>NC_140755.1:5170000-10170000 GCF_051527215.1 Medicago sativa | reverse complement strand
ATATAGGATCGTTTCCACAGGGAGTTACGTTAATCATAAGCATTTTCACAATATTTCACATTAAGGGTTTGGATATACTTTGTTTGTTTGTAACACTATATCCACAGATGACATAAAAGTAAAAACGAGAGGGGATCAAACTATTTCGCTTGCGGTATAAGATAACGAGCAAGCATAACAGCAGCAATCTCTCGATCGATTAACAGACTCTAGCTTTATAACCAATATTATTACAATCATTTCTACAACATCCTTCGTGTCCAAAGCGACATCGTTATTTCCAAGTTAGCGTTTAAACATTCGTGTCCAAATTCCTTAAACGATAACAAAGTCGATCGGATAACTTAATCGACCGTGTCCAGCCTGATTAAGTATCCGAAAGCATTAAAATCTTGATTAAAAGTAATTATCAAAGGTTTAAAAACTTGTCAAGAGTGATATAACATAAGATAGATTGTTATTCTAGTTCTAGATTCAAGAGTTTGTGTCCAAATCATCTTGAATCTCTTTGAAAGCATTAAAAGCAAGAATAACAACAATATTGAATCATTAAGCTAGAGCCATATACATTAAAAGATCAAAAGATTACATAATAGCTTGATTGTTACCTCAATACTACAAAGAAGATGATAGTTACACATAGACATGTAAACTAATGCAAGGAATGAAGGAAAGATGATGATTCCATGCCAAGATCCTTGATGTCTCAATGAATCTAGGGTTGAATCTACTCCTTAATCACTTGCTTTGTGTTTCTCTCTTTGAAATAGCTCTAACCTCTCTCTAGAAATGTATAAAATGTTTTAATGGAATAGTGAATGACCTAAAAGAGAGGTAAGAATGCTATTTAAATGGGCCTGTATTTTTGTACCTACGCTAATAGCGCCTGCCACGCTAATAGCGTGGTAAGTCGGCCTATAATCTGGCCAATGGACTGCTGCCACGTTGGCCTTGCCCTGCTTCTACGCTCCAGCCACGCTAATGGCGTAGCTTTCTGGACTCATTACGCTAATAGCGTCTCTCACGCTAATGGCGTGGTTCTTCATGGCCTGCTACGCTCCAGGTACGCTATTAGCGTACCTTTCTGGAGTGATTACGCTAATAGCGTAGCTTACGCTAATAGCGTGTTCTTCACGAGTGCTCCAGATTTCACGCTCCAGGTGCGCCATTGGCGTACCCTTCTGACCTTGGGCTTTTCTTCCTCATGCTAATAGCGTAGGTTACGCTAATGGCGTGGCATCCTTGAATTTTGACTTTTCTTGCTCCTTGCTTGTATTTTCCTGCACAAAAAGGGTAGAATAGGGCTCAAAAGCATAAATGACATATTAACACAATATTTGGAGTTTTCCATAGAGAATCTTGCAAAACAAGTCACTAAAATGCCGAAACTCCTATATGAAATATATCACTTTAAAACACTTATCAATATTTAAATTTATTCTTATCTAATTGTTACACGTGTTATTTGCTTTGAAAATTGAGGACATTTTTGAAAAGAAAAGTCTAGCCCAAAAGTGTTGAAAGATGTAGTTTTCATTATTTATAGTATAGATTAAGCGCGGAAGAAAAGTGAACTAATCCATCTTTTCTGATTTTTTTTTGTCGTGTAAACCGGATATCCTGCGGAGACTAATCCTTCGAGCACACTGCTACATGTCCAAGGCTGAATTCGAACTCAGGACCTTGGTTAAGTTAAAAGAAACACGTGTCATCTCATCTAAACGTTTTTGGTATCCATCTTTTTTATTGTGACTAGCGAAAAGACGGGCACTTACGTGCCCGTCTTTCCTCTCTTTTTACTGCGCTAGAATTTGAAAATTCTGAACTATGTTTTTTTTATGCAATTTTGATTTTGATTAGAACTAAAAATATAATAAATGTTTGTTACTTTCTAGTTATAACAAATCAAATTAAACATGATTATCTATTTCAATAACACGAACAACGTTCTTTATTATAGAAAAAGTTGTTTAAAAGTGTAATTGGGATAATAAAAAATTAAGTATAAATATACTCCCTCCGTCCCAAAATATAAGCAAAAATTGGTCAACAAAAGTTAATGTATTTGGTTAAAAATTCGTACCAAATACATTAACTTTCGTTGACCAATTTTTGCTTATATTTTGGGACGGAGAGAGTACTTATTAGTTTGTTACACTTTTTGAATGATAAAGAAAAAAAACTCATATATATATATATATATATATATATATATATATATATATATATATATATATATTCATATCGTGTTTGTTACATTTGTTTTAATATTTAAATTTATTCTTATATGTTTATTACATGTGTTATTTATATTGAAAATTGAGGGCATTTTTGAAAATAGAAAAAGTCAGCCCATAAATACTGAAAGAGGTAGTTTTCTTTATGTTGATGATACAAATCAAATGAATAGAGTTAGTTGTAAATAGGGGTGGAAATAGGCTAGGCCGGGTCGGGCTTTGTAAGGCCTAAGCCTGGCCTACTTCAAAAATTATAGGCCTGAGTCTGGCCTATTACCCGTCATAGGCTCATTTTCGAGGCCTGACCTATTTAAAGGCCTGATGAAGCCTGAAAGCTTATTTTTTTTGGTGGTGAATCTTTTTTTTTGGTGGTGCCTGAAAGCCTATTTTACACTAAAGTCTAGCAACACATGTAAGCATACTACTAAATAGGCCAAAATTTACACTAAAGTCTAGCAACACATGAATATATCTGCTACTAAATAATGAAATCTTACGATAGTCTAATCACATCAATATATCTGCTACTAAATAACAAATCATATGAATGTTTGAGTTTATGAGAAAAAAACTTCAACGAGAAGATATATTATACATAAAAAGATTAATAGGCCGGCCCGACGGGCTTAATAGGCTTTTTTGTAAGCCTTAGCCTGACCTATTTAATTAAATAGGCTTGATAAAAAGTTTGAGCCTGACCTTGTTAATAAACGAGCTGGGTCGAGTTAGGCTTTAAATAGGCTAGGCCATAGGCCCCTGTCGGACTGCCTGACCTGTTCCCACCCCTAGTTGTAAATTTAATTATCGCAGTCAGATGTTGCCTAAAGTTAGGCAATAGTGTCGTTTTCCCGGAATTTTCCAACGTTTATTATGATGATACTTGTTGCTTTTGATTACGATGTTGCTTATCATCACTTAAATATTTGATTGTGTCAAACATCAATTTGCTGTCAAAGAGATTGTCTCTTATGGTTGTCGCAATTTGTATACTTCCTTTTTTTAGTTGTAAAAAAATTCAACTTGTATTGTAAGTCTTACTACTATAAGCTTTATTTCCTATGCTGATATTTCTTGACAAAATATTTCCTAAAGTTGTTATGTGTTGCTTAAGAAAATGTCCATTTTGTCAAACAGTAATAAGATGCGTTACGTTCACTAAAGGTGGTGTGATTAGGTCAGTGAAGCTTGGTTAGTTGGTAAGGTACTAGAAATTTGTTGTATACACATGTTGTTTGGCTAAAAAACACATGTAAAAGACAAAAATACCCCTCGGTAGTTAACTGCCGAGGAAGAATAAAACCGGCTGCAGTTAACTACCGAGGAAAACCTCCGCAGTTGACTACCGAGGAAAAGCAATTTTCAAAAAAAAATCTCCTTCGGCACTAAAGTACCGAGGAGTATGTATACCAAGTGGTAGTTTCACCACAAACTCACACACTCTCAACAAACGCAATAGAAGCTCTCAAAAAATCAGGTTTTGTTCTTATGGCCGATCTTCTTCATCGTTCACCACCATTCTTTCTTCCACGTAAAAACTCAACTTTCTTTGCCATCAAAGATTCTGCTATCAAAAACACTTCACTCCCTCTTTGGTTCCTCAAAAGTTTTCTAATGTATCACACTTTCACTACCAAACTCACACATGTTCCTGTTCACAAAAGCCAGAAACAACTCCTCGGTACTTAAGTGCCGAAGGAGATTTTTTTTTTAAATTGCTTTTTCTCAGTAGTTAACTACCGAGTTTTCCTCAGTAGTTAACTGCAGCCGGTTTTATTTTTCCTCGGCAGTTAACTACCAAAGATTATTTTCGTCTTTTACATGTGTTTTTCAGCCAAACAACATGTGTATCCAGCAATTTCCAAGGTACTAAGGTTGGTCTTTATCTTGTACGGGTGTGAGTTTAACTCCAGCCATCAACGTGAGAACTTTTTTTTATAGGTTATCTATAAATACCTTGTAACTTTCTAAGTGTTGTTTAAATCTTAGGTTTGTCATGACTCTTGTGAGTTTTTGGGGCTTAATTCACATAACATTTTTGTGCAAAAAATAAGGTTGTGTGATTGGTTATTGAAAGAAATTAAGAGAAAAGAGATGCAAATTAATTAAGAAAAGAGACCAACATATAAAGTTTATAATATCTTTACTCCACTGAGAAATGAATTTCTCTAGTGTCATAGTAAATAATACAATTACTAGATCGAAAAGACTTAGGTATAATACTAGACATTGTTCTTACAACAATTAACGTGTACACTTTCTACACTCATTCAACACCTTATTTTCTTTCTAAGTATCTTCCAATCACATTACAAAATTATCACACATATCACATAACTCTCTTATCTCTTTACCCTCTCATGATGTATACACCCCAAGGGTTTTACACAACATTTTCCTTGTTCTTTTACTAAAAAAAAACAAGTACACTCTACACATAAAGCTCTGGATTTTTATCATTGTTTTCTTCTTCAATATTGTTTCCTTGAAATTTAACATATTTATACCACCTAGCCATTGCAATATAGACTACAAGGTCAGCTGCAGTGAGTGCTGCTAAGAGGAAGTAAAACCTATCCAAATGTCCCATGTTTAAGTTCCCTGGAATCCAACCAAGCATGCCTTCATTTCTAGTTGATATCTTCATCACAATTGCAACAAGCAAGCTACTAACATAGTTTCCTAATGATATTGAAGTCATACAAAGTGCACTTCCAAAGCTCTTCAATCCATCAGGTGCTTGTGAATTGAAAAACTCCAATTGACCAACATACATGAAAACTTCTGATGCTCCTATTAGTACATATTGCGGTACTTGCCAAAATATCGACAATGAACTAGTCCCTTCGCAATGGCTACAATTTTTTTCTTCTTTTATCGCATACTTTAGCCGGAAAATCTCTACTAATCCTGCTGAAACCATTGCTATGATTGCTAATACTAGACCGATTCCCATCCTTTGAAGCTCCGTGATACCTTTGGATTTCATTTTAAATCTCGCAACAAGAGGGTCGAGAATTCTCCGATAGATGAAGATGAAGGAAACTACACTGAGAATGTCAAAGCTTGACATGCTTGCAGGAGGGATATGAAAATTGGAAATTTTAGTCTCCATTGCAGCACCTTGTTCCACAAAGAGTGATGCCATTTGACTGAAGACCACAGAGAATAATATAGTGCATAGCCAAATTGGAAGTAATCTTAATATGCATTTCACTTCTTCTACTTGTGTCACAGTTGATAGGAACCATGGACTGCATTTATTTTCTTCCATCTGCTTTAAATCTTTTGGTGTGATAAATGCTGCTTTATCTAAAAACCTAGCAAAATTAGTTTAAATTCCATTAGTGACATTTCATCATCAAAATTGAACCTATACAAAACATAACGATCAAAACTAAAATATAAAGTCATTTAATTATTTTAAGCAATTAATCATATAACAATTATACAACCTATGATCTTGACTATATATACATATATGATATATTGTTCTATGTTCAAGATTTTTCATTTTCAGCATCATATAAGAGAATTCATATCATTGTGTTACATATACGGATTAAAATCATATATAGTTTTAAATCGAGGTTCACAAACATACTATAACGATTTTAGATGTCATTGCAAACGCATCACAAATGCAATTGGAGTCGCATCGACCATATTTGTTTGTATTTTACTTCAACATAAAGTTTTTTCGCGTAACTGCAACTTCACTAACAACTTAAATCAATTATTGAAATACTTACCTAAATCCTTGTGTGTGGTACATTTTTCTCCCTCCATTAGATAAACACTCTTCAACCTCATAAAGTTTATCTTCGCCTTCGAACATTTTGACCTTCCATTTTCTTATTGCTGCAACAAAAACTTGACAAAACCTAGGAAGAGGGTTTCCAGCAGGTTTAAAGTATCTATATTTTGATGTGCCACAAAGAAACAAAACCAATGCTAGGGCAGCAGAACCAGCTGATACACAAAATCCCAAAGTCCATAGTCCCTCATCTTCAAAATAGTCCAATATGGTGTTTGAGAAGAGTGATCCAATGTTCAAAGCCAAATAAAAATAGCTAAAAAATGCTATTTTTGAGTGTTGTTCACTAGGGTCACTTTCATCAAATTGATCAGCACCAAATGTAGCAATGTTAGGTTGATATCCTCCATTTCCTAAGGCTACTAGATAAATGGATACATAGAATAAAGTTGTTTCATATGATGAATGTGATCCACAAGGTAATTCTTTGGACCCACAACCATTTGGCTTCAATAGGAATATGTAAGATGTCAATGATAATGCCACCAAACCCTGTCACATAGAACATTATTAATTTTCACGAGCACAAAAAGATGGAAATATTCATATTATCTCGAAGTACTAGTTAGCATGACCCTTATTCTCTTTTTATATCCCTCGGTTTTATTTCCCATCATGTCTTTCTTTTTTAAACAATATATGGTTTAAAGATGTAAAGTTATTTGAACACATAAACCTACTCTCACACCATATAAAATATGGTCGATGGCCTTTTTTAAACAATACTGAGACCCTTCGGATTGTGTATGATGGTCTAACTATCACATGTCCAGTCTTTTTCACTCATACGCTCGTGCCTTAAGTTTGACTTTAAAATAAGGTTAAATATGTTTTTAATTCTTCTAAATATACCAAATTTTAGTTTGGTCCTTTTAAATTATATTTTCAAATATTTTTTACCTCAAAATTTCCCGTTTTTAATTAATTTTTAATTTTTCAACTAAAATAATGAGTTATGAAAATGAGAGAAATAAATGCCCATTTTTTCTAATTAGTAGCTAGTCAGTGTTTGAATTTGACACATATCTTTCACATGTCCAACAAAATTACTTAAAACATATACTATATATAGTAATTAATTATACTTACAATCACAAAGATGACTTGGAAAATGGCACAAGTGATGTATCTTCCCCAATAAGAGTCACTAAGGAAAGCTCCAAGAAGAGAGAAGATGTAAACTGTCCCTGTCCACTTGCTCACATTGTTTGCAGCATCAGCATTATCTTGACCCATCACTCTTGTCAAAAATAGTACCAGATTCACTCCCACACCAAAAAATGCTAGAGTTGCCAACCCTTGGTTCACTAATGCCAAAATTCAACATTAATTAATATATACATTTATAAAATTTGTATTCCCAGGTATTTCCCTTGTATAGTGACTTAATTGTTTTGATATCACTAGAGATGTATGGACATTTATAAAATTTGTATTCCAAGATATTTCCCTTGTATAGTGACTTAATTGGTTCACTAATGCTTATTTTAGTTTTTAAGTTGTACCTTATGTTTTAAAAGTTTTAAGTTGGTC
The DNA here is from genome assembly GCF_051527215.1 of Medicago sativa. Classification (NCBI taxonomy): domain Eukaryota; kingdom Viridiplantae; phylum Streptophyta; class Magnoliopsida; order Fabales; family Fabaceae; genus Medicago; species Medicago sativa. The sequence continues at coordinate 10,162,416 of NC_140755.1, read as the reverse complement.
CAAAACGTTATCCACGTTAGAATAAGTTAGTCCCTTACGCGACATAATATTAAGTTTAATAAAACAAAAAAAATTAAAAAATGTTTTAAAACTAATTTTCTAAATAAGTTAAATTTCATCACCCATATTGTTTTTTTTTTGTTTGAAGAAACAAAATTGGAATATATATTCATACAAACAGAGACGCCTCTTTAGCACAAGGCATATCAAAGAGGCGCTCAAGAATACAGAGTAGCTGCCAAAATATTACAAAAACAAGCGGTTAGCCGATACCCATATTGTTTAAACAATCAAAGAAAATAAGAGACGGAAGTGATTAACTTATGAGTAATGTTTTGAACCAACTTGAAATTGTCAAAATATAAGAGATCAACTTAAAACTTTTAAAACATAAAGGACCAACTTAAAATTTAAAATAAACACAAGAGACCAAACATGCAATTAATCATTTTAGTTATCAAAATCATAATATTGTATGAACTTCTGATTGCGTACACATGTGAAAGAGAAAGTTGAATGTCAAACTAATTAATAAGACAAAATATAAATCTAACTAAGATGATTTTGTGTGTTTTTATACGAGTTATATGTTAAAATATAATTTCTTACATATTGTAAGTGATGATGAATTGAGTTACCTAAAATCAAAATCCCTGCAAACCAAGTTCCAGTTCTCTCTCGAACAGCAGGATGACCGTGTCTATCAATAGATCCATCCAATGTGCAAACCTCGAGCTCCTTGTTCACTTGTTTCTCCATTTTGTCCTGAAATATTTATAAATTTAAATACTAATATTTGTCATCTTTTTGTTATATAATTTTTTTTAGCAAATATAATATAAATTCTTATAGTTTTTAATGACACCAACAATAAACATTATTATAGAAAATTTTGTTTAAATTTATAATTGAGATAATGAAAATGTTAACACAAAACCCCCTATCCCCTTAATTTTCTTACTTAAAATGGTAAAGTTCCTCACCTTTAGACCATTTTTTAAAAAGGCTCGTATTATATTTACCCTTAAAAGTTAAACCAAGACGATTTTCACGACCATACTTCAATTAGGTACTTTTTGGTTTGAAGTGACATAGTCATATTGATCCCTTGGCTTGTGGGCAAAGTGTATATCATATCATATATAAACTATAAAGAACTAGCAAAGGCTTGAAGCGTCTCTTATATTCAGATGTCATAATAATATTATTGTTTATAAATGAATGCATATTTGTTGATGGCAAAAAAGTTCAGTTATAAATGAATGCATTAAATTAGAAATAGAGAGAAAAAAATTAAGGCACATGTTACCTGGACCCAAAAATTAATTAAGATGATCAAGACAAACTTGAAATTAAAACGAGCACTAACCTTCTCACTAATATACAATGTGATCCTCTTAAAAAAAAACAATGTGATCTTTCAATAATAAATGAGATTGCAAGTATATGGGAAATACTCTAAGAGTAGGTATGGGAAGAGTTGAAGTTGGATGAACAAGTATATATAGAAGTTAATTAGGAGGAGATTCACTGCACGTTTTTTAATCAATTACACGTAGAATGTGACATTTATAATTTCAAAGGAAAAGTTTAAGGTAAAAAAACAGCTGGGGAAGAAAAATAAGAAGAAACGTGATACAAGTGGATACATTATCACCTATCACAATCATCATCACTTTTGATAGCATATCATGTTATAGGTGTACTCCAATTTTGCTAGCTGTAAGAGATAACTACATTGATTATTAACTTATGAGTTAGGTTAACAAGTGCCCTTATGACACTTGTTAAGAGTACTTGTTAAGAATTCAAAAGAAGAAATGATTTACTCTCTCCGTTTCAAAATAAGTGTCGTTTTAGCCAAAAAAAATTGTTTCAAAATGAATGTCACTTTCAGTTTCCAATGCAATAATAACTTTTTCTTTTCAATTGTACCCTCCAATTAATACTCTGCACATTACTTCCAAAGTATTACTTTTAAAACTAACCAATAGTTAATAAGGATAATTTGGTAAAATAATCATTCTCTTTCTTTTAATCATTGCATTTCTTAATACGTGTCTAAACACCTAAAACGACACTCATTTTGAATTTGATGGAGTATAAATTCTACATAAAAAAAAAAAAACTATTTTTGAAGTTTCAATGTGTTGAGTATACAATTCAAAGAAAATAAAAAAATCTTCTTTAAGACTTCTATATTTGAGTATACAATTCAAAGAAAATAAAAAAATCTTCTTTAAGACTTCTATATAAGTGTCCAAAGGCACTTGTTAAACTAATAATTGGGTTGGGTTGCTAAACTAATAATTTGAACTAATGGATAAAAAGTTTGAGATTCTTAGTTCAAGCTTGAACGAATGAACAAATATTAATCTAACAACTATCTACTAACTTTTATCTTTCAAGAAAAAAATATTAACTTAATTATCAAATGTATGCGTAATTAATTTGATTATGTTCGGCCATGGCCCAATCCTGAGGCATAATGGTGCAATAAGGCGCCTACTCCAGAGGTAGAGCACTAGAGCTAACATCGGGTTGCGAAATAGATCAAGTAACGAACCCACATGTAATCTGACCTCTTTGTTTATCATCAAATAACAATCAGGATTACATGTCAGGTGAGGTAACTGTCTAATGACATCATGTCTACGAGACAACTTCAACCGTCTATATACAAAGAGTCCATTGCTGTAAAAAAAAAAAAAAAAAATGAAACACATTCTCATTCCAAAAAACCTCAAACCTGCATAAATACATCAACTTTTGTTGACGTATATACCTCTTATAAAAAGAATCAGGGTATAATCTTCTCTTTCATTTTTTATTATCATAAAATTTACTACTTTATTAAAAATGGTAAGAATCCATGTTTTTATCATTGTTGGGAGCCATATATGTTCGACAAACTCTTTGATCGAGTTGGTATGTATGACTCTATTTTGTCTTCAGGTCTGTCTTTTCTTTTCATTTTTTATGAGAATTATACGTCTCTCATTAAGGTCTCGTACATGGAGAATTAAGTCAGTGTCATCCTGATTATTGAAACCAAAATTTCAAAATTGTTTGGTAGATTATGTGCCCAAAATTGGTTTTTAATTAGTTTTATGCATGAAAACTGAAAATTAAAACACGCTCCTAAATAATTGGTTTTTAGTATGTTTGGTATTAAATTACTCACTCCGTCCCGCAATAGATGACCCATTTGAAAATGTGTAATTTTGACGTAACTTACTTTGACCATATTTTTCTTCTAATATACAAAGATAAATAATATCATACAAGATGTCGTTAGATTTGTCTCGATGAGTATTTTCAAAATATCAAATTTTCATAATTTTTTACTAATATATTATTCAAGATATTTAAGCTCAAAATTATTCACTGGCATGCGTAATAAGGTCAATTGTGTCAAGTATTAACAGACGGAGGAAGTATTGTTTTGTTGGGCACTTCCATGCTTATCATAAAAAGGTTTCTTGAGTAGGTACAAGTTGCACCAACTACATAGAAATGAATAAGCACAAGCTGATATCATATCCTACTTATCATTTTGCGTTTATTTATTCTAAATTTCCTTTTCAGAACTTTCAAGCAGGACGGCTTCAAGTATTTAAAGGGATCAAGATCAACTTTCTCATAATATTATTTTTATTAAATCAGGTATCTTCATACGTAACTTGCTGAGACTAATCTCTCAAACTTTGTGAGATCTAAATAGGTGACAAATTAAAAGTTTTAACGTTTTTGTGTGCCTAAGACTGGATTCGAACCAAGATCTTGATTAATTTAAAAGAGACTTATGATATCTCATCTAGCGTTGTACTTTCTAATAATATGAGATGCTTGTTTAATTTACGGTATGTATATAAATTAAAAAACTGAGTTAACCAACTAACAAAAAAGATATTACAATATAAAATTAAATCATATTTTTGGAAGTGGACGAATGATAGTAACATCTTGCATTACTCATTGACAGCATTAACAGCTTCTATTTTAATTTTAATGTGTTCTTGGCCCCTATGTTTTTGCAAATTTAAGATTTTGGTATTTCTTTTATAAAATTTCTAAAACATCCCTGACTTTTGAAAATTTCTGAAATTTTCCCCATACTAAATTTCATATTTGTTTTTGCTCATGTACCAATTTGAATAATGTGGTAACAAGTTTAGGGTACGCATCAAAAAAGAAAACAGTTTGCAAAAGAAAGATTTAAATTATTGGTATTTTTAAAAGAAAGATTTAATTCATTCACCAATTTTAAAATGTTTGGTATGTTTAAAATAATGAGGTAACAAGTTTAGAGTACGCATCAAAAAATAAAATAGTTTATTTTAATTTTGTTTGTTAAAATTATTTGAACATAATATATATCAAATTGATATCTTCTTTTACATACGATTAAGCGCAGAAGAAAAGCGGACAAATCCATCTTTTCCGATTGTGATTAATGATACAAATCAAATGAATAGTTAATTATAAATTTAGTTATCGCAGTCCTATGTTGCCTAAAGTTAGGCAATAGTTTAGTTTTCTTGGCATTTTGCAATGTTTTTATAATGATGATACTTTTTTTTTTTTTGAGGGATTTATAATGATGATACTTGTTGCTTTTGATTACGATGTTGCTTATCATCACTTAAATATTTGATTGTGTCAAACATCAATTTGCTGTCATAGAGATTGCCTCTTATGGTTGTCGCAATTTGTATACTTCCTTTTTTTAGTTGTAACAAAATTCAACATGTATTGTAATTCTTACTACTATAAGCTTTATTTCCTATGTTGATCTTTCTTGACAAAATATTTTTTAAAATTGTTATGTGTTGCTTAAGAAAATGTCCATTTTGTCAAACAATAATAAGATGTGTTGAGTTCACTCAAGGTGGTGTGATTAGGCTAATGAAGGTTGGTCTTTATCGCGTTAGGGTGTGAGTTTAACTCCACCCATCAATGTGAGAACTTTTTCTTTTTTAGATTATCTATAGGTATATATGTTGTAACTTTCTAAATGTTGTTTAAGTCTTGAGGTTTGTCACGACTCTTGTCAGTTTCCAAGGCCTAATTCACATAAACATTTTGGTGCAAAAGAATAGGGTGGTGTGATTGGTTATAGAAAGAAATTGAAAAGAGAAAAAGAGATGAAAATTAATTAAGAAAAGAGAAAGAAGCAAGAAATAGAGTAAATTTATTTTTTTACTGCTGAAGTCAAACTAACCCACTAAAATTGACATTGAGAAGAAATAAACATGAGACTTTAAAAGAATCACACTTCAAGATCTCAAGCTAACATCATGAGATCAATCCAAGAGGGTTAGTAGATTAAATATATTAATTGATATTAAAGAAAAGTAGAAGAACACAGTATAATTTATTTTTAAAATTACTAGAATACACTTAGATTTACAAACCAGTATCAACATTAACTTAATTTTTATAGGACCTTAATAAATTTATTTATTAGAATGTACATTTTATTTTATAATAGTACTATAAACTTTCTTAATATTTGAGATCATTAATTTTACTATTAATTAGTTTTCAAGGTTATTATTCTCAACATTACTACAAATGCAAGGGCATACAAGGAAAACAACAAAAGTAGAAGAGATGGCAACCGGTATCCTTTGAGAAGCGTTATAGTGTCAATCCTTATATCCGCGTTTATAAAAAATGACATACCCCAATCTGTATCCTTGTGGGCAACAAGTTTGGGGTCCTCTATCATAATCGTTGGGTTGCTAAGTGCTTGCAATTGCGTATATGAGTTTGTCTAATATAAACCTCTTAAAAATGGTGTAAGAATGAACCTTTATCTTTTTTAGTAAAAAAATTATTAGTTTTCTAAAATAGAAGAAATGTAATATTTTATCAAAATTTATTAAAAATAATAAAGTACACATTTGAATCAGATTCATATTAAATGTCCCCTTGTTTATCGGTGTTCTATTTGGTAGATCAAAATTGATCTTAAATCACTCTTATTTGGTAGATCAAAAAGAAAAAATGTTGTTACAGTTAGGACTCATTGTTCAATTTTGTCACCTTCTTTTTCTTATATATAAAAAAATATGCTTATAACATTTTATTAGATATCAATAATTGTTTTTTTTTTTAACAATCAAAAATGAGATATATTAACACGGACACTGTGATTGTTACAACACAATGTGTGCCAAAACAATCACGAAAATGTCAAGGTCCAAACAAAATTACAACCAAATTAGTCAATACCCAAACATGAAAGCGGGCTCGACCACCAATTCTGAGTACCAAAACTAAAAACAACATTACGAGCTTTTAACCACCACAAAGAAGATGATTTAACTTTATCTAGCATTTGTGGCAAAGAGCTTTGTCTATTTCTAAAGATCCTGTCATTCCGTTCATTCCACAACACCGAAACACAAAGCAGCCAAATCAAGTGGAAAAAAGAACGTCGGCCTCTCGAACAACCTGCATAATTAATAAATTGCAAAAAATGATCTGAAGTTGATTGAGAGTCGACCCCTACCACTCCGAGCCATGCCCGCACCAATGGCCATAAGGCACTAAAAGTTGGACAAGACAAGAACAAATGATTGACATCTTCAACGTTCCCGCATCCAGATACACACAACCGCGCCTCCAAAGGTAAAATGCCACGGTTTGCCAAATTATTTTTTGTAGGTAACCGATCCCTCAAAAGTCGCCAAGCAAGGATAGAGACTTTGATAGGCACCTGTTTATGCCAAATTAACTCCATATTTTGATGTAACTGGGGCTGCTCATGTGATGTCAGCGTGTCATAGACTCCACGTACGGTGTAACCACCATCCTGATTTGGTAACCACAGCCATCTATCTGTCACTGATTCCTGCAAGGAAATTGTAAGTAATAAAGCCCTACACTCCTCTACCAACTCTTCCTCCCAAGCCAACAACCGCCTACGCCACTGCCATGCCTCCCCACCCACATCCACCCCCAACAAGAACATATTCCTAACCGTGATTGATTTGTTAACAGCCAAGTCATAAAGGCGACTAAAACGGGCACGCAGCGGAACATCACTGCACCAACAATCACGCCAAAAATCTATTTCAGCACCGTCACCCACCCTCCTCCTAACACACGCCCCAAACCAGCCCTCTCCACCCTCACCTATCCCATCTCTAATCCTCACTATGACCATGAAGAACAACTCCGGCCCCCATCCTCCAAACCCCCATCCGCCACACCATACCTAGCCACCAACACCTTTCGCCACAAAGCTTCCCTATCTAGTAACAACCGCCAACACCATTTACCTAACAAAGCAATATTAAACTCTCTCAACCTCCTATTACCCAACCCTCCATACTCCTTCCTCAGACTCAAAGTATCCCACCTAATCCAAGAAATTTTTCTTTTATCCTCACTCCCCCCCACCCCCCCCCCCCCCCCCCCCCCCAAAAAAAAAAAAATTATTTAACAAAGATTCAATGGAAGAGATTATACCTGACGGAGCTTTGAAAAAGGAAAGTGCATAGACAGGTAGAGCAGTCAGGACGGACTTTAGAAGAATCAAACGACCACCGAAAGAAAGGAACCGACTATGCCAACCAGACAATCTAGTTTTAATACGATTAACAACAGGTTCCCAAAACAATAATCGACGCGGATCACCCCCAATCGGAAGCCCCAAATAGAGAAACGGGATTTTACCTACTTTGCGACCCAACACAGAAGCCGCTTCTGACAACCACGAATCATTAATGTTAACCCCTACCAGAGAACTCTTATGGAAGTTTACTTTCAATCCCGACATTGCTTCAAACAAAACAAGACCAGCCCTCAGCGCCCGCACATTAGCCCAACTTTTATTTTCAATAAGAAGCGTATCATCAGCAAACTGTAAATGAGACATAATCACGGGAGCCGCGCGCCCCACGCTATACCCCGTAAACAATCCTACTTCTACCAAAGGTTGCATCAACACATTCAAACCTTCTGCTGCCAATAAAAATAAAAAAGGAGATAAAGGGTCACCCTGACGTAAACCCCGTTCAAGAGGAAACTCATCAGTAGGGCTACCATTCACAAGAACTGAGGCAGTAGCGGTACCAACGCACTCTTTAATCCACTTGCGCCACAACGTCGGAAACGACATACTCCCCATAACCTCATCTAGGTACCCCCAATCAACAGAATCATACGCCTTTTCAAAATAGACTTTAAACAACAAGAGATCTTTCTTAGACTTCCTAGCCTTATCGACCACCTCATTAGCGATCAAAATTCCATCAAGAATTTGTCTGTCTTTAACAAAAGCAGACTGAACTTCTGCACAACACTCCCAATAACCTGCCTCAACCTGTTTGCTAGAATTTTTGCCAAAATTTTATACAGACTCCCCACCAACGAAATAGGACGAAACTCATTTAAAGATTGAGGACTAACAACTTTAGGAATTAGAGCTATGAACGTAGAGTTAATACCTTTCGATAATTTTCCATTCCTATGGAATTCAGTAACAAAACACACAACATCTGCTTTCATCTCGTGCCAAAAAGTCTTGATGAATCCCAAGTTGATACCATCTGGACCCAGACTCTTGAAGCTGTCACATTCCCACACCGCTGCCTTAAATTCATCCTCAGAAAAGGGTTTGATCAAGCCGCCCCTTTCTGTAAAAGAGAGTTTTCGAAACTGTAGGTGTCCCACACTCGGCTGCGACATTCTTGGGTCAAGAAAATGATTTTTAAAATGCGTGAACACTGCTTGACGGACTGGTTGAACACCCTCCACAACAACCCCATTTACCAAAATCGAAGACAAAGAATTTGATCTTCTTCTTGCGGCCAAAATAGAGTGAAAAAATTTGGAATTAGCGTCACCATCACGAAGCCAGTTTAATCTTAATTGTTGCCAACAGATACTTGTATTAAGACGAGACAAGGAATGAATATCCATCGATATACCATGAAGTTCACCGAGTTCTTCCTCTGACAACTCCTCCTCCTCCCCTTTACTATCTAAGGACGCTTGTCTGTTCTTTAAAGAATCAATCTTCGCCGGTAAATTATGAGTATTGGCAACATGCCATTCTTTAAGAGCCGCCTTAATGAGTTTCAATTTTTCTTTAAGAACATAACCGCCCCACCCGGACACCTGAAAAGAGCCCCATTTTTCACGAACAAAATTAGTATAACCAGGCATATCTTGCCAACATTTCAACAGACGCACCGGTCGCGGACCCCAATTCTCTTCATCAACAGACAACACAATAGGACAATGATCAGATAATCCCCTTAATTGAGCAACTTGAAGGCAATTAGGCCACACCATGCACCATTCTTCAGAGAGCAAGAACCTGTCCAACCTACTCATCGAACGCCCATCCCCCTAATACCAAGTAAACTTCCTCCCACACAACGGTAAATCAATTAAAACACCCTCTTTAATAAAATCATTAAAAGGTGCACAGTCATCTACCACCTGAGAACCCCTAACTGAACGCCTTTCATTAACTGACCGCACTGAATTAAAATCCCCACACAAGCACACCTTTCTATTACCTAAAGATAGCAGCCTCGATGATAAGGAATTCCACAACACTTGTTTAGCACTCCGATCACAAGGTGCATACACATTAAATATATAGAAGTCTTCATTAGAGTTAATAAACTTGCCATGAATCATCAGAAAGTGCTCACCTCGAACAGTTAACCAGACCTCCACCTCCGACGTATCCCAAATCGTAACCATACCTCCAGACGCCCCCACAGACAGGCTAAAAGAAAAGTCATGATTCGTAGGTCCCCAGAACGATGTACATAAAAAATCATCTATAAACTGCAACTTTGTTTCTTGAATACACAACACCAAAGGCCTCTTTTCCCGCACCAACTCCTTAACTTCCTTACGCTTTTCCATTCCACCTAATCCCCGGACATTCCATTACACAATCCTCATCTCACACACCCTCACCCCAACACCCTCGGCCTCCTACCCCTACATCTCACCACCAACCGTATTGCCCCTCCCTCCCTCATCAAGTCTTCTTGACTCCCTCTTTCCATCCCCTTTCCTCGCAAGCGCTGCAAACATATTATGAGTTTCCCCTTGAAATTGTAACCCTAAAGCCTTCCCTATCCCCCACACATCCTCTGCCGCTTCCTTCTCTTTCCCATGAAGCACCACCCAATTGTTCCACTCTTTGTTTATAGAAGCAGAAGAAGAAACTTCATCAGAATTACCTTGAGAGCCATCGTCACTAATAGGCTGCTTTTTCTTGCTAGCTCTCTTTTTCAAAGTACGTAAAACAACATTTCTATCTTTGCTAGACAAACGTGCCACCTTTTTTAGAGTGTGAACCGTATGGCGCAATTCACCTCCAATTTTCCTACATTTCGTACCATCCACTCCTTCCTGCCTATTTTGCACTTTTCTTTTCCCCACTTTTATAAACTTCCTTTTAGCAGAAAAAATAATTCCAGCGCCGCCGTGATGATCCTTCAACCATTCTGTACTCCACGGCCCCGACATCACAGACTTACCCTCAAAAGGAGGTCCAGACACAGTTGAAGCATGTTGTTTCCCTACTAACTGTAACGCAGGTTTCTTGCCTTGACCGTCATCCCGTTTATCATCCTCCTCAGCTTGATTTACTAATTTCAAAACTTTGCTGTCTTGTAACATTTCCCATCAAGATTAGCCACATCCTCAACACCAGACACCATTGGCACCACTTCAGGCATCGCCGTACTCTGTGTTGTCGCAGCCTCCCCATTGTCCGGTGTAGCTTTCGACCCCACATCTGACATAGCCTCAGGAATAACATCAACAATATCAACACCTGCGCCCACGACATCCCTCGACTCAGTGTAACGCCCTCCTTTTATTTAATTATTTTTATTAAGTTAGAATCTATTTATGTGATTTATTTATATACATGAGGTGTTAGTATTTTATTATGTGGCATTATTCTATTAATTATTAGAATATGAGAATTATTGGTGATAAGTAGAATTGGAGGTTAGAATAGAAATAAGAATAAGTTATTGGGCCTAAATAGATTTAGGAAGAGCGATTAGTATTATAAATAAGGAAGATTAGGTTAGAAAGAGTTTTTACGTTAAAACCGCTTTTTGGAGAAAGAGGAGAAAGAGGAGAACTCAGAGAGAGAACCCTAGGAACGAAGAACGCTGCTTTTGATTTCAGAAAAACAATCTAAGGTAAGGGTGAGACTATCTTTCACTAATATTAGGTATGTGAATCATTAGATTGCATCTAACATGTTTTAGGATGAGTTTGTAAGGGGTAGTTTTATTCACCATAAGGGTTGTGTACTCATGTGGGGTAGTGAAGGGTTGTTAATTTTCGTTCTTCTCTTAATATTTTTCGATGATTCTTATACGTTTAATTTTTCGTTTCCGATGTGATGTCGATTTGGTAAAATATATACATGATAACCAGAAGCCATATCATAATTTTTAATGTTCATCTTTTAGAATTAAGAATCTGAGTGAAGTCGTTTTCGTGTTAGAATCTTTGAATTTTATATGTTTCTAAAACTAGAGCACGTGATGTGTTTGACCCGTCAAGATATGAATTTGATTTTGTTACAAAATAGTAACAACTAGATTGTCTTTGAATTAAAACAAACTGCCCACGTGAATTCCCTAATAGAAAACTAATGGAAGCTACCTATCAATATTGGTCTTAAGTAGAAGAGTATTGGTTTATTTTATGTGCACTCATGGATTTGTAAGTCTGAACGTGTTATCAACTTTGGTCATAGGCCATTTTAAATATAGAGGCTTAGAAACTTAAGTGGCTGATATGCATTAGTAGCCAAAACTGTGGTTTTAAGGATTAGTTGAAGTTATAGTCCTAAGGGATACATAATAAATACTGTGCAGTTCATGAACTTGGACTTTTAGTAAATAAGAAACAACAGGGAAAGGTTAGGACCGAGTGAGTACGGGTAAAATAGGTGCTTTATCTTTAAACGGAGATTAGAATTCTAGCTATTATTATAACGCATAAGTTGGATAGGAGACCAGACATAATAGGATTGTGACCTTAAAGAAATAACTTTCAATGTTAGTTAAAGTTAAGTAAGGATAAGTGTCGAAAATTGACATGTCTAAAGTAGTATGTTTTGCTTTAGACGGTGAATTGAATTAGTGAAAGACTAAATGATGAACAAGAATTAGTTATTTAAAGATGTGAGTTAAAGAAAATCGATAAGGTTAGGGATAGTAATAACAATGGGGCGTTGAAGATAGTATTTCCGAGAACCAAACTAAAACGCTAGTGAGAAATTGAAATCCCTTGGAAAGAGTCTTTTATTTTTTTAGGGAAGTAGGCCGATTGAATCTCTTTTTTGTTGTAGATCAATTTATCATTTGTTTGTTTGTGTCTGGAAGTGGCATCAGTGTTTTATATATATATATAGTAATACTTGAAAGAACATGAGCTATCACACATTAATTAATTAATTAATTATAAATGAATTAGTGGATGGATTTGAAATGAAGAAAAATAGTAACTTAGGTGGAAATAAAGAGAGAAAATATGAATCTGTGCTTTCTTCCTAAATTATAGTGTGAACTCTATTATATATATTTGTGTAATGTTTGTTTTAATGATAAATTAATTGACAAAGTATGATTTAAAGATGTGTTATATAAAGATGTGTTATTTGAAGATGTGTGCTTTAAAGATGTGTTATATAAAGATGTGTTACTATTTAAAGATCGTGTAGTTTTAAGATGAACTTGGAGTAGGAAAGAAAGGATGTCTAGATTATTAGAAGCTGTCCAGGAAGCCTAAGTTAAGAATGACTAAGATTATTAATGATGTGATATTGTTATATATGCACTATATGTGTTATTATGATGCTTATGTTGATGCGATGCTTAAGATGCTATTATGTTGTTATCATTTGATATTGTTAATTATGATGTTGATATGATGTGACTTTATAAGTGCTGCATATGTTGTTGTTGATCTTATTAAAGTTGTAAATGTCGGTCTAAGTTGTAAAGTTGTAAGATGTCGTCCAAATTATTGGGGTCATATAAGATGTTCATGATGTTCAAGTTGTTTAAGTTGTAGGAAGATTGAGTCCATTGCATACTCATTAAAGTTGGGGGCTTTAGGCCCGGCAGCCTTTGTGCTCATTAAAGTTGGGGGCTTTAGGCCCGGCAGCCTTTGTGCTCAAACTACGTTGGGGGCTTTAAGCCCGGCAGCTTTATGCTCACACGTTGAAGAGCCTAATTACGCTCATTTATGTTGTTGAATGGTACCACATGCATTTGCATATCAAGAAGTTTACGATGTTATAAGTTGTGAAGAGTTGCATTTGTCGAGTTGAGTTGCATAGTCGAGTTGAGTTGCATTGTCGAGTCAAGTGCTAAGTCGATTTATCAAGTGATGTTGCCGAACGAATATGAAATTGATTATGAATTTGAATATGAAGTTGTTTATGAATTTGATTATGAAGTTGGTTATGATAACGTTATGTGTATGATAATACTATGTTTAGATAATCCTATGATGTTACATGATTATTGTTAAGATATGTGATGATATTTAAGTTGTTAAATGTAATTTATGATTTATAAGCTTAATATTATTGTTTGAGAAATCTCACCCCTTCTGCTTGAAAATGTTGCTCTTCGTATGAGTAACTTGCAGGTGATCAAGATTAGTTGCGGTCGTGGGTGACTATCTCTCACTGTGTCCTTAGGTGCTCTGATACGTAACGGGATGGGATTTTAATACTATTTTCTGTTCCTTTACGTATTGCTTTTGAAGTTTAAGAATTATTATTGAACTAAGATTTATGAGACTTTTATGATGAGCCCTGCATGCCAAAGACTATTTTAGATGATGAATAATTCCGCTGCAAAATATTAATTAATTGTTGATTGAATTTTGAAGGATAAATATTAATTTATTCCATTTATGATTTTTAAGAAATGTGACATTCCGTTTTGTGATGAAAAACTCTGATAATTGTTATGAAATTTTTATGTTGGGAAAACGGGGTGTTACAATTGGTATCAGAGCAGGTCGGTCCGTCCGGCCAAGTAGATGAGTCGTTGTGTCGTGTCGTCATGTTTTTCTAGTTAGTAGTTATGTTTTATTGTGTGATCATGTTTAACTGACTAACTTTGATGTGGTTTTGTGTCTTGTTTGAAGGAGCAATAACTAAATTTATTTTCTCTTGTGCCTTGAATTTCGAGGACGAAATTCTTTTAAGTTGGGGAGAGTTGTAACGCCCTCCTTTTATTTAATTATTTTTATTAAGTTAGAATCTATTTATGTGATTTATTTATATACATGAGGTGTTAGTATTTTATTATGTGGCATTATTCTATTAATTATTAGAATATGAGAATTATTGGTGATAAGTAGAATTGGAGGTTAGAATAGAAATAAGAATAAGTTATTGGGCCTAAATAGATTTAGGAAGAGCGATTAGTATTATAAATAAGGAAGATTAGGTTAGAAAGAGTTTTTACGTTAAAACCGCTTTTTGGAGAAAGAGGAGAAAGAGGAGAACTCAGAGAGAGAACCCTAGGAACGAAGAACGCTGCTTTTGATTTCAGAAAAACAATCTAAGGTAAGGGTGAGACTATCTTTCACTAATATTAGGTATGTGAATCATTAGATTGCATCTAACATGTTTTAGGATGAGTTTGTAAGGGGTAGTTTTATTCACCATAAGGGTTGTGTACTCATGTGGGGTAGTGAAGGGTTGTTAATTTTCGTTCTTCTCTTAATATTTTTCGATGATTCTTATACGTTTAATTTTTCGTTTCCGATGTGATGTCGATTTGGTAAAATATATACATGATAACCAGAAGCCATATCATAATTTTTAATGTTCATCTTTTAGAATTAAGAATCTGAGTGAAGTCGTTTTCGTGTTAGAATCTTTGAATTTTATATGTTTCTAAAACTAGAGCACGTGATGTGTTTGACCCGTCAAGATATGAATTTGATTTTGTTACAAAATAGTAACAACTAGATTGTCTTTGAATTAAAACAAACTGCCCACGTGAATTCCCTAATAGAAAACTAATGGAAGCTACCTATCAATATTGGTCTTAAGTAGAAGAGTATTGGTTTATTTTATGTGCACTCATGGATTTGTAAGTCTGAACGTGTTATCAACTTTGGTCATAGGCCATTTTAAATATAGAGGCTTAGAAACTTAAGTGGCTGATATGCATTAGTAGCCAAAACTGTGGTTTTAAGGATTAGTTGAAGTTATAGTCCTAAGGGATACATAATAAATACTGTGCAGTTCATGAACTTGGACTTTTAGTAAATAAGAAACAACAGGGAAAGGTTAGGACCGAGTGAGTACGGGTAAAATAGGTGCTTTATCTTTAAACGGAGATTAGAATTCTAGCTATTATTATAACGCATAAGTTGGATAGGAGACCAGACATAATAGGATTGTGACCTTAAAGAAATAACTTTCAATGTTAGTTAAAGTTAAGTAAGGATAAGTGTCGAAAATTGACATGTCTAAAGTAGTATGTTTTGCTTTAGACGGTGAATTGAATTAGTGAAAGACTAAATGATGAACAAGAATTAGTTATTTAAAGATGTGAGTTAAAGAAAATCGATAAGGTTAGGGATAGTAATAACAATGGGGCGTTGAAGATAGTATTTCCGAGAACCAAACTAAAACGCTAGTGAGAAATTGAAATCCCTTGGAAAGAGTCTTTTATTTTTTTAGGGAAGTAGGCCGATTGAATCTCTTTTTTGTTGTAGATCAATTTATCATTTGTTTGTTTGTGTCTGGAAGTGGCATCAGTGTTTTATATATATATATAGTAATACTTGAAAGAACATGAGCTATCACACATTAATTAATTAATTAATTATAAATGAATTAGTGGATGGATTTGAAATGAAGAAAAATAGTAACTTAGGTGGAAATAAAGAGAGAAAATATGAATCTGTGCTTTCTTCCTAAATTATAGTGTGAACTCTATTATATATATTTGTGTAATGTTTGTTTTAATGATAAATTAATTGACAAAGTATGATTTAAAGATGTGTTATATAAAGATGTGTTATTTGAAGATGTGTGCTTTAAAGATGTGTTATATAAAGATGTGTTACTATTTAAAGATCGTGTAGTTTTAAGATGAACTTGGAGTAGGAAAGAAAGGATGTCTAGATTATTAGAAGCTGTCCAGGAAGCCTAAGTTAAGAATGACTAAGATTATTAATGATGTGATATTGTTATATATGCACTATATGTGTTATTATGATGCTTATGTTGATGCGATGCTTAAGATGCTATTATGTTGTTATCATTTGATATTGTTAATTATGATGTTGATATGATGTGACTTTATAAGTGCTGCATATGTTGTTGTTGATCTTATTAAAGTTGTAAATGTCGGTCTAAGTTGTAAAGTTGTAAGATGTCGTCCAAATTATTGGGGTCATATAAGATGTTCATGATGTTCAAGTTGTTTAAGTTGTAGGAAGATTGAGTCCATTGCATACTCATTAAAGTTGGGGGCTTTAGGCCCGGCAGCCTTTGTGCTCATTAAAGTTGGGGGCTTTAGGCCCGGCAGCCTTTGTGCTCAAACTACGTTGGGGGCTTTAAGCCCGGCAGCTTTATGCTCACACGTTGAAGAGCCTAATTACGCTCATTTATGTTGTTGAATGGTACCACATGCATTTGCATATCAAGAAGTTTACGATGTTATAAGTTGTGAAGAGTTGCATTTGTCGAGTTGAGTTGCATAGTCGAGTTGAGTTGCATTGTCGAGTCAAGTGCTAAGTCGATTTATCAAGTGATGTTGCCGAACGAATATGAAATTGATTATGAATTTGAATATGAAGTTGTTTATGAATTTGATTATGAAGTTGGTTATGATAACGTTATGTGTATGATAATACTATGTTTAGATAATCCTATGATGTTACATGATTATTGTTAAGATATGTGATGATATTTAAGTTGTTAAATGTAATTTATGATTTATAAGCTTAATATTATTGTTTGAGAAATCTCACCCCTTCTGCTTGAAAATGTTGCTCTTCGTATGAGTAACTTGCAGGTGATCAAGATTAGTTGCGGTCGTGGGTGACTATCTCTCACTGTGTCCTTAGGTGCTCTGATACGTAACGGGATGGGATTTTAATACTATTTTCTGTTCCTTTACGTATTGCTTTTGAAGTTTAAGAATTATTATTGAACTAAGATTTATGAGACTTTTATGATGAGCCCTGCATGCCAAAGACTATTTTAGATGATGAATAATTCCGCTGCAAAATATTAATTAATTGTTGATTGAATTTTGAAGGATAAATATTAATTTATTCCATTTATGATTTTTAAGAAATGTGACATTCCGTTTTGTGATGAAAAACTCTGATAATTGTTATGAAATTTTTATGTTGGGAAAACGGGGTGTTACAATTGGTATCAGAGCAGGTCGGTCCGTCCGGCCAAGTAGATGAGTCGTTGTGTCGTGTCGTCATGTTTTTCTAGTTAGTAGTTATGTTTTATTGTGTGATCATGTTTAACTGACTAACTTTGATGTGGTTTTGTGTCTTGTTTGAAGGAGCAATAACTAAATTTATTTTCTCTTGTGCCTTGAATTTCGAGGACGAAATTCTTTTAAGTTGGGGAGAGTTGTAACGCCCTCCTTTTATTTAATTATTTTTATTAAGTTAGAATCTATTTATGTGATTTATTTATATACATGAGGTGTTAGTATTTTATTATGTGGCATTATTCTATTAATTATTAGAATATGAGAATTATTGGTGATAAGTAGAATTGGAGGTTAGAATAGAAATAAGAATAAGTTATTGGGCCTAAATAGATTTAGGAAGAGCGATTAGTATTATAAATAAGGAAGATTAGGTTAGAAAGAGTTTTTACGTTAAAACCGCTTTTTGGAGAAAGAGGAGAAAGAGGAGAACTCAGAGAGAGAACCCTAGGAACGAAGAACGCTGCTTTTGATTTCAGAAAAACAATCTAAGGTAAGGGTGAGACTATCTTTCACTAATATTAGGTATGTGAATCATTAGATTGCATCTAACATGTTTTAGGATGAGTTTGTAAGGGGTAGTTTTATTCACCATAAGGGTTGTGTACTCATGTGGGGTAGTGAAGGGTTGTTAATTTTCGTTCTTCTCTTAATATTTTTCGATGATTCTTATACGTTTAATTTTTCGTTTCCGATGTGATGTCGATTTGGTAAAATATATACATGATAACCAGAAGCCATATCATAATTTTTAATGTTCATCTTTTAGAATTAAGAATCTGAGTGAAGTCGTTTTCGTGTTAGAATCTTTGAATTTTATATGTTTCTAAAACTAGAGCACGTGATGTGTTTGACCCGTCAAGATATGAATTTGATTTTGTTACAAAATAGTAACAACTAGATTGTCTTTGAATTAAAACAAACTGCCCACGTGAATTCCCTAATAGAAAACTAATGGAAGCTACCTATCAATATTGGTCTTAAGTAGAAGAGTATTGGTTTATTTTATGTGCACTCATGGATTTGTAAGTCTGAACGTGTTATCAACTTTGGTCATAGGCCATTTTAAATATAGAGGCTTAGAAACTTAAGTGGCTGATATGCATTAGTAGCCAAAACTGTGGTTTTAAGGATTAGTTGAAGTTATAGTCCTAAGGGATACATAATAAATACTGTGCAGTTCATGAACTTGGACTTTTAGTAAATAAGAAACAACAGGGAAAGGTTAGGACCGAGTGAGTACGGGTAAAATAGGTGCTTTATCTTTAAACGGAGATTAGAATTCTAGCTATTATTATAACGCATAAGTTGGATAGGAGACCAGACATAATAGGATTGTGACCTTAAAGAAATAACTTTCAATGTTAGTTAAAGTTAAGTAAGGATAAGTGTCGAAAATTGACATGTCTAAAGTAGTATGTTTTGCTTTAGACGGTGAATTGAATTAGTGAAAGACTAAATGATGAACAAGAATTAGTTATTTAAAGATGTGAGTTAAAGAAAATCGATAAGGTTAGGGATAGTAATAACAATGGGGCGTTGAAGATAGTATTTCCGAGAACCAAACTAAAACGCTAGTGAGAAATTGAAATCCCTTGGAAAGAGTCTTTTATTTTTTTAGGGAAGTAGGCCGATTGAATCTCTTTTTTGTTGTAGATCAATTTATCATTTGTTTGTTTGTGTCTGGAAGTGGCATCAGTGTTTTATATATATATATAGTAATACTTGAAAGAACATGAGCTATCACACATTAATTAATTAATTAATTATAAATGAATTAGTGGATGGATTTGAAATGAAGAAAAATAGTAACTTAGGTGGAAATAAAGAGAGAAAATATGAATCTGTGCTTTCTTCCTAAATTATAGTGTGAACTCTATTATATATATTTGTGTAATGTTTGTTTTAATGATAAATTAATTGACAAAGTATGATTTAAAGATGTGTTATATAAAGATGTGTTATTTGAAGATGTGTGCTTTAAAGATGTGTTATATAAAGATGTGTTACTATTTAAAGATCGTGTAGTTTTAAGATGAACTTGGAGTAGGAAAGAAAGGATGTCTAGATTATTAGAAGCTGTCCAGGAAGCCTAAGTTAAGAATGACTAAGATTATTAATGATGTGATATTGTTATATATGCACTATATGTGTTATTATGATGCTTATGTTGATGCGATGCTTAAGATGCTATTATGTTGTTATCATTTGATATTGTTAATTATGATGTTGATATGATGTGACTTTATAAGTGCTGCATATGTTGTTGTTGATCTTATTAAAGTTGTAAATGTCGGTCTAAGTTGTAAAGTTGTAAGATGTCGTCCAAATTATTGGGGTCATATAAGATGTTCATGATGTTCAAGTTGTTTAAGTTGTAGGAAGATTGAGTCCATTGCATACTCATTAAAGTTGGGGGCTTTAGGCCCGGCAGCCTTTGTGCTCATTAAAGTTGGGGGCTTTAGGCCCGGCAGCCTTTGTGCTCAAACTACGTTAGGGGCTTTAAGCCCGGCAGCTTTATGCTCACACGTTGAAGAGCCTAATTACGCTCATTTATGTTGTTGAATGGTACCACATGCATTTGCATATCAAGAAGTTTACGATGTTATAAGTTGTGAAGAGTTGCATTTGTCGAGTTGAGTTGCATAGTCGAGTTGAGTTGCATTGTCGAGTCAAGTGCTAAGTCGATTTATCAAGTGATGTTGCCGAACGAATATGAAATTGATTATGAATTTGAATATGAAGTTGTTTATGAATTTGATTATGAAGTTGGTTATGATAACGTTATGTGTATGATAATACTATGTTTAGATAATCCTATGATGTTACATGATTATTGTTAAGATATGTGATGATATTTAAGTTGTTAAATGTAATTTATGATTTATAAGCTTAATATTATTGTTTGAGAAATCTCACCCCTTCTGCTTGAAAATGTTGCTCTTCGTATGAGTAACTTGCAGGTGATCAAGATTAGTTGCGGTCGTGGGTGACTATCTCTCACTGTGTCCTTAGGTGCTCTGATACGTAACGGGATGGGATTTTAATACTATTTTCTGTTCCTTTACGTATTGCTTTTGAAGTTTAAGAATTATTATTGAACTAAGATTTATGAGACTTTTATGATGAGCCCTGCATGCCAAAGACTATTTTAGATGATGAATAATTCCGCTGCAAAATATTAATTAATTGTTGATTGAATTTTGAAGGATAAATATTAATTTATTCCATTTATGATTTTTAAGAAATGTGACATTCCGTTTTGTGATGAAAAACTCTGATAATTGTTATGAAATTTTTATGTTGGGAAAACGGGGTGTTACAATTGGTATCAGAGCAGGTCGGTCCGTCCGGCCAAGTAGATGAGTCGTTGTGTCGTGTCGTCATGTTTTTCTAGTTAGTAGTTATGTTTTATTGTGTGATCATGTTTAACTGACTAACTTTGATGTGGTTTTGTGTCTTGTTTGAAGGAGCAATAACTAAATTTATTTTCTCTTGTGCCTTGAATTTCGAGGACGAAATTCTTTTAAGTTGGGGAGAGTTGTAACGCCCTCCTTTTATTTAATTATTTTTATTAAGTTAGAATCTATTTATGTGATTTATTTATATACATGAGGTGTTAGTATTTTATTATGTGGCATTATTCTATTAATTATTAGAATATGAGAATTATTGGTGATAAGTAGAATTGGAGGTTAGAATAGAAATAAGAATAAGTTATTGGGCCTAAATAGATTTAGGAAGAGCGATTAGTATTATAAATAAGGAAGATTAGGTTAGAAAGAGTTTTTACGTTAAAACCGCTTTTTGGAGAAAGAGGAGAAAGAGGAGAACTCAGAGAGAGAACCCTAGGAACGAAGAACGCTGCTTTTGATTTCAGAAAAACAATCTAAGGTAAGGGTGAGACTATCTTTCACTAATATTAGGTATGTGAATCATTAGATTGCATCTAACATGTTTTAGGATGAGTTTGTAAGGGGTAGTTTTATTCACCATAAGGGTTGTGTACTCATGTGGGGTAGTGAAGGGTTGTTAATTTTCGTTCTTCTCTTAATATTTTTCGATGATTCTTATACGTTTAATTTTTCGTTTCCGATGTGATGTCGATTTGGTAAAATATATACATGATAACCAGAAGCCATATCATAATTTTTAATGTTCATCTTTTAGAATTAAGAATCTGAGTGAAGTCGTTTTCGTGTTAGAATCTTTGAATTTTATATGTTTCTAAAACTAGAGCACGTGATGTGTTTGACCCGTCAAGATATGAATTTGATTTTGTTACAAAATAGTAACAACTAGATTGTCTTTGAATTAAAACAAACTGCCCACGTGAATTCCCTAATAGAAAACTAATGGAAGCTACCTATCAATATTGGTCTTAAGTAGAAGAGTATTGGTTTATTTTATGTGCACTCATGGATTTGTAAGTCTGAACGTGTTATCAACTTTGGTCATAGGCCATTTTAAATATAGAGGCTTAGAAACTTAAGTGGCTGATATGCATTAGTAGCCAAAACTGTGGTTTTAAGGATTAGTTGAAGTTATAGTCCTAAGGGATACATAATAAATACTGTGCAGTTCATGAACTTGGACTTTTAGTAAATAAGAAACAACAGGGAAAGGTTAGGACCGAGTGAGTACGGGTAAAATAGGTGCTTTATCTTTAAACGGAGATTAGAATTCTAGCTATTATTATAACGCATAAGTTGGATAGGAGACCAGACATAATAGGATTGTGACCTTAAAGAAATAACTTTCAATGTTAGTTAAAGTTAAGTAAGGATAAGTGTCGAAAATTGACATGTCTAAAGTAGTATGTTTTGCTTTAGACGGTGAATTGAATTAGTGAAAGACTAAATGATGAACAAGAATTAGTTATTTAAAGATGTGAGTTAAAGAAAATCGATAAGGTTAGGGATAGTAATAACAATGGGGCGTTGAAGATAGTATTTCCGAGAACCAAACTAAAACGCTAGTGAGAAATTGAAATCCCTTGGAAAGAGTCTTTTATTTTTTTAGGGAAGTAGGCCGATTGAATCTCTTTTTTGTTGTAGATCAATTTATCATTTGTTTGTTTGTGTCTGGAAGTGGCATCAGTGTTTTATATATATATATAGTAATACTTGAAAGAACATGAGCTATCACACATTAATTAATTAATTAATTATAAATGAATTAGTGGATGGATTTGAAATGAAGAAAAATAGTAACTTAGGTGGAAATAAAGAGAGAAAATATGAATCTGTGCTTTCTTCCTAAATTATAGTGTGAACTCTATTATATATATTTGTGTAATGTTTGTTTTAATGATAAATTAATTGACAAAGTATGATTTAAAGATGTGTTATATAAAGATGTGTTATTTGAAGATGTGTGCTTTAAAGATGTGTTATATAAAGATGTGTTACTATTTAAAGATCGTGTAGTTTTAAGATGAACTTGGAGTAGGAAAGAAAGGATGTCTAGATTATTAGAAGCTGTCCAGGAAGCCTAAGTTAAGAATGACTAAGATTATTAATGATGTGATATTGTTATATATGCACTATATGTGTTATTATGATGCTTATGTTGATGCGATGCTTAAGATGCTATTATGTTGTTATCATTTGATATTGTTAATTATGATGTTGATATGATGTGACTTTATAAGTGCTGCATATGTTGTTGTTGATCTTATTAAAGTTGTAAATGTCGGTCTAAGTTGTAAAGTTGTAAGATGTCGTCCAAATTATTGGGGTCATATAAGATGTTCATGATGTTCAAGTTGTTTAAGTTGTAGGAAGATTGAGTCCATTGCATACTCATTAAAGTTGGGGGCTTTAGGCCCGGCAGCCTTTGTGCTCATTAAAGTTGGGGGCTTTAGGCCCGGCAGCCTTTGTGCTCAAACTACGTTGGGGGCTTTAAGCCCGGCAGCTTTATGCTCACACGTTGAAGAGCCTAATTACGCTCATTTATGTTGTTGAATGGTACCACATGCATTTGCATATCAAGAAGTTTACGATGTTATAAGTTGTGAAGAGTTGCATTTGTCGAGTTGAGTTGCATAGTCGAGTTGAGTTGCATTGTCGAGTCAAGTGCTAAGTCGATTTATCAAGTGATGTTGCCGAACGAATATGAAATTGATTATGAATTTGAATATGAAGTTGTTTATGAATTTGATTATGAAGTTGGTTATGATAACGTTATGTGTATGATAATACTATGTTTAGATAATCCTATGATGTTACATGATTATTGTTAAGATATGTGATGATATTTAAGTTGTTAAATGTAATTTATGATTTATAAGCTTAATATTATTGTTTGAGAAATCTCACCCCTTCTGCTTGAAAATGTTGCTCTTCGTATGAGTAACTTGCAGGTGATCAAGATTAGTTGCGGTCGTGGGTGACTATCTCTCACTGTGTCCTTAGGTGCTCTGATACGTAACGGGATGGGATTTTAATACTATTTTCTGTTCCTTTACGTATTGCTTTTGAAGTTTAAGAATTATTATTGAACTAAGATTTATGAGACTTTTATGATGAGCCCTGCATGCCAAAGACTATTTTAGATGATGAATAATTCCGCTGCAAAATATTAATTAATTGTTGATTGAATTTTGAAGGATAAATATTAATTTATTCCATTTATGATTTTTAAGAAATGTGACATTCCGTTTTGTGATGAAAAACTCTGATAATTGTTATGAAATTTTTATGTTGGGAAAACGGGGTGTTACAATTGGTATCAGAGCAGGTCGGTCCGTCCGGCCAAGTAGATGAGTCGTTGTGTCGTGTCGTCATGTTTTTCTAGTTAGTAGTTATGTTTTATTGTGTGATCATGTTTAACTGACTAACTTTGATGTGGTTTTGTGTCTTGTTTGAAGGAGCAATAACTAAATTTATTTTCTCTTGTGCCTTGAATTTCGAGGACGAAATTCTTTTAAGTTGGGGAGAGTTGTAACGCCCTCCTTTTATTTAATTATTTTTATTAAGTTAGAATCTATTTATGTGATTTATTTATATACATGAGGTGTTAGTATTTTATTATGTGGCATTATTCTATTAATTATTAGAATATGAGAATTATTGGTGATAAGTAGAATTGGAGGTTAGAATAGAAATAAGAATAAGTTATTGGGCCTAAATAGATTTAGGAAGAGCGATTAGTATTATAAATAAGGAAGATTAGGTTAGAAAGAGTTTTTACGTTAAAACCGCTTTTTGGAGAAAGAGGAGAAAGAGGAGAACTCAGAGAGAGAACCCTAGGAACGAAGAACGCTGCTTTTGATTTCAGAAAAACAATCTAAGGTAAGGGTGAGACTATCTTTCACTAATATTAGGTATGTGAATCATTAGATTGCATCTAACATGTTTTAGGATGAGTTTGTAAGGGGTAGTTTTATTCACCATAAGGGTTGTGTACTCATGTGGGGTAGTGAAGGGTTGTTAATTTTCGTTCTTCTCTTAATATTTTTCGATGATTCTTATACGTTTAATTTTTCGTTTCCGATGTGATGTCGATTTGGTAAAATATATACATGATAACCAGAAGCCATATCATAATTTTTAATGTTCATCTTTTAGAATTAAGAATCTGAGTGAAGTCGTTTTCGTGTTAGAATCTTTGAATTTTATATGTTTCTAAAACTAGAGCACGTGATGTGTTTGACCCGTCAAGATATGAATTTGATTTTGTTACAAAATAGTAACAACTAGATTGTCTTTGAATTAAAACAAACTGCCCACGTGAATTCCCTAATAGAAAACTAATGGAAGCTACCTATCAATATTGGTCTTAAGTAGAAGAGTATTGGTTTATTTTATGTGCACTCATGGATTTGTAAGTCTGAACGTGTTATCAACTTTGGTCATAGGCCATTTTAAATATAGAGGCTTAGAAACTTAAGTGGCTGATATGCATTAGTAGCCAAAACTGTGGTTTTAAGGATTAGTTGAAGTTATAGTCCTAAGGGATACATAATAAATACTGTGCAGTTCATGAACTTGGACTTTTAGTAAATAAGAAACAACAGGGAAAGGTTAGGACCGAGTGAGTACGGGTAAAATAGGTGCTTTATCTTTAAACGGAGATTAGAATTCTAGCTATTATTATAACGCATAAGTTGGATAGGAGACCAGACATAATAGGATTGTGACCTTAAAGAAATAACTTTCAATGTTAGTTAAAGTTAAGTAAGGATAAGTGTCGAAAATTGACATGTCTAAAGTAGTATGTTTTGCTTTAGACGGTGAATTGAATTAGTGAAAGACTAAATGATGAACAAGAATTAGTTATTTAAAGATGTGAGTTAAAGAAAATCGATAAGGTTAGGGATAGTAATAACAATGGGGCGTTGAAGATAGTATTTCCGAGAACCAAACTAAAACGCTAGTGAGAAATTGAAATCCCTTGGAAAGAGTCTTTTATTTTTTTAGGGAAGTAGGCCGATTGAATCTCTTTTTTGTTGTAGATCAATTTATCATTTGTTTGTTTGTGTCTGGAAGTGGCATCAGTGTTTTATATATATATATAGTAATACTTGAAAGAACATGAGCTATCACACATTAATTAATTAATTAATTATAAATGAATTAGTGGATGGATTTGAAATGAAGAAAAATAGTAACTTAGGTGGAAATAAAGAGAGAAAATATGAATCTGTGCTTTCTTCCTAAATTATAGTGTGAACTCTATTATATATATTTGTGTAATGTTTGTTTTAATGATAAATTAATTGACAAAGTATGATTTAAAGATGTGTTATATAAAGATGTGTTATTTGAAGATGTGTGCTTTAAAGATGTGTTATATAAAGATGTGTTACTATTTAAAGATCGTGTAGTTTTAAGATGAACTTGGAGTAGGAAAGAAAGGATGTCTAGATTATTAGAAGCTGTCCAGGAAGCCTAAGTTAAGAATGACTAAGATTATTAATGATGTGATATTGTTATATATGCACTATATGTGTTATTATGATGCTTATGTTGATGCGATGCTTAAGATGCTATTATGTTGTTATCATTTGATATTGTTAATTATGATGTTGATATGATGTGACTTTATAAGTGCTGCATATGTTGTTGTTGATCTTATTAAAGTTGTAAATGTCGGTCTAAGTTGTAAAGTTGTAAGATGTCGTCCAAATTATTGGGGTCATATAAGATGTTCATGATGTTCAAGTTGTTTAAGTTGTAGGAAGATTGAGTCCATTGCATACTCATTAAAGTTGGGGGCTTTAGGCCCGGCAGCCTTTGTGCTCATTAAAGTTGGGGGCTTTAGGCCCGGCAGCCTTTGTGCTCAAACTACGTTGGGGGCTTTAAGCCCGGCAGCTTTATGCTCACACGTTGAAGAGCCTAATTACGCTCATTTATGTTGTTGAATGGTACCACATGCATTTGCATATCAAGAAGTTTACGATGTTATAAGTTGTGAAGAGTTGCATTTGTCGAGTTGAGTTGCATAGTCGAGTTGAGTTGCATTGTCGAGTCAAGTGCTAAGTCGATTTATCAAGTGATGTTGCCGAACGAATATGAAATTGATTATGAATTTGAATATGAAGTTGTTTATGAATTTGATTATGAAGTTGGTTATGATAACGTTATGTGTATGATAATACTATGTTTAGATAATCCTATGATGTTACATGATTATTGTTAAGATATGTGATGATATTTAAGTTGTTAAATGTAATTTATGATTTATAAGCTTAATATTATTGTTTGAGAAATCTCACCCCTTCTGCTTGAAAATGTTGCTCTTCGTATGAGTAACTTGCAGGTGATCAAGATTAGTTGCGGTCGTGGGTGACTATCTCTCACTGTGTCCTTAGGTGCTCTGATACGTAACGGGATGGGATTTTAATACTATTTTCTGTTCCTTTACGTATTGCTTTTGAAGTTTAAGAATTATTATTGAACTAAGATTTATGAGACTTTTATGATGAGCCCTGCATGCCAAAGACTATTTTAGATGATGAATAATTCCGCTGCAAAATATTAATTAATTGTTGATTGAATTTTGAAGGATAAATATTAATTTATTCCATTTATGATTTTTAAGAAATGTGACATTCCGTTTTGTGATGAAAAACTCTGATAATTGTTATGAAATTTTTATGTTGGGAAAACGGGGTGTTACAATTGGTATCAGAGCAGGTCGGTCCGTCCGGCCAAGTAGATGAGTCGTTGTGTCGTGTCGTCATGTTTTTCTAGTTAGTAGTTATGTTTTATTGTGTGATCATGTTTAACTGACTAACTTTGATGTGGTTTTGTGTCTTGTTTGAAGGAGCAATAACTAAATTTATTTTCTCTTGTGCCTTGAATTTCGAGGACGAAATTCTTTTAAGTTGGGGAGAGTTGTAACGCCCTCCTTTTATTTAATTATTTTTATTAAGTTAGAATCTATTTATGTGATTTATTTATATACATGAGGTGTTAGTATTTTATTATGTGGCATTATTCTATTAATTATTAGAATATGAGAATTATTGGTGATAAGTAGAATTGGAGGTTAGAATAGAAATAAGAATAAGTTATTGGGCCTAAATAGATTTAGGAAGAGCGATTAGTATTATAAATAAGGAAGATTAGGTTAGAAAGAGTTTTTACGTTAAAACCGCTTTTTGGAGAAAGAGGAGAAAGAGGAGAACTCAGAGAGAGAACCCTAGGAACGAAGAACGCTGCTTTTGATTTCAGAAAAACAATCTAAGGTAAGGGTGAGACTATCTTTCACTAATATTAGGTATGTGAATCATTAGATTGCATCTAACATGTTTTAGGATGAGTTTGTAAGGGGTAGTTTTATTCACCATAAGGGTTGTGTACTCATGTGGGGTAGTGAAGGGTTGTTAATTTTCGTTCTTCTCTTAATATTTTTCGATGATTCTTATACGTTTAATTTTTCGTTTCCGATGTGATGTCGATTTGGTAAAATATATACATGATAACCAGAAGCCATATCATAATTTTTAATGTTCATCTTTTAGAATTAAGAATCTGAGTGAAGTCGTTTTCGTGTTAGAATCTTTGAATTTTATATGTTTCTAAAACTAGAGCACGTGATGTGTTTGACCCGTCAAGATATGAATTTGATTTTGTTACAAAATAGTAACAACTAGATTGTCTTTGAATTAAAACAAACTGCCCACGTGAATTCCCTAATAGAAAACTAATGGAAGCTACCTATCAATATTGTCTTAAGTAGAAGAGTATTGTTTATTTTATGTGCACTCATGGATTTTGTAAGTCTGAACGTGTTATCAACTTTGGTCATAGGCCATTTTAAATATAGAGGCTTAGAAACTTAAGTGGCTGATATGCATTAGTAGCCAAAACTGTGGTTTTAAGGATTAGTTGAAGTTATAGTCCTAAGGGATACATAATAAATACTGTGCAGTTCATGAACTTGGACTTTTAGTAAATAAGAAACAACAGGGAAAGGTTAGGACCGAGTGAGTACGGGTAAAATAGGTGCTTTATCTTTAAACGGAGATTAGAATTCTAGCTATTATTATAACGCATAAGTTGGATAGGAGACCAGACATAATAGGATTGTGACCTTAAAGAAATAACTTTCAATGTTAGTTAAAGTTAAGTAAGGATAAGTGTCGAAAATTGACATGTCTAAAGTAGTATGTTTTGCTTTAGACGGTGAATTGAATTAGTGAAAGACTAAATGATGAACAAGAATTAGTTATTTAAAGATGTGAGTTAAAGAAAATCGATAAGGTTAGGGATAGTAATAACAATGGGGCGTTGAAGATAGTATTTCCGAGAACCAAACTAAAACGCTAGTGAGAAATTGAAATCCCTTGGAAAGAGTCTTTTATTTTTTTAGGGAAGTAGGCCGATTGAATCTCTTTTTTGTTGTAGATCAATTTATCATTTGTTTGTTTGTGTCTGGAAGTGGCATCAGTGTTTTATATATATATATAGTAATACTTGAAAGAACATGAGCTATCACACATTAATTAATTAATTAATTATAAATGAATTAGTGGATGGATTTGAAATGAAGAAAAATAGTAACTTAGGTGGAAATAAAGAGAGAAAATATGAATCTGTGCTTTCTTCCTAAATTATAGTGTGAACTCTATTATATATATTTGTGTAATGTTTGTTTTAATGATAAATTAATTGACAAAGTATGATTTAAAGATGTGTTATATAAAGATGTGTTATTTGAAGATGTGTGCTTTAAAGATGTGTTATATAAAGATGTGTTACTATTTAAAGATCGTGTAGTTTTAAGATGAACTTGGAGTAGGAAAGAAAGGATGTCTAGATTATTAGAAGCTGTCCAGGAAGCCTAAGTTAAGAATGACTAAGATTATTAATGATGTGATATTGTTATATATGCACTATATGTGTTATTATGATGCTTATGTTGATGCGATGCTTAAGATGCTATTATGTTGTTATCATTTGATATTGTTAATTATGATGTTGATATGATGTGACTTTATAAGTGCTGCATATGTTGTTGTTGATCTTATTAAAGTTGTAAATGTCGGTCTAAGTTGTAAAGTTGTAAGATGTCGTCCAAATTATTGGGGTCATATAAGATGTTCATGATGTTCAAGTTGTTTAAGTTGTAGGAAGATTGAGTCCATTGCATACTCATTAAAGTTGGGGGCTTTAGGCCCGGCAGCCTTTGTGCTCATTAAAGTTGGGGGCTTTAGGCCCGGCAGCCTTTGTGCTCAAACTACGTTGGGGGCTTTAAGCCCGGCAGCTTTATGCTCACACGTTGAAGAGCCTAATTACGCTCATTTATGTTGTTGAATGGTACCACATGCATTTGCATATCAAGAAGTTTACGATGTTATAAGTTGTGAAGAGTTGCATTTGTCGAGTTGAGTTGCATAGTCGAGTTGAGTTGCATTGTCGAGTCAAGTGCTAAGTCGATTTATCAAGTGATGTTGCCGAACGAATATGAAATTGATTATGAATTTGAATATGAAGTTGTTTATGAATTTGATTATGAAGTTGGTTATGATAACGTTATGTGTATGATAATACTATGTTTAGATAATCCTATGATGTTACATGATTATTGTTAAGATATGTGATGATATTTAAGTTGTTAAATGTAATTTATGATTTATAAGCTTAATATTATTGTTTGAGAAATCTCACCCCTTCTGCTTGAAAATGTTGCTCTTCGTATGAGTAACTTGCAGGTGATCAAGATTAGTTGCGGTCGTGGGTGACTATCTCTCACTGTGTCCTTAGGTGCTCTGATACGTAACGGGATGGGATTTTAATACTATTTTCTGTTCCTTTACGTATTGCTTTTGAAGTTTAAGAATTATTATTGAACTAAGATTTATGAGACTTTTATGATGAGCCCTGCATGCCAAAGACTATTTTAGATGATGAATAATTCCGCTGCAAAATATTAATTAATTGTTGATTGAATTTTGAAGGATAAATATTAATTTATTCCATTTATGATTTTTAAGAAATGTGACATTCCGTTTTGTGATGAAAAACTCTGATAATTGTTATGAAATTTTTATGTTGGAAAAACGGGGTGTTACACTCAGCAACAGTATTCAAATCCTCAACCTCTAACTCCTTCACAATTTTGTCAACAACAGTATCAATATTTTTACAGGTTTCCGGGTCACGAAAAACCTCCTCGTTATCTGACTGGGATTTCTGCTCATCCTCATCTTCATAAAGGCATGCATCCTCCCCAATGTTCACGCCCCATTCCTCAACAATTTTAATGTCTACCATCTGTCCATCTATCAATAGTTGGTTGACTCGTGAAATAATCTCTAAAGATGGCGTTGAAATCAGAACTCGAGCAAAATCAAATCTTCCTCTATCCAAAGACATATCATCAGTACGCAAATAAGTTCCACAACCCATCACACATAATTTAAAAAAAAATCCCCACTCCAAGCGTGAATAGGAATTCCATACAGTCTCACCCAACCGCCTCTACGAAATGGTACCGCTTCCTTATCCCAACGAACCACATTTGTAAAAAGGTGAGCAAAAAAATCTTTCGCTTCCCCAAGCATGACCATAATATCCTTATCCGACCTACTTCGCAAGAAAACTCTATCCACTCCCATAGGAATAATGTCAAGGTCCACGAAACCAGCATCTTCAACCCGATTTTGAACCACCGTGATCGCCTCCCCATTCACCACATTAGCCTAAACACCTGAACGTGCCCATTTTAAATCATTTCCATTTGACCTATACATCCGTACCATCTTATTTGTAGCCGGTTGATGCTTCTCCACAACAAGTAGCTCATCCTCCCTCGATTCCCTAACCACCTTCCC
The DNA here is from genome assembly GCF_051527215.1 of Medicago sativa. Classification (NCBI taxonomy): domain Eukaryota; kingdom Viridiplantae; phylum Streptophyta; class Magnoliopsida; order Fabales; family Fabaceae; genus Medicago; species Medicago sativa. The sequence continues at coordinate 10,130,619 of NC_140755.1, read as the reverse complement.
CACCTTACCATCATCGACACCTACCCCCCTTCGGTCTCCAACCTTCCCTTTACCATCACGTATCGTAACAACCACGTCCCCCACCGTCACCACTTTTACACAGCCCTCCTCCACAACACCGTTTACCACCTCCATGCACCCTTTCCCATTCCAAGTCCTTTTGTCTACAACCTTCGCAAAATTAACTCCATCACCACCCCTCCTCGTTCCATCTCCATCTGTCCTAATCTCTCCTCCCGTATCATGTTTCTTATAATTCACGACACCTCCCACTTCCTCATCCTCCTTTGCACTAGACCCCTCAACCTCCACACTACGGTCAAAGCGAGCTACCTTCGCCCTTACACGGTAACTACCAAAGCAGACAACATTCACAGCGTTTAACAATTTACCAACATCTCGTACTTTAGAGAAACGTACAAACCCATACATTTCCCCATTCACATTCCTTCTACTTGGTACTACTACCTCCTCAAGAATTCCACAAAACCTCAAAACCCTTGCACAAATAGAAATTAGATAATTGCGGTGGAAAATTTGTAAAGTAAAATGTTACGAACCGTTTATACTGTGATATAGCCTGTTGTTCCTTCTTCCCTTCTGCCTGTTTACTGCTCGCGCTTTCCTTTCCAGCAGCTCCAATATCGCGCGCAGACTCCCTTCCATCATCAGCATAATTGCGCTTCCTTTTGAGGTCAACAGAAACTTCAGATCACCGATAAGCATAACCCTTGTGTGGTGGTCGCTCATAGTTCTGCACCGCCGCTTCTCTATACGTACCTGACCAATTATTGTTTTGCCAAACCATTGAATCCCTAACCTTAGATTGTCTGTTAACGTTGTCGTTCCTTCCTTCAAGCTGTCCGAACCCCTGTTGCCTATCCCAATCGCTGCATTCTTGTCCCTGTGCTTTCCCTCGTCGCCGTCTCACGACAAACCAATCATCCCCATCCCCCCAATTTGTGGCACCCTGCTTGGATCCCTTCCCCCTGGTGAACCTCCCCTCCGACGAAAAGGGCTGCCGGCGTGGTGGTGCACCTCTCCAATAATTGTAAATACATTCTTTCAAAAACAAAAAATAATTGTAAATACATGATGCTACATCAATAATCGAAAGACACTAACTAAATATCGGGCTATCTTTACTAATTTTGTCAACTTGTTTTTCTTTTTATATATAATTTATCTTATCATCCCTTAAAAGATAGCTTTATGTTATGGTCATCTGTTAGAAAAAATATTATGGTCATTTTACTTTTAATATATATATTTTTTGTTTTGTTTTCAGTTTCTGATGTTTTATTCAAAAACATTAGTCAAAATTTTCACCTTTGGCTTTAACGTCCAGACAGGGAATCTTGGTGTTTAGTTGGTGAGATGTGCTAAGTGTTCTTCGCTAGGTCTAAAATTATTAGGCAAGTGTTGTCACATATATATTTTTTAGCTTTGCGTCATATTCATCAATGTGCACTTGCTTATTCTTTAAAAATAAAAAATGGGCACTTGCTTATCAAAAGAGGCCTATCCATTCATAATTAAAAAGGTAGACTTTTTTTATTTAGCAAAGGTAGAATCACTGTAATTCATTCATAATTAAAAAGTATAAAGTAGAGGGTACATCATAAAAGATATGTAGCTATACTATGACAAATCTTATTTACTTGTTTCCAAACAAACGTTGCTACAAAATCGGGATTGATTAGCAGTAAATTCTTACATTTTTTTTTTGGATAACGGCAAATATTATTGAAACCGAAACTCTTAACAAGACGCAAAGAGGCGGAGAAAAAGAATACAAGGATGCCGCATATAGGCGAAACATCTAAAAAACTCCACAAAGCAACAACAGTCTAGCCTATGACAGCAAAAGCTATGATGCTGAAATCCAATTCCAGGCATCAGAATTGAAACACAAGGTCTTCAAATTCATTGAGAGTTAAATTATAAATTAGATGATAAAAGTTATTTGTATTTTATATCTATTGTGTTATACATCTTATACATTACTATTTTTTATTTTTATAAATCAAAGTATCACACGCAACTATGTCGACAAGGTCTCTAAAGTCTTAAAGCGCAACAACAAAATTACTTTTTATTAGATTTTAAATTCTGAAGTGGGGGTGTCAAAATCGAGTTAACCCATAAGAAAAATTGCAAACTGAATTAACCCAAAGTAAAACTGTAAAAATTCATATTTAGTTTGGATGTATTTGGATTACGTTTTTACTCAATCGTATGGTTTGGTTCGGTTTGCAGTTTTTATTTTACCAACCGAATCAAACAAAAACTCAACATAAGAAAATCATTAATTAAATCTATATTACGTAGACAAATACTCATAGAGATTTAATGAAAACTTTTACAAAAATAACATATTTTTTCTCTTGTTAAGTTTCTTTGTTGCTTTTTGTTTCAAAATGATTTATGTGCTACTTAAACTTTTAGAGAATGATAAATTTTTAATCATTTACATTTCTTACGGAATATGATTACTTTTTGTCCAAGCTTTTAATTTGGTTTATGTTGTTTGGTAAAATAAAATTGTAATGTTGGATAAAATTTAAAGCATTGCTAAAATATGGTGTGTTTTAACTTTTTAACTCGATTTTAATATTGTATTAAAAAAAAAGCACACCAATCGATCAAACCCAAACCGCATTGGTTTTGTTTAGTTTAATTTAGTTCGGATTTTATTTTAAACGTCAAACGAACCAAACCAAACCGTATGTTTTGTTTCTTTTTTTATCTTTCGGTTTGAATAACTTTTAGCCTCAAAACCGAATTAAATCGCACCACGAACACCTCTAATCTAAAAGGACACATATGAATTTACTATCGAAAATTATTGAGTCTGTCATGTACGTAGACATACACCCTCCAGTCACTAATATAAGCAAAAGTTTAATTTTTAGATTCATTCATTAAATGATGTATGTAGTCTATAATAAAGACTACATACATCATTTAATGAATGAATCTAAACATCAAACTTTTGCTTATATTAGTGATCGGAGGGTGTACATCTTAAATTCAATTAACATTATCTAAGTATTGTAACTGGTCGGTAACTTACATTTTAGTTGTTAATGAAGTGCTATATGTGGTAAATTTGATATCTATCTACTTCAGTTATTTTATAACAATGTAAAACTAATGGCTAATGAATCAAATAAGTGATATCTATGTACTTCAGTTATTTATGATGAAAAGACAATAAAAGTCAATTTACTTGGTAAGAAATTGGACCATCTAGTCCGTGAGGGTAATCTCTTAGTAGATTTGTCAATTTTTGTAGGTTGAGGTATGTCCTAGCCTTGGAGCTCTATGAACCAAATCACCTAATTTTTTCTTTTCAAATAAAAACTATTAAAACAATAACTAATTATCATTCTCATGTTTTTTTTGTCTATATTATTCATGTTTTTATTTTCCAAAACATTAGAATCACCAAACCATTATTAAAAATATCTTTTGTTTCAACCAACTCTTTTTTTCTTATTTTTTTTCTCTTCTTTTCCTTTTTTATGGGTTGTTTCTATGTCATCACGATTTTAGATAAAAGTGTATATTATATTTAATATATTATTGGAAATTAAGACAAAATTACACAATTTGTTTCTACACTTAATTTCAAGTAACATTTCTATTCTTTATTTCTTTTTTCAATCTAATCCTTTATGTTATAAATAAATTAAAATCCAATAAGATGAGAGAGAAACTAGAGAGACAAACAAAGGGGGAAAAAGGGTCCACTGGGGTTTTTGAAAATGAGGGAGTGCACGGTCGGCAAGGAGGAAAGGGTATGTGCACAATCTTGATCATGTTACCATCACCTTCTTCTTCACTAACTTCTAGGTTGAGCTAAAAATGGTAGAGTTATGGAAACTTTTTGCTAAATATGGGAGGGTAGGGAAAGTCTATATTCGTCAAAAGAGGGGTAAAGGAGGGAGAAAATATGGTTTTTAGATGTTTAAGGATGTGAACAGCGAAGAGGAGTTTGAAAAGAGGTTGAGGGATGTTTGGTTCGATGGGAGGAAGCGGAAGATCAAAATGGCACGTCAGGACTGTTCATAGAGTTTTAGGGGTCTTAGGCATAATAAGCGAAAAATGCCCCTTACATAATACTTCATAAAAATTGTTAGCTTATTGTTGTGATAGTATTAACTCTTTATTTCATTTTTTTTCCGCTTTCCACTACTAAATAAATATTTTTTTAGGCAACATCTGAAAATAAATCAAATGCTGCATAGACACCAAAACAAAATAAAATATCATAGAAGTATAGAACAATAGCACATGCGAAGTAGACTGAAATTTTAACACCTAAAAATAATAACATCAAAAAAGTAAAAGTATATCAACACATAATTAACTAAATTTTAAACTTTTGAATACAAAATTCTCCAATGTTAAACTCATAACAACAATAATACATGATACAAAATTAGTGTTAAAGTTTATAGATGAATCATAGATACAAGAACTCCTTTGTATACTAGAAATACATCATTCCTCTTTTTATATGCTATAAGTATCTACAACAAGTTCATTATGATGATCCATGAATGTGTCTCGCATGATCTTACATAATCAATTCAACTATGTAATTTATTTTTTTGGTGCCTTTGAAAGACAAGATTATGATTAATTTCTCTGGTAGGTCGATTTTCAAGTAAAATATAATTTGTTTTGTTATGAAAATTATCTCTATTTATTGGATAATAAATATCACCAATATTTTTAATAGGAATAAATATCACTAATATTTTTTAATATTAGTGAAACACATTATTAGGAATAAAGAGCCCAAAAAAATCATTAATTTCTTCGATAATAATTTTTTTGACACATTATTAAGAACAACTAAGTTTTTTTTATAGGGAGGGTGTATATTGAAATCTTTGTGATATACGAGGGTACATATAGCAAATCGCGTAAAAAAACATAAATTGACTTCAGTCCAGCCCTCCTTCATGTCAATGTTTGGGGTTTTTTTATGTTAAATTTTCTATATATACCCCTCATAAACAAAATATTTCTATATACACCCCCTCAATAATTTTTTTTTGGGCCCCTACCGGCAAGGGCCCTAGGCCGTCGCACCCCCAGCCTATGGCCGGCCCTGGGGCACGTTTTGGTATGGATGAGAAAGTGCAAATAATGAGTAATAATGTGGAGAAAAGAGGTGTTGGTACATCAGTAGATGTGGGGCTAGATAGGTCTTTCAAAAACGTTGCAAATGTTAAGTTTTCAACGATGATGGAGTTATTTTTGACGATGGAAGTTACTGTTTGTGAGGTTGTGTTGGAGGATCTAGAGAACTCTTATGTGGGGGTATTACCTTTTCATAGAGACTTTAAAGTTGTTAGGTCTAGCTTCTTCTGGGAAGGTTTAACCGATTTTATTGTTACCGAAATGGGAGATAACTTGGCCCTGTCGAATTGTTCTAAAAAAGGAGAGATAGAAAGAGCCAAACAACTTACAAAAAATGGTGGGAGGTAAATTTCAAGGATATCATAAAATGGTCTCCAGTGAGAGTGGCAAGGAGGAGAAGAGTGTGGCTTTAAGTTTATGGAATCCCCCTTCATGCATGAGAGGAAGTGTTCTTCAAGCTTCTTGGTTCAAAGTTTGGCGAATTCATTGATTTTGACGATGATACGATTTCTCCTAAAATGTGGTTGATAGATGAATCTTTCACCATTTCAATTGTCGGTGCAAGGTACATGATCCGGGTGAAGGAAGAAGATTTACGGTGGATGGAGGGCGGAGGAACGGTTGTGAAGGTGGTCCAGTTGAGGGTGACAGTTCATCTGTGGCTTTAACTGAAGCTGTGTGATAGCGAGTGTCACTTTCAGGGACCCAATTGAGAGTTTAATCCAAAATAAATCATCATTGAAGATCTAGATAGAGTGTAAAATCTGCATAAAAATGAAGGAAAAAAATTGGTCGGTAAAATTGTACGTATGATATAAGTTTCTTATTCGTTTGTTCGACAAAATCGTGTCATTCTTGAATTAAAGAACATAGAGAGAAGAAGAGTGTTTTTTGAAAAAATAAGAGGAAGAAAAGTGTGAGAAAGAAAGATACATTGCAGATGAAAAAAGAAAAAAAGGAAGAGAGAGAAAAAGATAGCTGGTAGTAGTGAACTGAGATGAGAAAAGGGAGAATTATGAAATTTGAAATGATAAAATTTTCCTTCATTCATGAACTTTGAACTAAAAAATAACATATATATTAAGTTGAAGTAGCTCAACAGCTGACACGTGTCCAAAAGGGCAATTTAGGATTTTCCAAAATATACTAATTTCTTATACTAACTAAGAAAGATATTTTCTCCATTATTATTCAAGGGAGCATTAGGAATAGTTTTTGTTTAATACATCAACAACCATGACTTATTTTCCCTTAAAAAAGAAAAACCATATCTAACTAACTTATCCCACTAAGTAAGGCCAACTACATGAAATAGTTTTTCTAATATAATTTTTTTTTGAAAGGGAAAGAAAGTGTTTTTAATATAAGTTTAATTACACTTTATTGTAATTAAATAAAGAGTGGTGATACGTTGACCATTATAGATGATACACACCTCTTCTACCATCACATATAAATATGACATGTGGTCCTGCGATCCTCACCACCTCCATTTAACACTTTCTTTCATTGTTCTGATCTACTAAAATGTCCTTTTACATAGGATGTATAATGAATAAATAGGAAAAAAAATGCGTTATTGTTATTAAATAAATATGAGAGCAGCTAATGTATTTGTTAACCAAATTCATTCTCTAGAAAATGCCAAGTCAAATCATATCCATTCATAATTTCAACATATTTCTTTGCAAGTCAAACGCAAAATAACAACATAACAAGGTGTTCCCCTTCAACTTCTTCCAAGTGTGTGGTTATAACTTGTTTTGATGATATCTTCTCTGTTTGCTTTTTGCATGGAACAATCATATCCATTGATCTCCCTTTTCAAAACAATCAATGAAAAGAAAACAAAGGATCTTTAGAAAGAGGAACATGCAAGACCCTTCATGAACAAAAAACAAGACAAAATAACAAAAATCATACTCAAAAAATTCCAAATTGAAGGCACCAGAAGTTTCTAATGTTTCTTACTCTCTTTTTAAACTAACTTAACTTTTTCCATCTGAACCAATTTTTGCACACTTCTCAAGTTACTAACTAAAGAAAAAGTGTAATCACAAAACCATACTCTTGTATAACATCATAGCTACATAACCAAATAAGGTAACAATTTCAAGTCATAAAATGTCTTCTACTCTTTCCCTCTCAGTGTCTTCCACATTAATCTTCAAGCCTCAAAACATTTCCAAAGACACCAACCATACAAAATCCAACAACAAAGAAACACCAACTTTGTTAGACACAAAGGTCACAAAGAGGAAGCTATTGACATCAAGTGTGATTGGATTGGGCCCATCTTGTGTTGTTAAGCCCACAAGAGCTGAGCCTGAAAGCCCAATTGATTCAACCTCAAATAGAATCTCATACACAAGATTTTTGCAGTACTTGGATGAAGGTGTTGTTAACAAAGTTGACTTGTTTGAGAATGGAACAGTTGCTATTGCTGAGATATATAATACAACTTTGGATAAAAACCAAAGGGTTAAAGTTCAGTTACCAGGGTTGCCTCAAGAGTTACTTAGGAAAATGAAAGATAAAAATATTGACTTTGGTGTTTATCCTATGGATACAAATTGGGGAGTTGCATTACTTGATCTTTTGGGAAATTTGGCATTTCCTTTGATATTGCTTGGTACTTTACTCATTAGGACATCAAGAAATAATTCTGTTGGTGGTCCTAACTTGCCATTTGGACTAGGAAGGTATGAATTGTAGCATATGAAACTTCCATAAATATAAGTAATAGGATTTGATTCCTATATGCACTGACAGTGTAAAGATTTTTTATACTATCGGTCGATCATGTAAAAGTTTGACTTTCAGACAAATGGGATGGTTTGTGATCGGTTGACAGTGTAAAAAGTTTTACACTGATAGTCCATAAAAATTATTCTCCAAGTAATGTGTTAGTTGTTATGATTTGTTTGAATAAACAGCTTTATTAGGCACTCATTAGATTAGTGTTTATGTATAACCATTTTGATAACAAAAGATAAAATAAAGACGAACTCTTTTCATATAAACTGTTTTTATAAGTTAATATGGAGAGCTTATGGAAATAGAAATCAACTTATGGACATGTCATAACTTATTTTCATAAGCTTTCTCAAACAAATTGACATGTGCTTATGTCAGTAGTTAAGTTCAAATAAATCAGTCCAAATTGTTTTCAAGTAATTTCCTTCATTGTTTTAAATTGCAGTCACGGTTAAGACTAGGCCGTGATTCTTGAAATCATGAAAAATTGCAGTCTTGATACGATCGCAGAGACTTTACATTTCGGTCGTAATTGCAGTTTCTACTATCTAAAACCATGAGTTTCTTGAAATTGTTTTGTTTTCATTTCCTTTTACTTCAGGAGCAAGGCAAAATTTGAGATGGAACCAAATACAGGAGTGACATTTGAGGACATAGCAGGAGTTGATGAAGCTAAACAAGATTTCCAAGAGATAGTAGAGTTCTTAAAAACCCCTGAGAAATTCTCATCAGTTGGAGCAAAAATTCCGAAAGGAGTTCTATTAGTAGGTCCACCAGGGACAGGGAAGACATTGTTAGCAAAAGCAATTGCAGGAGAAGCAAAAGTTCCATTCTTTTCGCTATCTGGTTCCGAGTTCATTGAGATGTTTGTCGGTGTTGGTGCTTCGAGAGTGAGAGATTTGTTTAATAAGGCAAAAGAAAATTCACCTTGTTTAGTGTTTATTGATGAGATAGATGCTGTAGGGAGACAGAGAGGTACTGGTATTGGTGGAGGGAATGATGAAAGAGAACAAACATTGAATCAGTTGTTGACTGAAATGGATGGTTTTGATGGTAATACTGGTGTTATAGTTATTGCTGCTACTAATAGACCTGAAATTCTTGATTCTGCTTTGCTTAGACCTGGGAGGTTTGATAGACAGGTAAATTTTACTTGCTAATTTTTTATTTTTTTTTATATCCTTTATATAGTTCAAGTTTAAATCTAGCAAATAAAAAGATGAAATAATTGATGAGAATGACTCATATTAGCTGATATAAGTGGCTTGAAAGTCTAGCACCAACACTTTTGGTGGCAGGTGTGACCGTGGGACTGGTATGTGACACTGACACGTGATTATATGATTGGTTTATTTTCTTAAATTATTACCGGTGTTGACATGTCAATGTCGTGTCTGATGTTTGTGTTCGGGCTTCATATGAAGAAACTAGTGCATAGCCGACGGTAGTATTTCAATCGTAGCCGCGGTTACTCTGCAAACTTTTGGATTGTGATAAAATGCAGGAAAATATGGACGATCCGGTTGAAATTGCGGTTTGCGTTTGCTGTGCTGTTGTAGACATCACAAAATCCTTTATATTAAAGCTACAATTGCACTTGCAGACCGCAATTTAAATATGGTACTTAAACGAAGGTTTTTACGCTTAAACCCTGATTTATTGGACGCCGACTGCAATTTAAATCATTGTCGTTAAACTAAGATTTTTACCCTTAAACTCTAATTTATTGTACAATAGAAAAGTACATGAGCCACTATGTTGTTTGATACATAGAGATATTGATCGAACTCAAGATCAATCCTTATATTCTTGTGTTTATTTTCTTACTTTAGAACCGCATTTACTATTCTAACGATAATTTTGCGATTGTTACAATAGGTAACTGTTGGATTACCAGATATCAGAGGGAGAGAAGAAATATTGAAAGTTCATAGTAACAACAAGAAACTTGATAAGGATATCTCACTTAGTGTCATTGCCATGAGAACTCCGGGATTCAGTGGTGCGGACCTCGCAAACCTCATGAATGAAGCAGCCATTCTAGCCGGTCGAAGGCAAAAAGAGAAGATCACAATGAAAGAAATTGACGACTCTATCGATCGAATTGTTGCAGGCATGGAAGGTACCACAATGACAGATGGCAAGAGCAAAATTTTGGTGGCATACCATGAAGTTGGACATGCTATTTGCGCGTAAGTGCATCATATACTATTTCATATTGCTGGTAGTGTTTAATTGTAACATCATTTTCATTATCTTTAAACTTCGGTTTGACTAAACATAATAGGCAAAATTGCATTTGTCGTCTTTAAGTTACACGCAAATTGATGTGTGCAACATTGTAGGACACTTACTCCAGGGCATGATCCAGTACAAAAAGTGACTCTAGTTCCAAGAGGCCAAGCTAAGGGCTTAACATGGTTCATACCAAGTGATGATCCTTCTCTTATCTCCAAGAATCAATTATTTGCTAGAATAGTTGGAGGCTTAGGAGGTAGAGCTGCAGAGGAAGTCATATTTGGTGAAACTGAGATAACCACTGGAGCAGCAGGGGACTTGCAACAAATTACACAGATAGCAAGACAGGTTAGATTAAGAGCACATTTGTTGCCTTCATATAAAAATCTCTAAAAACAATCTCTAAATTATTTTTCTAATAATCGCCTTTATTTTAATCTTAAACAGGCAGACATTTGTTCTCGTGAGCTTAGCTCAGTTGGTAGAGACAGTGCATAATAGACAGTGCATAATATATGCAAGGTCTGGGGTTCAAACCCCGGCCACCACCAAAAAACAAACATATATTTTAAAAATAGAGTTCATCTCCTAATAAGTGGTTCTATTTTGTAACAGATGGTGACAACATATGGCATGTCTGAGATTGGACCATGGACACTAATTGAACCTGCAGTTCAGAGCAGTGATGTAGTGCTAAGGATGTTGGCAAGAAATTCAATGTCTGAGAAACTAGCTGAGGACATTGATAACACAGTGAGACATATAATCGAGACAGCATATGAAGTTGCAAAGAATCACATAAGGAATAATCGTGATGCAATTGATAAATTAGTTGATGTGTTGCTTGAAAAAGAGACACTTAGTGGAGATGAATTTAGATCAATCTTGTCAGAATTTATAGATATTTCTTCAATTAAGATTGATAGAACCTCTATAAGGGAAATGATTGAAGTATGAGAATGATCATAGATTTCTAATGTGGTAGGATGGAGTTGTATATGAGTTCATATATAGTCTAGAGTTTATACTACAGATCATATAGTATTTTCATTTTTCAGTTTTAGCTTTTACTTGTTTCAAAAGTTATTTATCACCCTTTATTTTTTGTATATACTAATGTTAGACTAATACCTTTTTATGCAAAAAAAACCTTTTGTGTATTTTTAGTCATTTACCTATGAATGAAATGAAATATATATACAACCTTAGCCGAGAAATGATATGAGAAAGTTGATATGAAACTTCTTATAGAAATGCATTTTTGAAAAATATTCTTATCATTCTCACAAGATAAAAAATACAACGGCCGAGATTTCACCGGAGAGATTCACATGAGAATGGTCCACAACATAATGGGAGGAGATCCTCTCCTGTGGAATTTGTCTCCGGTGTAGTCTCAGCCTTAGTTTTTTTCTTACACATGCAGTTTCAATTAACAAAAAAAAAAAAAAAAAAGATTTAATCGTGGAGATGGACACTGAACCTCCTCCAGTGAAAACTATCCGAGAGAGGATCCTAGTCCACATTACCTATTGAAAATTTTGTACTATTTCAACAAGTGAAGTATATGTTCCAGAAATTCCCATTGCTATAGCTACTAATATTATCACCATAATTGTCACTGTCTCAAACCCAAATTTACTATAGCTTCCAAAAATCTTCAAATAACACAAACATGGGAGCAAAATAGAAGCAGTGACACTTAAAAATGCTCCAACCAATGACATGAGAGATCCAAAGAAAGGAACAGCCAATGCAACAATAACAGTGCTGATTACAAGGACAGTGCTCACAGACATATTGGTCACTCTATTATTCTTGTATGTCCTTGGAAGTAAATCTTTCAAAGCATTTGTAATTGGTGTAGCCATTAAAGCAAATTTTGATATTGGATTCACCAAGGTTGTGTATATTGCTATTCTTGAACTTATTTTGTTTAGTGGCAAGTTTAATGTTATTTGTGAATCAACTTTTGAACCAAACATTAAGTAACCAATTATAGCCATTGATGCATAACCAGCTGTGGTTAATATAAAACATACAATTAGGACCTGCAATGTAAAGGAAATACATTAAAATATTAAAATAATATATATATATATATATATATATAAAGGGTAATCAGCTTATTTATGTTAAAACTTGCATACAATTTGTATTGTCCTATCCAATGCTTTAAATAAAGGTAAATTATTTTCTATGCATTCAAAGTATTTCTCTTGCATTATCTTTCAATTAAAGTTTATTTTCTTTTTGAAAAATTAAAGAAGTGTTAAACTATTAAAACCATATATTGAGTTTTTGATTATTAACTAGGGTTAAATATGTTTTTGGTCCCTATAAAATTGGGATCTTTTAAGTTTAGTCCTTACTTAATTTTAATAGTTCTTTTAGTCCTTAATTTTTTTTCTACACTCAGTATTAGTCCCTCCTCAATTCAAATTTGTTTAATTTATACTTAAACTCTTGATTTTTGAACAAGTTTTTGCAGGCATGTTAAGAACATAACTAAAAGTTCATCTACAAAAAATTGTCGCAAAATTTGATTTCTACGTCCAGATTATGTTAATTTTATCTTTAACTTCTGCCGTTTTAAAAAATTCATATTTAATTCGTTTCATGTTAAAAAATTCTAAATTTTCGTAAATGAACATTTCATAGTGTTCTAAACTTGTCTAAAAAAAATCGTTCAAAAATTTAAGAGTTTAAGGATAATTAAACAAACTTTGTTGTAACAGGGACTAAAATTAGAAGTAATTTTCTTTTTGTACGGACTAAAATACCTATTAAAATTAAGTAAGGACTAAACTTAAAAGTTCCCAATTTTATAGGGACCAAAAACATATTTAACCCTATTAACTATATCAATGTTTTAAAAACCAAACCAAACCAAACTAAGCGGTTCATTCAGTTGAACCATGAACTAACATGTATAGTTCGGTTATTAAGCAAATCACATGTTCATTGTGGTTTGTCTCAATTGAGTTGTTTAAAGCACTTGAACCGTGATCCGAAGGTCTCCTAAATTCAATGCGATGTTTGGCTTTTATAACATTCGCTTATGCATATAAACTTTTGAACTCAACTACTTAAGTAAGAATTTTATAGAGATCAAAACTCATCCAACAAAAACAAAGACAGTAAACCACTAAATTGGCCCCTATCTATGTAAGTCATTCTCAAATTATCCCTTACTCTATTAATATTTCAAACCAGTATCTGTCTTTGTCAAAAAAAATCAATTAGGTCCCTCGTCATGTGACAAAAACTTAATGATAAAATATTAATAGAGTCAGAGTCTAATTTAAAAATGACTTACAGAGAGATGGACCAATTTGGTGGTTTACTCAAAAGGAAGTCGAAGCACTTACATTAGAGAACTGGTGTTTGTTTCTCATGGAATTGTAGAGAGTAGGGAAAACAGGATGTGCACAATAGCAAAATGCATACAAGCTAACAGCAGTAGGGATCCCATTCCAATTTACAATATCACCCTTTTGATGAACACCAATTCCATCAAATGCTGCAGTCCATGATATTGACAAAATAATAACACCAGAAGCAAACACACCACTTGCAGATACATAAGATAGAAGACTCAAATTATCTAACCAAATTGTTGGCAAGATAATCACTGCAACCAATATCACAAAGAATTTCTTTGCACTAATTGATAAACCAAATACTTGAAACTCTTCAATTGGGAATAAATTACTCAAATTGTCACCTTCTAGAATCAAGAATCCAATTGAAACCAAGTATAGTTCTGTGTACATTGATATTGATACTATTAATCTTCCTATTTTTCCAAATGCAAGTTCACCTATATCAGGGTATGTTTTAATGTTTGAATTTTTCTCCATGCATCTTTTCATCAATAAACCTGTGTAAAATGCTGTTGCAGCAATGGAAAATAAAAGTGCTAAGCTTAACCATCCTCCTGAGGCTAATGCATATGGAACTGATAGTATTCCAACACCTGTGAAAATCAAAGTCTCATAAAACATTAAGTGATTGTTGTTAATTCAACTTTTTTCTATGACAATGTGTGTTGGAGAAATTAAAAGATCACATGCTCAAAATAATTATCGTGACCGAAATTTACAAATAGATAATATAAGAATTTGCGAACTTCCCCTTAACCGATGGAGGGTTAGACGAGCAATATTGCGGCTAAACAAAGGTCAACCGACTATCTCTTGAGTCTAGTGAAGAGTATCTTGAAGACATCAGACTTAGTCAAAGTCCAGTAGGACTCGACAGTGACGCACTCAAGCCATGCTCATTGTTTATAGCATCACTAACCGCAATGAGTAAGGAGAGACTTTTTGTGGAAGGCTATGCACATTGGATCTTGTCAACGGATCATATCGCAAAGGAAAAACATATCAGTTGAACGTGACGTGTCAAGCATTCTCCCAACGAGGGAAAACTAACGCACTATCAATGCAAATAGTCGAGCAGAACTAAACATTGTATGCATGTCGTTTGACCAGTAGGAACAGTTTTTTATATTTTATTTGTTTATCAATACCCATCTTGTACAAGTCAAAGTAATCAATCAAACTCATGTTATTTATACAATTTTATCCGTTTATCTTTCTCCTTCATTTTTATTTTATTTTTACATTTCCTATAGTTCAGTATCTAAATACCCTCAAAATATTCTTTCAAAAAAAAAAAAATACCCTCAAAATATATCTATCAGTTTTAGGGACCTTTTCTATACAAATATATCTTTAACAAATTATTTTTTATTTAAAAACTAAAAACAAACCACGTGAATATTAAAACTAAAAATTTAGATAAACTCAAATAACATATATTTTATGAAATTGAAAATAAAACAAACAGTATATACAATATAATACATATACAAAAACAACAAATAGAAAAGCAGAAAGTAGTGTCCATCTTTTAGCCGTTATATATGTTAAGGACTATAGAGGAAACCTGAAATTGCATTGACTCCATTAAGACATGTTCGAAAGAAAGATACTGTATTTTTGTTTGTAGGAGGAGAGGTTATGACTTTCTCTTCATCATCTATGAAATGTCCTAACTTCCACTCAGATAACAAAGGCACATTTAAGGTTGAGTTGTTGTGATGTTTTTCAGACATAGTACAAAAGAAAAAAACTAGAATCGTTGATGGAAAAAACTTGGATATTATCAAATATATACTTAAAGTTTCAAAATCTCAAAGGTTTAATATATACACTATAGATAGATAAACAGTGATCTATACCAGAAAATATAGATAATCAGTGTGCTTCCTTAATGTTGGATTGGTCACTCTTAAGGGGGCCCACAGTCCAATTATTAGAAAAGAAATAAAATAGAAAAACGAAAGAAAAATAAAATACAAGTGTGTGGCGGTTATTATAAAAGATTTGGACTCCTTAAAAAAAATAAGTTTACAAGAAAATCTTGTAAAAAAGAGAGAAGAAAATCATTTGTGACATTGTGGATGATCAGTGCACGGAACCGTCACAAAGTGCTATCAGCCTATCACAACCATATTAAACTTTCTCGTGTGTATGGCGGTTATTGTACCAAGGTCACATGTGTGCATCACGTGTTGGTCAAATGGTTGGAAAAAAAACAAGAAGTAACGTGAAGCAATCGTGAAGTCTGCATGGTGAGATAAGAAATTTAGCTCCGGCTGCTGCGTCATGAGAATGAAGAATATTTTGGGTTAAAGTTGTAGATGATTATATAACAAACTTTGTTCAGTTTGGCTACAAAATTTTGAAGAGTGATTTTTCCCAACCAAACCTAGTTCGAATTATGAAATACAAGATTTTAATGTGTTTCTACATTGTTTGAATTATAGAATACGAAATATTGTAGGACGTGTGAGATGTCAGTGGAGATGGTAAAGCCGGCCAACTTGCTCCATTTAGATTGGCCCTGCTTAAGCCCGTATAAAACAAAACTGGATGAGTCATGTTAATTTAGGTGGCTGAGTTAAAAAATTTCACTCTCTCACGTTTAGTAGTGGATTGACAAGTCGGCGGGCTGACCTGTCGAAAAAAAAATCTTTTTATAATGCATTTTTTTTTACAGTTTGTTGTTATAAAAAATTGTGTTGATGTTATTTAAAAAAAAAAGCAGCAAATTAAATTGTGCTAAAAACAAGCTTATGAAACAAATCGAACATCTTGTAACAAAAAAAAAAAACAAATCGAACATCATCAACATAATTAAGAAACACAACAACATCATAAATAATAGCAATGTCACGTTTATAAATTCAATGACATTAAACAAGTTTCAAACTAAAACTATCAACTTGGTTTTTCTTTAAAATTATAGATTTTTAAATTAATTATTAATTTAATTAATAATTTACTATTTCAATAAATATAAAATAGTAAAATTAAAATTCAACGACTACCCGCGCATCGTCGGGGAACCACCATCTGTCGCTGAAGCTCCGCCGCACGCCGTCAACGGACCACCGTGTCTTCCTTGTGAGTCACCAGAATCTGGCCACTGTGGTCAACGACGGTGTCATACCGTTGACCATCGGCTGCCACCCCATCATTTTTTATTATTTAATTAATAACATTAAATATTTTTGAATTATTAGATTAGTTGGACTTATGTCAAAAAAGTCATTGGGCTATAAAAAATTAGAATAATGATGTTCACACTTTACTCAATGCTAGAAAACACTAGTAATTTACCAATATAACCTCATCGGCAGTTAACTGTCGACGGAGTTTAATCTGCGGCAGTTAACTGTCGATGAACATTTACGTCTTTTTCTGGTGGATTTCAGCCTTATTAGAAGTGTAAACAATAATTTTCAAAAAAATATGTGTTGAGAAACATGGCATCCATGAAAATAGAGAGAAAAAGCTTAGGAAATTATTGTATTCATAATAGTTGAAATGATACAAAAATGAAAAGAGCTTTTTCTCTCTATTTTCATGGATGCCATGTTTCTCAACATGGTATCAGAGCCTCTTCACGATTCTTTGGGCCACCTGTTATCAGGTTTCCGTTATCGGGCCACCCGTCATTTATGTTCACGCTTCAGATGTGTAATCCTGAGCGTGAGGGGGTGTGTTAAGAGTCCCACATCGGTTAGGAGTTGGCCTGACAATTTGTTTATAAGTGGGGGCAATCCTCACCTCACAAGCCGGTTTTGTGGGGTTGTGTTAGGCCCAACCACCATTTCTAATAATATGTATTGGGCCTTGTTGCATAAATTCTCTTTGGATTGAAATTGAATTCATGAAAAAATAAATAGAAATTTGGTCTTCTCCCTTTCCATTTTGCTCATTCTCACCTCAAACTTCCAAAAATAACTCCAACTTGAGCTAACTCACGCTCAATAGACCCAACGTGATCTAACTCACGTTGATATCCAAAGTGAGTTAACACACGCTGACCCCCAACATGAGTTAACTTGCGTTGATTTTAGGACTGATAACATAAAAACAATTCTGTCAAGAATTGCTGATATTTTAGCGCTTAAACACCTAAACGTGTATTTTCGCGATACAAATCATCAATTACCACTATATTCAACGACCCCTCCCAACTCCCATGCCCGTTGTCGCGTCCCCTTCTTATAAAAGGGTGGGCAACCACCCTCTCTGCATGTGCACTCCCGGTCATCGTTTCTTTGTCGAGTTTCTGCTTGTTTGGGTTGCCATGCATATCTACATAATATAAAACAATGCAAAAAATCAAATAATTTTTCATTGACACATTTTATCAAACACCTAGAGTTCAACATAAACATTATGAGTTCATTGTGTCATTTCAATATCTAAACTACCACATTTCACTCAAACTTACTCTAATTAACATTAACAATCCAATTTCTAACTAATTTCATCATTAACATGAAAAAATCTAACAATTTCATCAACCCCAATTAAACCTAACATTTTACAACTTTTATCAAAAAAATCAAACATTTAAACAAACAAAAAAATGGCAATGCAAAAGGATCATAAACACTTGTAATTGAGGTAGAAGTTGAAGTTGATTTGGTTGAGTTTGATGACACTTGAATTTGGAGGAATGAAATTCGCACTTGTTTGCTTTGAAACACAATGGTGTTGGATATAATGGCAATCAATTACTATTGTTTGTCTCCTTAATTCTTCATATTCAATTGGCTAAACGTTACAGAAAAATAAGCATTTATTCCATCGGTTTTCTTTGTCATTAATATCCTTTATATCAATAAGAAATATGGCAACGGAAAGATGAGGAATTCATTTTTGTTTATGCCACTCTTGCATCATAGAGATATTGAATATAAAAGAGAATTAAGGGACGGGACAGTGGGGGATAGAAATCCAATTCATCATGCTTTCTAATAAGCCCTCTTCATTTCTATTGTTCTCTTGTAATTTTGGGCATTGTTTGTGAGGCTCCAACGTGTTGGCCTCGAGTGCACGAGTTCAAACACGTAGTTGTGTAAACCTTGGGGAGCAAAACCGGATATTGGGTTGCACCGGAGGTCCACCGAAAATTTGCTTTCAGGGCAGTGGTTTTGACCACGGCACAACAAAACTCTTCTCTATCATTCCTAACTCTCTCTCAATTCTAGTTTACTCGTAATATTTCCAACAAATGGCAAAGAAAATTTTGTCTGTTCTTATGTAAAACAGAACAAGATGTGAGTTAACTCATGCTGCTACCGAGTGGGAGTTAAGTCACGCTGGGGTCTGTGTGATTCAAGTCACGTTGTGTATACAAAGCGTGAGTTAACTCATGCTACGATTAATTCTAAAAAATAGAGGTGGAAATGAGCAATTTTAAAAGGGAGAAGAGTAAAATTCAAATTAATAATGCACATTAATATATAGATCGGATGGACATTCATCCATTAATAATCAAATAATGGATGGATATGATGAATTTTATATTTAATGGACTGAATATATATTTTTTATTTTCCTTTTAAAAGTTAATGGATTTTTTTTTGGTACAAAAAGTTAATGGATTTTAATGGACTTAAGAATTTTTTTATCCATCCATAAGGATCCAAATTCATATGTATTCAAACCATTCATTTTATCACTTACCATTTGTCACTTCTAACAAGGATATTATATTATATATTTAGGGGCCGGAGTTAAAATTTAACATTCCACAATTATTCAACTTAAAATTGTGAAATTCTAGTCACTTGGTTATTTAATATTTGTTTTTTTTTTTAAGGAATTTAATATTTGTTTTTTAAAATGCATAATGGTTTTTGTAAGAGTCATATGAAAAAGTTAAAATTAGCAGTATGGTCTAGAGAAGCTTGCTAGCGGTTGTCCATATCAAAGAGTTTGAACTTTTAAGAGTTCAAGGAGCTTTGTTTCCTTCACTTATCTCTAAATAGACAATTCAGCCACCACGTAAAGCACTTTTTATTTTTTGTTTTTGTTTTATTAGTCGTCATATGATAAGATTAACAGCACCTGTTATCGTAGTTATTCAAATCCAGACGACTCGTTATGTAAAAAAAAAAAAAAAAAAAAATCCAGACGACTCATTTCCTACAAGCATACATATTAATTTTGTCAAAAAAGAAAAAAAAAAGAGCATACATATAAACATATTTTTCATGACATAGTGAAAGAAAGAAAGAAAAGACATAGTGCCCGTTTGGTTCAGCTTTGAATATAATTGATTCTGATAGAATTGATTCTGACAGAATTGATTCTGAGAGAATTGATTTATGTTTGGATACAATTATGTAGAATTGATTAAACAAAATGATTTATGTTTGGATGCAATTATGTAGAATTGCTTTTGAATGTATAATTACTAAAATAGACATAGCTAAAGGAGAATTGATAAAGAATGAGAATTGATAAAGGGCAATAAAGTAAAATAACATGTTGTAATAATAAAATATACAAACCTATACACGTTGTTCAAGGAGAATTGATTCTAGAAAAGCTAGAAGCTAGGATTTGTAGCTTCATGGAGAATTGTTTTTGGAGGATAAAAGCAATTCTGAAAAGCTGAACCAAACACGTTGTTTTTGGCTAGAATTGCTTTTGGCACTGTAGAGAATTGATTTTGGGCTAGAATTGCTTCTCAGAAGCCAAACCAAACAGATAGAGAAAGAGTTAAATTGTAAAATAAAAATAGTATAAAAAATGATAAATTCAGCATTTAGCTAGTGACGTCAATTGCTCACCTAAATAATATTATGATTGAGATAAAGTTGTTTTGATTTATCATTTTTTTTATGAGTATAAAGTACTTTTCTCCAGCTCATATATTTTTTTTAATAATGATATTTTTCTAATTATTTTGTGACAATTTTTTTAGATAATCTTTTTTTTCTTTTCTTCTTATTAGTTAAAAACAATAGAGAGAGAAAAAAAGATAGAATAATAACATAGTATAAATATGAGAGAGAAAATTATCGAAAATAATTCTACAAAAATCATTTTTCCTAACTCTTATATATATATATATATATATATATATATATATATATATATATATATATATATATATATATATATATATATATATATAAGGGACTGCTAATTTGCACTCATCTAAAAACTAAGATGTAAATTAGCAACCTACACCCACCTAAAAATACACTTGATTATATACACTCATTTTTATAAATTTTATCAAATTGTTTACACCCACCTCATTAATTTACATCCACTTTCATCATTTCAAATATTATTTCATTAAATTTTTGGCTCTATTACATGTTTTGTACCTTAAGCATGTCATTGTCTTTTTTGTTTCTTTTTTTAAGGATCTTCATTAAGATAGTTACAAAACTGTCCTTCTATTTAAATTTAATTAGAATAGAAACAAAAGGGTGTTTTAGTAAAATACAAGTGGGTGTAGCTTGTTAATTTACACCTTAGTGTTTGTAGGTGAGTGTAAATTAATAACCCTTATATAAAATACCACACATTTGTAAAAGAAATGCTACCAAATACGAGCTATCAGATAAGCTTGGAAATATGTTAAAAAAATGTTTAGTGATTACATTAAAGACGGTGATATGTTATAAACAATTATTTTTGAAATAATTTACGAAAAAATTAAATATATATATAAAAAAAAATAGGTATTAACACAAAATCAAAACAACGGAGAGAGTAAAAATACAACAAAAGTATAAGAAAAAAAATTGTTATAAAATGATTATGTAAATATCATTTCTCAAAGATATTGATAGTGCATCCCTTTCTAACTAGTCTCCTTCTCCTTACATACAACCTTACATAGTTACATCGCCATAAAGAAAATCAAATACAAAAACCAAACTATCAACCTTACATGAATGTCTCTTGATGTGTTAAATATATGATAGCATAGCACAAACGTGTATATATAAATAAAGAGGCCCTAAGAAAAAAGATAAATAAAGAGGTCAACTACCATAACCACTTAACAAATTTACATTATGAACTTGGGTTAATAGACCATGTATCAATAACAAAGACTTTTATGGTCGTCTTTGGAATTATACTTCATGCTGGTTAGTTTTTGCATTGTCTCTTCATGAAATTTATCTGATCATCCTCTCCAATTTGGGGATTTAGGGGATTTTTCAAAAAACTCTCGTTTGGCTTTCGATATTATCTGGGTATCAGTGTTGTATACTATTTGGAAGGACAAGACTGAGAGAATTTTTATTCAAAAGACTAATCTTCTCACATCTTTACTTGAAAAGGTCAAAGTCATTTATTTTGGTGGTTAAAAGCACATTATGTATTGTTTGATTTTGATTACCTTACTTGGAGGTTGAATCCTTTGATATGTTTAAAGGCAATTTCCTACGTTTTTTTTTATGCTACGCTTGCAATAGTTTTGTGTTGCAACATACTTTAACTCTTTGTTTCTCTAGTATGCATTGTGCTAGAGGGACATTTGTATGTTCGTTTAATATATTTTCTTAGTTTTTTTTAAAAAAAAAAAAACAAAAGGCAAGGGAAAACGAGTATAGAGCAATATACAAAACACAATGCAACAACAATACTATCAAACAAAATCTATACTCCCTCCGTTTCTTTTTATAAGCAAATTTTACTTTTTAGGTTCATTCAATTAATGATGTATGTGGTTCATAATATAGACCACATACATCATTAATTGAATGAACCTAAAAAGTAAAATTTGCTTATAAAAAGAAACGGAGGGAGTAGTAAGAAAGACTTGAAATATTTCTTCTAAGGCCCTCTAAAATGGTTATATCCCACCAATTAAGACTAAGGTAGTTGAGGCCAATAAAGGCAAGTATGTCACCAGAATGAGGTCACACCTATTACTTCACGTGGCTTTCAGTGTTTTTTTTTTTTGTTGAATAAATGTGGCTTTCAGTGTTATTATTATAGTAGAAGAAAATCAAAGATGAATTTAAAATACTCTAGTTTTTAGGGTAAAAATACTATTTTATTTATACTTATCGATTATTTCAACCACAATAATATGCGTACATCTCATATTTCTTTAGACCACATTCAATATTTTATTTTTTCTAACATTCTCTTTCAAGCACTCTCTCTAGCACTCACTCTTTTATTAGGTGAAATCAATGTGAGACCTACACTTTGGAAATGGAACCTACATAAAGTGGTGGAACATACACCCTCCGGTCACTAATATAAGCAAAAATCCACTTTCTAAGTTCATTCAATTAATGATGTATGTAGTCTATAATAAAGACTACATACATCAATAATTGAATGAACCTAAAAAGTGAATTTTTGCTTATATTAGTGACCGGAGAGTGTACATTGATTTTACCCAATAAAAGAGTGAGTGCTAGAGAGAGTGCTCAAAAGAGAGTGTTGTTAGCATTCCTCATATTTTTATATCACATCACTAATTTGTAATTTTAAACGACCTTATGTAAATGGGTGATAAGATTAATCTCTACAAATTAATCGGTTGTTGAATTGCACATACCAAATTTAAATGAAAAAATGATAGTAACAATACTACGAACCAACACATACCAAAATCAATAAGTCACATACCTATCAAATTTTTCTCAAGTCATGTACCCCGAATCCATATCCATACCAACGTGTATTGCCAATTATATGACAATGTTTTTTTTGGTCAAGTAGTCTAGTGGCTAGAGCTCACACAATTTAATTGTGGAGAAGTGAAATGTCCGGGGTTCGAACCATGACCCTGCATATAATATACAATTTCCCTACCAATTGAGATAAGATCAAAGAGATAGTTAATCATATGACAATGTTTCAATCACTATTCGTAATTAATTATACCCTATCCAACATAAACAAACTTATTCTTTCAAAAAAAAAAAAACATAAACAAACTTATCTTATCAAAAGAAAAACATAGTGCACTAAAGATTATTATTATTATAATTTCTGAAGAAAGAGATAAACGTTGTCCATAGTTTTGGTAAACTAAGAAGTAGCAAACAACAAAACTCTGCCTCTATCTTTCTTGAAAATATCAATGGAAGGAGAAGGTGATAAGTGGCAGCAGTGTAATGAAGATATGGCTCTGAATATTCCCTTAATAGCAGAACATGAAGGATGCCAAATTTCTGGTAACAGTCCCAGTAACAATGTCACCACATCATTCATGAAAACTTGTTTCAATGGTCTCAATGCTTTATCAGGTAACCTTATTAACTTTAGCTGTTTTGTTTTACAAAACACAAGATGTTTTTCAATAAAATACAAATTAGATTTTTTTTTGTTTAGCCTAAAACCAGAGTTTTGTGATGATAATTATGTTGGTCCCTAACTAGTAAAAGATAGATATATAATGTGTGGTGCTATACTCTTCTATGGGCTACCTTGTTGTCCTATGAAACTTCATGTCCACACAGATAGAGAAACAATTGTTTTTATTCTTTTGGATTTATCCCTTTGATTGAATCATTGTTCTTATCATTACTTCCAATGGTTCTTTCTTGTGTCCCAAAGATTTCAGACCAAAAAGTTTTTTGGTTAGTGAGAATGGGATTTTGAGGATGAGTTTTATCTAACAGTCACCGAGTATACACCTGTTATATTTTCTTTGGTTCAAGTGTTCTCAATTTCATCTTGTGTCTCTTTCTGGTTTGGTTTGGAATTAAGGTTGTTAGCACTAATTTTGGACATAACATTTTCTGTTTTTATTTAAAAATTGGCTAAGCCACACAAGAGGTATTTTAAGTTATTTAATTGTAATAAGTCGGTCTTTTAAGTTTTTTTTTACATCACTTAGATTTTTTAAGTTATCTAATTGTAACAAGTTGATCTTTAAGTTTTTTTTCATACCGTTTAAGTTTTATTTAATTGACAAAAATTGATTTTAAGCAAATTGATTATGTAAAATTGATTCTGATTTAAAAGTGTCTCGATACATTCATTTAAAATTGATTATGAGTTTTTTTTTTTGACAAAATCATTTAAAATTGAGTTGAATTATAAATTTGTTGTAAGAATCAATTTTAGAATCAAAAGCTACATATAATAACTTCAAATAGAATTGCTTTTAGTCTCCAAAATTAATTTATCAAAAAAATGGCAAATATAATTTTACAGAGTTAGAATTGTTTCTAACACTTGAAAATCACATCTAAGACATTTAAACGTGAAATCGAACACTCGTTTAGTGTCTGACGCTCTCTTAGTGGCACTTGAACTGTTGAACAATCATTAAAGTTAATACAATCCTCAATAATAGAACCAACACAAATAGAGATTGTGGATGTGTGTTTGGTGTCAGGACTACAATGGAAGCAAATATATATTATTTTTTTTAGATTTATATGTTTATAATTATTATTTTGCATCTCTTTTTGCTATGGATATATTATTTGAGTATACATGTTAACAATACATATCCATAGAGAACGAGAGAAAAGGGAAAAGAAAATTTGGTAGGGTTTCAATAAGAATGAAAAAGTTAGAAGATGAAAAGATGATAAATAAATTGTTGAAGTAGAAGTTGATGATACAATATATGGAACTATCAACTCATCCATAACACAAAGTCAATAATTGATCTTACGTTGGAGACATGTTGCATATCTTAAAAAACAAGAATATGAATAGCATACGGTGAATGTTAGCCAACACGGTATCAAGATCCACATAACAACAAACCCTTGAGCAAAGCACCGGGCGTAAAAGCTCTTTCGAGCGTAACGAAAACAGCCCCTTGAACTGAGACAGATAATACGTCGGTATTGGAGTGAAGGCAGACCTGACACATTGAGACCTGCAGATCTCAACAAACCTGGAATATCAGATAATCAAGCATATAACCACAAACTCAACTGGTTTCAGACGCGTTGAACCCAAATCGAGAGATAAGTTCAACACGTTGGTAACCAAACCACCCTTTCAGGTTAATAAAACCAAACCCTTTTGGGTTTGTGAATTCGGTCAAATTCCAAACCTCACATCAATGAAATTTAGATTCGTAGGACAAGTATCAATGGCAACCAATAAACAAAATAACCACAAGTAAACAACAACAATCTAGTTCTAATCTAGAGAATTCAAGTGCATAGTAAAACCATAATTGAACCAAAGAATAAACAAGATAAAGTGAGTAGAGAGAAGAAAACGACATTAAGAAATGTTTACCCAGTTTGGTCCAACAATGACCTACTCTGGGGGAGATTGATCTCTCAAATCCACTGTCAATGAGTTCTTTACAAAGAGATACAAAAGGGTTACAAGAAATTAGCTTCAACAAGCTCACAAAGAACAAACCCTAATTTCTACCATTTCTTCCCCAATCTCTCTAATGAACAAGACACTCAATGATTTTCACTCACCCAAGGTGTTTACAACTGTTTCCCAACTTTAGAATCTAACCCCCAAAAAAGAACCAAACCTTAGCCTTTGATTACATAAAGATCTTCTCTTTTGGTTTCCCAAGACTCATCCAAGTTGCTCACAAATGTCTCTCCACTCATGTGTTTCCTAACCCCATGAATCTCTCCCCAAAAGGCACCAACCCTTTTCCAAGAGCCCCCTTCCTTTGGTTCTCTAAGATTCACATCTTGAAGCTTTAACCTCAACCAAAGACCGTCAACCATTAGTATCTAAATGCCCTATAAGTTCCCTTCTTTGGTTTCCATGAGATTCCCAAAACTTCTTAAAATAATGAAGCGTGAAAGCTTAAAAATCGCGTCACGATTGTTAAAACCGCGTTACAATTTTAACGTATGATCCAAGGTACAAAACCTTATCCACAAATCGCGTTATGCCTGCCACAAATCGCGTTACAATTTTGACACCAGAAAAAAAAACCATTCATTCTGCAAAAAAAATTGCGACACGCCATCAAAATCGCGTTACGCCACCAAAATCGCGACGAAATCGCGATACAATTTTGAGTCGTTTCTCAATAGGATGTCAATTGATTGGCGAATATCATTCATGATATTTTAGAATCGTTGAATTGAATTGCACAGTTAAATCAAACGCATTGATTAATTAATTTTTTCCCTTTGAATATTCTATCCATTTACTTGCAATATCAAATTTCTTTTTTTCTTTTAACAAATGTTCCAATAAGACTAGTTAGCAGGTTTGTAACCACTCACTTCACTTTGGAGCTCCTGCATGCACAATTTATTCTAAATCCAATGTATATATGTCGAGTATGGCCCCCACAACTTACAATTCTTAACTCCACCACTGGTTACGTCTTTGTCCCTTTCTTATTGTATCATTTTTATTTTTATATGTAAAAGGAAAGGACAAGCCATGTTTATGGTGCTTTTTTTAATACACGTTTCCTGCTTTGCCTTGAAGGTTGTAATTTCACACTCAGTGTTTGACTGGGCAATATTAAACAATTTTAATGTGTTCCATATATCGACATGATTGAGTAAAAAATGTAAGTATCTATCAAAGCAAGAGTATCTTCTATCGTGATCAATAATTAAGGTATATATATTCAAAAATTATGATCAAAGGATATATACTTGATTAGTTAAAATTATAGTAAAAGTTAAATAATAAAAGCCATAAAAGTCAATTTGAAACATTTTTATTTTCACTAATTTTTTACTTTGATAGAGATATGTAAGGTGTTATTTTGTGTGGTTGGCAAATGAGAATTGAATTGTTCAATTTGGGCTTTTCTTAAACGTTTATAATTGAGATTTTGTGTGGTATAGTTCACTGTTGGACCATCTACCACCTAGTAGTATATATCAAACCTTTGAGATTTTGAAACTTCAGTTTATATTTAATTGAGAACAAAATATCCTAGATTTTTTGCCATCAACAATTCAGTTTCTTCCAATATGTCAGAAAAAGTCCTCAACAACCCACCCTTAAATGTGCCATTACTATCTGAGTGGAAGTTAGGACATTCCATAGATGAGGAGAAAGTCATAGCCTCTCATCCTTCAAACAAAAATGCAGTATCTTTCTTTCGTACATGTGTTAATGGACTCAATGCAATTTCAGGTTTTACTCCTTAATTCTTAACAATATATACTTCTCTACTAATATTGTCTTGTTTATAGTAGTATCTAGATCTCATTCAGCAGTTGTATGGTACGACAAATATATGCTGGAAACAGTTATATATCTAGAATTTCTCTCACTATAAATCTATAGAGCATCATAGCTAGTGCATCTTACAAGTGTTTTTGTGGATTCATCACTTTCCACTATGTTTTCCTCTTTTCTATTACATTTTTTTTTGTATATGTATTTTATTGTGTTGTATAATGTTCGTTTAAATTTTAGTTGTATTTATTTATTTTTGACACAGCAAATTTTAGTTAAATAGAATATTGGTCTGTTTAGATTGTCTTATTTTTGAGCTCACGTAAAACAACGTATGCAAATATTTTATGTATTATTCGTAAACTTATTAAGGTAGTTTATTAAGAAAAAAAACATTTACAAAAATATAATTTTTGTTAATGAGAACTTATGAATTAACATACAAACTTATTTATTTATTTTCTCTTCATTTACCCAAAAAAAATACAAATTTATTTGCATAAGCTATTTTTTATAAGGTAAAAAATAAGCCTTTCCAAATGAGCTCTATATCTTATTTGAATATTATTTAAATTATACTATTTATTTTCATGCTGTATATTTTTTAATTTAAATTTGAAAAATGTGTTGTAAAAGACAATTATACAGCAAAAATGTCCCACCAAAATTTAAGATTAATTTCTGAATTCCCTTTATATATATGATGATGATGATGATTTTGATGTAGATATATAATTATATAGTTCTGTATATGATTTGGAGTAGGTGAATGATAGGGTGTTTAGAGAGATTTTGTGAAAGCCCTAGAGACGAAAGGGGGTTAGGATTGTTTATATTAGAGCTATCAAGGATATGTATGAGGGAACTTCGACTAGTGTGAGGACGCAGGATGGGGCTTCCGACGATTGTCCCATAACAATAGGATTTCCCCAAGGGTAAACCATAAGCCCTCACCTTCTTACTTTAGTTTTGGATATACTTACCAAACACATCCAAGAGTTAGCACTGGGATGTATGCTTTTGGTAGATGATGTAGTCTTGCTTGGAGAGTCGAGGGAGAAATTGAATGGGAGGCTAGAGACTTGGAGACAAGCCTTAAAAGCATATGACTTTCGCATGAGTAGAAGCAAGACCGAATATATGGAATGTATAACTTCAACAAAAGACGAAGAAGGTCTACCTTGGAGGTGAAAGTTGGAGATCATATTATACCCCAAGTTACACAGTTTAAATATCTTGGGTCCATAATACAAAATGACGGAGAAAACAAAAGCAGATGTAAATCATCGTATTCAAGTTGGATAATTGAAATGGAGAAAAGCATCATGTGTTTTAGGTGATAAGAAAGTACCATTTAAGTTGAAAGGAAAATTCGATGAGACAACAGTTAAATGAGCGATTTTGTATGGTACGAAGTGTTGGACGGTTAAGAACCAACACGAGAATCAAGTAAGTGTAGTGGAGATAAGAATGTTGCGTTGGATGAGTGGTAAGACTAGACATAATAGGTTTAAAATGACACCTTTAGAGAGAGAGAGAGAGAGAGAGAGAGAGAGAGAGAGAGAGAGAGAGAGAGAGAGAGAGAGAGAGAGAGAGAGAGAGAGAGAGAGAGAGAGAGAGAGAGAGAGAGAGAGAGAGCTGGGGTAACACCTATAGTATAAAAGATGGTAGAAAATGGTTTAGGTGGTTTGGGCTTGTAGAGAGAAGACTTAAAAACTCTAAGAGGGATCAAACGAGATAGATGAAGACCTATAAAAACTCTAAGAGGAAAAACTATTACGAAAAATTTAGCAGTTAATGAGTTTATCAAAATATGGTTTATGATAGAACATTATAACGTAATTTGATCCATGTAGCCGACCCCTCTTAGTGGAATAAGGCTTGGTTGTTGTCGTTATTCTAGTTTTATAATGTCATTTTATAGAGTCCTTGAATGCATCAACATTACAAAAATATATCTAAATGTTTATATTGTTGGTCATTTTTGGGCATCAAATATGTCTTTCATAGTTTTTTTCTTTTACGAGGGAGTGTAACTTTCATAGGTAGTTTAGTTTTTGAATGTGCATTACATTAGTCAATTTTATTTATAAAAAGACTTACAAAAGAGACACTTTAGAGACTAACAAAGTAAGAGAATCTAAGAAATGCTAATGATGTTTATATGACTTTGATTTTCCAGGTGTTGGCATACTATCAGTACCATATGCATTAGCCTCAGGAGGATGGTTAAGTTTAGCACTTTTATTTTGCATTGCAGTAGCAGCATTTTACTCAGGCATACTAATGAAAAGATGCATGGAGAAAAATTCAAACATTAAAACCTATCCTGATATAGGTGAACTTGCATTTGGAAAAATAGGAAGATTAATAGTATCAATATCAATGTACACAGAGCTATACTTGGTTTCAATTGGATTCTTGATTCTAGAAGGTGACAATTTGAGTAACTTATTCCCAATTGAAGAGTTTCAAGTATATGGTTTATCAATTGGTGCAAAGAAATTCTTTGTGATATTGGTTGCAGTAATTATCTTGCCAACAATTTGGTTAGATAATTTGAGCCTTCTTTCTTATGTATCAGCAAGTGGTGTGTTTGCTTCTGGTGTTATTATTTTGTCAATATCATGGACTGCAGCATTTGATGGAATTGGTGTTCATCAAAAGGGTGATATTGTAAATTGGACTGGAATTCCAACAGCTATTAGCTTGTATGCTTTTTGCTATTGTGCACATCCTGTTTTCCCTACTCTCTACAATTCCATGAGGAACAAACACCAATTCTCTAATGTAAGTGCTTCTACTTTCTTTTTTTGGGTGTGTTTTGATTTGTGATTCTATAAAATTCTTACTTGAGTAGTTGAGTTCATAAGGTTATATGTATAAGTTCGCATAAAACTTAGGAGACTTTCGGATCATGGTTCAAGTGCTTTAAATAACTCAATTGAGACAAACCATAGTCAACTGAATGATACATACATGTTAGGTCATGGTTAAACTGAATGAACCGCATAGTTTGGTTTGGTTTTTAAAACATTGATATAAATAATCGAAAACTCAAGATATGGTTTTAATAATTTCAGCACTTCTTTAATTTTTCAAAAGAAAATAAATTTTAATTGAAAGATAATTCAAGAGAAATACTATGAATGTCTAGAAAATAATTTACCTTTACTTAAAGCATTGGATAGGACATTAACTTTAAATAAGTTGATTATCCTTTTTATATATATTATTTTAATATTTTAATGTGTTTATTTTACATTGCAGGTCCTAATTGTATGTTTTATATTAACCACAGCTGGTTATGCATCAATGGCTATAATTGGTTACTTAATGTTTGGTTCAAAAGTTGATTCACAAATAACATTAAACTTGCCACTAAACAAAATAAGTTCAAGAATAGCAATATACACAACCTTGGTGAATCCAATATCAAAATTTGCTTTAATGGCTACACCAATTACAAATGCTTTGAAAGATTTACTTCCAAGGACATACAAGAATAATAGAGTGACCAATATGTTTGTGAGCACTGTCCTTGTAATCAGCACTGTTATTGTTGCATTGGCTGTTCCTTTCTTTGGATCTCTCATGTCATTGGTTGGAGCATTTTTAAGTGTCACTGCTTCTATTTTGCTTCCATGTTTGTGTTACTTGAAGATTTCTGGAAGTTATAGGAAGTTCGAGTTCGAGACAGTGGCAATTGTGGTAATAATATTTGTAGCTGTAGCAGTGGGAATATCTGGGACATATACTTCAGTTGTTGAAATAGTACAAAATTTGTAATAGGTGAAAGTATTATGTAGTGGTCCATTCTCATGTATATCTCTGCTGGAATCCCGGCCGTTGAGTTTATCCAATGACGTTGAACTCTAGTGACCATTGGATAAACTCAACAACTATTTTGTTAGGAATGTGTAGGGTACCTGATCCGAATAAAGTATCAGTCATACGTGACGATGGCCTATTTTGATTTTGGCCAATTCATTCATATTTGAGATAATGTTGGATTTATTTTATATTTTGATATGAGAATGATGAAGAGTTTGTTCTATGTAAGCAAGATTCATTGACACAATAACACATCAAAAGAGGACGATGATTAAGACAAATTTTTAAAAGCAATACGAGATTCCACATTGCCAATAATGTTCCAAAAGAGGACCTTCATTGATTAGGAGGAGTAACGTCACCCTTTGAACAGGTTTTGTAGGTTCTGTTGATTTCTTTTTTCTGCTTCTTTGTTAGATATGGTGTGAAAGGAGCATTGGAATTGTATGTCTGTCTCTTTTACCAAAATATACCGAACCAAGCTGAAATCTTTTTGTAAAACCGGGCATATATTAGTTTGCTGAACTTTCTGTGTTTCTGGAACAGCTTCTCGTGTAGAGGAAGTAATTGTTGCAGTAGACATACCAGGAGATGCAACCTCAGCCGAGACCAAGGGCTGAACCGGTTCTAGAGTAGGAGAATTAGACTCAGTTTGCTGAGCCATTCCCAATGTATCAATACGGTTTGGCACCACCTCATCTGTAACATTCACCAACAGAAAATGAAATGAGGTACCAGTTTTAGAATTCGCAATCTGTTTCGGCTTCCCATGCACAGTTTCTGTTTCATCTGTGTCCATATATTCCTCATCAGAACGGACAACTTCTTGACCTACACCCCGACCTGGAAGTTCCTTTGATACCTCATGATTCTCCTCGAGCACTTCTTGAGGAACTAATGTACGCTCAACCACCTCGGTGGTAGCAACTCTTCAGGCACCAACATGAGTGTTTCTACCAAGATCAACCCACTGTTGCTTTCCTTTCTTAGGCGCCTCCACCTCTGAAATTTTCTTCACATGATCCACCTGCTCATTATCAGTAGGATGCAACCATTTACAGTAAGAGACATTATGCCCAATTATACGACACCGAGTGCAAAACATCGGCATCCTTTCATAAACCACTTCCACATTGAAAGCGTAACTCTCCCAACTTCTTCAAAAATCCGTTTGGAGAGATCCATGTCGACCAACACTCACACATTATCAAAACCTAAAATAAAGCTAAAGGGTAGCTACACCAAAATAAAAATAAAAACATATTTTTATTTTCTTATTCATGTTGATAAACCAAGATCAAGATGACCTTTTTATTTAATTTGTCACCTCAAAATCGCCTTCAGGTTGAGAAGGATATCGTTTTGTTCCAACCAAATGCACCTAGTTGTTAACCATATTAATATCATCACCCTCTTTTTGCACCGAACTGGAGAACTACACAGCAGAAAGTGTTGTACAATCTCATCATACACTACCTCTTTTTGCACCTAGTGGAGAACGGGTCAGCGACAACCAATAACCAAAACAATTGCAAGCAAAATCTTACCAGATGCAATTACAACAAGAAAAGGAAACTAAAGCAAATGAAAACCATAAATTCAGAGGACTAACACGTTTATTGCTTTCAACTAACAAGACCCTTTTAAGCCATCATAACATAAAAACAACTCATTAATGTCTCATAAAAATCTTATTAAGCAATATCATAACTGAAACGCTAAGGCAATCTCTACACCACGCAAATACTTGTGGAAAGTAAGTGTTCCCCAATGCCACTCCAGCAACAAGTCCACTGCCATATCCAATCAGAACTACTGTCCAGTACAATTCAAAAAACGATGATTCTGAGTCGTCATCATCATCAGAAGTAGAAGGCCCTGTATGATCTATACACGTATTCAACAACTGATCCCCACACAAACCTTGGTTACCTTCAAATGAATCACCTTGAAATGTAGAAAACTGCTTATTTTGTGGTACAGGACCTGTGAGTTTATTAAAGGACACATTTAAGTACTCTAAAAAGGTGATTTCTGCCAACTGCTTGGGAATTTTCCCAGAGAGATTGTTGCGAGAAAGATCTAGTGCTTCAAGGTTTGAAAGCTTCCCTAAGGAAGATGGAATGCTGCCAATAAGCATATTATTCGACAGGTTGAGCAAAACAAGACCCTTCAAGTCACCTATGACTTGTGGTATCTCTCCACTGATTTTGTTGCTTGAAATATCAATGGCTATCAAGTTGTAAAACTCTTGAAGCTTCTCATAAACCCTGGTCAACCCTTTGTTTGACATTGTGAATGAATAAAACTTATCTGCAGCCGCATGATACTCTCCTGAATTGTTCAACCTCGAGTATAATAACAATTTTTGCTCATATTGTAATTGACTTGCGTTGGAAGTTTTCATTGCTTTCCAGCTTTGGATCATTTCTGATGGAAAACTTCCAGAGAACTCATTGTGGGAAAGGTCAATAATGTGAAGCTTGGGAAATGTGCATGTCATGTTGCCAGGGCACCTAATGTCTCCATGAAATTCATTGTTTCTTAAAGACAGTACCTTTAACTCGGGTAATTCTCCCATCCAGAATGGAAATGAATCATTGATATTGTTATAACTAACATCAAAGAACTCTAGCCTTCTGTTGTTGACCAATGCCCTTGGCAACTGACCCTGCAGTTTGTTGTTACTGAGATCAATCTGCTGAAAGGAATTTTCTATCATGTATGTCTGAGGAATGATGCTAGACAATTTGTTCCCATTTAGATCCAGATTTTCTAAAGATTGGCTAAAGTTTCCCAGACATGAAGGAATGTTGCCTCTTAAGTTGTTGAACGATAAATCAAGAGTCGCGAGTGATTTTAAATCGCATATGGATGGGTATATTTCTCCTGACAATGAATTGTGGGAAACATCTAAGCTTTGTAGATTTGCTTTTTCCCACAACCAATTGGGTAGCGATGTTATATTGTTGTTTGACAACGTAAGAAATTCCAGATCATCCAAATCTTTTATAAATGTTGGAATCTCAACAAAATTGCATGAAGCTAATTGTAAGACTTGAATTCGAGAATCGGTGATATGGGAAGAACTTTGTCCAATGTACAATGACAGTTTGTTGAATGATAAATTAAGAAAAACTAGCTTTTTGAGCTTCAGAAATGTGTTTAGGTCTATCTTTCCATGCAAAAAATTAGAGCGTAGGTTCAAGCCAACTAAATTTGTTAGGTTCATTATCCAAGATGGAATTTCACCCTTTATATTGCTATTTCTTGCAATTAATACTTCTAGTTGAGTGAGATTTGCAAAAGATAATGGGATGTCACTGCCAATATTGACTGAGGATATATCCAAGCCAACCACCGATGAGAGCTTACCTACCCATGACATGGTCTCAATAGTAAATTCATTCAAACCTACATTCAAGATGCTTAGCTTCGTAAGATTTGCCAAGGATGCAGAAGGGTCGCCCTTAAACTTGTTATTTTTAAGGTTTATCTGATCGAGTTGTGTGAGGTTTCCAAGCGTAGAAGGAATATATCCAAAGAAATGGCAATCTGGAATTGATAGAACAATTAAAGAACGGAGCTTTCCAATGGATACTGGCAGTGTACCATAGAAACCTGTCTGGTCAAGTAGTAAATTGGAGAGTGAACTAGATTGAAACTCAGGCAAACTACCATTGAGATTTGGATTATATCTCAAATCTAGAACTTTCAAGTTTGGAAGATGAAATATTCCAACTGGAAATTCACCATACAAATCCGAATTGTAAAGAGATAGTTCTTTCAATGATGTTAAATTTGTGAGTGTGTCTGGTAAAAAAAGATCTCAAGTTTTGTTGTGTTTTTAATTATGCTTTTGAGGCTGGACAATTTGAGTTGCAACAAATTGCCAGTACTACCTTTAGGACTATCTATAGCTCTGAAGCCTAGATCAAGAGACCGCAACTTGGACAACTGTGAAACTTGTGGTGGAATTTCTCCAGAAAATAAGCTAAGAGAAAGGTTCAGAAATTTTAGTTGTGAAAGCTGACCTATCTTGGATGGGATTTGAGAGTAATTGAAGTCATTGTCAGAAAGATCAAGAACTCGAAGATGCACAAGGCGAAAGAGACTGCTATTTGCATCCATTGTACCATAGAGTTGGCTGCTACTAAGATCGACGTGAATCACTTGATTCGTGTGCTCATGACATTTAATGCCATCCCACGAGCAGCAATCTGTGCTGGAATTCCAAGATGTTGTTTTAGGATAACCGAGAAGATTATCAGAGGCTAAGTTATTGATGACAAAGCCTTCCTTAAATTGCAACAAGGCATGGCTTTCATATGGATGACACTTTGGCTGAATTTCAGGAAAACATGTAGTAAATAAAAGAGAAAATAGTGAATAAAGGAAAAGAAATTTTAGTAACAAAACAAGAGACCAGACAAACACCATTGTATCTTGATACTTTAATCTGAAAAATTTGATGAAATGCTAGACACATACTAGGTGGTTCTTATATACTAAAGGAATGCACTGCACATAACAAATAAAAATATCTTTAGTGAACTTGGTTTAGGACTACATCACAGGTCTATATCTTGTCTCCTTTACTGTTTAAATTTCACAATAGGTATTTGAATCTTTTTTTTTTTTTTGAAGAAAAAAGGTATTTGAATCTTGACTCTTATAGTAGAATCAACAATTTTATTTCATCTTTATTGTACTCTATTCTAACACATGTGGTTTATACAAGACTTTTATAGTAGAATCAACAATTTTATTTCATCTTTATTGTACTCTATTCTAACACATGTGGTTTATACAAGACTTTTATGGTAGAATCAACAATTTTATTTCTTCTTTATTGTACTCTAT
The DNA here is from genome assembly GCF_051527215.1 of Medicago sativa. Lineage (NCBI taxonomy): Eukaryota > Viridiplantae > Streptophyta > Magnoliopsida > Fabales > Fabaceae > Medicago > Medicago sativa. The sequence continues at coordinate 10,094,308 of NC_140755.1, read as the reverse complement.
TCTAACACATGTGGTTTATACAAGACTTTTATAGTAGAATCAACAATTTTATTTCATCTTTATTGTACTCTATTCTAACACGTCTTTTATGCAAGACTTTTATCTAACTTTTTTTTTTTTGAAAAAGACTTTTATCTAACTTAATATGACTTTTATCTAAATTCCACAAATTTCATTTGTCTCTATTATTTGACTCAGCAGTTTGCTCTGATTTTCTTGCTACTTGCATTTATGGAAAACAATTTAATATCTTGACTGAGACAATCGTTCCTGTGCAATTTTATTTTTTGTTAGACACAGTAATTTGTTTTCTCCCTTCATTTACTCAACATTTTATTATTTGGTTGTATGCATAAAACATCAATCTAGAACTGACTGTCCATTTAAGAGCTTGCACAAAATTATTGAAAATAATTTTAAAAAGTTAAGCATGCATAATTGAAATAACGTTATATATATATATATATATATATATATGTGTGTGTGTGTGTGTGTGTGTGTTTTCATTAAACAATAACAAAATGTTTTTAGGACTCCAAATACTATATACGGTATTTAACATACATTTTTTTTTTTTGGTCTCAATAGTATTACACACAAAGTTAGCATGCATAATCGAAATAACATAACGTGTATGTGTACATTTTCTTGATTAACAAATACCAATGTATTTTAGTGCTACACATTATACACCATATATCTTTTATAATTGTAAAAAAAATTAAGAGTCTAAATTAATTAAAATTTTGAGCTTGATCTTGTTTCTCTGTCTTACTCTTCCGAGACTATTTTAGTTCTGGTCAACAGAGACAAGAAAATCTTAACAATTAAGGAGCAAATATAGCTATCATTTTTTTTCTTAATAAAAGTGATGTCATATAAAATTAAGGGGAAGGAAACTCAAACCTTTTTTATCTTTGTTTTTATTAAATTATTACGTATTTTATGATTGTACGAGAGTGTTGGACAATATAGAAGCAACACAAGAATGAAATAAATTAATGTAGCGAAGATGGAGATGTTGTTTTGTATGTGTGTAAACAATACACAAGATAGAATTAGAAATGGCGAAATCAAACAGAGCTGGAGTAGCTCCGATCATAGAAAAGAGTGGAAATTAGACTTAAGTGGTTTGTGCATGGAAAGAGAATATATGTAGATTATGTAGTAAAGAAAACATTAGACCAGAGGTAGGTTAATCAAATTACTAGAGGCAGAGAAAAATCTAAACAGAAAACTATTAAAAAAGATCAAGAGATTAATGAATTTGATAAAGATATGTTTATGATAGAGCATTATGAGCGGTTTCTCTCTGTTTTTTTTTTTCCTTCCTTTTTTGGTACACTCTTTGGGTTATTGTTGATACTCTTTGTTGAAAGTTTTGCCTTTATTGCGGTCCACTCTTAGTCGCCTAATTTACACATCATAAAAAAGTAAAAAAACTCATTAATATCTTTAATTATATATAATAAAAAATTATAAAAATTTGATATTTTGAAAATATTCATTGAAATAAATCAAACAACATCTTACATTTTAACATTTGTATTTATATATTAGTTAAAAAATATGGTCTATTAGCATATAAAGGAGAAGTGGAGAATATTACCTAGCTGACTACGCAAGTTACCTACTAGATTAGGTTTCTAATTTCATTGTAATTTCATGTGAATTTAGATTACATTTAGTTAGTTACAGCAGTTAGGATGTGCTGGCACTATCTGAGTGTATATATGCGCTTTCATCTTGTACTCTGAGAACACATTGAATCAATAATAGAATTTTCCATTTCTAAGCTTTCTTCTTTCTCTCCCATGGTGAATTTTTGCTTTGATGGTCAAAGTAAGATATGTGAATAGTGCACATTGTAAAATTGTGACATGTATTTTGAAATGGAGGGAGATTCTTTGTGATATTGGTTGCAGTGATTATCTTGCCAACAATTTGGTTGGATAATTTGAGTCTGCTTTCTTATGTATCTGGTGTTCATCAAAAGGGTGATATTGTAAATTGGAATGAGATCCCTATTGCTATTGGCTTTTATTCTTTTTTGTTATTGTGCATATCCTGTCTTCCCTACTCTCTACAATTCCATGAGGAACAAACAACAGTTCTATAATGTAAGTGCCTTTGCTTTTTATTTTTGGTGTTTGAAAATTCTTACTCCATGATTCGAACTCCGAAACCCTATTTATTCATCTTATAAGATGATATTTTAGTTGGTGTGTTACTTGACAAAAAAAAGATCTTATTAAATAATACAAGAATATTTTACCATTGAAAATTCTTTCAAATCCTAATGCAATACATCCCAATGAAAACCCTAATTTACACATCTTAAAAAAGTAAAAAAGCTAGAAGGGTTCAACAACTAATGATAAAATGTGTTTTTTGATATCTCGATCTTGGATACCAAACCCATCACCATTTAAATAAAGAGTATGGGCGACACGTGCTGCATTTCTTGCTTGATTAAAAAATGGTTCCATAAAAGCAACTTGATTGGAGCAGTGTCCATTAATTCTTTTCCATGCATTGTTTATAATGTCTTGTATATGTCTTCTTGCTTCTTCCTCTGAAACGTTGATTTCATTCATATAACATACAATTGATGAAGCTGCATCACCCCTTTCTCTTTCGGCCTATTGATTGCATATCAAATTATATAATTATCATTTCTATAACTTAATAACAGGTAAAATTGACTATTAGTGACAGTGTTACCATTATTAATAAACATTTCTGTTTTCTCATTTTTTTCAAATTTAAGTAAAAAAATAAAGATAAAAAAACAAATATGTAATTTATTCTATGAAACAAAAAAGTTACCACTGCGGTCCCAAGATCATTGCACAACCGAATGATGAGAGACACATTGTAGACCAAATCATCATATATGTGTGGAAAATCATCTATCTCATTTGTTAATTCATACACTAGTGTGGCAAAATATGAATGGAGTAGAATTAATGGCCCTGAAGATGTGATCCATGCATTGTTCAAATATTCTTGCAACGATGGAATATATCCGGTTTTGTACCACTTTGCTTCCACATATAATGCTTTACAAAATTCAATCCACTGTAAAAATGTGAGGATAATTATAAGCAAATATTGATTCATATCTTTCAAATATGAAGCACGGACATTCCTCGAATTAGGCGTGTTCCGGTGTCAGACATGTGTCGTGTCCGACACCGACACGACACCGACACTTGTAATTACACTGAATTATTTGATTTTTTTAAATTATTAGTTGTGTCGGTGTGTCAGTAACCGTGTCGTGCCCGGTGTCGTGTCCGTATCCATGCTTCATAGTCTTTCAATGATTTTTACATTTTCAAAATAAAAATTACTGGTTATGATTAATATATTAGCATTAGTACCGTTTTCTTTAGGTAATGTGACACAAAATTGAAGTTCTTTTCTCCTCCAATATCATAAGCAATTTCATTTGTGACATCTTGAAGTGCATTGAAGCAAATCTTCATGTAAGCCGGAAGTTCTTCAATTTCTTTTGCATCCCATCTGTGTTTATGAACATGATTTTAAATTATAAATAATAATAAGAAGAAATGTAGGTGATGTAGACATGAACAAATATTGCAGTCATAAAAAAAGACACTCATAACATTTGTTAAGTGGAAATTCGTTTTAGTACATAAAAATGAAACAATCAAAATTAGCGACGAAAAATATTATTGACGGAAAAAGAAATAAATCCTTCACTAATTTTCTCATCACAAAATTTAACGATGGAATTAAAGATGAATTTCACATTTTTCCTCTCTAAAATGCTCTTGATAGTTTTAGTTTTTTTTTTTTTAAATTGATAATGGAAAATATACCATGAAGAAATTTTGGTTGAAATTTTTGTAGGGTTTAAAATCGAAAGTTGAAATATTTATAGAGAATAAACCTTTGGAATGCCGTTGTGAACGGCTTCAGTTCTTCGAATGAGGCGTGTATATCATAAACATCATCAATCACTAATACGAAAATAATCACTTTGGTGAGCCATTTCCTCAAGGATTCATATTTGGTCTCAAAAGCAACCCCAGTTGCACACATGAAGCTTTCGACCAACCTATTTCTTGCAAAACACAAGTTTTCTTTTATACCAAGTTTCTCCCACCACCTAAAAGACAAATATGAATGTTTAATATATATATTAGTAGTATATGTCATTGGATCAATAAATATAGGATCATTGGATCAATAAATCTCATCATTGCTATAACCAAAATTTCACTATTAAATTAAATTAAAGGGTTAATATATGTTTATCTGCCTGTAATATTAGCGGTTTATGGTGTATGTAGTTTATTTTTTTTTTGTTTTTTTTTTAGATTCTAACTCTGTAATTTGAAGATTATTTGGTTTTAGACCTTATTGACATCAAATTTCAAATTTTAAGGTTCTTTTACCCCCTGCAATTTGAACGAATTTTGGTTTACCCCCTTGCATATCATTGATTTTATACGGTCAAAATTTATGAAGATCCAAAATCAAAGAATCTTCAAATTATAGGGTTGGAATCTATATATATTGTTTACTAGGGGTAAACAAAAAACCACTAATATTACAAGGGTAAACATATATTAACCTTAAAATAAATACAATGAGATTTAATTATCTAATGGTGAAAAACAAATTTATAGATGATCCAATACTTATTTGTTTGTGCACATTAAACAAAACTTATTTCTTCTTTTTTTTTTTTTTTGGTACAACAAAACTTATTTCTTCTAAAAACAACTTATTTCTTTCTCTGGCTAAAAATATATACCTGGATAATTCTTTGACCTCTTTTTGAAGTTTGGCCTGCGTTATGTTAAAGTTTAATTTTGTCAATTCAAGTAAAACATGGTCCATGTCTTTGTTAGTTTGGTATTGCTTCACATGCCATTTCAAATCAAACCATGGTACTCTCCAATGGGAAGGAAGCTCCAAAGCATGGACCACTCTTTCAACAACCTTGATAGGAACTAATTCTTTGATATTGATGGAATATGAAATGAAAGCATCTTTGAGCCAATGTTTTGCAAACGTTTTGGCCTCATCCAAGATTATTTCATCTTCTAAACCCAAATGTGAGACCTCAAGAAGCTCTATAATATCTTTAGCATCATTAGCAAATGTGTTGTCCGTCACATCTAAGAAGTTGCTTAGTATATCTGAATTTCATGAATAACAACCAAAAAACCAAAAATTAGTTCCTAGGTTTTGATCAATTTGATGAATATCTAATTAAAATAGATAGTTACCAGATGGAAAAACATTGTATCCATGTTGCCTTAAAAGCTTGAAGCATAGTGTAGACACGTGCATATTTTGTTGAACACTAATTTTGTTGAAGTTTTGGACAGAAACAAATATAGTTTCAAGAAACTCATCTATTTCCTTCTCAAAATGGTTGGCAAGGCCTAGTTTTTGAATCCAATCAACAAACTCTAATTTTTGCAAAATGTTCAACTCTTGAACAAAATGGCATTTTACTTCAATCACCCACTTGTTTAACTGCACAACAAATTCTTCTTTCTGCACAAAAATATTAAACTAAATTATTATTAAGTAGTGTTCGTTGGTAGAAATTTGTCTTGAAAATATAAATTTTTACTTTTGTCTTAGCAATAATTACACAACTTTTTGTTGCAAAGTTACTTATTTTAGTACTTTAACCAATGTCTCAATGACACTCATTAACCTTCTCTTTATTGTTATTATTACTAGCGAAAAAACAAGCAATTACGTGTCCGTTTTTCCGCTCTTTTTATTGCGCTAACGTTTGAAAATTATAAACGGTGTTTTTCTTATGAAATTTTGATTTTGATTAAAAGTATAAATATAATTGCTTTTCGCTTTGAAATCATAACAAATCAAACAAAACATAATTATCTATTTTAATGACACCAACAATATAACAAAAAAAAAATTTAAACTCTTATATTTTTTAATGACATCAACAACATTCTTTATTATAAAAAAGTGCTTTAAGGGTATAATTGTGATAATAAAAAAGTAAGTATTAAATTTATATTACAACAATTTAAAATTAGGAATGACAATATAGATGGATTTACATTTGGATGATAATGGATGGATAAAAACAATTCATTAATCCATTAGCAATCCACGGAAAATTCTTTAAACAATTTCAATTCAATTCATCCAATTTTAAGAACAAAGATTGGTAGACACCTTTAATGTGTGCACCCTGTTGTACTACTTTGAAAAATTTCAGTTAAACAAATATATGGTCTGTGTGACCACAATTTTTAAGTTGTGTGACCACTATTTAGAAGTTGAAAAATATGGTCACGCAACTAAAATGCGCGTGACCACTATTTTTCCACTTAGTTAACCACGTTTTTTTTGGAAAACTAGTGGTCACGCAATCAAAAAAATGTGGTCACACAAACCATATATTTGGTTAACTGAAATGTTTCAGAGTGGTACAAAGGATTGTACACATTAAATGTGTCTACCCATCATTGCTCCAATTTTAATGGATGAATATCCATCATGTATAAAATCCAACTTGAAAAGAGATGTGACATGAACATATGTTTATAAATGAGAAACAATTATCACTTTAACTACAAACCTGTTTGGTATGGTTGAGTAATGTTCATCCCAAATTTTAATAAATTTGTCTATAAAAGTATACAGATTTCCTTCCCAAAAATTATAAAATAGTAAAAAAAAAAATTCATATTTTTAATAAAAGTATGATAATGTAGACCAAACCCTTAAATTGAGTGAACTATTTTAGTAGTAGTGTTATTGGTGTGTGAATTTATAGAGAAAATATGGTTTTAAGCTGATTTTTTAACTTCCAATTATACCTTTAAACAAATTTAACTATAAAAATACTCTTTTATTGGTATCATTAAAAAAGACGAATACATTTGATTTTTGGGCAAACTACTCGTGCCAAGGAATTCTCCAGATAGAGATTGAGAAGAGAGAAACAATTTTTTGAACACTTGAATAGACAAAATGATGTGATAGATGTGATGCATAGATGATGTGATGATAATAGAAAGAGATTGAAAGAGAATAAAATGTAAAATGTGTTGGAAAGTTAAAGATGCACACATATAATCACCCTAGAGAAATTGATTTCTAAAAGTATGATGGTCCACTAAAAATTGATTAAATATATCAATTTTTATATCTAAATTTTTGCGTTCATATTATGTAAAATTTGGATTAAATATATCAATTTTTATGAACATAAACCTCTATTATTAAATGTATGGGGAGAGTGTTAAAAGTGATTCAACGAGGATAAAAAAACATTTATGCATCTTTTATAAATAACAATAATTAAATAATTTATTTTTCACAAACTAATTAAATCATTTATGTACCAATGACTCAAACCAAAATAAGAATGGGGAGCCCAAACTCTTAAACAACGTGTTTAATTTGTTTATACCATAACAATGTAAAAAGTTGTAATAAATCACAACAAATCAAATCAATAAGTTTAATAGTAGGTATGAATAACGTTAAATGTTTTAAGAGATTCTAAGATATAATTTATCGATGGTGTAAAACATATTTACACTATCGGTATACATAAATTAAATTCTTAAGCAATATATCCAAACACCATAAGTTGGTCAAACTTTCTGGACTCGTATATTGCTAGTTGCTTTTTTTAATATATACACACACACATGTACTGTTAGTTACTTGTAATTAGCTAGTAATGAAAGGGAAATGATATGTTGAAAACATGAAGTTGTAGGACAACGTATATTCATACCATTCATGTACCTTTTTTGCATATTTTAATAATTTATTTTTCATCTCGATTTGCATGCAAGGCTAAATTTTGGACAAAAGCATAAGGTGTGAGTATTTGACAACTCTTTTGAGATGTTCAAATATCACATCTTGTAATGAAAATAAAGGATATCATTTATGTTATGTAACCTAAATAATAGTAAATTAGATAAGAAAAATAACATATATCTCACATCATATTTACTGCCAAGAGACTGCAGAAAATCGTCTTTCCAAATGTTGGGTCTATAATTTGCAGACCTTCTCATGTCCACCTTCATGTCTGATTGATTTATATTGGTGGTCGTCATTGTCATTTCTTTAGTATTTGGTTCTCTAACTTCTGTTGATTTTGTACCTATAGCCAAAACTTATGATCCTTTATATAGGTTGAACCAAACCTACGTAACATTAAAATATCTGTGCCTTTTTATGTAACCAAAATAATATCTATTCATTTTTTATGTGCATGTGGTTGATAAGCTTTCGTGTTCATTAAAATAATAAAAAAATATCTTATTAGCAAAAGGACATATTGAAATGAATTTACAAATGTGCGCTAAATGGGTCTTCCTTCAAAAAAAAAATGTTATTTGCTGAATCTCGTGTCTGATTGGTTTATGGTGCTCGTCATCGTCTTGGTTTTGTATAGGCCAAACCACATCTAAGTAACATTAAAATATCTATGTCTTTTTCTATCTAAAAATTTAAAAATATCTATGCCTTTTTTCTGTGACCAAAAAAATATCTATGTGATTTTTATATACATATGTTGCTGACAAGCTTTCGCGTAAATACTCAAATCATCCACAACCATCTTATTTAAGAAAAACGAGATTGATATGAATTTACAAATGTGTGTTAAAGTTTTGTTTTTTTTATAGGCTATTATTAAGGGGAGTACAGAGGACACTTCACCCTATTACAAAGGGGTGATAAGTCTAATTACAGTGGGGCGGAAATGACCGTTGAATTATAAAATTTTGAACTAAGAGTATTGGTACACCTCAATTTGTGAGATGTACCGTAGAAGTTCCCATATAAGACATTATAAACAATGCATGGGAAAGATTCATGGACACCGCTCTAATCGAGTTGCAACGCACGGACTTTCCACCTTGTAATTAAATAAAGTGAGAACAAAAGTCGAGAGGGTTCATGGTTAATTTTTTTTAAGGGGTTCATTAAAGAAAAAACGATATGTTTTCTTGCTTCTTCCTTTGAAACGTTCATTTCATTCATACTACATATAATTCACGAAGCCGCATCACTCCTTCCTCTCTCGGTCTATTGATCCCAAGCTCCGCCTAGCATAGATGAGTGAATCATATCACTCACTATGGATGAGAGAAATGAATGTCTTATTAAATAATACAAGAATCTTTTACCATTGAAAGTTCTTTCAAATCCTAATGCAATACATCCCAATGAAAATCCTAATTTGCATATCTTAAAAAAAAAAAAAAAAAAAACTAGAAGGGATCAACAACTAGTGATAAATGTGTTTTTTGATATCTCAATCTTGGATATAGGGCTGACAATGAACCGATCCAACTCGAAAATAGTTCGAGATTCGATTCGGTAATTTATTCGTCGGACTTGGTTCATGAATCAAACGAGTCGAACTTGAGTTGAAAATTAAGCTCGTGAAATAAATGAGTTGAACTTGAGTTGTGGATAGTTCGGCTCGTTTGGTTCACGAGTCAGCTCGGTATATCTAATATATATAATCACTTAGAATATGTATCTAGTTGTCTCCAACACTTAGAAAACTCTCCTCAATTTCGTTATTGAATTATTATTTATTGATGTTATTACAAAAATATGCATATATTTGATCATCTTTACACTTTATATTTCTCACCCTTCAGTATGTGGTTTACATTTACTCGTTATTGCATGTATATACACTAGCATAGGAATGTTTACAGTTGTAAAAGAATTAATCAAAAAAGAAGAAAATTGAGACTAAAGTTAATTTTTTACGGAATATTGGGATTACACTTACAAAACCAGAAACATAGAATTAAAGAAAGACAGAAAGAAAGAATAAACGTGGAGGAAATAACAAAAACAAGCAAATTGCACTTCTTGTAAACTCCTAGTCCCACATCGATAGGAACAAGGATAGATATCGAAGACTGTTGTTATAAAACACAAGGTTTTAGTCCTAGTTGAATTTACAACTAAGAAAGTTGTGTTATTTTTCCCTAATTGTGAAAAATATGAAAAAGGTGCATTAAATTTTGTAATTACCTTACTAGTTTTTAATTATACGGTTATACGTTAATTTTTTTTGTTTGGTTCATTTATTCGAGCTATTGAATTGAACCTATCGAATCGAACCGAGTTGTTCACGAGCTTGGATCGAGTCGAGTTTGAGCTGGAAAAAAAAATTCGAGAGTTTTGAGCCGGTCTAAATTTTATTGAGTCGAGTCGAGCTCAGCCAAGTTCGACTCAGCACGACTCATTTCCAGCCCTACTTGGATACCAAACCTATTGCCATTTAAATAGAGAGTATGGGTCACACGTGCTGCATTTCTTGCTTGATTAAAAAATGGTCCCATAAAAGCAGCTCGATAGGAGCAGTGTCCATTAATTCTTTTCCATGCATTTTTTATAATGTATTGTATATGTTTTTTTCTTCTTCCTCTGAAACGTTCATTTCATTCATATAACATACAATTGACGAAGCCGCTTCTCATTCAGAATAATAATAATAATAATAATCTCTAATGCATATGAAAATGTGTCCCTAACAGGGTGTTGGGAGAGATAGTAACATGACTCTATCTCTTCCTCAAGAAAAGAATATGAGTTTGATTCCAGATTCTCACTATTAGTAATTTGAGAGACAACTCAACCCTTGTATAAATCAAAAAATGTCTCGTTGCCGACTCAATCATTGGTCTCATACCTATTGAGAGACAAAGATTCTCATTAATTAGGATGAATTATAAATAAAACTAGTATAGTGACCCGTGCCAAGCACGGGAAATAAAAAACTTTTTTGATCAAATGTATAGATTTTATATTATATGTTATCTTAAAATTATAAATGTAGTTATAATTTAAATTTGATATGGAAAAAAATATCATCTTAATGTTGTTAATTTTGTATATATTTTGAAATATCTAAACATTGCACATAACGATTAAAGTATTTGGATTTATACTTATACTAATTATTTGTAGTATAAGATGTACTCATTGTTAAACTTAGCATATGTAATATTTATGCAAAAATACGCCGACGTACTGTATATTATTATTTGTTGACATAATATATTTTATTAATCATAAAAACTAAAAAGATTATATTTTTTTTATATAATAGTCAGTGTCAGATGTATATAGCCTGTGAATGCAAACGTTAAATTTTTTATGGGTGTGTCTAAATATAGTTTGGGCTACAGAAACGTCGATTGTTGTTTGTTTTTATTTTTTACAAAACCAATGGTCTAATGTAAATTTGTATTTTGGGGTAACAACGATGTAAAAAAAATATTCTGCGTACTGTTACACCTGAAAAGTGCATCAATTAAAATTCAATGGCAGGAGGATCTGCTTATATAGAAATTGCATGTCCTGTAATGACCAATATGTAGACATGGCAACGGGGCGGACCGGGGGCGGGTTTGAGAATCCCCGTCCCCGCCCCCGCTTCCATGCACCCGTACCCGCCCCCGCCTCCATCCCCAAACCATATCAGGGGTAAAAATTGAACACCCAACCCTGCCCTCAACTCCCGGCTCCGCCCCCACCCCCACCCGCGAAAACTTTATTTTTTATAAAATATTTAAAAAATGCATATTTTTTTCATTTTTTCATAGCAACAAAAACACAATAATTATATTAATAATTATTTATCTAATAAACTTTTTTCAAAAGAGCAAAATAATTATAATAAATATGTTTCTAAAGAGTAATATTATATTAAAATAGGTGACAAATTCTAATATGGACCAGTGGCCCAATATGATCCATCATGGATCAGTTTTTTCAAATCGATTTCAGCCCTAGATATAATATTAAAATATTGACTGGCCAGGATGAATTCATTTAGCAGGTTTTCAATCGGTTTTTTTTAAATATTGTCATGTTTTTGGAAAATGCTGAATAATACTTATGAAATATAAGAAACAAGTTAATATTGCGTCATTAATCAAACTCTTTTAACAAACCTACTTTTAATTATGTCATTACTGAAATAATTAAGATCTAAATCATCAAAATCCCCAAAATTAAGATCTAAATCCCTAAAATTAAGATTTTTGATTCTTCGTTCAACAAAAAATTAAGATCCGACGAAGTTTGATTCTTCATTAATCAGCCTTCTTCCTTCAACAATCGATCCTGTCTTGACCAAAGTTTGCATCTTTCGCCTTCCCTTGATCGTTGTTCTCAGCTCGCATCGTTGAATGGATGTAGTTTCGAAAAGGTAAAGTTGGTTTGTTTAATTAGTTATTGGTTTCGATTTAAAATCATTGATTTGTTACGATTGTGTTGGGGATTAACATCAGCTTCAGTTGCGTGTGAGTTGGGAGTCTGTTGGTACCAAACGAAGCAATGGGTTGTTGTCAATTCGCAGCATAGATTAATAGATTAATGAGTAAAGATTAAGAGTTGTGGGTAGGTTGAGTTATTTGAAACAGGTTAATTGATATGCTTGCATTGACATACATGTTGATTTAGGTCCCAACCTGGAAACAATTGTCAACAAACAAAACTTAACATACATGTCCCTCATAACTGACATCATTTAGTAAGGTTATGTACAATATTTGATCAATACCAATATCTGTTTTTCAGAAGATCAAGAGGCAGTAAATCAAAGGGAATTCACAAGCCATTCCAAACTATCATTTACCCCCCATATGGCATTGCAAATTTTATGATTATAAATTTCAAATCATAAACCATTATTGGTTATTCATAACTTAATGAATTGTTGAAGGCATTTCAATTAGATTCTATATATACCAGTGATACGAGTGAACTAACTGTGCATTTATGTTATATAATTACAGGATAGAATTGAAATTTGTCTAGCATTTTGCAAGGCATGGAGATATGAAATTGATGTAGATGAATGTGGGTGGTTAAACCATCCAAGTGGGAGATCATGCAGGGTGGACTTGACTTGTACATCTCCGGTTCTAATTGTTATATGACGTCAGGTATGACAGTACTCTTGAATGAATGCTGAAGATAACACCTATGAAATGATTGCTGTTGAGAATTATGATGGGGTAGATAAACATATGAGCAACAAGAAGAGTCCAATTGTGATCAGCTCCGATTCTGAATGATAAGTTAACACACATGACTTGATTGAGTTACACAACTGATAAGTATCCCAAAATCCCAATGAACTTCCAACAAACTTATAACGTAGATGTAGAGTATGTTGGTGTTATTATCAACCAAGGTTGGAAGCATTTAGATGAAATGGTAAGTAATAGTGTGTAAGGCTTAGTATGTTGATGGTAGGGTGATCTTACTATTTTCTTCTTGTATGTCACAGAAGTAGTTTTTATGTATGGGATAGACCTGTTGTTTAAATGAATTTTTGAATGTGATTACTTCATGCACGTTGGAAGATGTCTGATGCTATGGGTTTATTACGTTTGTTGTATTTACCTTTAATATCCATTTATTCAGACTCAATCCATACAAAAATGAGTGAATACAAAGCCAAGATTACACTCATAAATGATTCATCTTTGCATTAGGTGAGTGAGTGGTAAAAATTTATTGAGTCAACAACTATAACATATGACGTATATTATGTTCACCAACTTCATTTAACACAACATCTTCTATGACCGAGGGCTTTATTAACAAGGTACTATACTGAATGAATTATCATTTTCTGCATACCAGGGCACACCACCATAACTCATTATCATACTTTGACAATCCCTGAGTTCATAGAATGATGAATTATGTGGTACAAGGCCAATTCTCTACAATACATGTTCCAGATCAGGTAAGTTTACTCCTTTCATTTCTTATGCAACCATTGAAAAAAACATGGTTTCTTATCAAGTTTTATCATTTTGTTTTGTCGTTAACATGATTGTTCACTATCCAGCCCTACGGAGAGATTGATCCAAAGTTTGTTTTGGAGCATTACAATGAGTTGGGGGATGAATGGATATTGAGGGATGACAACGATAATCCATATCTGGTGACAGTGGTGAAGAACGAAATGAAACCGATTATTACAAACGGTTGGGTATCTTTTAGGGAAGCTTTTACAATCGAAGGAACACGAGCTGCATGCATTCTATTTGGGGAATAACAACTTCTGGGTATTGAAGGGGAAAACCCTTACAGATTCATCCCAATACCCTACATTTCATAGCCTTAGTACGAAGAATGGAACGACTAGATGCTTTAATGTACTTGTGACCGACTACCTTTCTATAAGCTCACAATTGGTAAGATGTTTTTTTTAAAGCTATATCTTGTAAAAAACAATTATTGATAATTGTAGACAGTATTTTAACAAACTGTGTTCTATTATTTGTAATTATTGTTCAGATTTTCAATAAAGAATTTGGGGATTACGTTAGATCGAGAGGGTTCACAAGTCTTAATCTATGTGGATCAAATTGCGAAGTTGTGGAATGTACGGTCATCAAGACCAATCGACCAGAGAAAATTACGAAAATTGTTGGTGGATGGAGGAACTTTTGTAGGTTAGGTGGTTACAAACCTGGTGACACTGTCCGCTTCAAATTTGCTCATTTTGGGAACAATAATTTAGTGCATGTCATGAAATTGGCAACTTGATGTAGCTTTGATTGGCTATTAAAATATCCTGGTCATTACTATATATAATATATATCATGTATTGTGTATGGTAATATGTATGGTAATCATTTCAGTTGTTTGAAAAACCAGTGTACGCGTTAATTTTGGTAATGTTAATGGTAATCATTTCAGTTCTTTGAAAAACTGGTGTTCGCCTTAACTTTGGTAATATATATGGTAATCATTCGTGTTAACTTTGGTAACAATCATTTCACTTCTTTGAAAAATTGGTGTACGCGTTAACTTTAGTAATATGTATGGTAATAATCATTTCACTTCTTTGAAAAACTGGTGTTCGTGTTAACTTTGGTAATATGTATGGTAATAATCATCTCACTTCTTTGAAAAACTGGTGTACGCGTTAACTTTGGTAATACATTTGAGATAATCATTTCAGTTCTTTGAAAAACTGGTGTACGCGTTAATTTTGAAGAGTTTATTTGATAAACATGACAAATAGGAAGGTAAATCTCAAATTAATATGTTAATAATGTAGAATGTTACCTACTACGATCACACAAACTTGTCTTAACTCACCTATGCGGACAGTGCATAATGTGTTAAATATCAATACTTATAGCATATGCAAGAATATTAGTGATATAGTTGGACAATGTCCATATACTCCATACAATTAGTCACTTGAAAGTGTTCTAGGATTGAACCAAGTCAATACAAAGTACAAGTTATTAAAGACATTGCAAGGACATTACACATTCCAAAATATAACAGATATACTACTTGCAAAATGAGGCTACTTATAACAAAACAAAGCTTATATATTTCTCTTGATCGATTAGTTGTTAGTAGCTCTGGCCTTCCCCTTATTTCCCTTGCTCTCTTTTCCAGCCTTTCCTTTCTTTCCCTCCTTTGATAATGTTTCTTGATCAACATCCTTTGAGTTCCCCTCAGCATCGGGTCCCTTGTCTGCCTTCCTTGCCTTCTTAGCCTACAAGCATAACATATAATCAATAGTTGAAAAGAAGAAGAAAAAAAATAGCTTAAACCCTTTCTGTTTGATTTATATTACCTTGTTTTGAACTTCATGACCATCACCATCTTCCGGAAGAACAGGTGTGTCAACTTTATGTTCCACATAAATATCAGCAACTTTGTAATCCTTCATATCCTTAACAAATTGCAGTACATGGTCATCACAATTCAAAGGCCTTAGGCCACGTTGAAAACTATACTTGGGGAACCAGTACCACATGCATTTGATATTATTGTAATGTTCTTCACACTTGACCAATTCTTCCAATTTGTAATGGTTTATATAGTCCACATCCCACTCCCAGTCCATCTCATCAACCTTACCCTTTACGTACAATTTAAAAGGTGTCTGAAGAAGTTCACCCATATGGTGAATTCTTAACCTGATACCTTGCGCCGGTGGTGGCCTAAACATAATCAGATCAAATGAATTAAAAGGATAACCCTAAACATGCAAAATGACATCATTTTCAACAAGTAGATTTAAATCAGCAGCATTATTACATAATAATTAGTTGTCAGCCATATATAATAGTCCTCTATAAACGCAGACCCTAAGTTGGTAAAGTGATTGAAATAACAGCGACAACATCAACAACAAGAAAATGACGTAAAGAAATCTACTAACCTCATACAGTACTTTGATTCCTCAGTCTGGCGCTGGAAGTAGTTACGGTGGCTCTCCATTTTGAAATCTAGGATGAAATCGGAAGATTGACGATGTAGGGTGATGAAGAATATATAAGGTGTGATGTCGCTATCAAATTGGGGGAAGTGGTAAAATTGGAGAAAGTGGTAACCAAGGCCCAAGGGTTTCCTTCTATTTATACTCATTTGATGCCAAATTGGGTAATGTGGCAGGCAGGGATGCAAATGCAAGCTAGATGCCATGTCACTATTATACCAATTTTTATTTTTAATCAGTTTTAAAATTATCTTATAGCTCTTAAAAAAAATATATATATCTTAGACCTTTTTTTAGGCAATTATTCACTTATAATTTGATCAAATATTTTCATCAACCCTTTTAATCCAAAATACCAAATGTGTAAGTCGATAATTTATGTTAACAAAAACAGCGATTAAATATTAAACAATAATTTTTAACCTTCAATAACTACTACTCCCTCCGTCCCGGAATATCTGACCCATTTTCTTAAAAAAAGTGTCCCAAAATAACTGAGTCATTTCAATTTTCAATACAACTTTCATCATTTCCAATACAATATAACACTAAATAATACTACTTTTATCATTCCCAATACAATATATTCCACTTTCTCCTTTATTTATACATTTTTCTTAATCCTTTATCCTTTATTATAAAAGCTAGACTTGCTTGGCTATCATGTTTGCCCTAATCCTCCCTACTTTGCCCTAATTCCCAATACTGACATTTCAATGTTTCACGCATGCATTTTTTACACTATAATGTGCTATCCGATATAGAGTGATAGGAAGATATGCGTTTCAAAGTGAAATTTCCCTCGAATTTTACCACTAAAGTATGCACTAATCACTCTACCAATTACTACCTATTAAAAGCAATTATGACCTACTTATTTCAAAAATTAACACGTATCAAGGTTGATTCGATTTTGAATAGTAATTATTACGTATTGTTAATGGCAATTAAGAACGTAGTTAATGGCTTGAAAACGTCGTTAATGACAATTAAAAACTTTTAAGTCGCATATTTTTGTATAGGAATTACTTTTAATTGCTTTTATGCATTATGCACCAATCACTTTACCAATTACTACCTATTAAAAGCAATTAACTACGTACTTATTTCAAAAATTAACACGTATCAAGGTTGATTCGATTTTGAACAGTAATTATGACGTAGTGTTAATGGCAATCAAGAACGTAGTTAATGGCAGTTAAAAACTTTTGAATAGTAATTATTACCAATAGAAAACTATGATTAATAATCACATTTGAAACTAACGAAGAGAATTGCCAATTACCTATTTAAATACCACTTAGTTGTGCTAATACAGCCATTCTCGACTTTAAGCAAAATTAAGCAAATATAACTCTTTCTTGCACTTGCTAATATGGCAAACATTTTCACCCCCATTTCAGCTGTGACAGGTGGAAAGAAGGATTTGAAGTTGATTGTCTGTGTGGCCCATTTATGGCTGATCCGTGATAAGGAAAATCCAGACGATATCATCTTCATGAACATGATATTGGTTGATATATATATATATATATATATATATAAATCAATTGTATAAATAAATGATCCTTTTTTCAAGTTGCCACTACGATAACATATAGTATGGTTTATGTTAATGACATGTTATTTTTTGTTTAGCGAGGACGGATCCATGCCACTGTTCATAAGTTCCTGGTGCCAACAATTCAAGGAATGGTTGAAGAAGGAGGAACATATAAGGTAGAGAATGTCATGATAGGATTTAATGAGGGGAATTACAAACTCTTGCCACACAAGAACAAACTTAATATGGAATTGGTGTAAGGCTTGGATCAAGTTTCAAAGGAGTCAATTTTTGTTTGTTTTATTTGTAATGACTATTAACAAGAGTTACTTTAAGAGATGAGTTGAATACGTAAAAAAAAAAAAGGTTGATGATAACCAATGATGAATGTGAAAATACTAATGTCACTTCAAATGTCGTTTTTATAGTATTTCGTAATGTATGATATCTAATGTAAAATGTACGGTTTTCAAACTATATATTAATGTCAAGATGATATGATTAATGTAATACATTTTTATCATGTGAATATTTCATATTTTTTTTATTATTATGATATAACTTATTCGTACATATTTTAGTCGGTGGGACCCGTGCGGAGCACGGGTCGATGGTCTAGTATGTGTGAAATGAGCCAAGGGGTCAGATAAATTGGGATGGAGGGAGTAATAAACAATATATTTCCTCCGGTCCGGTCTTTTTTACAATAAACAAAAGATCAGGGACGAATGCTTGTACAACCAAGGGGTAGCTATGGCCTATGGGTGCCCCAAAAAAATTTAAATTATTGAGTTAGTTGTATTTTTATATTTAGCTACCTCTAATAATGTATATTTGGCTAACACAAGTTCGATTTCAGGTGCAATATATATATATGGCCACCGCGTAAAAATATTGTTAGCTTCGCCGCTGCTAAAGACATAAATCATCAAGATAAAGGACGAGCTTAAATGAATAATAAGTTATGTTCTTTTTGTGATTTTCTGTTTTACACAAGATAATTGTGACACGTCCTACTTTTGAATTATATTGATTCTGATTTTAGATTGAAAAATTCTTTCCATCCCTTTTGAAAAAATGTTCGACAGGTAATAAGTAATATATATCCAAGTAATATACACCCACGGTTGATGTTATAGACCGAAAAGTACACGAAGTTGTACAACAAACAAATATTTAAAAAAATCTTAGCAGCGCACTATTTGTACAGACAAATATTCTGCGTCGCGGTCAAGTGCAAACTTCAACAAGTCTCCAGGCTTTAGCTTTCTGTCCTTGACAAACTCATACCAGCCCTGACCCAAATGCCGCTCGTTTGGGCTATGAATAGAAGGCAGTATCTTGCATACATATTCAGCACCGTCGTCCTCACTACTAAGTATAATCGATTGTTGGCCATCTTTTAGGCCAAACTTAGTAGTAACGGCTGGAATATACTACATAAACAAGTAAGAAGTTTAACATCAGTGAAGTCATGTAACGTGAACTCATGTAATGACATATGTCTATGTCCATACAATTGTAATATGTCTATTGATATACATACATTCTACTCTTATAAATCAACTGCAGGAATTAACAAATGCAAGAGATAATACATGATATACATCCAAACAATAAGGGAAATGACTGCATGTCCTTGAATTGAAATTAACGGAGCAACTTTAAACAATTATTAGTGGACGAGCTTTTGAAACTGCATGGTGAAATTGAGACGGGGTGCAGTGAGCCGTATATTATATTCTAATATATACAAATTCATAAGTACATTTGGTGTAATTAAGTAAAGTATAAAGTTCGGTTCACTTACCAAAGCCTGAGGCTTCTTGGTGTTTGCAAATGCTGCTGATACTTTACGCTCCCAGTTGTAAATATCCCACTCATCCGGTTGAAGTTCACGGTGTAACCAATCTTCTTCATCTTCTCCAGGAAGATATTCTTGATCAGAGTCTTCATCACCACCAGCATACTTACCACCATCAGCATAATTACCACCATCATCTTCACGAGTAACATAATGACCACCACATTCTTCATTGCCACCATCATCACGATGATTTCCCAACACATTCTCAACATCATTACCATCACCTTGGCCATCTACATCTGCATCATTCGCAGCACCTTGGTCATGATCTTCAGCAAAAGCATAGTAATCAACCAATTCCTCATCCTCATTCTCATTATTATAATCAGCATCTTCCATTTCAGTCATCTGAACACCACCTTGAGTTCCAGCATCTCCATCACCACGTTGGTTTTCGTAGTCTCCACTCGAATCCTCATTGTCATAATCAGCATCCTGTAGTTCAATCAACAAAGGTCCGTAACCATCAGGAGGATGTTCAAGGACAACACAATCGTCATCAGGAACATATGGTTCTACGGCATTTTTGTCATCTTCGACTTCAAATTCTAACAGAGATGGATGCTTGTTTGAACAACCTGACACCTTGTCAGCATCGGTTAAGACAGTCATGACAAACCTGTTACCTTCAGTCACATATTTCAGTTCCACCCATGTCGGCTCATTAAAACCACATTCTTCCGCCACACATCTATCGGATTGCAAGTACACAAGTGCGTGATCCCATATCATTTCAACATCAAGGATTTGCTCACTAGGGAGGATGACACTATATTGGTTCTGAACCCTTAGCTCTTTCGCCCAATTATGGGCAAAATCTGATTGCACTTTGATTGTGTTCTGTAAGGGAAAATAATAGATTATAAATAGACTATAAAGTTACATTAATCTTAGACCAGTTTCCTTATGCAACAATCAATAAGTAACTAGTTTACAAAAAAGTATAATCTTAGACCAGTTGCCTTATGCAACAATCAATAAGCAACTAGTTTACAAAAAAGTCTACAGATAATAATAAGAATAAAACTAGAAGAGCTTTAAAAATATGATTTGTTACCTTTTTTGGTAAAATGGCCGTATAGAAATAATTGATTGGTTTAGGGTAGAATCCTCTTGTCTCTCGTCTGAAACAATGAAATATACACATGGTCAATGATTTTGGTTAACTGTGTAAATCAACATGCAGGTCCATCAAAAATAAGTGTGCACATTAAATTAGTTAAAAATTCGATATATTCATTGTTTAACCTAACAAGCTATATATACGGTTTGCACAGTATAGGTTCTGAAACAAAGAAGAATGTAGTCAATCAACAAAAATGGTAAATAAAAGGTTAGCCTTTAAGAACAAATAAACGGTAAAAAAACAACAAATGCAACAAAAATAGCAAAGTACCTGCGTAAAAATATCCCTGGTGAGTTGTTGGGGTTTGTGTTGTTGGAGTAACTGTTGCTGTAGCCGGGTGGGAGGTAGTCGCTGTCGCTGTCACGGTCATCGTCGGAGAAAGCCACACTGTTGTAACTGTCGTCGTCGGAGTAAGCCATTGTCGTCTTCCTTAAGTTGGAGTATAGCGATGCACGCGCGTGTTAATTTAGTGGAGAGATGAAAATTGTCTATTTAGTTTCCCTTCCCGTGTTTGTTGGTAATAATTACTGGGCTGGGCAAAATGGTGGATCGGGTACCGTTTGTATGTTGGGAATGGGAGGGTGGTACGCATGCCAGAGAAAAATAGTCTATGGGCCCAATAATATTAAGTGGCCCAAGACCTAAGAACCTGGGGAAATTTTACCCTATACCCTTACAACTTTACCTTCACCCCTACAAATCAAAAGAAAATGTCAATTTTTAGACTTCGTTCCTGAATTACACTTCATTATTTCACCCCGACATATTATATTTCTGGTATCGTAAATTGTTGTTAAGAAGAATTCATCGATATTTCCAGTTTTAAGAACATTCGAAAAACATAGTACATAATTTTCTGATTATTTTATTTATTCAAACTCAATTGATCTTTAACTTTTTATTGGAATTAGCAGTTAAAAAAAAACTGATATGTTCTAAAAGCTTTTGACTATCAATTCAAAAACCTTTGTAGAGAATCAAAAGAAAACCTTAGGCAAATTGAATACGTCGTTGAATCAAAACCAAGTTCCACAATTTCTGCATGTGGTGGATTCAAAATTTAAGAAGAAAGCTCTCTCTCTACACCGCATATGATTATGATTGCAGTATTTAAGAAGAAAGCTCTCTCTACACCGCATATGATTATGATTGCAGTAATCTCGGTTCATGTTCCGTTCATAATCCAATAAGGTCTATTGAACGCTTCGATTGATTAAGTATGTTGCCTAGTCGTTGACATCTATTTTTATTGTGTGAGTAATGTACTTACAGGTTCACTAGGTTTCTAATGGGATATTTTCCCATATCGACTTACACATAAGATTCTGTTGGGGGTAATTTGATTTCATGCTCCATTATTATTCCTGATCCCTTATTGTTCCTTGTAATGTCCTTGTATAATTTTACCAGGATTTCTTAGCGGATCTTCTCCTAGAACGACGCACAGCTAAGATTTCGGTTTGGTTAACTTGAGTTCCTGATCCCTTACTGTTCCTTGTAATGTCCTTGTAGTATAAGTTTACCAGGATATCTTAGGGGATCTTCTCCTAGATCGACTCACAACTAAGATTCCAGTTTGGGCAACTTGAGTTCCTGATCCCGTACTGCTCCTTATAATGTCCTTATATAAGTTTACCAGGATTTCTTAACGGATCTTCTCCTAGATCGACTCACACCTAAGATTCCGGTTTGGGTGACTTGAGTTCCTGATCCCTTACTTATCCTTTTAACGTCCTTCTATAAGTTTACCAGAATTTCTTAGGGGATCTTCTCCTAGAACGACTCACAGCTAAGATTCTGGTTTGAGTGACTTGAGTTCCTGATCCCTTACTGTTCCTTGTAATGTCCTTGTATAAGTTTACCATGATTTCTTAGCGGATATTCTCCTAGATCGACTCACAGCTAAGATTCCGGTTTGGGTGACTTGAGTTCTTGATCCCTTACTGTTCCTTGTAATGTCCTTCTATAAGTTTACCAGGATTTCTTAACGGATCTTCTCCTAGATCGACTCACACCTAAGATTTCGGTTTGGGTGACTTGAGTTCCTGATCCCTCACTGCTCCTTTTAATGTCCTTCTATAAGTTCACCAGGATTTCTTAAGGGATATTCTCCTAGAACGACTCACACCTAAGATTCCGGTTTGGGTGATTTGAGTTCATGATCCCGTACTGTTCCTTGTAATGCCCTTGTATAAGTTTACCAGGATTTCTTAGCGGATCTTCTCCTAGATCGACTCACACCTAAGATTCCAGTTTGGGTGACTTGAGTTCCTGATCCCCTACTGCTCCTTTTAATGTCCTTCAATAAGTTTACCAGGATTTCTTAGGGGATCTTCTCCTAGAACGACTCACAACTAAGATTCCAGTTTGGGTGACTTGAGTTCCTGATCCCTTACTGCTCCTTTTAATGTCCTTGTATAAGTTTACCAGGATTTCTTAGCGGATCTTCTCCTAGATCGACTCAACTAAGATTCCGGTTTGGGTAACTTGAGTTCTTGGTCCCTTATTGCTCCTTATAATGTCCTTATATAATTACTATGAGTTTCTTGTAAGAATCAATTATTTTCAATGTTTATCCAAACACACGGTAAGTATGTTGCATTCAATCGGTTAACTATGCTTTGATCATATGAGTAACGACCTTTCCAATTGACTACGTTTCTAATGGGATATTTTGTCAGATCCAATAACACATATAATTCCGACTTAAGTCACTTAGTGTGCAGAGTATTAATTAGAGGGTGCAATTAAAAAGAAAAAAATATTACTGCATTGAAAACTGATAGTGACATTCATTTTGAAACAATTTTTGTTGGCTAAAGCGACATTCATTTTGAAACGGAGTAAAAATTAATCAAACAAAGTTATCTACAGATGAATTTATGTTTGAGGGAAATAAATCCCACCTAAATTTTGAAAGGAAAAAATCTCACCAAAATTATAGTCCCGCTTAATTACTGGGTGTAAGATAACATGAAGCATAACCACAATGCAGATACACACAGATGCCGTTTGATTAAAATATACGGCTGAGATTGTTCAGACGGGTTATGTCTTCTTGATATTGTAGCCGTCCGATCTGAGATCAACGATAGGAAAAGATGAAGACTAATTCACTTCAATAAATTGATGGCACACTGGACCGAAACGCGTGTGCACACAGGCTCTTTTGCAGCACTATAATGATTACTATCATTACCAATGCAGGCCTATATTCCTACTTCCCTACAGTGCACTGTTGATGGTGATGCATTGAGATTTAGATAGATTTTTGGAAGATTTTGCTGCCCTCGTCAGGAATCTAATGATGTCATCACAAAACCGGTAAGAGACACTGTGACAGCCATTTGTAAGGGTTTTGTACCCTTTGCCAACACAAAGATTTGGACCCTTTATTTGGTCACATATACATATACATAAAAAGGAAAAAATAGAAAAAATAACAATTAAATGATCATTGATTTTCAAATGATTTTAGCATGTTCACTTTTCTGTGTTTTGTGTCCACCCAAAGACCGCGTGTCCACGGACGATGAAAATTTACCGTTAATTTTGTTTTTTCAAAACGGTTAGCGTCTGAACTATATGTATGTATATATTGTTACTTGGATGCATTGGACATCAAATTGGGCAGAACACAACCAATAATCTAACACATTGAAAAAATGCAACTACGATCTAGACAACTAACGATGAAATGATAATTAATGCAATTGATATTAACGAACATTTAAAACTTTATAACACATACTTGATAAAAATTACAAATTACATTAACCTAACTCATTTACAAATTACAAATGCATTAACCTAACTCATTTTTGTAAAATAAAAATTTAAATTAGATGGTAATGTAACCATTATTAAATTACATCCAAACAAACGCTTGTAAGTCTGTCCATCCCTCTATTAATTCGTTCTTGATACTAAGTGCTGCTTCATAAGTTTCGAACGCTTTATTCATGTTAGATTCAATTTCGGATCTTTCATTGTGACCTCCCATAATTTTAGCAATCACTTCATTGAGAGTCTTGTATGTAGATTCTTTCATCCTCGGAATGAGTCCCAATTTTACGTTAGCGACTCTAATTTTTTCCTCGATAATGTTGATCTCATCATCTTCGACATGTTGGCCAGTTGCTACCATGTCTTGTAGAGTACGTAGTCTTTTTCCAAGTTTTTTGAGAAGATCTTCATGGTAAGATTGACTAAGTATATGCTTCAGAATTTTCTCAGAATTGATCTCACGTTGTTTATTGAGAAAGTTAAGTTCACGTTGCGAGACACCATACTGATGCTCACATAATCGAAGGGCTGCAAGATCGTTATTAATCTTTCTCATGTTAGGACCAAAAGAATAGAGATAGAATTTGATGGCAAGGTAGAACCCAACTTCGACATCATTGAAGGAATCTTTGAAGACACTAACTTGTTCCATTAGTTCTTTCAAATTCAAGATACGGGCTTCATCCAAACTAAAAGCATCAAAACTCAGATCTAGCATATCCTTTATTTGATCAAAGAGGTTTTCAATATTAACCCTAGTTTCGTCATTTGTAACAACGGATGATTGTGGAGACATTTCTTCTAAATTGCCTTGATCATTCATTTTGTTTTGCAAGGAGTAAGTACAAAAATGATAATGATTATGTTGTCCAACAATTGGGATTTATATATACATAATTGCAGATTATTTGTAGAGATGCAACCCTTCGAAAGGTTACATTAATTGATGCATGGCAACCGTTACAACGTTTTCCAAGGTTCCATTGGTTAATTATAAAGTTATTGGTATTCTTAATTTTAAAAACCATTATAATAACCACTCGTGTTGATTCAGTTTCTTTCAAAAAAAAATAAATATGATCTTCATAATTTGTTTATTTTTATTTTCAGTGCAATGTACTTAGGCTTGGCCACAACAATAAAAACAATCCAACAATTTGAGCATATCCAACAAACAATCAGGGGCGGATCAGCTGGACTTTGAATGCTAGTGGGGCAATTTTTTTTTGTCAAATAATTAAATATTTTTTTCTTTACAATATATTTTTTATTTGTTGAAAATGAACTAAAATTATATCATTACTAATTGTGCTAAGAACATTTCTTTCTATATAAGTTACAAGAGATGTCTAATGCTCTAGCAGGATACCCGTGCATACGGATGAGTGAGAGCGTTTACCTGTTTATTTGGAAGCAAGTCGCAATTGCATATAAATTATAAAAAAAAATTCTATATTGATATATATGAATAAAGAGCATTGCTAAATCACACGACAAATCCATACACACGACATGCACGATAGGTGACGTGGCATCACTTCATTTTTTTAAATTCAATTTTAATTAAAACAAATTAAAAAAATCTGAACGGTGTTTAGTGGAATACACGGTCGTGCATATCCCACGACAAAGCAAGTCGTGTATTCAAGCATTTCTCATGAATAAAAATATAGACATATGTACAAATTGTACAAAAATTTATTTTCGTATTAACTATGAGTAAAAATATAGAGATGCGTATAAATTAAAAATAAAAATCGGTCTCCATATTAATATACAAGTTAAAATATAAACACATGTATAAATTAAAAAAAAAAGTTCTCTTATATAAGTAAAAATATAGACACGTATATAAATTAAAAAAAATATGTTTTCGTATTAATATATGAGTAAGAATATAGACAGACGTATAAACACAATAAAAATTAGATGTCTGTATTAATATATGAGTCAAAATATAAAGTGAATCGAACAAAACAAAATTATAAAAAAATAAATCGGACCTGAACTGGTGTGGCACTTGCAACACCATGCCTTGTTCAGGTCCGTCCCTGCAAACAATACGACACACTGAAAAACATTGTTGAAAAATTAACACTGTTTAGGTTGCAACATCAAAATATTGACAATAACACTTAAGTACCATACTCAAATTAAATTACGACATTGAGTAAACAACAAACCAAAATATTAGGTGAACCAAAATATTATCGTTGTCGTTAAAATATTAAAACACAATGACACACATCAAAATACACGGAAATAGTACACATCATACTCAAATTACCATATTGAGTAAACTACAAACCAAAATATGAGATGAACCAAAATATTAACGTTAAAATCTTAAAACACAATGCGACACACATCAAAATACACGAAAATAGTACACATCATACTCAAATTACCACATTGAGTAAACTACAACCCAAAATATTAGATGAACCAAAATATTAACGTTAAAATATTAAAACACAATGCGACACACATCAAAATACACGAAAATAGTACACATCATACTCAAATTACCACATTGAGTAAACTACAACCCAAAATATATATTAGATGAACCAATATATTAACGTTAAAATATTAAAACACAATGACACACATCAGAATACACGAAAATAGTCCACATGCATCAAAATACATGAAAATATAACACAACATCACACAAATGCATTAAAACACTGGCAAACATTAGCACGAACCAAACTCCCTTTTCAAGTCATCCATCTTCAAGATCAACATGCGATTCACAAGTTCCAATTCTAAGTTCTTATCAGCTGCCTTACGTAGTTCCTCCTCTAACCACGCAACTTTGTAGTAGTTAAGGTCTCACGTAGTTCCTCCTCTAACCACGCATTATTGGTGTTTGGAGCAAATGAATTATCTCCTATACAGTTAAAATATATAATAGTTAATATATAATAAAATAGTTAAATAACAAATGTTTATTTTAAAAAAAATGGAATATCCATTATTATACCTGTAATGAATTCTTGGGTGGGAGGGTGACGATCCGGATGATCTTTCCTCACCATGGTTGACTCCAATGTTTAGCATTGCCACACGGTTTAGGTGTCTATA
The DNA here is from genome assembly GCF_051527215.1 of Medicago sativa. Lineage (NCBI taxonomy): Eukaryota > Viridiplantae > Streptophyta > Magnoliopsida > Fabales > Fabaceae > Medicago > Medicago sativa. The sequence continues at coordinate 10,066,599 of NC_140755.1, read as the reverse complement.
CCATGCATCCTCAGCTTCAACATAGGATCCAAATCCCTCATATCTTGTATATTCATAGCCAACAATTTGTTCTGCAATATCCTCCAATTTTTCATATATACCAGGGTTTTTACCGGCATAGACAACATAAATCTGTTTCTTGGGTGATTTACCACATTTGTATGGTGCAGTTCTAGGGAGTTCCATCAGAAGTTAGCTTATTGAATTTAGTGGTGTTTACTTAAGTGCATAGTCATATATAGAGAGATATATATATATCTGGCATTTATTGATGACACAACCACTACACATCCCATCCCATTAACTATTTAAATTTTTGTTTGGTGGTAGTTGAAATAATTATGTGCATTGGTACTTGACACTAAGATACACATTACGCGAATTGAAAGTCGTTTACCTATAATTATCTTTTCAAGTGGTGGCAACGGCTGCGTTTGGGTTTCCAATTACAAAAACTGCACCGATTCCATTTGGTACGTCTATTGTTGCTAACCGTTCAAGTGGTAACTGTTGAAAACGTCACATATCCTTCTTGAATCCGCTGCACTTGTCCAAAACATTCCCTAAGGTTCATATCATTACTATCATCTTATTTTCCCATGCATATACATTTTTCCTTATTAGGTTTAGTATTTGTGTTCTTGTAATTTGTTCGCTTTTTGTTACTTCAGGTTCTTCTCAACTATCAATTCATCATCCACTTAGGGGTTGCAGGTTGTGTCATTTCGACATGTCTAGATCTGATCTCATCCGTCGAATGCTGGTGCACCCTCCAAAAGGCATGTTCATTACTGTGCATGTGAAAGATGAGGTCGTATATATCGTATTATGTCCTTGATATGTTATTTTGAATCGGCAATGAATTACCTTTTAACATTAATAGTAATGGTTGAATCTAACGGACATTGTTTAACGGTTTCAGCCTGTAGGTGAGATTGAACCGTCATTTTTTGGTGAATTCCGTGATGAGTTGAGTGAAAGATGGGTGCTTTATACATGCACGGGAAGGAGGTTTGATCTGGAATGCGTGAAACACAACAACAATCCAATCTTAACTGAAGGATGGCTACGAATCAGGGAAGCATATTGTCTACAACATCACCATGAAATCTTGTTCAAATATTTAGGAACTACTCCTAATAGAGATAGTGTATTTCACTTCATTGTTGACGTTGATCGAAAAACCAACCCCAATGAATTCCCAACATGGCATTCTAGGAGCAAAGCACTAAGGAAATCAAAAGCGTTTGTGTTGACTATCGTACAAGATCCTTCCCAGATTGATGAATTAGTTGAGTACTAAATATATAAATGTTGCAATATATAAACGTTGCAGCCATGGTTTACTTTTAATTTTTTTAACATTACCATAATGATAATCAATTCATTATTTTTTTGTAGATACTGCCTCAGGAGATGGGAGAGTACTTGAGGAACACTCTTTATACTCGGGTTAAGTTGTGGGAAAGTCCACAAGTTATTCAGGACTGTACCGTTGTTTATGAGACTTCTCAACCAAGGCTTGTTAAATTTAAATTCGGTTGGAGTAGCTTTGCACGTCTTAACAACTACAAAGTTGGAGATAAGATCCGATTCCTCATGACAAACCTTCACATTGGACAATACATCGTAGTAAGTCGTGTTTGACTTCTATTTATAGTTTTGTTGTTTCGCTTGTAATGTTATGGTGTAATGCCGAGACACAATTTCTAGTATTACAGTGCTATTTTGGTTTTTTGGTTTTAAACTTGAGGCACAGTGCCAGTACACTTTGTAGTATTGACCTTTAATCAAGGTGTTTGCAACTAGTTTTAAAACAAGGGTGTTGAGTCACTACGTTTTAAAGCAAGGGTACTGAGTTAATTAGTATATAATATGGTATGCTTTGCATTTGTTAGTTTTGGTGTGCAATTTAAAGATTAAAATAAAAAATGATGTGAGTAAAATAGATAGTCCAAATCCTTTTGTCCAACATAGAATGTCGAACTATATGGTGCACACATTACATTGGCACTTGTGACATCGTGGTTGGCCAATGTCACGTTACATTGGCACCCCTTCATATGTCACCAAAGTGCTAGACATAAATAAGACAAGACGAAATTGTGACTATAAAGGACCGGGACGGATAGCGCTTGTGTACCATAATGGTATATACCATTGCCTAATTAGAATGTGCCACGTGGCATACCCTTTAAAAAAATATACAGTATCAAACAAAGCATTTATAAAGTAACATTGGTAGGTGGCACACTCTAATTGGCCAATGGTACCCACCTTATTGATACCATAAAGGGACAACAATAGGCAAAAGGAACAAAATAAGGTGTTGTACTTGTACTGACTGACCCCAGAGGGACACGTGGGGAATAATCTTTTAGCTTTAGTGGTGTAATATTTTTATTCCTCTGACTGATCAAAAAAACACAATACTATTAATATATTGGACCACCACTTTTTGTGGTAATGCATATGAGCTATCCACATCAATCCGCTAGTTAGTTCCCGTACTTTTCATTCGATCCATGCAATAACATCATGCATCCCGGTTCAGTTGATTGGATAACATGAAAACTTGGTTTTTTTTTTTTTTTTTTCTGTACCACTATTAAAATAATTATCTACCAAAGTACGGCCCCAAAGTACCATCCTTTTTGATTTGAATTATGTACACTAATACCACTCTTTTGTTTTATAGGACCCTATTGCCACTAGAGTTTGGACACTTGGCACATCACTACCATCATTTATTGAAAAGCCTGAAAACTTGAATTCTGCCCCTCACTCAGACACTCATTCACTCACAAACAATACATGCAAATCAAATTAGATGGTAAAAATTGAACCCCACACAATCTATTCAACCAATTGACTAACACTCTTTTTAGTCAACTTTAATGGGTGTACCTTAATTTATCATTGCATTTATGTGGACCCTACCACACCAATTTTATTTCATATTTTTATTTTCTTTTATGTTTTTGTGATTATATCATTTATGTGGACCCTACCACACCAATTTTGTTCCATATTTTTATTTTCTTTTATGTTTTTGTCATTATATGTCTCGAGGTATTCTTCCATTGTCACAAGACCAAATCCATAATATTTGGACACACACAAAAAGATTATCCTCAAAATTCTCAACCATTTTTTTATCAGTTTCCTCTTTATTATTAAAAAACTTCTTTATGTGTGTGTGACCAAACACTTTTTCTTTGGTCCGTGACCATATTAAGAATTTCTCCATTCAGCTGGGATGCTATTTTTTGACCTTTACAACAGTGTTCACCCCTGGCATGCAAGCACTAATGTCATATTTAGATAACCAATATTTTTTTGATTTCAAAATGATGTTGGTTTGTTCCCTTTTTTGAAATTGTAATTAAATTTGCAAATGAATATTATAGAAACACATTAAACATGCACACTTTAATACGATATTATAGTGAATATATTATGTTCTTGGCACTATGCCATTAATAACAGTACAAGTCATACTCTATTCCAAAAAAAAAAACAGTACAAGTCATACTACCGCAACCAAACTAAAATATGTACATAGACATCATAATACCATACTCCAGACAATCAACTACTTAAGTCTTAAGTAGAATGTCTTGGCATTATGCCATTAATAATACAACCTATTGGCACTATGCGGTTAACACTACCACCCAAAATAACAAGGAAACCTTCAATATTTGAATTAACAATAATCAACTGCGATTACTTGGTCAACATGAAAGTTAACAAAGCGAAAGGAGATTTTATCTCCAACCTTGAACTTGTTGTGGGCAGCAAACTCAATCCAATCTTCACGAAATACCATATTCCATGGGTAAGCTTCAGCCTTATGTATGCAACATACTCGCTGCAGTCCGGATGGTCCTCGCATCTTAACCTTATAATAGAGTGTTCTCAGTAGATATTCTTCCATCTCGTTAGGCACAGTCTACATAAAAACAAAATATAAGGAATCAAATTTTTACATTTATGTCATCCTTAATAAATTTAGTAAAAAATGCAAGAATTGTGGTTATCAAAACTCAACCAGCTCAGTAGTTATGTCACCATGTGTGAGAGTCTTTCGAAAAATCACAGCCCTTCTAAGTCCCTTGCTCCTACTGTGCCATGAAGGGAAAACGTTAATATCCATTTCAACTGGTGAAACGTCAACAACGAAAATACTTCTCCCTGTGCTGATGCTTGTTCCTAAATACTTGAAAAAAACATTGTGGTGCCCTTTGAGTTTATGAACTTCCCTGAATGTCATCCATCCATCGGTTAACATGGGAAAATCTGGGTCTTTGTTGCACTCAACCGTGAGTCTAACGCCTTTGTTGTCGTATAGAACCCAAGTTTGTCCCAATTCACCGTGAAATTCATCGAAAAAGCTGGGTTCAATTTCACCACAGTCCTGTAGGTGTAACACAGAAATAAAACGAAGAACAAAACAGATAACAATAATTTACCTATAAACATCTAAAATCCAAAAACAGATTTAGCATTACTAAATGTGATGGGACTAAGAAACTAGCAATGTAACAAAAACCAAGGACCAAAAAAAAACTAGCAATATGTACCAACAAATAAATGTTATGTGACTAAAAACCTATCAATGTAACAAAGACCAAGGATCAAACAAATCACAATCTCATAATATCAAATAATAGTTGCATGAATCAACACAATCTTTTACCAATAAACATCTAAAATCCAAAGTAGATTTCGCATTACTAAATGTGATGTGATTAAAAACCTAACAATGTAATAAAGAGCAAGGACCAAATCAAATCACAATCCCGTAATCTCAAATAATAGTTGACCCTAATACAAACTATTATAAGGACTAAAGTGAAGACGTGAAAATTATTTAAAACAAACCTCATCTTTGACATGCACAGTAGAGAAAAATCCTCTTGCAGGTTGTTTTAGGAGTTGGCCAAGGGTGGGAGGCATGTTGTTGGATGGGTGAAGTAATGAAAACTGAGAGTAGTTGGGGGGTTAGGTTGTTAGTTTTTACAAATGTGGTGTTTGGGTTGTGATGGGTGAAGTGACAGAATGGGAAGAGGCGTGTTTTTTGAGTCGTTTGATTCAAGTTATATTATATGGATCAGGATTCAGTAATGTTGTGGTAGGATAAGTAAGGTGACTTTGGTCAATATCAACCATTGATTAAATCTTTTGGTTCAAAATTTGACGCATGTTCCAAGCTTTGTTTGTAATTAAAAAACAAAAGCAAACATCTAAAGCAGACCCATCACAAAACCCATACCCATAGCATGACCCACCACCACTTCTGCGTTCTGCATCTCTGATCGTCGTACGCCGCTCATCTCGCCGTCGTCGTCTTCGGTCGCCGTCGTAATCGTCGTTTTCAAAGATTTTGATTTCATCTATGTTTGTTTTCGTTGATCCTTTGTGATTTGGGGTTTTGCTAGAGAGCAACGATTTGGCTTTGAGAATTCAACAGAGAAGTAAAACCATTAGATTCACGAACTAATAAAAATTGTTGAAACAAAATAAGATTGAAACCATTAGATTCACCACCATATATTATTAATTAAAGGTGGTTACTTATTGTTAAAAAAAAAAAACAGCCTTTGACCTGCTAATGTAGGTATTTTCTCCCCTCCCACCGTGAGAGACCCAATTTGGTCTCCCACGCTAGCCTGAGCCTGTGTAATATTTGCTCTAGACTTCATTTAATGTCCGCTGTTAATTTACATTCACTGCTTCTATGTTTTGGTAAAATCGAGTTGTCCGAGTATGTCAATGTTTTAGAAAAATCATGCTCTACAAAAGTTTTGGTAAAGTCTTGCATGTTTCAGAAAAGTTTTGACCCATTTTTTATCATAGAATTGTTTTAAAGCAGCATATATTGATTCACCGTGTATACGAAGGTTATATCCTTGTACAACTTAAAAGGACAATATTCATATCAGACAGACTCTTCTATATCAGCACACATTTCTCGTGTAAACTGTAGTTATTAGCTAACATAAACGGATAATACTTTGGTGACATAATGTCACCGTGACATTAAATCTGGGTCACACAAAGGGTTGTGTTGTGTGGCCCAGATGTGATGTATGAGTGACATTAAATCTGAGCCACACAAAGGTGTGTGTTGTGTGGCCCAGATTTAATGTCACGGTGACATTATGTCACCAAAGTGCCACCCTATAATATGTTTCGGAGACCCTAAATTTAATTGTACAATCAAAATTTGGTTTAAATAACTAATTATTTTTTTATAAAAAAAAGAAAACAAAAACAATTGGTACAACTGAAATTACGGGTGGCACTTGGGTGACATTGTGGTGGTGACATTGGTAACATTGTCCAACCACAATGTCACAAGTGGCTTTTCTTCTTTCTCTTTCATAAGGGATTTTTGTTTTATGTACACTTGTGACATTGTGGTTGGCCAATGTCACCAATGTCACCAACCACAATGTTACCTAAGTATTTTCCCTGAAATTACACGGCCCACGTTTATTTTCTACTTGGGTCAATATTTACCTCCAGCCTAAATGGTCCCCACTGACTTACCAAAAGTTAACAAAACTCCTTGCATTCTTCCACTGTCGTTTTCCCTTCTCTCATACGTTTGAGAACCAGCTTGAAGCAACCTTTAATTCAACATGCAGCACCCATCAAACCCCAACTCCTCATCGCTGAAGAGGTACGATCCTGTAAAGAAATACATCATCCATTTAGTTGAATCTGTAACTGTTCTAGCTTCTTTTTAAGTTAAGCAAAAAAACGCCTTTTTTTTTTCTTTCCAATGGATAGCATCATAGGTTTGTCAATGGAAACATAATATATGTTGGTCGTCTATGTTGTTGACCTATTTTTTTAATAGACTTGCATTATATGAACATCGTAACAGTAACTCCAAGTCTCCAAATGTGTTGAAAAGATGATAATTTTTGAAATAATTTTTATTTATTATTATTGATATAGGGTTTCCAAAGGAGATAGTTCTTCCAACAATGGAAAGCCAAAATGGTTCGAAACTGTGGTCCATCCAGATCTGGTACATTTATTATTATCATTGAAGATTTATGTTTATTTATAATGTGGAATAAAAAATACTATTCTTCAAAATCATTGTTAATGAAATATGTTTATTTCTTATAGCAACGTATTCAATTGCCCTCTGACTTTGTCGGCAAGTGGTATATGGAACTCAGAACTCAGATCCAGGGATGGATGTTGCTCCCAAACGGTGTAAAATTAGAGATGAAAATCAGTGCCAAGGGATTTGATCAGCACATGGAATCAGGGATTCAGGTTGCACAGTTGTGTGGATTTACACAGCCTATGAGAGTTCATATACGTTATGTGTACCCCAACAATTTCAAACTGTATGTTTTAGGTGTTGATAACGATGAACTTGGTAAGTCGTTTAACAATCCATTAACCATACCTCATTATGGTGATGAATATACTGACGGAGACTGTGAGATTGTAAGTGATGATGATGTTGAGATAGATGATAGTGATGATGATGTTGAGATAGATGATAGTGAGGAAGAAGAAAGTGATGATGGTTCTGAGGATGTAGATGGTGTTGTGGAAGATGGTAGTGATGCTGATTCTGATAATGTAACTGAAGGTGATACTGATGATGATCATGATGATATTGATGGTGATTTGCTTGCTCGTGATCTTGATCCAGAACTCTGCAAAGTATTTAACTGGAGACGTGATGTTTCCAAAGCTCTTGCACGGCATGATAAACCCCAAGTATTGGTATGTTTAAAAATCTTTGTTTAGCAATTTGTTTACCACTCTTGTTGTCTTCTAATACTGTTGCCCATTTTATAAAATTTATGTTGTATTGGAATCCTTGTGTTTGAGTATGGTAATTGCAATACAATGTTAATTTTCAACCAGTCTGTTACCATAGGGAATGGTAGCATGTTGACTGTATATGACCATATATATATGTTATTGTAGCAATTGCCAGCGGTCACTTGTGAGAAGGCCATCCCAGCAGAGCAGGCAAGGATTAACCTTCACTTGATGGGTAATGGAGCAGTCTACGAATGCAACATCATAACTTCAAACCGAGGGGTGTTTTCTCAAAATGAAAGGTTTCTTAGTCATGGCTGGTACGATTTTGTCAGAGAAAACAACCTTAGGGAGGGAGACCAGTTGTTGTTTTGTCTTGATAAACCAACCGACAATCTATTTGTGAGAATTATCCGCCGTGCTGCTCTTGGATGAATTTTTAGTGCAACAGATTTCCTAACGACTTTTTGCTGTTGTCTTTGTATAGTGGTGGTTGTTGTAGTTGCACTTGGATAATGACTCTAATTATGCAGTTGTTTTTTGGATTGTGTGTTAATGTTTAAGTTCTACCTAAACCTTAAATTGCACGTGGTTGTTTTCTTAAGTGGCTTCGCTTATATACATATGTGAGAATGAAAATAAACCGTGTAGTTGTCTATATATACTTGTGTGTGGTTGTATAATTTAATCTACCATGTATCTTTGCAAACGTGTTAAGGTTTAAACTGCGGCTCAGTCTAGCGTGCGCGACCGTTTCATGTCTTGCACCGTGCGAGACCATGTTTTACCCGTCAGATGTGCCTCGAAAACAGTGTGCGGTCCAGATTGCTTACCAGGGACCTGTTTCTACGGTTCCTCTTAGGTGAATTGAAAATTGTACTTTAGCATGAGACCATGTGATTTTCTACGCAGGAACTAAGTCCAAATCTTGGATATGACATCCGCAGCACACGGTATAGGGAAGTTGTCCTATATGGACCTCAAGGCACTGAGGTTCCATGTAGTGTTTATACGAAGAGCACGGAGCATAAGATTGAGGTTAAGCTTGGAGATGACTGTAATAAATTTGTTCAGATGAATGGTTTTGTTGAGAATGATACTATAAGGATGAGTTTTGTAAACATGACAACATCAAATGTGATCAAAGTTGTGAAAATATAATTTCACGACTCTACATATTTTCCACAATTTTCCATAAATTTTTTTTTGAAAGAAATAATTTTCCATAAGTTGTAATGATGTCTTTATTCATTGTCCATAATATTTGTTGCTCCCAATATTTGTTGATGTTGTATTGACATTTGTCTCCTCACGTGAATTTGTTGCTCCTAATATTTGATGTTGTATTGACATTTGTTTCGTCATGTGAATTTGCGATAGACCGTTGTCTTCATTAAAGTTATTTGTTGTGTCAATTTCAAATAGTGACACAACGTCGCTAATCTTTTTTGAAGGTCCTCGTTAATATGGCATGTTTATTACCATCGTATGTTTGAACCAAAAATTAAGTTAGCATATGCATGTAAGAACCAACATATGACAATATAAAATGGTATATGAGCAAACTTTACAATTTTTTATTAAGATCACCTATATTATTTTTTAAAAATTATAACTTTTATAATAATATAATGCAGAATAATCAATTAATGCGTATTTTCATTATAAAAAAAAAATAACGTAAAGAGGAGACTGGCATGGATTCGCAAGATAACAAACCGGACAATATTACAATATTACAAAACAAAGTATCTTAGACATATTAGAGCAGCAAGGTCCAGGTAAACCATTAAGAAAGTGAATTACACCAAGGGTAGTAACATCATAAACAAATAACATAAACACATTGTTTGCAAAACACCGGACGAAATAAACTTCGCACCCAGAACGTGACTAGGATTCAAACACCGGACGAAAGAAACTTCACACCCACAATGTTACTGGGATTCACATCGAAGGAAAACCAAAGCACCTATCCGCGGACTACAGTGAGCACCAGATTTTCCACAGGATTTTCAACTCCAAAGACTATGTGGTCACCTGGACTCAATTCCTTTGACCTAACATATTGATACCAGCCCCTTGTAAGATACCTCAACACATACCCGGTCGGCCCGATTGAAGTCCTGAACTTGCACTGAAATGTTTCCTTAGTATCATCATCAAAAACCTCGACATCATCCCCATCCCGAACAGCAAAGTCAAAGTTGTCAACAACAAACCTTGGAAAATGCTGCAAACCAAAACAGTGCAAAGATAAATAGCTTAAACAATATCAAAATATACACTTAGCACATTAACATAATTTGTAACACGCACCAAAACTTGACTACCCGCAGCAACAGCCTCATTAACGGTCAAGGTCCACAGATATTCCTCCGGTTTACCATCACCTCCAGGAATATGTTGGACTGGATCATCATGTCCAGGTACCTGATTTGAACCTCCAGCATTGTACGCAGCAAAGAAATCCTTGAACATGTCATACGGAATTAGCATAGCAACTTCACCATCCTCATCCGGAGAGTCCACAACAGAGACACAACAAACAGGGGGTACATAGGTAGGATCAGCAAGCCTCATGGCATGGTGATTTGTTGGGTAATGAAAACCAAAATAAGGAATGTCCAAACCTTCATCGTTAACAATCTTCATATTAAACTGATGATGAAGGACCTGGTAACAGAAGAAAACCCTCTGAGGAGCAACAAATCCGCAGCGCTGAGAAATAAACAATCCACCTGGTATCATATTCTGCTGAACAATTCCAGACAGATCAATCCTTATGTAATTACCAGCAGGATCCTTTATCCAGCCGTATTTCTGAGACACCAAGACAGACTCCCACCTTGAAACAAACACCGTTGGAATTTGTATCTCATCCTGAGAATTAAATTCAGACAAACAACTTAGTGAAAAACAAACTGAACCGATGGAAAATTATTTGATTATAACCGATGCATACACTGACAGGACTGATAATTGTTTCAAAGGTTCTGTCGGCCTCGTTACTGCCATCTGGGTTGCCCAAACTACAAGAAGCAAAAGACATAACTCAGTTACAGAAATATAGAGACACAAACCAAAGAAATAAAAAATATCACCAAAAAGGCAGAAAATTGATACCGTATAGAAATAATATCTAAATTCCTCAGAAGCAACTACATGCAGATTGAAAAAAACAAATGATAATACTCGCACTAACCAGAAAGGAACTTTTGCAATAGCGGAGCCAGAAATTTTGAATAGTGGAGGCACACATATATAACTCGTAGCATTAAATTACTAAATATACATTACATTTCAATTTTTAAAATCAAAAATATTGCATGATTCACTCGAAAAAATTCTCTGTATATAAATAACTAAACAATCATTTTACCATTAATCTCATGCGATTTTGCAACACATTCTTGAAAATAGCAGAGAGAGTTTTTTCGGCTACTGCAGTTGTCAGAGGTATTATAAAAGATGACTCCAAAAGTAAATATTCCAACACATGATGATTCCTGTTCCATCTAAGTATAACATATGAAAACCAATATTTAGGACAACAAAATATAAAGGGTTGAGATTTGACAAACAAAATAAAAATATTTGTGCAGGCAGGAGCCCACACAAGCTTGTGTCTGGCTCCGCCATAAATTTTTGCTTTATAAAAAAAAAAAATAAAGTGGTAGCACAAATGAAATCACCGTTGACTCGCCAAACACTCAACAAAAAAAAATATTAATAATCTTAGATGTGTAAGAATATAAAATGTAAAAAAATATAAATTTTGAACGGAAAAAATATTAAAATTAGATCTATAAAAAATAAAAAGATGAATAAAGCTTAAACAAATATTGTGAGGGACAAACCTCTAGTACGCAAAAAAAAAAAATATAAAATACGCAAGGCAAGACAACGTCACCAACATAAATCCATGCAAAATACCATTAACCAAGATTTCCACCCAGAATTGGAAAGAGACAAAACAAAGCAGCATTAACCTAGATTTGTAACCAAAAAATGGAAAGATACAAAATAAAGGGATGTGAACGAATATAGTACAATAGATTCTCTCAAAATAAAATGACTTACACGTGAGGAGGAGGCAAAGCCATTGGGAAAGAGGTAATGAGACAAGCAGACAAGAGAGAAAGGAGGAGGACCACAGCATACCAAAGAAGGTAAAGAAAATCCTAGATAAAAAGTGACTCCCCTCAATTAATACCAACAAGTGGGCCAGGCAAAGAAGGAAAAAAAGGGCCAAAAGGTACATCCGTAAAAGACCCCATAGTGGCATTGGCTCCACATTAAAAAAAACAGCAATTAAAAATACACTATAAAATAAAAATAAAAATAAAGAATTTCCAACAATTGAACAGAAAAATTAATATTTCCATTGAATTTAAATTTTAATCCAATTAGGTACATTGATACCTATTTATTATTAATGAAATGCATTAAGCTTGTCTCTCAAAAAAAAAAAAATATTGATAAATATGGTTTACTAAAAAAAGATATATTGATAAATATGGTTTACAAATTAGTGATTTGGTTAAAGCAAAATATTTAATCATTTAATAAAAACAAATTAAAAACAGTCATTAAATACCGGCCCGCGGCAAATTAAAGGAACAAACATACATAAAGTGGACTCCATTGTAATATACCATGCCAATCATACAACCACATTATCTAGTCGCAGGGACTAAAACATAGAAACCATCACGAAGCTCAATATAATAATAATCGCGGCCCATACATGTAATGATAGAGGTAAAGATAAAAATAATTAAACTCAATGTATAGGCACTTAGCAAAGGGAGTAGCACTTGAGTCATATCGTGGTTGGTGACATCGGCGACATTGGCCAACCACAATGGCACAGGTGTATTTGTTCTCTTTCTCTAAATTGGATTTTTTTGTCGTTTTGTACACTTGTGACATTGTGGTTGGCCAATTGCACCAATGTCATCAACCACAATGTGAACTCTCCTACTGTTTTCATTCCGAAACGATTAAAATGAAGAAAAATCAGGCATCAAACAAAGCTTGAGGCAACCTATATGGAGCATAGCCATTTGCATACAGATAAATCAATACCATCACATGAGCCATTATAGGAGGTCACTGGCTGTATATAACAGAAATTAATACAGCTAATAACTCCAGTGTGTGTAAAGGAAATCCGATGCATTGTGGCAAAATAATATTAAGATATCATACAACTGCATGCATGGTTAGAAGTAGGACTAAAATTTATGTTTTCTCTAAATTTTTGAAGCTCACCAAAACACCAAGTTAAAATAACAGATGAATGTGGTGTCAATACCAAAGAGCAGCAGGGTTATATGTTAAGAGTCATTCTAATGTTAAATAGAGCACCTCTGCACATACCTTATGATAGTTCCTTATGCTTATCACTTCTTAGAAGACATTGTAGCATGACAAGGAGGTGCATATCGAGGAGATATGGCTGGATAGATGTTAGGTGAGATGATTGATAATTGTTGTGTACCTAGACCGAACAATCTAACGTCGCATATATGGTGTATCATATTCTCCGATCCGCATCCGTTACTATTTGATAGTTGTGTTTGCGACGACCGTAAAAAGAAATCCTGTTGATGACAATAGACATAGAATCCGGATTTTTTTTAGAATTCAGTACACATATGATTGTAAATTACATTAGTTATCTCCTTATCTTGGATACGTTGTATACCTGCCTTCCTCTATTGATGATGTCTACGAATGACTTATGTTAACCTCTTTGTTCTTAAAGGCCTTCAATCGTATCATCTCCTACATGGAAGACAAATAAGAAGACTTGAAATTAGTACATTATACCAACGAAAATAATCGATAACAAAAGCAATGGACAGATATAAAGTATGACCGTGTAAAAGTGACCGTCCAGACCATAACTTGATGACCGAGCTCGAATACGTGTCTAAGATGAACCAGTCCCTGCATAGTTATATATCTGGACAATATATACATGATGACACCATTACTATCAACCAATTGCCATTCATTAGATAACTCATGTCCCCAACGGTGTATAAAGAAAGGATCAATTTCACCGTATGACTTGATACAGACATAAAATAGGACAAGGAAAGTTAGCAATTGGTAGGTTAAAAGGTTACGGCATATAAATTGTATATGAAAGGATCTTAGAATTGCCTTCCCTTTGACATAAACCGTGACAAACAATCCTTTTTCTACCCTATCGCTGATTATTCGGTAATGGCTTTCCATATTTTGAAACTTGTGTAATAAGCAAACAGAAAATGAGATACCGCTAATATGAAAACTGTTTACATCATCACATTGATAGAAGGTGAAACTTCATGTAGTTAGTAAATTAACACACAGTTCATACATTAAGATAAGCACCGTTAAAAGGTAGTAGAAAAAGTACTAAACATTAATAATCCAAGCATCATTTATCCCTATGATAAGAGGTATAATATTACATAATCACATAGCAAAAAAAGTGCAACAGTGACATTGCAGTTAGTTATGGTAAAAATATTTCATATTCTTCCATGCACTGGCAAGAGTTGATCTCCTTTTAAGGGCAGCCTCGTAGTTGATCTCCGCAGATGTCAACTCGCGGATCAAACTAGAGCGTTTTTGATGCGCATCAACAATTCTTGACATGATTTCCCGATGACGATTTGTCAATGCATCAATATCTGACAACATCTTCACCCTTTTCTCCTTATCAGCGTCAACATTCCTATCTCCTAAGTCACCAATACAACGGTCAATGGCACCACAGGACAGATAAAGTTCTGATATTCTTTTGCTGATTGCAATTCGTTCGGCATCATCCCTCATCCAAATTTCCTCTAGCACATTATGTTCTTGTCGGATTAGATTGAGATTCACCAGTAAATAGTCGGTGTTTGGAACTTCGTTGTCCAGCATGTTGACAAATATTTCACAAGCAAGGTAGAACCCATACTGTGTTTGGTCTAGATGGCTTTTCAACGATTGAACCTTAACGACATTTCGAGAGAGTTGGTTGAGGATGGCTGGATCAGAAGCGATTACTTCAAAATCAAGGAACACAGTTTCTCTTAACTGTTCCAAGTGTTTTGCAACAGTACTGGCGATGGTATCTGTATCCTCGGCGGATGAACTGACAGATGACGCATATGAATGTCCTCCTGACATTGTTTGTCTTTTAAATTTGTTTATGTGCTTGACCACAAAAATGCACCTAATAGGAACCTATTTGGGGTTATGTTTGAGTATATAAAATAAGTGTTTCATATTATAGATTATAGATAAGCATAAAAAAAATCAGAGTGATTATTGCAAGTTATAGATTCAAAATCCAGTCAAACCCTAGCCGTTAGAACATGATGATTGCATATTTTACAATTTCTGCGAATGCTTGAATTGAGTTCGAAAAAAGAAATCAACTTTGGAGGTTTATTTTCGTTTCCAACGTTGTGGATTAAGGAATTAAGCATACAACCAAAAAACTTAAAAAACTAAAAAAAATTATTAACAATGCACGCTTGTGTAATCATCTAATCGATATGAATACTTCAAAACACAGGATCAGGCATGTATCCATACATTAATACAATAAAATAGACATGGGGGCAAAGGGAGCTATTTAAACCTTTAGACAGATCCTTTTAAAAGAAAAAGAAAAAGAAAAAGGACAGATGTCTCACCTGTTACTTTGTTGAGCAGAGTTGATAATGTTGTGCTGAAAAAAACAATATAAAACAAGGAAACATTAGACGGTGTATGTATATGTAGATAAATGACTAAGACCCCGACTCACTGTTGGAATGGAAATATGGGTACAAGACACCTACCGGCTTGAGGTTCTGCAACGATTAAGGAAGACGATGATTCCTGTAGTTGATCAGCTTTGATAAGGATGTGCTGGGTGAACAAACGTAAGGTGCTTCTTAGAAGGGAGGAATGTGAAGCGTGTTGAGAAGGTGCTTCTATCTATTTTTTTAATTTTACTCCCTCCGTTTCAAAATGAATGTCGTTTTAGGTGTTTACACACATATTAAGAAATGCAATGATTAAGAGAAAGATAATGGTTATTTTACCAAATTATCCTTATTAACTATTGGTTAGTTTTAAAAGTAATACCTTGGAAGTAGTGTGCAGAGTATTAATTGGAGGGTATAATTGAAAAGAAAAAGTTATTATTGCATTGGAAACCGAAAGCGACATTCATTTTGAAACAATTTTTTTTGGCTAAAGCGACACTCATTTTGAAACGGAGGGAGTATCATTTTTGCTTGTGGTCTAAAATACTTAGAACCACTATACTTATGTTAAATGGTCGAACCAAATATTTTGGTAGATTTTTTTCATTCAAATTTGACGAAAAAATTTGGATTGGAGCGGATTATTTGATGCCAATATAAATGGTCCTTGAATTATATGCATATCCATCATAACGATCCTCAAATTAGTATAAAAACCATCAAATAGGTCCTTAAATTTTTACAACAGATATCACTGTGACCTTTGGTGTATATTTTTGCTAAATAAAGTAAAAAGTACAAGACAGACACTTTGATTATAAAAAAGCATACATTTGCATACCATCATAAGTCATATATTTGATGTTCATAAGTCATTACATAGCCAAAAAATGCAAATTACATATCCATCATGTCATCAAATCATTTGATGTTCTTAAGTGATTACATATCCAAAAAACCATCAAGTCAACAACTCCAAAAAGCAATAATTAAACCAGTCCAAAAACATAATTTAAACAAGCATCAATGCTTTGGAAATCCTGGAGTTGGGATAAACTCCATGTATTGGGATTGAGTAGAACCAGATGGCCCGTAAGTTGGGTTTGGAATTCTAATAATTCCAGGAGCAGTTGGATTCTGTGGAGCAGGACCCCTCAGTGGTGTTTGTTTATGCATGTCATTTGAAATCACTGGTCCTCGCATGCCATATCTCCTTGCACTCGTTCCCTGCAAATAAAATCAATCATATAAGCCCTTAAATTATAGAAAAATCCATCAAATTAGTCCTTAAATTATGACAATAAGTCTCAAATCGATCCTTATCATAGAGGGGTATAATTGGAAACACAGGAAAAATTACACTAAAAAGTTAAATCTCGAATTTTTACCATTTCCATCAATTTAGTCCTTGTACACGTGGCTGCCTTGTTGACACGTGTACAGGACAACACAACATGCAAGAGGACATGTCATCACCACTAACGGAGCAATTTGACGGAGGGAGCAATTTGATGGACGTTTGTAAAATTCAGGGACTAAATAGCTATTTCGAATAATCCAGGGACGAATTTGGCCGATTTGTCAAAATTCAAGGACGAAATTGAGGTATTAGTCATTTCTTGTAAGTATTAAATGTAAGAAAAGCAAACATTTGTGTAATTTTGATACAACCTATTGAGTATCATGCACATACTTAAACTTTGGTATGGGCCTTCTGATCTACGATCGACGGTTGAATCTGATTTATCCAGGTCAAAATGTAAAAAAAAAAAATGTACATCGATCGGAAGACCAAAGCGGATGTAGACCGACCGGCGGTATCGAACGCACTATGTTAGGCTGTTTAATACGACCTTACTGGGATAGGTAGGAAGCATGAGCTGGAATTTCGAAGAGCATAATCTTAGGTGTTAGTCGATCATGATTTGGCATGGCATCCCATTAGAAACCTAGTCAGCATGGTAGGATAGTTGTTAGAAGATCAAAACACAAGGTCAACATGGAAAGATGTACATCGATCGGAAGACCGAATCGGATCTAGACCGATCGACGATATCAAACGCACTGAGTTATGTTGTTTAATACTTTAAAAATAAATAAAAAAATGGTGTCGAATCTACATTATTTTTTTTTTTTGAATGGCAACATTATTATTTGTTATACATATTTGGTAGCTACAACAATCATATGATTTTATATAATTATATTTTTTAATAAAAAAAAAACTATTTTTACACACGTAATTGTTTATAACGAATTGATTGATTACAATCAACATCTTGTCTTCTTACTTAATAAAATTTGTCCAACTCTATATTGTATTTACCTTGTTTTGTAACAAAATTAACCTAATTTAGTTTGGTCAAATCATAGTTTTTAATTTTTGTAATTGTTTCACAATGATTTTGATGTTGTAAAATGCCAATATTTTTAATTTTTTATCAAGACAATATAAAAAGAATTGATGTAAAAACCATGGAGAAATTAGTATACTTCAAACGTTTATCAAATAGGAGTACTACAAAAACACACACGTGCTTCGTTGATTCAACCCACCTCACACGTGTGACATTGTTTTGTCGTAGAAATGCAAATAAGGGTCTCCAACTGGGGTCTGGTCAATATGTCGTCTAACTCATCACGTCCGTCCGATTAAAACCCAAAAGAAACCACAACATCGCAACACCGTCCATTTGGCATTTAATGACTTTCTGAAGAGATGCAACAGTGAACGACACCCTAAGACTAGACACATCAGTGTAGCCTACCTGCACACGGCGCTGCCATGCGAAATGTCTGCAGACTTGTCATTCAAACGTGTTTTCCATGTCAGCTCGTGCCCCATAATTGTAAACCGCATTGGAACTGTCGGATCTAACGATCGGACGAACAAGATTGCTTACAGGGGCATTAATCTCGGTTTATTGACAACCATTTGATAATTACGTTAACGGTCCAGATGCAAAGTGTCATTAAATTGTAAATTTTGATTATTAATTTGGTTTCCCTTAATTAAATCAATTTAGAACATTTACACGTTGCCTAATGCCTTCATTGCTTAGGTTGAAGCCTACGATGGAACGCGCATACGCAAATACGCTACATTCTGAAAAATTAGCAAACGATGCGGCAAAGAGACGTTAACAAAATTTTTAAACCAAAAAAATCATGCATTTGAAATACTTGTAGAAAACAAACATCAATTATTTCTCGTTAATATATTATTATAAATTTCACGATTTTTGAAAAAGTTATACATGTGATCAAAATTATAAAAATGTGAAGGTTATACATGGAATGTTGGTAGGTGATACGTATTTGATAAGATACGTCGTCGTTTTGAAGTACACGGGCTACAAACTGGTATATGTATCACCATTTTTTGGAAGAGTAATGATATTTTGACATCCATTTGGAATGGTCGCATAACAACTAAAACGAGTAGCACTTTGGTGCCATAGCTTTGGTGCCATTGGTGCCATAGCTTGCATCTCCACCACACACACACACATCACACACACATCCCCACACACATCCACACACATCAATGGCCAGGATTTCCCCAATGGCACCAATGGCACCAAAACTATGTCATGGAAGTATTTCCCAACTACAACATACAAGGAAATGTAAGTAATGACTAAAACGCAGAACAAAGAGAGAGAAAGAACTATAAAAATACGTATGGGATAACACGGGTAGTCGTAGTCGCAACCCGCCTCTTTTATGGTTTGGGTTTGATTAAGAGCACTATAAAAATTCAAATTCAATATTCAAGACAGAAAGAACTACTTTGGATTTATCGGACAACGAACATGGGATAACACGTCTTGACAACCACATTAATTCATAGGTCAAAACACTACTTGGGAAACGAATAATTTTACCTCGGTGGATATTCGTGTAGAAGACACGTCGAAGCTTCCATGTACAAATGTTAACGACTAATCCACAACACTGAACACTAATTACGACTAACACAAAGGATTAATATGAAAAGTGCTTAAAGTGCGCAACATTACATGGCAGGTGGCACATTGTACCTATGCCGACATTGCAATATTCCAATTTAACAAAAGGTCCACAAAACCTACTTGACCACGATGATGATAGTAGTACACTCACAACACAAAATGAACAATTATAACACCCTACTTACGACCTTAAATTCGATTACTCAGTCCTAGCCAAGGCGAATAATGCGCACGTAGAGGTTAGCTGGAGGATCGGCAACAAGAAACCTTAAAATGTCCCCCGGAATTAAGTCGTAGTCTCTTGCAAACGAGTACCATCCCTGGCATATGTACTTGTTCCACACATCCTCCCTACCGGTCCTGACATCACAATTGTATGCGTCATCGGTATCCAACACAACAAGTCGAATATGTATCTGGTGTTCCTCCAGACAGTTCTCAGCGATATGTCTCGGAATATGCTAAAAAAAAAAGTTCACACAATTTACGGTTTGTTATGACCATGCATGGAATAATGGTACTATGTTTTTTTGACAAGAATAATGATACTATGTTATCAAGTGAGAAGGAGTAGCTAAACAATGTAAATAATTAAGCTCTTACCAAAACGTTGTTTGCGGTAAAAGGTGTAACGACATGTCGCCATGCTCTATCAGGATCGTCGTGGTCGTCATCATCACTACTCACTTCATCATCACTCGCATCACCGCTACTTATATCATCACTACTCACTTCATCATCACTCGCATCACCGCTACTTACGTCAGTAATTACTCCATCATTTTGTTCATCAAATTCTCCGGCATTGTGTGCAGCATCGTCTTCGTACTCATCCGGATTATAATCAGCCAAAAAAATTGCAAAATCTGGGTCAGTGTTGCTGTAATGTGGAAATGGATATAATTATTGTTTGTGGCTTGTTATTAATCAACAATTACACTGTCTTACTTGCGTGCATAATCAGTTGTAAATACATTATTGCAACAACTGGCTCAATACCATCCGAATAAATTGTCACAACCAGAAGTAAACTTGGAGTACACCACTCAATCAACCAAAATTAGTGAGAACCATAATAATATGGTGTTGTTAAAACAAACCCGCATATTTGATACAATGTCTCCTAATTATTTATGTTGCCATGAAAATTCGTACAAAAAATTCGTCCAAAAAATCGTACAAAAATTATATCATACAAAAAACGGCGATTGCCATTTCTGGCAAAATCTATGTTAGATGACACATGCAGTGTGATGTCTTGGAATCTAAACATAAACTTAACTATTAAAAGGCTTAGGATTGTTTATGGAAATGTTTTTTGGTGGGACAATGTGCAACCTTAAATACAGCCTTAACCCAGTAAACAGACAAAAGTGATAAAGATGGAAAAAAAAGTACACACAAACGAGCGCACAAATTGGGGATAACGCTTGCATCGGATCAAAACTAATGACACACGAATGAAGAATATACGTACATATGTTGACGAGTTATTGACTTACTCTGACGACGAAGAAGACATGATCGAAGCTTCAACGTTTGTTCCCGCGAGAATACCGGCGATACCGGCGAGGCTCGGCAGTGGTGAAGACAAGGACGGATGGATTTTGGTGATAACTGTTGGCCACGAGGTATATGCGTGGACCACAAACAAATTTGGGTCACTGGTATAAACAATGGGCCCTATTGATAAAGTTGGATCTTTGCTCTTCACCGACGACCACATTTCGCTGCACCCTGCAGCCATGCCCAAAATGCCCCGCGCTAGTTAACTTGAGCAAGTGTAAATTAATGCGCAAATTAAGTTACGTGGCGCAAGTTAAATGCCGCTGGTCTACTTTTTTTTAATTTATTTACTATTTTCAAATTATGTTATTAACTTTATTCTAAATTATTTTATTTGTATTAATCTAAATTATTTTCTTAACTTTGTGCTAAATTATTTTCTTAACTTTATTATAAATTATTTTGTTTGCATTAATCTAAATTATTGATTCCATATTATTCTTTAAATAAGTAAAAGTAAATACAACATTAAAAACTAAAAGCAAATATAAAATAAATGAACAAAATTGAGGCATATAATAATATCTCATTTTATTAATAATTCATACATTACAATAATTCATACAATAATTTTGAACTTATTCACTAAATTACTTATTTTCTCCTTGGCATAAAAAGTAATCAATCTTCGTGGGGTAAAATAGTGTGCAGCCTTTTTTGAAGGATACTATATCTCTTATTATTATAGCTCTCTTGCACATGCTTCATGCCTATTTCATTACTCCAATTAACTCAGCATAGTTTATCTTTGTGGCATATTAGGAAAAAGTATCATGCGAAGCTTTCACACATATATACCGTAAAAGTTCAAATTTCAAGCATATGAGCTGAAAAATTGTATACTGATTCATTATGCGTTAGAGATTTTGAGAAAGATTGCAACCAACTTGTTGTTAAATATGAATTGGAAGAAAAAAAATCAATGGCTTCAAGGTTTGTATTATATTACAGAGTCGTGGATTTCTATTTATAATATGTAGACCTTTTTTGCTGGGATAAACAAGGAATTTTTCTTTGGGTAAAAAAACAAAGGATTTAGAATTAGAGAATTTTCGTTTAAATCCTTAATATGTTATTTGATCAAACATGTGAGGACTTAATGAATTGATGGCCGTTAGATTAAAACTATATTAATGGATAGGATTTGGTGTCAAATTTAATTTGACACCTTGGTGTCATTTGATCATGTTGGAACATTAGTGTTGTGTTGGAAAATAAATTGGAAGATTAAGCACCAAGTAATCACACTTTGATCTAATGTTGTGTGAATTGAAAAAAATACAGTGTGGGGGTCCCACATAAAATAAAACACACACATTAGTAGTGTTTAAATTGCGGTATTTAATTTTAAATACTTAATAATAATAAAAATAATAGTAATTATTATTTTTATTCAAGAATATCACTTCCCATAAATTTAGCTTATGGTGGTTGTGATAAGAATAAGAATTTAATTGAATTTCTTATATCTCCTTCATTCAAATCTAATAGTTTGTTTCATCCACTTTTGTGGATTTGTTTCTTTTGATCCTATCCACAAGTGTTGTTAAACTGATTAATGGACAACCTTTATTTTAACTTTATCCATTAAGAGTAACTGTTGTCGCAATTTGTGCTAAAACAGTTACAGAATCTCTATATAAATAGGGGACTCCACTCAGTTCAAAAAACACCCCAAATCGCACAGTTGATGCTTCCTGTGCGGTTTCTCTCTTCTCCCTCCGACTTGTGTTAACGAGTTTCTTCTGCTTCTACTCCTTTCTGTCCCTTCGGTATTAAGAGTGTTCTTAAGACCATAGTCCCTTTTCGGTTTAATGTCCCTTCGGAAGTAAGAGTGGTCTTAAGTTCATAGTCCCTTCGATAATCTAAGTCCCTTTGGAATAAAGAGTACTATTAAGATCATAGTCCCTTTCGTAATAATAATGTTCCGTCGGAATTATGAATGATCTTAACAGTATATAGATTATTTAAATATTTTTTCTATTTGAGGATAAATGGTGGTATCATCGTATTTGAGTGGTCGTAGTACCATATTGAAAGTTTGGAGAACTTAAAGTTTAGAATGGTGGAAACACCATATTTGAGTGGTCTTAACACCGTATAGAATGGTAATAATACCATATTAAAGCGGTTTCAGTATTAAAGAGTGGTCTTAGTACCATATTTGAAGGTGTAATTCTCGAACGATTAACTACAGTGCAGTAGTTAATCGATTTGTAGCTGGGCTTGTTTTATCCTGGAGGCGGCGTGGTTGATAGTCTATCTTGCACAATTTTGGGTAGTGCCACGAAACTTCTTAAACAGAGCGACCTGGTCGTGACTCAACCTAGTAACAACTTCGATAGATAATAAAATTTGGAAATTCAAATACAACAGTTTGGAAATCCAAAAAACAACAGATCCTACCCCACACACACACATATATATATATATATATATATATATATATATATATATATATATATATATATATATATATATATATATATATATATGAGAAATGCTAGCAACACTCTCTTTTGAACACTCTCTCTAGTACTCACTCTTTTATTGGGTGAAATCAATGTGGGGCCTACACTTTGGAAATGGAACCCACATAAAGTGGTGGGACATACTCCCTCTGGTCACATTTATAAGCAAAAATCAACTTTTTAGATTCATTGAATAATTATTGTATCTAGTCACATTTATAGACAATGTACATTAGTCATTCAATGAACCTAAAAAGTTACTTTTTGCTTATATATGTGACCAGAGGGAGTACATTGATTTCACCCAATAAAAGAGTGAGTGCTAGAGCGAGTGCTCAAAAGAGAGTGTTGCTAGCATTCCTCATATATATATACATATAATTTAATGTGTTTATCTTTTGGCTTTAAAAAAAAAAATTAATGTGTTTTTCTCCTTGTAATTTATGCAGCTTTCCAACTATCTACACCATTAAATGAATGAACCTAAAATGTAGTTTTTTGCTTATATTAATGACCGGAGGGTGTATTACACAATGAGAGAGGAAAATAAGAAAGAAAGCAATTAAATACATATCCTTTATATTAATGATGATGCAGTATTATATTTATTTGTTAATAGTTATTTTTATTTCCTCCAATGAGCACGTTTTGGGCAACTGTGTCCTGCCTATAAGCTTTTGCAGCATATAAACGGGAAATCCTTTCATATTCATTTTGCCCACTTTTCTCACACATACAACCCACACAAACAAGCAAGGGTCTGATAAGACACTACCTCCGCCTACACTACTTCCGCCTACTTTCCTCCATTTCTCTGCAGCACAAGAATCTGTCATGGCCGCGCTTACATTCAGGAAGTTCTTCACAACAATCGATCCAGACAAGGTAAGTGTGTCTTAATATTCACTAACTTTTGTTACTAAACTTTGAGTGTGGAGTAGATTTTTTAATCAAAAGTATGTTGATTGATTATTTTCCTGTCTCCCTTTTGGTATCCGGTAGATTTTGCATGGCTTCATTTGTTGTTACATGTTTAAGGATTTTGACTATGTTTGCCTTCTTGTTGGTTGGATGATGATGAATCTGTAAGTATAATTTATTTCCACTATTATGCACACACAAGAAACCGTATCTAAGATTTTGTGTACTCTGATTGTTAGATTGATAATTCCTGTTTGTTGTCACTCTGTAATGTTAGTTTGATATTTTCCTTGTCACTCTGCAATATATTTTGACCATGTTTGCCTTGTTGTTGGTTGGATGATGATGAATTGATAACTGTATTTTTTTCAACTATTATGCACACAAAAAAACCGTATCTACGATAATGTGTACTCTGATTGTTACTTTGATATTCCCAGTTTTTTGTCACTCTGTAATGTTAGTTTGAAATTTCCAGTTTGATGTCACTCTGTAAATCACATCGTCGTCAAATGACATCTCAATAAACATCAGTTGTATCTTAAGTAAATTATTTAAAAAAGAACACAGGTTTGTTATTTTCATGAGATATAGTATCTTTCAAATCATTTGTTGTAAAATGACTAATGAAGTTGTCACTTGTAATGTAGGATGAGGCTGATATTCCATCATACTTCAACAACCACTTTGGTGATGAACTACGACACAGAGTCTGGTTAGAAGACACAAGAGGTTCGAGGTTTGGTGTTTTCATAGGAAGTGAGGGGACGCGGACCTTTTTCTATAGGCTAAGGAGTTTGCTGGAGCACTTCCACCAGCCGTTAGGTCTCATACTGCGTCTAAGTTACAACGGACAGGGGCTGTTCTACATGGGTGCGCTTACACTCGACATGACCGAGCTAACGGTTCGTGAGAGGCGTACTTATGAACACCCTCCTTTCCTGATTGCTGCCGAGATACTGGATCCCTTGGAGGAGTATGAATTATACAATACCTCGTCATCCGATGAAGACAACGACGACGATGATTCCATCGATCTTGGCATTGATGTTGATGTTCCTCCTGCACCTCCTTCAACTCCTGTGGCAGAACCGGATCCAGCGGATGTTGATGTTGCACCCAATTCTCCTCCTCATCCCGAAGTTCATGATGCCAATCAACAACCACACAATGCCGATGATGCCCAAAATCCGCCTCCACATAATTTCTTTGATTTTGCTGCTGCCATGGATATCAACGATGAAGATGTGGAAGATGGAGCACAAAATCCTCCGCATAACTTCTTTGATGCTGCTGCTGTTGCCATGGGTAACAATGGTGAAAACATGGGTGCAGGTGGGAATGTGGCTAATAATGGGAGAGTGGAGAGCTGTGTTGTCAGACTTGCAGAATACATGGTGAAGACTAGCAATCTGGTAGGTGAATTGCATAACTGCTAATGCATAATGTAATTACTGTTATATAGTTTTTGGTAGATATGTCTAACGCCTGTTTTAAATTGTTATCATTTGCATGCAGTACCTACCAAGAAGATTTGTTGCACGAGTGTTTGGGAATGCAACACCGCCCACCATCCTACTTACAGATGCCATGGGCTTTGACTTTCCGTGCAGGATCAAGTGGAAGGACAGAGGCCATCTTCCTCCAGCGGCATTTCTCAGGGGCGGGTGGAAGAGATTTGTTACGGAGAACCGGCTGGCAGTTGGGAAAAGTGTTAGGTTGTCTGTCAACTTAGACAA
Source organism: Medicago sativa (assembly GCF_051527215.1). Lineage (NCBI taxonomy): Eukaryota > Viridiplantae > Streptophyta > Magnoliopsida > Fabales > Fabaceae > Medicago > Medicago sativa. The sequence continues at coordinate 10,040,377 of NC_140755.1, read as the reverse complement.
CCCATATGTTATGTATGCTAGGGAAGCTCGGATGGAGATTTGAAGATGATGGCTGTTTCCTTTTTTATATTAGTTATGTTTCTTGTCATGCAAAACAGTGTGTCCTTTGATGTTACGTCGAATAGGCATGGTTAGTGCTCCACATTTGTCCTATTTGCGAACACGTGGTTTTTGATTCGATGTGTTGATTTCGTTGTTAGAATTGGAGTTTTTTTTGTTTTCTTTGTTTTATGTTCACGTGTATAAAACGGTTGTTGCGTTTCTTCGTAACTTATAGTTTTATTGTTTTTTAGGTTTTGGTGGTCAGTTTTTATTTTATTTTTTTTATTTTTTATTTTTAACAAGTCATTGTTGTTTTTTACAAGGCATCTCTTTGTTTGCAACGGTTGCCACTGTTGTAACGGGAATGTGTGTTTGGATTTTCCATTTATTTTGTTGAAAATGTGCTTCGTCTCCAACCGTTGCAATTTATCAAGCCTGGCCATGTCTCTATAAATGTGAATTCTTTTAAGCTTTGTGCCTGTATTTCATTGCATTTTGTCTTTTTTTGTGTTTTTAAGGAAGGGGAATAAACAATGAATTCCGCCACTAATTTTGCTGAAAATTTATCTCATTCTTCTGTTGTTTCGAGAAGCCGAGATCAGTATAGATGTGATATTGGGAGATTATTTTCGCAGATGAGAGAGATATTGAGTAATGATTTTGATGTTATTACGGAAGATGATTCTATCATTATGAATTTGATTCGATTGATAAATCGTCTTGGTGATTTCAAAGATTATCTTACGGATGTTCAGATGGGTTTCTCGCTTGCTATTATGTTTTTTGCTGATTTGTTTTGTGCAAGATCGCGTGAAGTGGAGATTGCTTTTGCAGCTTTCAATTCAATTCGGAAAGAGTATGTCATTCAATTGACAGTGTTCTCAGAGATTTGTTCTCGACAGATTGTGCAATGTCTGAAGTAGAGTATGAAAAAAAAAGAAAATTAAGGAAGAGATCGTGAGTGTCAGGAATTCTTATTTTAAGGTTGTTGCTGCATTTGATGCAAGTCTTGATATTATGAAGAGTATATATTGAATCAAAGTTAAAAGAGTCAGAGACCAAATATGAAGATTCTCTCAGTGCGAAAGCTAACTTGATTAACGGTTGGAATCGCGTGAAGATTTTCACCCACGTGTCCTATAGTTGGCAATAGTTATGTCGTCTATGATTATTTTATTTTAGGGGAATTAGTCACTTTAGTCCCTGAATCGGAAGGGATCCGTCACTTTAGTCCCTGAATGCAGATAAATTGCAAAATAGTCCCTGAATGTAGACTTTGTTAGTCAATTTAGTCCCTGAATGCAAACTTCGTTAGTCAATTTAGTCCTTGAATGTAGACTCCGTTCAGGGGCGGAGCTAGGAATTACACGGCGGGGGGGCCAAGTCTAAAAATTGTAAGAGTATACACAATTTTTTTTATAAGATTGCTAAATAAAAATAATTATATCAAAAACCACCTGACATATATGTTTGAATTTTGAGAAATGCATAACAAAAGTGGATGTGCTCCCCTGCCTTGTTTATAATAAACGAAACTTAATACCTAATTAATACAAAACAAGTGAAATATGTGGAAACCAATCAACATGTAGTCTCTACTTTACATCACCAAGCATTCTGTAAAAAAAAATGGAAATCTTGGGGGGGACCACGGCCACCACTGGCCCCTGTGGTAGCTCCGCCCCTGACTCCGTTAGTCACTTTAGTCCCTGAAATTGACCATGCAGTGACTGTTTTGCAATTTCTCTTCATTCAGGGACTAAAGTGACGAATCCTCTCCCATTTAGGGACTAAAGTGACTAATTCTCCTTTATTTTATTGTCATTGTTAACATTGGGTTGTTCATCAATTTTTATTTATTTACTGTGAGATATATCTCATGATTTATGTAACCAATGTATGGAAAGATTTATGAATGTATAAAAAAAAATAGTTATTTATTGTGGGGTATGTCATGAGTTATGTAATCAATTCATGGAAAAATTTGTGAATGTATAAAAAAAAAATATTTATTTATCGTGGCCTTTATCTCATGAGTAATGTAATCAATGTATGAAAAGGATTTGTGAATGTATAAAAAAAAATATTTATTTATCGTGGGGTATATCTCATGAGTAATGTAATCAATGTATGAAACGAATTTGTGAATGTATAAAAAAAAATTAATTATTTATTGTAGGGTACATCTCATGATTAATGTTATCAATGTATGGAAAGATTTGTGAAAGTATAAAAAATGCTATTGATTTGTTATGCTTATTGTTAGAAAGTTTACATAGATCTTTATAAATTTAATTAAATATCGGTATAACCATTTATAGAGATAGGGAAAGAGGGAGACAGGTTGAAAGAGAGGGGAATCAAATACGTGTAATTGTATTGGTTTCTTCTACAACGTTAAATTAGTGTAATATGGTCGTCTTTCTAAGTTATTTTGAAAACTTTTCTGTACCGAGATATACCGTTGGTGATTTGATTTTTTTCTTCTTCAATATTATCAATTATTTTATAAAAAGGTTAATGGTTTATTTGAGATTAGAATTTAATAATTATTATGTACATGGGGTGCGGAATCAGAATTTGAAGTTTTTATTTTATTGTGGCAAATTTGGTTGTTTTTGTGTTGGAGTGTTTATGCATTGTAGTGATAATACGAAGATGCATCATGCATTCATGTATGAATTAAATTGTATATTTTTATGTTGGTGTTGTTTGTTTATTTTGAAACCAGCCAACAAATATCTTTTGGTGTTTTATGATCGTGTATGTTCAGGAGTTGCTGTGTTGGTTCATATGGAATTTGGCTAGCACCTTTTCATTGTTTTCATGGGTTGCAATGATTGGTAAACAGTTGCAACCTTTCCAGCCGTTGGAAGCTTTTGGTTCTAAAGCCTATAAAATTTGAAAGTTGCTCTAATCTTTGAGGAATCTTTTACATCCAATTCCGTTTAATTGCATTATTGTACTTATAGAAGATAAATAAGACAATGAATTACGGTTTTAATCATGAAGAAGGTTTGTGTGAATCATCTGTTCTTTCTAACGTTGAAGACAATCGTAGGTGTGATGTTGTGTGTTTCTTTGCTCAGATTAGGTAAATATTGACTATGGATTTTGATGTTATGTCATCAGATGAATCGAATATTTTGGATCTAATTCGATTGTTAGACGGTGTGGGTGAATTTGAGTATTGTCTAACTAATGTTGAAATCGGTTTCTACCTTGCTGTTATGTTTTATGTTGATTTGTTCCGCGTTAATATACGTAGGGTGGAGTCTGATCTTATAGATCTTAATGTTACTCAGCAGGAGTACGATGTTGTGTTCGATGAATTTAATATTAAGGAAAATGAACGTATTTTAATGTACGATACTATGACCAACTTAATGATTGTGTTGTACTCTGTTAATCGAAAAATTAATGATTTTGGCGAAGTATCTCAGTCGGTGTACGATGAAAGGGAGAAGATTCTCAGTGATTATGACAAGTTAAATGACTCTCATCGTAATTTGTGTGCTGCAATCGATGCATGTTATAATACAAGGGTAGATGTTGAATTAAAGTTGGAGAGGGCGCTATTGAAGTATGAGAGTTCTTTGCTACTGAAGAAAGAATTGGTTCTTGGATGGACACCGTTGAAGTATCTTAATTAAGTGTTATTTAATTTTCTTTTGTTGTTGTTGATGTTGTTTAAGGATTTTGATATGAATATATGAGATTTTAGATAAAATATTATTTATGATTTTTGTGTTTTTTTTTTAAAGATGATTTCTGTGTTGTTGTAGTGTGAGATTGTGTATTGGTAGTAATAATTATTTATAGAGTAATTAGCCAAATACCCCCCCGAAATTGCAAGGCGCGTCAATTACCCCCCTGCAGTTAACGAAATATCAATTACCCCCCCGAAATTGATAAACGTTAGTCAATTACCCCCCTCCGTTAATTTCCTCCATCCAACATGCTGATGTGGCAGTTAACTGCCCACGTGGCACTGCCACATGGTCAGAAAAGGCATGCCACGTCAGAGGGGGGTAATTGACTATATTTTTGAAATTTTTTTTGAATTTTTTTTTTTTTGAAAAAAAAAAAAAATTTGAACAAAAATATGATTTTTCCTTGCAAATTTATGATAATTGATCACCACTATGAATCTTATTCCTTCTATATGCTAATTTATATGACTAATATATGTCACTGTCATTATTATCACTACTATATAATGTGCTTATACAGAGATAATTCTGTCATATAGTTCTGTCATATAGATGTTCTATGCTTATACTGTCATTATAGGTAGCATACTTAAATGATGATTTCACAGAGATAATTCTGTCATATAGTAGCATACCTTAGTCATAGATTATAAACTTAGACACTCATGCACCTAGACACTGCAGGCACCCAGACACTGCAGGCCGCAGAAACACGCCACCAACCACAAACAGAACTAGCATAACAGGTTCTGTCAAAACATAAGCCCAAATAATTCAAATACAGGGGGGTTTTTGACCATTATTGATAAACTACAGGGGGGTTTTTGACACGAACTTGTTGGAACAATAACAACACAAACAACTTAGAACAATAGCAGCACAAACAGCTTAGCATAATTGCCTCTTACATTTGTTTCCAATACACATAAGAAAATACTTAGAACAACAATACATATTTCATATAACTATTGTGAACCAAGAATTTTAATCAAAATCATATAACTATTGTGAACCAAGAATTTTAATCAAAACTACCAACATACACAACAATACTATCATGTACTTCAATAAAAATCAACATGCAAAGCTTCCATTATCATTTTCATCATTATTAAGCCCTAAAGCAAGCTTCAATTCCCCCTCTTCTGTCCAAATCGAAACACACCATCAACTTCACATTATATAGTAGTGATAATAATGACAGTGACATATATTAGTCATATAAATTAGCATATAGAAGGAATAAGATTCATAGTGGTGATCAATTATCATAAATTTGCAAGGAAAAATCATATTTTGTTCAAAAAAAAAAAAAAATTCAAAAAAAAAAAAAATTCAAAAAAAATTTAAAAAATATAGTCAATTACCCCCCTCTGACGTGGCATGCCTTTTCTGACCATGTGGCAGTGCCACGTGGGCAGTTAACTGCCACATCAGCATGTTGGATGGAGGAAATTAACGGAGGGGGGTAATTGACTAACGTTTATCAATTTCGGGGGGTAATTGATATTTCGTTAACTGCAGGGGGTAATTGACGCGCCTTGCAATTTCGGGGGGGTATTTGGCTAATTACTCATTATTTATACCAATACACAATCTGCAGGGGCATGCATGTGGGTCTTGACATCAATTTACAATACACGTGTGTTCCAAAATATTAGGTTCTCCTCATATATAGAGTACATGAGTACCGCCCCAATATTCAATAAAACCAAAAACATGCATGTAATGAGTGATGACACCCTATGGCTAGGCTATATCAATCACAGTCAGGCCTATAGCCCTAGTCCACCTGCACACGCCGCTTTGATGGGATTTATGTGCAGAAACATCATTGCAACGCGTTTTCCATGTCAGGTTGTGGTGGACCATAATTCAAAACCGCCCCAAAACCGTTGATCTATGATGGACGACCAAGATTGCTTACATTGACATCAAACGGTCCAGATGTTTCGGTTATATCATCCAGTATCATTATATATAAAATTAAACAAGTACAAGAAATGATACAAGAGTCAAGAAATGCCGATACAATTTTTGGTTATATCTTTTGGTGTATTGAATTTGAATAAGTATGGATAACTATTGTAATTGTCTAGTTGCATTTTTGACTCAATAATTGAGTCAAAAATGATACAAGAAATGCCCATACAATTTTTGTTGTGTATTTTTATCTTTTTAATTATTTTTTTGAGAGAGTTTTGATTTATTTTTTGTAATTGAAAATGTTAATGATTGTCTAAAAAAACCAACTCAGGAAATTGTAACAATATTTCTTAAGGTAAATTTGTATCAGTACTTAATAAATAAACTAAATAAGATGATTTTTGATATATATTCTAAAAATAAAACCAACAAGACAATATGAGATATTAAATTCATAGAGATACATACATGATTCCACCATACAGCAAACCAGATACATTGACTCACTACAGATGCATTAGAAAACACAACCCTCACGCTAACTTAGTCACAACTAGCATAAAGATGATAAACATCATAATTGTCATTGCAGTGAACATCACCATAAAAAGCCTTAGACTACCTTTCATTTCCCCTGCAAGGAATGAAGCCCGGCTCACCTCCCTCTCGACAAGAAGGAGTCTAGACTCAATGGTCTTCATAGCATCTGAAACACTTGCAGTATCCTCAACCTCGTCAACCTCGGCAACATTTGTAGTATTGGTTCCGTTTCTGCCAGGGCAAGGACAGTTTAAAGGGTGTGCCCAATCAACAAACCCACACTTACTACTGCATCCATAAAACAGTTTGTTGGGATTCCGGCCTGTGGTGGAAATTTTCACATCTGCAGGGGCGCCACACCTGCACCTCATCCTTAAGTATCTGAAAACACATGCATGACCATGGTTTGCGCTGCTGAAACTTGAAGATGCCATTATCTCCTACAAGGTGTTGTATGCGAAGTTGTATTAGGGTGGGCTGGGTTATTGTGTGATGAGTGGAAACGATGAAGATTATATAGAGAATTTGGAACATGTGCTTTAAGATTTAAATTCAAATGGTTCACTTGTTGGGCGCCCAAATAGCAAGCACGCGTGTCAACCAAGCCAAAGCCAACACAGTAGTATTAATGATGGACTGGACTCTGTGCACGCACAAAATGACAAATTAATTTTGACTATTGGTTGTATCATTAATAAAGGGTTTAAATTTTAAATACCAAAAATTAAATATTGTTTTTTTTGAGAGAAACAATTAAATATTGTTAGTCACCAAAACGAAAATTAAATTCGTTATTGTATGCGTACTTAGTTTTGAAATCATTACCGTTTTTTTTATTCTTCTTGCTTCTTGCTCTCTTTAAATCGAATTACTTATACATATATGACTGATGGAACCAATGTTAAAGAAATCAATTACTCGTATCGGAAACGTATCCATTTACAGACGCTCCACGGATACGCACACACAAAGTATCATAAATTATCATAAATTTTTTTAGTATTTAAAAAATAAATATTATCATATCCTTATATGATACTCCACAGATACACAATGACACGTCTAAGCTAACTCACAATTACGTATAATAGAAAAATATGATGAGTAAAGTGTGAGACAATGTCGTAGAAATATAATTGACATGTATGTGATTCAACATTGGATATGCATCGGTAGAATTGTTTCTCGATCAACCGATTAAAATTATATATACTTCTTGCAGATAAAGGAAACGAGATGCATGTAGTTCAATTAATCAACATCACATAAGATTCGTGTTAAATTCTTTTAATAATGCTTCTCGCGATATCTCAACATAGGGAGAGATAAATAAGGTTTATAGAAAACATTTACATATAGAGAAATGATATTTTGACAACCACTTTTTGACAACTTTTGGACAACTTTCTCTCTCATACTCACATGATGTTGTTATCTTCTCTCTTCCTTTTTCTCTCTCCATTGTTTTTGACCAATAAAAAATGAGAAAAACAAGGCTATCAACAAAGTTGTCACCAAATGGATGTCAAAATATCATTACTCTTACATATAATTATATTGATCTACTCTATTGTGTTTAATTTTTTATTAGTGATATATGTACAACCATTTTGAACAACTTTAATGACAACTTTCATTTTCTCTGTTTTCATTGGTCGAAAACAATGGAGAGAGAAAAATGAAGAGAGAGAATAAGATAGAGAAATGATATATTTTGACAACCACTTTTTGACAACTTTTGGACAACTTTCTCTCTCATACTCACATGATGTTGTTATCCTCTCTCTTCCTTTTTATCACTTCATTGTTTTTGACCAATAAGAAGTGAGAAAAACAAGGTTGTCAACAAAGTTGTCATCAAATGGATGTCAAAATATCATTGCTAAATAAGATAATGTGAGTATGAGAGACAAAGTTGTCAAAAAGTTGGTAAAAAATGGATGCACAAATATCATTTCTCTTAATTTTTTTGGACTTTTATAATAGGAGTAATGATATTTTGACATCCATTTGATGACAACTTTGTTGACAACCTTGTTTTTCTCACTTCTTATTGGTCAAAAACAATGGAGAGAGAAAAAGGAAGAGAGAGGATAACAACATCATGTGAGTATGAGAGAGAAAGTTGTCCGAAAATTGTCAAAAAGTGGTTGTCAAAATATCATTTCTCTTACAAAAAATCTGGCCAGAGAAACCAAGCCAGCAATATGCATAATGCATTCATTGATACAAATGATTGTCATGTCATTCACGTAGTTCAAGTGCACTAAAAAGCAATAATTGTACACAAAAAAGCAATAATTGTACACAAAAGAGATCGATCCCAATTTCCCAACAACCTCAACACACACATGAGCTGCTTTACCTCTCCAACCCATTGGAAATTTGCAAAAGTTAGGAAAAAATCGATATATATATATACACCAAATATTATTTGGCTCAGCAAATATTATTTTTTTAGCTAAGATGTGTAATCACCAATTAATTTTTCACCGCAACTGTGTAAAATATTGACTCTTAAAAAAATCTCGGATATAACAGACTTATCTTATACCATATCTGGTTATGTGTATGACAATCAATTCACTTCTTTGCTAATGTGTATGATAATCATTTCAGTTCTTTGAAAAACATGCGTATGCGTTATTTTTTAACACGTTTTTTTATTTTAATAAATAATGTGCCACATAAGTAGAGCACTCTGATGGCATATTATATATTGATAGCAATATAATAAACCACCATGTCATGACCACTATTAGGGGCGGATCTCTTTGGAGACCCCAGATGCCACTACCCCCCATAATTTATATAAATATCATATTAGGCAATTTAAGACAAGGAACATGTTGTGCTGCAGTGGTTCTGCGTTTTTCTACTCCACTATATGTATATGGTATGGTGTCTGTATGGTGTCTCAAGTTCGATCCCTCTGGCACCCTCCTTTTTTTAACTCGCACCCTCCTCGATCCCTCTGGCACCCTCCTTTTTAATAATTCTTAGCGAAATTTTTATATTTTTTTCAAAAAAAAAATGGTCCTAGTGAGATAAATTTTGATATTTTTTTTTTTTTAAAAAAAGGTCCTAGTGAGTAGTGAGATTTGAACCAAACCAACAACCTCAACTTCATTGTCACAATAGAACAATTATACCACTACACCAGTTTCCTGTATTGAATACTTTTGAAAACCGTTAAATATATATTCCATAAATATTTGGCACACCCAATTTTATTTTTTGTTCACAAGATCCGCCACTGGTCCACTATAACATCGAAAGCAATTCATTTAGGTTGAAGGAACTATCATTTCATAATATATATGGTAATCATTGTAGCGCTTAATTGTAGTCCAACATTGATCGTTTCAAAAAAAAAAAAAGTCCAACATTGATAATGTTAACCGTAAATGACCATTGTAAATTCTTAGGTTTGCATTAAACTACTCTAACAGACATAAAGTTAATGATTAAGACATAAAGTATAGGTAAAAACCCAACACTTGATAAACGCAAAACGATATTCTTCGTCCTTTGTTCACAACATCATTGCATAATGCACAACCGAATTGCTTTTAAGAGTTGAACTGGAACCAACATTGGCTTGATTCAACGACAAAGATAACGACATAAACATATAACTGCCCAAAATACCAAAAGCCAGAGACACTGAAACAAAAAAGTAGCAACAAAATGTAACTTCATCGAACTTGTGCTTAATAAGACTCATAGACGTTGGACACTCAAGTAAACAGTGGAGTTGTTCCCAGCCAATGGAGCACCTATCTTCAAATATGCACCCCTCTCAAGCCTGCGTGCATCGACCATTCTCTTCCATTGTCCGCCTATCATGCAATGACTTTGGGTCAGGGTTCCAACCACAACAATGCAGCCCCATTTGTTTCCATTATCATCTATCAGCGTCAACGCCGTTGCCTTCTTGTCCAAACAAAGCTCAGTAAAGTTAGATGTTGGCAATTTCTGCAACAATGACAACATATTCATTTAGAAGCATGTTTGTATTATTATGTGTTAGCCATTACAGTTCGAACACATTTCAACATACCAAATAACCTGAAGTGATGTCAGAGGCGGTCAGGTGCTTAACATATGAAATAGTGAAGTTGTTCAAATCATGACGATATGACAACTCGATAATGGAATTAGGAAAAGCCTGAAGGAAATTATGAGTGTTGACATCTCTTTCTATGACAAACTTCATTGGTGGATCAAACACGGGGAAAAAAATCTTCCTATTGATTCTAGATTTCAACTTCTTTAGCACAAATCGCCCAAATCCCACAAAAACCAACTTCAGCCATGCACCAAGGGTTATGTCATAGAAATCACGAAGAGCAGCAAAACCTTTCGTCAGAAATATAAAACCACTATGTCTCTCTACCTTGATCTCAAACTCATTGTTGTTGCGATCAATCACCGTAACAAAGCGACCAATTTGATCACCAAAGTCGGAACCAAAACAGCTAGGCATCATAACAGCACCCTGCATAGATTGAAACCCCAAAAATCAAATACAACGGCAAAACAACAGACAGAAAGGGATATGTTTGATTGGAAGAAAAAACTCATACTAACACAGTCAACTTCATACTCGACCGCATATGTCCTGTACTTCCGACGTAGTGAGTTAATGATTCTGTCAATCTCATTTTCAGGATTTGGATGCAAAGGTTCTGTGAAAAACAAATCAGAAAACGTGTGGTCATTATCGGACGCATGGAACAACAATCAAACAAATGAGCATAACATATTGTTACCTGTCAAACAATGGTAGGAAAGCAGAGCTTCAGCACCGCGATCACCCATGGTTGCAATGATTTACAACAAAGCAAAATACGGAGTTTGAAGAGATGTATCAAAAAAATCGGACGGCATGCACGCTTATATACTCACGGTTAACATGTAACATCTGGAGAAGAACAGAGCAGGCATGGTTAAGTTAAAAGTCGCCGTTGATTATTACATATAACATGAGTACTACATCAAACATAAATGTACTAAAACAGACATTATACACAAGCGACAATGTCAATGTACTTGTGGTTGCAACTTGCAACATCATGGCAAAGTGTAACAACTACATTGAATCTTTTAAGAACCAACAATACAGAGAGCGTGGCGTACTTTAAAAGGGCATTTTGACTTGAATGAAAAGGAACTCTTCATCAAAGATCTTCATTAAAAAGTGATCAATTTCGCAAAGCATGCGAATCATTCAAGGAATTTGTATATCACATTCTTATTTAATCTATGAGCCTAGGAACCCGGACAACGAAATGGGGGTTTGTAGACCATGGTTTCAACTAACAGATGTTGGTGTCTAGACATTTAATCTATTTTCAATATACAATAAACAGATCTAGCAACAACACATGCAACAAAGTCTATATAGGTACCGTCTTACAAAGATTCTTGGCGTGGTGATCATGACTTCATTCGGATTTTAGATGTTGTTGTGGACTTGTGGTCGCCCTTGTTCTGGTTTGGCTTCTGAGAAGCAATTCTAGCCCAAAATCAATTCTCTACAGTGCCAAAAGCAATTCTAGCCAAAAACAACGTGTTTGGTTCAGCTTTTCAGAATTGCTTTTATCCTTCAAAAGCAATTCTCCATGAAGCTACAAATCCTAGCTTCTAGCTTTTCTAGAATCAATTCTCCTTGAACAACATGTATAGGTTTGTATATTTTATTATTACAACATGTTATTTTACTCTATTGCCCTTTATCAATTCTCATTCTTTATCAATTCTCCTTTAGCTATGTCTATTTTAGTAATTATACATTCAAAAGCAATTCTACATAATTGCATCCAAACATAAATCATTTTGTTTAATCAATTCTACATAATTGTATCCAAACATAAATCAATTCTCTCAGAATCAATTCTGTCAGAATCAATTCTATCAGAATCAATTCTCTCAGAATCAATTATATTCAAAGCTGAACCAAACGGGCTAGACCACCTAAGAATTTCTCCTGTTGCATTAGTTTGTGTTGTGGAGAGATGGTGTGGAGTAGGGGTGGGAATAGGCCACGCCAGGCCAGGCTTTGATAGGCTTGAGCCTGGCCTACGAAAAAATTTACAGGCCTGAGCCTGGCCTATGGCCTATCATAGGCCGTTTTTCTGGGCCTGGCCTGGCCTATTTAAAAGCCTGGACTGGCCTGAAAGCCTACTTACAGGCCTACTTTATATTAAGGTCATCAAATAGTTCATTTAGCCTACTAAATAAGCTAAACAAGCCTTAAAGCCTACTTAAAAGCCTATTTAACTACAAGTAAATTTTAACTAGATTAAAGCCTACTTAAAAGCCTATAACAACAAAGCCTATTAAGGGACTAATAGATAGAGAAAAAGATATTTATATTTTTAATGTATGCAATTATTTTAATATAAAAAAACATTTTTTAATAAATAGTATTAAAAGGCCAGCCTATTAGGCTTAACAGGCTTTTCTGGAAGCCTAAGCCTGGCCTATTTAACTAAACATGCTTTTTAAAAAGCCTAAGCCTAGGCCTATCTACGAAACAGGCCAGGCCAAAACAGGCCAGGCCGTAGGCCCCTGTAGGCCGGCCTGGCCTATTCCCAACCCTAGTGTGGAGTGTTGGTGTGGACTTGTGTGCTGGTAAAACACACATAACCGAAGTGTAGACTAGTCCATTAACAACTAGCAATTAACAATTATTTGAAAGAAAAAAATATCTTAAATAACACGTTCAAAATATAAACATGTACACGCTCCGGTCACAAATATAAGCAAAAGTTCATGTTTTAGATACATTTAATAAATGATGTATGTTGTCTACAATAAAGACCACATACATCATTTATTTATTGAATCTAAAACATGAATTTTTGCTTATATTTGTGGCCGGAGGGTGTATTTTTTATTATATTTGTACATGCAATCACAACTCTAATTAAAATTAACCAACAATTTATTACTATTATTTTTTTTGTCAAAATCAACTATTGTAGCTATTCCAAACCTTTGCAATTCCAAAATGTTGTAACTATTGCAATACTTTCCAACTCTTCAAATTATTCGAGTCATTCCATATATCAATGCAACCGTTACAAAAGTTGCATCTCTTCAAATTATATGTACACATGTATAAATCCCAATTGTTGTTCTACATAATCATTTCCATTTTCGAACTTAATCCTTGCAAAACAAAATGAACAATCAACGCAATTTAGAAGAAGTGGCTTCACAATCCTCTGTTATTACCGATGTCAATGACGATAATAGGGTTAATATTGATAACCTCTTTGATCAGATTAAGGATATACTAGTTCAGAGTTTTGATGCTATCACTTCGGATGATGAAGACCTTTACTTGAATTTGACAAATCTTATAGAACAAGTTCGTGGCTTCAAAGATTTCTTCACTGATTTGGAATTGGGGTTCTTCCTTGCCACCGATTTCTTTTTAAGATGTTTGCGTCCTAACATTAACAATGATCTTGTAGCCCTTCAATTCCGTCAACATGAGTATGATGTCTCACAACAGAAACTCCAAATTATTCATGAACAACGTGTGGCCAAAGGTAAGGAAATTTCGGATCATGTAATTGATGAATCTTTTAACGATGATGTTATCAAAAACCTCGAGGAAGAACTTCGTATTCTCAAACACATGGAAGCAATTGGTCAACATGCAGACGATGATCAGGTTAACAATATCGAGGAAGCTCTTCGTACCGCATACCAGGAAAGAAAATGCAATCTCACAAGAAAGGAATCATTAACCAAGGATCTGATGGCTACGATTATGGAAGGTCATAATGAAAGATCCGAAATTGAATCTAACTGGCGTAGAGCATTGGAAGCATACAAAGGATCACATGGCATCAGAGAAGAGATGATCGAGGGATGGACAAACTTACAATTGTTCTGTTTTATGTAATTTAATAACCTTCAATTTAATATCTAATTTTTTACTTTCTAAGTTCGTTGAAGGTGTATTTGACTTAAAGTCTTTGCTTCGTTAATATAATCAATTGCATCACAAGTTTGCTTACTCCATGACAATTTCTTACTTAATTCTCTACATAATCCTCATTTTAATTGTATTTTTTATTCTTTGTCGGTATTTCCAACGATCTAACGATTTAGAAACTTTAACACGAATAATGTAAATTTCAGAATAACAAACTTTTAGGTTGTTTGCCATAAAATTTGTCACTAACTAAAACAATTGATTATTTCCATCAAACTCAATAAATCAATCAATTATTATTATTATTATTATTATTATTTTTATTTTTTTTTATTTTTTTTACCCAATGTACATTGAAACCACGTAAGCTCCATCCATGGTCATTGATAGGATTATACTGACCAAACAACAATTTCACGGTTCGATTAAAACTTGTATTCGCAAGTATATATCCAACAATAATTATAATTCAAAACAACCAAACAATTCGTTCAGAATTAATAATATATACACACACGAGAACCAACCACACACTGACGACTAGTAACGGTCATATATGCGGAGCTGCATCCAAGCGTTGGTCTGCATGCTAAGTCTTGCTAAAATCAATTAGACCCCAATAAACGTACGTCGAAATTAAATTTTCTACACACCGAATCCAAACACACACCACCTAAGCACACATACGTGGTACATTTGCGGGCACGATATATTACGGGTACGCAGATACACAATTTTAAATAAAAGAGTATATGATTCGGCTAAGAGACGTTAACGGTATTTTTATACTTAATCTTAAATGCGACTAAAATTAACGTTCTATTCGTTACGTATCAGTATATTTACCGTATCCACGTTCAACATTAATAATTTAATAATCCCTAATTTGAACCTAATTTGATTTAATTCACATCCTTATTGAGCACTGGACCTGCGCTTTGCTGATTTAGATTAGACTAATGACTTTTAAGCCATCATGTCATTGGCTTCTAATATAAAAAAATTAGTAAAGATCATGGGGTTAATTGGGCGATGGCCGTTGATCAAGGGATGGCGTTGAACACATCTCATCTACACCGTTCATTCCAACTGCACACATGCACTTCGAATGCCCCAAAAGTCTCAAATTGCAAGTATCAATTACACAGATGTGTTGCAAGTGCAATGATACAACCTTCTGCTGCATTAAATGCGACTATGACAGCCTAAACAAAACCACTCCCATAGATGCATTACAAGATGTAGGCATAGCTTTTTTTTTTCTATACCAGTCTTCCCATCTTCCTCAAGCACATACGCTACTATAAATACAACCAGGCACAGCACTCCTTCTCATCTCATCCAACATAACAAAACACAAAACACATAAAACATGCTTACACGCTTGCTCAACAACGGCCACGCTCACCCAGGCATGGACTATTTTGAGGCTGCCATGCTGGATGCAGGGTAAGTGAGAAACAAGTTACAAACACCATTTTTAGTATGTAATAAATAAATGATTCATTCACGAGGTTATGGTATTTAACTATTTATGACTCAATAACACTTTTTCCTCAATGATGATAACCTTAATCAGAGCCAAGTACGGACAAGATGAGGATAGCTTCTATGATGTAGGCGGACATGGTGTTACTCACTCTTTTCCCCAACAAGTGAGCAGTTTTCCTTTAATACCATAATCTTTTGCAATTTAATGTAGTAGCTGAGTAAATGCATCATAGATTTTCGTTTTGGTTTGTATTCTTGTTTGTATATTTTTATTTTTATTTTTGTATATTAATACATGCATGGGTACTTTATGTAAAAAAAAAAGGTTGATCCATACCCATGCAAGGAGGCCAGTGAGGCTGGATCTCACTCTGAATCAGGGTCAAGAGACAACACGCTCAAGCAAGTAGTATCTGAGCTCAAGGTTAAATCTGCATTTTTCTGATTACCATATATCATATATTTAACTGCTCGTAACCAACAATACTAATTAACGGATGATGACTTTTAGCTAACACGTTGTCTTGTCTCTTTTTAGTGTTTGTCGAAGCGCATAGGTGATATGGACTCAACAAACGCCAAGATGCTGGACGTGTTGATAGGGATGGTGAAGCTGAATATTCAACATCCCTCTAGTCAGGACCAGAGAGGCAGCCCACAGCCATCAAACCGTACTAAGAATGCTGCTTGTGGTGTAGGTGTGAAAGGTGGTGAACATGAGAAGGAGACTAGGACTAGCAGGGATGTTCCTGTACAGAATGGCTGCTCAGGTAGGTCAAACAATGCAAACCTTGTGGGAATCGATGCGGTTACTATATCAGATGATGACATAACAGAAGCCCGGGAAGTACGGTTTGATGTGCCTAAATGGACAAACAAGGTTAAGGCACCAATGGCTGCGTTTGATTGTGGGAGAGTGCTAGACGAAATGTCGTCTGAGAAAGCCTTCAATGCCAGCCTCAAGAGATCCGCTGATGAGGTAATGGTTATAACTTATAACCGTCTTCATAGCCAAAAATTTTTATACCAATTTTATACAAATGGTTCTCAATCATGACTATGCTATGCCAAATATTGCAGGTGTTCTTGGGTGAAGATAACATGGTGGCCAAAAGGCTTGCTTTCACGCCATCACCAACCACAAAGGCTTTCAAAATGCCCGAAGGCTCAACCCCAAAACCCAGTAGCATTGGAAAAAACAGACTGTCACCTAACCCTACCACCGGCACCAACGCGAATAGAACTCCAAATGCACGAAGGAACCCCATCCCGAAGCTAAACCGGTACTACAAGTTTAAATCCGACGATGCTAAGGTTCCGAAGGTAACTAACAATACATTTTTATATATAAAAAGACATGATATATTTTGATGCTAACCTTTGTTTTTTTGTTTGTTTTTGTTTGTTGCTTAAACTTAAACTTACAGTACGTTCCCTGCAAGTTTAGACCGACTCCTGGGATGTTTCTTAAACCTGCAGAGGCTCGTATGTGTGCATACATATTCAGGGGGGAGAATGTGAATCCGTATGTCAACTATAATGTTTATAAAATTTGCTGTTTTACAGTAGTTTTATATGTACAGTTGTGAGTCTGTATTATTTACTAACATATATCTTTAATTTCAATTATTAAAGCCACGAGAGTGTGTTTGCCATCGGTGATAATCTTGGATATGCAGACGAGTTTCAGTGTCTGATACCGGGAGGACATGTGGGCAGAACGGTGAGTTCCATTTTGAAAATCTTAATTTCTTGTGTCACAATTAAAGCAACTGAACATATCAGCCTGTTATAAAGTGTATGGATACTACTCCCTCCATTCCTTTTTATTTGATGTTTTAACTCTTAAGTTTTATTTCAAAATATTTGATGTTTTAGAATTGTTGGTATTGTTTGTCCAATTTTACCCTTGTCACAATTAATTACGTTATGACTTTTAATTTATCACAATTGTCAAAAATTGGAGAACTAATTACCAATTGTCCTTACCTAGGTAGTGCTCTCCCTAAGTCTCATTTCAACTACCAATGACACTATTTACAACTACCGGCTAAAAAGATAACATTGGCTAAAACCCAATGACAACCAAAAAATAAAATAGGGGTATTGTAGTCCAAATCTACAACTATTTTCATTCTTTAATGATTCCTTAATATGTGTGTAATCAGCTAAAACATCAAATAAAAAGGAATGGAGGGAGTATTTAATTTAGGTTATCCAATGTATTATGTATGTAACATCGGATTACAAGGATGATGGCCTTCAGGACCAATTAATTGGAATCAAATTAATGGAACTTTAAAGCAAATCAACATATATCCCTGTTTTAAAGTTGATCAGATACTCTTTAATTTTGCTTAATCAATGTATTATGTGTGTAACCTCGGATCACAAGGATGATGGCCTTCAGGACTAATTAATAGGAATCAAAATAATGGAACTTTAAATCAAGTCTACATAAAACCCTGTTTTAAAGTTGAAAGATACTCTTTAATTTTGCTTAAGCAATGTAATATGTGTATATGTAACATCAGATTATACGGATGATGGCCCTGCGCAACAATTGGTATCAAGTCAATGCAGCAAATGGATCTGAGCAGAGCATGTGGTGTTTACCACCATCATTTGCGGTAATTCAAAAACTACATAACTTGGTCTATATATATAACGATATAATGTGTCATGACTTTTAATTTTCATTGCATAAGGTTCATGTTAATTCTTTTTATCACCAGTTGGACGTAGCCCTTGAAATGGACACGGCTGAATTGGAATTCATTTACCAGCAGCACTGGTTGCATCCTTTTCAGACATTGAAAACTGTAAGACATACAACGCCTTTGATTACTCTTAGTCTACTCATGATATAATAAAAAAGAATACAATTATTAAAAGGAAGTGCAAAATAGTTGTAATAAGGTTGCTTGTTTGTTATTCAAAATTACCAATTCATGTGTTGTAGATCTATGTTCCTATCGAGGAGGCGTCTGGTCACTGGTATCTAATGGTGATAAGGCTCGAGGAGAGGTTGTTATACTACTTTGACTCCTACATACTTACAGAAAGAGAAGATGAACGCCACCAGATGATGAGGAAGATTGTAAGTTAAAAACATGGCTGCTTTCTAATTAGTCACTTGGTCATAGTTTAGACTGTGTTAATTCTGCCAACTATTTGTAGGCTGGAGCCATCTCGAAGCTGCTGTTGGGGGTATACGAGCATGAGGTAGGATTCTGTTTGTTACCAGACTTCGAGCAATGGACAATTAAGGAACCAAGGGGTATGCCAATTGTTGGCCATAGGTACTAACAGAGCAATTTGTAATCACCAGACCAAAATATTTACATCTGTTAACCATATGGTTGGAAATTATCAACATGTTACTGACATGTATCATTTTACTTTCACATTGATCCAGTTTAAATGCAGGAGTGTGGCTTTGCGAGTTTTTGAACATGCAGACAAACTTCGTCAACCAAGTGGTTGCAAGGGTAAACAAGCTTACCAACTGTAGCTGATTAGTTATGAATATGCTGATCATTTTTTTCGTAGCTAACTACAACTGTTGTGTTTACAGCAAGAAGATATGGACAAAGTTAGGATGAAGACTGCAATGCGGCTATTGATCGGGCCTCACAATGGACACAGGGTTGCACTGGAGGCTAATGCAAGAGAAAATTGGAACAAGTACATGGAGGCCAGATCTGCAAAGCCTTGGACCTGAAGGATTGGACCGGTCTGCTTGTTTTGCTGCTGTTTGTAACACAGTTTCTGATTGCGTGCTTGTTTACTAATATTCTTTTTGCATGTTGTGCCTGACTTGTTAGGCTCACATGGGATATTGCCGTTGAAAGGCTCATTAATCTGTTTTGTAATTATTAAAACTCTGTTGTGTGTGTAGTGTGTTCTATTCGGCACATCCATGTGCGGAATAGAAACCCACTACAATATCATCATTACGATAGCACTGTGTTTTGTAATTTCAGTAAGAAGCATCTTCCTAGTTTCAGTAACAAACATTGTGTGTATGTATCTATCTATCATGTTCAATGTGCATCGTTTCTATCATCCTTGCAAGTGCATTGACAAATGACAACATTGCACATGCTCTTACGGAGGTCATCTCATTATACAATGGACTTATGGACCAAGTATTCATAGGCTCATTCTTTTTAGATCACACAATATACAACAGGATCAAGTTATTTCCAAACAACATCCATCATAGCTTCAACTACATGATCCCATGGAGTCTGGTTACCAGCATACTCTTCATTTGAACTCACACTCTTCCCAACACGGAGAAGTACTATCCCCAACACCAACCATTTTCCTTCCTGGTCAGACTGAAAGATCAAATCAGGTTATGCGTCTTCATCTCAATCGTATCTCATTCATGCATGTCATCTACCAATTTTTTTTTTCCCTTCCGTTTGGCTTACTCACAATCCATTTTCCAGCTTTTTGTTTTCCAGCATATGTAATCTGCTATGTACAACGTTGTTAAGCCTAAGGACCAAAACAGGTTCTGTTTCAACTTCTTTATCGCTTGTTTCTCATGCAATTCATACTTTGATTACCTTTATTGTCTCACTTACAACTGATTTTCATGCACCTCGTTCTATTGTTGTTGGGTTTACATCATAATATCATCTCTTTGTTTTGTCTTGGAATTGAAATCAGTTTTATTGAGTAGATGATGTCTGACATTTATCTAGGTTGGTAATTAGGTTGCTTTGCTTTGTCCAATTATTGGGATTCATATGCTTGTTGGTAACTATCTGTTGCTTGATTGCTGAGTTGTTTGGTTGTTATGTCCTTTCTTTGATTTACGGTAAAAGAAAGTTGAACAAAGATGTATATTATAGATCAAAAAAGGTTCAACATAATTTGGTTGGAAATACACTGAACATCGTTTTATTAAATAAAACGGAAAATAGCATTGGTAGCATTGATAACCTTAACATGCTTACATAGATAGATAAACTTATACAAAACAGAACAGAAAATACACACTTACTAACAAACTTAAAACATCTATGACAAACATAAAAGGTCCATGACTACTTATCCATCCAACCAATTATGGTTGTCAAGGACGTTCGTAGTCCACTTCTTCGAGGAACCATTCCACTTCCACGTCAAGACGACAATTGATGCAAGTGTCGAATTCGTAGTCCTCATCTGAAATATAGCAAGTCATATATAACTTATGCATAATACGTTGGTAGAACTTCAATAAATATTACGATTCAAATAATTATAATATAGCAAGTCATATATAACTTATGCATAATCAATAAATATTAGTTTTCAAATATTTATAATTTAGTAAGTGAGAATAATACATTGTACTACTGCATGCAGGAATGGAATGCCTCTACATAAAAGGCGACAGAATACAAAAGGGTTGTTTCCACACCGTCTTCGTGCGGAATTAGGCAACCCATTGAACTTAATCTTATATGTTTATACTAATCAAACTCTTACAAATTTGACCGTGCTTATATTGTAATTTGCCTGGTAGCCATTTGACGAGATCGACCCATAATTTGTACAACGGAACTTATCTTTTTAAATGTCGGGTGGAACCAGGAAATGCTGCATCCACTGATAACCTTCAGTTGGAATGCAAGTGGTAAATTCTACGACTTGAAAGAAAAGTATCACGGTGAAAGTATTTTCTTTTTCAACCGACGAAGAATTTTCAACCGACGAAGAATTACTTAAATACGGTAGAATTATTCCGCGAGTAAAATTGGATACTCCAACTTATGTATATATGTACCATAACTTATTATTAATTATTGGCAGGTAATTGGTAAAGAAATAGGCAGTGCCATACGCTACTATATGCACGGCAGTATTTTTCTCTGTGGTCCGGGTGGGGAGGCAATCTATTGCGGTATCAAAAATTATTGGCCACTGCATATAACATCAGGACTGGAGTTAAATTGAAGTTTATCGTTGACAAAACAAAACAAAAATAAACAACGTGGCATTTGTTAATAGCATGTCATCTTGAGCAAGACGTCAACCTAGCCTATTCCCAATTGCATGCTTAAACGTAACAGAATTAATGTAACGGAATTAATGGTCGAGGTGGGTCATACTCCTGATATGAACCCTGATTCAAGTCTGACCACTCTTGCTTTGTTAACTAGGAAGTTTTTATTTTTATTTTAAGATGATGGCACTACTGATAGAAAATTTTGGTTGAATCTGTCAATGCGGTTCAAAATAAAAAACAAGACCCAGGAAGCCCATCAGATTGACCATTCATTAAGCAAACACAGCAGAAATGAAAATAAATATAACCACTCAAATCCGAATTCCATCGTAAGATACACGTCCCTCAGAAATACATTATAATAACATAAGTTACATAATAATAATTATAAAATGCCTCCAATAGTCTCTGAAATGTTACATCCCCGCAACCACTCGCCGACTGCAGAAAAAACGAACAGACGTATGCCAGATTAGTAACAAAACAGAAACACAACAACTATGACTGCACGAACACACAGGAAACAATTATAATATTATGTGATAGACAGCTGACGGACCTTACCCTGGCTACCTAGATTCACGCCAACGACTCTCCCGCTGATCCATTAATGCCTGCCCATCACCTACGTACAGAGATTAACCTTCTTAAGTTAATCAAATGCGCAATTCAAAATTTACCAACAATGTATTTGCAGTTTGACAATGTCATAGTAAATAATTCATTTACCGGCTGGCTATGAATGCCGTTGCGATACTCCTGATTCCGTGTTTCATGCACACCTGTCCACGTGGATTGGGAATGCCCGTTAAAATCACTGCGATCACCGGTATCCTCCTGTCCCAGTATCTCGTCTTCAGTACCCATGGGAGACATGACGTGACCATTCACATGGTTTACATTGTTTTGAGGACAACATCGTCTGTTATGACCGACCACACCGCATACACTGCAGGTCTGCGTGCGCCTACGACCACCAGGAGTCCCGCTGGGAATGGCACCGCACCCTTTTGTTCTCACACCATGGGGATCCAGAATGTCAGGGTCGGATGTGCCGGTCTCTGAAACTGGAGTCGGGTCATTTGTAGCTCGGTTTGTCCGTAATTTCAAACGACTTATTTCGCCACCCAACATGTCAATGACACGGTTGTACTCATCAGGATCTTCGTAGACCAGCTCAGCGACGAGTTTACACAGATGTACAATGCCAGAATATCTTGCGGCAGGCTGTGAATCCCAATACAAGGAACCACTTGCATATCTTTCACGGATCGAATCTTTCGCGAATTTTGACCACCTTGGTAAAACCAAACTGTCAGGAATATCGTCAAAGTCTAGACACATCAACACAGCAACAATATGATCACATGGCAACCCAAGTGACTCCATCCTCAAACAGGAGCACTTCAACTCAATTGGTTCTTCGCAGTATGCTACAGACCACTCACTACCACCACCACAGTATTTCATGACCTTGAAAATAGAGCCAGTAGACATTTCTTGAGAATCTGTTATTCTGAGGAGCATGGCTTTTTTCAGTACAGTGCGAAACATCATGAATATCTCCTTTGAAAATTTTTTCGATGCTGACTTCTCTATACCTCTCAAACTGGTCTGTAATACCGGAGAACCGTAATTTGATTCGAAATCTGACTGAATCTCCCTAAAACGGAAATAAGTTAGGCACCTGTGGAATTGTTGAACAAAATCAGTCATGTTAATACGTGAGTGCACAAACTGTCCCATGTGGCCGTGGAGTGCCTCGCATCGAGAAGTGCTTCTTAAACCAGCGAAAAAACTTCCTCTTATATGGGCAGTTGCCCACATTTGTCGTTTGTCGTACATTTCCTTGATCCAGCTGTTGTCTTGTAACCCAAACTTTTCAACCATTTCAGCCCACAGACTTTCAAATTTACTCACCTCAACGTCACTCAGCATGCATCTTTTCAGATAAGACATAAATTCAGGGATCCCAATGTTGGTCGATGCATTTCTTAGCAAATGCCACGCACACAGACGATGGTGGGCATTAGGGAATACCCTCTTAATTGCATTTTTCATTGCAAGATCGCCATCGGTTATCACTGACAACGGCTGCTTTCCATTCATCGCACTTAGCAATTGTTCCAGTAACCAGACATACGTCTCTTCAGTCTCGCTGATTACTATACCGGTGCCAAAGACAATTGTCTGATTATGGTGATTAACACCTGAAAAGATCACAAACGGGCAATTGTACTTGTTTTTCCGGTAAGTTGCATCAAAGGCAATAACATCTCCAAATATGTCATAGTTCATTCGACTTTCACCATCGCAAAAAAACAAACGCTCGAGCCTTCTCTCCGTGTCAGTTGAATGTGTCACAAACATAAGTGGATCTTTAGCTTTGAGACCTCGAAGATATTTCACTGCATCAGATGCATCTGTGTAAAACTGATTGCGTTGCCTACCGATCTGGTTATACAGGTCGTTTTTAACAAAGCCAACCTTTTGAAATCCACCAGCTATGTTAGCCATCGTTCCATACACCTGATATGGTCTTACCCCTACTCTCATGTTGCGTCCAATTTCTTGTATATCACATTCACTAATCTTTCTATAAGCTGGAAGTAACCCAACCAAAGTACCATTCAACTCATGATTGTGGTCAACCACAAATACAGTGACATACCAACGCTTAGACAAAATGTTCACATGCACTCTTAATTTTGCCATACACCCACACCTTGTCGCATTTTTTGACTCGCGCTTTCTTTCCTCAACTGTTAATCCACTGTTATTTCTAAAACCTTCGCATGAACATAGAAAAGTTTGTTGAACCACGTCTCCAAACCGATTCCTTATCACTTGCCCTTTGCGAACAGAGAATCCATAATTTCGGGCAAACCAAGTGTAAAACATGTAAGCTACATCCAACTCAGCAAACTCATACCTTGCTATATCAGGTGCAGAAAAGTTGCGCATGTCTATCTTCATTATGTCAACCATATCTTTTATAACAATCACTTCAGTTTGAGAATCATCGTCACTAACGTGCACACCATCGTTGTCCAGGTCATGTAAAATTTCCTCTCCGTCTGAACTTCCACGTCCAACTCCACCAGCATAGTCATCTGAACTTCCAAGCCCAACACCTCCATCATTGTCTGGGTCATGTATAATTTCGTCTCCATCCGAACTTCCAAGCCCGGCCCCTCCATCATTGTCTGGGTCATGTAGAATTTCCTCTCCAGCTGAACTTCCAAGCACAACTCCGTCACTTGATCCCACAGCGGATATGCTGTCACCATCACTTCCTTCACTTTGAGCCTGTAATGGCAAGTCCTTTTTAGAGCAAAATACAAAATTAGCTTAAATCAATTCTACATTAAACAGGTAGATGCACTTACAGCTGGATTCCCCATACCAATATTCAAGGACAAATTAAGTTCAGTGTCAGATCTGGCTTCCATGTCTTAAAGTTAAACCTAAAATTACAACATAAATATAAACCGACTTAGTCATGTGGATAAACAGATCAATAACAAAATCTTAAAAATAAAAAATAAAAAATGTTGAAGCAAACGATCAGGCTTTAACAAATTTTTTTTGAAGATAAGGTAAATTTATTTGACATTATCAGCTATCTAAATCATGTGATTCAACTGATTCATATCAAAATATAAATAAAAAATTAATAAAAAAATAAATAAATAATGTTGAAGCAAAAGATCAAGCTTTAACATGATTTTCTGAAGAAATAAGATAAGGTAAAATATATTTGACATTATCAACTATCTAGTTCATGTGATTCAACAGATTCATAACAAAATCATAAAAAAACAAATTAAATAAATTGATGAGGTAGAAGATTCGACATTATTTGTCTAAGAACAATATCAACTTACCTTAGATCTCCTTCAATGGCGGCAGATAATTTTCCAATGCACACAGGTTTGCACTCAGATTCTTTTTCGAACAAACTAATATAGAAGAAGGGTTTCTATATTTGTTTTATTTCTATTTCTATTTCAAATTTATTTAAACACTTAACACCTTAAATAAATACTACCTCCGTCCCTAATTATAGGAACCTTTTGAGAATTTTTTTTGTCTCTTTTTATAAGACCCATTTGCTATTTCCAAATATATTAATTATTTCTTTACCAACATACCCCTATTTATTTTATATCTTTTTCTTTAATCAACATTAAATACTACATTGAAAACATACACTAATCCTCTCTCTTAAAGGACAAATTTGTAAAAACAATAGTAATTACAAACAAATTTATTACCACTTTCAATTTTCTTAATTCCCGTTATTTTTCCAAAAGGGTCATATAATTAGGGACGGAGGTAGTAGTTGTCTTACTTGGGTGACATTAATGTCACCGTGCCATTGCATCTGGGCCACACATTGTCATTGCCATTGCATCTGGGCCACACAACACATCAAATGTCACCCAATGTGTAGTCCAGATTTAATGTCACCGTGACATTAATGTCACACAAGTATTTCCCGTCTTGATAGGGGGGGGGGATTTCGTAAATAATAAAACTAGAGTGGAATATTTTTAATTAACTTAGGTGGGTAAAAAGTATAAATAGCAAAAGTAATATAAAACTATTAAAACTGGTGGTGACCTGCAATTGCAGGTTTTTTTGGCTCGCGCACCGTGAGAGACGTGAAACGGCCGCGCACGCTAGAAGCCGCCTTAAACTGCTACCAAGCCTAAGTTACGATTTAATTTCATGTATTTTGCTTAGTGTGTACATCCTAAGCCGCCTTGGTTTGTTTAAATTTAATTAAAAAATTAGTTATTTAATTAATGATATCAAAGAAAAATGTAAAATAAAATTTGACACATAAAATATATTATAGATTACATTAATTTGACCTTCCAAAACACTACATATCAAAAGACGAAATTGATATATAACAACAAATCAATTTATTTCAGAAACATTAGTATTGTTAGGACATTTTTTCTTGTTGTGTCCCTCATTCCGGCATATACTACATCTCTTTGGGTGTCTACTACTTTCCCTTTGATCCATTTCAGTATGAATTCGACAGACTGTGGACGATCTTTTCGATCCCTCCGCATGATTGGATTGTGGCACAATTCAATTCCATTATATTCTGGCCAGTAGGATTGAAGAGGAACTGGTTGAAACTCCTCTTGATAAACATTGTAAACATATTGTAATGTGTAGCAGAGAGACACATACATCATGAAGTTATGGTGAATTTTTGCCCAAGTGGCTATAACATGCGAGCAAGGATAATGTAATGCCTGAAATTCACCACAATATCACACCATTGTTTGTCAAGGTCTGCCATGAATGTGCCTGTTGGTCGGCCGCTTGGTGGATGAATCAACTCCTGAACACTAAAAATATGTTGCCCACAATTGTGAATGTAGACTTGATGAGTGTTTGATATTGTTCGTTCTTTGGCAAGATTATCCATGACTTTATCTGAGTAAATTTTACCGGATGCCATCATTGCTTGGGCCTTACTCCCTCTCTTTACGAAAAGTTCAGTAGACCTGTAATAGGTTGCCCGAACAATTGGATTGGTTGGAAGATTACGCACCCCTTTTAGTACATTGTTCATGCAGTCGAAAATGTTAGTTGTCATGTGCCCCCAACGTCTCCCTTCATCATGTGCTTGTAACCATTGTTTCTTTGGAATATCATCGACCCACTTCACAGCATCATCAGACCAATCCCTTATTTGATTCCGGTATTGTGTGATGCTTGGTTGAGTCATTGAGTGTCCTGAAAGCACAAAAATTAACATTGCTTATGACTTCATAAAATAATTTATATACGCGCGACTGTATATAAGAAAAATGCTAACCCATATTGGTTACTTTTTTTTTCTTCATCTTTGTGTTCTTGAAAGTCCTCATGACTTCATAAAATAATTTATATACGCGCGACTGTATATAAGAAAAATGCTAACCCATATTGGTTACTTTTTTTTTCTTCATCTTTGTGTTCTTGAAAGTCCTCATGAAGTTTTGCCAATTACTATTTAGACGCCTAACAACACTTTTTGATTGACTCGTGTCTATCTGAAATTCAGGCACAGATCGGGTTGGGGTGTGACAAACAATCGGCAAGCGTTGGAGGAAGAAAAACCATGCATCAGATGAAGTTTATTTATATTTTTAATATCAAACAAATCAATAAAATAGAACAATGAAGAAAAAAATAATATTAAAGAAAAAACAATGAAGTTTGTGATATTCCATTCCCAAAGCAAACACACGTGTCTTCCAATTTGGAGAAAATGATGTCAAGTCAAAAAAAAAGAATGGTAGCAATTCTTACATGGTCACAGACCCAAATCAAATTTATTTGGTCACACACACACAAGTGTAATAAATTTAAAGAAAAATTATTTAGTCACATCATTCAAATTCATTCTCTTTTATTTTTTCTTCATTTATGTGTGTGTGTCCAAATGAAATTAATTTAGGGTTGTGTCCAAGTTAGAATTTCTCTATCTCAAAAGGGTGGTAGTTTGGTGATTAATTTTTAATACAGTGCTACAGTTGAAAAATCTCCTGTCACGTTCATACAGTGTAATGTTGCAGGAACTGCCCAAAAAATAGTCGGGGTATGGGCTATATATATGACGGTGACAGCTAGGACGAGGGAGGGGCCATGCTCTTTTTTTTTTTATAAATGATATTTTGACAACCACTTTTAGACAACTTTTGGACAATTTTCTCTCTCATACTCACATGATGTTGTTATCCTCTCTCTTCCTTTTTCTCTCTCCATTGTTTTTGACCAATAAGAAGTGAGAAAAACAAGGTTGTCAACAAAGTCGTCATCAAATGGATGTCAAAATATCATTACTCTTTTTATTTTTGGATCATGGTTGACTGTGACAACATTATATCAGACTTGGTGAATTCTTCTGATATTGTTAGTTTTATTTACTCTATATATTATTTATATTTCCTATTTGTGTTTTTTTTAAGCAAACCTAGTTGCTTTTTGTTGGACTGCATTTATATTATACAACTTTAGTTATGATTAAAATACCGCACGTGGGTCATGCTGTGTTTTCCATGAAATTTCAGCATATCCCTTTCAGTGGACTCTAAAACATCTATGAGAGAGTTAATGAGTTTAAGCAAGCCGTTAGAGTGTAGATTAAATGTAAGAGTCCTTAAACTATACCTAAATGAGGAAGTGTGTTTAGGCATAAATAGAAGTGATTACCTTAAGGAAATGGCGAGTCTAAAACATGAATTGGTGATAGTGGCGTATGACAATATTTAATCTCTACATTGTAATGACAAATGTGTGTTAATATGGAACAATTATACAAGTTAATAATATACCATTTTTATTAGTTTAAAAGGTAAAATTCACACAATAATTGCACTATGACAAACACAGAACTATCATAATCTTAAGATTGATTGGGTTGTACACACTTAACAAACTAAATTAATTAAAACAAAAATTATAATTGGTAGGAGTTTTAACCTTAACACGTTTGCAAATATAAATTGTAGATAAAATTACACAACTACACAGTTAACAAACTTAAAAAATCTTTGACGCGTTTAAAGAAATTCATGACTACGCATCCTTCCAATTAATATAGTTCATCCGGATGCTTGTAATCCACTCTTACAAGGAACCATTCCAATTCCACGTCAAGACGACAATTAATGCAAGTGTCAAGTTGGTAGTCATCCTTTGAAAACTCGATCAAACAACGTCCCTTTCGTCGTAGTCCTTTGCATGGTTTAAATCGTTTAACACATACATTTGAGAATACCAGGTTAGTTGGCCACGGTCTACGTCCTTTATGCCAATATCCATCAGTACGTAAAGACTCCAGAATCATCTGTCTGCATTCGAACAATTTCTTTTCAGACCACAACTCAGTTAATGATGTTCTTCCCATGTCATGTGTCTCAACATTGCCAGAAAAGATGTTTAGTATCCCCAGCGCATACTTTGCTCCATCGTGACCTTGTTGTACGGCAATGTTTAGTAACTCTCTAGCGTAATCATAGTTAGGAGTATCAAAACGAATGTTTAACATACCCATTCGAAAGCAAAACTCTCGATTCTTACTTGATCTTAACAGTTGGTGAAAAGAATCCCTAAGTTCATTTGGTGTGCGAAGGGTGCTGTCAAATGATACATCTAACGCACAACACTTTAAAACTCGTTCATTCAAACAAAAATCCTTCAAAAATTTGCATGTTTGTCTCAAATGGAGTAGGTCTTTGAGTGAAGATGTAGCAACCAACGTGATTATAAAGAATAAAATATCTTCAGGAAGATTTAGAAGCATAATTTTATCTTTCATTGTTTTGGTGGTTGACTTCGAATGAAGAATATTTTTTATTGAAGTTTGCCTATGCATGGTGTATGCGTTTTTTTATTTATAGTGATTGTTGGTTGTTGTTAGGCAACGGTTGAAAAATAAAAGGTTGGGTCGATTGTTGTTGAACCGTGATGATGCCACTTTTTAGATAGATGTAACGATTCCTAAATGTAACGTTGCCTGTTTGCAGTTAATTTTTACCACTAGTATGAGACAAAGCAAATAACGTGTAATTGGCTATTCAAATATCTTTCCACGTACCATTGGCTATTACCTTATATTTCCACGTACCACCAACCTCTTCAATATCTCACGTCGCTTTTTGTCTTCTTCACAACAATCATTTTATAAAAAGGGCGGACCACATAGCCTTTTCAATAATGTCCACCCAATTACATGCATGCATGCAGTACGTGGTGATAAGTAAAACACAACCCTTTATTGAACTTTGAACCCCTACACGGTGATCAATTGGTTAACATCAAAGTTAACAAATTAATGAAAAATCACATTAACATATTAATGAAAAATCACATTTGTCTACAGGCACTTGAATTAATGAAATATGCTAAACGTAGTGACTCTTTCTTTCGACAATGTAGCGATTAAATAACACACATAAACAAACTATTCAAGGATTACAATGTCTGCTATCAAGATGTCTTCTTTCTTAATGTTTAACATAACATGATAAAAACTGAAAGGATTAAGGACTTCACCATATACACAAACACCATTAAGCTAATTTTACATTAGTACATTAGTGGAATAAGACCGGAGCAGGAACTCAAATTACCCCCATCGGAATATTAGGGCCAAGAACATAATATATTTCCTAATATCATTAACAATTATGCATATTTAACTACGATATGAGTCTCTATATGTTGTTCATTTGAAATTTAATGACAATTTCAAGAAAGGGATCAAACATGATCATTTTCAAATAAAATATTAGTATTGGTAACCTTAATTTCACGTTAGTGCTTGCATGCAAAGGGTGGACGTTATTGTAAAGGTTAAAAGAACCACCCTATATGGTCGTGGATGTGTCCATTGGCGACACTTGAAACGTCCCTTTAATTCAAATGCATTCCTCATCGATAGTGGCAAATTTAAAGATAAACTATAAATTAATATATTTAAGGAAATACGTAATATTAAAAATGCTATGTTTATAGCCAAACAATAAACTTGGGAAAATAAATCCTATTGGTTGTTTTGATGTTCTAAATTATTATTATCTCAACCTAATTTTTTTATGTCAATTAGACAATTATTTGTTCTTAATTTTTTTCCGACCAAAATTCATCATTTTCTTTTGTGTATATATATAGAGTAGATTTGGTTCATTAGATTTGGACACATAACAAAAAACGACACTTTTCTCTATAATATTTCTATATAGCCTCCAATAAACTCTTGTTTGTAGCTCTAATGTCATGGTAATGCTGAAATATTATTTACGGATTGCGGTGATCGCGATATGAATTATTCGTAACGGACAGTTACAGTTGTATCGACTGATTGTTACAGTCTTAACTGATGTTTCGGTGTGATTTTTCATCTCAGACTGAAAACATGTAAAAACCGTATCGGTGGCAACCAAAGAATTTTTGCCGCGCCCGTTTTCGCGGTAACGGACCCATAAGTGTAACAAGATAACACCTAAAAAAAAAAAAAATTCTATTTACCCAAAAAAATTCCATTTGTGATGTTCCACTCCCAAAGCAAACATTGTGTCAAAAAAAAAAACTCCCAAAGCAAACATACGTCTCCTTTAATTTGAGGAAAATGATGTCAAGTAAAAAAAAAAAAAAAAGAATGGTAGCAGACTAGCAGTGTCAGTTATCTCAAAAGGGTGGTAATTTGGAGATTAATTTTTAAACATGAGGAACACTAACATCTATCCACACTCTTCTTTTTTTGGTGACAACATCTCTCCACACTCTAGATATCAGACTTGGAGAATCCCTCTAATATTGTTATGTTTATTTCCTCTAGATATTATATGTATTTCCTTTTTGTGTTGTTTTTTTTATTTTTTTTTAAGCAAACCTAATTGTGTTATTTAATCTCCACATTGTAATGACAAATGTGTGTTGAAATGGAATAATTATACAAGTTAATAATATACCAATTTTATTATTTTAAAAGGTAAAATTCACACAATAATTGCACTATGACAAACATACAACTATCATAATCTTACGATTGATTGGGTTGTATACACACTTAACAAACTAAATTAATTAAAATAGAAATTATAATTGGTAGGAGCTTTAACCTTAACACGTTTGCAAATATACATTGTAGATAAATTATACAACTACACACTTAACAAACTTAAAAAATCTTTGACGAGCTTGAAGAAATTCATGACTACGTATCCATCTAATTAATATAGTTCATCCGGACGCTTGTAATCAACTTTTACAAGGAACCATTTCAATTCCACATCAAGACGACAATTAATGCAAATGTCAAATTCGTAGTCGTCCTCTGAATACGCGATCCAACGACCTCTCTTTAGTCGTAGTCCTTTGCATGGTTTAAATCGTTTAACACATACATTTGAGAATACCATGTTATTTGGCCACGGTCTACGTCCTTTATGCCAATATCCATCAGTACGCAAAGACTCCAGAATCATCTGTCTGCATTCGAACAATTTCTTTTCAGACCACAACTCAGTTAATGATGTTCTTCCCATGTCATGTGTCTCAACATTGCCAGAAAAGATGTTTATTATCCCCAGCGCATACTTTGCTCCATCGTGACCTTGTTGTACGGCAATATTTAGTAACTCTCTAGCGTAATCATAGTTAGGAGTATCAAAACGAATGTTTAACATACCCATTCGAAAGCAAAACTCTCGATTCTCACTTGATCTTAACAGTTGGTGAAAAGAATCCCTAAGTTCATTTGGTCTGCGAAGGGTGTTGTTAAATGATACATCCAACGCACAACACTTTAAAACTCGTTCAGTCAAACAAAAATCCTTTAAAAATTTGCATGTTTGTCTCAAATGGAGTAGGTCTTTGAGTGAAGATGTAGCAACCAACATGATTATAAAGAATAAAATATCTTCAGGAAGATTTAGAAGCATATTGTTATCTTTCATTGTTTTGGTGGTTGACTTCGAATGAAGAATATTTTTTATTGAATTTTGCTTATGAAGGGTTGTCTATTTTATTTTATGTGTGAAAGTGATTAAGTGATGTATGCGTTTTTTTTATAGTGATTGTTGGTTGTTGTTAAGTAACGTTTGAAAAATGAAAAGTTGGGTCGATTGTTGTTGAACCGTGATGATGCCGCTTTTTAGATAGATGTAACGATTCCTAAATGTAACGTTGCCTGTTTGCAGTTAATTTTTACCACTTATGAGACAAAGCAAATAACGTGTGTAATTGGCTATTCAAATATCTTTCCACGTATTGGCTGTTACCTTATATTTCCACGTACCACCGGGCACCGACCTCTCAATCTCTCACGTCGCTTTTTGTCTTCTTCACAACAATCATTTGGTAAAAAGAGCGGAACACGTAGCCTTTTCAATAATGTCCACCCTTTGCATGCATGCATGCAGTAACGTGATAAATTGAACCCCTCCTAATCCACGGTGATCAATTGGTTAACATCAAGTTAATAATTTAATGAAAAATCACATTTGTCTACAGGCACTTAAATTAATGAAAAATGCTAACTGTAGTGACTCTTTCTTTCGCGAATGCACGACGAATGCAGGTAATTGGTTATTCAACCACCAAAACAGTTACAATCATTGAGTGATACCATTTGCAGAGCAGATAAATGTAGGGATTCTTTTCACCAACTGTTAAGATCAAGTCCGAATCGACAATTTTGCCTTCAAAATCATTCTCAAGATATTTTAAAATTTATAATCACTTTTGTTGCTACCTTTTCACTGAGATACCTAAGTCAGGTTGAGACAAAAAAGTAAATTTTTGAAGAAGTTTTGTTTCAACGAACAAGTATTTGTTGTGCATTGGATGTATTATTGAGTGATACCATTTGCAGAGCAGATAAGCGTAAGGATTCTTTGCATACTGATGGATATTGGCATATATGACGTATAACGTGGCCAAATAAATTGGTATTCTCATTGATATTGTAGCGATTAGGACGTAGACCGTGGCCAAATAAATTGGTAATCTCATTACAATGTGTAGCGATTAAATAACACAAATAAACAAAGGGAAACCTTAACCAATGCCCCCGGGGCACTGGTTAAGGGAGCAAATATAGTAATTTTTGCATTGAAAGCTGTGTAATCAATGCATAAAAAGCTTAAAAAGTGTCTTTTTTGATTTGCAATTTCTTCTTTTGGCTTCCTTAACCAGTGCCCCGGAGGCACCGGTTAACATGACCCATAAACAAACTATTCATCAAGGATTACAATGTCTCCTATCTAGATGTCTTGTTTCTTAATGTTTAACATATCATGATAAATACCTAAAGGATTAAGGATGAGGGGCATACACAAACACCAGCTAATTTTACATTAGAGCATCCACAATGGAGACACCCATTTTTGGGTACTTAAATGGGTCCCACACGTACACATCACTCTTTTATCATTTTTTAATAGCAGTACCTAATAAGCACTCAATCCCTCCAACCCAGATCTCACACAAAGTTCTTAAATGGGACCCACTAATCAACTATCAATAACTTTATATCACTACATTTCAATTTTTTAATATTAAAAGCGTGCGGGTCTCGTTTAAAGTTGGGGGTCTTAAATAAGACCCCGGGTCTTAAGAGACCCCAAAAAAAAATTCCCCAATGGGGGTACCTATTAGGTACGGTGTCTTAATTGGTAAAGACACCACCATTGGTGATGGTCTTAGTACATTAGTGGAATAAGACCGGACAGTGGCAACACTTGAAATGTCCCTTTAATTCAAATGCATTCCTCATGGATAGTGGAAAAGTTAAAGATAATCTGGAAATTAATATATTTAAGGAAATACGTAATATTATAAGAGCAATGATATTCTAACAACCAAAAATCAACAACTTTTGTGACAACCACCAATTTTCAAAGGAAAAGTAGACAGTGACACGGAAACCAAAGCAATAGAGAGAGAAAGTAAAAATATAATGTGAGCATGAGAGATAAAGTTGTCACATAGGTTGTCACAAAATGGTTGTTAGACAATGTGTTTGTTGTTTGTGTAGTAATCTTATTTGTAGTCTGGCTATTGTAATTGTTCGACCATCCCCTTAATCTATTTTGAACCTATTTCTAACAACTGTGTGCATTAACTTACAATTAGCATGGAAAAAATGGAAAAATACCTTTAACTTACCGTTAAATTAATCAATGTAGCTGTTGTAAATAGCATTGAATGGATATAAGATGTTACCCATTAATAACATTGTGAATATTATTTCTTTATTTAATCAATCTTAATGTCGATCAATATTAATTTAAAATGATTTGTTCAATATGAATTATATCAAATCGATTTACATAGTTACTATTTACAACTAGTTTGTAGACAATATTGTAGACTGGGGCTTTTGTGGACAGCACTTGGGTGACATAATGTCACCATAACATTAAATTTGGGCCACACAACACACATTGTCATTTGCATCTGGGCCACACAACACATTCATGAGTACATTTGTGTGGTCCAGATTTAATGTCACGGTGACATTATGTCACCCAAGTATTTTCCGGGCTTTTGTATAGACAATATTGTATTGAGACTGGGGCTTTTGGGGGCGGGCAGCACTTCAGTGACTTATTCTCCGGGGCTTTTGTATAGACAATATTGTATTGAGAAACGTGTCAGTGTGTTTGCTATGATGGAAATTGCATTAAATGCATGTACATGCTTCTGGTCAAGGGTATTTTGGTCTATTGGGAGATAGTACCACATTACCATCTATATCTATTCTCATTACAAATCACTAACATTAATCCAACACACCGCAATTCCCTTCACATTTTCAACAACATTTCCAGTCATCTTTCGAACTTAACTGCCAATGAATCCAAATACAACCGTGAATCCACCTTTTTTTCCATCGGTCATGTACAAAGACATGGAAAATCGCCGTGAACAAGAAAATTCTACAAACTTGCAGTCTTCATCACATGTTACGGATGACAGTCAAAGAAACTTATTTGATGGGGTATATATCGTCAAACTTCTTATGCTTAATGTTTTTTGGTTAATCACAATCTTTGTTTATCAATAAAAACATGTGGATAAGTGGATTTTAAATGTTGCAGTTGTACAACACAGTGAGGGTGGTGAATGATGTATCTAGTTCGAAGGACATATCGCTTGCAACCGTATTCAATGCGGTGGAGGTAATTTTTCTTTTTCATTGTCATTGTTCTTTCTTTAAAAAATGCATCACAAACCAATCCAGATCGTGTTTTACAGTAAGTTGATATCGTTGTGTTAAAAATATTTCAGAACCTATCTGGAAAAGTATCAGATGTTGTTCATAAACAACATTTGATGCAAGTTGATCTGGGCATGCTGCTGAGAAAAAACGGAAATGGTACACCAACTGCTGAACCTAACATCAGTGTTCCATCAAAAACTGAACCAAAGACTCCATTGTG
Organism: Medicago sativa; assembly: GCF_051527215.1. NCBI lineage: Eukaryota > Viridiplantae > Streptophyta > Magnoliopsida > Fabales > Fabaceae > Medicago > Medicago sativa. Next base: position 10,003,732 of record NC_140755.1, on the reverse strand, counting down.
GCCAGCTGAAGAAGACATGAAAATACGGACAACATCAAGCAAGGCATCTCGTCAGATTAAACACACGAGTTTTGCTACTAACAGCGATGCCAGCATAGTCCATTTCAGTTCTGATGAAGAAATTCAAACTATGGAAAAAAAGAGTGGACTGAGGGAAGCCTTTACTCGTCCAAAGAAAAAGGAGTTAATGGTTAGTGATCCTGAGCCTAAAAGTGGCGGATCTTGACTAATTTGTTAGGGGGACCCAAATATTTATAACCTATATATATCTATTGTTTTAATGTTGAGATACAAATTGTAATCTGGTGTTGATGGATGTTGCGCTTCATTTTTGCCTGACGGTCACGGGTTCGAATCTTGGCTGACACTTTTTGAGAACAAAAACAAAAAAATTACTATAAAAAAGAAAGAAAATAAAGAAATATTGGGTTCGAATCTTGGCTGACACTTTTTGAGAACAAAAACAAAAAAATTACTATAAAAAAGAAAGAAAATAAAGAAATATTGAAAACAGAGACATAGGACTCGAACTCACGCCCTCGTGTTAGATCATGTTAGAACCTCTTGTTTATAGAATGCATTAGAATGCTGGGGGGAGCCATGGCTACCATGGGCTCCCATGTAGATCCGCCACTCTAAATGACTTTACTTTATGTTTCCATTTTTTACGATTTATTTTTTGGTTTATATTCATGTTGAAGTGTCCAAAAATTGAGTTGTTTAACATGTACATGTAACACACAATGTAGGGTGATGGAACTGAAAAATGCCCTATGACGGACGTCAAAATTCCTAGTAGGAAACTATCATTTGCTAAAGGTAAGCCAAACCAGAAAACCAATGTGCATCAGGCAACAAGACCTCCCAAGTTAAAAAGACCTATTGGGGCTACTGGGACTGCACCTCAAGGAAACAAGATAAAGAAAAAGGGAAAGTCAAGTGAGGCTGTTGAGTATGAGAAGACAGTTGATCATCATGCTGGGACTGCATCTAAAGGAAAGAAGATAGTGAAAAAGGGAAAGTCAAGTGAGATTATTGAGGAAGAGAACAATGTTGATGATCATGCTTCACACAAGGTATAATAGTGCATTCATTGTTGTACATGTATATATGCTGCTTATGCTAACGTTTTGCGCTATATTATCTTATTTACATTGCAGCATGTAAACATTGGATGTGTAGCCGGGGAAGACACGAATATAGCATCTCAAGAGGCTATTGTTAGTGAATTTGTGTTTGACAAGGATTTGAAGCCTTGGTTAGTATTAATATACCTATTTTTTATTGAATGTGTTTATTAGAATATATCCTTACATGTCATTAATGTACGCAGGGATAAAGTATATGTATGTGGACATTATGTCGGGACACGTTATGACTTTCAAACTCTAACCCCCGCGCGAATTGTTGGCCCAAAGGTAGTTTTAATTATCATGAAAGCAACTGCTTGTTTATCTTCGTATATATGGACAACAAAGCACAATTGTATAACTTGTAATGTTTTGGTTGCTTAGACTATCGAGATGATGGCAGCTACAATAACCTGGGATCAACAGCAACGAATGGATCCATTAGTATGGTGTCTCCCTCCTGCCTTTATGGTGAGGGTTTGTTACGAACTAAATTCAACGCTATTAACATACAACTCACATAATAAATTCTTCACTGACATCATTCAATTCTTTTAGTATGACGTTCTGGAAGGAAGTACAAATGAACAAATCATCTTGTTACATAAATCATGGCTGCTCCCTTACCCAAAGCTTTCGTTGGTAATAATAAATCCATTATCGAAAGTTGGTATTCAATACACTTGTGATATTTCCTTTAAAAACTAACTTATGTATTACAAACTGATGCAATGTTAGATTTACATACCTGTCGAAGACCAGACCAATATGCATTGGTATTTGATAGTTGTGTCTATCAAGGACAAGACAGTGTACAAGTTTGATTCAAACCCTATGTCAGACGATGCTGGGCTAAGGACAAGGCACATTAAGGCATTGGTAATGTTCATTATTTATAATTGTAATTTATAATCTACTGCTCCATTGTGATAACTGAAATTATGCTGATAAAAAAGAATCAATGCTAACTACTCAGTTTTATGGAATAATGCATTGTATACATCAAAACAGTGCAAGAGATTGGATCAGTTGATACCCGCTGTGTATGGTCAGCCATCCTACCCAACATTGGATGACCATATCACTGGTTGGCCAGTTGTTGCTAGCATGGGTATTCCGGTAAACACCGATAGGTATGCTTGTTTATATGCGATCCGTAATCTTAATAACAACAATCGTTCAGACAACAACAAACTTATTGTTTATTTGTCCCATAATGCAACTTATGTGTTATATACTTTTTGCACAATGCCAAATTGTCTTCAAGCGTCTTTTTCTTGTTGTACAGCAATAACTCTGGGCTATGGGTTATGGAATGGATGACAATGGAACATGGATTCATCCCAAATTTGCCCCACGTGGTAGGTTAAAACATATAGGTAACTATTAATACCATTGGTGTGGGGTTGTTCATGGTTAACTTTTCCTACATGTATGTGCAGCTTGTGGAAGATGTTGTTCGTCTGAAGATGGCTCTTCGCCTACTCATGGGACCTCATAATCAGTGGCTGCCAGCACTTCTATCAGGTGCAGTGAAGCACGCGAGAAATAAAGTTGAAGCTGAAAACGCTTAAGGAAGGTGGACAGCGTGTAGGGATGACCAATATTCTGGTATCTTTTTGGTGAAAAAAAAAATCAACTTTTGTTTTGTAACGACTGCTAATGGTTTTCTTTTGGGGCATTCAAATGTCTTAATTGGTGGATAACAATCAACATCATTAACCTATTTATGTGTAATAGCAATAGGTCGTAAAATGGGCAATGACTCTGTTATATTCTTGTTTTGTTTTCTTTTGTATTTTGATGGAATCAGGGGAGATCTCCTTGGGCACTAGCAGGGGCCATGGTATCCCCTAAGATTGCTATATATATATATATATATATATATATATATATATATATATATATCATGTTAGGGTTATAGATACAACAATGTTTCCTTTGTTGCAGTGGAAGTGGGTGCCAATTTGCAGATGGAATGGCATGGTTCGATTCCCTTCGATTCCTAATATTAATATTTTTTTTTTTTGTATGAAATGGCATGGGTGCCAGTTTGCAGATGGAATGTCGTGGGTTCGATTCCTGCCACACCTTCGATTCCCTGCCACTCCTAATATTAATATTTTTTTTTTTTTGTATGAAATGGCATGGGTGCCAGTTTGCAGATGGAATGTCGTGGGTTCGATTCCTGCCACACCTAATATATATATATATATATATATATATATCATGTTAGGGTTATAGAAACAACAATGTTTCCTTTTTCCTTAGTTGCAGTGGAAGTGGGTGCCAATTTGCAGATGGAATGGCATGGGTTCGATTCTTGCCACTCCTAATAATAATATGTTTTTTGTATGAAATGGCATGGGTTCGATTCCTGCCACAATCATCACACTAACATAAACATCATACAAACCACAAATCCACATTCATGACTATACACTAAAATCTTGCTCTACGTCCTTAACTCCTAAATTAATATGTTTTTTGTATGGAATGGCATGGGTTCGATTCCTGCCACAATCGTCACACTAACATAAACATCATACAAACCACAATCATGACTATACACTAAAATCTTGCTCTACGTCCAACCAAAATCACCATACAATCATAACCAACATCCGAAATCACCATACAATCATAACCAACATAATGCTAACACAAATATTCAACATTTACATAACCAACAAAAAACATCATAGTAGTTAACTTACTGCCCTAGTCTTCGTCATTACCTTTACACCATAACGACCTGCCTCACGTGCAGGACAGTTGGGTTAGTCTTGTTTAAAGTGAGCAACACCCTTGTGCCTTCCACAAATCTGTTCTCTCTAACGAATTCACCCCAACCGCCCCTGAAAAATACCGATGTAGCTTTATCCGGTTTTTCATTCCACTTAATATCGATTGGATACTCACGGTGGAACTCATCTCGGATCGTGATGAAGGTTGGTCTTGTATTCCCAAATGCTCGCCGAGCAAATTTTGCTGGTACAAGCTGCAGTTGACAGATAACAATAATTAATTCATGTCAACAGTCACACACTTGCCAAACCACAATAAATAACTGTATAAAGCGTGGATATGTTTTTTTTTTATTTTTTCAAAGTAACTCACCATGTTGCTGCATTTCACCATGTACGCAGCAAGCGTTAAAACATGTGTCTCCAACTGGGGATTGCCATGTGCATCCTCAGCATCTACCACATCCATTTCGACATCCATATCAGCCTCCTCATTATCACCAATATCGAAAGCAGGTTCCTCATCATCATCCCAGAAATTAGCCACGTTCTGAATCTGGGCTACTGCAGCGGCAGTTTGTGGATTTTGTTCTTCCACCACTGGTACTGGGTCAGGAACAACTACCATATCACCATCATCAGGAATGGGAGGAGAGTTGTGCGCATCATTAATTGGATTTGACGGGCCTCCTACTTCGAAACCCGGTGGAACTGCTGGAAATAAATCAGCAGCAGCAACGGCACCATTATCACCACCAACAGCAACACCAGAACCCACAATAGCAGCAGCATTAATTTGAAATTGGCCATCATCAGATGACGAAGACGAAGACGAAGACGAAGACGAAGATGAGTCGGAATCAAAGTATCTAAATGTACGCAGGAACTCATTGACATGCAACCTTGAGCTATGGTCATAGTTCCTCAATTGACGATTAGTTACCTCATCCATGTCAAGAGTGAATGGAAGCATATGAAACATCCCGTTATCGTCATAGGTCAATCGTAGGTTTAGACCTAATGGTTGCTCATAATGATCAAGCAGGTTCTGAAGACCTGAATAGAAGCAACCACCGCCATTGATCTCTCCGTAACATACTCCAAACCTAGACCCTCTGGTATCCTGAAACCAAACTCTATGCTCTATTTGACCTTTGAAACGTTCGTAAAAATACCATGGGACACGAGCCGTAAGCTACAGAATACAAACAACAACAACAGTATGTTTACAACCAAAAGTATTGAAAATCTATAAGCAAAGGCGAGGGTATTATTATTTAATATTGTGTGTTTCGAAGAAATTATACAAAAAAGAAGAGCAATACAAAACTAGTAATAATCCTTCAAAAAAGAGAAAAACTGGTAATTATAACCATTGTTCTAAGGCCCGGCGAGCCCGGGCACTCGCCCGGGCTCCGGCCCAAATTTTTTGCAATTTCTTATGTAAATCCCATAGTTTTGAAACTCGGCTCGAACCGGCCGGTTGGACCGGTCGAACCGGGAACCGGTGGGTAGACTGGTTCGAGCATACCTTCGGATCGGCCATGCAGTTGGCTCGGCGAGAACCGGTCAAACTCGGTAAAAATCGGTGACTCGGCCGAGTTATGGGTTGAACCGGTTCTTCTCTTTTTTTTTTTTTTGCTTTTAAGTTAAATCATGTTACAAAAAATGCCACAGATGGGAGTTGAACTTGTGACCCACCCAATAAGAAACAACTTCCTAACCACTGAAGTGCTTGTTCATTTTGTTTTAAATATTCTTTTAATAAGAATATATTAAGCAAATTTTTGGATAAGATTATAATTGTCAAAATATTGAATACTGTACAATGCAAATACCCATCAATTATTATTTTTTAGTTGATTAAAATGCCTCACAAAATTAACGTTTAATACTTTACAAGGCAAATACCTATCGATTTTTTTTATAAAAATAACTCACAATATTAACGGACAAAATCATAGACATATATAATTATAAAGCTTCCCTAACAAAAATATAATTATAAAGCTCAAATATTTTATTTAAAGCTCATGAATAATTACTCTTCGCTTTTTTTTATCGCATGAATAATTAGTCTATTAAATTATGTTTGTTGGATATTTATTTTTATTTTATATATATATATATATATATATATATATATATATTATTTTAGTTGTTGGAGTAATCGAGTCACCGGTTCAATCCGATTTAATCTAATTAAATACCTATACAAATTTAATCTTAACACCGAGTTATCTAACCGAGTCATCCGATTCTGTCATGCGGTTCAACCAATGACCCGATGGTTCAACCATCGACTCAGTGACTCAGTGCCTCTGCCGAGTCGATGACCGAGCCGAGTTTTAAAACTATGGTAAATCCCCTTGAATTTCTTATATAAACCCCTATAAATTGGGCAATTTCTTTAAATTTTTTATTATTTGCTTGCAATTTCTTATGTAAACCCCTATAAATGTATTGCAAATTTTTTTTCGCCCGGGCTTCATAAAAATCATGGCTCCGCCACTCACAACACAACAAAATACAAAGAATGGAAGTGTATGAGAAACAAAATTATGGTTTTTTTTTTTACCCTGCATATGCGGGAGCTCTAGTGCACCGGGTTGCCCTTTTTTAAGGGAATCTACAACTACAACATTGGACAATATGTATTTAAGAAACAAAATAAAAAAAAGAAAAAATAAATAACATAATCAGAGTCATCAATATACTGAGCAACTGATGAATCAATGCATGCAATCTACAACTACAATATTGAACAATCTGTATTTAAGAAGAAAAAAAAACGGAAATAAAAAATAACATAATCAGAGTCATCAATATACTATGCCACTGATGAATCAATGCATGCAATGCAACATCCACCAGATATGGAAGTGTATCGGGAAACAAAAAAAACAATCATTCTGAAGAACTTTTTAGCATCGCATTTTGAATCATTGGTTGTTGAAGATTAGAGCACCATACCTGGTTTGGGTTGACCGCGATGTTGAATACCCTCCTTTGGAAAACCATGTTTCTTCTGAGTGTTTCGTTTGCACAGGATGAAGGCAAAAGTGGATGCTGACTTTTCAGACACCTTCTTTCGTACGCAGCGTTGTGGGAGAAGAAAACTGTGTTTTATTTTTTTTAAGCCGAAAAGTGTGTTTTATTGGTACCTGCAAGTTTTAAATGCAGTGTAAGGAGGACAAACGACGCGACTCTTGTACAAACCAATGCTCATTTAGACTTGTACGGACATTTTCTTTTTTTAGTATTTTCTTTAGAAAAAGTATTGAGAAAATAGTCACTTTAGTCCCTGACTTTGCACCTCGCTATCACATAGGTCCCTAGCTGACTCATGATTAAATACAAACAACTTCCTGACTCTACACTTCCGTTATCACTTTAATCCCTGCCTTTAAAAAAATCTGTTAAGTGATGATGTGGCACGCTGACAAGGAGTATGAAATGTAACAGGGACTAAAGGGAAAGTAAAATAATGGTCACTTTGATCCCTGAATCGAAAATCAATGTACTCAATTTACTGTTAGATCCCTGATGTGTATACTTACTGTCAATTAGGTCCCTGAATCGAAAATCAATATCCTCAATTTACTGTTAGGTCCCTGACTGTGTGTACTTACTATCAGTAGGCTTTAACACTTGTGTTGGTTAAGTAGTGCAGTGATATTTTTGGTATTTCGGTTTGGCGCAAGCAAAGTGTCTTCGGAGAATAGCAAAATTCCGATATTTTTGTTTGTCAAATTATACGATACACCCATAATATTGAATGTATCGGTACACCAAATCATTAAACTAATTACTACTAACTTAGGTGTCCTTTTGAAGAAAATAATTATTTTCTTTCATATTAACAATGGGAAATGTTAACGAGACACTCTTTAAGCACTTTAATTAGTAAGGTTTTAATGAAAAGTTATGCATTGAATGCATTGGAAATTGTAATAGTTTACTTTTTAAAAGAATAATTACTAAATATAGGATGCTTAAAGAGTGCCCCGAGGGTACTCGTTAACAAGACCCATTAGCAATTATAGTAAATATTGGTCAAATCTTATTTATCAAAAGCATCAATAATGGTATTCAAGAGCATCCACAACAGATAAACACATTTATATCGGACTTGAAAATGTAAGGTTGAATGGTATCTTTTTATTCGAATAAAAAATCTTTGTGATTTTATATTCCCTCCGTTTCAAAATGAGTGTCGTTGTAGGTGTTTACACGCATATTAAGAAATGCAATGATTAAAAGAAAGAGAATGGTTATTTTACCAAATTTTCCTCATTAACTATTGGTTAGTTTTAAAAGTAATACTTTGAAAGTAGTGTGCTGAGTATTAATTGGAGGGTACAATTGAAAAGAAAAAATTATTATTGCATTGGAAACTGAAAGTGACATTCATTTGGAAACAATTTTTTTTGGCTAAAACGACACTCATTTTGAAACGGATGGAGTAAATATAATTACTTAATTTCGAATGCTTAAAGACTGCCCTTAGGGCACACGGTGACTACACCCTCTATTGTTGTTCCACGTTATCGTATTTATACTAGTCTTACGTGTAAAAATAAGTCGTTGAAGATTTTCTGATGATAAAGCATCCACAACGGAGACGCACTTTTTTTTTACTTGAGTTAGTCCCACGAATACACATCACTCATTTATCAATTTTGTAATGGGGTAATAGTCACTTTGGTCCCTGAATGTGTAGCAAGTAGTCATAATAGTCCTTTAATGTATCAAAATTTTAAAATGGTCCCTGATTGTCCATTTTGTTAGTCAAAATAGTCCCTAACACTTAAATAATCCCTTAATACTCACAATAACTCTTGTTATATAGGGACTAAAATGACAATAAGTAAGTACGTTTAAGGACTAATATGATAATAAGTAAATCTATTGAAGGACTAAATTTTAATATCAAGGACTATTTTGAGTAACAAAATGCACAATCAGGGACTATTTTGAAATTTCGATACATTGAGGGACTATTGTGACTATTCGTTCCTCATTCAGGGACTAAAGTGACTATTTCCCCATTTTGGGAATTTTTTTTTCCTGCCCCTATCACCAAAAAAAATGATATATCTGCCCCTAGTTGAAAATTATTGCTGTAAATGCCCTTGTTCTTCATTTGAAATGGCGAGCATGACATTTTTTCAACCATTCTCTGCAAGCTTGCAGGCTTTCTCTGGCTTTTCCCTGTACAATCTGTGTGTTCTTAATTTAAGTTGGCGACCATGAATATTTTAAGTTTTCTTCTTGTTCTTCATTTGAAATGGCGAGCATGTAATTTTTTTCCCCATGCTCCACATCTAAAATGGCGGGCATGCATTATTTTATTTTTTTGAATTTTTTTTCCTGCTTGTCCTTTGAAATGGCGAGCAAATGCTTCACTTTGATTGCTTCTTCCAATGTTTCTTCCCTTTGCAGCTCAATTATCATTTTTTTTGTTTATAATACAGCTCGATTATCATATTTTATAATACAGCTCAATTACCATTTTTAAAGTTTGTAGTAATGTGACCATTTTAATGGAAGTTGTATCTACAATGTAATGTTGGTGGAGTTCTTTTTTTGGTCAATATGGAAGTGATATTTATTGATTTTATTAATTGAATAATTTTCTTAAATAACAAAATGTTAGTTGTTATGATTATTTAATGCAAACTCATAACTTCTTTATCACTTAAACCCTTTGCTCGCCATTTCAAAGGACAAGCAGGAAAAAAAATTCAAAAAAAAATAAATGCATGCTCGCCATTTCAAATGAAGAACAAGAAGAAAACTTAAAAGGGGAATTAGTCACTTTAGTCCCTGAATGGGGAACGATTCGTCAATTTAGTCCCTGAAAGCAGATAAATTGCAAAATAGTCCCTGAATGTAGACTTTGTTAGTCAATTTAGTCCCTGAATGCAGACTCCGTTAGTCAATTTAGTCCCTGAATGTAGACTTCGTTAGTCACTTTAGTCCCTGAAATTGACCATGCAGTGACTGTTTTGCATATTATCTGCATTCAGGGACTAAATTGACGAATCGTTCCCCATTCAGGGACTAAAGTGACTAATTCCCCAACTTAAAATATTCATGCTCGCCAACTTAAATTAAGAACACACAGATTGTACAGGGAAAAGCCAGAGAAAGCCTGCAAGCTTGCAGAGAATGGTTGAAAAAGTGTCATGCTCGCCATTTCAAATGAAGAACAAGGGCATTTACAGCAATAATTTTCAACTAGGGCAGATATATCATTTTTTTTGGTGATAGGGGCAGAAAAAAAAAAATTCCCCATTTTGTAATAATAGGAAAGGAATGACCCCACCTAAGATTCTTCCCTTTATGTAAGGTTATCAGCCAAAACGTTGTGGTCCACACAAACGTAATCCACAACGGTGTACTTGTACCGTCAAGGGTTGTGTCTTTACAACTATAATTTATCCATTGAATGGTGATCCATCGTTTTCTTTGAACCTGACTATTCGCTCAAGATTCTCGTTTGGATTCTCACTTGAATTTTCGAACATCGATGATGTCGTCCTCTTCATCCTCAGGCTCAGAGTAAGTCAACGACTGCATTCTGTATATTCTTATTGTTTCTTATGTCGGCCATTATCTGCTTTCGCTATCTACATTTGGTATTGCATGCACGTTGTGTGTCACTATCTATGTAATTGTTTGTTTGTCCTTGTTTATCAATTTTGTCATTTACTGCTTTAAAGATTATTATTTTCTGGTTGCACCATCTCCGACCAAAAAGTTTTCCAAAAAAGGACACCAACACATTCCAAAACCTTCGATAATTAAATTATTGTTTGGATCCCATGATAATTAAATTATTGTTTGGATCCCATAAAATCAGATCTGATATGGCAATCGCCGTCTTTTGGTTCATCCAATTTGAATTTACCATTTATTTACTGTAAATTTTTGTTTTTCTTTGTTATTGTTTGCCTGTCATAACTCTTGGATCTGGTTCTAAATTTGTCCATATGCAACACTACCTATAACATAACAATTTTTTAAGCAATTAGGTGAGGCACTTGTGTTTTTACATCTGGGTATATTCTTAATACATAGTCATCATTGGCTGAAAACTAATACCAATTGTCTGCATTGAATATCCATGTTGCAGCCACACTTACCCAAATCATCATATGCTTGCACATCTTCCTGAAGACCTTTTAATCTTTATAATCACGTTGGTTGCTACATCTTCACTGAAAGACCTTCTCCATTTGAGACAAACATGCAAAGCTTTGAATAAGTACTGTCTGATTGAAAAAGTTTTGAATTGCTGTGCATTGGAGATATCACTGTTGAACAGTGCCAATGAGAATAGGGATTATTTCTACAACTTGTTTGAATCCAGTGGAAATCCAGAGTTTTGCTTTCGAATGGGTCTCTTAAATATTCGAGTTCCACATCCAAACTATGATTCTGTTAAAGACTTGCTATATATCGCTGTACAACAGGGTCACGATGGTGCAAAGTATTCGCTAGCGATACTGAACATCTTTTCTGGTAATGTTGAGAAAATAAGCATGGGAAGAACATCATTAAATGAGTTGTGGTCTCAAAAGAAACTGTACAAATGCAGACAGATGATTCGAGAGGCTATGCTTTCTGATGGATATTGGACACTAAGAGAAGAATCGTGGCCATATGCTTTGGTATACTCAAGGATATGCGTTGATCGATCTGCAGCTTGCAAAGAACCACGACTGAAGAGAGGTGTTCAGATGGCCCTTTCAGATGAGGACTACGAATTTGACACTTGCATTAATTGTCGTCTTGACGTTGAAGTTGAATGGTTCCTCAAAGAAGTGGGTTACGAACCATAATTGGTTGGATCTGTAGTTATTCATTGTTTAAGTTTGTCGTAGATTTTTAAAATTAAGTCTGTACTTTCTGTTATGTTATGGATAATTATGTCTGTGTACAATTTCATCTTTTATATGTTGTCCGACTTATTTACCTTTGAACGACTTATTTACCTTCGAATTCCTTTGTTCGAATTGTTCTTCTCATTTTCCATCTGCAAAAAACGTTACAAATGTTCCATTCGCTGAGCATTCACAAGCGGTTTATTATTTTTAAAAAATTCCGTAAATCATTAGAAAATTCAAAAGAAAAACCATAAGTTGTTGTTTACGTGTTAATGGTCACCTTTAATTGGTTATTGTTGTGTATGGTAAAACAATAATTGTTTGGTTTTGTATATAAAACATCGGTGCTTAATAAATGTCTTCCAAATACAAAAAAAAAAAATATACTGATACATGTAAGACACAAAGCATAATTAATTTATCTAAGTTCTGTATTAAAAATATTTACTTATTGTTTGTCCAAATGTGGAAAAAATGCAGTGTAGTGCCACCGAATAAACTAACTTGTACTGCAATGGAAGCAAGAACATCTACAGGGAGATCTTCAATGTTTGAGGTTTAATAAAGTGGAAATAAGAGGTATTTTATATAATGGGAAAGAAGGATAAACGTATGATGGTGTCGCTTCGTTTCATCACCACTCAAACTTGTAATTTGTTCAAGAAAACACAACCTTAAAAATAGATAGCTGAAAATACACATTCTGCATACATAACACTACGATGGCCGTCATTACATACGCATACTTGCACACATATTACAAGTTGTCAAAGTTTTTCCCAAAATGGGACATAAAAGTACCACACATAAAACTAAAAGGGGCATGCAAGCCCCACAAAAACGATATCACTACAACAACCGATGCATCAAACTTCTTCAGGAGGTGCCATCCTAGCATAGATAATTTCCGGTTTAACCGGATCAACTGCCAACCGAACTTTACAGCCAGAAAACAATCCACTCCTCTTTGTATAAGCAGTCCACTTACCCCTAAGATAAGCTTCATGATTACTTCCATTATGTTTCCAAAACAAGGAGCACTTGTACACATCACCCACTGCATCTATGAGACTCACGGAACTTGGTTTGTCATTCACAAATGCATCCCGCACAAAACTAGAGGGCAGGTACTGCATATATTTTACCTTAAATATTATTATTCAGTCAACATATTAAACATAATAACTTTCATACGCAAATGAGTTTACAAGCATAACATAACGTTACCAGATTATTTACTGTGACTTTGCGTTCGGTAAGTGGTATGATGCAAATGACCATGTTATCGCCACCAATTCCCTCCCCATCAGACTCTGTCATTTCCACATCGGACAACTGAGGATTGGGATCATCATTTGGGAGCTTATTGACATTTGATGATGCTATGATCTCAGGCGCATCGGGTGGACCTTTGAGTTCATCAGCATTTGGGAGATCTTTGGCAATTGATGCATATGGGAGATCATCACAACAACCAACTTCAACAGATGGTTGTGTAAGAGTTGGTACTTCAGGTGGAGCTTTGGATGTATCAAACAGTTCAGGAGCTGCTGAGTAGTCAATATCGCCATAGTATACCAATTCCTTGTTGACTACCTCCATCATATCCAGATCAAGAACGCCCATGTAGAACATACAGTTTCCATTATAGTTCAGAACAAGGTTTAGCCCATTAGGTTGTTGGTAGTGTTCTAGCAAACGATTCAAACCTCTATAGAAATAAGCCACAGAATCGTACATTAAAATACAAACCGCAAATGTGCTACCCCTGGTATCGACAAACAATACTTTATGCTCATTCTGAAGCTCATCTTGAAAGTGCTCGCGGAAATACCAAGGAATGGCAGCAGTATCCTGTAAAATACAAACCCTAAATAGCTCAACAATTACAGTTACTTGCATTTCTGGATCACACTAGGATCAACAATACAAACCCTAATAGTGTCGTTCAATAAGTTAATGAAATTAAACTACAAGTGAAGTGATTTTTGAAATTTAGGGTTCATAATAACCCAAAAAATTAAGTATAAACAACCGGTCGACAAAAGAGCTGACCCAGATACAACCATTCTTTAAACATAATCAAAGATAAAACTAACACTATCTAACTAATACAACAAACATCCTTGATTAGCGACAATAAATGGGTTACAAGTTTCGTACACCAAACAAGACCAAGGGAACAATAAACGGGACAATCAAACGTACCTTGTTTGGATCAATAACTGTATAGAACTTTCGGAGAGTAAGCGCCATTCTACTATTCTCAGCGAAAGAGTGTTTAGAGAGAGACAGAAGACATGAAGGGTTTGTGTCGTTATCTTACCAAAGCTTACTAAACAAGGGACTTTCTAACAACGACAACTGTCAACGTTGCATTTATGTTTTGGGTCAACTACATGGGCTTAGGGTCGGTCTCTCTTGGATTTTATAGGCCCACACGAAAGTATATGGACTCACACATTTTTTGTTGGCATGATTTTATGAAAGACAAACAACCAAGGACATGTTTTTTTTTTGTGAATTCTGCTCTTTATCCAAACCGTTTCGCTCATTCCCAAAGTAAATGTCCAAAATACCCCTACGCATGTTAACTCACGTAGCATAAGCTAACTTGCGGTAGTGTTAAATTTGCGTGAGTTAACTCACGCTGCGTGTCTTAAGTCACGCAAAAAAAAAAAAAATACACTAAAGCCCAGCGTGAGTTAACTCACGCTAGTTATAAATCTGCAAAAATCACATTGAAATCCCAACGTGAGTTAACTCACGTTGGTTTTCATGGCTAGTGGGCAACAGAAAAACACAATATTGTTGTTGTTGCTGCTAGTATCATGTACCTGAGATAGAAACAGAGAGCTTGTCAACCAAAACACTCACGTACAAAATGCAATAAACCGAATAGTAAACAGATGTGAAAATACAAATAAAATAGGACTGATAGCAACATATAGTAATATAGTAAGATATAGTAATATATGAAAGCAAATACATAAAATAATAGCTTCAATGATTATTATAAAAATGATAGCAACATATAGTATGAAAGCAAATACATAAAGTAATAGCTTCAGTGATTATTATAAGAATATGAAAGCAAATACATAAAGTAATAGCTTCAGTGATTATTATAAGAATGATAGCAACATATAGTAATATATGAAGGAAACCAACGTGAGTTAACTCACGTTGGGATTCATTGTGATTTTTGCAGGATTATAACTAACGTGAGTTAACTTGCGTTGAGATTCAATGTGATTTTTTCAGCGTGACTTAAGTCACGTAGCGTCAGTTAAGTCACGCACCGTGAGTTAAGTTACGCAAATTTAACACTAGCGTGAGTTAACATGTGTTGGGGTATTTTGGACATTTACTTTGGGAATGAGCGAAACGGTTTGGGTAAAGAGCAGAATTTTTTTTTGGTTACAACAACCCATTTTAAGTCTTGCCTAGTAAAAATATTTCATTTTGGAATATGGTTTTTTTTTTTGAGAGGGATAGAGTTTTTTTTTTTTTTTGAAAGAGATTCTTCGATAGTGTTCGGAATATTGTTTCTTACAACTAAGTGCAACTGTGCAAGTGTTTGTCTACATATGTTATTCAAAACCTTAGTTCAATAACGTATTCAATATCCACGATGGTTATCAAATGCATCCTTCATAATAATAAGTAGCTTGGTTCGACTCAATTAATGTGATATCTATTTTTGATGCTACATTTAAATACATAAATTTATAATGTCAATCTCTTCGACACATAAACCAGTACAGTTGCAAAATTTATTCCGCCAAATACATAACTTCACGCACTTCTTCAACAAACGTTGCATTTATGCCACTAACTCATCCGCGTATAGGCCCTTCGAAACGATACTATAAGAAAACAGAAAACAACCAATCGTGAGAAATAATAAATTCATCACAAAAATTTGTTATAGACAAATGATTAACTCACCATTTAACCGTCAGTATGTTCAACCGTCAGTGTCGTCCATCATGTCACCAGAACCATTAGCGTCCTCATCCTCCAGATTTTGATTTTGTGGAACGCCATTACAGGACCTTCTGTTGTGACCAATTACACCGCAGTTGCCACACTTGTGTTGCCCTCTTCCCCTACCCGTTCCAGCTGACGTACTCGGTCCACATCCCTTTGTTCTCACAACTGGGGGATTCATTACTGTCTCTTCAATGTTTGCAATGTTGTCAGTTTCAGTGTTAGTTTCATGTACATTGCCACCATTTGCATGCTTCACCTTCAGCTTATTCAATTCAACTGTCATCACATCAACAATGTGTTTATAGTCTTCATCATCACCGTGTGCAACCACTGCTAATTCTTTGAATAAATAATGTAGATTGGCAAGCTTTGCAGTCGAATTTGATTCCCAGTAGAAAGAGCCATCTGTGTGAGTTCCACTGAATTCTTCCTTGGCTTTCTTAGTCCATCTTTTCAACACCAAACAACTGGGCAGCTCATCCTTTTCTAATATCACTAGTACAGCGATAATATGATGACAAGGCAACCCCAAGGACTCCATCCTTTGGCAATTACATCTAAAATCCCCAGTTGTAGGGCAGTATAAAACATTCCACACTGATCCGGTATCATTCCACTTTTTAACAAGGTAAATTTCATGCATTCCCGTCTTAAGGCGATCGCAGATTCTTAGTGACAAAGCTTTCTTTAACGTCGGACGAAATAAAAGAAATATCCTATTTGTAAAATGGACAGATGCAAACCTCTCTAAGGATTTCAAATTTGTTTGCAAAACAAACTCACCGTATAATCCTTCAAAATTAGCTTCCACTTCCCTGAATCTAAAGTATGTTAGGCATCTATGAAATTGTTGAACAAAATCAGTTAAATTGCATCTGGAGTGAACATACTTTCCAATATGGCTATGCAACGCCTCACACCTTGATGTCGTCCTTATCCCAGCAAAAAAATTACCTCGTATCAAAGCTGTAGCCCACATGTTTCTTCTCTCGTACAAATCTTGTATCCAAATGTTGTCTTCCAATCCAAACTTACTCACCATTTCATCCCAGGTTTCTTCAAACCGACTAACATCAATGTCACCCAACATGCACCTTTTTAGGTATGGCATGAAATCAGGAACACCTACATTGCTAACTGCATTGCGTAGCAAATGCCATGCACATAACCTATGATGAGCTCCAGGAAAAACATTACGAATTGCATTCCTCATGGATAAATCACCGTCAGTTATAACTGATGTTGGAGCCGTGCCTTCCATTGCCTCCATCATTTGTTCAAGTAGCCATACATATGTTTCTTCGGTCTCATTTGATACGAGAGCAGTTGCAAAAATAATTGTTTGATTGTGGTGATTAACTCCAGAAAACACAACAAAAGGACACATATACTTGATCTTCCTATATGTCGCATCAAATGCTACAACATCACCAAACAACCTATAATTCAATCTGCTCTCACCATCGCACCAGAAAAGATGTTCCAACCTCCCCTCATTATCAACTGTGTGTCTAACAAACATCATCGGGTCTTTGGTTCCCAAATCTCTAAGAAACTTTAGTGCAGTGGATGCATCAGCCGCTCGTAGATGTCGTTGTTTGGCAACTTGATTGTATAGGTCCTTCCTTCTAAAACCTATCTTCCCATATCCCCCACAGTTGTTTGCAAATGCACCATATACTTGACAAGTCCTAATTCCAACTTTTTTAAAGTTTAGAATTTGGGAAATATCAGCCTCCGTAAACTTTCTATGTCCAGGTAACATAGAACAATATTTATCTTCAATCAATGTATGGTTGTGTTCATCAGCAAAGAGAGTCACATACCATCTTTCTGTATGAATATTAACGTGAACACGAAATTTAGCCAAACAACCACACCTACTTTCACGTCTTGGTTCACGCTTTGGAGTTGGCGTAGTTCTCTCATTAGTTTCCCTGTAACCCTCACTAGAACAAACAAATGTTTGTTGCAACTTCTCACCCTTTACATTCCTAACAAGCTTGCTTTTGCGGACAGAGAAACCATTCAATCTTGAATACCAACTATAGAATTGATATGCAGTTTCTAAATTTAAAAAATCATACCTCCCAACATCTTCAATGCTAATATTTTTCATATTCACCTTCAATATATCAGGCATACCATTTATGGTAATTGGATCTTCTTCTGGGTTATGTTCATCGAATTCTTCGTCAGTGTTGTCCAAATTCTCATCTTCATTCCCATTCTCATTACCATCCCCACCATCATCCTCATTCATATTCTTATCCTCAGCTTCATACTCATCATCCCCACTCTCATCCTCATTCATAATCTCATGCTCATCTTCATACTCACCATCCCCAATCTCATCCTCATCCTCATCCTCATCCTCATCCTCATCCTCATTCATATTCTCATTCATATCTGCTTCAAAAGCATGCTCATGCATCTCATCTTCAAACTCGCAATCCCCATTCTCATATTCATACGAACTACTTTCAGTTCCATTGCTATTGTTACTCAAATGTTGTGTTGAGCCTTGATTGTAGTCATTCATAGACATGATATTGTTAATGTTCTGCTACAAGTAAGAAAGTATTTTAACAGTTAAAATCAATCCACCATTTAACAAAAATTTGCATATATTGTTAGTAAGGCGTGACAACATTTCAAATCAACAAACACTGTCGATTTAACTCAAATTTGCAAGATCATCACCAGTCATTAATTCTTTTCAACAGTGTTGCAAATGCAATCTGAGCACCATGTATGTATTCCTTTAAGATTTCATCTAATTATTTCATATTCATAAACAACTAAACTCCAGATTAACAATGGCACGGCTAACTTTAGGATCTAACACCACTTTGAAAGGCTAATATAAGTAAAGATCTAAAAACCCCTTGGATTTAACACAGCTAACATCTAGCATCGTTTATCGCAAAGATAGTCGAAGAAAATATACTTACTCAAAACAATGTTAACTGCAACAGATTCGCAACGATTTGCACGAACGAGGAAACAGGAATCAACGATTTCGAATTTTTTTCGGAGAAATATTCTAGGATTTTGATTTTGTTAAAATGTTGGATTTTGATTTTGGTAAAGTTATTGTTAATTGACGTCATAAACTTGATTTTAAGTTATTGAAAATCGATTTCTTAAAAATACAAATAATTGGAATAAACCGGAAGCAACAGGTAAAACATCAAGTGGCAACCGGAATTCCAGGTCAAAAAAAACTGATCCATGGTGGAACATATTGAAAACTGGTCCATGGAAGAAGCCGTCTAAAATAGGTTGGTACTTATGGAAATAAGATTATAAAATTTAAGAAAGAAAGTTTTAAAAAACGGGTGCGGGGCGGGGGTGGGTGCGGGGCGGGAGTAAGCATACCCCGCACCTGCCCCCGTACTAAAACTCCAAATTTCCCCCACACCCGTACCTGCACCCGGTTAAATCGGCTTTTCCCCGTTAAATTCGGGGCGGGGGCGGTCGGGTCTTGCGGGGGCGGGGTTTGTTGCCATGTCTACCAATACGCCTTACAAAGAAATTAAAAAAGAAAAACGACTTCCAAACAATACGTAACTTTAGTTTTTTAAATTATAGCAACAACAATTCTAAAACATAGCCAATGATCATACTTTTTGAAAAACTTCACGATACACAACATTTTTGGTTTCCTTGCAAACATTATTATCTTCATCCAAGATGAGCAGCTTCAAACCTTTCCTAGAAGTAACTCGAGAGACAACGACATAGAGTTGTCCATGCGTGAACACGGGCTTAGGAAGATAAACTCCCACTCGAGATAAAGATTGACCCTGACTTTTATTTATTGTCATCGCAAAACAAAGCGTCAATGAAAATTGCATGCGTCTGAATTTGAAGGGTAGTTCTGGATCACTCGGAATAAGATTCATCCTGGGAATGAATACCCTGGTACCTGCCCTTTCTCCTGTAATTACAGTAGCAACTACCGTGCTCTTCCCTAGATGTGTAACTGTCAGCCTCGTACCATTACACAGTCCATTGGCCTGATCGATGTTTCTCATCAGCATAGCCGGACATCCCACCCTTAGTTTCAACCGGTGATTTGGAATTCCAGAGCTCTTAATACCATTAAGAAATTCTGTTGTGAAATACTCGCTTTGGACATCATAATTTTCACACGATCAACTGAGTCAAGCGTTGGTGCGAGTATTTCCCTTTCTTGGAAAAATAGCTGGTCACCAATGTTATCATTCAAATCAGGATACACAAAGTTTATAATTGACATCAACGGATTTGTTGTGTCCGATATGAGCAAATATTCAGGAATTTCTACCTTCATTTCACCATTCTCATCCGAAGCGTCATTGTCGTCTCCATTTGAGAGTATCCACTTGCCAAAATTAGGAATTTCTTCCTGCTCTGCATGCTCTGCAGGTACCAAAGATGCACCCAATCTCATATTAACAGTAAGCCTCAACAAATTACAATAAGCCCATATCTTTGATGAATTGATTGAGGCATCAACAATATCTTGCCTCGTTCCTTTTCGGACAACAGGCAATATCTGCCTGAAATCACCACCTAAAACTACTGTCATTCCACCAAAAGGTCTAAACTCGTTTAGGGGATCATTCTTGGACATCACACATTGATCGGTCAACTGCCTCAAAGCACCATCGGTGCATCATTGGAGTCTCATCCCAAATTATCAACTTTGCAGCGCACACCAGGTCGGTCCTAGGACTATCCTTTTCCATCGTAAGCGATGATGCCTCATTAATCTCAATAGCGACTGTCAGCGTCGAGTGCGCGGTTCTTCCACCTGGTAATAGAAAAGCCGCTATACCGCTGGATGCAACATTCAATACAATTAACCCCTTCGATCTAACAACATCTGACAATGTTTTTCATATAAAGGTTTTTCCAGTACCACCTTAACCATATAAGAAAAAGAAACCACCCTCGTCAGAACCAATGGACTCCATGGTCTTGTCATGCACACATCTTTGTTCATCAATCAACATCAGCGTGTGTCTTATCCAGTTTATCTTTGTTGTCATTTAGCTCATCAACGATACGCTTGTTTGTGAAAGTTGGCATGTCTGCTGCATTTGGCCTGGGCATAGATTTGAAGTCAATAAGAAACCGTCCGTTTTCCTGAAGCAGCATTTCAATTTCAATCAAACACAGCTTCTTCAAGTCATCGTCACTGATACGCAGATCTGCATATTAAATGTAAAGTCCCGAAATTAATATTGACACATTTGCATGCATATGTGTGCACGTTGAAGAGAAAGATAAAATATTAGCTTTATATGAGAATTCTTTATATTTAAACATATCAGCTTAAAAAATGTAGAAAATGCTGAATGGTATCGTAGAGTTAGTAACTCTTGGTTTGTTCTTTACTATAATTGCCTCGTCCATGTCATTTGCACCCTGATGCTAAACTCGTCATCCCAGAATTCCAAGCAGTATTTGACTTGTGTTGCTTCAAAAACAACAACAAAGGAGTACGCAAAGAGAAGTGCAGTGGAGACAACACTAACAAAGCATATCTCAGTGGAGACATGTTTTTACTTTGAAGTTTTATGTTACCTCTTAATGCATTTTAAGTGCAGCTTTTCCTTTTAAAGTTGCATAATGACACGCCATTTGTTCTAATTCCCATCAATGACAATTGCAACATGTTCTGGCCTTAAAAAAAAATATATCATTATGTCTTGAAACATGTCTATTTTCACTTCTGTCTTTGTCATAAAAACTAAAAATGATAGTAAGAGAATATATGCAATGCAACAGAAAAAATGATATTAAAGTTACGACTCAATTCTTAATCGAAAAAAGCTTCTTTCAGCTTAACTCAAACTAAAAAAATAAGCTTATTTGTAAAGGATTTCCCAAGCCATTATCTAATTAACGCGAAAATAAATAGATATAGAAACTGCTACAAAAAGATGTCATGAATGCTCACTAATCTAGATAACGTGAAAAATTAATCAATTAAAGAACAGTTTTGTGGCGTTTATAGTAAGTCATGCATTAACCTTATGTTGTTTGCATTATTTGTGGGTGTGTTAGTGTCAGTTCTGCGCTGCTATTACGTGATGTAGCTGCTGGCTGGGAGTCTTTTGTGTGTGCATAATTGCTGTTGCGTCCGCTTGGCTTTTCTGTTTTTTAGTTGCAGGTATTTCAGCCTGTTGTAGTGCAGCTTTGCTGCTGTGCAGCTGCGATTTTTTAGAGGATCTTTGTGGGCATTAGGTTGTGAGACAGGGGTACTCTCGTGTAGGCAGCACCACGGTTTGTCGTGGTACTTTGCTGGGTTTGGTCTTTGATTAAGGCAACCTAGTGTACACCTCGGCCTCATGATTATTGCACCCGACCCTTGTATATGAATTTACCATCCGCATATATCTCCCTTAGATCATACCCCTATTCAAGCCTTCAAAACACTCCCTACATTCACATTTAGGTTCCCTCGTAGAAAAATATTTTCTCCTAGTGGTATATTTAGAATTAAGCCTCCTAAATCATCCCAAAATTTACTTTTAAAGTTTTTTTTAACCCTGCCCAGGGTGCATAAGCACTAATGATATTAAAGATGTATTGTTCCACTATAAATTTTAGGAATATGATATGCTCTTCTATCCTTTTCACATCTATAACATCCTTCTTTCATTCCTCATCAACAATAATGTCTACCCTATTTGTCGGTCTAACTTATAACACTAAAGACTTATTGTTACACTATAAATTGTATAACTATGATATGATGTCCTATCCTCTTTACATATACAACATCCTTCTTTGATTCTGTATTCACTATGATGTCTACCTCATTTCTCGTTCTAACTTTATTAGTGTACCAATTCTAAAACCTTAAACTATCTAATTCTTTCACCCTTTCATCCACCCACTTAATTTCATGATATTAAAGATGTATTGTTCCACTACACTTTTTAGGAATATGATCTCCTATCCTGTTCACATCTATAATATCCTTCTTTCATTCCTCACCAACAATAATGTCTACCCTATTTGTCTGTCTAACTTGTAACACTAAAGACGTACTGTTACACTAAAAATTGTATAGATATGATATGATGTCCTATCCTTTTTACATATACAATATCCTTCTTTGATTCTGTATTCATTATAATGTCTACCTCATTTCTCGATCTAACTTTGTTAGTGTACCAATTCTTAAACCTTGAACTATCTAATTTTTTCGCCCTTTAATCCAACCACTTATTTTCCTATATGCACGTACAATAATCTTCCTTCTAGTCATAGCACCAACTATTTCAATATATTTTTCTATAAGAGTGTCTATATTCCATGTTCCAAAACTGATCATACTCTCTTGTACTAACTTCTTTATCCACACATCATTTTTAGAGGTCCATATTACACCTCAAAATGAATGTGATACAAATAACATACATTTTGCCCAAACCATGGGTCGTTTATGCGTATGATGGTTTACCAAAAATTATCATTGATAGTTGAAAGACCAATTTTAAAAGGCTATATTGTGGTAGCAAAATATTTGCATTGATTTTGCTAGGCTGTATTTTTTATTCATTGTTTGAAAAATGGAATATGTTATTTAGTATATCAATAATATTAATGGGATTTATACCGTCTTCAATAATTTTTATTTTTAAATCAAAAGTGGGCAATTAGAGTATCACCTCACCAAAATATATTAAATAAAAAATATATACAATAGAAAAAGAGGAGAGACCAACCCAAAACTCTCAAAAATTTAAGAATCTAAAGTTTGATAAACCAAACTTGTTTCCAACAGAATACTCACTAATTTGGGCAGAGATGCTATTGCAGTTAGTATAATCATTAAGAGTCAGACCTAAATTTGCTAAAGCATATAAGCAAAAATTTAATTCTCTATAAATATAAGAAAATATAACTTTCATAAGCATATATGTTCCAAATTTGTTAAACACTCATACAAACTTCTATAAGTAGCTAGCATTTCTCTTTATATATGTTTATATTTGGGTTTCTTAGTTAAGATTTCTTTTGTAAAAAAAAAAAATTAAGATTTCTAAAACTTTTTTATATATACATTCAAAAAAAACTTTTTTATATATGTTTAAAATTATATTTGTATAAAATTTGTTAAACACTCGTACGAACTTCTTATCGAAGTCAAATATCTCAAAATTCAATAATTTTTTATATACACTTAAAATTATGTTTGTATAAAATTTATTTAATAAAACACTGATAAAAATGTCTCAAGTAAGTCAAATATCTGTAAAGATTAAAACCAGTTTATATGTGATTAATGCATTAAAATCACGTCATTCTCCTTTATTTCTCCATTAAATATCTAAGGTATTTTATTAATGATATTAAATCGATTTAAACAAAATTAAATCAAAACAAAATTAAATCATTTAAATAATGTGATTCTCATTACCTGTATAGGAGTAAAGTAGTCATTAAGGAGAATATCTTCATTAATATTAAAATGTGATTAATGATTTAGAAATTTTTTAAAATGTGATTCTCATTAACAATATATATATATATATATATATATATATATATATATATATATATATATATAACACAGCCCTCTCATTAAGGAGAATATCTTCATTAATATTAAAATGTGATTAATGATTTAGAAATTTTTTATTACATTAATATCATTTGTTTTTTTTATGGTCCTTTTGAATATTTGTATTTCTTCATCAGTTTGAAAACAAATCTTTATTGTTTGATGGTGAACAACGAAGACCATATATAGAACTTGAGATTCTTAAAATGCTTTTCCAAAGAATAAATATTTACACCAACAACACAACACGATAAGAAAGTGGTACACACCATATTATCATTTGTTTTTTTTATGGTCCTTTTGAATATTTGTATTTCTTCATCAGTTTGAAAACAAATCTTTATTGTTTGATGGTGAACAACGAAGACCATATATAGAACTTGAGATTCTTAAAATGCTTTTCCAAAGAATAAATATTTACACCAACAACACAACACGATAAGAAAGTGGTACACACCATATTATTGTAGCCAATATACATATGATTTACTAATAAATCCTTGAATGTCTACACATGACAATTGTCCACAAGTTCATTATGAATATTTCTAAAAAAAAATAATCATTATAAGCAGTGGTAGATGTGAATCCTTTAGTTATTTCCATTTTTTTATTAAAAAATTGATAAAATTTGTCATTTATTATTCTTAATGATTATCGAAAAATAATAATTATTCTTGCTTTTTTTTTTTAGGCATTTTATACTTACTTGTATAAAACTTATAAATATTACCATGTATTGGACCATGTGAGATTGAATCCGTAATCCTTATTTGTAAATGATAAAAAGCGAATTACTCCTTTGATATTATACCAAAAATATAATATATATTGAGTTATGTGTCTGCAATTAAATGCTCAAAAGATCTGCTCATAGCAATTATGTTTTGTCTTAAGCCAATAGCTTCTTTTGTTTAATGAGTCAATTGATTTTTGAAATTATTGTGAGACCATTATTGGTTAAATTTTACTTAGACTCAGGTCAAACTCCATACTATCATAGACCTTCCATAGAAACTGGAGGGTCAGCACAAAAAATCATTATCATTCAAAATTATTATTTGAGAGTTTAGATTATCGGAAATTAAGAAAGTAACTTTTTTTTACATATATTACTTCAAAAAACCTTTTTTACATATATATAATTTGTTTTTTTTTATCATGATGGCCTACTATATTTATCTCTTTTTTTTAGGGATATTATATTCATCTTTTTAGGTGTTAATATTTATCTGTATATTTAATTTTAGCAACATTGTTGTGGTAAAGGGATGAAGATAATAGGAAAAAAAAAGTCATATATATGATACAACACTCATCAAAGAAATTAAATCAATAAAAAAGGATAGTGTCCACTCTAATTTCCTAATTACACAAAGCAAGTTAACAACAACTATCTATAATATTCAATATGATTTTAATCAATATTAAAATCATAACATAGTCGGTGAGCAAAAGAAACATTGCTATTTGAAATGTAAAATATGATCAACAATACAAATCGTAGCTCTAAAATTAAGTGCATGAATAGTTTTAAAAAAAAAGTAGTCATCGTGTGCATCATATTTCATCAAATTCGTTCTTCGAGATCCACATTTTGAACACCTAAAGAGAAGGTGAAATAGGTTTCCATATGCTGAATTTCCATATGTTCAGCTGAAAGAAAGAAAATTAGAGTGAAATAAGTTTAATTGTTGTACCCGTGGAAAATATAAAAAATAGAATCAATTTTTGGAGACAGATATATGAAAATAAGAAAAAAATCAATACATTGAAAGATGGATTTCGAAAACTATTTTAAAATTCTTGTATGAAATTAGAGATGATCTGAAAAATGGTGTGGAAAACATGAGCTTCAAAAGCAATATTTATAGCCAAAAAACACCAAATAACCACAAAAATTATTCCATTGATTAATGGATGCAATAATTGGGAATAAATTATACATTAATTTTTGAAACAAACTCATACACATACTCATGATATATTAGTCTTTTAATTTGAAATAATCAAAGTCACAATTTTTTTTATTATAAAAATATTTTGATTGCGAAAAACGAAAAACATATAATAAAGATTTTTTATTTACGTATCGTTTTTTTTAACCCTGTCTCGATCTAGATTTAATCTTATAATTTAAATGTGTTAAAAAATCAAATGAATAATTATTTAATTAAATATGTACAATTTTTTTTTTGAAGAATGCACAATTATTTTTTATAAAGCGCATATTTTTTTTCCACATCAAGAGTACACAATAAAAACAAATTATTTTTTATAAAAATATATAAATACTTGTAAAAACAAAGTAGAGTCTTGGAATAACGTATGTTCCATGATTTATGTTTTTTTTTTTGAGAGAGTGATTTATGCTTTTTTGTTAAGACTTTTTTTACTATAGCCATATTTACGGTTGTTTTTTTAACTAAAATTGAAATCAATCTTTATGCAATTAATTATCATCAAAGTCTTAATCAATTATTATTAACGCCCAGAAAATGTCATTTTTTTTTAAATTTAAATGTGTATAAAATATAAATTTCTAATATCAAAATAAAAACATTATTTTTTCATACTGAACACTTTTTTTTAAAAAAATTCTTGGAAAATATAATAGAGTGGGGATATTTTTTTTTTTAAGAATAAAAATAGAAGTTTAAATACTCCTCCAAAATTTTCGGTTCATTAGAGTAATTTCATATGTAAATTTTCGGCTGTCATTCTGGTACATTAAATACTCCTCCGAATTTTAGCAAATAACATTTTGATGTGTATATGAAATAAAATATTAAATGCACCTTTCAATATAAGGTTTTTACGTGTACTATCAAAGTAAAACATGTGAATTGAAATTCTTATGAATGAAAATAAAAACTAATATAAAATAATAAAAAATAATGATTTGAAAAATCAAATTATATTTGAACCGTGTTAATAACAAAATGTAGAGATACACATATGTAATATTTTTTTGCATTATTCCTGCGATATTTTTTTTAATAGAAGAGATACACATTGATTGAATGATGTTGGGAATTTTTTTAATAACATTGCCAATTTATTGATATAATCTTGTTTGGCCATTGTGATTTTATAGGAAAGGTGTTGAAATAAATTTTTTTTATCTATTAAGCAATTCCGATTTTTTTTTTGGTTTAAGGCTTATTTTTTTTAGAGCAGGTCCACTAAATAGAATCAACTGAAATTATATTTTTGATATTCTCTAATGATACGTTTTCAATTCAAATTAAATACCTCCAATTCCAATCTTTTTCTGTCCTAAAATAAAGTATCCGATTTTCTTTTTCTTTCATAAAACAAACATTGAACAATTGAACGAAATTCATTAAAAAAAATTTAGTGAAATCTGTTCAACGGTTTTTGCGATTTTAGAGGAAAGGTCTTGAAATATTTTTTTTTTTAGCTATTAAGCAATTCCTAATTTTTTTTTTGGTTTAAGGCTTACTTTATTTTTTTAGGGAAGGTTCAACGTTTATTTTAGCAATACCATTAAATAGAATCAATTTATATTATTGCCAAAAAAAAGAGGAATCAATTTACGTTATAAAAAAAATAGAGGAACCAATTTGATAGCATTTAATATTTTTCTTTTTGTATTTCAACCAAAATTAAATTACATGATTCTACCAAAAATAGAAATATCTAATAAGAAAAACATGGGGTTTACGTCCTCTTTTTTTTTTTTGCGGTAATCGGCGTTTTATTAAAAAATTTAATTGTGGTGGAATTTATCCTTTGACAAAAATAACGTATACTTTTTAGTCTAGTAAATATTTGTATCATACATGACCTTAACAAAATAACCAAATATTATTTTTTTGGGTACCAAGTAAAATGTATCTAGTTAAATTATATAACAAATTAATGGTTACTACCAAATCTAATTAAATTATTTTAAAAAGTTACACTTTTATCAAATCATTTTTTTTTGACAAATCAAATCATATTTTTATTATTTGACATATATCAATTATTTCATCTCTTTGATATTTAAATAATTATTTCATTAATCGTATTTTAATTAGATATTACTTGTTTTATTTTAATATCTGAATTCAAATATATTAATTTAAATTATTTGATTATTCAAAAAAAGCATATTAGAATTTGAAATTGTAAAACTTCCTTTTGTATTTGTATTTCTAAAATACGAAACGTTTAGCAGAAAGAAATAACATTTAATTATTTTTACAAATATAAAGCATACGTTTTCACAAAATAAATCAACAATAATTTGGAATTCGTATTTTTTGAATAAATAGGAAATGTTTGATTTGAAATTTGAAGCATATTAGAATTTGAAATTGTAAAACTTCCTTTTATACATAAACAATAAATACAAATTTGTGAGGATGAATGTGGTGAGAGTATTTTGTGAGGATGAATGTGGTGAGAGTATTTGAAAAAAGAATAGGATGAGAGTGCCACGTGTCATAAGAATAGGAGGAGAAAAAACATTTCCATAAAGGACTATGGAATCGGCCGTAAATTTATATTATATAGATCATCTGACTTGGGACTCTGTAATTAAGATTCTAGCAAGGACCAACGGCATAGATTTTACATTTATTTTAGGAATTAATTATAATTGTTATACAATTTAAGGATATATAAGAGAGTGAATGTTAGTAAAATTTAGTGGTAAATTTCTTGGCTAAAAATATATATACCAAGTCGACGATCCCTTGACCTTGGAGTACTATCCTTTTTCCTTTCATATATTTTGTTTATAAAAAACATACATGGACAATTCCTTGACCTCCTTTTGAAGTTTGGCCTACGTTATGTTAATGTTTAATTTTGTGAGTTCAAGTAAAATGGGGTCTATGTCTTTGTTAGTTCTGTATTGCTTCACATGCCATTTCAAATCAAACCATGATACTCTCCAATGGGAAGGAAGCTCCAAGGCATGGACCACTCTTTCAACAACCTTGTTAGAAATTGATTCTTTGATATTGATAGAATATTAAATGAAAGCATCTTTGAGCCAAATTATTGCAAACAATTTCGCCACATCCAAGATTTTTTCATCTTCTAACCCCAAATGTGAGGCCACAAGAAGCTCTATAAAATCTTTAGCATCACTGAAGAATCTATTGTCTGTAACATCTAAGAAGTTGGTTAGGATATCTGAATTTCATGAATGACAACCAAAAATTAGTTCGTAGGTTTTGATAAATTTGATGAATATCTAATTAAAATAGATAGTTACCAGATGGAAAAACATTGTGTTGTTTTTTGGATTTCCAAACTGTTGTATTTGGATTTCCAAATTCTATTATCTACCGAAGTTGTTACTAGGTTGAGTCACGACCAGGTCGCTCTCTTTAAGACGTTTCGTGGCACTACCCAAAATTGTGCAAGGTAGAATATCAACCACGCCGCCTCCAGGATAAAACAAGCCCAGCTACAACTGTACGGTTAACTACTGCACCGTAGAAAACCGTTCGAGAATTACACCTTCAAATATGGTACAAAGACCACTCTTTAATACTGAAACCACTTTAATATGGTATTATTACCATTCTATTATGGTGCTAAGACCACTCAAATATGGTGTTTCCACCATTCTAACCTTTAAGTTTTCCAAACTATCAATATGGTACTATGACCACTCAAATATGGTGTTACCACCATTTCTCCTCAAATAAAATTATTGAATAATTTTTATATACCGTTAAGATCATTCTTGATTCCGACGGGACATTGTTTATTCCAAATAGGGACTATGATCTTAAAAGTACTCTTTATTCCGAAGGGACATATATTATCGAAGGGACTATGAACTTAAGACCATTCTTAATTCTGAAGGGACATTAAACCGAAAAGGGACTATGGTCTTAAGAACACTCTTAATTCCGAAGGGACAGAAAGGAGTAGAAAAAAAGGAGAAGGACTTGTTAAACAAGTCGAAGGAGGGAGAAGAGATGAAAGACTCGTCAACACAACTCAAAAAAGGGAGAAGAGAGAAAGAGTTCCCGACAACTCATTGAAACTCTTTGGTGTGTGGAATGCACTATGTGAGCTCTCCATTTATAGAGAAAATTCACAACTAATAAGTGAGAAACTTTGGGAACAAGTAATATGAGAAACTTTGGGAACAAGTAACATATTACTTTGCGATTAAGTAATTCACATATTAGATCTAGTACAAAAATATCTTAATTGAGTACTAAAATATATTAAATTTAGTACAAAAATATATTATATTATGTACCAAAATATTTTAGCAAAACTTGGGGACTAAGAAAGCACTTTCTAATAATGATTAAATTAATTATTTAATTTATCATTTCCAAATAATAAAATATATATCAATATATATTTTTTTCTCTAGTGCTTATGCACCCCCATTAATTAGAGGTACACACCCACTATATAAACACTACTAATGTGTGTGTTCCATCCGATGTGGGACTTCCACTTTTTTCAATTCACACAACACTAGTTCTACCCAACATGGAAATTTGTGTTTAGTCTTTTTACTCAATTTCCACACATGTTCCAACAATCCCCCACTTGAATTTAAAAAATGGTTTCAGAAGTAACGTCAAAAACGTCTCCATAAGATTTGCTAGTAAACAAAGGTGTCGCCTACAACTTGAACCTTTGCATAGCGAGTAAAATTCTGATTAACAAGAGTTGCTTACAGCATTGAACTCTATCTCAGACATAGAACCCACACACAAACCTTTTTATAAGGTGTATTCTAAAAGCCCGTGCGTTTATGGCCTTGCACGTGTATCCCGGTTTTAACGAACGCTCTAGGTATTCTGCCCCGAATCCCATAGGAACCGGCCCTTAGTTCCACATTCGTATAGGTGAGTCTATCAAGAGTACTCCTGTAGCTATGTACTCCACTCCAAATAGAGTATAGATCTCATTAAGAGTTTCTATTATCTCATCCTTCTATCGCTGCAGGAATCATGCTTTCTTACTTTTAACATAGCATGTTCTATCACTTGTGACTTGTTATTACCCATTGAATCTATTTCTTGGGATCTCCAGTCATGTAGGTCGGGTTACCATCACTTGTGACCTTTGGGCATTAGTCCCATCCTATTGGATGTGTTTAGGACTTTCTTTCTAGTAATTCCTTTCGTCAAAGGATTGACTAATTCTTTATCAGTACGTACATGATTTACTTTAACCGTTCCTTTTGAGAGTAGCTAGCTCTCTATTTCTCTATGTGTTCGTGCCTTAATAATCGCCTCTTACCATTGTGGCAACGATTCTCAATTTTGTAATAGCTGCAGACTATCACAATAAATTAACACTTCTGGAAACGGTTTTATCCACTAAGGGATTTCAACTAGCAAGCATCTTGTCAACTTGCTTCTCCACTAGTTTTCTCTAGTGTTCTCATCTCAGATTCATTCCATAGTGGACTGAGTCAATATCATTTGTTTTAACAAACAACTCCTCTAGTGATGCTCAATGTGCAAACACTAGTCGCTAAATAATCATCTGAAAGATGTTCTATTTTATATCTTGTGCCATTTAAGTACAATAGGTTACTCCTAGTGAAGTAATCTTAGAATCATAGTCTTCTTAAGGCACCTCATGACTCTTTCTATAGCATGGCAATGCTTTTCATCTGTCTACTAGTAAACTTGCACAAGAGTTTCACGACATCGGCAATGTCGGATCTAATACATTCAGTGGCTTACCTAAGGACTGCCAATGATGCTCGCATATTTTATTTGTTTAACTCCATCTCAAGTGTTCTTACACTTGGATCATAATATATGATTGCAAGTTTACGGTGAAATAATAATATTTCCTTAAGAACTTCTCAACTTTGTGAGATTTATCAAAAAAAAAAATTCTTTTTTCTGATCTAGTAATCTTGAAACCAAGAATTACTTCAACTTTGTCTAGATCTTTCTTATCAATGTTATTGATAAACAATGATTTCACATAATTCATAACATGAATATTTAAATCAAATATGAGCAAGTCGTCTTTATAGAGACTTATGATCGTGCAAATATTATTTGTTACTTTCATTCACTTTATACTCATTCAATAGCATTAGAATGTCAAATTTTTCATGACATTCCTTAAGAGTTTATTTTAGACCATACAAATAATTATCTAACTTACAGACCTTGTTTTCTTGTCCATGAATCGCAAAACTTTCAAGTTGTTTCATATAGATTTCTTCTTCTAGTTCACCATAAAAAGAGGCAACTTTCACATCCATTTGGAGTACTATCGAGTTATGAACGGCGGCTAAAGGGACTAGTACTCTTATGGATATGATTTTCGTGACTGCTGAATGAATGTCGAAGAAGTCTATATTTTTCTCTTTGTCTAAAACCTTTGACTACAAGGAGAGCCTTGTATTCATCAACCGTACCATCAGGTTTTAGTTCCTTTTTCCAAAATCCAAATACAACCGATTGATTTTGCAACTATGAGACAAGTCAACCAAGTGTCATGTTTTGTTAGACTCTAGAAGATTCATTTCAACATTTTTTGCTTTTTGCCATAATTCAGCATCCAATGAGGATATAACTTCTTTAAGGCTTAATGAATCTTCTTCCAATGTATAAACCAAGTTCATACTCTTTAGCAATTTTAGCTTTCTTACCTCCTTGAGGTTCTATAACATCTCGTATGATGTTTTCATAACTGTTTCTAATTACATGAATGTGATTAGATATAGTGCCCCCACTAGTTCTTAATTTTTAGAAGGGAATTATTTTGCCCCCACTAATGTCGTGCTCCCATTAGAGCCCCCACTATTCTTTTAAAGGGGTAAACATTTACATAGAAATCGACATCTTTTAAATTCTATGATCACTTTAACATTTAGGTCATAAAACCTATATGTTTTGTCATTTATCGCATACCCGATGAATACACATTCATAGGCTCTACTAGTGAGTTCAACTCTCGGGGTCCAGAATCCAAATATAGTTCAGACAATCCCAAGTTCAAAAATAAGACAAGTTGAATTGTCTTTTCTTCAAAAATTTCTTAATTAGAATTTTTGTTCTTAGACTTGGGTACTCTATAAATTTCAATTTTCGTTATAAAAATTGAGCATTCAAGCATATCAATTTTATTTTCCAAAATTCACAGTCATCAATAAATATGATAAAAACATCATTTTATCATTTCTAATTTATGTGTCATCAAATTCACACATATCATAATTTATTATGTTTAGAGATTCATATTCTCTAAATTCTGATTTATATGAACTTTTGGTTCATATATCTTGACTGCAATAAATAAAATTGTCTAATCATATAACGTTGGAATTAAGTCCAAGTTACTCAAGTTTAAAATTAAACATTTGTTCGTGATCAATTTTGATATGTCAAATATTAAAATCACACAACTAATAAAATAGAAGGATAATTTTAATTTTTAACATACCATCAAAGTGCAGTCTTTTCCCACAAGAATGCATGGTACACAAGTCTCTCTTTAAGTCTGAGTAAACTCAGTCTTATTCAATAAAATCTGAAATTCAGATTTTTTCTTAAACATAAAGTAGAATTTCACAATTCCATTTATTTTCCTTTAATTCACAATTATCGGTTTGGAGTTTTTGTGGCTCGATGGATCTATGGTTCATCGCTGGTACCCAATATACTAACAATGTTGCTGCACTTATTTTGGTGCCTTGAATTCTCAATATCATTTTAAGCATGATTTTCTTCTCACCGTACGTGGCTGCTATTTGTCCAAAGTTTCAATTCACACTTCAAGTGTGATGACGAATCTTAAAACAATACATAAGAACCAAGATCACCCAAAAAAAATAATATTGCCCTTTTATCATTCCCTTAACATAAGAAGTAGCAACATTGATGTATCCAGGGACAAACATAGATACTCACAATTTACTCCAAACTTTACAAAAAAAAAGGATACGCGAATTTCATAGTGTTGTTGTTTTACAACAAGCACTTCGTCGTGTTCAGTCAAAGGATATATTTTTATAGCTTGATTTATCCTTAATGTGTAACTTCTTCGGTAGACATCGAAACGTCTTAAAAATTGTTGTTTTTTGGATTTCCAAACTGTTGTATTTGGATTTCCAAATTCTATTATCTACCGAAGTTGTTACTAGGTTGAGTCACGACCAGGTCGCTCTCTTTAAGACGTTTCGTGGCACTACCCAAAATTGTGCAAGGTAGACTATCAGCCACGCCGCCTCCAGGATAAAACAAGCCCAGCTACAACTGTGCGGTTAACTACTGCACCGTAGAAAATCGTTCGAGAATTACACCTTCAAATATGGTACAAAGACCACTCTTTAATACTGAAACCACTTTAATATGGTATTATTACCATTCTATTATGGTGCTAAGACCACTCAAATATGGCGTTTCCACCATTCTAACCTTTAAGTTCTCCAAACTATCAATATGGTACTATGACCACTCAAATATGGTGTTACCACCATTTCTCCTCAAATAAAATTATTGAATAATTTTATATACTGTTAAGATCATTCTTGATTCCGACAGGACATTGTTTATTCCAAATAGGGACTATGATCTTAAAAGTACTCTTTATTCCGAAGGGACATATATTATCGAAGGGACTATGAACTTAAGACCATTCTTAATTCCGAAGGGACATTAAACCGAAAAGGGACTATGGTCTTAAGAACACTCTTAATTCCGAAGGGACAGAAAGGAGTAGAAAAAAAGGAGAAGGACTTGTTAAACAAGTCGAAGGAGGGAGAAGAGATGAAAGACTCGTCAACACAAGTCAAAAAAGGGAGAAGAGAGAAAGAGTTCCGACAACTCATTGAAACTCTTTGGTGTGTGAAATGCACTATGTGAGCTCTCTATTTATAGAGAAAATTCACAACTAATAAGTGAGAAACTTTGGGAACAAGTAATATGAGAAACTTTGGGAACAAGTAACATATTACTTTGCGATTAAGTAATTCACATATTAGATCTAGTACAAAAATATCTTAATTGAGTACTAAAATATATTAAATTTAGTACAAAAATATATTATATTATGTACCAAAATATTTTAGCAAAACTTGGGGACTAAGAAAACACTTTCTAATAATGATTAAATTAATTATTTAATTTATCATTTCCAAATAATAAAATATATATCAATATATATTTTTTTCTCTAGTGCTTATGCACCCCCATTAATTAGAGGTACACCCCCACTATATAAACACTACTAATGTGTGTGTTCCATCTGATGTGGGACTTCCACTTTTTTCAATTCACACAACACTAGTTCTACCCAACATGGGAATTTGTGTTTAGTCTTTTTACTCAATTTCCACACATGTTCCAACACATTGTATCCATGTTGCCTTAAAAGCCTGAAGCATAGAGTTGACACGTGAATATTTTGTTGAACACAAATTTTAATGCAAAATAGAAATTATTTATTTAAAAAGACCAGAAAAGGAATTTTTTTTAACAAGCAAAAATAAAATATGTTAACATTAAAGAAGAATCAGCTTTAGCACAAGACGTGCCAAAAACGACCTCAAAAGTTTACATCACAATCAAGTCACAAATAAAGCAAACAAAACTAGATTAGCCGATACACAAACAAACAATTGGGTTCAACCACCAAATATGAAAGCTTAAACTAAAATTAACATGAGTAATCTTCATCCACAAAAAAGAATGTAACTTAACTTTATCTAATAACTGGAGTATGAAGCTTTCCTTATGCTTAAATAATATGTTATTTCTCTCATTCCACATAACCCAAGCGCAAGATAGCCAAAATAAGTTGCATGAAAGAACGGCGCACTCGTAACGCACCTGATGAATGAACAAATTGATCAAAGTGGTCCTGTATGTGATACAGATCAGCTGTAAAGACTCCAATCCACTCCCGAGCTAAATTCCAAAGAGAAGAACATATAGTGCAGGATAGAAATAGATGTTGTGTCGTCCCTACTCCGCCACAACCACTCATACACAACATGAGGTATTGTGCCACGAGCCAACAAATTAGCCTTTGTCGATAGCCTATTTCAAAGAAGTCTCCAAGTAAAAATAGACACCTTCAATGGTACCTGTTTATCCCAAATTAAATCCGAAGGTGCTTCTGCTGTATGAATCTCCTGGGTAGACAACAACTTATACACACCTCGAACCAAACAACCTTCGTCAGAATGGAACTTTCATTGCCAACTGTCTAAATAATTAGCATACAAAGTAATATCATAAAGTATAGTCTTACACTCCCCTAGCATCTCATCGTCCCACGTCCACAACCGTCGCCGACGCCAAGCCACCCCTCCTTCCTCCCACCTAAATCGTACATCTCTGATACCGTAATCGACTTATTCTCAGCCACGTCAAAGAGGCGTCTGAACCGCACACACAAGGGTTGCCCTCCTAACCAGATATCCATCTAGAAAAAAGTATCTCTCCCATTATCAACCTTCCTCCCAATACACTCCTCAAACCACCATCCACCATTAACACTTTCCCCATCACGGATTTTCTCTACCTCCCTCCACTAAGAAGAAACACTGCGCCCCCCCAACCTCAACCTCTCATTCTCCTTAGCATAACGAGCTACCGACACCATATACCATAATCCCCCTCTATCCACCAATATCATCCAACATCATTTTCCTAACAAAGAAAAATTAAACTCCCCTCATCCATCTACCCCCAACCCACCATTCTCCTTACCCAAACAAATATTTTTTCCACCAAATCCATGATGTTTTTCTGATAGAGCTTTGAAGAAGGAGATAACATAGACAGGAAAAAAATTGACTTCAAACAAAACAATTTACATGAATTAAATTCAAACATTATAAATATGAGGCACTGAAATTAGTTTTAAACTATGAATGGAAAAATGGCCTGCCCGTCCCATCTTGTCAATAACCACTCTAACAAGGGGTGGAGCGGCTAATTAAAAATGTAGGATTGAAACTATCAATCCACCATGCTTTATGAGGGATGGACGGGTTGACTGTCAATGTATTTTTTTAAAATAAATAATTCATTATAAACTTCACAAAAATCATCTAAAAATCTATAATAAATCAACTAGACATCCAAAATCAAAAACTTCATGATTTACCGATTGACTAACCGTTAAAAGCATGATTTTTTTTAGGGAAGAAACTCAATGCATTTCATTAGCTATCAAATCACGGATACATGATGGTACATCATCATAAACGTTGGAGTTAGCATATGATGGGGCTATCCTAGCTAATTCATAATCAAACCCATTGACTTGCCTCCTATTGATCTCGACATGAGAGTTGTGAAAATTACAATCAAACAACTGCCTACAAGCCTGAATGATACAGCCTTGTTCACTACTATCAACTAGGTTTGAATTAAGTTAAATGAGTTTTTTTTTTTATCTCTATTCTACGGAGGAGAAAATTAATTCTCACTTATAAATTAAACTAAGTGAAAAAAGGATTTTCTTAATTTCAATCCACGGACCAACTTCCTTAAAAAAAATCCAACGGACCAACCTCGCTCTACCCCTTTGTTTAGCGGGTTAGGACGAACAGACAATCGAGACCAACCCAATGGATCCAAGTTTTGCCATCATAGTTTAAAACAAAAACAATAAAATATTAAACTTTTTTTTATAAAAGAAAATAAAATAAAGTAAATGGTCACCTTGGTTCCTGACTCTTCACCTCGTTGTCATAAAGGTCCCTGACTCATGATTAAATACAATCTAGTCCCTAAATGTGCACTTCCGTTATCAGTTTAGTCCCTGACATTAAAAACATCAGTTAACTAATGAGGTTGCGTGCTTGAGGTGTCACGGGGACTAAAGTGAAAGTAGAAAATGGTCACTTTGTTCCCTGAACCGAAAATCAATATCCCAAAATTAAATCTCAAATCCCTAAATCCCGAATTTAATCCCCAAATCTTTAAGTCCCTAAATCTCATCTAACTCCCTCTTTGTTCAAAATCCATTTCCATTTTTTGCTATTATTAATCAGTAGAGATTTGTGGTAAGAAAGGAACATAGTAAACTCCAAATCTTTTGTGTTGCCAATCAAATGAGTTTAGTTTATATGGTGTGGACTATTATAATTAATAGTATGTCTCGTGTCAAATGGTTCCAAACTTTGGCTTAACTAAACATGATCCAAAATAGTTTCAACCGTAACTTACTTTCTAATAAAATACATTTATTAATAAACATGCATGTAGAAACAGATTAATCAGCTTGACTGTACTTACGCTATAGAATGAGGGAAACATTATACTTTTTGGAATTGAAGAGTAAAAGGTGATGATTTCTTATAAACATTAAAATTCAGTACAATCTAGAGAATTAACAACAATAAAAAAAATGATTTTGAACAAAGAGGGAATTAGATGAGATTTGAGGACTAAATTCGAGATTTACGGATTTGAGATTCAATTTGGGGATATTGATTTTTGGTTGAAAGTGACCATTTTCTACTTTCACTTTAGTCTATATGACATCTCATGCAGACCACCTCATCAGTTAAAAGAAGTTTTGAACGCCAGAGACGAAACTGCACATTGAAAGACTACTTTACACCACAGACCTTTTTGACAGCGAAGTTTAAAGCTACCATTTACTCAAACAAAATATTAAACCTTGTTCACTTACCTCTCCCCGCCTCCTCTCATCCGTGGAACCATTTTGACTCTCTTTCACTTGTATATC
This sequence comes from Medicago sativa, assembly GCF_051527215.1. NCBI lineage: Eukaryota > Viridiplantae > Streptophyta > Magnoliopsida > Fabales > Fabaceae > Medicago > Medicago sativa. Next base: position 9,964,719 of record NC_140755.1, on the reverse strand, counting down.
TGGTATCTTTCTCGCTACTTTTTCCTCTTCATTTAACCTAATTTCTTCCAATGTTGAAGTAATTAACTTAACCTAATTTATTCCGATGTAGTAATTCACTTAACCTAATTTTTCTTTCAGGTTTTCTATTTTGACATTAGTTTATTTGAGGTATTCACACGTTCTCATTTTCCTCTTTCCTTTAATGTCTTTATATCATCTGATTGCAGTTATGGGAAGGATTTTCCTGGATTGATAAAATGTATTTTCACTATCATTTCCAATTTTTTTTAATAAAATTATATATCACCATCATGTTATGTAAAGAAGTTATAGTAATTACATGGTGTGACTACTGCTACATTCTGCTACAAATAATATTTTTATTTTGTTTGCAATTACATTTGATTTCAAGTCATGCAAATAAGAAACATGAGCTAGGTGATTGAACCCAAGTGACTAATGAGCTCCACCAAAAAACGAATCCTTCTAACAAATAAAGTTTAGATTCTTTGGTGGAACAATCATCGGTCAGGCTATATTACACTTACCTTAGGTTTGGACCTGGATTAACAAACCCCTTTCCTTGGAAATCAAAGGTTAACACATTTTTTTTATTTACAAACTTGTGATTTTGACCCTGAACAACAAAAGTGTTGGTCCCTTTCATTTTGATCAAGCCAATGAATACATGGACAAATAGTTAGCCGACTATGACCCACATGTGTAATTTTTTATTTCTAAATTAAAAGACAACTCCAACTCATAATTGATTAGAAAAATAAAATAGAAAAAAGTAAATAAAACTCCCATATTCTTCTTCCTTGTTTTTTGAAAATCCCATTCTTTCTGATCTCATCCAATACCTAAACATTAACAATCCTATTCTTTTTACATCATATCTTTTTGATATTTGTTCTAATTTTTTATATTACATTTTGGTTCTAAATGAAAAAGGATAGCTGCATTTACTAAGAAAATTGTATTTTTGTAATGGTATGCCTATATTTGGATGGAGAAGATATGTTCAAACTTATGGATTAAACCATGGTGGCATATTAGGGTATGTTTGGATGGAGACTTTGGAAGGGGAGAGCTTAGTTTTCTGCTTTAGATTACGAACTCTAAAATATTTTTTCTAATTCAATTAAAATTGATTGAACTATCATGTGATCTTTTATCAGGATATTTATTTTTTATTTTTTTAAAATATCAAAATATATATTAAAATATAGACTTAGCCCTCACTCTAAAAAACCTTTCCTAATAGACCCTTAGTGTTTGGGCACAAAAAAGTTTATTATTGAATTTTACATTATATAGAAAAACTTATTAAGATTCGATTGCTACCATCCTGGTCCACCTCGGAGAATCATATTTTTGAAACTTAAATCGGTACCTACATCGGTTCAATGTTCAATCTGATTTTAATTACTTTAATTTTGAGAGTTCAAGTTTCTTTTAATCCCTATATTCTCCTTTGTTTTAGAGTAAACAGGAGGTTTCTTCTAATGTACATTAGAAGAAACCACTGGTTACAAAAGCAGATAGAAAAGATATTTCCTATTGACTGTAATTACAGACTGTAATACGATCCATAAGTTTTTGAGACACAGATCTTAGGCACAGTTGATACAACCAATCAATCAAGGAGCTAACTATTATTTAATTTACAGAAATCAAATGAAGTTATATTTTTGAAGCAGCTAGTTAGTACTTAATTTATGCAAGATTATATTCCAAAAAGATTACATTCAGGGATTTTGGAAATAATATTCATTTTATAAGAACTAGTGTGACCAAGTAAGATGGTCCATTTAACTGTTTACAAAAATTTCTTTATCTTTGTACCTCATTACATAATAACTGTCATGGACTCATGGTATCTAAGGAAAGTGAGTATCCAAAATCTGCAAAGATTTGGCAGTAATAGACTATTTTTTACAGCAGTATGAGACATAAATAGTTCATCAAGCATGAGAAGCCAGTACTCTATCAACAAGCTCAACCACAACTGGGTTTTGCTAGCTATTTGTGGCATTATCCTCTGCATTCCTTGTTTCTGTGCCGCTGCGTCTATTCTACCAAATGTGAAACTGAACTATGGAGAAAGAAATTCCTAAAACAAATTCATGTTCTATATATAATTTAGCTGTGTTGTGTGAATTGCTTTATAAATATATGTTTTGATGCATGTGATTTTTTTGAACAATTTAGATGCATATGATTAATTGACCTCCTCTAACAATTTAATTAGCCAACTTATTTGAACTGTTTGGTAGATAAATTCTTTGTATCTTAATCAGGTAAAACTTGAGTTGACTGAACTCCAAGGGAAATTTGTTGCTATAACTTTCGTTGCGAAGCCGTAAGCAAGGTATTTTTAAATTTGTTACTAAATTTTAATTACATTGTTTATGTCCATTTTTTTTGAATAGTTGGTTTCAAGTTTTTGTGCTTAATGAATTTTGCATTTGATTGCATGTTATAAGCATTGTATGTAGCTTACTTGGTGTCCCACCAAATGCATATGAGCCTCTTCAAAGTTATATAGTTGCACCCTCCTTCAGTCCTTCTTGTACTTCCTCCTCAATACATATTCAACATAGAATTTCTCATATTTACATAAAACACTAAGAAGGAAAAAAATTTCCACTGCTGGAACATGATAATTCTCTTCTCTAAAACGTGTATCATTTGCCATGTGAATGGTGACCCTCCTGGTCACTATTGTATTACCCTTAATGCAACTCATCAAAAGTATGTTTGTTAACTCCGTCGTAGAAGAGAATGAGCAATTCAGGTTAATTCCAAGCTTGATGCTGCATAACGATCATCGAAATACCCCATAGAGTAATTGCCGGAAAAATTTAAGTCTCCCTCCAAAAACAAAGAACATCCATGCATCAGTGCTAGTGTATTAGTTATCATATTCTTAACACATGAAGAGTGAAGACCGTCTTGAATACGCTTCAGTCACATGAGTTACTTCCTTCTCAAAGCTTCTATTATCATATCTAGCCATGCAACAATTACAAAACTTAATATAGTTCTTATGGTTAAGTAAAAATTCCTGTTCATCCTTGTGAATTGCCTATTTCCCAAATGTAAAAACCACACAGAAAGAGCTATTTACGTTTCTTTTAAACAAAGTCTCGTCTGTTGATATACAACTTCATCAGCTCAACCCTTAAAACCCATTTACCTCTGAATTTACTTCCTTCTTCTTCATGGGATCATCAGCAAGTTTTTCGGTGTAAGAAACTGGATGAACACACCGAGGAGATAGACGATCTTGAAATTTTGTGAATCCCATCATCATGAATTGACGGAATTCCTCCAGCTTGTGGCAATGCGTTCTTCAATGATGAGATTGCAACTTCAATTGCTCCTCTCGTTAATCTAGGTCAGTAGGTCACACCAATGATTGAACCCAAAATTTTAGGTAAACGAATGTTTGTTACTGAATTGGGAAATGGTGAGCTTCATGTTAAAGCTAGTGTAGACACAGTTAGTTAGTTAGTTAACTTGCAGTGCAAGTTAACTAGGTCCTTAACTACTTGTAACCGTTTTCTAACTATGATTAGATATAGAAGTAACCACAATTAGTTGACAGTTAGAAGGGTATAGGTGCTATATATATTCTTGCTACACTACTTGTATTTTTAGTTTTGTATGAAATATTACAATGAGAATAAAGTTTTCTTCTCCTTCAAGCTATCTTCCTCCATTAATGGAGTTTATGCTATATCTTTCACATGGTATCAGTGCCCTGTAATGGGGTCCTGCCATTGTTGCTGCATTTTTTCTCAAATATCCACAAAACTCAATTCTCATAATTGCTTTTCTTTCTTCCTTCTTCAATTTCCTCGAAATTGCATTCTTTTCTTGATTCATAACTGAATCAATTTCTTTCTTTTCCTCGTTCTTTCACGTAGATTCTCATTGAATCTTTGCTATTTTATCTTCTTCTTTGTGTTTCTTCTGTGATTCTTGTGCATCATGTCTATGGATAGCACAACGGGTAGTGTTAATGGTGAACACACTTCTTCTCACCAGAAGGGATATCGTAATGATACATTGAATCCCTATTTCATGCACCCCAATGAAAATCTGGGCAATGATGCAATGTTGTTTCTACTTCTCTGTTGAACGGAACCAACTACCGTTCTTGGTCTCGTTCTATCACAGTTGTTTTACATTCAAATGGCAAACTTCACTTCATCAATGGAGCATTGCCTCCTCCTCCTCCTGATGAAGTTTGCGATTGAATTGCTTGGGGCCGTTGCAATACGATGGTTATGTCTTGGCTCAACAATTCAGTTGAACCTGAAATATCTCAGAGTATCCTATGAATCGATATCTTAGAGTTCCTATAGAGTGATCCATAGAGTATACCTACAATATAAATAAACTTTCCTTCTATATAAAGTCATACGATGACATTATTACCAGGAAACATAGTGGAGTTATAGCTATGATTCAGTTCATGCACTTTTGTAGTTCAAAAGATAAAAATTGTATAATGACATCCACATCTTACTTTGATGTCATTGTTGTAGAGATTTTAAAGGTTGATTTTCGAGTGCATGTATTTATGTGAGTTGATATTAACAATGGTGTATAGATTGATGAATTAGGCTTTACCCTGGTTGAACTTCGCTAAGCAAAACAAGCGTTTTATGTCATCGATTATTTAAAAAATTGGTGGTTAGTTGTTCTCCTACGAGGAAATATGCATGTTAGTGTTGAACATGATCAAGATTCAACTCTTTATATTTCTGACTCCTTTCTCATCATTTGAAGAAAATTGTACACGCTACTCATGATGATAACTAGGAAGAGATATAGAAAAACTATTAAGTTAATAATATATATGTTTGTTATTTATCCATTATTTATAGTTAGGGTATGTACGTTTGGTGACACTAATAAGCTAGCTTATAATTTATTGTACTTGTTTATAAGCTTGTTTGATAAAAATGAAATGTGTTTGATAACAACCTTATCTCACTATCATATAGAGTATATTTACCATAAAGAGCCTTAATATTGTTATTTATATTATCACTTTTGACATTTACTGTTTTGTCTTGCAGATACATGGACGATTCATCGATTACTGCATCTTCACTAGATGGTTCATCTAGTCTGACAAAGAAAAGAAAGATTTACCGCATACAAAGTATTAGCCTACGACAATCCGCGAAGGAAGAATTTAATGACATGAACGAAGAGTTGAAAGAGGAGTTGAAGGAAGAGTTGAAGGAGGAGTTGAAAGAAAAATTGGAGGAGGAGGTGAATGCCAAGAAGGAAGAGTTGACCGAGGAGTTGACCGAGGAGGTGAACGAAGAGTTAAAGGAGAAGTTGATCAAAGAATTGAATAGGATGAAGGAAGAGATGACAGAGGAGTTGAAGGAAGTGCTGAAGGAGGAGTTAAAGGGTGAGTTGAAGGAAAAATTGAATGCCTTGAAGGAAGACTTGACGGAGAAGTTGAAGGACGAGCTGAAGGATGAATTGAAAGAGGAGTTGATGGAAGAGTTGAACGAGGAGTAGCACACTTCTTAAATTTTTAAAAATAATTTAGAATTAAATTTCTTGTAGTTACTAATTTTTTTTTTTGACGGAAAATAACTATCTCATTTCATTAATAAGAACATCTTGAATACAATCAGGTAAAACAGTGAAATCTTGGATACTAGCATAAAACGTGGCCGCCCTAGCAAGTCTATGAGCAACCTCATTTGCTTGTCTCCTAATAAACTCTACCCTTGAGTTTGTGAAAAAGGATGAGAACGTAGACCTACATTCTCTAATGATAGCTCCTAAATCAGATACATCATTTCTAGTGCTATGAAAGCTATCTACTACCCTCTTAGAGTCAAGCTCGAAAATAACATTATTTAAATTCTGCTCTTTTGCCCATCTGATAGCATATAAAAGACCAATAGCTTCTCCCTCGGACACCTCTAAGAGCGGCGATGACCACCTGGTTCTGGCTTTCACTAACCTCCCTCGATCATCCCTGATACATATCCCTATGCCTACCCTATTACTTTCTTTGAAGAAAGCAGCATCTACATTGCATTTGAAATGACCTACGTCTGGCTTGCTCCAAACCGTGTTGTCAATACGCTGTTGCTGTACACCCGCTCTATTGCGGCTATCTTGCGCGTTTTGCCAACCCATAAGAAGATTAAGTCCTCTGTCACGAACTGCTGCAGTAGTCATGACTTCATTCCTCCAGATATAATCATTTCTCTGTTTCCAAATAGACCACATAACGCAAGCCCAGCTAACTCGTTGACTCGAGTCTAGCTCCTGCAGAATCTCAAACATGGTGACCCCAAAGCTGAGATTTAATTGAGCCTTTTGCTGAATTTTTCTCCACAACCCTAATTGCTGCCAACATTGCACACTCTTTGTGCAACCAAAAAATAGATGCATACTATCCTCATCCTCATTCTCGCATAAAGCACAAGTTTTTGTACAATTTACCCCTCTGTCTTGAAGCCGGACTCTTGTAGGAAGAGCATTCCTGCAGGATCTCCAGAGGAAAGTTTTCACCTTAGGAGGCACCTTAAGATTCCAGAGGAGTCCCCAATTTCCATCACAACGATGAGTACTCAAGTCCACATGTTGACTGAGACTGATACGATATCCACTTCTAACGGAATAGATACCATTTGTCTCTGACTTCCACACTCTTCTATCGTGCTGATTAGGTTCGAAGATAGGAGTATTAAGGATGCGATTAGTATCTTCGTTGCTAACAAGGTTCCTCAATAATCCAATGTTCCAGAACCGAGTGTGAGATATGAAAAAATCTGAAATAGTAAGCTCTTTGAATTCTTCTGGCAGACTTTCTGGCTTCTGTAAAACACCACCATCCACTAGCCATCGTTGGTCCCATACACATATATCAGTACCTGAACCAATGCTCCATTTGTATCCTGCACTAACAACACTTTTAGCCCCCCAAATGCTGTGCCAGACGTAGCTTGGATTATGACCAACCTTTGAGTCCAAGAAATCACACTTGTTAAAGTATTTTGCTTTGAACAATCTAGTGACAATGTTATGCGGTTCCGTCAGGAATTTCCAAGCTTGCTTACCAAGCATAGCCTCATTAAAGGCGCGGAGGTTTTTAAAACCAAGACCTCCTTCCCTTTTGTGAATGCTGAGTCTTTCCCATGACATCCAGTTGATCCCTTTGGTGTTCCTTTTGTTATGACCCCACCAGAATGAGTTCAACATTTTCTCTATATCAACAATAATGGATTTAGGGATAGCAAAGATACTCATGATATACGAGGGTATTGACTGCAAGACGGATTTGATTAGTGTTTCTCGACCGGCTTGTGACAAACATTTGCTGCTCCATGAGTTTATCTTCCTCCACACTCTATCCTTCACAAATTTGAAAGTAGAGGTGCGACTTCTTCCAACCATAGAAGGAACCCCAAGGTATTTGCCTGTTCCCATAACCTGTTGAACTCCTAAGATTTGGGAAATAGACGCCTTGACTGCATCATCCACATTCCTACTGTAGAAAACTTCGGACTTCTGAAAGTTTATTGACTGGCCAGAAGCACTTTCATACATTTGTAATATATCTTTCATACCCTGAGCTTGACTACTTTTAGCTTTAAAGAACAGGAAACAGTCATCCGCAAACAAAAGATGGGATATGATTGGTGCATTCTTGCAAATCTTTGCTCCACTTATGGCTCCACTTCCTTCCGCTTGACGAATAAGTGATGAAAGCCCTTCCGCACAAATGATGAAAAGGTAAGGTGACAACGGGTCTCCTTGCCTGAGACCACGACCTGGAACAATTGGACCAATCTTCTCACCATTTAATATAACAGAGTAGTCAACAGACTCCACGCACATCATAATCCACTCTGACCATTTCGAACAAAAACCCATCTTCCCCATTATGCTCCTCAGATAATCCCAATCGATTCTATCATAAGCCTTACTGATATCTAACTTCAAAGCCACATCCCCTTCATTACCTTTAGTCTTGCATTGCATGTAATGAACTATCTCAATAGCCGCTAAAGCATTATCCAAAATCGATCTTCCGGGCACAAAGGCAGACTGATTCTCAGATATACATTTAGAGAGCACTACCTTTAATCTATTAGCAAGAACCTTTGCCACTATCTTGTAAAGCACATTACACAAAGCAATCGGTCTCCAATCTTTCATAGATGATTGGGTATCTCCTTTCGGAATAAGAGTGATGTTGGTAGAATTTAAGGTTGGAGGGAAAGAACCATTTTCTAGCCAAAAACATGCAGCCTCAAAAATATCTTGTAGTTACTAATTATCGTCATAACTATATAATGTGGTTCAACATTTTTAATGTTAATCAACTAGCTCATCCGCTATACTCAATAAGCTATAAGTTCATCTGTTATAAACTAGTTTATCAGCTATTTATTACCAAACAAGGCTTTTATGTGGTTATTTTGACATTTGTCGCTTGAACTTATAATCTCTACAAATGATGGCACCAAGAGTCCGAAACTAGTTGAGTAATTAAATAGACTACTTGATGCCTTTTAGCTTCCACGTTACGTTCAGATCTTCAAACACAATCTCAATGATTCCTCAAGATGTTTTGGATTTCATTTAAAGTTATTCAAACGATTGAAATTGATTTTGGTTAAATCAACTTTTTCTACCTTCTACATATTGACTACAATCTGTAGCAAATTTTTGTAATTTATCAGCTATGCACTTTCCAAAGTATGGCCATTTTGAAGTTTTGCGTCTTTTTTTCTCTTTTGCGTTTCAAGCTGCAGCTGCAACATTCACTTTCATTCTCTAAATTATAGAAGGAGTTATTGTGCTCCAAAAGTTCATTTGTTTTTTTTTTTTTACACAATCGCAATACTGAATCGATAAAAAAAAATGGCTTTTACTTTTTCTACCATAAGTGTTACTCACAAACTTCATTTTTTGTCTCAAAATACCTATTGCTTGAATGTTATAAAATGAGAATTTGAATGATATTAACCTTTGAATTTGATTATAGAGGGAAGGTAAAAACAAGACTTGTTCCAACTATACAACATACTATATTGAAGCTTATTACACAGAATTATTAAATATCGAATGTGGTTCAAGAAACTGGATAGGGAATGGGGTTGTGGTAATCTTTGTATGATCTCTTTAAGGAGAATGGGACTTTGATTATTAACCTTGCAATCAAACATATCAACCTTACACTCTCATGTCAATTTACAGACTGACACCATGTCATTTGACCATTCATACAATCCCTAAAATATTAGAGTTACCTTTTTGTATGAAAGTCCAACAGTGGAAGCAAATTGTAGAAGAAAAGTGAAGGAGATAATTTGAGATGAAATGAGAATTTGTGAAGGATTGGTGGGTATTTAATGGGAAATTTGTGAATCATGGTGCATAGAGTGTAACGGTCCAATAATTAGGGTTAAAAACGTGTCAGTCTTGTTGAGCAAGTAGCCGTCCAATAATTAGGGTCCAATAATTAGGGTTAAAAACGGTCCAAAGGACCCAGAGAGAAATGTGTTCAACAAGTCAGTCTTGTTGAGCAAGTAGCCGTCCACACTATGAACTGGTTCAGATTATATAATCCAAAACAATCTTAGAAATATTCATATTATATAATCTGAACTAGTTCAAGATTGTGTTAACTCATACTTTGTAGAGTGAGGGACAATTCAGACTGTATAATCTGCACCGCACCAGTTAAGTGCGAGATTTTTTTGTGGTACACATTACAACAAATTTTTTCACTTAATTTCATAAATTTGTGTGCTTGTTTTCATATGATGTAAACCACTCCAAATAATCATGGTCACTTCAATCATTGATCAGAAAAAAAAACTACTTGTAGTTTACTACAACGAGGGAAAACCTAATATGTTCACGGTTCCAAACGATGTCATGCTCTCTAGGTTGAAGGATCAGCTGGACCAAATCAATCGTCGACTCAACCACATAGACACAAAGGAAGGTGGACGGTGTTGAGTAACGACGCCCATCAACCGACTCAGCTGGAAGTGTCTAGTTCACCTAAATGAAACTTATGAATGACGCGATGTGAGAACAATGCTCCCAATATTCGGTAAAGACAATACTAAATGACCAACTAAGTTAGATGCTTCCTTGGTTAGATCTTTTAAGATATTCAAAAAAAAATTATCCGGCCCAGAACATACGATGAAATCAAGGCTTTCATAGAGGAACCAAATGAAGAAGTTAATTTGGCTGATCTGTGTGTTTTGTTATATTATGTCTTTTACATTGTTTAATTAAGTCGTTTGATGTATTTAAATTGTTATATTTAATGTATGTCGCTGGAATTAAATTACTTGTGTTAAAATTCATACTTTAGGGTGACAAACAATTTGGATTTTATAATCCAATCCAGTCAAGCGCATAATTTTACTGTGGTCTACATTGCACCGACAATTTATGTTGTCCATGACTCAGAAACTTGTTTAAATAGACATTTTTGGTTCATTTGTTGTAAAACACATCAAAGAACTATGAAAATTTATAATGCGGATATAAACACGAAGAGGTTGTTATGAACTTGATCTTTGTGCCCTACCGATCGAAATATGTCAGTTGGCAAAAAAGCGAGATAAAGTTGAAAAACACCTCCTAGAACACCTTCCCTTTCATCATTATCTTGCGGATCTGAGCAAAAAAAATGTGTTATGAACTTTATCTTGCTGCCCTACCAATAGAAATATGGCAATTGGCAGGGCAGCTGGATAAGTTGAAAAACACCTCTGAAACATCTTCTCTTTCATCATCATTTATCTTATTATTGATATGAAATATCAGGTTGCACATAAGCTTCATATCGGAGCTTCAAAGTTTTCACAAAAATACTATTTGCTATCATCCATATTCATATAATCATATTCAATGTGTGTCGAGCATTTAATGTGAATAACTTTTTTAGTTGAAGTCAAACTGTGGTTCGTCACGTATTAGGAGTCTAACCTATTCCATCGGACCAAGTCTTTGTTCGTTCCCCATATACGTATGTAACGCCCATATTTAAAAGTGTCTAGAATAATAAATATGTGTGTTATAATAGGTACTGAATACATTAATTATACAATACAGAACGACTGAAGTCGGAAATTCAGGTACAAAAGTCACTTCATCCATATGATACATTATACACAAGGATGGTCGTGCGAGACTTTATCACAAAATTCATTACATCACATCATCTAATATAACATAAGCATCACTAGAAGGTCATAAAGTCGGATCCATAAAAGCACGATTAATCCAAAGCTTTCTCTTTACCTTTGGCACTTGAAACCTGTGAACCTGAACAAAAGAAGAAACGGGATGAGACATAACGTCTCAGTGAGTTCTATCTATTTCCTAGGCTAGTGGTAACTTTGGGGAAGATCCTACGGTTACCAAGTGTCGACTTTACAACCGCATGGTTGATTATACGTGAGTGAGTTCTATATACCTAAACGACCGTGCGGGGTACTATATCGTTCTTTCAAAACTATACTTGTGTGCATCCTATCACATCTTTTCTTGACATAAACATTTTATACATATCATAAGTGGGTGTAACAATCATATATCTGAGTTCGTTTTACGGATTGTTCTAGGTGGAGTAACCCCAAATACAAATCCCATACAAAGCTGAGAGTACCTAGCTAAGGCACATCGGACTCCTTCAGTGCCGTGCGGGCCCCCCTTACGAAGCTTATCCCATTTCGATGAAGGAAACCCCTCGCATCCCCCTGATGTGGATAACGAGAGCCACGACACCTACAACATTTCATACATATGCAAGCATGATCATATTCATTTAACGCCTAAGGTTTATGCTTCCTACTTCTTTTCTCAACCACTAAGTCGAGGCTCTAATATTTCCATATTCACAAAGATTCCTACCCTTTCTTGATTAGGAGAAGACTCTCTTAAAGTTATACTTGATTGTTTTAAGTTTTGTGCTTCTCGCATGCTCCCATTTTATCGGAGGAAGGATGTTTAGGGTTGCAAGATACTTGTTCAAGAAATGATGATTTTTCCCTTGATTAGGAGGAGTTTTAAGAATGATTTCAAGTAGTTTAATGATGTACCGAAGTATTAAGATCAAAATGATATAAGTGAAAGATTATGCGTTGTTTGCAAATGGCGAAAAGTCCTAGACTTCCAGACAGTAAGCGTGAGCCTCTGGAACCTGCTAGCAACCCTAAACAACCAGTAAGCTTGGCAGATATGGAATTTGCAAAAGCATAGCACATATAACACACAAACAAACAACAATTTCATGAACCTTGGGTAAGAAAAATATACAATTTTCCATCTAATGATCAATTCAGATTAAAACTATCAAGAAAGCAACCCATGATGAAGGTATTCTAACTAAGAACTCACTTTGATGAGCTTGGAGTTGAGATCAAGTTCTCTACACCAAAACCCTAAACAACCACTACCCTTAATTGAGAGAGAATAAGTTGGAGAAGCTTGATTCTTTGCACCCAACACTTGCAAGGATTCTAGTTATAAATGATTGAAGTGAAGATTATGTGAAAGAAGAGGGAGAGGGGGCCGAGTTCTAGAGAGAGGAGGGAGCATAAATTTGGTGCAAACCCTAGTGAGAGAAAGTGAGGGAAATAATGAAGATTTTCGGTCTTAAAGTCCTTATATACCCCTTAAGCTCAAATGTCAAAAATGCCCTTAACCTTAGACGCGCACATTTCATCGTCAACAGGTAATACGTCGTAACCTGAAAAACTGGGATGTTACAACGTGTGTGTGACTCTTAACAATTTTTTTTTTGTCTATATTTCCTAAATAATTTACTCCATCAGCTTCTTTTCAATTGTTACCTTTGTAGATATTTTTTTCTTTCTCCATATTAGCTAATATGTTTTGCAATAATATATTTAGATATTTATTGTTTAGAAAGAAATAAGTATAATTAAATGATAAATTATTAACAAATACGAAAGAAAATAAAAAAAATAATTTCATCAAAAGAGACAAAATTTATTAGGCTTTTTAGTGTATGCAAATAACCTTAAAACGGCAACTAGAATAGAAAATGAAGAAAATGCTAGACCTTTTTTTTTTTTTTTAGAGAGCGAAGAGATAGTACTAGATTTGTAAGAAAAAACAAGGAGCTAATGTTGTCCATAAAAAGAAATATTTTTCTTTGTTGAGACTTTGAGATCAACTTTAATGACAACTCGAGTAATAAATTGAGACTTTGAGATCAACTTTAATGACAACTCGAGTAATAAATTGTGCTTATAATAAACAACTCCAATTTGTTTGTACTTACAACAATTTGTGTTTTTGTTTTGTTTTTATTACAAAGAGGACGGAAATCCTGTTCTAATCTTTTTTTTTTTTTTTTTTTTAATTTGACATGAAAACTTCTAATCGTATTCTTAATGAAGTTGTTTTGCCTATAGAATAATTTGTAACAACTTCTTTAACATAGTTATTTAAACAGAACCATTATTACTAGTGGTTTTAGTCCACCATTGCATTATTAATGTGGCCAACGTTTGTTTATTTAGTTCCTCTGTTTCATGCAGAATATGCTAGGAGTTTTAAAATTTATTGGAAAAGTAATTTTGATTAGAAAAACTATTACTATTAAACTAATCATAAACGTCCAAGATTCATTATCTTGTGAGACAATTGATTTACTTTCAAACCACTCAAAAAAGAAATTGATTTACTTTCAAAGATAAAGTTTCACCAAATCAAGTATTTCTTAGAATGCGGGTCGAACCTAATTTAACCTCTATAAAACCATCTTGTAATTAAGATGATGAATACATACACATTTTAAAGTTTTATCTTATAAAATGTAGGACTCTTAACTCACTTTCACGCTCAAAACTAAATATATGAAGCATGCATGACCCATATGGTTCAATAGCCGTGATCCGATAACAAGTGGCTTGACATATATTAGGCTTTAATACCATGTTAAATGTGTTTTACTCCACTTTTAACAGCTAACTCGTAAGATGAAAGGTCTCAAACACATATATACATTGCACAATCTTGGAACTTTGATGGTGTGAGACTAAAAATATCCACCTAGGTCTTATTCCCAAGCACCCTACACAAAATCCAATTCTAACATCATCGTAGAATTTGAGTTGAGTTTAGCTAAAGCTCTACAAAACCATATTGTAAGATGCGGATCACCACATTTATAAACACATTTTTAGACTTTATCTCATCAAAAGTTGAATTTTTAACAATATTTGCACATTACAATGAACTAAGGAAACCAAAGGCTGAAAAACAACTAGAAACCTCTACAGATGCAAACTCCAGCGAAGGCTTTCATAAGAACAACCAGAAAGTTAGGAACAATAATGTCGAAAACATTAAAAGGAAACAACTAAATCAAGATCAAGATTAGATGAATGAATCATCAATTTCTTTAGTTATCATATGAACATAAGCTCAAGTCGACCAAGAAATTTGGTAAATATGATCCTTTTAACTCCTCCAAAAACCATATAAAGCCACTGCAAAATAAATAAGTCAACCTCTAACATTTTAACTCCTTGAATCCAAGTATCTTTCAAAATAACTCACTCAGTCACCCTTTGCCTATTCTCCAACGATGATTATTCTCCACTACTCTTCAAGACTTGCAAATTCCTTACCACAAATGCAATGCTACATTCCTTTCTTTTATTCTAGGAATAATATCATGACCACATTTGTGTTGTGCTTAGGACCTGGACCCAAAGAGAATCATGATTGGCTCTGAAATTCCATCCAATCTTTATTAGAAAGGAACGACTGCTTTGATCTTTAGGATGGCAAATATTTTCCCAAAATATTTTCCCAAGCAAGATGGATTTTTTATGCACATCATCATATCCCCCAAAGATTTCTTTTATACAAAATTATATAATATAAGAAAATGCTAACAAGCGCTCTTAGGGCATTGTTTAAGCATCCAAAAGTAACAACTTTTGTATTGAAAATTGTTCAGTTATAACTTTAATATGTGTTTGACTTGTATTTTCAAGACAAAATTTCTTTTTGTGGGTTCCTTAAACAATGCCCTTAGGACACTTGTTAGCAAGACCCTATTTGTTTTAGCTCAACGAATGTCAACTCAATGGTAAAAATTTAACTTTATAACTTTAAGGGATGAAATTTATATCCCTTTAGAAACAGTTGAAACATGACTATTAATATCCTCCTTCCATAATTTATTTTTTGAAAGTCCTAAGTAATACATTTCAGAGGATTTGAAATCAAAAGCTGTACATATTATACAAACCAATTTCAATATAATCAAATGTTTCGGACTGGGCCAAGGCCCAATCTGGGTAAGGATCTGACCTCTCCCGAGATCCAGTATATGCAGTGAATTCATATTATGAACACGCCCAAATTTCACTAGATCGCAGTCTAGACTTTTAATATGGACCGTCCCGTTGGAATCCTATGTTGTAACTACCCACATATCATTATAAGTGTCCAATGAGGACACCTGTTCGGGTGAAGGTCTAACAACCCAAAACCCTTCTTATCCTTTATAAATACTAATGAATAGCATTGGTTCAGATATCTCACTATTTACCCTAATATTTGACTCACTCGATCACTCGCTCGTTTGAGCGTCAGAGCATGTGCAGGTACACCGCCCTCTTCGCAGCAGCACTCAACCCTCATACCATATACCTTAGGTCTGAAAGGATCACCAAATGTTTCAGAGACTAAATAAAACAACAGGGTCGAAAAGAAAGAAAAAATGGTATATTTGCAATGATTGAAAACAAAAGAAAATATATTTGAAACAAGAAAAATTGTGTCAAAAATAAAATAAAATAAAATAATAGGTGCTAAAATGATTATTATGCAATTTCATCATGGGGTTTGAAAGGTGTATGGACTTGGCTAGTCCAATTGTCAACATCCTTAAGGAATTTGGCACACCAACTTCACTATAAATATACCAGTTATAGAATCGTTGAGGAGGCAGAAGAGGAAGATTATAAAAGGGTCATAACAGTATTGTTCCCTGCCACATTGGGTTAACATATAGCTAGAGATCACATTTCTTATAAGTTATATTACTCCAAAAGGTATAAACAACGATGGAGGAAATAGACAGATCAAGATCAACAAGCCGTTTGGTCACTTTTACAAATGAGCTGCAAAATCGCATAACCCAAAAGCAATCAATGTACCCTCTTGGCTTCCCAAAAAAGGTAATTGCTAATATTCGACAGAAATCTCTATTAATCTCTTTGGTTCATTTCTCTTTTTATTATTATGGCCAAGTATAATCATCTAATGTTTCAAAAACTGAACCACTAGCAACTAGCAAGACTTATATGTTATAGTTTTAACTGTTTTAAACTGCTCGAACCGGTTGAATAATGCATAGAAAAAGCTGGTTCACACACTAATAGAAACTCTCGCTTTTTCTGCGGAATTACCGGTGGATTTTGGTGAAAATTCCGCAGGAAACCATTCAATGAGGTAGAAACAAAAGTGACCAATTTGTTTTGTTTTGGTGAAAAAAATATTCGTTATATGAATGATACACATAGTCAAACCATGTCACTTATTTTGAACCAGAGCGAGTATTATAAATACACTTTTTTACTAAAAATGATAAGTCTAAGCTTTCAACTATTTTTAAAAGGTTTATAGAAGACAAATCCTTTATGAATGTTGTAAAATTGAGTTACTATCTTGAAAATGTTTAGTTAATTAACCATTTGTTGTTGTTGTTGTTGAATGATTGGTCCTTCATCAATTAAACTAAATTTAATATGCAATACAGGTATTTGCTGAGGTTATAGGGACATATTTATTGGTATTTGTTGGGAGTGGGTCTGCTGCTATGAATTCAATTGATGAAAACAAAGTCTCAAAATTGGGAGCTTCACTTGCAGGTGGATTCATTGTTACTGTTATGATTTATGCTATTGGACACATCTCTGGTGCACACATGAATCCGGCTGTTTCCTTAGCTTTTGCCACCGTTAAGCATTTTCCTTGGAAACAGGTTTGTCTCTTTATTTTGAAAAATTCTAATTTTTACTCCTTTGGATTAAATTATAGTAGTCATTTACTCAAGAGCACTTAGATGAGATGATAAAGGTCTCTTCTAACTTATTCAGAGTTATCGGTTCAAATTCAATATTGGGGAAGTAGCAGCATTAAACTTTCAGGCAGAGTTTGTCGTCCATTCGAGGGATCAGTATTTACGGAGTATACCCAATTTACGCAAAAAAATTATACGCCACTTTAACAATTTAATTTAGGGTCTTGCTAACAAGTGCCATAAGGGCATTGTTTAAGGAACACATAAAAGGAAATTATGTCTTGAAAATACAAGTTGAACACTTGTTAAAGTCATAACCGTACAATTTCCAATGCAAAAATTGCTATTTTTAGATGCTTAAACAATGCCCTTAGGACACTTGTTAGCATTTTCCTTTAATTTAATATGTTGTTTTTGTATGAGAAAGAAAAAATATGAATTACTTTAATTCGTTAATCGTCTAAAAAAGAGAAATTAAAATAATTAGAAAAAGATAGATTAATACTAAACATTAAAGGCATGATAGAAAATTTAAAAATTTCTACTCTATCAGTATTGTAAAATGATATTCTGTTATAAAATGTGACATGTATAGTATATGACCAGGGGAACATAGAATTTCGAGTTTCTTTGGATGGGAATTTAAATGCTTTTCAATCAAAATTTAATTTTCAAAATATAAATAAAAATAAACTAAAATCAGAACCACAAATCAATTAAATAATTTATTCCTACTTTTCTTCGCAATTAATTGGAAAAATATTCCTTTCTATCCAACAATCTTCTTTCGTTTCATTTCATTTTCGGTTTATTTTGTTCATACAATCTGATGCAAAACCAGCCAACATGAGTCAATTTCCAATGGATTAAGTCCATATCAAACTTGTTCCGCCAAGAAATAAATTGTTGTGAGTCAACTTCAAATATCATTCTGGACCCACAGAAATGTGTTTGCATTTAATTGGATGGGATTTCTTTAATAAAGAAATGACCCTATATATACTATATATATATATATTTTTTTTTTTTTTGAAGGAAGAAATGACCCTATATATAAGTCCTTGCATGTGATGCAAGTATTTGAACCTCATATCCTCACTGGCGTGAAATAATGCATATTAAATTAAATTAGTTTACATTAAAAAAAACACAACTACTCTTTTTTTTTTTAAAGGACAACTACTCTTTGTTAATACTCATCTCTTACACATTTATTATGGCCACTTTAGTTTTTTTTTTTTTTTTAAGAAATCAAAATAGGATATATTAAAACAACTGACTATCCTCCCAAAAAAAAAAAAAAACTGATTATCCTCCCAGCACAAGGTGTGTCAAAATAGATAGTAACAGAAATGTTTCAACAAAAAAGAACAATGATTAGCCTATACCCAAACATAAGAAAGGGTTCTGGCGTAAATCATGAAACTTATGATAAAAAGTTGCAAATTTTGCTTTATGCCACGAAGAAGAAAGTAGCTTGATGTTCTCCAAAGCTAAGAAAAGGAGTTTTCTTTGGTTCGGAAAAGTCTGTTGTTCCTTTCCTTCGAAATAACCCACGAAGTTGCAAACCAAATTAAGTATGTAAAAGAACGTCGCGCCTTTGTATAAACTGCTGAAGTACCAAATTGAATTAAGTGATCCACCAAGGTTGAGGGGTCCGCAGTATAGACACCCAACCATTGACGAACAAGATACAAAACCTTACCAAACTGATTACATAACAAGAAAATATGATCGGAAGATTCGGTTGAGTCACACCCACTGACACATAATTTCGCCTCATTATGAATAACTCCCTGACGGAATAAATTCACCTTTATAGGCAACCTATTCCGAAAGAGCCGCCAAGCAAAGATCGAGACCTTAAGGGGAATATCTTTCCTCCAAAGAAGATCCGCATAAACCAAAGAGGCATTATGGCTGATGGGCATTCCGTTAGTGAGAATGCGGAAGCCCCTCTAACCGTATACCCCACTCCTGGATCAGGTAGCCACGTTCAGACATCGTTAACAGTAACCTGCAACACCACAATCAGTAATAACAACCTACACTCCACTAGTGACTCCTCCTCCCATGCATTTAACCTCCATCTCCACTTCCAAGCCTCTCCTCCCTCATCCCACCCCAAATCAAACATCTGAGCCACATTTAACCATTATTTTCTGATAAATCAAACAAACGGCAAAACTGGACCAGTAGATGAACCTCACCTACCCATCTGTCAACCCAAAATAATGCATGTGATTCGTTACCTATTTGTAACCACACATTATCAGGGAACCATGCTCCTCCCACCGAACCAACATCGTCACATATATTAATCTCCCTCCACCACGCCGCCCCCTCCCTACCACCACCCTGGAGCCGCCCCCCACAAGGCCATATTTGACGGCCAAAAGTCTAAACCACAATCCCTCCCTATCCACTTTAGTAAATAAAAAAATATTTAAAATTAAATTATTTTCTTTGAATTTTATTCTTAATTAAATATTATATATATATTATTCATTAAAACTCTTATAGCTTATGATCCTATCCGAATTGAAAGATTAATTTGTGCAATTGAACGTAAATGATACCCAATTTACATATAAAATAACATTATTTCAGTCATTATTGAAAAAGTCAAAAATTTACGATCAACTTGCATTACTTAGAGCACAAGATGTGCCCAAAAAATACGAGAATCAAAGTACACAAGTTAACACTGGAAAAAACTACCAAACCCAAATACTACACAACAACCCTTCCAAAA
The DNA here is from genome assembly GCF_051527215.1 of Medicago sativa. Classification (NCBI taxonomy): domain Eukaryota; kingdom Viridiplantae; phylum Streptophyta; class Magnoliopsida; order Fabales; family Fabaceae; genus Medicago; species Medicago sativa. The sequence continues at coordinate 9,944,884 of NC_140755.1, read as the reverse complement.
CTAAAAAGTAGAAACCCTACTTACCACAAAACATACTCTCGTGCAAGAATTGGGATCCACATTTAAAATTAGTTATTGGTTGTTTGCTTTTAAAATATTAGGCTTAGTTGGATGACATGGATGTGTTCTAATCCAAGTTATAATGCCATGTCATTTTACTCGCTTACCATATCATAATCTTGTTTGTGACATCATTCAATTTAGCCCCGATATAATAGATGGGAAAAAAATGTCAGACATTAAAAAAATTTAGGAGCCTAAAATTTGGATTTGGAAAAGAAGGACTAGCTCTTAAAAAAAAGAGACTAAATTCGTGAATTGAACAAAATGTAGGGATTAAATTACATTAATTTATGCCCAAATGAATGCATTCAACGATATTGTAGATTAAATAATTTGAAATATGTAAAAACACATTAAAAAAACCCTTTAAAACCTACAAATTTTAGATTATATAATCCAAAACAGGCGTGGAGAGTGGAAAAAGAATCACTCTAAGAATAATTCAAGCTCAAGAAACAAAATTCATGCCGATAATGAACCCTTTTAGCTAGCCTACTCATTTTGGCTCCACTAGTTGTTTTTTGGCTTAATTAATGATTTGGTCCCTTAAGTTATTTGTTGGTTACATTTTGGTCCCATAAGTTATTAACGTTACAATTTGGTCCCTTAAGTTATTTGTTGGTTACATTTTGGTCCCATAAGTTATTACGTTACAATTTGGTCCCTTAACTTATTTTTTGGTTTCGTTTTGGTCCCTTAACTTATTTGTTGGTTTCGTTTTGGTCCCAAACTACTCCCTTAACTCTAATAACTTATGGGACCAAAACGAAACCAACAAATAAGTTAAGGGACCAAAACGAAACCAAAAAATAAGTTAAGGGACCAAATTGTAACGTTAATAACTTATGGGACCAAAATGTAACCAACAAATAACTTAAGGGACCAAATTGTAACGTTAATAACTTATGGGACCAAAATGTAACCAACAAATAACTTAAGGGACCAAATCATTAATTAAGCCTTGTTTTTTTATCCTGAAAAAACAATCTTTAGGAATTATCTTTCGAAGTCTTTAAAATCATAAAAGAATGTTGTTCGAAAACTATCTTCTAAACTGTTTGCGCATTCTTTGATGCAAAGAGAAACCGTCACTTTATTTTTTGGGCTAGGTGTAGATTTCGACCCTTTCAACATAAGCACATAATAAGCACACAATCTTTCCTTGCAGGTCCCATTTTACATTGCAGCTCAACTCACAGGGGCAATTTCAGCTTCATATACACTTCGAGTTTTGTTAGAGCCATCAAAGCAGCTGGGGGCAACATCACCTTCTGGATCAAACATTCAAGCCGTAATCATAGAAATTGTGACCACCTTTACCATGGTGTTCATCTCCACCGCCGTCGCTACCGACTCAAAAGCTGTAAAATTATGCATACCAAAAATGTTTGATTTTGTTGTACCAAAATTAATTATAAACACACATTATCTTAATTAAAATGATTTTATTTGCAGACAGGAGAGCTTGCTGGAGTAGCAGTAGGCTCATCTGTTAGCATAGCAAGCATTGTTGCTGGGTAAGAAAATGTCTTTCCAGTCACATTTTTTTAAAAAGAAATATGCCCCTAAAAAGATCCCTCTTAATATTAAAAATTGATTGAATTTTTTATTTTGGTATAGCAAAAAAATTAGTGAGTCCAACAAATTATTAATAATAAGTAATTTAGAAAATATATCATATAAGCCTGTGTTGTGAAAATTATCAAAAGAACCAAGCCTGGTTATTTGATGCTGATTAATATAAGCTGTCAATATCTTGTAATCTTGTATACAGACCAATATCAGGTGGGTCAATGAATCCAGCAAGGTCTTTAGGTCCTGCAATTGCTACTTCATCCTACAAAGGAATTTGGGTCTATATGGTTGGACCAATTACAGGTGCACTTTTAGGTGCATGGTCTTATGTTGTGATTCAAGAGACAGATCATAAACAAGATATTGCAACTTCACAATCTCCACTTTCAGTCAAGATACACAATGAAATGAGTGGGATTGAGCTATAATTTGCGACATGGACAGCCAATGCTAAGTGTGAGAATAGTACATTTTAGTTTGGAGTTTGGACACTATCCAAGGCATATGAAATGAAATGTCTTGGATGATTTGAAGTCCAATTCAGTGCATATATTTAGTGCATATATGTATGTATCAAACTTAAGGATTAACCATGTATATTTCAATGGATATATACATTTGTGTTTCAATGAAAAGTTGGTATTTGTAGATTCTGTATAAAATGATTTTTTCGTAGTGGTTTGGCTTTTTTAAACGCCCATCCAAACACATATTTAGTCTCGCATTGAAGTGATAAAATCTAGGCTAAATTGCATATATATAGTTCTTTCACTTATTTAATATTTACATATTGGTCACTTAATTAAATATTGTTACGTTTTGGTCCTTCAACGTTACTTCCGTCAGTCCAATTAGTCATTTTCTGTTAACTTTTGACATCAATGTCTTCCTTCCTTTAAAAAAAACATCAATGCCTAAGATGGATCAACAATATAGAAGTTTCCATCGTAGACGTCATTAAATGAATTTATTTTAACTGTTTGATTTTTTTTTTGTAACGAGTATTGTTGGACTATGCAAATCTATTGTATCTTACGATGAACCACCAAGTACTAATTTTTGTTACTTTTCTCATCATACTTCTTCATCATTATCTACATAGACCTTCATCAACATAAAACCCAGAAAATTAAATAAACTCAAATTTATTTTTTTTTAAAAAAATATCTCAATCTTCATCTCTCAAAAACCTATAGATCTCAAATTATTTTTTTCAAAGGATCAACACCAACTCATAGTCCTTTCTCTCTTCCAATCCATTCACAGAAACATCACCAACTAATTTTGTTTTTGTCATCGTTCTCTTCTCTTTGACATAAACATCACTTTGAATCACCAACAACAAAGCACCCTTCTCAATTTGATCCAATCCCTAATCAAGTCCATGCACGATTCTCAGAGTTAAAGCATCAAACGGTTAAAAATAATCAAACCGTTAAAATAAAATAAAAATTAACGAGGCCTACGATGAAACATCTATAATAATGTTGATCCAGACATCAATGTTAAAAGATAACAAAAAATGACCAATTAGATTAATGAAAGTAACGCTGAGGAACCAAAATGTAACAACAATTATTTAAACAATCAATATAAAACCATTAAATAAGTTAAGGGACTATATATGCGATTTGACCTAAAATCTAAAACAAGTAAGAAAAGAATGGTACCACCTAATTAATTTCTTTAAAAAATACAATGCTTACTATGGTTAATATGGGGGAGGAATCCTCTTTGTTGACATTTTTTTCCATGTGAAATCTCATTCACTCCTTTTCTTTTAGCAGTTGCAGTGTTAATTATTAAAAAATAATTAAAGGTGGATTTGGATAATTTAATATTTATTTTTTGTGTTTAAATTCAATATTATCTACACTATTTTTTTTTGATGCTTTGTTGTTATGTTTACCTAAAAAAATGCTATTGTTATTTGCTTGTTGTTTAGACGTTGCTACTGCAACTTTTATATTTGTTGTCTGTAATACTTGATGCTGCAACCTTCTTTTGAAAGGAATTGTTAAATTGCAAGCTTATGTGTTGCAAATGTTTTATTATGCATTTTAGGACTTATGTTTATTTCAATATAATCATGTTTATGCTTTTGTTGAACCACTATCATGCACTATTTATGAAATGAATGAAAAAAAGACAAGTTGGTTGATAAAATCATCCATATTCTCAATTATTAATAATAATAATAATAATAATAATAATAATAATAATAATAATAATAATAATAATAATAATAATAATAATAATAATTAAATAATAATAATAATAATAATAATTAAAAAATAAATAATAAATAAATTGGCATCATGTTTTATGTATTTAGATGTTGAATGTTGTTTGTGCTTCGTGACCTACACCAGTCTGGTGAAGCATCAATATGCTTCGTGACCGACATTAGTATGGTGAAGCATAACACTTTGATCATTCATATTAACATAATCATGTTGATCGATTTTATGTTTATATGATATAGACATGTTATAGTGCGAATCATATTCTATTAGTGTTTGCATATAAATCAAATTCACACCTTTTGGGTCTATAAGTGGATGATGATGTGTATTTCTTTATCACTTAAATATGTTATTGAAGTAGAAAAATTGAGAAAATATTTATCATTTGTAATTTAAATATTAGGGTGTGTTTGTTTCAAGTTTACCAATTCCTAGGAATAACATTCCTTAGAGTATAAAGATTAGAATTTTATTTCGAGGTATTTAGAAAAAATATGTTTGGTTAACTTTATAATATTCCTAGGAACCATAAAAATAGGGTTTATAATAGGTAACTACGTATAAATTTATTCCCATCTCCATGGGAACTTTATTCCCACCCTTTTCTTTGGGAAATTTTTTCTATTCCCAGGAACATTTTATACCCGAGAATAAAATTTAATAAACTTGTAACAAACATAGGCATATATATTTCTATCATTCTATTTCCAGGAATCAACAAATATAACTTAAAACAAACACAACCTTGGTTACATTTGAAATTGAACAAATATTGGTTATGAAGTCCTTGTGAGCTTAGGTCAGTTGGTAGGGACAATGCATAATATATGCAAGGTCCATGGTTCAAACCCTGGCCACCACAAAAACAAAATATTGGTTATGAATTAAAAGGGTGAAAAGTGATATTATAAATTGAACATCATTCACAGAAGTGAATGGTTCATACTATTTATTATTTTTATAACCAATGTAGTGATTATGATAATTGTTTTAGTAGAGACTATCATATCCGTCATACTCTTCTATAAGTGGGTGAGCCTCCTTTCAGTTTTCAATTAAGGACGGATTGAAACCTTATGCTTTTGATGAGGTAATATTTTAAAATTATATATTATGTTTTGTTTCCTTTTAGTATCTTGTAAAATTGTTTCCTTATTCTATGACCAAATATTTGATTATTATTTTCTTATTGTGCAAGATATGCTTTATTCCCTTTTAGAATCTTGCAAGATTTTTTTTTTAAGCAAAAATGATGCATAAAGCATCATTCAAAATATATTAACCAAAAAGTAAAGGTAGTACAGGTAAGAAAAGGGGGACTAGGCCAAAACCTTTTAGAAATTAACAAACCTATAATTAGGTAATCCCAACCTATTCCTAATGTACTCCCCCCTGATTAAATCAGGGATGGTATCAAACCAAACAAAATCATTAAAAGGAGAGTTAAGACCTAAATTAGTTAAACCATCAGTACATTGTCATACCCTAATTTTGGACCTAAAAATACTTGCTCCAAATGATTTTCCTCTTCTCTGAGATGGGTCTTTGACTCTTGAGAGATTGCAGTTGACTGTTGTTTTACCCTGACATCTTACTCTACTCTATCTGAAATTTACTGATGTTACTTGAAAATGTTTAATTGTGCTTTTGTCTGTGGTTTTCTTGCATTTCAAGCCATCCAAAAGGGTTTTCTTGCACCTCAAGTCATTTGAATTTGTCTCTGATCAATTGCATATTTCTCTGCATTTTATTTGAACCTTATTTGCAAAAATCATTGAAAAGGGCATTTTAGTCATTTCCTGTGTTAAAACTCCTTTTAATCTTTGAAAATTGTCTCTGAGTCTCTTCAATTAGTTTGTATAAATCCTTGCTTTAATTCCATGTTAAAATCCATTTCAAAAATTGCATTTGAGTCATTTTGAGTCAGTTTAGTCCCTTGGGGCATTTTGGTCAGTTTAGTCCCTTGGGGCATTTTGGTCATTTCACATAAAATTTTGACAGAGAGGTTACTTTAAAGTACCTCATTTTTGTAGTTGATTCATTTTAGTCCTTTTTGTGTTTTTTATTTGTTTCACTTTACGTTATTTTCAATTTACCAATTTTAACCAATTTTATTTTAAATTTCATTTCAGTCCTTCAAAGTTGTTAAAATTGCATTTTAGTCCCTCAAAGCTTTTAACTCTGTTTGTTTAGTTCTGTTGCAAATTGCAGTTTGGTCCTTGTTTTTAAAATAATTGCAGGTCAGTCCCTTAATTTCCAGAAATTGCAAAAAGGTCCTCAAGCCAAAATCAGTCCAAGTCCGAGCCAATTGGTCCAGGGACACATGTCACAAGCTCATTGGGTCTCAAGTACACATGTCACCTATATAAAGGCCCAATCATCACAGTCCCATTCAGATTGTAACAACTCATCAAAATCACAGAAACAGAATCACACTTTCTCTCTCTTGGCAGTTACGATCAAAACACAACAATTTTCCAGAAAATTCATCCCCAATCTCAAACCCTAAAATTCCAGAACCACAAATTCAACACAATTTCAACAAATTTGTGAGAGTTCTCAGAGATTCACCGTTGAATCTTCATCATCGAACCTATCCCTTCGCAATTCTAGTGCGAATCCATCACTGAAAGCAACGGACTCAAGCACGATCACAAAAGGATCGAAGTTGAGAAGAAGAAGGATTGAAGAAGAGGAATCGAGCCGGTGAAGAAGAGAGAAGAAAATACCGATTTATTTTCGGTTTCCAGAGTTAAAGATTACTCACCAGAAGGATTCGAAGCTACTACGAAGTTCTCCGAAGAATTCTTTGTTCGAATCTCCGTTTAAATTTAGGTAATCGCAAAAAACTTTCTCGTTTTCATCGCAAAAGCTCAACGAAGGTTTACAAACACAAATAAACGGTGAATCGAAGCAGATTAACAAGTTCTAAGACTTGTTCTTTCGAAAAACTTTGAAACAGATTGAAAAGATTTGAAACCGAAGTTTCAAATGTAGATCTACGACTTTTCACCGTTTATTTTGCAAAACTAAGTTCATATTCGTAATCAGTGTGAAAAACAGAGTGGATTAGGGTTTGATTTAAGTTAAACCGGTGTTGTTAGGGCTCGCCGGAATCTGGAATTCACGGCGGAGTCGATGAAGATTCCGATGAATCTTCATCTTCTCCGGCCGTTTCATTCCAGAAACCGGCGGGGAAGGATGAACAGGATAGGAGAGAGGCGAGTGCTTCTCTCACTAGAACGAGAGAAGAGAGAAGTGAAAGAGAAGAATGAAACAAACCGGTGTGATTAGGTTTTTATAGAGGACTGAACCGGACCGGTTCGAAACCTGTCCACTCCCCTGGATCCTGGCCATTGGATCTAGGGTTGATCCATCTGGATCAATCCTACGGTCCCTGTTGTTCCCTGATCTTTCTGGATCTTCTTCCTTTGGGCCTGGGCTTTCTTTTTCGTTTTCCTTTGTTTTTCTTGCTATATATACTTGTTTTCTTGCTGATTGAACCCCTGCATGCTTGTTTTTGTGCTATAAAATCCCTAAAAAATTATCAATGCTTTTTCTTGTTAGTTTTAGTTGTTCTTGAATATTTCACATGTTAATTTTGACCTGAAAAATATATGGAGATGAGTTTTGATATTCTTGTTAGTTTAATGCTTTTCTTTTGTTAAAATTTTGTGAAAAAACCTCCAAAATTGATCATGTGTTTTTGTATTTTGATAATGATTCTTGATATTAAATATGCTGAATTTTCTACCTCTGAAATGTATGCAATTACCTTGATTTGTGTGGTGAATTTTTGGTATCATGTGCTTTAAGTAACTTGAATTTTTTGTAGAAATAAAGTGATAAATATACCTAAAATCTTGCTATGATTTCTTGGCTTGTTGTTTCCATTTAATTTCCATGTTATGGCTGAAAGAAAAATGCTCTATAAAATTGTCATAATGTAGGAATTATAGGTCCTACACTTGCCATTATCTTGTGGTAAATTTTTAGGTATATTTAGCATCTTTTTTTGTTAATTCTTGTTACTTGTTTGGAGCTTTTACTTGCTTATAATTTTTACCATATTCCTCTATATTGTGCTACTAACCATCTCATACATTTTCCATTCATCTTGACATAGCATTTCACCCTTCATTCTCTAGCTTTACATTTCTTGCAATTTAAGTTTCCTTGCAAATTTTAGAATGTAAACTTCGAGGTTTTGTAACTTTACTTTTATGCCTTTATCTTTCTTGCAAGACCTTAGTGTGTATCTAGGCCAATGATGTAAAAGGACAATGGACTCTAAAGATGTACACCGACACTCACCGACACATCACATGTATGTTTTAGATGTATGCTTAGGGAATGTGTAACATCCCAGACTGCTTACAGGATTGCCGACTAACCCCACAAACCAACACGAGTCTTTTCAGCATGCTTTGTCCTCACTCACATGCTTACCGGGAAACTTCCCGGTAGGTCACCCATCCTAGTACTACTCCAAGCCAAGCACGCTTAACTGTGGAGTTCCTATGGATTGAGCTCCCGAAAAGAAGATGCACTTATCTTGTGGTAAATTATAGGTCCTACACTTGCCATTATCTTGTGGTAAATTTTTAGGTATATTTAGCATCTTTTTTTGTTAATTCTTGTTACTTGTTTGGAGCTTTTACTTGCTTATAATTTTTACCATATTCCTTTATATTGTGCTACTAACCATCTCATACATTTTCCATTCATCTTGACATAGCATTTCACCCTTCATTCTCTAGCTTTACATTTCTTGCAATTTAAGTTTCCTTGCAAATTTTAGAATGTAAACTTCGAGGTTTTGTAACTTTACTTTTATGCCTTTATCTTTCTTGCAAGACCTTAGTGTGTATCTAGGCCAATGATGTAAAAGGACAATGGACTCTAAAGATGTACACCGACACTCACCGACACACGCACACACATCACATGTATGTTTTAGATGTATGCTTAGGGAATGTGTAACATCCCAGACTGCTTACAGGATTGCCGACTAACCCCACAAACCAACACGAGTCTTTTCAGCATGCTTTGTCCTCACTCACATGCTTACCGGGAAACTTCCCGGTAGGTCACCCATCCTAGTACTACTCCAAGCCAAGCACGCTTAACTGTGGAGTTCCTATGGATTGAGCTCCCGAAAAGAAGATGCATCTTGTTGATATGGGTAGTACCTAACAATTCTTATAAGCCTTCCTTCAACCATGTAGTCCCATACCTACACGGCCTCCGGATCCCTCTCATTCCGATGTGTTTCGGTTCCTACTATTGTCGTGGGGGTCCCTTGCGGCTTAAACCGTTCCCCTTAGGTCGGGAACCTTTCGTATCCACCTAGCGGGATATCGAAAGCCACGATGTGGGTGTTACATGCCCACCAGCTTCCGCCTGGTTCATCCCCGAACCACACCGTACTGGGAGAGGTCTGCTCTGATACCAAGTGTAACATCCCAGACTGCTTACAGGATTGCCGACTAACCCGACAAACCAACACGAGTCTTTTCAGCATGCTTTGTCCTCACTCACATGCTTACCGGGAAACTTCCCGGTAGGTCACCCATCCTAGTACTACTCCAAGCCAAGCACGCTTAACTGTGGAGTTCCTATGTATTGAGCTCCCGAAAAGAAGATGCATCTTGTTGATATGGGTAGTACCTAACAATTCTTATAAGCCTTCCTTCAACCATGTAGTCCCATACCTACACGGCCTCCGGATCCCTCTCATTCCGATGTGTTTCGGTTCCTACTATTGTTGTGGGGGTCCCTTGCGGCTTAAACCGTTCCCCTTAGGTCGGGAACCTTTCGTATCCACCTAGCGGGATATCGAAAGCCACGACGTGGGTGTTACAGAATGTATGCTTTAGATGTATGTTTAGGAATCGCGATACTTAGAAAAATTCTCTTTTCCAAAAAAATGTGAACAACTTCACTCAAATAATTTTCCAAAGAAACCTTGGGATCAAAGTCCCATTGAATTTTCCCTTTTATTTTCTTAATAAATGATAAAACAATTGCTAAATACTTTGACTAAAGTTTTTGTAAATAAATTGACCAACCTCACTCTTTTCCAAACCTCAAGCCCATGAGGCCTCTTTCTATTCTTCAACTTCTATTTTTTCAAACTCTTAAAATCAAACTTAACTCACAAAAACATTTTTTGGAAGAGAACTACATGGAGTTTGATCCTTTAAAAGGGTATGTAGGCAAGAAGTCAAAACTTCTCCAAGTCCAATAAAACAAAAATTCAAACACATTCTTCTCCCTCCAATTCTTAACCTAGCAAACCCTTAGGTGTAAATAACATTTTCAAATAGCATTTAAAAATAAAGCGCGTGTGTAGAAAGTAAAGACGGTTCCTATAGAATACTATAGTCGTTATAGGTGCCTAACACCTTCCTATAGCGAAAACAACTCCCGGACCTCGATTCTCAAGGGTTTTTCTTATTTTTCCCTTCCCAAGAAAAAATGAGATATCAAAGGTTAAAAAGGTTCAAACTTAATCAATGTTTGACACCCGAAAAACCAAGATAAAAAATACATGCATTACCCTCTCTATATACATGAGAGAAAATGAAGTTAATATTCTTTACAAAAAACAAACAGTTCTGCTATCTATTCCTAATGACCCAAGGAACATTAGCAGAAGATTTGAGAGCCAAGCAAACTAGTTGGGAGTCAGTTTCCAGCCATAAATGAGTGTAACCTTTACTTTGAGCAGTTTTCATGGCAAGAATAGAAGCAAAAATCTCAGCATAAAAAGCGTTGGAAGAACCTAAATTTTGGGCAAAGCATTCTATACAAGTTCCTTCTCCATTTCTAAAAATACCTCCAGCTGCTGCCTTAGAGGGTTTTTTGGTAGCTGCACCATCAGTATTGACTTTGATCCAGTTGAAAATAGGTGGGGACCAATTGATTTCCTTAATAATAGGTGCCTTAGGAGGGTGAATATTAATTTTAAAACTTTACAAGATTGCAAATTCTCTGATGTCCGGAGATGCAGCTTTGGAAGAGTTGGTACCAGACATGTAAACAGCTGAAATAATACGGTTGACCATGAGTTTCCAGTGAATGAGATTATTTTGGAACCTCACTTGATTTCTTCTGTACCAAATAGCATTGATAATATTCACTAGACAATATTTAATCACAATCTTGCACTCGGGGGACCAGTTCTTATCACAGATCTTCCAAACATCATCTGAACAAGAAATTTGAAATCAAAAATTGAGAATGTTGGCTAACCAGTTCCAAAGCTTAAAGGAGAACTCACACTCAAAGAAAAGGTGAAAAGAGGATTCAAATTCTTTGTTACAGTTGGAACACATAGAAACTAAAGAACAACCTCTAGAAATGAGGTTCTCATATGTTGGAACTCTATTGTGCATTAGTCTCCAACGTATAAGAGATTTAGAAGGGGGAATATATAAGTTCCATATGGTTTTGGCCCAGTGTAAATTTTGCCCCACCTGAGATTTGAATATAAAAGCATCCTTAAGAGACAACTCACCTGTAGAGCTATTCTTCCACACAAGCTTATCACATGAATCCTCAATTGGGATAGAAACTTGTTGAACACGAGAACTCAGGTTTGGAAATAAATGTTGAACATCTGTTGGAATCCGCCATTGACCATCATGAATAAAATCAGCTACAGTAGCATGGAGGTTTTCAGAGATGTAGTGAGGTAAATTGAGAGTAATGTACAAGGGATCCCCACACCAATCATCATTCCAAAAATTGATATTGATACCTTTTCCAATTCTCCAACCTGATTGAGACATTGTGTTGGCGAATTCCAATTTTATCCTACTCCAAATAGAAGAGTGAATATGATAAGAGTTTGAGGTTAGAGGCCTCATTCAGAGAAGTTAAAGATCTAATGCCAAGGCCGCCTTGAGAGATAGGCTTGCATATTCTGTGCCAAGAAACAGTTACTAGCTTTCTTTTTTGTATATCACCACTCCAAATGAAATTTCTAATACATTTCTCCAGATCTTTGAGAAGAGACTTTGGCCAAGAGTAAATGGAAATGCTATGGATAAGCATGCTATGAATTACTGACTTCACAATTTAAATCCTTCCAGCAATGGAGGGTAAAGAAGCTTTCCAAGCTGCAAGCTTGCTTTTGATCTTGTCTGCAATAGGGGATAAGTGGATAGCTTTGGGTTTGCCTCTAAATATAGGAACCCCTAAATAATTAAAGGGAAGAGAGCCTATGGGGAAACCAATAAGATTAGCAATACGAGAAAGTCTAGGATTAGATATGGAACCAGCATAAATGGTAGACTTTGATGGGTTAACATGCTGACTAGAGGCTAAGGCATATCTATGAAAATGGCTTTTTAAAGCTAGAATAGAGGAAACCTTACCCTTACAAAAAACCATAATGTCATCCGCATATAAAGTATGAGAAGGAACATACTGCTTTATTGAGCCCTTGATTAACTCCAGGTTTCCTTATTCAACCAGATTACTAACACCTCTACTAAGAACATCTTCAGCTTAACAGAAGAGAAGAGGTGATAGGGGATCCCCTTGCCTCACACCTCTCTTACAGTTGAAGAACCCATACTGTTTACCATTGATTGCTATAGAAAGTTTGGCTGATTCCAAAATAACCTTGATCTAGTTGCAAAATTTCTCAATGAAACCAAAATGTTTCAGGACAGATAGCAAAAAACTCCATTCCAAAGTATCAAAAGCCTTTGAGATATCTACTTTGAAAGCAACATTACCTCCAAATGCTCTTCTTTGCAAAATATTGATAGCTTCAGATGTTGTACAGATGCAGTCTCTAATGTGTCTTCCTCTAATGAAACATCTTTGTTCTTCAGATACAATGTTGGACATAACATGTGCTAATCTATCTGCAAGAATCTTAGTAATAATTTTAAATTTAAAATTAGCAATGGCTATTAGCCTATATTGACTAACAATATCAGCATTTTCTGATTTAGGAATAAGCACAATTGTGTTGGAATTGAAGTTAGGTAGCAACCATCCATCTATGAAGAATTGTAAAACAACCTTACACACATCCTCTTTGACAATGTTCCAATACGTTTGGAAGAAGAAGGCTCCAATACCATCTGGACTAGGAGCCCCATTTTTGTTTAAAGAAAATACAGCTTTGTGAATTTCCTCCTGAGTTGGAAGCATAGTCAACAAGTTGTTAGAAGGTGAATGAGGTTATTATTGTCTGACCAGTTGGAAAAATTTTCCATAGGAAGCCTAGCAGGACTAAAAGAGCCCCTAAATTCATGTGAACCAATAATAGTGTTAAAGTCACCAATTGAGCACCAGGGAATAGGGTGTTGGTTTTGGATTAATTGTAGTTTGTTCCACAACTATCTTCTGGTGATGTAGCTTGTTGAGGCATAAACAACATTAAAGCCAAAGGTCAAATTGTTTTCAGTGATTGTGAAGGAAATTTGTTGGTTGTCAATGTCAATTTTGAGTGGATTAATATGAGTAGAGCAGAAACACCAAAGGTTGGGTAAAAGGTCATCTCTGTGGTTAAGAGCCAAGAGTTTAAGTCCTAATATATGCAGCCATAAAGGAGGGAAGCTAGAGAAAGGTATCCAGGTTTCAGCTAACATAATAAGGTCAGGTTTATGTTTAGTTATAAGTGTTTTCAGGGCCAATCTTGTGGGGGATTTGGCAAGCCCTCTAATGTTCCAGAAGATGCACTTCGTCGGAAAGGTTTAGGGTTAACAACCTTTGATCTGGTTGGATAAGAGCTTGAGCTAGCAGGGATAGAAATCTTACCTTGCTTCTTCTTCTTCTTTGCTTTGTGAGTAACCAATTTGAATCCAGATTCATCTATGTTATGTTGTATCTCCTTTGCAATTTGATCATAAATATGTCTTTGCTGCGCCTTTGTAAATTCATCAGGTTTTTGACCATCTTCCAATTTAGCAAGATTAGCCCATGAGTGTTGGAAGAATTACATATCATTTTGTATCCTTTAGAAGTAGGTATCTCATGAGTGGGACTGATATTCAGACTTGATCCATTCCCAGATAGCTGCATCACTTGAGTGTTTTCAACAAATTTAGTGTGATTTGAGTTTTCCCCTTCACTATCAGCAGATGCATTGACAGAATCTTCATTTGCATTTTGTCCATCAGCATTGTGTTCTGCAACATTAAATGTCAACCTGCAGCTCCAAAGGTTTAGAACCAACAGGTGCATGATGTAGTGGCATATTCAAGTTATCTGCCTCAAATTCTTTACCGGACAAATCTACATTATCTGCTACATTTTCATCTCCCTTCTTACCATCAGTATCAACCTAATTTACTTCCACAAACTTCTGAGTTTCCACCGCATCTTTCCTCACAAACTTTTGATTCCTGTCCTGAACCTTATCCTTTTATTCAGCAACCTTTCTTCACTTCTCCAAACTGTGACCAATCATCTGACAGTTGCTACAAAAGGCTGGTAGATTCTCATAATCAAAATCAACAATGAATGCATACCCCTTCCTTTCCACCAGAACTTTTTACTTAAGCTCTTGTGTTAAATCTAGATCAACCAAAACTCTGACAAAGTGGCCAAAAGTTCTCTCAAAGATAGGTTTACTAGTAGCAGCATTGGTGCAGAGAGGAGTGCCTACACTACTAGCAATTGCGAACAAGATTTTAGGGTGCCAATATTCTTGTGATAACCCGTAAATACTTAACCACACTTGAGCAGAAGTGTTATGTTGAATGTTGGGATTAAAATCCCTTGTCTAGGCAAAAAGCTTTAGCAAACGCGGGTTTAGGTTCCATGATCCCACATACCTAACAATATTAGCATCCTCAACAGAAGAAAAAGATAGTTCATAGAAGCCCTTACCTAGAGAAGTAATACCCCATCTACCAAGATGCTTCCAAACTGTCAGAAGCTTAGTTCTCAGAGCAGCCATTGTGAGTGGTGTTGATCCTTTAGGCCAAAGGATCCTAGCTTGCAGATTATTTTTACACTCCTCCAAGCCAATATCATACTCCTCATCAGGAATAGCAATCGTGAATTCGTTCCCTTTCAGGGTAGGTTTAGGTAGCTGATTTTGTGGTATATCGCATACATTCTTTACGGCCTGCGCGAAGGTTTTGTGCGGAATGGGTTTTTTATTTGGGTCGGATTTTTGGGCGATTGGAACAGAAGAAGATTCATCGAGACATTTCCATGGAATTTCAAAAGGTTTGGAAGCCATCAGGTTGAAAAAGGGTAAGTCGGTGGTGTTTGGAAGGTTACACAATGATGGCGATGAACAGGAAAAGAATCTCCAGAGCAAAATTCATTTTTCACTCCTTAATCAAATCTTGCAAGATTGTTTCCTTATTTTGAGAGAAAATATTTGATTATGATATTTTTCTTTCCTATTCCATAAGATTATTGGAAGGCTTGAGTTACAAGTTGATGACATTCTGTCATTACGTAATATTAGGGACTTATTGTGACATTTTGATAGAGTTCTTATGCAATTTCTACTGTTCTGGAGTGCAAAAAGCTTAAATGTTGAAGTCTGTTCGAAGGAAATCGCGCCACGCCAATTTCAAGCCGTGCTGCGATTTTTGAAGCAAAATTACATCCTCCCTGTTTGAGGGAAATCGCGGCACGCCTATATACATGGCGCGGCGCGATTTTGACGGGTCAGGCCCATGACTTCTATAAATACTGCACTCAATCTGAAGAACAAGGGTTACGATTTTGGAGAACGAAAGTGCGATTTTAACACCCAGAAGGCTGCAGCGGAGAGGATTTCATCATCTCTAACCCAGTTTATGTATGTTTTAATTCTTTCATTGATTATGCTATTTGTAAACTCAATTATGAGTAGCTAAATCTCTTAGAGATTAGGTCGGAGATGAACCTATGTAACCCTAATTGATCATATGTTGCTGTGAAACTCTATTACTTATTAATGATATTCTAGTTTTCATTCAATTCAATTGTTCTTACTGCTTTTTATATCCTGATCAAATATAAACATGATTTTGTGAGATCGAATGACTACTGACCATAGCTTTCGACTTAGACCTAAATTGAATTGTTCTAATAAACATGGTTAGTCTAGGAATGGATAATCGTTTGTTAGTGATATTAGGTTAACGTGCTTAAACCTTTGATGATTATTAGACCACCTAAGGAATTAGGGGCTGTAGTTTAAAAAGAGGGTCCTAACTCAAGGGATTGATTAGGGCTAATTTGTTAACTATCGTGAAACTAGAGAATCATTAGTAATAATAGGTGCAGTAACCAATTAGGGGAAACATAGAGGATTCGAAGACCTGATCTCATCTCTCTCCTATTTTCTTAATCAAATCTTTACTTTTTTATTTGATTTCTTAAAATCAAACCAAATCTACTGCCTAGTGGCAAAACAAAATAAACTTTTATACATCCTACTTTTATAACGAAATTGAATAATTGAAGTTAAAAACAGTCCTCGTGGGAACGATATTTTTACTACTTCGATAGTTATTGGTGCACTTGCCAAACGTCTATCAAGTTTTTGGCGCCGTTGCCGGGGACTGTTGAATTATTTCAACAAGGCAATTACGTTATAATTTAGGGTTTTTGCAATTTAATTTTTCTGTTTTTAATTTTTTATTTTTCTGTTTTCATATTCACTTGATTACTTTGCGTTGTGCAGTGCTACTAAGGTATTTTGCTGTTTATGCGAGGTAAACAGAGCTCGGACGACTTAGAGTACGATCCGGAAATTGAAAGAACTGCTAGAGCACTTCGGAAAGCTGTCCGATCGCAAAGGTTAGCTCAATCCGTTCCACCGGGTGTTCGAGAACAAGTACCGGAGCAACTCTCAAGTGAATCTGAAACAATCTCTTCTCCTAAATCTGCAACTATGGAAGGAGAAGGAGTTGTACCACCGAGACCTAAGCTAGGAGACTACGGGTTAGCCACTCATCGCGGTCAACTGACCCACACTTTTCAACCAGCTAACCCTGTAGCTTTCGACATCAAGACAACTGTCCTCAACGGTTTGAGGGACAAGCAATTCGATGGGACTGAAGCTATGAGTCCTCATGAACACTTGAGCCGTTTTGCTGAAACCTGCGAGTTTTGTGTGCAACCAGCCACCGTGACTGAAGCACAAAAGAAGCTAAGGCTATTTCCTTTCACCTTGACGGGAAGAGCAAAAGATTGGTTGCTAACAATTCCAAACGGGACTGTCCAAACATGGGAAGAGTTAGAGCTGAAGTTCTTGGAGAAATACTTCCCTATGTCTAAGTATTGGGACAAGAAGATGGAGATCTTTAACTTCAAGCAAGGAGAAGGTGAATCATTGTATGATGCTTGGGAGCGATTCAATTTGCTTCTCAAGAGATGCCCTAATCATGAATTCACCGAGAAGCAATACCTCCAAATCTTCACTGAGGGGGTAACACCAAACACTCGAATGTTCTTAGATGCTTCCGCGGGAGGTAGTCTCAAAAGCAAAACTGATCATGAAGTCCAAGCTTTGATAGAAAACATGGCTGGAAATGAGTATCGTGCTGAAGCTAAGAAGAAAGAAAGAGGAGTGTTTGGGGTGAGTGAACAAACTGCTATCCTTGCGAACCAAGCAGCTATGAACAAACAAATCGAAGCTCTAACTAAGGAGTTTCAAGGCTTCACTTTGGCCCATAAACAACAACAAGTAGCTGCAATCAAGTGTGACTTATGTGGTGAAGAACATCCCAACGGTGAATGTGTTCCAGAAGGGTCAAATGAAGAAGCTAACTTCATGGGAGGTTATCAAAGGCAGAATCAATACTACAATTCAGGCATCAACAAGCATCCCAATCTAAGCTACTCAAATAACAATGCTTTGAACTCTCAGATGCTCACTCCTCCTCAACAACAACAAAGGAAGCCATCAGCTCTTGAGGAAACTATGATGAACTTCATGAAGATGACTCAAGGCAACTTTGAAGAGATGAAGAAGAGTCAAGAAGCTGAAAGAAAGAACAATGAAGCTTCTAGGAAGCTGCTTGAAACTCAACTGGGGCAATTAGCTAAGCAATTGGCTGAACAAAGTAAAGGCGGATTCTCAGGTAACACTAAAGATAACCCTAAGAATGAGTCTTGTAATGCTATTGAATTGAGGAGCAAAAAGGTTTTGACACCTTTAGTTCCAAAAGCTCCAAAGAAGGTTGATGATG
Organism: Medicago sativa; assembly: GCF_051527215.1. NCBI lineage: Eukaryota > Viridiplantae > Streptophyta > Magnoliopsida > Fabales > Fabaceae > Medicago > Medicago sativa. The sequence goes on along the minus strand of NC_140755.1, from coordinate 9,926,832 downwards.
TAGTTGAGGTAGAGGAGGATGATGTAGTTGAAAAAAATGATGAGGGTGGAGTTGAAAAAGAAAATGATCATGGAGTAGTTGAAAACGAAAGGAAGAAAAAAATAGAGGGAGAAAAAAGTGAGAAGTTAATTGATGAAGATTCAATCTTGAGGAAGTCGAAGAGTCAAATTTTGAAAGATGGAGACAAACCACAGGTTATTCCATCATATGTGAAGCTTCCATACCCTCACCTTTCAAAGAAGAAAGAAAAGGATGAAGGCCAATTCAAGAAGTTCATGCAACTTTTCTCACAACTTCAGGTGAATATTCCTTTCGGCGAAGCTCTTGATCAAATGCCGTTATATGCTAAGTTCATGAAAGACTTGTTAACCAAACGAAGGAAGCCTAAGGATGATGAGAACATAGCACTTTCTGAAAATTGTAGTGCTATTCTTCAAAAGAAGCTGCCACCTAAGTTGAAGGATCCTGGTGCTTTCACTATCCCTTGTTCCATTGGACCGGTAGACATTGGAAGAGCTTTATGTGACTTGGGAGCAAGTATAAATCTGATGCCTCTTTCAATGATGAAGAAGCTTAAGTGTGGGGAACCAAAACCAACAAGAATGACCATTACTTTAGCTGATCGGTCAATCTCTTATCCTTTCGGTGTGCTTGAAGATGTGCTAGTCAAGGTTAATGACTTGGTGTTCCCGTCAGATTTTGTGATCTTAGATATGGCTGAAGATGAGGATATGCCACTCATTCTAGGAAGACCTTTCCTTGCAACTGGCCGTGCTTTGATTGACATTGAGAAAGGAGAGCTAATGTTGAGATTCCATAAGGAGCAAGTAGTGTTTAATATATTTGAGGCCATGAAGCACAAAGATGAAAATCCCAAGTGTTACCGGATTGACATTGTTGAAGAAATAGTTAAAGATGACTCTTGTGAACATCAACCAACACACCCTCTTGAACGTGCAATTGTGAATTCTATAGAAAAAGGTGAAGATGATGAAGATCTTGAAGTAAGTGATTGTGTGAAGCAACTAGCAGCAAGCAAGCAAGAGTTGGGTCCGGTAAAAACAGAAGAATTAATGGGTAAGCACTCTATAGATGCCCCTATTTTGAGTGGAGAAGGAGAGAAAAATCCAGAATTAAAAGAACTCCCTTCTCACTTGAAATATGTTTTTCTCACTAAGGATGCCTCTAAACCAGTAATCATCAGCAATACCTTGACACCTTTGGAAGAAGAAAAATTGATGAGGGTGTTAAGAGACAATCAAGGAGCTTTGGGGTGGAACATTTCTGATTTAAAGGGTATTAGTCCAGCTTATTGCATGCATAAAATACACATGGAGGCTGAATACAAACCGGTGGTTCAACCTCAAAGGAGACTTAACCCAACAATGAAGGAAGTGGTAAAGAAAGAGGTGCTGAAGTTACTAGATGCAGGTATGATCTACCCTATCTCAGATAGCTCATGGGTAAGTCCAGTTCATGTGGTACCCAAGAAAGGAGGAATGACGGTGGTAGCAAATGAAAAAAATGAATTGATACCTACCCGCACCGTCACTGGTTGGAGAATGTGTATAGACTACCGGAGGTTGAATACCGCAACAAGAAAGGACCACTTTCCATTACCATTCATGGATCAAATGATTGAGAGACTGGCTGGCCAAGCCTTTTATTGCTTCTTGGATGGGTATTCAGGGTATAATCAAATTGCAGTGGCTCCGGAAGATCAAGAAAAGACTGCCTTCACTTGTCCATTCGGTGTGTTTGCTTATCGAAGGATGCCCTTTGGGCTGTGCAATGCGCCGGCAACCTTTCAAAGGTGCATGCTTTCCATCTTCTCTGATATGATAGAGAAGAACATTGAGGTATTTATGGACGACTTTTCTGTTTTTGGTAAGTCTTTTGATCAATGCTTGTTCCATTTAAATGCTGTACTTAAAAGATGCACCGAAACTAACCTTGTTTTGAATTGGGAAAAATGTCATTTTATGGTAACCGAAGGTATAGTTTTGGGGCATAAGATAAGTGCTAAAGGCATTGAAGTGGACCAAGCTAAGATAGAGGTTATAGAGAAACTTCCTCCACCAATCAATGTTAAAGGAGTGAGGAGTTTCTTGGGGCATGCCGGTTTCTATCGGCGGTTCATAAAAGACTTTTCTAAAATTTCCAAACCCCTCTGTAACCTCTTGGTCAAAGAAAACGAGTTTAATTTTGATTCTGAATGTCTAAATGCTTTTTCTTTGATTAAAAACAAGTTGGTAACTGCACCAATAATCATTGCACCCGATTGGGATTTACCTTTTGAACTTATGTGTGATGCAAGTGATTATGCTGTTGGTGCAGTCCTAGGCCAACGCAAGAACAAATTTTTTCATGCAATTTACTATGCAAGCAAGGTTTTAAATGAAAATCAAGTTAACTATTCCACAACTGAAAAGGAATTGCTTGCGGTAATCTTTGCATTGGAAAAATTTCGTTCTTATCTAATAGGCTCCAAAGTCATTGTTTTTACAGATCATGCAGCTCTCAAATATCTCTTAACAAAAGGGGATTCAAAGCCTCGACTGTTGAGGTGGATCCTATTATTGCAAGAATTTGATCTTGAAATTCGTGACAAGAAGGGAGTCGAGAACGTGGTAGCTGACCACCTCTCAAGGCTGGAGAATGACGAGGTAACAAAGAAGGAGAAGGCCATCAAGGCCGAGTTCCCCGATGAACAGCTGTTTGCTATTGGAGAAAGACCTTGGTTTGCTGACATGGCAAACTTTAAGGCCGGCAACATAGTTCTTGATGATCTGACCTACCCTCAGAGGAAAAAGTTCTTCAAAGATGCAAACCACTACTTGTGGGATGACCCTTATCTGTTTAAGGTAGGTACTGACGGTTTGATTAGACGTTGTGTTGCAGGTGAGGAAGCACATAGTATCATGTGGCACTGCCATAGCTCAGCTTATGGAGGCCACCACAGTGGAGAAAGAACAGCTGCAAAAATTTTGCAAAGTGGATTCTGGTGGCCCACCCTTTTCAAAGATTGCCACGACTTCGTCACAAGATGTGACAAATGCCAAAGGACAGGTAACATATCAAAGAGGAATGAAATGCCCCTAAAAGGAATCATTGAAGTTGAACCATTTGATTGTTGGGGTATTGATTTTATGGGACCATTCCCTTCCTCTTACTCTTATCTCCATATTCTAGTCTGTGTTGATTATGTCACAAAGTGGGTTGAAGCGATACCATGTGTTGCTAATGATGCCAAAACGGTTGTCAACTTCCTTCAAAAGAATATTTTCACTAGGTTTGGAACCCCTAGAGTATTGATCAGTGATGGGGGGAAGCATTTTTGCAATAATTTTCTTGAAAATGTGCTCAAAAAGTATAACATTAAGCACAAAGTTGCAACTCCCTATCACCCACAAACTAGTGGTCAAGCAGAGGTTTCAAACCGACAGCTGAAACAGATTCTGGAGAAGACAGTTGCGTCAAATAGGAAAGATTGGTCTAGGAAATTAGATGACGCACTGTGGGCATATAGGACAGCCTTTAAGACCCATCTTGGGTTCTCACCCTATCAGTTAGTATATGGGAAGGCATGTCATCTTCCAGTCGAGCTGGAACATAAAGCTTATTGGGCCATTAAGGCCTTGAATTTTGATCAAGTAGCCGCTGGTAAGAAAAGAATTTTGAAACTTAATGAACTTGAGGAGATGAGGCTTAGAGCGTATGAAAATGCACTCATCTATAAAGCCAGGACAAAAAGGTATCATGACAAAAACTTAGTGCCTAGGGATATTAACTGTGGACAACTAGTTTTGTTGTATAATTCCAGGTTGAAGCTGTTTCCTGGGAAGCTCAAGTCAAAATGGTCTGGACCGTTCTTGGTCAAAAGTGTGTCACCATATGGAGCTGTTGAACTAGTGACACCTGAAGGAGATCGAAGTTTCAAAGTTAATGGACAAAGAGTTAAACCATACCTAGGTGGCGACCTACCTAAAGGAAGGGTGGCACTCATTCTGAAGGACCTCTGAGGATCCTTAGCAGTCAAGCTAGTGACGATAAAGAAGCGCTGGGTGGGAGGCAACCCACTAGATTTACTTTGTTTTTCAATACATTCAGTTTTTATTTTCTTTTTAATGTCGAAGTCCATTGAACTATTTCCCTATTGTAATTGCTCCTGCACTTGTTTATTATTAATGAATTTGTTTTGTTTCATGTGACCTATTCCAGTTTAGTAACAGTTGTTTGATGAAACGGTATTCCAAAAGTTCTAAAGGAGGGGTGACTTGATTCAAAGGCGAAGTGTACGGCATTGCTAGGTAGTCACATACTCCCAGAAATCTCAGCCATAAGGTTCATTGCCAAATTTGTTTTTCAATTTACTTATATTTAGATTAGTTTTCCATGCAACTACATTTCTAGAACTTGCATTGTTTCTCTATTATTGATTGGTCTTTGTCAATTACACACTGAGGCAAAAGTGCTTGGTCCTGTGAGCCTTTTTGAAGCCTACCCTGATATTAATTGAATTTATCCTTTCTTAACCAATTGTGAGCCGGTAGGATTAGAACTTTTTGTTCGGTGACAAACTACATTACAAGCCTAGAGACTTTTAGGACTTGTCCCTTAATGAATTTCTGAGTTAAGGCATTGTAGAATGTTGCTAAAGATTAAGTTTGGGGTTGCTATTGGAATTTGCAACCAACTAAGTTTGGGGTGGGGGTACTAGAGAATAAGAGAACAAAAAAATGAAAGAATTATGAGATTGTCATGCAAAATATACACATAAAAATGGTGTATCAAAAAAAAAAGAAATTGAATGATGAAAAAGGGACAAAACATTGAAAATCCGAGTAACTTCAAACTCGAGTGTCCCTAAATGTTAAAAATATTCTCTAGTACCTTTGCATTGATTGTATTTCCACAAGGTGAATGATCGAAGGATTGAATTTTGTGCTTTAATTTCCGTAGGAATGCCTAACTCAAATTTTGTGTAGCCTACTTATCCAAATATATCCCACCTTTCACCTAAGCCCCGTTATAACCCTAAAGACCTCAAAAGTGTGTAATGATATTGACTTTGATTGATGTTTAGAAACTTTTCAAGCGTATGGTAATATGTAGACCTGCATGTCGACTGGTAGAACCCTATTTCATATTGTTGCGTGGAGTTGTGAATTGGTGGATGCGAACAAGTCAAACTAGCTCATCTTTAGCTAGAAGGAGAATGAACTTTTGGGTACTATCGTTTTGTCAGGTAACTGTTATTTTACTGTCGTTTGTCACTGTTGCAAGCAAATTCCTTGAGGACAAGGAATGGTTTAAGTTTGGGGTTGTGATGATATTCTGTCATTACGTAATATTAGGGACTTATTGTGACATTTTGATAGAGTTCTTATGCAATTTCTACTGTTCTGGAGTGCAAAAAGCTTAAATGTTGAAGTCTGTTCGAAGGAAATCGCGCCACGCCAATTTCAAGCCGTGCTGCGATTTTTGAAGCAAAATTACATCCTCCCTGTTTGAGGGAAATCGCGGCACGCCTATATACATGGCGCGGCGCGATTTTGACGGGTCAGGCCCATGACTTCTATAAATACTGCACTCAATCTGAAGAACAAGGGTTACGATTTTGGAGAACGAAAGTGCGATTTTAACACCCAGAAGGCTGCAGCGGAGAGGATTTCATCATCTCTAACCCAGTTTATGTATGTTTTAATTCTTTCATTGATTATGCTATTTGTAAACTCAATTATGAGTAGCTAAATCTCTTAGAGATTAGGTCGGAGATGAACCTATGTAACCCTAATTGATCATATGTTGCTGTGAAACTCTATTACTTATTAATGATATTCTAGTTTTCATTCAATTCAATTGTTCTTACTGCTTTTTATATCTTGATCAAATATAAACATGATTTTGTGAGATCGAATGACTACTGACCATAGCTTTCGACTTAGACCTAAATTGAATTGTTCTAATAAACATGGTTAGTCTAGGAATGGATAATCGTTTGTTAGTGATATTAGGTTAACGTGCTTAAACCTTTGATGATTATTAGACCACCTAAGGAATTAGGGGCTGTAGTTTAAAAAGAGGGTCCTAACTCAAGGGATTGATTAGGGCTAATTTGTTAACTATCGTGAAACTAGAGAATCATTAGTAATAATAGGTGCAGTAACCAATTAGGGGAAACATAGAGGATTCGAAGACCTGATCTCATCTCTCTCCTATTTTCTTAATCAAATCTTTACTTTTTTATTTGATTTCTTAAAATCAAACCAAATCTACTGCCTAGTGGCAAAACAAAATAAACTTTTATACATCCTACTTTTATAACGAAATTGAATAATTGAAGTTAAAAACAGTCCTCGTGGGAACGATATTTTTACTACTTCGATAGTTATTGGTGCACTTGCCAAACGTCTATCACAAGTCAATCATAAATCTTTCTCTTATAATAATTCTCGATAATATTTTTTTCGGAGTTAGTATTCATTTATTTCCTTTTATTTCTTCAAATCTTGAAAATATTATTATCTCATAATTATTACACGTGAGATATGTATATTTTCATATGAAATAAATGTATTTGAACACGATCTTATTTATAATATACACTTTGAAGATGTAAACTTTTGTATTGATAACTTATGTTGCCAAAATACTATCTTGAAAGAAAAAACAATGGATGATATATAAAGTTTTACTTGTTCGAGAAAGTATGTGTAGAAGATAAATCAAAGTTTTAGAATATTGATTATAGACTATATAGCAGTTTTAGCCCCCGAGCAAAATAAAATGCAATCCAGCCCCCTAAGTATTGCCCCTTTTGCAGTTTTGACCCCCTAAGCCAATTTTGATCAATTCAACGCTGACGTGGACACCACATGTGTAATGCTTATAAAAAATAATAATTTTAATTTGCTTTATTTAAAAAAATTTATGTTAATTTTTTTAATAAAAAAATAAAAAACTAATTATTTTAAATTTTTTTGCTTTTTTTTAATTAAAAATAAAAAAAATTATGTTTTTTTGTTTAATTAAAAAATAATTTTTTAAAATCTTTTTGTTTTTTTAATTTAAAAAGTAAAATTAAATTAAAAAATAAAAAAATAATTAAAGCATTACACACGTGACACTTTTATTTATTTTTAAATTAAAAATTACACACGTGGTGTCCACGTCAGCATTGAATTGGTCCAAATTGGCCTAGGGGGCCAAAACTACAAAAGGGGCAATACTAAGGGGGCTGGATTGTATTTTATTTTGTTATGGTACTTAGGGTGCCAAAACTGCTATTAAGCCTTGATTATATTATTTCATTTTGATATAATTTTGTTGTTGTTCACTATTGACTCAAATGGATTATAATAAATGAAACATATATTACTGTAAATCAGAAGTTTACAAATCATGTTTCAAATGTTGATTGTATTAAACAATCTCACAAGTATTGCTCAAATAATGATGTACTCGCAAAAAGTACGGTAAGGAATACTAGGATTCTAGGGTTTGACTGATTACTTGATGCCTTGGGAATGCTCCCAAGAGTGGTATTTATAGCCTGCCGTGGGCTTGGGCTTTGGTTACTTGGTTTCCAAGCAACAGGGGTATTTACGTATTTATGGGGGTTTTTAGGCGGTTTCTAGAAGGCCAATGGGCCAACGCCTTTAGCGGAGCGCGCCAGGCCCTGGGGGGTCCTTCTGGAGGGCGCCCATACCCTTCTGGAGGCTTTACGCCCCTTAAGGATGTTTTGGAGTCCTTCTGGAGGTCCTCTAGGACCCCAGGAATATTATGACGGTCCACAGCCCCCCAAGCACAAGTCTTGGGACAAGGCGAAGTGATGATGACAAAGGAGTGGACTTTCTGGAGGTCACCTAAGTCCCTTTAGGAATATCATGACGGTCCACAGCCCCCCAAGCACAAGTCTTGGGACAAGGCGAAGTGATTAGTACGTCTGATGTCAGCTTTGGGTGAACGCCCATTTTGGGCGTTCACTGATTTACGCGTAGGGCCTTGCTTGGAGTTTTGGCGACGTTTTTCGTGTGGCGATCAACGATAGCTCGCCTTCTGAACGTTTCGTATTCTCCTCGTCCCCGATGATCGCCACGTGTCAAGATCTCATGACGTTGTTCCACTCAATCGTTTCAGACACGCTTCCCGAGGCGATCTTACCTCTTTAAAGGACGTTTTTGGCTTTTCACTCGTTTTCATTTCTTTGCTTCGTTTGCGGTGATCAAGCTTCCTTCTTCTAACTCCCTTCCGGCTTAAGCAGCTTCAGCAGATTTTTCTATTCTTCCTTCACAGGTATTCTTCAATTCCTTAACCCCTCTCAAACTTTACTTTATTTGTTACGCTTCGTGAGAGTTCGAAATTAGGTATGGTGTTGATTAGGGAGTGCGATGAGAAAGGGAGATTGGTTCGACCCATTGATCCAGTTGAGAAAAACCGTTTGAGGAAGGAATGCTTGAAACATGCCACCGGTCCCGATGGGATGATAAATTGGGATACTTACTATGACGGTTTATTCGGGGAGGAGTTGTTTAGCGATTTATCTAGTGAATTTAGCGCCAATTCGGGTAATGATAGTGACTGTGTGTTTTTGTCTGCCACTTCAGGGACGAATCATAAGGAGGACGAGTGCCAGGAGATTCATCCGTTTCAGGCTCCCTTAGGGTTGGTTGGAGACGAAAACGCTTTTAGGTCAACAGAAATGGCCTCATTTGCCGAGGAAGTACGGTTGGAAGAGTCTTTGTTCGTTGATGTTTCTGCTCTTGACAGCTTCATGAGCAAGTTTAACATCTCTGCGACTGGACGAGAGGAGGACGTGGTTTTATTGTCCTGCGATCCTGACGAGCGCGCGTGTGACCAAGAGATGATGGGCGAGGGCGACGAATCCTACTTCGTCTATACCGCGTTTTTGGAGGAGTTTGGCGTGAAAATTCCTTTCACGCCCTTCGAGATGGACGTCTTGAGGCTCCTCAATGTGGCGCCTACTCAAATACGCCCTAACAGTTGGGCGTTTATTCGCGCCTTCGAGGTTCTGTGCAAGTCCCTGGGTCTCGAGCCTGCGGTTGGCGTGTTCTTCCACTTCTATGGGACCAAAGATGTTAACAAGGGTACGTGGATCTCTATTTCGGCCCATTCTGGAAAAAGGCTTTTTCCTACTTATGCATGTAACTTTAAGAAAGAGTGGCGAGATACATTTGTTGGGGTACAGGGTGCACCGGAATGTTCTACATCTTCTGTGTTGGTGAATGGAGTACCCAAGTTTCCACTTAGGTGGACTAGCACTCCTTTGGCTGTGAGAGGTTATGTTCGTGAGGCCATGTCGCCCTATGAGAGTGCACTTGTGGACTTCTTGGAAGAGGCCCCTTTACTCAACATTCATGAGCTGTTAAATAGGGAGGGCGACGTGGTTCGTCTGAATGCTTATTTACGTGAGTGTTCTCTTAATTACTTATGTTGGGCTTCGTTCAAGGATTATCATATGTTTTTACTAACTGGATGCATTTGGTTTTCTTTTCAGAGGAGATGCTGCCCCTTACTGGAGCGGAGATGAGGAAGTATCTCGCCGAGCTTGAGAGGAGCAAGAATCCTGACGGCTATGTGTCCAGTGGATCGGCGGGCGTCTCTTTAAGGAAGCTAAAGCGTAAAGAACCTTCTGGAAAGGGGGATGCTGGGGTCATTGAGGTGGATGACCTGGAGGGCGTTGGGGGTGAACACACCCTCGTTTCCGTCGAATCTCCATCATCATCCAAAAAATCAAGGACAGTCCGAGGGGCTAAGGGTGCAGGAGGCCGCCCCCCGACGGGGAAAGAAGCTGGTGGGACGTCGCTGAATGACGAGGTTATGGAATCCTTCTGGCATTCGGAGTTCGATATTCGTCGGTAAGTATTTTTAAGTGTCCTTTAGTCGATTTTCCTTATCTGTCTTGGGCGAGAGATGACTTATTGTGGTCTGGCGATTTGTAGGTACACAAAAGAGCAAGTGCCGTTTGCGAAGGTTGATGTTGAGGCCGGAGTAAAAGCCAAGTGCAGCGACTTGGTGGCCGATATTGGCACTGCTGCCTTGAGGACCCTGCTGCTGAGTCACTGTCTAGAGGTGAAACAGGATCTAGTGGAGAAGAAGTATAAAGATGCTGCGGAGGACGTTGAGAAGTGGAAGCACAAATCCACCGGACAAGATGGCCGCCTGAAGGAGGCGTTGAAGGATAAAAAGGCCGCTGAAGACGCTCTGGAGGAAATGAAAAAAGCAAAAGAGGAGGCAGAGACGGAGAGGGACGAGGCTAAGTCTGCCTTGAAGAAGTCGGAAGCGGCTGTGGATGAGGGACGGCGAGCTCTTGCGCTATACTTTGAAAACGGCTTTAGTCGTGCTAAGGAGCAGGTGCTTTTGTTCAATCCTGATGCCAAACTGGAAGAGCTTGATCCTTTTAAGGTCATTATTGATGGCGAGCTTGTCGACGATGAATGATTCATGCTAGTTCTGATAATTTTATGGTTTTGTATCTTAAATTATGGCGACTTTTTCCAGCGCCTTCCTGAACAATTTTAACGCTTTGTTTTCTGCCTTTTGGATTTTGTATGGAAACACTTTAGTTTTTAAATCATGATGTACTTTGATCATATGATCGTACTTGTATGGGCCTGCTGTTTGCTTTTATTTTATCTCTTTTTTGTTGCGTGATTTCCCTCTTGATGACGATGCGCCTTAGTTTTTCGAGGTTTGAGGCTGTCAAACTTTATTGGAACTCTTCTAAGGTTAACGTTATGTTGATCAAAATTATGCGAGTCGTTATTTGGACGACTATCAGAGCCCTTTTAGGGTTGATGGTGATTATCTATGTCAGAGCCCTTCCAGGGTTGACGGATTTTTAGTCGAACCCCGCCAGAGCCCTTACAGGGTTGGCGTTTTGGGCGAGCATCAGAGCCCTTACAGGGTTGAAGTTAATTATCTACGTCAGAGCCCTTCCAGGGTTGACGGAACTTTCAGTCGAACCCCGCCAGAGCCCTTACAGGGTTGGCGTTTTGGGCGAGCATCAGAGCCCTTACAGGGTTGAAGTTAATTATCTACGTCAGATCCCTTCCAGGGTTGACGGAACTTTCGAGCCTGCATTTAAAAATTTTTTACCCATGATATTTCATGCAATAGTAGGAGCTAGCAACTTTTGAAAAAAAAGGAGAGGGGGCCTCGTTAAAAACCCCTGCCCTTGCAGGGGAAAAGAGTGCTACCCTAACCTTCTGTTTATTCAATTTATTCAAAGAAATCACAAGTCATAGTGGTGGTCTTAAGCCAAACTTATTCAAAAAGATGATAAACTACGAAGAAAGAAAAAGAAAAAAGCGAAAAAATCAACTGTAATAATGGCGTAGATTAGCTATATTCCAAGTGCGGGGGATTGCTTCTCCGCTCAGTTCCTCCAATTTGTAAGCTCCATGGGAACATTTCTCTCGAACTCGATACGGGCCTTCCCAGTTGGGGAACAATTTTCCTATCCTTGTAGGGGCTACCACTTGCTTTAATACAAGGTCGCCTTCCTTCATTTCTCTGGGCCCCACCTTCGAGTTGTAGCCGCGAGCCGCCCTTTGTTTGGCGGCAAATTCTCTTATATGAGCTTGCTCCCTCACCTCATCGATCACATCCATGCTGACCGCGAGACCTATCTCATTAGCTTTTCAAAGAAATAACTCATGAATTTATATGATGGAGTCGTAAGAAGTAAAACTATAAGAAAAAAAAACTGTTTGCCTGCGAAACAACAAGTTAGATGAATAAATATAAATCTTGATACCTTCTTCAGAAAAAGCATCCCTCCGCCAAGTGGGGGTATCAATTTCTACTGGGAGCATGGCGTCTGTGTCGTAGACCATTGTGAAAGGCGTCTCCATCATCGAAGAGTGTGGTGTAGTGTGGTAGGACCATAGTACCTGTGCTTATGTTGACCAGGGCGATGTTTATACGCATGACACATTTTATTGGAAGTTCGGAGAAATTAAATTGAAAATGTACTTACCTCGTGGAGCTGTTCTGCCCAGAGACTTTTGGCGGCCTCTAACTTCTTCTTGATGCCGTTGAGGATGACCTTGTTGGCTGACTCGGCCTGCCCATTAGCTTGCGGGTGTATTACTGAGACGAACTTTGTCTGTATTCCCAGGTGTTTACAGAATTCTACCACGGACGAGCTTGCGAATCGGGTTCCATTATCAGATACTATGAACTTGGGTAGACCGAAACGACAGATGATTTTCTTCCAGTAGAATTTTTTGACTCTCTCAGCTGTTATTTTGGCGACGGCTTCTGCTTCAATCCACTTAGTAAAGTAATCGACTCCTACTATGAGGAACTTCAGTTGCCCTGGGGCGAGAGGAAAAGGTCCTACAATGTCAACTGCCCATTTATGGAAAGGCCAAGGGGAGTATACTGAAGTGAGTTCTACTGCTGGGGTGTGCTTTTTGTCGGAGAATCTTTGGCATTTGTCACATTTCTTGACGAAGTCCGAGCTGTCTTGGAGCATGGTGGGCCAGTAATATCCAGCGCGGAGGAGATTTGCGGCTAGAGCTCGCCCTCCTATGTGGCTGCCGCACACGCCTTCATGAACTTCGAGAAGCACCAGGTGGGTCTCACTCTCCGCTAAACAACGTAACAGGGGGCTTGTTCGACCTTGCTTGTAGAGTTTACCCGAGATGATAACGAACTTCGAAGCTCTCTTTCTGACTATCAGCTCTTCATCCTTGTTCTTGGGCGTGAAAGAACCGATTAGATACCTAAGTAGTGGCTCCATCCAGCCTGCGTTTTCTTCGGCGACGTGGTGAACTATTTCAAAGTTGATATTGGGCGCTGAGATTACTTCTTGGATGACGGTTCTGTTGTTGCCCGGTCGTTTGGTGCTGGCAAGTTTCGCCAGTATATCTGCTATGGAGTTCTGTTCTCGTGGTACGTAGACAGCTTCAAAGAACACGAATCTTTTGGCTAGGACTCGTACTTTTTCCAGATATTTGATGAGCTGAGGGTCCTTCGTCTGATACTCACCCGTAATTTGGCTCGTCACGAGCTGAGAATCGCTTTTGGCCCGTAGGTTTTCAGCCCCCATCTCCTGTGCCAAAGTCATGCCGGCGATTAGTGCCTCATATTCTGCCTGATTGTTGCTTGCTTTGAATTCAAATCTGAGGGATTGTTCTATGATGATATCTTCGGGACCTTCAAGAATGACGCCTGCGCCACTTCCCTTCAAGTTGGAGGAGCCGTCAACGGATAAAAGCCACACAAAGGGAACCTCTTCTTGGGACGGGGAGGTGAGCTCCACCACGAAATCTGCTAAAACCTGGGACTTGATGCTTCCTCTTGGTACAAATTGGATGTCGTACTCTGATAGTTCTATGGACCAGGCGACCATCCTTCCTGCCAGGTCTGGTTTCCCAAGCACTTGTCTGATGGGATAATCTGTCTTTACGACGATTCTATGGCTTTGGAAATACGGACGCAGTTTTCTTGCTGTGGCGACTACGGCCAGAGCCAGCGCTCTAACTTTTGGTAGCGCAGTTCGGCGCCTTTGAATATTCTACTGACGAAGTAAATCGGCCTTTCTCCTTCTTCTGAGTCCTCGACCAATACCGTACTCATAGCGTTTGCGGAGATCACCAAGTATAGGAAAAGGATGGAATCTGGGTTTGGTCGCCGAAGGACTGGCGGGCTAGATAAAAACTTTTTTACCTGTTGAAAGGCCTCTTCACATTCTGGTGTCCATTCAAATTTTTCTTTCTTTCTAATGGAAGCGAAAAAGGAGAAAGCTTTGTCACCGGCGCAGGATAAGAAACGAGACAGGGCGGCCAGCCTTCCTGTCAACTGTTGGACTTCTTTTATGCTGGACGGGCTCCTCATGTTGATGATCGCCTGGCACTTATCTGGATTTGCTTCGATACCTCGCCTAGTTAAGAGAAAACCTAGGAATTTCCCAGCTTGCACTCCGAAAGAACACTTTGTTGGGTTTAACCGAATTCTGTACTTTCTTACTTACCCTAAGATTTCTTCCAAATCTTCGGTGTGGCTACGTTCGCCCTTTGTTTTCGCTACCAAATCGTCAATGTACACCTCCAGGTTTCGTCCTATCTGGTGCTGGAATGCGGTGTCCATAGATCTTTGGAAAGTGGCTCCAACATTTTTTAGGCCAAAAGACATAACTTCGTAGTGGTAATTCTTGGTATTGGTCATGAAGGCTGTTTTGGGGGCGTCTAGAGGGTCCATTCGTATTTGGTTGTAACCAGAGTAGGCGTCCATGAAGCTCAGGGTGTTGTATCCTGAGGCGCTGTCGATTAAATGGTCGATGTTTGGGAGCGGGTAAGGATCCTTTGGGCATGCCAGGTTTAGATCTGTGTAATCCACGCACATCCTCCATTTCCCGTTTGCCTTCTTTACGAGGACGGTATTGGCCAGCCATGTTGGGTACTTTATTTCGCTGATGAAGCGGGCGTCGACTAATTTTTTAACTTCGTCGTCCACGGCTCTCCTTCTTTCCTCGCCCATCTTCCTCTTCCGCTGTACTACCGGTTTTACTCCAGGCTTGATTGATAAATGGTGGCAGGCAATATCAGGGTCCATTCCTGGCATTTCGGATGGGTGCCAGGCAAAAAGATCCAGATTTCTCCGTAGTAAATTGACGAGGGCGATCTCTTCTTCTCGGCTTAGAGACGTGCCGATCTTAGTTGTCTGATGTGCTTCTGGACCAATGGACACTTCTTTTAGGTCTTCGATGGGCTCGAGGCGTTCTTGCTGGAAGTCTTCCCTAGGATCGAGGTCTATCATGTTGACCTCGTGAGTTTCTTCGTTACTGGACTTCTTCCTTGTTTTCTGTAGTCTCAGGCTATTGTGATAGCATTCTCTGGCGGTTTTCTGGTCACCTCGGATGGTCCCAATCTTTCCATTATCCAAGGGATACTTCATGACCAAAAACTTTGTGGACAGGAAGCCTCCCAAAAGGTTGAAGGCGGGGCGACCAATGATAATGTTGTAAGAGCTAGGCGAGTTTACGACGAGGTACCTTACTCGAATGGTTTTTGCATGAGAGCCGCTCCCGAACGTTGTTTTGAGCGTGATGTAACCTCTTACGTGTAACTGTTCGCCTGTAAATCCTGCCAGGGTTCCCTTGAAAGGTTGTAGCAGTTCCGGGTCCAATCCCATTCGATCGAATGTGTCGTAGTATAAGATATCCGCCGAACTTCCTGGGTCGATCAGCACCCTCTTCACATCCCACTTAAAAATTTGCAGAGTAATAACCATGGGGTCGTCGTCGTGTGGTACGACATCTCGAAAATCCTTGGCGGTGAAAGAGATATCAAGTTCACGCCTAGAGTCTGGGGTCTCGTATTCTTGGCACAACATTACCTGCCTGACGTACTTCTTTCGTGATGAACTGGACTCTCCGCCCCCGGAGAATCCGCCCGAAATGGTGTTGAGCTTGTGTCTCTTTCCTTCGCTCCCTTCGTCCTTCTTCTTTTCCGTCTTTTGTTCGTTCTCGCCCTTCCTGTCCTGGGCGTATCCTCTTAACTTCCCGTTCTGTATCAGTTTTTCTATTTCCTGTCGTAGGTGTATGCACGAGTCAGTGTCATGCCCCCGTATTCGATGATACTTGCACCATTTGTTCTTGTCCTTTCCCATGATCTCGTATCGTGGTAAAGGTGGATCTGGGATTAACTTGGCTTCATAGACTTCCTTCAGGATGCGTTCTAGCTTTGTGTTGAGGGGGGTGAATTCCTCCGGACGTGAGTAAGGCCTGTAATTAGTTCGTCGGTAAGGAGCTCGATCTCTACTCGACGGTGGTTGATAAGGTCGCCGCTCCGTATTAGACGTTCGTTCCTTGGCGTCCCTTGCCCTCTTCTCAGCGTTGCTTTCTTATCCCTTTATGTAACAATCTGCCCTGGCGATTATCTCTTCCATGGAATCGGTGGGCTTTTGAGCGAGGGATTCGTTGAACTGTCCTGCCTTCAGACCGTTCTGGAAGGCGCCCACAAATACTTCCTGGTTGGGATTGATGACTTTTATGGTCGCGTCGTTGAATCTTGCCAGATAATCTCGTAGGGACTCATTGTGTCCCTGGCGAACGTTGAAGAGGCTGGTTGCGGGTACTTTGCGATGGCGACTGGCAGAGAACTGTTGGATGAGCTTTCTTGTCATGTCCGGGTAGCTAGTGATAGAGAAACGGGGGAGGTTCATGTACCATCTCAAGGCGGCTTCAGAAAAGGTCCCCGCCAGTAGCTTGCACTTGAGGGAGTCTGGGGCTCCGACTACGGACATGCGAGTGTTGAAAGCCGTGACGTGCTCCATAGGGTCGCTCTTCCCATCGAAGACGGAGAGATGGGGCGGTTTGAAGTTTTCTGGAACTGGGGCTCCCCAGATCTCGGCGGACAGAGGTTGTGGTTCCGGGTCATCCATCTCGCCATGATGCGACTCCTCTTTCTCCTCCAGTTGTTTCTGTTGCATGTTCTCCATCGAAGCCTGCAAGGCGTCGTTGCGATCTTGTAACTGAGCTAGTTGAGTTCGCATGGACTCTAACTCTTCGGCTGTCGCCATGATGAAAGGCTTTTCTCTAAATCGTACGTGAGGTGCGATCTAGGTTTGTTTGAAAAAGGGCAGGGGTTTCCAAATTGTGAAGGGGTTTTACGATTCAGAGGTCTAGTATTAGGTTTCCCGAATCACGATTTGAGATTCGGAAACGTGGTCAAAGCTAGTTTTACCTCTTCCCACAGACGGCGCCAACTGTACTCGCAAAAAGTACGGTAAGGAATACTAGGATTCTAGGGTTTGACTGATTACTCGATGCCTTGGGAATGCTCCCAAGAGTGGTATTTATAGCCTGCCGTGGGCTTGGGCTTTGGTTACTTGGTTTCCAAGCAACAGGGGTATTTACGTATTTATGGGGGTTTTTAGGCGGTTTCTAGAAGGCCAATGGGCCAACGCCATTAGCGGAGCGCGCCAGGCCCTGGGGGGTCCTTCTGGAGGGCGCCCATACCCTTCTGGAGGCTTTACGCCCCTTAAGGATGTTTTGGAGTCCTTCTGGAGGTCCTCTAGGACCCCAGGAATATTATGATGGTCCAAATGATTTCTTTTGTTCATTAGTGATATAAATCCTAAAGTTATATAAAATTATTGAAGACTCCTGAAGAGCTAATGTATTGTTACATAGAGAAATGAAATGACACATTGAGATTGCATTATCTTCCTATTAAGTCCCATAATTTTTTTTTATTGAATTTTAAGATATTCATCTAAATCGATATCATATTGAAAGCAACAAAAAAAAGGGAGTTGCTAAATATCTATATATTATGAGATATACTCTAAAGAAACAAGGTGTAGTGGAAAAATTATTTTTGTCTCTGATTTGTACTAGACTTATATTAGTGCAATGCAAGCACATATTATTGTAAACCAGAAGTTTACATATCATATTAAATTTACAGTTGGCAATAACGGTTGGGTTATCCCAGATCTATTGTGATGCGGAAACTAGTTGAAAAAAAATAAATAATGGATATATGTTGAAGTGCTGGAAGATTCTTCAATCTAGTAACTTTTGTATGTTACTAGTTCCCAAAGAAAGTTGACAATTTGATAAAACTTATAGAAGGTGATATTGTATATCAATACAACGATCATGTGGATCACTTAGATATTTTATGACTTTATTGATGCATCAGCTATATGATCACATGTATGTTTGTTGTCAACTCACGACTAGAAGTTTGTGAGATTGTTTTCTCAACTAAAATGATTAAGAGTTTATTTTATGAACTTTTCAGAAAATATTTGATAAGTACCAATTATCAATTGAAAAGCAAGCTTATACAGCAAGATTACAACTCACATCAACTTGCAAAACATGTCAACATTATGTACAATCTGGCTGGAACAAAGAGAACGTGCTTGAGAATGTTCTGTAAAGGTGAGAACGCTCCGAGCAACGTTCTCAAGGAACAAAATATTTACATGCTTTCTCTCCAAGCATCATTTGGAGCGCATTTTTCATTTCAAAATGAGTATCAACAACTCATTTTCAACTTTCCTTCAAAAAAAAAAACTCATTTTCAACTTGTCCTCCAAGGCTCATCAGGTTCTATAAATAGAAGAAGGCATTGAAGGTTTAAGGCAACAGTTTGAAATACAAAATAACCATTTCTCAACTGAAATCATCATTCTCTCACAAGTTCTAACTCTCTCACTATATTTGGATCATAATCATTTGAGTTTGTTTTGTCAAAATCTCAAACATGTATTGAGAAATCGTGTTCCAACAAAACTCATCATCATACAAGGTGTAATCTAGTTCCCAAGTCTATTTGTTTTACTAGTTTGAGAAAGAATTGTTCCAACCTTTCTTGTGCGAAAGCAAAGAATTGTATAAATCTGTTGAGGTAGATTATACAGAGTGTAACAGACTGATCTGGTGTGATCAAGAACATGTAATGTTATTCAAAAATTTCTGATAGCAGGGTACTATAATGGACAATCTCACACGAATTGTGGGGATTGAAAGTAGCCAGCTTTGAATGAACCAGAATAAATCTCATGTGTGATCTTCTTACCCTTACTCTTTTACTATTTGTTTTATACACCACTCACACACTATCACAAACATTCTTTTTATCCTCCAGAACATTCTGATCCTATTTTAATTCAACAACTTAATATTTATACAAATTATTCTGGTCCTTAATTAATCATTGACATTATTCCATAAATAACTATATAATCACTCTCCAGAATATTCTGGTCGCTGAAAATAATATTGTTTAGATTCCATAATCAATTAAGTTTAATCATTCTAAAAAGAAAACATAATCATTACCAAGAATTTTCTTGAGTACATAAACCTTGTTTAAAGTTTAAAGATTAATTTAAAAAGGGTCACAAAATAAGTGTAAAAAAATTGAGATATTTTTGTAACAAAATAATCTATTTTATATAGTCATATCCAAACAAAATATTTTAAACAATGCTTCTTCAAAAAAATATTTTAAAAAAAAGATTTTTATTATGTTAAACAAACATAAATTAATCTCTAAATTATTGAATGTCATAATAGCTTTTATTTTAATATATGTCAAAATCATTTTTATCGTAAATGTGTTTTGACGCATTAACACACACTTCAATGCTCAATTATGCAAAACACAAGCCCCCATACTTAACACGAGTATGTTGCTCGTATATACCATAAATTACCTTAAGGGACTAGTTATTTTGGTCTCTGGATATGTAAGGAGTAGTCACAATAGTCCTTCAATGTATCAAAAGTTCGAAATAGTCTTTGATTGTGGGTTTTGTTAGTCAAAATAGTTCATGACGCTAAAATACTCCGTCAATACTCACAATAACTCTTTTCATATGGGGATTGAAATGCAATACGTAAATACATATAATAACTGATATGATAATAAGTAAGTATATTGACGGACTAATAAAACAATATTAACGAAGTATTTTAATGTCAAGGACTATTTTGACTTACAAAATGCACAATCAAAATCTATTTTGAATTTTTGATACATTAAAAATTATTGTATTTATCGTTACATATTCATGATCAAAATTACTATTACCCCTAAACTTAAAATCACGCACAAGCCAAAACCGCAACATGCCTACATGAGACATTTTGTTTTTTTGTGTAGATTAATTTACTAGCATTGATATTTTTTTCATAAAGTATTCACAATAATACTACCAATTATGTGTATATATAAATTATTTTATTAATATCAGTTCGATCGTGGTTTGATCTCGGATGGGCTTTATTGAATATTTTAAAATGAATCGAATGGAGCAACATAGAAATGAGCAGAATGGAGTAATTATCGTTTGAATAATATATGATGGAATGGATTAAAATGATTTTTTGATTGTTTGATCGTGGTTTGATTGTTTGATTGATTGTTACTTGTGCTTGCACTAGGCTATATTTCAAAATGAAAACAATTAGGAATGTATGAAGCAGTAACATTACCATGCTATAAGACTAATATTGAATGCAGAAATTTTTTATAGGGACTAAAAAAACTATTAAAATTAAGTAATGACTAAATTTAGATGGTCACAATTTTATAAGGACCAAAATCATATTTAAAGGTATAAAAAATAAAAAAAAATAGCCAGATCAGCAGTCCATTTGGTGACTGGCCACAGTAAATTTATGGTAGGGACTAAATTTGCTAACGGAGATAAAATGTAAGGACTTTAAAAATATTTACTTAAATGTAGGGACTATTTATCAAAGGAGCGCAAAATGTATGGACTAAAAACATATTTAACCCTAAAATTTATTATTAAATTTGCATTCCTTCTTTTTTACCCTTGTTTAAAACACAAATATAATATTAACACCTCCACTTAATTTTTTTTCTTTTCATTTTGGTCATTTAAGTTATGAAGGATGGACAATTATATTTGGTCGCTTAAACTTATGATATTAAGAATTTTGATTCTTGATAGAAAGAACTAAAGTGTTTATGATTTGTAACTTTAAAGGATTAAAGTATCTAATATAGTTACTCACCTTCTGGGAAGTCCGGATACGAGATACGATACGGATACAATACTGATACGGATACAATACTGCACTGATACGGAAAAATTTCAAAAATCAAGATACGATACGGCTGTGATACGTTAATGTAAAAAATTATATAATTAAATATACAATATAATTATAACCCTTTTTTTAATATGCAAATATATTAACAAACAAAAGAAACCGGTCATAGGCTCGTAGCACATCAACATAAATATAAATATAAATAATATTGACGATTAAGAGAGTGATGATTAGTCAATTACATACACAATATATCCCAAAAAGAGCACCATCAGTGCTGTACTATATTCAAAAGGAACATTGTTAGTGCTATACTATATCGATCCAAAAAAGAAGCACTATATCCAAAAAAGAACAAGTCAATATTCAAGAGTTAAGTTATTTTAGTTAACATTAATTGGGAAGTATCAGAGCAGGTATTGGTGCAGGATAATTATCGGATACTCTCCTGGTACGTATCGGGAAATATCGGATAATCATTTTTAAAAAAAATTAAATTTAATCTTCGGATACTCTCCTGATATGTATCGGGAAGTATCAGGCAGGTATCAGTGCAGGATACGCAGGGGATACGGTACGTCATCCATTTTGAAGTATCGGGGCTTCACAGCTCACCTTCCATTGGCAGCTTCTCTTTTGAAAATGCATTTACATTTTATTACTACAATGATAAATTGACATCTCTAAATTTCATTCATTCATTCGACATCTATTTTCCTTCCATCTCTTTTATTCTATTTTTTTATCAAGTAGTCTTGTGGCTAGAAATTCACCGTTAAAGTAAATAAGTGAGATGTCCGGGATTTGAACCCCAACTTCTACATATATTATATATGCAATATCCCAACTAATTGAGCTAAACTCGCGGAGATCCTCCATTTTTTTTATTTTTTATTTTTTTATCACGTAACTAAATAATCACATTTTTTTTTCTTTGTTTCAAGGTATTTAATTACATCACATAGGATATACTTTGTCAAAAAAAAAAAATCACATAGGATATACACAACATTTTCCATACTAAAATTGGATCATTGACAATAACAGGTTCATTTGCAATAATTAAGACAATGGTGACACACACACACGTAGGACATGAAAAGTGAAAATATATCTAACCCAATTAACATTGGGATTCATATTAATTTATTAAACATCTTCCAACCACAACACAACAAGCTAGGCAGAGAAAGTAAGCGAATTAGAACGATAGCCATAGCATTCAACATAGTTTCCATATGCAACAAGTAGTATGTCACAGTATCTCTTGTAAAATCCAATCCGATCCATCTCGCTTGGAGTCATGAACCCACCTCCACATTTCCAGTTTTTGAATTTTTGGGAGGAAGTCACCACATAAGTTGTCATCCCGTATCCTCCATACCTTCTCTGAAGTTGATCAGCATGAGAAGGAGTCCATATTCCAGCCATAACTTCATGGCAGGCCGGCATATATACGTCGGATGTCTGAATCGGAGGCGTCATCCAAAACCATAAAGCACTCTTGAAGGATATAATTGGGTCAGTGGCAACAAGGTCTGGATTTTTTAGCAAGTCAACACCTATTGCACGTCCACATCTTCCGTAATCTATGTTTCCAGTTATCTGGAATGGACCCCTACCGTAGTATTGCTTCCCGGGAGCACATGGGAATTCAGAGCTTGGTTCGCAGTAGTCCCTGGTCGGATACGGTTCCTTCACAAAGCAATATCCCCAATAGTAAGGTCCTTCAGTTGATCCACCACTTGTTTCGTGAGAACTTTGACTAAAGAAAGCAGCAATGTCCGATTTCTTTGAATTTGTAGTACCTACATTACCGAACTTGGGGAAGGTTTTGGCAGCTTTCACAAAAGCTTCATAGGTGTAAAATCCTTTCCCCTCACACAGATCATCATCGTGATGCTTAAGCATCTCATTGAAATCCTTTACCGAGATGAGGTACTCCTCCACAGGAGGAGGAGGGGGAGGAGAAGGGGGAGGGGGAGAAGGAGAAGGAGGAGGGGGAGAAGGAGGTGGAGGAGGAGGGGGAGGTGGAGAAGGAGGTGGAGGAGAAGGAGGAGGTGGAGAAGGGGGAGGAGGAGAAGGAGAAGGAGGAGGTGGAGAAGGAGGGGGAGGGGGAGAAGGAGGAGGAGGAGGAGGAGGGGGAGGGCCGCAATGGCTTTCAATTGATCTACAAAAATCCCATGCACTGCAGCATAATCCACATTCCTCCCTATCTCGACCCGCCAAGCACCATCCTGTAGATCCTATTATAATTAGTAGTACTATTACTACTGTCGGGAATTGATTGATTGTCATTCTCTTCATCTTTGTGAAAGTGTTTGTCTATGAAAGTGCATATATATACCAATTGCTCCATCCTCCATCTACTATTTATAAATAATTTTATCTACAATATAAAGGAGAAACATCTAATTAAAATATTTTATCTTTTTTATTTAAATAAACAGTTAAAAAATTAAGTAAATCTCATTAAAACATGAATAATCCACAACATTATAAAAGAAATCCACAATAATAGAAACAATATTGAACCCTATGAAAAATCTTATTTTGATCTTATATAAAAAATATTTTGTTTTAGTGTAACATTCTTTATTCTAACTTTTTTTTTCCACTTTTGACCATTTTATCGTTCCTTGCAAATAAAAGCGGAAAGACAAACACGTAAATGTCCGTCTTAATGCTAATCTATAATAAGTTAAACCCGGTTTAAATACGTTTTTTTTCTTGCAAGTTGTAACTTTATTAAATTTCTATTTTATAATACAGTAATTTTTTTTGGAGGGATAATGTAGTAATTTTTTATTCTTTACGAAATATATAATTCGGCAATTTATGTATCATTATGAATTCAAGTTCAAGTATATATAATTCGGCAATTTATGTATCATTATGAATTCAAGTTCAAGTATTGTGTGAAACAATCATTAATGAGATTTTACTTACATTACGTCTGAACTTTAAACTACCAGAGATTTCTTCTCCTAAAAATTGGAGGTTTATAAAATAAAGTTTTTGTCTTTCATGTATATTTTGGTTTGGATATATAAACTTGGTTAATGTATGTAATTTTAAATTTAGCAATCATCTCTATTGCTTATTTTGACAAGAATATCCAATTGCAACAAAAAAAATTGACAAGAATATCCAATTGCAACAAAAAAAAAAGACAAGACAATAATATCTAATATTAGTTGACAACTTAAAATGAAAAAAAAAATACCAATTTACTATTTTTTTTAAGGAAAATACGTATTTACTATTATGACTCCAATTTTGTCAATATATATAGCCACCTCTATACTATAGCATTTGTGTTTACAATGCTTATCATCAGGATTCCCTATAAACTATGATATAAATTAGTAGGTATGCTATTTGAACAACTAATTATTTTAAGATAAATTACAGGATAATTAAAGATATACAAAAAAATTAAGTATTGGCACGAAACCAAAACAGAGAAAGTAAGAATATAATAAAAGTATTAAAACGAGTTGTTTTAAAGTTATTATAAAATGGTTGTACAAATATAATTTCTAAAATCTGGGGAATGGGAGAAATACTTATTTTTGGACTGATTTGTGGTTAGGTGGTATTGCTTTATCGGTGCGGTTTAGACGCTTGTTTGATTTAAGTGTCAATAAACATAGCACGGTGGAGGATATGTTTGTGTTGGGGTGGGAGGAGGGTCGTGAGGCGTGGAAGTGGCGGATGAGATTGTGGGATTGGGAGGAGGAATTAGTTAGGGAGTGTCGAGCGTTGATTGCTAACGTTACTTTGCAGGTCACATTGTCAGATGAATGGAGATGGAGACTTGACAACTCAGGTAAATATTTTGTTCGTTCTATTTATGATATGTTGACTTCAGGTGGTAATCCTATTGTTGATGAGGCTCCAAATTTGGTGTGGCACAGACATGTCCCGCTAAAGGTCTCTATTCTTGCTTGGAGGTTTCTTCACAATCGGTTGCCAACAAAGTCAAACTTGGCGGTTCGTGGTATCATGGTTCAGGATGCACATCTTTGTGTTTCTGGATGTGGAGAAGTGGAGACAGCTCAACATTTATTTGTTTCCTGCCCAGCGACTTATGGCAGCATGTTCGCGCTTGGATTGGGGTTAATGGGGTCAATACCTTTGACACTGCTGATCACTTTGTTCAGTTTTCTTATTTGTTAGGATATGCAGCTAAAAACTGTTCTTTTATGCAACTTTTATGGTTGGTGTAACACCCCGTTTTCCCAACGTAAAAATTTCATAATTAAAAATCAGAGTAATTCAACTTTAAACGGAATGCTACACTTCTTAAAAATTCATAAACTGAATAAATAACAATTTATTCTTCAAAATCATTGAACATAAGTAATTCAAAACTTCGCAGGGGAATTAGTTCATTCAACATAAAAAGTGTTTGGCACGCAGGCCTCATCAGAAAATCTCATAAGTCCTAGTTCAATATTTATTCATAAAAGTTCATAAACAATATGTAAGGAATAGAAGTAAAGTCAAGTCTCATCCTGTTACGTATCAGAGCACCTAGACACACATGTGAGGAGTCCACTCACGACGCCTCTAATCTTGATTACCTGCAAGTTACCCATACGAAGAGCAACATTTCCAAGCAGAGGGGTGAGATTTCTCAAAACAAAAATATTAAACATATAAATCATATAAAGTACATTCAACAGCTTAAACATCTTATAACTCATTAATCGTATCTAACAACTTAAACTTCCTTAACTAGTATCATTAATCTTCATACGTTAGTCATAAACTATCATAACACTAATCATAAACATCTTCATATATCATCAATTACTAATCTTAAACATCATTATATAACATCAAATAATAGTCACCAACAATCATCACATAACATCAATATCAATCATAAGCATCAACATGTAATTCACATAAGTATCATTATCAAAACATAGCATTACCGAAAATAACTTCATAATCAAATTCGTAATCAATTCCATATATCCACATTATTATAAACATCAACTTATAGCATCCTAAGTACAAACACAACGTTATCATGTATCGTCATAAATATATTCATAAAACATCACATATCATCATATCATAATTCACGTAACATCTTATCATAAATCATATAACATCATAATCAATCATCAACATAAACATCATAATCATTCGTCTTCATTCATCATAGCACTTCATTAATAACTTATCAACGTAACATCTTGACATCTAAACAACTTGACAACTCGACAACTTGACATCTTAACATCTTAAATCATCTTAAAAACCTCTTGATATACAAATGCATGTGGTATCAATCAACAACATAAATGAGCGTAATTAGGCTCTTCAACGTGTGAGCATAAAGCTGCCGGGCTTAAAGCCCCCAACGTAGTTTGAGCACAAGGCTGCCGGGCCTAAAGCCCCCAACTTGGCTGCCGGGCCTAAAGCCCCCAACTTTAATGAGTATGCAATGGACTCAATCTTCCTACAACTTAGACACAACGTGAACATCTATGACATCCTAACATCTTGACATCTTGACAACATAACATCTTAACAACTCGACGACTTAACAACTCTTATCATCTTAACGTCTTAACATCTTAACATCTTAGCATCTTGACAACATATGGATCACATAAATAATTCATGTCATATCATAATATAACAATATCAAATTATAATAAACAACATCTTAAAACATCATATTCATCAATCATAAACAACTTCATATAACATCGTATTTAAACATCGACAATAATTCACTATGTATCTTTGTAAAAACATAATAAATTATCCACAACCTATTTTCATGTCAAACCAAAGCTACTGGAAAGATATCACAAATATCAACAACTTTCATGTTTACAACAAAGATCAATTCAAAACAGAAACATATGAACAAAACGCAAAAAACATGAAACAGAGAATGTTGTCACCGTACAATTTTGCTAAGACCTCCCTGTAGTATTTTCATCATAACTCACAGACCAAACATCATTTTCACGTCAAACCAAAGCCACTAGAAAGCTAACAAAATTATCTAAAACTACGCCTAAGACCAATTCTGTACCAATCAATACCAGTTTTCATTTTAAATTCGGAAAAGTTGTGCTGAAAGTCCATAAAAATTAACTGTGACCTACGTGCAGTAATTTGATCATAACTCAACTTCTATAAATCCTATTGACGTGAGACCAATGGCATTAGAAAGCTAACATTCATACCTACAACTTTAGTGTTTACACCTAAACCCAGTTCGGAACTTAAACTTGTCAAACTGAGACAATAAAAAC
Source organism: Medicago sativa (assembly GCF_051527215.1). Lineage (NCBI taxonomy): Eukaryota > Viridiplantae > Streptophyta > Magnoliopsida > Fabales > Fabaceae > Medicago > Medicago sativa. The sequence goes on along the minus strand of NC_140755.1, from coordinate 9,899,967 downwards.
GCGTTTTGCACATTGACAGCAAAATCGCAGTTCAGCTGCGATTTCGCATTGGGGAAATCTTTTCCACTTCATATTCGATCCAATACTCTCCAAACTTGACCCTAATCATTACCCTGTGATTACCCTATCATTAGAACACTAATTATTCATCAACTTACTGTATGCAAATTCAAAGGGTTCTCAAATCTATTAACAACCTATTACAATTATTAAACCCTAATTCTTAAACTCACCAACATCTCATCCAATTCCATGGTTCTAACCTCAAAACTACATCCAATAATCATCATATGGGTTATCTAAGGACTGTATACAATTTCTACATCAATTCAACTAGTTTTCATCATCTAATCATCAAATCTCTCTCAAAACCCTAATTCTCAAATTCTCACAAAATTTCTCCAACTTGTTAGATGCAATCTAATGATTTAACAACTTAATATTAATGCAAGATAGTCTCACCCTCACCTTAGATTAATTCCTGAATCATCAGCAGCGTTCTTCTTTCCTAAGGTATTCTCCTCTTCTCTTGACTTTTCTCTTCTCTTCTCTTCTTTCTTGTTCTCCTCTTTTCCAAAAAGCGGTTTAAGGTAAACTTTTTCTAACCTAAGCTTCTCTATTTATAATACTAAAATATTCTTCCCAAATCTATCCAACAACTTATTCTTCTTTCTATTCTAACCCCCAAATCCACTCACACTAATAATCCTCATATTCTAATAAATAATATTTCTCTACTAAATATATAATAATACACCAAATAACAAATATATTTCCACATAAAATAACAAATATATTTCTGTACCAAATAACATATATATTTCTACACAAAATAACAAATATATTTCTACACCAAATAACATATATATTATGCTAGTAAATACCAACATATAACATAACAAAATATCACTCAACAAAATATATTAACTAAATTATAAAAAGACATCTAATCTCAATAAATCATATATCCCTCATATACATCATATAAATATATAAATATATTCTAAAACTAATTAAAACAATTAAATAAAAAGGAGGGCGTTACAACTCTCCCCAACTTAAAAGAATTTCGTCCTCGAAATTCAAGCACAATAGAAAATAAATTTAGTCATTACTTCTTCAAACAAAACACAAAAACCACATCAAGTTAGTCAGTTAAACATGATCACATAAAAACATAACTACTAACTAGAAAACACGACGACACGACACAACGACTCATCTACTTGGCCGGACAGTTTTGTAGTTTTTTTTTTTAAGGGGCCAAAATCGCAACTTCGTGAAAGTTAGGGGGCGAAAACTATTATTAAGCTTATAATAATAAGCTTTGTTAAAATATAAAAGATATATGCTGAAATGACAGGCTGCTCGCGTTTCTCATGTTTTGGATTTTTCTTTTTATTCTATATATAATATATCATATAATATGGCTCAAAGATGTTCTTTACGGAATTCACTAGTTTTATTACTTGAAAAAAAAAAATGTAATATAATATGCCCCATCTAAAAGTATGCATTATTATATGCTTTGTTAAAAAATAAAAGGTATGCATCATAATGCTAAAATGACAGCCTGCTCGCATTTCTCATGTTTTGTTTTTTTCTTTATTTAATAATATATTTTTGTTTTTCTAATGTGATTTTGTTCTCAACAACATAGTTTTAAAATTCGGACTGATAATCAACTCGATAAGGATATTGAGTCACTAAGTCAATGGTCAAACCACTGAGTCGTTGTTCAAACCGCATGAAAGAATCAGATTAAATCGGTTGACTCGATTGTGTCACTCGCTCTTTATAATAAAAATCTTGTATTACATTGAATAATTTTGTTCTCTAAATTTTTTTTACACTAATAAAAAGTTAAAAAATTAACATAATTTCACAAGTTTATTTTTCAAATTTAATCTATTGACTATGATACAATTACCAATCAAATACAAAAATTAATTTTAAGCACAAAATTGATTTTCATAAAAAAAATTACGCTATTTTTATTGTTGACAAAAGAAATATGTTATTAATCACAACAATATTTATAAACAAGGTTATTTTTTTGGTGTTAAAAATAATTGTATATAATTTTAAATATAAATTGCAATATATCATTAAGCTAAAATCATGAAAAATATCATTGGAACATTAAAATAAGAAGCAAAAAAGTAACACAATTATGAAATACATTATTAAAAAAAATTGTGAATTTCAATGTTTTTATAAACAAGAAACGTGAATTATAGTGACCTATTGCAATAGAATTTAATATAACAAATAAGAAGAAAATTTTAACCAAATTGAAGGAATGGTGTTGTGATTAGTTCATTTCACATTTAAAGTTGTTGTTGCCAGTTGGATTCCTTCTCCGCGCAAAGTGGAATTTTTTTTATTAAAAAATATATCACGCTCTTGTTTCGGAATTTTTTTTATAAAAAAATATATCACGCTCTTGTTTCTTGTCCAAAAAAAAAACCGAACAATTGTTGACTCGACCGGTTTTCAACAGACCTCCGAGTCGTCAGTTTAATCCGGTTCTGGCTGAGTTTGACCTGTTCATATGTAGCGGTTCAATGACATAACCGATCCAATAAGTAGACCGAACTGGCTAACCTTCCGGTTCATGGTCGGATCGGTTCGATCGGCCGGTTTGATCTGAGTTTTAAAACTATGTCCTACAGGGTTTTAATCCATATCGTTGTCGAATGTATGAACAAAGTCGTTCATTAGAAAGTACAAACAACTCTAATGAGTTGGGTCTCCAAAATCTGGGGTCCAATTTTTTTTTTTTTTATATACTGCAAGTAAACAATTAACATATATCAATAGTGTGACATAAGTTTTAGATATGACATAATGTCCCATCAGTACAAGTGCGCATTTGCATTGCCTTGATCTATCTTGGGTTCAACACTTAGGATTCACCATTTCTTCCTTAAATAATTAAATTTTCCTTTTCGTTTCTCTTTTAATATTTTTTTTAGGGTTCAACACTCAAGATTCACATTTTCTTCTTTAATTAAAATTTTCTTTTATTCTTTGATTATTTTTTTTATAGTATGAGGGCTTTAGTTTGGATGCAATTTATTATTGATTTGAGTCTCATTTATCTCCAATACTCCCTTCAATTCAGTCATATTCTCCTTACCATATTAGATTATATATTCACAATATCATTTTTTTTTTGTTAGAGCACTTTTTGTAATTTTTAATCCATACTTAATGTTTAATTAGTAAAGCTCTAAGCCTCTAACAACTAATATTATATTTTTTTAAAGAAAAAACTTTATTATTATTCTCTCAAATAAAATATTATAAACCTTTTTTTTTTCTCGTGTGCAAATTAAACTAAGGAAAATAGCAACCTAAAAAATTGATAAAGGTATTAGCTTGAAGTTGTATTTTTATTTACTGATTAGAACATTGATCTTTTCTTTGTTAGTTACAACATTGCAATTTTTTTTTATCATTATAGATCTGATTTTCAATTTAAATAGATGATCGCTCTTTTAAAAAACAAATTATGTTTTTATTTTTTTAAGGGCATATTTATACTTTGAGAGTCAGGCCTCCGATTACGCAGGAACGGCCTGCATATGAAGACCTAATAATCCAGAAACTTCTATACTTGAGGATGAACAAGGGACTTCTGATGCGCTTGACCGCAAATGAGTGTGGTCCTTCAATCAGGTTTGTATATGTGTTTTCTAACAAACTCCTATTTTTCATGTCGGGGGTTTCACAATATCACTTATAGCTAGGCACCAATATATAAATATGGCTTCAATCCACCATAAAGACAACTTACACATTTTATCGCTTTTTGACGAACTCTTTCGTCGAGTTCTCTCTATAATCTCTTAGTAACCTCACCAGATAAATGCGCCCGCCTTAGACAATAGTAGCTTTGTCACTACATAAAACTCATTGAATTGGGTGTCTTGTTGAATTGCGTCCTTAATTTGACTTCGATGGATTTGTTGTTATCCCTCTCAATTGTAGCTCGCAGATTTAAGACATTTATGCGGCAAGCATTATTCATATTATGCATACTATTTAGATGGCCAGAAATACCGTGAAGTTTAGCTCATGCAAGATATCCCTTTAGACGGCAGAGGAAACAATTGTTTCTTTTGCTGGGGAACTCTTTGCCTTACACACACAATATTTCTTTTATGGATAACTTCTTTGTCTCGCCTGGTCGTAAGCCTTTCAAAGATATTGTGCAAGTAATTTGGAAGCATGTGGTCGAATTAGGCAAGTGAATCAAATCGTTTATGAAGTAATAAAGTGATAAATAATATATCGTATCCACATAATTATTGTTACTTATTTTGAACAATAAAATAATAAAAGAGTTGAGGGTTAAGAGATTTACAATTTTTATCTGTTTGCAATAGAGCAAGTTACCTATTTTGGTTACAAAAATGTTAGCAGAGGTTTGGATTCTTTGAAACTCACTATTCATTTGTTGGAATTAATTAACAGTCAAGTCTCACTCAGTTATTCTAAGTAGACTATCTAAGTGATGAGTCTGTCTGGACATTCTAACCTAATCGGTTATCAAGTTGCACCTTCTAGTCGCACGGTGATCCTTACATGCAGGGTCTTACTCTCTCGATTGATTTCGGTCTATCCCTCCGCCTGTTGAGTTGCACCTGCTGGTCACACGGTGATTCATATGGGTGGGGTCTTACTCCCGCAAAGGTAATTGAAACATAAACATAAATGGCTTAATTAATGATTTGGTCTCTTAAGTTATTTGTTGGTTACATTTTGGTCTCATAAGTTATTAACGTTACATTTTGGTCCTTTAACTTATAATCTGTTGGCCAATTGAATCCTATCTGTTAACTTTTGTCAAAGAAACGATAATATTCATCATCAATCCAGAAATTCATGAAATTCATCATTAAATCCAGAAAATTCATCAAATTCATCTACCTTCATCAATAACCTAGAAAAATTAAAAAAAACTCAATAAACCCAAATTCCCCAAATTCAAACCCCCTAACCCCAAATTCCCCGAATTCGATTTCGATTTCCTGAGCAAATTGGGATTTCCCCAAATTGGGAAGATTCCATTTCCCCAAAGTTTGATGAATTTTCTCCCAAATTCATCAATACTTTTTTTTAGTAACAAAATTGGGAATATTGTTTATAGAGGATTTAGAACTATGATTTAACCCATGATCTTTTATAAACCTGGGCATTTTTTCTATAACCATGTCAATTCATGTTTATTCATACTCTTTTTATAAAGTTTGTTGAATTTTTATGGGTTTGTTAATGAAGTTCATGAAGGAAGATGATGATTTTTTGAGTTTGGTGATGAATGCGATGAATTCTGGGTACGAGGATGAAGATTAACAGTTTTTAACAAAAGTTAACGGATAGGATTTACTTGGCTAACAGATTATAAGTTAAGGGACCAAAATGCAATGTTAATAACTTATGGGACCAAAACGTAATCAACAAATAACTTAAGGGACGAAACCATTAATTAAGCCAACATAAATTAGCATTCCTAAATTTCCAAAGGTGTGATGGCAAGTGTTTTTTCACTCCAAAAGAGATTTTTCGTTCTGCATATGAATAGGAAGAGAAGAAGAACACGAACGAAATGAATAATTTAGGTTAGAGAAATCCCCTTCTGCAGATGAAGATGGAGAACAAATTGAATAATTTAGGTTAGAGAATTCCCCTACTGCATATTTTTTAAATTATACTGAATCAAACAAAAATTTGAAAAAACCAATTGAAATATATTGAATCAACAACACTCAAAAAATTGAATATTCAAGAAAAGATTTCAATACAGGAACATGACTTAGGAGCATTACCATTCGGTGAATCGGTTGAGATCGTTGAAATCTTTGATGTGTCATCGTTAGAATCAACCATGTTGTTGTTGTTATTTAGGATTTTGGAAAATGGTGAGTGACACATGCATGTGATTTTTCATTTTGGAACATGTACAATCTTAATTTTTCCCCTTTTGCAGATGAAGATGGAGAAACCGAAGAAAGAGGATGATTAAAAATGATTTAATTTGTGTATAATTAATAAATGATTTAATTTTAAATAAAATAAGTTAATAAATCAAAAGTAATTAATATTTTGTATGAAGTCTGATTTGTAATATGGTAAAGTTTAGTCTTAGAGTGGTCCACCAGCCGGACACTAGCTGACATGACATTAACAGTTATATTATTGGCTAAACAAAATAACTTTTTCAAAAAAGTCAATTTCCTGACTACACTGTAAAAGTGTCTATAAATAAATTATAAACATTAGTATTATGTGTAATCTATATCTAATATGAAACATAAGAACTTTTTCAATTCACACATCAACACTCATGTTCCAACACTTGTTCATTTACATCATCTATTGAATTCATATATGAAAATAACATTGTTCAAATATCGTTCTTGTTTATTCATTGAGATTTGAGATGATGTAGTAATTATAAATAAATAAGACAAAGGTGGTACATCACACACACATACAAATTACAATACCCAATTAACACAATGGGTGATGAAAATATTTATTTTCATTTTAATTAATTAAGAACAAGACAAAGCTAGCTAGGCAGACCGAATCAAGAGATGGCAAGAGAAGAAAATTCAAAACATTCTAGGTGATCTTCGTATCGAACTCCAAGTATGTCACAATATCTCATTTAATATGTAACACCCCATTCTCCCAACAACGTAATATTAATTATAATAATCAGAGTAAATCATACAACGGAGTGTCACACTGCTTTTCAAAATTTCATAAATAGAAAATAACTATTTATTTTAACCAACATCTAAAATATCTTAAAACTGCAGCGGAATAATTCTTTTAGAAAAATATAAATCAACATCAATGTAATTCTTGGCACAAAGGCCTCAAGATAATAAACATTATTTTCAACAAGGATAAACTCCAAAAACCAAGTCTTTTCAAAACATGATACATAAAAGAAATGAAGAAGACATTCGCGACGATCCCCATCCTAATATGTATCAGAGCCCTAGACACTTGAGCCAACCAACCTACAAGCCATCATTACCTACAAGTTACCCATACGAAGGGCAACATTTTCAAGCAGAAGGGGTGAGAAACTCATTCAATAATAATAATATATAATCCATCAAATTAATGAAACAACAACATATTACAGCAGACATCATTAATAATGTATATAAACGTATACATATAGCAACAACATAATCATCATCAACAACACTGAACAACAACAACAACAATTTCGTTATCATTAACGACACCCACAACTCGACAATGCGACAACGACAACAGCAACTCGACAATGCAACAACGACAACAACTAATGCATCATGCAGGTGGTACCAATCTACGCGCGTTGAATGCTAAGCATTCTAGGGCATAAGCCCCCAACAATTTGGATGGTTAAAGCATCTCAGGGCATAAGCCCCCAACAGGTGAATGATAAACATTCCAGGGCATAAGCCCCCAACAATTTATGAGTATGCAAATGGACTTAACTTGTGTGTATCAACATACAACCCAATAACAGCTACGACAACAACTTCAACGTACTTAATTAATTATGACATACTCTTCAACTTAGTCAAAATCTAACACAACAACTATTACGACAGAATTCACCAACATAGCACATATACATTAATCAATTACATTCATATCAAACAGAACATTCCTCAAGAGCAAGTCAAGTTTGACCGATATAACATAAGCCAACTACTCATAAAACACTTCAACTAAATCCCTAATACTTAAGTTTGAAGTTGGGAAACCAACCGTAAGTTTTTGGACTAACTAGAGATCAGTTATGCTAAGTATTCTTAAAATTTTCTGAAGACCCGCTTAGACTATTTTTATCATAACTCAAAATATAGAAATTATTTCCAAGTCAAACCAAGGCCATTAGAAAGCTAACTTAATTATCTACAACTTTCATGTTTACGTCAAAAGCCAATTCAAAACAGAAATGGGTGAAAAAGCACAAAAAACGCAGAAACCAAAATTCTGTCAGCGCGAAGAAAACAGAACGTTGGCACGGCCCGTGCCATGCACGGCACGGCCGTGCTCGATTGACAGTACAACTTTTTCTTCGTTTTTTTTCCGTTTTCACCATTTCGCGCATAAAATTCAAACCGTTAAGCGGATTTCAGTGCCGTTTTCGCCTACACGCTCCTGACTTTTCCCTCTATCATAATCTACAGAAACATTCAATTTTTCACCACTCAAAAAAATCGATTTCCCAAACCTCACATAATCACTTGTCTGTAGAACATTCAGACACCGACGTTTCAATCGAAAATCCCAATTTTTAATCCCTGATTACCCAAAATACGTTTCAACAGAAGTTTTCAGGTTCAATTAGGCAATATAGCAATCAAATAACATAGAAACATGCATCAACAACACAATTCATCATATTATAGCCATTAACCTAAAACTTTCTAACCCTAATACCAAAACACCACAATCATCAAAAATCAGAATTATACATATTATTAGTGAAAGGAATCCCACCCTTACCTTAATTCAGCAAATTCTACAGCAAAAAATGGTTGGATTCTCTCTTTCTAGCTCTTCTCCTAGCTTTCTCTTCCTTCTCTCAAAAACTCCCTTTTTCTTGTTTGTACGTGAAAATGTTTTGTCTGACTTTTCTTTCTTTTACCCAAATCTATAACCTCTCCTTTTCTCACTTAACTCCGACCAAACTCACATAATTACTACTTAATTCCCATTAACCAAAATAATAATATTTCTTCCTATTTTTCTTTCTCCTATTATTTCCACAAATAATAAAACAATATTCATTTAAATAATACACAACTCCATAAATCAGATAATAAAATAGCATCACACCATATATCACATAAAAATCATATAAAATATTCAAACATCATCTAAAAATACTTAAATAAAAATGAGGCGTTACAACTCTCCCCAACTTAAAGAATTTCGTCCTCGAAATATTACCTCAAGCAAACAAATCAGGATATGACTCCCGCATCTTACTTTCTAACTCCCAAGTAAGACTTTCACCAGTTGCTCCTCCCCAAACAACTCTCACTAGAGGTATCTCTTTGCCTCTCAACGTCTTCACCTTGCGATCATCAATCCTTAAAGGTAAAATCTCCACCGCAAGGTTGTCTCTAACTTGCACATCATCTCTAGTAATAACATGTGAAGGATCCGCTACATACTTCCGAAGTTGCGACACATGAAACACATCATGCAAGTTCGAAAGATGTGGTGGCAAACCAACTCTATAAGCCACCGTGCCAATTCTCTCAGATATCTGATAAGGACCAATAAACTTTGGAATCAACTTCTTGGACTTCAATGCACGACCCACACCGGTCATAGGAGTGACTCTCAAGAACACATGGTCACCCTCTTGAAACTCAAGGTCTTTTCTATGCTTGTCATGATAACTCTTCTGTCGACTCTGCGACACTTTCATATGCTCTCTTATCATCTTGACCTTCTCCGTAGTCTGCTGAACTATTTCAGGTCCCAACACAACACTTTCACCCAACTCAAACCAACACAAAGGAGTTCTACACCTTCGACCATATAAAGCTTCGAAAGGTGCCATACCAATACTCGAATGGTAACTATTGTTGTATGTGAACTCTATCAGCGGTAGGTGACTATCTCAAGCTCCACCTTGCTTAAGTACACACACCCTCAACAAATCTTCTAATGATTGAATCGTTCTTTCCGACTGACCATCTGTTTGCGGATGATAAGCCGAACTCAACTTCAACTGAGAGCCCAAAGCTTCTTGCAGGCTCTTCCAAAATCTCGAAGTGAACCTCGGATCTCTATCTGACACAATACTCGACAGGACACCATGCAACTTCACAATATTATGAATATAAATCTCCGCCAACTGAGCTACTGAGTAAGTGATATTAATCGGAATAAAATGTGCCGACTTCGTCAATCTATCGACAACAACCCAAATGGCATCATGCCCTCTTTGAGTATTCGGTAAACTAGTCACAAAGTCCATGGAGATGCTATCCCATTTCCATTCCGGGACATCTAAAGGTGTCAACAAACCAGCAGGCTTCTGATGTTCAATTTTCGATTTCTGACAAGTCAAACACGCATATACAAAACGCGCGACATCTCGCTTCAACCCGGACCACCAAATCAACTTCTTCAAGTCATGATACATCTTTGTAGCTCTCGGATGGATACTCAAGCTACTTCTGTGACTTTCTTCTAAAATCAACTTTTTCAATTCATCGTTATCAGGGATACAAATCCTACCTCGGAATCTCAACACTCCTTGATCATCAACCTGAAAATCACCATCTGTAGCCTGATTACTAGCAGCCTTCAAGTCTACAATTTTCACATCAACTTCCTGTGCTTCTTTGATACTCTTCAAGAAATCATTATTAATCTTCAACATACCCAACTGCACACTCTGAGGTGCCAATTCACAAACAAGACTCAAGTCTCTAAACTGTTCCAGCAATTCAAATTCTTTTACCATCATAGCAGACATATGCAACGTCTTCCTGCTCAAGGCATCTGCAACCACATTGGCTTTACCTGGATGATAATTCAAACTGAAATCATAATCCTTCAGCAATTCTAGCCACCTTCTCTGCCTCATATTCAACTCCTTTTGATCAAATAAATATTTCAGACTTTTATGATCACTAAACACTTCAAATCTGGAACTGTACAAATAATGTCTCCAAATTTTCAACACAAAAACCACAGCAGCTAACTCTAAATCATGTGTAGGATAGTTCTTCTCATGTATTCTCAATTGTCTCGAAGCATAAGCCACTACCTTGCCATCTTGCATAAGCACACCACCTAAGCCCAACTTGGACGCATCATAATATACAACAAAAGGTTCATCTGGCTTTGGTAAAATCAAAATTGGAGTCGTCGTCAATCTTCGCTTCAACTCATTGAAATTACTCTCACACTGAGCATCCCACACAAACGCTTTACCTTTACGGGTCAACTGAGTTAATGGAAGTGCCAACTTCAAAAATCCTTCGATAAATCTTCTGTAATAACCAGCCAAACCAAGAAAACTTTTAATCTCTGTAACTGATTTAGGAGTCTCCCATTGTGATACCGCTTCAACCTTCGACGGGTCAACTGCAATACCACTACCAGAAATAATATGGCCAAGGAAACTTACTTCACTTAACCAGAACTCGCACTTTGACAACTTTGCATACAACTTCTTTTCTTTCAGCACCTGTAAAACAATCTTCAAATGTTCTGCATGCTCTTCTTCAGTCTTAGAATAAATCAAGATATCATCAATAAACACAAGAACAAACTTATCTAAGAAAGCATGAAAAATCCTGTTCATATATTCCATAAACACCCCAGGCGCATTAGTAACACCGAAAGGCATCACTTTATACTCATAGTGTCCATATCGTGTCCTAAATGCCGTCTTCTGCATATGTTCATCCTTCACCTTGATCTGATGGTAACCTGACCTCAAATCGATTTTACTAAACACACGAGCACCCACTAACTGATCCATCAAGTCATTAATTCTCGGAAGTGGATATCTATTCTTTATAGTCACTTTATTCAGCTGACGGTAATCTATGCACAATCTCATGCTTCCATCCTTCTTCTTTACCAACAATACCGGCGCTCCCCAAGGTGAGACACTCGGTCTTACAAAATTCTTATCAAGCAAGTCTTCTAACTGCTTCTTCAACTCTGCCAATTCTGAAGCGGACATACGGTAAGGAGCCATCGACACAGGCTTTGTACCCGACACCAGATCAATTGAAAATTCAACCTCTCTCTCTGGTGGCACATCTGGAATCTCATAAGGAAAAACTTCAGGAAATTCATTCACAACGGGCAATCTATCAATTACCGACTGATTCTCCACAGACAAATACGCCATTAAAGAAAACATCAAGTTTCGGTCATGCTCTAACTGCTTCAGCTGCTTGGTAGATAAAAATTCTGCTCCACTCTCTTCCTCAGCAGAAGAAAAATACACCGTCTTTCTAAAACAATTAATATGGACATGGTTGTACTCCAACCAGCTCATACTAAGGGTTACACAACAAACAAGAAACAGGACAACAAGGACAATACAAAATTGTCACACAACACTACTAGGCTCGACACGACTCTACTAATTGGCCGGACGGACCAACCTGCTCTAATACCAATTGTAACACCCCGTTCTCCCAACAACGTAAAATTAATTATAATAATCAGAGTAAATCATACAACGGAGTGTCACACTGCTTTTCAAAATTTCATAAATAGAAAATAACTATTTATTTTAACCAACATCTAAAATATCTTAAAACTGCAGCGGAATAATTCTTTTAGAAAAATATAATTCAAAATCAATGTAATTCTTGGCACAAAGGCCTCAAGATAAAAAGAAATGAAGAAGACATTCGCGACGATCCCCATCCTAATATGTATCAGAGCCCTAGACACTTGAGCCAACCAACCTACAAGCCATCATTACCTGCAAGTTACCCATACGAAGGGCAACATTTTCAAGCAGAAGGGGTGAGAAACTCATTCAATAATAATAATATATAATCCATCAAATTAATGAAACAACAAAATATTACAGCAGACAGCATTAATAATGTATATAAACGTATACATGTAGCAACAACATAATCATCATCAACAACATTGAACAACAACAACAATTTCGTTATCATTAATGACACCCACAACTCGACCAACAGCAACTCGACAATGCAACAACGACAACAACTAATGCATCATGCAGGTGGTACCAATCTATGCGCGTTGAATGCTAAGCATTCCAGGGCATAAGCCCCCAACAATTTGGATAGTTAAAGCATCCCAGGGCATAAGCCCCCAACAGGTGAATGATAAACATTCCAGGGCATAAGCCCCCAACAATTTATGAGTATGCAAATGGACTTAACTTGTGTATATCTGTTGGAACAAAATGTGTTTAACAATGAACCTTAAAGAGTTTTGATGATAACAAGGTATTAAAATTTGTAAATTGGACTAGCTAATATTTGTTCAAGTGTACAGGACCATAATTAAAAAGTTACATCATTTATTGGTTCTGAATGAGCAAATAAAGAGCAAAAGGAATCAACAAAATTGAAGCTTAGTGCTCCTAAAGGCAACTCGCTCCTGAAGAGAAAAAGCGCTCCTGAAGTAAAGCCGCTCCTGAAGTTAGTAAAGTGCTTCTGAAGAATTGTGCTTCTGAAGACAAGAGGTCCAGAAGCCACATCATCAGAAGCTGCGTTATCAGAAGTTGTATCATCAGAAGCTGCATCATCAGAAGCTGCCTCATCAGAAGTCGTTTCACCAGAAGCTGAAGATCAACTGGATTTGCAAAAGATTCAAGGATTGAAGAATCATCATTGCAAAAGTTGTCTAATGGATTCGAAAACACAACAAAAGATTAGTGGAATTTTGCAACGGTCATTTCAAAGGTGTTTGAAGGCATGTGCTTGCAATTTTGGACGAAAGCGTTGACATTGTACTTTGTACGAACTGTACAACCACCTTCTACACTACTCTGTTTTGTGTCCACGCTACAAGACAAGATGTTCCTTTAGATAAGGAATGGATTTCAAATTGGTTCTTCATAGGACAACAACCAAATATGGCAAAAGATCATTGGTGAAAGATCAAGCTTCAACAACGACTCTTTGATGTGCTGGCAATTTCACAACGTCTCTTTCACACCTCTATATAAAGGAGTGAAGACTTAGAGTTTTGGTAATGCTGAACGAAAGACTCACAATATTTTTACAAGTGCCAAACCTCTGCTGAAATTGTTCTGCATTCACTTAGAATTTCTGTGTCTCAAAGTTTCATCTTAGAAATTCTTAAGTTATTGAGTCTGTATCTGATTTGTATTGTGAACACCTCTGATTGTATATCAAGTGTTCAACCTAAAACAATTTTCTGTGTAATTTTGTTTAGTTAGAAGTCTCTTGCAGTTGTGCTTGAGCAGGTAAGTCTCTTGATTGTGTTCTTGAGCATAGGAAGACTCTTGCAAAGTGTGCTTGAGCAAAGGAAGCCTCTTGCAGGTGTGCTTGAGCAATTGTAATCAGATATTACTCTTAGTGAAATCTTCTTGGAAGTGTAAGGGGGACTGGACTACTTCCGGATTGTGGAGGGAACCAGTATAATTGTTTTGTGTCGTTCTTCTTCTCTCTCTCTGTTTTTATTCCGCTGCGTGTAGATTCTGATTAACACTTCAGAAGCTGTTTCACTTAGCTTCTGATCAGTGTGTTTAGTTTTTAGGAGAAACGAAGAATTTTCCAAAACACAATTCAACCCCCCTTCTTGTGTTTTTCTCACCTTCAATTGGTATCTAGAGCCTTGGTTCTGTTGATAACACCTAACAGTGTAACAGTCCAAGATCAGAGAAAAACATGTCTGACGAATCTGTTTCTAGAAATGGATCTGGCAACAATAACAAAAGTTTTGCATATGATTACAATGTTGACAAGAAATCCAGTGTTGGAAAGATTCCAAAGTTCAACGGAGATGCTGGAGAATTTTCTTGGTGGAAAACCAACTTCTATAGTTATATCATGAGCTTAGATGAAGAACTATGGGATATTCTAGAAGATGGTGTTAGTGGCTTAGACCTTGATGAAGAAGGAGCTGCTGTGGATAGAAAGAAACATACTCCTGAGTTGAGGAAACTCTACAAGAAGCATCACATTATCAGAGGAGCTCTTGTCACTGCCATACCTAAAGCAGACTACATGAAGATGAGTGACAAATCCACTGCTAAAGCTATGTTTGCTTCTCTCTGCTCTAACTACGAAGGCAGCAAGAAGGTCAAAGAAGCTAAAGCTCTCATGCTTGTACATCAGTACGAGTTATTCAAGATGAAGGATGATGAAACTATTGAGGAGATGTACTCAAGGTTTCAAACCTTAGTCTCTGGGCTACAAATTCTAAAGAAGAGCTATGTTGCTTCTGACCATGTGAGCAAGATACTCTGAAGCTTGCCTGCAAGATGGAGACCAAAGGTGACTGCCATTGAGGAAGCTAAAGATTTAAACACTTTAAGTGTCGAAGATCTTGTTAGTTCTCTCAAAGTTCATGAGTTAAGTCTTAATGAACATGAGTCTACTAAGAAGAGTAAATCAATAGCTCTTCCTTCCAAAGGCAAGTCACCAAAAGCTCTCAAGGTGGTTGAATCTGACGAGGAAGAACAATCAAGTTCAGATTCTGAACCAGATGCTGCTTAAATGGCCATGCTCTCCAACAGACTTCAGTATCTGGCCAAGAAGAATAGAAAGTTTCTAGCAAGAAGGAGTAACTCCAGAAGCTCAAGGAAAGAAGATTAGAAGGGATGCTTCAACTGTAAGAAGCCTGGACACTTTATTGCTGAATGTCCTGATCTTCAGAAGGAGAAGTCAAAGGATAAGTCAAAGAAGTCAACGTTCAAACCAAGCAAATTCAAGAAGCAGATTAAGCAGAGTTTAATGGCAACCTGAGATGATTTGGGAAGTGAATCAGGATCTGATAAAGAGGAAGCTGATGAAGATGCAAAGGTAGCAGTTGGGTTAGTTGCCACAGCAACTTCAGAAGCTGGATCAGAATCGGATTATGAAGATGAAAATGAGGTATATTCTAAGATTCCCAGAGATGAACTTGTTGAGTCACTTAAAGAACTTCTTACACATTTTGAAGTAAGAACCAATGAGTTGAAGGATTTAAAAGAAAAATATGCTGATTTGGTAAAACAGCAAAAATCAACTCTATTGGATCTGAAAGCTTCTGAACAAGGACTTAGGGGCTTTGACTTCATGTGTAAAACTTATGAAGATTAGCTCAGGTTCTTATGTCAGAAGCTACAAGAAAAGTGTAATGAAAAACCTTTAAGCAACCATGAAATTGCTCTTGAAGATTTTATCATATCTAACATTGACAGAAGCAGAGTGGCTTCTATGATTTATAGCATTTACAAGAACAATGGCAGAGGAATTGGTTTTCCAGAAGTGAAACTTGAGAAAACCAATCTTAAATCTTGTTGTGAATGCATCAAGGAAGGTCTGAAAACCTTCTTTGTACCTGAAGGTGCTGAGTTGAAAACTGTTGTTCAATCAGAACCTGAAACTTCTGGCTCTAAGGCTAAGATTACTTCAAAGCCAAAGAACTCTAAGCCAAAGGCTATGATCAAATCTGAATCCAAGACTTCAAAGATCAGGATCTTGAAAAGATCAGAACCTGTTCCTCAGAGTCTGGTCAAGCCAAAATCCGAGGTTCTGAAGTCTAAGTTTCAGAAGAAGACAGTTACTGCTTCTGAAGTACCAAAACCTAAGGTGATGATTAATCAGAAGCAATCCAACTCACAGCACAAGGTACAGGAAGTGAAGAGTAAAACCTCAAGTACTAACCTTTCAGGACCCATAGGACAATGGGTACCTAAATCTGAAAATGTCAATGATACAGGTATGTCTAAGAGCAGCACCAAAGCAAAAATCATGGTACCTAGACAACGGTTGCTCAAGACACATGACAGGAGAAAAGTCCAGCTTCCTCAGCCTAACAATGAAGGAAGGAGGAAGTGTGAAATTTGGAGGCAACCAAACTGGCAAGATCATAGGTACAGGAACTATTGGTAATTCCTCTACCTCAATTAATAATGTATGGTTGGTAGATGGTCTTGAACATAACCTTTTGAGCATTAGTCAATTTTGTGATAATGGTTATGATGTGCTTTTTGAGAAAACCAACTGTACTATAATCAACAAGGAAGACAAATCCATTGTGTTCAAGGGAAAGAGAGTTGATAATGTCTACAAAATCAATTTTTCTGAACTGGCTGATCAGAAGGTGATTTGCCTTCTATCAGTGAATGATAAGAAATGGATGTGGCACAGAAGGTTGGGACATGCTAACTGGAGATTAATCTCTAAACTTAGTAAGTTACAACTTGTCAAAGGGCTACCAGACATTGATTATCATTCAGATGCACTCTGTGGTGCATGTCAGAGAGGGAAAATTGTGAAATCATCTTTTAAAACCAAAGACATTGTTTCAACCTCCAGACCCTTAGAACTACTCCATATTGATTTATTTGGACCAGTGAGTACTGCATCCTTATATGGAAGTAAATATGGATTAGTCATTGTTGATGATTATAGCAGATGGACTTGGGTGAAATTCATAAAGAGTAGAGATGTTGCTTGTGATGTATTCAGTAGTTTCTGCACTCAAATTCAATCTAAAAAAGAATCAAAGATTTTGAAAGTCAGAAGTGATCATGGTGGAGAATTTGAAAATGAGCCATTTGAAGCTTTTTGTGAAAAACATGGAATTGTCCATGAATTCTCTTCTCCTAGAACTCCACAACAAAATGGGGTTGTAGAGAGAAAGAATAGAACTTTACAAGAAATGGCCAGAACCATGATCCATGAAAACAATTTACCAAAACATTTTTGGGCAGAAGCAGTGAATACAGCATGTTATGTCCAGAACATGATCTATATTAGACCTATTTTGGAGAAAACAGCATATGAACTCTTTAAAGGAAGGAAACCCAATATCTCTTACTTTCATCAATTTGGATGTACATGTTACATTCTGAATAACAAGCTCTACCTAAAGAAATTTGATGCCAAGGCCCAAAGAGGAATCTTCTTGGGTTACTCTGAAAGGTCAAAGGCATACATAGTGTATAATTCAGAAACACTTTGTGTTGAAGAATCTATGCATGTGAAATTTGATGACAAAGAGCTTGAAGATAAAACTTCAAAGCAAGGTGAAAGTTTTGCAGAGATACAGGTTCCTGAAGCTACTCCAGAACCTGATCAGATAGCTAAATCTGAAGAAAGTCCAGAAGCTGAACCCACATCAGAAGCGCAAGATGAAACTGCTTCTGATGAAGCACAAGATGGCTCACATCAAGCAGATCCTCCCAAAAACACTTTCAAGCACAAGTCTTCACATCCTGAGGAATTAATCATTGGAAACAAAGATAGTCCAAGAAGAACAAGATCATACTTCAGACAAGAAGAATCAATGATTGGACTGATCTCAATGATTGAACCTACAACAGTTGATGAAGCACTTTCAGATGATGGATGGATCTTAGCTATGCAAGAAGAGTTGAATCAATTTCAAAGAAATGATGTGTGGGATCTGGTACCCAAACCTCAGCACAAGAACATTATGGGAACAAAATGGGTATTCAGAAACAAGCTGAATGAGCAAGGAGAAGTAACAAGAAACAAAGCCAGACTTGTTGCACAAGGGTATAGTCAACAAGAAGGCATTGATTACACTGAAACATTTGCTCCAGTTGCAAGATTGGAAGCAATCAGGTTATTTCTTTCCTATGCAGTCAATCATGGCATAATATTATATCAGATGGATGTCAAGAGTGCTTTTCTTAATGGTTTCATTGAAGAAGAAGTGTATGTTAAGCAACCTCCTGGATTTGAGGATATCAAATATCCTGACCATGTTTTTAAACTGAAGAAATCACTATATGGCTTGAAGCAAGCTCCCAGAGCTTGGTATGATAGGCTAAGTAATTTCTTAATCAAAAATGATTTTAAAAGAGGACAGGTTGATACAACACTCTTCAGAAGGACCCTTGGGAAAGATATTCTTGTTGTGCAAATATATGTTGATGATATAATATTTGGTTCTACTAATCCATCTCTTTGCAAGGAATTTTCTAAGTTAATGCAGGATGAATTTGAAATGAGCATGATGGGAGAGCTGAAGTTCTTCCTGGGCATTCAAATTAATCAATGCAAAGATGGAGTCTATGTTCATCAATCAAAGTATACAAAGGAGCTTCTGAAGAAGTTTAATCTTGAAGATTGTAAAGTGATGAACACTCCAATGCACCCTACTTGCACCTTAAGCAAAGAAGATGAAGGAGCTAAAGTTGATCAGAAGCTGTATAGAGGTATGATTGGTTCTTTGTTATACCTCACTGCATCTAGGCCAGATATTTTATTCAGTGTATGCTTGTGTGCAAGATTCCAATCAGATCCTAGAGAATCTCATATGACTGCTGTCAAGAGAATCTTCAGGTATTTGAAAGGAACAACTAATCTTGGACTCCTTTATAGGAAATCCTTAGATTATAAGCTAATTGGATTCTGTGATGCTGATTATGCTGGTGATAGGATTGAAAGAAAGTCAACCAGTGGCAATTGTCAATTTATGGGTGATAATCTTATATCCTGGGCTAGCAAAAGACAAACAACTATTGCTATGTCTACAGCAGAAGCAGAATACATTTCAGCTGCAAGTTGTTGTACACAACTACTTTGGATGAAACATCAGTTGGAAGATATCAGATAATTGCTAACAGTATTCCCATTTATTGTGATAATACTGCTGCTATTTGTTTGTCTAAAAATCCAATTTTGCATTCGAGAGCTAAGCACATTGAAATCAAACACCATTTTATCAGAGACTATGTTCAAAAAGGAATTTTAGATATACAATTCATTGATACTGAAAATCAATGGGCTGATATATTTACTAAGCCTTTAACTGTTGAAAGATTTGATTTTATAAAGAAAAATTTGAACATGCACTTGGTGTCTGATTAAATGTTTGCTTGCTCCTGAATAGGATTTTAGGTTCTGAAGTTAGTTCAGAAGTAGTAGTCCATCAGAAGCTCTTTATTGAGGTTCTGAGGAAAACTCGGTTCTGATGATGACGTCAGCATCTGAAGTCCAGAAGCTGGATTTTATGCTTCTGAATAGTGGAGTTAGTGGAAACGTTGGGAGTTACTTTTTATGGTAACTTCTGGCCCACTAACTTAGTAGTTACTCTGAGAACTTCTGACGTGGCCTATATGTATTGGTGTATAACTTAAAAGGGCAATGATGATTTAATAACTTTGAAAGTACTTTTCACGCGCCCCCAATTTGTCATTAATGTTATGTTTGTTTGTCTCTTTTGAATTGCAAACATTTTTACTCTTAACACTTTGTTAATTCACACACTACTCACTCACAACAAACACATTTGCCTTCAAACCTGTACTTGCGAAGTAAGTGCATTCTCTCAACCCTAAAACCCTAAAATCATCATCTTCTTCAAATCTTCTTCAATCATCAATGGCATCATCAAGCTCACAACGAGAAGTTTCAGAATCTTCTGCACGAATGGTACCTGAATATGACTACAGACGAAGAAGCATGAAATTGGAAGAATGGGATTTACAGGTTCAGATAGAGAATCCAGTGGATTTTGAATCACTAGCTTTCCATAAGTGTTAGATCAGAAGCTACTATGAAGAGCAAGGACTTCTGAAATACTTCAAGATGTTGAATGGACCAACATACGAAGCATTGGTTAGGCACTTCTGGGTAAGAGCGAAAGTTTATAACAAAGCAGCATCTCTAGCCGAAGAGAGTCAAATGGTTTTGATGTATCCAGAACTAGAGGGGAAGACAAGAGAAGAAATGGGACTTGAGCCATTTACTGAAGATGAAATAAGGTCAAGCATCTGTGGTATTCCAGTGAGAATTACACAATGGCAGATAGAATCTATACTTGGTCTAAAAGCTTCTGGATATTACTCTGGAATTGATCTTTCAAGTGTTGCTGAATAACGCATTTGGAAAGTAAAAGCTAATTTGGTTATATACAATTCCAAAAAGGTAGGGAAATATGCTGACCTAAACATGGAAAAGAAAATGCTTCTGAAGATTCAGAATGAAGATTTGCTTCCATGTGGTAGTAGTGAGAAACCAAATTTGGCTCAGAAGGTCTTTCTCCAGCACTTCATCAAACAAGAAAAGGTGAATGTGCCAAAATACATGTTTAAGTATTTGATAGAATGTCTGAAAAAGAGTCAGCTACAGAACAGTCCCTGGGTTCCGTATGGAAGACTCTTATCAGAAATATTCTATCAAGGAGGAGTTTTAGACAAGTTAAGCACGGTTGAAGCCTTCACAGATAAGTTGATAGACACTAAGACTGAGAAATTCATCAATGCTCATACCCTCTTGCATATGAATCTAATCAGTGAAGTCACCAAGCTTCAAACTGATTTAAGTGAATCCCATGTCAGGTCTGATCTTATGAAAGATTTTCCACCCATCTGCAAGAAGGATCCTATTGATGTGCAGATGTACTACATCAAGGATTACTATAAGGCAACCAACAAGGTCATCAGGTTGAATGAGGTACCTGAGGAGATGTATGGTGGTGCAGTGCCTCTGGCAAAAGGCAGAAGATCAAAAAGAAAAATGACTGCAGAAGAGTATATGGAAGTTGAAAAATCTGCTAAGAAGGCAAAACCTGCTTCTGACAAGCTTAAAATTGGTGGTTCTGCAATGCCATCAATTGAAGAAGTAACTGAAGACATCAATTCGAGCGTAGTCCTGAGTATTGGCATTGCTCCTGAACAGCCTGCTATACCAAAAAGGAAGAGGAAGCCAGCCTTGAGGAGGACCAAGGATTTTCCTCATGTTACCAAGATAGCTGAAGCTGCTTCTGATTTAGCTTTGAAGGACTTACAAGGGAAAAAGGCAGAAGCTGAAAAAGTTTTGGAAATTGCATCTGAGCTACAAGAGTCTGTAGTTTCAGAAGCTAAGCAACTGATGCTGATGGCGAGTGAGTCTGCTAAGAAGGATTCTGATCCTGAACCAGAAGAGGTAGTCAATATATCATCAGATTCTGCATCCTCATCATCATCATCATCAGATTCTGATGATGATATACCCATAGCTCAACTTCTTCGAAAACCAGTAAAAAGCCATTCAACATCAACCAAAACCAACAAAAAGCCCTCTCAGTCAAGCACTTATGAACCAGTTGGTCATATAATCAATCAGAAGTTGGATGAAATGGCTGAGCAGAGAGACAGAGTCATTGATACTATTCTCCGCCATAACCCTCAGCCTCTTAACATTCAACCTCTCAACATGATCATACCAGAAAATGTTGAACCCAACTCAGAAAAAGCCTCTGAAACAACTCCAGAAGCAGCTGCTTCTGAAAAGGTTGTTTCAGAAAGCCCCCATCAACAACCTTCTGAACCACACAAACCCTCATCACCCCCACAACCACAATCACCAGTTGCTAACATTGACCCCCAACTCAACATTCAATCACCAACTTCACCACATCAACCACCAGCTAACACTAAAACTGACTCCCCACAAAACCAACAACCAGAAAAACTTTTCCCAATCCCACTCCAATGGACATTGACAATCCTCAAGTCAATCTCCACGCCTCAACCTCAACCTCACAAATTGCTTCTGACCAGCCATCACTCTCAACTCCATCTCAACAAATCACCATTCCAGAATCCAACCCTGTTCAAGACCTCACTCTTAGTGATTCTGACCTTGAAACCCTTGAACATCCACCCCTGGACATCCTGGAATCTGAACATATTGATGTAGAGCTACTCAATATTCTTTCTAAAATGCATGATCTGGTGGATCAGAGAAGGACAAATGATCTCACCAATGCATACAAAGAATCATGGGCATCACTTCAGAACAGCGCTGCTGAGTTAATAGAAGGTGTAAAGGCCAAATGCATCAGAATCAAGGGAGCTTCTGTCAGAAGATTAATGGAGAATCTGAAGCAAAGATTTAGAGTTGAAAATCCCAGATTGCTTCTGACAAACAAGCCATTCTTCTCAGAAGTGGATTATATGACAAGAGAAGGTAGAATGTTCAAGCTTCTGAGGCAGCAGATGGCACAGCAACAGCAAGAAGCTAAGGCAAGGGAATTGGCGCTTCTCCAGAGGCAATAACTTCTTGAAGAACAGTTGAAGAAGCAAGCTGAAGAAATGGAGAAGATGAGGAAACAAATTCAAACCAAACCTTAGTTGCACACCTTTGTGTTTATTTTTTTTTGTTTGTTGTTTGTTTTATTTCCTGCTTCTGAATACCTCTTGTCTTTACAATTCTTACTGCTTCTGAATTCTTAATTGTTCTGAGTCTTGAATTCCTGAATATTCTGTTTTGTTCATATATATATTTTCATTGATTTACTTAGTTACTTATATTTTTGATGAGCTATATTATAGGTTCTAATTTTGTTTATACTCTCTTCTTGCTTGAGTTTCTCTCAGATCTTTTTGTCTTGATTGCTTATTTTTTTGATAATGACAAAAGGGGGAGTATATGTGATAGTATTTAAAGGCTCTGAGCCCCATTAATGATATTTGAAATTTTTTGAAAAACTTATATCTTTTTGTCTTACCTAAAGAGAGGTGTATCAAAAAGGGGGAGTATCAAATTTTCAAATAAAATTAATTGAATCACTCTTCTCATCTATAACTCATTTCATTTTCAGCTCTGAAATTATTATTGCGCGCTAAATAAATTTAATTAACCTGGATAGAACTTTGGGGGAGCTTACAAACCTCACCTTAAAGACTATCAGACTCAGGGGGAGTTTGAGCTTACAAACCTCAGAACCCCAAAGTCAACTTGTTAATTAGATTAACAACAATTGATCAATTTTAAATACTATTGTTTGTCATCATCAAAAAGGGGGAGATTGTTGGAACAAAATATGTTTAACAATGAACCTTAAAGAGTTTTGATGATAACAAGGTATTAAAAATTGTAAATTGGACTAGCTAATATTTGTTCAAGTGTACAGGACCATAATTAAAAAGTTACATCATTTATTGGTTCTGAATGAGCAAATAAAGAGCAAAAGGAATCAACAAAATTGAAGCTTAGTGCTCCTGAAGGCAACTCGCTCCTGAAGAGAAAAAGCGCTCCTGAAGTAAAGCCGCTCCTGAAGTTAGTAAAGTGCTTCTGAAGAATTGTGCTTCTGAAGACAAGAGGTCCAGAAGCCACATCATCAGAAGTTGCGTTATCAGAAGCTGTATCATCAGAAGCTGCATCATCAGAAGCTGCCTCATCAGAAGTCGTTTCACCAGAAGCTGAAGATCAACTGGATTTGCGAAAGATTCAAGGATTGAAGAATCATCACTGCAAAAGCTGTCTATTGGATTCGAAAACACAACAAAAGATTAGTGGAATTTTGCAACGGTCATTTCAAAGGTGTTTGAAGGCATGTGCTTGCAATTTTGGACGAAAGCGTTGACATTGTACTTTGTACAAACTGTACGACCACCTTCTCCACTACTCTGTTTTGTGTCCACGCTACAAGACAAGAAAACAGCTCCAGAATACGGCTTTGCCTGCATAGATGTTCCTTTGGATAAGGAATGGATTTCAAATTGGTTCTTCATAGGACAACAACCAAATCAGGCAAAAGATCATTGGTGAAAGATCAAGCTTCAACAACGACTCTTTGATGTGCTGGCAATTTCACAACGTCTCTTTCACACCTCTATATAAAGGAGTGAAGACTTAGAGTTTTGGTAATGCTGAACGAAAGACTCACAATATTTTTACAAGTGTCAAACCTCTGCTGAAATTGTTCTGCATTCACTTAGAATTTCTGTGTCTCAAAGTTTCATCTTAGAAATTCTTAAGTTATTGAGTTTGTATCTGATTTGTATTGTGAGCACCTCTGATTGTATATCAAGTGTTCAACCTTAAACAATTTTCTGTGTAATTTTGTTTAGTTAGAAGTCTCTTGCAGTTGTGCTTGAGCAGGGAAGTCTCTTGATTGTGTTCTTGAGCATAGGAAGACTCTTGCAAAGTGTGCTTGAGCAAAGGAAGTCTCTTGCAGGTGTGCTTGAGCAATTGTAATCAGATATTGCTCTTAGTGAAATCTCCTTGGAAGTGCAAGGGGGACTGGACTACTTTCGGATTGTGGAAGGAACCAGTATAATTGCTTTGTGTCGTTCCTCCTCTCTCTCTCTGTTTTTATTCCGCTGCGTGTAGATTCTGATTAACACTTCAGAAGCTGTTTCACTTAGCTTCTGATCAGTGTGTTCAGTTTTTAGGAGAAACGAAAAATTTTCCAAAACACAATTCAACCCCCCCTTCTTGTGTTGTTCTCACCTTCAATCAACATACAACCCAACAACAGCTACGACAACAACATCAACGTACTTAATTAATTATGACATACTCTCCAACTTAGTCAAAATCTAACACAACAACTATTACGACAGAATTCACCAACATAGCACATATACATTAATCAATTACATTCATATTAAATAGAACATTCCTCAAGAGCAAGTCAAGTTTGACCGATATAACATAAGCCAACTACTCATAAAACACTTCAACTAAATCCCTAATACTTAAGTTTGAAGTTGGGAAACCAACCGTAAGTTTTTGGACTAACTAGAGATCAGTTATGCTAAATCTTCTTAAAATTTTCTAAAGACCCACTTAGACTATTTTTATCATAACTCAAAATATAGAAATTATTTCCAAGTCAAACCAAGGCCATTAGAAAGCTAACTTAATTATCTACAACTTTCATGTTTACGTCAAAAGCCAATTCAAAACAGAAATGGGTGAAAAAGCACAAAAAACGCAGAAACCGAAATTCTGTCAGCGCGAAGAAAACAGAACGTTGGCACGGCCGTGCTCGATTGACAGTACAACTTTTTCTTCGTTTTTTTTTTCCGTTTTCACCATTTCGCGTATAAAATTCAAACCGTTAAGCGGATTTCAGTGTCGTTTTCGCCTACACGCTCCTGACATTTCCCTCTATCATAATCTACAGAAACATTCAATTTTCCACCACTCAAAAAAATCGATTTCCCAAACCTCACATAATCACTTGTCTGTAGAACATTCAGACGCCGACGTTTCAATCGAAAATCCCAATTTTCAATCCCTGATTACCCAAAATACGTTTCAACAGAAGTTTTCAGGTTCAATTAGGCAATATAACAATCAAATAACATAGAAACATGCATCAACAACACAATTCATCATATTATAGCCATTAACCTAAAACTTTCTAACCCTAATACCAAAACACCACAATCATCAAAAATCAGAATTATACATATTATTAGTGAAAGGAATCCCACCCTTACCTTAATTCAGCAAATTCTACAGCAAAAAATGGTTGGATTCTCTCTTCGTAGCTCTTCTCCTAGCTTTCTCTTCCTTCTCTCAAAAACTCCCTTTTTCTTGTTTGTACGTGAAAATGTTTTGTCTGACTTTTCTTTCTTTTACCCAAAACTATAACCTCTCCTTTTCTCACTTAACTCCGACTAATCTCACATAATTACTACTTAATTCCCATTAACCAAAATAATAATATTTCTACCTATTTTTCTTTCTCCTATTATTTCCACAAATAATAAAACAATATTCATTTAAATAATACACAACTCCATAAATCATATAATAAAATAGCATCACACCATATATCACATAAAAATCATATAAAATATTCAAACATCGTCTAAAAATACTTAAATAAAAATTAGGTGTTACATAATATGCAACCCGATCGATCTCGTTTACATCCAGCCACCCGGTCGCGCATTCCTTCCAGCCTTCTATGACATATGTGGTCATCCCATATCCTGGAAACCTCCTCTGACTAAAATCAAAATCAGTAGGGATCCATCGTCCGGTTATAGCGTCGTGGCAAGATGGCTTTACTTGGAAAGGGAAAGGTGGAGGAGTTCTCATCCAAAACCATATAGCACTCTTGAAGGATATAACAGGGTCTGTGGCAATGAGATCTGGGTTATTGAGCAAATCAACACCTATTATACTTCCACATTCTCCATATATTTTATTCCCTTTGATCTGAAGCGGACCCCTCTCGTAGTATTGCTTCCCAGGAACACATGGAAATTTAGAGCTTGGTTCGCAGTAGTCTTCTTCGATGGGATTCGTTTCATTCACAAAGAAATATCCCCGGTCATAGGGGCTAAGAGGTGATCCACCTCTTGTTTTGTGAGAGCTTTGACCAAAAAAAGCAGCAATGTCTCTTTTAATCTCTTGAGTGTCTCCTTCGTTGCCGAACCTGGGGAATGTTTTGGCAGCTTCAACAAATGCTTCGTAGGTGTAAAATCATTTCCCCTCACACTCATCATCGTCGGGATGTTTAAGCATCTCGTTGAAATCCTTTCTCGAGATGAGGTACTCCTCTTCTGGAGTTGGAGGAGGAGGAGTAGTAGTTCGATTACATTGACTCTGGCAACCCTCGCCGCACTAGTGGTCGGTTGATCCACAAAAGCCCCATGGACTGCAGCATAATTCATTATGACACAGTGCACCCCCAGCTTGTTTTCCACATTGCTCTTTGTCTGCCCAACACCTTCCTGGTGATGCTATAATTAGTAGTACTATTACTATTATTGGAAACTGGAATATTACACTTCCCAATCTCCCCATCCTTTGTGAAAGTTTTTTGTTTGCGATGAAATTGCATATACCAACTCCCTCCTCCTATCTACTTCCTCCGGTCTCAAATGTAAGAAACTTTTCACTTTTTAGGTTCATTCAGTAAATGATGTATGTGGTCTTTATTATTGACCACATACATCATTTATTGAATGAACCTAAAAAGTGAAAAGTTTCTTACATTTGAGACCGGAGGGAGTGTATATTTGAGAAATAATACATGTAACATTTTTGTATAAGACACGGCAGCTGTATGCATGTGATTTAACGTCTCTTCATGAAACATTCGGCTATCAATTGAAAAGTCTTGTGGAAATAGATTTTCAAAATCTCAGCAGGTGATTAGAGACAAACGTCCTGCATATAAATTATTAGTTAGCATGCATGCACCATTGATAGATATCTTAATAATATTAACCATATGGGCCATATGATATGGCCTATTTGGATCCAAAGATTTCCGCGAATCTTTTTTCTTAA
Source organism: Medicago sativa (assembly GCF_051527215.1). Classification (NCBI taxonomy): domain Eukaryota; kingdom Viridiplantae; phylum Streptophyta; class Magnoliopsida; order Fabales; family Fabaceae; genus Medicago; species Medicago sativa. The sequence goes on along the minus strand of NC_140755.1, from coordinate 9,872,227 downwards.
ACATATATGCTGTAATCTATTAAAATAAAAATAAACATATATTGTTATATTATTTCGTCGAAGTTTTTGATAAATAAAGATTTAGTTATTATATTTGTAAATGATAGAAAATAATTTGTTTGCTAACCAGTGACCTTTTCATTCCAATTGTACCCTTCAATTGATACTATGCACACACGATTCCGAAAATATTAATTTTACTTTGATGAAAAACTAACTAATAATTAATAAGGATAATTTGGTAGAATAACATTTTTCTTTCATTAAATCATTACATTTCTTAATATGTTTGTAAATATCTTAAGGCTTTGTTTGCGAGTTTTGAAGGGAGGGGAAGGAAAGACTTAGGAGGGGAGGGGAGGGGAAGGAAGGAGGGAAAGCCTTCCCCTTGTTTGGGAGTTAAAGAAACCAACAAGGAAAGGAGATGAAGGGTTTATGTGATAATTTTACTATTTTTTACCATTTTTTTCTCTTAAAATAAATACATTATGTTATACTTTGTAATTTATCTTGTAAATTATAATTGGAATTTTGGATTATTATGAGGACAAAATTGTCAATTTGTATGTTTAACCCCCCAAAACCCTCCAATTTGGGGGAACTTTAAATTTGGACAAATGAAGCCCTTCAAAACCCCCCAAAACCATTCCATGTTTTTTTAAAACTCCCAATCAAGGGTTTACCTCTCCATAAGCCTTTCCTTCCCCTCCCATCCCCTCCAAAACCCAACTCGCAAACAAAGCCTAAGGGTCCGCTTGGTTCGAGAATTAGGATGGGAGGGGAGGGCAAGGATTTTATCGGAAGGAAAGGGAGGGGAAGGGTTTTAAAATTATTTTACAGTTTTACCCTTAAACTTAATTAAATAAGGACAATAAAGTAACGAAACAATAACGATGTAATCGATAACAACACGATAGAATAATGGATTAACAATAGGGTTGTTACAAGTAGTAATACAAGTAGTTTCAAGGAAAAATTGTTAATAATATGAAATAAAAGTTGTTACAAGAATAATATAACCTAATAATAATACAATTTGTTACAAGATAATATAACATATAATCTATCTAATAATAATAATAATAATAATAATAATAATAATAATAATAATAATAATAATAATAATAATAATAATAATAATAATAATAATAATAAAAGTTGTTACAAGGATAATATAATCTAATAATAATAAATGTTGTTATAAAGATAATATTGAGATTTTAAATTAATCTAAGGATAACTTTGACAGTGCAATAAAATTTACTCCGTTCTCTTCCCTCCATTCCTCTTCTAAAAATTGAACAAAACACGTCAAATTAAAAATATTCCCTCCTCTCCCCTCCAAAACACTCGAATCAAACGGACCCTAAACAACATTCATTTTGATTGAAAGTATGAAAGTTAGTACACTTGTTTTATTTTTGTTACAAAAGATAGTACACTTGTTTAAAAAACTATTCATCACTTTTTTTTTATTATCATAAAGCAATTACTTATATTGCTTATTACAAATTACTCACTAAAAAATTACTTATTTCCAAACAAGTCCCAACACTTCCAAAATCTCACAATCACTTCATCACAGTATCATCACATTAATCTCAAAATCACTTAATCACAATCTCATCATTATCAAAATCCCACAATCAGGGCCTTTCCTAGCATTTTACGGGCCTTAGACATAATACGAGAAAAGGGCCCCTCACATAAACTTTTTAGTTCTTTGTTGTGATTCTATTAACACTTTATTTCATTTTTTTTTCTTTCTTTTCAATATGATAAATGTCTTTTAGGCTATATCTTAAAAAAAAAAAATCAAATACTCAAAATTTTAGCACTTGAGAATAATAGCACAAAAAAAATCAACACTTAATTAATTAAATTTTAGCCTTTTAGATGCAGAATTTTCCAATATTAGACCCATAACAAAGATATATACAAGACACATTTATACCTTACAAGTACAGCATTCTTCTTTTCATATGCTACAAATATCTTTGAAAAGTTCTTTGTGATGATACAATATTAGTTTTGGATTGTTGTTGATAGTATGCCTCAATGGAGAATTTAAGCACACTTAATCACTTATATTGATAATTTTATCGCACTTATGATAAAAAAATTATCTCACTAAAATTAATGAGACATGCATTTATTTTGACGATTGATATCTCAATTATCTTGACACCTCAAAACAACGTGTTTTAAATATACCTCATCATATATTATTTTTAAAAAAGAAAAAGAAAACAAAAAAAAATTACGGTGGACCACATGATCCTAAGTGTGTCTCGCATGATCTTGCATTATCAAATTCAATTATGCAATCTTTCCAATCAATCCAAGAAAGTTGACACCATTATATTACTATAATTTTTTTTATCCTCTATAGAAAAGATTAAAATTGATATCTCAAGTAGGCCCGTTTTCAACTAAAATATCGTTGATTTTGTTATGAACATTCTCGCAATTTCTTAGATAATAAATATCACCAATATTTTATAATTAGTGAGACACATTATTAGGAACAAAAGGCCCAACAACTATCATCAATTTCTTAAATAATAAATTTTTGACAAATAATTAGAATAAAAAACACAATTTTTTTATAGGGAGGGTGTATATAGAAATCTATGTTTAATATGGGAGTATATATAGCAACTTGCACTAAAAGGGCCAAAACATTAATCAGTTCAGCTCATCATCTTTTATTTGACAACTAAGTGTCAATGTTTGGGCCTCTTGATGAAATTTGCTAAACAGACCCCTTGGTAAACCAAGTTTTGCTACATGCACCCCTCCCCTAAAATCATTTTTTTGGGCCCCCTACTGACATGGGCCCTAGGCCGTTGTACCCTTGGCCTATGCCTAAGGCCGGCCCTGATCACAATCTCAAAATCTCAAAATCGTAGATCTGAATCACCAAATATTCTCCGAGCTCAAATCAAAATCAAAATCACTAACTTCTTGTAAGGATTTCGCAACTTCACCGATTTGCAAGGATTTCACAATTTTGCCACATTTTCTCCAATCTTCGCTACTTTGCAGGATTTTCTCTGATCTACACATTTGATTCAAGGTATTGATATCGAAACTGTGATTAACTTCAAATTTGTTTTTTTTATCATAGGAATTTCAGAATTTATTGATTTTTGTGTAGATACGATGATTCTTTTATCAGAAATAATTTTTTGTAGATATGATATGATGAATCTTCTAGGACAAATAATTTGGTCTAAAACTATGATCAAATGCAGTAATTTAATTAACTTCACAACATATTCATCTTAATCAGCTCTAAATATCTACTTTGTTTTATTGCATATGGTTTATGAAGATAGTGAATAAGAAGATAGTGAAAATGACATTTTCTTATATGAGTGAATCTAAACAAAGATATTTAGTGGATCTGATTTTTTTTGTTTTTAAAGAAACTAAGTTAGTCCACCCAAATTGGCTCCGACGATAATCGTATATGAGACCTTGATGAGGAGCACACTCTCAGGTTCTTAGTCAATATCACTAAGCCAACCCAAGTGGGTTGTGCATCTGAATTATTGATTAATCACTATAGCATTTATTGTCTCTGGCAACACTTTTTATGGCAACATGTAAAAAACGTTGCCCAAATATTGTTAAGGCAACGATTTATGGCCTATACTTGGCATCAAATAAGTTCTATTAGGATTGGGATAAATGTTTTATTTAGGTAGGTTGTTTTTCCGTTGGTTGTAGAATATTAGCAAATTTATTAGAAAATTTAGCTCGTGTAGAGTTGAAGGAAATTTAGTCCGTTGGTTGTTTTTACAGTGTTTTTATGGTGACTATTTTATGACTGATGTTGAAGGAAATTAATGTTTTTAAAGAAGTTTGGTTTAAGTGTCAATAAGGTTAAATTCAAATATTTTCTTTAGTCTCTCAAATTCTCTTTATATTAATGAGACCCGGTCAAAGTTGGATGATGCGAAGAAAGGATTGTAATAACCAAGTAACCGAAGAATTTAAGAATGGAATTGGTGATTTCGTTAAGGTTGCTAAAAGTCACTCGGAAATTGCTGACGCGTTAGGTTGTATTTTTTGTCCATGTTCTAAGTGTAAGAACTATGTTAGAGAGAAATCATTTTGGATAGAGAAACATTAGTATGATCATGGGTTTATGGAAGATTATTTAAATTGGACCGTTCTCGGTGGGAATCAGTGGGGGATAGTAGTTCTACATCATTTGTCCATAATGAAGAGATGGAGAATAGGAATCCATACGTGGATATGGTTATAGATGCCATGGCTGATGATCTTTCTGAAGATCAAAATCTAGATGAGGATCCCAATCTACCAACTTTGAAGTTTTATACCCTTATAAGAGATGCTTATGGACCATTATGGGATGGGTGGCATAAACCGACAAAGTTGTCTGCTATGTCTCGATTTTTGAATTTGAAGTCTGAGTTCAACATGAGTGAGAGTTGTTATGATCAGATGATTGTCATAATCCAAAAACTTCTATACTTGAGGATGAACAAGGGACTTCTGATGCGATTGACCGCAAATGAGTGTGGTCCTTCAATCAGGTTTGTATATGTGTTTTCTAACAAACTCCTATTTTTCATGTCGGGGGTTTCACAATATCACTTATAGCTGGGCACCACTATATATAAATATGATGGCTTCAATCCACCATAAAGACAACTAACACATTTTATCACTTTTTGACGAACTCTTTCGTCGAGTTCTCTCTATAATCTCTTAGTAACCTCACCAGATAAATGTGCCCGCCTTAGACAATAGTAGCTTTGTCACTACATAAAACTCATTGAATTGGGTGTCTCGTTGAATTGCGTTACATAAAACTCATTGAATTGGGTGTCTCGTTGAATTGCGTCCTTAATTTGACTTCGATGGATTTGTTGTTATCCCTCTCAATTGTAGCTCGCAGATTTAAGACATTTATGTGGCAAGCATTATTCATATTATGCATACTATTTAGATGGCCAAAAATACTGTGAAGTTTAGCTCATGCAAGATGTCCCTTTAGACGGCAGAGGAAACAATTGTTTCTTTTGCTGGGGAACTCTTTGCCTTACACACACAATATTTCTTTTATGGATAACTTCTTTGTCTCGCCTCGTCGTAAGCGTTTCAAAGATATTGTGCTAGTAATTTGGAAGTCTATGGTCGAATTAGGCAAGTGAACCAAATCGTTTATGAAGTAATAAAGTGATAAATAAAGTAGCGTATCCACACAATTATTGTTACTTATTTTGAACAATAAAATATTAAAAGAGTTGAGGGTTAAGAGATTTGCAATTTTTATCTGTTTGCAACAGAGCAAGTTACCTATTTTGGTTACAAAAAAGTTAGCAGAGGTTTGAATTCTTTGAAACCCCCTATTCATTTGTTGGAATTAATTAACAGTCAAGTCTCACTCAGTTATTCTAAGTAGACTATCTAAATGATGAGTCTGTCAGGACATTCTAACCTAACCGGTTTGTCAAGTTGCACCTTCTAGTCGCACGGTGATCCTTACGTGCAGGGTCTTACTCTCTCGATTGATTTCGGTCTATCCCTCCGCCTGTTGAGTTGCACCTGCTGGTCACGTGGTGATTCTTATGTGCAGGGTCTTACTCCCGCAAAGATAATTGAAACATAAACATAAATGGCTTAATTAATGATTTGGTCCCTTAATTTATTTGTTGGTTACATTTTGGTCCCATAAGTTATAAATGTTACATTTTGGTCCTTTAACTTATAATCTGTTAGCCAATTGAATCCTATCTGTTAACTTTTGTCAAAGAAACGATAATATTCATCATCAATCCAAAAATTCATGACATTCATCATTAAATCCAGAAAATTCATCAAATTCATCTACCTTCATCAATAACCTAGAAAAATTAAAAAACTCAACAAACCCAAATTCGCCAAATTCAAATCCCCTAACCCCAAATTCCCCAAATTCGATCTCGATTTCCTGGGCAAATTGGGATTTCCCCAAATTGGGAAGATTCGATTTCCCCAAAGTTTGATGAATTTTCTCCCAAATTCATCAATACTTATTTTTAGTAACAAAATTGGGAATATTGTTTATAGAGGATTTAGAACTATGATTTAACCCATAATCTTTTATAAACTTGGGCATTTTTTCTATAACCATGTCAATTCATGTTTATTCATACTCTTTTTATAAAGTTTGTTGAATTTTTATGGGTTTGTTAATGAAATTCATGAAGGAAGATGATGAATTTTTTGAGTTTGGTGATGAATGCGATGAATTTTGGGTTCGAGGATGAAGATTAACAGTTTTTGACAAAAGTTAACAGATAGGATTTAATTGGCTAACAAATTATAAGTTAAGGGACCAAAATATAACGTTAATAACTTATGGGACCAAAACGTAACCAACAAATAACTTAAGGGACCAAACCATTAATTAAGCCAACATAAATTGGCATTCCTAAATTTCCAAAGGTGTGATGGCAAGTGTTCTTTCACTCCAAAAGAGATTTTTCGTTCTGCATATGAATAGGAAGAGAAGAAGAACACGAACGAAATGAATAATTTAGGTTAGAGAAATCCCCTTCTGCAGATGAAGATGGAGAACAAATTGAATAATTTAGGTTAGAGAAATCCCCTTCTGCAGATTTTTTAAATTATACTGAATCAAACAAAAATTTGAAAAAACCAATTGAAATATATTCAATCAACAACACTCAAAAAATTGAATATTCAAGAAAAGATTTCAATACAGGAACATGACATAGGAGCATTACCATTCGGTGAATCGGTTGATATCGATGGAATCTTTGAAGTGTCATCGTTAGAATCAACCATGTTGTTGTTGTTGTTATTTAGGATTTTGGAAAATGGAGAGTGACACATGCATGTGATTTTTCGTTTTGGAACATGTACAACCTTAATTTTTCCCCTTTTGCAGATGAAGATGGAGAAACCGAAGAAAGAGGATGATTAAAAATGATTTAATTTGTGTATAATTAATAAATGATTTAATTTTAAATAAAATAAGTTAATAAATCAAAAGTAATTAATATTTTGTATGAAGTCTGATTTGTACTATGGTAAAGTTTAGTCTTAGAGTGGTCCACCAGCCGGACACTAGCTGACATGACATTAACAGTTATATTATTGGCTAAACAAAATAACTTTTCAAAAAAGTCAATTGCCTGACTATACCGTAGAAGTGCCTATAAATAAATTATAAACATTAGTATTATGTGTAATCTATATCTAATATGAAACATAAGAACTTTTTCAATTCACTCATCAACACTCATGTTCCAACACTTGTTCATTTACATCATCTATTGAATTCATGCATGAAAATAACATTTGTTCAAATATCATTCTTGTTTATTCATTGAGATTTGAGATGATGCAGTAATTATAAATAAATAAGACAAAGGTGGTACATCACACACACATACAAATTACAATACCCAATTAACACAATGGGTGATGAAAACATTTATTTTCATTTTAATTAATTAAGAACAAGACAAGCTAGCTAGGCAGACCAGATCAAGAGATGGCAAGAGAAGAAAATTCAAAACATTCAAGGTGATCTCCGTATCGAACTCCAAGTATGTCACAATATCTCATGTAATATCCAACCCGATCCATCTCGTTTACATCCAGCCACCCGGTCGCGCATTCCTTCCAGCCTTCTATGACGTATGTGGTCATCCCATATCCTGGAAACCTCCTCTGACTAACATCAAAATCAGTAGGGATCCATCGTCCGGTTATAGCGTCATGGCAAGATGGCTTTACTTGGAAAGGGAAAGGTGGAGGAGTTCTCATCCAATACCATATAGCACTCTTGAAGGATATAACAGGGTCTGTGGCAATGAGATCTGGGTTATTGAGCAAATCAACACCTATTATACTTCCACATTCTCCATATATTTTATTGCCTTTGATCTGAAACGGACCCCTCCCGTAGTATTGCTTCCCAGGAACACATGGAAATTTAGAGCTTGGTTCGCAGTAGTCTTCTTCGATGGGATTCGTTTCATTCATAAAGCAATATCCCCGGTCATAGGGGCTAAGAGGTGATCCACCTCTTGTTTTGTGAGAGCTTTGACCAAAAAAAGCAGCAATGTCTCTTTTAATCTCTTGAGTGTCTCCTTCGTTGCCGAACCTGGGGAATGTTTTGGCAGCTTCAACAAATCCTTCGTAGGTGTAAAATCCTTTCCCCTCACACTCATCATCGTCGCGATGTTTAAGCATCTCGTTGAAATCCTTTCTCGAGATGAGGTACTCCTCCTCTGGAGTTGGAGGAGGAGGAGTAGTTCCATTACATTGACTCTGGCAACCCTTGCCGCAGTAGTGGTCGGTTGATCCACAAAAGCCCCATGCACTGCAGCATAATTCATTATGACACAGTGCACCCCCAGCTTGTTTTCCACATTGCTCTTTGTCTGCCCAACACCTTCCTGGTGATGCTATAATTAGTAGTACTATTGCTATTTTTGGAAACTGGAATATTACACTTCGGCCCAATCTCCCCATCCTTTGTGAAAGTGTTTGTTTGCGATGAAATTGTAGATACCAACTCCCTCCTCCTATCTATATATTTATGAGAAATAATACATGTACTCCCTCCGTCCCTTAATGTAACCCCTCTTTGTATTTTTCACATTTCTTAAGAAAAGTTGTCAGTGTAATTAATGTGTCTGTTTTGTGTATTAATATTACCAAATTGTCCTTTGTTTGTATGTGTATTAAATTTGACTATTCATATTTCAAGACAAGTTAGTAGTATTAATTAGGGGTATGTTTAGGAAAAAAGTAATAAATGCATCTAGTAATTTGAAAAGGGGTTACATTTAGGGGCAAAAATAAAATCAAATAGATGGTTACATTAAGGGACATAGGGAGTAACATTTTTGTATAAGACACGGCAGCTGTATGCATGTGAATTAACGCCTCTTCATGAAACATTCGGCTATCAATTGAAAAGTCTTGTGGAAATAGATTTTCAAAATCTCAGCAGGTGATTAGAGACAAACGTCCTGCATATAAATTATTAGTTAGCATGCATGCACCATTGATAGATATCTTAATAATATTAACCATATGGGCCATATGATATGGCCTATTTGGATCCAAAGATTTCCGCGAATCCTTTTTCTTAAACATATATGCTGTATTCTATTAAAATAAAAATAAACTTATATTGTTATATTATTTCGTCGAAGTTTTTGATAAATAAAGATTTAGTTATTATATTTGTAAACGATAGAAAATAATTTGTTTGCTAACCAATGACCTTTTCATTCCAATTGTACCGTTCGATTGATACTATGCACACACGATTCCAAAAATATTACTTTTACTTTGATGAAAAACTAACTAATAATTAATAAGTATAATTTGGTAGAATAACATTTTTCTTTCATTAAATCATTACATTTCTTAATATGTTTGTAAATACCTTAAGGCTTTGTTTGCGAGTTTTGAAGGGAGGGGAAGGAAAGGCTTAGGAGGGGAGGGGAGGGGAAGGAAGGAGGGAAAGCCTTCCCCTTGTTTGGGAGTTAAAGAAACCAACAAGGAAAGGAGATGGAGGGTTTATGTGATAATTTTACTATTTTTTACCATTTTTTTCTCTTAAAATAAATACATTATGTTATACTTTGTAATTTATCTTGTAAATTATAATTGGAATTTTTGATTATTATGAGGACAAAATTGTCAATTTGTATGTTTAACCCCCCCAAAACCCTCCAATTTGGGGGAACTTTAAATTTGGACAAATGAAGCCCTTCAAAACCCGCCAAAACCTTTCCATGTTTTTTTAAAACTCCCAAACAAGGGTTTACCTCTCCATAAGCCTTTCCTTCCCCTCCCCTCCCCTCCAAAACCCAACTCGCAAACAAAGCCTAAGGGTCCGCTTGGTTCGAGAATTAGGATGGGAGGGGAGGACAAGGATTTTAACGGAAGGAAAGGGAGGGGAGGGGTTTTAAAATTATTTTAATGTTTTGCCCTTAAACTTAATTAAATAAGGATAATAAAGTAACACAACAATAACGATGTAATCGATAACAACACGATAGAATAATGGATTAATAATAGGGTTGTTACAAGTAGTAATACAAGTAGTTTCAAGGAAAAGTTGTTAATAATATGAAATAAAAGTTGTTACAAGAATAATATCACCTAATAATAATACAAGTTGTTACAAGATAATATAACATATAATCTATCTAATAATAACAATAATAATAATAATAATAATAATAATAATAATAATAATAATAATAATAATAATAATAATAAAAGTTGTTACAAGGATAATATAATCTAATAATAATAAACGTTGTTATAAAGATAATATTGCGATTTTAAATTAATCTAAGGATAACTTTGACAGTGCAATAAAATTTACCTCGTTCTCTTCCCTCCATTCCTCTTCTAAAAATTGAACAAAACACGTCAAATTAAAAATATTCCTTCCTCTCCCCTCCAAAACTCTCGAACCAAACGGACCCTAAACAACATTCATTTTGATTAGAAGTATGAAAGTTAGTACACTTGTTTTTTTTTTTTTTGTTACAAAAGATAGTACACTTGTTTAAAAAACTATTCATCATTTTTTTTTGTTATCATAAAGCAATTACTTATATTGCTTATTACCAATTACTCACTAAAAAATTACTTATTTCCAAACAAGTCCCAACACTTCCAAAATCTCACAATCACTTCATCACAGTATCATCACATTATTCTTAAAATCACGTAATCACAATCTCATCATTATCAAAATCCCACAATCAGGGCCTTTCCTAGCATTTTACGGGCCTTAGACATAGTACGAGAAAAGGGCCCCTTACATAAACTTTTTAGTTCTTTGTTGTGATTCTATTAACACTTTATTTCATTTTTTTTTCTTTCTTTTCAATATGATAAATGTCTTTTAGGCTATATCTTAAAAAAAAAAAATTAAATACTCAAAATTTTAGCACTTGAGAATAATAGCACAAAAAAAAATCAACACTTAATTAATTAAATTTTAGCCTTTTAGATGCAGAATTTTCCAATATTAGACCCATAACAAAGATATATACAAGACACATTTATACCTTACAAGTACAACATTCTTCTTTTCATATGCTACAAATATCTTTGTAAAGTTCTTTGTGATGATACAATATTAGTTTTGGATTGTTGTTAATAGTGTGCCTCAATGGAAAATTTAAGCACACTTAATCACTTATATTGATAATTTTATCGCACTTATGATAAAAAATTTATCTCACTAAAATTAATGAGACATCAATTTATTTTGACGATTGATATCTCAGTTATCTTGACACCTCAAAACAACGTGTTTTAAATATACCTCATCATATATTATTGTTAAAAAAGAAAAAGAAAACAAAAAAAATTACGGTGGACCACATGATCCTAAGTGTGTCTCACATGATCTTGCATTATCAAATTCAATTATGCAATCTTTCCAATCAATCCAAGAAAGCTGACACCATTATATTACTATAATTTTTTTTATCCTCTATAGAAAAGATTAAAATTGATATCTCAAGTAGGCTCGTTTTCAACTAAAATATCGTTGATTTTGTTATGAAGATTCTCGCAATTTCTTAGATAATAAATATCACCAATAGTTTATAATTAGTGAGACACATTATTAGGAACAAAAGGCCCAACAAATATCATCAATGTCTTAAATAATAAATTTTTGACAAATAATTAGAATAAAAAACACAATTTTTTTATAGGGAGGGTGTATATAGAAATCTATGTTTAATATGGGAGTATATATAGCAACTTGCACTAAAAGGGCCGAAACATTAACCAGTTCAGCTCATCATCTTTTATTTGACAACTAAGTGTCAATGTTTGGGCCTCTTGATGAAATTTGCTAAACAGACCCCTTGGTAAACCAAGTTTTGCTATATGCACCCCTCCCCTAAAATTATTTTTTTGGACCCCCTACTGACATGGGCCCTAAACCGTTGCACCCTTGGCCTATGCCTAAGGCCGGCCCTAATCACAATCTCAAAATCGTAGATCTGAATCACCAAATATTCTCCGAGCTCAAATCAAAATCAAAATCACTAACTTCTTGTAAGGATTTCACAACTTCACCGATTTGCAAGGATTTCACAATTTTGCCACATTTTCTCCAATCTTCGCTACTTTGCAGGATTTACTCTGATCTACACATTCGATTCAAGGTATTGATATCTGAAACTGTGATTAACTTCAAATTTGTTTTTTTATCATAGGAATTTCAGAAGTTATTGATTTTTGTGTAGATACGATGATTCTTATCAGAAATAATTTTTTGTAGATATGATATAATGAATCTTCTAGGACAAAGAATTTGGTCTAAAACTATGATCAAATGCAGTAATTTAATTAACTTCACAACATATTCATCTTAATCAGCTCTAAATATCTACTTTGTTTTATTCCATATGGTTTATGAAGATAGTGAATAAGAAGATAGTGAAAATGACATTTTCTTATATGAGTGAATCTAAACAAAGATATTTAGTGGATCTGATTTTTTTTTTAAAGAAACTAAGTTAGTCCACCCAAATTGGCTCCGACGATAATCGTATATGACACCTTGATGAGGAGCATACTCTCAGGTTCTTAGTCAATACCACTAAGCCAACCCAAGTGGGTTGTGCATCTGAATTATTGATTAATCACTATAGCATTTATTGTCTCTGGCAACACTTTTTATGGCAACATGTAAAAAACGTTGCCTAGATATTGTTAAGGCAACAATTTATGGCCGGCATCAAATAAGTTCAATTAGGATTGGGATAAATGTTTTATTTAGGTAGGTTGTTTTTCCGTTGGTTGTAGAATATTAGCAAATTTATTAGAAAATTTAGTTCGTGTAGAGTTGATTCATTTGAGAGATTGTGAAATTATATTACAGTGTTTTTATGGTGACTATTTTATGACTGATGTTGAAGGAAATTAATGTTTTTAAAGAAGTTTGGTTTAAGTGTCAATAAGGTTAAATTCAAATATTTTCTTTAGTCTCTCAAATTCTCTTTATACTAATGAGAGCCGGTCAAAGTTGGATGATGCGAAGAAAGGATTGTAATAACCAAGTAACCGAAGAATTTAAGAATGAAATTGGTGATTTCATTATGGTTGCTAAAAGTCACTCGGGAATTGCTGACGCGTTAGGTTGTATTTTTTGTCCATGTTCTAAGTGTAAGAACTATGTTAGAGAGAAATCATTTTGGATAGAGAAACATTAGTATGATCATGGGTTTATGGAAGATTATTTAAATTGGACCGTTCTCGGTGGGAATCAGTGGGGGATAGTAGTTCTACATCATTTGTCCATAATGAAGAGATGGAGAATAGGAATCCATACGTGCATATGGTTATAGATGCCATGGCTGATGATCTTTCTGAAGATCAAAATCTAGATGAGGATCCCAATCTATCAACTTTGAAGTTTTATACCCTTATAAGAGATGCTCATGGACCATTATGGGATGGGTGGCATAAACCCACAAAGTTGTCTGCTATGTCTCGATTTTTGAATTTGAAGTCTGAGTTCAACATGAGTGAGAGTTGTTATGATCAGATGATTGTCATAATTAAAAGCATGATTCCATAGACATGAAAAATATCTGAAATTTTTTATAGATCAAAGAAAATGGTTAATAGCCTAGAATTAGAATATGAGAAAATAGATGCATGAAACGAAGACCCAAAAGTTTGCTCTTCTTTCTTGGTGTGCGGGCACCCATGGTTCAAACCAAAGGTTGGTTGATCAACGAAGGAAACATACGTTCCATTCTCCGTGATGCGATATTTTCCTATTATTCTGAGACTCCAACGCCTATATATGTTTGCATAAGAAGCTCGAAATGTCAAGCTTGGCTTTTCAACATATGGTTTTGGTCCATTTGGCGTTTCAACTGATAAATACTTGTGTTAGCCTGTCTAATTTGTCACGCCATGCAAACTTCTGCCAAGCGTATGTGCACAAGGTTGTGGCGCTCAGGAGCATACTCCACATCAAACTTCAATTTTGGGCTTAGCATTTCATCAGTTGAGTAACTAAGGTAACAATCATCCGTGACACCCAAATATTTAAATGGAGTTTCACCATTTGTTGCTTTAAGAGCCATATATGAAAATGTAGCCCTTTTTGTCACCTTTAAACACTTGTTTGTTTTATTTGTAGCCCTGTGAGTTCATGATTTCACAATGTTTTATTATTAATAGGTGAAATGTCTTCCATATCCTATAACTTTGTATTAATGATCATATGCAATATATGTAATGACTGGAGTTTTGGGGCAAGTTGCAACTAGGGCGGCGTTTAGCCTGGGAATGGACAGTTTTTTCCCACCATGGAAAAGTCTCCTTTTCCCGAACAGATGGTGGTGGATAAACTGGTTAAGAAAAAACAAAAAAAAAATGAAATTAATTTTTTAATGTTGTTTGTTTTTTATAGTGTACCTCCTCCGTTTACTATGCATGCATCAGTTCAATTCTTTTGAGATTCCCAAGAACTCAATAAAATCCAATCTGAAGGAGGTAATGTTTAAACTCATTTCTTTCCACCTTCATTTCAACAGCTAAAATCTGGACGAATCATAACAAATCCAATCTGAAGTACATCATCATCATCTTCCTCTTCCTCTTCCTCTTCTTCTTCTAGGATGTCTACTAGTTCGTCGATTTCTTAATTGTTTTTTTTTATTTTGTTTTTTATCAAATAAAAAAAAAACATAATATATATTTCTTGCTAATTTTATGTCACACATTATTTTTCTTTTTAATCAAATTTTGAAAATTGATAAATTTCCTCTCTAATTCAATTTGATGTGGAAACATTATAATAAATAGAAACATGGGGTCAATTCAGTCCGAAAATTTTGGGTTAGAAACAAGTCCTAAACAAATTGCTAAGGTCCATGATTTAATAAAAAAAAAAAACAATAAATGAAACTCCTAAAAGTCTGTGTGTATAACTGTAAGAAACATATGCTTAGTCAATATACAAAATATATGAAGAATTTTCAATATCATTTTAATTTTTGGTTATTTTATTTAGTTGCAAAAAAATTTTGTTAATTTTAAAGACCAACAAATTATGATAATATACAATATGAAAAATTAAATTAGGAATTCACACTAATAATTATTTAGAAAACTATTTGACAATGACATAAGTCTGTGTTGTGAAAATTATCAAAAGAACCAAACCTGGTAATTTGATGCTACGGTATGATGCGGTGGATATGATGATACAATATTTTCGGTCTTCTCCAGGAGATGCTCTTGATGAGGTGAATGAGACCAGAGGTGCACATGCACGATTCAACTACTTGAGGAAGATTTTCAAACAGCGTCTTTTGCTGCAATTAGAGTTAGATAATGAGGGTGGTGTGGAGGAGGAGGTGCAGAGGTTGCGGGACCAGGCTCTCCGCATATATCTGATGTACTTGGTGGGGATCACGCTCTTCATTGGCAAGAGCACCACCTATATGAATGTTGTCTACCTGAGGTACTTCAGAGACCTAGAGGTTGTTGCTGGTTTTTCTTAACCATGCTTTCCAATATCATTATGACGTTTCTCATCCACGCATGATTCTTCCAGACATGGAGGTTCCAGTGCCGAGGCCACCAGAGCGGGAGGCCATTGATGAGATTGTTGCTCAGGAGGATGGAGAGCATGGGTATTTAGAGTTGAGCGGAAGGTTAGGTCGTATAAGAGACCATATGTATGTTGTGATGTCCAGTGGTGTGGTGTCGCGAGGGTTTGAGGAATGGCAACATTTGGAGGAGGTATTGAGAGGTGCATGGTGGGAAGGTTTACCGCCCTAGGAAAAATGTTGAGGATGGCACGGGTGTCGGGGGTTCCAGAGGTGGCAAGGGTGGTAGGGGTGTAGTGATAATAGGTTGATTGTAATTTATAATTATGTTAATGTTTGAATATTATGGATGATTTTAAGTTATGTAACATTTGGATAATTTTAATTTTTATGTTTGATTAACGTTGAATTTGGATAATTATGTTGTATTGTTAATTGTTATGTTATAAATTGAATTTTCTCTTTGAACATATGGTCAAAGGCCAAAACTGTTAACTAAATTAAATGCTCTAAAACAGAGGTTCAACCAAAACAGATGACTTCTGCCTCTGTGTGGATGCAGTTCAGATTATGTAATCCGGACATGTTTTACACTTTCGGGATTATATAATCCGGAAACATCATTTTTCATCCCAAATGTTGACTTTCTACGGGGTGATTGACACTTTTCAGATTACATAATCCGGAAAGTGCAAAACCAGTCCGGATTGTATAATCTGAATCTATCCATTGCACATTTGCATCAACATCCATCAGGGTCCTTTAAGTTCCAAAATCCACGAATTTATCCGGATTTCATAATCCGAAAAAAGTTTGGATTATGTAATCCAGACTAAGGGTGTTTTTAGAAAAAATAGGACGCGCGAGGAAATGAATATGGTGGAAAAAGTAATAGTCATTAATATAAGCTGTCAATATCTTTTTTTTTTTTTAGAGGAGCTGTAAATATCTTGTAATCTTGTATACAAACCAATATCAGGTGGGTCAATGAATCCAGCAAGGACATTAGGTCCTGCAATTGCTACTTCATCCTACAAAGGAATTTGGATCTATATTGTTGGACCAATTACAGGTGCATTGTCTTATGTTGTGATTCAAGAGACAGATCATAAACAAGATCTTGCAACTTCACAATCTCCTCTTTCAGTCAAGATACACAATGAAATGAGTGGGATTGAGTTATAATTTGTGACATGGACAGCCAATGCTAAGTAGGAGAATAGTACATTTTTGGAGTTTCGACATTATCCAAGGCATATGAAATGAAATCATGTCTTGGATGATTTGAAGTACAGTTCAGTGCATATATATGTATGTATCAAACTTAAGGATTAACCATGTATATTTCAATTAGGAGGTGTTCGCGGTGCGATTTGGTTTAGTTTTGAGGTTAAAAGTCATCAGATCTGTAAGACAAAAAATTATGCGGTTTGATTTGATTTGGTTAGCTTTTGAACACTCGAGAATTGAAATTTACTATATAAAGCGTGTAATTGATTATAAAATGTCTAAGTGAAAACACCCAAACTCAAGTTTGAGAATCTCCCCACCACAAAAACAAAAAGTTGGTATTTGTAGATTCTACATAAAAGTGATTTTTTTCGTCTTGGTTTTGCATCCAAACACATATTAAGTCTCACATTGAAGTGATAAATATAGGCTAAATTGTATGTATAGTTCTGTAACTTATGTAATATTTACATATTGATCCCTTAAATAATTGTTGTTACGTTTTGGTCCCTCAACGTTACTTTTGTCAGTCTAATTGGTCCTTTTTGTTAACTTTTAACATCATCAATGCCTAAGATAGATCAACAATGCAGATGTTCCACCGTATACCTCATTAAAAAAAATTACTTTAACCGTTTGATTATTTTTTTGAAACGAGAATCGTTGGATTATGCAAATCTATTGTATCTTACGGTGAACCACCAACAACTAATTTTTATTACTTTTTTCATCTTCTCTCCTTATTCTTCATCTTCATCATTATCTTTGTATACCTTCATCAATATAAAACCCAAAAAATTAAATAAAGTCAATTTTATTTTATTTTTAAAAAAAACCTAGTCTTCATCTCTTAAAAACCTATAAATCTCATACTATTTTATTCAAAGGATCATAGCCAACAATTCTTATTCTCATTGTAGTCTTCTCTCCTCTAAATTATGTTTTCAAAGGATCATCACCAACCCATAGTTCTTTCTCTCTTTCAATCCATTCACAAAAATATCACCAACTAATTTTGTTTTTGTCACCGTTGTCTCCTCTTTCACATAAACGTCACTTTGAATCACCAACAACAAATTCCCCATCTCAATTTGATCCAATCTCTAATCAAGTCCACCCACGATTTTTACGGTTAAAGGATCAAACGGTAAAAATAATCAAATGGTTAAAATAAAATAAAAAATTAATGATGCCTGCGGTGGAACATCTATAATAATGTTGATCCTTCTTAGACATTGAATTAACAGAAGTAACATTGAGGGACCAAAACGTAACAAAAAATAATTAAAGGACCAATGTGAAAACAAGTAAAAAAAAAATCTAAGGCGAGTAAGAAAAGAATGTGTAACATCCCAGACTGCTTTTAGGATTGCCGACTAACCCCACAAACCAACACGAGTCTTTTCAGCGTGTTTTGTCCTCACTCACACGCTTACCGGGAAACTTCCCGATAGGTCACCCATCCCAAAATTGCTCCAAGTCAAGCACGCTTAACTGTGGAGTTCTTATGGAATGTGTAACATCCCAGACTGCTTTTAGGATTGCCGACTAACCCCACAAACCAACACGAGTCTTTTCAGCGTGTTTTGTCCTCACTCACACTCTTACCGGGAAACTTCCCGATAGGTCACCCATCCCAAAATTGCTCCAAGTCAAGCACGCTTAACTGTGGAGTTCTTATGGAATGAGCTACCGAAAAGAAGATGCATCTTGTTGATATGGGTAGTACCTGACAATTCTTATAAGCCTTCATTCAACCATGTAGTCCCATACCTACACGGCCTCAGGATCCCTCGCATTTCGATGTGATTCGGTTCCTCTTATTAACCTGGGGTCATCCTTACGGATAGTGCCTGTTCCAACTGGCGAGAACCTTTCGTATCCAACTGGCGGGATATCGAAAGCCACGTCGTGGGTGTTACATGCCCACCAGCTTCCGCCTGGTTCGTCCCCGAACCACACCGTACTGGGAGAGGTCTGCTCTGATACCATTTTGTAACATCCCAGACTGCTTTTAGGGTTGCCGACTAACCCCACAAACCAACACGAGTCTTTTCAGCGTGTTTTGTCCTCACTCGCACGCTTACCGGGAAACTTCCCGATAGGTCACCCATCCCAAAATTGCTCCAACTCAAACTTAAGCACGCTTAACTGTGGAGTTCTTATGGAATGAGCTACCGAAAAGAAGATGCATCTTGTTGATATGGGTAGTACCTAACAATTCTTATAAGCCTTCCTTCAACCATGTAGTCCCATACCTACACGGCCTCCGGATCCCTCTCATTTCGATGTGATTCGGTTCCTCTTATTAACGTGGGGTCATCCTTACAGATAGTGCCCGTTCCAACTGGCGAGAACCTTTTGTATCCAACTGGCGGGATATCGAAAGCCACGTCGTGGGTGTTACAGAATGGCACCACATAATTAATTTCTATGAAAAAGAAATCGAATTTACTATGGTTAATATGGGGGACGAATCCTCTTCGGTGACATTTAATTTATTGTATTAGATTATAAGCTTGTTTGATAAAAAAATGAAATATGTTTGGTAACAAACTTATCTCACTATCATATATTAGTGTTCCGTGTCCGTCTGTCCATTTTTTCTACTGCGTAAATGCATAGTTCTAAACAGAATTGATAGGTTAAGGAAGAAAATGTTACTTTGGGTCTTAGTTCCCAAAAATATATATTGATAGATAGTAAGAGAATAATAGAGATTACTTCATACTTATCAAAGATGCTCAAACTAAAATAGATATAAAAAATGAAATATAAGAAAATTGTAATATTAAGACTTTAAATAAAATATTTCACTGTGATTCGAAATGCACAATTAATCCCTTTAGTACTTTGCAATTCAAAAAATAATCTTTTAAACATTTTGCATTTCAGAAGCCTGGAATAAAGTTTGTTACATAATCACTTAATTAAAGTGTATTTCAAAACATGTACAATTTACCTTTTGAGTTTTCTCCTACCTCTTATGTTTCATTATCTCTACTCTAGTACTTGTCCGTTTGTCCGCTTTTTTACCGCGCTAATTTGTAACTTATTGACAGTTTGTTCATCTTAAATATGAATTCCATGCTTGAAATCAAATTTCATATTTATGGTGAACAAACTATCAATAAGAACTTCTATTAACTTGGCTTCCAAGAAATACATCGTAGGTAGAGCTTGAAATCTACGAAGAGTTATGAGGTATCGGTTTGTTTTTTTGAGAAATGACATTTTTACAATTATTTTAGAATAACTTTTGGGACAATTTTCTATCTCTCGCACTCTCATTATGTTATTACTCTCTCCATGTATCCCTATTTATTGTTTTGTCATAAAAGAACATAGAAGAAAAATATTGTCTCCAAAGATGTTACAATATGGCTATACAAATATCATTAGAAGAAAAAATAAGCTCTCTTATTTATATCAACTAACAACTTGATTCTACTATTCTCTTTTTCAACCCTTATATTTAGACATCCATAATTCTCAAACACTCATTCAACATCTCATTTTCTCTCTAATCTCTATCTCTCTTGCTATCACACATCACCTATTTATCAAAAATCTATCACAACATTCTCTCATTTTTCTCTCTCATGGTGTTGAATGAATTATGGGTGTGCAAAAATGATATTCTTTTTTCGTTAACTTTACCAAATGGTAAAAGTAATAAAAAAAACTTACAACCAAAAACATGTTGGATCTTGTAACATCCCGCTCGTCAGCTAATGGAACATTATCAGTCAAACGTGTCAGAGGACAAATGTTCATGGAAAGTAAGTGTAATGGAGAATGTTTATTACGTGATGTCAGCTTAATACAGGTTAAGTATCAGTGTCGGATTAAACACGATTAAGACGAAGGGCATTTTGGGTATTCGCACGTAAGGAGTATATAAGCATGTTTGGACCCAAAATATTTATTTTTCCTTGCCCTTTCTTTCTCTAGGTTTTGAGAGAAAGAATTTCTCTCCTCCTTCTCTCTAGCCACGCCTCTCTCTCTCTCTCTACCATAATCTTCCAAACTTCCTTCTAATGTGATCAAGCATGGTTTTTGGTGGCTTAGCAAGCAAGAAACTAGTGGAGGAAGAGAGTAAAGCATGGATTGGATGAAAAGTTAAGGATCAAAAACGAATCACAAGCTAGGGTTTGAGCTTGAAGCTTGAAGGAATTGCAACAAACTTGTTTAGGTGAGTTCTATAGATAGTTTACCACCTTTGGGTTGTGTAAATTCTTGAAAGAATGAATGAATTATGTTAATTAGGGGTTTAGAACCCTAATGCCCCCTTTTGCCAATTCTTGTTGATTAGATGTTAAATTGCCATGAAATATGTTTATGAATGTCTTTATATGTTGCTGGATGTTTATGGTGCATTGCAGGATCGAATTGGACGAGTTTTGGGTCAAAATTGCAAAATTTGCACCACAGACCCGAAGAAACTCGCTATTAGCTCAATTTTCGCTAATAGCGAAATTACCCAGATGAAAGTCGCTATTAGCTCAATTTTCGCTAATAGCTAACAGTCGCTATTACCTCAATTTTCGCTAATAGCTAAATTTTCAGAACCTGCACAGAAAAAGTTAGCTAATAGCGAAATTCTCTGTTTTGGCCTACTTTCTTTTGGCTTGTTGGCCTATTTTAGGCCCGGTGGTGCAATCCGAAGTCTTTCTTTCATCAATATACAACTTTATAACCCCAAAACATCATCTAATCTATGCACATAACATCAAATGATCCTTGGAAAGAAAATCATGGCAATCTTAACATGAATGGCAAAGTTGGCATAGAGAGTTTTAGCCGAATACTCGGGTAGAAATGAACTAAGAAATTGATCAAAAGTAGAGCCTCGACATAGCTTGTCAAGAACTAGATAGTTTAGCATGAATTTATTTATACTAAGATGTGAACGATTAGATATCTATTCACATAGGAAGTTTAGCAAGCATATAGTTTACCTCTAGTGGGATCGTTTAGGGATCCGAGGTAAAAGAGATAGCATGTATAAGTTTATCCTTCATGCATGTGCAGACCAAGACTTTAATAATGATGTAGGTGTCGTGTCCCTTGTGTTCCACACTAGGTTGGCTCAGGGGGTTTCCACTAGGTGAAACGGGATTAGCCGTAAGGAACCCGCACGTCACTGAGGGAGTTCCGATACTACCTTAGATAGGTTTTCATCGGTTAGATAGGGATTGTGCTCGAGTTTACTCCACCCCGGGGCTCTCCGTAAAATGAACTCAGATAATGTTGTTATTGTTCAACGCTAACCTCTAACTTAATGAATGAACTTGATTTTCATACGAAGTTAGAAATGTATATGTTATGTTATAGAGCCTTGAAGTAGATCCTAAACGTAGATCGTTAGGAACTAGTATGATAGCAAAATGATATGTTGTTAGACACAACGTTGTTATACCCTAATTTTGGACCTAAAAATAATTGTTCAATTCTTCTTTTCTTGCATTACAGGCCATTTGAACTGTCTCTGATCAATTACTTCTTTCTCTGCATTCTATTTCAATGTTACTTGCAAAATTCACATAAAAGGGCATTTTAGTCATTTCCTATGCCAAAATTTCTTTCAGTCTTTGAAAATTGTTTGAGTCTTTTCAATTGGTTTGTATAAGTCCTTATTTCAATTCTATGTCAAAATCCAGTTCAAAAATTGCATTTGAAGTCATTTTGAGTCAGTTTTACCCCTAGGGGCATTTTAGTCTTTTCATGTGTTAAAGCCCTGTTTAAATTCTAAAAATTGTCTCTGAGTCTTTTAACTTGCTTGTATAAGCTCTTGCTTTGATTCCTTGTTAAAAATCCATTTTAAAATTGCATCTGAGTCATTCTTAGTCATTTTAGTCCTAGGGGCATTTTGGTCATTTCACACGAAATTTCGGCAGAGAGAGGTTACTTTAAAGTACCTCATTTAAGCCATTGGTTCATTTTAGTCCGTTTGGTCAGTTTTAATTGTTTCACTTTACGTTTAGTCAATTTTACCAATTTTAATTCAATTTTATTTTATTTTTTGCACTTTAGCCCTTTAATTCCTAAGAGTTGCATACTAGTCCTTTTTTGTCACTTCTTTTTAGCCTTTTAATTTTTGGTAATTGCATTTTTGGTCCTTTTTTTTCTGCAGTCCTTTAAACATTTTTTAAAGATTTGCAAACAAGTCCTTTTTGTCCAAAATATTGCAAAGTGGTCCTTTTCTTGTCCAGGTCATCCTTTTTAGTCTTTTCTATTTTTCAGGTCAGTCCCTCAACTTTCCAGAATTGCACAAGGGTCCCTAAGGTTCAAAATCAGTCAAGGACGAGTCTGTTAAGGTCCAAACACAGTTGTCAGCATTCCATTGGTTGTTAAGTCCACATGTCAGCCTATATAAGGCTGTGTCAGCAATGCAATAGGACACAGAGCCATTTACTTTCGGCCAACTCATCAACAACACAGTTACAATTCTCCTTTTCCACGCGCCCACGCGCCACCATAACAGAACCCTAACAAACTTTTTCAGCCATTGAAACCACCGTAACAAACACAAGTTCACACCAATTCATCACCAATCCTCATCAATTTCACTGTACGGAGCTCAAATTCAACAATTACACAGCAAAACTCATCAGTGACAATTCGAATTAACACGAATTCTCAGAGATTCATCAAGAATCTTCATCACCGAATTCGTACCTTCGCAATTCAAGCGCAAGCGCGATCACGAAGGATTTTTGAGAAGAGAAGAAGAAGGATCACAAGGATTCGAATCAGAGAAGAAGAGGAAGATAACTGAATCAGTTCAAGAACTCACCAGAAACCTTCGCGAGGATCTGTTTGTTCGAATCCCCCAAGTCAAATCTAGGTAACACACAAAACCTTCTCGTTTCTACTCTAAATCTTCATCGAAGGTTCTCAAGACAAAATAAACGGTGAAACAACGTGGATTAACAAGTTCGAAACTCGTTCTTTCGAAAAAGTTTGAAAAGAATTAAAAAAGCTTGAAACCGAAACCCTAAGATGTAGATCCACAGCGATTCACCGATTATTTGTCAAATCAGAATACAAATCCATGATCAGCACGTAAAATAGAGTAGATTAGGGCTTAGTTTCAAGAAGTTTAGGAAAATATTTGAAACCCTAGAAATCGAAGGTTTAAGCTTCGATCTGCTATGTTTAAGTCACAATTTCATGAAAACAGTCTCAGATTCGTAAAAAGGGGAGGAAGACGAAGAAGTCTGGGTAATTAGTTTCAAGAAATAGCGTTAAGTCGTCGGAGAAGATGAAGATTCTGATGAATCTTCATCCCTCTCCGTCGTCCTCCGCCGTCCTCCCCAGTTTACGGCAAGACTGAGACTTAGAGAGAGAAGAGAGAGTCTGAGAGTTAGAGAGAGAAAGAAGAGAAGGGAATGAACTAGACCAGTGTTCTAGTGCTTTTATAAGCACATGAACCGGTCCGGTTCATGACTGGCTCGGCTTCCCTCCATTCCTGGCCGTTGATTTTGCTTCCTATGTATGTGTACGGCTTAGATGCCATAATCCTGTGTGCCTGAATGTGTTGTTGTGCGCCTGCTGCTTCTGGACCCTTGGATCTAGGTCTAGGTGGAGCTGGATCAATCCAACGCTCCTGATGCGTTTGGATAGTCCAGATCCATCAAAGAGCTTGGGTTTGGGCCTCATGTCCCTGCAGACTTCGTTTTTCCTTTTATTTTTACTATTCCCTACACTGTCTTTGATATTTGTACCCCTGGCATGCTTGAAATGTTTTAGAAAATCTTAGAAAAAATTTATAGAGTTTTCTTAGTATTTTTGTGATGTTTTTGTGTTGATTTTATACTGAAAAACTTGATAAAAAAATATTGAGATAGTTTCTAGTGTTATTTCTTGAATTTTATGTTAGAATTGGTGAAAATTGGCTTAATTTTGTTTCTAATTCTTGATGTACACTTGTGATTCATGATATATGATTTTGTGAGGGATTTACCATAGTTTGAATGTGTTTTTACTGATCATGTGCATATGTTGTTCACTTGCTTGCTTTGCAAGTAATATTGGTAAATAAGTAGTGTAAATAGGTCTAAATCCACATTAAGATATAAGGCTTACTATAACTCTTAGATTCTCATTTTTAAACCTGGATTTCATGTCTTATGTTGAACCATGAGAATTATGAGTCATAGTTAGGCCTTGCCTTGGTGAGGAATTTTAGGTCTATTATACATTACTCTTGCTTATTTCACATCCATTTTTTCCCTTTTGGTTATGATAGCTTTACTCACCTATATATCTCTCTATGCCTTATATTACTAACAATTTCCTCTATTGTATTTCATACATCATGAGCATTTCATTTCCCATCTCACATCTTCATCCTTTTATCTTTCTACACTTTAAAGTTCATGTAAAAATTAGAATGTAAAGTCTTAGAAGTTTTTTTTGTAATATTTTACTTCAGGTCATTTAAATTCTTGCAAGACCATAGAATGTATCTAGGCCAATGATGTAATAAGGACAATGGACTCTAATGATGTACACCGACACAAGCACCGACACATGCACACACACCACTTTATGTATATAGCTAGAATATGCATGTTTAGATGTATGTTTAGGATTGTATGTTTAGATGAATGTTTAGGCTTTATACTTAGAGAAAAAAAATCAATTTTATAAAAATATGAACAACATCACTCAAACCATTTTTCTAAATAAACCTTGGGATCAAAATCCCATTGAATTTTCCCCTTTTATTTTCTTAACCAAAAAACTTAATGAATTTTAATCATACTTAGACCATATTTTGCAAATGACTAATTCAACCTCACAATTTCATAATCTCATGCCCTTGAGGCCTCTCTCTTATTCTTCAAACTCCAATTTTCAAACTTAAAATCAACCAACAAAAACAAAAACATTTTTGGAAGAGAACTACGGTGGATTTGATCCCTTAAACGGGTACGTAGGCAAGGAATCAAAATTCCTTCAATTCAAATAAAATAAAAATTCAAATACATCCTTCTCCCTCCAATTCTTCACTTAGAATACCTTTAGGCTTAATATCACTTTCAAAATAGCATTTAAAAATAAAGCGCGCGCGTAGAAGTTAAAGACGGTTCCTATAGGATACTATAGTCGTTATGGGTGCCTAACACCTTCCTGTAGCGAAAACAACTCCCGGACCTCGATTCTCAAGGGTTTTGCTTACTTTTTCCCTTCCCAAGAAAAAATAAGATATCACCGGTTAAAAGGTTCAAACGTAATCAATGTTTGACACCCAAAAACCAAGATAAAACAGCTGGCGACTTCACTGGGGAGATTCGAGAGTTACGCCTAGTCTTTATTTCCACGCTTGCGCTTGTATTTTTACTTGCTTCTTTTACTTGTTTTCTTATGTGAATAAATGTTTAATTTCTTGCAAACGTGTGGGGTGAGAATATCAAAAGTCGTGCACCCGGGCTGAGTGAACTTAGGATTTAGGAGGGATATAATCGACAATTCATTCCAGGGGTTGCCTCGTGTTTTGGATTATGCGATCAATCCCACATAGCTGAGGCATTTTGGGGGTGATGTTGTCGGCGCGTGTTGTCGCGTTTAGGCACTTTACTTCTAATTGTTCTATGACGCTATGAACCGTAGATAACCAAACCCATCCATGGCCATTTTCTAGGATGTAGTGCGGAGGCTAAACCGAGTGTTGTCTCGAGTTTTAGTCGTCACGCGATACTACACTCAAGTTAGACCTTCCACGGATAATCATGGAGCGAGTGTTGTCTCGTGACACCATGATATACGTCGGAGAGGTTGCAACTTGGGAACCTTTTTAGAACCCGGTTACTATTTCCTAAAGCCCTAGTCTCACCGGACACCGTGTCCACCCATGACTCCTCGACTTTGAACTTCAACCCACCATGTTTTCTTCGAACTTGAACATAATCATGCATTCATGCATACATGCATAAACTTTTTCCATGCATTGTTATCGAAGGGCTTAGACAAGTTGAATTTGTAAACATTGTAGGAATGAAAAAGACTAAGTCCTACAAGTTCAAGGAAGTGGATTTGGCTAGTTTGAGAGATTTGGCACTCAAGGTTGAGGATCCGACTGGTTTTCGACGTCGTTACGGGGCTTTACTTGCTATTTTCCAGACCAATGTGGATGAGAAGCTTGTGCACACTCTAGTGCAATTCTATGATCAGGAGTATCGGTGCTTTACTTTCCCCGACTTTCAGCTGGTGCCTACTCTAGAGGCTTATTCTCACTTGATGGGTCTATCTATTTCTAAGGGGGTACCCTTCGCGGGACTCGAGAATCCTCCTACTCCATTGGTTATTGCTAAAGATCTCTATCTCACGACCACCGATGTCTCCAAGAATCTTGTCACTAAGGCACGCATCCGAGGGTTCACTTCAGAGTATCTTCTTGGGAAAGCTCACCTCAATACCACCTGTCAGGACACTCTTGAGGCTATTCTTGCACTTCTCATCTATGGGCTTATTCTCTTTCCGAATCTTGATGACTTCGTGGACATGAATGCTATTATGATCTTCCACTCCAAGAATCCGGTTCCTACTTTGCTAGCTGACACATACCATGCTATTCATGATCATTCCAGCAAGGGTCATGGATACATTCTTTGTTGTGTGCCTCTCCTCTATAGGTGGTTTATTTCGCACCTTCCGAAGTCTTTCCACGACAATCCGGAGAATTGGTCTATTTCACAGAGGATTATGGCTCTCACTCCTAATGAAGTGGTTTGGCTCACTCCCGCTTCTAGAGTCAAGGAAATTATCTTTGGTGGTGGAAAGTTTCTTAATGTACCTCTTCTTGGTACCCGGGGTGGAATCAACTATAACCCGGAGCTCGCCTTGCGACAATTTGGTTTCCCGATGAAAGAAAAGCCCATCAATCTTGCTACAGCTCCTTACTTCTTTCACTACTCCAATGATCCCACGGGAATAAGAGAAGATTTCATGGAAGCTTGGTCCAAGCTTCGGAAGAAAGAGGTGAAGCATATGGGTGTAAGGTCCGGTGTTGCTCATGAGGCCTATACACAGTGGGTGATAAACCAAGCTGAGGAGATTGGTATGCCTTACCCCTCTATGAGATATGTGTCTGCGTCTATTCCTACCATGCCTTTGCCTCTACTCCCACCTACCTAGGAGATGTATCAGGAGCATCTAGCTGTGGAGAGTCGGGAGAAGCATCAGTGGAGGGCTAGATACTATGAGGCTGAGAACTTGATCATGACTTTGGATGGAAAGGATGAGCAGCAGACTCATGAAGTCTTGACACTGAAGAAAGAGTTAGCTAAGGCTAAGAGAGAGATTGAAGAGAAAGATAAGTTGCTTATGAGAGACTCTAAGAGGGCTAGGGGTGCCCGTGACTTCTATGCCCGATACTGCAGCTATGAGTCTGAGTCTGAGGACGATGCTTCCACTTCCTATGCTTGAGGATTTCTTTTTCCTGTTGTTATTTCCAATTGTTTATGTTGTTTACGTTTCAAAGTCTATCCCTTGGCTTAGCATTTCAAAGGGAATCGTCTTGTAAAACTATATGTTGGTTGTTTGTTTCCTGTTTATGTTAATTGTTGTTAGTAATGTTTACAAGTTCTAATTTGTCTAAAAACCCTTCAATAACACACAAAAAGGAGTCTTTTTGCATGTGCATTTACACATTTCATGCATCATATGCATTCATTGGTCACAAAAAACTTCCCTCGTGCTCATTGCCTCCTGGTTTTGTCCGCCGCAGTCTGAAAAGTGGCTCGTGTTCGCAAAGTTTATCAACCAGATAGAGTTCATCAAACAAGATTTCACAAGAGAAGGATTATGGCTAACTTTGAAGAAGAAAATGCTCAGCTCCGTGCCGAATTGGCTGCTATGAAAGAAGACTTGGCTAAGGCTCATGACATTATGTCTGCTCTGATGGCTGCACAAGAACAACCAGCCACATCTGTTCCATCTTCTACCGAAGCAATTCCATCTATCCCACTATCTACTGTGGCTACCAATGCTCGGTTTGTTATGCCTAATGGGCGTCCTTATGGGCTCTCAGCATACTATTCTCCTAATACTGCTGCTGGTGTCTCTGGTTTTGCTGGTCAGGGACAGATTCATGTACCTACTGCTATGCCTCAGGTGACTACCGTTGTTACCGATCCTATTGTACACACTGTGCAACAGGTGATTGATGTCGATACTCCGCGTGGACAAGACCCTGTGATGGAAGCTATGAAACGACAGTTAAAAGAGTTAGCTGGAGAACTCCGTGAGCTCAAAGCTAGCCGTGGAAACCATGGTGTTCCTGCTAAAGCTCGTGATCTATGCTTGGTATCCCGATTTGAGGTCCCTAAGAAATTCAAAGAGCCAGAATTTGACAAATACAACGGGTCTTCCTGTCCACATAACCATGTCATTCGGTACGTCCGGAAGATGGCCAATTACGCAGATAATAATGCACTGATGATACACTGCTTCCAAGACAGCCTAGCAGAAGATGCGGCAGATTGGTACACTGGTTTGAGCAAAGACAATATCCATACTTTTGAGGAACTTGCTGCTGCTTTTGAAAGTCATTATGAGTTCAACACTCGTCTGAAGCCAAATAGGTACTCCCTTAAGTCTCTGTCTCAGAAGTCAGATGAAACATTCCGTGAGTATGCCCAGAGATGGAGAGGGGCAGCTGCCCGTGTTTCTCCTCGACTTGATGAGGAAGAATTAACACAGACATTCCTGAAGACTCTGAAGAAAGAATATAAGGAAAGAATGATAGTCTCTGCTCCAAACAACTTCTCCGACATGGTTACCATGGGAACTCGTCTAGAAGAGGCCGTCAGAGAAGGTATTATCGTTCTTGAGAAGGGTGAATCTTCAACCAGTGCACCAAAGAAGTACGGTAATGGCCACCATAAGAGGAAAGAGTCTGAAGTAGGGATGGTATCTGGCAACCCATCTGCAGCTGCTACTCAAATACCTTTGCCCTATCAATACATGCAATACTCTCAACATCCTTTCTTCCCACCATTCTATCAGCAATATCCTCTGCCACCGGGTCAACCACCAGTGCCCGTCAATGCCATTGCTCAACAAGTACAACACCAGCCTCCTGCTCAGCAACAACAACAGCAACAACAGGGTCCCCGACCCAGACCTTCTTTCCCACCAATACCTATGCGGTATGCTGAGCTGCTCCCAACTTTACTTGCTAAGGGACATTGTGTCACTAGACCAGGCAAGCCTCCGCCTAATCCATTGCCTCCCAGGTTCCGGCAGGATCTTACATGCGAATTCCATCAAGGCGCTCAAGGCCACGATACCGAAGGTTGCTATGCTCTGAAGTATATTGTGAAAGACCTGATAGAAAAAGGACGATTGACTTTTGAAAATAGCGTTCCCCATGTTCTTGACAATCCACTTCCAAACCATGCTGCTGTTAACATGATTGAAGCTTTTGAAAGGATCCCCGTTCCTCAAGAGGATCCCATGTTGGATGTCCGTAATGTTGTTACTCCCTTGGTACCACTACATGTCAAACTTTGTCAAGCTTCTTTGTTCAATCACGATCATGCTTCTTGTTCAGAATGTCTCCAAAATCCTATGGGTTGTTATGTGGTGCAAAATGATATACAAAGCCTGATGGATGACAAACACTTGATCGTCAGTGATGTATGTGTGATTGTGCCAGTATTTCATGATTCCCCGGTTGAAGTTGCATCTCAGACAAGGAATGTTGAGCCCTTAGTGATCAGACTGCCTGGTCCAATACCTTATGCCTCTACTAAAGCAATTCCTTACAAGTAAAATGCAACCATGATTGAGAATGGAGTAGAAGTGCCTCTGGTATCCCCGGCAACGGTTGACAATGTTTTCGGTGAAATTACAGCTCTGAGAAGCGGAAAAGTCCGTCCACCCTTATTCCAGAAGAAGGTGGTTACACCTGTTGCTACCATAATTCCACCAGTTGCTCCTCCTATTGACAAGAATGCTGGCCCATCAGGCCAATCTATTGACGAATCTAACCTACACGAAATTCTGAGGCTTATCAAAAAGAGTGACTATAAAATTGTTGACCAGCTGCTGCAAACTCCGTCAAAGATATCCATCTTGTCTTTGCTCTTGAGCTCAGAGGCTCACAGGAAGGTGTTGATGAAAGTACTAGAACGAGCTTATGTTGACCATGAAGTCTCTGTGGATCAGTTTGATGGAATAGTGGGTAACATTACTGCTTGTAATAACTTGGGATTTGGTGATGATGAACTCCCCGAAGCAGGGAAACACCACAACTTAGCTCTCCATATCTCGGTGCACTGTAAGTCTGACATGATAACCAATGTGTTGGTGGACACTGGATCATCCTTGAATGTAATGCCTGAATCTACACTAAGACAATTGAGCCATCATGGAATCTCTTTGAGGGGAAGTAGCTATCTGGTTAAGGCTTTCGACGGATCTCAAAAAGATGTTCTTGGGGAAGTAGACTTGCCAATTACCATCGATCCTGAGACATTTCAGACCACTTTCCAGGTCATGGACATCAATGCTTCTTACAGTTGTCTCCTCGGAAGACCGTGGATTCACGACGCTGGGGCAGTAACTTCTACTTTACATCAAAAGCTCAAGTTTGTGAAGAACGGTAAGATTGTCACTGTGCATGGTGAAGAAGCATATCTGGTTAGCCAAGTGTCATCTTTCTCTTGTGTTGAACCAGGGTCCGCTGAAGGGACGTCATTTCAAGGCTTGACTGTTGAAGGTGCAGAACCCCGAAGAGCTGGTACTGCTATGGCTTCATTGAAAGACGCCCAGAGAGCTGTTCAAGAAGGGCAAGCTGCGGGCTGGGGCAAAGTGATTCAGATTCTGGAAAACAAGCGTAAAGAGGGCCTTGGATTCTTTCCGACCTCAGGCGTTTCAACAGGAACTTTTTACAGTGCTGGGTTTATCAACGCTATTACTGAAGATACTGCCGAAAGTAGTTTTGTGCCTACATTTGTTATACCAGGAGGCACTGTGAGAAATTGGGAGGCCATTGATGTTCCTTTAGTCATGCATGCTTCCATGTAATGTGTCTTGTTGCTCATGCTTTTTTGTTTTCAAAATAACAATCCTTTCGCTCTGCCCAAGGCGAAAGTGATATCATTGTAAGGGCGTGTTTGCTTCGGCATTGCCGTTATCAATAAAAGTTGTCGTCTTTCTCACGACTCTTTGTTTTTTACTTTTTAGTGCCTTTTTCTTGGAAATAATGGTAATGCCAGAAAAAACCAAAACATCTGTATTTTCTTATTAATTTCAAAAATCTGCATAAAAAACTTTTTCTAAAATCATCCCAATCATATTATGCAGATTGAACCACAATAAACCCGTTGAACACAGTGACCCTATGGTTCCTCCAAATTTTGAATTCCCTGTATATGAAGCTGAAGATGAGGAAGATGATGAAGAGATACCGTATGAGATCACTCGACTGCTTGAGCAAGAAAGAAGAGCCATTCAGCCTCACCAGGAAGAGATTGAGCTTATCAACCTGGGTACTGAAGAGAACAAGCGAGAGATCAAGATTGGTGCTGCACTCGAGCCAGAAGTGAAAAAGAGGATCACTCAGCTTCTCCATGATTATCCAGATGTCTTCGCATGGTCCTATGAAGATATGCCGGGTCTAGATCCCAAAATTGTGGAACATCGGATACCGACAAGACCTGAATGTCCTCCTGTCAAGCAGAAATTGAGAAGGCCTCGTCCAGACATGGCTCTTAAGATCAAGGCTGAGGTACAAAAGCAAATTGATGCGGGTTTCCTCATGACAGCTGAATATCCTGAATGGATTGCCAACATTGTACCAGTACCAAAGAAAGATGGGAAAGTTCGAATGTGTGTTGATTACAGAGATTTGAATAAAGCCATGTTATACCCTAATTTTGGACCTAAAAATACTAACTCAATTCTTTTTTTCTTGCATTATAAGTCATCTGATATGTCTCTGATCAACTGCATCTTTCTCTGCATTTTATTTCAATGTTATTTGCAAAATTCACATACAAGGGTATTTTAGTCATTTTCTATGTCAAACTTCTCTCAGTCTTTCAAAACTGTGTTTGAGTCCTTCCAAATAGTTTGAATAAGTCTTTGTTTCATTCTATGTCAAAACCCATGTCAAAAATTGCATTCGAAGTCATTTTGAGTCAATTTTGCCCCTAAGGGCATTTTAGTCATTCCAAGTGTCAAGACTCTGTTCAGATATTAAAAATTGTCTCTGAGTCTTTTAACTTTGCTTGTATGAGTATTTGCTTCAATTTCTTGTTAAAAATCCATTTCAAAATTTATATCTGAGTCATTTTTAGTCGTTTTAGCCCCAGGGGCATTTTGGTCATTTCACACGAAATTTCGGCAGAGAGGTACTTTAAAGTACCTCATTTAGGCCATTTGTTCGTTTTAGTCCGTTTTGTCAATTTTAATCGTTTCACTTTACGTTTATTTCCAAATTACGTTTTTTACCAATTTTATTATTTATTACTTTTAAAGTCTTTTTTTGTCATTTTTTACATTTCAGTCCTTTATTTTTGGTTATTTGCAATTTGGTCCAAAATTTGTTAAAGTCCAGTGCCACGTGTCTCTTTTTCATTTGTCCAGTTTGTTAAGTCCAGTGCCACATGTCATGATTACATTGGTCCAGGCAGTTACACATCAGCTATAAAAGCTGACCCAAGGGCCAACTCATCACAGATACCATTCACTTTCTGCCAACTCAACAAACTCATTTCACTTTCTCTCTCCCAAGAATTTTCGATCAAAATCCCAAAAAACTCAGAAAATCACATGAACACCATGAACATTCATCTACCTTCAAACCCTAACCGAATTTCTTGAACTCAAAATCAATATCAATCCTTCAAATTCATGTCAGTTTCATCATAATTCGATCAAATCCAGCAACAAATTCACAAAAAGCTAACTCGAATTCCAGAGATTCTCAGATTCCGTAAGGAATCCTCATCATCGAATCTCTCTCCTTCCTGCAATTCGAACCAAAAGGCGATCACAAGAAAGAGTTTGAGAGAAGAGAAGAAAACGGATTGAATTCGAAACCGAATCAGAGGAGAAGAAGATCGAAGAAACCAGGACAAGAATCGCAGCAAAATCTGAAACCCTAGGGTTTCGAATCAAAATCGAAGCATCAACGAAGCAGATCAAGAATCAAACAGTTCACAGAAGCCAAAAGAAGAAGAACAGTCGAAGAAATTCATCATCTCTTCCGTCCAGGTACCAAACTTTTCCTTCCCGTCCTTTCTTCATTGTTCCTCTACAAATCATGTTAGTTTATCTCATATCTATGCTGTTTCTTCAACAAATCAACGTAGACAGGAGGTTTTAGGAGATCTTTCTCCAAAACGCCATTTAAAAAGAATTTGAAAACAAGAACGTAGTGTTTAATCTTTCTCCGATCTACGTTGATTCGTAAGCCTTTTGTAAAAACGAGCCTCAGAATCAAAGAAAGGAAGTCATGAACGTCAAGAAAACATGATTAGGTTTCCGCTTAAGGTTCCGACGCGGCGGCGCCACCTCCGGCCACCGCGTCGGAGAAGTGAGGAAGACGACCGGTGTTTGGTCGGAGAAGAGAGAGTCTGCAGACTCTCTCTCTCTAAGAGCTTTGTAGAGAGAGAAAGGAGTGAGGATTGTGAGAGTTTTCCCTTTGATTTTGCTTTTATACCTATACTGATCCTGTGCGTGCTGTTCCATTGTGCTTCCCGTGCTCCTCTGTGTTCTGGTGCTTTGGATCTAGGGTTTTGGCTTCCTGGATCCATCCAACGTCCCTGATGCATTTGGATGATCCAGGATCCATCTCCCTTTGGGCCTGGACCCCCTGTCTTTGCAGATTTTCGTTTTTTTTGTTTTTTTGCTATTTCCCACGCTTTTTGTGATCCTTGCACCCCTGGCATGCTTGAAGTATTTTAGAAAATCCTATAAAAATTTATAGAGTTTTTTCTAGTATTTTTGTGATGTTTTGTGTTGGTTTCATACTGAAAAGCTTGTCAAAAATGTTTAGATAATTTCTAGTGTTATTTCTTGAATATTATGTTAAAATTGGTGAAAATTGGCTTAGTTTTTGTTTCTAATCCATGATGTACATTTGTGATACATGATATGTGTTTCCATGAACCATTAGCCACTGTTTGAACCTGATTTTGATACTTGTGTATAGAATTTAGTTAGTTGTTTGGTTTACAAGTCACATTTGTGAATAAGTAGTATAAATATGCCTAAGTTCACTCAAGAATGTAAGGCTCATCATATGGCTTTAACTATCATTCTTTGAAATGGAAATGTATATCCTCAAAAAATATATAAGGCTATGAAAGTTGTGAGCTCTATGATGGTTGCATTATGTGAGTGATTTCTTAGTCATATCTTGCACTTGGTTTGGTTTATTTTGTGTTAGATCCTATGCTTCCATTATGGTATTTTCTTGCCTTATTTTTCTCCATATTATCATATGCTACTAACCTTTTCTTTTCATGTTTCATATTCATCATAAGCATCTCCTTTTCATCCCATATTTCATCTCTATTTTTTTTTGGCAATTCAATTTGTATCAAAGTTAGAATGTGACACTTAAGAATTTTGTAATATTCCTATGCTTTTAATTTCTTGGCAAAGAGGCCATAGAATGTATCTAGGGTATGATGTAATAAGGACAATGGACTCTAATGATGTACACTGACACAAGCACCGACACATGCACACACATCACTATATAGTTAGAATATGCATGTTTAGATGTATGTTTAGGATTGTATGTTTAGATGAATGCGACTTATACTTAGAAAAATCCAATTTTCCAAACAAATGTGAACAACTTCACTCAAGCATTTTTCATAATAAACCTTGGGGTCAAAACCCCATTGATTTTCCTTTTCATTTTCTTAATCAAATTTCAATAAAAGTTAATCATACTTTGACTTGTTTTTGCAAATGACTAATTCAACCTCACAATTTCCTAATCTCATGCCCTTGAGGCCTCTTTCTATTCTTCAAACTCCATTTTCAAACTTAAAATCAACCAACAAAAACAAAAATATTTTTTGAGAGAGAACTACGGTGGATTTGATCCCTTAAACGGGTACGTAGGCAAGGAACAAAATTCCTTCAATTCAACTAAAATAAAAATCCAAAAACATTCTTCTCCCTCCAATTCTTCATTTAGCAAACTTTAGGTGTAAATAACACTTCAAAATAGCATTTAAAAATAAAGCGCGCGCGTAGAAATTAAAGACGGTTCCTATAGGATACTATAGTCGTTATGGGTGCCTAACACCTTCCCGTAGCGAAAACAACTCCCGGACCTCGATTCTCAAGGGTTTTGCTTACTTTTTCCCTTCCCAAGAAAAAATAAGATATCACCGGTTAGAAAGGTTCAACGTAATCAATGTTTGACACCCGAAAACCAAGATAAAACAAGCCAGTCCAAAAGATAACTTCCCATTGCCTCATATTGATGTGCTTGTTGACAGTACTGCTCAATCCAAAGTGTTCTCCTTCATGGATGGTTTCTCTGGCTACAACCAGATACGAATGTCTACTGAAGATAGAGAAAAGACGTCCTTCATCACTCCGTGGGGAACTTTCTGTTATAAAGTGATGTCGTTTGGCTTGATAAATGCTGGTGCTACCTATCAAAGGGGTATGACCACTCTGTTTCACGATATGATTCACAAAGAGGTTGAAGTATATGTTGATGATATGATTGTGAAGTCAAGAGATGAAGAGCAGCATGTTGTGTATTTGAAAAAGATGTTTGAAAGATTGAGAAAGTACAAGTTGCGGTTGAATCCTAACAAGTGTACATTTGGTGTAAGATCTGGAAAATTGCTAGGCTTCATTGTCAGTCAAAGAGGCATTGAAGTTGATCCTGACAAAGTCCGAGCCATCAGAGAGATGCCGGCCCCTCAAACTGAAAAGCAAGTCAGAGGTTTCCTCGGACGTCTGAATTACATTTCAAGATTCATATCTCACATGACTACTACCTGTGGACCAATTTTCAAATTGCTCAGAAAGAATCAGCCTGTTGTATGGAATGATGAATGCCAGGAAGCTTTTGATAGCATTAAAGAATACCTGTTAGAACCACCTATCCTTGCCCCACCCGTGGAAGGAAGGCCTTTAATTATGTATCTGTCAGTGCTAGATGATTCAGTGGGTTGTGTCCTCGGTCAACAAGACGAGACTGGTAAGAAAGAGCATGTTATCTACTATCTGAGCAAGAAGTTCACCGACTGTGAGACTCGGTATACGATGCTTGAAAAGACTTGTTGTGCTTTAGCTTGGGCTGCCAAACGCCTGCGTCATTATATGGTGAATCATACAACTTGGTTGATATCCCGAATGGATCCAATCAAGTACATCTTTGAGAAGCCTGCTGTTACTGGAAAGATTGCACGTTGGCAAATGTTGTTGTCTGAATATGATATTGTGTACAAAGCTCAGAAAGCAATCAAAGGAAGTATCCTTGCTGAGCATCTTGCTTGTCAACCTCTTGATGATTACCAGCCAATTAAGTTTGATTTCCCTGATGAAGAGATCATGTATTTGAAAGCAAAAGACTGTGAAGAACCACTAATCAATGAAGGGCCAGACCCCAATAGCAAGTGGGGATTAGTGTTTGATGGTGCTGTCAATGCTTATGGTAAAGGGATTGGAGCCATCATTGTAACTCCACAGGGGCATCACATTCCTTTCGCCGCTCGAATAACTTTTGAATGCACAAACAACATAGCAGAATATGAAGCATGCATCTTGGGCATTGAAGAAGCCCTTGATCTGAGAATTAAGCACCTTGACATCTATGGAGATTCTGCGCTTGTTATTAATCAGATAAAGGGTGAATGGGAGACTCATCATGAGAAACTGATCCCTTACCGTGACTATGCAAGACGTTTGTTGACATACTTTACCAAGGTTGAGCTGCACCACATCCCCCGGGATGAAAATCAGATGGCTGATGCTCTCGTTACTCTGTCTTCCATGTTTCGTGTCAATCACTGGAATGATGTGCCCGTAATCAAAGTGCAACGTCTTGATAGACCCGCTCATGTGTTTACCATTGAAAATATGCCAGATCAAGCTGACAAAGATGTGAATGATAAGAAGCCTTGGTATTACAACATCAAAAACTTCTTGCAGAATCGTGAATATCCACCTGGTGCTTCCAACAGGGATAAAAAGACTTTGAGACGATGGGCTAGCAAATTCCTTCTGGACGGAGAAATCCTATACAAGAGGAACTATGACATGGTTTTGTTGAGATGTGTTGACAAACAAGAACCTGAGAAGTTGATGCATGATGTACATGATGGTACTTTTGGGACCCATGCTTCGGATCACACCATGTCAAGAAAATTGTTAAGAGCCGACTATTACTGGATAACTATGGAACGTGACTGCCACAAACATGCAAAGAGATGCCACAAGTGTCAAATTTATGCTGATAAGATTCATGTGCCTCCACACGCTCTCAATGTTATATCTTCCCCATGGCCTTTCTCTATGTGGGGCATTGACATGATCGGAAGAATTGAACCAAAAGCTTCCAATGGACATCGTTTCATTCTAGTGGCAATTGACTATTTCACCAAGTGGGTTGAAGCTGCTTCCTATGCAAATGTGACCAAGCAAGTGGTTGTCAAGTTTATCAAGAATAACATCATCTGTCGATATGGTGTTCCCAACAAAATTATCACTGACAATGGTTCCAATCTGAACAATAGCATGATGCAAGCTTTATGTGAAGAATTCAAAATTGAACATCACAACTCTTCTCCTTATAGACCCCAGATGAATGGTGCAGTTGAGGCCGCTAACAAGAACATTAAGAAGATTGTTCAGAAGATGGTCACTACTTACAAAGACTGGCATGAAATGCTACCTTTTGCCTTGCATGGTTACCGTACTACAGTGCGCAGTTCAACCGGGGCAACTCCTTTCTCTCTTGTGTATGGTATGGAAGCAGTTCTCCCTCTGGAAGTGGAGATTCCATCTCTTCGAGTGATCATGGAAGCAAAATTGACTGAGGCTGAATGGTGTCAAAGTCGGTATGATCAATTGAATCTGATTGAAGAAAAACGTATGGATGCTATTACTCATGGACAGTTGTATCAAGTGCGAATGAAGAACGCTTTTGACAAGAAAGTCCTACCTCGAGAATTCAAGGAAGGCGAACTTGTATTGAAAAGAAGGATAAGTTAACAACCCGACCCAAGGGGCAAGTGGACACCTAACTACGAAGGTCCTTATGTTGTCAAAAAGGCTTTCTCTGGTGGTGCTTTGATTCTTACACACATGGATGGTGTTGAACTCCCAAATCCTGTTAATGCCGATATAGTCAAAAAATACTTTGTCTAGAAAGAAAAGAACAGCGTGGTAGGTCGAAAACCCGAAAGGGCGGCCTAGGCAAAAATGCGCTTCCTGGTGGATCGAAAACCCGAAAGGGCGATCCAGGCAAAAGTTAGGGACAAAAAAAAAATATATGAAAGAGCTCGCTGAGATTGTACGCAACTCAGGCAAGAATGAGCGCCTCGATGAGCCGAAAACCCGAAAGGGCGGTTCATGCAAAAATGAGGTTGACAATAAAAGACAAGTAACTATATCTGGCAAATCACCATCACCCCTTTGGGGCACCTGCAACTGTCAATGATCGTCTTCATCAGAAGCTTATGTACTTGTGAATTCAAAATTTCTATGAAATATAGCGGCCATCGTGTTCAATGTATCACCAACCAATAAAATTACCATTTTCCAAGCTTTGTAAATCCGTGAAGTCATGCCGTTGGCTAACTCTCACTCTTCTACATCAATTTGAGCCTGTGCTATTGTTTGAAACTCTATTTTTCTTTCCACTTTCAATGCTATATACAAAACATTTTCTTTCTATTTTGATAATGTTAATGTCTGAAACAAATATCTTTGAAAATTGAAAATCTTTTCCTGTCTATTTTGAAAACAAACCTGAGCAATAGGGTACATTTCAATGAAACATGCATGAATAAATGAATGTCAATGTCCATTTCAATACATGTTACGAGCAGGTTACTCCCCGGGATGATATGTGGTCAATGGCAAGAATGAAAAAACAGAATGAAAATGAAAAAAAAAATTGAAAAAAATGCAAATGAAAAGCTCGCTAAGTTGAAAACCCGCAAGTGCGGCTTAGGCAAAAATGAGCACCCCGCTGATTGACAACCTACGAAGGCAATTCAGGCAAGAATGGGGCAATGAAAAGAATCTTATTCCCCGGTGAATCGAAAACCCGAAAGGGCGGTTCAGGTAAAAATGGGATTGAAAAATGAAAGAATGAAATAATGAAAAGCATTGACCACAGATGCGAACATCCAAGTGTTTACCCAGCACTGACACGTCTAGCAACGGAGACCTGTATCCAAGAATCTTCCAAGGCTACTTCCTCTACAAGTTTTATTGCCCTCAGCCATGGTTTTTGATACGTCTTTCAACGACGGTCTCTCCAAAGAGGTTTTCCCCTGTAAATATGTTGCAGCACGAGCCACTACGTGCCCAATCTTCCAATGTTTTGTCTGCCTTTGTGAAACTTCTCTGTCAAGTTACAAACCAATCATGCATTTCAAGCATTCATACATGCATAATCATGCATTTTACGTGCTCATACATTCAATAATCTTGTTATGCCATACATGCATGCTGCATTTCCAATTTCCACTTCCAATTCCAATTTCAAATCAATTCCAATCTCAATTTCAGTTCCAACTATCAAATTCGATGCAATCTCCAATCTCAATTTCAATTCCAACTGTCAAATTCGATGCAATCTCCAATCTCAATTTCAATTTCAATTCAATGACAATTCGAAGCAATTCCAATTTCAATTCAAATTCAACCTCAAATTCGAAGCAATCTCAATTTCAATTCAATTCAATCTCCAATTCGAAG
This sequence comes from Medicago sativa, assembly GCF_051527215.1. Lineage (NCBI taxonomy): Eukaryota > Viridiplantae > Streptophyta > Magnoliopsida > Fabales > Fabaceae > Medicago > Medicago sativa. Next base: position 9,831,446 of record NC_140755.1, on the reverse strand, counting down.
CAATCTCAATCTTAATTTCAACTTAATCTCCAATGACAATCCAATCTCAATGTCAATGTCAATGTCAATTTTCAATTCAATTCCAATCCAATCTCAATGTCAATTTCAACTCTCCAATCCAATGTCTATGTCTATGTCTCTGCTCAATCTCAATTTCAATCTCAAACTTCCAATTCAATTCAAATCAATGTCAATTCATTCTCAATTTGCTTTTGGGCCAACAAAAATGGTCATGTCTATCTTCAAATCAAGTCAATGACAATTTACCCTCAATAGGTATCTTGTCAAGCCAGACTTCCAACATGTCTTGTTATCGGTCAAGTGACTAGTTCGATCCAAAGAACAACTTGTACCTGCTTATATACCTATACTTCCGGACAAACGACAAGTTCGATCCAAAGAACAGTTTGTACCCAGCTTATGCTTTGTTATCGGTCAAACGGCAAGTTCGATCTAAAAGAACAGTTTGCACCTACCCACATGATGTGGTGATGATCCAACGGCAAGTTCGATCCAAAGAACAGTTTGTATCTTCCCTTTTTTCTATATCTCCAGCCAAACAGCCAGTTCGACTTCCCTCCATTCCTGGCCGTTGATGACTGGCTCGGCTTCCCTCAGCCGGTCCGGTTCATGACTGGCTCAGCTTCCCTCCATTCCTGGCCGTTGATTTTGCTTCCTATGTATGTGTACGGCTTAGATGCCATAATCCTGTGTGCCTGAATGTGTTGTTGTGCGCCTGCTGCTTCTGGACCCTTGGATCTAGGTCTAGGTGGAGCTGGATCAATCCAACGCTCCTGATGCGTTTGGATAGTCCAGATCCATCAAAGAGCTTGGGTTTGGGCCTCATGTCCCTGCAGACTTCGTTTTTCCTTTTATTTTTACTATTCCCTACACTGTCTTTGATATTTGTACCCCTGGCATATTTGAAATGTTTTAGAAAATCTTAGAAAAAATTTATAGAGTTTTCTTAGTATTTTTGTGATGTTTTTGTGTTGATTTTATACTGAAAAACTTGATAAAAAAATATTGAGATAGTTTCTAGTGTTATTTCTTGAATTTTATGTTAGAATTGGTGAAAATTGGCTTAATTTTGTTTCTAATTCTTGATGTACACTTGTGATTCATGATATATGATTTTGTGAGGGATTTACCATAGTTTGAATGTGTTTTTACTGATCATGTGCATATGTTGTTCACTTGCTTGCTTTGCAAGTAATATTGGTAAATAAGTAGTGTAAATAGGTCTAAATCCACATTAAGATATAAGGCTTACTATAACTCTTAGATTCTCATTTTTAAACCTGGGTTTCATGTCTTATGTTGAACCATGAGAATTATGAGTCATAGTTAGGCCTTGCCTTGGTGAGGAATTTTAGGTCTATTATACATTACTCTTGCTTATTTCACATCCATTTTTTCCCTTTTGCTTATGATAGCTTTACTCACCTATATATCTCTCTATGCCTTATATTACTAACAATTTCCTCTATTGTATTTCATACATCATGAGCATTTCATTTCCCATCTCACATCTTCATCCTTTTATCTTTCTACACTTTAAAGTTCATGTAAAAATTAGAATGTAAAGTCTTAGGAGTTTTTTTTGTAATATTTTACTTCAGGTCATTTAAATTCTTGCAAGACCATAGAATGTATCTAGGACAATGATGTAATAAGGACAATGGACTCTAATGATGTACACCGACACAAGCACCGACACATGCACACACACCACTTTATGTATATAGCTAGAATATGCATGTTTAGATGTATGTTTAGGATTGTATGTTTAGATGAATGTTTAGGCATTATACTTAGAGAAAAAAAATCAATTTTCCAAAAATATGAACAACATCACTCAAACCATTTTTCTAAATAAACCTTGGGATCAAAATCCCATTGAATTTTCCCCTTTTATTTTCTTAACCAAAAAACTTAATGAATTTTAATCATACTTAGACCATATTTTGCAAATGACTAATTCAACCTCACAATTTCATAATCTCATGCCCTTGAGGCCTCTCTCTTATTCTTCAAACTCCAATTTTCAAACTTAAAATCAACTAACAAAAACAAAAACATTTTTGGAAGAGAACTACGGTGGATTTGATCCCTTAAACGGGTACGTAGGCAAGGAATCAAAATTCCTTCAATTCAAATAAAATAAAAATTCAAATACATCCTTCTCCCTCCAATTCTTCACTTAGAATACCTTTAGGCTTAATATCACTTTCAAAATAGAATTTAAAAATAAAGCGCGCGCGTAGAAGTTAAAGACGGTTCCTATAGGATACTATAGTCGTTATGGGTGCCTAACACCTTCTCGTAGCGAAAACAACTCCCGGACCTCGATTCTCAAGGGTTTTGCTTACTTTTTCCCTTCCCAAGAAAAAATAAGATATCACCGGTTAAAAGGTTCAAACGTAATCAATGTTTGACACCCGAAAACCAAGATAAAACAAACGTATTTATGTAATAGAGCATGTAGAGAAGGTTATGCCGATGACAATCTTAGGTTTCCCCCTAATCGCCCGGTTTAGAATCGTGTCATGATTATAGCATGTGTAGGCCTCGATGCGCAGAGCGTACCTTGACATTGCGGTATTAGTTCCCCTTTAACCGCCATGACACGTATAGTGATAGCAAGACCTATAATAAGTTAAGATGAGACTATGACGGCCCTAGAATGCACGACCGTCTAAGTATGCAAGTCCCCACACACGTATAATCTATCGTCAGGTTGTATTGTAGACACGTGGTGATCGTAGGTTTTTCCCCCGGAGGTTACCTATAGCCTAGGATTAGGTAGAACTCACTGAGACATTATGTCTCATCCCAATCCTTATTTGTTTTAGATAAACAGGTTGGAATGCAAGCTAGTAGCCAGATGAATATTTCAGCAGATGCTCGTTCGTACCGCTGCAAAGGGAATATGAATTTTCAAGGATGTATTCACTATGCATTAGATGAGATGTATTGTATTGTTTAGTATGAACTCGTATTGTTGTATATATTATTCATTCGAAGTAATTATTGTTGTTAATTTTAATGTATCCAGTACTAAAGATAACGCTCATGCTAAACTTTCTAGATACGTCTAGTATGGGTGTTACAGATCTCATTCACACCGGCCACCCCTGCAGTCACACCACACATTTCATAATGGTTGGAAGTTTCTTTTTTTTCTTCATAAGTTGGTTTAGATACACGTCGTTTTTATTAAGGAAATAACAACAACAAATGAAAAGAGAAGCATCATTATCCCTTCCCCAAAAATAGAAATAAAAAAAGAACCATAGTTTAGTCATCTTCACCATATTCCCGTTATTAAGGAAATAACAACAACAAATGAAAAGAGAAGCATCATTATCCCTTCCCCAAAAATAGAAATAAAAAAAAAAAGAACCATAGTTTAGTCATCTTCACCATATTCCCGTTATGTGTGTTTGATCTGTATCTACGCTTCAACGTGTTTTTTTTTTTTTTGTAGTGGCCGGGGTTTGAACCCCGGACCTTGCATATTTTTATGCATTGTCCAACCAACTGAGCTAAGATCACGAGGACCGCTTCACCGTGTTTTAAACAAAGCCGACCCAAACTAAAACATTTATAGTCGTAATTTATGAACCAATCTTGAAGTAATTTGAACAAAAATTAATAAAGGAATCAAAACTATGAACACAATGACAATGAAAAAGCATATGATTATGAAGCATGAACACTCCTTGGATTAGGTGTGTCCCGATATCGGACACGTGTCGTGTCTGACACCGACACGACACAACACTTATAATTACACTGAATTATGTGATTTTTTTTTCAAATTATTAGATGTGTTCCTGACTGTGTCGTGTCCGTATCCGTGCTTCATAGGATCATTATCAAACTAAATAAATATCCAAACTTTGTAACACCCTCATTAAAATTTCGAATAGAAGAAAAAACGTACCACATTTTTATTGCTGCCCGATAAGGATGGTTTCCACTGTCAGTCTCAACCCTAATTCACGATGGCGACCACAGTTGTTGTTGGACTATGAACACACAGAAAGAAAATGGATAAAAGTAAATTGCAATGTCAGGGAAAATTATAATAAAGACTCCACCGGTGACCCACTGTGGTGAACTTGCAATTTTTGCATACCATCGTGCCCTAGTGTAGCAACAAATTTCTGATCACCATGTTTGACTTTCCCCTCTCCCCCTCTTTCTTATTTATGAACAAGTAAATGAAATTCACAATTACATTTCCCTTAGCAGAAATTGTTTCCATGATCTGATTTTTATGGCATCATTTGCTATTTTTGAAACGATGATGATTTTCATAATTGTTGAGCAGTATTAAACAGTAAAATTAAAAGTACAAAATTTAATCAGATTCAAGTTTGAGTTTGGTTTGATAAGATATTTATGGAATGCAAAAGAGAAGAAAAATTATTTATTTTTTGGAATGCAAAAGAGAAGCCAAAAATATACTAGAGAGACATGGAAAGGAGAGCAAGAGACAAAGAGAGGGAAGAAATAACGAAGAATTTTTTAGTTTGGGTTGAAACTTTTTGTCGTACTATTTTTTATTTTTTATTTTTTTTGAAAGTAGGTATTCTTCTTTTATGGAAGTTTTAGAAGCAATTTTTATGAATACACATTAGATATAGAAACTGCTATGAATAAGTTAGTCTCTGATGGATAGGGATGGCAAAGCGGGCCGGTCCGCCCTATTTAAGTCCGCCCCGTCTAAGCCCGCTAAAAACGAAACGACACGAGCCAAGTCAAATTTTGTGACCGAGTCCAAAATCTCACCCGCCCAGTTTAGTGGCGGACTTGCGAGTTGGTGGGCCGGCCCGCCAAACAAAAAACTTTTATTTTTTATTTTTTTTACAACTTAATTGTTAAAAAAAAACTATGTTACTTTTATCGTAAAAAATATAAAAGAATAGGTAGCAAGTAAATTCGTAAAAAACAAGATAATTATCAAATTGTCGAATTCAACATCATAACTAATAGCATAATAAGGCAAATGTGCAACATAAAACAAATCATAAAATAAATTCAACAACCAAATTATCAAATAAGTCTCAAAATAAATAAACTCAACAACCAAGATAAATCCAAAAACATAAAATAAGTCTCAAAATAAATCTAACAACCAAAATAAATCCAAAGGCATAAAATAAGACTCAAAATAACAAATTGAAACATGAGTTAAGCGGGCCGGCCCGTCCCGCCCCTATTTTAACGAGACGAGCCGAGCCAACTATAGAAAGCGAGTTCAAAACTTCGACTCAGCCCGCCAAAAATAGCGGGTCAAACGGGTCAGGCCCGTTTTGCCACCGTGGTGTCCAAATTTTGCATACCATCGTGTCCTAGTGATGGAAGTTAACAATGAAAAAAACCCCTATTTTAACGAGACGAGCCGAGCCAACTATAGATAGCGAGTTCAAAACTTCGACTCAGCCCGCCAAAAATAGCGGGTCAAACGGGCCGGCTCGGCGGGTCAGACCCGTTTTGCCACCGTGGGGTCCAAATTTTGCATACCATCGTGTCCTAGTGATGGAAGTTAACAATGAAAAAACTTAAATATCAGGGGCATATTTGGGATAAAAAATAAACTACACCGAAACAAAGTTTTGCCTTTATTAATAGTTATAGATTATAGATAGTCTCTTGCACTTTTAAAGAATTTCAACTATAATCACAACTAATTACAAATTACTCAAGGACACAACCAAGAGACTTTCAATGTTCAAACACAAAACCAAGAGACTTCCAAATGCTCAATCACAACTGAAAGAGACTTCTAAAAGATTACAAATAAAATATTTGTTCTTACACTTGATATACAATCAGTGGTGTAAACATACAAAACAGAGTAAGGACACAGTCAAAAATAGAATAATATTACGTTTTACTTTTGGACTACAAAATTACATATTCAACTAATGTAATCAAATTCAGTTTATTTTCTTTTTTATTAAAAATATAGTCTTTCAGTTTAATTTTTTATCGGAGTCAATTTAATCCTTTGGAATAATATTAATTTTAAATTTTCATTAATTTGCATACTAAAAATAGTAAATGAGACATTTTTATTAAATAAAAAAGATTATACTTTTAAGAGAAATGTTAACAACATACTTTTCGGTACACTATCTTTGATTGGTTAAAATTCACATGTGTTCCACTAAATTTATATGAGCCTCACATGATTTAGTGTAACTCATGTTAATTTTAACCAATCAAAGAGAATAATTTAAAAAGTGTGTTCATAGCATTTCTCTACTTTTAAAGAGCTTATCCTATTTACCCTTGAGCTTGTTTTGAATGTGGACTAGGTGACATTGCTATGTGATTGATACTCTTTAAGTTGGCCAGGTGTACTCATAAGGACAAAATCATTATCAAATACTTGTAAAAAACTTGTGAAGACCATCATGCATTTGATGAGAGTTGTTTCAAAACTTACTAACTTCAAAGTGAAGATCCCTTAAAAGAAACTTCAAAGTGAAGAAGAATCTCACACAAAAAATGAGATAATTACAAACTTATTTCGTCATGAAATAAAATGGAAACTAGTCGGTGATATTTGACTCCATCCTCTTTTTTTGAAAGATCCCTATTTGCTTTATGATAGTAAATAAATATATATTATATATAGCATATATGTAAAAATATATTTTAAATTTTCCTAATATATGTATATGTGTGTGTGTGTGTGTATATATATATATATATATATATATATATATATATATATATATATATATATATATATATTTCAGATAAAGAACTTCTTAACTAGGGACTTTGGATCAGTTTCATTTTAGAAATCAAGGTGGCTTTTGTAAAGAGCTCTTGTACGTATTTTTAGGGACTAAAGAAGAAGAAACCAAAGGTGTGTGTATATGCTGAGGTAAGTGGTAGCTTGATAGTATCAAATACGACTTTAAGGATGGGGCTTACTGTAAAGGTATGTTTACGTTAACACATCTCTTTGCCGCATATATAACACCCTCAGTATCAGCCTCAAATAGAAGTATAGAACTATCTACTCAATATTGATCATCTTTTTGAGTAATTTCTGCGTGAGCATTATGTCAATAAATAAGATAAAGTTTATTTTCTTTTGTGAAAAAAAAGAAGATAAAGTTTATTTTATCTAAAAAAGATAAATTTTATTTAAAATATATATATATATATATATATATATATATATATATATATATATATATACACACACACACACACATATACATATATTAGGAAAATTTAAAATATATTTTTACATATATGCTATATATAATATATATTTATTTACTATCATAAAGCAAATAGGGATCTTTCAAAAAAAAAAAACGAATAGGGGATGACTTTTTTATTATTTTTATTATTTACCTTTATCAACTCAATTTTTTTCCAATTTCAAATTTAAACTCAAATCTACATCATAATTATAAGAAATTTGAAAAATAACTACCTATTTTAGTTGAACTATTTTTTTATAATTTTTTTTGAATTCATTTAAAGTCTATTTATATGGAATATTTAAAGTAAAATTTATGGTTAACTAAGTAAACGGTATCTTCAAAAAGAATTCTTTATGTATCTTATATTACATACAAATAATTTTAAATTTATGTAGAAGTTTACAAAGGTGATCTATATAATAAACACATGTCTCATAAAATATGTATTAGATGAAAAGTGATTTAAACCTTCACTGTTGTAATATATATAATATATAATTTTCTTAGGAATAGATTTTTACGGTGGAGGACAAAGAAAGTAAATGTTGGAACATGTGTGGAAATTGAGTAAAAAGACTAAACACAAATTCTCATGTTGGGTAGAACTAGTGTTGTGTGAATTGAAAAAAGTGGAAGTCTCACATCGGATGGAACACACACATTAGTAGTGTTTATATAGTGGGGGTGTACCTCTAATTAATGGGGGTACATAAGCACTAGAGAAAAATATATATTGATATATATTTTATTATTTGGAAATGATAAATTAAATAATTAATTTAATCATTATTAGAAAGTGCTTTCTTAGTCCCCAAGTTTTGCTAAAATATTTTTGTACTAAATATAATATATTTTGGTACTCAATTGAGATATTTTTGTACTAGATCTAATATGTGAATTACTTAATGACAAAGAAATGTATTACTTGTTCCCAAAGTTTCTCACTTATTAGTTGTGAATTTTTCTGTAAATAGAGAGCTCACACAGTACATTCCACACACCAAAGAGTTTCATTGAGTTGTCGGGAACTCTTTCTCTCTTCTCCCTTTTTTGACTTGTGTTGACGAGTCTTTCATCTCTTCTCCCTCCTTCGACTTGTTTGACAAGTCCTTCTCCTTTTTCTACTCCTTTCTGTCTCTTCGGAATTAAGAGTGTTCTTAAGACCATAGTCCCTTTTCGGTTTAATGTCCCTTCGGAATTAAGAATGGTCTTAAGTTCATAGTCCCTTCGATAATATATGTCCCTTCGGAATAAAGAGTGCTTTTAAGATCATAGTCCCTATTTGGAATAAACAATGTCCCGCCGGAATCAAGAATGATCTTAACGGTATATAAAAATTATTCAATATTTTTATTTGAAGAGAAATGGTGGTAACACCATATTTGAGTGGTCGTAGTGCCATATTGATACTTTGGAGAAATTAAGGTTAGAATGGTGGTAACACCATATTTGAGTGGTCTTAGCACCATAATAGAGTGGTAACAATACCATATTAAAGTGGTTTCAGTATTAAAGAGTGGTCTTAGTACCATATTTGAGGGTGTAATTCTCGAACGGTTTTCTACGGTGCAGTAGTTAACCGCACAGTTGTAGCTGGGCTTGTTTTATCCAGGAGGCGGCGTGGTTGATAGTCTACCTTGCACAATTTTAGGTAGTGCCACGAAAAGTCTTAAAGAGAGCGACCTGGTCGTGGCTCAACCTAGTAACAACTTCGGTAGATAATAGAATTTGGAAATTCAAATATTTGGAAATCCAAAAACAACAGTAAATAAATGTAAAACGAACTCTTATTAAAGATGAAATTGGTATGGCAAAGAGCTCTTATTTCTCAAAATAAAAATCAATTCTCACAAAATTTGCTTATATAAATGAATGTAAAAATACACTAGTAACTGAAAGAAATTATACAAACACATAATATTCCTTAATAAACTTCAATGTCATAGAAAATTCTCGTAATTAACAAGACAAAAGAAAATAAAAAAACTAAACATAAAGGTTTAGGTAAATTGAAATTCCCAAGTTTTTAATAATAAAAAAAATATATTTAGGGTCTGTTTGGATTGGATGAAGGATATTGAAGTAGAAGGATGGACTTAAGTTTCATTTTTAAATTACGAATATTATAAAATATTTTTAAAAATAATTTAAGTGTTATTAATGAACTATTTCATCATTTATCATGTTATTTCAATTTTTAATAAATATAAAGTATATTTTAAAACACATACGGAGCCCTATAAAGTCCTCCCGTCCAAAACTCTTCAAGAAACCCCCTCCAAAATAGACTCATAGAAATTCCACAATATATAAACACTTAGAGTGTGTTTCGATCGAGGAATGTTTTGAGAAAATGTAATGTTTTGAGGGAATTCAAATACATTGAGGTGAATTCTATTGTTTAGATAATAATTTGAAGAATTTTCAAAGTGATGGAAATTTATGAAGTATTTTGTTCAAGTCAAATTTAGAGAATTTGAAATGACACCTAAAAGCAAGGAATTTCAAAATTCTTCTTTGTTATAATTTTTCACATTTTGGTCCTCAAATTTTCCAAAATTTTCAATTTGACCCCAATAAATTTCCAAAAAATTTCAAATTGGCCCCTCAGAATTTTCAAAAATTATAATTTGACCCCTCAAGTTTTTGAAAATTACAAATTGACCCCTAATTTCAATTTTCGAATTCGGCCCCTAAAAATCAAAATTTATAAAAGTTGTCCAAAAATGATGATAATGAAATTTTTTATTACTTTATCCAAACAAAAGTATTGAGAAATGAAAGTAATTTAATTGAATCTTTTAAATTGCCAAGAATTCTAAATTCTTTAGGTATTCGTTTAAAATGATATAGAAAAATTGTAAAATATGGAGGTCAAGCATTGTTTTGTCAACCTATTAAGACCGTGTATCAAATTGCGGGTTGCATATGCAATTGCGGCCACAACATTGTTATTTGTGGTAGCATCCATGATTAAATTAGCTTCCGCACCAGACCATTTTAGCCATCGCACTAGCCAAATTGACCTGCAGAGGCTCACCACTACCATATTCGTTCAAATTTTAGAAAAAGTGAATTTTCAAATTCCAAATCGATTTCAGGTATGAAGAAGTATTTGACCGTTAAGGATATCAATATCGCATGTCAAGCCCTTCCCTGCCAACATCGTAAATAAAAAAAAAATTAAAGAATTTAAATAAATATGGATTTTTTTTATAATTTGCGTCAATGTAAAACTATTTCCCGCAACAATGCACGTCATAGCGAGCGCAATATCCGCAACCACATTGAATGCAACCACATCCGCAATTTAAAATCTTGATTGAGAATCTAGTAATTACTAGTTAACCCCCCCCCCCCCCCCCCCCCCCCCCCCCCCCCCCCCCCCCTCTCTCTGGTTGAGACTTTTCTCGTAATTTATTTCTTGAAATTAAAGCACTGAATGCTCACCACCTTCTTTTTATGATCCCAAACTCTTTGTAGCCAAGGGTGAATTACAAGAGGGTGTTTATAAGATTGTTCCCATGGACGTCAAAACTGAGAAGCCAAATCAAGTATGCAAGTTGATCAAATCTCTATATGACCTCAAACAAGCTACTAGAAAACGGCATGAAAGAATAACTTCTTTACCTATTCATCATTGATACACACAAACTCCTTCTGATCACTCATTATTCACAAAACCCACTACTTCCTCTTTAACAATGTTGCTGGTTTATGTTGATGATGTTATCCTTGCTGGTAACTCGTTATCTAAGTTTTCCTCCATCAAAGAAATTTTACACACTTCTTTTTAAATCAAGGATTTAGGCCAACTCAAATATTTTCTTGGTCTATAGGTAGCACACTCCAAAGTTGGCATCTCCATCTATCTGCCAGAGAAAATACTGTTTAGAATTATTTTCTGATTCAGGACTCCTTGATTCCAAACCAGTTTCCGCTCCAATAGATACATCGTAAAAATTACATCATGATGTTAGTTCTCCCAATGAAGACATTCCCTTCTACAAAAGACTTGTTGGCAGATTATTGTACCTCAATACTACAAGGCTAGACATCACCTTTATCACTCATCAACTTAGTCAATTTCTTACAAAACCTACACATGCACACCATGTTGTTGCTCTAAGATTTTTCAAATATCTCAAGAGTTCTCCTGGCCGTGGTCTCTTATTTCCAAGATATTCTTCCAGTCACCTTTTAGGTTTTTCTGATATTGACTAGGCAGGTTGTCCTGATTCTAAGAGATCAGGGTCACATCAATGTTTCTTTAAGGGCAAGTCATTGATTTCATGGATAACTAAAAATCAACTTACTGTTTTTAGATCACCCTCAGAGGCTGAGTATTACGCTCTTGCGGCTTCTACTTATAAGCTCCAATGGCTTTCCTTTATCTTCTCAGGACCTTCGTGTTTCATGTGACAAACCCTTTATAATCTACTGTGGCAGTCGAAGTGATATTCACATTAATATAGATTGCCACATTATGAGAGCGAAGTTTCAAGCTAAAGTGTTAAAGCTTATTCTAGTTTCTTCAAAGTATCAAATTGCAGGTTTCTTCACCAAATCTTTACTTCCTCAACCTTTTCATATCTATTATCCAAATTGGGATGACTGATATCTATCAACCTCTAACTTTCGGGGTGATATCACAACATATCAGCTAAGGAAGGATTACTTGTGTAGAAAGTAATCATTAACTCAACTTTAAAGTGTTTAGAACATGGTGAACTGATGACTCAATTTTCAATTTTTCATGGATTTTATTGTTGCTCACTTGGCACTGCAGACTTTCACATATCAGCATCGCATCTATCGCGCACGATTAGCCAATGGAACATGGACTTTTGTACCCTATGAAGGCCAAAAGAATGTGAGTTTCTGAATATGAATCTTCAATTTAATTATGTTGGGTATTTGTATTGGATGCATTATTGCTAAAACAAATATCCTTGTTCTGTAAGTTGGAACCAAAGTTCCAACATGTGTTTAGGCATCCATGTAAGATGTTGGATACAATGTTCCAACATCCTGGCACGGTTCAGTGTGTCTGGGTTCATGCCTTTATGTACGCGCACCCTTTATTGTCTAAGGAAACAATATTTTCGTATCTTATTGATCAAGCAATGCGCATATCCTCTAAGAATCAGCTGTGGAATATTTCTAAAGTAGATATTATATTTTAGGAAATATTTATTTTTGTTTGGAACGATCCTATAAATGTTCCGACATTTTAGGAGTTTCCAGATTTGTTTCTGATTCTTGTTTTGCAGATTAGCTGAACCGATCTGCATTGTGCTGAAGCCCAATGAATTATTTAGCCCAAGCTGCTTCAGTATAAAAGGAAGAATTCAAGACCTCATTGCTCATTCAAGCCGTCATACTAAAAAGTTTAGATTTTTAGGGTTTGAGTCTTCATGTATTCTGCTCTTGTATCTTTTGTGATGCAAGTTTAGAATCTCTTACCGTGTGGTCTTCTTGTATCGTTTGTGATACTTGTTAGGACTGTGTGTGAGTATTGATACTCTTTGTACTACACCGAAGTTGTGAAACATGGTGTTAGTTGTTTGTGTTGGAAGGTAACTTCTACTTTTGTTTTGGTTTAGGTCTGATAGGTCGCAGGGGCTGTGACTGACCATTAGGATAGTGAGATGTGATCTCAGATCTAGGAGTTCCTAGGTTGAAATCTATGTGGGTAGGTCCTAGGTCATATAGTGTAAACGAGGAGTTTGCTGAGAGCTATTGAATAAGGACTACATTAGTGGATTTCCTTCCTGACTTGGTAGCCCCCAGAGTAGGTGTGTTTGTCACCGAACTAGGTCAACAAACTCATTGTGTTCTTTACCTTTCTGTCATTTTTTTATTATTGTTTCTGTTTATCACGTGATGTTGAAACATTAATCGTAACATAGCAAACGCTGAAGCATCATACAGAACATATTAAAACAAATGGGCTAGAATTTCAAATTACATGGTAGATGAAATATTGGATATGAATCTTCAACAATCGACAATACTATATTTTGAAGAGACATTCAACCTTGTGAGCACAACTAGAATCATTTTGACATTAGGTGTTAACTTTAATTAGGAAGTGAGACAAATGGACATCAACAATGCTTTCCTAAATTGTCATCTCATAGAAATTGTGTTCTTGCAACAACTTGAAGGCTTGAAGATCCAAATAAACCACAACATATTTGCAAACTATCAAAGGAAATTTATGGATTGAGACATGATCCAAGGTCCTTGTTTTAAAGACTAAAAAATTACTTGATTGTGTAAGAATTCAAGAACACCAAGACTGAGATTTCTATATTCTATATTGTAAGGAGCAATCATATGACTCTTCTAATATATTTTGATGGCATCATTGCAACAAATTAGAATTCCAGCTTTCTAGAGACATTCATTGAGCAATTGAACCCATGTTTTGCATTTAAGGTACATGGGCGACTTTGTTATTTTCTTGGAGTAGAAATATATAAGAACTCTAGTGGTATGCATGCATCTCAAGCAATGCAAGTACATAAATGATTTGCTAAAGAAATTTAACATCGAAATTTCTACATCATTTCAAACTACAATAGTAACTGGAAAGAAACATACAATAGGTGGAGAATCAATCAATAATCCCACCTTATCTCCCTATGAAATTGGAGCTATGTAATATGTGACAAACACCTGAAGTGATATACCATAGTTTGTCTATAAGTTGATTCAATGTACGAGCTCCTCGACTTCCCTTCATTTGCACATAGTATGAGCTCTTCGACTTCCCTTCATTTGCACGTAGTAAAAATATAACACATGTATCTCAAAGTGACCAAATATTTCTCGCTTTGCATCAAAACCTCTGGTGATTTAGATATAAATTATGTTTTGGATGTTGATAGGGCAATCGACTGTGATTATAAGAAATTAGATTTGGGACATTGTGTGTTTCTTCGGTGCAACTCTTATCACATTGTGCTCTTAGAAATTAGTCTCATGGATTGTATCTTTACTTCAAGAAATCAAGTTACCCTTACTCAGAACACTAACTAATGGTGTGACAACCTAAGTGCAAATTTCCTGACATTCGGTAATGCTTTTCAGGTTTAAGCAAATCCCCTCTACTCATTAGATGGAGACCATGTCCTAAAAAATAATATCGTGTTAGCTTATGTTCCCTCTATAGATCAAACATATGATTGTGTAAATAAACTCCTTACATACAATTTGATTCAACCAATTTAGAAACAAATCAAGCAATTGATTCTTCATCATTTTGATTCTTCATATCTCATTTTACTATCGTGCCTTTTCTGTATTATTCATGGACCGTCACCTTTAACTCAAACCACTTCGCCTTGTCCCAAGACTCGTGATTGGGGGGCTTTGGACCGCCAATGTTCCATTAAGGGTTCACTGACCCTCTATAAGTATCCTCCGGCCCTTTTCAAGGATGTGCCCCTCGCATTAAATCCGGAAACCACCCTTCCCGTATCTTGGGGGCAAAGATACAGCCAAATCATCTAGAAGGATCTAGCGTTCACATCTTCTAGAAAGAATAATTACTTAAGGCTTAGGTTACTAAGGGCCAAAATCACAAAAAGATCAAGCCCAAGAAGGCTATAAATACCCACCTTGAGATCATTCTCAATGCATGACCTAAACAGACTAAACCCTAGTTTTATAAATTGTGCTCACTGCAAGTACAATTCCCAAATTTATCGACTGTAGTATTGTACAACATGTGCATATTAGATCACAACATCACTTAGGCCTAAGTTTTGCTTCTCTTGTGCTATTAATACTCATGTAATTAGACCTGTAAGAATCAATCGAGGATTCAATTATTTTGTCAATGTCTTTCTTTGTCAATCCAAGTAATGAATGTTCTACTTTTTTAATCTTTAAACGGAATGTGCTCAAATATTTATGACGATTCTATTATCCATGGTTGTCAGGATCACGATCTAGATCCCAAGATCGTACGAGTCATGATGCCTCCAACGATTTGGAGCGGGTCCAAGATCGGAGAAGACGCCTGAGCAGGCGGCGCGCCGCGGAAGAGCGTCGGATCGCGGAATCGGTACTGTTTTTTTACGTCCGGGAAGGCGGTTTTCCCGGTCACAGTCTGTTAAACCGACCCAATTTCGTCTCGACCCGAATTTTGACCCGCACCTTTTGACCACGAAATCGGCCCATTATGCCGGAAATCGACCCATTTTCCACTCTAAAGGCCATATCTAATCATTAATTTCAGTTTTGGGACTTGTTGGTGTTTAATTGAATCATTAGGTTAGGAAATTGAGAATTTTTTTCATCTTCTTCAATGAATCAATTCTTTCATCTTTCATTCATCTATAAATTCCTATCACATCCTCTCCCCTTCTCATATCATATCTCATGTTCATACATAGCAATTCCAAAAAGAAAGAAAAAATTGCCCACAATTTCTCATATTTCTCATGTTTTTTCCCAACCAAAATGTGTCTTCATCCATCCCTCTTGCTGGTGCTTCCTCGTCTGCACGCCCTATGTTTTAAGATGATGCTTTGTTTTTTTTTTTGTATGAACGTTTTTAGAAGATGTTTAAGACAATGAGAATTATGATTATTGGAAGTTTTTTTTGATGAAAGGTTATTTTCTTAGTTTTTTGTATAATTTTGTCTATTATGTGGGATCCTACGATCTTTGTTACAATCCTATGATCTACGTTTTTCCTATACCCCAACGATCTTTAATGGGATCCTAATTTTGACAACCATGCTATTATTATCTGTGAACTTTGTGAACATGTGTAGTCATGACCTTTATGGTGAATATATGTTATGTAAGAATGATTTAAAGTAAAGATAAACAACAGGATTTAAGAGATATACACTAGGAAAAAAATAAGAATAAGATAGAACATAATTTATTATCTTAGAGTGATAATACCCTTATTCATGCGGTAATGTAGTTGCAACTTAAAGTGAATTTTTTTATTTTTTTTTCACTTACTTTTTGGTTTTGATCACTATAAATATGTTTAACTTTTCGTCTCTACCATGTAACAATCGCATGTTAGATATTGACCTAGTAGCGTTGACATGACAACTCCGTGCCATGTGACACAAACATCTCGTGCAGACTACGTCATCAAGATAACGTATTGCATTGTTGGTCTTGTCGGGTATTTTCGAATTCGTAGACAACGACAATCACTAAAAATAAAGGAATATGAATTTCAATATTGGAATCATTTTTTTTGCTAAGCATTAAATTAGATTTCAATCATATGATCAAAATTATTATTTTCTACCCACTCAATAATTTGAAACACTTAAAAATTAAATTAAATATATTTTTAGTCCCTATAATTATTTTTTTGACAAGAGTCCCTATAATTTTTTAACATTTCATTTTTAATTTCTGTAAAAATATTCATCAACTTTTAATTCCCTACATAATTACATTGATAGCAATTTTAGTCGTGGCTAAAATGAAACTTGTTAAAATATCCTTCAACTTTTAAATTTTTTATTCATTTTTTCTAGTTATGTTTACAACTTTATAAAAAAATTATCCACAAATATTTAGAATATTTTAATGTGGACGAATTAAATATCAATTATTTGAACGTCAAATACTCAAGATGACAGTCACGATAATTTGGATCTATAAATTGAATTTTGAACTTATCTTTGTGCGGGAACTTATCTTTCCAATATTAATTAAATGTAATATGAGGGCCACAATTGATAGCAAGATAATTTTGTAGGGACTAAAAGTTTAAAAAATTAGAGGGACTAAACATAAAATATTAAAATTTTATAGGAACTATATATTAAATCCTTAAAAAATATTGATTTCGTAGTGATAACATAAATGATTATAAATATTGCTAAAAAAAATTTCTTCAAAAAAAAAATATTGCTAAAAAAATGATTATAAAATATTTGGAGATATCTTCTTTACTTTTTTTTGGTGGTGGCCGGGGTTTGAACCCCGGACCCGCTAAAAAAATGATTATAAAATATTTGGAGAAGTTTTTTTGGTGGTGGCCGGGGTTTGAACCCCGGACCCGCTAAAAAAATGATTATAAAATATTTGGAGATGAGATATCTTCTTTACTTTTTTTGGTGGTGGCCGGGCTTTGAACCCCGCACCCGGACCTTACATATATTATATTACGTTTTGTCCATACCAACTGAGCTAAGCTCACGAGGACTTTGGAGATATCTTCTGACAAAATGTGTTGTATTTTAATATAAATAACTACCAAAATACCCGAGCAAATGCACGAGTTTGTTGATTTTTTTAGATAGTTAAGTTCAACAGTATATTAAGATAGAAAATATATAATAAAGTTTTAGAAACTTGTTACAAAATATTATTCATCTATAACTGAAACAATTATATAATAACAATTATATAATAAAGTTTTAGAAACTTGTT
This sequence comes from Medicago sativa, assembly GCF_051527215.1. Lineage (NCBI taxonomy): Eukaryota > Viridiplantae > Streptophyta > Magnoliopsida > Fabales > Fabaceae > Medicago > Medicago sativa. The sequence goes on along the minus strand of NC_140755.1, from coordinate 9,813,774 downwards.
ACAAAATATTATTCATCTATAACTGAAACAATTGTGCACTTTCATGTAAGAATTATTAAATGAATACAAAAAATTATTAAATATATTGTCTCATGTATGTTTTTATAATAAATTATAATTGTTCTCATTTTTATTTAAAACATAATGTTTTTATAATAAATTATAATTATTCTTATTTTTATTTAAAACAATTTTTATTTAAAACATAGCAAAAGAATAATAAATAATCCTTTATATAACTCATTAATCCTTTTATTGGTAGTGACCGGGGTTTGAACCCCGGACCTTGCATATCTTATGCATTGTCCATAGTTTTTATAATAAATTATAATTGTTCTCATTTTTATTTAAAACATAATGTTTTTATAATAAATTATAATTATTCTTATTTTTATTTAAAACAATTTTTATTTAAAACATAGCAAAAGAATAATAAATAATCCTTTATTATATTTAAAACATAGCAAAAGAATAATAAATAATCCTTTATTATATAACTCATTAATCCTTTTATTGGTAGTGACCGGGGTTTGAACCCCAGACCTTGCATATCTTATGCATTGTCCATACCAACTGAGCTATGCTCACGAGGACAAATTTAACTCATAAATCAATGACAAACATTTATTCCTTTTATGATTTTATAATAAAATATAATTATCAGTGGTAAATATTGATAGTTTTTATGACGTGTATGGTGTCAAATTTTTTTGTGCATCAGTGATAAATATTGATACTATATTTTTTATAGAGTAAAAGAAAAGAAAGTAAATTTTTTTAACTAAAAAATAAAGTTAATATTGCTCAAAAATAAATAAATAAATCAATAGTGAAAACAAAACAAGAGAGATAGATAACATGTAAGAAAGGGAGATAAAAAAATATTTATTGTAACTAAATTTTTAATTGATAGTTTAAATAATATTATAAATATGATAAAATAATTTAAAATAAATGAATAAAATGTAAAAAATAAAAGTACAGCCCAAAAATGGTTAACTTTATGTAAACAGAAATTATTTTTTCCATTGAGAAGAGAAAAAAAGTATTCCGTAAAAAAATAAAAAAGAGGAAAAAGGATAAATGAAGACAAAGGTTCATGTTACCACAAAAATACAAAATATGATTTCACTTCAAGAGTAAGATCGATAGGGTAGTGTGTCATTCACATGTCATTTATAGTATAAATAGGTGCCTAGTCTAACTATGCTGAGCAGAGCAAGTTCAAGCAAGAGAGAAAAATAGGTCTCAAAAAATATTTCCCTTTCAGAGACAACACTCAAATATTGGTCTGGTTTCTCTTTCTTGAATATTCATTTCAGAAATGAGCTCTTTTTAGTTAATTTTTTGAAAAAAAATGAGCACTTTTTTTATTAGTGTGTTGTTCTTGTTCCTGGGTTTATTTGCAGTGTTTTATTTTCTTTCTTCTTTTGGTGTCACGTTTGATCTATTGACCTATTCTAATAAATTTCCATGTGAAGCTTTTTATTACTGAACATGGCTAACTTTCCTCCTAGCCTTTTTCTTGATCATAGATTGTCAAAGAAAAATGACATGTTGAAGATCTGGATAGAGTTTCTTTGAAGTTTCAGTGCATATTGAATTTACCGCGAGTTTGACTAAATCATATGCGTCACTAATTTTTGCATAATTTGCGTATTCAAAACAAAATCGCGGTGTCATGTCATGTCATGATTTTGTTCACTTTCAATCTAAACACACACACACTTAATTGTTGGTTGTGCAAAATTTGATGATTTCTTTACTTCTTACTTCTATTATTTCTTTATTTCTTACTTTTATTTCAAATTTAGGGCTTCATTTGAAACTCTCTTTTTTCCTTTATCTTGATTTTTTTTTTTTAACAGTTCCTTTATCTTGATTTAGTTGGTTAATTCATACATGCATGATGAACATGACATGATCAAGTTATGGGACGGTGGGTTTTGAAACTTAAAATGAAACTCTATCCTTTTCTTGCTGAATTTAAGACGGTGGGATGAGAAAGATTTTAGAAAAATACAAATAATACAATAAAGTATTACAATCAAATTTTATGTGATATCACCAATACGTATACGTTTCTTAATTTGTTCATTTTTCCTATATCACACTAAAATCAAACATGTGCTAGCCTCACAATGAACACACATATACACATTTTTTCCTTGGTACCCTTTTTTCTTTAACTCTTAATAACTTCTATGTTTCTTTTTCTATTATAGATATGAATATGGGAGATGAAATCACTATACACCAAGTTGAAATCCCCATTGAAGAATTGAGTGCAGCTCTAAGAGAACAACTAGTAATTGGAAAGATGGGAGAATGTCGCATTTGTCATGAGGAAGAATGGATCTATAGACTTGAAGCACCATGTAGATGTGATGGCAGCTTAAAGGTTTTTCAATTCTACCTTAAACACCATTCATAATTACTTGTTTTAACTGTTCGCGCTATTTCAACTAGAATTTTAAAATAGTTTTAAATCGAGGTTGTGCTTAACCCGCCAAAACTTGATATCACGACAACGACAAAATGTGGTCGTCATTCAAAAAAACGACAAAATCCGGTTATATGGTGGCATATTGTTGTCGGACATTTTTGTGCAGAACTCTAAAACTTTTTATATTGTGGTCAAGATTTTGCGGACCGCAATTTAGAACTATGTAATGTGTGTTTATTAATTTAGATTTTTTTTTTGGGCAAATGATTTATTTTAGATGATTTTATTTGTATGAGTAATGTATAATGTTCTAATTTTTAAACTATATACTAAATTAAATGCAAATTTCCCTGTGTCTTAGTATGCTCACAGGAGATGTATTTCCCATTGGTGCAACGTCAAGCGCAGCATAAGATGTGAGATCTGCCGTGAGGTACATATATTGTCTATGGATATATCCTTGTGATATATAGTTATGGTGGTGTTTTCTTAATTTTTCATGAATTCTATAAATTAATGACTTCCATCTTTGATTTATATGCATTTATAGGTTTAGTTACTCGTTAGTTTTTTTTTAACTATTTGACAAATTTTAAGCCGGCGAGTGAGCAATAACAATTTGTAATTTGTTAATTGTTATTTGAAAGAGTTGTGCTATTTATTGCGAGAGATTTCTTCCTGAATGACTCATGAAATTTCAGTCAACCATTTAAATCTTGGTAATAGCCGAAAATCACGGCAAGTAAAGTGTGGAACTTCTTAAAACTTTAAAAAAGCGTAAGTTGAAGTCTCGCACGTGATGTTGTCGTGAAATAGTTTCTCGTTTAACGTTATGATATTTGTGATTAGGTCCTCTAGTTAAAAAAATAATATTAAGTAGGTCCTTAAATTTTTAAATATGAAAATGCTCCATAGACATTATTTAACATGACTCAATATACAAAGCTATGCTCTCTGTATGATTGGGTGTGCAGATTTTCTCTCCAAACTTTGCAGTGACTGAACCACCTTCTCTTGATGAAGATGACATTCCCGTCAGGCATGTTCTATATAGCCACCCTTCTCAATTTTTAGTAAATGCAAATCTTAGCAATAATATAAACTAAAATATTTAAGTTTTATTTATTTTTTCAATGAAGTGATCGCTGGACGATCCCTAACACAAACATTGGAATGATGTCGCCACTGCGACTGATTGAGCGCGGCAATAATCGCCTTATCCGGTCTATGGTACTGAACACTGCTGGAGGCGTCATTTTTGGGACGCTACTTCTCATGGTAATTAACACTTCTCTCTAAATCTAACGGTTTCTACATCTGTTACAAAATACATGTAAAGGATACGTTTTATGTATTATGTGTCATTTGCATTCAATTCCATCTAATCTTTGATTAATTACTTGCTCATGAATCAAATGCAGTTCCTTGCATCAATGATTATAAGGGATGCATATTACCTTACACCACCCAAGGAGGATATGTTTTCTCGCGTTATGTACCTTGTAAGGGATGCATATCATTTAACCTAATCTCATGAAAGTTTCTAGTTATTGGTGTTTAATTAGTTATTCTTGAATCATATAATTCATAAGAAAATATACATTTGTATTTCAGACTGTGGTGTTTATTACTGTGCCCCTATATGTTTTCTACTGGATTTTGGCTTGCAGGTAATTATTTTAGGATCTCATCTATTTCTGTTACTACCCTTTTAGTATTAATTATTTTATGATCTCATGACATAACTTTATGATTTCTGATTATTATCAATTTATAACTTTTTTACATTACTTTAGAGGCCAGCAAGAGCTCGACCGCATTGACAGGGAGAGGGAGAGGGAGATGGAGAGGGACATGTGAAGGAGTCTCTCTGGACAGTTTCCTCCTTTATAAATAAGCATGCAACAATTGCAGGAGGAATAAGAAATGCAATCTATCATCAACAAAAAATGGGAAACTTCAACAAAACAAAAACAAAAAAATTGAAAAATCAACAAAAAAAATGCAATAGTCATCAACAAAAAAAATGAAAAATCAACAAAAATTTTCCATCTATTGGTATTGCTGAGGAGTAAGAAGAAATGCAATCTATTATCAACAAAAAATGAAATATCAACAAAAAGAAAAGAAAAAGAGGTGCAATCTATCTATATTGTAAAATAAAAAGTGTGTAAGATATTATAGTATTGCTGGAATTGTATAAATTCCCTATTGTAAATTACTTGTTGTGTCATGTTATTATTTGAGTCTGTATTGCTGGAAGAGTAATCTATTATAGTATTTCTGGAAATGTATAAATTTCCTATTGTAAATATACCTTGGTGTGTGATGCTATTATTTGTGTCTGTATTGCTGGAAGTGTGTAATGTATTATAGTATATATTGCTGAAATTGTATAAATTTCAGAATATATATTAAATAAAGTCTATTTGTACAGAAATTGAGCCTTTCCATATTTAACTTATTTTATGATCTCATCTAGTATGCCCTTAGCTTGATGCTAGTATTTGTGGCTGCCAAGTGCTAACTCTGACAATAACTTAGGTCATCTTTTCTGATTTTTTAGTACTTATTAGACCCAATATAGATAGTTTAGTTTCTCTTTTCAGTATCTGTAGTAATATCACAGTATTCTTTTGTATCTCTCTTGTCTTGAGTCATACCAATTTCAACAATGAGAACAGTGAATATTCTGATAAACCTTCTTGATTCCTTATTATGTAAGATTGAAATTCTCTCATCGCTTCTGCGATCCTTTCTCAATTTTTAGCCAAGATTGTGATCAGCTCAGCACAATCAGAGAACAACAAAACCCTAAAAAAAACCATTACTTTCTTCACTCAGGATAAAAGACCGGATCAGTTCTTGTTGATCTTCCTCTAGCATGTCCTCTAAATGATCATAACTAGTCGAGCCGCAAAAAGAGCATCGAATCATACAAATCGTCAGCTAATTGGTAAAATCAGTCTACAACTCATCGCCAGCCAAGACTTCCTGGTCCCAAGCCTTAACAGACTCGTATGGCAGTCGCGGTGACAAACAACATTCATCCATCGTATGCACCAACCAACATTCAAGTTGCACTACATACCATATCTATGTCTCATCTTGATGATCAGTGGTAGATAGACATCAATGCCACTTCTCACATGACTATAAATGGAAGTAATCACAAGTCTTATTTAAAAATGAGCAATAATATTAATTTTGGTTGTGGTCATAATATTTCAGTTATTGTTTACATAAATGCATTAGTACCTTATCATCATCATTCCTTATCCCCAAACAATGTCTCAATTGCATCAAAGTTAATTAAAAACCTTGTTTGTGTAATAAAATTTACAATTGATAGAGATATTTCTATTGCATTTGATCCTTTTGGATTTTTTGTAAATGATTTTTAGACATGGATACTTTTAATGAGGTGGAATAGCTCTGGTGACCTTTATCCAATTACCATAAAACCAACCACTACCAAATCTTGTCGCTTTATCCAAAGAATTATGGAACAATCGCTTCGGACATCGTGGCACGTTTTAAGCTCTCTTCATCGAAACAAATTCATTTTATGTAATAAGTTTCAGAAGGATTTCTTTTGTCATTCTTGTCGTCTTGAAAAACAAATAAAATTATCATTTTATAAATCTTTTTCATATACTTTGTTGCTTTTGATATTGTGCATATTGATGTTTGGAAGTCATCTATTCTAAGTTTAGGTGGACATCGTTATTATGTTTTATTTCTCGATACATTCATGAATTTTTTTATTGATTTTTCCAATTTCAAATAAATATTAAGTTTATTCCATTTTTCTTCAATTTCTTGCTCACGTTAAAACACAGATTGAAAGAGAAATTGAATGTTTTAAATATGGTGATGGAACAGAATATACAATTCACATTTTCACAAGTTTCGTGAACTAAATGGAATGACATTTTGTTTTTCTTGTTCCCACACCTCTCCTCAAAATAGAAAAGTCCTACGAAAAATTCGCACCATCAATAACATCATCCACACCCTTATACCTCATGCATCTTTACCACATCACTTTTGACATCATGCACTACAAATGACCACTTACATCCTAAACATCCTCCCCAAGAGATTTCCCTTTTCTTAAGCACAACTGCTTAAGACTTTCCATTGCTCAATCGCAATTGATTGAGACTCCTAGGTGCTCAAGGTTTCACCAAGAGACTTATATGCTCAAGCACGCAGGCGAGAGACTTTCTAAAATGTTTTCCCCAATTGCAAACAGATTAATTTGTTCTTACACTAGATTTAACAATGGTAGTGTAAACTGAACAAATGAACAGACTCACTCCTTAGGATTTCTAAGATATAAACTTGAAAATAAATCCTAAGTGTTTTGCGCTATTTGATTTGACAGAGTTTCGGCACAGTAAAATAGAAGAGTCTTGTTACTTCTTCTTCTTCTTCAGGTCTTTAGCTCCTTTTATAGGCAGTGATTTGAGAGACGTTGGAGAAGAGTGTCAGCACAAATAGAGTCGTTGAGAAGCTTTGATCAAGAACGTTGGCCCTTTGTCTGATATGGATAATTCGTTGGAAAGTCCTTTGAATTTCTTTTGTTGAAAGAAGAATTATTTGTTGAATTCTCTTTGTTCTTGATGTCCTTTGTCTGGTTGCACACGTAAACAGAAGAAGACAAAAGAACTGCTCTATCAGATACTATGATAGAGACAACTCACAGAATAAGACAAAAGCTTACGTGGATTATGAGTCCCTCAGATCCAAGTATGCTAGTCAGATTCTGTGTTTGATGTCCTTCACAGAATCTGTTGAGATCACTCTCGCCAGCTTCTGTGAGCCATCCTTCTTAAGGACATTGACTTCTGGTTGACCTTCCCTTTGGATCTTCCATCATAGTCTTATAAGATTCCCAATCCTTTTCTGATGCTCTTCATATGTCCTTTCTTCATGATTGATAGATTCAACACACTTGAACATATTGTTAGTATTCCAATTGTTCTCCAATAATTTGTTATCATCAAAACCGTAAAGGACTTGTATGATCCATTCTTGTTCTAACAGAATTGACCATGTTTTCCTTTCAATATATTGGACCGGCTGATTTCGTATAATTTTTCAAAGATCGGTACAAATGATTTGGATTGTATCAGTTTTTATTTTTTCTTTAGAAAATAAGTTTAGGTTTCCCTACTATCTATTATCGTCCAATTTATTCAACAACAAAGAAAACCTAATATCCTTCGTAGTTGTGATTCTCCTACCTATTACCAACAACCGAATAGTGGAGAGTCGTCCCTAGGGTGCGGCGGCCTAGGGCCCATGGCCATAGGGGACCTAAAAAAAAAATTATATGCGAGGTGTGTATATGGCAGTAAGTGTTCTATAGGGGGTATATATAGTAAAAAGTACAAAGAGGTCGCAAATCTTTATAAATAACTTCAGCCCAGGAACCAATCAAAATTTTTTTTTTTTTACAATTCAACAACATTTCATTTTGAAGCTTGCTTTTTCGACATCCAATCTTTCCTGGAAACACATGGAAATGACTAAAAAATCCAGCGGTAGTTAACTACCGTCGGTTTTCTAGTTATAAGCCAGCGGTAGTTAACTACCGCTGGGGGAATTTGAGTATTTTACATGTGTTATTAGGAAGTTTTTGATGTTAGAAAAGCAATTTTCTTTCATTTTTACATCCCAGCCCAGTGCTTTACTATTCACACCCCCTATAATTTCATTAGCCAAAAACGCAAAACTGAGAAGTAAAACGTAATACGTATAAGGAAATGTAAAACACAGAATCTCTACTCCTTCCCATAGTCAAGCATTTGAAGATGTTTTTTGGTGTTTCGGATTGAAGCTAACCTGGATTTGTATTTATCTCTTATAATATAATATGACTTTCATCATGAAAGTTTCATGCTTAAGACATCAAATTTGGTCTTGTATGATTTTTTTTATATGTGACATATCGTATTCTATTGACAAATGATAAAAGGTTTTCATGTTACTGGGTATGAGGGAAGTGTATTTATACTAATTTTATAGATTTATGGTGATTAATGATAACGAAGCTCTTTGAGAAGTTTGGGCTAATTAAACTTCTTCAAAAACACTGAATCATCAAATCATATAATGAAACTTATACTGTTTGGTATGTTTACCTATCGTTTTGCTTAACTATGTTGGGTTTGGTTTGCCCCCAATCTTTTTTTTTATTTTGTTATTTTTTTTATTAATAATATATAGGATGAGGTGCATTCGACACACAATGTTTTGTGGTGTCAGCAGAGCTGAGATTTCAAAACATCGTATTATAGTGACTGGGGGTGCCGGCATAGCTCGGATGTCAACCGTCATAAATAATATGTGTCTCAATCATCGTTTATCAAAAAAGAAATATGATGAATTATGTAGGAGACCCTTTTTTAAATTTGGCCTAAGGCACATAAAATATTAGGAACTGGGAAGAATAGTGTTATTTAAAATAAATAAAAATAAAAAAAACTGTTATTAATCAAGCAAATCCAAAAAGACATGTTGTACAATTATACAAGACATATACATTATCGAAACAATATTTGGGTTTTCTAAAATCTATTGGGCTATCAAATCGGCCACCTTATTTCCATTCTTCCTCACATGGTTAAACTCAACTATATTGGGTTTTCTAAAATCTATTGGGCTATCAAATCGGCCACCTTATTTCCATTCTTCCTCACATGGTTAAACTCAACGTAAGTAAAACATTATTTCAATCTTCTCATGATTTCGATTATGCTTTCAGCTAGATAAATTTTTATTTACCCATCAATAAAAATTGGGTAGAGTTATCTATGGAAGTTTTATTAGTGCAATAGTATTTTTAACAAGATTCAAAGTTGATATGTTATCAATTTTCATCTTCAGGGGATTTTTACTTCACAATTCAGCTCTTTCATCCATGAATCAAGCTAGACTGCTTGACAAGCAGCAAATGTGCCTACAATATACCCTGCTTCACAAGAGGATAAGGTTGTGACAGGTTGCTTCTTGGTGCATCAGGAGATCGCAACATTGTTGAACTTGAAAACATAGCTAGAAGTGTTTCTTCTATCATTTCTATCTCCACACAAGTTTGAATAAGAATATCCTACTAGCTCAATTTTTTCTTCTTTGTTCTCATTAGGAAATAGCAAACCTAGCTTCATGGTTCCTTTTATGTAGATGAGAATCCTCTTAGCTGTAGTGAGACACGACTTCCTATGATCATTCATGTATCTGCTGATGATGCTTCCTATGGTTCGTCAACGTACAAGCATATCATTGTGATATCAGTGTCACTCAGGTTTAACTCATACATACCATATTTAATTATGCATATTTTGAAGCCAAGATGAATCAGAAACTGATCTATTCTCTTGTTCCATGCTCTTGAAGCATGTTTTAAAGCATATAGTGCCTTATGCAAATTATACACCGTTTGTTACTTCTCTTTTACCTCAAATCCTGAAGGTTGAGTGACAAAAAAGAGTTTTCTCTAATGGTCCATTTTAAAATGCAGATTTTACATCTAAATGGTGCATTGACCATTTCCTGCTACAAGCTAATGTAACTATTAATCTGACAGTTTTTATTCTAGCTACCGGTGTAAAATATGCATTTTATTTAGGGAAAATATGGGCAGTTGCATAGAGACAAAAGTGTGTGAACTGGTCATTAAATATTACATCTTTTTTCTTTTAAAAAAATAATATGGGACCTTTTTCCAATGTCTTTATTTTTAAGATAAAGAAAACCCAATGTCTTTGTATCATCCATAATGTTAGGTTTTTTTTTTTTTTTTTTTTTACCTATTTCCGTATATCATCCACAATAGTAGGAGTAATAAACAAGCACCTTCGTTGTGGAGTCGAAAATTTCAATGGTATGAAAGCATCTTTAATTTTATTGACTTGTAAAGAAAATTGTGACTTTTTTAAGCATCGAAAGAGTGCTATGTTGGGGGTAGCATTTGGGTGACATTGAGTGTCAATGTCATGTGACATTATCCAACCACAATGTCGCAAGTGTACAAAAAGAAAAAAAAATCATGGTTTTCTTCTCTATCATTTTCAAGGATCTTTTGTTTTTTTTACACTTGTGACATTTTGGTTGGTCAATATCACATGACATTGGCACCGCAATGTCACTCAAGTGTTTTCCGCTATGTTGTAGTTGCTCTTATTAAAATTGTGACTTTTTTTTTCAAATGCACCAATGGTTTGAGCTCACACATTTTAAATATGGAGAAATAAGGTGTCTAGTGTTTGTACTCCAACCCCCACATATAATATGCAATGTCATTACCAACTAAATTAAAATCATAGAATATTAAAGTTGAGAGTCTATCGGGTAATCAATGTGTTCAGCATGTCTATAAATTGAATTTGAGTTTTAATTCTTGAGTCATTGGATTCTTTTCAATTTACTGTTTTTTACATCATTATTGATTGTTATGTAATACTCGTTTCGCAGAACACATCTCTTTATCTATTTAATTTCATATATATCATTATTAATTATTAATAATCAATCACATAAGTTAAAATTATTTTAAAGACAAGGTTCGTAGATTTTTATACCTATCAACTCTAAAATATCATTTATATAATTTATGTATTTAACTATTTTATATGTTTCCTTATGATTTGTCAAAAAAAAATGTTTCCTTATGATTTTAATTTATACTTTTTTTTTTACATTTATAAATTTCAAAATATGGTAAAGTGTCCGAAATTTTACCTAGTGATGTACTAGAAAAAGGACCAGAAAAAAAGATATTTCTTGTGAAAGTGGCAGGGTGTTAAAGTGGTAGGGTATGCAACTTTGACATTTCTCTATATAAATAGTTCAACACAAATTCAATACATCGTTTCCAATTACGCATTTCATTCTGATTAGAAACATGTAATAATAATTGATCTTCCAAGGGCCTGTTTGGTTTGGCTTCTGAGAAGCAATTCTAGCCCAAAATCAATTCTCTACAGTGCCAAAAACAATTCTAGCCAAAAACAACGTGTTTGGTTCAGCTTTTCAGAATTGCTTTTGTCCTCCAAAAGCAATTCTCCATGAAGCTACAAATTCTAGCTTCTAGCTTTTCTAGAATCAATTCTCCTTGAACAACGTGTATAGGTTTGTATATTTTATTATTACAACACGTTATTTTACTTTATTGTCCTTTATCAATTCTCATTCTTTATCAATTCTCCTTTAGCTATGTCTATTTTAGTAATTATACATTCAAAAGCAATTCTACATAATTGCATCCAAACATAAATCATTTTGTTTAATCAATTCTACATAATTGTATCCAAACATAAATCAATTCTCTCAGAATCAATTCTGTCAGAATCAATTCTATCAGAATCAATTCTCTCAGAATCAATTATATTCAAAGCTGAACCAAACGGACACCAAATCAAGATTACATTTCATATATAGATGGTAACACTTGCATTAATAGGCCACTCTCAATAAAGGCAAACAAGCCTAAAAGGAGTGATATGATATTTAATAGTAGCACATGGAACCCATAATCTCAAAAGGGTATCCCAAAGTACATCAACACATTTTTCATAGACCCAAAAGGGGTTACCATCTAGTTAGCATAAAATAAATTAAAATATATAAAGGACACAACAAAGGGGGGAAATTATTAAATATAGTGATAGTGATATAGGTAGTTGATTGATGAAATAAAAGAAGCTTTTTTTTTTTATTTTAAGGGCACTTGGGTCCTCCTTGTTGGGTCTTCCAGTTGTTGTAGCAAGGGCACACTGCTTTGTTACCATAATAGCCTGGTGGTACACACAAGCACTTCTTACAACACTTCTGACAGAAAAACATGCAAGGCTTGTGGTATTGTGTCTGTCCACATCTCCTTGAGCATTGGGATGGGCATTCTGGTCATTTCACATTGCCAAGAGACAAATAAATTATTTATTAAATTAAAAGTAAAAAAAATCATCACAGTGGTTTTTTTTTTCTTTAACACATCATCATATTCAAGACAGTCCAACAGAAACAGCTTTTACTGAAACTGAAACAATTTTGACTATAGTCAATGTAATGGACCAAGAAGAATATTTTGTTCATTACAAAAAAAACATTAAAAAAATTCAACAAAAAATGATTTTTTGTTCATAAAATATCTTTTTTAGAGGAGTTATATTTTTTTTCTTAAAAAATAGTAGTCAGCCACCTTTATACCATTAGATCTAGCCCAAATGATTAGTATTCAGTGTGTGTGTTAAATAAACCCTATAAATCCAAGTGGTAAAAATAATTTTTATTTAAAAAAAAGTGGTAAAAAATAATTTGCTTTATATGCAAGTGGTAAAAATAACTAAACTCATGCTTAAATAATTTTCAACTACACTATCAAGTGTTAACATAACCCACATGATTTACTTTTCTTGTTGAGACAATTGTTTCTTTATCTTCCGTTCAGATGTTGATACCATTTTTTTCAAGTTCCAAGTTGGAGAAATCAATCTATAATCTCTATATTACTTTATTATACCCCAAAAATACAATGTGAAGAAAAAGGAAAGGAAAAATTAATCTCATAAGAAACTTTACTTACGGTAGCTCTTGAGACTTCCAGGTCCATATTGACTCTGAAGAAAACAAAATTAAACATAATTTAGCACTAATTGACACCCACAAAAAAAGCAAAATTACAAAACTCCATTTTGACCATTTTACCCATGCACCCAAAAAATTAAATATATTATACCTTGTTATCATTGAGGTGACCTCCTTGATCATTACCAGCCATGACCTGAAAAATCAAGCCATACATTCAAATGTAAGCATTACCTTCTTTCATACACTAATCACTACTCAATTAGTGAAACATAAGTCATGTTCTTGTGTATTTTGATCTTTAAAATTAAATACTAACCAATGTTTGAAGCATGGAAATTGCAATGAGTGCTAAGATCAAAGAAGCAAAGAACTTAGTCATGGCCATTGTAGCACCTCTAGATTTGGAAAAACTCTATTTGTAGGTAAGAGAGAACCAAATCACAAGAGAGAAAGATATTAATTGAGGAGATGTGGGATCAAGTTAGAATGAATGTGGGGTATTTATAGAGTAATGAATGTGAATGGGGTTTAGATGAAACATTTATTGGGTACACCCATTAGTAAAGAGTTGTCCTCATTTTGACCAACAGTTATCTGACACGTGTGTCGGTTTATTATTATTGCTGATGTGAGCCACATGAGATCTGATCGTACGGTCTACATTATGCATTTAATTTATTTTGATAATGCTATGCAACTTGGAACATAACTACCTATAAAAATAACTACCTCTAGATAAAATAAAATAAGAGCAATGCTATATCTCTAGAAAAAAAACATCAAGAATTCTTCAAGAATAAAAAGCAACCAATCACAATGCACTATTTGTCACAATTCAAGGAGGTGTGGCTGAAAATTAGGAAATGGACAAATAAATCATGCAATTAAAACTTGTCACATGTGTCTTGAAAAATTCTTGATGCTATTTTTCTAGATAAATAGCATTTTCCATAAAATAAATTGGAACATAACTACCCTACACTGTTTTTATTCAAAATAAAAAAATAAAAAACTACTCTACACTTTTTTAATGATAATAACTACTCTATCTACACTGTAGCTGCTACGAAAACCTACAAACAATATTGCCTAAAAATATATGGAAAATACTAGGTGGATACTTTTTAACAAATCAAATATAATAAAATTATGTTGTATTTATCATGGTTAGTGTCGCTCATTTGACAAGAACATTGTGTTATGAGTAATGATATTTTGACATCCATTTATTGACAATTTTGTTGACAACCTTGTTTTTCTCACTTCTTATTGGTCAAAAACAATGGAGAGAGAAAAAGGAAGAGAGAGAATAACAACATCATGTGAGTATGAGAGAGAAAGTTGTCCAAAAGTTGTCAAAAATTGGTTGTCAAAATATCATTTCTCTTGTGTTATATATACAAGAGGAAGTGTTCGAACCTTAGATTTATCAATTATTTATCTTAAGAGATGAACTTTTAACCACCAGTATATGATAAAAAAAGGGTCATGTTAACCGGTGTCTCCTGGGCACCGGTTAAGCATACCATAAAACGGAATTATTGCCATAAAAGAAAACTGTTTTTGACTTTATTATAAATTAATTACACAATTTCAATGCATTAAATACTATAAAATTATATTAAAAATTATATTAAAATTTATAGCATTAACTATTTATAGCATTTCCTTAAAAAAAATTATATTAAAATTTTTGTAGTCAATGTTTTAAGTGTTAAAAATGTCTTTTTCCATGTAATTTTTTTTTCCTAGTTTTTCAATAGCAACCTCAAGACAATAGTTGATCTCCTCTCTCTCCAACAAGCCGACCCTAGTTTTTACTCTCTAGGTTTTCTCTTTCAGTTTCTTCATTGAGGGGTGGTTTTGGGTCAATTTTTGACCTGAAATCACCCCTCTTCATCTTTTTGTTCGTCGTCTTGTGCGGCGTTGTTTGATTTTCTGTCTTGGTGCGGTGTTCATTTGATTCATATTGAAAGATCGATTTATTCAATCAAATATTTGGACGTCAACGTTGCAGATCCGGAGACATGGGTAATCCGGTCACTTTAATTTTATCATATAATTTTGTAGGCATTTTGCTGTTATATGCTATTAACTTGGATGCTGTGAGTTTGTTCGCAGATTCATCCTTTACGTTTTTAGCAGTGTTGAATGATGTACTCTATCAATTTCGATTTGAATGAATGAATATCGTTTTTTTGTTTTTGTCAAAAAAAACCTCAAGACAATAGTTAGGTATGACCGAAATAAAATTGCAATCGATCTATCTTATATTAATAGTGGTTATTATCGTCTACTTATAATAAAATAAACTTCATGGCTTTTTTTAAAATAAATGTATTTTATGGTTAAATATGTTTTTGATCTCAATATAATTGAATTTTTTCGACTTTAGTCGTTTCTTTAAAAAATGTTTTTAACATTACATTTTTAAGTGTTACTAACATTTTTTTTTTTTTTACAAATAGGTGATACTAACATTGTTCCTTCCAACTATTTGCATATTAAGCAGACGGAAGATTGACGTGGCAAATTCTATTAATTAGTTATTTTCTTTTGTAAACCAGAACACCGCAACATGGGTCAATGGATTTAATATAATCCGACGCATTACGGATCTGATCCGATGGAGTGCCTGGTTAAAACATAAGGAAACTAATTTTAAAGCTTTTTTTTTTGTCCTTAAAAAAAAAAGCATTTTTTTTTAAGAATAATTTTAAAGCATTTGTAATCAAGATTAACTCTAAAGTGAGATAACACAAAAGCATACTCTCTAGTCACTATTATAAGCAAAAATTTACTTTTTAGGTTCATTGAATAAATGATGTATATGTTCTATATTAATGGCCACATACATCACTTATTCAATGAACCTAAAAAGTAGTTTTTTTGCTTATAATAGTGACCGGAGGGAGTAATTATTATGTGGGTAGACTTAAAGTCACATCTTACGAGTCATGGATAAAAGGTTATGAAATTTTCACATATGTTATACTCCTTTCAATTAGTGGCGGAGCTTTCATGGGCTAGGGTGGGCCGTAACGATCATAGGTCTATTTTTCGAGATTTTATACAATTTTGTGTCGGTTTTAGGTTTTGGCTGATCCAAATTCATGCAAATTGGAGTAGTGGTCCACCCAAATAATTTAAATAATTCAATTATAGGTCTATTTTGCGAGACTTTAAACAATTTTTCAACAGTTATAGTTTTCTGCGCTTTTAAATATGGCATACATGATTTTTGTGATGTTTATACTCGACATGTTAGCGAATGCTTATAGACCTTCAAATTTGCATGGGTTTCAAATCTCCCATATATTGTTCTGTCAACTGAAAATTATCTCAGTTAACCGTTGTAATGTAAAAAAAAAAGTTTCATAATTTATATTAGTCGTTAAATATGTAATTATTTAAGAATCCACCTAATTTTTTAGTCAAACTCCGTCATTTCAACTTTGTACATAATGCTTATTACAACTTTAATTTGTGTTTATGTATTATAATTAATTTTGGTGGCCCACTCAAGCTTTTTTTTAGCTCCGCCACTGCTTCCAATCATATTTATAAGCAAAAAAACAATTTTTTAGGTACATAAATAACTAATGTGCGTGATCACATTTATATGTCGGATACATTAGTTATTCATTGTACTTAAAAAGTTGTTTTTTCCTTATAAATATGAGCGGAGGAAGTGTATTAAAACTAATGACTAAATTGATTGATACTCCATGGTAATACTATATAGTATGTATATAAGTGTTATAAGTTATTCTCATAGTGATAATGATGTATATCACCATCTACCCTGAAACAACTATGGACCTTAGATATGGACTCAAGTAGTTTGTTGTTGTTGTTCAAATATTGTCTATTACTGGATGACTATAAAGTCGGATGATGAGTACTGCACAAATTATGTTGAGGAACTTAAGTGATCTAGATGAGATTTGTCCCTCCTACATAATAGAATTAGTATCATTGGGCTCTTTGATTAAGTATTATTTTAAAGTGTGTGGTCACACCAAGATGAGTTAATATGAGATATTAAACTAATTGAAATAAGCATACTCGTTTAATTTATCAAGGAATATTATAATTCGACCATACAAGGATGACACATATTATACCTTCGGTTCAATTTAGATATAAGGTGAAAATTGTAATTATACACACAATCACTGTCACAAAAAGGTTACGTCATATTACAAGACATTCTCGTAACTTGAATAGCGGTGGTGTGTTGCTAAATATCACTTAGTGTTTATAATATTAAATAAATAATTTAATATTATTGTCAATGTTATGAGAATCTACATAATCACACACATAAGTATAGATGAACGGGAGAATAAATAAATGGATGAGATTGATTTATAATTTGGTGCATTGTAAGGTATGGTACGCTTAAGTGAAAAACACAGTGCACCGTAAGGTACGATGGGAGGCTCTGTTTGTGTAGACTGAGTAGAGGTGTTGCAGATTGTTCAGTGTTCATGATTGCTCTCTAAGTTCGACTACAAAGGTTATGCGCTTCAAGAGGTAATCATTTGATCCCTAATCATGAACATTCGTAAGGTTACACCGAAAGGGAAATATCAATGGTTTATCCCCTGCGTTTAATCTCATTTTTGCGATATTGATTGATATACCCTATCAATTTGAATGAATGAATATCATTTTTAAAAAAAAAAAAAATCTTATGCTAGTGGGATAAGAGACAAGCATTTATGAAAGGAATGGGGAAAATTGTTAAGTTAAAGTATTAGTTGTGGAAAACTAAAAATAGAACGGATAAAGGGGGAAATAAAGTCAAACTTCAACAAATTTTAAAAAATTAAACTCAATTTATTTTACATTATTATATATATATATATATATATATATATATATATATATATATAAGCATTGCAAAATGTTAGAGCATTGATATATACTCCCTCTGTCCCCGAGAACTTAGCTCAGTTGGTAAAGACAATGAATAATATATGCAAGGTCTGGGGTTCGAACATCTCTGGGGTTCGAACCCCGGACACGACCAAAAAAAATTTACTCCCTCTCTTCTGAAATATACGCATTAATTGACTAAAAATTTGTCCTTAAAAATTTACTCTTTTTCAAATTATTGGATAAATTTATTGCCTCTTTTTCAAATAAATCCCTAATGAATACCATTAAGTGCATTGTAATATGAAATGTCATAATTTATTACACATACTCCCTCCATCCCAAATTAAAAGTAAACAAAATTCATTTTCATCATCCCAAATGATAAGTAAAAACGACCAACTTTTATCCTATTTAATTATGTTGTTTTAAATGGTAATATTTTCCAAAGTGAAATTACATGCAAATTGCATTCCATTTGCTCTTCATTCAATTTTCTGCATTATCGATAAACAAACAAAGTTGTTTTTACATCTCCCGTAAAATTTATTTTAAAGAGAACACCAAAAGTTTTTACCTAAAATTATTATGTTTTAGTTTTTCTTAATAAATGTGAATTGGATTTTTTTTTTCATATTAACTTGGGATGGAGGAAGTACATATATAATTGGAATTTTAGATACACTCATACATAAAATAGACACATTAACTACAATATCTTTTTTTTAAGTCTTTTTTTTATAAATATCAATTTTACTTGATAAAAGTTAAAAAGACAATATGTAATTATATTAAGGGACATAGGGAGTAAATAATTAGAAGAAAACGAATAGATGTCCCTTAACAATTAAAAACTATCTTATAATTAGGAATAAAACAAAAAAATCTCATAATTATGAACAACCGAAGAAATGGAAGAAACATAAACTTTAAAATTTCAAAATTTACCAAGCTTAGTACATGACTCCGGTTGGTGCTACACTAGTTAACCTAGGAACGTTAGAAAAAGTAGTATCGTCATGACACATTAAATCAATGAATATTTATGAAATAAATTGTTTGATTTCTTAAAAGATAAATTCCATTCAAAGACGAAGGGGGGATTATAGGAAACTCTAATCGCCGTTAGTCATCTGAATCTCAAAACCTAATCTCGCATTGGACATGACAATTAAAATCTTGCAATTCTAATCATCTTTTATTTATGTTTTCGTTTAAAATAAGTTTTTTCTAATTATAGAGTTGAACGAGAATCCCTGTGGAGAACGATACAACTTACTACTTTACTACTTATTGCGATTTGGTACACTTGTCAATTTCATCCATCATTTCTTATTGGATCGAACTAGTGCAATGTGAATTAAACAAATGAAAGTTCCACATTGGATGGATCACACTCATTAATAGTATTTATATAGTGGAAGTGTACCTCTAAATGTGTATGTGTATTGGTGCACAATCTAAAATATTTTGATACTTGATCTAAAATATTTTTAGTACTCATTCATAGATATTCTGGTACTAAATATGAAATATTTTGGTACCCATTTGAGATATTTTTGTACTTAAGAAGAGATATTTTGGTACTAGATTTGATATGTGAATTACCTGATCAAAAAGTTTCTCACATAGTTGTAAATTTTCTCTACAAATACAGAGCTCACATAGTTCATTCCACACACCAAAAAAGACTTTTGAGTAGTCAATCCTTTTTCTTCGCTTCTCCCTTTGGCTTGTGTTAACAAGCTCTTCTTCTATTCATCTCCTTTTTCCGTCCCTTTTAAATTAAGAGTGTTCTTAAGACTATAGACTTTTTCTAGTTATAATGTCGCTTTGTAATTAAGAATGATTTTAAGAGCATAGTCTATTTGACAATTTACGTCTCTTTAGAATAAAGAGCATTTTTAAGATCATAGTCCCTTTTGAGTTATAATGTCCCTTCAAAATTAAGAATCATATTAAGCATATATTCTCCCTTGATTTTTGGAGAAGTTAAAGGTTATAATGGTGGCAGCATCGTATTTGAGTGGTTGTAGTACCATATTGATTTTTGGAGATGTTAAAAGTTAGATTGATGATAACACCATATTTGAGTGGTCAAAATATCATAGTAACGTGGTCATAATACCATGATTGATAGTTTAGTATTAAATTAAGAGTGGTTTTAATACTGGATTGAAGGTGTGATTCTTGAACGATTAACTACAATGCAATAATTAATCGCACAACTATAACTGAGTTTTTTTTTTTTTTAATCTTGTAGGCTGCGTGTTTGATCGTTTATCTTATCTAATTTTTGGATAGTGCCACGGAACGTCATAAAAAGAATAATCTAATAACAATTTGGAAATCCAAAATAAACAGAAAGATATGTACAGTATTTAAGGCCATTTCAGTAAAAAAATCGATAAGTTAAAATTTTGAAAATAATGCGATGGAGAATAATATAGTAATTAAAATCATATACTAATGAGAATCGTATATTTAAGGAAGAAGTGTTGAGGAGAATTTTTCTTAAAAAAAAGAAATATTTTACAGGGAATTCAATTTTGAATCTTAATTGATATGATCTTTAGTTAGACTTCTGAACCTCAAATTACGAAGGTCATCTTCTCTTAAAAATTAGAGGTTAAAAATCAAAAATAAAAAAGATTGTAGTATATGACCTACCTACTTTAAAAATCAGTTTTTGACTTTGAATAGAAAGTATACTGATTTAAACAATATAGAAAATATAAAATTTAAAATCAGAAAGATAAGGAAAAATTATTCTTTAGATAAATCTATTCTATAAAATAATTGCAATTTTCCTTTTTTATGAGCAATACTTTAAGGTGTACACTTAAAGGTGAGGCAAATAGAAAACAATTTGATTCAGCTAAAAGCTTTAGGCATTCTTACTGTTTTCTCAAAGCTGTGGGTATGGGCCACTTGATAACCATAATAGATCAAGTTTCAACTTGTATTATACCAAGTTTCAACAAAGATATATGCATTAGGGATCATGTTAATGTCATATGCAATCCACATGCAACTAAATTGTCATAATATAAAAAATTGGGTGGTGGGCTCTTCCGGCGGTGCATCGTTTGCTTTCATGAGAATTCACAACATAAGATATTTTATACTCGTCACTTGATCCTTTTTATTATGAGTGTGTTGCAATATTAAGAAAAAATGTACTTTAAATTAGTTTTAGATTAACGTCTAATAAGAATGAAGTATTTAGTAGTTCTTTTTAGAAAATAGTTATAAAATTGGACTTAGATGACAATACTATTGATTCTTACTAAATAATACTGTAAAAGTATTTTACACCGTCCGTTTTCTTTCCATTTTAATATTTTAACATTTCCGTTTGTTGTCTGTTTGCCTTTCATTTTATATTTTATATAAATTACAATTTTTTTGGTAGTGATATAAATTACAATTTATATATATATATATATATATATATATATATATATATATATATATATATATATATATATATAGGGGTTTGCTAGAACACACCCACTAGTTTTCATGTGGGAGTGTTTTAGCAAGTAAATAACTAAAAAGTGGTTAAATACACCCTAAGGTGTATGTTACTATAACACACCTTCTAACAAAAACAAGTGGGTGTGTTCTAGCAAATCCTATAGGCATTTGCTAGAACACACCCACTAGTTTTTATGTGGGAGTGTTTTAGCAAGTAAATAACTAAAAAGTGGTTAATTACACCCTAAGGTGTAGCTTTGCTAAAACACTCCCACATAAAAACTAGTGGGTGTGTTCTAGCAAACCCCATATATATATATATATATATATATATATATATATATATATATATATATATATATGAGTTTTGCTAGATGTCACCCATGAAGGTATCTTTTAGCAATCCACACCTCAAGGTATGATTTCCACTTTTTAGTTATAACTTTGCTAAAAGACACCTTCATAAAAATTAGTTGGTGTCTTTTAACAAATATTCATAGAATAACTTGCTAAAAGACACCTTCATAAAAGGTGTCTTCTAGCAATATATATATATATATATATATATATATATATATATATATATATATATATATATATGGGTTATGTTACAAGCCACCCTTTGGTGGTGTCTTTTATCAAGTCACACCTTAAGGTGTGATTTTCACTTTTTAGTTATAACTTTGCTAAAAGACACCTTCATAAAAGTAAGTTGGTGTCTTTTCGCAAATGCCCATAGAGTAACTTGATAAAAGACACCTTCACAAAAGGTGTCTTCTATCATAACCCTATATATATATATATCAAGCTGGATACTTTTTATTTTTTTATTTATAATTTCAGACAATTACTTCATGAATATATTTTTCCTCCTTTCACGAATACTTTTACTTTTTTTTGTCTACAGACCTCATTCTAGGAAAGTATCAGATTGAAGTATGTTTCTCTTCAAAGTCTCAGGATCGATTATCTTCAGTCTAAATTTAGGTGGACTATTTAGCTTCTAAAAAAAAAGTTGAGCGGATTCAATTAAGCAGATTGATTTGGAAGGAGAGGCTTTTGTGTTTACATATAAGGATTTGACATCTAAGGGGGAGGCTTTCTTGGAGGTCTAGAACCTTCTAAAGTTCAAGGACTCACTGACTTTTTATAAATCCGGAATGCAATGACTTAGAGAAGGAGATATGAACAGGAGGGTATTTTCATGCTTAATCACAACTAAGAGGAAGCATATCCCAACCTTAAAAGTTCAAAATCATTGGGTGAAAAATATTATTAAGGTTATACTAGACGACCAACTACATTTTGGATCACTTCGTTGAGCCCTTATGGGATGACCTAGTTCAAATGGTAGTGGTACAATGTGATGGGAACAAGAGTCTGAGACCTGATGATTTTAATTTTTTTTCTTCTCATTAACAATTCAAGCCTCCTATAAAGCTTCTCTTCTTATTTCACTGTCCACATCCCTAAACAAGAGTCACCACTTTAGGTATGTGATTTCAGTTTTATCTCCTTGATTGGTTGTTTGTATAAGTCAATGGCCAAAGTTCTTATGGGAAGGATCTCATATTAAAGTCATGTCTCCATTTACTTTTATGAGATTAATTCTTAGGTAGCACATCGTTGCTCAACCTGGTCGATATAGCCTTCCTTACAAGGATCTCATATTGAAGGTACATTAGATAGAGTTGTGAAGGTGATTCGTGATGGTTTTTGCATTTCCTTTTGGTATGATGTATGGATGGGGAATAGGATTGAAAACGACTCGAGTCGAACTCGGTTCTAGTTTGACATAAATAAACTTTTTTCAGCTTGAGTTTGACTTGCTTAAAGTTCACGAACAGTTTGATTTGGATCGTTAGGTTCAGTTGGTTTGCTCGTATCACATAATGCAAAAGACAATTTATTTGTAAAAAAAAATGCATTGCACATTTTTTCTTAATAATGTAACACAATCATTTTTATGTACATTTAGCGCATGAAACTCTTACAGCTTGGTAACCTAAGGTGAAAAGGTTATCGTAGGTTGATCGTTGAGTCATGACAAAAGAGTGGAAATTTGGGCACCATCTGAAGTAATTCCCTTTTATTGGCAAGTACTTTTAGATAAGGCTCCAACATACTCGGTAAAATCTTCTTTCTTTAGGTTATTTTTGATGTTGAACGTGCAAATTGTGTCTTGTCCAGCATTTTTCAAGAGTCATCGCGTTATCTTTTTGTAAATTGTAACTTCTTGCTTCAAGTGTGATATAAAGTCTTCGATTGGTTTTGATGAGATTTGGTTATGTCGTCTAACTTTTTTTTTGTTTATTCTCAATTTGTTACTCCTTTTGATGTAGTTCCTAACTTCGAAACCATTTGACTTTGGTTTGATACTCTATTGTGTGGTTTATTTTGAAGTCGAAGAATGAAGTTATCTTCTCAAATAAGGTTGTTAATGTTGAACAATTTGTAGATTGATTGTATTAAGTCTCTTCCTAGAAGTTGTTTTTGGTTAAGTTCTCTTCGTCACATTGCTTAGCTATTCACTCGATCGCAGAGCTACGTTAGGGCATATAGGTGGGCTATGACCTATCCCGCAAAAAAAATTATAGTGGAAATTACTAAAGTGTCTCTTGCTTTAAAATATAAGTCTTGTTAACCAGTGTCTCCGGGGCACTAGTTAAGGTGCTAAGAGTAGAAAGAGAAGTCAAATTTTGCATTAAAAAAAAAACTTTTTTAACTTTCAAAAAGTAGAATAAACAATTTCCAAGACAAATTTTCTTTTTATAATTCGTTAACAAGTTTCCCTTAAAATATTTACATTATGGTCCACCCTTTTCTCCCTCTCAATATGTGTTACAGTCACAAGATATTTAAACTAAATAGAACCTGATCATGAACAATTACAATTAATTTAGAAAGAAAAAAAAAACTTCAAATAATGATACATTTGAAAATGGGTTACTTGTTAACATATAAATAAAATGGGTTACTTTTTTTTTGTAGTGGCCGGGATTTGAACCCCGAACCTTGCATATTTTATGCATTGTCCAAACCAATTGAGCTAAACTCACGAGGACAAAAATGGGTTACTTGTTAACATACATTCTTGTTGATTGCTGCTACTAAGATTTTTTTTTCTATATTATTGTTCATTGCATGACAGTTTTTAAATGATATCATGACAACTTATAATTAAAGAAAAATTAGTTCAAGTATCAGCTTTGAGTCTATGAGCTTTTTTGTTATAGATTTGAAAAAAAATGTTTTTTTTTCTTTGTATTTCTAGAAATGATTTTTATGAAAATTTACTCTAAATAATAAAAATAAGTTGAAACTCATTTCTTATAAATTAAAAGAGTATTTTGGAATCCATTAACATAAACATTCATTGTTAGAGATTTAACATTATGATAATCACTCCTTCAAAAAAAAAACATTATAATAATCATATTTTTTTCAAAAAAAAAAAATCTCTAAAAATGATTTTTATGAGAAGCTATTCAAAATAATTTCTCATTTTAAGCATTTTTTGAAACTTTATTATGCAAAAATAGTCGTACCAAAAGGATGAAATAGTTTTTTTTTGAAGGAAAAGGATGAAATAGTTAAATAAACTTTTTATGATACACTATTCAAATTAATTTCTCATTTGAATCTTTTATAATGAATTATAACAAAAAACGATACACTATAAAACTCATTTGACAAAAAACAATAAAAGTTTTGTTTAAAATGACTTGTTTTTGAAATAATTATTTTTGTGTTTTACTCAATTTCTTTTTTGGCTCTGTCACTATCTACAACTACAAGGGTGGATAGTGGAATCTTTCATGTGTGGTTATATCGTCTTTTGGTTTGGTTGCTTGTGTTTTCTTTTGACTTCTATGCGTTTGATTTATTAAACACTGTGTATTTGACAAAATAATACAAGATAAAATAGTAGAATATAAATCAAAATAACACATAACAAATTTTTATGATATTGATTATACGATTTTTTATAGACAAAACACTAATTTTGTATTTTAGATAACATATACGTGGGACAAAAAGTTATGTCGTAGTTTAATGAGAGACATATTTTTTTATCATGTCCCTTGCCTTCAATTTATACGGTCTAAAAACATTTTTACAAATCAAACACCGTACCACACCCTTAATTTTAGTTTTGTAAATTCGACATAAAAAAAGCAGCAAATCCTGTTCAATAATTTTTTTTCATTTACATGAAATTAAAATCAATTATCTTACCATTAATTTGGACCAGTTACCAACGTCGGTGGTAGAACTAAGTACAACATTCATAAAATTTGTCCACATAAATTTGGTATTACTCCTATCACGTGTAGAGTTCCATAATATTCATTCTTTAGTAACAGTTTTTAGGCAAGTGTGTTAGTGTTGTGCTAATTGCAAACCCATGCATTGAATGTGTTGGATGTCCCATACGGAAAAAAGGACTTTGTAATGTACTACTAGTAATAAAAATCAGATTTAAATCATAAATAACTTAAGCAAGATTTTATATTTGAGCAATGAGAATCGAAAAATGTAGTTAATTAAGTTTTGCAATAAAGATTAATCATTAGAAAAATTGATGGATACTTCAATAACAGTAAAAAAAAATACTATAATAAAAATAATTCATACAATTATTAAAATAGAAAAAGACATTCTAAACTACTGTAGAAAAATTCTCAAGAAATCCAATATTTAATGAGGGAGATAATGTAAAAGCTAAATGCAATCCAGTTGCAGGACTCATGTTCTTGCATGTGGGATGCTTCAACATTCACATGGGAGACCCAATTTATGTCTTTTTCAAGGATAATGATTGAGATCAAAATATCACTACTTTTTCCGATTTGGATCGGAGAGTAATGATGATAGGTATTCACAATATTCTGTACTTGTTATTATACGTTGTGAAATCAAATAATATACTACCTCCGTTCCTTTTTAATTGTCACTTTTTGATGCAATAAACTTTACTTTTACTATAATGACCTTATTCATTTAACATCCCATTTCATATATTTCTCTCTCCGCAATAAATAACTAAGGATAATATTGGTAAAACAACATTTAATGTTGCATTGAACTTTGAAAGTGACAGTTAAATAGGAACAAAAAAATTCTTCAAAAGTGACACTTAAAAAGGAACGGAGGGAGTAATTAAATTCAAATTATTTTTATTAAATTTTAATATTTTAAAATATATTTAATTAATGTTTTTATAAACTATTATTTTTGTATAAAAACTGAACCGATCTGGACCAAGAGTAGGGTTGAGAATAGGCCAGGCCGGCCTACAGGGGCCGGCCTGACCTGTTTAAGCCTGACCTGTTTATATCAGAATAAAAATCAAGAAAAAAACTTAAATTATCAACTATTTAAATAGGCTTTGAGATCTTATAGTGAAATAGGCTTTTAAGCCTAATAGCAATAAATATGTCTTACAATGAAATAGACTTTAAGGCCAATTTGACTTATTTAAAAGTAAACAAAATTGAATATTTAATGACTTTAATATGAAGTAGACCTGTAAATAGGCTTGTAGGCCAGGCCAAACTTTTAAATAGGTCAGGTCAGGCAAAAAAAAAACAGGTTTATGAAAGGGCATAGGCTGACAAAATATTTCGTAGGCCAGACTCAGGTCTATCAAAATCTAGTCTGGCCTGACATATTACCATCCTTAACCAAGAGTAAGGCTGTGAATTGTTATGGTATGTGTAATAAGTCCAACGTTCGAGCTAATAAGCGAAAGATAAGTGATTGAAGGCTTTTACACAAATAAGAAAATATATAAAACAAAAAGAAAAAGTTACAAAGATCGGGAGACATTAGACCTGACTAAGGAATAACCAAAACGGGAATATATCGTGATAAAACAGTCCAAATGGATCAACGCTAATCTATTATAGCAAAAATTCACTAATCACAAGCGCAACCTAATGAACCCAACCAGGTTACAAAAAAAAAAATATGAAGAGTGAACATCTTCAGAGAGCAATTAGAGTTTATATATGGAGAATGGATCGACCACCAACACGGTAACAAAATCCAAGTGACAATAGCTCCCTGAAAAATAGCAAGCATAAGATGCCCTTTCGAGCAAAACAACGCGTAAGAACTTAGATCGAGGGACGAGTCCAATACGTCAGCAATCAGACCCTTTCAGGTTAAACGAGCCAGGCCCTTACGGGTTTTTGAATCACATAACAAACCCTTTTGCGTTTATGAAACAATCTACTGCAAAAAGGTCAAATCCAATCCCTCCAAATCTAGGAACAACAACAAAACAACAAACCTACAACAAAAACAAAACACAACACATAACAATAACAACAACAAAAAAAGCAGCTTCCAAGAACAACGGCGGGGTGGCAGCGAAACAACGGCCATGAAATCTGCAAATCTCAACAGATCTTATAGAAACCAAAAAATAGAGGTCTTGCAAGGTGAAGATGAGAGAAGCCAAAACAGAGTTGCTGAAAGCACCACCTGTAATCAACGACAACCCACCACTGAGAAATCCACAAACCACTGAAGACATCTTGAAGGCAAGGCGGAACGGCGGTGCCGCCACCGACCACCTAAACAAATCTCAACCACGGGCGAGACCCACGAACAATAACTCATGAGCACACAACAACTCTCCGACCCTAAACTAGAACATATCTGAGGGTCAACGAAAATAAGGAGATCACCGGACGGGAAGAGGAACACCGATGGTGCTGAGAATGAATATTGTCACACCACTACTTGCGAAGGCTGTTGGAACAAAATGTGTTCAACAATACCACTTTAAGTTTTGATGATAACAAGGTATTAAAAATGTCAATTGGATATGCTAATATTTGTTCAAGTGTGCAGGACCATAGAAAAAAATTTAAATCAAATATAGGTTCTTAGAGAAAAAAAAATGAGAGCAATGAAATTTACAAAAAAGAAGCTTGTTGCAAGAAAACATCTGAAGAAAAGAGCATCTGAAGATCATTAGAAGCTGACGTCATCAGAAGCTGAAGATGATCAGAAGCTGTATATCAGAAGCTGAAGATCATCAGAAGCTGTCTACCAGAAGCTGACGTCATCAGAAACTGAAGGTCATCAGAAGTTGAAGTTCATCAGAGGCTGAAGACTGGAATCTTCAATTTGTTAGAAGTTGTTATTCTGAAGGCTTATGATTGCAGAAGGAATGAAAGCCTGGAGCAACGGCTAATTCAGAGGAATTTGAAGGCATTAGATGCTTATCCACTGAAGAGCGCTTGAAAAGGACAAAATTACAATTGTACAACCACTGCTCCATTCTTCATGTCTGCAATAGTACAAGAATACAACTGCACCTATGCTCTCTATTATCTATACATGGAATGGATTTGAAATTATTCCTTCATAGGACAATAACCAAATCAAGCAACATATCATTGGTGATTTGATCAAGCTTCACGACTCTTTTGATGTGCTGGAGATTTCCAACGTATCTTGCATACCTCTATATAAAGGAGTGAAGACCTGAAGATTGGCAAGACTCTTACAACAATTTTACAAATGTCAAACCTCTGCTGAAATTGTTTCACATCATAGTTCACTTAGAAATTCTTTAACAACTTTCATATCTTAGAAATTTTAGAGTCTTAAGAGTCTTATCTGATTTGTATTGTAAACACGTCGACGTTCTAACAGGAACGGGGTGGTTCTTGATATATTGGAAAGGATTATTATCTTGTTTTCATGTTGTTCCAGGGTGCTATTTCTTTTGGGATGGTATAGGAGGCCGGATCCTATATTGCACCATATGGACCCGTGGTCACTTCAATGGGCCTTGACTGGTGGGCCTTCCTACCTTAAAATTTAGAAAATTGCTTTTTTGACATTCAAAACGTCATATTGACACATGGAAATGACATTTTTACCCCCGACAGTAGTTAACTACCGTTAGATTTATCCGACAGCAGTTAACTACCGTTTCAAGTATACAGCAAAAAAAATTGCTCCAGCGGTAGTTAACAACCATTAAAGTCTCCTACCACTTTCAAAACTTCAACGAGAGAGAAAGAGAAAGGTGATTGATTCTGTCTTGGATCCACTCCAAGAATCTGCTAAAGACAGCGTTAGACTAGTAATGCGTTGCCACACTCTTGATTGGAAAGAACTCTCCAAATTGCGGTTTGTATTGCAATTGATTTTGTTGAATCTGGTTAAATGAGGAAAACTACAGATGGCCTCAGGAATTCAACTTGTTACTATAAAATTCAGTTAACAACATCGTTGCATCAAGATGTGGTTAGATTTTGACAAATTGTTGAAGGACGAAAGAGTTTACACAAAAAAAACTACCATCAAAGGCTTCTATCATTTTGGTCGATGTTTGACATATTGGCTCATGAATTCTTTGATGTTTTTAGCTACTGATATCAACCTTTAAAAAGTCTAGAATTGATGATACGACATTTTTGGTCCAATTTTAAGTGTTTTTCGTTGAAGGCAAGTGTTTTAAGGTGCCTGTAAGTTGTTTGATATAATGTCTCAACCATGTGTTGAATTGTAATGACAAACGAACAACACTACATTAGTGCGGGACTGTGTTTTGGTGCAGAAAGAATTTTAAGATATCATGCTCCACGGTAGTTAACTACCGCTGGAGCAATTTTTTTTTTTGTGCCGAATACTTGGAACGGTAGTTAACTACCGTCGGATAAATCAAGCGGTAGTTAACTACCGTTGGGGGTAAAAACGTCATTTTCATGTGTCAATATGACGTTTTAAATGTCAGAAAAGCAATCTTCTAAATTTAATGGACTTTGCTATTGGACAACCCGACAAATGATTAATGTAATATCCCGCTCTTTTATGTTGCGATGTAATACCTGTTAACGATAAAAAATGCGCGCGTTTAAGATTAGGGGAAATTTTGGAATTTGAGCATGAGGAGTATTTAAGGACTTTAGGTCCCAAAATACTCATTTGTTCCAAACTTCTTATCTCTAGGTTTTGAAGAAAATATTTGCTCTCTTCCCTTTCTAGACAAATCGGTTCCCATCGCTCCCAAATCCATCTTCTACTAGTGTTATCTTCTTCAAGCAAGCATCTATGTGAGGAATGAGTAATTCTTGATGGAAAACAACTAAGAGAACTTGTTGCAAGCTTCCTCAATTTGATCTTTACGTATCTAGGGTTTTGGTATAAGCTTAGAATACTTGAGTTTCACTTCAGTTCTTGCAAGGTGAGTTCTTAGATAGTTAACCCTCCTTTTGTTTGAGATTTCTTAGAATTTATGCTAGATTTAAATGTTATGCTTTTGATACCCTAAAGCCAAATCTTGATGATTACTTGCTAATATTGCCATGGAATATGTTTATTATTGTATATATATGTTGCTGGTTGTTTTGGTGCATTGCAGGATCAATTTGGATGAGTTTTGGGTCAAAAATTGCAAATTTTACACCACAGACCCGAAGAAACTCGCTATTAGCGAAATAATTTTGCTAATAGCGAAATTCCCAGGATGCTACCCAGAAAAAGTCACTACTAGCGAATGTCTCTGACATGGCCAACATGATTTTGGCCTGTTGGCCCATTCTAGGGTCGGTGGTGCATTCCAAAGCCTTTCTTTCATCGTTTTATAACTTTATAACCTCAAAACTACATCTAGGCAATGCACATAACATCAATTGATTCTTGAAATGAAAATCATGGCAATCTTAGCTTAATTACCAAGAACGGCTTATGTCGTTAAGGGACAAATATAGTAGATTATTTGAATTGTCGACACTGAAGGAGGTGTCAGTGTCTACGATGTGCAATTTAGGGTGGGGGACAGATGGTGGGGTTTGGCTTTGGAGACGTAGGTTGTTTGCTTGGAGGAGGAGTTGGTAGGGGAGCTTAGGCTTTTACTTGAAAATGTTAATTTGCAGGTTACTAGGAATGATAGATGGTTGTGGAGGTTGGATTAGGGATGTCAATGGGTACCCGCGGGTACGGGTAGTATGATATCCGTCCCCGCCCCGTTGGATAAATATGCTACCCGTACCCGTCCCCATACCCGTACAGGTATCTCTATACGGGTAATCCACGGGTATTTAGATACCCACGGATATCCGCGGGTACCCATGAATTTTTGAATTTTTTTTTCAGAAAAATTCAACTTTTAATTACCTACAAAATTCAACTTTAAAGATCCATACATAAAATATTCTATTGAAATTTCATAATCCATATTATAAACCAACAAAAAAAGGATTCTTACATGATCACAAGCAAATTCATCATACCATAATAGATAAATTCATCATACCATAATAGATATGATTCTTACATAATCCATGAAAATTCTTGAAGTAGAATAAAAGATAAAAACATCCAAAATCCAAAAAACATCCAAAAAACATAAAAATCTCCAAATAAAAGCTAGAGAAGCCTAAAATCCAAATTAGCACCCATAATTCCTTATATGCTTTCCAAGCTCCAATAACTTCACTTCCCACTTCCTGAAATAAGTGCATAAAACCTCCAAATAAAAATCCAAATAAATCGACATAACAATGAAATTTGAAATAAAATCTTATATCATTCACTAACATTGTCATTCACCGGTTATGTCAATGTCACCATCCATATCTTCCAGGATTGAGTTAATTTCAATGTTCTCAAACTTTGATTTTGTAGAACCTATAAAAGAAAAAGAAAAAGTCAAATAATAATCTGTGTCAATTAACAAATAAACTATATAAGCATGAAATTAAGAAAAATGGAAGAATAACTAGTTAACTCAGTCCCTTAGAATTAACATTGATAAAAAAAAAATAAACTTGTTATAGAATTGATTACCTTTCACATCACTCCATAGCCAATCTTGGACACACATCAATGCTTCTAAAGTATCTGAACTCAATTTACTACGATGAGGAGTAAGAATCCGACCACTAGTGCTAAATGAAGACTCTGAAGCAACAGTTGAAATAGGAATTGCTAAGAAATCTCTTGCAATCTTTTGCATGACTGGATATTTTAATCCATTTGCCTTCCACCAACCTAAGATGTCAAAATTTTCATCATCCGGTAACCTTTTCTCCTCTATGTATAGGTCA
Source organism: Medicago sativa (assembly GCF_051527215.1). Classification (NCBI taxonomy): domain Eukaryota; kingdom Viridiplantae; phylum Streptophyta; class Magnoliopsida; order Fabales; family Fabaceae; genus Medicago; species Medicago sativa. Next base: position 9,781,287 of record NC_140755.1, on the reverse strand, counting down.
AATTCTGACCTACTAGATGCAACACTTGGTTTTGCACTAACATGTTTGGCAAAATTAGCCTTCCAAGCTTCTTTTTTCCCAACAGCAATCACTTCTGATAAATTTTGATTTTGACTTGAAGATGAAGAAGCAATCTCCTTCTCCTTCTGCTTCTCCTTCATTTTTGAATCATACTCAGTTACCATATCTCTGAAAAAAGATTTAATCTTCTCAATTTCACGGTCAGATCCATCTCCATAAATTTGTGGATGTCATACCCCAAATTTTGACCACTTTGCTCTGTTTTTACCTATTTTTTTCCGTATTTTAAAACGGCTCAATTTCTCTTCTTTTCGCTTTAACGAGTTAAAACCTTTCTCAGTCGTTGTTTAATCATTCAAAGTCTGTGATCTTGCAAGTAAAATTTTGTCCAGTTGAAATTGCTTTATTTGTCTTTTCAGACATTTTAAATTTTTACGCGTGCTTGTAAAATATTTAAAGTCTTTTATTCATTTCTCTTTATAAATAAACATTTTTAGGTAATCTCCTTTTTGTCCGCATGATTAAACCGTTTAAAAAGTTTTGTTCGTGTTTTAAAACACCGCAAGTTTTAGTCGTCTCAGTCGAGATTTCGACAGCTTTAAATTTTATTACTTTTTTTTTATTATTACTTTTATCTTATTTTACAACTCTATTTTCTTTTATTTCATTTTAATGTCATTTTTATTTTTTTATCAACAATTTGTTTTGTCTTAAGTCCACTTGTTACATTGTTATTAGTCCAAAGAGCATCTAAAGCATTTTCTTTCTCTCCAAGTTTCATTAAGGGTAGTTTAGTCTTTAGTCTATTCATCCTTTTTTTTAACCTAGTTTTGGCTATAAATAGTCTCCCAATCATTGGTGAAAGGGGGCTGCACAGAAATAAACGCTGACATATTCAGCAGTTGCCCAAAACCCACAGAAACAGATTCCAAAATTGACAGTGATAATTTTTGGATCAAACCCTCTTTCTTCACCAAAATACTCAAAAACACCAAGAATAATGTGAACACAAAAATTCTCCAGCAACGTTCTTTTTCTCATCACCACTCAAATTCATCTCACGTTCATATAATCAAACACCATTTTCCATTATAATCATCAACGCCAACATTCCTTCATTTTTTTTTAATCACATATATCGTCCTCTTTCAATCAGCACAAAAACATAACCATTCGAAATTTCCAATAACCACAACACTGATTCATGTGATAAAACCACAACCACTTAAATTTTCGAACTCAAACATTCATACAAGAGCAGATCCAGAACCGGTTTTGAAAACAGAGGAAATGGAAGTTAAGATCGCGAAGAGACAAGATAAAGGGGAATTGGATCGGACTCATTAGCTAGCAGATCCGGAGTTGAGCAAAAGTGAACTTGAAGTTTTCCTATCTTCATAGATTTCTCCGATTTAAAACCGAGGTAAATCTTCTTTCCTTGCAAGTTCATATGCGAATCTGTTTAAGTTTTGCTTGCTACATGAAGTTTATTTTCGATTAGAAATCCCTAGATCTCCTTCTTGCTTTGCTTCGTTTTAAAAAACTAATGGTGGATCCGGATAGAGGAGAAAGAGATGGACGTTTTGATATAATTTTTTCTTCAAATTTCCGGTGCGGTGGCGCCACCGTGAAGGCAGCCGGACCACCGTGCCGGAGAGAATTCCGACCATCTCTGTTCATCTCTTCCGATCTGAACTTAAGAGAGAAGAAGATCTTTGTTTTTCTTAAAAATATTATCCGTAAAAAGGAAAGGAAACTATGGAGCTCCTGTTTTTATACTCTTGATTGAACCGGTTCGGTTAAACCGATGCAAGTCCTGAACCGGTCCAGCTTAATTGACCCGCTCCAGTTTCCTTTGCTCCAAGCCCATCTGTTTGGCCTGTTTTGCTTGCTGTCTGTTTGTATTGTTTGCTACTGCACCCCTGTTCCTGCTACTTGTACCCTTCTGTGTTATTCGCTGCACTTTTTTCCAGCATATATAGTAAATCATAGAATTCATGCATTTTCCTTTTTTAAGCTTCATATGTTTGTTAAAACGTTTTAATCATTGTAATTTGCATTTTCGTTTGGTTTCTAACACTTTAAAATTTTCTTCCATGAGTTTTTCTTCTTTAAAAAAAAATAAATATACTTAAACATCATGCTTTTTTTAATACGGTTTAGCGACTTGAAACTTTATCTTCATGCATATTCCTAACACTTTCATATCATGTTTTTACATATAATTAGTCTTTTGCATACAAGGCCTTTATGCCTCTTTGTGTCTATTTCATTCTAAGTGCCGTAACACTTCATTCCATGCACATTCTTAATAACTTCATATCATGTTTTTTTATGCATAGTTAACTTTTACACACAAGGCCTTCATGCCTCTTTTGATTTATGATCTAATAGTCTGCTGCATCTTTCTTTTTGCATCATCTATAATATTGCATTATACATCTTGTAGTTAATTTTGGCCTAATGTTTGTTTTAAAAACTTGTTTTCCACGTTTTTTTTTTCTCTATACACCTAATATCATGCATTTTTACTTCTTTAGTGTATTGGGCTCAAAAATCATTTAATGCATCATAAATCTTTTACTCTATAACATCTTGTGTTAATCTTGCTTTAATATTTCAATAATCATTTCATGCCTTTCCTTGATATCTCAACATTATGCATTATTGTCAATTTATATGTTGGTTTTACAATCATTTTATGCATCTTTTGGTTGTGGTTTCATCAAACATTCTTACAACCTAGCTTTAAAATTCAACTCTTATTTCATGCATTTCAAATGTCTTTTTTTACTCCATGATATCCCTTGTTAATTTTTGCTTTAGTATTTCAATTTATATTTCATGCATTGCTTTAAAATTTTGACATCATGCATTCTATTATGTCATACCCCTAAGCTTTCTTATTATCTTGCTTGCTTTAATTCTAGTATAAGCCCTTGTATTTTTCTTCTTCTTGCAATTTATTTAAATTCCATGATATTTAGTGTGTATAACTAGGAAATGGATGTATATTTTTTACCATTGGTTTGTAGCTTGGCAAAGAGGCCATAGAATGTATCTAGGAATTTTTGTAATAATGTAGGTAACACAAGCACCGACACTTGCACCGACACTTATCGCTTTACGCTCGCTTTATTTTTCACGTCATTACGCTAGCTTTACCGTTAGTTTAAAAAACCCTTTTTATCTCAAAAATCAAATAAGCAAAAGTCAAATTATTTTCTTAATAAGCCTTGGATCCAAATCCAAGAGATTTTTCCTTTATTTTCTTAATCAAATTCCTAATTGAACTTTAATTAAACTTAGACTAAATTTCTCAAATAAAATGAAACAACCTCACTTCTATTTTATTCTTCTATACCTTGAGGTCTCGCAACCCTTCTCAAAATCATTTTCAAAATCAAACTAAAATCAACCTAACCCACAAAAATGTTTTTATAAGAGCGAACTACGACGGTTTTGATCCCTTTAAAGGGTACGTAGGCAGAGGCTTTAATCCTTTCAAATCGATCAAATAAAAATAACCAAAACTCCAACTTCTCCTCCCTCCATTCTTTCATTTCAACTATATAACAATAAATTTTCAAATAAAAATAAAGTTAGAAAGAGGTTCTCACGGAGTACCGTGAACGACGCGGGTGCCTAACACCTTCCCGAATCGTAACCGACCCCGGATCCAAAAAGGGTTTTTCAATCTCTTTTTCCCTTCCCAAGAATAAAATCGAGCAGGTCCGGTAGATTGAAGGTTCAAGTCCAATCAATGGCTTGACACCCGAAAATCTTGGTCTACAAAAATGGCGACTTCACTGGGGATCCTACGCGGGTTTAGCCCACCTTTCTTTCTTTATGCTTTATCATTTGTATATACTTTGTAATTATTTTTAACGTGAGTGGTGAGACAAAGTCCTATACCCGGACTTGAGTGAAACATAGGATATAGGACGGGATAAAATCATAGTGACATACCAAGAGCATTCTTGACCCATGTTTACAAGTGATAATCCCACTCGGCGGAGGCCTCACGGAAGGTAGTAGTCTTGTTAACATGAGCATTCGTGTTGGCGTTATTACTTTCAATGTGAGTGTCCGGTGAAGCCGTGGACCTTAGTAAACCCTTAACCCCACTTGGCCTTTCTAGGACGTAGTGCGGAGACTGAACCAAGAGCATTCTTGACTTTAGTTGTCACGCGATACTACACTCAAACTAGACTTCCTTATGGATGATATTGGACTAGGAGCATTCCTACGCACCGATAAATTCATAAGGGTAGTTGTAATTTGGGAACTTGGTAGAACCCTTGTTACATGTGCAATTGAAACCATAGTCCTTACCAAATGGCGTTGTTGTCCCTAAACTCCAACATTGTATACCTTAAACCTCATCATGTTTTCATTGCATAATCATGCATACATGCTTTCATCCATAAACCTTTTTCTCATCCATAAAAAAATATATTGAAGGATTTAACCAAGCTTTTTGTAAACATCAAAGGAATGGGCCTTGTAAGAATGAACACCAAGCAATACAATTTCAAAAATCTCAACTAAGCTTTTGCTTTTGTTAAGAACTTCTTCCTTGGGTTCGTTCTTACCTTTTGAAAAGGAAACCTATTGCAATATCTTTACAAATCTTCAAATGCAACCATGTTCATCTGCCATGTTTACAATTTACCTTGATAAATCCTTCGATAACAAAAATATTGTACATTTTTGCATAAACATATCATGCATCATTTTTGCATTCATAGTTTCTAGTCTGTGTCTTATCATGTGTCTTTCTCTACAAAAGGTCAATCCATGAGTAAAGTGGTCCGATGTCTTCATCCAAGTTCGGCTCGTACATGCAAACACTCATGCAAACACAAAAGATGGATCAGCTTGAGCAAGAGGTCCATGAGCTTCGTGGAGAGGTAACAACGCTTCGGGCTGAGGTAGAGAGGTTAACTAGCCTAGTATCTTCATTGATGGTTGCAAAGGATTCACCGCTTGTTCAGCAAAGGTCTCATCCATTATGTCAGCCAATGTGCATGAAACGACCTCGACAACAGGTTCCTCAACAGCCTCAATCGTTTACTACTCAGAATCAGGATCCTCAGCCATTTACTTCCCAAAATTAGGCTCCTCAGCAGCTTATCCCTCAAAGTCAGGCTCCTCAGCAGCTTATTCTTCAAAATCAGGCTCGGAAAGCATCACAGTTTGACCCAATTCCTATCAAATATGCAACTTTGCTTCCTATCTTGCTTAAGAAGAGACTTGTTCAAACCAGGCCACCTCCTTGGGTGCCGAATCCGCTGCCATCTTCGTATCGCCCTGACCTCAAATGTGATTTCCATCAAGGGGCACCAGGCCATGACGCCGAGCAATGTTACGCTTTGAAGGAAGAAGTTCAAAAGTTGATTGGAAATAACACTGAGTTCTTCGAAGACCCGGATATAAAGGTGCTACTTCAGCAACAACATCTGGCTTCTCACTCTGTTGCCGCTATCAAGCCCATAAATACTGTTCAAAATCCGGGTTATCAGCCCCAATTTCAACCAAGTCAACAACATCTGGCTCCTCACTCTGTTGCCGCTGTTAGGCCCATCAATGCTGTTCAAAATCCGGGTTATCAGCCCCAATTTCAACAATGTCAACAACAGTATTTAATTTCTCACTCTGTTGCTGCTATTAAGCCCATCACCAATACTGTTCAAAATCCGGTTTATCATCCTCAGTTTCAGCAATATCAACAACAGACTTCAAGGAAACAGGTCGATCCCATTCCCATGAAGTATGCAGAGTTGTTTCCAAAGTTGCTTGAAAGGAATTTGGTCTATACCAAGGCACCTCTTCCAGTGCCAGCAAAATTGACGTCCCGGTACAGGCCCGACCACTTTTGTGCTTTCCATCAAGGGGCACCAGGTCATGATATTGAGCACTGTTGTGCATTGCAGAAGATAGTTCAGAAGTTGATCCAGAAAAATCTCATACCTTTTGAAGAGTTTTGAATTTGAAGGTGCAAGTTAATCTGTTATCGGATCGTGGAGCCTGGTGTTGGTACATGGAATGTTTAGCTGCATTTGGGTCTTTGTTGATGTTTATTTCTACTACTCATCTGTTTAATTAATATGTTTGTTTGTTGCTTTATGTTTTTCAAAAAAAAAATCCTTTCGTCCCACCCGAGACGGAAGTGAACTTATTTAGGGCTTTTTGCTTTATGTATTTTCATCATTAATTAAAAGGTCGCTTTGATCCCGACTTTGTTTTTATTTTGTGCTTTTTCTGGAAAGATGGTAATACAAAAAACCAAAAATTCTTTTCTTTAAATCATTTCCACATATTTGCATAATCATAATGTTTATATCAATAATCAAATCATGCATTAATAAACCCGTTGAACACTTAAACCCTGTACTCTCTCTCAACTTTGAGTTCCTTGTATCCGAGACTGAAGAGGAGTATGAAGAAGAAGTTTCCAATGTGATTTCTCGCCTACTGGGGCATCTTGGCCATCGAAGCTGTGAATATCAAGAAAGATTGTCCAGAAGAGGACATTCATGTACAAAGACTGGCACGAGATGCTACCATCTGCCTTGCAGGGATGTTATACTTCAAGTGCACACTTCAACAGGGGCAACCCCCCCACCATCCCTCAGTATACAATATAAAGGCAATGCTTCACATGGAGGTCAAAGTCCCGGCAACGGAAGTTCCAATGAAAGCCAAGCTTGATTGAATTTAAAAGCGTTACTGCCGTTTGCCATGGACAGTTATATCGAAAGAATGAAGCAAGTATTCGACAAAGAAGGCTCGTCCCCGTGCATGTCAAGAAAGTGGCTTTGTGCTCAAAAATATGTTACCTGATGCCATGGGCAAATGAATGCCAAATTACAAAGAATGGTGGTAAACTTGTATGTCCTGTTAATACCGATGCAGTCAAGAAATACTTTGTTAAAAAAGAAAAGCTCGCTAAGTCGAAAACCAGAAAAGGCGGCTTAGGCAAAAAAGAGCGTCTCGATGGATTGAAAACCCGAAAGGGCAGTCCATGCAAAAGTTAGAGACAAAAAAAAAGAAAAATGTGTTTATCCTGATAGGTTGAAACCCGCAAGGGCGACCTATGCAAAAGTTAAGGATTATGACAAAGTAACTGCATCTGGACGGACATGACTCACTTGGGGCATTCCAGTCGTCAAAAGACTTCCGACTTATGGCAAGGCATCTTCATCAAATCAAGTATGATTCATCTGGGGCATCCTAACTGTCAAAGAACTCCCGATATAAAGCATCTGCAGGTCAAAGACTCGGAACAGTGGAATTCAAAGTTGTTAGGGAGCACAATGGTTATTGTGTTCAATGTAACTTTTCCATATAATTACCATTTTCCAAAACTTTTAAAATCTGTGGAGCCACGCCTTTGGCAGGTCACCACTCTTTTACATCTAATTTGAGCTTGTGCCCATTTATTTGAAATTCTCAGTTATTCTGTTTGCATAATTTTCTTCTATTTTTGATGTGAATACTCAGAGCAAAGATTTAAAACTTTTTTAATTGTCTTTTGAAAAGCATAAACAACAGGTACATCTTCTTTGAATTTATGAGTAGTAGAAACATACATCAACATTCGTCTCAAGGACAGTTAAACTCTGCAAGGCAAGCATGACCAAAAGCTGTGAGATGACCTCTGTCAAAAAAAAAAGGGAAAAAGAGAACAAAAAAAGAAAAGCTCGCTAAGTCGAAATCCTGAAAAGGCGGCTTAGGCAAAAAGGAGCGCCCTGGTGGATTGAAAACCCGAAAGGGCAGTCCAGGCAAAAATTAGGGGCAAACAAAAAGAATATATTTCCGGTGGATTGAAAACCCGAAAGGGCGGTCCAGGTAAAAATTAGGGATTCAAAAAAATATACAAAAAAAAAACACAAAGACAGAGGCATCACAATTTCAAGGGGGTTAAATGGAAGAATGCACTTTGTGCTAGCTTACAAATGGCGTCCTCTGCCAGTGCTTTGATTGATAGCGACTGTTGCCTGTTGGTTTGATCAATGACGTCTTTTGCCTGTGGTTTGACAAATGGCGACTTCCGCCAGTGGCTTGATTAATGGCATTTTTTGCCTGTGCGTTGATTGATGGGTTTTTATCTCAAGAAATGGCGATTTCTGTCAGGTTTCTGATTGGCGGGCTTTATCCCAAGGAATGGTTACTTCACCATCAACTGAGACATTATATTAGGTCATATCCCCATCAGCAGTTTTGTTTGTTGGGTTGTATCCCATCAGCGGTATAATTAATGTGTCATTACCCCTTCGCGGTATGATTAATGGGTTGTTACCCCTCCGGTGGTCGGATTGATGGTATGTTACATCTTCAGTGGCCTGTTTAAAGAGTTCGTTACCTCTTCAGTGTTTCAATTAATGGGTGGGTATTTGGTACCTCTTCACTGGCCTGATTAATGGGTTGTTACCCGTGCAGCGGTATGATCAATGTGTCATTCTCTCTTCAAGTGATTTGATTATGTGGCATTCTCCCCTCAGCAGTATGATCAATGGGTTGTTATCCCTTCAAGCGGTTTGATTACGGGGCATTCTCTGTTCAGTAATTGGTTATTGGACCCTTCCCCCCTTTCAGTAGTTGATCATGGGTCTTGACCCCATCAGCTTGGTTTGAATATGAGCTTTACCCCATCAGCTTGGTTTGAATTTGGGTTTTTACCCCATCAATGGTTAAGAATGCGGGCTTTACCCCATCAGTGGTTTGAAGGGCTTTACCCCGTCAGTGGTTTGAAGGGCTTTACCCCGTCAGTGTTTGGTTCATCCCCAGTGATGTTATCCCCAATGAAGGGTGTCGGATGCTAGCAACATGATGTCGGGCCACTTTCTTCGGACCTGCCCAATCTGGTCTCAACAGTCTCACCATTATACTGTCAAATAAGTCTCATATGCATTCATTCATCCATGCATACATAGCACACATACAAATATCATTCATGCATAGTTGCATTATTTTCCTACGTCTCACTCCAATACATAAGATGTCAATCTCAAAGTGTCTAATCCATAAATGTCACCAATCAGTATGTGTTCAAGTGGCAGGTCCCATCAAGTAATCACTTTACCGATACCAATCAGTATATTCGTCTTTACCACGGCAGTTGGTAATAGACAAGCTTTATCTTCCATTCTTTCGTCTTTACCACGGCAGTTGGTAATAGACAAGCTTTATCTTCCGTTCTTTCGTCTTTACCACGGGCAGTTGGTAATAGACAAGCTTTATCTTCTGTTTAATCGTCGTTACCACGAGCAGTTGGTAATAGACAAGCTTTATCTTCTGCATTTTCGTCGTTACCACGGGCAGTTGGTAATAGACAAGCTTTAATCAGTATTTTCGTCTTTACCACGGCAGTTGGTAGTAGACAAGCTTTATCTTCCGCATTTTCATCATTTACCACGGGCTGTTGGTAATTGATAAGTTTTACTTTCCACCTCAAGCTTTATTTTTGTCTCAAGCTTTATGTTCAGTCTCAAGCTTTATCTTCCTTCTGAGCTTTATCTTCAGTCCAAGCTTTATCTTCCGCATTGTCATCGTTTACCACGGGCTGTTGGTAATTGATAAGCTTTACTTTCCATCTCAAGCTTTACTCTCCGTCATAAGCTTTATTTTCCTTCTTAAGCTTTATTTTCCGTCTCAAGCTTTACTTCCCGTCTTAAGCTTTATTTGCTGTCTGAGCTTTATCTTCCAAGCTTTACCGTCTGTTCAAGCTTTATATTCCGACAAGCTTCATCATCTGTATTTTCGTCTTTACCGCGTCAGTTGGTAATAGACAAGCTTTATCTTCTGTATCTCCGTCTTTACCACGGGCTGTTGGTAATAGACAAGCTTTACTTCCCGTCTGAAGCTTTATTTTCCGTCTTAAGCTTTATTGCCCGTTCCAAGCTTTATCTTCTGTATTTTCGTCTTTACCATAGCAGTTGGTAAAATTCAAGCTTTATCTTCCGTATGTTCGTCTTCATCACGACAATTGGTAATAGGCAGGCTTTATCTCCCCAGTGATACCTATCAGTTTGTTCCCCAGTCAGTTTATTTCCGTCGTCTTTGCATTCATACTAGCATCGCATGCATTCATATTATTGTATTCATCGCATTCTCAGCTTTTCAATTGGTCAAAATTCGGTGTACTTAGTATTTAAGTCTCTTCGACCCATCGATTTAAAAGTTTTCTTTCAAATCTTCGTGTCGAAGAAACTTAAATAGGGGCATCTGTCATACCCCAAATTTTGACCACTTTGCTCTGTTTTTACCTATTTTTTTCCGTATTTTAAAACGGCTCAATTTCTCTTCTTTTCGCTTTAACGAGTTAAAACCTTTCTCAGTCGTTGTTTAATCATTCAAAGTCTGTGAACTTGCAAGTAAAATTTTGTCCAGTTGAAATTGCTTTATTTGTCTTTTCAGACATTTTAAATTTTTACGCGTGCTTGTAAAATATTTAAAGTCTTTTATTCATTTCTCTTTATAAATAAACATTTTTAGGTAATCTCCTTTTTGTCCGCATGATTAAACCGTTTAAAAAGTTTTGTTCGTGTTTTAAAACACCGCAAGTTTTAGTCGTCTCAGTCGAGATTTCGACAGCTTTAAATTTTATTACTTTTTTTTTATTATTACTTTTATCTTATTTTACAACTCTATTTTCTTTTATTTCATTTTAATGTCATTTTTATTTTTTTATCAACAATTTGTTTTGTCTTAAGTCCACTTGTTACATTGTTATTAGTCCAAAGAGCATCTAAAGCATTTTCTTTCTCTCCAAGTTTCATTAAGGGTAGTTTAGTCTTTAGTCTATTCATCCTTTTTTTTAACCTAGTTTTGGCTATAAATAGTCTCCCAATCATTGGTGAAAGGGGGCTACACAGAAATAAACACTGACATATTCAGCAGTTGCCCAAAACCCACAGAAACAGATTCCAAAATTGACAGTGATAATTTTTGGATCAAACCCTCTTTCTTCACCAAAATACTCAAAAACACCAAGAATAATGTGAACACAAAAATTCTCCAGCAACGTTCTTTTTCTCATCACCACTCAAATTCATCTCACGTTCATATAATCAAACACCATTTTCCATTATAATCATCAACGCCAACATTCCTTCATTTTTTTTTAATCACATATATCGTCCTCTTTCAATCAGCACAAAAACATAACCATTCGAAATTTCCAATAACCACAACACTGATTCATGTGATAAAACCACAACCACTTAAATTTTCGAACTCAAACATTCATACAAGAGCAGATCCAGAACCGGTTTTGAAAACAGAGGAAATGGAAGTTAAGATCGCGAAGAGACAAGATAACGGGGAATTGGATCGGACTCATTAGCTAGCAGATCCGGAGTTGAGCAAAAGTGAACTTGAAGTTTTCCTATCTTCATAGATTTCTCCGATTTAAAACCGAGGTAAATCTTCTTTCCTTGCAAGTTCATATGCGAATCTGTTTAAGTTTTGCTTGCTACATGAAGTTTATTTTCGATTAGAAATCCCTAGATCTCCTTCTTGCTTTGCTTCGTTTTAAAAAACTAATGGTGGATCCGGATAGAGGAGAAAGAGATGGACGTTTTGATATAATTTTTTCTTCAAATTTCCGGTGCGGTGGCGCCACCGTGAAGGCAGCCGGACCACCGTGCCGGAGAGAATTCCGACCATCTCTGTTCATCTCTTCCGATCTGAACTTAAGAGAGAAGAAGATCTTTGTTTTTCTTAAAAATATTATCCGTAAAAAGGAAAGGAAACTATGGAGCTCCTGTTTTTATACTCTTGATTGAACCGGTTCGGTTAAACCGATCCAAGTCCTGAACCGGTCCAGCTTAATTGACCCGCTCCAGTTTCCTTTGCTCCAAGCCCATCTGTTTGGCCTGTTTTGCTTGCTGTCTGTTTGTATTGTTTGCTACTGCACCCCTGTTCCTGCTACTTGTACCCTTCTGTGTTATTCGCTGCACTTTTTTCCAGCATATATAGTAAATCATAGAATTCATGCATTTTCCTTTTTTAAGCTTCATATGTTTGTTAAAACGTTTTAATCATTGTAATTTGCATTTTCGTTTGGTTTCTAACACTTTAAAATTTTCTTCCATGAGTTTTTCTTCTTTAAAAAAAAATAAATATACTTAAACATCATGCTTTTTTTAATACGGTTTAGCGACTTGAAACTTTATCTTCATGCATATTCCTAACACTTTCATATCATGTTTTTACATATAATTAGTCTTTTGCATACAAGGCCTTTATGCCTCTTTGTGTCTATTTCATTCTAAGTGCCGTAACACTTCATTCCATGCACATTCTTAATAACTTCATATCATGTTTTTTTATGCATAGTTAACTTTTACACACAAGGCCTTCATGCCTCTTTTGATTTATGATCTAATAGTCTGCTGCATCTCGCTTTTTGCATCATCTATAATATTGCATTATACATCTTGTAGTTAATTTTGGCCTAATGTTTGTTTTAAAAACTTGTTTTTTTTTTTTCTCTATACACCTAATATCATGCATTTTTACTTCTTTAGTGTATTGGGCTCAAAAATCATTTAATGCATCATAAATCTTTTACTCTATAACATCTTGTGTTAATCTTGCTTTAATATTTCAATAATCATTTCATGCCTTTCCTTGATATCTCAACATTATGCATTATTGTCAATTTATATGTTGGTTTTACAATCATTTTATGCATCTTTTGGTTGTGGTTTCATCAAACATTCTTACAACCTAGCTTTAAAATTCAACTCTTATTTCATGCATTTCAAATGTCTTTTTTTACTCCATGATATCCCTTGTTAATTTTTGCTTTAGTATTTCAATTTATATTTCATGCATTGCTTTAAAATTTTGACATCATGCATTCTATTATGTCATACCCCTAAGCTTTCTTATTATCTTGCTTGCTTTAATTCTAGTATAAGCCCTTGTATTTTTCTTCTTCTTGCAATTTATTTAAATTCCATGATATTTAGTGTGTATAACTAGGAAATGGATGTATATTTTTTACCATTGGTTTGTAGCTTGGCAAAGAGGCCATAGAATGTATCTAGGAATTTTTGTAATAATGTAGGTAACACAAGCACCGACACTTGCACCGACACTTATCGCTTTACGCTCGCTTTATTTTTCACGTCATTATGCTAGCTTTACCGTTAGTTTAAAAAACCCTTTTTATCTCAAAAATCAAATAAGCAAAAGTCAAATTATTTTCTTAATAAGCCTTGGATCCAAATCCAAGAGATTTTTCCTTTATTTTCTTAATCAAATTCCTAATTGAACTTTAATTAAACTTAGACTAAATTTCTCAAATAAAATGAAACAACCTCACTTCTATTTTATTCTTCTATACCTTGAGGTCTCGCAACCCTTCTCAAAATCATTTTCAAAATCAAACTAAAATCAACCTAACCCACAAAAATGTTTTTATAAGAGCGAACTACGACGGTTTTGATCCCTTTAAAGGGTACGTAGGCAGAGACTTTAATCCTTTCAAATCGATCAAATAAAAATAACCAAAACTCCAACTTCTCCTCCCTCCATTCTTTCATTTCAACTATATAACAATAAATTTTCAAATAAAAATAAAGTTAGAAAGAGGTTCTCACGGAGTACCGTGAACGACGCGGGTGCCTAACACCTTCCCGAATCGTAACCGACCCCCGGATCCAAAAAGGGTTTTTCAATCTCTTTTTCCCTTCCCAAGAATAAAATCGAGCAGGTCCGGTAGATTGAAGGTTCAAGTCCAATCAATGGCTTGACACCCGAAAATCTTGGTCTACAGTGGATAAAAGTAATCCATCAATTCAATTTTGTACCTTGGATCCAACACTATGCCTACTGCCATCACTTCATTTACCACACTCCAGTACTTGTTAAACTTAGAAAGCATACTTGTAGCCATCTTTTTAATGAGATGGCTAGTAGAAGAATCTGACCATTCAATTAAAGCCAATTTCATTTCACATACTTTGGGAAAATAAACATTTGCAGTTGGGTACATGGTACCAGAAAACAATTGTGTGACTTCATAAAAAACTTCCAAATGCTTACAAATTTCCTTTGCTTCCATCCATTCATTTTCACTCGGCACAGTTTCGTATTCACTATATCGTTTTGCCAAGCGATCAAAAACATCTTTGTATTGTATGGCAACAATAAGCATTAAGAAGGTAGAGTTCCACCTAGTCTTGCAATCTTGAACAAGTTTTTTATCATAAGGTATGTTCACTTGAGCACATGCCTCTATGAAATTTTCCTCTCTTTTCGGTGTTGCTTTCCAATAGCCAACACTTAATCTAATATTTTCAATGGCAGCAGCGATTGTGGACAAGCCCTCTTTCACAATTAAATTCACTATGTGAGCTGAGCAGCGCATGTGGAACAATTTACCACCCAATATAAGTGACCTAGGTGTAATCTTATTCAAAAGGCGTTCAATCATAGCATCATTCGTAGAGCAATTATCAAGAGTTACTGTGGACACATTTCTATCTAGATTCCAATCCAACAAACATTCATATAAGGTGTCAGCTAGAGTTTTGCTAGTGTGGGGAGCCGGCACATAAATGAACCTACCATTATACAAAATACCATAACAACAAAAAACTATATCACTAACATTATACAAAATACCATAACAACAAAAAACTATATGATATATCGCTAACATTATATAAAATACCATAAATTAAGTAGTTTAGTGTTATTACCTTACAAGTCGACTTTGAAGGGTCCATGAATCATCAAGAAAGTGAGCTGTAACTGTCATATATCCTTTATTTTGGTTACTTGAAGTCCACATATCACTGGTAAATGCAATACGGCTTTGATTTTTTGACAACAGCTTCTTTGTATTCTCTTTCTCATCCTCGTAAATTTTCATGATGTCAGCCTTGATAGTGTTACGAGAAACTAAGTTAAATAAAGGTTGCATAGAAGCACAAAATTCTCTAAAACCAATGTGTTCAACCATCAATAAAGGATACTCATGAAGAATTATCATCTTAGCAACTTTACGTCTTGCTACGTCTTGATTAAATGCATAAGAACCAACTGTTACAGTTTAACCATCAACTTTTTCAGTTTTGATCAAAGCTTGTCTTATATCTCGAGTTGTTCGATTTGCGCAAGACATCCAATGTGACTTCAAGTGTGACGTTCCTTGAGCTGGGTCACCCAAGAGTTTCTTGCCACAATAGTTACAAATAGCCTTCCACTTATTCTCTATTTTTTTCCTTTTGAAATGTTTCCATACTTCCGAAGTGCGCCTTCTTTTACCACCTTTAACCTCAGTTTCACATGGGACTGGACTTTCAATTTCATTAGGAGTTGAATTAGTTTCTGCATTTGGAAGAATCGGAACATTTGAAGCAGCGACATTAGACCCATCCACGAGCACCGGATGCTCTTGTGCATCTGCCACTGCCATAGGACTAGGACTGAAGGTTCCTTGACTTTCTTCAAAAGACATTCTACAAAGGAATAACAGGAATAATTAGAAACTTAAAAAAAAAAAACCATTAAAGACAGAATTGTACAAACATTATAGTGAATACAGCCACCGAAATAGACAAAAAAATTAAAATACAGCCACCGAAATACTGCCAATATAGTAGTACATTATATAATTAAAAACACTAAAAAAAAAACCATTAAAATACAGCCACCGAAATTTTCAGGTGATTATACAATCATACAATCATTTGTGATATGTTTACAAAAAATCATTTGTGATATGTTTACAAAAAATTCAAACAATCATACTCTGAAAATCATTTACTAGGAATACGTTTGCATCTTCAGCAGATCTGAAATACAGCAGAAGAAGAAAAAAAATGTGATATTAAACATATGGCACACAAGTAGTAAAAGCTACTCAAGAGTCACGATGGCTTATAAAGAATAAAACAAAATAGGAATACAAAATGCACAAAAAATACAGTTGGGAGAAATTTAACGATATTAAGGTCATTAGCTGTACACCCCAGTCAAAATAGAAAGCCCTAAATTAGTTTATTACTCTCAAATTAGAAAGCCCTAAATTCTAAAATCATAAACAAAATCATGCTAAGGAGAAGAAGGAATAAAAAAAAGAAAAGAGATGAAGGAGAAGAAGCAAACCTGGCCGCAAAAGTAGAGGAGATGAATGATTTTTGAGAGAAAGAATGTTGAGCCGCACAGAGAACAGAGAGAAACAACTTGAGCTTGCACATAAACTAGGGTTACACCAAAGTCCAAACTCTTATATATATACACATGGGTATTTTAGTAATTTACTTAATATACTAACGGGTACGGATACCCGCGGGCACGGGTATCATCAAATCCGTGCCCGTGTCCATAAAGAAACGGGTAGTTAAATGCCCGTTTATTTTACCCGCGGGTACCCATTTAACTACCCGCCCCGTGCCCATGACGGATTTTATCCGCGGATACCCGCGGGCACGGATTTTTTTGCCACCCCTAGGTTGGATTCATCTTCTAACTACACTGTTCGTAGTGCTTACAAGTTTTTGAATGAGCAGTTTCATCTTGCGTCTGAGGTCCAGTTACCTTCCATTTGGCATAAAGACGTTCCTTTGAAGGTGGTGATGTTTGCGTGGCGTTTGCTCCATGATAGACTCTCGACCAAGGACAATCTCTTTCATCGCCGAATTATTGATTTAGATGCTCAATCTTGTGTAGGAGGTTGTGGTTTGGTGGAAACATCTTCTCACTTATTTTATTGCTACAGTTGCAAAACTTAGGGACAGTTTTGTAGTTTTTTTTCTTAGGGGGTCAAAAGCGCAACTTCGTGAAAGTTAGGGGGCGAAAACTGCTATTAAGCCTTTTTTTTATATATAAATTTACAATTATTCCAAATGATTTATTGCAAGTGTGAAATATTCTCCTCTCTATGTTATTAGTTTTCCCTTCTTTTTTCCACTTCCAAAATGGTTGGTTACATATGATATGACCTATAATTTCTTTTCTTCATATTCTTACATTGTTAATGATTAGCTTAATCAAGTTCCATAATTAATAAATTAAGAGCTCTTCACTTGTGTTATCTTGAATAAGTTGAATATAGGGCTAGGGCAGCTCGTTCTTTCAAATAGAAAAATTTAATGTTAGTAATTGTGATATAGGTAAATAGCTTAACTAATCTTCATAATATTGTTAACAAATAGACACTATCTAATTATTTAATTATTTTTCTGGTTTTTAATCTTGTTGCTGAATCTTTTAAGATCAATTCAAATTCACTACTTTCTGAAAATGGTCTAAACACTCCTGAATTTTTCTCAAAACGTTCTCTCAACATGAAAGATCTAGCAAAGCAAGTGAAAGTTTGTAATCTTTAGCATAACACTAAAATTCCTATTGCTAAATGTAAAAGAATTAACAAAGTAGGTACTTATTTTCATCATCTCTTAATCAAAACACAAGTCAAAAAGTGTTTTCTAAGAAAAATGTAACTAAAATGGTTGTGCAATATCAACTAGATTCTTGGGATCCAATTGTTGTTATGCAAGAACTTATGGAAACAAATCTTTAGGAGTGAGTAATGAAACAACCTTGTATGCATGTTTATACTGATAATTTGATTTCCTCAGGTTAATAAGAGATTTCATGGTGACTCACATTTTACAAATATTGTGGTTTTTGATAAAAATTTAGGTGAGAAGAATTCTAGTTGTGAGAAGCAAGAAATAAATAGCATTGTTTTTGAGTTGGAGGACGATGCTCAACCAAATTCTCCATCTCAACCTTCCAAAAAAGCTAGGCATATATTCTGGCGTATATGTGCTGAATTAAACTTTATTTTATATCAAAATATATTCTGGCGTATATGTGCTGATATATGGGAATTTTGGCAAGACAATAGTTGATTTAAAGAGGAGTTTATTAATCAAAGAACAAAATTGGTCAAGTTGGTAAAGGTGGAAGATAGTAGCAGTGTTTTTTAAACTTTGTAAGCTTAAGCTTCAGGGGGAAGATTGTTGAGTAAGTTATTTGCTTTTTGTTAAACAAACCTTATATGCTTCCTGTTATTGTATCATTAGTTTGAGGAGAGGTGTTAGATAATAAGTTATTGTGTATTACCTTTGGGTTTCTTAGTTACTAGTATAGTCCATCAAGTTATACTATATATTATATTATTTGAAAACAAACATATCAAGAAATAGGAAGGGTGATGGAGGCGTGGCGTATGGAAGGACAGACAAGGGTTTTGGTAGCATCTACGAAGGTATTTTTATTTTAACTTTATCCCAAATATAAATTATAGATTAAAAGCCAGAAAAAATGACGGTATATCCGATTTCCTTTATTCTTCGGTGCTATTTGTACTAAAAATAAATATAAAAATGATCTAGTTTTTAGCCTCATATTTTTCTCCGTTCTTTTAAGAATGATCCAAAACGACGTAGTTTTGACTTCAATCATACTCAAAACCTTATTCTTCCTTCTTTCCCTTCCCGATACCCTTCTTTTTTCTTTCTTTTATTTGGGGTAAAGCTTAAATAAAAATACCTTCGTAGATGCTACCAAAACCCACTGTTCGTCCTTCCATACGCCAGGCCTCCACCACCCTTCACATTTCTTCTTCTTCTTTGCTTGTATCCTTTAATATCTTACATCATTGAGAAACCTTAGTCGTTTGGTTTTATACTCTCTTACGGAGAGAATTTATCTAAATTAGTTTCCTTATCTATTTTCTGATTCATATCTCAAGATCATATTTGAGAAATAATTTGTCTCAAAAAGTTTCCTTTTAAGTCTATGATTCATATCTTAAGATCATCTTCATCTTCTAGACATAATTTACCTGAAACAGTTTCCATATTCATTTTATGATTCATAATAAGATATGAGACATAACACGGATAAGGAAACTCATTCAGGAAAATTCTCTCGGGAAGATATCTCGTGATATGAGTCATAAAATGGATAAGGAAAATATTTCAGATCAAATTCTCTCTCGGAAATGTCTTGATATATGAATCATAAAACGGATAATGCAATTATTTCACACAAATTCACTCTAGAAGATGATCTTGAGCGAGAATAACACAAAAGAGCTAAGGTTTCTCAATGTCATAACATAAAAATAGTTACAAGAAAATAAATAGTAAAACCTGATGGACTAGACTACTACAAGAAAATACAATACCAATTTGAGGGGAAATATAGTTTATATTGTTGATTAAGTTTTTTTCTTTTTGTTTAACTAACTCTCTAGGCTTCCTGTTATTGCATCAAGAGTTTGAGGAGATGTGTTAGATAATAAGTTATTGTGCGTATGAAATTGGGATATTTAGGTTTCTAAGTTAATAGCCTAGCCCATCAAGTTTTCCTATATATTTGAAAACAAACATATATCAAGAAATGTGAAGGGTGATGGAGGAATGGCGTATGGAAGGAGGAACACAGGGTTTTGGTAGCATCTATACGAAGGAAAATTTAATTTTATCTTTACCCCAAATAAAAGAAGGAAGGAACAAGGGTACCAGGAAGGGAAAAAAGAAAGAATAAAGATTTGAGTTTGATTGAAGTCAAAACTACGTCGTTTTGGATCATATTAAAAAGAACGGAGAAAAATATAAAGCTCAAAACTAGATCATTATGATATCTATTTTCAGTTAGAAAAAGAACAGGAGAATAAAGGAACCTGGATAAACCGCCATTTTTTTCCGGAAAATATATATTAAAACCCGGAAAAAATGACGGTTTATCTAGTTTCCTTTATTCTTCTGTGCTTTTTTGACTAAAAATAAGTATCAAAATGATCTTGTCTTTAGCCTCACATTTTTCTCTGTTCTCTTTAATATATAGTCCCAACGACATAGTTTTGATTTCAATCAAACTCAAATCCTTATTCTTCCTTCTTTCCCTTCCTGATACCCTTCTTCCTTCCTTCTTTTATTTGGGGTAAAGATAAAATTAAATTTTCCTTCGTAGATGCTACCAAAACCGTGTGTTCCTCCTTCCATACGCCACTCCTTCATCACCCTTCACATTTCTTGATATGTTTGTTTTCAAATATATAGTAAAACTCGTTGGACTAGACTAGTAACTTAGAAACCTAAAGATCCCAAATTCATGCGCACAATAACTTATTATCTAATACCTCTCCTCAAACTCATGATGCAATAACAGGAAGCATAGAGGGTTTGTTAAACAAAAAGAAAAAAACTTAATCAACAATACAAACTCACAATATATCCCCTCAAATTAATATTGTATTTTCTTGTAGTAGTCTGGTCCATTAGGTTTTACTATATATTTTCTTGTAACCTTTTTTATGTTATGACATTGAGAAACCTTAGTACTTTTGGTTATTCTCACTCAAGAACATCTTCCTGAGTGAATTGGTGTGAAACAATTTCATTATCAGTTTTATGATTCATATATCAAGACATTTTCCAGAGAGAATTTGTCTGAAATATTTTCCTTATCCATTTTATGTCTCATATCTTATTATGAATTATAAAACGGATAAGGAAATTGTTTCAGACAAATTCTATTCGGAAGATGATCTTGAGATATGAATCATAGATGGAAAGGGAAACTTTATCAGACAAATTCTTTCTCGAATATGATCTTGATATATGAATCATAAAACAGTTAAGGAAACCGTTTTAGACAAATTCTCTTCGGATGATGGTCGTAAAAGAGAGTAAGACCAAACGAATAAGGTTTCTCAATGAAAATTATATATTAAAATATAGAAACCTAAAGGTCCCAATATCATAGGCACCTCCAAAACAAAAATAGAAAAGTAGAATAAGACAAACAAAAATAGAATCAAATCATAAAAATATAAACATAAAGAACTAAAAACACAATTAAGGAATCAAGGGACTAGTAGACATCCTTGAAGAAGAAGAAGAAAATGAATAATAATAATAATAATAATAATAATATTATTATTATTATTATTATTATTATTATTATTATTATTATTATTATTATTATTATTATTATTATTATTATTATTATTCTTTAACATAATAAAGGTAACAAGAAAATATATAGTAATACCGAAAAGACTATAACAAGAAAATATAATACCAATTTGGGGGGAAATACTATGAGTTTATACTGTTGAGTAAGTTTTTTTTAGTTTTGTTTAACAAACCCTCTATACTTCCTGTTATTGCATCATGAGTGTGAGGGGAGGTATTCGACAATAAGTAAATGTGCTTGTGATATTGGGAAATTTAGGTCTCTAAGTTACTAGTCTAGTCCTTGAAGTTTTACTATATATTTACATGTGACCTTTATTATGTTACATTATTGAGAAATCCTAGTCGTTTGGTGTTATTCTCTCTCACGACCATCTGCCAGAGAGAATTTGTGTGAAACAGTTTTCTTATCCGTTTTATGATTCATATCTCAAGATCATCTTCCAGAGGGAATTTGTCTAAAGCTGTTTCATAATCCATTTTATGATTCATAGTAAGTCATTAAACATAAAACGGATGAGGAAACTCTATAAATTCATTAATTTATGAGCTAAATTCATAATTGATTCATGGTTTTCTTTTGATTTGATTTCTTATGTGTTAAAGTGTGAAAAAGTCATAAAACTTGATGGTTAATTGATGGTTTAAGATGAGATAAGTATTTAATCAATGCATAAACAACCTAGGTAATGTTTTCTACCACTTTGAGGTCATAAGGGATCAAAACACATGGTCTTTTGAATGATTTAGGGTCAATCCCGAGGCCAAAATACGATTTCTGGGTTTCTGGTATTGATACACTCGCTATGCGAGCATAACAACACACTTTTGGTCATTTTTGCCCTGGGGGTCTCGCTAGGCGAGCTACCTTCTCGCCAAGCGAGCATGACAGTAAAGTGTAAGTTGTTCTGTCTGCAGGGAGTGTTTAGGACAATCCAAGGCATTCCTTTGACGCCGATTCACTTATGTTTGGAACTTTGGTGAGAGGGGATGAGTAATTAATATGAATTAATGTTAATAAGTTAAATTGGAATAAGAATCATGATGGTTAGAAAGGTTTTAAGGATTTAACTTAGTAACATGATTTTGTACAATGATGAAATAATTTTAGAAAGAACTTGGAATGCAATAGTGTATTCAATTAATAGGAAGATGGACCTAATGAAATAATTCTCATTGATTACAAGTGAGTGTAAGTGACGAAACTTGAAATTTTTTAATTATAGATGTTAGCCGACAAATTGAGTAGAAGATGTAGTTAAATGACAGGCATGGATGGGATTTGTAAAGAAGTTTAATTTGTGAAACATATAATGATGAGAAAATAATGTACTATTTTGAGATGTGTAACTAAATGTTTTGTTTGAATATGTGTTTATATAAAGACGTGTTATACAAAGATGTGCCATATAAAGATGTGTTGCCTAAGATCTATAATTGGCGAGTCATATAAAAATGTGCATTGTTGAGTTATTAGTTGGTGTTCATGCATTCATGGTCAGTCCGATTTAAAGATGTGGGATAAATCAATAACATACCTCTGATATCCAAAACCAGCATCACATGCATATAAAATCGAGTTAGGGACAGCACATACATAACTGCAAGTCTATTTGAATATGTGTAATTAAAAGACGTGTCATTTAAAGATGTGTAACTATTTAAAGATGTGATATTCTTTGATGTGCTTCTATATGGCTATGTTTGAATGGTTTGTATTTTGCTAAATGTCTACTTGATATTCTTAAATGTTGTTGTTGCTTACATGTTAGTATAGAATGTTGAATTCATGCCAGTTGATTTTATTAAATGAACGTATATGCTTAAATGTGTATATTATATGATTGTGGTGTATACATGCCTAAGTGTAATTGATATATTCTTTTATCTGAATCTATACATGTGCTCGCATCTCTTATGTTGGATATATTCTCACTCTCTATTGGAATGTACCCTCGCTTGGTACAAATTCACAGGAAGAAGAAACTAAGTATCAGGGAGTCTCGGAGGAAGGCGTTGGAGCCTTCTCGTTTTTGTTTATCGCTTTTAGGTGTTTTTATTGAGTCGATTCTCTGATTAGTAACACTAGGGATTGGGGTTTCATTTTATTTCAGATTTGTTTCCGAATTCGTCTTCAAATTTTGTTTTGATGTTAATACAATGATGTGACAATTACTTTGATGTTTTGAAAATTATTTCGCTGCGACGTTTTTTAAAATTTAAATGAAGTACTTTTGAATAGATGAAAATGTATGACACCCTTGCATGCTTAATTAATTATTGTATTTTTATTAGAAAATAATATGTGGGGTTTGGGGTGTTACAAAAATCATGAACTTCAATACCACAATTATACACGTATAATATATTATAGAGATGTAAGTCTTACCTCCAACTTCTTAACCCTTAACTCAAACCAGTTGAGCTATCAAATTCCTCATAACGATGCCAATCTTATACAAGCCTAAAGAATCTTGTCTCATAAGTGATGTATTTTTCATAAAGAATAATGTCATCACTAATCAATTGACATTGTTTTCTTTCAAACGACACAAATGTAATTTGAGTAGTGTTATTTTAATATTTCAAATTTAGTACCGTATGTCGATAGCGTATTAAAATATATTCAACATAGTGTCCAGCTTAACTCAAGTCTTTATTGGTGCTTCTATCTGATTTCTCTTTTTTGCTGAGGTAAGCTATGAGTTTACAACTCCATAGAGGTTTTGTTGCAATTGCTTTAGATCTTTATTGCATGCATAAGCACCCCTTCTCGTGACGGCCATAAGGTTAATAGATAAATTGATGAGAAGGATGCATAGGTTCTTAAACTTTGAGTCTCAAGTAAGAATGGATGCTACAATGTAGAAAAGTGAAGTATAATTCATAAGTGGTCATGCTTAGGACGCGAGACCCCTATTGTAACACCCACGGCTGACAAGAGTAGGGGAGTGATCGCCGGTGCATAAGGCACGACAATGAGCGGCTCCCGACAGCTTATAGAGGAACCGAATCACACTGGAATGAGAGGGATCCTGAGGCCGTGTAGGTATGGGACTAAATGGTTGAAGGAAGGCTTATAAGAATTGTTTGGTACTACTTATATCAACAAGATGCATCTTCTTTTTGGTAGCCCATTCCATAAGAACTCCACAGTTAAACGTGCTTGACTTGGAGTAGTCTTTGGATGGGTGACCTATCGGGAAGTTTCCTGGTAAGCGTGCGAGTGAGGACAAAACATGCTGAAAAGACTCGTGTTGGTTTGTAGGGTCAGTCAGCAATCCTGAAAGCAGTCTGGGATGTTACAAATGGTATCAGAGCAGGCCTCTCCCAGTACGGTGTGGTTCGGGGACGAACCAGGCGGAAGTTGGTGGGCATGTAACACCCACGGCTGACGAGAGTAGGGGAGTGATCGCTGGTGCACAAGGCACGACAATGAGCGGCTTTCGACAGCTTATAGAGGAACCGAATCACACTGGAATGAGAGGGATCCTGAGGCCGTGTAGGTATGGGACTACATGGTTGAAGGAAGGCTTATAAGAATTGTTTGGTACTACTTATATCAACAAGATGCATCTTCTTTTTGGTAGCCCATTCCATAAGAACTCCACAGTTAAGCGTGCTTGACTTGGAGTAGTCTTTTGATGGGTGACCTACCGGGAAGTTTCCTGGTAAGCGTGCGAGTGAGGACAAAACATGCTGAAAAGACTCGTGTTGGTTTGTAGGGTCAGTCGGCAATCCTGAAAGCAGTCTGGGATGTTACAGCTATTTATAGTGATGGATCTGGTGTGAGAATCCATTTATAGTGATGGATCTGGTGTGAGAATCCTTGTCTGTTTCTATTTTCTTTCCATAGCTTTAGTGTGGTTTGTTACGAGGCTACTACGAATATTCAAAGTAACTGAACTCGAGATAGAAGAAGAGACCAATCTGATTTAAGTGACTTCCTTATTAGTAGGTACGACTCAATGCATATATGAATGTTTGCTTAATGTAACCAAACCCGTAATAGACATAGAAGTCTATTCGGTTCAGATGATGTCCTTGTAAGTAGGAACGACCTAGTAAATATCCTGAAGTTAGCTATGCTTAAGGTGGTGGGGCATGTTAGTGCTCTTGTAGGATCGAGGTGGTTGTTGATATATAAAGAAGGGTTGTTATTAGGGGCGGATCTGGGATCAAATTATTAGTGGGGCTAAAATTTTTTTTTGAAAGAAGTATGATTAAAATTTTGAAGAAATAAATTATACAAATAATAACATTTGTATTAATCGTAACGTGAATCATTTTGTTCCTTGTGTAATAAAGTTGTTTACATTTTAGTGAATTTAACTTTTTAATTATAATTTAAATGGCATCATAAAAATGATAAAATAATTTAAATAAATTCGGAGTAAAAAATCTCAATCCAAAAATGGGTCTCCCTTTTATATATATTTTTTTATAGATTAGATAATGCATGACATAAGTTGCAGAATAAATTCTTAATATATATTCATATATAATTTATATTGTTTATATTATTATTTGCAAAAATTGAGAAAATTGCAAACGAGAGGAGAATTGAACTTGAAAAAAATTAAGAAAAAAATGTAAAAATTGATGCAAACGAGAGGAGAATTGAACTTGAAAAAAATTAAGAAAAAAATGTAAAAATTGAGAGTTGAAAAAAATTAAGAAAAAAATGTAAAAATTGAGAGTTGAACCTGAGACATTCAAGTCTGTACTCAAAACCCACGCCACCAAGCTACGACTGAAGAATTGTTTATGTTATGAAATAGAAGATATATATTATTAAAGATAGGCTTTGTATATAAAAAAAAGGTATGGGCTGGGCCTGGGCTGGTGTGGCTATTGCCACACTCTGCCTTGCTCAGGTCCGCCCCCGGTTGTTATCTTGATTTTCACATCGTTTCGAGGTGTTATTTTTTGAAGGTGGTACAAGAGGTTGTATCGTGTGCTGCATCTATGAACTTCTGATCACATCAATGGGTCTTGACTGGCCGCATTTATTGGGCCTTTGTATCATGCTATTTAATGGAATTTTATAGTGGACAACCCAAAGGATAATCGAGTTGGATCTTCTAGTCCCGTGCGATTAAACTAGCTTTTATTAATTATCAATAAATTTTAGTCAAACTAATTTGTCAAATAACATAATTACTTTATCATTTTTACTATTAATTTTTTCTTTTCTAAAGAAAGTATTTAATCATTTTTAATTAAAAGTAATTAAATTATTTATATGTAAGAAAACTTTAAAAATGCACATACTTTATAATAAACTAAATACTTTAACATAAAAATAATATATAGTAATGAATTTAGTTTTTTCAAAAGGATATAATTTATCTTTTTACATGGTCAAAATCTCTTTACATGGTCAAAAATACATCATTAAATTCTTATTTTACATGGTCAAAAATACATCATTAAATTCATCAAAAATACCATAGATTTCTGTAGTCTGTTATTGAGTGTTTTTTGTTATCTGTTTTTTTTTTTTTTAGGGTTTTGGCCTAGTCCCCCCTCATTTGTATTTATTTTCTCCCCCTTTCTTTTAATAAAATCTTTAGAGTTTTGAGGGTCCTTACTTTATAATTCTTATTGTAAATTGTTTGTTTTTGTAATAAATTAGTTTGTCATATTTAATAAAAATAATTCAAACATTTTATATGCAATAAAAATTTAAAAATAAAAATATTTAATGATAGAATAAATAATCCAACATAAATAATATAATAATAAATTTAATTTTGTCAAAATGAAATATACTAATCCATATAAAATATATTCATGAGAAACTCGTATTCTTTTAATAAAATTTATTATTTCAACTTTTATTTATATTTCAACTCTCAAGTCAAACTAATAAAAATAAATGTCATTTTTAGTAAAATTATTATAAAATATTAAACCATCCTTAAAAAAATATTAAACTCTTCCCTTTTTTATTATTATAATTTTTATTTACTAATATCGGTTTGTTTTTGTGGTGGTCAGAGTTTGAACCCTGGACCTTGCATATATTATGCACTGTCCCTACCAACTGAGTTAAGCCCACGAGGACGGTATATATTAACAATCTAGAAGATTTTTAGGAGGTCTATATTAGTCAAATATTTTCTTACTTAACTTGATTTTAGTGCTATTTCTTTGCTATATAAAAAAAAGGCTTAATAACAGTTTTTGCTCCCTAACTTTCACGTAGTTGCGATTTTCGCCCCCTAAGAAAAAAACTACAAAATCGTCCCCTAAGTTTTGCAACTGTAGCAGTTTTATCCCCCTAAGGCCAAAAATAAAATAAAATAAAATAATACGTGGCACCTCACTTAGGGTGCCACGTCAGCGTAGACCGAGTCAAAATTGGCCTTGGGGGCCGAAACTGCCACAAATGCAAAACTTAGGGGACAATTTTGTAGTTTTTTTTAGGGGGGCCAAAATCACAACTTTAGGAAAGTTAGGGGGCTAAACTGCTATTAAGCAAAAAAAAAAAGCATAGTTATTTCTTTGGATACGTGGAGACCTATGATTGGTACTTGTGTTTTTTTATTGGTTATGTTTTCATATAGTGACGGTGTACCCTTGGTCATTTTGCCCCAATAAATCGTAAGTAACAATTTTCGAATTATTTCTTCTTCAATCTCATACCATTCTCAAATTCTCAAATCACAAACATAATTTTCTTTTCATTCTCATCTATTTTATTCTCAGTCCATTCCTCAAATATAGTCAACAAGAAGTTCTTGCCTTATCCCACCATTTTAATCGGTACGTGGGTCGTTTTGTAATCTCTCTTGTTCTCTTAGAAAAGTTTCAATTTTATTTCCGATTAGGATTTTTTGCAGTTAGTACACATTTTCATGTTCAATGATGTTGGATTCATTCAGATCGCGGTAGGAAGTTCCATATTTCAATGCATATTTAAGTTTTTGAAAAAATCAAAATTCTTTTTTTTTTGGTACAAAAAATCAAAATTCTAAGTTCAAAACTAAATAGTTTGATCTCGATCTAACTATTACCGACTCTAATTTTATTTTTTTTTGATGGATGACTCTGCGATCATGTTGATTGGTCAAACATCATTGAATTAGATAGAGTTATTTTTCTTTGTAATTTAACAATTTTTTTCCTTCAGATTTGTGATTTAATTTTTGATTTTTTTATTTCAACTTCAGGTTCGAGAGATCATTGCGCAAACGTTGTGGCTCTGAAGGAGAATTCATTCCTCTTGGTATGTTTTTTTTATGACAACTTATTCTTATCAATTATCTCTGTGATGAATGTTTATTTGTTTATTTTGTAGATTTAATTTATATTTATTTTTTACTTTTTCGATTTTTCTTCATTCTATCCAGAACCAATTTTTTTTAGATTTCAATTTAATTTATTTTAGATTATTAAAATGAAAACATCAATAATTTTTTATAAATACAAAAACTGTGCCAGATGATTTTTTTTTTGGGTGGTGATGCCAAATGATTTATAACAACATATATGTGATGTATATCTGTGTGTGCTTTGTTTAACTATTAATGATTAAATAAACAAAAACAATTCTCGTTAAACAATTGTTACACTTTTCTTAATTTTTTAAAGATGTAGCTTCTTATGTTTCGAGCATCAAATTGGATCCTCTTTTTATTTTTGTGCATTTGCAGACAACAGTCAACTCTTGGATTCTTTCAAGATGCATATTTGTTTTGTTGTTTGTTAAATTTTTATTGATGAAGAATTAAATAACACAACAGTATTTGATAAATTTGTATGTTTGCAAAATTCTTGAAGTTTTTTAAGGGATATCTTCCTATATTAACCATGGATTGTGATGTTCTTCTACCTTTAGCACCTTTATAGTCACTCGATAAATTTATTGGCGGACCTCTAGATATGGAGACAATAAGGAATGAAAAGGATATGATCTTCTAAAGATTCAATCAAATATTGAGTTTTAAATGAAGGGTTAAAACAGAAAATGATGCTTGTTAAATGTTTTATTAGTCCTTGAATGATCTTATAGGTCACTTCTAATTTCATAAACAACAAAGGCATAGGAGGTTCCAATTGTTTTTTTTTTCTCTTAATAAAGAAGCCAAACTAGGTTACTGAAATTGGCACTTGGAATAATCGACCTTAAGAGCATCACACTCCAAGGTTCCAAGCCAACAAACCAGCCCTACCCAATCTTCTAAAAAATTATCTTCTTATCTTTTAAACTTTGTGTTTGTATTCTTTATTTTTTTTCCATTTCCATAATTACTTATATGGAGAAATAATAACAAGTGTGTGTTTCAGCTGTTTATTTTGCTGTTTATTTTACTTTCGGGTCTCCATATATCATTTACGTTAACTATTCATGTACGTGTGACTACTTCCTAGCATCAAATATTTCTCTTTCAAACACTTTCTTTATTTACCAGTGCTGCAAATAATAATTTGGTGATGTGCATTTGTCTAGGTTATGATTCACTTCAAACATGGTTGGTTACATGTGATATGACCTATAATTTTTTTCTCTTTATAATCTGGCATTGTTAATAGGTAGCTTAATCAAGTTCCAAACTTAACGGATTAAGTGTTCTTCACTAGTGAATGACAAATAATTTATGTTATTACAGAGATAAAAGAACAATGAGTGGACTACAAGGGAAACATCACAGCCATGACAATGATACACCAGTAATTCCCCCGAGGAATCCACGTGAAGAAATCAGTCTAGGAATGGAATTCACTGGTGTTATCGATGGAATAATACCTGGTGGATACATGCTCACAATTAGAAAAGGAAATGGTGTTACTTTGCGCATGTTTGCCTCTGATCAACCTGCACAAATTCAAGGTGATGGTAATCTGAATGTTCCTTTGGTAGCAAGCAATGCCAGTCCTGAGTTGGAAGTGGATGATGATTTTTCTCTAGGTTACTCATATTTTGAGATGTCATCACCTTCTGAAGAAATTAAAATGCCTGATCCTTTACAATATTTTGGAAAATTTGAGCCTGTTATGTTTCAACCTGTCAATCAAACTAATTCTTCGAACAAAGGAAAGGGTTTATCCATTGATTTAAATTCAGATCCCACTCCAACCGGTCACAGAATCAGCAAAGATCCTTTTCTAGCCAGAAAATTTCCTTCCTCGGCAGTGAATATAAGACCACCTGATGATCTAATAGCAAAAACAAGTCGGCCAAGTAAACAAGGTTTGTCTTCTCATAATCAGAACCCTGAAATTCCTATTGCAAAACAATGAAAGAATTAATAAAGCTGGTAGTTATATTAATTATTGCTGAAATAAAACACAAGTCAAAAAGTGTTTTCTAAGAAAAATGAAAGTGAAAAGGTTGTGCAATATCAACTAGATTTTCCTGATCCAATTGTTGTTATTCATGCAATTATGGAAACAAATATTTAGCAGAGATTAATGATACAACCCTGTAAGTCTGTTTATACTGATAATTTGATTTCTTTGGCTGTTAAGAGGGTTTCAAGGTTACTCACATTTATCAAATATTTTGGTTTTTAACAAAAAAATTAGGTCAGAAGAAAGGAAACAATAGCAAAGGAAAGGGTGTTCTTCACTTTTGAGATGATCAACAAAATTCAGAGATGTTAAGAAGGTATATGCAGGTAAAACAAATTACATCTTAATAGTTATATTAGGTTTGTACATGTTATTATTTTTACAGACAACAACGGTGTTGTATGGGAAGAATTTAAGTATAGATCATTGAATGAATTGTGTCTTTTAGTTCTCTGGAGCAAGAAAATCTAAACCTTATTTTATAACAATATAAGTTTTGTCAGATAGGTGCTTATATATGATATTTTTTGCAGGACAATAATTGATTTGGAAATGAAATTATCAATCAAAGTACAAAATACTCAAGAGAATTGGTATTTGGAGATGAAGGTGGAAGATATTGAGAGATATTTTTCAAGCTTATGTGGAATTAAACAAGATGAATTTGTTGGATGGTTGGTCAATTGAATTTAGATATTTTTTCTCTTTGAACAAATCTAGTTGTTTGGTTTTTGTTTCTATAAATATGATGGATTTGATTTCTTTTTAAATTAAATTTAAATATTGTTGAAACCAGTTGAATTATTATGTGTGACAATCTATATAATGTTTGTTATTGACATTGAATGATGAACTATATTGTCGAAAATGATTGGCATGACATAAAAATATATTCAAGCTCATATCTATGGATTCTTTCAAAAAAAAAAAGCACATATCTATGGATAGAGTTGGGCAGTTTTTGTTGAAGAGGGGTTCCTAGATTCCCCCAACTTTATAGATTGAACTGTTTATATTGAATGCATTCAAGTTAATTAAATAGAAGGCAATAGATTTCTTGAGAACAATATAAAGATTAGTAGTAAATCATAAATAACACCTAAATATATGACGTTGGGTATGATTATTCATTTTATCTTACTGGTCAATATGGTAGAAACATGACACCAAAGCAAAGCAAATAGATGTTAATTAAATTCTTGAAAATTGACAAAAAAAACATATTAAATTTTTGAGACTTGTGGATATTGATCGGAAAGTTAAGGATCAATAAATTTTTGTTAAAATCGGCCACTCAGATGTACACCACATGCAGAGGTGGTGCGACGAGACTGTAATACCCTGCCTAAATACACTGTCAATTTTATATGTTAGTTATTTTTATCCTTGAGACTTAAATAAAGGGTAAAATGGTAATCTTGCCATTCAATTTTATTTAAGTGACAAAACTTACAAATCTTCTTAATTCTTCTACACATTTCCTCTCTCAAGAATATCAAAATATCTTCCCCTCCTCTCTCTACCCAAAACCACCCTCCACTCCCTCTCTACTCAATCCATCAAAAATCATCACTTCCTCTACCAAACTAACACATAAGGATGTTTTGTGAACCTAGGAGCATTTGGGAGCTTATGGAAAGCTTGAATTCTCTATCCTTTCCCTCTCTTGATTAAGATTGAAGATAGGGTTTGGATAGAGAAGTGGAGTTAGTAGCCATTGGCATGAATTGAAAACTTGTTTTGAGGTGAGTTTCCAATAAACTTGTTTCTTTTTAGAAGTTGTGAATGTTAGAGATGAAATGATGTTAGGAGTTGGAATTTAAGAAATTATTAGGGATTAGTGATTGATTTATGAAATTAAGTTGCTATATAAGTGATTTTGAAGCTAGTCATGCATGTTAGGGTGAATATAAGTGATTACACTTGAATTCATGATTTTGAGACGAAATTCGTATGTTCTTCACTGACTCGTATATACCGCTGTGTAATCCATAATCGAGTAATAATTGGATTTTTGGATTCCTCATTCAATTCCCTACAGTTTGGACAAAAATTTCGTATGATTCGAATTAGAAACGAATTCGGAAAATGCAATTGAAGTTGGTAAAATCCTGCTGGAATTTGGTTACGGGTTTTGGACAGAGCTCCACTAAAATGGTAATAACTTTCTCTCTGTAACTCCGAATCAGGTGGTTCTTGTTGCTATGGTTAGCTAACAAAATTGCCGTCGTTTTGGCACCATTTTGACGAATTTTGGTTAAGTATTGAGGTCTGGAGACAACTTTGAAGTAAGGGACCAGATGCAGATTTTGTGCAGAATTTGGGTTCTTTTGTGATAGCTCGCCGAAGCGAGCATGAAGCCTCGCCTAGTGTGGAGTGATAGACGTTTGGCAAGTGCACCAAATACTATCGAAGTAGTAAAAATATTGATCCCACGAGGACTGTTTTTAACTTCAATAATTCAACCGCGTTATAAAAATAGGATGTATAAAAGTTTATTTTGTTTTGCCACTAGGCAGTAGATTTGAATTGATTTTAATTAAATCAAGTAACAGAAAATAAAGATTTGATTAAGAAAATATGAGAGAGATGAGATCAGGTCTATCGAATCCTCTATGTTTCCCCTAATTGGTTACTGCACCTATTGTTACTAATAATTTTCTAGTTTCACGATAGTTAACAAATTAGCCCTAATCAATCCCTTGAGTTAGGACCCTCTTCTTAAACTACAACCCC
Organism: Medicago sativa; assembly: GCF_051527215.1. Lineage (NCBI taxonomy): Eukaryota > Viridiplantae > Streptophyta > Magnoliopsida > Fabales > Fabaceae > Medicago > Medicago sativa. Next base: position 9,748,270 of record NC_140755.1, on the reverse strand, counting down.
TAATTACTTAGGTGGTCTAATAATCTTTGAAAGTTTTATGAACGTTAACCTAATACCACTAATAAACGATTATCCATTCCTAGACTAACCATGTTTATTAGAACAATTCAATTAGGTCTAAGTCGAAAGCTATGGTCAGTAGTCATTCGTTCTCACAAAATCATGTTTATATTTGATCAGGATATAAAAAGCATTAAGAACAATTGAATTGAATAAAGACTAGAAATTCATTAATAAACAATAGAGTTTCACAGCAACATATGATCAATTAGGGTTACATAGATTCATCTCTGACCTAATCTCTAAGAGATTTAGCTACTCATAATTGAGTTTACAAATAGCATAATCAATGAAAGAATTCAAACATACATAAACTGGATTAGAGATGATGAAATCCTCTCCGCTGCAGCCTTCTGGGTGATAAAATCGCACTTTATCTCTCCAAAATCGTAATCCCCTTTGTTTGAGACTGACTTCAGCTTAAATAGGCAAGTTCTGATCGCCCAAAATCGTACCACAATTAGAGAAATCATACCACGATTGCATCTTTGAACCCTAATTTCCTTTAAAGCCCTTCTTGAAATCGTATCACGATTATATGGATCGTATTACGATCCAGCTCCTTCAAAAACATGCTTTCTGACTTCAAGAAATCGCATTGTGATTGGAAAATCGCAGTACGATTGGCTGATTCCAGTTCTTCCAAATTTGTTGCTTTTAACTGCTCCTGGACACTCAATGTTGCTTAGAACTCTATCAAAATGTCAAAATAAGTCCTAAAAATTACGTAATGACAGCATGTCATCACAACCCCAAACTTAAACCATTCCTTGTCCTCAAGGAATTCATTTACAAAATTGACAGTCGACAGTAAAATAACAAATACCTGATCAAATAATAGTACCCAAAAAGTTCAATCACCTTACTAGCTAAAGATGAGCTAGTTTGACTTGTTTGCATCCACCAATTCACAACTCCAAGCAACAATTTGAATAGGGTTCACAGTCGACATGCAATCTACATATTACCATATGCTTGAAAAGTTTCTAAACGTCAATCAAAATCAATGTCAATGCACACTTTGAGGTCTTTAAGGGTTATAACGGGGCTTAGGTGAAGGTGGGATAATATTTGGATAAGTAGGCTACACAAAATTTGAGTTAGGCATTCCTACGGAAGTTAAAGCACAAAATTCAATCCTTCATTCATTCAGCTTGTGGAACAACAATTAATGTAAAGGTACTAGAGAATATTTTTAACCTTAGGGACAATCGAGTTTGAAGTTACTCGGATTTTCAATGTTTTGTCCCTTTCTTTTCATCATTCATTTTCATTTTTTTTTCATACACCATTTTTGTGTGTATTTTTCATGATAAAGTTCATTCTTTGTTCTCTATTCTCTAGTACCCCCACCCCAAACTTAATTGGTTGCAAATTCCAATAGCAACCCCAAACTTAATCTTTAGCAACATTCTACAATGCCTTAACTCATAAAATACATTAAGGGACAAATCCTAAAAGTCTCTAGGCTTGTAATGTAGTTTGTCACCGAACAAAAAGTTCTAATCCTACCGGCTCAAATTGGCTAAGAAATGGATAATATATAACAATTAAAATCAGGGTAGGCTTCAAAAGGCTCACAGGACCAAGCACTTTTGCCTCAGTGTGCTAATGACAAAGATCAATCAACAATAGAGAAAAATCGCAAGTTCTAGAAATGTAGATGCATGGAATAATCTAATATATGTAAATTGAAAAACAAAATTTGGCAATGAACCTTATGGCTGAGATTTCCGGGAGTTGTGACTACCTATCTTTACTGCCGTACACTTCACCTTTGAAAACCAAGTCACTCCTCCTTTTGAACTTTTGGAATATCACTTTGATCAGACATTTGTTACTAAACTGTAAAGAGTCAACTAACAAACAAATTCGTCAATAATAAACAAGTGTAAATTTATCACAAACGAGGAAATAAGTTCAACGGACTTTTGACAATACAAGGAATAAAAACAATACGGAATGAAATAAAAATGTTCAACAGAAAATAAAAATTACAACAAAAACACATAAACAAGCAAAGCTGGACCCTCAATGGTCCAGTCCCATATCCACATCACCATCACCGCCGGTCCCGGGTATCCCATCAAAGAAGTCATCAGCATCTGCCTTCTCCCCTGCCTCGAAATCATCAGTGATCTCCTTCTTCATGAAAGCAACATATCGCTCTTGGCGATCAAAGTAAGCATCCATAGACTCCCTAGACTTGTCGAACCTCTCATAAGACCCAGTGATAGGCCTCCTATGCAGTTGTGCCTCTGCAGCAAACTCAGCGGAGAACCTCAGACGGTTGACCCACATGAGATCAGAGGTCTCATTCATCCAGTTAGCAGAACTGAACATATACTCTAGAACCATAGGATGAACCGGAGGGTAAGAACCATGCTGACTACTACCCTCTCCATGCTCCATTTGTGGTGGTTGCTGCTGTGGTGGTGCTTCAGGTTCACCGCTTCTACTCCGCATATACTTCGCATACTTCTTCATCAAGACATCCATAGTCTTGTCAGTGATAGACTTAGTGGTAGGAGTATGCAAATGACCCTCAAATTCTTGCACCAGCATCTTCTCACATAGCTAATTAATCATGCTCCCATGCCCATAGACTGACTTGCTACCCTTTGCGATCATATGAATGTTGTTGGCGATGAGTTCACCAACATTGATGTGTTGTTGATCAAGAATAGCAGAAACAGTGAGCACTCGCTTGAGAGGAATCTCAGAAGAGCAAGATGTGCTCTCAAGCGTCTGAATAACAAAAGAGGCCCACACCTTTGGAATGGGCAAAAACTCAGCATATGTCAACATCCTAGCCCTCTTCCATGAAGCCCCTGGCCTACACATTTGGGCAAGCAACTCAGCCCATCGATCATCACCCCAACTTTTTGCTTCACGCTCCAACCTCCGAAACGCACACTCTTCCGGAGCAATTAACCCAAGCAGATTGTTTATAGCAGCAGGACTAAAATCTATCACCTTCCCTCTAACATAGGATTGATATTTCGTTTCCGTGAAACGAGCGTTTGAATAGAACTCCATCACCACAGACTTGTTATTCTCTTCCGGTACCATGTTGTTCAACTCTTCCCATCCTCTCTCACGAAGCATTGTGTCAAAAATTGGATACTTTGTGAGATTTACCACATCAAATTTTCTCTCCCCACCACTTCAAAACCCTTGCAATAATCAAACCACGCTCTAGCATCCTCAGAAATGAACCAGTTAACATTTGTTGGTGGGACGGCGGCTCGTTTGCGTTTGTTTTGGCTAGATGAAGGTTGGGTGGTTGTTTTCTTGGGTTTGGATTGTTGACGGGTCAAGGGTTTGGAGGCTTGTTGTTGTTTGGGTGCCATTGATGAAAGTTGGATGATTTGGTGAAAAGGGTAGGATGAATTGGTTGGATTATGTGGATGAAGATGAAGGTTGTTGAATGAATTGATGTTGGGAAGTGTTAGGGAGATGAAAAATTGGTAGAAAAGGGATGAATTTCGTGGTTAGGGTTCCTGGAGAAAATTGGGCAGAGTAACACTAGGAAAAAGGGTCGAATGGTTGGTGCTGGAAACAGTTGGGTTTTTATAGAACCTGGTAGCATCGTACTGCGATTGGCCAATCGTATTACGATTGCAGTTTGTAACGGTTATTTTTTTCAAATTCCTGCTCTAATCGTAATGCGATCATCCAAATCGTAAAACGATTTGTCTGAAACAGAGAGGGTGTAAAAATTTTCCTTCCATCGTATTACGATACCCCAATCGCAATACGATTTTGTTAGTCAAAGTTCAGGTGTTTGACTTCACCATCGTATTACAATTATAAAATCGTACTGCGATTTTTGCAAGTCAGAGTAAAAATATTTTTAAATTTTGAAACTTTTCCTGAACTTCCACTTCTGAGAAACAAGTGTTCTTTGAAGAGGAGATTGTGACACAACATCAGTATTGTATTACAATCTCCCTGGCAAGGCTTTGCACATTTTAAAATTTTTGAAAGAAGATCTTTTGCCAGTTTTGTGTTTTGTTGTAAAAGAAAAATTAAAAGATGAAAGCAATAAATAATACCTGAAAATAAATGAGTGGGTTGCCTCCTACCCAGCGCTTCTTTACCGTCACTAGCTTGACTGATGACGACCCTTAAGGATCATTTGACATCTCTCCCTCTTCCTTGTTTGGGAGTTCACCTTCATGGGTCAGTTTAAGCTTTTGTTCTTTACCCTTGAAGGTCTCTTGCCTACCAATTTTCCTCAGCTCCATAGTTTCATAAGAAGGCTTGTTCCTTACCACACCTTTGTCATAGTACCTCCTAGTTCTTTCTATTGTATCAGAGAAAATTGAAAGCATACACCATTGAAAGGTAGCCGGCCCATTAAGCATTCCAATGGGGATCTTCTTATAAGCAAATACACCACAAGGATCAGTGAAATTAGTCTTAGGCATATTGTTCCAAGTTTTCAATCCCCCATACTTGTTGTCAAGGATGTCTCCTGATGATTGTTGTTGTGTAAGTTCTGTGTTTGCTTCCAGTTGCTTAACACACTCTTTCACCCCAACATATTCAACCACTTTGTTACTATCTTTAGACTTAACAATTGCTCTTTCCATAGGTTGAATATGTTGAGATTCAAGGGAGTTATCTTGTACTGTTTCTTCAACAACGTCAATCCGGTAACACTTAGGGTTCTCATCTTGGTGCTTCATTGTCTCAAAGATATTGAACACGACTTGCTCCATATGGAATCTCAACATTAACTCTCCTCTTTCAACATCAATCAAAGCACGACCAGTTGCAAGGAAAGGTCTTCCTAGAATGAGTGGCATTTCTTCATCTTCAACCATATCTAAGATCACAAAATCTTCCGGAAACACCAAGTCATTAACCTTGACTAGCACATCTTCAAGCACACCGAAAGGATAAGAGATTGACCGATCAGCTAAAGTAATGGTCATTCTTGTTGGTTTTGGTTCCCCACACTTAAGTTTCTTCATCATTGAAAGAGGCATCAAGTTGATACTCGCTCCCAAATCACATAAAGCTCTACCAATGTCTACCGGTCCTATGGAACAAGGGATAGTAAAAGCACCAGGATCCTTCAGCTTAGGTGGTAGCTTCTTTTGAAGAATAGCACTACAATTCTCTGAAAGTGCTATGTTCTCATCATCCTTAGGCTTCCTTCGTTTAGTTAACAAGTCTTTCATGAACTTAGCATACAACGGCATTTGATCAAGAGCTTCACCGAAAGGAATATTCATCTGAAGTTGTGAGAAAAGTTGCATGAACTTCTTGAATTGACCTTCATCCTTTTCTTTCTTCTTGGAAAGGTGAGGGTATGGAAGCTTCACATATGATGGAACAACTTGTGGTTTATCTCCATCTTTCAAGATTTGACTCTTCGACTTCCTCAAGATTGAATCTTCATCAATTAACTTCTCACTTTTTTCTCCCTCTATTTTTTTCTTCCTTTCATTTTCAACTACTCCATGATCCGTTTCTTTTTCAACTACGCCCTCATCATTTTTTTCAACTTCACCATCTTCCTCCGCCTCAACTACTACATCATCAACCTTCTTTGGAGCTTTTGGAACTGAAGGTGTCAAAACCTTTTTGCTCCTCAATTCAATAGCATTACAAGACTCATTCTTAGGGTTGTCTTTAGTGTTTCCTGAGAATCCGCCTTTGCTTTGTTCAGCCAATTGCTTAGCTAATTGCCCCAATTGAGTTTCAAGCATCTTCCTAGAAGCTTCATTGTTCTTTCTTTCAGCCTCTTGACTTTTCTTCATCTCCTCAAAGTTTCCTTGAGTCATCTTCATAAAGTTCATCATAGTTTCCTCAAGAGCTGATGGCTTTCTTTGTTGTTGTTGTGGAGGAGCAAGCATCTGAGAATTCAAAGCGTTGTTATTTGAGTAGCTTAGATTGGGATGCTTGTTGATTCCTGGAGTGTAGTATTGATTTTGCTTTTGATATCCTCCCATGTAGTTAGCTTCTTCACTAGAACCTTCTGGTACACATTCACCATTGGGATGTTCTTCACCACATAAGTCGCACTTGATTGCAGCCACTTGTTGTTGCTTATGAGCCAAAGTGAAGCCTTGAAACTCCTTAGTTAGAGCCTCGATTTGTTTGTTCATAGCTGCTTGGTTAGCAAGGATAGCAGTTTGTTCACTCACCCCAAACATTCCTCCTTCCTTCTTCTTAGCTTCAGCACGATACTCATTTCCAGCCATGTTTTCTATTAAAGCTTGGACTTCATGATCAGTGTTGCTCTTGAAACTACCTCCCGCGGAAGCATCTAAGAACATCCTAGTGTTTGGTGTTACCCCCTCAGTGAAGATTTGGAGGTACTGTTTCTCGGTGAACTCATGATTAGGGCATCTCTTAAGAAGCAAGTTGAATCGCTCCCAAGCATCATATAATGACTCACCTTCTCCTTGCTTGAAGTTAGAGATCTCCATCTTCTTTTCCCAATACTTAGACATAGGAAAATATTTCTCAAGGAACTTCAGCTTTAACTCTTCCCATGTTTGGACAGTCTCGTTTGGTATTGTTAGCAACCAATCTTTTGCTCTTCCCGTCAAGGTGAAAGGAAATAGCCTTAGTTTCTTTTGTGCTTCAGTCACGGTGGCTGGTTGCACACAAAACTCGCAAGTTTCAGCAAAGCGGCTCAAGTGTTCATGAGGACTCATAGCTTCAGTCCCATCGAATTGTTTGTCCCTCAAACTGTTGAGGACAGTTGTCTTGATGTCGAAAGCTACGGGGTTAGCTGGTTGAAAAGTGTGGGTCAGTTGACCGCGATGAGTTGCTAACCCATAGTCTCCTAGTTTAGGTCTCGGTGCAGGTTCTCCCATGATAGCAGATTGAGGAGAAGCAGATGTTTCAGATTCAGTTGAGTGGCTCCGGTATTTGTTCTCGAACACCCGGTGGAACAGAATGAGACAACCTTCGCAACTGGGCAGCTTTTCGGAGTGCTCTAGCAGTCCTTTCAATTTCTGGATTAAATTCGAGATCGTCGGCGCTCACTTTACCTCGCATAAACAGCAAAATACCTTAGTAGCACTGCACAATGCAAAGTAATCAAATGAATACTATAACAGAAAAATAAAAAAATTGTAGAAAATTAAATTGTAGAAATCCTAAATTATAACGTAATTGCCTTGTTGAAATAAATCAACAGTCCCCGGCAACGGCGCCAAAAACTTGATAGACGTTTGGCAAGTGCACCAAATACTATCGAAGTAGTAAAAATATCGATCCCACGAGGACTGTTTTTAACTTCAATATTTCAATCGCGTTATAAAAATAGGATGTATAAAAGTTTATTTTGTTTTGCCACTAGGCAGTAGATTTGATTTGATTTTAATTAAATCAAGTAACAGAAAATAAAGATTTGATTAAGAAAATATGAGAGAGATGAGATCAGGTCTGTCGAATCCTCTATGTTTCCCCTAATTGGTTACTGCACCTATTGTTACTAATAATTTTCTAGTTTCACGATAGTTAACAAATTAGCCCTAATCAATCCCTTGAGTTAGGACCGTCTTCTTAAACTACAGCCCCTAATTCCTTAGGTGGTCTAATAATCTTTGATGGTTTTATGAACGTTAACCTAATACCACTAATAAACGATTATCCATTCCTAGACTAACCATGTTTATTAGAACAATTCAACTAGGTCTAAGTCGAAAGCTATGGTCAGTAGTCATTCGTTCTCACAAAATCATGTTTATATTTGATCAGGATATAAAAAGCATTAAGAACAATTGAATTGAATAAAGACTAGAAATTCATTAATAAACAATAGAGTTTCACAACAACATATGATCAATTAGGGTTACATAGATTCGTCTCTGACCTAATCTCTAAAAGACTCATAATTGAGTTTACAAATAGCATAATCAATGAAAGAATTAAAACATACATAAATTGGGTTAGAGATGATGAAATCCTCCCCGCTGCAGCCTTCTGGGTGTTAAAATCGCACTTTAGCTCTCCAAAATCGTAATCCCCTTTGTTTGAGACTGACTTCAGCTTAAATAGGCTAGTTCTGATCGCCCAAAATCGTACCACGATTAGAGAAATCGTACCACGATTGCATCTTTGAACCCTAATTTCCTTTAAAGCCCTTCTTGAAATCGTATCACGATTATATGGATCGTATTACAATCCAGCTCCTTCAAAAACATGCTTTCTGACTTCAAGAAATCGCATTGCGATTGGAAAATCGCAGTACGATTGGCTGATTCCAGTTCTTCCAAATTTGTTGCTTTTAACTGCTCCTGGACACTCAATGTTGCTTAGAACTCTATCAAAATGTCAAAATAAGTCCTAAAAATTACGTAATGACAGCATGTCATCATGGAGGTTCCAAAGTGGATATTGAAATGGACTTCGTGTAAGCCTAAACTCAGCATAATGTTCGATTTAGAGGTGAGCTCCTTTAGTTAGTAAACCCACCTCTGGGTAGTAAATTATTCCATTAGAATGCTAATATGTGATTATGAATTATTAGAATATGTTGCCATAATTGTATCAATGCTAGATTCCCATTATTTTGTTCTAAAATTTCTTATGCTATTGTGCAATACTACTTTAGTCCTAAAGTTGGAGGATAGAATTTGAATGGAAGTTTGATATACATATAATTTGGAAAATTGAATTGTCACATGTTTGGTTACTAGTTTACTCTAAATTCTCTTTTATGTTATGAATATGTTTATGATAGTGTTGATGTTGGAGGAAATTGTTTAAACAAAGCCAATGATGAATTTACTTATGTAAATGATTGAGAAAAATACTGGAATTTAACACTTGCCTTGGTTACTAGAAATGGATATATTTTCTTAAATAATTTTACAAGAAAGTTTATCATGCATAAATATAGTCATTGTTCGGCTAGAATTTGAAACACTCATTTTCATTCAATTATGTAACCATGAATATTTGAAGATACTCCAACATGAATAGTAACATAAACATGTTCAAATTGACATTGATGCATATTTTCTTACTATGTGACAAAGAATATTTAGCAATCCTCCAACTTAAGTGCCATTACATAATTATTGCACATTGTCATAAGAGATGTATTTAGAACGAGTATGTCATGTAAACAATTCATGGGTAGATTTTCAATCAATGGAAGTAAAGAATCCTAGTTACGGAAGTTCGGCTTAATTAGTCGAATTTAGTTTATCAGGATATGGGAAAATCTTATGACCTTTTAGGAATGGCATATGACAACGATATGCCTAGAACCTGAATAGGTTAGTATCAGAATTAATTTCAGAATAAAGACGGAATCACTTCGTCTTTATTATTAGTTTCAGGATATTATCATTGTAAGAAAATCAATTAAGATAAGTTATTCCTCTCTAGCTCTCCGTTAGTAGTGGAGTTGAGGATTAACTCAGTTATCAGAAATCAGTTCAATTTATAATTCTTAAAACATGTTTAAGTCGTGGCTTTTGCTATACCGTCAGTTGGATACGAAAGGTTCCCGCCAGTTGGAACGGGCACCATCCGTGAGGATGACCCCACGCTATTCAGAGGAGTCCGGTACCCCAGTCAGTTGGGTTCCCGCCAATTGGAATTATTACCGGTCAGCAGTGGAATAAATTTCGGGGTTACTCCACCTGGGTTTATTCCGTAAAATCAACTCAGATAATAATGTTTGCTCAACGCTAACATTTCTAACATAAGATGACAGACATTATGATTATAATTATGATTATGAGTTGAGTATTTTTTTTTTTGACAAAATGAGTTGAGTATTAGTATCAGGATTATATCAATCTTTTAGACAACGATCCTAGTTATCCCCTGATCGCTCAGTTATGCATCAAGATATTGCATAAACCCAAAAAAGGGCTGAGTTTAGAGACAGATGGCGATCCTAGGTTCCTTGAGATTGCCTACAGCCTAGGATAGGTGGAACTCACTGGGACATCCCGTCTCACCCCAATCCCTTTTATTTTATTTCAGATCAGCAGGTTGTACGTGGCAAGGAGACAATACAGGAGGCTGAATGATATATTTTCACATTTCAGATTATTTACTACGGCTCTAGACATGTATTCAGATAGCAAATGTACGATCCTGCTGTGATGTATATATTTATTCAGTTGAATTTTTTTCTTATTGTAATTTTAATGTATCCAGTACTAAATTTAGCGCACATTCTAAATATTCTAGATAAGTTTAGTATGGGCGTTACAGAGACTTAGGCTCTGCACCACCTCTTCAGCCTCTCGAGGTTAGTCTCTGTCGGTTTGTCCATGTTTCCTGTCCTGTTCCATTTTGCTAAGTTCTGTACTGTTCTAGATCTGTCCATAACTTTTAGTGGTGTTTCGATCGCCGACGACCCTTTATCTTGTCTATTCACCCCTCCTTCTTGTTGTTTTTCTGATCTGGATGCTTGGTGTTCACCTGCAACCTTCCTCTTGATGTTGTTGGTGTCTGTTGGTGGTGTTGGGCTGGTGGTGATTGTTGGAACAAAATGTGTTTAACAATGAACCTCAAAGAGTTTTGATGATAACAAGGTATTAAAAATTGTAAATTGGACTAGCTAATATTTGTTCAAATGTACAGGACCATAGTTAAAAAGTTACATCATTAATTGGTTCTGAATGAGCAAATAAAGAGCAAATGAAAATGAAGCTTAGACGATTCTGAAGGCAATACGCTCCTGAAAGTGGAAATCGCTCCTGAAGTCAAGCTGCTCCTGAAGAGAGTAAAACGCGCTCCTGAAGAAATAGTGCTCCTGAAGACAAGAGGTCCAGAAGCCACATTATCAGAAGCTGCATCATCAGAAGCTGCACCATCAGAAGCTGCAGAAGCTGCTTCATCAGAAGCTGCCTCATCAGAAGTCATTTCACCAGAAGCTGAAGATCAACTAGATTTGCAGAAGATTCAAAGATTGAAGAATCTACACTGCAAAAGCTGTCTATTGGACTCGAAAACACAGCAGAAAATTAGTGGAACTTTGCAACGGTCATTTCAAAGGTGTTTGAAGGCATGTGCTTGCAATTTGGACGAAAGCGTTGACATTGTACCTTTGTACGAACTGTACAACCACCTTCTCCACTACTCTGTTTTGTGTCCACGCTACAAGACAAGAAAATAGCTTCAGAATACGGCTTCGCCTGCATAGATGTTCCTTTAGATAAGGAATGGATTTCAAATTTGTTCTTCATAGGACAACAACCAAATCAGGAAAAATATCATTGGTGAAAGATCAAGCTTCAACAACGACTCTTTGGTGTGCTGGCAATTTCACAACGTCTCTTTCACACCTCTATATAAAGGAGTGAAGACTTAGAGTTTTGGTAATGCAAGAACGCTGAACGAAAGACTCACAACATTTTTACAAGTGCCAAACCTCTGCTGAAATTGTTCTGCATTCACTTAGAATTTCTGTGTCTCAAAGTCATATCTTAGAAATTCTTAAGTCCATTGAGTCTGTATCTGATTTATATTGTGAGCACCTCTGATTGTATATCAAGTGTTCAACCTTAAACAATTTTCTGTGTAATTTTGTTTAGTTAGGAAGTCTCTTGCAGTTGTGCTTGAGCAGGAAGTCTCTTGATTGTGTTCTTGAGCAAAGGAAGTCTCTAGCTTGTGTGCTTGAGCAAAGGAAGTCTCTTGCTTGTGTGCTTGAGCAATTGTAATCAGATATTACTCTTAGTGAAATCTCCTTGGAAGTGCAAGGGGGACTGGACTACTTCCGGATTGTGGAAGGAACCAGTATAATTGCTTTGTGTCGTTCTTCTTCTCTCTCTCTGTTTTATTCCGCTACATTTAGATTCTGATCATCACTTCAGAAGCTGTCTCACTTAGCTTCTGATCACTGTGTTCAGTTTTTAGGAGAAACGAAGAATTTTTCAAAACACAATTCAACCCCCCCTTCTTGTGTTTTTCTCACCTTCAATTGGTATCTAGAGCCGTGGTCTGTTGTGTAACACTTAACCGTGCAACAGTCAAAGATCTGAGAAAAACATGTCTACTCCTCCTCCTACTGGTTCTAGTGATACTAGCTATAAAAATGTCTCACATGATTATAGTGATAGTAAGAAATCCAGTGTTGGAAAGATTCCAAAATTCAATGGAGATGCTGAAGAATTCTCTTGGTGGAAGACCAACTTTTACAGTTACATCATGAGCCTAGATGAAGAATTATGGGATATTCTAGAAGATGGTGTTGGTGATTTAGTCCTTGATGAAGAAGGAGCTGCTGTGGATAGAAAGAAACATACTCCAGAACTGAGGAAACTCTACAAGAAGCATCATATTATCAGAGGAGCCCTTGTCACTGCCATACCCAAAGCAGAATACATGAAGATGAGTGACAAATCCACTGCGAAAGCTATGTTTGCTTCTCTCTGTTCGAATTATGAAGGCAGCAAGAAGGTCAAAGAAGCAAAGGCTCTCCTGCTTGTACATCAGTATGAGTTATTCAAGATGAAGGATGATGAAACTATTGAGGAGATGTACTCAAGGTTTCAAACCTTAGTTTCTGGGCTACAGATTCTAAAGAAGAGCTATGTTGCTTCTGATCATGTAAGCAAGATACTCAGAAGCTTACCTGCCAGATGGAGACCAAAGGTGACTGCCATTGAGGAAGCTAAAGATTTAAACACTTTAAGTGTCGAAGATCTTGTTAGTTCTCTCAAAGTTCATGAGTTAAGTCTTAATGAACATGAGTCTACTAAGAAGAGTAAATCAATAGCTCTTTCATCCAAAGGCAAGTCATCAAAAGCTCTCAAAGTGGTTGAATCTGAAGAGGAAGAACAGTCAAGTTCAGATTCTGAACCAGATGCTGCTGAAATGACCATGCTCTCAAACAGACTTCAATATCTGGCCAAGAAGAACAGAAAGTTTCTCGCCAGAAGGGGTAACTCCAGAAGCTCAAGGAAAGAAGATCAGAAGGGATGCTTCAACTGTAAGAAGCCGGGACCCTTCATTGCTGAATGCTCTGATCTTCAAAGAGAAAAGTCAAAGGACAAGTCAAAGAGGTCTACATTCAAACCAAGCAAATTCAAGAAGCAGATTAAGCAGAGTTTAATGGCAACCTGGGATGATTTGGGTAGTGAATCTGGATCTGATAAAGAGGAAGCTAATGAAGATGCAAAGGTAGCTGTTGGGTTAGTAGCAACAGCAACTTCAGAAGCTGGATCAGATTCAGACTCAGAAGATGAAAACGAGGTATATTCCAAAATTCCCAAAGATGAACTTGTTGAGTCACTTAAAGAACTTCTTACGCACTTTGAAGTAAGAACCAATGAGTTGAAGGATTTAAAAGAAAAATATGCTGATTTGGTACAACAGCAAAAATAAACTCTATTGGATCTGAAAGCTTCTGAACAAGGACTTAGGGGCTTTGACTTCATGTGTAAAACATATGAAGATCAGCTCAGGTTCTTATGTCAGAAGCTACAAGAAAAGTGTAATGAAAAAACTTTAAGTAACCATGAAATTGCTCTTGAAGATTTTATTATATCTGGCATTGACAGAAGCAGAGTAGCTTCTATGATTTATAGCATTTACAAGAACAATGGCAGAGGAATTGGTTTTCCAGAAGTGAAACTTGAGAAAACCAATCTAAAATCTTGTTGTGAATGCATCAAGGAAGGTCTGAAAACCTTCTTTGTACCAGAAGGGGCTGAGTTGGAAACTGTTGTTCAATCAGAACCTGAAGCTTCTAGTTCTAAGGCTAAGATTACTTCAAAGCCAAAGAACTCTAAGTCAAAGGCTATGATCAAATCTAATTCCAAGACTTCAAAGGTTAGGATCCTGAAAAGATCAGAACCTATTCCTCAGAGTCTGGTGAAACCAAAATCTGGGGTTCTGAAGTCTAAGTTTTAGAAGAAGACAGTTACTGCTTCTGAAGTACCAAAACCTAAGGTGATGGTTAATCAGAAGCAACCCAACTCACAGCACAAGGTACAAGAAGTGAAGAGTAAAGCCTTAAGTACTAACCTTCCAGGACCCATAGGACAATGGGTACCTAAATCTAAAAATGTCAATGATGCAGGTATGTCTAAAAGCAGTGCCAAAGCAAAGATCATGGTACCTAGACAGCGGTTGCTCAAGACACATGACAGGAGACAAGTCCATGTTCCTCAGCCTAACAATGAAAGAGGGAGGAAATGTGAAGTTTGGAGGAAACCAGACAGGCAAGATCATAGGTACAGGAACTATTGGTAATTCCTCTACCTCAATTAATAATGTATGGTTGGTAGATGGTCTTGAACATAACCTTTTGAGCATTAGTCAATTTTGTGATAATGTTTATGATGTGCTTTTTGAAAAACCCAACTGTACAGTAATCAACAAGGAAGACAAATCCATTGTGTTCAAGGGAAAGAGAGTTGACAATGTCTATAAAATCAATTTTTCTGAACTGGCTGATCAGAAAGTGATTTGCCTACTATCAGTGAATGATAAGAAATGGATGTGGCACAGAAGGTTGGGACATGCTAACTGGAGGTTAATCTCTAAGCTTAGTAAGTTACAACTTGTGAAAGGGCTATCAGACATTGACTATCATTCAGATGCACTCTGTGGTGCATGTCAGAGAGGGAAAATTGTGAAATCATCTTTTAAAACCAAATACATTGTTTCAACCTCAAGACCTTTAGAATTACTCCATATTGATTTATTTGGACCAGTCAGTACTGCATCCTTATATGGAAGTAAATATGGATTAGTCATTGTTGATGATTACAGCAGATGGACTTGGGTGAAATTCCTGAAAAGTAAGGATTATGCATATGAGGTATTCAGTAACTTCTGCACACAAATTCAAACTGAAAAAGAGTCAAAAATTTTGAAAATCAAAAGTGATCATGGTGGAGAATTTGAAAATGAGCCATTTGAAGCTTTTTGTGAAAAACAAGGAATCATCCATGAATTCTCTTCTCCTAGAACTCCACAACAAAATGGGGTTGTAGAGAGAAAGAATAGAACGTTACAAGAAATGGCCAGAACCATGATCCATGAAAACAATTTGGCTAAACATTTTTGGGCAGAAGCAGTGAATACAGCATGTTATGTTCAAAACAGGATCTATATTAGACCTATTTTGGAGAAAACTGCATATGAACTCTTTAAAGGAAGAAAACCAAATATCTCTTACTTTCATCAATTTGGATGTACATGTTACATTCTGAACAACAAGCTCTACCTAAAGAAATTTGATGCCAAGGCCCAAAGAGAAATCTTTTTAGGTTACTCTGAAAGGTCAAAGGCATACAGAGTGTATAATTCAGAGACACTCTGTGTTGAAGAATCTATGCACGTCAGATTTGATGACAAAGAGCTTGAAGATAAAACTTCAAAGCAAGATGAAAGTTTTGCAGAGATACAGGTTCCTGAAGTTACTCCAGAACCTGATCAGATAGCTGAATCTGAAGATAGTCCAGAAGCTGAACCCACATCAGAAGCACAAGATGAAACTGCTTCTGATGAAGCACAAGATGGCTCACATCAAGCAGATCCTCCCAGAAACATATTCAAACATAAGTCTTCACATCCTGAGGAGCTAATCATTGGAAATAAAGATAGTCCAAGAAGAACAAGATCACATTTCAGACAAGTAGAGTCAATGATTGGACTAATCTCAATGATTGAACCTACAACAGTTGATGAAGCACTCTCAGATGATGGATGGATCCTAGCTATGCAAGAAGAGTTGAATCAATTTCAAAGAAATGATGTGTGGGATCTGGTACCCAAACCTCAGCACAAGAACATTATTGGAACAAAATGGGTATTCAGAAACAAGCTGAATGAGCAAGGTGAAGTAACAAGAAACAAAGCCAGGCTTGTTGCACAAGGGTATAGTCAACAAGAAGGCATTGATTACACTGAAACATTTGCTCCAGTTGCAAGATTGGAAGCAATCAGGTTACTTCTTTCCTATGCAGTTAATCATGGCATAATATTATATCAGATGGATGTCAAGAGTGCATTTCTAAATGGTGTCATAGAAGAAGAAGTGTATGTCAAGCAACCTCCTGGATTTGAGGATATTAAATATCCTGACCATGTTTTTAAACTGAAGAAATCACTATATGGCTTGAAACAAGCTCCCAGAGCTTGGTATGATAAACTAAGTAATTTCTTAATCAAGAATGATTTTAAAAGAGGACAGGTTGATACAACACTCTTCAGAAGGACCCTTGGGAAAGATATTCTTGTTGTGCAAATATATGTTGATGATATAATATTTGGTTCTACTAATGCATCTCTTTACAAGGAATTCTCTAAGTTGATGCAGGATGAATTTGAAATGAGCATGATGGGAGAGCTGAAGTTCTTCCTTGGCATTCAAATCAATCAATGCAAAGATGGAGTCTATGTTCATCAATCAAAGTACACAAAGGAGCTTCTGAAGAAGTTCAAACTTGAAGATTGTAAAGTGATGAACACTCCAATGCACCCTACGTGCACCTTAAGCAAAGAAGATGAAGGAGCTAAAGTAGATCAGAAGCTGTATAGAGGTATGATTGGTTCTTTGTTATAGCTTACTGCATCTAGGCCAGATATTTTATTCAGTGTATGCTTGTGTGCAAGATTCCAATCAGATCCTAGAGAATCTCATATGACTGCTGTCAAGAGAATCTTCAGGTATTTGAAAGGAACAACTAATCTTGGACTCCTTTATAGGAAATCCTTAGATTATAAGCTAATTGGATTCTGTGATGCTGATTATGCTGGTGATAGGATTGAAAGAAAGTCAACCAGTGGCAATTGTCAATTTCTGGGTGATAATCTTATATCCTGGGCTAGCAAAAGACAAACAACTATTGTTATGTCTACAGCAGAAGCAGAATACATTTCAGCTGCAAGTTGTTGTACACAACTACTTTGGATGAAACATCAGTTGGAAGACTATCAGATAATTGCTAACAGTATTCCCATTTATTGTGATAATACTGCTGCTATTTGTTTGTCTAAAAATCTAATTTTGCATTCGAGAGCTAAGCACATTGAAATCAAACACCATTTTATCAGAGACTATGTTCAAAAAGGAATTTTAGATATACAATTCATTGATACTGAAAATCAATGGGCTGATATATTTACTAAGCCTTTAACTGTTAAAAGATTTGATTTTATAAAGAATAATTTGAACATGCACTTTGTATCTGATTAAATGCTTGCTTGCTCCTGAATAGGAATTTAGGTTCTGAAGTTAGTTCAGAAGCAGTAGTCCATCAGAAGCTCTTTATTGAGGTTCTGAGGAAAACTCGCTTCTGATAATGATGACGTCAGCATCTGAAGTCCAGAAGCTGGATTTATTGCTTTCGAATAGTTGAATTAGTGGAAACGTTGGGAGTTACTTTTTAAAAGTAACTTCTGGCCCACTAACTTGGTAGTTACTCTGTGAACTTCTTACGTGGCCTGTATGTGTTGGTGTATAACAAAAAGGGCAATGATGATTTAATAGCTTTGAAAGTACTTTTCACGCGACCCCAATTTGTCATTAATGTTATGTTTGTTTGTCTCTTTTGAATTGCAAACGTTTTTACTCTTAAACACTTTTTCAATTCACACACTACTCACTCACAACAAACACATTTTGCTCTCAAACCTCTTGCGAAGTAAGTGCAAAAACCTTAGAACCCTATATTCTCTAAATCTTCTTCAATCATCATCGAATGGAATCATCAAGTTCGTAACGAGAAGGTTCAGTATCTACTTCACGAATGGTCCCTGAATATGACTACAGAGGAAGAATCATGAAATTGGAAGAATGGGATTTACAAGTTCAGATAGAGAATCCAGTGGATTTTGATTCTCTGGCCTTTCATAAGTGTTGGATCAGAAGCTACTATGAAAAGCAAGGACTCATGCATTACTTCAAAATGTTGAATGGACCAACATATGAAGCTCTGGTTAGACACTTCTGGGTAAGAGCAAAATTTTACAACAGAGCGGCATCCCTAGCTGAGGAAAGTCAGATGGTGTTAATGTATCCTGAATTAGAAGGGAAGACAAGAGAAGAAATGGGTCTTGCGCCGTTTGTTGAAGACGAAATCAGATCAAGTATCTGCGGTATTCCAGTAAGAATTACTCAATGGCAGATAGAAGTTGTTCTTAAGGTTGAAGCGTCTGGATACTATTCTGGAATTGATCTTTCAGATGCTGCTGAAAAACGCATTTGGAAAAAGCAAGTTAATTTGGTAATATACAATTCTGAGAAGGAGAAGAAATATACTGAATTGAGCATGGAAACTAAGATGCTTCTGAAGATTCAGAATGAGAACCTGTTTCCATGTGGTGACAGTGTGAAACCAAATTTAGCTCAGAAGGTCCTTCTCCAGCACTTCATCAAAAAGGAAAAAGTGAACGTGCCCAAATATATGTTCAAGTACCTCATAGAGTGTCTGAAACAGAGTCAGCTACTGGATAAACCCTGGGTTCCTTATGGAAGACTCTTATCGGAGATATTCTATCAAGGAGGTGTCTTGGACAGTCTCAGTAGATCTCAAGGTTACACAGATCAGCTACTTGACACTAAGACTGGAAAGTTCATTAATGCTCATACTCTCTTAAATATGAAGCTAATCAGTAAAGTCACCCAACTTCAAACTGATTTAAGTGAATCCCATGTGTTGTCTGATCTTATGAGAGATTTTCCACCCATTTGCAAACGGGATCCTATTGAAGTGCAGATGAGGTACATGAAGGATCACTATGAGACAACCAACAAGATCATCAGGTTGGATGAAGTACCTGAAGAAATGTTTGGTGGTGCAGTGCCTCTAGCAAAAGGCAGAAGATCTAAAAGAAAAATGACTGCAGAAGATTATCTGGAGGTTGAAAAGACCGTTAAGAAGGCAAGAGTTGCTGCTGACAAGCTCAAGATTGGTGGTTCATCTGTACCATCAATTGAAGAAGCTATTGAAGACATGGATTTGAGGTTGATCATGGATGTTGGCATTACTGGTAATCAACCTGTAGTACCAAAGAAGAAGAGGAAGCCAGCAGTAAGGAGGACCAAGGACTTTCCTCATGTGTCTGAGAAGGGTGAAGCTCCTACTAATGTGTCAGAAGCTATTGGAAAAGCTATGGAGATCGCTTCTGAACTTCAAGAGGGGTAATGACAGAAGCATCACAACTTCTTAAAATTTCTGGCATTGCTGAAGACGATCAAATGAAGTCAGCTGATTGTTAAGAACCTTCTACAATAGGTAATATCTTCACACACTCAGAACCAGTAGTACATGAGATATCCAGTGACTCTCCTTCACCTTCTTCAAAATCCTCATCATCATCTTCAGATTCTGATGATGATATACCCTTAGCTCAACTTTTTCGAAAACCAGTAAAACGCCAGTCAACATCAACCAATACCAACACAAAGCCATCTCAGTCAAGCATTTATGAACCAGTTGGTCATATAATCAATGAGAAGTTGACTGAATTGGCTGTGCAGAGAGATAGAGTCATTAATAATATCTTTCGTCTTAACCCTCAACCTCTTAACATTCAACCCCTCAACATGATTGTACCAGAAAATGTTGAGTCAACCTCAGAGAAAGCCTCTGAGACAACTCCAGAAGCAGCTGCTTCTGATAAAGTTGTTTCAGAAGACCCCCCTAAACAAAAACCTTCACCAAAAAAAGCCTTTTCACCCCCTACAACTTCATCACCCCCACAACAACAACCAATTGTTCCTGAACCATCTGTTCCTGAACAACCAATTCCTCAAAAGACCGTTCCTGAACATATTGTTCCTGAACAACCAGTTACTCAACCCATTCCTGAACCTGCACCTGAAACTGCCGCTCCTGAACACATTGTTCCTGAGCTAACCTCTACTTCCATAACTCCTTCACCAGTACAAGTTATCAAGATCACCCATCATACTGGTGTATGTGATATGGACACAGACTCTGAGGATGATCAAAATGATCATGCCTCTGATATGGTAGTTGACCCCACTCCTGACCAACCATCAACTAGCCAATCCTTAACTACAAATGACCAATCATCATCAAACCTACCCATTATACACTTAGCCCCTCCAAAACCCTCTAAACAACCTTCACCTCCCACCATTTACCTGGATTCTCAAGTACTAAAAGATGTGTGGGAAGATATTGCTTCTGAAGTTCTCAGACTGATAGCAGGAAGAAATGACTTGGGTCATCAAGTTAGCTATCAGAAGCAATGAAGAAGGATAAAAGAAAGGGTCGTCAATCTGATTTCAGCTTTGCATGATTCCTGCATTGAGGCTCAAGAGCAAGCCAAGCAGAAGCTGGAAGATTGGTTGAATGGAATAGAAGAGAATACTGGAGATGTTGAAGTTCTTGGTACTTGGGTGAAGAATCCACTCAGTATCAGAGGCAAAGAACCTGATGAATTCCTGCCTAAGGAGCTGCATCTGATTATTCCTTCTGAGATCCTGGAGAAGATTGATGCACCTAACCTGGCTCTAGCTCAGGAGAACAAGGTGCTCAAAGAAGAAAATGACAGGCTTGAAACAGAGCTACTAGAGCAGAAGCTGAAGATATCAAAATTGGAAGCTGATATGCAAGAAGCCAAGATCAGAGAAGACAACTACAGAAAAGATATGGACAAGAAGTATGCTGATGTTCAAGAGCTTCTGAAGAAGATTTTAGAGAAATAAGCCAAACCCATAGTTGCACACTTTTAGCTTATTTTTTTGTCTCTTTAGGCTTTTAATATTCTTTGATCATCTCTGCTTCTGACTTAGTTCTTTTCGCTTCTGATATTATAAGCTTCTGAATTCTTCTTGCTTCTGAAAATCTTTAACTGTTCATATTTTGTGTGTTATTATTTGCTTTGATAATAATGCTTGCTATGCTTGTTATTTAATCTTTGGAGATGGTTAATATGCTTTAAGATAATTTGAATTATGCTCTGAACCTTTAATCTTATGTTTTTCTCATCTCTTCTTCTTGTTTATGTCTTTTTGCTAATGACAAAAGGGGGAGTATATGTGATAGTATTTAAAGGCTCTGAGCCCCATTAATAATATTTGAAAATTTTGAAAAATTTCTATCTTTTTGTTTTACCTTTAAAAGGGTGTTTCAAAAAGGGTGAAGTATCAAATTTCAAATAAAATTAATTGAACCATTCTTCTTATCTATAAGTCAATTCTTTCAATTTTTTTTTGCTCTGATATTATTGTGAGAAAAATGAATTTAATTAACCTGGATAGAACATAGGGGGAGCTTACAAACCACACCTTAAAGACTATCAGACTCAGGGGGAGTTAGAGCTTACAAACCTCAGACTCTGAGCTTACAAACCTCAGAAACCCCAAAGTCAACTCGTTAATTAGATTAACAACAATTGACCAATTTTAAATACTATTGTTTGTCATCATCAAAAAGGGGGAGATTGTTGGAACAAAATGTGTTTAACAATGAACCTCAAAGAGTTTTGATGATAACAAGGTATTAAAAATTGTAAATTGGACTAGCTAATATTTGTTCAAGTGTACAGGACCATAGTTAAAAAGTTACATCATTAATTGGTTCTGAATGAGCAAATAAAGAGCAAATGAAAATCAAGCTTAGACGATTCTGAAGGCAATACGCTCCTGAAAGTGGAAAGCGCTCCTGAAGTCAAGCTGCTCCTGAAGAGAGTAAAACGCGCTCCTGAAGAAATAGTGCTCCTGAAGACAAGAGGTCCAGAAGCCACATTATCAGAAGCTGCATCATCAGAAGCTGCACCATCAGAAGCTGCTTCTTCAGAAGCTGCCTCATCAGAAGTCATTTCACCAGAAGCTGAAGATCAACTGGATTTGCAGAAGATTCAAAGATTGAAGAATCTACACTGCAAAAGCTGTCTATTGGACTCGAAAACACAGCAGAAAATTAGTGGAACTTTGCAACGGTCATTTCAAAGGTGTTTGAAGGCATGTGCTTGCAATTTGGACGAAAGCGTTGACATTGTACCTTTGTACGAACTGTACAACCACCTTCTCCACTACCCTATTTTGTGTCCACGCTACAAGACAAGAAAACAGCTTCAGAATACGGCTTCGCCTGCATAGATGTTCCTTTAGATAAGGAATGGATTTCAAATTTGTTCTTCATAGGACAACAACCAAATCAGGCAAAATATCATTGGTGAAAGATCAAGCTTCAACAACGACTCTTTGGTGTGTTGGCAATTTCACAACGTCTCTTTCACACCTCTATATAAAGGAGTGAAGACTTAGAGTTTTGGTAATGCAAGAACGCTGAACGAAAGACTCACAACATTTTTACAAGTGCCAAACCTCTGCTGAAATTGTTCTGCATTCACTTAGAATTTCTGTGTCTCAAAGTCATATCTTAGAAATTCTTAAGTCCATTGAGTCTGTATCTGATTTATATTGTGAGCACCTCTGATTGTATATCAAGTGTTTAACCTTAAACAATTTTCTGTGTAATTTTGTTTAGTTAGGAAGTCTCTTGCAGTTGTGCTTGAGCAGGAAGTCTCTTGATTGTGTTCTTGAGCAAAGGAAGTCTCTAGCTTGTGTGCTTGAGCAAAGGAAGTCTCTTGCTTGTGTGCTTGAGCAATTGTAATCAGATATTACTCTTAGTGAAATCTCCTTGGAAGTGCAAGGGGGACTGGACTACTTCCGGATTGTGGAAGGAACCAGTATAATTGCTTTATGTCGTTCTTCTTCTCTCTCTCTATTTTATTCCGCTGCATTTAGATTCTGATCATCACTTCAGAAGCTGTCTCACTTAGCTTCTGATCAGTGTGTTCAGTTTTTAGGAGAAACGAAGAATTTTTCAAAACACAATTCAACCCCCCCCCCCCCTTCTTGTGTTTTTCTCACCTTCAGTGATAAGGGGTAGTTCTGTGGGGGTTAAGAGGTGGTTTTCAGGGTGGTTTTATGGTGGTGATTGGGTGGTGTTTTGACGTAGTCGGAAGCCTAGACTAGCAAGCGCTAAATCTAGATTCTAAAAGAACAAGTTTGCAACCGACAAACTTGTGAAAATCGAGTTCCGGAATCCACCAAAAAATTGAGAAAACTCTCTAAAGTATTATTGAATGAATAAAAGTTTCCTCTTAGGCTACAACTGTTAAGCTTAAATAGGTAAATAACAAAACCCTAATGGGCAGAAAATAACAAAATGAAACAAAAACATAAAATTACTCAAATAGGGTTAAAATAATAAAATATTATAAAAATACTATGGTAACCCTCCTACATCATGTTTCCATGGTGATGAGGGGTGTTGATGTGCATACTTGGTTGGTGGTATGTGGTGCTGAAGAGGTTGTGAGGCGTAGAGTTTTGAGGAGGTCTTACAGTAGTGATGGTTGGTGGTTTCGGTTGTGTGCAACTAGTGAGAGTGAGCATTGGCGTTGGTGTTGGGTGTTGGCTGATGTGGTTTGTCAGTGGTGGCGATAGCGGTGGTGCGAGATGGTTGGGGAGGAAGTGTAGGTGTTAGTTTTTTTGTGGTGGTTGTAGTGGTGTGGTTTGGATCAGGTGTTGTGGACAATTTGGATTCGGATCTCTCAGAAAGCCTAGTGGACAGGAAATAACTAAGATGGGGTGTTTGGGCATTGTTTTTAGGTAGGGAGTAGGTTGTTTATGTGGGTAGTGATGAGCTCCTCAGCTGTTTTGTTGTAGGATCCCTCTGTGTAGGGTTCATATTCAACGTCGCTGGCTCTTGTTGTGTTTTGTGTTGCTTTGAGTTTAGGTGATTCGAAAGTCGGTGGTCTTTCAGCTTAACCTATGATTTTTGTTTTCACACCGCATTTGTGTTCTGGATTCTAGTGGGCATATTGTTTTTTACTTCGAGATCGAGAGTTGGTATCTAGTTTGAAGTTTGTGTGGCTGATTTTGGTCTCTTTCTCGGTGGCTTGGGGATGAAGGGTACCTTACTGATTTGACTATGTAATATGGTGGTACAATCACTTTTTATTCGAGATCGAGAGTCAGTGCTTTGATTCATGTTTTGCTTTGGTCTTATTATGGTGTTTTTTCCTCGGTGGACCAGGGTTATAGATGTGGTGGAAGCCAAATGAGTGTTGGAATAGGTCGGGTGTGGCTCAGCTATGGGGGAGGTGAATAGGATGTTTGATTGGGTGCTTTTTTTGAAGTGAGTAGTGGCGATAGGTGTGTATGAATTACCGTGGTTGTTTTCGTTGGAGTTTGATTTAGGTGGTGAAGTTAATTTTGATGGTGGTGGATCTTTTGGGTGTTGAAGGTTCAGGCATTAGTTAGGTGATGATTGTATTCATGTTTTTATTGGTGTTTATTTTAGGTGTTCCGCCTCCATATAGTTTCTTTGTAGCCTCTGATCTACCGATCTCGGTTCATCTTGAGCAGAGATCTGGTTTTAAATAAATTTTGTTGTTAAAATAAAAATGGTTAAGGAAAATATTTATATTATAGGGAATGCAAAATATATAACAACTCAATACAATAAAATAACAAAACTGGAACACTAGAAACATGTGGCATCCTACTTAACGTATTTTTATACACAGAGTATATACACATAATATGATTGAGCAAAAACTAATTTCATTTTACAAATAAATTCAAAATGTTCTCACCAAACCCCAACCCTTACATATATAATTCAATGCGACAATTCATTCATATTTTACTTCGGGGAACAATTGATTCGTATTTTACTTCAACAACAATAAGAATATCATAATTATGTCAATGAAAGAGCAGAATTATGGAAATTCAGAAAGGATTATTGGTGGAATGAAGGAATTGTTGTCAAGGTTTTGAGCAAAGTGCTGCAGAGAAATTAAGGGTACTACAAGCTAAAGGGTGTTGTGAGAAAAGTGGTTGACAAGTATGTAGGGAACCAAAAATGCTAGAAAGCAAGCATGTGCTAAGAGTTGATCAGGAAGAGCTCGAAACTATGATTCAACAAGTTAATGGCCATGTAAAAATAGTCAATGGTTCTTTTTGTGGATCACATTGCAATGGAGGTTTTCAATGCAATGCATGTCATAATGTACCTTTGTCAGGCTATAGTGGAGATTTCCGATACAATGAAAAGATTGCTGTCATTTTTTCAAATAACAATTGAGGTTTCTGATTCAATGTATGTTTTATTGCATCTTTGTTATGTTATTAATTACAATGCAGATTTTCGATGAAACGGATGCATTATTGTCTCACAATCACACATATTAATTACTCCCTCCGTCCCAAAATATAAGCAAAAATTGGTCAACAAAAATTCATGTATCTGATTCAAAATTTGTACCAAATACATCAACTTATGTTGATTCATTTTTGCTTACATTTTGGACAGAGAGAGTACAATTAATGTAGGTTGTTGATGCAACACATGTTTTAGTGTCTATCAATCATACACATTGGTAATTACAATGTAAGTTCCCGATGTAAAGCATGTCTCCGTTACACGTATTAATATAATGTAGATTACCAATGCGTAGATTACCAATGCAACTCATGTCTCGATGCACCTCTGTCATAAATATTAATTGAATGGAGGCTCTCGATAATGTATGTCTGATTGCACCTCAATTACACATATTAATTACAATTAAGATTCTTTATCCAACACAATCCACCTCAATGAAATATTACTTACAATGTCGATTTCCAATGCAATTCAACTAGTCTGAGTATTATTTTTTACTGTTACCATTTGTTTATATTGGACTGAAATCTTGCTTAATCTTTTTGAATCTCTGATTATAATACTCTCTCCGCTCTAATTATAAGATTCTTTTATGAGAAAATAATTTGTCCCTTTTTATAAGATCCATATGGTAGTATTTCCAACAATATTAATTTCTTACCAACATACCCCTACTTATTTCACATCTTTTTCTTCATTCAAAAATAAATATTATGTTGAAAACATAAACCAACTCTCTCTTAAAGGATAAAATTGTAAAATAATAGTAATTACAAATAAGCTTAAGATCAATGTTTTTAAAACCAGACTGGACCGTGATTTGGTCAGTAATTACAAATAAGTTAAGATTATTATCAACTTTCTTAATTCCTGTGATTTCGTCAAAAAATTCTTATTATTAAGGACATAGGTCTTAATAAGTACTCCCTCCGTCCCACAAGTTGGATATGACGAAATTAATATAATTAGAGTGTATAATTAAAAAAAAAGGTAATTAATATTGCATTAAAAAATGAAATTTGTCATTTATTTTAGTTTTTTAAAATGAATCAGACGAAGTAAGTAAATAATACGTGTATGTGCAATGTGACTTATTTTTTTTAACTTTTCTTTCTTTCTTTCTTTTGCTTGAATGACTTGATATGATCTTTTCGATTTTGAATATTGAGTTTGACTTTTGACTCTTTTTAGTCTTATCCCATATAATTCTAGTTACACCTAAATTTACTTAAAGTTTTACAATAATACCAAAATTGCCCTCTCCATGTAAATTTCTAAAAACCCATTTTTCATAATTATTCTGAACCCTCACCCCCGTTCATCCACAAATTACCATAGATGTGCAACCAAGATCAAAGATTGAATCAACATATTTTTCATTGATCTGTACTTTATTCAGAAAGGTTAATGAATTTTATTTTCTAAGAGTTTCTATTTATTTATTGTTAGTTGTGTTTTTCTTGTTTTCGTATGAGATCTACATGTGTTTACCGTAATTTGATTTTACGTAGCCATTATTACTCACTATGAGAGGTTAGTGTAAATGCAGTTTACATATGTATATGAGAGGTTAGTGTAAATTCAGTTTACGTATGTAGAATCACTCACTATGCTAGGTTAGTATAAATTGAGTTTATGTATGAATATTAGAGGTTAGTGTAAATTCAGTTTACGTATGTATATGAGATGTTAGTGTAAACTCAGTTTACGTATGTACGATTACTCACTATGGAGGTTAATGTAAATTTAGTTTACATTTGTACAATTACTCACTACGAGAGGTTAGTGTAAATTAAGTTTACGGATGTACAACTTATGTAGAGTGCATGTGCGTAGTTTATTCATACACACGTAAACTTAGTTTACATAGCTTATGTAAACTCAGTTTACATTAACTGCGTAAACTGAGTTTACAAAGTTTAAAAAACTATTATCTTTCTCTCAATTTCATATTTTTCTATCCTAAGTTTACATAGTTTCAATCAACTCATGTCATACGCAAGTTTGAGAGATGAATAGGTGAAAACATCGATGGCTTTCAAAAACGATGGTGTGAGTGATTGAGATGATGAATACGTGAATTAAGTTTATGGGGTTTGAATGATGAATACGTGTTTCTAGGGTTTGAGTGATTAAGAGATGTGATGAAAGGGATTTGGATTACTTTGAAATTTTTATTTCAGTTAAGGGGTATATTGGTTGTTCCGGGGTGTAACTTGGGTTTTTTGGAGTGTGAGTAGTATCTGTCTTGGCTTTTTTATTTAAAAAAATGTTCTGTTTCCCATTTTCTTTTTTCACAAATGTTTTCGAAATGGAAATAGTGGTTGTGATTTCATTTTCCCTATATTATTATTATTATTATTATTATTATTATTATTATTATTATTATTATTATTATTATTATTATTATTATTATTATTATTATTGTTATTATTATTATTATTATTTATTATTATTATTAATTACTTGTCCTTTTTTCTGAGCTATAATCTGGATGTGTTTGTAATTTTTTATTTATTGTCGATCACATCATACTTCAAGAATTTTAATGAAAAATGAACGAGGAAAAAAGTCAAGGAAGAATGTCCTTACAGACGATTATGGCGTATTTTGTTAAACTCATTTTCTGAGCTATAATCTGGATGTGTTTGTAATTTTTTATTTATTGTCGATCACATCATACTTCAAGAATTTTAATGAAAAATGAACGAGGAAAAAAGTCAAGGAAGAATGTCCTTACAGACGATTATGGCGTATTTTGTTAAACTCATTGAGTTTTGTTCGGCGTAATTACTTGTTGTGAGTAATAAAACATTTGGAGTAGATTTCAAGTTATGTATTACATATACACCTCCAATCAACCAATGTGTGCATTGGTACACTATTTAGTACGAAAACTTACTATTCATAACAACTGATCCAACCCTGCTCCATCTATTGATATGCATTGGTCATAATTTATAACGAGAAATGACAATTCTTCAATATTTTTTAGATAAAAATAAAAGGTTCATCTTAGAACCCTACTCAATTAGGGTTTGGTAGCATCTACGAAGGTATTTTTTTTTTTTTTGGTCTTTACCCCAAAGAAAAGAAGGAAGAAAGAAGGGTATCATGAAGGGAAATAAGGAAGACTAAGGAAATGACGGTTTATCTGGTTTCCTTTATTCTCCTGTGTTTTTTTTTTTTTACTAAAAATAGATATCAAAATGATCTAATTTTAAGCCTCATATTTTTCACCGTTCTTTTTAATATGATCCAAAATGACATAGTTTTGATTTCAATCAAACTCAAATCCTTATTCTTCCTTCTTTACCTTCTTGATACCCTTCTTCCTTCCTTCTTTTATTTGGGTTGAAGATTAAATAAAATTACTTTCGTGGATGCTACAAAAACCCTCTCTGTTCCTCCTTCCATACGCCAATCCTTCTTCTTCTTATTATTATTATTATTATTATTATTATTCCTCAAGGATGTCTACTAGTCCCTTGATTCCTTAATTGTGTTTTTATTTCTTTATGTTTATGTTTTTATGATTTGATTCTGTTTTTGGTTTGGTCTTTTTCTATTTTTGTTTTGGAGGTGCTATGATATTGGGATCTTTAGGTTTATAAGTTTTACTATATATTTGCTTGTAACCTTTGGTTTTCTGTGATGTTGATAGAGGCATGAGAACTCTTACTAAGATTATAGGTTTTATGAAAGAAAAGTTTCTTTAAGTATATCAATGTGGTTGAAAGTTGACATCATTAGATTGTCAAAAGTGCTATCTATTATGGCATGTTCCACTTTGCTCATGTTCAAGAGCATCAAATTTGACGAATTAAATAAGTAAAGTTTTTTTTTTTTGAGAGGAAATAAGTAAAGTTGTTTTATAATCCTTTGGTGCATTCATATTTTGCGAAATATTTGGTATTTCCTATTGAAAGATCCAATGAGAATTTGTTGATCATGCTTTGATCGCCAATTGATTTGAATTTGGAGTAAATATGGTATAACTTGGTTTCATAAAAGTAATTCCTCAATCTTCAAAGAGATCGATAGTCCTTGAGCTGCAAAAGCTGTTACAATATCAATAATTAGAAAATTAAAGAAATAAAATACATTGTACTCTCTTTTGTTCCAATTGGTGAAAATATCAGCTATCCGCAATCCCTACACATTGATCCAGCTTTTGAAAATCTCTATCCGAGTTTTGCTCATTTATTCATAAACTTTTAATTAAGTTGCTTAATTACTTTTCTACTTCTGTTTCTATTTCTATCTTTATCTTTATAGAGGAGTTGCCACTGCTTTTGTTGCCAAAGAAGTACTTGGCAATGTGTTCAATGGTTTATCAAACAAGCCTTTAACGCGTAAATTGTTACTATTTTTATGAGGAAAATTTCCCATTCCTCTTAAAAAGTAGCACAACATGTTCTATTGCTAATTCAAGTTGGCAAAGCTAAGGACAGGGTCATAACCTCAACTCAGATGGGACTACACTCTTGGAAAATTTGGCTTATAAGGAAAATCATGCACGACACCTAAAAAATGTTTTTGATTTGTTAAGCATTTATCTCTACCTTTCATTTTTCGTGTTTCCATTCTAAATACAAGTTGCAGTTGCTAAATGACCAATCACTAAGGAAAAATATTTTTTGTGCAAATCACTAAGGAAAATCAAAATGAAGTTTCGGATTTTTTTTTTGGAAAGAAATTGCCAAACGCACTATTAAGAATTTTCTATGCTGGTATTTAACTAAGGATTTGAGGACATTGTTTCATGGACATTAATAGTGTATTTTTATTATGTCTGGCCGATGAAAACAATGAGTGCCCTTGAACAGAAGAATTATTAAGTACGGTATGGAATGGTTGCAAGAAACCCATGCAGTTTGACCGATAATATTGAAGGAGGTGGGACAAAAAATTTCTATGAGAAACACGGAGGATTTTGTTTATATTGTAATAGTTCGTTGAGAAGAGCAAGGCGTAGTAGTGTCGCGTTATAAAATTAAGAATTTGGCAACGCTGACGATTAGACAATGATGAAAATAGAAGTGTTTCAAGTTATATTCTTGGATGTTGAATTTTTTTGATGAACACAAAAGTTTGATGGAGCTTAAGCAGTGTGAATTGTTGAAAGGAACTAAGAGTACTCAGGAGGGGGGAATTATTCACTGCAACAAGACGAAAGAGTTGTAGAAAAATCATAAAGTGATATGGAAATTGTCTGACAAAGTGAAGAATTTAAGATGTGAAGGAATTGTGTAAATCTTGAGCTTCAAGGTTGAGTTCTATTGGATTGAAACTTCAAAGATATAGCAATGTGTAACACATGCGTTGTGGTATTTTGGGCCATTGCCGTAAGGTGTTTGAGTGCCAATAGTAAAATGTTCTAACTTGATTGAGGTTTGTGTGTGACATTTTATGTAAGACATCTCTGATCTAATATCTTAAAAATTTAAAGAGAAACTTATTCATTTGTGTAATTTAAAGTCAATGAGTTTTAAGTTATTTTTTTTATTATTTAAAAATATATTATTCGGCTTTTTTCACTAAGTATTACAAAATTAAGTAAATTGGGGGTGTTACGTGGATGTGTATGAATTGGCCCAAAATTTTTATTTTTAGATTTTCATATAATGACTAGGTGCCCTTGGTCATTTTGCCTATATAAATTGTAGGTAATAATTTTTAACACATATTGTCTTCAATCTCAAACCGGTGTCAATTTCAAAACTCAAACGTAATTTTCTTTTCTTTTTCTTCTATTTCATTCTCAGATTATTCCTCAGATCTAGTCAAAAAGAAGTTCCTGCCTTAGCCCACCGTATCAATCGGTATGTAAGTCTTCTTGTAAACTCTATTGTTTTCTTAAAAAAAATCTCAACACATAGTCAATGACGTTGGATCCATTCAGATCAAGGTCGACAGTTCAATATTTCAATGCCTAATTTAATTTTTTAGAAATTCAGAGTTCTTCAAAATCTGGATATTCCGATCTTGATTAAAATATCACTAACGTTTCTACCTACAAGACTATGTTTCCTTGGTTGTTTTGCCTATATAAATCGTAAGTCATTTTTTTTAACACATATTGTCTCCAATCGCATACCTTTGTCAATATATCAAATCTCAAACATAATTTTCTTTTCTTTTTCTTCTATTACACTCTATTGTTTTCTTAAAACAATCTCAACTTTATTTCCTTACATGGTCAAGGAAGTTGGTTCCAGTCAGATCGGGTTCGGAAGTTCCATATTTCAATGCATAATTTAATTTTTTTTATAAAGTCAAAATTCTTCAAGATATGGATATTCCAATCTCGATCAAGATATCACTGACGTCTTTGACTACGTGAATGTGTTGATTATTGAATATAACAAAATTCAAAGTTCAGATGTACATCGACATGGATAGATCTATATCAAAGTTTTCATGATATTTGAGACCGAATTAAATTGATTTATTCTGGTTTGTTATATTACTAAAAAAATCTCAAAATTTATGATTTTATTTTATTTGTATTTCAGGTATTCCAGTGAATGTTGCAGCTAAAGTTGTGGCTTTCTAGGAGAATTGATTCCTCTTGGTATGTTTTTTTCTTTATAACATATTTTTATCAATTGTCTATGTGATGAATGTATATTTATTTGGTAGATATAATTTATTTCTTTTGTATTTATGGGCGTTAAATTGCAAAGCTTAATCCAACACTTGTTTTGAGTTTTCATTTTATTTAGGAATAAGTTTTTTTAGATTTTAATTTTGTTTAACATTATAAAAATGAAATAATTTTTTTTTATTTTCTGACAAAATTGTGTGAATTTATTTTTAAAATGAACGTGGATTTATAGAAATATATATAGAGGATGTAAATAATTTTTTTGTGTGAATAGGGTAAACTCCGCCCGCGTATCTTGAGTTTGATGGGAAATCTCTCCCTCAAGAAATTTAACAATGTTGCATTCTCAAGGTTGAATTAAAAACTCGGAACCTCGGGTAAAATTGGAAATCCCTTGCTATCTCATCGGTATATCGGATGTATATATGTGTTTGCTTTGTTTAAAAATGAATGAAAAAAAATCTTACAAAACAAATTATTATAATTTTATTAATTATGCAGCTTCTTAACTCTAAAAACATGATTTTGGATCATCTTCTTCCTTTAGTGCCTTCGTAGGCAATTATCAGTTGTTGAATTCATTCAATTAATTGGTATCATCTTTGATCTCTCAAATAATGGAGGAATCTAATGGTTGACATCTAGATGTGTATAACATATAGACAAGAAAGGAACATATCTCTCAAGATGCATGTCAGTTTGAATATTTGTAAAATATTTCTTCATGATGGGTTAAATTCAAGAAGTGACATTTATTTTAAAAAGAAAGAAGTGTTATTTTCTTGTCTGTCACTTTATATTTATACCGATAACTTATTTAAAATTCAAATTTCTTTTCCAATACATTTGTTGGGTTCTTGAAACTCAATAGTTTGGTTATATTCCCAAGAAGAATATGATTTCACTAGTCGACTCAAAAGTTGTATAGAGACATCTTTTAATTTCATTGAAAACTGAAATGGTGTTGATTAGGAAATACACCATCCGGTCACAAATATAATGCATGTGGACTATTAAATAGACCACATACATCATTTATTGAATGAACCTAAAAAGTAAATTTTTGCTTATATTTGTGACCGGAGGGTGTAATTTTTTTTTTGCCTACATGTTTAACCCCAATGTAAATATAGCATAAAATTCATTAATTTTGAAAGGCTTAGTACTTAACATCCGCACTTACACAATGATTTCAAAATATATTATACAAATTTCTTTTCAAAAATAGGCTTAGTACTTAACATCCACACTTACACAAAATAGTTAACAAACAAGACTATTTAAATATAATATTAATCACCAAATTAAAGGATACAATCATAATTGGTCTAAAGATGAGTACTGGGAAAAAAATAAAGAGTAATTACCTAGATAATGATATAAATAAATATTACAAATCGAGCATATATAATATATTTTAATTATCAGCGGGATCCAATTTAACTTTTACTCCGCTTATAGGAGTAGGGGCAGTCATATTTTGATTATCATAATTGCTAGAAGCAGCATGTGACTAATCAACAGAAGCAACGACTGGAACAAAAGTAATTGTTCCTTCATTGAGCTTTTGAATCTGGAGATTTGGTCTCTTTCGGATCCTTGATATGTATCTCTTTTTTCTCTCTAGCTTCTTGAGTTTCGGACGTGTAGTGACTTGCCACATGACTAGCGAATTTCAGGGATGTTGAAATTACTTTGATGCACTTTGGACACGTGTGCGGTCCATGTTTATTGTGTGGAAACATGGACCGTACATGTGTCCAAAGTGCAACAAAGTAATTTCAACATCTCATAAATTCATCAGTCATGTGGCAAGTCACTACAAGTCTGAAACTCAAGAAGAGAGAAAATAGAGATACATCTAGGATCCGAAAAAGACCAAATCTCTGGATTCAAAAGCTCAATGATTGAACAACTACTTTTGTTCCAGATGTTGCTTCTATTGATCAGCCGCATGCGGCTTCTATCAATTATGATAATCCAAATATGAGTGCCCTTGCTCCCCATGTAAGCAGAGTAAAAGTTAAATTGGAGCTTGCTGATAATTAAAATATATCATGCATGCTCAATTTGTAATATTTATTTCTTTCATTATCTAGGTAATTACTTTGTATTTTTTTTCTAGTTATCATCTTTAGACCAATTATAATTGTATCCTTTAATTTGGTGATTAATTTTATATTTAAATAGTCTTGTTTGGTAACTATTTTGTGTAAGTGTGTATGTTAAGTACTAAGCCTATTTTTAAAAAGAAATTTGTATACTATATTTTGAAATCACCGCGAATCTCTTTCATAATTAATGAATTTTATGTTATATTTTCATTGGGGTTTTCAGTGTTGCAAAAAAATATTATTTCCTAATGAAAACCATTTCAATTTTCAATGAAATTAAAAGACCTCTATAAAACTTTTAAGTGGACGAGTAAAATCATATTCTTCTTGGGAATATAACCAAACTATTGAGTTTTCAGAACCCAAAAAATGTTTTCGAAAATAAATCTACTAACTATCTATAATAAATTTACAGGGTTGTTTTCCCATTTTGCCCACCTGGAGGGTGTTTTAGTAATTCAATAATTGGTGACCTCTTTTTGTAGACACGTCATCTACCCTTGCATATATATATGTTGATTTCTGAGTAGCCTCTTCAGTTTCTTCTTCAGCGTGTTTTAGTGTGGCTGTTGTTATCGTCCGGAAGTGAAGAGCAAGGCCTAGCATTTTCTCATCAAAGGTTGGTTTTTGATCCTTCATATGTTTGCATGTTTAGATTATTGGTTGTACTTGCAGAAAAGTACGGTAAGGAATACTAGGATTCTAGGGTTTAGACTGATGATTAGATGCCTTGAGAATGCTCTCAAGAGTAGTATTTATAGCCTGCCATGGGCTTGGGTTTCGGTTGCTTGGTCCCCAAGCAACAGGGGTATTTGTGTATTTTGGGCTTTTTAGGCGTCCTCTAGAGGCTTCTAGAAGTTTAATGAGGCGGCGCCCTTTAGGGGGCGCGCCAGGACTCAGGAATCCTTCTGGAGGGCGCCCAGGCCTTTCCGGAGGGCGCCCAGGCCCTTCTGGAGGGCTCAAAGCCTTTCTTTGGAGGGCTTTACGCTTTTAGGAATATGATGACGGTCCACAGCCCCCCAAGCACGAGTCTTGGGACAAGGCGAAGTGATGATGTCGTGCGAAGAGTCTTTCTGGGTTTATTTGATTCAACTAGGAATATGATGACGGTCCACAGCCCCCCAAGCACGAGTCTTGGGACAAGGCGAAGTGATGATGTCGTGAACCGGGTTTGCTTTGTGTGTGTTTCGTTCGAAGGGGGTCGCCATTAGGCGATCTTGCATGTCCCTCTTGTGTGGCGAGTTTCCCAGGGCGTTCTTGGTGTATTCACAGACCTTTGATATTCCATTAATCGTCGATGACCACCACGTGTCTTGATCTTAACTGTGCCTGACACGCTTCCCGAGGCGACCTTTGGCTTTCTTTAAAAACGAATTTTCTAGGTTTTCATTTCTCCACTTTTCATTTTCCCGACGCTTCTTGCTGCCTTCTCCTCCGGTTCTCTTCTCTTTTTGTTCGTTGGTTTATAGCATCCGAAGGTCTGCTTTCCACGCTCTCGCAGGTACTTTGACTACTTATCCCTTCATTTTTCCCTTTTCTGTATCTTTACGTTTATAGCGAAAACGTTTAGCATAGGATATGGTTTTAATTAGAGAGTGCGACGGTGGGGGGAAACTGATCCAACCCAGTGATCCGATTGAAAAAGAGAATTTGAGGAAAGCGTGTCTGAGGCACGCTACTGGTGCTGATGGGGTTATCAATTGGGATGCTTATTACGATGGGTTATTCGGGGAAGAATTGTTTAGTGACCTTTCGAGCGAGTCAAGTGCTAATTCAGGTCGTGATAGTGATTGTGTGTTTCTGTCTGCCACTTCAGGGGCAGCTAAGGAGGATGAGTGCTGGGAAATTCGTCCACTTCAGGGGACTTCTCGCGTGGAGGGAAAGAGGTTACCTTCTAGGCTAATAGGGATGTCTTTGTTTGCGGAGGAAGTGTTGTTAGAAGATTCCCTTTACGTTGATGTGTCTGTTATGGATTTATTTCGAAGTAAGTTCGATATTTCTGCCACTGGCCGGGAAGAGGATGTAGTGTTGTTGTCTTGTGACCCAGATGAACGCGTGTGTGATCAGGAGATGGCGGGTGAGGGGGACGAATCCTACTTTGTTTATACCGCCGTTTTAGAGGAGTTTGGCGTGAAAATTCCTTTCACGCCTTTTGAGATGGACGTATTAAAGTTTCTGAACGTGGCGCCCACACAGATTTTTCCTAATAGCTGGGCGTTCATTCGAGGCTTCGAAATTCTGTGTAAGTCGCTGGGTCTTGAGCCTTCTGTCGCCGTCTTTTTCCAATTTTATGGCACCAAAGACGTTAATAAAGGAACCTGGATAGCTATCTCTGCTCACTCTGGGAAGAGGCTCTTTCCTAGTTACGCTAGTAACTTTAAGAAGGAGTGGCGGGATACTTTTGTTAGAGTGCAGGGGGCGCCTGGGTGTTCGACGGCTTCAGTTCTGGTAAATGGCGAACCAAGGTTTCCTCTTCGGTGGACCAGTGCCCCTCTGGCGGTGAGAGGGTATGACGTGGATGCAATGTCGCCCTACGAATATGAGCTCACTCAGTTTATGGAGAAGGTTCCCTTGACAAATATCCATGACTTGTTAAATAGGGAGGGCGACGTCGTCCGCATGGCGGCTTATTTGCGTGAGTGTCCTTTAAAAGTTTTGCATTCGTTCTGTTTTGTCACTTTGTTTGGTTTATTCACCTGAGTTTGTTACACTTTGTGCAGGCGAAATGTTGCCCCTTACTGGTGCCGAGATGAAGAAGTACTTGGCCGAATTGGATAGGAGTAAGAACCCTGATGGCTATGTGTCCAGCAGTCCAGCAGGCGTTTCCTTGAGGAGGTTGAAGAGGAAAGAAACTGGCAAAGGCGACTCTGGTGTGATTGAGGTGGATGACTTAGAAGTTGTTGGTGGAGGAAATGCTCCTACTTCGGCGGCCTCTCCTTTATCTAAGAAGGCGAGGACGGGAAGAGGATCTAAGTCGAGCAGCAGTCGCCCGCCTTCGGGAAAAGAAATCGGAGGGACTTCCTTGAATGACGATGTGATGGATTCCTTCTGGCATTCCGGATTCGACATTCGCCGGTATAATATTATTCTTGTTTTCTTAGGCGTTGATTCCTTTTGGCCGTTAGGTTTTGAACTCTAGTGACCTTACTGTTTGAGGATCCTGCAGGTATATGAAAGAGCAGGTGCCTTTTACTAAGGTGGACGTGGAAGCTGGATTGAAAGCTAAGTGTAGCGACCTGGTGGCAGATATCCATACTGCAGCTTTGAGGACTATGCTGTTGAGCCATTGCCTGGAGAGCAAGTATGACCTGGTGGAGAAGAAGCACACTGATGCTGCGGAAGATGTGGAGAAATGGAAACATAAGTCTTCTGGACTAGAAAGCCGTCTCAGGGATGCGTTGAAAGACAAAGCAGCCGCCGAGTCCGCCTTAGAAGAAATGAAGCAGGCTAAGGAGGCCGCGGAGACAGAGAGGGACGCGGCGAAAGCTGCGTTAGAAAAGTCAGAGTTAGCGGTAGATGAAGGACGGCGGGCTCTGGCGATATATTTTGAGGATGGCTTCATGCGTGCTAAAGACCAGGTGCTTTTGTTTAACCCAGAGGCCAAAGTTGATGAGCTTGATCCTTTCAAGATCATTGCGAACGGCGAGTTGGTGGACGATGAATAGTCTTGTGCTTTTTTATTTGTTTTTAATTTATGCTTCTTGGTCTGTAACTTGATATTGGCGGCTTCTTAGAGCGCCCTTTTAAACACTTTTATCTGCTTGGCGATTTGTGACTTTGAATGCTTACGTATGCTTATATCAAATGCGGTACCTCTTACTTGTTGTGGCTTGACGTTCTGCAAATGTTTAAATATTTTTGCGATTTTTCTTTGCTGCTTTAGTTTCATTCCATATGTTGAATGCGTTTTTATGAGTTGTTTCTCCAAAAGTGAGAGTTTCCAGCGATTTCGTCTCTTTCTAAATTTAAATCTCTATTATTCATCTGGTGCACCTTGTCGCCCTAAAATGTCAATATAAGCATTTCGTCGGACCCATCGAGACGCCTGGCTTTTATTTGCTCGTCTCTTAGTCTGAAGGAAGGTTTTGCTTCCCACTCTGAGGGAAGATATTTACGCTTCCAACTCTGATGGAAGGCGCCTCCTACTCTAAAGGAGGACTTTGGGCTTCCCGCTCTGGGGGAAGACTTATCTCTTCCAACTCTGATGGAAGGCGCCTCCTACTCTGAAGGAGGACTTTTGGGCTTCCCGCTCTGGGGGAAGACTTTTCACTTCCAACTCTGATGGAAGGCGCCTCCTACTCTGAAGGAGGACTTTGGGCTTCCCGCTCTAGGGGAAGACTTTTCACTTCCAACTCTGATGGAAGGCGCCTCCTACTCTGAAGGAGGACTTTAGGCTTCCCGCTCTGGGGGAAGACTTTGTATTTTACACTTCCAACTCTGATGGAAGGTTAGGCGAGTTATTGCGTCGACGCCGCCAGAGCCCTTATCGTGGTTGGCGTTGTTGATCTTTGTACTTTCAGTGTGCGAATTCTGTTTGCATGATAGAAAAAATGTGGATAGAATCATAGATATGAAAAAGGAAAGGGCGCCTCGTTAAAAACCCCTGCCCTTGCAGGGGAAAAGAGTGCCACCCTAACCCTGTATTATTGATAAAGTCAAAAGATAAGAGTTGCAGTGGTGATCTTTACATCATCCTTATTTAATACATAATAAAATTAAAATGCAAAAGAAAAGGAATCTAGCTATAATAGTGACGCAGATTGGCCACATTCCAAGTGCGAGGTACGGCGTCTCCATTCAATTCTTCCAACTTATACGCCCCGTGAGCGTACTTTTCCCTGATTCTGTAAGGTCCTTCCCAGTTTGGAAATAGTTTGCCTATTCTGGTTGGGGCGACGACCTGCTTGAGGACTAGGTCGCCCTCTTTCATCTCCCTGGGCGTCACTCTAGAGTTATATCGTCTAGCTGCTCTCTGCTTGGCTGCGAATTCCCTGATGTGTGCTTGCTCCCTGACCTCATCAATGACGTCCATGCTTACCGCCATACCTACTTCATTAGCTTTTTAAAGAAAATAATGAAGGTGAGAAAAACACAAGAAGGGGGGTTGAATTGTGTTTTGAAAAATTCTTCGTTTCTCCTAAAAACTGAACACACTGATCAGAAGCTAGGTGAGACAGCTTCTGAAGTGATAATCAGAATCTAAATGCAGCGGAATAAAACAGAGAGAGAGAAGAAGAACGACACAAAGCAATTATACTGGTTCCTTCCACAATCCGGAAGTAGTCCAGTCCCCCTTGCACTTCCAAGGAGATTTCACTATGAGTAATATCTGATTACAAATGCTCAAGCACACAAGCAAGAGACTTCCTTTGCTCAAGCACACAAGCTAGAGACTTCCTTTGCTCAAGAACACAATCAAGAGACTTCCTGCTCAAGCACAACTGCAAGAGACTTCCTAACTAAACAAAATTACACAGAAAATTGTTTAAGGTTGAACACTTGATATACAATCAGAGGTGCTCACAATACAAATCAGATACAGACTCAATGAACTTAAGAATTTCTAAGATATGACTTTGAGACACAGAAATTCTAAGTGAATGCAGAACAATTTCAGCAGAGGTTTGGTACTTGTGAAAATCTTGTGAGTCTTTCGTTTAGCGTTCTTGCATTACCAATTCTCTAGGTCTTCACTCCTTTATATAGAGGTGTGAAAGAGACGTTATGAAATTGCCAGCACACCAAAGAGTCGTTAGTGAAGCTTGATCTTTCACCAATGATCTTTTGCCTGATTTGGTTGTTGTCCTATGAAGAACCAATTTGAAGTCCATTCCTTATCCAAAGGAACATATATGCAGGCGAGACCGTATTCTGGAGCTGTTTTCTTGTCTTGAAGCGTGGACACAAAACAGAGTAGTGGAGAACGTGGTTGTACAATTCGTACAAAGTACAATGTCAACGCTTTCGTCCAAAATGCAAGCACAAGCCTTCAAACACCTTTGAAATGACCGTTGAAAAATTCCACTAATCCTTTGTTTGTGTTTTCGAATCCAATGGACAGCTTTTGCATTGATAATTCTTCAATTCTTGAATCTTTTGCAAACCCAGTTGAGATTCAGCTTCTGGTGAAATAGCTTCTGATGAGGCAGCTTCTGATGATGCAGCTTCTGATGATATGACTTCTGCAGCTTCTGATGACGCAGCTTCTGATGATGTGGCTTCTGGACCTCTTGTCTTCAGAAGCACTATTCTTCAGGAGTGGCTTACTTCAGGAGCGCTATTTCTTCAGGAGCAGCTTGACTTCAGGAGCACTATTTCTTCAGAATCATCTAAGCTTCATTTTCTTTTGCTCTTTATTTGCTCATTCAGAACCAATG
The DNA here is from genome assembly GCF_051527215.1 of Medicago sativa. Lineage (NCBI taxonomy): Eukaryota > Viridiplantae > Streptophyta > Magnoliopsida > Fabales > Fabaceae > Medicago > Medicago sativa. The sequence continues at coordinate 9,708,000 of NC_140755.1, read as the reverse complement.
ATGATGTGACTTTATAATTATGGTCCTGTACACTTGAACAAATATTAGCTAGTCCAATTTACAATTTTTAATACCTTGTTATCATCAAAACTCTTTAAGGTTCATTGTTAAACACATTTTGTTCCAACAATCTCCCCCTTTTTGATGATGACAAACAAAAGTATTTAAAATTGATCAATTGTTGTTAATCTAATTAACAAGTTGACTTTGGGGTTCTAAGGTTTGTAAGCTCAGAATCTGAGGTTTGTAAGCTCAAACTCCCCCTGAGTCTGATAGTATTTAAGGTGAGGTTTGTAAGCTCCCCCTAAGTTCTATCCAGGTTAATTAAATTCATTTTTCGCACAATAAAAAATATCAGAGCTTAAAAACAAAATTGAATCATTGAAAGAATTAACTTATATATAAGAAGAATGGTTCAATTAATTTTACTTGAATTTTGATACTCCTTCGTTCGTTCATAGCTTATACCAATAAGGTAAAAAAAATGATAGAAGTTTTTCAAAAAATTTCAAATGCCATTAATGGGGCTCAGAGCCTTTAAATACTTGTCACATATAAATGGGGCTCAGAGCCTTTAAATACTTGTCACATATACTCCCCCTTTTGTCATTATCAAAAAAGATAAAAAAAACATAAAAGACAAAAAGAGAGTATACAAGAAATTAATCAAAAGAGAGTATACAAGAAATTAATCAGATCAAAAATATATGAACATGAATATCTAAAATATCAGAAGCAGCTAAACAGTCAGAATCAGTAAGCATTCAGAAGCAAAGAGAATTAAAACAGAATGGTTTCAGAAGCAAGGACTAGGAATTCAAAACAAACAACAAACAAAAAGAAAAACACAAGGGTGTGCAACTAAGTGTTGGTTTGATGTTGTTTCTTCATCTCCTCCATTTCTTCAATCTTCTTCTGCAACAGTTCTTCAAGCTGTTGTTGCCTCTGGAGAAGAGCCTGTTCCCTTTCCTTAGCTTCTTGCTGCTGCTGTGCCATCTGTTTCTTCAGAAGCTTACACAACCTTGCTTCTCTGGTCAAGTAATCCGTTTCTAAGAAGAAAGGTTGGTTTGCCAGGAGCAGTGTAGAACTTCTTACTCTGAGACTCTAATTCAAATGCTCTATTAGTCTTCTGACTGAAGCTTGCTTGACTCTGATGCATTTAGCCTTGATATCTTCAATAAGCTCAGCTGCCCGGTTCTGAAGAGATGTCCAGGAGTCTTCATATGCACTTGTGAGATCAATTGTCCTTCGTTGATCCACAAGATTATGCAATCTACTAAGGATTGTCAGAAGCTCAGAATTAATATATCCAGATTCCAGGATGTTTGTGGGTGGTTGTTCAAGGATTTCAAGATCAGAATCACTGATTTCCAGATCTTGAACAGGGTTAGGAAGTGGAATGGTAAAGTGTGTTTGTGTGATTGAAGATGAAGGCTGTTCAGAGGCAATGTGAGTGGTAGAGGTTGAGGCTTGAACATTGACTAGAGAGATGTCAACATCCATGGGAGTTGGTTGTGGGGAGTGTTCAATTTCAGTTGGTGGTTGTTGTGGTGAAGTTGATGTTTGAGTGTTGAGTTGGGGGTCAATGGTAGCTGTTGGTGATTGTGGGGGTGTTGTGGGTTTATGTGGTTCAGGTGTTTGTTGATGGGGGTTTTCTGAAACAACGTTTTCAGAAGCAGCTGCTTCTGGAGTTGCTTCAGAGGCCTTTTCTGAAGTAGATTTGTCTATGGGTAACTCACCTGAGTAATGGAGAGCAAGATTGTCTAAGACAGAAGTGTCTTCTATTGGTTCAGGTACAGATGGTGAAGAAGGTGAAATGGGGATAGAGGTGACTGGAATCTGAATTACCTGATCTGCAGGGCCAGCTTCAGAAGTGATCTTCTGTGGATCAGCAGCTTGAGGAACTACTTCTGAAGTTCCCTCTTCTGGAGCATTTTCAAAAATGAGCATCATATCGTCTTCCTCATTGTCTTCAGTGGGCTTACCAGCAATGGCTCTTACTTCAGCCAATTTATCTTTGTAGAACCTATCACAGTCTTCCAATCCCAAAGCCTTGAGCTTTTCATCTCTTTGATGAGAGTATTGTGCTTTTAGATCCTTTTTGTCTGCAATAAGTTCAGAAGCACGTTCATCTGCCATCCTTTTCCTTATTGGAGTCATCTCAACCATAGGACTCACAAGTTGAAGGGGAGCCTTCTTCTTCTTCAGCTTGGGATCAGCCTCTTCTTTTTCCACTTCTTCAAGAGCTTCCTCCAGCTGCTCTTGAGTGATTACCAAGTCTGCCTTACCTTTTCTTCTCTTCTGAGGAATAGAAGCAGCACCAATCTTCTGCATCTTTCCTTTATCCTTGATAGAAACAGGTTTAGCTTCAGACTTAGCAACTTTAGCAATAGCAGCTTCTGACTCAGTACTGGTTCTGGCCTTCTTTCCTTTAGTAGGAGCAGCATCAGATTCAGAACTAGTTCTGGCCCTTTTCCCTTTAGGTGCATCAGAAACAGCAGCTTCTGACACAGCAACTGCTTTGGCCTTCTTGCCTTTCCCTTTAGCAAGAGCAGCTTCCTCCTGAGACCTCGCATCTTCCTCCAAGACGTACTCAGCTACTAATCTAGCTAAGTGTTCAGGATTACTTTCCTTAACTATGGAAGGAAAGTCTCTGATAATTTCAGATTCTTCTGTGGTCAACTCCAACCATTTCTCATCTTTAGGAGCTGTCTTGAAAAAGTGCATTGAATGCAAAGTCTTGCTACTGATAGTCTTCTCTGCAGTAGAAACTTCGAAGCATTTATCAGAAGCATCCCTTGTTCTTCTCAACAAATCCAGCACTTTCCCTTGATAAAAGATCTCAGAGAGCAATCTTCCATAGGGCACTTGTTTCCTTCCTTTGACTGTGCTTTCATTAATAGCCCAGCAGAGATGATCCAATACATATCTTGGAAAGTTTATCTTTTCCAGATTGGTCATGAAATAGATTGCTAGCTTCTGTTGGTTGTTGGGTTGATCAGACCCACCTGCTCTTTGAAAGAAGCAATCATTGCTGAATTTCACCAACATTCTATTGTGAATCTCCATTTCAGAAGGCTTAGCATCTTTGTTTCCACCCAGAAGAGTGTTGTAGTAGTTTTGCAGAAGGACATCATCCTTCTTAACAATTTCTTGAAACCTTCCTTCTGCATCCATTCTACAAGCTTTAGCAACTATCTCCTCTGTGATGATTACAGGAATACCCATCACTTCAGACCTTATCTCAAGGCTACTGAAGGAAGTGGGATTCAACTCAATCTCCTTCTTTCCTTTCTTCGACCCAGCTGGTTTATCTGCTGCCTTCACAGGCTTTCTATTGACAATTTCAGCCCTTAACCAGAAATCTTTGACCAAGTTCACATATGTTGGCCCATTTAGCATGTTGAAGTAGCCAGACAGTTTCTGAGTTTCTACGTAGCCTTCCATGTCCACTTCGTACTTCTTGAGTGAAGTGAAGTCCACTGGTGATTCTACTTGGACGATTAAGGATTTCCATGGAATATCCATAGTCTTCTCTTTGTAGATGGACCCAGATTCTGATACGCTTTGCTTGTTTGAAGAAGATGAAGATTTTAGGGTTCTAAGGTTGAGAGAATGCGCTTACTTCGCAAGAGGTTTGAGAGCAAATGTGTTTGTTGTGAGTGAGTAGTGTGTGAATTGTCAAAGTGTTAAAAGTAAAACGATTGCAATTCAAAAGAGACAAACAAACATAACATTAATGACAAAATTGGGGGCGCGTGAAAAGTACTTTCAAAGCTATTAAATCATCATTGCCCTTTTAGTTATACACCAACACATACAGGCCACGTAAGAAGTTCACAGAGTGACTACCAAGTTAGTGGGCCAGAAGTTACTTTTTAAAAGGTAACTTCCAACGTTTCCACTAATTCAACTATTCAGAAGCAACAAATCCAGCTTCTGGACTTCAGATGCTGACGTCATCATCAGAAGCGAGTTTTCCTCAGAACCTCAATAAAGAGCTTCTGATGGACTACCGCTTCTGAACTAACTTCAGAACCTAAAATCCTATTCAGGAGCAAGCAAGCATTTAATCAGCTACAAAGTGCATGTTCAAATTTTTCTTTATAAAATCAAATCTTTCAACAGTTAAAGGCTTAGTAAATATATCAGCCCATTGATTTTCAGTATCAATGAATTGTATATCTAAAATTCCTTTTTGAACATAATCTCTGATAAAATGGTGTTTGATTTCAATGTGCTTCGCTCTTGAATGCAAAATTGGATTTTTAGACAAACAAATAGCAGCAGTATTATCACAATAAATGGGAATACTGTTAGCAGTCATCTGATAATCTTCCAACTGATGTTTCATCCAGAGTAGTTGTGTACAACAACTTGCAGCTGAAATGTATTCTGCTTCTGCTGTAGACATAGCAATAGTTGTTTGTCTTTTGCTAGCCCAGGATATAAGATTATCACCCAGAAATTGACAGTTGCCACTAGTTGACTTTCTTTCAATCCTATCACCAGCATAATCAGCATCACAGAATCCAATTAGCTTATAATCTAAGGATTTCCTATAAAGGAGTCCAAGATTAGTTGTTCCTTTCAAATACCTGAAGATTCTCTTGACAGAAGTCATATGAGATTCTCTAGGATCTGATTGGAATCTTGCACACAAGCATACACTGAATAAAATATCTGGCCTAGATGCAGTGAGGTATAACAAAGAACCAATCATACCTCTATACAGCTTCTGATCTACTTTAGCTCCTTCATCTTCTTTGCTTAAGTTGCACGTGGGGTGCATTGGAGTGTTCATCACTTTACAATCTTCAAGTTTGAACTTCTTCAGAAGCTCCTTTGTGTACTTTGATTGATGAACATAGACTCCATCTTTGCATTGATTGATTTGAATGCCAAGGAAGAACTTCAGCTCTCCCATCATGCTCATTTCAAATTCATCCTGCATCAACTCAGAAAATTCCTTGCAAAGAGATGCATTAGTAGAACCAAATATTATATCATCAACATATATTTGCACAACAAGAATATCTTTCCCAAGGGTCCTTCTGAAGAGTGTAGTATCAACCTGTCCTCTTTTAAAATCATTTTTGATTAAGAAATTACTTAGTCTATCATACCAAGCTCTGGGAGCTTGTTTCAAGCCATATAGTGATTTCTTCAGTTTAAAAACATGGTCAGGATATTTAATATCCTCAAATCCAGGAGGTTGCTTGACATACACTTCTTCTTCTATGACACCATTTAGAAAAGCACTCTTGACATCCATTTGATATAATATTATGCCATGATTAACTGCATAGGAAAGAAGTAACCTGATTGCTTCCAATCTTGCAACTGGAGCAAACGTTTCAGTGTAATCAATGCCTTCTTGTTGACTATACCCTTGTGCAACAAGCCTGGCTTTGTTTCTTGTTACTTCACCTTGCTCATTCAGCTTGTTTCTGAATACCCATTTTGTTCCAATAATGTTCTTGTGCTGAGGTTTGGGTACCAGATCCCACACATCATTTCTTTGAAATTGATTCAACTCTTCTTGCATAGCTATGATCCATCCATCATCTGAAAGTGCTTCATCAACTGTTGTAGGTTCAATCATTGAGATTAGTCCAATCATTGACTCCTCTTGTCTGAAATGTGATCTTGTTCTTCTTGGACTATCCTTGTTTCCAATGATTAGCTCCTCAGGATGTGAAGACTTGTGTTTGAATGTGTTTCTGGGAGGATCTGCTTGATGTGAGCCATCTTGTGCTTCATCAGAAGCAGCTTCATCTTGTGCTTCTGATGTGGGTTCAGCTTCTGCACTATCTTCAGACTCAGCTATCTGATCAGGTTCTGGAGTAGCTTCAGGAACCTGTATCTCTGCAGAACTTTCACCTTGCTTTGAAGTTTTATCTTCAAGCTCCTTGTCATCAAATTTAACGTGCATAGATTCTTCAACACAAAGTGTTTCTGAATTATACACTCTGTATGCCTTTGACCTTTCAGAGTAACCTAAAAAGATTCCCCTTTGGGCCTTGGCATCAAATTTCTTTAGGTAGAGCTTGTTGTTCAGAATGTAACATGTACATCCAAATTGATGAAAGTAAGAGATATTGGGTTTTCTTCCTTTAAAGAGTTCATATGCTGTTTTCTCCAAAATAGGTCTAATATAGATCCTGTTCTGAACATAGCATGCTGTATTCACTGCTTCTGCCCAAAAATGTTTTGGTAAATTGTTTTCATGAATCATGGTTCTGGCCATTTCTTGTAAAGTTCTATTCTTTCTCTCTACAACCCCATTTTGTTGTGGTGTTCTAGGAGAAGAGAACTCATGGAAAATTCCATGTTTTTCACAAAAAGCTTCAAATGGCTCATTTTCAAATTCTCCACCATGATCACTTCTGACTTTCAAAATTTTTGATTCTTTTTCAGATTGAATTTGAGTGCAGAAGCTACTGAATACATCACACGCAACATCTTTACTCTTTATGAATTTCACCCAAGTCCATCTGCTGTAATCATCAACAATGACTAATCCATATCTACTTCCATATAGGGATGCAGTACTCACTGGTCCAAATAAATCAATATGGAGTAATTCTAAAGGTCTTGAGGTTGAAACAATGTCTTTGGTTTTAAAAGATGATTTCACAATTTTCCCTCTCTGACATGCACCACAGAGTGCATCTGAATGATAGTCAATGTCTGGTAGCCCTTTCACAAGTTGTAACTTACTAAGCTTAGAGATTAACCTCCAGTTAGCATGTCCCAACCTTCTGTGCCACATCCATTTCTTATCATTCACTGATAGTAGGCAAACCACCTTCTGATCAGCCAGTTCAGAAAAATTGATTTTATAGACATTGTCAACTCTCTTTCCCTTGAACACAATGGATTTGTCTTTCTTGTTGATTACTGTACAGTTGGGTTTTTCAAAAAGCACATCATAACCATTATCATAAAATTGACTAATGCTCAAAAGGTTATGTTCAAGACCATCTACCAACCATACATTATTAATTGAGGTAGAGGAATTACCAATAGTTCCTGTACCTATGATCTTGCCTGACTGGTTGCCCCCAAATTTCACATTTCCTCCCTCTTTCATTGTTAGGCTGAGGAACATGGACTTGTCTCCTGTCATGTGTCTTGAGCAACCGCTGTCTAGGTACCATGATCTTTGCTTTGGCACTGCTCTTAGACATACCTGCATCATTGACATTTTTAGATTTAGGTACCCATTGTTCTATGGGTCCTGGAAGGTTAGTACTTAAGGCTTTACTCTTCACTTCTTGTACCTTGTGCTGTGAGTTGGGTTGCTTCTGATTAACCATCACCTTAGGTTTTGGTACTTCAGAAGCAGTAACTTTCTTCTTCTGAAACTTAGACTTCAGAACCCCAGATTTTGGTTTCACCAGACTCTGAGGAATAGGTTCTGATCTTTTCAGGATCCTGACCTTTGAAGTCTTGGAATCAGATTTGATCATAGCCTTTGACTTAGAGTTCTTTGGCGTTGAAGTAATCTTAGCCTTAGGACTAGAAGCTTCAGGTTCTGATTGAACAACAGTTTCCAACTCAGCCCCTTCTGGTACAAAGAATGTTTTCAGACCTTCCTTGATGCATTCACAACAAGATTTTAGATTGGTTTTCTCAAGTTTCACTTCTGGAAAACCAATTCCTCTGCCATTGTTCTTGTAAATGCTATAAATCATAGAAGCTACTCTGCTTCTGTCAATGCCAGATATAATAAAATCTTCAAGAGCAATTTCATGGTTACTTAAAGGTTTTTCATTACACTTTTCTTGTAGCTTCTGACATAAGAACCTGAGCTGATCTTCATATGTTTTACACATGAAGTCAAAGCCCCTAAGTCCTTGTTCAGAAGCTTTCAGATCCAATAGAGTTGATTTTTGCTGTTGTACCAAATCAGCATATTTTTCTTTTAAATCCTTCAACTCATTGGTTCTTACTTCAAAATGTGTAAGAAGTTCTTTAAGTGACTCAACAAGTTCATCTCTGGGAATTTTGGAATATACCTCGTTTTCATCTTCTGAGTCTGAATCTGATCCAGCTTCTGAAGTTGCTGTTGCTACCAACCCAACAGCTACCTTTGCATCTTCATCAGCTTCCTCTTTATCAGATCCAGATTCACTACCCAAATCATCCCAGGTTGCCATTAAACTCTGCTTAATCTGCTTCTTGAGTTTGCTTGGTTTAAATGTAGACCTCTTTGACTTGTCCTTTGACTTTTCTCTTTGAAGATCAGGGCATTCAGCAATGAAGTGTCCAGGCTTCTTACAGTTGAAGCATCCCTTCTGATCTTCTTTCTTTGAGCTTCTGGAGTTACCCCTTCTGGAGAGAAACTTTCTGTTCTTCTTGGCCAGATATTGAAGTCTGTTTGAGAGCATGGCCATTTCAGCAGCATCTGGTTCAGAATCTGAACTTGACTGTTCTTCCTCTTCAGATTCAACTACTTTGAGAGCTTTTGATGACTTGCCTTTGGATGGAAGAGCTATTGATTTACTCTTCTTAGTAGACTCATGTTCATTAAGACTTAACTCATGAACTTTGAGAGAACTAACAAGATCTTCGACACTTAAAGTGTTTAAATCTTTAGCTTCCTCAATGGCAGTCACTTTTGGTCTCCATCTGGCAGGTAAGCTTCTGAGTATCTTGCTTACATGATCAGAAGCAACATAGCTCTTCTTTAGAATCTGTAGCCCAGAAACTAAGGTTTGAAACCTTGAGTACATCTCCTCAATAGTTTCATCATCCTTCATCTTGAATAACTCATACTGATGTACAAGCAGGAGAGCCTTTGCTTCTTTGACCTTCTTGCTCCCTTCATAATTTGAACAGAGAGAAGCAAACATAGCTTTAGCAGTGGATTTGTCACTCATCTTCATATACTCTGCTTTGGGTATGGCAGTGACAAGGGCTCCTCTGATAATATGATGCTTCTTGTAAAGTTTCCTCAGTTCTGGAGTATGTTTCTTTCTATCCACAACAGCTCCTTCTTCATCAAGGACTAAATCACCAACACCATCTTCCAGAATATCCCATAATTCTTCATCCAGGCTCATGATGTAACTGTAAAAGTTGGTCTTCCACCAAGAGAACTCTTCAGCATCTCCATTGAACTTTGGAACTTTTCCAACACTGGTTTTCTTACTATCACTATAATCATGTGAGACATGTTTATAGCTAGTATCACTAGGACCAGTAGGAGGAGGAGTAGACATGTTTTTCTCAGATCTTTGACTGTTGCACGGTTAAGTGATACACAACAGACCAAGGCTCTAGATACCAATTGAAGGTGAGAAAAACACAAGAATGGGGGTTGAATTGTGTTTTGAAAAATTCTTCGTTTCTCCTAAAAACTGAACACACTGATCAGAAGCTAGGTGAGACAGCTTCTGAAGTGATAATCAGAATCTAAATGCAGCGGAATAAAACAGAGAGAGAGAAGAAGAACGACACAAAGCAATTATACTGGTTCCTTCCACAATCCGGAAGTAGTCCAGTCCCCCTTGCACTTCCAAGGAGATTTCACTATGAGTAATATCTGATTACAAATGCTCAAGCACACAAGCAAGAGACTTCATTTGCTCAAGCACACAAGCTAGAGACTTCCTTTGCTCAAGAACACAATCAAGAGACTTCCTGCTCAAGCACAACTGCAAGAGACTTCCTAACTAAACAAAATTACACAGAAAATTGTTTAAGGTTGAACACTTGATATACAATCAGAGGTGCTCACAATACAAATCAGATACAGACTCAATGAACTTAAGAATTTCTAAGATATGACTTTGAGACACAGAAATTCTAAGTGAATGCAGAACAATTTCAGCAGAGGTTTGGTACTTGTGAAAATCTTGTGAGTCTTTCGTTTAGCGTTCTTGCATTACCAATTCTCTAGGTCTTCACTCCTTTATATAGAGGTGTGAAAGAGACGTTATGAAATTGCCAGCACACCAAAGAGTCGTTAGTGAAGCTTGATCTTTCACCAATGATCTTTTGCCTGATTTGGTTGTTGTCCTATGAAGAACCAATTTGAAATCCATTCCTTATCCAAAGGAACATATATGCAGGCGAGACGGTATTCTGGAGCTGTTTTCTTGTCTTGAAGCGTGGACACAAAACAGAGTAGTGGAGAACGTGGTTGTACAATTCGTACAAAGTACAATGTCAACGCTTTCGTCCAAAATGCAAGCACAAGCCTTCAAACACCTTTGAAATGACCGTTGCAAAATTCCACTAATCCTTTGTTTGTGTTTTCGAATCCAATGGACAGCTTTTGCATTGATAATTCTTCAATTCTTGAATCTTTTGCAAACCCAGTTGAGATTCAGCTTCTGGTGAAATAGCTTCTGATGAGGCAGCTTCTGATGATGCAGCTTCTGATGATATGACTTCTGCAGCTTCTGATGACGCAGCTTCTGATGATGTGGCTTCTGGACCTCTTGTCTTCAGAAGCACTATTCTTCAGGAGTGGCTTACTTCAGGAGCGCTATTTCTTCAGGAGCAGCTTGACTTCAGGAGCACTATTTCTTCAGAATCATCTAAGCTTCATTTTCTTTTGCTCTTTATTTGCTCATTCAGAACCAATGATGATGTGACTTTATAATTATGGTCCTGTACACTTGAACAAATATTAGCTAGTCCAATTTACAATTTTTAATACCTTGTTATCATCAAAACTCTTTAAGGTTCATTGTTAAACACATTTTGTTCCAACAAATAACGCGTAAATTTACAATAGTAATATTTCCCTGCACCAAAAAATGTTAGTCGCCTGGCGAAATAAGATAGATACCTTCTTCTGAAAACGTATCTCGCCTCCATGTGGGGGTGTCGATTTCGACAGGTATCATGGCGTCGGTGCCGTAGACCATAGTGAACGGTGTCTCCTTGGTTGTAGAATGAGGGGTAGTGTGGTAGGACCATAGTACCTGTACTTATGTTGGTCGATGCATTGTTTATACACAGTATAGTGGTAGCTTGAAAGAGATTGAAAATTTTGGAAAGTTGAGGTGAGAGAAAATTGATTTTGAAAATTATTCGTACCTCATGGAGTTGTTCTGCCCACAAACCTTTGGCGGCCTCTAATTTCTTTTTGATCCCGCTAAGAATAACTTTGTTGGCCGATTCAGCTTGTCCATTGGCTTGCGGATGAATTACCGAGACGAATTTTGTCTGTATCCCTAGGTTCTTGCAGAAGTCCAACACTGTTGAGCTTGCGAACTGAGTTCCATTATCTGATACTATGCACTTAGGTAGGCCAAAACGACAGATGATCTTCTTCCAGTAGAACTTCTTTACTCTTTCCGCAGTTATTTTAGCGACTGCTTCTGCCTCGATCCATTTGGTGAAGTAATCCACTCCGACTATGAGAAATTTCAGCTGCCCTGGGGCGAGAGGAAAGGGTCCAACGATATCGACCGCCCATTTGTGAAATGGCCATGGTGAGTATACAGAGGTCAACTCCTGAGCTGGGACATGCTTCCTGCCAGAAAATCTTTGGCATTTATCACATTTCTTTACGAAATCCGAGCTATCCTGAAGCATGGTGGGCCAATAGTATCCGGCGCGGAGGAGTTTGGCGGCTAGAGCCCGCCCGCCTATATGACTGCCGCAAACGCCCTCGTGTACTTCCAAAAGGACCAAGTGCGTCTCGCCTTCTCCTAAGCATCGCAGCAAGGGAGTCGTGCGGCCTCTTTTGTAGAGTTTCCCAGAAACCAAAGTAAATTTGGACGCTCGTCTTCTGATTGTCTGTTCTTCCTCGTCATCGGTTGGTGTGAATGACCCCGTCAAATATCTAAGCAATGGCTCCATCCATCCTCCTGTGTTCTCGTTGACCTGAAGTACTTCGTCCACCTTCGTACTAGGTGTTGCGACTACTTCCTGGATAACTGTCCTGTTGTTGCCCGGTCGTTTGGTACTGGCGAGTTTTGCCAACAAATCCGCTCTGGAATTCTGCTCCCGTGGTACATAAATGGCTTCGAAGAAGCTAAATTTCTTGGCGAGGCTCTGCACCTTAGTTAGGTATTTGGCTAGCTGTGTGTCTTTCGTCTGATAGTCGCCCGTGATCTGACTTGTTACGAGCTGGGAATCACTCTTGGCTCGCAAATTTTCAGCGCCCATCTCTAGGGCTAAGGTCATGCCAGCTATTAGAGCTTCATACTCGGCCTGGTTGTTGCTTGCCTTGAATTCGAATCTGAGGGATTGCTCGATAAGAACGTCGTCCGGCCCTTCCAAGATAACGCCTGCACCACTGCCTTTCAGGTTGGATGAGCCATCTACAGATAAGAGCCATACGAAAGGAGGTTGCTCCTGTACTGGGGAGGCGAGCTCTACTACAAAATCTGCCAGTACTTGGGATTTGATGCTCCCTCTCGGTACGAACTGAACGTCGTACTCTGAAAGCTCTATGGACCAGGCTACCATTCTTCCGGCCAAATCAGGTTTCCCCAGTACCTGCCTGATCGGGTAATCTGATTTTACGACGATCTTGTGACTTTGGAAGTAGGGGCGAAGCTTCCTTGCTGTTACGACGACAGCAAGGGCGAGACGTTCTATCTTCTGATATCGCAGCTCTGCCCCTTTGAGTACCCTGCTGACGAAGTAAATTGGCCTCTCTCCTGTTGCTGAATCTTCTACCAAGACTGTGCTCATGGCGTTGTCGGATATCGCCAGATATAGGAAGAGGATGGCGTTCGGACTTGGCCGCTGAAGGATGGGCGGACTGGCTAAGAACTTCTTAATCTGCTGGAAAGCATCCTCGCATTCTGGAGTCCACTCGAATCTCTCCTTCTTCTTAATGGAGGCGAAGAAAGAGAAGGCTTTGTCGCCGGCGCAGGACAAGAAACGAGAAAGAGCGGCGAGCCTACCTGTGAGTTGCTGTACTTCCTTGATGTTGGTGGGGCTTCTCATGTTGATGATCGCCTGGCATTTGTCAGGGTTTGCTTCGATGCCTCGTCTTGTTAAGAGGAAACCTAAGAATTTTCCCGCCTGCACTCCGAAAGAACATTTCGATGGATTCAGACGAATCCTATACCTTCGAACCTGGCTCAATATCTCCTCCAGATCTTCAGAGTGACTGTAACCCTCCTTCGTCTTTGCGACTAGGTCGTCAATATATACTTCCAGATTTCGTCCTATCTGCGCGGAGAACGCGGTGTCCATAGAACGCTGGAAGGTGGCGCCTGCGTTCTTTAGACCAAAAGACATGACTTCATAGTGATAATTCTTTGTGCTGGTCATAAAGGCCGTTTTCGGAGCGTCCAGAGGGTCCATCCGTATTTGATTGTAACCTGAATAGGCATCCATAAAGCTTAGAGTTTTGTAACCTGAGGCGCTGTCGATCAGGTGGTCGATGTTAGGGAGAGGATAAGGATCTTTGGGGCACGCCATGTTCAAATCAGTGTAGTCCACGCACATTCGCCACTTCCCATTAGCTTTCCTAACAAGTACGGTGTTGGCTAACCACGTGGGATACTTTATTTCGCTGATAAAGTGGGCTTCAACTAATTTTTTCACTTCCTCATCAACTGCCTTTCTTCTTTCCTCGCCCATCTTCCTTTTCCGCTGTACTACCGGTTTCACGCCAGCCTTGATAGATAGGTGGTGGCAAGCAATGTCGGGGTCCATCCCTGGCATTTCTGATGGATGCCAGGCGAAGAGATCCAGATTCTTTTTTAGTAGCTTGACCAGGGCGATCTCCTCTTCAGGGGGTAGTGACGTGCCAATCTTTGTTGTATGGTGGGCTTCTGGTCCGATGGAGACCTCTTTTAACTCTTCAGTGGGTTCTAGGCGTTCTTGCTGGAAGCCTTCCCTGGGGTCTAGATCGATCATGTTGACTTCGTGCATTACTTCGTTACTTGACTTCTTTCTGGTCTTTTGCAAACGCAAACTGTTATGATAGCACTCCCTGGCGAGTTTTTGATCGCCTCGAATGGTTCCAATTTTTCCAGAGTCAAGAGGGTACTTCATTACTAGATACTTCGTGGATAAGAATCCGCCCAACAGGTTGAAGGCAGGGCGACCTATGATGATGTTGTAAGAGCTAGGCGAGTTCACAACGAGGTACCTGACTCGAATGGTTTTGGCGTGAGATCCGCTTCCGAAAGTTGTCTTTAGGGTGATGTATCCTCTCACATGAACCTGCTCGCCCGTGAAGCCCGCCAGAGTTCCTCTGAAAGGTTGCAGCTGCTCCGGGTCTAGCCCCATTCGATCAAATGTGTCATAGTAAAGAATATCCGCAGAGCTTCCTGGGTCTATCAACACCCGTTTTACGTCCCACTTGAAGATTTGTAAAGTGACGACCATGGGGTCGTCGTCGTGGGGTACCACGTCTCGAAAATCTTTGGGCGCGAATGATACCTCTGGTTCGTGCTTCTGATCCGTTTCTTCATATTCCTGGCATAGCATTACCTGTCTCACATATTTCTTTCGCGCCGAACTTGACTCCCCCCCTCCGGCGAAGCCACCTGAGATAGTGTTTATGGCGTGTCTTTTTTCGTCATTCACTTCCTCCTTTTTATGATCCGTTTTTTGTTTATTCTCGCCCCTTCTGTCCCTGACATAACCTCTTAGCTTCCCACTTTGTATTAGTCGCTCGATTTCTTGGCGAAGATGAATGCATGAGTCTGTGTCGTGTCCTCGTACCTTATGATATTTGCACCATTTATCTTCATCTCTTCCCATGACGGGGCTTCGGGCTGGCAAGGGCTCTGGGATCAGTCTTGCTTCTAAGACCTCCTTCATGATCCGCTCTGGTCTAGTATTCAAGGGTGTGAAGTCCCTTTGAGAATATGGGTTGAATGGTCGCCTCTCCGGCCTTCTGTAGGGGGCGCGATCTCTGCCAGCTGCTGGTTGATAAGGTCGCCGTTCTGGATTGCTTGCGCGCTCCTTGGCGTCTCTGGCCTTCTTTTCTGCGTTGCTCTCCTCGCCCTTGATGTAGCATTCTGCCCTGGCTGTAACCTCTTCCATGGAATCCGCAGGTTTTTGGGCTAGAGACTCGTTGAACTGCCCTGCCCTTAGTCCGTTTTGGAAAGCTCCTACGAACACTTCCTGGTTGGGGTTGATTACCTTGATGGTTGTATCGTTGAATCTGGCCAGGTAGTCTCTGAGGGATTCATTATGCCCTTGTCGTACATTGAAGAGGCTAGTTGCTGGGACCTTGCGATGTCGACTGGCGGAGAACTGTTGTGTGAGTTTCCTGGTCATGTCCTGGTAGCTGAGGATGGAGAACCGTGGGAGATTCATGTACCAGCGTAAGGCGGCGTCAGTGAAAGTACCTGCTAGTAATTTGCACTTCAGAGAATCGGGAGCCCCGACAACCGCCATGCGAGTATTGAAGGCCGTGACGTGCTCCATGGGGTCGTTCTTTCCGTCGAAGGTGGATAGGTTGGGCGGCTTGAAGCCCTCTGGAACTGGTGCGTCCCAAATTTCAGCGGATAATGGTTGTGGTTCAGGGTCATCTAGCTCGCCCTGGTGTGATTCTGCTTTTTCCTCCAGTTGCTTTTGTTGCATGGTCTCCATTGAGGCCTGAAGGGCATCGTTGTGATCCTTCAGCTGAGCGAGTTGAGTTCGCATGGATTCTAATTCTTCGGCTGTTGCCATGATGAGAGGCTTTTCTCTAAATCGTACGTGAGGTGCGATTTAGGTTGGTCGAAAGGGGTTAGGGTTTCTAAATCGCAAAGGAGTTTTACGATTTAGAGGTCTCGTTTAAGGGTTTCTGAATCACGATTTGCGATCCAGGAACGTGGTCCAGGTTAGTTTTACCTTTTCCCACAGACGGCGCCAACTGTACTTGCAGAAAAGTACGGTAAGGAATACTAGGATTCTAGGGTTTAGACTGATGATTAGATGCCTTGAGAATGCTCTCAAGAGTAGTATTTATAGCCTGCCATGGGCTTGGGTTTCGGTTGCTTGGTCCCCAAGCAACAGGGGTATTTGTGTATTTTGGGCTTTTTAGGCGTCCTCTAGAGGCTTCTAGAAGTTTAATGAGGCGGCGCCCTTTAGGGGGCGCGCCAGGACTCAGGAATCCTTCTGGAGGGCGCCCAGGCCTTTCCGGAGGGCGCCCAGGCCCTTCTGGAGGGCTCAAAGCCTTTCTTTGGAGGGCTTTACGCTTTTAGGAATATGATGACGGTCCACAGCCCCCCAAGCACGAGTCTTGGGACAAGGCGAAGTGATGATGTCGTGCGAAGAGTCTTTCTGGGTTTATTTGATTCAACTAGGAATATGATGACGGTCCATTGGTATATTTTGTTCTTTTGTGCCGAGTCTCGCCGCCGAATGAGGTGGATCATAGTCACAAAATTCGTCTACCCTCCTAGGAACCGCGTACCAATTCGTACATACCAGTTCTCAATTCTCTGATAAGAGAGTACAGAGCGAACCATTCATCCATCACACAAGATATAAATATTTAGACTATTTTTACTTGAATACTTGGGTTTGAAAGTAATTACTAATTACTACTTTCAAAAAATCCAAACACCACTGGCCCACTATCTTATTTCAATGTACTACAGTACACTTGGCAGTGGATAGTTTGTGATAGAGAATGAATGTGTTGGAGACTGTATTTATAAACTTTCTTACCTCTCAATGTTGGAAATCCTTCCGATGTGGGACATGTTATTTCATGTTATTTTTCTATGTTAGATAATGCTATTTTTTTATGTTAGATAAACCTCTCCATGAAACATCACAGGTCCATCTTTCTTAGGTAGGGAAGGATGAAAAAACGTATGACGAACCCATAACGTACCGACTATGTATACCCCCACGTACCGAATTCCTTGAAAGTTACGAACCGCGTACCCGAACCCGTACCACGTACCAAAACGAATTGCGAACCGTGTGACTATGAGGTGGATATCGATTGGGAGATGCGTCTCGGCGGTATGTTCGTACAGAGACGCGAATCAGGTGAAGGTGATTTACTAAATTTTTCCAGATTGCATGTTAAGGGTTTCGTTTTTATTGGTTTTGGGTTTGATTTTAGGGTTTGATTTCTTGGTTTTGGGTTTGATTTTAGTGTTTGATTTCTTGGTTTTGGGTTTGATTTTATTTGTATGTATGTGGAGTGTGTGTGTAATTGTGCATGTTTGTGTATTTGTAGGAAGAAAGTTTTATGAATGCTGAATTTGTGATGATTTTTTATTTAAGGCTGAAATATATGTTGTTTTGTAAATAGGAAACTTCTACAGTTCTTAAGGAACCTATTGGTGTTGTGTATACAAATGAGGATTCAATTAACAGAAGGAATTTGCCTCGAGGTATTTTATTTGCGATTTCTTCTGTTGTTTAGTTAGATTTGTGGTTCATGGTTATTAAAGTTTTGTTCATGTGTAACATTAATGTTATGCTATGCTGACTCAGGTTTGCAATTGGCGAAAACAAGGGAGCACGTGTCTGCAAGGGTATTGTCAGCGACAACCAAAGGAAGATCAAGCTGAAAAGGATGCCACCATCAAACTTGTGACAAATCAAATTACGCAAGGAAATCAAGGTCGTGAGGGTACCTTGGAGAAAGCCGATGCAACTGGTGAAAATGTAAACGGGGAAGATGCTATTGACGTTGACGATAATGATGGGAAACTCGCTAAATCGTCTCATAATTCTACCCAAGAGCCTTTAGTTAAGGTAGGTGATATATTTTACTGTTTGTTTGTATGTTGTTTCTCTGTTCAGTTTGTATCATTTACTGCTGCATTGTCATGGAAGTCTTAAATAGGTGTTAATTTTCGGAATAAAGGTTTTACACGTGAATGTTTAAGGGGTTGACTGTGTGTCTTTTTAGTTTGAGAAATAAATTCTGCATCGAGTATAAATAGGTGTGTATTAGTAGTCAAGATATAAATCTTTGGATCTATTTTTCAAACTCCTCTGAATGTGTTCAAGCACATGAACTATTACTTGAAACCTCACTGTGGAGGAGTCTAATACTGCCAAGACTTTAAAAAGACCATAAACTACTGTCTGAATTATCAATATTACTACTTTCTTGTTTGTCAAAAGAAAATAGTTCTACTTTCATGATTTCCGTATCAACCATGTGTTAAGTAGTGATTTCTACTTGGGTTTTAATGAGCATTTTCATATATATTTGACATTCTGTTTCAAAACACATGAACCAATGTCAAATGTTATGAACTGAATTCACCTTAATTTTTTTTTTTATGAAATGGCAAAAATTATATTAAGGACCGAGGATCGAATCATGGACTTCATGTCACTTAACTACTTGGTTGGGGGTTCGGTTTCATTGGCTTGTCGGGGGATATGAAATATAATATACAAGGAAAAATGAATGTATGAGAAGAATCGCAAATTTTGGATATAAAATTTCAAAATCTGCGTTAAAGAAATGGAAAACATGCACGACATTGCAAGAGAAAAACATTCCGGAGCAATGCGACTTTTCCTGTATAAGCTGTTTTTGCTGGCTCTCCTACATAACCTAACTAGCGCATAACTTTGCATGCTTGCAATGTGAATGTATCTTTTTCTATTTTCTATTGACAGGAGTGTCTTGTCTTCTGAATCGTCTAGCTTTGCTATTGACTTTGTAGGCTTTAGAAATATTTTTTAATAATGAATGATGATTGCTTATAAAATGTTGAATACCATAAACATATCCAGTTGTTCTGCACATCTGCATACCTTCTGAAAGTATTTTAAGTTGAGACTTCATAAAAAGATTGCATTGAGTTTTAGGGAAGAAAAATTCTAAATATGTGAGTGTCCATACTCCTACATTATTGTCTTTTTGAGATGAAGGACACCACTATATCATTGAGTTATAACTAAAATGAAGGTTCAAATTATAGTTCTTACCCCCATAAATGAGTTAATAAAAATAAGAAGGAAACAAATCAATTTATGATGTTTGAAACAAATTAAAAGAATGTTGGAGTACTAAGTCCACAATCCATACTCCTAGATCAACAATCTTTTCCAACTCTTCTGATTTTGAAATTACTACCCAAATAAGATGGATGGGGAAGAGATCAAACGCAGCCATATATGTGTCGTCCAGGTCCCATACCTGATAATTGTGCTCAGTTATGTAGGTTAAAGTTTTAATACTGCTCAGTAGTCTAAAGTCCCTCAAAAAATAAGTATTGTAATTGAAGATCAGAATAAAACAAAATTGTGTACTGCATCTTCAAATACTATTCAAAAGGAAGGAAGTCTTTGTAGCAATTTTTTTTTTAAAAGGGTGGCTGATTTTTTACTCTGTAAAATTCGATTGTCTTTACATCTCTTCAATGTCGCTAATGTATATACACGGGTCTATTTTAACTATTCGAGATAATTAGTGGTGTATCTAAATAGATAGACCTGACTACTATCTCGATTGTTGATTGTAGTATATGCTCTTTTGATGCTTTGATAAATATTTTAAAAAGGTGCACATTTCTAATGTTTGTGCAATATGCTTACTTAATTCTCAAATTTATAATCAACAACAATCTCTTAGAAAAATGCAATTGTCTCCCTTAATTTGCTCATTTTTCTTTTAGAATTTTTTTTTTACAAAATACGTTATTCAACCCGTGCGAAGCACAGGTTTGTAACTAGTTTCAATTTAAAATAAGTCATCCTTATAAATATAAAGCGACAGACAAGAAAATAGTATTTCTTGCTCCTCTACAGGCAGAAAACAACCGTTAGATACATGTGCCTCTTAGCCACTTGATAAATTGATTAGTTGACATATAAATATGGAGACAATAAGGACAGAAAAGGATTTGATATTCTAAATATTCAAATCAAATATAAGTTTGTAAATGAAGGGTTACAACAAAAAACAATGCTCGTTAAATGTTTTATTTTCGCAAAATCATTAAATTTATAAAAGAATAATGTCATATATCAAATACTACCTTTAATTATGGAGATTTCTCTAACCTTTATTACCTTGAAATATGGAGATCACTGTTAGTTGTTGAACGATTTAATAGTTGACTTCTACATGCTAAGCTAACAGTGTGTTTATACCAATTTTTTGGTAACGTAAGTTTCATTATCTATTAATGGTTAAGACCAGATAATGTATTTTTAAAGTGGTTCGTTCAAGTCTTGTGGTTTATGATATCACTTCATGCATTCTTTAAGAACAAAATTGTTGTTCTTTTTTATGTTAAAATTGCATCCAATATCTTTTAATAACAAGTTATCTCATGACAACATAATAGAAAAATGCTCAAGTGAACATATTCAAAAGAAAGGAAAATAAAGAAAGATGAAAAGAAATGCAAATTGCAAAAGAAAAAGGAAAATAAAGGAAGAACAAAGTAATATTAAATTGCAGGAATGTAAAGGGTGGTTGGAACTATCTCCATCCAGTATCCACCCCTGAAACTGTTTGCCAATGTGACGCGGGTGTTACATGGATTTCAGAAAATAGGATTCAACTCTTTGTTATTATTGCAAACTTATATATATATATATATATATATATATATATATATATATATATATATATATATATATATATATAGGGTTATGTTACAAGCCACCCTTTGGTGGTGTCTTTTATCAAGTCACACCTTAAGGTGTGATTTTCACTTTTTAGTTATAACTTTGCTAAAAGACACCTTCATAAAAGTAAGTTGGTGTCTTTTCGCAAATGCTCATAGAGTAACTTGATAAAAGACACCTTCACAAAAGGTGTCTTCTATCATAACCCATATATATATATATATATATATATATATATATATATATATATATATATATATATATATATATATGGGTCTTGCTAACAAGTGCCCTAAGGGCATTGTTTAAGGAAACCATAAATAGAAATATTCTCTTGAAAATATAAGTCAAACATATAAAAAAGTAACAATCACACATGCTTCTATGCAAAAGTTACTATTATTGATTGCTTAAATAATGCCCCAAGGGCACTTGTTAGCATTTTCCTATATATATATATATATATATATATATATATATATATATATATATATATAGGGGAGGTATCAAATGAGAGGAGTTTTTAGAACGAGAGATGAGAGCATTAATTATTGACCATTAGATGTTAATGAACGGTGCAGATTATAACATGTACATGAATAGGAAGAGCACGTGATTTTGTTATTTCCACTAAATCCTACGGTCTAAATTAAAAGTACCACTAAATCCTACGGTCTAAATTAAAAGTAGAAATAACTTCTTATAACTTACTAAGACACTAGGAAATAACTTCCATGCACTTCAACCTTGTTTGCCGCTACACGTTCCACTTTGCCTTATTGCACTCCAACTGTAACTTCAGATTATTTCTACCTGCCTTTGGTCGAAAAACCATATGAATGTAACACTTGATCGAAATTGCTGTATATCGAATTTTGTATGCTCTTGGTGAAATCCCTTTGCATTTTGCAGCATGTCGAAATAACTCATATGGCTTGTCGAAATCTTAATCATGATTTCGACCAAATATTTTATTTTTGGTATTAGTGTAAAGTTATTTTCCACATGCATCCACTAATGTGTTGTCATTTCAATAATAAATATGGTCACTCGTGTATTTTCATATTCATGAACTGATGTAGCATGTTCATATTTATTTTGGTTTTGTTTTTTTCTTTTTTCTTCTCCGAAATTACTTGTTATATTCATCAACCTACAAATATTCATAAATATTAAGAACAAGCTAGTGTTTCAACTATTTGTTTTTCCTTTTTCTTCTCCGAAATTACTTGTTATATTCATAAATATTAAGAACAAGCTAGTGTTTCAACTATTTGTTTTACTTTTAGATCTCCTGTATATCACATAAATCAAACATTATATGTGTGACTATTTCTTAATATCAAATATATTCTTTCAAACATATTTTTTTTAATGTTCCAAATATATTTTGGTGAAGTTTATTTGACTAGGTTTTGATTTTCTTCAATTTTATGGCTACTTTCCCCCTATTTACTACATTCTTCTTCATGACAGAAGTGCAAAATATGTTCTGATGTATGTTATGAATTTTTTGTGTGTGCAAAATTTTATGATAAATAATTAGTAATTGCTTAGATAAAAGAATTATGAGTGAACTACTAGAGAAACATGACAACTATGATAACAAAAAAGACAAATCCGATTAAGATTCAAGAAATAAAAAAGTGTCATCTTCAAATGCTAGCAAGACTAAGGATAGAAAACGTCGAACAAAATTTTCAAGACCAGATGAAGAAGATTCTACTAGATACATTCTACTAAACGATCCTAAAACAAAGAAAATGAGTCTATACCAACTAAGTGTTATAGAAGAACCCCAAAAGAAAATATTCACCAGTAATTCCCCCTAGGAATCCATATGATGAAATCAACCTTCACAAATTGAAGGCAGTGTTAATGTGAGTATTCCTTTGGTCCCAACAAATTTAAGTCTTACTCAAAATAACGAGAATCAAAATCAATAGAAGACTCCTCTCCAAAACACAGAGATCCAAAACCTCTTATCTATATCAACATGAATAAAATTATTCCCGAATTTGAAGGTTTCGATGAGTTACTTTTAGAGCATTTCAGGTTGTGTCTATTGTGCTTAAGCATATTAATCTGTCAATAGGGATGTGCCAATAAATCAAACCAATTACCTTGATAAAGGAAAATCTATATCTAAATATTATAATTCTTCTCCAACTCTAAAATGTTATGGAATCAAAAGAGTTTTTTTTCTAGCTATAAATTTTCATCCATGATAGTGAGTATAACTCCACATTATGATCTCACAACAACAAGTTTCCCTAGTAAAACTCCAACAACTAAACAACCTGGAAGGGTTAGCCAAGTAGGTGAAGGTTTGTTATCTCTTAATTAGAATGCAAAAATTCCCATTGTTGAACAATGTGAGAGAATTTATCAAGCATGAATTTTACATTGTTTAAAGTAGGCGCTGAGTAAGTACCTACTTGGTTAATTCTTTTACATTGTTTAGGAATCAGAATACTATAGTGTTTCGATTATGAGATTACAAACCTTCATACTGTCTTTTGTGTGTGTTGCTATGCTACAGCAAAAGGTATTTATGCGAGGAGGGCAGGGGGAGAATGAGTCTTGTATTATGCCTGGAAGCAGTTTAAACTTTTGCTTAAAAGGTGTCTTGCACATGACTTAAGCGAGAAGTTCTACCTACAAGTTTTCACTGAGGGGTTGACACATAGCCATAGGATGTTCTTAGATGCTTCAGTTGGAGGAAGCATGAGAGTTAAGAATGAACATGAAGTTGAAACCCTAATAGATAACATGGCCTAAAATGAGTACCGTTTGGAAGCCGAGAAAAAGAAAAGGGGTGTTTTTGGGGTTAGTGAGAATAGTGCCATCCTAGAAAATCAAACAGCCATGAATAAACAGATAGAAGCCTTGACCAAACATGTGCAAGCAATTACCATGGGACAATTACAAGTCCAGCATTCTCAAGTTCAACAAGTGGTTGCTCCTAGATGTGATTTATGTGGAGAAGGACATGCAAATGGTGAATGTGTGCTTGAAGGGGTGAGTGAGGAAGCATATTAAATGGGAAACTGCCAAATGGGGAAACCTTATTCCAACACATACAACCCGGCTTGGGCACAACATTCTAACCCGAATTCCTCTAAAAACAACACTTTGAATCCACTCTTACCTAATCCAGCCCCTCAACAACAAAGAAAGTCGTCATCTTTTGAAGAAGCCATGACTAGCTTTGTCAAAATGACTCAAACCAATTTTCAAGAGATGAAGTCTAGTCAAGAAGTTTTGCAAAGAAATAATGAGGCTTTGATAGAGGTTTGGCAAGTGCACTAAATACTATCGAAGTAGTAAAAATATCGATCCCACGAGGACTGTTTTTAACTTCAATAATTCAATTGCGTTATAGAAATAGGATGTGTAAAGTTTATTTAGGTTTTGCCACTAGGCAGTAGATTTGGTTTGATTTTATGAAATCAAATAAAAGAAAATAGATTTGATTAAGAAAATAAGGAGAGAGATGAGATCAGATCCGTCGAATCATCTAAGTTCCCCTAATTGGTATACCGCACCTATTTGTTATGAATCTTCTTCTAATTTACGATGATTTCTAATCAATCCCTTGAATTAGAACCCTCTTCTCAAACTACAGCCCCCAATCCCTTGGGTGATCTAATAATTCTTGAAGGTTTTATCGAACGTTAACCTATTATCACTAACAAACGATTATCTATTCCTAGACTAACCCTGTTTATTAGAACAATTCAATTTGGTCTAAGTCGAAAGCCATGGTCAGTGGTCATTCGTTCTCACAAAATCAAGTTATATGTGATCAAGATATAAAAAGCATTAAGAACAATTGAATTGAATAAACTAGAATTGAATTCATAAACAAAATAGAGTTTCACGGCAATATGTGTCAATTAGGGTTACAAAGATTCATCTCGGACCTAATCTCTAAGAGATTTAGCTACTCATAATCGAGTTTACAAATAGCATAATCAATGATTGAAATAAAACATACATGAATTGGTAAAAGGTTGAAGAAATCGCCCTTCTAGCCGTCTCCGATGTCTCAAAATCGCACTTTTCTCTCCAAAATCGTAACCCTTGTTCTTCAGATTGAGTGCAGTATTTATAGAAGTCTTGGGCGTGA
Organism: Medicago sativa; assembly: GCF_051527215.1. Lineage (NCBI taxonomy): Eukaryota > Viridiplantae > Streptophyta > Magnoliopsida > Fabales > Fabaceae > Medicago > Medicago sativa. Next base: position 9,683,378 of record NC_140755.1, on the reverse strand, counting down.
CCCATCAAAATCGCGCCGCGCCTTGTATATTGGCGTGCCGCGATTTGCCTTAAACAGGGATGTTGTAATTTTGCTTCCAAAATCGCGGCAAGGCTGTAAATTGGCGTGGCGCGATTTGCTTTGTACAGACTTCAATATTTCAGCTTTTTGCACTCCAGAACAGTATAATTTGCATGAGAACTCTATCAAAATGTCACAATAAGTCCTAAAAATTACGTAATGACGGCATGTCATCACAACCCCAAACTTAAACCATTCCTTGTCCTCAAGGAATTTGCTTGCAACAGTGACAAACGACAGTAAAATAACAGTTACCTGACAAAACGATAGTACCCAAAAGTTCATTCTCCTTCTAGCTAAAGATGAGCTAGTTTGACTTGTTCGCATCCACCAATTCACAACTCCTCGCATCAAATTAAAATAGGGTTCTACCAGTCGACATGCAGGTCTACATATTACCATACGCTTGAAAAGTTTCTAAACATCAATCAAATTCAATATCATTACACACTTTTGAGGTCTTTAGGGTTATAACGGGGCTTAGGTGAAAGGTGGGATATATTTGGATAAGTAGGCTACACAAAATTTGAGTTAGACATTCCTACAAGTGTAAAACAAGATTCAATCCCCCAATCCCTATTTGAAACAAAACTTAGGTACCTAGAGAACATTTTCAATAACTTTATCAAAAGCTTGGGACACATTGAGTTTGAAGTTACTCGGATATGACATTGTGTGCCCCTTTTTCAATTTCTTTCATCTTTTTCTTTCTTTTTTTTTTTGATACACCTATTTTTGTGTGTATGTTTTTCATTCTATTTCATTTTTCATCACTTGTTCTCTAGTACCCCCACCCCAAAATTAGTAGGTTGCAAATTCCAAAGGCAACCCCAAACTTAGTATCAAGCAACATCCTACATAGCCTAACTCATATTAAAATTTCAAGGTAATCATCCTAAAAAGGCTCTAGGCTTCATTTGTAGTTTGTCACCGAACAAAAAATTCTAATCCTACCAGCTCACAATTGGTTAAGAAAGGATAAATTCAACAAATTAAAACAGGGTAGGCTTCAAAAATGGCTCACAGGACCAAGCACTTTTGCCTCAGTGTGTAATTAACAAAGACCAATCAATAATAAAGAAACAATGCAAGTTCTATAAATGTAGTTTGCATGGAAAACTAATCTAAATATAAGTAAATTGAAAAACAAAATTTGGCAATGGACCTTATGGCTGAGATTTCTGGGAGTATGTGACTACCTAGCAACGCCGTACACTTCGCCTATGAATCAAGTCACCCCTCCTTTAGAACTTTTGGAATACCGTTTCATCAAATAACTGTTACTAAACTAGAATAGGTCACATGAAACAAAACAAATTCATTAATAATAAACAAGTGCAGGAGCAATTACAATAGGGAAATAAGTTCAAGGGACTTCGACATAAAAAGAAAATAAAGAAAATACATCAAAAAGAAAAATAACTAAAAATAAAATACAAAGCAGGACATGCTAATCCATCAGTAGATCAGCCCATGTTCACATCATCATCCGAGTGTCCAGCCCCTGGTGTCCTCAATCCTTCAAAGATGCCATCCCCTTGATCTTGCTCGGTGGCATTGAAATCATCAGTGATTTCCCTCCTCATGCGCATACCATACTCCTCCTGATGTGTAAAATACTGCTCCATGCGCTCACGAGAGCCTCCAAACCTCTCATAGGACCCACTAATCGGACCCATATTCAATTGAGCCTCCGCAGCAAACGCAGCTGAGAACCTAGGACGGTTTACCCACAGCTGGTCCGAAGTCTCCGTCATCCAATTAGCTTGAACATGCATGAACTCCTCAAGCTTTGGGTGAAGAGGAGCATAACCCCCTTGGCTACTACTCCATCCTTGCTCCATTTGTTGTTGCCTTGCTGCCTCCCTCTCTCTTTCTTTCATGTAGCCCTCATACTTCTTCACGAATCCATCCATAACTGAGTCGGTGATCGGCTTCATATTGCTGGTGTTGAGATCACTATCATATCCTGGCACCAACTCTTGCTCACACAACCAATTAATCAAGCTTCCATGCCCCAATTGTGTGGTGTTCGCAAGATCATGAAGACTATTGGCCAAGAGGCGGCCAATATCTATAGGGTACTCCTTGATGATAGCATAGGCATCAAGCACCCTTTTGAGAGGAATTTCAGAAGTGCAAGAGGCACTCTCAAGAGTCTGGACCAAATAAGACACCCACGCCTTGGGTATCGGTAACATCTCGGCATAAGTAAGCATCCGAGACTTTTTCCAAGTCGACCCAGGCCTACACATTGTGGTGATGATCTCATCAAATGTATCCTCCGTAATACCTAATCTTTCCCTCCTCAATTTCTCAACCCAACACTCCTCCGATGGTTGAACATTCATCCATGCATTAAGAGCTTCAGGGCTGAAATCAATTTTCTTGCCTCGTACAAAAGATTGAAAGGGTGTATCGGAAACCCGTGCATTTGCAAAGAATTCGACGATCGCGGTTTTGTTGTTCGCTTCATTGATCATCTCATTCAACCTCGTCCACCCTCTCCTTCATAATTCAGCCTCAAAGAATGGATACTTAACAAGCCTTGTGAAGTCAAACTTTCTCTCCCCCACAACTTCGAAACTTTTCATGGATTGGTGGAACTCTTGGGCTTGGTCATTGATGAAATGAATGGCATTTTTGGGTGGTTCGGATGCGGCACGAGGGCGTTTGGCTTTGCTTGTGGATGGCTTGGGGTTGGTGGCTTTCTTTGAGCGGGTGTTTCGTGAATTGGAGGCCATTTGTGGTTAAGGAAGATGGTGAAAGGGAAGTTTTGTGAAGTTTGGGAAAGTTGTGAATGAATGTGAATGATGATGGTTTGGATTGATGAATTTATGATAGGATTGTGGTTTGATGATGTTTAGGAAGTGAAAAAGTAGATGAAGATGGGAAAAATTCGTGAATGGGAAGTTTAGGGAAGTTTTGGTAGAGAAAAGTAGGAAGAATGGAATGAAAATGATGATGAACAGTGAGGTATTTATAGGCTATTTGGGCAAAATCGCGGCACTCCATATATAAGGCGCGGCGCGATTTTAAGTGGTAACGGGCAATAACGGGCAAAAATTGTAACGGCTAGTAACGGATAGTTCCAACGGCCATTTTTTTTCACATACCAGCCAAAATCGCGCCGCGGTTAAGGCTAGGTGTGCCGCGATTTTGGCAAAACAGGGAGTCTTGCTTGGCATCTTGTGAAAATCGCGATGCGGCCATATATAGGCGCGGCGCGATTTTGATCAAACAGGGAGCTTCCTCAGGCCAAAAATTTGGTTTTCTTGAAAAGTGCCTGAGGTCAATGAATTTTTGAAAAACTTTTGAGGAGAGAATCATGCAAGACATCAGTACCTTGCATGATTTTATTGGCATGAGGTACACTTGAACAAATTTTTAAACTTTCCTGCCTCGTATAGAAAAGAAAAGAAAAATATTTTTGTGTTTTTGTTTTTGAAAGCAATAAAATCATACCTGAAAAATAAATAGTGGGTTGCCTCCCACCAAGCGCTTCTTTACCGTCACTAGCTTGACTGATGACGACCCCTAAGGATCATTTGATGTCTCTCCCTCTTCATTGTTTGGGAGTCCACCTTCACGGTAAAGTTTCAGCTGTTGTTCCTTACCCTTGAAAGTTCCTTGTGCACCAGCTTTCCTTAGATCCACAACTTTATCAAACGGCTTGTTCCTTACCACCCCTTTGTCATAGTACCTTCTAGCTCTTTCTATTGTATCAGAGAAGATTGAAAGCATACACCATTGAAAAGTAGCCGGCCCATTACGCATACCAAAGGGAATCCTCTTGTAAGCAAATATACCACATGGACCAGCGAGAGTAGTTTTCGTTATATTGTTCCAAGTTTCCAATCCTCCATACTTGTTGTCAAGGATATCTCCTGATGATTTTTGCTGCATTTGATCTGTGCTTACTTCAAGTTGCTTAACACACTCTTTCACCCCAACATCTTCAACCATTTTTTTAGACTTAACAATTCCTCCTTCCATAGGTTGAATAGGTTGAGATTCAAGGGAGTTATCTTTGACTGTTTCTTCAACAACGTCAATCCGGTAACACTTGGGGTTCTCATCTTGGTGCTTCATTGCCTCAAAGATATTGAAAACTACCTGCTCCTTATGGAATCTCAACATTAACTCTCCACGTTCAACATCAATCAACGCACGACCAGTTGCAAGGAAAGGTCTTCCTATAATGAGTGGCATTTCTGCATCTTCAGCCATATCTAAGATCACAAAATCTGCTGGAAACACCAAATCATTAACTTTGACGAGCACATCTTCAAGCACACCGAAAGGATAAGAGATTGACCGATCAGCTAAAGTAATGGTCATTCTTGTTGGTTTTGGTTCCCCACACTTAAGCTTCTTCATCATTGAAAGAGGTATCAAGTTGATACTTGCTACCAAGTCCATAAAGCTCTACCAATGTCTACCTGTCCAATGGAACAAGGGATAGTAAAAGCACCAGGATCTTTCAGCTTAGGTGGCAGCTTCTTTTGGAGAATAGCACTACAATTCTCTGAAAGTGCTATGTTCTCATCATCCTGAGGCTTCCTTCTTTTATTCAACAAGTTTTTCATGAACTTAGCATACAACGGCATTTGATCGAGAGCTTCACCAAAAGGAATATTCACCTGAAGTTTTGAGAAAAGTTGCATGAACTTCTTGAATTGACCTTCATCCTTTTCTTTCTTCTTGGCTAGGTGAGGGTATGGAAGCTTCACATATGATGGAATAACTTGTGGTTTATCTCCATCTTTCAAGATTTGACTCTTCGACTTCCTCAAGATTGAATTCTCATCTATTAACTTCTCACTTTTTTCTCCCTCTATTTTTTTCTTCCTTTCATTTTCAACTACTCCATGATCATTTTCTTTTTCAACTACACCCTCATTATTTTTTTCAACTTCACCATCTTCCTCTATCTCAACTACTACATCATCAACCTTCTTTGTTGCTTTTGGAACTAAAGGTGTCAAAACCTTTTTGCTCCTCAATTCAATAGCATTACAAGACTCATTCTTAGGGTTTTCTTTAGTGTTACCTGAGAATCCGCCTTTGTTTTGTTCAGCCAATTGCTTAGCTAATTGCCCCAACTGAGTTTCAAGCATCTTCCTGGAAGCTTCATTGTTCTTTCTTTCAGCTTGTTGTCTCTTCTTCATCTCTTCAAAGTTGCCTTGAGTCATCTTCATAAAGTTCATCATAGTTTCCTCAAGAGCTGATGGCTTTCTTTGTTGTTGTTGTGGAGGAGCAAGCATCTGAGAATTCAAAGCGTTGTTATTTGAGTAGCTTAGATTGGGATGCTTGTTGATTCCTGGAGTGTAGTATTGATTTTGCCTCTATATCCTCCCATGTAGTTAGTGTTTTATCTTGGTATTTCGGGTGTCAAACATTGATTAAGTTTGAACCTTTTCAACCTTTGATATCTCATTTATTCTTGGGAAGGGGAAAAAATAAGCAAAACCCTTGAGAATCGAGGTCCGGGAGTTGTTTTCGCTACGGGAAGGTGTTAGGCACCCATAACGACTATAGTATCCTATAGGAACCGTCTTTACTTTCTACGCGCGCGCTTTATTTTTAAATGATATTTGAAAAATGATATTTACACCTAAGAGTTTACTAAGTGAAGAATTGGAGGGAGAAGAATGTTTGAATTTTTGTTTTATTTGAATTGAAGGAATATTGGTTCCTTGCCTACGTACCCTTTTAAGGGATCAAATCCACCGTAGTTCTCTTCCAAAAAATGTTTTTGTTTTTGTTGGTTGATTTTAAATTTGAAAATGGGATTTTGAAGAATGAGAGAGAGAGGCCTCAAGGGCATAGGATTTTGGAAAATGTGAGGTGTGATTAGTTATTTTGCAAAAGAAGTCTAAGTATGGTTAAAGTTCATTAAGATTTTTGTTTAAGAAAAGAAAAGGAGAATTCAATGGGATTTTGATCCCAAGGTTTATTTGGAAAAATATTTGAGTGATGTTGTTCATATTTATTGGAAAAGAGAATTTTTGCCTAAGTTTTAAAGTTCCTGGACATACATCTAAGCATACATTCCCTAAACATACATCTAAGGCATGCATATCCTAAACATACATCTAAAGTATCCATGTGATGTGTGTGCACGTGTCGGTGCTTGTGTCGGTGTACATCATTAGAGTCCATTGTCCTTTACATCATTTGCCTAAGTACATGCTATGGTCTTGCAAGAAATTAAATTGCGTAAAGTAAATTACCAGAATTCCTAGGTTTTACATTCTAATTTTTGCATGAATTTTAAAGTGTAAGAAAATAAAGACCAAGAATATAGGATGGGGGATGAGATGCTTATGGAATGTATGAAACATGAAATGAAAGGGTTAGTAGCATAAGACATAATAGACTAGAAATTATAAGCAAAAGAAACAAAAAAAAAAACTTGACAAAAAGTAATAAGACTCTTAACCTAAAAGTAGCAAAGTATACCTAAAATTTACCATGACATCAAGGCAAGTATATGACTTATAATCCTCACATCATGACAATTTTCTAAAGGTTTTATTACAATTAGGGATGTGAGGATCATAAGAACACATTCAAGTCAAGAACCATGACATGTTTTAGATATATTTGACACTTTAATTTCACAAACAAACATTAAGTTGCCTTGTAAGGCAAGTAATTAGCCACACATATTCACATACAGCAAGAAACACATCCAAACAGTGACAAATCAATCCCCCAATCCACACATCCCAACTCACAAGTATACACTAAAAATTGGAATCAAAATTATGCATATTTTCACAAGTTCTTAACCTAAAATTCAAGAAATAAAGCAACACACAACACATTATTGTTTTTAACCATTTTTATATGTCAAAATATCATAAGAGACCAGTATTAAACATCAAGCATGATTGCAAGAGAATTCACAAGATTTTTAGAAGTTTTAACAAGATTTTTTTCAAGAAATGGAAAAGAATTGAATCAACAAAAGAACAAATTATTTCCTCATTTTTTGATCAATACTTAACATATAAATACATCAAGATTCACCAAAAAATATCAAGAAAATAATTTGCACATTTTTTAGGAATTCTTTAAAGGTTTTTTAATGAGACAGGGGTGTAAAAAGCATTACGCAATGTAGAAATAGCAAGAAAAACATAGGAGTACAAAGTCTGCGCAGAAAAGGCCCAAGCCCACACAAGTGAACGGATCCTGGATCATCCAAACGCATCAGGAGCGTTGGATTGATCCAGGTCAAGTTAACCTAGATCTAACGGTGTAAGCACTTGGTTCAGGGGTGAAACGAACGAACCGGTACGGTTTAACTGAACCAAACGGTTCAACAACATTTATATAAAGGCAATAGGACCGGTTCATTCATTTCTCCCATTCGTTTCTCTCTCTAAGGTTGAATCTAGAGAGAGAAGCTCTCCCTTCTCTCTTCCTCTCCGTTCATCCTCCACTGCCGGTTTCTGGAATGAAACGGCCGGAGAAGATGAAGATTCATCGGAATCTTCATCGTCACCGCCGTGAATTCCAGATTCCGGCGAGCTTTAACCTAACCTGATCTTCGTAGATCCAAACCCTAACTTGCTCTATTTCTTATGCTGGTTACGAATATGAACTTAGATTCGAAAAATAAACGATGAATCTTCGTAGATCTACATCTTAGGGTTTCGGTTTCAAACTTTTTTCAACTTTTTCCAAACTTTTTCGAAAGAACAAGTCTTAAACTTGTTAATCTACTTTGTTTCACCGTTTATTTTTGTTTATGAACCTTCGATGAAGATTTGAGACGAAAACGGGAAGGTTTTTTGAGATTACCTGGATTTGAATGGAGATTCGAACAAAGATCCTCAAGAAAGCTTTTGATTCTTCTGGTAAGTGTTGAACCGAAAATAAATCGGTGAAACTCTCTTCTCCTTCTTTACCGGTTCGAAACTTGCTTTGATTCCTCCTCTTCTCTTCTCAAACACTGTGATCGTACGAACTTGTTGCTTTGGTGATGAATTCGTACTAGAATTGCAGTGATTCTGGTTCAATGATGAAGATTCATCCTTGAATCCCTGAGAACTTAACGAACTTCACTGCAATTTTGTGATTCTGGAAAATTAGGGTTCGTGATTGTTCTTTTGGTTCTTGATGAAATTATTGCTTCTAACAACCTTGTGGTGCTTAATTCTATATGAATTGATGAATTTTGGACATGGATTTGATGATTCTTGTTGGAATTGTGGACGAAGAAAACGGTTAGGGTTTGAAGATTGCTTCGACCTTCATCGTGTTCTTGAGTTTCTCTGGTCTTTGATTTGTTTGATTCTGGAGAGAGAATTGAAAGGGGTTTGTGAGTTGGCAATTGGTGATTGATTCATCCCTGTGCATTGATGAGTTGGCCTCTATTTATAGGCCAGGTGTGATATTCTGAACCAATGAGCTTGTGACACCTGTACTGGACTTTGTTTGATTCGAACTTGGACCAATTTGGACTTTAGGGACCTTTCTGCAATTATAAAAAATTGAAGGACTGACCTGCAAAATTGATAAGAGGACAAAACAAACCTAATACCAAATAGGGACTATTCTGCAATTATTAAAAATTGAAGGACTAAAAAGAAAAATAACAACAAGGACTAAAAATGCAATTATTAGGAATTTTAGGACTAAAATGAAAATTAAAATAAAATTGAATTAAAATTGGTAAATGGAAAATAACGTGAAGTGAAACGATTAAAAATAACAAAACGGACTAAAATGAACCAACTACTAAATGAGGTACTTTAAAGTAACCTCTCTCTGCCAAAATTTCGTGTGAAATGACCAAAATACCCCTAGGGACTAAAATAACTCAAAATGTCTCAGATGCAATTTTAAAATGGTTTTTTAACAGGGAATTAAAGCAAGAGTTTATACAAGCAAATTAAAAGACTCAGAGACAATTTTTAGAGATTAAACAGAGTTTTAACACAGGAAATGACTGAAATGCCCCTAGGGGCTAAACTGACTCACAATGACTTCAAATGTGATTTTTGAAATGGATTTTAACATGGAATTGAAACAAGGACTTATACAAACCATTTGAAAAGATTCAAACAATTTTCAAGGGCCAAAATGAGTTTGAATGCAGGAAATGACTAAAATGCCCTTCTTTATGACTTTTGCAAATAACATTGAAATAAGATGCAGAGAAAGATGCAATTGATTAGAGACAAATTCAGAAGAATCGAGCTAGTATTTTTAGGTCCAAAATTAGGGTATAACAGCTGCCCCTATTTAAGTTTCTTTGTCCGGAGGGTCAAGAGACGTAGTCCTTGATTTGACGGGACGAAGATACTTAAATATTAACATTTGCACTGTTTTTGGACATAAAAATACGCTCTCATATTTTCAAAAACATGAATGCCATGCAACATTTCGATTATGAATGCAAGACAAACGAACTGGAGTCTACAGAGTATGCCATATCACTGGGGATTTTGGTAGAGATTGACAGGGTAGACAAACTAGGGGAAAAAAGATAGGTACAAGCTGTTCTTCGGATCGAACTTGCTACTTGACCGGAGACATAGACATATAGGTAGATACAAGCTGTTCTTTGGATCGAACTTGCTACTTGATTGAAGATATGAACAGATAGGCAGGTACAAACTGATCTTTGGATCGAACTTGCCGTTTGACCTGGAGACATAGACAAAAGGCTGATACAAGCTGTTCTTTGGATCGAACTTGCTGCTTGATCAATATCACAACATGTAGGCTGGTGCAAACTATTCTTTGGATCGAACTTGTCGTTTGACCGGAAACAAAGCATGTAAGCTGGTACAAGCTGTTCTTTGGATCGAACTAGCCACTTGACCAATAACAAAACATATAACAAGATACCAATTGGAAGTTTGATTTGAAAAGATACAAATTGAGAGTAGACTGACATTAACTGGATTTGAGGATAGACATGACCATTATTGTTGGCCCAAAAGCAAATTGGGAGTGGATTAACATTGACTTGAATTGATTTAAAAGTTGTCATTGAAGGAGACATTGAAAGTTGAAAGTAATCAGGGGCATAGACATAGACACTGAATTGAGAGTTGAAATTGAATTGAATTGGGGATTGAGATTGAATTGAATTGGAAATTGAAATTGGGTTGAATTGAAATTGAGATTGAGTTGAGTTGGAAATTGAAATTGAGTTGAATTGAAAGTGGAGATTGAACTGAATTGAAAGTGGAAATTGAGTTGAATTGAAAATTGAGATTGGAGATGCAACATGTATATATGGTATAACAAGATCATTAAATGTATGAGCACATAAAATGCATGATTATGCATGTAAGAATGCTTGAAATGCATGATTGGTTTGTAGTTGGACAGAGAAGTTTCACGGAGACAGACAAAACATTGGAATATTGGGCACGTAGTGGCTCGTGCTATAACATATACACCGGAATCCTCTTTGGAGAGACGGTCGTCGAGAGACGTATCGAAACCATGGCTGAGGGCAATACATCATACCACACACAAAACTTGCAGAAGAGGGAACTTTGGAAGATTCTTTGATACAGGTTGCCGTTGCTAGGCGTGTCAGTGCTGGGTAAACATTGGATGTTCGCATCTATGGTCAATGCTTTCCATATTATTTTCATTCTTTCATTTTTCCAATCCCATTTTTGCCTGAACCGCCCTTTCGGGTTTTCGATTCACCGGGAATACATTCTTTTTATTGCCCCATTTTTGCCTGAATTGCCTTCATAGGTTGTCAATAAGCGGGGTGCTCATTTTTGCCTAAGCCGCCCTTTCAGGTTTTCGACTTAGCGAGCTTTTTCATTTTCAATATTTTTTTCAAATTTTCATTCTGTTTTTTCATTCTTGCCATTGACCATAGATCATCCTGGGGAACAACCTGCTTGTAACACGTATTGGAATTGACATTGACACTCATTTATTCATGTTGTTTCACTGGAATGTACCTTATTGCTCCGGTTTGTTTCAAAATAGACAGAAAAAGGTTTTTCAATTTTCAAAAATGGTCGTTTCAGACATTGACATTATCAAATAGAAAGAAAATATTTTATATACAGTATTGAAAATAGAAAAGAAAGTAGAGTTTCAAACAACAGCACAGGCTTAAATTGATGTAGAAGAGTGAGAGTCAGCCAAAGGCATAACTTCACGGATTTACAAAGCTTGGAGAATGGTAATTTTATTGGTTGGTGGTACATTGAACACGATGATCGCTATATTTCATAGAAATTTTGAATTCACAAGTACAGAAGCTTCTGATGAAGACGATCATTGACAGCTGCAGATGCGCCAAGGGGTGATGGTGATTTGCCAGATATAGTTACTTGTCTTTTATTATCAATCTCATTTTTGCATGAACCGCCCCTTCGGGTTTTCGGCTCATCGAGACGCTCATTTTTGCCTGAGTTGCGTACAATCTCAGCGAGCTTTTTCATATTCATTTTTTGTCCCTAACTTTTGCCTGGACCGCCCTTTCGGTTTTTCGATCCACCGGGAAGCGCATTTTTGCCTAGGCCGCCCTTTCGGGTTTTCGACCTACCACGCTGTTCTTTTCTTTTTAGACAAAGTATTTCTTGACTATATCGGCATTTACAGGATTCGGAAGTTCAACACCATCCATGTGTGTAAGGATCAAAGCACCACCAGAGAAAGCCTTATCGACAACATAAGGACCTTCATAGTTAGGTGTCCACTTGCCCCTTGGGTCGGGTTGCTGGCTTATTCTTCTTCTCAATACAAGTTCGCCTTCCTTGAATTCACGAGGTCGGACTTTCTTGTCAAAAGCATTCTTTATTCGCACTTGATACAATTGTCCATGAGCCATAGCATCCATACGTTTTTCTTCAATCAAATTCAACTGGTCATACCGACTTTGACACCATTCAGCCTCAGTTAGTTTGGCTTCCATGATCACTCGAAGAGACGGAATCTCCACTTCCAGAGGGAGAACTGCTTCCATACCATATACCAGAGAAAAGGGAGTTGCCCCGGTTGAACTGCGCACTGTAGTACGATAACCATGCAATGCGAAAGGCAGCATCTCATGCCAGTCTTTGTAAGTAGTGACCATCTTCTGAACAATCTTCTTGATATTCTTGTTAGCAGCCTCGACTGCACCATTCATCTGAGGTCTATAAGGAGAAGAGTTGTGATGTTCGATTTTGAATTCTTCACATAAAGCTTGCATCATACTATTGTTCAGATTGGAACCATTGTCAGTGATGATCCTGTTGGGGACACCGTATTGGCAGATGATGTTATTCTTGATAAACTTCACTACCACTTGCTTGGTTACATTTGCATAGGAAGCAGCTTCAACCCACTTGGTGAAATAGTCAATTGCCACTAGAATGAAACGATGTCCATTAGAAGCCTTTGGTTCAATTCTTCCGATCATGTCAATGCCCCACATAGAGAAAGGCCATGGGGAAGATATAACATTGAGGGCATGTGGAGGCACATGAATCTTGTCAGCATAAATTTGACACTTGTGGCATCTCTTGGCATGTCTATGGCAGTCACGCTCCATAGTTATCCAGTAATAGCCGGCTCTTAACAGTTTTCTTGACATGGTGTAACCTGTAGCATGGGTCCCAAAGGTGCCGTCATGTACATCATGCATCAATTTCTCAGCTTCTTGTTTATCAACACATCTCAACAAGACCATGTCATAGTTCCTCTTGTATAGGATTTCTCCGTCCAAAAGGAATCTGCTAGCCCATCTCCTCAAAGTCTTTTTATCCCTGTTGGAAGCACCAGGTGGATATCCATGATTCTGCAAGAACTGTTTGATATTATAATACCAAGGTTTCACATCTTCATCAGCCTGATCTGGCATGCTTTCAATAGTAAACACATGAGCGGGTCTATCAAGACGCTGCACTTTGATCACGGGCACATCATTCCAGTGGTTCACACGAAACATGGAAGACAGAGTAGTAAGGGCATCAGCCATCTGGTTTTCATCCCGAGGGATATGGTGCAACTCAACCTTGGTGAAGTATGTCAACAAATGTCTTGCATAGTCACGGTAAGGGATCAGCTTCTCATGATGAGTCTCCCATTCACCTTTTATCTGATTAATGGCAAGTGCAGAATCTCCATAGATATCAAGGTGCTTAATTCTCATATCAATGGCTTCTTCAATGCCCAAGATGCATGCCTCATATTCAGCCACGTTGTTCGTGCATTCAAAAGTTATTCGAGCAGTGAAGGGAATGTGGTGTCCTTGCGGAGTTACAATAATGGCCCCAATCCCTTTACCATAAGCATTGACAGCACCATCAAATACCAATCCCCATTTGCTATTGGGATCCGGCCCTTCATTGATCAGTGGTTCTTCACAGTCTTTTGCTTTCAGATACATATTCTCTTCATCAGGGAAATCAAACTTAATTTGCTGGTAACCATCAAGAGGTTGACAAGCAAGATGCTCGGCAAGGATACTTCCTTTGATTGCCTTCTGAGCTTTGTACACAATATCATATTCAGACAACAACATTTGCCAACGCGCAATCTTTCCAGTAACAGCAGGCTTCTCAAAGATGTATTTGATTGGATCCATTCGGGATATCAACCAAGTTGTATGATTCACCATATAATGACGCAGGCGTTTGGCAGCCCAGGCTAAGGCACAGCAAGTCTTTTCAAGTATTGTATACTGAGTCTCACAGTCGGTGAATTTCTTGCTCAGATAGTAGATAGCATGTTCTTTCTTTCCAGTCTCGTCTTGTTGACCAGGAACACAACCCACGGAATCATCTAATACTGACAGGTACATAATCAAAGGCCTTCCTTCCACTGGCGGGACAAGGATATGTGGTTCCAACAGGTATTCTTTAATGCTATCAAAAGCTTCCTGGCATTCATCATTCCATTCAATAGGCTGATTCTTTCTGAGCAGTTTGAAAATTGGTCCACAGGTAGTAGTCATGTGAGATATGAATCTTGAAATATAATTAAAGCGTCCGAGGAAACCTCTGACTTGCTTTTTAGTTTGAGGGGCCGGCATCTCTCTGATAGCTCGGACTTTGTCAAGATCAACTTCAATGCCTCTTTGGCTGACAATGAAGCCTAGCAACTTTCCAGATCTTACACCAAATGTGCACTTGTTAGGATTCAACCGTAGTTTGTACTTTCTTAATCTTTCGAACATCTTTCTCAAATACACAACATGCTGTTCTTCGTCACTTGACTTCACAATCATGTCATCAACATATACTTCAATCTCTTTGTGAATCATATCATGAAACAGAGTAGTCATACCTCTTTGATAGGTTGCACCAGCATTTATCAAGCCGAACGGCATCACTTTATAACAGAACGTTCCCCACGGAGTGATGAAGGACGTCTTTTCTCTATCTTCAGGTGACATCCGTATCTAGTTATAGCCAGAGAAACCATCCATAAAGGAGAACACTTTGGATTGAGCAGTACTATCAACGAGCACATCAATATGAGGCAATGGGAAGTTATCTTTCGGACTGGCTTTATTCAAATCTCTGTAATCAACACACATTCGAACTTTCCCATCTTTCTTTGGTACTGGTACAATGTTGGCAATCCACTCAGGATATTCAGCTGTCATGAGGAAGCCCGCATCAATTTGCTTTTGCACCTCAGCCTTGATCTTAAGAGCCATGTCTGGACGAGACCTTCTCAATTTCTGTTTGACGGGAGGACATTCAGGTCTTGTCGGTATCCGATGTTCCACAATCTTGGGATCTAAACCCGGCATGTCTTCATAGGACCATGCAAAGACATCTGGATAAGCATGGAGAAGCTGAGTGATCTTCTTTTTCACCTCTGGCTCAAGTGCAGCACCAATCTTGATCTCTCGCTTGTTCTCTTCAGTACCCAGGTTGATAAGCTCAATCTCTTCCTGGTGAGGCTGAATGGCTCTTCTTTCTTGCTCAAGCAATCGAGTGATCTCATACGGTATCTCTTCGTCATCCTCCTCATCTTCAGCTTCTTATATAGGGAATTCAAGATTTGGAGGAACCATAGGGTCACTGTGTTCAACGGGTTTATCGTGGTTCAATCTGCATAATATGATTGGGATGATTTTTAGAAAAATGTTTTTTCATGCAGGTTTTTGAAATTAATAAGAAAATACAGATGTTTTGGTTTTTTCTGGCATTACCATTATTTCCAAGAAAAAGGCACTAAAAAAGTATAAAAACAGAGTCGCGGAAAAGACGACAACTTTTATTGATAACGGCAATACTGAAACAAACATGCCCTTACAAGGATATCACTTTCGCCTTGGGCAGAGCGAAAGGATTGTTATTTTGAAAACAAAGAAAAGCATGAGCGACAAGACACATTTACATGGAAGCATGCATGACTAAAGGAACATCAATGGCCTCCCAATTTCTCACGGTGCCTCCTGGTACAACAAATGTAGGCACATAGCCACTCTCAGCAGCATCTTCAGCAATAGCATTGATAAACCCAGCACTATAGAAAGTTCCTGTGGAAACGCCTGAGGTCTGGGAGAATCCAAGGCCCTCTTTACGTTTATTCTCCAAAATCTGTATCACTTTGCCCCAGCCAGCAGCTTGCCCTTCTTGAACAGCTTTCTGGGCGTCTTTCAATGAAGCCATACTAGCACTAGCTCTCCGGGGTTCTGCACCTTCAGCAGTCAAACCTTGAAATGTCGTCCCTTCAGTGGACCCTGCTTCAACGCAAGAGAAAGATGACACTTGGCTAACCAGATATGTTTCTTCACCATGTACAGTGACAAGCTTACCATTCCTCACAAACTTGAGCTTCTGATGTAGAGTAGAAGTTACTGCCCCAGCGTCGTGAATTCACGGTCTTCCGAGGAGACAACTGTAAGAAGCATTGATGTCCATGACCTGGAAAGTGATCTGAAATGTCTCAGGACCAATGGTAATTGGTAGATCAACCTCCCCAAGAACATCCTTGCGAGATCTGTCAAAAGCCTTAACCAAATAGCTGCTTCCCCTTAAAGAAATTCCATGATGACCCAACTGTCTCAATGTAGACTCAGGCATGACATTTAAGGATGATCCAGTGTCCACCAACACATTGGATATCATGTCAGACTTACGGTGCACGGAGATATGCAAAGCCAAATTGTGGTATTTCCCTGCTTCGGGGAGCTCATCGTCACCAAACCCCAAGTTATTGCAAGCAGTAATGTTACCCACTATTCCATCAAACTGATCCACGGAGACTTCATGATCAACATAGGCCTGTTCCAGTACTTTCATCAACACTTTCCTGTGAGCTTCTGAGCTCAAGAGCAGAGACAAGATGGATATTTTTGACGGAGTTTGTAGCAGCTGGTCAACAATCTTATAATCGCTCTTTTTAATAAGCCTCAGAATTTCATCCAGATTAGACTCTTCAATAGACTGGCCTGATGGGCCGGTGTTCTTGTCAACAGGAGGAACAACTGGTGGAGTTGTTGTGGCAACAGGTGTAACCATCTTCTTTTGGAACAAGGGTGGACGGACTTTTCCGCTTCTCAGAGCTGTAATTTCACCAGCAACGTTATCAACCGTAGCTGGGGATACTAGAGGCACTTCCACCCCATTCTCAATCATAGTTGCATCATACTTGTAAGGGATTGCCTTAGTAGAAGCATAAGATACCGGACCAGGTAGCCTGATCACCAAAGGTTCAACATTCCTTGTCTGAGACATACCCCCAGCAGGGGAATCATGAAACACTGGCACAATCACGCAAACATCACTGGCAATCAAGTGCTTGTCATCCATTAAGCTTTGTATATCACCTTGCACCACACAACAACCCATAGGATTTTGAAGACATTCTGAACAAGAAGCATGATCGTGATTAAATAAAGAAGCCTGGCAAAGTTTGACATGTAGTGGCACCAAAGGAGTGGCAACATTACGGACATCTAAAGTAAGAGCTTCTCGAGGAACACGAACTCCTTCGAAAGCCTCGATCATATTAACGGCAACATGGTTTGTAAGTGGGTTGTCAAGAACATGAGGAACACTATTTTCAAACGTCAACCGCCCTCTGTCTATCAGGTCTTTTACCACATATTTCAGAGCATAGCAACCCTCAACATCGTGGCCTTGAGCGCCCCGATGGAATTCACATGTGAGATCCTGTCGGAACCTGGGAGGCAATGGTGTAGGCGGAGGCTTGCCTGGTCTGGTGACGCAGTGGCCTTTAGCGGGTAGAGTTGGGAGCAGATCAGCATACCGCATTGGTATTGGTGGGAAATAAGTCTTGGGCCAGAACCCTGTTGTTGCTGCTGTTGCTGTTGAGCAGGAGGCTGCTGTTGTACCTGCTGGGCAATGGCGTTAACGGGCACTGGTGGTTGACCCGGTTGCAGAGGATATTGCTGGTAGAATGGTGGGAAGAAAGGATGTTGAGAGTACTGCATATACTGGTAGGGTAAAGTTAATTGAGTAGCAGCTGTAAACTGGTTACCAGATACCATCCCCACTTCGGATTCTTTCTTCTTATGGTGGCCATTACCATACTTTTTAGGTGCACTAGCTGAAGATTCCCCCTTTTCAAGAACAATGATACCCTCTCTAACAGCCTCCTCTAGACGAGTTCCCATAGTAACCATATCGGAGAAATTATTTGGAGCAGAGACTATCATCCTTTCAACATATTCCTTCTTCAAAGTTTTCAGAAATGTCTGTGTTAGTTCTTCCTAATCAAGCCGGGGAGAAACACGGGCAGCTGCCCCTCTCTATCTCTGAGCATATTCATGGAAGGTTTCATCTGACTTCTGAGACAAAGACTTAAGGGAATCCCTATTCGGCTTCAAGCGGGTGTTAAACTCATAATGATTTTCAAAGGCAGCGGCGAGTTCCTCAAAAGTATGGATATTGTCTTTGCTTAAACCAGTGTATCAGTCTGCCGCATCTTCCATCAAGCTATCCTGGAAGCAGTGGATCATCAGCGCATCATTATTTGCGTAGTTGGCCATCTTTCGGACGTACCGAATGACATGGCTATGTGAACAAGAAGTTCCGTTGCATTTGTCAAAATCTGGCACTTTGAATTTCTTAGGAACCTCAAATCGGGACTGATCACAGTCAGTCATGCACTATTTTTAGAGTCTTTTTCATGATATTTTTGAGTTCACAAGCAAGTTTAAGCAGCAAGAAGAGCAAGAAAAGCAAGAAAATTGGAACAACTGCAAGCTGCCAATCGTACTGCGATTTTCACCATCGCAATACGATTTTTGAAGTCAGAACACATGTTTTTGAAGAAGCCAAATCGCAGTGCGATTCCTCCTGGCGTGGTACGATTGCATGATGGATCTGGAAGGATTTTTAGGGTTTAAGGCCAAATCGTGGTACGATTATTGGCATCGTGATACGATTTTGGCGCGGCCAGATTTGCCTATTTAAGCTGAAGACAGTCTCAAACATGAGAAAAAGAGCAAAAAGGAGGTGTGAAGAAGCAATGGAATTAATAATTTATATGGGCTTTTGTTTGATCCAAGAAAATAAATAAAAACGTGATGCTTGGGGAGAAAGAAAGAAAACTAGGTTACATTGGCTATATAAGAAGCAAGCCACACAAAGAAAAAGGGATTACGGCTGGTACAACAAATCCACGTAATCAGCTGCTACTTTTGTTTGGAATAAGAAAGGAGTCACTTGGATATGGAGAAAGAACATCAATAATAGCGATTGAAAGAAGATTGAAGAGCAACGCCGACAACGACGGAACTCTATCGGTTTATTTTCTTTACTATGTTGTTTAAGTATTTAATCATGTCCAGCTAATTTTCTTTGATTAGGTCTGAGATGAATCTGATGTAACTCTGTTTGAACCATGTTGCTGTGAAACTCTATTTTAAGTGAATATCAATCTAGTTTTATTCAATTCAATTGTTTTTAATGCTTTTTATATTCTGATCAAATATAAACATGATTTTGTGAGAACGAATGACTACTGACCATAGCTTTCAACTTAGACCTAATTGAATTGTTCAAATAAACAGGGTTAGTCTAGGAATGGATAATCGTTTATTTGTGATAATAGGTTAACGTTCTTAAAACCTTCAACGAATATTAGATCACCTAAGGAATTAGGGACTGTAATCTGAGAAGAGGGTCCTAACTCAAGGGATTGATTAGGGCTATTTTAGTTAACCATCGTGAACCTAGAGAAATATTTATGAGAAATAGGTGCAGTGTACCAAACAGGGGAACTCAGAGGATTCGAAAGACCTAATCTCATCTCTCATATATTTTCCAAACAAATCTTTATTTTATGTTATTTAATTTTATTCAATCAAATCAAATCTAAACAAAATAATGTACACATCCTAAATATTTACCTATTGCTAAATTGGGATTAACACAGTCCTCGTGGGATCGATATTTTACTACTTCGATAGTATTTGGTGCACTTGCCAGAGATCTATCAAGGACACCAGGCATAGATCACGAGCCTTAGCAGAAACACTATTCCCACGGCTAGCTTTGACCTCACGGAGTTCTCCAGCTAACTCTCTTAACTGTTGTTTCATAGCCTCCATTATAGGGTCTTGTCCATGCGAAGTGTCAACATCGATCACCTGTTGCACAGTGTGTACAATAGGATCAGTAACAACAGTAGTCACTTGAGGCATAGAGGTAGATGTAGGAGTAAAAGTTGTCACGGGCATCTGTCCTTGATTGCCAATACCAGAGATACCGGCCGCAGTATTAGGAGCATAGAAAGCTGAGAGTCCATAAGGGCGTCCATTGGGCATAACAAACCGAGCATCAGACATCACAGTAGACAGTGGGATAGAGGAAATCATTTCAGTAGAAGATGGGACAGATGTGGCTGGTTGTTCTTGTGCAGTCATCATAGTGGACATAGCGTCATGAGCCTTAGCCAAGTCTTCTTTCATAGCAGCCAATTCGGCACGGAGCTGAGCATTTTCTTCTTCAAAGTTAGCCATGTTTCTTCTCTTGTACAATCTTGTTTGATGAACTCTATCTGGTTGGTAAACTTTACGAGCACGAGCCACTTTTCAGACTGCGACAGAAGAACCAGGAGGCAATGAGCACGAGAGAAGTCTTTTGTGACCAATGAATGCATATTATGCATGAGATGTGTTAATGCATATGCAAAAAGACTCTTTTTATGTTATCGAAGGGTTTTAGACAAATTAGAAACTTGTAAACATTGCTAAACAAACTGAAACATCAAAACCAGACAAATCAATCAATCATCATAGAGTCTTACAAGATAATTCCCTTTGAAACACTAAGCCAAGGGATAGACTTTGAAATGTAAAACAACATAAACAACTGGAAATATCAGTAGGAAACAGAAATCCTCAAGCATAGGAAGTGGAAGCATCATCCTCGGACTCAGTCTCAGACTCATAACTACAGTATCGGGCATAGAAGTTACGGGCCCCCTAGCCCTCTTGGAATCTCTCATAAGCAACTTATCCTTTTCTTCAATTTCTTTCCTAGCTTTAGCCAACTCTTTCTTCAGTGTCAACATCTCATGAGTCTTCTGCTCATCCTTTCCATCCAAAGTCATGATCAAATTCTCAGCCTCATAGTATCTAGCCTTCCACTGATGCTTCTCCCGACTCTCCATAGCTAGATGCTCCTGATACATCTCCTGAGTAGGTGGGAGTAGAGGCAAAGGCATGGTTGGGATAGATGCAGACACATATCTCATGGCGGGGTAAGGCATACCAATCTTCTCAGCTTGGTTTATCACCCACTGTGTATAGGCCTCATGAGCAACACCGGACCTTACACCCATATGCTTCACCTCTTCCTTCCGGAGTTTAGACCAAGCTTCTATGAAATCTTCTCTTATTCCTGTGGGTGCATTGGAGTAGTGGAAGAAGTAAGGAGATGTAGCAAGATGGATAGGCTTCTCTTTCATCGGGAAACCAAATTGTCGCAAGGCGAGCTCCGGGTTATAGTTGATTCCACCCCGGGTACCAAGAAGAGGTATATTAAGAAACTTTCCACCACTAAGGATAATCTCTTTGACTCTAGTAGCGGGAGTGAGCCAAACCACTTCATTAGGGGTGAGAGTCATGATCCTCTGTGAAATAGTCCAATTCTCTGGATTATCATGGAAAGACTTCGGAAGGTGCGAAATAAACCACCTATAGAGGAGAGGTACACAACAAAGAATGTATCCACGACCCTTGCCAGATCGATCGTGAATAGCATGGTATGTGTCAGCTAGCAAAGTAGGAACCGGATTCTTGGAGTGGAAGATCATAATAGCATTCATGTCCATGAAGCCATCAAGATTCGCAAAGAGAATAAGCCCATAGATGAGTAGTGCAAGAATAGCTTCAAGAGTGTCCTGACAAGTTGTTTTGAGGTTGGCTTTCTCGAATAAGTACTCCAAAGTGAACCCTCGGATGTGAGCCTTAGTGACAAGATTCTTGGAGACATCGGTGGTCTTGAGATAGAGATCTTTAGCAATAACCAATGGAGTAGGAGGATTCTCAAGTCCCACGAAGGGTACCCCCTTAGCAATAGATAAATCCATCAAGCAAGAATAAGCCTCGAGTGTGGGCACCAACTGAAAGTCGGGAAAAGTGAAGCACCGATAGTCCCGATCATAGAATTGCACTAGAGTGTGCACAAGTTTCTCATCCACATTAGTCTGGAGAAGAGTAAGTAAGGCCCCGTAACGATGTCGGAAACCAGTCGGATCCTCGATCTTGAGTGCCAAATCTCTCAAAATAGCCAAATCCACTTCCTTGAACTTGTAGGATTTAGTCTTCCCCATTCCTACAATGTTTACAAATTCAATTCGTCTAAGCCCTTCGATAAATGCATGAAAAAAAAGTTTATGCATGTATGCATGTATGCATGATCACATTCAAGTACGGAGAAAACATGGTGGGTTGGAATTCAAAGTCAAGGAGTCATGGGTGGACACGGTGTCCGGTGAAACTAGGGCTTTATGTAATAATAACCGGGTTCTAAAAAGTCCCCAAGTCGCAACCTTTCTCACGTATATCATGGTGTCACGAGACAAACACTCGCTCCACGATTATCCGTAAGTAGGTCTAACTTGAGTGTAGTATCGCGTGACGACTAAAACTCGAGACAACACTCGGTTTAGCCACCGCACTACATCCTAGAAAATGGCCATGGATGGGTTCGGTTATCTACGGTTCATAGCGTCGTAGAACAATTAGAAGTAAAGTGCCTAAACGCGACAACACGCGCCGACAACATTACCCCCAAAATGCCTTAGCTAAGTGGGATTGATCGCATAATCCAATACACGAGGCAACCCTCGGAATGAATTGTCGATTATATCCCCCCTAAATCCTAAGTTCACTCAGCCCGGGTGTAGGACTTTTGATATTCTCACCCCACACGTTTGCAAGAATTAAACAATTATTTACATAAGAAAGCAAAAAGAAGCAAGTAAAAACGAAAGCGCAAGCGTGGAAATAAAGACTAGGCGTAACTCTCGAATCTCCCCAGCAGAGTCGCCAGCTGTTTTATCTTGGTTTTTCGGGTGTCAAACATTGATTAAGTTTGAACCTTTTCAACCTTTGATATCTCATTTTTTCTTGGGAAGGGAAAAAAATAAGCAAAACCCTTGAGAATCGAGGTCCGGGAGTTGTTTTCGCTACGGGAAGGTGTTAGGCACCCATAACGACTATAGTATCCTATAGGAACCGTCTTTACTTTCTACGCGTGCGCTTTATTTTTAAATGCTATTTGAAAAATGCTATTTACACCTAAGAGTTTACTAAGTGAAGAATTGGAGGGAGAAGAATGTTTGAATTTTTGTTTTATTTGAATTGAAGGAATATTGGTTCCTTGCCTACGTACCCTTTTAAGGGATCAAATCCACCGTAGTTCTCTTCCAAAAAATGTTTTTGTTTTTGTTGGTTGATTTTAAATTTGAAAATGGGATTTTGAAGAATGAGAGAGAGAGGCCTCAAGGGCATAGGATTTTGGAAAATGTGAGGTGTGATTAGTTATTTTGCAAAAGAAGTCTAAGTATGGTTAAAGTTCATTAAGATTTTTGTTTAAGAAAAGAAAAGGAGAATTCAATGGGATTTTGATCCCAAGGCTTATTTGGAAAAATATTTGAGTGATGTTGTTCATATTTATTGGAAAAGAGAATTTTTTCCTAAGTTTTAAAGTTCCTGGACATACATCTAAGCATACATTCCCTAAACATACATCTAAGGCATGCATATCCTATACATCTAAAGTATCCATGTGATGTGTGTGCACGTGTCGGTGCTTGTGTCGGTGTACATCATTAGAGTCCATTGTCCTTTACATCATTTGCCTAAGTACATGCTATGGTCTTGCAAGAAATTAAATTGCATAAAGTAAATTACAAGAATTCCTAGGTTTTACATTCTAATTTTTGCATGAATTTTAAAGTGTAAGAAAATAAAGACCAAGAATATAGGATGGGGGATGAGATGCTTATGGAATGCATGAAACATGAAATGAAAGGGTTAGTAGCATAAGACATAATAGACTAGAAATTATAAGCAAAAGAAACAAAAAAAAAACTTGACAAAAAGTAATAAGACTCTTAACCTAAAAGTAGCAAAGTATACCTAAAATTTACCATGACATCAAGGCAAGTATATGACTTATAATCCTCACATCATGACAATTTTCTAAAGGTTTTATTACAATTAGGGATGTGAGGATCATAAGAACACATTCAAGTCAAGAACCATGACATGTTTTAGATATATTTGACACTTTAATTTCACAAACAAACATTAAGTTGCCTTGTAAGGCAAGTAATTAGCCACACATATTCACATACAGCAAGAAACACATCCAAACAGTGACAAATCAATCCCCCAATCCACACATCCCAATTCACAAGTATACACTAAAAATTGGAATCAAAATTATGCATATTTTCACAAGTTCTTAACCTAAAATTCAAGAAATAAAGCAACACACAACACATTATTGTTTTTAACCATTTTTATATGTCAAAATATCATAAGAGACCAGTATTAAACATCAAGCATGATTGCAAGAGAATTCACAAGATTTTTAGAAGTTTTAACAAGATTTTTTTCAAGAAATGGAAAAGAACTGAATCAACAAAAGAACAAATTATTTCCTCATTTTTTGATCAATACTTAACATATAAATGCATCAAGATTCACCAAAAAATATCAAGAAAATAATTTGCACATTTTTTAGGAATTCTTTAAAGGTTTTTTAATGAGACAGGGGTGTAAAAAGCATTAGGCAATGTAGAAATAGCAAGAAAAACATAGGAGTACAAAGTCTGCGCAGAAAAGGCCCAAGCCCACAAAAGTGAACGGATCCTGGATCATCCAAACGCATCAGGAGCGTTGGATTGATCCAGGTCAAGTTAACCTAGATCTAACGGTGTAAGCACTTGGTTCAGGAGTGAAACGAACGAACCGGTACGGTTTAACTGAACCAAACGGTTCAACAACATTTATATAAAGGCAATAGGACAGGTTCATTCATTTCTCCCATTCGTTTCTCTCTCTAAGGTTGAATCTAGAGAGAGAGGCTCTCCCTTCTCTCTTCCTCTCCGTTCATCCTCCACTGCCGGTTTCTGGAATGAAACGGCCGGAGAAGATGAAGATTCATCAGAATCTTCATCGTCACCGCCGTGAATTCCAGATTCCGGCGAGCTTTAACCTAACCTGATCTTCGTAGATCCAAACCCTAACTTGCTCTATTTCTTATGCTGGTTACGAATATGAACTTAGATTCGAAAAATAAACGGTGAATCTTTGTAGATCTACATCTTAGGGTTTCGGTTTCAAACTTTTTTCAACTTTTTCCAAACTTTTTCGAAAGAACAAGTCTTAAACTTGTTAATCTACTTTGTTTCACCGTTTATTTTTGTTTATGAACCTTCGATGAAGATTTGAGACGAAAACAAGAAGGTTTTTTGAGATTACCTGGATTTGAATGGAGATTCGAACAAAGATCCTCAAGAAAGCTTTTGATTCTTCTGGTAAGTGTTGAACCGAAAATAAATCGGTGAAACTCTCTTCTCCTTCTTTACCGGTTCGAAACTTGCTTTGATTCCTCCTCTTCTCTTCTCAAACACTGTGATCGTACGAACTTGTTGCTTTGGTGACGAATTCGTACTAGAATTGCAGTGATTCTGGTTCAATGATGAAGATTCATCCT
This sequence comes from Medicago sativa, assembly GCF_051527215.1. Classification (NCBI taxonomy): domain Eukaryota; kingdom Viridiplantae; phylum Streptophyta; class Magnoliopsida; order Fabales; family Fabaceae; genus Medicago; species Medicago sativa. The sequence continues at coordinate 9,658,167 of NC_140755.1, read as the reverse complement.
TGAATCCCTGAGAACTTAATGAACTTCACTGCAATTTTGTGATTCTGGAAAATTAGGGTTCGTGATTGTTCTTTTGGTTCTTGATGAAATTATTGCTTCTAACAACCTTGTGGTGCTTAATTCTATATGAATTGATGAATTTTGGACATGGATTTGATGATTCTTGTTGGAATTGTGGACGAAGAAAACGGTTAGGGTTTGAAGATTGCTTCGACCTTCATCGTGTTCTTGAGTTTCTCTGGTCTTTGATTTGTTTGATTGTGGAGAGAGAATTGAAAGGGGTTTGTGAGTTGGCAATTGGTGATTGATTCGTCCCTGTGCATTGATGAGTTGGCCTCTATTTATAGGCCAGGTGTGATATTCTGAACCAATGAGCTTGTGACACCTGTACTGGACTTTGTTTGATTCGAACTTGGACCAATTTGGACTTTAGGGACCTTTCTGCAATTATAAAATATTGAAGGACTGACCTGCAAAATTGATAAGAGGACAAAACAAACCTAATACCAAATAGGGACTATTCTGCAATTATTAAAAATTGAAGGACTAAAAAGAAAAATAACAACAAGGACTAAAAATGCAATTATTAGGAATTTTAGGACTAAAATGAAAATTAAAATAAAATTGAATTAAAATTGGTAAATGGAAAATAACGTGAAGTGAAACGATTAAAAATAACAAAACGGACTAAAATGAACCAACTACTAAATGAGGTACTTTAAAGTAACCTCTCTCTGCCAAAATTTCGTGTGAAATGACCAAAATACCCCTAGCGACTAAAATAACTCAAAATGTCTCAGATGCAATTCTAAAATGGTTTTTTAACAGGGAATTAAAGCAAGAGTTTATACAAGCAAATTAAAAGACTCAGAGACAATTTTTAGAGATTAAACAGAGTTTTAACACAGGAAATGATTGAAATGCCCCTAGGGGCTAAACTGACTCACAATGACTTCAAATGTGATTTTTGAAATGGATTTTAACATGAGATTGAAACAAGGACTTATATAAACCAGTTGAAAATATTCAAACAATTTTCAAGGGCCAAAATGAGTTTGAATGCAGGAAATGACTAAAATGCCCTTCTTTATGACTTTTGCAAATAACATTGAAATAAGATGCAGAGAAAGATGCAATTGATTAGAGACAAATTTAGAAGAATTTAGCTAGTATTTTTAGGTTTAAAATTAGGGTATAACAGTTAGCTTCTTCACTAGACCCTTCTGGTACACATTCACCATTGGGATGTTCTTCACCACATAAGTCGCACTTGATTGCAGCTACTTGTTGTTGCTTGTGAGCCAAAGTGAAGCCTTGAAACTCCTTAGTTAGAGCCTCTATTTGTTTGTTCATAGCTGCTTGGTTAGCAAGGATAGAAGTTTGTTCACTCACCCCAAACACTCCTCTTTCCTTCTTCTTAGCTTCAGCACGATACTCATTTCCAGCCATGTTTTCTATCAAAGCTTGGACTTCATGATCAGTTTTGCTCTTGAGACTACCTCCCGCGGAAGCATCTAAGAACATCCTTGTGTTTGGTGTTACCCCCTCAGTGAAGATTTGGAGATATTGTTTCTCGGTGAACTCATGATTAGGGCATCTCTTAAGAAGCAAATTGAATCGCTCCCAAGCATCATACAATGATTCACCTTCCCCTTGCTTGAAGTTAGATATCTCCATCTTCTTTTCCCAATACTTAGACATAGGGAAATATTTTTCCAAGAACTTCAGCTCTAACTCTTCCCATGTTTGGACAGTCCCGTTTGGTATTGTTAGCAACCAATCTTTTGCTCTTCCCGTCAAGGTGAAAGGAAATAGCCTTAGTTTCTTTTGTGCTTCAGTCACGGTGGCTGGTTGCACACAAAACTCACAAGTTTCAGCAAAGCGGCTCAAGTGTTCATGTGGACTCATAGCTTCAGTCCCATGGAATTGTTTATCCCTCAAACCGTTGAGAACAGTTGTCTATCGAAAGCAACGGGGTTAGCTGGTTGAAAAGTGTGGGTCAGTTGACCGCGATGAGTTGCTAACCCGTAATCTCCTAGCTTAGGTCTTGGTGCAGGTTCTCCCATGATAGCAGATTTAGGAGAAGCAGATGTTTCAGATTCAGTTGAGAGTGGCTCCGGTATTTGTTCTCGAACACCCGGTGGAACGGAATGAGCCAACCTTTGCAACCGGACAGCCTTCCGGAGTGCTCTAGCAGTCCTTTCAATTTCTGGATTGAATTCGAGATCGTCGGCGCTCACTTTACCTCGCATAAACAGCAAAATACCTTAGTAGCACTGCACAATGCAAAGTAATCAATGAATACTAAAACAGAAAAATAAAAATTAAAAACAGAAAATTAAATTGCAGAAATCCTAAATTATAACTTAATTGCTTTGTTGAAATAAATCAACGGTCCCCGGCAACGGCGCCAAAAACTTGATAGAGGTTTGGCAAGTGCACCAAATACTATCCAAGTAGTAAAAATATCGATCCCACGAGGACTGTTTTTAACTTCAATAATTCAATTGCGTTATAGAAATAGGATGTGTAAAGTTTATTTAGGTTTTGCCACTAGGCAGTAGATTTGGTTTGATTTTATGAAATCAAATAAAAGAAAATAGATTTGATTAAGAAAATAAGGAGAGAGATGAGATCAGATCCGTCGAATCCTCTAAGTTCCCCTAATTGGTATACCGCACCTATTTGTTATGAATCTTCTTCTAATTTACGATGATTAACAAAATATCTCTAATCAATCCCTTGAATTAGAACCATCTTCTCAAACTACAGCCCCCAATCCCTTGGGCGGTCTAATAATTCTTGAAGGTTTTATCGAACGTTAACCTATTCTCACTAACAAACGATTATCTATTCCTAGACTAACCCTGTTTATTAGAACAATTCAATTAGGTCTAAGTCGAAAGCCGTGGTCAGTGGTCATTCGTTCTCACAAAATCAAGTTATATGTGATCAAGATATAAAAAGCATTAAGAACAATTGAATTGAATAAACTAGAATTGAATTCATAAACAAAATAGAGTTTCACAGCAACATGTGTCAATTAGGGTTACAAAGATTCATCTCGGACCTAATCTCTAAGAGATTTAGCTACTCATAATCGAGTTTACAAATAGCATAATCAATGATTGAAATAAAACATACATGAATTGGTAAAAGGTTGAAGAAATCGCCTTTCTAGCCATCTCCGATGTCTCAAAATCGCACTTTGCTCTCCAAAATCGTAACCCTTGTTCTTCAGATTGAGTGCAGTATTTATAGAAGTCTTGGGCCTGACCCATCAAAATCGTGCCGCGCCTTGTATATTGGCGTGCCGCGATTTGCCTTAAACAGGGATGTTGTAATTTTGCTTCCAAAATCGCGGCAAGGCTGTAAATTGGCGTGGCGCGATTTGCTTTGTACAGACTTCAATATTTCAGCTTTTTGCACTCCAGAACAGTATAATTTGCATGAGAACTCTATCAAAATGTCATAATAAGTCCTAAAAATTACGTAATGACGGCATGTCATCAGGCTTCAATGAATAGCCGTGATAATCAAATAGGGTAGTTGGCAAAGTAGAAAGCAAATGATTTTCTAGTAATACACAATATAATCCAAAGAATGAAAATTGTAAGGTAATTGATTTGAGGAGCAAGAAGGTTTTAACACCTTTAGTTCCAAAAGTCACAAAGAAGAATGAAGATGTAGTAGTGGAGGAGGCTGAACAAGGTGTAGTTGAAAAGAATGAAAATGATGTAGTTGAAAAAGAAAAGAAGGAAAAAAAATTGAGGGAGAAAAATAATAATTTTCAGTATAAACATGCTTATAGGGTTGTATCATTCTTCTCTGCTAAATATTTGTTTCCATAATTGCATGAATAATAACAATTGGATCAGAAAAATCTAGTTGATATTGCACAACCTTTTCAGTTTCAATTTTCAAAGAAAATATTTTTTGACTTGTGTTTTAATTCAGCGATGATTAATATAACTACCTATTTGTTAATTCTTTCATTGTTTAGCAATTGGAATTTTAGGGTTCTGATTATGAGAAGACAAACCTTGTTTACTTGGCCAACTTGTTACTGCTTTTAAATCATAAGTTGGTCTTATACTCACTGTTGGGGATGGAAAATTTACGGGAAGAAAAGAATCTCTGCAGATTCTGTGACCTTCTAGTGTTGGAGCTGAATTTAAATCGAAGTATACACCCTTTCCTTTGTTCGAAAAATTGGTTTGATTAACAGGTTGAAACACAACAGGCTCAAATTTGTCAAAAAATTGTAAAAGATCAGACATTTGAATTTCATCTGAAGGTGATTACATCTCATAATATGAGTAATCTGGAGAAAAATCAACATCCACTTCCAACTCAGGAATCTTTTCAATGGTGTTGAGATTGATACATGCTTTTGAATTTCCAGTATTTTGTGTTGGACTGACAATGCTTGCTACCAAAGGAACATTCACATTACCATCACCTTGAATTAGTGAAGGTTGATCAGAGGCGAACATGCGCAAAGTAACATGATTTCCTTTTCTAATTGTGATCAAGTATCCACCAGGAATTATTCCATCAATAACACCAGTGAATTCCATTCCTAGCCTGATTTCTTCACGTGGATTCCTCGGGGGAATTACCGGTGTATCATTGTGATGGTAGTGATGTTTCAAATGTAGTCCACTCGTTGTTCTTTTATCTTTGTATTAACCAAAATTAATAGTTAGCTTAATCAAGTTCCATACTTAATGGATTAAGTGTTCTTCACTAGTGAACGACAAATAATTTTTGTTATTGCAGAGATAAAAGAACAATGAGTGGACTACAAGGGAAACATCACAGCCATGACAATGATACACCGATAATTCCCCCGAGGAATCCACGTGAAGAAATCAGGCTAGGAATGGAATTCACTGGTGTTATCGATGGAATAATTCCTGGTGGATACTTGCTCATAATTAGAAAAGGAAATGGTGTTACTTTGCGCATGTTCGTCTCTGGTCAACCTTCACTAATTCAAGGTGATGGTAATGTGAATGTTCCTTTGGTACAAGGCAATGTCAGTCTAACACAAAATACTGGAAATTCAAAAGCATGTATCAATCTCAATACCAATGAAAAGATTCCTGAGTTGGAAGAGGATGATAATTTTTCTTCAGATTACTCATATTATGAGATGTCATCACCTTCAGATGAAATTCAAATGCCTGATCTTTTACAATATTTTGACAAATTTGAGCTTGTTGTGTTTCAACCTATTAATCAAACCAATTCTTCGAACAAAGGAAAGGGTGTATCCATCGATTTAAATTCAACTCCAACTCTAGAAGGCCACAGAATCTGTAGTGATCCTTTTTCTTCCCATAAATTTTCCATCCCCAACGGTGAGTATAAGACCAACTTATGATCTAATAGAAGCAACAAGTTAGCCAAGTAAATAAGATGTGTCTTCTCATAATCAGAACCCTAAAATTCCTATTGCTAAACAATGAAAGAATTTGCAAATAGGTAGTTATATTAATCATCGGTGAATTAAAACACAAGAAAAAAATATTTTCTACGAAAAATTAAACTGAAAAGGTTGTGCAATATCAACTAGATTTTCTTGATCCAATTGTTATTATTCATGCAATTATTGAAACAAATATTTAGCAGAGAATAATGATACAACCTTGTAAGCATGTTTATACTGATAATTTGATTTCTTTGGTTGTTAATGAGGAAATTATGTGGGATGCATCCTCTATATATTTCCATAAATTCATGTTCATTTTAAAAATCAATTAACACAAATTTGCCGTAAATAATAAAAAATATTTCATTTTATATTGTTGAACAATAATTAAATCTAAAAAAAATTAATCCTGAATGAAATGAAAGCTCGAAATAAGTGTTGGATTAAGCTTTGCAATTTAATGCCCTTAAATACAAAAGGAATAAATTAAATCTACCAAATAAAAAAATAATCATTCATCACATTCAAATTTGATAAAATTATGTTCTCATGAAGAAAAAAAACATACCGAGAGGAATGCATTCTTCTGCAAAGCCACAACTTTAGCTGCAACATTCAACGGAATACCTGAAATTCAAATAAAATAGAATCATAAATTTTGAGATTTTTTTTTACTAATATAACAAACCAGAATAACTCTATTTAATTCGGTCTCAAAACTCATGAAAACTTTGATATTGATCTATCCATGTTGATGTTTGTCTGAACTTTGAATTTGTTATAGTCAACACATTCACGTAGTCAAAGACGTTAGTGATATCTTGATCGAGATCAGAATATCCAGATCTTGAAGAATTTTGACTTTATAAAAAAATTAAATTATGCATTGAAATATACAACTTCCGAACACGATCTGACTGGAACCAACTTCCTTGACCATGTGGGGAATAAAGTTGAGATTGGTTTAAGAAAACAATAGAGATTACATGAAGACCCACAAACCGATTGATATGGTGGGATAAGGGAAGAACTCCTTTTTGACTATATTTGAGGAATGGTCTGAGAATGAAATAGAAGAAAAAGAAAAGAAAATTATGATTTAAGATTTAAGAAATTGATAACAGTATGCGATTGAAGACAATATGTATTAAACAATTATACTTACGAGTTTGAATTCAACCCTAATAATGCAACATTGTTAAAAATTTTGAGAGAGAGAGAGAGAGAGAGAGAGAGAGAGAGAGAGAGATTTCACACCCAACTTAAGAGATTAGTCTTTGTAGTTGCGGACAGAGTTTACCCTGTTCACAAAAAAAAATTATTTACTTCCTCTAAATATATTTCTATAAATCCACGTTCGTTGTAAAAATCAATTCACACAATTTTGTCATAAATAAAAAAAATTCATTTTTATAATGTTGAACAAAACTAAAATCTAAAATAATTAATTCTGAATAAAATAAAAACTCAACGTCCCCGTGAGCATAGCTCAGTTGGCAAGGAGATGCATTGTTATATGCAGGGGCCGAGGTTCAAACCCCGGTCACCCCACTTATTCGCCTTGAAAAAGGTGAATTCTACCTGACCAAAAAAAACCTCAAAACAAGTGTTGGATTAAGGTTTGCAATTTAACGCCCTTAAATTCCAAAAGGAATAAATTAAATCTTCCAAATAACCAAATAACCATTCATCACAAAGACAATTGTTGAAAATATGTTCTCATGAAGAAAGAAAAAAACATACAGAGAGAAATGAATTCTCCTACAGAGCCACAAAAATGTTCTCATGAAGAAAGAAAAAAACATACAGAGAGAAATGAATTCTCCTACAGAGCCACAACATTTGCTGCAACATTCACCGGAATACCTGAAATTCAAATAAAATAAAATCATAAGTTTTGAGATTTTTTTTACTAATGTAACAAACCGGAATACCTCTATTTAATTCGGTCTCGAAAATCATGAAAACTTTGATATAGATCTATCCATGTCGATGTCTGTCTGAACTTTGAATTTGCTATAGTCAACAATCAACACATTCATGCAGTTAAGGACGTCAGTGATATCTCGATCGAGATCGAAATATCCAGATCTTGAAGAATTTTGACTTTATAAAAAAAATTAAATTATGCATTGAAATATGCAACTTCCGAACACGATCTAACTGGAAACAACTTCCTTGACCATGTGGTGAAATAAAGTTGAGATTGTTTAAAGAAAACAATAGAGATTAGAAGAAGACCCACAAACCGATTGATATGGTGGAATAAGAGAAGAACTCCTTTTTGACTATAATTGAGGGATAACCTGAGAGTGAAATAGAAGAAAAAGAAAAGAAAATTATGTTTGAGATTTGGGAAATTGACAACGGTATGCGATTGAAGACAATATGTGTTAAAAAAATTACTTAGGATTTATATAGGCAAAACGACCAAGGACAAATAGTCTTGTAGGTAGAGACGTCAGTGATATCTTGATCAAGATCGGAATATCCAGATTTTGAAGAACTTTGAATTTATACAAAAAAATAAAATAAAATATGTATTGGAATATGAAACTTCCGACCTTGATCTGAATGGATCCAACGTCATTGACTATGTGTTGAGATTTTTCAAAGAAAACATTAGAGTTTACAAGAAGACTTACATACCGATTGATACAGTGTGATAAGACAAGAACTTCTTTTTGACTAGATCTGAGGAATAATGTGAGAGTGAAATAGAAGAAAAAGAAAAGAAAATTAAGTTTGAGATTTGAGAAATTGACACCGGTATGAGAATGAATACAATATGTGTTAAAAATTATTACCTACAATTTATATAGGCAAAATGATCAAGGGCGCCTAGTCACTATATGAAAATCTAAAAATAAAAATTTAGTGCCAATCATACACATCCACGTAACACCCCCCAATTAAACTTTGTAATACTTAATGAAAAAAGCCAAATAATATTTTTTTAAATAATAAAAAATAACTTATAACTCATTTTCTTTAAATTACACAAATAAATAAGTTTCTCTTTAAACATAGGTGTCTTACATCAAAATATAAAATGTCACTATGCATGTGTTACACATTGCTTACCAGTATATTGTTATATCTTTGAAGTTACAATCCAGTAGAACTCAACCTTGAATTTCTTTCAAAGCTCAAGCTCATGATTTACACAATTCCTTAACATCTTAAATTCTCCACCGAAGGTCAGAAAAACACACCAGGGGAGGTTGATTTGTGTTGGACTTTTCGACGATTTCTTTTTTAAGTGTTAAACGCAGCCTGGACAGAATCTAATGTTGCAGATTTTGACTCTAACTCAGAATGCATCAAAGTACAGAACACAAAGATATAATATAAAGACTTAGAGAGAGAGAAGACAGACACAAAACAATTTATACAGGTTCCTCCTACAACACATGAGTAGTCTAGTCCCCTTACACTTCCAAGGGATTTCACTATAATCACTCGTTACAATTAGAAACCAACCGTGACCATCTTACCCACGTTTTCCAACCAGAAAATCATGTAGCTTTTGACATCAAAACATCTGTCCAAAATGGGTTGAAAGAAAACCAGTACAATGGGAAAGATACCATGAGCCCCCACGAATGCTTAAGGCATTTCTATGAGACTTTTCAGTTTTGTATACCCCCAGCCAACATGACTGAAGACCGAAAGAAACTTAGGTTGTTTGCTTTTACCTTATCCGGGAGGGCTAAAGATTGGTTCTTGTCCATACTTATGGAACCATTCAAACCTGGGATGAGCTTGAACTTAAGTTCTTAGAGAGATTTTCTCCTATGTCCAAATATTGGGAGAAAAAACATGAGATCACCAAATTTCAGCAGGGGGAGAATGAGTCTTGTATGATGCCTGGAAGCAATTTAAACTTTTGCTTAAGAGGTGTCTTGCACATGACTTGAGCGAGAAGTTCTACCTACAAGTTTTCACTGAGGGGTTGACACATAGCCATAGGATGTTCTTAGATGCTTCAGCTGGAGGAAGCATGAGAGTTAAGAATGACCATGAAGTTCAAACCCTAATAGATAACATGGCCCAAAATGAGTACCATGTGGAAGCCGAGAAAAAGAAAAAGGGTGTTTTTGGGGTTAGTGAGAATAGTGCCATCCTATAAAATCAAACAGCCATGAACAAACAGATAGAAGCCTTGACCAAACATGTGCAAGCAATTACCATGGGACTCAAAATGACTCAAACTAGCTTTGTCAAAATGACTCAAACCAATTTTCAAGAGATGAAGTCTAGTCAAGAAGTTGTGCAAAGAAATAATGGGGCTTCAATGAATAACTATGATAATCAAATAGGGTAGTTGGCAAAGCAGATAGCGAATCAATCAAGCAAATGATTTTCTGGTAATACACAAGATAATCCAAAGAATGAAAATTGTAAGATAATTGATTTGAGAAGCAAGAAGGTTTTAACACCTTTAGTTCCAAAAGTCACAAAGAAGAATGAAGATGTAGTAGTGGAGGAGGCTGAACAAGGTGTAGTTGAAAACAATGAAAATGATGTAGTTGAAAAAGAAAAGAAGGAAAAAAAATTGAGGGAGAAAAATAATAATTTCAGTATAAACATGCTTACAGGGATGTATCATTCTTCTCTTCTAAATATTTGTTTCCATAATTGCATGAATAATAACAATTGGATCAGAAAAATCTAGTTGATATTGCACAACCTTTTCAGTTTCATTTTTCATAGAATATATTTTTTGACTTGTGTTTTAATTCAGAGATGATGAATATAACTACCTATTTGTTAATTCTTTCATTGTTTAGCAATTGGAATTTTAGGATTCTGATTATGAGAAGACAAACCTTGTTTACTTGGTCAACTTGTTGCTGCTTTTAGATCATAAGTTGGTCTTATACTCATTGTTGGAGATGGAAAATTTATGGGAAGAAAAGGATCTCTGCAGATTCTGTGACCTTTAGGAGTTGCAGCTGAATTTAAATCGATGGATGCACCCTTTCCTTTGTTTGAATAAATGGTTTGATTAACAGGTTGAAACACAACAGGCTCAAATTTGTCAAAATATTGTAAAAGATCATGCATTTGAATTTCATCTGAAGGTGATGACATCTCATAATATATGTAATCTGGAGAAAAATCAACATCCACTTCCAACTCAAGAATCTTTTCATTGGTGTTGAGATTGATACATGCTTCTGAATTTTTAGTATTTTGTGTTAGACTAACATTGCTTGCTACCAAAGAAACATTCACATTACCATCACCTTGAATTAGTTAAGGTTGATCAGATGCAAACATGCGTAAAGTAACACGATTTCCTTTTCTAATTGTGAGCAAGTATCCACCAGGAATTATTCCATCGATAACACCAGTGAATTCCATTCCTAGCCTGATTTCTTCACGTGGATTCCTCCGGGGAATTAGCAGTGTATCATTTTGATGGTAGTGATGTTTCAAATGTAGTCCACTCTTTGTTCTTTTATCTTTGTATTAACCTAAATTAATAATTAGCTTAATCAAGTTCCATACTTAATGGATTAATTTTTCTTCACTAGTGAATGACAAATAATTTATGTTATTGCAAAGATAAAAGAACAATGAGTGGACTACATGGGAAACATCACATCCATTACAATGATACACCGGTAATTCCCCCGAGGAAACCACGTGAAGAAATCAGGCTAGGAATGGAATTCACTGATGTTATCGATGGAATAATTCCTTGTGGATACTTGCTCACAATTAGAAAAGGAAATCATGTTACTTTGCGCATGTTCGCCTCTAATCAACCTTCACTAATTCAAGGTGATGGTGATGTAATGTTCCTTTGGTAGCAAGCAATGTCAATCTAACACAAAATACTGGAAATTCAGAAGCATGTATCAATCTCCACACCAATGAAAAGATTCCTGAGTTAGAAGTGGATGATAATTTTTCTCCAGGTTATGAGATGTCATCACCTTCAGATGAAATTCAAATGCCTGATCTTTTACAATATTTTGAAAAATTTGAGCCTGTTGTGTACTACTAATCAAACCAATTCTTCGAACAAAGGAAAGGGTGTATCCATCGATTTAAATTCACCTCCAACTCCAGAAGGCCACAAAATCTGCATAGATCCATTTCTTCCCATAAATTTTCCATCCCCAACAGTGAGTATAAGACCAATTTATGATCTAATAGAAGCAACAAGTTAGCCAAATAAATAAGGTTTGTCTTCTCATAATCAGAACCCTAAAATCCTATTGCTAAACAATGAAAGAATTTGCAAATAGGTAGTTATATTAATCATCGGTGAATTAAAACACAAGAAAAAAATATTTTCTACGAAAAATAAAACTGAAAAGGTTGTGTAATATCAACTAGATTTTTCTGATCCAATTGTTATTATTCATGCAATTATTGAAACAAATATTTAGCAGAGAATAATGATACAACCCTATAAGCATGTTTATACTGATAATTTGATTTCTTTGGTTGTTAATGAGGAAATTCTGAGGGATGCATCATCTATATATTTCTATAAATCCAGTTCATTTTAAAAATCAATTAACACAACTTTGCCATAAATAATAAAAAATATTTCATTTTATATTGTTGAACAATATTTAAATCTAAAAAAAATTAATCCTGAATGAAATGAAAGCTCAAAACTAGTGTTGGAGTAAGGTTTGCAATATAACGCCCTTAAATACAAAAGGAATAAATTAAATCTACCAAATAAAAAAATAATCATTCATCACATTCACAATTGATAAAGTTATGTTCTCATTAAGAAATAAAAACATACTGAGAGGAATGCATTCTCCTACAGAGCCACAACTTTAGCTGCAACATTCACCGGAATACCTGAAATTCAAATAAAATAAAATAAAATAAAATAAAATCAAAATTTTGAGATTTTTTTTGCTAATATAACAAACCAGAATAACTCTATTTAATTCGGTCTCAAAACTCAAGAAAACTTTGATATAGATCTATCCATGTTGATGTTTGTCTGAACTTTGAATTTGTTATAGTCAACACATTCACGTCGTCAAAGACGTTAGTGATATCTTGATCGAGATCGTAATGACTTTATAAAAAAAATTATGCATTGAAATATGGAACTTCCGAACACGTTCTGACTGGAACCCACTTCCTTGACCATGTGGGAAATAAAGTTGAGATTGTTTTAAGAAAACAATAGAGATTACTAGAAGACCCGCAAACCGATTGATATGGTGGGATAAGGGAAGAACTCTTTTTTGACTATATTTGAGGAATGATCTCAGAATGAAATAGAAGAAAAAGAAAAGAAAGTTATGTTTTAAGATTTAAGAAATTGACAACAGTATACGATTGAAGACAATATGTGTTAAACAATTATACTTACGAGTTTGAATTCAACCCTGATAATGCAACATTGTTAAAAAAAATTGAGAGAGATTTCCCACTCAACTCAAGAGGTTAGTCTTTGTAGTTGCGGACGGAGTTTACCCTGTTCACAAAAAACAAATTTATTTACTTCCTCTAAATATATTTCTATAAATCCACGTTCGTTTTAAAAATCAATTCACACAATTTTTTCATAAATAAAAAAAATCATTTTTATAAGGTTGAACAAAACTAAAATCTAAAAAAATTAATCCTGAGTAAAATAAAAACACAAAACGTTCCCGTCAACATACCTCAGTTGGCAGTGACATTCATTGTTATATGCAGGGGCCGGGGTTCGAACCCCGGACACCCCACTTATTCACCTTGAAAAAGGTGAATTCTAGCCATTAGACTACCTACCCAAAAGAAAATCAAAATAAGTGTTGGATTAAGGTTTGCAATTTATCGCCCTTAAATACAAAAGGAATAAATTAAATCTACCAAATAAACAAATAATCATTCATCACATAGACAATTGATGAAAATATGTTCTCGTGAAGGAAAAAAAAACATACCGAGAGGAATGAATTCTCCTACAGAGCCACAAAATTAGCTGCAACATTCACCGAAATACCTGAAATTAAAATAAAATAAAATCATAAGTTTTGAGATTTTTTTTTTTTACTAATGTAACAAACCAGAATAACTCTATTTAATTCGGTCTCAAAAATCATGAACACTTTGATATAGATCTATCCATCTTAATGTCTGTCTGAACTTTGAATTTGTTATAGTCAACAATCAACACATTCATGCAGTCAAGGACGTCAGTGATATCTTGATCGAGATCGGAATATCCAGATCTTGAAGAATTTTGACTTTATAAAAAAAATTAAATTATGCATTGAAATATACAACTTCCGAACACGATCTGACTGGAACCAACTTCCTTGACCATGTGGGGAAATAAAGTTAAGATTGTTTAAAAAAAACAATAGAGATTACAAGAAGACCCACAAACCGATTGATATGGGGGAATAAGAGAAGAACTCCTTTTTGACTATAATTGAGGGATGACCTGAGAGTGAAATAGAAGAAAAAAAAAGAAAATTATGTTTGAGATTTGAGAAATTGACAACGGTATGTGATTGAAGACAATATGTATGAAAAATAATTACTTACGATTTATATAGGCAAAACGACCAAGGACACATAGTCTTGTAGGTAGAGATGTCAGTGATATCTTGATCAATATCGGAATATCCAGATTTTGAAGAACTTTGAATTTATAAAATCAAAAAATATTTGCATTAAAATATGAAACTGCCGACCTTGATCTGAATGGATCCAACGTCATAGACTATGTGTCGAGATTTTTTTAAGAAAACAAGAGTTTACAAGAATACGTACATACCGATTGATACGGTGTGATAAGGCAAGAACTTCTTTTTGACTAGATCTGAGGAATAAAGTGAGAGTGAAATAGAAGGAAAAAAAAAATTATGTTTGAGATTTGAGAAATTGACACCGGTATGAGAATGAAGACAATATGTGTTAAAAATTATTACCTACAATTTGTATAGGCAAAATGACCAAGGACACCTAGTCACTATATGAAAATCTAAAAATAAAAATTTAGTGCCAATCATACACATCCACGTAACACCCCCCAATTAAATTTTGTAATACATAGTGAAAAAAAGCCAAATAACATATTTTTTAAATACTAAAAAAATAAGTTAAAACTCATTGTCTTTAAATTACACAAATAAATAAGTTTCTCTTTAAATTTTCAAAATATTAGATCATAGGTGTCTTACATCAAAATATAAAATGTCACAATGCATGTGTTACACATTGCTTACCAGTATATTGCTATATCTTTGAAGTTTCAATCCAGTAGAACTCAACCTTGAATTTCTTTCAAAGCTCAAGCTCATGATTTACACAATTCCTTAACATCTTAAATTATCCACTGAAGGTGAGAAAAACACACCGGAGGGGGGGTTGATTTGTGTTGGCCTTTTCGGTGATTTCTTTTTTAAGAGTTAAACGCAGCCTGGACAGAATCTGATGTTGAAGATTCTGACTTTGACTCGGAATGTATCAAAATACAGAACACAAAGATAAAATATAAAGACTTAGAGAGAGAAGACAGACACAAAACAATTTATATAGGTTCCTCCTACAACACATGAGTAGTCTAGTCCCCTTATACTTCCAAGAGATTTCACTATAATCACTCTGGTTACAATTTGCTCAAGGACACACCAAGAGACTTCTCAATGCTCAAGAACAACTACAAGAGACTTCTATGCTCTAGACTCTACCTAAAGACTTCCTTGCTCAAGCACACCTGCAAGAGACTTCTCTTGCTTAAGCACAACTACTTAAGACTTTACCCTGCTCAATCACAACTGACTGAGACTTCCTAGGTGCTCAAGGTTTCACGACGGTTAACTAAAATAGTCATAATTAATCCCTTGACTTAGGACCCTCTTCTCAGATTACATTCCCTAATTCCTTAAGCGATATAATATATGTTGAATGTTTTAAACTCGTTAACCTAGTATCACAAATAAACGATTATCCATTCCTAGAATAACCATGTTTATTTGAACAATTCAATTAGGTCTAAGTTGTAAGCTATGGTCAGTAGTCATCCAATCTTACAAATTCAGATTATATGGTGTCAATATAAAAACAAGCATTAAGAACAATTGAATTGAAAAAAATTAGATTAATATTAATGAGAAATAGTGTTTCACATCAAACATGGTTCAAACAGGATTACATCAGAATCATCTCAGACCTAATCTCTAATAGATTTACCTACTTAAAGTTTGAATTACAAATAGCATAATCAATTGAAGCATAAAAACATACACAAATTGGCTATTATTGGATGGATTGGCCACCTCTTTAGTTCTTTGCTCTCAAAATCGCGCTTCAGCTCTCCAAAATTCTGAACCCTTCTTTCTGAAACTAAATCAACTTAAATAGCCAAAACTGCACCTAAAATTGTGATACAATCCTCAGTAATCATGACACGATTTGCCTTAAGTTACCAGGATTCTTCAAAAATAACTTTTCACAATCGTGTCACGATTTGGCCTACATGACATGATTTTTTAGGCATAAGCAACTTCAAAATCCCGTCATAAAATCGTGACACGATCTTCAGTTTTCCTGCTTACCTAATGATGACAAGTCATCTTACGTTATTCTTAGCATGTTTTTCAGTCATTTTCAGTAGGTTTTGGCAGGAAAAAGAAGAAGTATTAGAACGATATCCTATGATTTCGGGAACTGGAGAAACTGAGCCCAGGAAGCATAACCAGGCCCTTGGGCATCTCTGATGCGCCTTGGGCATGTCCAAAGTTGTGCTTCATACAACTTGGGTGTATGCCATGCTCCCCGAGCATTTGAAATCCGAGGGGCACAGACGTAATTTTATGCATTTTTGTGGGTTTAGCCCGTGTTTTTAACCCAAACCCAGTTAGAATCTCTCACTATAAATACCAGCCCTCCTCATTCATAATTTCTCATTCAGAACTGTGGCAGTTCAAGAGGAAGGCAACTTTGGAGCTTCGGGAGAATTTCTATTTTCTCCTTTATTTTCTAGGGTATGTTTTTATCTTTTGTAATTTGTTTTTAGTTACCATGTGTAACTAAATCTTTTTAGGTTAGAGTTCTAAGATGAACCTCTGTTTATTTTTGTTGGATATTTATTTAATTTAATGTCGTTTATATTTTATTTATTTTTTGTTCGCTATTAAGTTTTATTTAGGAATTATTTATTTCAAAGGAGTGTAACCCTAGAGTAGGTACTTAGGTTGTGACAAAGCTTAATATTGTTATTACTGTCTTGCTGCTTATATCTTGATATTTATAGCATTATACTAATAACTATCTGTCTAGGAAGTAATTAGTTAGTAACTAGCGAAAGATACTAAAAGCAAGTTGACCCTAATAGTAAATACTTAGAAGGTGACATTACTAAAACTGAGGGGTAACTATGCTAAATCTAGGATGTAACTGTTTAGTAATTAAGGAAACAAGCGACTCCGGGGAATAAACCTTAATAGAACCATTTTGTTAAACCCTTGGTAAGGTAGACGAGATAGGGTTGCCTGTTTGTAAAACTACTAAGTGCGAGAGAGAGAGAGAGAGAGAGAGAGAGAGAGAGAGAGAGAGAGAGAGAGAGTGTGCTATGAGTGTCCTAAGATTCATAGATGGGCAGACCTATAGGAACCTTGGCCTTCATTGCCTTGGGAAATCTTGGAAAAGCAATTTAAGTATATGCTTTCAATTACCTTAAAGACGGTAAGACCCCACACGTACGGATCGCCGTGTGATTAGCAGGTGCAACCAGACTTAGGAGGGATAGGCCTAGTTAACCGAGATTTATAGACCCCACACGTAAGGATCATCGTGTGATCAGCAGGTGCAGCTTCTAACATTCTAGGTTAGTCACGTCCCAACGACCTCATCACTTGTATAGTCTACCTAAGATAAATAAATGTGACATGACTGTTATTTAATATCCAACAATATAAACAGTGGGGATTCGAAGGATCCTAACCGCTGCTTACTTTTCTGCAACCAAAAACAGGTAAACTTGCTCTTTTGCAAACAGATAAAAATTGCAACTCTCTAACCCTTATCTTTTATTATATCGTCAACTTAAAAAAAATAAATAACGCGGATTGTTTGAACAAAATGACAATCCTTGTGGATACGATACTCTATTTACACTTTATTACTTGGTAAACGATTTGGTACACTTGCCTAATCCGCACATCAAGTTTTTGGCGCCATTGTCGGTGATTGTAAATATTTTCGACTAAGCAATTTATTTACTTATTTTTCTATCTTTATTATTCTGTCATTTATTTTTCAGTCATTTATTTTTCTGCATTTTATTTTTTTGTTTTCAAAAATTCAAAAATACCAAAAAAATCAAAAAAAAAAACCAAAAATATTATTCCAGTTGACTCTGTCCTACTAAGAACTTTGTGTAGTTTGTTTTATGCGTAATTCCAAAACAGGTATTCTGCAATTTGATCCATACATAGAAAAAATTGAACAATCCCAATTCAGGATTATTCATTAGACGAGTCAAAAATAGGATAGGAACTCCACATTACCCTAGGAGACTCTGGGAGGCTAGACAATTTGGTTGAAGTATCACTTGGTTTCCAACCAGCAAACCCGGTGAAGTTTGACATCAAGAACAGTGTTATGATGAATTTGAAATCTAATCAATTTTCAGGTAAGGAGACGGAAGATTGCAACGCTCATTTGATACACTTTTTAGATGCCTGCAGTACAATCAATCCAGTCGGGGCGTGTTAGCTGGTAATTTCACCAGTCTCATTTAATGTGGTCAACATTAGTTGACTTTTACTCTTGCATGAATCGAAGTCTTTTTCCTTCAAATTTGAGGAGTTCGACGAAGATGGGGACTAAACATGAAGAGGCTTAAGAGCTTAGCGTTCGACAAGAAACGAATCAGGGATGCGAAACCGTCGAAATCAAGCAACTGCCTTTGAAGCAGGAAGATTCGAATTTCAAAAGAGAAGTGGTTTCCTCAATGGAGAACGTGGGAGACAAGCGGTCATCTACATGGAAGGAGTGCTGACCGTGTGATTAGTTTCTTTCCAGTTATTTTTCTATGTATAAGTAATAGTTTTCCATAGGAAAAACGGGTCGCAAATCACCTATATAGAATTCTAAAACACTCGAAGTATCGGTGCAAGATAAAAGAGTCATAAAAAATGTATGTAAAGGATTTGTCGGACCACCTTTATTTTTAATGCATTGTATTTTACCTTTCCTTTAATTTTCTGCAATTTAAACGTAATGCCTTTACTTTGATTTTAAAACCTTTTTTCTGTCGAAAGACGCCACACGGTCTCGTCTTGTTCGTAAAGCAACCTATGAATTTGATGAACGCACAAAAACAAATGCACAACATACCCTAGGATCTCTGGTTTGGTCCTACTTGTAATAATCAAAACCAGCCCGTATTGTTTACCAAAAACACTGGTAAGCAGGGTGTCGGAATCAAACAAACGACTCAGGTTGTTTGGTTATTCTCTAAACGAAAGGGCAAGGGATTGACTAGATGCACTACCAAGTGGTACAATCGTAGGATCAGCTTAAGAGGGAGTTCTTGGACAAGTATTTCCAACTGCAAAATACTTGGTGCGGAAGAAGAAGATTTCCAACTTCAAGCAACAAGAGGGAGAAGTCTTTTATGATGCATGGAGAGGTTCAAACTATTGTTTGAAGTATTGAGTCTAGCATGGTAAATTTCTAATGCCCTTCAAATTTGAAGACGAAAATTGAGCTTTGTGAATAAAGGGATTCTCTTGTACTATTATTTATGAAGTTAACATTACCAGAAAATATCCTTCCACTTGTTATGTGCATTGTTATGAGCTTAGCAAACTGAAACCTGTGATTTGAATTTATAACGTTTTACCACATGCTGATTATAACTACCCAAGCCATTGGCTTGTTTCCTTAGAAAAATCCTTCCATATAGACAAGATGCCAGTACAGGAATAATTACACCCTTCAAACTAGGAAAAATTTGTGAACACCCACCTAGTATAGTTTCTTCAGAACTTGAAGAGTCGGAGCTTACCTTCGCAAAATTGTTCTGAAAATTGTTTCCAAGTGTCCTTACTCGTGGTGTAAGTTGCGTAAATTCAATTTAAGGTGCCATATATTCTGGAACAAATAGGTATCGATTAATTACTCAGCTTCATAATATTATTGTCATGCCTTTTCTTAGGTTGTCTAGTTTATTCTATGCCTTTGAAGAAACCTTGTTTAGTCTTACACTACTAAAATATTTAATGTGTTCAAGAAACATGGTGAATCATATTTTATAGTTGATTGATATATAGATTGTCAACAAATTTTGCATATATTTTTATCACTTTGTTTACTGATATATTCTAAAAATTCCAAAACCCAACGCCTATCCTTTATTCACGATGTGTTCGTGATGGATTTCCTCCGGAGAAATAGCATTACTCTTTTAACTATATTGATAAGTATATAAATAGGTTTAATTGCAACCACTTGCAGTGTTGAACGGCATAAACTCGTGAGAAATAAAGCAGGAAAAAACATAAACTTTGGATTATTTTTTTCATAAGTGATTATTGTTCAACTTTGATTTTCTCAAATTCTGATTAATTCATTCTTCTAACAAAAAAAAGTAAAAACAAGCTTGAATTGTAATGTTGGCGAGTGGAAATTACATAATGCACTATTAACTGTTGACCAAAGTTAAACTAAAAACTTATGTGCTTAATGATTGTGTTAACAATACTTGTTTAATCTACAAAAATGTCCATTTTTAAGGTGGTGGTAATAGTTGAATAACAGGGAATTGAAAACATAGCAAAATAAATACTGCATTAACAACAACCTCAAGAGAGCTTACTCTATGGACTACTTCCACAGTTTATTTTTATTTATACTTATCATTTTGGAAGTTTGCAAAAGTGTTGTGAAATTTCAGATAGACCATGTTTGGGATAAAAAGAAACTCGCCTAGGACGAGATCAATAAGAGCTCACCAAAGAAGACGACGAAGATGAGCTATGGAAAAAGAATTTAAGTAGGAGAAGTGACCTCTCCATCAAAACATAAAGATAAAACACAAAATTTTCATGTACCATAATTATTTACAATGTCTGGATTTTGTGCCTTATTTTCGGTAGGAAAGAGGAGGTGAGGACAATCTCTGAAATGAAAATAAACTAGGAAGATTTTGTTGAACATCTCGCCATGTCAACCCTAAGCAGGCTCTGAATGAAGACATTAAAGACCATCTAATATGGGCGGTATATGAGCCCTGGGCCACTATCATTGATGTGCCATCCACCACGACTCCCCCTCCCACCACCACCGCCGCCACTCGTGCCACCTCTTTGATGTGAAGGTGGGGTGTGCAGGGTGTGTGGGGTGTGTGGCTGCAGTCCTGGTTGTTGCCTGCAGAAGAAAATATATTCTCATGCTCTTGATTCAAGTAACTAGGTAGGAATTAGAACTGTCTTTTTCTTACAAAGCATCATTGCAACAAAATATCTATCAATATGCTATATGTCATGAAATGACATGCTATATAAGTTAATAAATATAGAGCACAATTCATGGTTCTACTTACAAGACATATCTGATGCGTCTATCAGCTAGAAGCCTCGGCATCATGGCCATTCCACCAGGAGTTTGACTCGGTCCATACATCAAAGGCTGAGTAAAAGATACAACTCCAATTATCAAAATCTCAGATTGATATATGCTGGACGTGGGAATAAATCAATGGCATTTATTACATAGATCAACTTCCATGTAAAAATACTTGAGAGCATGCTACCAATGAAATTTAAAATAGATATGCATGCAATAGGGCTACAATAATGTCACTATTTCCTAGAATGCTAATGTTATGCCAACAGTAACACAATGAAAACTGCGTAAGAGTAGCTTCGTATCTCAAAACAATCAAAAAATATCTAATCAAAACAGAGAAGCACGGATCACCTGAGCAAGACCTGGAGCACCATATCCTGCACCAAGTGCACCATAGGGATTCCCAACCAAACCATAACCGACACGTGGTGGATAACTTGGAAGCAATCCTTGTGTCTGTATATTTGATACCACGGCCTTCAGATCAGTCTGTGGGTTTGCTAACGAGCACTCTAAAATTTGACCTGAAAACTTATAACAAACCTAATCAATTTTTTCAAGAGTTACACAACTTTGAAAATGTGCATACGTAAACAAATTAAAATGTTACCATCTAATACATATTTTTCAGTGTTTTTTAGCGCTTTCATAGCATTTGATCTCTCTGCAAAATGTACAAAACCGATTCTGTTCTTTTCCTGACCAGGCTTTGGTGGCGGTAGAACCACCTTTGTGATCTTCCCATGGTGTTCAAAAAGCTTCTTCAACTGCTCTTGCGTCACATTCTTGGGAAGGTTCTTCACAAATACTGCCTTCACCTGTTCATGCATGTTTAAGAATTCAATATCTTCGATGTGTACAGAGCAATGCATCTAGGATAGAAACAGTTACAATGCTAATTTAATAGCTAATGACAGTAATCTAGTATGTAGATTCCATTATATTTAATCCTTGATTGGCTCTTATACTTGCTATTTACTGCACTCAAGGCCTTCAGATGGCCTGTGTCTAAACAAAACACACAATTTCTTCCCGACACAAATTTCTCTCTCATACAAACACAGCCTATCTGAAAGGTATCAACTACTCAGAACAGTACCGTTCTCTGTGATCATATTGAGTCGCTGTTCTGCTGCCAAGTATCAAAAGCTCGTAACTCCTCTCCCACACTGTCTCTGTCTAGTGACTCTTCCTATCGGCTGTACACTGACTCTGGCCACTGAAATCCTAATTTCTCCACCTACATACGGCTACAATTTCCAGCAGGTTTTCCATACAATGTGGTTATAATCCAAACAAAGATTAGTGATTGTTGTGTCTTCACTCAGCCACAGGGATTTAATCCTTTATACCTCTCAACGAACGATTCGAGGGCCGCAATATCTAATTCTCGACCATCCCAGTCTACGAACAACGAACTGAACCTACCAGTGTTTCAAAAGTTGGCTCAGACCAGCCAGTCTAACCGGAAACCAGTACACAAAAAAAGAAAAAAAAAGTAAAACAAAAAAAAAAATATGCACAAGAGAAGAAGAAATTATGAAAAAAGAGAATGGAAGAAGAAAATATGAATTCTGAGAAAAATTCCTATAAAAAGAAGAATGAATGCTGAGAAAAAGAACAAGAAATGAAAGTAAACACAATGCAGGGAAGAAGCAAAAAAGAGGGATAGTGACGTACACATGGTTGTCAAACCCTCAAGTTATGTACGGTTATGATTTGTTTTGTTTGAACTTTATGAAATTAGATATAAATAATAAAGAGTTTTAGAAAACAAAAACACTTTCCAGCTATATAAATGTGAGTTGCTACAATAAAGGAAAAGTGTGAAAGAAGGCAGACACTAAGAACAGTCCAACGTACAAATATAGAGGTCATATAAAAGTACTAGGACTGCTACATTAATATTTTCTTTAACTTATGAATGAATTAAATATATTAAGTTAAGTATTACCAAAAAAATATATATTAAGTTATGCGGCAAGGTAGTCAAAATCAGGATTTTACCTATAATCAGGAAGTAAAGTCGTAAATCCTAGAATCGTTACATTAATCGTAGGATTATACACAATTCATAAAACTCAAATATATGCATATTAAATAGCATAGGTAAGACAAAAAACCTTAAATTACACATGAAATACTTGTGGAAGTTTAAATTCATAAGCATAACACATAATAGCATAGTTGCATAACACTTACACAATTAAAACTTAAAATAAATATGTGATTAACACACTAACACTCAAATGTCAACAGCATAACACTTGAAATACTTATGTAACTAATACATTAAATCAAATCATAAGTCTCAGACTATACAACAACTAAAATTGTCTTTTGTAGTTCCACCACCGCGACTATAATCGTAGAATCGTTTCACATAAAAGTGGATTACACAGGATTCCACCAGATTAGGATTTTGCTTATACTCATAATCGGTGAGGGAAAGTATAATCGCAAAATTGTAGGATTTTAGGATTAAAATCGGGATTTTGACTACCATGTTATGCGGTTCAACAGGTAGTAGTCTGGCTGAATCAATGGCCAGCCTTGGTCTTAAACACTAGAACCTACCATTGAAATAATCAATGGCCAGCCTTAGTCTTAAACACTAGAACCTACCATTGAAATAAGAAGTGTTCTCTTGTTGCAATATTTTGTTTACTATTATTAATTTATTATTTCTAATATGAAAAAAACACCAACCAATGAATGAACAATAATACACTTAAGAGGTCATGGTCACAACAGCAAGTAGGTCATATTTAAGTGGCTGCCTTCATTATGTTTGAAATAATTCCTTCCTCACTGGATGGGAATATTTGAAAATTATAGAATATAGGGTTAATAGCATTTTTCACCCCTGTAATATAGGCCATTTCCGGTTTTCGCCCCTGTAAAATTTTCGGTTTGATTTGCATCCTTGCAAAACTTTTTTTTTTCGGAAAACACCCCTCCTCCAACCAACTCAGCAAATTCGCTTACGTGGCGCTGATTTGGCAATTTTTTTTCATTTTTTATTATTTCCACATCAGATTTTTATTTTAAAAATAAATTTTAAAAAATAAAAAAATCATAAAAATATTCAGTTTTCTTTCCAAAAATTTAAAAAATCGAAAAATAATTTTTAAAAAAAATCCAAAAAATCATAAAAATATTCAGTTTTTTTCCAAAAATTTACAAAATCGAAAAATAATTTTTAAAAAATTCAGAATAAATATTAAGATTTTTCGGAAATATAAAAAAACAGAAAAATAGTCATATTTGTTTCCAAAAAATTTAAAAATCGAAAAAAAAATTAATTTTTTTTTTTAAAAAAATCAGAAAATATAATCAGATTTTAAAAAATTCTGGAATTTAATTTTCAAAATTACAAAAGAGGTCAGGTTTTTTGAAAAAAAAAATCTGAATTTTTTAAAAAATCTGTATACAAATATAGAAAAAATTCAGATTTTTTATTCGAAAATTTTATACCACAATTTTAATAAAATATTGGGAAAAAAAGCATTTCATTCCACAAATTTTTTTTTTGCCTAATGATTCTAACAAAAATCCATTTTGGGGCTATAATAAGAATTATTATTCTCAAATAATATCAGAGGGTTTTCCATCGTCCTCGTGAGCTTAGCTCAGTTGGTATGGACAATGCATAAAATATGCAAGGTCCGGGGTTCGAACCTCGGCCACCACCAAAAGAGGGTTTTGCCATCGTCGTGGAAAGATTTTATATGATTTATGATTTCTACCTCCTCTAAGGAAGAGCTTAATTATAGGAAAAATGGAATTTCCATGACTTTTATAAATACCTCTAAATTTGTATTCAAATTTTCTTTTATAAATACCTCTAAATTTGTATTCAAATTTTTTAAAAATTAATTTTTTTTCCATAAATACCTCTAAATTTGTATTCAAATTTTTTAAAAATTAATTTTTTTTCCAGAATGTTTTTTTAAAAAATCTGACCTTTTTTTTAATTTTGAAAATTTACATTTTTTGTATTTTGAAAATTAAATTCCAGAATTTTTAAAAATATTTTTAATTTTAAAAAAATCTGATTATATTTTCTGATTTTTTTATAATTTTTTAAATTTCCAAAAAAAATCTTAATAGTTTTTTTATAATTTTTAAATTTTTTGGAAAAAAACATGACTATTTTTCTGTTTTTTTATATTTCGGAAAAAATCTTACTATTTTTTCGGAATTTTTAAAAAACTATTTTTCGATTTTTTAAATTTTTTGGAATAAAAACTGAATATTTTTATGATTTTTTTTTTTAGTTTTTAAAAATTATTTTTCGATTTTTGGAAAAAAAACTGAATATTTTTATGTTTTTTTGGATTTTTTTTATTTTTTAAAAATTATTTTCGATTTTTTGGAAAAAAACTGAATATTTTTATGATTTTTTTATTTTTTAAGAATTATTTTTCGATTTTTTAAATTTTTGGAAAAAAAACTGAATATTTTTATGATTTTTTGGATTTTTTTTATTTTTAAAAATTTATTTTTAAATATTTTTAAAATAAAAATCTGATGTGGAATTTTTTTTTTACACCTGGCCATTTAAAAAAAATAAAAAATGAAAAAAAATTGCCAAATCAGCGCCGCGTAAGCGAATTTGCTGAGTTGGATGGAGGAGTTTTCCCGAAAAAAAAAAGTTTTACAAGGATGCAAATCAAACCGAAAATTTTACAGGGGCGAAAACCGGAAATGACCTATATTAAAGGGGTGAAAAACACTATTAACCCTAGAATATAAAATGAGAAAAAGAATACAGGAGTTATTTTCCAAACCAATCAAAGCCCAAAAGGTCAAATATCCCTGAAACAACCCAAACCTTTCCAATCTGTCAGGACTATTGTTATAAATAATGCTTTCATAACTAGAAACCTAGAAAGCAGCACTTGCACATCTCAACATTGATGTTCATTAAAGGATGGTTCCATGCCTCCATCATAGTTGCAGATGTCTTATTATAATTAAAAAAAAATATTATTATTGTCCTAACCATTAACCATAACTATCAAAACTATCAACGGAGCTTAAAATAAGGAAGACATGTGAATTGAAACCTGGGATGAAGCAGAGGAATCAGCATTTTTGGGTTCAGCCCACTTCACTGTTGGGAAATTGTCACCAAGCTTAAATGATGGGCTCGTCATCTTTTGCCTTGAATATTCAGCACACTGATTATTATGATAGTCGATAAAAGCAAAGCCACGGTTATTTCTAATGTTCGTCATATCCTGAGTAAAGGTATTAAAAAAAGTATAGTTAAATCAGAAACCCCAGATCCTGACATTGAGTAGTTGCAGGTGTGCATGATGCCAATGCAATTCCATAATGATAGTTCCAAACGATTTTTTTACGATGATTCGGGCATGACCATAACAAATAATCCCTAGAAACTTTCAATTAAAAAATGGAAAAAGAATGCACAATAGGCTAATAGACACCTTGATTAGTTCAACAGCAGTAACTCCAGGTCCAATGTCAGTCACAACCTTCTTCAGGTCTTTTTCGCCCCAGCTTCTAGGAATATTACCAATAAAAAGACGATTTTTTGCTTTAGATTTAGAACATTTTATTTTCCCAGCCTGAGACAATTGATCGCTAACACAGTCAGGCATTGAACAAATCATACTAAATTGTATTAAGAATAACTGTTTGCGTTACACATAGGATATTTTTGTAATTTTAGAGTTGCACTGAAGCTAAGAAGCTAACAACTTCAAAGGAGAAGGATCTATGGTACTGGCGACTGAAGATATCATATTACCTTAAATTCGGTATTATTCAGCTCCTTAATGGCTTTAGAAGCCAGTTCTATACTTCTATAAGTAACATAAGCAAATCCCTTATTCTCAGAAGCATCTTTTCCTTTAAATATTTGAACCTGCTCTCATCAATTTTAAAGTTAATGAGTGACACTATATTGCATAAAAGTATACGCAGAACAATAAAAATGGCACATATATACCTGTACAACTTCCCCAATACGCTCACAAAATTCTTTCAAATCTTCAGTTTTGGCATCTAGAGGAATGCCACGAATGTATACTTCAGACTTGTGGGGAGGAAGAGAAAGAAGTTCAGCGTGCTTTTTTTTCTCATCATCATCATCAAGGTTTTGCATGGCATCATCTTCTTCGACCTCTCCTTCCTCCTTCTCTTCTTCTTCCTCTTCCTCCTCCACGTCCTCCTCCTCTTCTTCCACCTCCTCTTCTATTTCTTCCACTTCCTCCTCTTCTTCTACTTCTTCATATTCAACCTCTTCTATTTCTTCCACTTCCTCCTCTTCTTCTACTTC
Organism: Medicago sativa; assembly: GCF_051527215.1. Classification (NCBI taxonomy): domain Eukaryota; kingdom Viridiplantae; phylum Streptophyta; class Magnoliopsida; order Fabales; family Fabaceae; genus Medicago; species Medicago sativa. Next base: position 9,630,856 of record NC_140755.1, on the reverse strand, counting down.
TTCATATTCAACCTCTTCCATTTCTTCCTCAGGATCATTTTCCTCTTCAAGGTCGACCTTCTCATGAGATTCAACTGGCTTTTCAGGCTCAGGCTCAGGCTCAGATTTCTTAGCAACTGATAAAGAATTCGCCTTTCCCCTTGGCATCTGAGAAAACTAATTAAACAAACTTGTGAGGCAACTGTGAAGAAGGCACAAAGGCCAGAAGTATATACATATCGAAAGGACGAAAAAGGATTCCTTCCATTGAGTGAATCTCAATGGAAATATGCAACGAGACAAGACTTCTAGAGTTGCCGCATTACGAAAGTATTTTTACTAAAGGGTCAAATGATAACAAAACTAGCAGCATTGAAAGGCAAGTCAAACAAAAAAAACAAGCAAAATGATACGATACGAAACGAAACAAAGAAGATGGTCAAAGTGAGATTTCAAGTCTTCAAGAGGCATTTTAGTAAGTACAAGTTCTTATATATAACACAAAAAGTCAAATGGGTGGCAATGAAAATGTAGAATTGCAGAAGCACGAAATGCAAAAATGAATTCTTTTTTCATTCAAATGCAAAAGGTGAACAAACAAAGTAAGTTGTGAATTAGTTATTAAAGGAATGAAGAAGAAAAGGGTTTGTGGGAAATCAGTTCAGAAAAACAATGTTGGAAATCTGATTCAGAAAAACAACCAATTTCTGCACCCTTTCCTGTCACAAAAATTTACAAATATGCATTGTGATGGTGTTTATTATACACTTCTACTAGCTAATAACATAGTTTTTACATGCAATTACATTCAAATTAAGAGCTAAATCCATTCAATTATGCATAATTAGAGATAAATAGATAGATAGATAGATAGATAGAGAGAGAGAGAGAGAGAGAGAGAGAGAGAGAGAGAGTACATTTGAATTGAAGCAACGGAATGTGAATTGGGTGAAATTGGAAGCACAATAACAAAATCACTGATTCTCGCAAAAGGAAACTTTGGATGCATCTGTAAATTGGAGATTTCGGGGTACACGGCGAAATTACGATAAGCAACAAGCAATGTTCGTCCGATCCAAAGATAAAATAACACGGGGTTCAGTTTTGGATGGCAAATTAAAAAAAAATAAAAAATAATCCAATCCAATTTAATGCAGTTTCACAAAAGGACATCCAAACACATCTAATAATATTCGGTTTTTTTGCGGTTTTCAAATTTTTTGGAACGCTTTGGACTTAAACACCCCTAAATTGGTATCTAACCTCTGCAATCACAGCATTCATTAGCTTTTTTGCCTTATCTATGCTTTCAAAAAAATCGTTCAAATCGAACTCCTTGAAGTAACAAGGGAAAAAAGAAAGAAAATGATCACCATTATCGATAACAAATAGGAAAGAACTATGCACAAAAACTCATAATTAAAGCAAGTTTGTAGACCAGCATAAATTTTGTGATTCAAAGCTACGTTAACATAAAACATGAATAAATGTAAAATTCTCACCTTCTCATTTGGAACTTGTATTTGAATTTGATCAGATCCAATGATAGCATGAGCAGGGGAGAGGCCTCGAGCTACAAATGCAGGAGAACCTCCAGCATCATCCTGTGGAATTTCAAAAGTTAACGGTGTACAAACTATATAATAGCAAGAAAGAACATGAAGACTGAGATAGAGATTGGATATGGTATCTAACCTCTGCAATCATGGCATTCAATATCTTTTCTGCCTTATCAATACTTTCCAAAAAATCATTTAAATTGAACTCCTTAAAGAAACAAGGGCAAAAAGAAGGAAAATGATCACCAATTATCGATAACAAAAAGGAAAGAACTGTGCACAAAAACTCATAACCAAAACTAAGTTGTAGACCTGCACAAATTTTGTGCTTCAAAGGTACGTTAACATTAAACATGAATAAATGGAAAACATAAATTGACGGATATTATAATTTTCTCACCTTCTCATTTGGAACTTGTGTCTGAATTTGATCAGATTCCACAATATCCTGAGTAGGGGAGAGAACTTGATCTAAAAGTGCAAGAGAACCTCCAGCATCAGCCTGTGGAATTTCAAAAGTTAAACAATGTAAGAACTATATAATAGTAAGAGAAGAACATGAAGGCTGAGATAAAGATTGGATATGGTATCTAACCTCTGGAAACATGCCATTCATTAGGTTTTCGAACTCATATATACTTCCCAAAAGATCCTTCAAATTTAACTCCTTAAATAAACAAGGGAAAAAGGAAGGAAAATGATCACCCATTATCGATAGCAAAAAGGAAAGAGCTGTGCACAAAAACTCATAATCAAAACTAGGTTGTAGACTTGCTAAGGGGGGTTTTAAGCTACTAGAGATACAACCATAAAGCCATTTTACATTTAGTAAGATCATTAACGTTGATCAAACAATCAATGCCCTGTGGTAAATCATGTCTAAAGTTAAACAATATAAATTTAGATTTACAGTAATTAGTTGGTCTATATTTTTTTTCTCACTCTACCTACCTCTATTAGACTATCATCCATGTGATCTAGTGTGCTCTTAATGAGGACTCTATAGGACTTCTCCGCACATGACCAAATCACCCAAGTAAAATCCACCGTCTTTTTTGTATTGGGTTTTTACCCCAACTTCCTCCCTAGTGTAATCCACCATAATCATATCTTGACTATTCATTCAAACATCAAAATATTCGCATTTCGTCCCTGTCGATTGAGTCTATCATACTATCTTGCATACTTGTGTGGTTGACAAGTAGCTGCTACCATTAAGCAGGAAAAAACAAGGTCTAGCAAATTCGACTGTTTTCCTCTACACTTAGGCATGGCATTGGGGCGGGGTGGGGACGGGTTTTACCTTCCCCGTCCCCATACCCGATTTGAATATACTTACCAATTACCCTAGCCATACCCAACGGGGATGAGAAATTGAATCCCATCCCCGTCCCCAACGGGTTCGGGTATCCCCGCCCCATCCCCGTCCCCGCATTGAATAATTTTTTTTAATAAAAAATAGAAGTTTTTTTTCATCCTCAAAAGCAACGTTGTAATACATTATCCAACAATACGCTAACTTTAACATTTGTTAGATGGATTGATTCAGTTGATACTTTAAATATCAATGGTAGTTTTTATTAAAATGACAATTATCAAACAAAATAACATGACATATCATTATAAAGTAATTTTTTACAATTGGGACGGGTTTGGGTATGGGTTCGGGGTGGGTACCTATATACCCGTTACCTGTCCCATACCCGTGTTTTGAAATCGGGGAAAACCCATACCCATACCCAAACCCAGTCAAAACGGGGAAAACCCGTCAAATTGGGTTTGGTTCGGGTGGGTAACCGCGGGTATGGGTTTTGTTGCCATGCCTATCTACACTCCCTCATAATCTTGCTCAATAGAACTAAATGGGTGGGAAAAAAAATCCCCATAGTTGGACGAGCATGATCATTTGAACTTTAGAGAAAACAATTGGCAGTGTCCATAACACGTACATAGTCCAAAACAATTGTCATGATGCAATTTAGGAGTCCTGTTTTGAAAATAACTTAGAGTCACTGCAACATATGAGCATACATCCAACATACTCCCTCCGTCCCAAAATATAAGCAAAAATTGGTCAACAAAAGTGAATGTATTTGGTTCAAAATTTGTACCAAATACATCAACTTATGTTGACTCATTTTTGCTTACATTTTGGGACAGAGGGAGTATAATTGATGAGTAAACTAACAAACCATTGCAAAGAGGAAATATGTGAAGTACATCATGTTCTTCAAAGAAACATTGTCGAGTTTGATTGTACATAAAGCCCAAGATTGCAATAAGAATCCAACATGATTGTGATAGGATACTTAGAATAAGGAGAACTAATGTGTCGACTCGGTTATTTCTAGAAGCAAGTACGGCTCATCCTAATCTAGAAGGATCTATATGCATTCTGATAAGGAGTAATATTGAGTATGTTAGGGTGCACTTGTCTTATTTTGGGTATGAATTTGCCTATATAAGCATTGTATGACCTTAAGGTGAAATGAATGAAAAATATAATCAAGTTCTCTCTCTAAATTCTAGGAGTGTATCCTTACTCGAATTGGGTCGTATCAGATTGAGCCCAATAACATGCATCAAAGCATAAGAAAATGTATATACCTTATTGCTAGGAACCTCAATTTCTCGTGTGGTTGTTGTGCCAGAGCCGGATATAGGTTGATTTTCTCTAGAACAAGAAGCATCATGCTGAAAGGTGGGATCAATAGAGCTGCAATCAACATGAATCTCTTTGGCATCCTCAACGGGAATCTCTTTGGTATTTGTAGGGTCAGTAGTTTCTTCTGTGTTATCTTTAGATACATCTTGAACTTCCTCTGAAGAAGTGTTTTCCTCTGGCTCAACAAAACCATAACATTAATAACAACCTATGAAAGACACTCTTCGCATTAGGCATGTCCTGTTATGTTTCAGACACCATGTCGTGTCTGACACCAACACGACACAGACACAAATAATTACATTGAATTATGTCATTTTCAAGAATTAGTATAGGTGTCTATCGACTTATATCAGTGTCTGATGTCGGTGTCTGTGCTTCATAGATAACACATAATTCCTTACCATCTATGAAGCACGGATACGGACACGGCACCAACACCGACATGCCAACACAGCTAATAATTTGGGAAAATCTATAATTCAATGTAATTATATGTGTCGGTGTCGTATCAGACACGACACGTGTCGGACACCTGGACACACCTAATCAGAGGAATGTTTGTGCTCCGTAGCTTAACATCAAAGCGCATTATATATCAAAGCGCATTATATATCAAAGCATTTTCAACATGCATAGCAGTGACAATAACAGTTACGAACATTTTAGAAGGTGAAGAATAAATGTTGTACCTAGGTGATGCTGGTTATCGTGGTCAAGACGAGGACGCTTGTTCTCACCGTCATCAGAGTGTAAAGCTTCGAACTTTCGCTTACAATCGGGTGCCGCGACAATCATTTCGTCTTCTTCGGCCATAATGCAAGCGCGCGAGAATGAAGTCAGTGAGTAGGGACGGTGATCAAAGAGATAAATGAATAAGCTGCGTGGTATTGCCAAACAGTGTCTAAGATAATTTTTGCATTTTATTGTTTAATTCGTGTTTGATTAAATTATTTTTTATTGTGTCCTCGTGAGCTTAGCTCTGTTGGTATGGACAATGCATAAAATATGCAAGGTCTGGGGATGCCAAAGACATGGATGCAGTTTACTAATAAGTTGTTTTTTATTTATTTTTGAAACTTTATCCATGTATATTTTATTGATAGTGCGCAATACTTTGTCCCTAGAAAGAAATATGAAGATCGATAAGGGATTATTAATTGAGTTCGTTGCAAAAATCCAAACATTCGTACATTGAATGGCTAATGATAATCAAATTAAGAGTGAAGCTCGCCATGTCCAGCACACGACAATTGATGAGAAGAATGTTTGTCTTCGACCCTCTTCTACCCCTCAATCTTACTTATGAGTTCTAGATCCCTGCAACACTCTCGCGTGGAAAAACCAAAAGGGTCCTTGCGACCACAAAGGAATGACCGCTCGAGAGTATCATCTCAAGAGCATGATGAAAGAATCCTCCGAGGACTATTCACTAGAAGGATACAAGAAGCTCGGATCTCTACTAGTCTGGAGAAACCTCCACAGTTAGATACCTACAATGGTACCATTGTGATGACACTCTGTCATTACTAGTTTTGTTGACACTTTTTCATGTATTTTTAAGGTAATTCATCAAGATATTCAAGCTGAAAGCACTTAAAAACGAAGATTTCAAGCCACTGGAACACTGGAAAAATTGGGCCCCGATTTCATGAGTTCGGGCGCCAATTTTCGCAACAATGGAATGGCCAACTTTCTGGAAAAATCGGGCCCCGATTTGGTAAAATCGGGCCCCGATTTGGTAAAATTGGGCCCCGATTTCAGGTTCATCTGGACGCGTTTTTCTCATTTCGGGCCCCGATTTTGAGACTCGGTGGCCGATTTTTGGTTGCCTATTTATAGAAAAGTGCGTTTCTGAATTAAGGGTTCACGTTTTTGGAGATCTAAAGGCACAAAAACACATAGGAAGCGATCGGGAGCACAATTGGAGGAGATTCATCAAGAAAAGTTCATGAATTGTTCTTGTAATCTCTTTTACTCTTTCCTTTTGTTTGATTGCTATGTGTAACTAAACCCTCCATTGTTGGGGATAACCTTAGATGAACATGATTGTTATGACCTAATTTTAATTATCGTTGAAACTCATTGAATTGCTTTTCTTATCTCTGTTCTTAATGCTTTTATTGCTTGGCCGCCTTTAAATTGATTTACGGTTTATATTGTGATACGGAAGTGGAATTTATAAACGCTTGAGATAAGAAATTCTTGCCTTTATAATCTATGAATAGATGCAAACCCTTGGAACCATTTGAGAATCCTTGTCCGTTCATGCTTAATTCTAATCTTAAAATTTACTAAGGAATTAGGTGTTTATTTTAGAATTAACGTTTCTGTCACTAAGGAATTAGGGCACGAATTTTATAGAGGATTCGGTAGCAACTAGATGAGTCGATTCAATAGCGATAATTAGGTTGTTAACATGAAATAGTCATCCAGTAAAACTCATCCCCAACACTTTTCTCTTTATAAGTTTGAACCATATTTACTTTGTTTAATTTTCATTATTGCGATAAAACAAACTTCGTAACTTTTTGTTCAATTAAGTCTTAAATATGATTCAATGGTATAACGCGATCCTCAAGTTCGACACTCGGTTTTACCGTTTTACTTTACTTCTTGCACGATTTCGTACACTTGCGAAAATCGCTATCACATTGACCCGGATAAGCATATCAAAAACATCGAAGTTATTCTCTACTACATGAATTTTCGAGGAGCGGTGAAGTGCAAGTTATTTGCCACCACACTATAAAAAGGTATAATGACATGGTACAAGAGTCATTGAAGAGTATACATTGATTTGTGGGTGGAGTTATGTCACCAGTTAACTGCTCACTTGATAGTGTCTTGAAGACAACCAAATATTGTGGCGACGTTAAAGGTCGTTTTACAAGGAAAGAATGAGCCACTTTCGGGACTACTTTGTAAGATTCAACAAGGAGATTGTCCATGTGTGAGGAGCGTATGAGAAAATGAAATTATACTTAATGGATAAAGGTCCTTGTCGGGCAACCGACTTATACAAAACCATAGGAACCGAGGAGCATCAATGAATACTCGAACACAACAACAAAAAATTACATAAGGTATGAAGAGAAACAAAACACAAATCAATGTTCGCCAGCTCTAGAATCCACCTCAACAAGTGAGTCTAGCTCAACTACTTAGTTCACACAATGGTCACCAACATAGATAAAACTTTCATCACACAATATATACAGTTTACACCTCATAAGAGAAAATGAAACCACCACAAGTTCCACTACCGAGTATGGAGAAAAATTAGGTAAAGCTCGCATCCCACATTAGATGCTCTATGAGGAAGAGAACTTCCCACAAGTTGATCCATACATATAATCTAAAAGGACAAGTGAAATCTATTTGACAGAATTTACTTGATCCTCGATAAGCCAACTACCAACTGCTACATCACATACGAGCATGTAAGGCAAAATCCCATCTCGTGATGAGATCTTCTCACCTCAGGGTTGAGAACTAAACACAATTTTGTTCCTCCACCTTTACCCATTCGAAAAATATTTTCGAATAGACGTTTGGATTACCCTACTCTTAAACATGGAACGTCTAATATGTGTCCAACACATGTTGTAGAAAACTCAAACATAGATCCCCTCGTAAACAACACACATGTCATTACTTCATTAGATGACGAATAAGATACTTGGGGAGGAAGGGCACCATATTTTGGATCAAACCGTGATTCAAATAAAAATGTTATGCTCATACAAACGGGGAAGAGAACTTGGCCCAAAGCAAACTTCCTAGAAAAGCTCAAGCAAACGAGCATTAACAACGGAGGTGTAACACCATGCTACACAATTATCTTCATTTAAAGGACAAATCTTGTCAACACAACAAACATAATTTGATCCTCAGCATGCATGTTACCAACTTCTTCATCATCGATGAGTATGTTAGGAAGAACCCCATCTCATGATGTGATCTTCATGTGTCGGGGCAGAGAACTAGTTTTTGTTCCCTAGCGTTAACCCATTCGAAAAAGCAACTTTGAATACAAGTTGGGATAACGTAATCCGAACGTAATGCTATTAAAGTTAAATGTCCTCGACAATACTTTTGCTCTCCTTGTGAGACCATGAAGCTAATTGTCCTCGACAATACATCTCCCCTCTCAGCGAGACTATGCAAGTCAAAGTAGTTAGTGGGGTGTATCATATTGAAAAGGTGTACATGTAACATAATTTAAATGGAAAGGTTCTTAGCTCTCATTCATGCACTCTTAACTCCCTGCGATTCGAGTAAGGATCTACTCCATCTATCAAAATGAATGGAGTATGTAATTTAGAGAGAGATGAACACAAAAAAATGAGCCATACTTCTACCACTAAGTGGATCCCATCAGCATTAATTACATTTTACTTTTTTTTTAAACTTTTTTTTGTTTCTTTATCTTTATAAATAAAAAAAATTAAGAGAATGGTAAATGGAGACAATCCAAGTCCTTCTATCCCCCCTTAATTAATTAAGCTATTAACTACACCCTCTTTTCTTTACATTTACCGCGTTATATTTTCTCTCAAACTCAATACTTTTTCTATTGCTAGAATCTAATCACAACGAGAATCACGTTCTGCATAATCTTTTTGGGGTAATAGTCACTTTAGTCCCTGAATATGTAATGATTAGTCATTTTAGTCCTTCATTGTATCAAAATTTCAAAATAGTCCCTGATTTTGCATTTTGTTAGTCAAAATAGTCCTTGACACTAAAATAATCTCTCAATGTTCACAATAACTCTTTTTATATAGGGACTAAAATGACAATAAACATGTACTTATAAGGACTAATATGACAATAAGTAAGTACATTGGAGGACTAATCTGACAATATTAATGAAATATTTTAACACCAAGGACTATTTTGACTAACAAAATGCACAATCAGAGACTACTTTGAAGTTTTGATACATTGAAGAACTATTTTGACTACTCATTACAATTTCAGGAACCAAAGTGACTATTACCCCAATCTTTTTTTCCTTTTCAATTTTCAGTGACATCTTCAATTAACTTGCAAATTCAAACTCATCTCTCACTCACTCTCTCTCTCTCTCTCTCATCACTGACTTCACACTCGCGCTTGAATTTCACCCCTACTTATGGCCGAAGAAGAATTGGTTGTTGTTACAAGTTTCGTTCCCTCTGATTGTAAGCGCAAGTTCGAAGATCAACACTCTGATGACGGTGAGAACAAGCGTCCTTGTCTTGACGATGATAACCAGAATTACCTAGGTACAACATTTATTCTAAAATCTTCGTAATTAATTCACTTTTCATTTGATTAAGCTCGTTTGGATAAACAACTTATTTGCAGCTTATAGCACAAGCATGATAAGCGCTTTTGTATAAGCTAGTTTTCTATAAGTTATAAGCTTTTATAAGGTTTTTTGATAATAATATCTTGGAGAATTTATGAAATAAGCTGAAAACAGCTTACTGATGTGCTAAATTTGTTGAAAATGCTTTGATATACAATGTGCTTTTAATTGTAAGAAATGTTATCTATGAACCAGAGTCATGGACACCGGACATGACACGGACACAAACACAAACATGTTGACACCGATAATAATTTGAGAAAATGACATAATTCAATGTAATCATATGTGTCAGTGTCGGGTCGGTGTTGGACACGAAAAGTAACCGACATCGGGACATGCTTGATCTGAGGAGTATCCGTACTTCATAGCGTGTTATTAATGTTATGGTTTTGGCAGCTGATACTAACAGACATGATGAAAAGAAGGTTGCTGAGCCAGAGGAAAATGCTCATTCGGAGGAAATTCAAGATGTATCTAAAGATAATTCAGAAGAAACGGCTAAGCCTACCAATACCAAAGAGATTCTCGTTGAGGAGCCATCTAAATCAATTGAACAACTTGATTCCAGCTCGAATGATCCCACCTTTCAGCATGATACTTCTTCTGGACAAAAGCAACCTATATCCAGGTCTGACACAACAACCACACAAGAAATTGAGGTTCCTAGCAATAAGGTATGTACATCCTCTTAAACTCTGGTAAAAAATAGTGGATACTGGATAGCTGCTAGGCTAGTCTATAGGGGATGGACCTATAGTGGATGACTTAAAGTTAGCTTATAGCGGATTAGCTAGCTGATTTAATTTGTATTGTTTGGTAAAATTAGCAGCTGAACTAGCTTATAAATATGAAATGACATAAAAAATATATATTTATTGAATATTTACTTTTTTCAATTAAGACTACAGGGGTAAAATTGAGAGAAAAAATGATAAGCTGTAAGCTACTTGAATTAGCTTATCAAAAACTGCTATAAGCTAATAAAAATAAGCTATAGGCTCATCAGTAAATGACCTGTTGCCAAACGGGTCTATTTTAGTCATATGAGCTTATAAGCTTATAAGCTATGAGCCATAAGCTCAAAAATGTGTCTTGCCAAACACACCCTTAGGCTTGGATACGTGTTATTGGGCTCAATCATGTCGGATTCTTATTGTCAATCTTGGGGGCTTTGTGTACAATCAAACTCGACAATGTTTCTTTGAAGAACATGATGTAATTCACATATTTCCTCTCTGCAATGGTTTGTTTGTTTACTCCTCAATTATACGTTGGATGTCTGCTCATATGTTGTGACGGCTCTAAGTCATTTTCAAAATTGGACTCCTAAACTGCATCATACCAATTGTTTTGGACTATGTGTTTGTTTTTTACGGAGTTGAAAAAATCAAGCTTGCCACAAAAATGCACGTGTTATAGACACTGCCAATTGTTTTTTCTAAAGTTCAAATGAATTTGCTAGAACTTGTTTTCTCCTGCTTAATGGCAACAGCTACTTGTCAACCACACGAGTAAGCATGATAGGATGATAGACTCAATTGACAGGGATGAGATACGAATATTATGATGGTTGAATGAATACACAAAATAGGATTATGCTGGATTACACTAGAGAGGAAGTTGGGGTAAATACCCATTACAAAAAAAATTATGGATTCTACTTGGGTGATTTGGTCATGTGCGGAGAAGTCTTACAGAGTCCTCATTAAGAATTCACTAGATCACATGGATGATAGTCTAATAGAGGTAGGTAGAGTGAGATAAAAAAAAATATAGACCAACTAAACAATGTAGATCTAAAATTTATATTGATTAACTTTAGACATGATTTACAACAGAGCATTGATTGTTTGATCAACGTTGATGACCTTACTAAATGGAAAATGGCTTTATGGTTGTATCTCTAGTAGCTTAAAACCCCCTTTTGCAGGTCTACAACCTAGTTTTGATTTTGACTTTTTATGCACAGTTCTTCATTTTTGCTATCCATAATGGGTGATCATTTTCCTTCTTTTTCCCTTGTTTCTTTAAGGAGTTCAATTTGAAGGATCTTTTGGAAAGTATATATGAGTTCGAAAACCTAATGGATGCCATGTTCACAGAGGTTAGATACCATATCCGATCTTTATCTCAGCCTCTTGCTATTATATAGTTCTTACATTGTTTAACTTTTGAAATTCCACAGGCTGATGCTGGAGATTCTCCTGCACGTGAAGTTCCAAATGAGAAGGTGATAAACTTTAAATATTTGTCAATTTATGTTTTCCATTTATCCAATAGCTTTGAATCACAAAATTTGTGCAGGTCTACAACTTACTTTAGATTATGAGTTTTTGTGCATAGTTTTTCCTTTTTGTTATCGACAATGGGTGATCATTTTCCTTCTTTTTTCCCTTGTTTCTTTTAGGAGTTCAATTTGAATGATTTTTTGGAAAGTATAGACAAGGCAGAAAAGCTATTGGATGCCATGAGTGCAGAGGTTAGATACCATATCCGATCTTTATATCAGCCTTCTTGTTCTTCTCTTGCTATTATATAGTTGTTACATCGTTTAACTTTTGAAATTTCACAGGACGATGATGGAGGTTCTCCTGCATTTGTAGCTCAAGACCTCTCCCCTGCTCGGGCTATCATGGGATCTGATCACATTCAAATACAAGTTCCAAATGAGAAGTTTGAAATTCCACAGGCTGATGCTGGAGGTTCTCCTGCACTTGTAGCTCGAGGCCTCTCCCCTGCTCAGGCTATTGTGGGATCTGATCAAATTCAGATACAAGTTCCAAATGAGAAAGTGAGAAACTGATAATATCCGTCTATTTATGTTTTACATTTATTCATGCTTTATGTTAACATAACTTTGAATCACAAAATTTATACAGGTAGGATTAATCATTGCGAAGAGTGGGTAAGATGTAAACAATTAATTTATTTCATTATAATTAAACACACGACATAACAAGCCATTCTCAAATAACTTCTCCCCCATTTCATAAATTATATTTCATCGTTTTCTTTGTTCTCCTTTTCACTTCTTATCAAACAAACCATTTATTAGAAGTTTTCACATTTTGAATTTGTGCAATTCAAACCTTTGTTGATCATTATCCCCTTTTAGTAAGAGTTTTTGGTTTAAAATTCTTGGAACCTAATCTCCTCAATCACATGAGTTGCTGTAACTGAAGTTTTAAATTTTGAAAGGGGGAGAAAGTTAATTGATGCTTGTACAGTAAAATTCTTTTTAGGCTTTCTCACTTTCATCCTGCTGTTTTAGATTTAGCTTATGGGCTCTGATGATGCTCTCTTAATTGTTTTAGTTGATACCTCAACATCTTCCCGAAGCCAATGATTCTAAAGAAAGGACTGTCCAAGTTACCGCTGATAAGAGGCAAATTGAAATTGCACAAGAAATGGCAAAGGAAGCCTTGAGTCAGGTTTGTTTTACTATACAAAGGAAGTCTTAATTGTACAGTAAAATTCTTTTTAGGCTTTCTCACTTTCATCCTGCTGTTTTAGATTTAGCTTATGGGATCTGATGACGCTCTCTTAATTGTTTTAGTTGATACCTCAACATCTTCCCGAAGCCGATGATTCTAAAGAAAGGACTGTCCAAGTTACTGGTGATAAGAGGCAAATTGAAATTGCACAGGAAATGACAAAGGAAGCCTTGAGTCAGGTTTGTTTGACTATACATATCTTGTGCTGATAAAGTTTGCAATTGGATAGTTTAGATATTATTTGTGCATATTTATGTTTTACTGGTGTTATTATGTCAATGCTAACATTTTGCGTTTTTGATATATTGTTGATATTCCTTTTTATGTTGTGATTTTTTTGTTGTATTTTCATGTTAAAAACATGGTGCATAAACTCATTTAGTCACTCATTGCATGTTCTGTAATAAATTGCACTAAGTTTATGTTGACTTAAAGTAGATCCATATATGTGCCAACTTCAGCTTCTTTTCTATGGTAGACTGAGGTTTATATGTCATGCTGATTGTGGAGGTGATCGGGTTATGTAATTTAAACTAAACTGATTGCAATGTACTGTCGTTTACAAGTTCTTGTAATTACAAGTTCTGTTTATAGCTTCGTTTGATTCTATCATGCCAAAAAATAATAGTTCTGGAGAATGATTGCTTGTAATAGGGATCCTGTAAAATAGGGATCTAGGCATTTGCTATGTTGTTAGCATGCATAAAATAGAGATCTGGACAAACACTTCATATGCCTGCTCTAAATTGGTTCAGTGTTGCTCTATAGTTGCATTTGCTAAAACAATACAAATCGTGATTGTGTGTATGGATGTATTGTACTATTGTATCAATTGTTGCCATGCAAGTGAGATAGATCACCTGAAACAGTTTTTACGAGTTTGGAATTTGAACTATAATCCATGCCAAAGTCAATTAAATATTTTTAGGAAGATCGTAAATGTAAAACCAAGATGACAGTTAGGATGACTTATTTATCTTGAGGTGCCAATTTTGAATTGGTTGACTTTAAAAAAGCATATTTGACCGTTGACTTTTCCATGGGGTCAGCATTGCTTTCTTGATGTAGCATAGTCAGCATATTCACTTTCTATGAAGAGAGGTCCCGGCATTAAAACCCCAATTGCAGGATGCTTAATGGTTGGTAAGATTGCTTCAAGACTTAAAAATAATGTTTCAGTAAGACTATATTGTGCCGGCATTGGCGCTCAAAATGAGCAGCCGTAGGATTTGTATAAGACCTTTTGGAAGATAAGAGTCATACCTGGTGAAGTCGTGTCTTCTGATGATTTTAACTGTGTTGAAGTTATATTCCTCTATCTAGTTCTTTATTGAGAAAAACATGATAAGTAATTCTTGTCATTTGGTCTGTTTTGATGTTAAGTAAATTTTAATCAAGGTAGCCATGAGACCCGGAACCAGTCCAAATATGTTGTGTTGATTTACCTGCTTTCTGACTTATCTTTGACCTGATGTCAATAAAGGACCAATGCAAATATGTTTGCTTATTTAGCTGCTTTTAAACATATCTTTGACCTGATGATACACTTGGGTTTTTTGTTTACACGACATTTTGCTTCATTATTTTTTGTTTCATTCTGTTTTAAAAAAAAATCACTATTTTATATATCAAAGATTAATTACACATGAATAGAAGGCAAGAGGGCAACAAGCTGCGCCGCTAGGTAAATTACTATTGTTGATGATTAATTACACTCTGTTTTTGTTTTTGAATTTTTCTCCATTATATTGTTTTGTATTATAAGAGGAGAAAATGGTAAATTAGTTAACTAAACATATATTTAACTAAAGAGGAATGCTAGCAACACTCTTTTCAACACTCTCACTAACACTCACTCATTTATTGGGTGGAGTTCATATATGTTGATTTCACCCAATAAAAGGGTGAGTGTTGGAGAGTGTTGAAAAGAGTGTGTTCCTAACACTCCTCTTAACTAAAATCCCTCCCCTATGTTGGAAAGCAGGTAAATCAACGCAACATATTTGGACTGGTTCCGGATCTCATGGCTACCTTAATTAAAATTTACTTAACATCAAAACAGACCAAATGACAAGAATTACTTATCATGTTTTTCTGAATAAAGAACTAGATAGAGGAATATAACTTCAACACAGTTAAAATCATCAGAAGACACGACTTCACTAGGTATGATTCTTATCTTCCAAAAGGTCTCATACAAATCATATAGCTGCTCGTTTTGAGCGCCAATGGCAGCACAATACAATCTTACTGAATCATTATTTTTAGTCTTGAAGCAATCTTACCAACCATTAAGCATCCTACAATTGGAGGTTTTAATGCCTGACACCTCTCTTCAGAGCACGAAAGTGAATATGCTGACTATGCTATATCAAGAAAGCGAATGGAACATCAATATTTCTGACAGATTGATATAATACTACGTATCAACCTGGTTCAGCTTTCACTTTATTTTGTCTTTAAAACATGTTGGTATGTTGAAAGCAGCAGAAGTATTATACCAATCTGTCACCTCTTCTAAGTTTCGCCATCTTTGTCTAGTTATCGTTGAATTGTTTGATTGAAATTTAGCTTATAGTTTTGCTTTTGCATTGTCATAATTTTGCTGTTGCATTGTCAGGCTTCTTCCATTTTCCTTTTTTTTTTGCTGAGGTGAAGTATTTTTTCTGTGATAATATTTCTTTTGTATAGCTGTTTACTTTATTATGTACTGCAGTTGAGCTCTGAGATGATAATGGCAGGATATAGATGTTGCATTATCTTGACAGCTTGCTGCTTGTTGTTTTGTCACTTGACATTTGGTAGAAGTTTTGATGACATAGTCTACATGCTAAAGAAAATTACTTCTTTTACCATTTTACTGGTTTTGGAGGAGCATGTCCTTCAATCGGATTTGAATAACATCACAATTAAATGAGTGCTCAGGGTTTAATATTTGGTATTGACTATCATGGCAACTGGATTTAATATTTAATTGGATCACTATAGCTGCATCTTTGTTATTGACTGATTCTACCTGTTTTCATATTATTCTGGTTATCGTTTTTTTTCCTATTACTTACTTTTGTATGCTGTGCTGGAATAGCCTGTCAAGTCATCATCAGGTGGTTTCAGCCAGCAGGCCTACCGTCCGCCACAAGGATCTGGTGGTCCACCACTATGGGGTCAGCAAGGTTCACATTATGGCCACCCACCATCATATTACTATCAGCATCGCTGGCCATATCCCTCTCATAATCAATCATATGCACCTACTCCTTATGGAAATTATCCTCAACATATGGCTCCAAGGAGCAGTTACGGTTCTGGTTGGGAGCAAAGGCCTCACCAGAGTTTGCAGGGGCCGCCCTCACACAACAGGGGTTATGATCATTATGGTGGACAAAGGGGTCATTCATCTGAAGTTACATCATCCGCCCCGCATCCCAGATCTATCCCCCAACACTGTACCGGTCCTTATCCTTTACCCTCCATAAGTCCATCCCCTGTTCAGATTAATTACAATTACGAAAACCGTCCCCCTGCACAATATCCATATGGAGGACATCCAACCTACCCTCAAGCCTGGGCTCAAGCAAATGATGCACCTCCACAGCAGTATGGAAAGCCACCATTGTATGGCGTGCCACCTTCACAAGGGCAGCATCCACAGGCTTATGTCCACCCTAGAGCCACTCAACCAGGCGAGATTCCGTATCAGGGTTCTACTCCAGCACAATCATATGGCAGGCCACCATTGTTTGGCATGCCACCTTCACAAGGACAACATCCAGAGTCTTATGGCCCCCCTAGAGCCACTCAACCAGGCGAGATTCCGTATCATGGTTGTACTCCAGCACAATCATATGGCAGGCCACCATTGTTTGGCATGCCACCTTCACAAGGACAACATCCAGAGTCTTATTGCCCCCCTAGAGCCACTCAACCAGGCGAGATTCCGTATCATGGTTCTACTCCAGCACCATATGGCAGGCCACCATTGTTTGGCATGCCACCTTCACAAGGACAACATCCAGAGTCTTATGGCCCCCCTAGAGCCACTCAACCAGGCGAGATTCCGTATCATGGTTCTACTCCAGCACAATCATATCTCAGGCCACCATTGTTTGGCATGCCACCTTCACAAGGACAACATCCAGAGTCCTATGGCCCCCCTAGAGCCACTCAACCAGGCGAGATTCCGTATCAGGGTTCTACTCCAGCACAATCACATGGCAGGCCACCATTGTATGGCGTGCCACCTTCACAAGGACAACATCCAGTCTTATGGCGGCCACCCTAGAGCCACTCAACCAGGCAAGAGTCTGTATCAGGGTTCTACTCCAGCACAATAATATGGCAAAAAGCAACAACTATATCTATATGCATCATCGGGGTCATCACAAGCAGCATATCCTACATATGGGTCTGCACTCTGCACTAGCTGCCGATGGTTACAATCACCCGCAGTCTGCACCTGGACAAGTTTATGCCCAGCCTGGTGGACAACCCGGTTATGGGCAACCAGGTGCCCAGGCCGCACCTAGTTATGCGCAAGTTGGTCATACTGGTTATGGATCATAACCATCTTCTCAGCAGACTTGCCCTGAACAACCAGCCTCTAACAATGCAGTTTATGGCTACCAAGCACCCTTAGATCCTCCTTATAACAGCGGCAGCCAGGTGCAGCCAGGTTATGTTCAACCCAGACCAAACTCAAACTTGTTATTACAAAGCTAACCCACAACCAGCTGGTTATGCGGCTGTACCAGCAGCACCAAGTGCTCCTGCAGATATGGCAAGACAATATCACCTCAGCTGCTGTTTATGCCCAATCGGATACCACCCAAATTTATGGTGAACCTCGATGATTTATATTTTAATCTTAATATTAACATGTATAAGTATCAACAGCTATATTTTATATTGACAACCATATTTTAACTTACATGTAATTTGTTATACCTAATTTGTTATTGACAGTAACCAAACAGGAAAAAGTAATTCATATTTGATTTTTATCAAAACTGTTTTTGTCAAAATACAACAATGGAAGCATGGTTTTGGAGTCCGAGTTGAGAAGTTATCATAATGAATTGTAAACAAAGATTTATACCGGGTAACACATCCTACACAACTCCATATTTTTAAGGAATATAAAACCTTGCTGCACTTGATGATACTAAGACTACATTATATTAACCTAACCCCTACTGATATATTAACAAAATTGATATATAAAAAATGACATCACCATTCAACACAAAGATCTAAGCATATAAAAGTCACCCACCAAAGATATAGAGCTCGTAAAACTTGTCCTTCTCTTTCCATTTCATTAATAATTGATGGTGTAAATTAATACTTCATTTCAGTGCTCAAGCTTTAGTCGTCACTATAAGAACATACCAATAATATCTAATAAAGTCAAACCATAACATGAGATAAGAATTCGTAAAGTTCGTGATTAGAAATGCATTTTCACGTAGTACCTCATGTCTTTAGAAAATGGATGAGTATATGACATCAAGATATGATTGATGGCCTATAATAGGCTATAGGTTTATAGGCCTAAGCACATAAGTAAGATTACATAAGACCTAAATTTCAATGCAAAAATTAACGACAAAGGCATAAAACAATGATGTGCCCGTTTGGTTCAGCTTTGAATATAATTGATTCTGAGATAATTGATTCTGATAGAATTGATTCTGACAGAATTGATTCTGAGAGAATTGATTTATGTTTGGATACAATTATGTAGAATTGATTAAACAAAATGATTTATGTTTGGATGCAATTATGTAGAATTGCTTTTGAATGTATAATTACTAAAATAGACATAGCTAAAGGAGAATTGATAAAGAATGAGAATTGATAAAGGGCAATAAAGTAAAATAACGTGTTGTAATAATAAAATATACAAACCTATACACGTTGTTCATGGAGAATTGATTCTAGAAAAGCTAGAAGCTAGGATTTGTAGCTTCATGGATAATTGCTTTTGGAGGACAAAAGCAATTCTGAAAAGCTGAACCAAACACGTTGTTTTTGGCTAGAATTGCTTTTGGCACTGTAGAGAATTGATTTTGGGCTAGAATTGCTTCTCAGAAGCCAAACCAAACAGGCCCGATATAGGTGCTTCAATTTTTGCATTTTTTATATCAATCTTCTTCGTAAAATAAAATTGAAATGTGACTATGAGAATGAGAATTTTATATGAGAATGGTGAGAATGAGCTTATTCACGAGCTTATTCATGTGCTTATTCACGAGCTTGAAATCAATTCAAAACACAGTAAATTATTGATAAAGGTCAAGCATTCAAACTACCTCAAATATGAGAGTTGTTGTGTCATGGCAAATGGCACTACTCTAAAAGCAAATATTTTGATGGACCTTTGCTACATCCTAATATCCGGCTTGCTTCCCAAAATTTACACAACTACGTGTATTAACCCGTTCACTCGAGGTCAACACGTTGAAGTCTTGCAAACAATGCCTAAAAATATTAAGAGAATGAGAGAAAGGACTAGTCTTATTTTTCAACTGCCACCCACAAGGGCTAGTTTTTTCAAGGTTAAATTATTTTTGCAAGATTTTAACCCAAGTTATTTCTGCAAGATTAAATTATTTTTGCACAATTTTAGCCTAAGTTATTTTAGGGAAGTACACTAACGATTTAAAAAAAACTTTTTTTATCTAAAGATAAATAAATACTTAAAGTCATCTTGGTCAAAATCCGGAAAGCTACAATAAATATAACCGTCCTCAATCTTATAAGTGGAGAAACTCCACTCAAGTCTACACATGCATATTTTTTCCTACATATCCGTTTATTATAACATTTCGTGGTCTAAGTGTCAATCTTTCCTCATGTGGGTCGGTGAAGAAGTTCACAGACACATTTTTCTTTGTAAGATACCTTTGCCCGCCTAAAAATATAAAAAAGGACATCTCTAACAAATTCATGTCTGTATTTGAATCTTGGAAGCTCTTGATGATGAATTGTATGCTCTCCAATGTATTCAGACATGCCTTACGACAAACAAGGCAAACTTCATCAATAGAAAATAATGTAATCATGAGGCAATACATAAGGATATCATGGTACTCTACCGATGACATATGTTGGCCTAACCCATCAATAGGGATAGGTAGAAAAGAATCTTAAATATGTGCTACTTGCAAAAAAACAAAAATTGTTTTCTATCTTGTGGTCTTGAACATACAATTATATGTTTATAGTATATCAAAACAACATATTATAGACAAAATAACATCAAAATTATAATATAAAAAAAGTTCACATTACAAGTAACAATTATCAATTATGTGTTTTTTTTAACAAGACAAAATGAAATTTATATACCAAACGGTTCACCCCCGCACAAGGAGTGCAAGTGGAGAACCCAAAGAACAATAAAAGTCTTACAATAATAACAAAGAACATGAAAGAGAACTGATACAAGGTTTAATCCCCCAACAAGAAAGGATTAACTCATCAATGATGAAAGTCGAAAGCTAGACAAAGATTATTAGCTTTCAACCATCAGAATGATAATAATTTAACTCTATCAAGTAAAGAAGAAATTGACTCACATTTTGCTTAAAACAATTATTATTCATTTCTTTCCAAATAACTCAGACACGCGCCAACCACACAACATGCAACACTTTCCGAGTTGATTTTGACAAGTCGCCTAAAGCACTGAAGTGAAGACTATGATCAATCAAACTTAGAAGGTTCACTTAAATAATACTCATCCATTGCATAAGTAATATTCAAAGAGATCTAAAAAAACCATGTTCCAAAAATAAATGATTCACATTTTGTGCTGCATCAACATCTTGTAACACAAACATTCTAATTTTGCTGAAGAATTCCACGGTTAACCAGGTTATCTGTTGTAGGTAACTGGCTCTGAGACGCCACGCAAAAATAAACACATTCGAAGGAAGTGCTTTGTTCCAAATAATTTCATGTAACTCACTTAAAGTATTTGGTTCCGCCTCAGTTAACATCTGACAAACTCTTGTAACTGTGTACCCTTTTTACGGAGTAAGTTGCCACCGTCACCTATCTTCCACCCTGATCTGTATATAAATGTTAGATAAAACATCACTACATTCCCCCAACATCTCCTCCAAAGCAAAGAAGTGACAGCATCATTTCCAATTATGTTTGAAACATAAAATAATGATTTTGTTTTGCTTAAATGCAATTTGACCCCTTCAATTTTGGTTTAATTTGGATTTTACCCCATAAGTACTAAAATTTATGATTGCAGTTGAGTTTGATTTGATTCAGTTTTTGAAAGGAATTTGAAATCGGGTAAGCAATTTTCTTTTAAAAAAATATTCAATTTGATTTGATTCGTTGAAAATGCAACACGATTAAATTTACATACAAAAGAACACACACCTATAAAATTAGCACAAAGAAACAAAAATACAAATTAAAAATTTGATGATTCTTTGTGGTTCGTCACCTCATAACTACATTTACTTTCTCTCAACGAAATATTTTATTTGATTTATTGTGGTGAAAAAATGTCAAACTCTCTATTGTTATAATCTCTCTCCACATGTTTGTCATTAATCAATGTGAGATTTGAATTAATATCTACATTGATACAACAATTTAGGTGTCTTCTCACGTAAGATGTGGTGCTAAATTGGACTAATTAAGTTAATTAATAATTTTCAAGAGTAGAGTTTTGTGAGGGAAGAAAACAAAGGTTGGTTAGGGCACAACAATCATAATGGTAGCACATTTTCATTGACAAGCATCCATTGTATTATTGATTGGAAGCACGAGAACAAAATTGCCAGTTGTGGAAGTGACATTACATTATACACTACGAAATTTTCACTTACTGATTTGTTAATTTTACATAAATTGTGTACTTTGTTTGTTGATTGAAACCCTTTTTATAGACTTTGAAACCGTAGCATTTGTTTTCACTAACCAGTGTAGTGGCCAAAAGAAGATGCATGTAGGACCATAATAGCACTTATTAATGCTTTTCTTATCACAAAAATATAGCTGTGATCTCTCAAGCACAATATTATTCATATATTGAGCTGGTTTTAATTTCAACTTTCTGAAACTTGTGCAATTGAAAGGGACTATTAGGTAGATATGTCAGAAACCATAATAAGGGTGTGTGAACTGTTACAAAGAGCAAACAACCCAATTTACCTCTACGTGGACCTCCTTGAATAGACCACTTAGAAAACATGGGCCATTAATTCCACACCTTTTGTTACACTTTAGTTCCTAAACGGGATTTTTTATTTTTCTCAATTTTATCTCATGTAATATAGGTCATTTTCGATTTTTCATCTTGTAATTTTTTTTAAATTTTTGTCCTTATAGTTTGAATATTTCTGATTTTGGACCTTCATGAATTTTGATTGTACAAAATCGATGATATGACAGAAGATAAACCAAAATTTGCTCAAATTAACAAGGAGTAAACCAGAATTTGCTCAAATTACAGAGGATAAACCGAAATTTGCTCAAATTATAGGGGGCGAAATTTTCCTTGAAGGTCCAAAACTAAAAATTCTTCAGATTACAAGGACGAAAACTAAAAAAAAAAAATTACACGGTGGAAAACCAGAAATGACATATATTAGAGAAGTGTAAAGCACTATTAAACTTCTTTTACAATAAGATGCAACATATGATTTTCTTATTTAACATATAATTACACGAGAAAAACAATGTAAATGAGGTGTGTAATGTTTCTTATTTTTTCTAATGATAATAGTTTTTTTTTCCTTATTCATTTTTTCATAAAAACTATGATTTGATCTTCTGTTTAGAGAGATCAAGGGAAACGATCCAATACATTTTTCTTTAAAAAAAAAACAGTTATACAATAATTAGATAAATTTTTGTTGTTATTTGTTTGTTTCTTATTCCATTATTGAACATAGAAAATTAAATACTCAAAGTTTTTGGACCACCGTGTAGGAATATGAACTCCCCAAAAGCGAACATTAGGATCCAACCATAGCCAATATTGTTTGAACAATAAATGATTTGAGATCATGATTAAACTTGTGTAAATATAATAAGCAATTATTAAAAATCCAATGGTAAATTTGTAATTTAACATTTTATTATCTAAAGTGCACATCTCACATTAGAAGAGTCATATATATCCTTAATTATGGCTAGAAATTTGACAAGTGGTGTTACTTGTTTTAGCAAAGTTGCTAGCTAACTACTAGAATTCTAATTAAGAACTTGAAGTTGTCTTCCAAGAAATGCAAACGGTGGGGTATGAAGAGACAAAAAACAGGATGACAACGTTAATGAGTTTGTAAGAGAGTGGGACATTGCACATGATGATCATTGAGAGATAAAACTTGCATTGTAATTCATGATGTGGGAAAAAGATAAGAGAAACATGGACTCTTGTTATTTTGAGTAAAGTTAGACAACTACTTTTCAGTTATTAATTTCTTTTAGAGGGGATTCAGTTATTAGTTTCTATTAGCATTCACCTCTCTATTGAACAACAAAAGTTAGAATATTGTTGGGTGACATGAGTCGGATGATGATCCACGTTAGGTAATAGTAATCACATAACTAAGAGAGGCACTATACTTTTACTCATAATCTTAAGACAATAAATTTATGAGTTCATTTACTTATAAAGTGCTCGGCCATCCATTTTTCTAATCGATGTGAGACTTCTAACTCACACTTGCCATACAACAATCTCTCATCAAGTGTGAGTCCACCAATTCATCAAGCCACCCCTGAAGCGGAAACCACACAAATGAGAGATACACCACACTTTTACACAAAACATTAAGAAAATGTGTATATTGGATTTCCCACTTATAAAGTACTCAATCTCCACTTTTCTAACCGATGTAGGACTTCTAACTTACATTTGTTATAGAGCAAAAATTACTCATCTCACCTTGGATTCAAATTTTGACTAACATTTTTGTATATCATGTCCTAAAATAATTAACGCATTCGTAATAATATTTACGATCTTGTTTACCTGTGTCTAAAGACACATGTTAAGGACCCAAAAGTAACAATTTTACATTGACAAACATAATATTTTAATTTTTTTAAAAGTTAAATGTACAATTTTTAAGACATATATTTCTTAACATGTGCTCTTAAGGACACATGTTAGCACTTGCGTAATATATATCCCAAAGAGTGTCTCACTTTCATTTATCAATATGTAGTTTTAAGTGAATTTTTTTTTTCAATTTTTCAATTGTATCTCTAATTTTTTTGGTGGTGTCCGAGGTTCGAACCTCAAACCTTGCATATATTATGCATTGTTCTAACAACTGAGCTAAGCTCATCGGGACAATTGTAATTCCAATTAATACTATATGTAACACTTTCAAATTATTTGTTACTTTGTATTTATTATAATGGAAACAAACAAATTGTCAAGAAAGATGATATAATAAAATCATCATTTTTTTTTAATCTATGTGAAATGCTCTACGACTACTATGGTTGAATATAAGGATTTATGGTGAAATCTCTATATATATCAAAATGCAATGGCCGATAATGACCATTCACTGACCCATAATTAAATACCGTATTGTCCACAATGCATGAAAGATTTAAATTTGAAGGGTTATGCATCTTTCTCATAGTCATGCAATCAAAGCTTCGCCAGTGTAAAATAATGTTAGCACTCTCAACATTATTATAATAATTAATTTGTACATACATGCAGCCAATAACCTTATACACCATTCTTTTTATAATAATGGAAAGCATTGTTGCTGTATTTCAACTTTATAAGGATGGAGGATCTACAAGCAAAGACGTTACATGTGCATGAAATGTGCACCATTATCATTATATATATATATATATATATATATATATATATATATATATATGAAGCACTTGTGATATATTTTTATGTTGCAAAGAACAAATTTAATATGATTGAGTCCCATAATAATTGGAATCATGCACAGATATTAAACTCCATTATTGACTTTCACGGCACTTGATGTTCCTCTTGCCCTGAAGTATTTTTCAGTACAAAGGATCCACCAATATATGGGTCGTCTTCTCCATCAAAGATAGAAAACTCCATTATTGACTTCAATTAGCGGGAATGAGATCAAAATGAACGCACCAAATGATACAACCCAATTCGAGTAGGGATCACACTTCAGAAATTAAGAAATAAGACATACAATGCTTATATAGACTTGTGCATACTCATAATAAGATAAGTGCACCCTAACATATACTCAATATTATCTCTTAACAAGATACCTTCTAGATCCTTTTAGATTAAGGTGAGTCATAATAACTTCTAGAACTAGCTGAGTCACCACATTAGTACTCATTATTCTAAGTATCCTATCATCGACTATATAAAACCTTATCTTGTAAAGGGTGATCTTTTTTTTTCTTTTCTTTTTTTCATTTTCAAGGTTTGAGAATCATTATTTCTTGAGAGAAAAACAACCGTTGAATTTCAATTGAGATTTGTAGGGCATAGCACGTTGAAGAAAGATTTCACAGCAACCAGATATATACAAATACTCCATCCGTCCCATAATATAAGCAAAAAAAACTCATTTTCTTTGTCCCGAAATATAAGCAAAAAAGACAAACTTTTATACTATTTAATCTTGTTTTTTTAAAAAAATCTCTTTTCCAAGAAATACTTTTGTTTATTCTCATAAAATTAAATGCAAATTACATTCAATTTTCTCTCTCTTTCATTTTTTCCATAACCAATAGCCAATGAAAATTGTTTTTACATCTTCCTATAAAACTTTTTCCAAAGCAAACACAAAACTATACTCCAAATTCTTACTATGTTTTAGTTTTCTTAATAAGTGTGATTTTTTTTTTTGCTTATAATTTAGGACGGAGGGAGTATTATTTAATCCGTGACAATTTTTCTATAATCATTTATAATTTGAAGTTTAATGGAATATGTATCTATAAGTTTCATTTCCAACTTTAACATTGCAACAAAATAATCATGTAACAATTCCTTTCAATGAGGATGAAATTCATCAAATTATCTCTTTCTGTGACTGTTTTTTCAGGACAAGATTGCTTTGAAATGTAGTAACAGACAATACCTACGTCTAAGTTAGCAAGTGTTCACCTTGTTAGTTTGACCAAAATATCATTTGTCACTGCTTTAAAAAAAAATTCAAAATTTTGAAAATTCTTTTTTTAAATTAAAAAAATCTGAAAAAATAATTAAAAATCATAAAAAATTGCGGAAAAAAAATGTTAAAATTAAAACTGAAAAAACTGAAATTTTTCGGAGAAAAAATCGTAAGAAAAAATTCGGGAAAAAGCTGGGAAAAAAATTTTGAAGGAAAAAAAACAAAAAAAAAAATAAGCCAGGGGTATTTTCGTTATTTCCCATGCAATTTTGGTAATTTGCTGACGTGGCAGTGATTAAAAGGGGCGAGGGACGAAATTTCAAGTGATTAACTTTTACAGGGACGAAATGGGAGGATTAGTAAGCTCAGGGACGAAAATTCAAATGGCCTATAATTACAGGGACGAAAAGCATATTTTACCCTAAATAAAATAATTTTACAAGAGTGATGCTATTTATAGCGACAAAATACATCACGAGCGTTTCCCGAAATAATGGCAACCGTTAGATCAAGGACTTCCCGGAATACATGGGCAATTGGGGAGGAATAAGTGCTGATGTAGTTACCTTTTGTGACATCGTGATATTGTCGTGAGTTTAATTTTCGGGTGAATAAGCATTTTCCATTTTATAAATAGCAGTTAATTTTGTTAAAAACCAAACGCATGTTGTAGAGCTGTCCCATGAAATTTCATCGTACCAATGAAGCATCCACTTTCTCCAGGGAACACGGGTTGAATAATTTGAAGCTCCTTTTTTGTTTTTTGACTCATTAAAGAAGCTATTAAACATTATACCAAAAAGAACAAAGAAGCTACTAAACAAAATCAAAAGAAAAAAAAATATACAAAGCCATTTGAGTCTATAAACAAATATTAAGTGTTCTTAACCTATTGAGAAAGAAAATGAGAATACTGAATATACAAGTGACGTTAACCCAACATATTTAGTTTTGTTTTTTTCTTCCAAGTTTCCAGATGTTTTTGTTTTTTGTTTTTATCAAAATCTGCACCTTAAATTAGCAAGGTTGATGTTTGTTTATAAATATTTCAGGTGCAAATTAACAGCGGGTACAAACTAACAAATATTTTTTAACAAAAGTTGCTAAACTAACCCTCAAGTTATTAGTTTTTAATAATAATAAAGATGAATGATTTTTTTTGTCTAAATAAAAAGGTACACAATTATTTAGTAACCTCATATATATACACAAACATTAAGGTCTAAGTTATCAAGTGTTCACCTTTTTATTAGGACAAAACTAGCCTTGCTACCGGTGCTACCGTACCGGAAATGTAAAACGATAATGTAATATTTGATAGCAAAATAAAGTAGCATAGGCTGAAGTTATAAGTAAGATACAATAAATTGTAAAGTCAAGTTAACGGAAATACTGTTTCTTCTACAAATTTCTATAAACTTCCTTATACACCACATTCGAAGTAGTATTAATGCATTTGTCGTCGTCATCTGTAAGCAAAATTTTCAGACCATTTCTTGATGTAACTCTTGAAATTGCGACATGGAGTTGTCCATGCGAGAACACAGGGCGCAGAAGGTATATGCCAACTTGCTTCAGTGATTGCGCTTGACTCTTGTTTATTGTCATTGCAAAACACACAGATACAGGGAACTGTCTATGTTGAAATTTAAAATGAATCCTTGTATCTGAAGGCGTCAAATAAAGTCTAGGAATATAAAACTCTTCACCAATGTTACTTCTTGTTATAATTCTCCCTTCCAAAACATATTTTCCCATTTTTGTGATTATCAACCTGGTTCCGTTATAGAGGCCTATAGTAGGATCTAAGTTTCTCATTAACATCACGGGAACTCCAACCTTTAATATAATTTTGTGATTTGCGATAACTGAAGCATTGATAGAGTTTAAAAATTCGGGTGTATGAATATCATCTGGCATGTTCATCATTGATGGTTTTGTTGAAGGAGAATCACAACTTAGATACACCTTTTCCTCGCCAGGAATAAGAGCAAACATGTAATCATTAATCTCATCACATGTAGGCTATGTTTGGATTGATGGAATGTGGTGGAATGGAATGGAGTGGAATGGAGTGGGATGGAATCATATTCCACTGTTTGGATTTGTAAAATTTTAATGGAGTGGAATGGAATATGATGGAATCCATTCCATCATATACCACCACTTCCTCTTATTTTTCATTCCATCCAATTTGGGAGGTAAGCAATGGAATGGACTTTCTTTATTACATAATCGCCATTTGACCCCCCCTATTTTTTATTTCATCACTTTCCATATCATCCTCTTCTTCTTTTTTTTTTGCCATTTATTTTCATGTGCGTCAGCTACTCTCTTCTTCTTGTTTCTCTGTTTATCTTTCTTCTACACAAATTTGATTATACAAAAACCACACAACATAGAGCAAAATTTCAACGTAACCGACAAATAATTCAAAAGCATTGTGAGTTTTTTTTAATGGGAGAAACATCATGAGTTGTGTACGTGAACATAGAATAAAAGACATGCAAGAAAATATGGGGATTAACTCGGACAAATAATTTATTCAAGTACTCAACTTTTTAATTATAAAGTGTATTATCAATTAAGTAATGTTTAATTTTTTAAAAAATAATTCTAATATTTTAAAAGTCAGTATTAAATGATGGAACATGAGAAGCTGCGCCATAGGTACTGAGTTCATGCGAGGATACAGATTTGGATAATCTTCAAGTTTCTTATCCTTAATTATGTTCAACTAGTCAATATTGTTAATATTGTTTATTTGATGTTTTTTTTACGTAAAAGGGTATAATTGGAATAAAAAGTTATAATTCATTCCGTTCCGTCGACTTCCCAAACAATGGAATGGGAAATTAGTTCCATTCCGTCATAAAATATCCAAACAGTGGAATGATATCTTTATTCTGTTCCATTCCATTCCGTTCCATTTCATTCCATTCCGTTTCATTCCACTCCGTTAGATTTAAGCTATCCAAACAGAGCTGTAGAGTTTTTAGGTGTCAAAATAGCTCTATCTTGGAAAAATGTGATGTCATGCATAGATTCCAAAAGAGATGGGTATATGGACTCCAATTGATGCAACATGATCACTTGAACTATGAATGAGCAAATCATCTGGAATTTGCATAGTTATATGGTCATCATTATCCTCTCCAATGCTTCCATCACCAATACCTAGTACTCACTCGCTGAATTCTTTTCTTTCATTGAAGTCACTGTCTAAAGCACCATGTAACAACCTCATATTCTTTTCCTCCTTGTCCGACTCCAATATGTCATTGAATGCCATATAATCAAAGTGATTGACAGGTATTTTGCTTCCAGGTATTTTGGTTAACTTTGTCCTGTCTATCAAGGTTAGCTTGTATCTATGTTCAGTCATTGCATACTTGGGATCATTATGAGTGACCAAAATATTCTCCACCTCACACGCAGAAGAAACATCCACCATTGATTTGAACTTGGAAATCAAGTGCTTCTTCGATGTAGCTTGAATCTTACCAAACTGTTTGATAAGAGAAAATCTTAGAATACGCAATACAGACAACGAAAATATGATACATTACGTGCAGAAACTTAACTAATATTTCCCTAAAACACCATTACCTTTTCGTCAATGAAAAGCATATGGAGAAAGGAACCTTCCTGTGGCGTGGAGTAGTCTGGTATCGTCCATATATGTATCACACGAACTTGTAGCCTAATGTTAATCTTACCGGCAAGGCTGGTAGAAACAGGGGTGATGATTGGTGCCATTGTTTGTTAGGGAATTCTCTTCAGCTAACCTGGATAGTTGATGATTGGTAGTGTATGAGGATAAGAGTGGATGTCAAAAATTCCAAAACAATGTTATATAGCTTCAATTAATAAGGCAGTCAAAAAGCTCAGCTATGAGTTTATTGGAAAAAGCTAAGGTTAATGACAGTATATGGATATTAATTGGCTAAGCAGATACAAAATGTTCACTCACAATCTTGTACATTGATACACTACAAAACGGCGCATGGTAAAAAATAAAGGGGGGACATTGCGTTAATGCTCTGATTGTTCTTGTCTGCATTGAGTCTTATTCAATGTATTGGAAGCGGAAACGGTTGACTTTTCACCTTCAAGGAATTAAAATATGTAGGTATGCATGAGAAAACACATGGTACCCAAAATTGTTGAGCTCCCACACGTAACCAAATATTGTGTCCTTTGGACTTGGTTGATTTTGTTTGAAAATTTCACAAAAGACATAAATTCATTAGATATTAACATATTGCATCTAAATTCCAATTTAAATGTCGTATATGAATTTTAACATGAAATAAACACAATCACATGCACATTTAGCTCCAACCTTGTTTTACATTATGCTATGAGAATTATTTCAATCTGTTAGGCTTGTAATACCATTAACACAGACAATGCTTCTCCACCATCTTCTTATAGATAGAAATTACGATGATCATGATTTTTGTGTTTCAAGGACCCTTTTGACATATTTGTCATCTCAACTCAACTTAGGTTAATAGCTACTAGCACTTGATTAGAATTCAGGCTCATTAGTATTATTATTCTAGGGCTTTAATATGTGTTTCATCCCTGCAATTAGGGGTCATTTAAAATTTGGTCCCTGTAATCGCTAATCCTGGCAAATTACCCTTACAGACGTTAATCATTTAAAATTTCGTCCCTACACCCACTTACTGCCACGTCATCAAATTAGCAAAATGACATGGGAATGGACAAAAATACCCTCATCATCCTTCTTCTTCCTATGAAAAGTTATCCAAAGAACATTATCATTCAAAACAATCCCAAATGACATCTAAAGCTCACCGAAATGCCTAGCATCGATACCATCTTGATTATTCTTCTTGAAATCAATTCCACTTAGTCTCAAAAGCTCAATTGAATCATTTGCAAAAACATCCTCATTAACATTGAACAAGCTTCAACATAATTGAACAAGCTTCAACATATCAACATTATCTTTTAGGATTTTGTAATGATAATCATAATTGCTCTTGAAATTCCCAACAGGTCGAAGAACAATACCAGGGATTGAAACCATAAAAGCAAAAGAACAACAACAACACTAATAACAAAGAAACGAAATGATTGATCGAAACGGTAACGGCGGTGTTACGAAAAGTAACACAAGTGGGAAACAAGATTCACACATCCTAACCCTCAAAGCTCTGGAAATTTTAGGTAAAAAAACAAAAAATCCAAACCTTCATCTTCAATAAAAAATCCTTCCCTAGCTACGATTCTTTTCTTCTTCCGACAGAGCTCGTTTCACATCCGCCAGCAATAAATCCAACAGCTTCGCCGCCGTCAACAAATACAACAGCTTCGTCGCCGTCGTGATGCTCTTAACCACCAAATCAAACGAACGAACCCGAAAACACGTTGTGGCCAGAAAACCCAACGAACCCGGAAACGAAAACGATTGATAACGACATCTTTGTTGCCTTCGTCGATGATGGTCGTCGCCAACCTTCATGTACGCCAGAAAATGAACCGTGAGTTTATTGAAGCTCAATCGATTCTGTGAAGGTTTGTGAGAGAATTCAAAGATTTTGGGAGAGACCATGATAGTGAATTGTGTGAAAGATCAAGATATTCGAGTGATTTGAGTGTGGTTATGGATGGAGGGATTGAACCAGAGAAGGTATTGGATCAGATAGGAGTTATTGAATTTGGGTTATTTGTAGGAGTTATTAAATTGGTGAAATGATTAAAGTGTAATTAAGGTTCTTGTAAGATAGGAAGAAGAAAGGGAGAATTTTTGGTTAAAGAAAAGAAGAATTTCTGGACAGGGAAGAAGATAGGGAAGAAGGAAGATAAAGCCAGGGGGTATTTTTGCCAATTCACGTGCATATGAATCAATTAACAATGCCACCTCATCAGATTAGTGACGTGGCAGTCATTAACTGGGTCAAAGGACGAAATATTTAATGATTAAACATTGCAAGGGTAATTTGCCAGGATTAGCGATTACAGGGACCAATTTTTAAATGACCCCTAATTGCAAGGACTAAACACATATTAAAGCCTTATTCCGGTTAAGCTTTTAGCTAGTATTATTGCATATAAAATTGACATGGATTGATTCTGCATATAGATATAAAACAAAACAAAAATAAACATTGAACATCATTGCATAATACGAAACTTATACTAATAGCCATTACAACCAAAATTGGTGAAGATACATTATAAAACATGGAAAAAAAAAACATCTTCACTCTTGGCAACTTTACAATCTTAGCAATAAACTTAAACATTGAAAAAAAAAACATCAAGATAACATAGCATAAATTCAAATAATACTACAAATTAAATAAAACCACGTTCATTCTAGTAGTTAACAACCCTAAAGAAAAGCTTTTCATTCCTTCCAACATAAGGAGCACCAACGATCAAACAAACACCATTCTGAAGCCTCCGAACCTTAACCATTCGGTCCCAACCACCATCTAGCTTGAAATATGGAATTTGCTTCGCAACATACTTTAGTGTGTAGTGCCACCTATTGCCACACTCATCGACCAACTTTGGATTTGTTGTGCTTGTGTTCTGATGACACTAGGTCATATATCACTTTTGCTATAATTTTTATGTACTTTTAGTTGAGTTCAGGTGATTTTGCATGGGTTATGAGCTATAAAGAAGTGAAATTCAAATGCATGAGTACAAGAAGCATCGTACTACGATCTTTAGCATTATACTACGATTTGGAGATGTTTTGAGGAGTTTTGGCCACTAGAAAAATCGTAGTACGATCTGCAAGCATCGTACTACGATGAAGGGGAGAGTCTGGGTTCGATCTACGATTAATGAGGAATCGTACTACGATTTTAAGCATCGTAGTACGATTTTTACGTGACCTGGAAATTTTCTATAAAATCCAAACTCTTTCTTGAAAGAAGGGTTCGAAATTTGAGAGAAAAAGAGTAACTTTTGGAGCTGGAGATCTGAGCAGAAGGTGGGAGACCATCAAAACTCATAGCCGGTTATCAATTTCATATAATGAATTCTTATATCTCATTAGTTATTTGTGCTTTAGACATGAGTAGCTAGATCCTTTGTGATTAGGTCAAGAGATGATTCTGTACTAGCTCATGTTATGTAACCTGAAACTCTTACGTTTAATGAATGTCAATCTAGTTTATTCAATATAATTTGTTCATAATGATTTTATGTTTCTATCCTAATATAATTGATTCCAGAGATTATATGACTATTGATACTAGTGTGTAACTTGGAAATATTTATACTGTTCGATCTAACAGATAATCTAGGGATGGAAAGTTGGTAGGTTGTGATAGTTGAATTAACGGACTTAAAACCTTTGATGATTATAGGTTCACCTAAAGGATTATGGAATTATAATTAGATAAAGAGGACTTAGGGTCAAGGGATTGACCTAAGTCATTTTGTTAATTTGTCGTTAACTTACAAGCATTCGTAAACTTAAGAAACAAGTTGCTAAAGAGCGATGTGCAGATGAATCGAATGACCAAGTCATTTCTCTTTATTATTTCTAAAACCAACTTTGCGTTAATCATTTAGTTACCATTGCACTCAAAAAACCAGCCTACGGCAACCCCCCCCCCCCCCCCCCCCCATTTAATTATATCTAAATGTTATGGTTCATGTTACGTGGAAATCAAAATAGTCCCTGAGGAAACGAATTATTTTATTACTCGATTCAAATTAGTACACTTGCTAATTTTCTATCATGTCCAAAGCAATCTGACAGAAACCAACATAGGCAAGCACCTTCGCAACGAAAATTTAATAGATTAGTAAGCATCCATGGAACTTAGTAAATTATAAACAACACATTATAAAAAAATCAACCAAGAATCCAGAATGCAGTTCATCAGCATAAATCCTCTTCTCGTAAATGAACTGAAAGTTGAACTCATCATGCATAAAAGGGATAGGAAAAACATTTCCCAAATGAAAATGCACACCATTTTTGTCAAGAGAAAATTTCATAGAAGGGCAGAACTTTGGACATCTGACTTTACCACCAAAACGATCCCTCAAACGGATATTGAACTTTCCATTAGTAACAAATACCAAGATTACCCGGTCACCAAGTGATAAGTGATAAAAATCACGCAGCGATGCCATCCTTTTCTCAGGAAAATGACATGGTTGTTTCTCTGAACCAATACCTCAAACTCATTATTATTAGCATCCACCAGTGTGGCATGCTTATCAATCTGATCATCGAAGTCATGTGCAAACATGGTAAGCAGTGATACAACACCTTGTAAAACATAATACACGCAAAAAATCAGAAAATAATAATCATAATACACGCTAACACGAAAATATAAAGGCTCAGAGATATTACTAACATATTGGACGTCAAATTCAACCAAGTATGTCCTATACTTCAGGCGCAACTCATTAATTCTGATTTCAAACTCACCTACTGGATTAGGATTCAATGGTACTGCAACGATAGAAACAAAACAAAATAGTTATTAGCGTACGATAAGGAGGATTGATATGAAACAATATAAATAACTTTTATTTTCTCAATGTTGTTTACCAGTCAGAGAGTGGTATGAGAGGAAAGTGATGACACTGCTGTGAGCAATATCTTACGTGAAGTGAACTAAGGGTTTAGGGTAAGAGAAAAATGGTTGTGAAGGGTATTTATAACCACATGAATTGATAATAAAGTATAAGCATGCTGCATTGGGATAGCGCGCATATTGATTGTATGGGAGTATATGGAAGGTCGATATGAATGGGGATAAGTGGGATTTTTTTGGGGGGAAATTTGAATTTGATCACATGCATTGATTATGCTTAGCAAAACGTGTATGTATTACCTAAGTAATTGCCGCCAAATGAAGTAATTTTAGGGTTAAGCATGGTTTGTTTGCATTGAACCTTAAGATTAGATATAAAGTAGATAAATTAACCTGCCTCATTGAAACCAATTTAAAATAAATGATAATTCAGTAAATTACACTCAATTTTTATTTTTTAATAAAACATTCCAAAAACTGTTTCCTAAATTTACAAAAATAACTTTTGGTTTAAAATTTGATTGAATAGTAACTAGTGGATATTTTTGTCCAAATAAAAAGGTGCACACTTGCTAACTTAGAATTTATATTCACACTTGCTAACTTGCTAACTTAGAACTTATATTTAAAATATAAATTCTAAGTTAGCAAGTGTGCACCTTTTTATTTGGAAAAAAAAAAAATCAACTTGCCCCATTCAAACCAATTTAAAATAAAGGAAAATTTAGTAAATTGCACTCAATTTTTATATTTTAATAAAATGTTTCAAACAATGTTTCCTAAATTTACCCAAATAACCTTATGCTTAAACTTTGTTTGAATAGTAACAAATGAATATTTTTGTCTAAATAGAAAGATACACACTTGCTAACTTAGATCCTAATTTTTTTTGTCCTCGTAAGCTTAGCTCAGTTGGTATGGACAATGCATAAAATATGCAAGGTCTGGGGTTCGAACCCCGATCACCACCAAAAAAAGATCCTAATTTTTTTAGGTTGATACTCCCTCTGTTTCACAATACTTGTCGCTTTTGAGAAAATTACACATACCAAAAAATCAAATAAATTTTATTATTTTTGATGAATTTCTTTGTGTTATCTCTGCTACACCCTTAAACATTTATTATTTCATTCTATAATTTCCTTCTCTACAATAAATAGGTAAGGGTATTATTAACAAACCCATATTAAATGTTGCATTAAAACTTGAAAGTGACAAGTATTGTGAAACGGATGGAGTATAAGTTAGCAACTCCTATATAACGGATTGGCCACCGGCCTCTTGTAAGAATTTGTCACGCATAGGAATATCTATTACATTTCATGTGATATATTTTTTGTCTCCCATAAGGATGCGAAACCATAACAACGTACTTAAACCCATGATCATGGATTTGAATCCATGTAGAATAAGAAAGAAATACCACATCATAGTGGTAGATATTCCTATGACTAATTGATGCAGTCGGAAAATGGAAAACTCAAGGCACCAACAACAAAATTTTGCGATCAATTAAATTTTCTGTTCTCTAACCTTAACTCTTAATTTTTTTTATTTTTTTAATGAAATTTCCTTGAATTGTTAAATGATTTATCATATGCATAGATTGAGATAGGTTTGTCTAAATTAAACACATGATTAGGACCAAACTTTTTCAAAAATACCTCAAGTTAGAAACAATGATGAATATCTTGAATGTTAAGATCAATTTCAATTTGGTTCTTTATTAAAGTTTGATTCCACTTATTCTATGAAGCATGATAATTGATCAAACTCTTTCATGATTTTTCAAGTTGGATCAGAGGAAAATGCCCAAATTTCTAATGCAATCCCAATTGGAAATATGCATATAAATAGACAGCCTTGCATAAAGAAATACTCATTTAGAAATTTGGCGGTTCAAGGCAAGGGCAATCATCATGAGAATCAAAGAGGAGTTTATCTCCTCTCCTTTTGTTCCAGAGTGCGTGTTTATCTTTTCTTTGTTTATCTATTTAGTGACCATGAGTAACTAAACACTATAAGATTAAAGTTTTAAGATGAAACTTTACTTATTTGTTGGATTCAATTAATGCAATTTCATTATTCAGTTGTGATCTAAGTCTCCTTTAAGACGGATACTACTCACGCCCCAAAAAAAATCCAAGTTACACCTCGGAATGACCAATATACCCTTTAAACTACATAAGTTACGTAAACTAAGTTTACATGTGTGTATGTATAAATTTGTTCACGAGAACTCTACATAAGTTGTACATACGTAAACTTAATTTAAAATAACCTCTCATAGTGAGTAATTGTACATACGTAAATTGAATTTACACTAACCTCTCATAGTGTAATTGTACATACGTAAACTGAATTTACACTAACATCTCATAGTGAGTAATTATACATATGTAAACTTAATTTAAACTAACCTCTCATAGTGAGTAATTGTACATACGTAAACTGAATTTACACTAACTTCTCATAGTGTAATTGTACATACGTAAACTGAATTTACACTAACATCTTATAGTGAGTAATTGTACATACGTAAACTGAATTTACACTAACCTCTCATAGTGTAATTGTACATACGTAAACTGAATTTACACTAACATCTCATAGTGAGTAATTATACATAAGTAAACTTAATTTACTCTAACCTCTCACAGTGAGTAATAATGTATACGTAAAATCAAGTTATGTTTACCTTAATAATTGATATGTGATCTTAAATAACGTCTAAATTCATATCTATTGAAATAATATCTACTTAATCTAAATTTACATCTACCTTATACGTCGCTCACACAAGCAATCTCTTAACAAAACAAGAAAACATACAATGAACAAGAAATAAATAGAATCTCTTCGATAATGAAATTCACAAAATTCACTAACCTTTATGAAAAGAGTACCGATTAATGAAAAAAATGTTGATTCAATCTTTAATTTTGGTTTCACATGTATGTTGGTTTGTGAGTAAAAGGGGTTAAAGGTTCAGAACGATCATGAAAAAGGGTTTTTTTAGAATTTTATAAGGAGAGGACAATTTTGGTATTATTGTAAAATTTTAAGTAAATTTGGGCGTAAATAAAATTACATGGAGTGAGACTAGAAAGAGTCCTCCTTTAATTTTCAATTGATCCAATCATTATAATGCTTTTCAACTATATGCCTCACAACCATGGATGTTTAAGTGGTCTATAATTTAGTTTATAAGATTGATGACCTCACTTTAACCCAAACAAGAACAATATGAATGTTTTTTAATTATATTTAATTTATTAGGGATTTTAAAGTATGATAGTTAGATTATGATTCATCTTTAGAGAACTGCTACATACAACCCTCGTCTAGGCTCATATACGATCATTCTATAGAAATATCACAATCTCATACGCAAAACCATAATTTATAGAGTTTTTAGGTCATAATTAGTAGGAAACTTGCACTAATCCAACAAAGAAGATAGAGAGGTTTTAAAGAATCCTAATCACATTTAAACATCTAAATCAAAACAAATCAATCCTAATTGTGAAATCAATCAAATCTTGACCCACGTTTGGATTAATGTCCATTGACATTTCAATGTGCACCCAATTATTAAGTCTCCAAATGATAGCTTCTTTTTAACGTGATGACACCATGCTTTCTTTGTTTATCAAACGCACCCTTTTTTTAAAACAATTAATTTTATTGATAACAAATTCTTGTTTAAGACGAACAAAGACAAGAAAAATAAAATGTACAAAGTAATGAGCATCAAATATAGGAGGAACATTAAAAGAGGGACCCATGCACAACAAAGTCCCTTCATGTACAAGCCCCCAACATAAAAAACCATACCGGTCACTCTACAAAGAGCTCCCAACGAAACCCAAACAATTTTACAAAACAACCAAACAACACAAAGTCACAAGGACAATAACAATTTCCCAAGCCCCCAACACCAAACACCAAAAGACCACTAATATTTGTCCACACACGCAACCAATTGCACCCACAAAAACTCCAAACAACTAGGGGTATAAGTTGTTTGGACAAAACCGATAAAACCGAAAATCCAAACCGAACCAAACTGAAAATGTATCCAACCTTGTTTGGTTTGGTTCAAAACCGAACCGAAGCAACCTAAATCGATCTTGTTTGTTTCAGTTCTCGATTTTTAATTTTGAGATCCAAAGAACCTATGAACTTAACCGATGATAACTTCACTCCTCATTTTAGTGATATTATCTCTCCTCACACACACACACACTTATGATTAAACTCAAAATTAAAGTCCAACGTAAAATTCTTCATAATTCATTCACTTTCTCCCATCATCATCTCATCCCATCATTCACACTATATTTCGTTTATACTAAAAAAGAACACTAGCTGCAAGTCACACCTAACCCATCGTTCCTCACTGTCGTCGGGATCGTCCATCTCTTGTTAGTTTTTTCATGTTAGTTATACAAAATATTTGAAAACAGGGAACATGGAAAATAATGTTCTGTGAAATATTTGAGTATGTTGTATGCATGAAACCCAATTTTCATGAAAATGTGGATTTTTTTAATTGCATTTTCAAACTAACCGATCAACCGAACCGATCCAATCCAAACCAAACTGTTGGTTTCTTTTTTAAAAAACAGTAAAAACTAAACCAAACCGAACTGATGAATATTTCATCAGTTCAAGCATTTTTTTTTATATCAAAAACTGATCCAAATCGAACTGTTACACCCCTACAAACAACCAACAACCAAAGCCCATTATAACAACAAGAATCCGTTGAGCAGCAACAATATCAGCTCCTTGCCACAACC
Organism: Medicago sativa; assembly: GCF_051527215.1. Lineage (NCBI taxonomy): Eukaryota > Viridiplantae > Streptophyta > Magnoliopsida > Fabales > Fabaceae > Medicago > Medicago sativa. Next base: position 9,591,307 of record NC_140755.1, on the reverse strand, counting down.
TTCCACCAAAAAACAAACAACCCCTCCAATATAACAACAACATGAACACTAGACCTCCACATAACAACCACAACCAAAACAATAACCTCAAATTCAAGCAAAATCCTTAACACCAACAACCCTCATTCCTGCCAAAACAGAGAGACGATAGTCACAACCACTTACAACATCCGCATCTCGTTCGACACAACCTAATACAAAACTAACTTTCAGATTCCAACTTCATTCATAAAATAAACAATCATCCTATTCTATTATCCTTCTACACGATAAAAAGTCAAACCCTCTGATAAAACTACATCACAAACACTAGAACACCCACAACAACCATAACCAAAACGACAACCACAAATGTAGAAAAAGCATATGCACCATACATCAACATCCGCAGTCACTTCCAAAACAGAGAGACAACGACCACAACCACTTATTACAGTTTTACCTTATTTGACACAACTTGATACACACTATTAATAATAATAAAAAATGGATCTTGCTTGTTTCTTAATGAAACATGTTGAGAAATTCAAAAGTAGAAATTTTGTTTTTGGATTTTTCTAAAATATTTAAAATAATTAAATGCACAATTTTAATACTCCTAAAATATTTCTATATGCATATTTTTAACAAATAGCACATGCTAGCAGTTAAAAAAAAAAGATGGTTGAAATTTAAAATCCTTATTTGTCGAAGTCACGATTAAGGATGTCAATAAGTATTTATCGACACCGATATTAATCATCCACTATTTATATTACGATAGATAAATATGATATTAATGTCCACCCCATATCTGTGAGGATATCTGTTAGACGGGTATTTAATGATTTTGAGTTATTGTGCTGAAAATTCAAGGATCTAAGTTTTTAATTTATTTTAGCTTCTTCAAAAAAAATTGAATTTGTATATTTCTATTATCTTTTATTGGATAATTGCATTTCTTTAAAAAAGTACTTACTTAAGCTATTTGTCTCATACTTATGGCGGGTTTTATCACATATATGCAAAGTATGGATTTTTTTTGTCATCTAGTTATAGCCAAGATGTTCTCAATTTCGTATAAAAATGAAGTGTTTCAATTTTAAAAGAGATAGACATAAATTAGATATTCATGGAATCCATTTTAACAAATGGGATATCTCTATTATATATATTTGCGCTATTTTTTTTTTAAAGTACACGTGGCAACCTATTAGTGAGAGACTCATTTAATGTTTTTCTCATGTACACAAGACAGAATATCTCTCATCAAAGAATATTTCTTCTTATTTTTTTGTGATTAAAAACGTAAATGGTGACTGAAAAATGAATGGTTTAATGGCGTGTAAATGCTATTAATTAACTTTCATTGCATTTTTTAATTTGTTTCATAGTTAAACATGAAAAAATGAACATATTTTTTATCTTCTTCATTTCCATATGTTCCTTCCAAGCTTTAACACCATTCTTTTTTTCTCTTCAGGTTGTTAGGGAGCATATTTTAAATCACGATCATATTTTCAATCACAAAAATATGATATAGTAAAAATCAATTAGATGAAAATCATAGTCTCAAGTGTAACAAGGTAAGTGGATTCAAATATTTTATTTTCTTAGATTATTGACGGTGTCAACGTGTTAGTATTGATTTGAAGCCCGTGTTTGTGTAAATGTTCATTGATGCGTGTTGATCGTTCTTGCATTAGTATTTGTGTACAGAAAGTTTTAACCACTATTTAATATAGATTTGTTTATAATTTCCTATAAATATTACCTCAACCATAACCATTCCTCACATCATTTCAATATTCAGTTAAAGAATACAAAATTATTTCAAAACAATCATGTTTGTTCATTTATAATTTGTATCCATTTTTTTATAAAAAAATATTTGTATTATTTTTCTTCATAGTGCTTATAAATAGTGTCTCATCCTTATTCTCTAAATATCACATATTTGTTTCTGGTTCTTGACTACTCTCAGATTGCAATTTATTTAAACCCATTATTTTATTTTTTTAATCCTCTTTCTATCTCTATATTTTTATAGTCTTTTTGCCAAAAAAATTGATCAACTTTTCTTCTTTAGCAACAGTTGAAATATATGGGTTGCTCTTCGACCAATTGTTCTTTGGTTTTGACTGGATTTTATTAATTTCTTATTTTTCCAGTTATGTGGATTCAATCAAAGATGAAGTGCAAGGCTGCAATAACTGAAGTTTGACTACATGGATTTGTAGAGTTCCTCTCAACAATAGAAAGGATCTGTAGAGTTGAATATTTTACAAAACTAATAAAAGTTGTAAAAAAAAATTACATTGAGTTGTATATTTTAATCAAGCTTTATATTTTTAGAGTTGTATATATTAAAAATTTGATTAAAGTGTCTGATGTTATATGAATTTTAAGTAGTTTTATCTGCATTGAGATTGTAAAAATGCTAGCAGTAATATTGACGAGTTATGATTGTTCGAATATAAACCAATCTTTATTATAAACATTTGCCTTCCTTTAAATCAAGAGTACATGTGACATCTTCACATTCTTCATCTCATTTAATGTTTTTTTATCATCCAATCAAATTGAATCATGACTCATTTCTCGTGACGCATAATCACGACATCTAACTCTAAATGAATATTCCAGTTAATGTAATTAATGGCTTCCTTTTGCAACTAATTACTAACATTTATCATTACAAAATCATTAATTTATTTTTTAATGATATTACATTTAATGATGTTCTTATTTTATCAATTCAATATATTAAAGATATCACTTTTCAACTATGATAATGAATAAAATATTATATCTTTCATTTGTAAATAATATTCAAGATAGTTTTTCGTATTTAAAATAGCAAATTATAGATATTTTAAGCATATTTTTTAACAAGCTTTTTAGGCTAAAATTTATTAAGAAAAAAATGACAAATAAAAAACTAATGGACATAAACCTAGCCAAATAAACAATTATGGACATAAACCGAATTCAAAGAAAGAGACAACATAATTTTTTCCATTAATTTCAGTGATTGTCTTTGTCCCAATTATCTTTACTGTCACCTTAAATTTCATTTAAAGATATTATGACATTTAATATCATAACTAATTATAGCTTACATATTTTTTGTTTTGCATCATGAGAATTGATATAAAATTTGGGCGGTATTTTTTCATGTGATTTGAAAAATTTATGTGCGAAAATTAAAGTTTTTTCTCTCTATAAATTACTTTTTTTATCTACTCATATGTTTTTAAAAACAACTTAATACTTTTTTTTCATTTTCACATGATGTAATTTTTTTATAAAATATATTATTAATTAATTTTGCAGCAAATTTTGGATCCATACGTTAATGTAGTGATTTTCTTGAATTTTTTCTATAGATGTTGATTCTAATTTCACCATTCTTCACACAATTCTGATATTGAACCAAAGAATTCAAAATTATTTTCCATTTTATTGTATTTATGAGTTTTCAACAATACTCACTATTTGTAAAAAAAAAAAAAACTTACTACTCTCATTTTTTCAGTGGGCCCAAAACCATTAATCTTAGAGTTTCGTTGTTCGTCTTTTGTTTGTTTTTGATGTATCAAACTGTAAGAGCATCCCTAATGGAGACCCCCAATTTTGAGGTTTTAAACGAATCTCCCATGTACATATCATTCATTTATAATTTTTTAATAAAAGTACACAATAAGTACTCCAATGGGGATCCTATGACAAAAAGTCTAAATGGTTTCCAGCAATAACTCTTCATCATTTACATTTCAACACTAACATATTATTTTAATAAAAAGTATTGTCGGGTCCAATTAAGAATTGGGGGTCTTAAGTGAGACTCTCGGTATTAGAAGACCCTCAAAAAAATTTCCCCATGGGATACCTATTAGTTACCAGATCTTAAATGGTGAGGACCTCATCGTTGGCGATGCTCTAAGCATCTATTTTTACTAGACATCTATTGTCACTGTGTATTCGTTAGTACACATGTTTCTCTTCATTTTCAGTTATTGAAGTGTCAAACAAGCACATAATACGAAATAGTACGAAAAACATTGGGAAGAAGAATATAATAAATAGTACGAAAAATATTGGGAGGAAGAGATAAATAGAGATAGAAAATTAAATGTGGTGTTGAATGAGTATTTGAAAATAATTGGTGTTCAAATATAAGAGTTGTTAATGATATAATTTAATTCATTAAATCAAGATAAAATGAAAGGTGTGAATCTTGATGGGTTGGTAGTGGTTTCAAAGAGGGATGTTTTTTTTATTTTTTTATGAGAAGAGAGAAAGTAAATTAGAAAAAGAAATAAGATGAAAAAGGAATTTGAACATAGAGAAATAATATGGGAAAATAATAACTTGATGTTAGTGTTATGGGTTTGTTGAAGGAGTTGAAGATTAGTAGGTAACTATACTACCAAAATATTACACTTATTAAAAAAATTCCATATCAATTTTAAATGTATAATAAACATGTATTTTGTTAACTTTTTTTTTTTAGCAAATGTATTTTGTTAACTTAGTATAACACATCTACGTTTTCCTTTTGTGAGATCTTGCAAAAGACCAAGGGTGAAGATTTTTTTAATAAATGAATAGAATGTAAAGCATAAAAGAGAAAGGCATGACGTCTCAACTAGATTGGAACTTGATAACTAACTTTCTTCTTTGCCCATACTCTAAAAAAGGCGAAGAAATTTGAAATAATAGATGTTAAAAAAAATATTGTCTTGATAAAAAAAATTGCACGAAAGTGAATGAAATCAAAAATATAAAATTTAAGATAAAAAAAAGTTAAACAAATATTATCCAAAAAATAACAAAATAAATCATTATAATGTTGGCAATTCTCATGGAGCTTACATTGGGTTGTATCATCGTATTAGACTATATGTGAAACCACACAAGTGAAATTAATATTACATCTTCTTTCAAAATATCTAGGCACATATATATGAGTCATCTCACATATATGTTATTCAACATCTACTATTCCATCAATTCTAGAACTTTAACTCATACTTGACATATTAACACCTATCCCCCAAGTGTGCGGCTCTCTATGTCCGTAATTATATGACATAGTCAAATAAGGTCAAACGGAGACACAACAGATAAAAAAGTGGGTTGCTGGTGATTTAATGATGAGATATTTATGTTCCTTTCTTTCATGAGAAAAGAGAAAGAAAATTAGAAAATGAAAGATGATGCAAAAGAAATTTGAGATTGAGATAAATGACACCGGTAAAAAAAATGTGTGTTTTGTCCCTGAGGTTATAAAGAATAAAGTGACTCAAATGAGTTGGAGAATTTTGAGTAATTCACTTCCCAAAAATTAGACTTAATAAAAAAAAAACACAATAACATTTAAGAAATTCTAATAATTAGACACATATTCTGTTAATTCAGCATAATACATTTGAGTTTTTCTATGGTTAAATCTCATCAAAGACACGAAGTGAAGAAATTCGAAATAATAGGGATTAATAAAAAAATTTGCATAAAAATGAAAAACAAAAAAATTTAAATTTAATATAAAATTAAACATATACTCTTACATTGGTCATCTCATTTATGTGTCTCAACATCTACTATTGTATCTAATGTGGAACTTTAAATCACAATTGACATTTTAACATATCTTCCTTAAGTGTGAGACTGTCTGCGTCTCTGATCTGATAACATAACCAAATAAGGTCAGAAGGAGGCGTAACATGGTTAAACAGGTGGATTGATGGCGATTTCATGGAGAGGGGTTTATAATTCTAACTTTCACGAAAAGAGATAAATGAAATTAGAAAAAGAAAGAATATGAACAAGTAAGTTGAAAATCAGAGAAATGATAGGAAAAAAATAGTGAGTGTTTCATCCGTGGAAGTATTGAAAATAGATCGAGTTATTGGTAATTTTATGGTTTAGTTGCAGGAGTTTGAGATTTACGAGTGATTATTCTACCCAAAAATAAATAAACTCAATAAGAAAATGTCACATAATTTTAAAATATCACTTTATCAGCTCAGCAAAACACATGCATTTTTTTCATTGTTAGATCTCACAAAAAGCGAAAGTGAATGTATTTTAAATAATATTGAATGACTTCCAATAACGTATATTTAATATAAAAAAAAATTAAGCAAACGAAATCCAAAAACTAACAAAACAATTCATCACGATGTCCAGAGTTCTTAGAGTGCCTACAATGAGTTTAATGATCACATTTGGCCAAGAGACACCCCACACGTGAAATTCACACCACATCTAAACTCAAAACCTTAAGATTTTGCGTATATTAGTCTTCTCACTTATATGTTGCTCAATATCTACTCTTTCATATAATGGAGAAGTTTAAATCAAACATGACACATTAACGTCTTTCCCTCAAGTGTGAGACTATTTGTATTTATGATATGATGAGATAATCAAATAAGCATAAAGGCACAACAAGGTAAAAAAAATATGGTTGGTGGTGGTTTAATAGAGGGGTGTCTTTTTTCCTTTTTTTTAATAGAAAAGAGAAAGTAAATTAGAAAAAGAAATAAGATGTAAAAAGAATTTGTGCACGAGATAAATGATTTGTTGGTAATTTTATGAATTTGTTGAAGGAGTTGGAAATTATTGGGTAATTATGCTACCATAATAAGCATGTATTTTATTAACATAGCAGAACACGTCTACATTTTTTCATTGTCAAATCGCACCAAAAACCAGAAGTGAAGGAATTTAATACAATAGTAGTTGAATAAAAAATTGCTTGAAAGTGAATGACATCCCAAAACCAAAATTTAAGATAAAAAAAATTAAACAAATGACACCAAAAGCTAACAAAACAAATCATCATAATGTTGAGACTTTCGTGGGAACCTTTATTCGGTTGTATCTTAACATTAGGTTAAAAGCAAGCACACAAGTAAGATTGACATCGCAACTTCACCCAAAATCTTAAGACATTAGATATACGAGTCATCTCACTTATATGTTTCTCAACATCTACTATTGCATTCAATGTGTTATTTTAACTCACACATGACACATTAGCATCTCTCCATTAAGTATGAGACTCTCTGTGTCTGCGATCCACCACCACGAACCACTTTCGCTCCCCAAAAATGTTGAAACGAATATGATATCACCATTGGGACTTATGGCGAGCCAACACTTGTGTGAATCAACACAATGTAGAAAAAGCAATCACACAAGTGAAAATGATGTTACATCTTCATCCAAAATTTTAAGACTTAAGTATATGATTTATTTTTCACTTATATGTTCTTCAACCTCCAATATTTTATACAATGTTGAGATTCAACTGACACTTGATGCATCACAATATTCTCTATATTGAGGAAGACGAAATTCTAGCCCGTGCTTGGCACGGGTGTCCATACTAGTTTGTTCCATTTATCAATAGAGTGTTCCATTAATAAGTGAGTCTCATTATTATTCTACCTCTATCTATCTACCTCTTGTAAATTAAGCTCAATTTCTTTTTGAAAAATAGAGAAAATTAGAACCGAGTCACGTTCCCAGCCATGTTGCCATTTAATTATGTTATGATTCAAAGTGTAGACATAGAACGAGTAGGTATTAGGCATTCATACTCTAGACTCTAGTGATCAAAGAATGTTTCCTTTACTCGTTTTTTTTTCGCGACAGCTTTCCTTTACTCATGATGAGTGAGAATTTTAGATTTCATTGAACTCATCATTCTCTAGAGTTAGAGTAACCAGACTATTCTCTATTTAAATAAAGAGCAATGTTAATATTATTTGAACAACCATTTCTTGTGACAATCTTTTGGACAACCAAATTATACAAAGAAATTTAGGTAGTAGCACAAAAATCAAAGCAACAGAGAGAGAAAGTAAAAAGATAATGTGAGTATGAGAGAGAAAGTTGTCACAAAAGTTGTTAAAAAGTGGATGTTCAAATATCATTTCTCTTAAATAAATAGACATTTTAACCATCCAAATTATAATGGTCGATTCATTTAGGTTGTGTTTCGATTGATGATTTATGAGGAGAATATTTATTATTATTATTTTTTTTAGACAAAAGGGAGAAATATAATAAATAAAAAGAAAGATACAGAGGTAGGCGGATTAGATATGACCCAAAATCAACTCAACCGGGAGTACATCGTGATAAAACATTAAAGTGAAACAACCCTAATCAATCTTAACAAAACGAACACTTCTCACGGGCGTAATCCAGTAAACCCGCGCACGAGCTCAAAACCAGGTTACAAAAAAGATGACGCGCGAGCGTCCGTAGGATAAAAAAGGGTTTTAGGTTGGCGAATGGATCGACCGCCAACACGGTAACAAGATTCACGTACCAGCAACCCCCTGAACAAAGTATAAAGCTCTTTTGAGCAACATTTCGAAAACAATCACAAAGACTGTGACGGATAAAGGACGGTACCAAAGTGGATGCAGACCTAATGCATCGAGACCTGCAGATCTTAACAGACCTGGAAGAATCAGAGAATCAAGCAAGGAACACCAACACAACCAGTTTCTCAAGAACGTGTTTGAACCCAGATCGAGTCAAAGTGTTGGTAACCAAACAACGCTTATGAGTTCACGAAACCAAAACCAAAGGCCACATCTGCAACCACCAAGCTCTGCACCAAACAAAACAATGTTTTAAATCACAGATAATATAAATATTGTATGATCATTTATCATGTTATTATTTTAATTTTTTATAAAAATATTAGTGTCCATAGTTTAAAAAAGAAAAATAAATCATCCTCTCAATTCTCCTCATAAACCTTTCATTCATACACACCCTGAAATAACAAATTAATCTATTCATCAAAATATATTTTATTAAACGACCATCAAAATAAATAATTTATATATATATATATATATATATATAGTTAGGATCTGTTGACACCAGGTGTCAATGGATTCGTTGACACCAAATCTCAACTGTCTATTTCATTTAATCAAAAGGCTCATATTTATTTACTTAAAATCTTACATGATCATTACTTCTTTGGATCTTTTCTTACCAAATTTTTGCATCACCCCATTTTTAGCTTAAGTGTTCTTTGTTATCTCTCTCCTCTTTCTTATTGTTGTCGGTCAGATTTCCCCTCTCTACCATCGATCAATGTTCCAAATAAAAATTATATCTTCTTCTCCTTCTCAATATATTTTAGGTAATGAATTTGGGAATTCTATTACTTAGGGATAGTTATGAAATTGGAATAAAATTTCAAAAACTCAATTGTCAATCTTGGATTCAATACCTTCCTCTCCATTTACAATTGTTTTCATCAATTTGGAATAAATATCCCTGAAACTGTATGAGTAATAAACCAAGAGGATGTGTGGCAGCGGAAGAAATTACAGCAAATTACTTTGGTGGAATTGGAGGAAATTACACCAAATTAATTGGAACATTAATTCGCAATAAATTGTCTCTGGAACCGTATGATTGTAACATAAATAATTGGAAAAAAAAAAAATAGCATGTGATTGATGTAAAAGATACTCATCAAATAGAGATGTGAAATAATATGAGCCTTTTGATTAAATGAGATAGACGGTTGAGATTTGGTGTCAACGAATTCGTTGACACCTGGTGTCAACGGATCCTAACTCATATATATATATATATATATATATATATATATATATATATGTCATTTAATAGTGTGTTATATTTTAAAAAATGACTAAACTATTTTTTTGAAGGATTAATCAATCGATATTTTTTTAAGAAATTAAATGACCATCTAAAAATAACTCACAAATAAAATACTTCCTTTTAATTGAAAAAATACTGAATTTTCATTTTGAACTCTTGGTGAAGCTGTAAATTAAGAGGAGTAATATTGTCTTGGTATAATTTTCAAGCCAAAACTAGTAATATACCCGTGCATCCGCACGGGTACAGGTTCGTCGTGGGCGAATTTGTGTAGTTTATACTTGACAATAAATATTTGTAAACAGTTGAAATGTATACAAATTAAACAAATTATTATTATTATTTCTTTTTTCAAAAAAATATATTATTATTTCTGTAATGTAGTATATAATTACTTTATGTTTTTTTTATCAATAAGAACATGTCTAATGTATAGTGACGATTTGACCAGTGTACAAAAATTATTTTAAAATTAATTATTAAAATTTATATCAATGACAACATGACCCGTGAATTACAAATACTTTAAGTTTTTTGTCAATGAGAACATCTCTCGTGTATAGTGACGACTCGTCCCGTATATAATTATTATTTTAAAATTTTTATTTTTTGAGTATAAAATAAACATTGAAAAAAAAATGTGACAAAATATAGACTTACCTTACACCTGCCATTGTAATTGTTAGACTTACCTTACACTTGCCATTTTTAAGATTATGAGTCAAAGCTACCAACAATAATTAATTAGACTTACCTTACAAAAAATAATTCAGAATTTTTGGACGTGATGTTGAATCAATTATTTTGTTATTTTGAATAAAAAAAAAAATACAATTCTTTTGTTATAAAAAAAAAAAAAAAAAACTTACCTTACACCTGCCATAATTAATTTCACAGATACTCATTTGATAATTTCTTTCTCTCTCCTCAACAAAATAATTTTGAGAAGCTCTCCTCCCCAACCAAAAGTTAGCCGCCGTAACAACATTGTTCATGTTCACAGCTTCCTTAGTCCATTCTGGCCGACTATGCACAAGTAACCCTCACAATCTTCATCTATTTTTTCTCATCTATCATTCTATTAAATTTATTTCCAGATCAAAAAATTTGTAAACATCTCAATCACCACTTTCCCGGCTAGATCTCAACCAACATAGACAATGTTTTGAAAAACCATCACCATTAAAAGAGTCTCCGTCATGTCCTCTACAGAACCAAACAAAGAAAATCATGAATCGAAATACCTTCGCCGGCGACCACCGCGACGGAATCTGAAGCCACCAGTGTTATGGTCTACAAATGGGTTGATGTATTAATCAAGGTCAAATTCTTTACATCTTATGTTACTTTTCACCTCTCTTACTTTCCCTTCTTCCATATCATTCACTTCATTTTTCTTCATCATTCTGCCTATTTCTTTTATTTCTGATCAGAAGTTTAATTTTATGCAGAGAAGGCAATTTCGAATTTCGGTTTAATATTAACAGCTGAGCATTTATTCTGGGTTTTCTGGTAAAAGAAAGTTATGATATTTCATTTATTTGTTATGGACTTTTTATTTGAACTTTATAAATAAATGCTTAAGCAGTCTGCGATTTAAGCAGTCTGCGATTTACCGTAGATCTTTTTATTTGTTATGGACTTTTTCTTACGTTCAAGGTAAGTAAAGAGATACACATGTAATCATATTTAAGCAGCACTTGCTGATCAAAAGCTTTTCATCTATGTTGAAATAATTAATATTACAACAGCTAAAGATACACATAAAACCTTGGCATCAACGATAACCATCTCCAAGTGCTCCCTCCCATCCTTAACAACAACCCATTTGTCTTTCACCCTCACAGTCAGCTTCCAGAAATCCTTCTTTGGGTTAATATCACCGATAAATTGAACTGGTCTTGCCATTGGGATTGCTCTGAGAACAAATAAGAAAAAAAAGTGTTATAAAAATCTTGTAGGATAGATAATACATAAGAAGCCAATAAAAATTATGTAGCAAAGTGTAAGGACTTAAAAGAAGGTTTTACATTATCTAAGTAAATTGTAAATGCAGATCTAGAAACAAAATTAGGATGGCCTAAAGAGCTCAATGGATGAGAGAAGTGGTTAGAAAAGGTAACTTAAATCCTTTTAGCTATTGTACGAAGGGTATGGGCAATGCAATGGTATGTGTAAATGCAAAAGCAATAAGTTATATGGTGTACAATGTGGGTATGGTACTATTTTAAGAGGGATAGTGTCAGAGAGAATGTTGGTAGTATTTGACCAATTAAAGTAAGATAAAAATTGTTATGGCATAAAAGATTTATAATGTTATAGGGGTTAATAATAATATTTAAATATTAGTGATGGTGATAACAATAATTTTGCCCATGTAGATGAGTGTGAATATACTAATATTAATATTTTAGTTATAGTGATGTCCATAACACTGTTATTGCGCATGCTGAACCTGTTTCCCATGAAGAATTGTTTATTGTTGGCACATAGCACAATTGTTAAGCATCTTTTTGTGCCATTATTTTAGTCTGTTAAGCAAACAATTAGTTAACACTACTCTCAGACGTGGAGACTCCACACCCACATATTTATTTATTTATTATTATTTTTTATGCCTTCAACTCACACCACATCTACAAACATTTCATTTTATTTTTCTCTCTCTTTTTCTTCACTTACCAGAGAAAGCTCTCTCTTCCCTTAAACAAACTCTAGCCGCCGCTCCTTCTCCTTCTATTTTCGGTGGCCGCGCGTCCACCAACATATGACTTTGGATGTCCATTACAACACTACCAATCTAATGATATCATCATTTACTTTCTTCTTCTGATTATTTTTTCGAAATCCTCATGGTTGACACCGTAGATCTGATACTTTGGTCTCATTCATTTTCTTTAGCAGCAGATCTGATACTTCATCATGTAAGCCCTCTTTTTGATCTTTTTCATCCCACCAAATCGCAGACTTCTTTCAAACATGCAACAACAACAACAACTTCAAATCAGAGTTTACATCTCTTGCTATCATACATGCAGCAAAACCAACAACAACAATCAAAAGATGAAGTTAGATGTGATTTTGTTGTATTTTCAACAGATGTAAGCATATTTTTTGTTGATTAGTGAAACTGTTTTTTCTTTTATAGATATCAATGGTAGCCTTTTAGTAATCCTTCTATGTGAACTTTGATTAGTAAAAGTTCCTTTTTTTGCATAATCATATAAAAAGAAACTATTTTGTTAATTAAAATTTATAACTTTTATTGTTAGCAACATAAACTTCGAACAGGTTATTGTTTGCATAATCATAATTTATTTTAGCAACATAAGGTTCGAACAGGTTATTGATAAAAAAATTGTTAGTAAATAAAAAATGTTAGTGAATAAAAACTTTTAGTAAATAAAAAAATGTTAGTAAATTAAAAAATGTTAGTAAATAAAAAATGTTAGTGGTACCTTGATGAGCTAATTTGTGAATGTTAGTAAATAAAAAATGTTAGTGAATAAAAACTTTTAGTAAATAAAAAAATGTTAGTAAATAAAAAATGTTAGTGGTACCTTGATGCCATAATTTGTGAATGATCTTTGTTGATCATTGGAAATTGATTTTTCCTGCAAAGAAATTGGTAACATAGTTTTTTTGCTGTTGTGGTATTCTCATTTTTACTTCTCAATGGTAATTGTTTTCTTTTTCTTTGCTGTTAGTAACAGAGAAAGAAACATTATTTGATTCTGTTGTATTTGCAATTATCAAGTATATATTATTTGTAAGTAGACATAGTAGAATAGAAGAACATAAATATATTTTGTATACCTTGAAGACAATTTGTTATTTTGATAATGTTACTGAATTTGCTCGCTATTTGTAAGCTGCTCACTATTTCCAGCATTTGCTCACCATTGAGAAAGAGACAGAGAAAATGAGAAGGAGAGATGAGAGGAATGAAGTGTTTTTTTGTAGAAAGAATGTAAGAGAGGGAATATAAAGTGAATGAATAAAATTTGAAATTTGAAATTTGAAAGTGAATGAATAAAATTTGAAATTTGAAATTTGAAATTTTGATAAAAGTGGGAAAGTTGAGTTTAGTTGCAAAATATCAAGTCTACCCTTGTGTTGATGACGTGGCAGAAGCTAAGAAGAAGGGATTAGGGCATAAGTGGGTTTTCCACATTATCTTGCAGCAAATTACCAGATTTACCCCAAAATTTGATACTTTGGCATTAAAAAGGGACAAGGGCATGGAAGGGTTTTCCACAACATATGATTTTCTTATATTAAGGGGGATATGTAAGGAATTGCATGTAATAATCTATCTATAAAACAAGGGGTTTATGAAAAGAAGGGAAAAAAGTAAAGAAGAAAAGAAAAGGGAATTGGGTTACATCCCCAAAATGAAAAACCTCAATGATTTTACTGTGAAAGCTGTCTCGTCCTTTCCTTTACTGCCAACTTGACAAATTAAGAGGGGTTACAGTCAATGGCCTCAGAATTGCAGGTCATACTAATTTCATGTTAACAAATCACACCATGAGTCAACTCAATAGTAGTAACCGAGTCATCATTTTTTTATTTTATATTCCCCATAAAAAACTTCTTCTTCAAGCAAATTAAGTCTACAGTTTCTACTGACTTGGTCCCTTGTGTTTTTGCTTATGCTAGCTTGAGTCAAAATCAAATTCCCTTGATGACATAAAAGATCATTGCTGTTGTAGCATAGTATTGCAACTTGCAAGAACTAATAATAGTGGTATGTAATTATAACCTATATAGTATAGTCATACTCCATTTCAATTTTAGGTCATACTCGTTTCAATTTTAGGTTATGATACGGTGTATAAGTCGGTAAGAAGAATAAGTATGTGTAAATTTGATTGGGGTTTTATCATTTGTGGAATTAGAGATCAATGCTTTTATGGTGAATCGACAACATTTAAAGCCACGTCAAACAAAGCGGTAAAATATAAGAAATCGTGTTATCTCAATCAACATGTTTTTATATGTTTTGCGTTTGACACTTTAGGTTTTTTAACACTAGAGGTTGTTGATCTTTTACATGTAGTTCAAATGGTCATCCATAAAAATGTCATGTTTCCTATGTTCATAAATATTGTGTGTTATGAAGATTGATTTTGACATGCAAAAAGAATTAGTAGCGCAACTTTAGTTTGTCTTTGATTTTACTTTTGAACAATAGTACGGGTGCGTTTGGTTTTAACTTTGGAGGATCAAAAATTGATTTTAGGTGTTTATTTGATTGATACTTTCTATGGTCACATTTTTTTTTTGGTAGTGGCCGGGGTTTAAACCTCGGACCTTCCATATTTTATGCATTGTCCCAACCAGCTGAGTTAAGCTCACGAGGACTTTCTATGGTCACATTTATAAATAAAAAAAAACTTTTATTTTTTTAAATTTATTAAATAAATGATGTATATGAAAATACAATATAGTCTAGATACGCTTATTTAATAAATTTGAAAACGTAAAACTTGCTTATAATTGTGACCGAAGGAAGTATGTATGACTCTTATTGAGTAATATTGATTTTATCGTTATTTGGGAGGACTAATTTAGCTTCTTTAAAAAAAATGATTTTATCGTTAAAATCGATTTTAATTTGAAGCTATAAACTCAAACTTTAAATTCTAGAATTGATTTTTCAATTTAAATTTATTATTCAATTCATTTCTTTTAAATGTATTTAAATACAAAAAACAATTTACCTTCAATTCATCTAAGGGAAATATTAATAAGTGCCCTTGGGGCATTTGTTATGAAACTAAATGTAGAAACTTTATTTCGAAAATTGTGTATTTGATTTATTGAAATACCAAAAAGTAACTTTTTTTAACATAAAATTTAACACTTATTTCTTTTTTGAATCCTTAACTAGTGCCTTAAGGGTACTCGTTAGCATGACCTTTCATTTAAACTCAATGTATGTCGTCTAAAAACCAAAGACACAAAAAGTTAATTAAAAAACTGATTTTGACAAATTTGAATGTTTTTTTTAGTAAGATTAATTTGTCAAAAAAAAAATTAGAATTTAGAGAGTTTTTCTCTAAAATTGATTTTACTTTTAAATTTATTGTTCTAGTCTTTTTAAGCGAATACAACCAAATCTAAATTAAATACATTCAATTTTCTTAAACATAATCAATTCAAGTCAAAATTAACTTGTGTCCCTATACTACCAAGCAAACTAAAACAATAAAAAGTATGGTGGTGTAAGCAAAATGAGTCAAATAAGAAAAAGGGATGTAAGCAAGAAGGCATATTTATTACTCACATCTAACCTCAAGTAGGGTCAAGAACTTAACCATAGATTAGAACCAAGGTTAAAAAACAAGTGGTTAAGAAGCACAACCACACATAACCCTCATTTTATTTCTCATTTTGCATCATCATCATATCACAAACCAAAAAACCATTCTCTCCTTCATCTCTCTCTCCCTTTTCCTTCTAACCCTTTTCTTCTTTTTAATTTTTTTCACTTTTTCCAAACCCCAAAACCAAAACCCCTTTCTTAATTTCTCAAAGATAAAACAGTGTCATCACTCATCACCAAACTTGAATTCATGGTGAGTGAGTGAGTATATATCCTATCCCATGCTACTACTTTCTCTCTAATCTCTAAACCTAACCCTATAGCATAAAAAGCTAACCTTGTCCCTTTTTCTTTTAACACATTTTTCTCCTTAAATTATTCTCTTATTATACACATAAAAAATCTTTTCTTCACCATAGATGTTAGAGCCATGGACATAACCTTAACCCCAACTCCAACACCAACACCACCACCAACATCAATAGCACCAACCATATTTACAACCTCAACAACAACCTTAACTAAATCACCAGAACAACAACATGAAACTGAAACACCCACAACAAAATTCCCAACCTCAACAACACCAAAAATCTCACCTTTTTCAAATGGTGTTCTCAAACGTTTCCACCACCACCACCACCACTTCAACCACCACAACAACACCAACAACCATCAACTCACCATAACCTACAAAGAATGTCTCAAAAACCATGCAGCAAACCTAGGTGGTCATGCCCTAGATGGTTGTGGTGAATTCATGACATCACCCACAGCAACACCAACCGACCCAACATCCTTAAAATGTGCTGCTTGTGGCTGCCACCGTAACTTCCACCGCCGTGAACCTGAAGAGCCACCACTTTCCACAACCACCCATGTCATTGAATATCAACCTCACCACCGTCATCAACCACTTCCACCACCACCCTTTTCCCACCGGAGCCCAAATTCCTCCTCACCACCACCGATCTCCTCCTCTTACTACCCCTCCGCCCCTCACATGCTTCTTGCTCTCTCCGCCGCCTTACCGGAAAACGTTGCAGCTCCAAACCAAACCATGTTGATGAATTCTCACTCTAACAATTCTAGAAAGCGTTTCAGGACAAAGTTTACACAAGATCAGAAAGATAAGATGCTGAAATTTGCTGAGAAAGTTGGGTGGAAGATGCAGAAAAAAGATGATGAATTTGTTCATGAGTTTTGTAATGAGATTGGTGTTGATCGTAGTGTTCTTAAGGTTTGGATGCATAACAACAAGAACACTTTAGCCAAACGAGAAAACCTTAACAACAATGAGAATATTAATGATGGTGTTAAGAGTTTTCAGCTACCTCTTGAAGATGAAGAACACAAGAATGTTGAGATTCATGGTCTTAATCACAATCATTATCAGAATGAAGGTGGAGTTGTTGGAGTAACTGTTCGTGCTAATGGTTCATCATCTTCTTCTTAATCTTTAATTAATGGAATAAATAAAGTAATTAGATAGATTTAAGTACTTATGTTACTTGGTTAATTAATTAGCTTTTTTTTTTTTAATTTTAATTTTAGTTTAATCAGTTTTATGCTATGAGATATTATGAATTATGAATGAGGAATTATGATCACCTTTGTTAACATTTTGGATATGATCAAGTTAAAGTAGTTTAGTTAATGTTATTTCTTTTTTGTGTGTTTTTATATGGTTGATTAATTAGTTATTAGTTAATTAATTAATTAAAATGGGTTTATTAATTAATTAAAATGGGTTTAATTTTAATTAATTAAAGTTGATGGTACTAGGAGTGTTAGTTCTTGGAATTGGTTACTGTTCTGAAATTTTTCTGATGTTGGCTTTTGCTTGTACGTGTGGAAATGTTTGGTATGATTTAATTTAATTTTCTCTGTTCATTGTTCAGTTTTATTTTGTTTGAAAGTGAAATATGAATATAGTAAACTTGGCAGTGTCATCATATTGTTGTTTTTGTTCTTTGAGTTTAGAGAAGAAAAATTTCTCTGCAGTTTTGTTTTCTCTCTTTAATTTTTCTCCCGTAAGAAATGGAATAGTGTATTTTTTATTTTTTTTTTTGCATTTTTTATATAAATTGTATTCGTGTCTGAGAGAAAGAGGCAGAAAGTGTTGCTGTTTGATCAGAAGTTTTATTTTGTTTTGTTTTATGGAAGGTGGTGAATTTGGTGGTGGTTTTATTCTATTTAATTCCTTTGGTACTGTGCTACTGTGCTCCATAAATCCAAGAATGAAATTTGATAAAAAGAAGAGACATAAATAAACAAACTATACTACCATAGTCTATAACGGGGTATATCAAATCTGTAAACTTTTTATAATTTGTATTACCAATTAGAGTATGATTTAGACAAGTGAATAGTTTATTAGTTTAATTAGTAAAAAATACAATAGTTTATTAGTTTGTGGGATGTCGATAAGGTTAATGAATCCAAAAGAAACTTTGATTATGGTTGTAATCTTTTCATCTAATAAAGCACTCATTTCTACGTTATCCAATCTTAAGACTAATTTTTTGTGAGACCAATATAACTTCCTTAGTTGCTTTAGTATTATATTCTTGAAGAATAATCTGTGGGCACTTTCCTTATCATGGAATGAAAGTAGATCTCTCTTTACTAAAATAATTTATTACTTTTTGACAAATAAAATTATTGTGTATATAGGATATTTACTAAAATCAGTGGGACATATAAGCAAATTAACACAAACACACTAACATAGAAAGAACAGAGGAGAGACTTTGTATTTTGAACTCTTATATTTCATTCATAAAACTTGATATGTCACAGTGGTACAAGCATGGCCTTTTATAGACAAAATACTAAGACTATTCTTAATGATTAAGCATACTTAGCTTCCAAGTAATTATACAAACATAAGACACCTAGTATTCATGTGTTGCTCTTTATACAACTCTTAATTGTTAAGTAAACTTAATGGACAAATACTAATAGCTAAGTATTAGTGTTCAATTCAGACTTTGCAACTTAAGTGGCAATCTTATCTCATAAGCCACATCATACTTCTAAAATCTTTTAGATTATGCTTGATTTAATTTTCTACCATTAAATTTCATTTATACTTTAAATTATTATGAATATGATAGATAGATTCTAGGGTTAAATATGTTTTTGATCCTTATAAATATGTCAACTTTTCGTTTTAGTCCCTCTAAAATTTACCTTCAACTTTTAGGGTCCGTTTGATGGTCATGATATGATAGAGATAGAATATGATATGAAACTGGATAAAGACAGGATAGGATATAGACAGGATAAATGCTTATCATATCATGTGTTTGATACACACATGATAATAAACATGATAGCATATATATTAGAATTAAATGACAAAAATACCATTATAATTAATTCCCCCTTGAATACAATTAAATTCATATTAATGATATAAAATTATAATTTCCTTTATTAATCATCTTCTTCCTTTGTGAGTTACAGCACTTCTTCGTCCATTAGAAACCATTTTCGTAAATTACGAGTAAATGGGAAAGCAACATTAATTGCATACCTTATAGCTACAACCAACAATTAAATAAAATCTCCACCTGCATATGTTATAATTGATAAACAATAAGCTCAAATTTTTCTTCTTAATCGAACACCAATTGACATCTTAACAATTTGTTTCAATTTTTTTTTGGCGTTAACAAAAGAACAATTATTTTCAATTTGACTTCACTACAACGTAGATAACCAAAAAAGAGGGAAAATTGAGAATTAAGCATGTTGAGGAAAAGGGGATTATATTGATGAATTGGGATTAGATTTGTAACACATAGAAGAAATGGTGTTGAAGAGTTATGGAGGAAGAGGTAGAGCAACAGAGAGAAGAGTCGATCGATAGAGAAGGGAGTGGGGGGTGAGGGCAAAATAAAGATTTTAGTTGTTACCTTCGATAGGATAATTCTAACCCAGCCTAAACTTAGATATAAATTACAAAGAAGTGATAGGATAGGATAAATAAATGGAATAAATTATCATATCTTATCGGTGCATCAAACAAAAGATTGCAACAGGATATGAAATGCTTATCATATCCTGACTCTCTATCCTGACCATCAAACACACCCTTAGTTCCTATAAAATTTTCAATCACTACTTTTGTTCCTATTTTTAATTTAATTTTTGTATTTTTTAATGAAATTGTGCAGAAATGTATAAAATATTCTAAAAAAATTCCTAAAAAAAATTAGAATTTTTTAACAAAACACAAATTAAATATGAATTATTAACCTTAAAACATATAAAAATTCATATTAAATTCATGTTTTGTTAAAAAATTCTGAATTTTTTTTTGGAATGATTCTTATAATATTTTGAATTTTTAAAGAAAATTTTATTAAATAATATGAATTCTACATATGAGTTTACTTTAAAAGAGGGACCAAAATTGAAGATTGAAAATTTTATAGGGACTAAAAGTTGAAGGAAAATTTTAGAGGGGCTAAAACGAAAAGTAGACATATTTATAGGGACCAAAAACATATTTAACCCTAGATTCTAAACTATTTTTAATTTCTAGCCCAAGTGGTTAAGGTTTTTGACTCTACTAAACTACTTGAGATATTTTAACGATTTAGATCTACTATACGACTAATAATTCTCGTTCTTGAGATGATAACAAAACATCGATTTGTTTTTTTATACATAGTTAAATCACTTCTTGAAACACGAACTCAAAAATTGAATTCTTGTTTCATTCAAAAAAACATTGATGAAGATCTTGTTCTTTTCGTAACAAACTATTTGATATATTGTCATATGCATGTTAGAATAATTTAAAATGAGAAATGTAACAATGAGATTATTCAACAATGGTCGTCTCATAAGAATCTATAACATAATTTAAAATGAGAAATGTAGCAATAAGATTATTCAACAATGATCGTCTCATAAGAATCTCTAATTATAGATAAGGAAACATAAGATTGTACTTAGAAATAAATTGTAGAGTTTTGATTAAATGTTTAACATCAAACAATAAAGAAAATTATCAAACGATTAAAAAATATCAAGCTATTTCAATAGGTTCAAAATAGTTTTCGAATTAGAGTAAAAAAAAAGTTTGAGAATAAAATAAAAAGTAATGATAGTTTTATATTTACTCGAATCATGAAAACAATGACGCGAGATAGAGAGTGTCTGGTCTTACACATCCGCACTTTACGTTATGGGTATGTTTTTGTTTTTTTCATTTTCACCACTCCTCTTTCTCATATTTTAAATTTCAAAATTAGTACTCCCTCCGTCCCGGTATAATTGACCTACTTTGGTTTTTCACACAGATTAAGAAAAGTGTATAAATGAAGGGGAAAGTGGAATATATTGTATTGGGAATGATGAAAGTAGTACTCCCTCCGTCCCAATTTAATTGACCTACTTTGGTTTTTCACACATATTAAGAAAAGTGTATAAATAAAGGGAAAAGTGGAATATATTGTATTGGGAATGATAAAAGTAGTATTATTTAGTGTTATATTGTATTGGGAATGATGAAAGTTGTATTGAAAATTGAAATGAGTCAGTTATTTTGGGACACTTTTTTTTAGAAAATGGGTCAGTTATTCCGGGACGGAGGGAGTATTATTTAGTGTTATATTGTATTGGGAATAATGAAAGTTGTATTGAAAATTGAAATGAATCAGTTATTTTGGGACATTTTTTTTTAGAAAATGGGTCAGTTATTCCGGGACGGAGGGAATAATAAATAACAACATGTGTATGGTGGGGGTCCACTCTGAGTTTGTTTTGGTTTTTAGTTTTTGATGATGAAGTCAGTAATCTTGTTTTGGTGAGAGTGTGGGACCCATTACGTACTGCTAACCAGCAAGTCATGGGCTGGTTCTGGACTGGATGAGACCACCTTAATTGCTTAATTGCCCCTTAAAAATTGGGGTAGGACTGTTACTGTTGCATATCCTCAGGAATTTTTGTCAATTTTTCAACTATAACATAGTACAGTAATCCACTGTTTGATAATCAGTTTCTTTCACATCTTTGAATCCACATGGATTTTCAACTTCTTTTTACAATGGATTGAACTTGCAACATGAAAACATGAAAGATATTTTTTGAATTAATATGATAAATTAAAGCATGTCTATATTAGCTTTGATATTCAAAGTCTTCAAGATAAAACAAGATGTTTGTGTTTTGTAGTCTTCTCAACTAAGGTAAAACTTTATCGAATCTTTATGAGATATATCAAATTCTTTGCTGTAAATATGATTAATTATTTTGTGAATTGGAATAACAAAATGTTGCCACTCTTCTCGACTATTAATCATCTTTCTCTAAGGATAAAAATCATCGAAAAAACTTATATTTTATTTGACATGCAACAATTTAGAAGATTTGAGAGGTTCGAAATAGGTTATTTTTTCTTCGAAAATCTCGGGCGGTGGAAAACATGGTAGAGGCAATTAAAGCAACCTCTTGATGTGGCTTCTATGTATTTTGAATGGTTTTTAAATCCTCTTTTATGATTCTTCAAAAAAAAAAAAATCCTCTTTTATGTCTCAATTTGTAATATAGGGTGTTTGGGTTGATCGAGTTTCTCTTATACTTTTTTAGACTTATGGGTTAAGTGTTTTTTATACTTCTATAATTTTCTTAATAAAAATTTGACGTTAAAAAATAGGGAAATGCTATATGTGTGTTGTTAGAAAGGGTGTGATGTTTTAGAGTCACGTTTTTTGTTCAATGTGTCCCAAATCCTTTTTTAGTGATTTGTTTCGATTCATATATCGCATTCAAGCACATGTAAAAATTGGAGTCAAGTTTTGTGTTCAATATGTTGAAATCCATTTTTATTGATTTGATTTGATTCGATTCACATATTGCATTTAAGCTCTTGGGTGTTTGACTCATGAAGAATTGTTCAAAAACAATTTTTTTATGTTTTGAATTGATTCATGCATATGTTGGATTGATTCACATATTATATTTTTTAATGTTGGATAAAAAAATGGTCTAAAATACTGAAACAATCAACCGAAGAGAAATCGATCCAATGACGAACATGTTGCCAAATGCCGCTGATGAAGTTACAATCCAAAAACAAGTAATTAGTTGATTTTATAGCACCACACCCACTCGCACAAAGTTGTGATTCTTGATTAATGATGCCCCGGGTCAAACGTAATCTAAGAACATAATTGAATCAGTGACTGAAATCAAATTAGAGGTTACATGAGAGTTTGGTAGATTACATCCAATCCCAACAAAGAGAAATTTAGCTACACATTGTAGCTAGCCATCATCAAAATAAACACAAAGAATGATTTTTGATGGTGATCAAAGCTTCAATTCTCTGTGACTCTCTCTGGTTCATCATCTTTTTTCGAAACATCAAATTCTCCTTTTTGTTTGGAGCCATTTGCCTTTTATAATGGGCGAGTAAGTGAAGTTTCACTTAGACTTTGTTTGCGAGTTTAGAAGGTAGGGAAATGAAAGACTTTGAGGGTGGAAAATATGAGGGAAAATGGATAAATCTTTTAAAAAGTTTGAAAGAGTAGTTTTTTTAGAAAATGATAAATTAATGCATATGATTACTTTATTTTTAATTTTAAAAATAATATGACAATATAGATTAAATTTGAAGAATTCATATAAACCATCTGAAAAAACCCCGACCAATGCATAACTTAGTTGGTATGGACAATGCATAATATATGCAAGGTCCGGGGTTCAAACCCCGGCCACCACAAAAAAAAAAAAAACCCATCCAAAAACCCCTAAAACCCTCTTTCAATACAATTTTTTACTTCTCCAAATTAGGAAGGTTTTGTATTATGAAGAAAAGTTAGCACCCCAAAGTCATCCCCTCCTATTTTCCTCCATTTCTTCCACTTACTCATTCCTTTTTTCCCAAGTCTTTCCCTCCCTTCCCCCTCCAAACTTGCAAACAAAGCATTAAGCATATCCATTTTGTTTTAAGAAATTTTGACTTTTCTCCATGGTTAAAGGAATTGGAAAGAGTTAAACCGCTTTATATTCACTTAATTAGAGGATTTAGAGCTCATTTGTTATAGCTTTTTTAAGAAAAAAATTATTTTTTTTAAAAAAAAAATCATGTTTAAGAGTATTACAGCCGTTTGTTACAACTTTTTTAAAAAAAATCATAATCTAAAAAAAAAAATAAATCTAAAAACAGCTTCAAATGAGAAGCTATTAAGAACAACTTTTTAAAAACAGATTTTTTAGAGGAGAGTGAAAATATGGATCAAAAAATTGAACTAATTTTGCAACAAAAATAGCTTATATATAGTTGTATGCAAACAAACTAAATTATTTGTTTTAAAAATGTGATTTTTATCATGGTAAAAAAACACAAAATAGATTCTGATTTTTCATAAAATCTATATAAAATAATCTCTAAATTATTTTATGGAAAAATCACTTTTATTTTAATCCATAACAAACGGACCTTTAGATTATCGCAAGTCATAATGCTTTGTCATATTTCTTCTCGTTTCTATTTCAAACCGGCTTAAGCTAATTTGATTAAGAGAATTTGTCATGTTTTAGATTTTAGAGCCCGTTTGTTATAGCTTTTTTAAGAAAAAAATCACTTTTTTTAAACAAATAATCACTTTTAAGAGTTTTGGATCCGTTTGTTACAGATTTTTAAAAAAATCAGAATCTAAAAAAAATCTAAAAACAACTTCAAATGAGAAGCTGTTAAGAGCAGCTTTTTAAAAAATAGATTTTTTTTAGAGGAGAGAGAAAATACGATTTAAAAGATTGAACTAATTTTGTAAAAAAAAATCCCTTTTATATAGTTGTATCCAAACAAACTAGATTATTTGTTTAAAAAAAGTGATTTTTGTTACGGTAAACAAACGTAAAATAGATTCTGATTTTTCACAAAATCTCTAAAATATAATCTCTAAATTATTTTATGTGAAAATCACTTTTATTTTAATCCGTAACAAACGAACCCTTAATGTTTTTCTTCCCATTTCTTTACTTATGCACAAGAACAAGACTTTATGTAATTTCCAATATTTCCATCAATGTAACAAAGTTGTGTATATGATTCAAGGAAATTGAAATATACAATATTTTTCTCATGTCAAATGTCGAAGGAAGTTTGGAGCCCGTTTTCACTTGGCTTGGATGTTATCCATCGAGCTGGGAATTGATGATTAGGAAAATTTTGCGTCTTTTGACACATTTTGAGAGGTAAGAATGCATGCAAGGCATCTCATCCATTATGTTTAACCACTGTAATTTTGCTGGAAAAGAACATCTTATTTAATGGGAAAGTAAAAAATTTGGAGATAGTAGACATATACCTTGTCTTAAAAGTGTATGAAAATAACTTGATGTAATGAGTTTTGAATACCATTTGTACTCTAATAAATAAATAAATTTTGCTTATAATAAAAGTAAAAAAAAAAAAATACAATGACCAAATTTGATAGGTGGTAAAAAAAAATTTATGATGAAAATAAAAGTAGATGTTAGAACATCAAAAATATAGAAAAATGATCGGGGAACGCGAAAGCTAACATCGGACACCATGTGGTTCGCGGGTTCAGATGCATAGTTTGACCTCCTTGTTTTTGGTCAAATAGTCTAGTGGTTAGAATTTAGTTTAGGGTATCCGGAATTCAAACTCTAACCCATACATATAACAATACGTTATCCCTATCAACTGATATATGCTCACGTGGACGCTCGGCCTACTTTTCTATTCACATGATTCGTGAAACAAATGCAATACACTGTCTATACAATGTTGATGCAATTTGTGTTCCCATATCATTGCTTAAAGAAATATGTGAGCTAGCTTACGAAGGTGCCACCAAGACAACAATATGAATTTTTAGGGGAAAACGGAAATATCTTATCACAATAATTACTAAATATAATTAAAACTTGTATGTTTCCCGTGAGGTCACTTTGTTTTAAGTTAAATCTTCAACCTTATGGTAGTGGTACGAGACTTGGCATAGAGAGATAGAGAAATATAACTAAAACTTGAAGGAAAATGTATGCTATTTGTTTTTAGCAGAATGCTGTTAGTTTTGTTTTTCACAGTTTATAAAATGTAATTGTAAATTTCTCAACTAAAGAAATGTAATTGTAAATATAAATATACGAGGGAAATAAATACAGATGACTTCATATGGTGGATTGGCAATAGATTTAAAAACCATATCATAAAATAAAACAAAATAAGTTTTAAATAAAGGGTGCTTATAGCATTTTATTAATAATAAGGTTGTCGATATAATGTGGAATATGAAAATAAATAGTGTGACTAAGTTAGGAATGTGACCTCTCATGCAAGAGCATGAGCTACCACACTGGCTTGTTGACTAATGAACTCGATCCGAGAGTTTGTGAAGGAAGTGGTAAAAAGAGTTTGACACGTATAGATAATATGACCAAATTCTGAGATGTCGACTCTATTTTAGTGAAATGCATCATTTGTTATTTTGGAATCAACTTCGAAGTCAATATGATTAAATTACATGTCACTTAACCATTGAAATGCATGATAGAGATCCAACGCTTCACCAACTTCAACAGTGTGAACAATAACAAAACTCAACGACTTCGCGAATACAAAAGTACATGCATCATCTCGCAAACAAACACTACTAGAAAAAAGCGATTTAGAGACGGATTTTAGGGAGGGAACACAATCCCTCACTAATAGTGACGGATTTAGGGACGGATTTTTGTATTTTTCATAAAAGTTGAGTTGCCAAACATTAGTAACGGAATTGTCTAAATATCCCTCACAAAAATTCCGTCACAAAAATTCCGTCAATAAATCCCTCACTAAATTCATTAGTTGAATGTTTGTTACGAAATTTGTCATGGACTTTATCCCTCTCTAATGTATCCCTCACTAAAACCCTCACTAATATCAATTACATATCTTTATCTCAGGTATCCCTCACTAAAAGTCTCACTAAATTCATTAGCCAAAACTAAATTATTTCCCCCTCATTTCTTTTCACGTTTTGGTTTCCCTCCTCTCATACTGAAATATTCCCCCTCTTTTTTTGGCTCACAAACCCCAAAATAATTATCCCACAAATTTTATACCCACAAACTCAAGATGAACTCAATACTCACAAACCCAAACACTCATCTTCAAAACTTCTCAGTCCCAAAAACTCAAGATGAATCCAAACCCTAAAATAAAATTAACCCAAAATTTTCCCCAAACGTTCATTCACTCTTCTCTCAGATGAACAAATTTTTCCAATCTACTCTCTCAAAACTGAATCACTCTCTTAGAACAAATATCAAGCTCTTTCCAAATATCATATAACTGAATCGACTCAGAGAACAAATTTTCCCAATTGCAAGCTCTTTCCATTCTCAGTTCTGAATCGCAAGCTCTCTCCTTCTCAGTCCAAAATATCATCGGTCAGTTTCAGCGATTTCTTCTCTTTGCTAGGGTTTCAATTTGAAATTTCTCCCCATTCTCATCACTTCTAATTTTGAAGCTAATTTTTCTAATATATATGTTCGATTTGTAGATTCTTCAAAATTTGAAGCTGAATTTGTAGATCTTCACTAAATCTGACTCCCAAAATCATCACGGTAACCTCTCTCTCAATCTTAGAATTTATTTATTTATTTATTATTTTACTATTTTTTTAATATTTTTTTTTTTATAGTTTTTCTCTTCAGTGAAGTTAATGTTTGTGATAATTATTTTTCTGATGTTGTTTTAATTTATATATTCACTGTTATCTTTATCATGGCCATATTTGAAGTAAAGCTTGTTGAAATGAAGGGAAAGGGACCTTACATTTGGATTTTGGGTTCAAATTTTTCTGTTATGTGATATGTTGTTGAAAACATTTAGAGTTATAGGGTTTGTAAATTTTAGATTATGTTATATAAATTCAGAACATTTGAGGTCAATAGGATATTCTTACAACCTTTCTTGGATGATGTTGTATGATTTTTTTACTTGTGATATTTGTTTTTATTGTTTTACATGGCTAACATTTGGAGTTATGTACTTTGCTTTTACTGTCTAAGTCATATGAAGACGATGCTCTTGAAATCTATCCTCACATCACATATTAGCATGACTGTCTTTTAGGTGCTGCTAACCGTTTTGTAGTGTTGATAGAAGTCTTGTGCTTTGTTTTTGCAGGTACTGGCTTTGTGTGCTGCTACTTCGGTTGGGGATTTTGTGCTTTTGTTTCCTCACAGTTTCTGTTAGTGTTTTCTGTCAGTTGCGTGGCCTTTTTTATTCAGGTTCTGTTTTTCTGTGGGTGTTGCGGTGCCGCCTATATACGGCACCTTGTATCGCAGTTTTGGTCTCCTTCGTTTGTCTTGTGCAGGGAGCCTTAATAATATTTCTGTTTAAAAAAAAAAAAAAGATGAATGATAACAAAGTTCTTAAAAAATGGACAATAGAAAAGGAGTATGTATGACTATGTGATATTTTCTGTGATATTTTGTGCAGGGAGCCTTAAAGAGTGATTAATCTTATGTGATATTTTCTATCAATTCAACAGTAAAAATGATATCTGATCTCCTCTGCCCTCTCGTAATTAAAAACCAACGTCGATGGTTTTTCTGTTCATTTCATTTGTTATTGGTATTAATATATCTAATTGTAACATAGGGAGAGTTAGTTTTCTAGGTGTTTTTGTGGGGGTAAGGGTGGGGCTGCTGCCTTCAGCCTGTGCGCATTGGCTAGGCCTGTTTTTTTCGCCTTCTGTTATTGGTATTTTGCTTCTTCTGTTAGCAGCAGTTGACAGTAGTTGTAGGAGTTGCTGTTTGCGTTTTTTTCCCTGCAGTGTTTTCATGTTCAGGGCCTGTGTTATGGTTCAGTTTCGCATGATCTTTCTCTGCTTGAGAGGATTTTTGGCTGTTAATATGATTGCTGTTCAAAATAAAATATCTAATTGTAACATTATCTGTTTTAGAAAGCTATCAAAATGGTTAATTTTGACCCCTTTTCCGTATGTCTTCCACTTTGATGCTATGAGGTACTAGACTAATGCATTAATTTTGTGATGAAGGCTATTGGAGGTGGAGCATACAAGTATACCAACCTTTTCAAAGAAATACTTGGTGTTAGTCTTGACAACGAAGATTAAAGGAATTTTCTTGTGGCAGGAGCAAATTTCTTTCTTAAGGTAAAGAGCATTAGTCATATTATTGTGTTTTTCTCTCTGACTTTGCTTCTTTTTTAGTCATATCATATTATTTTTACTTTTTCCCTTGTTTTAAAGGTAAAGAGCATTAGTTTGGCTAAACTTGACTACCTTATGTTTACAATTTGGTTCAAGCAATATGCTTAAAATTTTAATATGTAGGATATTTTCTATAGCTATAGCTGAATATTGCTGATTACTTTATTTTCCTTCTTCACCTTTCATGTTTGGTGCTACTAGCCAAGATCTAATTGAAAACTACCTTGGTCCTTTACTATTATCATAAAACAAGCTGTCATTTCGTTTGAAAGTTGTGATCAAAGTTTGAAATTTAGATTTATTTATTATTTCTATTGTAAATGATGCATCAAGTAAATGTTGATTTCTGGATCAAAATACTCATATCGTCATGATAAGAAGCTTTTCTTACAAATAACAATTGAACTTTCTGACATCCGCGTTGTATGTTTTTTAGATGTGTCCAGATTTTGATGTGTTAATCAAATATGTTTTTTTTATATGTATATATAGATGGCAGGAAATGATACTCTGGCGAGTGGAGGAAGAGGTACTGGTAGAGGTATCAGTAGAGGTAGGGGAGTTAGGGGTACCACACTTTCATCTGGGAGAGGTATGGCTGCCACTACTCCATCACACTCTATTGTTGGGCAAGCAACAAATCCTTCCACATCTCATACAACAACAAATACACAAGTTCCCCACTCTACTCCTAGCCCTCCCATTTCTCAATCAACAAGCTTGCCACAAATCCCATCATCTAATGCATCTGCTGCTGATCCACATGTATCATCAAATGATGTGGATTTATCTCCAAACAGTGGGAGTGAGGACCCTCTTGATGATCGTATTTGGATTCGTCCAGGACCAGAGAGCACGTATGCTTTTATTACTTTTTGTCCTTTAACTTTAAATATATCATACTCGTATCTTACAATTTCTTCAATATTGTTTTAATAGGTTTGACCCTCCTATTGCGCCTACACGTGCGATAACAAAAATTATGAAGCAAAAGTTTGATGGATGTTGGACAACGTATGGAGAACTAAAGGCTGAAGAAAAAAAAACGGGAAACATAGTGTGATTGCAATGTGGTTTAGAGAGTTTAATGTATGAAAGTATTCATGAATATTTACGTATCTTACTAGTTATATTTATTTTTTTCATGTAGATTATTCTCAATATATTGCTTTATTCTATTATTAACCTATATTTTTTATATTGTAGAGGAAGTTTAAGTGGCTACCTGAACTTAATGGAGAGATTAAGAAGTCATTTGACCATAAAGCCTCTCAGTTATACTCAAGTGCAATGTATAGGGTCAGAACAGGGGAAGATGATGGTGATTGGATTCCAGTTGAAATGCGTAAGAAATTGGATGAAAAATGGAGTGAGGATGAATGGAAAAGCAAGGCACAAACTAACAGCAAAAACAGAAAATCTTCTGATGCTCCACTCCACACTGGAGGGTCGATTCCAACATTTGAGATTTCTAAGAGAATAGTAAGTAATTGAATTTGAGTTTAATTGTATTTGTTAGGTTAAGCATTTTAATTTCAATTAAAATTGATTGATCCGTTTTGTTTTTAGAAAACATCTCCAGAAGTGACTCCAACATCTTGGGAAATATTTGAATACACACACAAATTGAAAGGTGATCCAAGCAAGTGGGTTTCCTCAAAATCAAAGGATATTGCTGTAAGTTATTACTTCATGACCTTATTGAACGATGAATATTTAGTCTATTTTGTTGGGATATTGCTGAAATAATTGTTCACTGATGCTAGTTGTTGGGAACTAGTTATACACTGATGCTATTTTTATGGAGGTTCTGCACTGATGCTAATTGTTAAGCAGATATGTAGCAGTCTGTAAGTGTATGTTTTAGAAGCAGATTGAGAAAAATAATTAATTGTCTTGACAAAAAGATATATCATAATGTTAGTTTGTTTGATGCTTCTGCGAAACTGATATAGGCAAGCAGTGAACACAGTATAAGTTTTTAGGATAGCATACCGGGTAAAAATCAGTAGTTTGGGCCGCTGTTAGCTGCTGTTTTCTTGCTGGTTTAGCGGTCTGTGCTGGCTATTTGTGAGGCCTTCAGCTGAGTCCCTCCCCTTTTTTCCCTGCTGCCTTCGGTTCTGCCTCTTAGGGAGTTTTTGCTGAGCTAGTTTCTGTGCTGAACTGGCAGCTTCTGTTGTTACAGCACTTTGTTGTTTAGCTGGTGTGGTTCTTGGTGGCCGGTTCGGGTGTGAGGCAGGAGTATGCTGGCAGTTTATGGCTTGTATACGTCGGCCTCACAACATGTTTCTGTGGTTTTTCTTGGGGTTTTATTCTTTGTTTTGATGTCCCGTTTAATCGCGGCATCTTATTGTATTTTTCTCTTTTACCGCGAGTCTTTTAGTGCTTCTTGCACGGACTTGTCGAGAATAATATTTGCCATTTCAAAAAAAAGATAAGGTTTTAGGCCAACATTTCATATAGTTATCAGGTGACAAAGTTGACAAAGTACTCTGTTTAAGACCAGGGGAGAATAGTTATCAAAATATTTCATATACTTACTTGGAATTATTCATGTATTCAATATTTTTTTTAAAAAAAAGTTGATTATGTTGACTGAATGAAGTATGAAATTATTACTTGTTAGTAAAATATTATTAATTTGCAGGATGAGTTTGAAAAAAGAATTATTGAGAGGGATTCACATGAGGAGGCACTAGGGGATGATGTTTCTAGACATGAAAGTGACAACATTATCTTCTTAGATGTTGTTGGAGGAGTAAATAAGAAGGGTCGTATATATGGTTTGGGCCCGATAGCAGGGAAATATAAGCCGTCTAGATCTTCCAGATCTGACGGCATCTTACAATCTGAATTTGAACAAATGAGGGCTGAAAACGCATCACTTAAAGAGAAATTGAAGGCTCATGAGGAGTTGATTCGTGCATCGCAGGAAGATTCACGTTTTCTTAGGGAGCAAATGACTAAATTGATGGAAATGGTTTCTCAAGGTCATCCACCTCCACCTCCACCTCCATCTACTTGATATATAGATATATAATATGTATAATATATGGTTATTTTGATAGCTTGGTTGCAAAATTAGCTAATGTGCTACTTCTAGTACCATTAAAAATGTTTTAAGCATTTATTATGAACCTTATTTTGAGAGTTTCCTTATGACTCTTTATGTATTTTGAGAGTTGAACAATGGTTGTAAACTTATTGACATTTTCCTTGTAAACTTATCAAGTGTTTTTTATTGCTTATTTATAATTTCCAACATGTTCTATATGGTTTAATATAGTAAATGCAGTTAAAATATTAATATAATTAATTAATGAAATCTGGTAGGAAATTGAACATAAATTTCTGTTTCAATTAGTGAGGGAATTCAGTTTCATCACAATTAGTGATGAAATATGCCTTCACAATCTGAGAGGGAAAACCAATCCGTCATTAATTAGTGACGGAAATAATGCTAAATAATGATGGAATAGTCCCTCACTATTAGAGAGGGAACAAGAATCCCTCACTAATTACTGACGGATTTGTCCAAATTTCAATTCATTTATGGTTCATATTTAGTGACGGATTTATATAATTAGTGAGGGATTGTATCCGTATCAATTAGGGACGGAAACCAAAATCCCTCACTAATATTTAGCAAGGCCAATATTCTTAAGGGATTACCGGTCGTCACTAAATCCGTCACTAAATTAGTTTGCGAGGGAATTCTGGTAGTTTAGTGAGGGATTTCTACCCTCTCTAAAATTGATTTTTCTAGTAGTGAAATTTCTATACCTGTCCGGGTCAATTGAGTAGAAAAAGCCGCATCAATATTACATTTATATCTTCCTAACTAGATGCCGAGTTTTCAAAATATTAACAAATTTTTTTTCTCAATATTTTTATTTATCGTAGATTACTATAATATAAGTACGAAGTTTCTACCACTAATCATTATCAAAATATCTGTACCACACACAAAATAAAGTCTTCACTCCCAATCATATTTTTTCATACAAAATCTTAACAAGGTTTTTCTAAATTTCTTAATTTTTTATTTTATATCGTTAACAAAATTCTAATACTTCCATTGTCCTTGGTCTACCGCATACAGCTAAAGATGCGTACATACTCAGCTAAGTTTACATATCAATCAGAACTAAACTTTTTATTTTTTGGACGGTAATGAAAGCTAAACTTATTTGTGCATAAGGCTAATGATAAGCTTCCCTTAAATAAAAAGTTTACTACTAAACCTTTTAAAAAAGGTATCTGAAGTTAAAAATTTGTATATCAACTTAAGTTTTTTAACATGTATTTATATTCAATTTTGTTATTTAATATAATTGAAAATTTATAAATTAAGTATAATTTTGAATTTTTAGCTAATTTCATGAATAAACTAATTATTTACTCAAATAAATGATTGAATATGTAATTAGACAAATCCTCTAAAAAAAAGGTAATTAGATAAAAATATATGCTCTCTTAATTTATCAATGATGAAAGGATGGTATGAAACTCGTTCATAATACTTCTGTCTCTATCCATTTCCTAGCATTTTGTTCTTTCAAAAAAAAAAAAAAATTCCTAGCATTTTGTTTTTTATACTTTAGAATAATTAGCATTTCCATCTAGGTCAATAAAACAATTAACATTCCTTTTGAACTAAATTTGAAAGCTGTCATTTCAAAGCATATTTTTATGTAAAATTGTGGAGGTTAATTTGTCCATGATGTCCAAAAACCACATATTGAAACATCGTTATCACAAGATAATTGTCTCATTTTTCTTTTGTTTTAAGGATTAAGAATACAATCATATATGTATGGTGCGGTGTACTTATCTTAATAGTACATTGTTACTTAAAATGGAAGTTAGCTTAAGAAAGTTACAAACATAGTAGTAACATTTTTTGTCCAAACCAAAACATATAATAAGATAATAAAGGTGGTGTTAGCTCATTCTCCTTTGCATAATGAGTTTATACTAGACTACTTTTTGTCCCTACCTAAAAAATTACACCGTGCCAAGATGACGTGACCACTAAAGATAACTTTTTTTAGTGAATAAAGATAGTTTAACTTATTAGTTCTTTTAACTTTTAATCACGTATAATAATATTCATTCTATTCATCCCTAATCCCTATAAACAAAAATTAAATAAAGTACTCTCGTACCTTCTGTTTGTGTTCTAATATTCCAACTCGACCACAGCCACACAGTGCCTATTTTCATTGAATTCTGCTCTTCTCGCAACACATTTTGCTCGTGCCCAACTGAAATATCGAAAATACCCCTACGTTACTTAACTAACGCAAGTGGTAAAATCTGCGCAACTTAAGGTACGCTGCGTGAGTTAAGTAGCGTAGCGTGACTTAACTCACGCTGCGTGCTGTTTTAAAGACAGACAAAACCTCATTTCCTCATTTCTCATCTAAAATCTCAAAAATTTCTCTCAAATTACCCAAATCCAAAATTCCTTCAAGTTCAAATCAAACCGCACTCCATTAACAAGTAAGTTTTCATAATCAAACACCATTAACCTTTTATGTTTATATGTTAGATTTTTTCTCTTATATTAGAATTTTTTTAGATTTAGGGTTTGTTTAAATTTTGGTTTTTTTGGCAAGAAATCATACAATATTTACATGAAAATGACTTGTGTTGCTTAAATGTTTAAATGTTTGCATGTTTATGTTGTAGTTTTAAGTTTTAGAGAATTTTTTTAGATTTAGGGTTTGTTTAAATTTTGATTTTTTTTGCAAGAAATGATACAATGTTACATGTAAATGACTTATATTGCTTAATTGTTTAGATGTTGCATGTTTATGTTGTAGTTATGAGTTTTAGGGTTTTTGTATATTTTGCACTCCAAGTGTTTGATGAAATGTTTGAATGAGTTTTTCATTGAATGTTTTTAATTTCTTATTGTGTAGATTTGAAACAATGACTGATATGTTCGATGTTCATGCACAATTCAACGGTGGAGAACCTCAGAGGTTGAAGGTTCGACACCTTGGTGTCACGTTAAGAGGTATCAAGGATCAACTGAATGAATTCAACCAAGGAGTCAACCCCGGAGACACAAGGAAGGTGGAATACGTTCGTTATAAACGTCCAACGCTCGACGATAGAAGAATATCATTCAGTTGGGTGGAATTAACGAACGACGATAATGTGGGGAACATGTTTTGGGAGCACAACATGTTCTAGTGGATCGATATGCGTGTAACGTTGCTGAGATCAACTGAAGATATTATCAACAGTTTGATTCTGCCAAAAGATCGTGATTAGGTAGGGAATGCACATTCCAACTACAACAATTGTCTTACATCTGAAATGAGGTAATTCAAACTTGTTAAACGACGGTTCCCAAGCATTCACCCGACAGTTTTATTGTTCCTTTCAAAATATTAAGTTCTTGTTAGTTTGGTTTAGATGAAGGTATTGAAGTGTCAAGGAATGCACCTCATTCTTTTAACAACATATTTTTTATATGTATTTTTCTAATAATTTTTAGAGTAATGATATTTTGACATCCATTTGATGACAACTTTGTTGACAACCTTGTTTTTCTCACTTCTTATTGGTCAAAAACAATGGAGAGAGAAAAAGGAAGAGAGAGAATAACAACATCATGTGAGTATGAGAGAGAAAGTTGTCCAAAAGTTGTCAAAAAGTGGTTGTCAAAATATCATTTCTCTAATTTTTATATGTATAAATTTACTTTCTCTATTGGCCAAATTTTTATGGCTGCCATGGGGTGGATGGGTTTGAAGAGAGTGCTTCATGAAAAATGTGTGTCACATTTCCTACGAATACGTGGTTTCTTCTGCGTAAAAAAGGAATAGAAATGTGTGTTTTCTGATATGACTCTCGATGGTTTGGTCCATTTGGTTACATATAAACAAAGTTGTTTTCGATGATTGAGACAATTCAGTGAAAAAAATTATAGAGAATGTCACAATGACCCTAACAAAACTGGTTCGTTTTGAGGAAAGGTAGAAACTTAGGTTACCGTTTTTCGGATTGGTTAAACAATCCTTTATGTTGCATGTCTGCATTCATACATATATCTTTCTTTTTTTTTCTTTTTTTCTTTCGCACTGGTTTCTGACCCATCAATGGTGGGCGACTAATCCGGCTCATGCATGTATTCACTTTATAAGTTGAAAATTTATGGTTTAAAAAAATTCAAAACACTTCGAAGGTTATTGGGCTGCCTTGAAAGTTTGTTGATTCAAGTTCGGAGTGCATCCATGTCTTGAATGGGAAGACTTTCGAGGAATTCATTATGTTTCATTTCATCTTATTTGAGAAATGCTAACAACACACATTTTAACATATACTTTTCAACATACTCTTTTTGATTGGTTAAAATTTACAAGGGTTCCACCAAATTTATATAGCCCCACATAATTTGGTAGGATCCATATGAATTTTAAACAATCAAAGATAGTGTGTTGAAAAGTATGTGTTAAAACATGTGTTGCTAATATTCTGCTTCTTATATTTGTCTCGTTTTCACTTGTTTAACCTAGCTGTTGACCAATATATATATGGTCCTGGTTGCTTGCACATGGAGTCCCTAAGTTCTCTCACTTTGTCTTTTGTAGATGATATTTACCCTAAGCAAAAAGTGATCGAGCAATTAGAAAACCAATATGTTCTTCTCAAATAATATTTTGTGGCAAGTCAAATATTAAATTTGTGATTATGATCAATTCCAAATGACAGATGATCTCACTCCTAAAATTAGCTCATAAGATTTTCAAGTGCAGCTCATAAACATTCTCAATTAATGTGGGACTCCAATATTGTTAGAACAAGTAGTAAGAGAAGATTAATAGAAAGTGAAAGTAAAAGACAATGAATACACAATCTTTGTTAAAGTAGAACAATGATGCATATCTGTGCGACTACAAAGCAGCTATAGTTTCGTTTGTATTACAGTGATGAATCAATGTTTCAGTGTTACAAGCAATATATGTAATACTACAACTACGATTCAGTTTACAATATTACTCTTAAATTGTACCTTCTTTAGCGTCTTGTATATATGAGCCATATTTTAACAAATATGATTTCAATACCTACACCATGCTTTCAAAATTAGGCTTGGATACGATGTTATAAGAGGAGAGGAAGAGAAGGAGATGAACCCTAATGATTTGGATTGAGGGTTAGAAGGGAAAAGGATGAGAGGATTTACTTTTCTTTTTTAAATTACAGACTATATAACATGTTTTTCTAAAATAAATTAAGTGTGATTGAAGTATTATATGATCGTTTATCATATTAATATGTCCAATTTTTAAAAGACATTTCATACTGTCCGTAATTTAAAAAAGAAAAGTAAATTTTCCCCTCCTTTCCTCTCCTAAATCCTCCATCTAAACACACCCTAAGGTTCCAATGATACCAAATAAGAAGTCTTATAATAATACAATGCAATGAAAATGTTTAAATACTATAAGCACGAAAGACTAAACCCGCCTACAATATAATATACTATCTAACATCTGAAATTTCATGTTAATTTTTCCTCAGTGATTTGCACAAAATATATTTGTCTTCGATGATTTGTCATCATTTAGCAACTGAAACTTCTATTCTAAATGGAAAACAAGAAAAATAAATTGGTGGTAAAAATCGTATTATGTTTTATTCGATTTTGATTATCTTTTTTGGAGGCAGAATCCGTTGTTTTGTTTAAAAGCTCTGCTGGGAGGAGCTTTATTTGTTTTTTAACATTACATTTTTAGCTTCTTAAAAAAAGAAAATGAAAGTTAACAAATAAATGCTTAACAAAGCAAAAACATATCCTTCACTGATTTGCCTTTTAAGCCTAATTTTCCTTGAGTGTAGTCCCATCCGAGTTCAGATTATGACCCGTCCTTGGCTTTGGCAACTTGAATTAGCAATAGAACATGCCCCATGTGCTACTTTTTAATAGGAATAGGAAACTTTCCTCATAAATCGTTGCAATATACCCATTAAAGGCATGTTAGTAGAGAAAAGAAGAAGCATAAACGGGTATACATGACAATCTCATTTTGACACGTGTTTTGTGTGCTTATAATCTTCATTTTTTAGGCATGTGCTTATAATCTTTTAACCTTTGGGACAGTCTGGATTATGTTACAATATTTGGCTTGAATATTTTATTGGATTCTGAATTTGACTTGCTTTGCCAATTAAGTTGTTTTGTGACATTATGTGCCTTTTCACTGCACTAAATCTAGTGGTTTGGATTCTCTTTCACCTCATATGTGAGCTCAGGTAAAGTAATTATACAACGGCAATAACCAAACCTTTTTCCGCCAAATGGGTCAGCTACATGGATCAAATTATGTCATAATGTTATATCATAATCATATATCGATCAAGTTAAGTAATAATACAAACATGTTTTTTTTTTTTATAATGAAAAAGTTTAGGTGAGTTGGGCTGTGGAGGCTCTTCAGAATCATAATTGACTTGAAGACTCAACAAACACTAACAAAAATAGATATACATAAATGATATTTTTACAACAATATTGTCATACACCTATAAAGATACATGTTTGTATTTTTTCCCCCTCTCTTTCAATTCCATCTGTAGTTG
This sequence comes from Medicago sativa, assembly GCF_051527215.1. Classification (NCBI taxonomy): domain Eukaryota; kingdom Viridiplantae; phylum Streptophyta; class Magnoliopsida; order Fabales; family Fabaceae; genus Medicago; species Medicago sativa. The sequence continues at coordinate 9,552,502 of NC_140755.1, read as the reverse complement.
GTGTTAAGTGTACTTTTAAACGGTATAGACATACAATATTAAATGTGTGATAATCTACACTACTCAAATTACATCCATAGTCATTTTGAAGAAAACAATACTAAGACCTGATTAATTGATTAGTGATGCCGTTATTTTTAGTTTAGTAGACATTTGGTTATTAGAGGTGTGGAATATATAATAGATGTTTTCATATATGGTGTATGGCCGATGCAGCAATTTTAGAGGTTAAATTTGAAAATAATCCTTTTAAAAATTAACAGCGATAAAATTAAAGGTCTTTTTAAGTCTACATAATTTATTTGTCAAAAAAAAAAGTCTAGATAATTTATACAATATTAAAAAACAAAAAAAAAAGTTATGTAACCCTGTATCTTTTTCATTTATCCCCTGCTCACGTAATATAAGTTGTAACCCTGCACCATTCATGTTTTTAGCTAAGGTTACATTTAGTTGATCCGAAAAGACACTGAAGAAGGAAAATAAAGGCACCAGCATTTCAATATTATCAAATTGTAATCATTTGTTAAAGGTGAGTTTGTTAATCAAATAACAAGCATTTCGAAACAAACAAACATTTCAAAAGTTGAGGTAGAGAAAACTTAACTTAAATGGAGTCTTCCACTAATAGGATTAGGAGGAGACAAGTGGTGGTACTAAAATGAGTCATTGTGTGTTATGCTCTAGTGAAGAGCAAGAGAATTTTTCAGCAAGACAAAAGACATTCTGATGGTTAAAGAATGTATGACACGACTTATGGGATCACCTCAAAAGACCAAGGGTAATTAGGGGCAAGTGGGATCTTCTCAAGGATGGACATGATCACTCCGGAGTTGAAGAGGTTATGGTGAATGCAAGTGAAGGTTGATGTCTAGGGCAAGGATAAGAAGGAAGGTGGTTGATGGGTAAATACTAAATTGACATCACTTTCACCATCGATAAGGCAAGGTGAAGAATTGTTGGACATGCCTTGAAATATCATGTGAATATGAAAGTGTTCAAACTTTGCCTACCTCGCGATGCAAAGGAAAGGCTTGCAACACGAAGCTCGAAGGATTGCAAGGAATCTAGCCACGGTCTATCTCGCGACACGAGGAAAAGGCTTGCGACGCAGATGCACGAGATATTTGTTTTCTTAGTTGCCAAGTTTTAAGGGTTGGAAGAACTCTATAAATAAAGCTCAAGTTTTGGGGTTTAGAGTGTGCAGAAAAAGGCAAACCTAGAAAGATCAAAAGAGGGAACATTTAAGAAGTCGATATACTAAAGGTTGAGGGCTTGTAATGGTAAATTCTGGTGTTTGGAAACACCGTTCAAACACATTGGGTGTTATAAATCATTGAGCCGCTTGACCACGAGAAGAGAATCAGAAAAATGGTAGAAATTAGAGTCTGCTCTTAAAGAGTTAGTTGAAGACTAATTTCTTGTAACCCTTGTATCGCTTAAGTATTATATAATCCAAACACAGTTTAGATGTGTTTAGAATATATAATATGAACTATGTTTATAAGTTATATATAAGCAACAACTAGAATTTCTTCCATTTATGTAGTTGTGAATTTCGCTTTAAAAACAACAAAGTAAAAAAAATGATAAAACATGTCAAATAAAATAAAAAAAAATTAAACTACAACCAAAAATATCTAAAAATTAAATTAAAAAAATATAAAAGTACCACAAAAAATTTCTTGATCCTTGATTTTTTTTTCTTCATATTTTTTGTGAAAGTTTCGGAGCAATCCAATAAAGTAGCCCGAAAACCAGGTTTTCGACTGAAAACAATTAACAATGACCTAAAATAGAAGATTAATATGGTCCTTAAACTGACTACTTATGTTAAAAATATGTCTAGAATTTGTGCTGAAACAATTCAGATTATATAATCTGAACTGTTTTTCCCCGAATTCTGTAATAATCTGGAAAAAAAGGAACGCACCCTATTTTTTGGAGTGTTCAGATTATAAAATCCAAATTGGTGAAAACTCATTTTTCCACCCAAAAAAAAAAAGGAAAACTCAATTCAGATTATATAATCCAAAAAGGCCATGGGCATTTTCGTACAAAAAATAGGGTGTGTAAGAAATGAGTAAGGTGAAAAAAGTAATAGTTTTTTTAAAAAAAAACATTGCCTAGCTCAACAACAACACATGCTTGCCGGCCCATCAACAAGAAGGAAGATACATTCTATTAATAAAGCTCATGGAACGTTTCTCTTTAGACCCCCCTAATCTCTATGAGGCCACCTAAATACATATTTGGTAGTTATATGTTGGATGTACGTTTTTCAAATAAATGTACATTCGATAGATATCTACTAGATGTGTAAAGAGAAACTCTCAAGCTCATGTGTGTCAATAATATGACCCACTTCTCTTTACATTATTATGCAACAATATATTTGCAATTTATAATTTAAATTTTATTTTCCAAAATTGATCCAAGAGTAGATGTTAGCATCTATTATGTGGCATCAATTGATATCAGAATGTTGAAGAAATATGCAGCTAGACAGTGGTTACATATATCAAATATAAAGTTTGCTAATTCTTGAAATATTGAAATGTCTAATCTTTGTTGGCCATGATTTCTCTCACACATACACATCATGCACTCACTTTTATTCTTTATTTTTTTAAACAACAAAAATATATGTCATATTAAGCAAAATGGCACAACGAATGCCACAGTTTTCATACAACGTGACCTATCAAAATACATAATAAAATAGTACAAATTAACCGAAGACTCCATCAACTTAACTATGTTATTGCAAACACATTCTGGTAAAGAATGGAGTCAAAGGCTTCTGTTTGTGCTCAATTTGGTTGTTGATGCTAGTTTATATTATGAAAGGAACAAATTGAACGAAAGTGAAATATTTCCGCTAATCATTTAAGTGTTTACAACACATAATTATATGCAAATGTCATATACACATGAAACTAAGATGTACAAGAAAGTATTAGATTTAAAAAACACTAGTAGCTATATGGTAGCTTATACTGCAAGTAACAATGTATAACTAACTAATTAGGTGCATAACAATGCATATTGAAATATACCCCTCTAGTTGGAGTTTGGTAAATATCAATCAACCCCAACTTAGATAGTAATGTATTAAAGGGATGAGGAAGCAATGACTTGGTGAAGAAGTTAGCTATTTAGTCCTTTGATGAAACTGGTAAAAGTTCCATGATGCATGCTTGTAATTTTCCCCTCACAATGTAACAGTCAATCCTTAGGTGCTTTGGTTTCTCATGAAATACTGGATTTGCTGTTTTATGCAGGCATTCTCATTATCACAATATATTACATGCAATTTAGTGCACTCAACATGTAGGTCTTTGAGCAAGTACATTAACCATGGAAATTCATAAACAGATGCTCCTATTGCGCGATATTCAGCTTTCGATGATGATCTGGACAATGTAAGTTGCTTCTTAGTCCTCCAAGAGATCAATGATTTAACAAGAAAGAAGCATTGACTAGATATGGACCTTCCGGTATCCCTGCACCTTGCCTAGTCAACATCAGAGAAACTTTGAATGCTAAGGGAAGAGTCTCTCGGAAAAAACAAACCACGACCTTGGCAACTTTTGACATATCTTAAGATTTTTGGAGCAGCAATGTGATGATTTTGAGTTGGATATAAACTGGTGCAGTTGTTGAGCGATGAATGTAATATATGATCTAGTTGCATTGAGGTAAAGCAACATGCCAACTAATCTTACAAGAAGGTATATCATGATAAAGTTGTGAAGTATCACTGTGTATTTTGGAGGAAAGATCGGAAGGTAAATTTTTGTGTTTTGCACAATGAAAAAAATCACAAGTTGCTTTATTGTCAACAGAAGTTGAATGGCTACAAGTGACACACTGAAGACATTATTGTATTTGACAAGTGGCCTTGCCTAAAATGCCATAAGGAAGCTACAAAAATGATGGTACTATTAGTTACAAAACTTGGATTACAAGGCTTGTGAATTGAATTGTTACAAGACCTATGAACAACTTTATTACAAGATTGAAAAATAAAAGGTGGTTGGAGAATGTTATGAACATGATCACTGAGAGTTAATATATAGAGACCTTCAATTTGGTCACCTTCAATAACAATATTTAAACCCGTTTATAATCCGTTCTTTTTAGCCTAACATTAAAAAAACCCGAGCTTGACATGGGTAGTCCAATGCATGTTGGATTATTTTTCCAACTCTAGACTAGATATTGCTCTCGTATCCCCCTCTCCGAAAAAGATAGCAAATCACTAGAATACAAAATAATCACTCTGTTCTTCTCCTACCAAATAGACCCTTATTAAATATATTTCAAAATGTTTTTTGTCAAGTAGTCCAGTGGTTAGAACCTCAACCCCTGCAAATAATATGCAATATTTATACCAACTAAGCTAAGCTCATGGAGATAAGTTACTCCTTATGTGCCAACTTGTTATAAGCAAAATATGTAATATAAAAGATAGAAGAAATACTTTCACGCATATAAAAAAGACTTATTTGCCTTGATTTCCTTAAATTTTCAACGGGACGCACACCGATCTATAAAAGGAAAATTCACTGACCATTGGTTACTCTCCAAAACTAACATATATACACCCCCGGTCACTAATATAAGCAAAAATCCACTTTTTTAGATACATTCAATTAATGATGTATGTAGTCTTTATTATATATCACATACATCATTAATTGAATGTATCTAAAAAGTGGATTTTTATTTATATTAGTGACCGGAGGGTGTATATATTAACAAGGTATCCTTAATCAATGTATTTTGGCATATACTTTATGATTTTGTAATCCAATTTTTTGAAAATTTTGTAACCGCTGATGAGAAGAAAACCGGCGGCAGTTAGCTACCGATGCAAAAAAAATTGTGTGCATGGGGTTCCACCTACCCTTTTTGTGGTCCAAAACACACATAATGTTCTATATAAGCAGTGTTGTTTTCATTGTTTCCACAATCCACACTCAACACGTTTACGGTTAGTAAGATGTGTGGTGATGGGGAAGAAGGTGTTCAAACAATGGTCCGAACACATTCTCTTTCATCATCACTCCTATTAAAAACTAAACAAAAATCCACCGACCTAAACACTTTCTACATCTTAATTTTTTTTGTTTGTTTTGTTTTGAATGTAGAGACGTAAATAGTTTCTAAGATGCGTGATGTTGGATAAGGAGTTCAAACATACAATGTTATGACAACCTTCTCCAACATCACTACTCCTTTTAAAAAACTAAAAAAAAAAGCCATAAATAAGTTATGCGTCAAATCTAATTACTTTTTTTTGTTGTTTTTAGTTTTTTCACTTTAATCACATATTTTATCGTTTCTTTTTCACTCATTTATTGGTTTTGCAAAACATTAATATGAAAAAACTGTTAAGTTATGCTAATTATAAGCACAAATGGGCCACTGTCGATGATTTAGAAGTCGTCGGTAGTTAACTTCCGATGAAAGCATTCGGCGGTAGTTAACTACCAAGGGGATCATTTTAGTAAAATCATGGTATTTTTTTAGCTTTCTTTGAAGTGGGAACAAAAATTTTCTTTATATTATTACAAACTATCACTGAGCTATGAAAAACCGAAAAATTTGGGCCCAAAAAATGTGAGGCCCGACACCATAGAGCCGGTTGCACACCCTCTGGGCCGGGCCTGCAGACACACACACACACACACACACACACACACAAGAGTATTACTTTTCCCACCCTATGTCTTTCCTCGCGCGCCCTTTTTTTTTTCTTTCAATTTTACCCCTGGTCTGGATTTCGTATTCCGGAATGAATTGTTTGTATTTTTCAAATGATTCCGGATTTTAAAATCCGGAATAGTATTTTAGCAGAACTTTTGCAATTTTAAGCTCTACAATTCGTAAAATAAAATGCGAATAAAATAAAAAACAGAAACAAAAAGACACAAACATAAAAACAACTCATTTTATTAATATATGAACAATACATTACAATAATTTTCAAGCTTTTTAAGCTTATTACATAAGATCCTAAATCTATTTCTAATCTCCTAAGAGCCTAACCACTGGTATGTGATAGGACATACCAGTAGTTTGGCTATTGGAGGAAAATCGGAGGAGGGGGGAAGAGGAGGGCGGGAAGAACCACACTGGTGCTCAGACTTACGCCCAGGCAGGCGAAGTTAAGAATCACACTGACCCACATGACCCTCAGATGAACCGCACTTCGTTGCAGCACGGTTCCATCCTCATTGACCGTTCATACAAACCCTGAAAGTATGGTTGTAGAAGGAAGAAGAGGAGGAGAGGGTGGGAGAGGATGGTGTGAGAAATGGTGGGGTTTGGAAGGGTATTTATAGGGAGGGGTGGGTCAAAAACGGTTGGGAGGCATTAAATTCAGTCAAAAAACGTGGTAAAACACATTTTTTTGACTTGACCACTAACAAAAACGTGTGGTGCAGACCACCGGCCATGGCACTGATGCGTTCCGAAATATACAATCCGGAATGCACCTTTGGTTTCCGGAATATACTTTCCGGATTAATGCGATAATGGTGAACGAGGGAAAAGTTGGCACTTCCTGTAAGGCTAAGGACATTCCGGAATGTAAAATCCGGAACGCTTCAGCATTGGATTCTTTTGAAAGAGAGCCATTAATTTGGGTTTGGACGGTTACAATCACTAACACGTTTTCATTGACTGTATTAATGACCTAGGACTTGTTTAAGGCTATAAATAGGCTTCCACCTTCAACAAATACCTCCATTCTTCCCTTCACCTCTTTTCTTCAATTTTCTTCAAATGTTTTTAGTTTTTTAAGGGTGTCGGTGGTGTCATGGTCATTGTTGACCGTTCCTATGAACCCTGCAATAACATTTCAGCTTGTGTGGAGTTCATATAACGGTCAACAGAGACCCTTGACATCAAACAAAGACACAAAAAAGCACACAACATCTGGTCCGGATTTCATATTCCGGAAATCACTAACAATCTTGTCCGGATCATATAATCTGGACTAGGGGTATTTTTGGAAATTTGCAGAACGCGCGAGAAGACAGTAGGGTGGGAAAAGTAAATCTCTACACATACATACACAAATTTGGTGGATGTTAGAAAAACACAAACACAATTCTCCAAATTGGAAGATATTTCTCAGGATTTGGATCTAATCTTTAATAAAATCATACTGAAAAGGTAGTAATTCCATGTGGGTTAGATTGTATCTGGGAAACTTATTCCTGATTAAATTTCAGACTTTAAACTTAACACTACTATTCACTTCGTAATCCAGTACTCCGCCCCCTTTCTAGTTTCTGCTCCTTTTCTCATTTGCGGTTCTCTTTTTTTATTCTCAGAACAAATCCATAAATCCCTAAATCAGATTATTGATCTATGAAAAACTCTAATTTTATTTTTATTTGTTAATTGTGTAGGTTTATTGGCCAATAGTAGAACAATCATAAGTGAACGTTGTTGATTTTCATCGATGCACAGTGTTTGAGGAAAACAATGAAGGAGTTTTAGAAACGATTGCAGAAGAGGATACGATCAAGCATGAGGAGAAGATGAAGAGGCGATGGAAAGAAGAGATAGTTGTGTTTTTCTTTTTAAATTTTTAATTAAATCATAAACGTTTATTTAATCTGATGGATATTAATTATCCCTCTCATCTCTCATTTTAAAAACTCCTCTCACTTGATACATCCTCTATATATATATATATATATATATATATATATATATATATATATATATATATATATATATAAGGGATCTATTGACTCCAAGAGTAAGTCTAAAGACTTACTCCAAATATTGACCTTTGATTTTAATAGTTATTAATGGATCCCTTCTCATATACACCCTCGGGTCACAAATATAAGCAAAAGTCATATGTTTTAGATTCATTCAATAAATGATGTATGTGGTCTTTATTGTAGACAACATACACCATTTATTGAATGAATCTAAAATATGAATTTTTGCTTATATTTGTGACCGGAGGGTGTATATATATATATATATATATATAAAGGTTTATATAGTGAAATCACATCAATTTATTTTATATAATATAATATAGTAATACATTACAATTTTTTACTAACATATTAAAAACACAAATAGTTATTTGTGAACCAAACATTTATCTTGTGTTGTCATGCTTGTCCTGTTAAAGATACGTAACGTGTAAGAGAAGTTATAAGTGTATAATATTGAATATGACAAGAAAAAAAGTTATAGAGTTAGAAGTAATAGAATCATTCTTCAACTTAATTGTTAAATGCACATGCATCCAAAAAGAACACATTTTGGCTTTGCAGGGGGAATACATTTATGAATTTCACAATCAGGGTTTGAGCCGCATTTTTCACCTATGATATTAAACAAGAATGAAATAATATTGATTGTCAAAAATAAATAAATAAATAAATAAATAAAATGACGTTGATGAAAGATTGTATATAAGGTAAATACAAATATGAAAATGATTAGAAAATTGGTTTACCGTAAGCATCGGCTACAAGGAAAAATAGGGAGAGAAAAATGATCATAACATAACCAAACTTGGCAATGTTATTCATATTTTTCCTCGTACATGGAATACATGTTTTATCACACTTTATATAATATACAAAGACCATGCACTATTCATTCATTTCAATAAAATACTTTTTACCACTTTATGAAAATGTAAGAAACCTTTTGTAAAATTAAAATAATAGTTATCAAACACCTCTTCCGTACAACGATGAGCTGTGTTTGTGCCATTGGCTCATTTAATTGATCATTTGTACCTTTTGTAAAATTAAAATAATAGTTATCAAACACCTCTTCCGTACAACGATGAGCTGTGTTTGTGCCATTGGCTCATTTAATTGATCATTTGTTAACACATAAGTATATTGCTTTTTTGAAGCAACATGGTGAAGTCTAGGGTGGGAGAGCTTGATAGGTCTCTCACCATAGGCAAGGAAGAATATTGTTTTTCAGCCATTAGATAGTGAATCTCTATGGTTGTTAACATGCACTCACAACATCAAATAATTTTTACTTTCCTTTTCCTTTCCCTATTCCCTCAACTTTTCCGGATCCACCATTGTAGCTACGGAAAAATTCTGGGGAAATTTTTCGATTTTTATCCTATGATTTTCTTAAATAAAAATTGATATTGTTAATATCTGCAAATTATGTTCAAGAATAGGAATGTTTATCTTATGGATTTCCTCTACACACCCAGATTTGCGCCGTCATAGCCGGCCACTCGCATCACCATCTCCGACAACGATCTTAACGCTGACCTCTTCCTTCGTTCGTCTGACCCATCAATGCCGACCACGAACTCGGAGCATCGCCAAGATCTTGACCCACCATCACAAATCTGTGTCTTTCTTTTAGAGTTTTCTACAATTTCTTCTTTTTATAAGATTCATGGAAAAATTGTATCAATTTACTAGATGTCGCTCTCTTTTATCCTCTAATTTTGTGAGTTTGTTCCATTATTTTCTTTTATATCTTCTCTCTCATAATCCTTTTTTACATGTTCTTTTACCCTTCTTTTTCAAGTTTATGCCAAATCTGTGAATTATTGTCTTGTAAAGAAATTTGTGAAGAAAAATGTGGTTACAAATAGATAAAAAGAGAAAGAACAAAACATAAGAAATCTTGAACCAGATTAACCTTGTTATTTAATCAACGATTCCATTGATTATTTTGGACTAAATCCAATTTTACGTTTTTTGTTCTTTTGAAGAGAATGTTAAGCTATTACTATTAATTTGTCATTAAGAGAAAGAGAGAGAGACAAAATGAAAAAATAAATTAGTGTGAAATGTTAAATTTTGTTAACAAACAAAGATGAGTTTATGGGCCATTTGTTGTCTTTCATTGAAGATCTTTGTGTTGCTGGGATTTTGCAGAAAGGAAGAGGAGAGAGGTTGAGGGAAGAATGAGTTAAAGAGGAGAGAGAACATGAATTGATTTGGTGTATGCAAGTGTATGGTACACCTGCAGATTTTTCACTTGCCTACCGTGGGAGACCTATTAAGGTCTCTCACCCTAGAAGGCGCCAAGGAACATAAGTATATTGTTGTTCATTCAAGTTAATTATTTTTAAAAATGATATTTATTATTACTTTTATTTCTAATATTTTCATAATAGATTACAGACTTGCTCAAAAAAAAAAAAAAAAGATTACGGACATTCCAACAACATAATAATGTTTTTAAACATAAAAGATTTAGGGGAAATGTTAACTTGTGCCCTTAAGGCACAAGTTAATGAGCCAAAAGTGGAAATACTTTAGTGTAATTAATACATTTGAATTTATTTTTTTGACTTTTGATTAATTAAATGCACAAAATTTAAGAGAATGTTTCTACTTTTGGTTGTTTAACATGTGCCCTTAGGGCACAAGTTAACATGACCCAAGATTTAGTTGCAGGAATAATGCACAAATATGTGATTCCACATTTATACATAAATTCAAACTTTTTAAGGTTATTGATATGCTCCAAGTGCACGGAACTTGTGATTATCAAAGCTATTTTTCCTACTCCCTCCGTTTTTTAATATAAGCAAAATTTACTTTTTAGGTTCATTCATTTAATGATGTATGTGGTTCATAATATGGACTACATACATCATTAAATGAATGAATCTAAAAAGTCAATTTTGCTTATATTTTGACACGGAGGGAGTAAGTGCTTAGTTACATTTAGTTTTTGATTGTCTGAGAGTTTTGATGATTGGTTTATTGTTGAAAGTACGCAATTTAATAAAAAAAATTGGAATCAACGGAGTTAATCACAACAACTCCAATCCAAATCATTTCCATTGTTATGGGAAATTAATACTCACTACAAGAAAATTGGTTTATACTGTCATCTTAAAGCGGAATCTACAGGAGTTTGAACCATTTTACCCTTTCTTTTCTTGGTTGACTTAGGTTTAACAGCTTCACATGAAGTTGATACCTTGCCCTTTTTGCTTCTAGTCTGAGGAGGTTCTAGAGTCACAGAGTCAACCTTTTCATCTACTCTTCTTCCATAGTTTTGACCCTTTTCTTTGCTTTGATGATTGGTCTCTTGGCATGTTCTTGAACCATCAAAGTTGGAGCTTTTCTCCTCTTTGGTTCTATATACACCCTCCGACCACTATTATAAGCAAAATTTAACATTTTAGGTTCATTCAATAAATGATGTATGTGGTCTACATTAAAGACCACATACATCATTTATTGAATGAATCTAAAATGTTAATTTTTGCTTATAATAGTGACCAGAGGGTGTACATATTTGCTGGAGCTTATGGGATGTCTTCACGAGTAATGTTGTGACCATATTCCTCCCTTGCCCCATCATGTTCAGCGCCCCAGTATGGAAGCACACTTTCGTTCCTTTTCATATAGAGAAGGGGCGTGTTTGATTAAGCCTTTCTCTGCGGAGGAGTTGAAGGCAGCTGTGTGGGATTGTGATAACTTTAAATGCCCATGCCCTGATGGGATTACCTTTGGTTTCATCGAGGAATTTTGGGACATTCTGAAGGATGATGTGATGCGTTTTTTGGTGGAATTTCATAGGAATGGAAGGTTGACCAAATGAATAAATAGCACGTTCATTGATGTTATTCCTAAGGTTGATAACCCTCAACGTCTTAATGATTTTCGTCTGATTTCGTTGGTGGGTAGCATGTATAAAATTTTGGCGAAGGTGCTTGCTAATAGGCTTCGCTTAGTTATTGGTTCTGTTATTTCGGATTCCCAGTCGGCTTTCATTAAAGGTCGTCAGATTCTTGATGGCATCCTGGTGGCTAACGAGATAGTTGATGAAGCGCATAAGTGTCATAAGAATTTGATTCTTTTTAAGGTGTATTTTGAGAAAGCTTACGACACAATTGATTCGGGATGCTTAGATGAGGTGATGTTGAAAATGGGAATCCTGACTCTTTGGTAGAAGTGGATAAAATAGTGCATTGGAACAGCCACATCTTCAATTTTAGTTAATGGGTCTCCAACTGATGAGTTCTCTCTGGGGAGGGGATTGAGGCAGGGTGACCCTCTATCCCCTTTCTTATTTCTTTTAGCCTCAGAGGGGCTCCATGTTTTGATGGAATCTTTGACAGTTAATAATCTCTTTCCTCGTTATAAGGTGGGTAACAACTACACAACAATTGTTTCCCACCTCCAATTTGCAGATGATACTTTAATTTTGGGTTAAAAATCCTGGGCTAATATCCGGGCTATGCGTGCTATTCTTCTCATTTTTGAAGCTTTGTCTGGGTTGAAGGTGAATTTTTCGAAGAGCCATTTGGTTGGGGTGAATGTCTCAGCTTCTTGGTTATCTGAAGCGGCTATGGTGATGAAATGTAAGGTTGGTTCTATCCTTTTTGTGTATCAGGACTTGCCTATTGGTGGTAATGCACGTCGATTGTCTTTTTGGGAACCACTCATTATTCGTATGAAATCTAGACTATCGGGTTGGAACTCGAAACATTTATGCTTGGAGGGTCGTATGGTTTTGCTGAAGTCTGTCCTGTCGTCTCTGCCTATTTATTCTCTTTATTTTTTCAAGGCTCCTTCAGGTATCATCTCCTCTATTGAATCTATTTTAATAATTTTTTTTGGGGGGGGGGGGGGGGGGGGGGGTGCTGGACACATGAAAATATCATGGATGAATTGGAACTCTGTTTGCAGGAGTAAGGAGGTTAGTGGTTTGGGGGTAAGGAGAATTAGGGATTTAATATTGCTCTGTTAGGGAACTGGTGTTGGCGGTTGTTGGAGGATAGGGAGAGTTTGTGGTTTAGGCTGATGTCGGCGCATTATGTGATGAGATAAATCCGCAAGTGCACGGTTTACCATGTAGTAATAAAAGAGTATCGTTGTTCCGACAGGGAGTTATGAATTTAATTAACCTTCAACAATGATTAGAAAAGAGTTTGAGTTAAAAAGTTTGGATTTTTAATTAAAAGAAAATAACAATAATAAAAAGTACCTTGGGATTATTGGTTCATCTGAATAACAAGCCCTTCGCAAACAAACCCTAAACCAGAATTTTATATTAGATTTAATTTCTAAAGACAAGTTTCTCTTAAGCCTATCACATCTCCTTTTGGTTTCAGTGAGTGTGTTCCCCTAGCAACCATGCCTTTGGAATCCTTGAAGAACAAAACTTTATTTGCCTCAAGGTTTGCTAGACTATTCTCATGTTACGCAATCCTTGTCTAATTTCACTTGTTCCAATATCAAAACTCCACTTTCGCTTTATGAATTGATATTTGAGATGATGAATTTACAAATACTAACCCTCCACTTTCGCTTCATGAGTTTTATATTTGTTAATTCATTATAATAACGGTGAAATTAGATTAGAAAGTAGATTTATATAAAATTAGGGTTCAAGGCTTTGTTTGATTAGGGTTATGTCATTTAGACTTACCCAACAATCCCAAGACAAGAAGAGTCTACTCACTCATGTTCATCGTCGACATAGAAGAGGAGAAGAAGAACAACATAAAATAAAAAATAATAAAAAGAAGAGCTTTTATTAATAGAAAACAATTGTCACTATTGAATTCCAAGAACAAAAGATGAGAATACAAGTTTGGTGTCTGCTCTATTTATAGTCTAACAATGACTTAAGCCCTAAGAAATAAATCACTAAAGTGTTGCACAAGAAACCATGGGCTTTAGGTTAGAAATAAACTAAAATAGGTAGCTTGTCGAAGAAGCAAAAGCAACAAAAGGCAAATTGGGGGCGTGCCAAGCTTCTATTGGTTGGCTTCATATTTTTGTTCCAAATCTTCATATTTTGGTGAAGGATCTTCAAATTCTTTGCACAAGATATTTTTGTATAAGATATTTATATTTTTGGCACGAATCAGTTCCAATTCTCCTTTCTTTTACTCCAAGACTCAATCTTTAGAATATTTGTTCCTGAAATTAAATAACTTGCAATTGAAGTAAAATAGTTCTAAAAAGTAAATAAAATTAAATAAAACTAAATAAAATATAAATAAAACGGACTCAAATATTATATTAAAAACACTAATTATTGACTCATCAAACTCCCCCACACTTGAATCTTTGCTTGTCCTCAAGCAAAAGGCATAAACATAGCAGCAATAAAAAGATTAAACTTATGTCTCCTCTAAGGCTTTATTTCAAGTGCACACTAATCACAATTTCGAGCATTCCTTGTGAACCTTTTCAACCCAACAACAAGTCTCAAGTGAGTGTGTGTGTGTGTGTAGTCCAACCCTTTTCTTGCTCCTGTATAAGACAGGTATTATGAGGAAACAGGTTCTAACCCTAACACTAAAGTAACCGAGAAAAATCCTTTCTTCATTTCATATAAGAGAGATGGGAATTATATGATCATTGGACCATTTCACATTTTAAGAAGGAATTACAGAAGCTGCATTTGATTGTCAAGGAAAACACCACCTTCACGTGGGAAGCCAGTAAGGGGGTATCCTTTCCCCCCAGATCCAATGATGTCTCCTTTATAGATATATTTGCTTCCAACCCTCTTGATAATCAACCAGTTTTAGGCACTTGATCATTTTAATGTCTTAGTGACCAACCAGTTTTGGGCACTTGGTCACTTTCTTTATTTTTCAAGTCTTTTCTCCCCACACAAACTTATACTACTTTTACTCTGAAGACTTTTAAGGGTTCAATTTACCATTAAAGTTAGAACGTGCTCCTTAAAATACCTACTCATACACTTGCTGAAAGGTTGCAATTATGTGCTTTTCTCATTGGAGAATTTTCACAATAAAACAAGATGTGGGTATAGCAAGAACACGTAAAACACAAGAAATCACTTTCATGTACAAGAAACAACCATTTCGGAAGAGACAAAAAAAAAGTTATGTCATAATTTACAATAAAAACAAGCCGCTATCCATGCCTTTCGCAACAAAACATAACAAAAGAATTAAAGTTCAAAGGAGTTTGGAAACACTACGACACTTTGACATTTTATTGACCCCCCCACAAACTTGGGAGAAGCATTGTCCTCAATGATTTGAAAAAGAAAAGAAAAAGAAGAAGAAGAGAAAGCAAGAGGAAGAAGAAGAGAAGAGTAAAGGAAGAGGAAAGCTCACAATTTATTGAGGTCCATAAGGGGGACCTTGGAGGTTAAGGTGCTACATCATCCTCAAGAGCATGCAGTTATTTTCTTCATGCATACAATTTTCCCTTTGGATATCATTCTGCAGCCCGAAGATTTCAACACCTTGTCTTTGTTGCTTGGTGCTTATCCTTTGAATTTCATTATGCATCCATGTCTACAGGTCATTGTCATATTTTCCACCGGTTTCATGGTCATGGTGCACCGCATCATCGTGCAAGTGAGCATCTACCTCATCCTCATCATCACTATCATCACCACGATCTTCTTGTACATGTGGGTTAGTACCAACATAAAGCAAAATTTTCCTCCGTTCCTTTTCTCTTTGAAGCCATTGACCTAGTTTGAACTGGGTTGGTTTGGTTGAAGGTTTGGTTTTGGTAAGTAATTAGAGTGTTGTGGTGAGGATTGATGAAGAAATTGGGGTTTAGGTTTTGGCAAGGTTTTGTGTGGGAAAGGTTGGTTTAGTGATGGGGTTGTGGTTTAAGTAAGGTTTTTGAGTTTAACGATGGAGATTGGTGAAGAAATTGTGGTTTTTGGTTTAGGGTTATAAGGTATACGAATTTGGTGGAATTTTGGTTTGGGTGGATGAAAGTTGTTTTTGATAGGTGGTTTATGTTTAGAATGATGTTTGGAGATGACTGGGTTTAAAAATTGTGTGTGATTTGGTGAAGTTTGGAGAGAGTTATGGAGGTTTGAAGGTTTAGAGAGAAGTTGAAAATGAGAGAAAAGTTTGTGTTGGTTGAATGAGGGGGAAGAAAGAAATTTTTTTTTTTGGCTGATGGGTTGGCACGGCCGTGCCACCACAGGCACGACCCGTGCCAACTCTCTGGAAAATGAGGGTGGTTTTTTTTTGACAAACTAGGCAAATTTATTTTTTTTCTCGCTTTTTCGAATCAAATTTGGACAAATACCTGCAAAACAAAATAACACAAAACAAACAATAAAAACAATTGAAACTCGTGGGTTGCCTCCTACGAAGCGCTCGTTTAAAGTCATTAGCTTGACAATCAAAAAGTTTCTCTACCCTATACCCAATTTTCACAAAGGAACAATGGCATCAAACTAACACTCTCTCCCAAATCACACATGACTTTCTCAATGGTTTCAGATCTTATGACACAAGGTATGGAAAAACTCTCTGGATCCTTAAGTTTAGGTGGCAATTTGTTTGGAAGTATTTCAATAAAATTTCTAAACTGCTCATCTAACTTGAATTTAGCAAACCCTTGTGTTAATGGAATTTTAGGCTCATGAGGTTGTGAAATAAATGGCTTTTCATTCTCTCCTATGGCTTTCTCACTTTGAGGCTCATCACTCCTTATCTGTCCTTCATTGTTCTTAACTTTCACAACAGGGTCCTCTAATTGTTTTCTATCCGTAAGAGTAATAGCACTTATATGGCCTTTGGGGTTGGTTTCGGTTTGGCCTAGAAGGATTTCAGAGGTTTGAGAGGAAATAGCCACTTGAGATGTCTGAGTCTCTAGCATCTTACTGTGAGTAACTATGGAGTCTACTTTCGATGTAAGTTTGACAAGAGAGTCTTTCAAAAATTCAGTTTGATTTTTGAGCTCTTGGAGTTGCTTGGATTGATTCATAACATAAGTTTCCATTAAAAGTTCCAAGCTGGATTTTTGAGGGACTCTTTGGTTGTTTGCATAACCGGGTGGTGTTGTTTGTTGACCAAAGGGATTTTGAGGAGTTTTATAAAAATTTGGCATGGCCTCATCCCTTGGTTATACTGTGCATAATTCAATTGCTCAATACTTTCAGCAGCACTACCTAGTTGGCACTCAACGCCAATATGGCCAAATATACCACAGACTTCACATGGTGGTGACATAGGAATAGGTGTGACAACACTTATGCTTGATTTATCGAATTCTTTAAAAAGTGTGTCCACCTTAGCAGCTAGATAATCAAGGGTAGAAATTTCATACATACCTGCCTCTTTTTTAGAGGGTGAAGGAGCAACAGTAGTGATGTTCTTTTCATTGGTTCACTGATAGTGGTTTTGTGCCATGTTCTCGATCAAAGCATATGCTGCCGTGTAAGTTTTATTCATCAAAGCTCAACATGCAGCTGCATCAACATTCATTTTTGTGGTATATAAAAGACCAGTATAAAAATTGTGAATAAATAAGCCACTTCTCTAAACCATGATGAGGACAAAGTCTAAGCATTTATTTGAAACGCTCCCACACATCGTAAAGAGATTCCCCATCTTTTTGAGTGAATCGTGTGATTTGATCCCTTAATTGAGCAGTTTTAGAATGGGGAAAGAATCGGGCAAGAAAAGCTTGCCTCATTTGGTGCCATGAAGTGATAGAACCAACTTCCAATGAATGAAACCAGGCACTAGCCCTATCCCTTAAGGAAAAAGGAAAGAGGTGCAGCCTTATGGCCTCTTGGTTTGCCTTCAAGGTTCCACTGAGTCTTAATAAAGTTGAAATATGAAGATTCGGATCCTCAGTGGGTGATTCAAAAAATTGATTTTGCTGCACTAAGTAAATAAGTGTAGGTTTTATTTCAAAATTGTCCTCAATCATTGGGTACACAATAACATCATATGACTCATCTGAAGATGGGATTACATACTCTTTGAGAGTACGTTCCTCGGCCATATTGTTATTATTATGTGTGTTTCATCTTCTTTCACGGAAGAGCCTTCAATCTCAGGAAAGAATTCTCCAAGACTTATGGTTCTTCGCACTCAAGAAAAAAAAAACTCCAAAAGTTGAAGGCAAAAAGAAAAAGAAAGAGAATATTTTAATTTTTTATTTAGAGAGATAGAGAGAGAGAGAGATATTTATATATATTTTTTATTTTATTTTATAGTTGAAGGTGAAAAAGAGTTGAAGGCAAAAAGAAAAAGAAAGAGAATATTTTAAATTTTTATTTAGAGAGATAGAGAGAGAGAGATATATTTATATATATTTTTTATTTTATTTTATAGTTGAAGGTGAAAAAGAAAAGGGAAAAGAAATATTACATATTTTTTTTATGTTTATTTATTTATATATATATATATATTACTCTAACCACTATTAAAAAGTTAACCAAATTGCAAAACTCTCCGGCAACGGCGCTAAAAACTTGATGAGATAAATCCGCAAGTGCACGGTTTACCGATGTAGTAATAAAAGACTATCGTTCCGACAGGGAGTTATGAATTTAATTAACCTTCAACAATGATTAGAAAAGAGTTTGAGTTGAAAAGTTTGGATTTTTAATTAAAGGAAAATAACAATAATAAAAAGCGCCTTAGGATTATTGGTTCATCTAAATAACAAGCCCTTCACAAATAAACCCTAAACCAGAAATTTATATTGGATTTACTTTCTAAAGACAAGTTTCTCTTAAGCCTATCACATCTCCTTTCGGTTTCAGTGAGTGTGTTCCTGTAGCAACCACACCTATTCTCATGGTTGATTGCCTTTGGAATCCTTGTAGAACGAAACTTTATTTGCCTGAAGGTTTGCTAGACTATTCTCATGTTTCGCAATCCTTGTCTAATTTCGCTTGTTCCAATATCAAAACTCCACTTTCGCTTTATGAATTGATATTTGAGATAATGAATTAACAAATACTAACCTTCACTTTCGCTTCGTGAGTTTTATATTTGTTAATTCATTATAATAACGGTGAAATTAGATTAGAAAGTAGATTTATATAAAATTAGGGTTCAAGGCTTTGTTTGATTAGGGTTATGTCATTTAGACTTACCCAACAATCCCAAGACAAGAAGAGTCTACTCACTCATGTTCATCGTAGACATAGAAGAGGAGAAGAAGAATAACATAAAATAAAATAATAAAAAGAAGAGCTTTTATTAAGAGAAAACAATTGTCTCTATTGAATTCCAAGAATATACAAGTTTGGTGGCTGCTTTATTTATAGTCTAACAATGACTTAAGCCCTAAGAAATAAATCATAAAAGTGTTGCACAAGAAACCATGGGCTTTAGGTCAGAAATAAACTAAAATAGGCAGCTTGTTGAAGAAGCAAAAGCAACAAAAGGCAAATTGGGGGCGTGTCAAGCTTCTATTGGTTGACTTCATATTTTTGTACCAAATCTTCATATTTTGGTGAAGGATATTCAAATTCTTTGCACAAGATATTTTTGTATAAGATCTTCAAATTTTTTGCACGAATCAGCTCCAATTCTCCTTTCTTTTGCTCCAAGACTCAATCTTTAGAATATTTGTTCCTTCCTGGAATTAAATAATTTGCAATTGAAGTAAAATAGTTCTAAAAAGTAAATAAAATTAAATAAAATATAAATAAAACGGACTCAAATATTATATTAAAAACACTGATTATTGACTCATCATTATGCTGTAGATAGGGCTGGCAATGAACCGAGCCAACTCGACAATAGTTCGAAACTCGATTCGACAATTAACTCGTTGAACTTGGTTCATGAACCAAATGAGCTGAACTTGAGTTGAAAATTAAGTTCGTTAGATAAATGAGCTGAACTTGAGTTATATATAGTCCGACTCGATTGGTTCATGAGCTAGCTCGATAATATATTTATTAATTAACAATTAACAATATACCTAAAAAAATGTTAACAATTAACAATAATTGTAATAAAAGATAGAAAGAAAAGAAGCTAATAACAAGTCGTGAGGGCTTTCAACCAAATATATGTGTGCCAAGATTAGTCCCACATCGGGGAGATTAACAGCATTAGACAAGAGGAGGAGATATAAAATAGACGTGCATGTTTACAAACTGCGCTACAGTAGTGATGAGCAAGTGCTCCTACTTTTTTCCTTAAGACCAACGTGGTCAAAGGTTTTATTTTAGTTGATTTTTTTGTTTTTCTAAAATAAAAAATTAAATGTCCAAGATATACATTTTTAACAAAAACAAAAAAAAAACTTTTGAATTATGGCACTCGAGCAAACGAGTTGAACCTAACGAGCCGAACCGAGTTGTTCGTGAAAGTTAAACGAACCGAACTCGAGTTAAAAAAAATGTTCGTATCGAACTCGAGTCGAGTTTCGAGCCGAGCTGATTCTTATCGAGTCGAGTCGAGCTCAGACAAGTTTGGCTCGACTCGACTCATTTCCAGCCCTAGCTGTAGAGGGAGGGCGGTTGAAGGGTGGTGGCCGTGAGGCTCTATATGGTGGCATGATGTTCATTCCTTGTGTAAGGAGGAGTGGTTTAGCGATCATGTTAGTCGCTTTGTTGGAAACGGGAAGCATACCCTTTTTTTTGTCGGATGTTTGGCTAGGTGAGGTGTCGTTTAGAGTCAGGTTTAGAAGGTTATTTTACTTGTCGGTGTTTAAGGGGGAGTCTGTGTTCGATATGTGGCAGTTAGGTTGGGGGAGGAGGGTGACACGTGGAGGTGGAGATGGAGGTTGTTTGCGTGGGAGGAGGAGTTGGTTGGGGGACTTATGTTACTGCTTCATAATGTGACTTTGCAGGTTGACAAGGATGATAGATGGCTATGAACTTTGGAATCATCTAATGCTTTTACTGTTCGTGGTGTTAATAATTTCCTAACTATTCAATCTTATATTGATTCACCGGTGGTTGTGTCATCTCTTTGATTTAAGGATGTCCCTCTCAAGGTTGTTTTGTTTGCTTGGCGGTTGTTCCAGGATAGGTTGCCTACAAAGGATAATCTCCTCCGTGGAGGTATTATTGACCACGATTCCAGGGTGTGTGTGGCAGGGTGCGGTTCTGTTGAATCGTCTTATCATTTATTCTTACATTGTAATATTTTTGGGTCCGTCTGGCACTTTATTTATAGATGGATAGGCATTTATGCGGTCGTCCCACGTTATGTGCCGGATCATTTTAATCTATTCAGTTTTGGTGGTGGTAGCGCTAAGGTGCGGCATTCAATTTTACAGGTTATTTGGTTTGCTACCGTTTAAGAGATTTGGAAAGAAAGAATAACAAGTTATTCAAAGGCAAAAAATGCTCGATAATGCACGTGGTTGATAAGATTAAGTCACTCATATTTAAGTGGTTGAATGCGAAATTTGCTTCTCTTCCCTATCATGGTTGGTGGCTTAGTATGTTTACCATGCTGGGCATAGACTAATAGTTATTTCTTTTCTAGTTGTTGTTCAAGTTCTGATTCTATTGTAAATATTATTTTAATTTCGTTGTTCTTTCATTGGTACACCTTATGCTAGGAAGGACATTTTGATTTGGTAATATATTTCATTTTAGCCTAATTTTTTTTTTAATATTATACCTATAAATATATGCAGATATCCGTAGATACTTCAAATTGCAAGATACACATATCGGTATCTCCACAAATATGGAACAAGTACGAATATTATTTTTTGAGTAAATTACACTCTCCTCCCCTCAAAGATGCTTGAATTATGTGACACCCTAAATCCCAATTAATAATTATTGCTATTATTTAATTAAAAATGGAGTTTGATTCGCAGCGGAAAGTGTCAAATAAAAACTTCTCTAATGATATAGGAATTCTTCCACAAAATTTAGGATATCACATTGACTCATAACAAACATAATTCATATTTCACTTCATTAAAAATTATAGTAATAATAACATCGAATCTTTTTCTTTTGAAAATATTTCATTTTACATCATAGACAATGGTTTTCTTGCACAAAATTAAATAAGTAAGCATATCCCTTTTCCCGTGTCACTATCAGAGCGGTGCTTTTCCCCAAAATAACCGACGACACAAGACAAGTCCTCACGAAAGGCATGCACTTGACTCCAAGACTCATAACCTATATAACTACGGTTTCGCAACCGCAGGGCCAAGCCAGCAAACACAAACAACGAAGGGGTGAGTTCCGAGAACATGTAATAGTATAAAAAAAAAGGGAAGAACACGTAAGCAATTAAGTCAAAGTCGTTTCACATCACAAACATAATATTCAGAACCTTGAAGAATATACTATATCATCTCAATCTATATTAGTAGAAAATATCATTACAACTTAAGAACCAAAAAAACTTCACAAACACAATGTCACAATTCAATTCCAACTGGTCACAACACATGTAGTCACCAATAACCATCTTCATAAGAACATCAACAAATAATCACCTTCATCGTCTCACACAATTACATTAATAGACATCACAAAGTAATTCGTTAAAACATCACAACTTAACAACTTGACTCGACAACACGACTCAACTTGACAATGCACTCTTAACAACTTAACAACTTAATTCATCGTGAAACTTCTTGATATGCAAATGCATGTGGTACCATTCAACAACATATATGAGCGTAATTAGGCTCTTCAACAAGTGAGCATAAAGCTGCCGGGCTTAAAGCCCCCAACGTAGTGTGAGCACAAGGGCTGCCGGGCCTAAAGCCCCCAACTTTAATGAGCACAAAGGCTGCCGGGCCTAAAGCCCCCAACTTTAATGAGCACAAAGGCTGCCGGGCCTCAAGCCCCCAACTTTAATGAGTATGCAATGGACTCAACTCCTACAACTTAGACATCTTGAACTTCTTAAACAACTTATATGATTCCAATAATTTGGACAACTTCTTACGACTTCACAACTTAGACCGACACTTACAACTTTATGACATTAATGGTCAACAACATCAAACGATAAACATCAACATCTTTAAATAGCATCATTATCAAATACACATCATTAAATAGCACTTCAGTTATACATCATCAAATAATTCACAAATTACACTTAGTCAAATAATACATCAACTATACTTCTTAAATATCACATCTTTACATACCACATCTTTAAATCATATACATCTTCAAATATCACATAGTCAAATAATATATTTCATTTACACATCTTAAAATAATACATTTAGCATTATGGTATCCAAGACACATCTATAAGGAGAATAAATCTTATTTCGAACACATTCAAAGATAGTAAGAATAATTTCAATTATTATCTCTATAAAATCACTTAAAAAAACTATTATTTATACTAGGCATACGGCACCACTACAATTCCAACTTCTAATACATAACATCACATCTATATCAATCATTAAATAAGTCATCAATCTAAATAGTTGCAGCAAATCAAGCATAAGCACCCACAAATTTATCCATGACTTCAAATACCACATATTCACATAGTTTAAATCAAGCAACACCTTAATAATGTTTCTAATTCTTCTTTTAACCTTCCACATCTAAATTTGCACATTAATTAATTATTCTCTCAAAGGGCTACAACCGTCGCGGTGAGCCCCGAATGAACTTTGGGAAATACGGCTTTCCCGTTCATCCCAATTAATTTACACTCATGATCTCGAACTCTTCTCTCTCACCCCATACCTGGATTGAAGCTTTCACACGACATCGCAAACTCAACGGCAACGACGAATCCAATCACGTTAACATCTTCACATCCCTCCTTTTCATCAATAGAACAAAAGAATGGTAATGGGGTTGTCTAAGAGGCATGACTGCTTCACCGTCTATTCATGTTATTACGGCTCCCGGTTGAACCGATTCTATCTATGAGTTTGGCGACGGACATAGTAATTTGTCAACTACATATTGGTGGCTAATTAAAACGTGGCAAGTTTAAGAGACATAATTTGTGATCAAACACACAGAAGATTAAAGGCTCTATGAGAAAATTAAAATTGTGAAAGGAGAAGAAATAAGGCGAGGTTGCGATTGCAAGGCAGTATTCCCCCAGGCAAGTTAGGTTAGTTCGTCCTATATATACGTAGTTCAAGGGTCATACTTGGCATCACTTTTATTCCCAAAACAAATATCTTGATTTATACCTTAAAACATTACCTAGTCCCTATATACATATATTATACCATCGAACAAGTCCTATACGTATTAATAATAATAATAATAATAATAATAATAATAATAATAATAATAATAATAATAATAATTATAATAATAATAGTCACGATAGTAATATGTTAGCCTTAAAAATGATAGTTCAAAAACCTTTTTTTTTATACACTTAGCAAATAATTCAAGCATATATATCTATATCGAATAATATTTTATTTTAATAACAAATAATGGAAATTATTAAGATAAATTCGTATATAAAATTTTGGGGTGTTACAATTCTCCCCTCATTAAAGAAATTTCGTCCTCGAAATTTGAGAAAAATGATAACAATTTAACATATAAGTTAACCAAACAAAGGATGAGAGGACTCCTAAGGTTGAAACTCAATCTCAAAGAGTATAGGAAACATACAAGGAATGATTACGGTTTATGTCAAACTGTATTCCATGCATTAGGTGGGATTTACAAAACGCTAACTCACTTGAAGTTTCTACTCTAATGGAGAAAAGAAAAAAAAAATTAACGAAAGATAATACAAAAACAAATAAATTAAATAGTACCCACTGAGATAGAAACCAGAGCAAATGGCCTACACCCAATACATCATCACAAGACAATCATTACTACTCAAGTACATAAACTGAAAGCAACAACAGAAGAGAAATATTGCAGTTAAACCTCACAGCTATCGTAAAAAGAAGTCAAAGACAGAAAACAAAACTCATGGTAATGGTTCACTCATTAATAACAATGCAAACATATAGCATTATAGGTTCACATTCTAATCAAAATTAGACATATAATTTGTGCCAGAAAACTAAATAAATAAATAAATAAAATCCAACGAACATGCATCTTACTAAGGTATATCATGCTATGTTAAATCCTTCCTATAATTATCTACAATTATGAACACATCATACATATTACTTACACTCATGCTATAAAATTACTTATTTCATCAAGGTATAGGCCACTCCAAACCTTTACACCGATAAACCTTCCACATCAAAATCTTTATAGGCAATGCTCTAAAATCTTCTAGGTACATTATAAGTATCCCTCTTTTTTTTTTTAATTTTTTTTTTTTACCTTGCATCAACAATCACTCTTTATGTTTTAGGTCAGGACTACACACTTCAACTCCTCAACAAAAGTTAAACAAAGTTGATTATGTTTACTAAAACTAGAATGAGATAAAGATTAACTTTTCAAGTCTCATAATTATCTATTATAAGGAACATACACAATCTTGTTCAAAAGAAGGAACATATACAGACGGTCTATATGCAACTCATTCACATAATAATTTTTTTTTAAACAAAATATATATATATATATATATATATATATATATATAAGTATAGCAATCACAAAATATGCATAGAATAGAGCGATGATAGAAAGATGTAAGGAGTTTGGAAAAAAAAAAAAAAAACAACAAATGAGACACTTACAAAAAGACAACACAAACCACATCAAATTCAATTTCTCAGCACTTCAAATTATAGTATCTAGTTACACTATTATTATACAACTTAGAATTCTAGAGTACAATTAACTCAAGGTAAGGTCCTCTATAAAAGATATGCTATGATACAGAATTTGTCTAACTCTCACTAAGCTAAGAGCTCTATAGTAAAAGTTGTCCTCTTTACCTCATCCATACTGTTATCTTTACTAATAGCAATCTTACAACAGAAAAATGTTTAAAAGTCAATTTAAGTCACACTAACGTTGCAAATACCTTTTCAAAATTAATCCAAACTTACAATTAAATAAAATAAAATAAACGTAAAAGGAACAATAAATAAATGCATACCAAATAACTAAGCACTCCACTTTGTTGTGAAAAAGATATTAACAGAAACAATAATAACAAAGTAACACACACAAAAAAATGAGAAGGATACAAGTAGTCAAACAACTAACAAGTTACACATATGAAACATGACAGACGCATAACATACAAGGTTGGAATGGACCGACCTGCTCTGATACCACTATGTGACACCCTAAATCCCAATTAATAATTATTGCTATTATTTAATTAAAAATGGAGTTTGATTCGCAGCGGAAAGTGTCAAATAAAAACTTCTCTAATGATATAGGAATTCTTCCACAAAATTTAGGATATCACATTGACTCATAACAAACATAATTCATATTTCACTTCATTAAAAATTATAGTAATAATAACATCGAATCTTTTTCTTTTGAAAATATTTCATTTTACATCATAGACAATGGTTTTCTTGCACAAAATTAAATAAGTAAGCATATCCCTTTTCCCGTGTCACTATCAGAGCGGTGCTTTTCCCCAAAATAACCGACGACACAAGACAAGTCCTCACGAAAGGCATGCACTTGACTCCAAGACTCATAACCTATATAACTACGGTTTCGCAACCGCAGGGCCAAGCCAGCAAACACAAACAACGAAGGGGTGAGTTCCGAGAACATGTAATAGTATAAAAAAAATGGGAAGAACACGTAAGCAATTAAGTCAAAGTCGTTTCACATCACAAACATAATATTCAGAACCTTGAAGAATATACTATATCATCTCAATCTATATTAGTAGAAAATATCATTACAACTTAAGAACCAAAAAAACTTCACAAACACAATGTCACAATTCAATTCCAACTGGTCACAACACATGTAGTCACCAATAACCATCTTCATAAGAACATCAACAAATAATCACCTTCATCGTCTCACACAATTACATTAATAGACATCACAAAGTAATTCGTTAAAACATCACAACTTAACAACTTGACTCAACAACACGACTCAACTTGACAATGCACTCTTAACAACTTAACAACTTAATTCATCGTGAAACTTCTTGATATGCAAATGCATGTGGTACCATTCAACAACATATATGAGCGTAATTAGGCTCTTCAACAAGTGAGCATAAAGCTGCCGGGCTTAAAGCCCCCAACGTAGTGTGAGCACAAGGGCTGCCGGGCCTAAAACCCCCAACTTTAATGAGAACAAAGGCTGCCGGGCCTCAAGCCCCCAACTTTAATGAGCACAAAGGCTGCCGGGCCTCAAGCCCCCAACTTTAATGAGTATGCAATGGACTCAACTCCTACAACTTAGACATCTTGAACTTCTTAAACAACTTATATGATTCCAATAATTTGGACAACTTCTTACGACTTCACAACTTAGACCGACACTTACAACTTTATGACATTAATGGTCAACAACATCAAACGATAAACATCAACATCTTTAAATAGCATCATTATCAAATACACATCATTAAATAGCACTTCAGTTATACATCATCAATTAACACATCAATTTCACATCATCAAATAATTCACAAATTACACTTAGTCAAATAATACATCAACTATACTTCTTAAATATCACATCTTTACATACCACATCTTTAAATCATATACATCTTCAAATATCACATAGTCAAATAATATATTTCATTTACACATCTTAAAATAATACATTTAGCATTATGGTATCCAAGACACATCTATAAGGAGAATAAATCTTATTTCGAACACATTCAAAGATAGTAAGAATAATTTCAATTATTATCTCTATAAAATCACTTAAAAAAACTATTATTTATACTAGGCATACGGCACCACTACAATTCCAACTTCTAATACATAACATCACATCTATATCAATCATTAAATAAGTCATCAATCTAAATAGTTGCAGCAAATCAAGCATAAGCACCCACAAATTTATCCATGACTTCAAATACCACATATTCACATAGTTTAAATCAAGCAACACCTTAATAATGTTTCTAATTCTTCTTTTAACCTTCCACATCTAAATTTGCACATTAATTAATTATTCTCTCAAAGGGCTACAACCGTCGCGGTGAGCCCCGAATGAACTTTGGGAAATACGGCTTTCCCGTTCATCCCAATTAATTTACACTCATGATCTCGAACTCTTCTCTCTCACCCCATACCTGGATTGAAGCTTTCACACGACATCGCAAACTCAACGGCAACGACGAATCCAATCACGTTAACATCTTCACATCCCTCCTTTTCATCAATAGAACAAAAGAATGGTAATGGGGTTGTCTAAGAGGCATGACTGCTTCACCGTCTATTCATGTTATTACGGCTCCCGGTTGAACCGATTCTATCTATGAGTTTGGCGACGGACATAGTAATTTGTCAACTACATATTGGTGGCTAATTAAAACGTGGCAAGTTTAAGAGACATAATTTGTGATCAAACACACAGAAGATTAAAGGCTCTATGAGAAAATTAAAATTGTGAAAGGAGAAGAAATAAGGCGAGGTTGCGATTGCAAGGCAGTATTCCCCCAGGCAAGTTAGGTT
The DNA here is from genome assembly GCF_051527215.1 of Medicago sativa. Taxonomy (NCBI): domain Eukaryota; kingdom Viridiplantae; phylum Streptophyta; class Magnoliopsida; order Fabales; family Fabaceae; genus Medicago; species Medicago sativa. The sequence continues at coordinate 9,524,243 of NC_140755.1, read as the reverse complement.
AGTTCGTCCTATATATACGTAGTTCAAGGGTCATACTTGGCATCACTTTTATTCCCAAAACAAATATCTTGATTTATACCTTAAAACATTACCTAGTCCCTATATACATATATTATACCATCGAACAAGTCCTATACGTATTAATAATAATAATAATAATAATAATAATAATAATAATAATAATAATAATAATAATAATAATAATAATAATAATAATTATAATAACAATAGTCACGATAGTAATATGTTAGCCTTAAAAATGATAGTTCAAAAACCCTTTTTTTTTATACACTTAGCAAATAATTCAAGCATATATATCTATATCGAATAATATTTTATTTTAATAACAAATAATGGAAATTATTAAGATAAATTCGTATATAAAATTTTGGGGTGTTACAAATTACACTCCCCTCCCCTCTTATGTTAAAATATACATTCCCCTCCCCTCTTATTCAAAACATATAAGAAATTTTTTCACTCCCCTCCCCTAAGAGAAGTTTGAATTACATTCCCCTCTCCTCTTATGTTAAAATCTACACTTTACTCCCTCAATTTTATTTTTTATTTCGAATAATCTAGCAAAAAATGATAATCTAACACACTTCAAAAAAAATTGTATTACATGTCTATTTTAATATAATAAAAAATTGAATACATTTTTTTCGCTATTTTTTATCCACAATTTCATTAACATGTAGTTTTAATCCATATTATAAAATATGAAACAACCCAAGATAAAATTAAAATATGTAAAAAATTACTAAAGACAATAAAGCACGGTTATTTAAAAGTTAATTTTATACTCTAAATTATAAAATCAATAGCAAAATATTTAAATTTAATTATCATTGACATTTAAATTATAAAGAAATAAATTAATTTTTATAAATGGTGGTTTAAAATTAATATATATCATAAAAATATTTATTTATGTTAAAATAGATTAAAGTGAAATGCATATTTAAGTATCAAGGGAGGGGGTTGTAATTCATGCATCTTATAAGGGAGGGGAGTATACATTTTACGTTTCAAGAGAGGGAAGTGTATATTTTAACATAAAAGGGAAGAGGAGTGTAATTCAAGCATCTTTGAAGGGAGGGGAGTGTAATTTACTCTTATTTTTTCCTTTAAAAAAAAGAACGAATAATTTTTATTCAATTGGGCGGGTAGCGAGTGAATATTTCAGTTACATATTGGCATCCCTAGATTATCAATGAATGATATTATTAATTAGAGAAATGATATTTGTACAATCATTTTCTGACAACTTTCTCGCTCATACTCACATTATCCTCTTATTCTCTCTCTTCCTTTTTCTCTCTACATTGTTTTTAACCAATGAAAAGAGAGAAAAAAGAAGTTGTCATCAAAAGTTATCTCAAATGGTTGTTCAAATATTACTACTCAATTAATTAAACAACAAATCAATTCAAACACTAAGCCAATCATAAATGTTCGATCGTCTACATCTTATTTTCTTCAAGGTTATTGGTCACTAAGCCAACACCTGTACCACCTATTTTCACTCCTTTCAACATTTCCATGCTACATCATCAAAGAAAATCCCCACACACACCAAACTAAAATTTGTTCAATCATTGAGTAATGTTGATTGCATCATAGACCAGGCATTGATGATAGCATACAGAATACTTGTATGAACCTTGCCGACTTGTATTTTTCTACAAGAATGTATAGGATAAGAGATATAGCAACACAAGATACACTTGAATGTATATACATGCATAGTTTAAGATTACGGCATCAATTAATCACATTCGAGGTCACGATTTTTCATTATTTTGACCAAACGTAATTAATTAAATCAATGATACATAAATAATGTATGCGAGACGATAACAAATGTGTATTCAATTAAATATAAATTAAAAGTCTCACATTTGAAGGATGACGCAGAAGTCTAATAAACCTAATGTCATTATGTAGTTGATTTTAGTTCAATGTGAGATTCACTTAGTGTTTTAGTCCAAACATTGGTATAGGAGCCTTCGACTTGATGGGGGAGCGGAAGTTGTTCCTAGTGTTGGATCAAGGTTGAAGGTACAAAATATTAAGGTTTCAAATTCTCGCATTGATTACAAAAATAGATATATAGCAACATATAAGTGAGAAGATTCATAAGCATAATGTATTATGCTTTTGTATTCTCAATTGTGTAGTTGCTCCCGATGTGATTTTCACCTAGTATTTTAAGTTGCTTCGGATGTCCCAACACCATGAGCCGTGAAGAATGCATGGCTCTAATTAACCTTTGAAATTCAACCCGTTTAAACTAGAGATGTAAATAGGTATACATGAATCACATATATTATGACATTGCTTGCTCCATATTCGCGCAGATTTCCGCTAAGCGGATAATCTACAAATTTTGAGGTGCGCATGGGTGTGTGTATAACCATAACTCTTTTTTAATGAATTTTTGTAAAAAATTCTTTGTTTCTGTAATTACATTAAATTTATCACATTCATTTCACTCTTAGTTTTTTTTACCAAAACATAAAAATATTCATACATAATAATATTCATACATTTCATTCTTAATCTAAACAAATTTCATCACATTCAACTAAGGATATGTAAGTAATTTACTTAATTTATTAATGAATACGAATACTTGCGAGCACGCGTCTATCAAATTTGCATCCAAATTCGTTAAATAATAAGTAGTTTAAATATTAATTTATTTTAATTTCAAAAAAAAATATTAATTTATTTTATTCGTGGATATCTGTTAACATATTTCTCTCGTGTGACGGATTTTAACTATAGATACATGTGGGTATGGATTTTTTTTTTTTTCAATCCCTAATTTAAAATTTTACTCCCTCCGTTTCAAAATGAGTGTCGTTTTAGGTGTTTACACACATTAAGAAATGCAATGATTAAAAGAAAGAGAATGGTTATTTTACCAAATTATCCTTATTAACTATTGGTTAGTTTTAAAAGTAATACTTTGGAAGTAGTGTGCAGAGTATTAATTGGAGGGTACAATTGAAAAGAAATAGTTATTATTGCATTGGAAACTGAAAGTGACATTCATTTTGAAACAAATTTTTTTAGCTAAAGTGACACTCATTTTGAAACGGATGGAAAGCAGAGTATTTATCAACAAAAAGATAATGCTCGTGAGGCGTTTACGTAGTTACTTATTTTTTCGTGAAAGTTTCAAAGTTCTCTTCTGTCAAAGTAAATTCCATAAAGGGATGGAAAGCAAGTTTGAGCCTGTCATGTTCCATTATATTTTTCTTTTCTTTTTTATATCTACAATTTCACTTCAACTAATAAACATATAAGAGATTATACTATCCTGTTAGAAATTTTGGAAATTGCAAATCATTTTTTTAATGGCCAAAATATAAATTATTAACAACAACTGATAGGGAAAATTATTGATTTCATTGTTTCTTCTTTTGCACATCTTGTGCAGGTTGAACCATTGTGGTTTTATTGATATCTCATTTTGATTTGTTCAAAAAAAAAAAAACTGATAGGGAAAATTATTGTTTTTATTGTTTCTAAAAATGGATTCATTCTAGCTTCTTTTCCATGTTCCCTCTATTGCAATTATTCACTCCTAATTAACTTATTTCAATTTTTGTTAAAAATTTAAGATATTTTAAAAGTTGAAAATCAAAAAATGTTTTCAGAAAGTAATCGGGACCTTTACTTTGTACGCAATTGTACAAAAACACATCTTCTTTGCTGAAGGGATATGCTGGGAATTTTATACAATATTAAGTTTAATTAAAAGTCATAAGCGGCGGGGTTGATCGTATTTTTGAATCTCAAATTCTTCACTTGCAAGAATTACAAAGGAAATTAAATGAAATGAGGTACAACCAAGTGACTATACTCAAGAGGTTAATGTGCTTTTCTTTAAGACAAATTGTTTGGAAACAATACTTGACCAAAACTTATTTAACTTTGATCGACCGATCTCTAGATTATTAAGGGTCATTTTAGAAATCAGAGGGTTAAAACAAAACAAAAAATCAAATCAGATTCCTTATTATGATCTAACATCAATAAATCATGTCAACTTAGTTATGTAATGTAAAATTTTAACTAATGCAACTCCGTGGCATGGATGTGACTTATTTTTTCCTACTTCATCAGTATTTTTTGATAGAAAAATGTATTTCTAACTGAAAATTGATCATTATAGTTTACCATCTTTTGCAAGACATGAACTCTGTTGGTGAATCCACTCTCTTTTATTTTTGGTACAATGAGTTGACTTTTTATTAGCTGAATAGCACATCAAATTATTTGGTCCCCACTAATTTAATGACCTAAGCACATACATATATTTTAGCATTGGAGATATAATGGAACACATTTTAAAACTGGTATTTCCAAAACATAACTTTTGTATATTTTTGTACAATATAATACTAGTATTAGAATATACTTTTAATAAAAAGAAAAGATTAGAATATACACCGACTCTACTAAAATATAAAGTGAAAAAGAATAAAGAGAAAAGCATGACCAAACCTAGTGTTTATTTGCAAGTTGCCAATCAAAGTTAATGATCAATAGCTCATAAAGACAGAATCATGTGCCACCCTTCAGAACCCAACCCATTCTGCATTTAGTAGAGCATGTGAAATAGTATATATTGCTTTGTTTCACATCTTGCAATGTCATACACGTAACTTGACTTTTTCTTTTTTTTTTTAAAAAAAAAAATATATAACTATCGCAAAATTAATTTATGGTCAGAATCCATTTGAATATCGGAAATTAGAAGGGAAAAAAAACTGTTCAATTGAATTATGAGAAATTTGGCATGATTTTGCATGTTTAGTACTACATGGAGATAAGCGTACGTAGATAATATAATAGATAGACTAATAGTTAGAATTTTTTTTGGTTACTGACTAATAGTTAGAATTGATACTATCTAAAATTTTAGAGTTTTCTCCTCTTTATAATTAATTATCTTTAGGTTATATTTACTAATTAAAAATTGTAATAGCGAATTAACTGTTTCAAAAACAGTGTAATATATAAGTTTTTTGTTTGAAAGAATATATGAGATTGATTAGTCAACTTATTGGTAAGACTTTGATTTTGTAAATTCAAGTGACATAATTCAAAATATCTTCGAAAAAAAAATGTAAAATGATGTATCTTTAATTAATATCTTCCCACCCTTCTTTTTTTTTTTTTTTTTAACAGAAACACAACTAATTCATTTCATTCATAACTCCTGACATAATATAAATTGACATATTATCATAAATTTGGAAACAAACGTACGACAATGCCACTCTAATTAACAAATAAGAACATTATTTTCTCGTGTATCATAAATTTGGAAACAAACTTACGGCAACGCCCCTCTAATTAACAAATAAGAACATTATTTTCTTGTGTGTTAATAAAACTTAGAAAATTGTTCTTCAAACTGACGAAAATACCTCTCACGTGAGTTAACTCACGTTCAGTAAGCTGAAATATAACCTACATGAGTTAGTTCACGCTGGGGTTATAACCTACATGAGTTAGCTCACGCTGAGTTATAACTTACGTGAGTTAACTCACGTGGGATGTACCAATGTAGCAAACGTGACTTAAGTTACGTGGGGGGTATTTTCGGAAGTTCAATTGGGAGTGAGCAACTTTTGATGAGAGAAGAGAAATTTTCTAAAACTTATCTTAAAGTTTTGTGTGGAACTAAGCAAAACTTTACAAAATTATTGATGACCTCAACCCAAAAGTATTTTTCAACATTGGTCTTATTCAAAAAAGGTCTAGCCATTTATCGCAATGTGCTATTTTTCCTTTAAACAACTCAATTTTGTTGATGAGTTTTTGGATAGGAAAAATTATGAGAGATGGCATTCTAATAAAAAAAAATATCTTGAATGATTCATTTTTTTAATTCTCCTCCATGATCACTTCTTAATGAGATGATATTTGCATCTTTCTCATTTTGAAATTTTTTACAAAATTTTTGAAAAGCTTCAAAAGATTCATCCTTTTGTTTTAAGAAAAGAACCCATGTGTTGGAAAAGTTGTCTACAATGACAAAACCATATTTCTTCCTCTTATACTAGCTATTTTGATATGTCTAAAGAGATTAATGTGAAGCAATTTTAAAGGTCTTTTTGTTGACATGTAACCTTTGTTTGGAAAACAACTTTTTACATTTTTATTTCCAATACATGATTCATAAATCTTGTTCTTATCAAACATAATCTTAGGAAGACCTTAACTAGCTCAAATTTTGAAAGCTTGGAAATAGTATCCATGCTGACATGATCAGCCCTTTTGTGCCAAATCCACTTATCTTTTTCAAGAGATAAGGAACATAATTCAGTTGGCAATTCATCGAAGAAAATAACATAAAGGTTCTTTCTTCATGATCCAATTAATAGAGTTTTTCTAGAAGATGTTTGTTTTGTTTCACAATGTTGGGTTTAAAGATAACTTCTAGGCTAAATTACACTGTAGGTCCTTTAAGTTTGAGGTTTGTAACAAATAGGTCCTTTAAGTTATTTTGTTCCCATATAAGTCCTTTAAGTTTTCAATTGTTTGCACCATTACCCTTTTTGTTATAAAAATTGCCACATCAGCAGGAACAAATAATATTTTAATCAAACACAGGAAACTCAACAATCTTCATCATCTTCCTTCCATCTCCTTCATCATCTTCATAACATAAACTCAGAAATCCAAAAATCAAAATCCAACAAAACCAATGTTCATCATCTTATTCATCTTCTGCATTCCTTCATCACACAAAGAACTAAACCCCGGAAATTATATCCACCTTTCATATTCAAGAACGCATACCATTTTCTTCTATCTCCTTCATCGACATTTGGTTTATTCCAATTCCAATTAAATTTCTCTATATTGTCCATTGTCTATAAATACCTCCCAATTTTCCGTCACCATTCAATTCAATCACCGTTTGTTCATTTTCACTCTTCTCTCTCTCGATTTTCCTTATGAAATTGTTGTGATATTGATTTAGTGCTATTATCATTATATGTGATTCTCATCTTCTTTTGGATTCAATCAAAGTAATGCAGCTGTGCTTTTTTATTTTATTTAATATTATAATTGTTTAAATGTTTAGATTGTTTACTTTATTCGCTGTTTTTGTTGTGTCTTTACTGAAGTTTGCGCATATTATGTCGTGTACTTATGAATCTTCGGGGGATCGTCTCACACACAAAACACACACTAAGATTTATGTGTTTTTATTTTAGTGTTCTGTTTTAATTAATTTTTAGTTTTTATAATTTTCTGGTTTTTTTTTTCTTTGTGTGATGAAGAAGATGAATAAAATGATGAACATTGATTTTTCTGGATTTTGATTTTTGGATTTTTGAGTTTATGTTATGAAGATGATGAATGAGATCCAAGGAAGAGGATGAAGATTGTTGAGTTTCCTGGGTTTGATTAAAATATTATTTGTTCCTGCTGATGTGGCAATTTTTTTAACAAAAAGGGTAATGGTGCAAGCAATTGAAAACTTAAAGGACTTATATGGGAACAAAATAACTTAAAGGACCTATTTGTTACAAACCTTAAACTTAAAGGACCTACAGTGTAATTTAGCCTAACTTCTAAGTTGTAATGCTTTAAAGGGTGTCAACCTAGTTGGGATGATTTACAGTCTCTTTGATGTCCTTACACTCTTGATTTAGCCAAAACAAGATAACTGCTAACTCATTGTCACATAATTGACTAATGCTTAATATGTTATGTTTTAGACCTTCAACATTTTGCACATCTTCTATTTTTACAAAGTTATGCTTACCAATCATACATTTGCCTTTGATATGTGCCTAGTCATTGTTTCCAAAGGTAACATATCACCCATTCCTCTTCTCAATTGATAAGAATCATATCTTATCACCACTCATGTGTTTAAAACAACCATTATCCAAATACAAAGATTCTGCCTTACATTTTGAGAAGATACTTGGAGGTGGTGTCAAAGGTTTCTCATGTCCCCATGTTTGTTGGGTCCATGTTAGTTATTCTTCTTAACTCTTATTTTGTTAAGAAAGCACTCACTATGAACATGTCTAATCTTACTGCTTTGAGAACGCTTTCTCTTTACTTTGGATATGTTTGTTTTCAATTTCTATGAAGGTACAAATGGAATGACGACAATTTTCTTTACATGGCCTCTTTTCTTAAGAAAACAGACAAATTCAAGATGTCTAAACATTTTTTTTAAAGAGATGCCTAAACTTTTTAAAGAGATGCCCAAATCTTTGAACTATCAAATAAACTAGTTATGGGATAGAGAAGATAACACAGAAATTTATTATGGTTCACCAAATTGGGCTAGTCCAGTTCCCACTGACTGTGAGATTTTTCAATTTGGCGTCTGAGATACTTATGACATGTCATCTTATCTTCAACATACTTTTCAGTCATTTTATTTAGGGTTTTGATCCAATTAAGAGAAGTTTTAGAACAATTACCTATGATTTTCTAGACGTTTTTTAATGTTTTCATTTCAGGTCATGTAATTCGTGTTTTCCCGAAACCAAGAACTTCTTAGGTGTTTTGAGGTAATTCAATGCAAAATCATGCAAATCGACAAAGCAAATCATCTCAAAAGGATTTGGGAAGAAAATGGATGATGATTCAAGAGGCATGTGAAGACATTGCAAAGAGGATAAATTCTATTCCAAGTCTCGAAGAAAAGTTTCACGGAAGAAAACACATAGAAAGACCTAGAAAAAGGCAAAAATGTGTTGCCCTAAGCACCTGGTGCGTCCCAGGTGTGCCGCTGCACACCCTGAGCATTAAAAAATTACACTAGAGAGTGAGGTGCGCCATCGCACGCGTGAGGGGCGTGCGCCTTCAGGTGAAAAGAAACTACTTGTTATTTTTCAGCCTAAATCCACTTGAAGCCAATTTCTCCTAGAAACAGAGAAATCACTCTCTTTTGAACATTACATAGTAATCTTATTCTTTCCTCCTTTGGTAAGGTAGACGAGATATAACTGTCAGTTTGTAGAACTACTAAGGTAATATTGAATATGTTATGAACTTCTAAAGTACACTAAAATAAACTTGTTAGAATTTTACATTTATCAAAACCATATTAGCCTCTTTAATTGAAATAAGTTTGTTGTCATTAAAACATCAACTTAAGAAGATTTTTTTTATTAATGTCAACACGTATGTGGTCAATCCAAGTCAATGCTCTGTGGGTGAAGTTCTAGGTCAACAAATTGTTTGTACAAAAGCATCCTTATATCCTTCTACTTCAAGTGCAACAACTCTTTGCTAGTATGGAAAACAACGACTTGCTCAAAACTGTATAGACAATGAAATCAATCAAATACGAAGGTAAATGCAGGGATAATCAATTGTATTTAAGGAAAATATTGCAAGCAATGGTCAAACATTCAAGACAAGGATTCTCTTTGCATCATACTTATTCCAAATGTCATAAAAGAAGGAATTTTTTATGTGGAAGAAAACACAAGCCTTGTCTAGAAAAATCAAAGTATAAAAAAGATACAAAATGTTGTATTGTGCTCAAACAATTTTTTATTTTGAGTTTTCCTCTAGTTTAAGGTGGAAGTCCTATAGTTTGAGGCAAAAGAAGTCTAGGACTATGAGTCTTAGGGAAATATTAATCAGGTATATTATAGTGAAAAATCCTTCAAGTGTGAAAGGACTGGAGTAATTCTAAATTGTGAAGTAAAAGAGGATAATTGCATGCGTATTTCTTCTTCCAGTATCTCTTTACATTATGCGCTTTACTTTATAAGTATAGCCATATCCCACAAGGATATCAAAGTGCTTTATTGGGGTTATAGTCAGTATTGACGTTTCAGTGAGGATAATTAGGACAAGGAATGAAGAAAAGTAGAAGGATCAACTACTTGTACAAGCGTGATGCGTTCTACGAGCCACGCGTCACACCCTTGAAGGAAATTCAAAAGTGTCTCTCTACTACCTCAAATGCCTTGTGTAACTATGAAGAATTGCAACTGTCTCATCACTATATCTAAGGCTCGTCGTGTGCTAGGAGATGCACATCGCGCAATACAGTTGCCAAAATCATGGAGTGTGGGATAGAAATAATTTTACTTATTGGGTTATTGGCCTTTGTTGGCTGACCCAAATGTGATATTATGTTGCTTAGAAATTAAGTCACACATGCTTATAAATACCAGAGGCAAGCAACACAATTATTCATTCATCAGAAAAGAGAATATAAGAAACAAAAAGTTAGGTTTTGGAGAAACAATAAGAGGGATTCGAACAACAAGGAGAGAAGGAAGAATGGAGGAGCAACATCATCATGACTATTTTACTTTCCATGTTATTTAATCTTTTCTATATGTTTACTTGAGGACATATTAGTGCACTTCCTAAATTATTACTTGAGGATATATTAGTGCACTTGCTAAATTTATTCATCAATGTCAAGATAATGATGAAGAAATGGAAGATATTGCAGATGATGATAGTGGCCAAGATGACTCTTGTTGGGAGCCCAGGGAGCGTCGGGAGCAATAATGGGCTAAACGTCCAGGACCCCTAAGAGACATAGACACCAGATCTCATCCAAAACCCTAAGGCATCAGATATATGTGTCCCCTCTTTTATATAACGAATGTTTCCTCCATTTTTAGTCGATGTGAGACATAATTACTCTTCACACTTGATTTTAAATAATCTCCCCTGTAAGTCTGAGTCACCCATATCACTAGCCTAATCCACACTATGATCCCACTCCCACTCCCCCACCGAGCTAACCAGGGTTCTAATACCACTTGTTGGGAAGTCCAGGGAGCGCCGAGAGCGGCAAGAGGCTAAACGTCCTTGACCACTTAGAGACTTAGACACCACATCTCACCCAAAACCTTAAGGTTTTAGGTAAGTGGGTCCCTTCTCTTATATATGCAACATTTCCTCCATTTCTAGTTTATGTCGAACATAATCATTCACACTTGAATTTTCAACAATCCCCCCCTTAAGTGTGAGTCACTCACATCACTAACCTGATCCACAATAGGATCGCACTCCTGTTCCCCCAACGACCATGGGCAAATTTTGTTTAATTGCATCATGTATAACTAAAAAAAACAAGCATATTCTTTCAACTACCTTTTGTTTAATTGCATCATGTATATATTAACAAACATTTTAACCTTTGTCAATAAAAGAAGAGAGAAAAAAAAAGATATAGTAATTTTTTTTATTGAAAATTGTTTCTTGATAATAATAGTTGATTTGATTGAATGGTACCTCCGTTTCAAAATAAGTGACATTGTTGAATGTTGCACATATGTAAATGCACATTTTTTTTATCTTTAATATCTTTAATTATGTATTAGCAAAAATTATAAAAATTTGATATTTTGAAAATATTTATCGAGACAAATTCAACGTCTTATATTCTACTATTTGTCTTTATACAATAGTAGAAAACTATGAATAAAGTATATTATGCAAATAGTGCACATAGTAGAACTAGATTTTTTTTTTTTTTAGAACGGAATATTTTTTAAAATGATACCATTTTTTAGAATGGAGGGAGTATATTTTTTAAAATGATACCACTTGTTTTTATCTTACCAAATATAGCTTCATTTTTTTTTCTTCTTTTAATCGAATATGGAAGAATGCTTTTGTCATAGGGTTAATTCAAGTAAACTCTTGGAAATGCCCTTGGTTTTTCTCTTCTTTTGGGATGTAATTTTCCTTAATTTTCTATTTCTCTTTTAACCCTTAAAAGAAAGTGTGAGAAAAGAGTAATAATGAAAAGCTTCCAAGTGTGGTTGCTACGGAACCATCAATAGATTTAGTTGGAAAAAGAATGAAACAATAAATTCATAAAGGAAGATCACATTGCTGAAGCTTTACACAAGTCAAGCAAGTTTTCATTATGGTATGTAATACTAGTGTGTAATGATATTATGATAATCATATCTTGTTTCTCTTCAGTACCAAGGCAATACATCAAAGATTGATGAGAAGACCTTTCCTATAGAAATCATATAAAACAAAGATATCAGAAAGTTCCACATATATTTCAGAACTTGAACCCTAACTTTAAATTGTGTTCCACAATTGCAACGATTTTAGAGGTCTCTGCACAAGCATCACAAGCACAATTTATACCACATTTGTTTGTATCTTACTGCAACGTAAAGGTTAGCAGCGTAACTGCGACTGCAATTTAAAATCATGTACTACTTCACCATTAGAACCAAGCAAGCAACATCATCACAACCACATTTCAGCTTCGCTAGTATTGTACTGCGCGATATAAAGATTCGTAGCTTTATCTAAACCGTAAATGCAGATTAAAACTAATTAAACCAGTCTAGAAAACTTGAGCATGATCACCACCACAACCTAATACCTTTTCAGGACAACTTGCTTCATCAAGAAGCCATTTCTCAAGCAAAGAAAAGGGCATTGATTCTGAACCAACATCAGGCTTACTTTCATCTTGTAAAACCGTTGCGTCTGGTGACAAAGATTGACGAGAGAATTCAGAATTTGATGACTCCAAAGACTCCAAAGGTTCAAAACCAAACAAAGATTCAAATGTTTCAGACAATATTTCACCCTTTGTTCCACTACTAGAAGCAGAATCAAAGTTGTTGAAGGAATTTTGTGTCACAGCAGAATTAGTACTAACCGATGATTTGATTGGATTTTTCATCCAACCTTTTAGTAAACGAGCTATGTTATCTGCACTTGAAGCATAGCAAAAAGATTGACCTGGTTCTTTAGTGGAAGAAAATGAGTTACTATTTGTAGGGTTTGAAGTAGAAAAATTAGAAGATAATTTTTGAGGTGAAAGTGCTTCATTAAGTGCTTTTTTGGCCATTTGAATATCTGTTTGTAGTCTTCTTTCCCATTGACCTCTTGGAATTCTTTGAGATGCTGAAAATTTTTCTTCTTCAAAATTAATGCATTCAGCATTATTACCTGTTTGTGATTTCTTGAGCTTCTTTTTCAAATGAGTATTCCAATAGTTTTTTATGTCATTATCTGTTCTTTGTGGAAGGTATGATGCTATTGCAGCCCATCTGTTACATCATAAATGTTATCCAGTTAGACATGTGAATCATAAAGAAGCTACCAAAAAAAACTACTAAAAAAATTGGAAGTCTCTAATTTTCTTATATTGTTTTCTATCAAGAAAGTTAAATTAAATACTAAAACAAACATATTAGCAAATCCTTTTTTTTAGGGATATTTAAATCCATTTAGGACAAGTCTAATATACAAAAAAATTATAGAAATAGGGACACAAATTAAAAATAGGAAAAATATTCCAACACTTATATTCTTTCATAACTAGTATATCTTTATGGAATTAAAAACAGGTTGCACATATCCAACTTATGTCCTAAATTTAATTTTACAAAAATTGGAAACCTAAAAAATGAAATCAAATGCTAATTTCTTTGTAATTAAAATGACAGAATTAGAAACATAGTTTACTTATCACTTATTCAAATTTTGTTGCTGCCTTAAAACAAATAAATAATTTGTTGCTAATTTATTTTTTTGAAGTAGCAAATTATGAAGAAAAGGTTTACCTATTTCCTAAAAGATCTTGAAGATGGATAATCATCTTCTCCTCTTGTTCAGTGAAGTTACCCCTTTTGATTCCTGGCCTTAGGTAATTAGTCCATCTAAGTCTGCAACTTTTGCTGCATCTTGACAACCCTGAAAAATTAATCCACAAAAATCAAATAAATTAATCACTTCAATGCATATAAAAATATAATAATAAGAAAAAATAAATCACTTAAATTCAGATCCATTAAGTAATAAAAATAAAACCTAAATAATGTATTCATGATCAACAACAGTCCTCTTGGATCATGATTTTCCTATTAATGATCTATGATATACTATAGAACAAAGAAAAAAGCCAATAAATATAATTTTAATGAAAAAATATTGCAGTTCTTAAAGTTATGAACTATTAACCTGTCTTGGTTGGAACAGCCCTCCAATTTCCAGGACCATGTTCTTGTATATAAGTAACAAGTATGATATCTTCTTCAGGAGTCCATGGTCCTTTTTTAACACCTTCTTTGTCACAACAAGGTGGTCTTCCCATGTTTCTTTGTTTCTCTTTTGCTTTTAGTAACACTTATATATGTAGTTGCCACCAATTTCTATTCTATAGACCTTTTTCTTCTTCTCCCTCTCTCAGTGTATGATCACTTTTATTTTATTTTTAGCTCTCTCTAAAACCTCTTGATTTGATAGGTTTTAAAAGGCAAGTGTCCAAGCCTAACCTTTCCATGGTGTAAATATATAGCTAAGAAAATAGGGCGTATTTAGCATAAGCTAGGATTTTTTTTTTTTTTTTAAAAGATAAGCTAGGAAATTGACTTAAAAAAGGGTCTTGTTAACCGGTGGCCCCGGGGCACTGGAGGCACTGGTTAAGAAATCCAAAAGTAGAAAAATTGTCTTAAAAATATAAACTACTAAATAATTATTACATCACTTTTTAATAAAATCTTACCTCTTTTACCTGCTTAACCACTGCCCCAGGGGTACTGGTTAACATTGTCCCTTAAAAAAAGTAGAGAAAAAACCAAGAGTCAAAATTTGACAGCAAAGAGCATTAACTGAAGGAAGGAAAAAGCTAAATTATTTACTATAGTTATGTTGTGTACCACTCAAAACCGCGTAGAGCATTGAATGTGTAGCTCTATTACACTGGGAAAGCTCAATTTTATTTCAGCTTTTAAAGTTTCTATAAATTAACACAAACATGTCATTAAATGTAAATTTGTGATATAGCTGACTTTTGCAAGAAAGCTAATTAAGCTATCACCATTATGTCTTTCTATTTGCATACCTGGTGATCACCAATGAACAAGCCCTTTCTAGATACTTTAACTTGTCTATAAAATCAATTACTTGCATTTATATTTTGTTAATTAGACAGTGACCAAAACTGCCACCCTTGCTTCATTCTAGAAAGGGATAGCTTATCTATTTGCATACTTTAACTTGTCTATAAAATCAATTACTTGCATTTATATTTTGTTAATTAGACAGTGACCAAAACTGCCACCCTTGCTTCATTCTAGAAAGGGATAGCTTATCTATTTGCATTATTGTAGAGGAATCCTAATATCCCCTTTTTGTTAAAAAAAATTATTTAAGAATTCTATTATCCCATTTATTATTTTGTCAAAAAATATCCCATTTGTTATAGATTTTTGTGAAAAAAAATTTCTTTAATGGAAAAAAAATTATGACTATAAAATAAGGAAAATGCTAACTTGTGTCCTTAAAATACAAGTTAAGCTTCCAAAGATAGAAATTATGCATAGTAAATTGTCCTAATTTATTTCTTACAAGATTGAAATTTAATATTTCTCAATAAATATTTGCCCTTTATATAAACTTTAACATGTCCCTAGGAGCCCAAGTTAGTATGACCTATAAAATAAACATGTTTAATTTTTTTATAACTTTGTAAATAAAATCAGGGTTTTGCTAACAAGCGCCCTAGGGCATTGTTTATGGAACACACGAAAAGAAATTTTGTTTTAAAAATACAAGTCAAACACATGTAAAAAAGTCATAACTACATAATTTTCCATGTAAAAAATAATACTTTTGAAAGCTTAACAATGCCCTAAGGACACTCACTTGTTAGCATTTTGCATAAAATTAAAATATGTTTCGAATGAGTAGTTGTTCGAAGTAGCCTTTCTATAAAACTATTTTTTTAGTACTGATTCTTAATGATTGAATTTCATTTTGATAAACAAATACATAATAACTTTTGCTTTTAAAAAAAATAAAAAATTCTCCATCAATTTGTTCTCTGAAATATGACCCTCTTTCTAATTGATCTTCGAACTATATAAATATACTCATGGGTTTGTCTAACATATGTAATATTCCATATATTAAAGCAATTGAAAATATTAATTTTTTATTGAAACAAACAATTATTTATTTAAAAATTATATATTTACTACTATAAATTAATGCATAAACTCCAATGCAAACTTACTATTTTAAATTTCTTAACATGTGCGAGTTTACACATTATAGAAAAATCATATACTTCATCCGTTCCTAATTATAAGTCTCCTTTGATAAAAAGTCGTTTTCCTAAATATAAACCCATATACAATTACTAGGTGTATTTATGATTTTTTTTCCCTAAAAATACATCTAATTAATACTATTAACTTGCATTG
This sequence comes from Medicago sativa, assembly GCF_051527215.1. NCBI lineage: Eukaryota > Viridiplantae > Streptophyta > Magnoliopsida > Fabales > Fabaceae > Medicago > Medicago sativa. The sequence goes on along the minus strand of NC_140755.1, from coordinate 9,508,017 downwards.
AAATATGAAAAGTCAAATGATAAACACATATAAACAAAGGACAATAATCTAGTAAAATTCGCATACAAATTATACACATTACCTACATTACTATCATTTTTTCTTAATATGTGTGAAATTATTCAAAAAAAACTTAGGGTCTTGCTAACCAGTGCCCTAAGGGCAATGGTTAAGGATTCCATTAATAAAAACTTAGTCTTCGAAATACAAGTTTTACTTTTTTGATCTTAACAATAATTACACCACTTTTTGATGCAAACTTACTTATATTAGTACTTTAACCAATTCCTAAAGAGCAACGGATGAAGTACTAATTAGTAGTAGTCCTTAAACTATTATCAATCTATCAAGATAACCGGTGAGTCATCATTCTCTCTCCTATTTTTAATCGAATTGAGGGACTAACTTGATAAATTAATTTATAATAATTCATGGACTACTTAGTATATTTCTCTCTCTCTCTCTCTCTCTCTCTCTCTCTATATATATATATATATATATATATATATATATATATATATATAGAGAGAGAGAGAGAGAGAAATATACTCCATCCATTTTGATTTAATGGTTGAGATTCATTCTTATCATTCTCATATAAGAATGTCATTCTCATAGTATATGTCCTCTATATATATATATATATATATATATATATATATATATATATATATATATATATATATATATATATATATATATATATATATATATATATATATATATATCCTATGTACCAAATTGAAGAGAGGATAATAGTTAAAGAATTAAATTAATGGTTTATTATAACAAGTCAATTTTTTTATAATGCATAACATCCTTTTTTTTAATAGGCGGCGAATACTAATCTGATAATCAAAGTAGTTGCTAGACCAATTGGCTCGGACACGAGACCGCTCGTGCCCGCCCATTTTATTGATGTGAAGATCTTTAATAACTCCAAAAGATTTAGTCTAGTGGTAAAAAGGCAGTCTTTCAGATCCTGAGTTCAAGCTTCACCAATGTCCTTGAAGAGACGGAATATAAATGTTTTTGAAAGTTTTATTTGAGACGTTTACTATATTGAACTCGGATATCGTTCCATCATCCTGACTTTTAAAAATAATAATAATAATAATTGAGATAGAATGACATCCAAGTATGCAACATACTTCCTCCGATCACATTGATAAGTAAATGTGCTATTTGGTTTGCAGGCAGTGTGGGAAATTTGGAAAGAAAAAAATCACACGGTTTTCAATGAGAAAAAATGTTCAATTTAACAGGTGGTTGACAAGATTAAGTCGACAACTTTCATGTGGTTGAAGGGGAAATACGTCAATCTTCCCTTCAATTACCATGGTTGATGGCTAAATCCGTTCACCATTCTAGGCATTGGTTAATTGTTACTTTCTTTCTTGTGTTTTTTCCGCTTGTGCGGTTTGGCTTTGCCTTGTAATTGTAGTTCTGACACTCTTTGGATTTTGGTGTATCTTCCTTAGCACAACTTGTGCTAGGAAGACCTTTTTGATGTGGTAATACAAATTCATTTTAGCCTCTTCAAGAAAAAAAAAAAAGTAAATGTGTTTTTCCACATTCATTAAATAATTGTTGTATGCGGACTAGTTCAAATACATCAACTATTCAATTAATCTGAGAAAAACAATTTTTTTTTTATAAATGTGACTAAATAAAGTAAATTATACTCCCTCCGGTCCTATTTATAAGAGAAATTTTGGTCAACAAAAGTTAATGTATCTAGTTAAAAAATTGGTCCAGATACATCCACTTTTGTTGACTCAAATGTCTCTTATAAATAAGACCGAATGGAGTACTAAAATTGAATGTATTTGCAATGAGGGCACTCAAAACATATTGTCTCCTCAAAACACTTGTTAGCATGACTCATTTCTTATTGTACCCTAGTAATCAACATGCATGTCCTTTCAAAAAAAAGTAATCAACATGCATGTGGTTTAGAACGAAAAAAGTCCATAGTTAATAAATGAACTAGCGGGCTTACAAGTTGAAAATTGCTCACGAGTCACTATAACACGACAGACGTATAACAAATCTAGTGGAACATTTCGTATAGCTTTTAATCAACGTGTTTTCTTTCATAGCGAAGATCTTTACTTCATTAAATTTAGACATCATTCCATAACCCCGACTTTGTCTTAGAAAAAATAATTAAGTTACTACCTCTTAGAGGTGGGAACAAGCCAAGCCACCGACAGAGGCCTACAGCATAGACTCTTATAAGTATAATGTATATATGATTATTACTAATTGTCTTTATGTATATATGTTTTAATATTAATTATTTATTTTCCAATATAAATTAATAGTATTTGGAGATGGGAGAAAAAAATTCAAACGCACATATTTAGTCATTTATAGAGAGAGATATTTTAAATGTTAATGATCATCAATCATTTTAAAATATAAAATATCGTAATAATTATGATGTACTCCCTCCGTCCTAAATTGTAACCAAAAAAACTCAAATCATACTTATTAAGAAAACTAAACATATATAGTTTTTTGTATTTTCTTTGTAATAAGTTTCATGGAAAGATATAAAAACAATTTTCATTAGCTATTGGTTATGGAGAAAATGGAAGTGAGAGAAAAGTGAATGTAATTTGGATTTAATTTAGTGAGAACAAGCAAATGTTTTTCTTGAAAAATATATAAAAAAAATTAAAAACAAGATTAAATATGATGAAAGTTTGTCTTTTTTGCTTACATTATAGAACAAAGAAAATGAGTTTTTTTACTTACATTTTAAGACGGAGGAAATATGTACATGATTTTAGAACATGTGTGCATCCCCACTACTTGAAATTTTTGGCTCTGCCACCACCTCAAATGATCAAACAACCAAACCCTAAGAAAACTCAAAACACATGATGTAGTAATAGCGCATGGTCTATAGCTTTTTTTACCAAAGCAAAGTTATTTATCATTAATCAACCAATGTTCAATACAAGAAGGATAAAAATCAAAAATATGGTGACTAGCCCAAGAACAGGCCGCCCTAGCTAAAGTATGAGCAATCATGTTCGCTTGTCTCCTAACCAACTTCACCTTGAAGTTGGAATGTAAAGATAACTGATAAATAATATTGGAAACAATAGAATAAAATTTTGAATCACCATGGCCCAGAGACGATAGAGCTTGCACTAGAGTAGCGGAGTCAGACTCGAAAACAACCCAGTCCCATCTGTTCATATCAGCAAAGTGAATGACATCGAGTAAGGCTAGCGGATGGTCTATAGCTAAATCAATATATTAGTGATGACTTCACCATCATGAATATAGACCATTGCATATAATGCATGGATGTTGTCTAGTTTAAACAGTTATGGGTCGTGCAATCAGCGATTGAAAACAAAGCAAGTAAATTGTTCATACGTTGAAAAAAAAAAAATCGATAGTGTTAAATTTCATAAATGACATGTTGAAAGAGTAGGCACCCATAAGAAGGTCCTGAGTGGCGGAGCCAGACAAAAATGTTTGGGGTGGCCGCCATCCCGCCAACAAAATAAACTAAAATATATAAATTATATCGCATACAACACATTTAAGTTGTAATAAACCAAAAACCAATCATTCAAAATTTAAAATACATAATATATAAAGTCGTTCATTACATATCTAAAGATACACTTTACGCTTTCCAAGTGACTTTAAAAAATGTAACTAATTAAATCGTTTCACAACTTCTTAACAGCTTAATAAGAGAACTCTCGAATACTGCCAATAGATTACCATCACATTCAACTAGAAAGTTGTTGAAGTACTTGTTGAATTGAGCTTGAGGCCCCTTAATCACTTTCCAATTTATTTTTTCTCTTGTTGCTTCTGTAACTCCTAGATTTCCTTTTATGCTAAGGCAATTAAATAATTCATTATGAAAAACAGGACTTATATTGTAGACAGGAAACAAAACAAAAATTAGGTAAAGTTCTATACTTCTATTTCTTTCAATTTTTAATGATCAAGTAAAGATAGAAACAAAACAACACTAATTATTAACAAAATATTATCAGAGTGTCACAGTAGCCTAGCACATCTAATTACATCAAAAATTAGGTAAAGTTCTGTACTTCTATTTCTTCTAGGCGCACAACACAATCTCACTACAATGAATCATTCAAACATTTTCCTTCACCAGCAGCTTACAAAGCATTTAGTCTGTTAAGTGTCAAAGGTTTAAACTCTAAAACAAAGAATACCAGACATCTCCATACAGCAAACAAGACATGTAATAATCTAGGTTTAACAACAACAGATGGAAAACTCATACAATTAACTAAAGAACATGTAATCATCAAAGAAGAATCAGATTTGAAGGAAATTACATTCAATTTCATATTACCTTACAATTTACAACAATTAGGGTTTGTGGAGAGAGATAGAGATAGCTTCCTAAACTGAAGAATCAACACAGAAAATGGAGGAGGATGCGGCAGTGATGGATGAATAAGGAGATGAGTGGTCGCGGCGGTGGTGGTGTGGTAGATGGAGAGCGGTGCGGTGGTCTGGTCTGGGTCTATGGGAGAAGAAAAAGAAATCGCGTTTCTGATGAAAGAGAAAGGGAAAGAGGAAATGAAGTAGAATTGAAAATATTCATATTACTGAAGGGTATAATAGTAATTTCCCATAAAAGATGGGGTGGCGGTTGCCACCCCCCAGTTCCGCCTCTGGGTCCACTACTCTTAGAATGTGCCACGAGTGCTATTAACTAACATATATGAGCGTACAATAAGGGCCTAAGTACTTTTTTGTGCCTCACTCTCTATTTATCCTATTCAAATTGAAACAAAAATAATAAGTACTTTCCATGTCTAATTGAACACGTAAAGTTTCATATTTTAGAGTTTACCATTGCTTGTTAATTATTTGACTTTCTTGGGTAAAGCTCATAGGCAATGACAAGCTGCATTAAGTGCAGAAACAAGATTTGAAGTCGATTATAAAAGGTTTTTTAAGCCAGTTCTGAACTTGGTTAAGAGGTTCCGCCTAAGTGTGTCTATATATATATGATGATACAGTTTAAGATGGTTTGAAATTAAAAAATCTTCGAATCGCATGTTTAAATCGATTTCAGATTAATTATTCGTTTTAAACATTGATTTAGTAAACCACTTCGTGTCATATGAATATACGCAAGGGTTTTTGTAATAATTGACTTCAAACCACTTATATTTTTTTTTTTTGTTTCTATTTTGTCAGCTAATAATAACACGTCTGTAAATTTTCATTGTTACTTGCAACCAAAGACCTGAAAGAATTTGAAATAATATGTTGAAGGAAAAGATTGACATGAAAAAGAGTGACCTCAAAAAACTAAATTTTAAGATAAAAAAAAAACTAAACAAGTTACATCCAAAAACTAAAAAAAATAAAAAAAATTCATCATAACGTTGAGATTTTCGCAGGATCCTACGTTAAGTTTGATGATCATATTAAACTAAGAAAAATCAACATAAGTGAGTTTGACACCACATCTTCACCAAACCTTAAGGCATTAGGTTACTTATATGTTGCTCGACATTTATTTTTGTATTCAATGTGGAACTTTAACCCACACTTGAAACATTAACATCTCTTCTTCAAGTATGAGACTCTCAACATCCTACCACCAGGAATCAATTATGCTTCCCAACAGTAAAACTGAGATATGTTATCATTGTTGGATCTTATTAGGGATTCAACACTTATATGGATAGACTCATTGGACAGAAAGAAACCACGTGTATCCATATCTAATCCATGCTTCGTACATAATAGGCTTAACTGCATTTTTGATCCCTTAACTTTTAGAAAGTTGCGATTTTGGCCCCCTAATTAAAAAAATAGCAATTTTGGCCCCTTTCGTCCCAAAATTGCTAAGAAGACGCCACGTGTCCCAAAAAAGGGGCCATAATCGCAATTGTAAAGATAAGGGGCCAAAAAGCATATTTCCCTTATGTTAGAGGGTCAAAAGAGCATATTTCCATAAACATGGGGTCACTTTTGCAATTTTTTTAAAAGGGGGTCAAAATCGCTACTTTTGCAAACGTGAATAGTGCGTTTAAGCCTACATAAATATTTTAAATATGACAAAATTCTAATTCGTGTTTGGCATAGGTATTCATACTAATTTAACATATGAGGAAAGTAGTAGCATGCATAAACATTTAAAGCATGGTAAACATCTAAGGGTTGTTATCAAGTGGCTAATTGGTATGTTAGTGTTATTTTCTCTTTGCCAGGACTTGAACTTTGGACCTTTAAACTCCTTAACCGTTAACTCAAAAGTTGAGCCACCCAACCTCCTTATTCATTTGCACATTTGATCCATTTATACGAATTCAAGTATGACTCACTTATATGGTGCATGGTAACTATGTTTCAACTTAATTCTTCAAAAGGCCACTCTTAATGCAATCCTGATATGATACAACTTTGACACACCGGCACCACTACTCTAAACACTATATAAGGAATTGTTTATATGTTCTCGCTCCACATACAAGAAAATCCACTTTGGTGACACGAAAAAGTACATAAAGTTAACATTTTACCTCCCAACAAACGAGAGATCTCTCACCGGCCAGGCTCAGTATCATTAGTGTGTTCCCCAACAATTGGACTCGCCAACCCTACCTATAAGAAAACGTCAAGTGTTGTCAAAATTGGGTGTTGCCTCGTCAAATCGTCTGATTTTACGTTTTTAGGTATGAATTTAGTGTTAATCGACGTTAAAATCGCATTTAAGTGAAATCAGAATTTTGACCATCTTTGAAAGATTTAACACGTGGTAATATCAATGAAATCGGGTAAAATTGAGTTGATTAATTTTAAGCATTTTTATAAGATGGAGATGTAATTAATTGCTAATTAGAAAATAAGAGTGACATGTGTACTTTATATTTTTTGCAAGGCTTTTGTTTACGATGGAGATATTGAAACATGGAACCAAGTACAAGGAGTATTCCACCTAAGTAAAGGATAAAATACAAGGGGTATTTTGCCCAATCAAAAAATACATCAAAACTGCACTCTTGATGCCACCACTATTACATCAATGCTATCTTAGAATACAATTTATTAGATACATTAGCTATTTAATGAATCTGAAAAAATGTGCTTATAAATGTACCTAGAGGGATTTTTTTAGATGGTACTCCCTCCGTTCCTATATATAAGCACCCTTTTATTAGAGGCAAAGGGTGCTTACATATAGGGTCGGAGGGAGTATAATTTTTTAGGTTTGAGACGAAATGGCAAACAACACATAAAACTAACACATGCAACTGGAGGTCTCAAATTCAAACATATGTGAATAAGTTCAACTTATCAATATTAACATTTCCAATTCAACTAGGTCTTATAGACTATCATATAATAGTTTTAATTGATAAATAAATGTGTTGTCACTTCTTCGTTGAATTATTTCTACATCTAATTTATTTTTTATCATTCATCGTTATTACTTCTCTTTGGAATTTTTTTTTCCTTATATATCGTGAAAGGCTAAAAGAAGAATTAAAAAAAAAAAAAAGATACAAATGAAACTAGAATAAAAAAAACAATAGAATTTGATGATCATCAAAAAATTTATGTATGATCTTCATTAAAGTTAAGTCATCCATTCAATAACTTAAAGAGATCATTCAACATATTGATGTACCTAGAGACATTTAACAACAACTCAATATTTTTAGTAGTTTCTTGCAACTCCGAACTTTTTGTCCAAACTCTTATAAATAATTTTTTTTTTGTGCAACTGAGAAACTATTTAAATGAAGTTAGCTAACCATATAATTTTGGCAAGTTTTAGTCCACTTATTTTTACTATTTTGCAGAATCGGTCTCCCTATTTTAAAATTTGATAGCATTGATTGATCCATTAAATAATTGGTCTAAAATAGTGATATGACGTGTTTTAAATGAAGTTTTTTTTAGAAAATTTTCTTGTAATGTCATTGATGTTGATCTTTTCATATCAAATCATATATCACGTCATTTAAACCATCACATCACTAACTTTTTAGTTCAAAAATATGAAGATGGCGCCAAAATTGTCGGATTTTAAGAAAGGATGATCAAATTCACAAAATTGTGAAAATAGGAGGACTAAAATTGCAACTAAATCTTTATTTTTTATTATAAAATTAGTAGAAACATTTTTTTCAATTTATTCATCGCTATCACTTCTCTTTCAAAATTTTCCCTTATATATCATGAAAGGCTAAAACAAAAGGAAAAAAAAAAATACGATGAAGTTTTAATAAAAAAAATGAATGAACTTCGACGATCTTCGAGATTTTAATGTGTGGTCTTTACTAAAGTTAAATGATCAATTAAGTGAGCTAAAGAGATATATTTGACACATTGATGCACTTAGAGGCATTAAACAATAAGGTAATATTTTTAATAGTTTCTTGCAACTCCAAAATTTTAAAAACTATTTAAATGAAATTAGCTAACCATATTAATTTTACCTTAAACAATTTTCAATTTATTAAGGTTGAAGGAAGAAAAATATGGCTCAAATTTACATGTTTGTCTATGCTCTAATCATATTTCTTTCACTATTTCTTGTTATAATCAACTGCAGTAAGTTATTTTTCTCAATATTTTTAAATTTTCTTCTTTAAGATGTTGATACTCAATATATATTTGATCACCTTTTATATCATTGATTTGTTTTTATTTGACGTTGCAGCTCCTATCCCCTGCAATACTCCAGCTGATTGTCCAAAACGAATGTGTATATATCCTCTAAGAGCGAAGTGCATTAATTTTAATTGTGAGTGCGATTATGTCTACAAAAGAAATTGTGTGCGATAAAAGAAAATACATGTTTACTATAAATTAGTGAGAGAAACTTCAATTTTTCTCTAACCTCTTTTGTTCTTCAAGAAAATACATGTTTACTATAAATTAGTGAGAGAAACTTCAAATTTTCTCTAACCTCTTTTGTTCTTCATCCACAAGATCGTTTTGGATAATATTTTTTGCTCGGACTCACCCATATGCATAATTTTTCTCCCATTTATATAAATAAGTGTTATTCACATAAAATATATTTCCTCCGTTTCAAAAAACATGTCGCAATTTTACAATGTGCATTATTCACATAGCATACTTTGACGCTAATTTTTAACTAGCATATAAATACAAATGTTACCATGGAAGATGTTGTTTGATTTGTCTCGATGAATATTTTCTAAATATCAAATTTTTCTAATTTTTTACTATATATAAATTAAATATATTAATAGTCAAAGTTGTGTATTGGCATATGTGCAGTGGTTGACTGCGACATGTATATTGAAACGGATTGAGTATTTTATAATCTTGTGATTTGAGTGCGGCACAGTTTGATTTTTCCGTCTTGTGCAATGTAGTTTGGTTTCCCCGTCCTGTTGTGGTTTTTGTTTAGTTCAGATTGACGAATCAATGTTGACACATTACAAATTCAACTAATGATGATTTGTACATCAGTGCTACAAATCTAAAGACATGTGTATTCTGGTCACTTTAACTTTGTCACTTTTGTAGAAATTTTGTAGCTTTATGCTATTAGGTTGGATGTTGTGAGTTTATTAGCATATTCGTCATTTTCAGTTTTAGCGAATCATAATTTGTGTTGTTTTTTTGCATAATCTACCAATTTGAATGAACAAATACCATAGTTTAGTAAAAAAAAATGTTACTATACTAAGGGTCTGTTTGGATTGGCTTATTTTAGAGTTTATGCAAAGCAGCTTATGCAAATAAATAAGCATTAATGTATTATTTATAAACTTGTTAAGGTAGTTTACGAAAAAAACAACTTATGAATATACAATTTTCATTAGTAAGATCTTATGAATTAACCTAAAAACTTATTTATTTGCATAAGCTCTTTTTCATAAGCTCAAAATAAGCTCAATCCAAACATACCCTAAGTGTATAATTTTGTCACAATTCAATTGAAAAAATAATTATATGTTACTTTTAAGCATATAATTATATATGTATGTTATAATTTTTTCGTGTTTTTCTAATACAAATTTACATGACATCCATCAACGATGCGGTATTGGATTTCCTACAGTCATGAGAAATAGGCATCCACGCAATCGTGACATCGGTGACTATTTGATCTTGATCAGATTTAATTTTTTTAATAATTCAAAATACCAAATTTAAATGTGAATCGTCTGATTTTGATATAACGAAAACTGATGTTTCTAATCTAAACATGGTTCAATTGTCATTGAATGTGTTTTAGGCACAATGTAACATCCATATTTCTAACGGGGAAGACCATTTTCTTACTTATGAATAAAACAATCATAGTCGTCCTTTAAATTAAAATTAGTGAAATATTTTCCTTTAAGTCTTTTCTAAAAATGACGATTAGAATCATTGTGTATTGACTGGAGTTTTAAACCAATAGTTTTGTGATAAAAGATTTTACAAATAAATAGGCCGGTTCTTAAGGGGGTACAAACAACTCAATAGAGTTGGGCCTTAAAAAATAATTTATAGTCAATACCCATCCCTCACCCCCGTCCCTCAAATGAAGAATACATGTTTTTGTTTCTTCTTTCTTCCAACAGCAACACTACTTCTTTCGTCTTCTCAACCTCTATCGTGTTCCCTCCCGCCCTCCATCTCTCATCCGCACATCGTCACGCACACCGGTAACCACCACCAATCCAACCTCCATCTATCCTCTAGACTCTAGTTCTTTTTCGACAAGAATTTGATGCTATCAAATCATTCAATTTGTATAATCACTTAATCAGTCAATTTAAAAAGTTATTTCAGAGAATCATAGCAATCGTTTCTTTTTCGCATAATTTGGTTTTTATTTTATTAGAGACTCTTTTTTTTTATTAGAATCGAGTCTCCAAATTTATAGGGACAACCTGCAAATAAGGAAAACAACTTAAGTCAATGTGGTTGTAATAGAAATACATTATGTCTTTTACAAAAGGAAAAAAATACATTAATCTTACTTAACTAAATATCATGAGCACAACTTATCTATGTGTGTGCCAAATTACATGGACGTGGCTAATCATGAGTGCTATGTACTTTCAGTTAAGTATGCAGAGTTTTTTTCCTTTGAAAGAATGAAGTATGCATAAATAAAAGTTCGAAAATGGCACATTGTTTGTTTGTCTCCATTGTAACTGACACCAAAGAATTTTCTATGAGATCGGGGGATTATCTAGCTTATTATTCTTCCCAGCATTACGTATTTGATGCACCCTAGTCACATATAATTCATGACCAATACTTTTAATCATTATCTTATCTAGCTGGATATCATTTCACAATTTAATAAAATAACAAACTTTCCCATTCCTATGCTTAAGTACATATTCCGCAGTTACTTACTTAGTTAAAAAAACACTAATGCACTACCTAGATGTTGATCATTTATCTTGTAATAGAATTAAGCTAAATATCACGTTTGGTCTTTTCAGTTTGACAGAATTCTCAAGTTAGTCCTACAAGTTTTGAAAGTTTTAAATAGATCCTTTTAGTTTGACAAAATTTCCAAGTTAGTCATTTAAGTTTCAAATAGGTCATTTTAGGTGATAAACTATTTCACCGTTACCTCTGTTGTCAGTTAATAATTAATTGATGCTGATGTAGCCGTTAAACTAATAGAACCTAATTCAAACTTTCAAAACTTAAAGGACTAAATTGAGAATTATGTCAAACTAAAAATATCAAAAGTGGTATTTGACCTAGAATTAACTCATTACTAGTTCTCTATAATTTAACCATAACAGTCTTGACTAGTTTGAGGGTACTAGTACCTCTATAAGTCTACGAACGCCTACACATACATCTACTTAACCCTACTCTTAGAAGGGTTTTTGGTTTATTTTATCCTACATAATCACGTATCACTTCTTAATATATAGGCCTAACCCTAAAACGTGCAAGAAATACAAACATGCAACAAAATATATTCATAAGTAGAGAAAGGTGCACACACAAATTTGCAAAAATGAAAGTTCTTAAAATAATTAATCTTGGGGACCCCTAACCTGTTCAAACATCCAACAAGCATATAAATAAGCCATGATTGTATGGATTTATGTTCAATTATAAAAATTTCACAATTCATAAAATGCAACAAACATTAACTTCCTAAAATTCTATATATGCTTCTTGATACTTTCAAAATCATGCATTAACCCTAATTACTCAAAAATCATAAATTATCAAACTTTTAATGCATGAGGAATGGGGGAGGTGGAACTCACCTTGTTTATGTGAGGAATGTTGGTGATTGTTATGCTCCAATGTCTTTCTCTTCGTGAATCTAAAACTTGATCTTTCTCCTTCCATCTCACTTCATCAACTTGAAATCCTAACCATAATCCTTATTCTTCCATCTTCTTCAACTTCTTCTAGTTTTCCTAGATTATTAGGCTAAGCATCTCAATTATTGCATGTGCGATTTCTAGCGTTTAGATTGAAAATTTGTGATGTAGGTAATGAGGGTTTGGGAAGCCGAGGATGGGAGTGAGGGAGGAGAAGGTGAAATGTTAATTTTTATGTTTTTCTATCTTGGTTTTATACCTATGCAATACATTACTATGAAAGAAAATTTGACAAAATAGATTTGAAGAGCTAACAAAACTAACAAAACATATGTCAAGGCATCAATATATAACATTAGTTACACATGATCAGTTTCTAAGTATTGGCTAGATATATGACCAGTTTCCACGGTTGAATCCAATAGAATGATCCAATTATGTAAATGACATGAAGATCAGAGAAAGACCTTCTGATATACCCCAAAATCACTAAACCCTTAACCGCAACCCATTATCAAGATCATTATAATTAAATAAAAATTATTCTAATCACTTTTTATAGAGTTTCCTTTACCTTAAGCGACAAACTTTGCACTTTGTGAAAAACTTTCATTCCTATGGAGTTTCGTAACTGACGACTTCAAAAACAAAACCTTAATTGTGTGTTAGATAGCTCAAGCTTTAAACATATAAATATAAAAGTGTAGAAACAAAACCTTTATAAATGTTTGTGCAATAGGTTGAAAACAATGGTGATGATTCAATAGTGACAAAATAGAAGTGTCAATGATTCAATAGTGATTGAAAACATTGATCTATCAGCGAAATCATCATCATCATCTTCTTCAGGATTGAGCTCTGAAAACCCAAAAAATGCAATGAAATCTAAAGCTTTGTCTAGACCATTGTTTCCATACATATCATTGTGTAAGATTTGCATGATGATGGTTCTTGGTTCAAAAGAAAGCCTTGAATGCACAAGGTGCAAAACACACTTGGTATTTGTTGAAGATGTTTAAGTAAATCTTCCAAGAAAAAAAAAAGAGTAACTTTGTTTAAGTACTTGCGCTTTTTGAAATAAAGGAGTTGATATCTCTATCTATAAATAAAGAAGGAATAAAAGAAGTTTATATGCTCTATCTCTTGTTATTGCAGTTTGATTTTACCTTATCTATTCTAAATAGTAATAAATCCTTTAAGGATGGATGCAAATGAATTATCAAGCATGGGTCAAACTATTTAAATCTACAAAAATATTAAGTGAAATATTTTTTGCGGCTTTGCTCTTACAATTCTTATGAAAGAAAATACTAATAATCTTTGTATCGTTCCAATTTTGTCAAATGTACTCAAAGTGACAAATATTAAGTAAAGGTATATCGAGTCATTTGCTAAAATTTTCTATCTGTGTCCAATGAAAAACTATATTTTTTTTGTTTATATATCGACATTTAGGTTTAAATATGTTTATAGTCCCTGCAATTGTAGAACTTTTTAGTTTTAGTCCCTGCAATTGTAGAACTTTTTAGTTCTAGTCCCTGCAATTTTTTTTGTTTGGTTTTGGTATACTCAAAATGACCCAAAAATTGTTTTAGGTCCATAACGTCCGAAATACGTTCAAAAAGAGTAAAAGTAATAGAGTACCGTGTGGACAAATCATTTCACACCACATAGTACACTAAAAGGTATTTCTATTATTAATTGAATAAAATATTATAATTAATTTTGGAAAACCGAAAATCCTATCATGTCTCCCAACACAAACCTCTTCATCATGTATATTGATTTCGCCGAAAATTGAAGAAACAATCAAAGAGAAGAGACAAGTTTGAAACCACCGTCATCAGCACGACAAAAGTTTCAAACCAATTCTAAATAGCAATGGGACATTCAGGAACAAATGCTCAGTTGTTTCTGCTTTCTTGTAGCACAAGCTACATATTGATGGAAAGGTTGCACCCTCTCATGGATAAATTCTCATATGTTGGCATTTTCCTATGAATAGCTCTCCAAACCATGAATGGTTTAGAGGGAGGGGTTGTTGGATTCCATATTATTACGTCATTTGTATTTGTTTAAATTCTTACGTCATTTGTATTTGTTTATAATACAAAAATTGCAAACGGGAAAAATAAGATCAAATAAGTGACTTATGTACTCGCTCATGCAAATATATGATGGGGTTTATATATAGAGTTTGAAGGAGAGCACTTGAGTGATATTATGGTGTCAATGTCATATGACATTAGCTAATAATGTGCTACAATGTCACTCAAATGTTGTCTAGAGTCCGAGTGGACAAACGGTGGAGAATGGTGCCAAGTTTACAGGGTTGAAGGGACACTTTGAAAGGATACGAACAGTTAACAAATAGTACTAATTTATAAATTTGTTTAAAAAAGGTAGTATACATATTTATAAAATTGATTCCATCTGTTTTACGATTAGTGTCACTTTTGCTCATTTTAATTTTTACAAATATTAAAAATTACTATAAATAGAATTTTTTTTTGACAAACTATAAATAGATATATAGTCTAGCATACTATAAATAAATTATACTAGCACCAAAAAATACTATTTTTCATATTCTTTCGTATGTATCAACCAAAACAAATTCCAAAAAATACTATAAATTCCTTCAAAAAAAATACTATAAATAAATATCAATTAATTTTTTTCAACAAGCTAAAATGAATATCAATTAATTATAATGCATTGTTTTGATAGCATTTTAACTAATTTAGACTTTATTTGCGAGTCCCTTTAAACCTTGGCGTCAAGTGCATAACATGCTTCATTCTTATAACCTCACCTGAAAGGTGGAGGATAATTTATTCATTTTTGAACGGCAAAGTTAAACAACATTACTGAAGAGAGGATGAGTACAAGTAGTATTATACCCGATATATGGGATAAGCGTTGATAATCTCCCAAGCGTTGATACAATTCAAAGGATTGACAAACCACTCCTAGAAAAGGCATGGAAGAAGATAAATTCATTTCGCGTCTTCTAAATACTACACAATGTTGTGTGCCAAATTAGGAGCAACCCCTAACTTTTTTCTTTTGCCTAAAGGTAGGGGGTAGCACTTTGGTGACATTGTGGTTGGTGACATTGTAACATTGACCAACCACAATGTCACAAGTGTCTTTCTTCTTTCTCTGTAACAATATTTTTTTTGTTTCTTTGTACACTTGTGACATTGTGGTTGGTCAATGTCACCAATGTCACCAACCACAATGTTACCCAAGTATTTTCCAGGAAGAGGATATTGTCTTAATTTTGAAGGTTATCGTTTGGCATTGCGAAATGCAAAGTAGTACCTTGGTATTTGGTAATGAGCAATGTTATTTGAACATCAATTTGATTGACAACCACATGGACAACCATATTTTTACAAAGAAAAGTTTGTATTGACACGAAAACCAAAGCAATAGAGAGGAAAAATAAAAATATAATGTGAGTATGAGAAAGAAAGTTGTCACAAAAGTTGTTAGAAAATGATTCTACAATTATCATTTCTCTTTGGTAATACTTACTGGGGTGTTTATCAAGGTTTGTGTTTGGCAAAAAAGGACATGGTATCATGAAGCTAGAAGTACAATTGGACTGCGATGCGATAGTTAGAAGCTTTCCTAGGCCCTTTGTTTAGAAAAAAATCGTTTACTGATATGAAACTGGTTATCAATATTTTATGAAGATTTTAAGGAATGCTATTATATTAAAGATTTCATTTGTTTTCTAATAAAAAAAATTTAATAGTAAATTTTTTTGGGTTAAATATGTTTTTATCCCTATAAATATATTAAATTTTTGTTTTAGTCCTTCTAAAAAATTTCTTCTTCTTTTAATCCTTATAGAATTTTCAATCATCACTTTTGGTTAGAGCGGTAAAAAATAGGTCGGGTTAACAGGCCAGGTCCATTAGCCTTTTTTTATGCTGGGCCAGACATCAAAAAGTCGGGCCAAAAAGCAACGGGGCCTTTTTGGCCCGGCCCAATTTAAAACACAGGTCAGGACGGGCTGACCCATCGGGCTTCAGGCAGGCCCATTTAAGATACATGCAAAAAAAAATTAATTAATTTTTTTAATTTCGGTATGTGTTTATTTCTTTACGAAGAACCAAGTGCACAATGGACTCATAACATTTGAATTCTTAGATTCATTTTGAATTGTCATTTTGAACCAAATTCTCACTTCTTATGCATTATAATTTCTTTTGTTAATCTATTTTGAATTGTCTGACTCATAATATTTTATTATTTATGGTTGCAATATGTAAGGTTGTGTGAATGTTAATCACTAATGGTTGCACTTTGTGATGTTGGTTTTTTTTTTTGAGTAAAGAAAAAAAGAGTAGTTTGATGTTGGTTAAATGTTTATGTCCTAGCTATTTTGTGTGGATAATATTTGATGTTGCAGTTATTTTGTGAGTTGTTTGTTTGTGTTATTGATCCTTTTGGCGTGTTTGTGAAAAAAGAGTAGTTTTTTGTTGTACATTTCATAACATAAAAAAATGAAATGCTGGTCTGGCCGGCCCACTAGGCCAATGGCCCATGCTAGGGTCGGACCTGGTTCAAATTTTACAACCCATTCTTCAGTCGGGTCAGACTGGCCCAACTCAATTATATGCATTGGCCCATCGAGCTGGTTCGGGCCAGCCTATTTGATACCTCTACTTTTGGTCTATATTTTTAAGTCAATTAATGTATCTTTTAATGAAATTGTGCAGAAATGTGTAGAATATTGTAAAATCTCTTCCAGAAAAAGTTATAATTTTTTAACAAAACATAAATTAAATATGAATTTTTAACCGTAAAAAATATAAAAAATTATATTTAATTCATGTTTTGTTAAAAAAATCCAATTTTTGAGATTCTTATAATATTATAAATTTTTCTGTGGTCCCCCTGAGCTTAGCTGAGTTGATAGGGGCATTTCATAATATATGCAGGGCCGAGGTTTGAACCTCGGACACCTCAGTTCTCCACATTTAAAATTTGTGAGCTCCACCAATTAGGCTACTAGACCAAAAAATATTTTTTTTTGCAAAATTTTATTCAAAAATATGAATACTATATATATACGAGTTTACTTCAAATGAGAGACCAAAAGTAAAAATGAAAAACTTTTGAAGGACTAAAAGTCGGAAAAAAATTAAAGAGGCTAAAACAAAATTTTTGTATATTTATAAGAATTAAAAACATATTTAACCCAACTTTTTTTTTATTGGTATTAAATTGTTCTCTGGACGCTCAACTATTAATGAGATGAGTATGCTCAACTATTATTAACAACTCGAAATGAAAGTGGCAGTCAAAATAATCTCTAAATGAAACTGACAAAATAGTCAAAATCATTTATTAGTATTAATTAAAAAAATATTAACATGTGTAAAATAATTAAAAACAATATTAAAAAAAGTAATAGAGTGATTCGTGAACTTAGCTTCGTTGGTATAGATATTCCATAATTATGTTCTCGTGAGCGTAGCTCAGTTGTTTGAGACAATACATAAAATATGCAAGGTTGAGGTTCAAACCTCGGCCACTACCAAAAAAAGATATTCCATATTATATATAGAAGTCTGATTTGAACCTCAGACACCTCACTTTTTATATATTTTTTTTTAACCCCACTTCTTTATATTTAAAATATGTGAGCTCCAGTTGCTATAATACTTGACAGAAAAAAATGGAGAGTATCAAAATATTCAAAACTTTCTTTGATAATCTTTCAAAAAAAAAAAAACCTTCTTTGATTAAAAAGATATTAATTATAAGCACCTTATATCTGACGTCGATTATTTGGTCATTTCCAAAGCCTCTCAACACGCAAGGTTGAATTTTCCTTCCAACTAATTAATTTCACACGGACCCGAAAAATGGAGGAGAGTAGATCCGTAGACGCCGTGGTAAGAAGAGTAGATCAAATGGAGGAGAGTCAGGTTAAAAGAGGTAGAGGAAGACCTAAGAAAACTATTAGAGAAACCATTAGAAAAGATTTAGAGGTCAATGAGTTGGATCCAAATATGGTCTTTGATAGAACATTATGGCGGCATTTGATCCATGTAGCCGACCCCACTTAGTGGGATAAGGCGTTGTTGTTGTTGTTGTTGTTGTTGGACCCGAAAAATACTCCCTCCGTCCCAAATTATAAGAAAAAAATCTCATTTTCTTTGTCTCAATATATAAGCAAAAAAGACAAACTTTTATGTTATTTCAAGAAAATCATCTTTTCCAAAGTAAAATAAAATGCAAATTACATTCAATTTGTTCTCATTTCTATTCTCAACATAATCATTAACCAATAAGAATTGTTTATACATCTTTCCAGAAACCTATTCCAAGAAGAATGCAAAAAATTATACCTCAAACTACTATATTTTTGTTTTCTTAATAAGTATGAATTTGTGTTTTTTGCTTATAAATTGGGACGGAGGGAGTAGCCCTGAAATAGTGTATGAACTTTTACCCTACACCCAGGTTCCCTTTACCTTGCAAATCTAGGAAACATAAAAATACTTCCTCCCTCTTCAAAAAAAGAAAAAATACAATACTTACTTTAAAAATAATTAATCTTATTTAAGGTTTTTTTCTTACTTTCTTCACATTAATTAAAACATACTAATAAATTATAAATATAATAAATTCAAAAAATATAACCATTAACTAATGACTATTCTTTCAATTTTATATTATGTGTTTTTATTTAAAATAATTCTTTATTTCATGTTATTTATATCATTTTTTAATACTTAGAATATTAAAGTATTAATTATATTTTTTATTAATATATTTTCATTCATTATATGTCAAATAATCCTACAGCCATGATGTATACCAAGGACATGATGGTTTTAATCTTGATTTTTATCAACATTTTTGAAGTGTGTGCAACCTAATGTGTTCCAAGAATGCTGCTTTTGGCTCTCGAATTGTTAGTTCACAGCTTCACTGAACACATCCAATATTGTGCTATAATTCCTAAGGGCAATGAACATAAATCAATGAAAGATTTCTGGCTTATAGTACTTTGTAATTTGCTATAAAAGATTCTGTCAAAAGTTCTTGCAAATTGGTTGAAGGATATTCTCCAGAAATGTATTTAGATAACCAATCAACATGTGTTTCATATCGATCAATCCTTGACAATTTGATGGTCGCTATTGAGGTTGTCCCTTATAGGAAGTCTAAGACGAATGGTAATGAAGGTAATGTTGCTTTAGAGTTGGATATTACTATATTAGTAAGGTTTATGATCGTATTAATTAGACATATTGAAGGAGATCATTGTAAACAACAATGTGCATGGAAATAACTGATTGATCTATCATGTAAACAACAATGTGGTTGGGCCAATCATTCTTGTGAGAGGTTTGAGGCAAGGAGATCCTTCTTTTGCTTTATGCGGAGGGTCTCTCGGCTCTCATAAAACACATGAGGCGTGTCGGGAATTGCATGGCAGGAAGAGAGATGATGATCAAATCAGTGATTGAGGCAATCCACTCATATGCCATGAGCGTATTTCTCCTTCCCGCTATTATTATCGATGCAACTGAAAAAACGATGAATGTGTACTGAAGGTGTCATAGAGTGTCTACGAATAAAGGAATGTATTAGTTATCTTAATACAAGCTTAGTATTCATAAAAACTATCGTGGTATGGGTTTTAAAGACCTCACGGCTTTTAATTTGGTGATGCTTGGTTATATTCAAGGGTGGAAATTCGAAACACATACTGATTCATTCATTGGTATTGAGCCATTTCCCTCAAAGTACTTTCCTGTAATTGAAGCTTGGTTACAAACCAAGTTTTATGTAGCAAAGCATACTTAGTTTAAAGATGCTGGTGTGGCCAGGCTCACGGTGGAGAATTGGTTCGGGTGCTGCAATCCCAATTTCTAATGCACCTTGGGTATTTTATGGGACTATCATTCGGGTGTAGGCAATTTGAAATGGTACATCGATAAGCTAGAGTGTATAGCCATATGGATCATGAATCTCATAGGTGGAATCAGAACCTTTGTTCATCAAGTTTTCGATCCAGATGTCGCTCAACTTATTCTCATTACTCCATTATTCCAACCAATCAACGAGGTTAAGAGAATTTGGAAAGCGGAGAAGAATGGTCGATACTTAGTAACGAGCACCTACAAACTATGTGTGGATAATATTGCAAATAACTATCACCTTCATAAACTTGGGTTTTGACCCATAATTTGGAAACTCAAAGCTCCTCCTAGAGTGAACTTTTTCATCATGTGAATATGTCGTGGATGCTTATCTACGCAGGCGAGACTTAGTGAGAGAGGCATCAAATGTTCAACCACTTGTGCATTGTGTAATCATAACTATGATCGGATACCATTCATATTTATTTTTTACTGCCCCACTTCTGTTACTGTGTGACCGAATGGAGGATTATGACAAGATGTAGATTCGATTATACAACAAGAATATAATGTCGAGACAACAATCTTTTTACTGGTACAATGCTTGTCTCATTCTCAAGCCGAACAATTTGCAACAACTGTATGGAGCATATGGAAACCTAATAACTTATGAGTGTGGCAGAAAGTAACAAAGAACAACAACTAAATTCTATAGAAGATCTAGGCAAGTGTTGGACGATTGGAATTTAGAAAATAGCAAGAAGGATCATCACATGACCAATTATGACGAGAAATGTAACAAGATCAAAAGCAGTTGAAGCAACTAGCATTACGTGATAGAAGCAATATCATGACTACACATGAAAGCAACAAGTAGAGGGAAGACTAAAATGTAATATCGATGTTTTCTTCTCATCTTCCTTGAATGGAGTCAATGTAGGGAAGTGGATTCACGATGATGGAAGATGATTTTTGCTCGAGAGAACTCTATGGGTTACATTGTTGTGCTATACTAATGTTGGGGAGGCATATGTTTTGCTACATGCTATTAATTGGGTTCACAATCTACAACTTGTGAAGGTGGACATTGAGCTAGATGCAAAGAAAGTTGTGGATTATTTCATCAAAAGCAAAAATGACGTTACACAATTTGGAGTTGTGATGGATAAATGTAAACGTCGTCGTAGTTTATTTTCTGAAAACTTTCATGTCGGGTTTAGTTAGAGACAAGTGAATGAGATTGCTCAAAAGTTAGATAAATATGCCAAATTTTTAGCTAATTTTCATACTTTTATTGATGTACCACCATACACTATTGACTTGGTATCTAATGAAATGCTATAAGTTTTTTACCTTAAAAAATTCAAAAAGAAAAACACATAGAATTATCCCATAAATAGCGTTGAAAGTTGTTCCGGACTAAGTTTAGGCACATTTACTCAATGGACCGGGTCCTCCCAAATCAATAGCTCACACATGAATCATCGCATGGACTTGCCTAAATACAATCGATGAGGACCACCTAGAGTATTCTGGACCATCCATTTTGAATATGAGGTTAACTAGCTCTAATATGCTCACATGTGTTCATTGAAGACGATCATATTAGGGGTTTGAAGGAACCCAAAATCTTAATTCAACACTTTAAAGGCTAAATCATAACCTTCATCTAGATACACATTTTTCTACCCTAAAAACCTCAAATATTCAACACATCCTTGTTTAATCATCAAAATATTTCTAGACACGCTGCCCATTCAATGAGAAGAAGGACAAGTTGTTCAAGTCCACTAACCTCATTGCATTACCGATCACCTTCAAATTATCAATCTCTAATCTAGCTAGTTGGATTAAAAGTGAAGAGAATAATACTATTAGTTTAAAAATATAAAATTAATATTATACTTAAAAACTCACTTGGATCGATCTAGTGATGCTGGTTTGAGATCTTAAAATGTGCTCCTCTCAAATTTTCATATTTAAATCCCTCGATGATTTCAGTGGGTTAGATCATACTCCCTCTGTTTCAAAATACATGTCCACTTTTTGCAATGTGCACTATTCACTTGACTTACTTTGACCATACTTTTTTACTAATGTATCAATACAAATATTAGCATGTAAGATGTTGTTTGATTTGTCTCGACAAATATTTTCAAAATATTAAATTTTTATAATTTTTTACTTTAGATAATTAAAGATATTAACGGTCAAAATTGTGCATTGGCATATGTGAAGTTGTTGACTTGGACATGTATTTTGAAACGGAGGAGGGAGTACTTAATATGATTCCACAAGTAGGACGGTAGAATTGGACGCCTTGGAATCGTTCACAAAGAAAACTTATTTATTATCAAAAGCACTTTTATTTTCCTAAAGAAATATTTGCTAAATCAAATCTTATTGTTTCTATTTTTATAATAATAAAATCAAATCCTATTGTAAAACGCGTATTTTGACATGATATTTTTTTTCTTCTCACAATAAATAGAATAGAATAAAACGTAATCTTTCAATTTTACCCAATTTTATTTTCATTCTCTATCTCTCTCATTGAAACCAAATCACATAACAGAACACAACAACAACAACAACATTAACAACACACCCTTCACCTGATACAAACAAAGTACTATCACACACAAACACAAGTCGCTGACATGTTCTTTTCTTCTTCTCACTCAAAATTTTTATATATATTTTTCTCATTGAATTTCTCCAATTAGGTAACCCTTCAACTTCTGCTGAATCAGATTTCACCATGTGAAACAAAGTACAAACAACATAAAGGTGAGTTTGTACGTATATCTTTGTCTATCTTGTTGCAAAGTCTCATTCTTTTATATTTTTTTCTTACATTAATTTTTTCAAACTACAAATCATGTTTTGCATGACCTTGCTCTGTTTTTTGTTTCCTCTGTTTTGCTTCAAAAGGAATGAACTTGTTCATTGTATCATTCACAAATTATAGATTTTTTGTGAAAATTAAGAAAAACCCATTTGAGTATGAGTTTTGTGAAGGGTTTTTTTCATATAAAGATTGAATTTTTCGATTGTGGCTTTTGGGTTTTTCTCATTAAGGTTATGCAAACTCTGTTTTGGGTTTTCAACAAAGTGTTCATAAGGTATTGTAATTGAATTTACATTATATGGTTAAAAAATTAATACTTTTTTTTCATTGATCAATTTAATTTTTGTTTTATGTTTTCAGATTGTATACTTCTGAAGCAATGGTCCCAATTTGTGTTGCTGAATTTTCCAACGATAATCATGAAATTGAGTCAAGTTTTTCTGAGTCAAAAATTGAGGCTGAGGAAGAAGAATTTTATGAATGTTTTGAGGAAATTTCTGATACTGTTTCACATGAAAGTAATCAAATTGAGTCTAATTGTAGCTATCTAGAAGGTGAAAAGGTGAAGTTTTGTTCTGAAAATGTTGATGATCATAGTGTGAATTTTGACCTAGAAAAAGAAGAGGAAAAATCGAAGTTGGTTTTCAAATTTCAATATCAAAATTGGAATTGCAGTTTTAGTGAGGAATTGAAGGGAAATTTGAGTGAAAGTAGTGATTTTGACAAAAAGGGTGGTGTTTCATCTAGTGTGAACAAGTATGAGTTTATCTCAGGAAAGAGTTTTAGTAAATTCTTGGATGAACCAAAGGCTTCAAATTTTGCTGTCAAAGAGTTTTTCGTTCATCCGAATGATAATGTTCCGTTGGCGAAAAATCATGTGGCCGATGATTCAGCTGGTTTGTTATCTGAGAATAGTGAAGAGGTTGTTGGTGGCGAAGTTGTTGATAGTTTCTCAGAAAAATTGCGCATACAGGAGGTTTCGGATAAGCTCAAGAATTCGGAACAAGAGGTTGTTAATGGGAAAATTGTTGATAATGTCTCAGAAAAGTTACATGGAGTGGAGGTTTCGAATAAGCTCAAGAATTCGGAACAAGAGGTTGTTGATGGGAAAATTGTCGATAATGTCTCAGAAAAGTTACACGAAGAGGAGGTTTTAGAGAAGCTCAAGAATTCAGAACCATATGCGCGTAATTTTCTTTCTGATGATGATTTCATTTGTTCAAGCTCTGATACAAATTCTATAAGTTCTTTGGACGATGGTTTTTTGTCGGACACAGATTTTGGAACAACTACAGATTTCGATACATTGGGAAACAATGAAGAAGAAAATGTAGAAGATTTGGACTTTAAGGATGAGGAAAGCATAGAAAGTTTGGATTTTGGTTATGAGCCGGACGATTTCGGAGAAGAAGACGAAGATATAATGAATGAGCTTGGAAAATTGGAGGAAGAAATCAGACAGGAAGAATCGCTGAAACAAAAATCGATGAGTTTAACGGCTTTTGATCTTGATGAGTCGAACCGGTTCGACACACTTTGGGAGCATCAGGATTTGATAGAACAGCTGAAGATGGAACTGAAGAAAGTTAAAGCTACTGGTTTACCTACTATCTTTGAGGATTCTGAATCACCAAGGATTATGGAAGATTTGAAGCCATGGAAAATTGATGAAAAATTTCAGCAAGGTAGCAGTACTACAAATGAGCTTCCAAAATTCTACAGAAGTTACAGAGAAAGAATGAGAAAATTTGATATCTTGAATTACCAAAAGATGTATGCTTTAGGTAAGTGTTTTTTCTTTATCAATTGCCTTAAATTTATTTACCTTTCTTAAGCAAGTTGCATATTAGTTTTATTCAATGTTTTAAAATCGAATAGACAGTTCAACCGATTGAATCATGAACCGACATTGTCTATGGTTCGATTATTTGAGCAGTTCGACTGCGATTTTGCCCTAACATTTTAAATACATTGAACCATGACCTAGAGGTCTCGCCTGGTCAATGTTTGGTTTAGTTCTTAAAGCATTGATTTTACTTGTTTGCTTCCTTGTTCATGACAATTTTCATTTAACATCCTTGATCATCAAAACCTACCTTATCTAAACCATTAAAAAGTGTAGAGGTGACGACCCTACTAAATCTGGTTAGTTGAGCATTCAGAAAGCATGAATTACCCTATTATATGTGACACAAAAGTAAATTTTATGACACACTTTTTCTCTTTCTTTTTACTCTTTTCTATTATTGGTTTTGTTTATGGCAAGTTATATTCACCTTCAAATATTCATTTAATTGATTTCTTATATTTTTTGTTATTGCAACAAAAAGTGGTAGGAATGGAGGTTGGACATTAAGGAATTGAACAACTTTTTATGTCACATGCTTGGCTCTACTCTTTGTACTCATTAATGCCAATCCCCATTACTTGGTAGCTTTGCATTTTTCCTAAATATAGCCATATAAGTCTTTTCTTGTTTGTTAACTATAATAAGTAGGAACACTATTCTTTTGGTTGCATATATTTATTGATCTTCACATGTTTTCTTTTATTTCAAGACCGTTGATATTTTAAAACTCCAATATCTAATTACTACTATACTATGAAGCACGGATACTGACACAGACTCTGGACACGACACAGATAATGACACGTCGACATCGTTAATAATTTGAGAAAATTACATAATTAAGTGTAACTATATGTGTCGGTGTCGGACATGAGTCGTGTCCTACACCAGAACACAGCTAATCCGAGAAGTATCCATGTTTCATAGGACTACTGCATCGGTCCCTAATTATTTCATATAACAATATACCCTTAATTTGAGAGAAACTCAGAAATTTGTAATAATTGACAAGTATTAGGGAGAATTAAGTGATGATATTTTAGTCCAAAGAAATTTTATTTTTTCAAACATGTGTGCACTAACCTTAAACACCAATTAACAAAATATATACTTGCAAAAAGCTAGCTCACTTTCTCATTGTGATCTAGCACTGATTATAATGCTCCACCCAATTTTTCTATGACCCTTTTATTTTTATGTATATAAACAATCCTTACCATACAAGACAAGTTTGGAAAGCTATTTTCCTTTCTCTTGGAAAGTTATGTTGAACTTTGAATAATCTATGTGGCCTTTTACATTATGCTTAATTTTTAAGACTCAAATCATAGTCATCATAATATTAATCTTTTTAAGTTTCTTGTATATATTTTTATAGGTCTAATGAAGTCAAAGGACCCACTAAAATCATTTTCAATTCATAAGAAATCTTCATCAACAATCACATGCATTCTTCCACGTGGCATTAATAGTTTCTTTAGACATAATAGAAACATTGATGCTGACCCAATGAAGAAGTTCATAAGAGAATTATATAGTGACTTGGAAATGGTTTATGTGGGACATTTGTGTCTTTCTTGGGAATTCCTTCATTGGGAATATGAAAAGGCTTTGAAGATATGGGAATCTGATCAATATGGATTGAGAAGGTTCAATGAAGTAGCTGGAGAATTTCAACAATTCCAAGTTCTTCTACAAAGATTTATAGAGAATGAACCTTTTCAAGGTCCAAGGGTTGAAAATTATGCTAGGAATCGTTGTGCCATGAAGAAACTTCTTCAAGTTCCTGTTATAAAAGGTGAGAACTTTAAAAGTAATGTGAATGTGGTTAGTCCATTATTGTCATGTTCAATTTGGTCTCTAAAACTAATAATTTTTAAAAAAATTATATTTGAATTTGAAAGTTTGCAATTGCATTAGTCTATGTGAAACCGTTTTAGAGACTAAATTGACCACTTAATCTTGATAACGAGTGTCCTAAAGGCACTCTTTAAGGATACTCAATTAAGAAACTATTCATAAGAAATACTTAATATATTAATTTTCGATGCATTGAATGTACAAGTTTTTATAAATACTTACTATTTAAAATTTTTAAAGAGTGTTTTAGGGCACTCGTTAGCATTTTCGTAATAGAATATACTTGAAGATTTTAAATTTCAAAGAACTTTATTGAAATATTAGTAATTTTATGAACAGAATTTGAAAAAGAGTAAATAATCAAATTGATTCTTGAAATTATAGGATTTTATCAATCTATTTCAATATACAGTTTGAGTATATACTCTTCCAAAAATCAAATAGTGATTCACTATTCAAACTTTTGGTAAGTTGGCTCCACTTTCTTTGAACTATGTGGGGGACCATATAAAGTTCTATATGTGAGACAAAATAGTTCATCATGGCCTTTAAAAATTCTTCAATTATTTGTTGCAGAAGACAAAGGCAAGGATAAAAAGTTTAGAAAAAGAGAAGTCGACAATGATGCCATCACAAGTGACATGCTAGTAGAAATATTAGAAGAATCCATTAGAACAATTTGGCGTTTCATAAGAGGTGATAAAGATGCATCAAATTTGACAATTAAATGTCTTAAAGAACAACATGTGGAGCTACAAGACCCTGCTGATTCACAACTTCTAGTGGAGATTCTAACGGATCTTCAAAAGGTAATTGAAGCTTCAAATGATACTTATTTTTTAAGCTTAAAAATGTTTTAACTATTCTCTTAAAATAAGTAAATTGTTTTAACTATTCACAACTTCTAGTAGAGACTAATTGTATTTTGATGACCAAAGTTTCAATTGCATAGATAAATGATCAAAATAAGGAGAAAAAAAATTGAAAATTCATCGTATTTCGGTGCTTAAAAAGCATATTTAGTGCGCCAAAATATTGTTGGGAGAGTTGGTGATATGACTCTCTTTCAGGAAAATAATCCAAGTTTGAATTTTGGAGTCACCTATTTAAAAGACGGTCAAATCTGGCATAAAAAAAAAGTAAAAAATGGATGTCTTTCCGACTCGAGGAACTGCTCCCATAGCGGGCCTAGGTGGTGAAATACCTTAAGGCGCCCGTAGAGGTCAAAGATCCTAATTGTACTTGTTAGGGGAAAAAAAAACAAACATATTTAAACCTATTGTGTAATGTCGTGTAAATTTTGTATTTTTTAAAGGTCTTGCTAACTTTTTTTTTTTGAAGGAAAAGGTCTTACTAACTTAGAAGTATCGAAAAAAGAATCAATTAAATGAAAATATAATTGATATATAATTTAAACATTTGATAACATAATAAGTACATTATATATAGAAATTTATCTATGTTGATTTTGAAGCAATGTGAAGACACTTGTTAGCATTTCCTTTTCTTATAAGAAGTTGTGTTCTGTTGTTTCTTATGTAAAACGTTGTTTTTTGAATTTGCAGAAGGAAAAGAGATTGAGAGAGGTTTTAAGGAGTGGAAGCTGCATATTGAAGAAATTCAAAAAGCATGATGAAGATGAAATAGATCCAGTTCTTTACTTTTTCTCTCAAGTGGATTTGAAACTTGTGTGTAGAGTGTTGAATATGTCAAGGATAACGACTGATCAACTAGCATGGTGTCGTAGTAAACTAAACAAGATCAATTTTGTAAACCGTAGGATACATGTAGAACCATCATTCTTACTTTTTCCTAATTAATTAATGATTAGATTAATTCCTAGATTAGTACATATGCTCCTTTACTAGTTGCTTGGCCTAAGTTGTACAATTTCCATGTGGTGCCATGCAATAATTTTAGATAAATATAGAGATTTAAATATGATTTTGCTTTTGTCATATTTATTTAATGTTAGTCTATTTATTTTGCTTATGTTAGTCTATTTAATGTTAGTCTATGTTATTTAGTTTTAGTTTTTGTAATATATATATTTCTCATTTTAATCCATATAAGCTAGTATAAACCGTGGTTTTCCTTAATTTGTTATAATGAAGGTCCTGCTACGCCACTCATACAAAATGTACGAGGACATCTAAGTTTTCCTCAAGAACCACTTCTAAGAAGAAAATTGAATCATTTAGTACAACTTACTCAATACATAACCTTAATTGAGAATGTTGATTCCAACTACGTAGAATATCGAGAATAAAGTATTGAGAATGTTGATTCCAACTACGTAGAATATCGAGAATAAAGTAAAGAGACTAGGGGCATGGCCAATTTCCACCCCAACCACTAAAAGTTTGATAACACACTATGAGGAATAATTCACATGTCACAAATAGATGTTTAGCCTACTCGTGAGCTCAACCACAAAACACAAGAATTATCTATTCCAGTTTATGTTTAATTAGTCAATATGAATAGGGATAAGATTGGTGTGATGGTTGAAAACTTGAGGTGGGGGCTTAAGAGGTAAAGTGATAAGGAGGTCGAGAGTTTTGTCATCACTACACGGTAACACTATATACTAATATTTTCCGTTAAAATTAAAGTTAGTGTTATTGTCGAACTTGAAAGTTAGCTCAGAGCATCCACAATGGAGACATCCATTTTTGGGTACTTAAATGGGTCCCACACGTACACATCACTCTTTTATCATTTTTTAATAGTAGTACCTAATAAGCACTCAATCCCTCCAACCCAAATCTCACACAAAGTTCTTAAATGGGACCCACTAATCAACTATCAATAACTTTATATCACTACATTTCAATTTTTTAATATTAAAAGCGTGCGAGTCCAGTTTAAAGTTGGGGGTCTTAAATAAGATCCTGGGTCTTAAGAGACCCCCAAAAAAAATTCCCCAATGAAGGTACCTATTAGGTACGGTATCTTAATTGGTAAAGACACCATCATTAGGGATGGTCTTAGTGAAAATGTTAATTGTTCTGGACTAGATATAGACTGAATACACCAATAGATCAGGTCCTGTCAAGTCACTAGCTCCAGAGCAGGCTATAACATAGACACGCCCTAGTTGAACACTCATGTGAAATCGTTAGCGTATTAGAACTGTTCAATATGAATATGAATCCTACAACAATTTGTAAACAACAGTCCAAGAAGACAATTGTCTGAGCTAGGTTATGGGTCTTAAAACCCTAATCCTTTTTACTATAAAGACTAATTCATGGCCTTTACCCATATACACATTTTCTAACTTTTAGAACCTCACATTCATGACACTTTCATACTTGATCGTTGAAGTGTTTGCAAGTACACCACCCCCTTCTAAAAGTTGTTGTTCAAGGTCCGCTATCTTCGACTTATAGTTATCAACAATCATTTTCTCTTCTTCAACCAATTATACAAAGGAATGAATTCTGTGCCTCGATTTGTGAGTTTATACTGATCGCAAGTAAAATTCATTAGAGTTGTATTGATGTGTGAATTATTTGATCTAATAAAATTACATTTGCGAGTTAATAGACTAACTCACACGTTTTCTTTCTCGTTGTGCAATTGATTGTGGTCTTCCACAATATATGAATCGCACATATGAACTCAAGCTAAATAGTTAAAAAAATTGAACGAAAGAGTTTCACAAGTACACCTTAAATGATAAAAATGGTGCAGAATTTTTTTATATGTTGTGGTACCATTTGAGTTTCACCGCATGTGTGAGTTTCACCGCTAGGTTCTTCATAACTAAAACAAAATTTGAGTGAAGAAAATTCGATACAGAAATTTTCCTGATTTCGTCGTCTTAGTGCAACATTGTGTTGTTCGTCGTCCTATACGGCGTTGTTTGATTTTCCGTTTTACCGCAATGTTCATTTGATTCCTATTTAAAAGATCAACTATTCAATTAATAATTTCGATCAGTTTTATGTTATCATATTATTTGTAGCATTTTGTCGTTGGATGTTGTGAGTTTGTTCACATGTTTTTAGCGACACTAAACGATGTACTATATCAATTTGAACGGATAAATAACATTACGAATAGATATCTGTTATATTTTTTTTCTTTCTATCGAGTGGATCTCACACACCAAACGAAGCTTATAGTTTGGGCTTGACCCGAAACCCATAAGACAGAACAAAAACAAAAGGCCCAATAAATAAATCTAGGGTTTTAAGAAACGCCACCATATTTATAGCCACAAACACATTACAACACGCCCCTCTTCCATTTCTCTAGGGTTTCATCACAACAACAACAATCACCATGGTTCAGAGACTCACATACCGTAGGAGACACAGCTATGCCACCAAATCCAACCAGCACCGTGTTGTTAAGACACCTGGTACTGTTCTTCTTTGTCAAATTGTTCTGATTTTTTTTACTTGTTCTGATCTATGTTATGATGTTTTTGATTTTTCCTTAAAAATTGGTTTTTTTTGTTGTTGAAGTGTTTTTTGATTAATTTGTGAAAATGGGTTTGTGTTTTTTTAGGTGGAAAGTTGGTTTATCAGACAACTAAGAAGAGAGCTAGTGGACCTAAGTGTCCTGTTACTGGAAAGAGGATCCAAGGGGTATGAATCTCTATGATATTATTTTTGTGGAATTTAATAATCTGTGATTCATTGTGTTGATTCTAGTTTTTGTTTGTATATATGTTGTGAAGAAATGTTGATTGGTATAGGAGTATTTATGATAGGACTTGTGTTGTTCACTAATGGTTTGTGTGAATTTGTCTGTGTCATGTAAAATAGGTGAAATATAGAATTGAAAATTGAAAGGATTGTTTTGTGTTTTGTGTTTTGTGGTATGCTGAGCTTATTATAAAATCAATTATTTGTGGTTTATTGAGCGAATGTTCTTGGAGTGGGAGTTAGCTTAGCTTTAACTTCAATGTTGGGTTTATTGTTTGATTGTTTGAAAATCCTAATATTTTCAATTTTCAAATCTATATTCCAACTAACATAGACGAATTCACTCAAATCATTTGCGAATAATACGTGTTCTTTCCCTAAAAATTTTTGTTTAATGTTGGGTTTATTGTAGGATTGTCTTGTATTTTGATTAATGTTAATCGTTGAGCATATTATGAAATCCATTTTTATTGAAGATTTGTTAGCCTATGTTTGAAACATGATAGATATAATAATCATTTCCAACTATGACCTTTGACGCTATCATCAATTTTATAATGACAAAAATTAGATAGTTAGACTTGGATGCAATTCTTTTGAGATTGACACCGTCCTTATTGTCCCTCACAAAATTGTAGTATTAAAGATACCCTTTCTAAATTATTGGTGACTGTTTTTCTTATTTAGTTACAAACAACTAGAGCAGTGCCTATCACACAGCATCTAAGTTTTGTCCATTGTATAATTTCAATGATGCAATTCTACAACATTGTGGAAGGAACATACAATGAATTTATTACTGTGTTACCCTGCATAATCTTGACACTTTCCTACCTACTACTTTTAATTTTCATTCAAAGATTTCATTGCTTTTTCTCCCTGATGGTCATGACATGCACTCTTTATCTTTAGTTGCAAGTTGATCAATGTGTGTTCTCTTATCATGTTTGTTCTGTTCTGGACTTGACCTGCAGATTCCACACTTGAGACCTACTGAATACAAGAGGTCTAGATTGCCTAGGAACCGCCGCACTGTTAACAGGGCTTATGGAGGTGTTTTATCCGGAGGAGCAGTTAGGGAAAGGTATGTTGCTCATAATATAATTACAGATTTATATTCAGAATTTTGAATATATAGTTGTAGATTTTAACGCTATTCAATCTTTGTGCAGGATTATCCGTGCTTTCCTTGTTGAAGAGCAAAAAATAGTCAAGAAAGTTTTGAAGATCCAGAAAACAAAAGAAAAGCAAGCAGCTAAGAGTTAAGCTGATTTTATCAATGGATGCAAAAAGTTGAAAATTCCTTTTGTTTAGATTTGTGCTCAAGAGTTTTGACTTTGAATGGTGTTAATTATGAATGTGGAACTTAATTTCAAATTGATTTTATGGAGTTTTATGTTTTTCTTGTACTCTAGATTTTGTTATAGAGTATTAGAATCTGTTGTTCCAACGCACATTTTAAATGGAAATCCTCTACTGAAATGGTTTCTATTCTCTTTTGCTATTCTGTGATATTATGATTGCTTGAAATGAATTTGAAAAGTTCTGCTCTCTGAATTCTACATTTAACTTACTAGTTACAATGTTTAGATAAGAATTTTTTGGTTAGAAGAAGATAAGCTAGCTTACCAACCCATCTCTATCCTTTAAAATTAGGAGTAGAAATGTACAATTGTTTGGCATATTTAATTTTTAAGATTTTATCGATACATGATAATTAACAAAAACACATAACAACACAACTTCATCACATTTAATATTTATCCTCTCCAATATTATTTTTAGCCTCCGTCCAAATCACTCCCTCTTGTTATCTCAACAAAAATTCATCAATATTGACATTCTTCATTCACACATACAGAAACATCAAACTACCTTTCTTTTTCACATGAAAGTATGCTCCATATGATTCCCCAATCTAGAATATTATTATTTCTTTTTACGTAAATGGAACGCGCAAAGATAAATCAACCCCAGGGTAAATTAACTGGAAAATTTTCACATGAAAATCAACCATTGAAAAATTGGAGGTTCTGTTATTTTAGATTTTAAATTTCCAATTCTAGTGAACATCACTAAGCCATCAACAAATAATTTTAAATTCAAGTTCTCGTGAGCTTAGCTCAGCTGGTTGGGACAATGCATAAAATATGCATGGTCCGGGGTTCAAACCCCGGCCACAGCCAAATATTTTTTTTAAATTCAAGTGTGAATTTTATCAATTGAAGTTTGAATTTTATTTTACAGTAAGAATTTATTAACCTATAAATTGATTATGTGTTGAAAGAATTGGAAAATTTCTGAAAAAAGAAGAGGTTGCATGAGAGTATAAGATGGTGGTAATAGGTTAGAGGAGAGAGGACGAAACAATATAGATGTCTTTTTTTGGTGGTGTAACAATAGAGATTTGAACCAAGATGGAAAGATCGAAGGAGAAGAGAGTAGATAAAAGATTGGTTACACACACGAGTACCATACACCTGAAAAACTAGAACGCGCCTTTGTATAGATGGCATTATATAAAAATGACGGTCAATCAATTAATTCACCCTTCAAGAATCATGCATGAGTAATTGAGGGATGATGTTGTCATCATTGTGGGATCTTCATAAGACCTTTGCAGCTTGATCTTGAGAAACAATAGAAAGCAAATGAATAACCTAGATTGAAATTTGCCTCTCATCAGTGATTTATAGATGAGATGATAATGTGTAACTTCTCACCATTCAAAATAAAAGAAACATTTGGTCAAAAAAGGGAGCCACTAGATAGGAAAACATAGAAGATGTAGAAATGTTTCTCATATTAAATGCTGGTATGTTACACAACTCTTTCATGCGATTAGTTACACATGAGAGAATCTAATTACCCCTAGATAACTAGATTGTATATTGCATAATAAAGGGAGCCACTAAGGTAGGGCATGATGTTTGCCATTGAGATGTCA
The DNA here is from genome assembly GCF_051527215.1 of Medicago sativa. Lineage (NCBI taxonomy): Eukaryota > Viridiplantae > Streptophyta > Magnoliopsida > Fabales > Fabaceae > Medicago > Medicago sativa. Next base: position 9,473,637 of record NC_140755.1, on the reverse strand, counting down.
CTTTTATTTTTTGTTGTTGAAAGAGAAATCACCATTTGTTTCTTGCTTTCCCATGTGAAGCGTGAGGTTTCCAATTGACCTGCACTTGCCCTACCAACAAATTCCTGCTCCTTGTTGAAGTTGGTTGAGGTGTTAGTTTAAAAGTTATCATAAATCTGCACTCAACAAGGTTACATGTCTGGCTTGGTTCCTTGTAGAGTTGCTCCAAAAAAATTTGCCTAATGCTAAAAATTAATGAGAGAAATTGGCTCAAAGCTTTAATTCTCGAATGGTGGTGAATGAATCTTCTCCTTCTCTTTTCTCTCCCGACTATCTATCGCTCTCTTAATCTTACCCTCTCTTCATTAAAAAACAAAAATATAATAAGGAGAGAGTAAGATTAATATAAAGTTAGAAGAGAGAAGGAGAAGAAAAATCGAAGAAGACGATCTAATTGATAGAGTAAACTACCTGTTTGGACCTTGAAGGACATCCTATATGCTTAATTTTTTTGGATGGTATACACTTAATTTTTTATGAACCAAAAGAAGAAATTTTTGTGTTGAAAATATTATTTTTTAAATTTTTTAAAGAGTTTACTACACAACTTTCAACACATTATTACTATATTTGATTTTTTAAAAGTGCCTTACTTGTTAGTAGTCCCAACTTTTATTAATAAATATGTATTTTATTTGTATATATTGATTGTTTACCATACTCAACGCAATGCCCTCTTCCTCTTCTTCAAGACAGTGTCTCAATATCACCCATATAGTACCCTATACTAGTGTTGTTCTTTTTTTTTCCCGAAAGATATGAGATTTCAATAAAACGCGGTATAACCAAAAAGTCTAGTTGACACACACGGTTGAACTATTTATTCATAATAGATTCAAGTAATTGGTAAGTTATACATAAATTTTACTGTAAATCTTATTCTCTCAAACCTTGCATGAGATATGTCTCCTATAAAGAGTCTTAATACTTTTCTACAAATAAAGAGAATTGTTTAACAAAATAAATATTCTCCTGAAGAAAAAAAAAGCATAAAATATCTACAGTCCTATGTGTATTTTCATATTTTGAAAATGTATCATATTTTTATTATTAATGCTATCGAAAATATCTCTTAACATAACCAAATAATGATTCCATCAATGTCATTCATCTCTCATACAGTTGTGCATTTTATCCTTCATAAACCTCATTGCAGAACATCTTCCAATTATTGCAGTTATCACAAACAAAATCAAGTCTATCTCAATGTTCACTTCAGTAAACCTATTATAAAACTATTGAAGTTGTTTAGTATGTTAAAAAATTTGGATCCTTCAATCGCTTCTCCCCTTAGCTCAGACTGCTTAAGTTGTTTATTAAACACTTAACAAAATAAGTCATATTGAAGATAACTTGAGGCTAATGAGATAAATATAGAACTACATTATTCTCTTTTTAATCTTTTATAATTTTTTACATGCATTTAAAAAAGTTTATTTAAATACGTCCAAAAGAAAATATTTTAGCTTGCGGTGTTCAACTACCCCATTATCAATAACGTACATACGTTCTCGTGAACTTAGCTCAGTTGGTAGGTCAATGTATAATATATGTAAGGTCTGAGGTTCAAACCTCCGCCACCACCAAAAAAATCAATAACGTGCATACGCCCCTTATCACCGTAAACTTTTTATTTTATATTTGTATTTTTTTTGACTGCAGATTTATTAATCAAAGTTTTAATCCCGTAACTATAACATTTTCCTCTCAATACATAATATAATTTCCCCATTCAATTGCTTATAGTAGCTGATCTCAAATAAGATTTGATGTAATTTAGTAGTAAAATAAAATCTGGAGAAAAGAAAAATAACAATTTAGGAATAAGAAATAAAATAGCATGAAGAGTATTTAAAAGAAAATGTCATATTTCAAAAGATTTAGAAACCTATACTATTTTCTAGATAACACTTTATTTCAATGATAAAAATAAATTAGTACTATAGCTTATTTTTTTAATAGTTTAGTCTAACATTAATCATTACTTTTTGTACAAAAAAGTACTTGTCGTGAATACAATACCTACGACCCTCACTCCCATGGTGGCAAGAGAAGTCTTAGGTTGAAGGAGACCTTGACGGTCTTTTGAGTATTAGCTCTACATAAATTTCTCTAGTTCTACTTATCCTTAAGCGTTTTAGAGAATCAGAGCTAGTAGTTCTCTATTTGGCAAGGTGGAAGATATGGATGATTCATTGCGTCATGTAACCTCTTGTTTATAGGGTTGACCATAGGAGTAGTGGGAGAGTTAAAAGAGTTGGTGGAGAGTGGAAAATCGAGGAGTTGGAGGATCACGGGGTCTCCCACTCCTCCACCTCTCTAGACGGAGTTAAAGACATGTATGTTTTATGTTGGGACTTATTCAAAGCACCATGTGTTCCCTAACTCATTGTCGTATAAGGGTAGATCGACCTCTTCTTTAAGAGTCGTGGTCGGCGGCCCTTTACCGAGACCAGCTTTCAACATGTCCAACTCGCTCATGTGCCTATCACACAGCCAACTCACTTGTGACAATTCAACCTGGCATTTGGGCCACCCATTATGTCAACCTGACTTGCATAGAAAGATACACATTGTCTAACAATATTATTCCGATACAGAAAATAAAGACAATTTCATTTTTAGTTATGAAAGAGGATCGAAAGCCAATAAATACAATTTTATACACATAAAAAAATGAGTTTACAAGATTGAGAGATTAATCTCTACAATCTGTTCACACACAAACTTGTTAGTTGTAATATAAACACAAACTTTCGTATGGGCTATGTACACAAGTGCTGGGCCAGGCTTAGAGAAGCATCGAAAACTCAATTAAAAATTAAACAAAGCAAGCAAAAATACAATTAAAAATGAAAAAAAAAATATGTCAAGAATGGGAAACTCAATTAAAAATTAAACAAAGCAAGCAAAAATACAATTAAAAATGAAAAAATAAATATGTCAAGAATGGGATTCGAACCCATGCCCTTTCGGACCAGTACCTGAAACTGGCGCCTTAGACCAACTCGGCCATCTTGACTGATGTTACCCAAAATAGAAATGAATTATATAACCTCAATCACAAGCAATTCATGATAGTATCCAAAGAGAGCAATTCAGAATAGGATCCAAATAGAAACTTCCGTTATAACTCACAGTCTCTGTCTCCACAGACCATTGTTTCCCAAAAAACAATTAATTTTTTTGTTCTCGTTGAAGGGATTCATTTTATTTATTTATTTTTAACTTGATATATATCCAATAAAGCAATTATTCTAACTTAATAAAGAAATTAATAGTTTTTGGAGGATTCAAACTTAAGACCTAGAGTCGAGAGATGAACATGCTTCTAACTCCTAAGTCTTTGCAATAAATCTGAATTAGTAAAATATAATTGTTTTCTTTTTTACTACTATCTTTTCTAATGAAACTTAAATCAAACCGTTAAAAGAACAAGTTGGTTTGGTTCAATTAAGTTGACATTTTTATAAATGTAAGAAACTTATTTAAAATTATCTGAAAGAATTTAACTTTTAATTAAACGATACTTTCTCTGTTTCAAAATGAGTGTCGCTTTAGGCTTTGGCACACATATTAAAAAATAGAATGAAATAATCATTGGATATAACGCTTTTACTAAACTGCCCTTACTTTGTAAGAAAAAGACCAAATTAAAGTTGCATTGAAAATTGTGTGAGAGAAAAGTTGGAGAGGGTAAAGTTGGAAGAAAAAAGTTAAAGTTGTATTGGAAATGTAAAGTGACATTCATTTTGAAACAAAGTTTTTTGACTAAAGTGACACTCATTTTGAAACGGAAGGAGTATAATTTTTTAACAAATGCTAACATGTGAACTAATCTTTATCTTTATATATCTAAATGTTAAACAGTCTTGAAAGCAACCCTAATTAACCCTAATCCCGCCCTTTTTGATTAGCTTAAAAAAGCTTTGTGAAAAAATTCCTTGGTGGGAGTTGAACCACGTTATTGATGGTCATCTCTCATTGTTTTTGCCATTACGCCACACATGTTTTTGTTAAATTTATTTCGCTTTCAAATTCTAAAACCGCCTCCCACTACCTATCCCACCTTTTCCACTTCCCATAAACTGTTATTTTCTCTCCCTTTTATCATGAGCATTATTTTTTGTTCTCAAATAATTATTTTGGTGTGTTAATTGTTGTTAGAAATCTGGTTGCACCCCCCATTTCTTATCCCACCTTTTCCACTTCTCATTAACCGCTTCTTATCCCACTTTTTCCACTTCTCATAAACTGTCATTTTCTTTCCCTTCAGTTACGCGTATCGTTTTTTGTTCTTAAATATTTGTTCAAACAATTATTTTGATGAATTGAAATTAAATAGTTATTTTGGTGTATTAATTGTTGTTAGAACTTTGATTGCACGGGTTGAATGACTTATATTGAAATACATAATTTGAAGTGATCTGAAGATTCATCATGATTTTTAGATTCTTTTCCTATTCTCTAAATTCCGTGAATTGATTTTTTTTTCCTCTTTTTCTTTTATTGTTTCTTTCTATGCATGTAAAATTGTTCACAATAACAATGACCATAGTTAAATATGTTACTGAATTTCAAATGCATAAGAATTAACAAAAAAAAACCGTGCATCGCACGGGTTAAGGTCTAGTATGTTAATAAATCTAGTAGAAAAACATTTGTCATAAATGTCATGCATTCAATATCTTAAAAGTTAAAATATTACTACTCCCTCCATTTCAAAATGAGTGTCACTTTAGCTAAAAAAAATTGTTTCAAAATGAGTGTCGCTTTCAGTTTCCAATGCAATAATAACTTTTTCTTTTCAATTGTACCCTCCAATTAATACTCTGCACACTACTTCCAAAGTATTACTTTTAAAACTAACCAATAGTTAATAAGGATAATTTGGTAAAATAACCATTCTCTTTCTCTTCATCATTGCATTTCTTAATATGTGTGTAAACACCTAAAACGACACTCATTTTGAAACGGAGGGAGTATTATTTTGGGTTAAATATGTCTTTCATCTCTATGAATATACCAACTTTTTCTATTTGTCCCTCTAAAATTTTCGTTCGACTTTTAGTCACTATAAAAATTTCAATCACCACTTTTAGTCCCTATTTTTAAGTCAAACCACGTGCATCCTTTGTATTTTTCAATGAAATTGTGCATAAATGTGTAGAATATTGTAAAAATATCTTCCAAAAAAATTTAGATTTTTTAACAAAACATGAATTAGATATGTATTTTTAACTGCAAAAAATATAAAAAATTCATATTTAAATCATGTATTGTTAAAAAATTCTATTTTTTGGAGAGATTATTATAATATTATTAACTTTTCTGCAAAATTTTATTCAAAAATATGAATCTACATATGAGTTTATTTAAAAAGAAGGACCAAAAGTGAAAATGGAAAACTTCTGGGGGGCTAAAAGTCGAAGAAATTTTTAGAGGGACTAGAACAAAAATTTGGTATATTTATGGAGACCAAAAACATGTTTAACCGTTACTATTATATTCATTTTATCTTTATGTTCATTTATATATTTTGTGTTCTTTTTTAACAACTGATTACTAATTTTTGCCATTCATAAAAAATCCTTTATTTTAAGGATAAAACTTAGGTGCATTTTTCTTACATGTTTTTCCTATGATTTGTCCCATAATTAAAATTCATTTTTTGTGGTTATAACAAACTTTAAAAAATTGTAGACTTGAGAAATCATAGGTAGTGTTGAGTATTTTATGTTAAGTACCACATGAAAAACATTTAAGAAAATGCACCTGAGTTCTGTAAAAAAATGCAATTGAGTTTTATCCTTATTTTAATTCTATCAAAAAAACTTAGGTGAATTTTCTTAGGTGCTTTCCATATGGTTTCTAAACAAACTACTCATGAAAAATGTATTTTTAGCTAAGAATCATATGAAAAACACATAAAGAAATTCACATGAGTTTTGTTCTTATTTCAAACTATTTATTTGTATCTCAGTTATCTCCTTCATTAAATTTCATTTTAAAATTGTATTTTATTTACCACAGATTTTGTCAAAATTTAATTGATAATTCATATTTGATAGAGAAAATTTAGATGATTATTTGATTAAATTATTTTAATCAATTATATATATATATATATATAAGGAAATAATTTTGTTTTCAAACATGTTCTCATCATTTTCATTCTAAACACGCATTCTTGATAATTTTTCAACTTAGATAATTAGGATTTATTTATTTTATATTTTAAGTATTTTTTTAACTAGGTATCTGGCTCAATGACTGAATAATCCAAAGGGTCCAATTCTATCGTTCATTTGTAGGGCCCTATTTAAATCTATATTTTAAGATAGAAAATAATAGTTTATGTAATAAATTACAGGTTATATCGGCACCAAAAATTTACGTGTTATAATATGAGCAATCATTTTTCTTTTATTTTTTTTGAATTATATGTATTTTCAATAAATATTATACATATAACACAAACACTAATATCATTGATAGTTTTTTTTTAATTCAAATAACTAGACTTTTTTTTATTTTTTAATATAAAAACTAGAATTTATTTATTTTATATTCTTTTGCAGATATTAATAATTTATTTAATAAAATACAAATTATAATATGAGTAATCTATTTTCTTTTATAACTCATGAGTTATGTGAACTTTTAATAAATATTATACATAAAACACAAACATTAATATTTTGTATATAATTCGGGAAACACCATAAAATATACTAATTAATTTAATTGTATTAACAATTAATATTAATACCATAAACATGAAAATAATATAATGACAAGAAACTTATAAAAAAAAAAATCTTTTGTTCTTTCAAAATAAAACTTATAATTTTTTCCTCAAATATGGAAAGAAATACATCTAGTAATCAACAAATTAATATCATAAAAAGAATTTTTAATTGATGTTATTTACTATCTTCAACCTATTTTAAAAGTTCTTTGTTTTAAAACTATTTGGTTTTTTTAACTACCACTCATTCAACCAAGTAAACTTCATGATATTCCTCCACAATGTTTATAGTAAAACCTCGATACTAAGATTTAATTGTTAGTGTCAATCATCTTCCTAACACTCGAGTGAAGTGTAAAATTATTAATTAAGAGTGTAAATCACATTTTCATCACAACTCATTTACCCCTGTTGACGAAAAATCATGTGTAAAGCAAAAATGTGTCTAACCATTGATAAATATAGCTGAACTGGTCTATACATTATACCAAACATACATAAAAAAAAAAAAAAAACATACATACATACATACAAAAAGTATATCAATCATGTTCTATACTCTTTCCATCTTCTCAGTGTTGGTTTTTTGGCTTTTAACTTTATGTTAGTTTGATCAGTAGTGTCCAATAGAGTTTTTTTTTCCTTTTGCTGGTCTGGTGTTGGCTCCCACGCATGTGTGGTGAGTTTGTTGGTCTTCCCAACTTTTCTTTATAACCCCGTTACCCTTTTGCACTTGTTGTTCAAGGCTTGTTTGAATATACGATGTTTCAAAAAAAAAAAAAATTAGATGTTTAAGGTCTAATTATAAGATAGCAAGTAATAGAACTGAGTTGTGTTGCATGTACTATTTAATTATAAGATATTTGATTTATTGTTTAACTGGGTTGTGTGTTTAATTCATAAATTAATATTGCATAAGCATCTTAACATAATTTGTTGTTTCTACTGTTTTCTTGTTACAACAATTCACACGATATTTGATTTAAACAATTAACTTTAACTTTCATCAAACCATTAAATCATATTATTTAGGATGCCATGTTGTTAACAAGTGTGAAAACTGATAATTAAATATGTAGACATTCAATAATTTTTTTACAATACAAATTTGACCTGTCTAGATATTAAATTGAACGTGCTCACAAATGTAGTATTTTAGCCTATAATTTTTTTTTTTTACAAAAATAAACGATATTCATTCAATCAAATTAATAAAGTACATCGATTCAATATAAATTAAATGTCGCTCAAAACAAAAAGAATGAATTTGCGAACAAACTCACAACATCCATGTTACTAGATAAAAACGACAGAGTACCTGTAACGCCCATACTAAACGTATCTAGAAAGTTTAGCATGTGCATTATATTTAGTACTGAATACATTAAAATTTACAACATAAGATCTTCGAATGAATAAATATATACAACAATACACGTTCGTACATCTAATGATACAACACTATATATCCGATGCATAGTCATACACTCTTGAATCCATATGAAAATCTTGCAACCAGTACGAACGAGCATTTGCTGATTATCCATTCGACCACATGTCTGCTACATCCTACTATACCAACCCGCTGATCTGAAACAAATAAGGATTGGGATGAGACATAATGTCTCAGTGAGTTCTACATAATCCTAGGTTATAGGCGACCTCGGGGAAACCTATGGTCACCACGTGTCTACAACACAACCATTTGGTTGATTATACGAGTGTGGAACATGCTTACCTGAACGACCGTGCATAACTAGGATCGTCATAAGGTTCTACGTATCATAACCTATAAGTCTTGCCCTATTCTCTACATGTCATGGCGGTCAAGGGAACCTAGGACCGCTACTTCAAGATACGATAAACGTACCAAGATCTATTCATAACCTATTCTTACCATGATCCTGAACTGGACGATCGGGGAGGATGCTAAGATCGTCAACAATGTGTTCATATAATCTTGTCCTGATACATAAGCTTATACATACTTCATGGCATAACATATTTGTATCATATCATGATTCGTAACTATCAATTATGTTATAGATTTAGCGTGTGACATACAATATTATCTTGGTTCGTTTTACGAATTAATCCTGAGTAGAGTAACCCCGGAAATTAATCTAATGACATAACCGGTGAAATTCCTATCTGAGGCTAACACCAGACTCCTCTTAATGTTGTGCGGGCCTACCTTGCGGAGCGTATCCCATCCCCGTAACGTGAACCTCTTGAATCCCCCTGGCGTGGATTGCAAGAGACACGACATGCCATAACATATTTAACATAGCTTAGCCGTACATGAGGGACTTAAACCTATCCTTGCTTAATTGATTACCACTGATCCGTAATATACCCGTATAGCGGTAACCACTTACATGCTTGTTCTTATTCATACCTAGCCTACAAGTCTAGGTTACATACTAACATGGTATTTCTTGACTATCTAAGTCGAGGCTCTACAATCCCCCATTTCTTAGAGATTAGATTACTACCCAACATAAAGCATATCATATGTTCTAATGTGTCGTTCGTTATCGAATAATGTTAATGTTTCACCATGCAATTCATTTTTAAAAACTTAACTTGGATTGTACATTAGACACTTAAAATTAAGGGGTTCATAATTTAAGAAAGGACTGCAAGAAAAGGCCTCGGACGACACTACTGGATAACAGGGCAAATTTAGTACATGTTGTGATGTCAAGGCTCGCTGAAGCGAGCTCCAAGCGAGCACCAAGCGAGTGCACGCTCTCACCCACGCTTAAGTGAATCTTCAAGCGAGCAATCCAGTAGTCTCGACATTTTGCACGCTCAAGCGAGCTGGGCTCGTTTCAAGTGAAGTTCATTAGTATCAAACTTGCAAAATCGTGTTTTTGACCCCAAAACCTCAAATCCAAGTCTCTTAATGTGCACAATACATCCAGAATTCATGAGAAACAGTATAGATTCATTGCATGGTAATAATTAACACAATTGTAACAAATCAATAGCATAGGGTACAAATTCATAAGTTCATAAAACTCACACAATCACACATATAACCCAAGGTGAATCTAACTAAATAACTCACCTTATTGATTCTGAACTCTTTCCAAGTTTTCAACTCCAAATGCATGTTAATGCTCCAACTCCACTTCAAGTACCCAAAACCCTAGCCTCTTGATTTCATGTATTGTTGATAGAAAAGGAATCCAATCTTAAAACAAGCTTCAATCTTCTTTACACAATCACCAATACCACTTTAAGCTTGCATAACCATGATCTTGCCATGAGAATTATGATGGATTGATTTCTTCAAAAAAAAAAATTATGATGGATTGATGTTTAGAGAGAGGGAGGGCGATAGCTTAGAGAGAGGAGAGAGCACAATTCTGATTTCTTACTTATAGAGAGATAAAGTGCAAGGTAAAATGAAGATATTTGGGGCCTAAGACATGTATATACTCTTGTGTGCAAGTTACCATTTTACCCTTCGTCTTAAGCGTACTTAAATCGATCCTGATAACTGAACTTGTTTGTCTGATACTGCGTGACAACACTCTCCGTCATTAGTAGCTTTCACAAACATTTATCTTCTGAAACATCCATCTGCTGAGATTTCGATAACTGACGAATGTGATGTTACAATACCTATGCTTACAAATACGACTATTTTCAAGCCTTTGGAATACTCATGTCTCCAGATTTGCAATGTTGACGACGCCAAAGTCATTGATTGAATATGCATTTGCTCATAGTTAATCTTTCAACCTGAATCAAATAAACGTTGCGTTAAGACGAGAAATAAAAACACACCACACAAAGACGAGAAATCAAAATAAACAGAGTCGTACAAAAGATGAAAAAATCACAAAACCAAACGAAAGAATACTCAAAATAAAAGACAAGAAAATTGGTGAAATCACTTAGTTAGTTAAAAATCACTTATTTAACTAAAAAAAAAAAAACAATTCGGAGGGGTGATTTTGGGTGAAAATTGACCCTAAACCACCCATCTTCAGAAGACAAGAAAATAAAAGATGGCGACGACTAGGGTTTTGGAATGAGAGAAGAGAGAGAAACAGAGAGAAACAGATGTTAGGGTTTTGGAAGGAGAGAAGAGAGATTGGGAATAGATATTATTTTAGACTTTAATATAATATTTGATTAAACAAATAAATGAATATATATACATACATACATACATATATATATATATATATATATATATACATACATATATATATATATATATATATCTGTGTGTGTGTGTGTGTTTAAATATGTTTTTGGTCCCTATAAATATACCCAATTTGCGTTTTAAACCCTCTAAAATTTTCCTTTGACTTTTAGTTCCTATAAAAATTTTAATCACCATTTTTTTGTCTCTTTTTTTAAGTCAAATCATGTGCAGCCTTTCTATTTTTCAATGAAATTGTGCAGAATGTTGTAAAAATATCTTCCAAAAAAATTTAGAATTTTTTTAACAAATCTGAATTAAATATGAATTTTTAACCGCAAAAAAATAAAAAATAATATTTAATTCATGTTTTGTTAAAAAAAAATCGGAGAGATTCTTATAATATTATAAACTTTTCTGCAAAATTTTATTCGATAATATGAATTCTACACGAGTTTGCTAAAAAAAAATGGGACCAAAAGTGAAGACGGAAAACTTTTGGGGGACTAAAAGTTGAAGAAATTTTTTAGAGGGACTAAAATGAAAAGTTGGTATATTTATGTGGACCAAAAACATATTTAACCCTATTATTTTTTTCAATGTATGCGGTTCATTTCAGATTTTCATCGCAATCGTAAGTTGATGAAATGTATCAATTGTACTTTTATTGCTTTAGTTCCTAAGATTGTTTCTCCCCGAAGGTTGAATGATTTTAGACCCATTTCATTGGTGGAAAGTATGTATAAGATTCTGGCTAAATTAGTTGCTAATTGATTACAGTCGTGATTGGTAGTGTGATCTCAGAGACTCATTATGCTTTTATAAAAAATAGACAAATTCTTGATGGGATTTTGATAGCTAATGAGGTGGTGGATGAGGCTCGTAAGTTTGAAAAGGAGTTATTGATGTTTAAAGTTGATTTTGAAAAGGCCTATGACTTTACTGATGTTATCTCGACGATGTTATGAGGAAGCTGAAGTTTCCATCCTTATGAAGGAAGTGGATCAGGGAGTCTATTAGTACAACGACGACTTCTGTGTTGGTTAATGGAAGCCCTATAGAGGAGTTCCATTTGGATTGGGGGTTGAGGCAGTGGGGTCCTCTCTCTCCATTTCTGTTTTTGTTGGTTGTTGAAGGTTTGCATGTGATGATGTCTTCAATGGTGGGTAACAATAATTTTTATAGGTATCAAGTTGGCACTTATGGTTCTCTAGATATTTCTTATTTACAATTCATTGATGACACTTGGTTACTTGGAAGTGAGAGTTAGGCAAATGTTAGGGCGTTGCGTGCCGTTTTGTATATATTTCAGGCTTTCTCTGGTATTAAAGTTAATTTCCACAAAAGTTTGTTGGTTGGTGTTATTGTAAATGACTAGTGGTTAAATGAGGTGGCTACGGTGCTAAACTATAAAATTGGGAAGCTTTCTTTTGTTTATCTAGGTTTGCTGGCGGGGGGTAATCCGAAATATGCTTTGTTCTAGGCACCAGTTCTTAATCGAATCAAGTCTAGACTATCCAGGTAGAGGAGAAGAAATTTATCTTTGGATGGTCGGCTAATTCTTCTGAAGTCTGTCCTTATCTTCTAGTCTATGCTCTTTCCGTTTTCCAAGCTCATCCAGGTATCATTTCCTTTATCGACTCTCTGTTATCTAGTTTTTTTTAAGGGGGGGGGGGGGTGCGAGGATTTTAGGAAAATATCTTGGATTGCTTGGGACTCTATTTGTTTTAGTAAGGAGCACGATTGTTTAGGGGTTAGGATGTTGAGGGAGTTTAATGTTACTTTGTTAGGCAAATGGTATTGGAGGATGTTGGTGGAGAAGGAGGGTTTGTGGTATAGGGTGTTGGTTGCTAGGTACGGTTTGGATTGTGGGCAAGTGAGGGAGGCGGGGACTCAAGAGTCGTCTTGGTGGAGGGATGTGGTGGGGATTCGGGATGACACTAGTTTTGAGTGAGGGAGTTGGTTTGAGGAGAATGTGTTTTAGAATGTAGGTAGTGGGGTTTATATGTGTTTTCGGGATGATAGGTGATAAGTCAATAATTTAGTGTTTTTAAGTGTCTATTTTATTAAGATTTTATTTGTTTTTAATCACTTTCTAGAACTATTTTACTTCAATTTGTTGTTATTTAATTTCAGGAACAAATATGGTGAAAGATTGAGTCTTGGAGCAAAAGAAAGGGTTTTGGAGCATGGTTAAGGAATGGAAGGATCTAGAGCATGATTTGGAGCTGATTGAAGCCAAAAAATATGAAGATTCTATGCAAAAATATCAGGCATGGCCGTGCCTGACAATGCCCAGACCGTGCCTCCATTGTGGTTCAAACATGCAAAATCCAGAGAGACAGGCACGACCCGTGCCTGCAGACGCATGGCCGTGCGCGATACATTGTCCCCTTTTGCTGCTTTTGTTTCAAGACTGGCACAACCCATGCTAAGCTGAGCACGGCCGTGCCAAGGTTCCAGGCTGCTATTTTGTTACTTTTTCAGACCTAAAAGCCCATGGGTTGCTTGCTATGTAATTTTTATGCCTTTTCTTAGGGCTTAAGTTAGCTTTTAGGCTATAAATAGAGCAGCCACCAGACATATTATTAATCTTTTGTTCTTGGGAATTTTTTGTGACAACTATTTCCATTAATAAAAGTTCTTACTTTTCTTGTTTTTTATTAATAAAAGTTCTTACTTTTTTTTTATTATTCTTGTTCTTTACTTTCATATTCTTCTTCTTAATCTCTATGTCTACGATGAACATGAGTGAGTAGACTTCTTTGTCTTGGGATTGTTGGATGAGTCTAATGACCTAATCTTATTCAAACCAAGCCTAGAACCCTAATTTTATGTAAACCTTATTTTTCTAATCTAATCTCACCGTTCTTAATTCTTATTTCAAATACTAACCGAAGTATCGAAAGAAGAAGGTTAATATTGGACATGTGAGATTAGGCAAGGTTTTCGAAACATGAGAATAGTCTAGAAAACCTTGAGACCTTAAAGTTTCGCTCTTAATGGGTTTCAACAACGATCAACCATGAGAATAGGCGTGGTTGTTGTTGAAACACACTCATTGATTTCGAGAGAAACCTTGATATGCCTTAGAGAAACCGGTCTTTAGAAATAAGTCTAACGTAAAATTAGTATATAGGTTTGGATTGTGAAATATTTGTCATTATGATGAACCAATGATCCCGAGGCTCTTTTTATTATTATTTTCAATCAATCAAAAATCTCAACTTTTAAAACACTAATCTTTCAGCTAATCAAAGTGAGAAGAGAATCAATTTACAATAACTCTCTGTCGGAACGATACTTTTTTTACTACTTCAGTAAAACCGTGCACTTGTGGATTTACACATCAATAGGTGGTTGGGGGAGGTTCCTTTGTGTATTCGATACATGTGGTTGTTTGAGTTGTCAGAATATAGATGGATTTTAGTGGCGGATATGAGGGAGTTAGGGTGGGGAAGGTTGGAGGTGGCGCCGTCGTTTGTGGGTGTGGGAGGAAGATATGGTTAGGGAGTGTTCGTTTCTGCTTCTTAATGTGCATTTGCAGGTTGACGGAACTTATACGTGGCAGTGACAGTTAGGCAGGAGTGGTACTTATTTTATCAATGGTGTGTATCAGTTTCTCACTAGTTATCAGATGCAAACATCAGTTGCAGTTTCCGATTTGGTGTGGCATAAGAATGTTCCTTTGAAGGTCTTAGTGTTTGTGTGACAGTTACTTTAAAACAGACTGCCTACTAGAGATAATTTGGTTAGGCGCAGTGTTATTTCGGTTGAAGATCACTTTTGTGTAACAGATTGTGGTGGGATGGAATCGACTATCATTTATACTTTCACTGCAGTTTATTCGGTTCTCTTTGGTATTTGGTTCGTGGTTGGTCGGGGTTCTCTTTGGTAGATCCTCGCTCTATTTCAGACCATTTCGATCATTATGCTATCTTGACAGGTGGTTCGAAAGCGAGACAGTTTTTTTTCACTTAATTTGGTTTACTAGTGTGTGGGTTATCTCGCAAGAGCAAAATGACAGGGTGTTTAATCATAAGGAGAAATCGATGCCTCAGTTGCTTGATAAGGTTAAATATTTGTCTTTGTGGTGGCTGAAGCATAAGATTGTAAATGTTTCTCTTGAGTTTGCTAGTTGGTTGCAGCGCCCCTTTGGTTGTTTGAGTGTTGGTTAATTGTGTTGCTTTATTTTATTTTCTTGTCAATGCCCAATTATTTGATGGGCGTTGGTTAATTGTTTTTTGTGTTTGAACTCTTAGCTTATTCTCGGCGCACTTTGTGCGAGGGGGTGGGGGTGGTGGGTGGTTTTTCTCGGTGTTTAGTATATTTCATTTTGGGTTGTTAAAAAAAATCAATGTAAAATTGCTACTTTTAAGTTCTTGAACATGTGACCTTAAGGAACGAGTTAGCATGTAAATAAGGTAAAATAAAAATTATAATGATTAAAATTACATGAACACAACATAGTTTTGAAATAATACTATGTATCCTCGATTGAAAGATTAATTTAGAATCTACATTTATCTTCTATTTATCATTATCATAATATTTTTTGTAACATATCTGATATGTGAATATATATAAATAAATAAATATTTTTATTTATTTATATATATTTATTTTTATTTTTATATAAATAAATATAAATATAAATTAAAATAAAAAAAAGAAAAAGAAATGCAATGGTCTTATTTTTATTTGAAATAGACAAGACAATAGAATTTTTTATTTATTCAATTAATAAATATAGTATTTTTTTTATCTATTTGAATTACATTCCTTAATAATATAATAATATAATTGATTTGAAAAAGAAATAAATTAAGATAATTTTATATACAAAATTAAAAATTAGTGTTGAAAGAATATAATATATAATAATACTACCAATGTCCTCGTGAGAACACTATATAACGAATATTATTAATAATACTACCAATGTCCTCGTGAGAACACTATATAACGAATAGAGCTATTGAAGAATACTACCAATGTCCTCGTGAGAACACTATATAATAGAATACTACCAATGTCCTCGTGAGATCAGAGTTCCAGAGTGTTGAACCCAGGTTATCACACCTATCAACACTCCCCCCAACCACTAGACCAATGCATCAATTCATGTGTTTTATTTACACGACTAGTATATATAGATTTTTTTCAGGCCTTATTTATATATATATATATATATATATATATATATATATATATATATATATATATAAATTGGGCCCCCAAAATTTGGAGGCCCTATGCCATGGGTCTGGATGCTCTTGGTTTGGGCCGGCCCTGAAAAAAAATACCACTAATACAAGTGTCAAATAAAAATAGAAGAAATAATAATAATAACATATAATATTTGGTTTGGTTTAAGTTGCTGATGATCGATTTTGAATATCATGAAACCGATACCTATCGATAGAGGACATATTTGGTTGGTTTAGTTCGGTTTGAACTCCAAAATAAAATAAAAAGTAACCAATTTAATTGATTTGGATTGAATTTTAAGATTATTGGTATGGTTCTTACATTCTATGATTTATATCCCCTAGATAACATATTCTCTGCAGGCCTCCTTCCTCGGTTAGGTTTGTCCAATCTGCGTCCTCTATTGATCTGTTTCATAATCTCAATTGCGTCGTATATATTTATTTGATTAAATGATCATAGTTTTTCCTCTCGCCGTTTTTAATTCATTCCCAAACTAAAGATGTGATGCAAAGTTCTTTTGCAAAGTTTTGTCAACAAACAATTAGTATGGTGTGTTTGGATTCTGGGGGCAGAGGTGCTTTAAAGTAAAAACCGAGGCTTTGAACATGTTAACATAAATGAGAGGAAGTTTGCGTTTTATTTAGGGAAAATGCTACTTCTCAAGAAAAATAGCTTCAAGAATTTTTTCAAGACACAGTTGGCAAATCTTAATTGGATGATTTATTTCTCCATTTCCTATTTTTCAGCCACACCTCCTTGAATTGTGGCAAATAGTGCATTGTGATTGGCTATTCTTTATTCTTGAAGAATTCTTGATGTTATTTTTCTAGAGATATAGCATTGCTCTTTATTTAGTGTGGTGTTCTGCAATGAAATAGTATAAGAAGGTGTGTTCTTGTACCAAAAGAGTCTCACATTGCTTAAGGATCGAGGGCAAAAGTAGTTTATAACTAATGCTCACACAAGACTCAAAGCAGACAATACTTCAGAATATGAATTTGATGTTATAATATTGGGGAAGAAAACGGACGCACTTCTGTCAATCTTTTCACCAGTTACACATTTAGAATGTCGATGGCCGTCCAATCTTGATTGGATGGCCGAGAAAATACAAATCTTAATTTTTACTTGATCATTCAAAAATATTGAGATTGAATCTCAACCGTCCGATCTTGCAATGCTAGTCCCACAATTTGATCATATATAGCTAGGAAACATAAAGGCCATTTTGCATGAGGCTGTAAATAGAAAATATAATAATTGAATTTGGTAGGGTGGACAAACTAGTTTTGCGGTGTACAAATGAAATAGGTGTCATATTTTTACATAGAATTTACTGATTTAATGCATTGAAGAAAAAACTTATACAAAGTAAATAAAATATGTTCCTATAGTAAATCATATATGTTATCATCTGCATTTCAACTCAAATTTGTCCTTTAATCACTTCAAATTTGTCCTTTAATCACACCGTCATAGAAAGTAATGTTTATGCATACTGACTTGCTAAGAATGGTGCTGCATCAGAAGACAAGGGAAGAGGCCCCGTCAAGCTCCTTGAGGGTTCTTCCAATTTGTATAAGCTACACGTGATGATGTTTAATAGAAAAAAACAACATTCAATTCTCAAGACATTCCACGTACCATGTTGTGTCCATAAGGAAAATAGCATGTGATGAGTTAGCTTTTACACAATGTAAGAACCATTTACCTTCCCTCACGTTGTTGTTGTGCTCTAATAAGGATCAAAATTAAAAAATGGCATGAATGAATGTTCATGAGAGTGTTGAAGAGAGTGTTGCTAACACCACTCTTATATATGATATTGGTAGTTCTAATTGCCCGTCAAATCAAACATTTCGGTTTGGAAATACCAATTTTCGATTTTATCGCAGATAGCTTATGTTCTGGACCGGTTAGAAAGTCAATAAAAAGCTGAAACATGGACAAGAAGCCCACCGGATCAAGGCATGTCACTTGGGCGAACACCCTAACTCTGGTACGCGCCACCCCACCTAAGCATGTCTCGTGCATTAGGCACCATACACGTGTCTCCCAACGGCCTCCTGATGAAGCGTCACACTTCACGGAGACGGTTATTCTCAAACACGCCTATATAAGGGTGCCTTAACTTCACATCTAAGATACGATTCACTTTTCCCACACTTTTCACATATTTCATCTCATTTCCTACACTGACTTGAGCGTTGGAGTGCTAACGTGCCTGTAGCCGTCTTTCGTCCTACCACGAAGACTCATCGTCACCGTACCATAACACTTTCCGCCACCGTTGCCTTCATCAGTTTCTCACCAGACATATCATCTTATAACCTATAAATTCATAGTATTATAATAATCTTGTTTGTCAACACATTTTTTTCACAAACTTCTAGCACATTTTTACTATTTTACAACATTCTTTGATAAGTTATTTCAAATAATGTTTGAGCTTATATATCACGTCTTCTTTTCATTTTATCTTTATTATCGTAATTGAAAAAAATAATCTTATTAAAAACGTATTTTTTATGTCATTTTACATTTATTAAATAAAAACTTAATTTCAAATTTTAGCTAAAAAGACTTTGGTGATGTTAACTTGGGATCTTGAAACTAAATCAATTGCAAACTCCACTTCTCTCTCCGGCGGTAAATCGGTAATATCATCCGGGAAAACTTCTGAAAACTCTCGTGCTATCGGCAAATCACCAACTCCCTTCTCGACATCTCCCTTCAACGAAGCAAACATCGTAAACAAACAAGCTTCACCATCCAAAAACTTCTTCACTTGCTCAGCGGTTAAGAACTTCACTCCTACCCGATCCACCCACTTTGAGAATGTCACGCTTTTGGTTAAATAATTAATGTTAACTCCAAAAGATAACATCCAATCCATTCCAAAAATCTCATCCATGTGCTCCAAAGGTAGACAAACCAAATCCAATTCAAAATCCACATTACCAAAATTAACAAGACACTTAACACACACCAAGGAAATGGTCACAGAGCCATTGACTGGGGTATCAATGACCATTCCTCTCAACACATGGGACATGACAAGATTCAAACGTTCAACACAACCAACAAAAATGAAAGAATGTGTTGCACCTGTATCAATAATAGCAATCAAATGAGTACTATTGATAAAGCAAACACCTCTAATCAAGTTGTTCGACTCCGGTACCTCCTCGACATTCAAAGCAAAAACCTTACCTCCCGTCTTCTCCTTCTTTGGCTTAGTACACTTGGTACTAATATGTCCAACATCTCCACAGTTATAGCACACTATCTCCTTGCTCTTGCATTTGAAAGCCTGATGTCCAATCCTCCCACACTTGTAGCAATTCACCGAAGGACCCTTACAATCATTAGCATAGTGTCCCGAGCCTCCACACTTAACTAGTGTCCTTTAGACATTAGTTAGCAAGATCAATAAATTAAATCTTAACAAATTTGTGAAAAAAAACGTTTATTTTCCACTTTAGGTAAGTGTACATATCGCCAACATGTGCTTTTGAAATGTCTAACCCTTTATATAAACTTTTAGGGTTCGTTTGATGATCATGATAGGAGAGAGGCATGATATGATATAAAGTTGGATAGATATAGGATATGATAAAGACATGATAAGCATTAATCCTATCATGTGTTTGATGCGCACATGATAACAAACAGGATATCATTGTAATTAAATGAAAAAATTGCTCTCATAATTAATTAAATATTGTAAAAATGACATGTTATTAATTATAATAGAAAATACTTGCTATCGTTATTTTAAAAAGAGCAATGTTATATATCAAGAAAGATTTTATCAAGAAAGATTAAAGAATGACATGGCAGAATAATCACCCTTAGATTTTATCAAGAAATTGTTCCGAAATTAATGTTAGCCAATAAAATCTTAGCCTGGCCGGAAATCATGGGGTGGTGGGTGTTATGTATTTTTTTTTTATGAAAGGTTAATAAATAAGACTGAAATTTAAGGGTGATTATTCTGCCATGTCATTCTTGAATCTTTCTTGATAAAATCATTCTTGATATCTAGCATTTTCCTTTTAAAAATGACAATATTTTAAAAATGGAAGAATATCATATCATGTCTCCCTAACCTAACCATCAAACAGACCACATCCAAGTGAAATCCTTTGCCATATGTGGGCACAAACTTCATTCGATATAGTTCTCTTCACCCGTTGTTTTCATTTTCAACAGTGTTAGATTTGGAAGTTTGAGACTCTTTTTCTTTTATCAACGACAACAAGCATTTGTCTTTTTTCTCACTATTTCCAAGTTATCCGTGATTTTTTTAGTCAATATCAAACTATTTATATATCATAAAGTTATATTTATGGAGATAATTATATATCATAAAGTTATATTTATGGAGATAATTGGCGATTAAAAAATTTATATTTAAACTAACTTGGTGATTAAAAAATTTATATTTAAACTGACAGGTCACCGATAGTAAGAATCTAAAAAAAAAAATTAACAAACTTTTGTGGGATAAAATACCTGAGGTGAATCATTTAGCCTTTGTTTGGAAGTTTAGAGGGAAGGGGAAGTAAAGACGGAGAGAGAAGTATAGAGAAAATTTGAGAAATCTTTCACATTTGTGAAAGAATATTTTTTTAGAGTGATAAATTAATACTTATGATTAATGTATTTTTAATTTTAAAAATATTATAAGAACATATATTAAATTTGAAGAATTCATATAAACCCTCCAAAAACCCTTATCCAATGCAATTTTTTAGTTCTCCAAATGAGAAAAATTTTATATTTTGAAGAAAAATAAGCTCCCCAAAGCCCCTTCTTCCAATGTCATATATTTCTTCCACTTACTCCTTCCTTTTTTTAAGCCTTTCCTTCCATTCCTCTGCAAACTCGCAAACAAAGCCTTATGAAGCATTTAAATTCCTGTTTTACAATGGATGGACGTTTCTTCAATAACTCACTTTTAATTATTTGATTTTACTCTCCATTTTAATTTGTCGTGTGGCTTCATAAGAAGATTAAGGAACACCACGTGTGTTGTTTGATTAGCCTCAATTTGGGTTATTACGAAAGAACACAATTCACGATCAGGGCCGGCCTTGAGGGGGTGCAAACAGCTCAACCGAGCTGGGCCTCCCCCAAGGATGGGCCTCAAAAAAAAAATTATACCCAGTAGTATACTATCCAGTATACTATCCTGCAATAAAGGGGGTGCAAACAGCGTATGACTTTTGATTGTTTTGTGCAGGTTTAATTTTCCTCTTGCTTTTGGTGTTAGGTTGGGATTCCTCATGTATACGGTAGTTATTTTCACCTATGGGTGTACCGCATATATACGGCACGTTGTATTTATCTTTTAAAAAATATAAATAGAGCATTGCTCTTTTAAAAAAATACGTTTTGATTTTATCACTGGCCTCTTTTCATTCCCAGAGTCGAGCCTCCGAATTCTCAGGGACGGCCTTGCTCACGATGTTTCAGATAATAAACGTAACGTTGCATAAATTGTTTGATAGAATTAAACTTGTTTCTTTTTGGTGGATGAAAGCAAAAAAACCCAAGTCTTCCTTTATACATTAACCTTTGGTGGGTTAACCCTATGATGTATATGAGGTAGCCTTATCGATGTTATTTATTTATTTTTTTTTTTACTTTTTATCTGATTCTATAAAGTTGTAACATACATTTGGTTATCGGTGACATTTAGCATGGGAAAGGGAAAAAGTTTCCCACCATGGGAAAGGTAATTTAAACCATTAGATTAAGTATAGAACATTATCATATACTCTTACACTGGATTTTTTTGTCCCTATCTTCCACCACCATCACTCTCCTTCATCCCCACCAACCCATCACCAACAACACCATCATAAGTTCATAACCACCGTCCCAACTTTCCTTCCCTTGTCTATGCTATTATTTTTAATTTAATTTCTCTAAAATAAAATAAAATAAAATCGTGATTTTGCTTAAATTCCCAACTCTCCATTCTTTTCTAATTCTTCCAAATAAATCTCTTTGTGACTGTAAAAAAAAAAAAAATCTCTGTGACCTCACGACAACCAACCATCTCTCTCTATATAACTTTTTTGTCCCCAATTGACAGATGAAATACGAAGCTCTTTTATGCAGTTCTTAATTCCTCAATCATCTTATTCTTCACTCACTCTTTTTTGTAACAAAACCCCAATCCTATATTTTACTAATTGCTGTTCTCATAACTCAATCTTCTTGTTACCTTAACTTTTTTAATTTGATTTTATTCTTCTCACTTGAATCTCAGATAATAGAAGCTAAAATAAGGTAATTTGATTTGTTATGGGAATTGAATAAATTGGATGTGTGAGATGAATATTGTTGTTGTTGTTTCATGATTGAAAACTCATCAATATTTTTTCTCTCTGACCCATTTTTGTTTTCCAAATAAAATAAAATAAAGTTTTTTTTTGGATCTTTAGGCTAGTTCAAGGCTCTGTCTACGGTGGGAGACATTCATAGGTCTCCTACCGTGCACAACTTAGATAATTTAGTTTTTTTTTTTTTGGAACTCAGATAATTTAGTTTTAACCGTCAGATAATACAGACCTAAAGATCTTATCATGTACCGTCGGTACCAGATACTTTAATTCATTCTCTCTCCTCTCAACCCACATCTGAAGATGCTAGAGGTAGAAGAAGCTTGCAATGCTGATACAGGAGGACACGGCGGACAGGGGGCGGCCACCACGGCGAGAATATGCAGCAAAGGGAGTGGTCGGGAAGAAGAAGAATGTTGAACTAGAAGGATCCACTCTTTGATTGTTGAAAGACTTAAATTCTTGTTGTGATTTTATGGGTATTGCCTTTTTACAGAAGTGTTATTTTCTCTTCAATAGGTATAACAAATTTTAAACATTTTCTGTCATGACTCATGGATGTCAAAGGTCAAACCTTTTTACAGTTTATTTTTCCTTAGATCCAAATTTTGTTTACCTTTAGTTTGATTCTTCTATTCATTGAGGTTGTCTAAAAAAATCTCATAATAGATAATATATACCAATTTGAGTACCATTCTTTTCTAAATTTATTCTAAATCTCAGAATTAATTTTTTGAGAGACACATGAACATTTTACCATGAGAATGGTGAATGGAAAATGGGTATTTGCGTGGCTGAGAATTCTGCATCAAAGAGTGTTGATTTTATGAGGAATAAGCAATGGAGAGTGAATTGATAGAGAAAGAACGAGTGGAGAGTGATTCAAAGTTCTGTTTTTTTTTTAAGGGTTGTTTATCATTGATGAAAGCTGATGAGAAGGAGACAAAAGAAAATAATCAAGTGTATTAAAATTATGGTGTGTTTGATACATCTAACGGTCCTGAATGGTCAATTTAGTGTAAAAAAAAAAAAAAACTTTTATACACTCTCCTACCGTAGGAGACCTATCCCCCTCTCCTACGGTAGACGCCGCCCTAGTTCAAGGCAAGAAATAACTATCACACTTTATTTCAAAAAAAAAAACTATCACACTTGATAATTTAGACATATTTTTCGTTTTTGTTTGATTTTTGGATTAGAGATGAGGATGAGTTTGTGAGTTTTTAAGTTTTTAGTTTATGGATATGACATTGAAATGAGTTCAGTTGAGACAAAACTATTTCAAATTAAAACAAAATATTTGATATGTATTTGTGAACGAATTCTGCTCTTTACCCAAACGGTTCTGCTCATTCCCAAAGTAAAAGACCAAAATGCCCCTACGCAACTTAACTTGCGTTAGTGTATTCTGAGCTTATGAACAGAAATACACTAGCACATGTTAAGTTGCGCTAGTGTATTCTGAGCTCATGTTAAGTTGCGCTAATGTATTCTGAGCTCATGTTAAGTTGCGCTAGTGTATTCTGGCCACAACTTAACATAAGCTCAGAATACACTAGCGCAAGTTAAGTTGCGTAGGGACATTTTGGACTTTTACTTTAGGAATGAGCAGAACCGTTTGGGTAAAGAGCAGAATTCTTTGTGAACTTCTACGAAATCACATTGACAATCTATTCAACATATGTTTGATATCACAATTGTATATCATAATTACTATGATCTACCATAATTTTACATAAACTATAAAGTGTAATTTAATAGGAGGTGGGTTTAGCATGGGAAAGGGTAATTGTTTCCCACCATGGGAAAGTTGATTTCGGCCATTGGATTAAATCTGACACACACTATTATCATACATTCTCATCACTATATTTTTTTCTTTCCATACAGTCTTTCTCCACAACCATTCTTCTCTCCCCACTCGCTGTCACTCTCGTTTCTTTAGGAATTCTATGATTCTTGTGGTGAACCACTTGAATATGTCATGCCTTTAATATGGAACAAGCTACTGTTTCTGCAAACTATGAAGTATGAACTGAGGGGAAATACTTAGGAGCTTAGCAGACTTACTATTTAGAAGAAAAATCAAGGTTTTTTTTTCTCTCAAAATGAAAAAACTACCACATTCATCATCAATGCTTTTTATTTTATTTTATTCTAAAAAAAAAAGACCAACAAATTTGTTCTTTCATGAAATTCCAGATCTGAGTTTGTTATGTTTTTGGTGTGGTTGAGCTATTGATGCGTTGATTATAATGTCTCTATGTATTTAGTATGTTTGAAGATTAGATCTGAACAAGTGATTATGATTTATGGTAGCTGAAGCTCCTAAGCAATGGGTGCCTATTAGAGTTTTTTTGGAGTAAAATGAGCCTTGGCTTAAGTTTGGTGGTGGTGGTGAAAAGGAGGGTGGTGGTGGTGAGGTTGAAGACAAAGTGAAAAAATATACAGTGTGGACAGCCTATATTATGATCAGTGTGCCTCTTTAATCTAGTGGTAATAAATCAACTTTCCCATGGTAGGAATAAACTCCACTGACCCATGCTAAATGCCACCCTTTATAGGAAATTACGTTACATCATCGTGATTTTCATATGCCCATATTATATTATAGGGTCTCGCTAACGAGTGCCCTAAAGACATTGTTTAAGGAATCCAAAAAAAGAAACTACGTCTTGAAAATACAAGTCAAACACTTTTTAAAGTCATAACTGTACAATTTTCAATGCAAAAATTACTACTTTTAGATGCTTAAACAATACCCTTAGGACACTTGTCAGCATTTCCTTATATTATATCATTCCAATCACTCTCAATTTGTATTTCCAATCGAGTCTCATACTAGTCTTCTCAATTTGACTATTAAGTAAAAAATTCTGCAACACTTTTGTAATTGTCAGAACTTCAGAAAACCGTGGAGCGAATTTAGCGTCCAAACCATGTCAGCAACCGTGGACTGACCTACATTTAATCTTGGTACCCAACATCTAAAAGTGATCCTGTCATTCATGTTTTTTAGTATTTTTCTCACCAAGATTACCTTTTTGAATAAACAACTTTTTTAAGCAAAAGAAAATTGAAAGGTTTGAAAAGAGAAACGATATTTGAACATCCATTTGGTGACAATTATTGTGACAACTTTCTCTCTCATACTCACATTATTTATTTATTTTATCTCTCTATTGCTATGATTTCCGTGCCAATACTACTTTTTTTTTGTAAATTTTGGTTGTCAAATTGGTTGTCACCAAATTGGTTGTTTAAATAACACTTCTCGTTTGAAAATACTCTCTTTAATCTTTTGAGGGGACCTCTTTAATCTTTTGGTGTTTGCATTTTAAAAAATAAAATAAATTCTGCTCCTCTATTTTTTATCGCCTTAAAAGTTTGGTAAGAGAAACTCTAACTTCTCTCTAAACCTTCTTTCTCCTTCATTCGTCGAGGAGTGATTTTAAATCATTTTTTGACCTAAAATCACCCATTTACATCCTTTTTCCTTTTTTCTTTCAATCTAAATAAGTGGTTTTTCACATATATAAACTTTTTCCTTTTGTGTTTTTGTGATTTCGTCGTCTAATTGAGGCGTTGTGTTGTTAGTCGTCTTGTGTGACGTTTGATTTCGCGTCTTGTCGCGGTGTTCGTTTAGTTCCATTGAAAGATCAACATCTGTCAATTACAAGGTCAATCAATGATTTCAGGGTCAACTTTGCATATCCGGAAACATGAGAATTTCGGTGACTTAGATTTTATCATATTATTTGTAGGCATTTTGTTGTTGTATGCTATTAACTTGGATGTTGTGAGTTTGTTCACAGGTTCATCCTTTACGTTTTTAGCGATGTTTGTATCTGATGTGATGTACTCTATCAATCTGAATGAATGAATATCGTTTTGTTTTTGTTAAAAAAAAAAAAATGTTTGGTTCCACCATGAGAAACTCTAGAATCACTAATACTTTTGGGTTGGTTAAATGTTTCACCACAAATTGATTATGTTAAATATTTATTATATTTTTGGAAGACAATTTTATTTCAGAGGAGTATAAATGTTTTTGATTAATGTTCTCGAATATAATAATTATTTGGCTGTTAGAGCTGATTTTAACCCCAAATTTATTGATGATCGCACTTTTATCTAAATGTATCCTAACTAATATTCAAATTTTAAAGTCAAAGATATTTTATGACAAAAATAAAAAGATATTCGTTCATTAAAATTGATAGAATACATCATATACAATATTAACATCGTTAAAAACGTAAAAGGTTAATCAGCGAACAAACTCACAACACTTAAGTTAAGTTAATAACATACAATGACAAAATACTTAAAAATAATATGATAAAATCTAAATTACTAGTATAATCATGATTTTGGATCTGCAACGTTGACGACCAAATCATTGATTGAATCTCTGATTAACTGAAACTGATCTTTCACTATGAATCAAACAAACACTGCAACAAGACACAAAATCAATCAAACAACGTCGCACAATACAAAGAACAAAACAACATCGCACTCATACGATAAAATAAAAAAAAAATACTTAAGAAAATACTTGATGTTGATCACATAGCATAAATGAAGAAAAAATTATGTCATCTACGTCGGCACCAAAAGACCATCCCATCCTATGCAGCAAACCACTGTGTTTTTAATAAATAATTTATTATTAAAACCAAAAATAACAAACATAGGAAACAAGAACAAAAATAACAAACATGGGAAACAAGACCTTTCCGATTACGACAAAAGTCTTCTAAAATAAAACATGGAGGTAAGGTTCTTAAAGATAAATTAACCATGCAACCACACCCCCATTTTCGTTTTTGTAGATGAGTTAGGTCTTGCTAATTTTAGTTTTTTCTTGATTCTAAGGGGTTAGATTTGACTCCAAATTCATATGTATTTCATTTTTATTTTTCTCCGTAAGCATGGCTCAGTGGGGAGTGACATGCATTATTATATGTAGGGGTTGAAGTTTGAATCTCAGACACCCCACTTATTCACATTAAAAAAGGTGAGTTTTAATCACTAGATTACTTAAAAAAAAAAAAAAAAGAATGTGTTACAAATGATTGGTGGTATTCTAAGGTGCCAACATAGAGACCGAGGGAGTATCTGCATTTGGTGAGAGCATATGAATAGTAAATAAGGTTGGTTTTGTAAAAGTATAATATATTTTAAAAATATAATTACACTTCTTGATTCGTGTAAAAAACTTTAAATAATAATTATTTTAAAAAGGATGGAATATTGAGGTCTGTTCGGTAAGATATAATTTTGGAGTTTATAAGCTCATCTGACTAAAAATAACTCGTTTGATAACTGTCATTAGGTGAGTCAAACCTTTTTTTATTGAAGCCCAAATTTTATATTATATATCTTCAATTTGAAAATATAATTAGATATGATGCATTAGTCTAGCGGTCAAGTGTGTGTTTTCCTGACTATCGTTTTTGTCATTTTTTTCAAATAATTAATATAACAAATGTAAAAAAGAACATAACAATCAAACTCACCATATAAACTTCAAAGAATAACTCATCAACCATTGGACTATAGTGCTTGGTATGTTTTATCAGTTGGAGGATCATGATATATTAAAAGTTTTTAACTTATAAATAATCAATAAAAATAAAATATATAAGGGGAATTAGTCACTTTAGTCCCTGAATGGGAGAGGATTCGTCACTTTAGTCCCTGAATGAAGAGAAATTGCAAAACAGTCATTGCATGGTCAATTTCAGGGACTAAAGTGACTAACGGAGTCTACATTTAGGGACTAAATTGACTAACGAAGTTTGCATTCAGGGACTAAATTGACTAACAAAGTCTACATTCAGGGACTATTTTGCAATTTATCTGCATTTAGGGACTAAAGTGACGAATCCCTTCCGATTCAGGGACTAAAGTGACTAATTCCCCAAATATATAATGAGCATAATCATTTTGGGATAGGTATTTTACTTCGAATTTACCATCCCTTTAAAATATTTAATATTTTTTATAATATTGTTTAAGTTACAATTAAAAAGGTTATTAAACTCCAATAAAATATGTACAATATTTTTTTGTTTTTGTTATTTTAGCGTAATTTACTTCACTAAAATAATTAGGCACACTAATAATGTCCTCCATGATCCGTCCATGACCTTATAATGTTTTTTTATAAGTTAATCCAAGTAGCTTTTAACTTTTTTTTTTTTTTGAGCAAAGTACCTTTTAACTTAAAGCTTATAGTTTATCATCATTTGTATCATTTTATATTTATAAGTTAATCCAACCGCTAATTTTACTAAACACTATAAATCTAATATGCGAACTTATCCACTATAACTAGTTTATTAACTATCCGTTATAAACTCAACAGTTATACATTAGCTTATTGATTATTCACTATTTTTTACTAAACAAAACCTTAAAATTCTTTTTTGCTTGACCATGCTAGCTAACAGCAACATGTCTGAAAGGAGAGTAACGAGTATCAAGACAGTAACTTGTTATCTCATGGTAGTTAGAGGTTTGAAGTACAATCACATGGAATTCTGTGAATTATGGAGAAATTTTTTTACATGTAGTCCCTGCATTGTATAGAAGAGGGTCAGTGTTTTGGAGTCACATGGTTGTGCTTATAGAAACACGTACATGAAGGTCCACTTTGTTAGGTTAAAAACAAGCACGCTGTTATAATCGCACTCGAGATCTAACCCCAATTTGGGAACACACGCGGAAGAAGAAACCTATACCTAGAAAAGTTTTAGGTAAGTGTTCAACATCAACTAGTACAATCTATAAAGTTTCAGATTTTGATTACAAGTGGCATTTAGGGTGGGTAAAAGAAAGAGTTTCCCACCATGAAAAAGTTGATTTTGATCATTAGATCAAATAGGAACACTAATCATACTATGATCTACCCACACTATATTTTTCTCAATCTGTCTCCAACCTCACTCACCTCACCATTCTTCTCTCTCCTCCATACCTCCATTCACCCACCACCACCAGCCACCATGAAACCACAACCCATTTTCATCTTCATCATGTTGTTCTTAAAAAAAAATACCCAGAAAATTAAAATTAAAGATTCAAAAAAAATTCTTCACGTGCTTACAATTAAGAAACATGCTTTTTATGGAACCAATTATCAAAACCAATCTTCATGAGTTGCAATCTAAAAAAAGTTAAAAATCAATCTTCATAGCTTCAATCAAACCTGTAAGAATCGATAATCAATATATATGTAGTGACCCATTTGAACTAAAATTAAGTACTCCCTCCGGTCACTATTATAAGCAAAAATCAACTTTTTAGGTTCATTCATTAAGGGTCCGTTTGTTACGGATTAAAATAAAAGTGATTTTGATATAAAATATTTTAGAGATTATAAGAAAAATCAGAATCTATTTTGCGTTTGTTTACTGTAACAAAAATCATTTTTTTAAACAAATAATCTAGTTTGTTTGGATACAGCTATATAAAAGGGATTTTTTGTTATAAAATTAGTTCAATCATTTAAAATATATTTTCTCTCTCCTCTAAAAAAAATCTATTTTATTTTAAGCTGCCCCTAACAGCTTCTCATTTGAAGCTGTTTTTAGATTATTTTTAGATTCTGATTTTTTTTAAAATCTATAACAAACGGATACAATACTCTTAAAAGTGATTATTTTTTTAAAATAAGTGATTTTTTTTCTTAAAAAAGCTATAACAAACGGGCTCTAAATGTTGTATTTAGTCTATATTATTGACCAAATACAATGATTTTTGCTTATAATAGTGATCGGAGGGAGTAGCACACAATAAATATTACAGTAATATTATAGCCCATATTTGGATTATCACATCATGAAATTTTTGACGAAGGAGGGATATAAATGGGGCGCTTGAATGATTAAGAGAAATTGGAAAAGAGAGATTGAGCTAGGTGCGTCGGATCTGAAGCTTGGTTTGGACGAGAATGGAAGGAACCGGTGGTGAAAGTGGCTGTAGGTGATGTTGCGGGTGGTGGAGAGCAAGGAGGAGAGATAAGGGTGGGTGGGAAAAGATAGGGTGTAGACAGTCCATAATAAAATCATTGTTCCTTTACAATCTAATGGTAAAATGTCAACTGATCTGTGGTGGGAAAATCTTTCCCCTTCCCACCCTAAATGCCACCTGATTACAAGCTTACCGTTTTTTTAGAAGAGACTTTATAACATTACATTAGATATGATAACAGTGATATATGACGGTACATCAACACAAGTGTGGGAGTTACTTTAAAATGAAGTTACCTCTAACAATGTATGAGCAACCTTATTTGTTTGCTTCTGAATAAATTCAACATGACAATTTTCAAAAAAATAATCTACAATTACGTTTACATGCTTCCATAACAACGTTGAATTCCATAATACGTCCACTACTTTTATTAATAGTCAATCATTTTTTTCAAATCAAGATCGAAATCGACATTTGGTAACCGTAGTTCATGAATCCATCTAATAACATGATATAAGCCAAACACCTCCCCTACATCTACCGAGCATAATGGAGTAAAGTAAACCATAGAATTTTAACGAACACATAGCTGCCCTCATTATCACGAGTGCACATACCAATTCTAATTCTATTGTAGGAGGAGGAAAAAGAAGCATAAAATAAATTACATTTATACTTACCTTGAATTCTTATAATGTTTTTTTTTTATGCACATGATATTTGGTTTTGGTTTATTTTTTATTTTTAAGGAATTTGGTTTTGGTTTATATATAACCAAAAAAAACACATTTATATAAACAATTTTTTTTTTCGGGGTTGTAATAAGTTTAGCAGTGAAAATCACACATACTAAGTGGAGATAAGCGAAGTATTGTGAGTTCAACCTACAAACTAATATTTCAAACATTTTTACGTGTTATATTATTGTATTAATTTATTTTCAAATAAAATCACATTTTAAATGAGTTTTAGCTACGGCGTATCGATACCCAACCAAACTTTAGGTTTCTCAAGAATTTACTTTATTTTGAGAGAGAGAGAGAGAAAAAAATACAAAAAAATACATTAATCATGAGGCGGAGGTAGAAACTAATAGAAAAATGCTAATAAGTAGCCATAGGACATAAAAGACATTTATCATGAAAAAGAGGTAGAAACTAATAGAAAAATGCTAATAAGTAGCCCTAGGCAGCGGCGAAGCTAGAGTCATTTATACGAGGGGGCCAAATACAAAGATTTTTTTTAGGTAAAGAAATTTTTTTTTTTTTAACGTTATATATTAAATTTAAGGGTTAAATATGCTTAATCTCTATAAAATTAGGCTTCATGAGTCAAATATATATATTCATAATTGGATATTTGAAAATAGACTAACAATTTCTTTTTCGATGTAAATAAATAAACTATTTGTATTAATCTATCGTCCATTTTGTTTGACTATTGATAATTTTGATTGCTAAAACTACTCTCTATAGTTGTTGTAGAGACCGAAATGTCAAAATAAGACAAATATGTTTATTAATTAAATATTAGTTTGTTAATCTTTTTATTTGTGCTAATATTTTGCGAATAAACTTGTTTGAGGTGGCCAAAAATATATTATTGAGGTAGCTAGCTAGGATAATACACTTAATCATTCAATGAAAATACAAATTTTGGGGTAGCCAAAGCTACCCCACCCTTCCACAAGCATTCGCCCCTGGCCCTAGGGCATTTGTTTTTTTTTTTTTAAGGAGCCCTAGGGCATTTGTTAAAAAAAACTGAATGTGAAATATAATATCTTTTTTTTTTTTACAAAAATAGGGCATTCAATTCCTTGAAATTTTTAAAAAATTATCTTTTCCACATAAAGTTTATCTTTTATTTCTTTTTTGTTTTCGTATGTCGTTAGAGCATTTGTTACACTACAAGAAAGAAGTCATTTAGCTTCAGAAATTTTAACCAAGACCATTTCTTATGCTAATAGCGTCTACCAAAGTATTTAATAGACATTCCAACTAGCTTAACATCCCTCTAAAACAAGAATCAGCTGCATACATACTCATAACATATTAATAAAAAATATACATCTAGCAATAGGAGGCCAAACCTTACCCAAAGAAAAATAAAAATAAAATAAATCAAGGAAAATAAAAAAAAAAGGAAAAAAAAAAAGAAAGAAAAAACTAAAGGAAAATATAGGAAAAAGGACATCATTTTAAATGATGAGATGATGCATCTGTAGAGCGGGATATTATAGTTATTATTTGTGGTTATGGATTTTATCATTATTTTTTTTAGTTAAAATTTTACATACATAAATTGCTATGACATATATATAATGAAGTTGGAAAATGCTATGCGTTGCGAGAGATTTCTTCACGACAACCTCGCAAGAGAGCAATTAAGTGCATGTTCTCTACTAATCAACACCAACATCACTCCTTCAGTGTTATATTTAAACTTTCATTATATTAGAATGAAAATACATTCACATCCATGGTGAAATTATGATCGAACAAATTGGGATGAAAACACGTTCTCATCCATGGTGAAATTGGAACGAATAAAATTGGAATGAAATTATAAATAAAAAGGAAAAAAAAACTCTGTAGCTTAACTCTGTAGCATTATATATGGTGTGGTACTGTTCTCATCCAGGACTTGAACTCGTGATCTTTCAGTCACATGACAACAACTTTATCAGTTGCACCAAGGTTACCCCTCATGTATGATTTTGTTAATAATTAAATAAAATTAAATGAAGATAACAATCCTACCCTTTTATCATCGTTAGCTTTAAAGTGAAAGTAAGGGCTTTTAGTGTCCAAATAAAAAGGTGTTTTGTTAAACAACACCTTCACGGAAGTGAATGAGTATATATATATGGGTAGTGTTAATTTGTGCCCTAAGGGCACAAGTTAAAAATCTAAAAATGGAATTAAATCCTAAATTATGTCTTGGAAATATAAGATTTTAAATTTTTAGAATGTTGAATGCGCAATTTTCAACAAAATATTTCTATCTTTGGTTTCTTAACTTGTGCCCTCAAGGCACAAGTTAACATTTCCCTATATATATATATATATATATATATATATATATATATATATATATATATATATATATATATATATATATATATATATATATATATAGGGTTATGATAGAAGACACCTTTTATGAAGGTGTCTTTTATCAAGTTACTTTATGAGCATTTGCGAAAAGACACCAACTTACTTTTAGGAAGGTGTCTTTTATCAAAGTTATAACTAAAAAGTGAAAATCACACCTTAAGGTGTGACTTGATAAAAGACACCACCAAAAGGTGGCTTGTAACATAACCCATATATATATATATATATATATATATATATATATATATATATATATATATACATGGAATAAATTTATGAACCGAACCGAACCGAGTCAAACTAATCATAAATTCATAATTCAATTGATTTGAGAGTTTGGTTGATAATTTCTCCTCCCTAAAATTCACACCTAGGGAAAGCCTAGTCCACTCCTTTTCCAAAGCTAATTGGCCAAATGTTTTCTTCCCTTCCAACATTGTTGTCTACTTTACTGTACTCTCTCTATTGTGGTCCATCCTTTTCCTTCCTTATACCTCTTTCAACACTTTCTCCATTTTTGCATACCATATATCATATCTTACACCTCTTTATCTACTCCTTCCATTCCCCTTCCACTATATATATAGCTTGTGTCGTCTCAATCTTCTATATATAGCTTGCTTCATTATATATGTTATAGCTAGGAACAATAATTAAAGCACTTGCACTTTGAAGAACCCATTGCACTAATTTAGCTTAATTAAGGATATGTCTAGTCGAAGGTCAAGGCAACAATCAGGAGGGTCTACTCGGATTTCTGATGACCAAATCATCGACCTTGTTTGCAAATTGCGTCAACTTGTTCCTGAGATTCGTAACAGGCGCTCTGACAAGGTACTATAGCTATTTCAATCACTCTATAGATACACACTATTCATAAGGATAAGGATGTTAAAGTTATGATTATACTCCTAATTCAAAATATTTGAAGTACAAAGTCCTAAAATAATACTCATTCCGTCCCGTTTTAAATGACCTAATTTTAAAAAGTGTATTATTCATATAACATGATTTGACCTCATTTTTCTATTAATACATAAATACAAAATATAGCATATAAGATCTTGTTGGATTCGTCACGATGAATATTTTCAAAATATCAAATTTTCATAATTTTTTCTAATAAATTATTAAAGATATTTAAGTTAAAAATTGTGCATTGGCATACGTGACATAGTCAACTAGGTCACTTAATATGGAACGGAAGGAGTACTATCTTGATGTGTGGAGTGCCCTAAAATGATACTATCTTGATGTGTGTTTAACATGAACCTTTAAAAAAAAGTCTAAACGTGGATTTTTTTCATTTTTAGAACGTACTAAAAATATGACCGTTCACCGTTAGGTCAGATCCATATTAGATAACGTCATATCTTAACTATAATTTCAAGGTGAATTGAATTAACAATCTAGTCACTTAAATTAATTTAGTGTAGGCATATGGTTAACCAAATGTTGCGGATGTATGAAAATATGAGTGCCCATAAAAGATTTTCTTATTAAGTTTTACTTGAATGTTTTCATGCAGATTAGAAAAAATATAAATAAATGAAATAGTGTAAGATTTTTACAAAATTATTGTTATTAATAACCAATGATAGTAAGGGGTGGATATCTCAATTTGGCTTGAACTAAAGATTAAAAAAAGTTGAAATAGTCAAATTGTAACATAACAACTATTATAACAGTCTCCTTCAAAAAAAAACTATTATAACAGTCGTCTATCCAAAATAAATAAATAACCAATGAGAATGGTCAACATTGTCATAAATATACAGTGAAATTTAATGAATTTGAGAGTTTTATATATATATATATATATATATATATATATATATATATATATATATTAGTTCATAGGTTAAAAATAAAATAAATAATGTTACATTAAAACATAAAATAACACTTATTTGGGACATTTTTGTTTTGCCAATAAAATACAGCACATATCAAACTTAGGCTGAAGTTGGTTGGGTGACTAGGTCATTGGTTTATAAAGTTATAAGGACACCTCTTGAAGAAACTAGGTGATATAACTTGTTTCGTGTGTGTGTCCATATATATATATATATATATATATATATATATATATATATATATAAAATCACATAAACAAAATATTAATTGTACTTACTTAAGCAATAGAGTAAGATAATGGTATGAATCTTTTTTGAGGAATAATGGTATGAATCTTGAAATTAGTTTCTATGTAACTATGCTGTACAGAGACTCGTAAGAATAGTCTGCGCAATATGCAGAGATACATTGATTTATTAAAAAAAAGTAGACTCTGCATCGACTATATGATATATATACTCAGAACTGACCCCATGTATTGAAGAAGAAATTCCAAAAGTACAATACCAAAATCTATGTCCATAACTTTAAAGGGTTTACATTGATTGGTGTATATATTCACATTTACACACATAGACAGACATATGTATTATTAAAAAGACCTTAAAAATGAAAATATATGCATATACATTCGTTAAGAAAAATAATCCAATGCATGCTGCTTCTTTATCCTTACAGATAAACCGTCTTGAACTTCATTCTTGTCCCTTTTTTATAAGACATTTTAAATTTTCATTTGTATTAATTATTTCTCTATAAACATACTTCTAAATACTAAAATAATTATGTCCTCCAAATAGTAAAGTTATATAGAACAAGACAAATTGTCAACAAATATATTACTATAGTCATTTTTTTTTAAGAAACCAAACTAAACCATCGAAATTGACGTCAGGTAGAATGTAAACTTGAAATCTTGAGAGAAAGATACTCCAACGTCCCAAGTAAATATCACAAGACTAATCCAAGTTTTTTTTTTCGTCGAGATTCAATACATAGGGAGGAGGTAGTACGATAATAATAAAGATCAAATGGTTAATTTTGACCGACTCATGGACTCCAAATAAAAATGCATAGTGCATGAGTATTGTTACCAACATGTTTTTAGGTGACCATGTGTGATGTTTTTTCTCTCACATTTTCAAACTCTTGCTACCACACTAATTAATTTCATATGCAAAGTACGGCATGTGTAGGTAACCGATACTGACATAGTGGATGCATGCAGGTACCAGCTTCTAAGGTCCTACAAGAAACCTGCAACTATATCAGAAACTTACAAAGTGAGGTTGATGATTTAAGCCTAAGATTGTCTCAGTTGTTGGCCACAATTGATTCTGATAGTGCTGAAGCTTCAATCATTAGGAGCCTACTTAACCAATGATGAATTAATAGTTTCTTAATTAAAGTAGATCACATTTTCAATTTTCAATAAAAAATTTAGTACTTGCATGCACAATAGCTAGCTACATATAATATGTGCCTCTTTTTGAAGGCCAAAAATGTAGCACTTGTTTGATTTCTTAATGTTCTCAATTTTGTGATAGTGTAATGACTTCAGTTGGATAGAGGTTTAAGATCAGATTAGATTTGTAAGTCATATATATTATCTATAAAGTTAATTTGTTTTTGAGTTTAATTTTGGTACACTTTTAGTGTAAATATTTATTTGTTGTTAAGCAATCGCAATTTTTTTAAGAAGCTAAATTAGCTCACCCAAATTAACATTGAGGAGGAGCATACTTTCAGGTCTCAAGTTAATACCACCAAACTAACCTAAATGGGTTTAAGAAATCACAATTAATTAAACATGCAACACATAAGTCTCTTATACAAAAATAGACTCTCAGTATTAAGGTTTCAAATCCAAACATCTTCCGTATTATCCTGCAAAGTAATGTTACTTGGAACAATTTGTTCCATCAACGATTTCTTTGTTTGTGTGGAGAATATTAAATGATTGCCTTCCAACAAAAATTAATTTAATCTATGGAGGGGTGCAAAATTTAGCATTATGTTTGTGTGTGGAAGGAAGTAACCAGAGATGGACACAAAAATAAATTTGAAGCGAGGCAAAAAATTTTGGTGAAGTAAATTATACTATAAATAACATATGTATTAGTCGTAACAACTAAATTTTTAAAGAAAATAGTCTATCATCCACTTATTGAAAATGAGATAAAATAACATCATTACTAACTGTTTCAAGAACATAGCTTTCTATAAAATACGTGTGTGTGTATAAAATACGTGTGTGAACCGTCATAATATTCCTAAGGCTTAGAAGTCCTCCAGAAGGGCTCTAAGACCTCCAGAAGGGCTCTAAGACCTCCAGAGGGGCTCAAGGACCTCCAGAAGGGCTCGGGCGCCCTCCAGAAGGGTCCCTGAGCCCTGGCGTGTTTGCCTAGAGGCACCGCCCTACTAAGCTTCTAGATCTCTCTAGAAACCGCCTAAAACCCCCTAAAATACACAAATACCCCTGTTGCTTGGGAACCAAGCAACCGAAACCCAAGCCCATAGCAGGATATAAATACCACTCTTGAGATCAGTCTCAGACATCTAATCATCAGTCTAAACCCTAGCATACGATTCTTAACCCTAGAATCCTCACCGTACTTTTTGCAAGTACAGTGTGTGTGCGCGCATGTGTATAAAATTTGTTTGTGTGTGTGTAAAATTCATGATGCATGATGTAAAGCCTTGCGAATTTCGGATATTCTCATGATTATGAGTTGAAGCCTTAATTTTTGTATATAGGAGAATTATTTCGTAATATGGACTTATTTATAGAAAGACGCATTAGTCTTGGTCAAATGAAACATTGGTCAAGAATAAACAAAGTGTGCTTAATATTTTATTCAAAGTTACTAGGTTTATTTTTGAATAACGACGAAAGGAAATTGCTGTAAAAAAAAGAAGTCCAACTAGATTTTTGACCCGTGCTCCGCTCGGGTTTATTGTAAAAAAATTGACATACGAATAATAAAATGCAATATATAATTTTTTTGAAGGGAAATGCAATATATAATTGGTAACGGTGAAAAAAATAACACGTGATAATCTATAGTAGTCAAAATAAAACACTTAATAAAATGTATGAAATCTGAAAATATTATAAAAGAAAATTAGGTTAAGTTGTTGCAGACTTAACAAAATTAATAAATAAGGATAAGGGTAGAAAATATTTGCTTCAAAAAGAAAAGGCAAGAGGATAGGAATAAAATTGGTGCGATGCATTTTTTTAGATGGAATTTGTTAGGTTAAATAATTGCAAACCTAATTTGCAAATGAGCGGAAAAAAATTAGGTTAAGTTGCTGCAGACTTAACAAAATTAATAAATAAGGATTTGCAAATGAGCGGGAAAAAATTAGGTTAATTTGCTGCAGATGTAACAAAATTAATAAATAAGGATAAATAAGGATGTCAAAAAAACAGGCATGAAATTAAAAAAAAATCCAAAAAAAAAAAGTGTAAAATTCTTGACAAAAAAAAAGTATAAAATAGAAGGATCATACGTGATCATTGATATGGTAGAAAATATTTTCTTCAAAAAAAAAGGCAAGCGGATAGGAATGAAATTGGTGTGCAATGCATTTTTTTTAGATGGAATTTGTTAGGTTAAATAATTGCAAACCTAATAAAGCAAATGAGCGGAA
Source organism: Medicago sativa (assembly GCF_051527215.1). Classification (NCBI taxonomy): domain Eukaryota; kingdom Viridiplantae; phylum Streptophyta; class Magnoliopsida; order Fabales; family Fabaceae; genus Medicago; species Medicago sativa. The sequence continues at coordinate 9,434,499 of NC_140755.1, read as the reverse complement.
AAAAATTAGGTTAAGTTGCTGCAGACGTAACAAAATTAATAAATAAGGATATTTGTGACGGAAATATCAACCATATGTATAATATATTTAAAGGCGACCAAAGTAGCGAGCAATTGGTGGTCTCTATTTCGGTCGCTAAACAAGTAAGTGGCTGGTTTCTAAGCTTTAGCGATCGAAATTTTGGTCCCTACATACGAAATTTTCAGTAGTATCAATATTTGTGTAAACCTCCAAACATATGTTTTTGATAGTCCACACATGGATGCAACTTGATAGAAATTAAACCTCCAAACATATGTTTTTTATTATCCTTTTGCCGCTAAATTATGGTCGGATGTTCTATCTTCGTTAGGAATCAGTTGTGGGTTGAAAAACTATAGCTGTTGTTATATTGTGAAATTTATAGGTTTGATATCTCATAGAAAACAAATTAAGGAATGTCTTCAATTGATTTTGCTAGCAACTATGTGGTAAATTTAGAAACATCTTAACCATGTGGGTTTTTGTAATCAAGATTGTCTATCAGGTTCATCTTTTGACATGGTTAAACTATTGGTATGATCATTGTCTAATCCTAAAGTTAAGGGTTGTTCTTATGATTACTACCAATGAAGCATTCAACCACTCAGATGTTTATGAATGGATTTTACCTTCTAACTAATTATCATTATTCATTTTGATTTGTTGTTTTAATGTCTTTTATGTAATATTTAACTATTGTAGTTTTTCAATCCTAGCATTACTTGTGTTGTGATTGTGTTCTTTGATATATCGTATTTCAACTTTTCGAAAAACAAAATATGACTTTTAATTCATTTTTTAGTTTTGTCCTTAACAAACTAAGTTAGCATGATAGTGTGTGTTTGGTGATGGAGTAAGTGAAGAACCGTATATATAAATAAGAATTCTAGTCAATTAAAATATTTTAATTGAACTCCCTTCAGTTTGGATAGAGAAAGATTGCAATTTCAAATACTAAATTTTTAGTTGGTATGTGAAACTTTTTAACTTTGACAAAATACTTTATATAATTCATTCATTTTGAATATTCTCTAAATTTATATCAGAAGGGTATAATGTACATAAAAGAATTTGAATTATTCTATAAATTATAATATCTCGAAACATTCTCTCATGCAAGCGCACTCTTAGGGTGTGTTTGGTTGGAGAGAATGGATGAGAGGAGATGCTTTAAAAGCTTCATTATACATTTGACTCACAAATATTGTGCTTGTGTAATTTTGGTCTTGCACTTTGTTTTGAACAATTTTAACCCGTTATATATTCCTTATTTGTGATTTGGTAGTCCCGCTCTCACTTTTCTCTAAAATTTACATTGACAAGACATCATTTATTAACATGACATCCAACTCTCATACCCATTACTCCTTCTTTTTTTTTAAGTTAAGAATAAAATACGTCAAAAATCAACTTGTACATGTTAGAGCAAATGAAATTCTTAATTAGGATTTCAAACTATTTGACATTTTTGGTTTTTTTTAATGTTTAATATAATAAATGATATTTCATAAATGTAAATTTGGGGTCCTCGTGAGCTTACCTCAGCTGGTAGGAACAATACATAATATATGTAAGGTCCAGGTTCGAACCCTGGTCACAAAAAAAAAATGTAAATTTGGGCAAAATTAAAAGAGGACTGCCAAATCAGAAATGGGAAAATAAAAGAGGTAAAAAATCGTTCAAGAAAAAGTTGGCTACAAAAGTCGCACGATTATGATAATTGGAGGATAAAAAGTATAATTATGCTTCCTTAAAAAAAAGTATAATTATGTTTATATATTTTTTGATGGGTGTGATTAATCTGTGCAGGGATAATTTGTGCAGCGGTCGGGGTTCGAACCCCATATTCCCCACTTCTACACACAAAATGTGTGTGAATCTAGTCACTACGCTACTTGACCAAAAAAATAAAATAAAAAATTGATGGATTTTTTTTAATTAAGTCTTTAAATAATATTTATTTGGTTCAATTTTTAAGAAAAGATGGGAGTGGAGAAGTGCAAAATCTCTCCTAAATCTTTTTTTCTCCCCTCGAATTAAGGAGAATTGGAGACAAAGGAAAATGACCATTGTGTCGGTAATGGGTGGTCCATGAATCAATGGATATAATAAGAGTAGTGATATTTTGACAACCATTTTGGTACAACCTTTGAGATAATTTTGTTGTTCTCTCTTCTCATTGGTCAAAAACAATAGAGAGAAAAAAGAAAAAAGAGAATAAAAACATAATGTGAGTATGAGAGAAAAAGTTGTACCAAAATAATTGTACAAATATCATTTCTCATATAATAACGCCCAAACTGAATAAACGGATCTTTACGATTGTTAACTAAATTTGGGGGTAGTTGTAGTCCAAGGTTCTTGTTTTAATTTTGACATTTCAAAAGTATTTTTCTTTTTTGACCAAGAAATAAAAAGTATTTTTCTTTTGGTACTACATTTCAAAAGTATGTTATTTTTATTATTGAAAAATTATGACTTCAGTCCTCTGCATTTAAAATGCAGCAAAGCCTACGTCTAGATGAAAAAAAATGAAATTATATAATGGTGAAGCAAAAATAGGGAAAACTATTAAAAATAAAAATTTAAAATTGGATAAAAGAGAAATACTTATTAAAATCCTTAGTTTGAACTTGAATAAAATCCTTAATTTGAACTTGAATTATAATTTTTATTTAATTATTTATTCATAAAATGTTTTTTTAAGAAGATAAATTAGCCCAATTAAATTGACACCGGAGAGAATCGAACCTGAGATCTCGAGGAGGAGCACACTCTCAAGTCCCAAGCCAATACCACCAGGACAACCCAAATGGGTTTTATCCATAAAATGTTGTACTACAACCTTAAAAAATGAGGTCTCACAACAAATATTGGTTTTAAGGAGTAAAGATCCTCTCCATTTATAAAAATAAATGGAAAATGCAATTTGGAAAGAGATAGACACAAAAAATAGGTGGTGGATCTTATCATTAAGTGAGTCTCACAATCATTAATTATTTTTTTATTTTTTATATGTTTTTATCTCTCAAAATGAAACAAAAGAAGAAAGTTATAGAGAAGATCATAATCCAGTTTTAAGCCTCGCATTAAGATTTCCTAAAAATAAAAAAATAAATTACACTCTGCTTCACTCAAAGATGCTTGAATTACACTCTCCTTCCCTCTTATGTTAAAATATACACTTCCCTCCCTTGAAAAGTAAAATCTACACTCTCATCCCCGATAAGATGCTTGAATTACAACTCTCTCCCTTAATAATTAAATATGCACTACATTTTAATCTATTTTAACATAAATAAATATTTTTATGATATATACTAATTTTGAACCACCATTTAAGAAAAATAAATTCATTTCTTTATAATTTAAATGTCAATAATATTTAAATTTAAATATTTTTGTTATTAATTTTAATTTATAGTATAAAATTAACTTTTAAATAATCATACTTTATTGTCTTTAGTAATTTTTCATATATTTTAATTTTATCTTTGGTTGTTTCATATTTTATAATAGGGTTTAAAACTAGATGTTAATGAACTAGATGTTAATGAAATTGAAAATAAAAAATAGCGAAAAATATGTATTCAAATTTTGATTATATTAAAATAGACCCGCAGTACTATTTTTTTCGAAGTGTGTTAGATTGTTATTTTTTTGTTAGATTATTAGAAATAAAAATATATATTGAAAGAGTAAAGTGTAGATTTTAACATATGATGGGAGGGGAATGTAATTCAAGCTTCTCGAGATGAGTGAAATATTTTCTAATATATTTTGAATGAGAGGGAAGGGGAGTGTATATTTTAACACGGGAGAGAAGTATAATTAAAGCATCTTTAGAGGGATGGTAATGTAATTTACTAAAAAAAACTCACATTAAGTTGGGTCAACCCTGCCAAACCGTTGTTATTCAAACTCTTCAAAACCCTCCACAAATTTATGGAAAATCTCCTCCATACTCATCTAGATGTCACCAACGAGCACTTCCTCTCCCACACCATTTCCTCTAGGACTAGGCCAGCATACATATGTCCTTCATAGTTGGGACCAACTATCCGGTCTTCCTCATCCTTGATGGAGAGTTCTATGTTAATTTTACAATAGAGCTCTTGTTTTTTCAATTTTTTCCTTTGTTTTTTAGATAGGTAACCAACACTATTCTACATGCAGGGCCGTTTTTTGGGAGTGCAAATAGCTCAACTGAGATGGGCCTTCCAAAGTGATGGGTCTCAAGAAAAAAAGTATTGCTCAATATCCCCACCCCCACTCAAAAAGGAAAAATAAACATGTTTTATATTTCAATTTCTAAGTAAAAACATCATGTTCCATGTTTCTATTTTTAAGTTAAAAAACATGTCTTTAGTAAAAATAATTTCTAATTTTGATTTCGGTGGCTAATAATCATTATATGAGTGCTATTTTCAATTTAAATAGAAGATTAATCTATTAGAAAAATTGTGTTTTTTTTATTAGGGGACTATTTTTACTATGAGAGCCGAGCCTCCAGTTTCATAGGAATTGCCTTGCCTACAAAGCTTCGAGGAAAATGTTCTCGGCAAACTCCTCTCAATACACTCCTCTCAATACACTTTATTATTAATTGAAATTTAAATGAATTTCACCCAAAGGCTTTACATAAACAAGCAAAGAGGCGAATCTAATGACTTGAGAGAGGTGTTGAAGAATTAAGAGTCATAACTAGAATTATTTTTATAAAAAAAAAAAATAGAATTTTTTTAAATAAAAAAAACTAAAATGAGTGCCTAAAGTCAAAAAGTCTAATTAGGCTTTTGTGTGTCAAGATTAGTCGGTTAGCACTTGGTCTAAAAGTCTAATATGACATCTCAAATGTGATAGGCCTTATCTTGATTTATATGCTTGAAAGTTGCTTTTTTTATAATAAAAACTTCCTAAAAATAGAATAAAAAGACGAAATTACCGCGAGCGGCAGAATTAAAAAAACCGACAACAGTTAACTACCGCAGTGCCCAACGGTAGTTGGCTGCGACCTGAAATTAAATCAGAACAGAAGTTTCATTTTCTGTTTACAGAAACATCAACAAAACCTACTCAAATTTAATCCAAAATCACCCAAACCTCATTTGCACGAAAATTGTCCTAATTTGTTCAAGTAAATCACAAGTAAGTCATTTTCTTCCTATTTATATGCAATGAAGGTTGTTTAGAGCTTTAGAAAATTGCAAATTAAGCTTAATTTAGATGTTATAATGTATCGTTGTTGCTAGCATTGTTGTTTAGAGTAAGTTTAGATACAATTTAGTTATTTTTGATGTTCAATTAACAATAATTGTGCTAGTTTCATGAAATGCACTCCAGGTGTTTGTTGAAATGCCTAAGTGAATAAATCTTGTTTTTTTCGCGTTTCTTTTGGAAAATAAGACTGAGGTTGTAATGTATATACTTTCAAATAGGGATGTTCAAAACCGAACCAATCCAATAGAAAAACCGCAAACCGAACTAACCCAAAACGAAACCGCAAAAAAACGCATTTGGTTTGGATGTATTCATATCACTTTTTTCCTCAACCGCATGGTTTGGTTTGGTTTGCGGTTTTCATTTTACCAACCGAACCAAACCAAACCAAACCAAACCGCAACTTAAAAAAAATACTAATTAAATCTATGTCACCTTGACCAATACTCATAGAAACTCAATGGAAACTTTTATATAAAAGGACATATTTTTTTATCTTGTTAAGTTTCTTCTTTGCTTTTTATTTCAAAAATGTATTTATGTGCTACTTGAACTTTTAGAGAATGATAAAATCTTAGTCTTTTACATTTCTTACATAATAGAATTACTTTTTCTCCATGTTTTTAATTTGGTTTATGTTGTTTGGTGAAAATGAAATTGTAATGAGGAATGAAATTAAAAACATTGTCGAAAACATTGCCGGAAATATGTTGTGTGTTACCTTTTTAACTCGATTTTAATGTTGAAACCAAAAAATTGTTTTGTCTCGAAAAAAACCGCACAAACCGATCCAACCCACACCGCATTGGTTTGATTTGGTTCGGATTTTATTTCAAAAGCCAACCGATCTGAACCAAACCGCATGCTTTTTTTATCTTGCAGTTTGGATGACTTTTAGCCTCAAAACCGAACCAAACCGCACCGCGAACACCCCTATTTTCAGATGTCATTATGACCTAAATGTTTTGCTCAAGTAGATAATTTTGATTTTTGGTTTAAATGTGTCATTGATCCCTGCACTTTCATCAGATTTTGGCATTGGTCCCTACACTTTTTTTTGTTTGGCATTGGTCCCTGCACTTTGTAAAAATATTGGTATTGGTCCCTCTGTTAATTTTCTGTTAAAAAAAAAACACAAAACTATTTCAGATTTACCATAAAACTTTCAAAAACACGTTGAAATATTTCAGATTTTAGAATCTGAATAGGACGTGCGAGAAACTCGTAGGATGGGAAAAGTAATGGCCTAAACTTTTAACTCTTTAACTTCTTCAATCCATTTGTTCAAATTAGTTGAGTTACCCACCTTCTAATTTGTAGTTTAATTTGATGTCAAAATATATCATTTTTCAACAAGAAAACTTGCCGGTGTATGCTAGACCATAAATTATTGCAACTGGATACTTTTATCATAAACAAGATCATGTATCATGCTACCGACGCTGGCTTTATTTTGCAAGTTGTTTGAACTGTTGCAACAACACGCTAAGATTGGTAATAAACAGGTTCTGCAAATACTGTTAGGCCTACAATAGAAGAAAGGGACTTAACGTTTCCACAAGATCTTATCATTTGAGGCATATGATCCACACATATATGTTTGCTCCTCTGCTGAAATCAAATGAACATTGTCAGTATAGAAATTGCTGTGTTTTTGGTACTCCCACTGGTTTTCAAAAGTGTGATTTATTACTAATATCAGTATGTGTATAAAAAGGAAATACTAGATATTGCTTAATGTTTAGTTGCAAGATAAAAAAAAGTAGAAATTCGTGTAGAATAAGAAAAAAAAATGCATTCTATCTGGGCGAGTACTTCGAATTTGAGTATAAAAAAAAAAGTGTATAAAAGGATATGATGGTTTTTTTTTTTTTTTTTGTTCTTGATATGATAATGTAGTGATTAGTTAAAAATGAAGGTTTTGAGTTCTCCGAAGTATATTTTAAGGATTACAAATTAAGAGTGAATGTAAGAGATTCAATGTTAAAAAGTGTTCATAATACTTTTGAATCTAAACACATTTTTCTCATCAAGTAGCAATTAAATTAGATGTTACATTTCTAATCCTCGCCCATTTAGACATTTAGACATCTATTACATTTATGACTTGCATTGTAAATATGCTTCACAGTACTCTCATTGTTGGGCTTTCTTTCTTGCCAATTCTCAAGAATATTTTTTTGGGGGAACATGTTTGTGTCATCTAACCAACAAGTTCCCTCTCTTACTCACATTGATAGCCTGCATAAGGATGACCTAGTAATATTTGTTGCCATCTCATTATTGTGTTTTGTACACACCACGATAAATTTTCATACACCAACAAAAAACCTCGCAATCTGAATAAACACTAGCCTTTTATGAATCATATGTGGCCCCGATGATGGATAAAATCATCTTGTCCAACCACTCAACTTTCTTTAAAAGTAGGCAATTGGTGGATGGAGTGCTGGCGATAAATGAGGTTGTGGATCTAGCCAAAAAATCTAAGTAGGATTGCTTCATTTTCAAAGTGGACTTTGAGAATGCTTATGATTCGGTGAGCTGGAGTTTTTTTGAATATCTATTGAAGAGATTTGGTTTTGATGATAAGTTGTGTGTGTGGATGAGCATGTGTTTTTGCGGGCAATCTCTTTGTGCTTGTGAATGGGTATCCAACCCAGGAAATTAATATTCAGTGAAGGCTTAAGCAGGGTGATCTTCTAGCTTATTTTTTTCTCCTTCTAGTTGTATAGGTGTTAAGTATGTATGTTAGGAAGACAGAGGCGTTGACGATGTTTACAGGTTTTAAAGTTGGGAGATCCGGGTAGTTTGTGACGCACCTTCAATATTTTGGTTATACTCTTTTTATAGGAAATGCAGCGATAGAGAACCTTTAGGCCATTAAGACTTTTTAAGGCATTTCGAGCTTGCCTTATGTCTTTGAGTTAATTTTTCCGAGTTATATCATGGGAAGTAATGTTGATGCGTCTTTCGTAGGTCTGGCTGTGAATTTTCTCCATTATAGTGTTGATTCATTGCCTTTTAAGTATTTGGGTCTTTCGATTGGGGATAATTCTAGGAGATTTTGTCAGCCTCTGTTGGATACTGTGGTAAGTCGTTTGAGCTCGTGGAGTAATAAATTTGCTAATATGGGTGGGAGGGTGATTCTTTTAGGTCGTTGGGGTGGGAGTTTGTTTTACCTTCAAATTTAACGAATCTTCTTAGTTTTATGTTCTAATTAGGGGGGGAGGGGATGTATGTTTTTTGAATGGTTTTTGCACCCGCTTAGATGTCGTAATTATTAATTCGGTGTTTGTTTTCTTTTGTGGGTTGAGTTCTTATACTTTTTTCGAGTTGTGAGTTAAGTACTCTTTATATTTCTCTCTTTTTCTAATAATTTTTTTTGCTATTAAAGAAAAAATGTTTAATTTCATAGTAGAAATTGTATTTGGGTTATGAGAAACATGACCTTGAAAAACTAGATGAGATTTCATGTGAATGAGAGTATGCTAATATAGTTTATGAATGATAGGATTGAGTAGGAAATTTCATGTGATTGAGAAGTATAGCTTTATCAATTCTAATTTTTGGAAGGTCCTGATTAGCCAACCTAGACAAATCTAAGTTTGGATTAGTTATTTAGTTAACGAGTCTTGCTAACCTGTGTCCTCAATGGTTAAGAAATCTACAAATAAAAACTTTGTTTTGGAAATATAAGATATTACTTTTGATAAAGTAATGATTACACAACTTTTTCATAAACTTGTTTTAGATGCTTAACCATTATCCTCGGAACACTATTTAACATTCTCCTTAGTTAATATATATAAGCAAGAGTGTCAAAATCGACTAAATAAATTCAAAGCTTTTAAGAAATGGTGTATCTAATTTTTAATATAGATTAAATAAATTATTTATTTAATGAACCTACAAAGTGAACTTTCTCTTATAGAGACCAAAATAGAAATATGTATTATCGACACTCCACATCATTATATTAACGATGAATATTTTAATTTTAAATAAACGACAATTTTAAGATACAAATTTTCTTCCTTCAAAAAATTTTCTTCTTGGGAGAGTTATGGCGGAAGTGTGAGTGATAGAATGGGTTGATTTACTAGTGCTATCCATGATGAAGATGGTTTCCTTCCTACTCATCCTTTCTATTATATTCATACCATAATGCACCCCCACTGTTGGCAAGCAGGCTCTGATACCACTGCTGGCCGGGAGCCTCACAAACCGAGACAAACTGCCAACTCCTTTGGACTTACAAGTCTCAAGGTACCGAGGACCGTAGCATGTATCATTGATCATAGAGTTCATTATGACTCTACTGGAGGGTTTTCATGATATGAATATACTTAGCTAAGATTTTCGGAAGAAAAAGGGAGAGATTAGAAGAACATTGTTATATAAAACATGGGAGGGTTTTATTTATTTTTCGATGCCTCATTACAAACACAAAAGGTCCTTTTATAGAAGAACCAAGCTGATAGAGAACCTCAATAATTTGATCGCCGGGTGCTCATTGGGCCCCATTGACACGATTCAAAAGAGAGATTCCTTCTTATCTAAAGGGCAACTAATGAACGGTTGCCGGAATAAGCAAACAAATACAATCAAACAAAAGAGTGGCCCACACTTTTTACAAATGGCCGACAAAGAAATTATAAAGTAGATAATTTTTGTTGCATTCCACATCCTTTTGCCACGTTAGCGGTGCTTTATGATAGGCTCGTGACTAGGTGACATGTTTTGATCAGATAGATAGCCTGCTGATCTTCTGGGTAAGGGAACATTGCTTCATATTCTCGATCTCCTACCGTTGGATTGCTTGAGCTAGCATCTGGATGGTCTTTAATCCACATAGCCTCATATTCATCAATTGTCATCTGGTCGCCTTCTTTTTGGGTAGAATTTTCTTCCCATTTTACTGGTTGTACTTGAGGGGGAAGATTTCCATGGCTTATGCAAGTGGTACCAATTGTGGCTTTCGAAGGATTATGAAAGTTCATAAGCCCCATGAAACTTCTCAATTCTTGACTTATCTGTGGATGTAATGGACAATCATCAACAGTTTCCCATAATGTACACTGAGGTTTACTAATCAAGAGTTTTGTTCTTTGGTCTGTCTCATAAGGCCTGTGCAAGATGAAAACTGTTTTGAACTTGAACATGTCTCCTTTGAATTTCCTTTTGTATAAATCATGTAAGGCTTTTTCAAGTTCTTTTCTCCATCTCTCAAGGGGAGAGTACCATTGAAGGGCTGCCCAAATTAATGATCCATGATTGTTGGGTTCCATGAGGTGCTGATACATGGCTTCAGTAGGGATGAGGACAGACATAACATAGAGACAAGTGGTACACCATAAGTACCATAAATGATCTTCAGTGAATGGGACCTTTGGATTAATTAAAAAGGGTAAATAAAATGGGGTATCTGGATGGACAGGAGAAAGGTCTGGTACTTCCTTAATGGTCCTCATGATTTTTGCCATGTAATAAAAAATGTTTCTTCTTGCATAATCTTAGATCACAGAGAGAGAGAGAGAGAGAGCATGATGAATTTAGCCCTGGGGGAAAATCTTTGAAGATAGTAGCTCCGGATGGCAAGGATTTGATCATTAGGATTAAAGGGAATGAATGGCTATGGGTGAAAAGTTGGATCGGTTTGTTGGGTCTGGAGAGAAGGTCTGTGATAAGGTTTTGTTTTCCTTTTATGTGTTTTACAGTAAAGTCATATCTGGAAAACCAATCTTTGAGGCGAAGAGTTTGAGGGTCTGGAGGCATATTGTTTTTGAATTCTAGTATCTTAGGAAAAGCAGAGTTGTGCATGTGAACTTCAAAATGATGGCTCTAAGATGAAAATCAAACTTTTGTATCCCAAGTTTTACCGCTAGAGCTTCCTTGTATGTGGTATGGTAATGTTTTTCTGCTTGTTTGAACTCTCCACTGGCATGACCCCAATAATACTTGGTGTTGTTGGTTTCTTCGATCAAAACAGCTCCCTAGTAGTGATCACTAGCATCTGTTTGAAGAATTCTTTTGCCATTACCAGGCATTTTTAAAGCAGGAGGGTTTTGGGCTATCTTTTTTAGGGCCCTGACTGCTTCAGTTAGTTTGATCCCCCAAGGAGGAGGATTTTTCCGAAGTAACAGGGATAGCTGACTGGTGTATCTGGCCAATCTGGGTATAAAATCTCTGATATAATTGATTATCCCTAGAAACTGCTGAATTTGTTTGATGGTGAGATTTTCATCAGGAAAGTTCCAGAGTTCTTGGACGATGTGAGGTTGCGGTTGGTATCTTCCTTGAGAAAAATGCATTCCTAAGAAGTCTATCTCAGTTTGGGCTAGTTGACTTTTCTTTTCTGATAGCATTATACCATGGGCTTGGGCTATCTGGTAAAATTGGGCTAACAAGGCTTTATGGGATTTTTCATCTTTTGAGAATAGTAGTATATCATCAATGTAAATGAGGATACTGTCAAGGATGGGTTCAAATATTCGGGTTATGGCCTTTTGGAATAAAGATGGAGCTACCTTGAGTCCGAAAGGTACGACGGTCCATTGGTACTGAGCATTTGGGATGCAGAATGCTGTTTTGTGACGGTCTTTTGGGTCAATTCCTAATTGCCAAAATCCTGATTTAAGGTCAAATTTGGAATAGATCTGGGCATCCTTTATGAAGGAATTCAGGGTGGCTATTTTTGGAATAGGGAATTTGTCATCTTTGAGAAAATGGTTAAGAGGCTTGTAATCTATAACCAATCTCTTTTTTCCTCTAGTTTTTTTAGCTCTCTTTTCAACATAAAAGGCCTAACAAGCCCACTCAGACTTGGTTGGCTCTATAAGGCCTTGTCGAAGTAGTTGGTTACACTCTTCTCGGGCAAGTGCATAATCTGAAGGACTCATTCCTGGATGGGTTGCTTTGGTAGGATTTATGTCTTCATTTAGCTTGAGTGGGAGATCTACAAAGAAGTCTTTGTTTTTCCATAATGTATTAGGATGATGGAATTCTTCATGAGTATCTGCACAAAGTTTGAGTAATTTGGTTCGAACTTCTTCGTACTCCGTAGGAGCTTTGGAGAGGGAGTACATTTTTATTGTAGTGGAATATGGCTTGAATTCTCTTTTGAATTTCACTCCCCTAGGAAGTATTTGAAGTCTATCTGCTGCAGAATAAACATCAAACCCAATGACAATGTCTTTGTTTGGGAGCCTGCTTCCAATCACTTTAGTCCAAACTGTGCATCCTTGGAAAAACTTGATTCCAATTTTGTCTTTTTGTTATCAAGTCTGTCCTGAATATTTTTCCATCAGCTGCCATGAAGAAGGCACCGTGTGAAGTCCATGCATCTGGAGGAAGAATACTGGGGTTCATCATAGTAACTTGAGCACCTGTATCCATGTAGGCTATGGCATTCCTTGGATGAGCATACTTAGAAGCAAGTATCTTGATTTCAACGCAAGGAAGAGGGGGAGTAGGTAAAGATCTGGCTATTTGCCTGAGAGAATAGATTGGTACTTTATTCATCTCTTCTGAGTTGTTATCTTCTTCAGAGTCTTCTCGGAGAGCAAAGGCTGTATCTTCATCAGCCGAGCTTTGTTCTGAATATAGGGATTCGAGATCTGCTTCTGTAGGGTTGAGAGAGTCTATCATCTTTGCTGCTTTCTCTGGTTTGTTGGGACAGCTTTTTGAATAGTGTCCCTTCTTTCCACAAGCAAAACATCTCTGGCCTGTTTTCTTTCCTCTGGGTTGTTTTGGTTTGAAAAACTTTGTTTTCTTTTTTCTTTTGGAATGGCCTGTTGTTTTTGATTTATGGTATTTCTTTTTCTTATGTGAACAGTGGCATTTGTCTTTGCATCCAATTTCTTGATAATGCTTTTTGCAAGCTTTTCCAAACCTGGACTTTTGTTCCATTACTTCTGAGAAATGTTGTGCAAGCTGCACAATTCCTCTGAGGCTTCTAAAGTTGTCTGATGGATTTGGCCGAAGGTCATTGTATCAATTTCTCTGCCAGTTGTTCCTATCATCCTATGGATTTTAAGTTGGAGTTCCTGGGGTAGAGAGGAAACATATGTATGCTTGAGGCTAGGGTCATTAAAGCCGTTCAGTTGGTAAAATCTCTGGGACATTCTCTGGAAATGTTTCTCCAAATCCTTGATTTTCAAGGAGCAGCATTTCATCTCATAGTATTCTTGTATGGCTTTCCTAGCAAGCATGTCTATATCTCCAATAAATTCTTGATTTAAAACACCAAGAACATTTCTAGTGTTTTCCAACCTGTGAAGCTCGTCCTGTCTGAGAGGACTTAGATTGAGGTACCAATCTTTCAAGGTTCCTGTCATCCTACAACAGAATTCTTCAATCACCTTGTAGTGATCTACTCCTGGCTTCATGAGTTGAATATCTATCCAGGCTCCAAACTCCAGAAGTCTTTCTCTTCTTTGGTCTGAGGGTATGCCATCTAAGTTGAACCATGGCCCACTATGAATTTTTGGCTTTTCTGATGCAGATCATTCATCTGCTGTTTCTTCATAAAAGGATTCTTCATTTTTAAAGTTAACCATGAAGGCTTCTGAAAAGTCATCTATGTGCTGTTCTAAACTGATAGAAGGCTCATGACTAGAAGTATCTGAAGTTGAATGTTCAGAGGATGTTTCTTGTGATCCTTCTTCGTTTGTTGTAGTTATGGCTAAGGATTGAAAAGGTTGAGTGTCTTGATCTGGTAGATCTTCTTTCCTTTGTCTTGATGGAGGTGGTTCCGTGATTTCTTGGGAATCTGTGGAGGAGTCATGTCTGTAAAATGTTTCTTTACCCTTAGAGGTGGAAGTTGTAACTTTGGGTTTTCTAGACTCATAAGTTGTGGGTGTATGACGGATATAGTCTGGTGGAGTAAAATTGGCATAGAAATGAGGAGGTCTTTTAGGCTGGGTGAAACAAGGGGAGGAAGCAGGAATGCTGGAAAATGCAGGGGTGTTAGAAAAAAGATTTCCTTTTGGTTCAGGCTTGTATTCCTTGAAGGCTTGTATAAAGTCATCCATTTCTTTTAACTGTTTCTGTAGAGTCCTGATCTCTCTTTCTTTTTGGTCAAAGACTTTTCCAAACATTCTTTCTTCTAGCATGGTTCTTAGATCTCGATCTAGTTTGGTTACTTATTCCTTGAGCTCCTTGTCGTGCTTCTGCATCTTTTGAGACAAAACTTTGAGATCTTGATCTACTTCTTCGATTTTTTCTGTAGCCTTTTCTAGTTTACCACACATGGCTTGAATACTGTCATTTTGGGCAATTATGTTTTCTGATTGCCAATTGAGTACTTCTTCTGCTTGGGACAAAGGCTTGAGTTTTCCATCAGGATGAACTTCATTAGGTTGTATGAAAGGTTTGGAGGCCCTATTTATAATAGGATCAATCTTTCTCTCTAAGGCTGGGAATTGTTGTTCATATTGGGAAGAAGAAGGAGCTGTATACATGAAACAAGGGATATGCTCAATGTTTTGTGAAGCTTTGTAAGTTTTGCAATGATCAGAAGGAGACCAGGTGACTAAGTCTGGATCATTGGGTGGTATCAAGTTTTCTTCTCTAAGAATTCTAAGAGCCTCTTCATAGATCGGAAGAGGAGGAGCTTTCTTATGAATTCCTACCCAAGGACCATTGTCTGGGTCAAACCTTCTTTGTGGAGTGGATGGTGGTTTACATCTACCTTTCTTTCTGCCTCTTTCCTGGGTGATGATATACTGGTCTATATCATCATCATGCATCCAGCAATCACATTTTGGATCACACATGTCAGGGTCGACATCCCAAATGAAATGTCCATCTATTTTGTATGTGTAGATAGGTTCTCCACTGGCTGTTACTGCATAATTAGGGTACCAGTCTTCTTTGAGAATTGGTTCAATCATTAGAGTTTGGAAAATGGAGGATGATGAACATGGCTTCTCTTCTACAGGTCTGAAGATTGTCTTAACTGACTTATCAACCGATGATCTCCTAAAACTGGCTTCTTGTGTTTGTATCGGCCTTCTGTCCTCTTGCATTTTTTCATAATTTGTGATCCATTCTAATGGTATTAGTTGGATCAGTTATTCACGGGAGACCTTTCTGGGAATCTGAGCTATAGAGAGGATTTCATCCTCTCTACTGGCAAGAACTAACAGGGAGTCTGCTCCACATCCTGTTAAAGGCAGATCTATAGAATTATTCTGGAGGCGGTAGATTATCTGATGATGCAAGGTGGCTGCCAAGGATTCAGGAACTTGGTCAGATCCAGTGATCTGAACCTGTACCTTTAACCTGGTGGATAACGTTGTGTCTCTGAGTCTAACGTTGTAATTTGGAAAGATAGTTAAGACAACGCTACCGGCATGCAGCGAGGTTAAAACAGTTCCTATGACAACATTTTCATAGTGAAGATAGCTTGAGTCTAGCAAGGCTATCTTACAGAAAATTGGTTGGTTTTTCCTTCCATGGAGGGAAAGAATCAACCTGACAGCCCCAAAGTGAAGAGCTGTATATCCTTCTGTTTTCCAATGATCTATCAGATCCTGAGGGATCTCTAGATTTACATAATGTTCTTGGTTTGTGACTTTAAGAGTACATTGATCCAAACGAGAAGATTGGATATACTCTTTCATATCTGGTCGGTTTGTAGAGATGAGATTTTTGATGGTCCTAGTTAGGGATTTTTGTCTTTTAAAAATATTGTACGGACTAAGAAGAGGGGGTATGGTTTCAGCTACTTGTACATCTTCAGGAACATAAGAGTACTCAATGAGATTCTCTATTTTGTGAGAGTTGGTTCTTTTAAAGGATTTTGGGAGAGTTATGGCGGAAGTGTGAGTGATAGGCTGGGTTGATTTACTAGTGTTATCCATGATGAAGATGGTTTCCTTCCTACTCATCCTTTCTATTATATTCATACCATAATGCACCCCCACTGTTAGCAAGCAGGCTCTGATACCACTGCTGGCCGGGAGCCTCACAAACCGAGACAAACTGCCAACTCCTTTGGACTTACAAGTCTCAAGGTACCGAGGACCGTAGCATGGATCATTGATCATAGAGTTCATTATGACTCTACTGGAGGGTTTTCATGATATGAATATACTTAGCTAAGATTTTTGGAAGAAAAAGGGAGAGATTAGAAGAACATTGTTATATAAAACATGGGAGGGTTTTATTTATTTTTCGATGCCTCATTACAAGCACAAAAGGTCCTTTTATAGAAGAACCAAGCTGATAGAGAACCTCAATAATTTTATCGCCGGGTGCTCATTGGGCCCCATTGACACGATTCAAAAGAGAGATTCCTTCTTATCTAAAGGGCAACTAATGAACGGTTGCCGACATAAGCAAACAAATACAATCAAACAAAAGAGTGGCCCACACTTTTTACAAATGGCCGACAAAGAAATTATAAAGTAGATAGATTTTGTTGCATTCCACATCCTTTTGCCACGTTAGTGGTGCTTTATGATAGGCTCTTGACTAGGTGACATGTTTTGATCAGATAGATAGCCTGAGTAATCTTCTAGGTAAGGGAACATTGCTTCATATTCTCGATCTCCTACCGTTGGATTGCTTGAGCTAGCATCTGGATGGTCTTTAATCCACATAGCCTCATATTCATCAATTGTCATCTGGTCGCCTTCTTTTTGGGTAGAATTTTTTTCCCATTTTACTGGTTGTACTTGAGGGGGAAGATTTCCATGGCTTATGCAAGTGGTACCAATTGTGGCTTTCGAAGGATTATGAAAGTTCATAAGCCCCATGAAACTTCTCAATTCTTGACTTACCTGTGGATGTAATGGACAATCATCAACAGTTTCCCATAATGTACACTGAGGTTTACTAATCAAGAGTTTTGTTCTTTGGTCTGTCTCATAAGGCCTGTGCAAGATGAAAACTGTTTTGAACTTGAACATGTCTCCTTTGAATTTCCTTTTGTATAAATCATGTAAGGCTTTTTCAAGTTCTTTTCTCCATCTCTCAAGGGGAGAGTACCATTGAAGGGCTGCCCAAATTAATGATCCATGATTGTTGGGTTCCATGAGGTGCTGATACATGGCTTCAGTAGGGATGAGGACAGACATAACATAAAGACGGATGGTACACCATAAGTACCATAAATGATCTTCAGTGAATGGGACCTTTGGATTAATTAAAAAGGGTAAATAAAATGGGGTATCTGGATGGACAGGAGAAAGGTCTGGTACTTCCTTAATGGTCCTCATGATTTTTGCCATGTAATAAAAAATGTTTCTTCTTGCATAATCTTGGATCACAGAGAGAGAGCATGATGAATTTAGCCCTGGGGGAAAATCTTTGAAGATAGTAGCTCCGGATGGCAAGGATTTGATCATTAGGATTAAAGGGAATGAATGGCTATGGGTGAAAAGTTGGATCGGTTTGTTGGGTCTGGAGAGAAGGTATGGGATAAGGTTTTGTTTTCCTTTTATGTGTTGTACAGTAAAGTCATATCTGGAAAACCAATCTTTGAGGCGAAGATTTTGAGGGTCTGGAGGCATCTTGTTTTTGAATTCCAGTATCTTAGGAAAAGCAGAGTTGTCCATGTGAACTTCAAAATGATGGCCTCTAAGATGAAAATCAAACTTTTGTATCCCAATTTTACCGCTAGAGCTTCCTTGTATGTGGTATGGTAATGTTTTTTTGCTTCTTTGAACTGTCCACTGGCATGACCACAATAATACTTGGTGTTGTTGGTTCCTTCGATCAAAACAGCTCCCCAGTAGTGATCACTAGCATCTGTTTGAAGAATTCTTTTGCCATCACCAGTTATTTTTAAAGCAGGAGGGTTTTGGGGGAGTTGACTTTTCTTTTCTGATAGCATTATACCATGGTCCTGGGCTATCTGGTAAAATTGGGCTAACAAGGCTTTATGGGATTTTTCATCTTTTGAGAACAGTAGTATATCATCAATGTAAATGAGGATACTGTCAAGGATGGGTTCAAAGATTCAAGTCATGGCCTTTTGGAATAAAGATGGAGCTACCTTGAGTCTGAAAGGTACGACGGTCCATTGGCACTGAGCATTTGGGATGCAGAATGCTGTTTTGTGACGGTCTTTTGGGTCAATTCCTAATTGCCAAAATCCTGATTTAAGGTAAAATTTGGAATAGATCTGGGCATCCTTTATGAAGGAATTCAGGGTGGCTATTTTTGGAATAGGGAATTTGTCATCTTTGAGAAAATGGTTAAGAGGCTTGTAATCTATAACCAATCTCTTTTTTCCTCTAGTTTTTTCAGCTCTCTTTTCAACATAAAAGGCTTGGCAAGCCCACTCAGACTTGGTTGGCTCTATAAGGCCTTGTCGAAGTAGTTGGTTACACTCTTCTCGGGCAAGAGCATAATCTGAAGGACTCATTCCTGGATGGGTTGCTTTGGTAGGATTTATGTCTTCATTTAGCTTGAATGGGAGCTCTACAAAGAATTCTTTGTTTTTCCATAATGGGTTAGGATGATGGAATTCTTCATGAGTATCTGAACAAAGTTTGAGTAATTTGGTTCGAACTTCTTCGTACTCCGTAGGAGCTTTGGAGAGGGAGTACATTTTTATTGTAGTGGAATATGGCTTGAATTCTCTTTTGAATTTCACTCCCCTAGGAAGTATTTGAAGTCTATCTGCTGCAGAATAAACATCAAACCCAATGACAATGTCTTTGTTTGGGAGCCTGCTTCCAATCACTTTAGTCCAAACTATGCATCCTTGGAAAAACTTGATTCCAATTTTGTCTTTTGTTATCAAGTTTGTCCTGAATATTTTTCCATCAGCTGCCATGAAGAAGGCAGTGTGTGAAGTCCAAGCATCTGGAGGAAGAATACTGGGTTCATCATAGTAACTTGAGCACCTGTATCCATGTAGGCTATGGCCTTCCTTGGATGAGCATACTTAGAAGCAAGTATCTGGATTTCAACACAAGGAAGAGGGGGAGTAGGTAAAGAACTGGCTATTTGGCTGAGTGAATAGATTGGTACTTTATTCATCTCTTCTGAGTTGTTATCTTCTTCAGAGTCTTCTCGAAGAGCAAAGGTTGTATCTTCATCAGCCGAGCTTTGTTCTGAATATAGGGATTCGAGATCTGCTTCTGCAGGGTTGAGAGAGTCTATCATCTTTGCCGCTTTCTCTGGTTTGTTGGGACAGCTTTTTGAATAGTGTCCCTTCTTTCCACAAGCAAAACATCTATGGCCAGTTTTCTTTCCTCTGCCTTGTTTTGGTTTGAAAAACTTGTTTCTTTTTTCTTTTGGAATGGCCTGTTGTTTTTGATTTATGGTCTTTCTTTTTCTTATGTGAACAGTGGTATTTGTCTTTGCATCCAATTTCTTGATAATGCTTTTTGCAAGCTTTTACAAACCTGGACTTTTGTTCTATTACTTCTGAGAAATGTTGATGCAAGCTGCACAATTCCTCTAAGGCTTCTAATGTTGACTGATGGATTTGGCCGAAGGTCATTGTATCAATTTCTCTGCCAGCTGTTCCTATCATCCTGTGGATTTTGGGTTGGAGTTCCTGGGGTAGAGAGGAAACAGATGTATGCTTGAGGCTAGGGTCATTAAAGTCGTTCAGTTGGTAAAATCTCTAGGACATTCTCTGGAAATGTTTCTCCAAATCCTTGTCTGGCTTTCCTAGCAAGGATGTCTATATCTCCAATAAATTCTTGATGTAAAACACCAAGAACATTTCTAGTGTTTTCCAACCTGTGAAGCTCGTCCTGTCTGAGAGGACTTAGATTGAGGTACCAATCTTTCAAGGTTCCTGTCATCCTACAACAGAATTCTTCAATCACCTTGTAGGGATCTACTCTTGGCTTCATGTGTTGAGTATCTATCCAGGCTCCAAACTCCAGAAGTCTTTCTCTTCTTTGCTCTGAGGGTATGCCGTCTAAGTTGAACCACAGCCCACTATGATTCTTTGGCTTAACCGTGAAGGCTTTTGAAAAGTCATCTATGTGCTGTTCTAAACTGATAGAAGACTCACGACTAGAAATATCTGAAGTTGAATGTTCAGAGGATGTTTCTTGTGACCCTTCTTCGTTTGTTGTCGTTATGGCCAAGGATTGAAAATGTTGAGTGTCTTGATCTGGTAGATCTTCTTTCCTTTGTCTTGATGGAGATGGTTCCGTGATTTCTTGGGAATCTGAGGAGGAGTCATGTCTGTAAAATGTTTCTTTACCCTTAGAGGTGGAAGTTGTAACTTTGGGTTTTCTTGACTCATAAGTTGTGGGTGTATGACAGATATAGTCTGGTGGAGTAAAATTGGCATCGAAATGAGGAGGTCTTTTAGGCTGGGTGAAACAAGGGGAGAAAGCAGGAATGCTGGAAAATGCAGGGGTGTTAGAAAAAAGATTTCCTTTTGGTTCAGGCTTGTATTCCTTGGAGGCTTGTATGAAGTCATCCATTTCTTTTAACTGTTTCTGTAGAGTCCTGATCTCTCTTTCTTTTTGGTCAAAGACTTTTCCAAACATTCTTTCTTCTAGCAGGGTTCTTAGATCTCGATCTAGTTTGGTTACTTGTTCCTTGAGCTCCTTGTAGTGCTTCTGCATCTTTTGAGACAAAACTTTGAGATCTTGATCTACTTCTTCGATTTTTTCTGTAGCCTTTTCTAGTTTACCACACATGGCTTGAATACTGTCATTTTGGGCAATTATGTTTTCTGATTGCCAATTGAGTACTTCTTCTGCTTGGTACAAAGGCTTGAGTTTTCCATCAGGATGAACTTCATTAGGTTGTATGAAAGGTTTGGAGGCCCTATTTGTAATAGGATCAATCTTTCTCTCTAAGGCTGGGAATTGTTGTTCATATTGGGAAGAAGAAGGAGCTGTATACATGAAACAAGGGATATGCTCAATGTTTTGTGAAGCTTTGTAAGTTTTGCAATGATCAGAAGGAGACCAGGTGATTAAGTCTGGATCATTGGGTGGTATCAAGTTTTCTTCTCTTAGAATTCTAAGAGCCTCTTCATAGATCGGAAGAGGAGGAGCTTTCTTATGAATTCCTACCCAAGGACCATTGTCTGGGTCAAACCTTCTTTGTGGAGTGGATGGTGGTTTACATTTACCTTTCTTTCTGCCTCTTTCCTGGGTGATGATATACTGGTCTATATCATCATCATGCATCCAGCAAACACATTCTGGATCACACATGTCAGGGTCGACATCCCAAATGAAATGTCCATCTATTTTGTCTGTGTAGATAGGTTCTCCACTGGCTGTTACTGCATAAATAGGACACCAGTCTTCTTTGAGAATTGGTTCAATCATTAGAGTTTGGAAAATGGAGGATGATGAACATGGCTTCTCTTCTACAGGTCTGAAGATTGTCTTGACTGACTTATCAACCGATGATCTCCTAAAACTGGCTTCTTGTGTTTGTATCGGCCTTCTGTCATCTTGCATTTTTTCATAATTTGTGATCCATTCTAATGGTATTATTTGGATCAGTTCTTCACGGGAGACCTTTCTGGGAATCTGAACTATAAAGGGGATTTCATCCTCTCTACTGGCAAGAACTAACAGGGAGTCTGCTCTACATCCTGTTAAAGGCAGATCTATAGAATGATTCTGGAGGCGGTAGATTATCTGATGATGCAAGGTGGCTGCCAAGGCTTCAGGAACTTGGTCAGATCTAGTGATCTGAACCTGCACCTTTAACCTGGTGGATAACGTTGTGTCTCTGAGACTAAAGTTGTAATTTGGAAAGATATTTAAGACAACACTACCGGCATGCATCGAGGTTAAAACAGTTCCTATGACAACATTTTCATAGTGAAGATAGCTTGAGTCGAGCAAGTCTATCTTACAGAAAATTGGTTGGTTTTTCCTTCCATGGAGGGAAAGAATCAACCTGACAGCCCCAAAGTGAAGAGCTGTATATCCTTCTGTTTTCCAATGATCTATCAGATCCTGAGGGATCTCTAGATTTACATACTGTTCTTGGTTTGTGGTTTTAAGAGTACATTGATCCAAACGAGAAGATTGGATATACTCTTTCATATTTGGTCGGTTTGTGGAGATGAGATTTTTGATGGTCCTAGTTAGGGATTTTTGTCTTTTAAAAATATTGTACGGACTAAGAAGAGGGGGTATGGTTTCAGCTACTTGTACATCTTCAGGAACATAAGAGTACTCAATGAGATTCTCTATTTTGTGAGAGTTGGTTCTTTTAAAGGATTTTGGGAGAGTTATGGCGGAAGTGTGAGTGATAGGCTGGGATGATTTACTAGTGCTATCCATGATGAAGATGGTTTCCTTCCTACTCATCCTTTCTATTATATTAATACCATAATGCACCCCCACTGTTGGCAAGCAGGCTCTGATACCACAGCAAGCCTGGTAAAGAGGCATTCCATTAATGCATTATGCATCAATATACCCAATATTGAGTAAAATATTGGAGAACTATTCACACTTTTTGCCAAAGATTCTCAGGGACTTGCATTTAATTGGACGTGATCTTTTCTACACCCATTTACTGTTCATCCAACTCAGGAGGACGTTTTTGTCCTTTGGCAGTTAAAGAATTGCTTTTATCAAGGACAAGGAAATAGCTACTATGTGATATGGTTAGATGCAATTTTCAATAAATCTGCCAGGCAAATCTTTTAAAAAGAAGTCTTTTATCCCTTCCATGAAGCTTTGATGTTGAACTTTTCATGTTGATTGGATCTCCAAGCCAAACGTGTGGAGCATTGTTTTTTCACTCAATTATATTAATACATCCTCCGGTCACTAATATAATCAAAAATCTACTTTTTAAATTCATTCAATTAATGATGTATGTAGTCTATAATAAGGATTACATACATCATTAATTGAATGAATCTAGAAAGTGGATTTTTGCTTATATTAGTGACTGGAGGGTGTATATTGATATTGATTTATTAATTGCTCCATCCTTTTGAAATGAACAGTTAAATATGTTTTTAGTTCTCACATTTTGTGTCTTTTTGAAGAATAATCACTGCATTTTATTAAATGTTTTTAAAATCCTCACATTTTATCTCTGTTATCAAAATTAGTCACCGTTGTTAATTCTTTAACGGAATGTTGATGTTACAGTTAATCGGTCCCAATTATTTTTCAAAGTCATTTAAAATGTTTGGACAAAAAACACGGATATAAAATGGCTGAGGACTATACTTTATTTGTCTATAATTTATTTGTTTTGACATTCTCATATTCTCATTCATACTTAGGTAACCGCCATTGTGAATCCTGAAGGTAAGGTAATAAATACAAAGCCTCTAAAAACTTTCATATATTCTCATTCATGTAAGGTAACCGCCACTGTCTTGTGCGTATGTAGATGTCATAGGCAGAGCTTATCATCATTTCTATTAGTATCCTATTGATTGATGTATCCTTTAGGTGCTTTTCCTTTCAAGATCTCATTAATCTTTGTTGCAATTCTAATAAAGCTCACAATGATATAGAGAAGCACATTTTTTTAGGGATTTATTCCAAAAATCCAGCAGAACATAGGGACTTTATTTATAATTAGCAAGTTTAATATGAATCACACAAGAAATCACTGCTGCCTGTCTTCTACAGGTTAAAGATGTCAGTGGATGGTAGATTACATTTTATTCATGTTTTTGGCCATTTAATTTTGTGTTTATGATGATGGTGGCATTCACTTGAGTGAAAATGTTGGAACTAAATGCGGCATATTGATGATATATAGCATGTTGATGATGTATCCCATTCACAAATTGCATAAAGTTATTGATTATGGTTCAATCACAATTACCTATTGCAGAAAAGTAGTGATCATGTCACTAAAATAAAAAACTTATACTCATTTGGATGCTGATATTGATATTGATGAGTGGTTCAAGGTTATTGTCTTTAAAGATTGATATTTTGTTATGTTATCGTTGTGTTACAATGTACAAATATATATAGTACAAAATTTACCAATTATTAGTAGTAACGTACAATGCTCGCTACAACATATTAAACTGAGGTATTCTAGCTCCTAATATAAATAATGACTAATCAAATATTTGTTGACTATACCAAGTCTGCTCTTAATGCACTAATGACAATATCAAATATCCTTTAGTATTTGATGACCAAATAAAATCTTCCTTTTATTCTTCTGTGATACCACCATATTTGTGGATTTTATTTGGTCCATTATTGTTACTGCTGCTTTGCTACTGCAGACTTAATGATTTTTGGCATTCATGATTTGGAGAACGTGCTTAATGATTTTTGGCATTCATGATTTGGCGAACATGGTCGAGGACTGTTTGTTTATGAGTTTAAGTCCTTTTTGGTGTTCATGATTTTTGTGGGATATTTTGTGTGTTTATATTTTAAATGTCCGCGTGTTTGTATGCTGTATTTCCATCTACTTTTATTAATTTGCCTGTGGTGCGCTGTTTACTTCATGACATACACGTTTGTATTTTTGTACCACATTAGTATCGTTGTTGTGAATCTTTGACCAATTGTGTATAAGTAATAGGCTTCTGTTCATTCTTACGCTTGCTGTCTTAATGTTTGTTTAGGTCTTGCGCCTTTGCCTTGGTGTTGTTAATCAACGTTTGTGTTGCCCGTGCGTCGCACGGGTTACACACTAGTTATGTACTCTGACTAGAGATATAGGTTGTTTCAGGAAGCAATGGATGTTTATGCATGTGGACAACTTAATTGTACCAAAGAGAGCTTCTTTTTTCTCTATTGATTTTAAAAGCCACCAAAACAATATTTTTTTTTTCTTTTCAATTTTGACTTTTTGGATTCAAATGTTTAAAAATTTGAAGTATGCATTTTAGACTCTCGGATTGATCATTTAATAGTTGTAAAAATTCTAATATTTTTTTAAGTAATATTTTATATCTTCAGATTGGTCGATCTGAACGTGTAAAATATTTTGGAAAATTTAAGTTATATTTTACACATTCCTAAAATAGTACTAACACTAACTAATGAAAATGAAACGCAGCAGAAAACCACCGTTTTACTACTAAGATTTTCTTTGCTTCCGACAAAATCTTGGCATCTACTAGATTCCTGGCCAATCCAATTCAAGAAATCTCCATCCTCAGGAACGAATAAATTTCGCTTTGGAACACGCTCTTTAGCAAAGAAAATCGCATCACACGCGCCAATGTGATTAAATATAGTAATTGATAAATGTTCATTTTCTTATTTTGATTAGAAAAAGATTATTAAAGTTCCATAATCTTAGTTCGGTTGATAAGAAAATTGCACAATATATACATGTGTTGGACATATCATGCATTTGTCTTTACCAACTGAGCTAAGCTCATGACAAAAAAAATGTGTTCGGATTCAATTTTTTTAATTTTCAATATGAGAAGTATTTTATATATCTTTGCTTTCAACTTTGAGATTATGTTTTAGCTTTGTAACAAAAAAAAAACTTTGAGACTAGGTTTATTAGACGAGAATTAAATATGATTATTCACACTCTTGCTACATCGATATTTTTTTTTGGATTAGTCACTGTCATCTATTTTCTCGATACACAATAGTCGGTCATCGAATAATTAATCATTTACTTAAGGTATGAGAGTCTCTTTTTTTATTTGAGAAATTCTTACACGAACTCTTACCTAAGAGATCATTTTTACAACCAACCAATTAAAATCAAACATATCATTAAAATAATAAAAATAATTAATATCATAATTTTTTCTCATTATTTTTAATATTTCTCTCTCCTTTTTCCACTTTCTTTAACCAGCAAAAACCACCCACCATCATTTATTGTTTCCATTTCCTTAATTAAAATCACATTTTTTTAAAGTTAATAACATGTGTCATATTTTTATTGGTTGGGTGTAAGAATAATCTCCTAGGTAAGAGTTCATGCAAGAATATCTATTTTTATTTTTGGACAAAAGTATGAGAGTCTCTTATCATTTGAACCAAAGTGATATTAAAAAGTAAACATTAAATAATTTTGACTGGCTTTACTATTTATTATTAATTTTATAAGTTAACATTAAATAATTAATAGTCAATCGATTTTTCTTTTAAAAGGAATCCAATTTTGGCTTCTTAAAATAGGTTCTTTATCAGGTAATAATTGCTTGATTCACATAAATAATTAATAAAAAATTACAAAAGTTTGACCAAAAAATCAAATAAAGTGGATAGTGATATTATCAAATTATTTCTGTTGAATACTTGTATTCACTATTATTTTAAGAATAATGAATAATAAATATAATATTAATTATACAATAAAATTGAAAAAATATAATTTATATTACATTTAAAACTTGAAAAGAACGTCCCCATAAGTCTAGCTCAGTTGATAGATACCTCACATTATATATGTAAGTGTTAGGGTTCGAACTTCATACTATTCACTTATTCATCTAAAAATGTGAATTTTTAGTCATGAAGGTACTTGATAAAAAAAAACTTGAAAAAAACATTTATGTTAAAATAGTTTTGTTGCAAATATGCAAATCATTGTCCTCGTTTTTTTAAAAAGACAAACTAACCCACCAAAATTGACATTGAGAAAAGTCAAATTTAAAACGTTAACAAGAGCATAGTTGAAGACCTTAAGCCAACATCACCAAACAAATTATTTCCCTTTTTATTACAATCTTAATGTTTTATTGAGAGTGTATTTTATAAGCAATTTTAAGTTGGAACAGTCGCGACCACACTTTGTCCATTGTGTATGTTTATTGGAGTATCTCTTTGATCACCGAACTAATATAAAAATTGAGTATAATATATTTTGTTCGTGTACAGTTATTTTACATATGAATTTAATGATGTGTTTCCACCTTAATTAATGAGTATGACAATTTATTCATTTTTATATTTATTAATTAACGTGTCAACACATCATTGAATGAATGTATAAATAATTATACATTGACGTACTCCCTTTGCTATCAATTACTATAAGCAAATTTGACCTTTTAGATTCATTTAATTAATGATGTATGTGGTTCATAATATGAACCACATACATCATTAATTGAAGGGTTAATTAAGTAAATGGTCCCTGTAAATATTCAGAATTTTGTTTTTAGTTCCTATAAAATAAAATCACACTTTTTAGTCCTTATAAAATTTTCCATCATCATTTTTAGTCTCTATAAAATTTTTCCATTAGCATTTTTTTTTGGTGGAATTCCATTAGCATTTTTAGTCCCTATAAAAAATTTCCATCAACATTTTTGGTCCCTAAAATGCTTAAGGAAAATGTCACAGGGACTAAAAAGTGTGATTTTATTTTATAGGGACTAAAAACAAAACTGTGAATATTTATAGGGACTAAAAACTTAATTAACCCTTAATTGAATGAATCTAAAAAGTAAAATTTGCTTATAATTAGCGACGGAGGAGTAATATATTAATTAGTTTTATAAAAAAATAAAATAATTATGCAATATGGACCACATATATCATTAATTGAATGAATCTAAAATGTAAAATTTGGTTATAATTAGCGACGGAGGAGTAATATATTAATTAGTTTTATAAAAAAAATAAAATAATTCTGCAAATTATTGTGGTTGCAAGCCTCCCAATCAGAATGATCCACATATACAACATTTATTAAAAGAGAAAAAGAAACAATGCAAAAAAACAAAGGGCAAAGCGCGCGTGGGATTTAACAATAACTATTTTTTTCTCTGTCTTTCTTCCCATAATCATAACCATAATTGATGATATAGGCCTCTATCTCTTGTGGTCACACACTTTCACTTTCCCTTCTCTGTTTCTCTTCTCCTCTGTTTCGCTTCAAATACAAATTTACACATAAAAGTACTTACCCTTTTTCACAATTTTCAATATTGCTTCACTATTTCAAAGGTACATACTTTGTTTTTTCATCTTGGTTTTTGTCACTTTGTCATTTTTATGTTGTTTTTATTGTCTGTGTCTTACTTCTGGAAACAAAGCAATATATTTTTATTGTTTGTTTTAATCAATTTTGCTTGATATTTTGTTAGAATAGATATATTAATGTCACACAAGAACACAAACTATTGATCACATAGTTCAACCAATCATGCATATGTCTTTGATAGCAGAGTGAATGTTGTAGTTTTTTTATTATGCAATTCTTAGAATTATAGAGTGAATAATTGTATATGAAACAATTAAGTTATGTGATTGGGGACATCAATGTGTTTAGGCTTGAATTGAGACAGATTTACTTCATATTTTGAAGTCTATATTTATGTAGTATATGAAATGAATGCTCATAAATGATGTTTATAAGCTAGGTAGCACTTGCACACTGACACAAACACCAGACACAACACTACAATTGATACGTAGGTACCAGTAATAATTTGAGAAAATGAGAGTGATTGAATATAATCACGTGCATCAGTGTCATGTGTGTGTTGTTGGACACACGTGTGTCAGATGCTGACACATGTTAGACACCAGCTACGTATTCAATCTGTCATGTTGGTCTTTTTGCTTATCTTCATTGTCTTTTTCTAACAATGCATGGTCTCACCAATTGAGCAATCAAAGGAAAATACCAAATTAACAAATTTTGACTTGCAGGATCACTCTCTTTTTGTTCATATAATGTTTTAGTTTTTCAATTATGCCTACTTCTTTGAAGATAGCAAAGTGAGCGTTGTACTTTTTCGATTACGAAATTCTTATAATTACAGAATATAGCGCGGTATTTAAATACTACAAGTAAATAGTTACACACGAGAACTCAAATGATTTATCACAAAGTTCAACCAACTGTGGTTTTCTGAATATGTAATTCTTAGAATTATTGAGTAGTATGAAGCATACTCAAAAGGTTTGTTTTTGCATTGGCTGCTGGAGTGTGAAGATTGAATATCTGTGTTATATTGATGGACACTCTTCATTCCCATTTGTGATGAACTGCTTGTAGGGAGCTTAAATGTGTGCTTTATCAAATAAGAAATTAAACAATGAAGTTATGTAATTAGGGACATCAATGTGTTTAGGATGAAATTGATGCTTATTTCTGTTATGGACTACTACATATTTTGAATATATATCTGTAGTAGATGAATTGAATGCTCGTACACGATGTTTATAATCTATGAAGCACGCTCATAGATGTGGATACTAGCCAGTACACTGACAGTTATGCAGAGACACCGGCAATAATTTGAGAAAATGAAACTGATTGAATATAACCTCACGTGTTGGTGCCAAACACTGGAAGTGTCGGTCGGTGCTACATTGTTTATAAGCTTTTTGATACTTCACTATAATGTTGGTCTCTTGATTTATCTTCATTGTGTATTCTAACAATACACTGTCTCACAAATGGAGCAATCATAGGGAAAGAGAAATATATGCCTTTTAACTATCAGTATCTGAAGTAACATTAATGTTCCTTGCAGGATCACCCTCTTTTTGTTCATATCATGTTTCAAAATTTTGACTTGCTTTCTTAATTTTTTTTTACTTGCTTTGCTTTATGTAGGTTGTTGAATCTGGTTCTGTTTTTTTCCATCTTCAGAATCTTCAATCAGTTAACAAATATGTATCCCGGTGGCTATACTGCTGAAATCACAAACTTAACCCCAAGAGCGACAGAGAATGATGTGCAGAACTTTTTTGAATACTGTGGTGTAATTGAACGTGTTGATGTGATAAGGTAAGGTTACTTAACATTGTTTATTGGTAAATTTTCTTCTAGTCAAAATGAAACTTTTTGTTCAAAATTGAAAATAGTTTTTGAATTTGTTTCTGGTTTATGATTACATATTGGATTAATTGTTGCTTAGATAGTTAATGGATACACCAGGTGTTGAAACTCATTAATAAACTATGTAACTTCATTAACCACGAATTTGGACTTGGTTAACGTAATCTACTGAACGTAATTCACCACATATTTGAACTGCATACAAACGTAATTTCATTAACCACAACTTTGGACATGGATAACCATAATTTCAGGTGTTTCATTACATCAAGATTTGAACACCTGAAAATTGTGGTTTATGACATCCAAATTCATGGCTACAAAAATTACATTAAGGGTTAGCGAGTTTTGAGACCTGGTATATCTATTAACCATATACTGAACGCAATCAACCACTTATTTGAACTTCGTTAACTACTTAAGATTGTTTTCGCAAAAGAAGTTCAAATAGCACAACTGTATTTGATAGAATAGAATAGACTCCAGCTTATCTTAGCTTCACTGTTCATACAGTTTCTTGTTAAAAAGTTTTACTGATTATCTAGAAATGAAATATATTGAAGTTTTTCTGATGTATTATTTCTCCTAATAGTGGTAAAGATCATTTAATGAAGCTGTGCAATTATCTTCTTAAATGTATTACCATAATAGTCAGTTTTTGTAAGCGATAACAATTAGCATGCTTATCGATGTCATAAAAATTTGACAAAGTTTAATAATTACAGGGATGCTGATATAGAATGTTATTTAAAAGATCTTATCTATTTGTTCCTTGACCATATTTCATATCTCTGTTGAATAGAAAGATTGCATGTTGTAACTTTGTAAGTTGGAGGGCCTATATGGTAGAACTGTTAGTTTACTTCATAGTATATGTGAAGAGTTCTTGGAACTAATTGAAAAAATGACTTTTTTCTTAATAATGATACAGGTCCAGTGATTATGAGTCTACTGCATATGTGACTTTTAGGGATGCTTATGCCCTGGAAACTGCATTATTGCTGAATGTAAGGCTTTTATCATCTTTGTTGGATATCATGGAATAACTGAATGCATAATGAATTTCCTTGTTCTTGTCAACTTTCAATTAATTGTGTGCTACTTAGATATTTGTAAATCTATAAAGCATAAAAGTTTTGGTGTTGTGGGCTTGTGTATCAGACATGTTCTCTACAGCATGTTGTTCGACACACCAGTGTTATGGTTGTGCTTCCGTGTCGTGTTGTATCAAGTCGCATGTCTATTTCAATGCCATGGTACATACAGTTTGTGATCGAGTGTCGTTATATGCTTTCTTACTGAAATGTAAGATAGATTTCAAATCTTTTTATAGTTTGTTTTACTTTTTGATCGAAACGTGGACCGACAGAAGAATGGTCGGAGTGAGTAGAAGACGTGTGTGTTAGGTGGCATATAGTTGCATGAGTATGTTGGTAGGGTGGTTTGCTGCAACTACTCTAACCATCAAGTCAATATATAAATGAGGTGAGATATACGTAAACAGTAAACACGTAGCTTTTTCAGAGGCGTAGCAAGAGAGTAGTGTTTTTAGCCAGAAATACCGTTGGTTTTGAGTAGGCAAAGTGGATGATGATTTGGCGTGATTGCGAATCACCTGGTCAGGATTAAGTGACTTCCGCCGTACGCTTAGGGAAGTATACTCCACCTATGATTGCCCCTGATTGGGTCTTGGCCCACTCCAGAACAACGTTGATGAAGAAAATGACTGTATTTGTTTATGGATTGTTTAAGTTCAGCATCTAAATAATGATAGACAGCTTCATTGGGTCTTGTCTTTTCCAAATATAACTCTACAATGGATGATGAACTATAATTACATATGCAATTTCAATTTCATTACATTAGAAAATTTTGTTTTACTTAATATATTGTGATAGTTGTGCCTGTTCAATTCAATTCATCTTGATTTTGGTCCAATGCTGTTTCAGGGATCGATGATTTTGGACCAATGCATTTCTATTTCACGCTGGGAAACTTATACAGATGACAGCAATAACTGGAACAATCATACTCCAAACCATGAAGACAGTATAACATACTCACAAGTATGGATAAAATCCTTCCTTAGAATGCTCTCTTACTTATAGAGAAAAGTCTTTTTTCTTTACATTTTCGGATATATTCATAAATCATGGTAACAATTTGAGATCACTGTTTTGATACTGTTGAAATGAATGCACATGTTAAAGTATATACCACAGAAATTAAAGTTATTTGAATATAATTCAATGTTCAGAATAAGGGAAATTTATGTTTTGGAAAATTGGAAAGTCATAAATCTCCAGGATAGCTTATGAAAAGTAGCTTATAGCTGATATAAAAACAATTTGACTATTTTATGTTATAAGCTCTTAATTAAGTTGTTTATCCAAATAAGGCTTAGTCAATTGTTTCAAAATCTATTTTTACGTTGGCCTTTTGTAGTTGGCTTGTGTACTCCTGTCTTGATTCGTCGCTTCTTGTTACTGTAAGCTGTAGTAAAGAAAGCAACCATAATAATAAATACTTTAGAGTTTATGATTCTCACAACATAAAAGAAACATACCTTCTTCCATGATGGTAGAGAGTAGAAGTAATCATCGTCCTAATCACAATCTAACCTTACATGTTCGTTCTTTCTCAAGACCTGTTATTGATGACAGATGACAAAGAAACCTTATGGGAGAGATAAAGTCATTGATCCTGTTCGATCGTTATTAACAGTTATAGGATGTTTTCAACTTCTGACACTAAATCCTTAGGCCTGTTACTTAGTTAAATTGCATAATGTCTCAAAACATAATTTCACACGAGTCATCATAATTAATTAATGAATCTAAATTAGTAGTTTTCACTTATTTGTCAACTTATTTCAACATGTTTTTTCTTCGACAGGATATGCACATGGACAAGTTTATTTCTTCCCCTGGAGAAGCACTGACTATGGCCCAACAGGTTGTCAAAACAATGGTAGCTAAAGGATTTGTGCTGAGCAAAGATGCATTTGTGATGGCAAAAGCTTTTGATGAATCGCGCAGTGTATCATCTACAGCAGCAAACAAGGTTGCTGAACTCAGCAACAAAATTGGTTTGACTGAAACCATAAATTCAGGCATTGAAAGATTTAAATATGTGGATGAAAACTATCATGTTACAGATATCACCAAATCAGCTGTGACCGTAACGGGGACAACAGCTATAGTTGCGGCAACAGTTACTGGGAGAGCAGCTATGGCTGCTGGTAATGCTATAGCCAGTAGCAGCTACTTCGCGAAAGGAGCTCTTTGGGTTTCGGATATGTTATCTCGTGCGGCGAAATCAGCCGCTGATTTGGGTCATCATCAAAACAACTGAAACTCCAAAACATACACTAAAATGTTTGGTTGTTGCACACAAGCAAAAAACTACAATTGTTTGGTGATACTGTATTACCGTATACGGCTACTTATCTGGTGCAAATGTTGATATCACTAGTTTTGGCGAATCCATGATGAGCAGCAATTGGTTTATGTATGTATCAATAAGAAATCAGAACAACTGATTGAGTTTATATTTGTATCTATTGGGATAGTTTCTTGTTTATTTTTCTATTCACTAGTTTTGTTCAATTTATTTACTATGTACTGCTGATAAACATCCAGTCATATTTTATAATACAGTTATTTGTGCAGATAGTTT
The DNA here is from genome assembly GCF_051527215.1 of Medicago sativa. Taxonomy (NCBI): domain Eukaryota; kingdom Viridiplantae; phylum Streptophyta; class Magnoliopsida; order Fabales; family Fabaceae; genus Medicago; species Medicago sativa. The sequence goes on along the minus strand of NC_140755.1, from coordinate 9,400,905 downwards.
AAGATTTAGGAAATCGTATTGCGACATGACATTATGGTGGATTTGGTCCCCTGACGTAGTTATAGATTTCGGCTGTTCGATGATAAACTACTGGTCGAGATTGTTTCAAGTTAATTATTGACTAATGACCGTATAATCAGAGCCGTCTGAACTTAAATTAATAACCAAAATTCCCTATAGTGTGTAACTACATGAACCTGCTAGTGCAGGCGATCCATGCCCCATATTGGTGATATATATGATTGGACCTCAGCTTGAAATTGTTTACACTATCAAGCATTGTGATTGTTTCTGCCTTGAAATACAGTGATTATCACCTTGTTGGTGATGAATCTCTCCTTGATGAATCCTCCATTGGTAGACACTGTAACGCTATTTTTTGGATGACATTCATCTAATTTATTAAAGACTCCCGTAATAAGATGATTTCTATGTTTGGTTTAGCGTTAGACTTGTAATTCTTGCGTTCCAATGCAAAACCAACGTGATACTTAGAAGCTCCATATAATAGCTTCAAATGTAACATGTTTTGTGACCGTTGAATTGAATTTTTCCAAACACGTGCGATAAGAGTTTGTTGTAAAGGATAAGGTCTTTATTTAGCTCACTTGCTTATCCACTTCAATGGTCTTCTTCTAGTAGTACCGGTGATTCGACTTGATTGAAGGTCACGAGGTCCATCCCAATACAATTTTTTTGGTTTCTTAGGTTCTCTTCACAGGAGATAATTCTGTCTGAGGCATTGTCGGACATTAGATGTAGACACCTCTCCGCTCTGGTCTGGATTCAAACATCTAATTGCCACTATCCCAATACAATTATTGAACTTAATATGGAAGCCTTTGATGTCAGATTACTTAGTTGCATCAAACAGACTTTCATGCTGCCAACACACTTGGTTGTTACTTGTTACTTAGTTTCAACATAAGCTGACATTGATTTACATAATAACATGCTAACTACTTTCTAATATTTTAATGTTTCAACCAATTCTTTGCCAACTATATTGTTTTGCTTTTAGAGGCATCATAGCCAATATTATCTCATTCCTAACTTTTTTATCATCCCCTTTACAACCCAACCACTTCTTTGCCGTGACCAACTTACTTTTGTTCAATAATAAAAAGTTACATGGATTGATATATAAGATTATTTGAATGTTTCTTTCACTCATTGTCCTTAATAATTTGCAAGTTTTTCTACGAAAAGTCATGTTGATTACAAGCATATGTGGGCTTGATTTTGGTAGGCTTGTCCTGCTGAATGAGTAGTGTGGTCGATCCCTTTTGTATCTATAAAAGTTAAAACAATATCCACTTGCAATCTTTTTTATTTTGGACGATACTTTTTCGCGTATCTTTGATTTCACTTCAAAAAAATAGACAAAAGTTGTTTTAGAAGAGTATAATTATTTTTGATATTTTTAAATATTTTCTAGTTGCATCTATTTGATCTACACTATTCATTCTAAACTAAAGTTAGAATTATGTCTTTTCGTCTCTACGTTTGATTTTTATATTTGAATTTATTTTTCAACCCACTTTTATATGAACATATTTAATGATAAACCATTTTACATTCTATTCACTAGATAAACCAATTTAAAACTGTAACCAAAAAAATATAAGATGATCAATTTATTTAAGGTTAATTTTTACTATCATACACACGTTTTTATAAGTGCACTTCCAGAAACCATAAGTTATCAAGGAGTACATTTTTCACACAACACAAAATTGGGTAGCACTTTGGTGCCATTAATGGCACCGTGCCATTAAATCTTGATCATTAATGGCACCAAGATAGATGTGTTGTGTGGCCCAGATGTAATGACAATGTGTTTGTGTGGCCCAGATTTAATGGCATGATGCCATTAATGGCACCAAAGTGCTACCCCACAAAATTAGTGTTTTTTTTTTTTCTCTTTCAAATGTGGTGAAAGTTTCTCCATTTTCATGGTTTGTTTCATTCCTATAAACGGGCATTATTTAACTTCTTTTTTGCCACATAAAGCTTAAGTTGATAGCTTAGAAAAGCATGTTTTTACTTTTTAGTCCCCATTAAATTGGATAAATGTTAACTTTTGTCTTTGTGAAAAGTTTAATTATTGTTAATTTTTTAACGTGGGATCATTATCATCACATAAAATATGATCTGAACACGTGTTTATAAGTGAATGCAATCCTCGCATCACAAGCCGGTTTAGTGAAGTTGTATTGGGCCGAACCACGGTTTCTAAGATAGTATCAGAACCTCTGTTAAGATCTTTCGACCGCATGTTATCAGGTTTCCGCTATCGGAGCACACATCATCTATGTTCACGACCAAGCCCAATAGTGCTGGTCATGAGGGAGTGTCTTAAAGAGTCTCACATCAGATAAAATATGGTTGAACATATGATTATAAGTAGGGACAATCTTCATCTCACAAGTCAATTTTATGAGGTTTTGTTAGACCAAACCGCGATTTCTAAGAATTTCTTCAAAATCAATATATAAGAGTTTTTTTTGGCTAAGGAATAACATTTTGAGTATTCTACGTCTTTTTTGTTGTTAAGGTATCGAGTATTGTACATCTAACACTGTCCTCCAAATAAATATAAGCAATTGACACTTCTAGCATTTAAGAACTGTAATTGTCATCTACAACCAACCACCTAAATGGATTATGATTTTGATTGGACGACAAGGGACGTGTAGCCTATTGAGAATTTCTTGCCTCTAGGTCCATTCACTACATAAACCCATGAAGATGATTTAAAAAGACACGAAGTAGGTATGGGAAAATAGTTTGCTTCTTTTTGTCACAAATCATTTGTATCATTTCTCATGTTCCTTAGTTGTGTATTCTTTAGTAAATGGCACGACATTGGTTTATTTCCTAAATTTTATGAATATATAAATATAATCAAATTTTATGTAGTTTTTTTCATTCTTTACCTAGTTAAATAATTGAATTTTGTTCCAATTTCAAATTTGAAACAAATTGAATTTAATCTAATTCAAATTAAATTCAAATTTAATTTTAAATTGAATCTTATCTAATACTTAAACTAATCATAACAAATAAAACCTAAACTAATTATGATTAAAATTTGAATTAAATATTAGTATTTAAAATAAAAATGATAATTAATAGATAGCAGAATTCATTCTACAATTTTATGTTTAATTTATCCTATGATATTAGCCGACTATAATTTTCATTCGAAAAAAAACAGACAAATAGACACATAAATCTCTATCTTAATGTTAATAAAAAATATTAATTTCATATAATTAGCTAGGTAACACTCTTTAAAAAAAAAAAAAAAAACTAGGTGACACAAATGTGGCCCTTCCCTTTAATGAACAATAAAAATGTTAATGAAAAGTTTGAAAATCTATTTCAAAATTCAAGTTCCCATTTGAAAGAGTATGTTATGGCCGGTGTGTGTGATATCTGAAGTCAAAATTGGTGATTTTTCAAATCTATATGTTGTGGACCACCTAGTCTAAAATGTGTTGTTTTCCTTCTTAGAAGATCACAAATTCAAATCAGGGGTTTCAGATTCTTCTAATTAAAGTTTGATTTCGACAATAAAGTGTGTTGAAAAACTTACTAACGGAAGATGTCAATGCCGTTTTTTTTTTTTTTGCTTGTGATTACATATTTGAGTAATTAATCTCTTCTTAACAATAAAAAAAGAGCAATTAATCTCTCAGCTATTAGCAATTGCCAAAAAAAAAACTCAACTATTAGCAAGTGACTATATAAGTTACGATGTCAAAAGAAAAAAATTGATGTTATTTGAATATCAAAAAGTCGACGTTGTATTCAAACGATATTCTAACAATGTATGAAAATACATCATTTATAATTGTTGTATGATTTGGAGAGAGAGAAAAAGGTTGTCTAAATAACATTACTCAATAAAAATTAGAAAAGACTAATCGAATCTTCTATGACGAACTGCAAGGAGCACCGACTACAATTTCAAAAGAAACATAGTTTAAAAGATTAGATAACTCAACTGATTTAAATTAAAGATTGAAGAATTAAAAAATGGGAATTTAAAATGCTAACCTAAGAACTTGATAGACTAACCTCATGTGTAAACAAACTAGTATACTAACATTTTTCAATTATAAAAACAGAAAGGAAATTTGAGAATAATATTTCATGTGCTTTTCAACTGTTGACTAGGTTTTATAAGAAATTGTTTACTGTACATTTTTGACAAGTAATCATCTACTTTATTAAAGTAATCTTCAAAGCCATGTTTAGAAAAGGAAAAAGAAACAAACAGAAAGGTATTATAATAATTTTAGGAAGAGTAGTGGAGAACATTAACAATACATAGCTTTTCAATCCAAAGATACATTAATTTGACTCAATCACAAGTCTCTACACCAAAGTTGACCAACGACAATGTCTACCTAAATTGCTACTTTGTGTCCAACTTAACCTGAATTTATTAAAAAAACAAATAAAATGTGGAATGTTTCTTTAAAGGGTCTTGTTAACCGGTGGTGCCCCTAGGGCACTGGTTAAGGAAACAAATATAATAATATTTATCTTAAAAGTTGTGTAATCAATGCATTAAAAGATTAAAAAGTGTCTTTTTTGACTTTCACTTTCTTCTTTTAGCTTCCTTAACTAGTGCCCCGAGGGCACTCGTTAACATTTTCCTTCTTTAAATTATGATAACTTGAAAACAAATACAAATTGAAATATGTAAGGCAGGGAATTAATAAAACACTTTCATTTAAAAATTGATTTATTCATTCCTCAGTAACCAAGGAATTGTAATAATAATATCCAATAAAAATATAAAGTGCTAGAAAAGTTGTGCTATGTGCTAACTACTAATCATCATAACTTGTAAAGTGGCCAACATTTGGTAGCATAGAGATGGACAAGCATAGTGGAAGTTGCATTGAGCACATAAACCTAAAACATACAATAATTTATGTAACATCGACACTTCGTATTGAAGTATTTGTTGTATGATCCATGTAGGTGTTTGACACTTACGCGACATTGATACATATGAATATAATTGATTACATTTAATTATTATCTGTGTCGACCTATCTGTATTAATGTATTATCGGTGTCCGTGTTTCATACACAAACAAGTGTAAGTTTCCATTTGCAGATTCAATTTCAATTACTTCCGGAGTATAATGACAACCATATATTACAATTATGAAATTGCAGAAAAGATAACACATTGTTAAGTGGAAGAAAGCAAATGCTACTAAGTAATATTACCAATCTTTGTATTTGTAATTTTCTTTTGCAACTCTTTTGAATTTTACATGAAAGGAAATTTTATATATACCTTTCTATCTTTTTCTGTAAAATGAAAAGTATACACTTTGCAGCAAACTGCACTGGCTATGCAGAGGAAGTGATTAGAACATGTTATTCACTCTATCAACCATATCAAAGACTCAACTATACAGCAAAAATCTCACAAAAAAATACAAAATAACCCTGAATGATAAAACTCAAAATTTGGTGTAAACCAATGCTATTAGTACATGTCTGAAATCACAATGAGTTTGATAAAATCACGGTAACACATTATGATTCTCACAAACTCACAGATAATCGAAACATGTAGTAAACATCACCTGGAAGTTGTAACTAGTAGCAGCACACGGGGCAGCGAATTAGTCCATTTTCATTACAATCCGGACAACGTTGGAATCCAAACTCGCCTTCTTCACGACCATGATCATCATATTCTTCCTCGTCGTCATCACCATCTTCATAGTAGATTTTACAACTTCCAAAACAAGTTTCACAAGGAACAAACCTTATATCACCACAATTCTCACATCCACCACTACTATCCTCAATTTTCTCACAACATTCCAACAATTTCTCAAGCTTTCCATCTTCATGAAGTTTCTCAATTTCCTCAACTCCACCAATGTAATTCTTACCAACAAAAACCTTTGGCAATCTTCCTCCACCATACAAATCACCTAAAAGCTCTCTTAGCTCCTCCTTGAATCCTAAATGCATTGATACATCTCTCTCATCAACTCTCACTCCTAACCCTCTCAAAATCATCCTCACTTGGCAACAATCTTCATAAGTCTTTCTCACCCCTCTTAAGCTTGTGAAGTAGAACACAACCTTTTCCTTTCCACCAACCTTAACATCCACAAAAACATCATCTTTCATTTCCTCTTCATCAATTGATGTTTGTTTAAGGTAAAAAGGGCTATCTTGAGAGAGTTCTTGTAAGGATTTTCTAAATGATGAAATCACGTCAGGATCAAAATCAACTTGGTTGAGTTTTGATTCTTCCTCGGTAATTTGAAGCCACATTGATTTAGGAGGATCAACACCTTCACCACCATTGACATCAAAAGAGAAGCTTTTGAGGTGATTCGGCGATCGAAAAGGACTAATATCTTCAAGACCTTCCATTAACTCCCATGTGTTGATTGTTTCTGGTTCACCAGGTGGTGTTCTTGTTGGTGTCTTTGGAACAACTTTTGTTAACTTTTCTTCAATCATATTAGACCAAGTCTTTGCCTCAATCAACCCCATTGAAAATTCTTTCACTTTCTCATCACTCTTCAATGCTTCTTCCTTCTTCTCCTTCTCCCTTTTCTCATTTTCCTTTTCTTTCTTGAGTTTTTGCATTAAACTTTCTCTATCAAACCTAAAACTTTCACTCTCTTTAACTTTCCCATTACAAAACTTGAAATCATGAACGCCATTAACACTAGGAACAATCTTTTGATTTGAAGAAGAAGAATTGAGTGGTTTGAGAGTACCTAATGTGGTTGATGTGAGTGCAACAACATGGTAACTGTCATCTTCAGATTGAGGTGGGTGATGAACATGCATTGAATAGCTTCTTGGAACAGGTGAATAAGTATTGTTGCAATGTCTACATCGCTTTTGCTTGGAATTTGCACAACCCATTATCAATGGAAACTGAAAAATTTGATTTGATCAATGATAAATTTCCAAACTTTGATGATTTAAATTTGTGGGTCATAAATATATGAATCTGAAATGGAAATCAAAATTCACACATGCCAATTTTGGATATGAGAAAATGTAACAAAAATTCAAGATCAAATTTTGTTTTTTTTTTATGTGACAAAAAAAAGAACAAGAACAAAGGTACAAGGATGTTTGAAACAGTTTGAGATCAGAATTAAGGAACAAGTTTGTACGTGTGAAAAAGAGAAGAAATTTAGAAAGTGAATTATAAAAGAGAAAATTTTGGAAAATGATGAATTGAAAAGTCAAAAGATGAAGGCTGAGAAATTCATTGATCAAGCAAACTGTGGCTCCACTCTCTGATGATCTCACACGCTCTCTCTTCTCTCTTTAGAATTTTTTAGAGAGAGAAACGACAAAGTCTTCAAAGAACCAACCACAGTTGCAAAATATTAAGGATGTCATTTCAGTTTAGTTTGTTTGATTTATACGATTGAATAGGAAACATAGCTATTTTTTATTTCAATTTATTTTGTTAAACAAAAAATAATAATGGAAAAGGACCAATATGGGTCATTTGGCAATTTACATTGAGCTTGGGGATCTCAATCAATCTTTTAAAAATTGGATAATGTCGAACGGGGTGAGACTTTTAGATTATGATTTGATTGTATTAAATCTCTTAAATCGGGATTAATTTGTGATTGAATTGTCAAAATAATTGAACCCGGAGTATAAATCGGGATCTCAATCAATCTTTTATATGCAGAGGTCTGGGGTTCGAACCTCGGACACCGCACTTATTCACTTAGGTAAATTCTAGCAACTAGACTATTTGACAAAAAAAAATTTTGGTTTAAGTTTCAATTGGTTGGATCATCTGATTCAATTTCTAAAACATTGATCTTAGTACATATCTACATTTCAACAACTTTTAGATCCTATCTTATGATCTTAAAATTTGGGCCCTCAAAATTTAAGGAAAAACCTTGGCCTTCAAATTTTTTACTACAATTTAGATCCTCAAAAGAATAACTCATTTCTAATCATAATCTACTTTTTATTAGAATAATTTGGACTTTTAAAAAAATTTGTTGCTAGGGATAAAAACATCAATCATCATCACACCTACTTGTTAATATGAAAGAAATTTAGGTCATTTGTAGCAAGAAATCTGCTCTTTACCCAACATAAATTGCTCGCTCTCAACTGAAAATATAATATTACCCCTGCGTGAGTTAACTCACGCACCTTACACTTTCTGGGTGACTTAAGTCATTTAACAGCAACACAGAAACAGAAACACACATATTTTCAACTTCTCAAAATACAATTTTTCCCCTCCAGGTGCGATTTTCTTCATTCTTGCGCCATTCAAAGTCAATTTCTCCCACAATATCAAGTGTTGATTATCTTACTTCATTGCATGTTAGTTTTTAGGATTGTTAGTGATGAATTAAGTTAGGAATTGTAGTTTAGATGTTGTTTAGAGTGCAATGTGTTTGAAATTGTTTGATTTTAAGTTGATTGAAAGATGGACTCTAGGTGTTTGATAAAATGTCTCAATGAATTTTCTTTTGATTTTTTCAATGTTAATGATGAAATTAGTTAGAATTTGGTTTGTTAATGTTGATTATAGTTAGTTTGACTGCAATGTGGTAGTTTACGGATTGAAATGACACTGCCGAAATTGGACTGTTGTTGTTGTATTGTTAGAAATGACTGCAATGTTGTATGATACTTATGTGCTGATATAAATTTGTCTCTTTGTGTTTGCAGGGATGGGTTTTGACTCACTTTAGGCAGCTCGTTCCGAGGAAGGTTTATGAAGATTACGATCGGGAGGACCCGTATGTGGGTAGATGGAAACTTTCTAGGGGGTTTTCTGACGCTGGACAATTCAGACTCGGGATGGATTCGATGGAGCATTCTCATGGCATCTGGAGGTCGTACGAGCACCGACGAGACGTGACGCCTTTTCAGGACGTATGCTGGTACTCCAGATGGATCATGGCCAACAAAGTCAGGATGGTGTGTCACTTACTGGAGCGGGTTGAGGCAGTACGGCTATGTTCAGACCGTTCCCAGACCTCCTACGACGAATGAGCCTCTTGAGCCAGCAGAGGTGGTTACTGCCTTCTTGGAGTTTGCTCTCCATGTCCTTACCCAGCAGCAGAGGGGTGAGATGCTCCCGTAGGGCGAGGAGTGAATGCATTCAAATGGGTACATGAAATGGTTCTACAATGTATCCTATCCTCTTATCATCGGCCCTGCTCCTGTTCCTGAGTACACAGTTCCCAGACCTGTCTATGAGGAGGTTAATTTTGAGCAACAGTGGGCCAGACATCCTCCCGACCCATACCAGATCATCGACAAATCAGAGCCAGAGTGGAGAATGCAATTGAGATTCCTGATGTGGTTTCAAATCCACTCTTTTTCAGCATTTTGGAGGGCATCCGGTCCGATTATACCGTGTTTGAGGGTGCTGGCTCCGCAGAGGAGGAATTGGAGTCCACGGGAGCAGTATGGTCTTATTTTATGAGTTTTGTATATTTTTAGTTTTTTTATGACATTTTGTCGGATATGGTTGTAATATATTTACATTTGCGCGTTTGCATTTTATTTATGACATTTTGCGTTATTTTATTCCTTTATTCTTCTTATTTTAATTATGAGTGAATGCATGATTGAATGAATGGTTGAATGAATGATGAAAACAGGGACACTAGTGCTTCTGCCTATTCTGGGACTGAGCACAGACATGGCGTGAGTTAACTTACGCAAGCCTTGTATCCTGCGTGAGTTAAGTCACACAGAGGTTTACACTAGCGTGAGTTAACCCACTGCGTGAGTTAAGTCACACATATTTAACACTAGCGTGAGTTAACTCACGCAGGGGTATTTGTGAAATTTCAATTAGGAACGAGCAAAAACAGTTGAGTAAAAAGCAGAATTCTTGTAGCAGGTCTGCTTACACAGGTCCATAACTGGTCTTGATAAATATGGGACTCGTGTCTATCCCGTGTATACACAAGTACTTGATAGTTGGATTTTAATGGATTCTGTAGTTTATGCAAGTTTCCAAGTTCACGAGTATAATTAAATTATTTTGCAAAGTAGATTTTGACAAAATTATTTGTTTCTTCACACATTAATTGTTATTGCACACCAACTAAATAAATAACTAAAAGATTTATCGGTTCAAATATACTAATAGATTTTTTTTGAAATAATATATACTAATAGATTGATACTATAAAAATATATCATAGTATTAATAAATCATATTTTAACAATAATAAAATAATGAAAATATATTGACTCCAAATCTTAGCCCTCAATTATTTTTAATCTAACGGCTTTAAAATTTGTTTAACATGAACCACCTGTACGCTTCATTCCTCAAAATGCGCTCTCATAGATCTTGTGTACCCTTGCCGTAAGAATAAAATAAAATCAAATCACAAGGTATTTCAATTCTTGAATTGTTTGAACTTTTTATCACAAAACAGTTTCCAGGTTACAATAATCATCCCCAAGCATCTCTCATCTTCAATTGGTACTTATGGATAACCTAGGAAGAAGTAGAATAAATTGAGACAAGATGACTATGCTTTGAAAATTGATTTCAAATCATGGAACAAAGATCTATGATCACGAGCTTGATGTTTTCTGCCGTTTTGTCGAGATAAGGCTTTGCAAATTGCAGGGACGATAAACGTTCTCCTGTTTTCCAGTGGAGAAAAGATTTAAACCCCACCCTAACAATTACTATTATTTAATCCTAGTCATTAATTCATATTAAAATCAAAGGTCAAGATTTGGAGTAAGTTTATAGACTTACTCTTGGAGTCAAAATATATATCTCATATATATACATATATATATATATATATATATATATATATATATATATATATATATATATATGGGGAGGGATATATTGACTCCAAGAGTAAGTGTTTAAAGTTACTCCAAATCTTAACCCTTAATTTCAATATTAATCAATGGTTGCAATTAATTACAATCAATCCCTATCATAAGCCTTTTTCTACTCCTTCGTGTGCATTCCATGAGGATCTAAAATAAATGGCTACCTCAATGTTGCTTGCCTTCATCAATATTATCTCAGCAATTTTTTTTTATTGAATCGGATTGAAGAATATGATGTCAATTGCACCATCTTTGTTTTCTATTCATAAAGATAATCCAAAACCTAATAGAATTTTAATATTTTAATATGCAAGAACGTTGTTGAATGAAATCATGAATCATGTGTCGATGAATTACATGATTCCTCTAGTTAGCCAATTCTTAGAAGGTGAAGGCGTATAAGCAGCTTTGTATGTGTTAATTGGAAGTTATCAATTTGTTTGTTAGTACCCTATGTTGGTGAAATGGCAAATACCCAATTCAATAAAATAAAAAGTATACTTTCAACTCAATATCTAAATAGACTTCTCACCATTCAATTGAGAAAATTGTATTTTCAATTTCATGATCATTGATCGAAATGGATGACAGGTGATGATCGAATGCAAAATGTTCAGTTTCGCCTCCATCTTCCAAAAGATTTCATGTCTCGGATAAGCAGACTAGATAGTTTTGAGATAGTGTGTGGAAGTCTCATTAGAGAATAATTAGTAATTAATCATAACCACTAATTAATAACAAGATCAATGGTCAATATTAGGAGTAACTTTAAACACTTACTCTTGGAGTCAATATATCCCTCCCCTATATATATATATATATATATATATATATATATATATATATATATATATATATATATATATATATATTTTGAACAAATCAAAAGGGAATATATTGCTCAAAAATAGAGTGACTCACCCCGTACAAGGTGTGCTAAAAGTGATGAATCACCTAATGTCTGATACAAACCAATGGCATCTGGCAAGCAAATCGCCACCAAGAGAATAAAAAATAAAAAGTTACATGACACACATACAAAGGAGTGAGTATCTCCACCAATCATGAAAACCAAACGCAATAGGAACTGGATGAGAAGAAAGCCATAAAAATGAAGTTTGCTTCACTTTATCCACAATACAAGAAGGATCAAGAACCGCATTTTTGAAGATACAGTTGTTTCGTTCCTTCTATATTGCCCAACTACAAGCCAACCAAATGACCTTAAAATAATGATGAGTACAATGCGGTAAACCTGCCAAATATATAAACTGATAATAATGATCAGGAACCGATCTAGGAGGCACAAAATGGACTCCAATCCATTGACAAACCAAAACCCAAGCGCTTCCAAATATATATATATATATATATATATATATATATATATATATATATATATATATATATATATATATATATATATATATATATATATATATATGGGGTTTGCTACAATAGACCCACTCATTTTTATGAAGGTCTAATTTAGCAAGTAACACCTTTTCACTTGGACCAAAATACCATGTTTTTGTTTTGAGAAAACTAAAATTGAAGGGCGCAAATGTAATTGTAATTTTTTCTTTTCTTTTTAATTTTTTTTTACGAGGTCTCCCTCATTCTCTTTCTTCCTTCTCTTCTCTGTGCTATCCCTCTTTTCCCTCACCACTTGCCATTAACGTTTCTGATCAGTGCTTTAGAAACACAATTTTTTTAACAGACAATAGTGTACGAATACTCGCAGGTACATGTACCTTAACCCATCTTTCAAAAACGAAATTGTACCTTAACCCTCTCTTTAAAAAATATAATGTACCTTAGCCTTAGACCACACCATATTAATTAGTATGTTTAAGAAATCATTTATTTTACGTGCAAGTATATGTTAAGCTACATACAATTTTTTTTTTTTTCAAGATTAAGCTAAATACATATTTATTCAACTACCCTAACCGAGCTTATGCATGAGAGAATAAATTTGATCCTCACCAAACACGTGTCTTAAGGAATATCTCGATAATTAATTTTAATTTTCATGGAAATTTGGAGTTCATTGTTTTGATTGAGAAAAGGGAAAAGTCCATGAGCTTAGCTCAGTTGTAGGACATTGTATAACTTATACAGGGTCTGGGTTCAAACGCTGGACACTCCTGTGTGAGTTCTTGCCACTAGACTGTTAAACTAAAAAAAAGGGAAAAAAACAAGTCAAGAAAATAAGAAAAATATTGTGATAGGACAAAATAACGGAATGCGAGGATCATTGCTTGATTCACTCTCTCACTTTCTCTCTCCAACACAAATCAATACTATTTTCAAACCTCCTTGCACGTTATTATATTTAAATTCAAATCATGAAACAAAAACTATTAATTCGTTATTGTTTTCAAATTAATATACTGTATTTATTAATTTGTTACTGTTATAATAACAAGGTTATTAACTAGGTTACTGCCCTTAAAAGAAACGAGGTGAGATGTTAATTCTTATTCTAACCGTTGCCTTGCGCCTTAAGTAATTTTCTTTGGTGAATATAGGGTCATGCTAAGTCTCTTAGGACACAAGTTTAAGAGTTCAAAATACTGACTATATTCACTTTTGATCTAGTTTATTTTAAGGCAATATAAAAATTATTCACCTAGTTTATTTTGAGTCAATACTAACTTTGAGCCACAATTTAAGAAAAATGAATAGCTAACAATTATCCACATTTACTTGTGCCATCAACTAGGTTGATCTTACTAATCATGGCAAATGAATAGCTCTTAAGTCAGGTTAGGTTGCACAACAACACTTAACCTAATTACGGGACACATGTTCTGGTACTGTTATTTTTTTATGGTGGCTGCTGATTTTCATTATTAGACCTCTTTAGGGGCTTCTATTCTCTTTACAGTTAGAGATATTTATTCACAGTGTGGCTCTGATTTTTGAAAATGAATTTCAAACAAATTCAAAGTCACATATGTGAATTTCTTAATGTTGATGTTATATCAACAAGCACTTCATCGTGTTCACTTGAAATATGTATTTCTATAGCCCTTTTCATCCTTGTTTTGTTTAAGGACAACAAAATCAGAGCCACTGATTTCTTCGGTAGTCATCGCAAAGGAAATGTCTTAAATAGAGCGAAGTGGTCATGACTCAAACCAGTAATAATTTCGGTAGATGAAAATTCTTTTTTCAAAATAGACATTGAAAATTCAAATATAATCCAAAACCAACATTTTTAAGATGGAACAATTTCAATTCCAACAATTTAAAAAAATAATATACTAATTATATATTGTGATTGTAAATATTTATTATAATATTACCTTTTGTCCAATAATAGAAAATAATATACTATTGAATAATATTATACTAAATGCCTATTCCAGAAATAAAAAGCTATAATTTTGAAAATGAACATATTAACAACTATTCTAAAATAATATTTATTAGGGTTAATTAAGTAAATGGTCCCTATAAATATTTAGAATTTTGTTTTTAGTCCCTATAAAATAAAATCACACTTTTTAGTCGCTCTGACATTTTCCTTAAGCATTTTAGGGACCAAAAATGTTGACAGAAATTTTTGACAGATGGAAAATTTTATAGGGACTAAAAATGCTGACGAAAAATTTATAGGGACTAAAAAGTGTGATTTTATCTTATAGGGACTCAAAACAAAATTTTGGATATTTATAGGGACCATTTACTTAATTAACCCTATTTATTATTATATTATAGATATACTATTCATTAATATTAAAAAATTTATGACTAAAAACCTATTATAAATAGTAGATTTTTTTTTCTGTAACCAAAAAAAAAGAAGGGTAACCAAAAAAAAAAGTATATTTTTTCTCTTTTTATTACACCAACATGTATAAGTTATGAACGATATTTTATATAAAATTTTGATTTTTGATTAACATTATAAGTACAATTTTTTTTGACAAATTTTTTTTAAGTACAATTATTTGTGACTTTCAAATTTTGATAAACACAAAAATTATGTTTATCTTTTTCAATGACAACAGTAATTCAACAAGTATAAATCCTTATCTTTTCTAATATCACCAACAATATAACATTAATACCTAAAAAAAAATAATATAACATTAATATAGAAAAATTTGTCTAAGGGTATAATTGAAATTATAAAAAATTCAGCCTAAAATCTTTATCTCGTTCATATATAGTATATATAATATTGTTCCTATTATAGTGGGATATTTCCGATTTTAATGCTATTTATTTTTTTAATTAAAATTTAAAATAATACTATTAAAAGGACAAAATAGTACATAAAATAGTTTGAATAAAGGATAAAATCCGTAATAAAAACTCAGGCAAAACTCATGTATTTTTTTTATATCTAGTAAATATATTAATATTCAAACTTTTTTTTATCTATAAAAATGGTCACTTTTTTTGGTTCAAAAATAAACAACGTGCATTTATTTAAAGTGGTAGGCTACATCGGTACAATACAAAATGACAAAAACAAAAAAGATGAATCTGTGAACGAACTCAAAACATCCATATTAATAGAATAAGACACCAAAGTACAATAAGACACCAAACTACATAGGCTTACAAATACGATTGTAATCAACTGTTCAGAATATTCATGTCTCCAGATCAGTAACGTTGATGACACCATTGTCATTGTTGGATGTGCACTGGATTGAAGTTGATCTAACAATCTGAATTGAACATACATCGTAACAAGACGGAAAAGAAAAACAAGTCCACACAAAGATGAGAAAATAATATTGCGCTAAGACGACGAAATCACAAAAAAAAAAAGCTAAAAATATTTGAAAATCACTTGTATTTATAATAGGCAAGGTGGAAAAATGATTTAGAGGGGTGAACAGTTGCGGATCTTCCTTGGGAGCCATGGTACCCCCAAGATTTCTATATATATATGATATTAGTCATGATGTTTCATTATCTTTCGTCAAGCCTAGTGCTTGGCAAATGTATGTCGCGGGTTCAGCACCCCCATATGTCTTTTTTTTAACATTTCTATTGTATTTTTTTATTAATTATATGTAAAAAAACAGACCTTGCTGGGACTCAAACCAACAACCTCTACATTGCATTCAAGCAAAATTTACCACTCTTTCAATTTATAACATCTAGAATTTTTTTGCACAGTTTAATATATATTTCAAAAAGGTTTGGCACCCCCAAGAAAAAAACTCAAGATCCGCCACTAGGGGTGAATAAGGGTAAGCAAACTGACCATAAATCACTCCTCTTTAGTGTAGATGACGGAGTGTAAAGTAGGGTTGTAAGTGACGGCTCATGAGAGAGAATAGGAAAAAATTACAAATGGACACTAATATATGCAATAGAGGAAGTATTAAAGATTTTCATAAATTTTGCTAATTTATTGTAATGAATATATTAAGTGAAGATTACCACTAATTTAATGGAAATGTTATATTGTTATTTTTTTGGATGGATTTACCCCTCACAACTCAATTCTTTTTCAATTTTAAATCTAAATCTACACCATTAGAGAATCCACAAACTAACTCTCTTTTTAGTTGTACTTTTTTGTGTTACAAATTTTTCCTTAACGATATAATTTTACTATTGAAACTGAAATCTTTAATCTTTTTCACCGGAAAGTGATATCTTTAATATTTTGACCGGAAATTGAAACTTTAATTAAAGTACCAAAGAGTGAGCGTAATTTGACTAATAAAGTTATAATTTTAAAATGAGGATAGACGAACACGTCAGTGCTCATCTTCTCGCCACTACACTATAAAAAGAGGAGCATAGATGGTGAATGTAATTCGCCTGAAAAGTATAATTACTCTTTGGGATACTTCAATCCAACAAAGTGTTGCAAGCCTCCACATAGACATCTCTGTACGGTGATGAAATACCATTCATTGTCAACTTGTTTACTCTAACCCTCAACAGCTTCATTTTCTTCTCCCTTTATTTCTCTCTCTCTTCCGTCACTGTAGATCTTTTAAGAGGTATAGCTGTTATTGTAATTTATTATTTTTTTCCTTTTAATCTTGTACATTTATTATTATTTTTTTGTTACAAGTAATGAACAATACCTTTTCATGGACATGATAACCTGAATCAAATCAACCCAATCATCACTTGGTTGGGTTGGTTTGTGTTTGAGGTAAAAAATGTGTGTTGTTCACCCAATTCAAACTAATGAATTTAATTGAATTGTGTAATGAATTTGACCAAAATTGTCCCGACACCACCTATGAGCATCCATAAAGAAGATAAAATACATTTTGAGATAGAAGTTGAAGAGAGATAAATAAGACTAAATTTGATTTTATCTATTATCTTGTTTTTGTAATAAATTGAGCATTTATCTTATTTTCTTGCAACAGATTTTCATATAGCACATGCTTCAACTCCGTAAGGTTTTTTCTCTGGACTCCTCAAAGTGATGGCTAAATCTTAGGTTATGGTTCTCTATAAGGTCTATAAACTATATCACAAGCTTCAATTTCACAAAGGGTGCTTATTTCATTAACCTTCTTCAATATATCGTTCTTCCTTTTCTTGTATGTTTCTTCCCTTGCAGCATCATTCATATTTGAAGTCAAGTTGCAACTTTTTTTCTAGTATATCATAATGAAATAAGAACCCTTTGTGGAATAGAAGTCTGTACTATAGTTTATGGAACTTATGAACGAAAACCTGAGATTTGGCCATCATCGTGAGGAGTCCAAAGTGATACCAAAGTTTTGGCTTAGGCATACTTTCGAGAAGATCAAGAAAATGACGAACAAGGAAACTTTGAAGAAACAAAGGGTTATGAATGGTAAAGAACAAGTGATGAAAAACTAAGAAAGGAAACTAGGGTGAAAGAGATACTGATAACACATATTTATAATTATTTTTAGGATTTATTTTACTTGTTTCTTGTCGTTTTATTAAGTCTTTAGGACATTTTTACTATGCTTAAATGTATTTTTGACCCCTTATCTTTTAAAAAGTTGTGATTTTGTCCCCCTAACAATTTTTTTTATCCTCTATCTTCAGGGAAATATGTTCTTTTGACCCTCTATCTTTAGGGAAATATGGTCTTTTGCCCTTTTATCTTTAGGGAAATATGTTCTTTTTGCCATTTATTTTACAAAAAGTTGTGATTTGACCCCCTATATTGGGACACATGACGTCTTCTCAGCCGCTTGAATGTTTTGTAAAATTAAGGGGTAATATTGTTATTTTTTTTGTTAGGGGGTTAAAACCGCAACTTTTTAAAATTTAAGGGGTCAAAAATGCATTTAAGCCATTTTACTATTGTTTATTTACTTATTTTCATTTGTAAGAATGATCTTGGAGATTTGTGAAGGTTTTGAATCAAAGGTGACGCATTCAAACTTTACAAGACATGGTTTACTTAGATGTTGTTCAATAGTGATGCAAGTGGGCAAAATGTTGAATAGTAGTATGTTTTATGGAGGATTATGGCCACCCATAATCAGGGGTTGCAATCGTAATCTCCTCATTTTTCCGTTGGTATCCATGACTCCCTCCGTCAATATTACACTTTATCCAATACATGATATATAGGTGGATGAACCAACACATTAAAGACTTTGAGAAGCACAAGCTCAATAATAGATCAAGCTCACCACTATGTCCCAATTGTTGTTTGCGAATCTATTTTTAGAACAATTTTAATTGATTAAAACATGTTAAAAGTAGGTGGTGTGGTTGGGATGGACCGTAATGGATAAGGGTTTGATGAGAGTCTTTTTGGATTAAGGGCATATTTGTACTTTTAGAAATAATCAATATCCCTCTCTTCTCTATTATTATTTTCTTTCTCTTATACTAAACATTACATCAATCTATTTCTCACCTCTTTATCTCTTTTCACTATCTCTCTCTTATATACTTCTCTCTTTGCAATTTCTCGTGTAAACCAAACACACCATTATTGATGCATGGATGATAGGAGTGTTGATCTTAGAGGGTAGCCACCTCAAATCTTTAAAGCAAGGGGACATGTGAAAAATAAATGGAAGGTAGATTCATATTGATTAGCACACAAGTTACAAATAGAATGTAGTTGGTAGTGCAAACCTCTTTCGTTGAGGTGTTCATCACTAGGAAGCTTATCATGAATCATTATCCATACATGGAGAGATTATGATTGTGGAATAGCTTGATTCCAAATGTGTTTGTCCCAACCTATCTTATGTCAAGGTGATCTTTGAAATAAGAGTACCTCTTTGAAGGACATTCACCATAAGTTGAGTGTTTCCAAGAAATGTGGTCCCTTATGTTGTCTAAAGTGTAAGAACCAATTTGATTTGGTCACAAATACCTCGCACCTTATATGCAGGGCCGTTCCTACGAATCTGGAGGCTCGGTGCTGAAAGTGAAATGAGGCTCGTAATAAAATAAAGATGTATTTTTTTTTAAAAGAACAATGTTCTATTTAAATTTTTTAAAAGATAAATACAAAGTGCCGTATATATGCGGTACACCCAAAGGTGAAAATCACTATCATATACATGAGAAACCTCAAACCACCCTCCCAAAAAAAAAACACCCACCTAACAACAAAAGTAAGAGGACTCAATTGTAATAGGCCTAAAACAAAACAACAAAAAAGGAAAGTGGAAACCTGCACAGAACCACCAAAAATAGAGAATAACAAAAAACTTATAAAATTAGAAATAGAACAGAGTCAGTGTTGTTTTGGAAAGGGGAAAACGTTAATCTCTATTTGAACTTGTATAACTTATAAAATTATAAAATTATACATGTTAATCTCTATTTGAACTTGTCAGCCTCATAAAATTCATAAAATTAAACCATAATTCAGCCAATTTAGCAATTTGAAAAACTCATAAAATTAATCTCTATTTGAAGAACTCATAAAATTAATCTTTATCAATCTCTATTCCAGCATTTAGCAAATTTAACATTCAACAAAAATCAGCCAATTCCATGAAAGGAAGTAAAAGAAATCAACGAAAGAGAGGTTATTTACCTAACATAGTAACAGTGTCAGTGTTGTTTTGGAAAGGGGAAAACGTCAATAGGATGGTCGATGATGATGATGATGGTATGGTCAGAAATCGAATTGGTTGAGAGATGCAGTCGGAGGAAACATTTGAGTAGTCGACAGTCGCGTTTGAACCATGAAGGAAGAAGAAAAACGAAACACTGATGGCGAGAGGAATGGAACGCGTGTGTTGGTATGTATCAGAGAAAGAGTATTTTTTTAGTGGGGGGTACTGGGCTAAATTTTTTTTTGAGGCCCATACCCTGGGGAGGCTCGGTGCTATAGCGATGCTTGCACCCCCAGGGTCCGGCCCTGCTTATATGTTGATGATAGCAAAGTATGCAACAAAAATTGAACATTATCAGATGTTATATTTGCAAAGGAAAACAAAGCAAGTGATTTTCAAACTCAATACATGTCAATCAAGATAATTCTATAAACAACAAATCCTCTAGTCAACGTAAAGTCAACAAGGATCTAAATCATCATTTGTGTCTAAGCGATCATCTAATCATAAGCACATTAGAAAATCAGTCAAATTATCTGGATGTGACAATAACTTGAACGACCTGAACTAAATATATAGTCTATATCAAGAATCTAGCGTCAACAATCCTTTGAATGATCCTCAACGATATAACTCAAGCAATCATCTAGACAGTACTGGAGATCAAATCTCAAAGCACGAAGTGCTCATCCCATAAAAGACCTTCTAAAGTACAAAAAAGTGAATCTCTAAAAGTCCCTTCATCATAAAGGGACCACGTTGTAACAAATAAAGATAACACTAAAAAAAGTACAACATCGTACAATCCGTACAAATATTCAATTATTCTTTTTGTATCTTATTTTGACTTATTATTTAACATCTCTTTACTCAGCGATATTATTCTATTCACTATAAAAGAGAAACTATTCAGGATATTCACTATAAAAGAGAAACTATTCAGGATATTTAAATTGTCTTTGTCTTCTCTTAACTAAGCCATCAAGAAATATGAAGAAGCAGCAATACCGGTGTTGGTGTTCAAAACCCCACACTTAAAAGAATGGATAGAGAAAATCAAGCACAATGTATCACCCACATATTGAAAGCGAGAAATGGGCATCCCTTCTTGGCTCACCAAAAAAGGTCTAAACTGGTTCAAAGCCACAGTTTATCTCATTATTGCACCCATCCCCTCGCCCACCAACAAAAATAAGAGAGGACCTAACGAGCCCTCTTGCTTTAAACCTCTTTAAATTTTAATTTCTTAAGTTGGACTACCATTGAAAAGAATAGACATGTTCCCCAAAAATACGCACATACACATGCACAACTTCCATTTCTCACTAAAGTCAAACATAATAAAGATATACTCTAAAAATCCCCAGTCTACTAAGTTATAGAACTTTTCAAAGTCTACATACATTCGAGGAAAAATAGTTAAGTTAAAAAGAGAGGTATTTGTTTTTTTTTTTTTTTTTGTGTTAACTTTGCAGTTCTTAGGGAAAATGTCCTCTAGTAATTCAGACTTTGGTTAGAAGGTAAGTAAAGTATGATCAATAATTATTTTATCAAAAGTTCGGGTTCTTCCAAACAATTCGTCCTTGACGAAGCTAATTAAGCAGCTAAGTGCAATCACTTGGTTAAAATGAGAGATATTTAAATGAAAAAGAAAATGATAACAAAACTAGTACTCCCTCCGGTCACATTCGTAAGCAATTTTTACTTTCTTAAGTTCATTAAATAACTAATGTATCTGGAATATAATATAGTCCAGATACATCACTTATTTAATGAATCTGAAAAAGTGAAAGTTGCTTATAAATATGACCGGAGGAAATATATTCCACAAGTGCATGGAAGAAAATATAAAGTTGTAGGGACATACATTTAATATGTTGGTACACATGTTTAAAGTTGCAATGCTTCTCTACATTTAGTTTGTGCGAGCTTTACCATTAATGTGCAATACCCTCTCCGAACTTAAATATAAACAAAAAATCTACTCCCTTCGTCTCACAATAATAGTCTCTTAAGCATTTTTTCTTTTTCTCAAAATAATTGCCAGTTTAGAATAGCAATGCAACATTTATTATTTTTTTCCATTATTATACCATTATTTATTGAATTTCATCCAACTTAACTACTCCACTAACTACAATTAATAAGGGTATTTTAGTAATGATAATAATTTTACCATTGAAATCAACACAATCAATCATTTCCTTAATAATCGTGCACAAGGCTTAAACGACAATAATTTAGAGACGGAAGGAGTATACTTTGAATCAAATTCATTTGACTTCTTAATTATATTTAAGACCGGAGTGAGTATATATACACACATACATATATATAGTTATCACTTCTAATATCCTAATAGAGGAATGCCAAATATTTGCATTGCACACTTAAGTTGAGTTTGATTAATCTGATTTGGCATCAGATGTTACACGTGAAGGCAGGTGGACAAAACTCTTTATGGTTATTAGATCTTGCTTTCCTTTCAACTTAAAAGATTGTTGGTCCAATTATGATTACAACTGTGGAGGGAGCAACTTCAATTTCCCCTAATCAACGCCTCAATTTGCATATAAAGGCTTCCCACGTTCATTTTCTATTTCATCATTGTGCATTCATCCTATCCTACTATTATCGATCATCTCATTTATTTCCCTTTACAGTTCAACAACACGTTTGTCTCTGTTTAATGGTATTTTATTTGTCTCGTCTTTAACAATTTATATCTTTTAATATTTCCCAGTTTTAGTTAAACGAAAAAAGTGTACACTCAAATTGGTTGTCAATAATACAAGTTGCATTGCATCTCCTTAATTACTGATCAAAAAGTTGCATCTCTGAAATTATATTTTTTTTTAACAAACTAAAATGATATATATTACCAACAAAATTGATTCACCCTGCACAGGACATGCAAAGAATGAACCAACCAAAAATATATACAATGTTTACAAGATCATGGACTCGGTGGATAAACAGACACCCACCAGAAAACAAAACAGCTTAGATGTGAACCCCCATACAAAGAAGAGGGTGTTTCCACCAATCATGATACCTATAGCTAAAATTTGCTTTATTCGATTTCAGCCATAAGAAAGAATGCAATTTAACCTTTTAAGCTAAAACAGAAGGATCAGACATCGTATTTTGGAATACTCGGTTATTCCTTTCCTTCCAAATGGTCCAAACAGAAGCAAACCAAATAAGTCTTAAATATGAATGAGTAACTCGAGGCAAACCCGGCATACTTGTAAACTGGTTAAGATGGAGTCGAATGTCACCTGAGGAGACTGAAGAAATTCCCAACCAATGCTAAACATGATACCAAAGGGAGCCAAAAATGTCACAACCTAAAAACAAATGAGATGCCGTTTCTATGTTCCCACATCCTGACACACATGCCGATTCTGTGACTTGGAGAACGCGTCGCCGCATCAAATTGTCCTTAGTCGGAAGTCTGTTTCTTAGTGAACGCCACACGAGCAGAGACACCTTTGACGGAATGAGCTTATGCCAAATGTCATCTATCACCGACCTATCCACTGGAACACCATTACTTGTAATGAAACGGTAGGCTTCGCGCACCGAATATCCATGAACAGGATCTAACAACCACCTCCAAGTATCAAAAACATTTTCCTGAAAAACAACATTGTGAAACAACATAGAACACGCCCTCACACTCTCCTCCTCCCACGCCAACAAACGACGACGCCATACCCACCCCCTCCCACCATCCAACCATCCTAGCCTCGACATCTCCTCCACTGAACACTCCTTATTCACCGCCAAATCAAAAAGGCGAGGAAATTTATACCTCAACGGGATTTCCCCCACCCAATTATCATACCAAAATAAAGTATTCCTTCCATCTCCGACTACCCGACGAATGTTCTCATCAAACCACCTCCCTACACCCTCACCCACCCCTTCACGGATCCTCCCCAACGCACGCCACCACGGAGAGCAATGGCTGCCCCCTTCCTTCAACCGCCCCCTCCTCACCGTAACGAGCTTTCAACTCTCGGTACCACAATCCCTCCTTGTCAATCAACATCCTCCAACACCATTTACCTAACAAAGACAGATTAAAAGCTCCCACCCTCCTGACCCCCAAACCTCTGTCCTTCTTTGGAGTACATATCGACTCCCAATCTATCCATGCAATTTTCCTAAAATCCTCACCCCCACCCCAGAAAAAAAAATTAAAAATAGATTCAATAGAAGAAATTATACATGCAGGAGCCTTGAAAAAGGAAAGAAAGTAAACCGGAAGAGAGGACATAACAGCCTTCAGAAGAACCAGACGGCCGCAGAAAGAAAGAAACTTATTGTTCCACGACGACAGTCAAGAGACAATGCGATCGACAACAGGTTTCCAAAAACAAAGTTTCCGCGGATCACCCCCAATAGGCAGCCCCAAATAGGCAAAAGGTATTGTTCCCTTACGGCAGTTCATCACCAGAGCAGCTTCCGATAACCAAGATTCTGAAATATTAACACGAGTCAACATACTTTTGTTGAAATTCACCTTTAGGTCCGAAATCTCCTCAAACAAAAGCAGCACCGCTCGCATAGTACAGACGTTCAACTAACTCTTTTCACCTATAATTAGAGTGTCGTCCGCAAACTGAAGGTGAGTCAATTTGACCTCACTAAGACGCCCTACTCCATACCCATTGAACAAATTTGCATCAACCACAGCATTCATTAAAACATTAAACCCTTTTGCGGCAAACAAGAAAAGAAATGGTGACAAAAGATCTCCTTGACGAAGACCCCTCTCAATAGGAAACTCGTCCGTCGGACACCCGTTCACTAAAACCGATGTCGTTGCCGTTCCCACACATTCAGAAATCCACTTCCTCCATAATCTAGGAAAATTCATGGCTGCCATTACCGAATCCAGGTACTTTAAATCAATCGAGTCATATGCCTTTTCGAAATCTACCTTGAACAAGAGTAACTCTTTCTTTAAACTTTTCGCTTCGTCAACCGCCTCATTTGCTATCAAGATACTCTAATATCTGTTTTCCTTTAACAAATGCCGATTGGGACTCTGACACCACACTCCCCACAACCGAACGAAGGCGATTAGCAAGAACTTTGGCAAGAATCTTATACAAACACCCAACTAGAGAGATAGGCCTGAAATCATTAAGTCGTTGCGGGCTGTTCACCTTTGGGATTAAAGCTATAAAAGTAGAATTTACACCTTTTGTAAGTTTCCCATTCCGATGAAATTCCACCAAAAATCTCATTAAATCTTCGTGAAGTAAATCCCAAAAGTCCTTGATGAAGCCTAAATTAATACCATCAGGTCCAGGGCTCTTATAACTATCACAATTCCATACTGCCTGCTTCAGCTCCGTAAGAGAAAAAGGTTTTGTTAAAGTACCTGCCTGAACACCACATAATTTACGAAACTGAAGGTTTTCCACTCCCGGGTGATCAGCCCCTATAGCCTTAAAATGAGTAGCAAAATGATTAAAAACAGCAGCACAAATGTTATGTACCCCGTTCACACTAACTCCATTCACAGAAAGCATATGAATAGCATTCTGACGCCTCCGGTTAGACATAAATCCATGAAAATATTTAGAGTTTGCATCATCTTCCTGAAGCCAATTCATACGTAATTTTTGCCAATTAACACTATTCTGAACACGAGCCATTGAATGTAAATTAACTGATAACTCATGTAACTCTTTCACCTCCTCTTCTAACAACGCTGACATCTCTGCTTTGGAATCCAACTGAGATATTTTATTTTTAACCTCCAACATCTTTCCATCCAGATTCTGACAATGTCGATTATGCCACTCTTTAAGACTTGCTTTCATCATTTTCAACTTCTGTTGTAAAACAAAGCCGCCCCAACCATGACATACAAAAGAAGCCATTTTTCACGGACAAAATCTGCATGACCAGTATAATCTGACCAACATTTGAGCATCCGCAGAGGACGAGGTCCCCAATTCGCATCATCGACATGTAACATAATAGGAACATGATCAGAAAGACCTCTCTGATAAGCTGCCTGGATACTGTTTGGCCATTTTTCACACCATTTGTTTGACAATAAGAATCTATCTAATCTACTCATAGATACCCCATTACCTTTAAACCAAGTATACAAACAACCACAAATAGGCAAATCAATAAGAAGACTATCATGAATAAATTTATTAAACATATCCGCATCCACTTGTCTGAACACGAAACCCCTTCCTTTCCTCTCATCAGCTCTACGTACCGAATTAAAGTCCCCACACACACACACAGAGACAAGAGTCAAAATTATTAAGAACAAGTAAATTCAACATTTCCCATAATTCCTTCTTGGCCGCTAAATCACAGGGTGCATAAACATTAATGATAACAAAATCTTCAGCAGTTTGAATAACGGTACCTTTGACAACCAGAACATTACCGAAGCCCATCGATGCCCAAACATTAACACCAGAGGCATCCCAAACTGATATCAAACTACCAGAAGCCCCCTCAGACTTTTGGAACGAGTAACCGCAAGGAATGTCACCCCAAACTGATTTAATCAACATATCATTCACCACTTGCAACTTGGACTCCTGAATACACAACACCAATGGATTCTTCTCCCGCACTAACCGCCTGACCTCTGATCTCTTTTCACCATCACCTAACCCCTCACATTATAAGCTAAAATCTTCATTGCACCCTCCCTCCCACCGTAAACCCACCCACCCTCAACGCGCACCACCCTCCCCATTACGCCCCTTTACTTCGCCCCTCACCAACTCACCACCAACAGTCGCCCTCCACTCTCTCCTTCCCTCCCTCGTTAACAAGTCAAAACTATTCATTGTGTCACATTGATACTTCACTCCCACAACCTTCCCTATATTCCTAACATCCGCCACTACCCCTTTCGCTTTACCTTGTAGCACCACCCAATTCTCCCTGTAACGCCTAAATTTGAAAGTGTCTAGAATATTCAAAGAAGCGTTAAACTGATATTGGATACATTAATTATACAACCAGAAAAGCGACATTAAGTCGAGAATTTAATTACATCAACATTCCAAGGTTTTCATGTTACATCATTACACCAAAAGTTTGCCAAACGGAGTTTATATACAAAGATGTAACAACACGTCTCATAATATAACATAGGCATCACTAATCTACAGCAAGGCGAAACCATGAAGTCACGATCAATCCAAGGCTTTTTCTTTACCTTTTCCTTGCACAACCTGAGAACCTGAACAAAAAGGAGTTGGGTGAGACATAATGCCTCAGTGAGTTCTTTCTAGCCCTAGGCTAGTGATAACCTCGGGGATACCTATGGTTATCACGTGTCTACATTACAACTTGGCGGTTGATTATACGTATGTGGTCATATACCCTTGACGGTCGTGCAAGCTAGCACCGTCTTGGAATCTCCTATCTTGTTATAGGCTTGCTAAAATCATACGTGCCACGACGGTCGAGGGTTCCTATAACCGCTTTGCCAAGATTCGCTAATGAATCTAAGCCTAATCATGAATCAATCATGCACTATCTAATACCAGACGAATAGGGTAACCTAAGATCGTCTTTGGCATTCTTTCATAACATGTTTATATCTAACATCATATCATAATCATGCAAGAATATATGTTCATTATTCTTTATGTAAGCGTTATACAATCAAACATTAACTTGATTCGTTTTACGGAGAGTCCCGGGTGGAGTAACCCCGAGTACACTCCCATATATGACCGATGTACGCACATCGGACTCCCTCGGTGTCGTGCGGGTCCCTTACGGCTTGAACCATTCCCCTTGAGTCGAGAACCTCCTGTATCCCCCTGACGTGGATAACGAGAGACACGAACACCTACATCTTGCTTTAGTCTTGATCTTATGCATACATGAAAGGTTAACTACATGAGTTAAATTCCTTTAACTCGGATCCTTGATCGATCCCTTGGGGTAACAACTTACAAGTCCATGAGCGTAGAAAACATTATTCGCATCATCATACATATTAATATAATCTACATTCTAGTTCTCGACGACTACGTCGAGGCTCTAGTTCCATTTCCCTCATTATTCATTGCTTGCTACCCGTTCAACTCAAGCTATAATTCTCGTATGCTATGCTCAATTATACATTATGAATTCTTGTTTAATGTTCAAGAAACATTTCAAAAGACTATGCCTTGGAATTTTGGTTGGAGGGGTTATTGTTAAAAGATTTGCTTAAAGAAAACTGTCCGCGAATCGCCGAGCCCACCTTAAACGAGCAAAACAGTGAGCTTCCTCACTGTCTGCTCGCCATGGCGAGTAAGGCCATGTGGGAGGCGAGTAACTGCTTGCCTAGGCGAGTAGGAGGCGAGTAAAACCTCCATTTTGTGGATTTTTTTTTGCTCGCCGTGGCGAGTCGTGACAGTCCAGAACTGTCAAAAATGGTGTTTTACACTCAAAAACCTCAAAACAAAGTATCCCAAGGCATATCATGGTATTAGAAGTCATATAGAACTTGTAAAACAGCCATTAAACAAGTATTCACAAGTATAAAGATGCATGGCATGAAAGGGGTAACTTTTCTACATATAACCCTAGAAAAATTATATAGTTTCCTTGCAAGCTAAAACACATCCCATGGTTGGGTACTAACTAGGAACTCACCTTAAAATAACCTGAAGTTAAGCCCATAACCTCAAGACTTTGACAACAAACCCTAAGATCAAAACCCTAGTTGAGAAATGGATGTTTGGTGAAGCTTGCTTCCAACTTATCACCAACAACTACCAAACCCTAGCCTTGCTTAGATTCTAACTTCTTGAAGGATTAGGAGAAGATTAAAGGAAGATCATGAGTAGAGAGGAGTAGAGAAGTTTGCATCCACACTTCTCTAGCCAAAAACCCAAAGTTCTAACCAACACATGCTCGAATCCAAAGAGGAGAAGGATGAATCAAAGTTTATGGGTGAAGCTTGGTGATGAGGACCAATTTAATCTAGAGAGAAGGGAGAGCAAAGTTTTCACAAACCCTAGTGAGAGAAAGAGAAATGAATTGTGAGGAAATTTGGACTTAAAGTCCTTAAATAGTCCCCCCCAAGCAATTACCGTTTTACCCTTAGCCTCAAACGCGCCCAATCTAACGTTATCAGGTAAATCATCGTATCATAAAAGCGGGATATTACACTCCCAGTCCTTATTGACAGAAGATGTTGAATTATTGGACGAATCCGAAGAAGTATTCACTGCTGCCTGCACTTTCTGGTTCGCAACACAAACCTTACGTTTCCTCTTTTGTTTCTTCAATATGTGTAAAATTTGTTTTCTGTCGGTAGCCGGCATATGAGAAACTCTTTTCATGAAACCCACTGTATTTTAGCAAAACCACTCTTACCACTTTTTGACAACACAATAGTTGGTGATGAATTACTTTGTGCCGCATCTAAATTACCAACCTTAGTATTCTCGACATTGCAAGTAGCTGAAAAACATCACCACCGTCTTGAACAGTCCTCCAGTTCGCAAGCCAATCGAAGCTCCACGGTCCAGAATTAATATTTTCCTTCGGTGCTGATGGTAGTGATTTATTAAAAGTGTCACACTGCTCATTGACATCCTCCATTGGTGACTTCGGGAGAGGCTGAATCACGGGTGATAAATTCACATCAAAAAACTTTGATTGTTGATCCTTAACATCATCACTAGGTGAACCAAGAATAGGAGCAGAACCTTTATCTCTCTTGTTTACATCATGTTGACTCCATTCCTTGCTCAAGTCATCTACCAATGCATCCAATTCCCACTCCCCTTGAACTTCGTCTATGCCATCAATGTCATTTGGTTGAAATAACTCCTCCGATCTCGAGTCTGTGTCCACCTCTGTCACAAACGCGTCCTCCCCCAAATTACACCCCCATTCCTCCACCAATTTGATAGAAAACTTGGTCCCATCAATCAAAAATTCTGCCAATTTATTCGCTATCTCAATTTGCGGTGTCGATACTAAAATACGTGCAAAATCCATCCGAGCTTTGTCCACCGTGCATTCATCAGCTTGGATAAATCTCCCTACACCCAAAACACACAATCTGATGAAAGAGACGTTCCATGCGTGTACGGGAACCCCATACACACGGAGCCAAGCACCCCGTTCATACTTAACCTCCGTGGACGACCACTTTTGAATGTTTGCAA
Organism: Medicago sativa; assembly: GCF_051527215.1. Taxonomy (NCBI): domain Eukaryota; kingdom Viridiplantae; phylum Streptophyta; class Magnoliopsida; order Fabales; family Fabaceae; genus Medicago; species Medicago sativa. Next base: position 9,370,820 of record NC_140755.1, on the reverse strand, counting down.
ATAACATTCCAAAAAAATCAATTGCCCCGTTGAACACTTGCCAAATATCATCACCTCCGTTGCAATTGATGAAAACCTTATCACCCCCCAAAGGAGTAACAACCACGTTTGGGAAGCCGGCATCGTCGACCTTTTGTTGAATAGCCAACGCAGAATCACCACCAATCACAGAAGCAATCATACCGGATGTTGCCCAATTACGATTCTCAATCTCAGAAATTATATTAATATTCCTTTAAATTATTTTACAGTTTTAAACACGTTCTTTATTTTTCTTATCAATTTATTTCCTTCCTGTATCCGGTTTAATCGTTTATGTTTAAAAATATCAATATTAGACCGAATTAATTTATCATTTTTGTATGATATAAAGATAAATTAATTTATCATTTGAAAAGATAAACTAAATCTTCGATTCATCAAGACAGCTTATAAATTGTATCATAATAACTATTAAGACAATGAATTTGTGATGATGGATTTAACCGGTTAAAATTTGGTTATGAGGGGTACCCTTAAATAAGTGATCATAGGACTCTTGTGTATAGAAAAAAATTTAGTTATGAGGAAAGAACCAATCTTGTGTTGACCACATGTTTTTCGATGAAAATTAGTCGTATGTAAAAACTTTGTACTTATAACAATGTATTAGACATTGTCACTATAATGCTTCAATGTATCAAAATTTCACACACATCCTCAAATATCTTTTTTGTTAGTCATTTTTGTTATCTTTTTAGTCATTTTGGTTATCTTTTGTATTTTTCGTTAGCCAACTTAAATATACTTAAGGATACTTTTGCAGTTCTGGTATATTCAGGGGTTATAATGACAACACCTAATTCATTCAGACAAAAAATGATTGTTTTTCCAATTTATAAATTATAATAGAAGTAAACTAAGACTTTGCTCAAAAAAAAAAAAAAAAAAACTAAGAATGAAAGTTGGGTCAACAATATACGTATTTTTAAAGATGCATGACTAATTTAAAATGAAAGAGATTAGTGGTATATTTAAAACTTTAAATTAAGTTAAAGGAGCGGAAGAAGTTTTGCCATATATTGGTTTGTTTTTTCTCTTTTACTATTTTCTATTAACTATACAACTTGATTTTCAATCTTAAATTTGGGTGTTCATCGGTTTAGGTCAAACTGAATCAAGCCGCGACCTGACCAAATTAGTTTAATAAATTTCTTGATTGTGAACAAAATCGAGTTAAACTGTTCAATTTTTTTCATGTTTGGTTAAGACAACAGATTTCAAGATTCTTATTAGGTCATCCACATTTCCAACATGGTCACATACATTTTATTTTTTATTGATATTTTATCTATTTTAAGCCTACATTTATATATGAATCAAGACAAAATAGAAACATGTTAAGCTATAACCTTTTTGGTTCTTAAAGTCACAAGCATATATAGATAGGGAAATGAAAACACACTTTTAAGTGTTTTTAAATATTTTGGAAGTTTTAATATTTTGGCTTTGTATTATGGTACAATTGGTATGAGAGACTTGATTTTGTATTTACTTTTCTAATTTAACATGAGACTTTGGCTATTGAGGTGTTTTAGTTTTAGATATATTTTTTATATTTGACAAAGTTATCAAATTTTTTTGTACATTTGTTTTTTAGTGTGTTCGATCAATCCAACCCAAACCAACTTGTTGTTTATCGGTTTGGTTCCATTCGTTTCTGGCTTTATCCCAAAAACATGTAAATTCAACCAAAACCAAAATGTATACTTTTGATCAATTTAAGCAGTATGTTCACTCAAAATCAAACCAAACCGGTCTACAAACTCTCCTAATCTTAAACGGGTTCTTGATTAACGACAGTAGAAATTATGAGTATTTGCTAAAATTTCCATGAAGTGTCAGGTCATTCAATGGACAAACTGCAACCGAGACAGTTTTAAAATTTTCATTAGTGCCACTACTATAATGAGTTATTATTTATTTCAATTAAAATATTTATGAACTTTGTTTTTATATATAATTTTATTTTTTGGTTTTTCATAGGTTCCTTTTACCGGAGGTAATCCTATTTAAGATTTATCAGACGCTAAATGTGAGAACTTTTGAACTAGAATTCGAACATTAATTTATCATGCCATGTGAGTTTCGTCTCTTATGCTAAACTCAATCTTTGTTGGTGATGTATAAAATTTTTTTATCCAAAAGTGAACAATTTATTTTAATTTAAAAATAAAAAATAAAGTTCATAATCAATTTTGCCTCTAAAATTGTAACTACTTGTCAAATTAATCCTTGCCTTTTATTATTTAAGAATTTCATCATTTGAAATTGTAACACGTTAATCAAATTGGTTCCAATGTTTAATATTTATCTACTTTTATGGCCTTATTTAGATCAATACTTGAATCTCACTACCAAAAAAAGAATGATCAATACTTGAATCTTTTCAATTACTTTTGGTTGCATTTTATTACTTTATAGTTGTTTTCATTTTCTTTATTTAAGAACAATAAACTATGAAGAAAATGTGGAATTTGATGCATTTGGGCTTTGGCTAGGTTTTGATGTTAAAGAAGTTAATGATGATAATTGAAGACCAAGTCAGTGTAAAAAGGGCTAAAAGCTCAAGATAGAGGATATTATAGCCATAGCCAGAAGTTCCTTGTTCGTAGCCAAAAAGTATGATGGAGCAAATGAACTAGAAAAAAGAAAGGTTTAAATGTGTATTTAGTCCCTGCACTTTCGTCCAGTTTTGGTATTGGTCCCTGCGCTTTTTTTTGTTTGGCATTGGTCCCTGCACTTTGTAAACTTTTTGCCTTTAGTCCTTCCGTTAACTTTCCGTTAAAAAAAAAAAACAAAACTAACGGTGTGCCACGTGGCCCAATCATGACACGCCACGTGGCACACTAAAACAATTTTTTTAAATAAATAATTTAAAGTAATTAATTTTAATTAGTATTTTAATAAATTGATTTATTAATTAAAATAAGGATTAGAAAAGAGAGAAGAAGAAAACACGGGAAAGAGAAGAGAAAGAGGGAAGAAATGGGTTTAGGGTTTCAACTTCAACCCTAACCTTCTGATTCCGACCACCATCCTGTTCTGCTTCCGACCACCATCCTCTTCTTTCTCTTTGATTTTGCTCACGATTCCGACCACCACCTTCAAGTTTGTTTGTTCACGATTCCGACCATCACGATTCTGACCACCATCCTCTTCTGATTCCGACCACCACCTTTGAGTTTGCCTTTTCAGTTGAAGGTTCGTTTTACTCTTCTGATTCTTCTTGTTTATGAAGTTTGTTTGTTTCTTTGTTTCTGTTATGAATTTTATTTGTTTCTATTATGGATAATACTATTTTGTTTGTAGTGCTCTTTTGGTCTGTTTTTCTTGCTTGCCGCACCTGTTGTTTGTGTTTTGTTTGTTTCTTGCTCGCCGCACCTGTTGTTTGTGTTTTGTTTGTTTCTTGCTTGCCGCACCTGTTTCTATTATGGTACAGTCTATTATTATATGTTAACTAAGTCAATTTATATTCTTTTCTGTAACTTTCCATTTCTTTAATGGCATGTGGGGGGGACCATATATGTATAGATTCTCTTTGTGTTGCTGGAAAATTACTATGTGTATGTCATGTGGGGGGACCATATGTATAGATTCTCTTTGTGTTGTATGTGGGTATCTGGATTACTATGTGTAGGGTCAATATTTTATTGTTTCTGCTCTCTCTTTTTGTGTGGACATGTGCTTTATTGTGTTTTTTTTTTTCTACAAGTTGTGTTATTTTATTGTTTTTGCTACTTTTTTGTATGTTTGGTTCAAATTTCATGCAGTTGTTTATCTATATATGCAGAGATGAGTTTCAATGTTGTTTTCCATCATGGGGGTCAGTTTGTAAGAGATTGGATTGTGTATTATAGGGGTGGTGATGTAACTGTTGTTGAGGGTCTAGACAAGGATAGATGGAGTTATTTTGAAGCAGAGGGTATAATGACAGATAAAAAATATGCTAAGAATAGTTTCAGAATGTGGTGGAAAGTAGAGGAGGAAATTGCTTACAAGAAGTTAAGATTGGATGTTGATGCTAAGGATATTGTTGATTATGCCTTAAGTAACAATGTTGATGCTCATATATATCTTGAACACGGTGTTGATAATATGTTTTCTGTGGATGCTCCTGTATGTCTTGAATTACAAGCTTTAAATGATGTTGTGGAAAATGTTGATGCTGGTGGATTTGAAGGTGATTATGAAACTGATTCTTATAGCAGTGAAGATGAAGTCAAAGGAATGGACTTGGATGATAGTGAAGATGAGAGAGCTTTAGGAATGGACGATGGATTTGGTTTAAGCGATGGCGATGAATCCGAGTTTCAACCTTCAAGAATGATGAGACATGGAAATACTTGTAATTTGAAAACTCATTCAAATGAAAAAGTGGGGGGAGGTAGTTCAAGTAGTGCACTTGCAATATGTGATATACCTGATGAATCACTAAATGACAAGTTTGAAATTGAACATGAGTATCTCAGTGAAGAACTTGGAAGTAGTGATCCTGATGACTCTGACAACGAGAAGGGACCTAAAGATGACATTTTTAGGATGGAGGAGTTGACCAAGAAATACAAGTTCAATGTTGGGTTGCAATTTAAATCATTGCAGGAGTTCAAGAATGCTATTATAGAGTGGAGTGTTCTAAATGGGAAGAATATAAAGTTCAAGAAAAATGACTTGGAAAGGGTTAGAGTGGAGTGCAAGAAGAAATGTGGTTTTGAGGCTCTTGTAAGTAAAGTGGGAGGCAAGCACACGTTCATGATGAAAACATGGAAAGGAGACCACACATGTTCCTGGCAACAGAAAAATAAAAGTGCTACTTCCAAGTGGGTGTCAAAGTCAGTAGCTAACAACATGTTTACGGGTGACCATGTGACGATAAATGACATTGTGAATTTTGTGGGGAAAAATTACTCTGTGAATATCAGCTTTTGGAGAGCGTGGAAAGCAAAACAGATGGCTAAGGAAATTGTAGAAGGTAATGCTGCTCGACAATATAGTCTATTATGGAGGTATTCTGCGGAGCTTAAGAGAGTATGTGCCGATAACTCGTGCAAGATCAACATGGAGAGACCACATCCAACTTTACAACCTAGGTTTGGAAGCTTTTATTTTTCATTTGATGGTTGCAAAAAAGGATTTTTGACAGCATGTAGACCTTTTATTGGTGTTGATGGTTGTCATCTAAAGACTAGATATGGAGGACAGCTTCTTATTGCAGTTGGAAGAGACCCAAATGATCAATATTTTCCTTTAGCATTTGGAGTGGTCGAGACTGAATCCAAAGAATCATGGAGATGGTTTCTAACATTGTTATTAGAGGATATTGGACAGGATAAAAGATGGGTTTTCATATCTGACCAACAAAAGGTAATTATGTTGTTGCTTGTAATTATGTTGTGTTTATTATTCTGATTCCTATTTGAAGCAGAAAACGCAAAGTTCATTTTTTATGCTTATATATACTTGTGTTTTTATTGTAGGGGTTGATTTCTGTTTTTGAGGAGATGCCTCAAAGATTAGAACATAGGTTATGTCTGAGGCATCTATATGCCAACTTTAAGAAAAGGTTTGGTGGAGGCACTCTAATAAGAGATCTCATGATGGGGGCAGCTAAGGCAACCTACTTGCAAGCTTGGGAGAAGAAGATGTCAGAGTTGAAAGCGGTCAATCCGAAGGCATGGGAGTGGCTGATGGGTTTTCCCACAAAGTTGTGGTGTAAGCATGCTTTGTCTTTTTATCCTAAGTGTGATGTATTAATGAATAATATTTCAGAGGCATTCAATAGTACTATCTTGGGTGCTAGGGCCAAGCCAATTTTAACTATGTGTGAATGGATTAGGCTTTATTTGATGAATAGGATGGCAACTTTACGGTATAAACTAGGTAGGTACGAAGGTAGGATAATGCCTACACCTATGAAGAGATTAAATAAGGAGATTGAACTTAGTGGAGGATGGTCACCACACTGGTCTACACCAACATCTTTTCAAGTTACTCATCATCTTAATAGTAGTGGTTTTATTGTTAACTTGGATAAAATGACTTGCACATGCAACTTTTGGGAGTTAGTAGGCATACCTCGTAGACATGCTGTAGCAGCTATGAGTTTTAGAAATCAAAATCCTGAGGACTTTGTTGATCACTATTATTCAAGGGAAGCATATGAACTTTGTTATAGTTTTAGTGTTAGTCCTATTAATGGTCAAGATATGTGGCCTACTGTTGAAGTTGAAGACATGCTCCCCCCACAATACAAGAGAGGTCCTGGTAGACCAAAAAAGTTGAGGAGAAGGGAAGCTGATGAAAACCCAAAGACCGGAAAACATAATACTAGGGGTCTTAATAGGTGCACAAATTGTGGCCAGCCCGGTCATAATGCTAAGGGTTGCAAAAGCACAGAAGTAAACCCGTCTGCACAACAAAGAAAGGTATAGAATCACTTAAATATTTTGTATAATTTTTTTTTGGTACTTAAGTCTTTATAAGCCTAATCATGTTTATTTTGATAGAGAAAACCCAAAAAAAATGCTCATGCAGCGACTACCTCCAATGCACCTGCAACTGCAACTGCTGCTTCAAATGCAGAAACACCTTCTAATACACCTGTCACTACTGCTTCAAATGCACCTGTTGTGACTGCATCCAGTGCCCAACCTTCACATGTTACTACTGTGCCTGTTTTGACTGCATCCAGTGCCCAAGTTTCACATGTTACTACTGCACCTATTAAAAAGGTAAATGTGGCATATGTTGGTGTTATTTTGTACTTGTTTGCCTTATTAAGTGTCTTATGCATTCCATTTTTTCTTCTGTTGCACTTGTGTTAACTTGATAGAGTAAAGGCAATAAAACAAAGAAATCTGCCTCTAATATCAATTCTAATGTACGTGCTGTTGAATGTAATCAAAGTGGTGTTGCTGTTGAACTTAATGCATCAATTGTCAGTCATTTAAATGACGGCGATGATGATGAAATTGTAGCAGCTGTCGAGGAAGCAGAACGTGCACTTGGCATTAAAATGGTTCATGCAAGCCAACCCACACCATCTTTGAAAATTCAAAGGCAAATTGCCAAACCATTAAGTTGCACTGCAACACAAAAGGTATGTTGCCGCTTATGTTGAACCATTATTCTTTCATTTGAAAGTTTGGTCTTGAATCTATGCTAAACCAATAAGTTTTTCAACTCGTGTAGGGAAAGAAGCGAAAACATACTGGGCCACCAAGGGTGATCTCAAAAAATGCAAGAAGGAGATAAACCTCTCAAAGGTAATTGAAGATGAAGATGGAGATCCCAATGAAAATCCAGATGAAGATTGTCGGAGGTTTTAGAACCTACTGATGTATTTTGTGAATTTGAGACCTATGTTAACTCACTAATTTTTTTTTTTTGCATTTTGAGAATTAGAGGCTTATGTTGCCAACTTACTATCTATTTGGTGCATTTTGGTTTATTTTGAGATAGAGAGGCCAATGTTGCCGAATAACTATCTTTTTGGTGCATTTTGAGAATTAAAGGCCTAGGTTGCCAAGTAACTTTTGCTCGACTTTGAAAGTACAATTACATATATTGCCAGAGTGCAATTTAATTTCCATCTAATTTGTTAATTTTTATCTATTGTCACGGTGTTAATACGATACAATTTTCATCTTCAATGTGATACAATTAAAGCTTAATTTTTTTAAAAAGATTTTTTTTGATTTTTTTTATGATTATTCTCAATAAAAATAATGGACAAAACAATAATTAAAACATAATTTCATTGAAAGTTTTTTTAAGAAAAAAAAAAGTTCAGGGACCAATACCAAAGTGCAGGGACTAATATCAAAAAATGTTGAAAGTGCAGGGACTAAAGATATTTTTAAGTAAAAAAAATAATGAATAAAATAATAATTAAAAATTGATTTTTTTTTTTTAAGAAAAATTGTCTTTTAGTGTGCCACGTGGCGTGCAATAACTGGTCCACGTGGCGCTCCGTTTGTTTTTTAACAGCAGTTTAACGGAAGGACCAATAGCAATTTTTTTACAAACTGCAGGGACTAAAACCAAACAAAAAAAAGTGTAGGGACTGAAACCAAAAAATGGTGAAAATGCAAGGACCAAAGACACATTTAAACCAAAAAGAAATAGAGAACATTATGGGTGCCCATAATGATAGACACGACCTTGTCCATAGCCATGTGACTTTTGGGAAAGCGCCGGTTACACGAATATTTAGCTTAGTTTACACGAATATTAAAATTGCATACACCTTTTGGTTACTATTATAAACAAAAATTATCATTTTAAATTCATTCGATAAATGATGTATGTGATAAACAATAAAGACTATATATATCATTAATCGAATGAATCTAAAATTTTGATTTTTGTTTATAATAACGACCGGAAGGTGTGCAGGACAAAGATGCTAACATACAGTGGCGGAGCTAGAAATAAATTTGGGGGTGGGCCAAATTTAATGTGTAAATTTATATATTTTTTATTAGTTAATTCGAGTGACCAATAATCTTTTATCTATGAAACATAATTTAAACCGGGGTTTAAAGATATTTTAACATAAATATTATATAATTTTTAATATATTACACCATATTTTAAATTTAAAAAAGAATTGTACATGAGTTGGCGCTTAGATATATAAAGAATAAAAGCGATTATTTGAGACTGAAAGGTTGTTGCTTTAGTGGTTTGGGGATAGTGGTTTGGGGATTTTTATTTTTATTTAGAAAGACTGTGACTGGTTCGATTCTCCTAGGAGATTTTTATTGTTCTCCTAGGAGATTTTTATTGTTATTGAATAATTTTTTTTTTAAAATAAAAAAAGAACTAGAATTATAATAAATACCAGACAAGTCAGGATTCGATCGCGCGACACAAAAACCAGACCAGCTAGGATTCGATCGCGCGACACAAAGCCTTCATCAAGTAACTTAACCACTGGGACAAGCTAAACAATTGTTAAAACATTCGCAACACATATATATAATATAATTTCTTATTAAAATATATGCATATATACCTATTAAAAATTAATTTTTTTAGGGTTGGGGTGGGTCATGGCCCACCCTGGCCCATGAGTGGCTCCGCCACTGCTAACATAGATTTTAAGCTCTACATGAAAATTGAAACGTTATTAAAATCCAAAAGAAGAAGAGACTTATTACCGACCAAGTCCACATTTACTCATGATTGCATATATAGAAACATATTGTAGATTTCAAATAACTTTGTTAACACATTGAAGTGACTATGCTTATAAGTCGTTTCCTCATGCCATCATAAACAATCGACTTGGGGTCATCCCTTTTTGAGTGAAATTTTGGATTGATTACCATCTCCTTCATAACAAAAATTGTTATGCTTTATAGGTTGTATAAGTGCCATGCATACTCCTCAATGTATGCTTCATTCTTACCTCTCATCCACCTCAATCGTTAATAGACTTGAACGTCATAGTGTATGTAGATACATCATCATCAAACATCATCGCCACCATGGATTCTACAACACCATTCACTTAATTATATATATATATATATATATATATATATATATATATATATCTTTAAGTTCATTCAAAGTAAATAATAATAAGAAGAATAATAATATGAGATTATTTAGTTCAAATCTTGAGTGATTCATATATATTGTTGTCAAAATGGTACCTAGATTCATAAGATTGAATCTATTTAGTTTAATTAATTGAGTTGAATCCGTGTTATAAATTTTGAGTATATTTCAAAACTTTCAAATATTTTGTGTCTCATATTTTCAATTGAGAAATATAGAAAAATATTTTAATAAAAAATTATTATCATATTATTAATTATAATATTTGACTTGGTCTGATTTGTTTAGCCACATCATTTTGACTGGATTAAGTCTACTCTCATTTGAAACAACTAGACCATCGACCCGTGCTCCGCACGGGTCTTACCTGCTAAAACATACGCAACTAACTATCTACGTAATACTCCCTCCGGTCACTGTTAAGCAAAAATTCATTTTTTAGATTCATTCAATAAGTGATTTATGTAGTCTATATGTGGACCACATACATCATTTATTGGATGAACCTAAAAATATAACTTTTGCTTATAATAGTGACCGGATGGAATATAATGTATATGCACGAAGGGGAAATAATTAGCTACTATTATAACAAACAGTAAAGTCAAAAGCTCATAATTTAATATTCAAATTTAAAACATCATCAAATGACAATTACATTTACGTAGCTAATTGATAAGTACTCCTTCCGTTTCAAAATATAAGCAAAATTGGTTTTTTAGTTTCATTCATTTAATGATGTATGTGGTCCATATTATGAACCATATACATCATTAAATGAATGAACCTAAAAAGTAAATTTTGCTTATATTTAAAAACGGAGGGAGTAATTGAGAACATGCCATAAATATAAGGTAATAATAAATATAAGCACCGTCATTAAAACCAACCAACACATTTTCAAGCTTATATGTCGAGCCCTCTTGCACCATTTCTTTGATCATTGACACTAAGGATTTTCTGACCGATGCATGGATCTTCCCACCCTGAAAAAAAACAGACTTATCATAAAGGGTTTAAACACATATAACCATTAGATATTAATAGCTTAAAAACTTATGCTGGTAAATCACACCTTCTCATCAACCAAAAGCAAGTTCATAAATATGATCTCATCTGGGTGATCTTTGTCAGTTATGCACCACATATGAGGAACACAGACTAAGAGTTTCAAATCCTTCTTGCCACCTGAAATGTTTGCAATTTGTGTGTACCTTTATGCCATTTTGCGTTTTCTAAGTTGGTTTTCTATGTTTAGTTTGCAGCTACTCCCTCCGGTCCTATTTACAAGAGAAAGTTGACTTTTTCGATACATTGAATAATGTATGTATCTAGTCAAGAACCTAAACCAAATACATAAATTATTTAATGTATCTAAAAAGTAAATTGTCTCTTGTAAATAAGACAGGAGGGAGTATAATATAACACTTGCTTAAATAGAAATGGCAATTACACATATAATGGACATTATAAACTTAGAAAAATTTGAAGTATCTTACACTTAATTGCTTACCAAAACACAACTGTGCGAATTCTCTTCATCTAGTCATCTAGTGGGCAATTGCTTACCGGCCAATAAGGGATGAGCATGCTGAGAATATCCATTTAATGTGGAGCATGCTTAACTAAACCCTAGCCACATAGGTTGACTTCTCCACGCGCTCCCTATCTCCATTCAATTAATGCCTTTTACTGTTCCAAGACTATGTCCCTCCAATAAGTTTTGAGCATGCCTGCAATACATTTGGAATATCCAATGACGCATTCATGGCTACAGTCTACCAAGCTGGTTTTTCTTTTCATAAACACATAATTGCTCTGTTACATACGCATGGTCCTAGAATATAGTGTAAGATGATGCAAGTGTATCAAGGCAAAAAGAATGTGCAGACAAAGCAGTTATTGCAACATTTACCAAGAATTGCACATGTAAACACAACTGAACTGATAGTTGGCGCAGCCATAATAAGTTGGTAGACTTTGTTTTTTTTTTTTAAAACTAAGTTGTAAAGAAAAAAAAATGTCTGTTGAATCTAAGAAAAACATCTGCAGTCTGGACAACAAACTAAGGAGGCCGTACATTACAAATAAAAATCTACAATTCCTTGAAGTAGGAACAATATTAAAATTTGGGCACATATAAACTCTCATGCGTGCATCTGGTGTTTTTATTCTGCACGTTTTTCTGTTTCAACCATGAACACATATTTTCCAGCCTTCAAACTAAATTGTTACGTTAATGAAAAATATTAGGGCAATTTGCATCAATTACATTTTCCCTTAACTCAGATATACTTTCATTCCTTAATGAAAAGGTTGCTTGCAACCATTGTTTTAATTTGTAGTCTAATAATATGTAACATGAACATTGAATAACTGATAGCAATAATGGAGATTGTATGCTTGCAATTTGTTGTTAGTGGGCAATCTAATACTATGTAAAACAAAAATTCATTAACTGAGTTGTTAATATACATCAACTTTTACCAGATGGTACATTGTGGACATTATGATGTTAATTATACGGTTGGTAATAACAATTGAGGCAAATGAAAATGAGCAAACATGAACGATAAACATACTTAATAAAAATGCAGTGATTAGAACATAAAGATAACATATTCATTGAATTAAAATAACACGTTACAATACTTTGAACAACATCCATAGACGACACCAATTTGAAACTATTAATATGACACTTAATATGACACCAATTTGAACAACAACCAAACCAAGCCTGTTAATGACATTTATACCGAACTGACTTAAACCCGAAAGAGCAATGCTATATATCTAGAAAAAAAAACATCAAGAATTCTTCAAGAATAAAGAGCAACCAATCACAATGTACTATTTGCCACAATTCAAGGAGGTGTGGCTGAAAAATAGGAAGTGGACAAATAAATCATGCAATTAAAACTTGCCACATGTGTCTTGAAAAATTCTTGATGCTATTTTTCTAGATAAATAGCATTTTCCAACCCGAAAAAACCATAAGCACCCAGCCACCCATGCGTATGTCGTAGAAGTCGCGAATCGCATTGAAGCCAGTGGTGAGATACACAGATCCGTTGATCCTTTCCACTAATATCTCAAATTGGTTATAGTTAGTGTCAATGATCCCCAAAATAGGTAACACACATTTTTGGCAGCATAACGGCCCCCTGCGTGGATCAAGCATCAATAAATAAGTATCAGTTTTGAAACTAAATGCGTCATTCATGGAAAATTATAATAACACTATCTCAAAGTGAATCAATCACCTCATTAACATGGAATTCACAGCAAATGGTCCTGTATTGAAGCCTCAACTCGTTCACAATCTTATCAACATCAGTTGCTGGATTTGGGTCCAGAGGAGCTGCTCACATCAATAAAAAACCAAAACAGTTTAGTGCACATTCATAACAACACAAACAATTGAAAGAGAGTCAATATCATAACAATTGAAAATAAATAACTCACCCTTCAAGCAGTGGAGTGCAAGCAGCGTCTCAAATTCGTGGTAAGACATGTTAACATAAGAGTGATGTCACGCAGAAACAATTAGAATGAATGAGTATGGCAAGTTTATGCATGCGCAGGCCATTCCTATATATAGAGCACTTGCTTAGAGTTTGCATGGGAAGCTGAAACATAAAGTGATGCATTTATTGGAGTAGTTGGCATAACAAATGTCACATGTGCTCTTTAGGAGGGAAATTCGAAATTCAAACCATGCCAAAGCAATTAATGAGTCTGCCTTAGCTTGCAAAGCACTCTTTGGTTAATGACTTTGGAGGGAAATTAGCAAAGTAATTAGGGCTAAGCAATAGCTTGACCTAATTAGCTTTTAGAGTAAGTAAGATAAATTGGGCACATGGTATTTATTTTGCAACGGAAACAATGTTAAGAAAGCAATTATACTTTGACTATGAGTTACTATTGTATTTGAGAAGATTGTGCCTATTTATGCTCAAAAAGCTAACTGCCAATTTACATATGGAGTTTACGTTCTTTTACTTTTGAGATCAGGAAAACTATTTTTTCTTTTGGTTTTACAAACTCATGCACATTCTAAACAAATACCCCTCTTTACTTTTATGCTTCAAGCTATACATAAATAGATTTTCATGAGTCTGACATATAATTCTGGGTTACATCTTCCTGAAATAATTTTTCTTGTCAGTTCTGTTTCCTCGATTCTACATTGAGAATGGTCTGTTAAACCCTAGGGGATTAGCGTATAATCACGCGGAAAATCCTTAAGGACAGTGCGATCAACACGTCTCAGACTATTTTCATTGTTTGTTCATTTTGTAGTTCTCTTATTGAATTGATGTTTAGAGGTGTTGATTGAGCTATATCGGTGGTCAATTCTACAAGAATATCAAGACAGATAAGTTTATTGATCTCTCTTTTGTTTATATTTAATTGATTGTTATATTTATATATCGATTATTTATAGAGATAATTTTATGCCTAAAATTACAACAATCCGAACATAAAAAACACTAAAGCAACTTAATTATTTTGAATATGTTGGTCCTAAGAAAACTGCCATGGTATCTTTTTTTTTTTTTTTAAAGGGAACTCCCATGGTATCTAGTGCAGGACATGATATTAGTTTAATTTAATTTAATTTATTTATCTATTGTTAATTTGGTTACGGCGCCGATCATAATGCTTTATTATATATCAACGTGAATAGCATTTTTATTGACCTCAAAATACATGGACAAGACTTTGGTCTCTATTCATTTTAATATCATATAAGATAATATAAGAAACCCATAGCCATAACATAATCCTTATTAATTTAACTAAATGTTCTGATTAATGTATGATTCAGTGCCAACAAAACAGGAAAAGATATAAATAAAATATGTCATGAAATTATGTAACTTATAATTCATGAATGCTTGGAAAAAGGTAGAGTTAGTTTAGTGGGCATTTTATTCTTGGACGGTATGTTTGTCTGCCTCTTGCTATATGTATAAAGTTTTTTTATAGACTCAATTTCTTATACGTTGCGATAATGTGGGATATTAAGATAAATTAACTCAAATGAATTTGTTTGGAAGTTTGCTAACTATTGGTGGAAATGTGGGACACAAATACTATATGTGACATCCAACGGTTCATTCTCTCTAGCTAATCTGATTTTTGGGATGAAATTCTGCAAGCTGTGATTGTCTTCAGCTTGTCAACAAGGCCTGAAATTGCGGCCACTAGTGATGCATTTGATCATCTTCAAAGTTCAATTATAAATGGATTGATACTATTTATTTTTCGAGAAAATGTTAACTAATTAAGGAGACAAATATAGTAAAAAAAAAAAACTTAAAACATGTATAGATAAACTTCTACAAGTATAAAAAAAATTCAATGCAAAATTTTCTTCTTTTGTATTTTTAATTGGTACCCCAGGAACAATGGTTAACGTGATTTTGTATTTATTTGTTCTTGCCTCTTTGTTTCAGAAGATCCAATAACATTTTGATAAAATAGTAAGAAAACTTTTTTAGTTTAACTAGAGGTTTTGAATTCGAATTTAGCAATGTGGATCTATAATTTGATAGAACTTTTATGTAATCCAAAGCTCTTTGCTTCGTGCACACCTTTCTCAAATTAGATACTCAAAATTATTTTTTCCCAATGATAGTTTCTAATAGGCACTGGATCTATAATTTGAAAAAAAAAAACAAGGAACATGCCCCATACTATTCGATGTGTTTGGATTATAAAATGCGAATTACTTAATTGATCGGATTTTATAATCTAAATTAGTGAATTTTTTTCACCCAAAAATAGGGAAAAAATATTTTTTTATTATATATTCCAAAAATCTCCTACTATATTTAAAAAAAAAAAATAAACCGCACGAGAAATGAATAAGGTGAAAAAAGTAACAGTCTAAAGGATATGGTTTGAACCCAATGGCAAGGCTACGAGCCTATAGAACGGTTAGGCCATTTAATAGACTATTACTTTTCCCACCCTCTTATGTTCTCGCGCGCCCTATAAATTTACAAAAATACCCTTCGGATTTCATAATCCGAAATCAATTTCCCAAAAATTTCCGTATTATATAATCTGAAAAGCCCTTTTACCAGAATTTAAATACACTTTGCTTTATTTTACATTATTTAGTTGCCAAAATCATAAAATAAATGCAACTATAAGCAAAAATAAAGGAACAAAAATAATACACAAAATCTCATTTTATTAATATAATTGATACATTTACAATAAAGTTGAAACTTAAAGCTTATTACATAGAATATTCAAACACCTAAAGCTAATTTATTAGAAACCTAAAACTAAATCTGCAGCCCAAGAAGATGGAGGGGGAAGGAGAAAGAGATGTTTGGGGGGGGGGGGGGGGGGGGGGGGGGGGGTTGTTTGTTGGGGAGGCTACTGGGTAAGGTTTTTTTCCAGGGTGAAAGAGACCTTGATGGTCAACCTTGCACCCAAAGAAACCGTGCTTCTTTGCAGTGTGTTGCATTTCCCGTTGGTCGTTCATACAAACCCTAAGTTTTCAAAGTAGCCTCTTTTTACGTAAGGCCAACAATGGAAACACATTGTGCATAGAAGGAAGAGGATGAGAGGGTGTGATGATGTGAGAAATAGTGAGATTTTGGAGGTTATTTATAGGATTTCTTTTTGCATAGGTTGTAACTACAATTAATGTTGAGTCAAAAAACGTGTTCAAAGAGGTTTTACCAGCCATTAATGCTGGTAAAAACCTTTGAAAATGTGTTGCTTGTGGTACAGACCACCGGCCACAGAAACTGACTATTTTCGGATTATATAATCCGGATTCCTCACATGGTTTCCGAATTATGTAATCCGAATTTATACGATACTGGTGAAAATGTGAAGGAAACTATGCACCTTACGTGGGGTGAGTGACATTCCAGATTATATAATCCAAAACATGATTTTTATCATGTGATCCACATTGCAC
The DNA here is from genome assembly GCF_051527215.1 of Medicago sativa. Taxonomy (NCBI): domain Eukaryota; kingdom Viridiplantae; phylum Streptophyta; class Magnoliopsida; order Fabales; family Fabaceae; genus Medicago; species Medicago sativa. The sequence continues at coordinate 9,354,259 of NC_140755.1, read as the reverse complement.
CGACAATTTATGTGGTTCAGGACGCCCAGATACCTCTATATATATGTGTCCTTGTTTTCATAACTAGAAACCACACGAACAAAAAAAAAATCAATGGAAAACTCTGTCTTTGATCCAAACACCAAGCTAGCTGCAGTTTACTACAACGGAGGGAAACCACCCATCTGTTCAGGATTTCCACTAATGTCACCTTCTCCAGGTTGAAGGGTCAGCTAAATCAAATCAACCTCGAACTCAACTACAGAGACACACAAAGTGTGGATGGCGTTGAGTATCGACGTCCGACGACCGACTCAACCGGGAGTGTGTGGTTCAGCCAGATGAAGTTCATGAACGACAACGGCGTGAGAACCATGTTCTCGATCTTTGGTCAGTACAGTACTAGAGGGTCGATCGAATTGGATACTTCGTTGGTTAGATCTGTTGAACATATTCATTAAAGTTTGATCCGACCCATGAACTACGAAGAGATCAGGGCACTAATGGACGCACCACACGAAGACATTAATTTAGATGATCCGTGATGATGTGTTATGTTTTATTTAATTATGTTGTTTTTATTACGTGTTTTATGTCATTTTTATTATGTGTTAATTATATGTTGTTGAATTAAGTTGTTTTATTATGTTTGAAATAATATATATTATTTAAATTTTCACTATGTTTTACTTTACACCAAAGATGTTCATTTAAATGCTAAAATAATCCAAATCCAACTCAATTTTATAGGGTGTAAGTGCAATTCAGATTACATAATCCGAATTTCTTCAGCATAAGATTCTTTTATATGGACCACATTGCACCGACAATTTCTATGATCCATAACATCCAGATAACTATAAATAAGGTGTTTCAGATTTTCATCTTCATTTCCACCAAAACACACAAACACACCATAGAAACCATGGAAATTTTTGTCATTGTGCTAAAGATTTTCCTCATGCTGTCGCAAATAGATTGCTCTCTATTTGACAACGTGATGAAGATCCTCAACATGCTTTCAAAAATATATAGATAGATAGGTAGATACAAAGAGGTTCTATGAACTTGCAGATCTGATTCCGAAAACACACAAACAAATCAAAGAAACGATGGAAATTTTGTCATTGTGTTGAGGATCTTTTTGGTCGCAAATAAATTGCTCTCTATTTGACTGCATGATGAAGATCTTCAACATGTTGTCAAAAATATATCCGCTTGAAACACCTACCTTGTCTTTCATCGTTATGTTGCAGATCTGAATCCGAAAAGGTTTTTATGAACTTGATCTAGTTGGCTTGCCGATAGAAATATGTCAATTGGCAAGCCAGTTTGATCGAGTTCAAAAGCACCTCTTCGAACACCATCCTAGAATATTTTGATGTTTATGTTGTTTTAATCATGTATTTATTAATTATTTTCTATATCACATTCCATGAAAACTCTCTAAAAAAACCCTCCAATTGGTGTCTTTTTTGCAGGGCGCACGAGAACAGAGGAGGGTGGAAAAAGTAATAGTCCATTTAATAGAGTGCAGGCTCAAAGTCTCAATTAGAAGGAAGCCCACCAAAAATAAAGGAAATTGATGTTTAGGCCCCTTCAATTGTTATAGACCTCTCAAGTAGTCTAAAATGCCATTCCTTTATAGCATCAGGAGTCATGAGTCAAACCTATTAGGAGTTAGTCTCCGAAGCTCTTAGGAATTAGTCTCCAATCTATTTTCAGGAGATACGATCTGATGGGCTTAGACACATATCAGAACGACATAATTGATAGAAGGTAACATAAAAATTGACATAAGATAGCATAAAATTAAGATCAATGTCGAGGGATTAAAATAGATATATACAAAAACATGTCGAGGGATCAAAATATGTATATAAAACCCTAAATACTGAAACTCTCGGTCTGCAATACCTGCATAATTCTTCCTTCTAAGCCTTAATCGATATTGGATAGCAGGATACGTTTATGTCTCATTCATAATTATTACTTCACCAATTCAAACTCTAAACTACATTGACATTGACATTCACATCTTACTTGATCATCAACTGTAAAATTCAAACAATATCCACTTTTTACAAAAATTGTAACCTACAAAATGAGAAGAAACATGTGGAGTTTGAGAAATTTAACACTTATTTGTTGGCATGGCAATTACAAGTCTTTGAGCTTGATTTGATGAAAATCAATTGTTGGAGTAAGGAGAGTGTTTTGATGTCAATAAATCGTGTTTTGTATGTTTGATTTAATTGAAACACAAATGGAACTCAAGCTTACATTTTGGTATCTTACTGATATAGATCGAATCATAACTCCAGAATTGCAGCAAGCGAAAGTTGGGATCCGAAAGTTTTGGAAGTTAGGACTTGAGAAAAATAATTTAGAATTCTTGAGAGTCATGTTAACAATTCAAAGAACCAAAAGAGCAATTTTCAAACTGAAGAGAGAAGCTCGTTTTCAACCTTATAACAAAAGCCTAGGGAAAGGTGATTGGTGATCTATGGTATGGAAAATATCATATCATATTATCTTTTAAATTTGATAGACGAAACCACGAGCCTTAATGGTTTATTTCATTTTTCTGCTCATTGTATTTTAAAATGCATTAAAAATTGAGAATTTCTTTTTCCATCCTACGCCCTTTTCGCATACCTTCCAAAATTCTCATTTCTCCCCGTCTGAATTATATAATTCGAAATAAGCTTATATATAAGTGACAATTAAAACTTCCTTCCATTGTAGCAAGTTCAAATTTTGCTTTTAAAATAAACCCAAAAACAAAGTAAAAAAAAATGACAAAACCTATCAAATAAAAAAAAATATTAAATATCAAATAAAGCTAATGCAAATTTTTCAGATTTTTTTTTTTTTTTAGAATATGAAAAATGGGTTTTAAAGATAGAATTTAGGATTTTGAAGGGAAGAGTCCCGTAAGAATACCCTTACAGGGGAGTATAGTTTACTTGATTTTTTTTTTTTATTCTTCTGACCATATTTCGTAGTAATTTGATCAAGTAGCATGAAAACTGAATTTTCAACAGGGACACCCTAAAAACCACTAACAAAGACATGAAATACAAGGTATGCATTAGGGCAAAACTGAATTTTCAACCAGGACACCCTAAAAACAACTAACAAAGACATGAAATACAAGGAATACATTAGGGCACCGGGTTAGAATGGTTAGCATCGTTCTTATACCGGCTATCCACGACAGAAACAAGTTGAGTCCTTGTGCTGTGATTTTCCCACCTTTTTCTTGTTGCAAAAAGGGTGTTTAGGGATTTGGGGGGGGGGGGGGGGGGGGGTTTGGGACTATATAATTTGTACTATCGCGAAATACTTGATTTTTTTTTTTTGGGTTTTAGAATTCGAATTGATTAAAAACATTTTTTTCCACCAAATATATAGAGAAAAATAGGTCAAGAGAATATCAGTGTTTAACCTTTATCTCTCTACAAATCCTTCTTCGACTTCTCTCTATAATAGTTACCATCGCCTTGACCTCCAACCATCCAAACTGCCTTTTTAAGATGTAGACACCATAACTGGTGGTGCAACAGGTGGCATCGACCCTCTGCACTTCCTTCCTCCGGTGATTTCTACATTTTGTTTGAAACGTGTTTGGGTCTTGCGAACTCAAAACACGTCAGTGTCTCACTCTCGATCCATCTTTGTTCGTGTTGCTGGGTTTCCTTTGGATCTGCCGGTGATCAAAGTTGTTTTGGGTTGTCTGAAAGAATACGGGTTTTAGTCTCTATGTTGGGTTTGATATGGCCCGAATCTGATCTCTAGTTTGTGGTATTTTGAAGAACAAGTGGGTGCTTCTTGTAACAGCCCGATTTTTCGCTAGATTTATTTTATTATTTATTTTATGTGTGTTATGTGTGCTCTTATGTGATTATTTGCCTCTGTGTGTATTTTTGATTGGGAGTTGTAGAATTCGGTGTTAGAAGGGCATTTTGGTCATTTTGAGAGTAGGGGTAATTTTGTAATTTGGTCAAGGATTAGTTTGGTGCTTAGTGAGAGTTGTTATTTTACTAAGTGCTAGGGAGTTGTAGTAATTTATTTATTTACCGGTAGGTGACCGTTAGTATTACTTTTTACCGTTAAGTGAGTAGTAACATTTTGGGGTTGAAATAGAAATGGGTTAGGCCCATTAAGGTGTTGTGAACTAAGCCCAATTAAATAGGACCTATATATACTCTTGTTAGTAGAGAAAATAGGTTTTCACCAACATTTGCAATTGATAGAGATAGAGAGAAGAAAAGGGTTTGAAGAGGAAGAACATGAGAAAGGGGTTGGAGGCTAGAGCTAGAAGAGGAATTCATCATCTAGGAGCTAAATTGAAGCTTGGGTTAGAGATTCTTGGTGCTAGAGGTAAGAGGGTTAGGCTTCACTCATAATTTCATAATTTTTCCTTTTTATCCATTTTGTGGAATTTATGAATTGAACCTAAATGTTGTAAATTCGTGCATGAATGTTGTTGTTATGTTTGAGAACATGAATTACATGATAATTGTGTGATTGTAAGAGAATTAACATGTTGGAATGCATAATTGTTGGTGTATTGTGTTCTTGAGCAAATATGGTGAATAAGGAAGTTGTTGTTGTTGAATGATGTAAGAATTCATGTTCATTAGTTGTTGTTACTGATTTAGAACATGTTGTTGTTGAATTGATGCTTTGGGTATAAAAATTGATGAATTGATGTAGAGGTTTTGTGTTGTTGTTGAAGGTTCAAGAAGTAATGATAATTTGATGAACTATGTGCATTTGATGTTATAATTCCAAATTTGATGTATGTTTGAATGCTTGGTAACATGTATGAGCTATAAACATCTTTGGGATTTAGTTTGGGGCTTTAAAATGATCGAAATGGGGATTTTTGGGTGAAAATGGTGTGAAACCCGTAAACTACAGAAGAAATTCGCCAGGAACTCGCCAATAGCGAAGTTGTCTGGAGCTTTTTCGCTGATAGCGAAAATCTCGCTAATTGCCTAGAGATAGCTTTTTCTGTTTCACTTTCTTGTGTCTTTTTCCCTCGTTTCTGTTTTGATCTGGCTTTTGGTGTAAACATGAAAGTTGTAGATATTTGAGTTGGCTTTCCAATGCCGTTGGTTTGATATGAAAATGATTTTTGGTTTTTGAGTTATGGGACAATGCCCTTAAGAGGTCCTAGTGAATTTTTACGAAAATCCGCATAACTATTTCTAAGTCGACCCAAACCTCATGGATTGTTTCTTAACTTCAAATTTGTGTTCTATGAGTTCAATTAAGCTGCCTAATGATATTTAAACTATGATGTGATGGATCTAACTTGTTTTGCTTTCAAAATGGTATTCATTTGGAAAAGTGATAAAGAGAGACAAACTTTGTGATTTTCATGAATCCGTCATATTTGGCCGATGAAATGCTTATGTAACCTCTACTGCACGTATATGTGACTTGTGAGAATACATGGCATAGGCAATTAAGCTTTTTTACTTGGTTTTGACTTAAATGCTCAATTATTCTCAATGTTGTGATTTTTTGAGACAAACTTGGTCGAAAATGATTTTTGAGAGCCAATTGCTTATGAACCCTTTATGAATAGATTAATATGATTATGAGATGATGTATGAATGGTTGTTGAGTGATGAATATGATGTTTGTGATCATATGTTGTATTTGTTCCTTTTTTTGGATTGTAAGGAATTATGTGGAAATGTGGCAATTATATGTTGATTTATGTGGAGATAATTTGTGGTGAATATATGTGACAACTATATGTTGCTTGAATTATGGATGTTGTTGGTGATTGTATATATGTTAAGTGGTGGTGAATTGTTGTTGATTGCATATATACAAGTATTGGTGATGTTGAGGTGATTAGTTTGTGTGAACATATGCATTGTAGTCGAGTCATATGTTCATGCATTCATGACTGATGGTGGTGGATTTTATATCCAATTGAGGTGATTATGATGTTTTTGTTGCATCGAAGGTGACGACCTTGAGGCGGTATGGTACCACATGCATCTAGATGAGTCTAGAGCCACTGCATACATTGTTGGTGAATTGAAATGCATTTGAGTTGTGCATGATGATTGAATTTGTTAATTGTTAATTGACATGGTTGAAATTGTGATACGTGTATGATACACTTGTTGGTACGAACTTGGAATGATGATATTGGATGATATGAGTGTCGTTAATACTTGTGAATACATGTAGGATTTGCTATTCTTCGTTCTCGAATTTATCTTTCAGTTCCAATGTTCTTGATTAAATCTTATATGGATTATGATGATGTAATGCTAACCCTCAATGGTTTACCACCTGCCTTTTCGTATGGACGGGTAGATGGAGTGCAGGGTGCTTAAATTGTGTGCTTGATGTTGCCGAGGAGCGGAGTTCCTCCTTTTTATGTGCAAGTTTCTAGATTAGGGCTCTGATCTAGGGTAGTACTTGCATGTTGGATTTTGTTTTGGTTATGTAGTTTGGAGTTGAGACATTGATTGTATCTGAGAGATGCATTTATTGTCATGAGATTTGGAGATGTTATTCACATGATTATATATGTTCCGCTGCTATGTTTATGAGACTTGACAATTTATACATGTATGTTGTTTTTGTTTTGATGACGTAGCATCTATTTCTAGAATATATTTGTATATTCGCGCGTTTTACCACCTATTAGAAGTAGGGTGTTACACTTCTATTTCCAAAACACTACATTGCCTTTAAAACTAGTTTGTGTTTGGGTGTTCTTAAACCGTTATGGTATGATTTGTGTTTTATCTGAGTCGTTGGCTACAAATTGTGGGCTAGAAATAGCCGCGAAATGCTTATTGTTTCGTTTTTGTGCGGTGGGCTGCAGGTGCATGGTTCGGTTAATCCGTGTGTGCGGTCATATCCTTAGACTTATGAAAAATTTGTATTCGATTGCTAAAAGTTTACATACCCTTTTTTATATTTCAATTTGGTTTCGTGTTCGTATGTGAGCTCGTTGGATTCTACACGGGTGTATGAATTTTTAATAGGGATTAGGATTTATGGTTCTTATACCCTCATGGGTTGCTATGTATTGTTGCATTACCATCAGGTTGTATTTTTTGTTTACTATGGGCCCAATCTTTTGTACTTTCGTTTTTTCTAATCTACTGAGGTGTTGTAGATCCATCTACACCTCTTTTGCCTTAAAAAAAATATAGAAAAAAACTCATTTCAGATTATCCAAGTCGAAAATCCCAAAGACATTTTTAAAATATTTGAGGGCACGTTAGAAGTGAGGAGGGTGGGAAAAGAAATTCTCTTAAAAAAATTCATAAAACTAAAAAAGCTTAAAAATGTGTTGGGTTGGTTTATTAAAAAATCAAATTTTAAAACTCAAATGATGGGAACAAACCTATATATTAAAGATCTCGTGACTACAAATCCCTTGGGTGCATTAAGTTTTGAAGTGAAATAAGGATGACATGGTTCCTAAGGATGTTATAAATTCACATTTTGCTATATTAGATTGATACAAACTCGACGAATTAAACCCAAAGTAGTTGCTAAGTACAGTGAGGGAATGAATTCTTTGAAGTGGAATTTTATTCAATTGTTATATCTATACGATTAAACATGAGAGAGAAAAAGAAATATATAACTACTAAGAAAAAAGGATATCTAGTGTATATTTGAGAGAACCCTTTTCATGCAGCGAAGTGTTTTTATTATTTTCAAAGAATCTAGTGGTAAATTTCACGTACAATATGTACGGTGAAGTGGAGAATTGCGGGTTCATATCTACCCCTTAACTAGGTTGGATTAAGGGCCAAGCAGTCCAATCTTTAACTACATGTTTCAATTTTTTTTTTAAAAGATCTGCAAATTATAATTTAGGTATAAATATGTAATATAGCAGATATGTATTATGTCTTTGTAAAGGTTAGTCGGTAAAGATCAAAGCTCTCAAATCCACAGTGTCTCTCAAAACTTGGTTGATACTTTGAAGGAGAAGGGGGAAGAGAGTTTTGAAGAAAAAAAAAAAAAGAGCAAGTGGAAAAAATAGATGATATTGAAAAAGGAGGGCTATGGGGTTCATTTTTTCTTTTCTTTTCATAATACAAAACTCTCATCATTTAGGAGAACTCAAAAATTGTATTGGAGAAGAGTTTTGGAAGATTTTTGAAAGTTTATATGAATTCTTCAAAGTTAATTTATGGTGTTATAATATTGTTAAACTAAAAAATTTTATTATAATTATAAGCATTTATTTTTTATTTAAAAAAAAACACTCTTTCAAGTTTTTATTTTTATTTTTAAATTTCACTATTTTTTCCTACATTTTCCACCCTGCAAAACCCTCCTTTTCCCTCCTCTTCAAACTCCCAAACAAAGCTTAAATGTGTTATGTTGAGCTTATGTATCGACTTGATTGTTCGTTGAATCAAGTTTAACCAATTTCATCTTATCAAGAAATTAAACTTTTTGTTTTTTATGGTGATAATTCTACAAGGTTTATCACTTTTTCTGTCCACAGAATAGTGTGGACTATACCCATTTTTTTCCGTAACATATTGCTTATTCGTTACTATTTTTATATCTTTCTATTCATAATTTTCACATATATTATGATCTAAACAAACATAGTTAAACTCCCAAGTATTTAAAATCGGTTAATTAGGCAGTCATCAGTTAGTTTGAGTATTTTGGTAGTAATTTTTCATATAATATACATATATTTAATATTACAAAACTTTCATCAGGACAAATATATCTACAATTTTCTTTTAAACGAGTACAAGACGAATTAAAAAATAAAATAGAGAAGAGAAGACGTGATGGAACTTGGAAGCATAAGCACATGGGAGCAGTGGAGCATGTGGAATAGATTCAGAGCAGTTTCATTTCATGAATTGATTTTTAGGGAAAAATCGGAAACAAAGAATATAACATGGTCATACTCCAAACTTTTTATAAGAGTTTGAAAATTGTTCATCTCACTTTTAAAATTGTACAAAACCTACATCAACGATAGTTAACCGACGTTCTACTTTTTCAATGACTATTAACTATCGTTAAACATTTTTAAAATCGATTAAATCGATTTAAAAGTGATTGAACTGATTTTAAAAGTGTCCAACGACAATTATCTGCCTTTGGAAAAGCCGAGTTGCATTTCATTGCGGCCGGTGTAATTTTTGTGCAATTTCATAAGTGAGATGAACAATTTTTTATGAGTTTTGTTGTTGTAGGGCTAGGCTAAAACAATACACATGATGGGTCCCATACAAAATGAAACATCTTATAGATTCGTACCCAACCATTTCCAGTTTTCCACCACCGTAGTTTTGCATGGTTACAAGATCAAATACTCACTATTTAGACACACAAAAAAGACAATTTTTTAATTTTTTTATAAATTTTAATTTAATTTTTTGTTGATATTTTTGTTTTAGTTAATGCTAACATGCGTTTTAAGGACACGTATTAAAGGTTCTACAAATAGAAATATTCATTGATAAACATTAATTTTCATCTTCTTGAGAAATAAATTGACAAAATTTTCACATTAAACTCCTTAACATATACCCTTAAGACACATTTTAGTATTTCATATACATTAGATCCTGTGAGTATGCAAGACTAGCTACACTCATGATTATGATCATGGAGTTATGATCCTCTCTATTATGAATCATCTTCTCTGCTTCTTTCATTTAAAGAGATAGAAATACAATAAAACTTAAAAATAATTAATGATGGTAGTATCCACTTGCTAGTGTCCTCATGAGCTTAACTCAGTTGGTATGGACAATGCATAATATATGCAAGGTCCAGGGTTCGAACTCTGGCCACCACCAAATAAAAAGTATCCACTTGCTAGTAAAACTTTACAATCTAGTTTTTGTGTAAGTCTCTTTCTAAATGACAATCTCAATTTATTTTTATTTTTATAAATGAAGAAGATCCTACCGATAATCATGACCACCGCCAATGTGATTGCAAATGATTTATGTCAGCACTGGAAAAGGGAGTGCACCCAATGATTTTTCCATCAATGGATAAACAACACATCATACTCATTTTTCCCATTCAAAGCCATTTATTATATAGTATTCCTTTCATCCTAAATTATAAATCATTTTGGAAAAAAAATTGTTTCAAATTATAATCACTTTACAATATCAATAAAACACTAAATATTATTTTTCTATTATACCATCAACTATTTATTCTTCTAATTCTTTGATTTATCTTTCCTATAACGTTGATGAAAAAGAATTTTGTGAAACTACTTATAATTTCTCTTTCTCGCACAACATTAATTACACTTCTTAATTTGTGTAAAATAATCAAAACATCATATAATTTGAGATGAAGGGAGTAATATGAGCTACTATGAAAATTCTCTTACTAACACCATCTCTTGTTGGGTGAAATTCATGTAGATCATACACTTTGAAAATAAATTCCACTTAAAATGAAGAGACCTACACGAGTTTCATCCAACAAAAGAGTGTGTGTTAGAAAAAAAATATTATAGTGTGTCTAACATTTCTCTTAAATTAAAAGAGTATTTTTCTAGAGATTTTTTTAGAAAAAATATAAATTATGGTTGAAAAGACGGGTACACACGTGTCCGTCTTTCTGCTCTTTTTATTGCACTAACACGTGTAAATTATGAGTGACATTTTTTTATATAAAATCTTGATTTTGATTAAAATTATAAGGATAAATATTTGTGACTTTCTAGTTGTAATAAAAACCCATGTTTATCTTTTTCAATGACAAAATAAAATATGAATTCTTATCCTTTTTAATAACACCAACAATATAACATTAATATAGAAAAATTTGGTTAAGGGTATAATTTTTTTTTTGACAGAAGGTTAAGGGTATAACTGGAATAATGAAAAGTCATCCCAAAATCGACATCGCCTTCATATCTTCTATACTAATATAAAGTAAATAGATCCTCGTGAGCTTTGCTTAGTTGGTATGAACAATGTATAATATATTCAAGGCCCAAATCCCAACCACGACAAAATAAAATATAAAGTAAATAACATGTTTTGACTCGTTTGGGTTGACAAATAGATAAGAATAAATTCAATTTTTTTTTAAAAAAAAACAAAGAGTAAATTCAAATATTAAAATAAAAGTGTAACAAACACGATATGAGTATATATATGTCCAGTTTTTTTTTCCTTTATCATTTAAAAAGAGTAACAAATGGATAAGTATATCTATACTTATTATTTTATTATCCCAATTATACCCTTAAACAACTTTTTCTATAATGAAGATTGATGTTGATGTCATTAAAAAAGAATTAGATTATATTTATTTGTTATATTGTTGGTGTCATTAGATTAGATATTCATGGTTAGTTTAGTTTGTTATAACTTGAAAGCAACAATCATTTATATTTTTAGTTTTAATCAAAATTTCATAAAAAAATACCGTTTATAATTTTCAAACGTTAGCGTAAAAAAAGAGTAAAGAGTATCTGTCTTTTCGCTAGTATAATATATAGAATATTGTTTGTATTATATTACGATATATCCGATTTTAATGATATTTAATTTTTTAATTAAAATTTAAAATAATAAATTAAATTGTTTAAATATAAAGTAAAATAGGGAATGAAGAATACGGTACAGATACTATCACATTTGTTTTCTCTCTATGCCTTAACATCACTTTCTGTCGAGTCTCTGCACCCATCATTATATTCGTCATCATCATCCCTTTCCAATACTTTTGTCACCATGAAAGTGAGTGCCAAACCCCTCTGAATATATATTATATCATGTGACATATAGCTACTTAAATTTAACTAAAGATCTAGAGAGAGAAGCAAGAAAAAACAAAAACAAGTCACGAATTTGCATGAATTTATCACATCACTAGCATTCAATATGGCATTCCCACCACCTCATAGTTTCTTGTTTAACCCTCATGAAGATCATGATCAACTCCCTTCAACTTCTCTTAACACCTTCCCTTCTTTTCCACCTCAACACTTTCAACAAGGTCAATCTCTCAAACTCTTTTATCTCTTTATATCATAAAAAGGTAACCGGTTTTATTGTTGTTTTAAATTGCAGTTGCGGTCATGCTTCAAACTTTTATTGCGACAAAACACTGACAATTATGACCGATGCGACCATAATTGTGGTTGCTATGTCATCGCAGAGGCCTTTGAAACTTATATTGGACTCGTGGTTTTAAATTGTAGTCTGTAACCTTAATTGCGGTCACAACATATTTTGAGGTCTCTGCAATCGTATCACAACCACAATTAAAGCCGCATTGGTCACATTTTCCCGCAACATAAACGTTCGTAGCATAATTACATCTGCGGCTGTATATCAATCTAAAGCCATAATTGGACTATACTTTCATTTGTGGACCATAATTCAGAACTATGAATTTAACAATAGCATTTTTTTTGTTATGTCTTAGGTGCACCTTTTTTGTTGAAGAAATCAATGTCATTTTCGGGCATTGAGAACAAATGTCATGATCATCATGAAGTGCATGGAGATGATGATTTATCTGATGATGGATTCCAAAGTGGAGAGAAGAAGAAGATCAGGCTGAATTTGGATCAAGTTCAGGCCCTTGAGAAGAGCTTTGAATTTGGGAACAAGCTTGACCCAGAAAGAAAAGTGCAACTTGCTAAGGCTTTAGGGTTGCAGCCTAGACAAATTGCTATATGGTTTCAGAATAGAAGAGCAAGATGCAAAACAAAGCAACTTGAGAATGAATATGAAGTACTCAAGAAGAAATTTGAAGCTGTCAAGGATGAAAATGATGCACTTAAAGTTCATAATCAGAAACTACAAGGAGAGGTAAAGGAATATTAGTTACCCTATACTCTCTCTTTTCTAATTTAACTGTGCTTTAATAAAAAAAATTGTGTTTCTATCTATTTGATATTTTGAAAGTTCAATGTAATGAAAAATATTAAAGTTAGTTTGTTAGATTAATATTTTAATCTTTCATCTTGATTTGAATATAGGACCTCAAATTCTTCTTCGACTTAAATCAGTTGAGTTATTCAACTCCATGTGTCATTAACTATTATTGTTTTTCCTAATATTTTACTCCAGAGAGAGAGAGAGAGAGAGAAGTGATTTGAGACATATTGAATATGAGAGTATGATAGGATAAATAAAAATATTTTTTATAAGTATCAAAATGTGTTGGTTTTCTTGTGTAAATAATCCCCATAACTAAAAATGGTAAAAGGGAGTAGTGTGCTATTAATCGGATCATCTTGAATTTTGCATACTCTAGTTCCTTTGTGTATCAAAGTAATAGTGAAGTTTTAGGAGCAATTCATAAAGGGGAACATGATTGGAGTGATTAAACTAATGTTCATGAATCTTGATCTTGATTCAGATATTCAATATTTTAAATAACAATTTGTTATTGGGCCACCATAAAAGAGTATAACTCTAATTCAATTATTAGTTAATATTATTCCATTGTGATATGTTTTTGCATGTTGTATTTGTTTCTTTATCTTTTCTTACTCTTGACTTGCTAGTATTCAATTTCTTACATTTTGTGAATACAATGTTTTCTTACTACTGATTGTGTTTTATCACCTTTGTGATTGATATAAATAAATTGATAATTTTGTGTTGGAAGAAAGAAAGGAAGCATACCCTTATTTATTTGACTTTATTACATTGTATGAGTTTTGTGTTTTTTTTTTATATATATTTTTTTTATATTTAATGCATTATGATTCTATAGGTACTATTGAATTTATAAAGTGACCAATATCCACATATTAACTTTCTCTCGATTAATTGTTGGCCATTCTTGTGAAGAGTCAGTATCATTGTCAGACTCAGATCACATAGCTTCAAATTAATGTTTTTCTTTTTGTAATCAATATATCTGTTTTAGTTCCATGTTTCTAAGCACAAGACATAGTTGCATCAGATCCAACTAATATGCTTTAACACATGGAGAAAACCATGTTGAAATTGACATGAAGAGACTGATAATATTTAAAGGGTTTTTATCATGTGCAAATTTGCACAAGTTAAAAAGTTTAAAATAGTAAATTTATATTGAAATTGGTGGATTTTATATAAATATATAAATTTTTTGATATATTTCAACGGTTTAAAAAATGACAAGAATCGAATGTAAATATGATTTTCAGACACTTCATATTTAAAATATATTCAGTGTCTGGCAGGTGCTTGATACCAACACGAGACCAACATATGTAGTTACATTCAACAATTGCATTTATACAAATTATTATAAATTTTGTCGTGTCTGTGCATCGGTACTTAAAGGAATGTAACCTAACGCATCAGTGTGTTAGACTCCGAACATGCTTTCAATCATCATATAATTTAAACATTAATGTAACTACATATATTTTGTTAGTCTTTTATGTTTTAACCTAATGGTGTTGCATTGCAGTTACAAGCATTAAAAAGCAAGGATTGGTGTGAAGGTGGAACAAAATGCATAATGAAAGAAACTGAGGGTTCATGGAGCAATGGAAGTGATAATAGCTTAAACATTAATTTAGATCTCTCAAGAACACAAGCTTTGAACAGTTCTGTTTCTTCACAGAATGGTAGAAACCTAATTAGCCTTCTACCAACTTCATTAAACCCTAACAATATACCCCAACTTCTTCAATTCACATCAAGACCAGATCTCCAAGATGAAAACTTCACCAACATGTTTCACAACATTGATGAGCATCAGAACCTCTGGCCTTGGACATAGATGCATCATTTTCATTGGCTTTATTAATGATTTTGTATATCATTGATCAATTGGTTCAAAATTGCGATTAGAGTTACGCTGCAAACCTTAGTATTGCGGAAAAATACAGAAAAATGTGATTAATGTGGAGACGATTGCAGTTACAAACTTACAATGGCATTGTAGAGACCTCTAAAATATTTATATATTGACCATAATTATAGTTGCATATTGTAATTTGAAGTTATGCTGTTTTTTAAGGGTCAAAATGAGAAGCAAGAAAATTAGGCATCATACAATAAAACTTCATTTTTTATTACGATAAAATTCTTTTATTATTAGAAATGACAAGGGTTCACCCTCAAAAACTACATAAAATTCATCTATCAATTCTAAATGGAGAGGATCTTAACTCATATTAAACGTACACTATAATAATCACTTTATTTTTTTTATTAATTAGTTTTTGGATTTATTTATGTTGTAGGTAAAGTTGAAACAGATCTACGTAAGATCTAGAATTAAATCATAATTGGGTCACATAGAGTAGTGCTTTTTCTTTTCCATACTTTATTGTAATGCAAAATATAAAATAATGTTTTTGTGATGTTGAAATAAAAAATTACAAATTTTAGTTAAGGTACATGTGCTCCCTCAGTGGATTGCCAGCTCTGGCATGTTGTATGGGCCATGAATAAAAATGGGATTTTTCGTTTGCATTCTTTCTTTAATCATTAATTTCAATTCATAATATAGTATACTTTGGAATCATGAGAATATTGATCATGACAGGGACAATTTCATGCAAAATCATTGATAGAAAGTTAAGATTGAGGGGGTATGATGAGAAATAAAGAGTGATATGAGTCATGCATCTCGATTATTGGCTGAAAATGAGCAAACTTTTGCTGATAGTTTGTAAAGCAGTGCCACTACCGGCAAAGAAGGTGGGGTCAAAGATTTTGATGCATGTGAAAAAAAAAAAAATTAACATTCTCAAGTAGAGATCATTGTTTCAGATAAATGTATGTCACCACAATTTGATGATAATGAAACGACTGCAAGTGTTCTGTCACCATTATTTAAAATAATGGTAGAGGTCAATGCATAGAAGTGTTATTTATTTTAGATAAACAAAAATAACCATTCAAAACTTACATACATAAGAGGAGAAATTAGGGTTTGAATCTTTGTGATGGCGTTGACCTAACAATTTCGTTACACTGCTAGCCGGGAGCCTCACAAACCGAGACAAACTGCCAACTCCTTTGGACTTACAAGTCTCAAGGTACCGAGGACCGTAGCATGGATCATTGATCATAGAGTTCATTATGACTCTACTGGAGGGTTTTCATGATATGAATATACTTAGCTAAGATTTTCGGAAGAAAAGAGAGAGATTAGAAGAACATTGTTAGATAAAACATAGGAGGTTTTATTTATTTTTTTCGATGCCCCTTAACAAAGACAAATGGTCCTTTTATAGAAGAACCAGGCTGATAGAGAACCTCAATAATTTGATCGCCGGGTGCTCAATGGGCCCCATCGTCATGAGTCAAAAAAAGAGATTCCTTCTTATCTAAATGGCAACTAATGAACGGTTGCCGACATAAGCAAACAAATACAAACAAACAAAAGGGTGGCCCACACTTTTTACAAATGGCCGACATAGAGATAATAAAGTAGATAGCTTTTGTAGACTTCCCAATCTTCTTGCCATGTTAGTGGTGCATTATGATAGGCTCATGACTAGGTGACATGTTTTGATCTGATAGATAACCTGCAGAGTAATCTTCTGGGTAAGGGAACATTGCTTCATATTCTCGATCTCCTATCGTTGGATTGCTTGAGCTAGCTTCTGGATGATCTTTAATCCATGTGGCCTCATATTCATCAATTGTCATCTGATCATCTTCCTTCTGGGTATAATTTTCTCCCAATTCTACTGGTTGAACTTGAGGGGGAAGATTACCATGGGTTATGCAAGTGGTACCAATTGTGGTCTTCGAAGGATTATGAAAATTCATAAGCCCCATGAAATTTCTTAGTTCTTGACTTACTTGTGGATGTAATGGACAATCATCAACAGTTTCCCATAATGTACACTGAGGTTTACTAATCAAGAGTTTTGTTCTTTGGTCTGTCTCATAAGGCCTGTGCAAGATGAAAACTGTTTTGAACTTGAACATATCTCCTTTGAATTTCCTTTTGTATAAATCATGTAAGGCTTTTTCAAGTTCTTTTCTCCATTTTTCAAGGGGAGAGTACCATTGAAGGGTTGTCCAGATTAATGATCCATGATTGTTGGGTTCCATGAGGTGCTGATACATGGATTCAGTAGGGATGAGGACAGGCATAACATAAAGACAAGTGGTTCACCATAAGTACCATAAATGATCTTCAGTGAATGGGACCTTTGGATTAATTAAAAAGGGTAAATGAAATGGGGTATCTGGATGGACAGGAGAAAGGTCTGGTACTTCCTTAATGGTCCTCATGATTTTTGCCATGTAATAAAAAATGTTTCTTCTTGCATAATCTTGGATTACAGAGAGAGGGTATGACACATTTAGTCATGGGGGAAAATCTTTGAAGATAGTAGCTCCGGATGGTAAGGATTTGATCATCAGGATTAAAGGGAAAGAATGGCTATGGGTGAAAAGTTGGATCGGTTTGTTGGGTCTGGAGAGAAGGTCTGGGATAAGGTTTTGTTTTCCTTTTATGTGTTTTACAGTGAAGTCATGTCTGGAAAACCAATCTTTGAGGCGAAGAGTTTGAGGGTCTGGAGGCATCTTGTTTTTGAATTCCAGCATCTTAGGAAAAGAAGAGTTATCCATGTGAACTTCAAAATGATGGCCTCTAAGATGAAAATCAAACTTTTGTATCCCAAGTTTTACCGCTAGAGCTTCTTTATATGTGGTATGGTAGTGTTTCTCTGCTTCTTTAAACTGTCCACTGGCATGCCCACAATAATACTTGGTGTTGTTGGTTTCTTCTATCAAAACAGCTCCCTAGTAATGATCACTAGCATCTGTTTGAAGGACTCTTTTGCCATCACCAGGTATTTTTAAAGCATGAGGGTTTTGGGCTATCTTTTTTAGGGCTCTGACTGCTTTAGTTTGTTTGATACCCCAAGGTGGAGGATTTTTCCGGAGTAACAGGGATAGCTGGCTGGTGTATTTGGCCAATTTGGGTATAAAATATCTGATATAATTGATTATTTCTAGAAACTGATGAATTTGTTTGATGGTGAGATTTTCATCAGGAAAGTTTAAGAGTTCTTGGACAATGTCAGGTTGAGGTTGGTACCTTCCTTGAGAAAAATGCATTCCTAAGAAGTCTATCTCAGTTTGGGCTAGTTGACTTTTCTTTTCTGATAGCATTATACCATGGGCCTGGGCTATCTGGTAAAATTGGGCTAACAAGGCTTTATGGGTTTTTACATCTTTTGAGAATAGCAGTATATCATCAATGTAAATGAGGATACTGTCAAGGATGGGTTCAAAGATTCGAGTCATGGCCTTTTGGAATAAATATGGAGCTACCTTAAGTCCAAAAGGTACGACGGTCCATTGGTACTGAGCGTTTGGGATGCAGAAGGCTGTTTTGTGACGGTCTTTTGGGTCAATTCCTAATTGCAAAAATCCAGACTTAAGGTCAAACTTAGAGTAGATCTGGGCATCTTTTATGAAGGAATTTAGGGTAGCTATTTTTGGAATTGGGAATTTGTCATCTTTGAGAAAATGGTTAAGAGGTTTGTAATCTATAACCAATCTCTTTTTCCCTCTGGTTTTTTCAGCTCTTTTTTCAACATAAAAAGCTTGACAAGCCCACTCAGACTTGGTCGGCTCTATAAGGCCTTGTCGAAGTAGTTGGTTACACTCTTCTCTAGCAAGAGCATAGTCTGAAGGACTCATTCTCGGATGGGTTGCTTTGGTAGGATTTATGTCTTCATTTAATTTGAATGGGAGCTCTACAAAGAAGTCTTTGTTTTTCCATAAGGGGTTAGGATGATGAAATTCTTCATGAGTATCTGCACCAAGTTTGAGTAACTTGGTTCGTACTTCTTCATACTCAGTAGGAGCCTTGGATAGAATTCTCTTTTGAATTTCACTCCCCTAGGAAGTATTTGAAGTCTATCTGCTGCAGAATAAACATCAAACCCAATGACAATTTCTTTGTTTGGGAGCCTGCTTCCAATCACCTTAGTTCAGACTATGCATCCTTGAAAAAACTTGATTCCGATTTTATCTTTTGTTATCAAGTCTGTCCTGAAGATTTTTCCATCAGCTGCCATGAAGAAGGCAGCATGTGAAGTCCATGCATCTGGAGGAAGGATACTGGGGTTCATCATAGTAACTTGAGCACCTGTATCCATGTAGGCTATGGCCTTTCTTGGATGAGCATACTTAGAAGCAAGTATCTGATTCTCAACGCAAGGAAGAGGAGGAGTAGGTAAAGAACTGGCTATTTGTCTGAGAGAATAAATTGGTACTTTATTCATCTCTCCTGAGTCAGAGTTATTATCTTCCTCAGAGTCTTCATGGAGAGCAAAGGTTGTATTTTCATCTGCTGAGCTTTGTTTTGAGTATAGGGACTCAAGATCTGCTTCTGCAGGGCTGAGAGAGTCTATCATCTTTGCCGCTTTCTCTGGTTTGTTGGGACAACTTTTTGAATAGTGTCCCTTCTTTCCACAAGCAAAACATCTCTGACCTGTTTTCTTTCCTCTGGCTTGTTTTGGTTTGAAAAACGTTGTTTTCTTTTTCTTTTTGGAATGGCATGTGATTTTTGATTTATGGTCTTTCTTTTTCTTATGTGAACAGTGGAATTTGTCTTTGCATCCAATCTCTTGATAATGTATTTTGCAAGCTTTTCCAAATCTGGTTTTTGTTCCATTACTTCTGAGAAATGTTGGTGCAAACTGCACAATTCTTCTAAGGCTTCTAAAGTTGTCTGATGGATTTGGCCGAAGGTCATAGTATCAATTTCTCTGCCAACTGTTCCTATCATCCTGTGGATTTTGGGTTGGAGTTCTTGAGGTAAAGAGGAAACATATGTATGTTTGAGGCTTGGATCATTGAAGTCATTCAGTTGATAGAATCTTTGGGACATTCTCTGGAAATGTTTTTCCAAATCCTTGATTTTCAAGGAACATCATTTCATCTCATAGTATTCTTGTCTGGCTTTCCTAGCAAGAATGTCTATGTCTCCAATAAATTCTTGATGTAAAACACCAAGAACACTTTTAGTGTTCTCCAACCTGTGAAGCTCGTCCTGTCTGAGAGGACTTAGGTTGAGGTACCAATCTTTCAAGGTTCCTGTCATCCTACAACAAAATTCTTCAATCACCTTGTAGAGATCTACTCCTGGCTTCACGAGTTGAGTGTCTATCCAGGCTCCAAACTCCAGAAGTCTTTCTCTTCTTTGCTCTAAGGGTATGCCATCTAAGTTGAACCACGGTCCACTATGAATTTTTGGCTTCTTCGATGCAGAGCCTCCATCTGCTGTTTCTTCATAAAATGATTCTTCATTTTTAAAGTTAACCATGAAGGCTTCTGAAAAGTCATCTATGTGCTGTTCTAGACTGATGGAAGACTCGTGACTAGAAGAATCTGAGGTTGAATGTTCAGAGGAGGTTTCTTGTGATTCTTCTTTGTTTCTTGTCGTTATGGCTAAGGATTGAAAATGTTGAGTATCTTGGTCTGGTAGATCTTCTTTCTTTTGTCTTGATGAGGTGGTTCAGTGGTTTCTTGGGAATCTGAAGAGGAGTCATATCTGTGAAGGGTCTCTTTACCCTTAGAGATTGAAGTTGTCGTTTTGGATTTTCTTGGTTCATGAGTCGTGGGTATACGGCGGATATAGTCTGGTGCAGTAAAATTGGTATAGAAAGGAGAAGGTTTTTTAGGCTGAGTGAAATAAGGGGAGAAAGCAGGGGTGTTGGAAAAAAGATTTCCTTTTGGTTCAGGTTTGTATTCTTTGGAGGCTTGTATGAAGTCGTCCATTTCCTTTAAACTGTTTTTGCAGAGTCCTGATCTCTCTTTCTTTTTTATCAAAGGTTTTGCCAAACATTTTTTCTTCCAAAATGGTTCTTAGATCACGATCTAGTTTGGTTACTTGTTCTTTGGGTTCTTTGTAATGCTTTTGCATTTTTTGGGACAAAAATTTAAGATCTTGACCTGTTTCTTCAGTCTTTTCTGTGACCTTTTCTAACTTTCCACACATGGTTTGGAGACTGTCATTCTGAGCAATTATGTTTTCTGATTGCCAATTGAGAACTTCTTCTGCTTGGGATAAAGGCTTGAGTTTTCCATCAGGATGAACTTCATTAGGTTGTATGAAAGGTTTGGAGGCCCTATTTGTAATAGGATCAATCTTTCTTTCTAAGGCTGGGAAATGTTGTTCATATTGGGAGGAGGAAGGATTTGTATACATGAAACAAGGGATAAGTTCAATGTTTTGTGAAGCTTTGTAATTCTTGCAATGGTCAGAAGGAGACCAGGTGACTAGGTTTGGATCATTGGGTGGTATTAAGTTTTCTTCTCTAAGAATTCTAGGAGCCTCTTCATAGATTGGAAGAGGAGGTGCTTTCTTATGAATTCCTACCCAAGGACCATTATCTGGGTTATATCTCCTTTGTGGTGTAGATGGTGGCTTACATCTACTTTTCTTTTTACTTTTCTCTGGGGTGATGATATACTGGTCCATATCATCATCATGCATCCAACAGTCACATTCTGGGTCACACATATCAGGGTTGACATCCCAAATGAAGTGTCCATCTATTTTATCTGTGTAAATGGGTTCTCCATTGGCTGTTACCGCATAAATAGGACACCAGTCTTCTTTGAGAATTGGTTCAATCATTAAAGTTTGAAAAATAGAGGATGATGAACATGGTTTCTATTTTACAGGTTTGAAGATTATCTTGACTGACTTATCAACCGATGATCTTCTGAAACTGGCTTCTTGTGTTTGTATTGGCCTTCTGTCCTCTTGCATTTTTTCATAATTTGTGATCCATTCTAACGGAATTAGTTGGATCAGATCTTCGCGAGAGACTTTTTTAGGAATCTGGACTATAGAGGGGATTTCATCCTCTCTGCTGGCAAGAACTAACAGGGATTCTGCTCCACGTCCTATTAAAGGCAGATCTATAGAATGATTTTGAAGGCGGTAGATTATCTGATGATGCAAGGTGGCTGCCAAGGTTTTGGGAACTTGGTCAGATCCAGTGATCTGAACCTGCACCTTTAACCTGGTGGATAACGTTGTGTCTTTAAGACTAACGTTATAATTTGGGAAGATAGTCAGGACAACGCTACCGACATGCAGCCAAGTCAAAACAGTTCCTATGACAACATTTTCATAGTGAAGATAGCTTGAGTCGAGCAAGGCTATCTTACAGAAGATTGGTTGGTTTTTCCTTCCATGGAGGGAAAGAATCAACCTGATAGCCCCAAAGTGAAGACCTGTATATCCTTCTGTTTTCCAATGATCTATCAGATCCTGAGGGATCTCTAGATCTACATACTGTTCTTGGTTTGTGGATTTAAGAGTACATTGGTCCAAACGAGAAGATTGGATATACTCTTTCATATTTGGTCGGTTTGTGGAGATGAGATTTTTGATGGTCCTAGTTAGGGATTTTTGTCTTTCAAAGATATTGTACGGACTAAGAAGAGGAGGTATGGTTTCAGCTACTTGTACATCTTCAGGAACATAAGAGTACTCAATAAGATTCTCTATTTTGAGAGTCGGTTCTTTTAAAGGCTTTTGGGAGAGTTATGGCAGAAGTGTGAGTGATAGGCTGGGTTGATTTACTAGTGCTGTCCATGATGAAGATGGTTTCCTTCCTACTCATCTTCTCTAATATATTCATACCATAATAGTGTATTGATTCAGATATGTTTCCTTTTAGAAGACAACTAGTTTAAAGATCTGGCGTTGCCCGTGATAAATATTAAATAAGTTTTATAAGTTTGTGTTCACGAATACTAGTGTCAGTATATTAGATTGAATTTATTTAAATTTAAAATTATAATAATATCATAAAAATAAATATAAATGATGAGATGAATGTCCAATGCAAGAATAAAAGGTGTAACAAAATCAATAATGAATTAGTCCAAGTGGTAAGAGTTTTGGGTCCCTTTAAACATGTGGTCATAGGTTTGTTTCGTGGCCCACGCGTATGAGAGAGAAAAATCGATTGAAAGGGAAGAAAGTGGTTGAAATATATATATATATAGGACATATACTATGAGAAATAATAAAATTGGTGTTTGACAAACCTGAAGAAGGAAAAATGTTAGATGAAAAGAATGTTTGGGGTTTCTGCTTGTGCTCAAAATATGTAAATATGTGATTAACGAAAATTTATTTATTTATAGTTAACATTTGTATTAGAATATGCTGCTAAAATATAACACAATAACTAATCGAACCTTTTTTATAAAAAAAAAAACTAATTGAACCTTTTTTTTTCCTCAAACATAAAAACTAATTGAATGATATAGTCAGTGGCGGAGCCAGGGGGTGGCAAGGGGGAGCCACCGCCACCCCATTATTTTTTTTTATCAATTTTTTTATAGGCTGGAAATTACTATATTGTCCTTGAGTTACGATGAAAATTACAATTACAGCTTTCATTTTTCCCTTTCTGAACCACGATTCCTTCTTCTCTCTAGAGAACAGTAACACCTCATCCTCCTCCATCCTTCACCGCCGCGAACGTGATGCCTCCTCCTCCTCCATCCATCACAGCTACCACACCCTCCCTCTGTATCGATTTTTCAGTTCAGACTTCATCCGTCTCCATCTCCCCTCACAAACCCTAACTGAATAACTGTAAGCTATTGATTCTGATTCAATTTCCTTTTGTTTGACACTGATTTTATTTTATTTCCTTTTATTTTTTTAATGAATTTGGTTTTTAATTTGCTTTCACCTTCAATTTTTATCAGATTTTGTGTGAAATTGAAACTGAAGTTAGAAACTGAAGGGAAAAGGGAAGGGAAATAGAAACTGAAGTTAATGTGAAATTGAAACTAGGATGCTAAGATTTTGTATACTGTCAGTGTTAATTTGTTTCTATCATTGGTTTTTGTTATTGAGAAATTGAAACTGTGATGCTCATATTTTGTGTACCGTTAGTGTTAAATTTGTTTCAATTCACTTTTCTAAACATATTACAAAATACAAATGAATTGCAGTAGATTGATTCAAAGTTCAAAGGGATCTTGAATAACAACTTCAATTCGTATCAATGTTAGTTACGTGGTTTTCTACCATTTCGTTGAGTCTCATGACATGTATTGTATTTTTCTACTATTATTTTGAGTTAACATAACTACGTTAACCAAAATCCAAGTCTTTACTCCCTTCCTGAGCTTGAATTAGTTTGATTATATATTTCGGTTTATTTTGATGGCGGCCAACCGGCCACCCCAATTTTTTTTGTCTGGCTCCGCCACTGGATATAGTGCTAAAAGATTAGTAATAACTAATTGAAGCTTCTTTTCCTAAAAACAAATAAATAAATTGGAGTCTTTTAATCATAAAATAAGATCGTATATGTAAACTTTGTTGAAAGTATTATGTGTAGTTTGTTGAGATATTTCAGCTACATAAAATATTAGAAATTCAATAAAAACTTAAAGAAAATATTGAGTGGATAAGATCAAAATGTTATTGAGATATTTATGTAAATAAAATAGGGTTAATTAAGTTTTTAGTCCCTATAAATATTCACAGTTTTGTTTTTAGTCCCTATAAAATAAAGGGTTAAATATGTTTTTGGTCCCTATAAAATTGCGACCTTCTAAGTTTAGTCCTTACTCAATTTTAATAGCTTTTTTAATCCCTACAAAAAAATTTTACTTCTAATTTTAGCTCTGCTAAAATAAATTTTGTTTAATTATCCTTAAACTCTTAAATTTTTTAACGATTCTTTTTGTACAAGTTTAGAACACTATGAAAGGTTCATTTACTAAAATCTATAATTTTTTAACATGAAATAAATTAAATATGAATTTTTTAAAACGACAAAAGTTTAAGATATAAGTAACAAAAATATGGACGTAGATATCAAATTTTTGCGATATTTTTTTTGGAGGACCTTTTAATAACGTTCTTAACACGCCTGTAAAAAATTGTTGAAAAACTTAAGAGTTTAAGCATAAATTAAACAAATTTGGATTGAGTAAGGACTAATATTGAGTGCAAAATTTTTTTGTAGGGATTAAAAATGCTATTAAAATTAAGTAAGGACTAAACTTACAAGGTCGCAATTTTGTAGGGACCAAAAACCCTAAAATAAAATCAAACTTTTTAGTCCTGTGACATTTTCCTTAAGCATTTTAGGGACAAAATTGTTGATGGAAATTTTTTATAGAGACCAAAAATGCTAATGGAAAAAATTTATAGGGACTAAAAATGCTGATGGAAAATTTTATACGGACTAAAAAATGTGATTTTATTTTATAGGGACTAAAAACAAAATTTTGAATATTTACAGGGACCATTTACTTAATTAACCCAATAAAATATTGGTTTTTAAAAATAGAAAAAAATAATAAAAATATTTAGAATGAATGTGGAAGTGACACGTGGCATAAAAACCTTACTTTATATAAATTCTAGTTTAGAGACCCGGCGTTGCCCGGGTTAGATATTAAATAAGTTTTATAAGTTTGTGTGCACGAATACACGTGTCAGTATATTTGATTGAATTTATTTAAATTTACAATTATAATAATATCATAAAAATAAATATAAATGATGAGATGAATGTCTAATGCAAGAATAAAAAATGTAACAAAATCAATAATGAATTAGTCCAAGTGGTAAGAGTTTTGGGTCCCTTTAAACATGTGGTCATGGGTTTGTTTCGTGTCCCATGCGTATGAGAGAGAAAAGTCGATTGAAAGGGAAGAAAGTGGTTGAAATATATATATATCAAAGTATATGTATGAGAAATAATAAAATGGGTGTTTGACAAACCTGAAGAAGGAAAAATGTTATATGAAAAGAAGGTTTGAGGTTTCTGCTTGTGCTCAAAATATGTAATATGTGATTAACGAAAATTTATTTATTTATAGTTAACATTTGTATTAGAATATATTGCTAAAAGATAACATAATAACTAATCCAACCTTTTTTTTATCAAAAAAAAAAATAATAATAATCGAACTTTTTTTCTTCCTCAAACATAAAAACTAATTGAATGATATAGTGCTAAAAGATTAGTAATAACTAATTGAAGCTTCTTTTCCTAAAAACAAATAAACAAATTGGATTCTTTTAATCATAAAATAAGATCGTATATGTAAACTTTGTTGAAAGTATTATGTGTAGTTTGTTGAGATATTTCAGCTACATAAAATATTAGAAATTCAATAAAAACTTAAAGAAAATATTGAGTGGATAAGATCAAAATGTTGTTGAGATATTTATGTTAAATAAAATAGGGTTAATTAAGTTTTTAGTCCCTATAATATTCACAGTTTTGTTTTTAGTCCCTATAAAATAAAATCACACTTTTTAGTCCCTGTGACATTTTCCTTAAGCATTTTAGGGACAAAAAATGTTGATGGAAATTTTTTATAGGGACCAAAAATGCTAATGGAAAATTTTTATAGGGACTAAAAAATGCTGATGGAAAATTTTATAAGGACTAAAAAGTGTGATTTTATTTTATAGGGACTAAAAACAAAATTCTGAATATTTACATGGACCATTTAATTAATTAACCCAATAAAATATTGGTTTTTAAAAATAGAAAATTGAGAATGAATGTGGAAGTGACACGTGGCATAAAAAACCTTACTTTATATATGTACTATTGATACTATACTATTGATTGATTGATTGATGTGTAGTTTGTTGAGATATTTCTCCTACATAAAATATTAGAAATTCAATAAAAATTTAAAGAAAATACTTAGTGCATAAGATCAAAAGTTTGTTGAGATATTTATGTTAAATAAAATATTTTCATTTTTAAAAATAGAAAAAATAATAAAAATATCTTGAATGAATGTGGAAGTGACACGTGGCATAAAAAACCTTACTATATATATATATATATATATACACACACACACACACACACTATACTATTGATTGATTGATAAATGTGTACTTTGTTGAGATATTTATGTTAAATAAAATATTTTCATTTTTAAAAATAGAAAAAATAATAAAAATATTGAGAATGAATGTGGAAGTGACACGTGGTATAAAAAACCTTTACTTTATATATATATATACACTATTGATAATGTTAATTTTTAATCTGCAAAAAACACCGGAAAAAATTACAATTAAAGCTATAATATTTACCCCAATCCGATCACAAGATGTTATCTGAAAAAATTACACGGATGAACCAAAGAAAACACAAATACTCCCCACCCTAAATAAAAACAACGACTTAGGACTTTGACTTAATTAAACAACAAATTAAAACCTATATACACATAGAAATAAGTTGAGTCAAACCGAAGAGATTAGACACTCAAAAAGTGGCGAATCAGTTTATAATTTTAGGGACTAATCTTTTAAGTTGAGTTAGAGAACATTGGATGAGGAAATTCTCTCTAAAGAGTTTTAACGTTGGTGCATTTTCAAGGTTGAATGCGAACCCAAAATAGGTCTTATTTCTTTAGAACAATATACACACCACTAGATGTATCCATTCTTCATACCTTGAGATTTTGGTTCAGTTAACTGCATTACCTTTATTTGTTAATTCAATTAAAACAATAAACATAGGAACTAGGAGTAGTTCACTTTTATTGAAAATACAGAAAAGTTGCATACGCATATGCATGCCTGCATACATTTGAGATACCTTAACAAGAAAGTTTTCTAACAACTTATGCAAATAAAATTTGAAAATGTCTTTCTTGAATTACAAGACACTCAACTTAATTAATTTGGAAGTATAACTTTCAGAGGTTCACAATATGCAATAATGCTTTGAGTTCTTGACTCATGAGTTGCTGCACTGAAATTTCACTCAAAGAAATGTGTAATGGCGTAAGCTTGGTGACAAAACTCTGTGATACCCAATTCATTGTTGGTCGAGAGTGAGGGTTGATATTTAAGCATGCAAATGCTACTATGGCAACATGAATTATGTCAAGTAAAACCATCGCATTATTTGGAAGTGGGAGACGTTGGTCTAATACTTCGCATAATTTCATGCCTGAAGTTGATGCTAATTGAAGTGATGTCAATATATCCCCAGGGTGTCTTCCCATTAAAGTTTCAAGTGCCACTACTCCAAAGCTATATACATCACAACCCACTTGGGTTAGTCTGGTGGTATTGACTTGGGTCTTGGGAGTGTGCTCCTCCTCAAGGTCTCAGGTTCAATTCTCCCCGGTGCTAATTTGGGTGGGGCTAATTTAGCTTCTTCAAAAAAAAGCTATATACATCACACTTTTTACTCACAACCATAGTATAGGCAAGTTCTGCATATTTATCAAATCACCATGAGTAGATTAAAGGATGCAAAGAAAATAATTGAAAATTACCACTCCATAATTTTTATATTTTCACTTATATAAAGAAAAACAGGCATTGCATTTAATGTGTCTATTTTGTAATAAATATTCCAAAAATACCCGTGTTTATGAATTTGTCAAACTCCTACCTTGCATCTCCGAATACACTTTGAAAGAGATATATGTATACAATTTATTATAGTCAAGTTTGAACTTAAAAAAAAATTAATTTAGGTAATTAATAATTTAATGAGACTTATATTTAGAAATAATTTTTTTCTTCAAGAAAACTTATATTTAGAGACAATGCTACTGGTACAATTTTATGAACTTTGTAATAAAAACTAATGAACATCTATGTTATTTATGTGGATGACGAATATTCATGTTATGCACACATAAAAGGAAAAATGAAAAAATAAAATTAACAAAAAGAGAAATGAATAATTTACCAGGAGCTATATATCCAATAGTTCCAGCAACGATGGTTCGATTAGATGAATCATATTGAAGGAGTCGAGCTGTTCCAAAGTCAGAAACACTAGGCTTCCACTCGTAGTTTAGCAAGATATTGCTACTAGATACATCTCTATGCACTATTGGAGGGGTGCAATCATGATGAAGATATGAGAGACCAAATGCAACGCCTTTCACAACATTAAGCCTTTTCGTCCAATTGAATTCCACGGCTTCTACTTCATCATACAAAATAGAGAACAAGCTTCCTTTCTCCATGTACTCATAGATCAAAAACATGATTCTTTTGTGTAAACAAAATCCATAAAGCTTCACAATATTTCGGTGCTTTATTTCTGCTAATATTCTCACCTCATTTCTGAAACTCTCGTCAAAAGATGGCACATCCGCTTCATAACCGTGAAGCTTCTTTAAGGCAACAATTTTTCCACATGGTAATTGTGCCTTGGAAACACTTCCATATGCTCCGGTCCCAATGCAATATCTAATGTCAAAGTCTTATGTTGCTTTAATAATGTCATCATATGCTATTTTTCCATCATAATTCCATATACAAAACAAATCTCCATTCTTTGATGTCGTTGTGTTTGCATGCTTGTTCTTAACAAAATTATGTCGAAGTTTGAAGCACATGATGAATGAGAAGACTAAGATTAGAATAATAAGGATAGGAAGAGCAATGAAGACATGGTGCTTTACTTTATTACCTTTCTTGGTAGGCGGGCAAGGTTGGAATTGAATCCTCTTGTACAAAAAGTTAATACATACATCCTTGTTCCCTAATACTGCATAAGGATCAATGCACAATGGGATTGGACCCCTCAAATAATTGTAGGAAATGTCCAAATTAGTGACATTACAGAGAGATTGGGGAACCATTCCAGTGATATTATTATTGCTTAAATTAAGGTTGTCAACATGTCCAAACTGAGAAGGGATTTCACCACTAAAAAGGTTGTCACTAAGATCAATGGAAGTTTCATAATACTTTGACAGAAACAATTTGGATGGAAGGGTACCACGGAGTAAATTGTGGGAAATGTCAATGTTTTCAAATGAAGAGAGATTTGTTAAGGAAATTGGAAACGTCCCACCAATGGAGTTGTTTTTTAACAACAAAAACTTAAAATTTGGTTAATTGATCGAAGTTTGGTGTGATGGAACCAATGAGAAAATTGTTAGAGATGTCAATTCATTGTTTCACTTGTAAATATTGATTAGTCTTTCATTAGCCATGAATCACAATTCATGAGAATTGTTTTAATTTCCTAAATAGGTTTGTAAACATTTGTATATATTTTCACAAATGATATCAATACAATCAGGAAATTATATTCTTATATGGTATCAGCTTTCTTTTTGATCCAATAACCCTAAAATCATCAAAATCGC
Organism: Medicago sativa; assembly: GCF_051527215.1. NCBI lineage: Eukaryota > Viridiplantae > Streptophyta > Magnoliopsida > Fabales > Fabaceae > Medicago > Medicago sativa. The sequence continues at coordinate 9,324,167 of NC_140755.1, read as the reverse complement.
CGCCCCCCTTTCCTCACTTCTACAATGGTTGAACCTAATTCCCCCAAAAATAATGTTGATGACACTTCATCAACAACCAGCCAATCTACTACGGCGGTGAAAACCACCATCCATTCCGCTTTCACCATTAACAATGTCAAAACCATCATTCCAGTGACATTGGACAATGATTCCAACCTTTATCTCTCTTGGTCTGCACTTTTTTTGGTGCAAGCACGTGTCCACAACCTGCTCGATCATATCATCCCCCATCTGATGAAAAAGCCATCCGCGCGGCAGCCGATCTCAAAGCCAACGATTCTGACCTTTGGAATCGTCTTGACGTTGTTGTGTTGCAATGGATGTATGCAACCGTCACACATGACATCCTCAACTCTATCCTTGTGATTAACGATGCTGCCGAAGCATGTTGGAATCACATTGCTGCTATGTTCAATGACAACAAACACTCAAGGGCTGTGCAACTTGAAAATCAGTTTACCAACACCAATCTTGAGGATTTCTCTTCCACCATGGCTTACTGTAACCGCCTCAAACTTCTCTCTGATCAAATTGCAAATGTCGATTCTCCAGTTTCCAATACCCGCTTGGTATTGAAAATGATTTCTGGACTCACCGACACTTATGCTGGATTTGTGACCTACATCCAGCAACATGACCCTTTACCAACCTTTACTGCTGCCAAATCCAGATTAGAGCTCGAAGAATCAACTATTCTTCAACGTTCTGCTCGTGATTCTTCCTCTTCAACACCAGCGGCACTTGTGGCTAACACCACCACACTACTGACTGATGTCTCTCCTCCGTCCTACTCCATGAGCAACGGGCAGAACCGCAACAATTCTCGCGGTCGTGGAAAGAAAAACAACCGCAACAACAACGGTGGCCGAAATAATGGAAGAGGTGGTCGTTCTGGTGGTCGAGGACAACAAGCACCATGGAAGCAACAATGGACACCATGGCAACAATGGGCAGCTCAATGGAACATGCCACCATGTCCTTACCCTACTTACAATTGGAACCGGTCTAACAATACTGCCCACAAGGAGGAATTCTTGGGCCAAAACCACAAGCTGCCCTTAATGTGAATGCACCCACTCCAACTGATATTGAGAATGCTATTCACACCCTTAATCTTGCTCAGCCAGATCAGTCGTGGTATATGGACACCGGTGCTACCTCTCACATGACATCCTCGCAAGGTAATCTCTCGTCTTATACTAAATTGAGCGAATCTAATAAAATCATCGTAGGAAATGGTCATTCAGTTCCAATATATGGTATAGGTAGTGCATACATTCCCTCACCCCACCCCCCTCTTATCCTAAAAAATGTACTACATGCCCCTAATTTGATTAAAAATTTAGTATGTGTTCGTAAATTTACTACAGATAATAAAGTTTCAATTGAATTTGACCCGTTTAGTTTTTCTGTGAAGGACTTTCAGACGGGGACGACTCTAATGAGATGTGAGAGTCGTGGCGACCTATACCCTATCACCACCAGCACCATTTCCACAAATAAAGTCGAGCCTACATCATCCTTTGCAGCTTTGTCGTCATCTCTTTGGCATGATCGCTTAGGTCATCCAGGAAAACAAGTTTTAAATTCTCTTAGACAAAATAAATTGATTGAATGTAATGATTCTAGGAAAATACATTCTCCTTTTTGTCAATCTTGTCCTCTTGGTAAACATGTTAAATTGCCATTTATGAATTCCCATAATCATAGCTTGTTGCCTTTTGATATTTTACATAGCGATGTATGGACATCTCCTGTCTTAAGTTCGTTAGGTCACAAATATTATGTTCTGTTTTTGGATGATTACTCAAATTTTTTATGGACATTTCCCATTTCACAAAAATCTCAAGTATACTCTTGCTTTCAAAAACTTCGTGCTTACATAAACACACAATTTCAAAAGGAAATTAAAACCATTCAGTGTGACAATGGTCGTGAGTATGTAAATAACAATTTTCAAAAAATATGTGAAACTAATGGAATTCATTTTCGTTTGTCTTGCCCATATACATCTTCTCAAAATGGAAAATCTGAACGAAAAATATGTTCCATTAACAATATTATTCGAACTTTGTTACTTCATGCATCATTACCCTCATCATTTTGGCATTATGCTCTAGAAATGGCAACCTATCTTTTGAACATTTTACCTGGTAAAACTATCAATTTTGAGTCACCTCTTAAAATGTTATATCAAAAAGACCCATCTTATTCTCACTTACGTGTCTTTCTTGGGTACCCGTCAAATCATAGAGGTTACAAGTGTCTTGAGTAATCTTCAAACAAAATTATCATTTGTCGTCATGTCATATTTGACGAAACAACTTTTCCTTATGCAAAGATACACACTCCTAAACCCACAACATACACATTCCTAGATGATGATTTATCACCTTACATCATCAACCACCTCTTGACTCAAACTCAATCCGACCCAAATCAAAGCCCACTGGCTCATCAAATATACCAGCCTTCCTCACCAACTTCAAACCACCAAAACACTCCACCTAATCTTAATTCTTCATATCAACCACCCACCTCCCCTTCTCCTACAACACGCCCAGCCCTCAAAGTTGTACCACACCTCTTTCCCATACCTCAGTTACACCATCGCACTCTCAAATAACAAACCAACCATCACCTCCTCTTATTTTCCAACCAGTTTTACAAACAGACACCAAACCGGTAACTAGGAGTCAACATGGAATTTTTAAGCCAAATCCAAAATATTGTGGCCTACACAACCATGTTACCAAATCTCCTCTACCTAAAAACCCAGTGTCTGCACTTAAAGACCCAAATTGGAAAATGGCCATGGATGATGAATATAATGCTCTAATTAAGAATAAGACGTGGGACTTAGTACCACGGCCACCTAATGTCAATGTAATAAGATCTATGTGGATTTTTAGACATAAAGAGAAATCTGATGGTTCTTTTGAGAGGCATAAAGCCCGACTTGTAGGTGATGGTGCAGGTCAACAGGTTGGCATTGATTGTGGAGACCAGCAACAATTCGGGCTGTCCTTAGTATTGCTATGTCAAAATCTTGGCAAATTCATCAATTATATGTAAAAAATGCTTTCTACATGGCGAGCTAAAAGAAACAATGTACATGCATCAACCGTTAGGCTTCAGGGACCCGAAAAATCCACATCATGTGTGCCTTCTCCGTAAATCTTTATATGGTCTAAAACAGGCTCCTAGCTAGAACTTGGTACAAACGATTTGCAGATTATGTTTCTTCAATTGGCTTCTCTCAAAGCAATTGTGATCACTCTCTCTTTATCTACAAGAAAGGCACTCATATAGCTTACCTCCTCTTATATGTGGATGATATTATTCTCACTACTTCTTCCGATAATTTGAGAAAATCTACCATTTCACTACTAAGTTCAGAATTTGCTATGAAAGATTTGGGACCCCTACACTTCTTCTTGGGTATTGCAGTCACTTGCCACTCCCAAGGTCTATTTCTCTCACAAAAGAAGTACATAGAAGAAATTCTTGTCCGTGCTGGCATGTCATCTTGCAAACCCTGCCTCACACCGGTTGATACAAAACCGAAACTGAGTGCAACTGATAGCTCTCCATTTGAAGATCCAACTCTCTATCGAAGCCTTGCAGGTGCACTTCAGTATCTCACTTTCACTCGACCAAACATTTCTTATGCAGTACAACAAATATGTCTCTTCATGCACAATCCCATGGAAGCTCACATGCACGCTCTCAGACGTATTTTACGCTACATTCGAGGCACCATCCATCATAGTTTACATCTTTATCCATCATCTACTTCCTCCTTAATTTCTTATACAGATGCTGATTGGGGAGGGTGCCCCGACACTAGATGTTCCACCTCTGGTTATTGTGTGTTTCTTGGGGATAACCTACTCTCATGGTCGTCCAAGAGGTAACCCACATTATCTCGCTCTAGTGCTGAAGCCGAATACCGTGGAGTTGCAAATGTTGTTGCTGAATCATGTTGGTTACGCAATCTACTTCTTGAGTTACATTGTCCTATTCACAAAGCCACCATGGTTTACTCTGACAATGTAAGTGGAATATATCTTTCAGGTAACCCAGTTCAGCACCAACGAACGAAACATATTGAGATGGACATCCATTTTGTTCGTGAAAAGGTAGCTCGAGGTCATGTTCGCGTTCTTCACGTTCCCTCAAGATATCAAATTGCCGATATCTTTACCAAGGGTCTTCCCTTAATTCTTTTTCAAGATTTTAGAGACAGCCTCAGCGTTCATCAACCTCCCGCTTCAACTGCGGGGGAGTATTAGAATATGTCTATATTCATTGTTTCACTTGTAAATATTGATTAGTCTTTCATTAGTATTGATTATCCATTCATTAGCCATGAATTACAATTCATAAGCCTTTCATTAGTATTGATTAGCCATGAATCACAATTCATGAGAATTGTTTTAATTTCCTAAATAGGTTTGTAAACATTTGTATATATTTTCACAAATGATATCAATACAATCAGGGAATTATATTCTTATAAAGATTCGTAAGAAAAGTAGGCAGGTTTCCAATAAGTCTATTGTGAGATAGATCTAATAAAGAGAGATTTTTCAAGAACCCCAACTCAAGAGGAATGGAACCTTGAATGTAATTGTTAGAGATGCCTAGCTCTTCTAATTGTTTCAAATTTCCTAGTGAAGCAGGTATCTCGCCTTTGAATCTATTGTAAGATAGATTTAAAATAGTGAGATTTTTTAGGAACCAAACTTCGGGAGGAATGAAACCATCAAGAGAATTTGCAGACAAATCAAGAAGACTTAGTCCAAACATTCCTCTGATAAAAGTAGGAAAGCTCCCATTAAATGAGTTGCGAGATAAGGTAGTGAGATTTTTAATAAATCCCAACTCATGAGGAATGGAACCTCGAAGGTTGTTGGAAGAGATGTCAAAGTGTGTTAATTGTGTAAGGTTTCCTAATGAAGGAGGCAACTTAAGTACAAGCGAATTGAATGAGAAATCGAGATGAGTGAGTTTTATTAGTTTTCCTAATGAAGGAGGAATATCACCTTTGATTCTATTCTGAGATAGATCCAATGAAGTGAGATTTTCAATGAATCCCAACTCATGAGGAATGGAACCTTGAAAGTTGTTGTAAGAGATATCTAAGTGCATCAATTTTTCAAGATTTCCCAAAGAAGGAGGTATGCCACCGATCAAAGAATTATGAGACAGATCAAGATGAGTTAGCTTGGAGAGATTTCCTAGTGAAGGAGGTATGCTAACGATCAAAGAATTGCCAGCTAGATCAAGATGAGCTAGCTTGGAGAGAAGACCAATATTTTTTGGGATGGTCCCTTTTAGTCCAATTGACTTTAAAACAAGGCTTTCTAAGTTGAGGAAGGTAGACAAGTTGAAAGTAGACAAGTTGAGCGTTCGCAATTGAATATCCCACGCCACTCCTCTCACTATGTTGATGGTTTTTATGCTTCCATCCTTGTTGCAAGTTATATCAGGCCAATTACAACGTTTCGAGATATTGAAGTGTAGATCAGACGTGTTCCACCATCTACAATTTAATATAGCAATTGCTTCCGCTTGAAGTTGAGATGTCGCTGTGGCAGACTGAATTTCCACCATCGAACCCCAAACGAGAAGAAAGAGTATCCACATTTTTAGAACAAAGATATTAGAAACGGAGTACATATTTTGTCAATTTTTTGTTTTTGTTTTTGAGATCTAATAAATTGCATATAATGTTCTAAGATGTAAGAAAAACCTTTATTATGTTGTGCGACAAGCATGCTCGTGGCTTCTGACAAAGATACTTTAGCTTTTCTTCATAAGTTTTACAAATGAAGTCAAAGCCTCTAAGTCCTTCTTCAGAGTTGATTCTTGTTGTTTCTTTAAATCAACATATTTTTCTTTTAAATCTTTCAACTCATTGGTTCTCATTTCAAAATGTGTAAGGAGTTCTTTAATTGACTCAACAAGTTCTTCTCTGGGAATTTTAGAATATACCTCATTTTCATTTTCAGAGTCTGAGTCAGGATCTGCTTCTGAAGTCTCAGTAGCTACTAACCCAACTGCTACCTTAGCATCTTCATCAGTTTCTTCCTTTTCAGACCCAAATTCACTATCCAAATCTTCTCAGGTTGCCATTAAACTCTTCTTAATCTGCTTTATGAATTTCCTTGTGTTGAAGCTTGATTTCTTTGACTTATCCTTTGACTTCTCCTTCTGAAGATCAGGGCAATCAACAATGAAATGTCCATGCTTCTTACAGTTGAAGCAACCCTTTTGATCTTCTTTCTTGGAGCTTTTGTAACCACCTTTCTTGCTTAGAAACTTTCTATTCTTTCTTGCCAGATACTCAAGCTTGTTGGAAAGCATAACCATATTCTCTGCATGATCTTCACTGGAGTCTCCATCAGATGACTCTTTTTCAGATTCAATAACCTTCAGAGCTTTTGATGACTTCCCTTTAGATGGTAGAGCAATAGATTTACTCTTCTTAGCAGGCTCATGTTCATTAAGACTAATCTCATGAACTTTGAGAGAACTGACAAGATCTTCAACACTTAAAGTGTTTAAATCTTTAGCTTCCTCAATAGCAGTAATCTTTGGTCTCCATCTAGCAGACAAGCTTCTTAGTATCTTGCTGACATGATCAGAAGCAACATAACTCTTCTTCAGTATTTGCAGTCCAGAGACTAAGGTTTGAAACCTTGAGTACATCTCCTCAATAGTTTCATCATCCTTCATCTTGAACAACTCATACTGATGTACAAGCATAAGAGCTTTTGCTTCTTTGACCTTCTTGCTGCCTTTATTGTTAGAACAGAGAGAAGCAAACATTGCTTTAGCAGTGGACTTGTCACTCATCTTCATGTACTCTACTCTAGGTATAGCAGTGACAAGTGCTCCTCTGATAATGTGATGCTTCTTGTAGAGTTTCTTCAAGGCAGGTGTATGTTTCTTTCTACCAATAGCAGCTCCTTCTTCATCAAGAACCAAGTCACCAACACCATCTTCAAGTATGTCCCATAATTCTTCATCTAAACCCATGACATAGCTGTAGAAGTTGGTTTTCCACCAAGAAAATTCTTCAGCATCTCCATTGAACTTAGGAATCTTTCCAAAGTTGGATTTCTTGTCACCATAGTCATATGAAACAACATTGTTGTTGATGTGACCAGATCCAGGACTGGAAGATTCACCAGACATGTTTTTTTTAGATATTTTTCTGTTACACTGTTAAGTGTTAAGACAACAGACCAAGGCTATAGATACCAATTGAAGGTGAGAAAAACACAAGAAGGGGGTTGAATTGTGTTTTAAAATTTCTTCATTTCTCCTAAGTTGAAACACACTGATTAGAAGAAAAGTGAGACTGCTTCTGAAGTGAGAATCAAAACTAAGATGCAGCGGATAAAAACAGAGAGAGAGAGAAGGAAGAAAGACACAAAGCAATTATAATGGTTCCTTCCACAAACCGGAAGTAGTCCGGTCCCCCTTGCACTTCCAAGGAGAGTTCACTAAAATGTAATGTCAAATTACAACTGCTCACTGCTACAACTAGCAAGAGACTTCAAATTGCTCAAGCACAATTGCAAGAGACTTCCTATGCTCCTGAACACAATCAAGAGACTTCTAATGCTCAAGCACAACTGCAAGAGACTTCTAATCAAACAGAATTACAAAGAAAAATGTTTGAGGTTGAACACTTGATATACAATCAGTGGTGTTCACGATACAAATAAGATACAGACTCTTAAGACTCTAGAATTTCTAAGATATGAACTTTGAAACAGAAATTCTAAGTGAACTTTTACTGCAGAACAATTTCAGCAGAGTTTTGGCACTTGTAAATTATTGTTGAGTCTGATACCATTCTCTAAGTCTTCACTCCTTTATATAGAGGTGTGAAAGAGACGTTGTGAAATTGCCAGCACATCAAAAAGAGTCGTTTGAAGATTTGATCAATCACCAATGATCTTTTGTCTGATTTGGTTGTTGTCCTATGAAGAATCAATTTCAAATCCATTCCCATTGTGAAGGAACATTGTTGCAGGCAGAGCTATATTCTGGAGCTGTTTTCTTGTCTTGTAGCGTGGACACTGCAGAGTAGTGGAGCTAGTGGTTGTACACTTCGTACAATTGTACTTTGTCCACACTCTTTGAAGATAAGCCTCTAAAGCCTTCAGATCTTCACCAAATGACCGTTGCTTTGCAGTCCTAGTCTTCTGCATTGCTTTCGAATCCAATAGACAACTTTTGAAGTGTTAAATCTTGAATCTTCAGCTTCTGGTGATTTTCAGCTTCTGATGAAGTCGCTTCTGAACTTGCTTCTGATGAACTTCAGCTTCTGATGACGTCATCATCTTCAGGAGCACTTTGTCTTCAAGAGCACTTTTTGTCTTCAGAAGCACTTCTCTTCAGACGCTATAAGCTTCCTTTTTGTTGATTTCTAAGCTCTCTTTTGTTCTTCAGAACCCATATATGATGTAAATTTTTGACTTTGGTCCTGTACACTTGAACAAATATTAGCTAGTCCAATTGACAATTTTTAATACCTTGTTATCATCAAAACTCTCAAGGTTTATTGTTAAACACATTTTGTTCCAACAGAGTGGGTATGGGAGCTCTAGTGGATGAAGACGTTGTTTGTCTAGAATTAGAGCTTTAGAAGGGCATCCTCTCTTATTTACCTTTGATAGCCGCCCTTGATAAAGAGGATGCCTGCTTTTGAAAACATGATCATTCTGGAGTGTTCTCAGTGAAGTTGACTTACTCATTCTTTGTTAGGGGGTGGGGGTATGGTGTGGTCCTGACGACTGAGGTCTCTGATTTCCTTGGTTTGGTTGATGTCTTGGGCTCCGTCTAAAGTGGTTCTTATTCTCTTGCCAACTTATGCAAGATAAGGTGTGCTAACTCTGGAGAACCTCCCTTAGCCTCAGAGTCAGTGGTAATCTGTTGGACACACCGGATCACCATTTTTTTCTCTTGTGGAACTATCTTTCCTTTGTGGTACCATATAAATGGGTGGTTGGGTTGGAAATTTGTGTCTCCTCATGAGCTTTATAATATGTCAGAATCATGGTCATTTATACATGTGGTTTTATTCGGTTAAGATTGATTTTTAAAAACATAGTATGAAATTTGATTTGGTGATGTGCGGTCTTTACAACAAACAAAAAATGCAAGTACATCAATTAAAACTATATTTACTCGATTTTCCATTTCTTGGTATCAAATTCTTATTTTTATTTGAATCGGTTTGAATAGTCAACATCCAAAAACTCCACCATAAGAACATAACAAGATCTTAACATTTAAAAAAGCTATGCGTAACTTTATCAAAAAAAGAAAGAAAAACTGTGTTGTACTTTTATTTTCATAATTAGGTTAGATTGTTTTTGGTTATAGATAAAGTGTCAACACCACTTAAAAACTCAGACACGCAAAGGAAAATCTCAAGTTCAAACAAGTGTAATCACAATATTCGGTCCAACGATCTCGGCATTGCATGTTGGTGTCCACTTCCATTGTTGCTTCAAGTAAAATTAAACAAAACTCTAATATCCCTAAAAAAAACATAATATTCTCGATGAAATTTCAAAATTTAAACACATCACACACATATAAATATGACAATTGTAACGAAGAAAGTTATTCAACACAATATACTTTATTAATTCTTTATTCGTACATTAATTTTCAGAAGTTGACAAGCCTCAAGAAATGCAATGGCTTTGATTTAAATATATCATTCTTCATCATAAGCAATTTTCAGTTACTAATTAATTAGGAACTGATAGAGCTTCAGGGAAATGTTTATGAGCATCAATTGAAATATTCCCCATCTTGCAATCAACTGAGATGATTTTTGGACCAACAATGTTCCCTTTACCAATATTAGCTTTGTTGATGATATGAAGCAGAACATTCTCAAGCTCCTCTCCATCTCTCCAACCATGTACATGTGCCTTTATGTCATTTGAATTTTTAGATACTAAATCACTCAATGCAAAGTTCATTCTAGGCATCAAATAATCACTCTCTTTGAGCTTTAGACTAGGACAAAAGTCTCCACTTCCATCTCCTAAGTAGATGATTTTCTTCTTTCCTTCATCATGAAGTGAATTTTGAAACATTTCCATCACCTTTCCCTGTATGTCATTCGAGGGGGAGAAATGTGTCAACAGAAAGAAAAAAAAAAAATTACAAATATCTATATGATAAGATGTGATTTTATGTATAGGAAAAATGTATACTTCAACTATAGTGTATTTTATAAAGTGAAAAGTATATTAACTCAATATAGAAATTGTTATAGTACGATTTTGCCTTTTTGTGTAGGCAGAATTCCTTTGATTATGACATATATGACATAGAACATAGACAGTATGCAATATAATAATATAAATAGAGACAATGCAAAAATATTAAAGAAAAATTGACCAGATTTTCCTCCAAAGGCATGCCACGTTCATTAGTCATCAACAATATATAGAAACGGTGAATAAAATATGGAGCTATAATTCATAACATAAAGCTTAATTATCTACAAAGTGATTTAATAGATAAATATTAATATAATAGTATTATATGGTCATAAATAGATTTAGAGGTAGTGCAATTGCCTTGCACATATTTGGTGGACAAGGGTTACATCCATGAGAAGATTTTAGATAATCATGGTAGGGACAAATTATTAGCCTCCCTTCTTCATTAACATAACTTGGGTTTGCAGTGATCTTTGAGAAACAATTCAGCACCCCATGATGCTTCAAAATTGTTTCAATAAAGAAAATATTTGCATCACTCACAATCCTCAGCTCACACCTGAACACAAATATTTCATCTTAGACATTAGCATCTTCATCAATGAAACAAAAGCATATAAGCACATTGTATATGCAATATAGAAAAAGTGAAAGTGAGTTATTATACCCTAGAGAATAAGCAGCCTCAATGGCAGCGATAATGCGAGGATGAATTGGAGTCCTATTAAGAACTTCTACAATTTCTTCCATTGTTTTTCCTTGTGCATGAAGTTCATTCATCATTTTGTCCTATAAAATTTAAGGACAAATAAAATTATTTCTTTAACTAGGAAAAAAAATTCAATAAGATAGAACAACATTATATTAGAAGCATTAAAATAAAGGAAAGTAAAGAAGACCATGAGAGGATTCCAAAGCATGCTAGGAAGAAGCTGATAGAATTTCTCAGTTAAACCAAACTCATCAAGAACCCAATTATCACTATCACATTCAATGATTGTTGAGTCAAAGTCAAAAATCACTACAACTCCAGCCATTATAAATATACAAAAAGCTAATTTTGATGAGATAACTATATAAGTCTGTGAAGATGATCAAGGACTAACAAAGGGTATTTATAGGCAAATAGAGTGCAAGGTTTGCACATAAGCAAGATATTTAAGATTTATTTATATATTTAAATTAATATAGGTCCTTTGGATTCCATGGAATATACCAATGTTGATTGGATGAGTATTATTTTTATTTTTTTGGTCAAGTATTATATTTTTATTTTATTTATGATATATATGATTTCCAAAGGCCTTTAGCATAGATTAATAGTACAAGGGTGCGTTTGTTTCAATTTATATTCTTAGATTCCTGGAATAAAATGATAGAAACATACATGTATATGTTTGTTACGAGTTTATTAAATTTTATTCCCGTGGATAAAACATTTCTGGGAATAGAAAATGTTTCCCAACGAAAATGGTGGGATTCAAGTTCCTATGAAGATGAGAACAAATTCATGTGTAATTACCTATTATAGTCCCTATTTTTATCGTTCCCGGGAATATTATAATATTAAGCAAACATATTTTTCTAAATACCTTAGAATAAAATTTTCATCTTTATGTTCTAAGGAATGTTATTCCTAAGAATAAATTTGATAAACTTGAAACAATTCAACACAAATAAGTATTAATATAAACAAGAAAAATGTTATAGAGTGTTTTTAGGATAGGAGTATTGGTTAAGGAAACAAATATAAAAGTATTATGTTTGAAAATGGTAAATTCAATTATTATTATTTTTGTCAAAAATATATAAAAAAAATGACACTTATTAGCATAATCCCGAAGCTTAAGCTTTTGCTAGTCCTTATGAACCTGGGAGATTTTTTTTTTTTATTTTTTTTTATAAGGAACCTGGGAGAACCTAGTCACTGCATAAGATTTTTTTATAAGAACCTTTTCACTTTTGATATTTTAATTCATTTATTCCGCTGCGTATATGTCACTGCATAAGATAATTCTATAGTATGAGTGGACATGAAAAATTGAAAGCAACATCCCTAGAGATAAGTTTATGTTTTTAGCAGTAAGCTTGGAACGAGAAATGATGAATTTTCCATCGACTTTGTGGCATTATTGTTTATGTGGGGGTCCAATGAAGCAAGCATGTTTCCCTCCATGCCATATAGAATACTAATATATTAATTTAATCTAATACTAATATATTAGATTAAATTAATGCAATATATAAGATTAAAAACAACAAACAATATATTAATGCAATATATAATACTAATAAAGGAATAAACAAATGTTAAAATTTACTTTTGCGGTTCGTTTTGTTTGGTTCGGTTTTAAAAAATGATCTGAAACCCGATCAGATCATAACACTTTTTACAAAACAACAACCAAATACATCAAAAAACATTTCATTTTTTTTACGGTTTTTATTTTTTTTAGATCTATTTGTGGTTTTATTTTGAATCGAGTTAGATTTAAACACCCATACATTCAATAGCTTTACCACACTATGTTTCTGTGAAAGCTCTGCACCTATGTAAGGTATTGGTGTTGAATGTTGATGTATTAATCCTTAGTTATAGCCAGCTATGAGTTAGTTAGGATTCTAGCTTCTATAGATAGTAGTAGATAAAATAAGATGTGTTACGTCAAAAAAGAAATGTATTATATTTTTTTTTTTTTGCGCACAAGAAATGTACTATATAACCAGTGAATATTTAGTAAAATAAATAAATAATATAAATGTAAATTTAAAAGAAGTAATACTAAAAGTTACTATAACTTATAAGAAAAAGACCAACAATATTAATTATAGCATAATAGTAACTTAGTATATTCCAACAACACGGTGTGCTCTCCATTTCATCGCAATTCGTAAGAAAGGAGCTTTTGGACTAATATGGAGTTCGAGAATTCGTAAGAAAGGAGCTTGGACTAAATATGGAGTTCGAGAACAATCCCTAAAATTCAACCATCTTAGTTTTGCTTTTTTCTTTAATAGACGATATGATAATGGTTATTAGAAACTCACACACACTCTTAAGAGAAACACTCCGTGTAACAATTTTAGCATTTTATGCGCCGAGTTAGGATTTGTGAACATCTTGTTTGTTTATTTATTTATTTTTGGCCAATCTTATTTTGCTTTTTATATACACGATTTTAATATTATTGTGACATAAGCTATCACAATTATTATTATTTTTTTTTTTACAAATTCACAATTAATTTTATACAGCCAATAATTATAATAATTAATATAATTGTAAAGACTTTGCCATATTAGTTACGTCTTTATATGTGTGTCTGCCAAGTGGTATGTTGACTTAATATATGTTATTATAAAGTCTTGTGCATGTAGCTTCCTTTGATGTATGAGTTTTTGTTCGTCAACCAGTCAACTTTAGTGTCTTTTACGTTCCTAAACATTATTAAACAAATAAAATATAAACATTTTTCTTTAGAGTGAAATACATTTTAGTGCCCGAAAAAAATGCAACATTTAATTTGGTTCTTGTGAGAAGAAAAGACAACTTCTAGCTAGTTCTTGTCAAAGAAAACATAAATAGTTTGGTCTGTATCTTATTTATACTTTATTTGGTTGATGAAAAACGATAGTGCAAACATAAAAAGAAATTTGCATATTTAAAAAATATCATAAATGTCACTAAGCAAAAAAATAAAAAGAGCAAAAGTAAGTATTTATTACAATTAACAGAAAATTATGAAACATAAAATGAAAATTCAGAGAATAAATGTATAAAATATATTCAATAATGATCAAAGAATTTTTTTCAATTTATTTAAGAGATATGAGCTTATGGTTTGAGCTTGACTTTATAATCAAAAGGAATAGAGTTTGAATCTCACATGGACAGTTATTATTTTTCCATTAGAGGGAGGAATTAATAAAAAAAAAAAAAATCTTTCCCCATTTTTTTAATCTCAAAAATTCAACGATCTTGTTTTTTTTTTTTTGAAATAAGGAAAAATAAGCTTTCACAATTTTAATACATAATTTTAATATTATTGTGGCATAAGCTTTCCTTTTTAAATACACAATTTTAATATTATAGCGGCATAAGCTTTCACAATTATTTCCTTACATCCAATAATATTATTTGGAAAAGGTCAATTTATTTAGGAAAATGTTGGCACATTTTAAGAAACATAATGTAGAAAACTGTGCTAATTTATTTATCAAAAAATTAAAAATTAATTTTCTCAATAAATATTTGTTATATATGAAATCTTTTAACATGTGCCTTTTTTTTAACAAATCAAAATGGAATATATATTACTTAAAGGTGTTTCCCTCTTGCACAAGGTGCGCAAAAAAGAAAACCCAAAAACAGCGTTTACATAATTACAAAGTCACATAACCCGAAGGTTCATCAAAGGAACAAAACAACATTACAAAAGCACACCCATGCAGGAAAGCGGGTGTCTCCACCAATCGTGGTAACTATAAGCCAATGCCACCTGTTTAGACTTCAGCCATAAGAATGAATTTAACTTGACTTTCTCGGTGAGAATTTAATTTTAACATGTGCCTTAAAGACGAATGTTAGCAAGACTCTTATAATTAATATCATAATTGTAAAGTTTTACCCCAATGGTTATGGCTAGATATATATGTGTCTCCAAAGTGGTATGTTGACTTAATACGTTATTATATAAAGTCTTGTATATTAGTTTCATTTGATGTGTGAGTTTTTGTTCGTCAACTTTCGTCTCTTTTACGTTCCTAAACATTCAATTAAACAAATAACAAACATTTTTCTTTATAGTAAAATACATTTTTTTAAATACACTATGTCAATATTTTCATAGTTAGTTGTTAGATTAATATTTACTCCTTCATTCGAGTTTGAACCAGGACATCCAGTTTTTAACCTTTTAACTCAAACCAATTGAGCTACCCAATCCCCCTCACTTGTTTATTTATATATATGTAAGGCTTTTACTCAATGATTACGTCTAGATACATGCATGTGTTTCTCAAGTGGTCTCTTAGAATCAATTATGCAGTTTGGAACAATAGTTTCCTTTAATTTGCGAGTTTTTCTTCGTCAACGGGTCAACTTTAAAGTCTGTTATGTTTCTAAACATGAAATCAAACAACTTAAATACAACTTTCTTTGAAAGTGGATATTTTTTCTTTTTAGTCAAAATATCTTAGTCCTTGAGAAATATTGAAAAAATTAATTTATTTCTTAAGAATAAAAAAACAACTTTTAGTTACTGAGAAAATTATACTACAACAACTTAGTCTCTATTTTATTTATACTTTATTTGGTTGATTAAGAAATGATAATGAAAATAACATAAAACTAAATTTATATATATTTCTAAAATGACATAAAGGCCCTCCAGAAAAAATAGACATAACAAAAAGAATAAAAATAAATATTTTATACGAATTACAAAAAATATTAGGAGAATGAAAATATTTTTATTTTTATCTGGTGTGAGTTAGAGTTTTGTCATATGTGTTTAGGAGATTGAACTTGCTATATGCAGATTTGACAGTACCAAATTGCCTTGCATATCATAGGTTACTTTTCTATCAATTTTAGGTTTTGAGTGGTATTCGTAAATTAGCTTGATTATACAAAAGCATACATCAATCACCTATTCAATGCTCATGAAATGCTGGCATAAACTCTTGCTATAAATATTTGAATTTCGATCCTTGAAATCATCGTCACTAAAATATATATACAGTTAAAACTCTATAAATTAATAATGTTAGGACCGGAGAAATTTATTAATTTAGAAAGTTATTAATTTATCGATAAATTAATAATTATTAATTTAAAGAGTTTTTAAGTAATTATACTGTACATACCAACTAAAAAGGCAAATTAGTCTATGCCTCTTAAAATTACGTTGAAGCGAACCTTGGGACTCAACGTAAATTAGTAACTACTGTGTTCATATGCATTGGAAATCAATAATGACTTTTGAAGTACAGTAAATGTAAACAAGAAGAACAAATGTGTTCAATGTATTCTTAATATATTTTTTTCAGTTTCTATCAATTATTAATTTATGATTTTCTTGGGACCGAAAATTATAAAGGGATCTCCCAAAAAATTATTATCTTATTATTTTATCGAGTTTTTCAATTTTTTACCTTGGCCCAAGTCGGGACCGGACAAATTTATTATTTTAGAGAGTTTATTAATTTACCGAGTATTAAATTAAAGAGTTTCTACTGTATATATATATATATATTTTTGATATACTACTGTTAATCTAATTATTTTCTTTAGAACTAATGTTACAGTTTATTCAAAATACAGTTTATTCAACCGATATACATACATTTGAAATACATTACCAACAACATTTTATCACATATGCAAATAAACTTTGACATTGTCTTGTTGAAATATACAACACTCAGCATAATTAAGTTTGAAGTTTCGCTTTCAAAGATTCACAATATGCAATAATGCTTTGAGTTCATGACTCATTAGTTGCTGCACTGTAATTTCACTCAACGGAATGTTTAATGGTGTAAGCTCTGTGACAAAACTCTGTGACACACATTTCATTGCTGGTCGAGCGCCAGGATTGAGATTTAAGCATGCAAATGCGACTGCGGCAACACGAATTATGTCAATTAAAACCATCACATTATTTGGAAGTGGGAGACGTTGGTCTAGTACTTCACATAATTTCATGCCTTGAGTTGATGCTAACTGAAGTGATGACAGTATATCACCAGGGTGTCTTCCAATTAAAGTTTCAAGTGCCACTACTCCAAAACTATATACATCACACTTTTCACTCACAACCATGGTGTATGCAAGTTCTGCATATTTATCAAGTCACCATAAGTAGATTAAAGGATTCAAAAAAAAAAAAAATTTAAATTTACTACTCAATAACTATATTTCCACATATATACAGAAATACTGACAATGTATTTAATATTTTGAGATAAATATTCTAAAAATACCTTTGTTTATGAATTTGTCCAACTCTTACGTCGCAAATCTCAATAAACTTTGAAAGAGAAACATATATTAAATTTATTATAGAAAAATTTAACTTTAAAAAAAGTGAATATACGTAATTAATAATTTAAAATGAGACTAATATTAAGGGACAAAGTTAGTAGTACAGTTTTCAGAAATTCGTAGTAAAAACTAATGAACATGTATGTTATTTGGGTGGATGATGAATGCTCATCTTATGTATCAGACTTAAATGGAAAAATTCAATAATAAGAGACTAAAGAACAATGAAAAATTTACCTGGAGCTATATATCCAATTGTTCCAACAACTATAGTTCGATTTGATGAATCATATTGAAGGAGTCGAGATGTGCCAAAGTCAGAAACACTAGGCTTCCACTCAGAGTTTAGCAAGATATTGCTAGCAGATACATCTCTATGCACTATTGGAGGGGTGCAATCATGATGAAGATATGACAGACCAAATGCTACCCCTTTAACAACATTAATCCTTTTTCTCCAATTGAATTCAATGGCTTCAACTTCATCATACAAGACAGAGAACAAGCTACCTTTCTCCATGTACTCGTAGATCAAAAACATGATTCTTTTGTGGAGGCAAAATCCATAAAGCTTCACGATATGCCTGTGCTTTATTTCTGATAATATTCTCACTTCATTTCTGAAACTCTCATCAAAAGACGGAACCTCTGCTTCATAGCTGTGAAGTTTCTTTATTGCAACAACTTTTCCACATGGTAACTGTGCCTTATAAACACTTCCATATGCTCCTGTTCCAATGCAATATCTAATGTCAAAGTCTTCTGTTGCTTTAATAATGTCATCGTGTGCTATTTTTCCATCATAATTCCATATACAAAACAAATCCCCACTCTTTGTTGATGTTGTTGTGTTTGCAAGCTTGTTCTTGATAGAATTTTGACGAAGTTTGAAGCATATTAGAAGTGAGAAGGCTAAGATCAGAATCAAAAGGATAGGAAGAACAATGACAACATCATAGTTTATATTATTACTTCTGTTGTGGATATATGTTTCATCTTTCCAGATTATTGTGTTATAAGGATCAGTACAGTCTGGAAGAGGACCCTTTAAATGATTGAAGGAAATGTCCACATAACTGACATTACAAAGAGATTGGGGAAACACTCCAGTAAGATTATTATTACTTAAATTAAGGATAAAAAAATTTTCAAGTTGAGAAGGGATTTCACCACCAATGAGGTTGTAACTAAGGTCAACGTAATGTTCATAATCATAATCTGTCCGTGAAATCTGTTCAGAAGAAAGGCTCATTTTAGAAGGAAGGGTACCAAGGAGTAAATTGTGGGAAATGTCAAGGGTTTCTAATTGAGGGAGATTTGTTAACGAAATTGGAAAGGTCCCTCCAATGGAGTTGTTTCTTAATAGAAACACTTGCAATTCGGTTAATTGGTCGAAGTTGGATGGGAGGAAACCAGTGATAAAATTGTGAGAGATATCAAGGTATGCTAATTGTATGAGATTTGTAAGGGACATAGGAAAGTTTCTATTGAGTCTATTGTGAGATAGATCTAGTCTAGTGAGATTTTTCAAAAAACCCAACTCAAGAGGAATGGAACCTTGAATATTGTTACAACTGATGTCTAGCTCTTCTAAATGTTTGAAATTTCCTAATAAAGGAGGCATCTCACCTTTGATTCTATTGTTAGCTAGATTTAATACAACCAGATTTTTAATGAATCGCAACTCATGAGGAATGGAACCTTGAAGGTTGTTGTTGGAGATGTATAGAACTCTAATTGTTTGAGATTTTCTAGTGAAGAAGGTATCTCACCTTTGATTCTATTGTTAGATAGATTTAATGCTGCAAGATTTTTATTGAATCCCAACTCATGAGGTATGAAACCTTGAATGTTATTTTGAGAGATGTCTAGATACTCTAATTGTTTGAGATTTCCTAGTGAAGGAGGTATCTCACCGCCAAGAAAATTATTGGACAAATCAAGATGAGTGAGCTTGGAGAGATTTCCTAGTGAATATGGTATCTCACCTTTAAGAGAATTAGAGGACAAATCGAGATGAGTGAGCTTGGAGAGATTTCCTAGTGAATATGGTATCTCACCTTTAAGAGAATTAGAGGACAAATCGAGATGAGTGAGCTTGGAGAGAAGCCCAATTTCTTTTAGGATAGTCCCTTTTAGTCCAATTGACTTGAAAACAAGACTTTCTAAATTATGAAAAGCAGATATGTTGAGTGTTGAAAATTGAGTCTGCCATGTCAATGCAAATGATATGTTGATTGCTTTTATGCTTCCATCCTTGTTGCAAGATATAGCAGGCCAATTGCAACGATTGGATATATTGAAGCCTCCACCGTAAGTGTACCACCATCCATTACTTTGTATAACATCTGCTTCTATTTGAAGTTGAGATTTCATTGCCCCAGATCGAGTCCCCATGATCAAACCCCAAATAAGAAGAAAGACCACCCACATTTTTGGAACTTTGAAATAAGGAAATAAATATTTTGTCAAGTTCATTTTTTTTTTTTTTGATATTTAATGACTTGCATATAATGTTCTAAGAGGCACGAAGAACCTTTATAATGCTATGTTGAGATTTAACTCTCATTCTCACACGCCAAAATTCACTACAAATTGATATTATGATTCATTGGTTGTGCTACGTATATGTCACTGCATAAGATAAGCCTAGTATGTGTGGACATGAAAAATTGAAAGCAGCATTCCTTAGCAGCAAGCTTTGATGGAGACATGAGAAAAAAAATTCCCTAGACTTTGTGGTATTATTGGTTTTGCAGGGGACCCCAATGAAGGAAGCTTCTTTCCCCTCCATGAAATATTTCGTTAACAATTTGTATATCATTTAAATTTATTATTAAGGAGGATGAATTAAATTATTTCATTATATTTATTGTTTGTTATAAAAGATGTGCTACAGTAATGAATATTTTGTTAACTAAATAATTAATATAATTGATAATTTAAAAGGAGGGTAAATATTGTACCAAAAAAAAAAAGGAGGGTAAATATTTCTCTGTGTTAACCCTTCGATTCTCAGAAAAAATGAGTTTTGAAAATCCGTAATGGAGCCTGGATTCATATGGAGTTCAACCATCTTGTTTCTTTCTATGTAAAAAGGCTTTTCTCCATTGGTTACCTCTAGATATGGACATGCTTGTCCCTCTAAAGACGTCTATTATATTGACTTAGTCAATTACAAAGTCTTGTGCATAAGTGTCCCTTTTAGGGTGCAAGTTTTTCTTCATCGTCGGGTCAACTTTACATTCCTAAACATATAATTAAACAAATTAAATAAAACTTATATTTCTTTAAACTGAAATATTGTTTAGTCATTGATAAAAATTGATTTTTTTTTGTGGTGGCCGAGGTTCAAACCCGGACCTTTGCATATTTTATGCGTTGTCCATACCAATTGAGATAAGCTCACGAGGACTGATAAAAATTGATTGATAAGAAAACAACAATTTTAGTTTTTGAAAAAATAAACCGAAACATTCTGAAGGTGAGAAAAACACAAGAAGGGGGGTTGAATTGTGTTTTGAAAAATTCTTCGTTTCTCCTAAAAACTGAACACACTGATCAGAAGCTAAGTGAGACAGCTTCTGAAGTGATTATCAGAATCTAAATGCAGCGGAATAAAACAGAGAGAGAGAAGAAGAACGACACAAAGCAATTATACTGGTTCCTTCCACAATCCGGAAGTAGTCCAGTCCCCCTTGCACTTCCAAGGAGATTTCACTAAGAGTAATATCTGATTACAATTGCTCAAGCACACAAGCAAGAGACTTCCTTTGCTCAAGCACACAAGCTAGAGACTTCCTTTGCTCAAGAACACAATCAAGAGACTTCCTGCTCAAGCACAACTGCAAGAGACTTCCTAACTAAACAAAATTACACAGAAAATTGTTTAAGGTTGAACAGTTGATATACAATCAGAGGTGCTCTCAATACAAATCAGATACAGACTCAATGGACTTAAGAATTTCTAAGATATGACTTTGAGACACAGAAATTCTAAGTGAATGCAGAACAATTTCAGCAGAGGTTTGGCACTTGTAAAAATGTTGTGAGTCTTTCGTTCAGCGTTCTTGCATTACCAAATCTCTAGGTCTTCACTCCTTTATATAGAGGTGTGAAAGAGACGTTGTGAAATTGCCAGCACACCAAAGAGTCGTTGTTGAAGCTTGATCTTTCACCAATGATCTTTTGCCTGATTTGGTTTTTGTCCTACGAAGAACCAATTTGAAATCCATTCCTTATCCAAAGGAACATATATGCAGGCGAGACCGTATTCTGGAGCTGTTTTCTTGTCTTGTAGCGTGGACACAAAACAGAGTAGTGGAGAACGTGGTTGTACAATTCGTACAATAGTACAATGTCAACGCTTTCGTCCAAATTGCAAGCACATGCCTTCAAACACCTTCGAAATGACCGTTGCAATGTTCCACTGATTTTCTGCTGTGTTTTCGAAACCAATAGACAGCTTTTGCAATGTAGATTCTTCAATCTTTGAATCTTTTGCAAATCCAGTTGATCTTCAGCTTCTGGTGAAATGACTTCTGATGAGGCAGCTTCTGATGATGCAGCTTCTGATGAAGCAACTTCTGCAGCTTCTGATGGTGCAGCTTCTTCAGCTTCTGATGATGCAACTTCTGATAATGTGGCTTCTGGACCTCTTGTCTTCAGGAGCACTATTCTTCAGGAGCGCTTGACTTCAGGAGCGCTTTTACTTTCAGGAGCGTATTGCCTTCAGAATCATCTAAGCTTCATTTTCTTTTGCTCTTTATTTGCTCATTCAGAACCAATCAATGATGTAACTTTTTTAATTGTGGTCCTGTACACTTGAACAAATATTAGCTAGTCCAATTTACAATTTTTAATACCTTGTTATCATCAAAACTTTTTAAGGTTCATTGTTAAACACATTTTGTTCCAACAATCTCTCCCTTTTTGATGATGACAAACAATAGTATTTAAAAATTGATCAATTGTTGTTAATCTAATTAACAAGTTGACCTTGGGATTCTGAGGTTTGTAAGCTCACAGTCTGAGGTTTGTAAGCTCTAACTCCCCCTGAGTCTGATAGTCTTTAAGGTGAGGTTTGTAAGCTCCCCCTAAGTTCTATCCAGGTTAATTAAATTCATTTTTCGCACAATAATATCAGAGCTAAAAAAAAATTGAAAGAATTCACTTATAGATAAGAAGAATGGTTCAATTAATTGTTATTTGAAATTTGATACTCCCCCTTTTTGATACACCGATAAAAAGGATAGAAATTTTCAAACTTTCAAACATTAATTAATGGGGCTCAGAGCCTTTAAATACTATCACATATACTCCCCCTTTTGTCATTAGCAAAAAGACATAAACAAAAAGAAGAGATGAGAAAAACTCAAGATTAAAGGTTCAGAGCATAATTCAAATAAATTAAAGCATATTAACCATCTTCAAAAATTAAATAAACAAGGCATAGCAAGCATTATTATCAAAGCAAATAACAACACACATGATATAAACAAAGAACTAATTCAGAAGCAGGAAGAAATCAGAAGCTTATAAAATCAGAAGCAAAAAGAACTAATTCAGAAGCAGAAATGAACAAAGAATATCAAAAGCCTAAAAAGACAGAAAAATAAGCTAAAAGTGTGCAACTATGGGTTTGGCTTATTTCTCTAAAATCTTCTTCAGAAGCTCTTGAACATCAGCATACTTCTTGTCCATAACTTTTCTGTAGTTGTCTTCTCTGATCTTGGCTTCTTGCATGTCAGCTTCCAACTGTGATATCTTCAGCTTCTGCTCTATTAGCTCTGTTTCAAGCCTGTCATTTTCTTCTTTGAGCACCTTGTTCTCTTGAGCTAGAGCCAAGTTTGGTGCATCAATCTTCTCTAGGATCTCAGAAGGAATGATCAGATTCAGCTCCTTAGGCAGGAATTCATCAGGTTCTCTGCCTCTGATACTGAGTGGATTCTTCACCCAAGTACCAAGAATTTCTACATCTCCATCATTCTCTTCAATGCCATTCAACCAATCTTCCAGCTTCTGCTTGGCTAGCTCTTGAGCCTCAATGCAGGAATCATGCAGTGCTGAAATAAGGTTGACGACCCTTTCTTTGATCCTTCTCCATTGCTTCTGATAGCTTATTGTATGACCCAAGTCATTTCTACTTGCTATCAGTCTGAGAACTTCAGAAGCAATATCTTCCCACACATCTTTTAGTACTTGAGAATCCAGGTAAATGGTGGGAGGTGAAGGTTGTTTAGAGGGTTTTGGAGGGGCTAGGGGAACAATTGGTAGGTTTGATGATGATTGGTCATTTGTAGTTGATGATTGGCTGGTTGATGGTTGGTCAGGAGTGGGGTCAACTACCATATCAGAGGCATGATCATATTGATCATCCTCAGAGTCTGTGTCCATATCACATACACCAGTATGGTGGATGATCTTGATGACTTGAACTGGTGAAGAAGATATGGAAGCAGGGGTTAGCTCAGGAACAATGTGTTCAGGAGCGGTAGTTTCAGGTTCAGGTTCAGGAGTGGGTTTAGTAACTGGTTGTTCAGGAACAGAATGTTCAGGAACGGTCTTTTGAGGAGTTGGTTGTTCAGGAACAGATGGTTCAGGAGTGATTGGGGGTGATGAAGTTGTAGGGGGTGAAGATTGAGGGGGTGAAAAGGCTTTATCTGGTGAAGGTTTTTGTTGTGGGGGGTCTTCTGAAACAACTTTATCAGAAGCAGTTGCTTCTGGAGTTGTCTCAGAGGCTTTCTCTGAGGTTGTGGTAAAGCCAGATTGGGGTAGTTCACCTAGATAATGACTTTCTAGGTGATCTAAAAGGGATGTGTCTTCAGAAGGAATAGAGGATGTGCTATAAGATGTGTGAGAAACTTGAGATACCTTAGATAACATTGCTGAGTTATCTACTGCTTCTGAAGTTCCAAGATTCTGAACTTGCTCCACATTTTCAGCAACATCTTCATCCACTATTAGAGTCCTTTCTCCTTCCTGTTCTTTTTCAAGTTCTTTCATGGCTTTCAGTTCTTGCCTATTTGCCAAATAGTCATCAGAAAGTTCTTTAGCCATTCTCTTCATGGCTGGAGTCATTTCAACCATGGAACTTTTCTTGTCAACAGGAGCCTTCTTCCTTTTCAGCTTTGGCTCAGCTTCTTCTTCTTCTATTTCCTCAAGAGCTTCCTCCAACCTTTCTTTATGAAAAACGGTTTCAGCTTTCCCTCTCTTTCTCTTAGCAACCTTCTGTTGCTTGCCCTTATCAGTAGTTGCTTCTGATGCAGTAGCACTCTTAACCTTCTTCACTTTAGCAGGCACAGCTTTCTCCTGAGTGCTTGTAACTCCCTCCAGGACATACTTAGCAACTGATTTTGCTAAGATCTCAGGATTGCTTTCCTCAAAGATTGAAGGAAAGTCTCTGATAATCCTAGTTTCTTCTATGGTCATCTCCAACCACTTTTCATTCTCAGGAGCTTTCTTGATAAACTTCATAGAGAATAGGCTCCTGCTACTGATAGTCCTTTCAGAAGTAGATACTTCAAAGCATTTATCAGAAGCGCTCCTTGTATTTCTCAAGAAGTTCAGCACTCTTCCTTGATGAAAGATCTCAGACAATAATCTTCCATAAGGTACTTGTTTTCTTCCTTTAGTAATGCCTTCATTTATAGCCCAGCAGAGATGATCCATTACATATCTTGGGAAGTTTATCTTTTCCAGATTGGTCATGAAGTAAATTGCCAGCTTCTGTTGGTTGTTAGGTTGGTCAGACCCACCTGCTCTTTGAAAGAAGCAGTCGTTACTGAATTTCACCAACATTCTGTTGTGAATCTCCATTTCAGAAGGCTTAGCATCTTTGTTACCACCCAGAAGAGTGTTGTAGTAGCTTTGCAGCAGGACATCATCCTTCTTAACTATTTCTTGAAACCTTCCTTCTGCATTCATTCTACAAGCTTTAGCTATAACGCCCTCAGTGATGGTTATAGGAATGCCCATTACTTCAGACCTTATTTCTAAGCTATCAAATGATGTAGGATTCATATTCATGGTCATTTTCCCTTTCTTTGACCCAGCTTGTTTGCTTACAACTTTTGCAGGCTTTTCATTGAATACTTCAGCTTTTAACCAAAAGTCCTTGACCAAGTTCACGTATGTTGGCCCATTTAGCATCTTGAAATACTCAGACAACTTCTGAGTTTCTATCAATTCTTCCATGTTCACTTTGTACTTCTTAAGAGAAGCGAAATCCACGGGTGATTCTATTTGAACTGTTAAAGATTTCCATGGAATATCCATAGTCTTCTCTTTGTATACGAACCCAGATCCTGATGCGCCTTGCTTGCTTGATGAAGATTCTGAAACTTTTGAGCTTGATGACGCCATTTGATGATGATTGAAGAAGATTTAGAGAATTTAGGGTTCTAAGGTTTTTGCGCTTACTTCGCAAGAGGTTTGAGAGCAAAATGTGTTTGTTGTGAGTGAGTAGTGTGTGAATTGACAAAGTGTTAAAAGTAAAACGATTGCAATTCAAAAGAGACAAACAAACATAACATTAATGACAAAATTGGGGGCGCGTGAAAAGTACTTTCAAAGCTATTAAATCATCATTGCCCTTTTAGTTATACACCAACACATACAGGCCACGTAAGAAGTTCAGAGAGTAACTACCAAGTTAGTGGGCCAGAAGTTACTTTTAAAAAGTAACTCCCAACGTTTCCACTAATTCAACTATTCAGAAGCAATAAATCCAGCTTTTGGACTTCAGATGCTGACATCATCATCAGAAGCGAGTTTTCCTCAGAACCTCAATAAAGAGCTTCTGATGGACTACTGCTTCTGAACTAACTTCAGAACCTAAAATCCTATTCAGGAGCAAGCAAACATCTAATCAGACACGTAGTGCATGTTCAAATTTTTCTTTATAAAATCAAATCTTTCAACAGTTAAAGGCTTAGTAAATATATCAGCCCATTGATTTTCAGTATCAATGAATTGTATATCTAAAATTCCTTTTTGAACATAATCTCTGATAAAATGGTGTTTGATTTCAATGTGCTTAGCTCTTGAATGCAAAATTGGATTTTTAGACAAACAAATAGCAGCAGTATTATCACAATAAATGGGAATACTGTTAGCAGTTATCTGATAATCTTCCAACTGATGTTTCATCCAAAGTAGTTGTGTACAACAACTTGTAGCTGAAATGTATTCTGCTTCTGCTGTAGACATAGCAATAGTTGTTTGTCTTTTGCTAGCCCAGGATATAAGATTATCACCCAGAAATTGACAATTGCCACTGGTTGACTTTCTTTCAATCCTATCACCAGCATAATCAGCATCACAAAATCCAATTAGCTTATAATCTAAGGATTTCCTATAAAGGAGTCCAAGATTAGTTGTTCCTTTCAAATACCTGAAGATTCTCTTGACAGCAGTCATATGAGATTCTCTAGGATCTGATTGGAATCTTGCACACAAGCATACACTGAATAAAATATCTGGCCTAGATGCAGTGAGGTATAGCAAAGAACCAATCATACCTCTATACAGCTTCTGATCTACTTTAGCTCCTTCATCTTCTTTGCTTAAGGTGCACGTAGGGTGCATTGGAGTGTTCATCACTTTACAATCTTCAAGTTTGAACTTCTTCAGAAGCTCCTTTGTGTACTTTGATTGATGAACATAGACTCCATCTTTGCATTGATTGATTTGAATGCCAAGGAAGAACTTCAGCTCTCCCATCATGCTCATTTCAAATTCATCCTGCATTAACTCAGAAAATTCCTTGCAAAGAGATGCATTAGTAGAACCAAATATTATATCATCAACATATATTTGCACAACAAGAATATCTTTCCCAAGGGTCCTTCTGAAGAGTGTAGTATCAACCTGTCCTCTTTTAAAATCATTCTTGATTAAGAAATTACTTAGTCTATCATACCAAGCTCTGGGAGCTTGTTTCAAGCTATATAGTGATTTCTTCAGTTTAAAAACATGGTCAGGATATTTAATATCCTCAAATCCAGGAGGTTGCTTGACATACACTTCTTCTTCTATGACACCATTTAGAAATGCACTCTTGACATCCATTTGATATAATATTATGCCATGATTAACTGCATAGGAAAGAAGTAACCTGATTGCTTCCAATCTTGCAACTGGAGCAAACGTTTCAGTGTAATCAATGCCTTCTTGTTGACTATACCCTTGTGCAACAAGCCTGGCTTTGTTTCTTGTTACTTCACCTTGCTCATTCAGCTTATTTCTGAATACCCATTTTGTTCCAATAATGTTCTTGTGCTGAGGTTTGGGTACCAGATCCCACACATCATTTCTTTGAAATTGATTCAACTCTTCTTGCATAGCTAGGATCCATCCATCATCTGAGAGTGCTTCATCAACTGTTGTAGGTTCAATCATTGAGATTAGTCCAATCATTGACTCTACTTGCCTGAAATGTGATCTTGTTCTTCTTGGACTATCTTTGTTTCCAATGATTAGCTCCTCAGGATGTGAAGACTTGTGTTTGAATGTGTTTCTGGGAGGATCTGCTTGATGTGAGCCATCTTGTGCTTCATCAGAAGCAGTTTCATCTTGTGCTTCTGATGTGGGTTCAACTTCTGGACTATCTTCAGATTCAGCTATCTGATCAGGTTCTGGAGTAATTTCAGGAACCTGTATCTCTGCAAAACTTTCATCTTGCTTTGAAGTTTTATCTTCAAGCTCCTTATCATCAAATTTAACGTGCATAGATTCTTCAACACAGAGTGTTTCTGAATTATACACTCTGTATGCCTTTGACCTTTCAGAGTAACCTAAAAAGATTCCTCTTTGGGCCTTGGCATCAAATTTCTTTAGGTAGAGCTTGTTGTTCAGAATGTAACATGTACATCCAAATTGATGAAAGTAAGAGATATTGGGTTTTCTTCCTTTAAAGAGTTCATATGCTGTTTTCTCCAAAATAGGTCTGATATAGATCCTGTTTTGAACATAGCATGTCGTATTCACTGCTTCTGCCCAAAAATGTTTTGGTAAATTGTTTTCATGAATCATGGTTCTGGCCATTTCTTGTAAAGTTCTATTCTTTCTCTCTACAACCCCATTTTGTTGTGGTGTTCTAGGAGAAGAGAATTCATGGAAAATTCCATGTTTTTCACAAAAAGCTTCAAATGGCTCATTTTCAAATTCTCCACCATGATCACTTCTGACTTTCAAAATTTTTGATTCTTTTTCAGATTGAATTTGAGTGCAGAAGCTACTGAATACATCACACGCAACATCTTTACTCTTTATGAATTTCACCCAAGTCCATCTGCTGTAATCATCAACAATGACTAATCCATATTTACTTCCATATAAGGATGCAGTACTCACTGGTCCAAATAAATCAATATGGAGTAATTCTAAAGGTCTTGAGGTTGAAACGATGTCTTTGGTTTTAAAAGATGATTTCACAATTTTCCCTCTCTGACATGCACCACAGAGTGCATCTGAATGATAGTCAATGTCTGGTAGCCCTTTCACAAGTTGTAACTTACTAAGCTTAGAGATTAACCTCCAGTTAGCATGTCCCAACCTTCTGTGCCACATCCATTTCTTATCATTCACTGATAGTAGGCAAAACACCTTCTGATCAGCCAGTTCAGAAAAATTGATTTTATAGACATTGTCAACTCTCTTTCCTTTGATCACAATGGATTTGTCTTCCTTGTTGATTACTGTACAGTTGGGTTTTTCAAAAAGCACATCATAACCATTATCAAAAAATTGACTAATGCTCAAAAGGTTATGTTCAAGACCATCTACCAACCATACATTATTAATTGAGGTAGAGGAATTACCAATAGTTCCTGTACCTATGATCTTGCCTGACTGGTTGCCTCCAAATTTCACATTTCCTCCCTCTTTCATTGTTAGGCTGAGGAACATGGACTTGTCTCCTGTCATGTGTCTTGAGCAAGCGCTGTCTAGGTACCATGATCTTTGCTTTGGCACTGCTCTTAGACATACCTGCATCATTGACATTTTTAGATTTAGGTACCCATTGTTCTATGGGTCCTGGAAGGTTAGTACTTAAGGCTTTACTCTTCACTTCTTGTACCTTGTGCTGTGAGTTGGGTTGCTTCTGATTAACCATCACCTTAGGTTTTGGTACTTCAGAAGCAGTAACTGTCTTCTTCTGAAACTTAGGCTTCAGAACCCCAGATTTTGGTTTCACCAGACTCTGAGGAATAGGTTCTGATCTTTTCAGGATCCTAACCTTTGAAGTCTTGGAATCAGATTTGATCATAGCCTTTGACTTAGAGTTCTTTGGCTTTGAAGTAATCTTATCCTTAGGACTAGAAGCTTCAGGTTCTGATTGAACAACAGTTTCCAACTCAGCCCCTTCTGGTACAAAGAATGTTTTCAGACCTTCCTTGATGCATTCACAACAAGATTTTAGATTGGTTTTCTCAAGTTTCACTTCTGGAAAACCAATTCATCTGCCATTGTTCTTGTAAATGCTATAAATCATAGAAGCTACTCTGCTTCTGTCAATGCCAGATATAATAAAATCTTCAAGAGCAATTTCATGATTACTTAAAGATTTTTCATTACACTTTTCTTGTAGCTTCTGACATAAGAACCTGAGCTGATCTTCATATGTTTTACACATGAAGTCAAAGCCCCTAAGTCCTTGTTCAGAAGCTTTCAGATCCAATAGAGTTGATTTTTGCTGTTGTACCAAATCAGCATATTTTTCTTTTAAATCCTTCAACTCATTGGTTCTTACTTCAAAATGTGTAAGAAGTTCTTTAAGTGACTCAACAAGTTCATCTCTGGGAATTTTGGAATATACCTCGTTTTCATCTTCTGAGTCTGAATCTGATCCAGCTTCTGAAGTTGCTGTTGCTACCAACCCAACAGCTACTTTTGCATCTTCATCAGCTTCCTCTTTATCAGATCCAGATTCACTACCCAAATCATCCCAGGTTGCCATTAAACTCTGCTTAATCTGCTTCTTGAATTTGCTTGGTTTGAATGTAGACCTCTTTGACTTGTCCTTTGACTTTTCTCTTTGAAGATCAGGGCATTCAGCAATGAAGTGTCCCGGCTTCTTACAGTTGAAGCATCCCTTCTGATCTTCTTTCTTTGAGCTTCTGGAGTTACCCCTTCTGGAGAGAAACTTTCTGTTCTTCTTGGCCAGATATTGAAGTCTGTTTGAGAGCATGGCTATTTCAGCAGCATCTGGTTCAGAATCTGAACTTGACTGTTCTTCCTCTTCAGATTCAACCACTTTGAGAGCTTTTGATGACTTGCCTTTGGATGGAAGAGCTATTGATTTACTCTTCTTAGTAGACTCATGTTCATTAAGACTGAACTCATGAACTTTGAGAGAACTAACAAGATCTTCGACACTTAAAGTGTTTAAATCTTTAGCTTCCTCAATGGCAGTCACTTTTGGTCTCCATTTGGCAGGTAAGCTTCTGAGTATCTTGCTTACATGATCAGAAGCAACATAGCTCTTCTTTAGAATCTGTAGCCCAGAAACTAAGGTTTGAAACCTTGAGTACATCTCCTCAATAGTTTCATCATCCTTCATCTTGAATAACTCATACTGATGTACAAGCAGGAGAGCCTTTGCTTCTTTGACCTTCTTTCTCCCTTCATAATTTGAACAGAGAGAAGCAAACATAGCTTTAGCAGTGGATTTGTCACTCATCTTCATGTATTCTGCTTTGGGTATGGCAGTGACAAGGGCTCCTTTGATAATATGATGCTTCTTGTAGAGTTTCCTCAGTTCTGGAGTATGTTTCTTTCTATCCACAGCAGCTCCTTCTTCATCAAGGACTAAATCACCAACACCATCTTCCAGAATATCCCATAATTCTTCATCTAGGCTCATGATGTAACTGTAAAAGTTGGTCTTCCACCAAGAGAACTCTTCAGCATCTCCATTGAACTTTGGAACTTTTCCAACACTGGATTTCTTACTATCACTATAATCATGTGAGACATGTTTATAACTAGTATCACTAGAACCAGCAGGAGGAGGAGTAGACATGTTTTTCTCAGATCTTTGACTGTTGCACGGTTAAGTGTTACACAACAGACCAAGGCTCTAGATACCAATTGAAGGTGATAAAAACACAAGAAGGGGGGTTGAATTGTGTTTTGAAAAATTCGTCGTTTCTCCTAAAAACTGAACACACTGATCAGAAGCTAAGTGAGACAGCTTCTGAAGTGATGATCAGAATCTAAATGCAGCGGAATAAAACAGAGAGAGAGAAGAAGAACGACACAAAGCAATTATACTGGTTCCTTCCACAATCCGGAAGTAGTCCAGTCCCCCTTGCACTTCCAAGGAGATTTCACTAAGAGTAATATCTGATTACAATTGCTCAAGCACACAAGCAAGAGACTTCCTTTGCTCAAGCACACAAGCTAGAGACTTCCTTTGCTCAAGAACACAATCAAGAGACTTCCTGCTCAAGCACAACTGCAAGAGACTTCCTAACTAAACAAAATTACACAGAAAATTGTTTAAGGTTGAACACTTGATATACAATCAGAGGTGCTCTCAATACAAATCAGATACAGACTCAATGGACTTAAGAATTTCTAAGATATGACTTTGAGACACAGAAATTCTAAGTGAATGCAGAACAATTTCAGCAGAGGTTTGGCACTTGTAAAAATGTTGTGAGTCTTTCGTTCAGCGTTCTTGCATTACCAAATCTCTAGGTCTTCACTCCTTTATATAGAGGTGTGAAAGAGACGTTGTGAAATTGCCAGCACACCAAAGAGTCGTTGTTGAAGCTTGATCTTTCACCAATGATCTTTTGCCTGATTTGGTTGTTGTCCTACGAAGAACCAATTTGAAATCCATTCCTTATCCAAAGGAACATATATGCAGGCGAGACCGTATTCTGGAGCTGTTTTCTTGTCTTGTAGCGTGGACACAAAACAGAGTAGTGGAGAACGTGGTTGTACAATTCGTACAATAGTACAATGTCAACGCTTTCGTCCAAATTGCAAGCACATGCCTTCAAACACCTTCGAAATGACCGTTGCAATGTTCCACTGATTTTCTGCTGTGTTTTCGAAACCAATAGACAGCTTTTGCAATGTAGATTCTTCAATCTTTGAATCTTTTGCAAATCCAGTTGATCTTCAGCTTCTGGTGAAATGACTTCTGATGAGGCAGCTTCTGATGATGCAGCTTCTGATGAAGCAACTTCTGCAGCTTCTGATGGTGCAGCTTCTTCAGCTTCTGATGATGCAGCTTCTGATAATGTGGCTTCTGGACCTCTTGTCTTCAGGAGAACTATTCTTCAGGAGCGCTTGACTTCAGGAGCGCTTTTACTTTCAGGAGCGTATTGCCTTCAGAATCATCTAAGCTTCATTTTCTTTTGCTCTTTATTTGCTCATTCAGAACCAATCAATGATGTAACTTTTTTAACTGTGGTCCTGTACACTTGAACAAATATTAGCTAGTCCAATTTACAATTTTTAATACCTTGTTATCATCAAAACTTTTTAAGGTTCATTGTTAAACACATTTTGTTCCAACAAATTCAGTCTTCATTTTTTATTTTTTTGACATAATTTACTCTCTAATTTATATTTTATTTCATTGACGAGAAAAAGATAAAGAGGGTAAAGATAGTGAAAGTATTATAAAAAGAATTGTGCGTTTTCAAAATATAGCATAAAAGCAAAATTCTTTTTATTGAAAACGCAAAATTCTTTTTATGACATTTTTTCATTGTCATTTCTTCCCTCTATTACAAAATTATTTTAACATTGTTATTCTCTTAATTGTTTTTTTATTATGATTTTTAATTTTCTGTTACTTGTAATAAAATACTTATTAAGTTATTTTTTGTCTGTTTTAATTCAAGTTAGTTGAGATAAACTCAAAGTTAATTAAGATATAAAGTAGTTACTTCGTTTGTTATGGTTGTTAGCTATTTTTAAGCGAAGTTTGTTAATTTTGCTTGATTACTTGATAAGCAAGTAATGTGAATAATTGGGTATATAAGTATGATGTAAACACACTTTTCCTTAATTAGTATACCAAGTTTACAATCAATTGAATATTCTCTTCTTCTTTCTCAATCTCTCACTTCCATTTTGAAAATTATGATAACTTGTACTGCATGTTATCTCTGTTGCGCAATCAAATTTGGCATCAAGAGCCATTGGTTTTGATTTAAGGGAGGAACAAGAAGAATTCAATCACACAAAAGAATAAGTTGCAGAAACATTGTGATAGAAACTATGAATGGTAACAATAGTTTCAATACTCATCTAATTTTTTGAGATGGAAATTGGGAAGGATGGAGTGTTGTGATGAAGACCTTGTTTGGAGCATAATATTTGTTCGAGATTGTGCATAATGGTTAAGAATAACTAGGTGTAAATTAAATGCGACAAAAGCACAAAGAGTCGTGCATAAGGATCTGAAGAAGAAGGATTATAAAGCTTTGTTCTTCATTCAACGCGGGGAAAATATTCGTGGGTCATGATCTAGTTCCAACAACACAATGAACCTACAGTTTGCTGTAATTCGCAAGAATGGAGTTCGGATTTTGTTGTTGTTAACCCTCTGATTTTTAGAAAGAAAAAAAAAGTTATGATAATCCGTAATGGAGTTTGAATTCATATGGAGTTCAAAAATCAATCTTAACTAAAATTTATAATCGGCTTACATTCAAACATCTTATTTCTTTCCAGGTAAAGGCTTTGCCCCATTGGTTACATCTAGATATGGACATGCATGTGTCTCTAAAGTCGTCTATTGGCAATTAGTCAATTATAAAGTCTTGTGCATAAATCCCTTTTAGGGTGCAAGCTTTTCTTCGTCATCGGGTCAACTTTACGTTCCTAAACATATAATTATACAAATAAAATACAACTTATTTTTCTTTAAATTGTTTAGTTCTTGATAAAAATTGATTGATACTAAAACAACGACTTCATCTAGACAAAGATGATTGGTGAAGCTGCCTTTCATCGGTCACATTATGAAGAGCCATATGAAAAGAAGTACTACTGTAAATCAAGATGATAATTAGGATTAATCCATTTTTATTGAATGCAGGACTAGATTTTAGAGAAAACATTCATTTTTCCTTTGAGAAAATTGAGACCAAATTTATTTCATGAAAAAAAAACTTCATTTCCAAAAATTTGGTTTTTCAAAATTTCACCTCACCAGAGTCTATATATCAATTTAGTCTTTGTTTCTTTACTTCCAAAAACTAGATAAATATTTCAAATCCATTGGTTTCAAATTATATTTACTTCAAAACTTCCATGTATAAAATCAATTTTGAAATCCATTTTTTTCTTCCTTCTGCAGATTTTAAACTTGAATTTGCTATATGGACACACAGTTCTCAAAGACATGAGTTCTTTTATGACATCCAAATATCATACAAAATAGATAAGGGAAAGAAGACAAAATCAAACTAACAGCAAGAAATGAAAAACAAAAACAATAGACAAAGCATGGAATGAAGAAACATGCTCCAAAATGTTGAAAATTTATTTTCCTCCAAAATCAATTACCTTGAAAGAGGAATCCTGGCCAAGTACTGTCTAACCATAGAAGTGTGTCTAATAGATACCATATAGATTTATTTGATAAAATTTGGAAACTTTAAAAGAAATTGCTTAAAAAAATCATTTGCATTTTACCTGAAGCCTTGAAGAATTGTACATAGGTATGGTGAGTGTCATGTTATTAGGCTTTGCTTCTTTCATGATAATTCTTGTATTCATTTTAAAATTGTTAATTCATTACAAATAATAATTCCTCAAGTAGACATTTAGCAATACTATACTACCAACTTTGAGCATATTTCTGCCATTAATTTAAGCACTGTATTTGCAGAGAGGCATTATAACTATCTTTATTCATTTAATTCATTTAAAATAGTAAGTATACACATTTAACATACAATAACAACATAATTTTATAACATTTTCTAACAACTTATGAAAATAAACTTTTACAATGTCTTTATTAAGTTCAAATTTCTATGATACAAAGCATCATTGTGAAGGTTTTCTTTCAAGGGTTCCCGATATGAAATAATGTTTTTAGCTCTTGACTCATGAGTTGTTGCACTGAAATTTCACTCGAAAGGATGCTTGATGGTGTAAGTTCAATGGCAAAACTCTTTGACACACATTTCATTGTTGGCCGAGAGGAAGGATTGAAATTTAAGCATGCAAATGCTACTACGGCAACACGAATTATGTCAAGTAAAACCATCATATTATTTGGGAATGGGAGACGTTGGTCTAATACTTCACATAATTTCATGCCTTGAGTCGATGCTAACTGAAGTGATGACAGTATATCACCAGGGTGTCTTCCCATTAAAGTTTCAAGTGCCACAACTCCAAAGCTATATACATCGCACACTTCACTCACAATCATAGTATAAGCAAGCTCTGCATTTATAAAATCACCATGAGCAGATTAAAGGATCCCAAATATAAGTTTCAAGGAACTACTCTTTCCTTTATATTACAAAGAAACTTAAGTAAATGTTCACAAATATTCTTGAGTGTGGATTTTGCCGACTCTAACTTCTCATCTTCGAAAACACTTATGTTTGAAATTAAAAAAAAAAAAAAACATAAAACTTGTACTGTACAATTTACTAGATGTCTATTTAAAAAAATAATAATATAATTAATGTATCAATAATTTGAAATTAAGTTTCTTTATAGAGACAACCTTTTCTAAAATAGTCATATATTAATAAACAGAACTAATAATTGATGTGACAAATTAGAACCTTATTTACTTAGAATAAAAAACTAATCAACATGTATGTTATGTATCATATATAAATCAAAAAAACAGACGAACATAATAAAAGAAATGAATAATTTACATGGGGCTTGTCATAAAAAAAGGAATTACCTGGGGCTATATAACCAATTGTTCCAGCAACTATAGTTCGATTGGATGAATCATATTGAAGGAGTCGAGCAGTTCCAAAGTCAGAAACACTAGGCTGCCACTCCGAATTTAGCAAGATATTGCTGGTAGATACATCTCTATGCACTATTGGAGGGGAGCAATCATGATGAAGATATGATAGACCAAATGCAACCCCTTTAACAACATTTAACCTTTTTCTCCAATTGAATTCAACGGCTTCAACTTCATCATATAAGACAGAGAACAAACTTCCTTTCTCCATAAATTGATAGATCAAAAACATGATTCTTTTGTGCAAGCAGAATCCATAAAGCTTCACAATATTTCGGTGCTTTATTTCTGACAATATTCTTGCTTCGTTTCTGAAACTCTCATCAAACGACGGAACCTCTGCTTCATAGCCGTGAAGTTTCTTTAAGGCAACAACTTTACCACATGGTAATTGTGCCTTGTAAACACTTCCATATGCTCCTGTCCCAATGCAATATCTAATGTCAAAATCTTCTGTTGCTCTTATGATGTCATCATACGCTATTTGTCCATCATAATTCCATATACAAAAGAAATCCCCATTCTTTTTTGTTGTTTTGTTTGCATGATTGTTCTTGATAGAATTATGACAAAGTTTAAAGCACATGATAAGTGAGAAGAGTAAGACGAAAAGCATAAGGATTGGAAGAACAATGACAACATCTCTCTTTACTTTATTATTATTACTTTTCTTGTATGAAATTTGGGACCCAAGACAATATCCCTGCTTGGACGGTGTTATCGTATACGAAAGACAGCTTGGAATGGGACCCATAAAGCAATTGTAGGAAATGTCCAAAGAATTGAAATGACAGAGAGATCGGGGAACCATTCCAGTGAGATTATTACTGCTTAAATTAAGTTTGTAAAAATATCCAAGTACAGAAGGGATTTCTCCAGTAATGAAGTTGTGACTGAGGTCAATGGAAGTTTTGTAATATGTTAATGGAAACATTTTGGAAGGAAGGGTACCACGGAGTGAATTATGGGAAATGTCAAGGGTTTCTAATTGAGAGAGATTTGTTAATGAAATTGGAAAGGTCCCACCGATGGTGTTGTTATTTAACTTCAATTCTCCTAAACTTGATAGTTGATCGAAGTTAGAAAAGAGGGAACCAGAAAGAAAATTGTCAGAGATTATAAGGAAAACTAGTTGGGTGAGATTTGTAAGGAGAATAGGCATGTTTCCATTCAGTCTATTGTGAGATAGATCTAATGTAGTGAGATTTTTCAGGAATCCCAACTCATGAGGAATGCATCCTTGAATGTAGTTGTTAGAGATATCTAGGTACACTAATTGTTTTAAAGTTCCTAGTGACGGAGGTATCTCACCTTTCAACATATTGCAGCATAGAATTAATGAAGTGAGATTTTTCATGAACCCCAACTCATGAGGAATGGAACCTTGAATGTAATTGTCAGAGATGTCTAGCTCCTGTAATTGTTTTAGATTTCCTAGTGAAGGAGGTATCTCACCTTTGATTCTATTCTTAGATAGATATAAGAAAGTGAGATTTGTCAGGTTTCCAAGCGAAGTAGGTATCTTACCTTCAAGAGAATTATTAGATAGATCGATATAAGTGAGCTTGGAGAGAAGACCAATTTCTTCTGGGATCATCCCTTGTAGTCCAATTCCATTGACATCAAAGATTTCTAAATTGTGGAAAACAGACAAGTTGAGCGTTGCAAAGTGAATCTCAGACATCATTCCAGAGTATTTGTAGATTCCACCTATTCCATCCACGTTGCAATAAATCCCAGGCCAACGACAAATATCGGAACTGTTAAAATATACATCAGAGGTGTTCCACCATCCACTATTCAATATAGCATTTGCTTCCATTTGACGTTGAGATGTCATTGAGGCAGATTGAGTTCCCACAACCAAACCCCAAATAAGAAGAAAGACCATCCATATTATTGGACCAGAGAAATTAGAAACTATATATTTTGGCAAGTTCATTTGTTTTTTTTATCTAATGAATTCAGATAATGTTCTACGGTGTATGAAAAACCTTTATAAATGAATTGCATGGTCGTTGGCCACTCACATTCTCACGCGCCAATTTAGCACAATTTGATATTTTCATTCATTATTGCGCTACGTATATGTTACTGCATAAGACAAGCCTATAGTATGTGTGGCCATGAAAAATTGAAAGCAACATTACTTTCGCTCCTAAATATAGAATATATTTATCTACATAAAAAATAATAAGAAAGTTAATTATATTATCAAATTTGTATACCTTTTTTTTATTAATTTATCTCGTAGTATTTATTGTTAGTTATTAAAGAAGATGGGGCTTAATTAATGATTTGGTCCCTTAAGTTATTTGTTGGTTACATTTTGGTCCCATAGGTTATTAACGTTACAATTTGGTCCCTTAAGTTACTTTTTGGATTTGTTTTGGTCCCTTAACTATTAAAAGTTTCGTTTTGGTCCCTTAACTTATTTTTTGGTTTCGTTTCGATCCCTTAACTTATTTTTTTGTTTCGTTTTGGTCCCTTAACTCTTCCTCCGTCAATCACTTTGGTCCTTTACGTTAGGATGAATGTATTAGAGTTAAGGGACCAAAACGATACCAAAAAATAAGTTAAGGGACCAAAACGAAACCAAAAAATAAGTTAAGGGACCAAAACGAAACTTTTAATAGTTAAGGGACCAAAACGAAACCAAAATGTAAGTTAAAGGATCAAATTGTAACGT
The DNA here is from genome assembly GCF_051527215.1 of Medicago sativa. Taxonomy (NCBI): domain Eukaryota; kingdom Viridiplantae; phylum Streptophyta; class Magnoliopsida; order Fabales; family Fabaceae; genus Medicago; species Medicago sativa. Next base: position 9,285,162 of record NC_140755.1, on the reverse strand, counting down.
TAATAACTTAAGGAACCAAAACGAAACCAAAAAATAAGGTAAGGTACCAAAAGAGTAATTAAGCCGAAGATGTATTACGTTCAAAAGAAGTAAAATAACCAAATTTATTGTTAGTTATCAAATTTAATTTAATTTGAAAGAAGTCATACTAAAAGTTACGAGAGAAGACCAACGAGATTAATACTATCAAAATAGTAGCTTAGTAAATTATATTCCAACGAGATTAATACGAGATTAATTCTATCATTGCAATTCCTAAGAAAGAAGCTTGAACTAATACGGAGTTCAAGAACAATCTTGAAAATTCAACCATCTTGTTTGTTTTTTTTCATTTGAAACTCATACACACTCAAGTGAAAGATTTGAGATTCAAACCCTGATTATGACATCTAACATAACCATCTCGACATTTTTATGTGTCTAGCTAGGAGATGTACTAATATCTTGTTTTTTTTTTTGGTCAACCTTGTTTTGCTTTTTAAATACTCGATTTTCATATTTTTTTGACATAAACTTTCGCAATTATTTATATACAGCCAATTATTATAATTAATATAATATAATATAATTGTAAAGCCTTTGCCCCAATGGTACGTCTAGGCATTATTTTTCTTTGATGTGTGAGTTTTTGGTCGTCAACCGGTCAACTTTAGTGTCTTTTATGTTCCTAAACATTCAATTAAACAAATAAAATACAAACATTTTTCTGTATAGTAAAATACATTTTACTCTTTGGTTTTACCAGCTCTGGTGACATGTCCTTGTTTTTTGTTATCAACGTGTGTAATGTCTATATCTCTTTTTTGAACTGTCTAATCTTATGCAACAAACTATATTTACAAGTCCAGAATTGCAAACTTCGCAATCAAGTTGCCTCTGGTATGAGTTAGAGTTTTGTCATTTATTCAGGAGATGGAATTAGTGGAACCAGCGTCTGCTCTATGCGGATTTGACATTAGAAATTTGCCTTACATATCATCAGTAACTTTTCTATCAATTTTAGGTTTTGACTTGAGGACCTGTTGCTCGATGATCTAGTAAATTGTTGCTCGTTTAATTTGTTCAGTTACGCCTTGCCGTTTAAAAAGAAAACAAGTAGACAAGAATTATACAAAAGCATACATCAATCACCTATTCAATGCTCATGAAATGCTAGCATAAATTCTACTATAAATATTTGAACTTCCTTCCTCGAAATCAACGTCACTAAAATATATATCTAATGTTTGTTTTTAGAACAAATGTTACAGTTTATTCAAAATACAGAAAACTTGCAAACAGACATAAATACATTTGAAATACATTACCAACAACATTTTTTTTTTATGCAAATAAACTTTGACATTGTCTTGTTGAATTATACGACACTAAGCATAATTAAGTTTGAAGTTTAAGTTTCAAAGGTTTACAATATGCAATAATGCTTTGAGTTCATGACTCATGAGTTGCTGCACTGAAATTTCACTCAACGGAATGTTTAATGGTGTAAGCTCTGTGACAAAACTCTGTGACACACCTTTCATTGTTGGTCGAGCGCAAGGGTTGAGATTTAAGCATCCAAATGCTACTACAGCAACACGAATTATCTCAAGTAAAACCTTCACATTATTTGGAAGTGGGAGACGCTGGTCTAAGACTTCACATAATTTCATGCCTTGAGTCGATGCTAACTGAAGTGATGACAGTATATCACCAGGGTGTCTTCCCATTAAAGTTTCAAGTGCCACTACTCCAAAACTATATACATCACACTTTTCACTCACAACCATGGTGTATGCAAGTTCTGCATATTTATCAAGTCACCATAAGTAGGTTAAAGGATGCAAAAAAAAAAAATTGAAATTTACTACTCATTAACTATATTTCCACATATATAAAGAAATACTGACAATGCATTTAATGTGTCTATTTTGTGATAAATATTCTAAAAATACCTTTGTTTATGAATTTGTCCAACTCTTACGTCACAACTCTCAATAAACTTTGAAAGAGAAACATATATTAAATTTATTATAAAAAAATTTAACTTTAAAAAAGTGAATATATGTAATTAATAATTTAATACGAGACTTATATTAAGGGACAAAGTTAGTAGTACAATTTTCAGAAATACGTAGTAAAAACTAATGAACATCTATGTTATTTGGGTGGATGATGAATGCTCATGTTATGTATCATACTTAAATGGAAAAATGCAATAATAAGAGACTAAAGACCAATGAAAAATTTACCTGGAGCTATATATCCAATTGTTCCAAAACTATAGTTCGATTCGATGAATCATATTGAAGGAGTCGAGATGTGCCAAAGTCAGAAACACTAGGCTTCCACTCAGAGTTTAGCAAGATATTGCTAGTAGATACATCTCTATGCACTATTGGAGGGGTGCAATCATGATGAAGATATGATAGACCAAATGCAACCCCTTTCACAACATTAAGCCTTTTTCTCCAATTGAATTCAACGGCTTCAACTTCATCATACAAGACAGAGAACAAGCTACCTTTCTCAATGTACTCGTAGATCAAAAACATGATTCTTTTGTGGAGGCAAAATCCATAAAGCTTCACGATATGCCGGTGCTTTATTTCTGATAATATTCTCACTTCATTTCTGAAACTCTCATCAAAAGATGGATCCTCTGCTTCATACTCCCTCCGTTTTAAAATATAAGCAAAATTTACTTTTTAGGTTCATTCATTTAATGATGTATGTGGTTCATAATATGGACCACATACATCATTAAATGAATGAATCTAAAAAGTCAATTTTGCTTATATTTTGACACGGAGGGAGTAGCTGTGAAGTTTCTTTATTGCAACAACTTTTCCACATGGTAATTGTGCCTTATAAACACTTCCATATGCTCCTGTCCCAATGCAATATCTAATGTCAAAGTCTTCTGTTGCTTTAATAATGTCATTGTGTGCTATTTTTCCATCATAATTCCATATACAAAACAAATCCCCATTCTTTGTTGATGTTGTTGTGTTTGCAAGCTTGTTCTTAATAGAATTATGTCGAAGTTTGAAGCATATTAAAAGTGAGAAGGCGAAGATCAGGATCAGAAGGATAGGAAGAACAATGACAACATCATAGTTTATATTATTACTTCCGTTGTGGATATATGCATCGTCGTTCCATATTATTGTGTTATAACGATCAGGACAGTCTGGAATAGGACCCTTTAAATGATTGAAGGAAATGTCTACATAATGGATATTGCAAAGAGATTGGGGGAGCACTCCAATGAGATTATTATTATTTAAAATAAGTTTTTGAAAATATCCAAGTTGAGAAGGGATTTCACCTCCAATGAGGTTGTAACTGAGGTCAACGGAATTTTTATAATCATAATCATAATACATCCATGAAAGTTGTTTAGATGAAAGGCCCATTTTAGAAGGAAGGGTACCAAGGAGTAAATTGTGGGAAATGTCAAGGGTTTCTATTTGAGTGAGATTTGTTAACGAAATCAGAAAGGTCCTGTTGTAAATTTTAATTATATTTCAAAAGTTTCAAATATTTTGTATCCCATATTTTCAATTGAGAAATATAGAAAAATATTTTAATAGAAAACTATTTATGATATATATTATAATTAATTATATGGTTTGACTTGGTTTTGAGACATGTTTTTAATTCCAAAGTTTTGTAACCGCTTTTGTTTTGATATCTCATGAATGTGGAAATAATAGTGGCCAGCCAAACCTTAATTCTCTCAATTGAAAACATATGTGCGCTGCCTAATGATAATGATAGTGCATGTACAGAACATGGAAGGGACACATTTTCACTTGCTTAATTTCATAAATATTGAAACAGAACAATTATGAGCTCCTTCCTACAAAAATCAATTTTGGGTTTCATCTTCCTGAAAATTTCTTCTTGTCAGTTCTGTTTCCTCGATTTTACATCGAGAAGGGTCTGTTAAATCCTGGGGGATTAGCGTATAATTACGCGGAAAATCCTTAAGGACAGTGCGATCAGGACGTCTCAGACTTTTCATCGTTTGTTCGTCTTGTAGTCTTTGCGGTTGATTCTACGATGAGTTTGATTCAAGTTGTCTCAAGACGGTGATATAATTCTACACCAAAATCAAGACAGATAAGTTTCCTTGAAACCTCTCTTGATTATTCTCATTATATTTAATTGATTATTATTTATAGAGATAATTTATGCCTAAATTTACAACAATCTTAAGGATTTTCTTTTTGGCATAGAATTATTGATATAAAGAAAGTATAATTGTTATAAAATCTATTTTAGATTTGTTTATATTGTTGTGAATGAAAAAGTTATTGGCAATGAGATGTTTGTTTACTGTGACCTCTAATATTTTCTCACATAAGTCTGATTATATTTACTCTCAACATCTAATTTCATTTTATTTGTAGAATTGAAAGCTGCCTATTAATTTGTAAATTTTCGGTGGTGGTGAAGCTATGATTTACGGGGAATTGAATGTCAAATAAGTTGCTAGAAATTATACTATGAAATTGTCGCCCAGGTTCTATCTAATCCAGTTTTACTTGTTGTTAAATTAAAATTACTTGTGTTAGTTACATCCATGTGTTTGGGTGCATATTCCTGCTTAATTATATGAGATAGTATAATATTTTTAATCATGTTGAAAATTGATGATTTATTTGATTTGAAATATAGTTTTGTTGCAGTGTAGCAGTACTATAATTAAGTCAATTAGTATAACAAAAAAAAAAGGTGATTTCTGTCAAATAATTTTGCTATCCGAAAAATTAATATTTTGCTAGAAGGAAAAGTGAGTTTCTTTAAGTATGCTATAACCTTTGTGTTATATCTAATTTAATTTGATCAGACACACATATATGTATGTTGTAATTTTTTGTGTGTATATTTCAAAAGTTCTATAATTTACTGTGGAAATTTAAATTTTTTTTGGAAAAAATTGATATTGATATACATTGAGAGTTTTGTCTTGGGAAAATATTGGCATCTTTTAATTTATTGATTGAGCTTTAAAGCAAGAATATTCATTTTGTTATATTACGTTGTCTAAATTTACCAATCTGTCAAACTTAAAATGCGTTGTTGATTTTAATGTCAAGAATCACCTAGCTCAGCTAGTGTTAACAAGTCTATAGTTACTATAATAACTTATGCTTCTCAATTGTATCTTGGTGAATAGATACTAATATTGTGTGTGTCTCGTATACAATAAGGATGTCTCCCAAGTATCTGATATTGAGAAAATTGTAAAAATATATTATGGGTTATCCATTGTATTAAAATAATGCAATGATGTTTAATGAAATTTGTTTATGAGTAAATATATATGTTTTATCTTGGTTTTCGGGTATCAAACATTGATTACGTTTGAACCTTTTTAACCTTTGATATCTCATTTTTTCTTGGGAAGGGAAAAATAAGCAAAACCCTTGAGAATCGAGGTCCGGGAGTTGTTTTCGCTACGGGAAGGTGTTAGGCACCCATAACGACTATAGTATCCTATAGGAACCGTCTTTACTTTTTACGCGCGCGTTTTATTTTTAAATGCTATTTGAAAAGTGATATTTACACCTAAGAGTTTACTAAGTCAAGAATTGGAGGGAGAAGAAGATGTTTGAATTTTTATTTTATTTGAATTGAAGGAATATTGGTTCCTTGCCTACGTACCCTTTTAAGGGATCAAATCCACCGTAGTTCTCTTCCAAAAAATGTTTTTGTTTTTGTTGGTTGATTTTAAGTTTGAAAATTGGAATTTTGAAGAAAGAGAGAGAGAGGCCTCAAGGGCATAAGATTGTGAAATTATGAGGTTGGCTTAGTTATTTTGCAAAAGAAAGTCAAAGTATGATTAAAATTCATTAAGATTTTATTTAAGAAAAGAAAAGGAAAATTCAATGGGATTTTATCCCAAGGTTTATTTAAAAAATTATTTGAGTGATATTGTTCATATTTTTTGGAGAAAGAGAATTTTCCTAAGTTTCAAGGATCCTAAACATACATCTAAACATGCATTCCCTAAGCATACATCTAAAATATCCATGTGATGTGTGTGCATGTGTTGGTGCTTGTGTCGGTGTACATCATTAGAGTCCATTGTCCTTTACATATGCCCTAGTTTACATTCTATGGTCTTGCAAGAATTTAAAATCGCATAAAAGTAAAGTACAAAAATTCCTAAGTGTTACATTCTAATTTTTTTGCATGAAAATTAAAGTGCGAAAATGAACCTAAAATTGAAGGATGAAATATGCTTATGGAATGTATGAAACATAAGATGAAAGGGGTTAGTAACACCAAATGTAATGAAGAAAACAATAAGGCAAGGGAACACTAAACAAATGCAAGAAAACACCAAGATAAAGTGTTAAGATACATTAGGAACTAATCATAATACTTCAAGATGCACATGACTCATAATTTCCACATTATTACAATTTTAAAATGGGTTTCAATGCAGCAAAAATGTGAGAATTAGAGGTTCATGCCCAAATTACAAAATTATGATTCATTCCTAGATATATCTAACATTTTATTTTCACAAACAATCATTAGTATGCCTTGTAAAACAAGTAACTAATTACACATATTCACATGCAGCAAGAAATGCACCTAAACAGTGACAAATTCATCACAAGCGCACACATCACCAATCACACACATATATCAAGAATTGGAACCAAAATTATGCCCATTTTCACAAGCTTTTTAACATAAAACTCAAGAATTAAGACAAAAAATGTATCAATATTTTTATAAAGCTTTTCCAGTGAACAAATAGCACAAAAACATCCCAAAAATCATCAAGAACATGTGTAAATTTTTATGGAATTTTCACAAGAATTTTAGGCAAGGCAGTGGTGTGAATATCAAGAAACAGTGTGTGAATAGCAAGAAATTGCAAGAAAATGTAATCTGCACAGAAAAGAAGCCCAGGCCCAAGGGAACATGGATCTTGGATCATCCAAACGCATCAGGGGCGTTGGATTGATCCAGGTCAATCTAAACCTAAATCAGACGGTGGAGACACAGGTTCAGGGGTGAACCAGACTGGTTCAGGTGAACCGGTCTGGTTCAAGCCCCTTTATAAACACTACAGGCCGGTCCAGGCTCACTTGCATCCTTCTTTTCTCTCTCTAACCCTCTCCTTCTCTCTCTATCTCTCTGAAACACTAATCTGGCCGGAAACTGGGGAGGACGGTGGAGGACGGCGGAGGAAGATGAAGATTCATCGGAATCTTCATCTTCTCCGACGAACTGATGCTATTTTTTTAAACCAATTACCCAGAAATGTTCGTCTTCCTCCCCTCTTTACGGATCTAAGATTATTTTTGTGAAATTTTGATTGAAACGAAGTAGATCGGAGTTTAAACTGACGGTTTCTAGGGTTCCAAATCTTTTTCGAATCTTCTTGAAACTGAACCCTAATCTAACCTATTTTCTACACTGGTTCTAGATTTGAACTCTGTTTTCGTAAATAAACGGTGAATCTTCATGGATTTACATTTTAGGGTTTCGGTTTTCAAGCTTTTTCAATCTGTTTCAAACTTTTCGAACGAACAAGTCTTAGGACTTGTTGATCCACTTTGTTTCACCGTTTATTTTCGATTGCGAACTTTCGATGAAGATTAGAACGAAAAATGAGAAGGTTCCCCGAGTTATACCTGGATTTGAACGGAGATTCGAACAAAGATCCTCAAGAGAGCCTTTGATTCTTCTGGTAAGCGCTTCGTTGTTGTTCGTCTTCTTCTTCTCTGGTTCACTTCGAATTCAATCTCTCTTCTTCTCTCTTTCACCAAATCCTTCGTGATCGCAAGGAATTCGTCTTTGCAATTGACGAATACTTGCTTGAATTGCAAAGGTGAGGATTCGATGATGATGATTTTCACAGAAAATCACTGAGAATCTTCTGCAAATTCGAACTAATTTTGCTGAATTGAACACATTTTGTTTTGATCTTCTGAAAGTTTGTATTGATTTCGTATGTTTGATGACGAATTTGATGGAGAATTGGTATGATTTTTAGAGTTTGTGGTGGTGATTTGAGGTAGTTAGGGTGGTTTTTGATTCTGTTACGGTGGAGGAAGTGGTGGTGGAGGGTTTGTTACGGTGGTTAGGGTTTGGAGAAGAGAGAGAAAGTTTGTTAGAACTTTCTGTGATGATGTGTCAATGAATGAATGGTATCTCTGTGTAATTGGTGATGTGGCTGTATTTATAAGCTGCCATGTGTGATTTTGGACCAATGTGGGACTGCCACGTAATCTTGGACTAAAATTGGACCTGTTTGGACTTAGGGACCTATCTGCAAAATGAGAAAATTGAGGGACTAATCTGTAAAATAGAAAAAGACTTTGGGACTGAAATGCAATTGACCTTAAAACAAAAATTTGACCTAAAGGACTAAAATTCAAATTAAAAGACCTAAAAAAGAAATAAAATGAAACAAAAGGACTAAAATGCAATTTTTTAGAAATTTTAGGACTAAAATGAAAATTAAACTAAAATTAAATTTAAAATTGGTAAATGGAAAATAACGTAAAGTGGAACCAATAAAAAACACCAAATGGACTAAAACGAACCAATTACTTAAATGAGGTACTTCAAAGTAACCTCTCTCTGTCAAAATTTCGTGTGAAATGACCAAAATGCCCCTGGGGACTAAAATGACTCAAAATGACTCAAATGCAATTTTTAAAATGGTTTTTTGACAAGGAATTAAAGCAAGAGTTTATACAGACAAATTAAAAGACTCAGAGACAATTTTTCAGAGATTAAACAGAGCTTTAACACTGGAAATGACTAAAATGCCCCTAGGGGCTAAACTGACTCAAAATGACTTTAAACGTATTTTTGAAATGGATTTTGACATGAGATTGAAACAAGGACTTATTCAAACCAATTGAAAAGATTCAAACAATTTTTAAGGACTAAAATGAGTTTGAATGCAGGAAATGACTAAAATACCATTTTCTATAAATTTTGCAAATGACATTGAGATAAGATGCAGAGGAAAGTGCAATTGATCCAGGACAAATTCAAATGACTTGAAAGGCAAGAAAAGAAGAATTGAGCTAGTATTTGGGTGAGGCTTTGAGACAGAAAACAAAGAGAGAAGAAAGATTGAATGTAGTGTTGTGCATAGTAAAATAGCTGGATGCGTTGGATCTAATGGTCAAGATGAGTGGTACACCGGTGAGGGATTTAATTGGACCCTCACCTTAGAATCCACCTATCAATGTGTGTAATGTCTATATTTCTTTTTTAAACTGTCAGGTCTTACACAACAAACTATATTTACAAGTCCAGAATTGGAAAGTTCGCAATCAAGTTGTCCAGCGCTGCTCTAAGCAGATTTGACAGTAGCAAATTTTCCTTGCATATCATCAGTAATTTTTCTATCAATTTTAGGTTTTGAGTGGTATTGGTATATTAACTTGAGGTCGCGGTTTTGACTTGAGGACCTGTTGCTCAATGATCTAGTGAATTGTTGCATTAGTGTATAATAGAGGGTCTCGTTTAATTTGTTCAGGTAGACCTTGTGCTTGAGTAAGAGTTGTAATAAATACATTGAGCCGTTTAAAAAAAACAAGTAGACAAGAACCTCATCTACTAATTGTCGCCCACGAAAGGCATGTCGCTCAATTTAGGAGACTGCACATGCCATACAGGACAGAATTATACAAAAGCATACATCAAGTACCTATTCAATGCTCATGAAATGCTGCCATAAACTTTGCTATAAATATTTGAACTTCCTTCCTTTGAAATCATTGTCACTAAAATATATATATTCTTTTTATATACTTCTGTTAATCTAATTTTTTTCTTTAGAACAAATGTTATAGTTTATTCAAAATACAAAAAACTTGCAAACAGACATACATACATTTGAAATACATTACCAACAACATTTTTTCACATATTCAAATAAACTTTGACATTGTCTTGTTGAATTATACGACACTCAGCATAATTAAGTTTCCAGTTTTAGCTTTCAAAGGTTCACAGTATGAAATAATGCTTTGAGTTCATGACTCATGAGTTGCTGCACTGAAATTTCACTCAACGGAATGTTTAATGGTGTAAGCTCTGTGACAAAACTCTGTGACACACTTTTCATTGATGGTCGAGCGCAAGGGTTGAGATTTAAGCATCCAAATGCTACTACGGCAACACGAATTATGTCAAGTAAAACCTTCACATTATTTGGAAATGGGAGACGCTGGTCTAATACTTCACATAATTTAATGCCTTGAGTCGATGCTAACTGAAGTGATGACAGTATATCACCAGGGTGTCTTCCCATTAAAGTTTCAAGTGCCACTACTCCAAAACTATATACATCACACTTTTCACTCACAACCATGGTGTATGCAAGTTCTGCATATTTATCAAGTCACCATAAGTAGATTAAAGGATGCAAAAAAAAAAAAATTGAAATTTACTACTCAATAACTATATTTCCACATATATACAGAAATATTGACAATGTATTTAATGTGTCTATTTTGAGATAAATATTCTAAAAATACCTTTGTTTATGAATTTGTCCAACTCATACGTCGCAACTCTCAATAAACTTTGAAAGAGAAACATATATTAAATTTATTATAGAAAAATTTAACTTTAAAAAAAGTGAATATATGTAATTAATAATTTAAAATGAGACTTATATTAAGGGACAAAGTAAGTAGTACAGTTTTCAGAAATTTGTAGTGAAAACTAATGAACATGTATGTTATTTGGGGTGGATGAATACTCATGTATCAGTTTCTAATTGAGGGAGATTTGTTAACGAAATTGGAAAGGTCCCTCCAATGGAGTTGTTTCTTAATAGAAACACTTGCAATTCGGTTAATTGGTCGAAGTTGGATGGGAGGAAACCAGTGATAAAATTGTGAGAGATATCAAGGTATGCTAATTGTGTGAGATTTGTAAGGGACATAGGAAAGTTTCTATTGAGTCTATTGTGAGATAGATCTAGTCTAGTGAGATTTTTCAAAAAACCCAACTCAAGAGGAATGGAACCTTGAATATTGTTATGACTGATGTCTAGCTCTTCTAAATGTTTGAAATTTCCTAATGAAGGAGGTATCTCACCTTTGATTCTATTGTTAGATAGATTTAATGAAATCATATTTTCAATGAATCCCAACTCATGAGGAATGGAACCTTGAAGGTTGTTGTTGGAGATGTCTAGATACTCTAATTGTTTGAGATTTCCTAGTGAAGAAGGTATCTCACCTTTGATTCTATTGTTAGATAGATCTAATGCTGCAAGATTTTTATTGAATCCCAACTCATGAGGAATGAAACCTTGAATGTTATTTTGAGAGATGTCTAGATACTCTAATTGTTTGAGATTTCCTAGTGAAGGAGGTATCTCACCGCCAAGAAAATTATTGGACAAATCAAGATGAGTGAGCTTGGAGAGATTTCCTAGTGAATATGGTATCTCACCTTTAAGAGAATTAGAGGACAAATCGAGATGAGTGAGCTTGGAGAGAAGCCCAATTTCTTTTGGGATAGTCCCTTGTAGTCCAATTGACTCAATAACAAGACTTTCTAAATTAAGAAAAACAGATATGTTGAGTGCTGAAAATGGAATCTGCCATCTCGATGCAAATGATATGTTGATTGCTTTTATGCTTCCATCCTTGTTGCAAGATATAGCAGGCCAATTGCAACGATTAGATATATTGAAGACTCCACCGTAGGAGATGTCTAAGTACCACCATCCATTACTTTGTATAACATCTGCTTCTATTTGAAGTTGAGATGTCATTGCCCCAGATCGAGTCCCCACGATCAACATTTTTGGAACTTTGAAATTAGGAAATAAATATTTTGTCGAGTTCATTTTTTTTTTTTTTTTAGATTTAATGACTTGCATATAATGTTCTAAGATGCATGAAGAAGCTTTATAATGCTATGTGACTAGCATGCTCGTTGTCTACTCTCATTCTCACACGCCAAAATTAAATTCACAGCAAATTGATTTTTTATTTTTTTTGGGGAAACAAATTGATATTTTGATTCATTGATTTTGCTACGTATATGTCACTGCATATGATAAACCTAGTATGTGTGGACATGAAAAATTGAAAGCAACATTCCTTAGCAGCAAGCTTTGATGGAGACATGATAAAAAAATTCCATAGACTTTGTGGTATTATTGGTTTTGCCGGGGACCCTCCATGAAATATTTCGTTAACAATTTGTATATCATTTAAATTTATTAATAAGGAGGGTGAATTAAATTATTTCATTGTCGTTAATCCTCCGGTTTTCAAAGAAAATAAATTTTGATAATCCTTGGTGGAGCTTGGATTAATATGGAGTTGTCCCGTGAGTATAGTTCAGTTGGTAGGACAATGTATTATTATATGTAGCGGCCGGAGTTCGAACCCCAGACACCCCACTTATTCACCTTATAAGGTGAATTCTAGCCACTAGACTACCTGACAAAAAAAAAATATGGAGTTCAAAAATTTGATTAATTTTAACTAAAAAAAATTATCGGTTTCTGTTGAAAAAAAAAAATTATTGGTTTAAGTCCAAGTCTAGTTTCTTTCTATGTAAAGGCTTTGCCCCATTGTTTACATCTATAGATTTAGTCAATTACAAAGTCTTGTGCATAAGTGTCCCTTTTAGGGTCCAAGTTTTTCTTCGTCATCGGGTCAACTTTCCGCTCCTAAACATATAATTAAACAAATAAAATACTTTTTAGTCCTTGATAAACATTGATTGATATGAAAACAACAATTTCATCTATGTCTTTTTATTTCCAAAAACTAGATAAATATTTCAAATCCATTGAATTCAAATTATATTTACTTCCAAACTTCCATGTATAAAATCAATCTTCAAATCCTTTTTTTTCCTTCCTTCTGCATATATTAAACTTGAATTTGCTACATGGACACAAAGTTCTCAAAGACTTGAGTTCTTTTCTGACATCCAAATATCATTTCAGGACAAGATTCAAGCTAACCAAAAAATTCAAAACTTGAAACCCCATTAGTTTAGAAAATAGATAAGGGAAAGAAGACAAAATCAAACTAACCGCAAGAAATGCAAAACAAAAACAATAGACAGTAGACAATAGACAAAGCATTGAATGAACAAACTAGCTCATGTTCTATTTCTTCAGTTTAGTAAGAAAAAATGTTAGAAAATTTATTTCCCTCCAAAATCAATTACCTTCAAATGGGAAAGAGGAATCCTGGAAAAAATGTTGAAAATTTATTTTCCTCAGATAGTAAAAAAAATTTGGAATAAAAAAAAAAGTTAAATAAATATCTCAACTCATGAAGATATAAACTAAATAGATTTCAGCCTCTAATAACTCAAGCGTCAAGAACACCAACAAAAAGTTTAATCATGGCATACATTAAACGAAAGATTTAACACATTTTGTTATTAATACCCATAGAAGTGTGTCTACTACGTACCATATAGATTTATTTGATAAATTTGGTAAATTTAAAAGAAATTTCTTCAAAAAAATCACTTGCATTTAACCTGAAGCCTTGATGAATTGTACATTGGTATGGTGAGTGTCATGTTATTAGGCTCTGCTTCTTTGATGAAAAAGTTGTCATCTCATAATATAAAAATTGAAAATAGAGGGAAAAGACCAAACTCCAAAAGTTATACGTAAAGATGAACAATTGAGGATTTTTTTAGAGAAATAAACATCTGTGGAGTTACTCAGTATTAGGACATAAATTAGATTTTTAATTCTATATATCATATAAGGATTAAAAATAAATTGGGCCTAATATAATTCAACAACTATGACATTATAAGCACTGTATTAATTTAAGCATTGTATTTGCAGAGAGTCATTATAACCATCTTTATTCATTTTAATTTAATTAAAATATTAGTAAGCATTGGAACTAGAAGTAATTCAATTTTATTCAAGGCAAGGAAAAGTTATAGTAAATACACATTTGAAATACGATAACAACATAATTTTATAACAATTTATGAAAATAAACTTTTACAATCTCTTTATTGAATTCAAATATCAAAGACACTGAACTTCATAGTGATGGTTTTCATTCAACCGTTCCCGACATGAAATAATATTTTTAGTTCTTGACTCATGAGTTGTTGCACTGAAATTTCACTCGAAAGAATACTTGATGGTGTAAGTTCAATGGTAAAACTCTGTGACACATATTTCATTGTTGGTCGAGAGGAAGGATTGAGATTTAAGCATGCAAATGCTACGATGGCAACACGAATTATATGTCAAGTAAAACAATCATATTATTCGGAAGTGGGAGACGTTGGTCTAATACTTCACATAACTTGAAAGACCAATATTCTGTACGATTTAATGATTAGTCTAATTGATGGTGCTACACATGTGTCACGACATTTAGATATTTAAGTCTTATGTGAACATAGAAAAAAATGTAAAAGCATCATGTACGAAGGATACATGTTTTTCTCCTATGCATCATTCTTTGAAAGGGAAATGACAACATTTTTCCCGTTCCTTTGTAGTAGTACTACGGGGAATGTGCTGGTCCTAAGGAAGAAAGCATAATATTCCACATGGGTAAGTTATTATGAGTTAATTTTTTCCTTTATCAAATTTAGTTTTTGAAAATTCAACCTCACCACTGTGTGTCAACATGTCTATTGATTCTATGTCTCTTTATTTCTAAAAACTAGATAAATGTTTAAATCCATTGAATTCTAATTATATTTACTTCAAAACATCCATGTATAAAATTCCGCAATCATGCATTAACGATCATTTCATCTTAGTATAAGCATCCTATTAAATTATTTCAAACATACTAAAATGAAATTAGGCTTAATTAATGATGTGGTCCCTTAAGTTATTTGTTGATTACATTTTAGTCCCATAAGTTATTAACGTTACAATTTGGTCAGAGACCAACTGCTCATATCTAAGACTTTGAATGTAGCATTTTTTTTTAAACGCGGCCTAAACAATTTATTAGAGCATTCCCAATGACAAGATGGTCTTGAGATTGAAATTACATAATCAAATTCATGAAATTATGCAGAGCAGAAAGTTGCAGTTTAAGGCACAAAACAAAAACTATAAACAGCTCCTAGTGAATGAACTACTATGACTGCCCGTCTTGTCCTCTCAAGGTTGCATTGTAATTTTATAATATTTGAATTATTAAATAAATGATTTTATTTATAGAGCTAATTGTGCTGACAAACAAAATAACTAACTCCTAACTTCTAAGGGTGTGTTTGGATTGAGGATTTAGGAGGTGAAAGGAGGGGAGAGCTCACTTTTATTTTTTAAATTACGAACAATGTAAAATATTTTTTTTTAAAATAAATCAAGTGTTTTAGAAGTATTATATAATCATTTATCAATGTTGTTAATTCAATTTTCTAAAAATTATTTTATAATGTCCGTAATTTAAAAAAATAAAAGTAAGCTCTCCTCTCCTTTCCCCTGCTAAACCCTCCATCCAAACACACCCTAAGAGAATTATTAACTCTTAATTAACATCACTGAAACCCTATTTATGTGTATGTCTTTATGTCAATCCATTACATTGAATTGCCAAAACAGAAGGTAAAAGCCAATACATTAAAAGACATGAAGCTTCAAAGTAAAATAATCCGCCATGGATGAAGGGAGAAAAAGCTCCAAAATGGAGAAAGATGAAAACAGTTTCATTAGATTGTGATAGTTCATTGCAAGTAGTTATATACATATAAGTGTCAGCTCATTGTAACTACTCTAACTAACTAGATGAAATGTAAATACAAGTGAAATGAATTGTAAATGCAAATGCATCTAATTAGTTAACTTGCGCGCCAAGCTAGGTTATTTTCTTTTTATTTTCTTCATATTCTGATAAAGCTAATGTAAAAATTATATCATTAATTAAGTTACAATTTCACAAACTTAAGACTTGTTTTTTCCAAATAGTATGTCTGAATAAGATTCTTGATATGCAAAACATATTCGAAACATGTCAACCACTAGTTTTGTTAATATATAAAGGAAGTAGACAAAATTAAACTAACAACAAAAAATGCAAAACAAAACAAATATAACTCCAAACTCTGAACATAGTTGCAAACTGTGTAAGAAAAAAAAAAAAAAAAAAGCCTTCTATATATGTATGTAGTTAGAGTTGAGGTAAAGTTGAATAGCTTGTACTGTTAGTAAATTCAATAGCAGAGTGTATAGCTTCACAACATAAATCTTTAATAATAAAATATTAAAAAAAAAAGGTTAAAAGAAAAATAAGCAAGGGAAAACATTGAATAAAGAAGAAACTAGCTTAAATTCTATTTCTTCTCAAAAATCAATTACCTTGAAAGTGGAAAGAGGAATCCTAGCCACGTCCTGTCTAAACTGTTCCAATTAAGCCAAATTAATCTCAATCCTCTTCAGTAAATAACTCAATAGGGTACATTTTTGAAAACTAAAAAATCTTTTTCTGTCTATTTTGAAAGCGAACCTGAGCAACAGGGTACATTTCAATGAAACATGCATGAATAAATGGATGTCAATGTCTATCTCAATACATGTTACAAGCAGGTTACTCCCCAGGATGATCTGTGGTCAATGGCAAGAATGAAAAACAGAATGAAAAAATTGAAAAATGAAAATAAAAGCTCGCTAAGTTGAAAACCCGAAAGGGCGGCTTAGGCAAAAATGAGCACCCCGCTGATTGACAACCTATGAAGGCAATTCAGGCAAAAATAGGGGCAATGAAAAGAACTTTTACTCCCCGGTGAATCGAAAACCCGAAAGGGCGGTTCAGGCAAAAATGGGGTTTGAAAATGAAAAATGAAAGAATGAAAAGAATATGAAAGCATTGACCACAGATGCAAACATCCAATGTTTACCCAGCACTGACACGCCTAGCAACGGCGACCTGTATCCAAGAACCTTCCAAGGGTCCTCCCTTTACAAGTTTTGTTGCCCTCAGCCATGGTTCCGATACGTCTCTCAACGACGGTCTCTCCAAAGAGGTTCTCCCCCTGTGAATATGTTGCAGCACGAGCCACTACGTGCCCAATCTTCCAATGTCTTGTCTGCCTTTGTGAAACTTCTCTGCCAAATTGCCAACCAATCATGCATTTCAAGCATTCATACATGCATAATCATGCATTTTTATGTGCTCATACATCCAATAATCTTGCTATACCATGCATACATGTTGCATATCCAACTGTCAGCTGTCAAATTCGATGTCAATTTCAATGTCAAATGTCAATATCCAATGTCAATGTCAATGCCAATCAAATGTCAAGATCCAATGTCAATGTCAATGTCAATGTCAAATGTCAATGCCAATCCAATGTCAATGTCAATCTCCTATGTCAATATCCAATGCCAATGTCAATGTCAATGTCAATGTCAATGTCAATATCCAATGTCAATGTCAATGTCAATTTCAATTTCCAAGCCAATGTCAATGTCAATGTCAATGTCAATGTCAATTTCAATTTCCAAGCCAATGTCAATGTCAATGTCAATTTCAACTTTCAATTCAATTCAAATCAATGTCAATTCACTCTCAATTTACTCTTGGGCCAACAAAAATGGTCATGTCTACTTTCAAATCAAGTCAATGACGATTTACCCTCAATTGGTATCTTGTTAAACCAGACTTCCAATTTGTATCTTGTTACTGGTCAAGTGCCAGGTTCGATCCAAAAAAGAACCACTTGTACCTACTTATATGCCTATGCTTCCGGACAAACGACAAGTTCGATCTAAAAGAACAGTTTGTACCCAGCTTATGCTTTGTTATCGGTCAAACGGCAAGTTCGATCTTAAAAGAACAGTTTGTACCCAGCTTATGCTTTGTTATCAGGTCAAACGGCAAGTTCGATCTTAAAAGAACAGTTTGTACCCAGCTTATGCTTTGTTATCGGTCAAACGGCAAGTTCGATCTTAAAAGAACAGTTTGCACCTTCCCACATGACGTGGTGATAACCCCACAAGCAAGTTCGATCCAAAGAAACAGCTTGTATCAACCCTTTTGTCTATGTCTCCAGCCAAACGGCCAGTTCAATCCAAAGAACAGTTTGTATCTGCCTATCTGTTTGTATCTTCAATCAAGTGTCAAGTTCGATCCAAAGAACAACTTGTATCTGCCTATATGTCTATGTTTCCGGTCAAGTGCCAAGTTCGATCCCAAGAACAACTTGTACCTATCTCTTGTTTTGTTTTCCTTGGTCAAGTGGCTAGTTCGACCCAAAGAACAACTTGTACCCTTTTTCTATCCCCTGGTTTGTCTACCCTGTCAATGTCCACCTGAATCCCCAGTGACATGACATGTTCCATAGACTCCAGTTGTTTGTCTTGCATTCATAATCAAAATGTTGCATGGCATTCATGTTTTGAAAATCTAAGAGCGTATTTTTATGTCCAAAAACAGTGCAAATGTTAATATTTAAGTATCTTCGTCCCGTCAAATCAAAGACTTCGTCTCTTGACTCTCCGGACAAAGAAACTTAAATAGGGGCAGCTGTTATACCCTAATTTTGGACCTAAAAATACTAACTCAATTCTTCTTTTCTCGCATTTCAAGTCATTTGATTTGTCTCTGATCAGTTACATCTTTCTCTGCATTTTATTTCAATATTACTTGCAAAATTCACATAAAAGGGTATTTTAGTCATTTCCTGCATTCAACTCATTTTAATCCTTGAAAATTGTTTGAGTCTTTTAAATTTGGTTTGTATAAGTCCTTATTTCAATCTCATGTCAAAATTCATTTAAAAAAATATCAGTTGAGTCATTTTTAGTCAGTTTAGCCCCTAGGGGCATTTTAGTCATTTCCCATGATAAAATCTCTTTCAATCTTTAAAAATTTGTTTGAGTCCTTTCAAATAGTTTGAATAAGTCTTCATTTCAATTTTATGTCAAAGCCCAATTCAAGATTTGCATTTGAAGTCATTTTGAGTCAGTTTTGCCCCTAGGGGCATTTTGGTCTTTTCATGTGTTAAAACCCTGTTTAAATTCAAAAAAATTGTCTCTGAGTCTTTTAATTCGCTTGTATGATCTCTTGCTTTAATCCCTTGTTAAAAATCATTTTAAAATTGCATTTGAGTTGTTTCGAGTCATTTTAGTCCCTAGGGGCGTTTTGGTCATTTCACATAATATTCCTGATTCGTCTTAATCTGCTTTGTTGTTTTTAATCGTCTCGCTTTACGTTAATTTTCAATTTACTTTTTCAATTCAATTTTTAGTTTTAATTTTCATTCTAGTCCTCGCACTTTTATTATTTGCATTTTAATTCTTTTTTTAGCTTGTTAGAGTCCAAGTGCCACGTGTCCAAATGTTATTGGTCCACAAGAGTTTGTTACAAGTGCAGTGCCACATGTCCCACTCCAATTGGTCCAAGGCTTACCACATCACCTATATAAGTCAAACCCATAGTCAAAATTTCACAACTAATCATTTTTACACAAAAATTCCCAAAAATTCCAAAAAAAATCATTTTTAATTATTTTCTCTCCCATTTTTCTCTCATCTCCAACAACCTCTAACTAACTCCATCTTCAACCACCACAAACCACCATAACCACCATAACTAACCTCCATAACCACCACCTTCAATCTCTAATCACCTTAACAACCTCCTTCCATCGCCATTACCATCACAAAAACCTCACAAATTCACCGTCGAAACTTGCAAGATCCTCACCAATCCGATACACAATAACCAAATTGTTCCAAATCGCGAATCCTAACGGTAACCAATCTGCATTCTCAATTTGATTTCACAAGAAACCGATTGGAACGGAGCCACACATCAGAATCTTCGCCGCACATAACGTCGATTCGGTACAGTGACGAACAACACAATTTGATTGCGAGCAGAACCGAAATCAAAGGAATCTGAAGCTTGGAGTTTCAACAACGACATGGCAGTGGCGGATTCGAGCTCCAAGTGCTTAGGAATTCAATTCTGAACCGAGTTGAGCACAGCAAGAATAGAGGCGAAACAGAGGTAGTGTATTTTCGATTTTGCTCTTTAGATCTGTTGTGTTTGGAAGCTTGTTTTTAAGATTCGTTTTCAGATTCATCTAGAGAGTGAAAAGGGCTTCAATTTGATATAAATTTCTTTGAAAACGGAGTCGTTTTGAAACTCCGGCACGGTGGTGCACCACCGGCCACCGTGCCGGAAAATTAAACCTCACCGGAGAAGACAACACAGTGGCGGCATGCTTTATGAGTATAGAGAGAAAGCATAACTTTTGAGATGTTTTTAGTGATAGGTTCACGTGAAAATGCTTTTCATAGCAAACCAGAAGCATGTCATATACTCGACCCATCATATTAACCCAAACCATTTGGTTCGACCCGTTTCATGCTCCATGACCCTACCCGTTTTTGCACTTTGGACTGGGCTTGGGCCTGTTTGGCTTTGTTCTTCAATTCCCAGTTTATTCTTGTGTTATTCTTACACTGCTTTATGCTAATTACACCGCTGGCATGTCCTCTTTTATGTAAAAAATTCCACAATTTTTCTTGTAATTTTCTTGACAATTTTGTGAGGATTTTTGACGTATCTTGTATGTTGATTTTGATCCAAAGTAGGTGAAGTAATTTTGTTTGTGTCGATTTCATTTTCTTTTAATTCTTGATGTCAAATTGTGTTAAAAAATTTCTAAGGCTTGTGTGACTTTTTGGCTCGTAATTGTTGATACTTGATGTTTGCTTATGAAATGTAAATTCATGCTGAAATTCGCTTCAAAATTATGTGCAACCTTCTTGTGCTTTTGGTTCACCTTCTCTTGTAAAATTTTGTGCAAATTTTGAAGTGATTTTGGCTCTTGAAGTTGACTCATAATGGTGACTTTGGTTATGCATTTTTTTTAGTGAGTTGGCTTCTTGATTTAGTATATACTTGCTGTTTGATTCGTTTTCTTGTTGTGGATTTTTGTACCTTGTGAATAATGTGTGTTTCTTGTGCTAAACGAAGTGCAAATAGGCTTGAAAACACTATGATTGTATTGCATGCTAATTTCCCTTAATTTCTCACATCATGATGGATTTAAAACTCTTGGAATATTACCATTGATGTGAGGATTATAGACCTTAGTTTTGCCTTAGAATTTTAGTGATCTTTCAAGTACTATTTCATCATTTTTTTTTTGATTAAGTTCATGGTCATCTCTTTGTTAATTTCTAGTTACTTTAATTTTCTTTACTTGTTTCTATTTCTTTTCTATATTTTTGTGCTACTAACCTCTTTCTTTTCATGTTTCATGAACATATTTCATTCTTCAATTTTAGTTTCATTTCTTGCACTTTAATTCATGCAAAAATTAGAATGTAATACTTAGGACTTTTTGTATTCTACTTTCATGTCACTTTAATTTCTTGCAAGACCATAGAATGTATCTAGGCCAATGATGTAAAGGACTATGGACTCTAATAATGTACACCGACACATGCACACACACCACTTTAGGTATATAGCTAAAATATGCATGTTTAGATGTATGTTTAGGATTGTATGTTTAGATGTATGTTTAGGCTTCACATTTAGAAAAAATCATTTTCCAAAAAAACTTGAACAAACTTCACTCAAACCATTTTCAAAATAAACCTTGGGATCAAAATCCCATTGTATTTTCCTTTTTCATTTTCTTAATCAAAAATTCAATGAAAATAATCATATTTGACTTCTTTTGCAAATGACTAATTCAACCCCCACTTTTTACAATCTCATGCCCTTGAGGCCTCTTTCTATTCTTCAAACTCCAATTTTTAAACTTAAAATCAACCAACAAAAACAAAAACATTTTTGGAAGAGAACTACGGTGGATTTGATCCCTTAAACGGGTACGTAGGCAAGGAACAAAATTCCTTCAATTCAACTAAAATAAAAATCCAAAAACATTCTTCTCCCTCCAATTCTTCACTTAGAATACTCTTAGGTTTAAATAAATACTTTCAAAATAGCATTTAAAAATAAAGCGCGCGCGTAGAAAGTAAAGACGGTTCCTATAGGTTACTATAGTCGTTATGGGTGCCTAACACCTTCCCGTAGCGAAAACAACTCCCGGACCTCGATTCTCAAGGGTTTTGCTTACTTTTTCCCTTCCCAAGAAAAAATAAGATATCACCGGTTAAAAAGGTTCAAACGTAATCAATGTTTGACACCCGAAAACCAAGATAAAACAGCTGGCGACTTCACTGGGGAAATTCGAGAGTTACGCCTAGTCTTTATTTCCACGCTTGCGCTTGTATTTTTACTTGTTTCTTTTACTTGCTTTCCTATGTGAATAAATGTTTAATTTCTTGCAAACGTGTGGGGTGAGAATATCAAAAGTCCTGCACCCGGGCTGAGTGAACTTAGGATTTAGGAGGGATATAATCGACAATTCATTCCGGGGGTTGCCTCGTGTTTTGGATTATGTGATCAATCCCACATAGCTAAGGCATTTTGGAGGTGATATTGTCGGCGCGTGTTGTCGCGTTTAGGCACTTCACTTCTAATTGCTCTATGACGCTATGAACCGCAGATAACCAAACCCATCCATGGCCATTTTCTAGGATGTAGTGCGGAGGCTAAACCGAGTGTTGTCTCGAATTTTAGTCGTCACGCGATACTACACTCAAGTTAGACCTTCCACGTATAATCATGGAGCGAGTGTTGTCTCGTGACACCATGAGATACGTCGGAGAGGTTGCAACTTGGGAACCTTTTTAGAACCCGGTTACTATTATCCTAAAGCCCTAGTTTCACCGGACGCCGTGTCCACCCATGACTCCTCGACTTTGAACTTCAACCCACCATGTTTTCTCCGAACTTGAACATAATCATGCATTCATGCATACATGCATAAACTTTTTCCATGCATTGTTATCGAAGGGCTTAGACAAGTTGAATTTGTAAACATTGTAGGGATGAAGATGACTAAGTCCTACAAGTTCAAGGAAGTGGATTTGGCTAGTTTGATAGATTTGGCACTCAAGGTTGAGGATCCGACTGGTTTCCGACGTCGTTACGGGGCTTTACTTACTATTCTCCAGACTAATGTGGATGAGAAGCTTGTGCACACTCTAGTGCAATTCTATGATCCGGAGTGTCGGTGCTTTACTTTCCCTGACTTTCAGTTGGTGCCTACTCTAGAGGCTTATTCTTCCTTGATGGATCTGTCTATTGCTAAGGGGATACCTTTCTCAGGACCGGAAAATCCTCCTACTCCATTGGTTATTGCTAAAGATCTCTATCTCAAGACCACCGATGTCTCCAAGAATCTTGTCACTAAGGCACGCATCCGAGGGTTCACTTCAGAGTATCTTCTTGGGAAAGCCAACCTCAATACCACTTGTCAGGACACTCTTGAGGCTATTCTTGCACTTCTCATCTATGGGCTTATTCTCTTTCCGAATCTTGACGGCTTCGTGGACATGAATGCTATTATGATCTTCCACTCCAAGAATTCGGTTCCTACTTTGCTAGCTGACACATACCATGCTATTCACGATCGTTCCGACAAAGGTCGTGGATACATTCTTTGTTGTGTGCCTCTCCTCTATAGGTGGTTTATTTCGCACCTTCCGAAGTCTTTCCACGACAATCCGGAGAATTGGTCTATTTCACAGAGGATTATGGCTCTCACTCCTAATGAAGTGGTTTGGCTTACTCCAGCTTCTAGAGTTAAGGAAATTATCTTTGGTGGTGGGAAGTTTTTTAATGTACCTCTTCTTGGTACCCGGGGTGGAATCAACTACAACCCGGAGTTTGCTTTGCGACAATTTGGTTTCCCAATGAAAGAAAAACCCATCAATCTTGCTACAGCTCCTTACTTCTTTCACTACTCCAATGCTCCCACGGGAATTAGAGAGGATTTCATGGAAGCTTGGTCTAAACTTTGAAAGAAAGAGGTAAAGCATATGGGTGTAAGGTCTGGTATTGCTCATGAGGCCTATACACAGTGGGTGATAAACCGAGCTGAGGAGATTGGTATGTCTTACCCCTCTATGAGATATGTGTCTGCAACTGTTCCTACCATGCCTTTGCCTCTACTCCCACCTACCCAGGAGATGTATCAGGAGCATCTAGCTATGGAGAGTCGGGAGAAGCATCAGTGGAGAGCTAGGTACTATGAGGCTGAGAACTTGATCATGACTTTGGATGGAAAGGACGAACAGCAGACTCATGAGGTCCTGACACTGAAGAAAGAGTTAGCTAAGGCTAAGAGAGAGATTGAGGAGAAAGATGGATTGCTTATGAGGGACTCCAAGAGAGTTAGGGGGGCCCGTGACTTCTATGCACGATACTGCGACTATGAGTCTGAGTCTGAGGATGATGCTTCGACTTCCTATGCTTGAGGATTTCCATTCCCTGTTGTTATTTCCATTTGGTTATGTTGAAATTGTCTTGTAAAACTATATGTTGGTTGTTTGTTCCCGTTTATGTTAATTGCTGTTTAAGTAATGTTTACAAGTTTATAATTTGTCTAAAACCCTTCGATAACACAAAAAGAGTCTTTTTGCATATGCATTAACACATTTCATGCATCATATGCATTCATTGGTCACAAAAGACTTCTCTCGTGCTCATTGCCTCCTGGTTTTGTCCGCCGCAGTCTGAAAAGTGGCTCGTGTTCGCAAAGTCTACCAACCAGATAGAATTCATCAAACAAGATTTCACAAGAGAAGGATCATGGCTAACTTTGAAGAAGAAAATGCTCAGCTCCGTGCCGAATTGGCTGCTATGAAAGAAGACTTGGCTAAGGCTCATGACGCTATGTCCGCTATGCTGGCTGCACAAGAACAACCAGCCACATCTGTCCCAGTTTCTACTGAAGCAATTCCGTCTATCCCACTATCTACTGTGGCTACTGATGCTCAGTTTGTTATGCCCAACGGCCGTCCTTATGGACTCCCACCTTTCTATTCTCCTAATACTGCTGCTGGCGTCTCTGGTTTTGCTGGTCAAGGACAGATTCCTGTATCTACTGCTATGCCTCAGGTGACTACTGTTGTTACCGACCCAATTGTACACACTGTGCAACAGGTGATTGATGTTAATACTCCGCGTGGACAAGATCCCGCAATGGAATCTATGAAAAGACAGTTGAAGGAGTTGGCTGGAGAACTCCGTGAGGTCAAGGCTAGCCGGGGAAGCAATGGTGCTCCTGCTAAAGCTCGTGATCTATGATTGGTATCCCGATTTGAGGTTCCTAAGAAATTCAAAGAGCCAGAATTTGACAAATACAATGGGACTTCTTGCCCACATAACCATGTTATCTGGTATGTCCGAAAGATGGCTAACTATGCAGATAATGATGCACTGATGATCCATTGCTTCCAGAGTAGCTTGACAGATGATGCAGCAGATTGGTACACTAGTCTGAGCAAAGATAACATCCATACTTTTGAGGAACTCGCTGCTGCTTTTGAAGGACAATATGAATTCAATACCCGTCTGAAGCCAAACAGGGACTCTCTTAAAGCTTTATCTCAGAAATCAGATGAAACCTTCCGTGAATATGCTCAGAGGTGGAGAGGGGCAGCTGCCCGTGTTTCTCCTCGACTTGATGAGGAAGAATTAACACAGACATTCCTGAAGACTCTGATGAAGGAATATAAGGAAAGAATGATAATCTCTGCCCCAAACAACTTCTCTGATATGGTTACAATGGGAACTCGTCTAGAGGAGGCCGTCCGAGATGGTATTATTGTCCTTGAGAAAGGTGAATCTTCAAACAATGCGCCAAAGAAGTACGGTAACGGTCATCACAAGAGGAAAGAATCTGACGTAGAAATGGTGTCTGGTAACCCATCTGCAGCTGCTACACAATTACCTCTGCCCTATCACTACATGCAATACTCTCAACATCCCTTCTTCCCGCCATTCTATCAACAGTATCCTCTGCCACCGGGTCAACCACCAGTGCCCGTCAATGCCATTCCTCAGCAAGTACAACAACAGCCTCCTGCTCAACAGCAACGGCAGCAACAACAGGGTCCCCGACCCAAACCTTCTTTTCCACCAATACCAATGCGGTATGGTGAGCTGCTCCCCACTCTACTTGCTAAGGGACACTGCGTCACCAGACCAGGCAAGCCTCCGCCTAATCCATTGCCTCCCAGGTTCCGACAGGATCTGACATGTGAATTCCATCAGGGTGCTCAAGGCCATGATGTTGAAGGTTGCTTTGCTCTGAAATATATTGTGAAAGACCTGATAGAAAAAGGACGGTTGACTTTTGAGAACAGTGTTCCGCATGTTCTTGACAATCCGCTTCCAAACCATGCTGCTGTTAACATGATCGAGGCCTTCGAAGAAATCCCTGTTCCTCAGGAAGAGCCCATGTTGGATGTCCGCAATGTCGTTACTCCCTTGGTGCCATTACATGTCAAGCTCTGCCAGGCTTCTCTGTTCAAACATGATCATGCTTCTTGTCCGGAATGTCTTCGGAATCCTATGGGCTGTTGTGTTGTGCAAGATGATATCCAGAGTCTGATGGATGACAAATACTTGATTGCCAGTGATGTATGTGTGATTGTGCCAGGCTTGACCGTTGAGGGTGCAGAACCCCGAAAGGCTGGTACTGCTATGGCTTCACTGAAAGACGCCCAGAAGGCTGTTCAAGAAGGGCAAGCTGCTGGCTGGGGCAAAGTGATTCAGATTCTGGAAAACAAGCGTAAAGAGGGCCTTGGATTCTCCCCAACCTCTGGTGTTTCAACAGGAACTTTCTACAGTGCTGGGTTCATCAATGCTATTGCTGAAGATACTGCTGGGAGTAGTTATGTGCCTACGTTTGTTGTACCAGGAGGCACTGTGAGAAATTGGGAGGCCATTGATGTTCCTTTAGTCATGCATGCTTCCATGTAATGTGTCTTGTTGCTCATGTTTTTCTTTGTTTTCAAAATAACAATCCTTTCGCTCTGCCCAAGGCGAAAGTGATATCATTGTAAGGGCATGTTTGTTTCGGCATTGCCGTTATCAATAAAAGTTGTCGTCTTTCTCGCGACTCTTTATTTTTTACTTTTTAGTGCCTTTTCCTTGGAAATAATGGTAATGCCAGAAAAAACCAAAACATCTGTATTTTCTTATTAATTTCAAAAATCTGCATGAAAAAACATTTTTTCTAAAATCATCCCAATCATGTTATGCAGATTGAACCATAATAAACCCGTTGAACACAGTGACCCTATGGTTCCTCCAAATTTTGAATTCCCTGTATATGAAGCTGAAGATGAGGATGATGATGAAGAGATACCGTATGAGATTACTCGACTGCTTGAGCAAGAAAGAAGAGCCATTCAGCCCCACCAGGAAGAGATTGAACTCATCAACCTGGGTACTGAAGAGAACAAGCGAGAGATCAAGATCGGTGCGGCACTTGAGCCAGAAGTGAAAAGGAAGATTATTCAGCTTCTCCATGATTACCCAGATGTCTTTGCATGGTCCTATGAAGATATGCCGGGTCTAGATCCCAAGATTGTGGAACACCGGATACCGACAAAGCCTGAATGTCCTCCTGTCAAACAGAAATTGAGAAGGTCTCGTCCAGACATGGCTCTTAAGATCAAGGCTGAAGTACAAAAGCAAATTGATGCGGGTTTCCTCATGACAGCTGAATACCCTGAGTGGATTGCCAACATCGTACCAGTACCAAAGAAAGATGGGAAAGTTCGAATGTGTGTTGATTACAGAGATTTGAACAAAGCTAGTCCAAAAGATAACTTCCCATTGCCTCATATTGATGTGCTTGTTGACAGTACTGCTCAATCCAAAGTGTTCTTCTTCATGGATGGTTTCTCTGGTTATAATCAGATACGAATGTCTCCTGAAGATAGAGAAAAGACGTCCTTCATCACTCCGTGGGGAACGTTCTGTTATAAAGTGATGCTGTTCGGCTTGATAAATGCTGGTGCTACCTATCAAAGAGGTATGACAACTCTGTTTCATGATATGATTCACAAAGAGATTGAGGTATATGTCGATGATATGATTGTGAAGTCAAGTGATGAAGAACAGCATGTTGTGTATTTGAAAAAGATGTTTGAAAGATTGAGAAAGTACAAGCTGCGACTGAATCCTAACAAGTGCACATTTGGTGTAAGATCCGGAAAATTGCTAGGCTTCATTGTCAGCCAGAGAGGCATTGAAGTTGATCCTGACAAAGTCCGAGCCATCAGAGAGATGCCGGCTGATGACACCTTGTCATTACGTAATTTTATATGTATTTTCATCACAAAAAGGAGTTCACAGAAGACTTATGCAGCAAAAAGAGCAGAAAAACTGAAGGAAACGCAAAGAAATAAAACGTGTCACGATTTGGTACAAACGTGACACGATTTGGGAAGCACAAGAAGCCTTGTTTCGACATTAGGAAAACGTGTCACGATTGGTAAAACGTGACACGATTTGGTGAAACCCTAATTCAGTTTCTTGCTCCAGAAGGTAAAAACGTGTCACGATTCACTTAAAACGTGACACGATTTGGGCGATATTCTGTGCCTATTTATGCTGAAGTCTATTCCAAAAACAGGGGTTACGATTTCTAGAGAGCCAAGTGCGATTTTACAACTACAAGGAGGACCAGGAGGACGATTTCTTCATCTTCCAACCACTTTGTGTATGTTTTATTACCTCTAATGATTATGTTATTTGTAAACATTATTATGAGTAGCTAAATCCATTAGAGGTTAGGTCTGAGATGATTCGTTGTAACCCTAATTGAGATATTATGTTGTGAAACTCTATTTATTGTGAATGATATTCTAGTCTTTATTCAATTCAATTGTTCTTAATGCTTTTTATATCCTGATCAAATATAAATATGATTTTGTGAGAATGAATGACTACTGACCATAGCTTTCTACTTAGACCTATTGAATTGTTCTAATAAACATGGTTAGTCTAGGAATGGATAATCGTTTATTAGTGATGTTAGGTTAACGTGCTTTAAACCTTCAAAGATTATTAGACCACCTAAGGGATTAGGGGCTGTAGTTTAAGGAGAGGGTCCTAACTCAAGGGATTGATTAGGACTATTTTGTTAACTATCGTGGGATTAGAAGATCATTCATACGAATAGGTGCAACATAACAATTAGGGGAACATAGATGATTCGAAAGACCTAAACTCATCTCTCTCTTATTCTTGAAAACCAATTTATTTTTAGCAATTATTTTTTATGCAATCAAACCAATCTACTGCCTAGTGGCAAATCAAAATAACCTTTATACATCCTAAAATACAACGTAGTTGAATTATTGAGATTAAAAACAGTCCTCGTGGGATCGATATTTTTACTACTTCGATAGTATTTGGTGCACTTGCCAAACGTCTATCAAGTTTTTGGCGCCGTTGCCGGGGACTGTTGAATTATTTCAACAAGGCAATTACGTTATAGTTTAGGGTTTTTGCAATTTAATTTTCTGTTTTTAATTTTTATTTTTTTTATTTTTCTGTTTTCATATTCACTTGATTACTTTGCGTTGTGCAGTGCTACTAAGGTATTTTGCTGTTTATGCGAGGTAAACAGAGCTCTGACGACCTAGAGTACGATCCGGAGATTGAAAGAACTGCTAGAGCACTTCGGAAAGCTGTCCGATCGCAAAGGTTAGCTCAATCCGTTCCACCGGGTGTTCGAGAACAAGTACCGGAGCAACTCTCAAGTGAATCTGAAACAATCTCTTCTCCTAAATCTGCAACTATGGAAGGAGAAGGAGTTGTACCACCAAGACCTAAGCTTGGAGACTACGGGTTAGCCACTCATCGCGGTCAACTGACCCACACTTTTCAACCAGCTAACCCCGTAGCGTTCGACATCAAGACAACTGTCCTCAATGGTTTGAGGGACAAGCAATTCGATGGGACTGAAGCTATGAGTCCTCATGAACACTTGAGCCGTTTTGCTGAAACCTGTGAGTTTTGTGTGCAACCAGCCACCGTGACTGAAGCACAAAAGAAGCTAAGGCTATTTCCTTTCACCTTGACGGGAAGAGCAAAAGATTGGTTGCTAACAATTCCAAACGGGACTGTCCAAACATGGGAAGAGTTAGAGCTGAAGTTCTTGGAGAAATACTTCCCTATGTCTAAGTATTGGGACAAGAAGATGGAGATCTCTAACTTCAAGCAAGGAGAAGGTGAATCATTGTACGATGCTTGGGAGCGATTCAATTTGCTTCTCAAGAGATGCCCTAATCATGAGTTCACCGAGAAGCAATACCTCCAAATCTTCACTGAGGGGGTAACACCAAACACTCGAATGTTCTTAGATGCTTCCGCGGGAGGTAGTCTCAAAAGTAAAACTGATCATGAAGTTCAAGCTCTAATTGAAAACATGGCTGGCAATGAGTATCGTGATCAAGCTAAAAAGAAAGAAAGAGGAGTGTTTGGGGTGAGTGAACAAACTGCTATCCTTGCTAACCAAGCAGCTATGAACAAACAAATCGAAGCTCTAACTAAGGAGTTTCAAGGCTTCACTTTGGCTCATAAGCAACAACAAGTGGCTGCAATCAAATGTGACTTATGTGGTGAAGAACATCCAAACGGTGAATGTGTTCCGGAAGGATCAAGTGAAGAAGCTAACTTCATGGGAGGTTATCCAAGGCAGAATCAATACTACAATTCAGGCATTAATAAGCATCCAAATCTAAGCTACTCAAATAACAATGCTTTAAATTCTCAAATGCTTACTCCTCCTCAACAACAACAAAGGAAGCCATCAGCTCTTGAAGAAACTATGATGAATTTCATGAAGATGACTCAAGGCAACTTTGAAGAGATGAAGAAGAGTCAAGAAGCTGAAAGAAAGAACAATGAAGCTTCTAGGAAGATGCTTGAAACTCAACTGGGGCAATTAGCTAAGCAGTTGGCTGAACAAAACAAAGGCGGATTCTCAGGTAACACTAAAGATAACCCTAAGAATGAGTCTTGTAATGCTATTGAGCTGAGGAGCAAAAAGGTTTTGACACCTTTAGTTCCAAAAGCTCCAAAGAAGGTTGATGAAGTAGTTGAGGAGGAGGAGAATGATGTAGTTGAAAAGAATGATGAGGGTGTAGTTGAAAAAGAAAATGATCATGGAGTAGTTGAAAACGAAAGGAAGAAAAAAATAGAGGGAGAAAAAAGTGAGAAATTAATTGATGAAGATTCAATCTTGAGGAAGTCGAAGAGTCAAATTTTGAAAGATGGAGACAAACCACAGGTTATTCCATCATATGTGAAGCTTCCATACCCTCACCTTTCGAAGAAGAAAGAAAAGGATGAAGGCCAATTCAAGAAGTTCATGCAACTTTTCTCACAACTTCAGGTGAATATTCCTTTCGGTGAAGCTCTTGATCAAATGCCGTTGTATGCTAAGTTCATGAAAGACTTGTTAACCAAAAGAAGGAAGCCTAAGGATGATGAGAACATAGCACTTTCTGAAAATTGTAGTGCTATTCTTCAAAAGAAGTTGCCACCTAAGCTGAAGGATCCTGGTGCTTTTACTATCCCTTGTTCAATTGGACCGGTAGACATTGGAAGAGCTTTATGTGATCTAGGAGCAAGTATCAACTTGATGCCTCTTTCAATGATGAAGAAGCTCAAGTGTGGGGAGCCAAAACCAACGAGAATGACCATTACTTTAGCTGATCGGTCAATCTCTTACCCTTTCGGTATACTTGAAGATGTGCTAGTCAAAGTTAATGATCTTGTGTTTCCAGCAGACTTTGTGATCTTAGACATGGCTGAAGATGAAGATATGCCACTCATTTTAGGAAGACCTTTCCTTGCAACTGGTCGTGCTTTGATTGATGTTGAGATGGGAGAGCTAATGTTGAGATTCCATAAGGAGCAGGTAGTCTTCAATATCTTTGAGGCAATGAAACACCAAGATGAGAATCCCAAGTGTTACCGGATTGATGTTGAGGAAGAAACTGTCGAAGATAAAACACTTGAATCTCAATCTATTCAATCTACGGAGGTGGAAAGTGTGGAATCTATAGATAGACAAGAAGTGATTGAAGATCTTGGAAAGATAGAGGGTGTTAAGCAACTGGAAGTAAGCAAAGAACAGATGCACCAAAAATCATCAGGAGACATCCGTGACAACAAGTATGGGGGATTGACAACTGGTAAAAATGAAATAAAGACTACTACCACTGGTCCAGGTGGTAAATTGGCTTATAGAAGGATTCCCTATGGGATGCGTAATGGGCCGGCTGCTTTTCGATGGTGTATGCATTCAACTCTCTCTGATACTTTGGAAAGAATTAGGAGGTACTGTGACGAAGGGATGGCAAGAAACAAGCCTGTTGATGAAGCTATAGACATCAAGAAGTCTGGTGCACAAGGAACTTTCAAGGGTAAGGAACAAAAGCTGAAACGGTACCGTGAAGGAGGACTCCAAAACAATGAAGAGGGAGCCACATCAACTAATCCTTAGGGATGGTCATGAGTCAAGCTAGTGACGGTAAAGAAGCGCTTGGTGGGAGGCAACCCACATTTAGATTTCAGGTAGTATTTCTTATTTCCTTTTTATTGCTTTCAAATATTCAAAAATACAAAAAGATTTTTTGCTGAAACGAACAGAGGAAGAAAATTTGTTGTTTTCCAATACTGTGCAAATCGTGACACGTTTTGGGCCAAACGTGACACGATTTGCCCCCTCTGAAGCTCCTCTCAGAAATTTTTCTAAGTAAAAAAAGGGTGCCATTCGACATTTCCAGAAAACGTGTCACGATGCTGAAATCGTGACACGAATTTTGGCACCTAAAAATTTTTCTAAGTCTCAAATTGGTGCCATTCGACAATTAGAAATCGTGACACGTTGGCCAAAACGTGACACGATTTCTGGGCAAGAAAATTTTCAAAAATGAAAAATCGTGACACGTTTAGCCCAAACGTGACACGATTGTAGCAGTTTCAAAAATTTAACCGTTACAAAACACAATCGTGACACGTTTTTGGCAAAACGTGGCACGATGTTCCCAGCCTATAAATATATCCAACACGATTTTCATTCCATTCACTTCCAAAAGTAGCCAAACTCTGCCAAAATTTTCCCAGAACCCTAACCTACGATTTTCTAACCCTTTTCTACCAAAAATCTTCATCTTTTCATCTTCTAATCACCAAACCATTACCATACACCTTCATCATCACCAACAAACAACCAAACCCATTATCTCCATCTTAACCCTAACCCTAATATCCAGTTTTGTTTCTTCTCTAAATCCTAACCCTAACCATGGTTGAGACCCGCAACAAAGGCAAGTCCCAAGCCACATCCCAACCAGCCAAAAAGGCCAAAATAGCCCCCAAACGCAAACAACCTGTCAAACCTAGCCCTAACACCGCACCCCCACCGTCCATCAACCACCGGTTTTATAATACTGCTGCCCGTGACCGTTTCAAGGACATCCGAGGCTATAGGGTGATCCCGGAGAGAGGTTTTGATTTCACCAAACTCATCTCCAACCCTGAGTTCCATCAAGTGATCACTGAGAGAGGGTGGGAGTCCCTTGTTAGTATGATTTTCGAGCAGGCCAACAAAACCATTGGGATAGAATTCTATTCTAATGCTAGGTATATGGGGAGGAAGTATGTGTCCTATGTGAGGGGGAAGGAGATAGACTATAGCCCGGAAAGGATTAATCAGTTGCTGGAGATTGTGCCACCGGAGATTTGTGATGTGAAGAGGAGGATAGAGGAGTGCAAGAATTGGGATGATGAAAGGTGGGAGGAGTTGCTAATGCAGATTTGTGTTGAAGGTGCTAAGTGGCATGGAGGGTCACATATGCTGTTGAGGGCTGACTTCAAGCCCCATGCAAAGGCGTGGGCATCTTTTGTGGTGCAAACTATTGAGGGCACCTCTTGTACTTCAGAGATTCCGCTGCCCCGCTTGTTGACGCTGTCTGCTATTCTTGATGGTACACCCATCAATGTTGGTGAGTTAATTGCCGACAATATCTATATGTTTGCTTCAGGTACCAAGAAGGCACTCCCTCATTTGAGCCTTATCAATTGGCTTTGTGAGGAGGAGGAGTGCGATTTGTTTGCTAATGATTTGAGTGCAGCAATGATGAAGCCCATCACCGACACTTACATGGATGGCTTTGTCAAGGATTATCATGACCGCATGCAGACTATCATGGGTGCCGAGGCAGCAGCAGCAGGACAGCCACAGCCGCCACCACCACAACAGCCACCGCCACCACCTCAGAGTCAGACTTTTGCTGGAGAGGGGAGCAGCCAGCAGGGTGCCTATGCACCTATTCATCCTATGATGCTGGACTACATGTTCGGCCATGCCAACTGGATGAATGAGGTGTCAGATCAGGAGTATTGGAACCGTCCGAGGTTTGGTCAGGAGTTCACTGAGGCGGTCTGCCTCAACAGGAGGAAGATGACTGGGTCTTTCGAGCGCTTTGATGGGTCCGAGGAGGCTCTGGACCACTACTTTGATGTCACCAGAGGTCGAGCTCAGGATAGAGAGCAGGAGATCCGAGCTGACTTTGCTGCTGGTGGAGCTCAGTCTAGGCAGCACTTTGGGGAGGATACCTATGCAGAGGAGGACCCCAACACTTGGATTCCGGAGGACCAGATGCAGGATTGAGTGGGCTACTGATGGCCCACCTATTTTTATTTTTCTGTTTTTTGTTTCAGCACTTTGGTTATGTAACTTTAATTTTATGTTCAAACAATTTTTATTGCTTTTAATTAAGTTTAACTCGGTTTTATTCCCCCCGTTTATGTAATTATTCCTGCACTTGTTTATTATTGATGAATTTGTTTGTTTAGTTGACTTTGTACAGTTTGATAACAAATAGTTGTTCAAGTGGTATTCCAAAAGTTCAAAAGGAGGAGTGACTTGGTTTTCAAAGGCGAAGTGTACGGCGTTGCTAGGTAGTCACATACTCCCAGAAATCTCAGCCATAAGGTTCATTGCCATATTTTGTTTTTCAATTTACTTATATTTAGCTTAGTTTTCCATGCAACTACATTTCTAGAACTTGCATTGTTTCTCTATTATTGATTGGTCTTTGTTAATTACACACTGAGGCAAAAGTGCTTGGTCCTGTGAGCCTTTTGAAGCCTACCCTGACTATAATTGTTAAACTTTATCCTTTTCTTAGCCCCTTTGAGCCGGTAGGATTAGAACTTTTTGTTCGGTGACAAACTACATTACAAACTTAGAGACTTTTAGGACTTGTCCCTTATTGTTTTTCTGAGTTAGGCATTGTAGAATGTTGCTTAAAATTAAGTTTGGGGTTGCTATTGGAATTTGCAACCAATTAAGTTTGGGGTGGGGGTACTAGAGAATAAGAGAACAAAAAGAAAAAGAATTGTCATGCATACATTCAAAAAATTGATGTATGAAAAAAAAAAAAAAAAAAAAAAAAAAAAAAAGATGAAATGAATGATGAAAAAGGGACCAAACTTTGAAACATGTGAGTAACTTCAAACTCGATTGTCCCTAAAAGTTATAAATATTCTCTAGTACCTTTGCATTGATTGTTATTCCACAAGGTGAATGATCGTAGGATTGAATTTGTTCTTTAACTTCCGTAGGAATGCCTAACTCTAATTTTGTGTAGCCTACTTATCCAAATATGTCCCACCTTTCACCTAAGCCCCGTTATAACCCTAAAGACCTCAAAAGTGTGTAATGATATTGACTTTGATTGATGTTTAGAAACTTTTCAAGCGTATGGTAATATGTAGATCTGCATGTCGACTGGTAGAACCCTATTTCAAATATTTGCGTGGAGTTGTGAAGTGGTGGATGCATACAAGTCAAACTAGCTCATCATTAGCTAGTAAGGTGTTGAACTTTTGGGTACTACTGCTTGAATAGGTAATTGTTATTTCACTGTCGATTGTCAGCTTTGCAAGTAAATTCCTTGAGGACAAGGAATGGTTTAAGTTTGGGGTTGTGATGACACCTTGTCATTACGTAATTTTATATGTATTTTCATCACAAAAAGGAGTTCACAGAAGACTTATGCAGCAAAAAGAGCAGAAAAACTGAAGGAAACGCAAAGAAATAAAACGTGTCACGATTTGGTACAAACGTGACACGATTTGGGAAGCACAAGAAGCCTTGTTTCGACATTAGGAAAACGTGTCACGATTGGTAAAACGTGACACGATTTGGTGAAACCCTAATTCAGTTTCTTGCTCCAGAAGGTAAAAACGTGTCACGATTCACTTAAAACGTGACACGATTTGGGCGATATTCTGTGCCTATTTATGCTGAAGTCTATTCCAAAAACAGGGGTTACGATTTCTAGAGAGCCAAGTGCGATTTTACAACTACAAGGAGGACCAGGAGGACGATTTCTTCATCTTCCAACCACTTTGTGTATGTTTTATTACCTCTAATGATTATGTTATTTGTAAACATTATTATGAGTAGCTAAATCCATTAGAGGTTAGGTCTGAGATGATTCGTTGTAACCCTAATTGAGATATTATGTTGTGAAACTCTATTTATTGTGAATGATATTCTAGTCTTTATTCAATTCAATTGTTCTTAATGCTTTTTATATCCTGATCAAATATAAATATGATTTTGTGAGAATGAATGACTACTGACCATAGCTTTCTACTTAGACCTATTGAATTGTTCTAATAAACATGGTTAGTCTAGGAATGGATAATCGTTTATTAGTGATGTTAGGTTAACGTGCTTTAAACCTTCAAAGATTATTAGACCACCTAAGGGATTAGGGGCTGTAGTTTAAGGAGAGGGTCCTAACTCAAGGGATTGATTAGGACTATTTTGTTAACTATCGTGGGATTAGAAGATCATTCATACGAATAGGTGCAACATAACAATTAGGGGAACATAGATGATTCGAAAGACCTAAACTCATCTCTCTCTTATTCTTGAAAACCAATTTATTTTTAGCAATTATTTTTTATGCAATCAAACCAATCTACTGCCTAGTGGCAAATCAAAATAACCTTTATACATCCTAAAATACAACGTAGTTGAATTATTGAGATTAAAAACAGTCCTCGTGGGATCGATATTTTTACTACTTCGATAGTATTTGGTGCACTTGCCAAACGTCTATCACCGGCCCCTCAAACTGAGAAGCAAGTCAGAGGTTTCCTCGGACGTCTGAATTATATTTCAAGATTCATATCTCACATGACTACTATTTGTGGTCCCATTTTCAAATTGCTCAGAAAGAATCAGCCTGTTGTATGGAATGATGAATGTCAGGAAGCTTTTGATAGCATTAAAGAATATCTGTTGGAACCACCTATCCTCGTCCCACCAGTGGAAGGAAGGCCTTTGATTATGTATCTGTCGGTGTTAGATGATTCAGTGGGTTGTGTTCTCGGTCAACAAGACGAGACCGGTAAGAAAGAGCATGCTATCTACTATCTGAGCAAGAAATTCACCGACTGTGAGACTCAGTATACAATGCTTGAAAAGACTTGTTGTTCTTTAGCCTGGGCTGCCAAACGCCTGCGTCATTATATGGTGAATCATACAACTTGGTTGATATCCCGAATGGATCCAATCAAGTACATCTTTGAAAAGCCTGCTGTCACTGGAAAGATTGCACATTGGCAAATGTTGTTGTCTGAATATGATATTGTGTACAAAGCTCAGAAAGCAATCAAAGGAAGTATCCTTGCTGAGCATCTTGCTTGTCAACCTCTTGATGATTACCAGCCGATTAAGTTTGATTTCCCTGATGAAGAGATCATGTATCTGAAAGCAAAAGACTGTGAAGAACCACTGATTAATGAAGGGCCAGATCCCAATAGCAAATGGGGATTAGTATTTGATGGTGCTGTCAACGCTTATGGTAAAGGAATTGGGGCCATTATTGTAACTCCGCAGGGGCACCACATTCCTTTCACTGCTCGAATAATCTTTGAATGCACAAACAACATAGCTGAATATGAAGCATGCATCTTGGGCATTGAAGAAGCCATTGACCTGAGGATTAAGCACCTTGACATCTATGGAGATTCTGCACTTGTTATTAATCAGATAAAGGGTGAATGGGAGACTCATCATGAGAAGTTGATCCCTTACCATGACTATGCAAGACGTCTGTTGACATACTTTACCAAGGTTGAACTGCACCACATCCCTCGGGATGAAAACCAGATGGCTGATGCTCTTGCTACTTTGTCTTCCATGTTTCGTGTGAACCATTGGAATGACGTTCCCGTAATCAAAGTGCAGCGTCTTGATAGACCCGCTCATGTGTTTACTATTGAAAATGTACCAGATCGGTCTGATGAAGATGTGAATGATAAAAAGCCTTGGTATTACAACATCAAACAATTCTTGCAGAATCATGAATATCCACCTGGTGCTTCCAACAGGGATAAAAAGACCTTGAGAAGATGGGCTAGCAGATTCCTTCTGGACGGAGACATCCTATACAAGAGGAACTATGACATGGTCTTATTGAGGTGTGTTGATAAATAAGAAGCTGAGAAACTGATGCATGATGTACATGACGGCACCTTTGGGACCCATGCTTCGGGTCACACCATGTCAAGGAAATTGTTAAGAGCCGGCTATTACTGGATAACTATGGAGCGTGACTGCCATAAACATGCTAAGAGATGCCACAGATGTCAAATCTATGCTGACAAGATTCATGTGCCTCCACATGCCCTCAATGTTATCTCTTCCCCATGGCCTTTCTCTATGTGGGGCATTGACATGATCGGAAGAATTGAACCAAAAGCTTCCAATGGACATCGTTTCATCCTAGTGGCAATTGACTATTTCACCAAGTGGGTTGAAGCTGCTTCCTATGCCAATGTGACCAAGCAAGTGGTTGTCAAGTTTATCAAGAATAACATCATCTGTCGATATGGTGTTCCCAACAAAATTATCACTGACAATGGTTCCAATCTGAACAATAGTATGATGCAAGCTTTATGTGAAGAATTCAAAATCGAACATCACAACTCTTCTTCTTATAGACCTCAGATGAATGGTGCAGTTGAGGCCGCTAACAAGAACATCAAGAAGATTGTTCAGAAGATGGTCACTACTTACAAAGACTGGCATGAAATGCTGCCGTTTGCCTTGCATGGTTACCGTACTACGGTGCGCAGTTCAACCGGGGCAACTCCTTTTTCTCTTGTATATGGTATGGAAGCAGTTCTCCCTCTGGAAGTGGAGATTCCATCTCTTCGAGTGATCATGGAAGCAAAATTAACTGAGGCTGAATGGTGTCAAAGTCGGTATGATCAATTGAATCTGATTGAAGAGAAACGTATGGATGCTATGACTCATGGACAGTTGTATCAAGTGCGAATGAAGAATGCTTTTGACAAGAAAGTCCGACCTCAAGAATTCAAGGAAGGCGAACTTGTATTGAAAAGAAGAATAAGCCAGCAACCCGACCCAAGGGGCAAGTGGACACCTAACTATGAAGGCCCTTATGTTGTCAAGAAGACTTTCTCTGGTGGTGCTTTGATTCTTACACACATGGATGGTGTTGAGCTCCCAAATCCTGTTAATGCCGATATAGTCAAGAAATACTTTGTCTAGAAAGAAAAGAACAGCGTGGTAGGTCGAAAACCCGAAAGGGCGGCCTAGGCAAAAATGCGCTTCCCGGTGGATCGAAAACCCGAAAGGGCGATCCAGGCAAAAGTTAGGGACAAAAAAATGAATATGTAAAAGCTCGCTGAGATTGTACGCAACTCAGGCAAGAATGAGCGCCTCGATGAGCCGAAAACCCGAAAGGGCGGTTCATGCAAAAATGAGGTTGATAAAAGACAAGTAACTATATCTGGCAAATCACCATCACCCCTTTGGGCATCTGCAACTGTCAATGATCATCTTCATCAGAAGCTTCTGTACTTGTGAATTCAAAATTTCTATGAAATGTAGCGGTCATCGTGTTCAATGTATCACCAACCAATAAAATTACCATTTTCCAAGCTTTGTAAATCCGTGAAGTCATGCCTTTGGCGGACTTTCACTCTTCTACATCAATTTGAGCCTTTCTATTGTTTGAAACTCTGTTTTTTTTCTCTACTTTTAATACCATATACAAAATGTTTTCTTTCTATTTGATAATGTCAAATGTCTGAAACAAACATTTTTGAAAACTAAAAAATCTTTTTCTGTCTATTTTGAAAGCGAACCTGAGCAACAGGGTACATTTCAATGAAACATGCATGAATAAATGGATGTCAATGTCTATCTCAATACATGTTACAAGCAGGTTACTCCCCAGGATGATCTGTGGTCAATGGCAAGAATGAAAAACAGAATGAAAAAATTGAAAAATGAAAATAAAAGCTCGCTAAGTTGAAAACCCGAAAGGGCGGCTTAGGCAAAAATGAGCACCCCGCTGATTGACAACCTATGAAGGCAATTCAGGCAAAAATAGGGGCAATGAAAAGAACTTTTACTCCCCGGTGAATCGAAAACCCGAAAGGGCGGTTCAGGCAAAAATGGGGTTTGAAAATGAAAAATGAAAGAATGAAAAGAATATGAAAGCATTGACCACAGATGCAAACATCCAATGTTTACCCAGCACTGACACGCCTAGCAACGGCGACCTGTATCCAAGAACCTTCCAAGGGTCCTCCCTTTACAAGTTTTGTTGCCCTCAGCCATGGTTCCGATACGTCTCTCAACGACGGTCTCTCCAAAGAGGTTCTCCCCCTGTGAATATGTTGCAGCACGAGCCACTACGTGCCCAATCTTCCAATGTCTTGTCTGCCTTTGTGAAACTTCTCTGCCAAATTGCCAACCAATCATGCATTTCAAGCATTCATACATGCATAATCATGCATTTTTATGTGCTCATACATCCAATAATCTTGCTATACCATGCATACATGTTGCATATCCAACTGTCAGCTGTCAAATTCGATGTCAATTTCAATGTCAAATGTCAATATCCAATGTCAATGTCAATGCCAATCAAATGTCAAGATCCAATGTCAATGTCAATGTCAATGTCAAATGTCAATGCCAATCCAATGTCAATGTCAATCTCCTATGTCAATATCCAATGCCAATGTCAATGTCAATGTCAATGTCAATGTCAATATCCAATGTCAATGTCAATGTCAATTTCAATTTCCAAGCCAATGTCAATGTCAATGTCAATGTCAATGTCAATTTCAATTTCCAAGCCAATGTCAATGTCAATGTCAATTTCAACTTTCAATTCAATTCAAATCAATGTCAATTCACTCTCAATTTACTCTTGGGCCAACAAAAATGGTCATGTCTACTTTCAAATCAAGTCAATGACGATTTACCCTCAATTGGTATCTTGTTAAACCAGACTTCCAATTTGTATCTTGTTACTGGTCAAGTGCCAGGTTCGATCCAAAAAAGAACCACTTGTACCTACTTATATGCCTATGCTTCCGGACAAACGACAAGTTCGATCTAAAAGAACAGTTTGTACCCAGCTTATGCTTTGTTATCGGTCAAACGGCAAGTTCGATCTTAAAAGAACAGTTTGTACCCAGCTTATGCTTTGTTATCAGGTCAAACGGCAAGTTCGATCTTAAAAGAACAGTTTGTACCCAGCTTATGCTTTGTTATCGGTCAAACGGCAAGTTCGATCTTAAAAGAACAGTTTGCACCTTCCCACATGACGTGGTGATAACCCCACAAGCAAGTTCGATCCAAAGAAACAGCTTGTATCAACCCTTTTGTCTATGTCTCCAGCCAAACGGCCAGTTCAATCCAAAGAACAGTTTGTATCTGCCTATCTGTTTGTATCTTCAATCAAGTGTCAAGTTCGATCCAAAGAACAACTTGTATCTGCCTATATGTCTATGTTTCCGGTCAAGTGCCAAGTTCGATCCCAAGAACAACTTGTACCTATCTCTTGTTTTGTTTTCCTTGGTCAAGTGGCTAGTTCGACCCAAAGAACAACTTGTACCCTTTTTCTATCCCCTGGTTTGTCTACCCTGTCAATGTCCACCTGAATCCCCAGTGACATGACATGTTCCATAGACTCCAGTTGTTTGTCTTGCATTCATAATCAAAATGTTGCATGGCATTCATGTTTTGAAAATCTAAGAGCGTATTTTTATGTCCAAAAACAGTGCAAATGTTAATATTTAAGTATCTTCGTCCCGTCAAATCAAAGACTTCGTCTCTTGACTCTCCGGACAAAGAAACTTAAATAGGGGCAGCTGTTATACCCTAATTTTGGACCTAAAAATACTAACTCAATTCTTCTTTTCTCGCATTTCAAGTCATTTGATTTGTCTCTGATCAGTTACATCTTTCTCTGCATTTTATTTCAATATTACTTGCAAAATTCACATAAAAGGGTATTTTAGTCATTTCCTGCATTCAACTCATTTTAATCCTTGAAAATTGTTTGAGTCTTTTAAATTTGGTTTGTATAAGTCCTTATTTCAATCTCATGTCAAAATTCATTTAAAAAAATATCAGTTGAGTCATTTTTAGTCAGTTTAGCCCCTAGGGGCATTTTAGTCATTTCCCATGATAAAATCTCTTTCAATCTTTAAAAATTTGTTTGAGTCCTTTCAAATAGTTTGAATAAGTCTTCATTTCAATTTTATGTCAAAGCCCAATTCAAGATTTGCATTTGAAGTCATTTTGAGTCAGTTTTGCCCCTAGGGGCATTTTGGTCTTTTCATGTGTTAAAACCCTGTTTAAATTCAAAAAAATTGTCTCTGAGTCTTTTAATTCGCTTGTATGATCTCTTGCTTTAATCCCTTGTTAAAAATCATTTTAAAATTGCATTTGAGTTGTTTCGAGTCATTTTAGTCCCTAGGGGCGTTTTGGTCATTTCACATAATATTCCTGATTCGTCTTAATCTGCTTTGTTGTTTTTAATCGTCTCGCTTTACGTTAATTTTCAATTTACTTTTTCAATTCAATTTTTAGTTTTAATTTTCATTCTAGTCCTCGCACTTTTATTATTTGCATTTTAATTCTTTTTTTAGCTTGTTAGAGTTCAAGTGCCACGTGTCCAAATGTTATTGGTCCACAAGAGTTTGTTACAAGTGCAGTGCCACATGTCCCACTCCAATTGGTCCAAGGCTTACCACATCACCTATATAAGTCAAACCCATAGTCAAAATTTCACAACTAATCATTTTTACACAAAAATTCCCAAAAATTCCAAAAAAAATCATTTTTAATTATTTTCTCTCCCATTTTTCTCTCATCTCCAACAACCTCTAACTAACTCCATCTTCAACCACCACAAACCACCATAACCACCATAACTAACCTCCATAACCACCACCTTCAATCTCTAATCACCTTAACAACCTCCTTCCATCGCCATTACCATCACAAAAACCTCACAAATTCACCGTCGAAACTTGCAAGATCCTCACCAATCCGATACACAATAACCAAATTGTTCCAAATCGCGAATCCTAACGGTAACCAATCTGCATTCTCAATTTGATTTCACAAGAAACCGATTGGAACGGAGCCACACATCAGAATCTTCGCCGCACATAACGTCGATTCGGTACAGTGACGAACAACACAATTTGATTGCGAGCAGAACCGAAATCAAAGGAATCTGAAGCTTGGAGTTTCAACAACGACATGGCAGTGGCGGATTCGAGCTCCAAGTGCTTAGGAATTCAATTCTGAACCGAGTTGAGCACAGCAAGAATAGAGGCGAAACAGAGGTAGTGTATTTTCGATTTTGCTCTTTAGATCTGTTGTGTTTGGAAGCTTGTTTTTAAGATTCGTTTTCAGATTCATCTAGAGAGTGAAAAGGGCTTCAATTTGATATAAATTTCTTTGAAAACGGAGTCATTTTGAAACTCCGGCACGGTGGTGCACCACCGGCCACCGTGCCGGAAAATTAAACCTCACCGGAGAAGACAACACAGTGGCGGCATGCTTTATGAGTATAGAGAGAAAGCATAACTTTTGAGATGTTTTTAGTGATAGGTTCACGTGAAAATGCTTTTCATAGCAAACCAGAAGCATGTCATATACTCGACCCATCATATTAACCCAAACCATTTGGTTCGACCCGTTTCATGCTCCATGACCCTACCCGTTTTTGCACTTTGGACTGGGCTTGGGCCTGTTTGGCTTTGTTCTTCAATTCCCAGTTTATTCTTGTGTTATTCTTACACTGCTTTATGCTAATTACACCGCTGGCATGTCCTCTTTTATGTAAAAAATTCCACAATTTTTCTTGTAATTTTCTTGACAATTTTGTGAGGATTTTTGACGTATCTTGTATGTTGATTTTGATCCAAAGTAGGTGAAGTAATTTTGTTTGTGTCGATTTCATTTTCTTTTAATTCTTGATGTCAAATTGTGTTAAAAAATTTCTAAGGCTTGTGTGACTTTTTGGCTCGTAATTGTTGATACTTGATGTTTGCTTATGAAATGTAAATTCATGCTGAAATTCGCTTCAAAATTATGTGCAACCTTCTTGTGCTTTTGGTTCACCTTCTCTTGTAAAATTTTGTGCAAATTTTGAAGTGATTTTGGCTCTTGAAGTTGACTCATAATGGTGACTTTGGTTATGCATTTTTTTTAGTGAGTTGGCTTCTTGATTTAGTATATACTTGCTGTTTGATTCGTTTTCTTGTTGTGGATTTTTGTACCTTGTGAATAATGTGTGTTTCTTGTGCTAAACGAAGTGCAAATAGGCTTGAAAACACTATGATTGTATTGCATGCTAATTTCACTTAATTTCTCACATCA
Organism: Medicago sativa; assembly: GCF_051527215.1. Lineage (NCBI taxonomy): Eukaryota > Viridiplantae > Streptophyta > Magnoliopsida > Fabales > Fabaceae > Medicago > Medicago sativa. Next base: position 9,240,537 of record NC_140755.1, on the reverse strand, counting down.
TGATGGATTTAAAACTCTTGGAATATTACCATTGATGTGAGGATTATAGACCTTAGTTTTGCCTTAGAATTTTAGTGATCTTTCAAGTACTACTTCATCATGTTTTTTTTTTGATTAAGTTCATGGTCATCTCTTTGTTAATTTCTAGTTACTTTAATTTTCTTTACTTGTTTCTATTTCTTTTCTATATTTTTGTGCTACTAACCTCTTTCTTTTCATGTTTCATGAACATATTTCATTCTTCAATTTTAGTTTCATTTCTTGCACTTTAATTCATGCAAAAATTAGAATGTAATACTTAGGACTTTTTGTATTTTACTTTCATGTCACTTTAATTTCTTGCAAGACCATAGAATGTATCTAGGCCAATGATGTAAAGGACTATGGACTCTAATAATGTACACCGACACAAGCACCGACACATGCACACACACCACTTTAGGTATATAGCTAAAATATGCATGTTTAGATGTATGTTTAGGATTGTATGTTTAGATGTATGTTTAGGCTTCACATTTAGAAAAAATCATTTTCCAAAAAAACTTGAACAAACTTCACTCAAACCATTTTCAAAATAAACCTTGGGATCAAAATCCCATTGTATTTTCCTTTTTCATTTTCTTAATCAAAAATTCAATGAAAATAATCATATTTGACTTCTTTTGCAAATGACTAATTCAACCCCCACTTTTTACAATCTCATGCCCTTGAGGCCTCTTTCTATTCTTCAAACTCCAATTTTTAAACTTAAAATCAACCAACAAAAACAAAAACATTTTTGGAAGAGAACTACGGTGGATTTGATCCCTTAAACGGGTACGTAGGCAAGGAACAAAATTCCTTCAATTCAACTAAAATAAAAATCCAAAAACATTCTTCTCCCTCCAATTCTTCACTTAGAATACCCTTAGGTTTAAATAAATACTTTCAAAATAGCATTTAAAAATAAAGCGCGCGCGTAGAAAGTAAAGACGGTTCCTATAGGTTACTATAGTCGTTATGGGTGCCTAACACCTTCCCGTAGCGAAAACAACTCCCGGACCTCGATTCTCAAGGGTTTTGCTTACTTTTTCCCTTCCCAAGAAAAAATAAGATATCACCGGTTAAAAAGGTTCAAACGTAATCAATGTTTGACACCCGAAAACCAAGATAAAACAGCTGGCGACTTCACTGGGGAAATTCGAGAGTTACGCCTAGTCTTTATTTCCACGCTTGCGCTTGTATTTTTACTTGTTTCTTTTACTTGCTTTCCTATGTGAATAAATGTTTAATTTCTTGCAAACGTGTGGGGTGAGAATATCAAAAGTCCTGCACCCGGGCTGAGTGAACTTAGGATTTAGGAGGGATATAATCGACAATTCATTCCGGGGGTTGCCTCGTGTTTTGGATTATGCGATCAATCCCACATAGCTAAGGCATTTTGGAGGTGATATTGTCGGCGCGTGTTGTCGCGTTTAGGCACTTCACTTCTAATTGCTCTATGACGCTATGAACCGTAGATAACCAAACCCATCCATGGCCATTTTCTAGGATGTAGTGCGGAGGCTAAACCGAGTGTTGTCTCGAATTTTAGTCGTCACGCGATACTACACTCAAGTTAGACCTTCCACGTATAATCATGGAGCGAGTGTTGTCTCGTGACACCATGAGATACGTCGGAGAGGTTGCAACTTGGGAACCTTTTTAGAACCCGGTTACTATTATCCTAAAGCCCTAGTTTCACCGGACGCCGTGTCCACCCATGACTCCTCGACTTTGAACTTCAACCCACCATGTTTTCTCCGAACTTGAACATAATCAAGCATTCATGCATACATGCATAAACTTTTTCCATGCATTGTTATCGAAGGGCTTAGACAAGTTGAATTTGTAAACATTGTAGGGATGAAGATGACTAAGTCCTACAAGTTCAAGGAAGTGGATTTGGCTAGTTTGAGAGATTTGGCACTCAAGGTTGAGGATCCGACTGGTTTCCGACGTCGTTACGGGGCTTTACTTACTATTCTCCAGACTAATGTGGATGAGAAGCTTGTGCACACTCTAGTGCAATTCTATGATCCGGAGTGTCGGTGCTTTACTTTCCCTGACTTTCAGTTGGTGCCTACTCTAGAGGCTTATTCTTCCTTGATGGATCTGTCTATTGCTAAGGGGATACCTTTCTCAGGACCGGAAAATCCTCCTACTCCATTGGTTATTGCTAAAGATCTCTATCTCAAGACCACCGATGTCTCCAAGAATCTTGTCACTAAGGCACGCATCCGAGGGTTCACTTCAGAGTATCTTCTTGGGAAAGCCAACCTCAATACCACTTGTCAGGACACTCTTGAGGCTATTCTTGCACTTCTCATCTATGGGCTTATTCTCTTTCCGAATCTTGACGGCTTCGTGGACATGAATGCTATTATGATCTTCCACTCCAAGAATCCGGTTCCTACTTTGCTAGCTGACACATACCATGCTATTCACGATCGTTCCGACAAAGGTCGTGGATACATTCTTTGTTGTGTGCCTCTCCTCTATAGGTGGTTTATTTCGCACCTTCCGAAGTCTTTCCACGACAATCCGGAGAATTGGTCTATTTCACAGAGGATTATGGCTCTCACTCCTAATGAAGTGGTTTAGCTTACTCCAGCTTCTAGAGTTAAGGAAATTATCTTTGGTGGTGGGAAGTTTTTTAATGTACCTCTTCTTGGTACCCGGGGTGGAATCAACTACAACCCGGAGTTTGCTTTGCGACAATTTGGTTTCCCAATGAAAGAAAAACCCATCAATCTTGCTACAGCTCCTTACTTCTTTCACTACTCCAATGCTCCCACGGGAATTAGAGAGGATTTCATGGAAGCTTGGTCTAAACTTCGAAAGAAAGAGGTAAAGCATATGGGTGTAAGGTCTGGTATTGCTCATGAGGCCTATACACAGTGGGTGATAAACCAAGCTGAGGAGATTGGTATGCCTTACCCCTCTATGAGGTATGTGTCTGCAACTGTTCCTACCATGCCTTTGCCTCTACTCCCACCTACCCAGGAGATGTATCAGGAGCATCTAGCTATGGAGAGTCGGGAGAAGCATCAGTGGAGAGCTAGGTACTATGAGGCTGAGAACTTGATCATGACTTTGGATGGAAAGGACGAACAGCAGACTCATGAGGTCCTGACACTGAAGAAAGAGTTAGCTAAGGCTAAGAGAGAGATTGAGGAGAAAGATAGATTGCTTATGAGGGACTCCAAGAGAGTTAGGGGGGCCCGTGACTTCTATGCACGATACTGCGACTATGAGTCTGAGTCTGAGGATGATGCTTCGACTTCCTATGCTTGAGGATTTCCATTCCCTGTTGTTATTTCCATTTGGTTATGTTGAAATTGTCTTGTAAAACTATATGTTGGTTGTTTGTTCCCGTTTATGTTAATTGCTGTTTAAGTAATGTTTACAAGTTTATAATTTGTCTAAAACCCTTCGATAACACAAAAAGAGTCTTTTTGCATATGCATTAACACATTTCATGCATCATATGCATGCATTGGTCACAAAAGACTTCTCTCGTGCTCATTGCCTCCTGGTTTTGTCCGCCGCAGTCTGAAAAGTGGCTCGTGTTCGCAAAGTCTACCAACCAGATAGAATTCATCAAACAAGATTTCACAAGAGAAGGATCATGGCTAACTTTGAAGAAGAAAATGCTCAGCTCCGTGCCGAATTGGCTGCTATGAAAGAAGACTTGGCTAAGGCTCATGACGCTATGTCCGCTATGCTGGCTGCACAAGAACAACCAGCCACATCTGTCCCAGTTTCTACTGAAGCAATTCCGTCTATCCCACTATCTACTGTGGCTACTGATGCTTGGTTTGTTATGCCCAACGGCCGTCCTTATGGACTCCCACCTTTCTATTCTCCTAATACTGCTGCTGGCGTCTCTGGTTTTGCTGGTCAAGGACAGATTCCTGTATCTACTGCTATGCCTCAGGTGACTACTGTTGTTACCGACCCAATTGTACACACTGTGCAACAGGTGATTGATGTTGATACTCCGCGTGGACAAGATCCCGCAATGGAATCTATGAAAAGACAGTTGAAGGAGTTGGCTGGAGAACTCCGTGAGGTCAAGGCTAGCCGGGGAAGCAATGGTGCTCCTGCTAAAGCTCGTGATCTATGCTTGGTATCCCGATTTGAGGTTCCTAAGAAATTCAAAGAGCCAGAATTTGACAAATACAATGGGACTTATGAACCAGAAATTCAAAGAGCCAGAATTTGTCCCCACCATGGCCTAGAGAAGTGGCTTATAGTCCACACTTTTTATAATGGCTTGTCTTATACCACTAAGATGTCTGTTGATGCAGCTGCAGGTGGAGCACTTATGAACAAGAATTACACGGAGGCGTATGCCTTGATCGAAGACATGGCTCAGAATCACTACAAGTGGACCGACGAGAAAGCCATCACTAGTTCTTCACCCTCCAAAAGGGAGGCAGGTATACATGAAGTCTCTAACTATGACCACCTTGCTTCTAAAATTGATACACTAGCTGAAAAACTTGAAAAGCTCAATGTTAGTGCTATCAATTCTGCTTCTACTCCTTCTTGTGAAATATGTGGTATAACTGGTCATGCTGGTGTTGATTGCCAACTAGGTAGTGCTATTAATGGTGTTGAGCAAATGAATTATGCTCAATACAACCAAGGGATGCGACAAAATCAAAATTTTTATAAAAACCAAAATCCCTATGGACAAGTAGGACCACCCGGTTATGCAAACAACCAAAGGTTCACTCAGAAGTCCAATTTGGAAATTTTGTTGGAAAATTCTATTGCCAACCAAAACAAACAACTTCAAGAACTTAAAAACCAAACTGGATTTCTGAATGATTCCCTTTCCAAGCTCAATACCAAGGTTGATTCTATTGCTACTCACTCTAAAATGCTTGAAACACAAATCGCCCAAATAGCCCAACAAGTGGCTACATCTTCCCAAACACCGGGAGTCTTTCCTGGTCAAACCGAAGCCAATCCCAAAGCCCAAGTTAATGTCATATCTTTTGGGGGTAGTAAGTTAGGCGAAACTCTTGCTAAGGTTAAAAACAGTGGGAAAGAAAATGTCAAGCCCTTAGGTGATAAAGTCGTGATAGAAGAAGCAAAACCACTTGAAGAAAACAAAACTCCATCCCCTTTAAATCCTGATAAGCTTAAACTAGAGGGTAAGTTTGAAAAATTTGTTAACATACTTAGGAAGATTTGCATTAAACTTCCCTTTGCTGAAGCTTTGTCTAGGATGCCTCTATATGCCAAGTTTTTAAAGGAAATTTTTTCAAAGAAAAGGGCTATAGAGCATAATGAGACAATAGCCTTGGCTAGGGAAACTAGTGCAATCATACAAGAAGCCCCTCCTAAGCTTAGAGATCCAGGTAGCTTTGCCATACCGTGTGAAATTGGGAATGAAACCATAAACAAAGCCTTATGTGACTTAGGAGCTAGTGTTAGTTTGCTGCCTTTGTCTCTTCTTAAAAGGATAGGGATAGGAGAGTTGAAACCTACCGAGATGGAATTAAAAATAGCTGATCGTTCTACCATGAAACTTGTAGGATTTGTCGAGGACATACCTGTTAAGATAGAGGGGATATACATCCCCACTGATTTTGTAGTCGTTGACATTGAAGAGGACGATGATGTCCCTATAATCCTAGGTAGACCCTTCCTTGCAACTGCGGGAGCTCTCATTGATGTTAAACTTGGTAGGATAGTCTTTCAAGTGAGTGATAAAACGGTAGGATTTGAGTTGGAAAACGTTATGAAAGGTCCCGCTCTTTACTCTTGTTGCATGCTTAACGATCATGTTGTGAAAGAACGTTTTATAGCGTCATCTACACAATATGATATCTTTGATCCATTCTAAGGACTCTTTCTAACCGTCAAGCTAATGACATTAAAAGAGCGCTTCGTGGGAGGCAACCCACGCATTTTACTGCTTTTGTTTTGTTTTTCTTTGTTTTAAGTTGTTTTGTAGGTAATTGTCCGAGTTGATTTGAAAAGATGGAAAAATTTTGAAAGCCCCAGGACCAGAAAGGTGGCACGGCCCGTGCTAGGTATGGCACGGCCGTGCCAAGTTTTTAAAAGAAAATTTGATGGTTGAAGTCAGAAAGATGGCACGGCCCGTGCCAAGGGTGGCACGGCCGTGCCCGTGTTCTAGCACACTATATACCAACTTTTCTTCTTCTTCTCCATTCATTCTCAAACCACAAACCTCTCTCTACCTTCAAACTTCTCTCTAAACCTCCATAACCTTCAAACCTTCAAACCTCCCTAACTCACTCAAATCTTAACCAAACCACTCAATTCTTTCACCAATCAACCACAAACTTCATCCAAAACAAAAACCACCAATCAAAAACATCCTTCATCCATTCAAACCCATAATTCACCAAAACCCTAATCTTTTGAAACCTAACCCAAACACCACAAAACCTCAACCAATCTCCATAAATAAACCCTTAAATCTTACTTAAACATCCACCCCAACCCTAAACCAATCCTTTTCACCAAAAATCTTCCAAAACCCCAAACTTTCATACCAACCATAACCAAGGTCAAATGGCTTCAAGAAGAAGAAGTGGAAAGGAGCCAGCAAGTTCCTCCGGTCCTCCCCCAAAGAAGCAAGCCCAAGTGAAAAATCATGGGATCCAGTTCAAAAACAACAAGCAACGGGACAGGTATAAAATTCTAATCTCTAAACACTTGCATCCTTCTCGTTATCCTGATCCCAATACTTTAGATGTGCTAGAACTGTTTGATGATGTCTCTAGGTTGATAGGAAAGTTAGGTTGGACTGATTTGCTAAAACCTATGAGGGGTTATGAAAACTTCACTTATGAATTCTTAAGCTCAATTGTTTTCACTAAAGATAAGTTGAATTTTGATAACCCTAACCATAGAGTTGTTTTCCGGTTAATGAATATCGATTATGACATGTCACTTCAGCACTTTTGTGAAGCCTTAGGTTTTGCAAATGAAGGATATATTCATGATCATTGGGATCCTAGCCTAAAACCGGATAACTATGACCCAGCTGCCTTTTGGACACGCATCACCGGCGTTTCCAACTATGTTCCTAGAGCCAACAAAGCTAGCAACATCCACAACCCCGTACTTAGGTACCTCCAAAGGGTAATGGCTTGCACTATTTGGGGTAGAACCGAGCTAGGAAACACTAGAACCGATGAATTGTTCATGCTATGGGCAATGCTCCACAACCACCCCGTCAATACTTGTTTTTATTTGATCGATTACCTAGACTTTGTCGGTACTAGACCGGCCGGTAGAGGAGACATAGTGGTGGGTGGCATCATTACATATATAGCTAGATGTTTTGGAGTGGGCGAAGATGAGGGGATCAAACCAATTGAGGGAAACAATAGGCTTAACATAGAAACCCTTATCGCTATGAATTTTATCAAACATCGTCCACCGCTCCATTACCAACTTAAGCTAAATATGCCAATCGTGTTTTTATTGCCTAACCCATCTCGAACTACCACCGAGGTGGAAGAAAATTGGTTGTATGTTAATGATGTGCAGGTTCTTGGTGAGCAAGATGATGAAGAAGGAGAAGGTGCTAACTTGCACCATGATGAAGGAGAAGGTGCTAACTTGCACCAAGAGGGGCACCATGGCCATGAAACCGGTGAGCTTAATGAGAATCAAAGATGGACATGGATTCACAATGAAATCGAGAGGATGAGCACCGAGCAACAAAGGCAAGGTGTTGAGATCTCCGGCCTTCGCAATGAAGTTCAAAGGGGCAACCGTGTTAATGATGAAAATAATGAGATGCTCCGTCGGATGATGCAACACCTCCAACTTCAAGGTCCTCCTTACGGACCTCAATAAACAAATGTGAGCTTTCCTCTTCCTCTCTTCCCTTCTTCTTCTTCCTATCTCTCTCATTCTTCTTCTACTCATCTCTTTCTCCTACTCTTCTTCTATTCCTTCTTTCTTCTTCTACTTCTTCTCCTTCTTTTAATTTCTTTTTCTTTTGAATCATTGAGGACAATGCTTCCCCTAAGTGTGGGGGGGGGGGGGGCCTAATAAAGTGTCTAGAGTCGTAGTGTTCCCAAACTCCCTTGAACTTTATTCTTTTATTTTGTTTTTATAGCAAGAAGCATGACTAGTAGCTTGTTTTTAATGTAAATATGGCATGAAATTTTTTTGTTTTGTCTCTTCTTTAGGTCGCCTCTTGTACACGAAAATAGTTTCTTGTGTTTCTTATGTTCTTGCTATACCCATATCATGTTTTATTGTGAAATTCTCCAATGAGAAAAGCACCCGGTTGCAATCCTTGAGTAAATGTATGAATAGGTATTTTAAGGAACACGTTCTATCTTTAGTGTTAACTTAGACCCTTTAAAGTCTTAAGAGTAAAAGTAGTATAAGTTTGTGTGGGAAAATTAATCAAATTGTTCTTAATTGTTATATTCTTTAATTTGTTAATGTTAAATGGGGCGGGAGAATGGCACCAACATATGGGGGAAAGGACAATTACATCCTAACTTCCTAATTGTGGTGGTGACTCCCTAATTTGAACTTAAAGTGAAACTAATTCATCAATGCTAGGGGGAAAGGACAATTACATCCAAAAAGACTTCCTACGCGGAGATGAAACAAATAATAATTTTGCAGCACTGCTTAGGGTGATTTTGAATCTAGGGGGAAAGGACAATTACATCCGAGAAGACTTCCTACGAGGATAGATAGCCCCTAAGCATCTGCAGCCCCTTGTGCTTAATCGTTAAATTAATTCAATCTTAACTTTAATTCCCATCACTCTTATATGAAATGAAGAAAGGACTTTTCTCGGTTACTTTAGCACTAAGGATAGAACCTATTCCTCATAATATTTGTCTTATACAGGAGCAAGAAAAGGGTTGGACTGCACACACACACTCACTTGAGACTTGATGTTGGGTAGAATAGGTTCATGAGAGGAATTTGAAATTGTAATTAGTGTACTTGAGGCAAAGCCTTTCTCTAGAGACATTTGTTCTTAATATTGCCATAATCAAATCTTTTGTTGCTGCTATGTTTGCTGCCTTTTGCTTGAGGACAAGCAAAGATTCAAGTGTGGGGGAGTTTGATGAGTCATAGATAGTATAATTTATTGCCTTATTTAGTTTAGTTTTATTTTAGATTTGATTTAGTTTTATTGCATTTTATTTTATATTAGAATATTTTACTTCAAATTGTATTTTATTTTATTTTAGGAATAAATATATGGTGGAAGGTGCCTTGGAGCAAAAGAAAGAGGACTGGAGCAAAATACAGCGCAAGAATACGAAGATACGGGGCAAAAATATATTCCCCCAACTCAGAAGCTTGGCACGGCCCGTGCCAACATGTGGCATGGCCGTGCCCGTCCCAGAAACCACTTTTGATGCTTTTTCTTCAAGGCCAAGTTACCCTGTTGCGGCTTTACCGTTTTATCCTTTTAGTTGCTTAGTTTCTAAGTCAATTGTAAAGCTATAAATAGAGTAGCTCTCCACCATAAACAATGATGCTTTACTTTGTTTATTTCAATTGCTATTTTAATAAAAGTCTTTATTTTCCCTTTTACTTTCTTTGCAATTTATTTTACCGTATTTCTCTTTTCTTCCTCCATGTCTACGATGAACATGAGTGAGTAGACTTCTTAGTCTTAGGATTATTGGGGAGTCTAATGACTCAATCCTAAACAAAACATGTCTAAACCCTAATTTCTATGTAACCCTAATTTCTAATCTAGATTCACCGTCTTAACGTGGATTAACAATTATCAAACTGTGGAAGCGAAAGCGGAGGGTTTGATAATCGTTAATCCATCATCCCAAACATCAATTCATAAAGCGAGAGCGGAGTCTTGATGTTGGAACAAGTGAATCTAGACAATAATTGCAAAACAGTGAAATAGTCTTTGCAATTATTGAGACAAAGAGTAGTTTCAATCCTCTATGCATCTTCTAGTAATCATGTCAGCGAAATAGGCTTGGTTGCTAGAAGTAAACTCTCACCGGACTTTCATCGGAAAGGTGAGGGGCTAAGGGAAACCGGTCTTTAGAAATTAGTGTGTAAATCATGAAATTAGATGTTTAGGTTTTGTCTAGTGAAGGATTAGTTATTAAGATGAACCAATGATCCTAAGGCCTCTTTATTATTATTGTTTTTACCTTCAGCAATCAAACTCTCTTCTATTAACTTTCTCTCCTCTAATCATTCATTAAAAGTTAATTAAGTTGAACAACTCCCTAGCGGAACGATACTCTACTTACTACTATTACTTCGATAGGCCGTGCACTTGCGGTTTGGCCCTATCAAAACCTCCGCCTAATCCTTTGCCTCCCAGGTTCCGTCAGGATCTTACATGTGAATTCCATCAGGATGCTCAAGGCCATGATGTTGAGGGGTGCTATGGTCTGAAGTATATTGTAAAAGACCTGATAGAACAAGGACGGTTGACCTTTGAGAATAGTGTTCCTCATGTTCTTGACAATCCACTTCCAAACCATGTTGCTGTTAACATGATTGAAGCTTTTGAAAGAATTCCCGTTCCTCAAGAGGATCCCACATTGAGTGTCCGCAATGTTGTTACTCCCTTGGTACCGCTACATATCAAACTTTGTCAGGCTTCTTTGTTCAATCACGATCATGCTTCTTGTTCAGAATGTCTCCAAAATCCTATGGGTGGTTGTGTGGTGCAAGATGATATCCAGAGCCTGATGGATGACAAGCGCTTGATTGCCAGTGATGTTTGCGTGATTGTGCCAGTGTTTCATGATTCTCCTGTTGAAACTGCATCTCAGACAAGGAATGTTGAACCCTTAGTGATCAGATTACCTGGTCCTGTATCTTATGCCTCTACAAAAGCAATCCCTTACAAGTACAATGAAACCATGATTAAGAATGGAGTGGAAGTGCCTCTGGTATCCCCAGCTACGATTGATAATGTTGCAGGAGAAATTACAGCTTTGAGAAGCGGAAAAGTCCGTCCACCCTTGTTCCAAAAGAAGGTGGTTACACCTGTTGCCACGATAACTCCACCAGTTGCTCCTCCTATTGACAAGAACACCGGCCCAACAGGCCAATCTATTGAAGAGTCCAATCTGGACGAAATTCTGAGGCTTATCAAAAAGAGCGATTATAAGATTGTAGACCAGCTGCTGCAAACTCCGTCAAAAATATCCATCTTATCTCTGCTCCTGAGCTCAGAGGCTCACAGGAAAGTGTTGATGAAGGTACTGGAACAGGCCTATGTTGATCACGAGGTCTCTGTGGATCAGTTTGATGGAATAGTGGGTAACATTACTGCTTGTAATAACTTGGGATTTGGTGATGATGAGCTCCCCGAAGCAGGGAAACACCACAATTTGGCTCTGCATATCTCAGTACACTGCAAGTCTGACATGATATCCAATGTGTTGGTGGACACTGGATCATCCTTAAATGTAATGCCTGAGTCTACACTAAGACAGTTGAGTCATCATGGAATTTCTCTGAGGGGAAGCAGCTATTTGGTTAAGGCTTTCGACGGATCTCGCAAAGATGTTCTTGGGGAAGTAGACTTGCCAATTACCATTGGTCCTGAGACATTCCAGATCACTTTCCAGGTCATGGATATCAATGCTTCTTACAGCTGTCTCCTTGGAAGACCGTGGATTCACGACGCTGGAGCAGTAACTTCTACTCTGCATCAGAAACTCAAGTTCGTCAGGAATGGTAAGATTGTCACTGTACATGCTGAAGAAGCATATCTAGTTAGCGAAGTGTCATCTTTCTCTTGTGTTGAAGCAGGGTCCGCCGAAGGGACGTCATTTCAAGGTTTGACTGTTGAAGAGGCAGAACCCCGGAGAGCTTGTGCTAGCATGGCTTCACTGAAAGACGCCCAGAAGGCTGTTCAAGAAGGGCAAGCTGCCGGCTGGGGCAAAGTGATTCAGATTTTGGAAAACAAGCGTAAAGAGGGCCTTGGATTCTCCCCCGACCTCAGGCGTTTCAACAGGAACTTTCTACAGTGCTGGGTTTATCAATACTATTGCTGAAGATGCTGCTGAAAGTAGTTACGTGCCTACATTTGTTGTACCAGGAGGCATTATGAGAAATTGGGAGGCCATTGATGTTCCTTTAGTCATGCATGCTTCCATGTAATGTGTCTTGTTGCTCATGTTTTCTTTGTTTTCAAAATAACAATCCTTTCGCTCTGCCCAAGGCGAAAGTGATATCATTGTAAGGGCATGTTTGTTTCGGCATTGCCGTTATCAATAAAAGTTGTCGTCTTTCCCGCGACTCTTTGTTTTTTACTTCTTAGTGCCTTTTTCTTGGAAATAATGGTAATGCCAGAAAGAACCAAAACATCTGTATTTTCTTATTAATTTCAAAAATCTGCATAAAAAACATTTTTTCTAAAAGCATCCCAATCATATTATGCAGATTGAACCACAATAAACCCGTTGAACACAGTGACCCTATGGTTCCTCCAAATTTTGAATTCTCTGTATATGAAGCTGAAGATGAGGAGGATGATGAAGAGATACCGTATGAGATCACTCGACTGCTTGAACAAGAAAGAAGAGCCATTCAGCCTCACCAGGAAGAGATTGAGCTCATCAACCTGGGTACTGAAGAGAACAAGCGAGAGATCAAGATCGGTGCTGCACTTGAGCCAGAGGTGAAAAAGAAGATTACTCAGCTTCTCCATGATTATCCAGATGTCTTTGCATGGTCCTATGAAGACATGTCGGGTCTAGATCCCAAGATTGTGGAACATCGGATACCGACAAGACCTGAATGTCCTCCCGTCAAACAGAAATTGAGAAGGTCTCGTCCAGACATGGCTCTTAAGATCAAAGCTGAAGTGCAAAAGCAAATCGATGCGGGTTTCCTCATGACAGCTGAATACCCTGAATGGATTGCCAACATTGTGCCAGTACCAAAGAAAGATGGGAAAGTTCGAATGTGTGTTGATTACAGAGATTTGAATAAAGCCAGTCCGAAAGATAATTTCCCATTGCCTCATATTGATGTGCTTGTTGACAGTACCGCTCAGTCTAAAGTGTTCTCTTTTATGGATGGTTTCTCCGGTTACAATCAGATATGAATGTCACCTGAAGATAGAGAAAAGACGTCCTTCATCACTCCATGGGGAACATTCTGTTATAAAGTGATGCCGTTTGGCTTGATAAATGCTGGTGCTACCTATCAAAGGGGTATGACTACTCTGTTTCATGATATGATTCACAAAGAGATTGAAGTATATGTTGATGACATGATTGTGAAGTCAAGTGATGAGGATCAGCATGTTGTGTATTTGAAAAAGATGTTTGAAAGATTAAGAAAGTACAAGCTGCGGTTGAATCCCAACAAGTGTACATTTGGTGTAAGATCTGGAAAGTTGCTAGGCTTCATTGTCAGTCAAAGAGGTATTGAAGTTGATCCCGACAAAGTCCGAGCCATCAGAGAAATGCAGGCCCCTCAAACTGAAAAGCAAGTCAGAGGTTTCCTCGGACGTCTGAATTATATTTCAAGATTCATATCTCACATGACTACTACCTGTGGACCGATTTTCAAATTGCTCAGAAAGAATCAGCCTGTTGTATGGAATGATGAATGTCAGGAAGCGTTTGATAGCATTAAGGAATATCTGTTGGAGCCACCTATCCTTGTCCCGCCAGTGGAAGGAAGGTCTTTGATTATGTACCTGTCAGTGTTAGATGATTCCGTGGGTTGTGTCCTCGGTCAACAAGATGAGACTGGAAAGAAAGAGCATGCTATCTACTATCTGAGCAAGAAATTCACTGACTGTGAGACTCGGTATACAATGCTTAAGAAGACTTGTTGTGCTTTAGCTTGGGCTGCTAAACGCCTGCGTCATTATATGGTGAATCATACAACTTGGTTAATATCCCGAATGGATCCAATCAAGTACATCTTTGAAAAGCTTGCTGTTACTGGAAAGATTGCACGTTGGCAAATGTTGTTGTCTGAATATGATATTGTGTACAAAGCTCAGAAAGCAATCAAAGGAAGTATCCTTGCTGAGCATCTTGCTTGTCAACCTCTTGATGATTACCAGCCGATTAAGTTTGATTTCCCTGATGAAGAGATCATGTATCTGAAAGCAAAAGACTGTGAAGAACCACTGATTAATGAAGGGCCAGATCCCAATAGCAAGTGGGGATTGGTGTTTGATGGTGCTGTCAATGCTTATGGTAAAGGAATTGGGGCCATTATTGTAACTCCGCAGGAGCACCACATTCCTTTCACTGCTCGAATAACCTTTGAATGCACGAACAACATAGATGAATATGAAGCATGCATCTTGGGCGTTGAAGAAGCCATTGATCTGAGAATTAAGCACCTTGACATCTATGGAGATTCTGCACTTGTTATTAATCAGATAAAGGGTGAATGGGAGACTCATCACGAGAAGCTGATCCCATACCGTGACTATGCAAGACGCCTGTTGACATACTTTACAAAAGTTGAGCTGCACCACATCCCTCGGGATGAAAACCAGATGGCTGACGCTCTTGCTACTCTGTCTTCCATGTTTCGTGTCAATCACTGGAATGATGTGCCCGTGATCAAAGTGCAGCGTCTTGATAGACCCGCTCATGTGTTTACTATTAATGATGGAAAACCTTGGTATTACAACATCAAACAATTCTTGCAGAATCATGAATATCCACCTGGTGCTTCCAACAGGGATAAAAAGACATTGAGACGATGGGCTAGTGAATTCCTTCTGGACGGAGAAATCCTATACAAGAGGAACTATGACATGGTCTTGTTGAGATGTGTTGACAAACAAGAAGCTGAGAAATTGATGCATGATGTACATGATGGTACTTTTGGGACCCATTTTTCGGGCCACACCATGTCAAGAAAGCTGTTAAGAGCCGGTTATTACTGGATAACTATGGAGCGGGACTGCCACAAACATGCCAAGAGATGCCACAAGTGTCAAATTTATGCTGATAAGATTCATGTACCTCCACATGCCCTCAATGTTATCTCTTCCCCATGGTCTTTCTCTATGTGGGGCATTGACATGATCGGAAGAATTGAACCAAAAGCTTCCAACGGACATCGTTTCATTCTAGTGGCAATTGACTACTTCACTAAGTGGGTTGAAGCTGCTTCCTATGCAAACGTGACCAAGCAAGTGGTTGTCAAGTTCATCAAGAATAACATCATCTGTCGATATGGTGTTCCCAACAAATTTATCACTGACAATGGTTCCAATCTGAACAATAGCATGATGCAAGCTTTATGTGAAGAATTCAAAATCGAACATCACAACTCTTCTCCTTACAGACCTCAGATGAATGGTGCAGTTGAGGCCGCTAACAAGAACATCAAGAGGATTGTTCAGAAGATGGTTACTACTTACAAAGACTGGCATGAGATGCTACCTTTTGCCCTGCATGGTTACCGTACTACGGTACGCAGTTCAACTGGGGCAACTCCTTTCTCTTTGGTATATGGCATGGAAGCAGTTCTCCCTCTGGAAGTGGAGATTCCGTCTCTTCGAGTGATCATGGAAGCAGAATTAACTGAGGCTGAATGGTGTCAAAGTCGGTATGATCAATTGAATTTGATTGAAGAGAAACGTATGGATGCTATGGCTCATGGGCAGTTGTACCAAGTGCGGATGAAGAATGCTTTTGACAAGAAAGTCCGACCTCGAGAATTCAAGGAAGGCGAACTTGTATTGAAAAGAAGGATAAACCAACAACCCGACCCAAGGGGCAAGTGGACACCTAACTATGAAGGTCCTTATGTTGTCAAGAAGGCTTTAGCTGGTGGTGCTTTGATCCTTACACACATGGATGGTCTTGAACTCCCAAATCCTGTCAATGCCGATATAGTCAAGAAATACTTTGTCTAAAAAGAAAAGAACAGCGTGGTAGGTCGAAAACCCGAAAGGGCGGCCTAGGCAAAAATGCGCTTCCCGGTGGATCGAAAACCCGAAAGGGCGGTCCAGGCAAAAGTTAGGGACAAAAAAATGAATATGAAAAAGCTCGTTGAGATTGTACGCAACTCAGGCAAGAATGAGCGCCTCGATGAGCCGAAAACCCGAAAGGGCGGTTCATGCAAAAATGAGGTTGACAATACAAGACAAGTAACTATGTCTGGCAAACCACCATCACCCCTTGGGGCATCTGCAACTGTCAATGATTTTCTTCATCAGAAGCTTCTGTACTTGTGAATTCAAAATTTCTATGAAATATAGCGGTCATCGTGTTCAATGTACCACCAACCAATAAAATTACCATTTTCCAAGCCTTGTAAATCCGTGAAGTCATGCCTTTGGGCTGACTCTCACTCTTCTACGTCAATTTGAGCCTGTGCTTTTGTTTGAAACTCTATTTTTCTTTCTATTTTCAATGCTATATACAAAATATTTTCTTTTCATCTTGATAAAGTCAATGTCTGAAACAAACATTTTTTTGAAAAAAAACTGAAAAATCTTTTTCTATCTATTTTGAAAGCAAACCTGAGCAATAGGGTACATTTCTATTGCTCAGGTTTGCTTTCAAAATAGATAGAAAAAGATTTTTCAATGTCTATTTCAATACATGTTACAAGCAGGTTACTCCCCAGGATGATCTGTGGTCAATGGCAAGAATGAAAAAACAGAATGGAAAAAATGAAAAAATGCAAATAAAAAGCTCGCTAAGTTGAAAACCCGAAAGGGCGGCTTAGGCAAAAATGAGCACCCCGCTGATTGACAACCTATGAAGGCAATTCAGGCAAAAATGGGGCAATGAAAAGAATTTTACTCCCCGGTGAATCGAAAACCCGAAAGGGCGGTTCAGGCAAAAATGGGATTGAAAAGTGAAAAATGAAAGAATGAAAGAATGAAATATTGAAAAGCGTTGACCACAGATACGAACATCCAAACGTTTACCCAGCACTGACACGCCTAACAACGGCGATTTGTACCAAAGAATCTTCCAAGGTTCCTTTCTCTACAAGTTTTATTGCCCTCAGCCATGGTCTTGATACGTCTTGACGACGATCTCTCCAAAGAGGATTTCTATGTGAATATGTTGCAGCACGAGCCACTACGAGCCCAATCTTCCAACGTTTTGTCTATCTCTGTGAAACTTTCTTGTCGAGTTACAAACCAATCATGCATTCCAAACATTCATACATGCATAACCATGCATTTTATGTGCTCATACATTCAATAATCTTGTCATATCATACATACATGTTGCATTTCCAATCTTCACTTTCAAAATTCAACTCACTTCCAATTTCAATCCAATTTCAATTTCAACTCGATCCAATTTCAACTGTCAAACTCAATCTCAATCTCCAATTTCAATCCAATCACAATTTCAATTTCAACTGTCAAACTCAATTTCAATCTCCAATTTCAATCCAATCACAACTTCAATTTCAACTGTCAAATTCAATTCAATTTCAACCTTCAATCCAAATTCAATGTCAATTTAATTCAATTCAATTTCAAACTCTCAATTCAATGTCTATGTCTATGTCTCTGATCAATCTCAATTTTCAATCTCTCTTTCAATCTCAAATTTTCAATTCAATGTCTGTGTCAATGTTAATCAACTCTCAATTTACTCTTGGGCCAACAAAAATGGTCATGTCTATTTCCAAGTCAAGTCAATATCAACTTACTCTCAATTTGTATCTTTCTAAATCAAACTTCCAATTCATATCTTGTTATTTGTCAAGTGACTAGTTCGATCCAAAGAACAGCTTGTACCTGCTTATATACCTATACTTCCGGACAAACAACAAGTTCGATCCAAAGAACAGTTTGTACTCAGTTTATGCTTTGTTATCAGTCAAACGACAAGTTCGATCCAAAGAACAGTTTGCACCTACCCACATGATGTGGTGATGATCCAGCGGCGAGTTCGATCCAAAGAACAGTTTGTATCTACCCTTTTGTCTATATCTCCAGCCAAACAGCCAGTTCGATCCAAAGAACAGTTTGTACCTGTCTATCTGTTTGTATCTTCAATCAAGTGTCAAGGTCGATCCAAAGAACAGCTTGTATCTGCCTATATGCCTATGTTTCCGGTCAAGTGTCAGGTTCGATCCCAAGAACAGCTTGCACCTATCTCTTGTTTTGTATTCCTTGGTCAGGTGGCTAGTTCGATCCTAAGAACAGCTTGTACCCTATTTTCTATCCCCTGGTTTGTTTACCCTGTCAATGTCTACCTAAATCCCCAGTGATATGACATGTTCTGTAGACTCCAGTGTGTTTGTCTTGCATTCATAATCAAAATATTGCATGACATTCATGATTCTAAAAATCCGAGAACGTATTTTTATGTCCAAAAACAGTGCAAATGTTAATATTTAAGTATCTTCGTCCCGTCAAATCAAAGACTTCGTCTTTTGACTCTCTGGACAAAGAAACTTAAATAGGGGCAGCTGTTATGCCCTAATTTTGGACCTAAAAATACTAGCCCCATTCTTCTTTTCTTGCATTTCAAGTCATTTGAATCGTCTCTGATCAATTACATCTTTCTCTGCATTTTATTTCAATATTACTTGCAAAAATTCATGAAAAAGGGTATTTTAGTCATTTCCTGTATCCAAACTCATTTTAGTCCTTGAAAATTGTTTGAGTCCTTTCAAATAGTTTGAATAAGTCTTTGTTTCAATCTCATGTCAAAATCCATTTCAAAAATTGCATTTGAAGTCATTTTGAGTCAGTTTAGCCCCTAGGGGCATTTTAGTCTTTTCATGTGTTAAAACTCTGTTCAATTTCCAAAAATTGTCTCTGAGTCTTTTAATTTCGCTTGTATAAACTCTTGCTTTAATTCCATGTCAAAAAACCATTTTAAAATTGCATCTGAGTCATTTTGAGTCATTTTAGTCCCCAGGGGCATTTTGGTCTTTTCACACGAAATTTCGGCAGAGAGAGGTCACTTTAAAGTACCTCATTTAAGTAATTGGTTCGTTTTAGTCCGTTTTGTCATTTTTAATCGTTTCACTTTACGTTATTTCCAAATTACATTTTTTACCAATTTTATTTTAATTACTTTTTAGTCCTTTTTGTCATTTTGCATTTTAGTCCTCTATTTTTAGATAATTGCAAATTTGTCCAGAAAGTTTGTTATGAGTCCAAGTCCACGTGTCATTATCTTACTGGTCCAGGTCCATACATGTGTCAGCCTATAAAAAGGCCCAGTCATCACAAGATCCATTCACTTTTTTACAACTCATCAAAAACACTTTTTCTTTCTCTCTCTCCACCAAAAACAGATCAAACCATCAAGATTCACATGAACTTGATGAATTTCATCAAGAACACATGAATCTCAAACCCTAACAAACTCAATTTTCTCCCAAAAACAACACAAATTTCCAGAATTCGCCAAGATTCAACATCACAGAATCAACAGCACCAAACCACAAGTTTCGAATCCAATCTCAGTACCAAATCACCAATTCGAATTCAGCAACTTCGGTACCAAACCACACCAAATCGAATCCAAAAGTTCCAGTACCAATTCACGCATTCGAATCCAATTTCACTAAATCGAAACTGAAATTCCTCAAATCCGAATCAAAAATCTCGGAATGAAGAACAACAACAACAATTTCTGAAACTGCGACGAGTTCGTGATAAGAAGAGGAAACAGAATCAAATCCAAAAAAACAAGAAGGAAAGTGAAAATAATTGGAACTGTTAGCATCAACATCAGCTTGCACGCGCTCGGATCGGAGAAAGAATCAGAAGGAACGCTACATCAACGTTCAAGCTAAGGTACTCCTTTGCTCTTTCTCCACTCTTAAAAGTTTGAGTGTAATCTCTAGATCTAGGACGATCCATGCTTGATCTGTGAAAACGGTTTTCAAAAACGAGAAGAGGAAAAGAAGAGGTTTATTGCGGTGTAAATTTTTTTTAAAACCGTTGAGTTTCACTTTCCGGCGTGGCGGCGCCTCCGGCGGCCACCGCACCGGAAAGTTATTCCGGTCATCCTCTTGCTTCTTCTCCGATCGGTGATGTTGCAGAGTCCCTCTCTCTAGAAACACTTTAGAGAGAGAAACGTATAGGGTTTGTGTTGGCTTTCCCATGATTCTTGCTTTTATACCTCCATGTGATCCTGTGCGTGCGAGTTCACCGTAAGTCCATGCTCCTTAAGCCTTGGGGACGGCTGGATTGTGGATCTGATCCATGTGGATCGATCCTACGATCCTGAAGCTCCCTGACGATCCAGTCTGCCTCATGGTTTGGGCCTGGGTTGGATTTGGTGAATTCCTACGTATTACCTCCCTTTTTTTTGCTATTTCATGCCTTTTGTTCCCTGTTTGCACCTCTGTTAGCTTAAAATCGTCATGAAGAGTCCTAAAATTTTTCCTATTAATTTTCTTGTATTCTTTGATAATTCTTGATGTATTACACGTCAATTTTAATCAAAGAAATATGTGAAAATTATTTCACCTTGGTTATTGCTTTTCTTTTAACTTTCTTCTTCTTTTGTTGAAAAATCTTGTTAAGAAGCTTGTGATAACCTTGTGTTTTCTTTTACATGTGTGTTAAATGATCAAGATTTGCTTCTTGTGACCTTTTGCATGTTAAAGAAAATTGATGGAAAATACATGTGAAATTGTGTGTGATTTGTGTTGTTTTGGTGCAATTTTGGAAGAACATTTGGTGTAGGGTTTGTTTCCAATTCTTTTGCTTATAATAGTGGATAATTGTTGAGTATTTTGGAGACCTTGTTTAGTGTTTGAAGTATGTGGTGCTGTTTTTGGATATGTGATAATTGGTTGCTTAGTTGGCAAGTTACTTGTTTTGTTAATGTGTGATTTAGTGTAAAATTGGCTTAGTAGTATACTATGATTCCTTGGCACATAATTTCCTTGTAACACTCACATTGGGGCTGAACCTAAAAAAATCCTTGAAAAGTGTCAAAATGTGGGAGTTATAAGTCTTGCATTTGCCTTGGAATTTTGGTGTTTTATTAAGTGCATTCTTGCCACTTTTTGTTGTTTTTTACCATGTTGATATGCTTTATTTTCTTGCCACTTTTTTTCTACTATTCAATGCCCATTATTACTAACCCTTTGTTCATTGTTTCATAAGCATCCCACATCATATTTTCATCTCTTATTTCTTGCATTTTAATTTCTTGCATATTATTCTTTACCAAGGCTTAGAATGTAAAGACTTAGGAATTTTGTATTTTACTTCATGCAATTTTAAATTCTTGCAAGACCATAGAATGTAAATTAGGGCATGATGTAATAAGGACAATGGACTCTAATGATGTACACCGACACAAGCACCGACACATGCACACACATCACATAGATATGTTTAGATGTATGGCTAGGATATGCATGTTTAGATGTATGTTTAGGATTGAATGTTTAGATGAGTGCTTAGGGTTTACACTAGAAAAAAATCAATTTTCCAAAAAACTTGAATAACATCACTCAAATCTTTTTTCTAATAAACTTTGGGATCCAAATTCCCATTGATTTTCCCTTTCTTTTCTTAAGCAAAAACCTTAACAAATTCTTAATCATACTTGACTTTTTTCCAAAATAACTAATCAAACCCCACCTTTTTCCTCAATCTCATGCCTTTAAGGCCTCTCAATCTCCTTTCTTCAAAATTCTATTTTCAAACTTAAAATCAACCAACAAAAACAAAAACATTTTTGGAAGAGAACTACGGTGGATTTGATCCCTTAAACGGGTACGTAGGCAAGGAATCAAAATTCCTTCAATTCAAATAAAACAAAAACTCAAACCCTTTCTTCTCCCTCCAATTCTTCACTTAGTAAACTCTTAGAATTAAATAAACACTTTCAAAATAGCATCTAAAAATAAAGCGCGCGCGTAGAAAATAAAGACGGTTCCTATAGGATACTATAGTCGTTATGGGTGCCTAACACCTTCCCGTAGCGAAAACAACTCCCGGACCTCGATTCTCAAGGGTTTTGCTTATTTTTTCCCTTCCCAAGAAAAAATGAGATATCAACGGTTAAAAAGGTTCAAACATAATCAATGTTTGACACCCGAAAACCAAGATAAAACACACCTTTGATTCTATTGTGGGATAGTCTTAATGTAGTGAGAGTTTTAATGAATCCCAACTCATGAGGAATGGAACCTTGAATGTTGTTGTAAGAGATGGCTAAAAACTCCAACTGTCTAAGATTTCCTAGTGAAGATGGTATTTCACCTTTGATTCTATTGTGGGATAGACTTAATGTAGTGAGAGTTTTAATGAATCCCAACTCATGAGGAATGGAACCTTGAATGTTGTTGTAAGAGATGGCTAAAAACTCCAACTGTCTAAGATTTCCTAGTGAAGATGGTATTTCACCTTTGATTCTATTGTGGGATAGACTTAATGTAGTGAGAGTTTTAATGAATCCCAACTCATGAGGAATGGAACCTTGAATGTTGTTGTAAGAGATGGCTAAAAACTCCAACTGTCTAAGATTTCCTATTGAAGGAGGTATCTCACCTACAAGAGAATTGTTTAGCAGAACAAGATCAATGAGCTTGGAGAGAAGACCAATTCCAGAGAGATAAAGGATTTCTAAATTGTGGAAAACAGACAAGTTGAGCGTTGCAAAGTGAATCTGATCAGACTTCATTGTAGAATATTTGTAGATTTCTTTTATGCTTCCAGCCTTGTTGCAAACTATCTCATGCCATTTACAAAGATGGGAGATGTTGAAAGATGCATCAGACGTGTTCCACCATCCACTATTCAATATAGCATTTGCTTCCAATTGAAGTTGAGATGTCATTGTGGCAGATTGAGTACCTACAATGAAAATCCAGATAAGAAGAAAGACCATCCTCATTTTTGGACCACAGGAATTGGAAACTAAATATTTTGTCAAGTTCATTTTTTGAGATCTAATGAACTGCATACATTGTTCTAAGGTGCATATAAAACAATTATAATGGTGTCATTCTCAAAGACCAATATTCAGTACGATATTTAATGATTTGACTTATTGATTGTGCTACACATGTGTCACGACATTAGATATTAAAATCTTGTGTGAACATTGAAAATATTTAAAAGCATCATTTATGAAGGATACATGTTTTTCTATTTTGCATCATTCTTTGAAGGCGAGATGACAACAATTTTCCGGTTCTCTTTGTGGTACCACTGGGTACTTGCCGGACCAAAAGAAGAAAGCATTCTTTCCACACGCTATAGCAAAAATAGGTATCTTCGAAACACAATGATTTTCAAAGAAAAATTCCTACGAGAAACACCTATTAGAATTTAGAACTTAGAAAGAGTCAACAAAAAAAACAGTTGGGAAACTAAATATTAATTCAAGCTTCACTACTAAGCAAAAACAGACTTGTTCAAGCATTTTATAATTCCGTCAATGACATAACCATAATAGGAAAATTAATTTAATTCAATTAAAATATAAGTATTAGAACTAGAAAGAGAAATTTAAATTTATTCAAAACATGGAAAATTGCATTACATACACATTTGAAATACCATAATTATAACATTTTCTAACAACTTATGAAAATAAACTTTTACAATGACTTTATTGAGGTCTAATTTCTAAGACACTCAACTTCCTTCTGAAGTGTTCCCAACGTGAAATAATCCTTTTAGGAGGAATGTTAGGGTCACACCCTCTAACACTCTCCAATAACACACTCCAATAATAATAAGTCACATCATCAAAAAAATTATTCTCTTTACCTATTAACCGGTTAAACTGGTTGACAAAAACACCCACTTATTTTTTTTAATAATTTGTCTGCAATATTTACACACACAACAAAACTGCAACTTTGTAATCTCCATGGTTCCTTCAAATATCTCTCACACATAGATGCTGCCATTGTCTCTACCCCCAAGCTCTTTTGGTCATTTTCTCAAAGATTCACCATAACCCATTTACGGTTCCATAAAATTGGAATCAAAGATTCAAACTTTACCAAAATCCTTATGGGGACTCTTTGATGGGGTTCAAATATAAATCAACTGGGAGTGGAACAAGTTGAAAAAGATTCAAACTTTGATGTTTGAATTTAAGAAAACGGTGGGGATTGAACTGTGAAAACGGGGTAATGAATTTTTGATTTAAATTAGGTTTGATTTAATTTTAAAATGCAAATGGTGCGTTTTTTATATCACAAAAGAAGAAAAAAAAATCAGAATCACTTAATTCATTGCAACTATGTATCCAAAATATATTTTGCAGGTTCGATTGAGTTGAAGTATGAAGTGAACAGGAAGATGAAAAGGTGATTTTTGACACAAATAATAATAATAAATAAAACAAATAGTTACTCACAAAATGAAACCGGTAGCAAGTTAAAAAATAAAAAAGTTGGATGAAGCGGCTAATTCTTATTGGAGTGTGTGTGTTATTGGAGAGTGTTAGAGGGTGTGACCCTAGCATTCCTCTCCTTTTAGTTCACTAATGAGTTGCTACATTGAAATATCACTTAAAGGAATACTTGATGGTGTAAGTTCAATGGAAAAACTCTGTTTTTTTTTTTGTTTTTTTGAGGAAAATGGAAAAACTCTCTGACATGCATTTCATTGTTGGTAAAGAGCACGGATTGAAATTTAAGCATGCAACTGCTACCACGAAAACACGAAGTATGTCAAGTAAAACCATCACATTATTTGAAAATGGGAGATGTTGGTCTAATACTTCACATAATTCCATGCCCTGAGTTGATGCAGATTGAAGTGATGACAATAGATCACCAGGGTGTCTTCCTATTAAAGTTTCAATTGTCACTACTCCAAGTTTTGCATATTGATCTAATCACCATGATCACTAACAAAAAAATCTACACTATACTAGAAAACATTTTACTCCTTCCACTAAGAGAAACTTGAATTACATTCCCGTCCATTCTTATGTTAAAATCTAAACTAATTTAACACACTTCAAAGAAAAAAAGGGTTTATTTTAATATACCACAAGTCTAGAGTCATCCTGTTTCTTTCTATGTAAAGGCTTTACCACATTGGTTACGTCTAAATATAGACATGCGTGTGTCTCTAAATTCGTTATTGACTTAGTCAATCACAACGTCCTGTGCATAAGTGTCCATTTTAGGATGCAAGTTTTTCTTCGTCATCGGGTCAACTTTACACTCCTAAACATATAATTAAACAAATAAAATACAACTTATTTTTCTTTACACTGAAATATTGTTTAGTCCTTGATAAAAACTGATTGATAAGAAAAGAACAACTTCATATCTAGACAAAGTTGATTGGTGAAGCTCCCTTTCATAAGTCAAAGTTGAAGAACCATATGAAAAGAAGTACTATACTGTACCAGCCTTTTCATTCCCTTCATGATTATTGAAGGCTTGTTATGCAAATCAGGATGATCATTAGAATTAATACCTTTATATTGAATGAAGGACTAGATTTTAGAGCAAAGATTCATTTTTATCTCAGAAAATTGAGACCAAATTTATTTCATGAAAAAAAAAACTTTTATTTCCAAAATTTTATTCTCCTCAAATTTAGTTTTTCAAAATTGCACCTCACCGGAGTCTATATATCAATTTAGTCTACTTATTTCCAAAATCAATTGCGTTGAAAGGGGAAGGAGGAATCCTGTTCCAAATAAGCCAAATTCAGCCCACAGAATTATTAATAAATCAGATAGTAAAAACAATATGGAATAAAAAAATTTGAATGAATATCTCAACTCATAAAGATATAAACTAAATAGACTTTAGCCTCTAATAACTCAAGCTTCAAGAACACCAACAAAAAGTGTAATCATGGCAGACATTAACCGAAAGATTTAACACATTTTGCTATTAATACCCATAGAACTGTGTCTACTACATACCATTTGCTTCCATTTGAAGTTGAGATGTAATTGTGGCAGATTGAGTTCCTACAACCAAACCCCAAAAAAGAAGATAGATCATCCACATTATTGGACCAGAGAAATTAGAAACTATATATTTTGGCAAGTTCATGTGTTTTATTTTTTTAACTAATGAATTGCAGATAATGTTCTAAGGTGTATGAAAGGCCTTTATAATGTTGTTGTGAGACTAGCATGCTCGTTGGCCACACTCATTCTCACGCACCAATTCAGCACAATTTGATATTTTCATTTATATTTTGCGCTACGTATATGTTACTGCATAAGATAAGCCTATAGTATTTGTGTACATGAAAAATTGAAACCAACAATCCTTTATATGTATAATTACTCTCGCCCCTAAATATAGAATATATTTATTTACATAACAAGAAAGTTCATTATATTATCAAATTTGTTATCAATCTTAGCTCAGTTGGTAGGGACTTCGCATGATAATATGCAAGGTCCGGAGTTCAAACTTCGGCCACCACCAAAAAAATTTGTTATGCAAGGTCCGGAGTTCAAACCTCGGCCACCACCAAAAAAATTTGTTATCAATTTGTATGCCTTATTTTGTATGCCTTATTTTTAATTTATCAATCGGGATGATGAATTAATTTATCTCGTAGTATTTATTGTTAGTTATAAAAGAAGATGTGTTACGTCCAAAAGAAGTAAAATAACCAAATTTATTGTTAGTTATCAAATTTAATTTAATTTGAAAGAAGCCATACTATAAGTTATGAGAAAAGACCGACGAGATTAATTCTATCATCGCAATTCCTATGAAAGGAACTTGGTAACTTGAGCTAATACAGAGTTCAAGAACAATCCCGAAAATTCAACCATCTTGTTTTTTTTTCTTTTTTCTTCTTCTTCATGATAATAGTTATTAGAAACTCATACACACTCAAGTGAAAGATTTGAGATTCAAACCCTGATTATGACATCTGATATAACCATCTCAAACATTTTTATGTGTCGAGCTAGGATTTGTGGATATCTTGTTTTAGTTTTTGATTTTTTTTTTTTTGGTCAACCTTGTTTTGCTTTTTAAAAACACGATTTTCATATTATCGTGACATAAACTTTCGCAATTATTTATATACAGCCAATTCTTATAATTAAAATAATTTTTTTTGACAAAATTATTATTAATATAATATAATATGATATAATTGTAAAGGCTTTGCCCCAATGGTACGTCTAGGTATATATGTGTCTCCAAAGTGGGATGTTGACTTAGTATGTTATTAGAAAGTCTTGTGCATTAGTTTTCTTTGATGCGTGAGTATTTGTTCGTCAACCGGTCAACTTTAGTGTCTTTTACGTTCCTAAACATTCAATTAAACAAATAAAATACAAACATTTTTGTTTAGAGGAAAATACATTTTAGTCCTCGAAACAAGTTGCATGATTTAATTTGGTTCTCGATAAGAAAAAACAACTTTTAGTTATTGTGAAAGGAAACATAAATAATTTGGTCTCAATCTTTTTTCTTTTTTTTTGTGACAAAAGGTCTCTATCTTATTTGTACTTTGTTTGGTTAATGAATAAATAGCAGAGAAAAAAGATAGTGAAAACGTAAAAACAGGTATATATGTTTGTAGTGTTTAATCAAGTTGGTGGAGCTCTGAAGTTTAGAAATCGTTAAGAGTCCCACATCGGTTAGGAGTTGGTCTGACAATTTGTTTATAAGTGGGGGCAATCCTCACCTCACAAGCCGGTTTTGTGGGGTTGTGTTAGGCCCAACCACGATTTCTAAGAGAAAATTGCTTTTTTGACAAAGAATACTTTCAATTGACACAAGTAAATGACCTTAATGCCCCTGGCGGTAGTTAACTACCGCTGGGAAACACGCCGGTAGTTAACTGCCACTGGAACTCAGCGGTTGTTAACTACCGTTGAGTTCTGCGTTTTTATGAGCGCAGAACCTTCACTTTCACATTTTCCAGAAACACAACTTCTTCAAACCTCCAAACTTTCAAATTTCTCCAAATTTCTACTTCACGAATTTGCGCTCAATTTCTTCAATTAATTGAAAAGTAAGTTCTTTCCTTCCTTTTTACATGCAATGTAGTTTGTTTAGGGTGTTAGTTTTTATAATTTTGAGCAAAATGTTAGTTTTAGGTAGTTTTAGGGTTAGGTTAGAAAATTGCAAATTATGCATGATTTAGTTGCTTTGATGGATTGTTTATGCTGGAATTGATGTTTAGAGACAATGTAGGTACAACGTAGTTGAATTTGATGTTGAAATAACACCAATTGTGCGAGTATTTTGAATAGCACTTAAGGTGTTTGATGAAATGCCTAAGTGAGAGAATCTTGTTTTTTTGTGTAATTTTTTTTTGCAAAAATGTTAAATTATGTAATGTATATATGTTATGGTGTTTATAAGTTTGTTTTTTTTTTTTTGCATTTTTGGCAAGTTTGATGGATGACATAATGATGAATGACATAATGTGCCTAAGTTTAATTTTTCATATGCGTAAGTTTAATTTGTGATAATGTAATGGTTATTGTTAGAACCATTGTTCCATAAATTTGGCATAATGATAACCATAATGTAGAATAACCATATGTGATAATGTAGTTAGATTAGGTTTGATGAATGCATAAGTTAGATTAGATTAGAACCATTGTTCCACATATTTATGTTTCTTAAATTTGTTTTGTACAGATATGGCTAGGGATACGGATGAGCGGCCGCGGGTTATTAGAGAGGATAGGATGCGGAAAGGTAAAGAGGCGAGTACCGCTAGTGCTCGGAGAGAAAAGAGGGTTGAAGACCCGTATGTCCCTAAGACTCGGAAGCGCAGGGACCCGAGGATACATGGAGAGGGCTCACAGGCACATGTGGATGACTCCTCCCAGGTGGTTGATCCGACACTAGCGCATGCTTATGCAGATGAGGGTTTTGTTGGATATGATCGGATAGAGGAGGAGAGGATGATTTTTCAACCGCCGCAGGATGAGGCAGAGGATGAGGGGATGCCACAGGATGTTATTGAGGATTATCTTGTGGCAGATAATCATGTTCCTGAGGGTGAGCCTGAGGCGGCGACTCAGACACGACGTCGTCGTGTTCCGTTGATACCGCCGTATCCTGTTGGAGAGCCTCCCTTTCCTGGAGGACCTGAGACCACGTCACTGTTGACCGACTACGCGAGGCACGTGGCGAACCCTCTTTGGGTGAACCATAATGATGTAAGTGTTTAAATTGTTTAAAATTCTTTAAATGCTTTAAAGTGATTATTTAAAATATTATGTAGCGTAAGTGTTTGAATTATTAAATACAACGTAGCGTAAGTGATTTATTTATTTAAAATAATGTAGCGTAAGTGATTTATTTATTTAAAATAATGAAGCGTAAGTGATTTATTTATTTAAAATAATGTAGCGTAAGTGATTTATTTATTTAAAATAATGTAGCGTAAGTGTTTTAATTATTAAATATAATGGTGATTTAATTATTAAATATTATGTAGCGTAAGTGTTTTATTTATTTAAAATAATGTAGCGCAAGTGACTTATTTATTTAAAATAATGTAGCGTAAGTGATTTATTTATTTAGAAGAATGTAGCGTAAGTGAATTAATTTATTTCATATTATGTAGCGTAAGTGTTTGAATCATTTAAAATAGTGACAAAGTCTTAATTAATTTGAATTTCAGATGTGGCATGATTAAGTTGGTTACAAGAGCATAAATGCAGGGAAAAGGTTGAAAGAGCTTGATAAGCCGGAGGCGGCTTTGAGGTGGTTTAGGGAGCCTGTGTCTGGCCTCCAGGGTTTGATACACACTGGGTATTCGACTGTGACCCATGCCATGATACGTGCTCTATGCGAGAGGTGGCACACGGAGACCAGTAGTTTTCATCTACCTGTGGGGGAGATGACGATCACTTTGGACGATGTGCATAATCTCCTGCACATTCCTATTTACGGCCGCATGCTGGACCACGACGAGGCGATGGATAGGGACCGTTCGATTGATCTGATGACCAGGTTGTTGGGCATGTCAGATGTTGATGCCAGAGCTGAGGTTAGGAATGAATCTCCTGGTCATATCAGTTATCCCGCACTGAAGTGGGTTTATGCGGAGCACCTGACAGAGGCTAGACGACTTGAGGATCCATAGTCGAGGGAGGAGCTGCAGGAGAGAGCCATGAGGAGGGTGTGGTGTATGAGAAGTTTCCTTCTATATCTCATCGGTTGTGCGTTGTTCACTAACAAAACGAACAGACACATCGACTTGATATATCTTGATTGCATGGCGGACTTGGGGGAGATTGGGAAGTGGTCATGGGGAGGGATGACCTTAGCCTACCTGTACGCGTATCTGGATGATTCTGTTATCTTGAATAACAGAACGATGGCTGGCTGTACGACTCTTTTTATGGTAATAATTTAATCTTTATCTTAATTTCTTTAGGAATTCATTAGAGTAAATGATATTATCATGTTAGATCATTTTATAATGTTTTAGATTTATTGAATATTTAACTCGAATAATTATTTTTGTGTATTATTTATTTTGTTGCAGGGATGGATTTTGGAGCATTTGCCAGGTCCTTACCCAAGGAAGTGTAACCCGGAGTGGGAGCCGCAGAGACCATGTGCTGGGAGATGGCTTACTAGCAGAGGGCATAAGGATGTGCACCATTACCGCCTACGCCTGGATCGCTTGGAGGTGGATGACGTCAGGTTTTCTACCTATGGTGAACACAAAGACGTGCACCCATTTCAGATCTTGTCAACTTACTCGAGATGTCTCATGTTCGGGAAGGAGAGGGTGTACCGTCATTTACTTGAGCGGGTAAAGAGGTAGTTATCCTTTGTGCAGGACATTCCCAGACATCCGTCAGATGTCCCTCTGGTGCCTGCACAGATGCTGACCACTGTGTTGATGGACACTCAGCCATGGTTATTCACTGTTTGGGGAGATGGGTGTGAGAGACCATGGCAGCATGCTCCTGGCGACATGGCTTGGTATGCTAGAGTCTCTCACCCTCGCATTCTCCCACCTGATGAAGGATCCCTTCCTAGGCCGGCGAACATGGAGCAGATCATAGAGGAGGAGCATGCCAGGGAGATGTCTGACACACCGACGATCGTCCGGGATGTGGCGCACATAGCTGATGATATTGTGGCCAGGAAAGCCGAGATGAGCAAAGAGGAGATTGTCCAGGAGGTCATGCGGATAGCTAGTGCTACTCGCCCTGCCCTTACTTATCAGATTGCCAGGCGGCACAGGGGGCATCAGAGGCAGGGTAGGCAGGGCTGATTATTATTAGGATTTTTTTATGTATTTTTTGACTATGATGATCATGATGTATTATTATGACATGTTCCGTACATTTTCCTATTTCTATGACATATACGTACTATCGTTTTATATTATTTCTTGCGTTTTAATATTACCATGTTCCTGTTATATATTGGATGAATATGATTAGGTATCAATTGGTTATTATATGAAAATTTTAGAAGAATTTTCAAGTGGTTATTTGATTAAAATCTTAGATGAAAATGAATATGAAAATGAAAATTGGTTAGGAAAGAGCTTCTGGAAAATGGTCAAGCACGTAGCGGCAGTTAACAACCGCTGACTTCAGCTTCAGCGGTTGTTAACAACCGCTGAGTCCCAGCGGTTGTTAACTGCCGGCGTATCATGTAGTGGTTGTTAACTGCCGCTGGGGGTATTAACGTCATTTACTTGTGTCAATAGGAAATATTCTATGTCAGAAAAACAATTTTCTTTCTAAGATGGTATCAGAGCCTCTTCACGATTCTGGGCCACCTGTTGTCAGGTTTCCGTTATCGGGCCACCCGTCATTTATGTTCACGCTTCAGATGTCTAATCCTGAGCGTGAGGGGGTGTGTTAAGAGTCACACATCGGTTAGGAGTTGGCCTGACAATTTGTTTATAAGTGGGGGCAATCATCACCTCACAAACCAGTTTTGTGGAGTTGTGTTAGGCCCAACCACGATTTCTAAGAGAAATGTTTATCATTTTAAGCATTAAAAGACCATTGTCTTGTAGTAAAACATCCCCAACCAGTGCCATGTGTTGATAGTTATTTACCAAGGCAATTGTTGATAGTTATTTACCAAGGCAATTATCGATGGAGTTGATAATATATGCCTTACTATAACTTGAATTTTTTATATTATCATGCTACCTGCTTAGAGGCAGAGATATATTATGGCGAAACCCTTAATATTATCGTTAATGCATCTCAAAGGCTTGAGTAGTAATCATTCTGGCTATTTTCAATTATAACCAAAAGCAAGTTGCCCAATTTAGGAGACTGCACATGACTACATTGACAGAATTATACAAAAGCATACATCAATCACCTATTCAATGCTCATGAAATACTGGCATAAACAGACTCTGTTATAAATATATGAATTTCTTTGCTTGAAATTTTGACTAAAATATATACTCCTTTGCTACACTTCTGTTAATCTAATTTTGTTCTTTTGAACAAATGTTGCAGTTTTATTATTCAAAATACAGAAATGTTGCAAGCATGCATGCATACATACATACATACATTTGAAATACATTAAAACAACATTTTATAACATATGCAAATAAATTTTGACATTGTCTTGTTGAATTATACGACACTCAGCATAATTAAGCTCGAAGTTTAGCTTTCAAAGACTCACAATATGCAATAATTCTTTGATTTCTTGACTCATGAGTTGCTGCACTGAAATTTCACTCAACGAAGTGTTTAATGGTGTAATCTCTGTGGAAAAACTCTGTGATACATATTTCATTGTTGGTCGAGTGCAAGGACTGAGATTTAAGCATTCAAATGCTACTACGGCAACACGGATTATGTCAAGTAAAACCATCGCATTATTTGGAAATAGGAGACGTTGGTCTAATACTACACATAATTTCATGCCTTGAGTTGATGCCGAGTGAAGTGATGACAGTATATCACCAGGGTGTCTTCCCATTAGAGTTTCAAGTGCCTGATAAGTGTTTAAAAGTGATATATTTCATATAGGAGTTTAGGCATTTTAGTGACTTGTTTTGCAAGATTCTCTATGGAAAACTCCAAATATTATGTTAATATGTCATTTATGCTTTTGAGCCTTATTCTACCCTTTTTGTGCAGGAAAATACAAGCAAGGAGCAAGAAAAGTCAAAATTCAAGGAAGCCACGCCATTAGCGTGTCCTACGCTATTAGCGTGAGGAAGAAAAGCCCAAGGTTAGAAGGGTACGCCAATGGCGCACCTGGAGCGTGAATCTGGAGCACTTGTGAAGAACACGCCATTAGCGTAAGCTACGTTATTAGCGTAATCACTCCAGAAAGGTACGCTAATAGCGTACCTGGAGCGTAGCAGGCCATGAAGAACCACGCCATTAGCGTGAGAGACGCTATTAGCGTAATGAGTCCAGAAAGCTACGCCATTAGCGTGGCTGGAGCGTAGAAGCAGGGCAAGGCCAACGTGGCAGCAGCCCATTGGCCAGATTATAGGCCGACTTACCACGCTATTAGCGTGGCAGGCGCTATTAGCGTAGGTTCAAAAACACAGGCCCATATAAATAGCATTCTTACCTCTCTTTTAGGTCATTCACTATTCCATTGATATTTTTATACATTCTGAGAGAGAGGTCAGAGCTATTTCCAAGAGAGAAACACAAAGCAAGTGATTAAGGAGTAGATTCAACCCTAGATTCATTGAGACATCAAGGATCTTGGCATGGAATCTTCATCTTTCCTTCATTCCTTGCATTAGTTTACATGTCTATGTGTAACTATCACCTTCTTTGTAGTGTTGAGGTAACAATCAAGCTATTATGTAATCTTTTGATCTTTTAATACATAAGGTTCTAGCTTAATGATTCAATATTGTTGTTATTCTTGCTTTTAATGCTTTCAAAGAGATTCAAGATGATTTGGACACGAACTCTTGAATCTAGAACTAGAATAACAATCTATCTTATGTTATATCACTCTTGACAAGTTTGTAAACCTTTGATAATTACTTTTAATCAAGATTTTAATGCTTTCGGATACTTAATCAGGATGGACACGGTCGATTAAGTTATCCGATCGACTTTGTTATCGTTTAAGGGATTTGGACACGAATGTTTAAACGCTAACTTAGAAATAACGATGTCGCTTTGGACACGAAGGATGTTGTAGAAATGATTGTAATAATATTGGTTATAAAGCTAGAGTCTGTTAATCGATCGAGAGATTGCTGCTGTTATGCTTGCTCGTTATCTTATACCGCAAGCGAAATAGTTCGATCTCTTCTCGTGTTTACTTTATTGTCATCTATGGATATAGTGTTACAAACAAACATTTTATAAATGATACCTTAATGTGAAAGATTGTGAAAACGCTTATGATATAACGCAACTCCCTGTGGAAAACGATCCTATATATACTCACGTGTACATAGTTATATGACATGTAGAAAAACTACATCAAAATGGCGCCGTTGCCGGGGAGTAGCGTATTTTATATTATAAGTTTTGAAACAATTTTGTCATGTTAAGTCAATTTTGCACAAAATTCTTTCATGCATATACTTATACACTTATATCATTCATTATTTTTGATGCTAACCACCTGGTATAGTCTTGGTAAACTTTGTTTATGCGAGGTACCGTTTCTAAAGAAGACCTTCAATTTGATCCAGAAATAGAGAAAACTGCTAGGTTACTTAAGAAGCAAGCAAAGGAAGCTAAGAGATTAGCCAGACTGGCTCAGCCGGAATCATCTAGTTCTATTCACTCTCCTTCGGGTTCGGTTCAGACACTTACTCCTGGTGGTTCTCTACACACAACTCCACCATCATCACCGGAAAGGGAAACTATTGTAACTATGGCTAATGAAGATGAGAATGCTCTTCCAAGTTGGGTTAGTCCAAGAAGGCTTGCTAACCTTGGTAATCAAAATGCCAAGCAAGTCGAGTTGAAATCGGGGTTGATAAATTTGATAACTCAGAATCAATTCACTGGAATGGATCATGAAGACCCTTACAAGCATCTCACAAATTTCTATGTTACCGCCGGTACTCTTGGTATGAAGGAAGATGAGGAAGAACCAATGTTTTGCAAATTATTTCCTCACTCTTTGATTGGTAAGGCTAAGGAGTGGTACTTAGATCAACCTACTTCTTTGATGAAAGATTGGCCTGCATTGGAGAAAATGTTTCAAGAGAGGTTCTTTCCGGAGGATAGGCATCTTGAAGCTAAAACATCACTCACAACTTTTTCTCAAGGTCAAAGTGAGTCTCTATGTGATGCTTGGGAGCGATACAAATCTTTGCTTAGGAGCTGTCCTAAGCATGGTTATGATAGCCAGATGCAAATCTACCTATTTCGTCAAGGGCTTCAAGACATGTCCAAGACGATGCTAGATGCAAGTGCTGGAGGATCTATTGCTTTGAAAAGTCCAGCTGATGCTGTAAAAATCATTAACCAAATGGCTCTCAACACAAGAAAATCTTCTCACAACCGGAATCCTAATCAAAGGAAAGCCGGTATCCTTGAACTAGAAGCAAACGATGCAGTTTTTGCTCAAAATAAGCTTCTCACTCAACAAATAGAAGCCATGCAAAAGGAGATGAGAGCTATGCCAAAACAAATTCTTGAATCTCTCAAGCAAGAAGGAGGAACATCTCAGGTAAATGCTTGTGAGCTTTGCACGGGAGATCATCCCACCGGCTTTTGTCCCACACCCGGTTCTTTCGAAGAAGAGGTAAATTATGTGGGAAACCAACAAAGACCAAACCAACCACAACAAGCCGGAACTTCACAACAAGCTCAAAATCCGGGTACTTCCAATTTCCAAGGAAGATATCCGGCCAATCAAAACCAACAAAGACCTTGGAGAACACCTTACAACAATAACTATCAATATCCACAATCAAACTTCTACCAATAACCTTACCCTCAATTCCAACAACCATTCAATAATCAATACCAATTCCCACCACCAAATAACCCCCAACAACCTAACAATTCCCAAAGCACCGAAGAAACCTTGAAGCAATTCATGCAAATGTCCATGGCTAACCAGAAAAACACCGACGCGTCCATCAAAGGCCTTGAGACGCAAGTTGGTCAGTTAGCACAACAAATGGCTCAAGGTCCTCCGCAAGTGGGAACTTTCACCGCTAACACTCAACCAAATCCTAAGGAGCATCACAAGGCATAGCAGTCAAAAGCTATTGCTACAAGGAGTGGTAGAGTAGTAGGTAAAGGGGTAGGTGTAGATATTGTTGTTGAAGAGAAGGATGATGAAGTTGTCAATGAGGAGGTAAAAGAGATGTTCGAGGAGGATGTTGTAGAGATAGAGAAGGAAGTGTATATAAAGAATAATGAAGAATTAGTTCAAAAAGAAAAAAATCAAAAAAGAGAACTAGTGGAACAAGAGGAGATGGAGAGGAAGAATAAAGATGTGGGGAAAGATAAAGGGAAGAAACAAGAAGTTGAGAAGCAAGTGGTGGCTCAACGCTTACCATACCCACATGCTCCATCGAAGAAAGACAAAGAGCGGCAATACGCAAGGTTTCTTGAACTCTTCAAGAAGTTGCAAATTGATATGCCATTCTCAGAAGCCTTGGAGCAAATGCCGGTCTATGCAAAATTCATGAAAGATATCCTTTCCAAGAAAAGAAGAGTCAACGATGAAGAGACAATCCAAATTGATGCCAATTGTAGTGCTATTATTCAAAGAACGTTGCCTAAGAAAGAGCAAGATCTGGGAAGAGTCACTCTACCGATAGCTATTGGCACAACACATGTAGGTAAAGCACTACTTGATCTTGGATCAAGCATTAATCTCATGCCTTTGTCCGTTGCCAAAAGACTTGGTGACCTTTGTATAAAGCGGACTAGGATGATGTTGCAATTGGCCGACAAATCCTTTGCAAAACCACTAGGTATGGCCGAAGATGTTCTTGTAAAAGTGGACAAATTTATTTTTCCGGCTGACTTTGTGGTTGTGGATGTCGAAGAAGATGAGGATGTGCCTATCTTAGTGGGAAGGAATTTCATGCAAACGGCTCGGATGATGATTGATCTTGATGATAATATCATGAAGGTCAAGGTAAATGATGAAGAGGTTACTTTCAACATCCGAGAAGCCTTGAAGTACTCGAAAGACAAGGGTGCATGTTTCAAAATGGATGCAACCGAAGAAGTCATCTTGACTACTCGGAAGCAATTGCACAATAGAACACCCCTTGAGAGTGCTTTGGTGGACGCACTCAATGCTATTGATGAAGACGAAGCAAGAGCCATTGAAGAGTGTTTGAAGGAGCTAGATTCCTTGAAGGAGGTTCTTCCTAATCAAGCCATACTTGAAGATTTGAAAGAAGAATCCAAGGAAGAAGCAAAAGTTGATGACACCAAGGTAGAATTAAATGTTTTACCATCTAATTTGAAATATGTTTTTCTTGAGAAAGATGGTACAAAACCGGTGATCATTAGTAGCTCCTTGTCCATCAATGAAGAAACAAAGTTGGTAGAGGTCCTCAAGGCCAACAAGGAAGCGATAGGGTGGAAATTATCCGATTTGAAAGGGATAAGTCCATCTTATTGTATGCACAAGATTATGATGGAAGAAAACTACAAGCCGGTAGCACAACCACAACGCCGCTTAAATCCAAACATGAAAGAGGTGGTGCGAAAGGAAGTAGTGAAGTTGCTTGAAGCCGGCATGATCTATCCTATCTCGGATAGTGCTTGGGTAAGCCCGGTTCAAGTGGTTCCCAAGAAAGGAGGAATGACGGTGATCACTAATGATAAAGATGAGTTGATCCCAACTAGAACCGTCACCGGATGGAGGATGTGCATAGATTATAGAAGACTCAATCAAGCAACAAGGAGGATCACTTCCCCTTGCCCTTCATGGATCAAATGCTTGAAAGACTCTCCGGTCAATCCTTTTATTGCTTCCTAGATGGTTACTCCGATTACAATCAAATCGCCATGCAGATGATCACGAGAAGACGGCTTTCACTTGCCCCTTTGGTATTTTTGCTTATCGAAGAATGCCATTTGGCTTGTGTAATGCACCCGCAACTTTTCAGCGGTGTGTTCAAGCAATCTTCTCCAACTTTATTGGTAAATGCATGGAGGTGTTCATGGATGATTTCTCAGTTTTCGGTTCGTCATTTGATATGTGTTTGAATAGCTTGGATACCGTGCTGAAGCGGTGTATTGAAACTAGCTTGGTGCTCGATTGGGAGAAATGTCACTTCATGGTTACCGAGGGTATTGTCCTTGGTCATAAGATTTCTGCTAAGGGTATTGAGGTAGACCAAGCAAAGGTCGATGTTATTGGAAAGCTTCCACCACCGGTGAATGTCAAAGGTGTTCGGAGTTTTCTTGGTCATGCCGGATTTTACCGGAGATTCATTAAAGACTTCTCAAAGATAGCAAAGCCTATGAGCAACTTGGTCAACAAAGATAAGTCTTTTATTTTTGATAATGAATGTCTTTTAGCATTTGAAACTTTGAAAGAAAGATTGACCACTGCACCAATAATCATTGCTCGTAATTGGAATTTAAATTTTGAATTAATGTGTGATGCAAGTGATTATGCTGTTGGTGCGGTCTTGGGTCAACGTAAGGACAAAATTTTTCATGCTATTCACTATGCAAGTAAGGTTTTAAATGAGGCACAAATCAATTATGCCACAACTGAAAAAGAGTTACTTGCAATAGTTTATGCAATGGAGAAATTTCATTCTTACCTTGTAGGTTCCAAAATTGTTGTTTATACTGACCATGCAGCTATCAAGTATCTCCTTACTAAGTCCGACTCAAAGCCAAGGCTCATCCGTTGGATGTTGTTGCTTCAAGAGTTTGACTTAGAGATCAAAGATAAGAAAGGCACGGAGAATCTTGTAGCTGATCACCTTTCAAGGTTGACAAACAATGAGGTAACCAAGAATGAACCGGAAGTTCGTGAAGAATTTCCCGACGAAAGGTTGCTTGCAATCAATGTGAGACCGTGGTTTGCCGACATGGTGAACTACAAAGCAACCGGGTTCATTCCGGAAGATTTTGAATGGCAACAACGCAAGAAGTTCCTCCATGATGCTAACCACTATGTGTGGGATGAGCCTTATTTGTTCAAAATTGGAGCGGACAATCTCTTGCGTAGGTGTGTGGATGATGAAGAGGCAAAGAAGATCCTATGGCAATGTCATAATTCGCCCTATGGAGGTCACTTCAACGGGGAGAGAACAGCCGCAAAGGTACTTCAATCCGGGTTCTATTGGCCAACTCTTTTCAAAGATGCCAATTTACATTGCAAGCATTGTGATGAATGCCAAAGAACCGGATCAATGTCAAAGAGAAATGAGATGCCTCTACAACTCATCCTTGAAGTGGAAGTGTTTGATTGTTGGGGTATAGATTTTGTTGGCCCTTTTCCTTCATCATATTCAAATGAGTACATCTTGGTAGATGTTGATTATGTTTCAAAGTGGGTGGAAGCCGTGGCATCGCCTAAAGCCGATAGCAAGACGGTAGTGAAGTTCCTAAAGAAGAATATTTTCACCCGGTTTGGTACACCAAGAGTTCTTATTAGTGATGGAGGGTCACACTTTTGCAACACACAACTTGCCAAGGCCCTAGATCATTATGGAGTCAAGCACAAAGTAGCATCACCGTATCATCCGCAAACGAATGGACAAGCCGAAGTTTCCAACCGGGAGGTCAAACGGATACTTGAGAAGACGGTCTCTACATCTCGGAAGGATTGGTCGGCTAAACTTGATGAAGCTTTGTGGGCATATAGGACTGCATACAAGTCTCCTATAGGCCTCACTCCTTTCCAAATGGTTTATGGCAAATCTTGTCACTTACCGGTCGAGCTCGAACATAAAGCATTTTGGGCATTGAAGTTCCTAAACTTTGATCAAGAGAAGGCCGGTGAAAGAAGAAAAGTTCAAATGCATGAGCTTGAAGAATTGAGAAATCAAGCTTATGAATCTTCAAAGCTCTACAAAGAAAGGACCAAGAAGTATCATGACAAGAAGATCATTCTGAGACAATTCATGCCGGGGCAAATGGTGTTACTTTTCAATTCAAGACTAAGACTGTTTTCGGGCAAATTGAAATCTAAGTGGTCCGGACCTTTCATGGTTAAAGAGGTCAAACCATATGGAGCTGTTGAACTTGAGGATCCAGTCACAAAGGCCAACTGGACTGTGAATGGGCAGAGACTTAAGCCCTACTTCGGTGGTGAAATTGATCGGTGTTTGTCGACGATTTCACTAATCGAGCCATGATTTCTTCAAAATGCGTCAAGCTCAGGACGTAAAACAAGCTCTTGCTGGGAGGCACACCCAGTTTTGTAAGTATTTTTTATGTTTATTGCATATAGTAGTAGTACATAAGCATTGAAAGCTGAATTGAAACAACAAAGAAAAAAACACTGATCCTGAAGCATCACGCTAATAGCGTAAATTTCGCTATTAGCGTGGGAGCTACAGAAAGCTACGCTAATAGCGTAGGTTTGGCGTAGGAGAAATTTTTTTGGTGGGCCCAGGGGATTAACTCCCCTTAACTTCCCACAACCCACTCCTCTTCCCTTTTTACGGTTTCATTCTTTCTTTTTTTCACTCTCACACACAAAAACTTCTCTCACTCACACACTAACCCTAAAAAAATCAAAACCCTTTTCTTGTGGTTCAATTGGTTCCAAGCATTCATCCTTGCATCATTCATTCTTGCTTGCATCCAATCACTACACTAACAGGTTTGATTCTCCTTCCTTTCCTTGTTTTTGAATTGAGAAATACATGTTTTGACATGATTAGCAATGGTTAGGGTTAGGGTTAGAATTTTGCTTTGTGATTAGAGACTGTTATTCATTGATTATAGTTTGAAAAGGAACAAGGATCATAACCCACATGCAACAAACATTCATCTTTTGATTTTGACCCATTTTGTAAAAATTGAAAAATAAGGGTTTTGAATGATTTGTGTGCCAATGTTGTGATTCTGATTCCTTTTCAAGATTATATTGTGTTTTAGAGACATAGGATGAAACCTAGGGCTGAAAATTGCAGGTTTGTGCTGAGAAATTGCAGGAACAAGAATTTTGAAAATTTGAAAATTGCAGGTACGAAGAAATACGCTAATAGCGAAATTTACGCTAATAGCGAAATTTTTCCAGAAAATTTCGCTATTAGCGTGGCAGGCGCTATTAGCATGGTTCTTCCTACTTGCCCAGATTTTCAAAATTTTTGATGTTTTTAAATGACCAATTCTAGTTTGTGCTAATATTTTCTATGCAATATGTTGGTTTTTCCTGGTTTTGTTGCAGATGGCACCTAAA
Source organism: Medicago sativa (assembly GCF_051527215.1). NCBI lineage: Eukaryota > Viridiplantae > Streptophyta > Magnoliopsida > Fabales > Fabaceae > Medicago > Medicago sativa. The sequence goes on along the minus strand of NC_140755.1, from coordinate 9,199,326 downwards.
AATGTTGAGAAAACTACCGGGACCAAACGTCCAAGAGGCAAAGCTGCCTCGACCTCAGCCACACCTATAACCCCAAACCGTTTCCCCACCCCTGTCCACTCTGCCAGGTTTAAGAAGATGGCTCAATACAAAACCGGGCACGAGAAAACTTTTGACATTCACCCCGATGGTGAACATTGTGACCTCCTCTACATTTTCACTGATCGTAAGTGGCATAAACTCCTTTATCCTACAACTGAGATTAAAACTGATTTAGTAAAGGAGTTCTATTGCAATGCTACACCTGATGCCTCACCCACTACCCTTGCTGATGCCTTTTCTTGGACTTCATATGTGAGAGGGAAGCAAATCCCTTTTGATAGGGATTCAATCAATGAATTCTTAGGCAATCCCTTAGTCCTTCCACCTTCAGAAGATCCAACTGTCCCTCCTTTGTGTACTTATGCTAAGAGAAATGCTCAAGGAAACTGGACCTATGAGCAAATTGAGCGGGACATCATGAACAAGGGTAGGTTCTTTGTGAAGAATGATAAGGGAGAGATCAGTAATGCTCTCACAAAAGAGATGAATGCTAAGGCCTGCTTAGTGTTCCAATTTCTTGTCCACAATGCTTTACCCCGAGCCCATACATCCGATGCCCCAAAAGCTGTCCTACCACTCATCTGGTGTATTATGAACAAAGTCAAGGTTGATATTGCTCGCATAATAGCCAATGAGCTGAAGGCTGTGGCGTTAAAGGTTGCCACCGGTGCTAAGAAGGTTGCACTATTCTATCCCGGACTTATCATGGCCTTGCTTAAGGCCCATGGAGTACCCATTACTGGACCCTTTGATGAAGACATTGAGGGGACCATTACTGATACTTCTATCCGCACCTGGGAGAAGAGAGAGCAGCGATGTTCCCAAAGCCACTTTGATGATGATGAGGGTGGCCCATCTGAGGGCCCTGGTTCCTTTGATTTTTCAGGTTTGCAGACTTTCATGCTGGAGCAGCAGATGCATAACCAGTACGTGAGGGACCAGAATAGCTTCTTAACGGATCAGAATGAGGCAATTTGGAGGAGCAACATGGGCATACACCAGGACCACTACAATGCTCACATGTATCTGGGAAATGCTGATTACCCGGTCATGACACCTGACCAGTACCAGAGCTATGTTCATTGGCCTGAGGGCAGGTCAAGTCCTTATGTGGGGGTGGCAGATGCTGTTGATGATGAGGCTACACCTGAGCCTGAAAATGCTGGAGGTGAAGATGATGATGTGGAGGAGGATCTAGAGATGGATGATGCTGATGCTGATGATGATCAGTGATGTGATCATGGCTTTTTAGTGATGTTTTTTCTTTTTGCTTTCGAACTTTTGCTTTCCTTATTTCATGTTGGAACTTATTTAATTTGGTTGTATTTTGCACTTTGGTTATATTTTGTACTCTTCGAGCACTGTGGTTTTTAGTGCTCGACCTGATACTTTAGTACTTTATATTATTATGGTTTAATAACTTAGCTTGTGGATTTTAACTTATGTTTTGGATGAATTTTTTGTTTACATCTTGCTTGTGTCTCTCAAAAGAAAATTGCTCATGAACAATAAATTTTAAAGTGCTCCATGGAGCCATGTTTGAGCAAAAGCAGGTGAGTGATAATGATATTACTTGTGAGAAAACGTAAGGCCAAGGTATTGGTTTCCTGTTATTCTAGGTTTTTAATAAGAATTTGAAACTTGTACTTTGCACAAAACATATATCATTTAATTCTTTTCATAAACATAAATATTTTTGAACCACTTAGTACTTAACATAATTGTGAGGTAGCTTCAATCTGTTGTATATATGCTGGAGACCGATAATCACCGTCTAACTTGTTTTAGTTATGTTAAATCTGATAATCATTTTGAATTGTTTGAAAGCATGGAAAGGATCAAGGCACTTTTTGAATTGAGAGTAACCTACTTGACCACATAAAGCCTACCTGTGAGAAGAGCGAGTATTTGATACCCCAATCTGAGCCTAATGAATCAAGTCCTCAAACATGAACTGTCAATATTCATAAGCACAATGCTTAGTGAATTTGTCTGAAATTTTTCATAAATCCAGTTCATGCTTGTCTTTGAAAGGACTTTGATAATTTTTAATTTGTTGAACCCTTAACCTCTTTGTACTTTGTCCCTTGCCTTAGGATAGGGGAACATTCAATTAGAGTTTTGTTGTATTCAAGTTGGGGAGAAAAGGAGGCATTATATGTCAAGTTTATGGTGAAATTGTTAAAATAACCTGACAACATTGAATCAAAGAAAAAAATTGTACATTTGAAAAAGAAAAGAAAAGAAAAAGATAGAGAAAAATCAAAAATAGAATAAGTTGTCAAGGTTATAAGTTTGATTGTTAATCACCAAAGGTTGTAATTCTTGGTAGGGAAGTATATGGATTTCAAGTGGTGATACAAAAAATGTTCCTCTTTGATAGGCTTTCTGATCAATTGCCCCACAAATGACATTTCTTTTGTAGCCCGGCCAAGTTATAACCCTTGCAAGACCTTTTGATCCATGTTTTTATGCTTTTTGAGACGATATTTGGACGGACACCTAACTTAAATAGGATGTTAGCATGATTGTTGGATGTGTGTTCATTACCTCACTTATTGTTATCATATCATTGCATTTACTTTTAAAGAAGTGTGTTAGGTGTGGTTCATAGATAGATATGTTTATGTTTTGAAGTTTATGATGTATAGTTTGTGCTTAGGACATTTTTCGCATTCTTAGTTTGAATCTAGAGTAGCGGAGGACTTCATGCTTGTCCATGCGATCTTATTTGACACCATGTTGAAAACCTTGTCCAAAGCCTTGTTAGTTTCCTTTTCAATTGATTTGTTCGAGGACAAACAAAAAGCCAAGTTGGGGAGAGTTTGATAAGTGTTTAAAAGTGATATATTTCATATAGGAGTTTAGACATTTTAGTGACTTGTTTTGCAAGATTCTCTATGGAAAACTCCAAATATTATGTTAATATGTCATTTATGCTTTTGTGCCTTATTCTACCCTTTTTGTGCAGGAAAATACAAGCAAGGAGCAAGAAAAGTCAAAATTCAAGGAAGCCACGCCATTAGCGTGTCCTACGCTATTAGCGTGAGGAAGAAAAGCCCAAGGTCAGAAGGGTACGCCAATGGCGCACCTGGAGCGTGAATCTGGAGCACTTGTGAAGAACACGCCATTAGCGTAAGCTACGCTATTAGCGTAATCACTCCAGAAAGGTACGCTAATAGCGTACCTGGAGCGTAGCAGGCCATGAAGAACCACGCCATTAGCGTGAGAGACGCTATTAGCGTAATGAGTCCAGAAAGCTACGCCATTAGCGTGGCTGGAGCGTAAAAGCAGGGCAAGGCCAACGTGGCAGCATCCCATTGGCCAGATTATAGGCCGACTTACCACGCTATTAGCGTGGCAGGCGCTATTAGCGTAGGTACAAAAACACAGGCCCATATAAATAGCATTCTTACCTCTCTTTTAGGTCATTCACTATTCCATTGATATTTTTATACATTCTAAGAGAGAGGTCAGAGCTATTTCCAAGAGAGAAACACAAAGCAAGTGATTAAGGAGTAGATTCAACCCTAGATTCATTGAGACATCAAGGATCTTGGCATGGAATCTTCATCTTTCCTTCATTCCTTGCATTAGTTTACATGTCTATGTGTAACTATCACCTTCTTTGTAGTGTTGAGGTAACAATCAAGCTATTATGTAATCTTTTGATCTTTTAATACATAAGGTTCTAGCTTAATGATTCAATATTGTTGTTATTCTTGCTTTTAATGCTTTCAAAGAGATTCAAGATGATTTGGACACGAACTCTTGAATCTAGAACTAGAATAACAATCTATCTTATGTTATATCACTCTTGACAAGTTTGTAAACCTTTGATAATTACTTTTAATCAAGATTTTAATGCTTTCGGATACTTAATCAGGCTGGACACGGTCGATTAAGTTATCCGATCGACTTTGTTATCGTTTAAGGGATTTGGACACGAATGTTTAAACACTAACTTAGAAATAACGACGAAGGATGTTGTAGAAATGATTGTAATAATATTGGTTATAAAGCTAGAGTCTGTTAATCGATCGAGAGATTGCTGCTGTTATGCTTGCTCGTTATCTTATACCGCAAGCGAAATAGTTCGATCTCTTCTCGTGTTTACTTTATTGTCATCTATGGATATAGTGTTACAAACAAACATTTTATAAATGATACCTTAATGTGAAAGATTGTGAAAACGCTTATGATATAACGCAACTCCCTGTGGAAAACGATCCTATATATACTCACGTGTACATAGTTATATGACATGTAGAAAAACTACATCAGTGCCACTACTCCAAAACTATATACATCACACTTTTCACTAACAACCATGGTATATGCAAGTTCTGCATTTATATGAAATCACCAAGAGTAGATTAAAGGATGCAAAGAAAATAATTGAGATTTACTACACTATTAGCATGCTCGTTGTCCACTCTCATTCTCACACGCCAAAATTCACTACAAATTAAATTGATATTTTCATTCATTTCCGGCGAGGCTCTGGCGAGGGTTTCTCCTTGGTTTCTCACCGGTATTCTTCGTTCTAATTGTTGTAATTTTTGGGTTTTATTTTATTTCAAAAGTTAATGTAATTAACTATTATTATTTAAGCACATTTACTTGTTTACTGAGCCAAAGGCAGTTATATTTTCTTTCCAACGTGCACAATTGAATAGCTATTATTAAGGCTTTATTTTTGCATGACAAAGAATTCTTTTTACTAGCTTGAAAAAAAAAATCTTTTTACGGAAACAAATAGGGGTGAAGCCTTTGATCAGTAGCAAGAAAAACACTCCTCTCCCAAAACGATAAACAAAATTGGTTTTCTCTCCTCTCAAAAATATTGACTTTCTTGGGTTACATCTCCTGCTATCTTTGAGATAGATTCAAGCTGTTCTGTCACCTCTGATGTGATTCATATTAGGGAAGAACATGTTGTATCCTGGGAGGATATGCGCTTATGAGGCGGATAAATCCTTAAGGACAGTGACTTTGTCACGCCTCATGTTATATAACGGTTTAGTGTTTGGCAGATTATCACTTTCATGGTTTCGTGTTTGTTCACTTCACCGTTACCGACGTCAAGTCACCGCAATCACCGCAATTTCAAGAAAGATAAGTTTACTTGTTATCCCTCTTGTTTATTCTCTTTAATATTTAATTGATGCTTTTATTTATATGATAGATTATTATTTGTAGAAATAATTTATTCCTAATTTTTACAACACTAATCGCTGATTCTCTTCAGTTTCACCTTCAATTGAAGATTCCTACTCTTTCCGGTGAAGTTTTTCTCGACGAGGTTCCGACGAGGGTTTCTCTTTGTTTTCTCACGGGATTTTCTCGATTGCAAGTTTGTTTTGGTGCTTGCGAGTTCTCTATAGTTTGTCCCTGGCCTTTCTTGGCTCCGTCGGAGGCGACAGCGACGACTAACTCCGGTAACACATTTGCTCAAGCCCTTTCTGCTACCTGTGACATTCAATTGAATCATGCACCTTCGAAGGTTTTCATTGGTGACACTGTTTGCGTGAAGATTTCACAAGATGAATATGAATCGGGGCTTGCAGATTGTAGGAGTAACCTACATGGGAGATTAACTTTGAATAAGGGTGATCCGCCATTAACAACGAAAGCTTTGACGCTTAAGTTGTCTGGTCTATGGCCAAGTCTCAGGAATTGGTCAGCAATTCCATTAGGGAAGGGATTCTTTGAGTTCAAATTTCACTCAATCGAAGATATGAGGAAAATTTGGGCTCTTGGAGTGGTGAATCTGAAACCTGGTATTATGCGTTTTTACGGTTGGTCCAAGGATTTCAAGCCGCAGCAGCATGCTCAAACCCATGCTCAACTGTGGATGAGGTTGATACATCTTCCACAAGAGTATTGGAGGCAGAAGACACTCTACGAGATTGCTTCTGGTATAGGTATTGACGATGCTACACAATCTAGGCTTTTTGGATTGTATGCTAGAATTCTAGTAGATGTGGATATGTCTGCAAAATTATTTGATTATGTGCTGGTTGAGAGGGAGGGACATGCTTTCCCTGTAGCAGTTCAATATGAAAAACAACCTGCTTATTGTGCTAATTGTAAGATGCTAGGTCACACACTTCAACATTGTAAGAAATTAAATTCTTCTAACATGAATGAGGGCACAGAGAAGCCAAATAGGAAAGTTCAGAATCTCCATAACAAACATGTCACAGTCCCCAAAGACAACTTATCTGACAAACAGCTTAAACCAGTGCTGGTATTGAATCACTCTGAGGGGAATCCAGGGGAACCTGTTTTCAGCACGCAACTTGAGAAGTCAAATGAAGTGGTAACTGCTAATCTGCACATTTCGAATAATGTTGCAAACCTGCAAGCCATTGATTCACAGCTGAATGTTATGGAGCATGGAAAGGTTCAGTTTGAGCATGAGGTCTCTGATAGTGAGCAAATTTCTGAATCTGTTCCGGTCTATACACTTCTTGCTGATCTTCCTAATAAGGAGCATCAAGATAGTGGAGTAACTTTGAAAAATTCTTTTGATATCCTTGATGAATCGGAGGACCTATCAGATGGTGAGGCATTTGTTGGAGATGTTATTACTAGAATTGTCTCTTCAGACTCTGTCTTAAAGGAACCTACTACAAGGGAAGAAAGGGCCTCTGAGTTCAAGTCACCAAACACAGACGCACTCTTGTTGTCCTTGGATTCGGGGAGGCGTTTATCTCCGCCCTTGGTGAATGATGTAAATGTTGTTCCCTCAACTTCTACTCTGGTTACTGGTTTGCCTGGTTTGGGTAGCACACTCCCGCATTCTTCTATGCCTCAACCTTTCACAACTTACCACACACCTCTCTCACAGCAGACAAACTTTCGGTTTTGGAACCAGTGCATGTTGCAACTGTTTGTTCTTCTGCATCTCAGAGAAGTGTGGACATTTTACAAAAGTTTTGGGGGGATTATACTAATGAAGAGCATGATTCTAGCCTTGTTTGTCCAACAGCAACCAAGAACAAAAAGGAAAAGAAGCAGACAAATAGACAAGTTTTACCGAAGAGCACAAGTAGTGAGCACATACAAACTCGTTCCAAGAAGGGTGTAGTCAAAAGTAATCCTAAATATTTGTGAGTTTTTGCTAGTAGATAGATTTGTTGTTTGGCAGTTTCCTTTAGCAAAACTATGTGTCTCACCCTTTTCTTTTATCAGAGACTTTTTGGTCTCCATTTTTAAACTCTCTCATTTGTACTGTAATAGGGTGCAGGCCCACTCCTGCAAATTTTATTGCATTTCTTAGCCTTTATAAAAAAAAAAAACGTATATGTCACTGCATAAGTTAAGCCTAGTATGCGTGGACATGAAAACCATTTCTTAGCAGCAAGCTTTGATGGAGACATGATAAAAAAAATTCCATAGACTTTGTGGTATTATTGGTTATGCAGGGACCCCGATGAAGGAATCATCTTTCCCCTCCATGAAATATTTCGTTAATAATTTGTATATCATTTAAATTTATTAATAAGGAGGATGAATTAAATTATTTCATTGTATTTATTGTTTGTTATAAAAGAAGATATAGTACAGTAATGAATTTTTTTTTTGGTCTAGACAGTAATGAATATTTTGTTAACTAAATAATTAATATAAATGATAATTTAAAAGGAGGGTAAATATTTCTGTGTTAACCCTCTGATTCTCAGAAAAATGAATTATAATAATCCGTAATGGAGCTTGGATTCATATGGAGTTCAAAAATTCACTCTTAAATAATTTTTTTAATGGATCTTGGATACATATGGAGTTCAACCATCTTGTTTCTTTTTATGTAAAGGCTTTGCCCCATTGGTTACGTCTAGATATGGACATGCATGTCCCTCTAAAGTCGACTATTGACTTAGTCAATTACCAAGTCTTGTGCATAAGTGTCCCTTTTAGGGTGCAAATTTTTCTTCATCGTCTGGTCAACTTTACGCTTCTAAACATATAATTAAACAAATAAAATACAACTTATTATTCTTTAAACTGAAATACTGTTTAGTTCTTGATAAAAATTGATTGATAAGAAAAAAACAACATCGTCTAGACAAAGTTGACAATTTCATCTGTCACATTATGAAGAAGTACTACTGTTATGCAAATCAGGATGATCATTGGGATTAATCCCTTTATATTGAATGAAGGACTAGATTTTAGAGCAAAGATTCATTTTTGTCTCTAAGAAAATTGAGACCAAATTTATTTGATGAAGAAAAAAAACTTTTATTTCCAAAAAATTTCAAAATTGCACCTCACCGGAGTCTATATATCAATTTAGTCTATTTATTTCCAAAATCAATTACCTTTGAAAGGGGAAGGAGGAACCCTGTTCCAAGTAGACCAAATTTAGCCTACAGAATTACTAATAAATCAGATAGTAAAAACAATTTGGAATAAAAATATAGTTGAATTAATATTTCAACTCATGAAGATATAAACTAAATAGATTTTAGCCTCTAATAACCTCAAGCTTGAAGAACATCAACAAAAAGTATAATCATGGCATACATTAAAAGAAATATTTAACACATTTTATTATTAATACCCATAGAAGTGTGTGTCTAATACATACCATATAGATTTATTTGATAACTTTGGTGAGTTTAAAAGAAATTGCTTCAAAAAAATCATTTGCATTTTACCTGAAGCCTTGAAGAATTGTACATAGGTATGGTGAGTGTCATGTTATTAGGCTTTGCTTCTTTCATGATAATTCTTGTACTCATTTTAAAATAGTAAGTAACAGAAGTAGAAGTAATTCAATTTTATTCAAAACAAGGAAAAGTTACAGTAAACACACATTGGAAATATAATAATAACATAATTTTTTAACATTTTCAAACAACTTATGAAAATAAACTTTTACAATGTCTTTATTGAATTTAAATATCAAAGACACTCATCTTCATTGTGATGGTTTCCTTTCAAAGGTTCCCGATATGAAACAACGTTTTTAGTTCTTGACTCATGAGTTGCTGCATTGAAATTCCACTCAAAGGAATGCTTAATGGTGTAAGCTCTGTGTCAGTGGCGTATCCAGGACCCTGGACCAGCGGGTGCAGACTATTTAACCTTGTTTAGAAAGAAAAAAAAGTTTAATTACTGTTTTATTCCTCATATTTTCACTCATTCACGAAATTAATCCTCCTATATTAAGATCATCCAATTTTTGTCCCTTTTTCATATTTTTGGACTTGGAAATGGTGATGTAACATATTTTAAACGACGTTTCATACAACCCGATGATGTGGAATTATCATCAACAATAAAATTAGTAGAAAGCCTCCAAAAAACATTAATTCAGATGCGATATACGATCATTTTTAAGTCTGAAAATCTGAAAAAGGACCAAAATTGAATGATTTTAATATGAGACCAATTTTATAAGTAAATAAAAATATGAGAGAAAAAATGGAATTATAATGAGATCAGTTTGTATACATTATATAGGTACACATTTATGTGTAAAAAAAAATACATATACAATGTACAAATTTAATAATAAATAATAATCATAATGTATAAATATTGTATAACTTCATCATAAGATCAGTTTTTTATGATTTTGAATTAGAACGTCATAAAAAAAAATGGGCCATTGAGGTTATGTACAAAAGCCCAAATGTTGAGTTATACAAATCCCTAAATCTACCGCCACTCCAATTTCTGTTGGCTGCACTTTTCTTATTCTTCTTTTTTCTCTACTCTGCAAATGCATCTCTACTCTCCATTTTCTTCTTCAACACATTTCTTCCCTTCAATCTCTTTGGTCAATTGGGTCAGGGTATGCAAAAGCAAAATCTCAGGGTGTTCAAAATGCAAAAATATAAGATTGTATGTGTGATTTTTTAAAGTTCAGGGTGTGCAGGTGCACACCCTCACATCAACATAGCTCCGCTCCTGCTCTGTGTCAAAACTCTTCGACACACACTTCATTTCTGGTCGAGAGCGAGGGTTGAGATTTAAGCATGCAAATGCGACTACGGCAACACGAATTATGTCAAGTGAAACAATCATGTTATTGGGAAATGGGAGACGTTGGTCTAATACTTGACATAATGTCATGCTTTGAGTTGATGCCGATTGAAGTGATGACAATATATCTCCAGGGTGTCTTCCCATTAAAGTTTCATGTGCCACTACTCCAAAGCTATATACATCACATTTTTCACTCACAACCATAGTATAAGCAAGCTCTGCATTTATAAAATCACCATGTGCAGGCTAATGGATTCGCAAACATAGTTTCAAGTAAATACTCTTTCCTTTATATTACAAAGAAACTTATGTCTTTTCTATGTTGGAACCTCTATTTTTTATTTATTATAAGTGAATGTTCACAAATATCCTTTTGAATGTGGATTTTCCCAACTCTAACTTCTCATCTTCGAAAACACTTATGTTCGAAATAAAAAAAAATGAAAAATTATACATTTCACAAGATGTCTATTTAAACAAAAATTAATATTATTAATGTATCAATAGTTTGAAATTCAATTTTTTTATAGAGACAAACTTTTCTAAAATAGACATAATTTAAGAAACAAAGCTAATAATTGATGTGAAAAATTAGAACCTTGTGTACTTGGTTGGTATTAAAAACTAATCAACAGACAAACGGTGTAAAAGAAATGAATAATTTCCACAGGGCTTGTAACTAAAAAAGGAATTACCTAGGGCTATATAACCAATTGTTCCAGCAACTATAGTACGATTGGATGAATCATATTGAAGGAGTCGAGCAGTTCCAAAGTCAGAAACACTAGGCTGCCACTCCGAATTTAGCAAGATATTGCTGGTAGATACATCTCTATGCACTATTGGAGGGGAGCAATCATGATGAAGATATGACAGACCAAATGCAACTCCTTTAACAACATTAAGCCTTTTTCTCCAATTGAATTCCATGGCTTCAACTTCATCATATAAAACAGAGAACAAGCTACCTTTCTCCATGTATTGATAGATCAAAAACATGATTCTTTTGTGCAAGCAGAATCCATAAAGCTTCACAATATTTCGGTGCTTTATTTCTGATAATATTCTCACTTCATTTCTAAAACTCTCATCAAAAGATGGAACCTCTGCTTCATAGCCGTGAAGTTTCTTTAAGGCAACAACTTTGCCACATGGTAATTGTGCCTTGTAAACACTTCCATATGCTCCTGTTCCAATGCAGTATCTCATGTCAAAGTCTTCTGTTGCTCTGATGATGTCATCATAAGCTATTTTCCCATCGTAATTCCATATACAAAATAAATCCCCATTCTTTGTTGTCATTGTGTTTACATCCTTGTTTTTATTAAAACTACGATGTAGTTTCAAGCAAATGAGAAGTGAAAAGGCCAGGATTAGAATAACGAGGATAGGAATAACAATGGCAATATTGTGCTTTATTATATTTCTTGTGAGGTGACCAAGGTTGGAATTGGTTATTTGAAGTGTCGATACATATATCCTTGTTCATCTCATAACGAGGAACACAATATGGAATCGGACCCTTCAAACAGTTGTAGGAAATGTCTACATTATGGATATTACAAAGAGAACGAGGAATCATTCCACTGAGATTATTATTGTTTAAAAGAAGTTGTTTAAAATATTCAATTTGATAAGGGATTTCACCACTAATGAGGTTGTGACTGAGATCAACAAAAGTGTCATAATTTACTAATAGAAACAAACTGGAAGGAAGGGTACCACTGATGGAGTTGCTATTTAACCGCAACTTTTGCAATTTGGTTAATTTATCGAAGTTAAAAGGGAGGGAGCCGTTGAGAACATTGTTAGAGATGTCAAGGTATACTAATTTGGATCATAGAAATTGGAAACTAAATATTTTGTCAAGTTCATTTTTTGAGATCTAATGAATTGCATACGTTAATGTTGTATTACTACTATAGTATGCTTGCCAGCCACTCTCATTCTCACAGACCAATATTCAATATATGATTGAATGATTAGACTAATTGATTGTGCTACACATGCGTCAAGATATTAGATATAAAAGTCTAGTGTAAACATAGAAAAAATGTAAAAGCATCATTTATGAAGGTTACATGTTTTTTCTCTTTTGCATCATTCTTTGAAGGCGATAAGGAAGAAAGCATTTTTTCCACATGAGTTAAAGCCATTGATTTCAAATTATATTTACTTGAAAACTTCCATGTATAAAATTTTGTCAATCACACATTAATGATCCTTTTCATCTTGTAGTATAAGCATCACATTACATTATTTCAAACATATTAAAAATATATTATAAATAAAAGAATAATAATTTTAGCAAATTATCGCAAATTTACAATCGATTTTTAAGAAAAAATACTATTTAAATTATGCAGGAGATATGGCCGCAGTTCCTCTCTCGCTTCTGCTGCAATTCTGCTGCCGAACTGCCAGCATAATACGGCTGCTCCAGCAGTGCCTATGGCTCGAGACCATCTGCTCACCATCACATGTCTCCGAAGTGTAATTAGAGAATTCCATGGATCCAAATGATATGCATATGGATGGAGAACATAAGACTTTGAATGTAGCATTTTTTATTTTCGAACGGTGGCAAAACAATTTAGTTGGCATTTTTTATTTTTTATTCCCAATGACAAGATGGGCTTGAGATTGGAATTACATAATCAAATTCAAATTATGCAGAGCAGAAAGTTCCAGTTTAAGGCACAAAACAAAAACTATAAACAGCCCCTAGTGATTGAACTACTCGTCTTAACTACTATGAAACCATTTTATGTATCACTTTTGGTAAGAAGAGATATTACACCAGTCCGATGTAGACTCAGCCGATAAGATATATAAAGGGGATTTTACACCCGTTTTAAATCAGGTGTTAAAGGCTCAATTTCACACCTGTTTTTCGGAATAATAGGTGTAATTTTGTGTTATATTGCACTAAGTTTTACAGAATTCAGTCTGGTTTTTCGATATAACATGTGTAATTTCCAGGAAATCACTCCGGTTTTTAGATAGGAAAGGTGTAATTTCAAAGAATTCACTACGGTTTTTCTATATTACTAGTGTAAACTAACACATTTTTTTAATACAAGTTTTGTACATTAAACAAACAAAATTCTCCAAGTAATTTGCACCAAAAGTCATAAATTCAATTCTTCAAGTAGTATATTGTTGACTATTGTCATCAAAATTTTACTCACAAGAACAATATGGCCATGAAATAATGATTTTGTCATGTGCAGCCTTTCATTAAAATATAAAAAAAAGGAAGAAGAAAAATAAGCAAGGGAAAACTGGAATAAGAAAAATAGCCGTGAAGTTTCTTTATTGCAACAACTTTTCCACATGGTTATTGTGCCTTGTAAACAGTAAACACTTTCATATGCTATCGTTCCAATGCAATATCGCATGTCAAAGTATTCTGTTACTTTAATAGTGCCATCGTATATTTTTCCATCAATAATTCCATATACAAAACAAATCCCCATTCTTTTTCTTTGTTTTGTTTGCTTGCTTGTTCTTAATAGAAATATGATGAAGTTTCAAAAACATGATAAGTGAGAAGGCTAACTGCTAAGATTAAAATCATATGGATAGGAATAACAATGACAAAAACTATCTTTACCAAGGATGGAACTGGTTATTTGAAATTTGGAAACATCCCTCCTTGAACTCTGATTGTCGTATACCAAAAGACAACTTGGAATGGGACCCATAATACAATTGAAGGAAATACAAGTTATTTGTGCGTCTCTTACACCTTATTCAACAAAGAACCAGAAGAAAGAACTCTACTTATTCAACAAAGAACCAGAAGAAAGAACTCAACTGAGAAGCTTATAGAACCTGTTCTAAGGATGCTCCCTTTCCTCATCCTTAATGAAGGGAATGCTTGTGCGGACCTTGGCCATGATAGCATGATTAATATTTGGTGGGATTATTTACCCTTGTTTCTTAGAGATGTTTTTTTAGAGATAGTCACGGACTTCCAAACTCTTTATTTCCTAAGATCACTTGCTCTTTATTCTTTCTATTTTTGTCCTTTTTGAGGGTTTTGGTTTGGTCCCCCTCATGTACAATTTTTCCTTTTTTAATAAATTTTTGAGCAGATGATATAGGATGGGGGATGCTATGGGGTGTCAACCTGGTTGGGATGCATAGTTACTTGATGCCATTCTTTGCTCATTAAAAAAAAGTATGCTCGTTGGTAACTCTCGTTATCACACGTCAATTCACTACAATTTGATATTTTGTTGCGTATATACACTGCATAAGATAAGCCTATAGTATTTGTGGACATGAAAAATGGAAAGCTACTTCCTATAGAATGCAATTATATTTCCTTAACAGCAAGCTATGAAGGAGACATGAGGATTTTCTTTTCCATCTTGTTTTGCGTTTTTTTTTTTGTATAATTTTGTTTTTCTTTTTAAATACACTATTTCAATATTTGAGTTGTTGTTAGATTAATATTTACTCTTTCATTCAGGTTTAAACCAGGATCTCCAACTCCTTTAACCCTTAACTCAAACCAATTGAACTACCCAATCCCCCTTACGTCTAGATATATGTATGTGTCTCTAAAGTCGTCTCTTAGAATCAATTATGTAGTCTTGAACATTAGTTTCCTTTAGTGTGCGAGCTTTTCTTCATCAACGGGTCAACGTTAATGTCTTTTATGCTTTTAAACATGGAACTAAACAAATAAAATACAACCTTAATTGAAACTGAATTTTTTTCTTTATAGTGAAAATATTTTAGTCCTAGAGAAAAGTTGAAAATTTTAATTTATTTTTGAGAATAAAAAACAACTTTTAGTTCTTGATAAAAATATACTACAACAACTTGGAATAATATACTTTATTTTTTTTTTTTTGACAAGAATAATATACTTTATTTATACTTGAGAAAATAACATAAAACTAAATTAACATATTTCTAAAATTACATTAAGGTCCTCAAGAAAAAATAGACATAACATAGATAATAAAATAAGTATTTTATACGAATTACAAATAATATTAGGAGAATACCCTCAAAAAGAAAAACTACAAAGCCGGAAGCTTAAGTTGCTTGCATCTCTTCCCCTCCTAATTTCTGTTTTGTAACCGTTTCTAATTAATCATTGTTTCATGTATATGTTTGTAGTTTTTGATCAGGTTGGTGCTTCGAAGTTTGCCAATGCAATTATCAATAAGTTGATAATATATGCATTACTAACCTGAACTTTTTTATACTGTCATAAAACATACTTAGAAGGAGAGATATAATGTGGCGAAGCCTTCAATATTATTGTCGTTGCATCTCAAAGGCTTAAGTAGTGTAATCATTCTGGCTATTTTCAATTGTAATCTTATTGTTTCAAATTGTATTGTTTGTAGTTTTCATTTTGGCTATTTTCAGTTTAGGTTTTTGGTATAGTTCTCACATAGAAATCGCATCAAATGAGAGGAAAATGCTAATTATTGAATTTACCCCTCATGTGATGCAAGTTGTTTGATGAGTAAATACTTCTGAAGCTAAGTAATTATCGCTAAGGCATAGGTTGTAATCTTTTACCTTTATTGTCTATATGCTTTACTCTTTGGTTTTACCAGCTTTGGTGACATATCATTGTTTTTGTTATCGATGTGTGTAATGTCTATATTTATTTTTTGAACTGTCTAATCTTACGTAACAAACTATATTTACAATTCCAGAATTGCAAAGTTCGCAATCAAGTTGCCTCTGGTTTGAGTTAGAGATGGAAATTAGTGGAACCAGCGTCTGCTCTATGCAGATTTGACAATAGCTAATTCACCTTGCATATCATTAGTAACTTTTCTATCCATTTTAGGTTTTGAATGGTATTCATAAATTAGCTTGATGCCACGGTTTCGACTCTAGGATCCGTTGCTCGATGATCTAGTCAGTTAGTGCATTAATGTATAACTGTGGGTCTGGTTTCATTTGTTCATGATTTTTTCTTGCTAATGCACTGGTGTGTTACTATTTGGCTCTAGTTCGGGTATGCCTTGTGCTTTAGTTAGAGTTGTTATAAATACGCATCTGCTTCTGTTTTTATACCAGACAGGCATGTCTCCCATTTTAGGCGACTGCACATGCCATACAGGACAGAATTATACAAAAGCATACATCAAGTACCTATTCAATGCTCATGAAATGCTGCCATAAACTCTGCTATAAATATTTGAACTTGCTTCCATGAAATCATAGTCACTAAAATATATACTATATTCTTTTGATATACTTCTGTTAATCTAATTTTTTTTTCTTAGAACAAATGTTACAGTTTATTCAAAATACAGAAAACTTGCAAACAGACAAACATACATTTGGAATACATTACCAACAACATTTTATCACATATGCAAATAAACTTTGACATTGACTTGTTGAATTATACGACACTCAGCATGATTAAGTTTGAAGTTTAGCTTTCAAAGGTTCAAAATATGCAATAATGCTTTGAGTTCATGACTCATGAGTTGCTGCACTGAAATTTCACTCAGCGAAATGTTTAATGGTGCAAGCTCTTTGACAAAACTCTGTGACACACTTTTCATTGATGGTCGAGCGCAAGGGTTGAGATTTAAGCATCCAAATGCTACTACAGCAACACGAATTATGTCAAGTAAAACCTTCACATTATTTGGAAGTGGGAGACGCTGGTCTAATACTTCACATAATTTCATGCCTTGAGTCGATGCTAACTGAAGTGATGCAATTATATCACCAGGGTGTCTTCCCATTAAAGTTTCAAGTGCCACTACTCCAAAACTATATACATCACACTTTTCACTCACAACCATGGTGTATGCAAGTTCTGCATATTTATCAAGTCACCATAAGTAGGTTAAAGGATGCAAAAAAAAATAAATTGAAATTTACTACTCAATAACTATATTTCCACATATATAAAGAAATACTGACAATGCATTTAATGTGTCTATTTTGTGATAAATATTCTAAAAATACCTTTGTTTATGAATTTGTCCAACTCTTACGTCACAACTCTCAATAAACTTTGAAAGAGAAACATATATTAAATTTATTATAAAAAAATTTAACTTTAAAAAAGTGAATATATGTAATTAATAATTTAATACGAGACTTATATTAAGGGACAAAGTTAGTAGTACAATTTTCAGAAATACGTAGTAAAAACTAATGAACATCTATGTTATTTGGGTGGATGATGAATGCTCATGTTATGTATCATACTTAAATGGAAAAATGCAATAATAAGAGACTAAAGACCAATGAAAAATTTACCTGGAGCTATATATCCAATTGTTCCAACAACTATAGTTCGATTCGATGAATCATATTGAAGGAGTCGAGATGTGCCAAAGTCAGAAACACTAGGCTTCCACTCAGAGTTTAGCAAAATATTGCTGGTAGACACATCTCTATGCACTATTGGAGGAGTGCAATCATGATGAAGATATGATAGACCAAATGCAACACCTTTAACAACATTAAGCCTTTTTCTCCAATTGAATTCAACGGCTTCAACTTCATCATACAAGACAGAGAACAAGCTACCTTTCTCCATGTACTCGTAGATCAAAAACATGATTCTTCTGTGGAGGCAAAATCCATAAAGCTTCACAATATGTCGGTGCTTGATTTCTGATAATATTCTCACTTCATTTCTGAAACTCTCATCAAAAGACGGAACCTCTGCTTCATAGCTGTGAAGTTTCTTTATTGCAACAACTTTTCCACATGGTAACTGTGCCTTATAAACACTTCCATATGCTCCTGTCCCAAGGCAATATCTAATGTCAAAGTCTTCTGTTGCTTTAATAATGTCATCGTGTGCTATTTTTCCATCATAATTCCATATACAAAACAAATCCCCACTCTTTGTTGATATTGTTGTGTTTGCAAGCTTGTTCTTGATAGAATTTTGACGAAGTTTGAAGCATATTAGAAGTGAGAAGGCTAAGATCAGAATCAAAAGGATAGGAAGAACAATGACAACATCATAGTTTATATTATTACTTCTGTTGTGGATATATGTTTCATCTGTCCAGATTATTGTGTTAGAATGATCAGTACAGTCTGGAAGAGGACCCTTTAAATGATTGAAGGAAATGTCCACATAATAAACATTACAAAGAGATTGGGGAACCACTCCAGTAAGATTATTATTCCTTAAATTAAGCTTAAAAAAATATCCAAGTTGAGAAGGGATTTCACCGCTAATGAGGTTGTGGGAAATGTCAAAGGTTTCTAATTGGGAGAGATTTGTTAACAAAATTGGAAAGGTCCCACCAATGGAGTTGTTACTTAATAGAAGCACGTTCAATTTGGATAATTGATGGAAGTTATATGGGAGGGAACCAGTAAGAAAATTGTCAGATATGTCAAGGTGTTCTAATTGTGTAAGATTTGTAATGGAAGTAGGAAAACTTCCATTGAGCCTATTGTAAGATAGATCTAATCTTGTGAGATTTTGCAGGAGCCCCAAACCATAAGGAATGGATCCTTGAATGTTATTATATGAGATGTCTAGGTACTTTAATTGTTTGAGATTTCCTATCAAAGGAGGTATCTCACCTTTGATTCTATTTTTAGATAGATCTAATCTAGTGAGATTTTCCAGGAACCCCAAACCATAAGGAATGGATCCTTGAATGTTATTATAAGACATGTCTAGGTACTCTAATTTTTTAAGATTTCCTAGTGAAGGAGGTATCTCACCTTCGATTCTATTCTTAGATAGATCTAATATAGTGAGATTTTTCAAGAACCCTAACTCAAGTGGAATGGAACCGTGAATGTAGGTTTTAGAGATGAGTAGGTACTCTAATTGCTCTAGACTTCCTATTGAAGAAGGTATCTCACCACTGATTATATTGTTAAAGATGTATAGTTTCTTTAACTGTGTAAGATTTCCAAGCGAATGAGGTATCTCACCTTCAAGAGAAGTATAAGACATATCAATATAAGTGAGTTTCGAGAGAAGACCAATTTCTTTCGGGATAATCCCTTGTAGTCCAACTCCCAGGACAACTAAACTTTCCAAATTTTGGAAAACAGACAAGTTGAGCGTTGCAAAATGAATCTTAGACGTTGTTGCAAAGTATTTGTGGATTCCTTTTATGCTTCCAGCCTTGTTGCAAACTATCTCATGCCATTTACAAAGATTGGAGATGTTGAAATATGCATCAGACGTGTTCCACCATCCACTATTCATTATAGTATTTGCTTCCATTTGAAGTTGAGATTTCATTGTGGCAGATTGAGTACCTACAATGAAAATCCAGATAAGAAGAAAGACCATCCTCATTTTTGGACCATAGGAATTGGAAACTAAATATTTTGTCAAGTTCAATTTTTGAGATCTAATGAATTGCATACATTGTTCTAAGATGCATATAAAACATTTATAATGGTGTCATTCTCAAAGATCAATATTCAGTACGATTTAATGATTTGACTCATTGATTGTGCTACACGTGCCACGACATTAGATATTAAAGTCTTGTGTGAACATGGAAAATATTCAAAAGCATCATTTATGAAGGATACATGTTTTTCTATTTTGCATCATTCGTCGAAGGTGAGATTACAACAATTATTCGGTTCTCTTTGTGGTACCACTGGGTACTTCCTTCGAAACACAATGATTTTCAAAGAAAAATTCCTACGAGAAACACCTATTAGAATTTAGAACTTAGAAAGAGTCAACAAAAAAAACAGTTGGGTCAGCTCGGGACGTTCCCTAAAAATTCCTACCAAAAAAACCTATTAGAATTGATAAACTAAATATTAATTCAAGCTTCACTACTAAGCAAAAACAGACTTGTCCATGCATTTTATAATTTTGTCAATGACATAACCATAATAGGAAAATTAATTTAATTCAATTAAAATATAAGTATTATAACTAGAAAGAGAAATTTAAATTTATTCAAAACATGGAAAATTACATTACATACACATTTGAAATACCATAATTATAACATTTTCTAACAACTTATGAAAATAAACTTTTACAATGACTTTATTGAGGTCTTATTTCTAAGACACTCAACTTCCTTCTGAAGTGTTCCCAACGTGAAATAATCCTTTTAGTTCACTAATGAGTTGCTACATTGAAATATCACTCAAAGGAATACTTGATGGTGTAAGTTCAATGGAAAAACTCTCTCTTTTTTTTTTTTTTGAGGAAAATGGAAAAACTCTCTGACACCCATTTCATTGTTGGTAAAGAGCACGGATTGAAATTTAAGCATGCAACTGCTACCACGAAAACACGAATTATGTCAAGTAAAACCATCACATTATTTGAAAATGGGAGATGTTGGTCTAATACTTCACATAATTCCATGCCCTGAGTTGATGCAGATTGAAGTGATGACAATATATCACCAGGGTGTCTTCCTATTAAAGTTTCAATTGTCACTACTCCAAGTTTTGCATATTGATCTAATCACCATGACTAACAAAAAATCTACACTATACTAGAAAACATTTTACTCCCTCCACTTAGAGAAACTTGAATTACATTCCCGTCCATTCTTATGTTAAAATCTAAACTAATCTAACACACTTTAAATAAAAATAGTATTGCGGGTTTATTTTAATATACCACAAGTCTAGAGTTCTCCAGTTTCTTTCTATGTAAAGGCTTTGCCACATTGGTTACGTCTAAATATAGACATGCGTGTGTCTCTAAAGTCATCTATTGACTTAGTCGATCACAAAGTCCTGTGCATAAGTGTCCATTTTAGGATGCAAGTTTTTCTTCGTCATCGGGTCAACTTTACGCTCCTAAACATATAATTAAACAAATAAAATACAACTTATTTTTCTTTACACTGAAATATTGTTTAGTCCTTGATAAAAACTGATTGATAAGAAAAGAACAACTTCATATCTAGACAAAGTTGATTGGTGAAGCTCCCTTTCATAAGTCAAAGTTGAAGAACCATATGAAAAGAAGTACTATACTGTACCAGCCTTTTCATTCCCTTCATGATTATTGAAGGCTTGTTATGCAAATCAGGATGATCATTAGAATTAATACCTTTATATTGAATGAAGGACTAGATTTTAGAGTAAAGATTCATTTTTATCTCAGAAAATTGAGACCAAATTTATTTCATGAAAAAAAAAACTTTTATTTCCAAAATTTTATTCTCCTCAAATTTAGTTTTTCAAAATTGCACCTCACCGGAGTCTATATATCAATTTAGTCTATTTATTTCCAAAATCAATTGCGTTGAAAGGGGAAGGAGGAATCCTGTTCCAAATAAGCCAAATTCAGCCCACAGAATCTCTCTATATTATATAAATTTACGACCTATTTTTCAAGTTTCAATATTGTAGTGACATATGTGGCGCTCTTGAGAAACACTCTTGAAAAACCAAGCATCCTCAAGCATTTGGATTTCAATAACCTTCCATATTTATATTTATAACCATATAAATCATTTATATTATAATTTAATGCGATATTAGTATTAATAAAAAAAAATTTCTAATACAAAATATTATTGTAACATTGACCAATTGATACCCTATTAATTTTTTTTCCAATCCATGAATTTTTTTTATGCGGTAATAAAATTAATAAAATGAACTGACTTTTATTCTTATTTTCATATTGATACCCTGTTAGATTTTATTTTTGCCAATCCATGAATTTTTTTTATGCGGTAATGAAATTAATGAAATGAACTAACTTTTATTCTTATTTTCATGATGATAATGTACTAATTTTATTGTGAGACAATTTTATTATCGTATATTTATAATGGATATCAAGGTATCTCTATCTCTATCTCTATCTCTATCTTTATTATAAACATTTACCTTACATCAAATAAAAAGTACACATGGCATTTTTACATTGTCCATTGCATTTAATGTTTTTTATCAACCAATTAGAATGGATCATGACTCATAATTTTTTTATTAGCCAATCAAAATAGATCATGACTCATTTATTTTTTATGAGCCAATCAAAATTGATCATGACATGATTTTTTTTCCCTATATATAGACAATTTGTTTTTCATCATCTTCATCTACCATCTTATTCGGTGGAATGACAGTAGTTTTAGGTGGTGATTTCAGGCAGATATTGTCTGTTGTCCGAAAAGGAACGAGGCAGGATATTGTTGATGCCTCAATCAATTCATCAAAGATATGGGCTTATTGTAATTTGTTGAGGCTTACTGTTAATATGAGATTGGGTGCATCTTTGGTACCTGCAGAGCAGGAAGAAATTCCTAATTTTGGCAAGTGGATACTCTCAACTGGAGACGACAATGACGCTTCAGATGAGAATGGTGAAATGAAGGTAGAAATTCCTGAATATTTGCTCATATCAGACACAACAAATCCGTTGATGTCAATTATAAACTTTGTGTATCCTGATTTGAATGATAACATTGGTGACCAGCTATTTTTCCAAGAAAGGGGAATACTCGCACCAACACTTGATTCAGTTGAGCATGCTAACGAATATATGATGTAGCTGATTCCAAGTGAAGAGAAAGAGTATTTAAGCTCTGATTCTGTTTGTCGATCGTGTGAAAATTATGATGTCCAAAGCGAGTATTTCACAACAGAATTTCTTAATGGTATTAAGAGCTCTGGAATTCCAAATCACCGGTTGAAACTAAGGGTGGGATGTCCGGCTATGCTGATGAGAAACATCGATCAGGCCAATGGACAGTGTAATGGTACGAGGCTGACAGTTACACATCTAGGGAAGAGCACGGGAGTTGCTACTGTAATTACAGGAGAAAGGGCAGGTACCAGGGTATTCATTCCCAGGATGAATCTTATTCCGAGTGATCCAGAACTATCCTTCAAATTTAGACGCATGCAATTTTTATTGACGCTTTGTTTTGCGAGGACAATAAATAAAAGTCAGGGTCAATCTTTATCTCGAGTGGGAGTTTATCTTCCTAGGCCCGTGTTCACGCATGGACAACTCTATGTCGTTGTCTCTCGAGTTACTTCTAGAAAAGGTTTGAAGCTGCTCATCTTGGATGAAGATAATAATGTTTGCAAGGAAACCAAAAATGTTGTGTATCGTGAAGTTTTTCAAAAAGTATGATCATTGGCTATGTTTTAGCATTGTTGTTGCTATAATTTAAAAAACTAAAGTTATGTATTGTTTGGAAGTCGTTTTTCTTTTTTAATTTCTTTGTAAGGCGTATTGGTAGACATGGCAACAAACCTCGCCCCCGCAAGACCCGACCGCCCCCGCCCCGAATTTAACGGGGAAAAGCCGATTTAACCGGGTGCGGGTACGGGTGTGGGGGAAATTTGGAGTTTTAGTACGGGGGCGGGTGCGGGGTATGCTTACTCCCGCCCCGCACCCACCCCCGCCCCGCACCCATTTTTTAAAACTTTCTTTCTTAAATTTTATAATCTTATTTCCATAAGTACCAACCTATTTTAATATAATATTACTCTTTAGAAACATATTTATTATAATTATTTTGCTCTTTTGAAAAAAGTTTATTAGATAAATAATTATTAATATAATTATTGTATTTTTGTTGCTATGAAAAAATGAAAAAATATGCATTTTTTAAATATTTTATAAAAAATAAAGTTTTCGCGGGTGGGGGTGGGGGCGGAGCCGGGAGTTGAGGGCGGGGTTGGGTGTTCAATTTTTACCCCTGATATGGTTTGGGGACGGAGGCGGGGGCGGGTACGGGTGCATGGAAGCGGGGGCGGGGACGGGGATTCTCAAACCCGCCCCTGGTCCGCCCCGTTGCCATGTCTACGTATTGGTCATTACAGGACATGCATTTTCTCTATAAGCAGATCCTCCTGCCATTGACTTTTAATTGATGCACTTTTCAGGTATAACAGTACGCAGAACTTTTTTTTTACATCATTGTTACCCCAAAATACAAATTTACATTTGACCATTGGTTTTGTAAAAAATAAAAACAAATAACAATCGACGTTTCTGTAGCCCAAACTATATTTAGACACACCCATAAAAAATTTAACGTTTGCATTCACAGGCTATGGGTATACATCTGACACTGACTATTATATAAAAAAAATATAATCTTTTTAGTTTTTATGATTAATAAAATATATTATGTCAACAAATAATAATATACAGTACGTCGGCGTATTTTTGCATAAATATTACACATGCTAAGTTTAACAATGAGTACATCTTATACTACAAATAATTAGTATAAGTATAAATCCAAATACTTTAATCGTTATGTGCAATGTTTAGATATTTCAAAATATATACAAAATTAACAACATTAAGATGATATTTTTTCCATATCAAATTTAAATTATAACCACATTTATAATTTTAAGATAACATAATATAAAATCTATACATTTGATCAAAAAAGTTTTTTATTTCCCGTGCTTGGCACGGGTCACTATACTAGTTATTAATAAATCAGATAGTAAAAACAATATGGAATAAAAAAAATTTAATTAATATCTCAACTCATAAAGATATAAACTAAATAGATTTTAGCCTCTAATAACTCAAGCTTCAAGAACACCAACAAAAAGTGTAATCATGGCAGACATTAACGGAAAGATTTAACAAATTTTGCTATTAATACCCATAGAAGTGTGTCTACTACATACCATTTGCTTCCATTTGAATTTGAGATGTCATTGTGGCTGATTGAGTTCCCAAAACCAAACCCCAAATAAGAAGAAAGACCATCCACATTATTAGACCTAAGAAATTAGAAACTAAATATTTTGGCAAGTTCATTTGTTGTTTTAGATCTAATGAATTGCATATAATGTTCTATGAATGAAAAACCTTTATAATGTAGTTATGTGAAAATTCACTACAAATTGATATTTTGATTCATTTTTTCCGCTACGTATATGTTACTGCATGAGAAAAGTTGTTAGTCAAGCTTTGAAGCCTCTTCTTTCGTATGTGTGGACATGAAAAATTGAAAGAAAATTTCTATAGAATGAAATTGTATTTCCTTAGCAGCCAGCTTTGATGGAGACACGGAAAAAAAAAAATTCCATAGACTTTGTGGTATTATTTGTTTCTAATGCAGGGGACCCCAATGAAGGAATAATCTTTCCCCTCCATGAAATATTTCGTTAACAATTTGTATATCATATTAAATAAATTTATTAAAATATTAAGGAGGATGACTCAAATTATTTCATTGTATTTGTTGTTTGTTGCAAAAGATGTACTACAGTAATATTTTGTTAACTAAATAAATAATAATTAATATAATTGAAAATTTTAAAGGAGGGTTAACCCATTTCTTTCTATGTAAAGGCTTTGCCCCAATGGTTACGTCTATAGACATAGACATGCATTTGTCTCTAAAGTTGTCTATTGACTTAGTCAATGATAAAGTCTTTTGCATATAAGTGTCCCTTTAGGGTAATGTTTTTCTTCGTCATCCGGTCAACTTTACGTTCCTAAACATATAACTAAACAAATAAAATTCAAGTTACTTTTGTTTAAACTGAAATATTTCTTAGTCCTTGATAAAAATTGATTGATAAGAAAACAACAACTTTTAGTTTTTTTTTTGTCAAAAACAAACAACTTTCTGTTTTTGAAAAAATAAACCGAAACAATTTAGTCTTTATTATTGATTTTTTGACATAATTTATTCTCTATCTTATTTATATTTTATCTGGTTGACGAGGAAAAGATAAAGGGGGGTAAAGATAGTGAAAATTTTATAAAAAGAAATGTGCGTTTTCAAAATATAACATAAATGCAAAATTCTTTTTATGACATTTCTTTAATGTCTTTTCTTTCCTCTATTACAGAATATATTTAATATTGCTACTCTCCTAATTGTTCTTTTTACGTGGTTTAATTTTCTTTTACTTGTAATAAAAAACTTATTATGTTATTCCCTAGTAGTTTTAATTCAAGTTAGTTGAGATTAACTCAAAGTTAGTTAAAATATAAAGTAGTTACATAGTTTGTCATGGTTGTTAGCTATTTTTAAGCAAGGTTTTTTAGTTTTGTGTGATTACTTGATAAGCAAGTAATGTGAATAAGTTTGTATATAAGTATAATGTAAACACACTTACATTGCTAATGAGAATAACAGGTTTACAATCAACAGAATATTCTCTTCTTCTCTCTCAATCTCTCACTTCCCTCTTAGAAATTCTGATTGTAAGTTATCTCTGCTGCGCTACCATTCCCTTCACGAATCTCATAGTTGTTCGGTATGCTGCATTATTACTTTTTCCATGGTTATGAGTTGGTTTTCTAGTATAGGTTTGGGATCTCGGAATGTGTTCCTCTCAAGTTTGAATCTTTTTTATGCGAATTTTTATGTGCTAGTTCATATAGAGTTTTGCTCCGGTTGTAAATAGGCCCTCCGCTAGTGGATATCGGGATTGATCCTCTCGAATTAGTTGGTCCTTGGATTTTTCAACTTGAGGTATATATAGAATCATATGAAATTGAGTCAGTACCCCTTATCCAATGTGTTTTGCAATTGATTTGCTGCATTGTTTTGAAACTCCTTCCTGGTGATTTCCTGGATGATTTGTGAAGCTCCCTTTCATAACCAGCCTTTACATTCCCTTCATGATTATTAAAGGCTTGTTATGCAAATCAAGATGATCATTAGGATTAATCCCTCTATACTGAATGAAGGACTAGATTTTAGATCATAGATTCATTTTTCTCTCTAAGAAAATTGAGACCAAATTTATTTCATGAAGAAAAAAAAACTTTTATGCTCCTCAAATTTTGTTTTTCAAAATTGCACCTCACCAGAGTCTATATATCAACTTAGTCTATGTCTCTTTATTTCCAAAATCTAGATAAATATTTCAAATCCATTGGTTTCAAATTATATTTCCTTCCATGTATAAAATCAATTTTCAAATCCATTTTTTTCCTTCCTTCTGCAGATTTTAAACTTGAATTTGCTACATGGACACAGTTCTCAAAGACTTGAGTTCTTTTATGACACCCAAATATCATTTCAGAACAAGATTCAAGCCAACCAAAATATTCAAAACTTGAAACCCCATTAGTTTAGAAAATAGATAAGGGAAAGAAGACAAAATCAAACTAACAGCAAGAAATGCAAAACAAAAACAATAGACAGTAGAAAATAGACAAAGCATTGAATGAAGAAACTAGCTCATGTTCTATTTCTTTAGTTTAGTACGAAAAAGTGTTAGATATTTTCCTCAGATGGTAAAAACAATTTGGAATAAAAGAAAAGTTGAACAAATATCTCAACTCATGAAGATATAAACTAAATAGATTCCAGCCTCTAATAACTCAAGCTTCAAGAACACCAACAAAAAGTATAATCATGCCATACTTTAACATAAAGATTAATTTAACACATTTTGCTATTAATAGCCATATAAGTGTGTCTAATACATACCATATATATTTATTTGATAACTTTGTTGAGTCTAAAAGAAATGGCTTCAAAAAATCATTTGCATTTTACCTGAAGCCTTGAAGAATTGTACATAGGTATGGTGAGTGTCATGTTATTAGGCTCTGCTTCTTTCATGATATTTCTTTGTATTCATTTTAAACTTGTTAATTAATTACAAATAATAATACCTCAAGTAGACATTTAGCCAAAATAGAACATTCAAGCATTGTATACCTCCAATACTTAGCAATACTATACTACTAACTGTGAGCATATTTCTGCAATTAATTTAAGCACTGTATTTGCAGAGAGGCATTATAACTATCTTTATTCTTTTAATTCAATT
Source organism: Medicago sativa (assembly GCF_051527215.1). Taxonomy (NCBI): domain Eukaryota; kingdom Viridiplantae; phylum Streptophyta; class Magnoliopsida; order Fabales; family Fabaceae; genus Medicago; species Medicago sativa. The sequence continues at coordinate 9,171,519 of NC_140755.1, read as the reverse complement.
AAAATAGTAAGTACTAGAAGTAGAAGTAATTCAATTTTATTCCAAACAAGGAAAATTTACAGTAAACACACATTGGAAATACAATAATAACATAATTTATAACATTTTCTAACAACTTATGAAAATAAACTTTTACAATGTCTTCATTGTGAAGGTTTTCTTTCAACGGTTCCCAATATGAAATAATGTTTTTAGTTCTTGACTCATAAGTTGCTGCACTGAAATTTCACTGGAAAGAATGTTTGATGGTGTAAGTTCAATGCCAAAACTCTCTGACACACATTTCATTGTTGGTCGACAGGAAGGGTTGAGATTTAAGCATGCAAATGCTACTACGACAACACGAATTATGTCGAGTAAAACCATCATATTATTTGGAACTGGGAGACGTTGGTCTAATACTTGACATAATGTCATGCGTTGAGTTGATGCTAATTGAAGTGATGTCAATATATCCCCAGGGTGTCTTCCCATTAAAGTTTCAAGTGCCACAACTCCAAAGCTATATACATCACACTTTTCACTCACTACCATAGTATATGCAAGCTCTGCATTTATAAAATCACCATGAGCAGGTTAAAGGATCCACAAAAATAGGTTCAAGTAACTACTCTTTCCTTTATATTACAAAGAAACTTAAGTCTTTTCTATGTTAGAAGCTCTCTTTTTTTTCAACATATATTAGGAAACTGAGCTAATAATTGATGTGAAAAATTAGAACCTTATGTACTTGGTATTAAAAAATAATCAACATGTAAATTATGTATCTAGATTATGAACATGAATGTTTTGTATCATATATAAATCCAAAAAACAGACAAACAATATAAAAGAAACGAATAAGTTACACGGGGCTTGTAATAAAAAAGGAATTACCTGGGGCTATATAACCAATTGTTCCGGCAACTATAGTTCGATTGGATGAATCATATTGAAGGAGTCGAGCTGTTCCAAAGTCAGAAATAGTAGGCTCCCACTCAGAGTTTAGCAGGATATTGCTAGTTGATACATCTCTGTGCACTATTGGAGAAGTGCAATCATGATGAAGATATGATAGACCAAATGCAACCCCTTTAACAACATTAACCCTTTTTCTCCAATTGAATTCCACGGCTTCTACTTCATCATACAAGACAGAGAACAAGCTTCCTCTCTCTATGTACTCATAGATCAAAAACATGATTCTTCTGTGGAGGCAGAATCCATAAAGCTTCACGATATGTCGGTGCTTTATTTCTGATAATATTCTCACTTCATTTCTGAAACTCTCATCAAAAGCTGGCACCTCTGCTTCATAGCCGTGAAGTTTCTTTAATGCAACAACTCTCCCGCATGGTAATTGTGCCTTGTAAACACTTCCATAAGCTCCTGTTCCAATGCAATATCTCATGTTAAAGTCTTCCGTTGCTCTAATGATGTCATCATGTGCTATTTTCCCATCATAATTCCAAATACAAAACAAATCCCCATTTTTCGTTGCCAAGGTGTTTGCATGCTTATTCTTAATGGAATTGTAAAAACGTTTTAAGCAGATGACAGATGAGAATGCTAAGATTAAAATTATAAGAATAAGAACGACAATGGAAACATTATGCTTTAGGTTATTATTGGTACTTTTCTTGTGAGGTGACCATGGAAGGAATTTGTTATATGAATTGGTACATCCATCCTTGTTCCCTATTATCGTATACACAAAATCAATACAAGTTGGAATGGGACCCGTATAACAAGTGCAGGAAATGTCCACATAATAGACATTACAGAGTGATTTTGGTAACATTCCAGTGAGATTATTATTGCTTAAAATAAGTTGTTGAAAATGGCCAAACTCATAAGGGATTTCACCACTAATGAGGTTGTGACTGAGGTCCATAGAAGTTTTGTAATATGATAATGGAAACATTTTGGAAGGAAGGGTACCATGGATTAAATTGTGGGAAATGTTAAGGATTTCTAATTGAGAGAGATTGGTCAATAGAAAGAAACTAGATGGGAGAGAACCAGAAAGAAAATTGTCAGAGAAGTCAAGGTATACCAATTGGGTGAGATTTGTAATGAAAATTGGAAAGTTTTTATTAAGTCTATTATGAGATAGATCTAACTTGGTCAGATTTTTCAGGAACCCCAACTCAAAAGGAATTGATCCATTAATATAGTTGTTAGAGATGTCTAGGTACTCTAATTGTTTGAGATTTTCTAGTGAATGAGGTATCCCACCTTTGATTCTATTCTTAGATGGAAGACTACCAGTGAGAAAATTGTTTGAGATATCAAGGTGTAGTAATTGGGTTAGCCTAGTAAGGGAGATAGGCAAGTTTCCATTGAGTTTGTTGTGAGATAGATGTAATCTTGTGAGATTTTTCAGGAACCCCAACTCATGAGGAATGGAACCTTGAATGTCATTATAAGAGATGTCTAGGTAGTCTAACTGTTTGAGATTTCCTAGTGAAGATGGTATTTCACCTTTGATTCTATTGTGGGATAGTCTTAATGTAGTGAGATTTTTAATGAATCCCAATTCATGAGGAATGGAACCTTGAATGTTGGTGTAAGAGATGTCTAAGAACTCCAATTGTCTAAGATTTCCTATTGAAGGAGGTATCTCACCTACAAGAGAATTGTCTTGCAGAACAAGATGAGTGAGCTTGGAGAGAAGACCAATTTCTATTGGGATAGTCCCTTGCAGTCCAATTCCAACGACATAAAGGGCTTCTAAATTGTGGAAAACAGACAAGTTGAGCGTTGCAAAGTGAATCTCAGGCATTGTTGCAGAATATTTGTTGATTTCTTTTATGCTTCCAGCCTTGTTGCATATTATCTCATCCCATTTACAAAGATTGGAGATGTTGAAATATGCATCAGACGTGTTCCACCATCCACTATTCATTATAGTATTTGCTTCCATTTGAAGTTGAGATTTCATTGTGGCAGATTGAGTACCTACAATGAAAATCCAGATAAGAAAAAAGACCATCCTCATTTTTGGACCACAGGAATTGGAAACTAAATATTTTGTCAAGTTCATTTTTTGAGATCTAATGAATTGCATACATTGTTCTAAGATGCATATAAAACATTTGCATATAAAACATTTATAATGGTGTCATTCTCAAAGACCAATATTCAGTACGATATTTAATGATATGACTTATTGATTGTGCTACACATGTGTCACGACATTAGATATTCAAAAGCATCATTTATGAAGGATACATGTTTTTCTATTTTGCATCATTCTTTGAAGGTGAGATGACAACAATTTTTCGGTTCTTTCCACACGCTATAGCAAAAATAGGTATCTCGAAAACACAATGATTTTCAAAGAAAAATTCCTACGAGAAACACCTATTAGAATTTAGAACTTAGAAAGAGTCAACAAAAAAAACAGTTGGGTCAGCTCAGGACGTTCCCTAAAAATTCCTACGAAAAAAACCTATTAGAATTGATAAACTAAATATTAATTCAAGCTTCACTACTAAGCAAAAACAGACTTGTCCAAGCATTTTATAATCCCGTCAATGACATAACCATAATAGGAAAATTAATTTAATTCAATTAAAATATAAGTATTAGAACTAGAAAGAGAAATTTAAATTTATTCAAAACATGGAAAATTACATTACATACACATTTGAAATACCATAATTATAACATTTTCTAACAACTTATGAAAATAAACTTTTACAATGACTTTATTGAGGTCTAATTTCTAAGACACTCAACTTGCTTCTGAAGTGTTGCCAACGTGAAATAATCCTTTTAGTTCACTAATGAGTTGCTACATTGAAATATCACTCAAAGGAATACTTGATGGTGTAAGTTCAATGGAAAAACTCTCTATTTTTTTTTTTTGTTGAGGAAAATGGAAAAACTCTCTGACACGCATTTCATTGTTGGTAAAGAGCACGGATTGAAATTTAAGCATGCAACTGCTACCACGAAAACACGAATTATGTCAAGTAAAACCATCACATTATTTGAAAATGGGAGATGTTGGTCTAATACTTCACATAATTCCATGCCCTGAGTTGATGCAGATTGAAGTGATGACAATATATCACCAGGGTGTCTTCCTATTAAAGTTTCAATTGTCACTACTCCAAGTTTTGCATATTGATCTAATCACCATGACTAACAAAAAATCTACACTATACTAGAAAACATTTTACTCCTTCCACTTAGAGAAACTTGAATTACATTCCCGTCCATTCTTATGTTAAAATCTAAACTAATCTAACACACTTCAAAGAAAAATAGTATTGCGGGTTTATTTTAATATACCACAAGTCTAGAGTTATACTGTTTCTTTCTATGTAAAGGCTTTGCCACATTGGTTACGTCTAAATATAGACATGCGTGTGTCTCTAAAGTCATCTATTGACTTAGTCGATCACAAAGTCCTGTGCATAAGTGTCCATTTTAGGATGCAAGTTTTTCTTCGTCATCGGGTCAACTTTACGCTCCTAAACATATAATTAAACAAATAAAATACAACTTATTTTTCTTTACACTGAAATATTGTTTAGTCCTTGATAAAAACTGATTGATTAGAAAAGAACAACTTCATATCTAGACAAAGTTGATTGGTGAAGCTCCCTTTCATAAGTCAAAGTTGAAGAACTATATGAAAAGAATTACTATATTGTACCAGCCTTTTCATTCCCTTCATGATTATTGAAGGTTTGTTATGCAAATCAGGATGATCATTAGAATTAATGCCTTTATATTGAATGAAGGACTAGATTTTAGAGCAAAGATTCATTTTTATCTCAGAAAATTGAGACCAAATTTATTTCATGGAAAAAAAAAAACTTTTACTTCCAAAATTTTATTCTCCTCAAATTTAGTTTTTCAAAATTGCACCTCACCGGAGTCTATATATCAATTTAGTCTATTTATTTCCAAAATCAATTGCGTTGAAAGGGGAAGGAGGAATCAGATAGTAAAAGATAGTAAAAACAATATGGAATAAAAAAAATTGAATTATCATCTCAACTCATAAAGATATAAACTAAATAGATTTTAGCCTCTAATAACTCAAGCTTCAAGAACACCAACAAAAAGTGTAATCATGGCAGACATTAACCGAAAGATTTAACACATTTTGCTATAGACACCAACAAGAAGTGTGTCTACTACATACCATTTGCTTCCATTTGAAGTTGAGATGTAATTGTGGCTGATTGAGTTCCTACAACCAAACCCCAAAAAAGAAGATAGATCATCCACATTATTGGACCAGAGAAATTCGAAACTATATATTTTGGCAACACTACTAGAATCTCTCGATTTTCCTGCGGAATTACCTGCGGATTTGGGTGAAAATTCCGCAGGAAACCAATTTCCTGCAGATTTTACCAAGGATTTAGGTTCCCAGGTATAACCTTCGTGGGTAATTGTTTCCTGAGGATTTCAGTAACCGCAGGAAACGTTCCTGCGGAAATTTCCTCAGTTAAAGTGCAAAATATCCGCAGGAAATCATTGGGCAGAACTGGATAAGTTTCCCTGCCCGTGTATGCGCTTCCTGTGAACATACGGCAGATAATTCCGCAGCAAAAATCCCCAGGAACTTGAATATTCTGGCAATAATACAAATCTTTAAGATAAGCTGCAACGTATATTGAAAGCGAACCTATCAATAATACAAATCTTTCAGACTAGAAACAATACAATGTCTCAATTTGATAACCATTATCACATAAAAATATTTATTGTAAACCATTTGATAAACATTTCGGAAAAACTTATAACAACTTCAATATATTTGAATACAAGTATGCCCCCACCCATTATAGAAAACTAAAACCTTGAATACAAATATTTCTACTTAAAATTATTTACATATGATAGAATACAAGTGTCCAGTAAAAGCTTGTTCTTTCTCATCATAGCTTGCTCCTCCTCGAAGATTCAACCATAACCACCGCAGACAATGAAAGGAAAGCTCTCGACACTTGCACAAAAACACATAAGTCCTCCCTCATTACAATTTGATATTTGAAAACAGAGTCGCAATTCAGAAGTCTTCAAATCCATAACTGGAAGAAGGAAAAACTGGACTATAATAAAAAATATTAAGGTTATTAGTATTTAACTAAATTGTTGAAGAGATTACTAACCTTTAAAAAGGGACATTCCCAGAATCAAACTCGGGACCTCTTGCACCCAAAGCAAGAATCATAACTCTAGACCAAATGCCCTGATATCCGTCCTATCCACATCACATCAGTAAACAAGTTAGTGATAATATTTCTATCTATCTAATATCTACCATATGCATTAGAATCACTATGTTTTCTGATCAGGATTGAAGCAAAAAAAGCATTCAAATCAGACTGTTAGCAACATTCTATAGTGTGACCCAGAATCAACATTGTATACATTTAGAAAGTGAATTTATTCTCTTGTGGTACTTCACCTAATATAAATCAAAAGGTACGAACAAAAGTGAAAGAAAAACTAAATTGAATAACACAAAATTGTGCACATATTAGAACTAGCATAGTGTACAAGTGATATAAAGCAGGGAATTAAATATCACCAAAAAGAAGAAAATAATATAAGGAAAATAATGAAGTACTCATTAACAACCTTTACATTCATCCTTAATTTCTATTTATAAAGCTCATACTCTTATTTATTAATAAAACAAAGACCCACTAAGGCACTTATCTATCATACAACATGAACTGAAACCAACTATCATTAGCATTTCAACAAAAGGAAGCTTTAAGCGTGAATTTCAAATCTAAATCAATCCACCCCCTAATGCCAAAGATTTTCATTAATGTTGGAGCTATATAAAGAGAACATGAAATGGTTAATCATTTGGTTTAGAGAATTGGTACTCACCTCATTATAATAGGCTCATAAATCAGAACATAGCAACATCATTTGGACATCTCCAAACCAAATTACATCCCCATGCAATTAACACGGTCAACTGACATACACCATTACTATACTAAGCTATCAGGAATGGCAGGACAGTCAGCATAAACGCCTCATAGGAGAATGTTGCAGAGCTAGTATACCCAGTATCCTTCTCCTTGAATTTGTCTTTTAGCCCCTGCAATACACACAGTCAAAAGTGAGGTATTTTATCATCCAATGAGGAACATATTGTACGCTTGATTTCTAGCTCCCTGAGTTAGAGCAAAATTTAAGGTTCAATTCAGCAATCAATAAGATTTTGGTATATGTTGGTGAAGATAAATGGGTTTTTAAGTTTTAACATGCATCTCTAGATAAAGGTAGTCCATAAAAGACCAGAACACTAGGTACATAGAGCTACGAAGACTAACCTTATTCGGTCTAATTTCATGTCTTTCACATATTTTTCTTTTGTAGGCAAAACTGGGCAGCTACTGCTGTTTAGCAACAACTGCACCAAAAGAAACTACCAGAAGTGAGTTGCCAAACAAGGCTCATGCACCCCATCGGAATCAACCATCTAACCAACATCTGTTTGACGTTAGTTGTTATTGGTAATTTTATATAGTTTTATAATATGAAATGTGATATTATCTTAAATCAAATCAGTTCAAATCATTCACAATAATGAACTTATAGCTAAATCATTCATAATAATGCCAACAGCTGCAACATACTCCATGTAGTACCAAATCAGTAAACAATTCTACAAACTTTACCAGCTCTTGTTTCTTGAACAAGCCCCAATCATAGCAGACAAAGTAAACAGATTCCTCACAATCATTTCATCGAACACTTTATGTGCCTTCTCTAAAATTCAATTTTCAGTAAATAATGAATGAACTACCTCTAAAAAACTAAGCAACAATAATTTCACATGCATAAACAGTGCAAAAAATACATCAAACAAGTAAAATTCACTTAGCATCAATTTTTTTTTTTTTTCACAATCCTAAAAAACAATTAATAATTGAAATTCTCTTTTTCTAAACTCTCATCATAACTTAGAATAATTAAGCAAATTCTCAATTTTCACAGCAAATACAGAATTGAAATCTAAGAACAAATTAACAACAACACTATCAACTATCACATATCATTGAATAATCGAATTAAGCAGCAAAATTTTCGAAATTGATAAAAAGGAAACAAAAATTGAAATTAGGTTTTAAGCAAACAAATTCAGAAGACGAAAGTGCTGAAACAAAAGCAAAATCGGATCAAGAAATTGGAAGTGAAGTAGAGAAAACTAACCGAACAGTAGAAGTAAACAATAAAGGTGGAAAAGAAATCGGGAGTGATCGGAGAAGCACCGTGCACGGCAGCGAGAACCTACGTGAGAGATGAGAACTGCGCCGTGAGAGTGAACGTTGAAAAAAGGTTTGGGGATAGTGTTTGCGTGTTCTGTTGTGATGAAGCAATGATTCAGTGAACGTTGAAAACTAATATATCAATTAATGTAATAATTCAGAAATTAAAAACCTAACAATTTTTTAATTTTAAGTTTAAATAAATCCGCAGGAAAATCCGCAGGAAAGGTTACATAAACATTCGCAGGAAAATCAGCAGCAAAAGCAATGGTTACCTGCGGATGTTCCTACGATAATAGAATCCGCAGGGAAAGTCTACTGGCTAACAATTACCGCAGCAAAATCCTCAGCAATTCCTGCGGATTTTCCTACCACAAGTTGTTCCGCAGGAAATTTCGTCTGGCTATCGTTAATGGCAGCAAAATCCTCAGGAATACCTGCGGATTTATTTCCCTAGGAAAATCCGCAGGAAAATCGCGAGATTCTAGTAGTGCAAGTTCATGTGTTTTTTTTTTTTTTTTAACTAATGAATTGCAGATAATGTTCTAAGGTGTATGAAAGGCCTTTATAATGTTGTTGTGAGACTAGCATGCTCGTTGGCCACACTCATTCTCACGCACCAATCTATAAATCTTACAAAGGAGAAGTCACCAATTTTACTGTGCGTTCCTCTTCAAGTGAGATACGCTCTTCTCCTTGGTTTGGTTGTCTTTTCAAAGAAAAAATAAAGGCAGAGCAGCTGCCAGTGCAGTGGTGCAGGTGCAGGTGACAGAATTTGCAGTGCAGCACAGGGCCTTTCTCTCCAAGGCTATTTCTCTCTCTCACGCTCCAAGCCCTTCCTTTCTCTCCAAGGCTCTTTCTCTTCCCTCATGTAGTATTTAAAGGCAAGAGCCTTGCCTTGCCATCACATTTTGCAAGCCAAACATATTGTGCTGTATTATGCATTTTCATGATGTTTGATAAATTTCCATTTTCATACTCTACAATTGATGATGCAGGTCTAATATTATATGTGATACAACGAAGAGCTTATCTCATTGGTATGTATTCTTTTTTATTCTTCTTTACAGCATAAGTAGAAGTGTACATGAACATCTTTATGTCACTCTCCATCATGCAACTTTATGCCTCTTCTCCATCATGCAACTTTATGCCTCTTCTTTGTCTCCCATCCATAGGTTTCCACAGCCAACTCAAGGAATTCTTGAAGGAGGAACCATGCCAGCAGAAAGCAGCATGAAGGCAAGTCAAAAGAACACAAAAATTAGAATTATACTTTTCTACATTGACAGCTACATCTATTTTATCCCTAACAATTATATTTATAATTATACTTTTAACCCTTTATTGTCTTATGCAGAGTCACTCTTCATTCACAACATTCTTAGTACAAAACAGAGGTATATGGCTAAATGTATATGGCTAAATATGTGTGTGTGTGTGTGTGTGTGTGTGCGCATATATTATTAGGTGAAAAAAATGATATCCTGTTCTGCACAAAACAATCAAAAACCAATTGCAAGTTAAAAATAATAAACTTTCTTCAAATTCGCAACAGCTTACAGTTGAATAATAAAGTGAATGAATGAAAAAGAACTCAAGTAGATTACAAGTTCTACACAATTGTTTTCATTTTTTTACTTACAGTGATAATGTGTATTATGGGCAGCAGCAAACAAGCATGTAACAAGTCCTCATCAGATCTGCAGATTTGTGTGGATCCTTCATCGGACAATTCCTCAAAGCGTTTGGATAGCAGCCAAGCAAGCATGTCGACAAGAATATGATCTGCAGATTTGTGTAGATTAAGAAAGATGCATCATATCCACAAATTCCACATAATCAAGGGAATAACGTGTAACAAAGTTGTAAAAATCAAACAAATTCATTTGATGAAATGAAAAGGATATTGAAGAGTCTTAATCATTATGATGCCCTTGGATTTAGCTGCCACAAAAAGATCTATGCAGAAGCAGTTTTGAAAAAGGAATACCGGAAAAAGGTATTCATCGTTATCAAAAGAAGGCATGCAAAACTGTATCTCGAAAGAAAAATGTAAAAAATTTGGATACCCATTTTTGTTTGATTCTTGCATGGAATTTGGATCCTCATCAGCAGCTTTGACAGCTCCTTCATCACACAGTTTCTCAAGGTGACACCTGCAGATTTGTGTAGATTAAAAAAGTAGCATCAGCCATAAGATATTAGCTTCAACAAGGAATTATAACATATCATGTTGCCAATTTATTAATTTTTGCTTCAGTAATTTATTCATATATTATTATTAATATTATATATTTCAAATGTTTAATGAAAGGAAGATATGACAAGTCCTAGAAGCATGCAATGGAATTCATGTTCACAATTTGACTAAGAGAGTCGATTAAAAGGCATGGCGAAAGAAGTATTGACTTGCAAGTATTCTCCATAACCATCTTTTGAAAACTTTTGTGGTTATGAAAAAGATCATAACAAGTGAGTGTGTTTGTTACACGTGGTTTCATGGGAAGTTTGAATCGTAAAACAAAGAATTTGAGTTATAGTCAAAGGAAACAACAACCAGATTCAGAAGCAATGTTGTAAAGGGATAATTTGCTACCTCTGGCTTTGCACTAACAAAACTCAAAGTATTAACAAGACTTTTAAAAAAAAAACAAAATTGATAAGAGCAGAAACACAAATCCAAAGGCAAAACGATGCATTAATAAGATTTTTTTTAAAAAAAGGGACTCACCCAACTGAAATTTACAACGAATTTTAAAATTCAATATGTCATATGATAAAGTTTAACCATTTCCACCTCTTCCACAAAAAACAGATAAAAAAAAACTTTTTTCAAGAATATTGAATTATTAATATATACCTAATTCATTTCCGAGTTCAATGGCATCATTTTGATGGCTACTCTTCCTTCCTGCCAGGACTACTTCCACAAAGACACGTGCTCTCTTGAACTTTTATAACCTTATCTTACATTTTGTCTTTTGTATTTGTTACCTGCAAACATGCCAAAAGTTTCACAATAGACGATTTACAAATAGTATTGGACAAAATTTGTAACATTTTTTAGCAATGGCAGCAAACATAGTTTGAAAAAAAAAGGGCCAGATTGTATGTCAGATATGGCAGCAAGAAAAATATAGCTATAGCAGAAAAGGCCTTAAAATGTGGGAAGAAAAAACAAAGAGCTATCATGTAGGTCAGGAATATAAAGCCAGATTGTATGTCAGATATGGCAGCAAGAAAAATACAGCTATAGCAGAAAAGGCCTTAAAATGTGGGAAGAAAAAACAGAGCTACCGTGTAGGTCAGGAATATAAAGCCTTCCCCATATCAAGTTCAACCTTCCCCCGTAAAAAACAAAAGTATTCATTGTATTTCAATTCCCTTACCTTCCCCAAATAAAGCCTAAATATTACTCCCTCCGTCCCAGAATAACTGACCCATTTCAATTTTCAATACAACTTTCATCATTCCCAATACAATATAACACTAAATAATACTACTTTTATCATTCCCAATACAATATATTTCACTTTCCCTTTTATTTATACATTTTTGTTAATATGTGTGAAAAACAAAATTGTGTCAATTAAATTGGGACGGAGGTAGTAACAATTTATTCTTACATGTAGTAGTATTTGGTGGTATTTAAAGTCTTGCCATCTTATTCACTTGCATATCCATCCTTTTCTAACCCTTACCATGTCCATAAAGTTAACCTTTCATACTGTTCGTTTCAGGAATTTATTATTATTATTACATGAAATGAAAATATGAAGAGAATAAGAGGAAAGAGAACTTACAGAAGGTTCATCTAGATGGGGAGAAATGGTTGTCTCTTATCATGCCCCACTCCATGAATGGGTTTCCTTAATTTGCCACCTGTGACTTTGCAGCACTAACAACACTGAAGAGTGTACTTTTCCCTGCATTGGAGCACCAACTATACCAACATCCTCAACCAGCTTGGGTTTTAACCCCAAACACATGTTCAAAAGAAATCAACCTTCTTAAACTCTTAGGAAAATTAAGCTCAAACAAAGAAAATGAACTCAAAGTTAAGGGAAAGTGGGATAATCTAAAAACACGATAGGGAATAAAGATTGTGAGAGAAGAACGCAAAGCCAAAGGCAAAAACATAGCATTAACAAGACTTGCAAAAAAATACTAAATTGATGAAAAATTTATAACACTGACAGTCCATGTATCAAAACAAATCTAAAAGCATATCAAGTTGCTCACATGTTCTATTTTACAGTCCATGTATCAAAAAAATTGATAAAACGATTTCTACCTAAATCATGTATAACTTAGATACATATGTTAATTCAACAAAGAGAAGTATCACTGTTTTTAAGTCAAAAAGGTTTGTACGCAACTTAGAACATGTTCTTTTTTATAAAACCCTAACCTTTATTATTTATTCATTTATTTTTTAAAACCCCATCCCCCGTCCTTTTTTATTTTTCGTTTAATTTTAAAAATCTCATTTTGAAGCTGTATGGACCAAAAGAGGAGTGTATTACCAAAATAAGAGGATCCAAAACTCAATCTCATACTCTAAGAGAAAAGTCTTTCCCGCAAATCCCAAAATTAGTTCAATCGATTCAATTAAAAAAGGTTAAGGTGGTTGGGGTTTTAGAAGAAGAAAAAAAAAACCCTATGTTACAGGTAGAATAACAAACCTTTTAGGTTCAAAACTAACAAATCAACAAATCAGAGACCAATGAAAGTAAAAAACAGAGATGAACCCTCACTGTTTTAGATCTAAGCTTTGGTGTTGAATCTTCTTTCATCTATGCTCCGGTGTCGTCTGCAGTTTTCATCTCTGTGTGTGGTTAAGGTCTTAGAAGCTTTGGGATTACACATGCCGTAGGTACCACTGTCGCTTCTAGGCGTCTAATATCACGATCTGATAGAGGGTTGCCGGTTGTAGTGGTCGTCGACAAATGTCCTCCATTCAAACGAACGCGGCGGATCCACGGTGGCGGGATAAACAAACGCGGCTAGAAGCAACAAAAAAATTAACTTAACAGATCTGAAAAATAAAAAGGTGGGCTTTGTAGAGATGGAAGAGATGAGTTCGAAAACAGTGGTGGTATGGCCTAAGAAGGCGGCCGGACGGCAATGTAGAGGCGGCTGTGTTTGGTGGTGATATGTAGAGAGAGAAGGAAGAGAGAAAGAAAACATGCTAAGAGTCATAGAGCCGTTGCCTTGGTAGAACGTAGAAGTCTCTAGATATTTTGTGAGGGAAAGCTTCTGGATATTGTTAAGTGAGTTATTTAACTTTTTCACGGGAAAATAAAATAAATTATAAGATAATAAATAAATAAATTAACTCTTAACCCTAAATACGTTTCTACTTTAAAAACAACCCGTTACCATTTTATTTATTGGATTTGGGCTAAACACTCAATTATTTAAAATTATATGGTATCTATCACCATGACCAAAGTTATTAAACTTTTTTTAGTAAAGGAAAGTTATTAGTACCTCAATTTTTTAGTACCTCTAACATGTGTAATATTGCACATATGTAAATCACTATTATAAGCAAAAATTAACTTTTTAGGTTCATTCATTAAATGATGTATTTGGTCTATATTATTGACCAAATACATCATTCAATTCAATCAATACATAATATAATAATCTATATTTTCTACTTCTAGGTTTTCTGAATGGACAATTTAATTTCTAAACTAAAGAAGTAAAAATTAAGTCGATATTCTATCATTTAATGAATGAACCTAAAAAGTTGATTTTTGCTTAGAGCAATGATATTTGAACAATCATTTGCTAACAACTTTTATAACAACCTCCTTTTTCTCTCTTTTCATTGGTCAAAAACAATGGAGAGAGAAAAAGGAAGAAAGAGAGTAAGAATATAATGTGAGTATGAGAGAAAAAGTTGTCAAAAAAAAAGGTTGTACAAATATCATTTCTCTTTTGCTTATAATAGTGACTGAATTGAGTATTGCACATGTTAGTATATTACATGATGATAGTTTAACATATAAAATAAACAAATATTTTACGGAATTATCACACAGGGTTCAAGTGGATTGTTCTAAGTGGTAAAGGATCACCTTGAGCATGTTGTCAAGAGCTCAATTTATGGCTAAAGTCTATGGAAAAAATTCGGTTGTTTGATTTCTGACTCATGCATAGGAAAACAACATGATGGTTCGATTTCTCGCTCATGCATATGAAAAAAATTCGGTTGGATGAGGAGAATTAACACTATGTCTCTCATAGGTTTGTCGACGAAGATTAGTCACTGCTAAGCAGCAGTGTGAACTTAATATAAGGTTATTAAAAAAAATAGTGTTACATAGACACATAATCATGTTACTTAAAAAACTAATGAGAATGTTGAATTTTGCCAAATCATAATGATATTATGAAATTGGTTAGAATTTACTATATTTTACCTTTGTAAATGTACAATGATTTTACACATACATGAAGTGGTGTGTTGTCACGTCAATTAATAGATATGAAAACACGTGAGTGATCATATTCATTAATTGATATGCGAACGTATCATTAGATGCATGTGTAAAATTATTATGCGTTGACAAAGTATGATACCGCAAAACAGTAGTTTTAATTAAATGACAATGTAAAACTATTTCAGACCGACAATGTATGTACTATGAACTTTTTAGTGAAACACGACCGTTGACTCAAATAAAAGGACTTGAATGGACAAAATTGCCCATAATGAATCGACCAAACTATGAAATGACTACTTTGCCATCCTTCCAAAAACCGCCCTTAGCGGTTCTTCTCCTTTAATTCAATTCCATCTTTATCCTTTCATTGTTCTTCAAAAAAAATGCCCTTGCTAAAAAGGATGAAATTGTTTTTCATTGTTTTTCTCCTTAATCAATTTCATCTTTCATCGTTTCTTCATGGTGAGCGTAGGTTTAATTGCATCGGTTCAGTAAAATGAATCCAAATCTCACTTTCCTCTGTGTAATGACTTTTATTCTCGCCAGTGAAGTGCTCGATTTAGTTTTTGAAGCTTCCATTTCATTGTTGTTCTGGCGACGTCGTGTAGTCTGTAGCCGACAATAATCTCATTCGTCCATCACATATATCTTCATAATACGTAACAACTATGATTTTTTTTCCTTCATTTGTGCGATAGTGCAAGATCTCCGGGCTATTCGCACATATAATCAATATTTGTCCTTATTATTGTTATTTAAATTTTTTCTGGGTTATTGATTAGTACATGTCAATGACTTTGGGTCAGCGGTTAATTTTTATTTGGACATTTTTTTATTTGACTGTGTGCGTAGTATCCTTGATCGTGAATGGTCTATGATTGAAAACTTATTGATTTTTCCTCTATTGCGTATTGACGCTTGCATCTGTGATTTATTTTGAAATCGGAATGATTTGTGATTCTTAAAGAATTGTATTTTTTTTCTAATAAATTTTCGTAATACAGAAAACCTTTTATTTTTGTGGAGTTGTAATATGTACAATTTTCCTTTTTTGTTTCTCTTTGAGACTACGATGTAGGTTGAAAATATTTGATATTCAAAACGTATGGTATTGTATTGAGTGATTTTGTTTGCGTTGATAAACCTAAATTGTTATATATTTTTTTCAAAAAGATTCATATTTCAGTAGAGTTTTCGTTCATCCGTGGTTGTTGATATGTAGTGGTTGTTTTTCGTTCGTAATGTTTTTTTTTATTTTTATTTGAATCAACAAATATTATTAAACAACCAGATCCCTGCTCAAGACGAATAGAGACCGTTCGTAATGTATAAAAACGGATTATTATTTCCCGCCATATTGCTTGATTAATTGATGAACATCACAATTAATTGTGATCCCGTGGCATCGACACGGGTCTCACACTAGTTCAGCACAATTTGATATTTTCATTTATATTTTGCGCTACGTATATGTTACTGCATAAGATAAGCCTATAGTATTTGTGTACATGAAAAATTGAAACCAACAATCCTTTATATGTATAATTACTCTCGCCCCTAAATATAGAATATATTTATTTACATAACAAGAAAGTTAATTGTATTATCAAATTTGTTATCAATCTTACCTCAGTTGGTAGGGACATCGCATGATAATATGAAAGGTCCGGAGTTCAAACTTCGGCCACCACCAAAAAAATTTGTTATGCAAGGTCCGGAGTTCAAACCTCGGCCACCACCAAAAAAATTTGTTATCAATTTGTATGCCTTATTTTTAATTTATCAATCGGGATGATGAATTAATTTATCTCGTAGTATTTATTGTTAGTTATAAAAGAAGATGTGTTACGTCCAAAAGAAGTAAAATAACCAAATTTATTGTTAGTTATCAAATTTAATTTAATTTGAAAGAAGCCATACTATAAGTTATGAGAAAAGACCAACGAGATTAATTCTATCATCGCAATTCCTATGAAAGGAACTTGGTTACTTCAGCTAATACAGAGTTCAAGAACAATCCCGAAAATTCAACCATCTTGTTTTTTTTTCTTTTTTCTTCTTCTTCATGATAATAGTTATTAGAAACTCATACACACTCAATAGTTATTAGAAACTCATACACACTCATGTGAAAGATTTGAGATTCAAACCCTGATTATGACATCTGATATAACCATCTCAAACATTTTTATGTGTCGAGCTAGGATATGTGGATATCTTGTTTTAGTTTTTGATTTTTTTTTTTTGGTCAACCTTGTTTTGCTTTTTAAAAACACGATTTTCATATTATCGTGACATAAACTTTCGCAATTATTTATATACAGCCAATTCTTATTATTAAAATAATTTTTTTTTGACAAAATTATAATTAATATAATATAATATGATATAATTGTAAAGGCTTTGCCCCAATGGTACGTCTAGGTATATATGTGTCTCCAAAGTGGTATGTTGACTTAGTATGTTATTAGAAAGTCTTGTGCATTAGTTTTCTTTGATGTGTGAGTATTTGTTCGTCAACCGGTCAACTTTAGTGTCTTTTACGTTCCTAAACATTCAATTAAACAAATAAAATACAAACATTTTTGTTTAGAGGAAAATACATTTTAGTCCTCAAAACAAGTTGCATGATTTAATTTGGTTCTCGATAAGAAAAAACAACTTTTAGTTATTGTGAAAGGAAACATAAATAATTTGGTCTCAATCTTTTTTTTTTTTTGTTGTGACAAAAGGTCTCTATCTTATTTGTACTTTGTTTGGTTAATGAATAAATAGTAGAGAGAAAAAAGATAGTGAAAACGTAAAAACAGGTATATATGTTTGTAGTGTTTAATCAAGTTGGTGGAGCTCTGAAGTTTGGAAATCGTTAAGAGTTCCACATCGGTTAGGAGTTGGTCTGACAATTTGTTTATAAGTGGGGGCAATCCTCACCTCACAAGCCGGTTTTGTGGGGTTGTGTTAGGCCCAACCACGATTTCTAAGAGAAAATTGCTTTTTTGACAAAGAATACTTCCAATTGACACAAGTAAATGACCTTAATGCCCCTGGCGGTAGTTAACTACCGCTGGGAAACACGCCGGTAGTTAACTGCCGCTGGAACTCAGCGGTTGTTAACTACCGTTGAGTTCTGCGTTTTTATGAGCGCAGAACCTTCACTTTCACATTTTCCAAAAACACAACTTCTTCAAATCTCCAAACTTTCAAATTTCTACTTCACGAATTTGCGCCCAATTTCTTCAATTAATTGAAAAGTAAGTTCTTTCCTTCCTTTTTACATGCAATGTAGTTTGTTTAGGGTGTTAGTTTTTATAATTTTGAGCAAAATGTTAGTTTTAGGTAGTTTTAGGGTTAGGTTAGAAAATTGCAAATTATGCATGATTTAGTTGCTTTGATGGATTGTTTATGCTGGAATTGATGTTTAGAGACAATGTAGGTACAATGTAGTTGAATTTGATGTTGAAATAACACCAATTGTGCTAGTATTTTGAATAGCACTTAAGGTGTTTGATGAAATGCCTAAGTGAGAGAATCTTGTTTTTTTGTGTAATTTTTTTTTTTTTGCAAAAATGTTAAATTATGTAATGTATATATGTTATGGTGTTTATAAGTTTTTTTATTTTTTTTTGCATTTTTGGCAAGTTTGATGGATGACATAATGATGAATGACATAATGTGCCTAAGTTTAATTTTTCATATGCGTAAGTTTAATTTGTGATAATGTAATGGTTATTGTTAGAACCATTGTTCCATAAATTTGGCATAATGATAACCATAATGTAGAATAACCATATGTGATAATGTAGTTAGATTAGGTTTGATGAATGCATAAGTTAGATTAGATTAGAACCATTGTTCCACATATTTATGTTTTTTAAATTTGTTTTGTACAGATATGGCTAGGGATACGGATGAGCGGCAGCGGGTTATTAGAGAGGATAGGATGCGGAAAGGTAAAGAGGCGAGTACCGCTAGTGCTCGGAGAGAAAAGTGGGTTGAAGACCCGTATGTTCCTAAGACTCGGAAGCGCAGGGACCCGAGGATACATGGAGAGGGCTTACAGGCACATGTGGATGACTCCTCCCAGGTGGTTGATCCGGCACTAGCGCATGCTTATGCAGATGAGGGTTTTGTTGGATATGATCGGATAGAGGAGGAGAGGATGTTTTTTCAACCGCCGCAGGACGAGGCAGAGGATGAGGGGATGCCACAGGATGTTATTGAGGATTATCTTGTGGCAGATAATCCTGTTCCTGAGGGTGAGCCTGAGGCAGCGACTCAGACACGACGACGTCGTGTTCCATTGATACCGCCGTATCCTGCTGGAGAGCCTCCCTTTCCTGGAGGACCTGAGACCACGTCACTGTTGACCGACTACGCGAGGCACGTGGCAAACCCTCTTTGGATGAACCATAATGATGTAAGTGTTTAAATTGTTTAAAATTCTTTAAATGCTTTAAAGTGATTATTTAAAATATTATGTAGCGTAAGTGTTTGAATTATTAAATATAACGTAGCGTAAGTGATTTGTTTATTTAAAATAATGTAGCGTAAGTGATTTATTTATTTAAAATAATGTAGCGTAAGTGATTTATTTATTTAAAATAATGTAGCGTAAGTGATTTATTTATTTAAAATAATGTAGCGTAAGTGTTTTAATTATTAAATATAATGTAGCGTAAGTGTTTTAATTATTAAATATTATGTAGCGTAAGTGATTTAATTATTAAATATTATGTAGCGTAAGTGTGTTATTTATTTAAAATAATGTAGCGTAAGTGATTTATTTATTTAAAATAATGTAGCGTAAGTGATTTATTTATTTAAAATAATGTAGCGTAAGTAATTTATTTATTTAGAAGAATGTAGCGTAAGTGAATTAATTTATTTCATATTATGCAGCGTAAGTGTTTGAATCATTTAAAATAGTGATAATGTCTTAATTAATTTGAATTTCAGATGTGGCATGATTAAGTGGGTTACAAGAGCATAAATGCAGGGAAAAGGTTGAAAGAGCTTGATAAGCCGGAGGCGGCTTTGAGGTGGTTTTAGGAGCCTGTGGAGGGGTCTGGCCTCCAGGGTTTGATACACACTGGGTATTCGACTGTGACCCATGCCATGATACGTGCTCTATGCGAGAGGTGGCACACGGAGACCAGTAGTTTTCATCTACCTGTGGGGGAGATGACGATCACTTTGGACGATGTGCATAATCTCCTGCACATTCCTATTTACGGCCGCATGCTGGACCACGACGAGGCGATGGATAGGGACCGTTCGATTGATCTGATGACCAGGTTGTTGGGCATGTCAGATGCTGATGCCAGAGCTGAGGTTAGGAATGAATCTCCTGGTCATATCTGTTATCCCGCACTGAAGTGGGTTTATGAGGAGCACCTGACAGAGGCTAGACGACTTGAGGATCCATAGTCGAGGGAGGAGCTGCAGGAGAGAGCCATGAGGAGGGTGTGGTGTATGAGGAGTTTCCTTCTATATCTCGTCGGTTGTGCGCTGTTCACTAACAAAACGAACAGACACATCGACTTGATATATCTTGATTGCATGGCGGACTTGGGGGCGATTGGGAAGTGGTCATGGGGAGGGATGACCTTAGCCTACCTGTACGCGTATCTGGATGATTCTGTTATCTTGAATAACAGAACGATGGCTGGCTGTACAACTCTTTTTATGGTAATAATTTAATCTTTATCTTAATTTCTTTAGGAATTTATTAGAGTAAATGATATTATCATGTTAGATCATTTTATAATGTTTTAGATTTATTGAATATTTAACTCGAATAATTATTTTTGTGTATTATTTATTTTGTTGCAGGGATGGATTTTGGAGCATTTGCCAGGTCCTTACCCAAGGAAGTGTAACCCGGAGTGGGAGCTGCAGAGACCATGTGCTGGGAGATGGCTTACTAGCAGAGGGCATAAAGATGTGCACCATTACCGCCTACGCCTGGATCGCTTGGAGGTGGATGACGTCAGGTTTTCTACCTATGGTGATCACAAAGACGTGCACCCATTTCAGATCTTGTCAACTTACTCGAGATGTCTCATGTGCGGGAAGGAGAGGGTGTACCGTCATTTACTTGAGCGGGTAAAGAGGTAGTTATCCTTTGTGCAGGACATTTCCAGACATCCGTCAGATGTCCCTCTGGTGCCTACACAGATGCTGACCACTGTGTTGATGGACGCTCAGCCATGGTTATTCACTGTTTGGGGAGATGGGTGTGAGAGACCATGGCAGCATGCTCCTGGCTACATGGCTTGGTATGCTAGAGTCTCTCACCCTCGCATTCTCCCACCTGATGAAGGATCCCCTCCTAGGCCGGCGAACGTGGAGCAGATCATAAAGGAGGAGCATGCCAGGGAGATGCCTGACACACCGACGATCGTCCGGGATGTGGCGCACATAGCTAATGATATTGTGGCCAGGCAAGCCGAGATGAGCAAAGAGGAGATTGTCCAGGAGGTCATGCGGATAGCTAGTGCTACTCGCCCTGCCCTTACTTATCAGATTGCCAGGCGGCGCAGGGGGCAGCAGAGGCAGGGTAGGCAGGGCTAATTATTATTAGGATTTTTTTATGTATTTTTTGACTATGATGATCATGATGTATTATTATGACATGTTCTGTACATTTTCCTATTTCTATGACATATACGTACTATCGTTTTATATTATTTCTTGCGTTTTAATTTTACCATGTTCCTGTTATATATTGGATGAATATGATTAGGTATCAATTGGTTATTATATGAAAATTTTAGAAGAATTTTCAAGTGGTTATTTGATGAAAATCTTAGATGAAAATGAATATGAAAATGAAAATTGGTTAGGAAAGAGCTTCTGGAAAATGGTCAAGCACGTAGCGGCAGTTAACAACCGCTGACTTCAGCTTCAGCGGTTGTTAACAACCGCTGAGTTCCAGCGGTTGTTAACTGACGGAGTATCATGTAGCGGTTGTTAACTGCCGCTGGGGGTATTAACGTCATTTACTTGTGTCAATAGGAAGTATTCTATGTCAGAAAAACAATTTTCTTTCTAAGATGGTATCAGAGCCTCTTCACGATTCTGGGCCACCTGTCGTCAGGTTTCCGTTATCGGGCCACCCGTCATTTATGTTCACGCTTCAGATGTCTAATCCTGAGCGTGAGGGGGTGTGTTAAGAGTCCCACATCGGTTAGGAGTTGGCCTGACAATTTGTTTATAAGTGGGGGCAATCCTCACCTCACAAACCAGTTTAGTGGAGTTGTGTTAGGCCCAACCACGATTTCTAAGAGAAATGTTTATCATTTTAAGCATTAAAAGACCATTGTCTTGTAGTCAAACATCCCCAACCAGTGCCATGTGTTGATAGTTATTTACCAATGCAATTATCGATGGAGTTGATAATATATGCCTTACTATAACTTGAATTTTTTATAGGCTTAATTGCACTTTTGCCCCCTATCTTTCCAAAACCGGCGGTTACTGCCCCTTAACTAATTTAAATACAAAACAGCCCCCTAAGTTTGGATTCTATGCCAGTTTTGGCCCCCTGGTGCTTTTTTGACTTGGTCAGTGATGACGTGGCACCCAAACCCCTTATGTTTGGTGCCACGTGGATATTTGTTTAATTTTTTTTTAATATTGCAGTCTTTTTTGGATTTGGGAAATTAAAAAAAAATGGAAAAAATTTAAAAAAAAAAGGAAAAATAAAATAGCAAGGCAGGTCACGTGACTTGTTGAGAGACAAAGGAGAGAAATGCAGGAGGACATAGATGTACTCGTCGACCTCAACAAGAAGCTGAAAAGTCAGAGGGAACAATTTATTGTGGAGAGAAATGATTTCTGAATTTGTGCTGTCTGATTTACAATCTTCTGCTGACATTGAGAATTTAGAGGTGCCTTCTCTTCCAAAATTGGTTGGTGATATTACACAGGGTGGTTCTGATGTAAATCTGGATTCTTGCAAAACACCGGAGCATCCCCTGCAACTGATACAAAGTCCCCTGTTCCTGGTGGAACTGTCTCCTGGCTTCGAAAATGCAGCTCTAAGATTTTCAAGATATCTCCCATAAAAAAGATTGAATCTGATGTTCATAGTTTAAGGAGTGTGGATACTTTGCCTTTTGAGAAAACTAATGAAGATTTGCCAAACCCGAATTCAAATCCAAAACCCTTACTGCTTCATGTTCTGATCCAAACCCGAATTCAAATCCAAAATCCTGCAATCCTTAACTCAATGTGAAATTATCACCCTATTCTTTGACCCAATTGCGTTCAATTTTGAATAGGGTCTGAAACTGGAATTTTCATGAATTAGGGTTAGGGATTTGTGCGAATTGGATTGGGGTTGGGGTCTGAAACACATATTTTTCGCGAATTTGGGTTCTGTTTATAGCAAAATAGGATCGAAAACTTATGGCTAGTAGGTTTGCAAAACTGAAAATTGCAATACGAAATCAACTAGTGACGAATGGTCGAAGGTTTTGTCTGTTGCTGCATTTTCAGATTCGAATCCTTGAAGGGGGTGAAGAATTAAATGATTGAATAAACTGGGGAGATGTTGAGATTGGTTTGATGATGAAACCGAGAGTAAATTAAGCTGGAGAAAAAGAGGATATGGATAAAATTGGAGATTGGGTTTGATGGGTAGAAGATGAAGGCGAGAGAGGAGATGAACATAAATGAGATGATTGGGTTTGATGGGTAGAAGATTGAACATGAAGAACATGAAAGAGAAGAGAAAAGAAAAAGTTTGGAGGTAAGAGAAGAAAGAATAGATTCATGTGTGTTCCTTCCTTTTTCGTTTTCTTTTTCCTTTTTTTTTTTTTAATTTTATCCAATTTAAAATTGCCAAAAAAGACTGCAATATTAAAAAAAAAAATTAAACAAATATCCACGTGGCACCAAACATAAGGGGTTTGGGTGCCACGTCATCACTGACCAAGTCAAAAAAGGACCAGGGGGCCAAAACTGCCATAGAATCCAAACTTAGGGGGCTGTTTTGTATTTAAATTAGTTAAGGGGCAGTAACCGCCGGTTTTGGAAAGATAGGGGGCAAAAAGTGCAATTAAGCCTTTTTTATATTATCATGCTACCTGCTTAGAGGCAGAGATATATTATGGTGAAACCCTTAATATTATCGTTAATGCATCTCAAAGGCTTGAGTAGTAATCATTCTGGCTATTTTCAATTATAACCAAAAGCAAGTTGCCCAATTTAGGAGACTGCACATGACTACATTGACAGAATTATACAAAAGCATACATCAATCACCTATTCAATGCTCATGAAATATTGGCATAAACAGACTCTGTTATAAATATATGAATTTCTTTGCTTGAAATTTTGACTAAAATATATATTCTTTTGCTACACTTCTGTTAATCTAATTTTGATTCTTTTGAACAAATGTTGCAGTTTTATTATTCAAAATACAGAAATGTTGCAAGCATGCATGCATACATACATACATACATACATTTGAAATACATTAAAACAACATTTTATAACATATGCAAATAAACTTTGACATTGTCTTGTTGAATTATACGACACTCAGCATAATTAAGCTCGAAGTTTAGCTTTCAAAGACTCACAATATGCAATAATTCTTTGATTTCTTGACTCATGAGTTGCTGCACTGAAATTTCACTCAACGAAGTGTTTAATGGTGTAATCTCTGTGGAAAAACTCTGTGATACATATTTCATTGTTGGTCGAGTGCAAGGACTGAGATTTAAGCATTCAAATGCTACTACGGCAACACGGATTATGTCAAGTAAAACCATCGCATTATTTGGAAATAGGAGACGTTGGTCTAATACTACACATAATTTCATGCCTTGAGTTGATGCCGAGTGAAGTGATGACAGTATATCACCAGGGTGTCTTCCCATTAGAGTTTCAAGTGCCACTACCCCAAAACTATATACATCACACTTTTCACTAACAACCATGGTATATGCAAGTTCTGCATTTATATGAAATCACCAAGAGTAGATTAAAGGATGCAAAGAAAATAATTGAGATTTACTACACTATTAGCATGCTCGTTGTCCACTCTCATTCTCACACGCCAAAATTCACTACAAATTAAATTGATATTTTCATTCATTTCCGGCGAGGCTCCGGCGAGGGTTTCTCCTTGGTTTCTCACCGGTATTCTTCGTTCTAATCACTGATTCTCTTCAGTTTCAAATTCAATTGAAGATTCCTACTCTTTCCGATGAAGTTTTTCTCGACGAGGTTCCGACGAGGGTTTCTCTTTGTTTTCTCACGGGATTTTCTCGATTGCAAGTTTGTTTTGGTGCTTGCGAGTTCTCTATGGTTTGTCCCTGGCCTTTCTTGGCTCCGTCGGAGGCGACAGCGGCGACTAACTCCGGTAAGACATTTGCTCAAGCCCTGCTACCTGTGACATTCAATTGAATCATGCACCTTCAAAGGTTTTCATTGGTGACACTGTTAGCGTGAAGATTTCACAAGATGAATATGAATCGGGGCTTGCAGATTGTAGGAGTAACCTACATGGGAGATTAACTTGGAATAAGGGTGATCCGCCATTAACAACGAAAGCTTTTACGCTTAAGTTGTCTGGTTTATGGCCAAGTCTCAGGAATTGGTCAGTAATTCCATTAGGGAAGGGATTCTTTGAGTTCAAATTTCACTCAATCGAAGATATGAGGAAAATTTGGGCTCCTGGAGTGGTGAATCTGAAACCTGGTATTATGCATTTTTACGGTTGGTCCAAGGATTTCAAGCCGCAGCAGCATGCTCAAACCCATGCTCAACTGTGGGTGAGGTTGATACATCTTCCACAAGGTATTGGAGGCAGAAGACACTCTACGAGATTGCTTCTGGTATAGGTACTCCTCTGACTATTGACGATGCTACACAATCTAGGCTTTTTGGATTGTATGCTAGAATTCTAGTAGATGTGGATATGTCTGCAAAATTATTTGATTATGTGCTGGTTGAGAGGGAGGGACATGCTTTCCCTGTAGCAGTTCAATATGAAAAACAACCTGCTTATTGTGCTAATTGTAAGATGCTAGGTCACACACTTCAACATTGTAAGAAATTAAATTCTTCTAACATGAATGAGGGCACAAAGAATACAAATAGACAAGTTTTACCGAAGAGCAAAAGTAGTGAGCACATACAAACTCGTTCCAAGAAGGGTGTAGTCAAAAGTAATCCTAAATATTTGTGAGTTTTTGCTAGTAGATAGATTTGTTGTTTGGCAGTTTCCTTTAGCAAAACTATGTGTCTCACCCTTTTCTTTTATCAGAGACTTTTTGGTCTCCATTTTTAGACTCTCTCATTTGTACTGTAATAGGGTGCAGGCCCACTCCTGCAAATTTTATTGCATTTCTTAGCCTTTATAAAAAAAAAAAAACGTATATGTCACTGCATAAGTTAAGCCTAGTATGCGTGGACATGAAAACCATTTCTTAGCAGCAAGCTTTGATGGAGTCATGATAAAAAAAATTCCATAGACTTTGTGGTATTATTGGTTATGCCGGGACCCCGATGAAGGAATCATCTTTCCCCTCCATGAAATATTTCGTTAACAATTTGTATATCATTTAAATTTATTAATAAGGAGGATGAATTAAATTATTTCATTGTATTTATTGTTTGTTATAAAAGAAGATATAGTACAGTAATGAACTTTTTTTTTGGTCTAGACAGTAATGAATATTTTGTTAACTAAATAATTAATATAATTGATAATTTAAAAGGAGGGTAAATATTTCTGTGTTAACCCCCTGATTCTCAGAAAAATGAATTATAATAATCCGTAATGGAGCTTGGATTCATATGGAGTTCAAAAATAAAAGTTTTTTATTTTTTGAATCCAATATCTTTTGAAGTCTATATATCAATTTAGTCTATTTATTTCCATAATCAATTACCTTTGGAAGGGGAAGGAGGAACCCTGTTCCAAGTAGACCAAATTTAGCCCACAGAATTACTAATAAATCAGATAGTAAAAACAATTTGGAATAAAAATATAGTTGAATTAATATTTCAACTCATGAAGATATAAACTAAATAGATTTTAACCTCTAATAGCTTGAAAAACATCAACAAAAAGTATAATCATGGCATACATTAAAAGAAATATTTAACACATTTTGTTATTAATACCCACAGAAGTGTGTGTCTAATACATACCATATAGATTTATTTGATAACTTTGGTGAGTTTAAAAGATATTGCTTCAAAAAAATCATTTGCATTTTACCTGAAGCCTTGAAGAATTGTACATAGGTATGGTGAGTGTCATGTTATTAGGCTTTGCTTCTTTCACGATAATTCTTGTACTCATTTTAAAATAGTAGGTAATAGAAGTAGAAGTAATTCAATTTTATTCAAAACAAGGAAAAGTTACAGTAAACACACATTGGAAATACAATAACTACATAATTTTTTTAACATTTTCAAACAACTTATGAAAATAAACTTTTACAATGTCTTTATTGAATTCAAATATCAAAGACACTCAACTTCATTGTGAAGGTTTTCTTTCAACGGTTCCCGATATGAAACAATGTTTTTAGTTCTTGACTCATGAGTTGCTGCACTGAAATTCCACTCAAAGGAGTGCTTAATGGAGTAAGCTCTGTGACAAAACTCTTCGACACAGACTTCATTTCTGGTCGAGAGCGAGGGTTGAGATTTAAGCATGCAAATGCGACTACGGCAACACGGATTATGTCAAGTAAAACAATCATGTTATTGGGAAATGGGAGACGTTGGTCTAATACTTGACATAATGTCATGCGTTGAGTTGATGCCGATTGAAGTGATGACAATATTTCACCAGGGTGTCTTCCCATTAAAGTTTCAAGTGCCACTACTCCAGAACTATATACATCACACATTTCACTCACAACCATAGTATAGGCAAGCTCTGCATTTATAAAATCACCTTGAGCAGGTTAATGGATTCGCAAAAATAGTTTCTAGTAACTACTCTTTCCTTTATATTACAAAGAAACTTAAGTCTTTTCTATGTTGGAACCTCTATTATTTTTTCTTCCATATATATTAGAAAAAATAAGCAGTGTATTTAATAAGCTCATTTTATTATAAGTGAATGTCCACAAATATCCTTTTGAATGTGGATTTTCCCGACTCTAACTTCTCATCTTCGAAAACACTTATGTTAGAAATTAAAAAAATAGAAAAAAAAATTGTACATTTTACAAGATGTATATTTAAACAAAAAGTAATATTATTAATGGATCAATAGTTTGAAATTCAGTTTTTTTATAGAGACAAACTTTTCTAAAATAGTCATAAATTAAGAAACAGAGTAAATAATTGATGTGAAAAATTAGAACCTTATGTACTTGGTATTAAAAACTAATCAACAGGTGTGTTATGTATCTAGATTATGAACATCCATGTTTTGTATCATACATATATGAATCGAAAAAACAGACAAACGGTTTAAAAGAATTACCTGGGGCTATATAACCAATTGTTCCAGCAACTATAGTACGATTGGATGAATCATATTGAAGGAGTCGAGCAGTTCCAAAGTCAGAAACACTAGGCTGCCACTCAGAGTTTAACAAGATATTACCACTAGATACATCTCTATGCACTATTGGAGGGGTACAATCATGATGAAGATATGATAGACCAAATGCAATCCCTTTAACAACATTTAGCCTTTTTCTCCAATTGAATTCCACGGCTTCAACTTCATCATATAGGACAGAGAACAAGCTTCCTTTCTCCATGTATTGATAGATTAAAAACATGATTCTTTTGTGCAAGCAGAATCCATAAAGCTTCACAATATTTCGGTGCTTTATATCTGAAATATTCTCACTTCATTTCTAAAACTCTCATCAAAAGATGGAACTTCTGCTTCATAGCCGTGAAGTTTCTTTAAGGCAACAACTTTGCCACATGGTAATTGTGCCTTGTAAACACTTCCATATGCCCCTGTTCCAATGCAATATCTAATGTCAAAATCTTCTGTTGCTCTAATGATGTCATCATATGCTATCTGTCCATCATAATTCCATATACAAAAGAAATCCCCATTCTTTTTTGTTGATTTGTTTGCTTGCTTGTTCTTGATAGAATTATGACGAAGTTTCAAGCACATGATAAGTGCGAAGGTGAAGATTACAATAATGAGTATAGGAAGAACAATGACAACGTGAAGCTCTACTTTATTACTTTTCCTTATTATTGTATAATAGGGAGATGTGCAAGGTTGGAATTCGGTTTTCTCATAGAATTTGTTAGTACATACATCATTGTTCCCTATTATTGCAGAAGTATCAGATATACAAAATGGAATGAGCCCCCTTAAATAATTGTAGGAAATGTTCACATTTTGGACATTACAAATAGATTGGGGAATTGTTCCACTGATATTATTATTGTTTAAAAGAAGTTGTTGAAAGTTTCCAAGCCGATAAGGTATTACACCACTAATGTGATTGTGACTGAGGTCAATGGAGATTTTATAATCTATCATTGGGATAAAATTTGAAGGAAGGGTGCCATTGAGTAAATTGTTTGAAATGTTAAGGAGAGTTAATTGAGAGAGAGTATTCAATGAAATCGGAAAGGTCCCACCAATGGAGTTATTATTTAACCGCAACATTCGCAAGTCACTTAATTGGCCGAAGTTAGATGGGAGACCACCAGTGAGAAAATTGTTTGAGATGTCAAGGTCTAGCAATTTGGTGAGCCCAGTAAGGGAGATAGGCAAGTTTCCATTGAGTTTGTTGTGAGATAGATATAATCTTGTGAGATTTTTCAGGAACCCCAACTCATGAGGAATGGAACCTTGAATGTCATTATAAGAGATGTCTAGGTAGTCTAACTGTTTGAGATTTCCTAGTGAAGATGGTATTTCACCTTTGATTCTATTGTGGGATAGTCTTAATGTAGTGAGATTTTTAATGAATCCCAATTCATGAGGAATGGAACCTTGAATGTTGGTGTAAGAGATGTCTAAGAACTCCAATTGTCTAAGATTTCCTATTGAAGTAGGTATCTCACCTACAAGAAAATTGTTTAGCAGAACAAGATCAGTGAGCTTGGAGAGAAGACCAATTTCTTTTGGGATAGTACCTTGTAGTCCAATTCCAGAGAGAGAAAGGATTTCTAAATTGTGGAAAACAGACAAGTTAAGCGTTTCAAACGTGGTTGAGGAATCTTTGTTGATTTCTATTATGCTTCCACCCTTGTTGCACACTATATCATCCCATTTGCAAAGATTGGAGATGTTGAAATATGCATCAGAGGTGTTCCACCATCCACTATTCAATATAGCATTTGCTTCCATTTGAAGTTGAGATTTCATTGTGGCAGATTGAGTACCTACAATGAAAATCCAGATAAGAAGAAAGACCATCCTCATTTTTGGACCATAGGAATTGGAAACTAAATATTTTGTCAAGTTCATTTTTTGAGATCTAATGAATTGCATACATTGTTCTAAGATGCATATAAAACATTTATAATGGTGTCATTCTCAAAGACCAATATTCAGTACGATATTTAATGATATGACTTATTGATTGTGCTACACATGTGTCACGACATTAGATATTCAAAAGCATCATTTATGAAGGATACATGTTTTTCTATTTTGCATCATTCTTTGAAGGTGAGATGACAACAATTTTTCGGTTCTTTCCACACGCTATAGCAAAAATAGGTATCTCGAAAACACAATGATTTTCAAAGAAAAATTCCTACGAGAAACACCTATTAGAATTTAGAACTTAGAAAGAGTCAACAAAAAAAACAGTTGGGTCAGCTCAGGACGTTCCCTAAAAATTCCTACGAAAAAAACCTATTAGAATTGATAAACTAAATATTAATTCAAGCTTCACTACTAAGCAAAAACAGACTTGTTCAAGCATTTTATAATTCCGTCAATGACATAACCATAATAGGAAAATTAATTTAATTCAATTAAAATATAAGTATTAAAACTAGAAAGAGAAATTTAAATTTATTCAAAACATGGAAAATTGCATTACATACACATTTGAAATACCATAATTATAACATTTTCTAACAACTTATGAAAATAAATTTTTACAATGACTTTATTGAGGTCTAATTTCTAAGACACTCAACTTCCTTCTGAAGTGTTCCCAACGTGAAATAATCCTTTCAGGAGGAATGCTAGGGTCACACCCTCTAACACTCTCCAATAACACACTCCAATAATAATAAGTC
The DNA here is from genome assembly GCF_051527215.1 of Medicago sativa. Classification (NCBI taxonomy): domain Eukaryota; kingdom Viridiplantae; phylum Streptophyta; class Magnoliopsida; order Fabales; family Fabaceae; genus Medicago; species Medicago sativa. Next base: position 9,140,591 of record NC_140755.1, on the reverse strand, counting down.
ACATCATCAAAAAAATTATTCTCTTTACCTATTAACCGGTTAAACTGGTTGACAAAAACACCCACTTCTTTTTTTTTAATAATTTGTCTGCAATATTTACACACACAACAAAACTGCAACTTTGCAATCTCCATGGTTCCTTCAAATATCTCTCACACATAGATGCTGCCATTGTCTCTACCCCCAAGCTTTTTTGGGCATTTTCTCAAAGATTCACCATAACCCATTTACGGTTCCATAAAATTGGAATCAAAGATTCAAACTTTACCAAAATCCTTATGGGGACTCTTTGATGGGGTTCAAATATAAATCAACTGGGAGTGGAACAAGTTGAAAAAGATTCAAACTTTGATGTTTGAATTTAAGAAAACGGTGGGGATTGAACTGTGAAAACGGGGTAATGAATTTGTGATTTAAATTAGGTTTGATTTAATTTTAAAATGCAAATGGTGCGTTTTTGATATCACAAAAGAAGAAAAAAAAATCAGAATCACTTAATTCATTGCAACTATGTATCCAAAATATATTTTGCAGGTTCGGTTGAGTTGAAGTATGAAGTGAACAGGAAGATGAAAAGGTGATTTTTGACACAAATAATAATAATAAATAAAACAAATAGTTACTCACAAAATGAAACCGGTAGCAAGTTAAAAAATAAAAAAGTTGGATGAAGCGGCTAATTCTTATTGGAGTGTGTTATTGGAGAGTGTTAGAGGGTGTGACCCTAGCATTCCTCTCCTTTTAGTTCACTAATGAGCTGCTACATTGAAATATCACTTAAAGGAATACTTGATGGTGTAAGTTCAATGGAAAAACTCTCTGTTTTTTTTTTTTTGAGGAAAATGGAAAAACTCTCTGACACGCATTTCATTGTTGGTAAAGAGCACGGATTGAAATTTAAGCATGCAACTGCTACCACGAAAACACGAAGTATGTCAAGTAAAACAATCACATTATTTGAAAATGGGAGACGTTGGTCTAATACTTCACATAATTCCATGCCCTGAGTTGATGCAGATTGAAGTGATGACAATATATCACCAGGGTGTCTTCCTATTAAAGTTTCAATTGTCACTACTCCAAGTTTTGCATATTGATCTAATCACCATGACTAACAAAAAATCTACACTATACTGGAAAACATTTTACTCCCTCCACTTAGAGAAACTTGAATTACATTCACGTCCATTCTTATGTTAAAATCTAAACTAATCTAACACACTTCAAAGAAAAATAGTATTGCGGGTTTATTTTAATATACCACAAGTCTAGAGTTATGCTGTTTCTTTCTATGTAAAGGCTTTGCCACATTGGTTACGTCTAAATATAGACATGCGTGTGTCTCTAAAGTCATCTATTGACTTAGTCAATCACAAAGCCCTGTGCATAACTGTCCATTTTAGGATGCCAGTTTTTCTTCGTCATCGGGTCAACTTTACGCTCCTAAACATATAATTAAACAAATAAAATACAACTTATTTTTCTTTACACTGAAATATTGTTTAGTCCTTGATAAAAATTGATTGATAAGAAAAGAACAACTTCAGATCTAGACAAAGTTGATTGGTGAAGCTCCCTTTCATAAGTCAAAGTTGAAGAACCATATGAAAAGAAGTACTATACTGTACCAGCCTTTTCATTCCCTTCATGATTATTGAAGGCTTGTTATGCAAATCAGGATGATCATTAGAATTAATACCTTTATATTGAATGAAGGACTAGATTTTAGAGCAAAGATTCATTTTTATCTCAGAAGATTGAGACCAAATTTATTTCATGAATAAAAAAACCAAAATTTTATTCTCCTCAAATTTAGTTTTTCAAAATTGCACCTCACCGGAGTCTATATATCAATTTAGTCTATTTATTTCCAAAATCAATTGCGTTGAAAGGGGAAGGAGGAATCCTGTTCCAAATAAGCCAAATTCAGCCCACAGAATTATTAATAAATCAGATAGTAAAAACAATATGGAATAAAAAAATTTTAATTAATATCTCAACTCATAAAGATATAAACTAAATAGATTTTAGCCTCTAATAACTCAAGCTTCAAGTACACCAACAAAAAGTGTAATCATGGCAGACATTAACCGAAAGATTTAACACATTTTGCTATTAATACCCATAGAAGTGTGTCTACTACATACCATTTGCTTCCATTTGAATTTGAGATGTCATTGTGGCTGATTGAGTTCCCAAAACCAAACCCCAAATAAGAAGAAAGACCATCCACATTATTAGACCTAAGAAATTAGAAACTAAATATTTTGGCAAGTTCATTTGTTGTTTTAGATCTAATGAATTGCATATAATGTTCTATGAATGAAAAACCTTTATAATGTAGTCCTGGAAAAATAGTTGGTTGCAATCCAATTACCGAGGAAATTTCCGAGGAACTTTTATTTCCGAGGAAAAATGTCCTCGGAATAATGATTTGACAACTGAAACTCAGACTGACGCGGCTGCTAAGGCTGACAGAAAAGTGACTAGCATTTCCGAGGAACTTTGTCCTCGGAATGTATTTTATTTAAAAAAATATTTAAAATTATAATTATTTTCCTGTGGTTCAAAATTAAATTTCAAAAATGCGCCAATTTTTAAATTTCAAATTTCTAAAAAATGGCCAAATATTTTTAAATTTCAAATTTAAAAAAAGCTCCAATTTTTGAATTCACTTTCATCCTTTCCTCTTTCATCCAATAATCCTCTTTCATCCTTCCATTCCGATACTTGTCATCAATAACGTTGAATTCGCTCCACTTTGAAGTTGTTATCTATATTTCAAAGAGGACTCGTGTTAGACAAGAGTGAAAAACCAAAACACATAAACAAAACAAAGACACAAAAGAAAAGTAAATCCTCTTTTATCTAGAACAAAGAAAACGGAATGAAGTAAATCATTTTTCCTAAACTACAGTTCGGTGGTTTTATACCCAGATTGGTATCAGTTCCATTCGGTGGTTTTAAACAAAATTACCTTGTACATAAAAAATCATATAGCCAAAATCCTCATTAGCTATTTATTCAAAAAGAATTTATCTCTAGCTATCTATGGCACACAGAACCTATGTACTTAGATGGGTTTAACCCCAAATCTTAATAAGCTTGATAAGAAGGGTACAACCAGATTCACGTTTTCAACCAAACAAAACCCAAATTACTAGCTTGAAATAACTCCAAAACCATAAAAAGTGTACAATGGGATTCAGAACCTTTAGAAGAAAAGAGGAATACAATTAAAAAAAAATCCCCAAATCTAAAGGAGAAAAGATTAGTAAACAAAGGATTGAGCAAGATTGAACTCACTTGAGATGAACGATTGACTCAGCATATGAGATGAACAAAGCTTCCGAACAACGATTGAGAAACCCTTCTGAAGAAGAAAATGAAATGAACAACACAGGAAAACGATTGAGTAAGAATGGCTAATGAGATGAGTACAGCTTGAGATTGAGATGAGAACGGTGGATGATTCTAGATTCTAAAATGAAAACTGGTGTGATGAAGATACAAGCTTGAAAGTGGGTTGATGCGATTCTAAGATGAGAACGGTGAGATAGGAATGGTGTTTCCTCATGTTTCTTCTTCCCAAACACAAATGGGTCTTTCTTCTTTCTTTCTTTCTTTTTTATATTTTTTACTGTAAATTTATACTAAATAAAATTAAATGGTTTTTCTTTCAATTGAGCGGAATTTGGGAAAGATGGAGGGATTTTCTAAAATTTAATAATAACAACATACATTCCGAGGAACTTTTTCCTCGGAATTTAATCTAGAAAGGCGTGTCAACTGATTTTGAAGCAGGGTGGGTAGAGATTCCTGACATGTGCATACCGAGGAAAAAGTTCCTCGGAATTAGCTCTGTTTAACGAGAAACAATGGTTCCTCGGAATTTATTGGTCGGAATTACCTTTGTTTCTTGTAGTGTCTATTATTGATTTTTTGACATAATTTATTCTCTATCTCACTACAAGAAAGCTTGTGTATTCCGACCAAAAATTTCCGAGGAACAATGGTTTCTTGCTAAAATTAAGTATTTCCGAGGAACTTTTTCCTCGGTATGTATATGTCATAATCTCTACTTCCCCCTCCTGCAAACGTCAGTGGGGTGCTCTTTTCCAAGTTAAATACCGAGGATCATGTTCCTCGGAAAACATGTTGTCATTATTAAATTCTTTTCCAAGCGTGTAGGACCGTTGTAATGTACTCCCTCCGGTCACTATTATAAGCAAAACTCCACTTTCTAGGTACATTCAATAATCAATGTATCTAGTCTTTGTTATAGACTAGATACATTAATTGTTCAATGTATCTAAAAAGTGAAATTTTGCTTATAATAGTGACCGGAGGGAGTATTAAACAAGGATTTTATATAGCATTGGCAGCTAGCTTGTAATAATTTCCCTCAGTAATTTTTACAGCAAACTTTTAATTATATTACCTACCTCCCTCTTCAATAATTTTTACAATCTCTAAATGCTCATTGCTTCTAAAAAATGCAGATATCTCTCCTCTAAACTTTTTCAAGAATTTCTCCATTCTCTAAAAATCATTTTCACTTAAATCATCTGAAATTTAGCATCAAATCATTGTTATTGGTAAGTTTTACAAATGTATTTTTATTTTATGTATATTGTTGATTTAGATTTTTTGTACAATGTTAATTTATCAATTTATTTATAATCTCACTATCATTAATTAGTTATATACTTTTGATCATAGTTATTTATAATCTCACTGTCAATTTCTTGTTGATGCTTAATTTTTTTCTATTTATTGCTTAATTTTTTTATTTTTTATTTTTATTTTTAATTCTTTAAATGTAAGGTTAATTAGTAGTAATAAAAATGTTAATTTGTAAAAAGAAATTGTGTTGGTAAAAAAATGTTAGTAAAAAGTTAAGTAGTTTTAAAATATTAGCTTCTGTAAAAAATTAATAAAAATATTAGTTAATAAAAATGTTAGTTAGTGATTAAAATGTTTTGAAAAAAATTTGTTAGTAATAAAAACGTCGATACTTAATTAAAGAAATTGTTAGCTGGTAAATAGGTAGTAATGAAAATGCTAGTTAGTAAAAATCTTAGTAACAAAAATCTTAGTTCATAAATTTTAGTATACATACATGTGATATATAATATGTGTAATTCATGTAAATTGTAAATAACTAATTTGATAGTTTTTTTGTCGTTAGACGTGCATGTTGTGGTTGTTGCCGCTGTTGATTTTTCTGGATATTTTTCATCGGATTATAACTTGATCAGGTTAGTTTCTTAAATTAATTTAATATTATTACATATGTATTTTAAATTTTAAATTTATTTATATATAACTTTATTGATTAAATATGCATGGATATTGGTATAAAAAAATATAATATGCATAAATATTAGTTTTTGTTTTAAGAAATGCATAAATAGTTTTTTTTTTTTAAAAGAATTTAACCAAATGTCAACAGTGCAGAAGATGGATCAATATTATTAATACCGAAGTTGGATGTACGATAGAACATTTCCGGGGAGAACCAAACTTAAACCGCAATTTGAGGAAGGAATTCATGGATTTGTTGCTTTCGCCATGTCACAAAACATTTATGAGAGGGAGGGAGGGATAAGATGTCCGTGTCTTACTTGTACGTGTAGATTGATACAGAGCGGAGAAGATGTCATCAAACATTTAAAAAAAGTTGGCTTTATGGATTCCTATTGGGTGTGGACTAATCATGGTGAACAAATGCCGCCTATTAATACTGGGTTCGATGTGAACACACGTGCTTCATGCAGTGGAACACATACAAAGAATGTTGAACAGTTTGACATGATGGATGATATGATTGGTGACGCTCTTGGAGTGAACATGTCTTATGATGAGCCGGTTGAAGAGGAGCTACCCCCGAACAAGAAAGCACAAGATTTTTACAACCTGTTGGAAAAGATAAATGAACCGTTGTTTGAAGGATCAAATGACTCTAAATTATCCATGTGCGCGAGACTTTTAGCTGCCAAGTCAAATTGGAATGTACCTGATAAGTGCTTGGAGCACTTTGTGAAAATGCTTTTGGATGCTACTCCCATCAAAGACAATCTTCCGAAAAGTTATTACGAGGCCAAGAGATTAGTGTCGAAGTTGGGATTAGAATCTAAAAGGATTGATTGTTGTAGTAATGGGTGCATGTTGTTCTATGACAATGAATTTGGTACAAATGATGGTGCACTAGAGGAGTGTAAATTTTGCAATGAACCTAGGTATGTTGTTCGCAATGATGATGTTCACCGTAATCACAAACGAATCCCGGTTAAGTCAATGTTTTACCTGCCAATAATACCAAAACTGCAAAGGTTGTATGCATCAATGCAAACTGCTGGTAAAATGACTTGGCATTACTACAATAAGTCAAATCCACCTGAGATGCGGCATCCTTGTGACGGTGAGGCATGGAAGCATTTTGACCGTGTTCATCATGATTTTGCATCAGATCCACGAAATGTGAGATTGGGATTATGCTCTGATGGCTTTACACCATATATCCAAGCATCTGCAACGCCTTATTCTTGTTGGCCAATTATTGTTACCCCGTATAACCTCCCTCCTGAGATGTGTATGTCAAAACCTTACATGTTCTTGACTTGTATTATATCGGGACCATCGAGTCCACTTGATGGCATTGATGTGTTTTTACAACCCTTGATTGATGATCTGAAGAGGTTGTGGATTGGTCAATTGACATATGATATTGCAAAAAGGGAGAATTTCAATATGAGGGCGGCTTTGATGTGGACTATCAACGAATTTCCCGCATATGGGATGTTGTCTGGTTGGAGTACTCATGGTAAACTTGCTTGCCCTCATTGTATGGAGAAGACAAAGGCGTTTACTTTGGACTATGGAGGAAAGGCTTCATGGTTTGACCATAGGATGTTTTTACCAGAAGGTCATGTATTTCGGAGGAAAAGAAATATGTTTAGGAAAGATAAACTAGAAAAAGATGGTCCGCCTCCTAAGATATCATCTCGAGAAGTGTTCCGCAGGGTCCGTGGGCTATTGAGATTCCCAGATGTTGGCAAAAGAATTAGATACCATAAATATGGGGAAGAGCACAACTGGATCAAAAGAAGTATTTTTTGGGACCTTCCTTATTGGAAAGACAATTTACTGAGACATAATCTTGATGTTATGCACATTGAAAAGAATTTTTTTGACAATATACTTCACACAGTGATGAATGTCTCAGGTAAAACAAAAGATAATGAGAAGGCTAGACTGGATTTGTCGGTGTATTGTAAGAGACCAGAAATGGAACTACAACCTCTTCCAAATGGAAAATTTCAAAAACCCAAGGCTATTTTTAGTCTAACCTCTGATGAAGCAAAATCTATTTGTATGTGGTTAAAAGAGCTGAGGATGCCAGATGGTTATTCTTCAAATTTAGCAAGGTGTGCCGACGTCAACAAAGGAAAGGTGCGTGGGATGAAAAGTCATGATGGTCATGTTTTCATGGAACGCTTACTTCCAATTGCGTTTAGTTCATTGCCAAACAATGTTATAAAACCATTGACTGAAGTTAGCCAATTTTTTAAAGATCTTTGTGCTTCAACTCTAAGAACGGATGAACTTGTTAAAATGGACCAGAATATGCCAGTCACTCTTTGTAAACTTGAGCAAGTTTTCCCACCGGGTTTCTTTGATTCTCTGGAACATCTGTCGGTTCATCTCGCTTACGAAGCCATGCTCGGCGGACCTGTTCAATATAGGTGGATGTATCCTTTTGAAAGATGCATGGGTGATTATAAGCGATGTGTGAAGAATAAGGCTAAGGTTGAGGGATCAATACGCATAGCTTACACATTGAAGGAAGCAAATTATTTTATCTCTTATTACTTCATAAAATCGACATTGACTCCAACAAACACACAAAATGAAGTTGATGCTGCAAGTGGAAGTCACTCATTTGCATTATCGGTCTTTTGTCTTCCCGGGCGTCCTGTTGGGAACAAAGAATATTGGATGAAAGATAAAGAGTTGCGGTCAGCTGAAGTTCATGTGTTGATTAATTGCACTGAAGTTAAACCATACCTCGAGTACGTCCATCATGTATATGTTTATTTTAATCCCTTTTTTTTTAATATTACTAAAGTTAAGTTTTCAATTGCACCACAGGGCATTTTTGAGTTGGGCAAACGTTGGTGAACAACAATCTTCTGGTTATATATATGCTAATTTTCCAGAATGGTTTAAATATCAAGTATCAATTATTGAACCTACTAGAGGGGTCAGTCATCTGAGAGGACTAGCTCAAGGGCCAGAGAGGCTTGTCAAAGAATATCACACTTACTTTGTGAATGGATATAAATTTCATACTCATGCATGGACGGTGGGCAAAAAAACATATAACAGTGGTGTTTACGTAAAAGGAGTCGGAGAAGGAGGTGAAGATGACTTCTATGGCTTGATTAAAAACATATATGAATTGTCTTACCAATATGTAGAACATGAGAACAAAGTTGTGTTATTTTACTGTGATTGGTTTGACCCTTCTAGGAATGGGACAAAAATTGACCCAATCACCAAAATTGTTGACATACGAATGGACAAAAGGTATAATGCGTTTGACCCATTCATCATGGCACATAATGTCAAACAAGTGTATTATGTACCTTATCCTTCGTTTCAGCAACGCAAGCGAGGATGGTGTGCAGCCATCAAGACAAACCCAAGAGGTCACATTGAAATGAACATCCCAATTGAAGATGCAGCTTACCAAGATAATGAAATGTCATCTGTTCCTAATGAAATTGAAGTCGAACCAATTACAGGTTTGGTTGACCAGAAAAGATCCTCATGTATCTAGCTAACAGCCCAGATAGACCAGAAAACACTAACCCACACTCAATAATATTAGAACTCATGTATATATTAGTTGATGATTAGTTAATTATCTAATTAGTAATCCAATTTGATGTCTGGTTTATTCATTTACCATACAGGAGGGGTTTGATGAGAGGGCTAAAAAGGTATTATCTCAATCTGATGGCTCATCTCCGACGGGTACAATGGGTTCACTTGATCATTCTACTGCACAAACCATTTGGAAGGAAACAGTCGGACGTGGAAAAAGTAGCAAATATTATGGTGCTGGAACCATGTCCTCCAACTTGGTACACAATAGATGTATTTATGAACGATCTATTGATGGAGAAGGCGGTTCTCGTAATGTGGAGATGACCCCTGAAATGGTGACACTGATACAACAATTGAGTCAACAGATGCAGGCTCGAAATCAAGAGCTTGAACAAGTGAGGACTCAAAGTCAAAAAGAGCTTGAAGAGATGAGGACTCAGTTAAAACAACAACAAGACTTTTTCATGCAAGAAATTCGGCGTAACAGAGAGTTGGTAGAAACGATGGCAGGAGATAGGACCGCAGTTCCTCCCTCGCTTCTGCTGCAATTCTGCTGCCAAACTTCCACCATAATACGGCTGCTCCAGCAGCGCCTGTGGCTTGAGACCAGCTTCTCACCATCGTATGTCTCCTAATAGTAATGAGAGGATTCCATGGATCCAAACTATGCATATGTGTTATGGATAACATAAGACTTTGAATTTAGCATTTTTTTTTTTATAACGTTGGCTAAACAATTTATTAGAAGTTTCCCAATTACAAGATGGGCTTGAGATTGGAATTACATAGTCAAATTCAAATTATGCAGAACAGAAAGTTGCAGTTTAAGGCACAAAACAAAAACTAGGAACAGCTCCTAGTGAATGAACTACTATGGTAGTAAAAACAATTTGGAATAAAAAAAAGTTGAATTAATATCTCAACTCATGAAGATATAAACTAAATAGATTTTAGCCTCTAATAACTCAAGCTTCAAGAACACCAAGATAAAGTATAATCATGGCATACATTTAGAAAACGATTTAACACATTTTGCTATTAATACCCATAGAAGTGTGTCTAATACATACCATATAGATTTATTTTATATATTTGGTTATTTTCAAATAAATTGCTTCAAAAAATCATTTTCATTTTACCTGAAGCCTTGAAGAATTGTACATAGGTAGGGTGAGTGTCATGTTATTAGGCTTTGCTTCTTTCATGATAATTCTTGTACTCATTACAAATAATAATACCTCAATTAGACATTTAGGCAAAACAGAACCGTCCAAGCACTGCATACCTCCAATGCTTAGTAATCTATAGTACCAACTCCTCATTATAAGTCCAACTGTATGGTACAAAAGTGATACAAGTCTTGCATTACACACAAGCTTCTTTTTACCATTTGATCAATATGTCATTCCATTGGATCAAATATGATATGACGTGACGTATTGATCAAATAGTAAGAAACAAACTTGTTCATGATGTAAGTCTAATTTATATGTGTGCATTTGAAAAAGTTGTCATCTCATAATATAAAAATTGAAAATAGAGGGAAAAGACCAAACTCCAAAAGTTATACGTAAAGATGAACAATTGAGGATTTTTTTAGAGAAATAAACATCTGTGGAGTTACTCAGTATTAGGACTTAAATTAGATTTTTAATTCTATATATCATATAAGGATTAAAAATAAATTGGGCCTAATATAATTCAACAACTATGACATTATAAGCACTGTATTAATTTAAGCATTGTATTTGCAGAGAGTCATTAAAACCATCTTTATTCATTTTAATTTAATTAAAATATTAGTAAGCATTGGAACTAGAAGTAATTCAATTTTATTCAAGGCAAGGAAAAGTTATAGTAAATACACATTTGAAATACGATAACAACATAATTTTATAACAATTTATGAAAATAAACTTTTACAATCTCTTTATTGAATTCAAATATCAAAGACACTGAACTTCATAGTGATGGTTTTCATTCAACGGTTCCCGACATGAAATAATATTTTTAGTTCTTGACTCATGAGTTGTTGCACTGAAATTTCACTCGAAAGAATACTTGATGGTGTAAGTTCAATGGTAAAACTCTGTGACACATATTTCATTGTTGGTCGAGAGGAAGGATTGAGATTTAAGCATGCAAATGCTACGACGGCAACACGAATTATGTCAAGTAAAACAATCATATTATTCGGAAGTGGCAGACGTTTGGTCTAATACTTCACATAACTTGAAAGACCAATATTCTGTACGATTTAATGATTAGTCTAATTGATGGTGCTACACATGTATGTGTCACGACATTTAGATATAAAAGTCTTATGTGAACATAGAAAAAATGTAAAAGCACCATTTACGAAGGATACCTGTTTTTCTCCTATGCATCATTCTTTGAAAGGGAAATGACAACAATTTTCCCGTTCCTTTGTAGTAGTACTACGGGGAATGTGCTGGTCCTAAGGAAGAAAGCATTTATTCCACATGGGTAAGTTATTATGAGTTAATTTTTTCCTTTATCAAATTTAATTTTTGAAAATTCAACCTCACCACTGTGTGTCAACATGTCTATTGATTCTATGTCTCTTTATTTCTAAAAACTAGATAAATGTTTAAATCCATTGAATTCTAATTATATTTACTTCAAAACATCCATGTATAAAATTCGGCAATCATGCATTAACGATCATTTCATCTTAGTATAAGCATCCTATTAAATTATTTCAAACATATTAAAAAGAAATTAGGCTTAATTAATGATGTGGTCCCTTAAGTTATTTGTTGGTTACATTTTAGTCTCATAAGTTATTAACGTTACAATTTGGTCAGAGACCAACTGCTCAGATCTAATGTATCCTAATAGTAATCAGAGGATTCATGGATCCAAATCATATGCATATGGTTGGAGAGTATAAGACTTTGAATGTAGATTTTTTTTTTTTTTTTTTTAACGCGGGCTAAACAATTTATTAGAGCATTCCCAATGACAAGATGGTCTTGAGATTGAAATTACATAATCAAATTCATGAAATTATGCAGAAGAGAATGTTGCAGTTTAAGGCACAAAACAAAAACTATAAACAGCTCCTAGTGAATGAACTACTATGACTGCCCGTCTTGTCCTCTCAAGGTTGCATTGTAATTTTATAATATTTGAATTATTAAATAAATGATTTTATTTATAGAGCTAATTGTGCTGACAAACTAAATAACTAACTCCTAACTTCTAAGGGTGTGTTTGGATTGAGGATTTAGGAGGTGAAAGGAGGGGAGAGCTCACTTTTATTTTTTAAATTGTAAAATATTTTTTTTTTAAAATAAATCAAGTGTTTTAGAAGTATTATATAATCATTTATCAATGTTGTTAATTCAATTTTCTAAAAATTATTTTATAATGTCCGTAATTTTAAAAAATAAAAGTAAGTTCTCCTCTCCTTTCCCCTGCTAAACCCTCCATCCAAACACACCCTAAGAGAATTATTTACTCTTAATTAACATCACTGAAACCCTATTTATGTGTATGTCTTTATGTCAATCCATTACATTGAATTGCCAAAACAGAAGGTAAAAGCCAATACATTAAAAGACATGAAGCTTCAAAGTAAAATAATCCGCCATGGATGAAGGGAGAAAAAGCTCCAAAATGGAGAAAGATGAAAACAGTTTCATTAGATTGTGATAGTTCATTGCAAGTAGTTATATACACATAAGTGACAGCTCATTGTAACTACTCTAACTAACTAGATGAAATGTAAACACAAGTGAAATGAATTGTAAATGCAAATGCATCTAATTAGTTAACTTGCGCGCCAAGCTAGGTTATTTTCTTCATATTCTGATAAAGCTAATGTAAAAATTATATCATTAATTAAGTTACAATTTCACAAACTTAATACTTGTTTTTTCCAAATAGTATGTCTGAATAAGATTCTTGATATGCAAAACATATTCGAAACATGAAATCCCATTAAGTTTTACACTTTGGAATAACCAGTCAACCACTAGTTTTGTTAATATATAAAGGAAGGAGACAAAATTAAACTAACAATAAAAAATGCAAAACAAAACAATAGAGTGTATATAACTCCAAACTCTGAACATAGTTGCAAACTGTGTAAGAAAAAAAAAAGCCTTCTATATACGTATGTAGTTAAAGTTGAGGTAAATTTGAATTAGCTTGTTTACTTTAAGTAAATTCAATAGCAGAGTGTATAGCTTCACAACATAAATCTTTAATAATAAAATATTAAAAAAAAAAAAGGTTAAAAGAAAAATAAGCAAGGGAAAACATTGAATAAAGAAGAAACTAGCTTAAATTCTATTTCTTCTCAAAAATCAATTACCTTGAAAGTGGAAAGAGGAATCCTAGCCACGTCCTGTCTAAACTGTTCCAATTAAGCCAAATTAATCTCAATCCTCTTCAGTAAATAACCCCCACAGAATTATTGGTCTAATATGCCTATTCAAGATGAGTATATATTAATAAACCAGAATGGAAAAACAATTTGGAACAAAAAAAAGTTTAATGAAGCTTCAAAAACACCAACAAGCCAAGACTAAAAACGAAAAAATAATTCATTTAGGGGGGCCAAAAACTTATTTAACAATATTAATTAACTACTGAGAATAGTTCCTCTAGTAGACATTTAGAAAAGGGTAAATACAGACTTTGGTCCCTTAACTTATTTTTGCGTTTCATTTGGTCCCTTAATTTTAAACTGTCTCAATTTGGTCCCTTAAGTATCTCTCCGTTTACCAAAGTGATCCCTTCCGTTAGTTTTCCGTTATGTTTAATAAAAAAAGTTAAATATGGTACACGTGTCATTTTTTCATTTGTTGAAAACTTATTTTTTTTTTTTTTGTTATTTCCTTCATCTTCTCCATACAAATTTCTAATGGCACGTGAATTTCTTCTTAAAAAAACACCCAAAATTTCTTCTTTCCAAAATCCAATTCAATCCATTTCATATATCAAAAAATATAACAATCAAACATGATTTCAATTCCAAATCTAGTGTGTAAAGGCATAAATAGCAGTTGAAATATAAACCACAACAACAGAAGAAACAAGAATAGCCATAACAGCAACAGCATGAGCTGCAGATTTACTCCCACAAGACAACATCCACAATCTTATCTCAATAACATTCACCATCGTCTGTATTTACCCTTTAGAAAAAATTGAAGTTCTCCAAGCATTTTTAACTTCATAGTGTATCATGTCATACGTGAAATCTTTTTAACATCATCAATTTCACAATTGCAACAGCATATATGATTAATTTCATGATAAAACCGAATTAGAAAAAATAAGAAGCAAATTAAACTAAACATAAAAAGACGGAGGTAGGACAGAGGAGGAAACAGTGAACATTATGGATATGGAAAAGTTGAATTACACACATTTGAGAAAACGTAACAACAAAATTCTTTCACATTTTCTAATAACTTATGAAAATAAACTTTTACAACGTCTTTATTGAATTCAAATTTCAAAGACACCAAAATTCAATCCAAAGTGCTTATTTCAATAGTTCCCGATATGAAATAATGTTTTTAGTTCTTGACTCATGAGTTGCTGCACGGAAACTTCACTCAAAAGAATGCTTAATGGCGTAAGTTCAGTGGAAAAACTCTGTGACACACATTTCATTGTTGGTCGAGAGGAAGGATTGAAATTTAAGCACGCAAATGCTATTACGGCAACACGAATTATGTCAAGTAAAACCATCACATTATTTGGAAGTGGAAGACGTTGGTCTAATACTTCACATAATTTCATGCTTTGAGTTGATGCTAATTGAAGAGATGACAAAAGATCTCCAGGATGCCTTCCCATTAAAGTTTCAAGTGCCACTACTCCGAAACTATATACATCACACTTTTCACTCACAACCATGGTATAGGCAAGTTCTGCATATTGATAAAATCACCATTAGTTGATTAAAGGATGCAACTAAAATAATTTGTAATTTTAATTAGTAACTCTGTAATAAAAACCAAAGAACATTTATGTTGTTTGTGTGGATGATAAATATTCATGTTATGCATCATAGATAAATGGATAAATACAAGAATTAAAAGAACACAGAGAGCAATGAAAAATTTACCAGGAGCTATATATCCAATAGTTCCAGCAACTATGGTTCGATTGGACGAATCATATTGAAGGAGTCGAGCTGTTCCAAAGTCAGAAACACTTGGCTGCCACTCAGAGTTTAACAAGATATTACCACTAGATACATCTCTATGCACTATTGGAGGGGTACAATCATGATGAAGATATGATAGACCAAATGCAACACCTTTCACAACATTAAGCCTTTTTCTCCAATTGAATTCCACGGCCTCTACATCATCATATAAGACAGAGAACAAGCTTCCTCTCTCCATGTACTGGTAGATCAAAAACATGATTCTTTTGTGCAAGCAGAATCCATAAAGCTTCACAATATTTCGGTGCTTTATATCTGATAATATTTTCACTTCATTTCTAAAACTTTCATCAAAAGCTGGCACCTCTGCTTCATAGCCGTGAAGTTTCTTCAAGGCAACAACTTTTCCACATGGTAACTGTGCCTTGTAAACACTTCCATATGCCCCTGTTCCAATGCAATATCTAATGTCAAAATCTTCTGTTGCTCTAATGATGTCATCATATGCTATTTGTCCATCATAATTCCATATACAAAACAAATCCCCATTCTTTATTGTTGATTTGTTTGCTTGCTTGTTCTTGATAGAATTATGACGAAGTTTCAAGCACATGATAAGTGAGAAGGTGAAGATTACAATAATGAGTATAGGAAGAACAATGACAACGTGAAGCTCTACTTTATTACTTTTCCTTATTATTGTATAATACGGAGATGGGCAAGGTTGGAGTTCAGATTTCTCGTAGAGTTTGTTAGTACATACATTGTTATTCCCTATTAATGCAGAAGTATCAGATACACAAGATGGAATTGGACCGCTTAAATAATTGTAGGAAATGTTCACGTTTTGGACATTACAAATTGATTCGGGAATCGTTCCACTAATATTATTATTGTTTAAAAGAAGTTGTTCAAAGTTTCCAAACTGATAAGGGATTACACCACTAATGTGATTGTGACTCAGGTCAATGGAGATTTTATACTCTATCATTGGGATAAAATGTGAAGGAAGGGTACAATTGAGTAAATTGTTTGAAATGTTAAGGAAAGCTAATTCAGAGAGAGTATTCAACGAAATCGGCAAGTCCCCACCAATGGAGTTATTATTTAACCACAACATTTTCAAGTCACTTAATTGACCGAAGTTAGATGGGAGGCCACCAGTGAGAAAATTGTTTGAGATGTCAAGGTATAGTAATTTGGTGAGAACAGTAAGGGAGATAGGCAAGTTTCCATTGAGTCTGTTGTGAGATAGATCTATTTTTGTGAGATTTTTCAAGAACCCCAACTCATGCGGAACCGAACCTTGAAGGTTGTTGTAGGAGATGTCTAGGTACTCTAATTGTTTGAGATTTCCTAGTGAAGGAGGCATCTCACCTTCGATTATATTGTGAGATAGATCTAATCCTCTGAGATTTTTCAAGAACCCCAACTCATGAGGAACCGAACCTTGAAGGTTGTTGTGGGAGATGTCTAGGTTCTCTAATTGTTTTAGATTTCCTAGTGAAGTAGGTATCTCACCTTTCAATCTATTGTTAGATAGATGAAATCCTCTGAGATTTTTAATGAATCCCAACTCATGAGGAATGGAACCTTGAATGTTGTTGTAAGAGATGGCTAAAAACTCCAACTGTCTAAGATTTCCTATTGAAGGAGGTATCTCACCTACAAGAGAATTAGCATACAGGGAAAGATGGGTGAGTTTGGTGAGATTTCCTAGTGAATACGGTATCTCACCTTCAAGATAATTAGCATACAGAGAAAGATTGGTGAGTTTGGTGAGATTTCCTAGTGAATACGGTATCTCACCCACAAGAGAATTAGAGGATAAATCGAGATAAGTGAGCTTGGAGAGAAGGCCAATTTCTTTTGGGATAGTCCCTTGCAGTCCAATTCCACCGACATAAAGGCCTTCTAAATTGTGGAAAACAGACAAGTTGAGCGTTGCAAAGTGAATCTCAGGCATTGTTGCAGAATATATGTAGATTTCTTTTATGCTTCCAGCCTTGTTGCATATTATCCCATCCCATTTACAAAGATGGGAGATGTTGAAATATGCATCAGACGTGTTCCACTATTCAATATAGCATTTGCTTCCAATTGAAGTTGAGATGTCATTGTGGCAGATTGAGTACCTACAATGAAAATCCAGATAAGAAGAAAGACCATCCTCATTTTTGGACCACAGGAATTGGAAACTAAATATTTTGTCAAGTTCATTTTTTGAGATCTAATGAATTGCATACATTGTTCTAAGATGCATATAAAACATTTATAATGGTGTGTCATTCTCAAAGATTAATATTCAGTACGATATTTAATGATTTGACTTATTGATTGTGCTACACATGTGTCACGACATTAGATATTAAAGTCTTGTGTGAACATGGAAAATATTCAAAAGCATCATTCATGAAGGATACATATTTTTCTATTTTGCATCATTCAGTGAGATGACAACAATTTTTCGGTTCTCTTTGTGGTACCACTGGGTACTTGCCAAAAGAATATAGCATTCTTTCTACACGCTATAGCAAAAATAGGTATCTCGAAAACACAATGATTTTCAAAGAAAAATTCCTACGAGAAACACCTATTAGAATTTTGAACTTAGAGAGAGTCAACAAAAAAAACAGTTGGGTCAGCTCAGGACGTTCCCTAAAAATTCCTACGAAAAAAACCTATTAGAATTGATAAACTAAATATTAATTCAAACTTCACTACTAAACAAAAACAGACTTGTCCAAGCATTTTATAATTCCGTCAATGACATAACCATAATAGGAAAATTAATTTAATTCAATTGAAATATAAGTATTAGAACTAGAAAGAGAAATTTAAATTTATTCAAAACATGGAAAATTACATTACATACACATTTGAAATACCATAATTATAACATTTTCTAACAACTTATGAAAATAAACTTTTACAATGACTTTATTGAGGTCTAATTTCTAAGACATTCAACTTCCTTCTGAAGTGTTCCCAACGTGAAATAATCCTTTTAGTTCACTAATGAGTTGCTACATTGAAATATCACTCAAAGGAATACTTGATGGTGTAAGTTCAAAGGAAAAACTCTCTCTCTTTTTTTTTTTTTTTTTGAGGAAAATGGAAAAACTCTCTGACACGCATTTCATTGTTGGTAAAGAGCACGGATTGAAATTTAAGCATGCAACTGCTACCACGAAAACGCGAATTATGTCAAGTAAAACCATCACATTATTTGAAAATGGGAGATGTTGGTCTAATACTTCACATAATTCCATGCCCTAAGTTGATGCAGATTGAAGTGATGACAATATATCACCAGGGTGTCTTCCTATTAAAGTTTCAATTGTCACTACTCCAAGTTTTGCATATTGATCTAATCACCATGACTAAAAAAAAAATCTACATTATACTAGAAAACATTTTACTCCCTCCACTTAGAGAAACTTGAATTACATTCTCGTCAATTCTTATGTTAAAATCTACACTTTCTCCCTTAATATTTTTTTTTTAATAATCTAAGAAATAAAACTAATCTAACACACTTCGAATAAAAATGGTATTGCGGGTTTATTTTAATATACCACAAGTCTAGAGTTATCCTGTTTCTTTCTATGTAAAGGCTTTGCCACATTGGTTACGTCTAAATATAGACATGCATGTGTCTCTAAA
Source organism: Medicago sativa (assembly GCF_051527215.1). Classification (NCBI taxonomy): domain Eukaryota; kingdom Viridiplantae; phylum Streptophyta; class Magnoliopsida; order Fabales; family Fabaceae; genus Medicago; species Medicago sativa. The sequence goes on along the minus strand of NC_140755.1, from coordinate 9,121,876 downwards.
GTCATCTATTGACTTAGTCAATCACAAAGTCCTGTGCATAAGTGTCCATTTTAGGATGCAAGTTTTTCTTCGTCATCGGGTCAACTTTACGCTCCTAAACATATAATTAAACAAATACTCCCTCCGTTTCAAAATATATGTCCAAGTCAACCACTTCACATATATCAATGCACAATTTTGATGGTTAATATCTTTAATTATCTAAAGTAAAAAATTATAAAAAGAAAGAGAATTATTAATAAAGCCAAATTCAGCCTTTTCATGAAGGCTTTTCATGAACGCTACTAAAAATCATGAAGGAGGAATCCTGTTCCAAATAAGCCAAATTAATAAATCAGATAGTAAAAATAATATGGAATAAAAAAAATTGAATTAATATCTGAACTCATAAAGATATAAACTAAATAGATTTTAGCCTCTAATAACTCAAGCTTCAAGAACACCAACAAAAAGTGTAATCATGGCAGACATTAACCGAAAGATTTAACACATTTTGCTATAGACACCAACAAGAAGTGTGTCTACTACATACCATTTGCTTCCATTTGAAGTTGAGATGTAATTGTGGCAGATTGAGTTCCTACAACCAAACCCCAAAAAAGAAGATAGATCATCCACATTATTGGACCAGAGAAATTAGAAACTATATATTTTGGCAAGTTCATGTGTTTTTTTTTTTTTTTTTAACTAATGAATTGCAGATAATGTTCTAAGGTGTATGAAAGGCCTTTATAATGTTGTTGTGAGACTAGCATGCTCGTTGGCCACACTCATTCTCACGCACCAATTCAGCACAATTTGATATTTTCATTTATATTTGCGCTACGTATATGTTACTGCATAAGATAAGCCTATAGTATTTGTGTACATGAAAAATTGAAACCAACAATCCTTTATATGTATAATTACTCTCGCCCCTAAATATAGAATATATTTATTTACATAATAAGAAAGTTAATTATATTATCAAATTTGTTATCAATCTTAGCTCAGTTTGTAGGGACATCGCATCATAATATGCAAGGTCCGGAGTTCAAACCTCGGTCACCGCCAAAAAAAATTTGTTATCAATTTGTATGCCTTATTTTTAATTTATCAATCGCTCGGTCACCGTCAAAAAAAATTTGTTATCAATTTGTATGCCTTATTTTTAATTTATCAATCGGGATGATGAATTAATTTATCTCGTAGTATTTATTGTTAGTTATAAAAGAAGATGTGTTACGTCCAAAAGAAGTAAAATAACCAAATTAATTGTTAGTTATCAAATTTAATTTAATTTGAAAGAAGCCATACTATAAGTTATGAGAAAAGACCAACGAGATTAATTCTATTTCTATCATCGCAATTCTTAAGAAAGGAACTTGGTTACTTGAGCTAATACAGAGTTCAAGAACAATCCCGAAAATTCAACCATCTTGTTTTTTTTTCTTTTTTCTTCTTCTTCATGATAATAGTTATTAGAAACTACACACTCAAGTGAAAGATTTGAGATTCAAACCCTGATTATGACATCTGATATAACCATCTCAAACATTTTTATGTGCCGAGCCAGTGGATATCTTGTTTTATTGATTTTTTTTTTTTTGGTCAACCTTGTTTTGCTTTTTAAAAACACGATTTTCATATTATCGTGACATAAACTTTCGCAATTATTTATATACAGCCAATTCTTATAATTAATATAATTTTTTTTTTGACAAAATTATAATTAATATAATATAATATGATATAATTGTAAAGGCTTTGCCCCAATGGTACGTCTAGGTATATATGTGTCTCCAAAGTGGTATGTTGACTTAGTATGTTATTAGAAAGTCTTGTGCATTAGTTTTCTTTGATGTGTGAGTATTTGTTCGTCAACCGGTCAACTTTAGTGTCTTTTACGTTCCTAAACATTCAATTAAACAAATAAAATACAAACATTTTTGTTTAGAGGAAAATACATTTTAGTCCTCGAAACAAGTTGCATGATTTAATTTGGTTCTCGATAAGAAAAAACAACTTTTAGTTATTGTGAAAGGAAACATAAATAATTTGGTCTCAATCTTTTTTTTTTTTTTTTTGTGACAAAAGGTCTCTATCTTATTTGTACTTTGTTTGGTTAATGAATAAATAGTAGAGAGAAAAAAGATAGTGAAAACGTAAAAACAGGTATATATGTTTGTAGTGTTTAATCAAGTTGGTGGAGCTCTGAAGATTGGAAATCGTTAAGAGTCCCACATCGGTTAGGAGTTGATCTGACAATTTGTTTATAAGTGGGGGCAATCCTCACCTCACAAGCCGGTTTTGTGGGGTTGTGTTAGGCCCAACCACGATTCCTAAGAGAAAATTGCTTTTTTGACAAAGAATACTTCCAATTGACACAAGTAAATGACCTTAATGCCCCTGGCGGTAGTTAACTACCGCTGGGAAACACGCTGGTAGTTAACTGCCGCTGGAACTCAGCGGTTGTTAACTACCGTTGAGTTCTGCGTTTTTATGAGCGCAGAACCTTCACTTTCACATTTTCCAGAAACACAACTTCTTCAAACCTCCAAACTTTCAAATTTCTCCAAATTTCTACTTCACGAATTTGCGCCCAATTTCTACAATTAGTTGAAAAGTAAGTTCTTTCCTTCCTTTTTACATGCAATGTAGTTTGTTTAGGGTGTTAGTTTTTATAATTTTGAGCAAAATGTTAGTTTTAGGTAGTTTTAGGGTTAGGTTAGAAAATTGTAAATTATGCATGATTTAGTTGCTTTGATGGATTGTTTTTGCTGGAATTGATGTTTAGAGACAATGTAGGTACAATGTAGTTGAATTTGATGTTGAAATAACACCAATTGTGCTAGTATTTTGAATAGCACTTAAGGTGTTTGATGAAATGCCTAAGTGAGAGAATCTTGTTTTTTTGTGTAATTTTTTTTTTGCAAAAATGTTAAATTATGTAATGTATATATGTTATGGTGTTTATAAGTTTGTTTTTTTTTTTTTTGCATTATTGGCAAGTTTGATGGATGACATAATGATGAATGACATAATGTGCCTAAGTTTAATTTTTCATATGCGTAAGTTTAATTTGTGATAATGTAATGGTTATTGTTAGAACCATTGTTCCATAAATTTGGCATAATGATAACCATAATGTAGAATAACCATATGTGATAATGTAGTTAGATTAGGTTTGATGAATGCATAAGTTAGATTAGATTAGAACCATTGTTCCACATATTTATGTTTTTTATATTTGTTTTGTACAGATATGGCTAGGGATACGGATGAGCGACAACGGGTTATTAGAGAGGATAGGATGCGGAAAGGTAAAGAGGCGAGTACCGCTAGTGCTCGGAGAGAAAAGTGGGTTGAATACCCGTATGTCCCTAAGACTCGGAAGCGCAGGGACCCGAGGATACATGGAGAGGGCTCACAGGCACATGTGGATGACTCCTCCCAGGTGATTGATCCGTCACTAGTGTATGCTTATGCAGATGAGGGTTTTGTTGGACATGATCGGATAGAGGAGGAGAGGATGTTTTTTCAACCGCCGCAGGACGAGGCAGAGGATGAGGGGATGCCACAGGATGTTATTGAGGATTATCTTGTGGCAGATAATCCTGTTTGTAACACCCATACCAGACGTATCTAGAAAGTCTGGCACGTGCGTTAATATTAGTACTGGATACATTAAAATATACAACAATTAAAAACTTCGAATGAATAATATTTACATCAAGTTACGTTCGTATAAATAATAATACAACACAACTCATCCATACTTAAAAATACATCCTTGATGTCCATAATGTCCTGCAGCTTTACGAACGAGCCCTTGAAGTAATATCCATCCGGCTCCGCACATACATAATCATCCTGCTTATCTGAAACAAATAAGGATTGGGATGAGACATAACGTCTCAGTGAGTTCCCCTAAATCCTAGGCTATAGGCAACCTCAAGGGGAAACCTACGGTCACCACGTGTTTACATTACAACATGACGGTTGATTATACGTGTGTGGATACTTGCATACTTAGACGGTAGTGATTACTAGAGCCGTCATAATCTTATCTCACCTGTTATAGGTTCCTCATCTATACATGTCATGGCGGTTGTGGGAACCTAAACCGCATTGCCAAGTGTACACTTACGTAACAAGGCCTAAACATAAATAACATAGCATATTCATGACATGATTCTATTCCGGACGATTAGGGAAACCTAGGGTCGCCACGGCCATAGCTTTCTTTACTTGTCCTATACATATCTTGCTCTCGTCTAATAGCATTTCATGCTCTTATTCTTGTTCTTAAACATATCATACATGGGCTCGATCATGAGCATAAACATAACATAATCGTAATCATCATAAACATAATCGTGTCTAAGTTCATTCATGGGTTAGCGTTGAACAAACAATTATTATCTTGATTCATTTTACGGATAGTCCCGGGTGGAGTAACCCCGAGAACAATCCCATACATGACCGATGTACGTACATTGGACTCCCTCGGTGTCGTGCGGGTCCCTTGCGGCTTAAACCGTTCCCCTTAGGTCGAGAACCTCCCGTATCCCTCTGGCGTGGATAACAAGAGACACGAGCACCTACGCTTGTTAGTCATGGTCTTGTCGTGCATATAAGTTAAACATATACATACTTGATTGTTTACCTCAGAACCTTAATCGAACCGATTAGTGGTAAACTCTTACTTGTTCATATTCATACCTAATCATGGTGGAGAGACTAACTAGTCAATCCACGGCTTACGTACTTGCTAACTCATTCTAGCTCTTGTGCGAAGAGATTACACTTCACGTCTTATCTTTCTAGGGATTCTTGATATACATACTAGTTCTCGACTAGCTAAGCCGAGGCTCTACATACATTCCCTTTCTTAGTTCATTACTACCCCATCATGCTTAGACTCTCTTGAGCCATCCTTGTAATTCATGCTAACATTGCCATGATTAATGATGCAAGGATCAATTGACGAGTTGTGCAAATTTCCAATAGTTACTAAAGACTGAAAATGCCAAAACCCAAGTCTTAAGCCATTTAGAAAATTCTATGATTTCACAAGGCCAAGTTTGTTCCAGTTGAGAAATGAGTGAAAACAGTCAAAGAATACTTCGAAACGATCGCCTCGGACCCCCACACGACTGCCCCCAAGCACCCGAGCGCAAGACAACGCGGACGTTGTCCTGTCTGGGGCGCCTGGCGCCAGGAGTTGGGCGCCTAGCGCTGGCTCCCTGTGTGTGGGCGCCTAGCGCCCTTGTACAGGCGCAGCGCTGCGAACTTTCGCGTTTTCGGTGCTTTCGGCTACGGGTTTTCGCCATTTTCGACCCAAAACTCGTCCAATTTGACCCTGTAATGCACCAAACACATCCAACAACTTGTATAGACTTATTTAAACATATACCATGGCAATTTTAACATGTAAACAACTAGGATTGGCTTGGGGTACTAAAGTTCCATAAAAACTAAACTAACATAAATCATGATTTTTCTACAAGATTAATCAATCCCAAAGGTGGGTAATCTATCTATGGAACTCACCTAGCTTGTTCCTTGTGTTTGCCTCAAGCTTCAAGCTTCTCATGTTCAAACCCTAACTTTGATTCCAAGCTTCTACTCATTCCCTTTGTTGTTTCTTGCTCTAGAAGTTGCCATGATCCTTGCTTGACCATCTTTGATCCAACCCAAAGCTTCTTCACCAAAACCCTCATCTCATGATTTATTCCCTTGTGAGGTTAGAGTGGAAGAACAAGCCCAATACAAGCTCATACTTGTTCCTTGATCTTGGAAGTACCATACATAAGCTTGATCATGAGGAGGAAGAAGTTTTGGAATGGATTGGTGGAGTGAGTGAGTGAAGGGGCGATGGAGAAGAGTAGAGAGAAGGAAGAGCAATTCCTTTTTCCCCAAACCTAGAGAGAGGAAAGATGGAAAGGAATGAGATATTTTGGGAGAAAACCAAATAAATATCCTTACCATGTGCAATTACTCAATTGCCCTTGCCTTAAACGTGATTAGCTTGACTCTGGTACATAAGTCCATACTTTACTAATATCACTTAATAATATCCTCAATTGTACATAACATACTTCACCATAATTGTTTTCTATGACTCTTAGTCCTCTGATACGTTTGTCAGATAAAATTCCCATTAGCAGATGAGCGGGATGTTACACTCTACCCCCCTTAAAGAAATTTCGTCCTCGAAATTTAGAGATCGACTACCAATCATTATGATCGAACCTACCATCTATGGTCTGAACCAACCATTTTCCATTCATACATATCCAAAGGTTTCGTCGTATCATGTCCTCATCTCGTTTCTTAACCCACATGCAACTGAACATAACCTTCTTGATCTTAATGTTACTCAAACTTAGAGTTATCTTAATATATCATAATTCAGAACTTACATTGCTATGCATAAACTTATTGCCTCGAACTCATATCTTGTCTGCTTAACATAAACCATTCATAAAAGTATCTAATCATAAACATGAACACTCAGGATTTGCCTTTTAACTGGAATCCTACCGGAAACCAGGTTTGCCCTGCAGTGCTTACTTGCAACATTAAAACATCTTTCATACATTCATAATCTCTCTTACCGCGCTTTGCAACTTATGCCTCTTACGTACATTACTCAGAAGACGATTCCACGAATCACTTATCCCTTTCCGAGTCTTAGGAAATCTTCGATTCCATTGCAATCTTATTGCATCTTATCACCCGTATTAGAGGTAACTCATATAGCTTGACATGAAAAGTGTAATCAACTCACCACTTCATCTGATAATCTATTAATCAACATTATGGTTCACATACTCTTGAAACTTACTAGCACATCCACTTGCACATACATCGTAGACTCTTAATACAATTCCGTGTATCCTACATGGTATTGGATTCATACGAACATTGTCATTTCCATAACGTGTGTATACTTTGAATTGCCACTACTTGTTAAATGATAACGATACGTGTTCTAGCATCTTGCTTAAAGATTTTTTTTTTTTTTGGCATTCGGGTTCTTGGAACGAATTTATACATGACTAAAAAGATTTATCATTTCCAAAACTGAATGTATAATGATGCCACAGAACCACCGGACGAGTTTCAATATTTTTTTGAGAAAAGATTTTACCACTCGCCCAAAATTTGTCCACGACAAGTTGGTCCTGAAGTTTGTACGTCTTAAGTGAGTCCACTTACAACGTATCTCATCAGTTTCAAAAATGTATAATTTCATGAGTTTAAATAAAAACATCGTTCCTAAGTTCCTTGATACCAATCTTAACTTTTAAAAGCTTTAAAATCATGACTTAACATATTTTAACAAGTATCGTTTTCACTCAACAAGTGTTGCATACGAAAGTATGATTCCCATTTGCACAACTCGAGAGTTGCACCTCCTTTCATAATAACATACTTAACTCCGAAGGTGGATTCTTACCTTCTTAACCGTTATACGTAGTTCAGACACATATTACTGCATAACATAAACCATAGACGATCCTTGGCACACTTGACGGTAACTTGTTCCTCTTCTTCAGGAACACATAACTTGATTCACCATATAATCTCTTTCGGTTATCGCTTGAGCATTAATACCCTTTTCCTACATCCGGTCTTCATTCTTGATGCTATGATCATTATATGAATCACAAGAAGAAACCTTCTGAACCTTACATACTTTCCATTATCATCTTACTTAGGTGACGACACATACTTAAAAATTTTACCTTAGCCAATGCTATCTATATAAACATCTAGACTTACTTACCACATCGAGAACTCCTCGCTTGTCATATAATGCTTCTGCTAAACTTGCATTACCAACCGAACATTCTTCACTAAAATTCATACATACTAAATTTTCCATGTTTCGTGATTAACAATTAACTTCCATGGCGCTACTCTGATTCCCACCGGTTGGTTTAAACGAATACTATAACTCGTTAGAGCAATTGAGACTTCAATTCAGGCTTATCACAACCTTACTCTTGTCTTGTAAATTCAGAACTCATGATATATTATCTTATGCTCACAATACTTGACTTGGGGGTAAACCTTACGTTCTTGCTGGTTGCATTTACCGTACATATCACACTTGAATTTGTTTCCGAGGAAGCTCAAATTCCTTTAACAAACTCGTATTGTACTTGAACATATCTTTCTTGAACATCTTACCTTTGCATTCTCGCATACTATATTTTGCTTAATCATACCAATGCTTGCTCGTTGATTTTTCCTTTAAAGAAAACTACGTAAACTAGCGCACAGGTCATTGACGTTGATAATTTTCTACTTTATAAATATATTGAGTTTTAGCCCCGGCTGTTGCTCTAAATTCATAGAACGAGTTGATAACACATACGTGTCACCAAATCTAGACTCTAATAAGTCTAGCCCTTTCTACGAATGTAGTAGCAAACCGGTTCCTAGAAAATCTCGTGAATTTTCAAAAGTCCACTTCAATCACCCATACGCGTAAATCCTTTTAAAATCCTTCACTTTATAGTTCAACTTCATAATGAGCCTTAGCAAGTCAATTAAGCAAAACATAGGTTCGAGAGATACGTCATAATTCCACATAATCCGCAAACCTTGTGATTCCTCATAACTTTGCACCGCTTTAACTCCCAAAGCTATCTTAAACCGTATCGATTTCGTTGATGGTTGCCCATGTCCTTTTCCTTGAAAATCTTAGGATATGATATGCATTCGTTACTTGATGTCATAAATTATTTTCGTCTCATAAAAGATTATGGTGAAGACATCTCCCCAATAGTCATTGCAAACCATAGGAACGAACTAGTAAATTTTATAAAAATGAAAGGTTTCGTCCTAGGCTTGCTATTGGTGAGTTTTCCCAACTCTATTTTTTTTCAAAAAAAAAAAACACATTCATTGCATAAAATTCTTATTCTCAAGTATACAATGCACATCATTCATTCTTATCGTCGTAAAATATTCCATAACATATGCATGGCAATCCTCAACCTTTTTCGATACAATTCTTGGCACGTCGAAGATCAAAGCCTTACTCCTAATGACATAAAACTTTCTCTTGAATCCTTAACTTCCTCTACTACGAATAACTTACCTCGTTACATTGCCACTTATGCAACTTTCCGAGCATACATGTTCTTAACTCCATTCACATATTGCTATTCCTAAGAACCTGCTGACTCTGTCATCATATGTCGACTTCTCACTATCTCGTAGCCTTGTTCGGACATTCTAACTTCTTCACTTGCGAGTACACGAAGTATCTCTAGCATCTTACCCGACATTGTTGAAACGTCCCTTCTTAACATACCTTACATTCCCGGAGGATTCACACTTCCACTTGATTAGTTCACCGGCCACCTTTTGGCACGGTAAAACTTCTTCATCACATACTTCGCTCCTCCCGGGTCCTATTCAGCTCTCAGGCATCCATCCTAATCGTTGAATGTTAAATTGAGTTGATCAGGCTCAACTAACAACAACAACTAGAACATTTACCCGGAACCCAATGGTCCCACTACCTTTGTTGTAACATTAATGACCCAAGGCACGGTCTGAATCGACCTGCTCTGATACCAATTGTAACACCCATACCAGACGTATCTAGAAAGTCTGGCACGTGCGTTAATATTAGTACTGGATACATTAAAATATACAACAATTAAAAACTTCGAATGAATAATATTTACATCAAGCTACGTTCGTATAAATAATAATACAACACAACTCATCCATACTTAAAAATACATCCTTGATGTCCATAATGTCCTGCAGCTTTACAAACGAGCCCTTGAAGTAATATCCATCCGGCTCCGCACATACATAATCATCCTGCTTATCTGAAACAAATAAGGATTGGGATGAGACATAACGTCTCAGTGAGTTCCCCTAAATCCTAGGCTATAGGCAACCTCAAGGGGAAACCTACGGTCACCACGTGTCTACATTACAACATGACGGTTGATTATACGTGTGTGGAGACTTGCATACTTAGACGGTAGTGCTTACTAGAGCCGTCATAATCTTATCTCACCTGTTATAGGTTCCTCATCTATACATGTCATGGCGGTTGTGGGAACCTAAACCGCATTGCCAAGTGTACACTTACGTAACAAGGCCTAAACATAAATAACATAGCATATTCATGACATGATTCTATTCCGGACGATTAGGGAAACCTAGGGTCGCCACGGCCATAGCTTTCTTTACTTGTCCTATACATATCTTGCTCTCGTCTAATAGCATTTCATTCTCTTATTCTTGTTCTTAAACATATCATACATGGGCTCGATCATGAGCATAAACATAACATAATCGTAATCATCATAAACATAATCGTGTCTAAGTTCATTCATGGGTTAGCGTTGAACAAACAATTATTATCTTGATTCATTTTACGGATAGTCCCGGGTGGAGTAACCCCGAGAACAATCCCATACATGACCGATGTACGTACATCGGACTCCCTCGGTGTCGTGCGGGTCCCTTGCGGCTTAAACCGTTCCCCTTAGGTCGAGAACCTCCCGTATCCCTCTGGCGTGGATAACAAGAGACACGAGCACCTACGCTTGTTAGTCATGGTCTTGTCGTGCATATAAGTTAAACATATACATACTTGATTGTTTACCTCAGAACCTTAATCGAACCGATTAGTGGTAAACTCTTACTTGTTCATATTCATACCTAATCATGGTGGAGAGACTAACTAGTCAATCCACGGCTTACATACTTGCTAACTCATTCTAGCTCTTGTGAGAAGAGATTACACTTCACGTCTTATCTTTCTAGGGATTCTTGCTATACATACTAGTTCTCGACTAGCTAAGCCGAGGCTCTACATACATTCCCTTTCTTAGTTCATTACTACCCCATCATGCTTAGACTCTCTTGAGCCATCCTTGTAATTCATGCTAACATTGCCATGATTAATGATGCAAGGATCAATTGACGAGTTGTGCAAATTTCCAATAGTTACTAAAGACTGAAAATGCCAAAACCCAAGTCTTAAGCCATTTAGAAAATTCTATGATTTCATAAGGCCAAGTTTGTTCCAGTTGAGAAATGAGTGAAAACAGTCAAAGAATACTTCGAAACGATCGCCTCGGACCCCCACACGACTGCCCCCAAGCACCCGTGCGCAAGACAACGCGGACGTTGTCCTGTCTGGGGCGCCTGGCGCCAGGAGTTGGGCGCCTAGCGCTGGCTCCCTGTGTGTGGGCGCCTAGCGCCCTTGTACAGGCGCAGCGCTGCGAACTTTCGCGTTTTCGGTGCTTTCGGCTACGGGTTTTCGCCATTTTCGACCCAAAACTCGTCCAATTTGACCCTGTAATGCACCAAACACATCCAACAACTTGTATAGACTTATTTAAACATATACCATGGCAATTTTAACATGTAAACAACTAGGATTGGCTTGGGGTACTAAAGTTCCATAAAAACTAAACTAACATAAATCATGATTTTTCTACAAGATTAATCAATCCCAAAGGTGGGTAATCTATCTATGGAACTCACCTAGCTTGTTCCTTGTGTTTGCCTCAAGCTTCAAGCTTCTCATGTTCAAACCCTAACTTTGATTCCAAGCTTCTACTCATTCCCTTTGTTGTTTCTTGCTCTAGAAGTTGCCATGATCCTTGCTTGACCATCTTTGATCCAACCCAAAGCTTCTTCACCAAAACCCTCATCTCATGATTTATTCCCTTGTGAGGTTAGAGTGGAAGAACAAGCCCAATACAAGCTCATACTTGTTCCTTGATCTTGGAAGTACCATACATAAGCTTGATCATGAGGAGGAAGAAGTTTTGGAATGGATTGGTGGAGCGAGTGAGTGAAGGGGCGATGGAGAAGAGTAGAGAGAAGGAAGAGCAATTCCTTTTTCCTCAAACCTAGAGAGAGGAAAGATGGAAAGGAATGAGATATTTTGGGAGAAAACCAAATAAATATCCTTACCACGTGCAATTACTCAATTGCCCTTGCCTTAAACGTGATTAGCTTGACTCTGGTACATAAGTCCATACTTTACTAATATCACTTAATAATATCCTCAATTGTACATAACATACTTCACCATAATTGTTTCCTATGACTCTTAGTCCTCTGATACGTTTGTCAGATAAAATTCCCATTAGCAGATGAGCGGGATGTTACACTGTTCCTGAGGGTGAGCCTGAGGCGGCGACTCAGACACGACGTCGTCGTGTTCCGTTGATACCGTCATATCCTGCTGGAGAACCTCCCTTTCCTGGGGGACCTGAGACCACGTCACTGTTGACCGACAACGCGAGGCACGTGGCGAACCCTCTTTGGGTGAACCATAATGATGTAAGTGTTTAAATTGTTTAAAATTCTTTAAATGCTTTAAAGTGATTATTTAAAATCGACTTGATATATCTTGATTGCATGGCGGACTTGGGGGCGATTGGGAAGTGGTCATGGGGAGGGATGACCTTAGCCTACCTGTACGCGTATCTGGATGATTATGTTATCTTGAATAACAGAACGATGGCTGGCTATACGACTCTTTTTATGGTAATAATTTAATCTTTATCTTAATTTCTTTAGGAATTTATTAGAGTAAATGATATTATCATGTTAGATCATTTTATAATGTTTTAGATTTATTGAATATTTAACTCGAATAATTATTTTTGTGTATTATTTATTTTGTTGCAGGGATGGATTTTGGAGCATTTGCCAGGTCCTTACCCAAGGAAGTGTAACCCGGAGTGCGAGCCGCAGAGACCATGTGCTGGGAGATGGCTTACTAGCAGAGGGCATAAAGATGTGCACCATTACCGCCTACGCCTGGATCGCTTGGAGGTGGATGACGTTAGGTTTTCTACCTATGGTGATCACAAAGACGTGCACCCATTTCAGTTCCTGTCAACTTACTCGAGATGTCTCATGTGCGGGAAGGAGAGGGTGTACCATCATTTACTTGAGCGGGTAAAGAGGTAGTTATCCTTTGTGTAGGACATTCCCAGACATCCGTCAGATGTCCCTCTGGTGCCTACACAGATGCTGACCACTGTGTTGATGGACGCTCAGCCATGGTTATTCACTGTTTAGGGAGATGGGTGTGAGAGACCATGGCAGCATGCTCCTGGCTACATGGCTTGGTATGCTAGAGTCTCTCACCCTCGCATTCTCCCACCTGATGATGGATCCCCTCCTAGACCGGCGAACGTGGAGCAGATCATAAAGGAGGAGCATGCCAGGGAGATGCCTGACACACCGACGATCGTCCGGGATGTGGCGCACATAGCTGATGATATTGTGGCCAGGAAAGCCGAGATGAGCAAAAAGGAGATTGTCCAGGAGGTCATGCGGATAGCTAGTGCTACTTGCCCTGCCCTTACTTATTAGATTGCCAGGCGGCGCAGGGGGCAGCAGAGGCAGGGTTGGCAGGGCTGATTATTATTAGGATTTTTTTATGTATTTTTTGACTATGATGATCATGATGTATTATTATGACATGTTCCGTACATTTTCCTATTTCTATGACATATACGTACTATCGTTTTATATTATTTCTTGCGTTTTAATTTTACCATGTTCCTGTTATATATTGGATGAATATGATTAGGTATCAATCAGTTATTATATGAAAATTTTAGAAGAATTTTCAAGTGGTTATTTGATGAAAATCTTAGATGAAAATGAATATGAAAATGAAAACTGGTTAGGAAAGAGCTTCTGGAAAATGGTCAAGCACGTAGCGGCAGTTAACAACCGCTGACTTCAGCTTCAGCCTTGTTAACAACCGCTGAGTTCCAGCGGTTGTTAACTGCCGGCGTATCATGTAGCAGTTGTTAACTGCCGCTGGGGGTATTAACGTCATTTACTTGTGTCAATAGGAAGTATCCTATGTCAGAAAAACAATTTTCTTTCTAAGATGGTATCAGAGCCTCTTCACGGTTCTGGGCCACCTGTTGTCAGGTTTCCGTTATCGGGCCACCCGTCATTTATGTTCACGCTTCAGATGTCTAATCCTGAGCGTGAGGGGGTGTGTTAAGAGTCTCACATCGGTTAGGAGTTGGCCTGACAATTTGTTTATAAGTGGGGGCAATCCTCACCTCACAAACCAGTTTTGTGGAGTTGTGTTAGGTCCAACCACGATTTCTAAGAGAAATGTTTATCATTTTAAGCATTAAAAGACCATTGTCTTGTAGTCAAACATCCCCAACCAGTGCCATGTGTTGATAGTTATTTACCAATGCAATTATCGATGGAGTTGATAATATATGCCTTACTATAACTTGAATTTTTTATATTATCATGCTACCTGCTTAGAGGCAGAGATATATTATGGTGAAACCCTTAATATTATCGTTAATGCATCTCAAAGGCTTGAGTAGTAATCATTCTGGCTATTTTCAATTATAACCAAAAGCAAGTTGCCCAATTTAGGAGACTGCACATGACTACATTGACAGAATTATACAAAAGCATACATCAATCACCTATTCAATGCTCATGAAATACTGGCATAAACAGACTCTGTTATAAATATATGAATTTCTTTGCTTGAAATTTTGACTAAAATATATATTCTTTTGCTACACTTCTGTTAATCTAATTTTGATTCTTTTGAACAAATGTTGCAGTTTTATTATTCAAAATACAGAACTGTTGCAAGCATGCATGCATGCATACATACATACATACATACATACATTTGAAATACATTAAAACAACATTTTATAACATATGCAAATAAACTTTGACATTGTCTTGTTGAATTATACGACACTCAGCATAATTAAGCTCGAAGTTTAGCTTTCAAAGACTCACAATATGCAATAATTCTTTGATTTCTTGACTCATGAGTTGCTGCACTGAAATTTCACTCAACGAAGTGTTTAATGGTGTAATCTCTGTGGAAAAACTCTGTGATACATATTTCATTGTTGGTCGAGCCCAAGGACTGAGATTTAAGCATCCAAATGCTACTACGGCAACACGGATTATGTCAAGTAAAACCATCGCATTATTTGGAAATAGGAGACGTTGGTCTAATACTACACATAATTTCATGCCTTGAGTTGATGCCGAGTGAAGTGATGACAGTATATCACCAGGGTGTCTTCCCATTAGAGTTTCAAGTGCCACTACTCCAAAACTATATACATCACACTTTTCACTAACAACCATGGTATATGCAAGTTCTGCATTTATATGAAATCACCAAGAGTAGATTAAAGGATGCAAAGAAAATAATTGAGATTTACTACACTATTAGCATGCTCGTTGTCCACTCTCATTCTCACACGCCAAAATTCACTACAAATTAAATTGATATTTTCATTCATTCATTGTGCTACGTATATGTCACTGCATAAGATAAGCCTAGTATTCGTGGACATGAAAACCATTTCTTAGCAGCAAGCTTTGATGGAGACATGATAAAAAAAATTCCATAGACTTTGTGGTATTATTGGTTATGCAGGGGACCCCGATGAAGGAATCATCTTTCCCCTCCATGAAATATTTCGTTAACAATTTGTATATCATTTAAATTTATTAATAAGGAGGATGAATTAAATTTTTTCATTGTATTTATTGTTTGTTATAAAAGAAGATATAGTACAGTAATGAATTTTTTTTTTTGGTCTAGACAGTAATGAATATTTTGTTAACTAAATAATTAATATAATTGATAATTTAAAAGGAGGGTAAATATTTCTGTGTTAACCCTCTGATTCTCAGAAAAATGAACTATAATAATCCGTAATGGAGCTTGGATTCATATGGAGTTCAAAAATTCACTCTTAAATAATTTTTTTAATGGATCTTGGATACATATGGAGTTCAACCATCTTGTTTCTTTTTATGTAAAGGCTTTGCCCCATTGGTTACGTCTAGATATGGACATGCATGTCCCTCTAAAGTCGACTATTGTCTTAGTCAATTACCAAGTCTTGTGCATAAGTGTCCCTTTTAGGGTGCAAATTTTTCTTCTTCGTCGGGTCAACTTTACGCTCCTAAACATATAATTAAACAAATAAAATACAACTTATTATTCTTTAAACTGAAATACTGTTTAGTTCTTGATAAAAATTGATTGATAAGAAAAAAAAACAACATCGTCTAGACAAAGTTGACAATTTCATCTGTCACATTATGAAGAAGTACTACTGTTATGCAAATCAGGATGATCATTAGGATTAATCCCTTTATATTGAATGAAGGACTAGATTTTAGAGCAAAGATTCATTTTTGTCTCTAAGAAAATTGAGACCAAATTTATTTCATGAAGAAAAAAAACTTTTATTTCGAAAAAATTTCAAAATTGCACCACACCGGAGTCTATATATCAATTTAGTCTATTTATTTCCATAATCAATTACCTTTGGAAGGGGAAGGAGGAACCCTGTTCCAAGTAGACCAAATTTAGCCCACAGAATTACTGATAAATCAGATAGTAAAAACAATTTGGAATAAAAATATAGTTGAATTAATATTTCAACTCATGAAGATATAAACTAAATAGATTTTAGCCTCTAATAACCTCAAGCTTGAAGAACATCAACAAAACGTATAATCATGGCATACATTAAAAGAAATATTTAACACATTTTGTTATTAATACCCATAGAAGTGTGTGTCTAATACATACCATATAGATTTATTTGATAAGTTTGGTGAGTTTAAAAGAAATTGCTTCAAAAAATCATTTGCATTTTACCTGAAGCCTTGAAGAATTGTACATAGGTATGGCGAGTGTCATGTTATTATGCTCTGTTTCTTTCATGATAATTCTTGTACTCATTTTAAAATAGTAAGTAATAGAAGTAGAAGTAATTCAATTTTATTCAAAACAAGGAATAGTTACAGTAAACACACATTGGAAATACAATAACAACATAATTTTATAACATTTTCAAACAACTTATGAAAATAAACTTTTACAATGTCTTTATTGAATTCAAATATCAAAGACACTCAACTTCATTGTGAAGGTTTTCCTTTTCAAGGGTTCCCGATATGAAATAATGTTTTTAGCTCTTGACTCATGAGTTGCTGCACTGAAATTTCACTCGAAAGAATGCTTGATGGTGTAAGTTCAATGGCAAAACTCTGTGACACACATTTCATTGTTGGTCGAGAGGAAGGGTTGAGATTTAAGCATGCAAATGCTACTACGACAACACGAATTATGTCAAGTAAAACCATCATATTATTTGGAATTGGGAGACGTTGGTCTAATACTTGGCATAAAGTCATGCGTTGAGTTGATGCTAACTGAAGTGATGACAGTATATCCCCAGGGTGTCTTCCCATTAAAGTTTCAAGTGCCACAACTGCAAAGCTATATACATCACACTTTTCACTCACTACCATAGTATATGCAAGCTCTGCATTTATAAAATCACCATGAGCAGGGGATCCACAAAAATAGGTTCAAGTAACTCCTCTTTAATTCCTTTATATTACAAAGAAACTTAAGTCTTTTCTATGTTAGAAGCTCTCTTTTTTTTCAACATATATTAGGAAACTGAGGTAATAATTGATGTGAAAAATTAGAACCTTATGTACTTGGTATTAAAAAATAATCAACATGTAAATTATGTATCTAGATTATGAACATGAATGTTTTGTATCATATATAAATCAAAAAAATAGACGAACAGCATAAAAGAAATGAATAAGTTACACGGGGATTGTAATAAAAAAAGGAATTACCTGGGGCTATATAACCAATTGTTCCAGCAACTATAGTTCGATTGGATGAATCATATTGAAGGAGTCGAGCTGTTCCAAAATCAGAAATAGTAGGCTCCCACTCAGAGTTTAGCAAGATATTGCTAGTTGATACATCTCTGTGCACTATTGGAGCAGTGCAATCATGATGAAGATATGATAGACCAAATGCAACCCCTTTAACAACATTAACCCTTTTTCTCCAATTGAATTCCACGGCTTCTACTTCATCATACAAGACAGAGAACAAGCTTCCTCTCTCTATGTACTCATAGATCAAAAACATGATTCTTCTGTGGAGGCAGAATCCATAAAGCTTCACGATATTTCGGTGCTTTATTTCTGATAATATTCTCACTTCATTTCTGAAACTCTCTTCAAAAGATGGCACCTCTGCTTCATAGCCGTGGAGTTTCTTTAATGCAACAACTCTGCCGCATGGTAATTGTGCCTTGTAAACACTTCCATAAGCTCCGGTTCCAATGCAATATCTCATGTCAAAGTCTTCTGTTGCTCTAATAATGTCATTGTGGGCTATTTTTCCATCATAATTCCATATGCAAAACAAATCTCCATTCTTTGTTGTTGTTGTTGTTGTTGTATTTGCATGCTTGTTCTCAAAAGAATCATAATGAAGTTTTGAGCACATTAAAAGTGAGAAGGCTAAGATAGGAACAAAAACAAAAACAACAACATTGTGAATCACGTTATTACTTTTCTTGCAAGGTTGGAATTGGAAGGTTGGATATGAAATGTTGGCACATACATCCTTGTTCCCTATGACATAAGTTGGATCAATACAATTTGGAATGGGGCCCTTCAAATAATTGTAGGAAATATCCACATAATCGACATTACAAAGAGATTGAGGAATCATTCCAGTGAGATTATTATCGGACAAATCAAGACGAGTGAGCTTGGAGAGATTTCGCAGTAAATGCGGTATCTCACCTTCAAGAGAATTATGGTGCAAATTGAGATCAGTGAGCTCAGAGAGATTTCCTAGTGAATACGGTATCTGACCTTCAAGAGAATTAAAGGACAAATCGAGATCAGTGAGCTTGGAGAGATTTCCTAGTGAATATGGTATCTCACCTTCAAGAGAATTAGAGGACAAAACGAGATGAGTGAGCTTGGAGAGATTTCCTAGTGAATATGGTATCCCACCTTCAAGAGAATTAGAGGACAAATCGAGATGAGTGAGCTTGGGGAGATTTCCTAGTGAAGGAGGTACCTGACCTTCAAGATGATTGTGAGACAAATCAAGATGAGTGAGCTTGGAGAGATGACCAATTTCTTTTGGGATAGTCCCTTGTAGTCCAATATCTCTTATAACAAGGATTTCTAAATTATGGAAAGTAGACAAGTTGAAGCTAGACAAGTTTCTCGTTGCAAGTTCATTGGGTATGTAGATTCTAGTTATGCTTCCATCAACGTTGCAAGTTATAATATCAT
This sequence comes from Medicago sativa, assembly GCF_051527215.1. NCBI lineage: Eukaryota > Viridiplantae > Streptophyta > Magnoliopsida > Fabales > Fabaceae > Medicago > Medicago sativa. The sequence goes on along the minus strand of NC_140755.1, from coordinate 9,102,712 downwards.
CCCAATTACAACGATCGGAGATATTGAAACTTGCATCAGACGTGTTCCACCATCCACTATTTAGTATAGCATTTGCTTCCATTTGAAGTTGAGATGTAATTGTGGCAGATTGAGATCCCTCAACCAAACCCCAGATAAGAAGAAAGACCATCCACATTATTGGACCAGAGAAATTAGAAACTATATATTTTGTCAAAGTTCTATTTTTTTAGATCTAATGAATTGCATATAGTGTTCTATGTATGCAAAACCTTTTATAATGTTGTATGTATGAAAAACCTCACGCGCCAATTCACTACAATTTGATATTTTGATTCATTAATTGCGCTGCGTATATGACACTGCATAAGATAAGCCTATAGTGTTGTGTGGACATGAGGAATTTTTATCATCTTGTTTTGCTTTTCTTTTTTTTTTTTTTAGGTACAATTTTGTTTATCTTTCTAATTACTATTTTAATATTTGTATCACAAGCTTTCATATTTATTCTATACAACCAATCAATCCATTATTAGAAGAAAAAAATCTATACATGACTTCGATGTTGACCCGTTCCGCAGGTGTGTGAGTGTTTCTTCCCCAACGGGAAAACTTCAGTGTCTTTTACGGAGAAAGTCCAATATAGACCACTTCTATGAGTGATGCATCCTGTGTTGGAATATTTTACTATATATTATATTCCAATATCATTATGTGGACAAATATCGTAATAATAACTATATTAGCTATTTATCAATTGTAAGCTTTAGTGTTTTTTTTTTTGACAGTCAAAAAAACTCCATTCATTCAAAGGCAAAAAATAATACAATCGATTAAGAGTTGAGACATTCCCCACACCCATAAATTGAGATTAGACCTAACAATCAAGATAGTAGGATACATCCTAACGATACATCTATAAAGTTCAGAAAACAAAAGGGCAACAATACTCCAAAAGCAATACCCTAACAAACAGACTAATTTCTTCCACCTATGGTCCAAGATCACCAAACGTTTGAGATCCATAGTCTTCGTAGTTAAAAATTATTTTTTTACACAATTTTTTTTCCTAATTTTAACAGGTTTACCTTAGAAATTTTTTCTTTAAAAATTTTATTACAGAAAAATTGAAATATATTTCAAAAAAAAACTTGAACATGAAAAAATTATAACATCATCCATATCAATAGTATTTATAAGTAGAAAAACTACTAACTTGTTGAAGCTTGATGATAGAACAGATCCAAATAGCAACAAGGATGGCAAGGGAACAACAAGAGGCAATAAACTTGGACACTGTTGCAAATTAAACAAGTGAGAAAAAATAAGTAAATAAGCAATCAAAAAATATAACATGAAATTATAACAAGTGAAAAGAGTTATACCTAATGAAATAAATTTAATTGAGATGGGAAAGAGCATAATTTTTTTCTAAGGTTGAGAGACATTTTTTCTAAGTGTTAAAAATGAATATGTCTCCATGAATGAATGGAACGCTGCTGCTATTGTAAAAATTATAGATCTGCAATTTGCCAGGAGCCAAGCCAGGAGCTACCCCTGGCAAGGCTCGGTCTCCAACACCAATTAGTAGCCGCAGGCCTACAACAAAACTGTCAGCAATTTGCCACGAAATTGTGCATTTTGCCAGGGGTTGAGCCCCTGGCATGTCATCTTTTCAGAATTTTGTCAAATCTTCTGCATAATGCAGAGATTCCCTTGACTTTAGGGGCTCAAATTTGAATTAAATTTTCCCGCCGAAAATTTGCCAGGGGTTATTGCACTTTGCCAGGGGTTTGCTCCTGGCTTATGGTACATTTTGTAATTGCAATTTGTCAGGGGTTTCCCTGGCATCACTCCTGGCAAATTTGCCAGGAGCTGATGCTGCATTATTCCCTGGCAAAACGCAAGATTTCTTGTAGTGACTAACCACTTTTCTTTATAATTTAATACTCATTTTCTCTTTCATATTTGATGGTAGAGATTTCAATGGAGAAAACTTGAGAAAATTTTCAATGGAGAGAATCCAAATCCATATACTCCTCATACTCCACAACACTATCACTTGACCTTCCATCACTTAACCGATTCTTGACGTTGTTCTTCCTCTTCTCTATTTCCAAAATTTCCAGAACTAACATCGTTTCTTGGTAATAGACATTAATGGCCCTCTTCAGTTTTTCAATTGAACAAATTAATATAAATTTGATTAAAACAACAGAAAAATAAATATGTAGTTTATATTGAACCGCATCATTCAATTCATCATTTTAGTAGTAAATATAAGAAAGATCATGAGTTTTTTTAATTATATCTTAATAGTATTGTCTGTAGTCGTTGAACTCACCGTCTTTTACGCTCCCAAACAAGAAAATAAACAAATAAAATATTACTTTCTTTGAAGGTGAATATTTTTATTTGGAGAGAAATACATTTTATTTCTTGAGAAAAATTTCAAAATTCAATTTAGTTATTAGTTCTTGAGTAGATAAAAAAATAGTCTTAGAGAAAAATAAACGGAACAATTTAGTCCCTACCATATTTATATTTTGTATGGTTGAAAAAGAAAAGATATTGAAAATGACATAAAATTAAATTTGCATAGTTCTAATAGGGTTGCTAGTCTTTAATTAAAATGGTGTCTTTTTATTTTATTTGATTATTTTTTGATACAGAACTTTCTTATAGTGCTGCAAAGAAATGTGATGTGTGCAACGTTTGAGTGGTTTCTCTTGTAATTACAAGGGCAAAACATCCTGGATGTTTCATCAATTTGATTTTCAACCACACTAGTCTTTAATTAAATATGATATGATTTGACTCACATGATTGTGCTACACATGTGTCACGACATTAGATATAAAAGTCTTGTGTACTTGAACCTGGAAAAAATTTAAAAGCGTCATTTATGGAGAATGCATGATTTTCTCCTCTGCATCATTCTTTGAAGGCGACATGACAACAATTTTTCCTTTACACAGTATTAGTACTACTGGTGTTGTGAAAGTGACTCAAAATTGGAGTTTGGAGGCCAAAATTGATGTTTGCTGAAAGTACAAATCGGTGGCCGATTTGGAAAATCGGTGGCCGATTTTGGCTGCCTTTTGGGAGGCTTTCTGTTCGGGAAAAATCGGTGGCCGATTTGGAAAATCGGTGGCCGATTTCGCGTGCTGTTATTTTTCAGAAACGTATTTTTGGGCCAGATTTGTTACAATTTTATGGGAGTTTCTTTTACTATAAATATAGGCCTTGTATCAGACTATTTTGAGAGAGATAGAGGGGGCTGAAACAAGGGTTTAGAAATCAAACTAGGGTTTGTATAGAGTTTGTCTCTTGGCAACAAACTAGGGTTTGAAGGTTGATTCACCTTGGGAAACACTATTAGGATTGAGTCTCTTGGTTACGGGAAGAGGCTGGGATTTGGGTAGAATTAGGCGGGAGACTTATTCTTGTAACCCATTGAAATCTCTTTTGTAACGTTACTCATCATATAGTGGAACGGAGGGCTGCTCTCTCCCCCAGACTAGGTCAATTTGGACCGAACTGGGTAAACAGATTCTTTTGTGTTCTCTCTGCTTTTCTCTCGCTGTTTTTCTACTTTTGCTTGTTTAATTGCAATTCACTTTGATATTGGTTGCTTAATTATCCCTTGCTCCACACATCAAGTTTGTTATTGGTGTGTTTTCTCATCGAATTCGCAACAATTGGCGCCCACCGTGGGGCAAAGGTCAAAGGATAATCAAGTATCATGGGTTCAAAGTGGGATATTGAGAAGTTTACCGGCGATAACGATTTTGGGTTATGGAAGGTAAAGATGGAAGCGGTGTTAATACAACAGAAGTGTGAGAAAGCTTTGAAGGGTGAAGGTTCGTTACCGGTCACCATGACACGAGCGGAGAAGACCGAGATGGTGGACAAGGCCAGGAGTGCCATTGTCTTGTGCCTCGGAGATAAAGTTTTGAGAGAAGTAGCAAAGGAACCAACCGCGGCATCGATGTGGGCAAAGATGGAATCTTTGTATATGACAAAGTCTTTGGCTCATCGGCAATTCCTAAAGCAACAACTCTACTCATTCAAGATGGTGGAGTCAAAGGCCATCATGGAGCAACTTACGGAGTTCAACAAAATCCTTGATGACTTGGAGAATATTGAGGTGAATCTTGAGGATGAAGATAAAGCTATACTCTTGTTGTGTGCTCTACCTAGATCTTTTGAATCTTTAAAGATACCATGCTCTATGGAAAAGAAGGCACTGTTACCTTGGAAGAAGTTCAAGCAGCTTTGAGAACCAAGGAGTTGACTAAGTCGAAGGACTTGAGAGTTGATGAAAACGGGGAAGGCCTAAGTGTTTCAAGAGGGAATGGTGGAGGTAGAGGTAACCGAGGAAAGAGTAGTAACAAGATGGGTCACTTCAAGAAGGATTGTCCGGAGATTAATGGTAATTCCGTACAAATTGTCTCTGAGGGTTATGAGGATGCAGGTGCTTTGATGGTGTGCTGTTTGGAGGATGAAGGTGATGTTTCTCACCTTGGGGGTGATGCCTGGTAGAGCGGTGGTCGTCTGGAGAGACGTTAAACACTCAACATCAGCCTGGAGAGGCGGTGGTAAGAATACTCATGATCTACCGGTTGAGGTGGAGGTTCAAGGAAGACATAGTGGGATGTACTCATTTGCTAGTTGAGAGGTTGGAAGCTCAGCTTTAGGTGGAGTTGAACACACCGGGAGTGGTACGACTATGGAGGACCTTGGGTGCTATGCTCTAGTGGTGAGCAAGGGTTTTCTTCATGAAGACGGAAGGCATTCCGGAGGTTGAAGAATGTATAGCACGGCTTGTGGAATTACCCTAAAAGTCCAAGGGTGATTGGATGCAAGGTGATCTTCAAGGAAGCGGGAGATGTCTCGTATTGAAGAGGTATGGTGTAGTCTTGTAGAACTACCTGAAATTCCTAGTGTAGTTTGGATACAAGGATCTTCGAGAAGGCGGAAGACATTCCGATGGCTGAAGAGGTTAAGGTGTGTGCTTGTGGAACTACCTAAAATTCCTTGAGTAGTTTGGACACAAGGATCTTCAAAGGGGCGGAAGGCATTCCGATGATTGAAGAGATTAAGGTGTAAACTTGTGGAGCTACTTGGTGTAGTGGGAAGCAAGGGAAAGAGCAGCAAGGTGTTGATGTTAAATGGGCATCATCACTAATTTGGAGTCAAGGTGGAGATTGTTGTGAAAGTGACTCAAAATTGGAGTTTGGAGGCCAAAATTGATGTTTGCTGAAAGTACAAATCGGTGGCCGATTTGGAAAATCGGTGGCCGATTTTGGCTGCCTTTTGGGAGGCTTTCTGTTCGGGAAAAATCGGTGGCCGATTTGGAAAATCGGTGGCCGATTTCGCGTGCTGTTATTTTTCAGAAACGTATTTTTGGGCCAGATTTGTTACAATTTTATGGGAGTTTCTTTTACTATAAATATAGGCCTTGTATCAGACTATTTTGAGAGAGATAGAGGGGGCTGAAACAAGGGTTTAGAAATCAAACTAGGGTTTGTATAGAGTTTGTCTCTTGGCAACAAACTAGGGTTTGAAGGTTGATTCACCTTGGGAAACACTATTAGGATTGAGTCTCTTGGTTACGGGAAGAGGCTGGGATTTGGGTAGAATTAGGCGGGAGACTTATTCTTGTAACCCATTGAAATCTCTTTTGTAACGTTACTCATCATATAGTGGAACGGAGGGCTGCTCTCTCCCCCAGACTAGGTCAATTTGGACCGAACTGGGTAAATAGATTCTTTTGTGTTCTCTCTGCTTTTCTCTCGCTGTTTTTCTACTTTTGCTTGTTTAATTGCAATTCACTTTGATATTGGTTGCTTAATTATCCCTTGCTCCACACATCAAGTTTGTTATAGGTGTGTTTTCTCATCGAATTCGCAACAACTGGGTATGTGCTCCACCTGATGAAGAAAGCATTTTTTCCACCCAAGTAAGTTATTAATTAGGCTCCTTCTACCGTACACCCATATATTTGAATGTACCAATACTCCAAACTAAAATGGCCAATAGTTTTTTGACAGATGGAACAAGTAAGTTTGACTGGATTATAGAATTAGCATCACCAAACTTGTGAATTTTGCACTTTGGGGCTTTTATTTTATGATATAATTAATTTTCATTTAATTTAACAGAAAACAAATTTAAATCGTTACTTCTTCTCCTTCATGGCAGTTCTTCTTCTTCATCTTCTTCATTGCAATAATTTGAGCATTTTCATCAAGTTTTAATTGGACGTTGCCAAACGATAAAAATCTTTTATTTTTCTGGTCTCCAAGAGAGGTATTATCATGAAGGAATGCTACTGATATGGACTAATTTGCTTATATGTGGGAAACTACAAAAACTAATTTGACAGATTTTAATTAAACTTTGCAGTTATTTTTTATTGCAAAAAAAGGGATAGCTACCAAAAACACTCACAACCAAAAAAGGGGAACAACAAGAAAAAAATAACACTAATTTGCAGTTAATGATTTGCAGCAAGAAAAAGGGGAACACTCAGGCACTCACGGCACTAATTTGCAGTTTTGTGTTCCCAGCAAGAAAAAGAGGAGGTTAGGTTACAGATGATGAATGTTGGAGAGAAAATTGTGACGGTGGTTAATGATTTGGTTTTGTTTTGATTAAAAAAATTAATTAATTAATTTATTGGAATAATAATTTGTACAATTTTTGGGGGTTAAATTGAATAAAGAAGTGTACCAAAACTCTTTCCCTTAAGTCAATCTCTAATAACGCTGACATGGACTATTTAATTGAAATGACACTTTTCTATTGGTTAAACATTTGAGAGTACCAAAACACTCAATTTTGTTTGAAGTACCGTAGAAATTGCCTATTAATTATAGCAAAACATAACATAGGTTTGCTATTGTGTGAATATGTTAAACAGTTTATTGAAGATCTACTACATTTTTAGGGAAAACTTCTACTAGTTCATCTTAAGTATTCTCTCCATATTTTATTAATGTTATTGTCACTATCACACACATGAAAAATATACTTAATTTTATATTGAAAAAAGAATTTGTGACTGATTTTTAATAATTATCCTTCATTAATGACATAAGAAAGAGAAATTAATGTTCTATTAGTACAATTTCGGATTGAATGCTGCTCTTTACCCAAACAGTTCTGCTCATTCCCAAAGTAAAAGTCCAAAATGCCTCTACGCAACTTAAGTTGCGCTAGTGTATTATGAGCTTATGTTAAGTTGTGGTCAGAATACACTAGCGCAACTTAACATGAGCTCAGAATACACTAGCGCAACTTAAGTTGCGCAGCGCAACTTAACATGCGCTAGTGTATTTCTGTTCAGAATACACTAGCGCAACTTAACTTGAGCTCAGAATACACTAGCGCAACTTAACATGCGCTAGTGTATTTCTGTTTTTTCCTCATAATACACTGTTATACCCTAATTTTGGACCTAAAAATACTCGTTTAATTCTTCTTTTCTTGCATTTCAAGTCATTTGATATGTCTCTGATCAATTGCATCTTTCCCCGCATTTTATTTCAAAGTTATTTGCAAAATTCACATGTAAGGGTATTTTAGTCATTTCCCATGTCAAATTTCTTTCAGTCTTTTAAAAATTTGGTTGAGTCCTTTCAAATAGTTTGAATAAGTCTTCATTTCAATTCTATGTCAGAATCCATTCCAAAATTTGCATTTTGAAGTCATTTTGAGTCAGTTTTGCCCCTAGGGGCATTTTGGTCATTTCAAGTGTCAAGTTACTGTTTAAATCGTAAAAATTGTCTATGAGTCTGTTAATTTTGCTTGAATGAGTCTTTGCTTCAGTTCCTTGTTAAAAATCCATTTTAAAATTCGTATCTGAGTCGTTTACAGTCATTTTAGCCCCAGGGGCATTTTGGTCATTTCACACGAAATTTCGGCAGAGAGGTACTTTAAAGTACCTCATTTAGGCCATTTGTTCGTTTTAGTCCGTTTTGTCAATTTTATTTGTTTCACTTTACGTTTATTTCCAAATTACGTTTTTTACCAATTTTATTATTAATTACTTTTAAGTCCTTTTTGTCATTTTTACATTTTTAGTCCTTTAAGTTTAGTTAATTGCATATTAGTCCTTTTTGTCCAAATCTTAAGTCCAGGCACAGGTGGCGCTCTCTTATTGGTCAGGGTACACATGGCAATTGCAGATTGGTCCAGCAGACACATGAGTCAGCTATAAATAGCCAACTCATCAGTCAAAGTCATTCATTCAGCAATCATTGCAGTACACATCATCAAAAACACATCTCATTTTCTCTCTCTCCACAAAAACGAATCAAATGCCAGAAATCGGAAGAACTTGCATGAAGCTCATCAAGAACTTCAGCAAGCTCCACCGTAACTGAATCGGTAACAACTTACCTCCACCGCAACCAAACCCTAACAAACCACAAAAACACCACAAATCACCGCCATAATTCACCACCAATCCTCATAGCCAACAATCACAGTAACAAATCCACTGATTCATCAACGCCATTCCATCACAAACACTCGCAATTCTCGTCGCAATTCTGTGAATTCAATCGATTATTCAACTGAAACAGAATCGGTCAAGAACAGAGAGAAGAAGAATGAATTCGTTCCTCATCTCAACCTACAACAACAACACGCAAAGTTCCTTCATGAACCGCAAAACGTTGAAGTGAGAGCGGGATCGAAGCAAGGAAAGTGAATTCAAGAACGAAACAAGAGAAGAGGTTGCAACTTCGCACACCGACGAAGTGAAAAAAGGCTTCTCCGATTTCGTCTCGTAGATCCAAAGGAACTCAGGAGGTTTCCCTCTTCGCTTTCTTCTCCTGATCCGAATTCAGCAAGAGGTAACATCGTCTTCTTGATCCTTGCTTTCTTTTGAACTTTTTTGGATTGGAACTTTAGGCTTAGATCTAGGCTTGCTGGATGTTTGTTTTTGAAAACTGACGGTGGATTCGAATAGAGAAGACGAAGGAGGCTGTTTTCCATAAAAGAGGTTTTAAAAAAATACGTAGGTTGAGCTTTCCGACGCGGTGGCGCCGCCGCCGGAAACCGGCCGGCCGCCGCGTCGGACGTCCCTCTAATCGTCTTCCCCGATGTCTTATTTCCAGAGTTTATCTCTCTAGAATCATGTTAGAGAGAGAAAGTAGTGTGGGAAATGAGAAGGGAACCGGTTCAAGGCCTTTTATAGGCCTGTGAACCGGTCCAACCCGTTTGACCAACCCAAACCCGGTCCGTTTACCACCTGAAGCCCATGTTCCATGCTTTTGCTCTTCGTACCCCCCTTTCTTGCGTGTTTCACTGTTTTTTTTGCTACTTTCACCCCCTGCATGTTCAAAAATCTTTTAAAAATTCCAGTTAAATTTCCATAGTTTCTTGATGACTTTCTTGATGTTTTTATAACTTTTTTGCATAATAAATCTTGACAAAAAATATGTGTGGCATTTTTCCTATTTGTTTACTATTTTTTTTAGATTTAACAATTTTCTTGCACTTTTTAGCTTAAAACTCTTGTAAATATCCTAAAATCTTTTCCATGTGATTCTTGATATTTCTTTCAACATACTTGTGACTCTTTCTTGTGCTAAAAATTGAGAAAAATACTTGAAGCATTTTTTTTTTTTTTTCATTTTTTGCTAGAATTAATAATTTTCTTGTGATTTTTAGTCCAAAAAACCCTTAGAAAATTCCAAAAAAATTCATGTAGATTTCTTGATATTTTTGTAGTATTTTGTGATAATTTTCACATGTTAAAATTGGTTAAAAAATTAGGTATCATTTTTCTTGCTATTTTTGTCATATTTTGTGCTAAAAATAAGTGGATCTTTTGCTTGATTTCAATCCAAAGTGCTTGTTAAATTTTAGTGACCTATGCCACTTGATTTCATAAGGTCTTAGCTACTGTTTGTGTTTAATATTGTTGCATAATTGTGAGTCTTGGTAGGTTACTTAGCTTGCAAGTCACTAAGTAGTTAAATAATGTAAATATGCTTCAAACTTGTTTTAAAATGTCAAGTAAACCATGTAGCCTTAATTCCCATTCCAAAACTTGTTTCTAAACCTTTAAAATGTAATTGGAATGTGAGAATTATAGGTCACTTGGTTCTTGCATTTTATGAACAAGTTTTAGCCATGTTTGCACTTATTTTCTATCTTTTATATTCTAATATTTCTCTTACTTCACTTCTTTGATATTGCCTTATGCTACTAACCTTTTCCTTTCATATTTCATATTCACCATAAGCATCATCATTGCATCCCATTTTCATCTCTATTTTCTTTCTTGCAACTTAATTTGTACCAAAGTTAGAATGTAAACACTTAGGAAATTTTGTAATATTCTTTCATGCTTTTAATTTCTTGGCAAAGAGGCCATAGAATGTATCTAGGGTATGGTGTAAAGGACAATGGACTCTAATGATGTACACCGACACAAGCACCGACACATGCACACACATCACTAAGTAGCTAGAATATGCATGTTTAGATGTATGTTTAGGATTGTATGTTTAGATGAATGCCTAGGACTTATGCTTAGAAAAAAACCATTTTTCCAAATAAATGTGAACAACTTCACTTAAACCTTTTCCAAATAAACCTTGGGATCCAATATCCCATTGTATTTTTTCTTTTCCATTTTCTTAATCAAATTTCAATGAAAATAATCAAACTTTGACCATATTTTGCAATTCACTAATTCAACCTCACTATTTTCTAATCTCATGCCCTTGAGGCCTCTTTCTATTCTTCAAAATCCCTTTTCAAACTTAAAATCAACCAACAAAAACAAAAACATTTTTGAGAGAGAACTACGGTGGATTTGATCCCTTAAACGGGTACGTAGGCAAGGAACAAAATTCCTTCAATTCAAATAAAATAAAAATTCAAACACTTTCTTCTCCCTCCAATTCTTCACTTAGCAAATTTTAGGTGTAAATAACATTTTCAAATAGCATTTAAAAATAAAAGCGCGCGCGTAGAAATTAAAGACGGTTCCTATAGGTTACTATAGTCGTTATGGGTGCCTAACACCTTCCCGTAGCGAAAACAACTCCCGGACCTCGATTCTCAAGGGTTTTGCTTACTTTTTCCCTTCCCAAGAAAAAATAAGATATCACCGGTTTAAAAGGTTCAAACGTAATCAATGTTTGACACCCGAAAACCAAGATAAAACAGCTGGCGACTTCACTGGGGAGATTCGAGAGTTACGCCTAGTTTTTATTTCCACGTTTGCGCTTGTATTTTTACTTGCTTCTTTTACTTGCTTTCCTATGTGAATAAATGTTTAATTTCTTGCAAACGTGTGGGGTGAGAATATCAAAAGTCCTGCACCCGGGCTGAGTGAACTTAGGATTTAGGAGGGATATAATCGACAATTCATTCCGGGGGTTGCCTCGTGTTTTGGATTATGCGATCAATCCCACATAGCTGAGGCCTTTTGGAGGTGATGTTGTCGGCGCGGGTTGTCGCGTTTAGGCACTTTGCTTCTAATTGTTCTATGACGCTATGGACCGTAGATAACCAAACCCATCCATGGCCATTTTCTAGGACGTAGTGCGGAGGCTAAACCGAGTGTCGTCTCGAGTTTTAGTCGTCACGCGATACTACACTCAAGTTAGACCTTCCACGTATAATCATGGAGCGAGAGTTGTCTCGTGACACCATGAGATACGTCGGAGAGGTTGCGACTTGGGAACCTTCTTAGAACCCGGTTACTATTATCCTAAAACCCTAGTTTCACCGGACGCCGTGTCTACCCATGACTCCTCGACTTTGAACTTCAAACCCACCATGTTTTCTCCGAACTTGAACATAATCATGCATTCATGCATACATGCATACATGCATAAACCTTTTGTCATGCATTGTTATCGAAGGGCTTAGACAAGTTGAATTTGTAAACATTGTAGGCATGAAGATGACTAAGTCCTACAAGTTCAAGGAAGTGGATTTGGCTAGTTTGAGGGATTTGGCACTCAAGATTGAGGATCCGACTGGTTTCCGACGCCGTTACGGGGCTTTACTTCCTATTCTCCATACTAATGTGGATGAGAAGCTTGTGCACACTCTAGTACAATTCTATGATCCAGGGTATCGGTGCTTCACTTTTCCAGACTTTCAGTTGGTACCTACTCTAGAGGCTTATTCTTCCTTGATGGGTTTATCTATTGCTAAGGGGATACCTTTCTCAGGACCTGAAGATCCTCTGCCTCCATTGGTTATTGCTAAGGATCTCTATCTCAAGACCACCGATGTCTCCAAGAATCTTGTTACTAAGGCACATATCCGAGGGTTCACTTCAGAGTATCTTCTTGGGAAAGCCAACCTCAATACCACTCGTCAGGACACTCTTGAGGCTATTCTTGCACTTCTCATCTATGGGCTTATTCTCTTTCCGAATCTCGATGGCTTCGTGGACATGAATGCTATTATGATCTTCCACTCCAAGAATCCGGTTCCTACTTTACTAGCTGACACATACCATGCTATTCACGATCGTTCCAGCAAAGGTCGTGGATACATTCTTTGTTGTGTACCTCTCCTCTATAGGTGGTTTATTTCGCACCTTCCGCAGTCTTTCCACGACAATCCGAGGAATTGGTCTATTTCACAGAGGATTATGGCTCTCACTCCTAATGAAGTGGTTTGGCTCACTCCCGCTTCTAGGGTTAAGGAAATTATCTTTGGTGGTGGAAAGTTTCTTAATGTACCTCTTCTTGGTACCCGGGGTGGAATCAACTACAACCCGGAGCTTGCTTTGCGACAATTTGGCTTTCCGATGAAAGATAAACCTATCAATCTTGCTACAGCTCCTTACTTCTTTCACTACTCCAATGCTCCCACGGGAATTAGAGAGGATTTCATGGAAGCTTGGACTAAGCTTCGGAAGAAAGAGGTAAAGCATATGGGTGTAAGGTCCGGTATTGCTCATGAGGCCTATACACAGTGGGTGATAAACCAAGCTGAGGAGATTGGTATGCCTTACCCCTCTATGAGATATGTGTCTGCAACTGTTCCTACCATGCCTTTGCCTCTACTCCCACCTACCCAGGAGATGTATCAGGAGCATCTAGCTATGGAGAGTCGGGAGAAGCATCAGTGGAGGGCTAGATACTATGAGGCTGAGAACCTGATCATGACTTTGGATGGAAAGGGTGAGCAGCAGACTCATGAGGTTTTGACACTGAAGAAAGAGTTAGCTAAGGCTAAGAGAGAGATTGAGGAGAAAGATAGACTGCTTATGAGGGACTCCAAGAGAGCTAGGGGGGCCCGTGACTTCTATGCACGATACTGCAGCTATGAGTCCGACTCTGAGGACGATGATTCCACTTCCTATGCTTGAGGATTGCCATTTTCTGTTGTTATTTCCATTTGTTCATGTTGAAATTGTCTTGTAAAACCATATGTTGATTGTGTGTTTCCCGTTTATGTTAATTGTTGTTTAGTAATGTTTACGAGTTTATAATTTGTCTAAAACCCTTCGATAACGTAAAAAGAGTCTTTTTTGCATGCATTTACACATTTCATGCATCATACGCATTCATTGACCACAAAGAACTTCTCTCGTGCTCATTGCCTCCTGGTTTTGTCCGCCGCAGTCTGAAAAGTGGCTCGTGTTCGCAAAGTCTACCAACCAGATAGAATTCATCAGACAAGATTTCACAAGAGAAGGATAATGGCTAACTTTGAAGAAGAAAATGCTCTGCTCCGGGCCGAGTTGGCTGCTATGAAAGAAGATTTGGCTAAGGCACATGACGCTATGTCTGCTATGATGGCTTCACAGGAACAACCAGCCACTTCTGTTCCAGTTACTGCTGAGGTGATTCCCTCTATCCCGCTATCTACTGTGGCTACTGATGCTCGTTTTGTTATGCCCAACGGCCGTCCTTATGGACTCCCACCATTCTATTCTCCTAATACTGCTGCTGGTGTCTCTGGTTTTGCTGGTCAAGGACAGATTCCTGTGTCTACTGCTATGCCTCAGGTGACTACCGTTGTTACCGACCCTATTGTACACACTGTGCAACAGGTGATTGATGTTGATACTCCGCGTGGACAAGATCCCGCAATGGAAGCTATGAAGAAACAGTTGAGGGAGTTGGCTGGAGAACTCTGTGAGGTCAAGGCTAGCCGAGGAAACAATGGTGCTCCTACTAAAGCTCGTGATCTATGCTTGGTATCCCGATTTGAGGTTCCTAAGAAATTCAAAGAGCCAGAATTTGACAAGTACAATGGGACTTCTTGCCCACATAACCATGTTATCCGGTATGTCAGAAAGATGGCTAACTATGCCGACAATGATGCACTGATGATCCACTGCTTCCAGAGTAGCTTGACAGATGATGCAGCAGATTGGTACACTAGTCTGAGCAAAGATAACATCCATACTTTTGAGGAACTCGCTGCTGCTTTCGAAGGTCAATATGAATTCAATACCTGTCTAAGGCCAAACAGGGACTCTCTTAAAGCCCTATCTCAGAAATCAGATGAAACCTTCCGAGAATACGCCCAAAGGTGGAGAGGGGCAGCTGCCCGTGTTTCTCCTCGACTTGATGAGGAAGAGTTGACACAGACATTCCTGAAGACTCTGAAGAAGGAATATAAGGAGAGAATGATAGTCTCTGCCCCAAACAACTTCTCTGATATGGTTACAATGGGAACACGCCTAGAAGAGGCCGTCCGAGATGGTATTATTGTCCTCGAGAAAGGTGAATCTTCAACCAGTGCACCAAAGAAATACGGTAATGGTCATCACAAGAGAAAGGAATCTGATGTAGGAATGGTGTCTGGTAACCCATCTGCAGCAGCCATGCAACTACCTCTGCCTTATCACTACATGCAATACTCTCAGCATCCGTTCTTCCCACCATTCTACCAACAATATCCTCTGCCACCGGGTCAACCACCAATGCCCGTCAATGCCATTCCTCAGCTAGCACAACAACAGCCTCCTGCCCAACAACAACGGCAGCAACAACAGGGTCCCCGATCCAAGCCTTCTTTTCCACCAATACCAATGTCGTATGGTGAGCTGCTCCCGACTCTGCTGGCCAAGGGGCACTGTGTCACCAGACCAGGCAAGCCTCCGCCTAATCCATTGCCTCCCAGGTTCCGTCAGGACCTAACATGTGAATTCCATCAGGGTGCTCAAGGCCATGATATTGAAAATTGCTTTGCTCTGAAGTATATTGTGAAAGATCTGATAGAAAAGGGACGGTTGACTTTTGAGAATAGTGTTCCTCACGTCCTTGACAACCCGCTTCCAAACCATGCTGCTGTCAATATGATTGAGGCCTTTGAAAGGGTTCCCGTTCATCAAGAGGATCCCAGGCTGGATGTCCGCAATGTCGTTACTCCCTTGGTACCATTACATGTCAAACTTTGCCAGGCTTCTCTGTTCAATCATGATCACGATTCTTGTTCGGAATGTCTGCAGAATCCTATGGGCTGTTGTGTTGTGCAAAATGATATCCAGAGCCTGATGGATGACAAGTACTTGATTGCCAGTGATGTATGTGTGATTGTACCAGTGTTCCATGATTCTCCTGTTGAAAGTGCAAAGAATGTTGAGCCTCTGGTGATCAGGCTACCTGGTCCTGTACCTTATACCTCTACCAAAGCAATTCCCTACAAATACAATGCAACCATGGTTGAAAATGGGGTGGAAGTACCTCTGGTATCCCCAGCTACAGTTGATAATGTTGCTAGTGAAGTTACAGCTCTGAGAAGTGGAAAAGTCCGTCCACCCTTTTTTCAAAGGCAGGTGGTCACACCTATTGCTACGGTAACTCCACCAGTTGCTCCTCTTGTTGACAAGAACACCGGCCCAGCAGGCCAATCCATTGAAGAGTCCAATCTGGACGAAATCCTGAGGCTTATCAAGAAAAGTGACTATAAGATTGTTGACCAGCTGCTACAAACCCCATCGAAGATATCCATCTTGTCTCTGCTCATGAGCTCAGAAGCTCACAGGAAGGTGTTAATGAAGATACTGGAGCAAGCTTATGTTGACCACGAAGTCTCTGTGGATCAGTTTGATGGGATAGTGAGCAATATTACTGCCTGCAACAACTTGGGTTTTGGTGATGATGAGCTCCCCGGGGCAGGGAAACGTCACAACTTGGCTCTGCATATCTCGGTGCACTGTGGGTCTGACCTGATATCCAACGTATTGGTAGACACTGGATCGTCTCTGAATGTAATGCCTGAATCCACACTAAGGCAATTGAGCCATCATGGAATCTCCCTGAGGGGTAGCAGCTATCTGGTTAAAGCTTTTGATGGGTCCCGCAAAGATGTTCTCGGGGAAGTGGACTTGCCAATCACCGTTGGACCCGAGACATTCCAAATAACCTTCCAAGTCATGGATATCAATGCCTCTTACAGCTGTCTCCTCGGAAGACCATGGATCCACGACGCTGGAGCAGTTACATCCACTTTGCATCAGAAGCTCAAATTCATGAGGAATGGTAAGATTGTCACTGTGCACGGTGAAGAAGCATATCTTGTTAGCCAGGTATCATCATTCTCTTGTGTTGAAGCAGGGTCCGCAGAAGGAACGTCGTTTCAAGGATTGACTGTTGAGGGTGCAGAGCCCCGGAGGGCTGGTGCTAGCATGGCCTCACTGAAAGATGCCCAGAAGGCTGTCCAGGCAGGGCAAGCTGCTGGCTGGGGCAAGGTGATTCAGATCTTAGAAAACAAGCGTAAAGAGGGCCTTGGATTCTCCCCGACATCTGCTATTTCAAAGGGAACCTTTTACAGTGCTGGGTTCATCAATGCTATTACTGAAAATGCCACTGAAGGAAGCCACGTGCCTGCATTTGTTATACCAGGAGGCACCGTGAGAAATTGGGAAGCCATTGATGTTCCTTTAGTCATGCATGCTTCCATGTAATGTGTTTTGTTGCTCATGTCTTTTGTTTTCAAAATAACAATCCTTTCGCTCTGCCCAAGGCGAAAGTGATATCTTTGTAAGGGCGTGTTTGTTTCGGCATTGCCGTTAATCAATAAAAAGTTGTCGTCTTTCTCACGACTCTTTGTTTTTTACTTTTTAGTGCCTTTTTCTTGGAAATAATGGTAATGCCAGAAAAAACCAAAACATCTGTATTTTTCTTATTAATTTCAAAAATCTGCATAAAAAACATTTTTTCTAAAATCATCCCAATCATATTATGCAGATTGAACCATAATAAACCCGTTGAACACAGTGACCCTATGGTTCATCCAAATTTTGAATTCCCTGTATATGAAGCTGAAGATGAGGATGATGATTATGAAGAGATACCGTATGAGATCACTCGACTGCTTGAGCAAGAAAGAAAAGCCATTCAGCCTCACCAGGAAGAGATTGAACTCATCAACCTGGGTACTGAAGAGAACAAGCGAGAGATCAAGATTGGTGCTGCACTTGAGCCAGAGGTGAAAAAGAAGATTATTCAGCTTCTCCATGATTATCCAGATGTCTTTGCATGGTCCTATGAAGATATGCCGGGTCTAGATCCCCAGATTGTGGAACATCGGATACCGACAAGGCCTGAATGTCCTCCTGTCAAACAGAAGTTGAGAAGGTCTCGTCCAGACATGGCTCTTAAGATCAAGGCTGAAGTACAGAAGCAAATTGACGCGGGTTTCCTCATGACAGCTGAATATCCTGAGTGGATTGCCAACATTGTACCAGTACCAAAGAAAGATGGGAAAGTTCGAATGTGTGTTGATTACAGAGATCTGAACAAAGCCAGTCCGAAAGATAACTTCCCATTGCCTCATATTGATGTGCTTGTTGACAGTACTGCTCAATCTAAAGTATTCTCCTTCATGGATGGTTTCTCTGGCTATAATCAGATACGAATGTCTCCCGAAGATAGAGAAAAGACGTCCTTCATTACTCCGTGGGGAACATTCTGTTATAAAGTGATGCCATTCGGCTTGATAAATGCTGGTGCTACCTATCAAAGGGGTATGACCACTCTGTTTCATGATATGATTCACAAAGAGATTGAAGTATATGTGGATGATATGATTGTGAAGTCAAGTGATGAAGAGCAACATGTTGTGTATCTGAAAAAGATGTTTGAAAGACTGAGAAAGTACAAGCTGCGGTTGAATCCTAACAAATGCACATTTGGTGTAAGATCTGGGAAGTTGCTAGGCTTCATTGTCAGCCAAAGAGGCATTGAAGTTGATCCTGACAAAGTCCGAGCCATCAGAGAAATGCCGGCCCCTCAAACTGAGAAGCAAGTCAGAGGTTTCCTCGGACGTTTGAACTATATTTCAAGATTCATATCTCACATGACTACTACTTGTGGTCCAATTTTCAAACTGCTCAGAAAGAATCAGCCTGTTGTATGGAATGATGAATGTCAGGAAGCTTTTGACAGCATTAAAGAATACCTGTTGGAGCCACCTATCCTTGTCCCGCCAGTGGAAGGAAGGCCGTTGATTATGTATCTGTCAGTGTTAGATGATTCAGTGGGCTGTGTTCTCGGTCAACAAGATGAGACTGGTAAGAAAGAGCATGCCATCTACTATCTGAGTAAGAAGTTCACCGACTGTGAGACTCGGTATACAATGCTTGAAAAGACTTGTTGTGCTTTAGCCTGGGCTGCCAAACGCCTGCGTCATTATATGGTGAATCATACAACTTGGTTGATATCCCGGATGGATCCAATCAAGTACATCTTTGAAAAGCCTGCGGTTACTGGAAGGATCGCACGTTGGCAGATGTTGTTGTCTGAATATGATATTGTGTACAAAGCTCAGAAAGCAATCAAAGGAAGTGTCCTTGCTGAGCATCTTGCTTGTCAGCCTCTTGATGATTACCAGCCGATTAAGTTTGATTTCCCTGATGAAGAGATCATGTATCTGAAAGCAAAAGACTGTGAAGAGCCACTGATCAATGAAGGGCCAGACCCCAATAGCAAATGGGGATTGGTGTTTGATGGTGCTGTTAATGCTTATGGTAAAGGAATTGGAGCCATCATTGTAACTCCGCAGGGGCACCACATTCCTTTCACCGCTCGAATAACTTTTGAATGCACAAATAACATAGCTGAATATGAAGCATGCATCTTGGGCATTGAAGAAGCCCTTGACCTGAGAATCAAACACCTTGACATCTACGGAGATTCTGCACTTGTTATCAATCAGATAAAGGGTGAATGGGAGACTCATCATGAGAAGCTAATCCCTTACCGTGACTATGCAAGACGTCTGTTGACATACTTTACCAAGGTTGAGCTGCACCACATCCCTCGGGATGAAAATCAAATGGCTGACGCTCTTGCTACTCTGTCTTCCATGTTTCGTGTCAATCACTGGAATGATGTGCCTGTAATCAAAGTGCAGCGTCTTGATAGACCCGCTCATGTGTTTACCATTGAAAATATGCCAGATCAAGCTGACAAAGATGTGAATGACAAAAAGCCTTGGTACTACAACATCAAACAATTCTTGCAAAATCGTGAATATCCACCTGGCGCTTCCAACAGGGATAAGAAGACTTTGAGACGATGGGCTAGCAGATTCCTTCTGGACGGAGAAGTCCTATACAAGAGGAACTATGACATGGTCTTGTTAAGATGCGTTGACAAACAAGAAGCTGAGAAATTGATGCATGATGTACATGATGGTACTTTTGGGACCCATGCTTCGGGTCACACCATGTCAAGAAAACTGTTAAGAGCCGGCTATTACTGGATAACAATGGAGCGTGACTGCAACAAACATGCTAAAAGATGCCACAAATGTCAAGTTTATGCTGATAAGATTCATGTGCCTCCACATGCTCTCAATGTTATCTCTTCCCCATGGCCTTTCTCTATGTGGGGCATTGACATGATCGGAAGAATCGAACCAAAGGCTTCCAATGGACATCGTTTCATTCTAGTGGCAATTGACTACTTCACCAAGTGGGTTGAAGCTGCTTCCTATGCAAATGTGACCAAGCAAGTGGTTGTCAAGTTTATCAAGAATAACATCATCTGTCGATATGGTGTTCCCAACAAGATCATCACTGACAATGGTTCCAATCTGAACAATAGTATGATGCAAGCTTTATGTGAAGAATTCAAGATTGAACATCACAACTCTTCTCCTTACAGACCTCAGATGAATGGTGCAGTTGAGGCCGCTAACAAGAACATCAAGAAGATTGTTCAGAAGATGGTCACTACTTACAAAGACTGGCATGAAATGCTACCCTTTGCCTTGCATGGTTACCGTACTACAGTGCGCAGTTCAACCGGGGCAACTCCCTTCTCTCTTGTATATGGTATGGAAGCAGTTCTCCCTCTGGAAGTGGAGATTCCATCTCTTCGAGTAATCATGGAAGCAAAGTTAACTGAGGCTGAATGGTGTCAAAGTCGTTATGATCAATTGAATCTGATTGAAGAGAAACGTATGGATGCTATGGCTCATGGACAGTTGTATCAAGTGCGAATGAAGAATGCTTTTGACAAGAAAGTCCGACCTCGAGAATTCAAGGAAGGCGAACTTGTATTGAAAAGAAGGATAAGTCAGCAACCCGACCCAAGGGGCAAGTGGACACCTAACTATGAAGGTCCTTATGTTGTCAAGAAGGCTTTCTCTGGTGGTGCTTTGATTCTTACACACATGGATGGTGTTGAGCTCCCAAATCCTGTTAATGCCGATATAGTCAAGAAATACTTTGTCTAAAAAGAAAAGAACAGCGTGGTAGGTCGAAAACCCGAAAGGGCGGCCTAGGCAAAAATGCGCTTCCCGGTGGATCGAAAACCCGAAAGGGCGATCCAGGCAAAAGTTAGGGACAAAAAAATGAATATGAAAAAGCTCGCTGAGATTGTACGCAACTCAGGCAAGAATGAGCGCCTCGATGAGCCGAAAACCCGAAAGGGCGGTTCATGCAAAAATGAGGTTGACAATAAAAGACAAGTAACTATATCTGGCAAATCACCATCACCCCTTGGGGCATCTGCAACTGTCAATGGTCGTCTTCATCAGAAGCTTATGTACTTGTGAATTCAAAATTTCTATGAAATGTAGCGGTCATCGTGTTCAATGTATCACCAACCAATAAAATTACCATTTTCCAAGCTTTGTAAATCCGTGGGGTCGTGCCCTTGGCTGACTTTCACTCTTCTACATCAATTTGAGCCTTTCTGTTGTTTGAAATTCTATTTTTCTTTCTACTTTCAATGCTATATGCAAAACATTTTCTGTCTATTTTGAATAATGTTAATGTCTGAAACAAACATCTTTGAAAATTGAAAAATCTTTTCCTGTCTATTTTTGAAAGCAAACCTGAGCAACAGGGTACATTTCAATGAAACATGCATGAATGAATGAGTGTCAATGTCTATTTCAATAACATGTTACAAGCAGGTTACTCCCCGAGATGATCTGTGGTCAATGGCAAGAATGAAAAAACAGAATGAAATGAAAAGAAAAACGAAGATAAAAAAGCTCGCTAAGTTGAAAACCCGAAAGGGCGGCTTAGGCAAAAATGAGCACCCCGCTGATTGACAACCTATGAAGGCAAGTCAGGCAAAAATGGGGCAATGAAAAGAATCTTATCCCCCGGTGAATCGAAAACCCGAAAGGGCGGTTCAGGCAAAAATGGGGTTTGAAAATGAAAAAAATGAAAGAATGAAATATTGAAAAAGCATTGACCACAGATGCGAATATCCAATGTTTACCCAGCACTGACACGCCTAGCAACGGCGACCTGTATCCACGGACTTTCCGAAGGTCCCTCTTCTACAAGTTTTATTGCCCTCAGCCATGGTTTCGATACGTCTCCCAACGACGGTATCTCCAAAGAGGTTTTTTCCCTGTGAATATATTGCAGCACGAGCCACTACGTGCCCAATCTTCCAATGTCTTGTCTGCCTTTGTGAAATTTCTCTGCCAAGTTGCCAACCAATCATGCATTTCAAGCATTCATACATGCATAATCATGCATTTTACGTGCTCAGGCATCCAATAATCTTGCTATATCATACATACATGTTGCATATCCGACTTTCAACTGCCAAATTCAATCAAAGTTTCAACTGTCAAACTCAATTCCAACTGTCAATTCCAATTTTAAATTCAACTGTCAAATCCAATTCAATTTCAATTGTCAAAATTCGATGCAATCTCAACCTTCCAATCTCAATTCCAAACCATGTCAACTGTCAAATTCGAAGCAATTTCCAATCTCCAATCTCAATCTCAACTGTCAACTGTCAAAATTCAATTTCAATTTCAATTCCAATCCCAATGTCAAGTTCAGTTCAATTTCAACTGTCGAATTCGATGCAACTTTCCAAATCTCAATTTCAATGTCAAACTGTCAAATTCAACTCAATTCCAATTGTCAAATTCGAAGCAATCTCAACTTCAATAACAATTCCAGTGTTGACATACAATGACAATGTCAATGTCAATCTCCAATTCCAATGTTGACATCCAATGACAATGTCAATGTCAATCTTCAATTCCAATTTCAATCCAATTCCAATGTCAATTTCCAATTTCAATTCCAATGACTATGTCAATGTCAATCTTTCAATTCCAGTATTGACATCCAATGACAATGTCAATGTCAATCTTTCAATTCCAGTATTGACATCCAATGACAATGTCAATGTCAATCTTTCAATTCCAGTATTGACATCCAATGACAATGTCAATGTCAATCTTCAATTCCAATGTTGACATCCAATGACAACGTCAATGTCAATTTTCAATCCAATTTCAATGTCAAATTCCAATTTCAATCCAATCTCAATGTCAATTGCAACTTTCCAATATCCAATGTCAAATTCAATTCCAATTTCCATGTCAATGTCAATTTCAATTCCAATTTCAATGTCTATGTCTATGTCTCTGCTAATGTCAATTTTTCAATTCAAATCAATATCAATTTACTCTTGGGCCAACAAAAATGGTCATGTCAATTTTTCAACTCAAATCAATGTCAATTTACTCTCAATTTACTCTTGGGCCAACAAAAATGGTCATGTCTATTTTTCAAATCAAGTCAATAACAATTTACCCTCAATTGGTATCTTGTTAAGCCAGACTTTCAATTGGTATCTCATTGCTGGTCAAGTGCCGGGTTCAATCCAAAAAAGAACCACTTGTACCTGCTTGTATGCCTGTGCTTCCGGACAAACGGCAAGTTCGATAGAACAGTTTGTACCCAGCTTATGCTTTGTTATTGGTCAAACGGCAAGTTCGGTAGAACAGTTTGTATCCAGCTCATGCTTTGTTACCAGTCAGACGGCAAGTTCAATCTGAAGAACAGTTTGTACCCAGCTTATGCTTTGTTATCGGTCAAACGACAAGTTCGATCTAAGAGAACAGTCTGCACTCTCCCACATGATGTGGTGATAACCCAACAAGCAAGTTCGATCCAAAGAAACAGCTTGTATCAACCCTTTTGTCTATGTCTCCAGCCAAACGGCCAGTTCAATCCAAAAGAACAGTTTGTGTCTGCCTATCTGTTTGTATCTTCAACCAAGTGTCAAGTTCGATCCAAAGAACCGCTTGTATCTGCCTATATGTCTATGTTTCCGGTCAAGTGCCAAGTTCAATCCCTAGAACAGCTTGCACCTATCCCTTGTTTTTGTATTCCTTGGTCAAGTGACTAGTTCGACCCAAAGAACAACTTGTACCCTATTTTCTACTTCCTGGCTTGTCTACCCTGTCAGTGTCTATCTGAATCCCCAGTGACATGATAGGTTCCATAGACTCCAGTTGTTTGTCTTGCATTCATAATCAAATGTTGCATAACATTCATGTTTTTGAAAATCTGAAAGCGTATTTTTACGTCCAAAAACAGTGCAAATGTTAATATTTAAGTATCTTCGTCCCGTCAATTCTAAGACTTCGTCTCTTGACTCTCCGGACAAAGAAACTTAAATAGGGGCAGCTGTTATACCCTAATTTTGGACCTAAAAATACTCGTTTAATTCTTCTTTTCTTTCATTTCAAGTCATTTGATATGTCTCTGATCAATTGCATCTTTCCCCGCATTTTATTTCAAAGTTATTTGCAAAATTCACATGTAAGGGTATTTTAGTCATTTCCCATGTCAAATTTCTTTCAGTCTTTTAAAAATTTGGTTTAGTCCTTTCAAATAGTTTGAATAAGTCTTCATTTCAATTCTATGTCAGAATCCATTCCAAAATTTGCATTTTGAAGTCATTTTGAGTCAGTTTTGCCCCTAGGGGCATTTTGGTCATTTCAAGTGTCAAGTTACTGTTTAAATCCTAAAAATTGTCTATGAGTCTGTTAATTTTGCTTGAATGAGTCTTTGCTTCAGTTCCTTGTTAAAAATCCATTTTAAAATTCGTATCTGAGTCGTTTACAGTCATTTTAGCCCCAGGGGCATTTTGGTCATTTCACACGAAATTTCGGCAGAGAGGTACTTTAAAGTACCTCATTTAGGCCATTTGTTCGTTTTAGTCCGTTTTGTCAATTTTATTTGTTTCACTTTACGTTTATTTCCAAATTACGTTTTTTACCAATTTTATTATTAATTACTTTTAAGTCCTTTTTGTCATTTTTACATTTTTAGTCCTTTAAGTTTAGTTAATTGCATATTAGTCCTTTTTGTCCAAATCTTAAGTCCAGGCACAGGTGGCGCTCTCTTATTGGTCAGGGTACACATGGCAATTGCAGATTGGTCCAGCAGACACATGAGTCAGCTATAAATAGCCAACTCATCAGTCAAAGTCATTCATTCAGCAATCATTGCAGTACACATCATCAAAAACACATCTCATTTTCTCTCTCTCCACAAAAACGAATCAAATGCCAGAAATCGGAAGAACTTGCATGAAGCTCATCAAGAACTTCAGCAAGCTCCACCGTAACTGAATCGGTAACAACTTACCTCCACCGCAACCAAACCCTAACAAACCACAAAAACACCACAAATCACCGCCATAATTCACCACCAATCCTCATAGCCAACAATCACAGTAACAAATCCACTGATTCATCAACGCCATTCCATCACAAACACTCGCAATTCTCGTCGCAATTCTGTGAATTCAATCGATTATTCAACTGAAACAGAATCGGTCAAGAACAGAGAGAAGAAGAATGAATTCGTTCCTCATCTCAACCTACAACAACAACACGCAAAGTTCCTTCATGAACCGCAAAACGTTGAAGTGAGAGCGGGATCGAAGCAAGGAAAGTGAATTCAAGAACGAAACAAGAGAAGAGGTTGCAACTTCGCACACCGACGAAGTGAAAAAAGGCTTCTCCGATTTCGTCTCGTAGATCCAAAGGAACTCAGGAGGTTTCCCTCTTCGCTTTCTTCTCCTGATCCGAATTCAGCAAGAGGTAACATCGTCTTCTTGATCCTTGCTTTCTTTTGAACTTTTTTGGATTGGAACTTTAGGCTTAGATCTAGGCTTGCTGGATGTTTGTTTTTGAAAACTGACGGTGGATTCGAATAGAGAAGACGAAGGAGGCTGTTTTCCATAAAAGAGGTTTTAAAAAAATACGTAGGTTGAGCTTTCCGACGCGGTGGCGCCGCCGCCGGAAACCGGCCGGCCGCCGCGTCGGACGTCCCTCTAATCGTCTTCCCCGATGTCTTATTTCCAGAGTTTATCTCTCTAGAATCATGTTAGAGAGAGAAAGTAGTGTGGGAAATGAGAAGGGAACCGGTTCAAGGCCTTTTATAGGCCTGTGAACCGGTCCAACCCGTTTGACCAACCCAAACCCGGTCCGTTTACCACCTGAAGCCCATGTTCCATGCTTTTGCTCTTCGTACCCCCCTTTCTTGCGTGTTTCACTGTTTTTTTTGCTACTTTCACCCCCTGCATGTTCAAAAATCTTTTAAAAATTCCAGTTAAATTTCCATAGTTTCTTGATGACTTTCTTGATGTTTTTATAACTTTTTTGCATAATAAATCTTGACAAAAAATATGTGTGGCATTTTTCCTATTTGTTTACTATTTTTTTTAGATTTAACAATTTTCTTGCACTTTTTAGCTTAAAACTCTTGTAAATATCCTAAAATCTTTTCCATGTGATTCTTGATATTTCTTTCAACATACTTGTGACTCTTTCTTGTGCTAAAAATTGAGAAAAATACTTGAAGCATTTTTTTTTTTTTCATTTTTTGCTAGAATTAATAATTTTCTTGTGATTTTTAGTCCAAAAAACCCTTAGAAAATTCCAAAAAAATTCATGTAGATTTCTTGATATTTTTGTAGTATTTTGTGATAATTTTCACATGTTAAAATTGGTTAAAAAATTAGGTATCATTTTTCTTGCTATTTTTGTCATATTTTGTGCTAAAAATAAGTGGATCTTTTGCTTGATTTCAATCCAAAGTGCTTGTTAAATTTTAGTGACCTATGCCACTTGATTTCATAAGGTCTTAGCTACTGTTTGTGTTTAATATTGTTGCATAATTGTGAGTCTTGGTAGGTTACTTAGCTTGCAAGTCACTAAGTAGTTAAATAATGTAAATATGCTTCAAACTTGTTTTAAAATGTCAAGTAAACCATGTAGCCTTAATTCCCATTCCAAAACTTGTTTCTAAACCTTTAAAATGTAATTGGAATGTGAGAATTATAGGTCACTTGGTTCTTGCATTTTATGAACAAGTTTTAGCCATGTTTGCACTTATTTTCTATCTTTTATATTCTAATATTTCTCTTACTTCACTTCTTTGATATTGCCTTATGCTACTAACCTTTTCCTTTCATATTTCATATTCACCATAAGCATCATCATTGCATCCCATTTTCATCTCTATTTTCTTTCTTGCAACTTAATTTGTACCAAAGTTAGAATGTAAACACTTAGGAAATTTTGTAATATTCTTTCATGCTTTTAATTTCTTGGCAAAGAGGCCATAGAATGTATCTAGGGTATGGTGTAAAGGACAATGGACTCTAATGATGTACACCGACACAAGCACCGACACATGCACACACATCACTAAGTAGCTAGAATATGCATGTTTAGATGTATGTTTAGGATTGTATGTTTAGATGAATGCCTAGGACTTATGCTTAGAAAAAAACCATTTTTCCAAATAAATGTGAACAACTTCACTTAAACCTTTTCCAAATAAACCTTGGGATCCAATATCCCATTGTATTTTTTCTTTTCCATTTTCTTAATCAAATTTCAATGAAAATAATCAAACTTTGACCATATTTTGCAATTCACTAATTCAACCTCACTATTTTCTAATCTCATGCCCTTGAGGCCTCTTTCTATTCTTCAAAATCCCTTTTCAAACTTAAAATCAACCAACAAAAACAAAAACATTTTTGAGAGAGAACTACGGTGGATTTGATCCCTTAAACGGGTACGTAGGCAAGGAACAAAATTCCTTCAATTCAAATAAAATAAAAATTCAAACACTTTCTTCTCCCTCCAATTCTTCACTTAGCAAATTTTAGGTGTAAATAACATTTTCAAATAGCATTTAAAAATAAAAGCGCGCGCGTAGAAATTAAAGACGGTTCCTATAGGTTACTATAGTCGTTATGGGTGCCTAACACCTTCCCGTAGCGAAAACAACTCCCGGACCTCGATTCTCAAGGGTTTTGCTTACTTTTTCCCTTCCCAAGAAAAAATAAGATATCACCGGTTTAAAAGGTTCAAACGTAATCAATGTTTGACACCCGAAAACCAAGATAAAACATACACTAGCGCAACTTAAGTTGCGTAGGGGCATTTTGGACTTTTACTTTGGGAATGAGCGGAACTGTTTGGGTAAAGAGCAGCATTCTTTCGGATTAGGCCAAGGTCCAATCTTACGCACCTAGAGTCCACTACTACCACTACGGTCCAATTAGGCATCCACATGATGTTATAATCTACATGCATCGATGAACAACAAAGTTTCACTTGATAATTCGTTAAAGTATCTTTGAGCTGTTAGGAAATAACATGGTTGAAGAAGAAAAATAGACACAATCACAACACAAGAATATAACGTGGAAAGTCTAAAATCGGAGAAAAAACCATGATCGTTGTCTAAACCGACAATCAGAGAATTATTACTATGTGAAATTTTTTATAACACATAGACTTCTCTCACTCTCACCCTCAATGCCCCAGTACACCCACACTCTCACAAAGCAAATATTTAAACTAAGTCAGATATAAGCTTAAAGTGTTACTGACTGGTGTATCTAAAAACAAAGAAACTAGGTTCAATATATAGCCTTGGTCTTCCCCTTGCTTCACTAAACAAAGCGATGTGGGACATAATCACCAATAACTAATATTTTTAAATAGGTCTTATTGCAGCAATTTCAATCAGTTTTGAGAAGTAGTCACTTACTTTTTGATCTTCTTCCATTTGCATAATCTCATATCTTCTTATGTATGACTGCAACTTGACTTGTTTCGCCTTTTCTCCCCCCTTGTGATAATTTTCCAGAATGTCCCAAGCTTCTTCGGATCTTGTTGCCTTTGATATCTTCTCAAAATGTTGACTATCAACATTTTGTTGAATGTAAAACACAACATTACAGTCTTTCTTCTTTGATTCTTTGTATGCCAACCCTTGCGCTTTAGTTGGATTTGCACCAAGTTCTTCATATCCATTTTGAACAAGATCACTCACATCTTGTGCGCCAAATAAATATCTCATCAAGGCACACCATCGTTCCTAGTTTTTGCCATCAAAAACTAGAATGTTTGATCCAAAACCCTTATTGTTCATCTTGCTTCTTCTTCAAGAAATCAGTACATACACCTCACTCAGTGTTTTCCAATGATGATTCCCCTCACATTTCACTCGTGTTTCCCCTTAGATTTAACCAGGCTCTGATACAAATGGTTAGTGCAGCAGTGGTATTTCTTGATAGAACCAGGTGGATATGCCAAATAGAACAAGGTGGATAAACTGTTAAAACTGAAAACAATTATAACCTAGGGTTTTTAGGGTTTGGACGAGGAAGAAGAAGAATAAGAGTTTATTTTAAGAAGAAGAGAGAATGAAGAGAATTATTGCTTGCAAATTGAATTTCATTGAGTTATGAATACACACATTACAATGCCTTTATATAGGCAAACTATCACATGCTTGTAGCACAAGCTATCTCTAACTAACTGGTTGTTTTTTTAACAAAAAACATCAACCTAGAATTAAGTTGTTATGAATTAACTCCTAACACTAGAAACATTATCCTTAAAGATTTATTAGATCCAAGACTAATGGCAGCCATCAATGTGATTTTGCAACACTTGCCTTTGCACGTGTTCATTCTCAGGCACGCAAAGTACCAATTAACCAAACCTTTTGATGAATCCCAATAAGGCAGCTGTTAAATCAAGATTCATAGATAACTTATGCTAGAATAACACTTTCAATTGAAAGTGTGTTTGCTGTACAATGATAAATGTTAAATGAAGATTCATAGATAACTTTTTCTTTCTTGTCGTTAGTTTCACTATAGTTGATTATTTTAATGATTTGTCAATTCTTAGAGACAGTGGGAAGACTTGGTTGTACATATTATTTTGGAGAAACACTTGCATAGGCACAGACCTAACACCTGTCTTTTGGGCACAGCCAATAGAATTTTGACAACTCATGTTTATGAGCTTTTAGATCGGTTAAAAGATTAACTGATTTCATATAAGACTCTTTCAAGTCGGTTAAGTAAAAAAGCAATTTTAAAAAGTTTTTGTCTTTTTTGAAAATAAAATATTTTTATTTTTATTTTTATTTTCATGTTTATCCCTCAGGATTGTATTACTGGCTCTGATACCAGATTGGATGTGGGGTTTTTAGCGGAATTTTGTCGAACTTGATTTAACATTTGTTCGATTTTAATTAACCCTTGAAAAGGTTTTAAGAGTGTTTTATCTCTTTCTCTTTGAGTGTTAGTAAGATTTTCTAAATCTTCTATTTCTCTTAGAAAATCATCAATATATTCTATATGATAAGCTACAAATTCTTTAGAATGAAAAAGAATATGTCTTAAGATAATTTTTCTATGATAAAATTCTATATCAGAGACTATGTTCTCTAATCTTTCTTTAAAGAGTTTTAATTCTGTTATAAGACCCAAACCAGGCATTATAGAATTTTTTCTAATGATTGTTCAAATTCAATTAGTTTTTGAGATGGCCATAACAAGGTTGTGGCTCTTTCTTTTTGTGTAACAGAAATATTTCCTATTCCTTCTAATTCTTCTTTTAATGTTAAACCAGGCATATTTATTTATAGTTTTTGGTTTATATTATTAACCTGTATTGATAAGGTTTTTATATAATCTTGTAGCTTTCAGCTCACTTTCTTCTTTAATTTCGAAATCCTTTCTAGGTGGTTCGAATGAGATTTTATTTGAGGATGAAGCATCATTTTCAAATATAGTTCGAGAGCTTAATGATTTGCTAAAATCTTTTTGATCTCTGTTTGGTGATGTTATTCGAAGACTTTGGCTTCTAAACAATGGTTTTTCTGTTTCTTCAAACAGGTTCATTTCTGCTTCTATTAAAGAAAAGCTATTTCTTGTGATGTTTTTAAATATTGGTGTTTCCAAAGTAATTAATGGTGTAAATAAATCATCAATGTGAATTGTATCTTTTCCTATGAATTCTATGCTATGATGTGAATTACTCAAAGCATAATTAATTCTGTAGTAAATTGTAAAAGGATGATTACCTTCTTTCATAAATTTTGAGTCTTTCAGTTTATAATGAAAAACTATAGATTTATTTAAATCTATATCTTTTAGGGATAATCCTAATTGTAAATTTATGTCAAATTTTATTTTTCCATATTTTAGATTACATTTTCCTTTTGCAATTATAGCTTGTTTCTTATTTCTGATTCTAGAATCTTCTAGAGCTATTTCTAAAGGCGAATCAATACCTTTCATGAAGGTACTTTTGATTAAAATTTGAATGGTTGATACATGAATATAACCAATCTTTCTTCTTTCATTTTCAGAAAATTTTTCAAGTCTTTTATTGATTTGGTTTTTATCTATAGTTGATATAACTATTTTTCCATTAGTTGTTTCAATTGGAATTGCTTCCTCTCCTACCATTATTCCAAATTTTAGAATATTTTTTTCTTGATAGAAATTCTTTAAGTTTACTAAACTTTCTTTTAAAATTTTCTTCAGCAGTTAAAGATAAATCTGCTTCTTCAATTTTATTGTCTATTATGCTATCAGCATAATAACTAGATGTTCCTTCAAAATATGAAACTTCATACATGTTTTATCATAATTTGTAATAAATTCATACCTGATTTTTCTTCAGAAATATGGGTTGGTTTGCTTTAGCAATCTGATCTTCTTCAGCAGTTTTTTCTGCTTGTATTGAGTTTATCCCAACTCAGGGCGAATTCCTCCAGAGTATTACCTCAAGAATTCTCAGCTATAGTGTTTTACCACTATAGGACCATTAGTTTTAAAGAAAACTAAGAGGCAAAGTTTATATCAAACTTGATATTACTTGATTATCTCAAAACATGGTACATACAAATGAGCTTCGAGGCCCTTATTTATAGGATGAGAGACTCACAAGTTGGCCTTCATGGTTGGCACAACGTCTCTTTCCTTTACAACTCACGAAAAAGAAATGACATGACAGAAAGAAAAAGTAACAAAGAAAATTATGTTACATTATTGCCTTAGAGATAAGGCTTATCTCTAAATGGGTCCCATGCCCACTAACTTTCTACATTTTCTTCGTTGTTTGGTGAAACTTCACTGTCATACAACGATTCTTTGTCGGCCACGTTATTTATTTCTTTTGCACACCATTTGCATACGTGTCCTTTGTATTTTTGAAAGCGCTCACAGCATTCTTGTTGGATTGGGTCGGGTAAACGGCCCAAATCTGCTTCAAGCCCACTAAAGTTTTCTTCAAACTTTAGGATCTGTTGAAGGTGTTCTTCTTTTGCTGGTTTTCTTGAATCACTGTAAACTAGAAAACTTTCCTTTGCAGTTATTACCCTGAAGTTTGGTAATTTTACTCCGAATCTGATGAGAGTATCATAGAATTTTTCCATTTGATGTAGAAAACATTCTGGTTTAGGATCCATATCCCTTTCATCATTTGTTGGATATGAATGATTTGAAATGCCAATCTTGATTAAATGTCTGGCTTTAATAACTTCATTTTCTTCAAACCATGGATAAGTCGAAGTAAAAGATAAAAAGAATTCTTTACCTTTTGCGAAGTTATTGTTGAATTTATAAGCGATCTCGCCTATATCTTTTGGAAGAAGTTCTAATTCACAGATCTTCTTTCCTGCATCTTCCTGAAGATACATAGTTTTAATCATTCCACAATCGTAGAATGATCTAACTAGTTCCTTATTGATGCCAGGAGTTGTTACTGCTTTTACTTCTATCCTATTGTTACTGGGATAAAAGCATTCTGTCTTTAATTCTTCTGAGTAGTTGGTTAACCATCTCCAGTTTTTGTAGTAGTCGCCAATGGTGACCTCTTTGACAAACTGTCTTTCTCCGTAGATAATTCTATCTACAGAAATTTTCTTTTTTACTTCCATTTTTGTGGGTTGAGCAATATTGCTTGCTGTTGCAACTTCTTTGTAAACAGCGTTGTATGCTGTTTTAGCTTCTTCTAGGGTTTTGTAGCCTTTGTGTCTTACTGGTTTGCCTTCAATATGTACTTTTGCTGTTACCCAGTTTTGGTAAATTCCTTTCATAGGTCCATCAAAAATTACATATGCTTGTTTTTTGCCAAGTTGACTATCAATCTTTTGGCTTGTTTGTTGATCAATGGATTCTTTTTCTTTTCCATTTTTTCTTTCATCTTCTTCAACTTTATCAGCCCGGGATGTCTTTGGTAGATCCGCCAGAACAGTTGATGGAGCTTTTTCTAAGGATTTCTGATCTTTAGATGTTGAATTCCATCGACTTGGTTCTATGGACTCAATTGGGGTTTTTGACTCTTTTGGAGCTGAGTATTTTACATAGTAGTTGAATTTTCCAGAATCTTGTCCTAACAGATCCCAGTTTTCACTATTTTTAGATTCTGAAACTGTTGATGTTTCTTTTTTACAAAGTTTTTCAAGGTTTTGAATTGTTAATATCATCTCCCCCTCTTCAGAAAGAAGAGTTTCTAGACGATTTTTTGCTGAGGCAATTTGCTCCTGCTTTTGCCTGAGAGAATTCTGTAATGTCTTTATAGCTGCTTCCATTCTCTTGTCAGTGCATCTGCGAAACAATTCTTTTCAGATTTTATGTATTCAATATATGGGTGAAACGGCTGGAGTTTCATTTGCCATCTTACAAGTCTTCCATATTTATAATTGACTCGAAGGTCATATTTCCAAAATCCGGTTACATATTTGGAATCTGTTCTTAGTAAAAATCTGGTTGGAATTAATTCCATTTGCCATTTTGTTAAAACTTTAACACAACTTAATGTTTCTAATTCATGAATTGGATATCTCGTTTCAGTGTCTGTGAATGATCCTGAAACATATTTACAAAGTAAAAGATCTTTATCCTTTATCTTATTTTTAATATTTTCATAAGAATAATCAATCTTAGTATCTTTTGATACTAATTTTTCTGATAAATCAGATGGTTTGTCTAATTTCTCTTTCGAGCTATCAGACTTAGCGTACTGGGTTGCTCCAGTATCTTTTATTCCTTGTTGATGGATTACATCACCAGCATAGTCTCCTGAATCATTTAGATTCAGTATCGCTTTACCATTAGGTAGAGCTCTCATACAACCTCCCCAGGTTGTTTTATCAACATCAATCTCAACAATTAAAAAATCATTTTCTGTTGGATTGTATAAGCTGGGTAAAACTTCAATTTTTCTTTTGATAGCTTTTACAGTTAGAGTATCTTGTTCAGCCCATGACCATGGAACCTTTTCAGATATCTTTTTCTGTAAAATCTTTCTTTCATTTGCCAAATTTTTGAAAAATCCTTCATTGGCAATATAATTCAAACATCCTAAAAATCTTTGAATTTGTTTTCGATCTTGTAATTCATCAGGAAATGCTTGAATCTTTTCCAGAACACGTGGATATAAATCGAGAGTGCCATTTTCTTTTAAAATGAGGCCTAAATACTCGATTTCTTTTTTAGTTAATTGTGATTTCTTTTTTGAAATAACAATTCCTTTTTCTGAAATTCTGTTTAAAACAGTTTCTACATCTTTAAGATGTTGTTCTTTAGTTCCTTTTGTAAAAACTAGAATATCATCAATATATGCCAAACATATATGTTCTAATCCTCTAAGAGCATTATCCATAAATCTTTGGTATATAGATGGTGCCTGTTTTAATCCAAATGGAAGGACATTCCATTGGTAGTGACCTTGTGGACATGAAAAAGCTGTTAAAGGCTTAGTTTCTTCAGAAAGTCGTATTTGATAATATCCTGATTTTGCATCAAATGATGAAAACCAATCACATCCTTTTATTTTCTGCAGAATATAATCCTTTCGTGGTAATTTATAAGAATCTCCAATTGTAGCATCATTGAGTTTCTTATAATTTATCACCATTCTAGCTTTTCCTCTTTTTATTTCATTGTGGTTTGTCACATAAAAAGCGGGTGCTGAATGTGGACTTGCAGAAGGAGTAATTAACTTCTTTTCTTGAAGTTCTTTTATGTCCTTTTGAAATTCTAATTTATCTCTTACTGAATAAGGCATTTTATATTTTACATTGATCTCTTTATTGGGATCACGTAATTTAATGGTAACAAGTTCATGATTTGTATTTTTCAGATTATCCAAAGGATCTTCTGAACATACAGTATCAAGTTTTTGTTCTATTTCTTCAAGATTTAAAAAGAATTTTCCTTCTTCCCAAATACTTTTTAGATCTATAAGATTTTCAGAAATTAATTGGATAATCTCATTTCTAGTTATAATTTTTGTTGTTATAACTTTTGTCTTTTCTTTGGGATTTGCTAGATTCTTCCAAAGCAAAGAAATAGTTTTGACATTTTGCACAAACGGTGCATATAACTTTAAAAAACAATTATTTCTTTGGGTTTTTCTAACTCTTTCCAATTTCTTGATATGTTTCGTTTTCCAAAACATAATGTTGCGCCTGTATCTAAATAGGCTAAAATTTCCTTCTCACGAAGTTTTATTTTGATAAAGGTAGCACTAGGGTTACCTTTACTCAAGATCTTTGTCTTCTTCTGAATCTGTACAAAGTTCATAGAAACTTTGTTGTTCCCAATCAGAATCTGAATCTGATTCTACTGGTTCATAACCTATTCTATAAATCATGTTTAAAACTTGTTTCTTTTCTTTAGAAACTTTCTTTGGACATTCATTAGCATAATGTCCTGTTTCATGGCATAGCCAACATGTACAAGATTTTTTACCTTTAGGACAGGTTTTATTTTTTCTAGGGTACTCCCTTTTTCTTCTATAGAATTTTTTCTTCCTATGTTTCTTTTTATCATAGGTAAATTTTTTAAATTTCTTTCTTCTGGGGTACTTTCTTTTTCTCCTAGTTTCTTTTTTACAGCCATATGCTCCAATTCTATCATAAAGTCTATCACAGCACAAACCAATTCGTGCTTCTCGTTTAGACTGTTTTCTTAAGCATTTTTCTTGCATCCAATTCTTAAGAACAGAAATTCTTGCTCCCAAGGTGTCTTTTACTTTTCCTTCAGAAACTGCAGCTTTAAATATTGTTTGAATTGTTTGGGACATTGCCATAGGCAATTTTTGATAAAATAATTCAACAATTTGTTGATCTTGTCTAATTGTTTTATTTATATCATAGAATAATTGTGAAAATTCACAAATATAATTTTCTATGTAACATGGTATGTATGAGGATATTTATGATTCTCATTTTTGTTATAACATGGAAAATCTTTCTCCATATTTACCCAGGTTTCATGGGGTCTTTCTAATCCTTGCTCAAAATCCTTTGTAAACAAATTATTTTGTTTAAAGATTTGAGGTAAAGTTTCAAGATAAGAAATTTGTTTTTCAAACTTCTCATTTAATCTTTTTGTTTCTTCAAGCAGAGCTTCAACTCTGTTTGTAAGAGTATTGTGTTCTAAGCTTCTATTAGTCATGTGATAATTGTTGTATCCTAAGACTTAGAAGATTTGCTAAATTTTCATACTCCCAGTATGTAGAATAATCATTTTCAATTATTAGAAACCAATATGTTGTTTCTCTTAACCAATTAATTTGGTTTCTTATTCTAATTATATTATTATAATTAGGTTTTAATATGAATGGTTGAGGTATTATTTTTCCAAATGGATTTATAAGACCTTCCATTATCTGGCTAATTTTTTAAGATTATTTCTGAGTTGTTCAGCTTTAATTACATATCTTGAAAAGAGATGATAATCAAAACTTTCTTTCAGATAATAAGTAGCTGTTTCATCACACCATTTAATCTGTGCTTTAACCAGACATATATCTTGGTAGTTAGGATTTGAAATGAATGGTAACAAAACCATTTTTCCTTTTGGATTTTTAAAATATTTTATTTTAGACTTTTTAAGTCGGTTTTTGCAAGGACTGATTTTAGAAATTTTTGACATGTGTCAAATTTTTACTTGTTGTGTCCAAGGATGACGTGTTGTGTTTGTGTGCAAGGAAGATTTTCTCATTATTTTGATAGTAGAAGTTTTTTTGTTTGACTAAATCATGTATTTATATTCTCTCTTACATTGAAAAGAGTTTTTCCACGTTAAAATTTGTGGTGAAAACTTTAATGCCAACAAATTTTAACACAAATTTTTCCACATATTATTTTTCCACGTTAAAATAATATGTGTTAATTTTTTTATAAAATTTTAACGTGGAAAAAAAATGTTTCCCAAATTTGTTTAACACATATTATTTTTCCACGTTAAAATTTGTTTGACCAACTCATTAACAGAATAATAATATAAAAAAATGTTTCCCTAAAAAAAAATATAAAAAAATGTTACAAAAATAAAAAATGAAATAATACACTTTAATAGATGAATCAGATGTATATTAATCCATTAATAATCTAATAATTAATGGATTGTATACTTCATTGATGGATTTTTTGTTAATATATAGTGGATGAAAGTTACTCTTTCCACATTTGAAATTGGTAAAAAAAAATGTAGCTAATTGTAGTTAACTACAGTTTGGTGGTTCAATAATTGGTATCTTTTAACTCATCAACCGAACTAGCTTTCGAAAATGATATAAACAACAAAATGAACAAATTATAATAGTTGACTAGGCTTGTTTTAGTAAATTTCAAAGCATACATAATACACAGAACAGATTAATCAAACAATCAAGCCTTTATAAATCCTTAATAATGATAAAGATAATTTTAAATAAAAATCAAATAGTAAAAAGCAATTCCAATTATCCAAATGATATACAACACTTTAAACATTTTGGTTTGGTGAGAATATTAATTGGTTTCATGAGGAACTTTCATGGCTGATTGGTATATCATCTCAAATGCACTTTGCATACATGACTTTAATCTCTGTTCATCTATGAAGTCTTTTTCTGTTTTGAGGGTAACTCTTAGCACTCCCATGTAACTCATTATTGAAATGACAAGACTCTGCAAAACATAAAATTAATCAATGTATGAATATCAAGGTTAGAGAGATAACAAGAAGTTTCAAACATAACTTATAGTGGTATATATATTCCTAAAATTCAACTTCAAAGGAAGGTTATGTGATTAGTCAATGAAGTTACGCGCAGAGATACTAGATATATACAAAACAAAATTTTGTCTTTTATATAGTCATATTAGACTCAAGGATTAGTCAAAGCAGTTACGTGCAGAGTTACAAAGTTTATACACAAGAAAATCTCATATTGATGATTAAATGAAAATGGAAGAGTATAAAAATGCATGATACCTCAGGTCCACCAGCTAAGGTGAAGTACAAGCCTTTCACAGGATGATTAGCCAAAGACATTTGTTGAACTGGTCCAACCAAATTGGTAACTACTGTACTTGACATTGTTATTGTCCTCCTAATATGTTGAGCTACTGCCTGCATACAACAACAATAACTAACTTCAACAATCTTCATAATTGGATTGTAGGATTCTAATCAAAAATATTTAATTACAGTTTTGATCCGTTGTTTTACTCGCTCGCAAAATTTTTCCTCATTTTTAAAATCCATATTTTTGGCCCTTCACTCGGGTTTCTCAATCAAAAATCAAAAAGTGATGACATGACAAGCTTTTGTTGATGTGGCTTAAAAACTTACCACATCACTACTTATCTAAGATTCGGAGTAAAGTACCAAAAAATATGATTTTAAAGAGGGGACCACAATTGCTCGTAACAAAAAAAAAATAACAATATATGTGATCATCAAATGAATTTGGTTAGGTTTATGTCCCTTCAATATTCTGTTTTTCGTTTTTCATAAATGAATTTACGCACTTAATTAAAAAAATATGTGATTATCAAATGCAATTTAGAAAATGTATGTGGTCTAACCTCTTGTCCTCTGAGCTTGCCTTCAATGTCCAAAAGGGTCCCTGTAAGAGCCACAGCTAAAGATTGTTTTTTCCTATTGATTATGTCATGTGTATCATAAATAAATTCTAGAGGGTTTGAAATTCTGTTCTCATTTAACTTTGGTATTGGTACATGCAAAAAGGAAAGTTTATTCCCCCAAGGTCCCTTTGATTTTTTAGTATTGAGCATGTCATCAATTGATTGGTAACCTTCAACATTTCTTGTATTTAGTAATA
This sequence comes from Medicago sativa, assembly GCF_051527215.1. Classification (NCBI taxonomy): domain Eukaryota; kingdom Viridiplantae; phylum Streptophyta; class Magnoliopsida; order Fabales; family Fabaceae; genus Medicago; species Medicago sativa. The sequence continues at coordinate 9,064,039 of NC_140755.1, read as the reverse complement.
CCAATGCTGTTGAATTTGATGTCTTTGATTTCGAATCCATTTCTTGCATGTATAGCCTTGTTCCATAGAACACAATTCCAGTCACAACATCGTTCATAGTCTGCAATTAATTACATAGAATTTCATGTAAGGAAAACAACCTGATATATACGAAAATGCTAACGAGTGTCCTTAACACATTGTTTAACAATCTAAAAATAATAATGTACTCCTTCTATCCCATAATACATGACACAGTTGACCCAATCACGCATGCCAATGCATAATTTTGAGCTTATATATCTTGAATAATATATTGAAAGAAATTATGAAAATTTGATATTTTAAAAGTATTTCTTGAGACAAATCCAACGATATTTTATATGTTATAATTTGTTCTTGTATATTAGGAGAAAAATGTAAGAGATCAAAATATAACCATAGAGAATTGATAACTGAATAAAAAAATCAAACGCAATACGATACCATATGACAATGTAGCTTTATACATTTTATTTATTTATTTTTATTTCCTTTCCCTCTCTCTCTCTTTCAACACCATCTCTTCCCTGCCATGCTTCTCTCTCTTAACAGCAACATCCCACATCCCTTGTCGGTTCTCTCACTTGCTGAAAACGTAAAGGGAGAGGATAGGTTGGGGTTTACAAAATTGCCCTTACTTTGATGTTGAAAAGTCAAAACTATCATGATGTCTGTATTGTGTTTATTATTTGTGTTCGGTTATCAATTTTCATAATTATAATATGTTACGTAAATAGTGCACATTTTTAAAGTAAGTCATTTAAAATGGCACGGAGGGAGTAATTTTTATATTAAAAATTGTGTAGTTATGATGTCGCTCAATACTTGAGAAGACCACTTAGTTTTTTCATGTAAGGGATCGATTGGACCTTACTAACCACAAGATTGAATGGTGTAGATTTGACCACAATTTTTTTTATTTTTTATTTTAATTTAAAATATTAACCTTAAAGTCTGTCTAATGTGGACGGTTTACACCCAAAAATCATGTATGTGTCGTAGTTTAGACATATCCGTGTGTGTAGTTGACCCTACCCCACAACCCCCAAAAAAAATAGTTTCATTGTTTCTTACTTATGTCCACACGTATCTTGACAAAAAGAAAAGACATTCTTATTGTTGGTTGAAAAGATTGAAAAATTAACAAAAACAATTTTCATTGACTAAAAAGAATATTCTATTTGTTCTTTCATATAATATTTTTAACTATTTCTTATTTTATTCCACTTATTTATATCTTCAATAAATACTTTAGATTATTATTGATAAAATAATAACAAATGTTGGACTAAATTTTAAAAACTAATAAATAAGGAAGAAAAAATATATAAAAAGGAAAATAGGAAAATATCATACCACTCCAAGCTTGGATTTGATGTCTTTGATATGATCAATCGAGAATGCAATGTTTGATATGGAAATTGGTTGAAAATCAGCTCCTTCATCACCAGATCTTATAGGAGTTTTATCATCAACTATAATACTACTCTTCAATACACTCCATCCAAAATCAGAGGCAGTATTAAAAACTGAGGACATAGTCCAAGATAATTTTCTCCAAAAACTTTTATTAGAAGGTTCTAATTTTGATGGTTTAAGAGTTGGAAAAGACAAAGGAAGAGATGGATCATCAGCACGTTGTAGACAAGAAAGAAGTGCACCCATTAGAGAATAACCATCTCCAAGTGCATGGTGAAGTTTGAATATTATTGTGCCTAATGAATTTTTTGTAGGGTGGTTTACTATGTGAACTTCCCATAATGGTTTCCCTTGAGGTAATTGCTCAATTGCTATGGTTGATAAATAATCATGAAAAGATTTGTCATAGAATTCCACTTTTTTTCCTTTTGAAAATATTGGTTTTTTCACATGGTCTTTCAAGTTCACATCAACTTGCTTCCATCTTTTCTCCTCATTTTTATCTTGTACCTATTCACACATGTTTGAACAATGCTAGTCAAGAAAAAAAAACAATATAAATGATGGAATTTAATATATTTTAACGAGTAAAATAAGATGTGATCGATATTTAAAAAACTAAACCGAATCGGACATTTCAACTGTTTGAATTGTGAACCGAAACGGTTGTGGTTCAGTTTGAGCAATGTTTAGATTTCATTTTCTTCTCATTCAAGTAGTTTAAAGCATTATGGACAATGACTTAAAGATCTCGCCGATTTGGACGCGGAGTTCAGTATTAGAAAAATGGATGCAATAAAAATACAACTACCGACAAAATTTCCTCCTTTCCTAAAAAAAAATGAAAATTTCCTAAAAAAAACTACTAAGTAAATTGAAAGTGACAAAAATATAGAAACAGAAAAATATTTAAATATGTATCCAATTTCATATATAAATGTTTGAAATGAGTGAATTATAGACATTTTTTTTCATTAATAACTTTTCTCTGAAATTTTTATAATTTGTCGATAAATTACAAGATTCTTGTAAGTATAACTCATATAAGTTGGAGCACTTAGTGTGCGTGCACATGCGAGTTTTTTCGGTTGAAACTCACACTAAATACCAAGAAGCGCGAATTATAAGTTCGAAACCATGCTAAGGTATATCGAACTGAGAATTACAAGTTTGAAATCATGCATCGTTATATCAAATATTTCTACAATCTTTTAACACCGAGTTGTAATTACGCGACAGTGTGTGTTAGTTTTACTATTAGGCTCATTGAAAACAAAAGAAAACACATATCAATGCAAAACATATGCATATAATATAAACATATCAATATTAAATGAAAATTACATAGAGAACTAACCATGATGGAGGAGAAACGAGGACTAATGGGAAGGAAAACATCTCTAAGAAGAGCAAAAGCTTGTAAATCATCAATGGAAACTTCAAATTCTAAAACTGCAATAATATATAAGCATAAGGACGAGCTATTGAAATATTGTCCAATAGGACTAACTGGTTCTTGTAACTGCTCCTCTTTCTCATGTTCCATTTTGCAAAGAAAAATATCAATCAAACTTTAGGATTTGATAGTTGGTAGGAGAATGAATTTGAATTATTGAATTTGAAGTATATATAGGTAAATCAAATGTAGACAATTTGGAAAAACGATAGTGTGGACGAAAACACAAATGATCATGATAGATACATTAGCAAGAGACCAAAAAACCAAATACTGTGTTAGCAATAAATTGCAACAACTATGTTGTAATTTAATTGCCCTCAAAAAAAATGTTGTAATTTAATTACCTTAAATATTTAATACCTATAGCTAGTTTTACTTCGATAAGATCGAGCAAAAGTGGCAGATCAACTATACAGGAATCACGAAAAAGAAATTATTAATTATTAGGTGGCCGTCAAATAATTTTGAGCATGCAAACAAGTTAGTTGGATGTGACTTTTTCATTTTTTTAGTAAAAAATAATTTTATGTACTTCCAAATAATTAATAATATTTGCAAAGCCAAGATTTTAAATGTTGTGTTTCATATGACAACCATCATATTAAAAAGTATATAATTTTGTGACAAAAATGTAGTATATAGTGAGCGGTGTAGAATGGTCACAAAATCGATATAGCTTAAGAATCATCATATTACTCTTAGAAAAATGTTTACTGCTAACTTGAGTTTCATATAGCTTAGAATTTAATCTTTAATAATGTGTCCATTAAATTAATTCAACTTTGTAATTTTAAGGAACCGAGTCACCGTTATAAAATAAACATTAGTCTCATTTTAATTAACAATAATTTAAAATAAAACATTTAAAGTTGCATGAAAAATAATTATTTTTTAAAATAAAAAAGTCAAAACAAGCAATTGCTTTTCACACATTTTGTATAGAAGCATATGTAATGAATAAATATAAAGATGTATCGAAAGTGCTTCAATTCATATTGAAACATGCTACGGTCTAAACAACTATAATGATTGGTTCAACTATCTCCACCGAAGATATATTGCTGGCTAAACTATACAATACCGAAAATTAAATACGTAGATGTTACATGACTTTTGTTTGTACCTTGCAGACATCATATAAAAACGACACATCTTGTACTTATAAATTCAACGATTTCATTGGTCGTTTTTTCCTTTTCAGCTTAATAAACGATTTCATACTAGAATCAATAAAGATGAATGATAGACTCATCTTCTTAGATTGTGCTAATCTTAGATGGTGCTAATCCCCAATAACAATAGTAAAAAAATAGTGAATGTGTTTTTTTTAAGGAAAAAGAATTCTTGATGTTGAAAATTATGGATAAGGCTCCATGTTAGTCGTGACTAGCTTATAGTCACATTAAGCATTTCATTTAGGTTTTAGTACTTGTTAGTTTAGAGAGAAGGGAGATGAGGACTTTGGACAGTGACAAATATAGAAAAAAATAAAGAAATTTTTCACATTTTTTCGAAAAAGTATTCTCTACTCCTCTAAGACTTTTGTATTCTTTATCTAAGACTCATAGACATACCACTACTGGACATTTCACATTCTGTTCATTTTAGAAACAAATTATAACTCTCAGCATGAGGATTTACAAATAATCATAATTATTAATCAAATTTATTACTCTCTTAGAGAAGATATATTCCTACACTTAGTTGATTTACAACAATATGACAACTCTTTATATGAGATGATACAATGAATATCTTGTCCAAGGCATCAAAGCAAGTAGTCTCATTGTAACGATATTGAATCTTCGAATAAAGAATTCAAAAAGCATCGGCATGGTTAGTTCCATTGGATCTACATTCTTTTTAGAATGTTAAACCATTTTGAATTCTGCTCTTTACCCAAATGCTTTTGTCACTCCCAAAATAAAAGTCCATAATGCCCCTACGCATGTTAATTCACGTAGCATGAGTTAACTTACGCCAGTTATAAGGTGAACGTGACTTAAGTCACGCTACGTGACTTAAGTCACGCTAGTTATAAGTTGGACGTGACTTAACTATCGCAGTTTTTATTCTAATTTACTTTATTTGAATTTATTAATTCAATACGCAATCGTAAAATAAATGCAACAATGAACAAAAATAAAGAAACAAAAATAATAAATATAAAATATCATTTTATTAATATAATTCTTATTACATTTACAATGGGGTAAAACTAAAACTGCGAAAAAATAAAAACCACCAGAAAACCTATCTTCCTGTGGTAAAACAAAAAATAAACCACAAGAATACCAACCTTCCTGGGGTAAAACTAAATCTGCACATTTAGTTTTACCCAATGTGGTTTTTTGCCCAAGAAAGTTGCTCACTACTTATATTTTCCCCAACATACCCACTATTTATCATTCTTTCTCTTTTTACACCAAAATAAAGAAGGAAAAAAAGAAGGAAAGGAAGAAGATTCATAGGGGGAGAGAGTGAGAATGAGAGATGGTGTGAGGAAATTAAATGGGGAAGTCTAGGGGTGTATTTATAGGGGGAGATTGTAACATAGGTTATATCTACCATAAATAGGGTCAAAAAAAGTGTGAAAACTTAACAAAAACGTGTAAAATCAATTAAAATGCATTGAACAAAGTCAAAAAAATGTGTTCTTGAGTCCAGGATTTACACTAGCGCGAGTTAACTCACGCCCAGGATTTACACTTGCGTAAGTTAACTCACGTACAGGTTAACACTAGCGTGAGTTAACCCACGCTAGTTATGCCGGTGGTCACAACTCAAGAACACGTTTTTTGGACTTTGATCGGTTATTCAACCATGATTTTATTGTGTTTTACACGTTTTTTTTTACTGTTTTTGACTGAATTTAGTGCATATAAAACCTATGCACTAAATAATTTTCAATTAGGCCTTCATTTTTTTTTTGTTACATTTAAGGCCTATATTCTAAATTAATTTATTAACTTTATTCTAAATTATTTTGTTTACATTAATCTAAATTATTTTCTTAACTTTATTCTAAATTATTTTATTAACATTATTCTGAAATTATATTCTTAACATTATTGTAAATTAGTTTGTTTACATTGATCTAAATTAATTTATTAACTTTATTGTAAATTAGTTTGTTTACATTAATCTAAATTAATTTATTAACTTTATTCTAAATTATTTTGTTTACATTAATCTAAATTATTTTCTTAACTTTATTCTAAATTATTTTATTAACATTATTCCGAAATTATTTTGTTAAAATTATTCTAAATTATTGATTCGATATTATTCTTTAAATAAATACAAATATAAATAAAAGTAAATGGACTAAATTAATAAAAGCAAATGGACTAAATATAAATAAAAGCAAATGGACTAAATATAAATAAAAGTAAATATAACAATATCTCATTTCATTGATAATTCATTCATTACAATTATTCATTACAATTATTCATACAATAATTTTGAACTTATTCACTAAATCTACTTATTTTATCCTTCTTGGGGTAAAAAGTGAACAATTTTCGTGGGGTAAAATAGTGAGCAGCCTTCTTGGGGAAAATACATCATCAACCCTTGGGCTAAATTTAAATCTGTTTTTTTTTACCACAAGAAGTTCTTTTTATCCACGGTAAAAAGTTTCTGCGGTTAAAAAAACAGGTTTAAAATTATCCCAAGGGTCGATCACTTCCCCAAGTCGGCTACTCACTATTTTTCCCCGGCGAATTTTGATCACTTTTTACCCCAAAGAGAGTATTGAAAAAAAAAACAAAGAAAGAAGAGAATTAGAGGGAGAGAGTGGGAGGAGATAATGTGAGGAATATGGGAAGTATGTGAGGGTATTTATAGGTAGAAATGTGAACCTAGGTTGTATCTAACATAAATGTGGTAAAAAAAAACGTGTGAAAGTGGTAAAAAACGTGTACATTGAATGTTGAAAAGCTGACCAAAGTTGGAAAAACGTTTGTTCTTCACCGGCCAACTAGCGTGAGTTAACTTGCGCTAGTACTAAGTGATGTGTGACTTAAGTCACCTTCATATTACATTAACGCATGTTGAGTCACGTAGCGTGACTTAACATACGTACAAAATACACTAGCGCAAGTTAAGTTGCGTAGGGGCATTTTAGACTTTTACTTTGGGACTGAGCAATACTGTTTGGGTAAAGAGCAGAATTCAACCATTTTAAATTCAAGGATGAATCATAAGTGTATATCAAGATGATGATATACCGAATAACATACATCAAATATGCACTACTAAAAAAACGCGAATTAGAGACGGATTTTAGGGAGGGACAAAATTCCCTAACTAATTGTGACGGAATTAGGGACGGATTTTAGTATTAAATACAAATATTTAATTGCCAATTATTAGTGAGGGAATGGTTTAAACATCCCTCACAAAATATCCCTCACAAAACATCCGTCACTAAATCCCTTGCAAAATTGATGAGTTAAATGTTTGTTAAGGAATTTGTCATGGAACTGAGCCCTCTCTAACGATTCCCTCACTAAAATCGTCACTAATGTCAATTATATAGTTGGTGAGGCAATTAATCCCTCACAAACAATTAATGAGAAAAGTGAATTATTCCCCCCAATTGTTTCACGTTTTGGCTTTCCCTCTCTTATACTAAAATATTCCCCCTCTTTTTTTTTTCACAAACCCTAAAATAACATTTTTCCCCAAAATTTGGCTCCAAGTTTTGAACCCAAAATTAGAATGTTCTCTCAAATTCATTGAACCCACAAAGATGAAATCAGTACCAAAATCACTTAATACTCCCTCTCGTTCCAAAATTTTCCCCCAAATTCATTGAATCTTCACTTAATCTCAGAATCCTTCCTTCGTTTGTTCTCCCAGAATCGTAATCCTTCCCAGAATCGTAATCTTCACCAAAAATCTCTCAAATCTTCACTTAATCTCGCTGAATCTCTCCGAATCTCACCGAATCTCTCAGAATTTCTTTCTCTGAAATCTTTCCTTCTCATCGATGAACTCACACTCATGGTAACATCTCTCTCTCTCTCTCTCTCTCTCTCTCTCTCTCTCTCTCTCTCTATCAATCAAAGAAATTAATTTATTTTTTTATTTTTTATATTTTATTGCAATTTGTTTTGGGTTTTGTGGTGTAACAGTGAACTCACTCTCCTTTCTGAATCCAAAAGTGAATCAGTGAACTTGCTCACACACATTCTCTGAAACAGGTGAATCCAAACCCTTACCTATGTTTGTTATTAATTTTGATTTTTAATATTGTATTTTGAATGATTGTTGTTGAAGACTGAGATTATTTAACTTTTGATTTTGTTGAAGATTGGTAGTATAAGACTTGTTTTTCAATGAATTCGTGTTGGACTTTCTGTTTTTCAGCTATCCTTCAGTTCCTAGGCTTGTGCTAGAATTGGTTTTGTAAGCTGTTAGGTTACAATTTAAAAAAATAACGGTTTTGCAGCTAAACTGCTACTTCAATTTAACATGGTATATATTGCAAGGTTAGAACATTAAAAAAGGATGATATTGTAAAACAAATGCAAACAGAAATGAAAAAAATTGTAAACAAAGTTAGTTACCAAGATTTTCAATCAATCGAGTTTTGGCTAGAAGAATTTACATTGATGAAATATGTGTCCTTAAACTACCACACAATAGAAAGTTTTAAATAATTTTTAGAAATGTTAACTTAACTACATCATATATGGTTTTAAATAATTTTCCTAGGCTGCACTATGGTTTTTTTTTGAAACAGCACGTATATTAATTGTCTTGCACAAGAAGTACGACAGGCTGAGAATGATACAAAAGAGAAGGCATGGCATAACTTCACTACTCAACCGTAGGAAGTTAGTGCACATCCTGAAGGCCAAAAACAAAGGCTGAGATGCCACAACATTACAACAGCAAACCAAAAACAACACCTAAACCAAACTGATAACAGCCAAACAAACACGAAACAGCCGGCCAGAACCTCTCAGCAACCAAAACTGTCACGCCACAGCCTGCACACAGACTCCTAGTGCTAACAACCTATGTCAAGTTATTGAAGTATTATTAAATGAATAACCAAAAAATATATTAATACATGAACGGTCTTAAAATATAATTTCAGGTGTCTAAAACAATTATTAACATATGTACATGAAGTAAACATGTCATCAAAAATTGAAAGAGGATAAGTGATAATCACAGATTCAGCCCAACGTATAACCTTTATCGCCAGTCAGTTTTGTGTCTCAACCATTATAATTTGGAAATTATATTTAAATGCCAAACAAGGCGGTTGAACGCAACTGAGTTTGAATGGATCAAACTCAATCCACTGAAGAACCTTCACCAAAGGAAATCAGCCAATTTTACCTGCTACTGTCCAGAGTTTCCCAAAAGTCGCTCAACCGCTGCATGATCATTCCCTGATGTAGCAATAAGAGTCGGCTGCACTATGGTTGTACGACAGTTAGCAAGTTTTTTTGAGTTTGTTTAGCTTTCCCTGATTTGTATTGTTGCGTTTTGATGTTGGTGAATGTTGTGTCTGTATGGTTACTGTTACGTGTCTTGTTGGAGTTTTGCCTCTGCTAGTATGTTGGTGAATTTAACTTTTTGTTTTGTTCATATAATACTTTACAAAACATAAAGTTAAATTCAAGCTCTGTCAAGTTATTATATGAACATGACCGACAGTCCAATATATTGTCTATTTGTGATAGATTAAACCCATTTTCAGTTATAAATAATAATGTGATCCAAATGTTCTTCATATTTCACCAAAAATTATAACAAGACATGTAGGCTTGTAGCAAAAAAATATATAGATGTAAGCAGATCTAGTAAATGAAAATTGAGTAGGTTTTGCTTCCTGCTTGTTTACATGCTCTGTTGCAGTCCTATTTTATTCATTTATTGGTTTTCCCATAATACATTTGTATTGCATAAGCTAATGGACATTATAGAGCATGTAAACAAGTGAGGGTGTTTGGGACTGTTGTAACAGTGCTGCTGTTGTGGCTGTTTTGGTACTGTCTTTTCTTGAATTAGACAGCTTGGTGCCTGTAGAAACTGTTAATGGGGTGCTGTTTTGATTGCCTGGGCATTAGGGGCTGTTTTTACTTTATGCAGCTAGCGTTTTTGTGCTGCTATTTTTTCTGCACTGAAATAATTGCTGTAAGTTATTACTTCATGAACTGATGCTATTTTTAATTGTTTTAATAGTTCTGCACTGAAATAATTGTTCACTGATGCTATTTTATGGAGGTTATGCACTGATGCTAATTGTTAAGCACATATTAAGAAATAATATAAATGTACCTATGACGTAGATTGAGCACTACCATTTCAATTTTCTTTTTTTTTCTTCCATACCAATCCTAACTCCACTTGATTATTTTTTTGACATAAAGAACTCCATATGAAACTATGTCCATATTTAAGAAGCAGATTGAGAAAAATAATGAATTGTCTTGATAGGACGATATATTAGAATGTTAGTTTGTTTGATGCTTCTGGAAAACTGATATAGGCAAGCAGTGAACACATCATAAGTTTTTAGGACAACATACCGGGTAAAAATCAACAACATTGTTTTTAGATAAGGTTTTAGGCGGTGGATTTTGTTTGTTTGTTTGTTGCTGTTATTCATCTGTTATTCACTCTGCTATTTTGCAGCTTGTTTTTCTGTCATGGGGTTTGCTGTTCTGCTTTTTCCCTCCCTCTCCTTTCTGTTGAGCGGCTGTTGGTGTGTTTAGTTTGGTGTTTTATGGCCTGTTCATAGGTGAGGCAGGGGTATGCTTGGTACTCGTAGGTATTCTACTACCTCAGCGATTGATGCCACCTTATTTTTGGTTTTTTGGGTTGTTGGTAGTTCCGTATATTTGCGGCTACAATTGTATTTTTCCCTTGTATCCGCGAGTTTTTTTGCTTCTTGCAATGGCTCGACGTGAATAAATTTCCTTGTGACTCTTTATGTATTTTTGAGAGTTTCCTTGTGTCTCTTTATGTATTTTGAGAGTTGAACAATGGTTGTAAACTTATTGAGAGTTTCCTTATGACTTTTATGGTGACAAATGTATGTGTTGGCTATGAAGACAATTTATGAAGTGGTTTTTGTTGTATATTTATAATTTCCAACAAGTTCAATATGGTTTAATATAGTAAATGCATATACAATATTAATATAATCAATTAATGAAATCTGGTTTGAAATGGAACATTAATCCGCTGATGCAAATTTCTGTTTGAATTAGTGAGGGAAATAAATTTCTCACTAAACTTGTAGTTTGTGAGGGAATTCAATTTCATCACAATTTATGCCTTCAAAATTTGAGAGGGAAAACCAATCCGTCACTAATTACTGACGGAAATATTGGTAAAAATTGATGGAATAGTCCCTCACTATTAGAGAGGGAACAAGAATCCCTCACTAATTACTGACGGATTTGTCCAAGGTTTAGCACATTTCTGGTTCATATTTAGTGACGGATTTATATGATTAGGGACGGATTGTATCCGTGTCAATTAGGGACGGAAACCAAAATCCCTCACAAAAATTTAGCAAGGCCAATATTCTTAAGGGATTACCGGTCGTCACTAAATCCCTCACTAAATTCGTTAGTGAGGGAATTATGGTAGTTTAGTGACGGATTTCTACCCTCTCTAAAATTGATTTTTCTAGTAGTGATGTATGTGTACGTGAAAGTGAAAAAAATAGGAAAGGCGATGTGCAAGAAAAAGAAATATTGTTGGAGTGTTTACCCATTAAAAATAAGTATTCAGAGTTATCGTATCCATTAGAGGTGTTCAAGGGGCAGTTTAATTCGGTCTTGAGGCCAAAAGTCATCTGAACTGCATGCAACATAAAAATTATGCGGTTGGGTTTGGTTCGGTTGACTTTTAAAATAAAATATGAATCAAACCAATGTGGTTTGAGTTGGATCGGTTGGCCCGGTTTTTTTCAAGACAATACAATTTTTTGTTTCCAAACATTAAAATCGAATTAAAAATCTATAACACCACATATTTTCAGCAATGTTTCCGCCGATAATTTAATTTATTTTTTTGGTTCAAAAAGAGAAAAAGAAAATTATGAAATTAAACGAATATTCCTAGGCATGCAAGCCCCGAAAATATCCTCAAACATGATACTTTGTGGCTCCATTGAGGGGCCTCTAAAATAATGGACGAAAAAGAAACTTGTGTTAGACTAAACGCGACTAACCAATCTGTATTTTTGTTGTCTTCACGCCAAGTGTGGTTGACATGAATCTACCAAGGAAGATCAATGAGATCACGAATATGAAAAATCAGGACAGGGGTAGCTCTACTAAGCTTGCAGTTGTCTATGACCATTGAAGTCTCGAATAAGGCCTGCATAACTTACAAGGTCTAACGACTCCTTATAAGCTCCATCACAATTATGTTTGACCCAATCTTCATGTGGTTTCTTCCAGCCAATGTACACAGTGTCAAGATGTCCCGACTCTTCTGTTAGATGAGGACACTCGCCCCTCTCAATAGCTCTAACCAACTCAAGAATCAGATGAATAGGATTAGTAGGCCTATGAAAATCCTCCTCAAAGATTAAAAAAAAAATGTACAAAAAGTAATACTATTATGTATGAAATGTAAAAGATTTATGATTTTATCATCCTATAAAATTTCAGGTAGCGCATAAAAACTTTTTTGAAATAAAAAACAAAGAAGAAACTTAACAAGAGAAACAATATGTCATTTTATGAAAATTTCCGCTGAGTTTCAATTATTATTGGTCTAGATGGCATAGTTTCAATATGTAGTGCTTTGGTCTGGTTTAGTTCGGTTGGTAAAATAAAATCCGCAAATCGAACCAAACCATGCGGTTGAGTAAAAAAGTGATCTGAATACATAAAAACCAAATTCGATTTTTTGCGATTTGGGTTGATTCGGTTTGCGCTTTTTCTATTGGATTGGTTCGATTTGTGATTTTTTTCTGGTTGGTTAGGTATCTCGACGGCTTTTCATGGAAACATCTAGGATCACCTTTTGCAATTTGGTGGGTTAGGTGGATTCTCTAAAAATTCTCGTCTGACTTTTAATATTTTATGGATTTCAGTTCTCTGTGTTATCTGGAAGGAAAGAAATGGAAGGATATTTCAACAAAAGAGTGAACTTAATCAAGCTTTGTGTGAAAAGCTTAAGCTGTAGACTTATTTGTTGTTAAAATCGTACTATATCTTATTCGATTTTGACCACCTCTTTTGGCGGCAGAATCCTTTATCTTTCTTAAAAGCAGTATTTTAAGTTTGTATTTTTTGTTGTTGTAGTGGTTCGGACTTTGTAACTTAAACAAATATGTCTTTTAACGACTCTGACACACCTTATACTGAAGAAGTTGTCCTTAATTTTTAATATATTTTCGTTAGCTTCTTAGAAAAAATGTAAAACACTTGCAATACAAATTAAATAAATTTAAATTTTATGCAAACATTAGTTAGGATTAAAAACATGTGGAAACAATAAATAAATAGAGTTGACGTGAGACGTACTTTTTGACAGGAGTTGACGTGAGATTTATGAAACTTGTAACATATGGCTCGAGTTTTTTTTATATGTTAACCGAGTTGCTAGTGTTTTGATCTATGAAAGCAACAATTACTTATATTAATTAGTAGAACAATGTTATATTATATATATAGGATAGGATCAATTAACACCATAATTCAAACTTAAAGATATGACATCAATGATAAATCTTATCTGTATAATTGTATTACAAAATCGACTGTTAGATTGAAAGATATTATAACATAGATTATATCTATAAATTTTTATATTAATCGAAAATCATTTATGTAAATAAATCTCATACAAGGTTAGACAGGTAGTTTTGTTTCGTATTAGGGTCAAAAAATTATAAATTCCGCTAAATCCTAGTTTAAAAGAGTAAAAAAAACACTATTCAAATACAAAATTGTTGTCGTATTAGACCAAATGCCAATAATTTCTCTCTTGTTTGACTTAAAGACCAAATGCCAATAATTTCTCTTTTGTTTGACTTAATTTCCACGAATCCATGATCAATGCACATGGTGCTATCTTTCCAATATTGTGCTTGGCCTAGAGATAGGCTAGGCTATATCACATCCTTGTGCATTCGTCTAACTTGGTAAATTGTTTTTTCGTTTAAAAAAATATTTGCTGTGCAAAGTTTTCAAACAAATCTATTGTTAAAGTAATAAATTAAATCTAAGAAAAGCTAATCAAAAAACACCCCAACACTTTATCTTATAAAAAACATTTGTTGCTTTGCTAAAAAAATCAGAGAGACAAACTTGCTCTTGAGAACAAGTCATGATGTGGAAACATGCGATTAGGCTTAAAATATAGGAAAATGCTACTTCTTCTGAGAAATAATTTCTCGAGAACATCACGACCTTGCATTTCTCCACCTTATTATTGGCCAGCTACCCATGTATTGTATTAAATGCTTCAATCTGACGGTTACAAACCATTCGTGATAATTTTATGATGTTTTCTTCCCCACTAAATAGCACCCCTCTAAAATATAAGCATAAATGTCACAAGAAACAAAAGAGAACTATTTTCCGACCACAGAGAAGAGAAGTAATCTTTAATAAAAGGTAATAATAATTCACCAATGAAACCATAAGAATCTCTGCTTCAGTCACATCCAGATTTAAATATCAATGTAAATTTGTAAAACATTAAATATTCTAACTAAATAATTCTTTACGTGTATCCGTATTACAAAATTTACTCCAGTATTTTGGTAAACAACTTAAAAAATTATTTCCCACAAATACAGAAAAACTTAAAAATATTCTTAAAATTCACAAGTTTGAGATGAGTCATGTATGTCAATTATTCATTGGAATGAATCCAAGTTTGGGGGTTAAAGCAAGGGGATCCGTTAGCTCAGTTCCTATTTCCTTCGATTGCCAAAGGTTTTATTGGTCTAATGGACAATGCGGTGTTTCGTAGTTTGTTCAAAGGTTTTGAGGTGTCGAGAGGAGGGAATGTGGTTTCTCATCTCCAATATGTGGATGATACATTTTGTACGGGTGAGGTGACGGTTGATCATCTTTGGACAATAAAAGCAATTCCTAGGGGTTTTGAGATACGGTGTCGGGCTTGAATGTGAATTTTCACAAAAGTTGTTTAATGGGAGTTAATGTGGCTCCGGAATTCATGTATGTGGCTACAAGTTTCCTTAATTGTAAAGTGGGCTCAATCCCGTTTCTGTATTCGGGGCACCCGGTTAGTGCGAATCCAAGGAAGTTGTCTAGATGGTGGAGAGATTTGATGAATTTGGTGGTGGTGGGAGGAGTAAGGTGGTTTAATAGGGAATTAGAGAGAAAATTGGGTAATGGTATGAGAACTAGTATTTGGAAAGATACTTGGTTGTCAAATGAGTCTCTACATGATTGCCACCCTCGTCTTTTTTCTGTAACTGATGATAAAGACATCAAGTTAGGGGAATTATGGCAAGTTGGAAGAGAGGGTGGAATTTTTTGTGGCGTAAAGGTTTGTTTGTGTGGGAGTTTGAGCTTGTTCAACAACTTAGAGAGACTTATATGGGTTGTGGTGTGGGATGGAGAGGACTCTTGGGTTTGGAAGTCGGATGAAGGGGGGTTTTCTCGGTAAAATCTTGTTATTTGGCTCTTGAGAAGTTGTGGTTACTAGAGGAGGGAGTTAGTTTGGAGGAGGAGGTTGTGTTTCGTTACCTTCGAAGGTGGTGGCCTTTTCTTGGATGGTTCTTCTTGATCGTATTCCAACACAAGATCAAATCTCCCAAAGAGAAACTTGTTGGATGCGGGTAGCTCAATGAGATGTTGTTTTTCTGATTGTGTGGTGGAAACGTCGATCCACCTATTCCTTCATTGTGAAGTTATTTCAAAGGTGTGATTAAGGGTGATGAATTGGTTGCAATATCAACGCTTGTTAGACATCAATACGTCTTTAATTTGAAGTATTAGCAATACATATATGATATATTGCTTGCTGGTCAGATTTGGCTGAAAACTTAAAGCATATAATAACGCTTAAGCTCGTGAAATGTTCGTGATATGAGTTTTCACAAGTATGTCTCATAATGCTAATGTGGTTTATCTGGAGTCACAAATGTTGAAGTAAAATCAATATGATTAACTAAATGAGGAAAAAACTTAGACTCTGCAAATATAGTCCTGCATAAGCCTTATATACATATCCACGTTTTCCTTGTACTTCTTGTTGCAGATTCGATGAGAAAACTCACACCAATAACAACTTGATGTGTGGAGCAAGGGATAATAAAGCAACCAATAATCAAAGTGAATAGAACAGTTATAATCACAAGCCAAAAGTAGAAAACAACACAGCAAGAGAAAAGAAGAAGAGAGAACCCAAAGAATCTGTTTACCCAGTTCGGTCCAAATTGACCTAGTCTGGGGGAGAGAGCAGCCCTCCGTCCCACTATATGATGAGTAACGTTACAAAAGAGATGGATTACAAGAATAAGTCTCCCGCCTAATTCTACCCAAATCCCAGCCTCTTCCCGTAACCAAGAGACTCAATCCTAATAGTGTTTCCCAAGGTGAATCAACCCTCAAAACCTAGTGTTTGTTCCAAAGAGACAAACTCTATACAAACCCTAGTTTTGTTGTTGCCTTTCTAAACCCTTGTTTCAGCCCCCTCTATCTCAAGGTTTACACTGATACAATGTCTATATTTATAGTAAAAGAAACTCCCATAAAATTGTACCAAATCTGGCCCAAAAAATACGTTTCTGAAAAATAACAGCACGCAAAATCGGGCCCCGATTTTTACCATTCGGGCGCCGATTTTTCCAGTACCAAACTGCTCCCAAAGACAGCCAAAATCGGCCCCCGATTTTTGCCATTCGGGCCCCGATTTGTACTTTCAGCAAACATCAATTTTTGGCCTCCAAACTCCAATTTTGAGTCACTTTCACAACACTTCTTAATAGTATAAAATTGCAAATCAGTGCATTTTTGTAGGATGATATTTTATAGACTAGTTATAATCTATGAAGCACTAATCTAACATACACCAGAACACTAGACATGACAATTATACGTAGACATCAGCGATAATTTGAAAAGTGGAAGTGATTGGACAACAAACTCGCTTTCAATATGATGTATCGGGGCTACAAAAGTTATAACTCCTAATTTAACATCATCCTTATTGAAACTTCTTCAAAAGGTTTGGTTAGTGATGGCTTTCCTGTGACAAGTTTGGCACACACTATTTGCATTGTTGGTCTACACCTTGGCTGAGAATGAACACACTGAAAGGCTAGTGTTGCTATAAGACTTAAACTCTGAGCAGATTGTTGATTGATAGTTGCTATTAGTCTCTTGTCTATTAAATCTTTAAGCAGAATATTCCTAGTGGATGAAAATCTTAATGATGAAACAAGTTCTCCAGGATGCTTTCCCATTATAATTTCAAGAGCAACCACTCCAAAGCTATATACATCACATTTCTCGGTCACGCTATCAGTATAAGCAAGTTCTGCATCAAAAAATGAGTAAAGTTAGAAAAACAAACACCATTTTAATTAAGAATTATTTAAGTTGAAGAAACTTTTCTTAGAATTTAGATTGTTCATAAATGGTCCCCACAAAACCAAATTATAAAATCATAACTGATGAAGTCTTTTTTGGTGTCAACCGGGTATCCTCTGTGCGTAACTGCTGATACCAATTCCTTGTAAACATTATTTAGATCACACCTTTTGTTCAACTAAAAGTGCTCATGCTTCGGTTCATTTTGTGATTAGGACAACCAAAGTATAATTTATGAACATAAACCAAACCAAATAGAATATTAGGACTATTTAAGAAAACCAAAAACCGAACTGAACTGCACTGAAAAGAATCGAACTCTGACGAATATTTTAACAAACTGAACTGAATTGAACTAGTTTAGTTTAGTTCGTTAACTGTCGGTCACAATTTGGTGCTTTAGTTCGATTTAATTTAACAGGTCGGTTTATGGTTTTGTTAACAGTCCTAATCTCTGTCAAGCTCCAAATTTCCTGCTATCAAGACAGTTAAAGGCAGACTACAGTTAAGGGGGAATTTCCAACAATTAACATATAAAAAAGATCACCTGGTGCGATATATCCATAAGTGCCAGCAAGTACTGTTCGATTCGACGAACTAGAATTTTGAAGTCTAGCTATGCCAAAGTCAGAAAGACAAGCTTCCATTTCTGAGTTCAAGAGAACATTTTTGGTAGTCACATCTCTGTGAATAATTGCTGGCTTGCAATCATAATGAAGATAAGATAAGCTATGTGCAATTCCTTTCACAATTTCAACCCTCTTGCTCCAATCCAACTCCAACGCTTCAACATCATTGTGTAGAGCACAATACAAACTTCCCTTCTCCATGTATTCCAAAACCAAAAACATGCATCTATTGTGCAAGCAAAAACCATAAAGCTTCAAAATATTTCTATGCCTTATCTTTGTCAACATTCTCACCTCATTCTTGAAAATCTTTCTAATCAATGGTTCATTAGCTTCTAAATTGTGGAGTTTCTTCAATGCCACTACTCTACCACTAGGTAGCCTTGCTTTATAAACACTACCATAGCCACCTGCTCCTATGCAATATTTGTTGTCAAAATTATCTGTTGCTTGAATTATATCTTCATATGCAATTTTACCATCATAGTTCCATATTGAAAAAAAGTCACCATTCTTCATAGTTTTTGTTCTTGAAATGAAACTACAAGCCTTACACCAACATAAGAACACATACAAAGAGCATACAAGAGCAAGGATAGATATGAGTGGAATGAAAATCTTCATATGAGTCTTGAGTCTATTTTTTGTTTTCGTAGGAGAGGAGTAACAAGTAGTTGAATATCTAAATTGGTTGCACAAAAACTCATTTCCAATAAACGCGTTCGGCTTGACGGTGTCTTGAAGACTAGAAGGAATCTTACCCTCAAGAGAATTATAGGACAAGTCAATGTTCCTCAACAATACTAATGAACTTGGAATGGTACCAATGAGGTGATTATGACTAAGATCCAATACTCTTGTG
The DNA here is from genome assembly GCF_051527215.1 of Medicago sativa. Classification (NCBI taxonomy): domain Eukaryota; kingdom Viridiplantae; phylum Streptophyta; class Magnoliopsida; order Fabales; family Fabaceae; genus Medicago; species Medicago sativa. Next base: position 9,045,082 of record NC_140755.1, on the reverse strand, counting down.
TATTTCACATTCCCAAGTTGATAAGGTATTTCACCACTTAATAAGTTATGACTTAGATCAATTAAATCAAGGTTAACAAGCTCACCAATATGAGAGGAAATGCTTCCTGTTATATTGTTATGGTTCAAATTCAACACTTTCAAGTTAGAGCAAGCTGAAAGACTAGTTGGAATTTCTCCATAAAATATGTTCCTAGAAAAGTCTAAAACCAATAGTTTGGACAATTTTCCCATCTCAGAAGGTATTACACCAAAAAATTTGTTGTCTGAAATTTTCATATGCTCCAATTGTGTCCATTTCACAAGCTCATGTGAGATGATAGAAGAAATATTATTGCTGGACAAGTTTAGTTCAATCAAATTAATCAAACTATACAAAAAGGACAGTGATTCACAACCAAGATTGTTACCACTAAGATCAAGATATAGAAGGTTGTTCAAATTCCCTATTTCTAAAGGTATAGTGCCACTCAAATTGTTCATACTAAGAGACAAATATTTCAAACTTTTCAATAAACCAATCTCAATAGGTATTAGACCAAAAAAACTATTATGACTCAAATCCAAATGCATCAAATTTTGCAACCTTCCTATCTCTATAGGAATAGACCCACTAAACATATTAGCATCAAGATGTAAAAAGGTCAACTTAGTCAACTGACCTATAGAAGATGGAATTGAGGCATTAAGCTTGTTTCTAGAAAGGTTGAGGGTTATCAAATTTTTTAGACTCCAAATATTTGATGGTATATGACCCTCAAGATCATTAGACGAAAGGTCAAGAAAAATGAGCTTGGAAAGAGTAGCTAGTTCAAATGGAATGTTACCAATGATTCCATGTGAAGCTAAATTAAGGTGAACAAGGTTTGTGAAAGAAGAGAAATGGAATTTACCAAACTTGTCTCCTAATTGAATTTCAGGTGGTAATGAAATGTTTGTAATGCTTCCTTCATTGTTGCATGTTATACCTGGCCATTGACAACGAGTTGGAACATGGTTGGTGATGTCATTCCACCAACCACTGTTAACAAGAGCTTGTGCTTCTTTCTCTAGTTGTAATGGTGATGATTTTGATGCTGAAACTAACATAATTGCAATCAAGAAATAAGTCCAAGCTCCTATCACCAAAGCCATGATATACAGAACCATAGAAGATTTTATTTTTGTGTGGACAACAATGTCACATATTTAAGGTTGATCTTTAACTTGCTTGTTTTTTTCCTTAAAGGTTTGGTCAATTGAGTTATTCCTATTTAAGACGCGTGAGTCGTTAAGACATGTCGGATATTAAATATGAGTATTTCTTTTAACAAGAATTTAAACTTTGGCGAACTTTAGTTTGCCATGTTGGAGTCTGACATCTTCCACTAGATAGATCTTTGGTACCTGATCTATGAAGCATTGACATTTCTAGGATTATGTGTCACGGTGTCTAACACGCTTCATTGTCTGACACTCATATGACACTTGGACAACGGTCGTTAAAAATCTAAAATATTTGTTTTTTTCTTGGTATTCCTTAGATTGATGTCCGACATTTGTATGATATTCACACAACACATCGAACAAACTATAACAAGTGTCCCAGAAGAAAATGTTTTTTCTTTTGCTTTGACACATCTTATATACTCTACTAGGACACATCTAAAAAACAACTACATTGGTTAAAAAAATGTGTCAAAGCAATGCGGGGTTCAATATATTAAATTTGATTACAATTTTTTTTTTTATAGTAGATAGATAAATAAATGTCAAAATATTATGGCATGTTGTTTTCATTTTTTTTTTATATGAAATGAATTACGCAATTCAGACGCACATGTATATAATTTTATTCTCAATCTATATCTTTTAAAAATAATATTAACATTTTATTTAATTATAAAAATAAATTAATATATGTTTAGCGGTGCCGATTTTCTATGTCTTTATATTATTATTGTCGACGTATCTATATTCGTATCCGTATTGTGTCAGATGACTGTGTTGAAGTCCATGCTTCATAGTAGTTGATCTTAATTTAACTTCATTACTCTATTTTTACCTTTTTGATTTTCGTTTTTTTTTTCTCTTAAAACATATTAAGGAACTCACCTTCAAAAAAAAATATTAAGGAACTCATTAAATTTTATTATTTTTGATATAATTATTTATCTTTGACATGTAATGCCCTAAATAATTTATTATCTCATTTTATCTATTTTCTATTCTTTTTTTCAAGTAACCTAGTGACTTAGGCTCACACATTTTAAATATGTAGAAGTATGAACTCCGGCTCCTGCATAATATTATTTCTCTCTTCCAATTTTTTTTTTAATATTCTCTTTACGATAAATATTTAAGGTTTTAACTGACAAAATACTAGTAAATAGTGCATTAAATTTAAAATAAGAACAGATCATTTTTCCTTAAAAAACAAGTACATAGGAAATGAGAGAGTATAATCTAAGAAAAGGTTTGTTAATTAAATGTTATAAGCTCCGACTTTTATGTTGGATACTTTAGTACAAAACAAGTTGGGTTGGTCTAACTTTAGAATATTTTGATCTTGGAAGTTTTGACCTGGTCCCCTTCTATTTGTAATTATCTCTCCTTTATATGAAATTTTGGTTGGTTAGCTCTTTGTTGCCAACTTTTTTTGCAAAAAAAAAAAAAAATTAAATGTTATAAGCCACAACTTGATAGTCAACATGACTTTTATATTAATTCCCTAAAAAAAATGACTTTTATATTAATAATTGATTGATGACCACGTTTCATAGCTGGAGTAGGATATTCCGGTCAAAACAAAATGCTGGAGTAAGATACTATACTCAAGAATGGACTTTGGGTTGACATTGTAAAATTCTGCTCTTTACCAACCAAAAATGTTCATTCTCAACTGAAATATAATGCTCCTGTGTGAGTTAACTCATGCTAGTATAAATTTCTGCGTGAGTTAAGTCACGTTGATTAAACACTAGTGTGCGTTAACTTATGTAGATGTATTTTTGGAATTTCAGTTAGAAATGAGCAAAAAATGTTGGGAGAAATTTGACATTGTATAGGTATGTAGGACTAATTTTGTTTCGACGTGTGTGAGATTGAGTTGTAACCATTTTTTAAGTTAATAACTAGTTTTTTTTTTTTTAAGGAAAAATTAATAACTAGTTGTTGTGTAAGATTTGTTTTACTTTTTATCTATGTATTAGGTACATAAACATTTTCATGCACCTTAGATACGGTTGATTGTTCATTTATATTTTTATCAAAACTAAAAGGGTTAATAGGTCTTTATCCCCTGTAATATAGGTCATTTTCGGTTTTTTCCTTGTAATTTTTTTTTTGATTACCTCCCTGTAAAAAAAATTTGTTTTGATTTACCCCTAGTAGGCCAAACAAAAACCAATTTTATTTTATTTTCAAGAAATTTTCGTTTTTGTTTGGCCTATTAGAGGGATAAATCAAAACAATTTTTTTTATAGGGGTTAAATAAAAAAAAATTTACAAGGGAAAAACCGAAAATGACCTATATTACAGGGGGTAAAGACCTATTAACCCAAACTAAAATTAAATTTCTCACGTCAATTGTGTGTGAGTTTGTATTGTCATTGGATAAAAGAAAATGACTAACATCAAGAGTTAAACTAATCAAAGACAAAATTGCTGTTATCTTTGACTAAATATGTCCATTTGTTTGCTCTCTCTTGTTTGACTAAGTCCCATGATGCACATGGTGCTGTCTAGAGTATGCATCCATCTGCCTTCGTCCACCTTAATAAATGATTTTTTATTTTTTTATTTTATTAAATTAAAAGTTATTTGTGTTAGAAAAATATATTTAAAAATTTAACCAAAAACTAGTCCAAAAATACACCAACGTATTAGAGGAAAAACAACAATGATATTTTTTAGAGGAGAAAATAATTATATTTGTACATCTCTAACTCTTAATCGTTTATTCAACATCCAATTTTCTTTTTATCTCTATCTTTCAATCACATCTTCAATTTATCTCTTCTATTACATTATTTTCTTTTATCTTTTCCAAGGTGTCAAATATGATTTGGATGTACACGGAACATTTTCCTATTATACCCGACTATTCTTGCTCACATAGACTCGGTCCACGTCGATAACAAATGCGCTACCGATACATAGACATAGAAACCCATTAATAAGTTGGATAAAACATTAGTATTAAATGTAACTATATTTGCAGTCGATATCATAATGCATCAACAAGTCTGAGATATTAGACACGCCTTTATTCTGAAGTTTTTGTGTTAGACAACCGATAGCTAGTGAGATTTTGTTGAAAACTTGAAAAGCATAAAATGCTTGTAAGGTTTTTCTGGAGTCACAATTGTTGAAGGAAAATTAGGATGATTAACTGAATCAGGAAAAGCTTGACTCTCCAAACACAGCCCAGCATGAGCTTTATAAACATATCCACTTTTACCCTTCACATCCTTAATGTAGTTACCGGTATAAAACTGCAAACCAGGGGCATTTGTGTAAAGCTCCAAAATTCTACCAGATTTCTTATCATGAACTTTTGCTGCTAGTTTAATCTTTTTTCCTTTTTCACCATCCAACACATAATTAATGTCATAACCCTTATGTTGAGCTAATTGGCTTATTCTGCTTCCTATAATTTGTGGTTTGAGAAAATCATAAGCAGTTCCTTTGACAGAAGCAAATTTTCCTGTAGGAATTAATTTGTCATCAACAATTGTGGTTTTGGAACCAAAGATTTGTATCACTTCATTTAGAATGTTGCCACTGTTTTGGCCTCCGATGTTCCAATAAGCATGGTTTGCTAAATTCACCGGTGTAGGCTTGTTTAGTGCTTTTGCTTTCATAATTATGACCAATTGATTTTTTCCAGTTAGAATGTAACTCACTGTTGCTAAGAGATCACCAGGGAATCCTGAAATTTAAATGGATGAAAATACAAATTTCATACATATGGATTTTCTATATCTTTGTCAAGAATTAATTAATCTAAAAATAGGTGTGAAGAGATATGAAGCACGCCCACTTCTCAAATTAGGCGTGTTCTGGTATTGGACACACGTCGGTGTAAGACACAGACATGACACCAACACATATGATTACACGAAATTATGTGATTTACTCAAATTATTAACAGTGCTAAAGAGAAACAGTTGATATGTTAGAGTGTGGGTTCGAATCCACATTTCTCCACTTCTGAACACCAAGTGTGAGTTGGTGAATATAAATAATAATAACATACATTTTACCCCCAAAAAAAGATAGAAGAATAACATTTACCTTCTTCACCATCAAAACTATGGTAAGTGAAGGTAACACTGGGACTAGGACCTTCTTTTTGATATCTTTTAACTTTCCAGATAACATCACTGAATCCTCTTGTTCCACCTAATTAACAAATTAGGACTATAATATATGAGATGTGTGGTGGTAAATGGACTTAATAATTATGGTATAAACAAATTATTTCTACAACTACAAGTATTAATTATTAAACATACCATGAAGTGTATTGTTTCCTTCATTAGCAACTAATTTGTAATGCTTTCCATTTAGATTAAATTGAGCTCCTCCTATTCTGTTAGCAACCCGTCCAACAGTAGCTCCAAAGTATGTTGAATCATTCTGCATATAAAATAAGCATAATTGTTGTTGAAAGAATTGTTTCATATACTTCTGCAAAATTAATTTTAAGAAATTAAAAGTGTTATCATCAAAATAAAATTAATTGAATGCATGTTTAGTATCACGGTAGATTTTCTAAAATCACAAACATGCACCGAAAATAATTTTTTTATTTTATTTTTTATAATTGGTTTTCATGGGGGTTTGTCGTGGATGCAGTGGTGTGGGTTGGACGGTGTCGTGGTGGAATCTTGGTTTCGGATCTAGCATTAGATCTCTTGGTGGTTTTGTTGAGTTGGGTTTGATTTTGTGTTTGGGTGTTGGAGGGTGGGTGATCTTTGAGTCAGAATCCCCTCTTGGTTGGTCTCTGTTTGTCCGCGGTTTTTGGTCCGGGTTCGTCTGATAAAGATTAGCGTGGAGGAGGTGATGTTGGTTTAGTAGTCCATGTGGTTGGTGGTGATGTAGGTGACGAGTTAGGTGGTGGGAGGTGATGGTGGTGTTGTTGTGGTGGTGGGAGGAGGTGATTGTGGTGATGTTGTGGTGGTGGGAGGAGTTGATGGTGGTGATGTTGTGATAATGGAGGTTGTGATGCTGTTGTGGTGGATCGGTGGTGAGTAGAAACGGGTTTCGGGTTGTGTGGTGGTGGGTCCGGGTGTGGTGGTGGTTTTGTGGTGCGTGGCGGTGATGATGCAGCAGGGAGATAGAGCATTGGATTCGTTTCCTCTGGTTTTTTTCGTTGAATTTCGAAGGTAGCCCTTTGTTAGGTGATGTTTCATGTGGTTTTTTACATTTTGTCTTTGATGCAGGAGTTCATGGGTTTACCCATTTACCCTTTGTATGTTGCTACTTTACGATTCCTAGCCTAGCACTCGTTGTGTTGGTTAGGACTCATTGTGATTTGATAAATTCCATTTTGGCTTCTAAAAAAAAAAATTGGTCATATAACCCCATTTGTAGTCTTCAATCTAAGATTATAATTCTCTTGTATTGATGGGTCAAAGTACCCTTGTACTCTTTTTAATCTATTTTTCTTATAAAAAAAAATAGAGTAATTTAATTCCCACTACATGCCTCCCTAAACTTAGATCCATTTTACGTGCCTCCATAAACTTAGATCAATTTTACGGGCAATAGGATATTTTATATGTCCCTGAAACATCTCTAATGAGAGTATTTATGAGGGTTTTGTTAAAGAATGATCTTGTTCTTTTTTATTCTACCTTAAAGGAAATTTGATGTGGCAAAATAGTATGCATAAATTTTGTTGAAGTAACTTTAGATACGCATGGTATAGTATTGTAAGAATTAAAAAATTGGTTCATTCATATTAGAAAATATAAAAATGCAGATTACCTTTTTTTGGACACAAAGTGGATAGGTTGATCAAGAGTTGCATAATTTTTTTATCATTGAAACAAAATGTGTATGGATTGCACAATATGAAATGGTGTTATGGGGGACTACTACGGAAAATGTGTATGGATTGTATAAGTATATTTTTTGGGGAAGTGATATATTTAATTTCCTAAAAGTTTAAAAATTATTTTTTACAACAGAAAAGCTTTTACATTTTATAAACAATGAATTGATTCAATTACTATTAGTAAGAGGCTCAAACCCCTTAATAAATGGTCAGTAGTCCATTTCAGCCGTGATGAAAACTCTGTACCAATAAGATGATAACCCAAAAACTTATACATGCTGAGTTTTTAACTTTAAAGTCTAGTTGTGGAACACAAATCTAATCTTTAATCTTTCATATATCTTTTAATTAGTGTTCTAAAATTATATGTCATCAAACACCCAATATTTCCACAAGTCTTTTACATGTGAGCTAGCTAAAAGCAAAAGTTTCTTTTACATTCTTCACTCTCATAATTATGTGAAACATGGCCTCAAACCAAAAAATTATATAAAAATGAAACATGCATATAATGAATGATGCAACTAATTATTATACTATGGACATCATTGCAACCCCAATATTCCCGGGGATCGAACAAGTCCTTTTTCTTTCTGCAGGATAGTATGTTACCCAGTTACAACCTACACTCATGTTCTTTTTAGGAAACCTACACTCATGTTATCTATATATAATTAGCTATTAGCTATAATTAGTTGTCTCCTTATTAAAATTATAAAATACGACCTAATCATAGATAATCAATTTTTTTTTTTACTTAATATAGTTTCTTTTTCAATATATTGATGTAATTGGTTGGAGTTTCTTTTTCAATCCTTTAATGTAGTTTTTGGTTGCAAAGAAAGAATAATGGAAAGTATTGAATTTTCTATGTAGCCAACCAAGCATGACGAGTAGGAAGTCAAAGTGGAAAGAAGCAGTGGTAAATGAAAATTAGAATACGCTAAAATACCTATTTATTTTCAAACCAGAACCTAATGTGGACCCTTCTTTCAATGGATTGATAAAGATAAACATAAAACCTATACTAATCAAATATACAAAATGTAACTATCAAAGTAAATAAAAAAAAGGTTAATGTTAACTTGTACCTTCAAGACACATATTAAGATACTCATTATAGAAATACACATATCAAAAGGTGTGCATTCAACTTCTTAAAAGGTTAATGTTATATTGTTTTTTTCAATGCAAAATTACTCTATTTAGGTTGCTTAACATGTGCCCTAAAGGCACAAGTTAACATAACACAATTGTATGTATATTTTTTGAGTCAACATAAACCATTTTTGAACTTTTAAAAAAATTAAACACACTAATTTTTATATAGTATTTTGTATTTGATTCTAATAAATATCCTTAGGAAATTTGTTTACATTTGCCTAATATTGGGTGGATATTTCATGGAAAATACTTGGGTGACATAATGTCACCGTGACATTAAATTTGGGCCACACAAATGTGTTGTGTTGTGTGGCCCAGATGTGTTGTATGTGTTGTGTGGCCCAGATGTTGTGTGGCAATGTGTGTTGTGTGGTCCAGATTTAATGTCACGGTGACATTATGTCACCCAAGTGCTTCCCAATATTTCATGCCTGTGGGGTATAGGAGGACTCGACTTTTGGACGAGTTAGTACATGTGAAGGAAATTTGTCCACAAGCAACAAACTATACTCCTAGACTCTGGCTATAGCCAATAGAGTTGGCAAAGAGCTTACTCATACTTTTAAGAGTGTGAGTTTAATTTTCGTTGTCAGCGTAAAAACTTTGTTTATGGATAACACGTAAATAGTTAATATTAATTAATAGTTGGATATTAACTTGCGTATATTTGTCATTATTCTATGAGCTTTTAGGTTTTGTTTATAAATTAAAAAAAATTCTAAATACAATAGTTATGACATGTTTGTTTAATCTAAGTAATACTAATTGAACAATTATGAGATTTCCACATTAAGTTAATCTTTGCACAAGAAAAGAAAGTGGAGAAAGTAGTAAAGTTTGAAAACACAATACATCTATTCAAGAAAATGGTTAATTTGGAAGACACTACTAGAGTAGATCACTCACAGTGTATTCCTTAATTGAGTCATATCCAAGAACAATATCACCCAATTTTCCTATACACAAATCACATAGAAAACCAAACAAATTTAGAAACATAGCATAAATGAAGCAACATTTGAGGAAGATTAATTTAAGGAGACAAAATTGTTCATACCATTTTTATCAGGAAGAACAAGAGACACAATTGATGCACCCCAATTGGTGACTTTCAAAGAAAGACCACCTTTCTTCAGCTCAAATATTCCTACCTTTTCTTTTTCATCAGAGCCATTGACAAATCCAAAAGCTACTATGAGTAGACATAGAAGAAGCACAAAGATCTTGGTCATTTTTTTTCTTGTGTGTAGTGGTAATTTGGAATCAAATAAAGAAGGGGTTATATTATATAATATATGTTTGATCATATAAAAGGAAAATTGAGAGAAACAGTGGGAAAAAATGTATGATATAACTTCTATTTTGAGCTTATTGTCAATGTTTATATGATATTGTGACTAGGTACTTAGCTGGCCAAAAACGGATTCGGCATATTAGGTGGTGCTTCTTAATTGTCTTTATGTGGTCCCTCATGGCCTTACTCCCAAATCAATGAATTTCCATTTTCAAGGGTTTAATTTAATAATAAAATTTTGACTAACTTATGATATTTTTAGATATCTAAAATCTGCTCATTTACATTATCATCATCACGTGGTTCCTGCGCCGGTATTGAATTATAGGAGTTTGCAAAACTTGATTAATAACTAGATTTTTGATCCGTGCTCCGCTCGGGTTTATTGTAAAGAAATTGACATACGAATAATAAAATGCAATATATAATTGGTAACGGTGAAAAAAATAACACGTGATAATCTATAGTAGACAAAATAAAACACTTCATAAAATGTATGAAATTTGAAAATATTATAAAAGAAAATTAGGTTAAGTTGCTGCAGACTTAACAAAATTAATAAATAAGGATCAGGGTAGAAAATATTTGCTTCAAAAAACTAGGCAAGATGATAGGAATAAAATTGGTGCGATGCATTTTTTTAGATGAAATTTGTTAGGTTTATTGCAAACCTAAAAGTGTAGAAAATATTTGCTTCAAAAAAAAAGGCAAGAGGGTAGGAATGAAATTGGTGCGATGCATTTTTTTTTTATATTATATGGAATTCGTTATGTTAAATAATTGCAAACCTAATTTGCAAATGAGCGGGAAAAAAATTAGGTTAAGTTGTTGCAGACTTAACAAAATTAATAAATAAGGATATTAAAAGAGTAGTAACTAGTGAAGGTTGATTCAATAGATAAAAAGTTTATTCACCTATAAATTCTGAATTTAACTTCCATTGAAAATGTGATCATCTCTTTGATGAATGATTTATAAATATCTCAGTAAACGCTTCTAAATTTTGAAGTTTGTTCTGATTCCGGTGAATCTCAGGAGCTCAATCCACATAAACTTTTTCTTATAAAATAATAATATTAAAAGAGTTGTTTAATTTCAACAACAAAACCCGTACACTTTTTTTTAATGTTAAATATTAATAGTTAGTTATTAAATTAGTATTTACTCATTCGCGTGAGTTAGAATTTCGAACCTCCAACTCCTAATGATTTAACTTCAACCAGTTAAGCTATTCAAACCCTCCAAAAATCCTGATATTTGAATGTCATATCATATATATTATGTCTATTTGTCTTTTGCTTTTCCAACTTATACATATACATATTTCAAAATTACATTACATAATTAAAGGACACATTTTAAAATTTTGATATCAAAACTCATCTTAAAAAATGTTGGTTGAAGGAAGAATTGTTTTAGGTGTAGTCTACCCTAACACCTCTACCCTACTATTTTATTTACCAAGTGTGCTATGTGTTTTCATTATTATATCTTTCCTGAAGTGCTATTTATGGTCTTTATATTTTAAGGTTAAATATGTTTTTTTTCCTATCTCATTAAAAATACTTTCTTTGACTTCTCTTTAAGATCCCAAAAGTGTCGTTGTCCCTTTCAATCCAAACCTCATTACAAGATGTAGATAGCGGTGGTTGGTGGTTCGATGATTGATCGGACATTCGCACTGCCTCTCATACTTGTCCTTTAAATGGTGGGTTGTTATGAGATAAGATTCTAGGGCATCTGGTTTTTGTCCGACGGCAGCGACGGCGGTTTAGGTTTGCTCAAACTGCACCACAGTGACTTGGTTCTTGAAGATTTTTTTTTGCTTGGTGTTGTTTGTTGGATCTTGATTTATGGGTTTCCTCTGGATCAATTCCTCTTCGTCGTCGTTGTGTGTGTCGTTGTTGAAAGATTTGTTTAAGAGGGATCTGGGTCAATTCAGGTAAGATATTGAGTTGTTGTTTTAAAGAGATTTATGTTCGTCATAAACGGCTCAAATGACGTTCTTTGTGTTCGCCACTGTGGTGATTAAAAGTTGGGTGTTCAAGTCTGTTTTATCAATTGCGCTTTCAAATATGACGTCTTTCGACTGATCTCCCGGCTGCCTTAGGGTTTCGTGGTACTGCAGGTAATAGCTTCTAGGTAATGAGTGGTTGCTCTATGTTGTTCGAGCATAGTTCACATGCCGGAAATATCTGAGGACTAAAACTATCCTTTCTTGAAACAAGTGTTTAAAATATAGATTATTCTTACAAACTACAATATTATCAAAGACTAATTACTTTTAAAATTTAATTGGCATTAAACTAAAATATTCATAATTTCGTAGCAACTAAAAATATATTTAACCCCACCTTTTAAATATACACATTAAATAAAGTGACAACCAATGTTAACCATAAAGGGTAGTTCATAATTTTTATTAAAAAGATGTAAATTGTAAACTAAGTATATTCAGGTGAAGAAATGAAAGTGCAGTCGTAGGTAACCGATGAAAATGGGATAATGGATGCTAATACTAATTTGAAAACAAAATAAAATTGTGGGGTATACTTATAAAAAAATCAATAAAAAACTACAAGCATTCAAACTTATATTGTGACTTGTGGTGTGGGGGGCTGACAGATGTAGGGCCCAATTTGATTAAGAATGCATTCAAGTCTATAGAAAATTGCTCTTTAAGCCTCTAGAATTGTTCAAAAGCATCTTGAATTTTCAAAAATATCTCCAACGATAGTTAACTGTCATTCACCGCCGAATAGAAATTTGAAGCCGTCCGTTCCCAAAAACAATAGTTGAAAATTGTTCTCAGGAACGGTGGTTAGAATGTTATTGCCGAAAGATATGCAATATTATAAAATCATAATACAAAACCAAAACACAGAACGACCTATCTAGATACAATAAACACACAAACAATTCAACAATCGATAAGTTTTTCAACAACAATTAATTTGCCATAATTCAACAATACATAATCATTCATAACTCAACACTAATAGACCCTAACTTAAAATTCAAAAACAATAAACCAAAGATTAAAAATCAACAATAATTAAACATTACGAAAAATTGACGGCCACAATTTAAAATTACATCAAATCTCTAATGACACTTGTCCACTTGTAGTTCAAATGAACCAAAGGATATGAAATGCCATCATGATAAGACATCGGAAAAATATGAATTTTTTACATCACTTTCATCCATAAGAATCTTAGGATGGTAAACAATAGTTCATTTGAAATTATCATATGTAGGTTTGTGTGGTAAATGAGCATCAACACGAGATGTGGTAAAATTTTCACCAACATGATGAAAGAATATATTAAGTTGCGTCTTCAACTCAACAAAGTTGTCGATGGAGGTTAAAAATTGTCTTCTTCAAACCTTAGCATTTGACATGATCTTCTACTTTATCCATATGAAATATGATTCACTTGAGAGAGGTAGATACAAGAGAAGATGTCATAAAACAATAAAATGAAATGTAGATTTTCTGGATACATAATATTATCCTCATAAGTTGTCAGTGGATTATGAACCCCAAAATAAATAAAATATATGTATATTTATATGATGTTAGTGATATATTGGATCACACAGAAAAAATGCATGTTCATTATCGACCACAAAAAGACATGTTGGTGCATTATCAACAAAAAAAGGGTATGAACAAAAAAAAAGTGTTAATGCACTATAATATTATATTTTATACATGCCACATCCTAACTTGTGAAATTGCTTCATCTTCTTTCAATATCCATAATTCCTTGAAACAAAATTTGTATCTCTACAAATTTTCTTCCCATGACCCATCTTCATATGTCTTGTATGGTTTCCATTCCGCACACGAGGGAGGTAGTGGACAATCGTCCTTAAGAACTACGTGAAAAAATAATCAAGGATTAATCCAAGTTACATAGTTTGGGAATTTGGGTTATGTTGTGGATGACCTCTAGTTGCATAAAAGGTTTTTGAATTACCATTTGTTTATACCTTTTAAAGATGAGGAGTCGATGTTGTCATTTGTGAAAAATGCTACTTTGACACATTTGCTCCTTGATATGTAGTTTCATTGTCTAATATACTTTTTTGAGATGTTTTTGAATATCATTCTGCTTTGTCAACGTCAAAACATAACATCTGCCAATGAGTGTTTACCTCATCCAATCAAATATGCCTCTTATGATGAATCTTCATAGCAATAATACAAACACAAGACAACCCATATGATGTTCTGATCACACAAATATGCGTCTTACAATCAATACCCCTTTCCTTTGACCGAGATGCTTAGTAATAGATAAAATTCAAGGCAACTCTATAAAAGTTATACTCTAAACTAGAGTAAAATGAATGTTTTTGATATCTATGTTCCAAAATAGTACAACTCATCCCAAGATATGCTTGTATCTTATTGAACTGCAACTGTAACATATTGTGAATTGCCTAACAACACTTTTGAGCATTTAAACAGGTGTTGCATCTATGATCTTCCATCTCTGATGAAATTTTTGTATCCTTGATGTGCATTGTAAACTTGTTTTTATATTTGATGTGAATCTAGCTTCCTCCATATTTCTTGTTAGGTCCACAACTATCCTTCTCAGTTAATCTACCAGTAATATTGTGATCTTCTAACTTTGGTTCAGTTGGAAGGTTTTAAACTCCATTAAAAATACTCGGTGACTATTGATTAAATTTTGACAAATAACTAAACAACCTAAATGTACATTCACATTTCTTTGACCTTATGTCTTTTAGGTTCAATATCTTATTGGTTCCTTTGTTTACATCACCCCTTTCAAAACCCAGCACTAACATTGACGACCTTCTTTCACCACCATCACAAGATTTATCTATAATTAACGTAAATCTGGCCTTTGTTGCTTAATGGCTAACCCAATTAAGCATATCATCTCTAACATTCCATTTCTCTTTTGTGAAAAGGTAATGTTTCACATTTACTTATCACGAAGTTTTAAAACATTGGGAGTAATAATGTTATCTCTAGAGTCAATAATTGGTTTCAAATCAATGGAAGCTTCGACCATGTTTGATTTCAATTCAATGAAAACTTTAACAATGTATGATTTCAATTTGATGGAAGCTTCAACAATATATGGTTTGAATTCATCGAAAGACTTAACAATATTTAGTTTTGACTCAACGCATGTTCAGCCATAATTACAAATAAGTAACAAAACATAAGAAAAAAAACTAAATTATAAAGATGAACCGATTGAAATGGGAGTTATAACTCATTCTCAGGAACAATTACTAACTCTCGTTCTATTCGTCACATCAAGTTCTAATATAATCAAGAAACAAAAGCAATGAAATAGGTTAAAAGATGCAATACCAGTTTCTTGAGGTTAAATGGGTGTAAAAACCCTTTAGCAGTCCTTATGTGCTGATTTGACACACACATTTTGGAAAAAGTTTTGAAATTTTTGATGAATGGGTGGAATTATAGGATAGTAAGGTGGCGATAGATAAGGCTAACAAAATTGAGGTTTGTCAAATATATGATAACTTTGGAATGGCTTGGAACTCTTGCTCAACAACGAATTATAGTTAACTACCATTGGAGGTATTTTCGAAATTTTGAGGAGCTTGTGAGCAATCCTAGGTACCTAAATAACAATTTTCATCTATAGTTGCTGGCATTGCCTTCGTTGGACTTGCATTGAATTACTTCTTTAAACTGCTAGTTGCACTCTTTGATTTATGTCACATTCACTAGACAAATTAAGAATTCTTCTTTTCCCCCGACAAAAATTGCTCGCTCCCAACCAAACTTTCGAAAACACCCCTGCGTGACTTAAGTCACGCAGGTGTTGAAGGCAGCGTGAGTTAAGTCACGCAACTTGAGTTAACTAACGTTGGTTTTTCACAGCCATTTTCTTTCTCTTCTTCTCCTTCTTGCTGGTATTCATTCTCTGTTTTTTCCCCTAAATCTTTATTCTGCATGAGACTAAATAACACTTACTGAATCGTTTTCATAAATGGTTTTCTTTTAAATCGTGAGGTTTTTGTGAATTTCACTTCTTGCTTCATTATATTGCAGAATATAATTCCATATTGTTTTTATTTTTATGCTCTCTTAGGTACTTGTTATCTGAATTATAATAATGTCTAATGCAGCAAACAAGGTAATGATTCCACCCAAGATAATTGCATGACGTGATAACGACGAGAATCTAGATTTATTAACCACGATTTTTGAAGAAACAAAAATTCAATTAATCAATTCAACAAAAAAAATGGAGCAACTATGGAAGGAGGTCATGAATGGTGACAGATGGAGAGAAATCGCAAAAGACAATGAAATTTTTTAATCTTGAAAGTGATCGATTGAAAGAAGAAGAAGAGAAGGAAAACAACGTGAGTTAGCGTGACTTAAGTCACGCTGGAAGTGTAAGTGGTGTGAGTTAACTCACGCAAGGGCATTATTGTCTTTTCAGTTTGGAACGAGTAAAAATTATTGGGTAAAGAGCAGAATTGACAAATTAATCTCTTCATTTTTATGAAATGATCAAAGTTTGTCTAATATGGGCCTCTTAACAAAATTCTATTTTTGGACCTCTTACAAAAGACTTAAAAGTCTCTTTAATTTTAGTAAAAATATCAGAATTAATAGTAAAAATAGAAAAGAAAGAACCTACTTAGATTGACCTGATGTTTTGACTTAGAATCTTTATTGTACTCCTCTCAAGATCTTATATTGGATTCTTCCTTTTGTTAATTTTTATGGACTAATTTGTCTTCTTAAAAGCAGTGAACGTTCACATTTGAACCTTTTTTTAAGGTGAATATTAAATGCACACAAATTACCTTGTTGTGGAAATAATTTTTGAACTATTTTTCCTTGAAGGAATTAAGTTTTGATAATAATGCTTTCTCATGAATTGTTAAAATGTCATTTCTATAAAGGAGCAAATCTTATTTGGTCATAACCCCAAATGAAAAATATTTGTGCATATATACACAAATGAAGAAAAAATTGAAATAGAAATAACTTAGTGACATAATTTTTCATTATTTAACTCTTGTCTTTCAAAGGCCCTCAAGGAGGCTAATTAATTCTTCTCTTTCAGCTGTTGCATTTTCAGAAGTTTTTGACAAAATTTTTGGGTAGGTAGGTTCTACTGATCTGTATTTAAATAACATAGACTATAATTCTGAAAAGTTTAAAATCAACCGATTCACACACTTGCTACTTATCTATTTATTCTGTTGATTGTAATTTTTTTGCACCAGGTTATGTATTGATGATTGGTTGCTGCATTTCGAAAAATTGGTTTGTACACATACCAATGGAAGTATCATGTTGATTTGTAACACTCTTTTAATTTTTTTTCTTTTCTTATCAAAACATTTCATACTATATAATTTACATAAAACGGTTATTTTATTTCCATCTTCAAGCATCATCCAATTAATGCTTTCCCATTTGCTTTTCTACTTTTTTTCCATTTTGGTACTCTCAAGATATTACATAGACCACATGCATCTCTGCATTTTCTTCCTACCCCAGCCTTACCATTTTGGCACCATCCTCAACGGCCATGCAAAAGAAGCAACAGCATAGGACTACAATTTTAACTGCTCCTCACTCTAAGTTTTGGCATCTTCACTCACACTTTAACCTAACTTAGGAGTATAAATATGAGCAATAAACCAGTGCAAAAGAGAAGGGGAAAATATCTTAGAAAACTAATAAAGTCTTCATCAATTTTCAGTCTAAAACTACATCACACATCACACTACAAAAATACATAGTTTTTTGAGAGATGAAAAGAAACCATATAGGAAGAATAAATGAGAATGAAAAAAAAACCAGCAAACCCTATCACCACCACCTAAAACCCACCTCGAGTGACTCCCACAACCGTGAACTGCTATCGCAACCACCACCATCGCCAATGCCGAAAATCGCGATTCTTTGTGCACATCAGTCAAGGCTTCTCCATTGTAGGTACCTTTCTTTCTTCTCTTTCATTTTTTTCCCTTTGCATTTCTCTTTATATATGCAACAACAACTTCTCCTTTTTCTCCTTTTTCTCATTTCAACTAGAAACAGACTAGAAAATTCTACTTTATGATTTACTCATTGTTTTTTCTTTCTTTTCATTTCTTAATTTTTATTATAACTAGTGTGACAGTCCGTTTTTTCTATTACTATAACGTATAAAAATTTAGGAAATAACTAAATGTTACAAGAAGAAAAATGAAGAAGCCGCAACAATTGTTAGATTGATTGTTGCGTTTAATTATTTTTTTGAGAAACCTAAAACAATGATTGAGAAGAAAATGATAACGTAGTTAGAAAAATGCAAATTCACATTTAATAGTCATTGTAAAGTGACCACAATTGTTTGTGCAGGTCAATCTGAATGAGAGAGAGTCCAACGATCTTCATTCACTATGGCAAACATGTTACAAACCAACATAAAAATTGATAAAATAAATTAAACGATTTAATATCCATACAAAGATATCAACTCGAAAATTTAACACTAAGAGAGATTCAAATGAAGAAAGTTGAATAGTAAGAGAAATGCAAATATAAAAGAGAAGGGGGACAGTTTCGTTGAATCTTGTTAAAAAAATACAATTTTATTGAATCCATTATTGAATAATAGTCTTCAGCCAGCAGACATGAACGGTAGAAAAGAAATTATCAATTGTTTTTTTTTTTTTTAGAGGTGAAAAGAAATTTTATGAAATCCAAAAAATTAGAACAATGTGAATGAATAAAACAGAAGAATTACCACCCAAAAAAAAAAACTGAAGAATTTATATTGAAAATGAGAGAAAAGAGAAACTAAATCAACATACACTTACAAAATCAATAATGAGAATTTAGGAAAATTTGAATAAATTAAACTGATTCAGAATTTAACATATCAAGAGAGAGAGAATGAAAACAAAATCCTAACTTACACTCTTCACCTAGTATACTCCCTCTGCACTATGCTTCAATGGGGAGACCACCATGGCACTATGCTTGCCTATATACTCCCTCTGCATTCCTTTATTTTTCTTCTGCATTCGCTTTCTCCCTATATCTCTTGGTTGGTTCCCATTTTCTTTATACATTTTTCCTTCATGCACCCACTTTTAATCCTCTCTAAATTTTCATATATCCCTGTTTTGCGCACAAAAACGATTCACTCTTGTTTTTTCATACGATTGTTATTGTTTCCTTAAATCAACAATGCAAGTTATGGTGGCTGTGGCCGTGTCAATACGAATACAAAAAGAGAAGAAACTAAAATTGGCAATTAACAAAGGATATATCATAATTCCATTCTTTGCGGTGTTAGTAAAATCTCAACATCAAATTTAGTTTTCATTTGATGTTTAGATTTCACAAGCACCGTCTTGAATAGGATTTGTGTCTAGAATTTGTTAATTATCAGTTATAGTATTTTTCTCTTGTTCCTATATTCAAGTTACACGCTTACACTATCGATAACTTGCAGTATTAATAAAAAAAAATAATGAGCGTCAAAATTACATATTTCATTTTTAGTCCCTCATAAATAAAAGTGACAAGTTGGTTACAACTCATATGTAATTTTTAGTCCTCATAAATATGTTGTTTACAAAACCTCATTCTCTCAGTCGCTTCCGCACTTTAGTATCCAAACACAAGTTAGTTATAGCTCCACCCACTTGAGTTCGAGGAGGGATATTACGACCTACGATATTTTATGATCCACTTGTTATTGTAATTTATATGGAATTATTTTATAATCAATTAGCCTATATATCTAATTATATTACAATCAATTAGCATTCATGTGTAATTATTTTCTTTCTCTCTTTATCTCCAATCCTATAATATAAATAGGAGCAATAGCTTGTATCCAAGACATACAATGAAATATGAACGTTCTCTCATATTTTCCTGAGTTTCTACGTTACTGGACCAATATTGTACACAAGTCATATGTTAATCTCAAATCTCCAATGATGATGTAGAAAATCCGGAGAAAAAATCATGTAAATCTAAGCCACAAAGATAAGAATGCTAGTTCTTTCATATACTTATAGCTAACAAAATTAGCTATAAATTAACTTGATAGGCGCACTTGATGCATTCTCAGCTGATTCCATATGTTTGTAAGTAAATCCATAGCGAGAGAATTTTCTTGTATTTGCAAATGAGCTAGATAGTGCATGGGCGTGTGTCGGGTATGCTTTGGCATGTGCCGAGCGGATTTGGTTTTGTTGCTGTAGCAAAATGCCATAGTTTCACACAGTTCTAAATCTCGGGCATTCATCTGTGATCGAACGGTTAAGAATTAAAACTGTGGCTTTTTAATTAAAACGATCTCGACCATAAAGTTTTTATTGGACGGCTGATATGTTGCAGCACCCTGTTGTAACAGCAGGGAATCCCATTTAGGACACACTTTAAACATGCATTCATCCACACAGAAAAACACTTATGTTCCAACATGGTCGAAACAATTTTGTGCATTTTTTGAGGAGAGCCAAGGTCTATACACCTCTCAACAGTTGTAGAGAAAAAGAAAAGAAAAACAATACAAACGTCACATGGAAAAGTCATTGTTTAGGAAATTAATATGATAGTAACTTCTAGAAACTTTAATTACACACTATAAAGAACTGGTGGAAGAGAAATTTTTAATTGATTATATATTGATGATGATATTGATCAAAATAATCTAATGATCATTTTCGGATGATATAGCATTTCGGTCAAATACTAATAACTATAACTATGAAAGAAATAACTTTAGGAGCATAACCTAAGTTTGAAGTGGAAATTCAATTTAAGAAAAAGAAATAACTTTAATACCAACAATTTACAAAGGAACAATTTATTTTACAAGCTAGAATGGTTACATATATGCAGTGAAAGTATGTGATGGATCACTTATTTGGAAACAAAATATTGAAAATATAACATGCTGAAAATCATCTGGTTTTGTTTCTAATATAGCTGGTGATGATTTACTTCTTGTTGGAATATGTGGTCCTCTTGTTGTTATTGCTCTTAATAGAACCAATGGTAAGCTTGTTTGGATGACTTAATTAGATAGCCATAATTCAGGTGCCATCACCATATCCGGAACATACTTCAAAGGGTAAGTATACTCGATTCAAAGTAATTGGATATTAAACTATGCTTTGTTTCTCTTTAATTATTGGTTTTTTAAAAGAGTTAATTTTTTTTTCTTTCTAAGAGCCAAACTAGCCAACCGAAATTGACATTTAAGAGAAACGGACATAAAACCTTAAAAGTAATATACTCTACAGTATCAAACCACCCCAAATGGATTTAGAAGGGGTGAGTAAATGAGAGGGTTGGTAAATAAATTGTCAGTGTATATTTAAAATTTGTATATTATTCAAAATTAACTTTTTGATTTGTGCAAAACAATTTAAAAGATAAATATATAATAACAGAATGATTAATTTTGTGCAAAACAATTTAAACTTTTGGAAATATCAGTTCTCACTTTATTTTAAAAGTAAAGGATGATTAAAGTTTATAATAAGAAACATCTCTTTATCTTATAAGCAGTCGAATAAATATAAGTTACATCCAATACTCGAATGTTAATATGGAATCAAAGTCTATCATTTCGTGTAATCTACCATTCCCAATAGTGTTGGGCGTGACCAATATATACAACAGCGTTGGCTGTTGCTTGTTCATACAATTGCAGCCAGAACACTAGAGAAGACTTTGAACAATTTGTTACTTGTAAATACTAGATTGAAAAAAAAGTAATTGTCGTCTTCAGCTGTTGCATTTTCAGAAGTTTTTGTCATGTTAATTTCAATAATGTATTTTTTTTTTTGAGCAATTCATCAGTGTATTATACTAATGGTTTGTACACTTTGCATATTCTTTAATTTACATAAAACGGTTACTTTATTTTCATCTTCAAGCATCATCCAATTAATGCTTTCCCATTTGCTTTTTTTACTCTTTTCTATTTTGGTGCTCTCAAGATATTACATAGACCACATGCATCTCTGCATTTTCTTCTAACTCCAACCTTACAATTTTGGCACCATCCCCAACGGCCATGCACAAGGAGCAACAACATAGGACTACAATTTTAATTGCTCCTTACTCTAAGTTTTAGCATCTTCCCTCATACTTTAACCTAATTTAGGAGTATAAATATGAGCAATAAATCAGAGCAAAAAAGGAGGGGGAATATGTAGAAAGCTAAAGGCCCCATTTTTAGTCCCAAATATTTCAACTCCCACATCACATTACAAAAATACATAGTTTCTCTTCCTCACCGTGAGCGCCTCCCACAACTGCAAACTGCAATGTCAGGGTCACCACCATCCCCAGTATTCACAATTCTCCCTGCAGCTCTCTTTCTTTCTTCTTCATTTTTGTACCTTTCTTTCTTGTCTTTCATTTTTCTTTTACGCAACAACTGTTTTTTGTTTTTGTTTCTCATTTCATATCAACTAGACAATAAACTAGAATACGTTTTGATTTATTTATTCTTTTTTTATGCATTTGTTAATTTTTATTATTTGTCGTATGCAAATGGGACATCTGTTTTTTATATTAAGCTAATTATATAAAAATTTATTAAATCGACATTTTTCAATTGGGTTAATTGGCATTTTATATTTTACTGAATAAACACAAAGACTTCATATTTGACTTAATTTTATTGTCCTTTATTATCACGTTCTTGAATCTGTTATTGTTGTGATTTACAAAAGAAAAATTCATATAAAAAAAATAAACGAAATGATTTTCTGTATACAGGCCCCTATTATTCATGGTGTTGGAAACTAATACAACGATTGAGAAGAAAATGATAACGAAGTTAGAGAAATGGAAATTCACATTTAATAATCATCAGGTAGTACGGTCCCAAAAAATAATCTTCATTCACTATAGCAAACATGTTACAAACCAACATAAAAAATGATAAATTGAAGAGCAAGAGAAATGCAAATATAAAAGAACAATCAACCGGCGAAACAACACTGAAATGATTGCATGTAAAAAGAACAAGCAACCGGTGAATCTCATTTCAGTGTCGAGAAATGCAAGAAATTCAACCATTTCAGTGTTGTTTCTATCCACCATTATTTATGAGAGTGGCTCTTCTTAAGAAGAAATGGTACACAAACAAAAGAAGGGAGACAATTTCATAGAATCTTGTTTAAAATAAACTATTTTTTGAATCCATTATTGAATAATAGTCTTAACCCAGCAGACATTAACTGTAGAAAAGAAATTATATTTTTTTTTCAAGGTGAAAAGAAATTATCATGAAATCGAAAAAATTAGAACAGTGTGAAAGAAAATAAAATAGAAGAATTTATATTGAAAATGAGAGAAGAAATTAGATAAAAGCATGTAATATAAGTTTCAGTTTCCAATTTCCCTACTCTCTTATTTTAAATTTATATCTTAATTCTCTTCATAGACTCCCTTATATTAAATTTAAATCTTAATTCTCTTCATAGACTTCAGTTTCAGATCGTATCCAAACCTAAATTATCATACAGTTACAAAGTTCAAAAATCAATAATGAAAATTCAGGAAAGTTTGAATAAATTTAACATATCAAGAGAGAAAATAAAACAAAATCCTAACTTACTTCCTTCACCTAACTTCAATAGGGAGACCATGTGCCAAAGTGCAATAGTCAATACCTCCTATCATAGAAGGCACTACTCTTCTGCATTCACTCTCTCCCTATATCTCTTGGTTGGTTCCCATTTTCTTTTTACAATTTCCTTCATTCACCCACTTTTAATTCTCTCTAAATTTCCATATATCCCTGTTTTGCGTACAAAAACATCCACTCTTGTTTTTTCATATACGATTGTTATTGTTTGCATAAATCAACAATGCAAGTTATGGTGGTTGTGGCTGTGTAAATACAAATACCGGAGAAAGAGAAGAAACTAAAATTGGCAATTAGCAAAGGATAGATTCATAACTCATTTAGGTCTAGTGCACTTGTAAAATTTCAATGTCAAATTTAGTTTCTATTTGATGTTGAGATTTAACAAGAGTAATCTGGAGAAATGAATTATGTCACTCCCCTTTGTTTATTATCAGTTTCAATCTTCTCTTTTCCCTATATCTTACACCATCCATAACTTCCGGGATCAATTAAAAGGAAGAAATTAAAAAAATTATCAAAAACTTGATAAATGTCAAAATTACATATTTGCATCTATATAACTAAACACATTATTGCCTTGCTTCTTTATGGTACTGTTGTTTTGCTTCTTTATGTCAATGACATGATTATCACTATCGACGACTTTGTTGGAATTGAAGAACTCAAGAAAATCTTGTGTCAACATTTTGAGATGAATGATCTTGGAACATTATGTAATTTTTTCGGGCTTCAAGTATTATCTTCTCGTGTTGGTTTGTTTCTCTTACAGGCTAAATATGCTCCTGATCTTGTCTCTCGAGCAGGTCCACTGATTGTAAAATAGAGCACATTCCTCTTGAACTTAATGTTCAATTTACTCTTCAAGATCGTACTATGCTTGATGATGAGTCTCTTTATCGGCTGCTCGTAGGCAGTCCGACTTACCTCACAAATTATTCGAACGGAAATTTCATATATTATTCATCTGGTTTGCCAATTCATGACTCTTCCACGTATTACACATTAAGATGTTGTCCTCCAGATTATTCGATATATATAAAGGGTATGCTATTTTATGGTCTTCGCTAATAAGATGAGAGATAAAGGAGTTGTCAATCGTTTGAGGAACATATTGCATTGTTTTCACTCGAGTTGTTGTAATTCACTTTTATCGTAGATCATGCAACTCTATAGGTGTTTTGAGTGTTTTGTAGTGAGAAATAATGTAAATTGACAAATCAAGAAATCACGTGAAGTATCAAGGATATGAAGATTGAAGTCAATGGTTCTTAGAAGGTTTTTGAAGACAATACAAAGTGAAGAAAATCCATTTCAAGTTCCTACGAGTTTCCATACGGAAGAATGATAAAAAACGGGATGAAAAAGCAAGATTTTGCACCTCAAGGGCTACCTCAGGCGCCATTTGCGTATGAGGCAGTTTTGCCACTGCCGCGGGCGCCATTTGTGCACGGCTGCGGGCAGAAATTGCATGCAGCTTTTTTTCCAAGCTGGATCGGTTTAAAAAGCCCGGTTTTCTTCTCTTAAACCCTAACTGATCATTTTCTATAAATAGAGACCCTTGCACTCATTATGATTCATTCAGAAGCTGAAATTGCAAGACAAAGGTCAGCCTTCAGGGTTTCAAGGCAGGATTTCTTCCTCCTCTGTCTCTCCAGGGTATGTTTTTCTATTTTGTCATGAGCAACTAAACCTCTTGATTTGGGTTCCAAGATGAACCCCTTCTTTTTTTTTTTTTAGGGAAGATGAACCCCTTCTTATTTGTTGGATTCTATTAATAAAGTTTTCATTCAGTTGTGATTTTCTTGTGCCTGATTTAAATAGTCCTTGCATGTTCTTAATGCTTTTTGAAAAGAGATCTCCTCATCGTAATCTTGAAAATTGATCCAGAGATTACAAGTAGGATTGACAACCCGAAATTATTATCCGTTCATGGCTGTTCTAATAACTTATTTCATAATTATGTTAATGAAATTCATATTTGAAACCTAACCGTTTCTACTATCTTCTTTGGTCAACACCGCAATATAACCTAGGTTAATTCGGAATATACGTTGTTGTGAGAAGCTTAGTATGAGTTTTTAACTGTTAACTCAGTAAATCATGAGTAGCACCATATAGCTTTTTGTTTCCTAAGTTAATGACTTAATTCCATCACGAAGGGGGGATTCAAGAATTCCCTAATCGTCGTTAATAATATGAATCACAAACCTAATCTCGCATTGGGAATGACAATTTAACCCAGAAACTCTATTCAATTCTATTTTTCATTCACTCTTTGAAATAAGTTTTACTAATTGCTAAGTTGAACGAAAATCTATGTGGAGAACGATAAACTTAATACTCTATTATTTGTTACGATTTGGTGCACTTCCCAATTTTGTCCATCCCAAATCATCAACTAATTTATGTTTGGTTTCAATAAACCTTAATTCCACATCTTTCTTCTGAACATTATCTCTAATAATGTGATGATTGATATCAATATGTTTTGACCAAGAACGCTAAATAGAATTCTTAGAAATATTAATGGCACGTGTATTATTTGAAAAGATTGGAATTCTTGTGTACCTTAATGAGTAATCTTTCAATTGCTTTCTTACCAAAAGGACTTGAGAACAACAGCATGTAACAAATACATATTTTTCTCTTGTATTTGATAGTGGAATGGTGTTCTTCTTTTTCCATGACCAACTTATGAGGGCTTCGCCAAGCAATTGGTATATGCCCCATTATGTCTCTTTCCATGCTTATCCCCAACATAGTCAACAACAAAGTAGGCGACAAGATCAAAATAAGAACCTTTAATTTTCTATACCAAAGACCAATATTAATGGTACTTACAAAGCATTTGAAAGTTCTCTTTATAACAGTGTGATGAGATTATTTTGGACAAGATTGAAATTTTGTACATCTAATCCCTACTGCAAAGATAGTGATTGATTATACTTGCAATCAAGTATAAGAATGATCCAACTATGCCTATAAATTCCTTTTTAGAGACAAGTTTCCCATTCTCATCTTTGTTCAGACTACATGACATCTATGGGTTTGGTGGTTTTATGTTTTCTAGAACAGGGTGTCCCAGATCTACAGGGTTAAGGGTTTGATGTTATCTACTTCACTCCATTGTTAGAATCACTGTCAAATTATTGGGTTTTCTCCATTCCATGGACTTACATTTGCAATGTCTCATTCTAGAATTGTATGTCCTTAACCAGGGTTGTTCCTACGAATCCGGAGGAATATCTTAACCATGACTTGGATGGCCTACAATGTCTCATTGTCCACTAATCGTACCATCTAGTTTAGATTGATAAAGAGAAAGGCCGACGAATAACTTTAATTTGGCCCCATTGTAGGCAACCAGTGTTCCAAATAATAAAGTTTAGGTGATACCTAATAGGCAAGGTCACATGTACTAGGTTGCTAGAGTTTAGTATTTCTCGAGATAAAAGTAAATGAGTTGGGGTTTAGCTAGAGACCTCTTTATAGGGGAGGATTAAGGTTATCTCTCTGATGGCTCAATAGATTACTTGTTTCTCAAGTATCACCCAACAGCTAGGTTTGAATATATGGGTGCTTGCTTACTAACCCCTTAATTAAACCTTCGCTCTCCAACTGGGTTTTAAGAGTAATGGGTGTTGTTGCCGACTGATCAAGCTAGTCTACAAATCAATACAGTAAATTTTTGGAAAAAGATAGATTTTCAAAAGGAAAAGATAAATTTATCAAAGGACTAAAAAAGAGTTTAAAAGATAAATTTTCATGAAAACCTTTATCTCACCAAAAAGATATATTTCAAAATGTTAACTTCTCATAACACACTTTTTTCAAGATCGCATAAAATAATAAAAATTCTAAGTTTTTTTTTTTTTTTTTGAAAAAGATATTTTTTTCAAAAGAGTTAAACATTCAAAACAATTTAATATAAATCTTATAATTAAAAATGTTAATTATTTAAAGGGAAATATGAACGAGTGCCTCCGGAGCACACTTGAAACACCAAAAGTGGTAAGATTTTATGAAAACTTATGAATTTATTGCATTGGAAATTGAAGTTTTTAATTATTTTTAAAGAATAATTTCTTCATGAGGAATGCTTAAAGAGTGTACCGGGATACTCGTTAAAAAGACCCTTATTTAAAAATAATATTTTTGAAAAGATAATTTTAAGAAAATTTCAAAATTAAAAAATAGTCTTCAAAAAGCAGATTTTGTAAAATTAATCATTCATATTACCTCCTTCCCTAATTATAGGGACCTTTTGAGAAAACACGGGAATTAAGAAAGTTAATAGTTGAATTAATTTTGTTGATAATTCTTACTCCCTCCGGTCACATTTATAAGCAAAAAACAACTTTTTAGATACATTGAATAACTAATGTATCTAACCACATTTATAAACTAGATACATTAGCTATTCAATGTACCTAAAAAGTTGTTTTTTGCTTATAAATGTGACCGGAGGGAGTATTGTTTTACAGTAGTATCCTTAGGAAAGAGAACTAGTTAATATTTTCATATTGTATTTATTATATATTGCAGAAAAATATGCAACATAAATAGGGATATAGTGGTAAAAAAATAATTAATATATATTAAAATTTGAAAGGGGTCTTATAAAAAGGGACAAAGAAAAAACACAAAAGAGTCTTATATTAGAGACGAAAGTATTATAAAAAAACAAAGATCATGCGAAAAAGTAAAGATTAAAATACCCTATAAATAATCGTTATTATATTTCCACATCAAATTTTTTATAAAGACAAATTAAAAAATATATACAATGATCAAGATTTAAACCGCAGACTTTGTACTTCTCCACACTTATAATGTCTAAGTTTAGCCCCTAAACTACTTGAATTAATAAAAGAGTAATTTGATGCTCAAATTTCAAATTGAGTTGGACATAGACATTGACCACTAATATTAATTAATAGTTTTTCACATTATTAATTAATTAATGAGTCTTGTAACAATTGTCCTTAGGAAATTTGTTAAGGATAAAAATCGAAATAAGTTGTATATTTTAAGTAGAAAATGTTACTTTTAAAAGTTTTAATACATTGAATGCACCATTTTCAAGAAAAAAATTTATTCTTTAGACTTTTTAACAAATGCTCGTAGGACACTTGTTAGTATTTTTTTTTGAAGGGCACTTGTTAGCATTTTTCTTAATTAATTAATACTCCCTCTGATCCTATATCATCATTAAATGTTGCTTTACCTATTCTAATTAAGTGTCATTTTCAAAGTCTAATAGTACATCATTAAATGTTGTTTTATTTATATATTACCCTTAAATATTTATTGTAGATAGAGAAATATATAAAATGAGATAGTAAAAATTAGGGTCTTGTTAACAAGTGCCTCCGGTGCACTCTTTAATGATCCCAAATTTAGAAAATATTCCTTAAGAAAGTTAAATATTACAGATTCAAATGCATTGATTACACAATTTTTCATAAAAACTTATTATTAATGGTTCTTAACTAGTGCCCCGAAGACACTCGTTAACATTTTCCTAAAAATTATCAAGGTTATTATAGGAAAAGATAAATTGTTGTATCAAAAGTAGTAAAAGTATCTATTGTCTTGGTTTGTGTAAAAAGTCAAATTGTGACAATTAAAAAGCAACGGCGGGAGTATAATATAAATTGAAAAATGAAATCTCATAAAAAAAATGAGAAATGCTTAGGGAATGTAAAGTCGAAATTTTATCTTGGAAATTGTGGCTTGTCAAAAAAAAATCTTGGAAATTGTGCCAATTTAATTCTGAAAATTTTAAAATTAATTTTTTTCATTGAATATTTACTACATTTATGAAATCTTTAACATATTTATTTAGGATATAAGTTAGCATGACCCAATAAAACTTAATCAAATTAATTGATTGATTGAATGATATTAATTTTAAGGTTGCAATTAATATATGCATCCACGAAGGAAGTATAAGCAATAATAAATATAAATTAGGTGTATTTGGTCTAAAACGTGTATTAGACGCATTTGACATTTTCTATCAATTTTTGTTATATTCGTTTTAAAGGATGTTAAGCAAAAATATAACGAAATGTCAAATGTATTAGATACAAATTTTGAACTAAATACATTTAAATTTTATATATTTTTTCTTTTATTTCATTCTATAGGGACTATATATATCCTTCTAAATGCCACGGTAAGTAAGTCATAGTTCAAGTGTGTCAACTTCAAAAACTTGTGTAAATTTTACAAACAAAAATGAATACAATTAGGTTCATCTATTGGGTAGGGCTAGTGGTATTCATGAGTGTGACGGTAAGGAGATCTTATTGTTTGCATCCTATGCACAACAAACTGTCACAATTTGAAGAAGCAGGCACAAAATGGGCTTTACTAGTTGCTGGTTCTACAGGTTATTCTAATTATAGGCACCAAGCTGATGTGTGTCATGCCTATCAAGTATTAAAAAATGGTGGTCTTAAAGATGAAAATATCATTGTTATGATGTATGATGATATTGCCTACAATGAACAAAACCCATGGCCTGGCGTTATAATCAATCAACCAGATGGACCAAATGTTTATATTGGTGTTCCCAAAGTATGTATATATTTCAATTTTTCCATATTAAGTTACCTATGTTTTTTTTTTTCTTTCTAAATTGGTGTTTTACACATCATTTGTTGGGTAAAGAAACAAATTTTATTTTCTCTACTTGACGTAATTATTTTTTAATTTAGTAGTTGAGTTTGTTGAATTAATATCCACAATATTTTTTTTTCTTCAGGATTATACTGGAAACAATACAAATGTAAATAATTTTTTTGCTGTGCTTACTGGTAACAAGAGTGCTCTTACCGGAGGTAGTGGTAAGGTGCTCCAGACCGGACCAAATGACACCATTTTCATTTACATCGCTGCGCACGGTAACGCAGGCCTTATTGGTTAGTAACATATGTCGCCCAGTTTAGCATGCTCGCAACTTTAGCATATGATTATTTATTTTATCTAATATTTATATGTAAATTAAAAATTTATTAATTTTGTTCTATAATCGATCACCACTAAGAAATATACATTAAACTCATATATTTTATATTATATGAAAAGAAAAAAGAAAAAAAACTGGGAAGAGTAAATTCTTTATTAATTAAAGTGGTAGTAAGTAAGTTTGTAACACATATTTTTTTGACAAGAAAATTTATCTCAGATATTTAGAACATGTACCGTGTACGTTTTTCTTTTAAAATAAGTTTGTAACCTTTACTTTTTTTTTTTATAAAAAAATGTTAGTTGCTAATATATGGTTAGAAAAGAGGGGGAAAGTAGTAGGGATCAAACATTGGATCTCCTTCTCAAACTCCTTCATCGTCCATAACATTTTTTTATGATATATTTTTTATTCACATCAAGCATAAATAAAGACAAGTTGTTCTAGATTACTTTATTTTGTAAGGCATATACTTATCTGGGAAAATATTTTTATTTGATCAGCCATGCCAGATAACTTTGTATGGGGCAAAGATTTTGCAGAGGCATTGAAGAAAAAATATGATGCTAAATCCTACAAAAACATGGTGAGTTTCCTCGAATATTATGTATAGCTAGGAAAAATGCAAATTCACCTACTTACTCCTTTAGGAAAATATTACATTCTTTTTTTCAAAAGAAAATTATTTATTTTTTGAAATAAGAATTTTATGGTTAATTTTTTATTAACACCAACTAACATATATATCTTATAAAAATATAAAATTAAGAAAAAATATTCGAGTGGTAGAAGATTATTTTACTTTACTAATTAATTGATATATAAGAACATGCTTTTAAAATTAATTTTTTAACAAAATTAAAATGCAATAATTGTTTTATTTAATTTCATGAAAAAAAGGTGATATACATAGAATCATGCTTGTCGGGGAGCATGCTTGAAGGACTTCTTCCAAATGATATCAATATCTATGCAACCACGTCCTCTAATGCAACTGAGGATAGTTATGCATTCTACTGTCCAGATTCATCAACTTGTTATACAACTTGTTTGGGAGATGGGTACAGCATTTCTTGGATGGAAGACAGGTATGAATATAAGTGGATAAATATTCTATTTGCTTCTTAAATGTTGGGAGTAAAACATGTTCTCTCTTAATCTAATGATTTATATTAACTAGGTATTAACATTTGAGTTTTTATTTTATTTTTTTTGGAGCAGTGACCAAAATGATAGGACAAAGGAAACTTTGAATCAACAATATTATACCGTAAGCCATTTATTCAATATTATCCTTTTCTTAATAAATACATATGTGCATACAAAATGTTGAATTAACATTAAAAACATGCAATAATGTACAGGTTTACAATAGAACATATTTATCAGATCAACCATATGTGGCTCATGTCATGCAATATGGAGATTTAAATATGAGAAATGATTTTCTAGCTACATATCTTGGTGACAACTACAATTTCAATAGTACTCCAAGTCATTTTAGCCATGAAAAGTTCCATACAACAAGATTGTTTAGCCAAGAAGATGCTCATTTACTTCACCTGAAGCTTAAGGTTATTCTCTCCCTATATTATTGCGAATGTGTCTATATATAGGTTTTACATTTTTCATATTCCTTGTCATGTGACTGAAAAGTCACGGGTTCAAGTTTTGGAAACAGCCTCTTGTGTAAAAAACAGGGTAAGGCTGCGTACAATACACCAAATGTTGGGACCCCTTCCCGGACCCTACGTATGCGAGAGCTTTAGTGCACCGAATTGCCTTTTTTTTTTACTCCAATACTAAGAACGC
This sequence comes from Medicago sativa, assembly GCF_051527215.1. Classification (NCBI taxonomy): domain Eukaryota; kingdom Viridiplantae; phylum Streptophyta; class Magnoliopsida; order Fabales; family Fabaceae; genus Medicago; species Medicago sativa. The sequence continues at coordinate 9,013,125 of NC_140755.1, read as the reverse complement.
AATTCTTTCTGAATGATTATAGTTGGAAAAGACACCAGATGGTTCTAAAGAAAAGTTGAAAGCTCAAACAATGTTAGATGTTGAGATTGCTGAAAGAAAGAATGTGGACCACAATGTCCATCTCATATGGAATCTTATTTTTGGAGAAGAGAAAAGCTCCGATATGATGGTTAATGTTCGTTCGAATGGTCAACCTCTTGTGGATGATTGGGATTGTCTTAAAATGCTAGTAAGTAAAAAAATCATTTGACTCTTAAATGTGCATTTTTTTAGCATGAATGTTGGTTGGTGATATACATTTTCATTTTAAGACATTTTGTTTGCCCTAAATTTCATGTAGGTAAATATTTATGAACGTCGATGTGGTATCTTCTCAACATATGGATTGAAATACTCAAGAGCTTTTGCTAACATGTGCAACGCTGGAATTTCTAAAGAGCAAATGATTGCAGCAACGTCTAAAGTTTGTCTTGAGAAAAACCATTTTTCTTAAATTTTCTCCTAAAGGATGTAATAAAAAATTTATAAATTGATAAAGCATTTTTGCGTCGATTCTAAATAATGTTATTTCCTTCTTATTTGTATTGGATAAATATTATTAAATTTATGATTTACTCTTCAGAGTGAATTTTGAGATACAGGTAACGACGCCAATTTTTATAGTTGAATTGATGACATACATTTCACGTTCGTAGGTTGAGGAGAGGCTCATAGTCGAATTAATCAAACACATACTAACACAATACATTAATTATCATCCAAATCCAAACAAACATGTACAAGAGACAATATTACATATTTCCCAATATGATCAAGAGAATTCAAGTAAACATATATATTTTCCCAAAACCATAAAATATGTATAATTTTATGGTCATATATACACTTTTTATTCATATACTATCCCCAACCCTAGTAATAGTATAGTTTACTTAAACACAAAAGGCATAAAGAGAAGTACCACCAGTAAGGCCTCCAATAACCGTTGCCAAACCCAGAGTATAACCATTTCCAAGATATATGCAACCATTGTTAATTGAAATACCACCATACACAGTTGCTCCAGTCTCATAAGACCACAAAATTTCACCAGTCTTACCGTTAATTGCATAGATAGGTCCTTTCTTATTTGTGGATCCTGCAAAGACAATGCCATTAGCTACACTAACAGGACCATTAGCAGTTGCATTACTAGGGTTAGCTATGGACCATAAGATCTTGCCACTACTTGCTTCCATTGCTACCCAACCTCCGGTCGTTGTTGTCTTGTTGGATGGTTTAAGAGTGAAATTCTTCGCATTTGAATTAGCTATGTTTGTATAAACTCTTTCTTTGTCTGTTGCTGCTCCCCATGTTCCACCTCCTGCAATTCCACCAGGTCCAGCTTCCTTAAAAAAATATGTAAATGAAAGATTTTAGCAATACAATTTTTTATGGCAAAGTTTTTTATCAATAATTGTTAACACACACTTTTATTCTTTTAAAAAGTAACAAATAGATTTCTCAATACTTATTTTAGTTGTAGGAATGGGTTGGACCAAATTAGACTTTACATTAATAGATTTGACCTATTAAAAAAAATCAAAATAGTTTGACCTATTAGGTTTAAAAGATGTTTTTATTTTTGAAGGAAGGTTTAAAAGACGATGACATCTCTACTTAATTCAGTACAAAAAAATAGTCACAGTAACTTATTTAGAGATCAATTTAGAGATTGAAAACGAGAAATTGATAACTTAATCAACCCGTTGTTGTGGTGTCGCGACATTTTGCAAATTGGCCTCTAAATCAATCACAAAATCATTTATCGACTGATTTAGATAGCAATTTAGCGACCAATTATAAAACCGAACTGCTGTAGAGATTGAAATAATTCGTTACTATAATGGTGATATCAATTAATTGATAGAAAAAATGTTACCGTAGACCAAATGATGTCGCCATTGTGACGGTGCAAAGCCCAAGCAAAACCACTCTTTTGTACAGCAACAACAATATCTTGTTTAGTACCATTTACATCAATTGTGAGCATCATTGGTGCTTCTCCAAAATCAGCATCAGGGTTAGGTCCAGGAGGACAATTAGGTGTTGACAAATCATTACAAGCAAGGAACCAAACATCATATCCACCTAATTGATGGTACCATTTAATTTCACCATCGTACAAATCAAGTGCTAAGATTGAATTAGAATGATTTTCTGGTTCAACACATTGATCAGGTTGAGTTGGTCTTGTTAAATTTTTATTATTTTCTTCTTCTTGACATTGACGTATGTGTAAAGGAGCTGAGTACAAATTTCCAGTGGCAATGTATATATGGTTTCTTGATGCATCAATAGATGGACTACTTCCCCATATAGCTCCACCAGAATATTCACCTCTTTTGCCATTGTTATCAGGTAACATATAGGTTTTCCATAAAATGGCACCAGATTTAATATCTAGCTTTGAAAAACTTCCCCTAAAGGTGCAACATTCTTCAGGGCTTTTGAGTTCTTCTAGTGAAGATGAACCGATATAATATGCCCTGTGCAATTGATATTTTTATAAGAAATAATTGTCAACATTAATATTGAGAACAAACAAGATTTAGGGTGTGTTTGATCTGCTAAAAAATGAAGGACATAACATGACAACTTTAGTTGTATGGTGTTTGATTTGTAAAATTGTTTCTGGGACAGGATAAACTCGAGGCAAGGGACTAGACACAGAAATTTTTGTCCCTCACTAAACCACAAAAAATCATATAAGACCAAAAATTATTCAATATCATAAAAGTTTGTCATGTGATGTTATGCCTTGTGTTGTTCTGTTCTATCTAGTGTTGTTTTGTCCGGTGCATATTGTTTAAAAAATCATATGCGCTTTAATTATCAAGATTAATTAATTAATTATTGTAAAAATAATAAGATTAATTATTTAATTTTACCTTCCTCGATCATACATGTAATTAGGGTGAATAAGTCCAACCAGCCAACATTCAACCAAAAAAAAAAAAGTCAAGTCTATAAAGTTTTTTTTTAATTAAAATACACACCGACAATTTAGTTGACTTCAAATAAAAAATAAAAGGAAAATGTTAAATATTGCAATGGACTAATTAACAAATTGAAACTCACAAACAAAAGGTGCTTCATATTTTAATTTTTAATTGACTTTTTTGTGTGGTTATACGGTGCTGACTTTCCAATCTATCTCATTAGATCTTGATGATTGGTGAGAAAATCTTTCGCTGAAATAATTTTTTTTTTTTGCTTAACTTTCGCTGAAATAATACTCCTTATAAAAAAAGACAATGACACTATTATTTTTAGAAACTTATATTTTTAGAAACTTAAAATAAGGCAAGTGATTGGATATATTTGGGTCTTGAATGTTTTGGATAGAGATTTATTTATGAAAAGTCAAACTCAAACCAACCTATTTGGCCCTATGTGCAAGATGTCAACAAACATAATTAAGAATAATTTTTAGTTGTTCATTCCTAAAGATTTTGATTAGAGATCACTGGAATAATTATATTGATAATATAATGCGGTTAGGGGTGAAAATAAGTTAGGACAACATTTAACTAAAATAGACATCTTTTATATTATCTGTCATTATTTATTTGATCATGTATGTATGGCCTTTTTTAAGGTTTAATTCGACTTCTTAGCCTACATATAGGTTTGCTTGTCACAAAAAAAAATAAAAAATAACTATGTATAGGTTTGTTTTTGCCTTAAGTTTTTTGAAGTCTAGATGTAATTAACTGGATTTTGATAGAAGTTAGGTCGCAAAGTTCTCTATATATTGACACGAAAACCAAAATAATAGAAGTTAGGCCGCATACTTTTGTGGATATTGACACCGTTGAGCATAAAATAAGTCTTGTGTAATTTGGGTTCAATATAAGTTAGGTCGCATACTTCTGTCGACGATTTGGACTTTTTTGTCTTAATCATCTGAATCATGAATAAGGTAGTTAATATGTTTCACCTCCTATAAAAATAATTGTTTCACTTATGATTTATTTGAACTCGGTTTTTTTTTTCAAACGATTTTTCTTTAACTGAAACTTACTAACCACGTTAATCCGAAATGATAATATTAAGTGAAGAAGGAAAAATATACTAACCCTTTGTAATTAGTCCCAGACATAGTGACAACACTAGCATTATTGCTATCCAAACGAGTTTGCCAAATTAAATCACCATTTGACCTATTCACAGCAATAATAACAGCTGGTCCATATATTCCTACAATCACAACATCCTCTTCAACTGCTATAGTTGGTGTTGCCCTAGACACTGTCCAATTAACATTCGCAACAAAACCTGTTGAATCTAGACCAGTTAATTTTGTCAAATTCTTTTTCCAAACAAGAGTTCCATCAATTTCTCTCACTGCAAATATGAAACCATTCCATGAAGGAAAATATATTGTTCCATTGAAAATTGCTGGTGTTGCAGTTATGTCTTTGCCTGCATTGAATTTCCACTTCAAAGTTAAGTTGCTAATTGTTTTAAGGTTGATTTTGTGCTCCTTGCTTGCATATCTTCTGTTGTATATGTCTCCACCATGGTTTAACCAATTTTGTTCCTTTTCTGTCCACTGAAATCACTCAAAACAATTAATTCTAGACTACTTCACTTAGTTCAAAAGTTTAATTAAATGAATCATCCCATATTTAAAATTTACATTATTTTTGTAGAAATGTTTCCTTGACACAAATTTTGACGTCAAACATCGTATTAACATACAATTTAAATTTTTTTCATTAATATTTTTTCTCTTCGGATGATGATGATTGGAAAAAGGCACTAACTCGGAGTATGTTGTATACGGCGTAAAACAAATACTTGAAATCAACTAAACTCAAAGTCACTTCTAATACAAGTTTCATTTCAGAAGAAAAATTTAGACATGCTTGAAATTTAGGGAGGAATTAAACCACTTGCTAAAAAGATTAGAACAAAACTTGAATTTAATCTTCTATGTTGAACTTCACATCAACTTTGGTATTCACTATCTTATTCTAAATATTCAGAATAAATTTCATTTTAAAAACAAAACATATAAACATAAATTTAACATGATATATAGAGCCTATTTGGATTAACTTATTTGAGATTTTCTACTATAACGTAAGCACTTCTAATATTGTGTGAGAGAGTGCTTTTGCAAATAACTCCCAATGATAGTTTATGAAAATGGCTCATAACTTATACATAAACACTTATATGAATTGTGTTTATCTATAAGCTCTTGATGATATTTGTTTGGCTACAAACTTTCACATAGAAATAGCAAGAGTGATAATAAATAGAAAGAGAAATAGAAGTATAAGCTTACCTCAGAGCGTTTTGAATATGTTAGTGAGCATAATAGGAACAGCGACACAACAAAGAAGGTTATTTGCTCGACTGTTGCCATGGTGTCAATCAAGATGTTTCTACATGTGTAACTGTGAAAGTGTGTTATATATATATATATATTTGTGATATAATACTCCCTACGTCTTAGCAGAAATGTTGTGCTAAGACTATTTCTAAAATTTAGAAAATAAATTTTTTAGCAAATTGACTTTTTTCTTAAAAATTAATATAATTGCCATTATCTTAAAACACAATTAAAGTTTTAAAAATCACAATTAAAAAAATTAGAATAGTGATTTGAGCGTAACCCACATGTATTAATTATTTTTTTTTTAAATTAGAAAGTCATGTTAACAAGTGTAAGTGCATACAGATAATTTGTTATGAAACAAAAGAAAAGTTTTATGTCGGGAAAAACTGTTTTATAAGGTAAATTCTTTGATATATTTTGGATTATAAGGTAAAGTCTTAGATATACTCTGGAGTTGTTGGTAAATTCTTGATTAATTGAAAGATGATTTATAATGTCTGTTGGAACATGTGTGGAAATTGAGTAAAAAGACTATAAACACAAATTCCCCATGTTGGGTAGAACTAGTGTTGTGTGAATTGAAAAAAGTGGAAATCCCACATCGGATGGAACACACACATTAGTAGTGTTTATATAGTGGGGGTGTACCTCTAATTAATGGGGGTACATAAGCACTAGAGAAAAAATATATATTGATATATATTTTATTATTTAGTAATGATAAATTAAATAATTAAAATAATTAATTTAATCATTATTAGAAAGTGCTTTCTTAGTCCCCAAGTTTTGCTAAAATATTTTGGTACATAATATAATATATTTTTGTACTAAATTTAATATATTTTAGTACTCAATTAAGATATTTTTGTACTAGATCTAATATGTGAATTACTTAATCGCAAAGTAATATGTTACGTGTTCCCAAAGTTTCTCATATTACTTGTTCCCAAAGTTTCTCACTTATTAGTTGTGAATTTTCTCTATAAATAGAGAGCTCACACAGTGCATTCCACACACCAAAGAGTTTCATTGAGTTGTCGGGAACTCTTTCTCTCTTCTCCCTTTTTTGACTTGTGTTGACGAGTCTTTCATCTCTTCTCCCTCCTTCGACTTGTTTAACAAGTCCTTCTCCTTTTTCTACTCCTTTCTGTCCCTTCGGAATTAAGAGTGTTCTTAAGACCATAGTCCCTTTTCGGTTTAATGTCCCTTCGGAATTAAGAATGGTCTTAAAAACATAGTCCCTTCGGTAAAATATGTCCCTTCGGAATAAAGAGTACTTTTAAGATCATAGTCCCTATTTGAAATAATAATGTCCCGTCGGAATCAAGAATGATCTTAACGGTATATAAAAATTATTCAATAATTTTATTTGAGGAGAAATGGTGGTAACACCATATTTGAGTGGTCATAGTACCATATTGATAGTTTGGAGAACTTAAAGGTTAGAATGGTGGAAACACCATATTTGAGTGGTCTTAGCACCATAATAGAATGGTAATGGTACCATATTAAAGTGGTTTCAGTATTAAAGAGTAGTTTTAGTACCATATTCGAAGGTGTAAATCTCGAACGATTTTCTACAGTGCAGTAGTTAATCGAACAGTTGTAGCTGGGCTTGTTTTATCCTGGAGGCGGCGTGGTTGATAGTCTACCTTGCACAATTTTGGGTAGTGCCACGAAACGTCTTAAAGAGAGCGACCTGGTCGTGACTCAACCTAGTAACAACTTCGGTAGATAATAGAATTTGGAAATCCAAATACAATAGTTTGGAAATCCAAAAACAACAATTTTAAGACGTTTCGATCTGCTATATCTACTGAAGAAGTTACTTGAGGTTAAGTTGTCCCTAAATACATTAAGGATAAATCAAGCTATAGAATTACATCTTTTGACTGAAACGACGAAGTGCTTGTTGTTTCAAACAATAACACTAAAATTCATGAGATATCAATGTTGTTCTTATTTGATATTAAAAGCCACGGTAGCTCCATTTAATTTTGCCTTACCTTTCATATTGATGAAGAATATAACTTTTGACGATGTTAAAGAACTTTTATGCAATTACATAAAAGCATGATGAACCTATATTGGATATGAATTCATTCTTGCTATTGAAAATATATGCAGCGAACATCTTCTGTGCTAATAATTTGTTGGGATGGATTCGACCGTAACATTAATGAATTGTTCTATACCATCCTGGAATAACCATTTGAAAAAATGCGCAGATTTAATATTCTTAAATTTGTGTCCTTGGTTAATTGGTTGAAGGAACTAACATGATTTTAGTTCTAAGGGAGTGCTAAAATTCGGAAGTTAGTTACTCTAAGAAAGAATCTGAATTTCAGATTTCTATTGAATAAGAATGAGTTGATTCAGACTTATGTTTTATCTTGGTTTTCGGGTGTCAAACATTGATTACGTTTGAACCTTTTAAACCGGTGATATCTTATTTTTTCTTGGGAAGGGAAAAAGTAAGCAAAACCCTTGAGAATCGAGGTCCGGGAGTTGTTTTCGCTACGGGAAGGTGTTAGGCACCCATAACGACTATAGTAACCTCGATTCTCAAGGGTTTTGCTTACTTTTTCCCTTCCCAAGAAAAAATAAGATATCACCGGTTTAAAAGGTTCAAACGTAATCAATGTTTGACACCCGAAAACCAAGATAAAACAGCTGGCGACTTCACTGGGGACATTCGAGAGTTACGCCTAGTCTTTATTTCCACGTTTGCGCTTGTATTTTTTACTTGCTTCTTTTACTTGCTTTCCTATGTGAATAAATGTTTAATTTCTTGCAAACGTGTGGGGTGAGAATATCAAAAGTCCTGCACCCGGGCTGAGTGAACTTAGGATTTAGGAGGGATATAATCGACAATTCATTCCGGGGGTTGCCTCGTGTTTTGGATTATGCGATCAATCCCACATAGCTGAGGCATTTTGGGGGTGATGTTGTCGGCGCGAGTTGTCGCGTTTAGGCACTTTGCTTCTAATTGTTCTATGACGCTATGAACCGTAGATAACCAAACCCATCCATGGCCATTTTCTAGGATGTAGTGCGGAGGCTAAACCGGGTGTTGTCTCGAGTTTTAGTCGTCACGCGATACTACACTCAAGTTAGACCTTCCACGTATAATCATGGAGCGAGGGTTGTCTCGTGACACCATGAGATACGTCGGAGAGGTTGCAACTTGGGAACCTTTTTAGAACCCGGTTACTATTATCCTAAAACCCTAGTTTCACCGGACACCGTGTCCACCCATGACTCCTCGACTTTGAACTTCAAACCCACCATGTTTTCTCCGAACTTGAACATAATCATGCATTCATGCATACATGCATACATGCATAAAATTTTTTCCATGCATTTATCAGAGGACTTAGACAAGTCATCTTTTGAATATCACGGATGTGAACGCCAAGTGATACCATCTCAACTAAACTTTTAGTTTTGATCAAGATTTTCAAATAAAACCGTGTTTCTCCGTGATGTTGACAACCACTTTGACAAGTCTTCCGACAAAAAAAGAGTCTTTTCGCATTTGCATATCATGCATCATATGCATCATTCATCGGTCACAAATGGCTTCCCGTGCTCATTGTCTACCTGGTTTTGTCCGCCGCAGTCTAAAAAGTGGCTCGTGTTCGCAAAGTCTACCAACCAGATAGAGTTTATCAGACAAGATTGTACAAGAGAAGAAACATGGTTAACCTTGAGGAAGAGAATGCCAGCCCCTCGGGCCAGCCCGTTGAGGAGTCTAATCTGGACGAGATTTTGAGGCTCATCAAGAAGAGCGATTATAAGATTGTTGACCAGCTGCTGCAAACCCCGTCAAAGATATCTATCATGTCTCTGCTCATGAGCTCAAAGGCTCATAGGAAAGTGTTAATGAAGATACTGGAGCAAGCTTATGTTGACCACGAAGTCTCTGTGGATCAGTTTGATGGGATAGTGAGTAATATTACTGCCTGCAACAACTTGGGGTTCGGTGACGATGAGCTCCCCGAAGCAGGGAAACGCCACAACTTGGCTCTACATATCTCAGAACATTGTGGATCTGACCTGATATCCAACGTATTGGTAGACACTGGATCATCTCTGAATGTAATGCCTGAATCCACACTAAGGCAATTGAGTCATCATGGAATAGCAGCTATCTGGTTAAGGCTTTCGATGGATCCCGCAAGGATGTTCTCGGGGAAGTGGACTTGCCAATTACCGTTGGACCCGAGACATTCCAAATAACCTTCCAAGTCATGGATATCAATGCCTCTTACAGCTGTCTCCTCGGAAGACCATGGATCCACGACGCTGGAGCAGTCACATCCACTTTGCATCAGAAGCTCAAGTTCATGAGAAACGGTAAGGTTGTCACCGTATATGGTGAGGAGGCATTTCTGGTTAGCCAAATATCATCGTTCTCTTGTGTTGAAGCAGGGTCCGCAGAAGGGACGTCATTCCAAGGCTTGACTGTTGAGGGTGCAGAGCCCCGGAGGGCTGGTGCTAGCATGGCTTCACTGAAAGACGCCCAGAAGGCTGTTCAAGCAGGGCAAGCTGCTGGCTGGGGCAAAGTGATTCAGATCCTGGAAAACAAGCGAAAAGAAGGCCTTGGATTCTCCCCGACATCTGCTGTTTCAAAGGGAACTTTCTACAGTGCTGGGTTCATCAACGTTATTACTGAAAATGCTGCTGAGAGTAGTCACGTGCCTACATTTGTTGTACCAGGAGGCACTGTGAGAAATTGGGAGGCCATTGATGTTCCTTTAGTCATGCATGCTTTCATGTAATGTGTCTTGTTGCTCATGTTTTTCTTTGTTTTCAAAATAACAATCCTTTCACTCTGCCCAAGGCGAAAGTGATATCATTGTAAGGGCATGTTTGTTTCGGCATTGCCGTTATCAATAAAAGTTGTCGTCTTTCTCACGACTCTTTGTTTTTTACTTTTTTTAGTGCCTTTTTTCTTGGAAATAATGGTAATGCCAGAAAAAACCAAAACATCTGTATTTTCTTATTAATTTCAAAAATCTGCATGAAAAACTTTTTTCTAAAAATCATCCCCAATCATATTATGCAGATTGAACCATAATAAACCCGTTGAACACAGTGACCCTATGGTTCCTCCAAATTTTGAATTCCCTGTATATGAAGCTGAAGATGAGGATGATGATAATGAAGAGATACCGTATGAAATCACTCGACTACTTGAGCAAGAAAGAAGAGCCATTCAGCCTCACCAGGAAGAGATTGAGCTTATCAACCTGGGTATTGAAGAGAACAAGCGAGAGATCAAGATTGGTGCTGCACTTGAGCCAGAAGTGAAAAAGAAGATCATTCAGCTTCTCCATGATTATCCAGATGTCTTTGCATGGTCCTATGAAGATATGCCGGGTCTAGATCCCAAGATTGTGGAACATCGGATACCGACAAGACCTGAATGTCCTCCTGTCAAACAGAAATTGAGAAGATCTCGTCCAGACATGGCTCTTAAGATCAAGGCTGAGGTGCAAAAGCAAATTGATGCAGGTTTCCTCATGACAGCTGAATACCCTGAGTGGATTGCCAACATAGTACCAGTACCAAAGAAAGATGGGAAAGTTCGAATGTGTGTTGATTACAGAGATCTGAATAAAGCCAGTCCAAAAGATAACTTCCCATTGCCTCATATTGATGTGCTTGTTGACAGTACTGCTCAATCCAAAGTGTTCTCCTTCATGGATGGTTTCTCTGGTTATAATCAGATACGAATGTCTCCGGAAGATAGAGAAAAGACGTCCTTCATCACTCCGTGGGGAACGTTCTGTTATAAAGTGATGCCGTTCGGCTTGATAAATGCTGGTGCTACCTATCAAAGAGGTATGACAACTCTGTTTCATGATATGATTCACAAAGAGATTGAGGTATATGTTGATGACATGATTGTGAAGTCAAGTGATGAAGAGCAGCATGTTGTGTATTTGAAAAAGATGTTTGAAAGACTAAGAAAGTACAAGCTGCGGTTGAATCCTAACAAGTGTACATTCGGTGTACGATCGGGAAAGTTGCTAGGCTTCATTGTCAGTCAAAGAGGCATTGAAGTTGATCCTGACAAAGTCCGAGCCATCAGAGAAATGCCGGCCCCTCAAACTGAAAAGCAAGTCAGAGGTTTCCTCGGGCGCCTGAACTATATTTCAAGATTCATATCTCACATGACTACTACCTGTGGACCAATTTTCAAATTGCTCAGAAAGAATCAGCCTGTTGTATGGAATGATGAATGTCAGAAAGCTTTTGATAGCATTAAAGAATACCTGTTGGAACCACCTATCCTTGTCCCGCCAGTGGAAGGAAGGCCTTTGATTATGTATCTGTCAGTGTTAGATGATTCAGTGGGCTGTGTTCTCGGTCAACAAGATGAGACTGGTAAGAAAGAGCATTCTATCTACTATCTGAGCAAGAAATTCACCGACTGTGAGACTCGGTATACAATGCTTGAAAAGACTTGTTGTGCTTTAGCTTGGGCTGCCAAACGCCTGCGTCATTACATGGTGAATCATACAACTTGGTTGATATCCCGAATGGATCCAATCAAGTACATCTTTGAAAAGCCTGCTGTTACTGGAAAGATTGCGCGTTGGCAAATGTTGTTGTCTGAATATGATATTGTGTACAAAGCTCAGAAAGCAATCAAAGGAAGTGTCATTGCCGAGCATCTTGCTTGTCAACCTCTTGATGATTACCAGCCAATTAAATTTGATTTCCCTGATGAAGAAGTTATGTATCTGAAGGCAAAAGACTGTGAAGAGCCACTGATCAATGAAGGGCCAGATCCCAATAGAAAATGGGGATTGGTGTTTGATGGTGCTGTTAATGCTTACGGTAAAGGAATTGGAGCCATCATTGTAACTCCGCAGGGGCACCACATTCCTTTCACCGCTCGAATAACTTTTGAATGCACGAATAACATAGCTGAGTATGAAGCATGCATTTTGGGCATTGAAGAAGCCCTTGACCTGAGAATCAAACACCTTGACATCTATGGAGATTCTGCACTTGTTATTAATCAGATAAAGGGTGAATGGGAGACTCATCATGAGAAGCTGATCCCATACCGTGACTATGCAAGACGTCTGTTGACATACTTTACAAAGGTTGAACTGCACCACATCCCTCGGGATGAAAACCAGATGGCTGATGCTCTCGCTACTTTGTCTTCTATGTTTCGTGTCAATCACTGGAATGATGTGCCTGTAATCAAAGTGCAGCGTCTTGATAGACCCGCTCATGTGTTTACTATTGAAAATATGCCAGATCAAGCTGATAGAGATGTGAATGATAAAAAGCCTTGGTATTATAACATCAAGCAATTCTTGCAGAATCGTGAATATCCACCTGGTGCTTCCAACAGAGATAAAAAAACCTTGAGACGGTGGGCTAGTAGATTCCTTCTGGACGGAGAAATCCTATACAAGAGGAACTATGACATGGTCTTGCTGAGATGTGTTGACAAACAAGAAGCTGAGAAATTGATGCATGATGTACACGATGGTACCTTTGGGACCCATGCTTCGGGTCACGCCATGTCAAGAAAACTGTTAAGAGCCGGCTATTACTGGATAACTATGGAACGTGACTGCAACAGACATGCCAAAAGATGCCACAAATGTCAAGTTTATGCTGACAAGATTCATGTGCATCCACATGCTCTCAATGTTATCTCTTCCCCATGGCCTTTCTCTATGTGGGGCATTGACATGATCGGAAGAATTGAGCCAAAAGCTTCCAACGGACATCGTTTCATTCTAGTGGCAATTGACTACTTCACCAAGTGGGTTGAAGCCGCTTCCTATGCAAATGTGACCAAACAAGTGGTTGTCAAGTTTATCAAGAATAATATCATCTGTCGATATGGTGTTCCCAACAAGATCATCACTGACAATGGTTCCAATCTGAACAATAGTATGATGCAAGCTTTATGTGAAGAATTCAAGATCGAACATCACAACTCCTCTCCTTATAGGCCTCAGATGAATGGTGCAGTTGAGGCCGCTAACAAGAACATCAAGAAGATTGTTCAGAAGATGGTCACTACTTACAAAGATTGGCATGAAATGCTACCTTTTGCCTTACATGGTTACCGCACTACAGTGCGCAGCTCAACCGGGGCAACTCCTTTCTCTCTTGTGTATGGTATGGAAGCAGTTCTCCCTCTGGAAGTGGAGATTCCATCTCTTCGGGTAATCATGGAAGCAAAGTTAACTGAGGCTGAATGGTGTCAAAGTCGGTACGATCAATTGAATCTAATTGAAGAGAAACGTATGGATGCTATGGCTCATGGACAGTTGTATCAAGTACGAATGAAGAATGCTTTTGACAAGAAAGTCCGACCTCGAGAATTCAAGGAAGGCGAACTTGTATTGAAAAGAAGGATAAGTCAGCAACCCGACCCAAGGGGCAAGTGGACACCTAACTATGAAGGTCCTTATGTTGTCAAGAAGGCTTTCTCTGGTGGTGCTTTGATTCTTACACACATGGATGGTGTTGAACTCCCAAATCCTGTTAATGCCGATATAGTCAAGAAATACTTTGTCTAGAAAGAAAAGAACAGCGTGGTAGGTCGAAAACCCGAAAGGGCGGCCTAGGCAAAAATGCGCTTCCCGGTGGATCGAAAACCCGAAAGGGCGATCCAGGCAAAAGTTAGGGACAAAAAAAATGAATATAAAAGAGCTCGCTGAGATTGTACGCAACTCAGGCAAGAATGAGCGCCTCGATGAGCCAAAAACCCGAAAGGGCGGTTCATGCAAAAATGAGGTTGACAATAAAGACAAGTAACTATATCTGGCAAATCACCATCACCCCTTGGGGCATCTGCAACTGTCAATGATCGTCTTCATCAGAGGCTTCTGTACTTGTGAATTCAAAATTTCTATGAAATGTAGCGGTCATCGTGTTCAATGTATCACCAACCAATAAAATTACCATTTTCCAAGCTTTGTGAATCCGTGAAGTCATGCCTTTGGCTAACTTTCACTCTTCTACATCAATTTGAGCCTGTGCTATTGTTTGAAACTCTGTTTTCTTTCTACTTTCAATGCTATATACAAAATACTTTCTTTCTATTTGATAATGTCAATGTCTGAAACGAACATCTTTGAAAATTGAAAAATCTTTTTCTGTCTATTTTGAAAGCAAACCGGAGCAATAGGGTACACTTCAATGAAACATGCATGAATAAATGAATGTCAATGTCTATTTCAATACATGTTACAAGCAGGTTACTCCCCAGGATGATCTGTGGTCAATGGCAAGAATGAAAAAACAGAATGAAAGTGAAAAAATGAAAAAATGAAAATAAAAAGCTCGCTAAGTTGAAAACCCGAAAGGGCGGCTTAGGCAAAAATGAGCACCCCGCTGATTGACAACCTATGAAGGCAATTCAGGCAAAAATGGGGCAATGAAAAGAATCTTTACTCCCCGGTGAATCGAAAACCCGAAAGGGCGGTTCAGGCAAAAATGGGGTTTGAAAATGAAAAATGAAAGAATGAAATATTGAAAAAGCATTGACCACAGATGCGAACATCCAATGTTTACCCAGCACTGACACACCTAGCAACGGCGAACTATGTCCAAGAACCTTCCAAGGGTCCTCCTTTACAAGTTTTATTGCCCTCAGCCATGGTTTCGATACGTCTCTCAACGACGGTATCTCCAAAGAGGTTTTCCCCCTGTGAATATGTTGCAGCACGAGCCACTACGTGCCCAATCTTCCAATGTCTTGTCTGCCTTTGTGAAACTTCTCTGCCAAGTTACAAACCAATCATGCATTTCAAGCATTCATACATGCATAATCATGCATTTTATGTGCTCATACATCCAAAAATCTTGTTATACCATACATACATGTTGCATATCCAACTGTCAACTGTCAAATTCAATGCCAATTTCAATTTCAATTGCAAATATCAAATGTCAATGTCAATGTCAATGTTAATGTCAAATGTCAATATCAATGTTAATGTTAATGTCAAATGCCAATGCCAATGTCAATGTCAATGTCAATGTTAATGTCAAATGCCAATGTCAATGTCAATGTCAATGTTAATGTCAAATGCCAATGTCAATGTTAATGTCAAATGCCAATGTCAATGTCAATGTTAATGTCAAATGCCAATGTCAATGTTAATGTCAAATGCCAATGTCAATGTCAATGTTAATGTCAAATGTCAATGTCAATGTCAATGTCAATGTTAATGTCAAATGCCAATGTCAATGTCAATGTCAATGTCAATGTTAATGTTAAATGCCAATGTCAATGTCAATGTTAATGTCAAATGCCAATGTCAATGTCAATGTCAATGTTAATGTCAAATGCCAATGTCAATGTTAATGTCAAATGCCAATGTCAATGTCAATGTCAATGTCAATGTTAATGTCAAATGTCAATGTCAATGTTAATGTCAAATGTCAATGTCAATGTCAATGTTAATGTCAAATGCCAATGTCAATGTCAATGCCAATGTCAATGTTAATGCCAATGTCAATGTCAATGTCAATGTCAATGCCAATGTCAATGTCAATGTCAAATTCAACTTTCAACTCAATTCAAATCAATGTCAATTTACTTTTGGGCCAACAAAAATGGTCATGTCTACTTACAAATCAAGTCAATGACAATTTACCCTCAATTGGTATCTTGTTAAACCAGACTTTCAATTTGTATCTTGTTACTGGTCAAGTGCAAGGTTCAATCCAAAAAGAACCACTTGTACCTGCTTATATGTCTATGTTTCCGGTCAAATGGCAAGTTCGATCCAAAGAACAGTTTGTACCCTCTGCTTATGTTTTGTTATCGGTCAAACGGCAAGTTCGATCCAAAGAACAGTTTGCACCAACTTACATGTTGTGATATCGGTCAAGTGGCAAGTTCGATCCAAAGAACAGCTTGTACCCGTTTCTTGTTTGTATTTCCTCGGTCAAGTGGCAAGTTCGATCCAAAGAACAGCTTGTACCCGTCTCTTGTTTGTATCTCTCGGTCAAGTGGCAAGTTCGATCCAAAGAACAGCTTGTACCCGTCTCTTGTTTGTATCTCTCGGTCAAGTGGCAAGTTCGATCCAAAGAACAGCTTGTACCTGTCTATTTGTTGCCCGTTCTTTCTACCTTGATGTCTATAAATCCCTTGGTGGTGTGACACAACCCGTAGATTCCGGTTCGATTGTCTTGCATTCATAAATGAAATGTTGCATGGCATTCATGTCTATGAAAATCTGAAAACGTATTTTTATGTCCAAAAGCAGTGCAAATGTTAATATTTAAGTATCTTCGTCCCGTCAATTCTAAGACTTCGTCTCTTGACTCCCCGGACAAAGAAACTTAAATAGGGGCAGCTGTTATACCCTAATTTTGGACCTAAAAATACTTGTCCAATTCTTCTTTTCTTGCATTATAAGTCATCTGATATGTCTCTGATCAATTGCATCTTTCTCTGCATTTTATTTCAATGTTATTTGCAAAATCCATGAAAAAGGGCATTTTAGTCATTTCCTATGTCAAAAGTTCTTTCAGTCTTTTAAAATTTTGTTTGAGTCTTTTCAAGTAGTTTGAATAAGTCTTTGTTTCATTCTATGTCAAAACCCTTTCCAAAAATTGCATTTGAAGTCATTTTGAGTCAGTTTTGCACCTAGGGGCATTTTAGTCTTTTCATGTGTTAAAACCCTGTTTAAAATTCTAAAAATTGTCTCTGAGTCTTTTAATTTGCTTGTATAAACTCTTGCTTTAATCCCTTGTTAAAAAATCATTTTAAAATTGCATCTGAGTCGTTTTTAGTCGTTTTAGTCCCTAGGGGCGTTTTGGTCATTTCACATAAAATTGCTGATTCGTTTTAATCTGCTTTGTTGTTTTTAATCGTCTCGCTTTACGTTAATTTTCAATTTACTTTTTTCAATTCAATTTTTGTTTTAATTTTCATTTTAGTCCGCGCACTTTTGTTATTTGCATTTTAATCCTTTTTAAGTTTGTTAGAGTCCAAGTGCCACGTGTCCAAATGTTATTGGTCCACAAAAGTTTGTTACAAGTCAAGTCCATGTGGCATTTCCTCATTGGTCCAAGCATCCCTTTCATCCCCTATATAAGTCAAAGTCTTGGTCAATTTTTGATTAACTAATCATTTTACAAAAAAGTCACAAAAATCCATTTTTATTCTTTTCCTTTTCTTTCTCCCACGTGATCTATTTCTTCCCCTCCATAACTAACTTTCCTAACCACCCATTCCACCACCACAACAAACCATAACCACCACTAAAACCACCCTAACAAACACCTCCACCACCATAACAAATTCATCAACCCCTCTCCACCACCCTTAACCACCACAATCCACCATCTTCATCATTCAATTTTCACAATCACTCCACCAAATCCAATCCAAAATTCAGCTTCACCATCATCGAACGCAAAATCAGTTCTGCTTCTCTTCAATCCTTGCTCTGTTCTTCGATTCAGATATTAGAATCTCTCAACGTCGCTATTGCTCGGAACCGAATCACAATATCAACAACAACTCACGCAAGCAACACTTCAAGCACAAATTGTTTCGGATCAAAGAAGAAGGAGGAAGAAGCCAGTATTGCACAGGAGGACACAAACCAAATTCGAATATTACAAGGTTCAATGGGAACGGAATTGAAAGGAAGCAAATCGAACGAACCGTAGCTTATGCCGGAATCGTAACGGAGGCAAAAGAGGAAGCTGAAGCCGTATTCGCAGAGGTGAAGAACCGAGGTAAATCTTTGTGCTTATTGTTGGTACTGATTCTGTTAGATTTAGGACATATGGTTGATGTTCTTGCAAGAAAACAAGGCCGGATCCATGATTCAAATGAAAAACGACGTTTAAATGTGTAATGAAAAGTGGAATCGGAGTTGTTTTGAAACTCCGGCACGGTGGAGCACCATCAACCACCGCGTCGGAGCAATTTGTCTTCCCGGAGAAGATGAATTTAGTGGCGGTGCTGTAACTGGTTTTTTGAGAGAAGTTGTTTTGTTGTTCAAGTGAGAAGGACGAATGTTTTGTGATAATGAGTGTTTGCAAAGCCAAAATCGTTTATACCATGTGCTAGCTGAACTGGGTCTTCTTTAACCCATATCCAATTCTTTGAACCGCTCCAGCTAACCATAACCCATGGATTTGGTAGATTCAGCCTTAAGCCCATTCTGTGAGCAATTTTTTTTTTTAGTTCGAACCCCTACAACGCTTACGGCACCCCCTGTTTGATTGTTTTTCACACTAACACGTTCTAAAAATTTGCAAGGTTTTTTTGTTAATTCCAATTGTTTTTTTGCATTAGTTCATGATTAATTTGGAGCCAAAAATGTGGAAAAAGCGTTAGTTTTTTTGTTGATCCAATAAGGTTCGTTTTCGCTAAAATGTTGTAAAAGGACTCCAAATTAATCATGCAACTTCTTGCATAGCTTTCTTGTGTGTTTCTTGAATTTGTGCATATTAAATTTTACCTTCAAAGCATAAAAAATGTATGTGAGTTTCGTTCTTGTTTGCTTGTTAAGTGTGCATTTTAATCTTGATAAAAATGTGGAAATAAATGTGACGACTACGCTCATGGGAATCATTGTGAATTTTGTGAGATATTAGTCCTTTTGATTCTTGCATCATGACTGAAAATTTGGCTATGATGTTAGGTCATTGGATTGATATTTTACAAGATTCATAATGATCTATTTTAAGCATGTAGTTATATCAATTTCTTGCATTTCAATCTTTCTTTTGCTCTTGGTAAATCCTTGGTTTCAAAGTGTGTCAAAATACATGCTCATAATCCCTTGGTTATTTCTATGCCATTGCCCTATTGTTTCTATGGTTTTGCCCTTTCAAAGTGTCTAAAAAGTGTCAAGTTTCAATATGTTTTCTTGCTTGCTTTACTTGCTTCTTTTTTGCCACCATATCATTTGTGCTACTAACCCCTCTTATTCCATGTTTCATGCAAGCTCATCTCATTTCATATTCTAGTTTAATTTTCTTGCAATTTATATTTCATGCAAAAATTAGAATGTAAAGATTTAGGAGTTCTTGTAATACTTTACTTTCATGCTTTTAATTTCTTGGCAAAGAGGCCATAGAATGTATCTAGGGTATGATGTAAAGGACAATGGACTCTAATGATGTACACCGACACAAGCACCGACACATGCACACACATCACTATATAGTTAGAATATGCATGTTTAGATGTATGTTTAGGATTGTATGTTTAGATGAATGCCTAGGGTTCATACTTAGAAAAAATCAACTTTCCAAAAAAAATATGAACAAACTTCACGCAAACCATTTTCCAAATAAACCTTGGGATCCAAAATCCCATTGAATTTTCTTTTTAATTTTCTTAATCAAATTTCAAATGAAAATAATCATGTTTAGACCATATTTTGCAAATGACTAATTCAACCTCACAATTTCCTAATCTCATGCCCTTGAGGCCTCTTTCTATTCTTCAAAATCCTATTCTCAAACTTAAAATCAACCAACAAAAACAAAAACATTTTTGAAAGAGAACTACGGTGGATTTGATCCCTTAAACGGGTACGTAGGCAAGGAACAAAATTCCTTCAATTCAACTAAAATAAAAATTCAAACACTTTCTTCTCCCTCCAATTCTTCACTTAGCAAAATTTTAGGTGTAAATAACATTTTCAAATAGCATTTAAAAATAAAGCGCGCGCGTAGAAATTAAAGACGGTTCCTATAGGTTACTATAGTCGTTATGGGTGCCTAACACCTTCCCGTAGTGAAAACAACTCCCGGACCTCGATTCTCAAGGGTTTTGCTTACTTTTTCCCTTCCCAAGAAAAAATAAGATATCACCGGTTTAAAAGGTTCAAACGTAATCAATGTTTGACACCCGAAAACCAAGATAAAACAACTTAAAGAGAGACTTGTGTGCTATGCACTCTTGTTGGAAAAAGATGGTATGTTAAAAATTAAATTCTCCATCTATTTCATTAGTTGTGTGATTTTAATATTTGACATATCAAAATTGATCATGAACAAGTGTTTAATTTTAAACTTGAGTAACTTGGACTTAATTCCAATGTTATATGATTAGACAATTTTATTTATTGCAGTCAAGAAATATGAACCAAAAGTTCATATAAATCAAAATTTAGAGAATATGAATCTCTAAACATAATAAATTATGATATGTGTGAATTTGATGACACATAAATTAGAAATGATAAAATGATGTTTTTATCATATTTATTGATGATTGCGAATTTTGGAAAATAAAATTGATATGCTTGATATGTTCAATTTTTATAACGAAAATTGAAATTTATGTTGGATAGAGTATCCAAGTCTAAGAACAAAAATTCTTTTAAAGAAATTTTTGATGAAAAGACAACCCAATTTGTCTTATTTTTGAACTTGGGATTGTCCGGACTATATTTGGCTTCAGGACCCCAAGAGAGTTAAACTCACTAGTAGAGCCTATGAATCTGTATTCATTAGGTATGTTATAAATAACGAAGCATATAGGTTTTAGGACCTAAATGTTAAAGTGATCATAGAATTAAAAGATGTTGATTTCTATGAAGAAAGTACCCCTTTAACTAAAGAATAGTGGGGGCACTAGTGGGGGCAAAAGAAATTCCCTTCTAAAAATTAAGAACTAGTGGCGGCACTATATCTAATCACATTCACGTAATTAGAAATAGTTATGAGAACATCGTACGGGATGTTATAGAACCTCAAAGAGGTAAGAATGCAAGAATTGCTAAAGAGTATGGACCTTATGGTTTATACATTGGAAGAAGATTCATTAAGCCTTAAAGAAGTTATATCCTCATTGGATGCTGAATTATGGCAAAAGCAATAAACGATGAAATGAATTTTCTAGAGTCTAACAAAACATAACACTTGGTTGACTTGTCTCATAGTTGCAAAATCAATCGGTTGTATTTGATTTTGGAAAAAGGAACTAAAACCTGATGGAACGGTTGATGAATACAAGGCTCTCCTTGTAGTCAAAGGTTTTAGACAAAGAGAAAAATATAGACTTCTTCGACATTCATTCACCAGTCACGAAAATCATATCCATAAGAGTACTAGTCCCTTTAGCCGCCGTTCATAACTCGATAGTACTCCAAATGGATGTGAAAGTTGCCTTATTTATGGTGAACTAGAAGAAGAAATCTATATTAAACAACCTAAAAGTTTTGTGATTCATGGACAAGAAAACAAGGTCTGTAAGTTAGATAATTCTTTGTGAGGTCTAAAATTAACTCCTAAGGAATGACATGGAAAATTTGACATTTTAATGTTATCGAATGAGTAAAAAGTGAATGAAAGTGACAAATAATATTTGCACGATCATATGTCTCTATGAAGACAACTTGCTCATACTTGGTTTAAAGATTCATGTTATGAATTATGTGAAATCATTGTTTATCAACAACATTGATATGAAAGACCTAGACAAGGTTGAAGTAATTCTTGGTTTCAAGATTACTAGATCAAAAAAGAGAACTTTTTTGATAAATCTCACAAAGTTGAGAAGATCTTAAGAAAATGTTATTATTTGAATGTAAACTTGCAAGCATATATTATGATCCAAGTGTAAGAACACTTGAGATGAAGTTAAACAAATAGAATATGCGAGCATCATTGGCAGTCCTTAGGTAAGCCAATGAATGTATTAGACCCGACATTGTCGATGTCGTAAAAATCTTGTGCAAGTTTACTAGTAGACAAAAGAAAAGCATTGTCATGCTATTGAAAGAGTCATGAGGTGCCTTAAAAGACTATGACTCTAAGATTACATTATGAGAAGTATCCTATTGTACTTGAATGGTACAAGATACAAATGAGAAGTATCATATTGTACATGAATGGGAAAAGATACAAAATAGAACATCCTTCAGATGAGTCTTAAAGCGACTAGTGACTGTACATTGAGCATCACTAGAGGAGTTGTTTGTTAAAACAAATGATATTGACTCAGTCCACTATGGAATTAATCTGGGATGAGAACACTAGAGAAAACTAGTGAAGAAGCAAGTTGATAAGATACTTGCTAGCTGAGAACCCTTAGTGGGTAAAACTGTTTCCAGAAGTGTTAATTTATTGTGATAGTCTGCAGCTATTACAAAATTGAGAATCGTTACTACAATGGCAAGAGACGATTATTAAGGCACAAACACATAAAGGATTAGAGAGCTATCTACTCTCAAAAGGAACAGTTGAAGTAGATCGTGCACGTACTGATAAAGAATAGTCAATCCTTTGACGAAAGGAATTACTAGAAAGAAAGTCCTAAACACATCCAATAGGATGGGACTAATGCCCAAAGGTCACAAGTGATGGTAACCCGACCTACATGACTGGAGATCCCAAGAAATAGGTTCAATGGGTAATAACAAGTCACAAGTGATAGAACATGCTATGATAAAAGTAAGAAAGCATGATTCCTACAGCGATAGAAGGATGAGATAATAGAAACTCTTAATGAGATCTATACTCTATTTGGAGTGGAGTACATAGCTACAGGAGTACTCTTGATAGACTCACCTATATGAATGTGGAACTAAGGGCCGGTTCCTATGGGATTCGGGGCAGAATACCTAGAGCGTTCGTTAAAACCGGGATACACGTGCAAGGCCATAAACGCACGGGCTTTTAGAATACACCTTATGAAAAGGTTTGTGTGTGGGTTCTATGTCTGAGATAGAGTTCAATGTTGTAAGCAACTCTTGTGAATCAGAATTTTACTCGCTATGCAAAGGTTCAAGTTGTAGGCGACACCTTTGTTTACTAGCAAATCTTATGGAGACGTTTTTGACGTTATGGAGACATTTTTGACGTTATTTATGAAACCATTTTTTAAATTCAAGTGGGGGATTGTTGGAACATGTGTGGAAATTGAGTAAAAAGACTATAAACACAAATTCCCATGTTGGGTAGAACTAGTGTTGTGTGAATTGAAAAAAGTGGAAGTCCCACATCGGATGGAACACACACATTAGTAGTGTTTATATAGTGGGGGTGTACCTCTAATTAATGGGGGTACATAAGCACTAGAGAAAAAATATATATTGATATATATTTTATTATTTAGTAATGATAAATTAAATAATTAAAATAATTAATTTAATCATTATTAGAAAGTGCTTTCTTAGTCCCCAAGTTTTGCTAAAATATTTTGGTACATAATATAATATATTTTTGTACTAAATTTAATATATTTTAGTACTCAATTAAGATATTTTTGTACTAGATCTAATATGTGAATTACTTAATCGCAAAGTAATATGTTACTTGTTCCCAAAGTTTCTCATATTACTTGTTCCCAAAGTTTCTCACTTATTAGTTGTGAATTTTCTCTATAAATAGAGAGCTCACACAGTGCATTCCACACACCAAAGAGTTTCATTGAGTTGTCGGGAACTCTTTCTCTCTTCTCCCTTTTTTGACTTGTGTTGACGAGTCTTTCATCTCTTCTCCCTCCTTCGACTTGTTTAACAAGTCCTTCTCCTTTTTCTACTCCTTTCTGTCCCTTCGGAATTAAGAGTGTTCTTAAGACCATAGTCCCTTTTCGGTTTAATGTCCCTTCGGAATTAAGAATGGTCTTAAAAACATAGTCCCTTCGGTAAAATATGTCCCTTCGGAATAAAGAGTACTTTTAAGATCATAGTCCCTATTTGAAATAATAATGTCCCGTCGGAATCAAGAATGATCTTAACGGTATATAAAAATTATTCAATAATTTTATTTGAGGAGAAATGGTGGTAACACCATATTTGAGTGGTCATAGTACAATATTGATAGTTTGGAGAACTTAAAGGTTAGAATGGTGGAAACACCATATTTGAGTGGTCTTAGCACCATAATAGAATGGTAATGGTACCATATTAAAGTGGTTTCAGTATTAAAGAGTGGTCTTAGTACCATATTCGAAGGTGTAAATCTCGAACGATTTTCTACAGTGCAGTAGTTAATCGAACAGTTGTAGCTGGGCTTGTTTTATCCTGGAGGCGGCGTGGTTGATAGTCTACCTTGCACAATTTTGGGTAGTGCCACGAAACGTCTTAAAGAGAGCGACCTGGTCGTGACTCAACCTAGTAACAACTTCGGTAGATAATAGAATTTGGAAATCCAAATACAATAGTTTGGAAATCCAAAAACAACAATGCCTAACCAAAGTCTAGGAGTACTATAATGTTCACCACTTTTAAAACTTCCAAACACAGAAATATATTCTCTCTGTTTTTTTTGTAAAGCTAGGAATGCATTAAAAACACCAAGAGCCGCCTGGACCGCTTACAATTAGTTCATATAAACCCTAGAAATAGGTAAACCTAAAGAATCTCTATCTCTATACAGTAAAGGTAAAATGAAGGATGGTGGGGATTCCCACCATTGAGATGAGGAGGGGGCGAGGTTTTGACCATTCTTGGCTAAGGCATTCGCCGCCAAATTCTCTCAATTTGAAGTATCACGAGTTTTCTACCTAGGCTATGTTTGGTAACACAAATAAGCTAACTTATAGCTTGTTGTACTAGCTTATAAGCTTGTTTTGATAAAATGAGTTGTGTTTGGGAAACAGCTTTTCTCACTAGCTTATAGCGTTTTTTAAGAAGCTAATCCAAGTAGCTTTTTAGCTTTTACCTTATAGTTTTTTATACTTTCTTCCAATTTTAACCTTTTCTTAATTTTATTTTATTTTATTATAATAAAAAAAACTACCCACTATCTTATTAAACTAACCACGTTGTCAAATATTAAGGTATGTGTTTTTAAATTTTCTTGTCCACTTTTTTTTTTTTTACTTTGCTCATAATTTATAATAAATAGTGAAGCAAGTTTAGTTAAATAAAATTCATAAAAATTAAATAAAAATTGTTAAATAAAAAAAGTCGATTGAATTCATAAATACATTTATCATTTTGGAGATGAAAATAATTTGAAATATATTTAAATATTTAAAAATAAATGTGTTAAGTAATAAAAATTATATATATGATATTAAAAAATTTTAAACAAGCATGTCCTTTTATGTCATTTTATATTTATAGTCATTTCAACAGCTAATTTTACCAAACACTTTTAATTTTAATAAGCTAACTTTTCAGCTATAAGCTATCAGTCATCAGCTATAAGCTAGCTTTTCAGCTATCAGCTAGCTTATAGCTTTTTTTTTACCAAACACACCCTTAATGTTGATTCTTAACCATCAAACATGAAAGAGCGAATGAAAATAAAATTATTTAAAAAATGATGGATTGAATTAATGATTAAGATGCAACGGTAGAGAAAATTTGAAACAACTTCAATTGAGAGAGTTCATTACCCCAAATATATTGAGAGAGTTCATTACCCCAAATATATACGCTTATAGCTTTTTTTTACCAAACACACCCTTAATGTTGATTCTTAACCATCAAACATGAAAGAGCGAATGAAAATAAAATTATTTAAAAAATGATGGATTGAATTAATGATTAAGATGCAACAGTAGAGAAAATTTGAAACAACTTCAATTGAGAGAGTTCATTGCCCCAAATATATTGAGAGAGTTCATTACCCCAAATATATACTTTAGCATTTTTCATTTTTTTTTTTTTGTGGTGGCTACCAACTGAGTTAAGCTCACGAGGATCATTTAGCATTTTTCTTAATTAAATAGTAAGATATTCGAAAATAATAATTATTAGTAATATTATAATCACATTGACACTTTTTACTGATATGATGATATTCATAATAGGACAAAAAATGTAATATATCTTTTTATTCTTTGTTCAGGCAGAGGATTGTCTTTTCTATTTCGATTTTTTGGGCAAAAAAATATTTTTAGCCGACTACAACTGACGAAATGATAGCAATGAGATGATTCAACTTTCACTTATAACAATTGATTTCCTTTTTGATTAGGCGATTATACTTCATAGTGGCGGCTAATAGGTAGTCAAATATCAATGTTTTGGGCATCCCTATTTTGATTATCCATATATTGAGAACGAAATAAAACTAAATAATATACTGAATTTACTTTATTCCTTTATGTATTGTTCCATTTATTTTGTTGTTGAAAGTGACTGTAGTCTTTAAGAAAAAAAAACTTATTAATTAAATGCCATCAAATAAAGGAGAATGATAGAATTAGTATATAGAAGAGAGAAGAAAAAAAATGTAAACATACAAAAGTCGTCCTTCAGGAAATTATAATGAGACAAAGACTTACATTTCTAGAAACCTTAAGTAGAATTGGAAACATTGCTTATGCAAAGTCAACATCAAAATATTGGGTAGAATTAGATCATTATATGATATATTCCACTTGTTTCTTATTATAAAAACTTCCAACAAAGTTTATATAAATAAATAGTTGTGGTAAACTAAAAAAGGTTATATCGCTTTTACATATTTATCCCTATAATTAGTTATAGCAGAGAAAAGAAAAAATATTTAAAATTTAAAATAGTAAATTGAATATAAGAATTTTTGCAAAGAAACCATTAAGCGATTGGAATTGAAGTAAATGGTCTTTAACATTAGTTGGTTTGACCGTAACAATACCCAGCCACTTGAAAATATCATACCAAATTTGTCCGTAAAAGTCACAAGACAAAAAAAAGGAGATCAATATCCTCTGAAGAACCGCAACCACCTAAACAATAATGAGTGGTTGGTTGTAGGATCCTTCGCCTAATTAAATTGTCAGTTGTAGGTAATTGATTACGAAAAAGCCACCAAGCAAAAATGTTGACTTTTAAATGAACCTCATTGTGCCAAAAATATGTGTTGTGGTCGTGAGTTGATGAAGAGAGCCTTGAAATCAATAGGTTGTAAACACTAGTGACATTGTATTTTGAAGAGACATGAAGAGAACAAATCCACTTGTTGTTCACAGTATCCTGCAAAAATAAAAGGGTGATAAAAGTACACAACACTCTTTCACCAAGCCTAGCAAACAACCTCCTCCACCACCTCTAAGCACTACCTCCCTCCCCCCAACATAACAAAAACATGCCAGACACAGTCGCCATTTTGTGAATAGAAAAGTCAAAAAGAAGACTGAATTTTCTCTTTAAACTACCTCCGTCCAACCAAGGATCCCACCAATATAAAGTGCCTAAACCATCCCCTACCATCCCCCTCTCTGTCTCCCCTCTTAATGCCAATCAAATTTCTCCACCACACCGATGATATCATCCCCTGGTCGCCAATGGTCCCACCGTCTTCACCATATCTCGCCGATAAAACTTTGTACCACACACAACCTTTTTCCTCTCGATCGTAATCTCCAACATCATTTACCAATTAAAGATAAATTAAACTCCCTAATCCTTCTCACCCCCAAACCTCCATCCTCATGTTTGCGACAAATAGTATCCCAATTTATCCAAAATATTTTACTAGATTCCTCACTCTTAATATAACATAATAAAATATAACTGGTCATAATCTTCTCACTCTTAATATACAACATCATTGTTTCATTTGTTCTTGTTCGCCACTGAAACATGTCTTCTATGTCAACGACATTATCAAGAACCTTAATATTAGAACTTATTTTGTAATCATCGTGGCCATTTGCCAATGAGATGTAAGGATCAACATATGTGATAACAATGACCTTTCGAGTATTATCATAAACTAAGAAACAAAAAAAGTGGTTTAGTTGTTCCTTTAACTTTTGATAACATCTTTGTTGGCTCTAAATACATTCCAAACAACTTCTTTATATAATCGAATTTATCGATGTTGCTTACAAGAGTAGACATTATGAAAATTAGAGAAAAGAAGATGAGAGAAATTGTAAGTAGAATGTGAGAATTGTGATTTCTATTTATATAGAATTTAAACATTTTCAGCCAAAAAGAAATGAAAAACAAAAAAAATAAATATTAAAAAAAGGCAGTAGAATGTCACCATCTGAGTGGAAGCCATCTTGAGGGATGGTGGCACCATCTCATATGGCGTTATCTAAGGGGAAAACAAAAGAGGAATGATATTTTGACATCCATTTGATGACAACTTTGTTGACAACCTTGTTTTTCTCATTTCTTATTGGTCAAAAACAATGGAGAGAGAAAAAGGAAGAGAGAGAATAACAACATCATGTGAGTATGAGAGAGAAAGTTGTCCAAAAGTTGTCAAAAAGTGGTTGTCAAAATATCATTTCTCAAAACAAAAACTAAAAAATATTGGACAATTATTTTAAATATAAGGAAGAGTGGATATATATTTTCATAAGTGATGAGTTAGACAAAAATATCTCAATACTCCCAACGATGGAGGTTGCTTGTGACCCTACGAAGGTATCCCCAAAATATGGATTGTGTTGATTTTATAGGAATAAAGTAAAAGTAGTGAGTACATATATATTAGGAAATCAATTAAGTTTTAGTGGATTGTAAATTTGTAAGCTTGGTGAAATTTTTTGTCATATATTAGGAAATTTTTTTGTAAGCTTGGTGAAATTAAGTTATAGTGAGTACATTTTGATAGGTGTTTCTTGTCACTTCTTTCTCAACGGGAAAGTCAGGATGGTAGTATCCAAAATTAATCTTTTTGATTCTTTCAAATTAGAATGTGTTATTGTCTTGAGGAATAACTTGATTTTAAACTTGAAGCACTTTGTAATTGCAATGGAAGCTTGTTCTCCTTAGTGACAATATCGACATTCTCCATTCTATTTTTTTTTTTGAAGGATTCTCCATTCTATTTTTATTACAAAGAAAAGACGCCAATTTAGGACGGCTTTTTCACTTTCTAATTTTACCCTTTACTAAAAGTATTTTATTTACTATTTTTTTTTAATATTACATTTTTTTGTGGAAAAATGCAATATTACTTAAATTATTAATTAAAAAATAGTTAAATTTCATTAAGATAGGAACAACCTCACTACAATATCAAGAATATTACCTATAATCTATATTATATGTAGTAAAAATAGTATGTTTTGGCTTTTTGGGCTAGCTTTTTCTCTTACCAAAATTACCTTCAACTTTCAATACAAATAACACATATAATAAAGGCTTAATGCATCATTTGGTCCCTTAACTTATTTTTGGTTTTCAATTTGGTCCCCTAACTATAAAGTGACTCAATTTGGTCCTATAAATCTTCTGTCGTTTACTATTTTGGTCCTCTCCGTTAGTTTTTTTCAAAAACCGTTAATCCCTTGTCCATGTGTCATTTAAGATTGGAGATCAAGGGTTGGATTTAGAAAGCGCACAAATATACAATGAACTCACAACATATGATTATTTCCATTGAATTTCCTAAAAATAAAAAAATTAAAATCACCAAGATCTTCATCTTCTTCCTCTTTATCTCCCAACTTCATACTTAAAAATTCCTCATTATCTCCCAACTTTATACCTAAAAAAAAAAAATTAGCAACACCAATCCAGAAATAATATAACAAAATCATTTAAGAAATTATCTCTCCCTCTCTCCAGATCTGTTAGTTTTTTTAGTGAGAGAAACTCCAACTTCTCTCTAAGTTTTCCTTCTCTTTTACTCATCGAGGAGGGGTGGTTTTAGGTCATTTTTGACCTAAAATCACCCCTCTGCATCTTTTTTCCCTTTCTTTCGATCTAAATAAGTGATTTTCACAAATATCGAGCGTTTTCTTTTGTGTTTTTTCGTGATTTCGTCGTCTAAGTGCGACCTTGTTTTGTTCGTCGTCTTGTGCGGCGTTGTTTGATTTGACATCTTGCTGCGGTGTTCGTTGGTTCATATTAAAAGATCAGCTTCAGTCAATCACAGATTCAATCAATGATTTGGACGTCAACGTTGCAGATCCAGAAACAAGAGGATTCTGGTGATTTAGATTTTATCATACTATTTGTAGGCATTTTGCCGTTGTATGCTATTAACTTGGGTGCTGTGAGTTTGTTCGCAGATTCATCCTTTACGCTTTTAGCGATCTTGATTCTGATGTATTTTATCAATTTGAATGAATGAATATCGTTTTGTTTTTGTCAAAAAAAAAGATCTGTTTTCTTCTCATTTAAAAAAATCTCCATATCCAGAAATAATATACACCAATGATGATAAATTCGATTGAGATTTTGTTTTTCCAAACAACACAGCAAAATTAAATCCAATTGAATGTCCCAATTCTTCTGATTTGCGTTTTCAGATCTACAATTTCATCTTCATCTTCTTCATATAATCATCATCAACATTCAGGAAAACCCAGAAAAATTAAACCAGCAACTAACAAATACAAAAAAATCAAACTCAAGCATCTCACCTCAACACAAAAAATCAAACCCAATCATCTCACCTCAACACAATAAAGGTCTTATTTTATTCCAACATTAGGCAAGGTCTTATTTTATTCCAACATTAGGCAAAGTTCATTGATTTAAAGAACTACCAAGATTCACCTTCAAGCTTCAACGAACCAAAGTTTGTGTCTACAAGTGAATCAGCGGCACGAGCAGCTGCAGTTGCACGATTTGCAAAAGCAATGGCAGCCCGAGCCTTCTCCAATATACCAAAGCATTGAAATATAGACTCAGTGATGGTATCATTGATGTGGACATTGTCATTTTTGTGTGACTGCTCGATGTGTTTAGTTGTGTTGTGAAACTTCATATCGAAACTATTAAATTTTTTGGGTTTTGTGAGAAGTTAGTTGTGTTGTTTTGAAGAAGATGAAAAAATTAATTGTATTGTTTTGAAGGTATATTTATGGGTTTTATTGTTTGAAGGTACATATATGAAGATTATTTGAGGATTTATTAGTGTTTAAAGATTAATTAATTAAAAGTAATGAATGAGAATTTTATTTTTTTTTTCTATTTTTTTTCTTCTTCAAGATGATTAATAAAGATGAATGAGAGTTTTATTTAGGGATGAAGAAGAACAATAGGGAAGAAGATGGAGGGAAAAAGATTAGGTGTTTGTGGTTCATGATAAACTACAATAGATTCTTCCATGATCCAACGATTTCCATTTGCAAAAAAAAGATCGAAGGGTTAAAAATAAAAGATTTAATAAGGTCTATGGTGGACCACCTATAAAGTTGGTTCACATTAGACATTTAAGGTTAATAAATGATGTGCATATTTAAAATCTAGTGTAAACCTACCAAATAGTGCTCTATGGCACTTTAGATTAGGACACCTTTCTTTTTTCTATAATGTTTTCTATGCATTCAGAATTTTCTTTTATTGTTATCGATAATAAGGCAACTTGTGATGCATTCCAGTTTTCTAAACATAAGATTTAACCATATTAAAGAAGGATTAGTCGAGCTTTCAAGCCTTACGAGCTAATACATTTTGATATTGTGGTCCTCTTTCTATTGGATCAATACATGGTCAATCTTATATTTTAACTGATGTAGATGATTATAGTAGATATACACAGTTTATTCTTATGAAATCTAAAAGTGAAACCAGACAAAATGTCATTAATCTTGTAAATATAGTAGGGACACAATCTGATCCCAAGGTTAAATGCATCAATACAAACAGTGGTCTCGAATTTCATTCCAAAGGTTATAAGCACACATGATAATTGATAAGAACCTTGCATTGTTCAAGTGGAACAAGTGATGGTCTATTTCTTAAATTGTACTCCCTCTGTCATGTTTGGATTAAAACACATCATCTTCAATCCTAACTACATATGCTAGCTGAATAGATAAATGAACAATTAGAAGAAAAATTGATGGAGGAAAAATTATTTCTAGTTCACATAGATTTAATGCAAATTCAGCATCCAAACATCCAAACTCTTCAACTTTGACAACTTTAGAGCATAAAACCTTGAAGAATGAGCTTAACTTGATTAGAACTCTTGCAACTTCTTTGGACAAAGCACTTCGTGCTTCTACTTTGAGAAAATATTGCATCAATATATGGTAGTCACGACTTTTAAGACCATGAATTTTATGTTGTTCAAGTTGAACACATCTAGAAATACAATTGGGATCAAACCAGCCAACTTAACATGAATTGGGCCCAAATTAAAGGACTTTTTAAAAAAACAAAAAAAAAATGCAAAGGTATGTTTCAATTTTTTTGTAGGGACCAAAACCCAAATAACCATATTTGCATGGACCATTTGTATATTTTAGTCTAATATATAATAAAAAATAGGTGTAATATTTGTTTTGAGGGGTAAAATTACTAAGAGTGTTTCAATAAAAAAATAAAAAATTATTAAGAGTGTTTGCAGCTAACTTGGGTTAAGGGGTTAAATATTAAAAAGAAAATTTTGAAGAACAAGATTAAAAGAAAACTTAATAGTTCCAACATATTTGGCTATAGTTAAATGTCCAGTTGGTAATTTGACATTGATAGGATTTATTTGACTATAAGAGTCATACCAATTTAAAGAGCCACATATATGATCACTGGCTCCTGAATATATAATCCAAGAACCTTGAGCCACATATTTGACACTGACATAAAAAAGTGTCTGATTTTGGCGAGCACTGCGCATAGCATCACATAAACATTTCACTCTGCAACTACATGAAGGGATTGACTTGCATAGTTTCAACTCTTCCCATAGAATCTTCAACTCAGAATAATACTCGGTTAGAAAATGTGAATCTTGTTTTAATGCATAAATTTCTTGCATAAGCTTAGAAATATGTACCAAATCACCCTATGCGGATTTTTTCCATGATTATGATTGATTGTGCATCGATTCGGAAACTAAATTCATTATCCATAAATTATAAGCATGTTGCACCCATTCCATGCATGCACGGAAGGATGGATAGAAAGAATAAAAAACAACTTGAATGGTACCATCAATGAACTCGAACTTCTTTCCACGAGGAGAACCATGCATTGAACGTGCCCAAGAATGGAAGTTAGAACCGCTCAAGACTGGTGTAACAGAAATTGATGAAAGACCATAGCTGGGATGATCAAAGAAAGGAGATGATTGATCCAAAATTGGTTCAGGAAAACCAGAAGAAGATGCAACGTTGTTGCATGGAGCCATGGAAACGGAAAAAGCACTCTCAAATCAAGAGAGACTTTGATACCATATGAAGAAACTAGGAATCAATAGAGGTTAAGCAAAGACAACTGAAAATGAACTTGATGATTAAACTATGTGTAACAGTTTGATATATATACAAAGGAAAAATGAAAGCTAAGGTAACATTCTTATTAGAGTATAGTGAGAAGGTAACTTGCTCTTCAAGTTATCTAGATTGCTTGTACTCCAAGTTACCTTCTCACTATACTCTAATAATTCTCTAACTACTAACTAGAAATAAGTGGGATTGGAGAATCTTGTTGTCACTTGTTTAGCAACTTATATGCACTGTTGATTTCTTTCCTTTATTTCTGTTACTCGATTCATTATTCTTCAATAATCTGTCAGTTTCCTTTACTTTTATTCTTATTGTTGGTATCTTTGAAATTCTTAATTATAAAAACTGAAACATCAATGCCAAGTAAAATATGTTAATATACTAGAAAGGCTCGTGAGCTTAGCTCAGCTGGTAAGGACAATGCATAATCATAATATATGCAAGGTTCAGGTTCAAACCTCGGCCACCATAAAAAAAAAAAAAGGAAATTTGCTTTTTTTTGGTCCAAGTTGTCTAACATCAACCTCTCACGTTCACTTCTTTACTCTTCCTGTTATCGTTTCCAAATTCTCTTCCTCCCAATTTTTATGTTTATGTTCAATTTATGTTTAGGAGCTGTCCTTAGGGAGCTTTGCTTGGATTCTCTATGTTTTTCTAGAATTCACGGAAGAGGCGTTCGTTTTTAGCTGATTTTTTTTTTGTGCAGGCCCTACTTTTCAAAAAAATTGTCCAATGTGCCCTATATTGAAAATAAATATCCAACATGCCCTACTTTCACTTTTGCCCTTACATAGCTCCATCTGAGATGACACCATGTTCCTTCATGATGGCTCCATCTCATATGACGCCATCCTACTTGCTTTTATTTTCTTTCTTTTTTTTATTTTAATTTTTTTAGCTTATTAATTAATACCTCCTTTAGGATAGCTCCATCTCAGTTGGCGCCATCCAACTAGGTTCTTTTAATTTATTTTATTTATTTTATTTTATTTTATTTATTTTATTTTGTTTATTTTGTTTATTTTTATGCTGAAAATTTATTGAATGAATTTATTAAATAGAAAAAAATATAAAATAACATAATAATATAGATTGATATATTAGAAAAAAATACAACAAAAGTACTACTGGCGTGCAAGATTAGAATTAGAGCAATTTTTACGATAATGACCCTCGCCCCGACACAATCCACATTTTCTTGGAACCTTTTCAACTTCATTCATTTCGGTCCTAATGCGAGTGGTGTTTAAATTTGGACGACCCTTTTTCGGTCTTCGCGTAGACAAATTCGGGAAAAGTTCAAATCCTACATATACGGCCAATAACTCTAGTGGTGAAGGTGAACTGGATTGATATATTAGAAGAAAAAAAAACAAAAATACAACGAAAGTACTACTTGCGTGCAAAATTAAAATATGGGCAATTTTGATAATGACCCTCACCTCGACACAATCCATATTTTTTTGGAACCTTTTTTATTTTATATTTTTTTCTATTTAATAAATTCATTTAATAAATTTTCAGCATAAAACTAAAAAAAATAAAATTAAAAGAACCTAGTAGGATGGTGCCAACTGAGATGGAGCTATCCTAATGGAGGTATTAATTAATAAGCCAAAAAAAATTAAAATCGAAAAAATAATTAAAATAAAAAGCAAGTAGGATGGCGCCATCTGAGATGGAGCCATCATGAAGAAACATGGTGCCATCTCAGATGGAGCTATGTAAGGGCAAAAGTGAAAGTAGGGCATGTTGGATATTTATTTTCAATGTAGGGCACATTGGACAATTTTTTTGGAAAGTAGGGCCTGCAGAAAAAAAATTCCTACAACTGCAGCCACGCAAATTTGAGAGTGGCTGCGGTTGTAGTCTCAGTTCGGATTTCTCAGATCAGGTTTCATTGGTTGTTCTTTTATCTACGGTTGGGAGTTTGTGATAGATTTTATCAAGGTTGTTTGGTGTGGCATTTCCGGGAAAAATTTCAGTAGCAAATCAGATTTGTGTTGTTTGGTGTGGCTTTGTTCAATCAACGATCCATAGTGCCTCAAGCTTCGGTAGAAAAATTCTTCTCGGATCATGTTCATCATGTATATAAATTATGATAAAGCCACTTGTTAGCATTTTTCATAAATTATTATTAGCTCAACGATAATAAGAAGAAAAAAAAATTAAAATGATGTTTACAAGGATTGGCTTGGCCATCCAAAAAGATATATGGCATGTTTGATAACGCGTACAAGCAGCTAATCTCACGTTACGATGCCGTTCTCACCTCAATTTTATTAAGCTATGAGCCTCACACTAAATGAAGGCTGTGTTTACACCACCGCTTGCACCAAACACTGGCACAGTAGTACAACTTATTGTTTGCTTACCTTCCTTGTTCTATTTTATTATAATGATGCTCAAAACTTGGAAGCCAAGTTAAGATAACTCTTGGCTTTGAGAACACACGTAACATAAGGAAATTTAAAACTATAATCAATAAATAAATAGCTAGCAACTTTTGTGTTGAAAGGACACCACATCACCATAAAACATTATAAAAATATATCTCTTTTTTATTATATTATGGTCAGATGATACATCGGTCAACAAATGTTGTTTCCGTATCCTCCAAGTTTTTTGACAAAGATAGTTCAAATTGACTGATTCATGTTTATAAAAGCATAAAAACGATATGTATATCAAAATAAAACTAAAAATTATATAAACAATTTTAGAATATTCTTAGCATATATCAACGCGAAAAATATGTTACGTTAATGTATTTTACAATATTTGAAATGTGAAATTTGAAGTCAAATATTTAGATTTGATTGCCTTTATTTATGAGTTATTAGAAGTCAAATATTTAGATTTGATTGCCTTTATTTATATGTTATTAGTCACCCAAGAAAAAATGTCACTAATTTTTTTATATATGAGTCATTATTTCAAAATCAATTTCCTTAACAAACATCTTGGTAATTGCCATTCATGTTATATTCCATGTCACCACAAAAATTCAGAATGATAAACACTGTCCTTTGTTTACTTTTGTTTTGTGTTCATGTCGTATTAGTTTTTTCTGCAAGCTCAGAATCTGATGTAAGATATAATTACTTCCTTAACTTCAATATTGTTTTTTTTAGGTTAATTAATTCTGGTTTTTGTAATGATCTAATTAATTTTCTATTGATTAATTTCTTGTTAATTAGTGGATAAACCATGGTGGAGATTTGTTCAATAGAAGGTATGCATACAAGGAACAAAAGATCAATATAGAAACGGTACCTAAACTAAGTTTGAAGTGGAAATTCTATGCAAACAAAGATATTACAGCAACACCAACAATATACAATGGTACAATTTATTTTCCAAGCTGGAATGGTAACATATATGCAATTAAACAAATTGATGGGTCACTTGTTTGGAAGCAAAACTTGGAGAAATTGACAGGTTTAAATACTACTGGATTTATAATTAATGCAAATTGGACATTGGCTAGAGCAACTCCAACTGTGGCTGAAGATTTGTTGATTGTTGGAATTTATGGACCTGCTGTTGTTATTGGTCTTGAAAGGAGAACTGGTGAGCTTGTTTGGTTGACTCATTTGGATAATCATCCTGCTGCAGTTGTTACCATGTCTGGAACTTATTATAATGGGTTAGTATAATTACATTCTTAGCTTGCTCATGCATCTTAATCTTCTTTCCAATGTTTTAAGAATCGGATCATATCAGCTGGTTCAACTGGTTGAACTAAGAATCGGCCAGTTCACCGGTTGGTTTGTTCTTAATTATATCATAATCTAATTGAATCGCGGTTGGTTCAACTAGTTTTTACTTTTATTTACTTTTTGTTACTTTTTCACTTATATTTTTGTCCTCTAGTTCAATAGCGTTTGTGGTTGAACTGACTAAACTATGACTTAAAGGTCTCGTCGATTTGATCTTTGGTACAATTTTGAAAATACTACTATTTCTTTAGGATTTTTTTATTGCTGTTTACACAAATGATATTTAAAGGGAAGACTCATTCACCGTTTTTGAAAAAAACTCCAAATCTTGTTTGGTCCCTATGTAGATTTTTTACCATCAAGTGGCTCGTGATTAACGCAATTTGTTTCTGATTTCGCCTTATTTTTAGAGATCGGAAACCAATAAGAAAATACTTATGATGAATATATATTTTTTTGGAGTATCATAAAACATTGAAAGAATTTATCTAACCTCACCATCAAGTATGGGGACTCCTAAAAAAAATCAAGTTTGGGATTATCATTCATTCCTTTTTTCTTTTCAATCCTTTTATATCAAAGTATAATTATACTAAACTCTCAATATATAGGAGTTACTATGTTGGAACATCTTCACTAGAAGAAGGTGCAACCATCGAAAATTGTTGCATATTTCGTGGAAGCATTGTAAAACTTGATGCTAAAACTGGTGCTATCTTATGGAAGACATTTATGTTGCCAGATAACAATGGAAAGATAGGAGCATATGCAGGAGCTGCCATTTGGGGAAGTAGTCCTTCCATTGATGTTTATCGAAAACATGTCTATATTGCCACTGGAAATCTCTATTCTGCTCCAAAAAACGTACTCGAATGTCAAGAAAGACAAGATAATCAAACTACTCCTATTGAACAAGACAAGTGTGTTGAACCAGAAAATCACTCCAATTCAATCTTGGCCCTTGATTTGGAGAATGGTAATATCAAATGGTACAAACAATTAGGAGGATATGATGTATGGTTCGTTTCATGTAACAATGCTTCGACTTCTAATTGTCCACCTCAAGGTTCTATACCAGATGCAGATTTTGGAGAGGCACCAATGATGTTAACTACACATGTAAATGGAACTAAGAAAGATATTGTTGTTGCTGTTCAGAAAAGTGGATTTGCTTGGGCCTTGGATCGCGACAATGGAACCCTTCTATGGTTTACGGTAATATACATTTAATCTGATCCTCTTTTAAAAGATGTTTTTTTTAAGGCAGACTGAAACTCACTAAAATTTTCTTGTATTGCATTCAATCACAATTTCATTTAGGTTGAATAAGAAGATTAGATTAATAGGAGAGAAAGAATAGAGAAAGTTGTAATCATAACAACTCTAACTACCATAATAGAGAAAATCCTACAAAAGATGTTGCTTGCACAACAAGCAAACTTATTAGTTGACTAGTTTTGTATTAACTTCTAACATTTTTTTAGAAAGAATTTGCTTATATTTATTTATCATTTTTAAATTTTCAATACAATATTAAATATGATTTTGATATGTTCATTACATCGCCAACACCACCTTATGTTTTAATTTTTGTTTGGATTTCAGTTGTGGTTAGTGTTGATAAATTTGATATAAACATACGTACCACACCTTGTATTTGGGGTGTCAACTACGATTAGCGTTGACCCAATAACATTTTTTGTTTAGTTTGAAGTTGTGAAGTTTTCTAGTTTGAACTTCAGCCGCTACAAATGCTAGCCTAGTACGAAGTTTCTAGAGATCGAACTTTTGATCACGTATATGGGCCAAAATTCCTTACTACTTGAACTAGTTCATTGTTGATATGCAAGATGTATTTTCTAGGTCTTAGTATGTCATTTTTTTTTCAACCTTAAAGCTATATGTATACTTGTAACAACTTAAAAGTTGTTAGCTTGAGGAGGAGGTTTTACATAAAAGAAAAAAGTCTAATAATATCGCTGATATTGTATTTGATGAATATTTAGTTTAATTATTTCTTATGATCATTTTACAATTATAGAGTATATTGAATTAACTCTTGATATTTTGCTCAAAAATATATTAGGTTAGTTCTTCTTATTGATAAATATAAATCAATTAAACAAGATCTTGAATGCAATAGCTAATTTAATTATGAGCTCAAAATATTACAGGAAGCAGGGCCTGGTGGACTAGCTGGAGGTGGAACATTTGGTGCAGCAACCGATGAACAAAGAATTTATACCAATATTGCAAATTCAGATGCCAAAATTTTCAAACTTTTACCATCAAATATGAATACAACATCTGGAGGGTGGGTGGCAATGGATGCTAGCAATGGAAAAATTCTATGGTCTACAGCTAACCCACTTATTTACCTTATAAGGTGAATTCTAGCCACTAGGCTATCTGACCAAAAAAAAAGATAAGGTATTATTGTTACCTGTTAGTCCTCTTGTTTTTCACAACTATCATGACATAAATATTGTCTGTTAAATTGTTCAAGAACTTAAAATAAGCATGTCGCATGTCGCCAGGATGGTTAAGTAGGATTGAGCCAAAGATCCCCCAAAAGCCTATAAAAAATCCAATTGTCATGCTCATGTAGAATCCACGGGTGAGGAACAAATCTTCATCCTCTTGAATATTTTCCATCGGCTCGCCTTTATCAATAGACAGTTTCTCTAGTGGTAGCCCACAAAGATCAAGATTATATTCATAACTTGAGACATTGAAACTTTGTAATTGTGTACTGGTTGGAATTCTTCCAGATAAATGGTTATGCAACAAATCTAATATAGCAAGCCGGTCAATTTGAACAAGACTAGAAGGAATTGAACAAGTCAATTGATTTCTTGACAAATCAAGAAATTCAAGTGATGCCAGCTTGCCAGCTTTCCAATATTTGAAGGATTTTTTCCTGTGAAATTGTTTCTTGATAAATTCAATGAAACTAATTCAAGTAAATTATCTGTTAT
Organism: Medicago sativa; assembly: GCF_051527215.1. Lineage (NCBI taxonomy): Eukaryota > Viridiplantae > Streptophyta > Magnoliopsida > Fabales > Fabaceae > Medicago > Medicago sativa. The sequence goes on along the minus strand of NC_140755.1, from coordinate 8,972,970 downwards.
ATCTGTTGGAATTTCATTCTTGAACCTTTGTTCAACACCTTTCCACATCAAGAATGCATTCAAGTAGTATGATCGGCTCGAATATATGCGACTGGTGTTGATAAAATACTCATAACCTCGTAGGGAAGTCTTTTGAGTCATTGAAGTAAAGTTTTTGAAGCATTTGGGAATCCTTCCAGATAGTTTATTCAATGATAGATCCTAGAGTTGAATCTTGTTTAGATAACAAAGTTCCAATGGTAAATTGCCAAAGAAGTGATTCTTTCCTAAACATAAAACTTGCAACTTTTGTAATTTGCTTCCAATCCAAGCCGGGACGAGTCCTGATAATCTATTTTCTCCAGCACCCAACATTACTAACTTTGTGCAATTCATCAAGGATAAAGGGATATCATCTGTTAAGTTGTTGCTTCTTAAAAGCAATCCTTGAACGTTTACAAGTGATCCCATTGAAGTAGGAATGTTTCCTGAAAACTTATTGTGACTCAGATCCACATAAGCCAATGCCTTGAAACGGATCCAATAATTTGGAATTTTTCCATATAACAAGTTATTTGAAAGGTCTAATTGGTATAATATTTTAACTGCACTTATTGTACGTAAAAAAGAAACAGAATCTGAAAATTGATTTTTCGATAGATCAAGAATGAGAGCACCTCGTTGAAACGGTGGAATATGGCCTTCAAATCTATTTGATGCAAGATATAGATATGAATAAGTATCTTTTAGTGGATAATTTGGAATTACACCTTTCAGATTGTTATATGAAATGTTGATAGTCTTCCCATCTTGTAATGCTAATATAGTATCAGATATTCCAGCATTAGAAATGTCAAGGGTTTTGAAGCTATCTTGTGTCTTCAACCATTTGGGAAATTCAGGACCATCTTTGCAGGATCTCAATCTAAGCTTGAGCATCTGAAAATTAGGTGGGATCCACTTTTGTCTAAATGTCAAAGGGAGTGAGTTGTCATATAAATCTAATAACTGTAACTTCGACATATTAGCAAAATGAGAGTCGGAGATAACTCCATTCAAAAAGTTTCATTTCATCCAATTGAGGCGGAAATCGAATATCTTCTGTTTATCTTACCATTTAGCTTGTTTTCAGAAAGGTCTAGTGTTTTTAAAGATGAAAACATTGAGAGGTAATGAGGTGTGTACATGTGTGAGTGGATCTGGAATTGGTTGAGAGTTTGCGACCATGAAGAGAGAATTAAATGAAAACAGAAGAATTGGTACTGAAACTCTCTGAAGTGCAGCCTCGGTTAGAAGTATCGGATACATTTGAATGGAGCCAGCATGACAGCATAATTTTTACTGTCAAAGGATGCTATCAGACGTTGGAAAACATCCAAATTTGTGATGATTATGACAACAATTTTCGGCGGTGCAACGTTTATGGAACACTTCAGTGCCATAAAAGATAGCTATGTTCAGTTGGAGTTTACTCCAAGATAGATTACCAACTTGGATGGAATTATGGAGTAGAGGCTAGAAACCACTAGTCAATTATTCGCAAGTTGCTCAAAGACAGATAATTTAGGATTTGATATTCAAATGGAGGGATTGGAATGCAACAGGTTCGGGAGTTGAACAGAATTCTGATTCAAAACCATGAACTTGGCTCTTTTGATTTATCTCTTTAACTTTTTCCGTTTTAATGGTTAAACTTTTAGAAAGCAAGAGCCATAACCAATGTATTTTTTGTTTTGTGAAGAAAATGTACTATTTTGCTTATTTTATAGCAGAGGTGTGTTTGATGTGCACATAACTGAAAAGCCTCCTGACCTTTATGCTAGAGTTCAAGCACATTTATCCTTATGCACTTCCTCAAAGGTTCTAGACGCAGTGCTCAAGGTAATTTTTGCATGAAGTTTCTTTATGGAAGATTTCATTATGTATGTAGATGGCTAATCTTCTGCCTGTACAGTACTTTTGTTACATGTTTCATTATGCTCTTGCAAGTTATATTTGTGGTTGGTTATAGTCTTATATAAATGGTTGTCATTATATAGTATAATGTAATTGATCTCAAATCTATCTATATGATGATGTGCTATTGCTATGTAGCTGAGTGGAACAAATTTTAAACAATTGTTTGCTATGAATTAGCTAGAGATTAGCTTTGAAACTTTATGAACGTTTGCTTGTAATTAGCTACGAATTAGCTACTAAGTTGGTAACATTTTTAAAATCTAAACTAACCATCAATATTCTGAATTGATACTGAAACCATTTAGTGACTTGGCCTTTACCTAACACTTACTCAAATGTTACTATTTTGATTTTGTAAAAAATTTCAAATGTTACTAAAAACTCGTATGTTTTAGTGAATGTATTTGATTTGATGTAATGAGTGTTGAGTAATAACCATTGTACTATAATTAAAAAATCTTTTGTTTTTTTTTTAAATGGACAAGAGAAACCGAAAGAAAGATAGAGTTCCATTAAAAGATTCAAAACCAGCTTCTCACGTCTTGATCATGTTCATTTGTCTAACTAAAGGATAATGATAAGGAAAAAAAATCAAATGAAGCATGAAAATTGAAAACCAAGATAAGTAACTATTTGCTTTGAGATCACACGTAACATAAAATTAAAGAAATTCAAAACTATAATCAATAAATAAAGCTAGTAACTTTTGTAGACATTCATCCTCAAGATACATTTTTTGTATGCTTCGGGTCAAGCTATCAACATTGGCAACTCTGTCGTCGCCTTTTAGTGCTAACATTGGTAGCGGTAAATACTTAGGCTTACAATTTATGGCGGGGAACAGTAAAAATGATATTTTCTCGTACCTAAAATATCGGATTTGGAAAAAATGTCGATCATGGAGCGCTACATCCTTGTCGCATGCTAGTAAAGAAATTTTAATTAAATTTGTTACACAAGCCATACCTTCTTAATGCATGGGTACTTTCCTCATACCTACCCTTTATGTGATGAGTTAGAAAGAAAAAAAAAGTAATGACTCTTTTTATTAGGGATCAAAAAGGAATGGTCTCGTCAAGGTATAAAATGGATGTGTTGGGACAAACATACTCTCCACAAAAGTAAGGGAGGTCTAGGCTTCAGAAATTTGGAGGCTTTCAATCTCTTTATGCTTGGTAAGCAAAGTTGAAAACTCTTGATTGAATCAAATTATCTACTTACTCGGTTCCTCAAAGCCAAATATTTCCCGCGAAGGGATTTTTCGGAGGTCAAACTTGGTCATAATCCAAGATATACATGGAGAAGTCTTTGGAGTACTCAATCACTACTTACTTTGGATCATAGATGGAAGATTGGTGACGGCTGAAAAACCAACGTGTGGAGTATGCCTTGGATCCGCAACCTTCCTTCTCAAAAACCATCCACGCCGACGCTGCTCCACTTTGAGTACCTACCACACGATAAACTCTCTGTTGAACCCAAGATTGAATTCTTGGAAAACAAGTTTTGTGTAAACTGTTTTTAATAAATTAAGTGATGATGCAATTATGTTCATGCCCCTCAATGCATTTGGAAATATAGAATTGATGGCTCTTATACGATAAAAATTGCAAACTGTATATGATTTGCCAAGAATGAGGCGGCCTGTAGAATCTCTAAAGAAAACCTAACACTGGAGTTGTTGTTAAAAGAGGTTGTTATATGTGTCGTTGAAAAAGATTAATGTGATTTGTTGAGTTTATTATAATTTGAAATTCACAAATATCTAATCAGAAAACCATATCTAATATCATAGTTTTCTTCTTTATTCTTTTCGTTTTTTTCTTTTTCTTCAAAATCCTTCGTCTTCCAAACTGTTCGTCTTCCTCTCCCTTTTTCAAAATTGCTTTTTGAACCATTTTCAGCGAAGGTTTTGGCATTTTAGATTTCTAGATTTCTGTATCATTTTCACAGAACTACCAGAGCACATTTAATAGTTTTTCTTGGTTCAACCTTCTCTGACTCGTTTAAAATTCAATACAGACAGGTTAAGTAATCTTATAAAATAGCCACATAATATGATCAATTGAAAAGGAGATTGACTGCATGCTCAAAAAGGGATGGAGATTGTTAAACCTAAAGTTTTTGTTTAAAAATTAATTGAAGGAAAACAAAATCAGATATGGACCAAAATTTTAAATGGGTTTCTCACCCCAAAAACAGAACCCCGACAAATCCAAATTTTTAAATGGTTATATTTGGGTCTTTTTCCATCACCAGTGGTTTGGCTCGGATTGAGGGTTTGGGTTCGAACACAAACTGGTCTGAATCGATGCTCTCCCCTACTATAAATACCATGTTCATTATTATAGTCATATTCAATTTCCATTCAAGGTATATTTACTAAATATTACTAAATATTATTTTACATTGTTATATAGTCATTCTTAAACTTAGCAAACGTTAATTTTTTTATATAATATAATAGTCAGTGTCAGATGTATACACCTAGTCTGTGAATGCAAACGTTGAATTTTTTAAGGGTGTGTATAAATATAGTTTGGGCTACAGAAATGCCGATTGTTATTTGTTTTTATTTTTTACAAAACCAATGGTCTAATGTAAATATTGTATTTTAGGGTAACAAAGATGTAAAAAAAAGGTTCCTCGTATTGTTATACCTGAAAAGTGCATCAATTAAAAGTCAATGGCAGAAAGATCTGCTTATATAGAAATTGCATGTCCTGTAATGACCATTACGCCTTACAAAGAAATTAAAAATAAAACGACTTCCAAACAATACACAACTTTAGTTTTCTAAATTATAGCAACAACAATTCTAAAACATAACCAATGATCATACTTTTCGAAAAACTTCACGATACACAACATGTGTGGTCTCCTTGCAAACATTATTATCTTCATCCAAGATGAGCAGCTTCAGACCTTTTATAGAAGTAACTCAAGAGACAACGGCATAGAGTTATCCATGCGTTAACACGGGCTTAGGAAGATAAACTCCCACTCGAGATAAAGATTGACCCTGACTTTTATTTACTGTCATTACAAAACAAAGCGTCAATGGAAATTGTCTGCGCCCGAATTTGAAGGGTAGGCCTAGATCAATCGGAATAAGATTCATCATGGGAATGAATACCCTGGTACCTGCCCTTTTTCCTTTAATTACGGTAGCAGCTATCGTGTTCTTCCCTAGATGTGTAACTGTCAGCCTCGTACCATTACACAGTCCATTGGCCTGATCGATGTTTCCCATCAGCATAACTGGACATCCCACCCTTAGTTTCAACCGGTGATTTGGAATTTCAGAGCTCTTAATACCATTAAGAAATTTCGTTGTGAACCACTCGCTGTGGACATCAGAATTTTCGTCTGATCGACAAACAGAATCAGAGCTTAAATACTCTTTCTCTTCACCTGGAATCAGTGACATCATATACTCGTTAACATGCTCAATTGAATCAAGCGTTGGTGCGAGTATTCCCCTTTCTTGGAAAAATAGTGGGTCACCAAGGTTATCATTCAAATCAGGATACACAAAGTCTATAAGTGACATCAACGGATTTGTTGTGTCTGATATGAGCAAATCTTCAGGAATTTCTACCTTCATTTCACCATTCTCATCCGAAGCGTCGTTGCCGTCTCCAATTGAGAGTATCCACTTGCCAAAATTAGCAATTTCTTCCTGTTCTGCAGGTACCGAAAATGCACCCAATCTCATATTAACAGTAAGCCTCAACACATTACAATAAGCCCATATCTTTAATGAATTGATTGAGGCATCAACAATATCCTGTCTCGTTCCTTTTCGGACAACAGGTAATATCTTCCTGAAATCACCACCTAAAACTACTGTCATTCCACCAAAAGGTATAAACTCGTTTAGGGGATCATTCTTGGACACGATATCATGCATTGATCGGTCAACTGCCTCAAAACACCATCGGTGCATCATTGGAGCCTCATCCCAAATTATCAACTTTACAGCACGCACCAGATCTGCCCTAGGACTATCCTTTTCCATCGTAAGTGATGATGCCTCATTAATCTCAATAGGGACTGTCTGCGTCGAGTGCAAGTGCGAAGTACTTTTTTTTAATGTATCATAAAATTTTGTGATGCAAGTGGGAAGTACTTTTTTAATGTATCATAAAAAAATTTGAAAATTAATTTATACAAAGTTAGTGAATATTTAAGTTATTTAATATATAAATCAGTATAAATTTAAAGTAACTTTCGTATAAATTATAAAGTTTTTTTGACAAAAATTATGACTCGTAATATTGTGTAGTTTTTTGTAAAAAAAGTATTATATAGTTGTATTAAGATATTTGCTTTTACAAATATAACGTATATATATGTACTTTACAACTACTTTTTATTTTAAATTAGTATCTTTATCCTAACTAATAAATTGTTTGTAGGATAAAGTAGTTCAATTGGTTTGAGTTAAGGAATAAGGAGTTGGAGGTATTGGGGTCAAAGCATCAACTCATCAAAGGCATCAACACATCAACTCACGCTCTCTTTCTTAGTGATTTTTCTTTTAATAATTTAAATGCAACCCATTAGATTATACTCCATATATTGTACATGTACTACATTGAATAAAACACCGTAATTCCAAAAGGCTAATGATCCTCTTTCTATCCCATGTTCTCTCCCAACATTTTACTCAAATCTAAATTGAGAATTTCTCAATGAAAGAAAAAACTCATCTCTCTGTCTCAACTCTGAGTTGCGATACAACCTCTACCATCAAATATACCCATTTATGTCTTTGAGTACTTCTCCTCTCTTCAATCTTGATTAGGACACCAACACATCTCTCTCGTACTACATGAATCTAAAATATCAAATACTCACATCTTGCTCGCATTAACTCCTCTTTCTAGCTTGTTATTTTTGCTTTTTCATTCTCTTGTAAACCATTTTCTCAGAGAGTAATGCTAAAGTTCCCGAAAAAAGGCACACGACAACTTCACGATTGAATTGGTCTGTTGTAACAAAAAAATAAAGAGCAATGCTATATCTCTAGAAAAATAACATCAAGAATTCTTCAAGAATAAAGAGCAGCCAATCACAATGCATTATTTGCCACAATTCAAGGAGGCGTGGCTGAAAAATAGTAAGTGAACAAATAAATCATGCAATTAAAACTTGTCAACTGTATCTTGAAAAATTCTTGATACTATTTTTCTAGAGAAATAACATTTTCCAAAAAGAATAAAATATCACCACTACCTCTGTATTCCACCAATTACGGACTGTACACCAATACAAATTAAACACATATGCATTCTTGAAATTTCAAGAAAAAATTTGTCGCACTATATAGCAGTGCTGTTTCTCAGATTTAAGAAACTGTGTGGCTAATAACCGAGTTAACCCGCCCGTATGACCCGTATTCCGCTTTACCCGAGACCTGCCCAAATCGAGCCCAAATACGGTCGGGATTGGGTCTTGTAAATACACAATCAGTTTCATTTAGTATGTAATTTTTCAGTCCGAACCCGCCCGATGCTCTACCCTAGAATGAGTAAATATTAATGTAAAAACTAATTACTAACACTTGTCATTAAAAAAAAGACAATTGTTTCAATCCCTCCAACATAACAATATTTGCACCAAGAATATATTACATTGACATTTTTTAAAAATAACTTATATTTACTATTGTCAAATTCATCCTTTGAAAATGGTTTTTGATATGATCTATGGTAGCTCATGTTCCTATTACAATTGACTTGTGGAACTTAGGCATGGCAATAAAACTTGTACACGCGGATACCTTATTTAGCTCATTTTGATTTGACGGGTTTTCCCCTTTGTTTGAGTTTGAAATTTCTCAATTTCAAAATACGGGTATGGGGCGGGTAATAGAGATATAGATATACACTTCGAACTCGTACCAAATGTAGAAATATACTGATATGTAGCATGCAATTCTCTAAATATTATCCAGACTTTTGAGATATTTTTGAACATTTAATCACTGTAATCGTTACCCTAGTTTGAAATTGACTAATTACTTTATGGAGAGGTCTGTTGATGCAAATATGGTGTTGGGTATTTTCATGCCTCAAATGGAGTAGATTAATAAAAAATGGTGGATATTAATTTCTTGTAGTAGGTTCGGGTTTGGGGAAAATTCTATGATAGTAGTTATAAAAAATGGTGGATATTAATTTCTCGTTACTCATCTGTTTCAACACTTCTCTTACCTCATGTTCTTGAATCCGATGATAGTAGTTATACTTTCTATCCTCCTCTCTAATATCTATCATGTCTGAGTATGATAATATATATTTCATAACCTTCATTAAATAAGTTTTGAAAATACTACTTTCATTTACCTTCTTCCTTTATAATACACTTCACTTTATCCATATATATTTTCTTTCTTTCTTGTCCCTTAGCAATAATATATATAAACTTTTCGTATAACCCTCAAAAGCTTGTGTTCGTTTTGTGTTCAATGTCTTCTTGGCCCCTTTCTTAGCTCTCTTATAATTTTCCTATATATTTGTACTTTTACACCTATACCACACTTCCCTTTTGATTCTCACTTTAATTTGCACACATTGGTTCCACCAAGATTCTTAACTCTTAGCTAGGTCCAAAACCTATTAATTCTCTTGGTGCCATCTAGTTCCACGTAGCATTTTTGCTTCTATGTAGCTTCACACAACCTTCCTTTAAAATCTTTTGTAGGAAAACACTTTGTTTTTCATCCTTTAAATGTCATCACCTGATCCTTGTATACCAACTGTGGCATCTCCTCTTCCCTCTTCTCTTAATACTTACATCCATAACCAATATTATATATTGGATAGTCACACTCTCTCCAGATAAAACTTTAAGTTCAAACAAATATTTCGTTAGAATTCCTACTAAAAATAAATCTATCCGAGAAAATGACATCTCACTCTTGTATGTAATAAGATTCCTTCTTCTTTTCCTAAAGTAAGATTAATAGACAAAAAAAAATATAGGATGGATTTACCCTATGTATTTATCTCCCGAAGGCTATACCATCATTCACGCCTTCAAAACTTATCAAACACTCCTTACATGCCCATTTAGACCCCCTCCTATAATTTTTGTTCTCCTTGTGGTATATCTTGAATCAAGCCTTTCAAATCCTTCCAAAATTTTACTTTAGAATATTATTCCAACCCTACCTAAAGTGCGTAAACACTAATAACATTAATGATGTCTTATTCAACTGCAAACTTGTGGCCCACAGTCCAATCTCCTATCCTCTTTACATCCACAATATCCTTTTTTTCATTCCATATCCAACTTTTCCAATGTATCAATGCTTAAATCTTAAACTATCCAATTCTTTCGCCTTTTCACCTACCCGCTTAGTTTCTTGTTGGCACATAAAATTTATCTTCCTCTTAGTCACAACGTCAACAATTTCTATATATTTGCAAGTAAGGGTGCCTTTATTTCATGTTCTAAAACGCGTCCTACTCTCATGAACTAAATTCTTTACCCACACTCGTTCACAAAGATTTGGAGACCCTTGCTTATTTTTTACTGCATCCAAGCGGCGATGTATCCATGCTTCTAGGCACTGACCTAGTGTTAACACTATTATATACTCGGTCTATATCATAGAGATTCAAAGTGTTTCAATTAAATTCAATTGTTCTAATTTTAAACAGTATAATTTATTCTAAGTCTTAAAAAATTTATAATATAGAATGTCATTTAATTATGTATATTTTTAAGTTTTTTTTAAAAAAAATTATGTTTAATTATTTGTTGATCCAAACCCACTGAAAACCGACTCATCCCGTGAACACTTGTAGGTGTGGATCCAAAAGCATGTTTAACAACACCAAGGTCCAATATATATATATATATATATATATATATATATATATATATATATATATATATAGTAAATGTAATTAAATTACTTACGTATTTAATATTAAATGTAATTAAATTATATAGTAAAGTTTTTATAATTCTTGAATAGTTTGTTTAGTAAGATATTAATGCAAATATTATTTACGTATTTAAGAGATACTACCACATCTCTACCATATTAAAACATTATCAAGTTAATGTCTGATATATTTTTAGATAAGAAACTGTTAAGTCCAGTAGAATAATAATACCAACTTAGATCAAGAAACTATCAATTCCAGTAGAATAATAATAGAAACATTTTTTTTGAGGAAATAATAATACAAACTTATAAGAACTTTTTTTTTGAGGAAATAATAATACAGACTTATGAGTATAGTGATATAATAATATATTTGAGGAACATATATTTCTTTGAATTTTACTAATTTAGAACACATATTTCATTTTTCTTCCTTGTCCTTCAAAAAAAAATCCCTTTAAAATTAGTTGACACAATTGATTCTTTAATCTTTGTCTTGAATGCTATGATTTGCATACATAATTGATTGAGCCAAAGATTAACAAAATAAAAATAACTAACAAAAAAAAACAAAATTATCTACTATATAAGAAAGATCTCACAAGGCACGTGATTCAAACAACGAATCTCCAAATTTCTTTATTCAAATAGGGATATTGAGAACGAATTCAATTGATGAGCGAGTTGATCGAGACATTTATAAAACAACAATAACAGTCGAAAGAAAAAACTCAATGAATCAAATAGCAATAACTACGAAAAAAAAAATCAATGAATCAAAACCTATATTCACAGTGAGTTGATTCAAATTGAAAGGAAAAAAAACGAAAAATTGATTCTTTGAGGAATTCATGTACCATATAAAAAAAGATCTCACAAAATCATAGGCACATGACTTGAACTTATACTCCAATTTTTTTTTTTAATGTGAGATATCAGGAACGATTCAATAAATGAGTGTCATGTTTGATTCAATAAAAAAATGATAAAATAAAAACATAACTTTTTCAAAAAAATAAAATAAAAAACACAAAAAAAAAACATAAAAAGATAAGCAATTAAAAGAACACTGTAATCACATGAATCGAACAATGATACTCGAAATTTCTTTTTTTGAATGAGAGATATCGGTGACAATTCATTAAGTGAGTGCCCTATTTGATTCAAAGAAAGAGTTGAGAAAATAAAAACTGTATTTTTTCAACAAAAAAATAAAAATAAAAAGACAATTGGAGTTGTGATGTGGAGAATTGGCTAGCCCCTAATTTATATTAGATTTTACTGTGTAATTTCGTAAAATTACAACATTTAGCTTAACCAATTGTATTTAAGGTCCTATCTTAGCCATTAAGCAATGTATTTTAATTTTTTTTATTAAAAATACGCTACTATCATTAAGCAATACATTTCTATTTTAATTAATCATAACAAAAATATATTCCTAATATAACTAACAATAATATGTTTTAATGTTTCCTCAAAAAAGAAAAAAATAATATGTTTTATTGTAAAATTATATTCCTAATATAACTAACAATAAAAGAAAGACGTTTTTTTTTTATTGTAATTTGGAAACTTAATTATTACAAAAGCATAACATATACTGGTATCACAAAAGCATACCATACATATTTTTATTATTATTGTTATTACTTTTTTTCTAACAAAACTATTATCATTATTATCATCATATTCTTCCTAAAAAAAATTACTACGAAATTAAACATAAATTTTGGTCCAACTTTTTTTTTTTAAAAGTCATACATTTGAAATTGGAAACAAAATCATTAATATTATTACTATGATTATCATTATAATATAATTATTATTATCATTACCTAAAATAAAATCTCAAAATGAAACAAAACACTGTCATCTCATTAATTGTCAAACTCACCAAATTGCTTGGTTTGGCTCAAGGTGCCACATGGCGATTGAGAAAAACACTAACATATTAAAGGAAGAGTAACACTTGTCAGCACCAAAAGAATAGAAAATCATTTCCATATAAGGACTTGAAACAGGTCGTAAATTTATATTATATAGATGAATGACATGTTAGGTGAGAGTTCTCCTCAGAATTTCTCGTATAAGAGAACCATATATAGGGATTTAAACTAGTCTAAGTTAGTTATAGAGGTTGGATAGCTCAACTGATTTGAGTTAGGGAAAATAAGTTGGATGTCCTGAGTTTAAACTGAAACGAATGGGTAAAATATTCATCTAACAAACTAATTAATAAAATATGTCAAAAAAAACAAAAAGTCAAAGTTAGTTAAACACAAAAGTCTAAGTTAATTTTTTATTTTTTTGCAAGAAAAAATCTAAGTTAGTTATCAATCAATTATACAATTTCCTATTTCTATGCTAGTGACCGTTAGGTTAGTTATGCTAGTTACTAATAGTCACAACCTTTATTCTATCTACATATAGATCAACCTAACACTATATTGATTCATATACGTGTAATTATTCAGTCCATAACAGTTTTTCTAATACGCAAGATACATAACATTAGAGAAATTTAAATTCCGATGTCATACATCACCATAAAACATTATAATTAAAATATGATATATTGTTCAAAAGTTGTTGTTGTTTGGATAGGATAATTATTAGTTAACAATTGAACTAATGATTGAATTGAAGTGGTTAATGAACTCCTCTTAAGATGAATCGTTTAAGAGAAGAACTTTTGATTAGATTTTTCGTGGAAACAATTTTCGGCCGAACTTTAGATTACTATGATATATTTCCCCTGAGAAACCGAAGATTAATATATGAAAAAGAAAAAATGATAGCTAACAATTGACTTATTCATTTTTATATCAGCGCTGCCTTAAATATAAGTAAATATTGCAAAACAATTTTAATAATGTAATACCGGATTTCATGGCAATCATGGTGGTGGTGGTGTTATGTGAGTAAAATACACATTCGTGAAGCCTCGTGAAATTAGTTGTCATCTAGTTGTCGCTACATGTAGCATTATTCTTTTTATATATACCTATTGAAATACTTGATTTGATGTTGCTATTTTATCTTTCAATTATATTCTTCATTAAAATTATTTTAATTTCAATATTATCTTTTGTATGATAATATTTAAATCTTCAATTAAAAATCTCTTAAATCTTTATAATATTAACAAAAACAATATAATTCAAATACCTATTTAATGGTGGTATATTCCAAAAAATTCTATAACCAAACACAATAAAATAAGCATACTAACAAACTCAATAGAATAGCAGAAAAACGAACACGTTAAAGGCTGCCTTTTTGTGTTGACAAAATGTTGATGTCCGCCTTAACGATAGTAAATGAATACGAATATTGAGTTTTCAAAAAAAAAAAAAGTAAATGAATACGAATTATATTTATGTTTGGTAAAAAAAACGATATTTATATCAAGATAAAAATGCGAAGATAATGTTACGTCAGTATTTTATAATATTAGAAATGTGAATTTGAAGTCAAATACCCATATCTGATTGCCCTTATTTATAGATGTATGTTATTTGAATAATTATTTTTCGAACAACTTATATGATAACCAAATATATACAAAGAAATGTAGGTATTGACACGAAAATTAAAGCAATAGAGATTGAGTAAAAACATAATATAAGTATGAGAGAGTTGTTTTCAAATTGTCACAATGCAAATATCATTTCTCTATTCATGAGTTATTTGTCACCGAAAAAAATTTGTGTATATATATATATATATATATATATATATATATATATCTATATATATAGTCATTATTTGTAATCAATTTCCTAAGCAATTATCTTACTAATTGTCACACCATCTTTATGCTAAATTCCAAGTTACCGCAAAAATTCAGGATGATAAACACTATCCTTTGTTTGCTTATGTTTTGTGTTCATGTGGTACTAGTTTTTGCTTCAAGCTTACAATCAGATGTAAGATATAGTTACTTCCCAAAATTTAATATTCCTTGAGTTTATTTTTTTTTTTTTTTTAAGTTAAGTACCTCTAGATTTTGTAATAATCTAATATGTTTGCTACTGATTAATTTCTTGTTAATTAGTGGATAAACCATGGTGGAGATTTATTCAATAGAAGGTATGCATACAATGAACACAAGATTAATCCAGAAACGGTTTCTAACCTAAGCTTAAAGTGGAAATTCAATGCAGGCAAAGATATTACAGCAACACCAACAATATATAATGGTACCATTTATTTTCCAAGCTGGAATGGTAACATATATGCAATTAAACAAATTGATGGATCACTTGTTTGGAAGCAAAATTTGGAGGAATTGACAGGTTTAAATGCAACTGGAATTATCAAAGCTGTAAATTGGTCAGTGGCTAGAGCAACTCCAACTGTGGCTATTGGTCTTGAAAGGAATAAAAAAACTGTGGCTAAAGCAACTCCAACTGTGGCTATTGGTTTAAAGGCAAAGATTTATTGATTGTTGGAATTTATGGACCTGCTGTTGTTATTGGTCTTGAAAGGAGAACTGGTGAGCTTGTTTGGTTGACTCATTTGGATAATCATCCTGCAGGAGTTATAACCATGTCTGGAACTTATTATAATGGGTTAGCACAATTACTCTTGCTCTCTTGATCTTCTTTCTAATATTTTAAAAATCAGATTTAGCTGGTTCAACTGGTTGAACTAAGATCGGCTAGTTTATCGATTGGTTTGATCTTGATTGTATCGTAATTTAATTGAACCCTAGTTGAATTGGTTGAACCGGCTAGTTTATCGATTGGGTTGATCTTGATTATATCGTAATTTAATTGAACCGGAGTTGAATTGGTTGAACCGGCTAGTTTATCGATTGGTTTGATCTTCATTATATCGTAATTTAATTGAACCGTAGTTGAATTGGTTGCACCGGCTAGTTTATCGATTGGTTTGATCTTCATTATATCGTAATTTATTTGAACCATAGTTGAGTTGAATTGCTTGAACCATAGTTGGTTCAACTAGTTTTTTTTTATATTAATTGAGACTTTTTAAATATATTTTAGGGTTAAATATATTTTGATCCCTATAAATATTCTAATTTTTATTTCAACTAAAAATTTCTTCGATTTTTAGTCCTCCAAAAAAATTTCATCACTCTTTTTGATCTCTTCTTTTAAGTCTACTCATGTGTATCGTTGAAAATTTTGAATTTTTTTAGTAGTCATGTTTAGTAAATTATAGAACTATCTCTTGCAAAAATTTAGTTTTTTTTAACAAGGGATAAATTAAATATGAATTTTATATTTTGTGCGCTTAAAAGTTCATATGTAATTCATGTTTTGTTAAATAAAAACTATATTTTTTTAGAGAGCTTTTTATACTGCTATAAACATTTCTATAAAATCACATTTAAAATTTTAAATGGTACACATGAGTTGACCTAAAAGCAGAGACTAAAAATGGCGATAGAAAAATTTTGATGAACTAAAAATCGAAGAAATTTTTAGAGAGACTAAAATGAAAAGTTAGAATATTTATGGAGAGCAAAAACATATTTAACCATGGTTTTTAACTTATTTTTTGTGCTCCAGTTTAATTGCAGCTACGTGGTTAAACTCATTGAGTTATAATTCAGATGTCTCGCTGATTTGATCTTTAGTCTAATTTTAATAATGTTGCTTCTTCATGATTTTCTTAATTGTCTTTTGCATGAATTTTGAAAAGAAAATAATATTTAAATGGAAGTTTCATTCATTGCCTTCAAGTCTCCACTAAATAACAGATTGTTCAGATTGTTCAGAAGCACCGAGTTTAATTTCTGAAAGAAACATTTATTGATCAAAATTTACTTATCTCACTCACAACTGAATTCTGGATTACCAAACCCTCTTTTTCTTAGAAATCGAAGGGTTGATACAATAAATCGTTGTCTTCCTTAAAAACTGCATATCTTTTACCTTGTTTGTAGAAGCCAAACAACTTACTACCAAAAAAAAAAAGAAACCAAACACTATTACAGTTTAGCTTCTCCATCTCTGTTATAGAGACAACTTGCTGAGCAAGTTATCATTTAGAGCTTTGTTCCTCTAGTTGCTAGCTTACGCTTCTTAGCATACAACTCTACTTTTGTATAAATAACATTGTATTGATCACATTACAATTAATGAAAAACAAGAGATTCATTCATTTTCTCTCTTTGATAATATGGTATCAGATTTCTCTCTCTTGAGAGAGAAGTTTCGATCCTAACCGTTTTCTGTTACGGTTGCTTCCGCTCCAATCTTCATCTTCAACCTTTGATTCTTCTCTGCTTTTCGCCATTGTTGCTCACTGAAGCTTTTTCTCTTAGCTTCTTTGTTCTTCTTCTTCTTTGCTTCAATCGGTGAATTCTTCTTCAATTTCTTCAATTTCTGCGTTTTACGCATTCTCTTCATCTTGATTTTGCGTTTTACGCACTATGCCTCCTCGTCAAGCACCTATCATCATTCAAGCTGCACCGAATCAACCAGATGTTGAATCGGTTTTCTATGTTCATCCGAGCGAAGGTCCAAATTCGGTTACTATCATCCCTAAGCTCAATGGCTCCAATTACTTAGCGTGGAGTCGTTCCATGAAGCGTGCCTTGGGAGCGAAGAACAAACTCGCCTTCATCAATGGCGTTCTTCCACAACCAGATGCTCTGGATTTGAACAGAGCACGTGGGAACGGTGCAATCATCTGATACACTCATGGATTATCAATTCAGTTTCTGAATCCATAGCTCAAACGATTGTTTTCTATGATTATGCATCAGAAGTTTGGGAGGATCTGAAAGAGAGATTCTCCAAAGCTGATAGGATCAGAATTTCTACTCTTCGTTCTTCCATTAACAACCTCAAGCAAGGAACAAAAACGGTTTCAGAATATTTTACTGAAATGCGTGCACTTTGGGAAGAACTTAATTCACATAGGCCTCTTCCAAAGTGCTCATGTCTTCACCAATGCCGTTGTGAATCTTCAACTCTTGCTCATGAATACCGTGTTGAAGATCAAATCATGCAGTTCCTTGTTGGTTTGAATGAACAATTTTCTGTTGTCAAGACTCAGATCTTGCTCATGGATCCTCTTCCTTCTTTAAACAGAGTATATTCCTTGGTGATTCAGGAAGAGAGTAATAATGCACCTATACTTCCTCTTCCTACTGAAGAATCCAATGCTTTGATCAATGCTACTGACTCTAAGAAGCCTTATGGTCGTGGTAGAGGTCATTATGGTAACCAGAAGAATTCTTCTAGGCATTGCACCTTTTGCAATAGAACTAATCACACCATAGACACATGCTACTTGAAGCATGGATTCCCAAATTCAAATAAACCACCAAACTCTAATACTCTCTCTCATGGATCTACTAACAATGTTACAGTTGAAACTGGAAATACAAGTAACATTGAGCAGGGGAATGGTGATTCAGGTTTCAGTATTTCTCAAGACAGATATGAGCACCTTGTGAGCCTACTTCAACAAGCAACTTTATTGCCTGCAGCTGTAGCCCCTTCTGTGCCTCCTTCTGCCTCTACTTCAAATCAAATTACTTCTTCTCAATCCATTCCTCTTGCTACCTACCAGTCAGGTATACATAGTGCTTTTTCTTGTTCTCTTCATATGAATTCCATGCCTGTCTGGATTATAGATTCAGGAGCTAATGATCACATATGTTTCTCTAAAACTCACTTTACCTCATTTTACAAAATCAAACCTGTTCTTGTTACCCTTCCTAATGGTACTTCTCTATATGTGCATTATGCTGGAACTGTCCATTTTACTCCTCATTTGTATCTGACTCATGTTTTGTACTCTCCTGAATTCAAAGTTAATCTCATTTCTGTTTCAAAACTCTCTGAATCTTTATCTTGTAGTGTCAATTTTGGTTCTAATAGTTGTATTATACAGGATGTGACATCACAGAGGATGATTGGTTTGGGTAATAAGTCAGATGGTCTTTACAAGTTGTCTATGCAGTTTGACAATCAGAAGCTGCAACTTCCTCATAGTTTTCAGTCTTTACCAAATAAAGTGGCACATAGTGCTTGTAATATCTCTGATTCTAGTATTTCTAAGTCTCAAAGTGTCTTTGATAACTCTAGGATACCTGAATCTGCATTGTGGCATTTCAGGCTTGGACATTTGTCCAATCAGAGACTCTCATATATGACTCATTTGTATCCCACTATTATTGTTGATAATAAAGCTGCATGTGACATTTGTCATTTTGCTAGACATAAGAAATTGCCTTTCTCTCATAGTATTTCACATGCTGATAATAACTTTCAGTTGCTTCATTTTGACATATGGGGTCCTCTTGCAATTCATTCTATTCATGGACACAAATATTTTCTCACCATTGTTGATGATCACACTAGATTTCTGTGGATCATTTTACTAAAATCTAAAGCTGAAGTTCCCCTTCATGTCAAAAACTTTGTTGCTATGATTGATAACCAGTTTCATGTCACACCTAAAATCATCAGAACTGACAATGGTTCTGAATTTCTCCTCAATGACTTTTATGCTTCCAAAGGAATTTTGCACCAAAGGTCATGTGTTGAAACTCCCCAACAAAATGGGAGAGTTGAAAGAAAGCATCAACATATATTAAACATAGGCAGAGCCTTACTTTACCAATCTAAACTGCCTTTGTCTTTTTGGTCTTATGCTTTCCTTCATGCTGTCTATTTGATCAATAGGGTTCCAACTCCTGTTCTTCAAAATCAGTCTCCATACCATTTACTTTATAATACTCCACCTGATGCTACTGATTTTAAGGTCTTTGGTTGTCTTTGTTATGCTTCATCCATTCAAAGTCATAGAACTAAACTTGAAACTAGAGCCAGAAAGTCTGTTTTCTTAGGATACAAATCAGGTTTCAAGGGTTACATTTTGTATGATTTACACACCAGAGAACTTTTCATTTCCAGACATGTAGTTTTTCATGAATGTATTTTACCTTACAAATCAAATCCCTCTTTTAAGAGTCATGATTGGGAATATTTCACATCCATTCCATCATCTTCTTCCATTCCACCTGACTGTGATACCAATCTTCCATCTTCTTCCACTGACATTGTTTCTCACACCACTCCTGCATCTCATCCTATTTCTGATGCACCTATTCCTCCTTTAATTAGACATTCTTCCAGAAATAAAACCACTCCTTCCTACTTGAAGGATTTTGTCTGTTCCAATAAAGCATCTGCATCTGCATCTGCTAATCACTTGAATTCTATTTGCAATTTTGTTTCATATCATAATATTTCTAATCCTCATTCTCATTTCATTTTGTCTCTTCATGCTCATACTGAACCTAAATCCTACACTGAGGCAAATAAGTTTGAATGTTGGAGGAAAGCTATGCAAGTTGAGCTCACTGCACTTGAAAATACTGGAACTTGGAAAATCATTGATTTACCCCCAAATGCTAAACCTATAGGCTGTAGGTGGATTTATAAAGTCAAACATCATGCAGATGGCACTATTGAGAGATACAAGGCTAGACTTGTTGCTAAGGGCTACAATCAAGTAGAAGGTTTAGACTACTTTGACACCTACTCACCTGTAGCCAAGCACACCACCATCAGATTAGTTTTAGCTCTAGCCTCATTGAACAATTGGCATCTTCACCAACTGGATGTGAACAATGCTTTTCTGCATGGGGATCTCCAAGAAGATGTGTACATGGACATTCCCCCAGGTGTTGCCACCAATAAGCCTAATCAGTGCTGCAAGCTTCTTAAATCCTTATATGGACTCAAACAGGCTAGTAGGAAATGGTATGAAAAACTGGCATCTCTGTTACTTAGTCATGGTTATAAACAAGCTGCAGCAGATCATTCTTTATTCATCAAACATAGCACTCATCAGTTCACTGCATTACTAGTATATGTAGATGACATCATACTAGCTGGTAACTCTTTGGATGAATTTGTTTTCATTAAAAACATTCTTCACAATTCATTCAAAATCAAGGATTTGGGACAGCTCAAATATTTCCTGGGTTTGGAAGTTGCTCATTCAAAACTGGGTATCTCATTATGTCAAAGGAAATACTGCTTGGATCTGCTATCTGATACAGGTTTCTTGGACTCTAAACCTGTGGCCACTCCTTCAGATCCATCCATTAAGCTCTATCATGATGATTCTCCTCCATTTACAGACATTCCTGCATATAGAAGGCTTGTTGGTAGACTCTTGTATTTGAATGCCACCAGACCTGACATTACTTTCATTACCCAGCAATTGAGCCAGTTCTTGTCTCAGCCAACCCAAACACATTATAATGCAGCCTTAAGAGTGCTCAAATACCTCAAGACATGCCCTGGCAAAGGTCTCTATTTTCCAAGATCATCACTTCCTTACATACAGGGATACTCAGATGCTGACTGGGCAGGTTGCAGAGACACTAGAAGGTCCATTTCTGGACAATGTTTCTTCCTTGGAGACTCATTGATCTCATGGAGAACTAAGAAACAACTCACAGTTTCTAGATCTTCCTCTGAGGCTGAGTATAGGGCACTTGGAGCAGCTACATGTGAGCTTCAATGGTTGTTGTATCTCTTGAAGGATCTGCAGATTTCATGCACTAGGGTTCCTGTCTTGTATTGTGACAATCAAAGTGCACTTCATATATCAGCTAATCCAGTCTTTCATGAGAGAACCAAGCATTTGGAGATTGACTGTCATATTGTTAGAGAGAAGCTTGCTGCAGGAATCATGAAGCTTCTTCCAGTTTCATCCCAAAATCAACTTGCAGATTTTTTTACAAAATCTTTACTTCCTCAGCCATTCAGTTCTCTATTGATCAAGTTGGGTTTAGTTGACATATATAAACCTCCAACTTGAGGGGGACTATTACAGTTTAGCTTCTCCATCTCTGTTATAGAGACAACTTGCTGAGCAAGTTATCATTTAGAGCTTTGTTCCTCTAGTTGCTAGCTTACGCTTCTTAGCATACAACTCTACTTTTGTATAAATAACATTGTATTGATCACATTACAATTAATGAAAAACAAGAGATTCATTCATTTTCTCTCTTTGATAATAAACACCAAGAAGAAAATACTTATGATTAATATATTCTTTTTAGATTATTATAAAAAATAGTAAACATTTGAAGAATATATCTAACCTCACTCACCATTCAAGTTGGGGACTATCATTCATTCCTTTTTTCTTTCATGGCCCTTGTATATCTAGTAACTTATTCTAAAACCTCAACATATAGGAGTTACTACGTTGGAACATCTTCACTAGAAGAAGGTGTAGCCATTGAAGATTGTTGCATATTTCGTGGAAGTCTTGTAAAACTTGATGCTCAAACTGGTACTATCTTATGGAAAACCTATATGTTACCAGACAATAATGGAAAGATAGGAGGATATGCTGGAGCTGCCATTTGGGGAAGTAGTCCTTCCATTGATGTTTATAGAAGACATGTCTATATTGCTACTGGAAATCTCTATTCTGCCCCAGAAAACATACTTGAATGTCAAGAAAGACAAAATAATGAAACTGCTCCTATAGAACAAGACAAGTGTGTTGAACCAGAAAATCACTCAAATTCAATCTTGGCCCTAGATTTGGACAATGGTAATTTTAAATGGTACCAACAATTAGGAGGTCTAGATGTATGGTTTGTTGCATGTAAAAATGCTTCACTTCCTAATTGTCCACCTCAAGGTCCTACACCAGATGCAGATTTTGGAGAGGCACCAATGATGTTAACTACATGTGTAAATGGAACTAAGAAAGATATTGTTGTTGCTGTTCAGAAAAGTGGATTTGCATGGGCATTGGATCGCGACAATGGAACCCTTCAATGGTTTACGGTAATATCCGTTTTAACTGATTTTTTGTTTCTACTTATTTGTCATTTTTAAAAGTTCAATGCAATATTAACGATTGATATTGATGTTGATATGTTCATGACACCACCTTAAGTTTTAGTTTTTGTTAGGATTTCAATTGCAGTTATTGGCAATGAACTATCATTTCAATTCGTTATAAATATACACCTTCAAGTTGTGGCTTTTTCTAGTTTGAGCTTCTCTACAACTGCTAGTCTAGTACGAAGTTTCTAGGAATCAAACTTACAAACACTTTTAGAGGTTCAAATTATTTTCCACTTGGTCTTTTTTAGTTCTTTTATTTTATTTTATTTTGAACGACGAGATTTTATTCGATAATGGAAAGTACATAGAGTACTTAATCTACAAGCCGGAAAAAAATACAAGGGGTACTCTACCCCATGAATCAATCTTCTTGCTTATGATGTTAAGGTTGGAAGAGGGTTCAAGAACCATACTTAATTCGAGCAAGACCGCCCTTTTTTTTCCTAGCAAGAAACCATCTCCAAGAGGTAGATTTAACCTCATCTACAATCTCTTATACTTCCGAAGATTCTAAAGAGAAAATAATCATGTTCCTAACCTCCTATATATTTTCTAGGTCTTTTGTTTTCGCAAATATTTTTTAGGTCTTAGTATGCCATTGTTTTATCTTGGTTTTCGGGTGTCAAACATTGATTACGTTTGAACCTTTTCAACCGGTGATATCTTATTTTTTCTTGGGAAGGGAAAAAGTAAGCAAAACCCTTGAGAATCGAGGTCCGGGAGTTGTTTTCGCTACGGGAAGGTGTTAGGCACCCATAACGA
Organism: Medicago sativa; assembly: GCF_051527215.1. Classification (NCBI taxonomy): domain Eukaryota; kingdom Viridiplantae; phylum Streptophyta; class Magnoliopsida; order Fabales; family Fabaceae; genus Medicago; species Medicago sativa. The sequence continues at coordinate 8,950,488 of NC_140755.1, read as the reverse complement.
CTATAGTATCCTATAGGAACCGTCTTTAATTTCTACGCGCGCGCTTTGTTTTTAAATGCTATTTAAAAGTAATATTTACACCTAAAGTTTGCTATATGAAGAATTGGAGGGAGAAGAATGTGTTTGAGTTTTTGTTTTATTTGAATTGAAGGAATCTTGTTCCTTGCCTACGTACCCGTTTAAGGGATCAAATCCACCGTAGTTCTCTTCCAAAAAATATTTTTTGTTTTTGTTGGTTGATTTTAAGTTTGAAAATTGGAATTTTTAAGAATGAGAGAGAGAGGCCTCAAGGGCATAAGATTTGGAAAATGTGAGGTTTGATTAGTTATTTGCAAAATGTGGTCTAAGTATGATTAAAGTTTATTGAAATTTGATTAAGAAAAAGAAAGGAAAAATTCAATGGGATTTTGATCCCAAGGTTTATTAAGAAAATGGTTTGAGTGATATTGTTCATATTTTTTGGAAAATGATTTTTCTAAGTATAAAGCCTAAACATTCATCTAAACATACAATCCTAAACATACATCTAAACATGCATATTCTAGCTATATCTAAAGTGAGGTGTGTGCATGTGTCGGTGCTTGTGTCGGTGTACATTATTAGAGTCCATTGTCCTTTACATCATTGGCCTAGATACATTCTATGGTCTTGCAAGAATTTAAATTGCATAAGAAAAAGAAAAAAAAATATTACAATATTTCCTAAACTTTACATTCTAATTTTGGTGAAGCTTAAAATGTAAAAAATAAGAGTGAAGGAGGAGATGAAGTATGGAATGCTCATGATTGAATGAAACATGCAATGAAAATGTTAGTAGATTAAGGCATAAAATGAAATGTAAGTAAGTAAAATTTGCTTAGTAAAACAACCCAAAACAACCATAAAAGAGATAACCAAACTTAACAAAAAGTAGTAAAATATACCTAAGAATTCATCACAATAATGAGGCAAGTGCTATAGTCTTTTAATTCTCATATTATGACATTTTCCAAAGGTTTTATTTCTATTATAATCATGAGAATCAAAGACAAGAACCAAGCCAAGACATCATGACACATTCATAGGCCTATTTTACACTTTATTCACATGCTAAAGTATTCACCTAACTTGTAAAACAAGAAATTCACAAACCAAATCACAAAACAATGAAGAACAGCACCAAACCAGAGACATATACATTGTAAATTCATATATCAAGAAACGATATATCATAGCAAAATTTTAGGATCAAGAACATGTAAAACTTCACAAAATTTTTTTTTTAAAAAAGGTAAACAATCAACAAGAAATATCACACATATTTTCCATCAGGTTTTAACATGTAACAACATCACAAAAATATCAAGAAAATGGTCAAGAGCACATAGAAATATTTTAGGAATTCTTACTAGAATTTTTAGGCAAGGCAGTGGTGTAAAAATCAAAACACAGTGTCAGAATAGTGAAAAAACAAGAAACAATGAAGCTGCAACGAAATAAAGGCCCAAGCCCAAGGCTAATGCTGGGTCTGGATCATCCAAGTGCCTCAGAGGCGTTGGATTGATCCAACACCACCAAAACCCTAGATCTAAGGGCTAAAAACACGCAGATCATGGTAAGGGAAAGCAGGCACACTGAACAGGCAAATCTGCGCCGCACACGTCATCATCAAGTGAGTTAAACGGTCAAGATCAAGGAAAAGGCTGAACCAAGGGTAAACCGGACTGGTCCACGTGAACCGGTCCGGTTTACGTTCTATATATACAAATAAACCGGTTTCTTCCCCATTCCACACTCTCCTTTCTCTCACTAAACCTCTCTTAGAGAGAGAAGCTCTGCAATTCTCTTCTTCTTCTCCGACGAGAAAGATTTCTCCGGTACGGTTGCCGGCGACGGTTTCCGTCACCGGAGAGTCAAAACTTAACCGATCTTGCATTTTTTTATATCGTTCTCTTCGTCTCTCTCTCCTCTCTTAGAATATGTAACTCTTTTTCTTAAGAACTCTCAAATAAAACCTAGATCTACACTTTTTGAATCGGAGAAAACTTTTTCAAAAGAAAGAGAGAGAGGAGAACGATGATACCTCAGTTTTAATCGGAGATTTGGAACAAGAATCACGTCGGAGAACTTGAAATCTTCTTTGAATCGGTGAGTTTCTTTGAATCTTCTTTTCACCGAAAATAAATCGGTGAAATCCTCTCTGTTGTTGCTGGTTTTGATTTTTCTTCTTCTCAACGCGAAGTTCTCCGATTCAAAGTTGCTTCAATCCTTCTTCTTCTCAACTCCAAGTTCTCTTTGTGATCGTGATGAATTCGTCCCTGTGGTTGACGAATTCTCGCTGGAATTGCAAGGAGAACGGTTCGATGATGATGATTATGCAAAGAATCACTGAGAACTGAAGTGAATTGCTTCAATTTTATGATGAATTTTGGTTCTGGGGATTCTAGGGTTTCGAACTGTTCTTCATGTTCTTGTTGATTTTCTGGATTTGATCTCTGATTTTGGAGAGAGAATGTGGAATGGTGTTTTTGGTGATCTTTGATGAGTTGGCGCGTTTGGAATGGTTCTGTCACTGCATTGAATGATGTGGCCTATTTATAGGCTGCCAAGTGTGATGTTGGACCAAAGAATTGCTGACATGTGGACTTAGGCTTAGTTGGCTTCGGCCTTGCTGAGTTTATGACTTGAGGGCTTTTTCTGCAATTTTTGAAAGTTCATGGACCAATCTGCAAATAACTAAAAAGGACAAAAAAAAAAATAAACTGGACAAAAGGACTTAATTGCAATTGACCTAAAATAAAAGTTTGACCTGGAAGGACTAAAACCTAAATAATAAAAAAATGAAAAGGGACTAAAGTGCAATTTTGAAAGTCTAAAGGACTGAAATGCAATTTTAGAAATCTTGAGGACTAAAACGAAAAATAAAAATAAAAAAATGAATTTAAAATTGGTAAATGGAAAATAACGTAAAGCGAAACGATTAAAATTGACAAAACGGACTAAAATGAACCAATGGCCTAAATGAGGTACTTTAAAGTAACCTCTCTCTGCCGAAATTTCGTGTGAAATGACCAAAATGCCCCTAAGGCTAAAACGACTAAAAAAATGACTCAGACGCAATTTTAAAATGGATTTTTAATAGAGAATTGAAACAAAAGTTTATTTAAACCAATTTGAAAGACTCAGAGACAATTTTTAAGATTTGAACAGAGTTTTGACATAGGAAATGACTAAAATGCCCTTCTATGTGAATTTTGCAAATAACATTGAAATAAAATGCAGAGAAAGAAGTAATTGATCAGGGACAGTTCAAATGACTTAAAATGCAAGAAAAGAAGAATTGAACAAGTATTTTTAGGTCCAAAATTAGGGTATAACAGCCATGTTTTATATTTTTCAACATTAAAGGGTATATTTGTAACAACTTAGTAAGGTTTGCTTGACAAGAAGTGTTAACATATAAGAATAAAATCTTATGATATATATATATATATATATATATATATATATATATATATGAGTATCTTAGTTTAATTATTTCTTTTGATCATTTTACAATCTTAGAGTATTTTGGACTAACTCATAATATTTTGCCCAAAAATATATTTGGATTACTTTTTTTATTTGTTACTACGACTATTGCTATTAGTATAACTATTATTACTATGTTTATAAAAATCACAAAAAATATAGAAAAGTTGCTCTAATTGATAATCAATTGAACATGGTATTGAATGCCATAGCTAACTTAATTATGAGCTCAAAACATTGCAGGAAGCAGGACCTAGTGGACAAGCTGGAGGTGGAATATTTGGCGCATCAACTGATGAAAAAAGAGTTTATACCAACATTGCAAATTCAGATGCCAAAAATTTCAAACTATTACCAACAAATATGAGTACAACAGCTGGAGGATGGGTGGGAATGGATGCTATGAATGGGGAAATAATATGGACTACAGCTAACCCTAGCAATAGTAGTGCTAATGGCCCAGTTAGTGTTGCAAATGATGTTGTTTTTGCTGGATCTATGGATAAATTAGGACACATTTATGCACTTAATGCTAAAAATGGAAAAATTGTATGGTCATATGAAACTGGAGCTAATGTTTATGGAGGTATGTCAATTAGTAATGGATGTATTTATGTTGGTCATGGATATAATGTGTCGCTAGGATATCCAAGGCGTGTGGGTGGAACTTCACTCTTTGCCTTTTGTGTCTAAAGATTTTATGTAGTGTCTAAATGAATGTATAATAAAGTTGAAGTTAGTGGGATAGTAGAGGTAAAAGATGTATGGCAATAAAGTTGTATCTTATTAAGATTAAGACCTATTATATATTATATATATTCTTGTCAAAAAAAAAAAAAGACCTATTTGTTATGAAATAATTGATGGTGGATGTCCCACCCACCTTCTTTCCATTGCTTTTCCCCCACTATCCCAAATCCCACTATCACTATCCCAAATTATTGCTCCTTTTCTCCCTATAAATAGGGAGCATTGTAATACAAGGAATTAAGAAGAAAATATTACTACTATCTTCATTTCTCTCTTTCTCTCATTTATATTTTCATAACAGTCATCGATCTATATTTTATAACACGTTATCAGCACGATTGTTTCTATAAGAAGTTTACACTACTACTAGGTAGGTTATCTATGCTCATCATTTTAATATCATTACTTAATATTGCTATGTATATCATTTATCATTATTGTTTTAATATTATTATTATATGCCCCGGTTATAGAAAACTGACAATTTGTTAAGTGATTTATAACTAAGAGTGGCTATTATTGTTATTATTATTATTGGAGGTTTAAAAACCCCATCTAATCTAATTTTTATTTTCATGTCTGCTGGAGGTTTAAAAACCCCATCTAATCTAATTTTTATTTTCATGCTTATTGGAGGTTTAAGAACCCCATCTAATCTAATTTTACTTTTATGTTTTATGGAGGTTTAAGAACCCCATATAATCTAATTTTACTTTTATGTTTTATGGAGGTTTAAGAACCCCATATAATCTAATTTTACTTTTATGCTTTATGGAGGTCTAAAACCCCATCTAACTTTTATATTTAATGGAGGTCTAAAATCCCATTTACAATATTGATTCATGAGGTAGATAAATAATATTTAATGTGATTATCATATATATTTATTTATCATATATGTTGTATTGTGTTTTTCTATACTGCTCATGTGTCCTAATTTAGATGATATTTAATACTTAAAATATTTTTCTCATTTTCCAACGTTAATGAACAGTGTTTTTAACGGTAACAATAACGGTTATTTTTACAAAATTCACCTTATAAATACCTCATCTTCATTCATAATTTTTCACATCTCAAAATTTTTACACATACTTACAAAATGGCTAAAAAACCTTTTCATATGCATCTCTCTATTTGTGGTTATTGTGTTCTTCTTCTTTTTCGCCCTTATTGAAGAAATAGGAGAAGATTTTGTAAGATTAGCTATAATTATCGTTTTACCATTATTAGTCTTAGCTTGTTTAATTACTTTTTGTTTTGGTGGAGGCTTAGATTAAAATATTATATTATTATGTTTTTATAATCGTTGCTATTAAATAAAATGATATTTTAATTTTTGTCATAGTATATATGTATATTAAATGTTGATTATGCTCTTCTGTATTTTAGATATAATCATGTCAAACGTTAAGCATCAATTCAAAATTTTAAGCATAACTGGCGACAACTACATAACCTGGAACAACAACTTAATTGAGTATCTTGCATGTGAGGGACTAGACAAGATTCTTGAGGGAGACGATTTGGGAGATGGCCCAGAGGAATTAGCAAAGAAAAAATCAAAAGTAAATCGTATAATCAAGCACCACATTGATGATGGATTACAAATAGAGTATTCAAATGCAAAAGATCCCAAGATCTTATGGGACAAAATTAAAGCAAGATTTGGGCATCAGAAGAAAGTATTATTGCCCTCATTAATGGATCAATGGAACAAATTAAGGTTCCAAGATTATAAAACTGTTGTTGCATATAACTCTGCTATGCATCAAATTATTGCACAATTAGAATTTTGTGGAAAAACTATAACTGAAGTGGAAAAGTTGGAGAAAACATTCTCAACTTTTCATGCATCTCAGGTGGTGTTGCAACAACAATATAGAATGAGGGAATTTACCGAATACTCTGATTTGGTTGCAGCTCTTCTAGTGGCTGAACAAAATAACGAGTTGCTCATTAAAAACCACCAGTTGCGTCCTACAGGAACAATGGCATATCCTGAAATAAACGCCACAACTTTTAATCAAGGGCGTGGTGGTTATAATCGCCAAAGAGGACGTAGTGGCTATGCTCGTTTTGGTGGTCGTGGACGAGGTAGAAATCATGGTCGAAACCATTTTCGTGGTAGAGGTCGTGGAAGAGGTTATATGAATTATAGGCCTCTCAAATATGACCAATCAAACAAAAATCATCAGGGTAAAGGTAAAAACATCCAGGAAGGTCCCTCTAGAAATAATGATGATAGTTGTTATAGATGCGGAAAGAAAGGTCATTGGGCTAAAACATGCAGGACACCAGAGTATCTGTGTAAAAGATACAAAGAATCTGTGGAGGAAAAGGAAAGAGAAGTTAATTTTAATGAGATTGAACCAAAGAATGACACTACCTGTCTTGAAGCTGCTGATTTTGTTGAAGGAGATTTTAATATGGATTAATTAATTTGTTAAAATATATATGTATTTGAATAATGTGTGATATGTATATTTTTAAGAATTTGCATGTTGTGTGACTTGTATAATACATAATATTTTCATGATCTAAATAAAATAGTATTGTTAAATATGTTATATTGTTTTACCCTCTCTTTTCTTTAATCTTATTTTTATTTTAAGAAGGTTAGAAATGGATCCAGACAAAGACATTTGCATTCCAGACAGTGGAACTACTCATACGATCATCAAAAGTAAGAAATATTTCACCAAAATATTCCCTACTAAAGGTGTAATAAACACAATTTCAGGTCCTGCAGATTTAATTGAAGGAACAGGTAATACTATGTTCATGTTACCAAATGGGACAAAGTTTGTCATTAATAATGCTCTATATTCTCCGAAATCAAAGAGAAATTTGTTGAGTTTTAATGACATATATAGTCAAGGATATGATACTGAAACTACAACCGAAGGTAATATGAAATACATTAATATTATTACTAATGTTTTGGGAAAGAAGAAAACTTTAGAAAAATTACCAAAATTGCCTTTTGGATTACATTATACATATATGCATGAAATTGAATGTAATTTAATGGTAAAAGAAGATCCCAAAACTATGACTTTATGGCATGACCGCTTAGGTCACCCTGGCTCAACAATGATGCGTAAAATAGTTGAAAGTACTCATGGTCATTCATTGAAAGGTTTAAAGCTTACAAGAGAAGATAGACCATGTGAAGCTTGTTCTCTTGGAAAATTAATAACAAAACATTCACCAGGCAAGATTCAGACAGAATTACCTGCATTTCTTGAAAGAATCCAAGGAGATATATGTGGACCCATCCATCCACCGTCAGGACCATTCAGGTACTTTATGGTATTAATTGATGCATCTAGTAGATGGTCACATGTCTGTTTACTGTCAAGTCGTGATATGGCATTTGCAAAATTTCTTGCACAAATAATTAAATTAAGGGCACAATTTCCTGATTATACTATAAAGAAAATTAGACTTGACAATGCCGGTGAATTTTCATCTGAATCATTTAATAATTATTGCATGTCAATTGGAATTACTGTTGAGCATCCTGTTCCTCATGTGCATACACAAAATGGTTTAGCTGAGTCATTAATCAAACGTCTTCAATATATTGCTAGACCTTTAATAATGAGAACTAAGCTTCCAGTTACAGTTTGGGGTCATGCAATTTTACATGCTGCAGCACTCATACGTCTAAGGCCAAGTGCTGACCATAAACATACCCCTTATCAACTTGCTATTGGTAAGGAACCAAATATTTCTCATTTAAAGATTTTTGGTTGTGCAGTATATGTACCAATAGCTCCACCACAAAGGACAAAAATGGGTCCTCAAAGAAGGTTAGGAATATATGTGGGGTATGAATCACTATCAATTATTAGATATCTTGAACCTTTAACAGGTGATGTTTTTCAGGCAAGATTTGCTGATTGTCATTTTGATGAAACAAATTTTCCAACACTTGGTGGAGAAAATAAACCATTGGAAAATGAAATAACATGGTATGTACCACATTTATTACATTTGGATCCATATAATAAATCATGGGAAGAAAATGTAAAGAATATAGTACATTTACAAGGTTTAGCAAATCAACTACCAGATTCATTTACTGATTTGAAAAGGGTGACAAAGTCACATATACCAGCTGTAAATGTCCCAGCTCGGATTGAAATTTCGAAATTGAATGATGTAGCAAGTACATCTAAGGCACGCTTAAAGCGTGGCCGACCTATAGGTTCCAAAGACAAAAATCCCCGAAAAAGAAAAGGAACAGAAAAGGTGAATATGATCGTAAGTGATCTTGAAAAGACACTAGATAGTGATAAATCTGAAAATGAAATGTGTGCTCTCGAAAAGGCACAAGATGATGAAAATGAGATCATTGATAGTGAAACTGAAAATAAGAATGATCTCGAGATTTCAATTAATTATGTTAATACGGGAAATTTGTGGAGCCGAAAAGACATAAATATTGATGAAATATTTTCATTCTCCATTGCATATGAAATTACAAATGAAAATGATGATCCTGAACCCAGATCTGTCAATGAATGTCAAAATAGACATGATTGGAAAAACTGGAAAGATGCAATAGATACTGAATTAAAGTCTCTTAAAAATCGAAAAGTATTTGGGCCTATTGTGGCTATACCTGAAGGAATAAAACCTGTTGGGTATAAGTGGGTTTTTGTAAGAAAACGAAATGAAAAAAATGAAGTTGTAAGATACAAGGCCCGTCTTGTTGCACAAGGTTTTTCCCAACGACCAGGTATTGATTATGAGGTAACATATTCTCCTGTTATGGATACCATTACTTTTCGTTATTTAATTGGTTTATCAGTATTTAATAATCTTGATATGTACCTTATGGATGTTGTTACTGCTTATTTATATGGCTCACTTGATAATGATATATACATGAAAATACCGGAAGGACTTAAGATGCATGATACATCAAAACCAAGAGAAATGTATGCAATTAAGTTGCAAAGATCATTATATGGATTAAAACAATCCGGGCGCATGTGGTACAATAGGCTAAGTGAATATTTGCTTAAAGAAGGCTATGAGAATAATCCAATTTGCCCTTGTGTTTTTATAAGAAAAACAATATCCGGTTTTGTAATAATTGCTGTTTATGTTGATGATTTAAATATCATTGGAACTACTAAAGAAATTAAAGAAGCAAGAGAGTACTTAAAGAAAGAATTTGAAATGAAAGATCTGGGGAAAACTAGGTTTTGCCTTGGTTTACAAATTGAGTATACCAAAAATGGTATATTGGTACATCAATCAAATTATACAGAAAGAGTGTTAAAAAGGTTTAATATGGACAAGGCAAACCCTTTGAGTACTCCAATGATGGGAAGAACACTTAACATTGAAAAGGATCCTTTTAGACCTAAGGAAGATAATGAAGAGGATCTTGGCTTTGAAGTACCATATCTAAGTGCCATTGGAGCACTCATGTACCTTGCTAACTGTACAAGACCTGATATAGCTTTTGCAGTGAATTTACTGGCGAGATTCAGCTCATGTCCTACAAAGCCACATTGGAAAGGAATAAAACATATATTTCGATATATTCGAGGTACACCTGATCTTGGTTTGTTTTATTCTAACAATACAAAACCAGTTTTGCTTGGTTATGCAGATGCAGGATATTTGTCGGATCCACATAACGCTAAATCACAAACTGGATATGTATTCACATATGGTGACACTGCAATATCATGGAGATCTCAAAAACAAACGCTTGTAGCAACCTCTTCAAATCATGCTGAAGTAATAGCTCTTCATGAAGCAAGCAAAGAGTGTAGATGGTTACGTTCCGTTTTGCAACATATCCAAGGAGTGTCTGGTTTAACAACTGATAAGAATCCAACAATCTTGTATGAAGACAATGCTGCATGTGTTACTCAAATGAAAGAAGGTTACATCAAAAGTGATAGAACCAAACATATCCCTCCTAAGTTCTTCTCATTCACTCAAGAACTTGAAAGAAACAAAGAAGTGAATATTCAATATATCCGTTCGAGTGATAATGTGGCAGACCTCTTCACAAAGGCACTCCCTACATCAGTTTTCAAGAAGCACATACGAAGTATTGGAATGCGTCAGCTTCGAGACCTTTAAAGAAGAACGTGTGTTTGGTTGAGGGGGAGCATAATGTTGCACTCTTTTTCCCTTATTAAGGTTTTTATCCCAATGGGTTTTTCCTAATAAGGTTTTTAACGAGGCAACATATCTTCGGTGGACATCCAAGGGGGAGTGTTATGAAATAATTGATGGTGGATGTCCCACCCACCTTCTTTCCATTGCTTTTCCCCCACTATCCCAAATCCCACTATCACTATCCCAAATTATTGCTCCTTTTATAACAGCTCCCTATTTATAGGGAGAAAAGGAGCAATAATTTGGGATAGTGATAGTGGGATTTGGGATAGTGGGGGAAAAGCAATGGAAAGAAGGTGGGTGGGACATCCACCATCAATTATTTCATAACACTCCCCCTTGGATGTCCACCGAAGATATGTTGCCTCGTTAAAAACCTTATTAGGAAAAACCCATTGGGATAAAAACCTTAATAAGGGAAAAAGAGTGCAACATTATGCTCCCCCTCAACCAAACACACGTTCTTCTTTAAAGGTCTCGAAGCTGACGCATTCCAATACTTCGTATGTGCTTCTTGAAAACTGATGTAGGGAGTGCCTTTGTGAAGAGGTCTGCCACATTATCACTCGAACGGATATATTGAATATTCACTTCTTTGTTTCTTTCAAGTTCTTGAGTGAATGAGAAGAACTTAGGAGGGATATGTTTGGTTCTATCACTTTTGATGTAACCTTCTTTCATTTGAGTAACACATGCAGCATTGTCTTCATACAAGATTGTTGGATTCTTATCAGTTGTTAAACCAGACACTCCTTGGATATGTTGCAAAACGGAACGTAACCATCTACACTCTTTGCTTGCTTCATGAAGAGATATTACTTCAGCATGATTTGAAGAGGTTGCTACAAGCGTTTGTTTTTGAGATCTCCATGATATTGCAGTGTCACCATATGTGAATACATATCCAGTTTGTGATTTAGCGTTATGTGGATCCGACAAATATCCTGCATCTGCATAACCAAGCAAAACTGGTTTTGTATTGTTAGAATAAAACAAACCAAGATCAGGTGTACCTCGAATATATCGAAATATATGTTTTATTCCTTTCCAATGTGGCTTTGTAGGACATGAGCTGAATCTCGCCAGTAAATTCACTGCAAAAGCTATATCAGGTCTTGTACAGTTAGCAAGGTACATGAGTGCTCCAATGGCACTTAGATATGGTACTTCAAAGCCAAGATCCTCTTCATTATCTTCCTTAGGTCTAAAAGGATCCTTTTCAATGTTAAGTGTTCTTCCCATCATTGGAGTACTCAAAGGGTTTGCCTTGTCCATATTAAACCTTTTTAACACTCTTTCTGTATAATTTGATTGATGTACCAATATACCATTTTTGGTATACTCAATTTGTAAACCAAGGCAAAACCTAGTTTTCCCCAGATCTTTCATTTCAAATTCTTTCTTTAAGTACTCTCTTGCTTCTTTAATTTCTTTAGTAGTTCCAATGATATTTAAATCATCAACATAAACAGCAATTATTACAAAACCGGATATTGTTTTTCTTATAAAAACACAAGGGCAAATTGGATTATTCTCATAGCCTTCTTTAAGCAAATATTCACTTAGCCTATTGTACCACATGCGCCCGGATTGTTTTAATCCATATAATGATCTTTGCAACTTAATTGCATACATTTCTCTTGGTTTTGATGTATCATGCATCTTAAGTCCTTCCGGTATTTTCATGTATATATCATTATCAAGTGAGCCATATAAATAAGCAGTAACAACATCCATAAGGTACATATCAAGATTATTAAATACTGATAAACCAATTAAATAACGAAAAGTAATGGTATCCATAACAGGAGAATATGTTACCTCATAATCAATACCTGGTCGTTGGGAAAAACCTTGTGCAACAAGACGGGCCTTGTATCTTACAACTTCATTTTTTTCATTTCGTTTTCTTACAAAAACCCACTTATACCCAACAGGTTTTATTCCTTCAGGTATAGCCACAATAGGCCCAAATACTTTTCGATTTTTAAGAGACTTTAATTCAGTATCTATTGCATCTTTCCAGTTTTTCCAATCATGTCTATTTTGACATTCATTGACAGATCTGGGTTCAGGATCATCATTTTCATTTGTAATTTCATATGCAATGGAGAATGAAAATATTTCATCAATATTTATGTCTTTTCGGCTCCACAAATTTCCCGTATTAACATAATTAATTGAAATCTCGAGATCATTCTTATTTTCAGTTTCACTATCAATGATCTCATTTTCATCATCTTGTGCCTTTTCGAGAGCACACATTTCATTTTCAGATTTATCACTATCTAGTGTCTTTTCAAGATCACTTACGATCATATTCACCTTTTCTGTTCCTTTTCTTTTTCGGGGATTTTTGTCTTTGGAACCTATAGGTCGGCCACGCTTTAAGCGTGCCTTAGATGTACTTGCTACATCATTCAATTTCGAAATTTCAATCCGAGCTGGGACATTTACAGCTGGTATATGTGACTTTGTCACCCTTTTCAAATCAGTAAATGAATCTGGTAGTTGATTTGCTAAACCTTGTAAATGTACTATATTCTTTACATTTTCTTCCCATGATTTATTATATGGATCCAAATGTAATAAATGTGGTACATACCATGTTATTTCATTTTCCAATGGTTTATTTTCTCCACCAAGTGTTGGAAAATTTGTTTCATCAAAATGACAATCAGCAAATCTTGCCTGAAAAACATCACCTGTTAAAGGTTCAAGATATCTAATAATTGATAGTGATTCATACCCCACATATATTCCTAACCTTCTTTGAGGACCCATTTTTGTCCTTTGTGGTGGAGCTATTGGTACATATACTGCACAACCAAAAATCTTTAAATGAGAAATATTTGGTTCCTTACCAATAGCAAGTTGATAAGGGGTATGTTTATGGTCAGCACTTGGCCTTAGACGTATGAGTGCTGCAGCATGTAAAATTGCATGACCCCAAACTGTAACTGGAAGCTTAGTTCTCATTATTAAAGGTCTAGCAATATATTGAAGACGTTTGATTAATGACTCAGCTAAACCATTTTGTGTATGCACATGAGGAACAGGATGCTCAACAGTAATTCCAATTGACATGCAATAATTATTAAATGATTCAGATGAAAATTCACCGGCATTGTCAAGTCTAATTTTCTTTATAGTATAATCAGGAAATTGTGCCCTTAATTTAATTATTTGTGCAAGAAATTTTGCAAATGCCATATCACGACTTGACAGTAAACAGACATGTGACCATCTACTAGATGCATCAATTAATACCATAAAGTACCTGAATGGTCCTGACGGTGGATGGATGGGTCCACATATATCTCCTTGGATTCTTTCAAGAAATGCAGGTAATTCTGTCTGAATCTTGCCTGGTGAATGTTTTGTTATTAATTTTCCAAGAGAACAAGCTTCACATGGTCTATCTTCTCTTGTAAGCTTTAAACCTTTCAATGAATGACCATGAGTACTTTCAACTATTTTACGCATCATTGTTGAGCCAGGGTGACCTAAGCGGTCATGCCATAAAGTCATAGTTTTGGGATCTTCTTTTACCATTAAATTACATTCAATTTCATGCATATATGTATAATGTAATCCAGAAGGCAATTTTGGTAATTTTTCTAAAGTTTTCTTCTTTCCCAAAACATTAGTAATAATATTAATGTATTTCATATTACCTTCGGTTGTAGTTTCAGTATCATATCCTTGACTATATATGTCATTAAAACTCAACAAATTTCTCTTTGATTTCGGAGAATATAGAGCATTATTAATGACAAACTTTGTCCCATTTGGTAACATGAACATAGCATTACCTGTTCCTTCAATTAAATCTGCAGGACCTGAAATTGTGTTTATTACACCTTTAGTAGGGAATATTTTGGTGAAATATTTCTTAATTTTGATGATCGTATGAGTAGTTCCACTGTCTGGAATGCAAATGTCTTTGTCTGGATCCATTTCTAACCTTCTTAAAATAAAAATAAGATTAAAGAAAAGAGAGGGTAAAACAATATAACATATTTAACAATACTATTTTATTTAGATCATGAAAATATTATGTATTATACAAGTCACACAACATGCAAATTCTTAAAAATATACATATCACACATTATTCAAATACATATATATTTTAACAAATTAATTAATCCATATTAAAATCTCCTTCAACAAAATCAGCAGCTTCAAGACAGGTAGTGTCATTCTTTGGTTCAATCTCATTAAAATTAACTTCTCTTTCCTTTTCCTCCACAGATTCTTTGTATCTTTTACACAGATACTCTGGTGTCCTGCATGTTTTAGCCCAATGACCTTTCTTTCCGCATCTATAACAACTATCATCATTATTTCTAGAGGGACCTTCCTGGATGTTTTTACCTTTACCCTGATGATTTTTGTTTGATTGGTCATATTTGAGAGGCCTATAATTCATATAACCTCTTCCACGACCTCTACCACGAAAATGGTTTCGACCATGATTTCTACCTCGTCCACGACCACCAAAACGAGCATAGCCACTACGTCCTCTTTGGCGATTATAACCACCACGCCCTTGATTAAAAGTTGTGGCGTTTATTTCAGGATATGCCATTGTTCCTGTAGGACGCAACTGGTGGTTTTTAATGAGCAACTCGTTATTTTGTTCAGCCACTAGAAGAGCTGCAACCAAATCAGAGTATTCAGTAAATTCCCTCATTCTATATTGTTGTTGCAACACCACCTGAGATGCATGAAAAGTTGAGAATGTTTTCTCCAACTTTTCCACTTCAGTTATAGTTTTTCCACAAAATTCTAATTGTGCAATAATTTGATGCATAGCAGAGTTATATGCAACAACAGTTTTATAATCTTGGAACCTTAATTTGTTCCATTGATCCATTAATGAGGGCAATAATACTTTCTTCTGATGTCCAAATCTTGCTTTAATTTTGTCCCATAAGATCTTGGGATCTTTTGCATTTGAATACTCTGTTTGTAATCCATCATCAATGTGGTGCTTGATTATACGATTTACTTTTGATTTTTTCTTTGCTAATTCCTCTGGGCCATCTCCCAAATCGTCTCCCTCAAGAATCTTGTCTAGTCCCTCACATGCAAGATACTCAATTAAGTTGTTGTTCCAGGTTATGTAGTTGTCGCCAGTTATGCTTAAAATTTTGAATTGATGCTTAACGTTTGACATGATTATATCTAAAATACAGAAGAGCATAATCAACATTTAATATACATATATACTATGACAAAAATTAAAATATCATTTTATTTAATAGCAACGATTATAAAAACATAATAATATAATATTTTAATCTAAGCCTCCACCAAAACAAAAAGTAATTAAACAAGCTAAGACTAATAATGGTAAAACGATAATTATAGCTAATCTTACAAAATCTTCTCCTATTTCTTCAATAAGGGCGAAAAAGAAGAAGAACACAATAACCACAAATAGAGAGATGCATATGAAAAGGTTTTTTAGCCATTTTGTAAGTATGTGTAAAAATTTTGAGATGTGAAAAATTATGAATGAAGATGAGGTATTTATAAGGTGAATTTTGTAAAAATAACCGTTATTGTTACCGTTAAAAACACTGTTCATTAACGTTGGAAAATGAGAAAAATATTTTAAGTATTAAATATCATCTAAATTAGGACACATGAGCAGTATAGAAAAACACAATACAACATATATGATAAATAAATATATATGATAATCACATTAAATATTATTTATCTACCTCATGAATCAATATTGTAAATGGGATTTTAGACCTCCATTAAATATAAAAGTTAGATGGGGTTTTAGACCTCCATAAAGCATAAAAGTAAAATTAGATTATATGGGGTTCTTAAACCTCCATAAAACATAAAAGTAAAATTAGATTATATGGGGTTCTTAAACCTCCATAAAACATAAAAGTAAAATTAGATTAGATGGGGTTCTTAAACCTCCAATAAGCATGAAAATAAAAATTAGATTAGATGGGGTTTTTAAACCTCCAGCAGACATGAAAATAAAAATTAGATTAGATGGGGTTTTTAAACCTCCAATAATAATAATAACAATAATAGCCACTCTTAGTTATAAATCACTTAACAAATTGTCAGTTTTCTATAACCGGGGCATATAATAATAATATTAAAACAATAATGATAAATGATATACATAGCAATATTAAGTAATGATATTAAAATGATGAGCATAGATAACCTACCTAGTAGTAGTGTAAACTTCTTATAGAAACAATCGTGCTGATAACGTGTTATAAAATATAGATCGATGACTGTTATGAAAATATAAATGAGAGAAAGAGAGAAATGAAGATAGTAGTAATATTTTCTTCTTAATTCCTTGTATTACAATGCTCCCTATTTATAGGGAGAAAAGGAGCAATAATTTGGGATAGTGATAGTGGGATTTGGGATAGTGGGGGAAAAGCAATGGAAAGAAGGTGGGTGGGACATCCACCATCAATTATTTCATAACAGGAGCATTGTAATACAAGGAATTAAGAAGAAAATATTACTACTATCTTCATTTCTCTCTTTCTCTCATTTATATTTTCATAACAGTCATCGATCTATATTTTATAACACTATTATATATATATATATATATATATATATATATATATATATATATATATATCAAATATGAAATAAAAGGTAATGATGTTATTACTAAAATTTACAAATGATGTTTTCTTATGCATTCGATTTTTCTTCAATATCTCTATTATTTTATTTGACATAAATATCTTGATGAAGTACGTATGATCTTTTTTGGCGTAAACACACATCTTTGATCTTATCCATTGAATATATCATTTAATTTTTTAATTAATTTCTAATATATTTCTATAGGAATAATTCATTTCAAATTTAATTTTAAAGTAATTGGAATCAACCAACAAATTTATTATTTTTTCAAAAATTTACTTAATTTTTTTTTTATGTAGTATAGATGTCCCAACAAACTACACATAAATTTTCTTTGGGAAATGTTAACTTGTGCCCTCAAGGCACAAGTTTAGAAGTCAAATGTAGAAACTTAATTTTGCAAATCGTGCATTCAATGTCTTGAAAGTTTAAAAACTTATTTTTTCAATACAAAACTTATGTTTTATTTCCCTTAGGGCACAAGTTAACATGACCCATTTTCTTTATATGCAACAATTTTTCTAAAAATTATAAGTTTACTTCGCAAATTCTCAATGTATTGTTCCTTTTTGTTTTTAAAACTATTTGGCTTAATTTCTCAACAAACCGCGTATATTTATTTGCCTGATCCACTGAGCATACCATTTAATTTTTAATTAATTTCTAATTTTTTTCATTGTAAAAAATTAATGCCTAATTTCAATTTTAACATAATTTGTTCATGCTCTCTCTCTCTCTCTCTCTGCCCGAATCATCACCGCCTAACTTAAGCCCATATCATCACGACAAATTCCCTGCTTAGGATTTGCTATTGGATTTAATGATTGGCCATCATCAGATTTCTTCGGCCCCAATAAAGTCTTCTTACGCTTAAGAATACAAACACCAATACTCCATTAAGCCCACAATGCTACGAAAACCTTCACTTGCCCCTAATTTTGGTTCACCTAAATCCTCCTCATCGGCAACTTGCTTACCACCCCCCCATGACTAACACAACCCTTTCATTTCAAATTTTTCTTCGATGTCTTTTCAGTCAATTTCGAATCATACAAACTTTTAAGATCCAGATATCTTGACTTGTTAGGAATTGAAGCACAATTTTTACATGTGTAGATATTTTTTTGTACAATCAACACTTTTAAGATCAAACGTTGACATAGAATTTTTGTTGTTGTTGTTGTTGTTCAGCTATAGTAGATATTGGTGTTTTTTTTTTAGTTTTCTTGTGTTGTGCTATCGTTAATTAGGTTTGTGGATTTGAGCATTGGAGTGCTCAAATCCCACACTTTTCACCCCCAAGATACGAGTCACTTTTCCCACACTTTTGACACATTCCGACTTATTTTCTACATTGACTTGAGCGTTGAAGTGCTAATGTGCCTGCATGCAACTTTCGTTTCTCTACAAAGATTCAACGCCACCGGACCATAGCATTTTCCGTCATGGTTGCATGCATCTGCTCCTCACCGGACAGATCATATATTAAAAAGCACAAGACAAATACTTATCATTGATAAGTATAAAAAAAATGGAACACATTTTTATCATTAATGCATAAAAAGTATATGTGACAACTATTTTTCATTGATTACTGTAAAAAAATGGACAATTTACCATATATAAAAGTACAAGACAGAAATTTGTCTTTGATAAATATTAGAGAAAAAAAACGAGACAAATATTTTTCACTAATGCATAAAAAATATACGAGACAAACATTTAAACTAGAAAATCAAATCCGCTGAACATTTGTGAAAGCTAATCTTGACAATTTGTGCACGTATTCAAAACCAAATTTTAAAGATCATGATCATTTCATTCAATTACGTTGAGAATGTCTAACCAGTCGTTGAAAAACATTCTTTAATTTACATTTTACCAATTACACATTATGTTACTTTACCCCTAAAAAACATTATGTTACTTATATTTAATTAATCAAATATATTTATTATTTATTCAATATTTTACTAACACTTAACATAATGTTTTTCAGCCATTCGTTGAAAAACATTCTTTATGTTACGTATTTGCCTAGTTTTTTTTTTTTTTTTTTTTTATATAATATGATCATACATGAAACGAGATTCTATGTTGTTACAGCAGAACATTGTGATATTTGTTGGTCGATCTTCAATTGATGTTTTAGAACAGTAGGACTTTGTAACAAATCTTGATTGTCTGATCTTCAATCGGTGGCGGAGATCGTTTTACCATATAAAATTGATTTCAAAATCTAAATCGTCTAATCTCATCAAGAAACTGCGTGTTTTTTTTACAGCAGTGTATCCCGGTCCGAGCATACATAGGGTGCAAATAGTGATTCCCCTAAACTTAACCAACATCCAGATAGAAGTCCAATACACTTAAACGACGCCGTATGGTAGCAAAACAGACAAGTTCGTTTGTTTCATCAAATGTTCGACAAAACACAGATTCACTAACCAAACAACCTCAAAATACCCGAAATGGGTTTTCTTAGAAAAGCATCAAAAACCTTAAAACAATCAAATTACGTTTCATTGTTCTTTAATTTCAACCCTTTATCAAGTAGAATAACCCATCAAAGATTTTCCATTACACGTGCACTTTTCTGTACACAGTCACGCCAAAACAACACCAAAGAGAAAGCCATTATAGATTTGAGTCAGTACCCACCAGAGCTTGTGAGAAATTTCTCAATCATTGCACATGTTGATCATGGAAAATCTACTCTTGCTGATCGGTTATTGGAACTTACGGGCACTATTAAGAAAGGACTTGGGCAACCTCAGTATCTTGATAAATTGCAGGTTTTGTTTTTTCTTTTGATAATGAAGAATTTTTTCTTTTTGTATCTGGGTATGGTTGTTTATAATGTTATATGAAATGGGTATTGTTCAAAATCATTGCTTTTGTCATGTTTATGTGTATTGTGGATTACTAGGATGTGTGTGTTGTGGAAATATAATGAAAATTTTGAAATTTTATTGGATGTTATACTCTATGAAGCACTTATACAAATACGAAGTTTGACACGTAGACGGTGATAATAATTTGTAAAAATAGGAGTGATGGAAATGGAATGAAACTATTTGTGTCAGTGTTATATGAGTTGTACATCGATATGTGTCAGATGCTCACACATGCTTTCAATCCGAAGCATTGGTGGTAGATAGGTTATAGGGTTTGTTTGGATTGGTTATTTGAGCTTAGATATTGGTATAATATACAATTAAACACTTGTGAGACTGTTTGGAAGAGCTTATGAGTTTACGATGACATGTCCATAAGTACGAGTTTTCAGTTTATTTCCATAAACCTTTACGATAGGTTATGAAAACAACTTATTCTACCTCCGTCTGGTGTATATGTCAATGTGTCATGTCCGTGTTGTACTTTGACATGTGTTAGACATCAGACACGCTTTCGATATGAAGTATCGGTGGTAAATATGTTATAGGGTATGTGGAGTGGGATGATAAATTGCAGGTTTTATTTTTTTTCTTTTTATTGAAGAATTATCAATTTTTTCATCTGGGTATGGTTATTTGTATGTTTTAAGAAATGAGCGTTGTTCAAAATTGTTGCTTTCTCATGTATGTGTTTCAGTGTTTGGGTTAACTAGGATGTGGAATGAGACAATGGGTTTGTTTTGAAAAAAAAATCTTGAAATTTGATTGGATGTTATACTCTAGGAAGCACAGACATAGATGCTGAGACACTACTTATAATATGTAGAACCTAAAATGATTGTATGAAAATGTGTTGGCGTCGGACATCAACATGTGTTCGATATTCAGACAAGTCTTCAATTTGAAGGATCCATGCTGGATAGGTTATATTGTTATTCTCTTGACTTTTATGTGTGTCATACTTTCAGACACGTTTTCAATCTGAAGTATTAATGTTAGATAAGTTATATTGTTATGTTTATTGACTTTCATGTGTGTCATTTTGTCAGACATTAAGTAATGTTTTCAATCTGAATTATTGGTGCTAGATAGGCTATATTGTTAAATTTCTTGACTTTATGTGCGTCAGACTTTCAAACACGAGTTCAGTATGGAGTATTGGTGTTAGATAGGTTATATTGTTATGTTTCTTGACTTCAAGTGTGTCATGGACAATATGTCATGTTTTCAATCTGAAGTATCAGTGCTAGATAGTTTTTATTGTTAATTTTTTGAAGTTACCAGTATTTTCATCTAGGATTGCTTATTTGTAATGTTATGTGAAATAGGTATTGTATTTTTCAAAATTGTTGGTTTTTCATGTGTGTTTTGGGTTAACTAGGATGTGGAATGGGGCAATGTGTCTGTTTTGAAACAAAAATAAAAAAAAAAAAAACTGAACAATGTTATGTTCTATGAAGCACCAACACAAATACAAACACTTGACATGTGGACACTTATAATAACTTGTCAATATGGAAGTGGTTGTATGAAGCTATATGTGTCGGTTTCAATGTGTCGTGTCGGTGTTGTACATCAACATGTGTCCGACGCTTAGACACACTTTCATTATTAAGTATCAGTGGTAGATAGGTTATAGGGTTTGTTTGGATTGGTTACTTGAGGTTATTTATTGGTATAAACACTCGTGAGACTGTTTGGAAGAGCTTATGAAAAAACAACTTACAATCACATGTCGATAAGCAGTTTTCAGCGTGTTTTCATAAACTTTTTAGGATTAGGGTAGATTATGAAAAGAGCTTATACTACCTCCGTCCCTAAATATAGGACCCATTGAGGACATCATGCAATTTAAGAAAGTTGGTAGTAGTATTAAATTTATTGACAATTTGTATAGTTTTACAAGTTTACCCTTTATGAGAGTGAATTAGTTGATGTTTGCATAAGAGTATTTATTACATATTCCAGAAAAGATGTAATATACTTAGGGGTATGTTGAGAAAGAAATCATTTTAACGCACTTAGAAATTTGAAAAAGGTCTAATAAAAAGGGACAAAGAAAAAACTCAAGAGGTCCTAAATTTACGCACGGAGATAGCAGTTCATATAAAAACAATTTGACTTTTTTTATCTTTTGTTATAGAAATAGCTTATACATAAACACTTATATGATAAACATTTATGCTATAAATGCCTAATTAAATTGTTTATCCAAAACGGTCATTTTTTTTATGTTTCTTGACTTTTATGTCATACGTTTCTTAATTGAAGTTGGAACTTTAAATGTTGTCTTAGGTGGAGAGAGAAAGGGGAATCACAGTTAAAGCGCAGACAGCAACAATGTTCTATAAGAATATCATAAATGGTGGTGATTCTAACGATGGAAAGGAATCATCTAATTATTTGTTGAATCTTATTGACACACCTGGGCATGTAGATTTCAGTTACGAAGTGTCGAGGTCACTAGCTGCTTGTCAGGGCGTGCTTTTGGTTGTTGATGCTGCTCAAGGAGTGCAAGCGCAAACTGTTGCTAACTTTTACCTTGCCTTTGAATCTAACTTAGCAATTATACCTGTCATAAATAAGATAGATCAGCCAACTGCTGATCCCGACCGTGTTAAAGGCCAATTGAAATCAATGTTTGATCTTGACCCGAGTGATGCATTGCTAACATCGGCTAAAACTGGGGTGGGTCTTGAACATGTTCTTCCAGCAGTTATAGAGCGTATACCTCCGCCTCCTGGGAAGAGTGAATCTTCTTTACGTATGCTTTTACTTGATTCATATTTTGATGAATATAGAGGGGTGATATGCCATGTTGCTGTCGTTGATGGTGCCCTGCGCAAGGGGGATAAGATTTCTTCGGCGGCCACGGGTAAATCATACGAAGCTATGGATATAGGGATCATGCATCCTGAACTTACGCCTACTGGAGTCTTGTATACTGGACAAGTTGGTTACGTTATAACTGGCATGCGGACAACCAAAGAGGCACGCATTGGAGATACAATTTACCATACTAAAAGCACTGTTGATGTGGAACCTCTTCCAGGTAAAGCAATTATCTTTTACCTCCTGTCTTTGGAAATTTGTTTGTTAACATTTTAGTTGAAAACTGTAGAATTACTTAGCATCTTCTTTTTGTCTCAGATAGTTGGTTATGAGAGCCATGCACGTAGGCTTTTTACTACCGCACATAATTTCTCTAATATTCTATACCTCGTTAAGGGCCTATTTGTGTGGGCTTACTTGATCTTATCTGTTGACAAACATTTGTGAGACTGTTTGAAAGAGCTACGACACGTCCAAAAGTTGTTTTCAGCGTATAGCTTGTACGAAAAAAAAGTTTGATTTTTTTGTGTAGCTCATACATCAGCACTTATATGATATGCTCTTATGCTATAAGTGTTTCCTTACCTAAGTTTTACAGAACTTTTAGAAAATGGACTTGCAGAAAACGGAATAAGTTCATTTCATTGTTTGACAATCATTGTTTTGGCTTCAAAAAATAGGTACCCTAAATAGTCAAACTTATATGGTATCTTACTTATTGCTCTCTTTTTTCCTGTGTATGAGAATATTATCCTTTATAACATCTATATGCATTTCCATGGCCGAATTTTCTTTAATTCTTAATACTTTGATATTTGTAGGCTTCAAAGCAGCAAAACATATGGTTTTTTCGGGTCTTTTTCCAGCTGATGGATCTGATTTTGAAGCACTCAGCCATGCAATAGAGAAGCTTACATGCAATGATGCCAGCGTCTCTGTCACTAAAGAAACTAGCACTGCTCTAGGTCTAGGGTTCAGGTTGGTATCAATTACTAAAAAAACGGAATGCTAATTTGGTTCTTTTAAAATTTGAAACATAGTTGGCTTCAAAAGTAATGAATTTTTTATGTTTCTTTTTTATATTCAATCAGGTGTGGATTTTTAGGCCTTCTGCACATGGATGTTTTTCATCAAAGGCTTGAACAGGTAACATCAATAATGCTATGGAGTATCCGATAGACTGATATGATACATATCTAACGTGTTTGTGTGTGCAAATATAAAATTCATAAATCCTTTAGATTGTATTTTGAGATAGTTTTAAGCTTGTTTTTATATTATTGGGGAGGTCGAGTAATTGACTTGAAATGGCCGACCTTTGTGTGTTCCCCCATTTTCAAGCACGGTGAGTCATTGACTAGAGCATGTTTGTGTAAACAGGAATATGGAGCTCATATTATCTCAACCGTTCCTACCGTGCCTTATATCTATGAGTATTCCGATGGAAGGTAGATTAACAAAGTTGTATTCATCACGCTAAGTTTGTGTGCGTTTACTAATATTCTAGGTTTTCTTTTCAGCAAATTAGAAGTTCAGAATCCTGCTGCATTACCGTCTAATCCCAAGCAACGAGTGGTAGCCTGTTGGGAACCCACAGTAATAGCTACTATAGTTATGCCTAGTGAGTAAGCTCTTGCACAACTCGAACAAAATAATAATTTATTTGCTTCTTTCAAAGCTGATATTCACTATCTTCATTAATTGTTTGATCTAAGGTATGTTGGACCTGTTATCACCCTTCTCTCTGAGCGTAGGGGTGAACAGTTGGAGTACTCGTTCATTGACAGGTAAGATTTTGGTTTGCCAAAGTTTCTATTTTATTAATATATCAATATCAATCAATGAATATTTATCATGACAAATGATGTATTTGTTGGGTGTATTATGTTCCTTATGCAAGGTTATTAAAAAAGTCAACACAAACTTTGATTTTGTTCTAGCTTTTTTTTTGTCTGTGAAATTATCTCGTAGAGATTCGAACCCATGCCATATTGGTTACTTCAAAGCATTTTAACCACCAAGCCACTTGCTGTTTTTGTGCTATTATTTGGCTTCCACTACATGATATCCAATATTAAACTCCCTTTTCAAAAAACCAATTAATTCCTTTTCCTTTCTTTCCAAACGGTTTCGAACCCTTTTTTCTCCTTCGCAATCTAAACCCAAAAGTCTACGGTTTTCATCCATTTCTTCCCCTTTTTCCTTCGACATATGTCTTGAAAAATGAAAATGTAGGGGATCTTATAGGCTTCTATTGTTGAATCACTTGATATGTTTCTCATACTAACTTTATACAGTAACTTTTTTCTTTGATGTGTATATTGAACTATTTAATTAGCTCACTGTTTAAATTTTGCTCATTGTTTAGATTTTGTATGACGAGATCCAACTTCGGTGTGTTTTGCTCATTGTAGTCTTTATTGAAATGTTATACATAATACATTTAAACATGTCAACAACTAATAATATATTCAACCTGATGCTTATATATGAAAATCAAAACAAACCCGTGCATCGCACGGGTCGGGGTCTAGTTGAGTTAACTCTCTTATCAACAATGTTGTTAAATAGTGACTATAGCAGCGTTATAGTGTAGTAGAATTTGAACAAATCGTTATTGTTCTCTGATATGCTATTTAGTACAAAACATTGTCAAAATAACCGTTATAACGGTGCTATAGCATTGTTGGTAACATAATTTGAACAAATCACTATGTTCCACGATCTACAATTGACAACACTACTTATAAAATTGGTTGTGTAAACATGGGTAGACTATAAAGACTTATATAGAATTGCAAGTTTAAGGACGATTGGACAAGTCTATCACATAATGGTTATTTTCCCAACATGCCTAAAATGATAGAGGTACATAAGACAATGGAGCGGGCTCCATAGACGCATCTAAATTCAAACATGAACCCATCTTGAAAGGAGTTGAACAATGTTATATTAAATCTCAATTTTCTACCTCAACTCTCAACATAGATGAAGTCACGAACCAGAAAACATGTACAAAACCCATCGTTTGCAATGAACGCAACAGACCAACAAAATGAATGAACCAAAATAGGATGAGTTGAAACCTAGCTCTTTTTAGTTGAATGTAGCTCCAACAAGGAGAATCCAGTCAATAATCTAGATCAAGTGTTGAGACTACTTTGGCCATATCTATAATCGATATTGGATCTCAAAACACCTCATGCTCAGGATTGGGCATTTGAAGTGTCAACAAATATGAGCGGCCCAATTAAAGATTTAGAATAGGCTCTAATGCCATATTAAATTCTCTGTTGGTTGAATCTAGCTGAAGGGTGATGATTGTCCAAGTCTTATAAGTTATAAGGACTCCTTTGGCCATATCTCTACTCAATTGTGGCCTTGTGGGATCTTAACAATGTTGAACTTTGTGATTTGTCAATTCGTCCTTCAATGCAGTTTGCTATATCACTAAGTTAAAATTGTTAATATTTACTATGCACATACACAGCCCACTTGGGTTGGCCTGGTGGTGTTGGTTTGGGATCTTAGGGTGCGCTCCTCCTAAGGTCTCAGGTTCAATTCTCCCCAGAGCAAATTTTGGTGAGATAGTTTGGCTTCTAAAAAAAAAAAAAACTTTTGTTCAGATAATAAGTTGTTAAATCATTGTTTACGGCTTTATGAATTCAGTCTACAGAATATTTCACAAGTTTACTTGGCCTCTCAAATTAGACAGCATTGATCTCTAGTTTAAACTCTAAAGCATTGATCGCTTAATTTTTTTCTCCTGCAGTCAACGGGTTTTCATGAAGTATCGTCTTCCTTTGAGGGAAATTGTTATTGACTTTTATAATGAATTGAAGAGTATAACATCAGGCTATGCATCATTTGATTATGAGGATTCAGAGTAAGTAGCCCTGTCCTTTTGCCTCTCCTTATAACCGCCTGCATGATTATTGTTTTGCACCCGCTCCTGTTTGCTTCAGTCTAAACCAGATTTACACTAACATCCAATGGGAGTCTACTGTTTTGCCTAGTCATCTAACTCTTATAAGTGTATTTTGAATTTGATTGTATGAAGTGGCAAAGTAGTGTATTCTTGTTGTTTGTTAAGGGATAAGGAGTTGGAGGTCCCGGGTTCAAACCCAGACAAAGGAGTAAATATTAATCTAACAACAAACTACTAACATTTCCTATTAGAAAAAGAAAAAAGTGAATTCTTATTGTTTGTCAGTCTAAAACATATTTACACCGATTGCGCAGTGCACATTTTACTCAATGATATAGGGTCTGTTTGGATTGACTTATTTGAGTTTATCTACTGATATAGCTTAAATAGAACAATCCGACTTTATTTTATCTTTTGTTATAGAAGTAGTATATACCAATATGATAAGCTTTATACTACAAACGCTTAATTAAGTTGTTTAACCAAACAGTTACTCTGTTGTGCATGGTTTGAATCAATGATTGGATTCATCAAGTTTTTTGTTAAAATTTGATACAATATATTATATATTTATAAGCTGTCGTATGTTTTCATATTGAATAAGCAAACCATACTATATATTTGGATTCGCATACTTTCAACCTTACAATGCATTTAATGGCTGCAATTACAGTTATCAACCATCTGATCTGGTGAAACTTGATATTCTCTTGAATGGTCAAGCAGTGGATGCAATGGCAACCATTGTTCATAACTCGAAATCATATCGTGTTGGGCGTGAATTGGTGGAGAAATTGAAGAAAGTCATTGACAGGTCATTTCGTTGAAGAAATTATTTTACTTTATTTTATTTTCACACCTCTTCATATGTTTAAAATTCATTTGAAAAATCATCTAAATTTTGATCAGGCAAATGTTCGAGATAATCATACAAGCCGCCATTGGGTCAAAAATCATTGCAAGGGAGACGTAAGTGTCTTTTTAAAATAATGTGCTAATATGTCTGTTTGTAATGGTTGCTTTAAAACCTTTAAACTCTTGTATAAATGTCCTACCTTCGTGACGTAAATTCAGGAGAGAGAATTGGTATTGAAATCGTTTAACAATTTTACTCTTTAGAAGAGAGAATTAGTTTATGTTTTCGTCATAATATTTATCAAGAGGGTCCTAGATTTCGAGACAGGTTGCAATATTCTTCATCAAAATTATGATTATTGTAGTCATTTTGCTTTCCAATAGGATTTTGGTAGATGGATTTTAAGGCCCTCGACAAATGCAATGCACTTCAGTTTAAGTAATTTATTAAAATTCGTTACTCAACTCATCTGTTCAAACAAGCTGAAATTTTCTACATCTATCGCAGTATTACAGCTATGAGAAAAAATGTTCTTGCCAAGTGTTATGGTGGTGATATTACACGAAAGAAGAAGCTTTTGGAGAAGCAAAAGGAAGGGAAAAAGCGAATGAAACGTGTTGGTTCCGTTGATGTACCACAAGAAGCGTTCCATGAACTATTGAAGGTTTCGTAGAAGACGTTTGAATAAAGTTGCGCATTAGATTTTGGTAATTGCTTACTTTATTTTAGTTTTTTTCTTCAATAATGTTAATGTGCAACTACTAGCGAGTTTATCCATCTTTTGTTATGATATTATGCAATGAAGTAACTGAATTTTTCCATATTTTCCATTTTGTTTATGTTATGTAGGTTTTGTAAACTATTGTTCTCATAAAACTCAGTTGTGGAATTAGCTATGGACAATGCCACATAAATCGAATAAGAAGAAATGGTGAAAGCAATTTACTTTGCTGCTTTCATGGAAAACTAGTGTATCTTTTCAAATTTTCTTATTTGTTAGTGAAGATGACAAAATTTCTTACAATTTAGTTCATTTTCTTTCATTTATTGATGTTCTATGATTGAAACTGAGCTTCAAGAGGCTAATTTCATTATTATGGCGAAATTTTGGGGTTGGAGAAATGAATTGTTGTCTTGTAGTTAATCTATCAGCCATGATCTTTTGTAATAAACATATACTTCTAATTATTTCTATTCAGTCATTAGTATATACTATATAGTGTGACAAAACCCTGGTAGACTTTGGAGTCTCATAGACTTTTTAAATTATTGCTTAGTGGTACACAATTTCTTGCATCAAGGGTCACATTTGATTATTTGATTGTGACTTTAAAAACTAATGGACTACATGTATAATGTTTAGCTTACATAAGAAAAATACAGTGAAGTTATCATAATCTATGGTCAAATTTCATGAAGATCATCACACCATCATACTATGTTAAATTAAGGATTTATTGCTTTTTTATAGTTGATTGCAACAATTAATTCTTCTCTTTCTTAAGTTGTGTGATATCACTCTTTCTCTATTTGACTGCACTTTAATATTAGGTAAATTTATGTTATGGTTTACTAAATCTTGTGTGTCATGTTATATGGTTTACTAAATCTTGTGGGTCTTGTTATATATTTGATGATATTCATTCTTAAAATAACAGGGTTTCACATAAATTTCAATGAATAGTTGTTCCATTCATAAAAGATTCATTGAAGTTTGATAGATTCAACTCTTCTATTTCTTTTTTCTCTATAAAATAAACAATGCTAAGAAAATAAATAAATAAAATAAAATAATCAACATATCGACTTGTCTCAATCTTCTCTATATTTTGTATAAAATAAACAATAAAATTTTAGCAACAAAACAATTAAATCTAAAAGAAACATTTTTTTATTCTATAAAGTTAGATTCAACGACTTTGTCGTCGTGGCTACATGGTACAACTGCGACAGAAGATTCAAAAACCCTACGAGGAAATTAGATCCTCTACCATTGTTGTATGGTGCAGTCAGCCACTGTACCATATAACATCAGTGGAGGATCTGAATTCTATTCTGAGTTCAAAAGTGCTAATTATGTTTGTTCTTATCTAGATCAAAATTGTTGATATTGTTAACAATGGATGGAGGTTTACTAGCACTGCTCTTAGAGACAGAAAATGGCAATGAAGGTTGAAGAAGCATGAAATTTTTAGCTTGTGAACTTGTTGGTGACAATCTTTTGAAGTATGATCCCTTCAAACATCCTTTTCCATTTTGATTCAACAAATTGTTTGAAACCATTTGAGGATACTCACCAAGTTTCAAATTCAACCCTGCACCTAAACCATTCTCTCTATTTTCTTCTTGCTTTCCACCATTGTTTGATCCTTGTCCTACAATCGACGAAACTGCAGCAGCTATAACTGAGTGAAGACTTGGATCAGTGCTTATTGCTTTGCTTATTGTTTCAGCCAAAGCTTGCCTTGAAGGGGTTTGATAACTTGTCATGCAATTTTGATTTTGATAGAAATTTTCCTGGAAATGATTAAAAGGCCTAACTTGAGTTTTTTCAATATTAGGGTTTGAGTTATTGTTAATAAACCCTAATTTATTGTTATTATTGTTCCAAATGGATGATATTGGTGTGAAATTTGGTTGTTGTGTGGAACAAAAACTAAGATTATTTGGCGAAAATCTCGGAACATTTGAAGCTATGTTTGATGATGATAAGGATGAAGGAGAAGTTAGGTCAAGAGTGATTGTTGGAAACAAATTATTATGGTTTGGTGGAATGAAGAAATGTTGTTTTGGTGTTCTTGATTGTTCATATTGGTGATGATTGAAATTTAGACCATTGAGTTGTGTTGGTGAGTTTCCAAAAGATGTGGAATTGTTGTGATGAACATTTTGATTTTGATGTGATGATGATGATGTTGATGAACCTGATACCATCATTGATGCTGCAGCTGAAGTTGTATATGCCATGGCTGATGCTGTTACTTGAAGAGGGTGATTGTGTGTTCCTTCATATGTTGTGATTAAGATTGACATGTCATCAGCACATCTTTGGACCTGAAATCATATAAATTTTGGGGTGTTCTTACTATACATCTTAGAAACAGTAACTACAATCTCTATACAATAATATAAATAAGGTAAATATTTTTTTTTTATGCTTATAGGGTTCATTTTTTGCTTTCAAAATATCGGTGTGTTCTATCCGCTTGGAGAAGATTGTTTACCACCCACTTCACAAACTCTAAGATCAAGTTCAATGAACGACAAACAAATGAGGTAGCTCGCAATGTATTTAAATCATATAATGCATATATGTAATGTATATACCTGTTTCCTAACTGGGCATGCTGGTGCAACTGTGCAACGATAGTATGCTCTTGGACATGGATTTCCTTTTGCTATCTTTTGTCCATATTTCCTCCATTGACATCCATCATTCATCTGTTTGAAAGACACACAATAAGCTATTATACAAGAAACTATTACTACAAAATAACTATTTAGATATTGTCAAAAAAATTAAATAAATTTAGAGATGATGTTTATACAATAATTGATTAAAATTTACTACTAAATAAAAAATTTAAATAATGATGGAAATTAGAGACAAAAAAGAAGAAAAATCGGTAACTAACTTTGACGTTTCTGACACCTAGCATCAAAATTAGTGACGAATATTACTTGTTTTGTCTTTGAATTTTCGTCGCTATTTTAACTTTTTCTTATAGAAGTTAGTCACAAATATCGACCAATTTTTATGATATAGTGACCAAATTAAATTTAAGTATTTCTAAATAATTTTTTAGCTATAAGCAATGTTTCTTAAAAAAATATAAAAAATTTGTAATGTAAATAATTAGTTGATACTAACCGTGGGAGTATCACATTTAGCTCTCACAGAAACTCTGACTCTTTTAGCAGGCAATAGTTCTGAAATCTCATCATTTACATTTATCACTTTTGTTGATTTATTTGTTGAAAATATTGCTCCTTTTTCTTCAACTTCAACTTCCTTTGGTAATTCTTCTGAGCTATTCATTGGACTCAAATCAGATACTAACTCCGATGGTACCATATATTTAGAGTCTAATCCAAGACTTAGGTTAACTTCCATATCTTCTTTCTCTTTAGGTTTGTTAGGGTTTTCAATGTTTTTTGCTTCTTTCTTATACTCATTTGGACTTCTTCCAAGGCAAAGTGACACAAACTCGGGTTCTTCATCGATTTCTTCGTGTGAATTAGTTGACGAATCTTCTATATCTTTCATAGAAACGTCTTTGTTAACAATGTCAAAGAAACGAAGCTGAAGGGAATTGTAGTCTTTTTCAACTCGTGACAGCATCGTCTTCAATCTTTCGTTTTCTTCTTTTACGTCACCCATCTCCTCATTAGCACATTTTAGTTTGTCCTCCTAGAATTCAAAATCATAGGAGTATTAATAATATTAACGCAAATAAAACTTTTTTGCGATATCATACCGACAAAAATACTAGGCTATGAAAAACTTTTAGACAATTATAACTTTTTAATGTCCTAAAAAGATTAATAAGGATAAAACTTATGTGTATTATTATATATATAACATGTGGATAAAAAAAAACTTTAACGCAATAAAAGTTTAATGATGTCAAAATTTACCAACTATACCATATGAAGAAGAAATAAAATTTGAATATGAAAAACTTTAAGACATTTATAAATTTTAAAGTCATAAAAAGATTTAATAAGGACAAAACTTACATACAATATCATATGAATTAAACTATAACAAACACATATGAAAAGTTCGAAGACAATTATAACTTTTAACAGCTAACAAGGACAAAATTGAACTACAATACTATATGAACAAAACAATAATACATGGACATGATTTTTTTAAGACAATTATAACTTTTAACACTTTTATAAATAGTTATGAATATTTACATTGAACTATGTCACCTACAACAATATTGTACAGCATATAAGTTTTGTCCTATATATAATCAGTCATATTGTTCCTAAACACAAACAATCTCTCTATTTCAAAGATAACCAATAAATTTGAAACTAGAAAAGAAGTTTTGTTGTTGTAGAGGTTTTGTTGTTTTAACACATTTTTGTGTCAAACTAGAGTGTAATTGCTCATCTTCTATTGATATGAAACTCAAGCTACATATGCGTAATCCTTATACATAACAAATCATCAAAGTAAAAATAAAAATTCAATAATTCAAAGAATACTATTCATGAACAATATATAGATGTTGCACAAGAAAAAATTAGTGAGGATTAGGATTGGTGTGTACCTTTGTAACCTCTTGTTCAGTAGAGCAATCAACTTCAACTTCATGGATAATTGAAGTAACTCTTTTCTCTTCAATCTCTGAACTGCTAGGACTCGACATTTTTGACATAGTCTCTCTTATTATTTTCTCAATATTGTTCAATCTCACATATAATTAACCCCTTTATATATATAATCATAATACTCCTCTCTTATTTATTTATTTTTTTGACAAGGCCATATAACTCTTTAATAAACCAATCAACTC
Source organism: Medicago sativa (assembly GCF_051527215.1). Classification (NCBI taxonomy): domain Eukaryota; kingdom Viridiplantae; phylum Streptophyta; class Magnoliopsida; order Fabales; family Fabaceae; genus Medicago; species Medicago sativa. Next base: position 8,917,362 of record NC_140755.1, on the reverse strand, counting down.
TCATAAGCTAGACTTGGAATAAACAATGCAAAATCACCGATCCCAATGCTCATCTAGTTCTCATTATGTAGCCAGCCATAACCCTCAAATGTCAACACCACTTGCTAAGCTAATTTTATGGAATTTTTTTAATTATTTTATAGTTAAATTAATAACATGATCTCCAAATCTAAGTCATTAATGAGGTTGAGTGGGCAAAGAAAAATGAATTTTGGCATATACAATTTGAGAGGGATCAGAATAGTATTTTTAATAAATTGGCATATACAATTTGAGAGCGATAAGAATAGTATTTTTAATAAATAACCTTTTCTTAAGTTTTGATATATATATATATATATATATATATATATATATATATGTGTGTGTGTGTGTGTGTGTGTGTGTGTGTGTGTGTGTGTGTGTGATTAACATAAATGCAATATGGAATATACTAAATTAAAAACGATCCATATGTCCTAACCTGAAAGGTCTTGGGTTAGAGCTAGCCCCGCAAGTGTCCTTGAAGAAAGGTAAATGTAAATTCTTGTGTAAGTGTTCTTTGAGTCCTACAGTCTTCCCTACTTTAGACTAGATCACCATTTTTTCATCCTAAATTTATGTAATAAAAAAAAAATGAATGGTCCATGTAGTATTAATAAATAGATGGTATATTATCTAATTAAAAGTGATACATTTAATTAAAATACACAAGTTCCAATACAAACATACTATTTTAAATTTTTTAATATGTGTAAATTTGTACATGATAGATAAACCATTGGCAAAACTATAATATCACGGTGAAAATTGAAATTGGTAGTCATTTTAAGACAAATTTTATTTGGATATTCATTTACTATGAAGTGGAGCGAGTATATAGTTCGAAATTTCAGTTGTGGTTGCAGTTACGCTCTGAACCTTAATATTACAACACAACGCGGAAAATGTCGTTTCAGTTGTGATACTATTTACCAAGACCTCTAAAATAATTTATACTTCAAACTTATAATTACAATTACATAATAAAAACTGCAATATTTTTAGTCTTCCATAAACTTTTTGCATTAGAGGTAATTCTATTTGAGACTTTTTTTTTTAGGGAAATTCTATTTAAAACATCGATCGCAGTTTTTAAGTTAGGATTCGAATTTTGATTAGAGGTAAACAAATCTTTAAGTTAGGATTCAAACTTTAATTCGTCACGTTAAAATCAAGCATGTTCCACTATACTCAACTGGTTGATAAATACTCCAATTCAAAACAGTGATTACCTATTATAATACTATACTATATAATTTATTTTTTTTGACAAAATAGTATATAGTTGAAACTTGGTATTGATGAGAAGACATCACATGGGTATATGCAATCAAAGTTGAAACTGGCTGCAAGTAAGAAAATGTGAATGAATATTTGTCAATGGTGTAAGTTGGAACCTAATTTCATTGTCAAGTTTGCGGTCCATACGCTTGTTGTCAACTGTTGCTCTGCTGTTCACTGCTGCCATTGACCTCCTCATTTCCATCAATCTGCATATTGTCATCTATATGGTGTTTTAAATCATCTATATACTAGGTGCATAAAAAACATGATTATTCATTAATTAGGTTGTTTAAATCAGATATTTTATGGGCGCAAGTACATCTAATAATCTTTGTATCAAATAGGCTCATAATGGGTTGCAAATCTCTTCCTTGAATTATTTAGCGTTGTAACATTCTCAAGGTTGCATTTAAACCGATGGTGGAACTATAATTAAGTTGAAAGTGAACAAAAGCATCTCATCCAAGAAAAGTTCGGTTAATTATATTAAAGGGTTATTTTAAGTTTTTCACATAAATTAAAATAATTTTTTTATAAATGAAATAGTATAATAATTTTACAAAATTATTCTTATTAACTACTAATATTAAGTATTAATCATTGTCATAAATGCAACCTTTACGAGTGAGTTTTTATTTTATTTTAGGAATAAAGCATAGTGGATATAATTGATTTACGAGTGAGTGATGTACATAATATTAATTTTGCGGTAGAACTGAAATCAAATCATTAACATTGAAAATATAAAATGACATTTATTTTAGCACAGTTTTCTTTTGATAATGTGACAATTAATATGTGACGAAATGAGTATGCGTCAACAATTGTGATAAATACTCTACTTGTACTTTTATCCCTTATTATAAAAATATAAGGGTATATATAAGTTGTAATTTTCTTCGTTTCTTAACATTTAATATATGTGATTTTTGCCATTGACACTTGGACTCATAGAAAAAAAATATATATTATAACTTAGTTGGATGATTAAAAATTATTGTGGGCTCTCGGAATATAGTCTTTAACAAACGGTGATAAAAATTTCATACATTCACAACAATCAGATTACACAAATTATTTAGGGTTTCTTTAGATGAAAATTATATGTTATGACCTAGATACTAAGCCCAAGTAACATGAAATACATTAAGTAATTGAATGTAGTTCATCATAGGAAATTAATCTAGATAAGTTTCATTATTATGATTAGTAGTTTGTTAGATTGTGCTTGAGTCATTCTACTGGCTTGTTGAATTGGTTACCACACACCTAAGACTATAGTATCCGTGAATTAAATGGAATGTGTAGTTCTATATTATAAGTGACCGAATAATATTGAAAAAAGTTTTGTTCTATTTTGCATTATAGAGTATTACATGAAACCAAACACACTAAATAATTTTATAAATCTTTACGTGCTTAATAAAAATAATACTATGCACCTCTCCCACCTCCTAAAAGAATAATCTTTAATTGGCAACCCAACATAATTATTTACTATATACCGGCCAAGGCATTGAAGCTTGTATGTAAAATTTCAAACTTTGGAAACCCCTAAATATATTTCAATCATTCATAGAGGCATATGTGACACTATTATATTAATGGATGTGCCTTTTGGAGGTCAAGTAATATTCACTTTTCAATTTTACCCATTCCATTTTGTAGTTTTGAATTTTTGTTAAAACGGTCTTCAAAACCTTCAACGGTCAACAAATACTATTGGGTAAAGGCTTTGCTTGTATTATAGCTTATGCTTCACTTAATATTTGTTAATTATTACAAACATATTTTAGTTGGTAATGATACAACTCAGATCTCATAAGTCACGAAAATGTACCTCTGTGAGTGATCTCCGAGCCTCGGTGTTTTTTCGATCTATGAGAACCAACTCGCTCAATTTTTTTATAAATAAATAAACAGGTTAAATAAGTAAATGATCCCTCTAAATATACCAACATTTAATTTTAGTCCCCCTAAAATATTTTTTAGGCTTTTGATCCTATAAAATTTGCCATCCATGAAATTAGTCTATACTTTTTAGTCAACTCGTTTCTAACCTTCACATTTTTTAATGAAAATTTTCAGAAATGATTAGAAAATTATGACAGTATTTTCAAAAAAAAAAAACTAATTTTTTTTAACAAAACATGAATTAAATATGAATTTTTATGTTTTTGTGTTAACAAATTCATATTAAATTCATGTTTTGTTAAAAATTTCTAAATTTTTTTAAGAGAGATTGTCATAATATTCCACCCTATTTTTGGAAAATTTTATTAAAAAATATGAAGGTTGGACATGAGTTAACTAAAAAGTAGAGACTAATTTAATGGATGGAAAATTTTAGAGGGACAAAAAACCTAAAAAATATTTTAAAGGGACTAAAATCAAATGTTGATATATTAGAGGACCATTTACTTATAACCCTAAATAAAAACACAGTTGTTTGTTATTTACTTCTATTCCACTTGTCTATGTATTTTTTTATTATTGCTAGGCTCTATAAGCTAACCTAACTCCTATTTTTCAAGACTTGTAATAATTATATACTTTAAACTTGACGTAGGAAGGCTTACAGATCACCAATATAATAATTAATACTTAGAAAACAATGATATATATTTCACAAGCGACTTGAAAAGGAGACTTTGTAAATTGTATGATTGTCCGATTGTGTTACTTAATAGAAACCTAAAGATTTTCGTTCCATAGTTAATTGTCTAGCTAGCGACTTTTAATGGCAAATTTAGTATATTTTAGTGATGTAGGTCAATGGTTTGGATTAGCCTTTGAATTGAATCACTAGTTGATCTTGTGATGAGATCTACAAGTATAAATAATAAGAGTGATTTAAGACGTGCATATATTTTAATGAAACTCAAAATACCTCATGTTATTAAATGAGAGAATGTGAATAAGAATTGGTACTCTTTAGTCCCTCTTTTCTTACAATAATACTCTTTAGTCTTTACTAGGAGGTGAATTCAAAAAACTAGTCCTTACTAGGAGGTTTGTGGTAAGATTCTTTGTGAAAAATATAACCCTTTTGTTGGCCTCGGACATAATTAATGCCTCGACATACAGTAATATTACATGATACATGTGAATTCCATACGAATAAAATTTGTAACTGTTAGAACTTTATATTATTTAATATGTTTCTTCGTATTTTGTTTGACAAACTCACAATGCTTCTTTGTGATGCATCATGAGTTTGAGGGTAGGTGTTAGATAATAAAGTGTCGGGCTATGTTATTGGGCCTGTTAGTTTAGAGTCCGTTAGGTTTTTTATATATATATTCTCTAGCATCCTTTTGTAATGTTAAGCATTGTCATTCTAATGAAACCCTAGCCGTCTTTGTTATTCACTCTTTCTCTATTTTGTATTTGTATTGTTAACAGTAACATGCACAACTGAGAAATGAGGTTCTTTATTGTTGTAGATTTATGATTAGGCATGACAACAAAACTCATATATGAGCTTAACCGTCTGAATCAACCACAATTTGACGGATTTTTTCTGTTTTGGCTGAGTTTGGGTTTTTCCCGATTTTAAAACTTGGGTATGAGACGGGTAACGGAGATACAAGTACCCACCCCGAACCCATACCCAAACATGTCTCATTGTAGAAAATTACTTTATCATCCATTGATATTTGCCATGTTATAAAATTTGCAATTGATATTTAAAGAACCAGCCAACTCATTTAGTCAAGGAAATATTAAAATGAACATATTGATGAATAATGCATTACAACATTGCTCTCGTGCTAAAAAAAAATTTGTTATTGAAAAAAATGATTCACTGTGGAGATGTGGATGGGTCGGGGATACCAAAACTCGTTGGGGATGGGGATGAGATTCAATTTATCATCGTCGTTACGTATAGGTAGGGTAATGAGTAAGTATATGGGAGTCGGGAATGGGGATGGAGAATGGGTAAAACTCGTCCCGACCCTGCTTCAATGTCATGCCTACTTATGATTTTCATTAGCTATGGAATTGAGCGAAAATCATATTTATATACAGTCTATGTGCATTACTTGTCATGCAAGTAATCGTCCAAAATTAACTAGCTTCTGAAGGTGAGAAAAACACACAAGAAGAGAGGGTTGAATTATGTAAACTTTTTATGGCTTTTCTTTTTCTTTGGTTGAAACAGCCTGATGAGAATCTGACATACACAGATTCTAATGCAGAGCATGAGTGCAACAAATAAGTACAAAACGCAAAGATAAAGAGATAGAGATCGAGAAAGCAGATACACAACAATTTTATACTGATTCCTCCTTCAATCCAGAAGTAGTTCAGTACCCTTGCACTTCCAAGGGATTTCACTATAATAACAACTTATTATAAATTTCTCAAGGACACTTCCAAGAGACTTCTCTATAATCAAGCACAACTACAAGAGACTTCTAATTGCTCAAGCACAACTGCAAGAGACTTCTATGATCTAGAACTCTACCTAAAGACTTCCCCTTCCTTAAGAACAACTGCTTAAGACTTCTCTTTGCTCAATCCCCAATGATTGAGACTCCTAATTGCTCAAGGTTTCACCAAGAGGCTTATATGCTCAAGCACGCAGGCGAGTGACTTTCTAAAATGTTTGCCCCAACTGCAAACAAGTTAATTTTTCCTTACACTCTTTCTAACTAGTGAGTGTAAACTGAACAAATGAATAGACTCCCTAGAATTTCTAAGATTTGACTTGAAATAAATCCTAAGTGTTTTGCGCTATTAAATTTGACAAAGTAATGGCACGGTTGAATAGTTGAGTCTTGTTGCTCCTTCTTCAGGTCTTCGTCTCCTTTTATAGACAGTGATTTGAGAGGCGTTGGTCCTTTGCCTTATATGGATAATCCCGTTGAAAAGTACTTTGAATTTCCTTTGCTAAAAGGAGACGTATTTGTTGCTTTTCTCGTTCCTGATGTCATTTGTCTGATTGTATACGTTGACGAATGAAGACAAAAGAACTACTCTATCAAATGCTATGATAGAGACAGATCACATATAAGACAAAAGCTTACGTGGATTCTGGGTTCCTCATATCCAAGTAGCCTAGTCAAATTTTGTGTCTGATGTCCTTCATAAAGTCTGTGGAGATACTCTCCAGCTTCTGTGAGACTTCCTTCTACTAAGGATGTTGACTTATGGTTGATCTTCCAGTAGATTTTCCACCATAGTCTTCTAAGCTTCTCAATCTCTTTCTGATGCTCGTGATATGTTCCTTCTTCATGATGAGGAGATCCTGCACACTTGAATATATCTTACTATATAAATTGTTCTTCAATACTGTATTATCATCAAAACACAAGGAGAACTTGTATGAACCATTCTTGTTCTAACAACTTCTGCAAAAGTAGTTAACAAGGTTAAAAAAGAATTTTAAATACTTGAATCATTAATATCAAAATCAAGTCATTCTTTTTGTCACGCCAAAAAAAGACATAAAACACTATGATTTGTGAGCTTTAATGGAAAGAATAACAAAAGTGATACATGGGTCGTTGCATTAAAATGAAATCAATAAAAATGGCATGTTGCTTTTCGACCCATTGTGGATAACAAAGAAGATTCATCAAACAAATATCTCATGAAGATAAAAGCACATGTGCAAATACATGACATCATCAAGGATAATTAAAAGAGTATTATTTTTCCCACCCTATGGCCTTCTCGCGCGCCCTATTTTTTTGACCAAAATACCCTTTATCCGGACTATGTTATCCGGACAATATCCGGATCGTATAATCCGAAAGGTTTGAAATCACCCTGCCTAATGGGACTTGCGAAAGTTGGGTTTGGTCAGGTGAAATACAATCCGGAAAACATAATCCGGACATAATGGTTGTACTCCAGAGGAGGAAATCCGCACGCCCTGTGTTCAAACGCCCCATGTTCAAACCAGGCGGGAAAAGTAGACGTATAATTCCGGAAAATGTAATCCGGACAGCTAGGGTATATATAGTTCTCCAGAACCTAGCTGAAGGAGACCACCTTTATCAAAAAAACACTCCCTACACCTCTTAAAAACCCTCCATTTGGGCGAAATCAAGGTTTGGAGCAGCAATCTGGCCATCAAGGGGGTTAACATCATCATTTTCGACTGAATGCAAAGGTAATGCGTATATAAAACTTTCCCTAGTCGATTTTTAGGCGATTAAGCTTTGATCACGTTGTATGATCCTCACTGTACTTTTCCGGAATTGGCAATTCGGACTGCATTCATGCTTTCCGGATTACATATTCCGGACAACACCAGTACAGAAACTGTGTTCATTTTCTGACTCTGTTTTGCACTGTTTTCAGTCATGGTTGTTCCTGTTGATCCCCCAAATGATGATGCACCTCAGAATGAAACTCCTGTTGTGTTGCCGCTTCTTTTACTTGAATATGCGCATGATTCCGAAAATACCAAATCTGAGAATCCCCCATCACCACCCCCGAAAGTAGAGGATGCTCCTCCTCCAATTCCTCCTGTTGTACCACCTCCAGTTGTTGCTGTTTGTATTGACCAGCGAGAACATTTTACCACCAAACACAAGTTTGCAACACGCAATGATTTGTTGGAGTGGGTTCGGGAGAAAGCTAGGAAGCTTGGTTTTTCCACTGTTATTGGTAAATCCGATAACGGTGGCAACGGAAGAAACGCATTTGTTACTTTGATATGTGAAAGGGGAGGTTCATACACCGAGTACAAGAGAAAAAGTAGGCGTGAGATAGCTGGTTCAGTTAAATGCGAGTGTCCGTTTAGGCTGAGAGGTTACTTGTTGACTGGTGGTGAGTGGAGCCTCAAACTTGGTGATGGTAAACACAACCATGGCACGACAGATGTGTTGAAAGGTCATAAAATCGTCGGTCGTCTAAACCCAAATGAACGTGTTCACCTTGAAGAGATGGTGGAATCAAATGTTCCTCCAAGGCAAATGCTTACCAACTTAAAGAAGAGGAACCGTACCACTTCAACTACCATCAAACACGTTTATAATGCTACTTACAGGTATAGGCGGTCCATTAGGGGTACGAGGAATGACATGCAACATCTCTTGAAGTCTTTGGTTGATAATGGTTACGTTTATCATTGTAGGAAGTATCATGATTCTGATGAAGTCAGTGATGTTTTTTGGGCACTGTTTTATCTTGGTTTTTCGGGTGTCAAACAATGATTACGTTTGAACCTTTTTAAACTTTGATATCTTATTTTTTCTTGGGAAGGGAAAAAATAAGCAAAACCCTTGAGAATCAAAGTCCGGGAGTTGTTTTCGCTACGGGAAGGTGTTAGGCACCCATAACGACTATAGTATCCTATAGGAACCGTCTTTATTTTCTACGCACTCGCTTTATTTTTACATGCTATTTGAAAAATGATATTTACACCTAAAGTTTACTAAGTCAAGAATTGGAGGGAGAAGAAGATGTTTGAATTTTTATTTTATTTGAATTGAAGGAATTTTGATTCCTTGCCTACGTACCCTTTTTAGGGATCAAATGCACCGTAGTTCTCTTCCAAAAAATGTTTTTGTTTTTGTTGGTTGATTTTAAGTTTGAAAATTGGAATTTTGAAGAATGGAGATTGAGAGGCCTTAAAGGCATGAGATTTTAAGAAAAAATGAGGTTTGATTAGTTATTTTGAAAAAAAAAATCAAGTATGATTAATTTTCATTGAAATTTGATTAAGAAAATAAAGAGAAAATGCAAAGGAGTTTTGACTCCTATATTTTTTGGAAAAAAGGTTTTCAAGTGATGTTGTTCAAGTTTTTTTTGAAAATTGATTTTTCTAAGTATAAATCCTAAGCATTCATCTAAACATGCAATCCTAAACATACATCTAAAATATCTGTGTGATGTGTGTGCATGTGTCGGTGCTTGTGTCGGTGTACATTATTAGAGTCCGTTGTCCTTTACATCATTGGCCTAGATACATTCTATGGTCTTGCAAGAATTAAAAATTGCATGAAGTAAAATACAAAATTCCTAGGTCTTTACATTCTAAGCCTTGCATGAATCTTAAAGTGCAAGAAATTAAAGTGAAGAGGAAGAATGGGGTATGTGATGCTTATGGATGAATGAAACATGAAATAAAGGGGTTAGTAGCATAAGGTATAATAGCATGAAAATTATAAACAAAAGAAACCCTAAAAAAACTTTGCCAAAAAGGTGACAACTCTTAGCAAAATATACCTAAAATTTTATCATGATGACAAGACAAGTGTATGACCTATAACTCCCATATCATGACAATATTCAAAGATTTTTATCACAATCAATAATATGGGGATTATAAGAGCACATTCAAGTCAAGAACCATGACATATTCTAGACACATTGGGCATTTAGTTTTCACAAACAATATCCACACAACTTGCAACACAAGAAATCAACAAATTGCATTCACAAACAGTAAAAAAGGGCCCAAATCAGAGACTAACATATTCACAAATTTGCACATCAAGCATCAATATCAATCCAACAAAATATCATATCAAAGTATAGTAAAAATTCACAAGAAAGATAAACAAATCACAAGTGTCAAGTATATTCTTCTTCTATCAATTTTAATATGTAAAACACTCATAAAAAAAAATATCAAGAAACACATTAAAACACACAAGAATTTTTAGGAATTTTTATAAAAGATTTTGAAGTCAGAAGAGGTGTAAAAAGTAAGAACAACATACAAAATAGCAAGAAAACATGAAAGAGAAGCAATCTGCGCAGGAACCCAAGCCCAGGCCCAAGGGAAATGGATCCTGGATCATCCAAACGTACCAGGGACGTTGGATTGATCCAGTTCCTGGAACCCTAGATCAAACGGTGCAAGCATATGGTCCAGGAGTGAACCAGACTGGTTCAGGTGAACCGGTCTGGTTCACGTCCTTTTAAAAGCACAAGGACCGGTCTATACTTCATTCTCCTCACTCGTTTCTCTCTCTAGGTTAAACCTTAGAGAGTGAAGCTCTCTCCTTTCACCTTATGATCTTCATCTTCCTCCCTTCTCCGACGTGGTGGCCAGTGGTGGCGCCGCCGCGTCGGAGATTCAACCTACTCCGATTCAAAAACCACTTACATATTCTTAAAGCTCTTTCTCGTCTCTTTATGATTTCAAAACTATTTTCTTGAAAAGAGGCTTAAATCGGAGTAGATCTACAATTGAACTATTCGGTTTTTTAGGTTTTCTTGAACTGAAACCCTAATCTACACTATTTTTCCACCGATTGTGATTACGAACTTGAATTCAGAAAATAAACGGTGAATCTTTGAAGATTGATGTTCTTAGGGTTTCGTTTCAAACTTTTTCAAATCTTTTCGAAGTTTCCACTTCGATTCACTGTTTATTTTCAACTACGAACCTTCGATGAGGATTTAGAACGAAAACGAGAGGGTTTTACGAGTTTACCTGGATTTGAATGGAGATTCGAACGGAGATTTCTTCGAAGAACTTCACGTTCGTTCTTGATTTTTCTGGTAAGTGTTTGAAACCTTCGAAACCGAAAATAAACCGGTGAACCTTCTTCTCTTTCTTCGCCGGTTCAATTCCACTTCGATTCCTCTTCTTCTCACTATTTCACCTCTGTGATCGTTTGAGTTTGTCGCTTGTGATGAATTCAAGCTTGAATTGCAGAGATTTGGATTCGATGATGAGGATTTCTCAAGAAATCTCTGAGAATCAACACTAATTTGTTGAGTTTTTGTTCAATTGATACGGTTAGGGTTTATGTGTTCTTGAGTTTCTGGAGAATTGGGGAAAAACGGTTACGATTTGATCTTTGGAAAAGAGAGAGAGAAGGTTGAATTGTGTTTGTGATGATTTGGCACGTTGTGATTCATTCTGTCACTGCACATTGATGAGTTGGCTATTTATAGGCTGCCATGTGGGTTTGTGGACCTGTGAAATTGTGACACCTGGATTTGAACTTGTGAGAAATTCGGCCTTGCTGGATATTGATAAAAGGACCTTTCTGCAAAATTAAAAATTACAAGGACTAATCTGCAATTATGAAAATTAAAAGGACCAACCTGCAAAATAAAAAAAAAGACTAAAAATAAAACTGGACAAAATATGGATTGTTCTGCAATTATGAAAATTTAGGGGACTAAAATGTAAACTTTTACAAAAAGTTTTAAAGAGAAGAGAAGAATGGAAAAAAAAAGGACCTAAACGCAATTTTTTCACACTTTAAGGACTAATATGCAAAAAAGACTAAAAATTAATTAAAATTGGTAATTGGAAAAAACTTAAAGTGAAAAAAAAATAAAAAACACAAAAAGGACTAAAATGAACCAACTACTTAAATGAGGTACTTCAAAGTAACCTCTCTCTGCCAAAATTTCACGTGAAATGACCAAAATGCCCCTAGGGACTAAATTGACCCAAAATGACTCTGATACAATTTTAAAATGGTTTTTTAACAGGGAATTAAAGCAAGAGTTTATTCAGACAAATTGAAAAGACTCAGAAACAATTTTAAGAGATTAAACAGAGCTTTAACACATGAAAAGACTAAAATGCCCCCAGGGGCTAGACTGACTCAAAATGACTTCAAATGCAATTTTTGAAATGGATTTTGATATGAGATTGGAACAAGGACTTATTCAAACCAATTTGAAAAGACTCAAACAACTTTTAAGGACCAAAACGAGTTTGAATGCAGGAAATGACTAAAATACCCTTTTTCATGAATTTTGCAAATAACATTGAAGTAAGATGCAGAGAAAGATGCAATTGATCAGAGACACATCAAGTGACTTGAAATGCAAGAAAAGCAGAATGGAGCTAGTATTTTTAGGTCCAAAATTAGGGTATAACAGGCACATCCAGAGTCTATCAAGTTGTTTAACACGTTCTCCACGGTGCTTGTGTTGGATTCCACATACAAGACAAACAAGTATGGGCAAGCGATTAAGCCTGGTTCGGTAGTGAAGACTGTGATGGCTGCATGGATGGATATTGTGGACTCCGACACGGAGGAAGCATATATTGATAATTGGACCCGGTTCAAAGTTGTATGCGCAAAATTTCCCAAGTTTTTGGATTATGTTGAAAAGACAATTTTGGATCCGGTTAAGGAGAAGTTTGTGAGGTTTTGGGTTGACAAAAACCTTCATATGGGAAATACTACAACAAACAGAGCTGAATCTGCACACGCTCGGTTGAAAAAGTATCTGAGTAGTAGTATGGGTGATTTGAGCACAAACTGGAAATCCGTTCATGACATGCTAGAGTTGCAACATACCGCAATACATGCTTCGTTTCAGACGAGCATTATCATGCTTGAACATCGGTTCAAAGACAAGGTGTTGTGGTCTAGGTTGATCCGGAACATTTCAAGGGAAGCTTTGCATCATCTCGTAGTGGAGTACAATAAAGCACTTGAAATTGGTACGGATAAATCAAGATGTGGTTGTTTGAGTTTGATCACATACGGATTACCGTGTGCATGTATGCTAGCTTTGAAGATCAAGAACGGCACCGCCATTCGTTTGGAAGAAATTCACACCCACTGGAAGAGGTTGGGGTTCAAGTATGAGGTTGACCCGAAGCTTCAAAAAGAAGACATCTCTCTATTGCCAGAATGGGATATGCTCCAGGTGTTTTTTTTTTTCAAAACTGTGTTAGTTTATGTTCTGCCCAGGATTTCTGTTTCTGTATTCTGTTCTGGTGAAATCCGGATTATATAATCTGGATATAATCGATGGATTCCGGATTATGTAATCCGGAAATGTAGCATTTACGCCCCATGCAAGTGCATTTAAGGCTCATGCAAAGGGTGTATCGTGAAGTTCCGGATTATACAATCCGGATTACCTTATGTATTTCGGATTGTATAATCCGGAAGGCATCAGTAATAGTCACAGAATGCATGTTTCTGACTGTTTTCCATCAACACCAATAATGACAGTTTTTTTACACATTGTAGGCCCGATTCAAGGACGCCGATTACAACATGAAGGTGCATTTGAAAGAACAATTCCGACTATTTGTTTTACCGGAAACCACCTCTATGCGTCCACCGCCAAATAAGGTCACCACCAAAGGAGCTCCAAAGAAAGATAAGCAAAGCATTCGATCGACAAGGCGGTCCCCTTCCCTATGGGAGATTGTTGACTCCCAAGAGCAAGAAACACAGGGTTCACAGACACGGTCAACAGGGACGAGTAGAAAGAGTGCACGGAAAAGAAACATGTCTCCTACTCCTCCTAAGCCAATCCCAAAAAATCCAAAGAAGACATCACCCGTTGAAGTCCGCATACCACACAAAGACAAAATCCCAATTTGGATGCATGGCTTTATTGAAAAGGTTACGGATGTACCCGGTGATGGCCATTGTGGGTTCCGAGCAGTTGCGGTCCTGCGTAACTTGACTGTTGATGATCGCGTATTAGTCCGGTACAACCTTTACAAAGAGCTTATCGGTGTAGAAAATGCCCGCTATCGGAGGATGATTAATGATGATAGGCGGTATAAAGAGGTCTTGGACGCTCTATCCTACGCCGGTATTGGATATGCACCACCGGATAAATGGATGACAATGACGGATATGGGGTTCCTCATCGCACAGAAATTCAACCAAACTGTTGTTGTGTTGTCCATTGGGAAATCATAAACCTTTTTCCCTCTATGTGGTCCACCGCCGCCTCCAAGTATCGATCCATTGATCTGTCTGGCATATGTGAATGACAACCATTTTATGCCATTGAAATTGAAGGATGGTTGTCCGATTCCTCCCACTTCCGCTCTATGGAGACAATACCATCGAGAGGATGCAGACACATGGCCTGATAGATATGTCAGCCGGATGGCAGATTATAATGAGCTAAGTCGGGCGGCGGGTGTTGAGGTCATAGAAGATGATGAAGAGTTGTACGTTGTTGAAAATCTTGATCCCGATGAGAGGGTTGGTGCTGGTCCTGCTCCTGGTGTGAAGGTTGAAGTGGATGATAGTCCCATTGATCTTTCGGCGCCATAGATTAGATATATATCATTAGTTTAGTTGAAATTGAAGGTGAGAAAAACACAAGAAGGGGGGTTGAATTGTGTTTTAGAAAAATTCTTCGTTCCTCCTAAAAACTGAACACACTGATCAGAAGCTAAGTGAGACAGCTTCTGAAGTGATAATCAGAATCTAAATGCAGCGGAATAAAACAGAGAGAGAGAAGAAGAACGACACAAAGCAATTATACTGGTTCCTTCCACAATCCGGAAGTAGTCCAGTCCCCCTTGCACTTCCAAGGAGATTTCACTATGAGTAATATCTGATTACAAATGCTCAAGCACACAAGCAAGAGACTTCCAATGCTCAAGCACACAAGCAAGAGACTTCCTTTGCTCAAGAACACAATCAAGAGACTTCCTGCTCAAGCACAACTGCAAGAGACTTCCTAACTAAACAAAATTACACAGAAAATTGTTTAAGGTTGAACACTTGATATACAATCAGAGGTGCTCACAATACAAATCAGATACAGACTCAATGGACTTAAGAATTTCTAAGATATGACTTTGAGACACAGAAATTCTAAGTGAATGCAGAACAATTTCAGCAGAGGTTTGGTACTTGTGAAAATCTTTGTGAGTCTTTCGTTCAGCGTTCTTGCATTACCAATTCTCTAGGTCTTCACTCCTTTATATAGAGGTGTGAAAGAGACGTTGTGAAATTGCCAGCACACCAAAGAGTCGTTGTTGAAGCTTGATCTTTCACCAATGATCTTTTGCCTGATTTGGTTGTTGTCCTATGAAGAACAAATTTGAAATCCATTCCTTATCCAAAGGAACATCTATGCAGGCGAGACCGTATTCTGGAGCTGTTTTCTTGTCTTGAAGTGCAGACACAAAACAGAGTAGTGGAGAACGTGGTTGTACAATTCGTACAAAGTACAATGTCAACGCTTTCGTCCAAATTGCAAACACACACCTTCAAACACCTTTGAAATGACCGTTGCAAACTCCACTAATCCTTTGGTTGTGTTTTCGAATCCAATAGACAGCTTTTGCATTGATGATTCTTCAATTCTTGATTCTTTGCAAATCCAGTTGATATTCAGCTTCTGGTGAAATGGCTTCTGATGAGGCAGCTTCTGATGATGCAGCTTCTGATGAGATGACTTCTGCAGCTTCTGATGATGCAGCTTCTGATGATGTGACTTCTGGACCTCTTGTCTTCAGGAGCACTATTCTTCAAGAGCAGCTTACTTCAGGAGCGCTATTTCTTCAGGAGCAGCTTGACTTCAGGAGCGCTTTTTCTTCAGGAGCAAGTTGCCTTCAGGAGCGTCCAAGCTTCAAATTTTTGTTGTTTCCATAGCTCTTTATTTGCTCATTCAGAACCAATGATGATGTAACTTTATAATTATGGTCCTGTACACTTGAACAAATATTAGCTAATCCAATTTACAATTTTTAATACCTTGTTATCATCAAAACTCTTTAAGGTTTATTGTTAAACACATTTTGTTCCAACAATCTCCCCCTTTTTGATGATGACAAACAAAAGTATTTAAAATTGATCAATTGTTGTTAATCTAATTAACAAGTTGACTTTGGGGTTCTGAGGTTTGTAAGCTCAGAATCTGAGGTTTGTAAGCTCAAACTCCCCCTGAGTCTGATAGTCTTTAAGGTGAGGTTTGTAAGCTCCCCCTAAGTTCTATCCAGGTTAATTAAATTCATTTTGCGCGCAATAATTATTATCAGAGCTTAAAAGCAAAATTGAATCATTGAAAGAATTAACTTATAGATAAGAAGAATGGTTCAATTAACTTTACTTGAATTTTGATACTCCTTCGTTCATTCATAGCTTATACCAATAAGGTAAAAAGATAGAAGTTTTTCAAAAATTTCAAATGCCATTAATGGGGCTCAGAGCCTTTAAATACTTGTCACATATACTCCCCCTTTTGTCATTATCAAAAAATTAAAATAAATCTAAGCACAAAAGACAAAAAGATATGAGAAAAACTCAAACTTGAGAGAGTATACTAAGCAATGAACTAAATAAATCAGAGCAAAAAAACATGTATATTCAATTGTCAGAAGCAGCTAAACAGTCAGAATCAGTAAGCATTCAGAAGCAAAAGAAATAAGACAAGATGATTTCAGAAGCAAGGACTAAGAAAATAAAACAAACAACAAACAAAGAAAAACACAAGGGTGTGCAACTAAGGGTTGGTTTGTTGTTGTTTCTTCATCTCTTCCATTTCTTCAATCTTCTTCTTCAACAATTCTTCAAGTTGTTGTTGCCTCTGAAGAAGAGCTTGTTCCCTTTCTTTAGCTTCTTGCTGCTGCTGTGCCATCTGTTTCTTCAGAAGCTTACACAGCCTTGCTTCTCTGGTCAAGTAATCCGTTTCAAAGAAGAAAGGCTGGTTTGCCAGGAGCAGTGTAGAACTTCTTACTCTAAGACTCTGATTCAGATTTTCCATTAGCCTTCTGACTGAAGCTTGCTTGACTCTGATGCATTTAGCCTTGATCTCTTCAATAAGCTCAGCTGCCCTGTTCTGAAGTGATGCCCAGGAGTCTTCATATGCACCTGTGAGATCAATCGTCCTTCTTTGATCCACCAGATTGTGCATCTGACTCAAGATTGTCAGAAACTCAGAATCGATATATCCAGATTCCAGGATGTTTGTGGGTGGATGTTCAAGGATTTCAAGATCAGAATCACTGATTTCTAAATCTTGAATAGGGTTAGGAACTGGAATGGTAAGGTGTGTTTGTGTGTTAGAAGATGAGGGCTGGTCAGAATCAATGTGTGTGGTGGAGGTTGAGGCTTGAACATTGACTAGAGAGATGTCAACATCCATGGCAAATGAGAATTGGTTTATATTTTTTATATTGAAAAATGACTCAAAGTATGATTAAAATTGATTTGATATTTGATTAAGAAATAAAATAAAAAGAACGCTCACTTGATTGAGAAATCAAGGTTTATTATGAAAATATTTTTGTGATTTTTTTTTATTATTTGAATGTTTTTGTTGTTTTGGAATAATGAATGAAAATTAAGCTAACGGAGCAATGAAATTAAAAGCGCGTGGATTTTTGTAGTGACGTTGGATCACCACAAAATCCCTAATCTATTTTTTGTATTTTTTTTTATATATATAAAGCGGTAAAGAAATAAAAGACACACACACACACACTTTTCTCATTTATATTTACATTGGACCTAAATACATTCTAATTGCTGGAAAATAAATGACAATAATTAAAATGCTAAAAAGAAATAAAATAAAATGCTAAAAAGAAGTAAAATGCAAGAAAATAAAAGAAAATAAAAGGAAGGGACAACCGAAGGGACAAAATTCCAAAGGAACAAAGCTACCGAAGGGACAAAATTTCGAAGGGACTTTTCCGAAGGGACTTTTTCCGAAGGGACAGAAAAAAGAGGGAGAAGAAAAGAATAGCTCGTCAACACAAGCTAAATGAGGGAGAAGAGAGAAAAGTTCTTTGACAACTCAAGAGAACTTTTGGTGTGTGAAATTGTGAAGGATGAGAGCTCTATTTATAGGTTCTAAGGTTGATGAAAAATGGAAAATTGGTTTAATGCACTTTGATGGGGATTTGAATGAGATTGATGGTTTTGGAATGTGATTTGAATGATTTTTCAAATGGGAGAGTTGACATGTAAAAATGGCATGATTTGTGGCACACTTGAGAAAGAAAAAAAATTGGACCTTGACACTATATTTTTTGACAATTTTTGGACTCATTAAAAAAAGTTAATAAAAACCTAAAGAAGTAATTAAACGAAAAAAATAAAAACAAAATGGTAAAATGGAAAATATAAAAATCAAGACTGAATAAAAATGAAAGATAAAAAATAAAAACTAAAAGTTTAAAAAAAATGACTAATAAATTAAAAAAAGTGAGAAGAGGTATTGATGATGAAACGCGTTCCTGATGAAAAATGGGAAGAAAGTTTTGACTCTGCACTGATTATGGCATGGCTTGGAGGAAAAATATTTTGGACCCCTGGACACTTAATTTTGGACTCATTGACACTTTGGTTTTTTTTACTTGGACAATAAAATAAAAGTGACTAAAATAAAATATGAAAAATGACTAATTAAAAGCTAAAATAAAAATTGGAAATAAAAACTAAAATTATAAAATTAAATAAAAGATGGAAATTAAAGAGTAAATAACAAATAATAAAAAAAATAAAGAAAACTAAAATTATAAAAATATAAAGAGCGAAGAGGGCCCGACTCGGAACCAAAATTATAAAAATTATTTTAAGATACCTTTCTGCTGAAATTTCCTTTGAAAAGTCAGAGACTATTCAGGGTCAGACAATGTATGAATGTAGGATGTTAGGTCAAAAATTGGGGTATGACAGATGCCCCTATTTAAGTTTTCTTCGTCCGGAGATTTGAAGATGAAATCTTTGAGTTGACGGGACGAAGAGACTTAAATACAAAAGTACACCAATTTTTGACCTAAGATGTTGTGAAATGCTCATGATGCAATTATGAATGCAGGACGGCAAAGATGATTTGACTGGGACGAGAAACAAACAACGGGATACTCAATTTGTTAAAGAAAGGGATCCGACTCCGCTGGGGAATTGCAGTTTCACTGGGGAAGAGATTGTCTACTACCGTATCGGTTTGGAACAATAGCTTAATGAAAACAAAACATTGTTAGTGACATCACTTGAACAGCTAAGCTGGGGATGACACTAGAGAAAATAAAATGTGATTTCAAACTGTTCATTGGTTGGAACTGACCATGACGAAAGGTAAACTCAAGCGGTCCGTTGTTTAGGACTGGCAGCTTGAAACAAGACAAAAGGTAAACTCAAGCGGTCCGTTGTTTAGGACTAGCAGCTTGAAACAAGACAAAATGTAGACAAGCGGTCCGTTGTTTAGGACTGACAGCATGAAACAAGACAAAATGTAGACAAGCGGTCCGTTGTTTTGGACTAGCAGCTTGAAACAAGACAAAAGGTAAACTCAAGCAGTCCGTTGTGTAGGACTGACAGCCTGAAACAAGACAAAATGTAGACACAAGCGGTTCGTTGTTTTGGACTAGCAGCTTGAAACAAGACAAAAAAAGGTACACTCAAGCGGTCCGTTGTTTAGGACTGGCAGCTTGAAACAAGACAAAAAGGTAAACTCAAGCGGTCCGTTGTTTTGGACTGGCGGCTTGAAACAAGATTAAAAGGTAAACTCAAGCGGTCCGTTGTTTAGGACTAGCAGCTTGAAACAAGGTAAACGTTTGCGAGAATCCACCTGGCTTTTTATAAACATTTGCGAGAATCCACTCGGCTTTTGATAAACATTTGCGAGAATCCACTCGGCTTTTGATAAGGTTTGCGAGAATCCACTCGACTTTTGCGAGAATCCACTCGGCTTGGTAAACATATGCGAGAATCCACTCGGCTTTTGCGAGAATCCACTCGGCTTGGTAAACATATGCGAGAATCCACTCGGCTTTTGCGAGAATCCACTCGGCTTTTGCAAGGTTGTGCCGGAATCCACCAGGCTTTGTAAAAGATTGCCTGAACCAACCGGGCTTTGTAAGAGTTGGCCGGAATCCACCAGGCTTATAATGAGTGACATCTCTGGACCAGACACACTGGGGATGACACTTTTGATGATAAGAAGGTAAATGTCAGATGTTCTTGTGTAGAAACTTGCGGCTTGACACAATGATAAGTAAAGACCGAACTGAAGAGACACGACCGAAACAAGATTTTGGTGACTAATGCAATCATGTGTGAATGATGCCGTGTGTATGTTGTGTGTATGAATGTATGATTGTATGAATGCATGAATGTATGAATGTATGGACTGGATTGTGACAGGTGGACTCGATGAAACGAGACAAGACAGGTAAGAAGGGAGGCGAACTGAAATCGGAAAACAAACACTCGGCAAACTCCTTTGGAGATGATACTATTGTGAACCAATCGAGCCGTTGACGGTGTAAAACCCGGCACAAGGTAGCAAACTGATGCCTCCTGGGTATAAAGCCCATTGTTGACCAAAAACCTAGAAGAAGTCGCCATTTGTAAATCGACGCAGAGTGTTCTTCCACCGGTATGCTTCAGCAGTCATGTTTTTTTTTTTTTTTTTTTTGTGAAAATCCCTAACTTTTGCCTGGACCGCCCTTTCGGGTTTTCAGTCCAACGGGAATATATTCCTTTTTTGTGCCCTAATTTTTGCCTGGACCGCCCTTTCGGGTTTTCAGTCCACCGGGACGCTCTCTATTGCCTAAGTCGCCTTTTCAGGTTTTCAACTTAGCGAGCTTTTCATTTTTTTTGTATTTCTTTTTTAAATTTCTGGATTATGACTGCGTCTTGCTCAAAGCAGAGGTCCTCTCCATAGTGCTTAGCTATGTTTCTCTTCCGGAGTGTAACCGTTCTCGAGGCGGATGCGGATGTACGCTTCACCTACTCACGAGTTCAAAGAGGATGTGTTTGTTGTTCACGCTTTTCAAAAGATGTAAAAAAGGTTTTGTATTGTGAAAATGTTTGCTTCAAGTATTGCCATCAAAAATAGAAGAAATTTTGCAAATAGAATAAATGAGAGTTCCAAATAAATGGGCACAGGCTCAAATTTGATGAATTGAGTGGTGGCCTGCCAATGGCGTGGCCCCACAGATCTTTGAAAAATTTGGAAAATGGTAAATATATGGGAAGGTACATTGAACACAATAACCGTTATTCTCCCTAACAATTTTGAATGCCCCTGTTTCGAGTCTTTGATCTGCAGATGCTTCGAATCAGAGGTTCTTTGATAGCAGGTATACCCCAAGCTTCGAATTGGAGGTTCTTTGACAACGAGTATGCCCCAAGTGGATTGCGTATGACCGGATGCAGTTACTTTGTCATGATCCTTAACTTTTGCATAGATCGCCCTTTTCGGGTTTCAACCTATCAGGATAATCATTTTTGTTCATGTCTCTAATTTTTGCCTGGACCGCCCTTTCGGGTTTTCAGTCCACCGAGAGGCTCATTTTTGCCTAAGCCGCCCTTTTAGGTTTGCGAGTTATCGAGCTTTTATTTTTTGACAAAGTATTGCTTGACTGCACTAGTATTCATAGGACGTGTGAGTTTGTCACTATCCATAGTTGTAAAAGTATTGCACATGAGCCTTCATAGTTAGGCGTCCACTTGCCCCTGGAGTCTGGTTGGAAAGTAGTACAAAGTTCCCTTCTTGAAATTCATAGGGACGAACCTTTTTGTTAGAAGCTTGTTTTAAACCTCTTTTGATATATTTGTACAAGGTCGTCATACGTTTAAATTCGACGAAACTTGGACTTTAGCAGAACTCCTATTGACGGGACTTCGACTTCCACGAGAAGCACGACCTCCATATTGCATATTGGGGATGGAGGGGGGGTTGCCCCTGTTGAAATGTGTACTGAAGTACGATATCCATGCGAGGCAACGGTAACATCTCATGTCAGTCTTTGAAAGTGACCACCATCTTTTGGATAATATTTTTGTTTGTAGCTTCAACGGCCAAGATGCCCCAGCATGCGAGAGAACTCATCGGGAGTGTCTTCATTCTTCCCTTCAGCTTCGGATACAAGGAACTCAAAGTTGGAAGAGAGTACATGGTTAATGTGTTCAACGGGTTTATTAATGCATGATTTGATTATTGATTTTGACAAGTTATGATTATGCAGATATTTGAGAATGATTAAAAAAAGTTTTTTTTTTGGGTTTTTTGTATTACCATTTTTCCAGAAAAAGCACAAAATAAAATCAAAGTCGGGATCAAAACGACTTTTTTATCGATGATGGAAATCCTTAAAGCAAAAAGCCCTACACAAGTCCACTTTCGTCTCGGGCGGGACGAAAGGATTTTTTTTGAAAAGTAGCAAACAACAAACCAACGCATTATTTGAACAGATAACTAGTAGAAGGAACATCAAAAACGACCCAAATGTGGCATGCAAGTCTGAATTCAATCTTCGAAGAGCAATATATTGGCTTCAATCAGCTTTTGGACTTCAATCTTCAAAGAGAGACAGTGTTCAATGTCATGGCCGGGTGCTCCTTGATGAAAGGCACATGAGAGGTCAGGTTGATACCGACCCGGCAACTCGTTAGGCACTTTAGGAGGCTTTCTCGTTTGGACAAGGTTCTTCATGAGCAAGATGGGAAGCAGCTCCGCATATGTCATTGGGATTGGATCAAACTGCATCCTTGGAGCCTGTTGTCGAGGCTGCTGTTGATGTTGGCGTTCGGGCCCTTGCTGGAACTGTTGCTGATTTTGTGAAGCTACCAGTTGAACCACCAAGGTGCCCAGTCTCTTTGACCCAGCCTGGAGTGTTGTGATCTCTTGCTCAAATTGATACGTTCTCTCTTTTTTACTTGCACGAGTGCTGTAAGTGCGAGTTGACTTTGAATGAGGACGTCAGACCACTTTTGACTAAGACCGAATGACCTTTTATTGAAAAGACACAGTGTGAGACTCAGACTTGAAACTATGGATGCAAAATAATGCATGCTATGCCTATGCAAAAACAAACATGAATTTTTTTATTTATCGAAGAACTTGTCAAAGTAATTGTAAACATCATAAGGTACATTGTTTCATTTGATAATTTGAAAAAAATGGTTCCTTTAGGAATAAAAGCAATGCCAAAGACAAAGTCCCCGATAAAGCTGAGGTCTAGTTTAAGACTTTTGAAATTGTATTCCTTGGTGTTCCTCTTTAAAAGGTCCACACCTCTGATGTTTACAAAAACTTATTGAAGTCCTTCGGTATTTAATGAGAAAATTTTATGAATGTATGCATGTATGCATGATTATGCTGAAGAACATGGAAGGCATGGTGAGGTTAAGTCCACATGTTGGAGTCAAGGGTAACAACGCCATATGGTAAGGACTATGGTTTCATTTGCACTTGTAACAAGGGTTCTACCAAGTTCCCAGAGTTGTCAACCACTTCCGAACATTATCAGGTTGCGGAACTACTTCCGGTCCAACAACGTTCGTAATAAAGTCTCGTCTGAGTGTAGTATCGCGTATCAACCAACTCAAGACTACTCTTGATTAGCCACCGCACTACGTCCTAAAAGGCCAAGATGGGTTAAAGGTAACTAAAGGTCCTCAACATTAACAGTCACTTGAAAATAGCAATGCCAATCACGACTACTCATGTCGACATAAATTACTTCCAAGAGACCTCCGTTGAGTGGGGTTATCACATGTGCCATATCCCGAAACTTACTCTCGGTATGGGACTTTGATTATACCACCATCCTATCTTATGTTTCCCTCAAGTCCGGGTGTAGGACTTATCTCACCACTCACGTTTAAGAAAGGAGAAAGAAGAAGGAAGAACAAATATATACACGAATTTCCATCTTTTATTTTTTTGGTTTTATTTTTAAGCAAGTCGTAGCACAAAAGTTAAATAAAGTCAAGTTAGGCTCAACCCTCTTAGGGGATTCCCCAGTGAAGTCGCCATTTCTGTCGCGTCATTTTTCGGAGGTCAAGGCTATTTGTTTAGCTTTTGACTCACTTTTTATTTCACGACTTTGAAAAAATTTATTTAAATTGGGGGGTCCGGGGGTTGGTTATATTTAGGGAAGGTATTAGCACCCTAAATATTCGTAGTACTCTACGAGAACCTTTTGGTTTTATTTAACGTTTTGTGCTTTAAACTTGCTTGCTTTTTTAAAAATGGAGTTTTGAAATGATTAAAAAAGGAAGACCTAATTATCTACATTTTATTGATTTGGAAGGACGAGTGTCCTCTGCCTACGTACCCGTGAGGGATCAAAACCTCGTAGTTCGGGGTTGAAATTGACGTTTGATTTGTTGTATGTTTTTTATTAATTTTTGAAAAGGTTTTAAAATAAAAAGCCAAGTGGCAAATGAGAATTGGTTTATATTTTTTATATTGAAAAATGACTCAAAGTATGATTAAAATTGATTTGATATTTGATTAAGAAAGAAAATAAAAAGAACGCTCACTTGATTGAGAAATCAAGGTTTATTATGAAAATATTTTTGTGATTTTTTTTTATTATTTGAATGTTTTTGTTGTTTTGGAATAATGAATGAAAATTAAGCTAACGGAGCAATGAAATTAAAAGCGCGTGGATTTTTGTAGTGACGTTGGATCACCACAAAATCCCTAATCTATTTTTTGTATTTTTTTTTTGATATATATAAAGCGGTAAAGAAATAAAAGACACACACACACACACACACACACACACTTTTCTCATTTATATTTACATTGGACCTAAATACATTCTAATTGCTGGAAAATAAATGATAATAATTAGAATGCTAAATAGAAATAAAATAAAATGCTAAAAAGAAGTAAAATGCAAGAAAATAAAAGAAAATAAAAGGAAGGGACAACCGAAGGGACAAAATTCCAAAGGAACAAAGCTACCGAAGGGACAAAATTTCGAAGGGACTTTTCCGAAGGGACTTTTTCCGAAGGGACAGAAAAAAGAGGGAGAAAAAAAGAATAGCTCGTCAACACAAGCTAAATGAGGGAGAAGAGAGAAAAGTTCTTTGACAACTCAAGAGAACTTTTGGTGTGTGAAATTGTGAAGGATGAGAGCTCTATTTATAGGTTCTAAGGTTGATGAAAAATGGAAAATTGGTTTAATGCACTTTGATGGGGATTTGAATGAGATTGATGGTTTTGGAATGTGATTTGAATGATTTTTCAAATGGGAGAGTTGACATGTAAAAATGGCATGATTGGTGGCACACTTGAGAAAGAAAAAAAATTGGACCTTGACACTATATTTTTTGACAATTTTTGGACTCATTAAAAAAAGTTAATAAAAACCTAAAGAAGTAATTAAACGAAAAAAATAAAAACAAAATGGTAAAATGGAAAATATAAAAATCAAGACTGAATAAAAATGAAAGATAAAAAATAAAAACAAAAAGTTTAAAAAAAAAATGACTAATAAATTAAAAAAGTGAGAAGAGGTATTGATGATGAAACGCGTTCCTGATGAAAAATGGGAAGAAAGTTTTGACTCTGCACTGATTATGGCATGGCTTGGAGGAAAAATATTTTGGACCCCTGGACAATTAATTTTGGACTCATTGACACTTTGGTTTTTTTTACTTGGACAATAAAATAAAAGTGACTAAAATAAAATATGAAAAATGACTAATTAAAAGCTAAAATAAAAATTGGAAATAAAAACTAAAATTATAAAATTAAATAAAAGATGGAAATTAAAGAGTAAATAACAAATAATAAAAAAAATAAAGAAAACTAAAATTATAAAAATATAAAGAGCGAAGAGGGCCCGACTCGGAACCAAACATGAGGTATTTTAAGATACCTTTCTGCTGAAATTTCCTTTGAAAAGTCAGAGACTATTCAGGGTCAGACAATGTATGAATGTAGGATGTTAGGTCAAAAATTGGGGTATGACATATATCATTAGGTGAAATGTGTAATGATATAAATTCAACTTTTTTTGGTATAATGATATATATATATATATATATATATATATATATATATAATCAGTTTTTGATATAATATTTAAGTTAATTGTCTTTTATACAAACATATATAATGATTTATTGAAAAAAAATGATAAAAACCACAATGACATGCTAATCTGTTTCAGTTCTGTGCACTGCTTCATTCCGGATTATATAATCCGGAATTCTCCGAGGGCAAATTTGAAAAAAAAATAGGGCGCGCTAGGAAAGGCATAGGGTGGGAAAAGTAACCCCCTAATTAAAATGACATAAACATGTCACATCTACATGCTCCAAATAGTCAGGGCCGGCCCAACAGATTAAGAGGCCTAAAGCAAAAATTTTAATGTAATTTGGTAAAGCATTAAAATCATTTTTGTAGAAAATATTTATATAAAATCAATTTTGTGGAGACCAAAATAATTCATGACCAAGAGTAATTGAAGCATTTTTTGGTAATCAATTAAACTATGCTAATGTCTGTAATTTATCTGTCGTATAGTATAATTATAACTAAATTAATTTTTTAGAGGTTTTTTTTTTCACCTAAAATTTTGAGGCCTAAAGCCCTTGTTTTGGTTGCTTGGCCCTTAGGCCAGCCCTGCAAATAGCTCACACTTGATAGCTTGCCTGCATTTTCTTTCCTTGCACTACTAGTTGGCTATCTGGAAAATTGATGTGATAAAGAACAATCTGAACATTTTGCACTTCATCGAAAAAGAAAAGAAAAATTAAGGGGATCCTATGACATCTTGAAAAATGTGTTCAACAGATGTATTCTTAAATCTTGATCACCAAGCCTCTCAACATCTATAAATAAAAGAGAAAATGAATGATCAAAGCAAGAGTTTGAAATCAAGAAGCATTCTTACATAAATGAAATAATCACTACTCATAAACTCTTCACAAACAACAACTCCAGCTCTCTCCCTATATCTTTGGATCATAATCAATCTTAAGTTGTTCATCAAAATCTCAAACATGAAATAATCACTAATCCGCAGGTCTTTTTGCTCCCATATAAGGACTATCAACAATGATACCAACAATCGGTAGCCAATCGTTGTTTCCACGTTTATAGCAGCACTTCAACTTTTACACATCGACTTAACTTGTCTTGTTAACGACTATTGTAGATGTGCATGGGTTAAATTCCCAGGACACAAGGATGTGTCACATACTATATCTTATTATGAAAATGAAAATGAAAATGGAATTGTAGAAAGAAAGATTTGATATCTCCAAGAACTGGCTCGCATATGATTCATTAAATAAGTATTTGCTGAACACTTTTGGGTAGAAGCTATGGAAAGGAAGAAAACCAAACATTTTTTGCTTTCATCAATTTCAATTTATTTATTATATTTTAAACACTAAAGATTGTCTTGGGAAGTTTGATTCAAAAGCACATAAATATATCTTATTATGATACTTTGAATGATAAAAGGATGGAGTAGAGTATTTGATTAAAAAACACTGATGGTTGAAGTATTAATTTCATGTAAGATTTGATGGCAAAGAGCTTGACCTTAACAATTCAAAGCTAGTTGAAGATTTTGCTAATATTAGACGAACCACTAAATGAATCGTTTGGTGAAGCAATCAACACTTCAATTGATTGGGATCCTATCATGTCGATCAATCGTGCTGAGATGGCTATTTTTGGATAAATGCAAGTTGATTTTACACTATTAAAGAGTCTCATATCGGATAAGAGATGTTCTGACAATATGTTTATAAGTGGAGGTAATCATCACCTCACAAGTCGAATTTGTAGGATAGTATCAGGCTCAACTACAATTTCTAAGATGGTATCAAAGCATCCTCCAAGATCCGTTGGACCACCTGCTGTCAGGTTCCGTAATCGGATCACCCACCATTTATGTCCACGCTCCAGATATCCAGTCCTGGACATGAGGGGTGTGTGTTAAAGAATCTCACATCAGATAAGAGATAGTCTAACAATGTGTTAATAATAAGCGGGAGCAATCCTCACCCCACAAGCTGGTTTTACTTTTATGTGGTTGTGTTTGACTCAACCACGATTTCTATGATACACCTTAGATGAAGGTATCATGATCTAAACTCATCAAAGGTTGTGTCATTCCCAAAGGTAGGTATGTCGGGAACATAGAAGCAGGGTGACCCTGAATCCCTTAATCGTTTGGTTCGAGATAAAATAGCATTTACCACATTAAGTTGAGTTAAGATCCTCTCCATTTGGTATTCTCTTCATTTCATCCATTTGAAGAGATATAGACACAAAAAAATCTCGAAAAACTAAAAAGTAATTAATGATGGTGGGACCCACTTAATAGTGGGACCCACTATCTATTTTATGTGTCTATCTCCCTCCAAATTGCATACTCCATTTATTATACAAAATGGAGAGGATCTTTACCCGGGAATCTAAGTGGTTACACTCACAAGATTTATTATACAACCCCTTTTTTTCAAGATTCATGAAACTATCTCATTACCTTGCAGATAATTTTTTTTTATTCAATGTTCAAGTGCAAAATTTGCCCTTTCCAGTTTTTGGTATGTACATAATAACTGAAACAGCACCAAAGGAGATGAAAACCAAAAACACTATCTAAGAGGCAATTGCTAGAACAATAAGACAAACAAATTTCTCTAAACAAACACATGAAGAATAATGACAAGACAAGATTAATTCTCCATAGTCTTTGAGCTGCTGTACATTTTCACTATTACTTGTAAACTCTCTGGTTTTTCTCTTTCTTGAAGCCATTCATAGTCTTTCTTTTCTTCTTCCGGTATGGATATTCCTTCAACTGAAATTTCAAAAAAAGATTCATTGCATTTTAGGTTAGAGGGATGGCCCTAAATAATGATTTATGTTTTTTTTTTTTTTTTGAAGAATGTTTTATGCTATTTGAAAAGTAGAATAATGCAAAGGTAGCATTTAGGATACATCATAATATATGGTGTACCGAATATTGATACCTCTCAAACACTTCATATTAAAGGCATGATTGATGTCCAACACGTGTATGACACCAACATGACACGCATAGATGTGATTTCTTTCAATAATTTTACTTTATCATATTATTATTGGTGTCGACGGGTGAGTGTCTGTGTCAGTGCTTCATAGATTGACACATTTTTAATAGATGTACCACGCTGAATCCTCCAACCAAACTTCAACTATTTGATTAATACAAGAGTCGAAGTTTGGTCGGAGATGATGCAGCCAGTTCAATTCATTTTACTATAAATGTTAACTATGCCATCGTGTAAAAGGCGTATTATTGTGTGACATGATCGTACACATATGGTTTTAACCATGGAAATGATATATAAAATCTTATCCGTTCATTAAGACTAGGTAAATATGTACCTGGAAAGTTGGAAGACGGGAAACTTCGGTAGTATGCACAATGCCTTCCATCAGGATCAGAGTATGGAGGACCAAGAACATCTAGAACTGCACAAGCTGTCACTGCTGTGAAGCAATGCATGTTGCCACCATCATCAGGATAAAGGATGGAAGGATTGCAAGGGGCGGTAAAATCAGCATCAACCTTGATTTTCGCCAATCTTTTCTCCGGAATCTGGGCTGGCACGATTTCAACATGCAAATTAATTTTCTATATTTACTAGTTCTGCCAATTTTCACAAAATGAAGTTGTCCACTGTCCTTTACAATATTACAATGCATAGGAAGAAATGACTAATATAAGTCGCCAAATAAAAGCACGTGATAAATATGACTTAAATACACTTTTGGTCCAAGTATTTTACTTTATTCAAAATTCTATTCTCGCTATTTTTAAATTTGTGATTCTGATTCCCCAAATTTATAAATGTCAGACATCTTTTCCATATGGAAAATTGGAACTAAAATCAGGTGATATCGCAAGTGAGATGTTGGTGAGTTGTTGATGTGATACTAACCAATTAGATTAAAAATGTGTATTATTCATATCATCAAATTATTTTTTTTTAAAAAAAAAACATGCTCAAATTTTTAATCCATTGATTAATTTGATGACATGGATAATACATGCATGAGTATTCTTTCAACTGAGAAATGCCACATCGGCAACTCACTTGTCATATCAGTGTTTCACTCACCATGTCACTCAATTTTAATCTTTGTCTTGCAACATGATTACCGACACGAAACAGAAAAATCGGAAACCTTCAAGTATGTTAAAATAATAAAATCCTTTTAATATCTTCTAGAAGGGAATATGTAGTTTCATCGACATAAGAAAATACTCACTTTGTGAGACATCAGCAGGCAAGTCACCGGCCCAATCATAAGATTTGATGTGCATGGTTCCAAAGAGAAGCTTGCTAAAAACCGTCATTCCCGGGTGATTGTGAAGAGGAATTACTCCAGAAGGTGGCAAGCAAAATATTCCCATCTGCAACACATCAAAATATATAAATAAATTAAATAAATAAATGATTTAGTCACTTTATAAGCATGTTACATATCGTTCAAGTAAATGCATCTATAAACTAATTTATTAGATTAGTATGTTATTAGATAAACTTAAGCCAATTGTAAAGATAATTTGAAAGCAGTTTAGGTGACAATCATTTACTTTGTCAATTCATTTTCGGATCAACTAATAAACAAATCTAGCATTTTTAGGAACTTCGATAATGCCAAAAAACTATCACAATTATTCACTGCATACAAACAAATTCTTCTATCTCTTCGTTCGCAATTGAAAATAAACATAAATGAAAACCGAAGATATTTTTAAAAGTAAACGGGAGTTACCGAGAATTTTTCGCACTCATAAATGTGAAGGTAAGTAATTTTTGGAGTTCCACCATTGACACTGCTGAAATATGGCATGTCAGGTTTCAAGCCAAGGTCTTCTGGCTTGATTCCAGCTGCACAAACAGAAGCAACAGTCAAAATCTTAACTATCATGGCTTATAAAATTAAGGAATATAAATGAAAAATTGAAATTAATTATTGATCAAATAATTCTTGGAGTCGTAAAGAGGAGCAATGATCCTCTTCATTTCTCAAAAGAAAAAAGATTTTTTTTTTTGTCAAGTAGTCTGGTGGCTAGATTTCACACATTTTAAATGTGGATAAGTGGGGTATCCAGGGTTCGAACCCTAGCCCCAGTATTGCTATAGTTTTAGAGTATATAAAGAATGTGAAATAAGGGCATATATTTATCAAATTGATGACATTAATTAGAATTTATACACTAAAATCACTAGAGAAAAAATTTATGAAAATCTTTCTGCAAATAGTGACCAATTAATTGATTTCCTACAAACATCAAATTTATCTTACCATAAACCTACAACTTGCTACTATCAAGCCTAAAGGTTGACTATTTCATAGTTAAACAACAATGTCTTCAAGCATTTATGAACCAACTACATGTGGCACATTATCTCCAAAGGACATATAGTTAGGTGCATAAATAAATACAACCAAATCAAGCGGTCCAATGACAATGTGACACAAGGAGAACACAGAGAAGCAAAAGTGCCATAGATGGAAAAAAATCTCTCACCCTACCATGACTTTAGTTTAGATATACACATTTTAAAAAAATAACTATTGAGTCATTCAGAAGTACATCTCCAACTCTAACAATTTGTACTGTCTAAAGTACACTGCTAAAATTAGGGTTTTTTTTAGTAGTGGTGGCATGGAAAAGTAGCTCTAGTTGTACACACTTGAGATGCAGTGATTAAATTGACAATGCTATATAGTGTTGACATCATTTAATGGTCAGAAAAACAAGTACACATGGTAAGAAGCACTCATAATTTGATGTGCTCTCAACACCTTATTATAGATAAATGAGTTTTTCCACAAAAATAAAAATAAAAATAAAATAAAAAAATAAATGAGTTTAAAGGACATTTTTAATATAAATCAATTATTTGTATCAATTTAAAACAACATTGTGATGATGTGCACTCATAATGGATAAATGAGTTTAAAGGACATTGTTAATATAAAACCAATTTTATGCTGAATTAAAATTCACTTTTTTCTTTGTACCAAAATATAAAAAATAAAAATAAAATAAAAAAAATTCTTTGTTAAAAAATTAAAAATTCACTTATTTGCATCACATCATCACACTCTTGCCCTAAAATATTAATTAAATTAAATAATTAAAATAAGAAACGACACAAATCAGATATGTATCTATCTTGGTCCTTCTTAGAATACAAAGTCCCATGAAAAATATAATAATAAACCATCACTATTAAAAATAATAAAGGAGAACTCAACAAAATTCACATAAAAATCATTGCATAATCCTTCATTACTAGTCCAAATTTTCAACTAAAATATGAAAACCATAAAAAAAAAAAATTATACCTAAAACAGAACGAAGCATCTCAATGTGTTGAGAAGAAGGAACAATTCCATGAGCAGCATTAGCAAAAACATGCTTACAAGCAAGAAACAGTTTCTGAACCGGCGTCATCTCCGTTCTGCGACGAAGATGTCGCCGGATCTTCCTTGGTTTCATGTTATTGGTATTTGTCTGATCAAGCAATTCACATAGTTCTCTCCCTTTTCTTTCAACCATATTTCTCTCAATTCCCATTGAAACAGAGCAATAAAAAACAGAGTAAAAACAGAGGAAAAAACAGAGTGTAAAAACAGAGCAAAAAATAGAACCAGATAAGAAAAACGAATCAAAGAGTGGATTTTTGTAGAGGAATGGTTTTAGATATGAATCAAGAGTGTTGAGAGTTGAATTTTGAGAAAAGGGTGTGTAAGAAAACGGTGAAAAAGATTGAATGAAACAGAAAACAGAGTAAAACAGAGGAAAACAGGGGAAATGGATAAGAAAGAGATTCAAAGAGGTTTTTGAAGAGGTAAATGGAACATTGTAGAGAAGTGAAAGACAACAAAAGATGAAAGACAGAAAGAAAGACAAATATAAGAGAGAGAGAGAGAGAGAGAGAGAGAGAGAGGTGGTTTAGGGAAGTGAAACTAAAAACCAGGGGCCATGTTTAGGATTTCAGTGGGCTGCTTGAAACAGCGGATAATACTTTCTATTAGGATGTTTTATTCCTACTTTTTATTTCCATTTATTTTCTACTTTTTCTAGAATATAATAATTCCTACTTTTTTTTCCTTAAAAAAACTAATTCCTACTTTTTTCTTGACTTTATTTTATAATATTATAAAAAAAAAGTTTGATTAGATCGACATGCAACTATAATAAAAGTTTTGACAAATTTTGTTTTGAAAATAGGTTGGAGAGAATTATATCAATATAAATGAGAGTTTATGATAAAATGAATTATACACCTTGTTCAAAAAGAATACTTTAGGATTATGATATTAGCTCTATTGTCTTTGAATTTTTCTTTTCCAATTCCTTGAAGTTGTGCCTTAATTTGATATTTTAGGATATAATACACCTTGTGGTGTTCCTTATCTTACTTCGTATTTTACTCATTCAATGGGAAAAAAATACTACAACAAAATTAAATAGGATGTCAAGACATTTTCAATGGGAAAAAACTGCAACAAAATTAAATAGGATGTCAAGACATTTAAAACGTCATAAATCAGCGATTAAAAAGTTTGGGATGTAAATAATGGTAGAAGTGGTGTGATCACATGTGCAAACTCGTTTGCTTTTTTAAAGACAAGTTTGATCTTCGTTCGTTAATCTTTTTAAAACGACTTTAGAATTCAGGGCGCAAGTTAACACATGTAAGAATTTAATTTTGAACACAAGTTACACTTAGTAAGTAAAAGGTCATCCATCTAAGTAACGATGTAAACACTATTTTCCTTATTACAAATTATTTCCCATCATTTATGAATATAAATTTTGAACTTTAATCGAAAATGTATCCGACCTAGACTGGTTCAATTCTAAACCGATCCGAACCAATCTAAATCGACTTTGTTTGGTTCGATTCTCGGACACTTATGCTTAGACTTTAATCGAATTAAGTAGTATTAACTTCATCGCGGACACTTATGCTTAGACTTGGAATTAAAGCCCAACATAAAATACTACTTAATTCATTCACTTTCTTCCATAATCATCTCATCTAATCACTCAGACTCAATTTCATTTCTACTAAAAAAGAAACCTTGGCCGTCAACCACACATATAACTTAACCCAACGTTCATCATCACTGTTGAGGTCGTTCATCTGTTAGTTAATTTTATCATGTTTATGCCTTCAAATTTGGAAAATGTATCTTTTTATATGTCTTTAAAATATTGAGTAAAGTTAGTTATTAAAATTTGTTTGGAAAATAGAGAACATGAAAAAACAAAATATGAAATACAAAGTTTCAAAGAATATTTTATGCATGAAATACAAATTTGTGAGAATATGAATTTTATAATTGTATTTTCAAATAAACAGATCAACTAAACCAATCCAAACCGAACCAATCAGATGAGTTTGGTTTTATTCCTTTTTTAAAAAAGAGTGAAAACCTAACCAAACAATTTCATCAATTCAGACTTTTTTTTTTTTTTTTTTTATAGAAAATGGATCCAAACTGAACTGTTACACCCCCTATACATAGTTCAAAAAGAATAGTTTATAATTATGATAATATTTCTATTGTCTTTGATTTTTTTTTTCTTCGGATTCCTTGAAGCAGTGCCTTAATTTGATATTTTAGGGTATAATACATGTTGTCTTGTTCCTTAGACCATGTACAATGGTTAACCCCCTTCAACACCCACTTTTTCAATTCCCAAAACTCCACATCATTTTCTCTCTCTTAATTCAACACTCATTCAACTTTCATATCTCCAATGATTTTTCATTCAACACCCTACCCCACCACTTTTTATTTATTTCTCATTCTTATTTAATTTTTGTTTTTATAATTACATAAAATTATAATTATTGATTATAATTAAATTAAAATAATACAATTAACTATTTATTTTTTAGTATTTTTGGAAAAACAAAATAATTCACTAAAAATAGGATTAAAACTTCACTTAGTTT
This sequence comes from Medicago sativa, assembly GCF_051527215.1. Taxonomy (NCBI): domain Eukaryota; kingdom Viridiplantae; phylum Streptophyta; class Magnoliopsida; order Fabales; family Fabaceae; genus Medicago; species Medicago sativa. The sequence goes on along the minus strand of NC_140755.1, from coordinate 8,882,647 downwards.
GCTAAAAGAAAGATAATAGGGTCATGTTAACTTGTGCCCTTAGGGCACATGTTAAGGAATCCAAAAAAAGAAACATTGCATTGGAAAACATGATATTTTAACTTTCTAGAAGTTGACTACACGACTTTTGATGCGTATATTTCTTTAATGAGTTCCTTAACATGTGCCCTTAGGGCACAAGTTAACATTTGCCAAGATAATAATAAGATGAAGATAGTGAAAAACTTGGTTTTTTTCTGTGTCCAAATCAAATGAACCAAGTCTCTATTTATAGAGGAAAACAAATCATGAATTTTGGTATTTTTATTTTTTTAAAATTAATTTACGACGAAATAATTGAGGTTCAAATATTAAAAAAATAAAAATCCGGACAACCAATAAAAAAGCAGCATGTGTGCCTTATCTTTTCAAAATTTCGTTTTCTCTCTCCGTCATTTGCTCCTCACGCGTGTTGTCTGTTCGTGTGATACACTCTCCAAGTTTCAGCGAATAAAGTAGCGACACGTGGCACTTTTGGCAAGTTTCAACAACGTTTAATGCTTTCATCTCCTCTCTCATCCAACTCACCATTCAACAGACTCTCAACAAACCATTGGAGCATTTTTTGCTGTTGAATCTCACTTTCAACAGACCATTGCAAATGGTCTTAGCTTACTTCGTATTTTACTCATTCAATGGAAAATAAAAACACTGCAACAAAATTAAATAGGATGTCAAGCCTTTAAAACGTCATTAATCAACCATTAAATGAGAGAAGTTTGGGATGTTAATAACGGTAGAAGTGGTGTGATCACATGTGCAAACTTGTTTGCCTTTCTAAAGACAAGTTTGATCTTCGTTCGTTAATCTTTTTAAAACGGCTTTAGAATTCAGAGCGCTGATTGACACGTGTAAGAATATAATTTTGAACACAAGTTACACTTAGTAAGTAAAAGGTCATCCATCTAAGTCAACAATGTAAACACTATTTCCTTATTTTATATTATTTCCCATCATTTATGAATATAATTTTTCAACTTTAAATGAAAATTTGGGTGAGGACATTATTTCAAAGTCGCGAACATTTAGTCTTTTCCTGCTGAGTGTTAGGACTTAAGTTCACGAGGAGAGCTCAATCCAAAAGATTAGTCCATTAGGTGGGAGAGTGTAACGCCCCGATATTTTATAAAATATATGTGTATTCTTTTAGTGATTTTCTTTATTTTTATTTATATATCAACCTATTTTATGCTGCACCGAATTAATTGATGATTGACCCATTTTATTCTTCTTTTAGCTCTGCATGATTTTCTCTTTAGCTTAACGTGCATCATTCATGGCATTTATATACATTGAATTTGGCAAGACAATTCTCATAATACATGTAACCATTTCTAGCAAGAATGAGAAGTAGTAAGTTGTTGAATTAAACCTTTTATAATAATGATTAAATGAGATCATATAATTGTTATAGTAAAATAAAACCAAATGTATGTTGTGCTGATAGTCTTTAGATTTATATGCATCAATTTGATTCACACACCATTATCCTACTTTCCCAATTAGAGGTATTGCATAAGTTAAATGTCATTTTTATTGTCATGGTTCTAGTTGTCAAAGGTAATAAACTCCCTCCGTTTCAAAATACATGTCAAAGTCAATCACTTCACATATGTCAATGCATAATTTTGACCGTTAATATCTTTCATTATCTAAAGTAAAAAATTATAAAAATTTAATATTTTGAAAATATTTGTCGAGACAAATCAAACAACATCTTACATGTTAATATTTGTATTTATACATTAGTAAAAAAGTATGGTCAAAGTAAGTCAAGTGAATAGTGCACATTGTAAAAATTAGATATGTATTTTAAAACGGAGGGAGTCCCTATTAAGATTTGTTTTCTTTCAGCTTTTGTTTTTGATTCGGTTGGAGGTTTTCCAATTAGTGGCAATTGACAAATTAATTCTCCTTTTAACTGTTTATTTCTATTTGGTCCTTAGCGTTTTACTTTTCCAAATTCAATGTCTTTAAATCCTCATGATTATTCTTTGGTCAAAGGTATTTAATTTGATTGTCTTTTTATTGTAAATAAAGAGAGGTTATTTCCTTTATGGTGAATTTGTAGCATGCCCCTCTACTCCTCTTTAAATTCATTCCTTTCATTACGTGCTTCATGCCCCATCCATCTCATGCATAAATTCTCCACCTCCAACTAACTCATCCAAAATAATTTTGAGTCCATCAATCCGTTTTTAACAACTCACCTTGTCAAATATTCATCTTTATTTCTTGTAATTACCTCGTGTGTTATAGATTGAGTTTCGGCTAGGAAGTAAAGGCGCCCAAGGTAAGGGCTTTTTCCCCATACGTTCTTACTAATTGCTAGGACCTTATTACGAAATAGTAGTAGAAATTCTTGCCGTTTGAAAGAAGATAAAAATAAAGGTAATGTTATCCAGTGCCCCGGGGCACTGGTTAAGGAGCATTAAATTAGCATGTCCCACTTGTTTTACCTCAATTAAAACGAAAAATAAGTCAAGTAATTAAATTAAAAAAAAGTTGTATTCAATGCTCTTTAAAAAGGCACAGCTATAAAAGACTTGCATATGATACACACGCATCTTAACTCAGCCATTTAATCTTGCTTCTCAATTTCATAAAGTAAAATATCTCTACACCAATTTTTTACAGGTACTATATTTAGCTCTTTTTTTATTATTATTGTACGCTATTTTTTCTGTTTGAATAGGGTTTGAATTTGCCCTTTCTTTTATATTGGTATGCATACGTGTGTGTATAGGCTATCCATGAATTGGTTTCAAAGAAAAAAAATGATTAAAAAAATGGGCTTGTTTAAAATTCACAGGAAAACAAATTTTTGTTAAGAAATGATGGAAGGATACCAGGGATATAATGGGACAATTACTGAAATTGAAATCACAAACAAAACAAAGGAAAGGAGGCGAGTGTGTTGTATAACCGTGTAAAGGAAAAGAAATTTTACAAGTATTAAATACAACTATTTCTTATTTTCATTAATTGACTTATTCCCTCAAAAAAAATTAATTGACTTATTTTTAACTTTAATTGAGGGAATCAATTTATTTATTGCTCCTTAACCAGTGCCCCGTGGCACCGGTTAGCAGCACCCTAAAAATAATAATAATAATTAAAAGATAAATATATTTATTAAAATTTGGATTTATTTATGAAATTTATATATAAGAAGGTGATATCGATTTCTATTATGTTTTATTTGCCTTGTGATGTTTGAGAATAAAAAGATGTAATTTGTTTATGATTTAGTTGTGTGGTTGCCTTAGTGGCCGGTAGGGCTGGAAATGAGTCGAGTCGAGTCGAACTCATCTGAGCTCGACTCGACTCGATAAGAATTGGTTCGGCTCGAAACTCGACTCGAGTTCGATACGAACCTTTTTTATGGCTCGAGTTCGGCTCGTTTAAAATTCATGAACAACTCGGTTCGACTCGTTAGGTTCGTTAGCTCGAATAACTTCTTTAAAAAGACAAATCTTTTATAATATTTTTTTTGACCTTTATAACTTTTTAAAAGACAAATATTAAATATTAATATCGTAATTGTGCCTCAAAATCTTGAACTTTCAAACGTTGGAAGCCGCAAAAAATTCATTATACTGTTTGCTTTGCTTCACTGCTTTTGTTAAGCATACACAGGAACCGATTTTATAGCTAACTTTCCTCTCTATTGTTTTGAAATAACCGATGTGGGACTAAGATGTTAGTTTATAAGCTTAAACTAAGGGAGTACTATGTTACAACATTTTAGCATTCATTCAAAATAATAACCCACTCAATATATACAAAATTTCAATATATATATATATATATATATATATATATATATATATATATATATATATATAATCGAGCCAACTCATGAACCAACCGAGTCGAACTATATACAGATCAAGTTCAGCTCATTTATTTAACGAACTTAATTTTCAGCTCAAGTTCAGCTCATTTGGTTCATGAACCACGTTCAACGAGTTAATTGTCGAATCGAGTTCCAAACTATTATCGAGTTGGTTCGGTTCGTTGCCAGCCCTAGTGGCCGGGTACTATTTTGCTTTTGCCTAAGTGGCTAGATTATATATTTTTTTGAAAATTAATCATCATGGCATGGCATATGCATAGCCTTTGTGGCTTGTTTCATTATCATGACATTTGCATAGCCTTGTGGCGTGTTTAGCCTTTGTGGCTCGTTAGCCTTTGTGGCTTGTTTATATCCAGATCATGTAGTAATTAAGAGCATGCATCTTATTTTCTTACAATGTATGACTTGGTTTTAATTTTATTTCCTTTTAATCGAGAAGTTTTGATGCTATCTACTTTGTGGCATTGTTCTTGTGCTTTGAGTATGAACCAATTTGGATAAGGAAATTGACCCTTACATTAATATAATATTGTAGGTACCAAAGATGAATTATGAAGCTTGATGTGTGATGAAACGCTTATGGGGGCAAATTGGGTTTTTCAATGAAAAAGAAGACTAGTTTTCATTAATTTTTAATTGTAACTTTTAAAATAAAATATTTTTGAACTCTATTATTTCTTCTATTAGGAAATAATGAATATTACAGTGAAATTTTCTATCAAATTATTTTAATAGTTTATGTTTCTATTAGTTTTCTTTTTCAAATAGTTGGAAAAACAAAATATATTCTCATAATTTCTAAAGAAATGAATAATTTTAATTAATGTCTTGGATGAAATTCCAGGGCATTACAGAGAGCCTCATGACTTAAGTACCATATCAAGCTCTTTTATCTGTTCGATGTGGGATTCCTACCACAAAGATAAAGGTCGAAAGAAAAAACTTGTCAACAATTTTTTAGAGAGGAGGATACAGATCATACTCCCTGCACAACATGGTTCATACCTCTAGTATATACAAAAGTACTCATAGTCATTATATATTACTCCCTCCGGTTCTTATTATAAAAAGAAAACATCAAAAGCAATGTAATTCTTAACTATTAAAACTTTTTAAACACTTTTACATATATGCCCTTGTAGAAAATTGAGAAACACTAAATACATCCATTAATATTTAAAAAAAACATACATTAAATGAGGGGTAGAAAATTATTTTAAACAATAACTACACCTTAAAAGTTGTGATATTTTCTTATAAATAGAATCAAGGTTTTTTTTTAACCAAGTTGATTGGGCTCCAGTGGCAAGGAGCTCCTTGCAAGGACGTACCCAGGGAATACCGGGTTCGATTCCCAGGGGGAACAACGCTTGGCCAGTGCGCATGGCTCTACGCATGAGCCGGATTAGTCGCCCACCTTTGGTGGGTCGGAAACCGGTGCGAAAGCCAAAAAAAAGAATCAAGGTTTTTTTTTTTAATTTTTTTTCTTCTTATAATAAGGACCGAAGGGAGTATATGTTAAAGGGTTATATAATTTTTTTCATACATAAAAATATAGTCAATTTTGATTTTCATTCCTAGAAAATGAAACACAATGTTTTCGTCTTTCTAATTGTTTTTTTTTTTTTTTAGTTTTATTTTTTCTTCCTAATGAACATAATTTTGACATATCATTGACATCTTTTAAACATTATATAGACATACATGTGTTCGACATAGTATATTTTAATAACTTGGACACATTTCCTAAAAAAAAAAACAAAAACTTGGACACATCTTAAACTTAAATGGGCATAAATAACTTTGACATTAATATAAGTATAAACATGTCACTATGACCAAAAATAAAAGATTTTTTTTTGGGAGGATGAAACATGCCATTTTATTTTTTAAGATTAATATCAAAATTTACTATACTTTTATGGACGAAAAATTCATTTAACCTATTTTATATTTTCAAATGCAACTGAGATTATCAAAAACTTACACTAAAAAATTCTAATAAGTTATGAGATAATGAAAAACAAAGGTTCATACTAACATGTGTTCATAAAGTACATCTTAAGGTTTGCATAACTAACAAATATTCATTGAAAAAAATTAATTTTAACTTGTGATCATGTTATCTCATTGTTTGAGAGTCTTTTTCATTCTCTATTTATGTCCAACCAGTACTACACATGTCTCTCACACATATCTCATACAACTGAAAAAACAGAGAGAAAACACATAGTAAAACACATCTTTGCCTCACCAACGCTTTCAATATACATTTGTTGTTTTATGCACATGAAAAATACATGCCCACCCGCAATATAAACAATGGGGTGCAAATGAATATGTAGGAGAGAGCACCGAGGATAATAACAAACGTAGAAGAGAAAATCCTTGTTTGCACTATTATCATTTTCTATTAGATTGTGACCCACACATTGCATGTGCTTATTTTTATTTGTATATTTATGTGTTTTATTATGCATTGTGAGTATAATTATTTTGTAATATTGTTGATATAATTAAGCACAATAACTTCCCTAAAAAAATAATTAAGCACAATAACTGAGAAAATATATCTTTCAAACAAAAATATAGGAATACATATTTTAAATATTCAATTGTAAAATCTAAGTGTTCCAAATATGAGAAATAAAAACTTAAACCTTTTTCCTTCAATTTTTTTTAAGCCTTTTACCACTTTTTGTTATGCTTGCATATTTGTTGGCACTTCGTGAAAGGTGCTATGGTTTGTTTTGATTAGATTGGAATGAGTCATTGTCCTTGTAAAACTTATATTTTGTAAATAGCAAAATATGTAATAAGGAATAGTTTAATCTCAATTTCCAGTATATAGCCTTTTGTAGAACTTGATTTTTAAAATATTATCTGGAATAAATGTCATCGTAATACACTTTTGTAGATCTACAATTATTCAAGTTGTGATTTCTGCACCATATTTGAAAGATAAGGGTGTGATGACAAATGTTTTGCAGAATTGATGGTAGCGCTGCATTAGTCATATTTTATCATTATTTTAAATTATGAAAAAAAATTCATAGTTATAAATATAAGACCTTTTTTTGTTTCAAAAACTATATATAAGACCTTTGCAAAATAAAATAAGCATTTACTTGTTCTGCAACAAAGAAGACATTCCTTCTCAAATGAATAAAGCACATATTATTGAATTCTTATTAATACAAGAAAAAGATGTATTATTGAATTCTTATTCATAAAGCACATTCATCAAATTGAAATAATATTGGGCACATATTTTGATCAATTTGCATTTAGTTTATAAACATATTATTTATGCATTAGTTCAAAATATTTTAGCTCAACAAAAAATAAAAATAAATAGTAATCCAAGCTCTCTTATCATTAATTCTAGTAAATGATACGACCCAATTCAAGTAGAGGGATAAGTGGGATTCACGAGTAATCCACTCAAAACTCACTTTCTATATGCTAAGAGGATTTTGAATATAGAAAGAGTACTTTACACTATGATATTCTGTTTCCAACTGAAAAAGCAAATCAGTAGCTCAATTTAATAGGCTATTTAGATGTGGTGTGTAGACAGATTGGTAGAAGGAGCACAGTAGGTGTGTTTAAGCTGTAAGGAGCTCTTTTCTCATGACCATAGTATTTTCAAGTTATGAATTAGTATATGTGGCAGTATCTTTAGTTGCTTGTCAGTTAATTGGTTACAAAATGTTGACGGAAGATTTGAAGATGAAACTAAATCAACATGTATTGATACAATGTTTCATTGCTTTAGGGATCAAATAAATTAGACCAAGATAATGGTTGAATATTGTACTACAAATGGTTAAACAGTTGATATGCTCACAAAGTCAATCAAAAGTTGGTTTCAAATTTACATGTCTATAGCAATTAGTTTGGTTAGTTATTCCTATGCAACTAACGTTCTTTGATTTTAGGTTTAATTTGTTGAGACTACCATTACTTGTTCAAAACACCATATTTCCTTCTCAATTAAACAAAATAATATTTCTCATATTCAATATTCTACTATTGTATTCCCTTCTTTTCAAAATTCTCACTTGTTTTCACAAAATCAAAATCAGTTTTGTTCACCAAAAAATTTGAATCATTAATAAATTCCAAATGAACACGAATATGCATCTTGCTTTAAATAAGCTTTCAAGAGAGAATTATTACGTACCTTGATCATATAAGAAATTTAACAACTTAAACATTCAACATAAACACTGGAATGCCAAAGAACATTGGTATTATCTTTTTTTTTCTTCCTAGAATTGAAACATAAACAACAACATATCTGTATCAAACATCGGAACCACTGATAGATCTCTGGCAAGTGCACCAAATACTATCGAAGTAGTAAAAATATCGTTCCCACGAGGACTGTTTTTAACTTCAATAATTCAATTTCGTTATATAATTAGGATGTATAAAATTTATTTTGTTTTGCCACTAAGCGGTAGATTTGGTTTGATTTTAATTAAATCAAGAAACAGAAAAGATTTGACTAAGAAAATAGGAGAGAAAGATGAGATCAGATCCGTCGAATCCTCTAAGTTCCCCTAATTGGTCTACTGCACCTATTTGTTATGAACCCTCTTCTAGTTTACGATGATTAACAAATTAGCCCTAATCAATCCCTTGAGTTAGGACCCTCTTCTTAAACTACAGCCCCTAATTCCTTAGGTGGTCTAATAATTCTTGAAGGTTTTACCGAACGTTAACCTATTATCACTAACAAACGATTATCTATTCCTAGACTAACCCTGTTTATTAGAACAATTCAATTAGGTCTAAGTTGAAAGCCATGGTCAGTGGTCATTCATTCTCACGAAAACAAGTTATATGTGATCAAGATATAAAAAGCATTAAGAACAATTGAATTGAATAAACTAGAATTGAATTCATAAACAAAATAGAGTTTCACAGCAACATGTGTCAATTAGGGTTACAAAGATTCATCTCGGATCTAATCTCTAAGAGATTTAGCTACTCATAATCGAGTTTACAAATAGCATAATCAATGAAATAATTAAAACATACATGAATTGGTAAAAGGATGAAGAAATCGCCCTTCTAGCCGTCTCCGATGTCTCAAAATCGCACTTTGCTCTCCAAAATCGTCCCCCTTGTTCTTCAGATTGAGTGCAGTATTTATAGAAGTCATGGGCCTGACCCATCAAAATCGCGCCGCGCCTTGTATTATGGCGTGCCGCGATTTCCTCCGAACAGACTTCAAATTTTAAGCTTTTTGCACTCCAGAACAGTATAAATTGCATGAGAACTCTATCAAAATGTCACAATAAGTCCCTAATATTACGTAATGACAGGATGTCATCACAACCCCAAACTTAAACCATTCCTTGTCCTCAAGGAATTTGCTTGCAACAGTGACAAACGACAGTAAAATAACAGTTACCTGACAAAACGATAGTACCCAAAAGTTCATTCTCCTTCTAGCTAAAGATGAGCTAGTTTGACTTGTTCGCATCCACCAATTCACAACTCCTCGCATCAAATTGAAACAGGGTTCTACCAGTCGACATGCAGGTCTACATATTACCATACGCTTGAAAAGTTTCTAAATATCAATCAAAGTCAATATCATTACACACTTTTGAGGTCTTTAGGGTTATAACGGGGCTTAGGTGAAAGGTGGGATATATTTGGATAAGTAGGCTACACAAAATTTGAGTTAGGCATTCCTACGGAAGTTATAGCACAAAATTCAATCCTTCAATCATTCACCTTGTGGAATAACAATCAATGCAAAGGTACTAGAGAATATTTTTAACATTTAGGGACAATCGAGTTTGAAGTTACTCGGATTTTAAATGTTTTGTCCCTTTTTCATCATTCAATTTCTTTTTTTTTTTTTGATACACCATTTTTGTGTATATTTTGCATGACAATCTCATATTTCTTTCATTTTTGTTCTCTTATTCTCTAGTACCCCCACCCCAAACTTAGTTGGTTGCAAATTCCAATAGCAACCCCAAACTTAATCTTTAGCAACATTCTACAATGCCTTAACTCAGAAATTCATTAAGGGATAAGTCCTAAAAAGTCTCTAGGCTTGTAATGTAGTTTGTCATCGAACAAAAAGTTCTAATCCTACCGGCTCACAATTGGTTAAGAAAGGATAAATTCAGCAAATTAAAACAGGGTAGGCTTCAAAAAGGCTCACAGGACCAAGCACTTTTGCCTCAGTGTGTAATTGACAAAGACCAATCAATAATAGAGAAACAATGCAAGTTCTAGAAATGTAGTTGCATGGAAAACTAATCTAAATATAAGTAAATTGAAAAACAAGATTTGGCAATGAACCTTATGGCTGAGATTTCTGGGAGTATGTGACTACCTAGCAACGCCGTACACTTCGCCTTTGAATCAAGTCACCCCTCCTTTAGAACTTTTGGAATACCGTTTCATCAAACAACTGTTACTAAACTGGAATAGGTCACATGAAACAAAACAAATTCATTAATAATAAACAAGTGCAGGAGCAATTACAATAGGGAAATAAGTTCAATGGACTTCGACATTAAAAAGAAGATAAAAAAGAAAATACATCAAAAGATAAATGACTGAAAAATAAAATACAAAGCAGAAAATGCTAATCCATCAGTAGATCAGCCCATGTCTTGATCATCATCCGAGTGTCCAGCCCCCGGTGTCCTCAATCCTTCGAAGATGCCATCCCCTTGATCTTGCTCGGTGTTGTTGAAATCATCAGTGATTTCCCTCCTCATGCGCAGCCCATATTCTTCTTGATGTGTAAAATATTGCTCCATGCGCTCACGGGAGCCTCCAAACCTCTCATAAGACCCACTAATTGGACCCATATGCAATTGAGCCTCCGCAGCAAACGCAGCTGAGAACCTAGGACGGTTCACCCACAGCTGGTCCGAAGTCTCATTCATCCAATTAGCTTGCACATGCATGAATTCCTCAAGCTTTGGATGAAGAGGAGCATAACCCCCTTGGCTACTACTCCCTCCTTGCTCCATTTGTTGTTGCCTTGCTGCTTCCCTCTCTCTCTCCTTGATGTAGCCTTCATATTTCTTGACAAACCCATCCATGACCGAGTCGGTGATCGGCTTCATATTGCTTGTGTTGAGATCACTATCATAAGCCGGCACCAACTGTTGCTCACACAACCAATTAATTAAGCTTCCATGTCCCAACTGTGTGGTGTTCCCGGTTGCTAGATCATGAAGACTATTGGCCAAGAGGCGGCCAATATCTATAGGGTGCCCCTTGATGATGGCATAGGCAGCAAGCACCCTCTTGAGAGGAATTTCAGAAGTGCAAGATGCACTCTCAAGAGTCTGGACCACATATGATACCCACGCCTTGGGTACCGGCAGCATCTCCGCATAAGTAAGCATCCGGGACTTTTTCCAAGTCGACCCAGGCCTACACATTGTTGTGATGATCTCATCAAATGTATCCTCCGTGATGGCAAATCTTTCCCTCCTCAGTTTTTCTACCCAACACTCCTCCGGTGCTTGAACATTCAGCCATGCGTTGAGAGCATCCGGGCTGAAATCAATATACTTCCCTCGAACAAAAGATTGAAAGGGTGTATCGGACACCCTTGCATTTGCAAAGAATTCGACGATCACCGTTTTGTTGTTTGCCTCGTCGATCATTTCATTCAATCTCGTCCACCCCCTCCTTCTTAATTCAGACTCAAAGAAAGGATATTTCACTAGTTTTGTGAAATCAAACTTCCTCTCCCCTATGACTTCGAAACTTTTCATAGATTGATGGAACTCTTGGGCTAGGTCATTGATGAAATGGATGGCGTTTTCTGGTGGTTCGGATGCGGCACGAGGACGTTTGGATTTGCTTGAGGATGGCTTGGGGTTGGTGGCTTTCTTGGAGCGGGTGTTTCTTTGGTTTGAGGCCATTTGTGAGTGAAAGGAAGATGGTGAATAGAAAATTTGTGGAGTTTTGGAAAATTGGTGAATTGTGGAGGTTTAGGTTGATGAATGGATGATGAATTTGTGGTTTGATGATGGTTAGGAAGTGAAAATTGAGATGAAGATGAAGAGAATTCGTGAATGGAAGTTTAGGGAAGTTTTGGTAGAGAAAGGTAAGAAGAATGGAATGAAAATGATGATGAACAGTGAAGAATTTATAGGCCTGTTTGGGCAAAATCGCGGCACGCCAAAATGCAAGGCGCGGCGCGATTTTGCGTTGCAACGGTCAATAACGGGCAGATTTTGTAACGGCTAGTAACGGATAGTTCCAACGGCTATTTTTTTTCACAAAACAGTCAAAATCGCGCCGCGCCATGTATATAGGCGTGCCGCGATTTTGGTGAAACAGGGGGTAATTCCTTGCTTTCTCAGGCCAAAAATTTTGTTTTCTTGAAAAATGCCTGAGTCCCTTGGATTTTTGAAAAACTTTTGAGGAGAGAATCATGCAAGACATCAGTACCTTGCATGATTTTCTTGGCAAGAGGTATCTTTGAACAAAATTTTAAAACTTCCCTGCCTTGTATTAAAAGAAAAGAAAAATATTTTTGTGTTTTTATTTTTTGAAAGCAATAAAATCATACCTGAAAAATAAATAGTGGGTTGCCTCCCACTCAGCGCTTCTTTATCGTCACTAGCTTGACTGATGACTATTTCTAAGGATCATATGATGTGGCTCCCTCTTCATTGTTTGGGAGTCCTCCTTTACGGTACCGTTTCAGCTTTTGTTCCTTACCCTTGAAAGTTCCTTGTGCACCAGACTTCTTTAGGTCTACAGCTTCATCAACAGGCTTGTTTCTTGCCAACCCTTCGTCACAGTACCTCCTAATTCTTTCCAAAGTATCAGAGAGAGTTGAATGCATACACCATCGAAAAGCAGCCGGCCCATTACGCATCCCATAGGGAATCCTTCTATAAGCCAATTTACCACCTGGACCAGTGGTAGTAGTCTTTATTTCATTTTTACCAGTTGTCAATCCCCCATACTTGTTGTCACGGATGTCTCCTGATGATTGTTGGTGCATCTGTTCTTTGCTTACTTCCAGTTGCTTAACACCCTCTATCTTTCCAAGATCTTCAATCACTTCTTGTCTATCTATAGATTCCACACTTTCCACCTCCGTAGATTGAATAGATTGAGATTCAAGTGTTTTATCTTCGACAGTTTCTTCCACAACATCAATCCGGTAACACTTGGGATTCTCATCTTGGTGTTTCATTGCCTCAAAGATATTGAAGACTACCTGCTCCTTATGGAATCTCAACATTAGCTCTCCACGCTCAACATCAATCAAAGCACGACCAGTTGCAAGGAAAGGCCTCCCTAGAATGAGTGGCATGTCTTCATCTTCAGCCATATCTAGGACCACAAAATCTGCTGGGAACACCAAGTCATTAACCTTGACTAGCACATCTTCAAGTATACCGAAAGGGTAAGAGATTGACCGATCAGCTAAAGTGATGGTCATTCTTGTTGGTTTTGGTTCCCCACATTTAAGCTTCTTCATCATTGAAAGTGGCATCAGATTTATACTTGCTCCCAAATCACATAAAGCTCTTCCAATGTCTACCGGTCCAATTGAACAAGGGATAGTAAAAGCACCAGGATCCTTCAGCTTAGGTGGCAGCTTCTTTTGAAGAATAGCACTACAATTCTCAGAAAGTGCTATGTTCTCATCATCCTTAGGCTTCCTTCTTTTGGTTAACAAGTCTTTCATGAACTTAGCATACAACGGCATTTGATCAAGGGCTTCACCGAAAGGAATATTCACCTGAAGTTGTGAGAAAAGTTGCATGAACTTCTTGAATTGGCCTTCATCCTTTTCTTTCTTCTTCGAAAGGTGAGGGTATGGAAGCTTCACATATGATGGAATAACCTGTGGTTTGTCTCCATCTTTCAAAATTTGACTCTTCGACTTCCTCAAGATTGAATCTTCATCAATTAATCTCTCACTTTTTTCTCCCTCTATTTTTTTCTTCCTTTCGTTTTCAACTACTCCATGATCATTTTCTTTTTCAACTACACCCTCATCATTCTTTTCAACTACATCATTCTCCTCCACCTCAACTACTTCATCAACCTTCTTTGGAGCTTTTGGAACTAAAGGTGTCAAAACCTTTTTGCTCCTCAGTTCAATAGCATTGCAAGACTCATTCTTAGGGTTATCTTTAGTGTTACCTGAGAATCCGCCTTTGTTTTGTTCAGCCAACTGCTTAGCTAATTGCCCCAGTTGAGTTTCAAGCATCTTCCTAGAAGCTTCATTGTTCTTTCTTTTAGCTTCTTGACTCTTCTTCATCTCTTCAAAGTTGCCTTGAGTCATCTTCATGAAGTTCATCATAGTTTCCTCAAGAGCTGATGGCTTCCTTTGTTGTTGTTGAGGAGGAGTTAGCATCTGAGAGTTCAAAGCATTGTTGTTTGAGTAGCTTAGATTTGGATGCTTATTAATGCCTGAATTGTAGTATTGATTCTGCCTTTGATATCCTCCCATGAAGTTAGCTTCTTCACTTGATCCTTCCGGAACACATTCACCGTTGGGATGTTCTTCACCACATAAGTCACATTTGATTGCAGCCACTTGTTGTTGCTTATGCGCCAAAGTGAACCCTTGAAACTCCTTAGTTAGAGCTTCGATCTGTTTGTTCATTGCTGCTTGGTTGGCAAGGATAGCAGTTTGTTCACTTACCCCAAACACTCCTCTTTCTTTCTTTTTAGCTTGATCACGATACTCATTGCCAGCCATGTTTTCAATTAGAGCTTGAACTTCATGATCAGTTTTACTTTTGAGACTACCTCCCGCGGAAGCATCTAAGAACATTCGAGTGTTTGGTGTTACCCCCTCAGTGAAGATTTGGAGGTATTGCTTCTCGGTGAACTCATGATTAGGGCATCTCTTGAGAAGCAAATTGAATCGCTCCCAAGCATCATACAATGATTCACCTTCTCCTTGCTTGAAGTTAGAGATCTCCATCTTCTTGTCCCAATACTTAGACATAGGGAAGTATTTCTCCAAGAACTTCAGCTCTAACTCTTCCCATGTTTGGACAGTCCCGTTTGGAATTGTTAGCAACCAATCTTTTGCTCTTCCCGTCAAGGTGAAAGGAAATAGCCTTAGCTTCTTTTGTGCTTCAGTCACGGTGGCTGGTTGCACACAAAACTCACAGGTTTCAGCAAAACGGCTCAAGTGTTCATGAGGACTCATAGCTTCAGTCCCATCGAATTGCTTGTCCCTCAAACCATTGAGGACAGTTGTCTTGATGTCGAACGCTACGGGGTTAGCTGGTTGAAAAGTGTGGGTCAGTTGACCGCGATGAGTGGCTAACCCGTAGTCTCCAAGCTTAGGTCTTGGTGGTACAACTCCTTCTCCTTCCATAGTTGCAGATTTAGGAGAAGAGATTGTTTCAGATTCACTTGAGAGTTGCTCCGGTACTTGTTCTCGAACACCCGGTGGAACGGATTGAGCTAACCTTTGCGATCGGACAGCTTTCCGAAGTGCTCTAGCAGTTCTTTCAATCTCCGGATCGTACTCTAAGTCGTCAGAGCTCTGTTTACCTCGCATAAACAGCAAAATACCTTAGTAGCACTGCACAACGCAAAGTAATCAAGTGAATATGAAAACAGAAAAATAAAAATTAAAAACAGAAAATTAAATTGCAAAAACCCTAAACTATAACGTAATTGCCTTGTTGAAATAATTCAACAGTCCCCGGCAGCGGCGCCAAAAACTTGATAGATCTCTGGCAAGTGCACCAAATACTATCGAAGTAGTAAAAATATCGTTCCCACGAGGACTGTTTTTAACTTCAATAATTCAATTTCGTTATATAATTAGGATGTATAAAATTTATTTTGTTTTGCCACTAAGCGGTAGATTTGGTTTGATTTTAATTAAATCAAGAAACAGAAAAGATTTGACTAAGAAAATAGGAGAGAAAGATGAGATCAGATCCGTCGAATCCTCTAAGTTCCCCTAATTGGTCTACTGCACCTATTTGTTATGAACCCTCTTCTAGTTTACGATGATTAACAAATTAGCCCTAATCAATCCCTTGAGTTAGGACCCTCTTCTTAAACTACAGCCCCTAATTCCTTAGGTGGTCTAATAATTCTTGAAGGTTTTACCGAACGTTAACCTATTATCACTAACAAACGATTATCTATTCCTAGACTAACCCTGTTTATTAGAACAATTCAATTAGGTCTAAGTTGAAAGCCATGGTCAGTGGTCATTCATTCTCACGAAAACAAGTTATATGTGATCAAGATATAAAAAGCATTAAGAACAATTGAATTGAATAAACTAGAATTGAATTCATAAACAAAATAGAGTTTCACAGCAACATGTGTCAATTAGGGTTACAAAGATTCATCTCGGATCTAATCTCTAAGAGATTTAGCTACTCATAATCGAGTTTACAAATAGCATAATCAATGAAATAATTAAAACATACATGAATTGGTAAAAGGATGAAGAAATCGCCCTTCTAGCCGTCTCCGATGTCTCAAAATCGCACTTTGCTCTCCAAAATCGTCCCCCTTGTTCTTCAGATTGAGTGCAGTATTTATAGAAGTCATGGGCCTGACCCATCAAAATCGCGCCGCGCCTTGTATTATGGCGTGCCGCGATTTCCTCCGAACAGACTTCAAATTTTAAGCTTTTTGCACTCCAGAACAGTATAAATTGCATGAGAACTCTATCAAAATGTCACAATAAGTCCCTAATATTACGTAATGACAGGATGTCATCAACCACCAATTGTAATAATTCTACGTCTCAATTGTAACGAGTATTCCAAACTGCATTGTTGTCATTTCACTTAGATTTAAGAGTCCCTTTAGTTGATAGTTTCGTAAAACCGTGCTTCCCAATCTCCTATCTATTATAGTTTTGATTTTCATTGTAGTATCAATTCAAGCTTTTACTTTTTTTTTTTTTTTATGGAGTTCAATCTCAATTTTGCTAGCAGGATTTTCTGAAGAAAGTTTGCCCTTGATCTTCAATTTCTTTGGTCTTTCATCTTTAAACCAAACGTATATTTGTTGTAAACAGATGGTGTTACTGTTCAAAAAACAAATAAGTTAATACACTACGCTCAAGCACTTTTGTAAACCAGAAAAATTGTAGTTATATACTGTTACCTTACACTTTCGTTCCAACTTCTAGACATGGGAGTTTCCCCTCTAGATTGCCTCAAAATTGTAAAGTTCCAATTTTGTAAAGTTCCAATTTTCCAAGACAGACCAGACCATAAAATAATCTGACCTTTTTAGCACTAGATTATTTAACTCAAATAAAAACTTAGTTAAACCGGACCAACTCTTTGGGTTTCAGGTTGATGCACTGCCAACATAAGACACATGTTAACATTTCCCGGACACAAAGAAGAGTGGATAAAGGAAAATGACGGAAATGCAAAATAAACAAATGACAAGTTGATCGCATGCGAGATTTTGAGGCGATGCATTATTTTTATGTTTTATCACTTTCGATTTCTCAACAATTGAGTTAATCCAACGACTTAGATTTGATTCATACGTCTATTGTAGTATTGTTTCCAAAAAAATTATAAGCAAAAAAACAAAAAAGAAGTTATTCATGTAAAGTGAGATTTTTTTTTTTTTACAAAGTTACCAATGTAAAGTGAACTCTTAACTTTTATTTGTGTGTTGTTTACTTCATATTAAGTTTTGTTCAGAAAAATAGAAAAATCAACTTAAAAAATGTTAATTTTTATGTGGTAGTCGGGGTTTGAACCCCGTTATGATACAATGTCCTTAACAACTGAGCTAAGCTTACGAGGACAACTTAAAAAATGTTCGTTAATACTATTGTTTAAGCCCGCCGTTAACATTTATTTATTTCAAATCAAAATATAAAATATATTGCTATAAAAGATATTGCAAAATACAAAATAAATTCAAATAAAAAAGAGGTATGTGATCATGTTATCTCATTGTTTGAGGAGAGTCTTTTTCATTCTCTATTTATGTCCAACCACTACACATGCCTCTCACTCATATCTCATATAACTGAAAATACAAAGAGAGAAAACACATAATAAAGCATCTTATTGTTTTCTGGACATGAACTATACATGCTCACACCCACAATATAAACAATTGGCTGCAATTGAATTTGAGAGAGAGCAACAAGGATAATAACAAAAAGTAGAAGAGAAAATCCTCACTTTGTTTGCACTATTATCATTTCCTATTAGATTGTGACCCTCACGTTATATGTGCCTATTTTATTTATATATTTACATGTTATATTATGCATTGTGAGTCTAATTATTTGATAATATTGTCGATCTAATTAAGCACAATAACTGAGAAAATATATCTTTTAAACAAAGTTATAGGATTACATATTTTAAATATTTAGTTGCAAAATCTAAGCGTTCCAAATATGTGAAAGAAAAATTCAAGTGTTTTAGCACTTTTGTTATGCTAATTGATAGATATCTGGCAAGTGTACCAAAAACTATCGAAGTAGTAATAAATATCGATCCACAAGGACTGTGTTAATTTCAATTCTAGCAAGCTCGTTATACGTTAGGATGTGTAAAATTTGTATTTGGGTGCCCTTAGGAAATAAAAGTTTGTTTTAATCAGATTTGATTAAAGTAGAGAAAATTCGAAAGAAAATTATATTGAGATGAATGGTTAAGCCGGTGAATCCGCTATTGCTTTATATGAAAAGTCTACCTCTCTTTATTCTCAATTACTACTCAGTTTTTACGATAAATTAACTAAGTGGTTTTGATCAATCTCTTGACTCAAAACCCTTTCCTAAGTTATAGCCCTATTAATCTCTTAACTTGATTGAATAACCGCGGAAGCAATATTGGAACGTTAATTCATGTATCATAACCCTCAATTTCCTATCTCTAGGCTCCTAGTGTTGAGTTAAACAAAATTACTATTTCAGGATTAAAAGCTAGGGCTAGTAGTCATTCAATTACTAATATCAATTCATGTGATTGCAAGAAGCTAGGGCTAGTAGTCATACAAAACAATAACATGAAAAGCAATAAACACAAGTAATTCTGAATAAAAACTGAATATCATTGATCATAGAGAGAGTTCAACTACAAAATCATATATTACAATAGTTTCATCATGGCTTAACCAAACTAAAGGTTTAGCTACTCATAGCTAAACAATCATAAGAAATAACAAGAGAAAACATACATAAATCTAACCAACAGGGTGTTGGTATGAGATTCAGGGCTCGTTCCTTGGTTTCCTGTCGTCCTCAGTGCTCAAAATCGCAATAATAATCAGTACCAAAACCCTTGCTAGCAGCTGGATATTTATAGAAAGAAATTAGGGTTTCAGAAAAAGCCCATCATCGTGCCATGTTACGGTCTAGTCGTGGCACGATGCTTCATTAATCCTACGTAGCAGCAGACAAAATCAACCATCGTGGCACGTTGCATATTGCTTCGTGCCACGAAATTTCCAGAGCTGAATCCTTTGTCCCACGCTTCCTTCAACGTGCCACGATGCAGGAGAACGTGGCACGATGCTTGTATTTTAGGCAATTTTCCTTGGTTTCTTGAAGTTTCTTCTTTTGAGCTCTTGTTCCTGTTTTGGCTTGATTTCACCATGAATTCATTGCAGTTGACTCTCTAAATGCTATAATAAAGTCCTAAATATGACTAAATAACTAGTGTTGATGCACTGTCATCACTAATATAGTTGTTGGCTTTTCTTGAAAATTGCTATCGTTTGTTCTGGTTGGATTGAAATGGGTCATTGTCTTTGTAGAACTTGTATTTTGCAAATAGAAAAATATCTAATAAGGAGTAGTTTATTCGCAATTTGCAATATATACTCTTTTGTACAACTTAATCTTTGAAATATTATCCCCAGGTACTAGGTTCGATTCCCACGGGAGGCAAAAACACTACTAGAGGAGGGGGGTAGTGATTAAGCTTGTGAGTAACAGTGTCGGGGTAGTGGGACGGCTGAGTGTGGGACCCACCTGGGCTATCACAAAAAAAGGCTCAATTGGTAGTGGGAATGCATTGAAGTAGTACTTATCCCCAGGTACTAGGTTCGATTCCCACGGGAGGCAAAAACACTACTAGAGGAGGGGGGTAGTGATTAAGCTTGTGAGTAACAGTGCCGGGGTAGTGGGACGGCTGAGTGTGGGACCCACCTGGGCTGTTACAGGCCTCAGTGCCAAACCGGTCAAAAGCATTGCTCTGCAGCGACCTCTGACGGTGCTGATCAGCAGCAAGAGAAAGCTCCGCTCCAAAGTAAGGACCGTCCACATACAGCTGTGATGATGTATCTTGAGCCCAGCAAGCCATACCTCCTAAGTAATCCATCATCATCGGGTGTAGTGGTGGGTATTGAAGCGCATCCTCCTGCATAGGCTGTGCCTGAGATTGTCCTCCACGCTCTCTCTGAACCGGTGGTCCTTCACGACCCTTCTTCTTCTCGAACTTCACCATGGCAGTATCATCAATAGCTCCCTTTGACTTAAGCATGATGTCTCCAAGCTCCTCCGGGACATCCTCCTTCTTACACAAAGCATTAATCAAGCAAACGTGCCCTAAATGCACCGAAGTCCCACAATTTGCCATTTCCTTAAGACTCAAATTGATCAGTCGCCCAACATTTATCCCATAGCCAAAGATAATGGCCTCCAGAATATACAACCTCTCCATAGGCAATTCAGATGTAGCAGAAACACCTTCTAAGGTAGAATGAATGAATGAAGCCCAAGCTTTGTATTGTGGTGATAGATCTCTGGCAAGTGCACCAAATACTATCGAAGTAGTAAAAATATCGATCCCACGAGGACTGTTTTTGACTTCAATAATTCAATCGCGTTATATAATTAGGATGTATAAAAGTTATTTTTGGTTTGCCACTAGGCAGTAGATTTGGTTTGATTTTAAGAAATCAAATAAAATAGAATAGATTTGATTAAGAAAATATGGAGAGAGATGAGATCAGGTCTTCGAATCCTCTATGTTTCCCCTAATTGGTTACTGCACCTATTATTACTAATGATTCTCTAGTTCCACGATGGTTAACAAATTAGCCCTAATCAATCCCTTGAGTTAGAACCCTCTTTTTAAACTACAGCCCCTAATTCCTTAGGTGGTCTAATAATCATCAAAGGTTTAAGCACGTTAACCTAATATCACTAACAAACGATTATCCATTCCTAGACTAACCATGTTTATTAGAACAATTCAATTAGGTCTAAGTCGAAAGCTATGGTCAGTAGTCATTCGTTCTCACAAAATCATGTTTATATTTGATCAGGATATAAAAAGCATTAAGAACAATTGAATTGAATGAAAACTAGAATATCATTAATAAGTAATAGAGTTTCACAGCAACATGTATCAATTAGGGTTACATAGATTCATCTCTGACCTAATCTCTGAGAGATTTAGCTACTCATAATCGAGTTTACAAATAGCATAATCAATGAAATAATTAAAACATACATGAATTGGTAAAAGGATGAAGAAACCGCCCTTCTAGCCGTCTCTGATGTCTCAAAATCGCACTTTGCTCTCCAAAATCGTAACCCTTGTTCTTCAGCTTGAGTGCAGTATTTATAGAAGTCATGGGCCTGACCCATCAAAATCGCGCCGCGCCTTGTTAATTGGCGTGCCGCGATTTCCTCTTTACAGGAAGTGTGTATTTTTGCTTCAAAAATCGCAGCACGGCTTGAAATTGGCGTGGCGCGATTTCCTTCGAACAGACTTCAACATTTAAGCTTTTTGCACTCCAGAACAGTAGAAATTGCATAAGAACTCTATCAAAATGTCACAATAAGTCCCTAATATTACGTAATGACAGAATGTCATCACAACCCCAAACTTAAACCATTCCTTGTCCTCAAGGAATTTGCTTGCAACAGTGACAAACGACCGTAAAATAACAGTTACCTGACAAAACGATAGTACCCAAAAGTTCATTCTCCTTCTAGCTAAAGATGAGCTAGTTTGACTTGTTCGCATCCACCAATTCACAACTCCACGCAACAATATGAAATAGGGTTCTACCAGTCGACATGCAGGTCTACATATTACCATATGCTTGAAAAGTTTCTAAACATCAATCAAAGTCAATATCATTACACACTTTTGAGGTCTTTAGGGTTATAACGGGGCTTAGGTGAAAGGTGGGATATATTTGGATAAGTAGGCTACACAAAATTTGAGTTAGGCATTCCTACGGAAATTAAAGCACAAAATTCAATCCTTCGATCATTCACCTTGTGGAGATACAATCAATGCAAAGGTACTAGAGAACATTTTTAACATTTAGGGACACTCGAGTTTGAAGTTACTCGAATTTTAGATGTTTTGTCCCTTTTTCATCATTCAATTTCTTTTTTTTTTGATACACCATTTTTGTGTGTATTTTGCATGTCAATTTCATATTTCTTTTCATTTTTGTTCTCTAATTCTCTAGTACCCCCACCCCAAACTTAGTTGGTTGCAAATTCCAATAGCAACCCCAAACTTAATCTTTAGCAACATTCTACAATGCCTTAACTCAGAAAATACATTAAGGGACAAGTCCTAAAAGTCTCTAGGCTTGTAATGTAGTTTGTCACCGAACAAAAAGTTCTAATCCTACCGGCTCACAATTGGTTAAGAAAGGATAAATTTAACAAATTAAAACAGGGTAGGCTTCAAAAAGGCTCACAGGACCAAGCACTTTTGCCTCAGTGTGTAATTGACAAAGACCAATCAATAATAGAGAAACAATGCAAGTTCTAGAAATGTAGTTGCATGGAAAACTAATCTAAATATAAGTAAATTGAAAAATAAATTTGGCAATGAACCTTATGGCTGAGATTTCTGGGAGTATGTGACTACCTAGCAACGCCGTACACTTCGCCTTTGAATCAAGTCACCCCTCCTTTAGAACTTTTGGAATACCGTTTCATCAAACAACTGTTACTAAACTGGAATAGGTCACATGAAACAAAACAAATTCATTAATAATAAACAAGTGCATGAGCAATTACAATAGGGAAATAAGTTCAATGGACTTTGACATTAAAAAGAAAATACAAAGAAAATACATTAAAAGAAAAATGACAGAAAAATAAAATACAAAGCAGAAAATGCTAATCCATCAGTAGATCAGCCCATGTCCTGATCATCATCCGAGTGTCCAGCCCCCGGTGTCCTCAATCCTTCAAAGATGCCATCCCCTTGATCTTGCTCGGTGGTATTGAAATCATCAGTGATTTCCCTCCTCATGCGCAGCCCATACTCTTCTTTATGTGTAAAATATTTCTCCATGCGCTCACGGGAGCCTCCAAACCTCTCATAAGACCCACTAATCGGACCCATATGCAATTGAGCCTCCGCAGCAAACGCAGCTGAGAACCTAGGACGGTTCACCCACAGCTGGTCCGAAGTCTCATTCATCCAATTAGCTTGCACATGCATAAATTCCTCAAGCTTTGGGTGAAGAGGAGCATAACCCCCTTGGCTACTACTCCCTCCTTGCTCCATTTGTTGTTGCCTCGCTGCCTCCCTCTCTCTCTCCTTCAAGTAGCCTTCATATTTCTTGACAAACCCATCCATGACCGAGTCGGTGATCGGCTTCATATTGCTTGTGTTGAGATCACTATCATAAGCCGGCATCAACTGTTGCTCACACAACCAATTAATTAAGCTTCCATGTCCCAATTGTGTGGTGTTCCCGGTTGCTAGATCATGAAGACTATTGGCCAAGAGGCGGCCAATATCTATAGGGTGCCCCTTGATGATGGCATAGGCAGCAAGCACCCTCTTGAGAGGAATTTCAGAAGTGCAAGATGCACTCTCAAGAGTCTGGACCACATATGATACCCACGCCTTGGGTACCGGCAGCATCTCCGCATAGGTAAGCATCCGGGACTTTTTCCAAGTCGACCCAGGCCTACACATGGTGGTGATGATCTCATCAAAGGTATCCTCCGTAATAGCAAATCTTTCCCTCCTCAATTTTTCAACCCAACACTCCTCCGATGCTTGAACATTCAGCCATGCGTTGAGAGCATCCGGGCTGAAATCAATGTACTTTCCTCGAACAAAAGATTGAAAGGGTGTATCGGACACCCTTGCATTTGTAAAGAATTCGACGATCACCGTTTTGTTGTTTGCCTCGTCGATCATCTCATTCAATCTCGTCCACCCCCTCCTTCGTAATTCAGACTCAAAGAAAGGATATTTCACAAGCTTTGTGAAATCAAACTTCCTTTCTCCTATGACTTCAAAACTCTTCATAGATTGATGGAACTCTTGGGCTAGGTCATTGATGAAATGGATGGCGTTTTCGGGTGGTTCGGATGCGGCACGAGGGCGTTTGGATTTGCTTGTGGATGGTTTTGGGTTGGTGGTTTTCTTTGAGCGGGTGTTTCTTTGGTTGGAGGCCATTTGTGGTTTGGGAAGATGGTGAATGGAAAGTTTTGTGAAGTTTGGGAAAGTTTTGAATGATTGTGGTTTGATGGTGGTTTGGATTGATGAATTTGTGATTGGAATGTTGGTTTGATGATGGTTAGGAAGTGAAAAAGGAGATGAAGATGATAAAAATTCGTGAGTAGAAGTTTAGGGAAGTTTTGGTAGAGAAAGTTAGGAAGAATGGAATGAAAATGGTGATGAACAGTGAAGGTTTTATAGTGCTGTTTGGGCAAAATCGCGGCACGCCAATATACAAGGCGCGGCGCGATTTTGCATTGTAACGGGCAATAACGGGCAAATTTGTAACGGCTAGTAACGGCTATAAGTCCAACGGCTATTTTTTTTCATATAACAGCCAAAATCGCGCCGCGGTAATGACCAGGCGTGCCGCGATTTTGGTATAACAGGGAGTCATGCTTGCTGCTTCTGAAAATCGCGCTGCGGCCATATATAGGCGCGGCGCGATTTTGAATGCACAGGGGGGAATTCCTTGCTTTCTCAGGCCAAAAATTTTGTTTTCTTGAAAAATGCCTGAGTTCATTGAATCTTTGAAAAACTTTTGAGGAGAAAATCATGCAAGACATCAGTACCTTGCATGATTTTCTTGGCAAGAGGTATCTTTGAACAAATTTTTAAAACTTTCCTGCCTCGTATCAAAAGAAAAGAAAAATATTTTTGTGTTTTTATTTTTGAAAGCAATAAAATCATACCTGAAAAATAAATAGTGGGTTGCCTCCCACACAGCGCTTCTTTACCGTCACTAGCTTGACTGATGACTATCCCTAAGGATCAGTTGATGTGGCTCCCTCTTCATTGTTTGGGAGTCCTCCTTTACGGTACCGTTTCAGCTTTTGTTCCTTACCCTTGAAAGTTCCTTGTGCACCAGACTTCCTTAGGTCCACAGCTTCATCAATAGGCTTGTTTCTTGCCAACCCTTCGTCACAGTACCTCCTAATTCTTTCTAAAGTATCAAAGAGAGTTGAAAGCATACACCATTGAAAAGCAGCCGGCCCATTACGCATCCCATAGGGAATCCTCTTATAAGCCAATTTACCACCTGGACCAGTGGTAGTAGTCTTTATTTCATTGTTACCAGTTGTCAATCCCCCATACTTGTTGTCACGGATGTCTCCTGATGATTGTTGTTTCATCTGTTCTTTGCTTACTTCCAGTTGCTTAACACCCTCTATTATTCCAACATCTTCAATCACTTATTGTCTGTCTATAGATTCCACACTTTCCACCTCCGTAGATTGAATAGGTTGAGATTCAAGGGATTTATCTTCGACTGTTTCTCCCACAACGTCAATCCGGTAACACTTGGGATTCTCATCTTGGTGCTTAATTGCCTCAAAGATATTGAAGGCTACCTGCTCCTTATGGAACCTCAACATTAGCTCTCCACGTTCAACATCAATCAAAGCACGACCAGTTGCAAGGAAAGGTCTCCCTAGAATGAGTGACATTTCTTCATCTTCAGCCATATCTAGGACCACAAAATCTGCTGGGAACACCAAGTCATTAACCTTGACTAGTACATCTTCAAGTATACCGAAGGGATAAGAGATTGACCGATCAGCTAAAGTAATGGTCATTCTTGTTGGTTTTGGTTCCCCACACTTAAGCTTCTTCATCATTGAAAGTGGCATCAGATTTATACTTGCTCCCAAGTCACATAAAGCTCTACCAATGTCTACCGGTCCAATTGAACAAGGGATAGTAAAAGCACCAGGATCCTTCAGCTTAGGTGGCAGCTTCTTTTGAAGAATAGCACTACAATTCTCAGAAAGTGCAATGTTCTCATCATCCTTAGGCTTCCTTCGCTTAGTCAACAAGTCTTTCATGAACTTAGCATATAACGGCATTTGATCAAGAGCTTCGCCGAAAGGAATGTTCACCTGAAGTTGTGAGAAAAGTTGCATGAACTTCTTGAATTGGCCTTCATCCTTTTCTTTCTTCTTTGAAAGGTGAGGGTATGGAAGCTTCACATATGATGGAACAATTTGTGGTTTATCTCCATCTTTCAAAATTTGACTCTTCGACTTCCTCAATATTGAATCTTCATCAATTAACTTCTCACTTTTTTCTCCCTCTATTTTTTTCTTCCTTTCGTTTTCAACTACTCCATGATCATTTTCTTTTTCAACTACACCCTCATCATTTTTTTCAACTACATCATTCTCCTCTACCTCAACTACTTCATCAACTTTCTTTGGAGCTTTTGGAACTAAAGGTGTCAAAACCTTTTTGCTCCTCAATTCAATAGCATTACAAGACTCATTCTTAGGGTTATCTTTAGTGTTACCTGAGAATCCGCCTTTGTTTTGTTCAGCCAACTGCTTAGCTAATTGCCCCAGTTGAGTTTCAAGCATCTTCCTAGAAGCTTCATTGTTCTTTCTTTCAGCTTCTTGACTCTTCTTCATCTCTTCAAAGTTGCCTTGAGTCATCTTCATGAAATTCATCATAGTTTCCTCAAGAGCTGATGGCTTCCTTTGTTGTTGTTGAGGAGGAGTGAGCATCTGAGAGTTCAAAGCATTGTTATTTGAGTAGCTTAGATTGGGATGCTTGTTGATGCCTGAATTGTAGTATTGATTCTGCCTTTGATAACCTCCCATGAAGTTAGCTTCTTCATTTGATCCTTCTGGAACACATTCACCGTTGGGATGTTCTTCACCACATAAGTCACACTTGATTGCAGCCACTTGTTGTTGCTTATGAGCCAAAGTGAAGCCTTGAAACTCCTTAGTTAGAGCTTCGATTTGTTTATTCATAGCTGCTTGGTTAGCAAGAATAGCAGTTTGTTCACTCACCCCAAACACTCCTTTCTTTCTTTTTAGCTTGATCACGATACTCATTGCCAGCCATGTTTTCAATTAGAGCTTGAACTTCATGATCAGTTTTGCTCTTGAGACTACCTCCCGCGGAAGCATCTAAGAACATTCTAGTGTTTGGTGTGACCCCCTCAATGAAGATTTGGAGGTATTGCTTCTCGGTGAACTCATGATTAGGGCATCTCTTAAGAAGCAAATTGAATCGCTCCCAAGCATCATACAATGATTCACCTTCTCCTTGCTTGAAGTTAGAGATCTCCATCTTCTTGTCCCAATACTTAGACATAGGGAAGTATTTCTCCAAGAACTTCAGCTCTAACTCTTCCCATGTTTGGACAGTCCCAGGTACTAGGTTCGATTCCCACGGGAGGCAAAAACACTACTAGAGGAGGGGGGTAGTGATTAAGCTTGTGAGTAACAGTGTCGGGGTAGTGGGACGGCTGAGTGTGGGACCCACCTGGGCTATCACAAAAAAAGGCTCAATTGGTAGTGGGAATGCATTGAAGTAGTACTTATCCCCAGGTACTAGGTTCGATTCCCACGGGAGGCAAAAACACTACTAGAGGAGGGGGGTAGTGATTAAGCTTGTGAGTAACAGTGCCGGGGTAGTGGGACGGCTGAGTGTGGGACCCACCTGGGCTGTTACAGGCCTCAGTGCCAAACCGGTCAAAAGCATTGCTCTGCAGCGACCTCTGACGGTGCTGATCAGCAGCAAGAGAAAGCTCCGCTCCAAAGTAAGGACCGTCCACATACAGCTGTGATGATGTATCTTGAGCCCAGCAAGCCATACCTCCTAAGTAATCCATCATCATCGGGTGTAGTGGTGGGTATTGAAGCGCATCCTCCTGCATAGGCTGTGCCTGAGATTGTCCTCCACGCTCTCTCTGAACCGGTGGTCCTTCACGACCCTTCTTCTTCTCGAACTTCACCATGGCAGTATCATCAATAGCTCCCTTTGACTTAAGCATGATGTCTCCAAGCTCCTCCGGGACATCCTCCTTCTTACACAAAGCATTAATCAAGCAAACGTGCCCTAAATGCACCGAAGTCCCACAATTTGCCATTTCCTTAAGACTCAAATTGATCAGTCGCCCAACATTTATCCCATAGCCAAAGATAATGGCCTCCAGAATATACAACCTCTCCATAGGCAATTCAGATGTAGCAGAAACACCTTCTAAGGTAGAATGAATGAATGAAGCCCAAGCTTTGTATTGTGGTGATAGATCTCTGGCAAGTGCACCAAATACTATCGAAGTAGTAAAAATATCGATCCCACGAGGACTGTTTTTGACTTCAATAATTCAATCGCGTTATATAATTAGGATGTATAAAAGTTATTTTTGGTTTGCCACTAGGCAGTAGATTTGGTTTGATTTTAAGAAATCAAATAAAATAGAATAGATTTGATTAAGAAAATATGGAGAGAGATGAGATCAGGTCTTCGAATCCTCTATGTTTCCCCTAATTGGTTATTGCACCTATTATTACTAATGATTCTCTAGTTCCACGATGGTTAACAAATTAGCCCTAATCAATCCCTTGAGTTAGAACCCTCTTTTTAAACTACAGCCCCTAATTCCTTAGGTGGTCTAATAATCATCAAAGGTTTAAGCACGTTAACCTAATATCACTAACAAACGATTATCCATTCCTAGACTAACCATGTTTATTAGAACAATTCAATTAGGTCTAAGTCGAAAGCTATGGTCAGTAGTCATTCGTTCTCACAAAATCATGTTTATATTTGATCAGGATATAAAAAGCATTAAGAACAATTGAATTGAATGAAAACTAGAATATCATTAATAAGTAATAGAGTTTCACAGCAACATGTATCAATTAGGGTTACATAGATTCATCTCTGACCTAATCTCTGAGAGATTTAGCTACTCATAATCGAGTTTACAAATAGCATAATCAATGAAATAATTAAAACATACATGAATTGGTAAAAGGATGAAGAAATCGCCCTTCTAGCCGTCTCTGATGTCTCAAAATCGCACTTTGCTCTCCAAAATCGTAACCCTTGTTCTTCAGCTTGAGTGCAGTATTTATAGAAGTCATGGGCCTGACCCATCAAAATCGCGCCGCGCCTTGTTAATTGGCGTGCCGCGATTTCCTCTTTACAGGAAGTGTGTATTTTTGCTTCAAAAATCGCAGCACGGCTTGAAATTGGCGTGGCGCGATTTCCTTCGAACAGACTTCAACATTTAAGCTTTTTGCACTCCAGAACAGTAGAAATTGCATAAGAACTCTATCAAAATGTCACAATAAGTCCCTAATATTACGTAATGACAGAATGTCATCATGTGGCTTGAGGTCCACCACATCCATCCTAGTAAGAAATCCAGTAGCTCTGGACCTAACATAATCAACACCCTCTTCGCCAATTTCCTGCAAGATTTGCTGAAGCACATCATTAGAAGGAAAATTATTCGAGCTCTTTGATCTCCTCATTTCCACGTGACACTGTCTTGGAGGCTTTAGCCCTAGAAATGCATTGATGGCTCTAGGGCTATAATCAACCTGCTTCCCACGGACATAAACCACATTATCCTCATCTCCAAATGAATTAGCAAAGAACTCAAGAGCGATGGTGCGATTGCTTTCTTTTTCAACCATGTCGTTCAATTTCTTCCACCCAAGTGTCCTTATAGTTGTTTCAAATTGAGGATACCTCTGAAGATTGAAGAAATCAAACTTCCTTTCACCAGAAAACTTAAACCCTTTGATCTTTTCAAACCTCTCTGCATGCTCGTCATCCTCAAATTTCTCATAGGTGGGTTCAGGTGGTGGTTGGGTTGATTGGGTGTTGCGGGTTGTTCTGGAGCGTTTGTTAGATGCTGAGGCCATTTGTGGAGTTTGGTTAGATGGTTTGGATGTTTTGGGATTGAGGAAGATGAAGATTTGGGGTTAGGGTTTGTGAAATAAGGGCTAGGTTGAATTTATGGAAAAAGGTTAAAGATTTTGTGTTGTTGATTGGTTCAGATGTTTGTGAGGGAGATGGAGATGATTATATGTTTGTCAGGGACAAATTTTTGAGGTTGAAGATGAGTGAGACGAAAATTTGGCAGAGTTTTGGTAGGGAAAATGAGAATGGTGAGAAATTTGTGAAGCATGTATATATAGGTAAAGGATCATCGTGCCATGTTTGGTTCAGGTCGTGCCACGAAGCTATTTGTAACGGTCAAATGATTGCAAAACTTCCCACTCACGTGCCACGATGCAGGAGAACGTGGCACGATCATAGTTCTGGGCAGAAACGTGCCACGATCATAGTCCCATCGTGCCACGTTCATAGTTCTTCCAGCAAACGTGCCACGTTTTGAGAGGGTTCGTGCCACGAAAATTCCAGTCGCGAACCATGTTGAAGCAACTCTCAAAACGTGCCACGATGAAGAACCATCGTGCCACGTTGGTCATGACTTAGAGAAAAAATTTCTTTTTCAGCTGTCTTAAAAAATATTTTTTTTTTGTTGTTTTTGTTTTATGAAAATGCAATAAATAACTATAAACAATACCTGAGCGGATTTAAATACGATGGGTTGCCTCCCATCCAGCGCTTCTTTACCGTCACTAGCTTGACTTATGATGACCCCTAAGGATCATTCAACACCACTCCCGCTCTATGTTATACCCTAATTTTGGACCTAAAAATACTAGTCAATTTTTCTTTTCTTGCATTATAAGTCATTTGAACTGTCTCTGATCAATTGCATCTTTCTCTGCATTTCATTTCAATATTGTTTGCAAAAATTCACATGCAAGGGTATTTTAGTCATTTCCTGTGTCAAATTTCTTTCAGTCTTTCAAAATTTTGTTTGAGTCCTTTCAAGTAGTGTGAATGAGTCTCTGTTTCATTCTATGTCTAAATCCGTTTTAAAAATTGCATTTGAAGTCATTTTTGAGTCAGTTTTGCCCCTAGGGGCATTTTAGTCTTTTCAAGTGTCAAAGTACTGCTTAAATCCTAAAAACTGTCTCTGAGTCTTTTACTTTTGCTTGTATGAGTCTTTGATTCAATCCCTGTCAAAAATCCATTTTTCAACTGCATCTGAGTCATTTCTAGTCATTTTCAGCCCCAGGGGCATTTTAGTCATTTCACACGAAATTTCGGCAGAGAGGTACTTTAAAGTACCTCATTTAGGCCATTGGTTCATTTTAGTCCGTTTTGTCAAATTTTAGTCGTTTCACTTTACGTTTATTTCAAATTACGTTTTTTAAGTCAATTTTATTACTTTTTTATTTTAAGTCCCAATATTTCTAAAATTTGCATATAGGCCCTTTTTCTAGTTTAAACGTTTATTTTTAAGTTTTTCATTATTTTCGAATTTTTTGAGTTTTTTTTAAGTCCTTTTTTGTCCAAAGTTTTGTAAAATGGTCCTCCAACTTTCAAAAATTGCAGGAAGGGTCCAAATGTCCAAAATTATGCCAAGGCCGAATCAGTTAGGGTTTTGTCCACATGTCAACTTTCTATTGGGGCATCAGTACACATGTCAGCTATATAAGGAGTCCCAATCATTGCTAGACCCATTCAATACACGCCAACTCAACCAACACATTTCAGATTCTCTCTCTGATCATCAAAGATCAAACACCAAAATTCTCAGAAAAATTTTCAAGAACATTCATAACAGAAACCCTAACCGTTTCCAAGATCTTCGAAATTCATCAAATTCGTATCAATACAAAGCTTAATTCAACAAATTATTGTGCAAATCAATCGAAATTGTCACGAACTCTCAGAGATTCGTCAAGAACCTTCATCACCGAGTTCGTACCTTCGCAATTCAAGCACATTGTGCGATCACGAAGGGTTTGAAGGCGAGAAGAAGAGGAATTGAAGCAGGCTTCGAATCAGTGAAGAAGAAGAAGAGGTTACCGATTTATTTTCGGTTTTCAACCTACCAGAGAAACTCTTAAGGATCTTTGTTCGAACCTCCAGATTAATTCAGGTATTCATCAAAATCTCTTCGTTCTTTCATTGCAAGAAGCTCAACGATGCTCAACGAACACAAATAAACGGTGAATTGAAGAAGAGCTTCGAAAAATTCGAAAGACTTTGAAACGAAGCCCTAAAAGATGTGAATCTTCAAAGATTCACCGTTTATTTCTTGAAACGAGGCTTGAAATCATCATAAACAAATAAAACAATTCAGTTTAGGGTTTCGTTTCATCATATTCCAAAAATTTTCAAAAGATACGAAACCAAACCCTAAGACACAGATCTGCAAAAATTCACCGTTTCTTTTACAAAATCAAGTTCGAATCTATCATCAGCAGAAGAAATAACATGGATTAAAGCCTCGTTTCAAAAGTGTGAAGAGTTTCGAAAAAAAC
Source organism: Medicago sativa (assembly GCF_051527215.1). Classification (NCBI taxonomy): domain Eukaryota; kingdom Viridiplantae; phylum Streptophyta; class Magnoliopsida; order Fabales; family Fabaceae; genus Medicago; species Medicago sativa. The sequence goes on along the minus strand of NC_140755.1, from coordinate 8,850,149 downwards.
TTGAAAACCGTAAAGTTTGAGCCTCGATCTGCATAGATCTAAGTCTTGTTTGTGATATCTGATGCTTGATTCGTGTTTAGGTTGAAAAATAAACGGTGAAAAGCTTTAGATCAGAGAGTTTTGGTATGTTTGAGTGTTAGTTAGGTTTCCGGCATCGGAATCTTCACCGGCGGCGGTGAAACCCGCCGGAGAAGATGAGTCTAGAGAGAAGAGAGAGAGCTCGTAGATTAGAGAGAGAAACGAAGAAGCAAATGAAGCGAACCGGTCCCCAATCCTTTTTATAAACCACTGAACCGGTCTGGTTCAGTCCTGGTTCGTTTGATTTGCATCTTAGCCGTTAGATCTAAGGCTTGATCCAATTGGATCAATCCAACGGCTGCGGTCTCTCCCTGTGATCCAAGTCTGTTAGGGTATGGGCCTGGACCTTGGTTCCTTGCAGTTTTTCGTTGTTCCTTGATTTTCTTGCTATGTACACCCCTGGACTCTGCTTCTTGCACCTCCTGTGCATCATTTTTTTCTACAAAAAATTCCAAAATATTTTCCTTGATTTCTTGATATTTTTTTTGGTGTTTCTTTAATATTTTTACACTGGAAATTTTGATAAAAAATATATATAGACAATCTTAGTGTTATTTCTTGAATTTTATGTTAAAAAAAGTGGTGAAAATTGGTTCAACTTTGCTTCTTGTCCTTGATGCATACTTGTGATACATAATATGTGCTCCTATAGTTTTCAACCACTGTTTGAAACTGATTTTGATGCTTGTGTATAGAATTTAGTTAGTTGCTTGGTTTACAAGTTACATTTGTGAATAAGTGATATAAATATGCCTAAGTTCACTCAAGAATGTAAGACTCATCATGTGGCTTTGACTCTCATTCTTTGAAATAGAGGTATGTATCCTCAAAAAATATATAAGGCTATGAAAGTTGTGAGCTCTATGATGATTGCATTATGTGAGTGAATTCTTAGTCATATTTTGCACTTGGTTTGGTTTATTTTGTGTTAGATCCTATGCCCCCATTATAGTATTTTTCTTGCCTTATTTCTCTCCATAGTACCATATGCCACTAACCTTCTCATTTCATGTTTCCTCATTTCATAAACATCTTCATTTCACCCCATATTCATCTCTATTTCTTTCTTGCAATTTAATTTGTACCAAAGTTAGAATGTAAACACTTAGGAGTTTTGTAATATTCCTATGCTTTTAATTTCTTGGCAAAGAGGCCATAGAATGTATCTAGGGTATGATGTAAAGGACAATGGACTCTAATGATGTACACCGACACAAGCACCGACACACGCACACACATCACTATATAGCTAGAATATGCATGTTTAGATGTATGTTTAGGATTGTATGTTTAGATGAATGCCTAGGACTTCTACTTAGAAAAAACCAATTTTCCAAACAAATGTGAACAACTTCACTCAAAGCTTTTCCAAATAAACCTTGGGATCCAACATCCCATTGTATTTTCTTTTCCAATTTCTTAATCAAATTTCAATGAACTCTAATCCTACTTTGACCATATTTTGCAATTCACTAATTCAACCTCACTATTTTCCAATCTCATGCCCTTGAGGCCTCTTTCTATTCCCCAAAATTTCATTTTCAAACTTAAAATCAACCAACAAAAACAAAAGTATTTTTTGAGAGAGAACTACGATGGATTTGATCCCTTAAACGGGTACGTAGGCAAGGAACAAAATTCCTTCAATTCAACTAAAATAAAAATTCAAACACATTCTTCTCCCTCCAATTCTTCACTTAGTAACTTTTAGGTGTAAATAACATTTTCAAATAGCATTTAAAAATAAAGCGCGCGCGTAGAAATTAAAGACGGATCCTATAGGATACTATAGTCGTTATGGGTGCCTAACACCTTCCCGTAGCGAAAACAACTCCCGGACCTCGATTCTCAAGGGTTTTGCCTACTTTTTCCCTTCCCAAGAAAAAATAAGATATCACCGGTTTAAAAGGTTCAAACGTAATCAATGTTTGACACCCGAAAACCAAGATAAAACAGCTGGCGACTTCACTGGGGACATTCGAGAGTTACGCCTAGTCTTTATTTCCACGCTTGCGCTTGTATTTTTACTTGTTTCTTTTACTTGCTTTCCTATGTGAATAAATGTTTAATTTCTTGCAAACGTGTGGGGTGAGAATATCAAAAGTCCTGCACCCGGGCTGAGTGAACTTAGGATTTAGGAGGGATATAATCGACAATTCATTCCGGGGGTTGCCTCGTGTTTTGGATTATGCGATCAATCCCACATAGCTGAGACATTTTGGGGGTGATGTTGTAGGCGCGTGTTGTCGCGTTTAGGCACTTTACTTCTAATTGTTCTATGACGCTATGAACCGTAGATAACCAAACCCATCCATGGCCATTTTCTAGGATGTAGTGCGGAGGCTAAACCGAGTGTTGTCTCGAGTTTTAGTCGTCACGCGATACTACACTCAAGTTAGACCTTCCACGTATAATCACGGAGCGAGTGTTGTCTCGTGACACCATGAGATACGTCGGAGAGGTTGCAACTTGGGAACCTTTTTAGAACCCGGTTACTATTTCCTAAAGCCCTAGTTTCACCGGACACCGTGTCCACCCATGACTCCTCGACTTTGAATCTCAACCCACTATGTTTTCTCCGAACTTGAACATAATCATGCATTCATGCATACATGCATACATGCATAAACTTTTTCCATGCATTGTTATCGAAGGGCTTAGACAAGTTGAAATTGTAAACATTGTAGGGATGAAGATGACTAAGTCCTACAAGTTCAAGGAAGTGGATTTGGCTAGTTTGAGAGATTTGGCACTCAAGATTGAGGATCCGACTGGTTTCCGACACCGTTACGGGGCTTTACTTCCTATTCTCCATACTAATGTGGACGAGAAGCTTGTGCACACTCTAGTGCAATTCTATGATCCGGGGTATCGGTGCTTCACTTTCCCAGACTTTCAGTTGGTGCCTACTCTAGAGGCTTATTCTTCCTTGATGGGTTTATCTATTGCTAAGGGGATACCTTTCTCAGGACCTGAAAATCCTCCTCCTCCATTGGTTATTGCTAAGGATCTCTATCTCAAGACCACCGATGTCTCCAAGAATCTTATCACTAATGCACGCATCCGAGGGTTCACTTCAGAGTATCTTCTTGGGAAAGCCAACCTCAACACCACTTGTCAGGACACTCTCGAGGCTATTCTTGCACTTCTCATCTATGGGCTTATTCTCTTTCCGAATCTTGATGGCTTCGTGGACATGAATGCTATTATGATCTTCCACTCCAAGAATTCGGTTCCTACTTTGCTAGCTGACACATACCATGCTATTCACGATCGTTCCAACAAAGGTCGTGGATACATTCTTTGTTGCGTGCCTCTCCTCTATAGGTGGTTTATTTCGCACCTTCCGCAGTCTTTCCACGACAATCCGAGGAATTGGTCTATTTCACAGAGGATTATGGCTCTCACTCCTAATGAAGTGGTTTGGCTCACTCCCGCTTCTAGGGTTAAGGAAATTATCTTTGGTGGTGGTAAGTTTCTTAATGTACCTCTTCTTGGTACCCGGGGTGGAATCAACTATAACCCGGAGCTTGCTTTGCGACAATTTGGTTTCCCGATGAGAGACAAACCCATCAATCTTGCTACAGCTCCTTACTTCTTTCACTACTCCAATGCTCCCACAGGAATAAGAGAGGATTTCATGGAAGCTTGGACTAAGCTCCGGAAGAAAGAGGTAAAGCATATGGGTGTAAGGTCCGGTATTGCTCATGAGGCCTATACACAGTGGGTAATAAACCAAGCTGAGGAAATTGGTATGCCTTACCCCTCTATGAGATATGTGTCTGCATTTGTTCCTACCATGCCTTTGCCTCTACTCCCACCTACCCAGGAGATGTATCAGGAGCATCTAGCTATGGAGAGTCGGGAGAAGCATCAGTGGAGGGCTAGATACTATGAGGCTGAGAACTTGATCATGACTTTGGATGGAAAAGGTGAGCAGCAGACTCATGAGGTCTTGACACTGAAGAAAGAGTTAGCTAAGGCTAAGAGAGAGATTGATCAGTGGAGGGCTAGATACTATGAGGCTGAGAACTTGATCATGACTTTGGATGGAAAAGGTGAGCAGCAGACTCATGAGGTCTTGACACTGAAGAAAGAGTTAGCTAAGGCTAAGAGAGAGATTGAGGAGAAAGATAGGCTGCTTATGAGGGACTCCAAGAGGGCGAGGAGTGCCCGTAACTTCTACGCACGATACTGCAGCTATGAGTCCGACTCTGAGGACGACGCTTCCACTTCCTATGCTTGAGGACCTCCATTTCTTGTTGTTATTTCCATTTGTTCATGTTGGATCTGTCTTGTAAAACTATATGTTAGTTGTTTGTTTCCCGTTCATGTTAATCGTTGTTTAGTAATGTTTACAAGTTTCTAATTTGTCTAAAAACCCTTCGATAACACGTAAAAAGAATCTTTTTGCATATGCATTTACACATTTCATGCATCATATGCATTCATTGGTCACAAAAAGCTTCTCTCGTGCTTACTGCCTCCTGGTTTTGTCCGCCGCAGTCTGAAAAGTGGCTCGTGTTCGCAAAGTCTACCAACCAGATAGAATTCATCAGACAAGATTTCACAAGAGAAGGATTATGGCTAACTTTGAAGAAGAAAATGCTCAGCTCCGTGCCGAATTGGCTGCTATGAAAGAAGACTTGGCTAAGGCTCATGACGTTATGTCCGCTATGATGGCTTCACAAGAACAGCCAGCCACTTCTACTCCAGTTACTACTGAGGTGGTTCCCTCTATCCCACTATCTACTGTGGCTACTGATGCTCGTTTTGTTATGCCCAACGGCCGTCCTTATGGCCTCTCAGCTTACTACTCTCCTAATATTGCTGCTGGTGTCTCTGGTTTTGCTGGTCAAGGACAGATTCCTGTGTCTACTGCTATGCCTCAAGTAACTACTGTTGTTACCGACCCTATTGTACACACTGTGCAACAGGTGATTGATATTGACACTCCGCGTGGACAAGATCCCGCAATGGAAGCTATGAAGAGACAGTTGAGGGAGTTGGCTGGTGAACTCCGTGAGGTCAAGGCTAGCCGAGGAAACAATGGTGCTCCTGCTAAAGCTCGTGATCTATGCTTGGTGTCCCGATTTGAGGTTCCTAAGAAATTCAAAGAGCCAGAATTTGACAAGTACAATGGGACTTCTTGCCCACATAACCATGTTATCCGGTATGTCCGAAAGATGGCTAACTATGCCGACAATGATGCACTGATGATCCACTACTTTCAGAGTAGCTTGACAGATGATGCAGCAGATTGGTACACTAGTCTGAGCAAAGATAACATCCATACTTTTGAGGAACTCGCTGCTGCTTTCGAAGGTCAATATGAGTTCAATACCCGTCTAAGGCCAAATAGGGACTCTCTTAAAGCCCTATCTCAGAAATCAGATGAGACCTTCCGTGAATATGCTCAAAGGTGGAGAGGGGCAGCTGCCCGTGTTTCTCCTCGACTTGATGAGGAAGAGTTAACACAGACATTCCTGAAGACTCTGAAGAAGGAATATAAGGAGAGAATGATAGTCTCTGCTCCTAACAACTTCTCTGATATGGTTACAATGGGAACCCGTCTAGAAGAGGCTGTCCGAGATGGTATTATTGTCCTTGAGAAGGGTGAATCTTCAAACAGTGCACCAAAGAAGTATGGTAATGGTCACCACAAGAGGAAAGAATCTGACGTAGGAATGGTGTCTGGTAACCCATCTGCAGCTGCTACACAATTACCTCTGCCTTATCACTACATGCAATACTCTCAACACCCTTTCTTCCCACCATTTTATCAGCAATATCCTCTACCACCGGGTCAACCACCAATGCCCGTCAATGCCATCCCTCAGCAAGTGCAACAACAGCCTCCTGCTCAACAGCAACGGCAGCAACAACAAGGTCCCCGACCCAAACCTTCTTTTCCAACAATACCAATGCGGTATGGTGAGCTGCTCCCAACTCTATTGGCTAAGGGACACTGTGTCACTAGACCAGGCAAGCCTCCGCCTAATCCATTGCCTCCCAGGTTCCGTCAGGACCTGACATGTGAATTCCATCAGGGTGCTCAAGGCCATGATGTCGAAGGTTGCTTTGCTCTGAAATATATTGTGAAAGATCTGATAGAAAAGGGACGGTTGACTTTTGAGAACAGTGTTCCTCATGTCCTTGACAATCCGCTCCCAAACCATGCTGCTGTTAACATGATTGAGGCCTTTGAAAGGGTTCCCGTTCCTCAAGAGGATCCCATGTTGGATGTCCGCAATGTCGTTACTCCCTTGGTGCCATTACATGTCAAGCTTTGCCAGGCTTCTCTGTTCAAACATGATCATGATTCTTGTTCAGAATGTCTGCAGAATCCTATGGGCTGTTGTGTTGTGCAAAATGATATCCAGAGCCTGATGGATGACAAGTACTTGATTGCCAGTGATGTATGTGTGATTGTGCCAGTATTCCATGACTCTCCTGTTGAAAGTGTATCTCAGGTAAAGAATGTTGAGCCTTTGGTAATCAGGCTACCTGGTCCGGTATCTTATACCTCTACCAAAGCAATTCCCTACAAATACAATGCAACCATGATTGAGAACGGAGTGGAGGTGCCTCTCGTATCCCCAGCTACAGTTGATAATGTTGCTAGTGAAGTTACAACTCTGAGAAGTGGAAAAGTCCGTCCACCCTTGTTTCAAAAGAAGGTGGTGACACCTATTGCCACGGTAACTCCACCAGTTGCTCCCCCTGTTGACAAGAACACCGGCCCAGCAGGCCAATCTATTGAAGAGTCCAATCTGGACGAAATCCTGAGACTTATCAAGAAAAGTGACTATAAGATTGTTGACCAGCTGCTACAGACTCCTTCAAAGATATCCATCCTGTCTCTGCTCATGAGCTCTGAGGCTCATAGGAAAGTGTTAATGAAGATACTCGAGCAAGCTTATGTTGACCACGAGGTCTCTGTGGATCAGTTTGATGGGATAGTGAGTAATATTACTGCCTGCAACAACTTGGGGTTCGGTGACGATGAGCTCCCCGAAGCAGGGAAACGCCACAACTTGGCTCTACATATCTCAGTACATTGTGGATCTGACCTGATATCCAACGTATTGGTAGACACTGGATCATCTCTGAATGTAATGCCCGAATCCACGCTAAGACAATTGAGCCATCATGGAATTTCCCTGAGGGGTAGCAGCTATCTGGTTAAAGCTTTTGATGGATCCCGCAAGGATGTTCTCGGGGAAGTGGACCTGCCAATCACCGTTGGTCCTGAGACATTTCAAATAACTTTCCAAGTCATGGATATCAATGCCTCTTACAGCTGTCTCCTCGGAAGACCGTGGATCCACGACGCTGGAGCGGTAACTTCCACTTTGCATCAGAAGCTCAAGTTCATGAGGAATGGTAAGATTGTCACTGTGCATGGTGAGGAAGCATATCTAGTTAGCCAGGTATCATCGTTCTCTTGTGTTGAAGCAGGGTCCGCTGAAGGGACGTCGTTTCAAGGATTGACTGTTGAGGGTGCAGAGCCCCGGAGGGCTGGTGCTAGCATGGCTTCACTAAAGGACGCCCAGAAGGCTGTTCAAGCAGGGCAAGCTGCTGGCTGGGGCAAAGTGATTCAGATTCTGGAAAACAAGCGTAAAGAAGGCCTTGGATTCTCCCCGACATCTGCTGTTTCAAAGGGAACTTTCTACAGTGCTGGGTTCATCAATGCTATTACTGAAGATGCTGCTGAAGGTGGTCACGTGCCTGCATTCGTTATACCAGGAGGCACTGTGAGAAATTGGGAAGCCATTGATGTTCCTTTAGTCATGCATGCTTCCATGTAATGTGTTTTGTTGCTCATGTTTCTTGTTTTCAAAATAACAATCCTTTCGCTCTGCCCAAGGCAAAAGTGATATCTTTGTAAGGGCGTGTTTGTTTCGGCATTGCCGTTAATCAATAAAAAGTGGTCGTCTTTCTCACGACTCTTTGCTTTTTACTTTTTTAGTGCCTTTTTCTTGGAAATAATGGTAATGCCAGAAAAAACCAAAACATCTGTATTTTTCTTATTAATTTCAAAAATCTGCATGAAAAAAAAAAACACATTTTTCTAAAATCATCCCAATCATATTATGCAGATTGAACCACAATAAACCCGTTGAACACAGTGACCCTATGGTTCCTCCAAATTTTGAATTCCCTGTATATGAAGCTGAAGATGAGGATGATGATGAAGAGATACCGTATGAGATCACTCGACTGCTTGAGCAAGAAAGAAGAGCCATTCAGCCTCACCAGGAAGAAATTGAGCTTATCAACCTGGGTACTGAAGAGAACAAGCGAGAGATCAAGATCGGTGCTGCACTAGAGCCAGAAGTGAAAAAGAAGATCATTCAGCTTCTCCATGATTATCCAGATGTCTTTGCATGGTCCTATGAAGATATGCCGGGACTAGATCCCAAGATTGTGGAACATCGGATACCGACAAGACCTGAGTGTCCTCCTGTCAAACAGAAATTGAGAAGGTCTCGTCCAGACATGGCTCTTAAGATCAAGGCTGAAGTACAAAAGCAAATTGATGCGGGTTTCCTCATGACAGCTGAATACCCTGAGTGGATTGCCAACATCGTACCAGTACCAAAGAAAGATGGGAAAGTTCGAATGTGTGTTGATTACAGAGATCTGAATAAAGCCAGTCCAAAGGATAACTTCCCATTGCCTCATATTGATGTGCTTGTTGACAGTACTGCTCAATCCAAAGTATTCTCCTTCATGGATGGTTTCTCTGGTTATAATCAGATACGGATGTCTCCTGAAGATAGAGAAAAGACGTCCTTCATCACTCCATGGGGAACGTTCTGTTATAAAGTAATGCCGTTTGGCTTGATAAATGCTGGTGCTACCTATCAAAGAGGTATGACAACTCTATTTCATGATATGATTCACAAAGAAATTGAAGTATATGTTGATGATATGATTGTGAAGTCAAGTGATGAGGAGCAGCATGTTGTGTATTTGAAAAAGATGTTTGAAAGATTGAGAAAGTACAAGCTGCGGTTGAATCCTAACAAGTGCACATTTGGTGTAAGATCGGGAAAGTTGCTAGGCTTCATTGTCAGTCAAAGAGGCATTGAAGTCGATCCTGACAAAGTCCGAGCCATCAGAGAAATGCCGGCCCCTCAAACTGAAAAGCAAGTCAGAGGTTTCCTCGGACGTCTGAATTACATTTCAAGATTCATATCTCACATGACTACTACTTGCGGTCCAATTTTCAAATTGCTCAGAAAGAATCAGCCTGTTGTATGGAATGATGAATGTCAGGAAGCTTTTGATAGTATTAAAGAATACCTGTTGGAACCACCTATCCTTGTCCCGCCAGTGGAAGGGAGGCCTTTGATTATGTATCTGTCAGTGTTAGATGATTCAGTGGGCTGTGTTCTCGGTCAACAAGATGAGACTGGTAAGAAAGAGCATGCTATTTACTATCTGAGCAAGAAGTTCACCGACTGCGAGACTCGGTATACGATGCTTGAAAAAACTTTTTGTGCTTTAGCCTGGGCTGCCAAACGCCTGCGTCATTATATGGTGAATCATACAACTTGGTTGATATCCCGAATGGATCCAATCAAGTACATCTTTGAAAAGCCTGCTGTTACTGGAAAGATCGCACGTTGGCAGATGTTGTTGTCTGAATATGACATTGTATACAAAGCTCAGAAAGCAATCAAAGGAAGTGTCCTTGCTGAGCATCTTGCTTGCCAACCTCTTGATGATTACCAGCCGATTAAGTTTGATTTCCCTGATGAAGAGATTATGTATCTGAAAGCAAAAGACTGTGAAGAGCCACTGATCAATGAAGGGCCAGATCCCAATAGCAAGTGGGGATTGGTGTTTGATGGTGCTGTTAATGCTTACGGTAAAGGAATTGGAGCCATCATTGTGACTCCGCAGGGGCACCACATTCCTTTCACTGCTCGAATAACTTTTGAATGCACGAACAACATAGCTGAATATGAAGCATGCATCTTGGGCATTGAAGAAGCCCTTGATCTGAGAATTAAACACCTTGACATCTATGGAGATTCTGCACTTGTTATTAATCAGATAAAGGGTGAATGGGAGACTCATCATGAGAAGCTGATCCCATACCGTGGCTATGCGAGACGGCTGTTGACGTATTTTACCAAGGTTGAACTGCACCACATCCCTCGGGATGAAAACCAGATGGCTGATGCTCTCGCTACTTTGTCTTCCATGTTTCGTGTGAATCACTGGAATGATGTGCCTGTGATCAAGGTGCAGCGTCTCGATAGACCCGCTCATGTGTTTACTATTGAAAATATGCCAGATCAAGCTGATAGAGATGTGAATGACAAAAAGCCTTGGTACTACAACATCAAACAATTCTTGCAGAATCGTGAATATCCACCTGGTGCTTCCAACAGGGATAAAAAGACTCTGAGACGATGGGCTAGCAAATTCCTTCTGGACGGAGAAATCCTATACAAGAGGAACTATGACATGGTCTTGTTGAGATGTGTTGATAAACAAGAAGCTGAGAAATTGATGCATGATGTACATGACGGTACCTTTGGGACCCACGCTTCGGGTCACACTATGTCGAGGAAATTGTTAAGAGCCGGCTATTACTGGATCACTATGGAGCGTGACTGCAACAGACATGCCAAAAGATGCCACAAATGTCAAATTTATGCTGACAAGATTCATGTGCCTCCACACGCTCTCAATGTTATCTCTTCCCCATGGCCTTTCTCTATGTGGGGCATTGATATGATCGGAAGGATTGAACCAAAAGCTTCCAATGGACATCGTTTCATCCTAGTGGCAATTGACTATTTCACCAAGTGGGTTGAAGCTGCCTCCTATGCCAATGTGACCAAGCAAGTGGTTGTGAAGTTTATCAAGAATAACATCATCTGTCGATATGGTGTTCCTAACAAAATCATCACTGACAATGGTTCCAATCTGAACAATAGCATGATGCAAGCTTTATGTGAAGAATTCAAGATTAAACATCACAACTCTTCTCCTTATAGACCTCAGATGAATGGTGCAGTTGAGGCCGCTAACAAGAACATCAAGAAGATTGTTCAGAAGATGGTCACTACCTACAAAGACTGGCATGAAATGCTGCCATTTGCCTTGCACGGTTACCGTACTACAGTGCGCAGTTCAACCGGGGCAACTCCTTTCTCTCTTGTATATGGTATGGAAGCAGTTCTCCCTCTGGAAGTGGAGATTCCATCTCTTCGAGTAATCATGGAAGCAAAATTGACTGAGGCTGAATGGTGTCAAAGTCGTTATGATCAATTGAATCTGATTGAAGAGAAACGTATGAATGCTATGACTCATGGACAGTTGTATCAAGTGCGTATGAAGAATGCTTTTGACAAGAAAGTCCGACCTCGAGAATTCAAGGAAGGCGAACTTGTATTGAAAAGGAGAATAAGTCAGCAACCCGACCCAAGGGGCAAGTGGACACCTAACTATGAAGGTCCTTATGTTGTCAAGAAGGCTTTCTCTGGTGGTGCTTTGATTCTTACACACATGGATGGTGTTGAGCTTCCAAATCCTGTTAATGCCGATATAGTCAAGAAATACTTTGTCTAAAAAGAAAAGAACAGCGTGGTAGGTCGAAAACCCGAAAGGGCGGCCTAGGCAAAAATGCGCTTCCCGGTGGATCGAAAACCCGAAAGGGCGATCCAGGCAAAAGTTAGGGACAAAAAAAAATGAATATGAAAAAGCTCGCTGAGATTGTACGCAACTCAGGCAAGAATGAGCGCCTCGATGAGCCGAAAACCCGAAAGGGCGGTTCATGCAAAAATGAGGTTGACAATAAAAGACAAGTAACTATATCTGGCAAATCACCATCACCCCTTGGGGCATCTGCAACTGTCAATGATCTTCTTCATCAGAAGCTGCTGTACTTGTGAATTCAAAATTTCTATGAAATGTAGCGGTCATCGTGTTCAATGTATCACCAACCAATAAAATTACCATTTTCCAAGCTTTGTAAATCCGTGAAGTCATGCCTTTGGCTGACCCTCACTCTTCTACATCAATTTGAGCCTTTCTATTGTTTGAAACTCTATTTTTCTTCCTACTTTCAATGCTCTATACAAATATTTTCTTTCTATTTGATGATGTCAATGTCTGAAACAAACATTTTTGAAAATTAAAAATCTTTTTCTGTCTATTTTGAAAGCAAACCTGAGCAACAGGGTACATTTCAATGAAACATGCATGAATGAATGAATATCAATGTCTATTTCAATACATGTTACAAGCAGGTTACTCCCCAGGATGATCTGTGGTCAATGGCAAGAATGAAAAAACATAATGGAAATGAAAAATTGAAAAAAATGCAAATAAAAAGCTCGCTAAGTTGAAAACCCGAAAGGGCGGCTTAGGCAAAAATGAGCACCCCGCTGATTGACAACCTATGAAGGCAATTCAGGCAAAAAATGGGGCAATGAAAAGAATCTATTCCCCGGTGAATCGAAAACCCGAAAGGGCGGTTCAGGCAAAAGTGGGGTTTGAAAATGAGAAATGAAAGAATGAAATATTGAAAAAGCATTGACCACAGATGCGAACATCCAATGTTTACCCAGCACTGACACGCCTAGCAACGGCGACCTGTATCCAAGGACTTTCCGAGGGTCCCTCCTCTACAAGTTTTATTGCCCTCTGATAGATCTCTGGCAAGTGCACCAAATACTATCGAAGTAGTAAAAATATCGTTCCCACGAGGACTGTTTTTAACTTCAATAATTCAATTTCGTTATATAATTAGGATGTATAAAATTTATTTTGTTTTGCCACTAGGCGGTAGATTTGGTTTGATTTTAATTAAATCAAGAAACAGAAAAGATTTGATTAAGAAAATAGGAGAGAAAGATGAGATCAGATCCGTCGAATCCTCTAAGTTCCCCTAATTGGTCTACTGCACCTATTTGTTATGAACCCTCTTCTAGTTTACGATGATTAACAAATTAGCCCTAATCAATCCCTTGAGTTAGGACCCTCTTCTTAAACTACAGCCCCTAATTCCTTAGGTGGTCTAATAATTCTTGAAGGTTTTACCGAACGTTAACCTATTATCACTAACAAACGATTATCTATTCCTAGACTAACCCTGTTTATTAGAACAATTCAATTAGGTCTAAGTTGAAAGCCATGGTCAGTGGTCATTCATTCTCACGAAAACAAGTTATATGTGATCAAGATATAAAAAGCATTAAGAACAATTGAATTGAATAAACTAGAATTGAATTCATAAACAAAATAGAGTTTCACAGCAACATGTGTCAATTAGGGTTACAAAGATTCATCTCGGATCTAATCTCTAAGAGATTTAGCTACTCATAATCGAGTTTACAAATAGCATAATCAATGAAATAATTAAAACATACATGAATTGGTAAAAGGATGAAGAAATCGCCCTTCTAGCCGTCTCCGATGTCTCAAAATCGCACTTTGCTCTCCAAAATCGTCACCTTTGTTCTTCAGATTGAGTGCAGTATTTATAGAAGTCATGGGCCTGACCCATCAAAATCGCGCCGCGCCTTGTATTATGGCGTGCCGCGATTTCCTCTTTACAGGAAGTGTGTAATTTTGCTTCAAAAATCGCAGCACGGCTTGAAATTGGCGTGGCGCGATTTCCTTCGAACAGACTTCAAATTTTAAGCTTTTTGCACTCCAGAACAGTATAAATTGCATGAGAACTCTATCAAAATGTCACAATAAGTCCCTAATATTACGTAATGACAGGATGTCATCACAACCCCAAACTTAAACCATTCCTTGTCCTCAAGGAATTTGCTTGCAACAGTGACAAACGACAGTAAAATAACAGTTACCTGACAAAACGATAGTACCCAAAAGTTCATTCTCCTTCTAGCTAAAGATGAGCTAGTTTGACTTGTTCGCATCCACCAATTCACAACTCCTCGCATCAAATTGAAACAGGGTTCTACCAGTCGACATGCAGGTCTACATATTACCATACGCTTGAAAAGTTTCTAAATATCAATCAAAGTCAATATCATTACACACTTTTGAGGTCTTTAGGGTTATAACGGGGCTTAGGTGAAAGGTGGGATATATTTGGATAAGTAGGCTACACAAAATTTGAGTTAGGCATTCCTACGGAAGTTATAGCACAAAATTCAATCCTTCAATCATTCACCTTGTGGAATAACAATCAATGCAAAGGTACTAGAGAATATTTTTAACATTTAGGGACAATCGAGTTTGAAGTTACTCGGATTTTAAATGTTTTGTCCCTTTTTCATCATTCAATTTCTTTTTTTTTTTTTTTTGATACACCATTTTTGTGTATATTTTGCATGACAATCTCATATTTCTTTCATTTTTGTTCTCTTATTCTCTAGTACCCCCACCCCAAACTTAGTTGGTTGCAAATTCCAATAGCAACCCCAAACTTAATCTTTAGCAACATTCTACAATGCCTTAACTCAGAAATTCATTAAGGGATAAGTCCTAAAAAGTCTCTAGGCTTGTAATGTAGTTTGTCACCGAACAAAAAGTTCTAATCCTACCGGCTCACAATTGGTTAAGAAAGGATAAATTCAGCAAATTAAAACAGGGTAGGCTTCAAAAAGGCTCACAGGACCAAGCACTTTTGCCTCAGTGTGTAATTGACAAAGACCAATCAATAATAGAGAAACAATGCAAGTTCTAGAAATGTAGTTGCATGGAAAACTAATCTAAATATAAGTAAATTGAAAAACAAGATTTGGCAATGAACCTTATGGCTGAGATTTCTGGGAGTATGTGACTACCTAGCAACGCCGTACACTTCGCCTTTGAATCAAGTCACCCCTCCTTTAGAACTTTTGGAATACCGTTTCATCAAACAACTGTTACTAAACTGGAATAGGTCACATGAAACAAAACAAATTCATTAATAATAAACAAGTGCAGGAGCAATTACAATAGGGAAATAAGTTCAATGGACTTCGACATTAAAAAGAAGATAAAAACTGAATGTATTGAAAAACAAAGTAAATCTAGTGGGTTGCCTCCCACCCAGCGCTTCTTTATCGTCACTAGCTTGACTGCTAAGGATCTTTAGAGGTCCTTCAGAATGAGTGCCACCCTTCCTTTAGGTAGGTCGCCACCTAGGTATGGTTTAACTCTTTGTCCATTTACTTTGAAACTTCGATCTCCTTCAGGTGTCACTAGTTCAACAGCTCCATATGGTGACACACTTTTGACCAAGAATGGTCCAGACCATTTTGACTTGAGCTTCCCAGGAAACAGCTTCAACCTGGAATTATACAACAAAACTAGTTGTCCACAGTTAATATCCCTAGGCACTAAGTTTTTGTCATGATACCTTTTTGTCCTGGCTTTATAGATGAGTGCATTTTCATACGCTCTAAGCCTCATCTCCTCAAGTTCATTAAGTTTCAAAATTCTTTTCTTACCAGCGGCTACTTGATCAAAATTTAAGGCCTTAATGGCCCAATAAGCTTTATGTTCTAGCTCGACTGGAAGATGACATGCCTTCCCATATACTAACTGATAGGGTGAGAACCCAAGATGGGTCTTAAAGGCTGTCCTATATGCCCACAGTGCGTCATCTAACTTCCTGGACCAATCTTTCCTATTTGACGCAACTGTCTTCTCCAGAATCTGTTTCAGCTGTCGGTTTGAAACCTCTGCTTGACCACTAGTTTGTGGGTGATAGGGAGTTGCAACTTTGTGCTTAATGTTATACTTTTTGAGCACATTTTCAAGAAAATTATTGCAAAAATGCTTCCCCCCATCACTGATCAATACTCTAGGGGTTCCGAACCTAGTGAAAATATTCTTTTGAAGGAAATTGACAACCGTCTTGGCATCATTAGCAACACATGGTATCGCTTCAACCCACTTTGTGACATAATCAACACAGACTAGAATATGGAGATAAGAGTAAGAGGAAGGGAATGGTCCCATAAAATCAATACCCCAACAATCAAATGGTTCAACTTCAATGATTCCTTTTAGGGGCATTTCATTCCTCTTTGATATGTTACCTGTCCTTTGGCATCTGTCACATCTTGTGTCAAAGTCGTGGCAATCTTTGAAAAGGGTTGGCCACCAGAATCCACTTTGCAAAATTTTTGCAGCTGTTCTTTCTCCACTGTGGTGGCCTCCATAAGCT
This sequence comes from Medicago sativa, assembly GCF_051527215.1. Lineage (NCBI taxonomy): Eukaryota > Viridiplantae > Streptophyta > Magnoliopsida > Fabales > Fabaceae > Medicago > Medicago sativa. The sequence continues at coordinate 8,833,912 of NC_140755.1, read as the reverse complement.
GAGCTATGGCAGTGCCACATGATACTATGTGCTTCCTCACCTGCAACACAGCGTCTAATCAAACCGTCAGTACCTATCTTAAACAGATAAGGGTCATCCCACAAGTAGTGGTTCGCATCTTTGAAGAACTTTTTCCTCTGAGGATAGGTCATATCATCAGGAACTATGTTACCGGCCTTAAAGTTTGCCATGTCAGCAAACCAAGGTCTTTCTCCAATAGCAAACAGCTGTTCATCGGGGAACTCGGCCTTGATGGCCTTCTCCTTCTTTGTTACCTCGTCATTCTCCAGCCTTGAGAGGTGGTCAGCTACCACGTTCTCGACTCCCTTCTTGTCACGAATTTCAAGATCAAATTCTTGCAATAATAGGATCCACCTCAACAGTCGAGGCTTTGAATCCCCTTTTGTTAAGAGATATTTGAGAGCTGCATGATCTGTAAAAACAATGACTTTGGAGCCTATTAGATAAGAACGAAATTTTTCCAATGCGAAGATTACAGCAAGCAATTCCTTTTCAGTTGTGGAATAGTTAACTTGATTTTCATTTAAAACCTTGCTTGCATAGTAAATTGCATGGAAAAATTTGTTCTTGCGTTGGCCTAGGACTGCACCAACAGCATAATCACTTGCATCACACATAAGTTCAAAAGGTAAATCCCAATCGGGTGCAATGATTATTGGTGCAGTCACCAACTTGTTTTTAATCAAAGAAAAAGCATTTAGACATTCAGAATCAAAATTAAATTCGTTTTCTTTGACCAAGAGGTTACAGAGGGGTTTGGAAATTTTAGAAAAGTCTTTTATGAACCGCCGATAGAAACCGGCATGCCCCAGGAAACTCCTCACTCCTTTAACATTGATTGGTGGAGGAAGTTTCTCTATAACCTCTATCTTAGCTTGGTCCACCTCAATGCCTTTAGCACTTATTTTATGCCCCAAAACTATACCTTCAGTTACCATAAAATGACATTTTTCCCAATTCAAAACAAGGTTAGTTTCAGTGCATCTTTTAAGTACAGCATTTAAATGGAACAAGCATTGATCAAAAGACTTACCAAAAACAGAAAAGTCGTCCATAAATACCTCAATGTTCTTCTCTATCATATCAGAGAAGATGGAAAGCATGCACCTTTGAAAGGTTGCTGGCGCATTACACAGCCCAAAGGGCATCCTTCGATAAGCAAACACACCGAATGGACAAGTGAAGGCAGTCTTTTCTTGATCTTCCGGAGCCACTGCAATTTGATTATACCCTGAATACCCATCCAAGAAGCAATAAAAAGCTTGGCCAGCCAATCTCTCAATCATTTGATCCATGAATGGTAATGGAAAGTGGTCTTTCCTTGTTGCGGTATTCAACCTCCGGTAGTCTATACACATTCTCCAACCAGTGACGGTGCGGGTAGGTATCAATTCATTTTTTTCATTTGCTACCACCGTCATTCCTCCTTTCTTGGGTACCACATGAACTGGACTTACCCATGAGCTATCTGAGATAGGGTAGATCATACCTGCATCTAGTAACTTCAGCACCTCTTTCTTTACTACTTCCTTCATTGTTGGGTTAAGTCTCCTTTGAGGTTGAACCACCGGTTTGTATTCAGCCTCCATGTGTATTTTATGCATGCAATAAGCTGGACTAATACCCTTTAAATCAGAAATGTTCCACCCCAAAGCTCCTTGATTGTCTCTTAACACCCTCATCAATTTTTCTTCTTCCAAAGGTGTCAAGGTATTGCTGATGATTACTGGTCTAGAGGCATCTTTAGTGAGAAAAACATATTTCAAGTGAGAAGGGAGTTCTTTTAATTCTGGATTTTTCTCTCCTTCTCCACTCAAAATAGGGGCATCTATAGAGTGCTTACCCATTAATTCTTCTGTTTTTACCGGACCCAACTCTTGCTTGCTTGCTGCTAGTTGCTTCACACAATCACTTACTTCAAGATCTTCATCATCTTCACCTTTTTCTATAGAATTCACAATTGCACGTTCAAGAGGGTGTGTTGGTTGATGTTCACAAGAGTCATCTTTAACTATTTCTTCAACAATGTCAATCCGGTAACACTTGGGATTTTCATCTTTGTGCTTCATGGCCTCAAATATATTAAACACTACTTGCTCCTTATGGAATCTCAACATTAGCTCTCCTTTCTCAATGTCAATCAAAGCACGGCCAGTTGCAAGGAAAGGTCTTCCTAGAATGAGTGGCATATCCTCATCTTCAGCCATATCTAAGATCACAAAATCTGCTGGAAATACCAAGTCATTAACCTTGACTAGCACATCTTCAAGTATACCGAAAGGGTAAGAGATTGACCGATCAGCTAAAGTGATGGTCATTCTTGTTGGTTTTGGTTCCCCACATTTAAGCTTCTTCATCATTGAAAGTGGCATCAGATTTATACTTGCTCCCAAATCACATAAAGCTCTTCCAATGTCTACCGGTCCAATTGAACAAGGGATAGTAAAAGCACCAGGATCCTTCAGCTTAGGTGGCAGCTTCTTTTGAAGAATAGCACTACAATTCTCAGAAAGTGCTATGTTCTCATCATCCTTAGGCTTCCTTCTTTTGGTTAACAAGTCTTTCATGAACTTAGCATACAACGGCATTTGATCAAGGGCTTCACCGAAAGGAATATTCACCTGAAGTTGTGAGAAAAGTTGCATGAACTTCTTGAATTGGCCTTCATCCTTTTCTTTCTTCTTCGAAAGGTGAGGGTATGGAAGCTTCACATATGATGGAATAACCTGTGGTTTGTCTCCATCTTTCAAAATTTGACTCTTCGACTTCCTCAAGATTGAATCTTCATCAATTAATCTCTCACTTTTTTCTCCCTCTATTTTTTTCTTCCTTTCGTTTTCAACTACTCCATGATCATTTTCTTTTTCAACTACACCCTCATCATTCTTTTCAACTACATCATTCTCCTCCACCTCAACTACTTCATCAACCTTCTTTGGAGCTTTTGGAACTAAAGGTGTCAAAACCTTTTTGCTCCTCAGTTCAATAGCATTGCAAGACTCATTCTTAGGGTTATCTTTAGTGTTACCTGAGAATCCGCCTTTGTTTTGTTCAGCCAACTGCTTAGCTAATTGCCCCAGTTGAGTTTCAAGCATCTTCCTAGAAGCTTCATTGTTCTTTCTTTCAGCTTCTTGACTCTTCTTCATCTCTTCAAAGTTGCCTTGAGTCATCTTCATGAAGTTCATCATAGTTTCCTCAAGAGCTGATGGCTTCCTTTGTTGTTGTTGAGGAGGAGTTAGCATCTGAGAGTTCAAAGCATTGTTGTTTGAGTAGCTTAGATTTGGATGCTTATTAATGCCTGAATTGTAGTATTGATTCTGCCTTTGATATCCTCCCATGAAGTTAGCTTCTTCACTTGATCCTTCCGGAACACATTCACCGTTGGGATGTTCTTCACCACATAAGTCACATTTGATTGCAGCCACTTGTTGTTGCTTATGCGCCAAAGTGAACCCTTGAAACTCCTTAGTTAGAGCTTCGATCTGTTTGTTCATTGCTGCTTGGTTGGCAAGGATAGCAGTTTGTTCACTTACCCCAAACACTCCTCTTTCTTTCTTTTTAGCTTGATCACGATACTCATTGCCAGCCATGTTTTCAATTAGAGCTTGAACTTCATGATCAGTTTTACTTTTGAGACTACCTCCCGCGGAAGCATCTAAGAACATTCGAGTGTTTGGTGTTACCCCCTCAGTGAAGATTTGGAGGTATTGCTTCTCGGTGAACTCATGATTAGGGCATCTCTTGAGAAGCAAATTGAATCGCTCCCAAGCATCATACAATGATTCACCTTCTCCTTGCTTGAAGTTAGAGATCTCCATCTTCTTGTCCCAATACTTAGACATAGGGAAGTATTTCTCCAAGAACTTCAGCTCTAACTCTTCCCATGTTTGGACAGTCCCGTTTGGAATTGTTAGCAACCAATCTTTTGCTCTTCCCGTCAAGGTGAAAGGAAATAGCCTTAGCTTCTTTTGTGCTTCAGTCACGGTGGCTGGTTGCACACAAAACTCACAGGTTTCAGCAAAACGGCTCAAGTGTTCATGAGGACTCATAGCTTCAGTCCCATCGAATTGCTTGTCCCTCAAACCATTGAGGACAGTTGTCTTGATGTCGAACGCTACGGGGTTAGCTGGTTGAAAAGTGTGGGTCAGTTGACCGCGATGAGTGGCTAACCCGTAGTCTCCAAGCTTAGGTCTTGGTGGTACAACTCCTTCTCCTTCCATAGTTGCAGATTTAGGAGAAGAGATTGTTTCAGATTCACTTGAGAGTTGCTCCGGTACTTGTTCTCGAACACCCGGTGGAACGGATTGAGCTAACCTTTGCGATCGGACAGCTTTCCGAAGTGCTCTAGCAGTTCTTTCAATCTCCGGATCGTACTCTAAGTCGTCAGAGCTCTGTTTACCTCGCATAAACAGCAAAATACCTTAGTAGCACTGCACAACGCAAAGTAATCAAGTGAATATGAAAACAGAAAAATAAAAATTAAAAACAGAAAATTAAATTGCAAAAACCCTAAACTATAACGTAATTGCCTTGTTGAAATAATTCAACAGTCCCCGGCAACGGCGCCAAAAACTTGATAGATCTCTGGCAAGTGCACCAAATACTATCGAAGTAGTAAAAATATCGTTCCCACGAGGACTGTTTTTAACTTCAATAATTCAATTTCGTTATATAATTAGGATGTATAAAATTTATTTTGTTTTGCCACTAGGCGGTAGATTTGGTTTGATTTTAATTAAATCAAGAAACAGAAAAGATTTGATTAAGAAAATAGGAGAGAAAGATGAGATCAGATCCGTCGAATCCTCTAAGTTCCCCTAATTGGTCTACTGCACCTATTTGTTATGAACCCTCTTCTAGTTTACGATGATTAACAAATTAGCCCTAATCAATCCCTTGAGTTAGGACCCTCTTCTTAAACTACAGCCCCTAATTCCTTAGGTGGTCTAATAATTCTTGAAGGTTTTACCGAACGTTAACCTATTATCACTAACAAACGATTATCTATTCCTAGACTAACCCTGTTTATTAGAACAATTCAATTAGGTCTAAGTTGAAAGCCATGGTCAGTGGTCATTCATTCTCACGAAAACAAGTTATATGTGATCAAGATATAAAAAGCATTAAGAACAATTGAATTGAATAAACTAGAATTGAATTCATAAACAAAATAGAGTTTCACAGCAACATGTGTCAATTAGGGTTACAAAGATTCATCTCGGATCTAATCTCTAAGAGATTTAGCTACTCATAATCGAGTTTACAAATAGCATAATCAATGAAATAATTAAAACATACATGAATTGGTAAAAGGATGAAGAAATCGCCCTTCTAGCCGTCTCCGATGTCTCAAAATCGCACTTTGCTCTCCAAAATCGTCACCTTTGTTCTTCAGATTGAGTGCAGTATTTATAGAAGTCATGGGCCTGACCCATCAAAATCGCGCCGCGCCTTGTATTATGGCGTGCCGCGATTTCCTCTTTACAGGAAGTGTGTAATTTTGCTTCAAAAATCGCAGCACGGCTTGAAATTGGCGTGGCGCGATTTCCTTCGAACAGACTTCAAATTTTAAGCTTTTTGCACTCCAGAACAGTATAAATTGCATGAGAACTCTATCAAAATGTCACAATAAGTCCCTAATATTACGTAATGACAGGATGTCATCACCCTCAGCCATGGTTTTGATACGTCTCCCAACGACGGTCTCTCCAAAGAGGTTTTCCCCTGTGAATATGTTGCAGCACGAGCCACTACGTGCCCAATCTTCCAATGTCTTGTCCATCTCTGTGAAACTTTCTCTGTCCAACTGCCAGCCAATCATGCATTTCAAGCATTCATACATGCATAATCATACATTCTATGTGCTCATACATCCAATAATCTTGCTATACCATACATACATGTTGCATATCCAACTTTCAACTGTCAACTGTCAAATTCAATCCAAATTCCAACTGTCAAATTCAATTTCAATTCCAATTCCAAATTCAATTCAATTTCAACCTGTCAAATTCGAAGCAATTTCCAATTTCAATGTCAAACTGTCAAATTCGAAGCAATTTCCAATCTCAATTTCAATTTCAACTGTCAAATTCGAAGCAATCTCATTTCCAATTCCAATGTCAGTATCCAATGACAATGCCAAATTTCCAATCTCCAATTCAATTCCAATTTCAAGGTCAATCTCCAATGACAATCTCCAATGACAATCTCCAATGTCAATGTCAAATGTCAGTGTCAATGTCAATGTCAATGTCAATGTCAATGTCAATATCCAATATCAATCCAATCTCAATGTCAATGGCAACTCTCCAATTCAATGTCTATGTTTCAATCTCAATGTCAATTCCAAATCTCCAATCCAATGTCTATGTCTATGTCTCTGCTCAATCTCAATTCTCAACCCTTCTTTCAATATCAACTTTCAATTCAAATCAATGTCAATTTACTCTCAATTTACTTTTGGGCCAACAAAAATGGTCATGTCTATTTCCAAATCAAGTCAATGACAATTTGCCCTCAATTGGTATCTTGTTAAGCCAGACTTTCAATTGGTATCTTGTTACTGGTCAAGTGCCAGGTTCGAGCCAAAAAGAACCACTTGTACCTACTTGTATACCTATGCTTCCGGACAAACGGCAAGTTCGATTTGAAGAACAGTTTGTACCCAGCTCATGCTTTGTTATCAGTCAGACGACAAGTTCAATCTGAAGAACAGTTTGTATCCAGCTTATGCTTTGTTATCGGTCAAACGACAAGTTCGTTCTAAGAGAACAATCTGCACTCTCCCACATGATATGGTGATAATCCAACAAGCAAGTTCGATCCAAAGAAACAGCTTGTATCAACCCTCTTGTCTATGTCTCCAGCCAAACAGCCAGTTCAATCCAAAAGAACAGTTTGTGTCTGCCTATCTGTTTGTGTCTTCAACCAAGTGTCAAGTTCGATCCAAAGAACAACTTGTATCGGCCTATATGTCAAGTGACGAGTTCAATCCCAAGAACAGCTTGCACCTATCTCTTGTTTTATATTCCTTGGTCAAGTGGCTAGTTCTACCCAAAGAACAACTTGTACCCTATTTTCTACTCCCTGGTTTGTCTACCCTGTCAATGTCCACCTGAATCCCCAGTGACATGATAGGTTCCATAGACTCCAGTTGTTTGTCTTGCATTCATAATCAAAGTATTGCATAACATTCATATCTTTGAAACTCTGAAAGCGTATTTTTACGTTCAAAAACAGTGCAAATGTTAATATTTAAGTATCTTCGTCCCGTCAACTCTAAGACTTCGTCTCTTGACTCTCCGGACAAAGAAACTTAAATAGGGGCAGCTGTTATACCCTAATTTTGGACCTAAAAATACTAGTCAATTTTTCTTTTCTTGCATTATAAGTCATTTGAACTGTCTCTGATCAATTGCATCTTTCTCTGCATTTCATTTCAATATTGTTTGCAAAAATTCACATGCAAGGGTATTTTAGTCATTTCCTGTGTCAAATTTCTTTCACTCTTTCAAAATTTTGTTTGAGTCCTTTCAAGTAGTGTGAATGAGTCTCTGTTTCATTCTATGTCTAAATCCGTTTTAAAAATTGCATTTGAAGTCATTTTTGAGTCAGTTTTGCCCCTAGGGGCATTTTAGTCTTTTCAAGTGTCAAAGTACTGCTTAAATCCTAAAAACTGTCTCTGAGTCTTTTACTTTTGCTTGTATGAGTCTTTGATTCAATCCCTGTCAAAAATCCATTTTTCAACTGCATCTGAGTCATTTCTAGTCATTTTCAGCCCCAGGGGCATTTTAGTCATTTCACACGAAATTTCGGCAGAGAGGTACTTTAAAGTACCTCATTTAGGCCATTGGTTCATTTTAGTCCGTTTTGTCAAATTTTAGTCGTTTCGCTTTACGTTTATTTCAAATTACGTTTTTTAAGTCAATTTTATTACTTTTTTATTTTAAGTCCCAATATTTCTAAAATTTGCATATAGGCCCTTTTTCTAGTTTAAACGTTTATTTTTAAGTTTTTCATTATTTTCGAATTTTTTGAGTTTTTTTTAAGTCCTTTTTTGTCCAAAGTTTTGTAAAATGGTCCTCCAACTTTCAAAAATTGCAGGAAGGGTCCAAATGTCCAAAATTATGCCAAGGCCGAATCAGTTAGGGTTTTGTCCACATGTCAACTTTCTATTGGGGCATCAGTACACATGTCAGCTATATAAGGAGTCCCAATCATTGCTAGACCCATTCAATACACGCCAACTCAACCAACACATTTCAGATTCTCTCTCTGATCATCAAAGATCAAACACCAAAATTCTCAGAAAAATTTTCAAGAACATTCATAACAGAAACCCTAACCGTTTCCAAGATCTTCGAAATTCATCAAATTCGTATCAATACAAAGCTTAATTCAACAAATTATTGTGCAAATCAATCGAAATTGTCACGAACTCTCAGAGATTCGTCAAGAACCTTCATCACCGAGTTCGTACCTTCGCAATTCAAGCACATTGTGCGATCACGAAGGGTTTGAAGGCGAGAAGAAGAGGAATTGAAGCAGGCTTCGAATCAGTGAAGAAGAAGAAGAGGTTACCGATTTATTTTCGGTTTTCAACCTACCAGAGAAACTCTTAAGGATCTTTGTTCGAACCTCCAGATTAATTCAGGTATTCATCAAAATCTCTTCGTTCTTTCATTGCAAGAAGCTCAACGAAGCTCAACGAACACAAATAAACGGTGAATTGAAGAAGAGCTTCGAAAAATTCGAAAGACTTTGAAACGAAGCCCTAAAAGATGTGAATCTTCAAAGATTCACCGTTTATTTCTTGAAACGAGGCTTGAAATCATCATAAACAAATAAAACAATTCAGTTTAGGGTTTCGTTTCATCATATTCCAAAAATTTTCAAAAGATTCGAAACCAAACCCTAAGACACAGATCTGCAAAAATTCACCGTTTCTTTTACAAAATCAAGTTCGAATCTATCATCAGCAGAAGAAATAACATGGATTAAAGCCTCGTTTCAAAAGTGTGAAGAGTTTCGAAAAAAACTTGAAAACCGTAAAGTTTGAGCCTCGATCTGCATAGATCTAAGTCTTGTTTGTGATATCTGATGCTTGATTCGTGTTTAGGTTGAAAAATAAACGGTGAAAAGCTTTAGATCGGAGAGTTTTGGTATGTTTGAGTGTTAGTTAGGTTTCCGGCATCGGAATCTTCACCGGCGGCGGTGAAACCCGCCGGAGAAGATGAGTCTAGAGAGAAGAGAGAGAGCTCGTAGATTAGAGAGAGAAACGAAGAAGCAAATGAAGCGAACCGGTCCCCAATCCTTTTTATAAACCACTGAACCGGTCTGGTTCAGTCCTGGTTCGTTTGATTTGCATCTTAGCCGTTAGATCTAAGGCTTGATCCAATTGGATCAATCCAACGGCTGCGGTCTCTCCCTGTGATCCAAGTCTGTTAGGGTATGGGCCTGGACCTTGGTTCCTTGCAGTTTTTCGTTGTTCCTTGATTTTCTTGCTATGTACACCCCTGGACTCTGCTTCTTGCACCTCCTGTGCATCATTTTTTTCTACAAAAAATTCCAAAATATTTTCCTTGATTTCTTGATATTTTTTTTGGTGTTTCTTTAATATTTTTACACTGGAAATTTTGATAAAAAATATATATAGACAATCTTAGTGTTATTTCTTGAATTTTATGTTAAAAAAAGTGGTGAAAATTGGTTCAACTTTGCTTCTTGTCCTTGATGCATACTTGTGATACATAATATGTGCTCCTATAGTTTTCAACCACTGTTTGAAACTGATTTTGATGCTTGTGTATAGAATTTAGTTAGTTGCTTGGTTTACAAGTTACATTTGTGAATAAGTGATATAAATATGCCTAAGTTCACTCAAGAATGTAAGACTCATCATGTGGCTTTGACTCTCATTCTTTGAAATAGAGGTATGTATCCTCAAAAAATATACAAGGCTATGAAAGTTGTGAGCTCTATGATGATTGCATTATGTGAGTGAATTCTTAGTCATATTTTGCACTTGGTTTGGTTTATTTTGTGTTAGATCCTATGCCCCCATTATAGTATTTTTCTTGCCTTATTTCTCTCCATAGTACCATATGCCACTAACCTTCTCATTTCATGTTTCCTCATTTCATAAGCATCTTCATTTCACCCCATATTCATCTCTATTTCTTTCTTGCAATTTAATTTGTACCAAAGTTAGAATGTAAACACTTAGGAGTTTTGTAATATTCCTATGCTTTTAATATCTTGGCAAAGAGGCCATAGAATGTATCTAGGGTATGATGTAAAGGACAATGGACTCTAATGATGTACACCGACACAAGCACCGACACACGCACACACATCACTATATAGCTAGAATATGCATGTTTAGATGTATGTTTAGGATTGTATGTTTAGATGAATGCCTATGACTTCTACTTAGAAAAAACCAATTTTCCAAACAAATGTGAACAACTTCACTCAAAGCTTTTCCAAATAAACCTTGGGATCCAACATCCCATTGTATTTTCTTTTCCAATTTCTTAATCAAATTTCAATGAACTCTAATCCTACTTTGACCATATTTTGCAATTCACTAATTCAACCTCACTATTTTCCAATCTCATGCCCTTGAGGCCTCTTTCTATTCCCCAAAATTTCATTTTCAAACTTAAAATCAACCAACAAAAACAAAAGTATTTTTTGAGAGAGAACTACGATGGATTTGATCCCTTAAACGGGTACGTAGGCAAGGAACAAAATTCCTTCAATTCAACTAAAATAAAAATTCAAACACATTCTTCTCCCTCCAATTCTTCACTTAGTAACTTTTAGGTGTAAATAACATTTTCAAATAGCATTTAAAAATAAAGCGCGCGCGTAGAAATTAAAGACGGTTCCTATAGGATACTATAGTCGTTATGGGTGCCTAACACCTTTCCGTAGCGAAAACAACTCCCGGACCTCGATTCTCAAGGGTTTTGCCTACTTTTTCCCTTCCCAAGAAAAAATAAGATATCACCGGTTTAAAAGGTTCAAACGTAATCAATGTTTGACACCCGAAAACCAAGATAAAACACTCTATTCTTTGGGAGTTCACCTCCAAGGTATGGTTTCCGCCTTTGTGCGTTAACCTTGAAAGTCTCTTGATCACCAGGCTTACTCAGCTCCACAGCTCCATAGGGAGTCATGTCTACAATCACGAATGGTCCGGACCACTTGGATTTTAACTTTCCGGGAAATAACTTCAACCTGGAATTAAACAGCAAAACAAGTTGTCCAATATAAAATTCTCTCCTAACTAACCCCTTGTCATGATACCTCTTAGTTCTCTCTTTGTAAATTACGGCGTTCTCGTACGCACGCAATCTCATCTCCTCTAGCTCATTAAGTTTTAACAGCCTTTTCTTTCCAGCTAAAGTTCGATCAAAATTTAGGGCTTTGATAGCCCAATAAGCTTTATGTTCCAATTCAACTGGGAGATGACAAGCCTTTCCATAAACCAACTCATAAGGGGACATCCCAAGGTGCGTTTTAAACGCAGTTCTATATGCCCAAAGAGCGTCGTCTAACTTCCTAGACCAATCCTTCCTAGAAGACGCTGCAGTTTTCTCCAAAATTTGTTTCAACTGACGGTTTGAAACCTCCACTTGACCACTCGTTTGAGGATGATAGGGAGTTGCAACTTTATGTTTGATGTTAAACTTTTTAAGCACAGTTTCAAGAAGATTGTTGCAAAAGTGCTTCCCCCCATCACTGATCAAAACTCTAGGGGTTCCAAACCTAGTGAAAATATTCCTCTTCAAGAAATTAACCACAGTTTTAGCATCATTAGCAACACATGGTATCGCTTCAACCCACTTGGTAACATAGTCAACACACACAAGTATATGGAGATAAGAGTAAGAGGAGGGAAATGGTCCCATAAAATCTATGCCCCAACAATCAAAAGGTTCAACCTCAATGATTCCAGTTAGGGGCATTTCATTCCTCTTTGAGATACTACCTGTTCTTTGGCATTCATCACACCTCTTTACGAACTCTTGGCAATCCTTGAAGAGAGTGGGCCACCAGAAGCCACTTTGCAAAATTTTTGCAGCGGTTCTTTCTCCACTATGGTGGCCCCCATAAGCTGAGCTATGGCAGTGCCACATGATACTATTAGCTTCTGTACCTGCAACACAACGTCTAATCAAACCATCAGCACTTACCTTGAATAAATAAGGATCATCCCACAAATAGTGGTTTTCATCCTTAAAAAACTTTTTCCTCTGGTGCTGCTCCATGTCATCCGGAATTATGTTACCGGCCTTAAAATTCGCCATGTCGGCAAACCAAGGCCTTTCTTCGACGGCCATCAGCTTTTCATCCGGGAATTCGGCCGTTATGGCCTTCTCTTTCTTTGTCACCTCCTCATTTTCCAACCTTGAGAGGTGATCAGCTACCACATTCTCCACTCCTTTCTTGTCACGAATCTCCAGGTCAAATTCTTGTAATAAAAGGATCCACCTCAACAGCCGAGGCTTCGAATCCCCTTTTGTCAAGAGATATTTAAGGGCTGCATGATCTGTAAAAACAATGACTTTGGAGCCTATTAGATAAGAACGAAATTTCTGCAATGCAAATATCACTGCAAGCAATTCCTTTTCAGTAGTGGAATAGTTAACTTGATTTTCATTTAAAACCTTGCTTGCATAGTAAATTGGATGGAAAAATTTGTTCTTTCGTTGGCCTAGGACTGCACCAACAGCATAACCACATGCGTCACACATAAGTTCAAAAGGTAAATCCCATTTGGGTGCAATGATTATCGGTGCAGTCACCAACTTGGTTTTAATCAAAGAAAAAGCATTTAAACATTCAGAATCAAAATCAAAATCATTTTCTTTGACCAAGAGGTTGCAAAGGGGCTTAGAAATTTTTGAAAAATCATTTATAAAACGCCGATAGAAACCGGCATGCCCCAAGAAACTCCTAACTCCTTTAACATTAACAGGTGGGGGAAGTTTCTCTATAACCTCTATCTTTGCTTGATCCACTTCTATGCCTTTAGCACTTATTTTATGCCCCAAAACTATACCTTTGGTAACCATAAAATGACACTTTTCCCAATTTAAAACAAGGTTCGTTTCGGTGCATCTTTTAAGTACAGCATTTAAGTGAAACAAGCATTGATCAAAAGACTTACCAAACACAAAAAAGTCGTCCATGAATACCTCAATGTTCTTCTCTATCATGTCAGAGAAGATGGAGAGCATACACCGTTGAAAGGTCGTCGGCGCATTACACAACCCAAAGGGCATCCTCCTATAAGCAAATATACCAAAAGGACAAGTGAAGGCAGTCTTTTCTTGATCTTCCGGAGCCACCGCAATCTGGTTATACCCTGAATACCCATCCAAGAAGCAGTAAAAGGCTTGGCCAGCCAACCTTTCTAGCATTTGATCCATGAATGGTAATGGAAAGTGATCTTTCCTTGTTGCGGAATTCAGCCTCCGGTAATCTATTCACATTCTCCAACCGGTGACGGTGCGTGTGGGTATTAATTCATTCTTTTCATTAGCCACCACAGTCATTCCTCCCTTTTTAGGCACAACATGAATAGGACTTACCCAAGAGCTATCAGAAATAGGGTAAATCATGCCTGCGTCGAGCAACTTAACACTTCCTTCTTAACCACCTCCTTCATTGTTGGATTTAGTCTCCTTTGAGGTTGAACTACAAGTTTGTATTCAGCCTCCATATGTATTTTGTGCATACAATAGGCTGGACTAATACCCTTTAGATCAGAAATACTCCATCCCAATGCTCCTTGATTGCTTCTCAACACCCTCATTAGTTTCTCTTCCTCTAAAGGTGTCAATGTATTACTGATGATTGCTGGTTTTGAAAAATCCTCACTAAGGAAGACATACTTCAAGTGTGGAGGGAGTTCTTTTAACTCTGGATTTTTTCCTTTTTCATTGTTCAAGGTTTCCGATCCCCCATATTTTTCACCAAGTATGTTTTCAAGTGGCGGTGGCTGCATTTGTTGCTTTCTTGCCTCAAGTTGCTTGACACACTCCTTCACCTCAACATCTTCAATATCTTCATCATTCTCTATAGAATTAACAAGTGTTCTCTCCATAAGTTGTGTTGGTTGAGGTTCACGAGAATCATCTTCAACTATCTCCTCAATGACATCAATCCGGTAGCACTTAGGATTTTCAGCTCGATGTTTCATGGCTTCAAAAATATTAAACACCACTTGCTCATTGTGGAATCTCAACATAAGCTGGCCCATTTCAACATCAATCAAAGCACGACCAGTTGCAAGGAAGGGTCTTCCTAGAATGAGTGGCATGTCTTCATCTTCAGCCATGTCTAGAATCACCAACTCAGCAGGGAATACTAGCTCGTTGACCTTAACTAACACATCTTCAAGTATACCAAAAGGGTAAGAGATTGACCGATCAGCTAAAGTAATGGTCATTCTTGTTGGTTTTGGCTCCCCACATCCAAGCTTCTTCATCATTGAAAGGGGCATCAAGTTGATACTTGCCCCTAAATCACACAAAGCTCTTCCGACGTCTACCGGTCCAATTGAACAAGGAATAGTGAAAGCACCTGGATCTTTTAGTTTTGGTGGAAGTTTCTTTTGAAGAATAGCACTACAATTTTCTGAAAGTGCAATGTTTTCATCATCTTTTGGCTTTCTTCTTCCAGTCAACAAATCTTTCATGAACTTAGCATATAAAGGCATTTGATCAAGAGCCTCACCGAAAGGAATGTTCACCTGAAGTTGTGAGAAAAGTTGCATAAACTTCTTGAATTGACCTTCCTCCTTCTTCTTTTTCTTGGCTAAATGAGGGTAGAGAAGCTTCACATATGATGGAACAACTTGTTGCTTATCTCCATCCTTCAATATTTGGCTCTTAGACTTCCTCAAAATTGAGTCTTCATCAATCAATTTCTCACTCTTTTCTCCCTCTATTTTTTTCTTCCTTTCATTTTCAACTACTCCTTGATCATTTTCCTCTTCAACTACACCACGTTCAATTTCTATTTCAACTACACCCTCATTATTCTTTTCAATTTCACCGTCCTCCTCTACTACTCCGTCAACTTTCTTTGGAGCCTTGGGAACTAAAGGTTCAAGAACCTTTTTGCTCCTCAATTCAATAGCATTGCAAGACTCATTCTTAGGGTTGTCTTTTTTGTTACCTGAGAATCCCCCATTGTTTTGTTCAGTCAATTGCTTTGCTAATTGCCCCAGCTGAGTTTCAAGCATCTTTCTAGAGGCTTCATTGTTCTTTATTTCAGCCTCTTGGCTTTTCTTCATCTCTTCAAAGTTTCCTTGAGTCATTTTCATAAAGTTGATCATAGTTTCTTCAAGAGCTGACGGCTTTCTTTGTTGTTGTGGAGGAGCAAGCATTTGAGAATTTAAAGCATTGTTATTTGAGTAGCTCAAGTTGGGATGCTTGTTGATGCCCGGAGTGTAGTATTGATTTTGCCTTTGATAGCCTCCCATGTAGTTGGCTTCTTCACTAGATCCTTCGGGAACACATTCACCATTAGGATGTTCTTCACCACACAAGTCGCACTTGATTGCAGCTACTTATTGTTGCTTATGAGCCAAAGTAAACCCTTTAAACTCGTTAGTTAGAGCCTCGATTTGCTTGTTCATGGCTGCTTGGTTAGCTAGAATTGATGTTTGTTCACTCACCCCAAACACTCCTCTTTCTTTCTTTTTCGCTTCAGCACGATACTCATTGCCAGCCATGTTTTCTATTAGAGCTTGGACTTCATGATCAGTTTTTCTCTTGAGACTACCTCCCGCGGAAGCATCTAAGAACATTCTAGTGTTTGGTGTCACCCCCTCAGTGAAGATTTGGAGGTATTGTTTCTCAGTGAATTCATGATTAGGGCATCTCTTAAGAAGCAAATTGAACCGCTCCCAAGCATCATACAATGACTCACTCTCCCCTTGTTTGAAGTTTGAAATCTCCATCTTCTTTTCCCAATATTTAGACATAGGGAAATACTTCTCTAGGAACTTCAGCTCTAACTCTTCCCATGTTTGGACAGTCCCATTGGGTACAGTCAGCAACCAATCTTACGCTCTTCCCGTCAAGGTGAAAGGAAACAACCTTAGTTTCTTCTGTGCATCGGTCACAGTGGCTAGTTGTACACAAAACTCACATGTTTCAGCAAAGCGGCTTAAGTGTTCATGTGGGCTCATGGCTTCAGTGCCATCGAATTGTCTGTCTCTCAAACCATTTAGAACCGTAGTCTTGATGTCGAAAGCAACGGGGTTAGCGGGTTGAAAAGTGTGGGTCAGATGACCGCGATGAGTTGCTAACCCATAGTCTCCTAGCTTTGGTATTGGTACTGGTTCTCCCATGATAGAAGATCTAGGAGAAGAGATTATTTCAGATTCAATAGAGATTGGCTTCGGTATTTGTTCTCGAACACCCGGTGGAACGGAATGAGACAACCTTTGCAACCAGACAGCTTTCCGAAGTGCTCTAGCAGTTCTTTCAATCTCCGGATCGTACTCTAAGTCGTCGGCGCTCTGTTTACCTCGCATAAACAGCAAAATACCTTAGTAGCACTGCACGACACAAAAAGAATAATAAATGAAATCTGAAACAATGAAAATCTTAAAAACAGAAATTTAAATTGCAGAAATCCTAAATTATAACGTAATTGCCTTGTTGAAATAATTCAACAGTCCCCGACAACGGCGCCAAAAACTTGATAGATATCTGGCAAGTGTACCAAAAACTATCGAAGTAGTAATAAATATCGATCCACAAGGACTGTGTTAATTTCAATTCTAGCAAGCTCGTTATACGTTAGGATGTGTAAAATTTGTATTTGGGTGCCCTTAGGCAATAAAAGTTTGTTTTAATCAGATTTGATTAAAGTAGAGAAAATTCGAAAGAAAATTATATTGAGATGAATGGTTAAGCCGGTGAATCCGCTATTGCTTTATATGAAAAGTCTACCTCTCTTTATTCTCAATTACAACTCAGTTTTTACGATAAATTAACTAAGTGGTTTTGATCAATCTCTTGACTCAAAACCCTTTCCTAAGTTATAACCCTATTAATCTCTTAACTTGATTGAATAACCGCAGAAGCAATATTGGAACGTTAATTCATGTATCATAACCCTCAATTTCCTATCTCTAGGCTCCTAGTGTTGAGTTAAACAAAATTACTATTTCAGGATTAAAAGCTAGGGCTAGTAGTCATTCAATTCCTAATATCAATTCATGTGATTGCAAGAAGCTAGGGCTAGTAGTCATACAAAACAATAACATGAAAAGCAATAAACACAAGTAATTCTGAATAAAAACTGAATATCATTGATCATAGAGAGAGTTCAACTACAAAATCATATATTACAATAGTTTCATCATGGCTTAACCAAACTAAAGGTTTAGCTACTCATAACTAAACAATCATAAGAAATAACAAGAGAAAACATACATAAATCTAACCAACGGGGTGTTGGTATGAGATTCAGGGCTCGTTCCTTGGTCTCCTGTCGTCCTCAGTGCTCAAAATCGCAATAATAATCAGTACCAAAACCCTTGCTAGCAGCTGGATATTTATAGAAAGAAATTAGGGTTTCAGAAAAAGCCCATCATCGTGCCACGTTACGGTCTGGACGTGGCACGATGCTTCATTAATCCTACGTGGCAGCAGACAAAATCAACCATCGTGGCACGTTGCATATTGCTTCGTGCCACGAAATTTCCAGAGCTGAATCCTTTGTCCCACGCTTCCTTCAACGTGCCACGATGCAGGAGAACGTGGCACGATGCTTGTATTTTAGGCAATTTTCCTTGGTTTCTTGAAGTTTCTTCTTTTGAGCTCTTGTTCCTGTTTTGGCTTGATTTCACCATGAATTCATTGCAGTTGACTCTCTAAATGCTATAATAAAGTCCTAAATATGACTAAATAACTAGTGTTGATGCACTGTCATCACTAATATAGTTGTTGGCTTTTCTTGAAAGTTGCTATCGTTTGTTCTGGTTGGATTGAAATGGGTCATTGTCTTTGTAGAACTTGTATTTTGCAAATAGAAAAATATCTAATAAGGAGTAGTTTATTCTCAATTTGCAATATATACTCTTTTGTACAACTTAATCTTTGAAATATTATTTGAAATAAATGTCATCTTATTTTGTAGATCTACAATTATTCAAGTTGTGATTTCTGAACTATATTTCAAAGATAAGTGTGTGATGACAAATGTTTAGCAGAATTGATGGTAGCGCTCCATATTTTATCATTATTTTCAATTAGGAAAAAAAATCATAGTTAAAAGTATAAGACCTCTTTCAAAAAAGAAGTATAAGACCTTTACAAATTAAAATAAACATTTACTTGTTCTACAACAAAAAACGACATTCCTTCTCAAATGAAGCAAATTCATATTGCATTTTTCTTTTACAAGAAAAACATATTATTGAATTCTTGTTAATATAGTGCATTCATAAAATTGAAATAATATCGAGCACATGTATTGATCAATTTGCGTTCAATTTATAAACATATCATTAATGCATTAGTTCAAAATATTTTAGCCCAACAAAAAATAAATAGTAACCTAAACTCTCTTTATCATTCTATCAAATGATACGACCCAATTCAAGTAGGGATAAGTGAATTCACGAATAATCCATTCAAAAACTCACTTTCTATCTGCTATGAGGATTTTGAGCATAGAAATGGATGAGTAGCTCAATTTAATAGGCTATTCAGATGCTGACAAGTGTGTATACAAGATTGATAGAAGGAGCACAATAGGGGTGTTTAAGCTGTAAGGAGCTTCTTTCTCTCATGACCATCTAAGTAGTGAAGCATTATCAAGTAGTGAAGCAGTATATGTGGCAGGGTCTTTAGCTGCGTGTCAGTTAATTGGTTACAAAATATGACAAAAGATTTGGTGATTAAACTAAATAACGTGTCAAGTTACTGATTGACAACAAATTTTGTTATTAATCTTGTATAGAATCCCATGCATATCGAGACAATGTTTTCACTGCCTTGGATCAAATAAATTAGGGCGTGAGTATTGTATGTATATTCACAAAGCCAACAAAAAATATGTCCATAACAATTAATTTGGTTAGTTATGCACTATGCAACTAATATTAATTGCTTGGTTAGCTATGCCCTATGCAGTTAACATTATTGATTTTAGGTTTAATTTGTTAAGACTACTCCATAATTCTTTTTAATTAAACATACTATTTCTCATATTCAATGTTTTACTCTCATATTACCTTTTTTTTTCAAAATCTCGCTTGTTTCGCAAAATCAAAACCAGTTTTGTTCACCAAAAACTTTGAACAATGATAAATTCAAATGAACATAAATATGAATATGTGCAATGCACCTTACCTTAAATAAGCTTCAAGAGAGAATTATTAAGTACCTTGATCATATAAGAAATTTAACAACTTAAACATTAAACATAAACACCAGAATGCCAAAGAACATTGGTATTATCTTTTGTTTTTTCTTCCTAGAGTTGAAACATAAACAACAACATATCTCTATCAAACATCCGAATGGTCAATTGTAACGAGTATTCCAAACTGCATTGTTGTCATTTCACTTAGATTTAAGAGTCCCTTTAGTTGATAGTTTCGTAAAACCGTGTTTTCCAATCTCCTATCTATTATAGTATCAATTCAAGTTTTTCCTATTATTCATGGTCCTGTTTTCTGTAACAATTCAATCTCCTATCTCTGTTTTTTTTCTTTTCGAAAAAATAGTATTAGTAAAAACTTTAAAAATTAGGAGTAAAAATATATTTAAACATGTAAAAAAAAAAAATACATGTAGCTTTTTTAAAATTTTAAAGTAAATTGGGAGGTTGGATATGATGAATAGTGCATCAAAGTTCAACCAGAAATTGAACATCATATAGAACAGCTTCCTAGTTTTCCCCTTTGCCGTGGGATACAATGATGTCGTGTGGTCATTCATGAATTGTTAGTGTTGGCGAGCAGCCGGAGCGACAATGAACTAAACATTTAGGACCACTAAGAGACTTTGACACCACATTATTACCAAAAATCTCAAGGCATAAGTTTATGGGTCAATGTGGTGTCAAAGTCTCTTAGTGGTCCATTTATAGTCAATGCTAGGGAAAAATGTGGAATTATTAGAATTGAGTTACTTGATTCAAAATACTACTTCTAGTATGTTAACTGCTCTAACAAACTCTAAAAATGTTTAAAAAATAAAATGCAACAGACACTTCAAAGACCTCATAGAATAAAAGAAAACAACATCCATTCCATATTTATATTTACAAAAATGTCACTTATTCACAGCTTGGTTACCCAACAAGGTAGCAGTTTGTGCAAGTTTATATATCTTACTGAAATTACATTGAGAAATTGCCTCTTTATCAAATATAGCATCTGACAAAACAACTGCTGATGCTCCTCCCATAATATATTCCTCCATTGAATCTACAAACAATTTGAGGTAAATTTTCCAATGGTGTTAACTTAATCTGCTAATTAAAATGCATACTTGTGTCTATCAAACATGTATGGAAGAGTTTACTTTCTAATAATAAGCAGCAATCTTTGATAGCCTAAAAAGCAAAATTGATCCTGTGAAACCTGTTTTATCGTGCATCCGGCTACAAACCGTTAGATTAAGAGAGTAGAATTGTCTCTTTCTTAATTTAACGGTCTACAATTGGCTAATTTTTTATTTCTTAATCTACGGGTCTGCAGCCGACTCCAGACGAGATCCAAGTCTAGATGCTCCAAAAAAAGAAAAATTTAAATAAGACCAACGTTGAGAATGAGAAATAATATGTTTGCAATCGGTTGCTGTGATGCACCTGTGCAATTATTTATTTGTTTGTTTCTGTTTTTAATTTTCTATGCAAATGATAACACATTTTGATTACAGTAATATCTGAGAATTTTGGACATTTAAATTTCTGCTAACACCAAAAAAACCTCTTATTCTGTTATAGACGGCATCAGAACTTAAAATCACTCAAATGTATATAACTCAATAGAAGAAAATGTTAAACTACCTATTGTTATTCCCTGAGAAGCAACCATAGAAACATGAGGAAAGGGCTTCTTCAGTGCTGCTATATACTGAAATCCTCCAAGTGCTGAAACTGGATAAATCTATCACATTAAAAACCAAGTTAACATAGAATGCACTCTATATTATTGTATAAATAAAGAAATCAGAGAGTATAAAGGTAGAAATGAATCTACATAATCAGACAGTTCTAAATATGCAAGCTAGGAGGAACTCGGACACTCGGTCCACTTTAAGATTCTTCAATATCGAGGTCATATCCCATTCAATGCAGTGTTGTTAAATTTAGCACCCGCATTAATTGCGGTTTTTGCAGGAGTCATTAGGAATTTAGCAAATTTAACTACATTGCATAGCGGAATTTGAACAAATCACTATTTAGTACAAAATATTCTGAAATAGCAACTCTATAGCTCTGTCGTGTAGTGTAACTTGGACAAACTGCTGTTTTCCGCAATCCTCAATTGACAACACTGATTCAATGTGACACCTCCTTCACACTCATAACTGGACTATGTTTGAAGCACAAACTCAGACATTGAGACCGGACACGACACAAACACGTCGACATCGATAATAATTTGACAAAATGAGATCATTCAACGTAATCATATGTGTCGGTGTCACAGGGGCGGATCCAGACTTTTGTTATACGTGGGGCTAAATTTCAAAAAAAAATAATGCAAACTATATTAAAAATAAGAAATAACATTGTTTGATACAATACATTACAATGAAAATCTCGTCTCCTATCCATTTGTTGAAAACAAGTTAAAATGACATCATTGATAATTGTTAAAAGAACATCTCTTTCTATATAAGTTACAAGATGGTCATTTAGCCACTGATCATCCATTTTGTTACATAAGTTACTCTTCACAACTTTCATAGCTAAAAAAAAGCGTTCAACACTTGCAGTTGCTGCCGGCAAAAGCAAAGTCAACTTCAAAAGTGTATAAACCATAGCAAATGTGTTGCATTTATTTGTTTCCACAAATTTTGCACTAAGATCTGAAAGCTCTTTCAACTTAGAAAATTTTCGGTAAGATCGAACATTTGTAATATAATTTTTAAGTTGATGGCGTAACACCACTTCCGACACATCTATAAAATCATTTGGATAAAACCCAGACATCCTCAATAATTTGTTCCCATCAAAAATTGCAAATGACTTTGCGGAATTCAAACATAAAACACATTGTAAAAAAAAGATAGTTTACTCATTTACTAACTTGTTCTTTTGTGTTATATCTATTATTAAAAAAAAAAAAAAAAAATAGGGAAAAGGCATGTGGGGCTTTATCCCCACATAGCCCATATGTGCAACCGCCCCTGCGGTGTCATGTCAGTGTCGGACAAGATAGATTTCCAAACTGGGACAGGCCTAATCCGAGGAGTATTTGTGCTTCATAGATATCATCTTAAAATTAGGTTTAACATAAATCAGTCCTACAAAACCAGCTAGTAAGGCGGGAGACGCCTCCCACATATAAACAAACTTTCAGGACATATCCCATGTATCAACAGTTTAAATATAGTCGATATACCCTAAACTCGTCAATTTGAGATTCAATTTGGAATTTACTTTGGGAGGTATTGGGAAGAAATTGGAATGTAATATTATATTGACATTGTTTCATATAGATACAGAAGAAAAAGTTCTCGATTGATTTAAACATAAAAGAAAATAGAAAGGCTTACCTTGACCATTTTAGCACCTGCATCATATGCAGACAATATCTGCATTTGCAAACAATAATCATTAAACAACATTCTGTAGAAAAGCAAATGGAAAAAATACTTTCACATTTTACTACTCCAGTCTTGGACTGTTTTATATACGAAAATGGATTACGATGGTAACAATGACTAATAAAATGACATAATCAAAAATAAAAATGGAGAGAATAAACTAAAGTTAGGGAAATAGAATAATATCAGAGATAATCAAATATGATTTCTCCTAATTCTTATAGACAGTCAAATGCAATGGATTGAACATTTATATTGCAGGAATAAATCATGAAATCTGTTAACAACTTGAACTTAAAAGTTGACACTTACTTCGGTTGGAGTCATTGTTCCGGGAATATATAAAATGTCACCACCTTGAACATAATCCAAAATATCCTGATAAACAAGTTCAAATAAAACTGCATATTGGTAAGACATCCTAGTATGGCCTTAAATACTGAAATATGAGATTCAACAATCGCAAAAGCCAATTCTAACAAGTAACAACAACAATAATTTTAAAATAACATTGTGATTTCGCACAAGTAGGTATTATTTGACATTTAGTAAATGTAAATAAAAAATTTCAAACCTTAACATTTGCCGGACTCATTAGAAATTTAGCTCCGGCGTTAATTGCAGTGTTTGCATCCTCAATCCTGAGAACAGTTCCAACCTAAGGGCAGATATCTGTTGAGTTCAGACAATCGTTGAAAAGAAATGTAAATCTTCTGTAATGCAAATGATAGATATTTGATCATCTATATGTTATTCTCACTCATCATGCTGGGTACACGTATTGATGAGCCATAATGTCCTATTAAGCACTGACACAGATACTGAACACGACGTTAGCCCGTTCACACTGGTAATAATTTGAGAGAATAGAATTATTGAACGTAACCACGTGTGTAGGTGTCGGACACCGGGAACATTGTTTTCCCTTGCATCCATACCTCTACCTCTAACTATTGAAATATCTTTAATATATTCTATCCTTCGTACCAATGCTTCTACACATCTTCTCCACACATGTTCAAAACACGTAAGACAAGATTCTACCATCTTTTCTACAATAGAAGCAAAGCCACTCCACTTTTCTCTCTAAAACTTTCATTCTTATCCCTATCTTATCTTATGCGACAATTCATTCATTATAACATCAATATCTCTATCTCAGAAATCATACCAATTTGCAATAGGATTCATGTGCAAGCTAGTAATATCTTGTAATTTGAAGAGAGAAAATTACAATCTTATAATAATTTCATGTGTGTCGGAGATTCTAAATATCAAGAGTTACTTAAATTTTGGTTACATTATAGCATCAATAGTTAGAAGTAGAACATTGAGTTTGTCAGAGAGAATAACAATATTTTTTCCACATTCAGAAGCTTCAGTTCGGTTCATTTGATATAACACCGATGAAATGTAAGAAATCAAAAAGAAACTTAAAGAATGAAATCATACCCCTAGAGTAATTCTAGGATGCTCCTTCACCAGCTGCTGTAGAACCTACACAAACAAGAAACAAATTACGAAATTTAATCCTCAAAAACAAGGAAACTGATGAAGCAAATAAGGTTAGGTTACCTACCTCAAACACACCTGGAGTAGACATCACAATCTCCAACTACATGTGAAGAAAACAAAGATGTGGTTACAGATATACACTGTCATTGTAGACTAATTTTACATTGTCATTGTAGACTAATTTTACACTCTCTTAGAGAATATCTAAGACAGAATGGAAGATGCACAGTCATTGTAGACTAATTTTACACTGACATCTAATGAGAATTCAATATTTTGCATTTATTTTAAGATGTGGTTACAAATTGGATTTATGTGGCAATACGAAGTTTTCATTGATTGTCAATGTAAAACTAATTTACACCGATAGTGTATCACCATTAAACTCTATTTTGAAATGGCATAAGGATGACTAATTTTCTCTCGAGATGGTCGAAAAGCATCTGAAGTGATTCAACTATTAGTATTATACGAAACTAATCCATATAAATGTTGTTGAATTTTCTTTTATTATTAAAAATCATTAATAAGTCAAAATAAAAGAACATGAAAAGTAAACTTACAACTGAAATGCCACCTGCTATTGCAGCATTTGCAGCTTCCAATGCCACTTCTGCACTATATGCAAGTGACAAACAAAAAGTAAGCCAACATAAACAGATTGGGAAAATTTTTATCGACTATAGTTGTGACTTGTCAAATTTTTCATTATAGCTGAATGTTAGAATATTAGTTGTTATTGTTAATATTTTCTCCTTCACCTGAGTCCGAACCCAGTTCCTTTAACTCCTTATAACATGGAAAAAACATGTCCATGATCAGCAAAAAGGGAATGCATAAACACACACGCGTGCAGACATACACCAGGTAAAATACCCTTCTCATCATCAACATTCAGCAACATATCTACAAATACGCAACACGCACTGATTGATTAAAGTTGACTAATCCTCTTTCAATTTTAGCACTCTGATATTCAACTATTTCTACACTGTCTCTTCCTATTCAAGCAACTATAGACTTCCCTAATCCTTGACACCGTATGGCTTATGCACTGATGTCATCTATATCAAGTGTCGCTGTTATTTGTCTTATGCACTAATGTCATCTTCCTACCTCATATGGCTTATGCACATATGTCTCTTCTTACCTCATATGTTGCATACCACCAAAGTGTTCTCCCTTTTCATCATTACTAAACTTGTTTTTTTTACAGGAAAGTAGATTCTAATGCAAGTACCGAGCAATCATGTCACAGAAGAAAACTATGACAGTGTGTGAACCACAGAGATTTTATGCACGCTTCAATTCAATGTATACACATATAAATCATTTATTTACACAGACAGGAACACTGAATAAGACAAATAACACCGACACACGTAAACATCGAGAGAAATTTGTAAAAATGAAAGTGATTGTATGTAACTACATGTATCATTGTCGTGTCGGCCACTCAAACACACTTACAATCTACCTATGTAACACTAATAATTTGAAAGTGATTGTATCTAGCCACACATGTCATGGTTGTGTAGGACACTCAAATACACTTTCAATCTACCTATGTAACACAAACAATTGAAAGTGAACGTATGTAACCATATCTGTCATTTTCTTGTCAGAAACACTTTCAATCTAGCTATGTAACACTGATAGTTTTGAAAAAAATGAAAGTGATTGTATATAACCACACCACACACATGTCATTATTGTGTCGACCACTCAACATACCTTCAATCGATTAATATTACACCGATAATTCGATAGAAAGAAAAAAGTGATTGTATCTAACCGCATGTGTCATCGTCGTGTGATACACTCTAACACGCTTTCAATTTGAAATGTCGATACTATATTCAACCACAAAATTGCATCAAGTACTAATGAAATTCTACGCCCTCCCATCTTGCCCTGATCCCAAAAATTGATTACGTGTTGACTAAAAACATAATTCAGTCCCTCAAAGTTTACTAGGAGAGGGAGATATAATACACTGACAAATTAGTCTCACTGTTATAATTAAAATGAGAAAATTGAGTTATAAACAATTTGGATATTATTTTTCCATATGAAAATTATAAGGGACCAAATTAAGTTTTAACTAGTTCTACTTATTTGTTCTTCCCCTAAAGTAATTGATAAAAATGAGAAAGAGAAACAAAAATGAAAGCAAAGAAGAAAGTGGAAGGTGGGACCTATTGGCTCTGAGACAAGCAATGACACCAGAATTCTTGATTTGGCAGATGGTTTTGTCAACTGTGGTGGATACTGAAAGCTGAGGATGAGACTCAGAGACTTTGCATGTAACCCTACTAGGAAGACGCATAGAAGAAGTTGAAGAAGACAACCATTGACATTGGTACATGGTTAAGGTTGTACTTGCAGAGGTCATTGTTGTTTTGTAGTAGTTGCAAGGTTCTTCTACTTGTTCTTGTTATTGTTCTTCTCTTGTGTTTTGTGAAAAGATTTATAAGAGGCTTATCCATTGCATGTCCCGAAGTTTTACTCTAACGTGGAAACAAAATATATTAAAAGAAATCAACAACCATTTTTTTTTGGGTGCAAATATCATTATTAAAAAGAAATTCTTTTGTCAAAAAATAGAATAAATTTCTTTGCTATCTCAAAAAAAGAATCTTAGCTTTTATTTCTAAAAAATGTGGTCATTTTTAATTGCTAAGATCACCTTCATTGGTCTCTTTTAAGAATCTACTTTGAGGTTTCATATATAGATCCTTAAGCCAAATACATTTTTAAAAGATAAATAAGAAGTAATAGTATAGATCCGACCATCCATTCAAATTAATCGAATATATCAAATACATTCATATATTCAACGTTGTTAAAATCGTAAAAGATGAATATGTGAACAAACTCACAGCATATAAGTTAATTGTATATAATAAAAAAATGTTTACAAATATAATGAAAAATATCAAAATGATCAAAATATCATGTATTTGCAACATTGACATTCAAATCATTTGATTGAAGTCGTAATTGAATAAAACCGATCTTTCAACAAGAATCAAACAAACATCACAACAAGACAAAATTCAAACAATCACCAACAAAACAAAGAATAACCCAATGCCTCATCCAAACGATAAAATCACGAAAGATAAAAATTTTAAAAAAATATTTAATTAAATTAAAATAGAGAAGATAAATGAAAAAAAAAAAAAAGTGATTTCGGATAAAAAAATTAAAGCAAAAATCACCCTTCAAAAAAGGAAATCGAAAAGAGAAAGAAATAAAGAAAAACTATAGCGAAGACGAACAAGTTACAGAAAGTTCCGTTCTCCAGTTCCCTTCTCATTCCTCTGTTTCCTTTCACGCATTTTATCAAACACATGGTGGGTCTCTTCCATAACACCAAAAAATGCACAAACTCTTCTTCAACAATCTCAAAAACCATATCCACACTCCAAAACTAACCTCATACCTATTCAACAACCTCTTCACAACACAATCCATAAATCTCCCTAACATAGATACAATCACAACAATCATCAACAATCACCCATTTCCACAAAAACCCTTACACCCAACACTCCTCCATTATTTCCCACCATCAACACCAATCCCATCTTCCTTAATCCAAAACATTCTTATACGCTTATTCGCTTCGCATTCAAATGGTCTCAAAGCATTGGAGTTTTTCAATTTCACTATAAAAAACACTCACACCAACCCATGTTCAAGTTCACTTGAAATCACACTTCATATACTAACAAGAATGCGTTACTTCGATAAAGCTTGGAGCTTGTTGATACAAATTGCGAATACACATCCTGATTTGCTTACATTGAAGGCAATGAGTATAATGTTGGCGAAGATAGCGAAGTATCAATCTTTTGAGGAAACGCTTGATGGGTTTAGGAGGATGGAGGAGGAGGTTTTTTTTGGGAGAGAGTTTGGGAGTGATGAGTTTAATGTGTTGTTAAAAGCGTTTGCGACGCAGAGGCAAATGAAGGAGGCGAGGTCGGTTTTTGTTAGGTTTGTGGATAGGTTTAAGGCGGATACGAAGAGTATGAATATTTTGTTGTTAGGGTTTAAGGAAACGGGTGATGTTACGTCTGTTGAGCTGTTTTATCATGAGATGGTTAAGCGAGGGTTTAAGCCGGATAGTGTGAGTTTTGGTATTAGGATTGATGCTTATTGTAAGAAAGGAAGGTTTGGTGATGCTTTGAGGCTTTTGGAGGAGATGGAGAGTAGGAAGTTTGTTGTGTCGGTTGAAACGATTACTACGTTGATTCATGGAGCAGGGTTGGTGCAGAATACGGGTAAGGCGTGGCAGTTGTTTAATGAGATTCCATTGAGAAACTTGGTTGTTGATTCTGGTGCTTATAATGCTTTAATTACGACGTTGGTTAGAAATAGAGATGTTGTATCTGCGCTTTCGTTGATGGATGAGATGATTGAAAAACAAATTGAGCCGGATGGTGTAACTTATCATACAATTTTCTTAGGATTAATGAAGTCAAGAGGGATTGAAGGTGTGTCTGAGCTTTATCTGAAAATGACTCATAGGAAATTTGTTCCGAAAACAAGGACAGTTGTGGTGCTGATGAAATATTTTTGTCACAATAGCCGTCTTGATTTGAGTTTAAGTTTATGGAATTACCTTGTGGAGAAAGGTCACTGTCCTCATGCTCATGCTTTAGATCTTTTGGTAACTGGGTTATGTTCAAGGGGTTTGGTGCAAGAAGCTTTTTCGTGCTCGAAACAAACGTTGGAGAGAGGAAGATATATTAGTTCTACAGCATTTCTAATGCTGGAGAGGCTTTTGAAGCAATCACGGGATGTCGACAAATTAAAGGAGCTTGATCAGATGATTAAGAAATTGCAAAATGTCTTACCACCGTCTAGAGGACATGCTACTGGTATTTCTGACTCCAAGGTTATAGTGTAGCATCTTTTTAATTTCAAATATAATAAATTTTGTTGCCGCCTGATTTTGGTGGTTTTTTCCTGTATATTAACATGTGTAATTCTTTAAATTATGATTAAATGAATAGCTACTTCATTATACCCACAAGTGACAAAACTAACGCACTTACATTTTATCTAGCCATCTAATATTTATGTTTAGTTGGTTTGACCTAGTGGTTTTGTATTCAATCTGTTCCATGCATAATCATTTCGGGCCTGTTTGGACTTTGGATTGCCAAATTTGAATTTATCTCTACGAATGTAAGTACTTGTTTGAGTTTGTTTGGAAGAACTTATAGAAATAGCTTATGGTTTGAGTTTGTTTGGAAGAACTTATAGAAATAGCTTATGACATGTTCATAAGTTGTTTTTAGTTATTTCCATAATCTCTTCCGGATAGCTTATGAAAACATTGACTTTATTTTATCTTTGGTTATAGAAATAGCGTATACATAAGCCCTTATGCAATAAACGCTTGATTTAACTGTTTATGCAAACATACCAAATCAAGTTTTAGCCCAATGCTATATAGTACTTCTGCATAATCCTTGTGTCAGGGTAAAAGGAGACATGTGATTGCAACCTAAAATATAAAACAAGTTTATAGGAATAATTTTAGCAACTTCATATATATAGCGAAATTTACAAACCGGGATCCTCTGCAGCTACCATATGGTGTTTCCAAGGCTGTAGCTACTGTTTGATTTTGGTGAATTTCTTCCGGTATATTAACATGAGTAATTCTTTAAATTATGATTAAATTAAATGAATAGCTACTTCATTATACCGCAATCCCAAGTGACAGCACTTACGCAGTGACACACTACTGTTTTATCTAGCCACCTAAATATTTATGTTTACTTGGTTTGAGCTTACAGCAACTGAAACTCATCCTATAGTTGATGCATTGTATTTTTGTATAGTTACAACGTGTACAATAGGGTACGGTGATATTACAACTAATAGTACTGCAACCAACCTAATAGTAATGCAACCAAGATTTTCTCTATATTGTTTGTGTTGATTTGTGTTGGTTTTATTGATATACTGCTGAGTGGAATGGTTAGTTATGTTCTTGATTTGCAAGAGAATCATTTGTTAAGGACAGTGAAGGGAAGAGGGCAGAAGGATGGGAGGTCATATATAGTTGATGTGAAGAAAGGGAGGATGAGGATTAGGATGGAGGTGGCATTGGCATTAGGGGTAGTGGTACTTTGTATTGGACTTGGTGTCACGGTTATGCATTTTGTTGAAAGGCTTGGATGCGTAGATTTTTTTTATCTTTCGGTTATGTCTTTTACGACAGTTGTGTATGGTGATCATGCTTTCAAAACTTTGCATGGTCGTATCTTCGCCGCAATTTGGCTGCTCGTGTCTAGGCTTGCAGTTGCCCAAGCGTTCCTTTATTTGGCTGAGGCGAGAATGGATAAGCGGCATAGGAGGATGGCTAAGTGGATTCTTGGTCAGGATATGACTGTTGCTGAGTTTCTTGCTGCTGACATAGACAATAATGGATTTGTTAGTAAATCAGACTATGTTATATACAAGCTCAAGGAGATGGGAAAAGTGACTGAGAAGGACATCATGCAGATCAGTGAGAAGATTGATAGACTAGATACCGGAAACTGTGGAAAAATAACACTTGGTGATCTCATGAAGGGTCATAATTGATGAGCTCAATCAGCGTCGAGGCTATCCAAAGAGCTAGGGGAGTCTAAATCCATTGTTGTCACGTAAAAAAGGGAGTGCCAGATTCTCAAGTTGCATGCTGATTAGTGTAGATCACATTTGATGGAAACTTTTTTCTTTTGAGGGTTAGGAAGGAGAATAGATTATCAAGTTACATGCTGGTGATTTCCCCTCTCATACCCTTTTGTCGCACAATCAGTAACTTGACGAGGCACAATATGCTGGTGAAATTCTGTGTTCTTTTGCCGGCATTTTGCAATTGATCTTGATGGAACGTATTATCAATTACAGTATATGATCTTGTGGTAATGGAGGGGACAATTTTGGTTGGTTAAATAATTATTTTGTACATATTCATTTTGAAAATGAATGTCTTTATTCTTTATATAAAAAAATAAAAAAAAAAAGCTAGTGATTTAGTGTTCAATCCGTTCCATGCTCCATACTCCATAAGCTGTTTTTAGCTTTTTCAATAAGCTCTCCCGAATAGCTTATAAAAACAGTTTGTAGCTTATATAAAAACAGTTTGGCTTTATTTTATCTTTTGTTATATAAATAGATTATAAATAAGCCCTTATATTATATGATAAGCGCTTATGCAATATATGCTTAATTAAGTTGTTTATCCACACATACCAAATTAAGTTTTAGCCGAATGCTATATAGCTCTTCTGCATAATCCTTTTGTCAGGGTAAAAGGAGAAAATTGTTTCAATCACAATTATGTTGGGAAACCAGAACTTAATTAAGCATATATTGGTGTTAAGTGGTTATTTAGGAAAATAACTCATTTCAAGTATTTGACTAACAAAACCAGAACTATAACAGAATAAAACAAACCTAGATCAGCTTTTATCATATGATCTTCCTCGCCATACCAACTTAACAAGGCAACTTACAACAAATGAGTGCATAAAACTAATTGTCTAGATAGAAAAGTCCCTCAAATATAACAAAACTCTCTTCACTCCATTCAAAGTTGAAACATCATTTTAAAAGGGTTCTTGTCAAATGTTCTCTAGCTGTAGCCCATGCTTGAGTTAGTGTCTGCAATATGAAAAGTTAAGTAAGGTCGAAGGCCAAAGTAACATGATTTTATCCTAAAATCTAACTGTCAAAACTGCGTGATAATGAGCAAGATAATAACTGTTTGTTGTCCTCAAAACTAAAACATGGTTGAGGAATAATTCTAGCAACCACATGCTGTACGGAAAATTATGAACTGGATTTTCTACAGAATTGAAGTTAACAGAAAGGATGTTGCACTACCTGCTCAGACAAGGCAGAGTCGGCATCTATGGTGTGCGATGTAACTTTTTCGGCGATAAGTGGTCCACTTGTTTCGAGTATCATCCTTCAAGTGAGGGAATATTTTTTTTAAAAAAAACGAATGGAACTCATACGAAAGTAACAAAATGTGACTAAAAACCAAATGCATACCCTCCATCAACTATCTCGTCAAGGCATAACAGAATGAGATCCAAGTTCTCAAGTGCTCTCTTTTGTCAACATTATTCCTATAAATGATACAAAAATTACTTTATAAAATGGAATGATGAATAAAATAGGATCCATGACATATTGATTCTAGATATAAATTTACAGCCAAAATACCTCAACAGAAGGGTGATTGCATCAAAGAAGCCCTGAAGAACTGAAGCTAAAACAATCTCATTTTCGTCATCGCTTCCAGTGACAAAGAAATGCAGGTCTTGTGAAAATTTGTAAATAATGATATTGTTCTCAAGTAATGTTATCTCAGCTGTAGATAATGCCAAACAATATATCAGCTACATAAGAACACACATAAAACATTAATGTCTATATGATACAATGTCCAAAACTTTCACAGTTCCACATAGTGAATGTCATAATAAAATAAACAATATTCCAAACTAAAGAATTTGGCAGTTAATTACATAAATTCATATTGGGATAGAATAATCAATCTTCTAGCTGGCTCAAATTATAATCTGACACCATCTTCAAAATTTTCAAATACTATTAATGGGGCTCAGAGCCTTTAAATACTATCACATATACTCCCCCTTTTGTCATTAGCAAAAAGAATTAAACAAAAAGAAGAGATGAAACATAGGATAAAGGTTCAGAGCATGTAAATCAAATAAATAACGCATATAACCATCTTCTAAGTTGCTAATCAGAGCAAAAACTAATATACGTAATATAAACAGTTATAGAATTCAGAAGCTAAACAAGTTCAGAAGCATGTAAAGTCAGAAGTTAAAACTACGTCAGAAGCAGAAATGATCAAAGTACATTAGAAGCATAAAGAATCAAAAACAAGCTAAAGTTGTGCAACTAAGGGTTTGGATTATTTTGGCTCTCTAGAATCTTCTTCAGAATCTCTTGAGTTTCTGCATATTTCTGATCCATTTCTGACTTGTTCTTCTTCATTTCAGCTTGAAGTTCTACCAGCTTCTGATCCTGCTCTTGTAGCTTCTGTTCCAGCTCTTCATTTCTTTTCTTTAGCACCTTGTTTTCCTGAACTAGAGTCAGGTCAGGTGCAGCATTCTTCAAGTTGATCTTGGAAAGGTAAGATAAGTCCAGATCCTTGGGATGAATGTAATTGGGAAGAAAATCTTCAGAATTTCTTCCTCTGATGCTCATAGGATGCTTCACCCAGGTTCCAAGGACTTCTATGTCATCCATGTCCTCATCAATCCCATTGATCCAGTTTTCCAACTTCTGCTTGGCCTCCTCTTGAGCTTGTAGGCATGAATCATGCAGAGTTGAGATGAGATTGATGATCCTTTCCTTGATCCGCCTCCATTACTTCTGATAACTGATTTTGTGACCCAAGTCACTTCTGCTTTTGATCAGTCTATGCACTTCAGAAGTAATATCCTCCCACACATCTTGTAATACACGAGAGTCTAGGAAAATGGTGGGTGGTGAAGGTTGTTTTGAAGGTTTAGGAGGGGCAGTGTGTACAATGGTTAGGTTTGGTGGTTGTTCATTTGTAGTTGAGGGTTGGCTGGTTGATGGTTGGTCAGCACAGTTGTCAACAATCATATCAGAGGAATGATCATCTTGATCATCCTCAGAGTCAGTGTCCATATCACACACATCATTGTAGTGAGTGATCTTGACAACTTGTACGGGTAAAGGAGTGATGGAAGAAGGGGTTGGCTCAGGAACATGATGTTCATGAGCAGCAGTTTCAGGAATGGGTTCAGGACTGAGTTTAGTAACTGGTTGTTCAGGAACAATATGTTCAGGAACGGTTGGGGGTGATGAAGTTGTAGGTTCTGGTTGAGGGGGTGAAGAGGCTTTTTCTGGTTCTGGTTGTTGTTGTGGGGGTGAGGTGGTCTTTTCTGGTGAAGGCTTTTGTGGTTCAGGTTCATGGTGTTGGGGGCTTTCTGAAGTGACTTTTTCAGAAGCAGATGCTTCTGGAGTCATTTCAGAGGCTTTCTCTGAGTTTGTGTTAAAGCTAGATTGGGGTAGTTCACCTAGATAATGGCTTTCTAGGTGATCTAAGAAGGAGGTGTCTTCAGAGGTAATAGAAGATGTGGTACAAGATGTGTGAGAAACTTGAGGTACCTTAGAAAACATTGCTGAGTTATCTACTGCTTCTGAAGTAGGCTTTGGACTTGTAGAATCAGAAGTGTCAGCTTTCTTCTTGACTAATTCTTCAGTCTTATCAGCGATTTCCCTTACTTCAACCAAGCCTTCATCCTTGTCTAAACCAGCTTCCCTGAGCTTGGCATCCCTATTCTTTTTGTTTAGAGCTTCCTTTCTCTTCCTATCAGCTAAAAACTGATCCCTTTGCTCTTTAGCTCTTTTTTTCATTTCAGGAGTGACTTCAAACATGGGAAGAGCCTTAGATTCAGAAGCCTTCTTCTTTTTCTTTTTAGGCTCCATATCTTCTTGTTTTAGCCTCTCAAGAGCTTCTTGCACCGTCTCCTTCTCAGCTTTCCCCCTTTTTCTCATAGCATCCTTCTGTTGCTTGGCCTTTTCAGCTGCAGCTTCTGATGCAGTAATTCCCTTGACCTTCTTTCCTTTGGTCTTAACAGGAGCAGCTTCCTCCTGAGAGCTTGCATATTTCTCCATGACATACTCAACAATTGATTTAGCTAAGATTTCAGGATTACTTTCTTTAATGATGGAAGGAAAGTCCTTGATAATCTCAGTTTCTTCTGTGGTCATCTCTATCCACTTCTCATCTTGAGGGGCTTTCTTGAAAAGATGCATGGAGTGCAAGGTCTTTCTACTGATAGTTTTCTCAGCAGTAGAAGCCTTGAAGCATTCGTCAGAAGCATCTCTTGATTTTTTCAGAACCTCCAGCACTCTACCTTGATGGAAAATTTCAGACAACAATCTTCCATAGGGTACTTGCTTTCTTCCTTTGACAGTGCCTTCATTAATTGCCCAACAGAGATGATCCAGGACATATCTTGGGAAATTAATCTTTTGAAACATGGCCATGAAGTAAATTACCAGCTTTTGTTGATTATTGGGTTGATCAGACCCTCATGCTCTCTGAAAGAGGCAATCAGTGCAGAATTTCACCAACATCCTGTTGTGAATCTCCATTTCTGAAGGCTTGGCCTCTGAGTTTCCACTCAGAAGCAAGTTGTAGTAGCTCTTCAGCAGGACATCTTCCTTCTTTACTATTTCTTAGAATCTTCCTTCTGCATCCACTCTACATGCTTTAGCTATAACATCCTCAGTGATGTTTATAGGAATGTCCATCACTTCAGACCTTATTTCTAAGCTACTGAAAGAGGTGGGATTCATTTCCACCGTCATCTTTCCTTTCTTCGACCCAGCTTGTTTCCCTACGACCTTCGCAGGCTTTCCATTGAAGACCTCATCCCTTAACCAGAAGTCTTTGACCAAGTTCACATAAGTTGGCCCATTCAGCATCTTGAAGTACTCAGATAGCTTCTAAGTATCTACCAAACCTTTCATGTCCACATCGTACTTCTTAAGTGAAGCAAAGTCCACTGGTGATTCTATTTGGACGATCAGAGAGTTGAGAGGAATAGTCATAGCCTTTTCTTTGTAAACTGACCCAGATCTTGATGCTTGATGTTGAGAGCTTGATGATGCCATTGATGAAGATTTGAAGAAGATTTAGAAGAAGATTGAAGGTTCTAGGGTTTTTGCGCTTACTTCGCAAGAGGTTTGAGAGCAAATGTGTTTGTTGTGAGTGAGTAGTGTGTGAATTGACAAAGTGTTAAAAGTAAAACGATTGCAATTCAAAAGAGACAAACAAACATAACATTAATGACAAAATTGGGGGCGCGTGAAAAGTACTTTCAAAGCTATTAAATCATCATTGCCTTTTTAAGTTATACACTAATACAGATAAGCTACGTCGGAAGTTCTCAGAGTAACTACCAAGTTAGTGGGCCAGAAGTTACCAAATAAAGTAACTCCCAACGTTTCCACTAACTCCACTATTCAGAAGCACAAAATCCAGCTTCTGACCTTTAGATGCTGACGTCATCGTCAGAAGCGAGTTTTCCTCAGAACCTCAATAAAGAGCTTCTGATGGACTACTGGTTCTGAACTAACTTCAGAACCTAAAATCCTATTCAGGAGCAAGCAAGCTTTAATCAGACACGTAGTGCATGTTCAAATTTTTCTTTATAAATTCAAATATTTCAACAGTTAAAGGCGTAGTAAATATATCAGCCCATTGATTCTCAGTATCAATGAATTGTATATCTAAAATTCCTTTTTGAACATAATCTCTGATAAAATGGTGTTTGATTTCAATATACTTAGCTCTTGAATGAAAAATTGGATTTTTAGACAAACAAATAGCAGCAGTATTATCACAATAAATGGGAATACTGTTAGCAATTATCTGATAGTCTTCCAACTGATGTTTCATCCAAAGTAGTTGTGTACAACAACTTGCAGCTGAAATGTATTCTGCTTCTGCTGTAGACATAGCAATAGTTGTTTGTCTTTTGCTAGCCCAGGATATAAGATTATCACCCAGAAATTGACAATTGCCACTAGTTGACTTTCTTTCAATCCTATCACCAGCATAATCAGCATCACAGAATCCAATTAGCTTATAATCTAAGGATTTCTTATAGAGGAGTCCAAGATTAGTTGTTCCTTTCAAATACCTGAAGATTCTCTTGACAGCAGTCATATGAGATTCTCTAGGATCTGATTGGAATCTTGCACATAGGCATACACTGAATAAAATATCTGGCCTAGATGCAGTGAGGTATAACAAAGAACCAATCATACCTCTGTACAGTTTCTGATCTACTTTAGCTTCTTCATCTTCTTTGCTTAAGGTGCACGTAGGGTGCATTGGAGTGTTCATCACTTTACAATCTTCAAGCTTAAACTTCTTCAGAAGCTCCTTTGTATACTTTGATTGATGAACATAAACTCCATCTTTGCATTGGTTGATTTGAATGCCAAGGAAGAACTTCAGCTCTCCCATCATGCTCATTTCAAATTCATCCTGCATCAACTTAGAAAATTTCTTGCAAAGAGATGCATTAGTAGAACCAAATATTATATCATCAACATATATTTGCACAACAAGAATATCTTTCCCAAGAGTCCTTCTGAAGAGTTTTGTATCAACCTGTCCTCTTTTAAAATCATTTTTGATTAAGAAATTACTTAGTCTATCATACCAAGCTCTGGGAGCTTGTTTCAAGCCATATAGTGATTTCTTCAGTTTAAAAACATGGTCAGGATATTTAATATCCTCAAATACAGGAGGTTGCTTGGCATACACTTCTTCTTCAATGACACCATTTAGAAAAGCACTCTTGACATCCATCTGATATAATATTATGCCATGATTAACTGCATAGGACAGAAGTAACCTGATTGCTTCCAGTCTTGCAACTGGAGCAAATGTTTCAGTATAATCAATCCCTTCTTGTTGACTGTAACCTTGCGCAACAAGTCTTGCTTTGTTTCTTGTTACTTCTCCTTGCTCATTCAACTTGTTTCTGAATACCCATTTTGTTCCAATAATGTTCTTGTGCTGAGGTTTGGGTACCAGATCCCACACATCATTTCTTTGAAATTGATTCAGCTCTTCTTGCATAGCTAAGATCCATCCATCATCTGAAAGTGCTTCATCAACAGTTGTAGGTTCAATCATTGAGATCAGTCCAATCATTGACTCTTCTTGTCTGAAGTATGATCTTGTTCTTCTTGGACTGTCTTTGTTTCCAATGATTAGCTCCTCAGGATGTGAAGACTTATGCTTAAATGTGTTTCTGGGAGGATCTGCTTGATGTGAGCCATCTTGTGCTTCATCAGAAGCAGCTTCATCTTGTGCTTCTGATGTGGGTTCAGCTTCTGGACTATCTTCAGATTCAGCTATCTGATCAGGTTCTGGAGTAACTTCATGAACCTGTATCTCTGCAAAACTTTCACCTTGCTTTGAAGTTTTATCTTCAAGCTCTTTGTCATCAAATTTAACGTGCATAGATTCTTCAACACAGAGTGTCTCTGAATTATACACTTTGTATGCCTTTGACCTTTCAGAGTAACCTAAGAAGATTCCTCTATGGGCCTTGGCATCAAATTTCTTTAGGTAGAGCTTGTTGTTTAGAATGTAACATGTACATCCAAATTGATGAAAGTAAGAGATATTGAGTTTTCTTCCTTTAAAGAGTTCATATGCTGTTTTCTCCAACATAGGTCTGATATAGATCCTGTTATGGACATAACATGCTGTATTCACTGCTTCTGCCCAAAAATGTTTTGCCAAATTGTTTTCATGGATCATGGTTCTGGCCATTTCTTGTAAAGTTCTATTCTTTCTCTCTACAACCCCATTTTGTTGTGGAGTTCTAGAAGAAGAAAATTCATGGAGAATTCCATGTTTTTCACAAAAAGCTTCAAATGGCTCGTTTTCAAATTCTCCACCATGATCACTTCTGATTTTCAAAATCTTTGACTCTTTCTCAGTTTGAATCAGTGTGCAGAAGTTACTGAATACATCATATGCATGACCTTTACTTTTCAGGAATTTCACCCAAGTTCATCTGCTATAATCATCAACAATGACTAATCCATATTTACTTCCATATAAGGATGCAGTACTCACTGGTCCAAATAGATCAATATGGAGTAATTTTAAGGGTCTGGAGGTTGAAACAATGTCTTTGGTATTAAAAGATGATTTCACAATTTTCCCCTCTCTGACATGCACCACAGAGTGCATCTGAATGATAGTCAATATCTGGTAGGCCTTTGACAAGTTGTAACTTACTAAGCTTAGAGATTAATCTCCAGTTAGCATGTCCCAACCTTCTGTGCCACATCCATTTCTTATCATTCACTGATAGAAGGCAAATCACCTTCTGATCAGCCAGTTCAGAAAAATTGATTTTGTAGACATTATCAACTCTCTTTCCCTTGAACACAATGGATTTGTCTTCCTTGTTGATTACAGTACAGTTGGTTTTCTCAAAAAGCACATCATAACCATTATCACAAAATTGACTAATGCTCAAAAGGTTATGTTCAAGACCATCTACCAACCAAACATTATTAATTGAGGTAGAGGAATTACCAATAGTTCCTGTACCTATGATTTTGCCAAACTGGTTGCCTCCAAATTTCACATTTCCTCCCTCTTTCATTGTTAGGCTGAGGAACAATGACTTCTCTCCTGTCGTGTGTCTTGAGAAACCGCTGTCTAGGTACCATGATCTTTGCTTTGGCACTGCTCTTAGACATACCTGCATTATTGACATTTTTGGATTTAGGTACCCATTGTCCTATGAGTCCTGGAAGGTTAGTACTTAAGGCTTTACTCTTCACTTCCTATACCTTGTGCTGTGAGTTGGGTTGCTTCTGATTAACCATTACCTTAGGTTTTGGTACTTCAGAAGCAGTAACTATCTTCTTCTGAAACTTAGACTTTAAAACATTAGATTTTGGTTTCACCAGACTCTGAGGAATAGGTTCTGATCTTTTCAGGATCCTAACCTTTGAAGTCTTGGAATCAGATTTGGTCATAACCTTTGACTTAGAGTTCTTTGGCTTTGAAGTCATCTTAGCCTTAGAACTAGAAGCTTTATGTTCTGATTGAACAACAGTTTCCAACTCAGCACCTTCAGGCACAAAGAAGGTTTTCAGACCTTTCTTG
This sequence comes from Medicago sativa, assembly GCF_051527215.1. NCBI lineage: Eukaryota > Viridiplantae > Streptophyta > Magnoliopsida > Fabales > Fabaceae > Medicago > Medicago sativa. The sequence goes on along the minus strand of NC_140755.1, from coordinate 8,793,802 downwards.
ATGCATTCACAACAAGATTTTAGATTGGTTTTCTCAAGTTTCACTTCTGGAAAACCAATTCCTCTGCCATTGTTCTTGTAAATGCTATAAATCATAGAAGCCACTCTGCTTCTGTCAATGCCAGATATGATAAAATCTTCAAGAGCAATTTCATGGTTACTTAAAGGTTTTTCATTACACTTTTCGTGTAGCTTCTGACATAAGAACCTGAGCTGATCTTCATACATTTTACACATGAAGTCAAAGCCCCTAAGTCCTTGTTCAGAAGCTTTCAGATCCAATAGAGTTGATTTTTGCTGTTTTACCAAATCAACATATTTTTCTTTTAAATCCTTCAACTCATTGGTTCTTACTTCAAAATGTGTAAGAAGTTCTTTAAGTGACTCAACAAGTTCATCTCTGGGAATATTAAAATATACCTCATTTTCATCTTCTGAGTCTGAATCTGATCCTGCTTCTGAAGTTGCTGTAGCCACTAACCCAACAGCTACCTTTGCGTCTTCATCATCTTCCTCTTTATCAGATCTAGATTCACTTCCTAAATCATCTCAGGTTGCCATTAAACTCTGCTTAATCTGCTTCTTATATTTGCTTGGTTTGAATGTTGACTTCTTTGACTTGTCCTTAGATTTCTCCTTCTGAAGATCAGGGCATTCAGCAATGAAATGTCCAGGCTTCTTGCAGTTGAAGCATCCCTTCTGATCTTCTTTCTTTGAGCTTCTGGAGTTACCCCTTCTGGCTAGAAACTTCCTGTTTTTCTTGGCCAGATACTGAAGTTTGTTGGAGAGCATAGCCATCTCAGCAGCATCTGGTTCAGAATCTAAACTTGATTGTTCTTCTTCTTCAGATTCAACCACTTTGAGAGCTTTTGATGACTTGCCTTTGGATGGAAGAGCTATTGATTTACTCTTCTGAGTGGACTCTTGTTCATTAAGACTTAACTCATGAACTTTGAGAGAACTAACAAGATCTTCGACACTTAAAGTGTTTAAATCTTTAGCTTCCTCAATGGCAGTCACCTTTGGTCTCCATCTGGCAGGCAAGCTTCTGAGTATCTTGCTCACATGGTCAGAAGCAACATAGCTCTTCTTCAGGATTTGTAGCCCAGAGACTAAGGTTTGAAACCTTGAGTACATCTCCTCAATAGTTTCATCATCCTTCATCTTGAATAACTCGTACTGATGTACAAGCATGAGAGCTTTAGCTTCTTTGACCTTCTTGCTGCCTTCATAGTTTGAACAGAGAGAAGCAAACATAGCTTTAGCAGTGGATTTGTCACTCATCTTCATGTACTCTGCTTTAGGAATAGCAGTGACAAGAGTTCCCCTGATAATATGATGCTTCTTGTAGAGTTTCTTCAGCTCAGGAGTATGTTTCTTTCTATCCACAGCAGCTCCTTCTTCATCAAGAACAAGCCACCAACTCCTTCTTCTAGTATATCCCATAGTTCTTCATCTAAGCTCATGATATAACTATAGAAGTTGGTTTTCCACCAAGAAAATTCTTCAGCATCTCCATTGAACTTTGGAACTTTTCCAACACTGGATCTCTTACTATCACTATAATCATGTGAGACATTATTATAGCTAGTTTCACTAGGAATAGGAGTAGGAATAGGACCAGACATGTTTTTCTAAGATCTTTTACTGTTGCACGGTTAAGTGTTAAACAACAAACCAGGCTCTGATACCAATTGAAGGTGAGAAAAAAAAAGAAGGGGGGGTTGAATTGTGTTTTAAAAAATTCTTCGTTTCTCCTAAAACTGAACACACTAATCAGAAGTTAAGTGAAACAGCTTCTGAAGTGATAATCAGAATCTGAACGCAACGGAATAAAACAGAGAGAGAAGAAGAAAGACACAAAGCAATTATACTGGTTCCTTCCACAAATCGGAAGTAGTCCAGTCCCCCTTGCACTTCCATGGAGATTTCACTAAGAGTAATATCTGATTACAATTGCTCAAGCACACAAGCAAGAGACTTCCTTTGCTCAAGCACACTTTGCAAGAGTCTTCCTATGCTCAAGAACACAATCAAGAGACTTTTATACTCAAGCACAACTGCAAGAGACTTCCTTTGCTCAAGCACAACTGCAAGAGACTTCTAAACAAAATTACACAGAAAATTGTTTAAGGTTGAACACTTGATATACAATCAGAGGTGCTCATAATACAAATCAGATACAAACTCAATGACTTATGAATTTCTAAGATATGACTTTGAGACACAGAAATTCTAAGTGAATGCAGAACAATTTCAGCAGAGGTTTGACACTTGTAAGAATGTTGAGAGTCTTTCGTTCAGCATTACCAATTCTCTAAGTTTTCACTCCTTTATATAGAGGTGTGAAAGAGACGTTGTGAAATTGCCAGCACATCAAAGAGTCGTTGTTGAAGCTTGATCTTTCACCAATAATCTTTTGCCTGATTTGGTTGTTGTCCTATGAAGAACAAATTTGAAATCCATTCCTTATCCAAAGGAACATCTTTGCAGGCGAAGCCGTATTCTGGAGCTGTTTTCTTGTCTTGTAGCGTGGACACAAAACAGAGTAGTGGAGAAGGTGGTTGTACAGTTCGTACAATAGTACAATGTCAACGCTTTCGTCCAAATTGCAAGCACATGCCTTCAAAAACCTTTGAAATGATCGTTGCAAAGTTCCACTAATCTTTTGATGTCCTTTGATGAATTTCGATCCTTGAAACAACTCTTGAATCCTTGGATTTTGCAAATCCAGTTGATCTTCAGCTTCTGGTGAAATGACTTCTGATGAGGCAGCTTATGATAATGTAGCTTCTGATGATGACGTGGCGCTTCAGGACTTCCAGTCTTCAGGAGCACTAGTCTTCAGGAGCGTTATTTTTCAGGAGTGCTATTCTCTCTTCAGGAGCAGCTAGACTTCAGGAGCGCTTTCCATCTTCAGGAGCAGCTAGACTTCAGGAGCGCTTTCCATCTTCAGGAGCGTATTGCCTTCAGGAGCATCTAAGCTTCAATTTCGTTGATTTCTTTTGCTCTTTATTTGCTCATTCAGAACCAATAAATGATGTAACTTTTTAACTATGATCCTGTACACTTGAACAAATATTAGCTAGTCCAATTTACAATTTTTAATACCTTGTTATCATCAAAACTCTTTAAGATTCATTGTTAAACACATTTTGTTCCAACACTATGTTCTTCCATCTTTCTTATTTCTTCTTTCTTCCTCTTCTACAAAAACATTTCTACCTCTATATACATATACACCACAAACCAAAACCATATCAATATCAAAGATTGGACTCTTTAAGCTTTCACTTTTGTTTCTTATTCCTCTTGCTTTCAAATTATTGCTTCATATATTTCATTTTTGATCTTATCCCTTCTTGGTCATTCTCACTTCCCTTGCTATGTTTAATTTTATGACCCTTCTATACTTTCAATAAATTATTAGAAAACCTTCATCCATGACCATACATATATGTTTAATCCTCACAAGTATGATATCCTATTAAATAAAAATAATAACAATAACTTAAGAGTTGGTGATTGAACAAAGTATAGATGAAACCATATTTTGGCCTTAGATCCATAGCGTTTTTGGAGAAGGTTTTTGAAGAGGAAAGTTTGGTCTTTCTCTTGTGATTATAGTGATATTAGATAAGGTAACAAAACACAAACCCTTCTCCTTTCCCTCTCTTGACCGAACCAATAATAAGTTTTGGGTGTGTTGGGTTTAAAATTTTCTTAATCATAAATTATTGGACTTTGATTTTACCATGACTAACAAAGTATAACTTTGTGGACTTAGAACTTGTATTTTGTAAACCATTTTATTGTTAACTCCCTTTTTCTAGTTTATGAACACAGGTCTTTTCCTCCTTTATATTTACTCTATTTTTGTCCTTATGTCCTTCTTCCCTTCATTTAATTATTACTAAAATTGATGGTATTTTATGAGAAATGAAAAATAAATATATATACATATCGGACTTTGATTTTTATTCACTAACTAAGTATGTAACGATGTGAGTTGTGTAAAACAAATAAAAGATATTATAAATTAATTTGGTAGACTAGATATAGTTATGGACTTTAGAAAAGAAGCTTATTTTAGTGTGAAAGTATATTATGAAGTATGATTAAATTTTAACTACTTTTAGTCTAAAAGTCAATGATTTAGTTAGTAACTTAAAAGGGATAGAAGGTACTATTATTTTTAGAATAACAACTTTAGAGAAAAAATTATATATGGGTTGGACTCGACAAACTATTTTTGGATATATATATAGATATATATTGATGTAGCTTTGGGACTGTCGAAAAGAAAAATAAAATATATAACTATGTGTCTATATAGAGAAAAAAAAATATAATGTTAAGTTAATTGAAGTAGACTTAAGAGTTGAATTTATGGACTTTGAAATTAAACTTAGTTATGGTGTGAAATAGATTATTTAACATGACTGATTTTTCTTCTAATAATTTTGATAGTTTTAAGGGAATCCTAAAATTGAACCTTTATTATTACTTTGGGTCTAAAACCAATGAGTTAGTTAGTAACTAAAAAGAATCGTTATTAGACACTAAAGATACTAATATTTTTAGAATGAGAACTTTATAATAAAAATTATACCGGCTAGATTTATTTTTCTCAAGGCAATGTTTTAGAAAAATAATTGTTTTATTATGTATTAATAGGTCCTTTAAAATAATAATAAATAAATGACTTAAGGATGAACTTATTTGATTAAACAACAATGGAAAATAATGTTTATGATATTGTTTATAAATTTAGATTGCACGTTTAATATTTTAACGGATTTAACGAAGTTTGAGAAAGGACATAAAAATAAAAGAGACTTTGTAGAATTTTGTTTGTAGAAATTTAGAGACAAAAACGTTAAGAATTATTATAATTCTTGGTTAGTTTAAAATAAGATATATAACTTGATTGAAGTTAGAAAAGTTTGATTGATCAAAGGTTATTTTTGAAGTGTTAGTTAATTTTAGATAAGAAAAACTTCTAATAATGTTAGCTTTTGCCTAAACAAATAAAATAAATAACAATAGTAACAATAAATCCTGGCCTTATTCTTGATCTTCAATATCGTGGTCTCTTTGGGTAGAAACTAGTCAAGTTCTATCTTTCTCACTTTCTCTCGAGTCCGATCATCTCTCTCTGTACTCCTTTAGTTTTATTTTTCGTTTCTCTTGAGTGTTGGTGTTGTGAGAGTTTGATGAAGTGAGTAAGAAGAGAAATTAAAACATTTACTTGGAGGGACTTCGATGACTAAAAGAAATTAAAGGGAAGATAGACATATTTGTGTGGATAAAAAAAAAGCTAGTCGAGGTAAGGGCACCTATCCATTTTTAGATATATAAATATGATAATTAATTATGTATATTTGCCCTGTATTTTCATGTGTGCTTGATGATGCTTAATTTCCAAGGTGAATAAATGATTATATATGTGCAGTCTTTTATGCATGAGATAAATTATTTACATATGCTTATGCTAAAATTGAGATATGTAAGTTGTTGCATTAGCATATAAGGGGAATCGTATGCTCATGCATTTCATAGTAAACGTGGCCACCAGAGAGGAGTCACGAGGTGCACACCGGAGAGGTGGCACGGGGTGCGTTGAAGACCACCTTATCCCGTAGTGGATCATTGAGTCTGATAGATGGGTAGATACTCATCTCCTTATGTGGAGTTGCCACAACCCTCTGCGGAGGTGTATTAATTCCAGAATCATTTGCATGTGATGTCCTGTGATAGGCTTCACACTCATGTAGAGTCTGCATTTTAGGCTAAATGTGCATTATCTTTATTATGATCACTTTTTATACTTGTTTCTGTACGTGAGTTAGATTGTGATCTCTAATTCACGGATAATGTTTTCTCTGTTTATGTTTCCTGTATATTTGTTATTTTCGGATTGGTGACCCTTTCAGTGGATGTGTGGGCTATACGCCATTAGATTGTGAAGATTTCGAGGAAAGCCGAGATACGACGGCGGAAGATGGCGATTCCTTCTTCCCGGATGAGTGGACTATTTCATTTAGGGTATTTGATCCAACCGCATGATAGATCACGTAAACGAGGGACGTACTCGAGACCACCCGTATTGTTAGTAGGAGAAATCCTTTAGGGTGAGGTCATTGGTAGGTCCAGTTCCCAACTTTATATTTTTCATAGTTAAAGATCAGCTTAGGGTTCTTTTTATTTTAGTTAATACTTTGGTTTGGAAATTCACCCTCTGTGTAGGGATGTAGTTGTATCTTGTAAATTATTGAGTTGTCATGCAAAGCGCTATATAACTCTGACGTTCATTTTAAAAAGTAACCTTTAGTTTATTTTGTTAATAAAAGTCTATGACTTGTGATTTAAAAGGTTTAAACTTTATTCTTTCGTTTTAAAAAAAAAAAAACAGACACAATTTTTGTTGCTGAAAAACGGGGTGTTACAATAATAGTGTAAACACTGGGTCAATGTGTAGCAGAAACGCGATGTATAGCTCAGATACAATGTTAAATGAGCAAGGATGGATACATCGCTGCCTGAATGCAGTAAAAAAATAAACAAGTGTCTCCACATCTTTGTGAACGAGTGTGGGTAAAGAAGTTAGTTAATGAGAGTATGATCAGTTTTAGAACATGGAATAAAGGCACCCTTACTTGAACATATATGGAAATAGTTACGGCTATGACTAAAATGAAGATTAATTTTATGTCCCAACAAGAAACTATGTGGGTAGGTGAAAAGGCGAAAGAATTAGATAGTTCGAGATATAAGCATTGATAATCTGGAAAAGTTAGATCGAGAAATGGTGTAGGCATTATTGTGGATAAGGAATTGAAAAAGGATATTGTGGATGTAAAGAGGATGTAAGATTTGATTGTATCCCACGAATTTTTAGTTTAATAAGGCATCTTTATTTTTTATTTTTTTTAAAGGAAATAAGACATCTTTAATGTTATGAGTGTTTACTCACCTTAGGTAGGTTTGGAAGAATATTCTAAAGTTAAATTTTGGAAGGATTTGAAAGGTTTAATTCAAGATATACCACAAGGAGAAAATGTTTTTCTAGGAGGGGATCTATATGGGAATGTAAGGAGTGTTTGATAAGTTTTAAAGGCGTGAATGAGGGTATAGCATCGGGGACATAAATGCATAGGGTAAATCCATCCTAAATTTTTTGTTGTCTTTTAATCTTACTTTAGGAAAATAAAAAGGAAATTTATTACATACAAGAGTGGGATTTCATGTTCTCAAATAGATTTATTTCTTATTAGGAATTATGACAGAAATGTTTGTTTGAATTTAAAGTTTTACATGGAGAGAGTTTGACTATCTAAAATATAGTATTGGTTATGGATGTAAGGGTTAAGATAAGAGCGGAGATGAGAGGCCATGATTGCGATACAAGGATCAAGTGGTGACATTTAAAGGATCAAAACCAAAGTGTTTTCCTACAAAAGATTTTGAAGGAAGGTTGTGTTAAGCTACATAGAAGCGAAAATGATACGTGGAACAAGATGACATATGAGATTAGAAAAGTAGCAAAAGAGACACTAGAAGAATTAATAGGTTTTGGACCTATCTAGGAGTAAAGAATCTTGGTGGATCCAAAGAGTTCAAATTAAAGTGAGAATCAAAACAATACTTCACTAATAAAAAATAGGGATAAGGGTGATACATTTGAAGACTATTACACATTAAGAAATTTAGCACATTCCAACCTTGATGACAAGTTTGTTTTCGAGGGGTGTATTTTTTAGGATATAGTAAAGGCTGATTAGAGTAGTTTAAGTAGTTAAGAGGTACTTTTTTTAGGATATAGTAAAGAACAAACTAAGAGTTACTAACTCTACGATACCATTCAACATTTTCCACATTTTTTAAGCTGATATGTTTAAATATAAAGGATTCTCATTTAAAGCTAATATTTTTTTCTCTCTCTTCAACGTGCACACATATGCATGCAAAATGTTAATATTAATTTCGTGACTTTACATTTAATATGCAGATCTGCGTATTGGTGACGATGACTTGAAGAACCTGTGTTTGATTGAAATTGAAATGATGCTTCAGTAAAACGGGCGGTCGCTTACTGACTTCAAATCTATGCCCAGACTAAACGCAGCAAACATGCCAACTTTCACAAACAAGCTTATTGTTGATGATCTAAATTACAACAAAGATGAACTGGAAAAGACACACGCTGATATGTTACTGATGTTGACTGATGAACAAAGATGCTTGCATGATTAGGGGTGTGCATAAAAACTAGATTAGCTGACCCAAACCGTAAATCTGATGAACCAACTAGAAAAGCCCAATTCACTTTCATCTGACCTGATCCAATCCATTTTAAAAAAAAAAACAAACCGGATTGGATACCAATTAAAACGGGTCGGTTACCCATTTATCTTTTCAGACCCTGCAAAACACGTTAAACCCTAGCCACTTCAAACCTGCGTTCTGTCCGAATTGTTTGTTACTTCTCATACTGTCGATTTTGGCTTCTGAAAACTGAAAACACGATTCTTATGATTCTCCAAAACGCGATTCTCATGATTCTCCAAAATATGAAAACGCGATTCTCCAACTCCACAATCTCAGCTTCTTCTCAGCTTCTTCTACTCCAAACGTGATTCTTCAACTTCTTCACAAATCTCAGCTGCTTTCTTCACACTTTCAGGTACAACTATTCTCTTTCCTTTTTGTTCTAGTGTTTATGCATTGTGGGTTTTCGTTTTTGAATCATTTAGGCCAATAGTTTTCGATTTTGAATCAAATGGGTTTTTTAAAATGTTTGTTTTAGATGTTTTATTTGTGTAAATTGAAATATTTGATGAAATTGAAATATTTGTTGACCAAATGATGATACCATTTTGTTTGTTCAAAATCACAAGATTTCCATCTTTGTGAATTGTGAGTATTCCATTTGAATCTTTGAGTGGTTCGTCTCTGTTTGCAATCCATATAATGTTTGTATCGTTGATATACCAAATTCCTAGGTAACGGTTGATTGAATTTGATGGACTGAAAAATCCTAGCTTGAAGTTTATGTTGTTTGAGGTTATTGTTTCATTGTTTTTGAGTGATTTTGATGATGTAATGACGTGGTTGATGGAGTTATAAAAAGAGAAAAATGTGCAAAATATGAGGAATGTGATGAGTAAGTCATTGGTATTACCGGTTCAGGCAAAAAAACCGGTTTGGGCAAAAAAAACGATTCAGACAAAAACCCGGTTCATATGGAAAACCGGTTCAGTCAAAAACGGTTCGGGTATCAAAAACCGGTTCAGGACAAAATCCGGTTCAGGTACCATGAACCAGTACTGAACCGGACTGAATTGTATCAAACCAGTTTTAAAAAAATCCAAATTGTTTGTGAAAGTAGATTTTTGATCCAAACTGTATCCATAAATCTAGTTTGGATCAGTTTGGATAACCCATTTGCACACCCCTATGCATGATAAGATCATGGAGTCCGTTTGTTATGACGACGATGGTTTCTTTTTCTTATATGGTACGATGGTACTGGAAAAACCTTTATATGGAAAACATTGTCGGCTGTTGTTAGATCGAAGGGGTTAATTGTATTGAATGCTGCATCTAGCGGTATAGCGGCTCTTCTATTACCAGGTGGAAGAACCTCGCACTCGACGCTGACAGTCCCTATTGAGATTAATGAGGCATCATTGCTTACGATTGTTTTATCTTGGTTTTTCGGGTGTCAAACATTGATTAAGTTTGAACCTTTTTAACCTTTGATATCTCATTTTTTCTTGGGAAGGGAAAAATAAGAAAAAATCCTTGAGAATCGAGGTTCGGGAGTTGTTTCCGTTATAGGAAGGTGTTAGGCACCTATAACGACTATATTATCCTATAGGAACCGTCTTTACTTTCTACACCTAACGCTTTGCTTTTATATGCTATTTATTGAAAATGTTATTTACACCTAAGGGTTTGCTAGGTTAAGAATTTGGAGGGAGAAGAATGTGTTTGGATTTTTGTTTTATTGGACTTGGAGAAGTTTTTACTTCTTGCCTACATACCCTTTTAAGGGATCAAACTCCATGTAGTTCTCTTCCAAAAAAGATGTTTTTGTTTTTGTTGGTTGATTTTAAGTTTGAAAAATGGAATTTTGAAGAGTTGAGATGAGAGGCCTCAAGGGCATGAGATTTAGAAAAACGTGAGGTTGAATTAGTGATTTTGAAAAAAATGTCTAAGTATAGTTAAGATTCACTGAGGTTTTTCTTAAGAACGTAAAAAGAAAATAGGGGAGTTTTGACTCCCATTTATTATGAAAAAGTTTTCAAGTGAAGTTATTCACGTTTATTTGGAAAATGGATTTTTCTAAGTTTCAAATCCTAAACATACATCTAAAGCATACATTCCCTAAGCATACATCTAAAGCATACATGTGATGTGTGTGCATGTGTCGGTGAGTGTCGGTGTACATCTTTAGAGTCCATTGTCCTTTTACATCATTGGCCCTAGTTTACATTCTACTTCTTGCAAGAAAATAAAAGCATAAAGTAAAATACAAAATCCCTAGGTTTTTTACATTCTAAATCTTTGCATGAAATTTAAATGGCAAGAAAATAAAACTAGAATATGAGATGAGATGAGATGTGCTTATGGATGAATGAAACATGAAATAAAATGGTTAGTGGCATAAGGAATAATAGGAATTGAAATAGAAGCAAGTAAAATAGCATAGTAAAGTAATGAAACTTGACAAAAAAAAGTAACAAAAACTTAGCTCAAAAAGTGGTAAAATGTGCTTAAACTTTGACATAAAATTCACACAAACATAAGGCCTATAATTTCCATGCCATGACAATTTTTCAAAGAGTTTTATTTCAGCTATGACATGAAAATTATAAAGCAATATCAAGCCAAAAATTATGACACATTTTAAGCACATTTCACACTTTATTTTCGCATAGAAATATTCACATAACTTGTAAAACAAGAAACTAACAAATCAAATCACAAAACAGTAGAGAATAGCACCAAATCAGAGGCATACACATTGTAAATTCACATATCAAGGATCAATATATCATAGCAAGATTTTAGGATCAAGAACATGTAAAAACTTCACAAACTTCAACAAAAAAGTAAACAATTAACAAGAAATATCACACATATTTTTCATTAGGTTTCAACATGTAACAGTATCACAAAAATATCAAGAAAATTGTCAAGAACACATAGAAATATCTTTAGGAATTTTTACAAGAGATTTTAAACCTATTAGAGGTGTAAAAAGCAAAAGCAGTATAAAAAATAGCAAAAAAACAGTAAAACACGAGATTAGCATCAAAGATAGGCCCAAGCCCAAGGTACAAATTGGATCTGGACTATCCATCAGCCAGACAACCATTGGATTGATCTAGATCCAAGTTTGACTTAGATCTAACGATCCAGAACACACAGCGCATGGTAAGGCAAAACAGTTACACATGAAGGATAGATCTACACCGTACACGTCACTGGAAAGCAAATCAAACGGTCAGAAGGGAAGAAAAGACGGTTTGGGAGCGAACCAGACTGGTTCAGGTGAACCGGTCCGGTTCACTCCCTATAAAAGGTTGTGAGCCGATCTTTTCTTCATTTCCAACCGGTTTTTCTCTTTCTTCCTCTCACATCTCTCTCGTCCTCTCTTCATCTCCGATTAACCTAAAACGGCGTCGGTGACATGAAGAAACGGCGATGAACACGCCGTAAACCTCAAAGAAGGACGGAATCTTCATCTTCTCCGGTGAGAAAGACGGATTCCGTCTGTTCTTCTTCTATCTTTTGCTAAAACGGAGGTTTAGCGGTGTGTTTTCACTATTCTTCGTTTCGTAACCTTGGATCTATGTGATACGAAGCAATAAACGCAAAACAACGGTTTGGAAACAAGATTCGAAGGTTTAGGGTTTACCGGAAGTTCAATCGGAGAAAAGAGAGGAGGAATACGCCGGAAAACTTCGTGTTATCCTCTTCGCACCTTCTGGTAAGAACTTTCACCGAAAATAAATCGGTTATCTCTTTCTTCTTCTTCACCGGTCCCATTTTTGCTTCAATCCCTCTTCTTCCTTCTCTCGGAACTCTCCTTGTGATCTCGTTGAGCTCGTCGCAGTTGTTGACGGATTTACGCTTGAATTGCAAGGAAAAATGGTTCGGTGATGAAGATTCTCACAAAGAATCACTGAGAACCATTGCAAATTGATTGGATTTGGTGAAGAACTGTTGAATTTGGATCGGTTTGTGTTGTGAATTCTGGTGAATTTCTGGAAATTTGTGGCGGTTTGAGAGGTTGAAGATGAAGGTTGTTGAAGTTCTTTGATGAACTTCTTCAAGCTTCTGAGCTTTAATTCGGTTAGAAGAGAGAGAATGTGAAGTTTTTGTTTGTGGTGACGTGGCTCTCAATCATTGATCCTCCTGAAATTCTGCAGAAACTGCTCCTTTTATAGCTTGACACTTGGACTTGTAAACCAATGAAATGGTGACACCTGGATTGGACTAAGAAAGGCTCGACTTTGCTGAGTTCTTGGACTTGAGGGCCTTTGTGCAATTTCTGAAAAATAAAGGACTGACCTGCAATTTGATTAAGGGACTAAACTGCAATTTAAAAAAAACTCAGAGGACTAAAATGCAAAAAGACTAAAAAGAAAAAATAAAATGAAAGGAAGTACTAAATTGAAGATAATAATAAAATTTGGTTTAAAATTGGTAAATTGAAAATAAAGTAAAGTGAAACAATTAAAAAAACACAAAAAGGACTAAAATGAACCAACTACAAAATGAGGTACTTTAAAGTAACCTCTCTCTGTCAAAATTTTATGTGAAATGACCAAAATGCCCCTATGGACTAAACTGACTCAAAATGACTCAAATGCAATTTTTGAAATGGATTTTAACATGGAATTAAAGCAAGGATCTATACAAACTAATTGAAAAGACTCAGAGACAATTTTCAAAGATTAAAAGGGGTTTTAACACAGGAAATGACTAAAATGCCCTTTTCAATGATTTTTGCAAATAAGGTTCAAATAAAATGCAGAGAATTATGCAATTGATCAGAGACAAATTCAAATGACTTGAGGTGCAAGAAAAACCTTTGTGTGGTTTCAAATGCAAGAAAACATAGACAAAATCACAATTGAAAATATTTTCAAACACAGACAGTAGAAATATGCAAATACAGTAGAGTAAAATATCAGAGTAAACAGTAACAAATAGGCAATCTCTCAAAGGTCAAAGACACATATCAGCGATAGAAAACATTTTTAGCAAATATTTTTAGGTCCAAAATTAGGGTATAACAACGATGGAAAAGGACAATCCTAGGGTAGACCTGGAGCGTGCTGCAAAGTCGATAATTTGGGATGAGGCTCCAATGATGCACCGATGGTGTTTTGAGGCAGTTGACCGATCAATGTGTGATATCATGTCCAAGAATGATCCCCTAAATGAGTTTAGACATTTCGGTGGAATGACAGTAGTTTTAGGTGGTGATTTCAGGCAGATATTACATGTTGTCCGAAAAGGAACGAGACAGGATATTGTTGATGCCTCAATCAATTCAGCAAAGATATGGGCTTATTGTAATGTGTTGAGGCTTACTGTTAATATGACATTGAGTGCATCTTTGGTACCTGCAGAGCAGGAAGAAATTGCTAATTTTGGCAAGTAGATACTCTCAATTGGAGACAGCAACGACGCTTCGGATGAGAATGGTGAAATGAAGGTACAAATTCCTAAAGATTTGCTCATATCAGACACAACAAATCCGTTGATGTCACCTATAGACTTTGTTATCCCGATTTGAATGATAACCTTGGTGACCCGCTATTTTTCCAAGAAAGGGGAATACTCGCACCAACGCTTGATTCGGTTGAGCATGTAAACGAATATATGATGTCACTGATTCCAGGTGAAGAGAAAGAGTATTTAAGCTCTGATTTTGTTTGTCGATCGAGTGAAAATTCTGATGTCCAAAGCGAGTGGTTCACAACGAAATTTCTTAATGGTATTAAGAGCTCTGGAATTTCAAATCACCGGTTGAAACTAAGGGTGGGATGTCCAGTCATGCTGATGAGAAACATCGATAAGGCCAATGGACTGTGTAATTGTACGAGGCTGACAGTCACACATCTAGGGAAGAGCACGATAGCTGCTACCGTAGTTACAGGAAAAAGGGCATGTACGAGGGTATTCATTCCCAGGATGAATCTTATTCTGAGTGATCCAGGACTACCCTTCAAATTCAGGCGCAAACAATTTCCATTGACGCTTTGTTTTGCAATGACAATAAATAAAAGTCAGGATCAATCTTTATCTCGAGTGGGAGTTTATATTCCTAAGCCTGTGTTCACGCATGTACAACTCTATGTCTCTGTCTCTCGAGTTACTTCTAGAAAAGGTTTGAAGCTGCTCATCTTGGATGAAGATAATAATGTTTGCAAGGAGACCACAAATGTTGTGTATCGTGAAGTTTTTCAAAAAGTATGATCATTGGTTATGTTTTAGAATTGTTGTTGCCATAATTTAGAAAACTAAAGTTGCGTATTGTTTGGAAGTCGTTTTTTTTAATTTCTTTGTAAGACGTACTGTAACACCCCGTTTTCCCAACGTAAAAATTTCATAATTTAAAATCAGAGTTTAACAACTTTAAACGGAATGCTACACTTCTTAAAAATCCATAAACTGAATAAATAACAATTTATTCTTTAACATAAGTAATTCAAAACCTTGCAGTGGAAATTAGTTCGTTCAACATAAAAAGTCTTTGGCACGCAGGCCTTATTATAAAAGTCTCATAAATCATAGTCATCAGTGTTCATCAAAGCTTCATAAAATAATACGCAAAGGAATAGAAAACAGTTCATAAATCCCATCCCGTTACGTATCAGAGCACCTAAAGACACTGTGAGAGATAGCCACCCACGACTGCAGCTAACCTTGATTACCTGCAAGTTACCCATACGAAGAGCAACATTTCCAAGCAGAGGGGTGAGATTTCTCAAACAATAATATTAAACATATAAATCATATAAAGTACATTCAATAACTTAAACATCTTATAATTCATTAATCATATCTAACAACTTAAACTTCTTTAACTAGTGTCATTATTCTTCCTACATTAGTTATAAACTTCATCAAATAACCTCAATTATTAATCATAAAAACATCATCACATGTCATCAAATAATAATCACAAACACCTTATCATAAATCACATAACATCTAACATCAATAATAATCATAAGCATCAACATCTAACATCAAACATAATCATAAGCTTCATCATCTAACATCAAACATAATCATAAGCATCATCATGTCATTCACATAGTATCATTATCAAGACATAGCATTATCGAAAACAACTTCATAATTAAATTCATAATCAACTTCATAAACAAACATCATCATCATTAAATCATAATCATCAAATCACAATCAACTTCATAATCAAAACTCACTTAGCTCGACAATGCGACTCAACTCGACTATGCCACTCTTAACATCTCAAATCATCTTAGCATCTTAACAACTTGGCAACCTGATATCTTAACAACTTGACAACTCGACAACTTAACATCTTTAAAACCTCTTGATATGCAAATGCATTTGGTACCAATACAGAGCATCAAGCTCCCAACCAACTTATATGAGCGTAAATAGGCTCTTCAGGGCATCAAGCCCCCAACATAGTGAGCAAAAGCTCCAGGGCATCAAGCCCTCACCCATCGTGTGAATGACTAAGCATTCCAGGGCATCAAGCCCCCAATCAACTTATATAAGTATGCAATGGACTCAACTTTCTACAACTTAGACAACTTCATGAACATCTCTCATAATTCCATTAATGTGGACAACTTCTTAGATATTTACAACTTAGACCGACTTATACATCTTCACTAAGATTCAATAGCAACATAGACAACATATGGACGATTCACAACATATTATCATCAATGAATGCATCACTTTACTATATTTATAACGATATCACTTTACTTATAACATTAATCAAGGTTTAACAGCAGCAAACAGCGACAAATACAGCATATAACAGTGCTTGAATATCATATTATCATTAAAGAAATGAATCATATCAACTTAATCATCAAAAAGAATCACATAAAGCATATTTATCAATATCACATTAATCACAATCTATACCATATTAGTTTGGTTTTCTGGACAGCTTCTAATGTCCTAACAATCTTCATCTTTCTTCTAGGATCAACTCATAACTATTAAGGCACTCAAAACCATCTAAAACTTGGCCTAAAACATCTAAATGCAACATCATGATTTCTGCTGGTTTGCTCGCCATTGCGGGCGATTTGCTCACCATTGCGAACGGCTTCTGGTCTTACTTGCCATTGTGAGTGGGTTTGCTCGCCATTGCGAGCGATGAAGATCATCACTCGCCATTGCGAGTAAGTCTGCTCGCCGTTGCGAGCGATGCATGTCAGTACAGCCAGAATCCTAAAAATCTCAACTTTTCATCCATTCTCATGTTTCTAACCATCAAACTACTTCTAATAACATTCCTATGGGATATCTAAGGTCTGTTCATGATTCTTTCATCAATTCTACGGTTCTTCAACATCTAATCATCAAAATCGCTCATAAACCCTAATCCTCTTAATCTCACAAACTCTCCCCAACTTGTTAGATGTAATCTAATGATTTAACAACTTAATATTAAAGCAAGATAGTCTCACCCTCATCTTAATATGCAAAAATCACAGCTTCTTCTCTCCAAGGTTCTTCTCTTCTCTTTCCTCCTCTTTTTCTCCAAAACTGAACGTATGTTGTAAACTATTCTCTCAACCTAGCTTCTCTATTTATAATACTAAAATATTCTTCCCAAATCTATTTAGGCCCAACAACTTATTCTTCTTTCTATTCTAACCCCCAAATCCACTCACACTAATAATCATCATATTCTAATAAATAATATTTCTCTACTAAATATATAATAATACACCAAATAACAAATACATATCTATAACAATTAACAAATATATTATGCTAGTAAATACCAACATATAACATAACAAAATATCACTCAACAAAATATATTAACTAAATTATAAAAAGATATCTAATCTCAACAAATCATATATCCCTCGTATACATCATATAAATATATAAATATTTTCTAAAACTAATTAAAATAATTAAATAAAAAGGAGGGCGTTACACGTACTGGTCATTACAGGACATGCAATTTCTATATAAGCATATTCTCCTGCCATTGACTTTTAATTGATGCACTTTTCAGGTATAACAATACGCGGAAATTTTTTTTTTTTTACATCGTTGTTACCCTAAAATACAATACTTACATTAGACCATTGATTTTGTAAAAAAATAAAAACAAATAACAATCGGCGTTTCTGTAGCCCAAACTATATTTATACACATCCGTAAAAAATTTAACGTTTGCATTCACAGAATAGGTGCATACATCTGACACTGACTATTATATAAAAAATACAAAATTTTTTCTTTTTATGATTAATAAAATACATTATGTCAACAAATAATAATATACAATACGTCGACGTATTTTTGCAAAAATATTACATATGCTAAGTTTAACAATGAATACATCTTATACTACAAATAATTAGTATAAGTACAAATTCAAATACTTTAATCGTTATGTGCAATGTTTAGATATATCAAAATATATACAAAATTAACAAAATTAAGATGATATTTTTTCATATCAAATTTAAATTATAACCACACTTATAACTTTAAATAACATAATATAAAATCTATACATTTGATCAAGTTTTTTTTTTTATTTTCTGTGCTTGGCACAAGTCACTACACTAGTGTTTATAATAGAGATTCAGTCAAAGTGTGTGTTGCATCATCCCATAGAACCATACATTATCCATTTTAGATCTCTTTCTGAGCGTGAAATCCCTCCGTTGACTCATCCGTTCGTTATGCCCCAAACAGACGGATCAAACAGTGCCTACGAGGACAGTTTCAAGGTTAGTCAGTTTCATTTTCATAGTATTTTCTCTTCAGTTTTTTTTTTTTCAAGGAAAAATAATAAAAAATCCGTTCGTTTATCATTTTCATTCATTTGTCACTCACGCTACATTATTTACTGAATTAGGCAGTAAGGAGTGCCGTCAAGAGGATCCAACGAGCTGTTCGTAGACACCAAGGTACACAATTATTATTGCTTTTCATGATGTCAGATCTCTATTCCGAGTAGAGAGAAACACTAATCTTATCATAAGTCCCGTGAGCTTAACTCAAGTTTACAAAAACATTTCATAACATATGTATTAGTCAAATTTTGAACCAGATACCTCACCTTATTCAACTTCAACTTAACAAGTGAATTTCTTGCCAGTAAGCTGTTAAAAACAAAATTGAAGAGAAAGTGAGTAAAGATATAGTGTGGTTAGAGTATAAGAGCATCTACAATGGGAGAGTCTTAAACATTTAAGACCTGGTACCTAATAGGTACCCCCATTGTGAAAAAAGTGAGGGTCTTAAAAGATGTAAGGTCTAAATTAAGACCTCATTCTTAAATGGGCCAACATCACCTTTTTATTAAAATAATAATTAAAAAGTGTATTAAAATAGATAGTGTATTAAATAAATAATATTGGTGGGATCCAATTAGACCTTTTGTTGGAGGATCTCCATTGAAGTGGTTGAGTACCTATTAGGTACTATTGTTAAAAAATTATTAAAAAGTGATGTGTCAATGTGGGACCCATTTAAGACCTCAAAGATGAGAAACTCCATTGTGGATGCTCTAACAAAATCATTGTTCTTTAATCTAATGGTGAAAAATCAATTTATATTTATAATTTCCCACCCTTTTGTATATATGTGTAATACATTTTGACTTTTCCTATTTCAAAGCAGCATTAAGTAGGGGTTTATTTAAAAGTTCATGAGTTCAAATTCTGGAAACAACACCTCTCGTGTAAAAAAACAGTGTAAAGTTGTGTACAATACACCAATTGGTGGATCTCCCTCCCAGACTCTGCATATGAAGAAGCTTTAGTGCATCGGTTGCCCCTTAGAAATGGTGTTATATTTAGGGACTGAGGGAGTATTCAAATAAAGTTTTAAAACTAAAAATTTATTTTTTTGTAGCTAAAAACAGTTTCTACGAGGACGGTTTCAAGGTTAGTCAGTTTCATTTTCATAGTATTTTCTCTTCAGTTTTTTTTTTCAAGGAAAAATAATAAAAAATCCGTTCGTTTACCATTTTCATTCATTTGTCACTCACGCTACATTATTTATTGAATTAGGCAATAAGGAATGACGTCAAGAGGATCCAACGAGCTGTTCGTAGACACCAAGGTACACAATTATTATTGCTTTTCATGATGTCAGATCTCTATTCCGAGTAGAGAGAAACACTAATCTTATCATAAGTCCCGTGAGCTTAACTCAAGTTTACAAAAACATTTCATAACATATGTATTAGTCAAATTTTGAACCAGATACCTCACCTTATTCAACTTCAACTTAACAAGTGAATTTCTTGCCAGTAAGCTGTTAAAAACAAAATTGAAGAGAAAGTGAGTAAAGATATAGTGTGGTTAGAGTATAAGAGCATCTACAATGGGAGAGTCTTAAACATTTAAGACCTGGTACCTAATAGGTACCCCCATTGTGAAAAAAGTGAGGGTCTTAAAAGATGTAAGGTCTAAATTAAGACCTCATTCTTAAATGGGCCAACATCACCTTTTTATTAAAATAATAATTAAAAAGTGTATTAAAATAGATAGTGTATTAAATAAATAATATTGGTGGGATCCAATTAGACCTTTTGTTGGAGGATCTCCATTGAAGTGGTTGAGTACCTATTAGGTACTATTGTTAAAAAATTATTAAAAAGTGATGTGTCAATGTGGGACCCATTTAAGACCTCAAAGATGAGAAACTCCATTGTGGATGCTCTAACAAAATCATTGTTCTTTAATCTAATGGTGAAAAATCAATTTATATTTATAATTTCCCACCCTTTTGTATATATGTGTAATACATTTTGACTTTTCCTATTTCAAAGCAGCATTAAGTAGGGGTTTATTTAAAAGTTCATGAGTTCAAGTCCTGGAAACAACACCTCTCGTGTAAAAAAATAGTGTAAAGTTGTGTACAATACACCAATTGGTGGGTCCCCCTCCCAGACTCTGCATATGAAGAAGCTTTAGTGCTTTGTTGTCAATAGCGGTCAAACGTGGCGCGATCGCAGCTGAAAACAGCCTAGCGCGTCAGAACGCGACCGAGTCGCGCGTTAGGCAAAAGCGGAACAAAACTGGGTTTCGCGGCCGCTTTCATGGAGCAAGGTGGCCAAAAAGCGGGCCAACAAAAAAATTTCATCAGAAACCACAAAATCTCATCTCTGTTCTCTGTTAATCATCCTTTTTTTACAGTCAAAATGATGAAGAAGGGGAAGAAGTGAAAGATTGATTAGAGATCTAGAGATCTAGGAATTAATATGATCAAGATGAAGACGATCTGGGGATAAATCTCATCCGTTCTCTGCTCTCTCTTCATTGTCCTTTTTTTTACCGTCAAAGTTAGATCTGTCAAAAAGTGTGGCGGCTGGGAGAGAGAAAGACAGTGGGGGAACTAGGGTTAGTGTATTGTATTCTTGATTGGATTGGGTCATTGGGCTAGGCCCAATGACATTAGCTTACAGATTTTAAATAAGTAAATAACAATGGTAAATAACAATGGTATTAATACTAAATGTGAACGCAAAATAAATTTTTCATTTATATTAATAAATTAATAAATATATTTGTTAAAAAATAATAATAAATATATGCTTCATTTATATTAATATTAATTATTAAATACATTTTATAATAGTATTTAATACTAAAAAATTAATCATCTTTAATTTCTCATCTATATTAATACTAAATATATTTTTTTAATACTTTTTTAGTTCTTAATTAATAATATAATATTTAGTTTTAGTGTCCGCGTCATGTAATAGCGCCCGCGCCGCGTCAATTTTTGGGGTGGCCGCGCCTCGCCGCGTTTCCGCTTTGACAACTATGCTTTAGTGCATCGGTTGCCCCTTAGAAATGGTGTTATATTTAGGGACTGAGGGAGTATTCAAATAAAGTTTTAAAACTAAAAATTTATTTTTTTTGTAGCTAAACGGGCTGAAACAATAAGGAAGTATGAAGTGTTCTTAAGTTTCAGAGGGGAAGATACCCGGGCTTCCTTCACTTCACATCTCCATGCTTCTCTTCAAAATGATGGAATCAATGTTTTTAAGGACGATCATTCGCTTCAAAGAGGAAATCACATTTCAACATCACTATTGCGAGCAATTGAACAATCTCAAATTGCTGTTATTGTTTTTTCAAGAAATTATGCAGATTCACGATGGTGTTTGGATGAGTTGGTGAAAATAATGGAGTGCCGTAGAACCATAGGGCAGGTGGTTTTGCCAGTGTTCTACAATGTAGATCCATCTGAGGTACGGCATCAGAAAGGTGAGTTTGGAAAAGCATTTCAAAGTCTCTTGAATAAAATTTCAAACGAGGTTTTGACTTTGGAACCGTGCTGGAGAGCTGCGCTTCGTGAGGCAGCTGACCTTGCAGGGTTTATAGTTCTAAATTCCAGGTGATTTGTGTTCCCAATTCCTGCTTTTAAATTCTTCATTCTTTCTTATGTTTATTTTTGTATCTATATACACAAACCTTTTTTTTTTTTTTTTGTAGGAATGAAAGTGAGAATATAAAGGATATTGTTGAAAAAGTTACACGTATTCTCGACAAGACTGACTTGTTCATTGTTAATAATCCTGTGGGAGTTGAATCTCGAGTGCGAGATATAATTCAACTTCTACACATCCAACAATCAAATAATGTTCTAATAATAGGGATGTGGGGTATGGGGGGGATTGGTAAAACAACCATTGCCAAAGCCATTTATAATGAAATTGGCCGCAATTTTGATGGGAGGAGCTTCCTTGCAAATGTAAGGGAAGTATGGGAGCAAACTGCGGGACAAGTGTATTTACAAGAACAACTTCTGTTTGATATCTTCAAAGGAACAACGACCAAAATACATAACATTGATTCCGGAAAAGTTATACTAAGGGATAGACTTTGCCACAAAAGAGTACTTCTTGTTATCGACGATGTGAATGAATTGGACCAACTGGATGCTTTGTGTGGTAGTCATGAATGGTTTGGTCGGGGTAGTAGAATAATCATCACAACCAGAGATATGCATATACTTAGAGGGAGTAGAGTTGACAAAGCATACACAATGAAAGAAATGGATGACACAGAATCAATTGAGCTTTTTAGCTGGCATGCATTCAAACAAGTGAGTCCCATAAAAGATTTTGCTCAAATTTCTAGGAACGTGGTTGAGTATTGTGGGAGATTACCGCTAGCTTTAGAGGTCCTTGGACGTTATTTGTATGGTAGGAAGGTAACAGAATGGAAATGTGTACTGGAGAAACTCAAAAGAATACCCAATAACAAAGTGCAAAGTAAGTTAAAAATAAGCTATGATGGATTGGATGATGATTTCCAGAGAGCGATATTCCTTGATATAACTTGTTTCTTTATTGGGATGGACCGTAATGATGTTATACATATATTAAGTACTTGCGAACTTTTTCCAGAAAATGAAATAAGTGTCCTTGTTGAGCGAAGTCTTGTAACTATCGATGATGAAAACAGGCTTGGAATGCATGGCTTGCTTCGAGATATGGGAAGAGAAATCATTTGTGATACACCAAGAAAGGAGCCAGAGGAGCGTAGCAGGTTGTGGTTTCACGAGGATGTGCTTGATGTATTATCGGCACAAACTGTAAGAACTTCATATTTCTTTTTGTGGTTCTGGATTTATAATATATAAAGCTTAAGGAATTAAAACAAACACTTATGAGTCCATTGTTAACATTCATTTATTTTATTGATCACCACAAGAGCTTTGAAATTTAGTTTGTATGATTTGAAGATTAGTTTCGTTCCAAATCATTTTCTGCTTCCTGGTTCTTAGAAACAAATGATTGGTTTATTCACTATTTTTTTTTTTTTTTGACACCATCCTTGTATCTTTTAAGTTGTGCATGTTTAATCTTTTCGTCCATTATGCCTCACAGGGAACAAAATCTGTCGAAGGACTGGCTTTGAAGTTACCAAGTGCTGATGCAAAATGTTTTAGTACAGAAGCCTTTCAGAATATGAAAAAACTCAGATTGCTTCAACTTGCTGGTGTACAACTTTATGGAGACTTTAAATATGTTTCAAGGAAACTGAAATGGCTGAGTTGGAATGGATTTCCTTTAAGATGCATACCTACAAGCTTTTATCAAGGAAATTTAGTTTCTATTGAGTTAGAAAAAAGTAATCTCAACCTTGTGTGGAAAGAGGCCCAGGTATACATTTTGATTTTAGTTTTTTGTACTTCATTTGTTGTTTTCACTCTTCATATTTATGCATGAAATTAAAATTAAGATTCTCAGTTTTAAATTGTAATACTATTTTATATTGTATTATGGTACTTTTGACATTGTTTTGTCTTTGTATCTGTTAGTCTTCTATTTTATATTGTATTATTGAAGCAATTACAATGTGTGTTAGTCTTGAAATAATTGACATTACATGACTGCACTAATTTGAATTTTACTTTCCACTCTCAATGTTTGTGACGCATTGTAATTGCTTCCATTTATTTTTTTTGTTTCTTCCCCATATTTTCTCAATAACATTTCTGTTTCTGCAGAGGCTGGAGAAGCTGAAAATTCTCAATCTTAGTCATTCTCATCATCTAACACACACCCCGGACTTTTCATATTTGCCTAATCTTGAAAAGCTAGTACTCAAAGATTGTCCAATGTTGTCTGAGGTTTCTCCTACCATTGGAAATCTCAGTGAAATACTTCTAATAGATTTGGAAGATTGTGTTGGCCTTTGTAGCCTTCCAAAAAGCATCTATAAGTTGAAATCTCTGAAAACTCTCATTCTTTCAGGGTGTATAATGATTGACAAGTTGGAAGAGGACATAGAACAAATGGAATCTTTAACCACTCTGCTTGCACATAACACAGCAATAACAAGAGTACCCTTTTCAGTAGTAAGGTCAAAAAGCATTGGGTATATTTCTCTGTGCGGCTATGAAGGATTTTCACGTGATGTGTTTCCATCTATCATTTGGTCTTGGATGTCACCAACAAATAATCTCCCATCCCCATTTCAAACATCTAACATCATGTCATCTCTTGTTCCTTTAGATGCACCACATAGTAGTTCCCACGAACTATCATCGATTTCCCAGTACCTTCCAAGTCTTCAAAGTCTTTGGGTGGAGTGCAGCTCAGAACTTCAACTTTCTCATGATGCAGCAATAATTTTGGATGCCTTGTATGCCACAAATTATGAGTATGAACAAACTGTAACTACATCACAAGTGTCAAATATGGCTACCTCTACATCACAAGTATCAAAACATTCTTTGAAATCTCTTTTAATTCAAATTGGAATGAATTGCCAAGCCACTAATATTTTGAAAGATATAATTTTGCAGGTTTGACATACTCTCTCTCTGTCCCCTTTTATATGTCTGTGTGTGTATCCCCTCAAACATTTGAAATCTTAAGTGCATAAGTTTATAACAACACATGTAAGGGTAAAATACTTAAAAATCAAAATAATGAAAATTGTCTTCCAAATTTTCACAAAGTTTGCTATCAGTCATTGACAACTTACTTGACACATGTGGAAGAATTATAGTCTTTACAATTTTTTCAAGATATACTCTCTTATTTTGCTTGCTTTTAAATAATTGATCCTAAATCACTAATCTATAATTGAAATGCTTATTTTTTTATAAGCAATTTTTTTATTAAACCTTAACAGATGCATGAGAATTGCCACTCTGTTAAGAGCAGAAAGTACATTTATAACTGAATTACTTTTTGGGATGAGACATGAGAGGGCACATTAGAAAAAATATATTCATTGAAACTACATATAGTCCATGTAAGTGACTCCTATTGAAGATAACAAAATATATATAAATTGAAATTGATGATTAAATATGTTTACCAGTTAAAATTGACATTCATAAAATCACTTTTATACATATCGTTTTTCAAATTAACAATAAAGACTTCTTACACATTAGAAGAACATGAGTTTACATCTTCCATGCTAGTTATATATTGGATTTTCAAGTAATCGAAGAATATGAGTTGTTGTGACATCATTTGTATGAACTTTGTTTTTATGAAAAAACTGTTACAAACTTACAGGCTTCAAAAAGCGCATTTTAGAGCGGTAAAATTTGTTACTATCGTTATCTTCCCTCACTATTATATTGGTTTGTATGGAGTTCATAAGTAGGACTGATAGTTGGTTTTATGAGAATTGCCACTCTGTCAAAATATGATTATTTACCTTCTGAGGAAAGTTAAATCTTTAATTGTTGAATAAATGATAAGTTGAAGCTAACATACATTTTGACGAAATATTGCAGAATATGGATGTCAATAGGAATGGTGGTTGTTTGCTTCCTGGTGATAGTTATCCAAATTGGTTAACCTTTCTTTCGGAAGGTTCTTCTGTAACTTTAGAAGTCCCTCAAGTGGAAGGGCGTAACTTGAAGACAATGATGTGCATTGTCTATACTTCAACCCCGGATAACATAACATCAAGTGGCCTTAAAAACGTGTTGGTGAAAAATTACACAAAGGCCACCATTCAGCTCTATAAGAGTGAGGCATTAGTCTCCTTTGAAGATGTAGAGGGGCAGAGGGTAGTATCAAGTATAGAACCCGGTAACAAAGTGGAGGTAGTTGTTGTTTTTGAGAACAGTTTCATTGTGAAAAAGACAGTAGTTTATCTTGTATACGATGAACCATCTGTCAAGAGATTGTCTACTGAAGAGCCCACTGATGACTTCAATCAGAACAGAAAGAAGAAAAACCGAATGGAATGAATCAATGAAAGATAGTAAAGCAATGGCCGAGCAAAAATTAATTTTATGGTGACTGCTAACAATTGTTTTCCATTTTTGGCTTACGTGCCGCTCTGTGATTATCTGATTTTTGATCTGTTGTTTCTAGATTTTATCCTTGGTGAATTTTTGTATTCACAAAGAGTTCTGAAAGATTCTAATTTGTTATGTTACAATTGTCATGTACCGTTTAAATGTCTTTTAACAAAATGGACTCGATAGTTATAGAATTTAAATGCTTAGCAAACTTCTTTAGTCCTAAATAGTAGGATATATCGCTGCCAAGAAGAAACTCTGATTTGAGCAATGAGCATTTTACCTCAGCATCAGAATTTATGGTTATAATGCTCAAGCTCATTTCCTTTGCTACAGAAACCTTCATAACTTTATTTTTGAGTAAACATTTATTTTTGTCCCTAACAACAAATTGGACAGGACAGTCTTCAACCTAGTTTAGCAATGAGTTCATTCACCATAACATTTGTCTCTAAGGTCGTGACTTCTCACCTTTTACCAATAAGGTTGTTGAGAGGTCTGATTTCTTATTTATCGGTTAGCCTGATTAAATTTTTTGACATGGTCCAAGTAGCAATAAGATATTGGATTAAAAACTTGATTGTCGAAGACAACATTATTTATATCGAATCAGATATTTCAGAGGCTGGTGCAGAAAATTTGTCTTACATATGTAACATGTAAGTCATCTTAGCTGCCAGATAAATACTGCCTGGGGTATGAACCCCCAATTGTGAAGTACACCAGGCCAATTATGTCAGGGGGCATTGCATAAATTGGTGAACTTCTCTTCCTAGATTGAACCTAGTAGGTACTATGTTCTTAGCAAATTTCTGGTAGAGCATTCATAATATTGTATTTTGATTTTTATGGCGTAGTGTGATTTACTAAACATACCAGCTGTTGGGCAGCTGGAGAAGGATGCCAAATATGCATTGTTGTATCAGCTTCTCAACATTTTTCTTACTCGGAGGCTTGATGCATACTTAGACTATCACACTGCAAGCAAATTCCAACTTATTGAAAGCTATGGTAAACAATTTATATGCACAATTGATTATCAACACTTACATTCGTAGAGCCATCTTTCACTATGTTTTTATGAAATAATGTTGTTTAAGCTTTCTGCATGAAGAATGCATTGCAAAAATGAGGCCAATGTCATTGCTTGATCTCAACTCTGATAAGTCTCTGCAAAAAAATCGGATATGTCCCTGGCAGCCCAAGGATCGGTAGTCTGCTGAGAAGACTTCTTTGTTTGACTCCGAAATTAACAATAATAAAAGCTTAGCCAATCCATATTCTGCAAACATCGGTAAGCAAAGAAGAAATTTCTATATTACAATATAACTTCAACTAGATAACCAGTGAGCAAGATCTCTCTCTGATCTGGTATCCTAATTTTCTCCTTTTTCAAGAAGGTATCAAGCATTTTGAATAAAGGTATCATGTATTCTTTGACTTGTCCATCAAATAAATTCAACATCTTCATTTAGAAATAAAACTATAATCTAGGCACAAGACGTGGAAATATATTATTAGAACCGAAATATTACAATATCTGGACAGAGGAAAAAAAAAACACCATCAGAACCTATATTGGTCCAAATAATTAAACAATCAGAGCCAATATTGGATAGATCAAAGACAAACGTAGCCCCCGTCTTCTCTTACACATACCTTATGTTAGAGGTTTGAATTCGGAACCAAGTTTCCTCTCTGGTTTTCCAAGTATGACTCAAACTATTTCAATATTAAGTAGACCTATTGACAGTTTAGTTTTATGTCTGAACCCAAACCAGAATTAATGCTTCTAATCATCACAATCAGTTCTTGACATCCAACTGCATCTGGACTACAATTATCTCAAAATTTCCTCCATGACAAAACCTATTAACACCACAATATTCTCAGCAGCACCTTCACGAAATTTGCAAGCAGGAGAATAAAATTGAATCTGTCGCGAACATGGAACCACCTGTCTGTGATAAACATGGTAACACCAATATGTTGACATGAAGACATCATTTGGTGAAATGAAAATCCAACAGGAGATGCACTTCAATAACAGGTCTAACACCACTCAATGACATGCCTTTGTCTACTGACATCATTGAAAATCTTTCACCAACGTATGTTTAGTTTCTTCAATGCCACACTAACCCTGTACCTATATGCAATACAAAACCACCAATTGTAATCGCCCCGGTTAAATTGTAATCTCCTTGGAATATGAAAAATTAATTCCTCAATTGCCAACAAAAGTTAAAGATTCAACATCATCAGGTAAAATGGCCAAGAGAAAGTAGCAGAATTGAAAATAAATCACTACTAAAATCAGATGATTCTAATTCATATTTGCACCAATAAAAGGTTCAGTTATTCCATCAAGAAACACTGATGTATTCAAGAGCTTTCCATTTGTTTGTCCAAACTATTATTTATGTTTGAAATTATTAATAGCACTGTCAAGCTACTTCAAATTTCAAACATCACACCGAATAATCTGTCAAAACGACAGAGAATTACACAGTTCCTTCACGCAAAGTGTACATAAAGGGAAAACTTTACCTTCTCAACTCTCAATTCCCTGCTCAAGTCCCCAAGAGCAACATTTTTCCTCTTCAACTTCAAGAGATCAATGTACCAGACTGAAACCCAGTTCTTTGTGAATTGGTCCATCATATATGAGACAAATTCTTGTGTTCTTCACAATGAAATTGTTCTCAAAAACAACAACAAACTCAACTTTATTACCAGATTCTATACTTGATACAGCGCTCTGAAACTCCTCATCTTCAAAGGATGCTAAAGCTTCTCCCTTATAGAGGAGAATGGTGGCCTTTGTGTAATTTATCAACAACAGATTTTTAATAAGGCTGTCTGACATTATGTTATCTGGAGTTGAAGGATAGACAGCACACATAATTGTCTTTAAGATACGCCCTTCTACTTGAGGCACCGTAAATTTCACAGAAGTACCATTGCTATTGAAGTTTAAACAAGATAGATGACTCTCACCCTTACCCTGTAACGGTGAAAATAGGCTCAAAACTTTATATAACAATATGTTGATATAATTTTTCAACAATTGAAGATTTAGTTTTCAATTTTCCTCATTAGTTTACTAATCATATTTTGAAGAATAAAATGTATGATATCTCGACAATATAAAAGAGATCTTAAGTAATGATAATTTACAAGCAAAATGTATCAAATTGTTCCAATTTTCTTTTGATGTTTATACCCTAATAATGACAAATTGTACTACTAACTAAAGTATGCACTTTTAAAATTTTAATTGTTTTTTAATAAAACAAAGTTCATATAAATGGCGTCATATAACCCTACAGGCCTACATACAACCTAAAGCAAAATCCATATTCATAGATTTCTTGTTTTCAAGGACTGGATTGATGAACTGATACTACTTTGATAGAGTTAATATACCTACGGATAGGGTTTTCAATTGTTCTATAATATCATTATTGGTACATTTTCATGAAAATCATTAGTAAATCACAAGTAGTGAATTAAAATAAGTTATGATAATACAATATGCATCCACTAGGTTCTTATAGTTGTTGTTAATTTGAAAAGGTATGTGTTGTTAATTTCAAAATATGGAATATTAGGTTTGACAAAATCGATGTCTTATAAAATTATGACAATTGGAATTATTAGATACATGAAAGGGGGAAGAGTTCTATGTGAAACCTGTACAATGTTCTGTTTCAGAGTTTCAGTTACTTGGCAATTCATTCCAATTTGAATAAACAGAGGTTTGAAGGAAGTTATTGATCCTGAAATGTGAGCTTGACTGAAGCTTTGAATTAGTGCAGAACTTTCAATGTTCAATACTTGTACCAATTCTTTAGAATGTGTGGCATGTAAGGCTTTCAAAATTCTCTTTGTGCCTCGAGAAAGATTGACTTCTGAGTCGCATTTCACCCAAAGACAAGGAAGCCATGGAAGATACTTGGACATAGACGATAACTCATGGGAACTACTATTTAGTACATCTAAAGGAACACGGGATGACATGGCAACTGATATTTGAAATGGGGATGGGAGATTGTTTGTTGGTGACATCCAAAACCGAATGATAGATGGAACTACATCACGTGAGAATCCTTCATAGCCGCACAGAGAAATATATCCAATGTTTTTCAACCTACCTACCGAAAAGGGAACTGTTGTTATTGCGGTGTCATTAGCAATCAAGTGTGTTAAAGACTCCATCAGTCCCAACTCCTCTTCCAACTTTTCAATCATTGAACACCCGGAAAGAATGTGAGATTTTAGAGATTTCAACTTATAGATACTTCTTGGAAGGCTCCGAAGGCTAATACAGTCTTCCAAATTTATCAGAACAAGTTTATTGTGATCTTCAAAAGTATCGGAAACTTCAGACAATTTTGGACAATCGATGAGTACTAACTTTTCAAGATTAGGCAACTTTGAAAAGTTTGGGGTCTGTGTGAGATAATGAGAATGACTAAGATTGAGAATTTTCAGCTTCTCCAGACTCTACAAGAACAAGAAAGTTATATAGAAAGCATAGGGAAGAAAAATTGAATAAAATAGTATTTAAATATTGTGTGCAGAAAAAAAATGTGAAATCAAATTAATACCTGGGTTTCTTTCCAGAGAAATTCGATGTTGCTGTTTTCTAACTCAATAGAAACTATATTTCCTAAATAAAAGCTTGTAGGTATACATGGTTCTTGAAATCGATTCCAAGAAATCCATCTCAAATTTCTTGATAAGTATTCAAAGTCATCATTAAGTTTTACTCCAGCAAGTTGAAGCAATCTGAGTTCCGTCATCTTCTTAAATGCCTTAGTACTAAAATGTTCTGCATTAGCTCTTGGCAAAATTAAAGCAAGTCCCTCGACAAATTTTGTTCCCTATGACACAATGTGGACCCAAAATTAAAAAACCATAGAATGAATATACAAGGCAGATAAAAATCTTTGATGAACCAATCATTTGATACTATGACCTATGAAGTACAATATAATTCACAACCAAACTAATTTTAAAGTCACAAGTAAACTGATTTTAATTTGTGTTCAGGTGATACTCACCAAAACATATTCATGTTAAATGTACTCATAAATATTTGTCCAGAATAGAAAGGATAAATTAAAATCATAAAAATATGAAGGTAGATGAAGTGCTTACAGTTCGTTTTGATAATACATCAAGCACATCCTTACTAAACCACAACCTGCTATGCTCCTCAAGACACATCGGTGATTTTTCACGAATGATTTCTCTTCCCATATCTCGCAGCAAATCATGCATTCTAAGTTTGTTCATCTCATCAACAATGACCAGGCTTCGCTCCACAAGGACATTTATTCCATTTTCTGGATAAAATTCGCATTCATTTAATATATCTATAACATCATTTCTGTCCATCCCAATAAAGAAACAAGCTACGTCAAGGAATATATTTTTCTGAGTAAAATCATTTAAACCATCATAGCTTATTTTTAACTTCTCTTGGACTTGATTGTTAGGAATTCTTTTGAGTTTTTCCAATACACACTTCCACTCTTTTACTGGCCTACCAAACAAAAGAGTCCCAAGGACTTCTAGAGCTAGCGGCAGTCCCCCAGAGTACTCAACAACATTTACGGAAATATCAGCAAAATCTTCTTTAGGTCTCACTTGCTTGAATGCATGCCAACTAAATAGCTCAATTGATTCACTTTCATCCATTTCTGTCATTGGGTATAAATGGTCAACTTTCTTCCCTCTAAGTAAATGCATATCTCTAGTTGTAATGATTATTCTACTCCCCGGACCAAACCATTGACGACTTCCACACAAAGCATTCAATTGATCCAATGTATTCACATCATCAAGTACAAGAAGTACTCTTTTATAGCGGAGTCTATTCTCTAGTATAGTTTTTCCTTCGTCAATGTTTTCTATGTTGGGTGTCATATCCATGCAAATATTAGAGAGAAGCTGTTCTTGTAAAGACACTTGTCTGTCATTTTTCTCCCAAACTTCCCTAACATTTGCTAAGAAGCTTCTAGCTTCAAATTTGTGGCCAATTTTATTGTACACGGCTTTTGCAATGGTGGTTTTCCCAACTCCGCCCATACCCCACATCCCTAGTAGTAGAACATCATCTGATTGTGAGATGTTTAGCAGTTGAATCACATCTCGCACTCGAGGTTCAACTCCCACTGGATTATTAGCAACAAACAAGTCTCTCTTGTTGAGCAAACATGTAACATTTTCAACAATATCCTTGATAGCATCACTTTCATTCCTATTTAAAAAGCCAAATACATACATACATACAGGGATGTATCTATCAATTCGTATGTCAAAAAGTACAGTGGAAATTTAATAATAAAATCCAAAATATTAAAATATAATCCAAGAGATAACTTTTTTTCCAAATACTTTGCTTGAAGGAATTCTTGTTGAATTGAATTACCTGGAATTTAGCACTACAGATCCTGCAATCCCTGCTGCCTGACCAAGTGCTTCTTTCCATCTCAGCACCTGCATCGGCAACTCTTTACGGGTTCTTCTTCGGAAAAAATTAACCGATCTCAGCACCTGCATCGGCAACTCTTTACGGGTTCTTCTTCGGAAAAAATTAACCGCTTTTGCAAATATACCTTCTTCATTATTTGAAATTCTACTCAGGAGACTTTCAAATGCATTGCCAAATTCACCTCTTTGGTGACGTACATCAGATGGATCTACACCGTAGAAAATTGGCAGAACCAACTGCCCTATGGTTCTAAAACACTCCATTATCTTCACCAACTCATCCAGACACCATCGTGAATCTGCATAGTTTTTAGAAAAAACTATCACGGCAATTTGAGACTCTTCAATTGCTCGTAGTAGTGATGGTGAAATGACAGTTCCCCATTTAAGCGAATCATCATCCCTAAAAACATTAATTCCAGCATTTCGAAGAGAAGCATAGAGATGTGAAGTGAAGGTAGCACGAGTATCTTTGCCTCTGAAACTTAAGAACACTTCATATCTCCTTGTTGATCTTTTTCGCACATCATGTTTTTGACGTTTTTTTCCGGCATCCTGTTTTTGGCGGCATTTTTGCACAGCCCGGTAAACTGTAAAAAATGATTAAATTAAAAAGAAGAAGAATAATAAATGAGTGGTTTGAATTAACTACTAGTAAAATCCATGTAATAAAGTAAAATATTTATTTAAAAAATAAAATAAAAAAAGTCATCTACGTGCAGTGTTTCTTGCATAACCAAGATGAATTTTATTGAATTTCTCATATCATTGATGAGTGAGTGAAACTTACATGTAGACATATGAAGTCCAACAACTTTGTAGCTAACTGATTACAACTGTCACATTAAGTCATAGCTTAACAAACTAACTAAAACAGGTAGACATAACATAATCAATAGAAAACCAAACAAGGTTGACTCAGTTGATAAGGAGTTGACTCATAACTTCTAAGGGTGTCGTTTATTTCCGGCCTCTTTGATGGCCGATCTCTAACTACTTCTGTTAGCACTCGCTGAGACTTGAGGTCTGCCCTTACGCTGACCCTAATGACCTCGGAGCCCAACTACCTAAACTTTTTTAATGTGCCTTTTTCTCATAAATACAGTCATTCATTATTCCATTTCTTTGAGATCTTGATCCTATACTGAGCTCTTTCAAACCCACAATAACTCACTTTATCTGCTAGACTTCTTTTAAACAAAAAATCAAGTAAAATAAAATATTTACATTGTGGACGAATGATGGATCTGAATGGATCAACAATTCTGGTACTGGACGATAAGGAAGACATCAACGGTCCTGGGCTGTGTGGGTCAACATGGTTGTGTGTCGATGAAAAGGACAACGTCGAGAGTGAGCGATTGTTTGAGTCGCCACCTCTGCAT
Source organism: Medicago sativa (assembly GCF_051527215.1). NCBI lineage: Eukaryota > Viridiplantae > Streptophyta > Magnoliopsida > Fabales > Fabaceae > Medicago > Medicago sativa. The sequence goes on along the minus strand of NC_140755.1, from coordinate 8,759,874 downwards.
CCCGAAGAGGAAAACATGGTGGAGCGATGAGAAGTAATGAATCAGAAAATTATAAGACAGTGAAGAAAAAGAGATGTTTTGTTGTGTTTTGAAGTGTCTGTGTAAGTCCGAAGATGTTTTGTTGTGGCTTTTACATACCAAGGGTCGCACGGTTCTCCAAATATAGTGTACTCCCTCCGGATTATCTAAGGGATTTGTTAATTTCACATATATTTAAAAAAAGGCAAATGTTAACTTATGTCTTCAAATACACATTTTAAGGAACTCATTATAGAAATGTATGCATCAAAAGTCGTGTAGTTAACTTCTAAAAAGTTAAAACATGATGTTTTCTAATGCAAAGTTGCTTTTTTAGGTTCCTTAACATGTGCCCTTAGGGCACAAGTTAACATGACCCTTAAAAAAATGTATAAATGAAGGGGAAAGAAAAATGATATTAAGTGCTCTTGTTAAGTACTTCCTCCGTTTTTAATTATAAACAAAATTGACTTTTTAGGTTCATTCAATTAATGATGTATGTGGCACATACATCATTAATTGAATGAACCTAAAAAGTCAATTTTGTTTATAATTAGAAACGAAGAGAGTATTGGTGCATTCTCCATTATCATAAATGCAAAATGAAATATATTGAATTGGAGGGATGAAAGTATTATTAATTAGAGTTATAAAGGGAAAAAAAGTAATTACTATTGTTGTGAATTCGATGAAAAAATCACACCAATAAAATACTTGATGTGTGGAGCAAGTAATAATCAAACAACCAAAATCAACGTGGGAACAATTATAAACACAAGCAAAAGTAGAAAAAAAAAGAGAGAAAGAAAGAGAGAACACACGAAATTTGTTTACCCAGTTCAGTACAATACTGACCTAGTATGGGGGAGATAGCAGCCTTCTGTTCCACTATAATGATGAGTAACTTTACAAAAGAGATATCAATGAGTTACAAGAATAAGTCTCCCGCCTAATTTTACTCAAAGTCCCAATCTCTTCCCGTGATTAAGAGACTCAATCCTAATAATGTTTCCCAAGGTGAATCAACCCCAACCCTAGTGTTTATTGCCAAGAGCAAACTCTATACAAACCCTAGTTTTCTTGTTGACTTCTAAACCCTTGTTTCAGCCCCCTCTATCTCAAGGTTTACTCTGATACAAAGTCTATATTTATAGTAAAAGTATCCCTCATAAAATTGGAACAAATCTCAGCCCAAAAATGTGTTTTTGTTATATTTTCTGCTGGCAAATTTGGGCCCCGAATTCCTCCATCCGGCCACCAATATTTGTCGTACCAGTTGTTGTTGAAACACATTCATGGAGACCGAAAGGAGATATGAAATACCTTAGAGAAACTGGTCTTTAGAAATAGGTCTAACATAAAATTAGTATATATGTTTGAATTGTGAAAGATTTGTCATTATGATGAACAGACGATTCTGAGGCTCTTTTGTTATTATTAATTTTCAATCAATAAAAATCCCACTTTTGAACCTTTAAACTTTCAGCTAATCTGTTTGAAAAGAAAATCAAATACACAACTCCTTGTCGGAACGATAATCTTTTTACTACTTCGGTAAAACCGTGCACTTGCGGATTTTACATATCAAGTTTTTCGTTTAATACTTGTTACTAAGTTTAAAAACGATGAAATTAGATTAGAAAAATAGGGTTTACATAAAATTATGGTTCTAGGCTTGGTTTGAATAGGTTAGGCCATTAGACTCATCCAACAATCCCAAGACAAAGAAATCTACTCACTCATGTTCATCGTAGACATAAAGATTAAGAAGAAGAAGAAGAAGAAGAAGAAGAACAAAAAGTAAATAGCAAGAATAATAAAAAGAAATAAAAGAAGAACTTTGATTAATGGAAATAATTGTTACATATAATTCCCAAGAACAAAAGATGAGAAATAAGGTCTGTGGCTGCTCTATATATTGCGTAAAGCTTACTTAAGCCCTAAGAAAGTGAATAAGAATTACAAAGCAAGCAACCCATGGGCTTTTAGGTCTGAAAATAACTCAAAATAGTAGCCTGGAACCTTGGCACGCCCGTGCCAGCCTTGGAGAGCAAAATGGTAAAAAGGGGTTGGGACTCGAGCACGACCGTGCGCCTGCAGGCACGGGCTGTGCCAGCCTCTCTGAAAAATGGCCTTCTTTGAATGACTTGGAGGCACGACCACGCCATTGTCAGGCACGACCGTGCCTGATATTTTTGCACAAGATCTTCATATTTTTATCTTCAATCATCTCCAAATCATGCTCTAGATCCTTCAATCCTTTAATCATGCTCCAAAACCCTTTCTTTTGCTCTAAGACTCAATCTTTTACCATATTTGTTCCTGAAATTAGATATCAAGCAATTGAAGTAACAAAGCTCTAGAAAGTGAATAAAAACACATAAAAACTAAATAAAATAAACTAAAATAAACTCTTAAAAACACTAATTATTGACTTATCACCAATAGGATGAAAAACCATAGCCAAATTCGGGCCCCAAACAACACCATTTGGGCCCCAATTTTGACAAATTCAAAACTCCAATTTTGAGTCACTTTCACAACAATCTCCACCTTGACTCTAAATTAGTGATGATGTCAATTTAACATCAACCACCTTGCTTCTTTTTCCCTTGCTTCCCACTACACCATGTAGTTCCACAAGTTTCAACCTTAACCTCTTCAACCATCGGAATGCCTTCTGCCTTTTGAAGATTCTTGCATCCAACTACGCTAGGAATTTTAGGTAGTTCCACAAGTCTACACCTTAACCTCTTCAGCCATCGGAATGCCTTCCGCCTTCTCGAAGATCCTTGCATCAAAACTACACTAGGAATTTTAGGTAGTTCCACAAGTATACACCATACCTCTTCAGCCATCAGAATGCCTTCCGCCTTCTCGAAGATCCTTGCATCCAATCACCCTTGACCTTTTAGGGTAATCCCACAAGCCATTCTATTCATTCTTCAACCTCCGGAATGCCTTCTGTCTTCTTGAAGAATTCCCTTGCTCACAACTAGAGCATAACACCTAAGGTCCTCCATAGTCGTATCATTTTCGGTGTGTTCAACTCCACCTTAATCTGAGTGTTCTCTACCTCAACTATCAAATGCGTACATCCCACTATGTCTTCCAACTTGAAACTCCACCTCACAGGTAGATCAGAAGTATTCTTACCACCGCCTCTCCAGGCTGATGTTGAGTGTTTAACGTCTCTCCAGACGACCACCGCTCCACTCCCAAGGTAAGAAACATCACCTACATCAGCCACCGAATTCCTCCATTCGGCCACCGATTTTTGTCGTACCAATAGGCTGAAAAATCACAGCCAAATTTGGGCCCCTGACAGCACCATACGGGCCCCGATTTTGACATATTCAAAACTCCAATTTTGAGTCACTTTCACAACAAATATTGTATTGAAAAGTAAAATGACTCAGTTAATTTGAGACTTTTTTTTGCAAACGACTCGGTTATTATGGGACGCAGGAAGTAATAATTTTGTGAGTGATTCATCAACTTCGTCCTTGAATTTTCACGAATAAGCCAAAATCGTCAGACGTCCATCAATTTAGTGCCTCCGTCCAATCTCTCTGTTAGTGGTGATGAGGTGTCTTCCTGCATGTTGTGATGTGTTGTAAACGTGTCATCAAATCAGCCACATGTACAAGGACCATTTTGATTGAAAAGCAACAAATTTCATTTAAACTTTTCACTTTCATTTTTCTTCTTTTGTTTTTTCAATTTTACCCCTCTCTTACCCATTCATTTACATCCTTACATTTCATTCTGACACATCAAATAAGTCCCTGACTCTTCTCCTCCCACTAAAACCTTCACCATCTTCAAGTTAGGGTCCTGCACCAGCACATCCAACTGCTCCTGGCGTTATTAGAGTGTCATATCCAAGTTATGGTCCATCCGGTTCAATTCAACCTAAATTCATGGAGTTTATCCCAACCCCCACATTTTTGAAAGAAATGATGCTTGATGGAAACATATTTAAAATATGCTTTTGAAAATGTAATATTTAGACTTGTTTGAATTATGCCACATAGTTGGATTTCTTTTTGTCTATGTAATATTTAAAACTTATTACTTATTAATGCCTCATAGTTGGGTTGCTTTTGCTTATGCAATATTTCAGAATTAAGACTTATGGCGTTTTCCTATGTAATATTTCAGGATCAAGTTGTGTCTTCTAACTTTTTTACTTTATTCTGCACATATATGCTTCAAGGATCAAATTGATATCTGATTAAATAATTCAAGGACTTATTTGATGAGTTTTTAATATAATGTCTGGATCGATATGATAGTTAGTCAAATAATTCAGGGACTAATTTGATGATAATATTATTACATAAAGGTTACATTTCATTCATCTTCAACATTTTTTCTTTAGAACTTTACACACTCATATAACAATACAGTAACATGTTAAAAAACTCAAACAACCAAATTATGACTATCAAAAACTTAATCAACCTAAGCTCACTTCCTATACACTCAACTTTGTGCATCAGTGTTGCCCTCCAAATCTCTTCATTGCCACTTTCCTTAACCTTAGCCTTAACCATGAACTGAACCTTCTTCAACAATCTTGTCTTTCTTTCATGAGCAGCACCACTTCCAATATATTTAAAGTATCCTAGTTCTTCAGCTTTATCAACCCAGACAAAAAATTCATAATTTTCAACATCATCCTGTGCAAAAGAAAACTCAGAATCAGTAAGGTATTGATCAAACCAGGATGACATCACATGTTTAATAGTTAAACAAAACTTTGGCAGAGGGCAAACATTGAAAGGCCTTCTTGGGTTTTTGAGAGTATTGGCTTTTTTTACAACACAAATTCGAGGAACATTCAAGCAGTCTCACATCACCATTAAACAAGGAGCTTGAAGATGACACTTGACTTTCATAACTGTTTTTGCCCATACGCCCACCCCCCAACATTTCAGATTAATTTGAACAGTTTTGCTTGAAGAAATTTTGGGGGTTTCGGATTTCAGATTCAATAAAAAAAAATTAGGGTTTGAAGTTTTTGAATTCGAGAAGAACGTTACCACTAATTATTGGAAGAAATTTTAGGGATTTTGGAGTGTAGATTACAGATTGTAAAATTCGGGTTACAATTTTATATATTTGGGGAAGAAATAGCTGTTGGGGAAGAAATAGCAGAACATTTTTTGCAAATCAATCAATTTGGTCCTTGGAAATTTTGGTCACTATCGGCCAAATTAGTCCCTGTTTTTGTGGCATCTAACATGGCAACCCATGTGAGAGGTTAACGGCCACGTCAGCAACGTTTTCACCTCAATTGGACAAAGAGACTAAATTGATTGACATATACAAATTAATGTACTAATTTGATATTTCGCATAATTGGAGGACGATTTTGGCCGATCCCTACAAATTCAAGGACGAATTACATTTTCATCATCTAAGGGAAGCTTGAATTACATTTCTCTCTCTCTCTCTCTCTCTCTCTCTCTCTCTCTCTATATATATATATATATATATATATATATATATCTATATATCTTATGTTAAAATATACAATCTCTTATCTTGAAAAAGGTGAATTCTAGCCCCAACAAAAAAAAAATTATATTTCCCTCTCCCATAAGATGCTTGAATTACAACTCTCTCCCTTAATAATTAAATATACGCTACACTTTCATCTATTTTAACATAAATAATGTTTTTATGATATATAAATAACGATTTTTATGATATATAAAAATTTTGAACCACCATTTAAAATAAATAAATTTCTTTCTTTATAATTTAAATGTCAATGATAATTAAATTTAAATATTTGTGCTATTAATTTAGAGTATAAAATTAAATTTTAAATAATCATACTTTATCGTCTTTAGTAATTTTTTACATATTTTAATTTTATTTTGGTTGTTTCATATTTTATAATAGGATTTAAAAAAATTTAGGAAAGAATTTAAAACTATATGTTAATGAAATTGTGAATAAAAAATAGCGAAAAATATGTATTCAAATTTTGATCATATTAAAATGGACCCGCAATATTGTTTTTTTTCGAAGCATGTTAAATTTTTTTTATTGATTATTAGAAATAAAAAAATATATATTGAGAGAGTAAACTGTAAATTTTAACATAAGAAGGGATGTGAATGTAACTCAAACTTCTCTTAGGGGAAAGAAGTTAAATGTGTTCTAATATATTTTAAATATGAGGGGAGGGAAATGTATATTTTAACATTAGAAAAAAGAGAAACCTGTAATTCAAATATCTTAAAAGAAGGAGAGTGTAATTTACTCCATATTATATATTTTTTTTTGACAAATTTGCTCATGTTTACTCCATATTATAATAATCCTACAAGCGCTCCAACAAATATATTTTTCCTTGAAGCTCTCATTCTAGTAATTAAATTAATGAAAAAAGTACCCACTACCCACGTTTAGCCACTAAAAACAAAACTATCATTCTAACAATTACAATTTGTCATTCTCATTTATTTAATAATTAAGGTGACAACTACATTTTTTTTTTTTAGAGAGAGGTGACAACTACATATTTGCCGTTAATTAAATAAGGAGTGTTATTTGAACAACCAATTTGGTGACAACTTATTTGACAACTATATTTTACAAAGAAAAAAGTGGTATTGACACGGAAACCATAGCAATAGAGAGATAAAGTAAAAAGTAATGTGAGTATGAGAGAGAAAGTTGTTGCAAAAGTTGTCACTAAATGAAAATTGAAATATCATTTCTCTAATTAAATGTAGCATTTGTTTGAATGTTGTTGAATTAGCATCTTTCTACAACTACCCACTACCCACGTTTAGCCACTAAAAACAAAACTATCATTCTAACAATTACAATTTGTCATTCTCATTCATTATCATTTATTTAATAATTAAGGTGACAACTACATTTTTTTTTTGAGAGAAAGGTGACAACTACATATTTGCCGTTAATTAAATGTAGCATTTGTTTGAATGTTGTTGAATTAGCATCTTTCTACAACTACCTATAATATTATATGAACCACACTTGTGAGAAAAAAATTCAGATATAAATTAACATGCACAAAAAAAGTTATATTTTCCAAATATTCAGTTATTGGCTATTTTACAACTAATCGTTCCAAATATAGCTTAAATATAGCTTTTTAAATATTCAGTTGTAAAATCTAATCGTTCCAAATATGTGAAATTGAAAACTAAGCCTTTTTAGCACTTTTTGTTATACTTAGCTTAGTTATTGGCTCTTTTAAAAGTTACTATCGCTTGTTTTGATTCGATTGGAATGAGTCATGGTCCTCGTAAAACTTGTATTTTGTAAATAACAAAATATGTAATAAAGAATAGTTACAAGAGCCCCGGACTTGATGGGGTTAATTTTGGTTTCATAAAGCAGTTTTGGGATGAGTTGAAGGATGATGTTATGCAATTCATATCAGAGTTTCATCAGAATGGTAAATTGTCTCGAGGTATCAACAATACTTTTATAGCTCTTATTCCTAAAATTGACAGCCCACAGCGTCTTAATGATTTTAGGCCTATTTCTCTGGTTGGCTCTCTTTATAAAATATTGGCTAAGATGTTAGCAAACAGGCTGAAAATGGTTATGGGAACGGTTGTTTCGGATACTCAGACAGCATTCGTAAAAAATAGACAGATTCTTGATGACATCTTGGTTGCTAACGAGGTGGTTGATGAGGCTAGAAAGGCTAAAAAGGAATAGATGCTTTTTAAAGTTGAGTTTGAAAAAGCATATGATTCTGTCGATTGGGGATACCTGGATGCGGTAATGCAAAAAATGGCGTTTCCGGTGTTGTGGAGAAAATGGATAAAGGAATGTGTGTCAACATCGACTGCTTCAATTTTAGTTAATGACACAGCTCTACAGAAGAGTTTCCTATGCAAAGGGGGTTGCGTCAAGGGGACCCTCTTTCTCCGTTTTTGTTTTTGCTAGCAGCCGAGGGGTTGAATGTTATGATGACTTCGGTGGTGGGGAATAACTTGTTTACAGGATACACGGTTGGTACCTCTAATATGGTCGTTTTCTCTCATTTAAAATTTGTGGACGACACATTGTTATTGGGTACTAAGAGCTGGGCCAATGTGCGTGCCTTGCGAGCAGTGTTGACTTTGTTTGCAGAGATGTCAGGCTTGAAGGTAAATTTTAATAAAAGTTTGCTGGTTGGAATTAATATTGCGGAGTCTTGGTTGAATGAGGCGGCTTCAATTTTAAAATGTAAAGTGGGCAAGGTTCCGTTCTTGTATCTAGGCCTTTCTATTGGAGGTAATCCGAATCGGTTAGCATTTTGGGATCCTGTGTTGCATACAATTAAATCTAGATTGTCGGGGTGGCAGAGTCGCTTTCTCTCTTTTGGAGGCCGATTGGTTCTTCTAAAGTCTGTCCTGACTTCGCTCCCTGTTTATGCTATTTCCTTCTTCAAAGCTCCGCCAGGTATAATCTCTATCACTGAATCTATTTTTAATAAAAAAAATTGCGGAAGGAGTGAGGATAACAGGAAAATTTCCTGGATTGCTAGGAGCTCAGTCTGGTTACGTAAGGAGTATGGAGGGTTGGGGGTGAGGCAGTTAAGGGAATTTAATAGTGCTTTATTAGGGAAATGGTGCTGGCGGATGTTGGTGGATATAGATGGGTTTTGGTATAGGGTGTTGGTGGCGCGGTATGGTGAGGAGGCAAGGAGGTTGGAGGTTGGGGGCAGGAATGGTTCTTTTTGATGGAGGGAGATAGAGAAGATTAGGGATGGGATAGGCGAAACAGATGGGGGTTGGTTTGCGGAGAGGGTGTCGAAAAGGGTGGGGGACGAAACTAGTACCTTCTTTTGGTATGACAGGTGGTTAGGAGATGTGTTGTTACGTGCGCAGTTTAGTTGCCTTTTTGAATTATCGAATAGTAAATTATGTACGGTGGCTGACATGTTTACTCTTGGTTGGGAGGACGGTGGAGAGGCGTGTAACGCCCGTCGTAATTATTTAATTATTTTAATGATTTTAGCATATATTTATATGATTTATATGATTTATGTGATTTATAAGATTTATATGATTTATATATATGATTTATGAGATTTATGTGAGTTATAATGATGGTGTGACTTATTTTATTATTAAATAAAATAAGATTCGAAAATAAAATAATTATAGAGAAGTGGGGCTGTTTTATAAATTTAGAGAGTTTAGTGGTTTGAGAGGAAATAGAAAAGAATAGAAGAGATATAAATAAGAGAAGTTAGGTAGAAAGACACAGAACGTATGTTTTTGGTGAAAAAGGGAGAAAAAGTCAGAGAAGAGGAGAAGACCTGGAGAGTGCCGATTTCATCTGCTATAAGGTAAAGGGTGAGACTAACTTTCAGTAATATTAAGTGTATGATTCTGAAAATTAGATTTAACATGACGTAGGTTGAGATTGTGAGGATTGAGGATTAGGGTTTTAAGAGAGAATTTGATGATTGGATGATGAAAACTTGTTGAATTGATGTAGAAGTTGTGTACAGACCTTAGAATATCCATAGGGTGATTATTAGGAGCTGTTTTGAGGTTAGAATCATGAGATTAGGTGCAAACTTGAGAAAATCAGAATTCTGCCCGAGCTTGACAGACATCGCTCGCCTCGTGAGCAGTATCGTTCGCCACTGCGAGCCAACCTAGAGAGCTCGCCTCACGAGCATAATAGCTCGCCACTGCGAGCAAGTCCAATGAGCTCGCCTCGCGAGCAGATTAGCTCGCCACTGTGAGCAAGTGTGTTTTGTGAGTTCCAGAGAGCATGTTTTGCTCGCCGATGCGAGCACACCCACTCGCCTCGCAAGTAATGCTGTTAGTTGCCCAAAATTGTTTCCCTTGCGATTCTTTTCGCACGTGTAGTTAAGAGATAGCCTTGGGGTATTAGATGGAAATTATTTATAAACATTATGTTGTCCTGAGAGCTTATTTTAAGATGACTAAGGTTGATCATTAATGAGATATTGTTATGTATGTTTTATGTGAATTATGTGTGATGTTTGAGATGTTGTTGATATTCCTTGGTTGTTGTTATATTATGATGTTGCTTCTGTACTACCACGTTGTTGTTATTACTGAATTAAGCTGCATGAGTCGATCTAAGATGTTGTCTCAAATGTTGATTACTAATGTCATGAGGTTATATAAGTTGGTCTAAGTTGTAATTTGTATAATGTCGTCCAAACTCTTGGAGTCACATAAGATGATTAAGATGTTCAAGATGTCTAAGTTGTAAGACGTTGAGTCCATTTGCATACTCATTAAAGTTGGGGGCTTGATGCCCTGGAGCCATTGCTCAACCCACGTTGGGGGCTTGATGCCCTGGAGCTTTTGCTCAATTAAGGTGGGGGCCTAATGCCCTGGAGCTTATTTACGCTCATATATGTTGGGGGCTTGATGCTGATGAGTCATAGAATAGTCTAATTTAATGCATTATTTAGTTTAGCTTTATTTAAGATTTAGTTTTATTTTATTGCATTTTATTTCCTTTTAGAATATTTTACTTGAAATTGCTTTTTATTATATTTTAGGAACGAATATATGGTGGAAGGTGCCTTGGAGCGAAAGAAAGAGGACTGGAGCAAATACAGTGCAAAAATACGAAGATACGGGACAAAAATATGTTCCCACATATCCAGAAGCTTGGCACGGCCCGTGCCAACATGTGGCACGGCCGTGCCCGTTCCAGAAGTCTCTTTTGCTGCTTTTTCTTCGGGCCCAAGTTACCCTGTTGCAACTTTACTGTTTTATCCTTTTAGTTGCTTAGTTTCTAAGTCGATTGTAAAGCTATAAATAGAGTAGCTCTCCACCATAAACATCCACCTTTACTTTTGCTTAGAATATTTTTATTATCAATAAAAGTCTTTATTTCTTTACTTTCTTTCTCGCAATTTTACTTTACTGTTATTTTCTCTCTTCTTCCCCCATGTCTACGATGAACATGAGTGAGTAGACTTCTTCGTCTTGGGATTGTTGGGGAGTCTAAATGACATAATCCTAAACAAACCAAGCTTAAACCCTAATTCTATGTAACCCTAATTTCTAATCTAGATTCACCGTCTTAACTTGGATTAACAATTATCAAACTGTGGAAGCGAAAGCGGAGGGTTTGATAATCGTTAATCCATCATCCCAAACATCAATTCATAAAGCGAGAGCGGAGTTTTGATGTTGCAACAAGTGAATCTAGACAATAATTGCAAAACAGTGAAATAGTCTTTGCAATTATTGAGACACGAGTAGTTTCAATCCTCTATGCATCTTCTAGTAATCAAGTCAGCGAAATAGGCTTGGTTAATAGAAGTAAACTCTCGCCGGACTTTCATCGGAAAGGTGAGGGGCTAAGGGAAACCGGTCTTTAGAAATTAGTGTGTAAACCATGAAATTAGATGTTTAAGTCTTGACTAGTGAAGGGTTTGTTATTATGACGAACCAATAATCCCAAGGCTCTTTATTAATATTGTTATTTACCTTCAGCTATCAAAACCCTCCTTTTTACTAAACTTCCTCTCATCTAATCATTCTTTAAAAAGTTAATTAAGTTGAACAACTCCCTAGCGGAACGATACTCTACTTACTACTATTACTTCGATAGGCCGTGCACTTGCGGTTTGGCCCTATCAAGTTTTTGGCGCCGTTGCCGGGGAGTTAACTAATTTGATTAACTTTTTTTAGTGATTATATTTCTCTCTTCTTCTTCTTCTTCTTCTTCTTCTTCTTCTTCTTCTTCTTCTTCTTCTTCTTCTTCTTCTTCTTCTTCTTCTTCTTCTTCTTCTTCTTCTTCTTCTTCTTCTTCTTCTTCTTCTTCTTCTTCTTCTTCTTCTTCTTCTTCTTCTTCTTCTTCTTCTTCTTCTTCTTCTTCTTCTTCTTCTTCTTCTTCTTCTTCTTCTTCTTCTTCTTCTTCTTCTTCTTCTTCTTCTTCTTCTTCTTCTTCTTCTTCTTCTTCTTCTTCTTCTTCTTCTTCTTCTTCTTCTTCTTCTTCTTCTTCTTCTTCTTCTTCTTCTTCTTCTTCTTCTTCTTCTTTTCTTTTTAACTTTTTATTTTTCTGTTATCATTAACTTCTTGGGTTCTCAACCTTTTATGCGAAGAACTAGAAATCGAGCGGTATTCATACCCGAGATCAAAAGATTCTTACATAGAAGGAGGAGAGAGGCACAAAATAACACCGCCATGGCTAATCGCACTCTCAAAGTGTATGCAACGCCGTATACGGCTGAGCCACAAGCTGTTATTGTGTACCCAACGGTTGAGGATGACAACTTTGAAATCAAGCCTGCCCTACTTAACTTGGTGCAGCAAAACCAATTTTCGGGATCCCCCACTGAGGATCCCAATCTTCACATCTATGTTTTCCTACGAATTAGTGGAACCATGAAGGAGAACCAAGAGGCCGTAAGACTTCATCTCTTTCCCTTTTCCTTAAGGGATAGAGCTAGCGCTTGGTTCCATTCCCTCGAAGTCGGTTCCATTACTTCATGGGATCAGATGAGGCAAGCATTCCTTGCCCGATTCTTTCCGCCATCTAAAACAGCTAAACTTAGAGACCAAATTACACGGTTCAACCAAAAAGATGGGGAGTCTCTCTATGAGGCGTGGGAGCGTTTCAAAGAAATGCTAAGACTTTGTCCCCACCATGGCCTAGAGAAGTGGCTTATAGTCCACACTTTTTATAATGGCTTGTCTTATACCACTAAGATGTCTGTTGATGCAGCTGCAGGTGGAGCACTTATGAACAAGAACTACACGGAGGCGTATGCCTTGATTGAAGACATGGCTCAAAATCATTACAAATGGACCGACGAGAGAGCCATCACAAGTTCTTCATCCTCCAAAAAAGAGGCAGGTATATACGAAATCTCTAACTATGATCACCTTGCTTCTAAAATTGATACACTAACTGAAAAACTTGAAAAACTCAATGTTAGTGCTATCAGTTCTGCTTCTACTCCTTCTTGTGAAATTTGTGGTATAACTGGTCATGCTGGTGTTGATTGCCAACTAGGTAGTGCTATTAACGGTGTTGAGCAAATGAATTATGCTCAATACAACCAAGGGATGAGACATAATCAAAATTTTTATAAAAACCAAAATCCCTATGGACAAGTAGCACCACCCGGTTATGCAAACAACCAAAGATTCACTCAGAAATCCAATTTGGAAATTTTGTTGGAAAACTCTATTGCCAACCAAAACAAACAACTTCAAGAACTCAAAAACCAAACCGGATTTCTGAATGATACTCTTTCCAAGCTCAATACCAAGGTTGATTCTATTGCTACTCACTCTAAAATGCTTGAAACTCAAATCGCCCAAATAACCCAACAAGTGGCTACCTCTTCCCAAAAACCGGGAGTCTTTCCTGGTCAAACCGAAGCCAATCCCAAAGCCCAAGTTAATGTCATATCTTTTGGGGGTAGTAAGTTAGGCGAAACTTTTGCTAAGGTTAAAAACATTGGGAAAGAAAATGTCAAGCCTTTAGGTGATAAAATTGTGATAGAAGAAGTAAAACCGCTTGAAGAAAACAAGACTCCATCCCCACTAAATCTTGATAAGCTTAAACTAGAGGGTAAGTTTGAAAAATTTGTTAACATACTTAGGAAGATTTGCATTAAACTTCCTTTTGCAGAGGCTTTGTCTAAGATGCCTCTATATGCCAAGTTTTTAAAGGAAATTTTTTCAAAGAAAAAGGCTATAGAGCATAGTGAGACAATAGCTTGGCTAAGGACACTAGTGCAATCATTCAAGAGGCACCCCCTAAGCTTAGAGATCCAGGTAGCTTTTCCATACCATGTGAAATTGGGAATGAAACCATAAACAAAGCCTTATGTGACTTAGGAGCTAGTGTTAGTTTGCTGCCTTTGTCTCTTCTTAAAAGGATAGGGATAGGAGAATTGAAACCTACCGAAATAGAATTGAAGCTAGCTGATCGTTCTACCATGAAACTTGTAGGATTTGTCGAGGACATACCTGTTAAGATAGAAGGGATATACATCCCGACTGATTTTGTAGTCGTTGACATTGCTGAGGACGAAGACGTCCCTATAATCCTAGGTAGACCTTTCCTCGCCACTGCGGGAGCTCTTATAGATGTCAAGAACGGTAGGATAGTTTTCAAGTGAGTGATAAGATGGTAGGATTTGAGTTGGAAAACGTTATGAAAGGTCCCGCTCTTTACTCTTGTTGTATGCTTAATGATCATGTTGTGAAAGAACGTTTTGTAGCGTCATCTACACAATATGATATCTTTGATCCATTCTAAGGACCCTTTCTAACCGTCAAGCTAATGACACTAAAAGAGCGCTTCGTGGGAGGCAACCCACGCATTTAATCGCTTTTGTTTTGTTTTTCTTTGTTTTAAGTTGTTTTGTAGGTAATTGTCCAAGTGTGATTCGAAGAAAATCAAGAAATTGAAAAATTTTGAAGCCCCCAGGACCAGAATGTTGGCATGGCCCGTGCTAAGGCTGGCACGGCCGTGCCAGGATTTTAAGCAAAAATTTGGTAATGAAGTCAGTAAGTTGGCACGGCCCGTGCCAATAGTTTGCACGGCCGTGCCCGATCTCTAGCCACTATAAACCAATTTTTCTTCCTCCTCCCCATTCATTCTCAAACCATAAACTTCTTTCATCTTCTAAACCTCCATAACTATCAACCCTCAAACCTTCATATCTCACTCAAAACTTCACCAAATCACTCCATTCTTTCACCAAACAACCACAAACTTCACCCAAACCACAAACCACCAATCAAAAACAACTTTCACCCACTCAAACACACAATTCACCAGACCCTAATCTTTCAAAACCTAACCCAAACACCACAAAATCCTAACCAATCTCCACATCTAAACCCATAAACATTACTAAAACATTAACCCCAATCCTAAACCAATCCTTTCCACCACAAATCTTCCTCAACCCCAAACCTTCATCCCAACCACAACTAAGGTCAAATGGCTTCAACAAGAAGAAGTGGAAAGGAACCAGCAGGCTCTTCCGGCCCTCCCTCAAAGAAGCAAGCACAAGTTAAGAATCATGGAATCCAATTCCGAGACAACAAGCAACGGGACAGGTATAAAAATCTCATCTCTAAAACCTTGCATCCTTCTCGGTATCCTGATTCTCATACTTTAGATGTGCTGGAGCTTTTAGATGATGTTACTAGGTTGATAGGGAAGTTAGGTTGGACTGCTATGTTGAAACCTATGCGGGGTTATGAAAATTTCACTTACGAATTTTTGAGCTCAATTGTTTTCACCAAAGACAAGTTGAATTTTGATAACCCCAATCATAGAGTGTCTTTCCGATTAATGAATACTACTTATGATATGTCACTTGAGCACTTTTGCGAAGCCTTAGGTTTTGTCAATGAGGGGTATATTCATGTTCATTGGGATCCTAGCCTAAAACCGGATACCTATGAACCAGCTGAATTTTGGAAACAAATCACCGGTCTTCACAAATACATCCCTAGGGCAAACAAAGCTAGCAACATTCACAACACCGTCCTTAGGTACCTTCAAAGGGTGATGGCTTGCACTATTTGGGGAAGAACCAAGCTAGGAAACACTAGAACCGATGAATTGTTCATGTTATGGGCAATGCTCTACAACCACCCCGTCAATACTTGCTTCTATTTGATCGATTACCTAGACTTCGTCGGTACTAGACCGGCCGGTAGAGGAGACATAGTGGTGGGTGGCATCATTACATACATAGCTAGGTGTTTTGGAGTAGGTGAAGATGAGGGGATCAAACCAATTGAAGGAAACAATAGGCTTAAAATGGAAACCCTCATTGCTATGAATTTCATTAAACATCATCCACCTCTCCATTACCAACTCAAGCTAAATGTACCAATCATGTTTTTACTTCCTAACCCATCTCGAACTACCACCGAGGTGGAAGAGAATTGGTTGTATGTTGATGATGTGCAGGTTCTTGGTGAGCAAGATGATGAGGGAGATGGTGCTAACTTGCACCATGAAGAAGGAGAATGTGCCAACTTGCACCATGAGGAACACCATGGCCATGAAGCCGGTGAGCTTAATGAAGATCAAAGATGGGCATGGATTCACAATGAAGTTGAAAGGATGAGCACCGAGCAACAAAGGCAAGGTGTTGAAATCTCCGGACTAAGGAACGATGTTCAAAGGGGCAACCGCTTGACACAAGAAAACAATGAGATGCTCCGCCGGATGATGCAACACCTACAACTCCAAGGTCCTCCCTATGGACCTCAATGAGAACATGTGAGCTTTCCTCTTCCTCTCTTCCCTTCTCTCTTTTCTCTTTCTCATACTCTTCTCCTACTCCTCCTCCTTCTTCTTCTTCTACTTCTTCTTCTCTATCAATTTCTTTTTCTTTTGAATAATTGAGGACAATGCTTCCCCTAAGTGTGTGGGGGGGGGGGGGGGGCTAATAAAGTGTCTAGAGTCGTAGTGTTCCCAAACTCCCTTGAACTTTATTCTTTTTGTTTTGTTTTTATAGCAAGAGGCATGACAAGTAGCTTGTTTTTAATGTAAAATATGGCATAAATTTTTTTGTTTTGTCTCTTCTTTAAAGGTTGTTTCTTGTACATGAAAGTAGTTTCTCGTGTTTCTTGTGTTCTTGCTATACCTATATCTTGTTTTATTGTGAAAATTCTCCAATGAGAAAAGCACCCAGTTGCAATCTTTGAGCAAGTGTATGAATAGGTATTTTAAGGAGCACGTTCTATCTTTAGTGTTAACTTAGACCCTTTAAAGTCTTCAGAGTAAAAGTAGTATAAGTTTGTGTGGGAAAATAATCAAATGTTCTTAATTGTTATATGCTTAAATTGTTAAAGTTAAATGGGGCGGGAGAATGGCTCCAACATGTGGGGGAAAGGACAATCCCTAACTTCCTAATTGTGGTGGTGACTCCCTAATTGAACTTAAGTTCCAAATCCCTCAAATGAGGAAAATAAATTCATCAATGCTAGGGGGAAAGGACACCCTCTCCAAAAAGACTTCCTACGCGGAGATGATAAAATTTTGCAGCACTACTTAGGGTGATTTTGAATCTAGGAGGAAAGGACAATTACATCCAAAAAGACTTCCTATGAGGATAGATAGCCCCTAAGCATCTGCAGCCCCTTTTGTGCTTAATTGTTAATTTAATTAATTTTAACTCAAATTCCCATCACTCTTATATGAAATGAAGAAAGGACTTTTCTCGGTTACTTTAGCACTAAGGATAGAACTTATTCCTCATAATATCTGTCTTATACAGGAGCAAGTAAAAGGTTGGACTGCACACACACACTCACTTGAGACTTGATGTTGGGTAGAATAGGTTCATGAGAAATGTTTGAAATTGTAATTAGTGTACTTGAAGCAAAACCTTTCTTTTTGAGACATGTGTTCTTAATATTGCCATGATTAAATCTTTTGTTGCTGCTATGTCTATTGCCTTTTGCTTGAGGACAAGCAAGGATTCAAGTGTAGGGGAGTTTGATGAGTCATAGAATAGTCTAATTTAATGCATTATTTAGTTTAGTTTTATTTAAGATTTAGTTTTATTTTATTGCATTTTATTTCCTTTTAGAATATTTTACTTTAAATTGCTTTTTATTATATTTTAGGAACGAATATATGGTGGAAGGTGTCTTGGAGCGAAAGAAAGAGGACTGGAGCAAATACAGTGCAAAAATACGAAGATACGGGACAAAAATATGTTCCCACATAGCCAGAAGCTTGGCACGGCCCGTGCCAACATGTGGCACGGCCGTGCCCGTTCCAGAAGTCTCTTTTGCTGCTTTTTCTTCGGGCCCAAGTTACCCTGTTGCAGCTTTACTGTTTTATCCTTTTAGTTGCTTAGTTTCTAAGTCGATTGTAAAGCTATAAAGACTTTGTGAGATTTTTATGATGAGGCCTGCGTGCCAAAGACTTTTATGATGTTGAACCAATTCCGCTGCGAAGTTTTAAAGATTAAGTTGAATAATTTTTGAAGGATAAATTGTTATCTATTCTATTTTTCGATTTCTAAGAAGTGTAGCATTCCGTTTATGATTGAAAGATACTCTGATTTTTTATGAAATTTTTATGTTGGAAAAAACGGGGTGTTACAATTGGTATCAGAGCAGGTCGGTCCGTCCGGCCAAGTAGTTGAGTCGAGTAGTGTCGTTTAAACAGTTGGGATACCATTATTATGTTATTCTGATTGTTGTGTGATGTGCAGAGAACTAGGATGGCTGGAAGAAATGATGCTGCGATTGCTGCTGCATTGGAAGCTGTAGCTCAGGCCGTGGGGCAACATCCCAATGCTGGTGCTGGTGCTAATGCTGAAGTGAGTGTTGGAACAAAATGTGTTTAACAATAAACCATAAAGAGTTTTGATGATAACAAGGTATTAAAAATTGTAAATTAGACTAGCTAATATTTGTTCAAGTGTACAAGACCATAGTTAAATTTTTTACATCATTTATTGGTACTAAATGAGCAAATAAAGAGCAAAAGAAATCAACAAAATTGAAGCTTAGACGCTCCTGAAGTCAATTTGCTCATGAAGAGAGAAAAGCGCTCCTGAAGTCAAGTGCTCCCGAAGACTAGAGGTCTTGAATGCCACGTCATCATCAGAAGCAACATCATCAGAAGCTGCCTTATCAGAAGCCATTTCACCAGAAGCTGAAGATCAACTGAATTTGCAAAATTCAAGGATTCAAGAGTTGTTTCTTGGATCGAAATTCATCTAAGGACAACAGAAGACTAATGGAACTTTGCAACGGCCATTTCAAATGTATTTGAAGGCATTTGCTTGCAAAAGAAACGAAAGCGTTGACATTGTACTGTGTACGAACTATACAACCACCTTCTCCACTACTCTGTTTTGTGTCCACGCTACAAGACAAGAAAACAACTCCAGAATACGGCTTCGCCTGCAAAGATGTTCCTTTGCATTAGGAATGGATTTCAAATTGGTTCTTCATAGGACAACAACCAAATCAGGCAAAAGATCATTGATGAAAGATCAAGCTTCAACAACGACTCTTTTGATGTGCTGGCAATTTCACAACGTCTCTTTCACACCTCTATATAAAGAAGTGAAGACTTAAAGATTTGGTAATGCTGAACGAAAGACTCTCAACATTTTTACAAGTGTCAAACCTCTGCTGAAATTGTTCTGCATTCACTTAGAATTTCTGTTTCACAAAGTTCTTATCTTAAAAATTCTTGAGTCTTAGAGTCTGTATCTGATTTGTTTTGTGAGCACCTCTGATTGTATATCAAGTGTTCAATCTCAAACATTATTCTTTGTAATTTTGTTTGTTTAGAAGTCTCTTGCAGTTGTGCTTGAGCATATAAGTCTCTTGATTGTGTTCTTGAGCATAGGAAGACTTTTGCAAAGTGTGCTTGAGCAAAGGAAGTCTCTTGCTGTGTGCTTGAGCAATTGTAATCAGATATTACATTCTAGTCAAATCTCCTTGGAAGTGCAAGGGGGACTGGACTACTTCCGGATTGTGGAAGGAACCAGTATAATTGCTTTGTGTCTTTCTTCTTCTCTTTCTCTCTGTTTTATTCCGCTGCATTTAGATTCTGTTTATCACTTCAGAAGCTGTCTCACATAGCTTCTGACCAGTGTGTTCAGTTTTTAGGAGAAACGAAGAATTTTTCAAAACACAATTCAGCCCCCCTTCTTGTGTTTTTATCACCTTCAATTGGTATCTAGAGCCTTGGTTCTGTTGATAACACCTAACAGTGTAACAGTCCAAGATCTGAGAAAAACATGTCTGGTGAATCATCTGTTTCTGGTAATGGATCTGGCAACAACAACAACAGTGTTCCATATGATTATGGTGACAACAAGAAATCCAGTGTAGGAAAGATTCCTAGATTCAATGGAGACCCTGAAGAATTTTCTTGGTGGAAAACCAACTTTTATAGCTATGTCATGAGTTTGGACGAAGAACTCTGGGACATACTAGAAGAAGGTGTTGGTGATGACTTGGTTCTTGATGAAGAAGGAGCTGCTGTTGATAGAAAGAAACATACTCCTGCTCAGAAGAAGATCTACAAGAAGCATCATATCATCAGAGGAGCACTTATCACTGCTATTCCTAAAGCAGAATACATGAAGATGAGTGACAAGTCAACAGCTAAAGCAATGTTTGCTTCTCTTTGTGCTAACTATGAAGGCAGCAAGAAAGTCAGAGAAGCAAAGGCTCTTATGCTTGTACATCAGTATGAGTTGTTCAAGATGAAGGATGATGAAACTATTGAGGAGATGTACTCAAGGTTTCAAACTCTGGTCTCTGGACTTCAAATACTGAAGAAGAGTTATGTTGCTTCTGATCATGTGAGCAAGATACTCAGAAGTCTGCCTGCTAGATGGAGACCAAAGGTGACTGCCATTGAGGAAGCTAAAGATTTAAACACTTTAAGTGTTGAAGATCTTGTTAGTTCTCTTAAAGTTCATGAGTTAAGTCTTAATGAACATTATTCTACTAAGAAGAGTAAATCAATAGCTCTTCCATCCAATGACAAGTCATCAAAAGCTGTCAAAGTGGTCGAATTTGAAGAAGAAGAAGAACCAACTGGTTCAGACTCTGAAGAGGATGCTGTTGAAATGGCTATGCTCTCCAACAGACTTCAGTATCTGGCCAAGAAGAATAGGAAGTTTCTGACCAAGAGGAGTAACTCTAGAAGCTCAAGGAAAGAAGATCAGAAGGGATGCTTCAACTGTAAGAAGCCTGGACATTTTATTGCTGATTGCCCTGATCTTCAGAAGGAAAAGTCAAAAGACAAGTCAAAGAAGTCATCTTTCAAACCAAGCAAATTCAAGAAGCAGATTAAGTAGAGTTTAATGGCAACCTGGGATGATTTGGGAAGTGAATCTGGATCTGATAAAGAGGAAGCTGATGAAGATGCAAAGATAGCTGTTGGGTTGGTAGCAACAACAACATCAGAAGCTGAATCAGATTCAGACTCAGAAGATGAAAACGAGGTATATTCCAAAATTCCCAGAAATGAACTTGTTGAGTCACTTAAAGAACTTCTTACACATTTTGAAGTAAGAACCAATGAGTTGAAGGATTTAAAAGAAAAATATGTTGATTTAGTGAAACAACAAAAATCAACTCTATTGGATCTGAAAGCTTCAGAAGAAGGACTTAGGGGCTTTGACTTCATTTGTAAAACGTATGAAGACAAGCTCAAGTTCTTATGTCAGAAGCTACAAGAAAAGTGTAATGAAAAACCTTTAAGCAACCATGAAATTTCTCTTGAAGATTTTATCATGTCTGGCATTGACAGAAGCAGAGTGGCTTCAATGATATACAACATTTACAGAAACAATGGCAAAGGGATTGGCTTTTCAGGAGGGAAACCTAATGAAATCAGTCTCAATGCATGTTGTGAATGCATCAAGGAAGGATTGAAAAACCTTCTTTGTACCTGAAGGTGTTGAGTTGGAAACTGTTGTTCAATCAAAACCTGAAGCTTCTAGCTCCAAGGCTAAGATTGCTTCAAAGCCAAAGAACTCTAAGCCAAAGGCTATGATCAACTCTGATTCCAAGACTTCAAAGATCAGGATTCTAAAAAGATCAGAACCTGTTCCTCAGAGTCTGGTGAAACCAAAATCTGAGGTTCTGAAGTCTAAGTTTCAGAAGAAGACAGTTGCTGCTCCTGAAGCACCAAAACCAAAGGTTGTTAAACCTAAGGTGATGGTTAATCAGAAGCAACCCAGCTTACAGCACAAGGCACAAGAAGTAAAGAGTAAAACTTCCAGTACTAACCTGAGAGGACCCATAAGACAATGGGTACCTAAATCTGTAAATGTCAATAATGCAGGTATGTCTAAAAACAAAGGTGAAACAAAAATCATGGTACCTAGACAGCGGTTGCTCAAGACACATGACAGGAGAGATGTCCAGTTTCCTCAGCCTAACAATGAAGGAAGGAGGAAGTGTGAAATTTGGAGGCAACCAGTCTGGCAAGATCATAGGTACAGGAACTATTGGTAATTCCTCTACCTCAATTAATAACGTATGGTTGGTAGATGGTCTTGAACATAACCTTTTGAGCATTAGTCAATTTTGTGACAATGGTTATGATGTGTTATTTGAGAAAGCCAACTGTACTGTAATCAACAAGGAAGACAAATCCATTGTGTTCAAGGGAAAGAGGGTTGAGAATGTTTACAAAATCAATTTGTCTGAACTAGCTGACCAGAAGGTAATTTGTCTTCTGTCAGTGAATGATAAGAAATGGATGTGGCACAGAAGGTTGGAACATGCTAACTGGAGATTAATCTCTAAGCTTAGTAAGTTACAACTTGTCAAAGGCCTACCAGACATTGACTATCATTCAGATGCACTCTATGGTGCATGTCAGAAAGGGAAAATTGTGAAATCATCTTTTAAAACAAAAGACATTGTCTCAACCTCCAGACCCTTAGAACTACTCCATATTGATTTATTTGGACCAGTCAGTACTGCATCCTTATATGGAAGTAGATATGGATTAGTCATTGTTGATGATTATAACAGATGAACTTGGGTAAAATTCCTAAAGAGTAAAGATATTGCTTGTGATGTATTCAGTAGTTTCTGCACTCAAATACAATCTGAAAAAGAATCAAAGATTTTGAAAGTTAGAAGTGATCATGGTGGAGAATTTGAAAACGAGCCATTTGAAGCTTTTTGTGAAAAACATGGAATTATCCATGAATTCTCTTATCCTAGAACTCCACAACAAAATGGGGTTGTAGAGAGAAAGAATAAAACTTTATAAGAAATGGCCAGAACCATGATTCATGAAAACAATTTAGCAAAACATTTTTGTCCAGAACAGGATCTTTATCAGACATATCTTGGAGAAAACAACATATGAACTCTTTAAAGGAAGGAAACCCAATATCTCTTACTTTCATCAATTTGGATGTACATGTTACATTATGAATAACAAGCTCTACCTAAAGAAATTTGATGCCAAGGCCCAAAGAGGAATCTTCTTAGGTTACTCTGAAAGGTCAAAGGCATACAGAGTGTATAATTCAGAAACACTCTGTGTTGAAGAATCTATGCACGTTAAATTTGATGACAAAGAGCTTGAAGACAAAACTTCAAAGCAAGATGAAAGTTTTGCAGAGATACAGGTTCCTGAAGATACTCCAGAACCTGATCAGATAGCTGAATCTGATGAAAGTCCAGAAGCTGAACCCACATCAGAAGCACAAGATGAAGCTGCTTCTGATGAAGCACAAGACGGCTCACATCAAGCTGATCCTCCCAGAAACACATTCAAGCATAAGCCTTCACATCCAGAGGAGTTAATCATTGGAAGCAAAGATAGTCCAAGAAGAATAAGATCATACTTCAAACAAGAAGGTTCAATGATTGGACTGATTTCAATGATTGAACCTACAACAGTTGATGAAGCACTTTCAGATGATGGATGGATATTAGCTATGCAAGAAGACTTGAATCAATTTCAAAGAAAAGATGTGTGGGATCTGGTACCTAAACCTCATCATAAGAACATTATTGGAACAAAATGGGTATTCAGAAACAAGTTGAATGTGTGAAGAAGATTTCCTTCTTAGACTTGGCTGGGTTTTGATGATAACAAACTCACATCACAAAAGAAGAAAAACTATATGGAGGCTCAAGTTGAAGAATGAAGATAATGGGACTTAGGCTTCATAGTTATATTTTTGTAAGTATGGTTCTTATCTTTGACACTATCATTCTTAACATTTAACAAGACTTAGAATGCTCAGAAAATAATTACAAATCTTTTTCTAAGTCCCCATATGAAGCAATGCCTAAAACTCTCATTAAAATAAATCACACATTCATTGATTTTCATTTAAATGTGATATGCATTACAATGTTTTTGAATGAAAAGACATAATTGATTTTGGAAAATTGCATATTTATTTTTGACAGAAACATTTTTTAGCATGATTTTTGAATAATCAATTATGTATTAAAATATATTTCATTTCATATTTTTGCCATAACTAATTGACCTATTTGATCTTGTTACCGTTGGCTTTAACAAGCATTTTATATTTGGCCATTTCATTGCCTATTAATCAATTTGTGTATTCAACGAATACTTCTTAAAAAAGTGCATAATTGATTTCGGCTACTTCTTAAAATGCAACGGCTACTTCTAATTTATTTTGCCAATCAGCCACACTTTTTTTTTAAAATTATCTTCATTCTTTTTTTCGAATAGGTGGCTTTTCAAAGTAACTCTTTTTAAAAAATAGTATTGCTTCATAAACATCTTTTTAGCCTCTATAAATTCAATTGAGAATCAAAACAAATTACTTAACATTATTACTACAACTTTCAATCTCAATTGTCATATTCAATATCACTTGATTTATCAAACTTTCATCATCCTGCTTTGAAAACTTTGTCCACATTTTTAACATTCATAAAGAAGTTTTCTGAGCACTAAGTTCTTACCGTTAATGTGATATTGATCAAAGCATAACAGCCATACATTCATTATTCTTCAATTGCCTTTGTAAAAAGCTTCTTACCATTGTTGGTGAAATCATTGTAAAAGATAGTGGGGTGCTATCTTGGTGTGTAGAGAAATATTGTTAGGGGGCCTTGGGATTAAGGTTGCTTTGTAACAAAGATTCTTTACATAGTGAATTCCTTCGCGGGGTGTGAAGGGAGTGGACTGACCCTAAGGTTTAGAGGGGAACCACTATAAATTCTCTTGTGTCTTTTCTTCTTCCCTTACTCTTTTATTTTTCCGCATTCGTACCTTCATCATTATTTACCGGAAAAATAATCAACAACGCGAAACTCTAAAAAAAATTGACCAATATTGCTAGAAACCTAATTCACCCCCCCTCTTAGGTTACAATCTAAACTTACAGAATGAGCAAGGAGAAGTAACAAGAAACAAAACAAGATTTGTTGCATAAGGTTACAGTCAACAAGAAGGCATAAATTATACTAAAACATTTGCTCCAGTTGTAAGATTGGAAGCAATCAGGTTACTTCTTTCCTATGCTGTTAATCATGGCATAATATTATATCGAATGGATGTCAAGAGTGCATTTCTTAATGGTGTCATAGAAGAAGAAGTGTATGTCAAGCAACCTCCTAGTTTTGAGGATATTAAATATCCTGATCATGTTTTTAAACTGAAGAAATCACTATATGGCTTGAAACAAGCTCCCAGAGCTTGGTATGATAGACTAAGTAATTTCTTAATCAAAAATGATTTTAAAAGAGGACAGGTTGACACAACACTCCAATGCATCCTACGTGCACTTTAAGCAAAGAAGATGAAGGAGCTAAAGTAGATCAGAAGCTGTACAGAGGTATGATTGGTTCTTTGTTATACCTCACTGCATCTGGGCCTGATATTTTATTCAGTGTGTGCTTGTGTGCAAGATTCCAATCAGATCCTAGAGAATCTTCAGGTATTTGAAAGGAACAACTAATCTTGGACTCCTTTATAGGAAATCCATAGATTATAAGCTAATTGGATTCTGTGATGCTGATTATGCTGGTGATAGGATTGAAAGAATGTCAACCAGTGGTAATTGTCAATTTCTGGGTGATAATCTTATATCCTGGGCTAGCAAAAGACAAACAACTATTGCTATGTCTACAGCAGAAGCAGAATACATTTCAGCTGCAAGTTGTTGTACACAACTACTTTGGATGAGACATCAGATGGAAGACTATCAGATAATTGCTAACAGTATTCCCATCTATTGTGATAATACTGCTGCTATTTGTTTGTCTAAAAATCCAATTTTGCATTCAAGAGCTAAGCATATTGAAATCAAACACCATTTTATCAGAGATTATGTTCAAAAAGGAATTTTAGATATACAATTCATTGATACTGAGAATCAATGGGCTGATATATTTACTAAGCCTTTAACTGTTGAAAGATTTGATTTTATAAAGAAAAATTTGAACATACACTTTGTGTCTGATTAAAGCTTGCTTGCTCTTGAATAGGATTTTAGGTTCTGAAGTCAGTTCAGAAGCTGTGGTCCATCAGAAGCTCTTTATTGAGGTTCTGAGGAAAACATGCTTCTGATGATGACGTCAGCATCTGAAGTTCAGAAGCTGGATTTTATGCTCCTGAATAGTTGAGATAGTGGAAACGTTGGGAGTTACTTTATTTGGTAACTCCTGGCCCACTAACTTGGTAGTTACTCTTAGAACTTCTGACGTGGTCTATCTGTATTGGTGTATAACTAAAAAGGGCAATGATGATTTAATAGCTTTGAAAAGTACTTTCACGCGCCCCCAATGTCATCAATGTTATGTTTGTTTGTCTCTTTTGAATTGCAATCGTTTTACTCTTAACACTTTGTCAATTCACACACTACTCACTCACAATAAACACTTCATATTTCTAACCTCTTGTGAAGTAAGCGCAACTCTCTAAAAACCTAGAACCCTAAATCTTCTTCATCTTCATCAATGGCAACTTCAACTAGTGGCTCCAGCATGCAACAACAAGGCACATCAGGATCTAGGTTCGTTTGCAAGCAAAGAACTATGTCCATTCCTCTTATGTCTTTGATCGTTCAGATAGAATCGCCAGTGGATTTTGCTTCGCTCAAGAAGTACGAGGTGGATATGGAAGCGTTGATAGAAGCTTAGAAGCTATCTGAGTACTTCAAAATGTTAAATGGGCCAACGTACGAGAATCTGGTAAAAGACTTATGGGTAAAGGCTGAACTTCACACGGTGAAAGATGCAAAGGCAGATGATAAACAAGTAGTGACTAAGAAACCCAGTTTAAAGGGAAAGATGGGTAAGGAGAAGGATCCTAAACCGGTCAGTGGTTTAGAGATCAGGTCAGCTGTGATGGGTATTCCAATAACCATCACAGAAGAAGTTATTGCTAAAACCTGCAGGGTGGATTCTGAAGGCAGGTTTAAGAATAATGTCAAAAGAAATGATATCCTGCTGAAGAGCTACTTCAACTTGCTGCTGGATGGAAACACAGAAGCTAAGACTTCTGAGATGGAGATTCATCACAGGATGCTGGTGAAGTTCTGCACAGATTGCTTCCTGCAGAGAGGAGGAGGGTCTGACCAACCCAACCATGAACAAAAGCTGGCAATCTACTTCATGGCTACCCTTGAGAAGATCAATCTCCCTAAATACATCATGCATCATTTATGCTGGGCAATAGATGAAGGCATCAACAAAGGGAGAAAGCAAGTACCTTGTGGGAGACTGTTGTCTGAGATCTTCCAGCAAGGCAGAGTACTGGAGATTCTGAGGAGAACAAAGAATGCTTCTAACAAATGCTTCGAAGTTTCTACTGCTGAAAAGACTATCAGTAGCAGGACCTTGTATTTCATGCACTTTATTGAGAAAATTCCCCAAGATGAGAAGTTTATAGAGACGACTACAGCTGAATCTGAGATGATTAGAGATTTTCCTTCCATCGTTAAGGAAAATGATTCTGTAGTTCTAGCTGGATTAATAGCTTCTTATGATAGAGAGTCAGGTGCCAACTCTCAGGATGAAGCTGCTCCTGCTAAAGCCAAAGGAAAAAGGGCCAGAACTCAAGCTGAATCTGATGCTACTGATGTTCAGCCCAAGAAGAAGAAAGTTGATGCTGCTTCTATTCCCAAGAAAAGGAGAAGTAGAGAAGAAACTATCATCACCAAGGAACAATTGGAACATGTTCTTGATGATATAGTAGAAGAAAAAGATGAGCCCAAGAAGAAGAAGAAGAAGGCTGCTGCACCTACTTTCACGCCAATGATTGAAGTGACTCCTGACATGGAGGAAGAGGCTAAAGAGCAAGCTGATCAGATGTTAGCTGATTAGAAGAGAAAGAAAGCTCAATACAAACAAGAGAGGGATGCAAAGCTCAAGGAAACTGGGCCAGATAAGAATGAAAATTTTCTTGTGGGAAATTGGCAGAAGTAAGGGAGATTGCTAATGAGACTGCACATATTGTCAAGAAGAAAGCTGATGCTTCTGAATCTGCAATTCCAAAGTCTACTCCAGAAGCTGCTGATAACTCAGCAAAGATAACTCAGGTATCTCAAGTCTTCCACACATCTTGTACTACTTCATCTGTCCCACCTGAAGACACCTCACTTCTAGATCACTTTGAGAGCCACTACTTAGGTGAACTACCAGAATCTAGCCTTAACATAAACTCAGAAAAAGCCTCTGAAATGGCTCCTGAAGCATCTGCATCTGAAAAAGTCATTTCAGAAAGCCCCCAACAACAAGAACCTGAACCACAAAAGACTCTATCACCACAACAACAACCAACAAATACACCAGCTAAACCACAAATGACCACCCCAACCAGCCCAAAACAAGCCGTTCCTGAACACACTGTTCTTGAACAAACAGTTCCTAAACCTGAACATATTTCGAACAAACCAGCCCAAAACACAATGTTCCTGAACCTACTGTTCTTGAACATATTACACCTGAACCAGTTGCTCCTGAACAACCTGTTCCTGAGCCAACCCAATCATCTACCATTCCTTTACCTGTGCAAATTGTCAAGGTAACTCACTATTATGGTGTGTCTGATATGGATTTAGACTCTTAGGATGATCAAGATGATCATGCCTCTAATATGATTATTGACAATGATTCTGACCAACCCTCAACCATCCAACCTTTAACCACAAATGGCCAATCAACAACTAACCTAGCCATTGTACCCATAGCCCCACCTAAACCTTCTAAACAACCTTCACCACCCACCATTTTCCTGGATTCTCAGATATTACAAGGTGTGAGGGAAGAAATCACTTCTGAGGTACTTAAGCTGATAGAAGGAAGAAGTGACTTGGGTCACAAGATCAGTTATCAGAAGCAATGGAGAAGGATAAAGGAAAGGGTAATCAATCTCATTTCAGCTCTGCATGATTCATGTCTTGAAGCTCAAGAGCAAGCCAAGCAGAAGTTGGAAAACTGGCTGAATGGAATTGATGAAAATCCTGAAGACATAGAGGTCCTTGGAACCTGGGTGAAGAATCCATTGAGCATAAGAGGAAGAGAACCAGAGGATTTCCTTCCTAGATATATTCATCCCAAGGATCTAGACTTATCATTCCTTTCCAAGATTAACTGAGCAATGCTGCACTTGATCTGGCTCTAGTTCAGAAGAACAAGGTGTTAGAGGAAAGGAATAAGGAACTGGAAAGAGAGCTACAAGAGCAGAAACAGAAGCTGAAATGGAACAAGCAAGAATCAGGGAAGAGAACTACAAGTCAGAAATGGATCGGAAATATGCAGAAACTCAAGAGATTCTGAAGAAGATCTTAGAGAATCAAAATCGCCAACCCTTAGTTACACACCTAGAGCTTTTTTTTTTTGTTTCATTAAGCTTCTGATTTATATTGTTTTATTTCTACTTCTGACTTAGTTTTTCGTTTTTAACTATCTTTTTGTGCTTCTGAACTCTGTGTACCTGTTTTCGCTTCTGAGTAATACTGATTGTCATATATTGTTCATGTTACTTAGTTTTTGCTCTGATAATCTTGATTGATTTTTTATGCTTTGATTATTTTTTTTAAAATGGTTTACATGCTTATATATTGCTCTGAACCTTTATTCTATGTTTTTCTCATCTCTTCTTTTTGTTTATTTCTTTTTGTTAATGACAAAAGGGGAGTATATGTGATAGTATTTAAAGGCTCTGAGCCCCATTAATGATATTTGAAAATTATTTTGAAAAACTTCTATCATTTTTTTTACCTGAAAGGTATAAGCTATGAACGAAAGAAGGAGTATCAAATTTAAAATAAAATTAATTGAACCATTCTTCTTATCTATAATCTACTTCTTTCCAAATTATTTAAGCTCTGATATTGTTATTGTGCGCAAAATGAATTTAATTAACCTGGATGGAACTTAAGGGGAGCTTACAAACCTCACCTTAAAGACTATCAGACTCAGGGGGAGTTAGAGCTTACAAACCTAAGACTCTGAGCTTACAAACCTCAGAACCCCAAAGTCAACTCGTTAATTAGATTAACAACAATTGATCAATTTTAAATACTACTGTTTGTCATCATCAAAAAGGGGGAGATTGTTGGAACAAAATGTGTTTAACAATAAACATTAAAAAGTTTTGATGATAACAAGGTATTAAAAATTGTAAATTGGACTAGCTAATATTTGTTCAAGTGTACATGACCATAGTTAAATTTTTTACATCATTTATTGGTACTGAATGAGCAAATAAAGAGCAAAAGAAATCAACAAAATTGAAGCTTAGACGCTCCTGAAGGCAATATGCTCATGAAGACAAAAAGCGCTCCTGAAGTCAATTTGCTCATGAAGAGAGAAAAGCGCTCCTGAAGTCAAGTGTTCCTGAAGACTAGAGGTCTTGAAGTGCCACGTCATCATCAGAAGCAACATCATCAGAAGCTGCCTTATCAGAAGTCATTTCACCAGAAGCTGAAGATCAACTGAATTTGCAAAATTCAAGGATTCAAGAGTTGTTTCTTGGATCGAAATTCATCTAAGGACAGCAGAAGACTAGTGGAACTTTGCAACGGCCATTTCAAATGTATTTGAAGGCATTTGCTTGCAAAAGAAACGAAAGCGTTGACATTGTACTGTGTACGAACTGTACAACCACCTTCTCCACTACTCTGTTTTGTGTCCACGCTACAAGACAAAAAAACAGCTCCAGAATACGGCTTCGCCTACAAAGATGTTCTTTTGGATTAGGAATGGATTTCAAATTGGTTCTTCATAGGACAACAACCAAATCAGGCAAAAGATCATTGGTGAAAGATCAAGCTTAAACAATGACTTTTTTGATGTGCTGGCAATTTCACAACGTCTCTTTCACACCTCTATATAAAGGAGTGAAGACTTAGAGATTTGGTAATGCTGAACGAAAGACTCTCAACATTTTTACAAGTGCCAAACCTCTGCTGAAATTGTTCTGCATTCACTTAGAATTTCTGTTTCACAAAGTTCTTATCTTAAAAATTCTTAAGTCTTAGAGTCTGTATCTGATTTGTTTTGTGAGCACCTCTGATTGTATATCAAGTGTTCAATCTCAAACATTATTCTTTGTAATCTTGTTTGTTTAGAAGTCTCTTGCAGTTGTGCTTGAGCATAGAAGTCTCTTGATTGTGTTCTTGAGCATAGGAAGACTCTTGCAAAGTGTGCTTGAGCAAAGGAAGTCTCTTGCTGTGTGCTTGAGCAATTGTAATCAGATATTACATTCTAGTGAAATCTCCTTGGAAGTGCAAGGGGGACTGGACTGCTTTCGGATTGTGGAAGGAACCAGTATAATTGCTTTGTGTCTTTCTTCTTATCCTTCTCTCTGTTTTATTCCACTGCATTTAGATTCTGTTTATCACTTCAGAAGCTGTCTCACTTAGCTTATGACTAGTGTGTTCAGTTTTTAGGAGAAACGAAGAATTTTTCAAAACACAATTCAACCCCTCTTCTTGTGTTTTTCTCACCTTCAGTGAGGATGTTGGAGACTTTCTTAAGGAATCATTCCCCTACTTTCAAAGGAAGATATGACCCTAATGGGTCCCATACGTGGCTCAAGGAGATTGAGAGAGTCTTCTGTGTTATGCAATGTACGGACGATCAGAAAGTGCATTTTGGTACCCACATGCTAGCTGAGGAAGCTGATGACTGGTGGGTGAGTCTTCTACCTACCTTAGAACAAGATGATACGGTTGTTACTTGGGCTGTGTTTAGGAGAGAGTTCCTAAACAGATACTTTCCGGGGGACGTTCGCGGAAGAAAGGAGATTGAATTCCTTGAGCTGAAGCAAGGTAACATGACTGTGACAGAGTATGTTGCAAAGTTTGTGGAGCTAACTAAGTTTTATCTGCACTACACCGCTGAGAATGATGAATTTTCCAAGTGTATCAAGTTTGAGAATGGTTTGCATGATGACATCAAGCGGGCCATTGGTTACCAACAGATCCGTGACTTTCCTGAACTAGTGAGCAGCTGCAGAATCTATGAAGAGGACACTAGAGCTCATTACAAGATTGTGAATGAGAAGAGAGGTAAGAGTCATCAAAGTCGTCAAAAGCCTTACAGTGCCCCTAATGATAAAGGAAAACGAAAAGTTAATGATGAGAAGAGGCCGCGAAAGAATGATGCCGCCGCTGAGATTGTTTGCTTCACTTGTGGCGAGAAAGGCCATAAGAGTAATGCTTGTACTAAGGATGAAAAACGATGTTTCCGTTGTGGCAAGAAAGGACATTCGCTTGCAGAGTGTAAACATGAGGATGTTGTGTGCTTTAATTGTAATGAAGAGGGTCATATTGGCTCTCAATGCAAGAAACCGAAGAAGACCAAGACTATTGGGAGAGTTTTTGCTTTGACTGGTACTCAGACAGAGAATGAGGATCACTTGATCAGAGGTACTTGCTATATTGATAATACTCCTCTAGTTGCTATTATTGATACTGGTGCTACGCATTATTTTGTTGCTATTGATTGTGCTTCTAAGTTGGGTCTTACTATGTCTGATATGAATGGGGAGATGGTTGTCGAAACTTTAGCTAAGGTTCGGTGACTACTTCTCTTGTTTATTTAAGATGTCCTTTGTCTATGTTTGGTCGAGACTTTGAAATTGATTTAGTTTGTCTACCCTTGAGTGGAATGGATGTAATTCTTGGTATGAACTGGTTAGAGTACAACCATGCTCATATTAATTGTTTTAGTAAGACGGTGTATTTCTCTTCTGCCGAAGAAGAAAGTGGAGCGGAGTTTTTGTCTACTAAGTTGGTGAAACAATTAGAACGCGATGGAATTTTGATGTTTTCTTTGATGGCGTACTTGTCTATGGAGAATCAAGCAGTGATTGATATGCTACAAGTGGTATGCGATTTTCTAGAAGTTTTTCCTAATGAAATTCCCGTTGTGCCCCCAGAGAGAGAAGTTGAATTTACGATAGATCTTATTCTGGGAACAAAGCCTGTGTCTATGACACCTTACCGTATGTCGGCTTCGGAGTTGGCTGAGTTGAAGAAACAGTTGGAGGATTTGCTTGATAAAAAGTTTATACGACTGAGTGTTTCACCTTGGGGAGCGCCGGTATTATTGGTTAAGAAGAAAGATGGAAGTATGAGGTTGTGAATCGATTATCGACAGTTGAATAAAGTAACTATAAAGAATAGGTATCCACTTCCAAGAATTGACGACCTGATGGATCAGTTAATGGGTGCGCGTATGTTTAGTAAAATTGACTTGAGATCGGGTTATCACCAGATTAAAGTGAAAGATGAAGATATGCAGAAGACAACTTTTAGGACGCGATATGGGCATTACGAATATAAAATGATGCCTTTTGGTGTTAGTAATGCGCCAGGTGTGTTTATGGAGTATATGAATCTCATTTTTCATGCATATTTGGATCGCTTGTGTTCATCGACGATATTCTGATTTACTCTAAGTCTGAAGAAGAACATACTGAACATTTGAAGATCGTTTTGCAGGTGCTGAAAGAGAAGAAACTATATGCTAAGTTGTCAAAGTGTGAATTCTGGTTGAAAGAGGTGAGTTTTCTTGGCCATGTTATTTCTGGTAGTGGTATTGCAGTTGATCCGTCTAAAGTTGATGCAGTATCGCAATGGGAGACTCCTAAGTCGGTCACAGAGATCAGAAGCTTATTGGGATTGGCAGGTTATTATCAAAGATTTATAGAAGGATTTTCTAAGTTGGCACTTCCGTTAACGTAGTTGACCTGTAAAGGTAAAACCTTTGTGTGGGATGTTCATTGTGAGAACAGTTTTAATGAATTGAAGAAGCGTTTGACGACGACCCCAGTTTTGATTTTGCCGAACCCGATGAACCTTTTGTGGTGTATTGTGATGCGTCCAAGTTGGGCTTAGGAGGTGTGCTTATGCAAGATGGTAAAGTGGTTGCTTATGCATCACGACAGTTGAGAAGTCATGAACGAAATTATCCTACTCATGATCTTGAATTAGCTGCAGTTGTATTTGTGCTTAAGATTTGGAGACATTACTTATATGGTTCGAGGTTTGAGGTGTTTAATGATCACAAGAGCTTGAAGTATTTGTTTGATCAGAAGGAATTGAATATGAGGCAGCGAAGGTGGCTTGAGTTGTTGAAGGATTATGACTTTAGGTTGAATTATCATCCGGGTAAAGCTAATGTAGTTGCAGACGCCTTAAGTAGGAAGACTTTACACATGTCTGCCATGATGGCTAAAGAGTTTGAGTTGCTGGAATAGTTTAGAGATTTGAGCTTAGCCTGTGAATTGTCACCTCAGAGTGTAAAGCTGGGAATGCTAAAGATCGATAGTGATTTCTTGAAAAGTATTAGAGAGGTGCAGAAAGTTGATGTTAAGTTTGTGGACTTGTTGGTTGCTAGTAATCCGACTGAAGATAGTGACTTTAAGGTCGATGACCAGGGTGTGTTGATATTTTGAGGTAGAATTTTCATTCCTGACAATGACGAGATGAAGAAGATGATTCTAGAAGAGAGTCATAGAAGTAGCTTGAGTATTCATCCGGGAGATACGAAGATGTAACATGACTTTAAGAAGTTGTTTTGGTGGTCTGGAATGAAACGTGATGTGGCACAATTTGTGTATTCTTGTTTGATTTGTCAGAAGTCGAAAGTTGAGCATCAGAAACCTGCTGGATTGATGACACCTTTAGATGTGCCAGAGTGGAAATGGGATAGTATATCCATGGATATTGTGACGAGTTTTCCCAATACTCCTAAAGGGAATGATGCCATTTGGGTGATTGTTGATAGATTGACGAAGTCGGCTCACTTTATTCCGATTAATATTAGTTTTCCTATAGCTCAGTTGACAGAGATTTATATTCGAGATATAGTGAAGCTGCATGGTGTTCCTTCGAGCATTGTGTCAGATAGAGATCCAAGGTTTACCTCTAGATTTTGGAAGAGTTTGCAAGAGGCTTTAGGTTCTAAGTTGAGGTTGAGTTCGGCTTATCATCCTCAGACAGATGGTCAGTCGAAAAGGACGATTCAGTCGCTAGAGGATTTGTTGAGAGTCTATGTACTTGAGCAAGCTGGTGGAACTTGGGATAATCACCTACCATTGATATAGTTCACATATAATAATAGTTATCATTATAGTATTGGAATGGCACCATTCGAGGCTTTGTATGGTCGGAGATGCAGAACTCCGTTGTGTTGGTTTGAGTCAGGTGAAAGTGTGGTTTTAGGACCAGAAATTGTTCAACAGACTACTGAGAAGGTAAAGATGATTCAGGAAAAGATGAAAGCGTCGCAGAGTCGACAAAAGAGTTATCATGATAAGCGTCGAAAAGACCTTGAGTTTCAAGAAGGAGATCATGTATTCCCAAGAGTTACTCCCATGACCGGTGTGGGTCATGCATTGAAGTCAAAGAAGTTGCCTCCGAAGTTTATTGGTCCATATCAGATATCAGAAAGAGTTGGAACGGTGGCTTACCGAGTGGGTTTACCACCGCACCTTTCGAACTTGCATGATGTGTTTCATGTGTCGCAACTTCGGAAGTATGTTCCGGATCCATCTCATGTGATCCAAAGAGATGATGTGCAAGTCAGAGATAACCTTACGGTTGAGACCTTACCGGTGAGGATCGAAGGTCGTGAAGTGAAGAAGTTGAGAGGCAAAGAGATACCTCTTGTGAAGGTCGTTTGGGACGGAGCGACTGGTGAAAGCTTGACATGGGAACTAGAGAGTAAGATGTTGGAGTCTTATCCAAAGTTGTTTGCTAGAGGTAAATTTTTGAGGACGAAAATTTTTTAAGTTGGGGAGAGTTGTAACGCCCGTCGTAATTATTTAACTATTTTAATGAGTTTTAGCATATATTTATATGATTTATATGATTTATGTGACTTATATGATTTATATATATGATTTATGAGATTTATGTGAGTTATAATGATGGCGTGACTTATTTTATTATTAAATAAAATAAGATTCGAAAATAAAATAATTATAGAGAAGTGGGGCTGTTTTATAAATTTAGAGAGTTTGGTGGTTTTAGAGGAAATAGAAAAGAATAGAAGAGATATAAATAAGAGAAGTTAGGTAGAAAGACACAGAACGTACGTTTTTAGTGAAAAAGGGAGAAAAAGTCAGAGAAGAGGAGACGACCTGGAGAGTGCCGATTTCATCTGCTATAAGGTAAGGGTGAGACTAACTTTCAGTAATATTAAGTGTATGATTCTGAAAATTAGATTTAACATGACGTAGGTTGAGATTGTGAGGATTGAGGATTAGGGTTTTAAGAGAGAATTTGATGATTGGATGATGAAAACTTGTTGAATTGATGTAGAAATTGTGTACAGACCTTAGAAAATCCATAGGGTGATTATTAGGAGCTGTTTTGAGGTTAGAATCATGAGATTAGGTGAAAACTTGAGAAAATCAGAATTCTGCCCGAGCCTGACAAACATCGCTCGCCTCGTGAGCAGTATCGCTCGCCACTGCGAGCCAACCTAGAGAGCTCGCCTCGCGAGCATAATAGCTCGCCACTGCGAGCAAGTCCAATGAGCTCGCCTCGCGAGCAGATTAGCTCGCCACTGCGAGCAAGTGCATTTTGTGAGTTCCAGAGAGCATGTTTTGCTCACCGATGCGAGCACACCCACTCGCCTCGCGAGTAATGCTGTTAGTTTCCCAAAATTGTTTCCCTTGCGATTCTTTTCGCACATGTAGTTAAGACATAGTCTTGGGGTATTAGATGGAAATTATTTATAAACATTATGTTGTCCAGAGAGCTTATTTTAAGATGACTAAGGTTGATCATTAATGAGATATTGTTATGTATGTTTTATGTGAATAATGTGTGATGTTTGAGATGTTGTTGATATTCCTTGGTTGTTGTTATATTATGATGTTGCTTCTGTACTGCCATGTTGCTGTTATTACTAAATTAAGCTGCATGAGTCGATCTAAGATGTTGTCTCAAATGTTGATTACTAATGTCATGAGGTTGTATAAGTTGGTCTAAGTTGTAAGTTGTATAATGTCGTCCAAACTCTTGGAGTCACATAAGATGCTTAAGATGATTAAGCTGTTCAAGATGTCTAAGTTGTAAGACGTTGAGTCCATTTGCATACTCATTAAAGTTGGGGACTTGATGCCCTGGAGCCATTGCTCAACCCACGTTGGGGGCTTGATGCCCTGGAGCTTTTGCTCAATTAAGTTGGGGGCTTGATGCCCTGGAGCCTATTTACGCTCATATATGTTGGGGGCTTGATGCCCTGATTTGTACCACATGCATTTGCATATTCAAGATGATTTAAGATGTTAAGGGTTGCATAGTCGAGTCGAGTGTATTTGTCGAGTCAAGTGTTAAATTGTCTCATGAAGTTGATGTTGAAGTCGATTATGGAGTTGTTTATGTTGATGATGATATGATGCTTTATGTTATGTTGATGAATGATTATGATGTTATGATTTGTACGTAATTGTTATTACGATATATTGATATTGTATAAGTTGTTAAATATAATTAATGAATTATATGTTTAATACTATTGTTTGTGAAATCTCACCCCTTCTACTTGAAAATGTTGCTCTTCGTATGGGTAACTTGCCGGTAACCAAGATTAGAGGCGGTCGTGAGTGGACTCCTCACACGTGTGTCTTAGGTGCTCTGATACGTAACGGGACGGGAATTATGCTACTGTTTTCTGTTCCTTACGAATTGCTTTGAATTTTTATGAAATAGATGATGAACAAAGACTTTGTGAGATTTTTATGATGAGGTCTGCGTGCCAAATACTTTTATGATGTTGAACCAATTCCGCTGCGAAGTTTTAAAGATTAAGTTGAATAATTTTTGAAGGATAAATTGTTATCTATTCTATTTTACGATATCTAAGAAGTGTAGCATTCCGTTTATGATTGAAAGATACTCTGATTTATTATGAAATTTTTATGTTGGGAAAAACAGGGTGTTACAAGGCGTGGAGTTGGAGGAGGCTGTGGGCGTGGGAGGAGGAGATGATGGAGGAATGTAAGCATCTTCTTAATGATATTGTTTTGCAAGTCTGATATTTCTGATAGGTGGCAGTGGAACCCAGACATCCAAGGGGGTTACACTGTGAGCGGTGTCTATCACATTCTGACTACTCCGAATGACCCCCCAACGGTTAGAATGAATGATCTTGTCTGGCATAAGCAGGTTCCAATGAAGGTTTCCATTTTCGCTTGGCGGTTGTTGCGGGACATGTTGCCAACCAAGACTAATCTTGTCAGAAGACTAATCTTGCTGGTTGAGCTTCCAAATCCTGTAAATGCCGATATATTCAAGAAATACTTTGTCTAAAAGATGAAAAGAACAGCGTGGTAGGTCGAAAACCCGAAAGGGCGGCCTAGGCAAAAAGGCGATTCCTGGTGGATCGAAAACCCGAAAGGGCGATCCAGGCAAAAGTTAGGGACCAAAAAACAATGAAAATGAAATAAGCTCGCTGAGATTGTACGCAACTCAGGCAAAAATGAGCGTCTCGATGAACCGAAAACCTGAAAGGGCGGTTCATGCAAAAATGAGATTGAAAATGAAGAGACAAGTAACTATATCTGGCAAGTCACCATCACCCCTTGGGGCATTTGCAACTGTCAACAATTGTCTTCATCAGAGGCTTCTGTACCGGTGAATTCAAAATTTCCATTAAATGTAGGGGTCATCGTGTTCAATGTACCACCAACCAATAAAATTACCATTTTCCAAGCTTTGTAAATCCGTGGAGTTATGCCCTTGGCTGACTTTCACTCTTCCACATCAATTTGAGCCTGTGCTTTTGTTTGAAATTCTACTTTCCTTCTATTTTCAATGCTATGTACAAAATATTTTCTTTCCATTTGATAATGTCAATGTCTGAAACGAACATTTTTGAAAGTTGAAAAATCTTTTCCTGTCTATTTTGAAAATAAACCTGAGCAACAGGGTACATTCAAGTGAAACATGCATGAACAAATGGGTGTCAATGTTCATTTCAATACATGTTACCAGCAGGTTGTTCCTCAAGATGATCTGTGGTCAATGGCAAGAATGAAAAAACAGAATAAGAATGAAAAATGAAAATAAAAAGCTCGCTAAGTCGAAAACCCGAAAGGGCGGCTTAGGCAAAAAGGAGCACCCCGCTGGATTGACAAACTTGTGAAAGTAATTCAGGCAAAAATGGGGCAATGAAGAGAATGAGTTCCCGGTGAATCGAAAACCCGAAAGGGCGGTTAAGGCAAAAACAGGATTGAGAAGTAAAAAAAATGAAAAACAGAATGAAAGAATGAAAAATAGAAAATGGAAGATGATATGAAAAGCATTGACCACAGATGCGAACATCCAATGTTTACCCAGCACTGACGCGCCTAGCAATGGCGACCTGTATCAAAGAATCTTCCAAGGTTCCCTTTTCTGCAAGATTTGCATATATGATGCGATATGTTGCCCTCAGCC
This sequence comes from Medicago sativa, assembly GCF_051527215.1. NCBI lineage: Eukaryota > Viridiplantae > Streptophyta > Magnoliopsida > Fabales > Fabaceae > Medicago > Medicago sativa. The sequence goes on along the minus strand of NC_140755.1, from coordinate 8,720,468 downwards.
ATGGTTTCGATACGTTTCTCAAACGTCGATCTCTCCAAAGAGGATTTCCAAGTGTATATGTTATAGCACGAGCCACTACGTGCCCAATCTTCCAATGTCTTGTCTGTCTCTGTGGAACTATCCTGCAAAATTGCAAACAATCATGCATCTCCAAGCCTCCCTACATGCACAATCATGCATTCTATGTGCTCATGCATTTGTAAAATTGTTATACCATGCATACATGTTGCATTTCCAATCTCAATTGCCAGCTCAATTCAATGTCAATGTAAAAACCCCTGAAAAATTTCTGTGAGCCAATGTTACTCGGCAATGTTTCTATCTGCAAAATTGATGTCTGTATTAACATCTCTGTGAAGGTTCTAATCACGTTGGCAATAATATTAAATCTAATATTTAATATTATAAACAATGAGCGGTATCTAGCAACACATCATTGCTATCCAAGTGACAAGAATGTCAAGTGATCTGACGAAACCTTTCCATGATAATACTCATGTGTACAATTACTCCTTTGTCTCGATATCTTTATTGATCCCAAGGCATAGATATTGTCACCCTTGTATAGATCAATATTTATATTTCTTGATTCCGAAATATACTGAATAACGAATAAGTCCAATTTCTTATATTGACTTAGTTCGGCATGGCCATGCAGTTTTACAGTCATATTTCATCAAGAGGCCTAAAGATATATCTCCCGTTTATGAGGAGGGACAAATCCCATCTAGGACACTCATGTCCCTCAGCATGCTTCATCAAGTACCCATCAACCAACGTTATGGTTATCCTTTTAAAGACAATGTTAGAATGGCAACAAAGCACTTGAGTCTACATCTAGGGATCATAGTGGTTTCAGGTCTAAGAGCGATATACACTATTATCATTGTGAGAATATCTTATGACAATTGCATAACTTACTATGTAGTATTCTCATGGCGGGTCAATCCAATATAAATATTACTCCTAATATTTATATCTATGTGAAGACTTGATAACTCTTTATCCATGATCTGTGAGATGTGATCATCAGTCTACCCACATAATAGTCTCTATGCTTTAATGATATCCCACTTCTCAATAAAGCTTGACTACGGATACTTTTAGAATAGTTTCCTTATGTTTAACGGGGTCTCACAATTAAGTTATACTTAATGTTCCATTAAACGGACTAACTATTCTAGGGACTTTATTATTTTGAAACAAAACAAAATCAATAAAGAAATGCCTTATTATTATATATTCATAATATATACTTATATCAATATCATGATATAAAGCCAAACCCAATCAATATTGATTGGATATTAGGGCTTACTCCAACATCATATTCAATTCTTTCTGATCAAACAGATACTTCAAGCTCTTGTGATCACTAAACACCTCAAATCTCGAACCATACCAGTAATGTCACCAAATCTTAAGCACAAATACAACTGCAGCTAATTCAAGATCATGAGTAGGGTAATTTCGTTCATGGATTCTCAACTGTCTTGATGCATAAGCAACCACTTTACCATCTTGCATAAGCACACCGCCTAAGCCCAACTTGGACGCATCACAATACACCACAAAAGGTTCATCAGGTTTCGGCAAAATCAAAATTGGCGCCGTCGTCAATCGCTTCTTCAATTCATTAAAACTGTTCTCACAATGTACATCCCACACAAAGGTTTTACCTTTACACGTCAACTGCGTTAACGGAAGTGCTAACTTAGAAAATCCTTCTATAAATCTGCGGTAATAACCTGCTAACCCCAAAAAGCTTCTAATCTCCGTAATCGACTTAGGAGTCTCCCATTGCGATACCGCTTCAACTTTAGACGGATCTAGTGCATTACCATTGCCAGAAATAACATGGTCAAGAAAACTTACTTCTTTCAACCAGAATTCACACTTAGATAACTTAGCATATATCTTCTTCTCTTTCAGTACTTGCAATACAATCCTCTAATTGTTTTTGCAACTCAGCCAATTCAGATGCCGACAAACGGTAAGGTGTCATAGACACAGGCTTCGTTCCTGGAATAAGATCAATCGAAAATTCAACCTCCATCTCTGGCGGCACATTAGGAATCTCATCAGGAAAAACTTCGGGAAATCCTCACACAATTTGCAACTTATCACTCACTGCTTGATTCTCAATAGATAGTGACGCCATCAACGAGAACATCAAAATTCTATCACGTGCTAACTGCTTCAGCTGCTTAGTAGACAAAACTCTGCTCCACTTTCTTCTTCGGCAGAAAAGAAATACACCGACTTACTAAAACAATTAATATGAACATGGTTGTACTCCAACCAGTTCATACCATGTATTGGTTCTCTACATAACAATCAACAATAAGTACAACTTAAATACAGTACAAAACTGTAAAACAACACAACGCGACTCTACTACTTGGCCGGATGGACCGACCTGCTCTGATACCAATTGTAACACCCCATTTTTCCCAACATAAAAATTTCATTTAAATCAGAGTATTTTAAATCATAACGGAATGTCACATACTTCTTGAAAATCTTAAAATAGATAATAATAGTTATCCTTCAAAATTCAACATCATAAAATCTGAAACTTCGCAGCGGAAAATAGTTCAACATTATAAAAGTCTTGGCACGTAGGCCTCATCCGAAATCTCATAATTTTAGTTCGACATTTATTCATAAAAAGTTCATAAAGACACGTAAGGAACAGAAGTAAAAGCAAGACCCCATCCCGTTACGTATCAGAGCACCTAGACAAAATGTGAGGAGTCCACTCACATACGCCTCTAGTCTTTATTACCTGCAAGTTACCCATACGAAGGACAACATTTTCAAGCAGAAGGGGTGAGATTTCACAGTCAATAAATTAAGCATATAATTCATCAAAATGCATTTAACAACATAAAACATTATTAACATATCAAACATTTATCATTTGGCATTATATCAAAATCATAATCAATTATCATCATCAAATATCATCATTAGTTCGTAAATAGATATCATCTTTAATTCATAAGCAAAAATCATCTTTAAATCGTCATCAAGTATCACCATATATTTAACAACTTAAGACATCATAACATCAACATTAATAATCATTTATCATCATTTTATTATCTTCATCAATCATAAACAAACATCATCATCAGAACATCATCATCTAAACATCATCATTAATCATAATTCAACTTAGCACTTGACCCGACAACACGACTCAACTTGACAATACAACTCTTATCAACTTAACAACTTAACATCAACGACAAATGCAACGACAACAACTTCAACATCAACGACAAATGCAACTACAACAACTTCAACATCAACGACAAATGCAACGACAACAACTTCAACTTAACATCGTACATATGCATGTGGTACCAGTCAACAACATAAATGAGCGTAATTAGGCTCTCAACATGTGAGCATAAAGCTGCCGGGCTTAAAGCCCCCAACGTAGTTTGAGCACAAGGGCTGCCGGGCCTAAAGCCCCCAACTTTAATGAGCACAAAGGCTGCCGGGCCTAAAGCCCCCAACTTTAATGAGCACAAAGGCTGCCGGGCCTAAAGCCCCCAACTTTAATGAGTATGCAATGGACTCAATCTCTCCTACAACTTAGACAGCAACGTGAACATCTTATACAACTCCATAATCATGGACGACTTCTTAAATTCTCGCAACTTAGACCGACTCATGCAACTTCAAGACTTTAACAATCAACAGCAGCAACCAACAACAATTACAGCATATAGCAGTGTGTAAAATAACATATCAACATTAAAGGAAATGAATCATAACAACTTATCATCGTAAAGCATCATAAATAATTCTTATACATCATCACTACTAATCTCAGTCACTTAAACAGACTTCTGGAACTTCTGAAAGTATCCTAAATAACCCTCTTTCTTACTTCTAAGATCAACTCCTGACTACACGTGCGAAAGGATCGCATCGGGACAATTTTGGGCAACTAACAGCTTAACTCGCAATGGCGAGTGGTTCTACTCGCAATGGCGAGCTCATAGGTCTAGCTCGCAGTTGCGAGTGACTCTGCTCGCAGTTGCGAGTGCATGGGTGCATAGCTCGCAGTTGCGAGTGTTTCTGCTCGCAGTTGCGAGCGATACCTGTCAGTACGGCCAGAAACCTAAAAATCACAACTCTTCATCTATCTTCATGTTTCTTTCATCCAATTAGCATCTAATTATCACCCTAGGTAATATCTAAGGTCTGTTTGCAGGTTTTGCATCGATCTAACATCTTTTCATGGTTCAATCCTCAAATTGGTCATTAACCCTAATTCCAAATTCTCACAAAAACTTAACCTAATCAAGCTAAATTCATTTTTCAGAATTATACCCTTAATAATATTGAAAGTTAGTCTCACCCTTACCTGGTAATTTGCAGAAATCGCAGCCCTCTCTCTCTTGTTCTCCTCTTCTGACTTTTTCTCCCTTTTTCTCCAAAAACGTACGTACTATTTTTTTCTAACTTATGTCTGTCCATTTATCTCTTCATATTACTCTTCTCACTACTAAATTTTACTCATCTCACAACACAGCCCCATTTTTAATATTTTTATTTTATTTCTTATATCTTATTTTATTTAATAATAAAATAAGTCATACCAACATAACAACTTCACAACATCATATACCCCACATAATTTATTTATAAATCATATAAACTACTTCACTTCATGAATCATAAAATTCACACATATCAATCATGAAAATCACTTAAATCATAAATCATATGCATATATAAAAATATATTTCCAAATAATCAAATAATTAAGACGGGCGTTACACTCAGGGTCCACCACCTTCTCCTTCTTATTTCGCCTTTGTTGTGGCTCGGCATCTTCCATGTCCTCGTCCATACCCTGCAGCTCCTCCTCAAGCTCTTGCTCCTCCGTAGGCTGCAAATCCACATCAGCCTGCCCCTCCTCCATGGGCATATACTGTTGCTGCTCCGGCTGATCCTCGACATCAGGATCGACATCAGCACGGCGTGCTCTAGCACCCCGACGTCTCGGAGGAACAACACCTTCAGCTTCCATCTGTTCCCTACGCGCTCTCCTACGGGAAGCATGCCCTGCCACCCTTACGCGCTGAGTATTAGACGTTGAACCTTCTGTAACATTCAAATTAGGATAATCAAACATCACAATCAAACAGAATAAAACAGAAGCAAAACAACATTCTGGGTTTGTCCGAATTTCGTAATCCGGATGAGCAACAACCTAATCCGGAAAACGAAATCCGGATTGCATTCGAACAGAATTCAAAAAAAAATGAACTAATTGAACTTGCATGTGTACAGAAATCGAACTTACCTTCCATGATGTTTGTCAAGGGTTGAAATGCGGTGCTTTTGAGCAAGAAAACTCCAAATTTGGACAAGATTTGTGGTGTTCGGAATTTGGGATAATGTAGAGAGAGAGAGAGAGAGAGAGAGAGAGAGAGAGAGAGAGAGAGAGAATGAGAAAGTGAAAATGTAAAACTGTAAAAATGGGGGGTGAAGTTGTTTTTATACTTCGCAATTGTCCGGATTATATAATCCAGAATTTTCATAGATATTCCGGAATACATAATCCGGAGGGCATGTTGGTAATTTGCATAGGGCGCGCTAGGAGGCCATAGGGTGGGAAAAGTAATTCTCTTTTTGTTTTTTTATATAAGACTATAAAATATTGGTTATATATTAACAATGTAGCTTAAGTATCCAAATGAGCAATGCGGTCCATTGGCAGAATTCTCTCCGAAAAGGCCGCGTCTACATTACATTTATAACGTCCACTACTAGGCGGCGACTGTAACACCCCGTTCTCCCAACAACGTAATATTAATTATTATAATCAGAGTAATCACACATCGGAGTGTCACACTACTTTTCAAAAATTCATAAATAGAAAATATCTATTTATTTAAGGCCAACATAAAGAATCTTAATAAACTGCAGCGGAATAATTCTTTAAAAATATAATTTCAACCAAAATTCAACATCAATGAAAATCTTGGCACAAAGGCCCCAACATAATTCAACTTTATTTTCGACAACGATAAACTCTAATAGCAAGTCTTTTCCAAAATATGTGATACATAAAAGAAATGAGAAGACACTCGCGACGATCCCCATCCTAATATGCATCAGAGCCCTAGACACTTGAGCCAATCAACCTACAAGCCATCATTACCTGCACATTACCCACGGTCGAGGCAACATATACGCAGAAGGGGTGAGAAACTTATCCAATAATGATAATATATAATTCATCAAATTAATGAAAATAACAATATATCACAACATGCATCATTAATAATGTATATAAAGAATACATATAACAACAACATAATCATTTTCAGCAACAAGGTACAACAACAACAACAACAACAACAACAACAACATTATCCACAACGACACCGATAACTCGACAATTCGACAACGACAACAACTCGACAATTCGACAACGACAACAACTCGACAATTCGACAACGACAACAACTCGACAATGCTACAACGACAACAACTCGACAATGCTACAACGACAACAGCAACTAATGCATCATGCAGGTGGTACCAATCTACGCACGTTGAATGCTAAGCATTCCAGGGCATAAGCCCCCAACAATTTGGATGGTTAAAGCATCCCAGGGCATAAGCCCCCAACAGGTGAATGATAAACATTCCAGGGCATAAGCCCCCAACGGGTTGAATCATGAACATTCCAGGGCATAAGCCCCCAACAATTGTGAGTATGCAAATGGACTCAACTTGTGTATATCAACATACAACTTCAACAGCGACTGCAACAACAACATATGTGCCTAAAACAATTATGACACACTCCCCAACTTCGACATCAGATGATACAACGACATCAACAACGGAAATCAACAACATAACATATATATAAATCAATAACATTCATCTCAAAGTCTAAAACATCCCCCAAAAGCAATTAAGTTTTGATCAATAGAACATAAGTCAAATATCCATAAACACCTCAACTAAATCCCTAACACTTAAGTTTGAAGTTGGGAAACCAACCATAAGTTTTTGGACTAACTAGAGATTAATTATGCTAAGTTTTCTTAAAATTTTCTGAAGACCCACTTGGACTATTTTCATCATAACTCTAAATCTACAAATAATTTTCTAGTCACTCCAAAGCCATTAGAAAGCTAACTCAATTATCTACAACTTTTATGTTTACACCTAAAGCTAATTCAAAATAGAAAAGGGTGAAAAAGACACAAGAACGCGAAACAGAAAATGCTGTCACTGGACAATTTCGCTAATAACGAAAATTGAGCTAATAGCGTACATGTTCCAGAGGGTTTCGCTAATAGCGAATTTCTGGCGAGTTTTTCATCTACTGTTACGATTTTAACACCATTTTCACCCCAAAAACCCATTTTCTGATCCCCTAATCACCCAAAATGAATTAGAACAATGTTTACAGGTTCTATATACAACATAGTAACTAAAACAACATAGAAACATGCATCAAACAACACCATTCATCATATTTTCTTCAATTAACATAAAACTTCTAACCCTAAAACCAAGAACAACAATTCATCAAATTTCAGAATTATATACCATGATTATTGAAAGGAATCCCACCCTTACCTTAATTCAGCAACACCAAACGTCAAGCTACCGCAATCGATTCCTTCCTAGCTCTCTCTTGGCCTCTTCTAGGTTTTCTCTCCAAAACCAGTTTTCTTCTAATGTTTTTACGTGAAAATGTTTCTCTCCCTTTTTCTTTCTTTTACTTCAAAAATATCTCTCTTTTCTTTTCTCACCCAACTCCCTTAATTTCTATTAATTTCCACTTAATTCCCCTTAACCAAAAATAAATACTATTTCTATAATATTTCTATTTCTCATATTATTTCTATCCAATAATAACAACATTCATTTAAATAATACACAACCCCAATATTCATATAATAAATAGCATCATAACATATTTCATATAAAAATCATATAAAACATATATTTCACATAAAATCATATATATATAGCAATTAAAGTCATATAAAAATATTCACACATCTACTAAAATATTAGAATAAAAATGGGGCGTTACAACTCTCCCCAACTTATAGAATTTCGTCCTCGAAATATTACCTCAAGTAAACAAGTCAGGATAAGACTCCTGCATCTTACTCTCCAACTCCCAAGTAAGACTTTCACCAGCTGCTCCTCCCCAAACAACTCTCACTAGAGGTATCTCCTTACCTCTCAACGTCTTCACCTTACGATCATCGATCCTCAAAGGTAAAGTTTCTACCGTAAGGTTGTCTCTAACTTGCACATCATCTTTAGGAATGACATGTGAAGGATCCGCTACATACTTCCGAAGTTGTGACACATGAAACACATCATGCAAGTTCGAAAGATGTGGTGGCAAACCAACTCTATAAGCCACCGTGTCAATTCTCTCAGATATCTGATAAGGACCAATAAACTTTGGAGTCAGCTTCTTGGACTTCAATGCACGACCCACACCAGTCATAGGAGTGACTCTCAAGAACACATGGTCACCCTCTTGAAACTCAAGGTCCTTCCTACGCTTGTCATGATAACTCTTCTGTCGACTCTGCGACGCTTTCATATGCTCTCTTATCATCTTGACCTTCTCCGTAGTCTGCTGAACTATTTCAGGCCCTAACACAACACTTTCACCCGACTCAAACCAACATAAAGGAGTTCTACACCTTCGACCATATAAAGCTTCGAAAGGTGCCATACCAATACTCGAATGGTAACTATTGTTGTACGTGAACTCTATCAATGGTAGGTGACTGTCCCAAGCTCCACCTTGCTCAAGTACACACACCCTCAACAAGTCTTCTAATGATTGAATCGTTCTTTCTGACTGACCATCTGTTTGCGGATGATACGCTGAACTCAACTTCAACTGAGAGCCCAAAGCTTCTTGCAAGCTCTTCCAAAATCTCGAAGTGAACCTCGGATCTCTATCCGACACAATACTCGATGGAACACCATGCAACTTCACAATATTATGAATATAGATCTCCGCCAACTGAGCTACTGAATAGGTGATATTAATCGGAATGAAGTGTGCCGACTTCGTCAATCTATCGACAATAACCCAAATGGCATCATGCCCTCTTTGAGTGTTTGGTAAACTCGTCACAAAGTCCATGGAGATGCTATCCCATTTCCATTCCGGCACATCTAATGGTGTCAACAAACCAGCAGGCTTCTGATGTTCAACTTTCGATTTCTGACAAGTCAAACATGCATAAACAAATTGCGCGACATCACGCTTCAATCCAGACCACCAAAACAGTTTCTTCAAGTCATGATACATCTTTGTAGCTCCCGGATGGATACTCAAGCTACTTCTGTGACTTTCTTCTAAAATCAACTTTTTCAATTCATTATTATCAGGGATACAAATCCTGCCTCGGAATCTCAACACTCCTTGATCATCAACCTGGAAATCACCATCTGCAGTCTGATTACTAGCAACCATCAAGTCTACAAATTTCACATCAACTTCCTGGGCTTCTTTGATACTCTTCAAGAAATCATTATTAATCTTCAACATACCCAACTGCACACTCTGAGGTGCCAATTCACAAACAAGACTCAAGTCTCTAAACTGCTCTAGCAATTCAAATTCTTTCACCATCATGGCCGACATGTGCAATGTTTTCCTACTCAAGGCATCTGCAACCACATTGACTTTACCCGGATGATAATTCAAACCAAAATCATAATCCTTCAACAACTCTAGCCACCTTCTCTGCCTCATATTCAACTCCTTTTGATCAAATAAATATTTCAGACTCTTATGATCACTAAACACTTCAAATCTGGAACCGTACAAATAGTGCCTCCAAATTTTCAACACAAAAATCACAGCAGCCAACTCTAAATCATGTGTAGGATAATTCTTCTCATGAATTCTCAACTGTCTAGAAGCATAAGCCACTACCTTACCATCTTGCATCAGCACACCACCCAAGCCCAACTTGGACGCATCACAATAAACAACAAAAGGTTTATCTGGCTCTGGCAAAATCAAAATTGGAGCCGTCGTCAATCTTTGCTTCAACTCATTGAAATTACTCTCACACTGAGCATCCCACACAAAAGCTTTACCTTTACAGGTCAACTGAGTCAATGGAAGTGCCAACCTCGAAAATCCTTCGATAAATCTACGGTAATAACCAGCCAAACCAAGAAAACTTCTAATCTCCGTAACTGACTTAGGAGTCTCCCACTGTGATACCGCTTCAACCTTCGATGGGTCCACTGCAATACCACTACCAGAAATAATATGGCCAAGGAAACTTACTTCACTTAACCAGAACTCGCACTTTGACAATTTTGCATACAACTTCTTTTCTTTCAGCACCTGCAACACAATCTTCAGATGTTCTGCATGCTCTTCTTCATTCTTAGAATAAATCAAAATATCATCAATAAATACAACAACAAACTTATCCAAAAAAGCATGAAAAATTATGTTCATATACTCCATGAACACACCAGGTGCATTAGTAACACCGAAAGGCATCACCTTATATTCATAGTGTCCATATCGCGTCCAAACGCCGTCTTCTGCATATCTTCATCCTTCACCTTAATCTGATGGTAACCTGACCTCAAGTCAATTTTGCTAAACACGCGGGCACCCACTAACTGATCCATCAAGTCGTCAATTCTCGGAAGTGGATACCTGTTCTTTATCGTCACTTTATTCAGCTGACGGTAATCTATGCACAATCTCATGCTACCATCCTTCTTCTTCACCAACAATACTGGCGCTCCCCAAGGTGAGACACTCGGTCTTACAAACTTCTTATCAAGCAATTCTTCCAACTGCTTCTTCAATTCTACCAACTCGGAGGCTGACATACGGTAAGGAGCCATCGGCACAGGCTTCGTACCCGGCACAAGATCAATCGAAAATTCAACCTCCCTCTCTGGTGGCACATCTGGAATCTCATCAGGAAAAACTTCAGGAAATTCATTCACAACGGGCAATCTATCAATTATCGACTGATTCTCTACAGACAAATACGCCATTAAGGAAAACATCAAGTTTCCATCATGCTCTAACTGCTTCAGCTGCTTAGTAGATAAAAATTCTGCTTCACTCTCTTCTTCAGCAGAAGAGGAATACACCGACTTACTAAAACAATTAATATGAACATGGTTGTACTCCAACCAGTTCATACTAAGGGTTACTCAACAAACAATAAACAGGACAACAAGAACAATACAAAATTGTCACACAACACTACTAGGCTCGACACGACTCTACTAATTGGCCGGACGGACCGACCTGCTCTGATACCAATTGTAACACCCCGTTCTCCCAACAACGTAATATTAATTATTATAATCAGAGTAATCACACATCGGAGTGTCACACTACTTTTCAAAAATTCATAAATAGAAAATATCTATTTATTTAAGGCCAACATAAAGAATCTTAATAAACTGCAGCGGAATAATTCTTTAAAAATATAATTTCAACCAAAATTCAACATCAATGAAAATCTTGGCACAAAGGCCCCAACATAATTCAACTTTATTTTCGACAACGATAAACTCTAATAGCAAGTCTTTTCCAAAATATGTGATACATAAAAGAAATGAGAAGACACTCGCGACGATCCCCATCCTAATATGCATCAGAGCCCTAGACACTTGAGCCAATCAACCTACAAGCCATCATTACCTGCACATTACCCACGGTCGAGGCAACATATACGCAGAAGGGGTGAGAAACTTATCCAATAATGATAATATATAATTCATCAAATTAATGAAAATAACAATATATCACAACATGCATCATTAATAATGTATATAAAGAATACATATAACAACAACATAATCATTTTCAGCAACAAGGTACAACAACAACAACAACAACAACAACAACATTATCCACAACGACACCGATAACTCGACAATTCGACAACGACAACAACTCGACAATTCGACAACGACAACAACTCGACAATTCGACAACGACAACAACTCGACAATGCTACAACGACAACAACTCGACAATGCTACAACGACAACAGCAACTAATGCATCATGCAAGTGGTACCAATCTACGCACGTTGAATGCTAAGCATTCCAGGGCATAAGCCCCCAACAATTTGGATGGTTAAAGCATCCCAGGGCATAAGCCCCCAACAGGTGAATGATAAACATTCCAGGGCATAAGCCCCCAACGGGTTGAATGATGAACATTCCAGGGCATAAGCCCCCAACAATTGTGAGTATGCAAATGGACTCAACTTGTGTATATCAACATACAACTTCAACAGCGACTGCAACAACAACATATGTGCCTAAAACAATTATGACACACTCCCCAACTTCGACATCAGATGATACAACGACATCAACAACGGAAATCAACAACATAACATATATATAAATCAATTACATTCATCTCAAAGTCTAAAACATCCCCCAAAAGCAATTAAGTTTTGATCAATAGAACATAAGTCAAATATCCATAAACACCTCAACTAAATCCCTAACACTTAAGTTTGAAGTTGGGAAACCAACCATAAGTTTTTGGACTAACTAGAGATTAATTATGCTAAGTTTTCTTAAAATTTTCTGAAGACCCACTTGGACTATTTTCATCATAACTCTAAATCTACAAATAATTTTCTAGTCACTCCAAAGCCATTAGAAAGCTAACTCAATTATCTACAACTTTTATGTTTACACCTAAAGCTAATTCAAAATAGAAACGGGTGAAAAAGACACAAGAACGCGAAACAGAAAATGCTGTCACTGGACAATTTCGCTAATAGCGAAAATTGAGCTAATAGCGTACATGTTCCAGAGGGTTTCACTAATAGCGAATTTCTGGCGAGTTTTTCATCTACTGTTACGATTTTAACACCATTTTCACCCCAAAAACCCATTTTCTGATCCCCTAATCACCCAAAATGAATTAGAACAATGTTTACAGGTTCTATATACAACATAGTAACTAAAACAACATAGAAACATGCATCAAACAACACCATTCATCATATTTTCTTCAATTAACATAAAACTTCTAACCCTAAAACCAAGAACAACAATTCATCAAATTTCAGAATTATATACCATGATTATTGAAAGGAATCCCACCCTTACCTTAATTCAGCAACACCAAACGTCAAGCTACCGCAATCGATTCCTTCCTAGCTCTCTCTTGGCCTCTTCTAGGTTTTCTCTCCAAAACCAGTTTTCTTCTAATGTTTTTACGTGAAAATGTTTCTCTCCCTTTTTCTTTCTTTTACTTCAAAAATATCTCTCTTTTCTTTTCTCACCCAACTCCCTTAATTTCTATTAATTTCCACTTAATTCCCCTTAACCAAAAATAAATACTATTTCTATAATATTTCTATTTCTCATATTATTTCTATCCAATAATAACAACATTCATTTAAATAATACACAACCCCAATATTCATATAATAAATAGCATCATAACATATTTCATATAAAAATCATATAAAACATATATTTCACATAAAATCATATATATATAGCAATTAAAGTCATATAAAAATATTCACACATCTACTAAAATATTAGAATAAAAATGGGGCGTTACAGCGACCACTGTGCACTAACCAAGCCTGTTCTACTAAGGGCATGCTGTCCGCGCTGCTGCTGTCCGCACTGCTGTTGTGCTATGACAGCAGGCTGCTGCTGCAAGGGAACAGAAGAATGCTGCTGCTGCGCATCAGTAGACAAGCCTGTTGTAGCGCGCGGCAGATTCGCATCCTGCCACTCTTGAACTGCCGAGCCCTATCAACTACGTGTGCACTATTCTCAGTCACATCCTCCCATATTTTGAGGTTCCTATGTTTCCATAAACTCCAACAAATCGTGCCAAACCTTTGCTGAATATCCGGAGGCAAAATTTTAAGCAAATAAAAGATAAAATTGACAGCAGAATCTGTATGAATGGCAGCGTTCTGGATGTCAAACCAAATACCGGCTGACTGCCAAACTTGAATGGAAAAAGGGCATTCGAATAACAGGTGGTTCAGGTCCTCAAAATTGGAATCGCAGCTGGCACATTGATTCGGACACGAAACACCCTTATCTTGCAAGCGGACTCTAGTCGGTAAACATCCCCTACACATACGCCATAACAAATGCTTTACTTTTGGCGGGAGCTTTAAACGCCAAATTCTTTTCCAATTACCAGGGTGATGAAGGTGAGAAACATCAATTAATTCTTCCACACATAGCCTGTAAGCACTACGCACCGAGTAACAACCATTTCTCTCCGCTTTCCAAATGATGCGATCATTCGTAACTTGTTCAAACAGAGGCGTGTGCAGAATAGCATCAGCGATATCAATACTAAAAACTTTCCGAATAAGTGGCTCATTCCACACCTTACCATGTGGAATATAAAATGTGGGTCAGCCAATCAAAATTAACAAAACTTTGACAAATATACAACACGTGCATTAATTGAAATGATATTATTGGAATTAGCTCGGAGTGGGGATTACAATTGAAAATAATTCCAAGGTTTTGGTCGACGTGATAACAAGAAATTGGAATATTAATGAAAGTGTTTATACGATAATTTGGTGCATCCGCGAGTTTAAAAACATGAATTGGCAAGTGCAAGATAACCATACTTGACGTGAAGGTAATATAGCAGCGTGAAGCAGCCAATTGGTTAACTAACGCTTTGAGTTGCATGTAATTCATCGTAAGCAGTTTTAAAATACTTTTGATAACATATCCGAGCTTGCATGCATCAGAATGTTCATTTAGATTTATAGTTTTTTTTTTCTTTATCTTTTGTCCTCTTTTGCACAAGAAAAATGATTAAGAGAGTTAAGAGCTTGAAAAAACTAAAAGCTTCGCTCTTTTGGATTTTCATTGTAATGTTGCAGAGAGATTTCTTAAAGGGACAAGAAAAAAAACATATATTGTATTTTATTTGTAAAAAATAAAACATATTATTGAATTCTTATTCAATAAAGTATATTCAACGGATTGAAATAATATTGAGTATATTTATTAATCAATTTGTATTTGGTTTATAAACATATATCATTACACATGTAGAAAATTTCATGCCAATAAAATTTAACAACTTAAACAAAAACATCAGAGAATGCTGAGGATAATTGAAATATTATCCTTTTTTATAGACTTGAAACATAAACAACAATATCAAACATCTGTGTGGGTCATTTGTAACATTTCTACCTCTCAACTGTAACGAGTACTCCAACATACAACCTACATTGTCATTTCAGTTATATTTAAGACTCCCTTTAACGGTAGTTTCATACCTGTTTCCCAATCTCTTATCTATTATAGTTTGATTTTCATTGTAGTATCAATTGAAGCTTTTCCTATTAGTCATGGTATTGTTTTATGGAGTTAAGCCTTAATATTGGTAGCAGAATTTTTGAAGAATGTTTGTCCTTGATCTTCAATTTTTTGCCTTTTAGCTTTAAACCAAACATATACTTGTTGTAAATAGTCAGGTTGTTGTTGAATAAATAAACAAATAAAGAGTAATAATATTTGTACAACCATTTGATGAAACTTTTGTGACATTATTCTTTTCCTTTCTTTTTATTGGTCAAAAAATGGTCATACAAATATCATTTATTATAAATAAATACACTGCACTCAAACACTTTTGCACATTCCTTTTTTGGTTGGCTTGTCGTGATGTTGCCCCAACTTTGTCTTTGCTGAATCACAAGAACATAGCTCCGTCTGCTACTTGCTCTCGTTGCAGCGCCCAGGACGAGACTTTTCTCCATTGTGTTCGTGACTGTACTTGTTCGTTAAGGTTATGGCACCACTTAGGCTTCACTTATGCTGATTTTTTCTCTTCTATTGATGCTCATGATTGGCTTAGAAGGGGAGCTAAGGGTTCTCATGCTATCATTTTTTCTGTTGGAGTTTGGTGGTCTTGGCGACATCGAAATCTTATGTGTATGGGTGGTGAAACTTGGTCTTTGCATCGCCGGCTTCTAACACAAAGAACTCAATTGAGAGCATTCTAGTTAGTTTTCCTCCTTCTGCTGCTACGGCTAATAGGTACAGCAGATGGAACAATAATAATATCTCGGGTGCAATTCTAAACGTGGATGGAAGTTGTCATGGTACTCCTATTAGAACCGGGTTTGGTGGAATTCTGCGAAATGACTCAGGTTTATTCATTGTGGGCTTCTCTGGTTTTATTCCAGACTCTAATGATATCTTGTTGGCTGAACTGTCTGCTATCTATCACGGTATAACCATGGCAAAATATTTGGGTTATGCGGAGTTTGGTTGCTATTCAGATTCTCTTGCTTGCATTAATCTTATTAATGGCCCCATTGAGAGGTACCATATTTATGATGTCCTTATCCAAGACATACAACATTTGCTCCATCAAATCAATATGACAGTTTCTCACACTCTTAGAGAGGGGAACCAATGTGAAAACTTCATGACAAAGCTTGGAGCTTATTCTGATGTTGATCTTCTTCTTCATGAGTCGCCCCCTGATGGTCTTATTAATCTTCTCAAAAGCGTTGTTGATGACACTTTGTTCCTCCGGGAGTAGTTAGCTTTTTTGTTTTGTTTTGTAGTTTCTTCCTTTTATCATTGTAACCAAAAAAAAAAAAAAACACTTTTGCACACCAAAAAAATTGTCATTGTAAATTTTTACTCCCTCCCACCCTTAATACAAGAGTAATTTACAAAAATCACGGATATCAAGAATAGTTGTTGGAGTAAAAAATTGGTTTGAAAAATGTCCGCCTATTACTAAATTGCACTTTATATATAAATGCATTCAATGGTGATTTTTCATATTCCAAAACAATTGGTAGTATTAATAAGGGTATAGTTGGGAGGTTGGATATGATGAACATGGCATCAAAGGTCAGCAAGAAATCAAACATCATATAGAAAGCCTCATAGTTCACGACTTTGCCGTGGGATACAATGTTGTCGTGTGGTCATTCTTGAATTGTTAGTGTTGGGGAGCAGCGGGAGCGGCAATTAGCTAAACATCTAGGACCACTAAAAGACTTTGACACCACATCATTACCAAAAATCTTATGGCATAGGATCATGAGTCCCATCTCTTATATATTATCCAACATTTCCTCCATTTATAGTCAATGTGGGATTCAATGTATTAGGGAGTTGTGATGCTAGGGATAAATGTGGAATTATTAGAATTGAGTTACTTGATTCAAAATACTACTTCTAGTTTGTTAACTGCTCTAACAAACTCTAAAAATGTTTAAAAAATAAATGCAACATGCACTTCAAAAACCTCATAGAATAAAAGAAAACAACATCCATTCCATATTTATATTGACAGAAATGTCACCTATTCACAGCTTGGTTACCTAACAAGGTAGCAGACTGTGCAAGTTTATATATCTTACTGAAATTACATTGAGAAATTGCCTCTTTATCAAATATAGCATCTGACAAAACAACTGCTGATGCTCCTCCCATAATATATTCCTCCATTGAATCTACAAACAATTTGAGGTAAATTTTCCAATGGTGTTAACTTAATCTGCTAATTAAAATGCATACTTGTGTCTATCAAACATGTATGGAAGAGTTTACTTTCTAATAATAAGCAGCAATCTTTGATAGCCTAAAAAGCAAAATCGATCCTGTGAAACCTGTTTTATCGTGCATCCGGCTACAAACCGTTAGATTAAGAGAGTAGAATTGTCTCTTTCTTAATTTAACGGTCTACAATTGGCTAGTTTTTTATTTCTTAATCTACGGGTCTGCAGCCGACTCCAGATGATCCAAGTCTAGATGCTCCAAAAAAAGAAAAATTTAAATAAGACCAACGTTGAGAATGAGAAATAATATGTTTGCAATCGGTAGCTGTGATGCACCTGTGCAATTATTTATTTGTTTGTTTCTGTTTTTAATTTTCTATGCAAATGATAATACATTTTGATTACAGTAATATCTGAGAATTTTGGACATTTAAATTTCTGCTAACACCAAAAAAACCTCTTATTCTGTTATAGACGGCATCAGAACTTAAAATCACTCAAATGTATATAACTCAATAGAAGAAAATGTGAAACTACCTATTGTTATTCCCTGAGAAGCAACCATAGAAACATGAGGAAAGGGCTTCTTCAGTGCTGCTATATACTGAAATCCTCCAAGTGCTGAAACTGGATAAATCTATCACATGAAAAACCAAGTTAACATAGAATGCACTCTATATTATTGTATAAATAAAGAAATCAGAGAGTATAAAGGTAGAAATGAATCTACATAATCAGATAGTTCTAAATATGCAAGCTAGGAGGAACTCGGACACTCGGTCCACTTTAAGATTCTTCAATATCGAGGTCATATCCCATTCAATGCAGTGTTGTTAAATTTAGCACCCGCATTAATTGCGGTTTTTGCAGGAGTCATTAGGAATTTAGCAAATTTAACTACATTGCATAGCGGAATTTGAACAAATCGCTACTGTTCCGCAATACATTATTTAGTACAAAATATTCTGAAATAGCAACGCTATAGCTCTGTCGTGTAGTGTAACTTGGACAAACTGCTGTTTTCCGCAATCCTCAATTGAGAACACTGATTCAATGTGACACCTCCCTCACACTCATAACTGGACTATGTTTGAAGCACAAACTCAGACATTGAGACCGGACACGACACAGACACGTCGACATCGATAATAATTTGACAAAATGAGATCATTCAACGTAATCATATGTGTCGGTGTCACAGGGGCGGATCCAGACTTTTGTTATACGTGGGGCTAAATTTCAAAAAAATAAATAAATAATGCAAACTATATTAAAAATTTCAAAAAAATAAATAAATAATGCAAACTATATTAAAAATAAGAAATAACATTGTTTGATACAATACATTACAATGAAAATCTCGTCTCCTATCCATTTGTTGAAAACGAGTTAAAATGACATCATTGATAATTGTTAAAAGAACATCTCTTTCTATATAAGTTACAAGATGGTCATTTAGCCACTGATCATCCATTTTGTTACATAGGTTACTCTTCATAACTTTCATAGCTAAAAAAACGTGTTCAACACTTGCAGTTGCTGCCGGCAAAAGCAAAGTCAACTTCAAAAGTGTATAAACCATAGCAAATGTGTTGCATTTATTTGTTTCCACAAATTTTGCACTAAGATCTGAAAGCTCTTTCAACTTAGAAAATTTTCGGTAAGATCGAACATTTGTAATATAATTTTTAAGTTGATGGCGTAACACCACTTCCGACACATCTATAAAATCATTTGGATAAAACCTAGACATCCTCAATAATTTGTTCCCATCAAAAATTGCAAATGACTTTGCGGAACTCAAACATAAAACACATTGTAAAAAAGATAGTTTACTCATTTACTAACTTGTTCTTTCTATTATTAAAAAAAAAATAAAAAATAGGGAAAAGGCATGTGGGGCTTTATCTCCACATAGCCCATATGTGCAACCGCCCCTGTGGTGTCATGTCAGTGTCGGACAAGATAGATATCCAATACTGGGACATGCCTGATCCGAGGAGTATTTGTGCTTCATAGATACCATCTTAAAATTAGGTTTAACATAAATCAGTCCTACAAAACCAGCTAGTAAGGCGGGAGACGCCTCCCACATATAAACAAACTTTCAGGACATATCCCATGTATCAACAGTTTAAGTATAGTCGATATACCCTAAACTTGTCAATTTGAGATTCAATTTGGAATTTACTTTGGAAGGTATTGGGAAGAAATTGGAATGTAATATTATATTGACATTGTTTCATATAGATACAGAAGAAAAAGTTCTCGATTGATTTAAACATAAAAGAAAATAGAAAGGCTTACCTTGACCATTTTAGCACCTGCATCATATGCAGACAATATCTGCATTTGCAAACAATGATCATTAAACAACATTCTGTAGAAAAGCAAATGGAAAAATACTTTCACATTTTACTACTCCAGTCTTGGACTGTTTTATATACGAAAATGGATTAGGATGGTAACAATGACTAATAAAATGACATAATCAAAAATAAAAATGGAGAGAATAAACTAAAGTTAGGGAAATAGAATAATATCAGAGATAATCAAATATGATTTCTCCTAATTCTTATAGACAGTCAAATGCAATGGATTGAGCATTTATATTGCAGGAATAAATCATGAAATCTGTTAACAACTTGAACTTAAAAGTTGACACTTACTTCGGTTGGAGTCATTGTTCCGGGAATATATAAAATTTCACCACCTTGAACATAATCCAAAATATCCTGATAAACAAGTTCAAACAAAACTGCATATTGGTAAGACATCCTAGTATTGCCTCAAATACTGAAATTTGACAGTCAATAATCTCAAAATCCAATTCTAACAACAAATAATAATTATAAAGTAAATGTAAATAAAATTTCAAACCTTAACATTTGCAGGACTCATTAGAAATTTAGCCCCGGCGTTAATTGCAGTTTTTGCATCCTCAATCCTAAGAACAGTTCCAACCTAAGGGCAGATATCTGTTGAGTTCAGACAATCGTTGAAAAGAAATGTAAATCTTCTGTAAAGTAAATGATAGATATTTGATCATCTATATGTTACGAAGACAACAACAACAACAACAACCAAAGTTTTTTCGCACTCATCATGTTGGGTACATGTATCAATGAGCCATAATGTCCTATTTAGCACTGACACAGATACCGAATACGACATTAGCCCATCGACACCGGTAATAATTTGAGAGAATAGAATTATAAAATGTAACCATGTGTGTCAGTGTCAGACACTGGGCACACTTTCAATCAGGAGTGCTGCAGGCGCTACATAATCATATTATTATCATATCTAACGACATACTAATTTTCAATTCTATATACTTTTTAATGGTTTGGCATATGGTTTTCCCTTACATCGCTCTACCTCTAACTATATTCTTTCTTTAGCATATTCTATCCTTCATACTAACGCTTCTACAGATCTTCTTCACACATGTCCAAACCACGTAAGACAAGATTCTACCTCTTCTCTACAATGCACAAAGCCACTCCTCTTTTCTCTCTATAACTTTCATTCTTATCACTATCTTATTTCATGTGACAATTCATTCATTATAACATCAACATCTCTATCTCAAAGAAATCATACCAATTTGCAATAGGATTCATGTGCAAGCTAGTAATATCTTGTAATTTGAAGAGAGAAAATTACAATCTTATAATAATTTCATGTGTGTCGGAGATTCTAAATATCAAGAGTTACTTAAATTTTGGTTACATTATAGCATCAATAGTTAGAAGTAGAACATTGAGTTTGTCAGAGAGAATAACAATATTTTTTCCACATTCAGAAGCTTCAGTTCGGTTCATTTGATATAACACTGATGAAATGTAAGAAATCAAAAAGAAACTTAAAGAATGAAATCATACCCCTAGAGTAATTCTAGGATGCTCCTTCACCAGCTGCTGTAGAACCTACACAAACAAGAAACAAATTACAAAATTTAATCCTCAAAAACAAGGAAACTGATGAAGCAAATAAGGTTAGGTCACCTACCTCAAACACACCTGGAGTAGACATCACAATCTCCAACTACATGTGAAGAAAACAAAGATGTGGTTACAGATATACACTGTCATTGTAGACTAATTTTACACTCTCTTAGAGAATATCTAAGACAGAATGGAAGATGCACAGTCATTGTAGACTAATTTTACACTGACATCTAATGAGAATTCAATATTTTGCATTTATTTTAAGATGTGGTTACAAATTGGATTTATGTGGCAATACGAAGTTTTCATTGATTGTCAATGTAAAACTAATTTACACCGATAGTGTATCACCATTAAACTCTATTTTGAAATGGCATAAGGATGACTAATTTTCTCTCGAGATGGCCGAAAAGCATCTGAAGTGATTCAACTATTAGTATTATACGAAACTAATCAATATAAACGTTGTTGAATTTTCTTTTATTATTAAAAATCATTAATAAGTCAAGATAAAAGAACATGAAAAGTAAACTTACAACTGAAATGCCACCTGCTATTGCAGCATTTGCAGCTTCCAATGCCACTTCTGCACTATATGTAAGTGACAAACAAAAAGTAAGCCAACATAAACAGATTGGGAAATTTTTTATCGACTATAGTTGTGACTTGTCAAATTTTTCATTATAGCCAAATGTTAGAATATGAGTTGTTATTGTTAATATTTTCTCCTTCACCTGAGTCCGAACCCAGTTCCTTTAACTCCTTATAACATGGAAAAAACATGTCCATGATCAGCAAAAAGGGAATGCATAAACACACACGCGTGCAGACATACACCAGGTAAAATACCCTTCTCATCATCAACATTCGGCAACATATCTACAATTACGCAACACACACTGATTGATTAAAGTTGACTAATCCTCTTTCAATTTTGGCACTCTGATATTCAACTATTTATACACTGTCTCTTCCTATTCAAGCAACTATAGACTTCGCAAATCCTTGATACCATATAGCTTATCAAACCTACCTCATATGTTGCATACCACCAAAGTGTTCTCCCTTTTCATCGTTAATAAACTTGTTTTTTTAAAAGAAAAGAAGATTCCCACTAAAAATTCAGATTACAAAGCACACTACACATGCTATCATCTAAAGGGAATGATAGCCATTATTAATTTCAATTTTCATATTCTAAGGCAAGTACCAAGAAATCATGTCATAGAAGAAAACGATGACATAGTGTGAACCACAAAGATTTTATGTGCACTTCAATGTATACACACACATGAACACTGAATTAGACAATAACACCAACACGTACACATCGATAAAATTTTGTAAAAATGAAAGTGATTGTATCTAAGTGTAACTACATGTTCATTATCGTGTCGGCCACTTAAACACACTTACAATCTACCTATGTAACACACATAATTTATAAATTTGAAAGTGATTGTATCTAGCCACACATGTCATGGTTGTGTAGGACACTCAAATACACTTTCAATCTACCTATGTAACACAAACAATTGAAAGTGAACGTATGTAACCATATCTGTCATTTTCTTGTCAGACACACTTTCAATCTAGCTATGTAACACTGATAGTTTTGAAAAAAATGAAAAATTAGTCTCACTGTTATAATTAAAATGAGAAAATTGAGTTATAAACAATTTGGATATTATTTTTTGTCACTGGGCCATATGAAAATTATAAGGGACCAAATTAAGTTTTAACTAGTTCTACTTATTTGTTCTTCCCCTAAAGTAATTGATAAAAATGAGAAAGAGAAACCAAAATGAAAGCAAAGAAGAAAGTGGAAGGTGGGACCTATTGGCTCTGAGACAAGCAATGACACCAGAATTCTTGATTTTGCAGAGTGTTTTATCAACTGTGGTGGATACTGAAAGCTGAGGATGAGACTCAGAGACTTTGCATGTAACCCTACTAGGAAGACGCATAGAAGAAGTTGAAGAAGATAAGCATTGACATTGGTACATGGTTAAGGTTGTACTTGCAGAGGTCATTGTTTTGTAGTTGCAAGGTTCTTCTACTTGTTCTTGTTATTGTTCTACTCTTGTGTTTTGTGAAAAGACGACATGTGGGTTTAGCGGAAGATTTATAAGAGGCTTATCCATTGCATGTCCCGAAATTTTACTCTAACGTGGAAACAAAATATTAAAAGAAATCAACAACCATTTTTTTGCTATCTCAAAAAAAGAACCTTA
This sequence comes from Medicago sativa, assembly GCF_051527215.1. Taxonomy (NCBI): domain Eukaryota; kingdom Viridiplantae; phylum Streptophyta; class Magnoliopsida; order Fabales; family Fabaceae; genus Medicago; species Medicago sativa. Next base: position 8,696,693 of record NC_140755.1, on the reverse strand, counting down.
GATTTTCCTTAAAAAGAATCTTAGCTTTTATTTCTAAAAAATGTGGTCATTTTTAATAGCTAAGATCAGCTTCATTGGTCTCTTTTAAGAATCTACTTTGAGGTTTCATATATAGATCCTTAAAGTACATTTTTAAAGGATAAATAAGAAGTAATAGCATAGATCCGACCCTTCATTCGAATTAATCGAATATATCAAATACATTCATATATTCAACGTCGTTAAAATCGTAAAAGATGAATATGTGAACAAACTCACAACATATAAGTTAATTGTATACAACAAAAAAATGTTTACAAATATAATGAAAAATATCAACAAGAATATCGTAAAATATCAACAAATATAAGTTAATTGTATAATGAAAATCGTAAAAGATGAATATGTGAACACACACATGATTTGCAACATTGACATTCAAATCATTGATTGAAGTTGTAATTGAATAAAACCGATCTTTCAACAAGAATCAAACATACATCACAACAAAACAAAATTCAAACAATCACCAACAAAACAAAGAATAACCCAAATGTCTCATCCAAACGATAAAATCACGAAAGATAAAAAATTTTAAAAAAATATTTAATTAAATTAAAATAGAGAAGATAAATGAAAAAAAAAAAGTGATTTCGGATAAAAAAATTAAAGCAAAAATCACCCTTCAAAAAAGGAAATCGAAAAGAGAAAGAAATAAAGAAAAACTATAGCGAAGACGAAGAAGTTACAGAAAGTTCCCTTCTCCAGTTCCCTTCTCATTCCTCTGTTTCCTTTCACGCATTTTATCAAACACATGGTGGGTCTCTTCCATAACACCAAAAAATGCACAAACTCTTCTTCAACAACCTCAAAAACCATATCCACACTCCAAAACCAACCTCATACATATTCAACAACCTCTTCACAACACAATCCAAAAATCTCCCTAACATAGACACAATCACAACAATCATCAACAACCACCCATTTCCACAAAAACCCTTACACCCAACACTCCTTCACTATTTCCCACCATCAACACCAATCCCATCTTCCTTGATTCAAAACATTCTTACACGCTTATTCGCTTCGCATTCCAATGGTCTCAAAGCATTGGAGTTTTTCAATTTTGCTATGAAAAATACTCACACCAACCCATGTTCAAGTTCACTTGAAATCACACTTCATATATTAACAAGAATGCGTTACTTCGATAAAGCTTGGAGCTTGTTGATACAAATTGCGAATACACGCTCTGATTTGCTTACATTGAAGGCAATGAGTATAATGTTGGCGAAGATAGCCAAGTATAAATCTTTTGAGGAAACGCTTGATGGGTTTAAGAGGATGGAGGAGGAGGTTTTTGTTGGGAGAGAATTTGGGAGTGATGAGTTTAATGTGTTGTTGAAAGCTTTTGCGACGCAGAGGCAAATGAAGGAGGCGAGGTCGGTTTTTGTTAGGTTTGTGGATAGGTTTAAGGCGGATACGAAGAGTATGAATATTTTGTTGTTAGGGTTTAAGGAAACGGGTGATGTTACTTCGGTTGAGTTGTTTTATCATGAGATGGTTAAGCGGGGGTTTAAGCCGGATAGTGTGAGTTTTGGTATTAGGATTGATGCTTATTGTAAGAAAGGGAGGTTTGGTGATGCTTTGAGGCTTTTGGAGGAGATGGAGAGTAAGAAGTTTGTTGTGTCGGTTGAAACGATAACTACGCTGATTCATGGAGCGGGGTTGGTTCAAAATACGGGGAAAGCATGGCAGTTGTTTAATGAGATTCCGTTGAGAAACTTGGTTGTTGATTCTGGTGCTTATAATGCTTTAATTACGACGTTGGTTAGAAATAGGGATGTTGTATCTGCGCTTTCGTTGATGGATGAGATGATTGAAAAAAAAATTGAGCCGGATGGTGTAACTTATCATACAATTTTCTTAGGATTAATGAAATCAAGAGGGATTGAAGGTGTGTCTGAGCTTTATCAGAAAATGACTCAGAGGAAATTTGTTCCGAAAACAAGGACGGTTGTGATGCTGATGAAATATTTTTGTCACAATAGCCGGCTCGATTTGAGTTTAAGTTTATGGAATTACCTTGTGGAGAAAGGGCATTGTCCGCATGCCCATGCTTTAGATCTTTTGGTAACTGGGTTATGTTCAAGGGGTTTGGTGCAAGAAGCTTTTTCGTGCTCGAAACAAACGTTGGAGAGAGGAAGATATATTAGTTCTACAGCATTTCTAATGCTGGAGAGGTTTTTGAAGCAATCACGTGAAGTCGACAAATTAAAGGAGCTTGATCAGATGATTAAAAAATTGCAAAGTGTCTTACCACCATCTAGAGGACATGCTACTGGTATTTCTGACTCCAAGGTTATAATGTAGCATCTTTATAATTTCAAATATAAATTATGTTACCGCCTGATTTTGGTGAATTTTTTCCTGTATATTATTAACATGTATAATTCTTTAAATTATGATTAAAGGAAGTTGCTATTTTATTACCCCAAGTGACAAAACTAACGCACTTACATTTTATCTAGCCATCTAATATTTATGTTTAGTTGGTTTGAGCTAGTGATTTAGCCTTCAATCTGTTCCATGCATGATCATTTAGGGCCTGTTTGGATGACATGTTTGAATTTTTCTACGAACATAAGTACTTGTGAGACTGTTTGGAATAACTTATGGAAATATCTTATGACATATCCATAAGCTGTTTTTAGTGAATTTTTCCTGTACATTAACATGTGTAATTCTATAAACTTTTGTTGAATGATTTTGGTTCTGGTGAGTTTATATACATCAAAGACATGACATTCTGTTAATTAAAATCCTGTATATGTTTTAAGCCTATTTATACAATTCATTTTCTTAGAGGCTTTTTGAAATACAATTCTTTTTATACATGAATAAATATTTTAGCCTTCACTGTAACTCATGCAATGAATAGTCACTTCTCTATGGCATGTTGTTAAATAGCAGCGATAGCAGAGCTATAGCCTATAGCATAGTGGATTTTGACGAATCGGCTATGAAAACCATGACACTATCCTAGTTTCATTAGAAGGGAAATGGTGGCCGCTATTTCAGTTTCTCCTAGTTTATTTTCCCGATGAGATTCAGTTTCTCCGAGCTGATGTGTGGCAATAGCGGGAAAAAGAGAATTGTAGGGTTTTTAAAAATGACAAACTGAAGAAGCTGCATGTATGGCAAACATGATGTATTTTTATAATAGAAAAACTGAAGGGTTGGTGTTTTTAATTGACTAAACGGGTTAGTGATTGTTATACACCTTTATTCACTGTAATACGGAAAACCTTTCAACATACAAGCTATGCTCTACCTCCACTCCCTTTCATATTTGTTTGCAGCATGCCTTTTTTTTTTATATGTAATCGACTTATTTCAACCGTTATGTGGTTTCCTCTATTTGTCTGCAACACTATCTGCTATTTCACATAGCGAGTTTTTGGTATTCTGCTATTTTCTACAACCTGCTATTCATAACACTAATTATACCCAAGTCATAACACTAACGCTGTACCAATTTATATGGACCATAGGCAGAGGATGCTAATTGGGTGAAGGTATTCCTGTTCTTTCTTTTTCAATTGTTATGGATTTTGAGCTAGTGATCTATTGTTCAATCTGTTCCATGCATGATTATTTATTGACCAAATTAAGTTTTAGCCTAGTTCTATATTGTGGATGCACTTCTACATAATCCTTGTGCCAAGGCAAAAAGGAATCTGTGATTGCTACCTAACAATATTAGGGGGATTAATTTCTTGCTTACTAGATGAGAAGATATATAGCCTGTATTTTGGTGGAACCAAATGAAAAACTATGGTTTCCCAAGATAATTTTTATTGAAACAACAATTTCCTTCTTTCGTTAAACTTGCATTGTATAAATAAATGATTTCAAGTATTTGAAATATAAAACCAGAACTACAACAGATTAAAATCAAACCAAGATCAACTTTTATGATATGATACTAACCATACCAACTTTACTAGGTAGCTTACAACAAATGAGAAGATAAAACTAATTGTCGAGGTAGAAAAGTCCCTCAAATATAACAAAACACTCTTCAGTTCATTCAAACATCATTTTAGAAGGGTTCTTGTCAAATGTTCTCTAGCTGTTGCCCATGCTTGCGTTAGCGTCTGCAATATCAAAATTTCACTGTCAGGTAAGATCAAAGTAATTTGATGTGTTTATCGTCAAAACTCTGTGATAATGACTAAGATAATAAATATTTATGGTCCTCCAAAGTAAAACAAGTATGAAGAATAATTCTAGCAACTTCATGTATATAAGGAAAGTTATGAATCTGGATCCTCTACACCTAAAGTATGGTGCTTCATAGGGTGTTGGCAGCATTAGATTTTGAGAGAGAATACCTACAGCTAAAGTATGGTGCTTCATAGGTTGTTGACACTATTAGATTTAGAGAGAATATCTACAACATGTGAAGTACTGACACAAACACCATACACGACGCCGACATGAATGTAACCACATATGGCAGTTTGTTGCCTAAAAAAAACGTCAGTGTTGGGTCGGCGTTGGACACTCAGACACCCCTTCAATATAAGTTTTGGTGCTACACAGCCTACAACTGCAGAACCATACTTCTGCCGTAGAGGATCCAATTTCGGAAAGTTGATCTGTCTAGAATGTTAACACACATAACTGAAATAAAGTAAACAGAAAGAATGTAGCACTACCTGCTCAGACAAGGAGGAGTCAGCATCTATGGTGTGAGAGGTAACTTTTTCGGCGATAAGTGGTCCACTTGTTTCGAGTATCATCCTTCAAGTGAGGGAATATTTTTTAAAAAACGAATGGAACTCATGAAAGTAACAAAATGTAACTAAAAACCAAACGCATACCCTCCATCAACTATCTCGTCAAGGCATAACAGAATGAGATCCAAGTTCTCAAGTGCCTCTCTTTTGTCAACATTATTCCTATAAATGATACAAAAATTACTTTATAAAATAGGAATGATGAATAAAATAGGATCCATGACATATTGATTCAAGATATAAATTTACAGCCAAAATACCTCAACAGAAGGGTGATTGCATCAAAGAAGCCCTGAAGAACTGAAGCTAAAACAATCTCATTTTCGTCATCGCTGCCAGTGACAAAGAAATGCAGGTCTTGTGCAAATTTGTAAATAATGATATTGTTCTCAAGTAATGTTATTTCAGCTGTAGATAACGCCAAACAACATATCAGCTACATAAGAACACACATAAAAAATTAATGTCTATATGATACAATGGCCAAACTTCCACAGTTCCACATAGTGAATGTCATAATAAAATAAACAATATTCCAAACTAAAAAATTTGGCAGTTAATTTCATAAACTCGTATTGGGATAGAATGGTCAATCTTCTAGTTGCCTCAAATTATAATCTGACAGTTTTTCATTCCATCAGTGATTAGCAAAAAAGTTTTTGTTCTCCTATTTAATAACTACTAGTACATATGACTTGATATATTGAAGACCAATACTGATGTGTGTTCACTGACCAAAAAAGAAAAGGAGGAGTAAATGTAATACTGATCAAGCCTAAGGTTGATAGATTTGTTTTCATCACATGTTGGAACTGAGTTTCTGAGTCTGATTAAGTACATTTAGGAACTGATTAATCAAACTTCATTAGTTAATATTAGTTAATGTGTACCAATGGGATCAACCAAAATATACATACTTGGTAGGCTTACTTGCTGCATTCCATGAAAAATGAACACATTCAAGCGCCAAGGTTTTATTTTTTGTGATCTTTCCTTCCATCTATGCAAGAAAGTAACTTTTTTTCATGCTCTTCATATGTTTTTAATTATCATTATTTTGGTTTGCTGATAAGACATTTTTCACTTTTGTCCATTATATTTATCAAGTTTTTTCTTTTGTATAACATATTCAACTCATCCTTACAAAATCGACCTGTTAAGGTGAAAGATGTCACTGTGTAATATATTTTCAGGTCTTATCTCTTTTTATTGTAAGATTTGAGATTTTCCCAATACACTCCATCACGCCCAACACTATTGAGTTTCGTGCATGGATAATATGGTGGATGACTTGAACCTATAGACTTTGATATCATATTAGGCTTTCCTATTGAGCCTAAGTCATTCTTTCAAAACCGATTTATATGGTGGGAGTCGCTCGTTATAAACTTCTTCCGTACCTTGTCTATTTTCAATGTGGGACTTGATTTTTTCTCAATAATATTAAACAGAAACCAAAAACTCTCCAATTACTTATTGTGAGCTCTAAGATGATAAGATTATAGTTATACAAGAAAATTTACATACCCAGTAAACATCAATAATCATGCAAACTAGCATATGGTAGAAAATGATTAGTTCATATATTGTGATATCTGTTAAAATCTGTAATGGTTACCTTCTGTGCGAGCATTTGTCTTAATAGTCTTGGTGAACACAAACTTCTCAAAAGCTAGTTTTGAACTGTTTGTTGGCCAGTCATCTGAAAAATACTTGACTGCAACACGCTTTCCCTCTGAGTCTAAAAGAAGGATATTTTTTATCATAGGACATGAAACCTACAAGAAAGGTGTGTCACATGATACTTGTGGCCAATAATACCTTAACACAAATATTAATAGCTCCCTCTTCCACCAGCTCTTTCTAAACATGCAAATCTCATAAACAAAACAAAAAAGCAATGGTACAATGTAACATGTTTTTTTAGTTTCACGATGGTCTCCTCATATTTAAACCTTCAAGAAGCACTAGTCGTGTTCTCAAAGGTTTCTGGTAAAGTAGCATTTAGGTTGGCTGAACTGATGTCGAAGATGGATTCAGTGGGTAATTTCAAGTGGGAGGATAGTAAAAATCGATCGAGAACTAAAGGAGAGAATATGACGAGGGAGAAAGTGAGGGTTTACTATCTTTGAAACATTTGACAGCACACTATTTATCTTCTTTCTCCCTCGCGAGACACATACAATGCACAACGCCATGAAATCATGTATGGCATTAGTTCGATCAAATCTTTGACGCTATTTTAATGAAAACCTTCAAGAAAGCCATTAGTGTTTCTCTAAATCAACCACTGAATTCAATAATGTCATCAGTTTGATCAACTGCGACACCATTTTATCGCAAACCTTCGAGAAATATAAATTGTGACTGTCAGCCAATAAAGTTTTATGATATACTTCACTTATTCTTGTCTGATATTATGTTACCACCAGGTTGCAACATCAGCACACGATATTAATCAAACTAAGCAAATACTAATAGTATAATGTCATAAACAGATCTGAAATTGAGATAGACACGATATTAATCAACCATACAACATTGATGATCCATCCAACTAATGTAAAAGAGAATAATGTGACTTATTTATCAAAAAAAAAAAAGATTCCTAATACTTATAGGAACATGGATTAACCTTGATGGATCAATGTAAATAATAATAAACAAAGAAAATGTGACATATGCCATAAAAATGCACATAACTTGAACGTGAAGAGAAAGAGAGAGACACATACATGAGATGCCATTTTGGAGAAACAGTGACTTTGGAGATGTAGGTAACATGTAAATGTGACAAGTGAGATATTCAATTTGGTTGAGACAAGGATGGTTTGGTAAATAGAAATATTGCTACCTTTGTCATAGCCAGAATCTGTGTTCAAACTAACTAACTCTGAAAATTTCAAATGAAATTTCTTTTTTCTAGTTTCTTTTACTATCTATTTTTTTTTAAATCAAATCATGTCAAATCCAATTTACTTAATTTTTTCAAAAAGTCTACCAATGTTCAACATCATATATCTCATATATTAACTCAAAGCTTAATTCTACGTATAATTTGTAAGTTAAAACATGAAATCCATGTAAGGATATGATCGGTTTGATTTGGTTTAGATTCAACTTTTTTTGTATATGGATGAAAATCAATCAAATCAAAGGATAAAAAGTCGTGCGTGTATTTTTCTTTTTTTAGTAGCTCATTTTATTAAACATAAAAAGATCAATACATGTAGGAATGTCATGATAAACTTGAGAGCTAGCAACCGTCTTGGCTAACCTATTAGCAACTATGTAGCTTCTTTTTAGCAAACTCAACATGAGAATTATATTTTTTTTGCTATTGGTCGGCGCTCAAATAAACAGACATGTATAGTGAAGGAGAATGTGGTAACTCGAGTTTTAACCCGAGATTCCACATAAGACGTCCGCACAACCAAACTCTTAAGTTGTGATAACAAGGAGTTGTAATAACTAGACTCAACTAGCATTTGGTATTCCTAATAATTAAACCAAACTTAGAACCCATTTCTTTGATCCAATCTATAGCAACAAGTAACGTCTTCACCTCACCAACAAAACAGACAAAATGGGCTCTAATCACATAGTTTTCGCACCAACAAACATACCTCTCAAATGTGGCAATTCCAACTTTATTATGATGCATAGCAAACGATGCATCCACATTGCACTTCAAGTGGGGAGGGCGTGTCCACCTTACATAACCAAATGTTATACTTGTTTTTGTCTTAATTATCTAGTTTCATAAAAACGAGATTTTTTATTCCACATATCGACCAAAAGATAAGTAAAATCTCATCAAGTGTTCGGTTAGTGATCAAATTTGAGTGGTGTACATTTTCAACTACTTCAATGTAAGCACTTAGTTTTAGTCTTATACCTAAAATGATATAATACTACTTACTTTTTTTTAATGAAGAGAATACTACTTAGTTTGAGTGATTGTGACTTGTAAGACAAGGAAGTCTCTAACTTGTGTGTTGGATCGATTGTAATTCTATGTGATTATAGTAAAAAAATATTATTGAAAGTGCAAGAGCTAGACTAACCTCGGATTTTGGGGTAAACGATGATAATTTGCTTGTGTTGTCTCTCTTTTTTCTCTCTAAATATCTCTCGCTCATTCTTTTGTTAAAACTCTTAAAATGTTTTTTTTAAAAAAACTAACACAAGTCAATCAATTTCTTGTGTTTTTCTCACATTCAGTGTCAACCTAGTTGAGATGTTGAAATTTTCCCCTTATGTGTTATTAACTCTTAGTTTACCCAAAAAATATACCCTTCTTTTTTGGTTAAAAAAAAAAAATACCCTTCATTTAAACTACTGTAATTACAACTTTATCTTTATTATGATATTATTAAATCTATGTTAAAAATATGGATTAACTCATTGTAATAGGAACTATATTTTTAATGAGAGTAAGAATAATTTCACTAAAATATGTATACTATGGTCAATATTTATTTAATAATGTGGTATATTATACAAAGAAAAATACAACTAAATGCAATAAAATAAACATATATTCATGATAAGATGCGTTGACTAAATAAACAAATTACTATATTTTTATGAAAAGCAATAAATATTATAACTTATAGTATGTATATGTATATATATATATATTTTTTGAAGAAAGTATATATATATGTGTGTGTGTGTGTATTTTTGGTCAAAGTAAGTTATAGTATCTTAGTCAATATTGATAGTTGATAAATATAAAACAACAACAAATAATTTTTTTATTCTTATTTAAATTTCTTCATAAAATATTAATTAAAATGAGAAAAAAAAATAACATAAGCTATCAAACATTTTTTTTGAGCAATAAGCTATCAAACATATCACAAATGGTTAATGAGCTCTCGTTAAGACGAACATTTGTAAAATGATGTGTACTTTAAATGAAACAATTATTAACCATACTTTATTTATCTTTTGATTGAACCTAGAAATACTGAACTCCCTTTCCTTTAGTACATGAAATTTAACACAAAAAAAAAAAAAAATGCAAAACATTTTCTTGTAAAAGAAGTTAAATTTGATATTTGTAGCTTAAAAGATAAAACATAGTGAGTTCAATTTGATCAAATACATGTAAAAAACAATAACCTATACATTGTTTTTCTTTCTTTGTTTTCCTAGAGTAAATTTTAAACGGTTTATGCTAAAAATTAGTCTCATTCGAATGATTATGTGATCAATTACATTGATTGATAGATATGACACGATACGATCTGCATTCAAATTAGTGTAAAAAAATTTTCTTTCAAAAAAGTAAATAAAAATGCACTTGAAATTTGTTAGTTTTGCAAGATAAAAATATTAACCATAATAATAGAAAAATGAGTAACAAGAATTTAACCCTCTAAAAAAACAATAATTCATTTAATAAAATTTCCATTAATTATTTTTTTCCTGATTATTATTGTTGTGTCGTGTAGAAGAACTACAACCAGGCACTTTCAACATCATCTCCTCTCATTCTCTGAAGGAGGTGCTTCGTTTCTCTACTTCCCGATCCATTTCCATAATCCGACCCGAATTCATTCAGATCCAATTTCCCACCATGTACGGATTCGAAGCTATGACCTTCAACATCCATGGCGGTTACCTTGAAGCAATCGTCAGAGGTCATCGTTCCGGTTTGTTAACCACCGCTGATTACAACAATCTCTGTCAATGTGAAACCCTTGATGATATCAAGATGCATCTCTCTGCTACTGAGTATGGTCCTTATCTCCAAAACGGTGCGTTTTTCGTTTTTTTTGTTTTTGAGATTAATCAACGATCTCAATTTGTTATTTAAAATTTTGATTATTGATTGATTAAATTATTATTTTTTAGTTAATCAGAAATGTTTCTGTTGTTTATGATTATGCGAAATCACGGTATTTTGTTTTAATTGTTGGTAGATTTGGAATTTGAACGTATGAATATTGAAATTTTGAGAATTCTTGATAAAATTTGTTGTTTGATGTTGAATAAAGTGTAGCAAATTTAAGTGCTTAGTTAATCGGAAATGTTTATGATTGTATATGCGAAATCGTGATCTAGGAAGCACGGACACAGAGCACTCACAGTGACATGTGGACAAAGATAAATTTTTTAGAAAATGACATGATTCACAATTCAATGTAATCACATGTGTCAGTGTTGTGTCAGGATCGTGGTGTTTTGAATGAAATTCATTGTTTGCTTTTGAAAAATTGTAGTAAAATTAAGTGATTAGTTAATCAGAAATGTGTATGTTGTCTGTGATTATATGCGAAATCACGATCTATGTATTCAGAAATGTGTATGTTCTCAACACTTAAAGTTGTCATTTTAAGTTGTAATTACATTTCTGATCAAATGTGTATGTTGTTCGTGATTATATGCGAAATCACGATCTATGAAACACTTAGTTAATCGGAAATGTAATTACATAATAAAAAACTTAAGTGTTTGACAAATGTCAGACACGGGTCACACTTTCCATCAAAAGTGTTGGTGCTATAGGGATCTTCTATAGAAATCACGATGTTTGGTTTAGTTGGATTGATGTTAAAAAAGTGTAGCAAAATTAAGTTCTTAGTTAATTGAAAATGTTTCTGTTCTTTATGATTATGTGACATTGTGTCATTTGTTTAAATTTTTGTATATTTGAAATGCTAATGACTGAACTGAAGGATTAATTATCAAAATTTTGAGAAGTTTTTATTTTTTTATTTTATAAAATTCTTTTGATGTTAAAATTACGTGTAATAAATTAAGTGCTCACGTAATCAGAAATGTTTTTTTTTTCCTTCATGATTATGCGAAATCACTTTGTTTCAATTGTTTGTAGATTTGAAATGCTAGCTGAAGAATTATTTCTGGAAACTTTGGGAAATTTTTGATGAACTTTATTTTTTGTGTTGAAAAAGTGTTACAAAATTCAGTGCTTAGTTAATCAGATATGCTAACGACTGAAGAATTATTTATGCAAATTGAGAGGGAGATGCTATTAGTGCAGTAATTTTTTTGTTGATAAATTCATTGTTTGATGTTAAAATTAAGTGTAACAAAATTAACTGCTAAGGATCTGTAAGACATACACTTTTGATCGAAGGGGTGTTCGGTGTCTGACACGTATTAGTGTCTGACATGTAATTGTTGTTTATGATTATATGCAAAATCTTGTTCTATGAAGCATGAACACCAAACATGTAATTGATGTGTCCGACACCGACATGTGTCGGATACCATGATACACCTTCGATGAGAAGTGTCATTGCTATAGAGATCTACAGAGATTGTGATGTTTGTTTCCGTTGTTTGTAGATTTGAAATGCTAATGACTGAACTGAAGAATTAATTCTCAAGTTAGAGAAGTTTTTGATAAAATTCATTGTTTGGTGTTAAAAAAGTCTAACGAAATTAAGTGCTTAGTTAATCAGAAATGTTTCTGTTATTTATGATTTTGTGAAATTGTAATATTTGTTTCAATTTGTTGTTGACTTGAAATGCTAGTGACTGAAGAACTATTTATAAAAATTTTCAGAGGGAGATGCTATGTAGTGTAGTAATTAATTTTTTTTAAATAAATTTGTTGTTTGATTTTAAAATTAAGTGCTTTTAATCTTGGTTATGAGTATCTTACAAGACATATGTGAGTCATATCTTGATTCGATATAAAACTAAACTCAATCTTGAATTTCGATTCATTATGATAAATCTCGAATCACTATAATGAATCTCAGTTCACTATATAATCTTAGTGCAGCCAGCCACTTTTTGGTTTGCCAATTTTGTATAGGCAGACACTCTTTATTTTTCATTTGATTTATGACTTGAATCTTGAATTATTTTGAGGTTTGTTATAATGATATATTAGCTTTTAGTTTTGCAATGTCTCTTGTTTTTACGTAAAAATGCCCAAATTTAATTAAGAATGTATCTTACAATTCATAATAAGATTTGATTCATAATTTGAAAACACAGATCTTCTAATTCACAAATTGAATCTCGATTGGATATCATGCTTCCTTGTCATGAAAACTTATGTGTTTATTTTATTGTATTGTAATTTAGTGACTGTTATTTTAGATATTTGATCTACTTTGGATGAAGTCTATGTCTCTATGATATTGTTACCCCTTTATTGTGAACTTCAGTAAGATCTTGTTTGTTTTATTTATTATATTTGTGTAAAAGTTAGCTGTTATTTCTGCGGGTTTTGTTCAATTTTCTTTGTTGAATGAAGAATTAGAAGATTTTGATAAATTATTGATTCAACTTTCACCTTATTAATATTATTCTTATTGTATACTTGATGATGACATGTAGTACTTAAAATTATTGATTTATACTGATGGATTACCTCTTGCAGAACCATCTCCATTGCATACCACAACAATTGTGGAGAAATGTACCCTTAAGCTGGTTGATGATTACAAGCATATGCTATGCCAAGCTACAGAACCCTTGTCAACCTTCTTAGAGTATATCACGTATGTGAACTTTGCTTGTCTGTTCGCTCTGTTAGTGTATTTCCTTGAATATGTGTCTGGTGTCTGACACCCTCATGTGTAGTTAATTACTTTCATTTTCTCAAATCATTAATGGTGTCGTTATTTCAGTATATGTCTCATATTTGGTGTCTCTGTCTGTGATTAAAACTGAAATTAATTTTTTTAATTTTTTACTCTGCAGATATGGTCACATGATTGACAATGTTGTTTTGATTGTTACTGGCACCTTGCATGAGAGAGATGTCCAAGAACTTCTAGAAAAATGCCATCCACTCGGCATGTTTGACAGGTACCCTGATTTCTGTGCATTGTACAATATATTGATCTTGGCACATAGAATATTGATTTTACTTTTTTTCTTTTCTGGTGGGATTCTCCTCAGTATTGCCACTCTGGCAGTTGCTCAGAATATGCGGGAGCTTTACAGGCTGGTTCTTGTTGACACTCCTCTGGCGCCATACTTCTCTGAGTGCATTACATCTGAGGTAAATCATCTTTCCAGAAAATATTTGTTTCCCTCTATTTTGTTCAACATCAATCAGTTTGTTGTGTTGATTGTTGTAGAATTGTTGTTCAATTGCAAAATCTGAAATATATATATATATATATATATATATATATATATATATATATATATTTACCCCATGTTTATATTTGATTAGTTTATTTCTTTGATGTATCTGCTCATGGCTCTTGTTTATTTCTAGGACTTGGATGACATGAACATTGAAATAATGAGGAACACTCTTTACAAGGCATACCTTGAAGACTTTTACAGATTTTGTCAGGTGAAGCCTCTTTGTGATTTCCAAGTTTCTTTTTTGTCAGCTATTTATTTGTATTCCCTTGTGATTTCCTCCTGACTTTCATCAACTTTAATGTTATTTGTAAACAGAAACTTGGAGGTGCTACTGCTGAGATAATGTCCGACCTTCTAGCTTTTGAGGCTGATAGAAGGGCTGTTAATATTACCATCAATAGGTAAAGTACTAAGCAGTCTTTGTATAATCTTTTTGTTTATCTGGATATCCGCATAACTGGCATCCATGGTTTCCACGTTGTGCAGCATTGGAACTGAGCTTACCAGAGATGACCGTAGGAAGTTGTACTCTAACTTCGGTTTGTTGTAAGCTCTAATCCTTCAGTTAAATATTTAAAAAAAAAAAAAAAGAAAAAGAAAATCAATATACTGCTTTGTAATGCTTATTTTACTAATGACCAACTTATTTTTAACAGCTACCCATATGGTCATGAGGAGCTTGCTGTCTGTGAGGACATTGATCAGGTATGATTTGCATCTCAATTGTTTTAAACGTTTGGTTGTTGCATTGCTGATGTACAATGTTTTCCCTCTTTCAATTTGTATGCTTCTTGGACCCTTCTAGATTGTGTTTCTTAGGGCAGTAGATTATTTATAGATTTTTTTTATTAGTAGCTAAGTCAGTGTAATGTGCTGCAACTATATATATATTTTTTTGAAGAAGCTAAATTAGCCCACTTAAATTGACACTGGAGAGAATCGAACTTGAGACCTAAAGGAGGAGCACACTTCCAGGTCTCAAGCCAATACCACCAGGACAACCCAAGAGGCTTGTGCTGCAAATATATTATTCCTCTTATCCCTGGTTTAACTGCCGTTGCATGACCTTAAACCTGTACCGCCAGGAGACTGCCCTACTTGTAGATGATTCTTGTTTTAGGGATCTCATTGAAACTTTCATTTCATTTTTTTTGAGCACTTTCGTTGTTACTTCATTTGTAATTTTAGTTTCTTTTGGCTACCAATTTCTTGTCGGTATCGGCCCTGAAATATTTGAGATTCATCATTGTTGTCTATAACATCCACTGATTTCTAGTTGATTTCTTTTAGTATTGCTTTTTTAGCCTTAATTCTTTTACATGGTTGCTCGCGTAGGTTCGTGCTGTTATGGAAAAATACCCTCCTTATCAATCTATCTTTGCGAAGTTATCATATGGGGAGAGCCAGATGCTTGACAAGGCATTCTATGAGGAGGAGGTCAAGAGGCATTGCTTAGCATTTGAGCAACAGGTTTATTTTTTAACAGTTCAGAATATCATAATATTAAGCTGGAAGGATATTGATTGGCTTAATTATAAATGTTTTTGTATAGTGTACGTTTGTTTTATTCATTCACTAAGCCATCCTAATTTGTATATATTTACAGTTTCACTATGCTGTTTTCTTCGCATATATGAGGTTAAGGGAGCAGGAGATCAGAAATCTTATGTGGATTTCAGAATGTGTGGCTCAGAATCAAAAGTCGAGAGTTCATGACAGCGTTGTCTTCATATTTTAGTCTGATTGATTACTCATTGTTATAGCTTGTATGTTCGTTTCGACAAATTGTTGTGTTCCTGCATTCTACACCCGAGTTGCCGATCATTAGAGACTAGAGAAGATTGTGATACAAATAAGTAAAATCTTCTGTAATATAGATGGGGGATCTTTTGTCAAATTTGATTAAATTATGTTCAGATTTAAAAACACTTATGTTGAATTTGTATGTTGTGAATTGTGATAATAAATTTTCTTATGAAATAAACTTTGATAGATTTGTTCAGGCATTGTTTTCTTAATGTCTGTCTTATATTATTTAGATGATTGGGGGCAAAGCTTAGGAAGATTGCCATATTTTGTCAAAAGGCAAATAGAGAACTATGCTATAAGTGAATGTCTTATCTCACCCTATTTGCCTCTTGCGTGCATTTGGGAAAGCATAAAATACGTCGTTACCGCCGACCACCACAGCAACCACTCCCCGGAGCTCAAATTCAACGACCGCAAAACGACGTCGTTACCGTTGCAATTCTTCGTTCGCATGATGTGGAAATGTAACACCATAGTCATCCACGCTTCAAGAGAAGACACAGTGGAATCTATTCTCGAACAA
The DNA here is from genome assembly GCF_051527215.1 of Medicago sativa. Taxonomy (NCBI): domain Eukaryota; kingdom Viridiplantae; phylum Streptophyta; class Magnoliopsida; order Fabales; family Fabaceae; genus Medicago; species Medicago sativa. Next base: position 8,680,481 of record NC_140755.1, on the reverse strand, counting down.
ATTTCATCCAAAACCAAAATTCCTATTGAACATCAACGATTGATCTACAATGGAAAACAGCTTCAGCAACAACAAAGTCTCAGCGAATGCGGCATCGAAAACGACGCCAATCTTCAATTGGTTGGTCAATTGAAGAGTATAGGGCGTCCTGTAGTGTGGAATTCTACAGATGATATTGTTTCAATGATTCTCAACCTCTGTAGAGGCGAATCGCTGAATGGTGCTTCCATGATTATTCATAATCACTTTGCAAAGTATATGAATAATTTTGAATGTTTTTATGTTTTCAAGTTAATGAAAATTCCTTCTCTGTTGGTAGCTCTTTATATGTCACCGTTTGCCCGTAACAAGAATATTGCTGATTTCTCTATTGAAAGTTTCATTGAAATTCTTGTTCCTGCATTTTGCATTGTATCTTTCAAAAGCATAAAATACGTTTAAAATCCCCATTTTTCGGATTTTAGAATACCAAAATAGGGTGAGATGTATAGTCTCTAGCTTGATTAACTCTTTTTGAATACCAAGAGTCTATTTGGGAAAGAAAATTTTGCATTGGATGAGAGTTTCAGAGAATTTGGATAAATTTTTTAAATTCAATTTATGTTATTATAGAAGTCTCAAAATTTGAAACATATTAATGTTAGTATATTTAATTTATTATTTATTATTCTCTACAAACACAATCTCTCAAACAGAGAAAACGTAATATTTCTCTCTAGTTTATTTTTTTCCCAATACTCGAAACCTTCTCTCCAAACAATCAAAGAGACCCCGAATCATAGTAAGAATTTCTTTCATTTTTCCAAGTATCTTTTCTCTAAAATGCCTTTTTTTAATACAAAAAATTGTACATATAAAATAGTTAATTTTTTCAATAAATTTGTGCAAGCTCTTACATGGTTCTAGATTGAATTTTATGCATAAAACCAAATAATAAAATGTTGAGTATATGAAGGGAGAAAACAAATTGTTATGTCGGTACGAAATAAAATTGCACAGGAACAATTGACTAAGTCAATTAAATTGTTTTCCAAGATTGCAAGTAGCAAGAAAATCAGAGCAAATTTGTGGAAGATAAGAAAGCCTCACTGCATGATAAAACATCAAATAGACCTTGTGTATTGGATTGGCCACATAATGTGATTAGAGATCATATTATGTTACATCAAAGTCTTGTATAATATGCATTGGTCTGAAATAAATACAATAAAGATGAAATAAAATTGTAGAATCTATGATAAGAGCCAAGAAGCAAATACCTTTCTGGAATTTAAACAATAAACGAGACAAAGTTTTTTTGGAGTTGATCAAGTTAGTCCTAAACCAAAATGCACGGTCAATGATAATCAAGTTCACTACTAAACATTTTCATTTACTATAAGAACCACTTAATATGTGTCTAGCATTTCATCCAAAACTTTCAGCTCAAAATATTAAGATACAATGGTGTTTGTCCGGTCTCATGTTTTTTTAGTAAAATTTCTTTTCCTTTATTCACTTTTCTCTTTCACATTTACCACATCTTTACCTCACTTTCAGCCAAAGTGTCATCAATATGAAAGCCAAGCCTTGTTGCACTTTAAGGAAGGCTTTGTCATCAATAACTTAGCCTTTGATAATCTTCTCGGTTATCCTACGACAGCTTCTTGGAATTCCAGCACAGATTGCTGCTCATGGGATGGCATTAAATGTCACGAGCACACAAATCATGTGATTCACGTTGATCTTAGTAGCAGCCAACTCTATGGTAAAATGGATGCAAATAGCAGTCTATTTCGCCTTGTGCACCTTCGAATTCTTGATCTTTCTGACAACGACTTCAATTACTCTCAAATCCCACCCAAGATAGGTGAGCTTTCACAACTAAAATATCTGAGCCTTTCTCGTAGTTTATTTTCTGGAGAAATACCACCACAAGTTTCACAGTTGTCTAAGTTGTTGTCTCTTGATCTAGGCTGCAGAGCTATGTTACGTCCTAAAGGTAGTACCTCAAATTTGTTGCAACTCAAATTGTCTAATCTCAGAAGCATAATTCAAAACTCAACAAAACTTGAGACTCTTCTACTTAGTTTTGTGACTATTTCATCTAATTTACCAGACACACTCACAAATATAACTTCATTGAAAGAACTATCTGTTTTCAGTTCTGAGTCATATGGTGAATTCCCAATTGGAGTATTTCATCTTCCAAACTTGGAACTAGATTGAAACACAAGCTATTTTTTCAACCACAGAGTTGAGCACTTGAACTCAAAACTTATATATATGAAAGTATAATTTCCTAAATCTTGTGTATGTTGGCTTGAAATATAAACCAAGACTGCTTGCCTTTTCTCTATACTGTGTTAATAATATTAATCTTGCAACAATAATTTCCTAGCCAAGAAGGATGGAATCTAAATATTTCAGTATAGACAAATTTGTGTCAATACTGTTACTATAGTATAAGCCAAAATATCAAAAATAAAAAGAAACAAGGACAAAAATATACATATATATGATTATTTACTTAGGTAGGTTAATCAAATTGATCATCTAAGCCCTGGTCACGTCGCCTTTTCTTACTCTTCTCCCTAAGTATCTCCTTGATTTCTCTCTCTCTTATCGACAAATACAATCAAGTCTTTGAAGCTCCTCGAAGATCGAAAAGTTTTTCTAATATTTACCGGCGCCATTTTCCTTTTTGTTGGTGCTGTAGTATGGATTCTTGAGCACAGGCACAATCCGGAGTTCCGAGGTCCACCCAGGAAGCAAATTATGACAATCTTTTGGTTAGTATTTTTAGCTTAATCATTGGAAACTCCAGAGTTTCTCAAGCCATTCTTGATGCACGGCTTGCTTTAGCATCAAGTAACATATTTTTGCTGAGATTTGTTCCTTCTTTTGCAGGTTTACTTTCTCAACAATGTTTTTCTCACACAGTATGTGTGCTACAGATTCTCATTCATATACTTTAAATTTTCTCCACATAGTATAAATTTCTGATTTTCTTGGTTGCTATGATTTGGCACAGGAGAAAACACTGTGAGTGGTCTTGGGAGATTTGTGCTAATCATATGGCTTTTTGTTGTATTAATTATCAATTCAAGCTACACAGCAAGCTTCAAAGGAAAAAGGAAAAAGGCGCCGGTAAATATCAGAAAAACTTTTCGATCTTCGAGGAGCTTCAAAGACTTGATTGTATTTGTCGATAAGAGAGAGAGAAATCAAGGAGATACTTAGGGAGAAGAGTAAGAAAAGGCGACGTGACCAGGGCTTAGATGATCAATTTGATTAACCTACCTAAGTAAATAATCATATATATGTATATTTTTGTCCTTGTTTCTTTTTATTTTTGATATTTTGGCTTATACTATAGTAACAGTATTGACACAAATTTGTCTATACTGAAATATTTAGATTCCATCCTTCTTGGCTAGGAAATTATTGTTGCAAGATTAATATTATTAACACAGTATAGAGAAAAGGCAAGCAGTCTTGGTTTATATTTCAAGCCAACATACACAAGATTTAGGAAATTATACTTTCATATATATAAGCAGCGGCGAAGCTAGCGATAATTCTATGAGGTGGCCACATATAATTTTTTTTTAAACTAATCTAATGCAGTAGGCAAAAAAATTCACAATAACTATTACTTATATAAAATGTTCTTAATAAAATATACACTTGATTCAACAAGAACGAATTATACAAAAAAATGCGGCAATAAACTATTTTGTACCAAAAAAGCCACAATAGTATAAGTATAACACAAATTGTTTTAACCTAATTTGTTTTTCCTAACCTAAATTCCAAAGCAAAATAGTGGTTTGTATCAATTCCTAACCTAATTTGTATCAATTCCTAATTTGTATAACACAAATTTTAGTGGTTTGTGTTGCTATCGCTAAATTCCAAAGCAAAACATAAAAAATTGATTTCAAACTAAATGAGATTATTGTGAAATGTGAATTGATATCATACCTGGTAACCTGGGTGAATTGAGAATCTAATTAATGTTGCTTGTAGTTAACCTGTTACTTTTAGGTCACCATGGCAGTGTTGCTATCGCATGGATTGTTTGTTTCTCTTGTGTACTGTGTATTGTGTTGCCTGGGGATCCTGTTTTGTGTGTTGTGTTGTGACTGAAGAGTTAAAATGCCACTTTAGAGCATCCACAATGGAGACATCCATTTTTGAGTACTTAAATGGGTCCCACGCGTACACATCACTCTTTTATTATTTTTTAATAGTAGTACCTAATAAGCACTCAATCCCTCCAACCCAAATCTCACACAAAGTTCTTAAATGGGACCCACTAATCAACTATCAATAACTTTATATCACTACATTTCAATTTTTTAATATTAAAAGCGTGCGGGTCCCGTTTAAAGTTGGGGGTCTTAAATAAGACCCCGGGTCTTGAGAGACCCTCAAAAAAAAATTCCCCAATGGGGGTACCTATTAGGTACGGTGTCTTAATTGGTAAAGACATCACCATTGGGGATGATCTTACCTTGTTTTTTTTATTAATAATAATTGTGTGGTGGGCTGTGGGTATGGGCCCACTTTTGTATTAGATAAACTATAAAGATTATTACTATTTATCTCTTTTGGGTGTTAATCTTCCGGTTCCTATACGACACGATTAAATAATTTGAAGTTCAACCGGAAGTTAAATAAAGATAAAAAAAATTAGTTCACTTAAAATAAAACTTGGGGTAGCTAAATATTTATTATTAGGGGTAGCTAAATATAAAAATATACCTACTCACTCAAAAAAATAATTTTTTTTGGGGTAGCAAGGGCTACCCCTCCCTTATACCACCATTCGCCCCTGTATATAAGTTTTGAGTTCAAGTGCTCAACTCTGTGCTGGGAGCTATGTTTGGTTTCCTCTGGTTTTAAGGAAGAGAGTCATTCAAGAATAAGGGAGATTTTCCATTCAGAAATTGATATTCATAATAAAATTACCATTTCTTCCACAGTTGCTTCTTTCAGATAGCAAAATTACCATCTTATAGGCTTATATTGCATATTATGGTGCTCCTTTTGTAAAATTCAATAGTAGTGAGCCTTTGATCAATACGTATATTGCAAGGGCTCAGTGCAGCATCTTCAATCTACTCTATGGCGCAACACATTTAAAATTGTTAACAATAATAATAATAATACTGTAAACATCATATACACTACTTATATTTACCAAGAAGCAGCTTTTGCATGAATACAGTAATTTATTGAATACAATTAGTTGAAAAAATAGCTTGTCCCAATTGGAGTAACTTCATTGAAATATAACTTCTGGATTTGGGATATAATCCAAATCTCAATGGTAGTTTGCCTGAGTTTCTGGCTCAGAAGCCAAGAGAGAATCCACTCTCTAACTCTCAAATGAGAAAACTCAAGTTTTTATATATTTCAAATTGTGAGAATACATGAAGGAAATGACCTTATTTATAGTAATCCTAGAGGCCATGGTAGTTAAAATAGTAATGGACACAAATTAGTAAATGGCAAACATGGCTTGTTGGACTTATTGTAAATAATAGAGTGGTGGAATATGAGGTAAGGGATGATGCAAGATAGGACTTGTTGTTAATAGTAGAGTGGTGGAATATGAGGTAAAGGATGATGCAATTAATCTGTATCATTCTCCCCGGGTTGAACAGAACTCGTCCTCGAGTTTATATCAAGTTCATCATCCAGATATGGTGAAAGGTCGGCAACATTGAAGGTTGCTGCGACACCATAGGTTCCTGGCAATTCTACCTTGTAAGCATTGTCATTGATTTTTTGTACTATTTTGAAAGGACCATCAGCTCTTGGTGACAACTTGGCATTTGGTTGTTTTGGAAATCGTTCTTTACGCAAATGTATCCATACCAAATCTCCAATTTTAAAGATTTGTTGTCTTCTGTGCTTGTCACGATTAATCTTGTATCGTGAATTTTGCTGAATTATCCGTTGGCGAACTTGTTCATGCAGTTTCTTGATCTCTTTTGCTCTGCTTTCTGCATCTGCACTATACTGATGTTTATCTGATGATGGAGTCAAGTCTAACGGACTGTGTGGTCGAGTTCCGTATGCTACCTCAAAAGGACATTTTCCAGTAGCTTGATTAGTTGAATTATTGTATGCAAATTCAACTTGTGCCAAGATGAGATCCCATTGTTTTAGATTTTTACCGACAAAGCTCCGGAGTAGGTTTCCCAAAATCCTGTTAACAGCTTCAGTTTGTCCATCTGTCTGGGGGTGACTAGCACTACTGAACTGAAGTTTAGTACCCATCTTCCTCCATAAGGTTCTCCAAAAATGACTTAAGAACTTAACATCTCTATCAGAAGTGATGGTTTTTGGAATTCCATGAAGACGAACAATTTCCTTGAAGTATAAGTCAGCAACTTGAACGGCATCATTAGTCTTTTGGCATGGGATGAAATGAGCCATCTTTGAAAGTCTATCCACAACTACCATCACAGAATCCTTCTGGCGTTGAGTCCGAGGTAATCCAAGCACAAAGTCCATGCTAACATCTTCCCAAGGTGCTTCTGGAACAGGGAGTGGCATATAAAAACCAGTGTTTTGGCCTTTGGCCTTTGCCAAATGGCATACTCGACATCTTTGAATATGTTTGTATACGTCTCTTTCAAGTCTTGGCCAATAGAAATTCTCTCTCAGTAAAGCAACAGTTTTATCTCGTCCAAAATGACCTGCTAATCCTCCATCATGGGCTTCCCAAATAATGGCTTCTCGTAGAGAGCACTGAGGAATACATAAGGTTTTTCCTTTGAACAAAAATCCCTCATGTCTGTAGTAGTCCTGAGAGGATTGTGAATCAGTGGCATTCCAAAACTTTTGAAAATCTGGATCATCTTTGTATAACTCCTTGTGTAACACCCCGTTTTCCCAACATAAAAATTTCATTTAAAAATCAGAGTATTTTGATCACAACGGAATGTCACATGCTTCATTTAAATCATAAAATGGATAATAATAATTATCCTTCAAATTCAACATCATGAAAGATCTTAAACTATTGCAGCGGAAAATAGTTCAGCATTTAAAAGTCTTGGCACGCAGGCCTTATTGAAAAATCTCATAAATTAGTTCATAAAAGAGACACGTAAGGAATAGAAGTAAAAGCAAGCCCCCATCCCGTTACGTATCAGAGCACCTAGACACCAACTGAGAGTCCACTCTTGAACGCCTCTAATCTTTATTACCTGCACATTACCCACGGTCGAGGCAACATATACGCAGAAGGGGTGAGATTTCATAATCAATACATTAAGCATATAATCCAATAAAATGCATTTAACAACTTAAACATTAATAACATATCAACAATTAACAATTGGCATATTTTTCATTACATAACAAATACGATCATCAAATACCATTACTCATTTTTCATCACAAATCATAATCAACTTAACACTCAACTTGACGACACAACTCATCCTTGACCATGCAACTCTATCAACTCAACAACAACCTAACAACACGACTCATCCTTGACCATGCAACTCTATCAACTCAACAACAACCTAACAACACGACTCATCCTTGACCATGCAACTCTATCAACTCGACAACAACTCGACAACTTAGACATCATGAACTTCTTGATATGCAAATGCATGTGGTACCATTCAGCAACAAAATGAGCATAATAGGCTCTTCAACGTGTGAGCACAAAGGCTGCCGGGCCTAAAGCCCCCAACTTTAATGAGCACAAAGGCTGCCGGGCCTAAAGCCCCCAACTTTAATGAGCACAAAGGCTGCCGGGCCTAAAGCCCCCAACTTTAATGAGCACAAAGGCTGCCGGGCCTAAAGCCCCCAACTTTAATGAGCACAAAGGCTGCCGGGCCTAAAGCCCCCAACTTTAATGAGTATGCAATGAACTCAACTACCAACAACTTAGACAACGACGTGTACAACTCATACGACTCATAATCATGGGCAACTTCTTAAATTCCAACAACATAGACCGACTCATGCAACCTCAAGACACTAACAGTCGACAACAGAGAACAGCAGCAACATACAACATTTAACATCACTTGAATGTGTTAACATTCACATAAAGAATTAATTACATCAATATAAATATCACAAAACTTCATTATAGCATTCATGCATCAACACTTCTAATTTCAGTCACCATAACAGACTTCTGGAGCTTATGGAAGCATCCTAAACAGCTCTCTAACTTACTTCTAAGGTCATCTCAAGACTACACGTGCGAAAGGTTCGCATCGGGACAATTTTGGGCAACTAACAGCCTAACTCGCAGTGGCGAGTAACTTCACTCGCAATGGCGAGCGAAATGTGCATTCTGGGTGCCTACGTATTTACTCGCAGTGGCGAGTTATTCTGCTCGCAGTTGCGAGCTCACAGGTCACTCGCAGTTGCGAGTTGTGTTGCTCGCAGTTGCGAGTTCTGGGTTCTAGCTCGCAGATGCGAGTGTTCTTGCTCGCAGATGCGAGCGATGAATGTCAGTACGGCCAGAAACCTAAAAATCACAACTTTTCACCTATATTCATGATTCCTTCATCCAAATAGCATCTAATTATCATCTTAAGTAATATCTAAGGTCTGTACACTAATTTTGCATCAATCTAACATCTGTTCTTGATTCATTCATCAAAATTGATCCTAAACCTAATTCTCAATTCTCACCAAAACTTAACCTAATCATGCTAAATTCATCCTATAGAATCATACTCTTAATAGTAATGAAAATTAGTCTCACCCTTACCTGGTTATGATGAAATCGCAGCTCTCCCTCTAGTTCTCCTCTTTTCTGACTTTTCTCCCTTTTTCTCCAAAAACGTACGTATTCTGTTTTCTAACTTCTGTTATCTATTTATCTCTCCTAATTACTCTTATCACTACTAATTGCTCATCTCACAACACAGCCCAATTTTCATATTTTTATTTTATTTATCAAATCTTATTTTATTTAATAATAAAATAAGTCATAACAACATAACAACTTCACCACAACAAAATATCCCTCACAATGCAATTATAAATCGTATATATAAATATATTTTAAATAATCGAATAATTAAGACGGACGTTACAACTCTCCCCAACTTATAGAATTTTCGTCCTCGAAAATTTACCTCAAGCAAACAACTCTGGGTAAGACTCCATCATCTTACTCTCTAGCTCCCATGTCAGGCTTTCACCAGTCGTTCCACTCCAAACAACTCTCACTAGAGGAATCTCCTTGCCTCTCAACGTCTTCATCTTGCGATCATCAATCCTCAAGGGTAAGGTCTCTACCGTAAGGTTGTCTCTAACTTGCACATCATCACTCTGAATCACATGGGACGAGTCTGGAACATACTTCCTCAATTGCGACACATGGAACACATCATGCAAATTCGATAAATGAGGTGGTAAGCCAACTCTATAAGCCACCGTGCCAATTCTCTCGGATATCTGATAAGGACCAATAAACTTTGGAGTCAACTTCTTTGACTTCAATGCACGACCAACACCGGTCGTTGGAGTAACTCTCAAGAACACATGGTCTCCCTCTTGAAACTCAAGGTCTTTCTTACGCTTATCATGGTAGCTCTTCTGTCGACTCTGCGACGCTTTCATCTTCTCTTGAATCATCTTCACCTTCTCAGTAGTCTGTTGAACAATTTCTGGTCCTAGAACCACACTTTCACCGGTCTCAAACCAACACAACGGAGTCCTACACTTCCGACCATACAAAGCCTCGAAAGGTGCCATCCCAATACTTGAATGATAGCTGTTATTATAAGTGAACTCTATCAACGGAAGATGACTATCCCAAGTTCCACCTTGCTCAAGTACACAAACTCTCAACAAGTCTTCGAGTGACTGAATCGTTCTTTCCGACTGACCATCTGTTTGAGGATGATAAGCCGAACTCAATCTCAACTTAGAGCCTAAAGCCTCTTGCAAACCCTTCCAAAATCTAGAAGTAAATCTTGGATCTCTATCTGACACGATGCTTGAAGGAACACCATGCAATTTCACTATGTCTCGAATATAAATCTCTGCCAACTGAGCCACAGGAAAACTAATATTAATCGGAAGGAAATGTGCCGACTTCGTCAATCTGTCAACAATCACCCAAATAGCGTCATTTCCCTTAGGAGTATTCGGTAAACTTGTCACAAAATCCATGGATATACTATCCCATTTCCATTCTGGTACATCTAACGGTGTCATCAACCCAGCAGGTTTCTGATGCTCTACCTTCGACTTCTGACAAATCAAACAAGAGTACACAAACTGTGCCACATCACGTTTCAATCCTGACCACCAAAACAGCTTCTTTAAATCATGATACATCTTTGTAGCTCCCGGATGAATGCTCAAGCTACTCCTATGACTCTCTTCCAGAATCATCCTTTTTATCTCATCATTGTCTGGAATACAAATCCTACCTCGGAACCTCAACACACCTTGATCATCGACTTTAAAGTCACCATCTTCAGTTTGATTACTAGCAACCAACAAGTCCACAAACTTAACATCAACCTTTTGTGCATCTCTAATACTTTTCAAGAAATCGTTATCAATTTTCAGCATTCCTAACTTAACGCTCCGAGACGACATTTCACAAACTAAGCTCATATCTCTAAACTGTTCAAGTAGTTCAAATTCCTTCACCATCATAGCAGACATATGTAAACTCTTCCTACTTAAGGCATCCGCAACAACATTAGCTTTACCCGGATGGTAATTCAAACTAAAGTCATAATCCTTCAACAATTCGAGCCACCGCCGCTGTCGCATATTCAGTTCTTTCTGATCAAACAAATACTTCAAGCTCTTGTGATCACTAAACACCTCAAATCTCGAACCATACAAGTAATGTCTCCAGATCTTAAGGACAAATACGACTGCAGCTAATTCAAGGTCATGAGTAGGATAGTTTCGTTCATGAGTTCTCAACTGTCTTGATGCATAAGCAACAACTTTACCATCTTGCATAAGCACACCACCTAAGCCCAATTTGGACGCATCACAATACACCGCAAAAGGTTCATCAGGTTTTGGCAAAATCAAAACTGGAGCCGTCGTCAACCGCTTCTTCAATTCATTAAAACTGTTCTCACAGTGAACATCCCACACAAAGGTTTTACCTTTACACGTCAACTGTGTTAACGGAAGTGCCAACTTAGAAAATCCTTCTATAAATCTTCGATAGTATCCTGCCAAACCCAAAAAGCTTCTAATCTCTGTAACTGACCTAGGAGTCTCCCATTGTGATACTGCTTCAACTTTAGATGGATCAACTGCAATACCACTACTAGAAATAACATGGCCCAGAAAACTTACCTCGTTCAACCAGAATTCACACTTAGACAATTTAGCATACAACTTCTTCTTTTTCAGCACTTGCAAAACGATTTTCAAATGTTCCGCATGTTCTTCTTCTGTCTTAGAGTAAATCAAAATATCATCGATGAACACAACCACAAGCGATCCAAAAATGCATGGAAAATGCGATTCATATACTCCATAAACACGCCAGGCGCATTACTCACACCAAAAGGCATCACCTTATATTCATAATGACCATATCACGTCCTAAAGGCCGTCTTCTGCATATCTTCATCTTTTACTTTAATCTGATGATAACCCGACCTTAAATCAATCTTGCTGAACACACGTGCACCCACCAGCTGGTCCATCAAATCATCAATTCTAGGAAGTGGATATCTATTCTTTATAGTTACTTTATTCAGTTGTCGATAATCAATGCACAACCTCATACTTCCATCTTTCTTCTTAACCAACAATACCGGCGCTCCCCAAGGTGAAACACTCGGTCTAATGAACTTCTTATCTAGCAAATCTTCCAACTGTTCCTTCAACTCAGCCAACTCAGAAGCTGACATACGGTAAGGTGTCATAGACACAGGCTTCGTTCCTGGAACAAGATCAATAGAAAATTTAACTTCTCTCTCCGGTGGTACATCAGGAATTTCATCAGGGAAAACTTCAGGAAATTCACACACTACTTGCAACTTATCAATCACTGCTTGATTCTCCAAAGATAAGGACGCCATCAAGGAAAACATCAAGATCCCATCACGTTCTAATTGCTTCAGCTGCTTAGTAGACAAAAACTCTGCTCCACTTTCTTCTTCGGCAGAAGAAAAAATACACCAACTTACTAAAACAATTAATGTGAACATGGTTGTACTCCAACCAGTTCATACTAGGGATTACACAACAAACAACAAACAGGACAACTCAAATACAGTACAAAACTGTAATACGACACAACGCGACTCTACTACTTGGCCGGACGGACCGACCTGCTCTGATACCAATTGTAACACCCCGTTTTCCCAACATAAAAATTTCATTTAAAAATCAGAGTATTTTGATCACAACGGAATGTCACATGCTTCATTTAAATCATAAAATGGATAATAATAATTATCCTTCAAATTCAACATCATGAAAGATCTTAAACTATTGCAGCGGAAAATAGTTCAGCATTTAAAAGTCTTGGCACGTAGGCCTTATTGAAAAATCTCATAAATTAGTTCATAAAAGAGACACGTAAGGAATAGAAGTAAAAGCAAGCCCCCATCCCGTTACGTATCAGAGCACCTAGACACCAACTGAGAGTCCACTCTTGAACGCCTCTAATCTTTATTACCTGCACATTACCCACGGTCGAGGCAACATATACGCAGAAGGGGTGAGATTTCATAATCAATACATTAAGCATATAATCCAATAAAATGCATTTAACAACTTAAACATTAATAACATATCAACAATTAACAATTGGCATATTTTTCATTACATAACAAATACGATCATCAAATACCATTACTCATTTTTCATCACAAATCATAATCAACTTAACACTCAACTTGACGACACAACTCATCCTTGACCATGCAACTCTATCAACTCAACAACAACCTAACAACACGACTCATCCTTGACCATGCAACTCTATCAACTCAACAACAACCTAACAACACGACTCATCCTTGACCATGCAACTCTATCAACTCGACAACAACTCGACAACTTAGACATCATGAACTTCTTGATATGCAAATGCATGTGGTACCATTCAGCAACAAAATGAGCATAATAGGCTCTTCAACGTGTGAGCACAAAGGCTGCCGGGCCTAAAGCCCCCAACTTTAATGAGCACAAAGGCTGCCGGGCCTAAAGCCCCCAACTTTAATGAGCACAAAGGCTGCCGGGCCTAAAGCCCCCAACTTTAATGAGCACAAAGGCTGTCGGGCCTAAAGCCCCCAACTTTAATGAGCACAAAGGCTGCCGGGCCTAAAACCCCCAACTTTAATGAGCACAAAGGCTGCCGGGCCTAAAGCCCCCAACTTTAATGAGTATGCAATGAACTCAACTACCAACAACTTAGACAACGACGTGTACAACTCATACGACTCATAATCATGGGCAACTTCTTAAATTCCAACAACATAGACCGACTCATGCAACCTCAAGACACTAACAGTCGACAACAGAGAACAGCAGCAACATACAACATTTAACATCACTTGAATGTGTTAACATTCACATAAAGAATTAATTACATCAATATAAATATCACAAAACTTCATTATAGCATTCATGCATCAACACTTCTAATTTCAGTCACCATAACAGACTTCTGGAGCTTATGGAAGCATCCTAAACAGCTCTCTAACTTACTTCTAAGGTCATCTCAAGACTACACGTGCGAAAGGTTCGCATCGGGACAATTTTGGGCAACTAACAGCCTAACTCGCAGTGGCGAGTAACTTCACTCGCAATGGCGAGCGAAATGTGCATTCTGGGTGCCTACGTATTTACTCGCAGTGGCGAGTTATTCTGCTCGCAGTTGCGAGCTCACAGGTCACTCGCAGTTGCGAGTTGTGTTGCTCGCAGTTGCGAGTTCTGGGTTCTAGCTCGCAGATGCGAGTGTTCTTGCTCGCAGATGCGAGCGATGAATGTCAGTACGGCCAGAAACCTAAAAATCACAACTTTTCACCTATATTCATGATTCCTTCATCCAAATAGCATCTAATTATCATCTTAAGTAATATCTAAGGTCTGTACACTAATTTTGCATCAATCTAACATCTGTTCTTGATTCATTCATCAAAATTGATCCTAAACCTAATTCTCAATTCTCACCAAAACTTAACCTAATCATGCTAAATTCATCCTATAGAATCATACTCTTAATAGTAATGAAAATTAGTCTCACCCTTACCTGGTTATGATGAAATCGCAGCTCTCCCTCTAGTTCTCCTCTTTTCTGACTTTTCTCCCTTTTTCTCCAAAAACGTACGTATTCTGTTTTCTAACTTCTGTTATCTATTTATCTCTCCTAATTACTCTTATCACTACTAATTGCTCATCTCACAACACAGCCTAATTTTCATATTTTTATTTTATTTATCAAATCTTATTTTATTTAATAATAAAATAAGTCATAACAACATAACAACTTCACCACAACAAAATATCCCTCACAATGCAATTATAAATCGTATATATAAATATATTTTAAATAATCGAATAATTAAGACGGGCGTTACACCTTGACTGTCTCAAATCCAATGACTTTCATTTGCATAGTGGCAAGTAGGGTATGACGCCTGCTAAGAGCATCTGCAACAACATTTTGAACTCCCGCCTTATGTTTTAGTAAGAACGGATAAGCTTGTAAAAACTCACTCCAAGCGGCATGTCTGCGATTGATCTTTTGTTGGGAATTCAAATGCTTTAGAGCTTCATGATCAGAATAAAGAATAAATTCTTTATTCAACAAGTAATGACTCCAATGTTGCAAGGCTCGGACAATGGCATAAAATTCTTTATCATAGGTTGAGTATCTAAGTTTACCATTGTTGAGCTTTTCACTAAAGAAGGCTATAGGATGGCCTTCTTGACATAGAACCGCGCCAATTCCTGAATTGGAAGCGTCACAACTTACTTCGAACACTTGGTCAAAGTTGGGAAGGGCTAGCACTGGTGTTTCAGTCAAAAGTTGTTTTAGGTTGTCAAAACTTTTTTGTGCTTGCTCGGTCCATTGGAGTTGATCTCCCTTTATGCAATCTGTAAGCGGGGAAGCAACAGAGCTAAAATTCTTGATGAACCTTCTATAAAATGAAGCTAATCCATGGAAACTTCTAACATCATGAATTGACTGTGGAATAGGCCAACTGTTGATGGCTTCAACCTTGCTGGGGTCAACTTGAATACCTTTAGCTGTGATTATGTAACCCAGGAAAGTAACTTCGTTGGTTAGGAAGGAACATTTCTTCAAATTTGCATAGAGTTTTTGTTCGCGAAGAGTTTGTAACACTTGTCGAAGCTGCTCTAAGTGTTCCTCCTTGTGTTTGCTGTAGATCAAGATATCGTCAAAGTAGACCACTACAAACTTGCCAATGAATGATCGAAGTACTTGATTCATGAGACGCATGAAGGTACTTGGAGCATTAGATAACCCAAAGGGCATCACTGTCCATTCATATAAACCATCTCTGGTTTTAAATGCAGTCTTCCATTCATCTCCTGGCCTAAGCCTGATTTGATGGTATCCACTTCGAAGATCGATCTTTGAAAAGATGGTGGCACCATGCAACTGATCTAATAAATCATCAAGTCTAGGTATCGGAAATCGATACTTGATGGTAATCTTGTTGACAGCTCGACTATCAACACACATTCTCCAGCTTCCATCCTTTTTGGGGACTAAAATTGCAGGAACAGCACAAGGGCTAACACTTTCTTGTATTAGTCCTTTCCTCAGCAATTCTTCGACTTGACGTGTAATTTCAGCATGTTCTTGTGGACTCATTCTATAAGCTGGTCTATTAGGAATGACAGCTCCAGGAATAAAGTTAATAGCATGTTGAATGTCTCGCATTGGCGGCAATCCTTGTGGAACAGCTTCTGGTACAACATCTGGGAATTCACTGAGCATTTGTTCAATTTCTACTGGAAGGACAGTTTCTGCATTTTCTTCGAACAATAGGATAAAGCTCATGGTTTGGACTTCATCCACAGCTTCTTTGAATTGAGTCTTAGTGATTAAAGACACTAATGGCTTGGACTCAATTTTGTTTTTATCAAGTCCACTCGGTGGTAATGGAGTTAACTTGATTTTTACTCCATCTTTGACAAAGGAGTAGGTGTTGGCATAACAATCATGATGAGCACGACGATCGTATTGCCAGGGTCTTCCAAGGAGAAGATGACATGCATCCATTGGAACAACATCACACCAAACTTGATCTTGATACTTCTGACCAATGGAAAAATTCACAAGGCAACGCTTCGTAACCTTCACTTCACTACCTTTGTTGAGCCATTGTAGTTTGTAAGGATGAGGATGAATTTGTGTTGGCATCTCTAACTTCTCTACCATGTAGTTCGATACCACATTTTCACAACTACCACTGTCTATTATAACATCACAAACTTTTCCAGCAGTGGTGCAACGAGTATGGAAAATGTTTTTCCTCAACCAATGCTCTTCTTGAGCTGACATTGTATGTAGGCTTCGTCTGATCACCAGAGACTCGCCATGGTCAGCAAAAATGAGCTCTTCATCATAAATTGGCTCTAACTCTTCTTCTTTTTCAGGTTCATCTTGGTTTGTTTCCTCATCAACTTCTTCATAAGCTTCGCCTTTGATGATGGTGATGGTTCTTCGTGTTGGACAATTTGAAGCTATATGTCCAAAACCTTGACATTTGAAACACTGGGTAGCTTTGGGTTTATTTACTGTGGTGGGTTTAAGAGAAGGTTTTGTAGAAGTACTGGGCTGATCGTTATTTGTTTTGCGGGGATAAGAAGAATTCTCAGTGGAGGAAAAATTCCTATAAGAATGCTTCTTGGGTAAATGTTTCTCCACTCTTATGGCTAAACGAATAACATCGTCTAATGTCCAGTATTGTTGGAGTTGAACTGGATGAGCAACGTCAGTATTTAATCCACCAAGGTAACGAGCGATTGTTTGCTCCTCCCTTTCATGAATGTCGCACTTCATCATTAACTTCTCAAATTCTCTAGTGTATTCTTCTACAGACAAGTTTTTCTGACGAAGGCTCTGTAGTTGAATAAAATTATCTTGATAATAATGAGAAGGCAAGAACTTTTTGCTTAGTTCTCGACGCATTTTCTCCCAAGTCTTGATCTTGCTTTTTCCTTCACGGGCTCGCTTTGTTTTTAGATTTTCCCACCAAATGGAAGCATGCTTCTTCAATTTGACAGCAATGATCTTGACTTTCTTTTCTTCAAGTATCTCTTTATACTCAAAGACCCGTTCAACAGTTTGGAGCCAATCAACGAACTCATCTGGATGTAGCTTTCCTTCAAAATCAGGAATATCTACCTTGATGTCGTTGTCTCTGAATGATTGTCTTTGTGGACGACGACTTCTTAATGATGATGATTCGCTACTTGATTCATCAACGTCTGATTGCATGTGTTGGGCTTCCAATTGTGCTTGTTGTGCATTTACAGTTTCTTGTAACTGTTGGATTTGTCTTTTCATTTCTTCCATTTGAATATCTCTAAGTGTTTGGTCGTTTCTTCTTGGAGGCATGTTTTTTTTTTTGAAGGGCAAAATGAGTATAAGTACTAAAAAAATAGAATAATTCTTTTCTGATGTGGAAGATCAGATTAAACTGCAACCACAGAGCATAATAGGAAATTTCTATAATAATAGCACTAAAAGAAAGGATTTCTTTAAAAAATCACAATTTTCAACAGGGGTAAAATTGTAATTTCAGAAAGAACAGGGGCACTTTTGCAATTTCAAAAAATACAGGGGTAATTCTGCAATTTTTGAAAGCTGAGGGGCAATTTTACAATTTATGAAAGTTAGGGGCAATTTTGCAATTTCTGAAAATTTTGGGGCAAAATTGCAATTTCGGAAATGTTTTGGGGCAAATTTGTAATTTCTAGGAATTTTGGGTGACTGGGTGATGACGTGGCACAGGGTGACACGTGGCAGCGATGTGGTGGCTGACTTGTCGATGACTGGACAGGTCAGGTGTGATGTGTCAGGTTGACACGTGGCGGTAAGTGATTGGCTGGAAGTGACACGTGGCAGCTGAGGTGGCTGCTGACTGGTCGTCTTCAACCTCTGACTTCCGTGGCGGCGGGTGGTGGTCCGGCGAGAACTTCGGCGAGGCGTTTGACGGCTCGTGGAGGCTCCGTTGGTGACAAAAACCTCCAGTCCAAGGTTTTTCGGCCTTCCGAACGCAATGGCGGCGTTAGTTTTGTGAAAAAATGGCCGCAAAGTAGAGTTTCGAGGGTGGCAGCTCTTAAACTCTAAGAACAGCCTTAGAAAACTCAAACTTTCCGTTGATTCTTGCACTCAAACTCAACTCCGGATTTGGAACCTTGCTCTGATGCCAAAATGGCTCAGAAGCCAAGAGAGAATCCACTCTCTAACTCTCAAATGAGAAAACTCAAGTTTTTATATATTTCAAATTGTGAGAATACATGAAGGAAATGGCCTTATTTATAGTAATCCTAGAGGCCATGGTAGTTGAAATAGTAATGGACACAAATTAGTAAATGGCAAACATGGCTTGTTGGACTTATTGTAAATAATAGAGTGGTGGAATATGAGGTAAGGGATGATGCAAGATAGGACTTGTTGTTAATAGTAGAGTGGTGGAATATGAGGTAAAGGATGATGCAATTAATCTGTATCAGTTTCAATCTAGTTCACTCACCAAAATATTTCTTGATCAGACAAGTTTCTCTGGTACACTGCCAGTATCCATTGGAAAGCTTAGTTCTTTAATCTCTCTATCAATTCCAGTTTGGATATATTCCTTCTTCACTTGGCAACCTCACAAGACTCAAGCAGATAATACTTGGTGATAACAAATTTAGGGGTGACCCTTCTGCATCCTTTGCCAATCTTACAAAACTAAGTGTTTTGGATATTGGTAACAAGGAATTTACTATTGAGACATTCGCATGGGTAGGTAAGCTTTCATCATTAACTGTCTTAGATATATCATCAGTCAATATTGGCAGTGACATTCCATTATCTTTTGCAAATCTCACCCAGCTACAATATTTAGGTGCAACAGATTGCAATATAAAGGGTGAAATTCCATCTTCGATAATGAACCTAACAAATTTAGATTTCTTGAACCTATGCTCTAATTTTTTGCATGGAAATCTAGAGCTTGACACATTTCTGAAGCTCAAAAAGCTAACTTTCCTTGATTTGTCATTCAACAAACTGTCATTGTTTAGCGGAAAAAGTTCTTCCCATATGACAAATTCTCGACTTCAATTCTTACAATTGGATTCATGCAATTTAGTTGAAATTCCAACATTTATAAGAGATACGGCTGATCTGGAATTTCTTAGTTTATCAAACAACAATATAACATCGATACCGAATTGGTTGTGGAAGAAAGAAAGTCTACAAGGCTTAAGTGTTTACCACAATTCTTTGACAGGAGAAATACCCTCAACCATATGCAATCTCAAATCACTCACGAATCTTGATTTATCGTTCAACAAATTAAGCGGCAATGTTCCTTCATGTATGGGGAACTTTAGCCAATCTTTAGAAATTCTAGATCTAAGTGTGAACAAATTGTCTGGCCTCATTCCTCAAACATACATGATAGGAAATTCCCTTCAGCAGATTGATTTCAGCAACAACAATATGCAGGGTGAGTTGCCAAGGGAATTGGTAAACAGCAGAAGGCTTGAGTTCTTTGATGTTAGCTACAACAATATCAATGATTCATTTCCATTCTGGCTGGGAGATTTACCTGAGTTGAAGGTATTGTCTTTAAGTAACAATCAATTTCATGGAGACCTTAGGTGCTTTGGCAACATGACATGCACATTTTCCAAGCTTCACATCATTGATCTTTCTCACAATGAGTTCTCTGGCAGTTTTCCAACAGAAATGATCCAAAGATGGAAAACAATGAAAACTACCAACATAAGTCAATTAGAGTACGAGTCTTTCTCGTGGACGTCCGATATTGCAAAAGGTTATTATACAGCCGAAGATAATTTTTATTCGTTCACAATGTCAAACAAAGGGCTGGTCATGGTTTACGATCACCTTCAGAATTTTTACTGCTTAATAGCCATTGATATTTCAAGCAACAAAATCAGTGGAGAGATACCACAAGTGATAGGCGATTTGAAGGGACTTGTTTTGCTCAACTTGTCAAATAACCACCTTATTGGCAGCATTCCATTTTCCATAGGGAAGCTTTCAAACCTTGAAGCACTAGATCTTTCTCTCAACAGTCTCTCGGGGAAAATTCCCCAACAGTTGGCACAAATCACCTTTTTGGAGTACTTAAATGTGTCCTTTAACAATCTCACAGGTCCTATACCACAAAATAATCAGTTTTCTACATTTAAAGGTGATTCATTTGAGGGCAACCAAGATTTGTGTGGGAATCAGTTGTTGAAGAAGTGTATAGATCATGCAGGGCCTTCTACTTCTGATGGTGATGATGACGACTCGGAATCTTTCTTTGAATTATACTGGATAGTAGTTCTGATTGGATATGGCGGTGGACTTGTTGCTGGAGTTGCATTGGGAAACACTTACTTTCCGCAGGTATTTGAATGGTGTAGAGATTACCTTGGCGTTTCATTTATAATATTTCTTAATAAGATTTTTAAGAGACATTAGTGAGTTGTTTTTATGTTATAGCTTAAAAGGGTCTTGTGAGTCCAATATTTGTTTTAGTTTCCTTCTGTTCTTGTAATTGCATTCTGTAAGAGTTTCCTTTGTATGTAAAAGCAATAAAGGTTGTTTGAAAGAGCGTGGTTTGAATTACATTTTGATATTTTAGTGAGGTTTAATCACAACACCAAAAAGTAGAATTCTGTGTCCTATATGAATTGAATTGTTATATGTGTAGTCTTCTTTTTCTGCTAGTTATTTTTACTCCAACATTGCAGTTGTAATAGATTATGCAATATTTATTTAATTTCTTCATTATATGTATAATGGAGGATTCTACCCTGCACCAATATCTCCAAGATGGTCCACAGTGCCAGAAAAGATTTTCAAATCTCTATCAAAACAAAAATGAAATAATTTGCATCAAAAATCAATTTCATGTTACCACAATTTATATGCCTTATGTTATCAATTTACAAGCTTTCTCTTAATAACTTAAACGGAAGATTCCAATAACGAAATTTTCCATTGATGGCTGAAAGTGGCAAACCATTTACTGAGCTCAAAATTTGTTCCTGAAGCTCATGGACAAGTCCTGCACAATCAAGTAATTATAGAAACTAATAAAGTAATTTATTTTCTTCTTTTGTTGGTGTAATTGCCTCTAGTATGAATGTGCTTTGTATGAAGTTTTGTTGTTGAAAGACTTGCAACGAAGGTTATGAATTACTTGTAATTCAGATTTGTGGTAAAAGTGAGTGTCAGAGACAAAGTTACCTCATGTGCATCAATATGGACTGCATCTCTCTCCTATGTTTCTATCTAAAGGGTATCAAGATAGTCTCAAAGTGAAGGGCTTAAGCCAATTGGAAAGGAATAGGAACAAATAAATAAGTGTCACCTTTACCGATTATGGTGTTTAAACTCGGGTTTGACCGGAAGGTAAGTAAGCTCTGGAAAAGGTTTGTTGCATCCAGGGTTCGAAAACAGTTCTCTCGATTATTCAACCATGTCTCCCGATGAATTTGTATTCGTTTTTCTACCACTTAAACTCAACCACTTGGTTTCTCTAATAACTGTCATAAACTATCAAATCACTACAATCACATAATTTTGTCATGTATTACTTCCTAAAAATAACTACCATTAGAAAGATACTCCTACTGTGTGTCTGTGACATAGTTTCCTATGTTGTCTATCTGATTCAATGATATATTATCACATTATGTCTAATACTAACTTTTTGGAATCCAAAATGTTACATTTTGTTGCCCGATCAACAAGCTTTGCTAACCCAGTATCTAAATCATCCCGCTCTTCCATTGATTTCAGTATCACTTTCTTTTGTTCTGATGGGTCCAAACACTGTATTTACAATATTATAGTGTGAAAGAAAAATATTAATCTTCCTCTTACATATCTTTGAATACAATATATCACTTATACTTACCAATACTGCTAATTGCTGCTTGTCATTTTTTTAGCTCATTCTGTGCTGCGTTACTAAGGTCCTCCTACTTTAGTAGAGACAAATTTCTTCAAACACAGATTACTTTAAGCTTAAAATTAAATCGTTCATCAACAATCGTGTATGGTGTACCCTTCATTAGGAAAAAATATCTAGATATTTGATTTCTAAGATTTCAACAAGCTAAAATTGATTGGTAATGAAAGATAGAACATTAATTCTTTGTTGTCAATCACGGATTGGGAAAAAAGTGGTTTGTTCAAACTTTCTACGCAACACTAGAGCGCTATGAAAAGTAGCCGCTATTTGACAAACTGCTTAACAGTACCACAAGATGGATTATTAAGAGGAAACTTGACAAATGTTCTTAGCAGTTGAACATGACCTTCTTGATATTGTCCTTTAGTGCAGGCAGGGGTCTAACAGCAGCATTAGCTCCAGGTGCACGGGTACTACGTCCAGGAATATCTTGAAAGCACTGGAGATTTCAAAGCTTCTTCTAAGGCAGCCTTGAAGAGGGCAACGAGAAAATTGGCTGAGATGACGGTACCCAGCCGCCACTCCCGCTTCGCCACGAGAAACAGCACCACTTGTCATTGAGCCACTGTTTGAAGTCTAAGGTTCCATGTAGAACCTTGCCCTGAGTGCAGCCAAATGTGCATAATAGGCTGGGGGCACTGCAATTATAACACAACACAAATTGTTAACAGAACACAACATAAATAACTATGAATCTTATTAGTTTCTTATATATAAAGAAAATGGAAAACTTACCAATAGAAACAGAACGGGTGCATCTGGCATATCTGCAGTAAATAATCAAAGATGACACCACATTAAAATGATTTCAGAATGAAAATTTGTGAATTTAGAAATTAAGAAATGTGAAGGTATGAGAATCAAACAACTCTGGATCAAACAACTGTTGACATATTTTAAAATTGTAAACAACTGTTGCTATGTTTTAAAAAAGCAGAATTGTGAAGTTTGATGTGAAGTGTGATAAACAAACAAAATTGTATACAACTTACGTGTTTAAAGAATTGGAAGTTTAGTTTGGAGGCATTTGATAAACAAACAAAAGCAGTAGAGCTGAAAAAAACAAGGGAAATTCCAAATCGGATTACAGGTAAGTTACTTACGTGTAGCAGAGGTTATTAGTTAGACTTTGTAGACCATCTGCACAAACATTATTTTCATCCCACATCACATGGTAGTGAGCTAGACGGCTTGTGCCCTGCAAATTTCGTTGACGTAGTAAGAACAAAAAACAATAATTCAACTTCAATTATTTTACCAACAAAAGAAGAAATTTTTTTACCTGAATACCAGCAAGGCTGCAAATATAAAAGTCAAATTCTGTTGGATGGCAGATCTTAGAATCCACAACTGTGCCTGAATCGAAGATCATACTTGGTAATTTCGGGCCAATCTTGAGAAGCAAAAACCTACAACATCGAAGAGCATTATTTAAAATTGAGAAAGTATAAAACTTATATTCAAGCTTGAGTTGCTTGGAATTAAAACAAATCACATATGTACAAAACATTCAGCTGCTATTGATGGGCTTGAGTCCTCTGCAGGGTGTGGATGAGTAACATCAGCGCCAAAAATGATCGTAGGCCTGTCACTAACTAGTGGAATGCGTCGAGAAAGTGCATCAACAAGCACTGTATTCCTGTCCTCAACCTTCACATTGATTTTCAAAGAAACATTTGCAAGGTACTGCTTGCTCATCTTAAATACATGTTTAGTTAAACAGTGCTGGGAAATAACCCCCAAGTCAGTTTCACATATCCTTTTCAGGTCACCTGCATATCAGATGTTCACCGACAATTAAGTTACTTGCTATCCTCTGGACTAAAGGCAGACCAGGTCTGTAGGGGTCAAATTTTGTGAACTTCTATTATGTAATTATGTTGGTCTAGTAAATCATTTAAAAAATAGGAAGGATGAGTGACTCTGGGCCAATTTAATTATATAACTAAGGATATGACAACTTAATGAGAAAAAAATGAGATTGAAACATTCAATACTAATGCAAATTAGAAAACAAGTGGCAGAGAGAAAAAGTAAAAGTTGCAGTTTTTATGTCAGGAATTAACTATTTAGACGCTACTGATTTACTGCAAGCTGAAACTCCAGTTCCTAAAGGTAAATTCAGATACTAGCTAAGTGAAGAAAAAAATTCAGTTGAATATGGTAGGGGAGTAAAAGTAAATGTCAAAGAATCATTTACCATAAAGAGAGCCATTATTATCGGGCAATATAACAATGAGCAGGTCAAGCTCTTTGTCTTTAGGCAACTTGCTCTTCGCATTATGATACCGCGTTTTAAGAACTTTCTCTACTTGTTCAGGACGAGCACTAAGGGCAGGACCTAAAGAAAATAAAAATAAGAAAGACGAAAAAGTATTGGCAAGGACCTAAAGAAAACTTACATTGATGTAGAGGAGGATTGTGATGACATATTGGAAAGTTTCCCCATGCGAAGTGTCACAGACAGTGATAGAAGGGCTGTTAATATTACCATCAATAGGTAAAGTACTAAGCAGTCTTTGTATAATCTTTTTGTTTATCTGGATATCCTCATAACTAGCATCCATGGTTTCCACGTTGTGCAACATTGGAACTGAGCTTACCAGCGATGACCGTTGTACTCTAACTTCGGTTTGTTGTAAGCTCTAATCAATATAGTGCTTTGTAATGCTTATTTTACTAATGACCAACTTATTTTTAACAGCTACCCATATGGTCATGAGGAGCTTGCTGTCTGTGAGGACATTGATCAGGTATGATTTGCATCGCAATTGTGTTAAACGTTTGGTTGTTGCATTGCTGATGTACAGTGTTTTCCCTCTTTCAATTTGTATGCTTCTTGGACCCATGTAGATTGTGTTTCTTAGGGCAGTAGATTATTTATCGATTTTTTTATTAGTAGCTAAGTCAGTGTAATGTGCTGCAACTATATTATTCCTCTTATCCCTGGTTTAACTGCCGTTGCATGACCTTAAACATGTACCTCCAGGAGCTGCCCTACTTGTAGATGATTCTTGTTTTAGGGATCTCATTGAAACTTTCATTTCATATTTTTGAGCACTTTCATTTGTTACTTCATTTGTAATTTTAGTTGCTTTTGGCTACCAATTTCTTGTTGGTATCGGCCCTGAAATATTTGAGATTCATCCTTGTTGTCTATATCATCCACTGATTTCTAGTTTATTTCTTCTAGTATTGCTTTTTTAGCCTTAATTATCTTACACGTTTGCTCGCGTAGGTTCGTGCTGTTATGGAAAAATACCATCCTTATCAATCTATCTTTGCGAAGTTATCGTATGGCGAGAGCCAGATGCTTGACAAGGCATTCTATGAGGAGGAGGTCAAGAGGCATTGCTTAGCATTTGAGCAACAGGTTTATTTTTTTAACAGTTCAGAATATCATAATATTATGCTGGAAGGATATTGTATAGTGTACGTATGTTGTATTCATTCACTAAGCCATCCTAATTTGTCTATATTTGCAGTTTCACTATGCTGTGTTCTTCGCATATATGAGGTTAAGGGAGCAGGAGATCAGAAATCTTATGTGGATTTCAGAATGTGTGGCTCAGAATCAAAAGTCGAGAGTTCATGACAGTGTTGTCTTCATATTTTAGTCTGATTGATTACTCATTGTTATAGCTTGTACGTTTGTTTCGACAAATTGTTGTGTTCCTGCATTCTACACCCGAGTTGCCGATCAGTATAGACTAGACAGTCACTGGTTAGAAGATTGTGATACAAATAAGTAAAATCTTCTGTAATGTAGATGGGAGATCTTTTGTCAAATTTGATTAAATTATGTTCAGATTTATAAACGGTTATATTGAATTTGAATGTTGTGAATTGTGATATTTGTAATAAATTTTCGTATGGAATAAACTTTGGTATAGGCATTACTTGAGTAGCTCTCGTATCATGGGGTATAGTACACTCTTAATGCTCCTTGGATACACAACACCGAAGGTAGATAAGCTAGAAGCAATGGAATGCTATGCTACTTTTGTTTTTTGTGTAAATTGGGTATCTTTCGCACGCAGTTTAGGAGACTAATCCTGCCCCAAATGGAAGGCAAACAATCCCTAAAAATTTATCTCTCAATGAACATAATTAAAAGAGATGTCTATAGCATAGAAGCAATGTGATGCTACTTTTCACGTTGCCCTCACTACTGAACATAAAATATCTTCCATTTTTTTCAAAAGTATACATCAGGACTGTACAAATTTTTTTATTATAGAATTTTAATGGATGATTTTAAACCATTACAGATAAAGATGCATTTTGACAAGATCAAGATAAAACTGAAGTTTTTACAATGACAGAATATATACGACGATTACTATTTGTGGTCCTATAATTCATTTTTTTATTAAAAAAATGTACATAAAAATTATGTTATTTCAATTATGCATGCTTAACTTTTAATTATAATTATTTACACTTGAATAGAAGGTAAGCGGCAAACAAGCTGCGTCGCTTAAAATTATATTCAATATTTTTGTGCAAGCTCTTAAATTGATAGTCAGTTCTAGATTAAAGGTTTATGCATACAACCAAATAATAAAATATTGAGTATATGAAAGGGAAAAAAAAATTGTTGTGTCTAATACGAAATAAAATTGCACAGTAATAATTGACTAAGTCAAAATATTAAATTGTTTTCCAAAATTGCAAGTAGGAAGATAATTGGAGGAAATTGCTGAGTCAAACAATAGAGACAAATGTACAGAAAATTAGAAAACAAAAGCTATCAATGGACAGAAAGTGAAATTTGTGGAAAATAAGAAATTCTCACTACATGATAAAACATCAAATAAAACATCAAATAGACCTTGTCTATTTTATTGGCCTCATAATTTGATTGGAGATCATATTATGTTACATCAAAGTCTTGTATAATATGCATTGGTATGAAATAAATACAATAAAGATTAAATAAAATTGTAGAATCTATGATAAAAGCCAAGATTCAAATACCTTTCTGGAATTTAAACAATAATGCAGACAAAGTTTCTTTGGAATTGATCAAATTAGCCTCTCCAATGGGCTAAGCCAAGATATAGACATGTGATGTTAGTCCTAAACCAAAATGCACGGTCAATGATAATCAAGTTCACTACAAAACATTTTCATTTACTATAAGAATCACTTAGCTTGTGTCTTGCATTTCATCCAAAACATTCAGTTCAAAATATTAAAATACAATGGTGTTTCTCAGGTCTCTTGTTTCGTTATTAAAATTTCTTTTCCTTTATTCAATTTTCTCTTTCACATTTACTACATCTTTACCTCACATTCAGCCAAAGTGTAATCAATATGAAAGCCATGCCTTGTTGCAATTTAAGGAAGGCTTTAAGATCAACAAGATTGCCTCTGAGAATCCTCTCAGTTCTCCTAAAACAGCTTCTTGGAATTCCAGCACAGATTGCTGCTCATGGGATGGCATTAAATGTCATGAGCACACAGATCATGTGATTCACATCGATCTTAGTAGCAGCCAACTCTATGGTACAATGGATGTAAATAGCAGTCTATTTCGCCTTGTGCACCTTCGAGTTCTTGATCTTCCAGACAACGACTTCAACTACTCTCAAATCCCATCCAAGATAGGTGAGCTATCACAACTAAAACATCTGAACCTTTCTTTAAGCTTTTTTTCTGGAGAAATTCCACCACAAGTTTCACAATTGTCCAAGTTGTTATCTTTTGATCTAGGCTCCACTGCTATATATAGTCCAAAAGGTAGTACAAACAATTTGTTGCAACTCAAATTGTCCAGTCTCAAAAGCATAATTCAAAACTCAACAAAACTTGAGATCCTTTTTCTTTGTTTAGTGAGTATTTCATCTACTTTACCAGACACACTCACAAATCTAACTTCATTGAAACAACTATCTCTTTACAATTCTGAATTGTATGGTGAATTTCCAGTTGGAGTATTTCATCTTCCAAACTTGAAAGTTCTGGATTTGAGATATAATCCAAATCTCCAAGGTAGGCTGCCTGAGTTTGAGTCTAGTTCACTCACCAAGTTAATACTTGATGATACGGGTTTCTATGGTACACTGCCAGTATCCATTGGAAAGCTTAGTTCATTAATCGCTCTATACGTTCAAGATTGCCATTTTTTTGGATATATTCCTTCTTCACTTGGCAACCTCACACAACTCAAGCATATATTACTTGAAGGTAACAAATTTAGGGGTGACCCTTCTGCATCCTTGGCCAATCTTACAAAACTCAGTGTTTTGGATATTGGTAACAATGAATTTACTATTGAGACCTTCTCATGGGTAGGTAAGCTTTCATCATTAGTTGACTTGGATGTATCCTCAGTCAATATTGGCAGTGACATTCCATTATCTTTTGCAAATCTTACCCAGCTACAATATTTAAGTGCAGTAAATAGCAATATAAAGGGTGAAATTCCATCTTTGATAATGAACCTAACAAATTTAGTTGTCTTGGACCTGTCCGATAATTTTTTGCATGGAAAGCTAGAGCTTGAGACGTTTCTGAACCTCAAAAAGCTAGTTTTTCTAGATTTATCACATAACAAACTGTCATTGTTTTTTGGAAAAAATTCATCCCATTTAACCAATTCTGGACTTCAATTCTTACAATTGGATTCATCCAATTTAGTTGAGATTCCAACATTTATCAGAGATCTGGCTGATCTGGAATTTCTTGAATTGTCAAACAACAGCATAACATCGATACCCAATTGGTTGTGGAAAAAAGCAAGTCTACAATTCTTAGGTCTTTCCTACAATTCATTGACAGGAGAAATATCCCCATCCATATGCAATCTCAAATCACTCACGAAACTTGATTTATCGTTCAACAACTTAAGTGGGAACATTCCTTCATGTCTAGGGAACTTTATCCAATCTTTAGAAAGTCTGAATCTAAAAGGGAATAAATTATCTGGCCTCATTCCTCAAACATACATGATAGGAAATTCCCTTCAACAGATTGATCTTAGTAACAACAATCTGCAGGGTCAGTTGCCAAAGGCATTGGTCAACAATAAAAGGCTGGAATTCTTTGATGTTAGTTATAACAACATCAATGATTCATTTCCATTCTGGATGGGAGAATTACCCGAGTTGAAGGTATTGTCTTTAAGTAACAATGAATTCCATGGAAACATTAGGTGCTCTGGCAACATGACATGCACATTTTCCAAGCTTCACATCATTGACCTTTCACACAATGAGTTCTCTGGAAGTTTTCCATCAGAAATGATCAAAAGATGGAAAACAATGAAAACTACCCATACAAGTCAATTACAGTACGAGTCTTACTTGTGGATGACCGATGCAGGACAATATTCTACAACACAAGATAAGTTTTATTCATTCACAATGTCAAACAAGGGACTGGCCAGGGTTTATGAGAAGCTTCAAAATTTTTACAGTTTGATAGTCATTGATATTTCAAGCAACAAAATAAGTGGAGAGATACCACAAGTGATAGGCGAGTTGAAGGGTCTTGTTTTGCTAAACTTGTCAAATAATATGCTTGTTGGCAGCATTCCATCTTCCTTAGGGAAGCTTTCAAACCTTGAAGCACTAGATCTTTCTCTCAACAGTCTCTCAGGGAAAATTCCCCAACAGTTGGCACAAATCACCTTTTTGGAATACTTAAATGTGTCCTTTAACAATCTCACAGGTCCTATACCACAAAATAACCAGTTTTCTACATTCAAAGGTGATTCATTCGAGGGTAACCAAGGTCTGTGTGGGGATCAGCTGTTGAAGAAGTGTGTAGATCATGCAGGGCCTTCTACTTCCGATGATGATGATGATGATGACGACAAAGAATCTTTCTTTGAATTATACTGGACAGTAGTTCTGATTGGATATGGCGGTGGACTTGTTGCTGGAGTTGCATTGGGAAACACTTACTTTCTGCAGGTATTTGAATGGTGTAGAGATTACCTTGGCGTTTCATTTATAATATTTCTTAATAAGATTTTTAAGAGACATTAGTGAGTTGTTTTTATGTTATAGCTTAAAAGGGTCTTGTGAGTCCAAAGCCATAAACATATTAGTCCAATATTTGTTTTAGTTTCCTTCTGTTCTTGTAATTGCATTCTGTAAGAGTTTCCTTTGTATGTAAAAGCAATAAAGGTTGTTTGAAAGAGCGTGCTTTGAATTACATTTTTCTATTTCAGTGAGGTTTAATCTCAGCACCAAAAAGTAGAATTATGTGTCCTATATGAATTGAATTGTTATATATAGTCTTCGTTTTCTGCTAGTTATTTTTACTCCAAAAGCAATAAAGATTATGCAATATTTAATTAATTTCTTCATTATATGTATACTAGAGGATTCTACCCTGCACCACCATGTCCATGATGGTGCACAGTAACAAAAACGTTTTTCAAATCTAAAACAAAAAGGAAATAATTTGAATCAAAAATCAATTTCATGTTACTACAACTCATATGCCTTACGTTATCAATTTACAACCTTCTTCTTAATAACTTAAACAGAAGTTTCCAATAACGAAATATTTTTTTCTGAAATAAATGACCTTGATATTGAGCGTCTATTCATGAAGAATCAAAAATATTTTCCATTAATTGATGGCTGAAATTAATGCGGCAAACCATATACTGAGCCTAAGGGTCCGTTTGGTTCGAGAATTAGGAGGGGAGGAGAGGAATTTTAACGGAGGGGAGGGGAGATATTTTAATTAAAAGTGTGTTTGGTTCACAAGGGGAGGGGAGGAATTTTAAAATTATTTTACTGTTTTACCCTTAAACATAATTAAATAAGGATAATAAAGTAACGAAACAATAACGATGTAATCGATAACAACATGATGTAGACGATGAAATAATGGATTAGTAATAGGGTTGTTACAAGGAGTAATAAAAGTTGTTACAAGGAAAAATTGTTAATAATATGGAATAAAAGTTGTTACAAGAAAAAATTGTTAATAATATGGAATAAAAGTTGTTATAAGATAATATAAGCTATAACCTAATAATAGTAAAAGTTGTTTCATAGATAATATAACATAATAATAAAAAATCTTGTTACGAGGATAATAATGAGATTTTAAATTAATATAAGGATAATTTTGACAGTGCAATAAAATTTGCTCCCTCCCCTCTCCTCCCATCCCCTTCTAAAAATTGAACCAAACACTTCAAATTAAAAATCTCCCCTCCCTTCCCCTCCAAAACTCTCGAACCAAACAGACCCTAAAATTAGTTCCTCAAACACATGGACAAGTCCTGCACAATCAAGTAATTATAGAAACTAATCAAGTAATTTATTTTCTTCTTTTGTTGTTGTAATTGCCTCTAGTATGAATGTGCTTTGTATGAAGTTTTTTTGTTGAAAAACTTGCAACAATGGTTGTGAATTAGTTGTAGTTCAGATTTGAGTTAAAAATGAGTGTCAAACGGTCTTATAAAGAATACAAACATCGAAACAATTCCAATTTAGACTCTGATATATGCCGCTGAGTAAATAAAACGAGCTGAATCTGAAAATGATGAGAAATGATTCATAACATTATATGCTAAAATAATTCAAAATAATACTCTTGGTATTTTATCTTTGACCCGAAAATTATTTTGATCCATTATCATTTTGGTCCAAAAACAATTACTTTCTCTTCAATTTTGTTTTTTTTTTTTTAAAACTACTTTTGAGATCTATTGATCAAATCATTTACAAAGAATTAAACTATTACATTGACTATATTCCCAGAATAAGTTCTAGTTCCCAAATCCTTGAGATTCAACATTCTGATGAGCGTTTCATTATCGCTTTCAGAATAATATTTTCAGGATTGCAATATTTTTCTTCAAATATTTGTTGGTTCCTAGCCATCCAAACCCCATAAGCTATAGATATTAGGTAGATAAAATCTTCCTCCTGCAGAGCATTGAGCATGTAAACTGTCCAGTCTTTTTCTTCAATTTCGTTTATAAACTATAACAATATAATAAGTAGTTTATAATGCAATGTAAGAAAAACAAAAACCTAATTTGAATTGCATATACAGATAACTATTACAAAGAGACAAGTAAAAAAAGGACAAAATGAAATGAAAATGTAGAAGGGCAATTTGGAGAGAAGAGCGAGGTGTAGTAAGGTAGAAGCTTCCTAGCGGTGGGAGAATCCCGTCCCATAATATTGTCATCGCCGTCACTGGTTTGCCTGGAAACCGCCGTGAACATTAATATGCACTTTCTTATGCCCTTACTTTAGTTGACTTGTTGCTCAAGAGATGATAGTTTTTATTTTCAAACGATGATTCTTGCTTTTTAGTGGAATTAGGGTTATAACTAGAATAAGACCGGCCAGATTCTTTTTTTTATGTATCATTTTACTATGTTTTTTTTTTTTTTATCTATTAGTCACCCCATTTAACCGTCATAAAATCAAGGGAACCAAATAAACTTTAATTTTCTTTTGAGCAAACATGTAGATTCTTAAAATTAGTGGTTGGGCATAACACAATTCTACAAAACCGACTTATAAAGTCATGATTGAACCTACTTATAAATACATATTAAGACCATCTTTTATTTGACCGCTTATGTCTTGTACACTTTATTTTATAATATATTGTACCATATGTTAGGTTTGGTTTGTATAGTTTGTGGTTTATGGAAGTTGACCCCTTACACCAATATTTAGGTACCAAGAAGAGATGATGCATGGTTTGGTGTTCTCGCTTGAAGTGCGTACGGGAATAAAATTAAGTTTTTGATTTAATTGTAAATTTCAAAATATTTGAAGGAGGTTTATTTTAAGAACTTTAATTATATGGATAAAAATTGTCCAAGTTTGTGTTTAGAATTGATCATTATTGATAAAAATAAATAAATTTGTAGTGTTTTTCTAATATGAAGAAAGTAGGCATAGTGTCTTGGATTAAAATCCAGAACGTTACGCTCTCTATATAAATTTTGTGAGGAATCAACAAACTAACTATCTAATAACAAACTATAACTAACTAAATCTAATTTACCTAACTCTATATTAACTTTTGTATTCTTTTATTTTTTGCTAACTAACTAAATCTAATTTACCTAACTCTATATTAACTTTTGTATTCTTTTATTTTTTGCCAAATAGTCAAGTGGCTAGAGCTCACACATTTTAAATGTGAAGAAGTGGGGTGTCCCGGTTCGAATCCCGGCACCGACATATAATATATATAATATCCCTACCAACTAAGCTCAGGGGATTTAACTTTTGTATTTTGATAGCCCCACAAACTCATAGTAAGAGAATTCTTTAAAAACTTCTTTTGCTCAGGGGATTTACGAATGTTTAGTTATAATCAACTGCAAAGTGAAACAAAATACAATTTAGCAACTTAGATACCTTTGAATAAAGTAGTAAATAACCATTAGAATAAAAAATTAACCTTGAGTGCATGAACATGAGAAGAAGCAAAATAGGTAAAGTGGAAAATGGCTACCTGGTCTTAATCTGATAGTGATGAGAAATCAAACAAGGTAGGTTGATATCTTTAGGTTTACAACCTAAAAATTAGTTGAATTTTATAGAAAAAGTGAAATTTAATTGGTAACGTTCTAGACTAAGATAATTCAAAATAATACCTTTAGTCCTTTATCTTTCACTCAAAATTCATTTTGGCCTAAACATTTGTTTTGGTACAAAACATATTCAGGGGATATTAAAAAAAAGTTGAATGTTTGGATACTAGAATTTTATTGGGCACTGAAACTCTTGAGACAAAACTAATTCAAATTTAAATCTACTAAACTAAATTAGAAAAATAATGTCTGTGGAAATTACTATTTTGCCCTTCTAAGGGGCATTTTGGTAAATTACAAATTGGACTCCCCCTGCCTATATATGTGAAGGAAAAAAAAAACTAAAGGAGAGAAACGGGAACGGGAGAAGAAGGGGGGAACGCGAACGTGAAAGGAAGGAGAATTCTCCTCCGAAAAACGGCGGCGCCGATTGAAATTCACAGTCCTTCTCATTTCTTTGCTTTCTCTCCAGTATTTTTCGTCTTTCTCTCCGGTTGCTCTATTTCTTAGGTTTGGTTCCTGTTCTGTTCATCATCATCATCATCGCGTTTTTTTTCTTTTTCTGCTTGCATGTCTGTTCTTTGTGTTGTTTTTGTTGTTGTTTTGCCTCTTTTATTTATGTAGCTTGGTTGATTCAGTGTTTGTTTGGTCTGTATGTTGTGTTTGTTTTGATGGATTGAGAGATTTTGGTTTAATTTTCTGTGTTGTTATTTTGGTTTAATTATTTTTTTGAACAATCATTATTCTCTCTCTTTTGTTCATCTGAGATCATGCATGTCTCTAAAAATGCTTTATTGAATCAGTTTTTGTTAATTTAGGTTGGAATCTATGTTTTTTCTTTCAATCGAATTTTGTCTTGAATATCATTATTCAGGATGTTATCTGCTTATCAGAACCTGTTGATAAGGCAAAAGGCTTAACTGTTGCAGAGAGTTTTGGGATTTCACAGGTTAGTAATTAGCCTAAATGTTATTTTGTTGTGTCTTATTGTTGCTTAAGTCCATTAAATTGACTCCAAGTGTTTTCATTGTTTTGAAATAGGATTTGATGTCTAGATTTGGTACTGCTGCTGCACAGACTACCGAGTCTGTGTCTAATCATGGTAATACAAAGAAGACTGGTGCTGCTTTGCCATGTATATACTTCCTTTAGAGCAAATTACTTTCATTTTTAAATTTCAGAGGATCTTAGTAAAATGTGGTTTAATACATTAACATTGTTAGCTTTGATGGTTATAACTGGAGGCACAATTGTGGTTCCTAAATTTGTAATGTTTTGTTCAAAATCTTAAAATTGAAAAATGACTAATCATTAACATTAAGATTGTTTTCAGATATCAAATTTTCTCATAAAAAGACCTTTGCCTATAATTAGTTTTGAAGCAAATTTTTTGATGATTTATGTTCCTAGATTAGTATTCTGGTTTCTTCTCTTTGTTTTTTGAAAATAATATCAGAAAATGAAGATTTCTAATTAATTATGCCTGTTGTTGTATCCTCTATTATATGTATCAAATTTGTTATTTTGAACTATTTCTTTTAGTTATGACAATCAAAGTTGAGTTTAAGTATGCTTCAGTTGAGTTTATGAATTATGTATGAGTGTCCATAGGTTGGCTTCCTTGAGATTCTGAATCAGTCATAGGTGTGACCTGAACATGGATCATAAAACCTGCTTTATTAGAGACAAAAAGTGTACAAATAGACAGACATAGACATTCAAACATAGAAGCACAGATGCACATGTGACTGATAAAGAAATTGTTTGTATTCTATTACCTTTATAGGCTACTATGTGTCTCTTTTGTGCATTCCATTATGTTCTTTGATTTGTTGATAAGAAAAAATCATTTAGCATGGTGATGATGTTCTTTTTCTGTTGAAGCTTCAATTCATCATGTGTATGCATCCCCTTGGAGTTTTGCAAATATGTTTCTTTTCTTTTGTTTTTGTTTTTTTTCCTTTCTAATTAATAATTGACATTATGTCCTACTTATGATGGTTGTTTAGCATGTTTAGCATCATTCATCTGCAGAATATTTTGATCCTCATTTCTGCCGCTGCAATGCTTATAAAGAGTTCTTGAAATTGATATTTGATCAATGATGGGTTTGTCAACCATCAAGTGTTTGCATACTTTTATCTTGTGTGCATTTTTTATAAATGGTACTTCAAATTCATTATGTTCTGTGTGATTTATTACTATGAATCCGCTAAGTACTTTTATCTTGTGTGCATTCTTGATCAAAGGTAAGTCGGTCAGCCAACTCCAATGACATAAATTACTCCCTCTCAATTGGAGTAGACATATGATCACATTGTCAATTTTTGAATCCTTTTTGGTATATTTGATAGAAAATATTCTAATTGTTAATTGTCCTTTCTAATTGTTAGCTTTCATGTGAGCAATAAGAATCATATATAAGTTGGTTGTAATTTTATAGCTCCCACAGATAAGTTGTGAAGTTGAAAAAAATTTAATCATTTCTTTGTGACAGTTTTTTAAAATAAATGATGACATAAAAATACAGTGGAGTACTCAAAATGAATAGAGTCAATATAGCTAAAGAACAATGAGGAAGATAAATGGAATTTTTTATAGCATCTCTGATCTTGATTTATACAGTTTGTATCATGTTGTTGATCCATATGTCTTAAACCAGTCTCATAGAACCTACCTCATATTGTCATGTCATGATCATTCAGCCATTCTCATACTGTCAGCATATCTATGTAAATTGAAAAGAAAAAAGTGTACCCTTTTGAAATTAATCTGTGTTGAAGGATCCAATTGTTATTGTTTTTTTGGTGAAAACCCCTAATTAATCCTGCATTTATTTTTATTTCTGTGTATATTTTCTATTTTTTTTTGTTACTTTGCAGTTTGAGGTGGAGAGGAGTGTAGACACAAGGGTTGAAATTTGTTGTGCAGGGAAGCCAGGGTTGTTGCTATCCACAGTAAACACGTTGGAAGCATTAGGCCTTGAGATTCAACAATGTGTTATTAGTTGTTTCAATGATTTCACAATGTAGGCTTCTTGCTCAGAGGTACATTAGTTACTACTCCCTCGGTTACATTTTATTTGTCGCAATTGTTGTAAAAATGTGTTTTCATTTATCTGCCATTTTTAAAGTTCGATGTATATGTAAATAACTTTTATTTGACGGTTAAAAAGGACCCGAGGGAGTAATATTAATTTTTTTGGATACTTAATTTTATTGCTGATTTTTAATTCATCATATGCCTAATGCTATATATAGTCTTTCTTAGTTAGGTAATCTACTGTATTTAGACAACATATAGTCTTCTCCACTTTTATTTGTTTCTTTCTCATCTATTTTGCTATAGAAGAAACTAGAAAAGCTGGGTCTTCATGTTCTCTTATTCATATCTTTTCTCTTGAGATTTATCTACATTGAAATTGTTCACATTGGCGATTGCAACATATTCATGAATTGCTACTGTGAAAATAAGTCAATTTTAATTTTTAAGCATTTTATTTGTGTCTGTGTATGCGACCAACTATAGTTGTAGAATCATCTCTTGGTTTTCTTTTTTGGTGTCTATTATTTTTCAATTTTAATACGGGTTTTAAATTTTTTTCGGTAAATTAATAATTTTGAGACCCCGTTGCTTTCAGCTGAATATGCATTTGAGGTCATTTCATGTTCTGAATTATATTTTTCTGTGAAGAGTAATTAACTTTGAGCATATTATATAATTGAAATTAGAAGGATTATGTCCATAAGATATCAGGAGGTCATTTCATGTTCTAAATTATATTTTTCTGTGAAGAGTAATTAACTTTGAGCATATTATATAATTGAAATTAGAAGGATTATGTCCATAAGATATCAGCTCATTGTTAAGAGTACGACCTTGTAACATAGTTCAAATTCTCTCATAGACGGTTGTAAAATGATCAGTGTCATCTTAATTAATTATAATTTTAAATCGAAGTGTGTCTTCGTTTTATTGTTTGTAGATTTTGCTTTAACGGCCCCTTCTGAGTTGGAATCGGTTTTGAGGTTGAAGACTGTTAACTACTTTGTTACAAGGAGGCCATGGCTTGGTATGTACAGCGGTGCTAGCTACCATGGCTATTTACTATTGTGTTGTATTTTTTGCTCAGTCAGATTCATTTATAGTTTTTATGTGTTTTCGTTAAAGATCTTTATAGGGTTAATGTGAGACCTGTTGCACCATTTGGTAGTGCAAGTAGAAAGCCTCATGTTGATTCTTCTCTTTTACACCGTTGCTTACCAGAGTTGCTCTTTGAGGTATTGTATTTCACATGATGTTTGTAACTACACTATTTGGTCATGACTTTTTAATATGGTGTGAGACCAGTTACAATGTGCGGGAGTAGTTGGTTTGTTTGCGGTTTTATGCTCATACTTCAGATAACTCATGTGCGATATTTGGCGTGGGTCTGTTTGGTCATTTTATGAAACAACGTTAGAAGACATTAACAAAGCTCTTCGTACACTTGAAACTTAAAAGAAGGCATCGTTTTTACAATATTAAATTAAAAAATCATCTATGTCTCTCACTTGCACAACTTATTGATGGTATTTGGTGCATTATCGTTGATTCTAACGGCTTTGAGAACAGAAACTGTTCTTAAAATAAGAATCAGAAAGGTTTATGGTTAAAAAATCATTATCAAATACAAGAGCAATGTCTCAGAGAGAAATTTATGGAATACATTTTGCAGGTATTTGCTCGAATGACTCCATATGATATGGGAAAAGCCTCCTGTGTGAGTTGAAAATGGCGGTATACAATTCGTAACCCTGTATTTTGGCGCAATTCATGCTTGAAGGGTTGGCAGGTAATGTCATTGGAGGTTTTGAATATGGATCTTCTACTGCTTATAAGTCTAATTTCTGACTACGAAGCCTTTTTATGAAGCTCTCTGGAGCGGTTGAAAACTATAAGATACTTCAATCAAAATACGACGGCTCATGGCGGAAAATGTGGCTCTTACGGCCAAAGGTTGCGATTTGACGGTAAGCACAACTATCTCTTATTTCATAGCCTTATTTCCTGCTCTTCATATTGATTAGTGACCTGTGATGGTTAAGTTTTTTATTGCTATGGGTTTTTTTTGCATACTAATTTCCCTAGATTGTGTGATTATGAAAGGTTAAATTTGAAATGAGAATGGCAATGTCCTGATACCTTGATTTGCTTCAATCCTTCTGTCGATCTTAAGGACATGATGATATCTATTGGTATGTAATAAATATTTCACATTCATTTGCAGTCTGTTCAAGGGAACAGAAACGATGTAGCTACTAGAAATGGGGTATATTTCCTCTTACTAATTTATCATTCTAGGAAGTAATTGAGGTATATAATAAATATTAGAATAGTAGGACTCTCATAATATTAGGACATAGGAATTTTGTTAGATTAGTAGTCTTATTTTTAAAAAAATTATCCAAGACTGAAGCTCAAAAGAGTTAGAATGGGATAGGCACAGGCACATGCACAAGTAATAATCCCTCAGATAATTTTTTTACTCATAAGTGGAAATGGAAATTGTCTATTCTTTTATTTTATTCCTGTGTTTGATATTTCTGATCTTCTTTTATTGCAATCTCCTTAAGTGCTGTTTTTGATCTTGCAGAATAGGTCATCTCCTCTGAAATATGTTTCAAGTGAAGTATGCTTTGAGTTCTTTAAACGTTCTACAAGAATCAGTGAAGAGAGGAAGGAAAAGCTGAAAGATGATTTCTCAAACTACACTGAAGTTGAAAGCGAAAGTAATCATTTCACTGACCCAAAGCTATGGTCTCTTATGGTCAGAATGACATGTTTCCTCTTCATAACATCAAGGTATATCTTGGAATGAATTATTTCGTTTTGTTCTAGAATTTTCTTGGAGCTTTCTTTTGCCTTTTTACTGTTTGAATTTCCTCTTGCAGTCAAATTAAGTCATTCATGTTTACATATTTTTGATTTTCATCTCTTCTTCAGCATGTATTGGATTGACAGTTAACAACAATTTATAATGTAGTTTTTCTATTTGCCTTAATTTTACGACAATTTATTAGATAGGAATGCCAAGGTTTTAATTACAACAATTTGTTTGACACAAAAGAACTCTTCATATAATTAAGATTAATATGTGTCTTATATATCTGAATTCTAATATATGTGTTATGATATCTGAATTAGTTTTGAGGAATTCTTTATTGCATTGGCTTCTACAATTGTCAAGTTGGATAAAATGTTGAAGCTAGAAGATATAGAACTAAAGACCATGTTGGGCTCCTATCTATGTTCGCAATCAGTTCACTTTTAAGCGTACCTATTATGGTTTATGAGACTTGATTTCTGTGGATTTGGTAATGTCCCTTTAAGCTATTATGGTATACTGCAGGCAAGAAGGTTTCTACAGGGTTATATTTGTGAGGGATATAGAATGAGAGAAGAAAATAGTTATGTAGTAACCTGCTGGCAGGACAGGTCTTTGTTTTCAACAATAGTGTGGAGAGCTAGGAAGTAGTTAAGACTAATTTTCAAGCAAGAATAAGAAGGGAATATTAGAAAGAATAAAAATATGATATGAAGTGAAGAAATAGTGGGTAGACTTTTGAGGGTTTTAATTTTTCTCTTTGTTTTTCTTTGTTTGAATGAAAGAGTTTACCAATATGGTAATGAGTATTCATTTCATCATTGTCAATTTAGAGATACTTTTATTTTCCTACTTAACTGCTACTCATTTTGTTCTTCATGAGTTAATATTGACCTCCAAGCTTTTCATTCCTATGATATTCTCTTCTGTGAATTTATTACATAAGCTTTTCTGATATTTTATTACATTTCATTCCCTTCTGTGAATTTCTGAGCATTCTGATGTATTATTACTGATAAAAGTGAAGCACTTTTTATGTGTTTGTATGAAACAATTTGTTCATTCCTATGGCTTGGTTGGAATATCTGAATAAGTGAAACAAAATGAACAAAATAAAATGACCACAGCATTGTTCACACATTTATGATATAGTGAATGAGAGTATTCAAGTGATTAAATCATAAACTATCTTGTCTTTACATGTGTGCCTAATTACTTGCTGTATCCGGGTTTATAAATCAGGTAAATTCTTTGCCTATGTCGGTATGTATGATTTATTCATCATCAATTATAATTTCATATCACTTAGAGATAATCATTATATCATCGTTATGTTGGTCTGCAAGAACTGAGAACTTGACGAACTAGAAACAAAAAAAAAAAAAGTGATTTCAATGAAACTTGACATGTAAAATGTATTTACAATACTATTTTCATGCATTGCATTGTTTTTTTCCTTTAAAATGTCAAATTCATTCTGATTGGAATGTAATGTTTCTTCTGTGATGAGCAGCTTCAGCTGGACTTGGTTTTCTTCAGTTCTGCAATCTAAACAGCTACAGATCAATGTTCATCGTCGGCTTTTCTCTCTTCATAAGTCTATCTGTTCCACAATTTTTCCATGAATATCTCACACTATTTGGACATGGCCCTGCTCATACTGGATCCACCTCGGTGTGTGTGTGTGTGTGTGTGTGTGTGTGTGTGTGTGTGTGTGTGTGTGTGTGTGTGTGTGTGTATCTCACTGAACAAGTTTCCTCTTGCTATAAGGATAACCATCTTTGATTATTATTCTGATTTTCTTGCAATATGCAGTTCAACAATATAGTGCAAGTGATTTTCTCATCTTCAGCAACTGTGGCAAATATAGTTGCTTACTTCTTGGATGCCACCATGAGTCATAAACACGCCTCAACTCACCATGACAGTGGGAGACACTGGTGGGAAAAATTCAGGACCTTCAGGCAGGATATCAGAAGTGATGAGTTCTATGGATTGCCTATGAATCTGAACAGATTTTTCCCTTCAGCCTAAATGCACTCTTTTATTTCAAAAGAACAACATTAATTTTGTTGACAGATCACTATTCCTAATCTCATAGTAAACTGTTCCTAATCTCATAGTAAAACCGAGGGGTTTCGAATCTTGGAATGCAAATTGTATGCAGTCACCTCTCTCTTTTCTTTCCACCTGCATTATTTTTCTATTTTTCTGGACAAAATAAATCAACAATAATGATTGTGAATCCAACAAATTCAACAACTCACATTGGAGTGACAGGAACTAGATGTTCCATTAAAGACATCAAGTGTGTTTGTAAAGCCAATAAAAAAAGAATAAAGAAAATGAAAGATTAATTTTGAAATTGATAGTATGGAAAAAGTTATTACAAATGAACTTCATATTGTGATCCTAAGGTAATTAATATAATCACGTTCTTTAAAAAATATAATCAAGTTAATATCCAATTATATCTAACAATTTGATCATTAATACAAAGAGGTTGTTAGGGAAATTAGAGATGAGTTTGAGACTGCTTCTAATCATGGAATGCTGAGAAATCTCCAAAATGTACGTCAGACACATCCGCGACCAGTAAACAACGAAAGGTAGTGGTTATTTTTGGAATTGAAGATGATGAGGCCATTTTGTGTTGTATAACTTCTGTTTTGGTTTCGTTTATGGTAGACCTATCTAGGATTTGATATGTTATGGATCATGGTTTTTTATATTTATATGCATGTAATATCTATGTTCGAATCAGTTTACTTTTAAGCGTATTAACAAATGTGTGTTTGCCAACAAAATTATCCGGAAAAAAAAAAAAACAATCCACCCCGTGCGAAGCACGGGTTGACAACTAGTTCATTTTAAAATACGTAAATATAAACTAATGACATGACAT
This sequence comes from Medicago sativa, assembly GCF_051527215.1. Taxonomy (NCBI): domain Eukaryota; kingdom Viridiplantae; phylum Streptophyta; class Magnoliopsida; order Fabales; family Fabaceae; genus Medicago; species Medicago sativa. The sequence continues at coordinate 8,637,999 of NC_140755.1, read as the reverse complement.
TAAATAAGTGAAACTAGAATACCATATCCAACAAAAGTTTAGGGTACCAGCTAATGAATATTGATTTAGTTGGTAAGAAGTTGACTCATTTTCCATGATGACTCCTCATCCAATGATGTTTCCAGTCTTTAATTGCTCATCGTAAGACTTTCCAGAGGATTTAGAGGGATTTACTCATGGTCTTGGAAATGATTTATAATGTTTTGTATTTAGTTGTTGTGCTTCATTTACTTTCCCAAACTGACAACTCTATATGTGTTTTTAGTCTTTTTTGGTATGGACCATGAGATTGATCCGAGCAAAGACATCTCATAGAAGTTTTGGAATCAAGACGACCAATCACAATGAAAAATGAAGTCCGAACAACTTGGAGAAATTCTCTCTCAAGTCTCAAGTACATGTCAAAGGAAACTGCGTATGAAGAATGAAGAAATCAAGAGAAAATTAAAATAAACAACACTCATGTGTAGCGCGTACTTATACCTCCTCATTCAGGATGTTTCAGCCTCGTGCGCCACAGACATTTCATGTACGCACGGAGCGCAGTTAAAAAAAGCCCAATATTCCCTGACAAAACAGCGCGTGTAGCACCCTGAAAAATGGGATTCTGAATCCTGACAAGTTATAGGCATAGAGGTGAGACTTGAGAAACATGAAGGGGTGTTTTTAAGCCCCTCTTCACTTGTGTATATGTATGTTACATCTTATTTCTCTTTGATTACATCTTCTGTTATAATGAGTAACTAACACTTTTAGATTAGCATAACATGACGGACCTCTGTCGAATCGTTTGAACCATGTAATTTTTTTTAAGTTGTTCTCTTTTAATTAAATTCAAATTATGTTTATTTAATATATCTTGTTCTTAATGCTTTTCAATTTGTGATCAACTTTGAATTAAATCGAGGTTATAACTCACCACTTACCATAAACTTTGTAATTGGACCTCGATATATTATTTGCTAAGATAGTTTACTTTAAAATATAGAGGATTAATTAGTATGATTTTATTTAAAGGGGCCTGCTAATTTACACCTACCCCAAAACACTAAGGTGCAAGTTAGCAAGATACACCCACTTGTTATTTACCAAAAGCCCAATTTAATCAATTGCAAGTCAAATGAAATTAAAGGATAATTTTGCCATTTCAATTTAGTTTTTTTTTTGTAAATAACAAAACCTTGATTTCCTAAGAACACGCCTATCATTTCGGTGAACCCAGGATTGAGAATTGTAACTGCCACTTCCTAAAATCCTTAACTTCTTTTATTTTACGTGAATGTTTTTGTTGTTTTACGGAAAAAAACAAAGCCTTAAATTCTTAAAAAAAAAAAAAAACCTTACGTGATATGTTTTTTACAGGCTAATTTTGTGCCAATGATAATGTATTCAGGAAAAAAAAAACTTTATTGGAACCAAAAACTAGTTTTAAAAAAATAAAGTACAATAAACCTACATGCTTTAAAAACATGAAAAAAATGGAGGCAAATTTTTAAGGAAACAATATATGGAATGATGAAAATGGGTGTAAATTAAGAAGGTTGATGTAAATATTTGATAAAACTTATAAAACTGAGTGTAAATAATCAAGTGGATGTATATTGCTAACTTACACCTTAATAATTTTAGGTGGGTGTAACTTGCTAACTTGCTCCTTAGTATTTTGGGGTGGGTGTAAATTAGCAGCTCCCTTATTTAAATGTCTTTAATGCTTTTAATAATGTTAGTTATGTCAAGAGATTAGGGTTCTAGATTAGGTAAACAAGACCCTTGATTCGTAAGAGGGATGGGGTCTACGTACTTAAACGTCTAGAACATAACATAAATTTCAAATTGTAATTAAACTAGCAACTTGTATTACCAAACACAGAGATAAAGGGGATTCAAGAATCCTAATCGTTCGTCATTATTTTGTTTCAATTTTTTTTTTTTTTTGCTAATACCAAATCTTAGAAATTTCCTTAATTCACTGTTTTTGCTTAATTAAATATTGTTGCGATTGCGAGTAGAAAAACAACAATCCTTCTGGAGCCAAATTTTTATAAATATCATTAGGGTAATGTTAACGGTGCCCCGGAACACTGGTTAAGGAAAATAGTAACATCACATTGGAACTTGTGCAGTCAACTCATTAAAAGTCTAAAAAATATTTATTTTAATTTAAAATTTTCTTTTTTTAGTTTCCTTAACCAGTACCCCGATGCACTGGTTAACATAACACACATCATTATTAGACGACGCAATTTGTACACTTGTCAAAAATATCCATCATGTTTTTTACGCTAATGTCAGGGAGGTTATCGTTGATGTTTTTTAACATGGTAGTTTCGTTCTTAATTGCAATTTTTTTGGGTTTTTTTTTTGTTTTTGTCAAACTTTAAAATACCAAAAATATTTACTCTATTCCTTTTAGATAGTACATTGCTATTGAAGGGTATGGTTTGTGTTATTTGTCCTATGTAAATTCATGGGAAGTTTTAGAATGAATCACTGTAATCCTTGTTCTATGTAAATCCAATGTGGAATGGTTTTTCTAACTTCCTATGGAGAAAAAATCGAGGAACAATGCTCTGTTAAGGCTTTTTTTCAGCATCCACAACAAGAAGAGTATATCTTGGAAGTGATTGTCACTTAACTCATACTCATGAAAGTATAACAAGATAACCTCAAGATAAATAATGATCAAAATATGCAGTTCAAAAAGTTTATGGAGATGTTGTCTAGCATATGCAAGTAAATCTTCCGTTCGTTGATGTGTTAGTTCAGATTCTTATCTAGCTAAAATTCTTGTCTTTGGTAATTTCATGAATGACTTCCTATCAAAGAAAAGAAAACCAAAGGAGTAGAAATTTGTGGATTTATCCTAAAATTGTAGTTCCATCCTTCAAAAGAAGTTTCCACTAAAATGAAAGACACTAGTAGCTTTACTATTCGTTTCTCTATCGGTAAACTATTTATTAGTAAAGGCTCTGTATGGTTTGAGAGCAAGTATCTATCTGATGCCATTGTCCTTTATAAAGAAGATTGAGGGTGCCAATGTCAAAATGTACAAGATGAACCTTATTGACATTCTTCCTGCAAAGAAGAAAAAGAATAACACTTGATTACAGGCTGATTCTTGTAGCACTCCTCTGGCTCCATACTTTTCTGAGTGCATTACATCTGAGGTAAATCATCTTTCCAGAAAATATTTGTTTCTTTTATTTTGTTTAACATCAATCAGTTTGTTGTGTTGATTGTCGCAGAATTGTTGTTTTATTGCAAAGTCAGAAATTTATCTATATCTACCCCACTTTTTATATAATATATATTGTGATAAAAAATGCAATGTAAAATTATCCAAACAATGGTTAAAGCCAGAGAAAGTACCACAGAAGAAATACATGTTTTATGCTTTCAAGAAACAAAATTATGGAAGCTTTTCTCAACTAGAAAGTCTCCAATACCAAACATCGTATGTGACTTGAAAGGTTTCGTTTTGCTCAACTTCTCAAACAACTAACATAGTAACATTGAAGCACTAGATCTTTCTCTCAACAGTCGTTCAGGGTAGAAATGGAAGCACTTTCTATGAGTGAAAGGGTCTTGTGAGTTGAAAGCATACAACTTGTATTTCCTCTGCAATTTCTTCTACTATGAATGTGATTTGTATGTTGTTTAACTGTTGTTAGTGTGAAATATTATGCAAACAAGTAACAAAGGAAAAGGTGCTATTTACATTTTACAGAGTCGGACAATGTGGTCTTCGTCAAGATTAATAGAAAGACTTGTAACAAAGGTTATGAATTAGTTGTAATTTAGACACAGTCAATTAAATGAGTGTCTCCTTTACCGATTATTAAACAGAGGAGAAATCAAACAAGGTAAATCTCTTTAGGTTTGCGACTTAAAACGAGTCGAATTTGGAAGCAATAGTGAAATTTAAATTTAAAATAATTCTCTTTAGGTTCCTCAGGTATCATACTCGTACACTCGTACTTATTAAAGCTTAAGAGGTTTTTTGAATGACAAGTGGCCTGGCTTTTTAAGCTAAATAGGCTTATAAAAACGCCTAGGCCTTCTCTATTGAAGAAAAAAGTCTGGCCTAGCCTGTCGTAGGCTAGGCCGCAGGCCCTTGTAGGCCGGCCTGGCCTATTTCCATCTCTACTAGTGTGTCATATAATATAATCTCTAAGATCAATTATATTGAGTCACAATCATAAAAGCATTATGCACAATTTATAGTGAATAAGCTATAATAACATTCATAATAATTCAGAGTTACAAATTACATGATCACAAGCTCGAACAAAATGATCTATGTTAGACATGATGAAATGAATAAATGACATGGCAAAGAAAATTAACCGAAGAAGACTCATGCACCGTTTGGACGATACTTCCTCTATCTCCTTATCTCCTCTCTATGAAGTAAAACTTTATGCCTCCATGTCTTTTTTCTCGTGATGTGCAAACCCTTCCTTTGTTCCAAAACGTGAATCACCTAAAAGTTCTTTCTCTTCTGCCAAAAATGTTTCCCTTTTATGTGTTGTGCTGCTCTTTATTCTTTCTTACGGGTCAACAAACAGTTTTCTATGCCAAAGTCCAATTCTCCCGTAATAATTCATTGTCCCCTCTTTTGTACCAAAAAAAAAAAAACATTCATTGTCCCCTCTTTGTGGTCCTTTTTTATTATTCACACCAACTCATGATTTAAAGGCAAGTGCCACATCAATAAAATTCATAGAAACACAGTCAAGTTTTCTTTCTTAGATCATGACCACTAAATATAATAATAATACACTACTTGACTCAATAAATTATAAACAACCATTTATTTAAAATGACTCTAAATAAAACTAATAAAAATAGACTAAAAACTTAACTAAAAAGAATCTAAAAATGTGGATATGACAGAGTGTCATCAATCATAATTTAGATTGTGTTTTTTCTATATAAATATAGATGTGGATTAATTGAACAACCATTTGATGACAACTTATAAGACAACTATTTATTTACAAAAAAAAGTAGGCATTGACATGAAAATCAAACCAATAGAGAGACAAAGTAAAAAATAATTTGTGTATGAAAGAAAAAACAGTAAATTACGCTCTCCTCCCCTCAATGATGCTTGAATTACACTCTCCTCCCCTCTTATTAAAAACATATTAGAAAACTTTTCACTCCCCTCCCCTAAGAGAAGCTTGAATTACATTCCCCTCCCCTCTTATGTTAAAATCTACACTTTACTCCCTCAATATTTTTTTTACTTATAATAATCTGGCAAAAAAATAATAATCTAACACACTTCGAGAAAAAATAGTATTGCGGTCTATTTTAATATAATAAAAAATTGAATACATATTTTCCGCTATTTTTTATTCGCAGTGTCATTAACATTTAGTTTTAAACCCTATTATAAAATATGAAACAACCCAATATAAAACCCTATTACATGATCACAAGCTCGAACAAAATGATCTATGTTAGACATGATGAAATGAATAAATGACATGGCAAAGAAAATTAACCGAAGAAGACTCATGCACCGTTTGGACGATACTTCCTCTATCTCCTTATCTCCTCCCTATGAAGTAAAACTTTATGCCTCCATGTCTTTTTTCTCGTGATGTGCAAACCCTTCCTTTGTTCCAAAACGTGAATCACCTAAAAGTTCTTTCTCTTCTGCCAAAAACGTTTCCCTTTTATGTGTTGTGCTGCTCTTCATTCTTTCTTACGGGTCAACAAACAATTTTCTATGCCAAAGTCCAATTCTCCCGTAATAATTCATTGTCCCCTCTTTTGTACCAAAAAAAAAAATTCATTGTCCCCTCTTTGTGGTCCTTTTTTTCTTATTCACACCAACTCATGATTTAAAGGCAAGTGGCACATCAATAAAATTCATAGAAACACAGTCCTCGTGAGCTTAGCTCAGTTGGTTGGACAATGCATAAAAATATGCAAAGTCCGGGGTTCAAACCCCGGCCACTACCAAAAAATTCATAGAAACACAGTTAAGTTTTCTTTCTTAGATCATGACCACTAAATATTAAATATAATAATAATACACTACTTGACTCAATAAATTAAAAACGACCATTTATTTAAAATGACTCTAAATAAAACTAATAAAAATAGACTATAAACTTAATTAAAAAGACTCAAAAATGTGATATGACAGAGTGTCATCAATCATAATTCAGATTGTGTTTATTCTATATAAATATAGATGTGTATTAATTGAACAACCATTTGATGACAACTTATAAGACAACTATTTATTTACAAAAAAAAGTAGGGATTGACATGAAAATCAAACCAATAGAGAGACAAAGTAAAAACATAATTTGTGTATGAAAGAAAAAACAATAAATTACACTCTCCTCCCCTCAATTATGCTTGAATTACACTCCCCTCCCCTCTTATTCAAAACATATTAGAAAACTTTTCACTCCCTCCCCTAAGAGAAGCTTGAATTACATTGCCCTCCCCTCTTATGTTAAAATCTACACTTTACTCCCTCAATATTTTTTTTACTTATAATAATCTAGCAAAAAAATAATTATCTAACACACTTCGAAAAAAATAGTACTGCGGGTCTATTTTAATATAATAAAAAATTGAATACATATTTTCCACTATTTTTAATTCACAATTTCATTAACATATAGTTTTAAACCCTATTATAAAATATGAAACAACCAAAGATAAAAGGGGAGGGGAGTGTAGATTTTACTTTTCAAGGGATTGGAGTGTATATTTTAACATAAAAGGGGAGGGAGTGTAATTCAAGCATCTTTGAGGGGAGGGGAGGGGAGTGTAATTTACTCTATATTTTAACATAAAAGGGGAAGAAAGTGTAATTCAAACATCTTTGAGGAGAGGGGAGTGTAATATACTCAAGAAAAAATTGTCATAAAAGTTATAACAAAATGGGTCGATAAATATCATTTCTCATAAATATAAAGGAAGCATTGAAGTAACAAAAGAAATCTGGATAGTGTGGTGGTACGTACACTGGATAGTTGTTACTTTTCACGTCTCACAACTAAAATATCTTTCATTTTTCCAAAAGAATACCTTAGGACAGGACAGATTTCTTTATATAATTTCAATGGAGTATTCCACACCATGAAAGATAAAACTGAAGTTTTTACAATAAAATTATTTTTTTTTTGTCAAGTAGTCTAGTGGTTATAGCTCACACATTTTAAATGTGGAGAAGTGTGTGGGGTTCGAAACCCAGCCCCTGCATATAATATGCACTATCCCTACCAACTGAGCTAAGCTCACGGGGATTTTACAATAAAATTATATTTATGATAATTAATATTTGTAGTCCTTTTTTTTAAGAATAATATTTTATGATAATTAATATTTGTAGTCCTTTTTTTTAAGAATAATATTTTCAGTCTAAAAATGCATTTTTTTAATTAAAAAAGTACATATAAACTAGCTAATTTTACAATAAAGTAGCTTGTATTATTTTGATTATGCATGCTTAACTTTATTAAGTGATTTTCAATAATTTTGTGCAAGCTCTTAACATCGATAGTTCCAGACTGAAGCTTTATGCATAAAAGCAAATAATAAAATGTTGAGATATGAAAGGATAATACAATTGATTAACTCAAAATAATAAATTGTTCTTTAAAAATGCAAGTAGCAAGAAAATCAGAGCAAATAGCTGAGTCAAACAATAGAAAGCAAAAGCAAAAGCACATAACAAAGAATGGACATAAAGCAAAAGCAAGAAAATAGAAAGAAAATCACAGCAAATGCAAATAGCAAGAAAATAGAAAGCAAAAGCAATGAATTGACATAAAATAAAAATGCCTTTCTAAAATTTAAACAGTATAGGACATAAACCAAAATGCACGGTCAATGATCACTAGAAAACATTTTTATTTGTCACATACTGTTCATTCCTTTAGTATAAGAACCACTTGGTATGTGTCTAGCATTTCATCCAAAACATTCAATTCAAAATATTAAGTTACAATGGTGTTTGTCAGGTCTCTTGTTTTGTTAGTAAAATTTCTTTTCCTTTATTCACTTTTCTCTTTCACATTTAATACATGTTTTTCTCAAATTCAGCCAAAGTGTCATGATGATGAAAGCCATGCCTTGTTGCAATTTAAGGAAGGCTTTGTCATCGATAACTTAGCCTCTGATAATCTTCTTGGTTATCCAAAAACAGCATCATGGAATTCCAGCACAGATTGCTGCACATGGGATGGTATTAAATGTCATGAGCACACAGATCATGTGATTCATGTCGATCTTAGTAGCAGCCAACTCTATGGTAAAATGGATGCAAATAGCAGTCTATTTCGCCTTGTGCACCTTCGAGTTCTTGATCTCTCTGACAACGACTTCAACTACTCTCAAATCCCATCCAAGATAGGCGAGCTTTCACAACTAAAATTTCTGAACCTTTCTTTTAGCTTATTTTCTGGAGAAATTCCACCACAATTTTCACAATTGTCCAAGTTGTTATCTTTTGATCTAGGCCACAGAGCTAGAGTACGTCCTAAAGGTAGTACATCCAATTTGTTGCAACTCAAATTTTCTAGTCTCAAAAGCATAATTCAAAATTCAACAAAACTCGAGATCCTTTTTCTTAGTTATGTGACTATTTCATCTACTTTACCAGACACACTCACAAATCTAACTTCATTGAAAAAACTATCTCTTTACAATTCTGAATTGTATGGTGAATTTCCTGTTGGAGTATTTCATCTTCCAAACTTGGAAATTCTAGATTTGAGATTGAATCCAAATCTCAATGGTAGTTTGCCTCATTTTCAATCTAGTTCACTTAACCGGTTACTACTTGACCAGACAGGATTCTATGGTACACTGCCAGTATCCATTGGAAAACTTAGCTCTTTAATCTCCCTATCAATTCCATATTGCCATTTCTTTGGATATATTCCTTCTTCGCTTGGCAACCTCACACAGCTCACGAGGATAGACCTTTATAATAACAAATTCAGGGGCGACCCTTCTGCTTCCTTGGCCAATCTTACCAAGCTAAGTAACGTGGATATAGGTATCAATGAATTTACTATCGAAACCTTCTCATGGGTAGGTAAGCTTTCATCATTAATTTCCTTGGAGATATCCTCAGTCAAAATTGGCAGTGACATCCCATTATCTTTTGCAAATCTCACTCAGCTAGAATTTTTAAGTGCAGAAAATAGCAATATAAAGGGTGAAATTCCATCTTGGATAATGAACCTAACAAATTTAGTTGTCTTGGACCTACCCTATAATTCTTTGCATGGAAAGCTAGAGCTTGACACGTTTCTGAAGCTCAAAAAGCTAGTTGTTCTTATTTTATCATTCAACAAATTGTCATTGTATAGTGGGAAAAGGTCTTCCCATATGAACAATTCTCGAATTCAATATTTAGGAATGGATTCATGCAATTTAGTTGAGATTCCAACATTTATAAGAGATATGGCTGATCTGGAATTTCTTGGGTTGTCAAACAACAATATAACATTGATACCCAATTGGTTGTGGAAGAAAGAAAGTCTACAAGCCTTATATGTTTCCCAGAATTCATTGACAGGAGAAATATCCCCATCCATATGCAATCTCAAATCACTCACGAATCTTGATTTATCGTTTAACAAATTAAGCGGCAACATTCCTTCATGTCTGTGCAACTTTAGCCAATCTTTAGAAACTCTGACTCTAAAAGGGAACAAATTGTCTGGCCTCATTCCTCAAACATACATGATAGGAAATTCCCTTCAGATGATTGATTTCAACAACAACAATCTGCAGGGTGAGTTGCCAAGGGAATTGGTAAACAGCAGATGTTTAGAATTCCTTGATGTTAGCTACAATAATATCAATGATTCATTTCCATTCTGGCTGGGAGATTTACCTGAGTTGAAGGTATTGTCTTTAAGTAACAATGCATTCCATGGAGACATTAGGAGCTCTGGCAACATGACATGCACATTTTCCAAGCTTCACATCATTGACCTTTCACACAATGAGTTCTCTGGAAGTTTTCCATCAGAAATGATCAAAAGATGGAAAACAATGAAAACTACCAATACAAGTCAATTACAGTACGAGTCTTACTTGTGGACGACCGATACAAGACAATATTCTACAACACAAGATAAGTTTTATTCGTTCACAATGTCAAACAAAGGTTTGGCCATGGTTTATGAGAAGCTTCAAAATTTTTACAGCTTGATAGCCATTGATATTTCAAGCAACAAAATTAGTGGTGAGATACCTCAAGTGATAGGCGAGTTGAAGGGTCTTGTTTTGCTCAACATGTCAAATAATATGCTCATTGGCAGCATTCCATCTTCCTTAGGGAATCTTTCAAACCTTGAAGCACTAGATCTTTCTCTCAACAGTCTTTCAGGGAAAATTCCCCAACAGTTGGCTGAAATCACCTTTTTGGAGTTCTTAAATGTGTCCTTTAACAATCTCACAGGTCCTATACCACAAAATAATCAGTTTTCTACATTCAAAGGTGATTCATTTGAGGGTAACCAAGGTCTGTGTGAGGATCAGTTGTTAAAGAAGTGTATAGATCATGCAGGGCCTTCTACTTCTTACGATGACGACGACGACTCAGGATCATCGTTCTTTGAATTATATTGGACAGTAGTTCTGATTGGATATGGTGGTGGACTTGTTGCTGGAGTTGCATTGGGAAACACTTACTTTCCGCAGGTATTTGAATGGTGTAGAGATTACCTTGGCGTTTCATATATAATATTTCTTAATAAGATTTTTAAGAGACATTAGTGAGTTGTTTTTATGTTATGCCTTAAAAGGGTCTTGTGAGTCCAAAGCAATAATCATATTTGTCCTCTCTATTTATGCTTCTTATTTGTTTTAGTGTCCTTCTGTTCTTGTAATTGCAGTTTGTAAGAGTTTCCTTTGTATGTAAAAAGCAATAAAGCTTGTTTGTTTTAGTTTCCTTCTATTCTTGTAATATCAACACCAAAAAGTAGAATTATGTGTCCTATATGAATTGAATTGTTATTTATAGTCTTCTTTTCTTGCTAATTATTTTTACTCCAACATTGCAGTTATATTAGATTATGCAATATTTAATCAATTTCTTCATTATATGTATAATGGAATACTACCCTGCACCAATATGTCCACGATGGAGCAAAACAAAAAGGAAATAATTTGCATCAACAACTTATATGCCTTTAGTTATCAATTTACAACCTTTCTGTTAATAACATATATAAACCGAAGTTTCCAATAACGAAAAAAAATATTCTGAAATAAATAATCTTGATAGCTTATTCATGAAGGAGAAAATATATTTTTCATTGATGGCTGAAAGCGGCAAACCATAGACATTGCTCAAAATTAGTTCCTTGAAAAAGAATAGGTCTATAATTAAATCCAGAAAACCATAACGAACAAGTCCTTCACGATCAAGTAATTTTAGAAACTAATAGTAAAATAGACTCATAAATATTCCAAAATCATAATCCGTTTGAGCAACCTCCCTATGAATTATTCCAACCATTGTTGTAACCACAGAACATCATTGATCACGTATTCAGTCTTGAATCTTGATTGGGTATGGCAATCAACTTGATGTTGGAGTTGCATTCGGAAGCACTTTCTATCAGCAAGTACTTGGATGGCTTAAAAGGGTCTTGTGAGTTCAAAGGAAAAGAGAAAGAAAAAAAAAACATCTATTTCTTCTTTTGTTTGTCCTAAGGTTTTAACTTTTCACATATTCTCATCTTCTTTTATTGTTGTATTTGCCTCTAGTATGAAGTTTTGTTGTTAGTGTAAAATATTATGCAAACCAATGCAACAAACATATTTACAGAGTCCGATAAGTTGCGGTTTGACTGAAAGGTAAGTAAGGTCTAACAAAGGTTTGTTCTAGAGGTTCGAAATCAGTTCTCCCGATGGACTCAACCTTGTTTGCCGTTGAATTCCTTTTTTACCACTTGAACTCAACTACTTGGTTTCTCTAAATTTGTTCCTCGAACACATGGACAAGTCCTGCACAATCAAGTAATTATAGAAACTAATCAAGTAATTTCTTTTCTTCTTTTGTTGTAATTTCCTCTAGTATGAATGTGCTTTGTATGAAGTTTTGTTGTTGAAAGACTTGTAACGAAGGTTGTGAATTACTTGTAATTCAGATTTGTGGTAAAAATGAGTGTAAGAGACAAAGTTACCTCATTTGCATCAATATGGTCTGCATCTATCAAAATTTGTTCCTCAACCACTTGGTTTCTCTAATAACTGTCATAAACTATCAAATCACTACCATCACATAGTTTTGTCATGTATTACTTCCTATGTTGTCTAGCTGATTCAATGATATATTATCACATTATGTCTAATACTAACTTTTTGGAATTGCAAAATGTTACATTTTGTTGCCTGATCAACAAGCTTCGCTAACCCAATATCTAAATCATCCCACTCTTCCATTGATTTCAGTATCACTTTCTTTTGTTCTGAAGGTCAAAACACGGTATTTGCAATATTATAGTATGAAAAAAAAAATATTAATCTTCCTCTTACATATCTTTGAATACAGTATATCACTTATACTTACCAATACGCCTAATTGCTGCTTGTCATTTTTTTAGCTCATTCTGTGCTGTGTTACTAAGGTCCTCCTACTTTAGTAGTGACAAATTTCTTCAAACACAGATTACTTTAAAATTAAAATTAAATCGTTCATCAACAATCGTGTACGGTGTACCCTTCATTAGGAGAAAATATCTAGATATTTGATTTCTAAGATTTCAACAACTAAAATTGATTGGTAATGAAAGATATAACATTAATTCTTTGTTGTCAATCACGGATTGGGGAAAAAGTGGTTTGTTCAAACTTTCTACGCAACACTAGAGCGCTGTGAAAAGTAGCCGCTATTTGACAAACTGCTTAACAATACCACAAGATGGATTATTAAGAGGAAACTTGACAAATGTTCTTAACAGTAGAACATGACCTTCTTGACATTGTCCTTTAGTGCAGGCAGGGGTCTAACAGCAGCATTAGCTCCAGGTGCACGGGTACTACGTCCAGGAATATCTTGAAAGCATTGGAGATTTCAAAGCTTCTTCTAAGGCAGCCTTGAAGAGGGTTGAACTTATTTACTACAAACCGCATGTGGTTTATGAAGCAACGAGAAAATTGGCTGAGATGACGGTACCCAGCCGCCACTCCCGCTCCGCCACAAGAAACAGCACCACTTGTCATTGAGCCACTGTTTGAAGTCTAAGGTTCCATGTAGAACCTTGCCCTGAATGCAGCCAAATGTGCATAATAGGCTGGGGGCACTGCAATTATAACACAACACAACATAAATAACTATGAATCTTATTAGTTTCTTATATATAAAGAAAATGGAAAACTTACCAATAGAAACAGAACGGCTGCATCTGGCATATCTGCAGTAAATAATCAAAGATGACACCACATTAAAATGATTTCAGAATGAAAATTTGTGAAGTTAGAAGGCATGATAAACAAACGAAACAGTATACAACTGTTGATGTTTTAAAAAGTAAGAAATGTGAAGTTTGAAGTGAAGGTGTGAGAATCAAACAACTCTTGATCAAACAACTGTTGATATATTTTAAAATTGTAAACAACTGTTGCTATGTTTTAAAAAAGCAGAATTGAGAAGTTTGATGTGAAGTGTGATAAACAAACAAAATTGTATACAACTTATGTGTTTAAAAAATTGGAAGTTTAGTTTGGAGGCATTTGATAAACAAACAAAAGCAGTAGAACTGAAAGAAACAAGGGAAATTCCAAATCGGATTACAAGTAAGTTACTTACGTGTAGCAGAGGTTATTAGTTAGACTTTGTAGACCATCTGCACTAAAATTATTTTCATCCCACATCACATGGTAGTGAGCTGGACGGCTTGTGCCCTGCAAATTTCGTTGATGTAGTAAGAACAAAAAACAATATTATATAATTAAGGATATGACAACTTAATTATAGAATAAGAAGGATACGCCAAAGTCCATATAAATTAGTGTGCTGTGAGAAAAAAATGAGATTGAAACATTCAATACTAACGCAAATTAGAAAACAAGTGGCAGAGAGAAAAGGTAAAAGTTGCAGTTTTTATGTCAGGAATTAACTATTTAGACGCTACTGATTTACTGCAAGACTGAAACTCCAATTCCTAAAGGCAAATTCAGTATACTAGCTAAGTGAAGAAAAAAATTCAGTTGAATATGGTAGGGTAGTAAAAGTAAACGTCAAAGAATCATTTACCATAAAGAGAGCCATTATTATCGAGCAATGTAACAATGAGCAGGTCAAGCCCTTTGTATTTAGGCAACTTGCTCTTCGCATTATGATACCGCGTTTTAAGAACTTTCTCTACTTGTTCAGGACGAGCACTAAGGGCAGGACCTAAAGAAAAAAAAAATAAGAAAGAGGAAAAAGTATTGGCAACGACCTAAAGAAAACTTACACTGATGTAGAGGAGGATTGTGATGACATATTGGAAAGTTTCCCCATGCAAAGTGTCACAGACAGTGATAGAAGGGCTGGTAATATTACCATCAATAGGTAAAGTACTAAGCAGTCTTTGTATAATCTTTTTGTTTATCTGGATATCCGCATAACTGGCATCCATGGTTTCCACGTTGTGCAACATTGGAACTGAGCTTACCAGAGATGACCGTAGGAAGTTGTACTCTAACTTCGGTTTGTTGTAAGCTCTAATCCTTCAGTTAAATATTTTTAAAAATAAGAAAAAGAAAATTAATATACTGCTTTGTCATGCTAATTTTACTAATCACCAAATTATTTTTAACAGCTACCCATATGGTCATGAGGAGCTGGCTGTCTGTGAGGACATTGATCAGTTATGATTTGCATCTCAATTGTGTTAAACGTTTCGTTGTTGCATTGTTGATGTAGTGTTTTCACTCTTTCAATTTGTATGCTTCTTGGACCCTTGTAGATTGTGTTTCTTAGGGCAGTAGATTATTTATCGATTTTTTTGTTAGTAGCTAAGTCAGTGTAATGTGCTCAACTATATTATTCCTCTTAGCCCTGGTTTAACTGCCTTTGCATGACCTTAAACCTGTACCGCCAGGAGACTGCTCTACTTGTAGATGATTCTTGTTTTAGGGATCTCTTTGAAACTTTCTTTTCATTTTTGAGTACTTTCATTGTTACTTCAGATGTAATTTTAGTTGCTTTTGGCTACCAATTTCTTTTTATTTTGAAGAAGCTAAATTCGCCCACCTAAATTGGCATCGGAGGAATCAAACCTGAGACCTCAAGGAGGAGCATACTCCCAGATCCCAAGTCAATACCACTAGGCCAACCCAAATGGGTTTGGCTACCAATTTCTTGTTGGTATCGGCCCTGAAATATTTCAGGTTCATCATTGTTGTCTAAGATCTATTGATTTCTTGTTGATTTCTTTTATTATTGCTATTTTAGCTTTAATTCTTTTACATGGTTGCTCGCGTAGGTTTGTGCTGTTATGGAAAAATACCCTCCTTATCAATCTATCTTTGCGAAGTTATCGTATGTGGAGAGCCAGATGCTTGACAAGGCATTCTATGAGGAGGAGGTCAAGAGGCATTGCTTAGCATTTGAGCAACAGGTTTATTTTTTTAATAGTTCAGAATATCATAATATTAAGCTGGAAGGATATTGATTAGCTTAATTATATTTAATATATTATTCTCTACAAACAAAATCTCTCAAACAAAGAAAACATAATATTTCTCTCTAGTTAATTTCTTCCCAATTCTCAAAACCTTCTCTCCAAACAATCAAACAGACCCAGAATCATTGTAAGAAATCCCAGCATTAGGACAATACAATTTTCTTTCATTTTTCCAAGTATCTTTTCCCTAAAATGCGTTTTTGAATAAAAAAAAATTGTACCTATAAAATAGTTCAATAAATTTGTGCAAGCTCTTACATAGTTCTAGATTGAATTTTATGCATCCTCTATACATACATAACGGTTAGGAATGTTAGCGTTGAACAAACAATATCATCTGAGTTGATTTTATGGAATAAACCCAGGTGGAGTAACCCCGGAATTTATTCCACTCTAACCGTTAATAATTCCAACTGGCGGGAACCCAACTGACGGGGATACCGGACTCCTCTGATTATTGTGGGGTCATCCTCACGGATAGTGTCCGTTCCAACTGGCGGGAACCTTTCGTATCCAACTGACGGGATAGCGAAAGCCACGGCTTAAACATGTTTTAATATTATAACTGAACTGATTTTCTGATAACTGAGTTAATCCTCAACTCCACTACTGACGGGGAGTTAGAGAGGAATAACTTAACTTAATTAATTTCTTATAATAACAACATTCTAAGATTGATAATAAAGACGTAGTAATCCCGTCTTAACATAACTTGATTTTCCCGGGTTAGTAACCTACCCGTAACCACCTGTTCATATATAAATATTTATTAATCTGTCTCTCATGTCAATGTATGGCTTTCAAATATAAGCACTAATGTTGGAAAATTACATGGCATTCTATTGCATAATTTAAATAAACAAGTGTTTAATGGTTTGGCCGCATAACAATCAATTCCAAATAATAAGTAACCAGTTGTTATGTAAGCTTGCCGTGTTGTAACATATTTATTTTTAAGAAAACAAGTGTTTTATGCTTTGGCCATATATCAACCGATCTCACATGATAATAAATAGATTGATATGCAGCCATGCCATAATTGAAACAGGTTTAAAAATAACAACATGGGTATCACAATTTGAGTTTTCAGAATTGCTAAGGTATAGTGATAAGGAACCGATTGCACAGCCTTAACATTTCTTTCCAACATCAGTCCTAACATTGAAACATACATTAACAATAAGGGGCAACACTTGTGTGTGTGTGTGTCTATATATATATATATATATATATATATATATATATATATATTCTAAATCAATTGTTATCTCACAGAATTTCACATAAACAACCCCAAGAGGTGGGTTCTAAACTAACGGAACTCACCATAACAATTCTGGATTCTCTCAACAGCTTATGCCCCAATTCAAAGCTACGGCCATTGCTTTCCCTTCAGCCATGCTCTCTTGCTCTTTAAACCTTAGCTTCAATCCTCCGTTTCAGTCCTTATCCTTTCAATATGGCCGACGAACCGAATAATTTAACATAAACATTCCAACTACAGCAGTGCAGATTTTTGATTCAACAACTGAAACTTGCAACTTATTTTTCTCCATCATAACATAATTGAATTAAGCCATTCCAAAGCCTATTTCAAGTTAATTTCTGTCTTCTTTCTAATGGTAAATGTCTCATTCCAAAATGATGTATGAACACAGAGATATGACAGAAACATTACAACAGCAATGGTGCAGATTTTAATTCAGAAACTTAAACTTCTAACTCCGTTTTCTCAGTCTTGGAGTATTGAAATTAAGTTCTTCCAAAGCCAATTTCGTGTTAAATTTTGTCTATTTTCAAATGGTTCAAGTCCCATTCCAAAACGAATCCTGTACAAAAATTTATGACAGTTTTACCAGTAACAGGTCCATACGAATTTTTAACTAACACTACAGATAACTTAGCCATAACCATTCTAGTCATACCAATCAGTTTCGACAACAATACCAGCCCATAACACCACAATAAAAGTTCATTTTAAGGTACTTCAACAACTAATTCAATCAATGATAACCAACATCAGATTCAAACTCAAAAGAGAACTCACCTAGACTTCTGAACTCTTTCAAAGCTTCTTAAATCCAACACCCACGGCTAGCTCTTGCTTCAGCTCTCACATTCTTACCCTTGATTCTAAGCATCAAATCAATCTTAGCACATACATAGCAACTAGTCCCAACATTAACGTCCATGTAGTAGCTTAACCTTAAACAAATTCATGCTTATTCAATCAAACACATAAGTTACTGCCTAAGCCTATTCCATAAAACAACTTAAGTTTAATAATCCAAACATACCTAATTCCAGCTCAAAATATAATTAGAGGGAGAGAGAGCTTCTGCCTCAATTAAAAGGAATGAAAGGAAAGGATTTAGACTTGAAATTATAGGTGAGTTTACATAAGGATTATAAAGGAAGGATTGTGTGTTGTTTTAAAGCTTGGTTAATTAAAATTTTGGTGAGGGTTGGAGAAGAAGATAAGAGGGCCGAAGGAAAAGAGAGAGAAAGGAGAAAGCAAGGCTTCAGTAGTGAAAAGAAATGAGATAAGTGGAGAGAAATAGGAATAGGCATACTCATTGGAAATTTAGCGGGATATTACAGAAGCTATTACCTTGGAACCTAAATCATTTGTCAAAATCCGTAGGAAACTGATTTCGTGCGGAATTTGGACCAAATTCCGCAGGAAAACCGCAAGTTTTAAGTAGTGATATAATGGAGGGTCTATCACATCTTTTTGCATCTTGATAATGGATTGGATTTTCTTACATTTGAGTACAGAAAACGAAAATAAACTACATGCATCATGCGCCCAACAATTCATGAAGTTATCGAAATCAGATCTGCTTTAAATTCTTATGTTGAATTGATCATAAAATGTCTATCTGACCTCTAGTACATGTAATCTTAGACTGAATTATATGGGAACTATTTGGAAAATGGAACCTTTATTATTTCCATGAAGTGTGATTACGCTCCAAGGTTATTGTCTTGTTTAGTATAGAAATTAAAAAGGTTTTGTATCATGTTTTATGCAGGAAAATTAGTTCACAACAAATTATGTACTAATTTTGTGCTTGTCTTGTGAAGGTGGTGAAAAGCTAACATGTAGAATAATGTTGTTGATGTATATATGCATGTATAGCATTCTCAAATTCTGAAATTTTTCAATTTCTATATCGCAATTCAACTAAATTAGACTTAGAAAATTTAGTATATTTGGTTGCAAATCGATGCTCAACTTGCCTACAAATATTAATATGGCAGTTATTGTTGCTTCAATAAGCAAGATGTGCTTTCATATAGGAGATAGTGGATAAATATTGTAGTGGTAAAATATAGGAGATAGTGGATAAATTAGCTATAATGGAATGATAAGCTAGCTCATTGAATTTGAGGTGTTTGTTATAATTAGTTTTTTTGTATTAATCATTTAGTTTTCAAGGAAAATCGTCCAAGTAATCGGGAGTTTGGTCAAGAGGTAAATAAAATATGCCCAATAATTATTCCCATAAGAAATTGCACTCGAATTCTCCGAAACAATTCGTCCTATATGGAACTCAATAACCACTTGATTTCAATAATTTGATTATTATAATTAGTTCTTGAACTCACTCAAATAAAAATGATATAAATTATGTTTAAAAATGTTAAGATAATGACGGTAAAAATGAGAGCAAATTTTGAGACAAAATGTTAAGATAATTTATGACGTATCATATTTGCTCTCAGTTTTTATAAAATTCAGTTAAGATAATGATGGTAAAAATGAGAGCAAATATGATACGTCTTAGATTAGCTAATGCTATTTGAAGTAGCATTTTATAAAAATGTTATAATCTCGTGACGATATGCTATAAGCTTGTAAGAAGAAAAAAAATTCCAACCAACTCTACTTTAGTCATAGTTAATAGTTAGGCCTTGTCAATCCAACTCTAAATAAGCAACAAATAAGCAATAGGGGTATTCTAAATAAACAAATTCCAAAAAGAAAAATATCCAAGGTACTAGGTCAGATTAATAAAGAACGAAAAATATGTTCTATGCAGCAAACCAATTTGGTTGTATAAGTTTTGATAGTTATATCAAAAGTGTCGAGTAGACTTGATTGAATCCTTGAAGACGTCGGCATGAACTTCAAATTGATTTAATATCCTGTAACAAATATAAATAATTAATTGCAAGATTATAAACATAAATATGAATATCTCTATAAACTTGTTCATAATTGGTATGCCTTTCAAACATTACTTTTTGTATTATTTATTTCTTGCTTATTTATTGATTACAAATTAAATATTATAATCATTGGAGTATACTGATAAAAAAATCATATAATCAAAAAATTTATGATAATATAATTTAATTATTGTAAGAATAATAATCCTTTAGTACTCAACCACGGATGTAGAAGTGATCAAGTGAACGAGAAAAAAACGAATGTAGAAGTGTGTGTGGAGCAATAAGCAAGAACAGCTATCACCACCCCACAACATCATACCAACAAAGATTAACATAACAATTTTCTAATTGAAAAAAGTATATAAACTCAGTATTAAAGAAAAGAAAGTGTGTAAACTTCATACCCATACTTGCACGGAAGATTTCTTTGACATCTTGTGAAAATTTCTTTCTACCGATTTATTTGATGTGAAAATCTTTACCTTCTTTAACTTAGTTGAGTGATTAATAATATATCGTGTAAAGTCTAACTCATTTTGTCTTCTTTGAATTCCTTTAAATTCAAATTTAAGGAGATTGTTAAAAAGACATGTTGGAGTTACTGATGGCTCCACCCAGGCTGAGTTTCCAACCTCTTTTGTTTTAAATTTTCTCTGCATGTAAATGATAACAAATATTATTGTTAGAATTTTCAAACTGATATACAAGCATATAGTTTCTTCCTGTATTGTCTATATGGACAAATAAAAAACTAACAAATTATGTGTATGTATTTATATTTGTTCCTTACTAACAAATTATATGAATTAATAAATTTTAGTTATTATTAAAAAATAAGAAGGTTTAACATGGATATTATGTTCTCAAAAAACATGGATATCATTAAAACTACGGAATAGCTTCCCTATACTCTCTACTTGATTTCTTTGCAAAAGGAGAGATTCATTGGTGATATGGGAACTTGGGAGGGGACGATCATTGTATTGCTAAAGGACCCCCTTGATTTTGAGGGAAGCGTATATTTTTCTTTGAGAAAAAGGAGAGGTTACAAAAGGGTTTGTTGTTTGATTTGACACTCGGTTTTGTGGTCAATTTCAGAAACTCATAATGATTTTATCCTCTCTTCAAAATTCCTAGTTGTAGAATAGGTGGTGGGTTTGATCAAAAATCTAAAAAGTATTTGCTTCAAAATACATTATAGATTCAATGAATCTAAAAAGTAGTTTTTTTCTTATAAATATGACCGGAGGAAGTATAGATTAAATATTAATTTATTTGAATCAATTTTTTTGTTTGTCAATTTTATTTGCAAACTCCAGGTATCTTTTCCTAAGTCTTAACATCTTCTGCTAGATTTATTAATATATTTTACCTTTTTAAAAAGATTGTAAAAATAAAATTAAAAGCCTTTATACACACCTCAATGGCAAGATCCTCAAGTTTTGGAGCATTCTGTATAAAGCTAACAAGCATATTCCAACTACAATTCTCAGATATTTCAATCGATAATTTTAATAAATTGTGAAAAGTGAGAAGATGTAGGGCATCAAGATTGTCCTCCATGCTAAGAAGCTGCATGACAAAAAAAAGTGCATATGGGTATCTAAATATGAAACTTATCTTTATAAAAAAAAAATTAAATCCTGATAAAAACTTACATGAATAGCTTCAGATTTGATAGTCAATGATTTGACATTAGAAAGTCCTTTCAATTGTGTATACAAACTGTTAAAATCTGAATACCTAGTAATGTGAAGATCAGCTTCATTAAGATTGGACAAGTTTATAAGCTCATATTTTCTGGGAGTCAATGAAACATCAACAACACAAAGATCTTCAAGTGAAGGGGCATTAATTTGCAGTGGACCAATGTCTATATCAAGAAGAGGCATCTGTAAAAAAAGGTATAATCTCTTCAATGAGTGAAAAGAGACAAAATTGATGGGTTGTGTGAAGAAGTCATGTATAACAAATTCCTCGAGATGTGGACAACAGGATAAAAAATTAGAGAGATCATACTCAATATTATCGTCCATGATAGAATTCCACACGATATATTGGAGATGAAGAATCTTTAGTGACGGAAAATTAGAAGAATAATTGAGTCTTGGTTGAGTTCCGCCTCGCAATTTTAAGACCACGAGTGACTTAGAAATGGAAAGCCTAAGCGGCAATATGGTTGGTTTATTGAGGGACCAACATTCCAATTCAAGTTCATGAACCTTGAAGTCTAATGCTTTTGATACCCACAAGTGTACATCATATGGTTGGCAGCCATATTTACTAAAGAGACGTAGTTTTCTTATATTTTCGGTGCGTTTTAGGAGAGCTGCATATACAGATTGGATTGCTTTGGACGACATTGGGTCTGAAGTTTCTGGTAGTTCAAAGTTAAGGTCGGGGATCTTGGTGCAGATCGACTCCCATCTTGTGGATAGTACACAAGTTTTGTGAGACTCTTTTGTTGATAGGAAAGACAAAATACGAAAAATCAATTCATCTGAGAGATCGCTTAATCTGTCATGCTCTTCATCGCTGCACGCCCGTGTTTTGGGTTTCTTGTTGGCTTCTTCCATAAGTATGCTTCAAAAGAAACAAAAAAGATCATCATCAACCTCAAGGTGACGAATAAAAAATTGGGTAAATACGTATCTGAATGTGCAATGAGTAAGCCGCAATAATCCTTCAATGTATCGAAATTCTAAAATAGTCCCTAAGATTGCACTCTTTTAGTTAAAATAATCTCTAAGGTTAAAATGCTCTACTGTCATGTCAGTCTTTTGATATATTTGCTCTACTGTATGTATCAAGTATGAAAAGTTAATCATATAATCACATGTCCATGTTTGTTACATGTATCAAGTATGAAAATACAAAACCCCCAACGAAAAGATCGATAACAAATAAATAAAGCTACCTATTCATAAACAAAAAAAGATCATCACATTTTTCCTTAAAAAAAAAAAAGGGAAAACGATTATCCCACCATCTGTTTTCAGAATTGCGATAAAACATGCACATATGTTCTAGCCAAATTCAAATTGAATAATAAAAAAAAACAAAACCAGGAACAAAATCAACTAATAATCTTCTGTAATCACAGTTGTAAATCTAAACTACAATACTAATAAGCATGAATCCATGATAAGAGAAGAAGAAAGGTTGGATACCTTGTGAAGGAGAAAGCTGCCGTGCTGAACTAAGTCGCAAGGAAGAGAAATATGAGATTACAGGGAACCGTAGGGTTTTCTACAGATGAACAGTACTTTATTTTTTATAAAATGAACTGCGGGGTTTAAAAAAAAAGGGCTAGATGATGTCATATAATATAGGCAAATTCTATGAAGTGATATATATATATATATATATATATATATATATATATATATATATATATATATATATATATTTTGTTTAATCAAATTCTATGAAAATGATATAATGTTTTTTCTTATAAAATGATATTTTCTAAGATATAAATGTCGATAAATAACACTTTATTTTCTTTTTATTTTTTATTAATCAAACAACCTCGTGGACAGGTGCTTGTGAGCTTAATTTCAGTTGGTAGGGAAAATGCATAATATATGCAAGGACTAGGGTTCAAACCTCGGCCATTACAAAAAAAAAAAACCTCGTGGACAAAAAACAAAAATAAATTCCATGCATATGGCCTTAAAAAAAAAAACTTCATGCATGCATTATGATTCTAATCATTGTTGTTAAATTTCCAATCAGAATACAAAAATCCTAAATTTAGGATGAAAATGGATACCTTTGAACAGGTACTATAGTCTTCATCTCTGTAATATCCCGCCTGACTTAATCGGTATATTACCCGTTGACCGTGTCAGATGAATTTAATTCATGAAAAGTAAGTTAATGGAAATATTTTATGAGATGTCAGCTTTATACGGGAAAAGTATCAGAGTCGTTTTAAACACGCATAAGCCAAGGGTAATATGGTAATTTCATGTGGGAAGGATATTTATTTGGTTTTACCCAAAAATATCTCATTTCCCTTATCCACTTCTCTCTCTTCATTGTTGGAAAACATTTTCCTCTTCCTTCTCTCTATCTCTCACGCCACTCTCCCTCTTCTCCCTCTCCATCAAACCTTCCACATCTTCTTCCTCTCATGGCAAGCTTCTAGTTATGTTTTCTTCATGATCTTTTATGTTATTGGAAGCTTGTATTTTGTTTGATTCCTCAACTTCTCTTCTCCTCCATAAATCTAGGGTTTTGGTAAGTTGGGAATTGAGACATGAAGTTGTTTAAGAAGTGGTTCTTTCATGATCAAGATGATGTTTAGAGGTTGGGTTGAAGAACTAAAGTGTGGATTGTGATTCTTGGAGTTTTGGAATCAAGGAGGCAAGTTAAGGTTTGTTTGATGGTAAGCTTCCAAAACTTGTTCTTTTATGATCACTTGAGATTAAGGAAGTGTGTATTGTGTTTGATTCTTCTCTTTTCTCCTCTTGAAGAAGTGTTTGGAAAACTAGGGTTTGATGTAAGGTGAAGATGGATTCTAAATTGGTACAAGGAATGGTCTCTACATGATCAAGGTAATAATATTAAGTTGAATGGATTGATATTTTTATCCTTCCTCACAAAGAATTCCTTACGATGTTCAGGTTTGATTATGTGTTTTGAGGGTGATGTTAGGATCATGGTTTGGAGCTTG
The DNA here is from genome assembly GCF_051527215.1 of Medicago sativa. Lineage (NCBI taxonomy): Eukaryota > Viridiplantae > Streptophyta > Magnoliopsida > Fabales > Fabaceae > Medicago > Medicago sativa. Next base: position 8,613,465 of record NC_140755.1, on the reverse strand, counting down.
ATAAGGAGTCTTGGGTTGCAAGAATAGGATGACAAGTTTGAATGGTATGGGTTAAGAGTGCAAGAGAATCAAGTTAGGGCTTTGATGCTTGGAAGCTTGGAAATGTCTCAAGAAACTTGCTAGGCGTGAGTTTCATAGATAGATTTCCCACCCTTTGGGATTATGTCTAAGCCTTGTTAATTAATATGAATCATATGATATATCTAGGGTTTTCTAGTATAAGTTTAGTTGCCCTTTTTCTTGCCATGCTTGCTAAACATGTTAATACTTGTCATATGAGTGTTTTATATGTATCCTATGATCAAATATGTTTCAAAATACTTAAAGGCACTTGGTTTGAGGTTTTTGGGCTTAAAATACCATTTTTACAAGTTCTGGACTGTCATAACTCGCCACGGCGAGCTATTACTCGCCATGGCGAGCAAAATGACCGTCCTGGTAGGTTGCTCGCAACAAACTCGCAATGGCGAGTGGTGCAACTCGCAATGGCGAGTAAGGACAGCTCGCAATGGCGAGCAAGTGGTACCTCCTGGTGCTGCTTGCTCGTTCTGGCAGTTTTGATGATTTTCGTTCCGGATCTTTTGTGCAGTCTTTTATAAATGTAAACCCCTCAAACCAAGGTCCCAAATGATGATCAATGGAAGCAAGATTCTTAAGTTAAAGAGGCAAGTATTATGTATGTTAGTAAAGCATGGCATACGAGAGAATCATGATATGAATTGGGTAGTAAATTATCCATTAAGCAAGGGAAAACTAGAGCCTCGACATAGTAGTCGAGAACTAGCAGGTTAGCATGAATTCCTAGAATGATAGAAAGCGAAGTATATGATCTTCGCACATGAACAAGATTAGGATAAAACAAACATGTTAAGATGTGGTTTGTTTAGTTAAACACTCCACCAAGATTAAGAATGATCAAGCATGAACAAGTATGTATTTACCGTTAATCGGATCGATTCAAGGATCCGAGGTAAACATGTAAGCATAAATAGGTTTAACCTATCATGATATGTTATGTTATGATTTAAATGAATAAGTGTAGGTGGCATGTCTCTTGCTATCCACATCAGGGGGATACAAGGGGTTCTCATGATGAGAACGATTCAAGCCGTAAGGGACCCGCATGTCACCGAGTAAACAAGACGTAGGTGCTCGTGTCTCTTGTTATCCACGCCAGGGGGATACGGGAGGTTCTCGACCTAAGGGGAACGGTTTAAGCCGCAAGGGACCCGCACGACACCGAGGGAGTCCGATGTACGTACATCGGTCATGTATGGGATTGATCTCGGGGTTACTCCACCCGGGACTATCCGTAAAATGAATCAAGATAATTAATGTTTGTTCAACGCTAACCAAGTATGACCCTAACTATGTTATGTTTATGTAAGAATGAAATTATGTATGATTATGTTTATGAGCAATAGCACAAGATGCTATCAGACAAGTACAAGTCAGGAAATAGAACAAGTAAAGAATGGTATGCCGATGACGATCTTAGGTTCCCCTAATCGTCCGGTTTAGGATTGTGTCATGAATATGTTATGTTAAGTCTTGATGCGTTTACCGTATCATGAGTTAGCGGTCCTAGGATCCCTTGATCGCCATGACACTTATAGGAAGTGAAGCCTATAACAAGTTAAGATAAGATTAAGACGGCTCTAGTATGCACTACCGTCTAAGTATGCAATGTCCCCACACACGTATAATCAACCGTCAGGTTGTAATGTAGACACGTGGTGACCGTAGGTTTCCCCTTGAGGTTGCCTATAGCCTAGGATTTAGGGGAACTCACTGAGACATTATGTCTCATCCCAATCCTTATTTGTTTCAGATAAGCAGGATGTTTATGCATGCTTGTAGCCGGATGGATGTTACTTCAAGGGTTCGTTTGTACCACTGCAGGACGTTAAGGACATCAAGGATGTATTTTTATGTATGGATGAGATGTATTGTATTATTATTTATACGAACAGGACTTGATGTAAATATTATTCATTCGGAATAGTTGTTGTTGTATATTTTAATATATCCAGTACTAAGAATAACGTTCATGCTAAACTTTCTAGATACGTTTAGTATGGGTGTTACAATTGGTATCAGAGCAGGTCGATTCAGACCGTGCCTTGGGTCATTAAATTACAACTAAGGTAGTGGGACCATTGGGTTCCGGGTAAATGTTCTAGTTGTTATTGTTAGTTGAGCCTGATCAACTCAATTTAACATTAGACGATTAGAATGGATGCCTGAGAGCTGAATAGGACCCAGGAGGAATGAAGTATGTGATGAAGAAGTTTGATCGTGCCAAAAGGTGGCCGGTGAACTAAGCAAGTAGAAGTGTGAATCCTCCGGGAATGTAAGATATGTTAAGAAGAAACGTTCCGACAATGTCGGGTAAGATGTTAGCAATACTTCGTGTACCCGTAAGTGAAGAAGTTGGATATACATATCTAATCATGACTGAAAGATTCGGTAAAGGTTGTTGTTGGAATGGGTTTATGATATTCTGGAATGTCAGAATAAGATTACAAGGTAGTGAGAGGTCGACATGTGTTGATGGAGTCAGCAGGTTCTCAGGAATAGCAATATGTAAATGAAGTTAAGGATTCAAGAGAAAGATTTATGTTATCAGGATTAAGGCATTGATTTCCGACGTGCCAAGAATTGTATCGAAAAAGATTGAGGATTGCCATGCATATGTTATAAAGTATTTCACGATGATAGGAATAAATGATGTGCATTGGATACTTGAGAATAAGAATTTCATGCAAAGAATGTTTTTGAAAAATAGAGTTGGAGAAGCTCACCAATAGCAAGCCTGGGACGAAACTTTCCGTTTTTTTTTTATGAAACCTACCAGGTTGTTCTATGGTTTGCAATGACTATTGGGGAGATGTCTTCACAATAATCTTTTATGTGACAAAAATATTCTATGACCTCAAGTAACGAATGCATATCATATTCTGAGATTTTAAAGGAAAAGACATGGCAACCATCAACGAAATCAATACGGTTTAAGGTAGCTTTGGAGGTTAATGTGTCAAGAGTATAAATTTTCGGCGTTTAGAAGGAAAGTCGTCGATGTTCATGCATGAGGTATGAAGTAAAAAGTTAAAGCGGTGCAAAGTTATGAGAAATCACAAGGTCCACGGATTATGTGGAATTAAGACGTATCACTCAAACCTATGTTTTGCTTAATTAACTTGCTAAGGCTCATTATGAAGTTGAACTATAAAGTTTAAAGTATTTTTAAAAGATTTACACGTATGGGTGATTGAGTTTGATATTTTGAAAATTCACAAGATTTTCTAGGAACCGGTTTACTACGACATTCGTAGAGCGATCTAGACTCATTAGAATCTAGATTTGATGACACATATGTGTTATCAACTCGTTCTATGATTTTAGAGTAACAACCGGGGCCAAAACTCAGTATTTGTATATAGTAGAAAATCACCAACGTCAATGACCCGTGCGCTAGTTTACGAAGTTTTCTTTAAAAGAAAAATTAACGAGCAAGCATTGGTATGATTAAGCAAAATATAGTATGCGAGAATGCAAATGTTAAATGTTTAAGAAAGATATGTTCAAGTACAAGACTAGTTTGTCAAAGACATTTGGGTTTACTTAGAAACAAGTTCAAGTGTGATATGTATGGTAAATGCAACCAGCAGGAACGTAAGGTTTACCCCCAAGTTAAGTATTATGAACATAAGATAAGTTATCAAGAGTTTGAATTTTCAAGACAAGTGTAAGGTTGTGATGTTGGTTGCAACATGGCAGATCTTGAGAATAGTTCGAGAAGTAAGTATTCAAATGGTAGTCAGGAATGTGAAGTTTCACTCGCTCTAATGGATTATAGTATTGGTTTAAGCCAACCGGTGGGAATCAGAGTAGCGCCATGAAAGTTAAACGATAATCATGAAATATGGAAATATGTAAGGTTCAGAAGGTTACATTTCGTGACTCAAGTAAAGAATCAAAGCATTAAGAATGATGACCGGTTTCCGGAAAAGGTATTAACGCTCAAGCGATAACCGAATGAGATAATGTGGGAATCAAGTTTAGTGTTATGAAGAAGAGGAATAAGTTTATGTTAAGAGGTCCAAGGATTTCTTATGGATATGTAAGCGGTAGGGCAAGTATGAATATCGGTTGAATAAGGGAAGAATTATCTTCGAAGTTAAGTATGTTATCATGAAAGGAGATGCAACTCTCGAGTTTTTGCAAAAAGAATCATACTTTCGTATGCAATATTTGTTGAGTGAAAACGATACTTGTTAATACATGTCGAGTCATGATTTTATAAACGGTTAAAGCTGAAATTGGTATTATGGAACTTGGGAACGATGCTTATTTTCAAAACTCATGGAATTTTACATTTTTAAAACTGATAAGATACGTCGTAAGTAAACTCACTTAGGACGTACAAGCTTCAGGACCAACTTGTCATGGACAAGTTTAGGGCGAGTTGTTAAATCTTTTTCAAAACATAGAAAATCGTCCGGTGGTTCTGTGGTACCATTGTTATACCCTAATTTTGGACCTAAAAATACCAGCTCAATTCTTCTTTTCTTGCATTTCATGTCATCCAAAATATTTTTCTTGCATTTCAAATCATTTGAATTTGTCCTTGATCAATTGCACCTTTCTCTGCATCTTATTTCAATATTATTTGCAAAATTCATGAAAAGGGTATTTTAGTCATTTCCTGCATTCAAACTCATTTTAGTCCTTGACAGTTGTTTGGATCTTTTCAATTTGGTTGTATAGACCTTTATCTCAATTCCATGTTAAAATCCGTTTCAAAAATTGCATTTGAGTCATTTTGAGACATTTTAGCCCCTAGGGGCATTTTAGTCATTCCCAGTGTTAGAACCCTGTTTAATCTCTAAAAATTGTCTCTGAGTCTTTTCAATTGGTTTGAATAAACCCTTGCTTTAATTCAATGTAAAAAAAGCCATTTTAAAATTGCATCCGAGACGTTTTGAGTCAGTTTAGTCCCTAGGGGCATTTTGGTCATTTCACACGAAATTTTGGCAGAGAGAGGTTACTTTGAAGTACCTCATTTAAATAGTTGGTTCATTTTAGTCCTTTTGGTGTTTTTTATTTCATTTCACTTTAAGTTTTTTCCATTTTATTCATTAATAATTCAATTTTAATTCAATTTTAGTTATTTTCATTTTGGTCCTTTTTAATAATTCTGTTTTATTTGCTTTTTAGTCCCTTTTGTCTTTTGCATTTTGGTCCTTTGTTTCTAAATAATTGCAGATTAGTCCCAAGTTCTTAAAAATTGCAGAGAAGTCCTCAAGGTCCAGATTTTAGTCCAGGGTTTTAGTCCAGATACGTGGCAAGTTCTAAGTGGCTCAGAGGCCACATGGCAGCCTATATAAGGCCACATCATTGATTGCACAGTAACAATCCCATTCAGAATCATCAAATCACAGACACAACAAACAAATTTCTCTCTCTTGGCAGTTAGATAAAAATCTCAGAATTCTTCAAGAACACGAAGAACACACATAAACCCTAACTTTCCAGTAACAAAAATTTCGATCGATTGCAATGAATTCAAAGCAGTTCTCAGAGATTCACTGAAGAATCTTCATCATCGAACTCTTGTTTCTGCAATTCGAGCTCAAATTCATCACCTATGTGACGAATCTGAACGATCACAGAAGCGAAGCTTCGAGAGTGAGAAGAAGAAGAACGAAGTGATTTTGAACCGGCAAAGAGAGAAGAAGGAGATTCACCGGTTTATTTCCGGTTTCAACAGCATCGCAACACTTACCAGAAGAAACAAGGAAGATTACGAAGTTTTCCGAAGAATTTCCGTACGAATCTCCGAATTAAACTCAGGTAACACTTTTAAACTTCTTCGTTTTCATTGCAAAAGCTCAACGAAGGTTCACACGACAAAATAAACGGTGAAACAGAGTAGATCGAAGAGTTTAAAACTCTTTTCCTTCAAAAAACTTTAAAAAATCTTGAAACCGAAACATCAACATGTAGATCTATAACGTTTCACCGTTTATTTTGCAAATCAGAGCTCATATTCATAATCAGTGTGAAATTTGGGTTGATTTAGGGTTTCGTTTTGTTTGAATCGGCGAGAGTAGAACCTCGCCGGAATCTGGAAATTACGACGGATCCGATGAAGATTCCGGCGAGATCTTGAAGATCCCGGCCGATTTCATCTTCTCCGACCGTTTCTTTCCAGAAACCGGCAGAGAGATGAACGACGAAGAAGAGAGAAGGGAGAGCCTCTCTCTCTCTAAGTTAAAACTTAGTGAGAGAGTGAAGAGAAGAAAATGAAGTGAACCGGCTAGGTTTCACTTTTATAGACGCTTGAACCGGCCGGTTCACTTCGGTTCAACCCTTCTTCCTTTCATCTTAACCGTTCATGACACGTGTACGTCCAAGATCTTGTGTTTCCATGCGCCTTATCTTGCTTATCATGTGCCATGCGCTCTGAGCCTTTGGATCTAGGTCAAACTTGGACCTGGATCAATCTGGTGGCTCTCAAGCCTTCCTGAGATCCGGATCCATGTTAACCTTGGACCTGGGCTTTGTTTTCTGCAATTTTCTATTTTCTTGAGATTTTCTTACTATTTTACAACACTGTTTTGCTTTTAACACCTCTATTCATGCTTAAAATTCCATGAAAAATTCTATAAAAAATTGTGTATGTTTCTTGATAATTTTGTGATGTTTTTATGCATTTTGTTTACTGAAAATCCCGATGACAAATATTATTGCATTTTCTTGCTTTATTTCTTGTTTTTATGTGAAAATTCATGAAAAATTTGTCTAAATTCTATTTCAAATTCTTGATAATTGTTTGTGATGCATGTTATTTGAATTTTGTGATTTTTAGCTACTGTTTGTGTTTGATTTTGCTGCATGTATGTGAATATTGATTGATTACTTGATTGACAAGTTACATTTTGTGCATAAATAAATGCAAAATGCCTAAATTTACTTTATAAATGTTAAGATCATCATGTTGCCTTAATTCTCCTTCTAGGACCTGAATCTAAACCTTTGAGAAATATACTAGAATGTGAGAATTTTAGGCAATAGGATTCTTGCATTTTATGAGTAAATCTTAGTTATATTTTGCACCTTTTTTTGGCTTTATTTTGTGAAGTTTTCTATGCTTTCATCATGATATTTTGCTTGCTTAATTTTCATTGATATTACTCTATGCTACTAACATTTTCTTGTTTCATGTTCCATACATCATAAGCATAATCTCCATCACCTTTCTCATCCCTTTCCTTTACCTTTTATTCTTGCTTTTAATTCATTTATGTGGGATTAAGTTCCCACAAGGAAGTAGTGTGTATGTAGGGAAATGATGTAATATGGACTATGGACTATGGACACTATACTCACACATGCACACACCTCACATGTAGACTTAGATGTATGCCTAGGATATGCATGTTTAAATGTATGTTTAGGAATGCATGTTTAGATGAATGCTTAGGATCTACATTTAGAAAAAATCAATTTTCCAAAAAACTTGAACAATATCACTTGAAAACCTTTTCCAAAAAATATAGGAGTCAAAACTCCTTTGCATTTTCTCTTTTATTTTCTTAATCAAATTTCAATGAAAATTAATCATACTTGACTTTTTTTCAAAATAACTAATCAAACCTCACTTTTTCTTAAAATCTCATGCCTTTAAGGCCTCTCAATCTCCATTCTTCAAAATTCCAATTTTCAAACTTAAAATCAACCAACAAAAACAAATACATTTTTGAAAGAGAACTACGGTGGATTTGATCCCTTAAAAGGGTACGTAGGCAAGGAACTAATATTCCTTCAATTCAAATAAAACAAAAAAATCAAACATTCTTCTCCCTCCAATTCTTCACTTAGTAAACCTTAGGTGTAAATATCATTTTTCAAATAGCATTTAAAAATAAAGCGCGCGCGTAGAAAGTAAAGACGGTTCCTATAGGATACTATAGTCGTTATGGGTGCCTAACACCTTCCCGTAGCGAAAACAACTCCCGGACCTCGATTCTCAAGGGTTTTTCTTATTTTTTCCTTCCCAAGAAAATATGAGATATCAAAGGTTAAAAAGGTTCAAACGTAATTAATGTTTGACACCCAAAAACCAAGATAAAACAGCTGGCGACTTCACTGGGGAGATTCGAGAGTTACGCCTAGTCTTTATTTCCATGCTTGCGCTCTTTTTACCAAATCAACAATGAGAACAGTTACTTTCTTTTATGCTGAGAAAAAAAAAATTATCAGTGGAAAAAAAACGCAAAGAGAAGCGTACGGAGATAGATCTAAAATCTAAATGAATGAGTAGATTGCGGTGTGGTGGGTCACCAAAATGAAATAAATATAAAGATCTCAAAATGAAATTTCGTCGCAAACTGGATTATGGCGTGCTAGGAACGATATTAAGACAAAGGTCATTTATAAGGACAGTGATTCACTCCAGTCATAAAGTTGATGCAGTCATGCAGTCAAAATAAATACAGCCATTTGATCAAAATAACCGTCAGGATTCAACTTCTCTTTTTTTTTTCCACTTTAAACTCAAAACACAGGATTGAAAAAGGGAGAAAACTCAGAACGCATACTTCATCCCCTTACTTTTGAAGATTCTTAACTTCTCCCTTCTTCTTGCTTCCACTTCTCCGCACCTCCTTGACACCTCATAATGTTCCTTGGTGAACATGAATGGTCAATTCGTCAAGCTTTATAACTCTGGCGGATGCAATACGATCCACCTCCGCCAACAACCGCTCCACTGTGATGGGTTGTATCAGATAGTTCACTGTTCCGGCGATGAGATATCAAATGTTTAAATTCTTGCAAACGTATGGGGGTGAGAATATCAAAAGTCCTACACCCGGACTGAGTGAACTTAGGATTTAGGGGGGATATATAATCGACAATTCATTCCGGGGGTTGCCTCGTGTTTTGGATTATGCGATCAATCCCACATAGCTGAGGCATTTTGGGGGTGATGTTGTCGGCGCGTGTTGTCGCGTTTAGGCACTTTACTTCTAATTGTCCTATGATGCTATGAACCGTAGGTAACCAAACCCATCCATGGCCATTTTCTAGGATGTAGTGCGGAGACTAAACCGAGTGTTGTCTCGAGTTTTAGTCGTCACGCGATACTACACTCAAGTTAGACCTTCTTACGGATAATCATGGAGCGAGTGTTCGTCTCGTGACACCAAGATATACGCAAGAGAGGTTGCAACTTGGGAACCTTTTTTAGAACCCGGTTACTATTTCCTAAAGCCTTAGTTTCACCGGACACCGTGTCCACCCTTGACTCCTTGACTTTGAATCTCAACCCACCATGTTTTCTCCGTACTTGAATGTGATCATGCATACATGCATACATGCATAAACTTTTTCCCATGCATTTATCGAAGGGCTTAGACAAATTGAATTTGTAAACATTGTAGGAATGGGGAAGACTAAGTCATACAAGTTCATGGGGGTTGATTTGGCTAGTCTGAGAGATTTGGCACTCAAGATCAAGGATCCGATTGGTTTCCAACACCGTCATGGGAACTTACTTACCATTCTCCGGACTAATGTGGATGAGAAACTTGTGCACACTCTAGTGCAATTCTACGATCGGGAGTATCGGTGTTTCACTTTTCCTGACTTTCAGCTGATGCCCACCCTAGAGGCTTATTCTTCTTTGACCGGCTTACCCATAGACAAAGGGACACCTTTTGCGGGACTTGAGAATGCTCCTACCCCATTGACTATTGCTAAGGATCTCCATCTCAAGACCACTGATGTTTCCAAGAATCTTGTCACTAAGGCTCACATCCGAGGGTTCACTTCAAAGTATCTACTTGATAAAGCCAATCTCAAATTCACTTGTCAAGACACTCTTGAGGCTATTCTTGCACTACTCATCTATGGGCTTATCCTCTTTCCGAATCTTGACAACTTTGTGGACATGAATGTTATCATGATCTTCCGCTCCAAGAATCCGGTTCCTACTTTGTTAGCTGACACATACCATGCTATTCATGATCGATCCAGCAAGGGTCGTGGATACATCTTTTGCTGCATACCTCTCCTCTATAGGTGGTTTATTTCACACCTTCCAAAGTCCTTCCATGATAATCCGGAGAATTGGTCTATTTCACAGCGGATTATGGCTCTCGCTCCTAATGAAGTAGTTTGGCTCACTCCCGCAGCTAGAGTTAAAGAAATTATCTTTGGTGGTGGGAAATTTCTTAATGTACCTTTTCTTGGTACCCGGGGTGGAATCAACTATAACCCGGAGCTCGCTTTGCGACAATTTGGTTTTCCGATGAAAGATAAGCCCATCAATCTTGCTACATCTCCTTACTTCTTTCATTACTCCAATGCTCCTACGGGAATAAAGGAGGATTTCATAGAGGCTTGGTCTAAGATTCGGAAGAAAGATGTGAAACATATGGGTGTGAGATCCGGTATTGCTCATGAGGCCTATACTCAATGGGTAATAAACCAAGCTGAGAAGATTGGCATGCCTTACCCCGCCATGAGATATGTGTCTGCATCTACTCCATCCATGCCTTTACCTCTACCCTTGCCTACTCAGGAGATGTATCAGGAGCATCTAGCTATGGAGAGCCGAGAGAAGCATCAGTGGAGGGCTAGATACTATGAGGCTGAGAATTTGATCATGACTTTGGATGGAAAGGATGAGCAGAAAACTCATGAGGTCTTGACATTGAAGAAGGAATTAGCTAAGGCTAGGAAGGAAATTGAAGAAAAGGATAGGCTGCTTATGAGAGATTCCAAGAGGGCTAGGGGTGCCCGTAACTTCTATGCCCGACATTGCAGTTATGAGTCTGAGTCTGAGCCTGAGGATGACCTTTCTACTTCCTATGCTTGAGGGTTCCTGTTTTCTTGTCGGTGTTTCCAATGGTTGTCTATGTTGTTTACATTCCAAAGTTTATCCCTTGGCTTGGCATTTCAAAGGGAATTATCTTGAAAGACCTTGTAATGTTTGAATGTTTCATCTGGTGTTGATGTTTCAGTTGTTTAGTAATGTTTACGAATTTCTAATTTGTCTAAAATCCTTCGATAACATAAAAAGAGTCTTTTTACATATGCATTTACACATTTCATGCATCATATGCATTCATTGGTCACAAAAAACTTCCCTCGTGCTCATTGCCTCCTGGTTTTTCCGCCGCAGTCTGAAAGGTGGCTCGTGCTCGCAAGGTTTACCAACCAGCTAGAATTCATCAGACAAGGTTGTACAAGAGACGAAACATGGCTAACTTTGAAGAAGAAAATGCTCAGCTTCGTGCCGAATTGGCTGCTATGAAAGAAGACTTGGCTAAGGCTCATGACACTATGTCTACCTTGATGGCTGCCCAAGAACAACCAGCCACCTCTGTTCCAGCTTCTACTGAAGGGATTCCCTCTATCCCACTGTCTACTGTGGCTTCTGATGCTTGGTTTGTTATGCCCAATGGGCGTCCTTATGGACTCTCAGCTTTCTTTGCTCCTAACACTGCAGCCGGTATCTCTGGTGTTGCCAATCAAGGGCCTATTCCCACAACAACTTTCGTTCCTACAAACACTTCTATGCCTCAAGTGACTAGTGTTGTTACCGAACCTGTGGTACACATTGTGCCTCAGGTGATTGATGTTGACACTCCGCGTGGACAAGACCCTATAGTGGAGGCTATGAGAGAACAGTTGAGAGAGCTAGCTGGAGAGCTCCGTGAGGTCAAGGCCAGCCGTGGAAATGGTGTTTCTGCTAAGGCTCGGGATCTATGTCGGGTATCCCGATTTGAGATTCCTAAGAAGTTCAAAGTACCAGATTTTGACAAATACAATGGATCCACTTGTCCACACAGCCACATCATTCGGTACGTCCGAAAGATGGCCAACTACGTAGATAATGATGCCCTGATGATTCACTGCTTCCAAGACAGCCTGGCAGAAGATGCGGCAGACTGGTACACTGGCTTGAGCAAAGACAATATCCACACTTTTGAAGAACTTGCTGCTGCTTTTGAAAGTCATTATGAGTTCAATACCCGCTTGAAGCCGAATAGGGATTCTCTTACGTCCTTGTCTCAGAAATCAGATGAAACTTTCCTTGAATATGCTCAAAGATGGAGAGGGGCAGCTGCCCGTGTTTCTCCTCGGCTTGATGAGGAAGAACTGACACAGACATTCCTGAAAACTTTGAAGAAGGAATATGTTGAAAGAATGATAGTCTCTGCACCAAACAACTTCTCCGACTTGGTTACTATGGGAACTCGTCTAGAGGAGGCTGTCTGAGAAGGCATCATTGTTCTTGAAAAGGGTGAATCCTCAGCTAGTGCACCGAAGAAGTACGGTAACAGTCATCATAAGAAAATGGAATCTGAAGTAGGGATGGTATCCGGTAAACAACCTACAGCTGTTGTTGCTCCTAATACTGCCAGTTACCTTTACCATACCAATATATGCAGTACTCTCAACATCCCTTCTTCCCACCATTCTACCAGCAATATCCTCTGCCACCGGGTCAACCACCAGCACCCGTTAATGCCGTTGCTCAGCAGGTACAACAGCAGCCTCCTGCTCCACAGCAGCAACAACAGGGTCCTCAACCCAGGACTTATTTTCCACCAATACCAATGCGGTATGCTGATCTGCTCCCAACTCTACTTGCTAAGGGACATTGTGTCACTAGGCCGGGAAAACCTCCGCCTACGCCCTTGCCCCCCAGGTTCCGTCAGGATCTCACATGTGAATTCCATCAGGGTGCTCAGGGTCATGATGTTGTGAAGGATCTGATAGACAGAGGAAGGCTGACCTTTGAAAATAGTGTTCCTCATGTCCTTGACAATCCACTCCCAAACCATGCTGCTGTTAATATGATCGAGGCTTTCGAAGAAGCTCGGGTCCCTCGAGAGGATCCCGTTTTAGATGTCCATAATGTTGTCACTCATTTGGTGTCGTTACATGTCAAACTCTGCTGAGCTTTCTTGTTTAATCATGATCATGCTTCTTGTTCAGAATGTATTCAGAATCTTATGTGGTGCAAGATGATATACAAAGCCTAATGGATGATAAACACTTGATTGCCAGTGATGTCTGTGTGATCGTGCCAGTGATCCATGATTCTCCTGCTGAAAGTGTATCTCAGACAAAGAAAGTCGAGCCCTTGGTGATCAGGCTACCTGGCCCGGTATCTTATGCCTCTACTAAGGCAATTCCTTACAAGTATGATGCAACTATGATTGAGAATGGAGTAGAAATGCATTTGGTATCCCCAGCCGCGGTTAGTAACATTGCTGAAGAAACTACAACTCTGAGAAGTGGAAGGGTTCGTCCACCCTTGTTCCAAAAGAAAGTGGTTATACCTGCTGTCGCAGTAACTCCACCAGTTGTTCCTCCTATTGACAATAATGCTCGCCCATCGGGCCAGTCTATTGAAGAGTCCAATCTGGACGAGATCTTGAGGCTCATCAAAAAGAGCGATTATAAGATTGTAGACCAGCTGCTGCAGACTCCATCAAAAATATCCATCTTGTCTCTGCTCCTGAGTTCAGAAGCTCACAGGAAAGTGTTGATGAGAGTACTGGAACAGGCCTATGTTGATCACGAAGTCTCTATGGATCAGTTTGATGGAATAGTGGGTAACATTACTGCTTGTAATAACTTGGGGTTTGGTGACGATGAACTCCCCGAAGCAGGGAAACACCACAACTTAGCTTTGCATATCTCAGTGCACTGTAAGTCTGACATGATATCCAATGTGTTGGTGGACACTGGATCATCCTTGAATGTAATGCCTGAGTCTACACTGAGACAGTTGAGCCATCATGGAATTTCTCTAAGGGGAAGCAGCTATTTGGTTAAGGCTTTTGATGGATCTCGTAAAGATGTTCTTGGAGAGGTAGATCTGCCGATTACCATTGGTCCCGAGACATTCCAGATCACTTTCCAAGTCATGGATATTAATGCTTCTTATAGTTGCCTCCTTGGAAGGCCATGGATTCATGATGCTGGGGCAGTAACTTCTACTTTACATCAAAAGCTCAAGTTTGTAAAGAATGGTAAGCTTGTCACTGTACATGGTGAAGAAGCGTATCTGGTTAGCCAAGTGTCATCTTTCTCTTGTGTTGAAGCAGGGTCTGCTGAGGGGACATCATTTCAAGGATTGACTGTCGAAGGTGCGGAGCCTCGAAGAGCTGGTACTGCTATGGCCTCATTGAAAGACGCCCAGAAAGCTGTTCAAGAAGGGCAAGTTGCTGGCTGGGGCAAAGTGTTACACCCTAATTTTGTCTCTAGTCAATTGCATCTTTCTCTGCATTTTATTTCAATATTATTTGCAAAATTCATGAAGAAGGGTATTTTGGTCTTTTCCTACATTCAAACTCATTTTAGTCCTTGAAAATTGTTTGAGTCTTTTCAATTGGTTTGAATGAGTCCTTGTTTCAATCTCATGTTAAAATCCATTTCAAAAAAATTACATTGGAGTCATCTTGAGTCAATTTAGCCCCTAGGGGCATTTTAGTCATTTCCAGTGTTAAAGTTCTGTTTAATCTCTTAAAATTGTCTGAGTCTTTTAATTTGTTTGTATAAACTCTTGCTTTAATCCCCTGTTAAAAACCACTTTAAAATTGCATCTGAGTCATTTCGAGTCGTTTTAGTCCCTAGGGGCATTTTGGTCATTTCACACGAAATTTTGGCAGAGAGAGGTTACTTTGAAGTACCTCATTTAAGTAATTGGTTTGTTTTAGTCTATTTTGTGTTTTTTATTAGTTTTACTTTACGTTATTGTCCATTTACCAATTTTAATCCAATTTTATTTTTAATTTTTATTTTAAGTCCTCAACTTCTAAAAATTGCACTTTTTTCTTCCATTTCAGTCCTTAAAAATTTTAAAGTTTGCATTTCTAATTCTTTTTTTTCCATTTCAGTCCATAAAGTCTTTGTCAGTTTCAGTTTTAGCCCTTTAAGTTTTAAAAATTACATATTGGTCCAATTTGTCAAAATTGCATTTTTGTCCAGATACTTTCGAAATTGCAGGAAAGTCCTTGAGTCAAGTTTAGTCCAAAACCAGTCCAAGATTACGTGGCGGTCCCACATTGGTCCAGAATATCACACCTGGCCTATAAATAGTGGCCCACTCATCAATGCAAAAAAAAGATACCATTCAATCATTGACACATCATCACAAAAGTCCTAACAACTTTCTCTCTCTTCTCCAAACCCTAGCCACCGTAACAAACTCTCAACCACCACAAAAACCATCGTAACAGAATCAGAAACCACTCTAACCACCTCAATTCATCACAAATTCGTACCAATTTCATCACGAAAAACTCAATTCAACAATTACTATACAAAATTGATCCGAATTCATAGAAGATTCTCAGAAAGGTTATCATCACTGAATCTTCACCTTCGCAATTCAAGCAAAGATTCGTCAAAGACGAATTTGCGATCACGAAGGATTTGGTGAGGGAAGAGAAGAAGAGGATCGAAGCAGGAACGAAGAAGGATCAAGCACCAGAAAAGTTCAAAAAAAGACGAAGAGTGAGAAGACGAAGAAACTTCGATTTATTTTCGAAGTTTGAATCAAAATATACATCAGAGACGAAGAAGAAGTTTCAACATCTTTCTCACCTTTCTTTTGGTTCGAATCTCCAGTTTCCAACAGGTATATTCAAAGAACCTTCTCGTTTTCGCTTACAATCATCATCGAAGGTCCATAGACAAAAGTAAACGGTGAAACAACGTGGATTAGCAAGTTTAGAACTTGTTCTTTCGAAAAAGTTCAAAAAAGATTCGAAAAGTTTGAAACGAAACCCTAAAAATGTAAATCCTCAAAGGTTCACCATTTCTTTTGTAAATCCAGGCTCATAATCATAATCAGTGGAGAAAATAGCATAGATTAGAGCCTCGTTTCAAGAAGTTACGAAGGAGATTCAAAAACCTAAAAACCGTAAAGTTTATGTTCCGATCTACATAGATCTAGGTTTCTTTTGTGATTTCTGGTGTTTGATTCGTGTTTAGAATGAAAAATAAACGGTGAAAAGCTTTAGATCGTAAAGTTTTGGGTGGAGTTAGGGTTCCGTCATCACCGGCGGTGGTCAATTCCGCCAGAAAAGACGATCGGAAATTGAAGAGAACGAGAGAATTAGAGAGAGAAGGAGAGAGTTAGAGAGAGAAGGGAGAGGGACAAATGAGGCTTAACCGGCCTCTTTTGTTTATAAAGGGGAGTGAACCAGACCGGTTCATCTGAACCAGTCTGGCTCGTCCTTGAACCCTGAGTCCCCACCGTCTGATCTAGGGTTTGGGAAGGTGGATCAATCCAACTTTGTTAAAAAATTCCTAAAAAAATTTCTATTTGTTCTTGACAATTTTCTTGACATTTTTGTGGTATTTTTATGTGTTAAAACCTGAGGAAAATATATGTAGCATTTCTTGCTCATTGGTTTACTATTTTGATAAAATTTGTGAAGCTTTGTATGTTTTTGAGTCTAAAAAGTCCTTGAAAATTCTAAAATTTTTTCATGTTTGTTCCTTGTTAATTTTGTGATCTTTTTGTGATGATTTTGGCATATTAAAATTGATAACGAATAATATGATGCTTTTCTTGCTATTTTGTGATGTTTTGTGTGTAAAAATTTGTGGAAAGTATATGTTCTTGATCCCTAATCATGATACATGATGTTTGATTTGTGAAGTGTGAATTTGCAATGGGTTCTTGCTGTTTTGAAGTGTTTTAATGCATGTGAATATATTGTGTGAGTTTACTTGTCTCACAAGTTATGTGAATATTGTTTGTGAAAATTAAGTGCCAAATATGCCTAAAATATATCATGAATCTTGACTTGAATGTGTCCTCATAATTCTCCTATTTTTGATTGTGATAAAAATATTTGAACATTATCATGATATGGGGATCATAGGTCATACACTTGTCTTGTTATTATGATCAATTTTAGGCATATTTTGCTAAGAGTTTAGTCACCTTTTTGTCAAGTTTTTGCAACTTTGTTTAATGTTCCTTTTGCTTATAGTTTTTCATGCTATTATACTTTATCCTACTAACCATTTCATTTCATGTTCCATTCATTCATAAGCATTCCTCATCTCACTTCATTTCTATAGCTTTAAAGACTTAGTATGTAAAATCTAGGGACTTTGTAATTTTCTTTATGCAATTTAATTTCTTGCAAGACCATAGCATGTATCTAGGCAAATGATGTAATAAGGACAATGGACTCTAATGATGTACACCGACACAAGCACCGACACATGCACACACATCACCTAGATACTTTAGATGTATGGTTAGGATATGCATGTTTAGATGTATGTTTAGGATTGAATTTTTAGATGAATGCTTAGGTTTTACACTTAGAAAAATCAATTTTCCAAAAAAATTGAACAACATCACTTGAAAACTTTTTCCAAAAAATATAGGAGTCAAAACTCCTTTGCATTTTCTCTTTTATTTTCTTAATCAAATTTCAATGAAAATTAATCATACTTGACTTCTTTTTCCAAAATAACTAATCAAACCTCACTTTTTTCTTAAAATCTCATGCCTTTAAGGCCTCTCAATCTCCATTCTTCAAAATTCCTATTTTCAAACTTAAAATCAACCAACAAAAATAAAAACATTTTTGGAAGAGAACTGCAGTGGATTTGATCCCTTAAAAGGGTACGTAGGCAAGGAATTAAAATTCCTTCAATTCAAATAAAACAAAAAAATCAAACATTCTTCTCCCTCCAATTCTTCACTTAGCAAACTCTTAGGCGTAAATATCATTTTTCAAAATAGCATTTAAAAATAGAGTGCGCGCGTAGAAAATAAAGATGGTTCCTATAGGATACTATAGTCGTTATGGGTGCCTAACACCTTCCTGTAGCGAAAACAACTCCCGGACCTCGATTCTCAAGGGTTTTTCTTATTTTTCCCTTCCCAAGAAAAAATGAGATATCAAAGGTTAAAAAGGTTCAAACGTTATCAATGTTTGACACCCGAAAACCAAGATAAAACAGCTGGCGACTTCACTGGGGATATTCGAGAGTTACGCCTAGTCTTTATTTCAACGCTTGCGCTCTTTTTACTTGTTTCTTTTACTTGCCTTCTTATGTGAATAAATGTTTAAATTCTTGCAAACGTGTGGGGGTGAGAATATCAAAAGTCCTACACCCGGACTGAGTGAACTTAGGATTTAGGAGGGATATAATCGACAATTCATTCCGGGGGTTGCCTCGTGTTTTGGATTATGCGATCAATCCCACATAGCTAAGGCATTTTGGGGGTGATGTTGTCGGCGCGTGTTGTCGCGTTTAGGCACTTTACTTCTAATTGTTCTATGACGCTATGAACCGTAGATAACCAAACCCATCCATGGCCATTTTCTAGGACGTAGTGCGGAGGCTAAACCGGGTGTTGTCTCGAGTTTTAGTCGTCACGCGATACTACACTCAAGTTAGACCTTCTTACGGATAATCATGGAGCGAGTGTTGTCTCGTGGTACCATGATATACGCAAGAGAGGTTGCAACTTGGGAACTTTTTTAGAACCCGGTTACTATTTCCTAAAGCCCTAGTTTCACCGGACACCGTGTCCACCCATGACTCCTTGACTTTGAATCTCAACCCACCATGTTTTCTCCGTACTTGAATGTGATCATGCATACATGCATACATGCATAAACTTTTTTCCCATGCATTTATCAAAGGGCTTAGACAAATTGAATTCGTAAACATTGTAGGAATGGGAAAGACTAAGTCCTACAAGTTCATGGAGGTTGATTTGGCTAGTTTGAGGGATTTGGCACTCAAGGTTAAGGATCCGATTGGTTTCCAACACCGTTATGGGAAATTACTTGTCATTCTCCAGACTAATGTGGATGAGAAGCTTGTGCACACTCTAGTGCAATTCTATGATCGGGAGTATCGGTGTTTCACTTTTCCTAATTTTCAGCTGATGCCTACTCTAGAGGCTTATTCTTCTTTGACCGGCTTACCCATAGCCAAAGAGACACCATTTGCGGGACTTGAGAATGCTCCTACCCCATTGGTTATTGCTAAAGATCTCTATCTCAAGACCACTGATGTTTCCAAGAATCTTGTTACTAAAGCTCACATCCGAGGGTTCGCTTCAAAGTATCTACTTGATAAAGCCAATCTCGAAACCACTTGTCAAGACACTCTTGAGGCTATTCTTGCACTACTTATCTATGGGCTTATTCTCTTTCCACACCTTGATGACTTTGTGGACATGAATGCTATCATGATCTTCCGCTCCAAGAATCCGGTTCCTACTTTGTTAGCTGACACATACCATGCTATTCATGATCGATCCGGCAAGGGTCGTGGATACATCTTTTGCTGCATACCTCTCTTATATAGGTGGTTTATTTCGCACCTTCTGAAGTCTTTCCATGATAATCCGGAGAATTGGTCTATTTCACAGCGGATCATGGCTCTCACTCCTAATGAAGTAGTTTGGCTCACTCCCGCTGCTAGAGTTAAAGAAATGATCTTCGGTGGTGGAAAGTTTCTTAATGTACCTCTTCTTGGTACCCGGGGTGGAATCAACTATAACCCGGAGCTCGCATTGCAACAATTTGGTTTCCCGATGAAAGATAAGCCCATCAATCTTGCTACATCTCCTTACTTCTTTCATTACTCCAATGCTCCTACGGGAATAAAGGAGGACTTCATAGAGGCTTGGTCTAAGATTCGGAAGAAAGATGTGAAACATATGGGTGTGAGATCCGGTATTGCTCACGAGGCCTATACTCAATGGGTGATAAACCAAGCTGAGAAGATTGGCATGCCTTACCCCGCCATGAGATATGTGTCTGCGTCTACTCCATCTATGCCTTTGCCACTACTTCCACCTACTCAGGAGATGTATCAGGAGCATCTAGCTATGGAGAGCCGGGAGAAGCATCAGTGGAAGGCTAGATACTATGAGGCTGAGAACTTGATTATGACTTTGGATGGGAAAGATGAGCAGAAGACTCATGAGGTCTTGACATTGAAGAGGGAATTAGCTAAGGCTAGGAAAGAAATTGAAGAGAAAGACAGATTGCTTATGAGGGATTCCAAGACGGCTAGGGGTATCCTTCCACTTCCTATGCCTGAGGATTTCTATTTCCTGTTGTTATTTCCAGTTGTTGTCTATGTTGTTTACATTCCAAAGCTTGACATTTCAAAAGGGAACTATCTTGTAAGACCTTGTGATGATTGAACATGTTTCAGTTGTTTAGTAATGTTTACGAATTTCTAATTTGTCTAAAACCCTTCGATAACATAAAAAGAGTCTGTTTTGCATATGCATTTACACATTTCATGCATCATATGCATTCACTGGTCACAAAAAAAAAACTTCCCTCGTGCTCATTGCCTCATGGTTTTTCCGCCACAGTCTGAAAGGTGGCTCGTGCTCGTAAGGTTTACCAACCGACTAGAATTCATCAAACAAGATTGTACAAGAGACGAAATATGGCTAACTTTGAGGAAGAAAATGCTCAGCTCCGCGCCGAATTGGCTGCTATGAAGGAAGACTTGGCTAAGGCTCATGACACTATGTCTACTCTGATGGCTGCCCAAGAACAACCAGCCACCTCTGTCCCAGCTTCTACTGAAGGGATTCCCTCTATCCCATTGTCTACTGTGGCTTCTGATGCTCGGTTTGTTATGCCCAATGGGTGTCCTTATGGACTCTCAGCTTTCTATGCTCCTAACACTGCAGCCGTTGTCTCTGGTGTTGCCAATCAAGGGCCTATTCCCACAGCAACTTTTGTTCCTACAAATACTTCTATGCCTCAAGTGACTACTGTTGTTACCGAACCTGTGGTACACACTGTACCTCAGGTGATTGATGTTGACACTCCGCGTGGACAGGACCCTATATTGGAGGCTATGAGAGAACAGTTGAGAAAGCTCGATGGTGAGCTCCGTGAGGTCAAGGCTAGCCGTGGAAATGGTGTTTCTGCTAAGGCTCGTGATCTTTGCCTGGTATCCCGATTTGAGATTCCTAAGAAGTTCAAAGTACCAGATTTTGACAAATACAATGGATCTTCTTGTCCACATAACCATGTCATCCGGTACGTCCGAAAGATGGCCAACTACGCAGATAATGATGCCCTGATGATTCACTGCTTCCAAGATAGCCTGGCAGAAGATGCGGCAGACTGGTACATTGGTTTGAGCAAAGACAATATCCACACTTTTGAAGAACTTGCTGCTGCTTTTGAAAGTCATTATGAGTTTAACACCCGTTTGAAGCCGAATAGCGACTCTCTTAAGTCCTTGTCTCATAAATCAGATGAAACTTTCCGTGAATATGCCCAGAGATGGAAAGGGGCAGCTGCCCGTGTTTCTCCTCGGCTTGATGAGGAAGAGTTGACACAGACATTCCTGAAGACTCTGAAGAAGGAATATAAGGAAATAATGATAGTCTCGGCACCAAACAACTTCTCTGACATGGTTACTGTGGGAACTCGTCTAGAGGAGGCTGTCAGAGAAGGTATTATTGTCTTTGAAAAGGGTGAGTCCTCAACCGGTGCGCCGAAGAAGTATGGTAATGGCCACCATAAGAGGAAAGAATCTGAAGTAGGGATGGTATCCGGTAACCAGTCTACATCTGCTGTCGCTCCTGTTAATGCTACTCAGTTACCTCTGCCCTATCAATACATGCAGTACTCTCAACGTCCTTTTTTCCCGCCATTCTATCAGCAATACCCTTTGCCACCGGGTCAGCCACCAGCACCCGTTAATGCCGTTGCTCAGCAGGTACAACAGCAGGCTCCTGCTCCACAGCAGCAACAACAGGGTCCTCGACCCAGGACTCATTTTCCACCAATACCCATGCGGTATGCTGAATTACTCCCAACTTTACTTGCTAAAGGGCATTGTGTCACCAGACCAGGCAAGCCCCCACCTACGCCGTTGCCTCCCAGGTTCCGGCAAGATCTTACATGTGAATTGCATCAAGGCGCTCAGGGCCATGATGTTGAGGGTTGCTACGCTCTTAAGTATATTGTGAAGGATTCGATGGACAGAGGAAGGCTGACCTTTGAAAATAGTGTCCCGCATGTGCTCGACAATCCACTTCCAAATCATGGTGCTGTTAATATGATTGAGGCTTTCGAAGAAGCTCGGGTTCCTCAAGAGGATCCCATTTTAGATGTCCGTAATGTTGTTACTCCTTTGGTGCCGTTACATGTCAAACTCTGCCAAGCTTCCTTGTTTAACCATGATCATGCTTCTTGTTCAGAATGTCTCCAAAATCCTATGGGCTGTTGTGTGGTGCAAGATGATATACAAAGCCTAATGGATGATAAACACTTGATTGCCAGTGATGTTTGTGTGATTGTGCTAGTGTTCCATGATTCTCCCGTTGAAAGTGTATCTCAGACAAAGAAAGTCGAGCCCTTGGTGATCAGGCTACCTGGCTCGGTATCTTATGTCTCTACCATGATTGAGAATGGGGTAGAAATGCCTCTGGTATCCCCAGCTGCGGTTAGTAACATTGCTGAAGAAACTACAACTCTAAGAAGTGGGAGGGTCCGTCCACCCTTGTTCCAAAAGAAAGTTGTTACACCTGCTGCCGCAGTAACTCCACCAGTTGCTCCCCCTATTGATAAGAATATTAGCCCATCAGGCCAGTCTATTGAAGAGTCTAATCTGGACGAGATTTTGAGGCTCATCAAGAAGAGCGATTATAAGATTGTTGACCAGCTGCTGCAAACTCCCTCAAAGATATCTATCTTGTCTCTGCTCCTGAGTTCAGAAGCTCACAGGAAGGTGTTGATGAAAGTACTGGAACAAGCCTATGTTGATCATGAAGTTTCTGTGGATCAGTTCGATGGAATAGTGGGTAACATTACTGCTTGTAATGACTTGGGATTTGGTGATGATGAACTCCCCGAAGCAGGGAAACACCACAACTTAGCCTTACACATCTCAGTGCACTGTAAGTCTGACATGATATCCAATGTGCTGGTGGACACTGGATCATCCTTGAATGTAATGCCTGAATCTACACTGAGACAGTTGAGCCATCATGGAATTTCCCTAAGGGGAAGCAGTTATTTGGTTAAGGCTTTTGACGGTTCTCGTAAGGATGTCCTTGGTGAGGTAGATCTGCCTATCACCATTGATCCTGAGACATTCCAAATCACTTTCCAAGTCATGGACATCAACGCTTCTTACAGCTGCCTCCTCGGAAGGCCATGGATTCATGATGCTGGGGCAGTAACTTCTACTTTACACCAAAAGCTCAAGTTTGTAAAGAATGGGTCTGCTGAAGGGACATCATTTCAAGGATTAACTGTTGAAGGTACGGAGCCTCGAAGAGCTGGTACTGCTATGGCCTCATTGAAAGACGCCCAGAAAGCTGTTCAAGAAGGGCAAGCTGCCGGCTGGGGCAAAGTGATACAGATTCTAGAGAATAAGCGCAAAGAGGGCCTTGGTTTCTCCCCAACCTCGGGTGTTTCAACAGGAACTTTCTATAGTGCTGGGTTTATCAATGCTATTGCTGAAGATGCTGCTGAAAGTAGTCATGTACCTACATTTGTTGTACCAGGAGGCACTGTGAGAAATTGGGAAGCCATTGATGTTCCTTTAGTCATGCATGCTTCCATGTAATGTGTCTTGTTGCTCATGTTTTTCTTTGTTTTCAAAATAACAATCCTTTCGCTCTGCCCAAGGCGAAAGTGATGTCTTTGTAAGGGCATGTTTGTTTCGGCATTGCCGTTATTAATAAAAATCGTCGTTTTTTCCACGACTTTTGTTTTTTACTTTTTAGTGCCTTTCTCTTGGAAATAATGGTAATGCCAGAAAAAACCAAAACGTCTGTATTTTTCTTATTAATTTCAAAAATCTGCATGAAAAACTTTTTCTAAAATCATCCCAATCACATTATGCAGATTGAACCATAATAAACCCGTTGAACATAGTGACCCTATGGTTCCTCCAAATTTTGAATTCCAGGTATATGAAGCTGAAGATGAGGATGGTGATGAAGAGATACCATATGAGATCACTCGACTGCTGGAGCAAGAAAGAAGAGCCATTCAGCCTCACCAGGAAGAGATTGAGCTTATCAACCTGGGTACTGAAAAGAACAAGCGAGAGATCAAAATTGGTGATGCACTTGAGCCAGAAGTGAAAAAGAAGATTATTCAGCTTCTCCATGACTATCCAGATGTCTTTGCATGGTCCTATGAAGATATGCCGGGTCTAGATCCCAAGATTGTGGAACATCGGATACCGACAAGACCTGAATGTCCTCCTGTCAAGCAGAAATTGAGAAGGTCTCGTCCAGACATGGCTCTTAAGATCACGGCTGAAGTACAAAAGCAAATTGATGCGGGTTTCCTCATGACAGCTGAATACCCTGAGTGGATTGCCAACATTGTCCCAGTACCAAAGAAAGATGGGAAAGTTCGGATGTGTGTTGATTACAGAGATTTGAATAAAGCCAGTCCGAAAGATAACTTCCCATTGCCTCATATTGATGTGCTTGTTGACAGTACTGCTCAATCCAAAGTGTTCTCCTTTATGGATGGTTTCTCAGGTTACAACCAGATACGGATGTCACCTGAAGACAGAGAAAAGACGTCCTTCATCACTCCATGGGGAACATTTTGTTACAAAGTGATGCCTTTCGGTTTGATAAATGCCGGTGCTACCTATCAAAGGGGTATGACCACTCTGTTTCATGACATGATTCACAAAGAGATTGAAGTATATGTTGATGATATGATTGTGAAATCAAGTGATGAAGAGCAGCACGTTGTATATTTGAAAAAGATGTTTGAAAGATTGAGAAAGTACAAGATGCGGTTGAATCCTAACAAATGTACATTTGGTGTAAGATCTGGAAAATTGCTAGGCTTCATTGTCAGCCAAAGAGGCATTGAAGTTGACCTTGATAAAGTCCGAGCCATCAGAGAGATGCCGGCCCCTCAAACTGAAAAGCAAGTCAGAGGTTTCCTCGGACGCCTGAATTACATTTCAAGATTTATATCTCACATGACTACTACTTGTGGCCCAATTTTCAAATTGCTCAGAAAGAATCAGCCAGTTGTATGGAATGATGAATGCCAAGAAGCTTTTGATAGCATTAAAGAATACCTGTTGGAACCACCTATCCTTGTCCCGCCAGTGGAAGGAAGGCCTTTAATTATGTATCTATCAGTGTTAGATGAATCCGTGGGATGTGGCCTCGGTCAACAAGACAAGACTGGAAAGAAAGAACATGCTATCTACTATCTGAGCAAGAAATTCACCGACTGTGAGACTCGGTATACAATGCTTGAAAAGACTTGTTGTGCCCTAGCTTGGGCTGCCAAACGTTTGCGTCATTATATGGTGAATCATACAACTTGGTTGATATCCCGAATGGATCCAATCAAGTACATCTTTGAAAAGCCTGCTGTTACTGGAAAGATTGCTCGTTGGCAGATGTTGTTGTCTGAATATGATATTGTGTACAAAGCTCAGAAAGCAATCAAAGGAAGTATCCTTGCTGAACATCTTGCTTATCAACCTCTTGATGATCACCAGTCGACCAAGTTTGAATTCCCTGATGAAGAAATCATGTATCTGAAAGCAAAAGACTGTGAGGAACCATTGATCGATGAAGGGCCAGATCCCAATAGCAAGTGGGGATTAGTCTTTGATGGTGCTGTCAATGCTTATGGTAAAGGAATTGGGGCCATTATTGTAACCCCGCAGGGGCATCACATTCCTTTCACCGCTCGAATAACCTTTGAATGCACAAATAATATAGCTGAATATGAAGCATGCATCCTGGGCATTGAAGAAGCCATTGACCTGAGAATTAAGCACCTTGACATCTATGGAGATTCTGCACTTATCATTAATCAGATAAATGGTGAATGGGAGACTCATCATGAGAAGTTGATCCCGTACCGTCACTATGCAAGACGTCTGTTGACATACTTTACCAAGGTTGAGCTGCACCACATCCCTCGGGATGAAAATCAGATGGTTGATGCTCTTGCTACTCTGTCTTCCATGTTTCGTGTGAATCACTGGAATGACGTGCCCGTAATCAAGGTGCAGCGTCTTGACAGACCCGCTCATGTGTTTACTATTGAAAATATGCCAGATCAGGCTGATGAAGATGTGAATGATAAAAAGCCTTGGTATTACAACATCAAACAGTTCTTGCAGAATCGTGAATATCCACCTGGTGCCTGATGAGTCATAGATAGTCTAATTTATTGCCTTATTTAGTTTAGTTTTATTTTAGATTTGATTTTATTTTATTTTATTGCATTTTATTTTCTTTTAGAATATTTTACTTTAAATTGTCTTTTATTTTATTTTAGGAATGAATATATGGTGGAAGGTGCCTTGAAGCGAAAGAAAGAGGACTGGAGCAAATACAGCGCAAGAATACGAAGATACGGGACAAAAATATGTTCCCCCAAACTCAGAAGCTTGGCACGGCCCGTGCCAACATGTGGCACGACCGTGCCCGTCCCCAGGATGCTCTTTTGCTGCTTTTCTTCGGGCCCAAGTTACCCTGTTGCAGCTTTACCGTTTTATCCCTTTAGTTGCTTAGTTTCTCAGTCAATTGTAAAGCTATAAATAGAGTAGCTCTCCACCATAAAACAATCATCCTTTTACTTTGTTTATTTCAATTGCTATTTTAATAAAAGTCTTTATTTCCCTTTTACTTTCTTTGCAATTTACTTTACTGTTATTTTCTCTCTTCTTCCCCCATGTCTACGATGAACATGAGTGAGTAGACTTCTTCGTCTTGGGATTATTGGGGAGTCTAATGACTCAATCCTAAACAAAACAAGCCTAAACCCTAATTTCTATGTAACCTTAATTTCTAATCTAGATTCACCGTCTTAACGTGGATTAACAATTATCAAACTGTGGAAGCGAAAGCGGAGGGTTTGATAATCGTTAATCCATCATCCCAAACATCAATTCATAAAGCGAGAGCGGAGTCTTGATGTTGGAACAAGTGAATCTAGACAATAATTGCAAAACAGTGAAATAGTCTTTGCAATTATTGAGACAAAGAGTAGTTTCAATCCTCTATGCATCTTCTAGTAATCATGTCAGTGAAATAGGCTTGGTTACTAGAAGTAAACTCTCACTGGACTTTCATCGGAAAGGTGAGGGGCTAAGGGAAACCGGTCTTTAGAAATTAGTGTGTAAACCATGAAATTAGATGTTTAGGTCTTGACTAGTGAAGGATTAGTCATTATGATGAACCAATGATCCTATGGCCCTTTATTATTATTGTTTTTACCTTCAGCAATAAAACTCCCTTTTTCTAACTTTCTCA
The DNA here is from genome assembly GCF_051527215.1 of Medicago sativa. Taxonomy (NCBI): domain Eukaryota; kingdom Viridiplantae; phylum Streptophyta; class Magnoliopsida; order Fabales; family Fabaceae; genus Medicago; species Medicago sativa. Next base: position 8,586,137 of record NC_140755.1, on the reverse strand, counting down.
CCTCTAATCATTCACTAAAAGTTAATTAAGTTGACAAACTCCCTAGCGGAACGATAACTCTACTTACGACTATTACTTCGATAGGCCGTGCACTTGCGGTTTGGCTCTATCAAGTTTTTGCGCCGTTGCCGGGGAGTTAACTAATTTAATTAGCTTTTTCTTAGTGATTAGAATTCTCTCTTCTTCTCTTTCTTTTTCTGTTTTTATTTTTATTTTTATTTTTCTGTTATCACTAACTTCTTGGGTTCTCAATTTTTTATGCGAAAAACCAGAAATCGAGTTGTAATAATCAACGAGATCGAAAGGTATTTGCATAGACGAAAGAAAGACGCACGAAATAACACCGCCATGGCCAATCGCACTCTCAAAGAGTATGCAACGCCGTCTACGGCTGAGCCACAAGCTGTTATTGTGTACCCAACGGTTGAGGATGACAATTTTGAAATTAAGCCTGCCCTACTTAACTTGGTGCAGCAAAACCAATTCTCGGGATCCCCCACTGAGGATCCCAATCTTCACATCTCTGTTTTCCTACGAATTAGTGGAACCATGAAGGAGAACCAAGAAGCCGTAAGACTTCATCTCTTTCCTTTTTCTTTAAGGGATAGAGCTAGCGCTTGGTTCCATTCCCTCGAAGTCGGTTCCATTAGTTCATGGGATCAGATGAGGCAAGCATTCCTTGCTCGTTTCTTTCCACCATCTAAAACCGCCAAACTTAGAGACCAAATCACGCGGTTCAACCAAAAAGATGGGGAATCTCTCTATGATGCGTGGGAGCGTTTCAAAGAAATGCTAAGACTTTGTCCCCACCATGGCCTAGAGAAGTGGCTTATAGTCCACACTTTTTATAATGGCTTGTCTTATACCACTAAGATGTCTGTTGATGCAGCTGCAGGTGGAGAACTTATGAACAAGAACTACACGGAGGCGTGTGCCTTGATTGAAGACATGGCTCAAAATCATTACAAATGGACCGACGAGAGAGCCATCACTAGTTCTTCATCCTCCAAAAAGGAGGCAGGTATGTACGAAGTCTCTAACTATGACCACCTTGCTTCTAAAATTGATACACTAACTGAAAAACTTGAAAAACTCAATGTTAGTGCTATCAATTCTGCTTCTACTCCTTCTTGTGAAATATGTGGTATAACTGGTCATGCTGGTGTTGATTGCCAACTAGGTAGTGCTATTAATGGTGTTGAGCAAATGAATTATGCTCAATACAACCAAGGGATGAGACAAAATCAAAATTTTTATAAAAACCAAAATCCCTATGGACAAGTAGCACCACCCGATTATGCAAACAACCAAAGATTCACTCAGAAGTCCAATTTGGAAATTTTGTTGGAAAATTCCATTGCCAACCAAAACAAACAACTTCAAGAACTTAAAAACCAAACTGGATTTCTGAATGATTCTCTTTCCAAGCTCAATACCAAGGTCGATTCTATTGCTACTCACTCTAAAATGCTTGAAACACAAATCGCCCAAATAGCCCAACAAGTGGCTACATCTTCCCAAACACCGGGAGTCTTTCCTGGTCAAACCGAAGCCAATCCCAAAGCCCAAGTTAATGTCATATCTTTTGGGGGTAGTAAGTTAGGCGAAACTTTTGATAAGGTTAAAAACGTTGGGAAAGAAGATGTCAAGCCTTTAGGTGATAAAGTTGTGGTAGAAAAGGCAAAACCACTTGAAGAAAACAAAACTCCATCCCCTTTAAATCCTGATAAGCTTAAACTAGAGGGTAAGTTTGAAAAATTTGTTAACATACTTAGAAAGATTCGCATTAAACTTCCCTTTGCTGAAGCTTTGTCTAGGATGCATCTATATGCCAAGTTTTTAAAGGAAATTTTTTCAAAGAAAAGGGCTATAGAGCATAATGAGACAATAGCCTTGGCTAAGGACACTAGTGCAATCATTCAAGAGACACTCCCTAAGCTTAGAGATCCAGGTAGCTTTGCCATACCATGTGAAATTGGGAATGAAGCCATAAACAAAGCCTTATGTGACTTAGGAGCTAGTGTTAGTTTGCTGCCTTTGTCTCTTCTTAAAAGGATAGGGATAGGAGAGTTGAAACCTACCGAAATGGAATTAAAGCTAGCTGATCGTTCTACCATGAAACTTGTAGGATTTGTTGAGGACATACCTGTTAAGATAGAAGGGATATACATCCCCACTGATTTTGTAGTCGTTGACATTGAAGAGGACGATGACGTCCCTATAATCCTAGGTAGACCCTTCCTCGCAACTGCGGGAGCTCTCATTGATGTTAAATTTGGTAGGATAGTCTTTCAAGTGAGTGATAAGATGGTAGGATTTGAGTTGGAAAATGTTATGAAAGGTCCCGCTCTTTACTCTTGTTGCATTCTTAACGATCATGTTGTGAAAGAACGTTTTATGGCGTCATCTACACAATATGATATCTTTGATCCATTCTAAGGACTCTTTCTAACCGTCAAGCTAATGACATTAAAAGAGCGCTTCGTGGGAGGCAACCCACGCATTTTAATTGCTTTTGTTTTGCTTTTCTTTGTTTTAAGTGTTTTTGTAGGTAATTGTCCAAGTTGATTCGAAAAGAATGGAAAATTTTTGAAGCCCCAGGACCAGTAAGATGGCACGGCCGTGCCAAGTTTTTAAAGAAAAAAATTGGCCATGAAGTCAGAAAGATGGCACGGCCCGTGCCAATAGGTGGCACGGCCGTGCCCGTACTCTTGTTGCCCATATATACAAAATTTTCTTTCTTCTTCCTCATTCACAAACAACAACCCTCTTTCATCTTTCAAACTTCTCTCTAAACCTCCATAGCCTTCAAACCTTCAAACCCTCATATCTCCCTCAAATCTTCACCAAATCACTCAATTCTTTCACCAATCAACCCCAAACTTCATCTAAAACAAAAACCACCAATCAAAAACATCTTTCATCCATCCAAACCCATAATTCACCAAAACCCTAATCTTTCAAAACCTAACCCAAACACCATAAAACCTTAACCAATCCCCACATCCAAACCAACAAACCTTCCTTAAACATCAACCCAACCCTAAACCAATCCTTTCCACCAAAAATATTCCCAAACCCTAAACCTTCAAAACCAATTCCAACAAGGGTCAATGGCTTCAAGAAGAAGTGGTAAAGAACCAGCAAGCTCTCAAGGAGGACCTCCCCCGAAGAAGCAAGCACAAGTGAAAACTCATGGAATCCAGTTCAAAAACAACAAGCAAAGGGACAGGTATAAAATTCTAATCTCTAAACACTTGCATCCTTCTCGTTATCCTGATCCCAATACTTTAGATGTGCTAGAGCTTTTTGATGATGTTTCTAGGTTGATAGGAAAGTTAGGTTGGACTGAATTGCTGAAACCTATGCGGGGTTATGAAAACTTCACTTATGAATTTTTAAGCTCGATTGTTTTCACTAAAGATAAGTTGAATTTTGATAACCCTAACCATAGAGTTGTTTTCCGGTTGATGAATATTGATTATGACATGTCACTTCAGCACTTTTGTGAGGCCTTAGGTTTTGCAAATGAAGGATATATTCATGATCATTGGGATCCTAGCCTAAAACCGGATAACTATGACCCAGCTGCCTTTTGGACACGTATCACCGGCGTTTCCAACTATGTTCCTAGAGCCAACAAAGCTAGCAACATCCACAACCCCGTACTTAGGTACCTCCAAAGGGTAATGGCTTGCACTATTTGGGGTAGAACCGAGCTAGGAAACACTAGAACCGATGAATTGTTCATGTTATGGGCAATGCTCCACAACCACCCCGTCAACACATGCTTCTATTTGATTGACTACCTAGACTTCTTAGGTAATAAACCACCCGGTAGTGGAGACATAGTGGTGGGTGGCATCATCACATACATAGCTAGGTGTTTTGGAGTAGGTGAAGATGAAGGGATCAAACCAATTGAGGGAAACAATAGACTCAACATAGATACCCTCATTGCTATGAACTTCATTAAACAACGTCCACCCCCTCCATTACCAACTCAAGCTCAATGTGCCTATCTTGTTTTTACTTCCTAACCCATCTCGGACTACCACCGAGGTGGAAGAAAATTGGTTGTATGTTGATGATGTGCAGGTTCTAGAACAACAAGATGATGAAGGAGAAGGTGCTAACTTGCACCATGATGAGGGAGAAGGTGCTAACTTACACCAAGAGGGGCACCATGGCCATGAAGCCGGTGAGCTTAATGAAAATCAAAGATGGACATGGATTCACAATGAAATCGAGAGGATGAGCACCGAGCAACAAAGGCAAGGTATTGAGATCTCCGACCTTCGCAATGAAGTTCAAAGGGGCAACCGTGTCAATGATGAAAATAATGAGATGCTCCGTCGGATGATGCAACACCTCCAACTTCAAGGTCCTCCTTATGGACCTCAATAACATGTGAGCTTTCCTCTTCCTCTCTTCCCTTCTTCTCTCTCTCTCTACTACTCTTCTTCTACTTCTTCTTTCTTCTTCTTCTTCTTCTTCTTCTTTTCTTTAATTTCTTTTTCTTTTTGAATCATTGAGGACAATGCTTCCCCTAAGTGTGTGTGTGTGTGTGTGGGGGGGGGGGGGGGGGGGCTAATAAAGTGTCTAGAGTCGTAGTGTCCAAACTCCCTTGAACTTTATTCTTTTGTTTTGTTTTTATAGCAAGAGGCATGACTAAGTAGCTTGTTTTTAATGTAAATATGGCATGAAATTTTTTTGTTTTGTCTCTTCTTTAAAGGTTGTTTCTTGTACATAAAAGTAGTTTCTTGTGTTTATTGTGTTCTTGCTATACCCATATCTTGTTTTAATGTGAAAATTCTCCAATGAGAAAAGCACCCAGTTGCAATCCTTGAGCAAATGTATGAATAGGTATTTTAAGGAGCACGTTCTATCTTTAGTGTTAACTTAGACCCTTTAAAGTCTTAAGAGTAAAAGTAGTATAAGTTTGTGTGGGAAAATTAATCAAATTGTTCTTAATTGTTATATTCTTCTTAATTTGTTAATGTTAAATGGGGCGGGAGAATGGCACCAACATGTGGGGGAAAGGACAATTACATCCTAACTTCCTAATTGTGGTGGTGACTCCTTAATTTGAACTTAAATGAAACAAATTCATCAATGCTAGGGGGAAAGGACAATTACATCCAAAAAGACTTCCTACGCGGAGATGAAACAAATAACAATTTTGCAGCACTGCTTAGGGTGATTTTGAATCTAGGGGGAAAGGACAATTACATCCGAGAAGACTTCCTACGAGGATAGATAGCCCCTAAGCATCTGCAGCCCCTTGTGCTTAATTGTTAAATTAATTTAATCCTAACTTAAATTCCCATCAGTCTTATATGAAATGAAGAAAGGACTTTTCTCGGTTACTTTAGCATCAAGGATAGAACCTGTTCCTCATAATATCTGTCTTATACAGGAGCAAGAAAAGGGTTGGACTGCACACACACACTCACTTGAGACTTGATGTTGGGTTGAATAGGTTCATGAGAAGTATTTGAAATTGTAATTAGTGTACTTGAAGCAAAGCCTTTCTTTTGAGACATTTGTTCTTAATATTGCCATAATCAATCTTTTGTTGCTGCTATGTCCATTGCCTTTTGCTTGAGGACAAGCAAAGATTCAAGTGTGGGGGAGTTTGATGAGTCATAGATAGTCTAATTTATTGCCTTATTTAGTTTAGTTTTATTTTAGATTTGATTTTATTTTATTGCATTTTATTTTCTTTTAGAATATTTTACTTTAAATTGTCTTTTATTTTATTTTAGGAATGAATATATGGTGGAAGGTGCCTTGAAGCGAAAGAAAGAGGACTGGAGCAAATACAGCGCAAGAATACGAAGATACGGGACAAAAATATGTTCCCCCAAACTCAGAAGCTTGGCACGGCCCGTGCCAACATGTGGCACGGCCGTGCCCGTCCCCAAGATGCTCTTTTGCTGCTTTTCTTCGGGCCCAAGTTACCCTGTTGCAGCTTTACCGTTTTATCCCTTTAGTTGCTTAGTTTCTAAGTCAATTGTAAAGCTATAAATAGAGTAGCTCTCCACCATAAAACAATCATCCTTTTACTTTGTTTATTTCAATTGCTATTTTAATAAAAGTCTTTATTTCCCTTTTACTTTCTTTGCAATTTACTTTACTGTTATTTTCTCTCTTTTTCCCCATGTCTACGATGAACATGAGTGAGTAGACTTCTTCGTCTTGGGATTATTGGGGAGTCTAATGACTCAATCCTAAACAAAACAAGCCTAAACCCTAATTTCTATGTAACCTTAATTTCTAATCTAGATTCACCGTCTTAACGTGGATTAACAATTATCAAACTGTGGAAGCGAAAGCGGAGGGTTTGATAATCGTTAATCTATCATCCCAAACATCAATTCATAAAGCGAGAGCGGAGTCTTGATGTTGGAACAAGTGAATCTAGACAATAATTGCAAAACAGTGAAATAGTCTTTGCAATTATTGAGACAAAGAGTAGTTTCAATCCTCTATGCATCTTCTAGTAATCATGTCAGTGAAATATGCTTGGTTACTAGAAGTAAACTCTCACTGGACTTTCATCGGAAAGGTGAGGGGCTAAGGGAAACCGGTCTTTAGAAATTAGTGTGTAAACCATGAAATTAGATGTTTAGGTCTTGTCTAGTGAAGGATTAGTCATTATGATGAACCAATGATCCTAAGGCCCTTTATTATTATTGTTTTTACCTTCAGCAATAAAACTCCCTTTTTCTAACTTTCTCTCCTCTAATCATTCACTAAAAGTTAATTAAGTTGACCAACTCCCTAGCGGAACGATAACTCTACTTACTACTATTACTTCGATAGGCCGTGCACTTGCGGTTTGGCTCTATCAGTGCCTCCAATAGGGATAAAAAGACCCTGAGGAGATGGGCTAGTAGATTCCTTCTGGACGGAGAAATCCTATACAAGAGGAACTACGACATGGTCTTGTTAAGATGTGTTGATGAACAAGAAGCTGAGAAATTGATGCATGATGTACATGATGGTACTTTTGGGACCCATGCCACGGGCCACACTATGTCAAGAAAACTGTTAAGGGCCGGCTATTACTGGATAACTATGGAGCGTGACTGCTACAGACACGCCAAGAGATGCCACAAATGTCAAATCTATGCAGACAAAATTCATGTGCCTCCACATGCCCTCAATGTTATATCTTCCCCATGGCCTTTCTCTATATGGGGCATTGACATGATCGGAAGAATCGAACCTAAAGCTTCCAATGGACATCGTTTCATTCTAGTGGCAATTGACTACTTCACCAAGTGGGTTGAGGCTGCTTCTTTTGCAAATGTGACCAAGCAAGTGGTTGTCAAGTTTATCAAGAATAACATCATCTGTCGATATGGTGTTCCTAACAAGATCATCACTGACAATGGTTCCAATCTGAACAATAACATGATGCAAGCTTTATGTGAAGAATTCAAAATTGAACATCACAACTCTTCTCGTTACAGACCTCAGATGAATGGTGCAGTTGAGGCCGCTAACAAGAACATAAAGAAGATTGTTCAGAAGATGGTCACTACTTACAAAGATTGGCATGAAATGTTACCTTTTGCCTTGCATGGTTACCGTACTACAGTGCGCAGTTCAACCGGGGCAACTCCTTTCTCTCTTGTATATGGTATGGAAGCAGTTCTCCCTCTGGAAGTGGAGATTCCATCTCTTCGAGTGATCATGGAAGCAAAATTAACTGAGGCTGAATGGTGTCAAAGTCGGTATGATCAGTTGAATTTTATTGAAGAGAAACGTATGGATGCTATGGCTCATGGACAGTTGTATCAAGTACGAATGAAGAATACTTTTGACAAGAAAGTCCGACCTCGAGAATTCAAGGAAGGCAAACTTGTATTGAAAAGAAGGATAAGCCAGCAACCCGACCCAAGGGGCAAGTGGACACCTAACTATGAAGGTCCTTATGTTGTCAAGAAGGCTTTCTCTGGTGGTGCTCTGATTCTTACACACATGGATGGTGTCGAACTTCCAAACCCTGTTAATGCCGATATAGTCAAGAAATACTTTGTCTAAAAAGAAAAGAACAGCGTGGTAGGTCGAAAACCCGAAAGGGCGGCCTAGGCAAAAATGCGCTTTCCGGTGGATCGAAAACCCGAAAGGGCGATCCAGGCAAAAGTTAGGGACAAAAAAAGATGAATATGAAAAAGCTCGCTGAGATTGTACGCAACTCAGGCAAAAATGAGCGCCTCGATGAGCCGAAAACCCGAAAGGGCGGTTCATGCAAAAATGAGGTTGAAAATAAAAGACAAGTAACTATATCTGGCAAATCACCATCACCCCATGGGGCATCTGCAGCTGTCAATGATTGTCTTCATCAGAAGCATCTGTACTTGTGAATTCAAAATTTCTATGAAATGTAGCGGTCATCGTGTTCAATGTACCACCAACTAATAAAATTACCATTTTCCAAGCTTTGTAAATCCGTGGAGTTATGCCCTTGGCTGACTTTCACTCTTCTACATCAATTTGAGCCTGTGCTTTTGTTTGAAACTCTACTGCTTCTTTCTATTTTCAATGCTATATACAAAATATTTTCTTTCTACTTGATAATGTCAATGTCTGAAACAAACATTTTTGAAAATTGAAAAATCCTTTCCTGTCTATTTTGAAAGCAAACCTGAGCAACAAGGTACATTCAAGTGAAACATGCATGAATAAATGTCTATCAATGCCTATTTCAATACATGTTACGAGCAGGTTACTCCCCAGGATGATCTGTGGTCAATGGCAAGAATGAAAAAACAGAATGAAAAAAAGAAGAAAAAATGAAAATGAAAATGAAAAGCTCGCTAAGTCGAAAACCCGAAAGGGCGGCTTAGGCAAGAATGAGCACCCCGCTGATTGACAACCTATGGAGGCAATTCAGGCAAAAATGGGGCAATGAAAAGAATTTATTCCCGGTGAATTGAAAACCCGAAAGGGCGGTTCAGGCAAAAATGGGATTGAAAAATGGGATTGAATAATGAAAAATGATATAACAGCATTGACCACAGATGCGAACATCCAATGTTTACCCAGCACTGACACGCCTAGCAACGACGACCTGTATCAAAGAATTTTCAAAGGTGCCCTCTTCTGCAAGTTTTGTATATGTGATGTGATATATTGCCCTCAGCCATGGTTTTGATACGTCTCTTAATGACGGTCTCTCCAAAGAGGATTTCCATGAGTACCTGTTATAGCACGAGCCACTACGTGCCCAATCTTCTAATGTTTTGTCTATCTCTGCGAAACTTCTCTGCCAAATTTCAAACCCCAATCATGCATCTCCAAGCATTCATACATGCATAATCATGCATTTTATGTGCTCATACATTTAATGATCTTGTTGTACCATACATACATTTTGCATTTCCAATTTCAACTTCCACCTCAATCTTAATTTCAATTCATTTCAAATCTCAATTTCAATTCCATCTCAATTCCAATTCAATTCAATTTCAATTCAACTCAATCTCAATCTCAATTCAATCCAATCTCAAATTTCAATTCAACTCAATCTCAATCTCAATTCAATCCAATCTCAAATTTCAATTCAATTCAATTTCAATTTCCAAATTAACTCAATCTCAATCTCAAGTTTCAATTCAATTTCCAATTCAATTCAAACCTCAATTTCAACTCTCAATTCAATGTCTATGTCTATGTCTCTGATTGTTCTCAGCCTTCATTGTCTCTTCCAATATCAACTTTCAATTCAATTCAAATCAATGTCAGTTCACTCTCAATTTGCTTTTGGACCAACAATAGTGGTCATGTCTATTGTCAAATCAAGTCAATGTCAACTTACCCTCAATTTGTATCTTTTCAAATCAAACCTCCAACTTGTATCTTGCTATATGTCTTGTTACTGGTCAAGTGGCTGGTTCGCTCCACAGAACAGCTTGTGCCTGCTTGTATGCCTATATTCCCGGACAAACGACAAGTTCGATCCAAAGAACAGTTTGTACCCAGCTTATGCTTTGTTATCAGTCAAACGACAAGTTCGATCCAAAGAACAGTTTACACCTACCTACATGATGTGGTGGTGATCAAGCGGCGAGTTCGATCCAAAGAACAGCCTGTATCTACCCTTTTGCCTATGTCTCCAGTCAAACCGCAAGTTCGATCCAAAGAACAGTTTGTACCTGTCTATCTGTTTGTATTTTCAATCAAGCGACAAGTTCGATCCAAAGAACAGCTTGTATCTGCCTATATGTCTATGTCCCTGGTCAAGTGACAAGTTCGATCCAAAGAACAGCTTGTACCTGTCTTGTATTTCTATCCCCGGTCAAGTAGCGAGTTCGATCCAAAGAACAGCTTGTACCTATCTCTTGTCCCCTGGTTTGTCTACCCTGTCAATGTCTACCTGAATCCCCAGTGACATGACATGCTCCATAGACTCCAGTTGTTTGTCTTGCATTCATAATCAAAGTGTTGCATGACATTCATATTTTGAAAATCTGAGAGTGTATTTTTACGTCCAAAAACAGAGCAAATGTTAATATTTAAGTATCTTCGTCCCGTCAAATCAAAGACTATGTCTCTTGACCCTCCGGACAAAGAAACTTAAATAGGGGCAGCTGTTACACCCTAATTTTGGACCTAAAAATACTAGCTCCATTCTTCTTTTCTTGCATTTCAAGTCATTTGAATTTGTCTCTAGTCAATTGCATCTTTCTCTGCATTTTATTTCAATATTATTTGCAAAATTCATGAAGAAGGGTATTTTGGTCTTTTCCTACATTCAAACTCATTTTAGTCCTTGAAAATTGTTTGAGTCTTTTCAATTGGTTTGAATGAGTCCTTGTTTCAATCTCATGTTAAAATCCATTTCAAAAAAATTACATTGGAGTCATCTTGAGTCAATTTAGCCCCTAGGGGCATTTTAGTCATTTCCAGTGTTAAAGTTCTGTTTAATCTCTTAAAATTGTCTCTGAGTCTTTTAATTTGTTTGTATAAACTCTTGCTTTAATCCCCTGTTAAAAACCACTTTAAAATTGCATCTGAGTCATTTCGAGTCGATTTAGTCCCTAGGGGCATTTTGGTCATTTCACACGAAATTTTGGCAGAGAGAGGTTACTTTGAAGTACCTCATTTAAGTAATTGGTTCGTTTTAGTCCATTTTGTGTTTTTTATTAGTTTCACTTTACGTTATTGTCCATTTACCAATTTTAATCCAATTTTATTTTTAATTTTAATTTTAAGTCCTCAACTTCTAAAAATTGCACTTTGGTCCTTTTTCTTCCATTTCAGTCCTTAAAAATTTTAAAGTTTGCATTTCTAATTCTTTTTTTTCCATTTCAGTCCATAAAGTCTTTGTCAGTTTCAGTTTTAGCCCTTTAAGTTTTAAAAATTACATATTGGTCCAATTTGTCAAAATTTCATTTTTGTCCAGATACTTTCGAAATTGCAGGAAAGTCCTTGAGTCAAGTTTAGTCCTGTAGACCAAGATTTTCGGGTGTCAAGCCATTAATTGGACTTGAACCTTCAATCTACCGGACTTGCTCGATTTTATTCTTGGGAAGGGAAAAAGAGATTGAAAAACCCTTTTTGGATCCGGGGGTTGGTTACGATTCGGGAAGGTGTTAGGCACCCGCGTCGTTCACGGTACTCCGTGAGAACCTCTTTCTAAACTTTATTTTATTTGAAAAATTATTGATTAAAGTATGAGTGAAAGAATGGAGGGAGAAGAAGTAGGAGTTTTGGTTATTTTTATTTGATTGATTTGAAAGGATTACAGCCTCTGCCTACGTACCCTTAAAGGGGATCAAAATCGCCGTAGTTCTCTCTTATAAAAAATATTTTTGTGGGTTAGGTTGATTTTAATTATTTTTGAAAAATGGTTTTCAAGAAGGAGATTGAGGGGCCTCAAGGCACTAGAAATAAAAATAGAAGTGAGGTTGTTTCATTTTATTTAAGAAATTGAGTCTAAGTTTAATTAAAGTTCAATTAGGAATTTGATTAAGAAAATAAAAGGAAAATCACTTGGATTTGGATCCAAGGTTTATTAAGAAAAATAATTTGACTTTCACTTATTCGAATTTTGAGATAAAAGTGATTTTTTCTAACTAACGGAAAGTTAACGTAACGATGCAAAAAAGTAAAGCAAGCATGAATAAAATGGTGTAGTGTCGGTGCTTGTGTCGGTGTGTGCAATTACTAAGCTATTACATACCCTTCCTAAATGCAAAGCCCACAACAAATTACATCATTTCCCTAATTATACACACTAAAAAAATATGGGGCTTTGCAATAGAAAAAAAATGAATAGATCCCAAAATTTAAAGCAAGCATGATTAAATGAGATATAGAGAAAGTTAAAAGCATCAAATACTAAAATGCAATGCAATGATAAGGCATAAAATAAAGCAAGATGCACATGTAAAAAAAAAAAAAAATGCACAAGACACTAAAAAATGCATGATATAAAGCTTTAAAGCCAAAAAACAAAATAATAGACAATATGGAAATTAATGCTTTAAAAATGGATGAGGCAATGTTAATTAAAAGGAAATTAAAGGAAACATGCATGAGATTGTTTAAAAGATTTGTAAAATAAAGCAAGTAATGCAGGGGGTACACTTAGCAAAACAGTAGAAACAAAGAGAGAAAGCAATTGGGCTTGAGCAAGCCTGCTGGGTTTGGGTTTACTGGATCTTGGATGGGTTGAACCGGATCCATGTAGTGGGTTATGGGTTATTGGCTCAGACTGGATAGATCTAGACCATCTTATGAATCTGAAGGTCCAGATCAAATAACAGGATGCTTCATCACAGCCGACAATTAGATCAAAAGGTTAACAAAGTGAGGGAGCACAGTAGAGAGAAAAGGGACACGTGCATACAATAGAAGAAGGAGTATAAAATGTTTTTCCAGTAAATAAAGGTCATCTTCAAACAAAAACCCTCTCTCTTCTCTTAAAAAAACGTGAAGCTCTTCTCTCTCAACACAGGAACACATCGGAGAAGAGGAAGTGTGGTTGCCGGAAAGCTCTCCAGCACGGTGGTCAGCGTGATCACCGCCGTGCCGGAGTTGTAAACTTCAACTTTTACTTTAAATTTTTTTTCGGATTTCCACTTACTCTCCTCTCCTCCTTTCGATTTTAAGAACATTTTTCAACAAAACACCTTCAAACAGCCTAGATCTACACTTAAACTTCCGACAATTTTCCAGAAAACATGAACAATAAAAACGGTAAGGATCACTACCTCTTCTTGCTTCGAATCAGCTCCCTCTTGATTCGGATTTGCTCACGACAGCTTTTGTTGTTGTTGTTGATCTTCAAACTTCCTTCTTTCCTCTCCGTTTGGTGCTTAGAGACTTGGATTCAGCCCCTTCTTCTTTGTATTCCACGATCTGTCCTTTTTCTTCTCACTGGATTCATGTTATTGTATTTTGACGTGTTTGGCTTGCTTGTATTTGAAAACGGTTTTGGTTTGTGAGTGAATGAAATCGAAGATTTGGGTTGTGTTTGTAGAGATGATAGTGTTAGATGGTAGTTTGAGTCACGATCTGTTGATGATGGAAGAACAGATCGACCTTGCTGAGTTTGTTGGTGAGCTATGTTGGATTCAAAGGAAACTTAATGTTTATGTATTTTGTGGTTTAATGTGCTTGCTGGAATTTTGAAGATTTGTGTTGATTTTTGAGAGTATAGTGATGATTTTCGAAATTGTTGTGATGAGTTCGGACCATGTTGAGGTTAAATGGTGATGGTGATTGTTATTGGTTTAGCAATCGTGAATGATGAAACAAATTCTGCTACTGGATTTTTGCATGATCACTTGTGATATTCATTGAATTTCTGGAAAAATAAATTATGAGTGTTCTTGAGAGAAACTTTGGAAAAGGGGTATTTGATTCGGAATTGAGGCTGCCGCAAATTGTTAGTGTTATTGGAAATGTGCAGCCCCCTTTTTCATCAATGATTGGATAGCTTATATAGTGACCAACTAGGTTAAGACTAGTGATTGGATAAAAGACAAGATTGCCCTTAATGAAACTTGGAGAGAAAGAAAATGTTTTGGATGCTCTTTGGACCAATAACAATGTAACAAGTGGACTTAAGACAAAACAAATTGTTGATAAAAACAAAATAAAAATGACATTAAAAGCAAAAGAATAAATGGTAAAAATGAAATAAAATAGAATTGTAAAATAAAATAAAAGTGATAAAAAAAGTAATAAAATTTAAAGCTGTCGAAACTTCGACTGAGACAACTAAAAATACAGGGTTTTTAAAACGCGAATAAAGCTTCTTGAATGTTTAAACATACAGACAAAAGGACATTAATTAAAAGAGTTTAAATGAAATGAATACAAATACTTTAAAAATTTAAAAGTACGCGTAAAAAATTTAAAATGTCTAAAAAACAAATAAAGCGATTTTAATTACACAAAATACGAACAAAATTTTTCTTGCTTTAAAAATGCAAGATAAAAGATTTTAAATGATTAAACAACGACTGAGAAAGATTTTAGCTGGTTAAAGCGAAAAGAAGAGAAATTGAGCCGTTTTAAAATACGGACAAAAATAGGTAAAAACAGAGCAAAGTGGTCAAAATTTGGGGTATGACAGATGCCCCTATTTAAGTTTCTTCGTCACGAAGATTTGAAATAAGACTTTTAAATCGATGGGTCGAAGAGACTTAAATACTTAAGTACACCAAATTTTGGCCAGCTGAAAAGCTAAGAATGCGATGAATACAATGATATGAATGCATGCGATGCAAGTATGAATGCAAAGACGACGAAAATAAACTGACTGGGGAACAAACTGATGGGTATCACTGGGAGATAAACCCTGTCTATTACCAACTGTCGTGGTAAAGACGAACATACAGAAGATAAAGCTTGAACACATAAAGCTCAGACGGAAGATAAAGGTTGGACTGAAGATAAAGCTCAGACGGAAGATAAAGCTTGAGACGGAAAATAAAACTTAAGACGGAAAGTAAAGCTTGTCCATTCCCACAGCCCGTGGTAATGACGAAAGTACAGAAGATGAAGCTTGTCTATACCAATTAGTATTGACAAAGTGATTATTGGATGGGATCTACCACTTGAACACAAGCTGGGGATGACATATTAAGGGAATGATAGGTAAACACGAGTTGTCCGTGGTTTGGGACTGACCTTTTGAAGCAAAATAAACGTTTGCGAGAATCCATTCGGCTTTTGATGAAAGGTTTGCGAGAATCCACTCGGCTTTTGATGAAGGGTTTGCGAGAATCCACTCGGCTTTTGATGAAGGGTTTGCGAGAATCCACTCGGCTTTTGATGAAGGGTTTGCGAGAATCTACTCGGCTTTTGATGAAAGGTTGGCCAGAATCCACTGGGCTTTTGATAAGAGGTTTGCGAGAATCCACTCGGCTTGTGATGAAAGGTTTGCGAGAATCCACTCGGCTTTTGATGAAAAGTTGGCCAGAATCCACTGGGCTTTTGATAAGAGGTTTGCGAGAATCCACTCGGCTTTTGATAAGAGGTTTGCGAGAATCCACTCGGCTTGGTAAGAGTTCGCCGGAATCCACCGGGTTTACAGTGAATGACATCTCTGGACCAGACACACTGGGGTAGACGCTTTTATGAGATACAATTGAAATAAGACACGAGGTGGTAAATGCAATCATGTATAAATGATATTTGTATGCATGCAATATGTGCATGAATGTTTATATGTATGAATGAGTGTATGAGTACATGAACGTATGAATGTATGACTGTATATGACAGGTGAACTTGATGAAACAAAAGAGGATAGGTAAGATGAGAGATAGATTGACACCGCAGTACAAACACTCGGCAATCTTCATTGGGGATAACATTACTGGAGATGAGTTAAACACTGTCAGGGTAAAGCTCATACTCAGACCACTGGTGGGGGAACAACCCATAACCACACCACTGAAGTGAGAATGCCCCATGATCAAACCGCTTGGAGACAGAATGCCCCATAATCAAACCACTTGAGGGGAGAAAGCCCACTAATCAATCCTCTTGGGGAAACAGTTCATCAATCAACAATTTGGCAGAAGTTGCCATTTCTAAGGGATAAAATACATCAATCAAGTCACAGATGGGAGACACCGTCAATTAAACCATAGGCAGGAGTCGCTACATCAATCAAGCCACAGATGGGAGACACCGTCAATTAAACCATAGGCAGGAGTCACCATTCATCAAATCACCGGCAAAAGTCGCCATTTCTCGGGATAAAACCCATCAATCAACCATTCTGGCAAAAGTCGCCACTCGTAAGCCAGCACAAGGCGCATTCTTTCCATTTGGCCCACTTGAAATGTGATGCCTCTGTCTTTATTTTTCATTCATTTTTTGTATTGTTTTTTTTTCTTCTTTTTTTTTTTTGAAAGTCCCTAACTTTTGCCTGGATCGCCCTTTCAGGTTTTCAATCCACCGGGAGTATATATATTTTTTTATGCCCCTAATTTTTGCCTGGACCGCCCTTTTCGGGTTTTCAGTCCACCGGGACGCTCAATTTTGGCTTAAGCCGCCCTTTCGGGTTTTCGACTTAGCGAGCTCTTTTTTTTTTGTATTCTCTTTTTTTTTTTTTGACAGAGGTCATCGCACAGCACTTGTCCATAACTATCTTGCAGAGTTTAACTGTCCTTGGGACGAATGTTGATGTATGTTTCTCTTACTCATAAGTTCAAAGAAGATGTACCTGTTGTTTATGCTTTTCAAAGGACATTAAAAAAGATTTTTTTATTTTTTGCTTTAAGTATTCACATCAAAAATAGAAGAAAATTATGCAAACAGAATAAATGAGAATTTCAAATAAATGGGCACAGGCTCAACTTAGATGTAAAGGAGTGGTGACCTGCCAAAGGCGTGGTTCCACAGATTTTAAAAAGTTTGGAAAATGGTAATTATATGGAAAAGGTACGTTGAACACAATAACCATTGTGCCCCCTAACAACTTTGAATTCCACTGTTCCGAGTCTTTGACCTGCAGATGCTTTATATCGGGAGTCCTTTGACAGTTAAGATGCCCCAGATGAATCATACTTGATTTGATGAAGATGCCTTGCCATAAGTCGGAAGTCTTTTGACGACTGGAATGCCCCAAGTGAGTCATGTCCGACCAGATGCAGTTACTTTGTTATAATCCTTAACTTTTGCATAGGTTGCCCTTGCGGGTTTCAACCTATCAGGATAAACACATCTTTTTTTTTTTTTTTGTCTCTAACTTTTGCATGGACCGCCCTTTCAGGTTTTCAATCCATCGAGACGCTCTTTTTTGCCTAAGCCGCTTTTTCCAGTTTGCGACTTATCGAGCTTTTTATTTTAACAAAGTATTTCTTGACTGCACTGGCATTCATAGGACACACAAGTTCATCAATATCCTTGTAATTCGTCATTCATTTGCCCCTAGAATCAGGTAACCTATTTTTGAGCACAAAGCCACTTTCTTGACATTCACGGGGACGAGCCTTCTTTGTCGAAAACTTGATATAACTGTCCATGACACACAGCAATAAGACTTTTAAATTCAATCAAGCTTAGCTTTCATTGAAACTTCCGTTGACAGGACTTTGACCTCCATGTGGGGCACTGCCTTTATACTGTATATTGAGGGATGGTGGGGGGGTTGCCCCTGTTAAAGTGTGCACTTGAAGTACAATATCCCTGCAGGCAGATGGAAGCATCTCGTGCCAGTCTTTGTACATGAAAGTCCTCTTCTGGACAATCTTTCTTGATACTTGCAGCTTCGACGGCCAAAATGCCCCAGTAGGCAATATATCACATTTAGGAAACTTTCATCCTCCTTTTCTTCAGTTTCGAACACAGAGAACTCAAAGTCGAGAGAGAGCATAGGGTTAAAGTGTTCAACGGGTTTATTAATGCATGATTTGATTATTGACATAAACATTATGATTATGCAGGTATGTGAAAATGATTTAAAGAAAAAGAATTTTTTTTTTGTTTTTTGTATTACCATTTTTCCAGAAAAAGCACAAAATAAAACAAAGTCGAGATCGAGACGACCTTTTAATTAATGATGAAAATACATAAAGCAAAAAGCCCTAAACAAGTTCACTTCCGTCTCGGGTGGGACGAAAGGATTTTTTTTTGAAAAACATAAAGCAACAAACAAACATATTAATTAAACAGATGAGTAGTAGAAATAAACATCAACGAAGACCCAGTTGCAGCTAAACATTCCATGTAACAACATTAGACGTCAAGATCCGATAGCGGATTAACTTGCATATTCAAATTCAAAACTCTTCAAAAGGTATGAGATTTTTCTGGATCAACTTCTGAACTATCTTCTGCAATGCACAACAGTGCTCAATATCATGACCTGGTGCCCCTTGATGGAAAGGACAAAAGAGGTCGGGCCTATGCTGGGCTGACAACTTTGCTGGCATTGGCAGAGGTGCCTTGGGATAGACCAAATTCCTTTCGAGCAACTTTGGAAACAACTCTGCATACGTCATGGGAATAAGGTCAATCCGTTTCCTTGAAATCCGTTGTCGAGGCTGTTGTTGATATTGCTGAAACTGGGGTTGATAATCCGAACTTTGCAGAGCATTTGTGACGGACATAACAGCGGCAACAGGGTGATAAGTCAGATACTGTTGTTGAGGTTGACTTTCTGCCACACTCATTTCCTGGTCTTCCTCTTCTGAACCATCAGTGGGAACAACTTCTTTGATCAAATGTCCTTTTCGAACCCAGTCTTCAATACGCACACCCACAGTCATCAGCTTTGCGAAGTTGCTAGATGCACTTGCAAGCATATGCTCAAAATAGAACGGATTCAGAGTTCCCAAGAAAATCTCATTCAACTCTTTCTCTTCCAGAGGTGGCCGGACTTGTGCGGCGACATCTCTCCAACGTTGGGCATAAGCTTTGAAGGATTCATTATCATTCTGAGTCATGGCCTGCAATTCCTTTCTGTTTGGGGCCAAGTGCAAGTTGTAGTTATATCGCTGGACGAAAGCCTCACACAAATCACTGAAAGTTTTGATATCATCCTTGCTCAGACCCATGTACCATATCAGTGCAGCACCAGTCAAACTATCTTGGAAACAGTGGATAAGGAGTTCATCATTACCTACTTGAGCAGACATCTTTCTTACGTACATTACCAAATGAAGCTCAGGGCAAGTGTTTCCTTTGTACTTCTCGAAATCAGGGACCTTGAATTTGGGCGGTATCACCACATTAGGAACCAAACAAAGATCATAAGCATTTTTCCCAAACAGTTCTTTCCCACGAAGAGCTTTCAGTTCCAACTGTATTCTGTCAAACTTTTCTTCCAGTTCAGCTATCCGGTCGTATGCAACCACATTTTCAGAGTGATAGATTGGCCCAGGGCCCTGCTGAGTAGTATGAATCAAAGGAGCTGAGTAGGTCATAGCAGCTTGAGTGAACAAAGGACCTAATTGAGGGATAGGCATTGTCTGTTGCACAAGAGGAGTTTGAACCTTAGAGACACCGGGATGGAATACTTCACCAGAACTTAAGGGTGTGCTCCAAAGATAACCTTCAAGCATAGCATGTCGATGACTACTAGCAAACATTGTTGAAATCGGGGTAGTGGAAGCAACTGTCTGAGTGCTGCCGATAGGAAGAGACAATGGCTGACTGTGTTGAACCGTCATCAAAGATACTAAGTTCCTCAAAATCTCATTCTCGGCCCGGAGGGTTGTCACCTCTTCCCGAAGCTTGTGGTTATCTTGTTCAAGATGATCCATTCTGATTTGCCCGAGTGTTGTATTGCGAGTAGATTGGTGGGTTGACCTTTTGCAGACAGAAACAAGATATGAGACACGGACTAGAAACTATGAATGCAAAATGATGGATGATATGCTTATGCAAATTTTTTTTTTTTTTTTGAAGGACTTATCAAAGCTAATTTGTAAACATTGTAGAGCAACGCAGTTTCATTTGAAAATTGTAAAGATATTACAATCGGTTTCCTTTTTCAAAACGTAAGAACGAAACCAAGGACAAAGTTCTTTAACAAAAGCAAAAGCTTAGTTAAGATTTTTTTTTGAATTTGTATTGCTTGGTGTTCATTCTTACAAGGTCCGTACCTTTGATGTTTACAAAAAACTTGGCTAAGTCCTTCAACATTTTTTTTTATGGATGGAAAAAAAGGTTTATGGATGAATGCATGTATGCATGGTTATGCTAGAATACATAGAATACATGAGGGGTTAGATTCAAAATGTTGGAGGTGAGAGGTAACGCCATTTGGTAAGGACTATGGTTTAACTTGCACTTGTAACAAAGGTTCTACAAAGTTCCCAAATTACAACTACCCTCATGGACTTATCGGTGCGTAGGACTGCTCCTAGACCAACAGTATTCACAAGGAAGTCTAGTTTGAGTGTAGTATCGCGTGACAGCTAAAGTCAAGACCGCTCTTGGTTTAGCCACCGCACTACGTCCTAAAAAAGGCCAAGATGGGTTAAAGGTGATCTAAAGGTCCTCAACGCTTGATGGGTTTCAAAAATAATATCGCCAATCACGACTGCTCATGGTGACGTATATTTACTCTTGAACCCACGTTGAGTGGAGTTATATCACATGCACACATAGGCAGGACCGCTCCTGGTATGGCACTATGATCGTACTCCGTCCTATCTTATGTTTCACTCAAGTCCGGGAGTAGGACTTTTATTTTTCTCACCCCTCATGTAACAAAGTAAAAATATTTACAAAATAGTAAAGCAAAAATAAAGGAAGAAAGGTGGGCTTAACCCGCATAGGATCCCCAGTGAAGTCGCCATTTTTGTAGACCAAGATTTTCGGGTGTCAAGCCATTAATTGGACTTGAACCTTCAATCTACCGGACTTGCTCGATTTTATTCTTGGGAAGGGAAAAAGAGATTGAAAAACCCTTTTTGGATCCGGGGGTTGGTTACGATTCGGGAAGGTGTTAGGCACCCGCGTCGTTCACGGTACTCCGTGAGAACCTCTTTCTAAACTTTATTTTATTTGAAAAATTATTGATTAAAGTATGAGTGAAAGAATGGAGGGAGAAGAAGTAGGAGTTTTGGTTATTTTTATTTGATTGATTTGAAAGGATTACAGCCTCTGCCTACGTACCCTTAAAGGGGATCAAAATCGCCGTAGTTCTCTCTTATAAAAAATATTTTTGTGGGTTAGGTTGATTTTAATTATTTTTGAAAAATGGTTTTCAAGAAGGAGATTGAGGGGCCTCAAGGCACTAGAAATAAAAATAGAAGTGAGGTTGTTTCATTTTATTTAAGAAATTGAGTCTAAGTTTAATTAAAGTTCAATTAGGAATTTGATTAAGAAAATAAAAGGAAAATCACTTGGATTTGGATCCAAGGTTTATTAAGAAAAATAATTTGACTTTCACTTATTCGAATTTTGAGATAAAATTGATTTTTTCTAACTAACGGAAAGTTAACGTAACGATGCAAAAAAGTAAAGCAAGCATGAATAAAATGGTGTAGTGTCGGTGCTTGTGTCGGTGTGTGCAATTACTAAGCTATTACATACCATTCCTAAATGCAAAGCCCACAACAAATTACATCATTTCCCTAATTATACACACTAAAAAAATATGGGGCTTTGCAATAGAAAAAAAATGAATAGATCCCAAAATTTAAAGCAAGCATGATTAAATGAGATATAGAGAAAGTTAAAAGCATCAAATACTAAAATGCAATGCAATGATAAGGCATAAAATAAAGCAAGATGCACATGTAAAAAAAAAAAAAATGCACAAAACACTAAAAAATGCATGATATAAAGCTTTAAAGCCAAAAAACAAAATAATAAAAAATAATAGACAATATGGAAATTAATGCTTTAAAAATGGATGAGGCAATGTTAATTAAAAGGAAATTAAAGGAAACATGCATGAGATTGTTTAAAAGATTTGTAAAATAAAGCAAGTAATGCAGGGGGTACACTTAGCAAAACAGTAGAAACAAAGAGAGAAAGCAATTGGGCTTGAGCAAGCCTGCTGGGTTTGGGTTTACTGGATCTTGGATGGGTTGAACCGGATCCATGTAGTGGGTTATGGGTTATTGGCTCAGACTGGATAGATCTAGACCATCTGATGAATCTGAAGGTCCAGATCAAATAACAGGATGCTTCATCACAGCCGACAATTAGATCAAAAGGTTAACAAAGTGAGGGAGCACAGTAGAGAGAAAAGGGACACGCGCATACAATAGAAGAAGGAGTATAAAATGTTTTTCCAGTAAATAAAGGTCATCTTCAAACAAAAACCCTCTCTCTTCTCTTAAAAAAACGTGAAGCTCTTCTCTCTCAACACAGGAACACATCGGAGAAGAGGAAGTGTGGTTGCCGGAAAGCTCTCCAGCACGGTGGTCAGCGTGATCACCGCCGTGCCGGAGTTGTAAACTTCAACTTTTACTTTAAAATTTTTTTCGGATTTCCACTTACTCTCCTCTCCTCCTTTCGATTTTAAGAACATTTTTCAACAAAACACCTTCAAACAGCCTAGATCTACACTTAAACTTCCGACAATTTTCCAGAAAACATGAACAATAAAAACGGTAAGGATCACTACCTCTTCTTGCTTCGAATCAGCTCCCTCTTGATTCGGATTTGCTCACGACAGCTTTTGTTGTTGTTGTTGATCTTCAAACTTCCTTCTTTCCTCTCCGTTTGGTGCTTAGAGACTTGGATTCAGCCCCTTCTTCTTTGTATTCCACGATCTGTCCTTTTTCTTCTCACTGGATTCATGTTATTGTATTTTGACGTGTTTGGCTTGCTTGTATTTGAAAACGGTTTTGGTTTGTGAGTGAATGAAATCGAAGATTTGGGTTGTGTTTGTAGAGATGATAGTGTTAGATGGTAGTTTGAGTCACGATCTGTTGATGATGGAAGAACAGATCGACCTTGCTGAGTTTGTTGGTGAGCTATGTTGGATTCAAAGGAAACTTAATGTTTATGTATTTTGTGGTTTAATGTGCTTGCTGGAATTTTGAAGATTTGTGTTGATTTTTGAGAGTATAGTGATGATTTTCGAAATTGTTGTGATGAGTTCGGACCATGTTGAGGTTAAATGGTGATGGTGATTGTTATTGGTTTAGCAATCGTGAATGATGAAACAAATTCTGCTACTGGATTTTTGCATGATCACTTGTGATATTCATTGAATTTCTGGAAAAATAAATTATGAGTGTTCTTGAGAGAAACTTTGGAAAAGGGGTATTTGATTCGGAATTGAGGCTGCCGCAAATTGTTAGTGTTATTGGAAATGTGCAGCCCCCTTTTTCATCAATGATTGGATAGCTTATATAGTGACCAACTAGGTTAAGACTAGTGATTGGATAAAAGACAAGATTGCCCTTAATGAAACTTGGAGAGAAAGAAAATGTTTTGGATGCTCTTTGGACCAATAACAATGTAACAAGTGGACTTAAGACAAAACAAATTGTTGATAAAAACAAAATAAAAATGACATTAAAAGCAAAAGAATAAATGGTAAAAATGAAATAAAATAGAATTGTAAAATAAAATAAAAGTGATAAAAAAAGTAATAAAATTTAAAGCTGTCGAAACTTCGACTGAGACAACTAAAAATACAGGGTTTTTAAAACGCGAATAAAGCTTCTTGAATGTTTAAACATACAGACAAAAGGACATTAATTAAAAGAGTTTAAATGAAATGAATACAAATACTTTAAAAATTTAAAAGTACGCGTAAAAAATTTAAAATGTCTAAAAAACAAATAAAGCGATTTTAATTACACAAAATACGAACAAAATTTTTCTTGCTTTAAAAATGCAAGATAAAAGATTTTAAATGATTAAACAACGACTGAGAAAGATTTTAGTTGGTTAAAGCGAAAAGAAGAGAAATTGAGCCGTTTTAAAATACGGACAAAAATAGGTAAAAACAGAGCAAAGTGGTCAAAATTTGGGGTATGACAAGTCCAAAACCAGTCCAAGATTAGGTGGCAGTCCCACATTGGTCCAGAATATCACACCTGGCTTATAAATAGAGGCCAACTCATCAATGCAAAAAAAAGATACCATTCAATCATTGACACATCATCACAAAAGTCCTAACAACTTTCTCTCTCTTCTCCAAACCCTAGCCACCGTAACAAACTCTCAACCACCACAAAAACCACCGTAACAGAATCAGAAACCACTCTAACCACCTCAATTCATCACAAATTCGTACCAATTTTATCACAAAAAACTCAATTCAACAATTACTATACAAAATTGATCCGAATTCATAGAAGATTCTCAGAAAGGTTATCATCACTGAATCTTCACCTTCGCAATTCAAGCAAAGATTCGTCAAAGACGAATTTGCGATCACGAAGGATTTGGTGAGGGAAGAGAAGAAGAGGATCGAAGCAGGAACGAAGAAGGATCAAGCACCAGAAAAGTTCAAAAAAAGACGAAGAGTGAGAAGACGAAGAAACTTCGATTTATTTTCGAAGTTTGAATCAAAATATACATCAGAGACGAAGAAGAAGTTTCAACATCTTTCTCACCTTTCTTTTGGTTCGAATCTCCAGTTTCCAACAGGTATATTCAAAGAACCTTCTCGTTTTCGCTTACAATCATCATCGACGGTCCATAGACAAAAGTAAACGGTGAAACAACGTGGATTAGAAAGTTTAGAACTTGTTCTTTCGAAAAAGTTCAAAAAAGATTCGAAAAGTTTGAAACGAAACCCTAAAAATGTAAATCCTCAAAGGTTCACCGTTTCTTTTGTAAATCCAGGCTCATAATCATAATCAGTGGAGAAAATAGCATAGATTAGAGCCTCGTTTCAAGAAGTTGCGAAGGAGATTCAAAAACCTAAAAACCGTAAAGTTTAAGTTCCGATCTACATAGATCTAGGTTTCTTTTGTGATTTCTGGTGTTTGATTCGTGTTTAGAATGAAAAATAAACGGTGAAAAGCTTTAGATCGTAAAGTTTTGGGTGGAGTTAGGGTTCCGTCATCACCGACGGTGGTCAATTCCGCCGGAGAAGACGATCGGAAATTGCAGAGAACGAGAGAATTAGAGAGAGAATGAGAGAGTTAGAGAGAGAAGGGAGAGGGACAAATGAGGTTGAACCGGCCTCTTTTGTTTATAAAGGGGAGTGAACCAGACCGGTTCATCTGAACCAGTCTGGTTCGTCCTTGAACCCTGAGTCCCCACCGTCTGATCTAGGGTTTGGGAAGCTGGATCAATCCAACGCCCCTGATGCGTTTGGATGATCGAGGATCCATGCAGGTTTGGGCTGGGCTTGTTTCCTTCGTTTTGTTTTGAATTTCTTGCTATTTTACACACTGTTTTGCTGAATCTTACCCCTGTATGTCCAAAACTTTGTTAAAAAATTCCTAAAAAAATTTCTATTTGTTCTTGACAATTTTCTTGACATTTTTGTGGTATTATTATGTGTTAAAACCTGAGGAAAATATATGTAGCATTTCTTGCTCATTGGTTTACTATTTTGATAAAATTTGTGAAGCTTTGTATGTTTTTGAGTCTAAAAAGTCCTTGAAAATTCTAAAATTTTTTCATGTTTGTTCCTTGTTAATTTTGTGATCTTTTTGTGATGATTTTGGCATATTAAAATTGATAACGAATAATATGATGCTTTTCTTGCTATTTTGTGATGTTTTGTGTAAAAAAAAAATGTGGAAAGTATATGTTCTTGATCCCTAATCATGATACATGATGTTTGATTTGTGAAGTGTGAATTTGCAATGGGTTCTTGCTGTTTTGAAGTGTTTTAATGCATGTGAATATATTGTGTGAGTTTACTTGTCTCACAAGTTATGTGAATATTGTTTGTGAAAATTAAGTGCCAAATATGCCTAAAATATATCATGAATCTTGACTTGAATGTGTCCTCATAATTCTCCTATTTTTGATTGTGATAAAAATCGTTGAACATTGTCATGATATGGGGATCATAGGTCATACACTTGTCTTGTTATTATGATCAATTTTAGGCATATTTTGCTAAGAGTTTAGTCACCTTTTTGTCAAGTTTTTGCAACTTTGTTTAATGTTCCTTTTGCTTATAGTTTTTCATGCTATTATACTTTATCCTACTAACCATTTCATTTCATGTTCCATTCATTCATAAGCATTCCTCATCTCACTTCATTTCTATAGCTTTAAAGACTTAGTATGTAAAATCTAGGGACTTTGTAATTTTCTTTATGCAATTTAATTTCTTGCAAGACCATAGCATGTATCTAGGCAAATGATGTAATAAGGACAATGGACTCTAATGATGTACACCGACACAAGCACCGACACATGCACACACATCACCTAGATACTTTAGATGTATGTTTAGGATTGAATTTTTAGATGAATGCTTAGGTTTTACACTTAGAAAAATCAATTTTCCAAAAAATTTGAACAACATCACTTGAAAACTTTTTCCAAAAAATATAGGAGTCAAAACTCCTTTGCATTTTCTCTTTTATTTTCTTAATCAAATTTCAATGAAAATTAATCATACTTGACTTCTTTTTCCAAAATAACTAATCAAACCTCACTTTTTTCTTAAAATCTCATGCCTTTAAGGCCTCTCAATCTCCATTCTTCAAAATTCCAATTTTCAAACTTAAAATCAACCAACAAAAATAAAAACATTTTTGGAAGAGAACTACGGTGGATTTGATCCCTTAAAAGGGTACGCAGGCAAGGAATCAAAATTCCTTCAATTCAAATAAAACAAAAAAATCAAACATTCTTCTCCCTCCAATTCTTCACTTAGCAAACTCTTAGGTGTAAATATCATTTTTCAAAATAGCATTTAAAAATAGAGCGCGCGCGTAGAAAATAAAGACGGTTCCTATAGGATATTATAGTCGTTATGGGTGCCTAACACCTTCCCGTAGCGAAAACAACTCCCGGACCTCGATTCTCAACGGTTTTTCTTATTTTTCCCTTCCCAAGAAAAAATGAGATATCAAAGGTTAAAAAGGTTCAAACGTAATCAATGTTTGACACCCGAAAACCAAGATAAAACACAAAGTAATACCGATTCTGGAGAATAAGCGCAAAGAGGGCCTTGGCTTCTCCCCAACCTCAGGTGTTTCAACAGGAACTTTCTACAGTGCTGGGTTTATCAATGCTATTGCTGAAGATGCTGCTGAAAGTAGTCATGTGCCTACATTTGTTGTACCAGGAGGCACTGTGAGAAATTGGGAAGTCATTGATGTTCCTTTAGTCATGCATGCTTCCATGTAATGTGTCTTGTTGCTCATGTTTTTCTTTGTTTTCAAAATAACAATCCTTTCGCTCTGCCCAAGGTGAAAGTGATATCTTTGTAAGGGCGTGTTTGTTTCGGCATTGCCGTTATCAATAAAAAGTTGTCGTCTTTTCCGCGACTCTTTGTTTTTTACTTTTTAGTGCCTTTTTCTTGGAAATAATGGTAATGCCAGAAAAAACCAAAACATCTGTATTTTCTTATTAATTTCAAAAATCTGCATGAAAAACATTTTTTTCTAAAATCATCCCAATTATATTATGCAGATTGAACCATAATAAACCCGTTGAACACAGTGACCCTATGGTTCCTCCAAATTTTGAATTCCCTGTATATGAAGCTGAAGATGAGGATGATGATGAAGAGATACCGTATGAGATCACTCGACTGCTTGAGCAAGAAAGAAAAGCCATTCAGCCTCACCAGGAAGAGATTGAGCTTATCAACCTGGGTACTGAAGAAAACAAGCGAGAGATCAAAATTGGTGCTGCACTTGAGCCAGAAGTGAAAAAGAAGATTATTCAGCTTCTCCATGACTACCCAGATGTCTTTGCATGGTCCTATGAGGATATGCCGGGTTTAGATCCCAAAATTGTGGAACATCGGATACCGACAAGACCTGAATGCCCGCCCGTCAAGCAGAAGTTGAGAAGGTCTCGTCCCGACATGGCTCTTAAGATTAAGGCTGAGGTACAAAAGCAAATTGATGCGGGTTTCCTCATGACAGCTGAATATCCTGAGTGGATTGCCAATATTGTACCAGTACCAAAGAAAGATGGGAAAGTTCGGATGTGTGTTGATTACAGAGATTTGAATAAAGCCAGTCCGAAAGACAATTTCCCATTGCCTCATATTGATGTGCTTGTTGACAGTACTGCTCAATCCAAAGTGTTCTCCTTTATGGATGGTTTCTCAGGTTACAACCATATACGAATGTCTCCCTAAGATAGATAAAAGACGTCCTTCATCACTCCGTGGGGAACATTTTGTTACAAAGTGATGCCTTTCGGTTTGATAAATGCTGGTGCTACCTATCAAAGGGGTATGACCACTCTGTTTCATGACATGATTCACAAAGAGATTGAAGTATATGTTGATGATATGATTGTGAAATCAAGTGATGAAGAGCAGCACGTTGTATATTTGAAAAAGATGTTTGAAAGATTGAGAAAGTACAAGATGCGGTTGAATCCTAACAAATGTACATTTGGTGTAAGATCTGGAAAATTGCTGGGCTTCATTGTCAGCCAAAGAGGCATTGAAGTTGACCTTGATAAAGTCCGAGCCATCAGAGAGATGCCGACCCCTCAAACTGAAAAGCAAGTCAGAGGTTTCCTCGGACGCCTGAATTACATTTCAAGATTTATATCTCACATGACTACTACTTGTGGCCCAATTTTCAAATTGCTCAGAAAGAATCAGCCAGTTGTATGGAATGATGAATGCCAGGAAGCTTTTGATAGCATTAAAGAATACCTGTTAAAACCACCTGTCCTTGTCTCACCAGTGGAAGGAAAGCCTTTGATTATGTATCTGTCAGTGTTAGATGAGTCTGTGGGCTGTGTCCTTGGTCAACAAGACGAGACTGGAGAGAAAGAACATGCTATCTACTATCTGAGCAAGAAATTCACCGATTGTGAGACTCGATATACAATGCTTGAAAAGACTTGTTGTGCTTTAGCTTGGGCTGTCAAACGCCTGCGTCATTAAATGGTGAATCATACAACTTGGTTGATATCCCGAATGGATCCAATCAAGTACATTTTTGAAAAGCCTGCTGTAACTGGAAGGATTGCACGTTGGCAGATGCTGTTGTCTGAATACGATATTGTGTACAAAGCTCAAAAAGCAATCAAAGGAAGTATCCTTGCTGAGCATCTTACTTATCAACCTCTTGATGATTATCAGCCGATCAAATTTGATTTCCCTGATGAAGAGATCATGTATCTGAAAGCAAAAGACTGTGAAGAACCGCTGATCAATGAAGGGCCGGATCCCAACATCAAATGGGGATTAGTCTTTGATGGTGCTGTCAATGCTTATGGTAAAGGAATTGGAGCCATTATCGTAACCCCGCAGGGGCATCACATTCCTTTTATCGCTCGAATAACTTTTGAATGCACAAACAACATGGCAGAGTATGAGGCATGTATCTTGGGAATTGAAGAAGCAATTGATCTGAGAATTAAGCACCTTTACATCTATGGAGATTCTGCACTTGTCATTAATCAGATAAAAGGTGAATGGGAGACTCATCATGAGAAGCTGATCCCTTACCGTGACTATGCAAGACGTCTGTTGACATACTTTGCAAAGGTGGAACTGCACCACATCCCTCGGGATGAAAATCAGATGGCTGATGCCCTTGCTACTTTGTCTTCCATGTTTCGAGTGAATCACTGGAATGACATGCCCGTAATCAAGGTGCAGCGTCTTGATAGACCCGCTCATGTGTTTACTATTGAGAATATGCCAGATCAGGCTGATGAAAATGATAAAAAGCCTTGGTATTACAATATCAAACAATTCTTGCAGAATCGTGAATATCCACCTGGTGCCTCCAATAGGGACAAAAAGACCCTGAGGAGATGGGCTAGTAGATTCCTTCTGGACAGAGAAATCCTATACAAGAGGAACTACGACATGGTCTTGTTAAGATGTGTTGATGAACAAGAAGCTGAAAAACTGATGCATGATGTACATGATGGTACTTTTGGGACCCATGCTTCGGGTCACACTATGTCAAGGAAGTTGTTAAGAGCCAGTTATTACTGGATAACTATGGAGCGTGACTGTTACAAACATGCTAAGAGATGCCACAAATGTCAAATCTATGCTGACAAGATTCATGTGCCTCCACACTCTCTCAATGTCATCTCTTCCCCATGGCCTTTCTCTTTGTGGGGCATTGACATGATCGGAAGAATTGAGCCAAAAGCTTCCAATGGACATCGTTTCATCCTAGTGGCAATTGACTACTTCACCAAGTGGGTTGAGGCTGCTTCTTATGCAAATGTGACAAAGTAAGTGGTTGTCAAGTTTATCAAGAATAACATCATCTGCCGATATGGTGTTCCCAGCAAGATCATCACTGACAATGGCTCCAATCTGAACAATAGCATGATACAAGCATTATGTGAAGAATTCAAAATTGAACATCATAACTCTTCTCCATACAGACCTCGGATGAATGGTGCAGTTGTGAATGGTCACTACTTACAAAGACTGGCATGAGGTGTTGCCGTTTGCCTTGCATGGTTACCGTACTACAGTGCGCAGTTCAACCGGGGCAACTCCTTTTTCTCTTGTATATGGTATGGAAGCAGTTCTCCCCCTAGAAGTGGAGATTCCATCTCTTCGAGTGATCATGGAAGCAAAATTAACTGAGGCTGAATGGTGTCAAACTCGGTATGATCAGTTGAATTTGATTGAAGAGAAACGCATGGATGCTATGGCTCACGGACAGTTGTATCAAGTACGAATGAAGAATTTTTTTGACAAGAAAGTCCAACCTCGAGAATTCAAGGAAGGCGAACTTGTTTTGAAAAGAAGGAGAAGCCAACAACCCGACCCAAGGGGCAAGTGGACACCTAACTATGAAGGTCCTTATGTTGTCAAGAAGGCTTTCTCTGGTGGTGCTTTGATTCTTACACACATGGATGGTGTTGAACTTCCAAATCCTGTTAATGCCGATATAGTCAAGAAATACTTTGTCTAAAAAGAAAAGAACAGCGTGGTAGGTCGAAAACCCGAAAGGGCGGCCTAGGCAAAAATGCGCTTCCCGGTGGATCGAAAACCTGAAAGGGCGATCCAGGCAAAAGTTAGGGACAAAAAATGAATATGAAAAAGCTCGCTGGGATTGTACGCAACTCAGGCAAGAATGAGCGCCTCGATGAGCCGAAAACCCGAAAGGGCGGTTCATGCAAAAATGAGGTTGACAATAAAAGACAAGTAACTATATCTGGTAAATCACCATCACCTCTTGGGCATCTGCAACTATCAATGATCTTCTTCATCAGAAGCTTCTGTACTTGTGAATTCAAAATTTCTATGAAATGTAGCGGTCATCGTGTTCAATGTACCACCAACCAATAAAATTACCATTTTCCAAGCTTTGTAAATCCGTGGAGTTATGCCTTTGGCTGACTTTCACTCTTCTACATCAATTTGAGCCTGTGCTTTTGTTTGAAACTCTACTTCTTCTTTCTACTTTCAATGCTATATACAAAATATTTTCTTTCTATTTGATAATGTCAATGTATGAAACAAACATTTTTGAAAATTGAAAAAAAATTTCCTGGCTATTTTGAAAGCAAACCTGAGCAATAGGGTACATTTCAATGAAACATGCATGAATAAATGAGTGTCAATGTCTATTTCAATACATGTTACGAGCAGGTTACTCCCCAGGATGATCTGTGGTCAATGACAAGAATGAAAAAACAGAATGAAAGTAAAGAAAAATGAAATGAAAATGAAAATAAAAGCTCGCTAAGTTGAAAACCCGAAAGGGCGGCTTAGGCAAAAATGAGCACCCCGCTGATTGACAACCTATGAAGGCAATTCAGGCAAAAATGGGGCAGTGAAAAGAATTTAGTTCCCGGTGAATCGAAAACCCGAAAGGGCGGTTCAGGCAAAAATGGGATTGAAAAATGAAAGAATGAAAATGATATAAAAGCATTGACCACAGATGCGAACATCCAATGTTTACCCAGCACTGACACGCCTAGCAACGGCGATTGGTATCAAAGAATTTTCCAAGGTTCCCTCTTCTGCAAGTTTTGTATATGAGATATGTGATATTGCCCTCAGCCATGGTTTTGATACGTCTCTCAGCGACGGTCTCTCCAAAGAGGATTTCCATGTGTACATGTTATAGCTCGAGCCACTACGTGCCCAATCTTCCAATGTTTTGTCTGCCTCTGCGAAACTTCTCTGCCAAGTTACAGCCCAATCATGCATTTCAAGCATTCATACATGCATAATCATGCATCCTATGTGCTCATACATTTGATGATTTTTGATATACCATACATACATGTTGCATTTCCAATACTAGTTCCAATTCAATTCAATTTCAATTTCCAAATCGATTCAATCTCAATTTCAATCTGATTCAATTTCAACTTCCCGAATCAACTCAATCCCAATTTTAAATCCAGATCAATTTCAACTTCCAATTCAATTCAGGATCAATTCTCAATTCAGTGTCTATGTCTATGACTATGTCTATGTTTGTGTCTCTGTTAATTCCAATCTTTAATACCTCTTTCAATCTCCACTCTCAATGTTTCTTTCAATCTCAAACTTTCAATTTAATTCAATGTCTTCGTCAATGTTAATTCACTCTCAATTTTCTCTTGGGCCAACAATAATGGTCATGTTTATTTTCAAATCAAATCAATATCAATCTACCCTCAATTTGTATCTTGTGGAGTCAAACCTCCAATTGGTCAAGTGGCTAGTTCGATCCAAAGAACAGCTTGTACCTGCTTATATGCCTATACTTCCGGTCAAACGGCAAGTTCGATCCAAAGAACAGTTTGTACCCTTGCTTATGTTTTGTTAACGGTCAAACGACAAGTTCGATCCAAAGAACAGTTTGCACCTACTTACATGTTGTGATATTGATCAAGCAGCAAGTTCGATCCAAAGAACAGCTTGTATCTGCCTATATGTCTATGTCTCCGGTCAAGTAGCAAGTTCGATCCAAAGAACAGCTTGTACCTGTCTCACATTTCTATCCCCGGTCAAGTAGCAGGTTCGATCCAAAGAACAGCTTGTACCCACTTCTTGTTTGCATTACTCGGTCAAGTAGCAAGTTCGATCCAAAGAACAGCTTGTACCCATCTCTTGTTTGTAGTCCTTGGTCAAGTGGCAAGTTCGATCCAAAGAACAGCTTGTACCTATCTTTTACCCCCTGGCTTGTCTACCCTGTCAATGTCTACTTAAATCCCCAGTGATGTGACATACTCTGTAGACTCCAGTTCGTTTGTCTTGCATTCATAATCAAAATGTTGCACGGCATTCATGTTTTTGAAAATGTGAGAGCGTATTTTTATGTCCAAAAACAGTGCAAATGTTAATATTTAAGTATCTTCGTCCCGTCAACTCAAAGACTTCGTCTCTTGACCCTCCGGACAAAGAAACTTAAATAGCGCCAGCTGTTATACCCTAATTTTGGACCTAAAAATACCAGCTCAATTCTTCTTTTCTTGCATTTCAAGTCATCCAAAATATTTTTATTGCATTTCAAATCATTTGAATTTGTCCTTGATCAATTGCACCTTTCTCTGCATCTTATTTCAATATTATTTGCAAAATTCATGAAAAGGGTATTTTAGTCATTTCCTGCATTCAAACTCATTTTAGTCCTTGACAGTTGTTTGGATCTTTTCAATTTGGTTGTATAGACCTTTATCTCAATTCCATGTCAAAATCCGTTTCAAAAATTGCATTTGAGTCATTTTGAGACATTTTAGCCCCTAGGGGCATTTTAGTCATTCCTAGTGTTAGAACCCTGTTTAATCTCTAAAAATTGTCTCTGAGTCTTTTCAATTGGTTTGAATAAACCCTTGCTTTAATTCAATGTAAAAAAAGCCATTTTAAAATTGCATCCGAGACGTTTTGAGCCAGTTTAGTCCCTAGGGGCATTTTGGTCATTTCACACGAAATTTTGGCAGAGAGAGGTTACTTTGAAGTACGTCATTTAAATAGTTGGTTCATTTTAGTCCTTTTGGTGTTTTTTATTTCATTTCACTTTAAGTTTTTTCCAATTTATTCATTTTTAATTCAATTTTAATTCAATTTTAGTTATTTTCATTTTGGTCCTTTTTAATAATTCTGTTTTGTTTGCTTTTTAGTCCCTTTTGTCTTTTGCATTTTGGTCCTTTGTTTCTAAATAATTGCATATTAGTCCCAAGTTCTTAAAAATTGCAAAGAAGTCCTCAAGGTCCAGATTTTAGTCCAGGGTTTTAGTCCAGATACGTGGCAAGTTCTAAGTGGCTCAGAGGCCACATGGCAGCCTATATAAGGCCACATCATTGATTGCACAGTAACAATCCCATTCAGAATTCGACACATCATCAAATCACAGAAACAACAAACAAATTTCTCTCTCTTGGCAGTTAGATCAAAATCTCAGAATTCTTCAAGAACACGAAGAACACACACAAACCCTAACTTTCCAGTAACAAAAATTTCGATCGATTGCAATGAATTCAAAGCAGTTCTCAGAGATTCACTGAAGAATCTTCATCATCGAACTCTTGTTTCTGCAATTCGAGGTCAAATTCATCACATAAGTGATGAATCTGAACGATCACAGAAGCGAAGCTTCGAGAGTGAGAAGAAGAAGAACGAAGTGATTTTGAACCGGCAAAGAGAGAAGAAGGAGATTCACCGGTTTATTTCCGGTTTCAACAGCATCGCAACACTTATCAGAAGAAACAAGGAAGATTACGAAGTTTTCCGAAGAATTTCCGTACGAATCTCCAAATTAAACTCAGGTAACACTTTTAAACTTCTTCGTTTTCAATGCAAAAGCTCAACGAAGGTTCACACGACGAAATAAACGGTGAAACAGAGTAGATCGAAGAGTTTAAAACTCTTTTCCTTCAAAAAACTTTAAAAAATCTTGAAACCGAAACATCAACATGTAGATCTGTAACGTTTCACCGTTTATTTTGCAAATCAGAGTTCATATTCATAATCAGTGTGAAATTTGGGTTGATTTAGGGTTTCGTTTTGTTTGAATCGGCGAGAGTAGAACCTCGCCGAAATTTGGAAATTACGACGGATCCGATGAAGATTCCGGCAAGATCTTGAAGATCCCGGCCGATCTTCATCTTCTCCGGCCTTTTCTTTCCAGAAACCAGCAGAGAGATGAACATCGAAGAAGAGAGAAGGGAGTGCCTCTCTCTCTCTAAGTTAAAACTTAGAGAGAGAGTGAAGAGAAGAAAATGAAGTGAACCGGCTAGGTTTCACTTTTATAGACGCTTGAACCGGCCGGTTCACTTCGGTTCAACCCTTCTTCCTTTCATCTTAACCGTTCATGACACGTGTACGTCCTAGATCTTGTGTTTCCATGCGCCTTATCTTGCTTATCATGTGCCATGCGCTCTGAGCCTTTGGATCTAGGTCAAACTTGGACCTGGATCAATCTGGTGGCTCTCAAGCCTTCCTGAGATCCGGATCCATGTTAACCTTGGACCTGGGCTTTGTTTTCTGCAATTTTCTATTTTCTTGAGATTTTCTTACCATTTTACAACACTGTTTTGCTTTTAACACCTCTATTCATGCTTAAAATTCCATGAAAAATTCTATAAAAAATTGTGTATGTTTCTTGATAATTTTGTGATGTTTTTATGCATTTTGTTTACTGAAAATCCCGATGACAAATATTATTGCATTTTCTTGCTTTATTTCTAGTTTTTATGTGAAAATTCATGAAAAATTTGTCTAAATTCTATTTCAAATTCTTGATAATTGTTTGTGATGCATGTTATTTTAATTTTGTGATTTTTAGCTAATGTTTGTGTTTGATTTTGCTGCATGTATGTGAATATTGATTGATTACTTGATTGACAAGTTACATTTTGTGCATAAATAAATGCAAAATGCCTAAATTTACTTTATAAATGTTAAGATCATCATGTTGCCTTAATTCTCCTTCTAGGACCTGAATCTAAACCTTTGAGAAATATACTAGAATGTGAGAATTTTAGGCAATAGGATTCTTGCATTTTATGAGTAAATCTTAGTTATATTTTGCACCTTTTTTTGGCTTTATTTTGTGAAGTTTTCTATGCTTTCATCATGATATTTTGCTTGCTTAATTTTCATTGATATTACTCTATGCTACTAACATTTTCTTGTTTCATGTTCCATACATCATAAGCATACTCTCCATCACCTTTCTCATCCCTTTCCTTTACCTTTTATTCTTGCTTTTAATTCATTTATGTGGGATTAAGTTCCCACAAGGAAGTAGTGTGTATGTAGGGAAATGATGTAATATGGACTATGGACTATGGACACTATACTCACACATGCACACACCTCACATGTAGACTTAGATGTATGCCTAGGATATGCATGTTTAGATGTATGTTTAGGAATGCATGTTTAGATGAATGCTTAGGATCTACATTTAGAAAAAATCAATTTTCCAAAAAACTTGAACAATATCACTTGAAAACCTTTTCCAAAAAATATAGGAGTCAAAACTCCTTTGCATTTTCTCTTTTATTTTCTTAATCAAATTTCAATGAAAATTAATCATACTTGACTTTTTTTCAAAATAACTAATCAAACCTCACTTTTTCTTAAAATCTCATGCCTTTAAGGCCTCTCAATCTCCATTCTTCAAAATTCTAATTTTCAAACTTAAATTCAACCAACAAAAACAAATACATTTTTGAAAGAGAACTACGGTGAATTTGATCCCTTAAAAGGGTATGTAGGCAAGGAACTAATATTCCTTGAATTCAAATAAAACAAAAAAATCAAACATTCTTCTCCCTCCAATTCTTCACTTAGTAAACCTTAGGTGTAAATATCATTTTTCAAATAGCATTTAAAAATAAAGCCCGCGCGTAGAAAGTAAAGACGGTTCCTATAGGATACTATAGTCGTTATGGGTGCCTAACACCTTCCCGTAGCGAAAACAACTCCCGGACCTCGATTCTCAAGGGTTTTTCTTATTTTTCCCTTCCCAAGAAAAAATGAGATATCAAAGGTTAAAAAGGTTCAAACGTAATTAATGTTTTGTGAATATATGCCTTGACAGGAATACTTTGGTTTTGATGATGACAAAAGAAGTCCTAGAAGAACAAAGATGCAAAAAGCGGAAAAGAAGATTCAAGCTTCCAAGTCTTGGAATTTATTTTTATTTGTTTTAGAACTATTTGTAAGTAGTAGAAAAAGCTCTCATTAAAAATATATCACACACTCACAATGTTTTTCATATAGTGATTTTACATAAAAATATTTTTGCATGAAAAGCCATAATTAATTATGTAAATTGCATAATTAATTATTTTCTTAAAAATAGTAGTTGGCCATGTTTTTAAAGGCATACTCTTTTATGCATCAAAATTGGTTCAGCATATCATATTTTTATTACCGTTGGCATTACATAAAAGATGATTGTTGACTATTTCATTACATTAATTCAACAGCTTAATGGCAATATTGTTTTTGCATATTTTATTTTAATTGGTCTTAATGGATTCAATGCCACTATCTGTTTTCATGATTTCCTTGTAGCCGTGGGACAATTACTAAAGTTTTCATTTGCATGTAATGACTTTCCTATATTTGTCTCAACGACTAATTTTGTTTTAAATGGTCAAACGGCTATTTTCTCTCCATGCATCTCATTCTTCATTAAGTATAAAAAGGATGCATCGGTGTACTTGAAAAACTACACCTTGACATAGAAAATATTTGCATACTCTTTCTTACTCTCATTATTCATACACTTGCTAATATATTTTCTTGAGAGCTCTTTTGTACTACATAGTTTATCTTGTAGTTCTTGTGCTTCAATTTGTTATATCTACACATTTGGTGTATTATTTTATTGTTGTAACTCTTATTTGTATTGGGTGCGATCCCAAGGTTTCAAGAGAGGTGATATCTCTTGGTTTTAGAGACTCTTCTACAAAGGATTGTTTTGTTTGGAGAGTGCTCGTTAATTGTAAAGGTTACCAGCTTATCCTAATTAAAAGCTTGAGCAGTGAAAATCTCAAGGGGCTTTTCCTTGGGGACTAGACTAGGCCTTGTTGTTTTAGGCCGAACTAGTATAAACTTCTTGTGTCTTTTCTCTCATCCCTTTATCTCTTTTATTTTTGTTGTTATTTATTTTACCTTAACATCTTTATTTTTCGTATTTATTAAAAACTTCTATAAGCACTTTTATCTACTTTGGTTAAAATATTTTTTAGTGCTCATATTTTAAAACTTTTTAAAGAACACAATTCACCCCCCTCTTGTGTGTTTGAAGTCACTTGTTCAACAAGTGGCATCAGAGCTTGAACTCTTGTTAAGGACTAATCGTCTCAAGAGGCAAGATGACTTCAAACAACAATTCCATAAATTGTCCCCCATCTTTCAATGGTGAAGGGTATGGTTATTGGAAAGAGAGAATGAAAATTTTCATTGAGGGAGTTGATTGTGATATTTGGGATGCTATTGAAAATGGTCCATTTATTCCCACTCATTTAGTCAATAATGTTGTGATGAATAAACCAAGATCCATTTGGACCAAAGATGAAAAGAAAAAGGTTCAATACAATTTGAAAGCTAAGAACATTATCACCGCTTCATTAAGCATTGATGAATTCTATCGTGTATCAAATTGTACAACCGCCAAAGAAATGTGGGACACCATTAAATTGACCCATGAAGGTACTACCGAGGTCAAAAGGGCTCGAATGAACACATTAACCCGTGAGTATGAATTATTTAGGATGGAATCGGGAGAAAATATTAAAGATATGCAAAAACGATTTATCCATATAATAAATCATCTCAGAGCCCTTGGAAAATCTTTCGATAATGAGGATTTAATTAATAAAGTTCTTAGATGCTTGAGTCGAAGTTGGCTACCGAAAGTGACCGCTATTTCTGAATCTAAAGATTTACCTTTTATGTCTTTGGCTACTTTGTTTGGAAAATTGCAGGAACATGAGCTTGAATTGAATCGTCTCATAGATAGTGAAGAAGGTGAAAAGAAAAAGAAAGGTCTTGCTCTCAAAGCTAGAATCAATGAAAGAACTTCCTTCATTCCAAAGTGCAACAAGTGTGGTGAAAAGGGTCACATAAAATCCAATTGTCTTCTAAGTCAAAAGAGATATACAAAAGGAAAGAAGGCTTATATCGCTTTGGATGACAAAGATACAAACTCATCCAATGAATCAGAAAATGAAGTAGCATATTCATGTTTCATGGCAAACCATGATGAAGATGAGGTAAATTCTATTGAATCTGAATATGACTTAACTTATGATGAGTTGTTTACTATTTGCAAAGAATTAAATGATGAGTCAACTAAGCTTAGAAAAATTGTTTCTTCCTCTAAGAAAACTATTTCTATTCTTGAATCAAAAATTGATATTTTAAATAAGGAAATAGAAATTCTTAAAGAGAAACAAGTTTTTGTAAGTGAAGTTTCTTCTTGTACCTCTTGTGAAAATAAAAAGGAAAATATTTTAAAGTGTGATGATTGCAATATTTTGAAAATTGAAATTGAGGATTTGCAAAACACACTTGCAAAATTCACAATGGGAAGAGAAAACTTGAACATCATTTTGGCGAATCAAAAGGGAACTTATAATAAAGCCGGTTTGGGCTATCATCCAAAAAATCATGAAAAACTTTTTAGAAAATTCTTTCGTCCAAACAAAATATCAAGTTCTCCTTTTGTTAAATGTTTTTATTGTGGAAGAGAAGGTCATACATCCTCTATTTGTAATTTAAGAAAGAACAATGATATGAATGG
The DNA here is from genome assembly GCF_051527215.1 of Medicago sativa. NCBI lineage: Eukaryota > Viridiplantae > Streptophyta > Magnoliopsida > Fabales > Fabaceae > Medicago > Medicago sativa. The sequence goes on along the minus strand of NC_140755.1, from coordinate 8,546,385 downwards.
TAAATGGAAGTGGATTCCAAAGGGCACTTTGCCAAATGCTAACTCTCAAGGACCCAAAATGTTTTGGGTACCAAAAGCGAAAATTTGATTTTATTTTGTAGGTGTGCTTGAAGGCCAAGAACTAAAAATTGGTACAATTATAAAGGTTATTCAAAGCACATGAAGGGGAGAGATAAAGAAGTTCTCCTATTATTATAAGAATATTGGTTATGCATCATATGGTGACCTTATCAAAAGTTCTTCTCAAAAATGAAATTGCAAATTCAAGAGAAGCAAATATGGTTTACTCTTTTCACTTAATTCTTTTATTTTTTGCTTTAAATTTTCCTGAATATATGCCTTGACATGATTGTTTCTTTCCCGCTTTTTGATAATGCCAAAAGGGGGAGAGTTATGTGATTTGCATGTTTCAGGGGGAGTGAATTTTAATTCTTTGCATATAGTGAGGGGGAGCTAAATCTGCGCTTATCTTTGTCAAATATTTTATTATTGATTATTATTTATCTAACCCTTTCATTGAGCAAATCACTCCTAGAGATGTTTGTCATCATCAAAAAGGGGGAGAATGTGAATATATGCCTTGACAGGAATACTTTGGTTTTGATGATGACAAAAGAAGTCCTAGAAGAACAAAGATGCAAAAAGCGGAAAAGAAGATTCAAGCTTCCAAGTCTTGGAATTTATTTTTATTTGTTTTAGAACTATTTGTAAGTAGTAGAAAAAGCTCTCATTAAAAATATATCACACACTCACAATGTTTTTCATATAAAGTGATTTTACATAAAAATATTTTTGCATGAAAAGCCATAATTAATTATGTAAATTGCATAATTAATTATTTTCTTAAAAATAGTAGTTGGCCATGTTTTTAAAGGCATACTCTTTTATGCATCAAAATTGGTTCAGCATATCATATTTTTATTACCGTTGGCATTACATAAAAGATGATTGTTGACTATTTCATTACATTAATTCAACAGCTTAATGGCAATATTGTTTTTGCATATTTTATTTTAATTGGTCTTAATGGATTCAATGCCACTATCTGTTTTCATGATTTCCTTGTAGCCGTGGGACAATTACTAAAGTTTTCATTTGCATGTAATGACTTTCCTATATTTGTCTCAACGACTAATTTTGTTTTAAATGGTCAAACGGCTATTTTCTCTCCATGCATCTCATTCTTCATTAAGTATAAAAAGGATGCATCGGTGTACTTGAAAAACTACACCTTGACATAGAAAATATTTGCATACTCTTTCTTACTCTCATTATTCATACACTTGCTAATATATTTTCTTGAGAGCTCTTTTGTACTACATAGTTTATCTTGTAGTTCTTGTGCTTCAATTTGTTATATCTACACATTTGGTGTATTATTTTATTGTTGTAACTCTTATTTGTATTGGGTGCGATCCCAAGGTTTCAAGAGAGGTGATATCTCTTGGTTTTAGAGACTCTTCTACAAAGGATTGTTTTGTTTGGAGAGTGCTCGTTAATTGTAAAGGTTACCAGCTTATCCTAATTAAAAGCTTGAGCAGTGAAAATCTCAAGGGGCTTTTCCTTGGGGACTAGACTAGGCCTTGTTGTTTTAGGCCGAACTAGTATAAACTTCTTGTGTCTTTTCTCTCATCCCTTTATCTCTTTTATTTTTGTTGTTATTTATTTTACCTTAACATCTTTATTTTTCGTATTTATTAAAAACTTCTATAAGCACTTTTATCTACTTTGGTTAAAATATTTTTTAGTGCTCATATTTTAAAACTTTTTAAAGAACACAATTCACCCCCCTCTTGTGTGTTTGAAGTCACTTGTTCAACATGTTTGACACCCGAAAACCAAGATAAAACAACCATTACACAATCAGTTTTGGAAATGATAAAGTCTTTTTAGTCATGTACAAGTTCGTTCCAAGGACCCAAATACCAAAGTTAAGAAAAATTTCTTCAAGTAAGATTTTAGAACACATATCGTTATCATTTAACAAGAGACGTTACTTGAAAGTATGCACATGTTATGGGAACGACAATGTTCGTATGAAGCCAATATCCTATAGGATACACGGAAATGTTTTAAGAATGTTTGATGTAAGTGCAAGTAGACTTGCTAGAAAGTTTCAAGAGCATGTGAACCACAAGGTTGGTTATTAGATTTTCAGATGAAGTAGCAAAGTTGAATTCACTTTTCATGTCAAGCTTCATGAGTTACCCATTAGTTCGGGTATGATAAGATTATGTATGCATGAAAGAATGTTTTAATGTTGCAAGTAAGCACTGCAGGGCAAACCTGGTTTTCGGTAGGATTCCAGTTAAAAGGCAAATCCTGAGTGTTCATGTTATGATAAGATACCTTTATGAATGATTTATGTTAAGCGGGTAAGATATGAGTTCAAGCCAATGAGTCTATGTGTAGTAAGGTAAGTTCCAAATCATGATATACTAAGATAACTCTAAGTTTGAGTGGTATTAAGATCATGAAGACTATGTTCGGTTACTTGTGGGTTAAGAAACAAGATGAGGACATGATATGAAGAACCCTTTGGATAGATATGTATGGCTTAGACCATAGATGTTTAGATCTTTGTCATGATGATTGGTAGACGGTCTCTAAATTTCGAGGACGAATTTTTTTTTTAAGGGGGGTAGAATGTAATATCCCGCCTGACTTAATCGGTATATTATCTGTTGACCGTGTCAGATGAATTTAATTCATGAAAAGTTAGTTAATGGAAATATTTTATGAGATGTCAGCTTTATACGGGAAAAGTATCAGAGTCGTTTTAAACACGCATAAGCCAAGGGTAATATGGTAATTTCATGTGAGAAAGATATTTATTTGGTTTTACCCAAAAATATCTCATTTCCCTTATCCACTTCTCTCTCTTCATTGTTGGAAAACATTTTCCTCTTCCTTCTCTCTATCTCTCACGCCACTCTCCCTCTTCTCCCTCTCCATCAAACCTTCCACATCTTCTTCCTCTCATGGCAAGCTTCTAGTTGTGTTTTCTTCATGATCTTTTATGTTATTGGAAGCTTGTATTTTGTTTGATTCCTCAACTTCTCTTCTCCTCCATAAATATAGGGTTTTGGTAAGTTGGGAATTGAGACATGAAGTTGTTTAAGAAGTGGTTCTTTCATGATCAAGATGATGTTTAGAGGTTGGGTTGAAGAACTAAAGTGTGGATTGTGATTCTTGGAGTTTTGGAATCAAGGAGGCAAGTTAAGTTTTGTTTGATGGTAAGCTTCCAAAACTTGTTCTTTTATGATCACTTGAGATTAAGGAAGTGTGTATTGTGTTTGATTCTTCTCTTTTCTCCTCTTGAAGAAGTGTTTGGAAAACTAGGGTTTGATGTATGGTTAAGATGGATTCTAAATTGGTACAAGGAATGGTCTCTACATGATCAAGGTAATAATATTAAGTTGAATGGATTGATATTTTTATCCTTCCTCACAAAGAATTCCTTATGATGTTCAGGTTTGATTATGTGTTTTGAGGGTGATGTTAGGATCATGGTTTGGAGCTTGATAAGGAGTCTTGGGTTGCAAGAATAGGATGACAAGTTTGAATGGTATGGGTTAAGAGTGCAAGAGAATCAAGTTAGGGCTTTGATGCTTGGAAGCTTGGAAATGTCTCAAGAAACTTGCTAGGTGAGTTCCATAGATAGATTTCCCACCCTTTGGGATTATGTCTAAGCCTTGTTAATTAATATGAATCATATGATATATCTAGGGTTTTCTAGTATAAGTTTAGTTGCCCTTTTTCTTGCCATGCTTGCTAAACATGTTAATACTTGTCATATGAGTGTTTTATATGTATCCTATGATCAAATATGTTTCAAAATACTTAGAGGCACTTGGTTTGAGGTTTTTGAGCTTAAAATACCATTTTTACAAGTTATGGACTGTCATAACTCGCCACGGCGAGCTATTACTCGCCATGGCGAGCAAAATGGCCGTCCTGGTAGGTTGCTCGCAACCAACTCGCAATGGCGAGTGGTGCAACTCGCAATGGCGAGTAAGGACAGCTCGCAATGGCGAGCAAGTGGTACCTCCTGGAGCTGCTTGCTCGTTCTGGCAGTTTTGATGATTTTCGTTCCGGATCTTTTGTGCAGTTTTTTATAAATGTAAACCCCTCAAACCAAGGTCCCAAATGATGATCAATGGAAGCAAGATTCTTACGTTAAAGAGGCCAGTATTATGTATGTTAGTAAAGCATGGCATACGAGAGAATCATGATATGAATTGGGTAGTAAATTATCCATTAAGCAAGGGAAAACTAGAGCCTCAACATAGTAGTCGAGAACTAGCAGGTTAGCATGAATTTCTAGAATGATAGAAAGTGAAGTATATGATCTTCGCACATGAACAAGATTAGGATAAAACAAACATGTTAAGATGTGGTTTGTTTAGTTAAACACTCCACCATGATTAAGAATGATCAAGCATGAACAAGTATGTATTTACCGTTAATCGGATCGATTCAAGGATCCGAGGTAAACATGTAAGCATAAATAGGTTTAACCTATCATGATATGTTATGTTATGATTTAAATGAATAAGTGTAGGTGGCATGTCTCTTGCTATCCACATCAGGGGGATACAAGGGGTTCTCATGATGAGAACGATTCAAGCCGTAAGGGACCCGCATGTCACCGAGTAAACAAGATGTAGGTGCTCGTGTCTCTTGTTATCCACGCCAGGGGGATACGGGAGGTTCTCGACCTAAGGGGAACGGTTTAAGCCGCAAGGGACCCGCACGACACCGAGGGAGTTCGATGTACGTACATCGGTCATGTATGGGATTGATCTCGGGGTTACTCCACCCGGGACTATCCGTAAAATGAATCAAGATAATTAATGTTTGTTCAACGCTAACCAAGTATGACCCTAACTATGTTATGTTTATGTAAGAATGAAATTATGTATGATTATGTTTATGAGCAATAGCACAAGATGCTATCAGACAAGTACAAGTCAGGAAATAGAACAAGTAAAGAATGTTATGCCGATGACGATCTTAGGTTCCCCTAATCGTCCGGTTTAGGATTATGTCATGAATATGTTATGTTAAGTCTTGATGCGTTTATCGTATCATGAGTTAGCGGTCCTAGGATCCCTTGATCGCCATGACACTTATAGGAAGTGAAGCCTATAACAAGTTAAGATAAGATTAAGACGGCTCTAGTATGCACTACCGTCTAAGTATGCAATGTCCCCACACACGTATAATCAACCGTCAGGTTGTAATGTAGACACGTGGTGACCGTAGGTTTCCCCTTGAGGTTGCCTATAGCCTAGGATTTAGGGGAACTCACTAAGACATTATGTCTCATCCCAATCCTTATTTGTTTCAGATAAGCAGGATGTTTATGCATGCTTGTAGCCGGATGGATGTTACTTCAAGGGTTTGTTTGTACCGCTGCAGGACGTTAAGGACATCAAGGATGTATTTTTATGTATGGATGAGATGTATTGTATTATTATTTATACGAACGGGACTTGATGTAAATATTATTCATTCGGAATAGTTGTTGTTGTATATTTTAATGTATCCAGTACTAAGAATAACGTTCATGCTAAACTTTCTAGATACGTTTAGTATGGGTGTTACAGTTGTAACATCCCAGACTGCTTACAGGATTGCCGACTAACCCCACAAACCAACACGAGTCTTTTCAGCATGCTTTGTCCTCACTCACATGCTTACCGGGAAACTTCCCGGTAGGTCACCCATCCTAGTACTACTCCAAGCCAAGCACGCTTAACTGTGGAGTTCCTATGGATTGAGCTCCCGAAAAGAAGATGCATCTTGTTGATATGGATAGTACCTAACAATTCTTATAAGCCTTCCTTCAACTATGTAGTCCCATACCTACACGGCCTCCGGATCCCTCTCATTCCGATGTGATTCGGTTCCTCCTATCAACGTGGGGTCACCCTGTAACAGCCCGGTGGTCCGACTCATCCCGCTTAAGTCCGAGGCCGGCCTGGCTCCGCCACTGTTACTGTGCCACGTTGCAGGTGTTACATGCCCACCAGCTTCCGCCTGGTTCGTCCCCGAACCACACCGTACTGGGAGAGGTCTACTCTGATAGCAAGTTCGTCCCCGAACCACACAGTACTGGGAGAGGTCTGCTCTGATACCAAGTGTAACATCCCAGACTGCTTACAGGATTGCCGACTGACCCCACAAACCAACACGAGTCTTTTCAGCATGCTTTGTCCTCACTCACATGCTTACCGGGAAACTTCCTGGTAGGTCACCCATCCTAGTACTACTCCAAGCCAAGCACGCTTAACTGTGGAGTTCCTATGGATTGAGCTCCCGAAAAGAAGATGCATCTTGTTGATATGGGTAGTACCTAACAATTCTTATAAGCCTTCCTTCAACCATGTAGTCCCATACCTACACGGCCTCCAGATCCCTCTCATTCCGATGTGATTCGGTTCCTCCTATCAACGTGGGGTCATCCTGTAACAGCCCGGTGGTCCGACTCACCCCGCTTAAGTCCGGGGCCGGCATGGCTCCGTCACTGTTACTGTGCCACGTTGCGGGTGTTACAATCTCCATACCCACGTTTATAAAAATCTTTGTGCCTGGATCATACTCGTTTGGGCAGCAAATTTGGTGCATATCCTTGGGCACCTAAGCGCTTGTACCCGCGCCTATTGCCCATATTTTAACAACAACAAAAAACAATAAATAAAAAATCACAACGTAATTAAAGTATGATGTAAAATCTTTTAAATCAACTTATAAAATATTACACAACGTAGTATTTAACCAAATAAAAAAAAGTGTATAAAAAAATATATGCACATTACAATAAATATCAAAGACTTTAGTAAAAATAAAAAATTTAGGCAAATGCTAACTGGTGTCCGGGGGAACTGGTTAAGGATACTAAAAAGGAAATTATATAGTAGTTAATGCATTGAAATTGTGTAATTAATTTATAAAAGGTCAAAAAAGTTTCCTTTTATGGTAATAACTTCCTTTTCTGGTATCCTTAAGCCGTGCTCGGGACACCAATCACCATGACCCAAAAATTAAATATGGACGACCGATAATAACTAACTAATTTTAGTATTATATAAAATTATAATTATAGTATATATAATGTGCGAGTTATGGGGTAGGTTGGGTGCAAGAGTGCTCGTACCCGCACTCGTACCCATTCAAATATGTGGGTGATTACCCCAGCCTAGGTTCAGACCCAATAATGTGGGTAATTATCCGCCCATAGTGTGGGTGTCCATTAGGTTTGATTCCAACTGTCATCCCTTATGCAAAATCCATTTGAAAAGTGATTTTTCTCAGCCTTATAATCGGGGGGTTGGAGATGTGATGTGGACTTTTAGCATCTAGGTTCTGAGTATTTTGTGGACTTGGTTGTTTTATACTTAAGATTTGAGAATTTGAGTCGTTTATGTTTAAGCTTTATCGTTAGTTTGTTTTATGTTTAAGATTTGAGATTTTAGTCGTTTATGTTTAAGATTTAAAACTTGGTTGTTTTATGTTTGCTTTAAGATTTCAAACTTTAAGATTTTATGTTTGCTTTAATATTATTTAATATTGAGAAATGATGTTCGGTACGGAAGGAATGCAAACGAAATTTTACGGACGCCTGATTTTAGCTTGTTTGCACGCGCTGCAGTTTCTGATTTTTTTTTTAATTAAAAAAAATTCACTGTCTCTAAAAACAGAATTGAAACCCACGTTCATCACCACTCACTCCCGCCGTAATTTCCTCCCCTTTCCCGTGAATCAAAACTGTGATTGAAATTCACTCTCGTTTGTTGTGAACTAGCGTCGTCGTCGTCTTCTCGTTTTCGTGCTCTTGCTTTGTGAATAGTCGTCTTCTCTTTCCGTGCTCTCGCCTTTGTGAATCAAGAATGTTAAGAAATTGTGCACATATGTATACCCCCAATCATTCTTAAGCGATGTTTAACCATGTGAACTTTGCGAATCGTCGTCGTCGTCTTCTCTTTCCATTTGCATATCCTTTCTTTGTGCATCAGCTCAAAACCAGTTGGCAGCATAGGCCAACAATGCTTGCACTCATTCCTTACCACACCTGTTTTAGCAGATCCCATAAGTACCAGAAGCTGACCGTTATCAATATCCTGTATTAAAAAACGTATTTAGAGCAAAACAGAAGCGGATTTGATAAAATTCAGAACAACAAGGCACACTAAAAAGCTCACAAAACAAACAAAAGATAACAAAAAGGGCCGTAAAAATACGGTACACAATTTAACAGGAAATAGAACCCGCAACACAACAGTAGCAGCAGGCCTACCAACACCATAACAGAACCAACAAAACGCCGGCCAATTGACACCACCACGCGTTACCTTATCAAACAATCACTCGGGCACCAATATGTGACAGAAGCAATAATAAATCATAAAAAAAAATTCTACACTGAAGTTTGTGTATAGATCATGCAGGGCCTTCTACTTCCGATGATGATGATGATGACGACTTAGAATCTTTCTTTGAATTATACTGGACAGTAGTTCTGATTGGATATGGTGGTGGACTTGTTGCTGGAGTTGCATTGGGAAGCACTTTCTTTCCGGAGGTATATGGATGGCTTAAAAGGATCTTCTGAGTTTGAAAGCAAAAAACATATATTTCCTATGTAGTTATGGTTTTCAGTTGATATAATTTCCTATTGTTGTTGCGATTGTCTTTAGTAAGAGTATGCTTTGTATGTATATAAATTATTGCTAGTATGAAATATTGTGAAATAAAGTATGTCCATCCAACGAATTTGCAGATTCAGAAAAGGTGTAAAAAGGTTATTTGAAATACTTGTAATGAGTTGTTATTCAGCTAGAGTTAGATACAATTTTTTTTTGTCATAGTTTCTTATAAATGAGACTTAAGTATCTCATTTACCATATTTTTTTTTTAAATTAATATACAATTGTACCTCATGAGTATCAATATGGTTTTTATTGAATTGTAACGACTTAAACACCTATGTTCCTAACAAGAGGATACCAAGAATATAGATAAGGGATACCAAGAGTATGCAAATGAAATGAAAGGTCGAAGCAATTGAGACATGGGAATCTATTGCAACTTATTGGTTGGTGTCAAAGGAAAAATTATTTACTTCTTTTATATGAGTTCATTCCAAAGGAAGGATTATTAGACTGACACAGACATTGAGGTATAAAAACATAGCTTTTGAGTTTCCTTTTACCAATTCTTCTGAACTATTGCTTGTTACTTCTGTTTCATAGCTTTCTACTTCTGTTTCATCTACTATTGGGTAAACTGTCACTCCCCATATCATTATCACATTATAACGGTCGTATTTAGAATATTTGTAACAGCTTATTTGAATAAAGTTGTAAATAATCATTAGAATAAAAAATTAATCTTCAGTGCATGAAAATGAGAAGAAGCAAAATAGGTAAAGTGTAAAATGGCTACCTGGTCTGAAACTGATAGCGATGAGAAATCAAACAAGGTAGATTGGTCTATTTAGGTTTACAATCTGAACTAGTTGAATTTGAAAGCAAAAGTGGAATTTGGTGAGCAAATATCCAACAATGTGTTCGACACAACGCATTTCAATGATGATGATTCTCAGTGATACAAAACAACTGTGCTGGAAGACTTGGTGAGGAATTCCGATCAACATGAATCTCAGTGATACTTAATTTAGAAAATTTACCCCTGGGCTGAATAACTATGGGGCGAGTAAAGGAGGGACAAGCATCAATAAAACTCTTATAATACCTTAGAAGAGAAAGAACAAATGGAAAAATATGTGGAAAAGGTTCAAAAACTTTGAACAAGTGACACTAATACCTTATGCAAAGTGTACCAACATTCTTCCCGCAAAGAAGAAAAAGAATAGCACTGTTGATTACATGTTGAAATATCCACCATGACATGAGTGTTGGTTCGTCAAGCTCGAGATGTTAAACACGCGTTTCTTGGGAGACAACCAACGAGTCTAGTATTTTATTTCTAAAACTCAATCAATTTTTAAATTTCTATTGAGTCCTAGGTATACACATTAATTCGCACGTGAAAAAGAATTTTTTTGTCCTCTTCAAGAAAACTGTTGTGCCTATAAATTATAACTAGATATTAACCTTTTGTTCTCTTTAGAATTTAGTTTATTCATGAAGGAGCAAAACTATTTTCCACTGATGGCTGAAAGCGGGAAGTAATTATAGAAACTAATCAAGTAATTTATTTTCTTCTTTTGTTCTTGTAATTGCCTCTAGTATGAATGTGCTTTGTATGAAGTTTTATTGTTGAAAGACTTGAACCAAAGGTTTTGAATTAGTTGTAATTCAGATTTGAGTTAAAAATGAGTGTCATATATACAGCCCGATAAAGAATACAAACAAAGATGAATATACAAAGAATACAAGTTTTTTTTCTTCAATTTCGTTTATGAACTATATGTCTATAACAATATAATAAGTAGTTTATAATGCAATGTTAAAAAAAAAAAAAAAAACCTAATTTGAGTTGCATATACAGAGTACTATTACATAGAAACAAGGAAAAAAAGGTCAAAAAAATGAAAATGTAGAAGGAAAATTTGGAGAGAAGAGCAAGATGTAGTAATGTAGAAGCTTCTTAGCAGTGGGAGAATCTCGTCCCATAATATTGTCAATTTGTCATCGTTGTCCCTGGTTTGCCTGGGAACCGCCGTGAACATTAATATGCACTTTCTTATGCCCTTACTTTAGTTGATTTGTTGCTCAAGAAATGATAGTTTTTATTTTCAAACGATAATTCTTGCTTTTCAATGGAATTAAGGTTATAACTAGAATAAGACCGGTCGGATTCTTTTTTAATCTATCATTTTACTATGTATTTTTTTTATAGATGTTGACGAGATGTTTCGTTGTTATAATATATTTTAAGTGGACATCTTATTTTCCTAGCACATTGCAAATTTCCTCCAAGGATAATAGTAGACTATGTGTCTCACCAGGCCTGGCCCTGAGGGGGGTGCAAACAGCTCAACAGAGCGGGGCCTTCCCCAGCCATGGGCCTCAAATTTTTTTTTAATACCCACTAGTACTACTGCCCTCCAATTTTTTAACACCCCCAGCCATTTTATGTCCTCTTGTTTTAGCCTTTTAGGCCTATTAGAATTAGGTCCTCTTGCTTTTGGTGTTAGGTGGGGGTTCCTCATATATACGGTAGTCATTTTCACCTTTGGGTGTACCGCATATATACGGCACCTTGTATTTATCTTTTAAAAATTATAAATAGAACATTGCTCTTTAAAAAAAAAAATGTTTTGATTTTATCACTGGCCTCTTTTCATTCCCAGAGCCGAATTCTGCTCTTCACCCAAATGTTTTTGCTCACTCCTAAAGTAAAAGTCCATAATGCCCCTACGCATGTTAACTCACGTAGCGTGAGTTAACTTACGCCAGTTATATGGTGAACGACGTGACTTAAGTCACGCTACGTGACTTAAGTCACGCTAGTTATAAGTTGGACGAGACTTAACTATCGCAATTTTTGTTATAATTTCCTTTATTTGAATTTATTAATTCAATACGCAATCGTAAAATAAATGCAACAATGAACAAAAATAAAGAAACAAAAATAATAAATATAAAATATCATTTTATTAATATAATTATTATTACATTTACAATGGGGTAAAACTAAAACTGCGAAAAAATAAAAACCACCAGAAAACCTATCTTCCTGTGGTAAAACTAAAAATAAACCACAAGAAAACCAACCTTCCTGGGGTAAAACTAAATCTGCACATTTAGTTTTACCTAATGTGATTTTTTGCCCAAGAAAACTGCTCACTACTTATATTTTCCCCAGCATACCCACTACTTATCATTCTTTCTCTTTTTACACCAAAATAAAGAAGGAAAAAAAGAAGGAAAGGAAGAAGATTCAGAGGGGGAGAGAGTGAGAATGAGAGATGGTGTGAGGAAATGGGGAAGTTTAGGGGTGTATTTATAGGGGAAGATTGTAACATAGGTTATATCTACCATAAATAGGGTCAAAAAACGTGTAAAAACTTAACAAAAACGTGTAAAATCAATTAAAATGCATTGAACAAAGTCAAAAAAACGTGTTCTTGAGTCCAGGATTTACACTAGCGTGAGTTAACTCACGCCCAGGATTTACACTAGCGTGAGTTAACTCACGCACAGGTTAACACTGGCGTGAGTTAACTCACGCTAGTTACGCCGGTGGTCACAACTCAAGAACACGTTTTTTGGACTTTGATCGGTTATTCAACCATGGTTTTATTGTGTTTTACACGTTTTTTTTTACTGTTTTTGACTGAATTTAGTGCATATAAAACCTATGCACTAAATAATTTTCAATTAGGCCTTCATTTTTTTTGTTACATTTAAGGCCTATATTCTAAATTAATTTATTAACTTTATTCTAAATTATTTTGTTTACATTAATCTAAATTATTTTCTTAACCTTGTTCTAAATTATTTTATTAACATTATTCCGAAATTATTTTGTTAACATTATTCTAAATTATTGATTCGATATTATTCTTTTAATAAATACAAATATAAATAAAAGTAAATGGATGGACTAAATATAAATAAAAGCAAATGGACTAAATATAAATAAAAGTAAATATAACAATATCTCATTTCATTGATAATTCATACATTACAATTATTCATTACAATTATTCATACAATAATTTTGAACTTATTCACTAAATCTACTTATTTTATCCTTCTTGGGGTAAAAAGTGAACAATCTTCGTGGGGTAAAATAGTGAGCAGCCTTCTTTGGGAAATTACATCATCAACCTTTGGGCTAAATTTAAATCTGTTTTTTTTTTTTACCACAAGAAGTCCTTTTTACCCACGGTAAAAAGTTTCTGTGGTTAAAAAAACAGGTTTCAAATTATCCCAAGGGTCGATCACTTCCCCAAGTCGGCTACTCGCTATTTTTCCCCGACGAATTTTGATCACTTTTTACCCCAAAGAGAATATTGAAAAAAAAACAAAGAAAGAAGAGAATTAGAGGGAGAGAGTGGGAGGAGATAATTTGAGGAATATGGGAAGTATGTGAGGGTATTTAAAGGTAGAAATGTGAACCTAGGTTGTATCTAACATTAATATGGTAAAAAAAAAACGTGTGAAAGTGGTAAAAACGTGTTTCTTTAATGTTGAAAAGCTGACCAAAGTTGGAAAAATGTTTGTTCTTCACCGGCCAACTAGCATGAGTTAACTTGCGCTAGTGCTAAGTGATGTGTGACTTAAGTCACGTTCATATTACACTAACGCATGTTGAGTCACGTAGCGTGACTTAACATACATACAAAATACACTAGCGCAAGTTAACTTGCGTAGGGGCATTATGGACTTTTACTTTGGGAATGAGCAGAACCGTTTGGGTAAAGAGTAGAATTTGTCTCTGAATTCTTAGGGACAGCCCTGTGTCTCACAACAAACATAAAATATACTTATTTTTTTTAGGCGATGTACTTAATAAAATAAAAATGATATCTTGACAAAAAAAATAAATAACCACGATATAATTCAAGTAGATATAATTTACACGGATAAAACGCATAGTTTAACTAAGATTGTGTGTGAGAGAGAGCAAAGTTTATCATATTATGGTGTGTCAAAACTCACAAATAATTGATACTGCTTGGATTTTCCAACAATTTGGTTAGGGGTTCAATGTAGTGTGTATTGCTCTTGTGAAGCTTCTTAGATGAGGAGGATAAGAAAATAAAATTGTTGCAGATCAGGGTATCAAAGACATGAAGATGCATCTCATATGAGAGAAATTGTTGATACAAATCATGAAAATTTTTTAAAATTCATATCGAATTATCTGATAAAATTAAGATGCTAAATGAGTACATGAGATGGTCTATGTAACAACCCGATATTTTATGTATGTTCTTCTAAATAATTTTTTTGATTTGTCATTTAGTTGTTTGACAATTTATTTTATGTGTGAAAAATTTAAGAAATCTTGACGTTCCCTACTTTGGTTAAATTAACTAGAATTTTATTCCACCTATTTAATTTTTATTTATCAATTTGGTGTGACAAAAATAAATAATCATTCCTTACATAACTTATCTTTATTCTAATCATTAATCATTGAATACAGAATTACGACCGCTCCTTTGTTCACCATTCGATCAGGCGAATTTTTGGACAGCATGATCACAACACATGGTTCTTCATTTTCAGCAATCCGATCATCAAATTAATGTCTGGAGTAAGAGAAATCGTGTCTGTGTCATAGTTGTTGTAACGCCCGTTTTGATTATTTAATTATTTTAATGAGTTTTAGAATATATTTATATGATTAGTGTGATTTATAAGATTTATGTGATTTAAATGATTTTAGAGAAATTTATGAGACGTTGTGACTTATTTTATTGTTTAATAAAATAAGATTCGAAAATAAAATAAATATTAAGTTGCGGGGTTATTTTGATGTAGAAATATATTTGTTATTTTGTGTAGAAATATATATGTTATTTGGTGCAGAAATATATTTGTTATTTTGTGTGGAAATATATGTTATCTAGTGTAGAAATATATTTGTTATTCAGTGAAAGGTATATTTGTTATTTGGTGTATTAATATTATTAAGTGGGAGAGATATATATTTAATTTAGAAATAAATATGATTATGAGGAAAAGAGTAATTTTGAGGTGTAAGAGAAATTAGATGAGGGGTTATAAATAAGAGAAGTTAGGTACGTACGATCAGTTTTTGGAGAAAACAAGGTTTAGAGAGAAGAGAAGAGAAGAGAAGACAAAGAGAAGAGAGAAGAGGCTGCATCGATTGTTAAGGTAAGGGTGAGACTAGCATACAATTCTATTATGTGTATGATTCTAATGATTAGATTTAACGAGTTGTAGGATGAATTTGTGAGATTATGAGAAATTAGGGTTCGAGTGAAAATTGATTATTAGATGATGCGAAACCGTTAGATTGATGTAGAAATTGTGTACAGACCTTAGATAATCCATGGGTAATCATAATCATATAGTTTGAAGTGAATTTATGTTGTTCTTGAAGGTTTTCATGAAAAATGGGTCAAATGGTGATTTTTGTTAAAAGGATGTTTTAGTTCAAGTTTTATATGGATTTGGGTGTCTTTTCATGTTTAGAAACGTTTAAACAAACTTTGGGACCAAATTTGGGTTTAGGGGATTCAAAATTGGGATTTTGGGATGAAAAAAGGAGTTTTCCCGAGAGTTATCTCTCACAACATTCTCTGTTTCATGTTTTTGCATCTTTTTCACACATTTCAGTTTTGAATTGGCTTTAGGTGTAAACACAAAAGTTGTAGGTATGGATGTTAGCTTTCTAATGATGTTGGTTTGACTTCAAAAGGATTTATAGAACTTGAGTTATGGTCAAATTACTGCACGTAGGTCCCAGTGAATTTTTATGGACTTTCAGCACAACTTTTCCGAATTTAAAATGAAAACTGGTATTTATCGGTACAGAATTGGTCTTAGGCGTAAACATGAAAGTTTTAGATAATTTTGTTAGCTTTCCAGTGGCTTTGGTTTGACGTGAATATGATTTTTAGTTTTTGACTTATGATGAAAATACTCCAAGGAGGTCTTAGCGAAATTGTACGGTGACAGCATTCTTTGTTTCATGTTTTTGCGTTTTGTTCATATGTTTCTATTTTGAATTGATCTTTGTTGTAAACATGAAAGTTGTTGATAATTGTGATATATTTCCAGTAGCCTTAGTTTGACATGAAAATATGGTGTGCATGATTATTTATGTTCTTACAAAGATGCATGATGAATTGTTGATACTTGAATACGATGATATATGATGAATTAATTGTGTGCTGTCATGTTGCTGTTAATATGATCAATGTGATATTGTTATATGTGTATTATTGTGAATTATATATGATGTTTTAAGATGTTAAGATGTTAAGTTGTTAAGACGTTAAGATGATATGAAGTTGTTAAGTCTTCGAGTCGTTATGAAGTCGTCAAGTTGTTAAGATGTTATGTTGTCAAGATGTTAAGATGTCATAGATGTTCATGAAGTTTCTAAGACGTAAATGTTGAGTCCATGCATACTCATTTATAGATGAGGGCTCATGCCCTGGAGCTTTTGCTCAACCCACGACGATGAAAGCTTTTGCTCAACCACGACGATGAGGGCTTATGCCCTAGGAGTATATTTATGCTCAACCCACGACGATGAGGGCTTATGCCCTAGATTGGTACCACATGCATTTACATTTCATGATGATTCGAGATGATTTAAGATGAAGAGTTTCATTGTCGAGTCAAGTCGTTAAGTTATGATGTTTAAGATGATGAATGATTATGATGTTTAAGATGATGAATGATTATGAAGTTGTTTATGATGAATGATTATGAAATTGTTTATGATTATTGATTATGAAGTGGTTTATGATGATGATTTTATGTTGATGCTATAATGATAATTATTATGATAAGTTGATGATATGATGCTATATGATTTATGATATGATGTCTATGTTTATTAAATGATGATATGTGACGATGTTATGATTATTATTGATGATATGTGAGAAGATATATGATGTTACGATTAAGATGATATACGATGCTTGTGATTAATATTTGATGATATGTGAAGACTGTTTATGACTAATATTTGATGATATGTGATGATTGTTTGCGATTAGTATGTGATGATATGTGATGATTGTTTGCGATTATTAATTGATGATATGTGATGATGCTTTTATGAATATATTTATGATGATATATGAAGACGTTTATGTTTGTACTTATGATGCTATAAGATGATGTTTTATGATTATATTTATGAAGATATATGATGATGTTTATGATTGTATTTTTGATGATGTATGATGAAGTTTATGACTAATGTAGGAAGATTAATGATGCTAGTTAATGAAGTTTAAGATGTTAGATATAATTGTTGAATTATATGCCTAATATTATTGTTTTGTGAAATATCACCCTTCTGCTTGAAAATGTTGCTCTTCGTATGGGTAACTTGCAGGTAACCAAGATTAGTTGCGGTCATGAGTGGACTCCTCACAAGTGTGTGTCTTAGGTGCTCTGATACGTAACGGGATGGGATTATGTCTTTACTTTCTGTTCCTTACGTATTACTTTATGAATCTTTCAAGAATTGATGTTGAACTAAGTTTTATGAGATTTTATATTGAGGACCTTGTGCCAAAGATTATTTAAGTTGTCAAAATATTCCGATGTGAAGTTTTAAATATTATGTTGTTGAACGTTTTGAAGGATAAATTATTATTTATTCCATTTAAGATTTTTAAGAAATGTGACATTCCGTTTTATGATGAAAAACTCTGATTTTATTTATGAAAATTTTACGTTGGGAAAACGGGGTGCTACAGTTGTAAATTGAGGCTTAGAGTCGTGGCGGATTAGAATGAAAGCACGTAAGTAAGGGCACTTCCCCATACTTATCATAATTGTAACTAATGGTTAGATATTATGATTTAAAAGGTATGATTCCTATTCTTTGTTGAAGAGAAATGAAATTAAAATACAAACTTATGTGGTAAAAATTTATTCCTTTATGAAACCAATTATTTTTAATTATGTTATATATGATATTTGTGTATGAGAAATAAATGTTAGATATAGATATTTTGATTGCAGTGTGTTATATGTTTTGTGATGTTTGAGAAATAAATGTTAGATTTTTTATTAAAATAAAAGAAGAACAAAAGGATGGAAGTGTCTTTTATGAAAAGATTGATTTTTGGGTCATGTGCATGATGATTATTAATATTTGATTGTATTTGCCTAAGTGGTGGGATTGAGTTTTTGTTTTCATCTGCATGACATGACAAATATATTTACACGGTTGCCTCAGTGGCGGATAAAAAAAAATTATGTGTGCCTTAGAGGCGGGTTAAATAGTGATGTTTACCTTAGTGGCGGTTGAATAATTATGTTTGCCTAAGTGCCGGTTAAATATTTTGTGTGCCATAGTTGCGGGTTATATCCGGATCATTTAAGTTTTAGAAGCATGCATAGCATTGCATAAGAACTAAAATAAAAAGAATAAAAGAATGATGATTTTTGAGTACTTCTTTCTTCTTCGCCGCTTATGTCTTGTACACTTTATTTTATAATATATTGTGTACCATATGTTAGGTTTAGTTTGTATGGTTTGTGGTTTATGGAAGCTGACCCCTTACCAACATTTTAGGTACCAAGAAGAGATGATGTATGGTTTCGTGTCCTGGCTTGAAGCGCGTACGGGAATAAAATTGGGGGTTTTCATTTAATTGCAAATTACAAAATATTTGAAGGAGGTCTATTTTAAGAACTTTAATTATATGAAGAAAAAAAATTGTCCAAATTTGTGTTTGAGAATTGATCATTGATGATAAATAAAATAAATTTATAGTGATTTTCAAATGAGGAGTGTTATTTGAACAACCATTTGGTTGATAACTTATGGGACAACCATAATTTAGAAAGAAAAAATAGGTATTTGCACGAAAACCAAAGCAATAGAGAGATAAAGTAAAAAATAATGTGAGTATGTGAGAGAAAATTGTCACAAAATGAATGTTTTTTTTCTTCGATAAACCAAGAGAAAGGACAGGCATCAAGGGGAAGCAACGACATCCCAACTAGGTTGGCACCCCGATGAACCTCATCCTATGCTGCCAAACTCAGAAATATTATTAAAAGAAAAGGTGAAAAAATATATACAAAAGGGGGACTAGACCAAAATCCTCCAAGAGAGAAAAAAACGGAAACAAAAAGAAAACAAGCGCCTAAGAAAACCTATATTGAGGCATACCACAACGGTCCAAGTAAAAATTCTCACGCAGGTCAGGCGATAAAAGCGACAACAAAACATCAGCCTGGGTCATAGGTTCAGGTAAAAAAATTGTAACACCCATACTAGACGTATCTAGAAAGTCTAGCACATGCGTTATCTTTAGTACAGGATACATTTAAATTTACAACAATAAAACTTCAAATGAATGTTTATACAACAACATGCGTTCGTACAAGAGATTACATCTTAAACTTTCCTAATACATAATGTATACATCCTTGAAGATCCACATCATCCGGCATCGGGTACGAACCAACACTTGTCGCAGCATCCATTCGGCTACTAGCTTGCAAACCATCCTGATATCTGAAACAAATAAGGATTAGGATGAGACATAATGTCTCAGTGAATTCCACCTAACCCTAGGCTATAGGCAACCTCAGGGGAAAACCTATCGTCGCCACGTGTCTACAATACAACCTGACGGTTGATTATACGTGTGTGGAGTCTTGCTTCCCTAGACGGTAGTGCATGCTAGACCCGTCATAGGCTTATCTTACTTGTTATAGGCTTCTCATCTTACACGTTTCATGGCGGTTAAGGGGAAACTAAAACCGCAATGCCAAGATACGAGTTACGCATGAATGCCTTCACTTGCTAAAGTCATGACACAACTCTAAACCGGACGATTAGGGGAAACCTATGATCGTCGTCGGTATAACTCTCTGAACTTGCTTATTTGCTTACTTGAATATGTTGCATCTAACAACATATCATCTCTTGCCACTAAAGTGACTCTTTCTAGCTTGCTA
Organism: Medicago sativa; assembly: GCF_051527215.1. NCBI lineage: Eukaryota > Viridiplantae > Streptophyta > Magnoliopsida > Fabales > Fabaceae > Medicago > Medicago sativa. Next base: position 8,526,766 of record NC_140755.1, on the reverse strand, counting down.
GTTCTTGACTATTTACTTCTATATTCTTTCTAGTTCTTGACAGTCTATACCAAGGCTCTATGACATAACACATAAATGTATGATGAATATGCATTGTCAGCTTCATTGATTATGTTAGCGTGTAACAAACAATTATCTTGAATTCATTTTATGAATTAGTCCCGAGTGGAGTAACCCCGGAAGATAATCCCTTACTACCGGTGAAATGCTTAGCAAGAGCGCACAAGACTCCCTTAGTGAATGTGCGGGTCCCTTACGGCTTACCTCGTTCCCCTTGGAGAACCTTTTGTACCCAACCTTGGATGGAATATGATGACATGCCATCATTACGTAATTTTTAGGACTTATTGTGACATTTTGATAGAGTTCTCATGCAACTTATACTGTTCTGGAGTGCAAAAAGCTGAAATATTGAAGTCTGTTTGAAGCAAATCGCGCCACGCCAATTTCCAGCCTTGCCGCGATTTCAGAAGCAAAATTACAACATCCCTGTTTGAGGGAAATCGCGGCACGCCAATATACAAGGCGCGGCGCGATTTTGATGGGTCAGGCCCATGACTTCTATAAATACTGCACTAAATATGAAGAACGGGGGTTACGATTTTGGAGAGAAAAGTGCGATTTTGAGACATCAGAGACGACTAGAAGGACGATTTCTTCCACCTTTTACCCATTCATGTATGTTTTATTTCAATCATTGATTATGCTATTTGTAAACTCGATTATGAGTAGCTAAATCTCTTAGAGATTAGATTCGAGATGAATCTTTGTAACCCTAATTGAACCATGTTGCTGTGAAACTCTATTTTATTTATGAATTCAATTCTAGTTTATTCAATTCAATTGTTCTTAATGCTTTTTATATCTTGATCACATATAACCTGATTTTGTGTGAACGAATGACCACTGACCATGGCTTTCGACTTAGACCTAATTGAATTGTTCTAATAAACAGGGTTAGTCTAGGAATAGATAATCGTTTGTTAGTGATAATAGGTTAACGTTCGGTAAAACCTTCAAGAATTATTAGACCACCCAAGGGATTGGGGGCTGTAGTTTGAGAAGAGGGTCCTAACTCAAGGGATTGATTAGGGCTATTTTGTTAATCATCGTAAATTAGAAGAAGATTCATAACAAATAGGTGCGGTATACCAATTAGGGGAACTTAGAGGATTCGAAGGATCTGATCTCATCTCTCTCTATATTTTCTTAATCAAATCTATTTTCTTTTATTTGATTTCATAAAATCAAACCAAATCTACTGCCTAGTGGCAAAACAAAATAAACTTTTATACATCCTATTTTTATAACGCGATTGAATTATTGAAGTTAAAAACAGTCCTCGTGGGATCGATATTTTTACTACTTCGATAGTATTTGGTGCACTTGCCAAACGTCTATCAGAATACAAAAGACACGGCACCTTAGCTTAGTGAAATACGGCTCCCTTGCGGCTTAACCATTCCCCCTTGGGGAACCCCTTGAATCCAATTTGGATAACAAGAGACATGACACTCTTTTTTTTTTCTTATAAGTCTTAGTCTTATGCATGAAAAATAAACTTAAACATGCCTTCTCTTTTACCTCGGACCCTTAAACGATCCCACTAGAGGTAAGCTTAATGCTTGCTTGACTTACTTTGTGAATGGATATGAAATCGAATCACGTCTTTCCATACTCGTATGGCACTTGCTTCTATGCGAAGTTAATACTTATATCGCATCACACTTATCAAGCATACTACTAATTTCTAGCCTTCTATTCTATTTCTTGACAAGCTATGTCAAGGCTCTACTTCATTCCCTTCCTGAATGCTTATCTTGCTACCCAATTCTTTTGTACTATCTCTCGTTTACCAAGCTTTACCCTACTTGCCGAATACTTGTTTCATTTATAAGAAAGTATCCTTTTTAAACTTTAACAATTAGGATCTTGGTTTGAGGGGTTTATTTCTCTCAAAAAAAAAGACTGCACAAGAAAAACCGCTCGCGAAACTCCGAAACGACCTGAGGCGAACAAAACAATGGGTTTCCCCACTGTGTTGCTCGCCTAGGCGAGTGAATTAGTGTGGGAGGCAAGCTCCTACTCGCCATGGCGAGTTGGGGGCGAGCAGGACCCCCTGTTCGGCCTCCTAGCTCGCCTAGCGAGCTATTTGCTCGCCGTGGCAAGCTGTGACAGTCCAGCAACCTCAAAATTGATATTTTTGACTTAAAAACCTCAAACCAAGCATCTCCAAGTGCTATATGACCCTTAGGATCATTAGAAACCTGTAAAATATGAACTTAACAAGTATTCACAAGTCCAGCAAGCATGGCATACAAATGGGGTAATAATTTCTATATATAAACACTAAATAAATATATGTTTTCTTGCAAGCTTGAATCACATAATCCCAAGGGTGGGAACTATCTAAGGAACTCACCTAAAAGATTACACTTGATTCCCAAAAGCTTCCAAGCATCAACTTCACTTCATGCCTCAAAACCCTAGCTTTGGTTCTTATTCCTTTCTTTGATCATACCATTCCATTCTTGTTGTTTTCTTGCTATCCTAAGCTTCTACATCCTTGCTAGCTCATCTCAAATCCAACCCAAAGCTTCTCTCAACAACCCTAATTTTTGATTGACCAACATCCAAGGCCTTATCTCACCAATCAATCTTCAAACCATCTTTCTATTTGTTTCTTAACCATGAAGAATCCATAGCTTGCACAAGATCAAGCTTCAACTTCCAACTTGACCAAAACCCTAACTTCTTAATCCATGTCTTGAGAGGAGTAGTAGAGAAACCAATCTTAACCCAAGCTTCCTCAAGTTCAAAAGACCACAACGGAACATAATGTAAAGGCTTGCCATGATAGGATGAGATTTAAGGAAAGTTTGGGAAAGAAGAAGAGAGAATGGCGTGAGAAAGAGGAGAGAAGGAGGAGAGAAAGCCTTTTGCCAAGGACAAGAGAGAGAAAGGATAAGGTGGAATGAGATATTTTGGGCCTTTTCCAAAATAAATATCCTTTGAGTGCGCAATTACCAAAATACCCTTGACTTAAGTGTGTTATATACGCCTCTGATACTTAATCCGTAATAAGCTAACATTACGTAATGAATATTCTCCATTAAACTTTCTTTCAAAATAAGTTCTCTGGGACGATCGACTGATACAGTTCAAACACTGACAGGCGGGATATTACAAAAATAATAACAGGCTTATGAGACTAATAATTTTTTGGCTAAAGTGCAACTTTGGCCCCCTATCTTTCAAAAAGTTGCGATTTTGGCTCCCTAACTTAGAAAACTACAATTTTGGCCCCCCATGTTTAGGGAAATATGCTCTTTTAACCCCCTAACATAAGGGAAATATGTCTTTTGACCCCTTATCTTTTCAAAATGTTGCGATTATAACCCCTTATCTTTTCAAAATGGCCCCTTTTTTTGGACACGTGTCGCCTTCTCAGCAGTTTTCAAAGTTAGGGGACCAAAATTGTAGTTTTCAAAGTTAGGGGGCCAAAATCGCAACTTTTTGAAAGATAAGGGGCCAAAGTTGCACTTTAGCCTAATTTTTTTAAAAGCAATTTTTGTGTCTGAGTTACCAATATAGAGCAATCATTGAGCCATCGGAGAAGGCTCCCCCCGAGAGCGAGTTATGTATGGCGACTTACCAACGTTGATTTTCCTTAGGTGTTGCTTATGTTTCTTGGTTAAAACCGGCGTGAATGGCATTTCAGTGGACTCTTTATCATATTCACGAATACAACGTCACAATTCCATGTCTTGCTGAATTCTCGGATTTGCTGTGAATTTCTTCCTGTGCTACCGAAACCAAACTGCCTGGTGTCACTACATGTGTCTCAGAAACCGTATACACCTCCTTAGACAGCCCCTCCATATTTGTGACCATAACCAGCTAAGCAAGGATAGGCCGAACTGAGAGAGGGCTTGCACGTCAACGTGCTCTACAACATGTTGATCTCCTTGAATCAGAGAGACCTCCCTACTAGAAGCGAAAGAAACAAATTCAACAGACCTCTCTTGCACGTCATCGTGCGCTATAGGGGATGAAAGTGTCACAGTCGCATCAGAAACCTTGGGACTCTCCACCAGCTCCAGCGATTTCAAATGTTCCTGTTCCACAAAATGAATGTTCAAATATCATTTCTCTTTTCTAATATGAAGAAAGCAGATGTAATGTCTTGGATCAAAACTTGGGACGTTATGCTCTATATACTAGCGAAAAGACGGGCACTCACGTGCCCGTCTTTCCGCTCTTTTTACTACGCTCAAATTTGAAAATTATGAACTATGTTTTTTTTATGAAATTTTGATTTTGATTAAAACTAAAATTATAAATGTTTGTTGCTTTCTGGTTATAACAAACTAAATTAAACATGATTATCTATTTCAATAACACCAACAACAATCTTTATTAAATAGTTGTTTAAGGGTATAATTGGGATAATAAAAAATTAAGTATAAATATACTCGTTTAGTTTAGTTTGTTACACATTTTAAACAAAAAAAAGAAAAAAACAGACATATATATTCATGTCGTGTTTGTTACCTTTTTTTAATATTTAAATTTATTCTTATCTATTTGTTACATGTGTTATTTGTATTGAAAATTGAGGGCATTTTTGGAAACAAAAATCCAACCCAAGAATGCTGAAAGGGGTAGTTTTCTTTATATATAGTATAGATAAAGTTTGTGAGGAATCAACAAACAAACTATCTAATAATAAACTCTAACTAACTAAATCTAATTTACCTAACTCTATATTAACTTTTGTATTCTAATAGCCCCACAAACTAGTAAGAGAATTCCTTAATATGAGTATGGAGTAAAAAATTAAACTAAACACAGATAAAGAAACAAATGAGACCATCCACAATGGTGGGTGCTTCACCTATTTAGCACAACATTAAATAGGCACCCACATTGTGGAGTATAACATATGGGTGCTTATGGAGGAGGGTGGCTATGGAAGCACCCTCTCTCTCTCCATTTTTCATGGGGTCACATTTAATAAATCTTAGTAAAATGAATAAATTTTGTTAAAAATGTAATGATATAGAGTTATTTGTAGGGCCTATTCAATAATTTCTTTTGAGGTGTTAGGTTGGAGAAAATTGATGCTTATTAAGTATTACCGTAAAATTGGTGATGTGGACATAGGGGACCCACTTAAGCACCCAATGTTGGGTGCTATGTTTTGGGTGCTATGTTGTGGATGGTCTGATAAGTCCTGAAAACAAGAGAAAACATTAATTTCAAGTATTTAAGAATAATAAGAATTTATGGGAGAAAACAAAACCACCAATGTTTTTTTTAGAGTAAATTACATCCCCCTCCCTTGAGAGATGCTACTTTTACACTCTCCTCCCCTTTTATTTTGAAACACACGTTATCCTCCCTCAAAAAGATGCTTTTTGATACATTTTGATCCATTTTTTTATGTTGCTGTTAACCACTGTTAAATAAATTTAATATTACGAAAATAGCCTTTATCTAGAACTCTTGGTCATCGTTTTTTTCTCTTTCCTTCATTATTACCAGACTAGTTCATTTCCCTTTCTACTCCCTCTGTTTCAAAATGAGTGTCGTTTTAGCCAAAAAAAAATCTTTCAAAACGAATGTCACTTTCAGTTTCCAATGCAATAATAACTTTTTCTTTTCAATTGTACCCTTCAATTAATATTATGTTACACTACTTCCAAAATATTATTTTTTCTTTAATGAAAAACAAACCAATAGTTGATTGGGATAATTTGGTAAAATTGCTACGACGTTTGACTACTTTATTTCATTCCTTAATATGTGTGCAATTGGCTAAAGCGACACTCATTTTGAAACGGAGGGAGTATATTCCTCCTCCTCCTTCCCCAATACCAAGCTCATTCTTCCTTGCTTTCTTCGTCAGTGTGATTTTCCTCCTTGTAAAGTTGAAGACAATCCAAAGCTACCATCTTTCTCATCCTAGGTTGCGATTGATTGGTTAGTATCTTTTTCTTATTTGCTCTCGTTATTAACTCACTCAGTTATCTTCTACTATCAGTTATAGTTTGAGTTTGAGCTATAATCATCGTGTCCCAACTAGTTCTTCTGCTTTTCTCCCCCTCATTTAGTTCTCTACTTACTTTAAACTTCTTTTTTCTTTTTTTAATATTTCCTTAATATGCTTTTGGTCGCTTGTATTCTGAATTTCTAATTGTTGAATTACTAGATTGAGTGTTTTGCTTACAATTTTATATGCTTTTCAATCTAAGAAAGAGCCAGTGATTCAAATTGATACATTTTAAGGAGTGTATATTGCTTAATCACTGTTATTGTATTGTCACTTTCATCAATTCTTACAAGTTATAGCACCTCACTTCCCTCGGTTTGCAACACTTTGTGTCCCTTTCTGCACATACCTTATAATTGTCACACATATGATCAAGTAATCGACGCAAAACCAACATGAAAATTAAATTTGATATTTTCATGGTGTCAAATTGTGAACTATTTTATTCAATGAAAATTATACAAAAATGTACTTGTGCCAAATTTTGAACTATTTAATTCAACGAAAATTATACAAAAATGTGCCATAAAATTGATTGTGTTTAAATTTTTTTTTTTAAAAAAAAAAACTCATAAACAAATGTTTAAGTAAGGTTTCTCTTGTCCGTTGAAGAAGTTCCAACAGTATCAACAACCTCGAGCAAGGTAACATTTGATTGACTATCTAAATTCGGATCCATATTAGAAAATATAATCTCTTGAGTTTCTGGATTTGAATGATTCAAAGGAATTCTTCCTTCCCTAATATCCTTCAAAATGAAACAAAAAGTATATTTTAGCAAATTATTCTAGTAAATTCAAAAGGGAATATCATATGATTAGCTTACCCTTTTCAGTTATTTAGCTTGCAAGACTTTATCCTTTCTTGTGTAGAACCATGTGAAGTTTCTTTTCTTGTTAAAGTTTGTGATGCATAACCTCCCTGTAGTTTGAATCAAATATATATCATTGTCAATACAAATATACATGTGCATGTATGTGCTGATTTGTTTTAAAGAAGTATAAGGATTGAGATAATACTTGTTTTGTTTTTTGTTTTTTTGTTGGAGCCCTTTGGCAACTTCTTTTGTTATGTCCTAAATTTTCACAATTAGAACATTTCATTGTTGAAAGTAGTCTTCTTGCATTTGATGGTGCATCTTCATCTTTTTCCCTTCTTCGATTCTTTTTAGGCCTTCCGGGAAGCCTGCATAATGGAGGCGGTAGCACATTTTCTTCCTCCAATGTATTTGGATCAGGTAAGGGGCTAACCAAACTAGAATAAGTTGTGATGTATTTTTCTTTGTTGTAGTATGGATCACAATAGTCCTCCACCTTAGTTCTTATGTACATAATGGCTGCTGCACTATGTTTACAAGGTAGCCCACTTATTTGCCATGCTTTGCAGTCACATGAATGTGAATTCAAGTTGACAGGAAATCTTGTGAAACCATCATAGACTTCAAATAATTCACTATCATATTGGTTGACTTTACAATATCTTGCATCCTCTAAAGTCTTATTTAAGACTGCCACAATCCTTGGCCCAACACTTTGTTGCCATATTGAACAAATATGAAGCTTCTTAGAAAATCTCATCATGATTTTGGCCCTCAATCCATCTACTAAGTTCAAAACAGTAATACTTCTAAAATCATCTATCCATTGACTAAATGATTCACACACATTATTTGTAATGTGTGGACTTTTATAACTTGCATGAAATGCATGTCTTGACCAAGTGTGCCAAGGGATGTCCATCAAAAATTGGTATGCTTGCAAATCATATGTTTTCATATTTTCCATTGCCTTTTTGAAAATAAATTCATTTGGGGACTTAACAGCAAAAGATCTCGCAAGATTAGCAATGGAAACTTGGCTTTGACATTATTTAAAAAATGCTTACTACAGTATCTGTGCCTTGATTTTGGAAAGTAGTCAGAAACTGCTTGTATCAATCCCTACATTTCATAGTAACAAATCAAAGTAAGTGATTGGTTGTAACAAATCAAAGTAATGCAAATGAGAAAAAAAATACTACCTTTTGTTTGTCACTCATAATCATGTAACACTTATCATCTATTGCATCACGTAGGCACTCTAGGAAAAAGCTCCAAGAGTCATTAGACTCTACCTCAACCACTGCGAATGCTATTGGGAATAGCCCATTATTTGCATCAAGTGAAACAGCGGACAATAAGACACCTCCATAAGGTCCCTTCAAGTGACAACCATCCAGCCCAAAAAAATGGTCTGCAACCAAACACACAAAGATTCTTTTGAAAACACGATGTTCTAAGGATGTTCCATCATATTAAACTATTTTTTTATAACTATCGGCATGAGAACCTTCAAGCTCCTCCCTTCCTTTTTTTCTTGCCCTATACAATTGCATATGATTGGCTTCAATTCCAAATTTACTTCTCAACTCATTAGACATTAGTTTATAGCTCATGTTTGGATCAGTGTTTAGTGATCCTTTGAGTTTTTTTGCTATCCATGTTGAGGTTGCATTAGTCTTCTCAGACCTCCTTATGCAAGTGTGATTTGGTTCATAACTCTTGATCATAAATGCTACACCATCTGGGGCAGGAGAAGCATGGATTCTCCAAGGACATCATTCAGAAGCACAAATAGCCGTGACTCTTGATTTCTCATTTTTTACCCTGAGTATGTCAAAACTCTCTTGGATTATATAATCCCTCAATACATCTCGAAACTCGTTTACGTCAAAAAATAACTGGAACCTTTGTAAATGTATTTTCCCCGTTATCATCATACTCAAACTTTTTTCCTTTCACATTCTTTACAATGTTGGATATTTGTGGCTTCTCTACATCACTACCACTTGCAGAATTATCACCCTCATCCATGTCAATTTCTGCATCACTTCCTTCATCTAAAGAGTAATCATGCTCATCCATTTCCTCACTTTCTTCAATTTCTTCGTTGCTGTGAACAATATATTCTTCATCTGTGTCGGTATGTAACTGTTCTATGTTTGGTTCACTTGTATCAGTGTCATGACCAAGGTTTGCTTCATCAAAACTAGCAGGCATTGGGTTTGGACCCTCCAACACATTGTTAATCATGTTTTCATGCATTTACCGCAGCTATAAATCATATTATGTATCATATATAAGAAACACTACAAATAAATCATTTATGTAATTTCAATGTATGTAAACAAAATTAAATCTGATTACATTTATTTCTCTTGCATCTGTGCAGGAAATAAAAGTGGAGGAGGATGTCTCGTAAGGAAGAAACTTATCATTGTTCCTATTTTGTTCATCACTATTGTGTTGTTGACTATAACAATATATTTAGAACTTTATTCATTTTACTTAACCTAATAATCTGATTCTTTAAATATTAATCAATTTTTTGGCATATTCTTTAAATATTAATCAATTTTTTGGCATATGTATGTGAGTAAATACAAGGACATATAATATCATGAATTAATGAAATGTCTGATGCATCAATTTATTTATTTTTATTTTTTGAGGGATGATGCATCAATCTTTATCATGCTCCCAAAAACAAGATTTATAGATTCATAAAATTCGATCCTAAGAATTAATATATTAGAATAACCTTTAACTCCTATATGTGTATAGGGTTTTTCAGTCGATGAATAAAAAGAGAAAGGATAAAAAAGAAGAGGCAAAGTCAAAGAAGGAAGAAAATAGGCATAAAAAAATAACACCTGTGTGCAGAAGTTTCAATCTTTATGCGACAACCGCCAGTTAGCAGATTAAGAAACCTTAGAGAATAAGGGTTATGGCTTTTGATAGGTAGAAGAAGAAGAAGGTAATGAAATGAAGCGTAGAATATTAAACAAATAGAATGGATATTATTGTCAATTTGAACATAAAATTAAATCTTCTTTAAAGGTGTCAAATTTTTCAAGTTAAATGGACTAAGTTGTATATTTAATCTTAAGAGGGGAGAGGAGTGTAATATCATAATCTCTCAGGGGATGGGAGGGGGGTGTAATTTACTTTTTTTTTTTTTATTGAATATTTAACTGAAATGGAGTCTATTAAATTTAAATAGTTATAGATCTGATTAACGTATGCATATAAAGATTTGGCTGTAGGTTGTAGCAATAACTGACGGAAGAGGGACATTTAAAAGGGTGTCTCACATAACAATGCAACATCACTCCCAAATTATGTTATTCCGATCATGCTAAATATTTCTAATTACTTTCAGTAATTTTGTGTTCCTCAAATTTTATTCCGAATAATACAATACCAATTATATATGACGAGAGAAAATTCAAATTGCTGTGTCGAATACCAAAAAAAAAATTGCATAAAAACTGTCCAAATTGAAAATCGACTGTGTCAAGATATTATATTTTTTTTAAGGTTTAAAAGAATAAATTGTAACCCAAAATACAAGATATTGTATTTTTGAAGGCTGTGTATGGAATTGATTGGAGAGATAATTGTAAGATTGAAATTGTAACCCAAAATACAAGTAGCTATACAGAATTAGAGCAAATTGCCGAATGCTGAGTCAAATAATAGAAAGCAAAAGCAAAAGCAATGAATGGACATAAAGTGAACATTGTCGAAGTTAAAATGTAGTTTCTGAAATTTAAACAGTTAAGAACATAAACCAAAATGCACGGTCAATGATCACTAGAAAACATTTTTATTTGTCACACACTGCTCATTCCTTTAGTATAAGAATCACTTAGTATGTGTCTAGCATTTCATCCTAAATTTTCAGCTCAAAATATTAAGATACAATGGTTTTTGTCTGGTCTCATGTTTTGTTACTAAATTTTTTTTTCCTTTATTCACTTTTCTCTTTCACATTTACTACTTGTTTTCCTCAAATTCAGCCAAAGTGTCATCAATATGAAAGCCATGCCTTGTTGCAATTTAAGGAAAGCTTTGTCATCAATAACTTAGCCTCTGATAATCTTCCAAGTTATCCAAAAACAGCTTCTTGGAATTCCAGCACAGATTGCTGCTCATGGGATGGTATTAAATGTCACGAGCACACAGATCATGTGATTCACATTGATCTCAGAAGCAGCCAACTCTATGGTAAAATGGATGCAAATAGCAGTCTATTTCTGACAATGACTTCAACTACTCTCAAATCCCATCCAAAAGTTTCACAAAAGTTTCACAACTAAAACATCTGAACCTTTCTTTATGCTTTTTTTCTGGAGAAATTCCACCACAAGTTTCACAATTGTCCAAGTTGTTATCTTTTGATCTAGGCTCCACTGCTATACATAGTCCAAAAGGTAATACAAACAATTTTTTGCAACTCAAATTGTCCAGTCTCAAAAGCATAATTCAAAACTCAACAAAACTTGAGATCCTTTTTCTTTGTTTAGTGAGTATTTCATCTACTTTACCAGACACACTCACAAATCTAACTTCATTGAAAAAACTATCTCTTTACAATTCTGAATTGTATGGTGAATTTCCAGTTGGAGTATTTCATCTTCCAAACTTGAAAGTTCTGGATTTGAGATATAATCCAAATCTCCAAGGTAGTTTGCCTGAGTTTGAGTCTAGTTCACTCACCAAGTTACTACTTGACAAGACAGGTTTCTATGGCACACTCCCAATATCCATTGGAAGGCTTAGTTCTTTAATCTCCCTATCAATTCCAGATTGCCATTTTTTTGGATATATTCCTTCTTCACTTGGCAACCTCACACAGGTCACGGAGATAATCCTTAGAAATAACAAATTAAGGGGGGACCATTCTGCATCCTTGGCCAATCTTACCAAGCTACGTGTCTTGGACATTGGTTTGAATGAAGTTACTATCGAAACCTTCTTGTGGGTAGGTAAGCTTTCGTCACTAATTGCGTTGGAGATATCCTCAGTCAGTATTGGCAGTCACCTCCCATTATCTTTTGCAAATCTCACCCAGCTAGAATATTTGAATGCAGCAAATTGCAATATAAAGGGTGAAATTCCATCATGGATAATGAATCTAGCCAATTTAGCTTACTTGGGCCTAGGATATAATTTTTTGCATGGAAAGCTAGAGCTTGACATGTTTCTAATCCTCAAAAAGCTAGTTTTTCTAGATTTATCATCTAACAAACTGTCATTGTTTAGTGGAAAAAATTCATCATTTAGTTGAGGTTCCATCATTTATAAGAGATATGGCTGATCTGGAAATTCTTATGTTGGCATCAAACAATATAACATCGCTGCCCAATTGGTTGTGGAAAAAAGCAAGTCTACAAACCTTAGATGTTTCCGACAATTCATTGACTGAAGAAATTTCCCCATCCATACGCAATCTCAAATCACTCACGCATCTTGATTTATCGTTCAACAACTTAAGCGGCAACGTTCCTTCATGCCTGGGTAACGTTAGCCAATCTTTAGAAAGTCTAGATCTTAGTGGGAACAAGTTGTCTGGCCTCATTCCTCAAACATACATGATAGGAAATTCCCTACAGATGATTGATCTCAGTAACAACAATATGAAGGGTCAGCTGCCAAGGGCATTGGTCAACAACAAAAGGTTAGAGTCCTTTGATGTTAGCTACAACAATATCAATGATTCATTTCCATTCTGGATGGGAGAATTGCCCGAGTTAAAGGTACTATCTTTAAGTAACAACGAATTTCATGGAGACATTAGGTGCCCTGTCTACATGATATGCACGTTTCCCAAGCTTCACATCATTGACCTTTCTCACAATGAGTTCTCTGGCAGTTTTCCAACTGAAATGATCCAAAGTTTGAAAGCAATGAATACTTCCAACGCAAGTCAATTACAGTATGAGTCTAACTCGTTGTCGACGTTGACCAATGGAGGACAATATCATAGGACATCAGGTAAGTTTTATTCGTTCACATTGTCAAACAAAGGGTTGGCCATGGTCTTGAGAAGCTTCAAAATTTTTACAGCTTAATAGCCATTGATATTTCAAGCAACAAAATCAGTGGAGAGATACCACAAGTGATAGGCGAGTTGAAGGGACTTGTTTTGCTCAACTTCTCAAATAACCTCCTTATTGGCAGAATTCCATCTTCCTTAGGGAAGCTTTCAAACCTTGAAGCACTAGATCTTTCTCTCAACAGTCTTTCAGGGAAAATTCCCCAACAGTTGGCACAAATCACCTTTTTGGAATACTTAAATCTGTCCTTTAACAATCTCACAGGTCCTATACCACAAAATAATCAGTTTTCTACATTCAAAGGTGATTCATTTGAGGGTAATCAAGGTCTGTGTGGGGATCAGTTGTTGAAGAAGTGTATAGATCCTGCAGGGACTTCTACTTCTGATGATGATGATGACGACGCAGAATCTTTCTTTGAATTATACTGGACAGTAGTTCTAATTGGATATGGCGGTGGACTTGTTGCTGGAGTGGCATTGGGAAACACTTACTTTCCGCAGGTATTTGCATGGTGTAGAGATTACCTTGGCGTTTCAGTTATAATTTTCCTTAATAAGATTTTTAAGAGACATTAGTGAGTGTTTTTTTGAGTCCAAAGCAATAAACATCTTAGTCTTCCTTTGTATGTAAAAGCAATTGTAATTGTAATTGCATATTGTAAGAGTTTCCTTCTGTTCTTGTAGTTGCATATTGCAAGAGTTTCCTTTGTATGTAAAAGCAATAAAGGTTGTTTGAAAGAGCATGCATTTAATTACATTTTGGTGTATATAGTCTTCTTTTTCTGCTAGTTATTTTTATGACACTTCGGATGAATTAAAGGAAAAAATGTAGTAATTATGAAAGAGAACAATGAGTAAAGGAAAAGAAACTGTACTAAAAAAACATGAGATCACAGAAACACCATTCTATCTTAATCTTTTAAACTGAAACATTGAGATAAAATACTAGTCATATATTATCAGGGATGTTCATCAAACTGATTAGGATTTTTGTAATTTTTTTATGACACTTTGAAATCACTCCTGGAATCCTCTAAGTAATCCAAAAACAGCATCTTGGAATGGCAGTAAATGTGATGAGCATAAAAATCAAGTGATTCACATATAATAGAAGCCAAATCTAAGGTAAAATTGATGCAAATAGCTGTCTCTTTCGACTTGTACACCTTCAAAATCTTGATCTTTCTAATAATCTTGGAATGGCAGTAAATGTGATGAGCATAAAAATCAAGTGATTCACATATAATAGAAGCCAAATCTAAGGTAAAATTGATGCAAATAGCTGTCTCTTTCGACTTGTACACCTTCAAAATCTTGATCTTTCTAATAATATTTTCAATTACTCTCGAGTCCTGCCAAAGATAGGAGAGCTTTCACAACTAAGATATCTCTGAATCTTTTTTCATACCATAATTTTTGGAGAAATTTCATTACAAAATTCACAGTTGTCCAAATTGTTGTCTCAATCTAGGCTTAAATGCTATATCAACTCCTATAGGTAGTTCAGTTAATCTATTGCAACTGAAATTGTCTAGTCTTGTAAGCATAATTTAAAACTCAACAAAACTTGAGATGCTTCAACTTAGTCATGTGACAATCCCATTCAAAAAGTTCTGTGACAATTTCATCTATTTTATGAGACACATTAAAAAATCTAACTTCGCTGCAAGCAATTGATATTTCAAGAAACAAAATCATGGAACCTTTTCTCAGATAGAAAGGCTACATGAGATACCGAAAGTCATAGGTGACTTGAAAGGTTTCGTTTTGCTCAACTTCGTAGAAAACTAACCTTGAAGCACTAGATCTTTCTCTCAACAGTCGTTCAGGGTAGAATGGAAAGCAGTTCCGATTGGGTATGGAGGTGGACTTTTTGCTGGAGTTTCAAAGCAATAAACATCGAAATCTTCTCTGTTTACCCTGCACATTACCAGAAACGTTTTTCAAATCAACAGCAAAACAAAAGGAAATAATTTGCAACTGTGTCACGATTTTATAGGCGGTGAAAAACTCCAACTTTTTATAATTTCTTGCTTTTTACACCTCGGGATTGTCTAATAATGCTATAAACTCAATAAAAACATCAAAGTAACTAATAAAAACATGTAATGACAACATGTCATCACCATACACCATCAAGTATTAGCCTAAAAAGAGTCATTAAAAGATCTCACGTGTGTACATCATTTATTTATAATTTTTTTAATAAAATTACCTATTAAGAACCCGAGAAAGTCTTCCACGGTCAAAACCCCAAATCAAAAAGATTTGGGCACACTCACATCAAATGAAAAAAATTAAAAGAGAATTAAATTCAATGATATGAAAAAAATTAAAAGAGAATTAAATTCAATGATATTAATTGATGTGAGTAAATTAGTTTTGTTTTAATTTTTTAGTTTTTGTGAGTGTGCATAAATATTTTTAATTTTGGGGTTGTGACTATAATAAACTTTCTCTAAGAACTCAACGGTTCAAATGGTAATAAAATAAATATTTAAAAAGTCTTGAATATGTCCACTAATATGTACTTTTTAATATGTGCATTTGAAAAATAAATAAAAAGGAATTGAAAAGAGCAAAAATCCCATGAATTTGAAACGGTAGAACCAACATTTATCTACTTTTTTTTAAATCGTATGAGTTGTTTTTTTTTTGTGTGGTGGTCGGAGTTTGAACGTCGGAACATGCATATATTATGCATTGTCCATACCAACTGAGTTAAACTCACGAGGACTAAGAGTTGTTGTTTGTTGTAGAGAAAGTTGTTGTATATAGTTAACAGTAGTATCTAATAGGTAACCATTTTTTCTTACTTCAATGAAGTTTTTTTTAATGAAAAATGTTATTTGTACATATATTTTTTGACAACTTTTGAAACAATCCTCTCTCTCATACTCATGTGTTTTTATTCTTTCTCTTTTTCTATTTCTCTTCATTGTTTTTGTCCAATAAAAAGAAGAGAAAAATAGTTGTCAAAGAGTTGTACAAATATCATGTTGAAATTTTTATGATTACCATTGAAGATGGTCTTAGGTCTTGCAATTTTACGAGTACCTAACCGAGGTGGCATTGGATGATTGGTGGAAGGAAAAGAGCATGCACAAGATGGTGGGGCCATAGTTAACGTAGCATTAGATGTGTTAGATTGATAGAGTGGTGACATTGTTTTTCAATGCATTGACTCCAATAAGATTATTTCTATTCTTCCGTGATAGTGTTTCTTTTCGTCATGATTAGCATTGAAATTTGTTGTTTCCGCATTAAGAGATAATTTATTATGAACGTGTTGAGAGTGCTGTAAGAGTTGGTATTTTTTTTCCAACAAAGCAAAGAGGGTTAGAGGTTTATAAAAAGGGAAATATTAACGAGTGCCTCCGGAACACTTTTAAGAACTTTAAATAGAAGTTTTTATGGAAATTTGTATAATTAATGTATTGGAAATTAAAATATTTGACTTTTTAAAGGAATAATTTCTTATTTTGAATTGCTTAAAGAGTGTCCCAGAGACACTCTTTAACAAGACCCTTATAAAAACCATGCAAACACAAGCAAATTTTCCTCTTTCAACCTTCAACGTGTTAGAATTAGATTGAAATTGTACAAACATGTAGAGTATTTTAGGGTCACACGTTTATTAGGTGTTGCAATTTTCTTTTTTGTCATGATGATTATTAAGATGATGATGATGACACGACCCCATTAGGGTGTGTTTGAATTGAGGGTTTTGGAAAGAAAAGGATGTGAGGACTTACTTTTATTTTTTACATTACGAACAAGGTAAAATGTGTAACCAAATTTTTTTTTACATTACGAACAATGTAAAATGTTTTTTTAAAATAAATTAAGTGTTTTTGAAGTATTATATGATCATTTATCATGTTGTTATTTCATTTTTTTAAAAATTATTTTATAATATCCATAATTTAGAAAAGAAAAGTAAGTCCTTCCCCTCCATCCAAACACACCCTTAATTGCTATTTTTTGTTTCAACGTCGTTACAAACTAGCATATGTGTGCAAAATACTGCTTGACGCGCATGCGTTATGGTTAGAAGAGTTGTTTGATCGTTCGGGTGAGAGTGCTGTTATGGTTGGAGTCCTTCCCTCCCTTCCCCTCCATTCAAAGGAGAAAAGGAGGAGAAGATTTGTTGGACGAGCAACATTTCATCTTACGAAGTGAGGCGATTTAGTGACTCTTTCCTTCATTTAAAAAATAAAAAACTCGATTCGTTGAACGATCATGAATTCGCCTAGCATATGTGTGACATTTGGAGTTTGGATACAAGATTGTAGATATCTAAGATTTCAATGTATAACTATTGATCTGCCTATTGTATTGAGATAGCTAAGATCTTGAGTTGATAATTGTCAGAAATTCGTGAACTTGTTTTTTCTAGTAAAAGATTAAATTGGACGCCATATTGTTTTTCCAGAAATTAAATGAATCTTCACTCGATTTTTGGCAAAATAAGTTTTGGAATCATTCAAAATCAAAGTTGTTTATTGTATGGGGTTAATTAAACTTTTAATTGTCTCACCATAAAAAAATTAAACTTTTAATTATTCCTTTTTATTTAATTTTAAGTAAATTTTTGTAACCTTAATTTTGTTGCTACCAAGTACCAATATTAATTCTAAACGTCATTTTTTTTTTATTTTTAGGAAAAAACATCAAATTTATTAAATATAAAAAATGGACATTAAGTAACTTAATGTTGGATATCATATACTCCTTACGTAAGAAAAGGAAAAATGTTTTGATAAACACCCAAAATCATTTAACACCTTACAAGAGAAAGGAATAATAGAGATAATGTGATATGTTGTTAATGTGACAAGAAAAGAGATAAAAAGAAAATGAGATATTATATAAGTTTATGCAATTTATTGGTGTTTAAATGTAAGAGTTGTGAAACAAAATTATAAGATACCATAGTGTCCCAATAAATTTGTTGGTAAGCTAAGTCAATAATTCAAACAGTAAAGCACAACGTTTTTTTAGAGATGGTCAATGACACGCAAGTTTCGTAGAAAACCTGTTCATTCCTTTAGTATAAGAATCACTTAGTATGTGTCTAGCATTTCATCCAAAATTTTCAGCTCAAAATATTAAGATACAATGGTTTTTGTCTGGTCTCATGTTTTGTTACTAAAATTTCTTTTCCTTTATTCACTTTTCTCTTTCACATTTACTACATGTTTTCCTCAAATCCAGCCAAAGTGTCATCAATATGAAAGCCATGCCTTGTTGCAATTTAAGGAAGGCTTTGTCATCAATAACTTAGCCTCAGCAAATCTTCAAAGTTATCCAAAAACAGCTTCTTGGAATTCCAGCACAGATTGCTGCTCATGGGATGGAATTAAATGTCATGAGCACACAAATCATGTGATTCACGTTGATCTCAGAAGCAGCCAACTATATGGTAAAATGGATGCAAATAGCAGTCTCTTTCGCCTTGTACACCTTCGAGTTCTTGACCTTTCTGACAACGACTTCAATTACTCTCAAATCCCATCCAAAATAGGTGAGCTTTCACAACTAAAATATTTGAGCCTTTCTCGTAGTTTATTTTCCGGAGAAATTCCACCACAAGTTTCACAGTTGTCCAAGTTGTTGTCTCTTGATCTAGGAGGCATAAGAGCTATAGTACGTCCTAAAGGTAGTACCTCAAATTTTTTGCAACTCAAATTGTCTAGTCTCAGAAGCATAATTCAAAACTCAACAAAACTTGAGACTCTTCTACTTAGTTTTGTGACTATTTCATCTAATTTACCAGACACACTCACAAATATAACTTCGTTGAAAAAACTATCTGTTTACGGTTCTGAATCATACGCTGAATTTCCAGTTGGAGTATTTCATCTTCCGAACTTGGAATATCTGGATTTGGGAGATAATCCAAATCTCAATGGAAGTTTGCCTGAGTTTCAGTCTAGTTCACTCACCACGTTAGCACTTGATCATACAGGTTTCTCTGGAAAGCTTCCAGTATCCATTGGAAAGCTTAGTTCTTTAACTTCCCTATCAATTCCAGATTGTCAATTTTTTGGATATATTCCTTCTTCGCTTGGTAACCTCACACAACTCATGAGTATAAGCCTTAGAAATAACAAATTTAAGGGTGACCCTTCTGCATCCTTGGCCAATCTAACAAATCTAAGTTTTTTGGATATTCGTAGAAATGAATTTACTATTGATACCTTCTCATGGGTAGGTAAGCTATCATCATTAATTGCCTTGGATATATCATATGTTAAAATTGGCACTAAGATCCCATCATCTTTTGCAAATCTCACCCAACTAGAATTTTTACTTGCAAGAAATAGCAATATAAAGGGTGAAATTCCATCTTGGATTATGAACCTAACAAATTTAGTTGTCTTGAACCTACACTTTAAGCTAGAGCTTGACACGTTTCTGAACCTCAAAAAGCTAGTTCTTCTAGATTTATCATTTAACAAATTGTCATTGTATAGTGGAAAAGGTTCATCTCGTAAGACTGATTCTCGAATTCAAGTCTTACAATTGGATTCAAGCAATTTAGTTGAGATTCCAACATTTATAAGAGATACGGCTGATCTGGAATTTCTTAGGCTGTCAAACAACAATATAACATCGCTACCCAATTGGTTGTGGAAGAAAGAAAGTCTAAAAGCCTTATCTGTTTCCAGCAATTCATTGACAGGAGAAATATCCCAATCCATATGCAATCTCAAATCACTCATGATTCTTGATTTCTCGTTCAACAACTTAAGCGGCAACGTTCCTTCCTGTCTAGGGAACTTTACCCAATCTTTAGAAATTCTGGTTCTAAAAGGGAATAAATTGTCTGGCCACATTCCTCAATCATACATGATAGGAAATTCCCTTAAGCAGATTGATCTCAGTAACAACAATATGCAGGGTGAGTTGCCAAGGGAATTGGTAAACAGCAGAAGGCTAGAGTTCTTTGATGTTAGCTACAACAATATCAATGATACATTTCCATTATGGTTGGGAGATTTACCCGAGTTGAAGGTATTGTCTTTAAGTAACAATGAATTCCATGGAGACATTAGGTGCTCTGGCAACATGAGATGCACATTTTCCATGCTTCACATCATTGACCTTTCTCACAATCACTTCTCTGGAAGTTTTCCATCAGAAATGATCCAAAGTTGGAAAACAATGAAAACTTTCAACACAAGTCAATTAGAGTATGGACAATGGTTCTCTACTAAGTTATACAACGAAGGACAATAATTTTTTTTTTTTTAAGCAAAAAAGATAATATAATAAATAAAAAAAAAACGATACAAAGACTGGGGGGACATATGACCTGACCCAACGAAGGACAATATTATTGGACATTTATTAAGTTTTATTCGTTCACATTGTCAAACAAAGGGTTGGCCATGGTTTATGAGAAGCTTCAAAATTTTTACAGCTTAATAGCCATTGATATTTCAAGCAACAAAATGAGTGGAGAGATACCACAAGTGATAGGCGAGTTGAAGGGTCTTGTTTTGCTCAATTTGTCAAATAACCACCTTATTGGCAGCATTCCATCTTCCTTAGGGAATCTTTCAAACCTTGAAGCACTAGATCTTTCTCTCAACAGTCTTTCAGGGAAAATTCCTCAACAGTTGGCAGACATCACTTTTTTGGAGTACTTAAATGTGTCCTTTAACAATCTCACAGGTCCTATTCCGCAAAATAAACAGTTTTCTACATTCAATGGTGATTCATTTGAGGGTAACAAAGGTCTGTGTGGGGATCAGTTGCTGAAGAAGTGTATAGATCATGCAGGGCCTTCTACTTCCGATGATGATGATGATGATGACGACTCAGAATCTTTCTTTGAATTATACTGGACAGTAGTTCTGATTGGATATGGTGGTGGACTTGTTTCTGGAGTTGCATTGGGAAGCACTTTCTTTCCGCAGGTATATGGATGGCTTAAAAGGATCTTCTGAGTTGAAGTATATTATGGTTTTCATTTATTTTAATTACCTATTGTGTTGTGATTGTCTTTAGTAAGAGTATGCTTTGTATGTATTTTAATTGTTGTTGGTATGAAATATTATAATGAAATAAAGTTTTGGTGTTGTGTAAAAAGGCTATTTGAAATACTTGGAACAAAGGTAAGAAATGAATTGTAAACCAGCTAGAGTTAGATACAATTTTTTTGTCAAAGTGTCCTATAAATGAGACTTGTGTATCTCATAAGTATCAGTATGGTCTTTATTTCTCATAAGGAAATGATTTTCCTCTGTTTGATGAATGGATATGATAATTCAAGGCTAAGATAATTCAAGTTAATTATACTTTTGGTCAATTGAACTTTACTCAAAATTTGTTTGTCCATTATCTTTTTAAAAAAATTCATTTTAGTGCAAAACATATTCAGGAGCCAATAAAAAAAAAGTTGAATGATGTTAGGCACGGTACTCTCAAACAAAATTAATTAAAAAATTTAATCCACTTAAAATAAGTAAACATAAAATAATGACGTGACATTAATTGAATGAAAAATGAATATACTCAATAAATGTGTAGTGTATTAGTCCTTAAGTCTTAGTTTTACGGATAAATATGCCGAAATTGTTAGGCCAAACGTTATGACCGAGACTCAAGCCCGACTCATTCACTAACGTGTGAATTTTTCAATGTCTATTGTCATTTCATTTGTCTTCTAAAAAAATAAAACGGCAGGGTATCATCAAATAAAAGTTGACACATCAAATAAAGGAATTGGACCTTACACATATTACAATGCAATTGAAGAAAGAATGAAAAAACAAAACTAATTGGCGTACATTACATAAAACAAATAAAAAAAGGAAAAACAAAATTTTATAGTTTATAAAATAGTTTTTAAAATTAATATGATAGAAAAACCCTTGTATGGCCTCCAAAACTGTGGTTCCACTCCTTCTCATGCCAAAAAATAATAATTAATATGATCAATCTATTTTGGGTTTTTAATTTTACAAAACAGTGTAATAAACTTCTCAATATTATTTTTTTTTTAAAAGAGAATACAAATATGTTCTTAGGCCCGACTCTACTTTCTCTTTGCATTTTGTTGGATCTGCATTTTCTTTTTTCCAGGGTACACACTACTCATTGTATTATAATAATTTTTTGGCTAAAGTGCACTTTTCCCCCTTAACTTTCAAAAACTTGCGATTTTGGCCCCCTATAAAAAAAAAATTACAATTTTGGTCTCCTTCGTCCCAAAATTGCTGAGAAGACGCCACGTGTCCCAAAAAAGGGGCCATAATCGCAACATTTTGAAAAGATAAGGGGTCAAAAGACATATTTCCCTTATGTTAGGGGGTCAAAAGAGCATATTTCCCTAAACATGGGGGCCAAAATTGTAGTTTTCATACTTAGGGGGCCAAAATTGCAAGTTTTTGAAAGTTAAGGGGGAAAAGTGCACTTTAGCCTAATTTTTTTGGGTTAATAGTGTCTTTCCCCCTGTAAAATAGGTCATTTCCGGTTTACCCCCTAAGAAATTTCCGGTTTGGAATTCGTCCTTGTAAATTTTTATTTTCTGGAATACCCCCTTAATAGGTCATTTAAAAACGAAAAATTTTGGGAAAAAAAAAATCTAAAAATGGCCTATTAAGGAGGTATTCTGGATAAAAAATATTTACAAGGACGAATTTCTCAAAACGAAAATTTCTTGGGGGGTAAACCTGAAACTACCTATTTTACAGGAAAAAAACACTATAAACCCTATTTTTTTTTTCACTTCTAAAGAGTGTAGCGTCGAAACTCATACATATTAACGGTTTAAATGCAGAAAATTATCGATTCCAATCAGCGACCAAACTTATCAAATCTTCATGCAGCAGTCTTTTACCTTTCGAGTTGCATTTACGAGACCATTGCATCATAATGCAACTGTGGAGTGATTAGCAAAAATATTTACTATATGATTACATTAAATTATTTTATTACTATGGGTGTCTATTTGTTAGTGTTGTGTTTTGGTGTATGCGCAATATGCTTTGTCATACCCCAAATTTTGACCACTTTGCTCTGTTTTTACCTATTTTTGTCCGTATTTTAAAACGGCTCAATTTCTCTTCTTTTCGCCTTAACCGGTAAAAATTTCTTCAGTCGTTGTTTAATAATTTAAAGTCTTTTCTCTTGCAAGTAAAATTTTGTTCACACTTTATCTAGTTGAAATCGCTTTATTTGTTTTTTTGACATTTTAAATTTTTACGCGTGTTTTTAAAGTCTTTTATTCATTTCTTCGATAAATAAACCTTTTTAGGTAAATTCCTTTTGTTCGTATGACTAAACTGTTTAAAAAGTTTTGTTCGTGTTTTAAAAACACCGCGAGTCTTAGTCGTCTCAGTCGAAGTTTCGACAGCTTTAAATTTTATTACTCTTTTATCACTTTTATTTTACGATTCTATTTTATTTTATTTCATTTTTACCATTTATTCTTTTTGCTTTTAATATTTTGTTTTTATCAACAATTTGTTTTGTCTTAAGTCCACTTGTTACATGGTTATTGGTCCAAAGAGCATCCAAAGCATTTTCTTTCTCTCCAAGTTTCATTAAGGGCAGTCTTGTCTTTTGTCCATTCATTCCATTTAACCTAGTTGGTCCCTATATATAGACCCCCAATCATTGGTGAAAGGGGGGCTGCACTAACTCCCACACTCCACTGACCTTGCAGCCGCACCAAATATCACAAACACCAATCAATTTCTTTTTCTTCACTTTTTAGATCAAACAATTCAAAAATCACCAAAAAAATATGAACCTCATGAACATTTCAAGTTAAAATCCAGAAACCGATCCATACTCCATTTTCATTTCATCTTCAAAATTCATCACATAACTGATCAATACTCATACCTCATAAGCTTCCATAAAACCGCAATTCCATCGCAAATTCACAAAATCAAACCACAAAATCAAATTGGAATCCATCAACACAATCCTTCAATATCACCATTTATTTGTTTTAACCGTATCACTACATACATACAGCCATTTCAAAGATCCCAACAACCTTCAACGAACACCTAGCAATTCTTTCAAATCGGACAAAATCTGAATTAGCAGAAGAAAGTGAAAAAGGATTGAACAACCACTCAACCGACTCAAACCACAACAATTTCGGTCCATACAACCATCATCATCAACCTCAAGCATGGAGCTGAGTTCAAACAGTGAAGAAATGCATAAGCAAGACAAGAGGAGCTGCACTTTAAGCTTGCAAACGCAGCCGCGAAGTAGATCCAGAAAAGAAGAAGGAACGGAAGAAGGAGGAGTGGAACAAGCGGATTCGAACCAGATCGGAAGGAAGTAGCGGAAAAAGCTTGAATCACAGTGAGAAGAGGAGGTAACCATTTTGTTCTTTCTTTGTGTGTTTTTCTTTCTTCTTTCCTTCGAATCTTTGAACTCAGATCCATGCTCATGTGAACTTGTTTTTTTTGAAAAATTAAACGCGGATGTAAAAAGAGGAGGAGGAGAGGAGGCCGTCGTTGAAAAATTTAAAAAAATAAATAAATAAATAAAGGTTACAGCTCCGACGCGGCGGCGCTACGGCGGACCACCGCGTCGGAACGACTCCGACCACCGTTCACCCCTTCTTCTCCGATTGCACACCAGTAGCCAGTAGAGAGAGGAGAGAATGTTTTTGTGTTTATTTTGGAAGAGGTTTTTACGTGCAAGTGATTTTGTTCAACTAATTAAACCATCATATGCTCATATGTTACTAACTTAATCCATACCCATGCCCATTTTCAAGACTGGTTCAGGCTCAACCCATAAGCCCACTCTCTCTACATCTGCTGAGCCCAATCATGTGTTTTCTGTTGCTGTTTACACCTCCCAGTATACTTGCTGCACCCCCTGTTTCATTAAAAAAAAATCATTTGCTTGCATTTATCTTTTTCTCGTTGCATTTTTTACTTCAATAAGTTTTAATATATTGATTTTATTCATGCTTTCATTGCTAATTCAAATCTATTTCTTTCATATCATACATTGTCTTATTGTATAGCTTGTTTAATTTTTCTTGCCTGTTAGTTCAAATCATGTTTTCCATATCATGTATTATTCTATTACCTTGGTTTGTTTATCAACTTAATTTTCATCATATGCATTGTAGCCTATGTAGGCTTTTAAACAAAAATCATTTCATGCATATTATTTCTTTGTTGTTTTAACTTTGTTCTATGCATCTTATCTAGTGTCCTAATTTTATCCCATGCATTTTTATCTAATTCAGTTAAGGACAATACTTTCATCTCATGCATATTCTTACTTTTTTTAGTTCATGTAGGCTTTTGAAAGAATTTACATCATGCATTTTTGGGTGTGTTCAAACCATTTTATCAATTCATGCATTTTAAACCTATTTTGTGACTTTGCTCCAAGCATTTTAAATACTTTAATCTCCATTACTTTTATTTTGCTTTAATGTTTTAAAAGGTTTTATTTCATGCATTTTAAATGTTTTTACTCCACAATATCTTTTGTTAATTTTGCTTTAATATTTCAATTTCTACTTCATGCATCTCTTTAAGATTTTGACATCATGCTTTCTTTCGATAATCCATGCAATGCTTTAAGTTTCTTATCATCTTATTATGATTGCTTTATTTCTAGTATAATCTCATGCATTTTCTCTTCCTCTTGCAATTTATTTATTTTTCAATATCTTAGTGTGTATTTTAGGCGTTGATGTAATTTATTTTTGAGCTTTTTATTTCTTGCTTTAAAATGCCCCTAGGAATGGTATGTAATAGCTTAGTAATTGCACACACCGACACAAGCACCGACACTACACCATTTTATTTATGCTTGCTTTACCTTTCGCATCATTACGCTAATTTACCGTTAGTTTAGTAAAACCTTTTTATCCTAAAACTCAAATGAGCAAAAGTCAAATCATTTTCTTGGATCCAAATCCAAGTGATTTTCCCTTTATTTTCTTAATCAAATCCCTAATTGAACTTTAATTAAACTTAGTCTAAATTTTGCAAATAAAATGAAACAACCTCACTTCTATTTTATTCTTCTATACCTTGAGGTCTCGCAATCCTTCTCAAAATCATTTTCAAATCAAATTAAAATCAACCTAACCAACAAAAATATTTTTTTTAAGAGTGAACTACGACGGTTTTGATCCCTTTTAAGGGTACGTAGGCAGAGGCTTTATTCCTTTCAAATCGATCAAATTAAAATGACAAAAACTCCTACTTCTTCTCCCTCCATTCTTTCACTTCAACTTTTAACAACAAATTTTCAAATAAAAATAAAGTTAGAAAGAGGTTCTCACGGAGTACCGTGAACGACGCGGGTGCCTAACACCTTCCCGAATCGTAACCGACCCCCGGATCCAAAAAGGGTTTTTCAATCTCATTTTTCCCTTCCCAAGAATAAAATCGAGCAAGTCCGGTAGATTGAAGGTTCAATTCCAATCAATGGATTGACACCCGAAAATCTTGGTCTACAAAAATGGCGACTTCACTGGGGATCCTACGCGGGTTAAGCCCACCTTTCTTCCTTTTAACTTGTGCTTTTTACCTTGTAAATACGTGTTTACTTGTTTATTTTTAACGTGAGTGGTGAGACAAGTCCAAGGCCCAGACTTGAGAGAAACATTAGGATAGGACGGTGGTATAATCATAGTGTCTTGCCAAGAGTGAATTTTGGTTGTGGCACATGTGAGAACCCCACTCAACTTAGGGATCTTAGAGATATACTATGTTGACATGAGTATTCGTGTTCGACATGTTTATTTTTAAGTGACCGCTAAAAGTTGAGGACCTTTAGTTACTTTTAACCCCACTTGGCCTTTTTAGGACGTAGTGCGGTGGCTAATCTTGAGTCAATCTTGATTTAGTTGATACGCGATACTACACTCAGACGAGACTTTCTTACGGACGATATTGGAACGAGAGTAATTTCGTAAACCGATAAAATTCGTAAGTGGTTGAAAACTCTGGGAACTTGGTAGAACCCTTGTTACTTGTGCAAATGGAAACCATAGTCCTTACCAAATGGCGTTGTGTCCCTTAAGCTCCAACATTGTATACCTTAAACCTCATCATGTATTCTATGTATTCTGGCATAATCATGCATACATGCATTCATCCATAAACTTTTTTTTTCATCCAAAAAAAATATTGAAGGATTTAGCCAAGCTTTTTTCATCTCAACTAAGCTTTTGCTTTTGTTAAGAACTTCTTCCTTGGGTTCGTTCTTACCTTTTGGAAAAGGAAACCTATTGCAATATCTTTACGAATCTTCAATTGAAACCATGTTCATCTGCAATGTTTACAATTTACCTTGATAAATCCTTCGATAACAAAAATATTGTATATTTTTACATAAACATGTCATGCATCATTTGCATTCATAGTTTCTAGTCTGTGTCTCATACCTTGTTTCTGTCTACAAAGGTTTATCCATCAGTAAAGTGGTCCGATGTCTTCATCCAAGTTCGGCTCGCACATGCAAACACTCATGCAAACACAAAAGATTGATCAGCTTGAGCAAGAGGTCCATGAGCTTCGTGGAGAGGTAACAACACTTCGGTTTGAGGTAGAGAAGTTAACTAGCCTAGTATCTTCGTTGATGGCTGCAAAGGATCCACTGCTTGTTCAGCAAAGGTCTCAACCATTATATCAGCCAAGGAGCATGAAACGACCTCGACAACAGGTTCCTCAACAGCCTCAGCCGCTTACTACTCAGAATCAGGCTCCTCAGCCATTTACTTCCCAGAACTGGGCTCCTCAGCAACTTATTCTTCAAAATCAGGCTTGGAAAACATCACAGTTTGACCCATTTCCTATCAAATATGCGACTGTGCTTCCCATTTTGCTTAAGAAGGAACTGGTTCAAACTAGGCCACTTCATTGGGTGCCGAATCCGCTGCCATCTTGGTATCGCTCTGACCTCAAATGTGATTTTCATCAAGGGGCACCAGGTCATGACGCTGAGCAGTGTTACGCTTTGAAGGAAGAAGTTCAGGAATTGATTGAAAATAACACCGGTTTCTTCGAAGACCCGGATATAAAAGTGCTACTTCAGCAACAACATCTGGATTCTCACTCTGTTAACGTTGTTAGGCCCATCAATGATGTTCAAAATCCAGGTTATCAACCCCAGTTTCAGCAATATCAACAACAGCCTCGACAACGGATTTCAAGGAAACAAATTGACCCTATTCCCATGACGTATGCAGAGTTGTTTCCAAAGTTGCTTGAAAGGAATTTGGTCTCTCCCAAGGCACCTCTGCCAATGCCATCAAAATTGTCAGCCCGGTATAGGCCCGACCTCTTTTGTGCTTTCCATCAAGGGGCACCAGGTCATGATATTGAGCACTGTTGTGCGTTGCAGAAGATAGTTCAGAAGTTGATCCAGAAAAATCTCATACCTTTTGAAGAATTTGATTTGGAATCTGCAAGTTAATCCGCTATCGGATCTTGGAATTTAATGTTTAGCTGCAATTGGGTCTTTGCTGATGTTTCTTTCTACTACTCATTGGTTCAATTAATATGCTTGTTTGTTGCTTTATGTTTTTCAAAGAAAACCTTTCGTCCCACCCGAGACGAAAGTGAACTTGTTTAGGGCTTTTTGCTTTATGTATTTTCATCATTAATTAAAAGGTCGCTTTGATCCCGGCTTTGTTTTTATTTTGTGCTTTTTCTGGAAAAATGGTAATACAAAAAACCAAAATTCTTCTTCTTTAAATCATTTCCACATATCTGCATAATCATAATGTTTATATCAATAATCAAATCATGCATTAATAAACCCATTGAACACTTTACCCCTGTACTCTCTCTCGACTTTGAGTTTCCTTGTATCCGAGGCTAACAAGGAGGATGATGAAGAAGTTTCCAATAAGATTTCTCGCCTACTGGGGCATCTTGGCCATCGAAGCTGCAAACATCAAGAAAAATCGTCCTGAAGAGGACTTTCATACACAAAGACTGGCACGAGATGCTTCCATCCGCCTTGCAAGGATATTGTACTTCAAGTGCACACTTTAACAGGGGCAACCCCCCCACCATCCCTCAGTACACAGTATAAAGGCAGTGCCCCCACATGGAGGTCAAAGTCCCGTCAACGGAGGTTCCAATGAAAGCTAAGCTTGATTGAATTCAAAAGTGTTATTGTCGTATGCCACAGACAGTTATATCAAGTATTCGACAAAGAAGGCTTGTCCCCGTGAATGTCAAGAAAGTGGCTTTGTGCTCAAAAATATGTTACCCGATTCCAAGGGCAAAATGAATGCCTAATCACAAAAGCATGGTGACAAACTTGTATGTCCTGTGAATGCCAATGCAGTCAAGAAATACTTTGTTAAAATGAAAAGCTCGATAAGTCGCAAACTTGAAAAAAGCGGCTTAGGCAAAAAAGAGCGTCTCGATGGACTGAAAACCCGAAAGGGCGGTCCATGCAAAAGTTAGAGACATGCAAAAAAATGAAAAATATGTTTATCCTGATAGGTTGAAACCCGCAAGGGCGACCTATGCAAAAGTTAAGGATTATGACAAAGTAACTGCATCTGGTCGGACATGACTCACTTGGGGCATTTCAGCTGTCAAAAGACCTCCGGTTTATGGCAAGGTAACTACATCAATTCAGATATGATTCATCTGGGGCATTTTCAACTGTCAAAAGACCTTCAACATGAAGCATCTGCAAATCAAAGACTCGGAACAGTGGAATTCAAAGTTGTTAGGGAGCACAGTGGTTATCGTGTTCAATGTACCTTTCCCATATCATTACCATTTTCCAAACTTTTTAAAATCTGTGGAGCCACGCCTTTGGCGGGTCACCACTCTTTTACATCTAATTTGAGCCTGTGCCCATTTATTTGAAATTCTCAATTATTCTGTTTGCATAGTTTTCTTCTATTTTTTGATGTGAATACTCAAAGCAAAAATTTAAAACTTTTTAATTGTCTTTTGAAAAGCATAAACAACAGGTACATCTTCTTTGAACTTATGAGTAGTAGAAACATACATCAACATTCATCTCAAGGACAGTTAAACTCTGCAAGGTAAGCATGACCAAGTGCTGTGAGATGACCTCTGTCAAAAAAAAAAAAAAGAAGACAAAGAAAAAGAAAAGCTCGCTAAGTTGAAAACCCGAAAGGGCGGCTTAGGCAAAAATGAGCGTCCCGGTGGATTGAAAACCCGAAAGGGCAATCCAGGCAAAAATTAGGGGCAAACAAAAAAAATTATATTCCCGGTGGATTGAAAACCCGAAAGGGCGATCCATGCAAAAATTAGGGATTAAAAAAAAAACAAAGACAGAGGCATCACAATTTCAAGTGGATTAAATGGAAGAACGCACTTTGTGCTGGCTTATAAATGGCGACTTCTGCCAGATTTTGATTGATGGGTTTTATCCCGAGAAATGGCAACTTCTGCCTGTGGTTTGAAAATGGCGTCTTCTGCTAGTGCTTTGATTGATAGCGACTGCTGCTTGTGGTTTGATCAATGACGTCTTTTGCCTGTGGTTTGACAAATGGCGATTTCCGCCAATGGCTTGATTAATGGCGTCTTCAGCCTGTGCATTGATTGATGTGGTTTGATTGAATGGCGACTTCTGTTAAGTTTCTGATTGATGAGCTTTACCCCTAAGGAATGATTACTTCACTATCAACTGAGACATTATATTGGGTCATGTCCCCTTCATCAGTATCATTAATGGGTGGTTACCCCTGCAGCGGTATGATTAATGTGTCATTCTCTCTTCAAGTGGTTTGATTATAGGGCATTCTCCCCTTCGGCAGTATGATTAATGGGTTGTTACCCCTGCAGCGGTATGATCAATGTGTCATCCTCTCTTCAAGTGTTTTGATTATGGGGCATTCTCCCCTCAGCAGTATGATCAATGGGTTGTTATCCCTTCAAGTGGTTTGATTATAGGGCATTCTCCCCTCAGCAGTATGGTCAGTGGGTTTTACCCCATCATTGGTTAAGAATGCGGGCTTTACCCCATCAGTGGTTTGAAAGGCTTTACCCCGTCAGTGTTTGGTTCATCCCCAGTGATGTTATCCCCAATGAAGGGTGTCAGATGCTTGCAACATGATGTCGGGCCACTTTCTTCGGACCTGCCCAATCTGGTTTCAACAGTCTCACCATTATACTATCAAATAAGTCTCATATGCATTCATTCATCCATGCATACATAGCACGCATACAAATATCATTCATGCATAGTTGCATTATTTTCTTGCGTCTTACTCCAATACACAAGATGTCAATCTCAAAGTGTCTAGTCCATAAATGTCACCAATCAGTATGTGTTCAAGTGGCAGGTCCCATCAAGTAATCACTTTACCGATACCAATTAGTATATTCGTCTTTACCACGGCAGTTGGTAATAGACAAGCTTTATCTTCCGTTCTTTCGTCTTTACCACGGGCAGTTGGTAATAGACAAGCTTTATCTTCTGTTTAATCGTCGTTACCACGAGCAGTTGGTAATAGACAAGCTTTATCTTCTGTATTTTCGTCGTTACCACGGGCAGTTGGTAATAGACAAGCTTTATCTTCTGTATTTTCGTCGTTACCACGGGCAGTTGGTAATAGACAAGCTTTAAGCAGTATTTTCATCTTTACCACGGGCAGTTGGTAATAGACAAGCTTTAATCTGTATTTTCGTCTTTACCACGGCAGTTGGTAATAGACAAGCTTTAAGCAGTATTTTCGTCTTTACCACGGGCAGTTGGTAATAGACAAGCTTTAATCTGTATTTTCGTCTTTACCACGGCAGTTGGTAGTAGACAAGCTTTATCTTCCGCATTTTCATCATTTACCACGGGCTGTTGGTAATTGATAAGCTTTACTTTCCACCTCAAGCTTTACTTTTGTCTCAAGCTTTATGTTCAGTCTCAAGCTTTATCTTCCGTCTGAGCTTTATCTTCAGTCCAAGCTTTATCTTCCGCATTTTCATCATTTACCACGGGCTGTTGGTAATTGATAAGCTTTACTTTCCACCTCAAGCTTTACTTTTGTCTCAAGCTTTATGTTCAGTCTCAAGCTTTATCTTCCGTCTGAGCTTTATCTTCAGTCCAAGCTTTATCTTCCGCATTTTCATCATTTACCACGGGCTGTTGGTAATTGATAAGCTTTACTTTCCACCTCAAGCTTTACTTTTGTCTCAAGCTTTATGTTCAGTCTCAAGCTTTATGTTCAGTCTCAAGCTTTATCTTCCGTCCGAGCTTTATCTTCAGTCCAAGCTTTATCTTCCGCATTGTCATCGTTTACCACAGGCTGTTGGTAATTGATAAGCTTTACTTTCCATCTCAAGCTTTACTCTCCGTCATAAGCTTTATTTGCTGTCTGAGCTTTATCTTCCAAGCTTTACCGTCTGTTCAAGCTTTATATTCCGACAAGCTTCATCATCTGTATTTTCGTCTTTACCGCGTCAGTTGGTAATAGACAAGCTTTATCTTCTGTATCTCCGTCTTTACCACGGGCTGTTGGTAATAGACAAGCTTTACTTCCTGTCTCAAGCTTTATTTTCCGTCTTAAGCTTTATTGCCCGTTCCAAGCTTTATCTTCTGTATTTTCGTCTTTACCACAGCAGTTGGTAAAATTCAAACTTTATCTTCCGTATGTTCGTCTTTATCACGGCAGTTGGTAATAGGCAGGCTTTATCTCCTCAGTGATACCTATCAGTTTGTTCCCCAGTCAGTTTATTTCCGTCGCCTTTGCATTCATACTCGCATCGCATGCATTCATATTATTGTATTCATCTCATTCTCAGCTTTTCAATTGGTCAAAATTCGGTGTACTTAGTATTTAAGTCTCTTCGACCCATCGATTTAAAAGTTTTCTTTCAAATCTTCGTGACGAAGAAACTTAAATAGGGGCATCTGTCATACCCCAAATTTTGACCACTTTGCTCTGTTTTTACCTATTTTTGTCCGTATTTTAAAACGGCTCAATTTCTCTTCTTTTCGCCTTAACCGGTAAAAATTTCTTCAGTCGTTGTTTAATAATTTAAAGTCTTTTCTCTTGCAAGTAAAATTTTGTTCACACTTTATCTAGTTGAAATCGCTTTATTTGTTTTTTTGACATTTTAAATTTTTACGCGTGTTTTTAAAGTCTTTTATTCATTTCTTCGATAAATAAACCTTTTTAGGTAAATTCCTTTTGTTCGTATGACTAAACTGTTTAAAAAGTTTTGTTCGTGTTTTAAAAACACCGCGAGTCTTAGTCGTCTCAGTCGAAGTTTCGACAGCTTTAAATTTTATTACTCTTTTATCACTTTTATTTTACGATTCTATTTTATTTTATTTCATTTTTACCATTTATTCTTTTTGCTTTTAATATTTTGTTTTTATCAACAATTTGTTTTGTCTTAAGTCCACTTGTTACATGGTTATTGGTCCAAAGAGCATCCAAAGCATTTTCTTTCTCTCCAAGTTTCATTAAGGGCAGTCTTGTCTTTTGTCCATTCATTCCATTTAACCTAGTTGGTCCCTATATATAGACCCCCAATCATTGGTGAAAGGGGGGCTGCACTAACTCCCACACTCCACTGACCTTGCAGCCGCACCAAATATCACAAACACCAATCAATTTCTTTTTCTTCACTTTTTAGATCAAACAATTCAAAAATCACCAAAAAAATATGAACCTCATGAACATTTCAAGTTAAAATCCAGAAACCGATCCATACTCCATTTTCATTTCATCTTCAAAATTCATCACATAACTGATCAATACTCATACCTCATAAGCTTCCATAAAACCGCAATTCCATCGCAAATTCACGAAATCAAACCACAAAATCAAATTGGAATCCATCAACACAATCCTTCAATATCACCATTTATTTGTTTTAACCGTATCACTACATACATACAGCCATTTCAAAGATCCCAACAACCTTCAACGAACATCTAGCAATTCTTTCAAATCGGACAAAATCTGAATTAGCAGAAGAAAGTGAAAAAGGATTGAACAACCACTCAACCGACTCAAACCACAACAATTTCGGTCCATACAACCATCATCATCAACCTCAAGCATGGAGCTGAGTTCAAACAGTGAAGAAACGTAGAAGCAAGACAAGAGGAGCTGCACTTTAAGCTTGCAAACGCAGCCGCGAAGTAGATCCAGAAAAGAAGAAGGAACGGAAGAAGGAGGAGTGGAACAAGCGGATTCGAACCAGATCGGAAGGAAGTAGCGGAAAAAGCTTGAATCACAGTGAGAAGAGGAGGTAACCATTTTGTTCTTTCTTTGTGTGTTTTTCTTTCTTCTTTCCTTCGAATCTTTGAACTCAGATCCATGCTCATGTGAACTTGTTTTTTTTGAAAAATTAAACGCGGATGTAAAAAGAGGAGGAGGAGAGGAGGCCGTCGTTGAAAAATTTAAAAAATAAATAAATAAATAAAGGTTACAGCTCCGACGCGGCGGCGCTACGGCGGACCACCGCGTCGGAACGACTCCGACCACCGTTCACCCCTTCTTCTCCGATTGCACACCAGTAGCCAGTAGAGAGAGGAGAGAATGTTTTTGTGTTTATTTTGGAAGAGGTTTTTACGTGCAAGTGATTTTGTTCAACTAATTAAACCATCATATGCTCATATGTTACTAACTTAATCCATACCCATGCCCATTTTCAAGACTGGTTCAGGCTCAACCCATAAGCCCACTCTCTCTACATCTGCTGAGCCCAATCATGTGTTTTCTGTTGCTGTTTACACCTCCCAGTATACTTGCTGCACCCCCTGTTTCATTAAAAAAAAATCATTTGCTTGCATTTATCTTTTTCTCGTTGCATTTTTTACTTCAATAAGTTTTAATATATTGATTTTATTCATGCTTTCATTGCTAATTCAAATCTATTTCTTTCATATCATACATTGTCTTATTGTATAGCTTGTTTAATTTTTCTTGCCTGTTAGTTCAAATCATGTTTTCCATATCATGTATTATTCTATTACCTTTGGTTTGTTTATCAACTTAATTTTCATCATATGCATTGTAGCCTATGTAGGCTTTTAAACAAAAATCATTTCATGCATATTATTTCTTTTTTGTTTTAACTTTGTTCTATGCATCTTATCTAGTGTCCTAATTTTATCCCATGCATTTTTATCTAATTCAGTTAAGGACAATACTTTC
Source organism: Medicago sativa (assembly GCF_051527215.1). NCBI lineage: Eukaryota > Viridiplantae > Streptophyta > Magnoliopsida > Fabales > Fabaceae > Medicago > Medicago sativa. The sequence continues at coordinate 8,491,707 of NC_140755.1, read as the reverse complement.
ATCTCATGCATATTCTTACTTTTTTTAGTTCATGTAGGCTTTTGAAAGAATTTACATCATGCATTTTTGGGTGTGTTCAAACCATTTTATCAATTCATGCATTTTAAACCTATTTTGTGACTTTGCTCCAAGCATTTTAAATACTTTAATCTCCATTACTTTTATTTTGCTTTAATGTTTTAAAAGGTTTTATTTCATGCATTTTAAATGTTTTTACTCCACAATATCTTTTGTTAATTTTGCTTTAATATTTCAATTTCTACTTCATGCATCTCTTTAAGATTTTGACATCATGCTTTCTTTCGATAATCCATGCAATGCTTTAAGTTTCTTATCATCTTATTATGATTGCTTTATTTCTAGTATAATCTCATGCATTTTCTCTTCCTCTTGCAATTTATTTATTTTTCAATATCTTAGTGTGTATTTTAGGCGTTGATGTAATTTATTTTTGAGCTTTTTATTTCTTGCTTTAAAATGCTCCTAGGAATGGTATGTAATAGCTTAGTAATTGCACACACCGACACAAGCACCGACACTACACCATTTTATTTATGCTTGCTTTACCTTTCGCATCGTTACGCTAATTTACCGTTAGTTTAGTAAAACCTTTTTATCCTAAAACTCAAATGAGCAAAAGTCAAATCATTTTCTTGGATCCAAATCCAAGTGATTTTCCCTTTATTTTCTTAATCAAATCCCTAATTGAACTTTAATTAAACTTAGTCTAAATTTTGCAAATAAAATGAAACAACCTCACTTCTATTTTATTCTTCTATACCTTGAGGTCTCGCAATCCTTCTCAAAATCATTTTCAAATCAAATTAAAATCAACCTAACCAACAAAAATATTTTTTTTAAGAGTGAACTACGACGGTTTTGATCCCTTTTAAGGGTACGTAGGCAGAGGCTTTATTCCTTTCAAATCGATCAAATTAAAATGACAAAAACTCCTACTTCTTCTCCCTCCATTCTTTCACTTCAACTTTTAACAACAAATTTTCAAATAAAAATAAAGTTAGAAAGAGGTTCTCACGGAGTACCGTGAACGACGCGGGTGCCTAACACCTTCCCGAATCGTAACCGACCCCCGGATCCAAAAAGGGTTTTTCAATCTCATTTTTCCCTTCCCAAGAATAAAATCGAGCAAGTCCGGTAGATTGAAGGTTCAATTCCAATCAATGGATTGACACCCGAAAATCTTGGTCTACATGCTTCATAGTACGTGAGCAATGAGTTGCAATTGAAATATGTATACCTATATATCGGGTAAAGATCCTCATATCTATCATTATGGGATTTAAATAACACATGCTTTCAACATATAATGATTTCTACTTACACATTCTAGCATCTATTATATGTTTTTTTAACAAAAGTAATTAGTCTATTGTCCAAAATTCAAGTATTAGAGATATAAACATCACAACTATGTACAAAATATTGAATGCAAGTCTCTTTCTTGCAATTCAATGTTGCATCTGTTCGGATCAAAGTCAAATGAAGTATTGTCAATACCATCATAGAAGATTCCTCCAAGTTCATCATCACTAGTTATTTGTTGTTGGTTCTCTTTTGTAACTTCATCCTCAGATACATTTGAATTCTTTTCAAGTAATTCTCTAAACAATGACGAGCAAAGGAGAAGGCTAAGCGCGGTTGGAGAATTTGACTTGTTGCTCAAGAAATGATAGTTTTTGTTTTCAAATGATGATTCTTGCTTTTCAGTGGATTTCAAGTCATTTGGAATGAAAAAGCTCTTTTGAAGGGTTAATAACTTTGACTCTTGTAATAGAGTAGAGTTATTCGGGGATGTATATGTTTGTGATTCATGTTTTTCTTCTGTAGTACTTTCTGGCTTCAACCATTTTATGTAACTACTCAATTCAAAATTGGTTACAGCATGAATTCCTCTGTACTCAACTTTCACCTTATTATTATTATTCTTATTGTATATTTGATGATGACATGTAGTACTTAAAATTATTGATTTATACTGATGGATTACCTCTTGCAGAACCATCTCCATTGCATACCACAACAATTGTGGAGAAATGTACCCTTAAGCTGGTTGATGATTACAAGCATATGCTATGCCAAGCTACAGAACCCTTGTCAACCTTCTTAGAGTATATCACGTATGTGAACTTTGCTTGTCTGTTCGCTCTGTTAGTGTATTTCCTTGAATATGTGTCTGGTGTCTGACACCCTCATTTGTAGTTAATTACTTCCATTTTCTCAAATCATTAATGGTGTCGTTATTTCAGTATATGTCTCATATTTGGTGTCTCTGTCTGTGATTAAAGCTGAAATTAATTTTTTTAATTTTTTACTCTGCAGATATGGTCACATGATTGACAATGTTGTTTTGATTGTTACTGCACTAGTGCAGAAAACACTTTTTAAATCGGGTGAATTTGACTTTTTAAATCGGGTTAAGATCCGACTTATAGGTAGCCGATTTAAAAAGTGTCTTTGATTTTAAGTCAGCCTCCTTTACCCGATTTAAAATCGTTTAATTTAAATCGGTTGAACCCATCTAAAATCTTTTAATTTAAATCGGTTGATCCCATTTAAAAAAGGCTAACAAGAGTCAAAAATCTTAGAATTTAAATTGGTTCACCCCATTTAAATTCTCTCTATATTATAATTTTTTTTATACACAATTATAGAACAATAACAGAATGCATAGCCTTACATAAATTTCCAACATCAGTTCTAATAAAAAACATACACTAACGTCATAGGGTAGCACTAGTATACACATTTATTCTAAATCAGTGTTATCTCACAAGGTTGCATAGAAATTCAACTAGCCAAGATCCTACAGATTACAATAAATTCAACTAGCCAAGATCCTACAGATTACAATAATAAAAATATGATCCTTGCCGTGTAATAACTCACAGGCTAGGTGGATTTTCTTACTGTTAACCCTGTGCACTTATCAGAGACGCAAACTGTTTCATTTAGTGCCTCTGCAACACCTCTGGAATCATATTCAACAAGTAACCTCCTACATAAAAGGGTAAAATAATTGAGTAAGTTATTTGATTGGTATAATATAGAGTGATACATAATGAGCATAAGCGCATAACAAACCTAGGAACCATTAGCTCCAAATGTCAGTTTATCAAATGCGCGTAATGAAAAAATAGTGTGTAGCCAATTCTTTAGTGAAACTACTGCACCATCCCAAACAATAGGTGGAAATTTTGAATGATGCAATATCACTAACTGGAGTAGTTTACTCATTCAAGACACGTGAAAGAAAAAATAAAAAATAAAAAACCTTGTTGAATTATTTATACTTTATACAGAAAAGACACAAAGTATGGTATTTATGATAGGCTAAAGAGTTAAGACATACTTAGTCCTCTCTCCTGAGGTGTTTTTTGACAGCTTTAACTATGTAGTGGCTGCTTATTTACTTTTGGCTTGATAGCACTTTTGGCCCCCTATGTTTGCAAAAATTGCGATTAAGGTCCCCTATCTTTGAAAACTACAAAACCGCCCCTTATGTTTCGTTTTCGTTGCACTTTTGGCCCCCATGGTCAATTTTGACCTGGTCCACACTGACATGGCACCCACATCACTTATGTGAGGGGCCAAAATCGCAACTTTTGCAAACATAGGGGGCCAAAAGTGCTAATAAGCCAATTTTTTATATTTTTTAATTCATTTTCTTTTTTTCCATTTTTTTTATTTGAAAAAATTAAAAAAAAAGAGGAAAAATTAATAAAAATTGAAAATAATAAAAAAATACTTAAAAAATTTTAAAAAATTGGAAAAATTAATAAGAATGAAAACAAAAATCTGGGAAAAAAAATTTCGCATGACATGTGTGTATATACATACCACATCATTAAATCATTTTAATAATAAAAAAACATTAAAAACTAAAAATCTTTTAAAAATAACAAAAAATTAGATTATTTTTTTTAAAAAATAAAAGATTGATTTTATTTCAATTTTAAAAATAACAAAGAATCAGATTATTCTTTTCAAAAAATAAAAGAAAAAAGCAGAAAAGACATTTAGATTTTTTTTTGAAATTTAAAAAATTAGAAAAAGTTCGGATTTTTTCCGAAATTTAGAAGATATTTAAAAATACTGGAATCTAATTTTCAAAATAAAAAAAGTTTTGATTTTTTTGTGAAATAAAAAACTGGAAAATATTTAAAATTTTAAAAATCTAGATATATATTTTTTAAAATCCAATTACAATATGAAAATTAAATTTTGAAAATCATATAATATGAAGAAAAAAAATCAATTTTAGTTCAAAAGAGATTGGAAGAGCAGCTTGAGGCACTTACTTTTTAAATTTTAATGTCTCTTAAATAAGACACTTTTTAAAATTTTACACGCATTAATAATTCTTTTTACAATAATATTCCTATGTAATTCAAGCTTCTCAGATTTTTTTCCTAAATTTTTAATTAAACTAAAATCAATTTTTTTTCTTCAGATTATATGATTTTTAAAATTTAATTTTTCTATTGTAATTGGATTTTAAAAAATATATATCCAGATTTTTAAAATTTTAAATATTTTCCAGTTTTTTATTTCGCAAAAAATTCTAAACTTTTTTTATTTTGAAAATTAGATTCCAGTATTTTTAAATATCTTCTAAATTTCGAAAAAAATCCGAACTTTTTTCTAATTTTTAAAATTTCGAAAAAAATCTAAATGTCTTTTCAGCTTTTTTCTTTTATTTTTCGTAAAAAATAATCTGATTTTTTTGTTATTTTTAAAATTTATAAAAAATCAATCTTTTATTTCTAAAAAATAATCTGATTTTTTGTTATTTTTAAAAGATTTTTAGTTTTTAATGCTTTTTTATTATTAAAATGATTTAATGATGTGGTATGTATATACACACATGTCATGCGAAATTTTTTTTTTCCAGATTTTTGTTTTCATTCTTATTAATTTTTCCAATTTTTTAAAATTTTTTCAGTATTTTTTTCATTATTTTCAATTTTTATTAATTTTCCCTCTTTTTTTTTTTTAATTTTTTCAAATAAAAAAAATGGAAAAAAAAGAAAATGAATTAAAAAATAGGCTTATTAGCACTTTTGACCCCCTATGTTTGCAAAAGCTTCGATTTTGGCCCCTCACATAAGTGATGTGGGTGCCATGTCAGTGTGGACCAGGTCAAAATTGACCATGGGGGACAAAAGTGCAACGAAAACGAAACATAAGGGGCGGTTTTGTAGTTTTCAAAGATAGGGGACCTTAATCGCAATTTTTGCAAACATAGGGGGCCAAAAGTGCTATTAAGCCTTTACTTTTATACTTTCCTACAATTAACACCACCTGGAGTAAATGTTTATTGCTTTTAGTATATGAAAACAAAACACGTTTCCACCGATTAAGGCACAAACTCCTTTCATAAGACTTAAAGGGAATGTAGTTTCATATCTGAGTGTCTTGAATTATCTCTTAGGATCAGTTATATTTCTTAGTTATTAGTATAAATGAGGGTCAGTCATTACTATCCCCAATTTATCATATCCAATCATAATCATAAGGTCTTTATTCATTATCTTCAACAAGCCTACACAAATTCAAATGATAAATATTAAGATCTATGTACATTAAGCAATTTACCTTATTCTTAAAGCTGAAACTTTCTCTTCAACCAAATTAAGATACTTTGAAAATTCACATAAAATGTCTTCAGATAATTGTGGGACAGAAGTAATAATCCTCTTAGCAACATTACAAGCTATTCTTCGAATATCCCACCTCGGATGACATATAAAAAATATCACTAACTGCATGAAGTTGACAATAACTAAGTCAATATAGACACCAACACAGGATCTGATTAAATGCAAATTGACTTACCTGTAAGAGCGATGTGACTGAGAAGTTGGATAATGTACTGCAGCGCAAAGTCACAGAACAAAACATTATCAAACATACAAATCATAAGGCATAAATTATGGTATGGTGTTTTGGCACTATATACGCAATTTTACCGTTGTAAATGTTCGAGAAAAATGTTTTAGCACTTCAAGAAGATCAATATGAAGGTGAGAAAAACACAAGAAGGGGGGTTGAATTGTGTTTTGAAAAATTCTTCTTTTCTCCTAAAAACTGAACACACTGATCAGAAGCTAGGTGAGACAGCTTCTGAAGTGATAATCAGAATCTAAATGCAGCGGAATAAAACAGAGAGAGAGAAGAAGAACGACACAAAGCAATTATACTGGTTCCTTCCACAATCCGGAAGTAGTCCAGTCCCCCTTGCACTTCCAAGGAGATTTCACTATGAGTAATATCTGATTACAAATGCTCAAGCACACAAGCAAGAGACTTCCAATGCTCAAGCACACAAGCAAGAGACTTCCTTTGCTCAAGAACACAATCAAGAGACTTCCTGCTCAAGCACAACTGCTAGAGACTTCCTAACTAAACAAAATTACACAGAAAATTGTTTGAGGTTGAACACTTGATATACAATCAGAGGTGCTCACAATACAAATCAGATACAGACTCAATGGACTTAAGAATTTCTAAGATATGACTTTGAGACACAGAAATTCTAAGTGAATGCAGAACAATTTCAGCAGAGGTTTGGTACTTGTGAAAATCTTGTGAGTCTTTCGTTTAGCGTTCTTGCATTACCAATTCTCTAGGTCTTCACTCCTTTATATAGAGGTGTGAAAGAGACGTTATGAAATTGCCAGCACACCAAAGAGTCGTTAGTGAAGCTTGATCTTTCACCAATGATCTTTTGCCTGATTTGGTTGTTGTCCTATGAAGAACCAATTTGAAATCCATTCCTTATCCAAAGGAACATATATGCAGGCGAGACCGTATTCTGGAGCTGTTTTCTTGTCTTGAAGCGTGGACACAAAACAGAGTAGTGGAGAACGTGGTTGTACAATTCGTACAAAGTACAATGTCAACGCTTTCGTCCAAAATGCAAGCACAAGCCTTCAAACATCTTTGAAATGACCGTTGCAAAATTCCACTAATCCTTTGTTTGTGTTTTCGAATCCAATGGACAGCTTTTGCATTGATAATTCTTCAATTCTTGAATCTTTTGCAAATCCAGTTGAGATTCAGCTTCTGGTGAAATAGCTTCTGATGAGGCAGCTTCTGATGATGCAGCTTCTGATGATATGACTTCTGCAGTTTCTGATGACGCAGCTTCTGATGATGTGGCTTCTGGACCTCTTGTCTTCAGAAGCACTATTCTTCAGGAGTGGCTTACTTCAGGAGCGCTATTTCTTCAGGAGCAGCTTGACTTCAGGAGCACTTTGCCTTCAGAATCATCTAAGCTTCATTTTCTTTTGCTCTTTATTTGCTCATTCAGAACCAATGATGATGTAACTTTATAATTATGGTCCTGTACACTTGAACAAATATTAGCTAGTCCAATTTACAATTTTTAATACCTTGTTATCATCAAAACTCTTTAAGGTTCATTGTTAAACACATTTTGTTCCAACAATCTCCCCCTTTTTGATGATGACAAACAAAAGTATTTAAAATTGATCAATTGTTGTTAATATAATTAACAAGTTGACTTTGGGGTTCTGAGGTTTGTAAGCTCAGAATCTGAGGTTTGTAAGCTCAAACTCCCCCTGAGTCTGATAGTATTTAAGGTGAGGTTTGTAAGCTCCCCCTAAGTTCTATCCAGGTTAATTAAATTCATTTTTCGCACAATAAAGAATATCAGAGCTTAAAAACAAAATTGAATCATTGAAAGAATTAACTTATAGACAAGAAGAATGGTTCAATTAATTTTACTTGAATTTTGATACTCCTTCGTTCGTTCATAGCTTATACCAATAAGGTAAAAAAAATGATAGAAGTTTTTCAAAAAATTTCAAATGCCATTAATGGGGCTCAGAGCCTTTAAATACTTGTCACATATACTCCCCCTTTTGTCATTATCAAAAAAGATAAAAATAAGCATAAAAGACAAAAAGATTTGAGAAAAACTCAAACAAAAGAGAGTATACAAGAAATTAATTAAATAAATCAGATCAAAAATATATGAACATGAATATCTAAAATATCAGAAGCAGCTAAACAGTCAGAATCAGTAAGCATTCAGAAGCATAGAGAAATAAAACACGATGGTTTCAGAAGCAAGGACTAGGAATTTAAAACAAACAACAAACAAAAAGAAAAACACAAGGGTGTGCAACTAAGGGTTGGTTTGTTGTTGTTTCTTCATCTCCTCCATTTCTTCAATCTTCTTCTGCAACAGTTCTTTAAGCTGTTGTTGCCTCTGGAGAAGAGCCTGTTCCCTTTCCTTAGCTTCTTGCTGCTGCTGTGCCATCTGTTTCTTCAGAAGCTTACACAACCTTGCTTCTCTGGTCAAGTAATCCGTTTCTAAGAAGAAAGGCTGGTTTGCCAGGAGCAGTGTAGAACTTCTTACTCTGAGACTCTGATTCAAATGCTCTATTAGTCTTCTGACTGAAGCTTGCTTGACTCTGATGCATTTAGCCTTGATATCTTCAATAAGCTCAGCTGCCCGGTTCTGAAGAGATGTCCAGGAGTCTTCATATGCACTTGTGAGATCAATTGTCCTTCGTTGATCCACAAGATTATGCAATCTACTAAGGATTGTCAGAAGCTCAGAATTAATATATCCAGATTCCAGGATGTTTGTGGGTGGTTGTTCAAGGATTTCAAGATCAGAATCACTGATTTCCAGATCTTGAACAGGGTTAGGAAGTGGAATGGTAAAGTGTGTTTGTGTGTTTGAAGATGAAGGCTGGTCAGAGGCAATGTGAGTGGTAGAGGTTGAGGCTTGAACATTGACTAGAGAGATGTCAACATCCATGGGAGTTGGTTGTGGGGAGTGTTCAATTTCAGTTGGTGGTTGTTGTGGTGAAGTTGATGTTTGAGTGTTGAGTTGGGGGTCAATGGTAGCTGTTGGTGATTGTGGGGGTGTTGTGGGTTTATGTGGTTCAGGTGTTTGTTGATGGGGGTTTTCTGAAACAACATTTTCAGAAGCAGCTGCTTCTGGAGTTGTTTCAGAGGCCTTTTCTGAGGTAAACTCAACATTTTCTGGAGGAATCATGTTGAGAGGTTGAATGTTAAGGGGTTGAGGGTTAAGGCGAAAGATAGTCTCAATGACTCTTTCTCTCTGCACAGCCATTTCAGCCAACTTCTCATTAATTATGTGACCAACTGGTTCATAAGTAGTTGACTGAGAGGGCTTTTTGTTGGTTTTGGTTGATGTTGGCTGGCTTTTTACTGGTTTTTGAAAGAGTTGGGCTAAGGGTATATCATCATCAGAATCATCAGAATCTGATAATGGTGAGGATGCGGAATCTGATGATATATTAATTACCTTCTCTGGTTCAGGATCAGAATCCTCTTTAACAGACTCACTGGTCATCAGCAACAGTTGCTTGGCTTCTGAAACTACAGACTCTTGTAGCTCAGCAGCAATCTCCATAGCTTTTCCAATAGCTTCTGACACAATAGTAGCAACTTCAGTCTTCTTAGAAACATGAGGGAAGTTCTTGGTCCTCCTTACTGCTTGCTTCCTTTTCTTCTTTGGTATTGCAGGTTGATCAAGAGTAATGCCAACATCCATGATCATCCTGGAATCCATGTCTTCAATGGCTTCTTCAATAGAAGGTACTGATGAACTACCAATTTTGAGCTTGTCAGTAGCAACTTTTGCCTTTTTAGCAGATTGTTCAACCTCTAGATATTGCTCTGCAGTCATCTTTCTTTTTGACTTTCTGCCTCTGGCTCGTGGCAGAGCACCACCATACATTTCCTCTGGAATATCTTCCAATCTGATTCTCTCATTGGTTGCCTCAAAATGTTCCTTTATATAGTACATCTGCACTTCAATGGGATCCTTCTTGCAGATGGGTGGAAAGTCCTTCATAAGATCAGACTTAACAAGTGATTCACTCAAATCTGTATGAAGCTTGGTGACAGCAGGGATCAACTTCATATTCTTGAGGGTTTGTGCATTAATGAACTTTCCAGTTTTAGTATCAAGCAACTCGTCTGTGAAGGCTTCAGCACTGCTTAGCTTGTCCAAGACTCCTCCTTGATAGAATATTTCTGACAAGAGTCTTCCATAAGGTACCCAGGTTCTATTCTGCAGCTGACTCTGTTTCAGACACTCTATCAAGTATTTGAACATATATTTTGGCACGTTCACTTTCTCCTTCTTAATGAAGTGTTGAAGAAAGACCTTTTGTGCCAAATTGGGTTTCTCACTTCCACCACATGGAAGTAAGTCCTCATTCTGAATCTTCAGAAGCAGCTTCTTATCCATGCTTAGATCAGCATACTTTCCTGCTTGTGTTGAGTTGTACAGGGCCAAGTTTACTTTCTCTTTCCAGAGGCGTTCTTCAGCTGTATTTGAGAGATCAATTCAAGAGTATTTTCCAGAGGCCTCTCTACAGAGTACAGCTTCTATCTGCCATTCCGCAATTCTTACTGGAATACCACAAATACTTGACCTGATTTCAATACCTGTAAATGGCTCAAGACCCATTTCTTCTCTGGTCTTCCCTTCCAGTTCGGGATAAATCAACACCATTTGACTTTCTTCAGTTATAGACGCAGCTTTGTCATAAACCTTAGCCCTCACCCAGAAGTGTCTTACCAATGCTTCGTATGTTGGTCCATTCAATATCTTGAAGTAATGCATAAGTTCCTGCTTTTCATAGTAGCTTCTGATCCAACACTCATGGAAGGCGAGTGATTCAAAATCCACCGGATTTTCTATTTGAACCTGTAGTTCCCATTCTTCCAATTTCATGCTTCTTCCTTTGTAGTCATATTCAGGGATCATTCGTGAAGTAGATACTGAAACTTCTCGTTGCGAGCTTGATGATGCCATTTGATGATTGACGAAGATTTGAAGAAGATGAAGATTTTAGGGTTCTAAGGTTGAGAGAATGCGCTTACTTCGCAAGAGGTTTGAGAGCAAATGTGTTTGTTGTGAGTGAGTAGTGTGTGAATTGTCAAAGTGTTAAAAGTAAAACGATTGCAATTCAAAAGAGACAAACAAACATAACATTAATGACAAAATTGGGGGCGCGTGAAAAGTACTTTCAAAGCTATTAAATCATCATTGCCCTTTTTAGTTATACACCAACACATACAGGCCACGTAAGAAGTTCACAGAGTAACTACCAAGTTAGTGGGCCAGAAGTTACTTTTAAAAAGTAACTCCCAACGTTTCCACTAATTCAACTATTCAGAAGCAATAAATCCAGCTTCTGGACTTCAGATGCTGACGTCATCAGAAGCGAGTTTTCCTCAGAACCTCAATAAAGAGCTTCTGATGGACTACTGCTTCTGAACTAACTTCAGAACCTAAAATCCTATTCAGGAGCAAGCAAACATCTAATCAGACACGTAATGCATGTTCAAATTTTTCTTTATAAAATCAAATCTTTCAACAGTTAAAGGCTTAGTAAATATATCAGCCCATTGATTTTCAGTATCAATGAATTGTATATCTAAAATTCCTTTTTGAACATAATCTCTGATAAAATGGTGTTTGATTTCAATGTGCTTAGCTCTTGAATGCAAAATTGGATTTTTAGACAAACAAATAGCAGGAGTATTATCACAATAAATGGGAATACTGTTAGCAGTTATCTGATAATCTTCCAACTGATGTTTCATCCAAAGTAGTTGTGTACAACAACTTGCAGCTGAAATGTATTCTGCTTCTGCTGTAGACATAGCAATAGTTGTTTGTCTTTTGCTAGCCCAGGATATAAGATTATCACCCAGAAATTGACAATTGCCACTGGTTGACTTTCTTTCAATCCTATCACCAGCATAATCAGCATCACAGAATCCAATTAGCTTATAATCTAAGGATTTCCTATAAAGGAGTCCAAGATTAGTTGTTCCTTTCAAATACCTGAAGATTCTCTTGACAGCAGTCATATAAGATTCTTTAGGATCTGATTGGAATCTTGCACACAAGCATACACTGAATAAAATATCTGACCTAGATGCAGTGAGGTATAACAAAGAACCAATCATACCTCTATACAGCTTCTGATCTACTTTAGCTCCTTCATCTTCTTTGCTTAAGGTGCACGTAGGGTGCATTGGAGTGTTCATCACTTTACAATCTTCAAGTTTGAACTTCTTCAGAAGCTCCTTTGTGTACTTTGATTGATGAACATAGACTCCATCTTTGCATTGATTGATTTGAATGCCAAGGAAGAACTTCAGCTCTCCCATCATGCTCATTTCAAATTCATCCTGCATCAACTCAGAAAATTCCTTGCAAAGAGATGCATTAGTAGAACCAAATATTATATCATCAACATATATTTGCACAACAAGAATATCTTTCCCAAGGGTCCTTCTGAAGAGTGTAGTATCAACCTGTCCTCTTTTAAAGTCATTTTTGATTAAGAAATTACTTAGTCTATCATACCAAGCTCTGGGAGCTTGTTTCAAGCCATATAGTGATTTCTTCAGTTTAAAAACATGGTCAGGATATTTAATATCCTCAAATCCAGGAGGTTGCTTGACATACACTTCTTCTTCTATGACACCATTTAGAAAAGCACTCTTGACATCCATTTGATATAATATTATGCCATGATTAACTGCATAGGAAAGAAGTAACCTGATTGCTTCCAATCTTGCAACTGGAGCAAACGTTTCAGTGTAATCAATGCCTTCTTGTTGACTATACCCTTGTGCAACAAGCCTGGCTTTGTTTCTTGTTACTTCACCTTGCTCATTCAGCTTGTTTCTGAATACCCATTTTGTTCCAATAATGTTCTTGTGCTGAGGTTTGGGTACCAGATCCCACACATCATTTCTTTGAAATTGATTCAACTCTTCTTGCATAGCTAGGATCCATCCATCATCTGAAAGTGCTTCATCAACTGTTGTAGGTTCAATCATTGAGATTAGTCCATTCATTGACTCCTCTTGTCTGAAATGTGATCTTGTTCTTCTTGGACTATCTTTGTTTCCAATGATTAGCTCCTCAGGATGTGAAGACTTGTGTTTGAATGTGTTTCTGGGAGGATCTGCTTGATGTGAGCCATCTTGTGCTTCATCAGAAGCAGCTTCATCTTGTGCTTCTGATGTGGGTTCAGCTTCTGGACTATCTTCAGACTCAGCTATCTGATCAGGTTCTGGAGTAGCTTCAGGAACCTGTATCTCTGCAAAACTTTCACCTTGCTTTGAAGTTTTATCTTCAAGCTCCTTGTCATCAAATTTAACGTGCATAGATTCTTCAACACAGAGTGTTTCTGTATTATACACTCTGTATGCCTTTGACCTTTCAGAGTAACCTAAAAAGATTCCTCTTTGGGCCTTGGCATCAAATTTCTTTAGGTAGAGCTTGTTGTTCAGAATGTAACATGTACATCCAAATTGATGAAAGTAAGAGATATTGGGTTTTCTTCCTTTAAAGAGTTCATATGCTGTTTTCTCCAAAATAGGTCTAATATAGATCCTGTTTTGAACATAGCATGCTGTATTCACTGCTTCTGCCCAAAAATGTTTTGGTAAATTGTTTTCATGAATCATGGTTCTGGCCATTTCTTGTAAAGTTCTATTCTTTCTCTCTACAACCCCATTTTGTTGTGGTGTTCTAGGAGAAGAGAACTCATGGAAAATTCCATGTTTTTCACAAAAAGCTTCAAATGGCTCATTTTCAAATTCTCCACCATGATCACTTCTGACTTTCAAAATTTTTGATTCTTTTTCAGATTGAATTTGAGTGCAGAAGCTACTGAATACATCACACGCAACATCTTTACTCTTTATGAATTTCACCCAAGTCCATCTGCTGTAATCATCAACAATGACTAATCCATATCTACTTCCATATAGGGATGCAGTACTCACTGGTCCAAATAAATCAATATGGAGTAATTCTAAAGGTCTTGAGGTTGAAACAATGTCTTTGGTTTTAAAAGATGATTTCACAATTTTCCCTCTCTGACATGCACCACAGAGTGCATCTGAATGATAGTCAATGTCTGGTAGCCCTTTCACAAGTTGTAACTTACTAAGCTTAGAGATTAACCTCCAGTTAGCATGTCCCAACCTTCTGTGCCACATCCATTTCTTATCATTCACTGATAGTAGGCAAACCACCTTCTGATCAGCCAGTTCAGAAAAATTGATTTTATAGACATTGTCAACTCTCTTTCCCTTGAACACAATGGATTTGTCTTTCTTGTTGATTACTGTACAGTTGGGTTTTTCAAAAAGCACATCATAACCATTATCACAAAATTGACTAATGCTCAAAAGGTTATGTTCAAGACCATCTACCATCCATACATTATTAATTGAGGTAGAGGAATTACCAATAGTTCCTGTACCTATGATCTTGCCTGACTGGTTGCCCCCAAATTTCACATTTCCTCCCTCTTTCATTGTTAGGCTGAGGAACATGGACTTGTCTCCTGTCATGTGTCTTGAGCAACCGCTGTCTAGGTACCATGATCTTTGCTTTGGCACTGCTCTTAGACATACCTGCATCATTGACATTTTTAGATTTAGGTACCCATTGTTCTATGGGTCCTGGAAGGTTAGTACTTAAGGCTTTACTCTTCACTTCTTGTACCTTGTGCTGTGAGTTGGGTTGCTTCTGATTAACCATCACCTTAGGTTTTGGTACTTCAGAAGCAGTAACTATCTTCTTCTGAAACTTAGACTTCAGAACCCCAGATTTTGGTTTCACCAGACTCTGAGGAATAGGTTCTGATCTTTTCAGGATCCTGACCTTTGAAGTCTTGGAATCAGATTTGATCATAGCCTTTGACTTAGAGTTCTTTGGCGTTGAAGTAATCTTAGCCTTAGGACTAGAAGCTTCAGGTTCTGATTGAACAACAGTTTCCAACTCAGCCCCTTCTGGTACAAAGAATGTTTTCAGACCTTCCTTGATGCATTCACAACAAGATTTTAGATTGGTTTTCTCAAGTTTCACTTCTGGAAAACCAATTCCTCTGCCATTGTTCTTGCAAATGCTATAAATCATAGAAGCTACTCTGCTTCTGTCAATGCCAGATATAATAAAATCTTCAAGAGCAATTTCATGGTTACTTAAAGGTTTTTCATTACACTTTTCTTGTAGCTTCTGACATAAGAACCTGAGCTGATCTTCATATGTTTTACACATGAAGTCAAAGCCCCTAAGTCCTTGTTCAGAAGCTTTTAGATCCAATAGAGTTGATTTTTGCTGTTGTACCAAATCAGCATATTTTTCTTTTAAATCCTTCAACTCATTGGTTCTTACTTCAAAATGTGTAAGAAGTTCTTTAAGTGACTCAACAAGTTCATCTCTGGGAATTTTGGAATATACCTCGTTTTCATCTTCTGAGTCTGAATCTGATCCAGCTTCTGAAGTTGTTGTTGCTACCAACCCAACAGCTACCTTTGCATCTTCATCAGCTTCCTCTTTATCAGATCTAGATTCACTGCCCAAATCATCCCAGGTTGCCATTAAACTCTGCTTAATCTGCTTCTTGAGTTTGCTTGGTTTGAATGTAGACCTCTTTGACTTGTCCTTTGACTTTTCTCTTTGAAGATCAGGGCATTCAGCAATGAAGTGTCCAGGCTTCTTACAGTTGAAGCATCCCTTCTGATCTTCTTTCCTTGAGCTTCTGGAGTTACCCCTTCTGGAGAGAAACTTTCTGTTCTTCTTGGCCAGATATTGAAGTCTGTTTGAGAGCATGGCCATTTCAGCAGCATCTGGTTCAGAATCTGAACTTGACTGTTCTTCCTCTTCAGATTCAACCACTTTGAGAGCTTTTGATGACTTGCCTTTGGATGGAAGAGCTATTGATTTACTCTTCTTAGTAGACTCATGTTCATTAAGACTTAACTCATGAACTTTGAGAGAACTAACAAGATCTTCGACACTTAAAGTGTTTAAATCTTTAGCTTCCTCAATGGCAGTCACTTTTGGTCTCCATCTGGCAGGTAAGCTTCTGAGTATCTTGCTTACATGATCAGAAGCAACATAGCTCTTCTTTAGAATCTGTAGCCCAGAAACTAAGGTTTGAAACCTTGAGTACATCTCCTCAATAGTTTCATCATCCTTCATCTTGAATAACTCATACTGATGTACAAGCAGGAGAGCCTTTGCTTCTTTGACCTTCTTGCTCCCTTCATAATTTGAACAGAGAGAAGCAAACATAGCTTTAGCAGTGGATTTGTCACTCATCTTCATATACTCTGCTTTGGGTATGGCAGTGACAAGGGCTCCTCTGATAATATGATGCTTCTTGTAAAGTTTCCTCAGTTCTGGAGTATGTTTCTTTCTATCCACAGCAGCTCCTTCTTCATCAAGGACTAAATCACCAACACCATCTTCCAGAATATCCCATAATTCTTCATCCAGGCTCATGATGTAACTGTAAAAGTTGGTCTTCCACCAAGAGAACTCTTCAGCATCTCCATTGAACTTTGGAACTTTTCAAACACTGGTTTTCTTACTATCACTATAATCATGTGAGACATGTTTATAGCTAGTATCACTAGAACCAGTAGGAGGAGGAGTAGACATGTTTTTCTCAGATCTTTGACTGTTGCACGGTTAAGTGTTACACAACAGACCAAGGCTCTAGATACCAATTGAAGGTGAGAAAAACACAAGAAGGGGGGTTGAATTGTGTTTTGAAAAATTCTTCTTTTCTCCTAAAAACTGAACACACTGATCAGAAGCTAGGTGAGACAGCTTCTGAAGTGATAATCAGAATCTAAATGCAGCGGAATAAAACAGAGAGAGAGAAGAAGAACGACACAAAGCAATTATACTGGTTCCTTCCACAATCCGGAAGTAGTCCAGTCCCCCTTGCACTTCCAAGGAGATTTCACTATGAGTAATATCTGATTACAAATGCTCAAGCACACAAGCAAGAGACTTCCAATGCTCAAGCACACAAGCAAGAGACTTCCTTTGCTCAAGAACACAATCAAGAGACTTCCTGCTCAAGCACAACTGCTAGAGACTTCCTAACTAAACAAAATTACACAGAAAATTGTTTGAGGTTGAACACTTGATATACAATCAGAGGTGCTCACAATACAAATCAGATACAGACTCAATGGACTTAAGAATTTCTAAGATATGACTTTGAGACACAGAAATTCTAAGTGAATGCAGAACAATTTCAGCAGAGGTTTGGTACTTGTGAAAATCTTGTGAGTCTTTCGTTTAGCGTTCTTGCATTACCAATTCTCTAGGTCTTCACTCCTTTATATAGAGGTGTGAAAGAGACGTTATGAAATTGCCAGCACACCAAAGAGTCGTTAGTGAAGCTTGATCTTTCACCAATGATCTTTTGCCTGATTTGGTTGTTGTCCTATGAAGAACCAATTTGAAATCCATTCCTTATCCAAAGGAACATATATGCAGGCGAGACCGTATTCTGGAGCTGTTTTCTTGTCTTGAAGCGTGGACACAAAACAGAGTAGTGGAGAACGTGGTTGTACAATTCGTACAAAGTACAATGTCAACGCTTTCCTCCAAAATGCAAGCACAAGCCTTCAAACATCTTTGAAATGACCGTTGCAAAATTCCACTAATCCTTTGTTTGTGTTTTCGAAACCAATGGACAACTTTTGCATTGATAATTCTTCAATTCTTGAATCTTTTGCAAATCCAGTTGAGATTCAGCTTCTGGTGAAATAGCTTCTGATGAGGCAGCTTCTGATGATGCAGCTTCTGATGATATGACTTCTGCAGCTTCTGATGACGCAGCTTCTGATGATGTGGCTTCTGGACCTCTTGTCTTCAGAAGCACTATTCTTCAGGAGTGGCTTACTTCAGGAGCGCTATTTCTTCAGGAGCAGCTTGACTTCAGGAGCACTTTGCCTTCAGAATCATCTAAGCTTCATTTTCTTTTGCTCTTTATTTGCTCATTCAGAACTAATGATGATGTAACTTTATAATTATGGTCCTGTACACTTGAACAAATATTAGCTAGTCCAATTTACAATTTTTAATACCTTGTTATCATCAAAACTCTTTAAGGTTCATTGTTAAACACATTTTGTTCCAACACAATACATGCAATGCTATCTTCAACTGCAAGCTTTGATGCCTGTATGTCGAATTCATATAAAAAAGGAACCACAAAATAAAAAAATTATATGAATGGAAGTGATATGCACAATACGAAATCATTCAATGGTGACAAAGTCATCCAAAGTTAGTACTTGTATAAACCCTTCTTACACCTGTTTGATAATGATGCAGGCAAGTTGCACAATCTACCAAACCAAATTGATATGTATTATGTATGAACTTACCCTTGTTAAGTATAAAATCATGTCACTCAATGTTGAGATCTCATACTATGGGTGAGATGGTGAGTTGCAAACAGGCAACAACTTGTACAATAGCAATACTGATAACAATTGGAGTGCTAAAAGCTTCATATACATTAGGGTATATTTCAACAAGTGATATGGTTTTCTGTTATGTTCATCTTTGAGTTTTAGAATGTATATGAAAATGTGCAGATAAATATACCTGCTATAATTTTTCCTCTATTGATTATGAAAGCATAGATAAAGGTCTGTTACATTTAAATAGATATGTGGTTAGTAAGCATCAATTGATACACCATTTTCAGCACATTTGAACAACCAACCTTTACAAAACGCTAGCGATTATAAAGAGCTCAGATGAGTATGAAAGAAGTGCGAAACTTCAGCACTAACATAAAAGGCAGTATGAATTTTCTTAAAAAATAGCAGTCACTACACTAATCAACTTGTTCGAACAAACAGTTTGGAAAAGGAAATACAGCTGGGAACTACCATTCTTTTTTTAAGAACGACAATAACAAAAGCATGGCATAAGTGAGAAGGTGATGAGCTGAACAAAGAAACTAACATTCCAGAACTTAATGCATTGAGAATAACAACATACTAAAGTGCACTTGGATTTACTCCTAGCAACACACACCACCCACTCTTACTTGCATAATAAGTATACGACCAATAAGCTCCAACTTACATAAACAAACAACAAAACAAACTAAATTATCTAAAAATACAAAAACATTGTCCACAGTGTTATACCCTAATTTTGGACCTAAAAATACTTATTCAATTCTTCTTTTCTTGCATTATAAGTCATTTGAATCGTCTCTGATCAATTGCGTCTTTCTCTGCATTTTTTTCAATGTTATTTGCAAAATTCACATAGAAGGGTATTTTAGTCATTTCCTGCATTCAACTCATTTTAATCTTTGAAAATTGTTTGAGTCTTTTAAATTGGTTTGTATAAGTCCCTGTTTCAATCTCATGTCAAAATTCATTTCAAAAAAGTATCAGTTGAGTCATTTTAGCCCCTAGGGGCATTTTAGTCATTTCCTATGTTAAAATTGCTTTCAATCTTTTGAAAATTTGTTTGAGTCCTTTCAAATAGTTTGAATAAGTCTTCATTTCAATTCTATGTCAAAGTCCATTTTAAAATTGCATTTGAAGTCATTTTGAGTCAGTTTAGCCCTCAGGGGCATTTTAGTCTTTTCATGTGTTAAAGCCCTGTTTAAATTCTAAAAATTGTCTCTGAGTCTTTTAACTTGCTTGTATAAGCTCTTGCTTTAATTCCCTGTTAAAAATCCATTTTAAAATTGCATCTGAGTCATTTCTAGTCGTTTTAGCCCCCAGGGGCATTTTAGTCATTTCACATAAAATCTCTTGTCTGCTTTGTTGTTTTTAATCGTCTCGCTTTACGTTTATTTTCAATTTACTTTTTCAATTCAATTTTAGTTTTAATTTTCGTATTTGTTCTTGTACTTTTGTTATTTGCATTTTAATCCCTTTTAGGTGTGTTAAGTCCAAGTGTCACGTGTCCAAATGCTATTAGTCCACAAAAGTTTGTTAGAGTCCAAGTGCCACATGTTTCTATCCTATTGGTCCAAGGCCAATGAACTAGCCTATAAATTGGTCAAAGAGTCAATTAATCATTTGGATTCAATCATTATCACATTTTTCACAAAATTCCACAAAAAATCACAAAGTTTTTTTTGCTCTCATTTTTTTCTTTCCCACTTTCTCTCTCCTCTAACAAACTCTAACCTCCACCACTTTCAACCACCATAACCAATTCTAACCACCACCTTTTCTTTTTCCACCACCCTAACAACCTCCATCATCCTCCATAACCACTTCAATTCACCACCAAAACCACCACATTTTCATCGGAATCCACCATCACCAATTCAAAAACCTCAAATAACACTACAACCGCTATGAATTTGTTTCACATTATCCAAGCTACAACGAATTCGAACCTGTTACGAATGGAACATGCTTGAAGCTGGAATCGATTGAAACGAGCTCGTCACAAATCCTGAACAGAAACGAATCTGTTGCAAATTCGTTTGAAACGTGAATTGGGAACGGCAACAGAATCAGAACGGAAACAATTCGTGGAAAAGAAAGAACGAGTCCAGAATCAGGAACAAGGAATTCCGACGAAACTTGGAACAAGGAATTGGAGTTGCGAGTAGAATCTGGAGCGAAATTGCAACTATAGAGGTAACAGATTCATCTTCGTGAACTCCTTGATCTAATTCCTTGATCTAATTCGCAATCCTGTTCTGTTTTCTTGTGTTTGTCTTTCAAGAATGAATTTGTAGATCTGCACTCATTGGTAGTTCTTTTGGAAATTTTAACTTCGAATTCGTGTTTAGGAGGAGAAGACAGTCTTGAAGATTTAAGTTCCTTTCGAAAATGGCGGAAAAAAGTATTTCCGGCGGCGGCGCCACCACCTTTGGGTGGCCGGCCACCGCGCCGGTGCTAGAAGCTTCATCGGGGAAGATGAAGATTGTTCTTCATTTCCCAGCCTTTTTTAGTGAGAGAAGGGGAGAGTTTCTTGCTTTAGAGAGAGAATTTTTGTTAAAAATGAATGAAAAACCAAACACAAGCCCTTTATATGATACCCAACCGAACCGGGTTCTCTGTAACCCATGGAGCGGCCTCTGACCCGCTTCCCTAACCCATCTCTGTTCCTAAGCCCATTTTCCATGCTTTTGCTCTTTGCACCCCCTTTTTCTGGGCGTTTCCATGTTTTTTTTTGCTATTTTCACCCCTGTGCATGAATTTGCTTTGATAGAATTCCCAAAAATCTTTCATTGACTTTCTTGATGATTTTTGATTGTCTTCTTGATATTCCTTGCATGAGAAATATTGAAAAAATATGTGGAAATTATTTTGTCCTTTTTTATGCATTTCTTTTTTCAAATTTTGTAAAAAGCCTTGTCAAAATTTCTAAAAAAGTAGTGAATTCTAGTACATTTGTTTTGGATGATTAAGACTTATTTCTTGGGCCCTTTTGCATATTGAAAATTTATGGAAAAGGTACATGTGAAATTGTGAGTGATTTGTGTTGTTTTTCATCATGTTTTGTGAAGCTTTTTGCACATTTTGGCTCATGATAATTGGTACTTGATGGGTGATCTTAGGGTGTTATTTGTTGCCTAATATGTAGTGTTTGGTGCTGTTTTGAATGGGTGATAATTGGTTGCTTAGTTAGCAAGTTAGTTGTTATTTTAATATGTGAATTAATGCAAATAGGCCTAATTTCATATCATGATTCTTTGGCTTATGATTTTCTTGTAACTCTCATATTAAGGCTGACCCCAAAACTCTTTGAAAAATGTTATAATGTGAGGGTTATAGGTCTTTTGTTTGCTTGGGATTTTGGTATTTTGTTAGGTATATTTTGTCCTCTTTCCTTGCTATTTTGTCATGTTATCATGCATTATTTCCTTGTCAATTTTTCCTACCATACTATGCCTCTTATCACTAACCCTTTTGTTCATCATTTCATAAGCATTCTCATCTCATCTCATATTCACCTTTAATTTCTTGCACTTTAATTTTTACCAAGGCTTAGTATGTAATACTTAGGACTTTTTGTACTTTACTTTTATGCCTTTAAATTTCTTGCAAGACCATAGAATGTAAACTAGGGCATGATGTAAAGGACAATGGACTCTAATAATGTACACCGACACAAGCACCGACACATGCACACACCTCACTTTAGATATATAACTAGAATATGCATGTTTAGATGTATGTTTAGGATTGTATGTTTAGATGAATGTTTAGGCTTTATACTTAGAAAAATCAATTTTCCAAAAAAAATATGACCAAACTTCACTCCAACCATTTTCTAAATAAACCTTGGGATCAAAATCCCATTGTAAGTTTCCCTTTTATTTTCTTAATCAAAATCTTAAAGAATTTTAACCATACTTAGACCCTTTTGCAAGTAACTAATTTCACCTCACCTTTTCCCAATCTCATGCCCTTGAGGCCTCTCTCCCTTATTCTTCAAAACTCCAATTTTCAAACTTAAAATCAACCAACAAAAACAAAAACATTTTTGGAAGAGAACTACGGTGGATTTGATCCCTTAAACGGGTACGTAGGCAAGGAACAAAATTCCTTCAATTCAAATAAAATAAAAATCCAAAAACATTCTTCTCCCTCTAATTCTTCACTTAGAAATCCTTTAGGTTTAAATAAATACTTTCAAAATAGCATTTTAAAATAAAGCGCGCACGTAGAAATTAAAGACGGTTCCTATAGGATACTATAGTCGTTATGGGTGCCTAACACCTTCCCGTAGCGAAAACAACTCCCGGACCTCGATTCTCAAGGGTTTTGCTTATTTTTTCCCTTCCCAAGAAAAAATGAGATATCACCGGTTTAAAAGGTTCAAACGTAATCAATGTTTGACACCCGAAAACCAAGATAAAACACACAGAACTCAAACAACATACACATTAAAAGAAAGGGCTGCAAGCACAATTATTTAGTAGTCCAATTTTGCAGGCTGAATCTTCCAAGAGTGTAGCATTTGGGAAAATAATAGCTCAAATTTTAGTAAACAAATAATCAGCAACAAAAGAGTGTAGCCAAAGAAATACAAACCTTCAAATGAGCAGCAGCTTTGTCCTTGTCGGTAAAAACACCGGTGGACTCAACAATAATATCAGCACCAGTGCTAGCCCATGGGATCTCTTCTGGGTTCCTAAAGCACAAAAAAATAGACATACGAATCAAACACACAGACTACTCCAAATATCAATATTATACTAACACTAATTAAATTAAATACACATACATAAAAGCCTAGATGCATATATAAACATTAAACATACACAAAAGCATAACAATAGAAAGAAAGAACAATATTATACCTGTGAGCAAAGACAGTGCCCCAAATATTATACTTGTGACATTAAACATACATCAACTTTTTTTTTGTTTTGTTTTGAGTTTCTTCTTTGTTCTACTTTTTTGTTTTGTTTTGAGTTTCTTCTTTGTTCTACTGAAAGAAGAAGAGATGAAGTTGTAACCTGAGATCCACAAAATCCCTAAATCAGTTATACATATTTGTAAGTTTATTACAAGAAATTCATCAAAAGTCAATAATCGTAAACTGAAATCCTGATTGAATTCTTAAAACAGAAGAGTAAAGATCAAGGTAGAAATTGGGTTTTGGTTCCAAATTTTTAATGTATCGACTCATTTATGTAAAATATCATTCGTTGAGCTTAACTTAGCCAAAAAAATACAAATAAATTGGAAAGAAAAGTAAAATAGAAATTAGAAACAATGTGAACTACTAACCTGATTAATCAAGGAAAACACGGTGGAAGAAATAATAATCGTCCTCAATGATAACATCGGAGAAGATAACAGATCCAGATCTAGCATAAATTAGAAAAACATGGAAAAAAAATAAATATATGCAAAAGGAGAGAAGAAGAGAGTGGAATCAGATCTAATTAACAAGGGAAAATTCATACCTGTAATTAAACAAAGATAATTTGATTTCGAAGAAACACCGTTGAATCTGTGGGAAAGCGGTAGAGCTAGTGTGAGACGTGAAAATTGTGAAACCTGAAGAGAGAGAGTTCGTTGTTTTTTCCGCCATAAAAGACAAACCCAACAAAACACAACACAAAAATCCACAAACCAAAACAGTAGCCATGACGACCCAGAACCAGTTCAAAATAGAAGTTGAACATGACCCACAAAACAACTTGAAAGTGAAAGCAAGAACACCTTACCCAGAATGGTGAGGGAACTCAGATCGATAATGGATCTGCTGAGAGCTGAGACGAGATTGTGCATCTGCCACGCGAAGCTCCCTACACGAATCACAGGAAGAAAAAAGAAAGCCAACCGTTATCGGCGGCGTCAAACCCTTATAGGGTTACTGTTTATCGTAATCGCCTCTCTTTCAATGTGTCTCGCACAAGAAGTAGATGGAAGATCAACTATTGTTTTTGTTTTATTTTTGGTTAATTTAATAAATCTTCTTTCTTTTTAAGTCAGGTGGGCCTATTTAAAAGTTATTATAGTTAAAACCTTACCACCAGGTTATGTTTTTAAATCTGGTGGATAACAACCTATTTAATTTCTCTGATTTAAAAAGTGTTTTTTCTACTAGTGCTGGCACCTTGCATGAGAGAGATGTCCAAGAACTTCTAGAAAAATGCCATCCACTCGGCATGTTTGACAGGTACCCTGATTTCTGTGCATTGTACAATATATTGATGTTGGCACATAGAATATTGATTTTACTTTTTTTCTTTTCTGGTGGGATTCTCCTCAGTATTGCCACTCTGGCAGTTGCTCAGAATATGCGGGAGCTTTACAGGCTGGTTCTTGTTGACACTCCTCTGGCGCCATACTTCTCTGAGTGCATTACATCTGAGGTAAATCATCTTTCCAAAAAATATTTGTTTCCCTCTATTTTGTTCAACATCAATCAGTTTGTTGTGTTGATTGTTGTAGAATTGTTGTTCAATTGCAAAATCTGAAATTTATATATATATATATATATATATATATATATTTACCCAATGTTTATATTTGATTAGTTTATTTCTTTGATGTATCTGCTCATGGCTCTTTTTTATTTCTAGGACTTGGATGACATGAACATTGAAATAATGAGGAACGCTCTTTACAAGGCATACCTTGAAGACTTTTACAGATTTTGTCAGGTGAAGCCTCTTTGTGATTTCCAAGTTTCTTTTTTGTCAACTATTTATTTGTATTCCTTTGTGATTTCCTCCTGACTTTCATCAACTTTAATGTTATTCGCAAACAGAAACTTGGAGGTGCTACTGCTGAGATAATGTCCGACCTTCTAGCTTTTGAGGCTGATAGAAGGGCTGTTAATATTACCATCAATAGGTAAAGTACTAAGCAGTCTTTGTATAATCTTTTTGTTTATCTGGATATCCGCATAACTGGCATCCATGGTTTCCACGTTGTGCAGCATTGGAACTGAGCTTACCAGAGATGACCGTAGGAAGTTGTACTCTAACTTCGGTTTGTTGTAAGCTCTAATCCTTCAGTTAAACATTTTTGAAAAAAAGAAAAAGAAAATCAATATACTGCTTTGTAATGCTTATTTTACTAATGACCAATTTATTTTTAACAGCTACCCATATGGTCATGAGGAGCTTGCTGTCTGTGAGGACATGGATCAGGTATGATTTGCATCTCAATTGTGTTAAACGTTTGGTTGTTGCATTGCTGATGTACAATGTTTTCCCTCTTTCAGTTTGTATGTTTCTTGGACCCTTCTAGATTGTGTTTCTTAGGGCAGTAGATTATTTATAGATTTTTTTATTTGTAGCTAAGTCAGTGTAATGTGCTGCAACTATATATATATATATATATATATATATATATATATATATATATATATATATATATATATATTTTGAAGAAGCTAAATTAGTCCACTTAAATTGACACTGGAGAGAATCGTACTTGAGACCTAAAGGAGGAGCACACATCCAAGTCTCAAGCCAATACCACCAGGACAACCCAAGTGGGTTGTGCTGCAACTATATTATTCCTCTTATCCCTGGTTTAACTGCTGTTGCATGACCTTAAACCTGTACCGCCAGTAGACTGCCCTACTTGTAGATGATTCTTGTTTTAGGGATCTCATTGAAACTTTCATTTCATTTTTTTGAGCACTTTCATTGTTACTTCATTTGTAATTTTAGTTGCTTTTGGCTACCAATTTCTTGTTGGTATCGGCCCTGAAATATTTGAGATTCATCATTGTCGTCTATAACATCCACTGATTTCTAGTTGATTTCTTTTAGTATTGCTTTTTTAGCCTTAATTCTCTTACATGGTTGATCGTGTAGGTTCGTGCTGTCATGGAGAAATACCCTCCTTATCAATCGATTTTCGCCAAGTTATCCTATGGAGAGAGCCAGATGCTTGATAAGGCATTCTATGAGGAGGAGGTCAAGAGGCATTGCTTAGCATTTGAGCAACAGGTTTATTTTTTTAACAGTTCAGAATATCATAATATTAAGTTGGAAGGAAATTGATTGGCTTAATTATAAATGTTTTTGTATAGTGTTTGTATATCTTATTCATCACTAAGCTATCCTAATTTGTCTATATTTGCAGTTTCACTATGCTGTTTTCTTCGCATATATGAGGTTAAGGGAGCAGGAGATCAGAAATCTTATGTGGATTTCAGAATGTGTGGCTCAGAATCAAAAGTCGAGAGTTCATGACAGTGTTGTCTTTATATTTTAGTCTAATTACTCATTGTTATAGCTTGTTATGTTCGTTTGGACAAATTGTTGTGTTCCTGCATTCTACACCCGAGTTGCCGATCATTAGGGACTAGAGAAGATTGTGATACAAATAAGTAAAATCTTCTGTAATATAGATGGGAGATCTTTTGTCAAATTTAATTAAATTATGTTCAGATTTAAAAACACTTATATTGAATTTGTATGTTGTGAATTGTGATAATAAATTTTATGAAATAAACTTTGATAGATTTGTTCAGGCATTGCTTTCTTAATGTCTTTCTTATATTATTTAGAGAAATATGCTATAAGTGAATTTCTTATCTCACCCTATTTGCCTCTTGCGTGCCCAACTCCATTTTGGATTGTATCTTTCAAAAGCATAAAATACGTTTAAAATCCCCCCATTTTTCGGATTTTAGAATCTCAAAATAGGGTGAGAGGTATTGTACGTGGAAAAGAAACTGTCATACTATAGCCTCTTGCTTGATTAACTCTTTTTGCATCACCAAGAGTCTATTTGGGAAAAGAAACTGTCATACTATAATACAAAATCCTTCGAATTTGAGAGAGTTAAAAAATTGTATTGGATGAGTGTTTCAGAGAATTTAGATAAATTTTTTAAATTCAATTTATGTTATTATAGAAGTCTCAAAATTTAAAACATATTAATGTTAGTATATTTAATTTATTATTCTCTACAAACACAGTCTCTCAAACAAAGAAAACGTAATATTTCTCTCTAGTTTATTTTCTTCCCAATTCTAAAAACCTTCTCTCCAAACAATCAAACAGACCCCGAATCATAGTAAGAAATCTCAGCATTAGGACGGTACAAATTTCTTTCATTTTTCCAAGTATCTTTTCCCTAAAATGCGTTTTTTTAATAAAAAAATTGTACATATAAAATCGTTAGTTTTTCAATAAATTTGTGCAAGCTCTTGCATGGTTCTAGATTGAATTTTATGCATAAAACCAAATAATAAAATGCACAGGAACAATTGACTAAGTCAATTAAATTGTTTTCCAAGAATGCAAGTAGCAAGAAAATCAGAGGAAATTGCTGAGTCAAACAATAGAGACAAATGTACTGAAATTAGAAAACAAAAACCATAAATGGACAGAAAATGAAATTTGTGGAAGATAAGAAAGCCTCACTACATGATAAAACATCAAATAGACCTTGTGTATTGGATTGGCCACATAATTTGATTAGAGATCATATTATGTTACATCAAAGTCTTGTATAATATGCATTGGTCTGAAATAAATACAATAAAGATTAAATAAAATTGTAGAATCTACGATAAGAGCCAAGATGCAAATACCTTCCTGGAATTTAAGGAAATAAAGGAGACAAAGTATTTTTGGAGTTGATCAAGTTAGCCTCTCCAATGGGCTAAGCCAAGATATAGACTTTGTGATGTTAGTCCTAAACCAAAATGCACGGTCAATGATAATCAAGTTCACTACAAAACATTTTCATTTACTATAAGAACCACTTAGTATGTGTCTAGCATTTCATCCAAAACATTCAGTTCAAAATATTAAGATACAATGGTGTTTGTCTGGTCTCATGTTTTGTTACTAAAATTTCTTTTCCTTTATTCACTTTTCTCTTTCACATTTACTACTTGTTTTCCTCAAATTCAGCCAAAGTGTCATCAATATGAAAGTCATGCCTTGTTGCAATTTAAGGAAGGCTTTGTCATCAATAACTATGCCTCTGATAATCTTCTTGGTTATCCAAAAACAGCATCATGGAATTCCAGCACAGATTGCTGCTCATGGGATGGCATTAAATGTCATGAGCACACAGATCATGTGATTCACGTCGATCTTAGTAGTAGCCAACTCTATGGTACAATGGATGTGAATAGCAGTCTCTTTCGCCTTGAGCACCTTCGAGTTCTCGATCTTTCTGACAACGATTTCAATTACTCTCAAATCTCGTCCAAGATAGGTGAGCTTTCACAACTAAAATTTTTGAACCTTTCTCTTAGCTTATTTTCTGGAGAAATTCCACCACAAGTTTCACAGTTGTCCAAGTTGTTGTCTCTTGATCTAGGCTTCAGAGCTATAGTAAATCCTAAAGGTAGTACATCCAATTTGTTGCAACTCAAATTGTCTAGTCTCAGAAGCATAATCCAAAACTCAACAAAACTTGAGATCCTTTATCTTAGTTATGTAACTATTTCATCTACTCTACCAGACACACTCACAAATCTAACTTCATTGAAAAACATATCTCTTTACAATTCTGAATTGCATGGTGAATTTCCTGTTGGAGTATTTCATCTTCCAAATTTGGAACTTCTGGATTTGAGATATAACCCAAATCTTAATGGTAGTTTGCCTGAGTTTAAGTCTAGTTCACTCACCAAGTTAGGACTTGATCATACAAGTTTCTATGGTACACTGCCAATATCCATTGGAAAGCTTAGTTCTTTAATTGTCCTATCAATTCCAGATTGCCATTTTTTTGGATATATTCCTTCTTCGTTTGGCAACCTCACACAGTTCATGGCGATAAACATTGAAAATAACAAATTCAGGGGCGACCCTTCTGCATCCTTGGCAAATCTTACCAAGCTAAGTGTCTTAGTTGTTGGTAACAATGAATTTACTATTGAGACCTTCTCATGGATAGGTAAGCTTTCATCATTAATTTCCTTGGAGATATCCTCAATCAATATTGGCAGTGACATCCCATTATCTTTTGCAAATCTCACTCAGCTAGAACTTTTAAGTGCAGTAAATAGCAATATAAAGGGTGAAATTCCATCTTGGATAATGAACCTAACAAATTTAGTTGTCTTGGACCTACCCCTTAATTCTTTGCATGGAAAGCTAGAGCTTGACACGTTTCTGACGCTCAAAAAGCTAGTTGTTCTTAATTTATCATTCAACAAATTGTCATTGTATAGTGGGAAAAGGTCTTCCCATATGAACAATTCTCGAATTCAAAACGTACAATTGGATTCATGCAATTTAGTTGAGATTCCAACATTTATAAGAGATATGGCTGATCTGGAATTTCTTGGGTTGTCAAACAATAATATAACATCGATACCCAATTGGTTGTGGAAGAAAGAAAGTCTACAAGGCTTAGATGTTAACCACAATTCATTGACAGGTGAAATATCCCCATCCATATGCAATCTCAAATCACTCACGTATCTTGATTTATCGTTCAACAAATTAAGCGGCAATGTTCCATCATGTATGTGCAACTTTAGCCAATCTTTAGAAAGTCTGGATCTAAACGGGAATAAATTGTCTGGCCCCATTCCTCAATCATACATGATAGGAAATTCCCTTAAGCAGATTGATCTCAGTAACAACAATATGCAGGGTGAGTTGCCAAGGGAATTGGTAAACAGCAGAAGGCTAGAGTTCTTTGATGTTAGCTACAACAATATCAATGATACATTTCCATTATGGTTGGGAGATTTACCCGAGTTGAAGATATTGTCTTTAAGTAACAATGAATTCCATGGAGACATTAGGTGCTCTGGCAACATGAGATGCACATTTTCCAAGCTTCACATCATTGACCTTTCTCACAATCACTTCTCTGGAAGTTTTCCAACCGAAATGATCCAAAGTTGGAAAGCAATGAATACTTCCAACGCAAGTCAATTACAGTATGAGTCTTACTCGTTCAGGAACGATGCAAGAGACTATTATACAACAGAAGATCAGTCTTATTGGTTCACATTGTCAAACAAAGGGCTTGCCATGGTTTACAAGAACCTTCAAAAAATTTACAACTTAATAGCCATTGATATTTCAAGCAACAAAATGAGTGGAGAGATACCACAAGTGATAGGCGAGTTGAAGGGTCTTGTTTTGCTCAACTTGTCAAATAACCTCCTTATTGGCAGCATACCATCTTCCTTAGGGAAGCTTTCCAACCTTGAAGCACTAGATCTTTCTTTCAACCGCCTTTCAGGAAAAATTCCCCAACAGTTGGCTGAAATCACCTTTTTGGAATACTTAAATGTGTCCTTTAACAATCTCACGGGTCCTATACCACAAAATAATCAGTTTTCTACATTCAAATCTGATTCATTTGAGGGTAACCAAGGTTTGTGTGGGGATCAGCTGTTGAAGAAGTGTATAGATCATGCAAGGCCTTCTACTTCTGATGATGATGATGATGATGATGACTCAAAATCTTTATTTGAATTATACTGGACAGTAGTTTTGATTGGATATGGCGGTGGACTTGTTGCTGGAGTTGCATTGGGAAACACTTACTTTCCGCAGGTATTTGAATGGTGTAGAGATTACCTTGGCGTTTCATTTATAATATTTCTTAATAAGATTTTTAAGAGACATTAGTGAGTTGTTTTTATGTTATAGCTTAAAAGGGTCTTGTGAGTCCAAAGCAATAAACATATTAGTCCAATATTTGTTTTAGTTTCCTTCTGTTCTTGTAAGAGTTTCCTTTGTATGTAAAAGCAATAAAGGTTGTTTGAAAGAGTGTGCTTTGATATACATTTTAGTATTTCAGTGAGGTTTAATCTGAACACCAAAAAGTAGAATTATATGTCCTATATGAATTGAACTGTTATATGTAATCTTCTTCTCTGCTACTTATTTTTACTCCAACATTGCAGTTGTATTGGATTATGCAATATGTATAATGGAGGATTATACCCTGCACCAATATGTCCATTATGGTGCACAGTGCCACAAACATTTTATAAATCTCCATCAAAATAATTTGCATCAACAATCAATTTCATGTTACCACAACTTATATGCCTTAAGTTATCAATTTACAACCTTTCTCTCAATAACTTAAACGGAAGTTTCCAATAACGAAAAATTATTCTGAAATAAATAACCTTGATAGAAACTTTCCAATGAAATAAAAAACTAATATGCCTTAATTTATCTGTTTACAACCTTTCCATTGATAGCTGAAAGCGGTAAACCATATACTGAGCTCAAAATTTGTTCCTCAACCACATCGACAAGTCCTGCACATCAAGTAATTATAGAAACTAATTAAGTAGTTTCTTTTCTTTATTTGTTGTTGTAATTGCGTCTTGTATGAATGTGCTTTGTACGAAGTTTTGTTGTTGAAAGACTTGCAACGAAGGTTGTGAATTACTTGTAATTCAGATTTGTGATAAAAATGAGTGTAATAGACAAAGTTACCTCATGTGCATCAATATGGTCTGCATCTCTCTCCTATGGGATATGCCTTTCCTCTCCTATGTTTCTATCTAAAGGGTATCAAGAGGGTCTCAAAGTGAAGAGCTTAAGCCAATTGGGAAAGAATAGGAACAAATAAATAAGTGTCACCTTTACAGATTATGGTGTTTAAACTCGGGTTTGACCGGAAGGTAAGTAAGCTCTGGAAAGTTTGTTGCATCCAGGGTTCAAAAACAGTTCTCTCGATTATTCAACCATGTCTCCCGATGAATTTGATTTCGTTTTTATACCACTTAAACTCAATCACTTGGTTTCTCTAATAACTGTCATAAACTATCAAATCACTACAATCACATAATTTTGTCATGTATTACTTCCTAAAAATAACTACCATTAGAAAGATACTCCTACTGTGAGTCTGTGACATAGTTTCCTATGTTGTCTAGCTGATTCAATGATATATTATCACATTATGTCTAATACTAACTTTTTGGAATCGCAAAATGTTACATTTTGTTGCCCGATCAACAAGCTTTGCTAACCCAGTATCTAAATCATCCCGCTCTTCCATTGATTTCAGTATCACTTTCTTTCGATCTGAAGGGTCCAAACACTGTATTTGCAATATTATAGTGTGAAAGAAAAATATTAATCTTCCTCTTACATATCTTTGAATACAATATATCACTTATACTTACCAATACTGCTAATTGCTGCTTGTCATTTTTTTAGCTCATTCTGTGCGTGTTACTAAGGTCCTCCTACTTTAGTAGAGACAAATTTCTTCGAACACAGATTACTTTAAGCTTAAAATTAAATCGTTCATCAACAATCGTGTACGGTGTACCTTCATTAGGAGAAAATATCTAGATATTTGATTTCTAAGATTTCAACAAGCTAAAATTGATTGGTAATGAAAGATATAACATTAATTCTTTGTTGTCAATCACGGATTGGGAAAAAAGTGGTTTGTTCAAACTTTCTACGCAACACTAGAGCGCTATGAAAAGTAGCCGCTATTTGACAAACCGCTTAACAATACCACAAGATGGATTATTAAGAGGAAACTTGACAAATGTTCTTAACAGTAGAACATGACCTTCTTGACATTGTCCTTTAGTGCAGGCAGGGGTCTAACAGCAGCATTAGCTCCAGGTGCACGGATACTACGTCCAGGAATATCTTGAAGGCATTGGAGATTTCAAAGCTTCTTCTAAGGCAGCCTTGAAGAGGGCAACGAGAAAATTGAGCCACTGTTTGAAGTCTCATGTTCCACTTGTCATTGAGCCACTGTTTGAAGTCTCAGGTTCCATGTAGAACCTTGCCCTGAATGCAGCCAAATGTTCATAATAGGCTTGGGGCACTGCAATTATAACACAACACAAATTGTTAACAGAACACAACATAAATAACTATGAATCTTATTAGTTTCTTATATATAAAGAAAATGGAAAACTTACCAATAGAAACAGAACGGGTGCATCTGGCATATCTGCAGTAAATAATCAAAGATGACACCACATTAAAATGATTTCAGAATGAAAATTTGTGAAGTTAGAAGGCATGATAGACAGACGAAACAGTATACAACTGTTATGTTTTAAAAATTAAGAAATGTGAAGTTTGAAGTGAAGGTATGAGAATCAAACAACTCTGGATCAAACAACTGTTGACATATTTTAAAATTGTAAACAACTGTTGCTTTGTTTTAAAAAAGCAGAATTGAGAAGTTTGATGTGAAGTGTGATAAACAAACAAAATTGTATACAACTTATGTGTTTAGAAAATTGGAAGTTTAGTTTGGAGGCATTTGATAAACAAACAAAAGCAGTAGAGATGAAAAAAACAAGGGAAATTCCAAATCGGATTACAGGTAAGTTACTTACCTGTAGCAGAGGTTATTAGTTAGACTTTGTAGACCATCTGCACTAAAATTATTTTCATCCCACATCACATGGTAGTGAGCTGGACGGCTTGTGCCCTGCAAATTTCTTTGACGTAGTAAGAACAAAAAACAATAATTCAACTTCAATTATTTTACCAACAAAAGAAGCAAAAAATTTGCCCGAATACCAGCAAGGCTGCAAAGATAAAAGTCAAATTCTGTTGGATGGAAGATCTTAGAATCCACAACTGTGCCTGAATCGAAGATCATACTTGGTAATTTCGGGCCAATCTTGAGAAGCAACAACCTCCAACATCGAAGAGCATTATTTAAAATTGAGAAAGTATAAAACTTATATTCAAGCTTGAGTTATTTGGAATTAAAACAAATCACATCTGTACAAAACATTCAGCTGCTATTGACGGGCTTGAGTCCTCTCCAGGGTGTGGATGAGTAACATCAGCGCCAAAAATGATCGTAGGCCTGTCACTAACTAGTGGAATGCATCGAGAAAGTGCATCAACAAGCACTGTATTCCTATCCTCAACCTTCACATTGATTTTCAAAGCAACATTTGCAAGGTACTGCTTGCTCATCTTAAATACATGTTTAGTTAAACAGTGCTGTGAAATAACCCCCAAGTCAGTTTCACATATCCTTTTCAGGTCACCTGCATATCAGATGATCACCGACAATTAAGTTACTTGCTATCCTCTGGACTAAAGGCAGACCAGGTCTGTAGGGGTCAAATTTTGTGAACTTCTATTATGTAATTAAGTTGGTCTAGTAAATCATTTAAAAAATAGGAAGGATGAGTGACTCTGGGCCAATTTAATTATATAATTAAGGATATGACAACTTAATGAGAAAAAAATGAGATTGAAACATTCAATACTAATGCAAATTAGAAAACAAGTGGCAGAGAGAAAAAGTAAAAGTTGCAGTTTTTATGTCAGGAATT
This sequence comes from Medicago sativa, assembly GCF_051527215.1. Taxonomy (NCBI): domain Eukaryota; kingdom Viridiplantae; phylum Streptophyta; class Magnoliopsida; order Fabales; family Fabaceae; genus Medicago; species Medicago sativa. The sequence goes on along the minus strand of NC_140755.1, from coordinate 8,457,122 downwards.
AACTATTTAGACGCTACTGATTTACTGCAAGCCTGAAACTCCAGTTCCTAAAGGCAAATTCAGATACTAGCTAAGTGAAGAAAAAAATTCAGTTGAATATGGTAGGGGAGTAAAATTAAATGTCAAAGAATCATTTACCATAAAGAGAGCCATTATTATCGGGCAATTAACAATGAGCAGGTCAAGCTCTTTGTCTTTAGGCAACTTGCTCTTCGCATTATGATACCGCGTTTTAAGAACTTTCTCTACTTGTTCAGGACGAGCACAAAGGGCAGGACCTAAAGAAAATAAAAATAAGAAAGACGAAAAAGTATTGGCAAGGACCTAAAGAAAACTTACATTGATGTAGAGGAGGATTGTGATGACATATTGGAAAGTTTCCCCATGCGAAGTGTCACAGACAGTGATAGAAGGGCTGTTAATATTACCATCAATAGGTAAAGTACCAAGCAGTCTTTGTATAATCTTTTTGTTTATCTGGATCCTTTATAACTAGCATCCATGATTTCCACGTTGTGTAGCATTGGAGCTGAGCTTACCAGAGATGACCGTAGGAAGTTGTACTCTAACTTCGGTTTGTTGTAAGCTCTATTCCTTCAGTTAAATATTTTTAAAAATAAGAAAAAGAAAATCAATATACTGCTTTGTAATGCTTATTTTACTAATCACCAACTTATTTTTAACAGCTATCCATATGGTCATGAGGAACTTGCTGTCTGTGAGGACATTGATCAGGTATGATTTGCATCTCAATTGTGTTAAACGTTTGGTTGTGGCATTGTTGTTGTATTGTTTTCCCTCTTTCAATTTGTATGCTTCTTGGACCCTTTTAGATTGTGTTTCTTAGGGCAGTAGATTATTTATTTTTTTATTAGTAGCTAAGTCAGTGTAATGTGCTGCAACTATATTATTCCTCTTATCCCTGGTTTAACTGCCGTTGCATGACCTTAAACATGTACAGCCAGGAGACTGCCCTACTTGTAGATGATTCTTGTTTTAGGGATCTCATTGAAACTTTCATTTCATTTTTTTGAGCACTTTCATTGTTACTTCATTTGTAATTTTAGTTGCTTTTGGCTACCAATTTCTTGTTGGTATCGGCCCTGAAATATTTGAGATTCATCATTGTTGTCTATGACATCCACTGATTTCTAGTTGATTTCTTTTAGTATTGCTTTTTTAGCCTTAATTCTTTTACATGGTTGCTCGCGTAGGTTCGTGCTGTTATGGAAAAATACCCTCCTTATCAATCTATCTTTGCGAAGTTATCATATGGGGAGAGCCAGATGCTTGACAAGGCATTCTATGAGGAGGAGGTCAAGAGGCATTGCTTAGCATTTGAGCAACAGGTTTATTTTTTTAACAGTTCAGAATATCATAATATTAAGTTGGAAGGAAATTGATTGGCTTAATTATAAATGTTTTTGTATAGTGTACGTATGTCTTATTCATTCACTAAGCCATCCTAATTTGTCTGTATTTGCAGTTTCACTATGCTGTTTTCTTCGCATATATGAGGTTAAGGGAGCAGGAGATAAGAAATCTTATGTGGATTTCAGAATGTGTGGCTCAGAATCAAAAGTCGAGAGTTCATGACAGTGTTGTCTTCATATTTTAGTATGATTGATTACTCATTGTTATAGCTTGTATGTTCGTTTGGACTAATTGTTGTGTTCCTGCATTCTACACCCGAGTTGCCGATCATTAGAGACTAGAGAAGATTGTGATACAAATAAGTAAAATCTTTTGTAATATAGATGGGAGATCTTTTGTCAAATTTGATTAAATTATGTTCAAATTTAAAAACACTTATATTGAATTTGTATGTTGTGATAATAAATTTTCTTATGAAATAAACTTTGATAGATTTGTTCAGGCATTGCTTTCTTATCTCACCCTATTTGCCTCTCGCGTGCCCAACTGCATTTTGGATTGTATCTTTCAAAAGCATAAAATACGTTTAAAATCCCCCCATTTTTCGGATTTAAGAATCCCAAAATAGGGTGAGAGGTATTGTACGTGGAATAGAAACTGTCATACTATAGTCTCTTGCTTGATTAACTCTTTTTGCATCACCAAGAATCTATTTGGGAAAAGAAACTGTCATACTATAATACAAAATCCTTCGAATTTGAGAAAGTTAAAAAATTGTATTGGATGAGTGTTTCAGAGAATTTAGATGAATTTTTTAAATTCAATTTATGTTATTATAGAAGTCTCAAAATTTAAAACATATTAATGTTAGTATATTTAATTTATTATTCTCTACAAACACAGTCTCTCAAACAAAGAAAACTTAATATTTCTCTTTAGTTTATTTTCTTCCCAATTCTAAAAACCTTCTCTCCAAACAATCAAACAGACCCCGAATCATAGTAAGAAATCTCAGCATTAGGACAGTACAAATTTCTTTCATTTTTCCAAGTATCTTTTCCCTAAAATGCGTTTTTTTTAATAAAAAAATTGTACATATAAAATCGTTAGTTTTTCAATAAATTTGTGCAAGCTCTTGCATGGTTCTAGATTGAATTTTATGCATAAAACCAAATAATAAAATGCACAGGAACAATTGACTAAGTCAATTAAATTGTTTTCCAAGAACGCAAGTAGCAAGAAAATCAGAGGAAATTGCTGAGTCAAACAATAGAGACAAATGTACTGAAATTAGAAAACAAAAACCTTAAATGCACAGAAAATGAAATTTGTGGAAAATAAGAAAGCCTCACTACATGATTAGAGATCATATTATGTTACATCAAAGTCTTGTATAATATGCATTAATCTAAAATAAATACAATAAAGATTAAATAAAATTGTACCATCTACGGTAAGAGCCAAGATGCAAATACCTTCCTGGAATTTAAGGAAATAAAAGAGACAAAGTATTTTTGGAGTTGATCAAGTTAGTCCTAAACCAAAATGCACGGTCAATGATAATCAAATTCACTAGAAAACATTTTCATTTACTATAAGAATCACTTAGCAGGTGTCTAGCATTTCATCCAAAACATTCAGTTCAAAATATTAAAATACAATGGAGTTTGTCTGGTCTCATGTTTTGTTAGTCAAATTTCTTTTCCTTTATTCACTATTCTCTTTCACATTTACCACATCTTTACCTCACATTCAGCCAAAGTGTCATCAATATGAAAGCCAAGCCTTGTTGCACTTTAAGGAAGGCTTTGTCATCAATAACTTAGTCTCTGATAATCTTCTCGGTTATCCTAACACAGCTTCTTGGAATTCCAGCACAGATTGCTGCTCATGGGATGGCATTAAATGTCACGAGCACACAAATCATGTGATTCACGTTGATCTTAGTAGCAGCCAACTCTATGGTAAAATGGATGCAAATAGCAGTCTATTTCGCCTTGTGCACCTTCGAATTCTTGATCTTTCTGACAACGACTTCAATTACTCTCAAATCCCACCCAAGATAGGTGAGCTTTCACAACTAAAATATCTGAGCCTTTCTCGTAGTTTATTTTCTGGAGAAATACCACCACAAGTTTCACAGTTGTCTAAGTTGTTGTCTCTTGATCTAGGCTGCAGAGCTATGTTACGTCCTAAAGGTAGTACCTCAAATTTGTTGCAACTCAAATTGTCTAATCTCAGAAGCATAATTCAAAACTCAACAAAACTTCAGACTCTTCTACTTAGTTTTGTGACTATTTCATCTAATTTACCAGACACACTCACAAATATAACTTCATTGAAAGAACTATCTGTTTTCAGTTCTGAGTCATATGGTGAATTCCCAATTGGAGTATTTCATCTTCCAAACTTGGAACTAGATTGAAACACAAGCTATTTTTTCAACTAATTGTATTCAATAAATTACTGTATTCATGCAAAAGCTGCTTCTTGGTAAATATAAGTAGTGTATATGATGTTTACAGTATTATTATTATTATTGTTAACAATTTTAAATGTGTTGCGCCATAGAGTAGATTGAAGATGCTGCACTGAGCCCTTGCAATATACGTATTGATCAAAGGCTCACTACTATTGAATTTTACAAAAGGAGCACGATAATATGCAATATAAGCCTATAAGATGGTAATTTTGCTATCTGAAAGAAGCAACTGTGGAAGAAATGGTAATTTTATTATGAATATCAATTTCTGAATGGAAAATCTCCCTTATTCTTGAATAACTCTCTTCCTTAAAACCAGAGGAAACCAAACATAGCTCCCAGCACAGAGTTGAGCACTTGAACTCAAAACTTATATATATATATATGAAAGTATAATTTCCTAAATCTTGTGTATGTTGGCTTGAAATATAAACCAAGACTGCTTGCCTTTTCTCTATACTGTGTTAATAATATTAATCTTGCAACAATAATTTCCTAGCCAAGAAGGATGGAATCTAAATATTTCAGTATAGACAAATTTGTGTCAATACTGTTACTATAGTATAAGCCAAAATATCAAAAATAAAAAGAAACAAGGACAAAAATATACATATATATGATTATTTACTTAGGTAGGTTAATCAAATTGATCATCTAAGCCCTGGTCACGTCGCCTTTTCTTACTCTTCTCCCTAAGTATCTCCTTGATTTCTCTTTCTCTCTTATCGACAAATACAATCAAGTCTTTGAAGCTCCTCGAAGATCGAAAAGTTTTTCTAATATTTACCGGCGCCTTTTTCCTTTTTGTTGGTGCTGTAGTATGGATTCTTGAGCACAGGCACAATCCGGAGTTCCGAGGTCCACCCAGGAAGCAAATTATGACAATCTTTTGGTTAGTATTTTTAGCTTAATCATTGGAAACTCCAGAGTTTCTCAAGCCATTCTTGATGCACGGCTTGCTTTAGCATCAAGTAACATATTTTTGCTGAGATTTGTTCCTTCTTTTGCAGGTTTACTTTCTCAACAATGTTTTTCTCACACAGTATGTGTGCTACAGATTCTCATTCATATACTTTAAATTTTCTCCACATAGTATAAATTTCTGATTTTCTTGGTTGCTATGATTTGGCACAGGAGAAAACACTGTGAGTGGTCTTGGGAGATTTGTGCTAATCATATGGCTTTTTGTTGTATTAATTATCAATTCAAGCTACACAGCAAGCTTCAAAGGAAAAAGGAAAAAGGCGCCGGTAAATATTAGAAAAACTTTTCGATCTTCGAGGAGCTTCAAAGACTTGATTGTATTTGTCGATAAGAGACCTTAGGTGCTTTGGCAACATGACATGCACATTTTCCAAGCTTCACATCATTGATCTTTCTCACAATGAGTTCTCTGGCAGTTTTCCGACAGAAATGATCCAAAGATGGAAAACAATGAAAACTACCAACATAAGTCAATTAGAGTACGAGTCTTTCTCGTGGACGTCCGATATTGCAAAAGGTTATTATACAGCCGAAGATAATTTTTATTCGTTCACAATGTCAAACAAAGGGCTGGCCATGGTTTACGATCACCTTCAGAATTTTTACCGCTTAATAGCCATTGATATTTCAAGCAACAAAATCAGTGGAGAGATACCACAGCTGATAGGCGAGTTGAATGGTCTTGTTTTGTTCAACTTGTCAAATAATATGCTTATCGGCAGCATTCCATCTTCCTTAGGGAAGCTTTTAAACCTTGAAGCACTAGATCTTTCTCTAAACAGTCTTTCAGGGAAGATTCCCAAACAATTGACACAACTCACCTTTTTGGAGTTCTTTAATGTGTCCTTTAACAATCTCACAGGTCCTATACCTCAAAATAATCAGTTTTCTACATTCAAAGATGATTCATTTGAGGGTAACCACGGTCTGTGTGGGGATCAGCTGTATAAGAAGTGTATAGATCATGCCGGACCTTCTACTTTTGATCATGATGATGATGACGACTCAGAATCTTTGTTTGAATTATACTGGACAGTAGTTCTGATTGGATATGGCGGTGGGCTTGTTGCGGGAGTTGCATTGGGAAGCACTTACTTTCCAGAGGTATATGGATGGCTTAAAAGGATCTTCTGAGTTGAAAGCAAAAAACATATATTTCCTTTGTATGTATGTATTTTAATTGTTGTTGGCATGAAATATTAAAATGAAATAAAGCAAGTCCAGCCAATGAAATTTATTATGTATTTATGCTTTGTATGTTTTGGTTTTGTGTAACAAAGGTAATAAATGAATTGTAATCCAGCTAGAGTTAGATACAATTTTTTGTCGAAGTGTCATAAAAATGAGACTTGTGTATCTCGTTTACCATTGTTTTTAATTAATATACAATTGTACCTCATGAGTATCGATATGGTCTTTATTTCTCCTAAGGATATTACTTTCCTCTGTTTGAAAGCAAAAACATTCAAATTAATTTTACTTTTGGAAAATGCTCACAATGTTCTAAGGAACTATTGGTCAACTTATTTCTACTAAAAGACTGAATTGGACACAACAATGTTTTCCGTGACTTAAAATAAATACTTATTTTAATTTTTAAGTCATATCATGATTTCCATTTCCATACTCTAGCTTCAATTATATGTCCTTTTAACGAAATTCATTATTTTATTGTCCAAAATTTAAGTATTAGAGATATAAACAAGACAGCCTATGTACAAAATATTGAATGCAAGTCTCTTTCTTGCAATTCAATGTTGCATCTGTTGGGATCAAAGTCAAATGAAATATTGTCAATACCATCATAGAAGATACCTCCAAGTTCATCATCACTAGTTATTTGTTTTTGGTTCTCTTTTGTAACTTCATCCTCAGATACATTTGAATTCTTTTCAAGTAATTCTCTAAACAACGAAGAGCGAAGAAAAAGGCTAAGCGCGGTCGGAGATGTTGACTTGTTGCTCAAGAAATGATAGTTTTTGTTTTCAAATGATGATTCTTGCTTTTCATTTTGAAGGGCTAACAAATTTGACTCTTGTAATAGAGTAGAGTTATTCGGGGGTGTTAATGTTTGAGACTCTTTTTCTAATGTTTGTGATTCATGTTTTTCTTCTATGGTACTTTCTGGCTTTAACCATTTTATGTAGCTACACAATTCAAAATTGGTTAAAGCATGAATTTCTCTGTACTCAATTGCTATCATAAGCACGTGCAGCTTCTTCTTGTGTACCTATATTGGTAAATAATATGATATGTTACCGAAATTTTATTGAATGAAAGATAGCTATATCTTTATTTTGTGCATGTGTGTAATCATGTTAGTACACATTTTAGTCTTTTATGTTTGGTGAATTGTCGTTCTGATTCATAAGAAAAAATTTGGCTTAAAAAGGCTTTTAAATCCTTGAAATGGTAAGATACGTTAATTTAATCCTTAGTATGGTTTTGGTTAATTTTCAGGACTTGGATGACATGAACATCGAAATAATGAGGAACACACTCTTTACAAGGCATACCTTGAAGATTTTTACAGATTTTGTCAGGTGAAGGGTCCAACTCTCTTTTTTGTCAGCTATTTATTTGCACTCCCTTGTGATTTCCCCCTGACTTTCATCAACTTCAATGTTATTCACAAACAGAAACTTGGTGGTGCTACTGCTGAGATAATGTCTGACCTTCTAGCTTTCGAGTCTGATAGAAGGGCTGTGAATATTACCATAAACAGGTAAATCACTAAGAAGGTTTTGTACAATCTTTTTGTTTATTTGGATACCTTCATAACTAGCATCCATGGTTTCCACGTTGTGCAGCATTGGAACTTAACTTACCAGAGATGACCATAGGAGGAAATTGCGCTAGAAGGAAATTGTATGTTTTATTCATTCACAAAGCCATCCTAATTTGTCTATATTTGCAGTTTCACTATGCTGTGTTCTTCGCATATATCAGGTTAAGGGAGCAGGAGATCATTAATCTTATGTGGATTTCAGAATGTGTGGCTCAGAATCAAAAGTAGAGAGCTCATGACAGTGTTGTCTTCATATTTTAGTCTGATTGATTACTCATTGTTATAGCTTGTATGTTCGTTTCGACAAATTGTTGTGTTCCTGCATTCTACACCCGAGTTGCCGATCATTAGAGACTAGAGAAGATTGTGATACAAATAAGTAAAATCTTCTGTAATATAGATGGGAGATATTTTGTCAAATTTGATTAAATTATGTTCAAATTTAAAAATACTTATATTCAATTTGAATGTTGTGAATTGTGATATTTGTAATAAATAGTAAGAAAGCTGGTAAAAGTTGTTATGAAAATATAGGATACAGATGAATTAGGTCTTTTCGAATCTGACTGTTTTGTAAACTGCATCTTCTTGGATTACAACCTCTAACTCCTTAGGTGGTCTAATATTCCTCAAAGGTTTTCAAAGCGTTACCCTAACATCACAATTAAACGATCACCTATTCCTAGACTAACCCTGTTTAATTGAACAATCCAATTAGGTTTAAGTTAAAAGTTATGGTCAGTAGTCATTCATACTCACAAATTCATGTTATTTATGACCAGTATATAAAAAACATTAAGAACAATTGAATTGAATAAGACAAGATTAATATTCATATGCAATAGTGTTTCACAGCCACATGTTTCAAACAAACCTTCATCAGGATCATCTCAAGACCTAATCTCTAATGATTTAGCTATACATAATGAAAATTACAAATAACATAATCAATTGAAGCATTAAAACATGCAAGGATTGACTATGAGTTTGGTGGAATGGCCACCTCTTCAGTCTTCTACTCTCAAAATTGTGTTTCCGATCTTCAAAATTTAGAACCCTTGTGTTCCGAAACAAGTTTTAGTTTAAATAGGCAAAACATCAGCGCTCAAAATCGTGTCACGATTGCCTTCATATCTCTAATAGATCCTTCTAGATGATGTCAAAATCATGTCATGGTTTTGCAATCGTGTCACAATTTTTGCAACTGTGTCACGATTTTATAGTCGGTGAAAAACTCCAACTTTTAATAATTTCTTGCTTTTTACACCTCGGGATTGTCTAATAATGCTATAAACTCAATAAAAACATCAAAGTAACTAATAAAAACATGTAATGACAACATGTCATCACCATACACCATCAAGTATTAGCCTAAAAAGAGTCATTAAAAGATCTCACGTGTGTACATCATTTATTTATAATTTTTTAATAAAATTACCTATTAAGAACCCGAGAAAGTCTTCCACGGTCAAAACCCCAAATCAAAAAGATTTGGGCACACTCACATCAAATGAAAAAAATTAAAAGAGAATTAAATTCAATGATATTAATTGATGTGAGTAAATTAGTTTTGTTTTAATTTTTTAGTTTTTGTGAGTGTGCATAAATCTTTTTAATTTTGGGGTTGTGACTATAATAAACTTTCTCTAAGAACTCAACGGTTCAAATGGTAATAAAATAAAAATTTATCTACTTTTTTTTTTTAAATCGTATGAGTTGTTTTTTTTTTTGTGGTGGTCGGAGTTTGAACGTCGGACCTTGCATATATTATGCATTGTCCATACCAACTGAGTTAAGCTCACGAGGACTAAGAGTTGTTGTTTGTTGGGGAGAAAGTTGTTGTATATAGTTAACAGTAGTATCTAATAGGTAACCATTTTTTCTTACTTCAATGAAGTTTTTTTAATGAGAAATGATATTTGTACATATATTATTTGACAACTTTTGAAACAATCATCTCTCTCATACTCATGTGTTTTTATTCTTTCTCTTTTTCTTTTTCTCTTCATTGTTTTTGTCCAATAAAAAGAAGAGAAAAATAGTTGTCAAAGAGTTGTACAAATATCATGTTGAAATTTTGATGATTACCATTGAAGATGGTCTTAGGTCTTGCAATTTTACGAGTACCTAACCGAGGTGGCATTGGATGATTGGTGTAAGGAAAAGAGCATGCACAAGATGGTGGGGCCATAGTTAACGTAGCATTAGATGTGTTAGATTGATAGAGTGGTGACATTGTTTTTCAATGCATTGACTCCAATAAGATTATTTCTATTCTTCCGTGATAGTGTTTCTTTTCGTCATGATTAGCATTGAAATTTGTTGTTTCCGCATTAAGAGATAATTTATTATGAACGTGTTGAGAGTGCTGTAAGAGTTAGTATTTTTTTTCCAACAACGCAAAGAGGGTTAGAGGTTTATAAAAAGGGAAATATTAACGAGTGCCTCTGGAGCACTTTTAAGAACTTTAAATAGAAGTTTTTATGGAAATTTGTATAATTAATGTATTGGAAATTGAAATATTTGACTTTTTAAAGGAATAATTTCTTATTTTGGATTGTTTAAAGAGTGTCCCAGAGACACTCTTTAACAAGACCCTTATAAAAACCATGCAAACACAAGCAAATTTTCCTCTTTCAACCTTCAACGTGTTAGAATTAGATTGAAATTGTACAAACATGTTAGAGTATTTTAGGGTCACACGTTTATTAGGTGTTGCAATTTTCTTTTTTTGTCATGATGATTATTAAGATGATGATGATGACACGACCCCATTAGGGTGTGTTTGAATTGAGGGTTTTGGAAAGAAAAGGATGTGAGGACTTACTTTTATTTTTTACATTACGAACAATGTAAAATGTGTAACCAAATTTTTTTTTACATTACGAACAATGTAAAATGTTTTTTTAAAATAAATTAAGTGTTTTTGAAGTATTATATGATCATTTATCATGTTGTTATTTCATTTTTTTAAAAATTATTTTATAATATCCGTAATTTAGAAAAGAAAAGTAAGTCCTTCCCCTCCATCCAAACACACCCTTAATTGCTATTTTTTGTTTCAACGTCGTTACAAACTAGCATATGTGTGCAAAATACTGCTTGACGCGCATGCGTTATGGTTAGAAGAGTTGTTTGATCGTTCGGGTGAGAGTGCTGTTATGGTTGGAGTCCTTCCCTCCCTTCCCCTCCATTCAAAGGAGAAAAGGAGGAGAAGATTTGTTGGACGAGCAACATTTCATCTTACGAAGTGAGGCGATTTAGTGACTTTTTCCTTCATTTAAAAAATAAAAAACTCGATTCGTTGAACGATCATGAATTCGCCTAACAAAACTACACTTTTCTGTTGTAAGCAAAATTTCCGTCTGACATTTGGAGTTTGGATACAAGATTGTAGATAGCTAAGATTTCAATGTATAACTATTGATCTGCCTATTGTATTGAGATAGCTAAGATCTTGAGTTGATAATTGTCAGAAATTCGTGAACTTGTTTTTTCTAGTAAAAGATTAAATTGGACGCCATATTGTTTTTCCAGAAATTAAATGAATCTTCACTCGATTTTTGGCAAAATAAGTTTTGGAATCATTCAAAATCAAAGTTGTTTATTGTATCGGGTTAATTAAACTTTTAATTGTCTCACCATAAAAAAATTAAACTTTTAATTATTCCTTTTTATTTAATTTTAAGTAAATTTTTGTAACCTTAATTTTGTTGCTACCAAGTACCAATATTCTAAACGTCATTTTTTTTTTATTTTTAGGAAAAAACATCAAATTTATTAAATATAAAAAATGGACATTAAGTAACTTAATGTTGGATATCATATACTCCTTACGTAAGAAAAGGAAAAATGTTTTGATAAACACCCAAAATCATTTAACACCTTACAAGAGAAAGGGATAATAGAGATAATGTGATATGTTGTTAATGTGACAAGAAAAGAGATAAAAAGAAAATGAGATATTATATAAGTTTATGCAATTTATTGGTGTTTAAATGTAAGAGTTGTGAAACAAAATTATAAGATACCATAGTGTCCCAATAAATTTTGTGGTATGCTAAAGTCAATAATTCAAACAGTAAAGCACAACGTTTTTTTAGAGTTGGTCAATGACACGTAAGTTTCGTAGAAAACCTGTTCATTCCTTTAGTATAAGAACCGCTTAGTATGTGTCTAGCATTTCATCCAAAATTTTCAGCTCAAAATATTAAGATACAATGGTGTTTGTCTGGCCTCATGTTTTGTTAGTAAAATTTCTTTTCCTTTATTCACTTTTCTCTTTCACATTTACTACATGTTTTACTCAAATTCAGCCAAAGTGTCATCAATATGAAAGCCATGCCTTGTTGCAATTTAAGGAAGGCTTTGTCATCAATAAGTCTGCCTCTATGAATCTTCCAAGTTATCCAAAAACAGCATCTTGGAATTCCAGCACCGATTGCTGTTCATGGGATGGCATTAAATGTCATGAGCACACTGATCATGTGATTCACATCGATCTTAGTAGCAGCCAACTCTACGGTAGAATGGATGCAAATAGCAGTCTCTTTCGCCTCGTGCACCTTCGAGTTCTTGATCTTTCTGACAATGACTTTAATTACTCTCAAATCCCGTCCATGATAGGTGAGCTCTCACAACTAAAATTTCTAAACCTTTCTCTTGGCTTATTTTCTGGAGAAATTCCACAACAAATTTCACAGTTGTCCAAGTTGTTGTCTCTTGATCTTAGTGGTAACAATCTTGGTGGTGAATCACTTTCCTTTTTGTATAGTTTGATTAATTTGATTGAACTAAACTTGTCAAGCAATAATATTTCTTCTATCATCTCACATGAGCTTGTAAAATGGACACAATTGAAGTATATGAAAATTTCAGACAACAACCTTTTTGGTAGAATACCTTTTGAGATGGGAAAATTGTCCAAACTATTGGTTCTAGACTTTTCTTGGAACATGTTTTATGGAGAAATTCCAACTAGTCTTTCAAGTTGCTCTAACTTGAAAGTGTTGAATTTGAGCCATAACAATATAACAGGAAGAATTCCCTCTCATATTGGTGAGCTTGCTAACCTTGATTTAATTGATCTAAGTCATAACTTATTAAGTGGTGAAATACCCTATCAACTTGGAAATGTGAAATACACAAGAGTATTGGATCTTAGTTATAATCGACTTATTGGAACCATTCCAAGTTCACTGGTATTATTGAGGAACATTAACTTATCATATAATTGTCTTGAGGCTAAGATACCTCCTGGTCTCCAAGCAACTGTCGCGCAGGACGCGTTTATCGGAAATGACTTTTTGTGCAAGCCATTTAGATATTCAACTACACTTTTCTCCTTTCCTACTGAACCAGAAACTAGACTCAAGACTCATATGAAGATTTTCATTCCACTCATATCTTTTCTTGCTCTTCTATGCTCTTTGTATGTGATCCTACGTTGGTGTAAGGCTTGTAGTTTCAATTCTAGAACAAAAACTACGAAGAATGGTGACTTTTTTTCAATATGGAACTATGATGGTAAAATTGCATATGAAGATATAATTGAAGCAACAGAGGATTTTGACATCAAATATTGCATAGGAGTTGGTGGTTATGGTAGTGTTTATAAAGCAAATCTACCTAGTGGTAGAGTAGTGGCATTGAAGAAACTCCACAATTTAGAAGCTAATGAACCATTGATTAGAAGGATTTTCAAGAATGAGGTGAGAATGTTGACAAAGATAAGGCATAGAAATATTTTAAAGCTTTATGGTTTTTGCTTGCACAATAGATGCATGTTTTTGGTTTTGGAATACATGGAGAAGGGAAGTTTGTATTGTGTTCTACACAATGATGTTGAAGCATTGGAGTTGGATTGGAGTAAGAGGGTTGAGATTGTGAAAGGAATTGCACATAGCTTATCTTACCTTCATTATGATTGCAAGCCAGCAATTATTCACAGAGATGTGACTACCAAAAATGTTCTCTTGAACTCAGAAATGGAAGCTTGTCTTTCTGACTTTGGCATAGCTAGACTTCGAAATTCTAGTTCGTCAAATCGAACTGTACTTGCTGGCACATATGGATATATTGCTCCAGGTGATCTTTTTTGTATGTTAATTGTTGGAAATTCCTTCTTAAATGTAGTCTGCCTTTGATTGCAGGAAATTCGAGCTGCCTTTTGTTGCTGCCTCCGAAACCTTTAACACGTTTGTTCTGGACTGAGAGTAGGACCGTTAAGAAAACCGTAAACTGGACTGTTATATTGGATCGAACTAAAAATTTGAAATTGTGACTGACAGTTCACGAACTGAACTAAACTAGCTCAATTCAGTTCAGTTCGTTAAAATATTCGACAGAGTTCGATTCTTTTCAGTGCAGTTCAATACGGTTTTCTTAAACAATCCTAATGTTCTATTTGGTTTGGTTTTCATAGATTATAATTTGGTTGCCCTAATCCCAAACTGAACTGAAGCATGAGCACTTTTAGTTGAACAAATGGCATGATCTAAATAATGCTTACAAGGGATTAGTCTCCGCAGTTACACGTAGAGGATACCCGATTCACACCAAAAAAGGATTCATCAGTCGTGATTCTGTCATTTTGTTTTGTTCACCAAATGTTATAAATTCTAAGACCAGTTGAATAAAGTTCAACTTCAATAATTCTTAATTCAAATGGTGTTTATTTTTCTAACTTGATTCATTTTTTGATGCAGAACTTGCTTTTACTGATAGCGTGACCGAGAAATGTGATGTATATAGCTTTGGAGTGGTTGCTCTTGAAATTATAATGGGAAAGCATCCTGGAGAACTTGTTTCATCATTAAGATTTTCATCCACTAGGAATATTCTCCTTAAAGATTTATTAGACAAGAGACTAATAGCAACTATCAATCAACAATCTGCTCAGAGTTTAAGTCTTATAGCAACACTAGCTTTTCAGTGTGTTCATTCTCAGCCAAGGTGTCGACCAACAATGCAAATAGTGTGTGACAAACTTGTCACAGGAAAGCTCTCACTAACCAAACCTTTTGAAGAAGTTTCAATAAGGATGATGTTAAATTAGGAGCTGTAACTTATGTAGCCCTGATACATCATATTGAAAGCGAGTTTGTTGTCCAATCACTTCCACTTTTCAAATTATCACCGATGTCTACGTATAATTGTCGTGTATAGTGTTCCGGTGTATGTTAGATTACTGCTTCATAGATTATAACTAGTCTATACAATATCATCCTACAAAAATGCACTGGTTTGCAATTTTATACCAGTAACTATATTAAGGAAGTACAATGAAAAAATGGATATGTATATAAGGCTTATGCAGGACTGTGTTTGCAGAGTCTAAGTTTTTTCCTCATTCTGTTAATCACATATTTTTATTTTTTTTATTTTTTTGAAAGGGCTCAATTTTATTAAGCAATACCCGCACAAGATGCACTAGGTACGCAAGGAAACAAAATACAACAAGGGCCGGATATACCCGGAACGCCCAAAACCACCAACCGCCAAAGGCGAAATAAACCACACACAACTCCCACAGATGACAAGAGTTATGGCCCTGCAATTCGGAAAACCATACCAAATTTCAGAGGCATAGCAAAACCATACCAAAATTACATTGATTTTACTTCAACATTTGTGACTCCAGAAAAACCTTATCAGCATTATGAAAAATGCTTAATATAGTGAAAATACATATCACGAACATTTCACGAGCGTCAGCATTATTATATGCTTTGAGTTTTCAGCTAAATCTGACAAGCAAGCAATATATCATATATGTATTGCTAATACTTCAAATTAAAGACGTATTGATGTCCAACAAGCTTTGGTATTACAACCAATTCATCACCCTTAATCACACCTTTGAAATAACTTCACAATTAAGGAATAGTCGGTTCGACGTTTCCTCCACACAATCAGAAAAACAACATCTCATTGAGCTACCCGCATCGAACAAGTTTCTCTTTGCGAGAATTGATCTCGTTGGAATATGATCAAGAAGAACCATCCAAGAAAAGGCCACCACCTTCGAAAGTGCCAAACTCTTTCAAGCGTAACGGAGCACAACCTCCTCCTCCAAACTAACTCCCTCCTCTCCTCTAGTAACCACAACTTCTCAAGAGGCAAATAACAACATTTTACCGAGAAACACCCCCCCCCATCTGACTTCCAAACCGAAGAGTCCTCTCCATCCCCCACCACAACCCCTCTAAGTCTCTCTCTAAGTTACTGAACAAGCTCAAACTCCCATACACACAAACCTTTACGCCACGAAAAACTCCACTCTCCCTTCTCCCTTCCAACTTGCCATAATTCCCCCAACTTGATGTCTTTATCATTAGTTACAGTAAAAAGATGAGGGTAGAAATCACGTAGAGACTCATTTGACAACCAAGTATCTTTCCAAATTCTAGTTCTCATACCATTCCCCAAACTCCTCTCTAATTCCCTATTAAACCACCTTACTCCTCCCACCACCTCCAAATTCATCAAATCTCTCCACCATCTAGACGCAAAATATGGCCACCCCCCACCACCACTCTCCACCATTCCACTCAAACTTGAACCGTATTTATCCATCAGTACCCCCTTTCAAAGAGAAGAATCCTCATGAAGGATGTGCCACATCCACCTTACTAGGAGGCTTAATTTCACCAATTATCTCTAACACATAACCCCTCCTTACATCTAGGTTGGCACACCTTTCTCCATTTCAACCAACAAGTTTTCCTGCCTCCCGTCACTCCTCCCCAAAAAAAAAATTCTTTGAAGCCCCACAACCTTCTTAACCACCCTTTCCGGCATTTTAAGAAATGAGAGATAAAAGATTAGGACCAAATTCAACACTGAGTTTAAGAGAACTATTTGTCCTCCCAAACTAATATATTTTTATTCCCCCAAGAATTTAACCTTCTACTAATTTGATCCAACATAGGTTACCATGTAGACAACTTTGAAATTCTGGCACGCTAGCTTCCTGATGTTGTATGCATTGTTCCAACACCGAGACACAGATGGTATGTTGAGTTTAATGTTTCAACATCGAGCTAATGATAAACATACAGAACAAGGAAAATATAAATGGCACAGATTATTTGTTAACCCGTTACAAACACACCTACTTTGGGGGCTACCAAGCCAGGAAGAAAATCCACTAGTGTATTCCTAATTCTAAGTTCTCAGCAAACTCCAAGTTTACAACGTATCACCTAGATACTACCCATGCTGACTTAAGCCTAGGAACTCCTAAACCTGAGATCCCATCTCACATCCACTTAATCACACACCCTGTGATTACACAAATACAATCAATATGATGAAGACACCTTCAGACACAAACTAACTCTGTACTTCAAGGCTTAGGAGTAGTTTACAATATTACAACTCAATAAACACATTCCTAAACTTGCATCAAGGAGACACAAGAAAGGCTCACAATTAACAGAGACTTAAAACGCTAAAAATTCTATTTTTGATATGATGGCTTTAGTCCAGAATTAGGTTTTTCGTCCTTCCATTTATACTCTGAAGCAGTACGGGCTTGATCTTCTTGTTTGGCTTCAGAACCAAGCAGATCCATGAACTGACCCGCTCACAAGAATCAGATCCAAATAACAAGTTTCCTAAAATGTTGGAACAACTTTAGGAAATAAACACAAAGCTGATTCTGGTTAAAAAACGCGTCTTTGCCCACAAGTAAAAAGAAGTGGATTCCTCAAAAAATTAAAGCGCATTAATTATAGCACGAAATCCGGGCACACTAAAGTCGTACCCACATGTTGAAACATTGGGTCCAACATCTTGCTTGTATATTTGTTTTAGCAATAATGAGGCCAACATACAAATATCCAACAATCTCCCCCTTTGACAAATTTTTGGCTAAAACAATCTGTGATCATATAGACAAAGTAGAGGGATACCACACATACATTTTTTGCTAAAACAATCTTTGATGTTAGTTATAACAATATCAATTATTTATTTCCGTTCTGGATGGGAGAATTACCCGAGTTGAAGGTATTGTCTTTAAGTAACAATGAATTCCATGGAGAAATTAGGTGCTATGGCCACATGACATGCACATTTTCAAAGCTTCACATCATTGACCTTTCACAATGAGTTCTCTGGAAGTTTTCCATCAGAAATGATCCAAAGTTGGAAAGCAATGAAGACTTCCAACGCAAGTCAATTACAGTACAAGTCTTACTCATGGTCGACGTCGAGCAATGGAGAACAATATCGTATGTCACAAAATAAGTTTTATTCGTTCACAATGTCAAAAAAAGGGTT
The DNA here is from genome assembly GCF_051527215.1 of Medicago sativa. NCBI lineage: Eukaryota > Viridiplantae > Streptophyta > Magnoliopsida > Fabales > Fabaceae > Medicago > Medicago sativa. The sequence continues at coordinate 8,439,207 of NC_140755.1, read as the reverse complement.
GGCCAGGGTTTATGAGAAGCTTCAAGAGTTTTACAGCTTGATAGCCATTGATATTTCAAGCAACAAAATCGGTGGAGAGATACCACAAGTGATAGGCGAGTTGAATGGTCTTGTTTTGCTCAACTTGTAAAATAATATGCTTACTGGCAGCATTCCATCTTCCTGAGGGAAGCTTTCAAAACTTGAAGAACTAGATCTTTCTTTCAACCGTCTTTCAGGGAAAATTCCTCAACAGTTGGCACAAATCACCTTTTTGGAGTACTTAAATGTGTCCTTTAACAATCTCACAGGTCCTATACCACAAAATAATCAGTTTTCTACAATCAAAGATGATTCATTTGAGGGTAACCAAGGTCTGTGTGGGGATCAATTGTTGAAGAAGTGTATAGATCATGTCGAGCCTTCTACTTTTGATGATGATGATGATGATGACGACTCAGGATCATCGTTCTTTGAATTATACTGGACAGTACTTCTGATTGGATATGGCAGTGGGCTTGTTGCTGGAGTGGCATTGGGAAACACTTACTTTCTGCAGGTATTTGCATGGTGTAGAGATTGCCTTAGCGTTTCAGTTATAATTTTGCTTAATAAGATTTTTAAGAGACATTAATGAGTTGTTTTTATGTTATAGCTTAAAAGGGTCTTGTGAGTCGAATGCAATAAAGATATTAGTCCTCTCTATTTATGGTTCTTATTTGTTTTAGTTTCCTTCTGTTCTTGTAATTGCATATTGTAAGAGTTTCCTTTGTATGTAAAAGCAATAAAGTTGTTTGAAAGAGCGTGCATTGAATTACATTTTGGTATTTCATTGAGGTATATATAGTCTTCTTTTTCTGCTAGTTATTTTCACTTCAAAATTGCAGTTGTATTAGATTATGCAATATTTAATCAATTTCTTCATTATATGAATTTCTTCATAGTTGTACAAATTATTGTCTCTAGCTAGGCTTAAATGCTACATCAACTTCTATAGGTACGTAGTTTGTAACACCCCGTTCTCCCAACAACGTAATATTAATAAATAAAATCAGAGTAATCACACAACGGAGTGTCACACTACTTTTCAAAATTTCATAAATAGAAAATATCTATTTATTTAAATACCAATATTTAGAATATCTTAATAAACTGCAGCGGAATAGTTCTTTAAAAATATAATTTCAACCAAATCCTACGTCAACGAAATTATTGGCACAAAGGCCTCAACGTAATAGACATTATCCTCAACAATAATAAATCCAACAACGAGGTATTTTCAAAATATGATACATAAAAGAAATGAAGAAGACATTCGCGACGATCCCCATCATAATATGTATCAGAGCCCTAGACACTTGAGTCAATCAACCTACAAGCCATCATTACCTGCACATTACCCACGGTCGAGGCAACATATACGCAGAAGGGGTGAGAAACTTATCCAATAATAATAATATATAATTCATCAAATTAATGAAAACAACAAAGCATATCACAACAGACATCATTAATAATGTATATAAATAAATACATAAGCAACAACATAATTATTTTCAGCAACAAGGTACAACAACAACAACAACATTATCCACAACGACACCGACAACTCGACAATTCGACAACGACAACAACTCGACAATGCTACAACGACAACAACAACCCAACAATGCTACGACAACAACAACTAATGCATCATGCAGGTGGTACCAATCTACGCGCGTTGAATGCTAAGCATTCCAGGGCATAAGCCCCCAACAAATTGGATGGTTAAAGCATCCCAGGGCATAAGCCCCCAACAAGTGAATGATAAACATTCCAGGGCATGAGCCCCCAACGGGTGAATGATGAACATTCCAGGGCATAAGCCCCCAACAGATGTGAGTATGCAAATGGACTCAACTTGTGTATATCAACATACAACTTCAACAACGACAACAACGTATGTGCCTAAAACAATTATGACACACTCCCCAACTTCGACATCGGATGATACAACGACATCAACAACGGAAATCAACAACATAGCATATATATAAATCAATTACATTCATCTCAAAGTCTAAAACATCCCCCAAAAGCAATTAAGTTTTGATCAATAGAACATAAGTCAAATATCCGTAAAACACCTCAACTAAATCCCTAACACTTAAGTTTGAAGTTGGGAAACCAACCATAAGTTTTTGGACTAACTTGGGATTAGTTATTCTAAACTTTCTTAAAATTTTCTGAAGACCCACCTGGACTATTTTTATCATAACTCAAAATCTACAAATCTTTTCCACTCCAAACCAGGGCCATTTTAAAGCTAACTTAATTATCTACAACTTTCATGTTTACACCGAAAGCTAATTCAAAACAGAAACGGGTGAAAAAGACGCAAGAACGCGAAACAGAAAATGCTGTCACTGGACAATTTCGCTAATAGCGGAAATTGAGCTAATAGCGAAAATGTTCCAGAGAGTTTCGCTAATAGCCAAATTCTGGCGAGTTTTTCATCTACTGTTACGATTTTAACACCATTTTCACCCCAAAAACCCAATTTCTGATCCCCTAATCACCCAAAATGAATTAGAACAATGTTTACAGGTTCTATATACTACATATCAACCAAAACAACATAGAAACATGCATCAAACAACACAATTCATCATATTTTCCTCAATTAACATAAAACTTCTAACCCTAAAACCAAGAACAACAATTCATCAAATTTCAGAATTATATACCATGATTATTGAAAGGAATCCCACCCTTACCTTATCTCAGCAAATTCTACAGCAAAAATTGGTTGGATCCTCTCTTCCTAGCTCTTCTCCTAGCTTTCTCTTCCTTCTCTCCAAAACCAGTTTTTCTAGAGTTTTCACGTGAAAAATGTTTTTGTTTCTGACTTTCTGTTTTTACTGTAAACTAAAACCTCTCTTTTCTCTTAACTCCCTTAATTTCTATTAATTCCTCATTAATCCCCTTAAACCAAAATAAACACTATTTCTATATTATTTCTATTTCTCTTACTATCTTATCAAATAATAAAACAATATTCATTCAAATAAAACACAACTCCATAAATCATATAATAAAGTAGCATCACAACATATATCACATAAAAATCATATAAAATATATATTTCACATAAAATCATATATATAACAAATAAAGTCATATAAAAATATTCACACATCTACTAAAAATAATAGAATTAAAATGGGGCATTACAACTCTCCCCAACTTAGAGAATTTCGTCCTCGAAATATTACCTCAAGCAAACAACTCAGGATATGACTCCTGCATCTTATTCTCCAACTCCCAAGTAAGACTTTCACCAGTTGCTTCTCCCCAAACAACCCTCACTAGAGGTATCACTTTGCCTCTCAACGTATTCACCTTGCGATCATCAATCCTCAAAGGTAAAGTCTCCACCGTAAGGTTGTCTCTAACTTGCACATCATCTCTAGGAATAACATGTGAAGGATCTGCTACATACTTCCGAAGTTGCGACACATGAAACACATCATGCAAGTTCGAAAGATGTGGTGGCAAACCAACTCTATAAGCCACCGTGACAATTCCCTCAGATATTTGATAAGGACCAATAAATTTTGGAGTCAACTTCTTGGACTTCAATGCACGACCCACACCGGTCATAGGAGTGACTCTCAAGAACACATGATCACTCTCTTGAAACTCAAGGTCCTTCCTACGCTTGTCATGGTAACTTTTCTGTCGACTCTGCGACGCTTTCATATGTTCTCTTATCATCTTGACCTTCTCCGTAGTCTGCTGAACTATTTCAGGTCCTAACACAACACTTTCACCCGACTCAAACCAACATAAAGGAGTTCTACACTTTCGACCATATAAAGCTTCAAAAGGTGCCATACCAATACTCGAATGGTAACTATTGTTGTACGTGAACTCTATCAATGGTAGGTGACTGTCCCAAGCTCCACCTTGCTCAAGTACACACACCCTCAACAAGTCTTCTAATGATTGAATCGTTCTTTCTGACTGACCATCTGTTTGCGGATGATATGCTGAACTCAACTTCAACTGAGAGCCCAAAGATTCTTGTAAGCTCTTCCAAAATCTCGAAGTGAACCTCGGATCTCTATCCGACACAATACTCGACGGGACACCATGCAACTTCACAATATTATGAATATAAATCTCCGCCAACTGAGCTACTGAATAGGTGATATTAATCGGAATAAAATGTGCCGACTTCGTCAATCTATCGACAACGACCCAAATGGCATCATGCCCTCTTTGAGTGGTTGGCAAACTCGTCACAAAATCCATGGAGATGCTATCCCATTTCCATTCCGGCACATCTAATGGTGTCAACAAACCAGCAGGCTTCTGATGTTCAACTTTCGATTTCTGACAAGTCAAACACGCATAAACAAATTGTGCGACATCACGCTTCAACCCAGACCACCAAAACAGTTTCTTCAAGTCATGATACATCTTTGTAGCTCCTGGATGGATACTCAAGCTACTTCTGTGACTTTCTTCTAAAATCAACTTTTTCAATTCATTATTATCAGGGATACAAATCCTGCCTCGGAATCTCAACACTCCTTGATCATCAACCTGGAAATCACCATCTGCAGTCTGATTACTAGCAACCATCAAGTCTACAAATTTCACATCAACTTCCTGTGCTTCCTTGATACTCTTCAAGAAATCATTATTAATCTTCAACATACCCAACTGCACACTCTGAGGTGCCAATTCACAAACAAGACTCAAGTCTCTAAACTGCTTTAGCAATTCAAATTCTTTCACCATCATAGCCGACATGTGCAATGTTTTCCTACTCAAGGCATCTGCAACCACATTGGCTTTACCCGAATGATAATTCAAACCAAAATCATAATCCTTCAACAACTCTAGCCACCTTCTCTGCCTCATATTCAACTCCTTTTGATCAAATAAATATTTCAGACTCTTATGATCACTAAACACTTCAAATCTGGAACCGTACAAATAGTGCCTCCAAATTTTCAACACAAAAACCACAGCAGCCAACTCTAAATCATGTGTAGGATAATTCTTCTCATGTATTCTCAATTGTCTCGAAGCATAAGCTACTACCTTGCCATCTTGCATAAGCACACCACCTAAGCCCAACTTGGACGCATCACAATATACAACAAAAGGCTTATCTGGCTCTGGTAAATTCAGAATTGGAGCCGTTGTCAATCTCCGCTTCAACTCATTGAAATTATTCTCACACTGAGCATCCCACACAAAAGCTTTACCTTTACAGGTCAACTGAGTCAATGGAAGTGCTAACTTCGAAAATCCTTCGATAAATCTTTTGTAATAACCAGCCAAACCAAGAAAACTTCTGATCTCCGTAACTGACATAGGAGTCTCCCACTGTGATACCGCTTCAACCTTCGACGGGTCAACTGCAATACCACGACCAGAAATAATATGGCCAAGGAAACTTACTTCACTTAACAAGAACTCGCATTTTGACAGTTTTGCATACAACTTCTTTTCTTTCAGCACCTGTAAAACAATCTTCAAGTGTTCTGCATGCTCTTCTTCATTCTTAGAATAAATCAAAATATCATCAATAAATACAACAACAAATTTATCTAGAAAAGCATGAAAAAATTCTGTTCATATACTCCATGAACAAACCAGGCGCATTAGTAACACCGAAAGGCATCACTTTATATTCATAATGCCCATACCGTGTCCTAAAGGCCGTCTTCTGCATATCTTCATCCTTCACCTTAATCTGAAGGTAACCTGACCTCAAATCGATTTTACTAAACACACGTGCACCCACTAATTGATCCATCAAATCGTCAATTCTCGGAAGTGGATACCTATTCTTTATCGTCACTTTATTCAGCTGACTGTAATCTATGCACAATCTCATGCTACCATCCTTCTTCTTAACTAGCAACACAGGCGCTCCCCAAGGTGACACACTTGGCCTTATAAACTTCTTATCAAGCAAGTCTTCTAATTGTTTCTTCAACTCTACCAACTCCGAAGCTGACATACGGTAAGGAGCCATCGACACCGGCTTCGTACCCGGCACTAGTTCAATCGAAAATTCAACCTCCCTCTCCGGTGGCACATCCGGAATCTCATCAGGAAAAACTTCAGGAAATTCATTCACAATGGGCAGTCTATCAATTATCGACTGATTCTCTACAGACAAATATGCCATCAAAGAAAACATCAAGCTTCCATCATGTTCTAATTGCTTCAGCTGCTTGGTAGATAAAAATTCTGCTTCACTCTCTTCTTCAGCAGAAGAAAAGTACAACGTCTACTAAAAGAATCAATATGAACATGGTTGTACTCCAACCAGTTCATACAAGGGGTTACACAACAAACAACAAACAGGACAACAAGGACAATACAAAATTGTCACACAACACTACTAGGCTCGACACGACTCTACTAATTGGCCGGACGGACCGACTTGCTCTGATACCAACTGTAACACCCCGTTCTCCCAACAACGTAATATTAATAAATAAAATCAGAGTAATCACACAACGGAGTGTCACACTACTTTTCAAAATTTCATAAATAGAAAATATCTATTTATTTAAATACCAACATTTAGAATATCTTAATAAACTGCAGCGGAATAGTTCTTTAAAAATATAATTTCAACCAAATCCTACGTCAACGAAATTATTGGCACAAAGGCCTCAACGTAATAGACATTATCCTCAACAATAATAAATCCAACAACGAGGTCTTTTCAAAATATGATACATAAAAGAAATGAAGAAGACATTCGCGACGATCCCCATCATAATATGTATCAGAGCCCTAGACACTTGAGTCAATCAACCTACAAGCCATCATTACCTGCACATTACCCACGGTCGAGGCAACATATACGCAGAAGGGGTGAGAAACTTATCCAATAATAATAATATATAATTCATCAAATTAATGAAAACAACAAAGCATATCACAACAGACATCATTAATAATGTATATAAATAAATACATAAGCAACAACATAATTATTTTCAGCAACAAGGTACAACAACAACAACAACATTATCCACAACGACACCGACAACTCGACAATTCGACAACGACAACAACTCGACAATGCTACAACGACAACAACAACCCAACAATGCTACGACAACAACAACTAATGCATCATGTAGGTGGTACCAATCTACGCGCGTTGAATGCTAAGCATTCTAGGGCATAAGCCCCCAACAAATTGGATGGTTAAAGCATCCCAGGGCATAAGCCCCCAACAAGTGAATGATAAACATTCCAGGGCATGAGCCCCCAACGGGTGAATGATGAACATTCCAGGGCATAAGCCCCCAACAGATGTGAGTATGCAAATGGACTCAACTTGTGTATATCAACATACAACTTCAACAACGACAACAACAACAACGACAACAACGTATGTGCCTAAAACAATTATGACACACACTACAAGAAAACTTGAATTTAGCTTCCGATTTTAGAGTCGGCCCCCGACACCGAGGCTAATATTGTTCAGGTAGAGTCGGCCAAGCTCACTCTATATGAATTTATGATTTTTCTTTCTTTTTAAATAATTTTAGAGTCGGCCTAGCCGAGGCAACACGTTTGGGTCCCACATATTAATTTTTATAACAAAATTAGAGTTGGCCTATCCGACTCCATTCTTTTTGCTAATAAAATTTAAATTTATATAAAAATTACTATAAAACTATTTTTATTCCAGTCAATGAAAATTTTACCCTAAATTTTTTCCCACACTTTTTTCCCTCTCTTTAATCAGTAAAAAAACACCAAAATATTTTCCCTTTTTTTTTTTTCACACTTACTCACTAAAAAATTAAATTAAATCATTTACCAAAATAATCTCCACCACTCATCTACAAACCCTATCACTTTTCATCATACTCAATACTCATCTCTCTTCCTAGAATCATTTTTCACCACTCAGCTGCTTCTCACCGTGCCCTTCACCCACCGATTCACAGTTCTTGCTGGAATCACTTTTCACCACTCAAAATAACTTACTCAACCCAAATCCTTCATTAATCACACTCATGTATGAATATGGGATGAAAAAACTGAGATGTCTAGCGAGGCTTTTGTGTCTGTGTCTAGGTGCGTTTTTGGTTATGTTCTGGGACGTATGGGATAGTTGTTTCTGGTGTGACTGTCCGACTGGGTTGTTGTTCAGCGTGTCAGCTAACAGGTAGCAGCAGGGCAGTTTTTAGCTATTGCATTTGCTGTTTTCGGTTGTGGGGCAGTGGGGTGAGGCAAGGGTATGCATTTGTCTACTGGCTTCGGCTTGGTTGGTGATATGTATGTATATTTTAGCCTCATTTTTTGCTACATGTCTTTTGGTGTGTTAGTTGTTCCGTATATTTGCGGCACCAGTTGATTGTATTTCTGTTTTTTCCGCGAGTGTTAATGCTCCTTGCATTTTCCTCAACGTGAATAATATTTGGCGTTTCAAAAAAAAAAAGAGATGTTGTGTAGCTAATCCAACATTTCGAAAATATTACTATAAAAATCGTTCATCCGTATTCGGTGTGTGTTTTGAAGTTGTCTCTCCTTGAAATTCTCGTAGCATGTTTTCTCCAATAATAACAAATATGATTTTATTGAAAGGTACCGGCGGTGGTCTTGTGATAGGAGGTGTGGGGTTGTTTCACTTTCACTGTATTTTTTGTTTTAGAAATTAGAATAGAATCTTCTTGGCTCTTCAACGTGTAGAGAGAGTGTGAAGTTTGAGAAGTGTGTGATGATGAGTGAGTTTATAATTTGTTTGTTTTTTTTTTTGGTGAATTTTGGTAGTCATGCATAGTGGATTAATGTGTTGTGTAAGATGCAAAACATTGTAGGGATTGTTGGATTAAAAGAAAAATATTATAGATAACTCAAAGTTTTCAATCTTTTTTCTTCTATTATTTTCTGCTCAATATGCAAATTATATTTTTATATAATTTACTTTTTTTGTAGCAGTTTAAGAGACTTTCTTTAGTATGTTCATATTTGGAAAAGTTTTATTGTATTTTCATATTTGGGTAAGTTTAATTGAATTGTTAAACATTTAAAATTATATTTTCATTCTAGCATCCAATGTGTGATTTTTTTTCATAAGATTATATTATGCATTAGTTTGTGTATGACTGCCTGATTAAATGTTAGTTTTATCATGAAAAACTATAAGCAATGGACATTTAATAATATTGGTTCCTGTGTTATCCCCAATTTAGCTTCAATACTCTGACATTGTTGAACTTAGGTCCCTTTCCTTAGCTGCTGTAGGTTCTTTTCTGTGTTTACGCACTTCATCAGTTCAGAAAAGGTGTAAGGAAGTCGGTGATAGTTTAAATTTTTTGGTGCATTTTTAGTAAAAACAGTATCAACCATTCATAAATTTGACTGATTAATCTTTTCGAATTTGTTCCTTTCAACACTCATTCACTTCATTATGGTTGGGTATTAGAAATCATTATGCTGGGTATTAGAAATCATTGACTGCGAATTGAGTTTGCTATGGTTTCCAACAACTTCAGATTAAGACAAGGCATTTTGTGATTATTAATACTTTCCTGCTTGCTCTGATAGTCATATCTTGTCTAGATGTTCATGTAAATTATAAATCTGAATTATGAAGTTTTTGGAATGTGAAGTTGTGTTTGGTTTAGTTATTTACTGATTTTGAATGGGGAAAATAACTCAAATTTGAATAATCTCTTTTTACCTCTTGTTTCAGCTCTCGCTCGCAACTCTCGCTTTACAGCCCTTGGTCTTCAACTGTTGTCCTGTCCTTCGTCTATCTCTTCATCACAGGTAATCTTCATTCAATTTCCTGAGCAAGTTCCTCATAATCCGTTGAAGCATATATTTTGCATATATTTTATCGGATTAATCTATGTATGCAATACATGTAGTTGTTACTGTGGTAGTATCAATTGAGCTTTATACATATTTTGTTTGACATTTTTGACAAACCACTATTTAGTAGCACTATTTGGTTGCAGTAGCAGTAGGGGTCTTGTGGTCAGTGGATCGGTTTGGTTTTGTGTTGGTGCTGTCTGTGCGTGCTTTGCTTTAACGATAGGCCATTCCGGTGTTTCTTTTCTTGCTGTCTGCTGCTGTTTTAGCAGATCACAGCAGCTGCTGCTGTGATTTTTCCCTCCCTGGTGCGGCTGCATTTTGGTATTTTGGTGTGTCCCTCTTTGGTTTTGCGTTTAGACTATAGGGGTGGGAACATGGAACTGAAATCAGGTGCCTTGAATTAGATTTCAGCGTCATAACTTTTATCACTTGCTTGGCTTTTCTCTTTTGTTGGGGTTTCGCCGTCTTTGCCTTCGGTGGCTTTTCGGTGTTTTTTAATTTGGTGGATGTTATGCCTATATGCAACATCTTTGTAGTTTTTTCACTAGCAATCCAAAGTTTACACAATTTAAGTTTTAGTGTAACTTTATTTCTGGAAGTTATGGTAATCTTCATAAGTATCTTACTCCCAACAAGATGGAATATACAATAGCAACGATTCGATCATGGCAGAACTGTCCTGTGAGTTGTGTGTAGCTTGCTGATCTGGTTTGGTGCCTTTTTGTACGCTGCATACTGATCTGGTGTTTTAGATCAGGGACTTCTGTTTTTAGTTTTGTGTTGCGGCTATAGTGGTAGGTGGGGTGTACTTGTGTGCTTCCTGGTGTAGTTGTTTCCTTGCCTTATGAATGGGTAGAGATTTGGGGTTGTGGGTTTGTGTACAAGCCTTTTCCTTTCCCAGCTTTGTATTGTTGCTTTGCTTCACTCATTGATCACTTCTTGTGTTGGTGTAGTTTTAATAAATTTTCCACTAAAAATAAAAGAGGCAAATGTTTAGAGTCTAGTCAGTTGATGCATGTCACTCTAGGAAGGTGGTATTTTATTAGGATTGATTTTCTTTTCATAGTCTGTTTTTTCTCTATAGCAATTTTACAATTGTTATAGCACTTTTAGACAATTTTGTATAATTTTATAATAAACGCACCCAATTTTTGCTTCATGTCTTTTTGTTTGTTGTTTCAGATCTTGCTTTGCATCACTCTTCAACTCTCGTCTTGTCCTCCGTCAATCTCTTCAACTCAGGTAAACTTCATTCATTCTCATAATATCCTTATAATCCAATGAAACATATATTCTGCATTTAAAAAAGAAAACAGATTAGAAAATGCACTCTGCTCATGTTTGTTCTAAATTTAATATTGGCAGGTTTGCTAAATCCCCAATTTTAGTTTGATTTCTATTTGTTCTAAACTTAATATTAGTTTGTTTGCGTATGATTCAGGATTTAGTAGGATTTAAAAATTCAGAATTTTTTAAAAAAGAAAACAGATTAGAAAATGCAATTTGCTCATGTTTGTTCTATATTTAATATTGGCTGGTTTGCTAAATCCCCAATTTTTTAGAAAATGCAATCTGCTCAATATGATCAAACTTTATAATTAGTCCTCTTCACATATTTTGCCTAAAAATGATAAAATAGTTATCATTTTGGAACCTGGAATAGCAGATATTCTCATCTTTTGACTAAACATGACATAATAGTTTAGAAGTGAGCTTCTGATAACTTAGTGACTAAAAAAAACCCATAAAGACAATCACTTTTTTAGTGATTTGTACTTTTTTTCTAACTTATTTTGTGGCTGACAAGTTAATTGTTAGCCTTATAGAAAATGGATCGTTCTTGGATGTACAATAGGGTAAATGCTAATAGGCACGGATTGAAAAAAAAGTATGTCTGTGGTGTTCAAAAATTTGTGAAGAGGGCTTTGAAACAACCGATTTGTATATGTGAGGGAGGGATAAGGTGTCCGTGTACAAAATGCAAGTGTACCAAGATATCTACACCTGTGAATGTTAGACTTCACTTGTACCAGAATGGATTTCAACCAGAATATTGGATTTGGACTGAACACGGAGAAGTGAAACCCAGTGTTGATGAGAGTGGTGGTTTGGGTAGTAACGACCATGTGCATCATGACGACCAATTTGATGCGATGGATCAGATGTTGTATGATGCTTTTAGGCTTTATGAAGATGTCCCCCATGCAAATGCTAACATAGGAAATGAGATATTGGCCGAGGATGTGTTGCCTAATACAAATGCTAAACAGTTTTATGACAAGTTGATATCCTTCAACAAGCCCATCTACGAGGGGGCTACCGAGTCTAAGTTATCCATATCTGTCAAACTTCTGTCAATTATGGCTAACTGGCATGTTCCACAAAAAGGTATAGATTTTTTTGCACAAATGCTTAAAAATGTATGCCCAGTTAAAAAATGCTTTCCTGAGAATTGTTACCAAGCAACACAGCTGGTGTCTAAGTTAGGGCTGAAGGTTGAGAAGATTGATTGCTGTAAGAAAGGTTGTATGTTATATTACAAGGATGATAGTAAGTTATCTGAGTGCAAATTTTGTTCTGCTACTAGGTTCTTTCCTCGTAGGATTGGTATGGGAAAGTACAAAGATGTCCCAGCGAAGAGAATGTTTTATTTCCCTATCATTCCTAGATTACAAAGATTGTATGCATCAACCGGGTCTGCATCTGAAATGAGATGGCATAAGGAAAATAAAAACAATTCAAACCAGCTTCGCCATCCGTCTGATGGAAAAGCATGGAAACACTTTGATGAAGTATATCCTGAATTTGCTAGGGAACCAAGAAATGTAAGGTTAGGTTTGTGTTCAGATGGATTTACTCCTTACATTCAAGCGTCTGCTGGTCCGTATTCATGTTGGCCGATAGTAGTTACCCCTTACAATCTTCCCCCCGAAATGTGCATGACAAAACCATACTTGTTTTTGGCTTGTCTCGTACCTGGACCTAACAACCCCAAAGAAAAGTTGGACGTCTTCTTGCAACCATTGATTGATGATTTACAGCAATTGTGGTCCAACGGTGTTTTGACCTATGACATATCCACTAAACAAAACTTCATAATGAAAGCGTGCTTAATGTGGACAATTAATGATTTTCCGGCCTATGGTATGTTATCTGGATGGGGAACACAAGGTAGGTTGGCATGCCCTCATTGCATGGGAGACACAAAAGCTTTCTACTTGACAAATGGAGGCAAGAATACTTGGTTTGGTTGTCAACGTCCTTTCTTGGCAGCTGATCACCCTTTCAGAAAAAGTAAAAGAAGTTTTATAAAAAATAAGGATGAGAAAAAAGGTCCACCTCACATTTCCACAGGGCAAGAGATATGGGAGGCAGTAAGTATCTTTCCAAAAGTGACCGAAATAGGTTGGGAGAAAAAGCTGAAAGAGTTGAATAATTCTAGAAAAGATTATAAGTATGGAGTTCATCATAATTGGAGAAAACGAATTATTTTTTGGGACCTTCCATATTGGAAGGACAACTTGTTAAGGCACAACCTCGATGCGATGCACATAGAGAAAAATTTCTTCGATAATATATTTTACACTGTCATGAATATTAAGGGCAAAACAAAGGATAATGAAAAGGCGAGAAAAGACATGGCTGAATGTTGCTTTCGTGGGGACTTGGAGATGCAAGCTTTATCTAATGGAAAGATGGGTAAACCAAAGGCAGGTTACACTTTGACCAAATCTGATGCCAAGCTTGTTTGTAAATGGCTTAAGGAATTGAAAATGCCAGATGGCTACGCTTCAAACCTTGCAAGGTGTGCCGATGTCGAAAAGGGTGTAGTGCATGGGATGAAGAGCCACGACGGTCATGTTTTCATGGAGTGTTTACTCCCAATTGCATTTCGTTCCTTACCAGATTTGGTTTGGAAAGCATTAACCGAGATAAGTCAATTCTTCAAGGATCTTTGTTCCAATACATTGACGATGGACAACTTGGTTAAGCTGGATTAGAACATTGCAATTATCCTATGCAAGTTAGAAAGGTTTTTTCCACCAGGTTTCTTTGACTCAATGGAGCATCTTCCAATCCATCTTGCCTATGAAGCAATGCTAGGTGGTCCTGTGCATTACCGGTGGATGTATCCATTTGAAAGGTAATTGTTGTGGTTGATTTTATTGAGATTACATTTTTATTATAGCATTATAAACATGGACTGATCGAATGTGCAGATTTATGGGAGTCTCAAAGCGGGCAGTGACAAATAAGGCTAGGGTTGAAGGTTCCATATGCACTGATTATGTACACCGCGAGATAGCTAATTTTTTAGCTCATTATTTTAGCTCATTCAATTTGGTGCCAACCACAAGTTTAAGTAACAATTCTCGTTCAAAAAGTGATGTTATCCATCCTACATTATCCATCCTACAGAACAGTGGTCGACCTAGTGGAAAGTCTGGAAAACATTATCTGACTGATGAAGAATGGAAGTCTGCTCATGTACATGTCTTGATTAATTGTGATGAGATTAAACCATATCTTGAGTAAGTATATATGCATCATAAAAAATCAATCATGATCTTCATATATACAATAACATATATTTACTTGTGAATTGTGTGATTAATGTCAGTAAATTCTTGGAGGATCACTCAATCAATATGGAAGACTCTTCAGGACGTATACATACAGAATTTCCCATATGGCTGGAGAAATATGTAAATGAGAAGGAAAATGGAGTGACCAACAACGATATAATTGCCTTATCTCGTTATCCTTCATCAATGGCAATATCATGGAATATCTATTTTGTCAATGGGTACAAGTTTCACACCGAGGCTTGGAGCGAAGGTAAAAAAAGTGTCAATTGCGGAGTGCACGTAAAGGGTCTTACTGAAGGAGGAGAAGATGATTATTATGGAAATATCAACCATATCTATGAACTAGATTACTTTGGTTTGAAGGACAAAGTTGCACTTTTTTATTGTGAATGGTTTGACCCAACAAGAAATGCAGGCACAAAAGTTCACCCACAATACAAAATTGTCGATATTAAGATGGATAAACGTTATCGTCCTTATGATCCTTTCATTATTGCACAAAAAGCAAGACAGGTGTATTATGTTCCCTATCCAGAAATGTGTACAAGCATGCGTGGATGGTGTGCAGCTATCACAACAAAACCAAGGGGTCATGTGGAAATTGACAACATAGAGGATGAAATGCCTTATCAGTCTCATGACACGTCACCTGTTCTACCCATTCCAGAAATTGAAGCAATATCTTGTTTACGTGACAGCTCACAAGCAGACGCGTTTGATGATTGACCATTAACCAAATTGTAGTGAAGGGGAGAGGACAGTGATTGAAGATGCATTTTAGTATTAGATGTATTTTGTATTAGATGTATTAGATGCATTGCAAACCACTAAAGCTTATTATATGTATTTTGTATTGCACTATCCATGTTGTAATTAAGTAACTTGCTGATTTTTTTGTCAAATCTTTATGTTGTCTTCATTCTTCAATTAATTATTTTCTTGTTATTTTTTTCTGTTTATTTTTCAATTGAAATTGTGTTCATTATAATGACTTATATTTTATGACAACAGATGACTAACAAAGGTGGCAGCAAGAAACTAAAGACAGATCCTACTAAGGGAAAACGAAGGATATTGCCTCCGGGAACACTTAATGAGCAGCGGAATCTGATTCGTCAAAAGAAATGTACCACACAAAAATTTGCTCAGGGCTCTACAGCCCCGTATCAACCTCGTGTACCACCTCAGATTGCAACACCAAATCAGATTGAGGCACCGACTAAGACTACAGTACCGACTAAGGCTTCAGCACCAACTAAGTCTGTGGCATTGGATAAAACTTTAGCACCGGCTCAGATTGTAGGACCAACACCATCACCTATTCATTCCTCTACCCCCGAGGTATTCACGTTTATGCCGACTCCAAGTTTAGGCTTTGAATCAATGGTTAACAATTCACAACATGCCTCACGCGAAGCTTTAGCAAATGAGGATGTGCAACAAACGTACCATGATGTGGATGACGATGACAATGACAATGAGGATGAGGATGAGGATGAGGAGGCTGAGGAGGAGGAGGAGGAGGTGGTGGGCCAAGGGAATGTTCCTCAACAATTGGAAAGGAAAGATGATAAGGGGAGGATCATTATACAACCTTTTGGTAAAGGGTAAGTTACATGTATGAAACAATTTTAAATCACCTCATTTGTTAGTTTAGATATTTAGTGTTTCTGCATGTGACACTGTTATTTGCATTTTTCTAATTATTTATGATTGATTAGTAACTCCAGATGAGTCTTTTGATACTATGCAGACTCGTACCTGCATATCATGTTTCAAAAGCCATTGGCTATGCCATTCGAAAACAGTTTTATAAACCTATCCATTCTTGGAGTCAACTCGCCCCCAAGTCAGAATATGAAGCAGTTAAAGCACTTTGGTTTGAACGATTTGGAGTAAGTATTTACCAGCTAGAAATTATTTTGTCGATTTGAATGTGTCAATCTTTGCTAATGAAAGATAAATTTGGTTTGGAAATATAAAAAGGAATTATTATATTAATTTGTTTTAATTTCTGTCCTGTGTAGAAATTGTGAGCCAATACTTGGTGGTGTATTCCGTAGAAGTTTGCAGGACATGTACAACTAGTTTATGTTACACAACCATTTTGCTTGTAGAAATTTTGAGCCAATACTTAATGAATGTTTACTTGTTGAATTTGCAGGAGAAGGTATCTTGGGATCCTCGTGATCAAGGTTTTGTCTATCGCGTGTTTGAACAAAAAGGAGCTAAACGACTAACAGACATGCTTACAAAGGCAAGGAAGAAAGGGCGGCCAAAATGGATAAGTGTTGAAGCTTGGACTGGTCTTGAAACCAACTGGAAAACAAACCCTGCTTTTTTGAAATCCTCCGATCAAAATAAGACAAATCGAGCTTCAACAAAAGGTGGTGCAGTCCACACCTCAGGCCGCAAGGCTCATATTGATGTGGCGATTGAGCTCGTAAGTGAAAATGACAATTTGAATTTGAAGACTTGTATCTAAGTTTTCTATTGATGTTGGCAAAACCTATTGGCACTCATTAATGAAAACTGACTTGTGAATTGTTTATACTGATTGTTTATGTACTGATTATTTCAATCTTTTATGATTTGTAGTCCAATAATCTTCAAAGGGATTTGGACCCTGATGAATTATTTCTATATACTCACAAGAGGAAGACTGGTGAATGGGTTGATAGTAGATCAAAGTTGACCTATGTAAGTTATTGACTGTATATATTTTTTGACATTCATTTGGCTACTGCTAGTTTCTTTTAGTAATGTTGATGAGTTTTCTTTTAATTCTTTTGTATGTTGTCTCATTTTAGTTTTTATATTTGATTGCATTTGCCTACTTGGTTGCTTAATGCTATGCTTAGAATTTTACTCAATTGCATTGTTATAACTAACATAATGATCAAGGCCTTGTTTACATAATAATATTAATATTTCTATGTATTTATGATTTGATATGTATGTGCATATAATACTAGTAACTTTTTATTTGTTAATCAATAATTGATAACGATAACTTTAGACTTTAAAATGAACTCGCTTTGCCAATATGGTGCGACACAAGTTATAAATATTTAGGAGTTATAAATATTTAGGTCCCGTAACCATTTGGTATGTATGAAAATATCAACTCTTTATTTGTTAATCAATGATAATGATAACTTTAGACTTTAAAATGAGACAATTTTACCACCATGGTGTGATATAAGTTTTACTTGAATCTCTGTTCTTTGAAAGGTGTCAGCTTCTTAAATGAATTTTTCATAGATCAATTGATTAATTTTTGCAGATTAAATTAATCAAATCCATTTTTAGAAGGTATTGGTTTAGTTTCACTATGAGACTAGCTTTATGATGTATACTCAATTATAATAATATCAAAACAGATCATGAGTAATCGGTTTTTGCCAATGCAAATTCATACTTGAGTCAAAGTTATGAGTCTTTAATTGTTCATTAGATCATGACCAGATATACGTACCGACTTCCCGTAAATTTTGATCAGCAAAATTTTCCTGTCATTTGCTTACGTAAAGTTTGACTTTTAGTTTTTATATTTTATTTTATTTGCCTACTTGCTGTTGTTACTAACATAATGATCAAGGCCTTGTTTACATAATAATATTTGAGATTTAGTTATGAATGATTATCACTGGTGTACATTTCTGTTTTTTGAAATTTGTTCATATGGATTGTGATGGTTGGATTAGTTTTGTAACAATGTTGTAACCATGTGAATTACCTATAAATAATGCCTGACATGTTTTTTCGGTTAACGAATACCATGAAATATTTATATATTTTTTCTTTATTGAGCAGGAATCATTTAAAAAGAAATTGAGTACGGTACAAGCCCAGACTGATGAAACAACTGGAGATGGTGTGCAAGAAGTTGATGGAGGAACAAAACTTAGGTTGTGGACCGAGTCTGCAGGGGGTCGTACCCGTGGTCGAGTTTATGGTACAACAGACTTATCTGTCAACCTTCGGCGTGGGTGCACGTCATTTACTCAAAAATCTCAAGATCATCATGGTTCCATGTATGATATGTCTTTGGAGGCTGAGAGGGCAGCTAGAGTTAGAGCCGAGGAGAAGGCTGCTATAGCCGAGAAGAAGGCTGATGAGGCATTAGCTCAATCACAAGTGGCTATAGACCTAAACAAGCAATTGATGATTCAAATGGTTGAATTAAAAAAATTTATGATGGAGCGCGACCGTCGTTCTGGTAACGGTTCATGTAGTGCCACCCAGCCTCCTTCACATCCTCATTATGATGATAACTTGGACGACCAATCATTGCATAGTGACTCTTGACTTTGGTTGTTTTAGACTAGTTTTTAGTACTAGAACGACTTTTTTTGGACGTGCTTATTTTGTTGGTAATATATTATGACATGAGCATGCTACTGTGGTCGTAACTTTGATGTTTTGTAGTTTTAGGCTCTTTTGCAGTATCACAGCAGTAGTTAAACTGAATTTGTTTCTTATGTTAGCACAATATTACTTTTTGTAGCTTACTTGATGTGCTAACTAGTTTAGTGGCATTATGGCCAAACATGATATAAATTGAAATATTTAGAAGATTTGTGGTATTATTATGCAAAAGAGATTATGAAACCAAATGATTTGCTCACAGGGTAAATAGCAAAAAAAAAAAAAAAAATTAATACTAGCCTCGGTCATACCGACTCTAACAATTTATTTGACTTTTTATGATTGGACTTTAGCATCCGGTAGACCGACTCTACTAAATAACCTTGACTTTTAGAATTTGACTTTAGAGTCGGTTCAACTGACTCTAAGATTTAGTTGACTTTTGGTTGACTATAGAGTCGGATGGCCAACTCTATACGATTTAGTTGACCGGCGTAAAGTTGACTTTAGCGTTAGGTAAGCCGACTCTAAACTCTTAAGTTAGCGTCGGATAGGCAAACTCTAAATCATTTTGTTGACTTTTTTATTTTGAATTAAATAGCCTCGGCTGAGCAAAGAGTTGGTTTTAAACTCGGCTTGACCGACGCTAGGTTAGCCTCGGATGCAAAACAGCCGACTCTATTCAGTAGCTTCTAATTTTTTTGCCTGCACCCGACACCGACGCTAATCCGACGCTAAATCGTTGATAGCGTCGGTTTTTGCCCAGTTAGAGTGGGTTTTTGGCCGACTCTAAAATGCTGTTTTCTTGTAGTGACACTCCCCAACTTCGACATCGGATGATACAACGACATCAACAACGGAAATCAACAACATAGCATATATATAAATCAATTACATTCATCTCAAAGTCTAAAACATCCCCCAAAAGCAATTAAGTTTTGATCAATAGAACATAAGTCAAATATCCGTAAAACACCTCAACTAAATCCCTAACACTTAAGTTTGAAGTTGGGAAACCAACCATAAGTTTTTGGACTAACTTGGGATTAGTTATTCTAAGCTTTCTTAAAATTTTCTGAAGACCCACCTGGACTATTTTTATCATAACTCAAAATCTACAAATCTTTTCCACTCCAAACCAGGGCCATTTTAAAGCTAACTTAATTATCTACAACTTTCATGTTTACACCGAAAACTAATTCAAAACAGAAACGGGTGAAAAAGACGCAAGAACGCGAAACAGAAAATGCTGTCACTGGACAATTTCGCTAATAGCGGAAATTGAGCTAATAGCGAAAATGTTCCAGAGAGTTTCGCTAATAGCGAATTTCTGGCGAGTTTTTCATCTACTGTTACGATTTTAACACCATTTTCACCCCAAAAACCCAATTTCTGATCCCCTAATCACCCAAAATGAATTAGAACAATGTTTACAGGTTCTATATACTACATATCAACCAAAACAACATAGAAACATGCATCAAACAACACAATTCATCATATTTTCCTCAATTAACATAAAACTTCTAACCCTAAAACCAAGAACAACAATTCATCAAATTTCAGAATTATATACCATGATTATTGAAAGGAATCCCACCCTTACCTTATCTCAGCAAATTCTACAGCAAAAATTGGTTGGATCCTCTCTTCCTAGCTCTTCTCCTAGCTTTCTCTTCCTTCTCTCCAAAACCAGTTTTTCTAGAGTTTTCACGTGAAAAATGTTTTTGTTTCTGACTTTCTGTTTTTACTGTAAACTAAAACCTCTCTTTTCTCTTAACTCCCTTAATTTCTATTAATTCCTCATTAATCCCCTTAAACCAAAATAAACACTATTTCTATATTATTTCTATTTCTCTTACTATCTTATCAAATAATAAAACAATATTCATTCAAATAAAACACAACTCCATAAATCATATAATAAAATAGCATCACAACATATATCACATAAAAATCATATAAAATATATATTTCACATAAAATCATATATATAACAAATAAAGTCATATAAAAATATTCACACATCTACTAAAAATAATAGAATTAAAATGGGGCATTACATAGTTCGGTTAATCTATGGCAACTGAAATTGTCTAGTCTTGTAAAGCATAATTCACAGCTCAACAAAACTTGAGATGCTTGAACTTAGTGATGTGACAATCCCATTCAAAAAGTTATGTGACAATTTCATCTATTTTACACTCAAAAATCTAATTTCTCTGCAAGCACCATCTATTGATAGGCTCCAAGAGTTTTGCACTAAAATTGCAATTAATATTTCAAGAAACAAAATCATGGAAGCTTTGCTCAACTAGAAAGGCTCCATGAGATACCAAATGTCATAGGCAACTTGAAAGATTTCGTTTTGCTCAACCTCTCAAACAACTAACCTTGAAGCACTAGATCTACCTCTTAACAGTCGTTCAGGGTGGAATGGAAAGCAGTTCCGATTGGGTATGGCGGTGGACTTTTTGCTGAATTTCAAAGAAATAATTTTCTAAGTCATCTCTATTTATGGTTCTTATTTGTTTTAGTTTCCTTTTGTTCTTGTAATATTGCATCTGCACCAATATGTTGTCCATGATAGTGCACAACTTATATGCCTTACGTTATCAATTTACAACCTTTCTCTTAATAACTCAAAAAAAAATTTCCATTAATAACGAAAATATTATTCTGAAATAAATAACCTTGATAGTTTATTCATGAAGGAGCAAAACTATTCTCCACTGATTGGTGAAAGCAGCAACCCATAAACTGAGCTCAAAATTTGTTCCTGAAACGCATGGACAAGTCCTGCACAATCAAGTAATTATAGAAACTAATCAAGTAATTTATTTTCTTCTTTTGTTGTTGTAATTGCCTCTAGTATGAATGTGCTTTGTATGATGTTTTGTTGTTGAAAGACTTGCAACGAAGGTTGTGAATTACTTGTAATTCAGATTTGAGATTTATTAATTGATCAAATCATTTACAAAGAAGGAAACTATGCGAGTGGAATAACTTCTAGTTTTATCGTGGATGCCTTTGACTATATTCCCAATATAAGTTCTAGTTCCCAAATCCTTGCGATTCAACATTCTGATGAGCTCTTCATTATCACTTTCAAATTTAACCCGGCGAAAACAACAATCAATCGCCATTTGCGCAGATTTATAGAGCACCATAGCTTCCGCCTTCTGCCATGGTTGGATCTTCAAACCCTCGCATTATCCAGGTAGAAGATGCCAACACCTCTCTGTTGCTGTCACGGTAGATTGCACCCATGCCCCAGGTGCCGCTGCGAGCTAGTTTAGCATCTGTGAACATTAATATTCTGTGTCTAATGCCATTACTCTAGTTGACTTGTTGCTCAAGAAATGATAGTTTGTATTTTTAAACGATGATTCTTGTTATAATTTGGAATAAAGAATCTCTTTTAAAGGGCTCATAAACTTGATTTCTGTATTAGAGTCGAGTTATTTGGAGATGCCACTGTTTGAGACTCTTGTGGTGTTTAATCTTTAATAACTTCGTTTGGTATTAGATTGGTTATTTACACCATTACCTTTTTTCTTTAAAAATTAAAAATGTCATCCAATCCTTACAACATGTATTTGACACTAGAAAGTAGTATCAAGGTAGTAATTGCAACATTTATTTATAGTTCCAAAAACTCTCTCAATGTATCAAGGCATCCTTGCAACACCTCTAGAAATATTGTGAACTTCAGTAAGATCTTGTTTGTTTTTGTTGAATGAAGATTTAGTAGATTTCATAAATTATTGATTCAATTTTCGGCTTATTATTATTCTTACTAATTCAAGGGTCTAGACTTGATGATAACTTGTAGTACATAAAATTATTGATTTTTTCTGATGGATGATGACTCACCTCTTGCAGAACCATATCCATTGCGTACCACAACAATTGTGGAGAAATGTACCCTTAAGCTTGTTGATGATTACAAGCACATGCTATGCCAAGCTACAGAACCCTTGTCAACCTTCTTAGAGTATATCACGTATGTGAACTTTGCTTGCCTGTTCGCTCTGTTAGTGTATTTACTTGAATATACCACAAATCTCTGTAATACCAGCACTTCATATTGGAAGTGTGTCTGGTGTCTGACACCATCACGTGTAGTTAATTACTTCCATTTTCTCAAATCATTACTGGTGTTGTTATTTCAGTACGTGTCAAATTTGGTTCTCTGTTATTCAAACTGAAATTAATTCTTTTAATTTTTTACTCTGCAGATATGGTCACATGATAGACAATGTTGTTTTGATTGTTATTGGCACCTTGCATGAGAGAGATGTCCAAGAACTTCTAGAAAAATGCCATCCACTCGGCATGTTTGACAGGTACCCTGATTTCTGTGCATTGTACAATATATTGATGTTGGCACATAGAATATTGATTTTACCCTTTTTTTCATTTCCGGTGGGATTCTCCTCAGTATTGCCACTCTGGCAGTTGCTCAGAATATGCGGGAGCTTTACAGGCTTGTTCTTGTTGACTCTCCTCTTCCTCCATACTTCTCTGAGTGCATTACATCTGAGGTAAATCATCTATCCAGAAAATATTTGTTTCCCTCTATTTTGTTCAACATCAATCAGTTTGTTGTGTTGATTGTTGTAGAATTGTTGTTCAGTTGCAAAATCTGAAATTTATATATATTTACCCCATGTTTATATTTGATTAGTTTATTTAATTGATGTATCTGCTCATGGCTCTTGTTTATTTGTAGGACTTGGATGACATGAACATCGAAATAATGAGGAACACTCTTTACAAGGCATATCTTGAAGATTTTTACAGATTTTGTCAGGTGAATCCCTTTTGTGATTTCCAAGTCTCTTTTTTGTCAGCTATTTATTTGTATTCCCTTGTGATTTCCTCCTGACAGTCATCAATTTCAATGTTATTCACAAACAGAAACTTGGTGGTGCTACTGCTGAGATAATGTCTGACCTTCTAGCTTTTGAGGCCGATAGAAGGGCTGTGAATATTACCATAAACAGGTAAATCACTCAGAAGGTTTTGTACAATCTTTTTCGTTTATCTGGATACCTGCATAACTAGCATCCATGGTTTCCACTTTGCGCAGCATTGGAACTGAGCTTACCAGAGATGACCGTAGGAAGTTGTACTCTAACTTCAGTTTGTTGTAAGCTCTAATCCTTCAGTTAAATATTTTTAATAATAAGAAAAAGAAAATCAATATACTGCTTTGTAATGCTTATTTTACTAATCACCAACTTATTTTTAACAGCTACCCATATGGTCATGAGGACCTGGCTGTCTGTGAGGACATTGATCAGTTATGATTTGCATCGTAATTGTGTTCAACGTTTGGTTTGTTGCATTGCTGATGTACAGTGTTTTCCCTCTTTCAATTTGTATGCTTCTTGGACCCTTCTAGATTGTGTTTCTTAGGGAAGTAGATTATTTATAGATTTTTTTATTAGTAGCTAAGTCAGTGTAATGTGCTGCAACTATATTATTCCTCTTATCCCTAGTTTAATTGCCGTTGCATGACCTTAAACCTGTAACGCCAGGAGACTGCCCTACTTGTAGATGATTCTTGTTTTAGGGATCCTTTGAAACTTTCATTTCATTTTTTTGAGCACTTTCATTGTTACTTCATTTGTAATTTTATTAGTTGTTTTTGGCTACCAATTTCTTGTTGGTATCGGCCCTGAAATATTTGAGATTCATCATTGTTGTCTATAACATCCACTGATTGGATTTCTTTTAGTATTGCTTTTTTAGCCTTAATTTTTTTACATGGTTGCCCGCGTAGGTTCGTGCTGTTATGGAAAAATACCCTCCTTATCAATCCATCTTTGCTAAGTTATCCTATGGAGAGAGCCAGATGCTTGACAAGGCATTCTATGAGGAGGAGGTCAAGAGGCATTGCTTAGCATTTGAGCAACAGGTTTATTTTTTAAAAGTTCAGAATATCATAATATTAAGCTGGAAGGATATTGATTGCCTTAATTATAAATGTTTTTGTATAGTATACGTATGTTTTATTCATTCACTAAGCCATCCTAATTTGTCTATATTTGCAGTTTCACTATGCTGTTTTCTTCGCATATATGAGGTTAAGGGAGCAGGAGATCAGAAATCTTATGTGGATTTCAGAATGTGTGGCTCAGAATCAAAAGTCGAGAGTTCATGACAGTGTTGTCTTCATATTTTAGTCTGATTGATTACTCATTGTTATAGCTTGTATGTTCGTTTCGACAAATTGTTGTGTTCCTGCATTCTACACCTGAGTTGCCGATCATTAGAGACTAGAGAAGATTGTGATACAAATAAGTAAACTCTTCTGTAATATAGATGGGAGATCTTTTGTCAAATTTGATTAAATTATGTTCAGATTTAAAAACACTTATATTGAATTTGTATGTTGTGAATTGTGATAATAAATTTTCTTATGAAATAAACTTTGATAGATTTGTTGAGGCATCGCTTTCTTAATGTCTTTCTTATATTATATAGATGATTGGGGGGCAAAGCTTAGTAAGATTGCCGCATTTTCTATAAGTGAATTTCTTATCTCACCTTATTTGCCTCTCGCGTGCCCAACTGCATTTTGGATTGTATCTTTCAAAAGCATAAAATACGTTTAAAATCCCCCCATTTTTCGGATTTTAAAATCCCAAAATAGGGTGAGAAAAGAAACTGTCATACTATAGTCTCTTGCTTGATTAACTCTTTTTGCATCACCCAGAGTCTATTTGGGAAAGAAAATTTTGCGCTGTTATTTTTCTTCAGCAATACAAAATACAAAATCCTTCGTATTTGAGAAAGTTCAAAAATTGCATTGGATGGGAGTTTAAGAGAATTTAGATAAATTATTTAAATTCAATTTATGTTATTATAGAAGTCTCAAAATTAAACATATTAATGTTAGTATATTTAATATTATTCTCTACAAACATAATCTCTCAAACAAAGAAAACGTCATATTTCTCTCTAGTTTATTTGCTTCCCAATTCTCAAAACCTTCTATCCAAACAATCAAACAGACCCCGAATCATAGTAAGAAATCTCAGTATTAGGACAGTACAAATTTCTTTCATTTTTCCAAGTATCTTTTCCCTAAAATGCGTTTTTTTAATAAAAAAATTGTACATATAAAATAGTTAATTTTTCAATAAATTTGTGCAAGCTCTTACATGGTTCTAGATTGAATTTTATGCATAAAACCAAATAATAAAATGTTGACTATATGAAGGGAGAAAACAAATTGGTATGTCCGTATGAAATAAAATTGCACAGGAACAATTGACTAAGTCAATTAAATTGTTTTCCAAGAATGCAAGTAGCAATAAAATCAGAGCAAATTGCTGAGTCAAACAATAGAGACAAATGTACAGAAAATTGGAAAACAAAAACCATAAATGGACAGAAAATGAAATTTGTGGAAGATAAGAAAGCCTCCCTACATGATAAAACATCAAATAGACCTTGTGTATTGGATTGGCCACATAATTTGATTAGAGATCATATTATGTTACATCAAAGTCTTGTATAATATGCATTGGTCTGAAATAAATAAAATAAAGATTAAATAAAATTGTAGAATCTACGATAAGAGCCAAGATGCAAATACCTTCCTGGAATTTAAGGAAATAAAAGAGACAAAGTATTTTTGGAGTTGATCAAGTTAGTCCTAAACCAAAATGCACGGTCGATGATAATCAAATTCACTAGAAAACATTTTCATTTACTATAAGAATCACTTAGCATGTGTCTAGCATTTCATCCAAAACTTTCAGTTCAAAATATTAAAATACAATGGTGTTTCTCAGGTCTCTTGATTTGTTAGTAAAATTTCTTTTCCTTTTTTCACTTTTCTCTTTCACATTTACTACATCTTTACCTCACATTCAGCCAAAGTGTCATCAATATGAAAGCCATGCCTTGTTGCAACTTAAGGAGGGCTTTGTCATCGATAACTTAGCCTCTGATAACCTTCTCGGTTATCCAAAAACAGCATCTTGGAATTCCAGCACAGATTGCTGCTCATGGGATGGCATTAAATGTCACGAGCACACAGATCATGTGATTCACGTTGATCTTAGCAGCAGCCAACTCTATGGTAAAATGGATGCAAATAGCAGTCTATTTCTCCTTGTGCACCTTCGAGTTCTTGATCTTTCTGACAATGACTTCAATTACTCTCAAATCCCATCCAGGATAGGAGAGCTTTCACAACTAAAATTTCTAAACCTTTCTCTTAGCTTATTTGCTGGAGAAATTCCACCACAAGTTTCACTGTTGTCCAAGTTGCGGTCTATTGATCTAGGCTTTAGAACAACAATAAATCCTAAAGGTAGTACTTCCAATTTGTTGCAACTTGAATTGTCCAGTCTCAGAAGCATAATTCAAAACTCAACAAAACTTGAGATCCTTTTTCTTAGTTTTGTGACTATTTCATCTACTTTACCAGACACACTCACAAATCTAACTTCATTGAAAACACTATCTCTTTACAATTCTGAATTGTATGGTGAATTCCCAGTTGGAGTATTTCATCTTCCAAACTTGGAATATCTAGATTTGGGATATAATTTAAATCTCAATGGTAGTTTGCCTGAGTTTCAATCTAGTCCACTCACCAATTTACTACTTGACCAGACAGGCTTCTATGGTACACTGCCAGTATCCATTGGAAAGCTTAGTTCCTTAATTGTCCTATCAATTCAAGATTGCCATTTCTTTGGATACATTCCTTCTTCTCTTGGCAACCTCACACAACTCATGGGGATATACCTTAGAAATAACAAATTTAGGGGTGACCCTTCTGCATCCCTGGCAAATCTTACCAAGCTAAGCGTCTTGGATGTTCCTTTGAATGAATTTACTATTGAGACCTTCTCATGGGTAGGTAAGCTTTCATCATTAATTGCCTTGGATGTATCCTCAGTCAATATTGGCAGTGACATCCCATCATCTTTTGCAAATCTCACCCAGCTAGAAGTATTAAGTGCAAAAAATAGCAATATAAAGGGTGAAATTCCATCATGGATAATGAACCTAACAAATTTAGCTTTTTTGAACCTACCCATTAATTCTTTGCATGGAAAGCTAGAGCTTGACACGTTTCTGAAGCTCAAAAAGCTACTTTTTCTAAATTTAGCATTCAACAAACTGTCATTGTACAGCGGAAAAAGTTCTTCCCATATGGCTGATTCTCGAATTCAATATTTACTATTGGATTCATGCAATTTAGTTGAGATTCCAAGATTTATAAGAGATATGGATGAACTGGAAGGTCTTACGTTGTCATACAATAATATAACATCGATACCCAATTGGTTGTGGAAGAAAGAAAGTCTACAAGCCTTAGATGTTTCCCATAATTCATTGACAGGAAAAATATCCCCATCCATATGCAATCTCAAATCACTCACAAAACTTGATTTAGCGTTCAACAACTTAAGCGGCAATGTTCCTTCATGTCTTGGAAACTTTAGCCAATCTTTAGAAAGTCTAGCTCTAAACGGGAACAAATTGTCTGGCCCCATTCCTCAAACATACATGATAGGAAATTCCCTTCAGCGGATTGATTTTAGCAACAACATTCTGCAGGGTCAGTTGCCAAGGGCGTTGGTAAATAGCAGAAGCCTAGAGTTCTTTGATGTTAGTTATAACAATATCAATGATTCATTTCCATTATGGATGAAAGATTTACCCGAGTTGAAGGTATTGTCTTTAAGTAACAATGAACTTCATGGAGACATTAGGTGCTCTGGCAACATGACATGCACATTTCCCAAGCTTCACATCATTGACCTTTCTCACAATGAATTCTCTGGAAGTTTTCCATCAGAAATGATCCAAGGATGGAAAACAATGAAAACTACCAACACAAGTCAATTACAGTATGAATCTTACTTGAAATCGAACAATGCAGGACAAATTCGTACAACAACAAATATGTTCTATACATTCACAATGTCAAACAAAGGGTTGGCAAGGGTTTATGAGAAGCTTCAAAATTTCTACAGCTTAATAGCCATTGATATTTCAAGCAACAAAATCAGTGGAGAGATACCACATGTTATAGGCGAGTTGAAGGGTCTTGTTTTACTCAACTTGTCAAATAACCTTCTTATTGGCAGCATTCCATCTTCCTTAGGGAAGCTTTCAAACCTTGAAGCACTAGATCTTTCTCTCAACAGTCTTTCAGGGAAAATTCCCCAACAGTTGGCACAAATCACCTTTTTGGAATACTTAAATGTGTCCTTTAACAATCTCACAGGTCCTATACCACAAAATAATCAGTTTTCTACATTCAAAGGTGATTCATTTGAGGGTAATCAAGGTCTGTGTGGGGATCAGTTGTTGAAGAAGTGTATAGATCATGCAGGGCCTTCTACTTCCGATGATGATGATGATGATGACGACTCAGAATCTTTCTTTGAATTATACTGGACAGTAGTTCTGATTGGATATGGCGGTGGACTTGTTGCTGGAGTGGCATTGGGAAACACTTACTTTTCGCAGGTATTTGCATGGTGTAGAGATTACCTTGGCATTTCAGTTATAATTTTGCTTAATAAGATTTTTAAGAGACATTAGTGAGTGTTTTTTTGAGTCCAAAGCAATAAACATCTTAGTCTTCCTTTGTATGTAAAAGCAATTGTAATTGTAATTGCATATTGTAAGAGTTTCCTTCTGTTCTTGTAATTGCATATTGTAAGAGTTTTCTTGTAATTGCATATTGTAAGAGTTTCCTTTGTATGTAAAAGCAATAGAGGTTGTTTGAAAGAGCATGCATTTAATTACATTTTGGTATATATAGTCTTCTTTTTCTGCTAGTTATTTTTATGACACTTCGGATGAATTAAAGGAAAAAATGTAGTAATTATGAAAGAGAACAATGAGTAAAGGAAAAGAAACTGTACTAAAAAAACATGAGACCACAGAAATACCATTCTATCTTAATCTTTTAAACTGAAACATTGAGATAAAATACTAGTCATATATTATCAGGGATGTTCATCAAACTGATTAGGATTTTTGTAAATTTTTTATGACACTTTGGAATCACTCCTGGAATCCTCTAAGTAATCCAAAAACAGCATCTTGGAATGGCAGTAAATGTGATGAGCATAAAAATCAAGTGATTCACATATAATAGAAGCCATATCTAAGGTAAAATTGATGCAAATAGCTGTCTCTTTCGCCTTGTACACCTTCAAAATCTTGATCTTTCTAATAATATTTTCAACTACTCTCGAATCCCGCCAAAGATAGGAGAGCTTTCACAACTAAGATAACTCTGAATCTTTTCTCATACCATAATTTTTGGAGAAATTTCATTACAAAATTCACAGTTGTCCAAATTGTTGTCTCAATCTAGGCTTAAATGCTTTATCAACTCCTATAGGTAGTTCAGTTAATCTATTGCAACTGAAATTGTCTAGTCTTGTAAGCATAATTTAAAACTCAACAAAACTTGAGATGCTTCAACTTAGTCATGTGACAATCCCATTCAAAAAGTTCTGTGACAATTTCATCTATTTTATGAGACACATTAAAAAATCTAACTTCGCTGCAAGCAATTGATATTTCAAGAAACAAAATCATGGAACCTTTTCTCAGATAGAAAGGCTACATGAGATACCAAAAGTCATAGGTGACTTGAAAGGTTTCGTTTTGCTCAACTTCGTAGAAAACTAACCTTGAAGCACTAGATCTTTCTCTCAACAGTCGTTTAGGGTAGAATGGAAAGCAGTTCCGATTGGGTATGGAGGTGGACTTTTTGCTGGAGTTTCAAAGCAATAAACATCGAAATCTTCTCTGTTTACCCTGCACAGTACCAGAAACGTTTTTCAAATCAACAGCAAAACAAAAGGAAATAATTTGCATCAAAAAACAATTTCATGTTACCACAACTTATATGCCTTACGTTATCAATTTACAACCTTTTTCTTACTAACTTAAAAGAAAATTTCCATTAATAACGAAAAAATTATTCTGAAATAACCTTGATAGTTTATTCATGAAGGAGCAAAACTATTTTCCATCGGTGGCTGAAAGCGGCAAACCATACACTGAGCTCAAAATTAGTTCCTGAAACACATGGATAAGTCCTGCACAATCTAGTAATTATAGAAACTAGACAAGTAATTTATTTACTTCTTTTGTTTTTGTAATTGCTTCTATTATGAATGTGCTTTGTATGAAGTTTTGTTGTTGAAAGACTTGCAACGAAGGTTGTGAATTAGTTGTAATTCAGATTTGTGTTAAAAATGAGTGTCATAGACAAAGTTACATCATGTGCATCAATATGGTCTGCATCTCTCTCCTATGTTTCTATCTAAAGGGTATCAAGAGAGTCTCAAAGTGAAGGGCTTAAGCCAATTGGGAAGGAATAGGAACAAATACATAAGCGCCATCTTTACCAATTATGGTGTTTAAACTCGGGTTTGACCGGAAGGTTAGTAAGCTCTGGAAAAGGTTTGTTGCAGCCAGGGTTCGAAATCAGTTCTCCCGATTGATTCAACCATGTCTTCCAATGAATTTGTATTCGTTTTTCTACCACTTAAACTCACTTGGTTTCTCTAATAACTGTCATAAACTATCAAATCACTACCATCACATAATTTTGTCATGTATTACTTCCTAAACATAACTACCATTAGAAAGATACTCCTACTGTGAAAATTAATATGCTCTGTCTTATGCCATTACTCTAGTTGACTTTGTTGCTCAAGAAATGGTAGTTTTTATTTTCAAATGATGATTCTTGCTTTTTAGTGGAAATAAGGCTAGAATTTGAAACGAAAAATCTCTTTTAAAGGACTGATCACTTTGATTCCTGTATTAGAGTAGAGTTATTTGGAGATGCCACTGTTTGAGACTCTTGTGGTTGTATTTGTGATTAATCTTTAATTATTTTTTATTTTCTTTGGTATTAGACTGGTCATTTACACCATTACCTTTTTCAGAAAAAAAATGTCATCTAATCCTTGTAACATGTATTTGACACTATTTCTTTAGTTCCAAAAACCCTCTCAATTACTGTTGCACATCTAGAAGTAGTATTAAGGTATCATTGCAACACCTCTAGAAATAAAAGTGTAGTGTATTAGTCAATAAGTCTTAGTTTTACGGACAAAATGTTGAAATTGTTAGGCCAAAGCCAAACGTTGTGACTGAGATTCAAACCCCGACTCCTTCAGTAGCATGTGAATTTTTCAAAGTCTATTGTCATTTTATCAGTCTTCTGGAAAAAATAAACAGCAGGTATCATCAAATAAAAGTTGACTCATCAAATAAAGGAATTGGACCTTACACTTGAATCAGAGTTGGGAGAGTTGATTTGTGAGATTCGAGCATTAGGCATACACATATTATATATTATATGCAATTGAAGAAAGAATGAAAATAATAATAATTAAATATGATTACATTAGATAATTTTATTACTATGGGTGTCTGTTTGTTAGTGTCTGTGGTGTCTGCACTTCTCTGACTACTTTATAGAACATGAGCAATGAGTTGCAATTGACTACTTTCAACATATCATGATTTCCATTTAGCGTTCTAGAATCAATTATCTGTCTTTTTAATAAAAGTCATTATTCTATTGTCCAAAATTTAAGTATTAGAGGTATAAACAAGACAACTCTGTACAAAATATTGAATGCAAGTCTCTTTCTTGCAATTCTATGTTGCATCTGTAGTTATTTGTTGTTGTGTTGTTGCTCTTTTGTAAATTCATCTTCAGATACATTTCAAATCTTTTCAAGTAATTCTCTAAACAACGAAGAGCGAAGGAGAACGCTAAGTGCAGTTGGAGAAGTTGACTTGTTCCTCAAGAAATGATAGTTTTGTCACTTGGAATGAAAAAAAACTCTTTTGAAGTGCTGATTTCATGTTTTTCTTGTGTGGTATTTTCTGGCTGCTAGTCATGTGCAGCTTCCTTTTGTGTACCTATAATTGTTAACAATAAGATAAGATAAGATATGTTATTGAGATTATAATGAATGAAGATAGCTTTATATTTATATTGTGCATGAGTGTAATTATGTGAGTACACATTTTATTCTTTTATTTTTGGTAAATCCTAGATCTAATTCCTAACAACAAAAAAAAAACTGTTATTGGTGTGGATTTTATTCAATTTTTTTTGTTGAATGAAAGGGTGTATACTTAATGATAACTTGAAGTACTTAAAATTATGGATTTCTACTGATGGATGATGACGACTTACATATTGCAGAACCATCTCCGTTGCATACAACAACAATTGTGGAGAAATGTACTCTTAAGCTGGTTGATGATTACAAGCACATGATATGCCAAACTACAGAACCCTTGTCAACCTATTTAGAATATATTGCACGTATGTGAACTTTTCATTTTCTGTTTTCTCTGTTATTGTATTTACTGTGTACACACAAGTTTATACAACACTGTCACTTCAGATTGAAACTGTGTCTGGTGTCCGACACCCACCGTCACTCGTCGTTAATTACTAGTGTTGATTGTAACACCCTGTTTTCCCAACGTAAAATTTCTTAATAAAATCAGAGTTTTTCTTCACAAAACGGAATGTCACATTTCTTAAAAATCATAAAATAGATAATAATAATTATCCTTCAAAGTTCAATCATCATAAAATCTGAAACTACGCAGCGGAAAATAGTTCAACATGATAAGAGTCTTGGCACGCAGGCCTTATCAGAAAATCTCATAAATTAGTTCAACACTTAATCATAAAAAGTTCATAAAGGACACGTAAGGAATAGATATGAAAAGCAATCCCCATCCCGTTACGTATCAGAGCACCTAGACACCCGAGCCAACCAACCTACAAGCCATCAGTACCTGCAGTTACCCATACGAAGGGCAACATTTCCAGCAGAAGGGGTGAGATTTCTCAAACAATAATATTAAGCTCATAAATCATAAATTACATTTAACAACTTTAAACTTCATAAACTAGCATCATTAATCTCCTACATTAGTCACATACTTCATCTTATATCACCTTAATCATAGCATCATATATCATCATATAACATCAGTTACTAGTCATAAACATCATCATACATCATCAAATAATAATCACACACATCATCACATATATTAATCACAACATCATCACATATCGTCAAATATTAATCATAAACATCATAGCATTATCAAACATAGCATTATCATAACAACTTCATAACCAAATTCATGGTCAGCCTCATAATCAATCATCAACATCAACTTCGTATTCAACTTATAAATCAATCTTAACAACTCAACATCTTAACCTCTTAACAACTCGACATCTTAACCTCTTAACAACTCGACTCGACTATGCAACTTCTACTTCTCAAATCATCTTAGACAACTTCAACAACAACTTAGACAACTTCAACAACAACTTAGACAACTTCAATATGCATGTGGTACCACCAGGGCATTAAGCCCCCTTCGCTAAGGTCATAATTGGACCTGTCGGGCATTAAGCCCCCATCGCTAAGGTCATAAAGGACCTGTCAGGCATTAAGCCCCCATCGCTGACTATGCAACAACACAACTCTAAATGCAACTTGGACAACAACGTGAACATCTTATACAATTCCATTAAAATGGACATCTTAAATCATAACCACTTAGACCGACTTTTACATCTTAAATAAGGTCGACAACAACTTATGCAACACATATTAATTCATAGCATATCAACATCATAATATAACACATCCTTAAATCACACATCTTTATATAACACATCTTTAAATCAAATATCTTCAAATAACTCTTCTTTACATAACACATCACACATAGTCAAATAATTCATCAATTACACTTTGTTAAATAACTCATCAATTACACATCGTTAAATGACATATCAATTTCACATCATCAATTAATTCATCAATAAAGTTATAACCACCGCAAAGGTAAAGTAATAACATATGGACTCATAATAATGGTTCAAGCCTCCCAGGTGAATGATCTAAATTTGGAATCTAACCTTGTTATAAAACGCTTGTATATTACTTCCTAATAATTAATTAAAGACTATACTGTACCCCATTCTGCCTCTATAGTCATAATCTTGAAACAAACAATATTGAATATCTAGCAAAGTTTACCTCGTAGAAATCCATAGTCTAACTCAACTAAGATTAAACATGTTTCTACACCTATTGAGATAGACACCACCTTTGTAAACAACATGTAATCTTCAGGTGCTTTATAGGGCCACAATTTAATCTAAGGACTTTGATCATGCATCACAAGATAATTACGATCTCTTTTCATACAAAAAAAAAATTTGTAAAATTAAAATAAAATAAGGCTAGGATATGGGAATTTCACGTCACCATCCAGTGATGCATTTCAAGCATTAGTTTCACTTTCATTAGGGTCAATTAGGATGAAACCATTAGTTTCTAATTTTTAAGGAAAACCAATTAACTTAAGTTAGTGCCCACCTACCCATTATCTAGCTTCATTACTACCTTTTCAATCTAACCCAAGTAGGCTAGCTAGTTGGAAGCCACATATTCTCTCTTAATTATTGAAAACAAATCAAACTAGGTGTACTTATCTATAGGGACAATTTCTATATCATATTATGCATTCACGTAAAAAAATATATTGCATCACATGGTCATAATGAGTTAACTGAGATTTCCAGCCTCAATTTTGTATAACCGAACACTAATACACAATGGAATCATACTAGTTAATCCTTCAAATAAAATCAGGTAGCAAATATATGTGGGTCATGGCTGGCATAAACATCAAACAATTCCTTAGTGAAAATCGAAACAGAGAGGTAGCAACAACACAGGAACACTAATGTTAAATAAATTGCGATGGGTTTTTATTGGATTTCTCTAATCACAACAACACTAATAACAACTTAGTTTCTTCACTTTCAAATACCCATTAACATAGCAGAACACAAATTATGAATTCATCATTACCTAATCATCAATTCTCACTCAAACCCTAATTCTCATAATCTTACAAAACTCATCCTAAAACACGATAGATGTAATTTAATGATCTACAAACTTAATATTAGTGAAGGATAGTCTCACCCTTACCTTAGATTGTTTTTCTGAAATCAAAAGCAACGTTCTTCGTTCCTAGGGTTCTCTCTCTCTCTGGGTTCTCCTCTTTCTTCTCTTCTCTCTTGTTCTCCTCTTTTCCAAAAAGCGGTTTAACGTAAAAC
Source organism: Medicago sativa (assembly GCF_051527215.1). Taxonomy (NCBI): domain Eukaryota; kingdom Viridiplantae; phylum Streptophyta; class Magnoliopsida; order Fabales; family Fabaceae; genus Medicago; species Medicago sativa. The sequence continues at coordinate 8,403,198 of NC_140755.1, read as the reverse complement.
TCTTTCTAACCTAAGCTTCTTTATTTATAATACCAAATACTCTTCCTAAACCTATTTAGGCCCAATAACTTATTCTTCTTTCTATTCTAACCCCCTTCTTATTTCTCTTACACCTCAAAACTACTCTATTCCTCATAATCTTATTTATTTCTAAATTAAATATATCTCTCACAAATAACAAATATATTATTCTATTAAATACCAACATATAACATAACAAAATATCACTCATCAAAATAAATCGACTAAATCATAAAAAGACATCTAATCTCAAAACTACCTCCAAATCTACTTACTCTAATAATTCTCATATTCTAATAAATAATAGAATAATGCCACATAATAAAATACTAACACCTCATATAAATAAATAAATCACATAAATAGACTCTAACTTAATAAAAATAATTTAATAAAAGGGAGGGCGTTACATTGATGTGTCAGAATATGCGAGAGCTTTAGAGGCTGGTTCTTGTTCACACTCCTCTGCCTCCATAGTTCTCTGAGTGCATTACATCCGAGGTAAATCATCTCTCCAGATTTTTTGTTTCCTTTTATTTGGTTCAACTTCAATCAGTCTGCCGCGTTGAATGCTGTAGTGTAGTTTTATTGCATAAACCTGAAATTATCTATATCTACCCTTAATTTTGACCAAATAGATTAATGATAAAAAATGTAATGTAAAACAATCAAAATTTGGAAGGCAAATAGCTCTTGGTTGCCATCCAGAAGACAATTTTCCCACTTAACCTTTTTCATTTGGATTATGCACATGCAATAGTAGCAAAACTTTGATATTATAGGCATTAATTTCGTTGGCGTAGCTTCATATGTTTATTTCTTTGATGCATGTGCTCATGATTTTGGTTAATTTTCAGGACTTGGATGACATGAACATTGAAATAATGAGGAACACTCTTTACAAGGCATACCTTGAAGATTTTTACAGATTTCATCAATTTCAATGTTATTCCCAAACAGAAACTTGGTGGTGCTACTGCTAATATAATGTCCGACCTTCTAGCTTTTGAGGCCAATAGAAGGGCTGTGAATATTACCATAAACAGGTAAATCACTAAGAAGGTTTTGTACTATCTTTTTGTTTATCTGGATTCTGCATAACTAGCATCTCATGGTTTCCGCTTTGTGCAGCATTGGTACTGAGCTTACCAGAAATAACCGTAGGAAATTGTACTCCAACTTCGGTTTGTTGTAAGCTCTAATCCTTCAGTTAAATATTTTTTTAAAAATAAAAAATAAAATCAATATACTACTTTGTAACGCTTCTTTTACTAATGGTTGACTTATTTTAAACAGCTATCCATATGGTCATGAGGAACTGGCTGTCTGTGAGGACATTGATCAGGTATGATATGCATCTCAGTTGTGTGATATGTTAGGTTAATACATAGGTAGATAAACTGTGTTTTTCCTCTTTCAATTTGTATGCTTCTTTAGGCCTTGTAGATTGTGTTTCTCAGGTTGGTAGATTTGCTGTTATTATCATCCAAGTCAGTGTAATGCTGCAACTATATTATTTTTCTTATCTTTGATTTAAGTGTTGTTATATGACCTTAACCTGTACTTTAGAAGACTGTCCAACTTGCAGATGATTCTTGTTTTTGGCGTCTATTTCAAACTTCCATTTCATTATTTTGTGCACTTTTATCTTCTATTTTTGAGGCATATATGATTCGATCGCTTGTTACTTCATTTGTAATTTGTACTTGAGTTCGGCTACCATTTTTCGGAGGGTCTTGTCTTGTTGAATCACCATAGTTGTTTATAACATCCACTTATTTCTAGTTGATTTCTTGTAGTTGTGCTTTTTTGGGCCTTAATTCTTTTACATGGTTGCTCGTGTAGGTTCGTGCTGTCATGGAAAAATACCCTCCTTATCAATCAATTTTCGCCAAGTTATCATATGGAGAGAGCCAGATGCTTGACAAGGCATTCTATGAGGAGGAGGTCAAGAGGCATTGCTTGGCATTTGAGCAACAGGTTTATTTTTTTAATAGTTCATAGCATCATAATTTGTGGTGCACATAGCTAATCAGTTTAAATTTGAATGGTTGCTGGATCTTTTTTACTAAGTTATAAGAAACGGAAGAATCATTTCGCTGGAAGGAAATTGATTTGCCTAAATATAAAATGTTTTATGTAGGGTATGTCTTATTCATTCACTAAGCCATCCTAATTTGTCTATATTTGCAGTTTCACTATGCTGTGTTCTTCGCATATATGAGGTTAAGGGAGCAGGAGATCAGAAATCTTATGTGGATTTCAGAATGTGTGGCTCAGAATCAAAAGTCGAGAGTTCACGACAGTGTTGTCTTCATATTTTAGTTTGATTACTCATTCTACACCCGAGTTGCCGATCATTAGAGACTAGAGAAGATTGTGATACAAATAAGTAAAATCTTCTGTAATATATATGGGAGATCTTTTGTCAAATTTGATTAAACTATGATCAGATTTATAAACGCTTATATTGAATTTGAATGTTGTGAATTGTGATATTTGTAATAAATTTTCTTATGGAATAAACTTTGATAGATCGGTCTAGGCATTACTTGCATACACAACACGGAAGGGAGATAAGCTAGAAGCAATGGAATGCTATGCTACTTTTATTCCACTACTAAAAAATTAATCTCCCATATTTTTACCAGAGATTACATTCTTCTTGTTTTTTGTGTAAATTGGGTATCTTTCGCGTGCGCAGCTTAGGAGACTAATCCTTCCCCAAATGGGAGGCAAACACTCCCTAAAAATTTATCTCTCAATGAACATAAAGCAAAGAGATGTCTATAGCATAGAAGCAATGTGATGCTACTTTTCACGTTGCCCTCACTACTGAACATAAAATATCTTCCATTCCTTCAAAAAAAATAAAATATCTTCCATTTTTTCAGAACTATACAACAGGACTGTACAAAAAATTTTATTATAGAATTTTAATTGATGATTTTAAACCATTACAGATAAAACTGCATTTTGACAAGATCAAGATAAAACAGAAGTTTTTACAATGATAGAATATATACGACGATTACTATTTGTGGTCCTATAAAAATTATGTTATTTCAATTATGCATGCTTAACTTTTAATTATAATTATTTACACTTGAATAGAAGGTAAGCGGGCAACAAGCTGCGTCGCTTAAAATTATATTCAATATTTTTGTGCAAGCTCTTAAATTGATAGTCAGTTCTAGATTAAAGGTTTATGCATACAACCAAATAATAAAATATTGAGTATATGAAAGGGAAAAACAAATTGTTGTGTCTAATACGAAATAAAATTGCACAGTAATAATTGACTAAGTCAAAATATTAAATTGTTTTCCAAAATTGCAAGTAGGAATCGGAGGAAATTGCTGAGTCAAACAATAGAGACAAATGTACAGAAAATTAGAAAACAAAAACCATAAATGGACAGAAAATGAAATTTGTGGAAGATAAGAAAGCCTCACTAAATGATAAAAGATCAAATAGACCTTGTCTATTGGATTGGCCACATAATTTGATTATAGATAATATTATGTTACATCAAAGTCTTGTATAAAATGCATTGGTCTGAAATAAATACAATAAAGATTAAATAAAATTGTAGAATCTACGATAAGAGCCAAGATGCAAATACCTTCCTGGAATTTAAAGAAATAAACGAGACAAAGTTTTTTTGGAGTTGATCAAGATAGTCCTAAACCAAAATGCACGGTCAATGATAATCAAGTTCACTACTAAACATTTTCATTTACTATAAGAATCACTTAGCATGTGTCTAGCACTTCATCCAAAACATTCAGTTCAAAATATTAAAATACAATGGTGTTTGTCAGGTCTCTTGTTTTGTTACTAAAATTTCTTTTCCTTTATTCACTTTTCTCTTTCCCATTTACTACATCTTTACCTCAAATTCAGCCAAAGTGTCATCAATATGAAAGCCATGCCTTGTTACGATTTAAGGAAGGCTTTGTCATCAATAACTTAGCCTCTGATAATCTTCTAAGTTATCCAAAAACAACATCTTGGAATTCCAGCACAGATTGCTGCTCATGGGATGGCATTAAATGTCATGAGCACACAGATCATGTGATTCACATTAATCTTAGTAGCAGCCAACTCTATGGTAAAATGAATGCAAATAGCAGTCTCTTTCTCCTTGTGCACCTTCGAGTTCTTGATCTTTCTGACAATGACTTCAATTACTCTCAAATCCCGTCCAAGATAGGTGAGCTTTCACAACTAAAATATCTGAGCCTTTCTCGTAGTTTATTTTCCGGAGAAATACCACCACAAGTTTCACAGTTGTCTAAGTTGTTGTCTCTTGATCTAGGCTTCAGAGCTATGTTACGTCCTAAAGGTAGTACCTCAAATTTGTTGCAACTCAAATTGTCTAGTCTCAGAAGCATAATTCAAAACTCAACAAAACTTGAGACTCTTCTACTTAGTTTTGTGACTATTTCATCTACTTTACCAGACACCCTTACAAACCTAACTTCATTGAAAAAACTATCTCTTTACAATTCTGAATTGTATGGTGAATTCCCAGTTGGAGTATTTCATCTTCCAAACTTGGAATATCTGGATTTGGGAGATAATCCAAATCTCAATGGAAGTTTTCCTGAGTTTCAGTCTAGTTCGCTCACCAAGTTAAGACTCGATGAGACAGGTTTCTATGGTACACTGCCAGTATCCATTGGAATGCTTAGTTCTTTAACTGTTCTATCAATTCCACATTGCCATTTTTTTGGATATATTCCTTCTTCACTTGGCAACCTCACACAGGTCACGGAGATAATCCTTAGAAATAACAAATTAAGGGGGGACCCTTCTGCATCCTTGGCCAATCTTACAAAACTAAGTGATTTGGATATTAGTCGCAATGAATTTACAATTGAGACCATGTCATGGGTAGGTAAGATTTCATCATTAATTGCCTTGGATATATCCTCAGTCAATATTCGTAGTGACATCCCATTATCATTTGCAAATCTCACCCAGCTACAATTTTTAAGTGCAATAAATTGCAATATAAAGGGTCAAATTCCATCATGGATAATGAATCTTGCCAATTTAGCTTCCTTGGACCTGAGCTATAATATTTTGTATGGAAAGCTAGAGCTTGACACGTTTTTGAAGCTCAAAAAGCTAGTTTTTCTTAATTTATCATTCAACAAACTGTCATTGTGTAGTGGAAAAAGTTCATCTCTTAAGACTGATTCTCTAATTCATTCCTTACAATTGAATTCGTGCAATTTAGTTGAGATTCCAACATTTATAAGATATATGGCTAATCTGGAATTTCTTTCATTATCAACTAACAATATAACATCGATACCCAATTGGTTGTGGAAAAAAGCAAGTCTACTAAGCTTAGCTGTTTCCAGCAATTCATTGGCAGGAGAAATATCCCCATCCATATGCAATCTCAAATCACTCGTGACTCTTGATTTATCATTCAACAACTTAATCGGCAATGTTCCTTCATGTCTGGGGAACTTTAGCAAATCTTTGGAAAGTCTGGGTCTAAAAGGGAACAAATTGTCTGGCCTCATTCCTCAAACATACATGATAGGAAATTCCCTTCAGCAGATTGATCTCAGTAACAACAATCTGCAGGGTGAGTTGCCAAGGGAATTGGTAAACAGCAGAAGGCTTGAGTTCTTTGATGTTAGTTATAACAATATCAATGATTCCTTTCCATTCTGGTTGGGAGATTTACCTGAGTTGAAGGTATTGTCTTTAAGTAACAATGAATTTCATGGAGACATTAGGTGCCCTGGCAACATGACATGCACATTTTCCAAGCTTCATATCATTGACCTTTCTCACAATGAATTCTCTGGAAGTTTTCCAACCGAAATGATCCAAAGTTGGAAAGCAATGAATACTTCCAACGCAAGTCAATTACAGTATGAGTCTTACTCATTGTTGACATGGAACGATGCAAGAGACTATTATACAACAAAAGATCAGCCTTATTCGTTCACATTGTCAAACAAATTTACAAGAACCTTCAAAAAAAATTACAACTTAATAGCCATTGATATTTCAAGCAACAAAATGAGTGGAGAGATACCACAAGTGATAGGCGAGTTGAAGGGTCTTGTTTTGCTCAACTTGTCAAATAACCTCCTTATTGGCAGCATACCATCTTCCTTAGGGAAGCTTTCCAACCTTGAAGCACTAGATCTTTCTTTCAACCGCCTTTCAGGAAAAATTCCGCAACAGTTGGCTGAAATCACCTTTTTGGAATACTTAAATGTGTCCTTTAACAATCTCACGGGTCCTATACCACAAAATAATCAGTTTTCTACATTCAAATCTGATTCATTTGAGGGTAACCAAGGTTTGTGTGGGGATCAGCTGTTGAAGAAGTGTATAGATCATGCAAGGCCTTCTACTTCTGATGATGATGATGATGATGACTCAAAATCTTTATTTGAATTATACTGGACAGTAGTTTTGATTGGATATGGCGGTGGACTTGTTGCTGGAGTTGCATTGGGAAACACTTACTTTCCGCGGGTATTTGAATGGTGTAGAGATTACCTTGGCGTTTCATTTATAATATTTCTTAATAAGATTTTTAAGAGACATTAGTGAGTTGTTTTTATGTTATAGCTTAAAAGGGTCTTGTGAGTCCAAAGCAATAAACATATTAGTCCAATATTTGTTTTAGTTTCCTTCTGTTCTTGTAAGAGTTTCCTTTGTATGTAAAAGCAATAAAGGTTGTTTGAAAGAGTGTGCTTTGATATACATTTTGGTATTTCAGTGAGGTTTAATCTGAACACCAAAAAGTAGAATTATATGTCCTATATGAATTGAACTGTTATATGTAATCTTCTTCTCTGCTACTTATTTTTACTCCAACATTGCAGTTGTATTGGATTATGCAATATGTATAATGGAGGATTATACCCTGCACCAATATGTCCATTATGGTGCACAGTGCCACAAACATTTTATAAATCTCCATCAAAATAATTTGCATCAACAATCAATTTCATGTTACCACAACTTATATGCCTTAAGTTATCAATTTACAACCTTTCTCTCAATAACTTAAACGGAAGTTTCCAATAACGAAAAATTATTCTGAAATAAATAATCTTGATAGAAACTTTCCAATGAAATAAAAAACTAATATGCCTTAATTTGTCTGTTTACAACCTTATTCCCATTGATAGCTGAAAGCGGTAAACCATATAGTGAGCTCAAAATTTGTTCCTCAACCACATCGACAAGTCCTGCACAATCAAGTAATTATAGAAACTAATCAAGTAGTTTCTTTTCTTTATTTGTTGTTGTAATTGCCTCTTGTATGAATGTGCTTTGTACGAAGTTTTATGAAAGACTTGCAACGAAGGTTGTGAATTACTTGTAATTTAGATTTGTGATTAAAATGAGTGTAATAGACAAAGTTACCTCATGTGCATCAATATGGTCTGCATCTCTCTCCTATGGGATATGCCTTTCCTTTCCTATGTTTCTATCTAAAGGGTATCAAGAGAGTCTCAAAGTGAAGGGCTTAAGCCAATTGGGAAAGAATAGGAACAAATAAATAAGTGTCACCTTTACAGATTATGGTGTTTAAACTCGGGTTTGACCGGAAGGTAAGTAAGCTCTGGAAAAGGTTTGTTGCATCCAGGGTTCGAAAACAGTTCTCTCGATTATTCAACCATGTCTCCCGATGAATTTGTATTCGTTTTTCTACCACTTAAACTCAACCACTTGGTTTCTCTAATAACTGTCATAAACTATCAAATCACTACCATCACATAATTTTGTCATGTATTACTTCCTAAAAATAACTACCATTAGAAAGCTACTGTGTGTCTGTGACATAGTTTCCTATGTTGTCTAGCTGATTCAATGATATATTATCACATTATGTCTAATACTAAATTTTTGGAATCGCAAAATGTTACATTTTGTTGCCCGATCAACAAGCTTTGCTAACCCAGTATCTAAATCATCCCGCTCTTCCATTGATTTCAGTATCACTTTCTTTTGTTCTGAAGGGTCCAAACACTGTATTTGCAATATTATAGTATGAAAGAAAACTATTAATCTTCCTCTTACATATCTTTGAATACAATATATCACTTATACTTTCCAATACGCCTAATTGCTGCTTGTCGTTTTTTTAGCTCATTCTGTGCTGTGTTACTAAGGTCCTCCTACTTTAGTAGAGACAAATTTCTTCAAACACAGATTACTTTAAGCTTAAAATTAAATTGTTCATCAACAATCGTGTACGGTGTACCCTTCATTAGGAGAAAATCTCTAGATAGATTTATATCAGTGTATTGAATTAAAATATATATTGTTTTATTGCCTACCTTCTGTTTACAAAGATTAGCAGCCTGACTCCTTAAGCTTTACTCCTCGTCTTGGAACCTTTTGATGCTTTCCTCCAGGGAAGCAATGATTTCTTGAAGCTCCTTTTCGTTGGAGCTCAGATTCTCAATGTCCCTCAAATTTAAATCTTTAGTACAACAAAAGGTAAAAAGAGAGACAATAAGGAACCATCATTTTAATCTAAATCACATGATCCAAATGTTGGTAACATGCTTTTAGAGTGACATACTATCCAATAGAAGTTTCAGGCATTGAACTTCCTCAACAATTGCTGAGATATGATTTCCATATCTAGACTTCGACCAGTAATAGTGATTTTCTGGTGTCCATAAACTAGAAATTCCCAAGTTTGGGACCGCAACGACTTTCTGATCAATTAACTCCGATCCAATAAACTGAATTGCAAACATGTAGAAAAGAAATGAATAACATTGTATAACCAAATAACATTAATCCTCATTCATAAATGTATTAGCTTAAACTATTTTTCAATCAACCTATAATTCTAAATAACAAATATACAGACAAAGCACAAGAGGCATACTGAATGATCAAGTTTAGATTGGATAATCAACACCTCCTTGACAGCATCAAGAGCATAAAAAATTTGGTTCAAACGGAAATGGATACCAAGATCTCGCATCTGGTAAGAGTGATACATCAATGATGAAATATGAACCTTGTCTCCTGATGAATTTGTGTTCGTTTTTTTACCACTTGAACTCAACCACTTGGTTTCTCTAATAACAGTCATAAACTATGAAATCACTACCATCACATAATTTTGTCATGTATTACTTTTTTCTTCAGATTAACATACCATTGGACAAAAAGTTAGTATTAGACATAATGTGACAATAGATCTCTTCATCATTTTCGTCCAAAAACTATTACTTTCTCTTCAATGCTAGGTGGAATAACTTCCATCCAACTGGCCAGGGCATGGAATAACTTCTAGTTATATCGTAGATGCCTTTGACTATATTCCCAAGTTAAGCTCTAGTTCCCAAATCCTTGCAATTCAACATTCTGATGAGCATTTCATCATCGCTTTCAAATTCATCTCAGAGAAAACAACAATCTATCACCCATTTACGCACATTTATAGAGCGCCATAGCTTCTGCCATGGCTGGATCTTCAAACCCTCGAATTCTCAAGGTAGCAGATGCCAACACCTCTCTGTTTCTGTCATGGTAGATTGCGCCCAAGTCCCAGGTGCTTCTGTGAGCTAGATTAGCATCTGTGAACATTAATATGCTCTGTCTTATGCCATTACTCTAGTTGACTTGTTGCTCAAGAAATGATAGTTTTTATTTTCAAATGATGATTCTTACTTTTTAGTGGAATTAAGGCTATAATTTGGAATGAAAAATCTCTTTTAAAGGGCTGATAACTTTGATTCCTGTATTAGAGTAGGTTATTTGGAGATGCCACTGTTTGAAACTCTTATGGTAGTATTTGTGATTAATCTTTAAATTTTTTTTTTTTGGTATTAGACTGGTTATTACCATTACCTTTTTCAGAAAAAAAAATGTCATCCAATCCTTGCAGCATATATTTGACTCTATTTTTTTAGTTCCAAAAACTCTCTCAATTACTGTTGCACATGTAGAAGTAGTATTAAGGTATCCTTGCAACACCTCTAGAATTAAAAGTGTAGTGTATTAGTCCATAAGGCTTAGTTTTACGGACAAATATGCCGAAATTGTTAGGCCAAATTAACATTGTGACAGAGATTCATGCCCCGACTCCTTCACTAGCGTGTGAATTTTTCAATGTTTATTGTCATTTGATATGTCTTCTGGAAAAAAATAAAACCGCAGGGTATCATCAAATAAAGGAATTGGACCTTAAACTTGAATCATAGTTGGGAGAGTTAATATGCGGCATTCGAGCATTAGGCATACACATATTACAATGCAATAGAAGAAAGAATGAAAATAATAATAATATATGATTACATTAAATAATCTATTTGTTCGTGTCTTTGGTGTCTGCGCTTGTGTCACTACTTTATAGAACATGAACAATGAGTTGCAATTGAAACATGTATATATCATTATGGGATTTAAATTACACGTATGCTTTCAACGTATCATAATTTGCATTTACATATCCTAGCATCAATTATATGTCCTTTTAACGAAAGTCATTATTTTATTGTCCAAAATTTATGTACAAAATATTGAATGCAAGTCTCTTTCTTGAAATTCTATGTTGCATCTGTTGGGATCAAAGTCAAAAATATTGTCGATACCATCATAGAAGATTCCTCCAAGTTCATCATCACTAGCTATTTGTTGTTGCTCTTTTGTAACGTCATCCTCAGATAGATTTGAATTCTTTTCAAGTAATTCTCTAAACAACGAAGAGCGAAGTAGAAGGCTAAGGGCAGTTGGAGAAGTTGACTTTTTGCTCAAGAAATGATTGTTTTTGTTTTCAAGTGATGATTCTTGATTTTCAGTGAAATTCAGGTCATTTGGAATGAAAAAGCTCTTTTGAAGGGCTAATAACTTTGACTCTTGTAATAGAGTAGAGTTATTCGGGGGTCTCACATTCTGAAACTCTTTTTGTATTGTTTGTGATTCATGTTTTTCTTCTATGGTACTTTCTGGCTTTAACCATTTTATGTAGCTACTCAATTCAAAATTGGTCACAGCATGAATTCCTCTATATTCAATTGCAGCTATGTCATAAGCACGTGCAGCTTCTTCTTGTGTACCTATAATGGTAGATAATAAGATATGTTATTGAAATTTTAATGAAAGAAAGATAACTATATCTTTATTTTGAGTATGCAGTGTGTTATCATGTGAGTGCACATTTTTTGACGCCACAATTTATTTTGATTTTTTTAGTCATACATGATGGCATGTGAAAATATAACTTACTATAGGTTCCAAGATAGAGATATTTGTTTCCAAAAACTCTCCCTATCCTTGCTTCCCATCTACCATTATGATGGTGCCTGCAAAATATTTATTCATCAAGTATTAGTGATTTATGTTGATCACAAACAATTCATAAGCCAATTATTAAGAGTATATTAGGAGAATTTATTACCTTGCAACACCTCTGTACTTTGAGACACCTCTTGAAAATCCACTGCTCATTCTGTAAAATCAATTTTATAAAAATGTCATTTACTCATGATAGGGAGTATCAATTTTATACTATGGCAACATGCACACAAACATATATTAAGAAATTCTTCTCTTCTATTATTATTTAGTATTTACTTACCTTCTTAATGTGGCCAAGTACTCCTCTTTGGTCATAGTATTCATTATCTCTATCTCTTTCTCATAATCTGATATCTGTTGAAATTTAAAGGAGTATCAAATGATTCAGTCATCTACATCTAGACCACTCAAATTATTAGTCTTTCATGGATTTGGATTGCCAACGGTCACAATTCACGCATTCACGTAGTCAATATATACATTGATGGTCGTTGGCTCGAGATCAGACAATCTAGATTATAAGTTTGATACTTTAAATTTTAAAAAACTTGAATATGCATCGAAAGCTGAACCATCCGATTTGGATTGATCAAACAACCACAAATAGACTGACTACGTGAACGCTTGAGATTGTTGACTGCAGTCAATCCGAATCCATTATTTCATAGCTAGGTACTAACTTACTATCATCATACCAGAAAATTAGTGAAAGTTGATGTTCCCCAATACTTAAGTGCAGCTAAATCATATGCTCTTGCAGCAGATTCTTCTTCATCATAAGCCCCTACAATATTTGAAACATAATTCTCATCTTATACTTAGCTAAGAGAATGAATATATCAAATTCTTAGCTTTAATATGTAAGATACTCACCAAGGTAAACTTTTTGTTCCAATATCAAATTCCAGCCAAAATTCCAAATGGAAAACATCATAAACACGAAGTAAAAGAATGTTAGTCTTGTAAACAAATGAAAGAGCAACAATTTTAATGCGAAAACATAAAGAAGAAATTTTACCTTGCTTCCCTTTCTTCTTTTGTGTTGCGTTCCAAGAAAGCTTGTCCCACAAGTGAGCTTCAAATCGACCAGTCCATCTATGCCTGTTTACAGCTCAACTGTGATTAGAAAAATAAGCACAAGTAATTCATATCTGAACGGTTCAGATTTTGATGTATATTCAAGTTTTTTAACCTGCTAACACCGCGAAATCTTGAGCTTCTCTTTGAAGTGTTAGTTGTAGAATTTTCTCCGACTTGTTTCTGTGCCATCTTGTTACCATCATCACCTATTTTTGGTGCAGTAACATGTTCTCTTCTTTGTCTCTTAACACAACGTGCTCCTTTTACCTCTTTTCCTTCCATGGACCTTTGACTCTTTCCTAAACACATGACTTCATTTTCTATCAACATTGCCATAAATTTCTTGTGTTTATTTGATGTTGTTAATGTTAGGTAAGAAAGAGTTTGTTCCTAATTCTTCTCTACTTAGTACTGAACTTGATACAATGTGTGCAAGGTATGTGTTATATAATAGTTGTATGATGCATGGTTTTCTTGGCCTTATTATGTTGTTTTGTATTTATTGTTACCAACACAGCCAAATGATTGAAGTTACAAACAAGGGTGACGATAATTTCATGGGGAATTTTGTGTTGCCAACTCAAAGTCCAAAAGCATTTTATTTGCTTAGTGAGAATTATATTCACCCTTGCCTTAAATAAGAACTACTTTCTCAAAGTGATAATGATGTCCCAAAATTTAAGTCAAACATTAATAGAAAAATTTAACTCATTTGCTAGTAATAGAAAAATGCTAATAAGAGGTAGATATTTCCTCCCTCCCCTATATATATATTCGCTCTGTCTCGAAATGTAAGAAAACTTTAATGTATTTGGTTCAAAATTTATATTGACCCATTTTTGTTTACAAATTGAGACGGAGAGACCAAAAGTGAAGATGAAAATTTTTCGGAGGACTAAAAGTTAAAGAAAAAATTTAGAAGGACCAAAACAAAAAGTTGACATATTTATAAGGACCAAAAACATATTTAACCCTATATTATATTATGATTTAATTAGATATATCTTTATTAAAATAATTTACACTATTAATGTGTATAATTTTTTTTTAATGGTAGTTGACAGAAAAGATCCAGAATGCTTTATGTTCTATTGTGACCATATAAATAGCGACGTTGGACTGTTTTCTAATTTAATAACAGGCAATAAAAGACAACATGAGTGCAAAAAATGAAAGTTTTTTTAAATCTAGTTTTTTGGATTCATCTATTGGAGTTTGGTTACCCCACGCTATCTATAATTTACGGTACTTCCTATGATAAAAATGTGCATAAATTATTCATCCATAAGTCTATATATCATGTATTTTATATAATAATTAAGAATATACTATAATGTGAAATATTTTATATTATTATCTTATACTACATTACGTAATAAACTTAACAACTCAATGTAAATTAACTTTATCGAATTAAATAATAATTGGAAACCTTTTTTTATTAAAATAATGGAAAACTTTCATATATAATAATATGCACTGACTTTACATCGTTGTCATTTGCATTTGGACTTGAGACTCCTAGTTTAAGCAAAAGCAAATTTGCTTTCAACTTTTCCTCCCTGATAGAATTTTTTAATCTAAAAATGGAAATAGTTGTTTTTGCTAGGGTATCTAGTGGTTACACGGCTTGACTAAAGGGCCAAACAATACAAATTTAGGATGCGCTTGATTTGCTAAAAAATAGTAAAGGACATCTTCAGCTGTACGATGTTCGATTTGTAAAATTGTTTCTGAGATAGGACAAACTAGAGGCAAGGAACATGACAAAAATATAAATTTTTGTCCCTCACTAAACCACAACAAAACTTTTTGTCCCACGTACAAGTTATCGAAAATACAAAAATAGTTTTTGTCCATAAAAAATTGTATAAGACCAAAAATTATTTAATACCATGCAAGTTTATCATGTGTTGTTCTGCCTTGTGTTGTGTTGTTCTGTCTTGTGTTGTTTTGTCCAATACATATTGTTTAGCAAGTCAAACGCACCCTTAGAGTTTAGACCTTAAAACTTAGACTGCAAATGTTTGAATAAACAGTCAACTTAGTCCCTAAACTATCACTTCACAATCAATTTGGTCCCTGAACTATTAAAATCAACTAAAACGTCCTTAAATTATAAGAAATACATTAATTTAGTCTCTAAAATATTCTCTCGTCCATCAATTTAGTCCTTAGATCAGTTAACTATTAAGGACCTTTTAGTTGATTTTAAAACTTCAAGCTCCAAATTAGTGAGATAATGATTGTTTAGGGACTGAATTGAATGTTTATTCAAAAAATTATAAAAATTCAACTTAGTTCATATATATATATATATATATATATATATATATATATATATATATATATATATATATATATATATATATATATATATATATTATGATAAATAAGTTATAGATCTTCATCTAAGATGAGGGTCTCATATACTCCTAATTCAGATTCAACTACAAAATTTACTATTTTATTTGTGGACTTTGTCCAGAAGGTACCTTTAATGGAGCATCCAATACCAGCTTGTAGCCGAAGGTACCTCTAGATCATATATTTGGTTTGTAGAATGTGCTTCAGTCTATGCTTTCTCACATGTCAGCTCCAATTACTTGCTCACTTGCTTGGACAAGAGTTCCCCCTCTGTTCCCCCAAAGAATTTTTCTTTTCCTGTCAATGCTGCCATATTAAAAAGTGAAACTATTCTGAAAACTCTATGGGGAGATTTGATGGAATATTCTACAGTATGTCTTGGAAGGTAGGAATGTTGGTTCAAACACACACCACTACATATATGAGATTTTGTAACATTTAAAAAATGTAAGTAATTAAAAAAAATGTTACTATTTAGATTTAGTTACATTTGATAACTGTTCGGTAAAGCCCATGTTACTAAATGATTTCAGTAACACTTCAGAGTATTACTCGTAACACTTAAACATTGTTACCTGTTTTGCAACTACTTTGCAGCTAATCTCTAGCAAACAATTTTAGGTTCAAATGTAACTAATTTTGTTGCATAAATGTTTACTAAATAGTGGATACAAGTGTAGATCTTATTGCGTCTCGAACTTGTGCTTATTAACCATTGCCCCATTAAGCACCTTGTTTGGATAAACCGCTTAATTAAGTGTTTTTCAGATAACTACTTATGTATAAGCTGATTCTTTACAAAAGATAAATTAAAGTCAAACTGATTTCAGATAAGCTATAAGATGTTTACATAAGCTATCTAAAGAGCTTATGTAAGTAAGCTGAAAACAACTTTTGAACATGACATGAGTTGATTATCTAAACTCTCCCAAAGAGTATCACAATTGTTTTTGCTAGTAGACTAGTTCAAATAAGTCATTCCAAACAGGTCATAGAGATTAGAGAGAAGTCTTCTATCATCCCTAACTCTCTCCAAATCTTAATTATCTCATAAGCAACTTAATTGAACCATCAAAGCACAAGAAATATTCACTCATCTAGATATTCTTAACTTAATTCTATTAACATAAACTTTGTGGATGGGACTCAATTACAAAAACATGGACAAAACTGAGAATTGAAAAGTTTATTTTTTTCAAATGAGGGAGTACGTCTGTAACATACCATCACTACAGTTCTTAGTCCTTCCAAGCATAAAATGAATATAACCAACACAACCAAATCTCTTCTCATAAATATTAACAAATTCTTCATTTCCAACCCAAAACTCCCGCACAATTCAAACATATCAAGAAAACCCAAACTTTTGATAATAAACATTTCAAGGTTTTTGATGTTTGTGTAACTGTGGTTGAAGCCACGTCAACCCCATTAATTTAACTCAATTTCCGCACTACAAAGCATCACTGCACAAAATTCTTTTTTAAAACCTTTCACTATAGTATTAGCTTATTAAGTACATGATTGGATTAATGATGGAATTGACAATCACAGCGAGACACTGTAACTTTAGCAAAAGCTACATTTTGAAGCTTCAACAAAATCATGGTGCAACCACGATTTTCCATCCTCACCGTTAATCCAAACATACGCTGAATAGCCTAACTTCAATATATATTTCATTAAAACACGACACACAAAAATTTTAAACCTGAAGACAAATGATGGAAGATCTCTCAAACAATAACAATCCAATATCATCTGGTTCCTAGCTAACCAACATCCTCTGTCCTCACTTTCACACCAACTCTGGTCCTACTTCAACACCTCCAAAACATAAATCACAGACATTATGGTAAAAAACATTTTACCAAAAATATTAAGAACATTCATGTGTACAATGAGAATGGAACTTATTAACTCATAATTGTTGCGAATTCGATGAAAAACTCACACCAATAACAACTTGATGTGTGGAGCAAGGGATAATTAAGCAACCAAAATCAAAGTGTATGGAAAGCTTATAATCACAAGCCAAAAGTAGAAAACAACAGCGAGAGAAAAGGAAGAGAGAACACAAAGAATTTGTTGACCCAGTTCGGTCCAAATTGACCTAGTCTGGGGGAGAGAGCAGCCCTCCGTTCCACTATATGATGAGTAACGTTACAAAAGAGATGGATTACAAGAATAAGTCTCCCGCCTAATTCTACCCAAATCCCAGCCTCTTCCCGTAACCAAGAGACTCAATCCTAATAGTGTTCCCAAGGTGAATCAACCCACAAACCCTAGTTTTGTTCCAAAGAGACAAACTTTAAACAAACCCTAGTTTTGTTGTTGCCTTTCTAAACCCTTGTTTCAGCCCCCTCTATCTCCAGGTTTACACTGATACAATGCCTATATTTATAGTAAAAGAAACTCCCATAAAATTGTACCAAATCTGGCCCAAAAATACGTTTCTGAAAAATAACAGCACGCAAAATCGGGCCCCGATTTTTACCATTCGGGCTCCTATTTTTCCAGTACCAAACTGCTCCCAAAGACAGCCAAAATCGGGCCCCGATTTGTACTTTCAGCAAACATCAATTTTGGCCTCCAAACTCCAATTTTGAGTCACTTTCACAACAATCTCCACCTTGACTCCAAATTAGTGATGATGCCCATTTAACATCAACACCTTGCTGCTCTTTCCCTTGCTTCCCACTACACCAAGTAGCTCCACAAGTTTACACCCTAACCTCTTCAGCCATCGGAATGTCTTCCGCCTTCTCGAAGATACTTGCAGTCCAACTACGCCAGGAATTTTAGGTAGTTCCACAAGCCTTTACCATAACCTCTTCAACACGAGACATCTCCCGCTTCCTTGAAGATCTACTTGTTCCCAATCACCCTTTGGCTTTTAGAGTAATCCACAAGTATACACCTCCCATCCCTTCAGCCCTCGGAATGTCTTCCGCCTTCTCGAAGGTCCTTGTAGTCTAACTACGCTAGGTATTTTAGGTAGTCCCACAAGCATTCACCATGACATCTTCAACACAGGACATCTCCTGTTTCCTTGAAGGTCTCCTTGCATCCAATCACCCTTGGCCTTCTTTTAGAGTAATCCCGCAAGCTGTGCTATCCCTATAGCACCCAAGGTCCTCCATAGTCGTACCATTACCGGTGTGTTCAACTCCACCTCATGCTGAGCGTACTCTACCTCAACTAGCAAATGCGTACATCCCACTATGTCTTCAACCTTGAAACTCCACCTTAACAGGTAGATCATGAGTATTGTTGCCTCCGCCTCTCCAGACTGATCATGAGTATTCTTACCACCGCCTCTCCAGGCTGATGTTGAGTGTTTAACGTCTCTCCAGACGATCACCGCTCCACTAGGCATCATTCTCAAGGTGACCAACATCACCTTCATCCTCCAAACAACACCACACCATCAGAGCACCTGCATCCTCATAACCCTCAGTGACAATTTGTGCGGAGTTACCATTAATCTTCGGACAATCCTTCATGAAGTGACCCATCTTGTGACAGTTAAAGCATTCAGACTTTGACTTCTTACCACTCTTTCTCCGGTTACCTCTACCTCCACCACTCCCTCTTGAGACACTTAGGCCTTCACCGTTTTCATGAACTCTCAAGTCCTTGGACTTGGTCAACTCCTTGGTTCTCAAAGCCGCTTGAACTTCTTCCAAGGTAACAGTGCCTTCTTTGCCATAGAGCATGGTATCTTTGAACGATTCATAAGATTTCGGTAGAGCACACAACAAGAGTATAGCTTTATCTTCGTCCTCAAGTTGCACCTCAATATTCTCCAAGTCATCAAGGATTTTGTTAAACTCCGTAAGTTGCTCCATGATGGCCTTTGACTCCACCATCTTGAATGAGTAGAGTTGTTGCTTTAGGAATTGCCGATGAGCCAAAGACTTTGTCATATACAAAGATTCCAACTTTGCCCACATCGATGCCGCGGTTGGTTCCTTTGCTACTTCTCTCAAAACTTTATCTCCGAGGCACAAGACAATGGCACTCCTGGCCTTGTCCACCATCTCGGTCTTCTCCGCTCGTGACATGGTGACCGGTAACGAACCTTCACCCTTCAAAGCTTTCTCACACTTTTGCTGTATTAATACCGCTTCCATCTTTACCTTCCATAACCCAAAATCGTTATCGCCGGTAAACTTCTCAATATCCCACTTCGAACCCATGGTACTTGATTATCCTTTGACCCTTTGCCCCACGGTGGGCGCCAATTGTTGCGAATTCGATGAAAAACTCACACCAATAACAACTTGATGTGTGGAGCAAGGGATAATTAAGCAACCAAAATCAAAGTGTATGGAAAGCTTATAATCACAAGCCAAAAGTAGAAAACAACAGCGAGAGAAAAGGAAGAGAGAACACAAAGAATTTGTTGACCCAGTTCGGTCCAAATTGACCTAGTCTGGGGGAGAGAGCAGCCCTCCGTTCCACTATATGATGAGTAACGTTACAAAAGAGATGGATTACAAGAATAAGTCTCCCGCCTAATTCTACCCAAATCCCAGCCTCTTCCCGTAACCAAGAGACTCAATCCTAATAGTGTTTCCCAAGGTGAATCAACCCACAAACCCTAGTTTTGTTCCAAAGAGACAAACTCTAAACAAACCCTAGTTTTGTTGTTGCCTTTCTAAACCCTTGTTTCAGCCCCCTCTATCTCCAGGTTTACACTGATACAATGCCTATATTTATAGTAAAAGAAACTCCCATAAAATTGTACCAAATCTGGCCCAAAAATACGTTTCTGAAAAATAACAGCACGCAAAATCGGGCCCCGATTTTTACCATTCGGGCGCCGATTTTTCCAGTACCAAACTGCTCCCAAAGACAGCCAAAATCGGGCCCCGATTTTTGCCATTCGGGCCCCGATTTGTACTTTCAGTAAACATCAATTTTGGCCTCCAAACTCCAATTTTAAGTCACTTTCACAACAATGTCAAAATAAATAAGACCATCAGCTACCAAAGGCACAAAACACTATCACATTTAAATTCAAGATGTATGTATATCATAAATTAGAATGAGAATTACCATTATTCAAACCATGAACTGCACCAAAAGGATAAGCAAATTGAACTCATACAAAGAGAACATTATTAGAATTTGATTTCAATAACACAAAATCAATAAAATTCAATCCCACATTCTCATTAATGACTCTAATACAATATTAAGATCACTAAACACAAATTGAATCGAATTTCTAGCGAGAAACTCACGTAGGCAGTAGCACGGAAGTAATAGTTTATTCATCTCTTACCTAAATAAGCACACCATTGCAAAACAGGGTAAAATTTCATTGAGACAGATTATCCAACACATCATATGCAGGACCATAATATCATGCGAGAGAAAAAGGAAGAAGAATAAGAGAGACTCACGAAGTTCGATGTGGCCCACATTGTTGATACTCCGAAAATGGCGGTTGCGGAAATTGATGATTGCTAAGGTTCAACAAAAGCATAAGCATATAAATTTAGGAGTAGTAACTCTCTGCCTATTAACATGAAGAAATTTTTATTTAGCAAGACAATGCTCGTATAAATTTCTCTGAGTATATATACGTGGGAGATACACATAGAGATTCATAGTGGAGTAAATTGATTGATAAAAGAATAATGAAAATGGTACAATGGAGTGAGTTATTTATAAAAATGAGTTGGTCTAACTAACTTCTAATTACCTAATCAACTTGATAAATCTAGTTTATTCACTAGTTAATATTGTATCCTTTTTAAATGAGGAAAAAAATGTATTTTTGGAGGTGACTATACGTATTAAAATAGTAACATGTGATTGGTTTATTCGTAGGAAGGAGAGGAGGCTATTGCTTTTGATCAATTAAGTGTGGAAAAAAAAATCAAAAAAGTGAGTTCATTATGAATTCTTATTTGAAGTTACCATTGGAGTAACTTTTTACCAAAAAAAAAAAAAACCATTGGAGTTACTTGTTAAATGTAACATGACCCTGATTGGTCCACTTAAACACATTTAAGAACTCAAAATCAATTTTATAGTTTTTTTTTTAAAGAAACACAATTTTATAGTTGGAGATGCTTTAATTTAATTCTCTATTTAATAAAGTTGTTTTGATTATAAGAAAATCGATGAGAATGAGAGAGGGATTTGAGGAAGGAAAACTATTTCAAGTGAATTAATAATCCTATCCAACAAAAGTTACATAAAATAAATAAATAAATAAATAACCATATAAAGAAAAACAAACAAAAATAATATTTATCAATTGATCAAATTTGGATCATTACAATCCAATAATAACATTAATTGAAGGTTTGCTCAAAAAAAAAAAACATTGGTTGAAGGTATCCCCAAAGATCAAAGTAGAAAAGGGATTAACATTCCCAATCATTTTGTCCTTGTTTATATTCTTCATATATAAAGTACATTAATGAATATACTTTAGGTATTTATTTATTTTTCTAGCATGGCCTACCCACAACACAATTGAGTGCCCCAGAAAAGCGTGTAAGCCTATTAGCCTGAGATCCATGCCTTGGTTTCATTAGGAACCCTTTCTTGAATGGAAGATTCTTAATAGGAGGGCCAGATTGAATAAATGTTGCACCATTCATGAAATGATCACCTTCTGATCTCCATTGCCATTTTGACCAAACAGATTCTGGTGCATAATCTCTATGTGTAACAGTTTTTGCAGCATTGTTGTGTGGAGCAATGAAACGGTTTCCTTGACTAAGAATTGTTGGGGCTGAGCTTCCACCAATTGCATACATGATCCAATGTGTGTAATCATTGTTCAAAACATGGAAAAATCCCCATCTGCACCTTGGCATTCTTTGAATCAATCCTTGTCCGAAATGGTTGAATGCAACTGTGATTTGCATAATCTTGTCATCTTGATATGTATCACTAGCTCCAAACAACATCACCTGAAATATATATAGATACAATATAAATTTACCGAATTAGAATGTAGTGTACGTAGTATAATATTCTAAACGAAAATTCTGACAGGTGCCCTTAGGGTATTGTTTAAGGAAAACGAGAAGTAAAAAAAAATGAATTATACTTACATCATTATGTTTGGTCATGTGGCAATTTGAGATGGTGACTGCAGTAGAGCCTTGAATGACATCAACAAGACCATCCTCACAATCAGATAAGGAAATATGATCAATCCAGATATTTGATGAACCAAAGACAGAGATAGCATCACCATCACTCCTTGTTCTTACTCCAATATGATCGAAAGAGTCTCTAATCAAACCACCATTCCTAGCTTTAATGTTCTTGATGCGAAGACCGTGAATGATGACATTGTTCACAAATTGCATGGTAATTCCAGCACCATCCCTAATTTGCACATTGGCTCCACGACCGTCGATGGTCTTGTCGGATGAAACCATTAACTCTTGAGTCAATGTAATGACCATGCTACGTTGGAAAATAATCCAAAGTGGTCCCCTTTGAACGGCACCAAATCGGAGAGTGCCAGGTCTTGGGTTCACCATATCGTTGTCGGAAGGATCCGTGACAACATAGATCCTTCCACCAAGTCCTCCTGTAGTCCTTCTACCGAATCCTTTTGCGCATTTGGCTAACAATTGACGGTTTTCAGCCCAATCTTTTCTACACCTCCAACAACTGTCAATTGGATTGGTGGCCATACATCTTGCTCTACGACCTTTACCACCACGTGATTTTTGGCTCATTAGTTCCCTCCTTGTGTCATTTGCTTCTGCTTTCATTGCAGCTTCCATTGCCCTAATTACAAAGACAAATTATATCATATTCTTTGAGAATGGAACAAGATTCTAATCAAGGTTGGAAAATTTCCCTTTTTTATATCATAGAAACTTCAAGTTTATATGTGTTTGTTTCGAAACACGAATCTTTTGCAACCATCCAATCAATTCAACTAAATCTCAAATACTTGATCAAATTACAATTTAGATCCAATTGTTGAGATTTGGTTAGATCAATTGGATGGAAATAGAATATTCGGGTTAGTGTTTCCATATAGGTGTGAGTCAATAAACCATACACATCTCGATGCACGATCAAAATTTAAATTTAAAATATTGAGTTTAAAACATGGATCGTGCAATCTTGATCAGACAACCGAAATGTGTGGTAACATCGTTGTGACTGCACACAACCCGTATATGATATTAAAGATGAATAAATAAATAAAATAAAAAAGAGAAAAGTTATAGAAATTACAAATGAACATGAATATTGATCTCGGTTGTGATGTTTTCAGGATTGGGTACATAGGACTTGAAAGCAATTTGACGAGCCAAATCAGCTTGTGCTTTGAGGTAATCATCAAACTCACCAATACGACCCTCAAGGCATGGAATAGTTATGGCCAAAACCAACAAAATAAAGCTAATCTTCATTGCAATTGCAGCCATTATTAATCAAATGGCTGAATATATCTTAATAAAGATGGGTTTGTATAGGCTTCTACAACTTTTTTTTTTTATTTTTTTATTTCTTGGTTTGTAAGACAAGGATGGCTAAGGTCTTGAGATTTCAATAGAAAAATTACTTGACCTTAGCACCAATGCCAAATATTAAACCAAGACGATTTTATTGTGTAGATATCATATTGCTAGGATATGTGAGTTATGGTAAACTCTCATGCTTTATATAATGGTAGAAATGAAAGTTTTGGTTCTATATTTAGAACCGTATGTAGTGGATAACCGTTCTATTTTCTTGGGCTACTCTTGATCCATTGAAATTTGCTTAAGAAAGGGTCCTCATGAAAATAAAATTTGCTTGAAATAGTAATGGCTATGAATCTGTCCACTTGGCCAACAAATTCTCATAATTTTATAATAATAACAACTTGTTATGACTATTTCCTTTGGTTAAAATTTGCCAAATTTGGCCATAGTTAAAAGTCTCACATTCTAACCGTTATATACGGATAAACATGCTTTGTTAGTTTGTTTTTTATTAGCTTCAAAATAATTTATATGTCTTTACTTGTCAATATTGTTTGTATTGAATTATATATGACAATTTTTTAAGGGGTATTGTTTACCGGTTACAAGCTAACCGGTATATGACAATTTATGTTTCATGACCCAAAATAATTCACAGAGAATAATTAAAAAAAAAAAAACTTGAATAGAAGTACTCGAGTGTAAACAAATAATAATAACCAAATACACCAATAAGCAAATTACATAAACTTCAAAGCAGTGGGGTTTGGATCATTTGAAAACAAATCTACTAAGCCATAGTATATTATGTCCATCATGTGTCGGCTTATCGGTAAGACTTAAAGTTGTATTGTTATTTTATTAGACAAAGTTCAAATCTAATTGAAGATAGTTACAAAATTGTTTTTAGGGAAGTAAAAAATTGTTATTACTACCATTTTGATTAATGATGATTTCATTTTTTTTCCAATTTTTGTATAGTATAGTATATAATATATATTATCATCACATTAGGCGAAGTGCAACAACATAAATAGACATTAGGTATATGAGATCGTTTTATTTATATGATGCTCAACGTCGACTTTTTTTTGTTCAATTTGAAACTTCTAACTCACACTAAACAACAACAACTCCTCTCTCAAGTGTAAGTTCATCCATTCATTTGGGTATGCTTTTCCTCAAACGGAAGTTTTTTCATTTACATACACTTAAACCTTCGTTATCAGTTGTCACTCTATCCACGGAAGACGATGTCTGACCATCATTGTCAAGAAGAATTTCGATACAGGGAGTCGGTTCTATTTAAACAAATTATAAGCTTTGATACCATTGTCATGTCATGTCATGTCATGAGAAGAGACCGGGAGATCATTACATTGAAATAAGAGCAACCATAAAAAAATAAAAAAACTGACTCCATATCTTCTTCCAAAACTTTAATACACTACATACATGAGCCATTTCACTTAAATGTTGACCGATAGTTATATCATGTGTTTCGTATTTGAGTTTCCTTTCAGGTGCTACCTTTTTTTTATCAAATAATCCAGTGGCTAAAAATTCATCTCTTAAGGTGAATAAATGTGGTGTATGAGGTTCGAATACAGGCCCTATATATATTTAGCAATGTCCCTTCAACTTGTGCTAAGCTAACAAGACTTTTAGATGCTACCTTTGTTAACATGCCCCTCCATCATGACGGTGGAATACCATGAGATGTTTTGGTGCCAAAAATTGTAATGTAATGTGGTGTTGAGATTGTTTGTGAGAATAAGTATATAAACAAAATAATTATTATATTTTTAAAGAAATAGACTAAAAAATATTAACTACATCTAAAAATGTAATTTGCTAATAAATTTCATCAAACATTAAGTGAAGTGTGTTAACTTTTTTATAGATAAAACAAGAGTATGAACTTGCATTAAAGTGGCTATAGACATCTAACTAGTTTGACAAAAAGGTAGGAGACAACGAATAAGCAAACTATTATGAGAGAATCTGTAATAGTTTATTTGACAAAAAATTTAAGTATAAATACTGAAATTTCCTCAATATATTTGTTCGATGATAAACTATAATAAAGAAATCGGTTATCAAACGTGCAACTTTGCTTTAATCTTGGGAAAATACTTAAATGGACACAAGATATTTTCGACACAAAATTCGTATGCGTATATAAAAATACATATCATTTAATTATTCATAAATTTCATATCATGTAAATCTTTTCTCTTTCTTTCTTCCTTTTTTTTTCATTTTTGTGAGTATTCAAGTATTATGTGTAAAATTTTGTGACCATACAAGAATTTCTCTTAATCCTATTAATCTTGTTACTATCATTGGAATATAATATCTCTCATGGTTTGGTTTTAATATTCGTTTACAAATACAATCTGGAAAAAGAGATGATTGGTCTTTTATGGCAAAAAAATCACATTTTTGAAAGCAAATTCCCTACTTGAACACTTGTTTTCACACTTTTGACCATAACTGGAAAGTATTCTTCTTCACACAGTTCTTTCTACAGTCCTTTGTTGCTTAACTCACAATCAACATATTCTTCCTTCAAAACATTGAAAAGTCTACTAATTTTCATTAGCAAAAAGGAAATGAAAACTTAAACTAATAAAGGAAAAATGAAAGTATGTTTTAGCATATAATGTAATATTTTTAAAATCAAACTAGAGATCAACCGGTAAGGCTTTTCGTCCATGGTTAAGCCATGGTTGAACCATTGACAAATAAAAAATAAATAAAATTTAAAAAGAAAGAAAAGTTGTAACGATGAAAATCGATTGAACAACAATTGTTAGTATTGTTGATTTTTACGTTGAATAGAACTATTGACCTCCTTATCACTTCACTCATTAATCATCAAATCATTATTATATTCTCTAACTATCATGTGATGTACTAAAAAAAACTATAATACAATGCAAGTAAGATCAAACCAATCAATCAACAAACATATTCATGTTCAACTAGTTGAACCGACCAATTTTGTTTTTAAAAGATAGACATAATGTCTTAAAGTTTGCATATACCTCATGTACCTGATTGAAGATTGTTACTATTTGTTCTTGGAGAGAGTTGAGACAAAAGCTGACCCTACCAAAACTAGGAACTTGAAAGAAAAAAATCTCTGCATTAAAAAAAGTGAATTATATAATGACTTTATAATAATATTTTAAATGTTTGGGTCAGCATTCCTTAAAAATAATGTTTGGGTCAGCATGTTGGTCTTAATCTAGGTTTGCTTTTGCTAAAGATCAACCTACGTACCGAAAGAATGACAAGAAGAAAGAAAATTGGAATCAATCTTTTGTACCTGGCTACTGTGGACTTTAATACACTCACTTTATTTATTTATTTATTGTTTATTTATAAACTCCTTTTCTTAATTATCACATAATTATCGAATCATTACATATCCACCAAAACATCATAAGATTTTTCATTACAAAGTGAAATAAAAAATTATGTGTAACAAGCATGCGGTTAATAGTTTAAATAAAGGGATTAAGAAAAAAAGAGAATAATGAAACATGTTGAAAGATCCAAGATATAAGGGGAAAAGGAAAAGCTTAAATTAGTGGTCCAATATTGCATTTACAAACCTTTGTTTCTCTATGTGTGAAATTGTCTCATATGGTCTTCGACAGACCGATGTTTGAAAATCGTTTAAAAATCTAACAATTGGTGTCACTCTCTATAAATAGAAGCTTATGGTATAAATCGTCCTCGCAGACTAAGAATGTGACCCAGTTGATGTTGTTGCCTCAAACTCGTTTTTATTGAATCAACATCAACCACATTATTGTCTAGTATTTTGAACTTCAATTTGAAAGTGGTGACATTAGTAATTAAGTGATACCATTGTTGTATCATTAAGGGAGTCTCAGAGATACAAGTGAGTTGAACATTATATATTTACCCAAAACCTTAGCATATTGGGTTTATTGATCATCTCACTTATATATTGCTTAACAATCACTTTTTCTTTTAAAATGAGACTTCTACCTCACACTTGTTACACGACAAATTAAAGAATTTATTTAATCGCAGTCATTCATTATTCAACAAATTAAAAGTACCCTAAAAAGCAAGTAAAACAGCTACATAAACAGTAGGTGACCCTAAATGTTTCAACATCTAGTCACAACATGATTTCCTTAGCCAATGTTTATCATGTAATAACAACAACTGTCCCATTATATGTAACAATGATACTAGCCTATGTCTCAGTGAAATGGTTCAAGATCTTCACACAAGAACAATGTTCAGGAATAAACAAATTTGTTGCAAAATTCTCAATCCCTCTTTTATCATTCCAAGTCATTTCTTCCAACAATATCTACAAAATGAGCCTTAAACTCATGTATGCTGATTTCATTCAGAAACTTCTTGCATTTGTTCTCTTAACTGCAATTATTAAGATTAGTGGTAAAGGTGGTTTGAAATGGATTATAACTGGTTTCTCATTATCAACACTTCCTAATACTTTGATTCTTGGAATTCCGTTGTTAAAAGCAATGTATAAGGATGAAGCTATTGTCTTGTTAGCTCAGATTGTTTTCTTGCAAAGTATGATTTGGTACAATTTGCTTTTGTTTCTTTATGAGTTTGATGCTGCCAAGAACATGCTATCTGCACCTCCATCACAAGACACAGGTACAAATAACAAACAAACAATCAATTACATCTTATCTCTACAACCGGATACGTAGGCATAATTGGCTGAACTTCGTAATCAAGTCTCCTGTGTTTTTTGTTTGCGTTTTTTGTATTTTTTTACCAAATACTAATTCAAAAACATGTATCATTTTCACATGTTCTTTTTTTTTTTTTATCAATGGCATTTGAGATTGGATATGGTCATTGTTCATTTTTATTAAACCAAGTAAGAAATTATAACATAGGCTTAAATTAATGTTGTTTCATCTACATAAAGTAATCTAAACAATCAATGTAGGGCCAGAACTTACTATATTTTAACTGTCTCTTCTTTCCATGTGGTATTTTCTTCTTTTTTTCTTCATTTAGATACACATTGTATCTAAATTTATTCCTCTAAAATAATTTTTTTATGAGAACTTATATCCTAGGTTTTTAGCAACATACAAGTTATAAATTATAAATTAACACCTTGATCTATGTTACATCACATTTATTCTTCGTGGTAGTATATATGGTAAAATATTTGGATTTTAATAGTGATGGTGGAAAGGAAATGGTATCATTTATATCTTCTTATCATAGTTTTAAATTGTGGTGTGCAACCGCACACTCGCAATATAAAAGTTTTAGAGGTCGCTGCAACGGTGTTGTGACTGCAATTGTGACCGCATTTGCTTGCATTTTTTCGAAAATGCAATTTAGAACCATGCTTCTTACATTCAGTTCTTGATGTTTACTTGAAGGAGAATCGGAGACAGCTAGTGAAGTACAGTCGAAAAGAGAAGAAGATGAAGAACCGGTTGGAACAAAAAGAAAAACGAAGATCTTTCCCATTCTTGTCACAGTGGGGAAGAAGCTAATCAGAAATCCAAATACATTTGCTTCTTTAATAGGCATCATTTGGTCAAGCATACAATTCAGGTGATTATTGTGTGCCTTTACACACGATAGCGTTGGTATAACCTTTTTTTATACACTATACACGTCCAATTAGATCTCACCATCTAGATATTTGTGAGAGATATTTTAGAGTAACAAACACAATCGTGTGATTTGATTGAATGCATGTGTAAAATGTTTTATACGTCAGTTTATAGAAATTAATCTCTTTATATATAATTTCCTTATCACAAGGAGATCATAATTAAGGCTATAAATAACAACTAGGTATACATATTTTCAGGTGGGGGATACATATGCCTGAAGTAATCAATCATTCAATAGAACTATTGTCCAATGGAGGTCTTGGTATGGCAATGTTCAGCTTAGGTATGTTTATATATAAACTATCCATATTTTTCTTCCTTGTTATAAATTATGAAAATAATGATTTAAAAGATATACAATGTGGGTGTAAAATTAGTTTTATATTGACATTAAATTAATTAATTGTCATTAACAATATTCAAATTTTTAGAGTTGCAGTAAAAGGTCTTTTTGTGTGTTTATTGATGGATGTTAATTTATCAGGTCTGTTTATGGCATCACAGTCAAGCATCATAGCATGTGGGCCAAGGAATACAATGGTTGCAGTTGGACTGAAAGTGTTGGTAGGACCTGCTCTAATGGCTTTGGCATCCATTGTCATTGGTTTAAGAAACACATTGTTTAAAGTTGCAATAGTTCAGGTGACATCTTTTCTTTAATTTTCTTTTTTGTACTACTTTTTCAGATCATTTATTTAAAGTTAGAAACTAAATATTGTACATGGAGTCAACAAAGATTTTAGTCCTTGAAATTGTAATGATAGATTAATTTAGACCTTTAAATTTGAGAAACAGCAACTTAGTCCTTTAAATTGAAAAATAACAATCAATTTAGGGACTAAATTTTTATTTCACAAATTTAAAGGATTAAATTGATCAACTTTTACAATTTCAGGGACTAAAGTGTGTATTTACTCTTTACGAATGGTTGGACTCAAGTACTTGGGTTAAGTGAGATTCCGTTAAAGTCGAATTGATTGGAAGCACAAGAGTTTGATCCTTTACTAAAAAATTATTGATCAAACTTTTTTCTTTAAAAAAAATTATTGATCAAACTTTTCTTACCTTCCAGTTGAACTCCAAATTACTATAATCTATTTCTCATAAAAAATTGAGAACTAAAACAAAAATGAAAGAAATGGATCGCATGCAGACACACATTTACGCAGTTGATAATCTCAATCGTTGATTTTTATCTGACTACTCATATATAATAAGATGTACATTCACTATACTTATATATATAACATGGACCATTTGATCTTAATCCAACAATTTCTAACATGATGATTCTGTGACTAAACTTGTTGCCCTAAATATTAATACATGATATTTGCATGTGGCAGGCAGCTCTACCACAAGGAATTGTTCCTTTTGTTTTTGCTAAAGAATATAATGTCCATCCATCCATCTTAAGCACTGCGTAAGTAGTAATGTCAAAGCATCTTTCATAAACTTTTAATACATATATTTTACATTGCTGAAGATTTGATGCTGTTTTTGTTTCTTGTTAATAGGATCTTGTTAGGAATGCTCATTGCCTTGCCAGTGGAATTGGCTTTCTACTTCCTCTTAGCACTTTGAAGGGTTGTGTTAAATATATATGATAGGAACAATTATAAACAATTACATTACATTGCTTGAAAATATAACACTTTACAAACAATTACATTATATTACATTGCTTGAAAATATAACACTTTACACAGTTATAAATTATAGTATGGATTTATGGTAAGAAAATATGATATCACCCTATAAATTAGTGTTTTTTTGGAGCACCCTACAAATTAGGGTTGCTGTGTATATACAAGTAAATTTATTATTGTGGCTTTAGTCCCTTATGCCCATAAAATTAAAATATATTTGTAAATTTGTTGCGTTAAGGGTTCAGTTTGATTTTTTTTATTAAACTGGAGGACATTAAGCTAGTTTTTGAGATCAAACTCAGGAGTCAGGACCTCCCACTCTAAACTCCTATAATGTTTCTTATACTCATCAACAAAATTATTCCCTCCGTCAGACTAAAAATTCGGTTTGATAACCATGAGGTAAAAAATACCTGCGACAAAGTAAAGGAGTTTAATAATTTATGATATAAATAGAGATTATTATAAAAAAAAAAAAAAAAAAAAGATCAATTAACTTACTCTATAAGATTACTAGCAGAAATAAAAATTAGTTTTAATCACAACTATCTTTTTGTAAATAAAAGTTATAAATTAATGTTGAATTATTAATGTATTTTCGTTAAAAAATTTAGACATTAGTATAAGTTTTTATATTAAATTTTATTAAGTACATATTTAAATTGTGTCGTATCATGAATTAAAAATATATATATATATATATATATATATATCCACGCATATTCTCAAATCGAATTCCTTCGTATATGAGAGTGGTGACCAAAGAGAGTGTCTTCGAAGATGTTTTGATAAGACTCTTGATGCGAGTTTATAAAGAGGAGACACTCCTCACCTTAAAAGCTGGTTTTGTAAGGATAAGTTGGATCATAATTTCAACACGGTATCAGAGCCTCTTCAAGATCCATTATTGGGCCAAATGCAATCAGGTTTCCGCTATCGGGTCACCCATCATTTATGTCCACGAACTAAGTCCAATAGTGCTTTGTCGTGAGGGGGTGTGTTAAAGAGATGTACATCAGATAATATATGGCATGACAATATGTTTATATAAGTGGGGACAATCATCACCTCACAAGCCGGTTTTGTAAGGATGAGTTAAATCCTAATTTCAAGATGTCCAATAGTGATGGTCGTGAGGAGGGTGTAAGAGTACAGCATCAGATAAAAGATAACATGAACATGTGTTTGTAAATAGGGCAATCCTCACCTTACAAGCCGGTTTTGTGGGATTGAGTTAAGCCCCCAAATTTAAAATTTGGGGTATTAAAGAGCAATTTTTGAAGTTAAAAATCAATTTTCATTGTTTTATTTCACATGTTCCATAAACCCAAGGATCACAAGCTAATAATTAGAAGATGTTATTTGTCTTAACTGTTTTTCATTTAATTTTACTTTGTATGTAATGTGTTGTTGTCTCGGTTAGTATCCAAACTTGAATTATGCCATTTGGGAATGGTCATTTTGGAACGTAATGAAATTTGAATCATTATGCAGACTTGAGTGTATTAGTCATTTTGCTTGATGTAATAGTTCTGAATCTGTGTAGTTATTATGATGTTAGTAATTTTTAATTTTTTAATTTTTAATTATTAATTTTTTTAATTTCTTTTCAGGTGTACTGATGTACAGAACTGAACCAAACCAAATATGATCAATTTAGTTTGGTTTGGTTCTATTTTTGGAAAACACTATAAACCAAATCGGCGTAGATCTAATTTTAAATATTTTATTAAGCAAAACCTAATCAAATCGAATCATTAAACTCCTTTGTTGTCCTCGTGAGCATAGCTCAGTTAGTGGGAACAATGCATAATATATGCAAAATCGGGGTTCAAACCCCGGCCAAGAAAAAAAAAAACCTCTGTTCTTCTTTTGGGATTCAACCCTTCTTGCTTAAAAAAATTAATCTACTTGGTTTTGACAAAACAAAATGAATGAATTGACTCAATTATTCACATAGTGTGTATTTACCACTAAACAATAATATACATAGTATGCATCAATCTACAAATTATTGTGATTATGCTTATGCATCAGTCTACATTTTTTTTTTGAAGGAATGCATCAGTCTACATGAAATGCATCCTTTGTGTAGATCATATCATACGCTTCCTTGAAAAAAATTCATATGTATCCTTCGTGTGTAGATCATATCACATGTATTCTAACTTTTGTTTTATTTTTTAATTTTTGTGCTGACCATTATCTTGATTCACTCGGTCTCGATCTAAAATTTTATATTATGGTACGATGAAAATATAAGCAATATCATAAAGTCCATTAAAATTGATAAGATTTTCGAAACACACTCTTAACAAATAATGGAACTTCTTTCAACCAACATTGTGAGGTGAAACACATGTGGTAGATATTTGAGTCCGTTAATCATTTGTTCTAGGATACAATCTAAGGTCAACGCGTATAAATGAACATTTTGTTGCAAAAGATCGAACCCTTAAACGAATTTCGGCACCTCGAGGAGATTAGTTTTTTTTTTTTTTGGGTAGATAACAGAGATGACAAAGTCATCATAAACTCACACACACAAAGTGGAGGTACCGGAGTTCGAATCTCGGTCATGACATCTGGCCTAACAATTTCGGCATTTTTGTCAGTTGAGCTAGAACTGATGAGACCGAAGAGATTAGTTTTAACATTAGCGTGCAGGTGCAGATGATACCTTTGGTTAAACCAAAAATATAAATTTTCTCTCACCTCCAAAAAATAAATAAAAACATTTTCTTTATATATTATTATTATTATTATTATTATTATTATTATTATTATTATTATTATTATTATTATTATTATTATTATTATTATTATTATTATTATTATTATTATTAACCGTGTGAACGCGCACTAAAGGAAATATATATCATACAAAGAAATTATTTAACACTAGCGTCCAGACGGGCACTCCCGTGCCCGTCTGTCCGCTTTTTCTATTGCGCTAACTCGTGTATATATTTTTATATGTTTCTTTGTATATACTACTTGAACATTTTATTATAAGCTATGCATCGTGCGTGGGAATTTTATTAAGCTATACTGAGCTATTTAAATAACATCAATGAACTTAACCAAAAAAAAGTACATGAAGTAATTGATAGCATAAAGAGGAAAGAGAGACCAAGGGTATACCAAAATGAATAACATTTCCAAATTTGGCCTTTTTTCCATACTAACAAAAACTCTAAATATCTACATTTTTGTCTCTTAATTTAAAATGTGGCTGCAACTTCTGTAGCCAACTCCTCCATAGTCGTATATTTAAACACAATGACTAACAATAATCCATTTATAAATGGCCAGCCACACTTTGTTCAAGTCACTTTTAAACAAAAATCAACTAAAAAGAACACGGTCATCAATGAAAAGGAGTACATGGCATGCCATGAATATTATTTCCACGGAAAAACTTGGCACAACAATCCCTATTATTTTACTTTGTAAAATATGATAAAATTTGGTTTTGCATAATGTCTACCATTACTTTCTTCAAGAATGGTTGACAATCCCTCTCTTTTTGTTCTCAAAGTAAAAATGCTAATCATAGAGAAACCAATTTTGTTAAACCTTGACATTAACTTAAAAGTTAAGCTTATGTTATTCCTCTTTCACTCTCCCAATTTCCTGGATATGCTTATTACTTGTATGATGCATATACATATAAGTCACTTTTGTTCCACTCGGTTATTAACTCAGAAATTAAGCATGGCATCCCTTTTCCGTCATCCCAAACCTAACATATAAAAGATCAATGATACACAATGTGTTATTGACTCTACATCACTTGATTTGACACCTTATAATTGCTACAATATATACTCACATACACGTTGGCAGCAACAATAGAAACTCAAGTAACCAAAATCATCATTAAAATGACCAAGTAAATCTCTAAATAATGCAGCAATAAGCAATTATGTAAGTAATACATTAACATAATTTGCTTGTGTGATCTCACTATAACCTAAACGAATGATTTAGGAGCAGAGACCAAAAATGACAAATTTCCTGAATATGTGCTCACTACTTAAATGTGTTTTGATAGCCTTAAAAATTCATTACAACTTATGAAGCATGGATATAGACACATACCTCAGATACAACATATACACCGACATTGATAATAACTTGAGAAAATCACATAATTCTATATAATTATATGTGTTGGTCTGTGGCTGACATCAGGACATGCCTAATTCAAAGAGTATTCGTACTTCATAGATTGCAACTCAAAATCACCAATAAAAACTGGGATCCTAAGTACACTTGCTGCCCTAAACCAATCTCTCCAGGCACCATAGTAAGAAGTAAGAAAATGCTGAGAAGTTTTTTAAATGATGAAAATATGGAGAGACTCCTCTTTTCACCGAGCCAAATGCCTGCATGACCCTCCCAACTCGACTTCAATACTTAGGTAGTTCTCTCTGTGTTCTTTTCACTTTATCATCTTTCGCTCTCTTCTTCTTCAACTCTTTCATAAATTGTCATTTCATTTATTTTCTTTGTCAAGGATGATTAGTTTTTAAAATCCAAATAAATGTTGCCTCTTAACAAATAATAATTGTCGCATAACAAAAAAACTGCTTATATGGGTAAATTTGGAAGGATAAATAGGCTACACCAAAATTGTGTTTTGCCTTTAAAGATTGTTATTTGTTACAGATGTCCAAGTTCACCACCAATGGTAGTGACAAATATAAGTTTAGGTTCAATCCAATTTCTATCTACTATGGTGGCTTGCATTGCTTGAATTTTCGTTCAACCAAATGCTTAAATCCATGAAGAAAAAGAAAAAACATACATATAAAAGTGAAGGCAGAGATTAATAACAAAAAGCT
This sequence comes from Medicago sativa, assembly GCF_051527215.1. Classification (NCBI taxonomy): domain Eukaryota; kingdom Viridiplantae; phylum Streptophyta; class Magnoliopsida; order Fabales; family Fabaceae; genus Medicago; species Medicago sativa. Next base: position 8,367,778 of record NC_140755.1, on the reverse strand, counting down.
TATCTTGATATTGTTTATCATCCTTGGTTGGCATTGCATTCATATCCTTCAGCAGAAACCTTTCAATTTGAATCAAGGTTGCATCTTTATTTGTCAATGAAGAAGCACATAGTTGGTATCCCCTCGTGGCTCGTGCAATGAAATAGGGAAGAAAAAAAATGAGAAAATAGGATGGCGAAAACAACCATTTATTGGAAATTGAGTAAAATGCAAAATCTAATGTGGATTTTAAAATTGACTTGCAAGATTCCCTCAAAAAAAAATAAAATGACTTGCAAGACGAAAATACTACAAAAGGGGTCCTAAGTCGAAGAAGACACACATATCATTACCAATGAAGAAATTATGATGCAATTGAAAAATATGAAACATAAATATAAACAATTATCTTGAATCTCAATGCTGAAAAGTATAAACAACACCAGTAAACAAATAAAAAATCCATCAAATATTGTAGTATCGTTCGATGTACTTGCTTCTTTTTAGATTTTATCATTCCACTTGGCAAAATATTTATTCATGGCTATTTTCTCTCTTCACCTTGAGGCTTTTCATAAAGTCTTTCATATCGTTCCACATTGTCAATCCATATTCATTTGTAATAAAAAAATTGCACTGGGTTCCTTACTTTTGTTCAGGACGAAAGCTTTTGCAAGATAACTGATACATTCATTGTTATTCCTTCCAGATTTCCTGCTTCTTTTCATCCATAAAACTCCCTGTTAATATTTTAAGATTAGTGTACAATGCCACATCGTCTTGAAGAAAATTATTTGTCAAGTCTTGAGAAAAGTAAAAATTGCCATAAAATGAAAAATCATTTTTATACTTTGAATCACAACTAATAATATCATAACTCGTTGATGAATCTAGTCTACCAACATAGGAATGTTAACATTTTAAAGTATACTATATAATAGGTGGCAAGGTATGTTAGTGTGTTTGCATGTGATTACAAAGATTTTTTTCTTTACTGTTTCTGCATCTCTGCCACTTGGTTTCCCTAGTCATTAATACATGAGATTAGGCCATGGGTTCCCTTTTTGGTTAAAAAAAAAAAAAAGATTAGTTGACAATAGCATATACAATTGTGGACCGGCAACACACCAATCTTTTAACAGACCATATAATAAAAGCGTAAATGAAAATAGTTGCATTACCTATTGTGTGTGGCTACTTTCCCATGTGCATCTTTCATAAGTTGTATTTCTCTGTAGAAGGTAGTTGGAGAAAAAAAAATGAAAACCAAGAATATATAACAAATTAGAGAGCAAGAGAAAAGGAAGGAGAAAAGTTGATGTGGATACAATCCTATGGGTGCATCTTTCAACTTTCATCGGTATGAAGAAGAGAGTTCAAGAATGATATTTAAACCAAAATAATATAAATTAACAAATAAGAAAGCAATAAAATTGGACAGAGTGAAGTTGAATCCCAAAAAAAGAAAAAATACACAACATTCATTTTTCTGTCAAATAATAGGAAGAAACATAAGTTATGAGACATGGTTGGATATTGTAAGAGGAAGATGAAGATCAGTTGATTTTACTGGTCTATGTAAAATATGAATATATCAAAAAATGGAAATTTCCCAAAATATTGGTTGCAAAAAGATTTGATATTTTGATATTAAATTAATTTTATACTTCCTGCGCATATCTCATACTGGCTTATGAAAATGTAAATATTTGTGAAGTGTGTATTTTATCAAACACCTTCGATGTGAACTATCAAAAGTGATGCAAATTAAATCACTGATACGCAAATTAAATATGTATATGCAAACTACAAAGAAAGAGGAAAGTAATGAAAATAAACAAAATCAAAATTACAATAACAATTAAAAAGTTAAAACAATGTGAATATATTGATGATGAGAATAATCTAGAATTGTTACTATAACAAATTGAAAGCATGATAAGGATTTGGAAAAGGAAAAAAATGAAACCGTTCATCGTTTTTACCCCTAATTGGTCACTCAGTGTACTGATCCTTTTCCTTCATGTTCTACTTCCTTGGTGCATAGAAGAACCACCCCCTCCCTCTACTTGTTCTATCTACCGTGAAGTAGTCTTCCTCTCCCTTTCTATTGTTCTCTCTCTTTTGTGTGTGTGTGAACATATATGGGTAAGAATAAAATTTGGTAACCACCCTTGCTGCAAAGAAAACTGTTTGAAAACCCTTTTTTGCCCATGAGTTTTTTTGGACGTGTGAGAGGATTTGCAAGGGTAATTATGGGTTGAAAAAAAGGCTACACCAAACCCATGTTTTGCCTTTATTAATAGGTATAGATACATTTTAAAATATAATTAAAATCCTAATCTTAAAATCAAAGAACCGGAGGATGAAACGGTAGAGCTCATTTTCATATTTCGTGGGCAACAAAAAAGTAAAATAAAAATTATTTTTCTTGTCCATAAAGAAAGGATAACAAAAAATAAAAATAAAAATAAAATACAAAATAATTTCAAATGAAGAAATCACAGAATCTTCAAAGATCAAACGGTGGAGATAATTTTAATTTTCTTGGGGAACAAAACAAGTAATAAAAAAAAAATCTTGTCCAAAAAGAAAGGTTAGAAATAAATTAGGGTTCGGGTTTCATTCATTTCACTCACTCACACTCGTTTCATCACACAAACTCAGCTTCGAGAATCTTCGTTTTCACCGAATCAAGCTATGGCTGCTAAGGGTCCTGGTCTCTACTCTGACATCGGCAAGAAAGCTAGAGGTAGTTTTTCTCTCTTTCTCTCTCAATCAATGGAATTTTTGTTGGAATTTTTTGACTTATTTTTTTATTTTTTTGTCTTAATTGATGTTGTTTTGATGAAATCTGTAATGGGTTTTGTTTGTTTTGTTGGAAGTTTTGATTTTTCTTTTTGGGTTTTTTCCATGAAAATTCTAATGGGTTTTGTTTGTTCATTGGAATTTTTTTCTTTACGTATTGTAATTGGTGTTTTTTTTTTATGATATTTGAAATGGGTTTTGTTTGTTTTGTTGGAAATTTTCGATTTTTATTTTTGGGTTTTTTTCTTTATGTATAGTTAAGTGATGTTTATTGATGAATTTTGTTATGGGTATTGTTGGAAAATTCTGTTGTTTGTTTTTTTTTTTTTGTTGGGTTTTTACTTATGAATGGTTATTGGTGTTGTTTGATGAAATTTTTTTATGGGTTTTGTTTGTTTTTTGTAGATCTGTTGTTCAAGGACTACAACAGTGACCAGAAGTTTACCGTCTCTACCTACTCACCCACTGGAGTTGTGAGTTGAATTATTGTTTTTGTTTTTATATTTTGTTTTTCAGTGTTTAGCTTGTAATTGAGTTTTCTATGCTATTAGTATATATTAAGAGTAACAATAATCAAGGAGCTAGTTGAAGAAAACATGATTGTTTAGTTTGTAGATTTGTGTGTTTCCTCAGTTGCATTTTGATTTTATGTTTTTTTTTAAAGGATTCAAATAAGCATGTTATGTTGTTATTTGAAAATGAAAGAAATGGATTATGTTTCTGTTCCTTTGTTGTGTTTATGTGGTTTTTTACTCTTTGATTACATTTTTTGTTTTTTAGTTATTTGCTGAATGGAATGTAGTTTTGTATGAGCTCTGTTTTCTCTGTATGTTGTTTTAGTTGGAAGATTTGTGTGCTTCCTCGGTGGCATTTTGATTATATGTATTTCTTTTGTTGAAAAAGGATTGAAATGGATTGTAGTTTTGTTCTTTAAAATGGGAAAAAGGGCTTATGTTTCTGTTGCTTTTGGTGCTTTGCTGTGAGGTTTTTTCTACTTTTGTTCTCATTTTTGTTTTTTACTCATTTGTTGAATAGATTGTAGTTTTTTTGTTCGGATAAAAAATGGATTGTAGTTTTGTATGTGCTACCTTTTCCCTAAATGTTTCTTTAGTTGCATGATGGAAATGAGATACTGGCAGTTTACGTCATCTTATTTTACAAACCTAGTATAAACTAAACTTGATTTATGTTTTAACCATTTTTGGATTTTACAAGTAGATTTTCTTGATTCTTTTTACAAATTTTTAATGTAAATGCAAAGTCTGGTTTGTGTATGCTGTTACTGGGAAGTCTGGTTTGTGTATGCTATTACTGTATGCAAGGTCTGGTTTGTGTATACTATTACTACTATCAAGCTTGTGTATTCTATTTCTAACAGTAGCTAGAGTGAGAACATTGGCATCAAAGTAGAGTGTAGTTCAACGGATCAGGGCCACCCCAGGGCAAAGTCACTAAAGTCCTTGCTTTCGGCCTACAAAGAAAAAAAAAAATTTCATTAAATTTTTTTAACAAAAAGATCTCAAATATCAAAACGTGCTTTAGGCCTTATTTACTTTTGAAGATTATTGGGTCGGCCCTGCAACGGATCCCAGGTGCTCTATTTTAGAGTGATCTGGTGCTTGTGTACTCTGCATATAGGCAGCTATGCTGTTAAATTTTGATCGAATATAGCTTGCCTTGCAGTACAAAATTGCACAAATTCAGGTCTTAATTTTTAGCTATAGTTTGTTGGTTTTATTTATCATGTTTTAGTGCAGCTAGCCTAGCCTTCACTTTAGGTTTTTTTTTTATTTCATTTTCATGGCCCCTCTGTTCTGAACGCATCTAACTTCCCCTTGGCTCGCCTGCCATTGTTGCACTTATAATGTAGATTCTATTTGATTTCCCAGCAGGGTCCCTTTTCCCCTGCCTACCATTTTGGCACTAGGTTTTGCAATTATTGTGTCCCTGATGCCTTTTTGCGCTTCCTGTAATTTGCATTGATTTCCTTTCGCTTTTGGTGATTGATCTTTGGGTCCCTCTTGATAGATCAACTTCTATAGAAAACACTGTCCTTTTTTGCATAATTTTCTGTGTTTGGCACTGCTTCATAGACATTTGTTGTTGGTAGATTAACTTTTATAGTACAATTTGACAAATTTATTTGATAAAGGCTCTGTAATTTTGAGTTTGAACTCTGTTTATTGTCCACTTGTTGATGGAATAAGGTTTTAAGTCTATTGAGATTTTGTATGCGTGTTTAATCGTTTCGGATTGTTATGGTATTTTCATTACAGACACTGTCTTCATTGTAGCGGCCACATTGTATTCATATCGCTTTTAAGTGTGGCTGCTCTGCCTTATGTTCCTAACCTGTATCCCATACTTTGCAATACGAATGCTTAGGTTGAAGTTTACGTAATGGATAAGTTTATGTAATGTAATGTATCGGTTGCATTACATGATTTAAAACCTCTGTTTAGCAATAAATAATTTATGTCTTATACTTACTGTGTATTGTGCTACAGGCTATCACATCATCAGGTACAAAGAAAGGTGAACTGTTTGTGGGCGATGTTAATACCCAGTTGAAGAACAAAAACTACACCGCTGACTTCAAAGTAGACACAGAGTCTAATGTGAGTTTCGCATTATTGTTTTGATATTTATGATTTGCATGCCTCGTACAGAATTGTCAAACTAATTATTTTAATTGATTTTTATCTTACCACCCTTAAGAGTGTGTTTATCGGTTTAATCATTTTTTATTATTGCATGTAAAATTATTACCTTTGACATTGAATTGTTTTATAGAGATCATATTTTCATTGTCTACTTTTTTAGTTAACCCTAGTCAATCTGTTCTTATCACACACACACACACACACACACACACACACACATAAAAGTACAACTTAATTTGCAAACATCTTGTTTCTTTTGTTTCAACCGGTTTTTCCTTTACATGCAAAACCAGACCAAAGTTCTTGTACTTTTGGCAGTTAAACTTAATCTTATCTCAAGTTATTCAGACTTATTTATGACATCCATATTCCTATAATCTTTTCACTGAAGTGTGATAAATGCTTGTAAATTCCAGCTTTTCACAACTATCACTGTCACCGAACCTGCTCCTGGTGTGAAGGCTATTATAAGCTGCAAAGTTCCTGATCCAGCATCTGGGAAGGTAAGATAGTTAACCATTTTACATCATAAGTTTTTGAAACTAGTTATCTATATTGAAAATTTCATAGTTTGAGAAAACATTCTTATTAAAATTGTCTAGATAGCAGATCTCTTCCTCTTACTCCATGGCTGTTAAATTGTTTGTTCTGTTTTATGAAACAGGTGGAACTACAATACTTGCATGACTATGCTGGAGTAAGCGGCAACATTGGGTTGAAAGCAAACCCAGTTGTCAACTTATCTGGTGTTTTTGGAACTAATGCTCTTGCATTTGGTGGTGATATTTCTTATGATACCAAACTTCGGGAGCTAACAAAATCTAATGTTGGAGTGAGCTTTATCAAAGATGACTTGCTTGGAGCATTGACTCTGTGAGTAACTGTTGCTGCTCTGAGCTAGAGTATTTCTAGTTAACTTATTTTCATTTATTTCACTCTAACATGAATGTTGGCCATTACATATGATAGTTCTACTGTTCAAATTAATATTGACACATAGCGGCTATAACAACACTTTAGCATAGCAGAATTTGAAAGAATCTCTATTATTCCGCGACATGCTATCTAATGCGAAGTGTTGTCAAACAGAGGCTATAGTACACTGTAACGTAGATGAGTTCTAACAAACTGCAATTTTCCATGATCGGCAATAATGCACATTTAATCTAGTAGTTTTTTCTGTCATTGTTTTTGCTAGATTCCCTCCCTTAAGTATACCTGTTTTTGTACACATTGTTCAAACTCTTTCCAATGTTTTGTTTTTGTGTTGGATTGTAGTATGGGTTGTTCCCTTAAGTATACCTGTTTTGTTTTGTTTTTGCGTTGGATGCATTTTGATATTATTTGCTCTTGTGTGCAGGAATGAGAAAGGTGATGTGCTGAATGCTTCATACTATCATGTTATTAACCCCGTGACCAACACTGCTGTTGGTGTTGACATGGGTCACAGATTCTCAACTAGAGAGAACAACTTCACACTTGGTGTCCAACATGCATTGGATCCATTGACAACATTGAAGGGTCGTATCACCAACTCAGCCAAGGCAAGTGCCCTTATCCAGCACGAGTGGCGTCCTAAATCACTCATCACCATTTCTACTGAGCTAGACACCAAGGCCATTGAAAAGAGTGCTAAGGTTGGATTGAGTTTGGTTCTCAAACCCTGATAATTTTGATCCATCTTGTCATGAAATTGAGGTAGGCTTTAGGAAGCACATAGTTTGTCAGTTTGATGTTGATTCTCTTCTTGGGTGTAAGAAGTGTTCAAGGTGTTTTCTTTGCAGTTGTGCAATTCAACCTTGTAGAAATAAAGTAGGTTTTTATGAACCAAATGTTACTCTTAAATGCCCAGAGGCTCAACAAGTCTCTTTTATTGAACCAAGAATTGATACTCTTTGAGTTTTGACAGCGAAATTTTAAATTTTCTTGTACGACTATGGTAATTTTTTGCGACTAATACTTTTGATGCAATGGCCGCTGTTAGTGAGCGTTTGAAATGGAGTTTATTTTCATTCCCAAGAATCATGTTTCTGTGAATCATATTGTGTGCTGTGTTTGAACTCTTGTTGGAAGTGTTATACAATGTCCATTGAAATTTTCTACTATTCTGTCAAAAGAAGTTCTCTACTTCTGTTGGAATTTTAGATTCACATACTCTAGAAATATTTGTTTTATGATTGAGTATACTTTGTTTACAACACTATTTAATCAAGTTCTTAGAACTATTTTCAAGTATTGAAGGAAAATGTACTGATAATATCAGTTTGTGTGATGTTCAGAAACGAAAAAAATCTGTTTTGATTGCTCTGCCCTTTTGTAATAATCCAACATAATTAAGAGTCTGGTTGAGTGGCTATGGGGGTGGCTTTGATGGTAAGACTTAGATAGCTGCCAAGTTAATGGTGTCAAACTGTGGAGTGTGGGTGTGATTCCAGTGGTGGTTAACCGTTTTGGTTTCTACTAGTTTTGATCATGGAGTGCAGGTTGGTGGTTCATTGAGGCTGGCTGGTTGAAGATGGTGGCTGGCTTGCCCTAGGTGAATGCTTATATGGTAGCTTTGGTCGATATATATCACTGTGAAATACACACACAAACTAAATGATACATTCTCACGTTTCTAAAAAACCACAAGTCTAGAAATAAAAATTTGCACGATGCTGAAGTCTTTTTTTTAATGTGTACATCGAAGGTGACATTGTGAAGTGAAAAAAAAAAAAGCTCTCTCTCAAATACTAAACAATATACTTAATAGTTCTCAGAATGGTTGTGTTCGATCTAACATCTATCGGATATGGTTGCTCTTTTGGTTCCTCTATTTGCTCTTTATCCTGAAAAACAAACTTGGGAAGTTATCTCCTGAAAGCTTTTCTAAACACAAAAAAAGCTGTTTAAGAGTTATTTCTTGAACGGTTTATGCATTTTTAAGGGGTCAAAAGACTAACCATCATTGGAGAAAACGGAACAAACTTCATCTCTAGACAACAAAAGATGTGGAAATGAGGTGTTGAGACTATCTATTTCTTCACAGAAAAGTTCAGTCTAATGGCACATGATGAGATTTTACACCTTTTTGTGTTTTTTTACACGTGTAATTTTGCATGAAATCTTGACTAAATTAGGCTGAACTATAAAGCCTAAACCAATATTACTTACCATAGAGAGATTTCCTTGAGCTGTTGCATGGTTCCTCGACCCCTTCACAAGGCTTTCATAATGTTACTGACATGAACTTGCCACGAATAGTAGTTGTAGCTTGAAATTCTGCTACTCATTATTACCAACAACTGTGTGGCTAGATTTGTTTGGGTGTTCGAGAAACCTCTCTTATATATCCAACATTTAACTTATTCATAGTTTGATGATAAACCACTTACACTTGAACACAACATACACTTCAAGCAAATAACTAGATTTGGCAATTCAGCTTTTTGGTTGAGCTGCATAGAATTAACATTCTACTTTGTTTTGTGGTTAATTCTATGGTGCACAAGTGAGAAGATAAGTCTTATGTCATGTACATCTTAATTTTCGACATTGAATCAATAAATTTTACCATTAGATCAAATTATATATGATGTGTCCCATGAACTTAGCTCAGTTGATAAGGACAATGCATAATATATAAAAAATATTCGAACCCCGGACAACAACAAAAAAAAAAATAGATATGATGTGACTTATTGATTCAATGGTAAAAAAGACATTTATGCATGACACATGACCATTTTACTTGTGCACGTCACACAAAAGACAAAGTCTTGTTTTGTTACCGAAAAAGACAATCAAACACGGCATAAAAAAACGTAGTAACGAAATAGAATGTTGATTCAATGTAATCAACCATCAAATGACTTGGCTAATAAATAGGATTAAATCCAGAAATTTAAAGTCATTCAAAGCTAGCTCTAGGCTCTAGCATGTTTCTCTTACAAGTATAACATTTGATTACATTTATATAAGTATTTACTGATGAGTAAATTGACCAACAAGTATATAAATATCTATGAATAATAACATGAGCTAACACCACCACTTGTTTTCTTTACAAAAAATACACTGAAAAGGAAAGAAGCTCTACGAAATGGTGGAAAATGTATACAAATTCACAATAATAACATATATAACTTAATGATTTCTAAGGTTTTAGAATGGCCAATTGTTCAAAACACAACAGTTTCTGTTCAGCTAATGAATGGAGAAGCGAATTAACGAGTGAAAATCACGATTCTTATCCATTTTTAGGTTTTGGTGACTTGATATAATGACGGTACGGAGAACCATGTTGACCATTTGGACTTGACAAGATCCTCATAGGTTGACCCTTCTTTGATAAAGATGCTACCTGTGTTTGTGTGCCATTTTTAGAATTCGGCATCGACATTGTACGATCTACTCGCACCACTTGAAAGTGATATGACGCGATAGCCATATCTTTGAGGTTTTGCAAAGGCTTTAGAGCGTGAACAACTTCACTCATCATAGGTCTGGCTTTCGGATCACGGTTAAGGCATTGGGCGGCTAGTTGGGCGGCTTTCTGTGCACCTTTGACAGAGAAGTGACCTTCGAGACGAGGATCAATTATCTGGAACAACAATCTTCTTTCTCCAAGTACAGGTCTCGCCCACTCCACAAGATTGTGTTCACCGTTTGGTCTATTTTTATCAACAGCTCGCCGTCCAGTGAGCATTTCAAGTAGTACTACTCCAAAACTATAGACGTCGCTCTTTGATGTCAAATGACCTAACCAGAATCATCAGCTGAAGTCAAAACTAAAACTGATAGCGTGTAACAGTGCAACAAATAGAAGTTTGAGTTGTAGAATGAAGGCAAATATGTCGCATTGTTTTCACTCCGTTTTATGTTACCAAAGATTTGTACGGAAAAATTAAAACAATGCACAAATCTTTGGAAATAAGAAACAAATTGACACTGTAATTAATGTTAACAGTTCTATTTCAATGTTCGGATTTTATTAAGAGAAATGATATTCTAACAACCATTTTGTGACAACCTATGTGACAACTTTATCTCTCATACTCACATTATCTTTTTACTTTCTCTCTCTATTGCTTTGGTTTCCGTGTCACTATCTACTTTTCCTTTGAAAATTGGTGGTTGTCACAAAAGTTGTTGATTTTTGGTTGTTAGAATATCATTGCTCTTTTATTAACAAGGAAAAGTTCTAACTACTAGAACCGAGTTCACGAAGTAGTTGACAAAAACAATCTAGTACATGAAAAGAAAAAGATGTATAGAACAATTAGCAAATATTTACCATTTATCACGTCAATTCCTCATGCAAACAAAACCTTAAATTTGTACAATGGAAAAAGGCTTAAATTTATGACAGGCCATATAGAACTTATAATAAGCATAACTTTAGCTTAAAATCAATATTAATGCAATAAATGCAACCAGTTAAATATTAAATATTGTATTCATAATAGCAAGAACTGGACGTCAAATTATATGCAATCTCAGATACAATTAGCAATCTTGAGCCTGAATCACGTTATCATACCATCTATAAAGGGGTTGTCAAATTTAAGTGTGATTTTCTCTTACAATTTTACCCTTCATTCTTTATTTAGAGCTTTGTCATTCTACACCTAATCAAATAACTGAACTTTCTACTCCAATATATAACAGGGACGCTAATTTTTTTGGTCCAACCCTGTATGCTTCCAATTTTAACATTCATTTAAACTTACTATTCATAATTTATCCCTTTATCCAACCAAAGAGAAAATACAGAAAGAAAATGAGAAACCGGAAAATGTGAACAGACGGACACATTCATGCTAGTGGAGTTTAAATTTAATGCTACAAAAAATCAAGAAAGCAAACTAACCAGTCATCACATATTCAGGAGCTGCATAACCATATGTTCCCATTACTCTTGTTGATATGTGTGTATTTTCCCCTTGAGGACCATCTTTGGCAAGTCCAAAATCCGAGAGCTTTGCATTGTATTCCTAAAAAACGATTTTGCATTTTATGTTATGAAGTTGGAGGAAGAACAGAAAATAATAAAAAACACCTTTTGCCATAACGAACTCACGTACCGCATCTAATAGAATATTAGAAGTCTTGAAATCACGATAGATTATAGGTCTCTGAGCTTCTTCGTGGAGAAAATTAAGACCTTTTGCTGCACCAAGTGCAATTTTCATTCTGATTGACCAAGGAAGAGGCAACGACCCTTCTGCACAATTCATGGTTGTTACCAGAAAACAATAAATTTCCTCATGCGTGCATATCAATTTATAATAGAATAGTGCAAAGTAGAAAAAACAATGCATCTTGGGAAGATATTCAGTTAGTTCTAGTTTTTGTTTTCTTGAAATATGGAAGTGTATGAATCCTATAACAACTGATTGAATTTGCTGCGGTCACAAATCCTATGCATTCACACAGAATATATCCGTGACTCAGGTATTTTAAAGTGTTAACAAAAAGTCAAAATACGCTTTGCTTATTGCACCATTAAATCTCAGTCCACGGCCTTCAATACGCTGACTGTGTAACCGCATGAGATCGTGACTGCAGGCAATCTAAATCTGATAACAACCTAGGAACCTAAGAATTAGTGGTGAATTAAAGTCTGTATCAAAATTATGGTGGTGCATTGAATAGGGAATGCATCATTAATGTTTGTATCGAGGAAAGAGGTAGATGCAGCAATAATCAAGCATATTTTCAACTTAACTTTATATCAAATGCAGTGTGATAAATTTATTTTTAATGTGTGTCAAAAACCTTCGCGTTTGCTGGAATGATAAGGGACTGCATACACGCAAAATAAATGTAGTAGTGAAGGCATGCAATAGAAGTAAAATAGGTTATCGTACTTCTGAAAAGATGGTTTTCTAAACTTCCACGCGGCATAAACTGATAAACCAATAATCTTTGATCATCTTCAATACAGAAGCCAATCAATTTGACCAAATTCGGGTGGACAATATCACCAAGAATGTTTAACTCAGCCTGGAAAGGGAAACAAATAAAAACTTAGAATAAGGATTTGAAAACGAAATACATCAAAGGAAAAAAAATCGAGAATAAGGGATTTTAAGTCTTGTTCGTACAAGCCACTCTTTGTGACCTTGAAGTCCATCATGGTTGAGGGTCTTGACCGCGACGGTAAGTCCAGTACCTGGTTTCACCGGTGCAGTTCCATTCTCCTCAATCCAACCTTTGAAGACACAACCGAATCCTCCCTCACCAAGAAGACTCTCGGGTCGGAAATTCCTAGTTGCCATCTTTAGCTCATTGAATGTGAACTTTCTCAAATCAGAAGAAACCTTCAACTCTTCGCTGAAGATTGGAGTGGAAGGGATACTTTCTGCATTACTAGTTGTTGAGGATCCTGGAGGAGCACTTTTTTCCCTTTTGCTTCTCTGAGACGCAGATGCATTTTCTACTAATAGAAAGAAAAAACTAAACTTATTATTGTCAATTAAGCGACTAAAGAAATTAAAAAAAAAAAAAAAAAAACTTAGATCAGATGATCCTGACTTATGCTAGAAACAACTTATGACTTGTCCATCAAATGTTTGCAGCTTATTTCCATAAGCACTTCAAGATAACTGATAAATTTTTTTTATAGTTTATATTTAAACAATTTGATATGATTTTATCTTTTGTTATATAAATAAGTTATACACAAGCATTTATATGATAAATGCCTATGCTATAAGCGATTAGTGCTATTGCTAACACTTGTGAAGAGATTATGCAGCTGGCAATGGTAATGCACAACAGATCATTGTTTTGAAACTTAATAAAAGTTTTGTATATTTTCAACTAACTCAAAACCTATATTGTGTCATAAAACTAGAATTAGCAGCTCAGAGATAAAAATAGATGGCCAGAACCTAAGAGTTAACAGCATAGGCTCTGTTTGGATAATAAACTTAATTAAGTGCTTATAGCATAGGTGCTTATCATATAAGTGCTCATGAATAAGCTATTTCTATACCAAAATATTAAATAGCATAGGTGCTTATCATATAAGTGCTTATGTATAAGCTATTCTATACCAAAATATTAAATAATGTCAAATTGTTTTCATATAAGCTAAAATCTCTTTCATAAACTATCCTAGAGAGCTTATGGAAATAAGCCTGAAACCAACATGTAAACATGTCACAACTGCTTATGCTAATAATTATCAGTAAGTTCAAATAAGCCAATCGAAACTAGTCTAAAAACAAATCTTTCTAAGTCTACATAACATTAATGTCAAACAGATTATTTCCAGAACTAAACAAACATGCATAAAAGAAAACAAAATTACCATTATGAGCACTTGTGGTACCACTTTTGGAACTATCAACCTTTAATCTTGAAGGTATACACTTTCCAAAGCTACTAAATTTAACACAACAACCAATTTCGTTTTCATCACAATCTTTCTTCATCTTTCCCTTTGACTTCCCTCTCACATCCAAACTCCCTGCTTGAATTGCATTATTCCTAAACCCCATCTTCCAAAAACTCTTAAGAATTATTTTTATTTTTTTTTTTTACATATTCAAAAATTCACCATAAAGTTTCAAACTTTAGACTTGGATTATAAAATAAAACAAAAATAAAAAACACCCAATTCAAGAAATCTCAATTCCAATAATTTAAGGCAGTGAAAACTATGATCATAATCATATTTTTTGCTAAATAATCATAAAAATTCGAAATTAAGAAAATGGTTATAAATAAAGACAAAAATAAAAAACACCCACTACAAGAAATCTAAATAGCAATAATTGAAAGCTATAAAATTTAGAAATTTAGAAACATCATTAAAAAGAACAAAAACATCATAGTTTTGAATGAAACAAGAAAAGGATCAACGCAAGTACACAAAACAAAGACAACCCAGTTGAGGAAATTGAGTCCAAAGGAGGTGTATGTGGGAAAGAGAGAGATTGAGTTTGCATTTGCATGTGAAAGAGAGGTTTTTTTTTCAACAACGGGCAGGACGGGCAAGCAGGAAATGTGGAAGGAAGAAACTGGGCAGGACGGGCAAGAGAGAGAAAAGGACAGCCATAATGCTTTTGCTTTTCTGTGAGAAGAGCACTTGTTGGTTGCTACTTTCTTCTTAATTGTTTGACTTTCATTTTTGCACTTTGAAGAAGATAATATTATTTTTATTTTTTGCTATTTAAAAAACTCAATTATTAAATGAAAATCATGTGTTATATTATTTGATAAATTGATTGATATGCATAGTTTTGCTACTTATCCTCTTTTACAATCTTCACTCTATCTATCCATAATAATGTTTTTTTAGGATCCACAGTAATGTATTTTATTAGTTGTTATAATGCAAATGTTACTGTATAATATAGTATTTCTTATACTAGTAAATGCTTAATTAATATTTGTTTATCCAACTATAACCTAAATTAAGAGGTTTGTTTATCTAAAGATGGTTGTGAATTTTAGATTTCTTGGTATCAGAGGAAATTGATAAAAAAAAAAAATAAATTAGTCGAATTCCATTAGAAGTTATAAAATGGTTTTTTTTAAGGGAGTTGGTGATAAAATGGTCATTAGTGTTTCCTCAAAACAAAACAAAAAAAGGTCATTAGTGTCATGTTAATTAATAAAAGGGTTAATTATGTTTCTAGTCCCTATAAAATAGCGACCTTGTAAGTTTAGTCCCTACTTAATTTTAATAGCATTTTTAGTCCCTATAAAAAAAAATTACTTATAATTTTAGAACCTGCTAAAACAAAGTTTGATTAATTATCCTTAAACTCTTAAATTTTTGAACGATTTTTTTGAGACAAGATTAGAACACTATGAAAGGTTCGTTTACTAAAATTTAGAATTTTCTGACATGAAATGAATTAAATATGAATTTTTTAAAACGACAAAAGTTAAAGATAAAAAGTAATAAAATCTGGATGTAGAAATCAAATTTTGCGATAATTTTTTGCGGACGAACTTTTAGTAATGTTCTAAACATGTCTGCAAAAAATTGTTCAAAAATTTAAGAGTTTAAGCATAAATTAAACAAATTTGAATTGAGTAGGGACTAATACTCAGTGCAGAAAAACAAAATTAGGGACTAAAAATGCTATTAAAATTAAGTAGGGACTAAACTTACAAGGTCGCTATTTTATAGGGAATAGAAACATAATTAACCCTTAATAAAAATTCTTACTCGTTAATTTTTATTTTAAGAAATTAAGAAATGTAATTTTTTTAACATCTTTGTATAACTTTTTTTGGTTCAACTTTTCGTGATATTTTTAACTTAACATTTTTTCTCCCTGATTTTATGCTCTATTTAAAAATAAAAAATATTTATAAATATTTTTTTTTTGTGGTGGCCGAGATTCGAACCTCAGACCTTGCATATATTATGCATTGTCCATACCAACTGAGTAAAACTCACAAGGACAAATCTTTGCCCCATAAAATGTTACCATCTGGCATGCCTGATGAAGACTTACATCATTAGTGCAGAAAAACAAAAAAAGGTCATTAGTGTCATGTTAATTAAGACTTACATTTGAAAAAAAAGTACATGTGTTGAATAATACTATTTTCTCGTATAAATATATCAACCAACAAAAACAAAAAAAGGTCATTAGTGTCATGTTAATTAAGACTTACATTTGAAAAAAAAGTACATGTGTTGAATATAACTATATGTGGTTAAGTATATTTTTAGATACGAATAGTAGTATAGTAGTAAAATACGTTATGTTATGTCTATAAGAAGTAGAGAAATGAAATATGACTTTCGGAAAGAATAAAAAAGGATGATTGAGAAAAAGACTTACAAAGAAATTTTAGTATTAGAAAAAATTAATTGCATGCACTAAAAAAAAATGTTAGAAAAATGATCAAGACGTCATGTTAGTGACCTATTATTACACCTTTGTAACCGTCACTAACAAATTAATTGCATGCACTAAAAAATGTTAGAAAAAATTAATTGCATGCACTAAAAATTAATTTTATTATTATTATTATTATTATTGATCGTTGGTTCCCTGTAACTAACTTTAAACCACCTCTAACTACCAAAAAACAACCTCTAAGGCTCTAACTAACTAAGTTATCATTCACTAACTATGATTAACATGAAGCTACCATGGTTAGTTAACCGTACTTATCTATTACTCTATACTATAAAAACTAATCACACTACGTTCCATCAAAATCACACACCGCATTTCAATAATTACACACAGTCCCAAGAAATTACGTACAAATACACTCTCAAAAAATTCTTCATCTTCAATTCAACCATGGTGCGTTCTTCATCTTCAATGCTTCCTGTAAGTGTACCTAGAGAAGAAAGAATCAACGTTAATGTCAAAGAACTTACGAAGCATCTCACCAAGCTCGTCAAGATTTGTCTCATCAACCTTTTCTTCGTCGGAACTATTATAAAATGTAGAAACGAATCAGAGTCTATCGCTTTCTTTGATAACGAAAAGGTAAAATGGTTCTTCTACTTGTTCTTAGGCACACTGGAAATTTGCTTCACAGTGGTCTTTAATTTCACTGCAACTTATGGCGCACCAGAGGGTCAAAAAATGAATGGTATCAAATCTTTTAGCGTCTACATCATTATTGGGCATGCAGTAACCGCTGTGTTCTTGAACACTCTACTAGCATTAAGGATGAATATCGGTGAAGAGGCTAACCCAGAAGCACCTGCATTTTCTTGGTTCTCTTTTGTCTGTGTAATTCTTTCCTTAGTTTCAATCATATGGGTGGGTAAGTTCGAGTTCTCAAGCAAGGAAAGTGTAGGGTTACCCTTTGAAGAATCCCAACAAGATTACGGTCGAAATTATTCTGATAACGCTATGAGGCACTTACAGCATACTGAAAGAGACAGCCTCTTGGATATCGAAAAGAAAGCGTAATCTCATCTTCCATGCATACAGGTTCAATTCATGAAGAGTTCTAGTTTTTACGGTTTTTTGTTGGGAAATTCTTTAGTTTTATGTACCGCTAGGTAAAACCATGTTCTTTTCTGAAGTTTGTGTTGTTTTCGTAAAGTTTCATCTTCCAGGTGGTACTTGCAGTTTCATTAGTTCTTTACGTTTTTTCTTTTTTAGGGTAATTCTTTAGTTTTATGCACCGCTGGGTAAAACCATGTTCTATACGTTTTGTGGTGGTTCAATAAATTGATGTATATTGTTGAATTTTGGTGAAAATTCTTTAGTTTTATGTACCGCTGGGTAAAACCATATGTTCTATACGTTTTGTGGTGGTTCAATAAACTGATGTATATTTGTTGAATCTTGCAATTTTTTGAGTTTTAAGGAACTTTATTGTCTTACATCTTGATATATTTCAGTACGCGTGTAATTGTTTTGATATAATTCACTACGCATAAATCGTTATTATGGAATTTATTAGAATTACCTCAGTCCAAATCAAAGACAATTTGAATGAATTAATTGAGTATTATGAGAAAGAATGCTACTAGTCAATTCATTTTTAGTAGAGGGTTGAAAACATATTGAGTTATTATTCTTTAGAGTAAAATATTCGCCGTGAGTTGTACCAAAAAAAAAAAAAAAAAAAAAAATATTCGCCGTGAGCATTAATTTATGGTACAATAAATAATATAGAGAATAAAGTGCATGCCCTTTTCTTTTGAGTCATAAAACTCATACTTAGGAATTATACATATAGCAACGGTACCTTCTGGTCTAATTCATATCCTTCAAAAAAAAAAATTATTGTTTTGACCTCATAATTCATATCCTTCAAAAAAAAAAAAAAATAACTCAATCAAAATCTGAGTACGCGTGTAATTGTTTTCATATATTTGAATTAATTGAGTATTATGGTGAATGTCATGTTATTTTTGTATTCAATTTAAAATTGTTAATTCATTACAAATAATAATACCTCAATTAGACATTTAGCCAAAACAGAACATTCCAAGCATTGTTACCTCCAATGCGTAGCAATACTATACTACCAACTGTGACCATGTTTCTGCCATTAATTTAAGCACTATATTTGCAGAGTGACATTATAACTATCTTTATTCTTTTAATTCAATTAAAATAGTAACTATTAGAAGTAGAAGTAATTCAATTTTGATCAAAACAAGGAAAAGTTACTGTAAACACACATTGGAAATACAATAACAACAAAATTTTATAGCATTTTCTAACAACTTATGAAAATAAACTTTTACAATGTCTTTATTGAGTTCAAATTTTTAAGACACTAAACTTCATTGTGAAGGTTTTCTTTCAAGGGTTCCCCATATGAAATAATGTTTTTAGCTCTTGACTCATGAGTCGCTGCACTGAATTTTCACTCGAATGGATGCTTGATAGTGTGAGTTCAATGGTAAAACTCTGTGACACACATTTCATTGCTGGTGGAGAGGAAGGGTTGAGATTTAGGCATGCAAATGCTACTACGGCAACACAAATTATGTCAAGTAAAACCATCATATTATTCGGAAGTGGGAGACGTTGGTCTAATACTTTACGTAATTTCATGCCTTGAGTTGATGCTAATTGAAGTGATGATAATATATCCCCAGGGTGTCTTCCCATTAAAGTTTCAAGTGCCACAACTCCAAAGCTATATACATCGCACTTTTCACTCAAAACCATAGTATAGGCAAGTTCTGCATATTGATCAAATCACCATTAGTAGATTAAAGGATGCAACTAAAATAATTTGTAATTTTAATTAGTAAATTTATAATAAATATTCATGTTATGCATCATACCTAAATGGATAAATACAAGAATAAAAAGAACACAGTGAGCAATGCAAAATTTACCAGGAGCTATATATCCAATTGTTCCAGCAACTATAGTTCGATTGGATGAATCATATTGAAGGAGTCGAGCTGTCCCAAAGTCAGAAGCACTAGGCTGCCACTCAGTTTAGCAAGATGTTGCTAGTAGATACATCTCTACGCACTATTGGAGGAGTACAATCATGATGTAGCTAGAGATACATCTTCAGGAATAGAAACAACAAATTTGACAACAAAGGAAAATAATTCAACAATATCCATAGCATCATTATGAGAGAGAGCATTCATGCAACTCCAAAAGTGAGCATGATATGGTTCAAGCGACAAATGATGTAGTTGCTGCAAGAGATTTTCAAACCAAATCAAAGCAACAGGAGTGCCATTCTTTCTATTGGGATTCCGCATCACTCGAAAGTATTGTATCATACTGGTTATGTGCCAAGATAATCCTATTAAACTCATAAATGTTTTGGGTGGTTGTTGATGAATTTGAACCTTGTCAAAAACTAAGTTCCCGAATTCTATATTCTCATATTTCACCTTGTGTAAATGTGGTTCTAGTTTCCATTTCTCATCAATATGCTTACAAGTTAAGACAATCAACAACACTACACCATAACCATAAACTTCACTCTTCTCAAAGACATTCATTGAATAGCCATAGTCTAGAGAAATAGGAGCATACGAATTAACACCAAGATGAACAACAAGGATTACCTGTTCATGATCCTTTTCGCTGTGATGTCGAACTGGTGGTAATGACCAAAACAACATGAACAGCAATAACCGGATGATAACACAATCATTCAGACAAACATTTTCCCAAACAGATGGTGGGCAAACTGCCATTACAACACAAGAAGGCAAAACTACGGTGTCCGTTGCTCCGGAATTGTCGTCGGGTGGCTTTGGATGTGGTGGCGACATTAAACGATCCCACATTACTTGGAGTTCCATCTTACTTTTTCTTAAGCTACAATCTGGTGGTTTCGGTGGCGGTGGCGATAGACGAGCATAAGAACCGCACCACTGCCTCACAAAATCTTCCCACGATGAGGCCCTTGTACATCCTAGTGGTTTTGTCAGTGGCATCGCAAGGATCATGCGAGAAGATGAAGGTTGGGTTACTGTAGAGGTCATACTTTCTTTCAAACTTGTTGGAATTCTGATCGTAAAATTACTCCTTCGAGTCACTGCATCAACCATTAATTTATCCGCAGAAACAGATTCGTCGGTGACAAAGTGTTCCTCAATTGAGAGAGACTCACTCATCAATTCGGATTCAGCAATCTCCATTGAAGATTCTAAATCATCAATCTCCTCAATTTGTTCCACGGACAGAAGAATTTCGTCCGAAGTCGGAACCGTGTCGCTTGTCCATTTGGTAGCTTCGATCTCCTCTTGCAACCACTTGAGAATTCTTGCACACGACTCTCGGATTTCTCGTGCAGATTCAGCCAGACGCGAATTGTGTTCTCGATTCGATTCAGTCATGGAAGATATGAAGTGAGACGAACCTGACTGTATCGGAGCTTTTTCAATTGACTTCTGAACACCATGGAAAGAGCTTCTGGAAACGTATTGGCGTCGCAAATCCATTTTGGCTTCTATTCTATCCATGATTGTGTAACCTGGTCCGTCCAAGTATGCCATCTGCGCCCATCGAGCATTATGTTCAGATTCCATTTGCGCCCATCGATCTTCACTTGTTGGATTCCATCTATACTCTGCCATGGTGACAATGAAAGCACCAATGTAATGATTCTACTTAATTGATATAAGAATGTAAATGAAATTTCATTGATTACAACTTGGTAATTGGAATCTCTGTTGATAGAGAGTAATTGGTAACAAAAGGAGTGTAATAAGAATAAGAACAATAGAAGAGAGGGACTAGAGAATCAGAGAGAAGAAGTTACATCACATATTTCCTACCCATAACTAAATATTTGTAACCAAAAGAAATATGTGTAGAACATAATGCTTTGGTGCAAAATATGTTGAATTTTTAAATCAGTTGCACAGATCACAGATGCAATTACAAATTTTTTGTAGAGGGGAGATGAGCATCACAACTCATGCAAAGTTCCATTTGTTATGTCTATAATACATACGTACTGCGTACTACAATATGTTGCTTTCTAGGGGTGGGCGTCGGCTCGGTTTGGGTTCGGGTTCGGGTCCAAACTCCAGAACCGACCAAACCTACGGGTTAGAAGTCCAAACCCTATTATGTCTGTTTTTTAAATCGGTTTTGTTCGGGTCCGGGTTTATCGGATCGGTTTCAAGGTTTCAACGGGTTAAAAAAACAGAAATCCAGCAGAAGAGAATAAGAAGATTGCTGTGAAATATTTTTAGATCTCAATTCGATTTAGTAACCAAGGAGAGTAAATGAAGTTAGTTACCCATCCGGATTGTTGGGGAAACCGAGTAAATAGTTGTGCCCTAAAAATCCTTAGAGAAAGAAGGAGTAAAGGAAGACAGAAGAAGAACACAGAGGGAGAGACGAGTGTATAAAATTGGTTTGAGATTGATCTCTCTTCTAAGGAAAACGTTACCCTTGCGGCTGCCAATTGTATCTGTATTGTGAAACCCTTGTTTGTAGTGAATGACAGTATTATTTTATTTTGGGCCAAGTGATTAGATATGGGCTTGTATTGTTTTGTTTTATGCATTTTAAATTCGCCAACTGATCATGTTAGTTTTGGCTAGAAAAAACCCTAAAACTACAAAATGCATCCCACCCATGCCCGCCCACCCACCCTTGGTAATGACATGGTACTAGCATTTTCATGATCCAGTTCCATAACACAGCAAAAAATAGTCAAAATGTTAAAGCATACCCTGAGTTAATAATGATTTGACGCTTCACAGAGTAGTTGTAAAAAATACCCTCCATTTGAGGGTCTATAGGCTCTCCAATGTTTTGGCTCAAACCAACAATATTCCCTCTGTCATGCTCTCCCTGAAAAAGCATTTAGCAAATGTACTATTAATGCCAAACTGTCATCTACTTCATATGAACACATAATACAGTCACATTAGAGGAACCAAGACATGATAAATTTAAAAGAAGCATACCTTAAGGGCCATAATCACATCTTGAGCGTCAAGTCCAGAGTTTTCAGCAAGTGTCTTAGGCATGACAAGAAGTGCATCAGCAAACGCTGTTTCAAAGTTACAAACGTCATTGTTAAATATGCAACTGAAAAATAAAATAAATAAAATTTGGAAAACATAAGTTGCTTATATTACCCCTTGAACAGTTTTCTTAACTTCGTTCATCAGATATTGTCTAGCAGCAACTTCAAATGCACCAGCCCCCTGAACATTGGCAAGGAAATTCACTTCGTGTCTATCACAATCAACATAAAAGAAGGTGCAAACCGAAGTTCTGTATTGAAGGATATATAAATTCTATAAAGCGCTATTATCAAAAGCTAGTAGCATAATTGCTTATATCCATTGTCCTCGTAGTTTTGTTGCTCATTTTCCCACTATTTATAACTTAAAACAAATGGATTCAATGTTTTTTTTACCTAAACATATGTAAAGCATTTTGTTTATCCCAATTAGATTTTTGCATCAACTCAAGCATGAGGGAGGAAGGTAATGTGTACCTTATGGCAATAAATTTATGATATAACTCTGTCAACAACTAGCCAAAAATATGTGAATTTTACATCAATTTTTCCTCATTTTGATTCTTAAATAGAAAGAAATAATTATAAAGC
This sequence comes from Medicago sativa, assembly GCF_051527215.1. NCBI lineage: Eukaryota > Viridiplantae > Streptophyta > Magnoliopsida > Fabales > Fabaceae > Medicago > Medicago sativa. Next base: position 8,344,829 of record NC_140755.1, on the reverse strand, counting down.
ATTGTATTACTGTTAGATCTAAAAATTCTTTTTTGCCCATACATAGAAAAAGAAGACTTCCTATTTGATTCTTATGTCCTGAAACATCTAACATTCTAACTATGCCATCCTTCCCAGAAACCAGATAAAACATTTTGTATTCAGGCTAAACCTGTCTGCATTTTAGAGACTGAAAATTTAGCTGATTGAGGAAATTAACACAACCTATGGAGTGGATAATAACATCCAGGTTAAAACGTACACTACAGGTTTAAAGAACCGCCAGGCTTAAAGAAAAACTGTACACTACAGGTTCAAAAAACCGCAAGAACTTTAATTGATTGAGGAAATAAATACAAATATGGAATGGATAAATAACATGCACAAGCATGTGACCAAAAGAAAAAAAATGTATACTGCAGATATCAATATAATTGATTGACTAATCAAATAAAATCTTACCAAGACAACAGATTCATCTTCAATGGTATTCTTCACTGCCCTCAAACCATCACGGACGACATCTTTAATCTGAGCTATAGTGTGGTCATTGGGACCTGGATCATTAAGAAAGCATAGAAGATTAATCTCAGCTTAAATCCAACAATGTCAATAAAATGAAACAGAGGTTGATGTAAAGATGTACGGCAAGCATCGTGCCAAAAAAATAACAGAAGGATCTGCTTGACAAATTCACTATGTGTTCAGAAATATACCTTCAATCAAGATTGTGCAAGAAAAGGGATTCTTCACATTTTCCACAAATGTATATTTCTCGTCGCCAAGGACATGTTCATACACTAATCCTGCCCAATCCAGACATTCAGGAGTCAAATCATCAACAGAGTTTACAGGCTCACCTCCACAGGCCAAAACCAATCTCTCCATGTTTCTCCTCTTTGCTCTGCGAAGGGCAATTATCTAAAACAAAAGGACAAAACGATCAACAGATGAAATAGTACATGGCAAGGAAAACTGTGACAGATATCAGTCTGAGTTCATAACACACTAACAACATGCAATTGGTGCACTGAGTGTTCTAACAGTTATATTATTTTCTGGTTTACATCGTATATAAGATAATTATACTTTACAAGACAGACAAGTGGGTGAGATTAAAAGTAATTTAGCAAGCATGTCCAGTGAGTGTTCATATGTTACTTACGCCTTCCCTTGCAAGCATGTCCAATGATGGGGGATCAATGCCTTTTTGGTTGATGACAACAAAATTGCTATCATTATCAGGACGGACCTGCATACATATAAGCATGAAGGTAGTTAGACAAGAGCAGTGAGATCAATTTACTATTTTTTGCAATATAGCAGAAGACCAGAGCATGACCACAGAGGAACATGTGAGAACCAATACATACAAGGGAAAAATCCATTCTACCTTTCTTTTCAGTTGAATAATTTTTTTAACTTTTTCATCAACCTGACGCCTTTCAGCTACAACCATAGCCTCTCTCTGTTCAGCATTTGAGTAGAAAAAACCTGAATTTATTTCACTGAGAAGAGAAAATTTGCCAATGTCGGTCTCATACAACTTGTATGAGTTTACTTAATCTAAAAAGTAATAATGTTTAATACTTCCATAATAGTATCTAAGGGATGGTTAATACTCGGCATTTGGCAAATATATTCAAATAACAATTTTAATATTTTGTGATCTGACTCGACAGGACTACACTAGACCATACAACTCTATCCAAGTTGAGTTGGGTAACAAAAAAGAAACCCAAATGCGAAGAAAAGAATACTCTCCATTGCTTCATAACCACCACCACCCCCCCCCCCCCCCCCCCCCCCCCCCCCCCCAGGTTAAAACGTACACTACAGGTTTAAAGAACCGCCAGGCTTAAAGAAAAACTGTACACTACAGGTTCAAAAAACCGCAAGAACTTTAATTGATTGAGGAAATAAATACAAATATGGAATGGATAAATAACATGCACAAGCATGTGACCAAAAGAAAAAAAATGTATACTGCAGATATCAATATAATTGATTGACTAATCAAATAAAATCTTACCAAGACAACAGATTCATCTTCAATGGTATTCTTCACTGCCCTCAAACCATCACGGACGACATCTTTAATCTGAGCTATAGTGTGGTCATTGGGACCTGGATCATTAAGAAAGCATAGAAGATTAATCTCAGCTTAAATCCAACAATGTCAATAAAATGAAACAGAGGTTGATGTAAAGATGTACGGCAAGCATCGTGCCAAAAAAATAACAGAAGGATCTGCTTGACAAATTCACTATGTGTTCAGAAATATACCTTCAATCAAGATTGTGCAAGAAAAGGGATTCTTCACATTTTCCACAAATGTATATTTCTCGTCGCCAAGGACATGTTCATACACTAATCCTGCCCAATCCAGACATTCAGGAGTCAAATCATCAACAGAGTTTACAGGCTCACCTCCACAGGCCAAAACCAATCTCTCCATGTTTCTCCTCTTTGCTCTGCGAAGGGCAATTATCTAAAACAAAAGGACAAAACGATCAACAGATGAAATAGTACATGGCAAGGAAAACTGTGACAGATATCAGTCTGAGTTCATAACACACTAACAACATGCAATTGGTGCACTGAGTGTTCTAACAGTTATATTATTTTCTGGTTTACATCGTATATAAGATAATTATACTTTACAAGACAGACAAGTGGGTGAGATTAAAAGTAATTTAGCAAGCATGTCCAGTGAGTGTTCATATGTTACTTACGCCTTCCCTTGCAAGCATGTCCAATGATGGGGGATCAATGCCTTTTTGGTTGATGACAACAAAATTGCTATCATTATCAGGACAGACCTGCATACATATAAGCATGAAGGTAGTTAGACAAGAGCAGTGAGATCAATTTACTATTTTTTGCAATATAGCAGAAGACCAGAGCATGACCACAGAGGAACATGTGAGAACCAATACATACAAGGGAAAAATCCATTCTACCTTTCTTTTCAGTTGAATAATTTTTTTAACTTTTTCATCAACCTGACGCCTTTCAGCTACAACCATAGCCTCTCTCTGTTCAGCATTTGAGTAGAAAAAACCTGAATTTATTTCACTGAGAAGAGAAAATTTGCCAATGTCGGTCTCATACAACTTGTATGAGTTTACTTAATCTAAAAAGTAATAATGTTTAATACTTCCATAATAGTATCTAAGGGATGGTTAATACTCGGCATTTGGCAAATATATTCAAATAACAATTTTAATATTTTGTGATCTGACTCGACAGGACTACACTAGACCATACAACTCTATCCAAGTTGAGTTGGGTAACAAAAAAGAAACCCAAATGCGAAGAAAAGAATACTCTCCATTGCTTCATAACCACCACCCCCCCCCCCCCCCCCCCCCCCCCCAACTTCTAACCTACAGACCCAGATATGCCTACTTATAATCAAAACAAAGGAACCAGCAACGGTCTCTCAGTTTTACGAGCTGAAATGATGAGGAAGGTGTCAAAAGCACATCACATTTGTATCAGAATTTTTATTTGAAAAATGGGTCTTTGATACTGCACCGAGATATATGGGCAGCATATCCAAGACAGTGACAGAAAACAGTGTTTCATAGATTGAAGAAAAATGAATGATAGTGTCTTCAACTCTTGAAACGCACTGACATTTGTTTATAGTAATAGGTGAAAAAAGAACCAATTGAGTTGATTACCTCTTTTCATACTCTAGAGATACATTGCATGTCAAGATGTAGCAGTTCTCTGCACGTCGCTTCATGTCGGGAACCATGATCAAGGACCAACCCTCAACCTAGAAAAAATGGATGAACCAAATGATTACAAGAGATTTAACTTAGGAAACTGTAGGTAACCCAGCACACGGTGAATAGTAAGTCTATATTTGCCAACAAAAATAATGAACACGTTCAGCAGAAGAGTGGCTAACAACATACCAAGCGTGTGTCAACATCAAATTTGTGCATAATCTCGATATACATAATCAATTGCTATCAAATTTGTGCATAATCTCGATCATAAACAGATCAATTGCTTCTTCGGGCTTTCGGATGCAGAAAACCTATAATGGCAAATTCAATAAACACCCGATTGTAAAAGATCAAAATAAATTATAATCTATATATTCAAGGTGACTCAAAAAAAAAAAAAAATCTTGATATACACTCACTGCATCAACATTTATATTAGTCAATTGATCAGCAAGTGACTCATATAGCTGCAAATAAGAAAGAAATAAAAATAATAAGAATATAATTTTAAACGCCAAGTGAAAAACTATGTTAATAAATTATTTGTTCATTCTACCTACAAATATAAAAATTGATCAAATGACCATCTTAAAGAAGGATTAAATGAAAAAAAAAAACCACCTTTGTCAGCACGGTTGTTCTTGCTACCATCTTGAGAATCTCTTTGTCGGGCTCATCACCCACATTATAACAGGAGTCTTGAACTTCTCAAGAAATTGAAGAGCGGCTCTTTTTGCAATTTCAAATCCATCAACCAATAAGCATGGATGCATACCTAGAAAGTTCATATATACCTTAGGCTCTTTGTATTTGATGCAAAGTAATGACAGAAAAGACACAAAACAAAATGGCTATCCACTCGCAGTTTAAGAAGTCTATAAGCTTTGCCCATAGACCTATTTCAGATGCGACTACATTCATTGTGTCTCGCGCACATGTATTTTTTTATCCGCCTCGGAGGATTTCTTATCATCACCCAAATCACATTTGTCATATACTCTGAATCTATTCCAATCATTAATCACAAACACTGTAAGGGCAATTCATGTTTTTCAGTGGGGAAAAGGGCCTAATTTGGATCACCTTGCTATAGAATCTTTTCAACTGAAATAAAGTATTCAATTCCTAGCTTACAAAATTTTTATGGAAAGGTTAGGGAGCTGCTAAAAATGTCAAAATGAAGAGGTTGATTTCTACATATGAAAAGCTATTAGTTAGAATAGTTACAGCCATTAAAATATCATCTGAACTTTTCTTTTCCTTCAAGTGCTTATTGAAAAGATAACCTAAACAAAATAATTCTATATTAAGATCCTCTTGATAACACAATGTGTTCAAGTGGTGCAAATTGCTTGACAAATACACACATAACAGAGAGAAAAATTCATTAACCTTCATCGATGTAACACTCAGATTGCTTCATAAGTTCCCCAATGAAGAGGACAGTAGAAGTAGTGCCATCACCACTAATGCCATCCTGTGCAACCGCTGTCCTGGGAATCATAATAGCAGTCGGATTCTGGATTTGCTGTAACAACAACAACAACAAACAAAACCAGCTCAGCATTCCACAAAATTTTCAACAAAAATAAAATAAAATACCACAGAAATGCATTTTATTTTACCATAACTGTATTGAAGTAAATATTGCTAAAGGAAAGAAAAGTTGAGAGAATCATTCTCATATTTTCATATATTGAAATGTGTGTTACAAATTGTAATCTGTTTAGACACATTCTGTGGAAACAACAGTAAACTAACTTGAGATGTGATAATCTATTTTGACATGTGCATCAGTTATGTTGATGTGGTATTCTATTTAGACATGTGCCTCAATACAGCTGGCTAGAAACAACAGTAAACTAACTTGAGATGTTTATCTCAAAAATACAAACATAAACTATGAAGTAGTGACACTGACATACCTAACACAGCAGTGACACATCAACAGTGATGATAATTTAAGAAAATGGAAGTAGTTGAAAGAAACCGTGTTTCAAGGATAATATTTTTGCTGTTCAAAAAAAAAAATAAAGGATAATAATTTGAGATAATGGAAGTAGTTGAAAGAAACCGTGTTTCAAGGATAATAATTTGAGATAATGGAAGTAGTTGAATGTAACTACATGGGTCGACATTGGTAATAATTTGAAGTAAAAAAAAATGGAAGTAATTGAATGTAACTGCATGTGTCAGCTTTACCATAACTAATTTTCCAAGCAAATCATAAACTTCAACTATGAAATACTGGACACTATAAATACGTCTAAATAATTTGAGAAAATAGAACTAATTCAACGTAACTACATGTCTCAGTTTTACTATAATTGTTTCCAAGTAATCATAAACATAATCTCACAAATTTGAAATCCTGACACACCTATGGATACCAGACCCGACACATGTAATAATTAGAGAAAATGCAAGTAATTGAACATATGGATATTGATACCAACATGTGAATATGAAGGGCAGGTGCTTCATATATCGTAGATCACAGAGTAAAACGAAAGTAGAGGAATTAAGAAAAAAGGAACTATTCTATGTCTTCTTACTCAGAGCTACTTTTTCCTATTTTCTTGAGATTGATTTCGTCGACATGGTTAATAATTTCAGACAATAGAAATGGCACAGACACCAAACACAACACTGACAAGGTTAATAATATCAGAAAATAGAAATGACATAGACACCGAACACGAGACTGACACGGTTAATAAAAGGCTAAAGTGCACTTTCCCCCCTTAAGTTTGAAAAAGTTGCGATTTTGGCCCCCTATTAAAAAAAATGACAAATTTGGCCCTCCAAGAATTAGCCCCTTTGAAATTTTTGTCCTTTTGGTCAATTTTGACCCAGTCAACGCCAATGTGGCAGGCCACGTGTGTAATTACTAATTTTGAGAATCTCTTTGTCGGGTTCATCACCCATTACAACAGGAGTCTTAAACTTCTCAAGAAATTGTAGAATGGCTCTTTTTGCAATTTCAAAGCCATCAACCAATACACGTGGGTGCATGCATACCTAGAATATTCATATATATATTTTAAGCTCTTGGCATTTGATGCAAAGTAATGACAAAAAAGACATGAAACAACATGGCCATCCACTTGCAGTTTAAGAAGTCTCTTTGCTTTGTCCATAGGATGCAACTACATTTACATTTATTGTGTCTGGCCCAGAATTTTTTATAGTCTAAATCTATTCCAATTCCAACAAGTAATCACAAAAGGCAGGTAGATGTAAGGGCAATTATGTTTTTCAGCAGAGAAAGGGCCTAATTCGGATCGCCTTGCTACGGATCTTTTCAACTGAAAATAAGTACTCAGTTCCTAACTTGCAAAAAATTTATGGGTGCTCATGGGAAGGTTGATTTCTACATATGAAAATCTATTGGTCAGAATATTAAGAGTCATTAAAACATCACCTCATCTTTTCTTTTTCTTCAAGTGGTTATTGAAAAGTAAATCTAAACAATATTATGCTATATTAAGATCATCACAATAACACAATGTGTTCAAGTGGCAGAAATTGCAATGCAGTGAAGTGAACAAATTTGATAGCCGCTTGACAATTAAACACATAAGCAACAGAGCAAGAAATTCATTAACCTTCATCGATGTAACACGCAGATTGCTTCATAAGTTTGCCAATGAAGAGGACAGTGGAAGTTGTGCCATCTCCACTAATGTCATCTTGTGCAACCGCCGTCCAAGCAATCATAATAGCAGTCGGATTCTGGATTTGCGGTAACAATAACAAACAAAAGCAGCTCAGCTATGAAGTATTGACACAAACACGGATACTGGACACAATAAATACGTCTATAATCTGAGAAAATAAAACTAATTCGATGTAACATGTGTCAGTGAGTTTTACTATAATTGTTCCAAGTTAACATGAACATGATCTAAAAAAATTGAAGTCCCAGGGATTAAGAAAAGAGAAACTATTCTATATCTTTTCATGAGATTAATTTCATCAACATGGTTAATAGTTTCATAAAATAGAAATGAGTACGGAGATAGTAGATCATAGCAAAACAAATGCAAAGGGATTAAAGTGAAAGCACTAACCATCTTTAGTGAGTTTAATATCACCAGCACCACCAACAAGCCTGATTCATAAACATTGAAGTTACACAGATCCAAAAATCAAAAATCAAAAATCAAAATCAGAACAACAGAGAAAGTATAACAATACATTTTGATGGTTCCTTTAGGACCGAGATTTGATTTAAAAACATCTTGTTGAAGAATCCAAGTGAGAGAAGAGTGAAGAATGAAGTGGAAATGAAGAGAAGCGTTTAAACGACGGGAAAGAGTGTCGTTTAGATGGATGAAGTCTCATGTCTTTTGTGCTTTGTGTAAGATTAGATTAAATGGTCACGTCACTTTGGTCATGAACTTTGCACCTTGTTGTTAAAAAGGTTCATAACTCATGATTATCCTTGGCTTTCCATGCTTTGGAATGGTTTTTGAGCATGTTCCGGTTTTTTACCTTTATCATCAACAATTTTCTCCACATTCTGGCGATTTTTTTTGTCTGCCCTATAATAAAAAAAAAATTCTAAATCTGCCCTATATGAAAAAGAAAGTCCAAAACTACCTTACTTTTTCTCTTTCTCTTTATTCCCCGCAAAACAGGTTTGGGGGGTGTCCTTTCCAGCAATTTCATTTTGAGGGGAAGACCCTGTTTTTTTGTTATTATGGGGGAAGAACATAATAAGACAAAAAACAGGGTCTTCCCCCAAAATGAAATTGTTGGAAGGACACCCAAACCTGGGTCTTCCCCCCAAAATGAAATTGCTGGGAAGGACATCCCCCAAACCTATTTTGCGGGGAATAAAGAGAAAGTGAAAAAGTAGGGTAGTTTTGGACTTTCTTTTTCATGTAGGACAAATTTAGAATTTTTATTTCATTATAGGGTAGACAAAAAAAAATTCCTGATTCGGTTGTCTCTTCTTCCTTCACGGTTTGGCTCACAAAATGTTTCCAAAGTTGATGCAACTATATTTTATTTTTTAGAATTTCTATTTGGCATTTGATCGAGATATCGAGTTATGAGTTGTCCCATTCTCCTACACAAAACTGTAAATAAAATAACAAATATATTGCAGGAAAACATTTTTTTTTTGGGTCAAGAAAAAACAGATATTTTTCATCAGAGAAAAACAAAACTTTTGTGACATGACAATAACATGTCGGGTTCATTTAACTTGCATCACTATAAGTTTTGGTCCAACTTGGACCACTTAAATGGCCCACTAGTGTAAGTTTTGATCAGGTAATATATATTTGCACATTAGAAGCTAAATACGTCGTAACAAACACCCTCAACATTATTCTCTCTCCCACTTGTGTAGGTTTTGTAATTTTTTTTTTCTTTTTCGAATGAAGGTTTTGTAAAAAAATTATATTACTTAAAAAATAACTTAAACATAAAATTTCATTGTTAACTTAAGTATTACACACAAAATTTATTTTATTTTAATTAATTACTATCCCGTCGAATTACTCTTAACTAAACGTAAACCTTAAACCAATTTTCCAAGCTGTCCTAAAACTCTTTTAACAAATAAACTTTTTTTTAGGAACAAATAAACCTTCTATATTCAGTCAAAAAAGCTTTTATATTAAAAAAAAAATATTAATAATACAGACTCTATGTTTGATTTTAATTTTTTTTATAATACAATATCAATTTATTGTTTTGTAGTTTAACCCTACCTTTCGTCAGTCAAAGGAATAAAATGTATGTTGACGTTGAAACCGCAAAAAACCCATGCAATTAATTAATTAATTTTTGTTAAGTAGTCTAGTGAATAAAATCCATCGGTTCATCCTTTAAAAAAAATTCACTTCTTCATATATTATGAATTGTCCCTATCAATTGAGTCAAACTCACAAGGATAACGTAATTAAGTATTACTCCATCCGTCTCAAATTATATGATGTTTTGACTATTTCACACGTATTAAGAAATGTAATTATTTTTGTATGGGAAAAATATTATAAGTTGTTTTACAAAATTTTCCTTAATAAATGATAAGAGAAAGATAAATTAAAGAATTGAAAGAAGATAGAGTAATAAAGAATTAAGGATATAATAGAAAAAAAAATATTAATACTTTTATAAAGCGACATATAATTTGAGTTTTTTTTTTAAAAGACATAATTTGAAACGGATAGAGTATTAAATTTAATTTATATTGTTCAACCTAAAAAAATCCATAAATACACAATAATTGAAATTAACAAACTCGATAAATATTAATAATTTTTTTTCCTTTCAAACTATTTTAACTCTTACAGTTTTTTTTTTCACAAATCTTATTTTATTTTCGGTAAAAATATTTCAGTGCTCATTTTCTTTTTTAATTTATCCAACACTTGAAAGTTCAAATTTCAATAAGTTTATAATTCAAATTTATGTGGTTTATATTACACGGATGATTATGTGGTCAATATTTAAAAAGAAAAAATATTTTTTTATCACTGTAAATGTATATTTTCTGCTCTCCACTTATGAAAAAAACATTTTTAATTTTTTTTCAAAAACAATAGTCAACAATATTTTTTTACAAAAATATTCAACAATATTATAAACACAACTTAAATAAATAATAAATAAACGTTACAAGCAACCATATTCTATTGCAGTTTTATTTACGCCCCCCATGTATCTTTTGCCACAAAATGGAGCAAACCCACCTTTCTATAAACTGACAAAAAAAATAGTAAAGGTATGGTACAACCAAATGTAGGTAAACGTGAAACATATTGCAACTTGATGAACAAGTACTAAACTTGCAATCTCATCCATTAGAATATATTAATAATAAATTTATGGTTCACAATCAACTGGTCCAAGTTGGACCCAAACTTTAGGTGGTCCAAATTAACATGTCATATTGTTCATTTTTTTTAGAGAGTGTCATATTGTTCATGATTGATACATAGTGCTCATGCCCCTAACACTCTAGTCCGATGTATCATACCGTTATGCGTGTATATATGAGATTAGAATTAGATTTTTTTTTTTTTAAGAAACTAAAATGAATTATATTTTTTGAAGACACTAAAATCAATCATATTAACACAATCAAATGGTCTTCCTAGCACTAGGTGTGCCAAGGAAGAAACACCAAAAGTTCAAACAATATCTATACAATAATTACAAGCCATCAAGAATTAACAAGAAATAATAACTGTTAACCAATGTCTAATATCACGGACGGGCTAAGCCACCAACCATGATAGTTGGAAGGAAGACTAACGTATTTCCCTTTCAACCACATAAATGTCGACGACTTTATTTTGTCCGTCACTTGCAATATAGAGGAATTTTTGTTCTTGAAAATCCTGTTATTTCTTTCTTTCCAAATTTCTCACACTGTTGCTAACCAAATAACCTGAAGGATAAACCGTCTTGACTTGCTGACTCTCCCAATGGAGTTAAACTGATAAAAAAAATTGAAGCATCACATGGCAAAACAGTAGAAACAACAATCCACCTGTGAATAAGGTTCCACACAGACCCAAAAACATTGCAATGTAAAAATAAGTGGGAAGATATTTCCACCTCCCCATAGCCTCCAACGCAAAGCTGATCATCAACACCAACTACATTACGATGATAAAGGTTGTCCTTTGTAGGCAATCTATCACGTAACAGGCTCCAAGCAAATAACACCACCTTCAAGGGAACTTCCTTAAGCCACAAATGAGACACAGACACCTCAGCATCAACATGAACATTGACAGTCAAAAATTTATATGCACTTCGAACAGTATAAACAGAAGATGTTTCCAACCACCAAAGCCTTCTATAGACCCTGTCAACCTGCAAAGTGACACTTTGAAGTAAAAGCCTAAGTTCCCCCACTAACTCCTCTTCCCACGCAAACAACCTACGCCTCCAACTCCACGCCGCCCCCTCCACCCCCACCCTAACAAATGCATGTCAAACACCGACACATGCATTCTTCAACATCGACAGCTCATATAATCTATTGAATCTAACTCTAAAAGACACTCTCCCACCCATTCATCCGTCCAAAAGAGAGTATTTTTCCCATCGCCTAAAGAACAAAGGACATTACCGAGGAACCACACTTCCGAACGCATGTAGACATGCCACCAAGCTGAGGCCTCACGGCCACCATCACACACGCGGCCATCTTCCAACCTAGAATTAGAATTAGAATTAATTTTATTAAATTCTTTTTTTTTTGGGTGAAATAAATAGTATTAAATTCTAATAGTTCATGGAGTATCATTTTACATTTTATTTGGTAGAGAGATTTTACATTTTTTTATAGATAATAGAAAATGAGAAATGCTAGCAACACATTTTTCAACACACTCTTTGATTGGTTAAAATTCACATGATACCCATCAAATTTATATGGGATCCACATGATTTAGTGGGACTCATATGATTTTTAACCAATCAAAAAGAATGTGTTGAAAAATGTTTGTTAGAATTTGTGTTGTTAGCATTCCTTGTAGAAAATAATCGATTTAGTGATTGTATTGTGCGATATTATCTTCATGGTCACACGTATAAGACCATTTAAGTACTGATCATAGATATTTTGTTAAAAAAAAAAAAATTAGAGATATGTTATCTTATTCTTATGGACATTACCTATATTTCAAACAATATGTTATTTTTTTTTTGAAAGAAAACAATATGTTATTATATACATTAAAATGAATATCCATTTTGGTCACTACAAAAATCACATTCAATTTAATCCTTCGAAAAAAAAAAAATTAGCTAGTCTCTAAAAACATAGGCAACATATTTAGTCTTTACCAATTTAATCTCTAAGACAAATATTAAATAATTCATAAATTATATTCATTAATAGTGTTTAGGTCACATTTGCATTGGTGTGTGTTTCACCTATTTAATTAGCACCATGTTAGTAGACACCTCTAATGTGGAGAGGAAAAGGTATGTGTTTATAGAGAACTCTGGTTATGGAAACATTTATATTAAAATAAAAAAGTTTTGTTAAAATGTATAATGATATATAAATATTGGTTAGATCTGTTTAATAATATTTTTTGAGTTGTTAGATTGGAGAGACGGTGTATTTATTAAATAATAACATTAAAAAATATAAAATGATTGATTAGTACACACAAGATCCATTTAAGTATCCAAAATACATATATGGTCTTTTGTTTTTCAGAAATTATTGAATGTATAGAGAAGTTTAGTAAGTTGGTCATGTATGTAAGTTGGTCATGTTAGCACGATAATGTAAGGATGAGGAGTTGCAGTGATTAAAAATTGAAACCACATATATACATATTTCATGGCACTACTCACAAAATGAGATTGAAGGAGGAGTTCACTACGTATATCAATTATGAAATTCTTAAAAATCTGAATTATTGAATTTGGAAGTTTGAGAGTTTTGAAATGAGAGAGAATTCTCAAAAGGAATCATATTGAAAAGATGACAAATGATACAATAAACCCTCTAATAAAATTTTATATATTGTAACATTCATAACCTATGTGTTTGAAGGAGGAATCATTACACAAGGAAATGAACACAGCAATCACTTACAATTATGAAATTTGAAATTCTAGGGTAATTGTCTCAAACATTTGACCAATTGTGTTTGTTGTGATTAGTGGTGACTCTTTCTGACAATACGATAACAAATACTGTCTTTCATACGTGTGCTGATTTTGGGGGTCAAGAATGAACATCAAGAGAAACTTTGGTTGCTCTAGGGATATGGAATTCATTTCTCAAACTTTGAAGTTAAGTTACTTCATTTATTTCCGTAGGCTTTTAAGAATGCAGGGGGTGGGAGGAGAAATTCTCATGTTTTTTCTCGGAAGTTGCTCTTTTTAGGTACTTATCAATTGCTCAAAACCACCTTAAATTATCAAAAATTCTCATATTGGTTTGCAATTCTAGTTCGCCAATTATTGGGAGTTACGACCCGATATGCCCTAGATTACACTAAGTCCATATTGGAATACATTTACTTCTGATCGAGAGTTACAATCCGATGTTGGTCCGAGTCCTAACTCATGATCCTCTATACTGCAAAGAGAGCATGCCACAGATCTGTGCCTATGGCTGCAACTGCCTAAATTAATCAATCTAGTACTGAAATTTTTCATGTATTGGTTAGTTCTTTGGTAACCCTTTATGTTACCAAAAATAATTCCCTCTCAAATTTCCACCACAACCTCGTACAAAAAGAGGTTTTACTCATTGATTCTGTCAATCTTTGGTTTGAAAGATTGTGATGTAAGCATATAATATTGACCAAATTTTCTGGAGTAAAACCAGATATATTTAACTTTGTGTGGGTTCTATATATACTCTTGAAGACTGAAAATTAAATTCTGTTAATTTGTTTGCCTTGCGTTTGGGACTTTGAATTGCAGCTGCTATCCCGGTCTAAGATATTTTAATGCATCCTTGTTTTAGACACAATTACGTTGGCAGCTATCGCCTATCATGTCGATTTGATCTTAGAAAGTGTGAAAAGGCAGATTGGAACCTTATACATGTCATTTACATTTAAGTATGTAACAGATGTTTCGTTTTTTGGATTATTGATTATCAGCCTCCAGTTCCACATGCTTGCTGTTAATTTTCATCCTTTGTTGGTTTTTAACACCATTAATAATCATCTATTGATAAATCACGAGTACTTTTGAAATTGTTATGGTCAAGTTCATTTAATTAAGGTAATAAAATCATTTTTACTTATACACACTCCGGTCACTATTATAAGCAAAAATGTATATTTTAGCTTTATAATAGTGGCTGGAGTGTGTACATATTATGCACATATCACTAACACTAGACCATAATGGTTGAAGAATTATATTAGTGATCATAAGAGTTTAAACAATATGTTTGACTAGGAGTCGAATATGAGATTGTTAGAGTTTTACAAATCTTTTACAAACTGCAACGAAATTATTTTAATACTGAGTCAATGTTTGGTTGCGCATTTCAGCAAGCCACACGCGCGTTTCCATCCTTTAAAGTGATTTTCATCTTTTGCCAAACATGTTTGGCTCGCTTTCTATTCTAGAATCGATTCTCTCTTCTAAACGCGAGTCTACTAGAAGCTAGAATCGTTGAACGCAAAATTGATTCTACCTTTTACAATTGTTTAGAGTTACAAGATTTGTTTCATTCCTTCAGTACCATTTTCTTGTTGGTTAATTTTAACTGCAAACACCATTCACAAAATTCATTTTATTGCTTATGTCTTCGTACCCCTATCTTTCTTTTCTCCCCCTTGTATTTTTTATTTATTGTTTTCGGCGCCGACCACCATTCCAACGACTCCAAAGGTTAGGGATGAAGGACAATTTGGGCTCTAAAACCAAATTCTAACATACATGTTAACTTTTATAAAAAAAAATAAATAATAATTTAGTCTAATTTAAACATTGCCCATGTTTGGATTTGGTACATTTTAATTTACATTGTTAATAATCTATAAATAATTATATAAAATAGAAATTAAATTTGATTTTAAATAGATGTTAATATTCATTAATTATACATTCAAAATTAATTTTGATTTAACATATCTAAACATGAGAACGTTCTGACCCTCTTTCTTGTTTTCACCATTATGCATACAAATTGTTAGCAATGTGTTTAAGAACAGAGAATAAATTCCATGGCCAAAGATTATCAAGATAGTTAAGGCTTTGATGCCTATAATTCCTCTCGGAGCTTCATAGGCACAATTAAATGTAAAAATCAAGCTGAACCAAACCTGCAAAGACCCCAAGAACCACATCTTGATTTTCAAAGTAGGTGTGAGACTCACTTTCATTCTTGCATTTGATTACTGTCCCAGTGAGAAATAGGTTGATTAAACAACTCTTCAACTCTTCATAAGCTTCGTCAGATGATCGTTACACTGTTTTTCATTGTTTTTGATACATTGGAACTGAAGTCTCTAGAATCGTCGTCATGATTGAAGAATGTTGTGGACTGCGGTGTGATTTTGGGTTGTGGAACTGATGTGGAGAGGTGCAATTTTAGGTTGTGGAGCTTATGTGGAGAGGTGTGGTTTTTATTTAGTACTAGTGAAAAGATGGGCCCTTGCGTGCTTGTCTTTCAGCTCTTTTTACTGCGCTAAAGCGTGTAAATTATGAACGGTATTTTATATGAAATTTTTATTTTGATTAAAATTATAAGTACAAATATTTGTGGCTTTCAAATTGTAACAAATCCAAAAAATCATGTTTATCTTTTTTAATACCACCAAAAGTATAACATTAAGATAGGAAAATTTATTTAAGGGTATAATTGAAATTATAAATAATTCAACACAATCCCTATCCCCTTCATATATAATATTTATAATATTGTTTGTGTTGTAGTGGGATATTTCCTATTTTCATGGGATTTAATTTTTTTAATTAAAATTTAAAATAATATTATTAAAGGATAAAATAGTAAATAAAATAGTTTAAATGATGGGTTAAATATGTAATGTAAAATACAGGCCAAACTTATGTATTTTAAGCTTATTTTCTTTATACTAACGAAAAAACGGGTTGAATGAACAACTAACTTTTCCCCAATATTTGGGAATGTTGCTCTTTATGATATTTTCTCTTTGTGATATGAATGAACTGCTTGAACTTGTTATAAAACAAAAAACAAAACAAAAAAACAAAAAAACTAACTTCTCTAATTATCTTGTGATGTTTGTTACTGCACACACCTATTTAAGTAGCAACCTATACAGTCAAAGTACAAACAAAAGAGTCGTCAACCTATATTCACCAAATGAAGCTCTGTGTGTGCTGCCGAATAATGGATTCAATTAATCAGTGGTAATCAAATCCTTTCTTTTACCTTTATACTATTTACTATTGTTTTAGCTTTTAATATTTTTTCGGTTCAAAATAAGAGAAAAAAAAAACTCAATTAATGTATGTTTCTAATGTCACTATTTAGGTACATGATCAGAGACATCGACAATGATCATCAGAGGTTTAAGAGAGTTGTTGTGATCACGATGAATTTATTCTTGGTATTGATTATGTTTTCTTCAATGAATATGTCATCATTTTTTGGTAAATTCATGGCACAACATAACATTGCTGTGATGCTCATAGTCCTTGCTGTTGTTTCGATTTTTCAAATAGCACTTAATATTGGAAGTACACTACATCGTGTCCCTAACCCTAACCCTAACCCTCACAACAACAACAACACCATGGTAATCTTATACATTCTGCTGCTATCAAGTGTAATATCAAGCATAGAAGTGGGACTTGTTTCAAATACTGCCGCTGCGATTATCAATTTTATATTATGTCATATCACTCTTACAAGGTTTGTCACATTCAACAAGCAAGAGATACCACGTTTAATTTGGGTATTAACACTAACGACTTGGTTCGTTTTCCTATATCTCATTATATTTAGTTTCATCCTCTCAATGGATGAAAACATCCCATGGTTTTGATGTTGGTTTGAATCAAATTTATTTATTCTATCATTGAATTTTTTATTTCATTTTTTAAATTATTCAGCGTTTATAAAAAGTTATGCCTTCGTAATTATTGATATTTCTATGGAGATTATATTATACTATATAACATTCCTCTTATAATAAAATCGTGTTCCAACGAAATTTCATATCAATGTCCAATTCAACACAATCTTCTTAACTTTATGGACTCAATTGTCATTTTGAAAAAGAAGAAAAAGAAAAAAAAAAACTAACTATTACTCTCTCCTTTCCTTTTTTAGTGTCATTTGAGTGCGAATTTATCGTTCTATTTAACTGTCGTTTTGGTATTTTTAAGAGTACAATTATACGCTTTGTCAATTACTCTTATCTTTTTCAATAAAACTAAAGTTTGTTTTTTAAAACAAAGTTTGTTTCTTGATATCTTAAAATTAAAATTCACAATTGTTTGTTATGAGAGAGACAGAGTGTTCAAAAAATAAGAATTTGTTGAAGAAAAAGATAGTAACTAACAATTTGTTTGTTACGAGAAAAAGATAACATTAAATTTATTGAAAAGAAAAAGTCTGTGCAAAAAATAGGAATATATAGGTGGATTAAAATAAAGGTATAATAGGAAATAATCGTGCAAAAATAAAAAGGAATGGAGGGAGTAATTTTTTTTGGTTAGCATAACTAATTGCCTATAAACAAGTGATGGCACGGACTAGACCGACATGACTCTGATACCAACTTATAACACCCTGAAACCCCATATAATGTGCAAAATTGTGCACCTTGTGAAAAAAGGAGATTGTGCGAATGATTGGATACAAATGTAGGTGATTAAAAAAACATCAATTATGTCAAGAACGTTGTTCCATTTTTGCTATTAGAGTGCATTGACAGTTAACTATCATTGACACTCAATGATAGCTAACTGCCGTTAGAGGTATTTTCGTATTTTTAGGATGTTAAAAATCAATTTGTGAAGTTAAAAGGGCAAAATCCAAATTTGATTGAGACAAGTAGTGTGATTATTACACAAAGGAGTAAATGGTCACTTTGGTGTCTGATTTTGTACCTCGCTGTCACAAAGATCTCTGACTTAGGATTAAATACAAAGCAGTCCCTGAATATGCATTTCCGTTATTAGTTTAACCACTGCCGTTAAAAACTTCTGTTAATTGATGAGTTGACATGCATGAGGTGTCACATGGACTAAAGTGAAAGTAGAAAATTGTCACTTTAGCCCCTGAACAGAAAATCAATATCCGTAAATTGAATCTCAAATCCCTAAATCACGAATTTAATTCCCAAATCCTTAAATCTCGAAATCTAATCTAATTCCCTCTTTGTTCAAAATCAATTTCCTTTTGTTGTTGTTGTTAATTAATTAGTGGAGATTTGTGGTAAGAAAGAAACATAGTAAACTCCAAATCTTTTGTGCTGCCAATCAAAGGAGTTTAGTTTATATGGTGTGGATTATTATAATTAATAGAATTAATTACGCTTTTGGTCCCCATGTTTTAGTCTGCTCACATAATTGGTCCCCTATTTCAAAATCACAGTTTTGGTCCCCCAACAGAAAATTTGACACAAAATTAGTTGATGTGTCACCTTTTTAATGACATGGCACATTTGGCGCTGATGTGGCTTAATCAACATGTGTAAATTGGTTTACATGTCATTATCCTTTAATTTATGAACTGAAGAACACACTTTTTTTAGACTTTGGTCAAGTTTTCAACATTCAATTTACACGTTTTTTTACAACTTTTACACGTTTTTATGACTGCATTTATGGTAGTCACAACCTATGTTACCATTCCCACTAATAAATATCTCTCCAAACTTCCTCATTTTCTCACACCATCTCACATTCTCTCCTCCTCACTCTCCCCCTATTTCTCTTCTTCTTTTTTCTTCAATAGTCTCTAGGCTCTTTTTACCCCTTTGAGGTATAAAGTGGTCAGTCGGGTTGGGGAAAAAGACATCATCCCTTGAGGTAAAATTAAATTTGCTTCTTTTTACCCCAAAAACTTTTTACCGTGGGTAAAAAGAATCTTCTAGGGGTATAAAAAGAACCAGATTTAGATTTACCCCAAGGGCTGTTGATGTCTTTTTCCCCAACAGGATTGATCACAATTTACCCCAAGGCTGATCACTATATACCCAAGAGCGTAAAAAGAAAATAAATAGATTTAGTGAATTCGAATAAAATGTATGTATCAATAATTAGTGTATGAATTATATTAATAAAATGAGATGTTATATGTATTAATTTTGTTCCTTTCTTTTTAATTATATTTGCATTTATTTTATGATTTTGTATTGAATAAATAAATTCGAATAAATATTAATTTTGTTCCTTTCTTTTTTTTCATTTATTTTATAATTATGTATTCGAATAAAGAAAATAAATAAATTAGAATAAAATAAATAAATAAATTAGAATAAAGAAAATAAATAAATAAATTCAAATAAAGAATATAAATAAACTAGAATAATGAAAATAAATAAATTAGAATAAAGAAAATAAATAAATTAGAATAAAGAAAATAAATAAATTAGAACAAAGTGAATAAATAAATTAAAATAAAGTGAATAAATTAATTAGAATTAAAATAAAGTAAATAAATGAATCAATAATAAATCTATATATATATATATATATATATATATATATATATATCTATACTATATATAAAGAAAACTACCCCTTTCAGCACACTTTTGGGTTGGAATTTTCTTTCCAAAAATACCCTTAATTTTAAATACAAATAGCCAATTATAAAATAACACGTGGATTAAATAATCAATGTCACTAATCGTCACCGTTAACTTTCTTTTACCACCATTAAAAACAGATCAAACTCACAAAAAGTTTAAAAATTATATTTGCATTCTTTATGTCTCTTCTCATGAATTCAAATTGATCTAGAATTCATCATAGTAACCTCTGATCACATATCATCACCTCTAAAAAATTAGAAAGTTCGAAGGCTCACGAACTTGATTAATATTTCTGAAGCACCATTGAATGTAATATCTTTAAGGTCCACTTCATGAATTGAATATCTTTATGTTTTATCCTTCTAGCACTTTACTTTCCGCCAACATTACAATTCAAGCTTTGTTTTTACCTTTGTTTGTTAGAAGAATGAATGAATCAGAATTTGAAAAAATCAAAGTTGAACAATAATCACTTATGAAAAAAATAATCCAAAGTTTATGTTTTTTCCTGCTTTATTTCTCACGAGTCTATGAGTTTTTTTAATATTTTTTAAACAAAAATAATAGCCGATGAGGATTGGACTATAAATCCTCTAAAAAAAAATTAGTAACAAACGTGAGCAAAAAATATTGTCAAAGATTGGACTTTAAATCCTCTAAAAAAAGATTAGTAACAAACGTGAGAAAAAAAAAAGATTAGTAACAAACTAAACAAAAAATAATGTTAAAAATTGGACTTTAAATCCTCTGATAAAAATATTAGTAACAAATGTGAGCAAAATATTATGATTCAAAATCTTTTAGAAAAAGATTTGTTAGCACTATATTAAATGGACTATAAATCCTCTAAAAAATACTAGTAACAAACGTGAGCAAAAAATATTGTTAAAGATTGGACTTTAAATCCTCTAAAAAAATATTAGTAACAAACATGAGCAAAAAATAAAGTTAAATATAAAACTTTAAATCCTCTAATAAAAGATTAGTAACAAACGTGAGCAAAAAAAAAAGATTAGTAACAAACATGAGAAAAAAATAATGTTAAAAATTGGACTTTAAATCCTCTGATAAAAATATTAGTTATAAAAGTGAGCAAAATATTATGATTCAAAATCTTTTAGAAAAAGATTTGTTAGCACTATATTAAAAATATTAATAAGTATGGTTCTCACTGTTCATAGTTCGTTCCCGCATTGTTTAGTTTTTCTCAACCTCTCTCCGCCCTCTGCATCAGAATTCAGAATTAACCTGTAAGTTATTTTTTCTTTCATGTTACAACTAATCAAAGTTGATTAATTTTATGGATTATTTCACTTTGCTGGTTTATAAGTGATTATGATTCAAATTATTTACGATTAATTTTAAGAATTATTAGACTTTGTTGGTTTATAATTGCTTATACAAACTATGATAGTGTGTTTTTTTTTTTTTTATCTATAAGCACACCTTTGGGTTGGACTTTTCTTTCCAAAAATACCCTTAATTTTAAATACAAATAGCCAATTATAAAATAATATGTGGATTAGTAATCCATGTTACTAATCATCACCGTTAACCCTCTTTTACCTCTGTTAACCAAAGATCAAACTCACAAAAAAACTAGCACAAAACAACAACTCATGTTACTTTTTTATCAGCCACTTTTATGTTGTACATCTGTGTTGTTCCCCTCAATACAACCGACAAAGATTGTCAAGTATTTTCATATCCCTTACACAAAACACAGTATTCCGTATTATTTTATTGATATAAATTACTCATCCTTAGTCTTTGATCAATTGTAACAAACGTGAGTAAAAAATAATGAAAAAGATTGGACTTTAAATCCTCTAAAAAAAAGATTAGTAACAAACGTGAGCAAAAAATAATGTTAAATATTGGAATTTAAATCCTCTAAAAAAAATTAGTAACAAACGTGAGTAAAAAATATTGTTAAAGATTGGAATTTAAATCCTTTAAAAAAAGATTAGTAATGACGTGAGCAAAAAATATTGTTGAAGATTGGACTATAAATTCTCTAAAAAAAAGATTAGTAACAAATGTGAGCAAAAAATAATGTTAAAGATTGGACTTTAAATCCTCTAAAAAAAGATTAGTAACAAACGTGAGAAAAAAATAATGTTAAAGATTGAACTTTAAATACTCTAAAAAAAATATTAGTAACAAACGTGAGCAAAAAATAATGTTAAAGATTGAACTTTAAATCCTCTGGAAAAAAATGTTAGTACCTCGTGTATTGTGTACTCGCCAGTCAGTGCACCATTCTCATATAAGATTTATATATTTAATGTACTCGCCAGTTAGTACACTATGTATTTAAATCTGATTTATGGATTGTACTCGTCAGTTAGTACTTCCAACAGATGTTAGAGGTAGCACAATGTTGAGTTTATTCAGATAAAACATAACAGACATCAGAAGTAACATTTACCTATTTATGTATTAATTAACGGAGAAAGTTGGAACAATTCTTACTTTTGATGAAATAAACTTGACGTCAGATATTGCTCAGAGTAAGGACGATCTTATACAGAGTATGATATGATTATCATTATAAGACCTCGTTATTTGGGGCATAGTTCAGAAATAAAATTTTATAGGGACCAGACATAGCATGAAAGATCACTCAAAGGTCATATCCGTCCAAGACAAGATAAAAGTTGACAAAGTCGATAGAAGTGTTACTCTAGTAGACGTATGAGATTTTTCAAGAATTCAGTGAAGGTAAACAAGTAGGAGTAACCTAAGACAATTTATAAAGAATATGTGGAACAAGGAATTTACTCGAAAGATATCAGATGCATCAGTTAGCTTTACTATCCACTATGTTCGGAATGTGCATAATGTATTTCACAAATCACAGATAAGAAGGTTATTATCGAATCTTTTCGACATATGAGATTGGAAAATATGTCCTAAAATCGGTTTAACATATTAATTCAAGTCAGTTGTATCTATGGCTAGGTAGTCGAAAGACTTTATGTAACAAGGGAAACCGATAATTTAGTCGGATAAAGAAAATCAGTTGGTAACAGACGTATGTGAAAGTCTAAGATCGAAAGTATAGAGGAATTATTTGTATTTATTATCAGGTAAACTCTAAATTTCGAGGACGAAATTTCTTTAAGGGGGGTTAGAGTGTAATATCCCGCGTAATTTTAAATAAATTGTCGTATCAGTTACATGTCAGAACGGTAATAATTTCTGAAGGGTTAATTATTTATTGAAAAATGCGACGTCAATCGGTAAATATCTCACACATTATTCCAATGAACTTGAAGAATTATATGGTTACAAATTAATGGGGCATTTTAGTAATTTTGCCATCCTAGATATTTGAAAATGGACCAAGACATATTTTCTATCATTTTCTTCATTCTTCTACATCATTCTACTCACCAAAGCACAAAACTTTCCTCCTTCTCACTCCAAAAATATCGGTCCACACTACCACCATGTCAACCTCTCAATTCTTCACTAAAATTACTATGAAATAATCAAGAACATGATTCAAGGAGTGTCATGTGGAGTGTTTAGCAAGAATTAAGTTTCAAAATCCATCCTCCCTCCTTAAACACTCAAAACCGCCCCTCCTCTTTCTTCCTCCATAACCTTCATTTTTCATTCAAGCTTCATGGGAATTAGCTTATGAGTTTGCATAAGAGCATCAAAGAATGAATTGATCACAAGGTAAGTGGCATAATCACCTTTTCATGGGAATTTATTTAATCCAAACTTTGATATGTGTTTTATGTGTAATTGGAAGAGGATTATGTGTGGTAATGGAATTTAGAAATATGGTATGAAGAAATGATAAAAAAAAAAAACTAAGAGTTGAATTGGTGACTTTGTAGAGACAATTGAAGCTTTATGTGGTGTTTTGAGCATAAGAGGCAAGTTTGAGCATGTTGGAGCAAGACACAAAAGCTAGGGTTTTGGCTTGGCAAGAAGTTTGAGGTAAGGGCTGTTAGTAGAATTGGTATTGTTGTTGTTGTTTGGCATGAAAAGCTAGAAACTAGAAGCTAAAAGCTAAAAGCCACAAGTTGTCCCAAAAACTTCCATAATTGATTTTTGAAGTTAGCATGTTAGGATTGCTGTGGAAATGGGATATGAGTTGTGTATACATGTATGTTTTGATTCTGGAAAATTTGAACAGAAAATGAATGGTTTAGAAGGAATAAGCTGTCAGTTAAGCTGTTTTGATCAAAATGCCTTAAATGACTAAGTTGTGAGTTCAAACTACTGTATAAGTGGTTCATAGGGCTAATAATACTGTTGGAACTTCTGTGTTAAAGGTTGGGTCGAAATTTATGTGATAGAAGTTATAAGTTGCTAGTTAAGCCGTTGAAGAATAGCTTAAGTTGAAAGTTAAGTTGTTTCAAGTATTATTTTCTGAAGAACAGCTTATGAGAGATATGTTTAATTGACATATGAGTAATGGAAAAATGATAAGATGGTTTAGTGATGTTAAAAGTGCTTAAATGATAATTAAACTGTTTTAGAAGTGCTTAAATAGCCAAACGGCAAACTTCTGGTGCAGGGACTGAAATGAAAATTTTTGTGTAAGCTGGTTGATGAAGTAAGGCTATGTCACGAGTGGTTTGAATTGTTTCAGAAGGGGCAAGACCTATAAGCTAAGGCATAAGCTATTTTGGGAAAGTGATTATAGAGTTTTGGAGATAGCAGAGCTGCAGATTTTGGGATAAGCTGCTTGCAATTTGCAGAAATGATTCACGGTGAGTTCCTTTAGTTAGAAAACTTCCCTTTGGGTAGTTAAATTATGCCTTTAGAATAATAGAATATGATTTAGTACATTAGTACATAATTTAGTGACAATATGATTAAGATTTATACCCTTGCTAGAGTACTCTAAAATAACTTTTATGTTGATAAATATGATTATGGTAATGTAGAAGTTAGAGGAAAAATATTATGATAAGTTTTGCGTGAGAATGAATAAATATGCAATTTCGGCTAACGTTACGTAAAGTGAGAATTGTTTGATTTTATTACTTTATTTCGACTCTTAGCTAATATAAATTATACTTTTAAGGTAATATAATGGTTTGACTTAGCTAAGACTCCAATTCTCATTATTGCCGAATATGTAGCCGAAATTGTATTATGCATATCCTCTAATCATACACTACCATAGTGTATATTTATTTGTGTAAAGTAATGTTTAGAGTAAAATAGCTATTGAACAAATTATTCATGGGTAAATTTCCAATCATTGGAAAGTAGAGAATTCTAAGTATGGAAGTTCGGCTTAATTAGTCGAATTTAATTTATCAGGATATGGGGAAAATTTTATAACCTTTTAGAAATGGCATATGACAACGATATGCCTAGAACCTGAATAGGTTAGTATCAGAAATAATTTCAGAATAAAGACGGAGTCACTACGTCTTTATTATCAGTTTCAGGATGTTTTCATTAAAAGAAAATTAGTTAAGATAAGTTATTCCTCTCTATCTCCCCGTCAGTAGTGGAGTTGAGGATTGATTCAGTTATCAGAGAATCAGATCAAGTTATAATATTAAAACATGTTTAAATTGTGGCTTTCGCTATCCCGCCAGTTGGATACGAAAGGTTCCCGCCAGTTGGAACGGGCACTATCCGCGAGGATGACCCCACAATAATCAGAGGAGTCCGGTATCCCCGTCAGTTGGGTTCCCGCTTGTTGGAAATATTTATATATATACCGGTCAGAGTGGAATAAATTCCGGGGTTACTCCACCTGGGTTTATTCCGTAAAATCAACTCAGATAATATTGTTTGTTCAACGCTAACATTTCTAACATAATATGACAGACATTATGATTATAATTATGATTATGAGTTGAGTATTAGTATCAGGATTATATCAGTCTTTTAGATAGCGATCCTAGTTATCCCCCGATCGCTCAGTTATGCATGATAAAACTGCATAAACCCAAAATGGTTGAGTTTAGAGACAAATGGCGATCCTAGGTTCCTTGAGATTGCCTACAGCCTAGGATAGGTGGAACTCACTGAGACATCCCGTCTCACCCCAATCCCTTTTATTTTATTTCAGAGACACAGGTGGATCGCAAGCAGGGCAGTTCGTGATGAAGTAGAAGAAGAAGCTGGACAATTATATTTACTTGTCATTGCATGTATGTTGTACACGTCAGTGGTACTATTTTAAATGTATAGACAAGTAGTTTTATGATATGTTCAGAAGAAATTTTATTATTGTAATTTTAATGTATTCAATGCCAAGTTTAACGAGCATACTAGATATCCTAGGTAATTTCTAGTATGGGTGTTACAATTTGGTATCAGAGCAGGTCGATTCAGATCGTGCCTTGGGTCATTAGAATTCAATAAAATGCAGTGGGACCATTGGGTTCCGGATATTTATTCTAAATGTCGTATCTAGCTGAGCCTGATCAACTCAAACTAGTATATGATAGTTAGAACAAATGTCTGAGAGCTGAATAGGACCTAGGAGGAATGAAGCGCATGAAGAAGGAAAGTCAGGTTTTATAACGAATCTTGATAAAGAAGTATTTAATGCCAAAAGGTGGCTGGTGATTTGTGAAGATGGAAATTCCTCAGGAATGGATAGAAAATGTTATGAGTGAGACGGAGTACTTTGATATTATTAAACTGCACTTCGTATTTGGATACAAGAGAAGGAAGAGACTCAGGGATGATTGTAACCTTAACAAGAGTCGCAATATGAGAAGTATGATGTAAGGTATGAAAAAAATTGTCAGATGATTAATGGAATCCAAAAGCTCTCGGTGGATGTAGAGTATGTAAGAAGTGAAGGACTTGAATGTCGAAACGAGCTGGATTTTGATGCTTGAACTGTTAAGTGAACTAATTAAGGAATAAGTAAATTATTTTGGAGAAGATAAGGATAATTCCTCAACGCAAGCATTTAATGGACAACGCAAGCCAGATAAATCATGTCTGGTTAGTCGTATCACCCGAATTTAAAGTGCCAAATTTATGAATCCGGAAGTGAAGATGCTATGCATCATATGTGTCAAGAAGGATGAATAAATAGTAGTGGAAAAATCTTTTACGGATAAAAGTACGATTCAGATG
Organism: Medicago sativa; assembly: GCF_051527215.1. NCBI lineage: Eukaryota > Viridiplantae > Streptophyta > Magnoliopsida > Fabales > Fabaceae > Medicago > Medicago sativa. The sequence continues at coordinate 8,317,810 of NC_140755.1, read as the reverse complement.
TATTCTTATTGATGAGAAATTGCAAGAGAAGTTAGACTAACGGGAGTAGTACACTAAGGAAATTGAATCAGACCCCATACGTTTATCATGAGTTATTAAGTTGATTTAGACTAAGAAATACAAGTATAACAGTAAGTGGAAAGAGATCCCAGTAATGGTCAGAGACAAGATGTAAATTTTCGATCGGAACGGAAAATAAAGATTTAATAATAATAAGTTGCGGAAGTTCGGTGAACTAATGGACGAATGATGTCAAGCTCTTTCAACGGAATGTCGAGGACAAGAATGTATTAACGCATGAATACAATAGGTTGATGTGTTAAAGATTAAATCAAGATTTTTGAATTTGAAAATTATTTTAAGGTTCTGCTACAGGAAAAATTGTCGCTAGTGTAAAAGAGTTAAGAATGAAGTAAAGTATTGAGCAATTAAACATTTTTATCTGATGATTTTTCTGATGCAAATGTCTTGAAAACCAAAAGAATGATTTTGTTAACTAGATCGAATTTTGGGAGTCGAAGTTATTACAGAGGAGATCGTAAGTGTAATGTAACTGTCAATACAGACAAGAACAAACTAAATGGAAATAAGCCTCGAAGATTCAAGTATGTTTTAGTTCATAAATAATGTGAATGTGAGAATCATTCCAGGAACACTTTGAGAAAACAAGTATGTAGTGCATGTTTAAAGAAAAAATTGCAGTATTTGAAAATGACTCGTCAGTGATTATAAGTCGGTGCTCGAAATAGCAAGAAGTGTAAAGTTAGCCCCATGTTCATAACATGTAGTAATGAGATGGAGAAATTTACAGTATGGTTGGAGTAGTACGCCTAAGCAAAGTGAACTAATAAATCAGAGTAGCGCAGCGAGATATTAATCAGCAAGAAGTAACATAATGTGCAAAAGTTTAAGACTTTGAATGAGATATTCATGGGAAATCTTAAGAGACGAATTAAACAATTTTCCAAACCGCATGATTCAAAGATATAAAAAGTTCAAGTAGTAAGAGTAGGATGAAGGTGTTCCTACCTTATTAAATATAAGAAATTGGAATCACCTATAGTATGTAACCCGGTTAATCGACGCCATGATTTCGAAGAATGACTTAGAAGTATCAGATTAGTTAAAAGGAGTCATGTATGAGGCAAAGATATAAATGTTGTATCTTGAAGATTTTATTTTTATTTTGGTTTGAAATACTATCATGGAATATCAGGTATATTAACATGTATCTGAGGGAACATATACTATTTAGAATATGAATGCAAATGCTTGAATGCAAATTTTAGTCGTGAAGTTCAGGAATCTAAACTCCATATTTTTTTTGAGATAAATAAAAGATTGATATCACACAAGTTAGAAAAATTATGTGAGCTACGGTATGGGACTATGCATGTTCAGGTTATGAGTATGGAATTAAGAAAAAGATGATAAGACATTCCCTAGAGTAACAGCTATAACAATATTGTTCAAGAATGAAATGTATATTTTGAACATATAAGTTCAAGAGAAGATCTATGATGATACTTTTTACTCATCCTAATATGATCAAGGTGTATCGTGATTGATTTAAATTCTGGTATAGAAGAAGCAAAGTTGAATGACTACAAATATATGTTATGTATTAAGCTATCAGTTGTACTACCTCGTGTATTGTGTACTCGCCAGTCAGTGCACCATTCTCATATAAGATTTATATATTTAATGTACTCGCCAGTTAGTACACTATGTATTTAAATCTGATTTATGGATTGTACTCGTCAGTTAGTACTTCCAACAGATGTTAGAGGTAGCACAATGTTGAGTTTATTCAGATAAAACATAACAGACATCAGAAGTAACATTTACCTATTTATGTATTAATTAACGGAGAAAGTTGGAACAATTCTTACTTTTGATGAAATAAACTTGACGTCAGATATTACTCAGAGTAAGGACGATCTTATACAGAGTATGATATGATTATCATTATAAGACCTCGTTATTTGGGGCATAGTTCAGAAATAAAATTTTATAGGGACCAGACATAGCATGAAAGATCACTCAAAGGTCATATCCGTCCAAGACAAGATAAAAGTTGACAAAGTCGATAGAAGTGTTACTCTAGTAGACGTATGAGATTTTTCAAGAATTCAGTGAAGGTAAACAAGTAGGAGTAACCTAAGACAATTTATAAAGAATATGTGGAACAAGGAATTTACTCGAAAGATATCAGATGCATCAGTTAGCTTTACTATCCACTATGTTCGGAATGTGCATAATGTATTTCACAAATCACAGATAAGAAGGTTATTATCGAATCTTTTCGACATATGAGATTGGAAAATATGTCCTAAAATCGGTTTAACATATTAATTCAAGTCAGTTGTATCTATGGCTAGGTAGTCGAAAGACTTTATGTAACAAGGGAAACCGATAATTTAGTCGGATAAAGAAAATCAGTTGGTAACAGACGTATGTGAAAGTCTAAGATCGAAAGTATAGAGGAATTATTTGTATTTATTATCAGGTAAACTCTAAATTTCGAGGACGAAATTTCTTTAAGGGGGGTTAGAGTGTAATATCCCGCGTAATTTTAAATAAATTGTCGTATCAGTTACATGTCAGAACGGTAATAATTTCTGAAGGGTTAATTATTTATTGAAAAATGCGACGTCAATCGGTAAATATCTCACACATTATTCCAATGAACTTGAAGAATTATATGGTTACAAATTAATGGGGCATTTTAGTAATTTTGCCATCCTAGATATTTGAAAATGGACCAAGACATATTTTCTATCATTTTCTTCATTCTTCTACATCATTCTACTCACCAAAGCACAAAACTTTCCTCCTTCTCACTCCAAAAATATCGGTCCACACTACCACCATGTCAACCTCTCAATTCTTCACTAAAATTACTATGAAATAATCAAGAACATGATTCAAGGAGTGTCATGTGGAGTGTTTAGCAAGAATTAAGTTTCAAAATCCATCCTCCCTCCTTAAACACTCAAAACCGCCCCTCCTCTTTCTTCCTCCATAACCTTCATTTTTCATTCAAGCTTCATGGGAATTAGCTTATGAGTTTGCATAAGAGCATCAAAGAATGAATTGATCACAAGGTAAGTGGCATAATCACCTTTTCATGGGAATTTATTTAATCCAAACTTTGATATGTGTTTTATGTGTAATTGGAAGAGGATTATGTGTGGTAATGGAATTTAGAAATATGGTATGAAGAAATGATAAAAAAAAAAAACTAAGAGTTGAATTGGTGACTTTGTAGAGACAATTGAAGCTTTATGTGGTGTTTTGAGCATAAGAGGCAAGTTTGAGCATGTTGGAGCAAGACACAAAAGCTAGGGTTTTGGCTTGGCAAGAAGTTTGAGGTAAGGGCTGTTAGTAGAATTGGTATTGTTGTTGTTGTTTGGCATGAAAAGCTAGAAACTAGAAGCTAAAAGCTAAAAGCCACAAGTTGTCCCAAAAACTTCCATAATTGATTTTTGAAGTTAGCATGTTAGGATTGCTGTGGAAATGGGATATGAGTTGTGTATACATGTATGTTTTGATTCTGGAAAATTTGAACAGAAAATGAATGGTTTAGAAGGAATAAGCTGTCAGTTAAGCTGTTTTGATCAAAATGCCTTAAATGACTAAGTTGTGAGTTCAAACTACTGTATAAGTGGTTCATAGGGCTAATAATACTGTTGGAACTTCTGTGTTAAAGGTTGGGTCGAAATTTATGTGATAGAAGTTATAAGTTGCTAGTTAAGCCGTTGAAGAATAGCTTAAGTTGAAAGTTAAGTTGTTTCAAGTATTATTTTCTGAAGAACAGCTTATGAGAGATATGTTTAATTGACATATGAGTAATGGAAAAATGATAAGATGGTTTAGTGATGTTAAAAGTGCTTAAATGATAATTAAACTGTTTTAGAAGTGCTTAAATAGCCAAACGGCAAACTTCTGGTGCAGGGACTGAAATGAAAATTTTTGTGTAAGCTGGTTGATGAAGTAAGGCTATGTCACGAGTGGTTTGAATTGTTTCAGAAGGGGCAAGACCTATAAGCTAAGGCATAAGCTATTTTGGGAAAGTGATTATAGAGTTTTGGAGATAGCAGAGCTGCAGATTTTGGGATAAGCTGCTTGCAATTTGCAGAAATGATTCACGGTGAGTTCCTTTAGTTAGAAAACTTCCCTTTGGGTAGTTAAATTATGCCTTTAGAATAATAGAATATGATTTAGTACATTAGTACATAATTTAGTGACAATATGATTAAGATTTATACCCTTGCTAGAGTACTCTAAAATAACTTTTATGTTGATAAATATGATTATGGTAATGTAGAAGTTAGAGGAAAAATATTATGATAAGTTTTGCGTGAGAATGAATAAATATGCAATTTCGGCTAACGTTACGTAAAGTGAGAATTGTTTGATTTTATTACTTTATTTCGACTCTTAGCTAATATAAATTATACTTTTAAGGTAATATAATGGTTTGACTTAGCTAAGACTCCAATTCTCATTATTGCCGAATATGTAGCCGAAATTGTATTATGCATATCCTCTAATCATACACTACCATAGTGTATATTTATTTGTGTAAAGTAATGTTTAGAGTAAAATAGCTATTGAACAAATTATTCATGGGTAAATTTCCAATCATTGGAAAGTAGAGAATTCTAAGTATGGAAGTTCGGCTTAATTAGTCGAATTTAATTTATCAGGATATGGGGAAAATTTTATAACCTTTTAGAAATGGCATATGACAACGATATGCCTAGAACCTGAATAGGTTAGTATCAGAAATAATTTCAGAATAAAGACGGAGTCACTACGTCTTTATTATCAGTTTCAGGATGTTTTCATTAAAAGAAAATTAGTTAAGATAAGTTATTCCTCTCTATCTCCCCGTCAATAGTGGAGTTGAGGATTGATTCAGTTATCAGAGAATCAGATCAAGTTATAATATTAAAACATGTTTAAATTGTGGCTTTCGCTATCCCGCCAGTTGGATACGAAAGGTTCCCGCCAGTTGGAACGGGCACTATCCGCGAGGATGACCCCACAATAATCAGAGGAGTCCGGTATCCCCGTCAGTTGGGTTCCCGCCAGTTGGAAATATTTATATATATACCGGTCAGAGTGGAATAAATTTCGGGGTTACTCCACCTGGGTTTATTCCGTAAAATCAACTCAGATAATATTGTTTGTTCAACGCTAACATTTCTAACATAATATGACAGACATTATGATTATAATTATGATTATGAGTTGAGTATTAGTATCAGGATTATATCAGTCTTTTAGATAGCGATCCTAGTTATCCCCCGATCGCTCAGTTATGCATGATAAAACTGCATAAACCCAAAATGGTTGAGTTTAGAGACAAATGGCGATCCTAGGTTCCCTGAGATTGCCTACAGCCTAGGATAGGTGGAACTCACTGAGACATCTCGTCTCACCCCAATCCCTTTTATTTTATTTCAGAGACACAGGTGGATCGCAAGCAGGGCAGTTCGTGATGAAGTAGAAGAAGAAGCTGGACAATTATATTTACTTGTCATTGCATGTATGTTGTACACGTCAGTGGTACTATTTTAAATGTATAGACAAGTAGTTTTATGATATGTTCAGAAGAAATTTTATTATTGTAATTTTAATGTATCCAATGCCAAGTTTAACGAGCATACTAGATATCCTAGGTAATTTCTAGTATGGGTGTTACATGTTGAGTTCATAAATAATTGTTATATAACTTGACAATATTTTGTTTATAAATTAATATATCAATAATTTTCATTATTATTTAAAAATTTAAAAAATTTAATCAAAATTATACAAACAAACATAATAAAATAATTACATGCGTTAGCGCAGTAGAAAGAGCGGACAGATGGGCACGATAGTGCCCGTCTTTCCGCTAGTATATATAAAGTAAATGTTTTTTATGTCACGTGTCGCTTCCACGTTTATTCTTAATATTTTTATTATTTTTTCTATTTTCCAAAACTAATATTTTATGTGGCATATATATCTCAACAAACTTCATTGTTACTTTGATCTTATCAACTAAATATTTTGTTTAAGTTATTAATTTATTTTTAATATTTATGTAGCATAAAAATATCTCTAGAAACTACACATTATATTTTAAAACTTTATAATCATTGTCCTCGTGAGCTTAGCTCAGTTGGTTGGACAATGCATAAAAATATGCAAGGTCCGGGGTTCAAACCCTGGCCACTACCAAAAAAAAAAAAACTTTATAATCATCAATAGTATCTATCTTTTATTTTCTATTTATGAAAGTTAATGACCAGTAAAAACAAATTATCGTTTAGGACATCCGGGAGCAGCTATTTTAAATTCTCTTCATAGAAATAATTTTATTTTCTGTAAGAAGTCTAATCACAATCCAGTTTGTCAGTCTTGTCAATTTGGAAAACAAATAAAAATGCCATTGTATGATTCTTTGTCTCACACTTTATTACCGTTTGATATTGTGCATACTGATCTTTGGACATCACCAACTCTTAGTTCTTGTGGTCATCGTTACTATATTTTATTTCTAGATGATTTTACAAACTTTTTATGGACTTTTCCTATTGCACACAAATCTCAAGTTTATTCCACTTTTCTTCATTTTCGCAATCACATTAAAACACAATTAGAAAGAGATATAAAATGTTTTCAATGTGATAACGGAAAAGAATATGACAGAACTTCTTTCCATAATTTTTGTAAACAAAATGGAATGAGCTTCCGATTTTCTTGTCATCACACCTCACCTCAAAATGGAAAAGCCGAAAGAAAAATTCGTACTATTAACAATATCATCCGTACTCTTCTTGCACATGCTTCCCTACCACCTTCTCTTTGACATCATGCTCTTCAAATGGCTACTTATTTGTTAAATATTCTTCCAACCAAACAATTAGCTCTTCAAACATCAACTACGATTCTTTACCAAAAGCGTCCATCCTATTCTCACCTTAAAGTCTTCGGGTGTCTCTGTTTTCCATTAATCCCTTCCACTAATAGAAATAAACTCCAACCAAGGTCAAGACCATGTGTCTTCTTAGGTTACCCATCCAATCATAGAGGATATAAGTGTCTTGAATTGTCTAGTCGCAAAATAATCATTTCTAGACACGTTACTTTTGATGAAACTGTCTTTCCGTTCTCTTCTTCACCTGCACCCGCCTCCTCATGCTATGAATTTTTGGATACAAGCAATGATCAATTTCCTTATCATATGTTACCTACCTCGACCACCCATCAATCAATACAACCAATTTCTACACCTAACACACCACAAATCAACATTACTCCACCACTCATCCCTTCGGCCTCCACCCTACCTCCCTCACCCCCCATCATATTCAACGCCAACAAATACCATCAACAACACAAATCATCCACCAACCCCTATCTCTAACACAACATCCTCTCCTACTATCCCCACACCTACTTCGTCTCTAGCCAATCCTCCATTATCTCCTCAAATGACCACCCGAGCTCAACATGGCATTTTCAAACCACGACAACTTTTTGATCTCCACATTTCTACTTCACCCGTCATTTCTCCCTTGCCAACTAACCCTATCAATGCATTAAAAGATCATAACTGGAAAATGGCTATGAAAGATGAATATTATGCTCTTATTGAAAATAAGACGTGGGATTTAGTACCACGTCCAGCTAATGCTAATGTCATTCGTAGTTTGTGGATTTTCCGGCATAAGAAAAAATCAGATCCTTCCTTTGAAAGATACAAAGCTCGCCTAGTTGGGAATGGTTCTAATCAACAAACTGGTGTCGATTGTGGAGAAACTTTTAGTTCGGTGGTAAAACCAACAACTATACGAACAGTCCTCAGAATCGCTATTTCAAAATCATGGTGTCTACATCAATTGGATGTAAAGAATGCATTCTTACATGGTAACATTAATGAAACTGTTTATATGCATCAACCTCCCGGCTTTCGTGATCCTCACCATCCTATGTCTGTCTACTAAAGAAGTCACTATACGGCCTTAAACAAGCCCCTCGTGCATGGTACCAACGCTTCACTGAATTTGTTGCGACATTGGGATTCTCACATAGTACATGTGACCATTATTTGTTCATCTATCACAATGGAAATTACATAGCATACATTCTCTTATATGTCGATAACATCATCCTTACTGCTTCATCTGATACTCTTCGTCAGTGCATCATGTCTCACCTTAGTTGTGAATTTGCTATGAAAGATTTAGGCCCTATCAGTTATTTCTGGGTATCTCAGATACTAGACATTTAGGTGGTCTCTTTCTCTCTCAACATAAATATGTCGAAGAGATAACTGAAAGAGCTTCCATGTCATCTTGTAAACCAGTCTTTACCCCCGTAGACACTAAAGCAAAATTTAGTGGCCTCTCAGGTAACCCCTATCATAATCCATCTGAATATCGGAGTCTTGCAGGTGCATTGCAATATTTAACTTTCACACGACCGGATATCGCATATGTCGTCCAACAAGTGTGTCTATTTATGCATGATCCTCGCACGCAACATATGACTGCCTTGAAGCGAATTATTAGGTACATTAAGGGTACCATTCACCATGGACTACACTTATACAGATGTTGATTGGGGAGGGTGCCCAGATACGCGAAGATCTACATCTGGATATTGTGTCTACCTTGAAAATAATTTGATCTCTTGGTCTGTAAAACGACAATCAACTTTATCCTGCTCTGGTGCTGAAGCAGAGTATCGTGGTGTTGCTAATGTTGTTGCTGAATCTTGTTGACTTCGAAACTTATTATTAGAACTACAGTGTCCGATCATCAAAGGCACTCTTGTCTACTATGACAACGTTAGTGATGTTTACTTGTCAAGTACGTGTTCTACATGTCTCATCTCGCTATCAAATAGCTGACATTTTCACCAAGGGCCTTCCGCTGCAATTATTTGATGATTTCAGAGATAGTCTCAACATCCGTCAACCTCCCGTTTCGACTACGGGGGCGTATTAGAATATAAAATATTTATTGTATAAATTATTAATATATTGTATATTAGTTAGAGATAATTGAGGCACAAGTTAGATATACTTGATGTCCAAGGTACTTCATGCCCAAGTTAGAGATACTTGAGACCCAAGACAACATCATTGTATAAATACACATTAGAGCATAATGAAACACTCACGAGAATGAATTCCATCAAATTGTAACTATAAAAAACACAATGAACAAAAAAAAAATCATATTTTAAAGTTGTGATTTTTTACTTTTCATTGTTGTTAGAGGTGTACTCCCTCAGTTTTTAAATATAAGCAAATTTTACTTTTTAGGTTCATTCAAATACCCCCATGAAATTAAAAATGTATGTAGCAAATGCCTCCTCAAATTTATAACTTATATGCAAATATCTCCTCTAACTTTAAAACTTATGTACAAACTACACCTTAAAATCATATGACTAAATAAAACTTATTCATAATGTATAATTTATTTACTATATTTCTAATAACAATGATAAGATTGAAATATTAGTTTTTTTTTTAGGCTTAATTCCATGTTTGGTCCCTTAGGTTTATTTTAGTTTTCAAGTTGGTCTCTTACGTTTTAAAAGTTTTAAGTTGGTCCCTTACGTTTTAAAAGTTTCAAGTTGGTCCAAAACGTTACCCACGTTGAAATAAGTTAGTCTCTTCCGTCACTTAACATTTAATGATTTGGGTTGACAATATGGGTGATAGAACTTAACTAATATAGAAAATCAGTTTAAAACCTTTTTTTAATTTTTTTGGTTTTATTAAACTCAATATCATGTCGCGAAAGGGACTAACTTATTCCAACGTGAATAACGTTTTGGACCAACTTGAAACTTTTAAAACGTAAGGGACCAACTTGAAACGTTTAAAACATAAGGGACCAACGTGAAAACTAGAATAAACATAAGGGATCAAACATGCAATTAAGCCTTTTTTTTAACATATACTAATTCGAAAATCCTTATATATTTTTTTTTTGTCTCGTCTAAAGTCAATATTTTGACCGTAACAAATTTGTGGATAGCAAGCAAAGCAAAGAGGTTGAATGAACAACTAACTTCTCCAAAATTTGGGAATCTTCCTCTTTATTATATTCGGTTTATTTGATTAATGATGAATCATATGAACTGTTTGATTTTGTTACAAAAAAGAAAAAAGAAAACTAACTTCTCTAATTATCTTGTGATGTTTGTTACTGCACACACCTATTTAAGTAGCAACCTATACAGTCAAAGTACAAACAAAAGAGTCGTCAACCTATATTCACCAAATGAAGCTCTGTGTGTGCTGCCGAATAATGGATTCAATTAATCAGTGGTAATCAAATCCTTTCTTTTACCTTTATACTATTTACTATTGTTTTAGCTTTTAATATTTTTTCGGTTCAAAATAAGAGAAAAAAAAAACTCAATTAATGTATGTTTCTAATGTCACTATTTAGGTACATGATCAGAGACATCGACAAAGATCATCAGAGGTTTAAGAGAGTTGTTGTGATCACGATGAATTTATTCTTGGTATTGATTATGTTTTCTTCAATGAATATGTCATCATTTTTTGGTAAATTCATGGCACAACATAACATTGCTGTGATGCTCATAGTCCTTGCTGTTGTTTCGATTTTTCAAATAGCACTTAATATTGGAAGTACACTACATCGTGTCCCTAACCCTAACCCTAACCCTCACAACAACAACAACACCATGGTAATCTTATACATTCTGCTGCTATCAAGTGTAATATCAAGCATAGAAGTGGGACTTGTTTCAAATACTGCCGCTGCGATTATCAATTTTATATTATGTCATATCACTCTTACAAGGTTTGTCACATTCAACAAGCAAGAGATACCACGTTTAATTTGGGTATTAACACTAACGACTTGGTTCGTTTTCCTATATCTCATTATATTTAGTTTCATCCTCTCAATGGATGAAAACATCCCATGGTTTTGATGTTGGTTTGAATCAAATTTATTTATTCTATCATTGAATTTTTTATTTCATTTTTTAAATTATTCAGCGTTTATAAAAAGTTATGCCTTCGTAATTATTGATATTTCTATGGAGATTATATTATACTATATAACATTCCTCTTATAATAAAATCGTGTTCCAACGAAATTTCATATCAATGTCCAATTCAACACAATCTTCTTAACTTTATGGACTCAATTGTCATTTTGAAAAAGAAGAAAAAGAAAAAAAAAAACTAACTATTACTCTCTCCTTTCCTTTTTTAGTGTCATTTGAGTGCGAATTTATCGTTCTATTTAACTGTCGTTTTGGTATTTTTAAGAGTACAATTATACGCTTTGTCAATTACTCTTATCTTTTTCAATAAAACTAAAGTTTGTTTTTTAAAACAAAGTTTGTTTCTTGATATCTTAAAATTAAAATTCACAATTGTTTGTTATGAGAGAGACAGAGTGTTCAAAAAATAAGAATTTGTTGAAGAAAAAGATAGTAACTAACAATTTGTTTGATACGAGAAAAAGATAACATTAAATTTATTGAAAAGAAAAAGTCTGTGCAAAAAATAGGAATATATCAATAGTATATATATAAAGTAAGGTTTTTTATGCCACATGTCACTTCCACATTCATTCTCAATATTTTTATTATTTTTTCTATTTTATTTAACATAAATATCTCAACAAACTTTTGATCTTATGCACTCAGTATTTTTTATCTCAACAAACTACACATCAATCAATCAATCAATAGTATATATATAAAGTAAGGTTTTTTATGCCACATGTCACTTCCACATTCATTCTCAATATTTTTATTATTTTTCTATTTTATTTAACAAAAATATCTCAACAAACTTTTGATCTTATGCACTCAGTATTTTTTATCTCAACAAACTACACATCAATCAATAGTATATATATAAAGTAAGGTTTTTTATGCCACATGTCACTTCCACATTCATTCTCAATATTTTTATTATTTTTTCTATTTTATTTAACATAAATATCTCAACAAACTTTTGATCTTATGCACTCAGTATTTTTTATCTCAACAAACTACACATCAATCAATCAATCAATCAATAGTATATATATAAAGTAAGGTTTTTTATGCCACATGTCACTTCCACATACATTCTCAATATTTTTATTATTTTTTCTATTTTATTTAACATAAATATCTCAACAAACTTTTGATCTTATGCACTTAGTATTTTTTATCTCAACATACTACACATCAATCAATCAATCAATAGTATCAATAGTATATATATAAAGTAAGGTTTTTTATGCCACATGTCACTTCCACATTCATTCTCAATATTTTTATTATTTTTTCTATTTTATTTAACAAAAATATCTCAACAAACTTTTGATCTTATGCACTCAGTATTTTTTATCTCAACAAACTACACATCAATCAATCAATCAATAGTATATATATAAAGTAAGGTTTTTTATGCCACATGTCACTTCCACATTCATTCTCAATATTTTTATTATTTTTTCTATTTTATTTAACATAAATATCTCAACAAACTTTTGATCTTATGCACTCAGTATTTTTTATCTCAACAAACTACACATCAATCAATCAATCAATAGTATATATATAAAGTAAGGTTTTTTATGCCACATGTCACTTCCACATTCATTCTCAGTATTTTTATTATTTTTTCTATTTTATTTAACATAAATATCTCAACAAACTTTTGATCTTATGCACTCAGTATTTTTTATCTCAACAAACTACACATCAATCAATCAATCAATAGTATATATATAAAGTAAGGTTTTTTATGCCACATGTCACTTCCACATTCATTCTCAGTATTTTTATTATTTTTTCTATTTTATTTAACATAAATATCTCAACAAACTTTTGATCTTATGCACTCAGTATTTTTTATCTCAACAAACTACACATCAATCAATCAATCAATAGTATATATATAAAGTAAGGTTTTTTATGCCACATGCCACTTCCACATTCATTCTCAGTATTTTTATTATTTTTTCTATTTTATTTAACAAAAATATCTCAACAAACTTTTGATCTTATGCATTCAGTATTTTTTATCTCAACAAACTACACATTAATCAATCAATCAACAGTATATATATAAAGTAAGGTTTTTTATGCCACATGTCACTTCCACATTCATTCTCAATATTTTTATTATTTTTTCTATTTTTAAAAACCAATATTTTATTTAACAAAAATCGGGTTTTCGGGTTACTTGATCGGATTGCTCCGCCCCTCAAAATCCAAAATTCCATCGTTTAGACCCATTTTTCATTTTTATTAATTTTTCATATTCTCAGAAAAATCCGAAAAAATTTCCATTAGTTTTATTTGATTTTTAGAATTTTTTGGTACTATTTTTTATATTTTTATGATTTTATTTGACAGGTTTTTAGCATTTTTTACTTAGGTTTTTGTTTTTTTTAAAAGGAAAACTCAAAACTATTGAAATGTGAGAGAGTCTGATGGCTGATTATACATAAGAATTGTCCGTATTATAAAATCCAAAATAGTAAACATGAATCCAAATTTTAAAATCCGGAATGCACAAGGGCATTTTTAGAAATTTTACAGGGCGCGGAAGAAGGCAATAGGGGGAAAGTAATAGTCCATGTTTAAAGGACCCAAAACTATTACCACTTGGGCTAATTCATTATTGATTTTGTTACACTTTTTATTCTTGCATTGGACATTCATCTCATCATTTATATTTATTTTTAATTTTTTTTTAAATATTTATATTTATTTTTATGATATTATTATAATTGTAAATTTAAATAAATTCAATCTAATATACTGAGACGTGTATTCGTGCACACAAATTTATAAAACTTATTTAATATCTAACCCGGGCAACGCCGGGTATCTAAACTAGTATGTGGATTAAAATAAAGGTATAATAGGAAATAATCGTGCAAAAATAAAAAGGAATGGAGGGAGTAATTTTTTTTGGTTTATCTTCCAAGCATAACTAATTGCCTATAAACAAGTGATGGCACGGACTAGACCGACATGACTCTGATACCAACTTATAACACCCTGAAACCCCATATAATGTGCAAAATTGTGCACCTTGTGAAAAAAGGAGATTGTGCGAATGATTGGATACAAATGTAGGTGATTAAAAAAACATCAATTATGTCAAGAACGTTGTTCCATTTTTGCTATTAGAGTGCATTGACAGTTAACTATCATTGACACTCAATGATAGCTAACTGCCGTTAGAGGTATTTTCGTATTTTTAGGATGTTAAAAATCAATTTGTGAAGTTAAAAGGGCAAAATCGAAGTTTGATTGAGACAAGTAGTGTGATTATTACACAAAGGAGTAAATGGTCACTTTGGTGTCTGATTTTGTACCTCGTTGTCACAAAGATCTCTGACTTAGGATTAAATACAAAGCAGTCCCTGAATATGCATTTCCGTTATTAGTTTAACCACTGCCGTTAAAAACTTATGTTAATTGATGAGTTGACATGCATGAGGTGTCACATGGACTAAAGTGAAAGTAGAAAATTGTCACTTTAGCCTCTGAACCGAAAATCAATATCCGTAAATTGAATCTCAAATCCCTAAATCACGAATTTAATTCCCAAATCCTTAAATCTCGAAATCTAATCTAATTCCCTCTTTGTTCAAAATCAATTTCCTTTTGTTGTTGTTGTTAATTAATTAGTGGAGATTTGTGGTAAGAAAGAAACATAGTAAACTCCAAATCTTTTGTGCTGCCAATCAAAGGAGTTTAGTTTATATGGTGTGGATTATTATAATTAATAGAATTAATTACGCTTTTGGTCCCCAAGTTTTAGTCTGCTCACGTAATTGGTCCCCTATTTCAAAATCACAGTTTTGGTCCCCCAACAGAAAATTTGACACAAAATTAGTTGATGTGTCACCTTTTTAATGACATGGCACATTTGGCGCTGATGTGGCTTAATCCACATGTGTAAATTGGTTTACATGTCATTATCCTTTAATTTATGAACTGAAGAACACACTTTTTTTAGACTTTGGTCAAGTTTACAACATTCAATCTACACGTTTTTTTACAACTTTTACACGTTTTTATGACTGCATTTATGGTAGTCACAACCTATGTTACCATTCCCACTAATAAATATCTCTCCAAACTTCCTCATTTTCTCACACCATCTCACATTCTCTCCTCCTCACTCTCCCCCTATTTCTCTTCTTCTTTTTTCTTCAATAGTCTCTAGGCTCTTTTTACCCCTTTGAGGTATAAAGTGGTCAGTCGGGTTGGGGAAAAAGACATCATCCCTTGAGGTAAAATTAAATTTGCTTCTTTTTACCCCAAAAACTTTTTACCGTGGGTAAAAAGAATCTTCTAGGGGTATAAAAAGAACCAGATTTAGATTTACCCCAAGGGCTGTTGATGTCTTTTTCCCCAACAGGATTGATCACAATTTACCCCAAGGCTGATCACTATATACCCAAGAGGGTAAAAAGAAAATAAATAGATTTAGTGAATTCGAATAAAATGTATGTATCAATAATTAGTGTATGAATTATATTAATAAAATGAGATGTTTTATGTATTAATTTTGTTCCTTTCTTTTTAATTATATTTTCATTTATTTTATGATTTTGTATTGACTAAATAAATTCGAATAAATATTAATTTTGTTCCTTTCTTTTTTTTTCATTTATTTTATAATTATGTATTCGAATAAAGAAAATAAATAAATTAGAATAAAATAAATAAATAAATTAGAATAAAGAAAATAAATAAATACATTCAAATAAAGAATATAAATAAACTAGAATAATGAAAATAAATAAATTAGAATAAAGAGAATAAATAAATTAGAATAAAGAAAATAAATAAATTAGAATAAAGTGAATAAATAAATTAAAATAAAGTGAATATATTAATTAGAATTAGAATAAAGTAAATAAATGAATCAATAATAAATCTATATATATATATATATATATATATATATATATACTATATATAAAGAAAACTACACCTTTCAGCACACTTTTGGGTTGGAATTTTCTTCCCAAAAATACCCTTAATTTTAAATACAAATAGTCAATTATAAAATAACACGTGGATTAATAATCAATGTCACTAATCGTCACCGTTAACTTTCTTTTACCACCATTAAAAACGGATCAAACTCACAAAAAGTTTAAAAATTATAATTGCATTATGTATGTCTCTTCTCATGAATTCAAATTGATCTAGAATTCATCATAGTACCCTCTGATCACATCTCATCACCTCTAAAAAATTAGAAAGTTCGAAGGCTCACGAACTTGATTAATACTTCTGAAGCTACATTGAATGTAATATCTTTAAGGTCCACTTCATGAATTGAATATCTTTATGTTTTATCCTTCTAGCAATTTACTTTCCGCCAACATTACAATTCAAGCTTTGTTTTTACTTTTGTTTGTTAGAAGAATGAATGAATCAAAATTTGAGAAAATCAAAATTGAACAATAATCACTTATGAAAAAAAATAATCCAAAGTTTATGTTTTTTCCTGCTTTATTTCTCACGAGTCTATGAGTTTTTTTAATTTTTTTTTAAACAAAAATAATAGCCGATGAGGATTGGACTATAAATCCTCTAAAAAAAATTAGTAACAAACGTGAGCAAAAAATATTGTCAAAGATTGGACTTTAAATCCTCTAAAAAAAAGATTAGTAACAAACATGAGCAAAAAATAATGTTAAAGCTTAGACTTTAAATTCTCTAATAAAAGATTAGTAACAAACGTGAGAAAAAAAAAGATTATTAACAAACTAAACAAAAAATAATGTTAAAAATTGGACTTTAAATCCTCTGATAAAAATATTAGTAACAAATGTGAGCAAAATATTATGATTCAAAATCTTTTAGAAAAAGATTTGTTAGCACTATATTAAATGGACTATAAATCCTCTAAAAAATATTAGTAACAAACGTGAGCAAAAAATATTGTTAAAGATTGGACTTTAAATCCTCTAAAAAAATATTAGTAACAAACATGAGCAAAAAATAATGTTAAATATAAAACTTTAAATCCTCTAATAAAAGATTAGCAACAAACGTGAGCAAAAAAAAAAAAGATTAGTAACAAACATGAGAAAAAAATAATGTTAAAAATTGGACTTTAAATCCTCTGATAAAAATATTAGTAATAAAAGTGAGCAAAATATTGTTTAGTTTTTCTCAACCTCTCTCCGCCCTCTGCATCAGAATTCAGAATTTACCTGTAAGTTATTTTTTCTTTCATGTTACAACTAATCAAAGTTGATTAATTTTATGGATTATTTCACTTTGCTGGTTTATAAGTGATTATGATTCAAATTATTTACGATTAATTTTAAGAATTATTAGACTTTGTTGGTTTATAATTGCTTATACAAACTATGATAGTGTGCTTTTTTATTTTTTTTATCTATAAGCACACCTTTGGGTTGGACTTTTCTTTCCAAAAATACCCTTAATTTTAAATACAAATAGCCAATTATAAAATAATATGTGGATTAGTAATCCATGTCACTAATCATCACCGTTAACCCTACCTCTGTTAACCAAAGATCAAACTCACAAAAAAACTAGCACAAAACAACAACTCATGTTACTTTTTTATCAGCCGCTTTTATGTTGTACATCTGTGTTATTCCCCTCAATACAACCGACAAAGATTATCAAGTATTTTCATATCCCTTACACAAAACACAGTATTCCGTATTATTTTATTGATATAAATTACTCATCCTTAGTCTTTGATCAATTGTAACAAACATGAGTAAAAAATAATGAAAAAGATTGGACTTTAAATCCTCTAAAAAAAAAGATTAGTAACAAACGTGAGCAAAAAATAATGTTAAATATTGGAATTTAAATCCTCTAAAAAAAATTAGTAACAAACGTGAGTAAAAAATATTGTTAAAGATTGGACTTTAAATCCTCTAAAAAAAGATTAGTAATGACGTGAGAAAAAAATATTGTTGAAGATTGGACTATAAATTCTCTAAAAAAAAGATTAGTAACAAATGTGAGCAAAAAATAATGTTAAAGACTGTTATACCCTCATTTTGGACCTAAAAATACCAACTCAATCCTTCTTTTCATGCATTTCAAGCCATTTGATATGACTCTGATCAATTACATCTTTCTCTGCATTTTATTTCAATGTTACTTGCAAAATTCACATAAAAGGGCATTTTAGTCATTTCCTATGTTAAAATTTCTTTCAGTCTTTTAAAAATTGGGTTGAGTCCTTTCAAGTAGTTTGAATAAGTCCTCATTTCAATTCTATGTCAAAATCCATTTTAAAAATTGCATTTGAAGTCATTTTGAGTCTGTTTTGCCCCTAGGGGCATTTTAGTCTTTTCATGTGTCAAAATCCTGTTCAAACTTCTAAAATTGTCTCTGAGTCTGTTAATTTTGTGTGTATAAGTTCTTGCTTTAATGTCTTGTTAAAAATCCTTTTAAAATTTGCATCTGAGTCATTTTTAGTCGGTGTAGCCCCAGGGGCATTTTGGTCATTTCACACGAAATTTCGGCAGAGAGAGGTTACTTTAAAGTACCTCATTTAAGCCGTTTGTTCGTTTTAGTCCGTTTTGTCAATTTTAATCGTTTCACTTTACGTTTTTTCCAATTTACCAATTTTGTTCCAATTTTATTATTATTTTTATTTTTAAGTCCTAAAATTCTAAAATTGCATTTCAGTCCTTTAAGACTTTTAAAATTGCATTTTAGTTTTCCTTTTTAGGTTTTAGTCCTTCCAAGTCAAACTTTTATTTTAGGTCAATTGCAATTAAGTCCTTTTGTCCAGTTTATTACTTTTGGTCTTTTTTTTTTTAGCTATTTGCAGATTGGTCCATGAACTTTCAAAAATTGCAGAAAAGCCCTCAAGTCATAAACTCAGCAAGGCCGAAGCCAACTAAGCCTAAGTCCACATGTCAGCAATTCATTGGTCCATATCACACTTGGCAGCCTATAAATAGGCCACATCATTCAATGCAGGGCCAGAATCAATAATCACACGCCAACTCATCAAAACAGAATCAAAACTTTCTCTCTCTTGGCAGTTAGATCAAAATTCAGAAGTTACCAAGAACAATGAAGAACTCAACGAAACCCTAGTTTTCCAGAATCAGAATCAAGTCAAAATTGAAGCAATTGCTTCGTAGTTCTCAGGGATTCGAGGACGAATCTTCATCACTGAACTACGACCCCTGCAATTCCAGCACCAAATCATTTGGTACGATCACAGAGGGTTTGAGAGGAGCGAGAAGAAGAAGAATTGAAGCAAGATCACAGTTCGAAGAAGAAGAAGATCAAAACACCGATTTATTTTCGGTTTCGAAGCTTACCAAGAGCATCAAAGGCTGCGTGGATCTTTTTTGTTCGAATCTCCGAATCAAACTCAGGTAATCACCCAAACTCCTTCGTTTTTCATTGCAAGAAGCTCAACGAAGCTCAACAAACACAAATAAACGGTGAATTGAAGAAAAGCTTCGAAAAATTCGAAGGATTTTGAAGTAAAACCCTAAAAGTACAGATCTGCAAAAATTCACCGTTCATTTTACAAAATCAAGTTCAAATTCATCATCAGCAGAGAAAATAACACGGATTAAAGCCTCGTTTCAAAAAGTGCGAAGAGTTTTGAAAAAGTAAAAAACCGTAAGGTTTGAGTTTCGATCTATATAGATCTAGGTCTCATTTGTGATTTCTGATGCTTGATTCGTGTTTAGATTGAAAAATAAACGGTGAAAAGCCTTAGATCGAAGAGTTTTGGTGTGTATGAGTGTTAGTTAGGTTTCCGGCATCGGAATCTTCACCGGCGGCGGTGAAACCCGCCGGAGAAGATGACCAGAAGTCTAGAGAGAAGGGAGAGAGTTTGTAACGTAGAGAGAGAAAGGGGAGTGGCAAATGAATTGGACCGGTCACCAGGCCTTTATATAAGCCCTTGGACCGGTCTGGTTCAATTGGTTCGCCTCCCAGACCGTTGGATCTAGGGTTGATCCGTCTGGATCAATCCAACGGTCCCTGAACCCCCTGAAGACCCAGGATCCATGTAGAGTTGGTTTGGGCTTTTGTTTTTTCGTTGGTTATGGATTCCTTGCTAGCTACACCCCTGGACTTTGCTTCCTACACCTCCTGTGTGTCTTTTTTTTTGTGCAAAATTTCCAAAATAAATTCCCTTGTGTTCTTGTTTTTTTCCTTAGTGTTTATGGTATTTTTGCATGATGGAATTTGATAAAAAAATAGGTATATTGATCTTTGATACTTGTTTTCATTTCTTGTTAATTTTGTATGAAATCTTGCTACGTGGTGACCATGATCTTTTGTTATGTGGTATTGATGATTGATATGTGACTTTGTGATGTGATTATCTCTGAACATATGCTTGTTTTTACAGTTTTGTGTGTCCAATTATGAGTTTCTTGTCTTGCAAGTAATGATAGATTTCATGTGAAAACAAAGTGTAAAATATGCTTAAAAGTATACTATAAGATTTGGCATGGCGTTTCCTCATAATTCTTGTGTTAGAACTGAACTAAAATACTTTGTAAAGTGTCAAAATGTGAGGATTATAGGTCATGTGTTTGCCTTGTCATTGTGGTGAACTTTTAGGCATATTTTGATACTTGTTTTGTTATTTTTTTGTGTCATTTTGTTAGTACTATCTTGCTTGCTTATAAGTACTATTCTATTATGCCTCATCTTCACTAACCATTCTATTTCATGTTCCATACATCACAAGCATCCCCATTTCATCTCATATTCATCTCTATTTTTCTTGCAATTTAATTTGTACCAAGGCCTAGAATGTAATACTTAGGAGCTTTTGTAATATTTTACTTTATGCAATTTTTAATTTCTTGCAAGACCATAGAATGTATCTAGGGTATGATGTAAAGGACAATGGACTCTAATGATGTACACCGACACAAGCACCGACACACGCACACACTTCACTTTAGATATATAGTTAGAATATGCATGTTTAGATGTACGTTTATGATTGTATGTTTAGATGAATGTTTAGGCTTATTACTTTGAAAAATCAATTTTCCAAAAAATATGAACAAACTTCACTCAAATCATTTTCAAAATAAACCTTGGGATCAAAATCCCATTGTAATTTTCCCTTTTATTTTCTTAATCAAAAATTCAATGAAAATTAATCATACTTTGACCATATTTTGCAAATAACTAATTCCACCTCACCTTTTCTAAATCTCATGCCCTCGAGGCCTCTCTCTATTCTTCAAAATCCCATTTTCAAACTTAAAATCAACCAACAAAAACAAAAACATTTTTTGGAAGAGAACTACGGTGGATTTGATCCCTTAAACGGGTACGTAGGCAAGGAACAAAATTCCTTCAATTCAAATAAAATAAAAATTCAAACACATTCTTCTCCCTCCAATTCTTCACTTAGAAAATTCTTAGGTTTAATAATATTTTCTTTCAAAATAGCATTTAAAAATAAAGCGCGCGCGTAGAAATTAAAGACGGTTCCTATAGGATACTATAGTCGTTATGGGTGCCTAACACCTTCCCGTAGCGAAAACAACTCCCGGACCTCGATTCTCAAGGGTTTTGCTTACTTTTTCCCTTCCCAAGAAAAAATGAGATATCACCGGTTAAAAGGTTCAAACTTAATCAATGTTTGACACCCGAAAACCAAGATAAAACAGCTGGCGACTTCACTGGGGAGATTCGAGAGTTACGCCTAGTCTTTATTTCCACGCTTGCGCTCTTTTTACTTGTTTCTTTTACTTGCTTTCCTATGTGAATAAATGTTTAATTTCTTGCAAACGTGTGGGGTGAGAATATCAAAAGTCCTGCACCCGGGCTGAGTGAACTTAGGATTTAGGAGGGATATAATCGACAATTCATTCCGGGGGTTGCCTCGTGTTTTGGATTATGCGATCAATCCCACATAGCTGAGGCATTTTGGGGGTGATATTGTCGGCGCGTGTTGTTGCGTTTAGGCACTTTACTTCGAATTGTTCTATGACGCTATGAACCATAGATAACCAAACCCATCCATGGCCATTTTCTAGGACGTAGTGCGGAGGCTAAACCGAGTGTTGTCTCGAGCTTTAGTCGTCACGCGATACTACACTCAAGTTAGACCTTCCACGGATAATCATGGAGCGAGTGTTGTCTCGTGACACCATGACATACATTGGAGAGGTTGCAACTTGGGAACCTTTTAGAACCCGGTTACTATTATCCTAAAGCCCTAGATTCACCGGACACCGTGTCCACCCATGACTCCTCGACTTTGAACTTCAACCCACCATGTTTTCTCCGAACTTGAACATAATCATGCATTCATGCATACATGCATACATGCATAAACTTTTTCCATGCATTGTTATCGAAGGGCTTAGACAAGTTGAATTTGTAAACATTGTAGGAATGAAGAGGACTAATTCCTACAAGTTCAAGGAAGTGGATTTAGCTAGTTTGAGAGATTTGGCACTCAAGATTGAGGATCCGACTGGTTTTCGACGTCGTTACGGGGCTTTACTTACTATTCTCCAGACTAATGTGGATGAGAAGCTTGTGCACACTCTAGTGCAATTCTATGATCGGGACTACCGGTGCTTCACTTTCCCCGACTTCCAGCTGGTGCCTACTCTAGAGGCTTATTCTCATTTGATGGGTCTATCTATTGCTATGGGGGTACCTTTCTCAGGACCTGAAAATCCTCCTACTCCTTTGGTTATTGCTAAAGATCTCTATCTCAAGACCACCGATGTCTCCAAGAATCTTGTCACTAAGGCACGCATCCGAGGGTTCACTTCAGAGTATCTTCTTGGGAAAGCCAACCTCAATACCACTTGTCAGGACACTCTTGAGGCTATTCTTGCACTTCTCATCTATGGGCTTATTCTCTTTCCGAATCTTGATGGCTTCGTGGACATGAATGCTATTATGATCTTCCACTCCAAGAATCCGGTTCCTACTTTGCTAGCTGACACATACCATGCTATTCATGATCGTTCCGGCAAGGGTCGTGGATACATTCTTTGTTGTGTGCCTCTCCTCTATAGGTGGTTTATTTCGCACCTTCCGGAGTCTTTCCACGCCAATCCGGAGAATTGGTCTATTTCACAGAGGATTATGGCTCTCACTCCTAATGAAGTGGTTTGGCTTACTCCAGCTTCTAGAGTTAAGGAAATTATCTTCGGTGGTGGGAAGTTTCTTAATGTACCTCTTCTTGGTACCCGGGGTGGAATCAACTATAACCCGGAGCTCGCCTTGCGACAATTTGGTTTCCCGATGAAAGATAAACCCATCAATCTTGCTACAGCTCCTTACTTCTTTCACTACTCCAATGCTCCCACGGGAATAAAAGAGGATTTCATGGATGCTTGGTCCAAACTTCGAAAGAAAGAGGTGAAGCATATGGGAGTAAGGTCCGGTGTTGCTCATGAGGCCTATACACAGTGGGTGATAAACCAAGCCGAAGAAATTGGTATGCCTTACCCCTCTATGAGATATGTGTCTGCATCTATTCCTACTATGCCTTTGCCTCTACTCCCACCTACCCAGGAGATGTATCAGGAACATCTAGCTATGGAGAGTCGGGAGAAGCATCAGTGGAGAGCTAGATACTATGAGGCTGAGAACTTGATCATGACTTTGGATGGAAAGGATGAGCAGAAGACTCATGAGGTGATGACACTGAAGAAAGAGTTAGCTAAGGCTAAGAGAGAGATTGAAGAGAAAGATAGGTTGCTTATGAGGGACTCTAAGAGGGCTAGGGGTGCCCGTAACTTCTATGCCCAATATTGCAACTATGAGTCTGAGTCTGAGGACGATGCTTCCACTTCCTATGCCTGAGGATTTCCATTTCCTGCTGTTATTCCCAGTTGTTATTACTGCTTTACATTTCAAAGTCTATCCCTTGGCTTAGCATTTCAAAGGGAATCGTCTTATAAAACTATATGTTGGTTGTTTGTTTCCCGTTTATGTTAATTGTTGTTTAGTAATGTTTACAAACTTCTAATTTGTCTAAAACCCTTCGATAACAAAAAAAAGAGTCTTTTTACATATGCATTAACATATCTCATGCATCATATGCATTCATTGGTCACAAAAGACTTCTCTCGTGCTCATTGCCTCCTGGTTTTGTCCGCCGCAGTCTGAAAGGTGGCTCGTGTTCGCAAAGTTTACCAACCAGATAGAATTCATCAAACAAGATTTTACAAGAGAAGAATTATGGCTAACTTTGAAGAAGAAAATGCTCAGCTCCGTGCCGAATTGGCTGCTATGAAAGAAGACTTGGCTAAGGCTCATGACACTATATCTGCTTTGCTGGCTGCACAAGAACAACCAGCCACATCTGTCCCAGTTTCTACTGAAGCAATTCCATCTATCCCATTATCTACTATGGCTACCGATGCTCGGTTTATTATGCCCAACGGCCGTCCTTATGGTCTCTCGGCTTACTATTCTCCTAATACTGCTGCTGGTGTCTCTGGTGTTGCCGGTCAGGGACAGATTCCTGTATCCACTGCTATGCCTCAGGTGACTACTGTTGTCACTGATCCTATTGTACACACTGTACAACAGGTGATTGATGTCGATACTCCGCGTGGACAAGATCCCGCAATGGAAGCTATGAAAAGACAGTTAAGGGAGTTGGCTGGAGAACTCCGTGAGGTCAAGGCTAGCCGGGGAAACAATGGTGTTCCTGCTAAAGCTCGTGATCTATGCTTGGTATCCCGATTTGAGGTTCCTAAGAAATTCAAAGAGCCAGAATTTGACAAATACAATGGAACTTCTTGTCCCCACAACCATGTTATCCGGTATGTCCGAAAGATGGCTAACTACGCAGATAATGACGCACTGATGATCCACTGCTTCCAAAGTAGCTTGACAGATGATGCAGCAGATTGGTACACTAGTTTGATCAAAGACAACATCCATACTTTTGAGGAACTCGCTACTGCTTTTGAAAGCCATTATGAATTTAATACCCGTCTGAAGCCGAATAGGGACTCTCTTAAGGCTCTGTCTCAGAAATCAGATGAAACCTTCCGTGAATATGCTCAGAGGTGGAGAGGGGCAGCTGCCCGTGTTTCTCCTCGACTAGATGAGGAAGAATTAACACAGACATTCCTGAAGACTCTGAAGAAGGAATATAAAGAAAGGATGATAGTCTCTGCTCCAAATAACTTCTCCGACATGGTCACTATGGGAACTCGTCTAGAGGAGGCTGTCAGAGAAGGCATCATCGTTCTTGAGAAAGGTGAATCCTCAGCCAGTGCACCAAAGAAGTACGGTAATGGCCACCATAAGAGGAAAGAATCCGAAGTAGGGATGGTATCTGGTAACCCATCTGCAGCTGCTACTCAAATGCCTTTGCCTTACCAATACATGCAATAATACTCTCAACATCCTTTCTTCTCACCATTCTACCAGCAATATCCTCTGCCACCGGGTCAACCACCAGTGCCCGTCAATGCCATTGCTCAACAAGTACAACAACAGCCTCCTGCTCAGCAACAACAACAGCAACAACAGGGTCCCCGACCCAGACCTTCCTTTCCACCAATACCAATGCGGTATGCTGAGCTGCTCCCAACTTTACTTGCTAAGGGACACTGTGTCACGAGACCAGGTAAACCTCCGCCTAATCCGTTGCCTCCCAGGTTCCGACATGATCTTACATGCGAATTCCATCAGGGTGCTCAAGGCCATGATACTGAAGGTTGCTATGCTTTGAAATATATTGTGAAAGATCTGATAGAAAAAGGAAGGTTGACCTTTGAGAATAGTGTTCCTCATGTTCTTGACAATCCACTTCCAAACCATGTTGCTATCAACATGATCGAGGCTTTCGAAGGAATCCCCGTTCCTCAAGATGATCCCGTGTTGGATGTCCGCAATGTCGTTACTCCCTTGGTGCCATTACATGTCAAGCTCTGCCAGGCTTCTCTGTTCAAACATGATCATGTTTCTTGTTCACAATGTCTTCGGAATCCTATGGGCTGTTGTGTGGTGCAAGATGATATCCAGAGTCTGATGGATGACAAACACTTGATTGTCAGTGATGTATGTGTGATCGTGCCAGTGTTTCATGATTCTCCTACCGGAAGTGCATCCCAAGCAAGGAATGTTGAACCTTTGGTGATCAGGTTACCTGGTCCTGTACCTTACGCTTCTACAAAAGCAATTCCTTACAAGTACAATGCAACCATGATTGAGAATGGAGTGGAAGTGCCTCTGGTATCCCCAGCTACAGTTGATAATGTTGCTAGTGAAATTACAGCTCTAAGAAGCGGGAAAGTCCGTCCACCCTTGTTTCAAAAGAAGGTGGTCACACCTATTGCCACAATAACTCCACCAGTTGCTCCTCCTATTGACAAGAGCCCCGGCCCGACATGCCAATCTATTGACGAGTCTAATCTGGATGAAATTCTGAGGCTTATTAAAAAGAGTGACTACAAGATTGTTGACCAGTTGCTGCAAACTCCGTCCAAGATATCCATCCTGTCTCTGCTTATGAGCTCAGAAGCTCACAGGAAAGTGTTGATGAAGATACTTGAGCAAGCGTATGTTGATCATGAAGTCTCTGTGGATCAATTTGATGGGATAGTGAGTAATATTACTGCCTGCAACAACTTGGGGTTTGGTGACGATGAACTCCCCGAAGCAGGGAAACACCATAACCTGGCTCTGCATATCTCCGTACACTGTAAGTCTGACATGATATCCAATGTGCTGGTGGACACTGGATCAACTCTGAATGTAATGCCTGAATCCACATTAAGGCAATTGAGCCATCATGGGATCTCTTTGAGGGGAAGTAGCTATCTGGTTAAGGCCTTCGATGGATCTCGCAAGGGTGTTCTCGGGGAAGTAGACTTGCCAATCACCATTGGTCCTGAGACATTTCAGATCACTTTCCAGGTTATGGATATCAATGCTTCTTACAGCTGTCTCCTCGGAAGGCCGTGGATTCACGACGCTGGGGCAGTAACTTCTACTTTGCATCAAAAGCTCAAGTTCATGAGGAACGGTAAGATTGTCACTGTGCATGGTGAAGAAGCATATCTGGTTAGCCAAGTGTCATCTTTCTCTTGTGTTGAAGCAGGGTCCGCTGAAGGGACGTCATTCCAAGGCTTAACTGTTGAAGGTGCAGAGCCCCGGAGAGCTGGTACTGCTATGGCTTCACTGAAAGACGCCCAGAAGGCTGTTCAAGAAGGACAAGCTGCTGGCTGGGGCAAAGTGATTCAGATTTTGGAAAACAAGCGTAAAGAGGGCCTTGGATTCTCCCCAACCTCAGGTGTTTCAACAGGAACTTTCTACAGTGCTGGGTTCGTCAATGCTATTGCTGAAGATGCTGCTGAAAGTAGTCACGTGCCTACATTTGTTGTACCAGGAGGCACTGTGAGAAATTGGGAGGCCATTGATGTTCCTTTAGTCATGCATGCTTCCATGTAATGTGTCTTGTTGCTCATGTTTTCTTTGTTTTCAAAATAACAATCCTTTCACTCTGCCCAAGGCGAAAGTGATATCATTGTAAGGGCGTGTTTGTTTCGGCATTGCCGTTATCAATAAAAGTTGTCGTCTTTCTCACGACTCTTTGTTTTTTACTTTTTTTTAGTGCCTTTTTCTTGGAAATAATGGTAATGCCAGAAAAAACCAAAACATCTGTATTTTCTTATTAATTTCAAAAATCTGCATAGAAAACATTTTTCTAAAATCATCCCAATCATATTATGCAGATTGAACCACAATAAACCCGTTGAACATAGTGACCCTATGGTTCCTCCAAATTTTGAATTCCCTGTATATGAAGCTGAAGATGAGGATGATGATGAAGAGATACCGTATGAGATCACTCGATTGCTTGAGCAAGAAAGAAGAGCCATTCAGCCTCACCAGGAAGAGATTGAGCTTATCAACCTGGGTACTGAAGAGAACAAGCGAGAGATCAAGATTGGTGCTGCACTTGAGCCAGAAGTGAAAAGGAAAATTACTCAGCTTCTCCATGATTATCCAGATGTCTTTGCATGGTCCTATGAAGATATGCCGGGTCTAGATCCCAAGATTGTGGAACATCGGATACCGACAAGACCTGAATGTCCTCCCGTCAAACAGAAATTGAGAAGGTCTCGTCCAGACATGGCTCTTAAGATCAAGGCTGAAGTACAAAAGCAAATTGATGCGGGTTTCCTCATGACGGCTGAATACCCTGAGTGGATTGCCAACATCGTACCAATACCAAAGAAAGATGGGAAAGTTCGAATGTGTGTTGATTACAGAGATCTGAACAAAGCCAG
This sequence comes from Medicago sativa, assembly GCF_051527215.1. Lineage (NCBI taxonomy): Eukaryota > Viridiplantae > Streptophyta > Magnoliopsida > Fabales > Fabaceae > Medicago > Medicago sativa. The sequence goes on along the minus strand of NC_140755.1, from coordinate 8,289,494 downwards.
TCCAAAAGATAACTTCCCATTGCCTCATATTGATGTGCTTGTTGACAGTACTGCCCAATCCAAAGTGTTCTCCTTTATGGATGGTTTCTCTGGCTATAACCAAATACGGATGTCGCCTGAAGATAGAGAAAAGACGTCCTTCATCACTCCGTGGGGAACGTTCTGTTATAAAGTGATGCCGTTTGGCTTGATAAATGCTGGTGCTACCTATCAAAGGGGTATGACCACTCTGTTTCATGATATGATTCACAAAGAGATTGAAGTATATGTTGATGATATGATTGTGAAGTCAAGCGACGAAGAGCAGCATGTTGTGTATTTGAAAAAAATGTTTGAAAGACTGAGAAAGTACAAGCTGCGGTTGAATCCTAACAAGTGTACATTCGGTGTACGATCTGGAAAGTTGCTAGGCTTCATTGTCAGCCAGAGAGGCATTGAAGTTGACCCTGACAAAGTCCGTGCCATCAGAGAGATGCCGGCCCCTCAAACTGAAAAGCAAGTCAGAGGTTTCCTTGGACGTTTGAATTACATTTCAAGATTTATATCTCACATGACTACTACCTGTGGACCAATTTTCAAATTGCTCAGAAAGAATCAGCCTGTTGTATGGAATGATGAATGTCAGGAAGCTTTTGATAGCATTAAAGAATACTTGTTGGAACCACCTATCCTTGTCCCGCCAGTGGAAGGAAGGCCCTTGATTATGTACCTGTCAGTGTTAGATGATTCTGTGGGTTGTGTCCTCGGTCAACAAGACGAGACTGGAAAGAAAGAACATGCTATCTACTATCTGAGCAAGAAGTTCACTGACTGTGAGACTCGGTATACAATGCTTGAAAAGACTTGTTGTGCGTTAGCTTGGGCTGCCAAACGCCTGCGTCATTATATGGTGAATCATACAACTTGGTTGATATCCCGAATGGATCCAATCAAGTACATCTTTGAGAAGCCTGCTGTTACTGGAAAGATTGCACGTTGGCAAATGTTGTTGTCTGAATATGATATTGTGTACAAAGCTCAGAAAGCAATCAAAGGAAGTATCCTTGCTGAGCATCTTGCTTGTCAGCCTCTTGATGATTACCAGCCGATTAAGTTTGATTTCCCTGATGAAGAGATCATGTATTTGAAAGCGAAAGACTGTGAAGAACCACTGATCAATGAAGGGCCAGATCCCAATAGCAAGTGGGGGTTGGTATTTGATGGTGCTGTTAATGCTTATGGTAAAGGAATTGGGGCCATCATTGTAACACCACAAGGGCATCACATTCCTTTCACCGCTCGAATAACTTTTGAATGCACAAACAACATAGCTGAATATGAAGCATGTATCTTGGGCATTGAAGAAGCCCTTGACCTGAGGATTAAGCACCTTGACATCTATGGAGATTCTGCACTTGTCATTAATCAGATAAAGGGTGAATGGGAGACTCATCATGAGAAGCTGATCCCGTACCGTGACTATGCAAGACGTCTGTTGACATACTTTACGAAGGTTGAGCTGCACCATATCCCTCGGGATGAAAATCAGATGGCTGACGCTCTTGCTACTTTGTCTTCCATGTTTCGTGTCAATCATTGGAATGATGTACCTGTGATCAAAGTACAGCGTCTTGATAGACCCGCTCATGTGTTTACTGTTGAAAATATACCAGATCAAACTGATGAAGATGTGAATGGTAAAAAGCCTTGGTATTACAATATCAAACAATTCTTGCAGAATCGTGAATATCCACCTGGTGCTTCCAACAGGGATAAAAAGACTTTGAGACGATGGGCTAGCAAATTCCTCCTGGACGGAGAAATCCTATACAAGAGGAACTATGACATGGTCTTGTTGAGATGTGTTGACAAACAAGAAGCTGAGAAATTGATGCATGAGGTACATGATGGCACTTTCGGGACCCATGCTTCGGGCCACACTATGTCAAGGAAACTGTTGAGAGCCGGCTATTACTGGATAACTATGGAACGTGACTGCCACAAACATGCTAAGAGATGCCACAAATGTCAAATCTATGCTGACAAGATTCATGTACCTCCACATGCCCTCAATGTTATATCTTCCCCATGGCCTTTCTCTATGTGGGGCATTGACATGATCGGAAGAATTGAACCAAAGGCTTCCAATGGACATCGTTTCATTCTAGTGGCAATTGATTATTTCACCAAGTGGGTTGAAGCTGCTTCCTATGCTAATGTGACCAAGCAAGTGGTTGTCAAGTTTATCAAGAATAATATCATCTGTCGATACGGTGTTCCCAACAAGATCATCACTGACAATGGTTCCAATCTGAACAATAGCATGATGCAAGCTTTATGTGAAGAATTCAAAATCAAACATCACAACTCTTCTCCTTATAGACCTCTGATGAATGGTGCAGTTGAGGCCGCTAACAAGAACATCAAGAAGATTGTTCAGAAGATGGTCACTACTTACAAAGACTGGCATGAAATGCTACCTTTTGCCTTGCATGGTTACCGTACTACAGTATGCAGTTCAACCAGGGCAACTCCTTTCTCTCTAGTGTATGGTATGGAAGCAGTTCTCCCTCTGGAAGTGGAGATTCCATCTCTTCGAGTGATCATGGAAGCAAAATTAACTGAGGCTGAATGGTGTCAAAGTCGGTATGACCAATTGAATTTGATTGAAGAGAAACGTATGGATGCTATGGCTCATGGACAGTTGTATCAAGTGCGAATGAAGAATGCTTTTGACAAGAAAGTCCGACCTCAAGAATTCAAGGAAGGCGAACTTGTATTGAAAAGAAGAATAAGTCAGCAACCCGACCCAAGGGGCAAGTGGACGCCTAACTATGAAGGTCCTTATGTTGTCAAGAAGGCTTTCTCTGGTGGTGCTTTGATTCTTACACACATGGATGGTGTTGAACTCCCAAATCCTGTCAATGCCGATATAGTCAAGAAATACTTTGTCTAGAAAGAAAAGAACAGCGTGGTAGGTCGAAAACCCGAAAGGGGGGCCTAGGCAAAAATGCGCTTCCCGGTGGATCGAAAACCCGAAAGGGCGATCCAGGCAAAAGTTAGGGACAAAAAAGATGAATATGAAAAGCTCGCTGAGATTGTACGCAACTCAGGCAAGAATGAGCGCCTCGATGAGCCGAAAACCCGAAAGGGCGGTTCATGCAAAAATGAGGTTGATAAAAGACAAGTAACTATATCTGGCAAATTACCATCACCCTTGGGGCATCCACAACTGTCAATGATTTTCTTCATCAGAGGCTTCTGTACTTGTGAATTCAAAATTTCTATGAAATGTAGCGGTCATCGTGTTCAATGTATCACCAACCAATAAAATTACCATTTTCCAAGCTTTGTAAATCCGTGAAGTCATGCCTTTGGCTAACTCTCACTCTTATACATCAATTTGAGCCTGTGCTTTTGTTTGAAACTCTACTTTTCTTTCTACTTTCAATGCTATATACAAAATACTTTCTTTCTATTTGATGATGTCAATGTCTGAAACAAACATCTTTGAAAATTGAAAAATCTTTTTCTGTCTATTTTGAAAGCAAACCTGAGCAACAGGGTACATTTCAATGAAACATGCATGGATAAATGAGTGTCAATGTCTATTTCAATACATGTTACAAGCAGGTTACTCCCTAAGATGATCTGTGGTCAATGGCAAGAATGAAAAAACAGAATGAAAAAAATGAAAAATGAAAATGAGAAGCTCGCTAAGTTGAAAACCCGAAAGGGCGGCTTAGGCAAAAATGAGCACCCCGCTGATTGACGACCTATGAAGGCAATTCAGGCAAAAATGGGGCAATGAAAAGAATCTTACTCCCCGGTGAATCGAAAACCCGAAAGGGCGGTTCAGGCAAAAATGGGGTTTGAAAATGAAAAATGAAAAGAATGAAAATGAAATAAAAGCATTGACCACAGATGCGAACATCCAATGTTTACCCAGCACTGATACGCCTAGCAACGGCGACCTGTATCCAAGAACCTTCCAAGGTTCCCTCCTTTACAAGTTTATATTGCCCTCAGCCATGGTTTTGATACGTCTCCCAACGACGATCTCTCCAAAGAGGTTTTCCCCTGTGAATATGTTGCAGCACGAGCCACTACGTGCCCAATCTTCCAATGCCTTGTTTATCTCTGTGAAACTTCTTTGTCAAATTACAAACCGATCATGCATTTCAAGCATTCATACATGCATAATCATGCATTTTATGTGCTCATACATTCAATAATCTTGTTATGCCATACATACATGCTGCATTTCCAATTCCAATTTCCAATCCAAATCAGTTTCCACTCCCAATTCCAATTTCAAATCAATTCCAATCTCAATTCAATCCAAATTTCAACTGTCAAATTCGATGCAATCTCAACTTTCCAATCTCAATTTCAATTCCAACTGTCAAATTCAATTTCAATTGTCAAATTCGATGCAATCTCCAATCTCAATCTCAATTTCAATCATGTCAAATTCGAAGCAATCTCAATTTCGATTCAATGTCAAAATCGAAGCAATCTCAATTTCAATTCAATGTCAATTCGAAGCAATTTCCAATCTCAATTCCAATCCAATCTCAATGTCAATGTCAATGTCAATGTCAATTTTCAATTCAATTTCAATCCAATCTCAATGTCAATGTCAATTTTCAATTCAATTCCAATCCAATCTCAATGTCAATTGCAACTCTCCAATCCAATGTCTATGTCTATGTCTCTATTCAATCTCAATTCTCAATCTCTTTCAATCTCAAACTTTCAATTCAATGTCAATTCACTCTCAATTTGCTCTTGGTCCAACAAAAATGGTCATGCTTATCTTCAAACCAAGTCAATGACAATTTACTCTCAATAGGTATCTTGCCAAATCAGACTTCCAACATATCTTGTTACTGGTCAAGTGGCTAGTTCGATCAAAAAGAACAGCTTGTACCTGCATATATACCTATGCTTCCGGACAAACGACAAGTTCGATACAAAGAACAGTTTGTACCCAGCTTATGCCTTGTTATAGGTCAAACGGCAAGTTCGATCTAAAAGAACAGTTTGCACCTACCCACATGATGTGGTGATAATCCAACGGCAAGTTCGATCCAAAGAACAGTTTGTATCTACCCTTTTGTCTATATCTCCGGCCAAACAGCCAGTTCGATCCAAAGAACAGTTTGTGTCTGCCTATCTGTATCTTCAATCAAGTGTCAAGTTCGATCCAAAGAACAGCTTGTATCTGCCTATATGTCTATGTTTCTGGTCAAGTGCCAAGTTCGATCCCAAGAACAGCTTGTACCTATCTCTTGTTTTGTATTCCTTGGTCAAGTGACTAGTTCGATCCAAAGAACAACTTGTACCTTATTTTCTATCCCCTGGTCTGTCCACCCTGTCAATGTCCGCCTGAATCCCCAGTGACATGACATGTTCCATGGACTCTAGTTGTTTGTCTTGCATTCATAATCAAAGTATTGCATGGCATTCATATTTTTGAAAATTTGAAAGCGTATTTTTATGTCCAAAAGCAGTGCAAATGTTAATATTTAAGTATCTTCGTCCCGTCAACTCAAAGACTTCGTCTTTTGACTCCCCGGACAAAGAAACTTAAATAGGGGCAGCTGTTATACCCTCATTTTGGACCTAAAAATACCAACTCAATCCTTCTTTTCATGCATTTCAAGCCATTTGATATGACTCTGATCAATTACATCTTTCTCTGCATTTTATTTCAATGTTACTTGCAAAATTCACATAAAAGGGCATTTTAGTCATTTCCTATGTTAAAATTTCTTTCAGTCTTTTAAAAATTGGGTTGAGTCCTTTCAAGTAGTTTGAATAAGTCCTCATTTCAATTCTATGTCAAAATCCATTTTAAAAATTGCATTTGAAGTCATTTTGAGTCTGTTTTGCCCCTAGGGGCATTTTAGTCTTTTCATGTGTCAAAATCCTGTTCAAACTTTTAAAATTGTCTCTGAGTCTGTTAATTTTGTGTGTATAAGTTCTTGCTTTAATGTCTTGTTAAAAATCCTTTTAAAATTTGCATCTGAGTCATTTTTAGTCGGTGTAGCCCCAGGGGCATTTTGGTCATTTCACACGAAATTTCGGCAGAGAGAGGTTACTTTAAAGTACCTCATTTAAGCCGTTTGTTCGTTTTAGTCCGTTTTGTCAATTTTAATCGTTTCACTTTACGTTTTTTCCAATTTACCAATTTTGTTCCAATTTTATTATTATTTTTATTTTTAAGTCCTAAAATTCTAAAATTGCATTTCAGTCCTTTAAGACTTTTAAAATTGCATTTTAGTTTTCCTTTTTAGGTTTTAGTCCTTCCAAGTCAAACTTTTATTTTAGGTCAATTGCAATTATGTCCTTTTGTCCAGTTTATTACTTTTGGTCTTTTTTTTTTAGCTATTTGCAGATTGGTCCATGAACTTTCAAAAATTGCAGAAAAGCCCTCAAGTCATAAACTCAGCAAGGCCGAAGCCAACTAAGCCTAAGTCCACATGTCAGCAATTCATTGGTCCATATCACACTTGGCAGCCTATAAATAGGCCACATCATTCAATGCAGGGCCAGAATCAATAATCACGCGCCAACTCATCAAAACAAAATCAAAACTTTCTCTCTCTTGGCAGTTAGATCAAAATTCAGAAGTTACCAAGAACAATGAAGAACTCAACGAAACCCTAGTTTTCCAGAATCAGAATCAAGTCAAAATTGAAGCAATTGCTTCGTAGTTCTCAGGGATTCGAGGACGAATCTTCATCACTGAACTACGACCCCTGCAATTCCAGCACCAAATCATTTGGTACGATCACAGAGGGTTTGAGAGGAGCGAGAAGAAGAAGAATTGAAGCAAGATCACAGTTCGAAGAAGAAGAAGATCAAAACACCGATTTATTTTCGGTTTCGAAGCTTACCAAGAGCATCAAAGGCTGCGTGGATCTTTTTTGTTCGAATCTCCGAATCAAACTCAGGTAATCACCCAAACTCCTTCGTTTTTCATTGCAAGAAGCTCAACGAAGCTCAACGAACACAAATAAACGGTGAATTGAAGAAAAGCTTCGATAAATTCGAAGGATTTTGAAGTAAAACCCTAAAAGTACAGATCTGCAAAAATTCACCGTTCATTTTACAAAATCAAGTTCAAATTCATCATCAGCAGAGAAAATAACACGGATTAAAGCCTCGTTTCAAAAAGTGCGAAGAGTTTTGAAAAAGTAAAAAACCGTAAGGTTTGAGTTTCGATCTACATAGATCTAGGTCTCATTTGTGATTTCTGATGCTTGATTCGTGTTTAGATTGAAAAATAAACGGTGAAAAGCCTTAGATCGAAGAGTTTTGGTGTGTATGAGTGTTAGTTAGGTTTCCGGCATCGGAATCTTCACCGGCGGCGGTCACCAGGCCTTTATATAAGCCCTTGGACCGGTCTGGTTCAATTGGTTCGCCTCCCAGACCGTTGGATCTAGGGTTGATCCGTCTGGATCAATCCAACGGTCCCTGAACCCCCTGAAGACCCAGGATCCATGTAGAGTTGGTTTGGGCTTTTGTTTTTTCGTTGGTTATGGATTCCTTGCTAGCTACACCCCTGGACTTTGCTTCCTACACCTCCTGTGTGTCTTTTTTTTTTGTGCAAAATTTCCAAAATAAATTCCCTTGTGTTCTTGTTTTTTTCCTTAGTGTTTATGGTATTTTTGCATGATGGAATTTGATAAAAAAATAGGTATATTGATCTTTGATACTTGTTTTCATTTCTTGTTAATTTTGTATGAAATCTTGCTACGTGGTGACCATGATCTTTTGTTATGTGGTATTGATGATTGATATGTGACTTTGTGATGTGATTATCTCTGAACATATGCTTGTTTTTACAGTTTTGTGTGTCCAATTATGAGTTTCTTGTCTTGCAAGTAATGATAGATTTCATGTGAAAACAAAGTGTAAAATATGCTTAAAAGTATACTATAAGATTTGGCATGGCGTTTCCTCATAATTCTTGTGTTAGAACTGAACTAAAATACTTTGTAAAGTGTCAAAATGTGAGGATTATAGGTCATGTGTTTGCCTTGTCATTGTGGTGAACTTTTAGGCATATTTTGATACTTGTTTTGTTATTTTTTTGTGTCATTTTGTTAGTACTATCTTGCTTGCTTATAAGTACTATTCTATTATGCCTCATCTTCACTAACCATTCTATTTCATGTTCCATACATCACAAGCATCCCCATTTCATCTCATATTCATCTCTATTTTTCTTGCAATTTAATTTGTACCAAGGCCTAGAATGTAATACTTAGGAGCTTTTGTAATATTTTACTTTATGCAATTTTTAATTTCTTGCAAGACCATAGAATGTATCTAGGGTATGATGTAAAGGACAATGGACTCTAATGATGTACACCGACACAAGCACCGACACACGCACACACTTCACTTTAGATATATAGTTAGAATATGCATGTTTAGATGTACGTTTAGGATTGTATGTTTAGATGAATGTTTAGGCTTATTACTTTGAAAAATCAATTTTCCAAAAAATATGAACAAACTTCACTCAAATCATTTTCAAAATAAACCTTGGGATCAAAATCCCATTGTAATTTTCCCTTTTATTTTCTTAATCAAAAATTCAATGAAAATTAATCATACTTTGACCATATTTTGCAAATAACTAATTCCACCTCACCTTTTCTAAATCTCATGCCCTCGAGGCCTCTCTCTATTCTTCAAAATCCCATTTTCAAACTTAAAATCAACCAACAAAAACAAAAACATTTTTTGGAAGAGAACTACGGTGGATTTGATCCCTTAAACGGGTACGTAGGCAAGGAACAAAATTCCTTCAATTCAAATAAAATAAAAATTCAAACACATTCTTCTCCCTCCAATTCTTCACTTAGAAAATTCTTAGGTTTAATAATATTTTCTTTCAAAATAGTATTTAAAAATAAAGCGCGCGCGTAGAAATTAAAGACGGTTCCTATACGATACTATAGTCGTTATGGGTGCCTAACACCTTCCCGTAGCGAAAACAACTCCCGGACCTCGATTCTCAAGGGTTTTGCTTACTTTTTCCCTTCCCAAGAAAAAATGAGATATCACCGGTTAAAAGGTTCAAACTTAATCAATGTTTGACACCCGAAAACCAAGATAAAACAAAGACTGGACTTTAAATCCTCTAAAAAAAGATTAGTAACAAACGTGAGAAAAAAATAATGTTAAAGATTGAACTTTAAATACTCTAAAAAAAAATATTAGTAACAAACGTGAGCAAACAATAATGTTAAAGATTGAACTTTAAATCCTCTGGAAAAAAATGTTAGTAACAAACGTGAGCAAAATATTATGTTAAAGATTGGACTTTAAATCCTCTAAAAAAATATTAGTAATAAATGTGAGCAAAAATTAATGTTAAAGGGAGACCATTCCCAATGTCGGAATCTATCTTCCACAACATGTTTTCAGTCATGGTCAATTATATGTAGCTTTATCGAGAGGAGTTTCTCAAAATTCAACAAAAGTTCTCATTAATGAAGGGAAAATAGAAGGAGAAGATGGATACTTTATGAAAAATATAGTTTTTAAAGATATTCTTTTATCGCAATCATAACAATGTTTCTTTTACATAAAATGTCATTTATACATTTATGTTATGATGTTACTAAATACTATTAGAATAAACAATAAAAGATCATTATTTTTTCTTTATTTTATATGCAGACAAACTAAAATATGTTGAGTTCATAAATAATTGTTATATAACTTGACAATATTTTGTTTATAAATTAATATATCAATAATTTTCATTAATATTTAAAAATTTAAAAAATTTAATCAAAATTATACAAACAAACATAATAAAATAATTACATGCGTTAGCGCAGTAGAAAGAGCGGACAGATGGGCACGATAGTGCCCGTCTTTCCGCTAGTATATATAAAGTAAATGTTTTTTATGTCACGTGTCGCTTCCACGTTTATTCTTAATATTTTTATTATTTTTTCTATTTTCCAAAATTAATATTTTATGTGGCATATATATCTCAACAAACTTCATTGTTACTTTGATCTTATCAACTAAATATTTTGTTTAAGTTATTAATTTATTTTTAATATTTATGTAGCATAAAAATATCTCTAGAAACTACACATTATATTTTAAAACTTTATAATCATTGTCCTCGTGAGGTTAGCTCAGTTGGTTGGACAATGCATAAAAATATGCAAGGTCCGGGGTTCAAACCCCGACCACTACCAAAAAAAAAAACTTTATAATCATCAATAGTATCTATCTTTTATTTTCTATTTATGAAAGTTAATGACCAGTAAAAACAAATTATCGTTTAGGACATCCGGGAGCAGCTATTTTAAATTCTCTTCATAGAAATAATTTTATTTTCTGTAAGAAGTCTAATCACAATCCAGTTTGTCAGTCTTGTCAATTTGGAAAACAAATAAAAATGCCATTGTATGATTCTTTGTCTCACACTTTATTACCGTTTGTTATTGTGCATACTGATCTTTGGACATCACCAACTCTTAGTTCTTGTGGTCATCGTTACTATATTTTATTTCTAGATGATTTTACAAACTTTTTATGGACTTTTCCTATTGCACACAAATCTCAAGTTTATTCCACTTTTCTTCATTTTCGCAATCACATTAAAACACAATTAGAAAGAGATATAAAATGTTTTCAATGTGATAACGGAAAAGAATATGACAGAACTTCTTTCCATAATTTTTGTAAACAAAATGGAATGAGCTTCCGATTTTCTTGTCATCACACCTCACCTCAAAATGGAAAAGCCGAAAGAAAAATTCGTACTATTAACAATATCATCCGTACTCTTCTTGCACATGCTTCCCTACCACCTTCTCTTTGACATCATGCTCTTCAAATGGCTACTTATTTGTTAAATATTCTTCCAACCAAACAATTAGCTCTTCAAACACCAACTACGATTCTTTACCAAAAGCGTCCATCCTATTCTCACCTTAAAGTCATCGGGTATCTCTGTTTTCCATTAATCCCTTCCACTAATAGAAATAAACTCCAACCAAGGTCAAGACCATGTGTCTTCTTAGGTTACCCCTCCAATCATAGAGGATATAAGTGTCTTGAATTGTCTAGTCGCAAAATAATCATTTCTAGACACGTTACTTTTGATGAAACTGTCTTTCCGTTCTCTTCTTCACCTGCACCTGCCTCCTCATGCTATGAATTTTTGGATACAAGCAATGATCAATTTCCTTATCATATGTTACCTACCTCGACCACCCATCAATCAATACAACCAATTTCTACACCTAACACACCACAAATCAACATTACTCCACCACTCATCCCTTCGGCCTCCACCCTACCTCCCTCACCCCCCATCATATTCAACGCCAACAAATACCATCAACAACACAAATCATCCACCAACCCCTATCTCTAACACAACATCCACTCCTACTATCCCCACACCTACTTCGTCTCTAGCCAATCCTCCATTATCTCCTCAAATGACCACCCGAGCTCAACATGGCATTTTCAAACCACGACAACTTTTTAATCTCCACATTTCTACTTCACCCATCATTTCTCCCTTGCCAACTAACCCTATCAATGCATTAAAAGATCATAACTGGAAAATGGCTATGAAAGATGAATATTATGCTCTTATTGAAAATAAGACGTGGGATTTAGTACCACGTCCAGCTAATGCTAATGTCATTCGTAGTTTGTGGATTTTCCGGCATAAGAAAAAATCAGATCCTTCCTTTGAAAGATACAAAGCTCGCCTAGTTGGGAATGGTTCTAATCAACAAACTGGTGTCGATTGTGGAGAAACTTTTAGTTCGGTGGTAAAACCAACAACTATACGAACAGTCCTCAGTATCGCTATTTCAAAATCATGGTGTCTACATCAATTGGATGTCAAGAATGCATTCTTACATGGTAACATTAATGAAACTGTTTATATGCATCAACCTCCCGGCTTTCGTGTTCCTCACCATCCTATGTCTGTCTACTAAAGAAGTCACTATACGGCCTTAAACAAGCCCCTCGTGCATGGTACCAACGCTTCACTGAATTTGTTGCGACATTGGGATTCTCACATAGTACATGTGACCATTATTTGTTCATCTATCACAATGGAAATGACATAGCATACATTCTCTTATATGTCGATAACATCATCCTTACTGCTTCATCTGATACTCTTCGTCAGTGCATCATGTCTCACCTTAGTTGTGAATTTGCTATGAAAGATTTAGGCCCTATCAGTTATTTTCTGGGTATCTCAGATACTAGACATTTAGGTGGTCTCTTTCTCTCTCAACATAAATATGTCGAAGAGATAACTGAAAGAGCTTCCGTGTCATCTTGTAAACCAGTCTTTACCCCCGTAGACACTAAAGCAAAATTTAGTGGCCTCTCAGGTAACCCCTATCATAATCCATCTGAATGTCGGAGTCTTGCAGGTGCATTGCAATATTTAACTTTCACACGACCCGATATCGCATATGTCGTCCAACAAGTGTGTCTATTTATGCATGATCCTCGCACGCAACATATGACTGCCTTGAAGCGAATTATTAGGTACATTAAGGGTACCATTCACCATGGACTACACTTATACAGATGTTGATTGGGGAGGGTGCCCAGATACGCGAAGATCTACATCTGGATATTGTGTCTACCTTGAAAATAATTTGATCTCTTGGTCTGTAAAACGACAATTAACTTTATCCTGCTCTGGTGCTGAAGCAGAGTATCGTGGTGTTGCTAATGTTGTTGCTGAATCTTGTTGACTTCGAAACTTATTATTAGAACTACAGTGTCCGATCATCAAAGGCACTCTTGTCTACTATGACAACGTTAGTGCTGTTTACTTGTCAAGTACGTGTTCTACATGTCTCATCTCGCTATCAAATAGCTGACATTTTCACCAAGGGCCTTCCGCTGCAATTATTTGATGATTTCAGAGATAGTCTCAACATCCGTCAACCTCCCGTTTCGACTACGGGGGCGTATTAGAATATAAAATATTTATTGTATAAATTATTAATATATTGTATATTAGTTAGAGATAATTGAGGCACAAGTTAGATATACTTGATGCCCAAGGTACTTCATGCCCAAGTTAGAGATACTTGAGACCCAAGACAACATCATTGTATAAATACACATTAGAGCATAATGAAACACTCACGAGAATGAATTCCATCAAATTGTAACTATAAAAAACACAATGAACAAAAAAAAATCATATTTTAAAGTTGTGATTTTTTACTTTTCATTGTTATTAGAGGTGTACTCCCTCAGTTTTTAAATATAAGCAAATTTTACTTTTTAGGTTCATTCAAATACCCCCATGAAATTAAAAATGTATGTAGCAAATACCTCCTCAAATTTATAACTTATATGCAAATATCTCCTCTAACTTTAAAACTTGTGTACAAACTACACCTTAAAATCATATGACTAAATAAAACTTATTCATAATGTATAATTTATTTACTATATCTCTAATAACAACGATAAGATTGAAATATTAGTTTTTTTTTTTAGGCTTAATTCCATGTTTGGTCCCTTAGGTTTATTTTAGTTTTCAAGTTGGTCTCTTACGTTTTAAAAGTTTTAAGTTGGTCCCTTACGTTTTAAAAGTTTCAAGTTGGTCCAAAACGTTACCCACGTTGAAATAAGTTAGTCTCTTCCGTCACTTAACATTTAATGATTTGGGTTGACAATATGGGTGATAGAACTTAACTAATATAGAAAATCAGTTTAAAACCTTTTTTTAATTTTTTTGGTTTTATTAAACTCAATATCATGTCGCGAAAGGGACTAACTTATTCCAACGTGAATAACGTTTTGGACCAACTTGAAACTTTTAAAACGTAAGGGACCAACTTGAAACGTTTAAAACATAAGGGACCAACTTGAAAACTAGAATAAACATAAGGGATCAAACATGCAATTAAGCCTTTTTTTTAACATATACTAATTCGAAAATCCTTATATATTTTTTTTTTGTCTCGTCTAAAGTCAATATTTTGACCGTAACAAATTTGTGGATAGCAAGCAAAGCAAAGAGGTTGAATGAACAACTAACTTCTCCAAAATTTGGGAATCTTCCTCTTTATTATATTCGGTTTATTTGATTAATGATGAATCATATGAACTGTTTGATTTTGTTACAAAAAAGAAAAAAGAAAACTAACTTCTCTAATTATCTTGTGATGTTTGTTACTGCACACACCTATTTAAGTAGCAACCTATACAGTCAAAGTACAAACAAAAGAGTCGTCAACCTATATTCACCAAATGAAGCTCTGTGTGTGCTGCCGAATAATGGATTCAATTAATCAGTGGTAATCAAATCCTTTCTTTTACCTTTATACTATTTACTATTGTTTTAGCTTTTAATATTTTTTCGGTTCAAAATAAGAGAAAAAAAAAACTCAATTAATGTATGTTTCTAATGTCACTATTTAGGTACATGATCAGAGACATCGACAAAGATCATCAGAGGTTTAAGAGAGTTGTTGTGATCACGATGAATTTATTCTTGGTATTGATTATGTTTTCTTCAATGAATATGTCATCATTTTTTGGTAAATTCATGGCACAACATAACATTGCTGTGATGCTCATAGTCCTTGCTGTTGTTTCGATTTTTCAAATAGCACTTAATATTGGAAGTACACTACATCGTGTCCCTAACCCTAACCCTAACCCTCACAACAACAACAACACCATGGTAATCTTATACATTCTGCTGCTATCAAGTGTAATATCAAGCATAGAAGTGGGACTTGTTTCAAATACTGCCGCTGCGATTATCAATTTTATATTATGTCATATCACTCTTACAAGGTTTGTCACATTCAACAAGCAAGAGATACCACGTTTAATTTGGGTATTAACACTAACGACTTGGTTCGTTTTCCTATATCTCATTATATTTAGTTTCATCCTCTCAATGGATGAAAACATCCCATGGTTTTGATGTTGGTTTGAATCAAATTTATTTATTCTATCATTGAATTTTTTATTTCATTTTTTAAATTATTCAGCGTTTATAAAAAGTTATGCCTTCGTAATTATTGATATTTCTATGGAGATTATATTCTACTATATAACATTCCTCTTATAATAAAATCGTGTTCCAACGAAATTTCATATCAATGTCCAATTCAACACAATCTTCTTAACTTTATGGACTCAATTGTCATTTTGAAAAAGAAGAAAAAGAAAAAAAAAACTAACTATTACTCTCTCCGTTCCTTTTTTAGTGTCATTTGAGTGCGAATTTATCGTTCTATTTAACTGTCGTTTTGGTGTTTTTAAGAGTACAATTGTACGCTTTGTCAATTACTCTTATCTTTTTCAATAAAACTAATTAATGCTATATATTTGGAAAACTAAAGTTTGTTTTTTAAAATAAAGTTTGTTTCTTGATATCTTAAAATTAAAATTCACAATTGTTTGTTATGAAAGAGACAGAGTGTTCAAAAAATAAGAATTTGTTGAAGAAAAAGATAGTAACTAACAATTTGTTTGTTACGAGAAAAAGATAACATTAAATTTATTGAAAAGAAAAAGTCTGTGCAAAAAATAGGAATATATAGGTGGATTAAAATAAAGGTATAATAGGAAATAATCGTGCAAAAATAAAAAGGAATGGAGGGAGTAATTTTTTTTGGTTTATCTTCCAAGCATAACTAATTGCCTATAAACAAGTGATGGCACGGACTAGACCGACATGACTCTGATACCAACTTATAACACCCTGAAACCCCATATAATGTGCAAAATTGTGCACCTTGTGAAAAAAGGAGATTGTGCGAATGATTGGATACAAATGTAGGTGATTAAAAAAACATCAATTATGTCAAGAACGTTGTTCCATTTTTGCTATTAGAGTGCATTGACAGTTAACTATCATTGACACTCAATGATAGCTAACTGCCGTTAGAGGTATTTTCGTATTTTTAGGATGTTAAAAATCAATTTGTGAAGTTAAAAGGGCAAAATCCAAATTTGATTGAGACAAGTAGTGTGATTATTACACAAAGGAGTAAATGGTCACTTTGGTGTCTGATTTTGTACCTCGTTGTCACAAAGATCTCTGACTTAGGATTAAATACAAAGCAGTCCCTGAATATGCATTTCCGTTATTAGTTTAACCACTGCCGTTAAAAACTTCTGTTAATTGATGAGTTGACATGCATGAGGTGTCACATGGACTAAAGTGAAAGTAGAAAATTGTCACTTTAGCCTCTGAACCGAAAATCAATATCCGTAAATTGAATCTCAAATCCCTAAATCACGAATTTAATTCCCAAATCCTTAAATCTCGAAATCTAATCTAATTCCCTCTTTGTTCAAAATCAATTTCCTTTTGTTGTTGTTGTTAATTAATTAGTGGAGATTTGTGGTAAGAAAGAAACATAGTAAACTCCAAATCTTTTGTGCTGCCAATCGAAGGAGTTTAGTTTATATGGTGTGGATTATTATAATTAATAGAATTAATTACGCTTTTGGTCCCCAAGTTTTAGTCTGCTCACGTAATTGGTCCCCTATTTCAAAATCACAATTTTGGTCCCCCAACAGAAAATTTGACACAAAATTAGTTGATGTGTCACCTTTTTAATGACATGGCACATTTGGCGCTGATGTGGCTTAATCCACATGTGTAAATTGGTTTACATGTCATTATCCTTTAATTTATGAACTGAAGAACACACTTTTTTTAGACTTTGGTCAAGTTTACAACATTCAATCTACACGTTTTTTTACAACTTTTACACGTTTTTATGACTGCATTTATGGTAGTCACAACCTATGTTACCATTCCCACTAATAAATATCTCTCCAAACTTCCTCATTTTCTCACACCATCTCACATTCTCTCCTCCTCACTCTCCCCCTATTTCTCTTCTTCTTTTTTCTTCAATAGTCTCTAGGCTCTTTTTACCCCTTTGAGGTATAAAGTGGTCAGTCGGGTTGGGGAAAAAGACATCATCCCTTGAGGTAAAATTAAATTTGCTTCTTTTTACCCCAAAAACTTTTTACCGTGGGTAAAAAGAATCTTCTAGGGGTATAAAAAGAACCAGATTTAGATTTACCCCAAGGGCTGTTGATGTCTTTTTCCCCAACAGAATTGATCACAATTTACCCCAAGGCTGATCACTATATACCCAAGAGGGTAAAAAGAAAATAAATAGATTTAGTGAATTCGAATAAAATGTATGTATCAATAATTAGTGTATGATTTATATTAATAAAATGAGATGTTTTATGTATTAATTTTGTTCCTTTCTTTTTAATTATATTTCATTTATTTTATGATTTTGTATTGAATAAATAAATTCGAATAAATATTAATTTTGTTCCTTTCTTTTTTTTCATTTATTTTATAATTATGTATTCGAATAAAGAAAATAAATAAATTAGAATAAAATAAATAAATAAATTAGAATAAAGAAAATAAATAAATACATTCAAATAAAGAATATAAATAAACTAGAATAATGAAAATAAATAAATTAGAATAAAGAAAATAAATAAATTAGAATAAAGAAAATAAATAAATTAGAATAAAGTGAATAAATAAATTAAAATAAAGTGAATAAATTAATTAGAATTAGAATAAAGTAAATATATGAATCAATAATAAATCTATATATATATATATATATATGTATATATATATATATATATATATATATATATATATATATATACTATATATAAAGAAAACTACACCTTTCAGCACAATTTTGGGTTGGAATTTTCTTCCCAAAAATACCCTTAATTTTAAATACAAATAGCCAATTATAAAATAACACGTGGATTAATAATCAATGTCACTAATCGTCACCGTTAACTTTCTTTTACCACCATTAAAAACGGATCAAACTCACAAAAAGTTTAAAAATTATAATTGCATTCTGTATGTCTCTTCTCATGAATTCAAATTGATCTAGAATTCATCATAGTACCCTCTGATCACATCTCATCACCTCTAAAAAATTAGAAAGTTCGAAGGCTCACGAACATGATTAATACTTCTGAAGCACCATTGAATGTAATATCTTTAAGGTCCACTTCATGAATTGAATATCTTTATGTTTTATCCTTCTAGCAATTTACTTTCCGCCAACATTACAATTCAAGCTTTGTTTTTACTTTTGTTTGTTAGAAGAATGAATGAATCAAAATTTGAGAAAATCAAAGTTGAACAATAATCACTTATGAAAAAAAATAATCCAAAGTTTATGTTTTTTCCTGCTTTATTTCTCACGAGTCTATGAGTTTTTTTAATTTTTTTTTAAACAAAAATAATAGCCGATGAGGATTGGACTATAAATCCTCTAAAAAAAATTAGTAACAAACGTGAGCGAAAAATATTGTCAAAGATTGGACTTAAAATCCTCTAAAAAAAAGATTAGTAACAAACATGAGCAAAAAATAATGTTAAAGCTTAGACTTTAAATTCTCTAATAAAAGATTAGTAACAAACGTGAGAAAAAAAAAAGATTATTAACAAACTAAACAAAAAATAATGTTAAAAATTGGACTTTAAATCCTCTGATAAAAATATTAGTAACAAATGTGAGCAAAATATTATGATTCAAAATCTTTTAGAAAAAGATTTGTTAGCACTATATTAAATGGACTATAAATCCTCTAAAAAATATTAGTATCAAACGTGAGCAAAAAATATTGTTAAAGATTGGACTTTAAATCCTCTAAAAAAATATTAGTAACAAACATGAGTAAAAAATAATGTTAAATATAAAACTTTAAATCCTCTAATAAAAGATTAGCAACAAACGTGAGGAAAAAAAAAGATTAGTAACAAACATGAGAAAAAAATAATGTTAAAAATTGGACTTTAAATCCTCTGATAAAAATATTAGTAATAAAAGTGAGCAAAATATTATGATTCAAAATCTTTTAGAAAAAGATTTGTTAGCACTATATTAAAAATATTAATAAGTATGGTTCTCACAGTTCATAGTTCGTTCCCGCATTGTTTAGTTTTTCTCAACCTCTCTCCGCCCTC
The DNA here is from genome assembly GCF_051527215.1 of Medicago sativa. Taxonomy (NCBI): domain Eukaryota; kingdom Viridiplantae; phylum Streptophyta; class Magnoliopsida; order Fabales; family Fabaceae; genus Medicago; species Medicago sativa. The sequence continues at coordinate 8,270,461 of NC_140755.1, read as the reverse complement.
TGCATCAGAATTCAGAATTAACCTGTAAGTTATTTTTTCTTTCATGTTACAACTAATCAAAGTTGATTAATTTTATGGATTATTTCACTTTGCTGGTTTATAAGTGATTATGATTCAAATTATTTACGATTAATTTTAAGAATTATTAGACTTTGTTGGTTTATAATTGCTTATACAAACTATGATAGTGTGCTTTTTTATTTTTTTTATCTATAAGCACACCTTTGGGTTGGACTTTTCTTTCCAAAAATACCCTTAATTTTAAATACAAATAGCCAATTATAAAATAATATGTGGATTAGTAATCCATGTCACTAATCATCACCGTTAACCCTCTTTTACCTCTGTTAACCAAAGATCAAACTCACAAAAAAACTAGCACAAAACAACAACTCATGTTACTTTTTTATCAGCCGCTTTTATGTTGTACATCTGTGTTGTTCCCCTCAATACAACAGACAAAGATTATCAAGTATTTTCATATCCCTTACACAAAACACAGTATTCAGTATTATTATATTGATATAAATTACTCATCCTTAGTCTTTGATCAATTGTAACAAACGTGAGTAAAAAATAATGAAAAAGATTGGACTTTAAATCCTCTAAAAAAAAAGATTAGTAACAAACGTGAGCAAAAAATAATGTTAAATATTGGAATTTAAATCCTCTAAAAAAAAATTAGTAACAAACGTGAGTAAAAAATATTGTTAAAGATTGGACTTTAAATCCTCTAAAAAAAGATTAGTAATGACGTGAGAAAAAAATATTGTTGAAGATTGGACTATAAATTCTCTAAAAAAAAGATTAGTAACAAATGTGAGCAAAAAATAATGTTAAAGACTGGACTTTAAATCCTCTAAAAAAAGATTAGTAACAAACGTGAGAAAAAAATAATGTTAAAGATTGAACTTTAAATACTCTAAAAAAAAATATTAGTAACAAACGTGAGCAAAAAATAATGTTAAAGATTGAACTTTAAATCCTCTGGAAAAAAATGTTAGTAACAAACGTGAGCAAAATATTATGTTAAAGATTGGACTTTAAATCCTCTAAAAAAATATTAGTAATAAATGTGAGCAAAAATTAATGTTAAAGGGAGACCATTCCCAATGTCGGAATCTATCTTCCACGACATGTTTTCAGTCATGGTCAATTATATGTAGCTTTATCGAGAGGAGTTTCTCAAAATTCAACAAAAGTTCTCATTAATGAAGGGAAAATAGAAGGAGAAGATGGATACTTTATGAAAAATGTAGTTTTTAAAGATATTATTTATTCGCAATCATAACAATGTTTCTTTTACATAAAATGTCATTTATACATTTATGTTATGATGTTACTAAATACTATTAGAATAAACAATAAAAGATCATTATTTTTTCTTTATTTTATATGCAGACAAATTAAATATGTTGGGATATAAATTTGGAGAAACGCAGTCGCGTTAATGCTCTCGGGTGTTACAAAGACTGAATCACGTTATCTTCATACCATTGAACCTTTCGGATTGAATCACATCTATATTTCTGACCTATTTTGCGAAGGTGATCTCAGCTGCCATGTTTGACTGGCAGACTGAGCTGATGGCTCCAGTACCAATTCCCAATGCCGGGAGGGTGTCCACACCTCATATCCCAGTGGTTCCCTCGCCGGTCTCCTTTGCACAAGCACTGACAGGCACGAATAAGGCGGTATCACATGATAATTTGCCCATTCCTTATATTAGGGGTGAAACACTTGGTATAAAGATCACGCAGGATTTTTATGAACGTGGAAGGGATTTTTGCAAGACTAATTTACGGGGAAGACTTGTTCTAAGCAAGGGAGACAAACCCTATACTACAAAGGACATTGAGTCAAAATTACAGAAGCTTTGGAAGGTCGGAGGGGCATGGCGTATGCTCTCTTTAGGAAGGGGATTTTATGAGTTCTTTTTCTCCAACGAAACTGACATGCGCACGGTCTGGGCTTCGGGGACAATTAACTTGAAACCGGGTCTGCTAAGGCTTTTTGAATGGTCGAAGGACTTTAACATGCACACTCAGCGCAACACGCATGCACAGGTGTGGGTGCGTCTTCTTGAACTGCCTCAAGAGTATTGGATGGAGCATACGCTTCGTGAGATTGCAAGTGCGGTGGGCACTCCTCTTTTGATTGATAACGCAACTACCAAACGTTTGTTCGGTCATTACGCTCGCATTTTGGTGGACATGGATTTATCCCGTAAGATCTTTCATGAGATAGTTGTTGAGCGGGAAGGATTTGCGTTTACTTTGGAAGTAGCATATGAATGGCTACCGGATTTTTGCACTCATTGTCAAGCGATAGGGCATGATATGACTGCTTGTCGTAGGCTGTATCCTCGGAAGGAAACAAACGTAACTAAGGAAAAGATTGCTCAAGGAAAGAAGCCAGTGCCCATTACGAAGGAAAACTGGGTTCCTATCAAAGACAATCCGTCAGGTATTGGTTCATCCGCTGCCTTTGGAGCTAAGAATCATGCTGATGCAGCAGACGACATTCCTCAAAAGAATTTGGAGATTGCTGTTCCTGTTCAGGTCATTGACAATCCAGCATTTGAAAAAGAAACAGAATCAAAAACATTGCACATGGCAGCAGAAACGACAACGTTGGATCAGAATGAAGCAGCGGTACGTGACAGAGTACAGCAAGAGGCCGCTATGGACAGACAATTAGAAAGTGCAACATTGGAGCTTGCAATTAATGACAGGCAGCACATAGAAATAAGTGAGCCGCTCCAAATTGCCTTTGAATCCGCAGAAGGGACAGCACTACAAGGTACAACGCAAGCACATACTCAGGAGGATGTTTCTTTGAATATTACGGAGGAACTATCAGCATCAATTCCGGCTCCAGTGGTAACTGATCCTGTTCTTATTACTATAACATCTAGCATGCCACTAAATAATGTATCTGATGATATTGTTAGAAATGAGGTTGAACATTATGTGCATGTTTTGTCTCCTGTACGTGATAAAACTTTAGATGTCAGTAGCATTGTGGCACCTGAGGGTGAGCCAATACATCCAGTGGTACAGAAAGACCTGAACTTTATGCAAGATTGGTTGTCAAAAGCGGCAGTGAACGAAGAGGTACCTTTTATTGATGTAGTCCCAAAGTCACAAAAAAAGAAAAAATTAAGTATGCAAAAGGTTCCACCAAAAACCCGCTCCAGGGCACCACTTCCACCGTTTAAATGAATATTATTTATTGGAATATTAGGGGAATCGGTAACAATGATTCCCGGCTTGCATTTGCTGATATGTGTCGGTTGCATAATCCGTCGTTGGTTTTTATTTCGGAACCTATGGTGGAGTATGATTATGTTCCTTCTTGGTTTTGGAGAAATATACATGTTTCTAATTACTGTCTGAATAATAGGGATACTCTCATCCCAAATCTTTGGGCCGTGTGGGGTTCGGATTATGACTATACTGTGATTTTTGTCTCTGCTCAATGTCTGGTTTTGGAGTATACTTGCAGAGGAACTAGATTATATATTGCTGGAATCTATGCTAGCACTTCTTACATTTTAAGGAGAAATCTTTGGGCAGATTTGACTAGACTCCAAAATTCTTTAATGGGTCCTTGGATTTTTTTGGGTGATTTCAACGCGGTTCTTGGTGCTCATGAAAAACGAGGACATCGTTTACCTCCTTCGTTATCTTGTAATGACTTCATGTCATGGACTAATGCTAATCTGTTGTTACATTTGAATACTAATGGGGTGCAGTTTACTTGGAATAATGGCAGGATGGACTCTGATTCTGTTTTCCTTCGACTTGACCGTGCTATTTGTAATGAAGCTTGGACAGATTTTTGGGGCATTACTTCTTGCACAGCACTTTTGCGATCTCACTCTGATCATCATCCTCTATTAATTCATTCGGATTTCTCTTTTATAAGGAGGGCAGCATCCTTTAAATTTTTTAAGACTTGGACAATGCATGATGAATGTCGACCGTTGCTCTTGAAAATTTGGAAAAAAGAGGTTGTTGGAAGCGGAATGCACAGGCTTCAGACAAAGTTGCTTCGTGTAAAGGATGCTTTTAAAGTTTGGAATAGGTCGGTGTTTGGTAATGTCCAGAGACAAGTGCAACTTGCATCAGATGAGGTTATGCGTATTCAGAAGCTTATTGATGAGTCGGGAATTGATGCCAATCTTCATCATTTGGAATTACAAGCTCAGATGACTTTGACTAAAGCAATGAATTGTCAGGATCAGTTTTAGCGTGAAAAGGCGAGAAACCAAAGTTTCATTTACGGTGACCGTAATACAGCATACTTTCACCGTATCTCGCGTATTAAAACTGCAGCTAAGCCTATTTCTCTTTTAATGGATGGTCAATTGCGTATCACCGATCAGAGGGAAATGGAGAACCATGTTGTCCATTATTTTCAGGATATTTTTAGCACTTTGAATGAATGTGTTAACAATGATTTGGTTGCAAAAGTAATACCACCGATAGTTACTACTGAGGATAACAACGTGTTGACGGCTATGCCTTTAGCGGAGGAGATAAAACAGGCAGTGTTTGACATGAATGCAGATGGCGCCCCTGGTCCTGATGGATTTGGGGGACATTTTTATCAACACTTTTGGGACATCGTGGCTGCCGACGTGGTGAGTTCCGTTCAGGAATTTTTTTATACTGGTGTTATTATTCCGAATTTAAATGCAAATATATTGGTCCTGCTTCCTAAAATTCCTGGTGCTGCTTCTATGGCTGAATTTCGCCCCATTGCACTAGCCAATTTTCAATTCAAAATTGTCACAAAAAATTTAGCTGACCGTCTTGCAATAATATGTATGCGCATCATATCCCCGGAGCAGAGAGGTTTTGTTCGTGACCGTCATATTTCAGATTGTGTAATTCTTGCTTCTGAGATGATTAACTTGCTAACAAAGAAGCAAGTTGGAGGAAATATTGCGATTAAGGTTGACATCCGCAAGGCTTTTGACACATTGGACTGGAAGTTTCTGATTGAGGTTTTACACAAGTTTGGGTTCAGCAATTTATTTTGTGACTGGATCCTGGCTATTTTACGCTCTGCCCATTTGTCTGTTCTGGTGAATGGGAATGCGGTGGTTTACTTTACTTGTACCAGAGGTGTTCGCCAGGGGGATCCCTTATCACCCCTTTTATTTTGTCTTGCGGAAGAGGTCCTTAGTAGGGCGCTAGAGATGGATAGGAGCTCTAATGCGCTTCAGCCTATGTCATATTGTCGGGGCGTCTCCCTCCCGACACACATCCTTTATGCGGATGATGTTTTTATATGTTGCGTGGGTTCAAGGAAAAATATCCGATGTCTGTTGAAAGTTTTTCATGACTACTCAGAGGTGTCTGGTCAGGTGGTTAACTTTGACAAAAGTAAATTATATACTGGTGCTATGACAATTGCAAGAAGAAATATGCTTGCTCATCTTTCGGGGTTCACGTTGGGATCTATTCCGTTTCATTATCTTGGCTGCCCCATTTTCCAAGGTAGGCCAAAATGCATACATTTCCAGCATATTATTGACAGAATTAAGGTGAAGCTTGCTACTTGGAAAGGTGTCTTATTGTCCATCATGGGTAGGATTCAGCTAGTGAAGTCGATTGTTCATGGTATGTTAGTGTATTCATTCCATATTTATCGATGGCCGGTTCGTTTGTTGAAAATGCTTGATAGGTGGATTAAAAACTTTGTCTGGAGTGGGGACATCAACACTCGTAAGATTTGTACTGTTTCTTGGTCTCAAGTTTGTCAACCTTGGGAAGCCGGAGGGCTTGATCTTAAACCCACCCGTGCCATAAATGATGCTTTATTACTTCACCTTGGCTGGAAGCTCTTTACACAAAATTCTCATTGCTCAAATTTATTTCAGCAGCATTTTATTTCCTATGGGAGGCCTAGAAGTCGCTATTTCAAATCTTCTATTTGGTTAGGGGTGAAGGATAAATTCTCTATGGTGAGTGCCAATACTCGTTGGATCATTGGTAACGGCGAAAATATTCAGTTATGGTTTGATAATTGGATGGGTAACTCCCTTGTTTCCATGATGGACCTGCCCCCTAATTTGTTTCACGGGTTGAAGGCTAAACTCTCTTTTGTTATTGCTGATGGTAAATGGAACCTTCCCCGCGTCATTCTTGATTTTCCGTTAGTGGCATCACAAATTATGCAAATCACCCTTCCGGTTACCCCTTTGCCGGATAAGTGTGTTTGGATTCACTCAACCGATGGTGAGCTCTCCTCTAAACTGGCTTTCCAATTTCTTAATCCATCTCCACCAAAGATAGAATGGTCCTCTACTATTTGGCGTCCTTGCATTCCTCCATCCCATTCCTTTATTTTTTGGCGATTCATGCTAGCCAAGCTTCCAACAGATGAAAATTTACAGTCAAGGGGCTGCACTTTGGCTTCCATGTGTCCGTTATGTTCCAAGCAAGCAGAATCCTCAATTCATTTATTTCTGGAGTGCACCTTCTCGGTTAACATCTGGTTATGGCTCGGAATTAAGCTTCACAGACGCATCTCCCTTGACTCTCCAACAGCGCTGCTGTCTTGTATACCACAGAGGTGCAGCTCCCAGCTGCGTGATGTGTTGGTCGCGGCCATTGTGCACACAGTGCACTCCATTTGGCTTGCCCGAAACGCGGTCCTCTACAATGCTTCATCCGTATCCTTGCATGCGACTTTGGCTAAGATTTCTTCCATGATTGCAATGTCAGGAGGCACTTCGAAAGGTTTTTGTTTAATTTCAGATGTTGTTATTTTGGAAAATCTTTTTGTCTCTCCTTTTCATAGACGAGTTCGTGACATTATACCGGTGGTTTGGAAGGCTCCAACCTTCCCTTGGGTAAAGGCTAACACAGATGGGTCGGTTAGGAATTTGCTATCTGCTTGCGGTGGTATTTTTCGGGATTCTCGTGGAACCTTTCTCGGTGGGTTTGCAAGTAATATTGGTATGGTCTCTATTTTTGAAGCTGAGATTTTGGGACTCATAATGGCTATAGAATATGCGGCCAGCAATAACTGGACACATTTGTGGCTCGAAAGTGACTCGGTTAGTGCGGTGCAGGCCTTCCATAAACCTTCTCTTATTCCTGTTCGATTCCGAAACCGGTGGCATAACTGTTCTACAAACAATTTGTTTCTCATTTGTTCGCATATCTTCCGGGAAGGTAATGCTTGTGCTGATGGCATGGCAGCTTTGGGGCATGATATTCATGACACAGTCTGGTTTACTTTGTTGCCTCCTTCTTTGGGAGCGGATTTTGCTAGGGACAGACATGGTTTACCGAATTTTAGATTTCCCTGAATGTTTGTTCCATAGTATTGTTTATTTTTCTTTTTTATTTCTTTGGAGGGTATTGGCTTAGTCCCCCCTCTTTGTAAATTTTTTCTCCTTTTTTTAATAAAATTTACGTATTGGAAAGGCGGCAGAGGATGGGGGTTTCTGTTGGGTGCCAACCTAGTTGGGATGCTTCAGACTCCTCCGGATGTCTAACCTTTCTCTTGGCCTTATCAAAAAAAATTAAATATGTTGAGTTCATAAATAATTGTTATATAACTTGACAATATTTTGTTTATAAATTAATATATCAATAATTTTCATTAATATTTAAAAATTTAAAAAATTTAATCAAAATTATACAAACAAACATAATAAAATAATTACATGCGTTAGCGCAGTAGAAAGAGCGGACAGATGGGCACGATAGTGCCCGTCTTTCCGCTAGTATATATAAAGTAAATGTTTTTTATGTCACGTGTCGCTTCCACGTTTATTCTTAATATTTTTATTATTTTTTCTATTTTCCAAAACTAATATTTTATGTGGCATATATATCTCAACAAACTTCATTGTTACTTTGATCTTATCAACTAAATATTTTGTTTAAGTTATTAATTTATTTTTAATATTTATGTAGCATAAAAATATCTCTAGAAACTACACATTATATTTTAAAACTTTATAATCATTGTCCTCGTGAGGTTAGCTCAGTTGGTTGGACAATGCATAAAAATATGTTACCGATTTTAATCTCAGCCCTTCCTAACAATCCAACGGTTACCCTTTATTCTCACCATTCTCACATAAGTTACTCATTCTCATGTGATATGTCCCATATATATATATATATATATATCTATACTATATATAAAGAAAACTACCCCTTTCAGCACACTTTTGGGTTGGAATTTTCTTTCCAAAAATACCCTTAATTTTAAATACAAATAGCCAATTATAAAATAACACGTGGATTAATAATCAATGTTACTAATCGTCACCGTTAACTTTCTTTTACCACCATTAAAAACAGATCAAACTCACAAAAAGTTTAAAAATTATATTTGCATTCTTTATGTCTCTTCTCATGAATTCAAATTGATCTAGAATTCATCATAGTACCCTCTGATCACATCTCATCACCTCTAAAAAATTAGAAAGTTCGAAGGCTCACGAACTTGATTAATACTTCTGAAGCACCATTGAATGTAATATCTTTAAGGTCCACTTCATGAATTGAATATCTTTATGTTTTATCCTTCGAGCAATTTACTTTCCGCCAACATTACAATTCAAGCTTTGTTTTTACTTTTGTTTGTTAGAAGAATGAATGAATCAGAATTTGAGAAAATCAAAGTTGAACAATAATCACTTATGAAAAAAAATAATCCAAAGTTTATGTTTTTTCCTGCTTTATTTCTCACGAGTCTATGAGTTTTTTTAATTTTTTTTAAACAAAAATAATAGCCGATGAGGATTGGACTATAAATCCTCTAAAAAAAATTAGTAACAAACGTGAGCAAAAAATATTGTCAAAGATTGGACTTAAAATCCTCTAAAAAAAAGATTAGTAACAAACATGAGCAAAAAATAATGTTAAAGCTTAGACTTTAAATTCTCTAATAAAAGATTAGTAACAAACGTGAGAAAAAAAAGATTAGTAACAAACTAAACAAAAAATAATGTTAAAAATTGGACTTTAAATCCTCTGATAAACATATTAGTAACAAATGTGAGCAAAATATTATGATTCAAAATCTTTTAGAAAAAGATTTGTTTGCACTATATTAAATGGACTATAAATCCTCTAAAAAATATTAGTAACAAACGTGAGCAAATAATATTGTTAAAGATTGGACTTTAAATCCTCTAAAAAAATATTAGTAACAAACACGAGCAAAAAATAATGTTAAATATAAAACTTTAAATCCTCTAATAAAAGATTAGTAACAAACGTGAGCAAAAAAAAAAGATTAGTAACAAACATGAGAAAAAAATAATGTTAAAAATTGGACTTTAAATCCTCTGATAAAAATATTAGTAATAAAAGTGAGCAAAATATTATGATTCAAAATCTTTTAGAAAAAGATTTGTTAGCACTATATTAAAAATATTACTCCCTCCGTTCCTTTTTAAGGGTCGTTTTAAAAAATTTCCACGAAAATAGCAACAAGAATTTTTGCATGTTTTCTTCCTACTATACCCTCAATTTAATCCACCAATATATCTCTATTTTTTGGCACACACTTTATCTTTCCAATAAATTTAATATGTTATATTTTTCTCGTAACAAACATTTTTTTTTTAAGATTGTAACAAACATTTGTTACTTACTATCTTTTTCTCCAACAATTTTTTTTTCACACTCTTTCTCATAACAAACAATTGTCAATTTTCTAAATATTGTGCACATCTCTTTAATTAATTTAAGTCAATATAAAAATTACTCCAACTTCACATTAATCAAAACCTAAGAAAAAATTAACTTTCCTCCAACTCCTTTAATCAAAATTAAGACTTCAACTATGACTTCAACCAATGCTAGATCCACACTAGATGAAGATAGAGCAGACAGAAAAGAGCAACAATGGTACTGGTACAATGTTTATCTCTTTACATTTGTCTACTCTATCACTTTTATCATAATCTACATCATGTTTAGTGTCGAGTTTGTTTATTAATCCTAATTTATCATAAAACTTGACAACTAGGTTTAAGATTCAACACGCATGCACCTCTTTTTTCCTATAACTTTTAATGAAATCATTATTATATGTAACAAAACTTTGTTTAAATCTGAAGATAACAAGAAACAAATTTTGTTTTAAAAAAAAAACTTTGTTTAAAAAAACAAACTTCAGTTTTCCAAATATATAACATTAATTAGTTTTATTAAAAAAGATAAGAGCAACCAAACAAAGAAAAAGATTTGAGTAATTGACAAAGGGTATAATTGACAAATCATACCCTTAAAATACCAAAACGACAGTTAATTAGGAACAAAAAAATCACCCTAAAACGACACTTAAAAAGGAACGGAGGGAGTAATAAGTATGGTTCTCACAGTTCATAGTTCGTTCCCGCATTGTTTAGTTTTTCTCAACCTCTCTCCGCCCTCTGCATCAGAATTCAGAATTAACCTGTAAGTCATTTTTTCTTTCATGTTACAACTAATCAAAGTTGATTAATTTTATGGATTATTTCACTTTGCTGGTTTATAAGTGATTATGATTCAAATTATTTACGATTAATTTTAAGAATTATTTGACTTTGTTGATTTATAATTGCTTATACAAACTATGATAGTGTTTTTTTTTTATCTATAAGCACACCTTTGGGTTGGACTTTTCTTTCCAAAAATACCCTTAATTTTAAATACAAATAGCCAATTATAAAATAATATGTGGATTAGTAATCCATGTCACTAATCGTCATCGTTAACCCTCTTTTACCTCTGTTAACCAAAGATCAAACTCACAAAAAAACTAGCACAAAACAACAACTCATGTTACTTTTTTATCAGCCGCTTTTATGTTGTACATATGTGTTGTTCCCCTCAATACAACCGACAAAGATTGTCAAGTATTTTCATATCCATTACACAAAATACAGTATTCCATATTATTTTGTTGATATAAATTACTCATCCTTAGTCTTTGATCAATTGTAACAAACGTGAGTAAAAAATAATGAAAAAGATTGGACTTTAAATCCTCTAAAAAAAAAAGATTAGTAACAAACGTGAGCAAAAAATAATGTTAAATATTAGAATTTAAATCCTCTAAAAAAATTAGTAACAAACGTGAGTAAAAAATATTGTTAAAGATTGGACTTTAAATCCTCTAAAAAAAAGATTAGTAATGACGTGAGCAAAAAATATTGTTGAAGATTGGACTATAAATTCTCTAAAAAAAAGATTAGTAACAAATGTGAGCAAAAAATAATGTTAAAGATTGGACTTTAAATCCTCTAAAAAAAGATTAGTAACAAACGTGAGAAAAAAATAATGTTAAAGATTGAACTTTAAATACTCTAAAAAAAAATATTAGTAACAAACTTGAGCAAAAAATAATGTTAAAGATTGAACTTTAAATCCTCTGGAAAAAAATGTTAGTAACAAACGTGAGCAAAATATTATGTTAAAGATTGGACTTTAAATCCTCTAAAAAAATATTAGTAATAAATGTGAGCAAAAATTAATGTTAAAGGGAGACCATTCCCAATGTCGGAATCTATCTTCCACAACATGTTTTCAGTCATGGTCAATTATATGTAGCTTTATCGAGAGGAGTTTCTCAAAATTCAACAAAAGTTCTCATTAATGAAGGGAAAATAGAAGGAGAAGATGGATACTTTATGAAAAATGTAGTTTTTAAAGATATTGTTTTATCGAAATCATAACAATGTTTCTTTTACATAAAATGTCATTTATACATTTATGTTATGATGTTACTAAATACTATTAGAATAAACAATAAAAGATCATTATTTTTTCTTTATTTTATATGCAGACAAACTAAAATATGTTGAGTTCATAAATAATTGTTATATAACTTGACAATATTTTGTTTATAAATTAATATATCAATAATTTTCATTAATATTTAAAAATTTAAAAAATTTAATCAAAATTATACAAACAAACATAATAAAATAATTACATGCGTTAGCGCAGTAGAAAGAGCTGACAGACGGGCACGATAGTGCCCGTCTTTCCGCTAGTATGTATTAAATTTGTTCCTTTCTTTTTAATTATATTTGCATTTATTTTATGATTTTGTATTGAATAAATAAATTCGAATAAATATAATTTTGTTCCTTTCTTTTTTTTTCATTTATTTTATAATTATGTATTCGAATAAAGAAAATAAATAAATTAGAATAAAATAAATAAATAAATTAGAATAAAGAAAATAAATAAATAAATTCAAATAAAGAATATAAATAAACTAGAATAATGAAAATAAATAAATTAGAATAAAGAAAATAAATAAATTAGAATAAAGTGAATAAATAAATTAAAATAAAGTGAATAAATTAATTAGAATAAAGTAAATAAATGAATCAATAATAAATCAATATATATATATATATATATATATATATATATATAAATTAAAGGTTTTTTATGTCACGTGTCGCTTCCACGTTTATTCTGAATATTTTTATTATTCTTTCTATTTTCCAAAACTAATATTTTATGTGGCATATATATCTCAACAAACTTCATTGTTACTTTGATCTTATCAACTAAATATTTTGTTTAAGTTATTAATTTATATTAAATATTTATGTAGCATAAAAATATCTCTAGAAACTACACATTATATTTTAAAACTTTATAATCATCAATAGTATCAATCAAAATTCTATCTTTTATTTTCTATTTATGAAAGTTAATGACCAGTAAAAACAAATTATCGTTTAGGACATCCGGGAGCAGCTATTTTAAATTCTCTTCATAGAAATAATTTTATTTTCTGTAAGAAGTCTCATCACAATCCAGTTTGTCAGTCTTGTCAATTTGGAAAGCAAATAAAAATGCCATTGTATGATTCTTTGTCTCACACTTTATTACCGTTTGATATTGTGCATACTGATCTTTGGACATCACCAACTCTTAGTTCTTGTGGTCATCGTTACTATATTTTATTTTTAGATGATTTTACAAACTTTTTATGGACTTTTCCTATTGCACACAAATCTCAAGTTTATTCCACTTTTCTTCATTTTCGCAATCACATTAAAACACAATTTGAAAGAGATATAAAATGTTATCAATGTGATAACAGAAAAGAATATGACAAAACTTCTTTCCATAATTTTTGTAAACAAAATGGAATGAGCTTCCGATTTTCTTGTCCTCACACCTCACCTCAAAATGGAAAAGCCGAAAGAAAAATTTGTACTATTAACAATATCATTCGTACTCTTCTTGCACATGCTTCCCTACCACCTTCTTTTTGGCATCATGCTCTTTATATGGCTACTTATTTGTTAAATATTCTTCCAACCAAACAATTAGCTCTTCAAACACCAATTACGATTCTTTACCAAAAGTGTCCATCCTATTCTCGCCTTAAAGTCTTCGGGTGTCTCTGTTTTCCATTAATCCCTTCCACTAATAGAAATAAACTCCAACCAAGGTCAAGACCATGTGTCTTCTTAGGTTACCCCTCCAATCATAGAGGATATAAGTGTCTTGAATTATCTAGTCGCAAAATAATCATTTCTAGACACGTTACTTTTGATGAAACTGTCTTTCCGTTCCCTTCTTCACCTGCACCCGCCTCCTCATGCTATGAATTTTTGGATACAAGCAATGATCAATTTCCTTATCATATGTTACCTACCTCGACCACCCATCAATCAATACAACCAATTTCTACACCTAACACACCACAAATCAACATTACTTCACCACTCATCCCTTCAGCCTCCACCTTACCTCCCTCACCCCCATCATATTCAACGCCAACAAATACCATAAATAACACAAATCATCCACCAACCCCTATCTCTAACACAACATTCTCTCCTACTATCCCCACGCCTACTTCGTCTCTAGCCAATCCTCCATTATCTCATCAAATGACCACCCGAGCTCAACATGGCATTTTCAAACCACGACAACTTTTTAATCTCCACATTTCTACTTCACCCATCATTTCTCCCTTGCCAACTAACCCTATCAATGCATTAAAAGATCATAACTGGAAAATGGCTATGAAAGATGAATATTATGCTCTTATTGAAAATAAGACATGGGATTTAGTACCACGTCCAGCTAATGCTAATGTCATTCGTAGTTTGTGGATTTTCCGGCATAAGAAAAAATCAGATCCTTCCTTTGAAAGATACAAAGCTCGCCTAGTTGGGAATGGTTCTAATTAACAAACTGGTGTCGATTGTGGAGAAACTTTTAGTCCGGTGGTAAAACCAACAACTATACGAACAGTCCTCAGTATCGCTATTTCAAAATCATGGTGTCTACATCAATTGGATGTCAAGAATGCATTCTTACATGGTAACATTAATGAAACTGTTTATATGCATCAACCTCCCGACTTTCATGATCCTCATCATCCTGATTATGTCTGTCTACTAAAGAAGTCACTATACGGCCTTAAACAAGCCCCTCGTGCATGGTACCAACGCTTCACTGAATTTGTTGCGACATTGGGATTCTCACATAGTACATGTGACCATTATTTGTTCATCTATGATCACAATGGAAATGACATAGCATACATTCTCTTATATGTCGATGACATCATCCTTACTGCTTCATCTGATACTCTTCGTCAGTGCATCATGTCTCACCTTAGTTGTGAATTTGCTATGAAATATTTAGGCCCTATCAGTTATTTTCTGGGTATCTCAGTTACTAGACATTCAGGTGGTCTCTTTCTCTCTCAACATAAATATGCCGAAGAGATAACGGAAAGAGCTTCCATGTCATCTTGTAAACCAGTCTTTACCCCCGTAGACACTAAAGCAAAATTGGCCTCTCAGGTAACCCCTATCATAATCCATTTGAATATCGGAGTCTTGCAGGTGCATTGCAATATTTAACTTTCTCACGACCCGATATCGCATATGTCGTCCAACAAGTGTGTCTATTTATGCATGATCCTCGCACGCAATGTAACGCCCTATTTCTATTAAAGCGATAAAACACGCGAATATAACGAATATTCAAGAAATTGACGCTACGTCTAACACAAAATTCAAAATCCAAACATACATGCATATACATATAAAATATCTCAACAGTCACAACGGAATATAATATCAAATAACTCCAACATATACATATGTCATGGTCAAATAACATCAACATAAAATTCTCCAAATCTCAACAACGAGTACATCTCAAAATAAAATAAATCAATCCAAAACTAGGACACCGACTCGACCTAATCAGAGCCCTAGACTACGACGCCAAAGATGATAATGGAGCAAGCTCCCGCTATCCAAACATCCACCAAGCAACTCACCAAGCGACTAATCCTGCACAACGTCTACCCATCCATACAGACAGGTAGGCGGTCGAAACCACTGGGGGTAAGCATTACATTAATCATAATCAACATATAAAAACATCACATTCAAGGATTCATACATATCACATATACATAACCATCCCTCCTAGAATACTAGCATCACATGATTAATATCCCCCATTACTTGCACCTCAAGCTATCATAGCATAACAGACATATCCAATCTCTAATCAAGACATCGACACAAGCACATCATTTATCAATAACAATCAATGAAAAGGATTACTCACCTCATTCTTCACTTAGCATACTTAACTCAACAAGTACAGTTCATCATTTCAAAGTTATAAACAAGTAATCATCATCATCAAATAAATCACCACATCATATGGGTATGTACATATACAAATCTCACATCATCATTATTATCAAAATAATTATCTTCAATTGATTCACCAAGTGTATAAGCACAAACAAGTAATACATGCAGTTAGAGCATAATTCAATTACTCACAACCATCAACAAAATCCACCACTGCACATATACACCAATCCACATAATCACAACATTCACCAAATTTCACCAATGCACAATTCACCAAGTCACATATTCAAATGTGACACGACTTATCAACCAATCAAATGCATGCAATGTTCTAGACTCTTCTAGATGCATGTGGTACCAAACTCCTCCAAGGTCGTCACCTTATGATGAAACAATAACATCATTATCAACGGCTATAATCAACGGCAATATGGATACAAGTATCCGGTCAACGGCAATATGGATATAACATCCGACACAACATATGATGCATGAACATATGACTCAATCCACAATGCATATGTTCACAACAATTCAATGGCTATAATCAACGGCTATATGTATATACACGCATTCATCCTCAATCACATCAAAACTAGCATGTATAAACTCACCACCAACAATCAACATCATTTTCATAAAATGATTCAACAACATAATTCATCATCATGATTTAGCATATATGCATTCACCAATAATATCACCATCAATTAACATATATGCAAGAAATCAACATCAACAACATCATTACAACTCAACAACTCCATATAATTTCTCGCAATTCAAATAAAGGATAAAATACAACACATTATGATAAACATCATATTCAACACCTAACAATCATTCACACATCTTCATATAATCATATCAAACTATCCACAAAAGATTTGCCACATAATTGGACTTCAAGATTATTTTTGACAAGTTCGTCTCTAGTTCCACCATTTTAAAATAATTGAAGCAATTAAACCAAAACCAAGTAACCAAGATTCAATGCCTCAACTAAGTATACATCTAGGCTACTTATAAGTACAGTAGAGGATACAATTACGTTTCACCTGCCAAATGCGACGAAATCATGAAAATCACAAAATTCGTCTCACTTTATCACTTTTCAAGAAATTTCCATTTTCATTTCAAAACAAGTTAGATCCATCACACCATTAGTTGAATACTCTAAAACACCTTAATTGAACTTAGAGAACATAAGTTTGAAGTTAAGAAACATTCCACAGAGTTTGGGTTGACTTAGAAATAGTTATGCGGAATTTTCGTAAAATTTCCCTAAGACCACCTTGGAGTATTTTCCACATAACTCTCAAACCAAAAATCATTTTCAAGTCAAACCAAAGCCTCTGGAAAGCTAACAAAATTATCTACAACTTTCATGTTTACGTCAAAAGCCAAATCAAAACAGAAATGTAAGAAAAAGACGCAAGAACACAAAACAGGCGTGCTGTCTGAACATCAGCTCTTGAACTGGATCAGCTCCTGAACTGGTTCAGCTTCTGAACAGTAACCGCTTCTGAACAGTAACCGCTTCTGAACTGCTTCTGAATAGTAGCGCTTCTGAACAGTAGCAGATTTTCAACCTTCACGTTTTCGCGCATAAAAATCAAACCGTTAATCCGTTTTCGACGCCGTTTTCGCCTATACGCTCCTGACACTTAGCTCTATCATAATCTACAGAAAAATTCAAGTTTCAACCATCCCAAAATCATTTCTCCCAAACCTCACATAATCATTTCTTTTGCAAAAACGCTTAAACACCGACATTTCACACGAAAAACCCGTTTTATCCCAAACAACTCGACTAACACAACCACCACATGAAAATAGAAATTCTACCAAGTCCAATTCAACCAACAATATCAAAAGCACAACCAACAACCTCATATTTCAAAATTTCATTTGGGTCCTTCACATGAACAACTTAACATAAACTTCACCAATTTGAACGACAACAACAAATCTCATCATAATTCATCATTTCAATGATACCCATTGCATCAATTCATCAACAACACATGTTAAAGCAACAACAACAACATTTGAACATGAATTCATCAACAATGCAACAACCACAACTTCATTCATCATCAATTTCATACAAAAACATATCATGTTCATATCTACCCATTTTGACATACAAATTCAACAACAACAACACAATTAACATTCAATTCATGCATATAATCATGTCAACAAAATTAAGCATGAAATTCTACAACCAAAATCAAATTAAGCACTTAACCACGATTATGCAAAGAATTAGGGTAGAATTAAACTAAAGGATTATGATTAAAGCCTAACCCCCTTACCTTAATTCTTCACAAACTCAAGCTAAGGCTTCGCTTTAGCTCCAATCCCCTTGAATTCTATCTCCCTTTAGCTCTCTCTAGCTTTCCTCCCTCAAACCCTTTCTCTTCTCTTGTCTCTATCTCTTCCCCAAATGTTACAATGTATGTAAACCCTATTTCTCTACTACACTAGAGCTTATATAGGTTCACCTAATTGGGCTTAACTCACCACACCTTAATGCGTCTAACCCATTTCTATTCTAACCTATAAATGTTACTACTCACTTAACGGTAAAATGTAACACTAACGGTCAACTACCGGTAATAAAATAATTACTACACTCTCTCTAGCACTTAGTAAAATAACAACTCTCACTAAGCACTAAAAATAATTATTGACGCAATTACTAAATTACCCCTACTCTCAAAATGACCAAAATACCCCTAAGTCTAAAATGACTAAAATACCCTTCTAACACTGAATTCTACAATTCCCGACCAAAAATACACACAGAGGCAAATAATCACATAAGAGCACATATAACACACATAAATAAATAATAAAATAAATCTAGCGAAAATTACCTAAAGGAAACAACTCCGGATACGAAACCTTCATCCTACTCTCCAATTCCCAAGTGGCACTCTCACCAGTCGGTCCAACCCAAATCACCTTAACCAAAACGATCTCCTTGCCACGCAACCGCTTCACTTCACGATCCTCGATCCTAACTGGCCAACTCTCAACGGTCAAATTATCTCTTACTTCCAAATCATCCACTTGAATCACATGAGACACATCATACACATACTTCCGCAACTGAGACACATGAAACACATCATGAAGATTCGACAAAGACGGTGGTAACGCAATCTGATACGCTACAACCCCAACCTTCTCAACAATCTCAAACGGTCCAACAAAGCGAGGAGTCAACTTCCGACACTTCAAAGCACGACCAACACCGGTTACAGGATTCACTCTCAAAAACACATGATCACCAACCTGAAACTCAATGTCCTTCATCCTCTTATCATGATAACTCTTCTGCCTACTCTGAGACGCTCTCATCTTCTCTTCAATCATCTTAACCTTTTCTGTAGTCTCTTGCACAACTTCCAGTCCTAACAAAGCACTTTCACCTGACTCATACCAACACAAAGGAGTCCTACACCTACGACCATACAAAGCCTCAAACAGTGCCATTCCGATACTAGAATGGAAACTGTTGTTGTAAGTAAACTCAATCAACGGTAGACATTCGACCCAACTGACACCTTGCTCCAAAACACAAGCTCTCAACAAATCTTCCAAACTCTGAATAGTTCTCTCCGTCTGACCATCAGTCTGGGGATGATAAGTAGAACTCAACCTCAACTTAGTTCCCAAAGCAACTTGCAAACTCTCTCAAAACTTAGAAGTAAACCTCGGATCCCAATCCGACACAATACTAGAAGGAATACCATGCAATCTAACAATCTGCTCAATGTAGATCTCAGCCAACTTCGCCACAGACATACCGGTCTTAATAGGAACAAAATGTGCCGACTTCGTCAATCGATCAACAATCACCCAAATCGAATCAAAGCCCTTAACAGTCTTCGGCAAAGCTCCAACAAAATCCATAGAGATACTATCCCACTTCCACTCTGGCACAAACAACGGTTGCATCAAACCCGACGGTTTCTGATGTTCAATCTTAGACTTCTGACAAACCAAACAAGCATACACAAACTCTGCAATCTCTTTCTTCATTCCAGGCCACCAAAACAACTTCTTCAAATCCTGATACATCTTAGTTGCTCCTGGATGAATACTCAAACTACTTCTGTGACCTTCTTCCAAAATCTGTCTCTTAAGCTCAAAAACTCTTGGTACACAAACACGATCACGAAACATCAAAACACCGTTCTCATCCAATCTGAAGTCTCCACCCTTACCTTGGTTAACCAACACCACATGATCCACAAGTTCCAAGTCTTCCTTCTGACCATTCTTAATCTCTTCCAAAATATTACTCGTCAGCTTCAGCATCCCTAACCTCACACCCTCCGGTGTCAACTCACTAACCAAACTCAAATCTCGAAAATGCTCAATCAACTCCAACTCTTTAACCATCAAAGCAGACATATGCAACGACTTCCTACTCAAAGCATCAGCAACAACATTCGCCTTTCCAGGATGGTAACTCAACTGGAAATTGAAATCCTTAAGATACTCCAACCATCTCCTCTGCCTCATATTCAACTCCTTCTGGTCAAACAGATACTTCAAACTCTTACGATCATTGAACACCTCAAACTTAGAACCATACAGATAATGCCTCCAAATTTTTTAACACTTACACAACGGCCGCTAATTCCAAATCGTGAGTCGGATAATTCTTCTCATGCACTTTCAACTGCCTCGAAGCATAAGCCACAACCTGATGATTCTGCATAAGCACACCACCAAGACCCATCTTAGAAGCATCACAATACAAAACAAACGATTCCTTCGGATTCGGTAAAATCAACACTGGAGTTGAAATCAACCTCTTTTTCAACTCTTGGAAACTCTTCTCACACTTAGCATCCCAAACGTAAGCTTGTCCTTTCCGAGTCAATTGCGTCAATGGCAACGCCAACTTAGAGAATCCCTCAATGAACCTCCGATAATAACCTGCTAAACCAAGGAAGCTTCTAACTTCAAAAACAGACTTAGGTGATTCCCACTGCAACACTGCATCAACCTTCGACGGATCCACAACAATACCACCTTTAGAAATCACATGACCAAGGAAACTCACTTCCCGCAACCAGAACTCACACTTCGACAACTTAGCAAACAACTTATTCTCCTTCAAAACTCCCAACACAATCCTCAAATGCTCGGCATGCTCTTCTTCAGACTTCGAATACACCAAAATATCATCTATGAACACCACCACAAAACGGTCCAGAAAAGGATGAAATATCCTATTCATATATTCCATGAAAACACCTGGCGCATTAGACACTCCAAATGGTATCACAGAATACTCATAGTGTCCATACCTCGTTCGGAACGCAGTTTTGGATATATCTTCCGCCTTTACTCTAATCTGATGATATCCTGATCTCAAATCAATCTTGTTGAACACTTCCACACTAACCAACTGATCCTCTGCAGCAAAAAATACCTTCCCTTGCCAGACCCAACAACCTGAAGCAACCTGCTACTCCCCCACTACGCTCAAACCCATCTGAAAGAACGGAACAACACAACAAGTACCGACAGTACTTCCGTACATGTCGTATACAAACAGGAAATTCAACGGGTTTTGGTCAGGACAAGACCAACCAGGCTCTGATACCAACTTGTAACGCCCTATTTCTATTAAAGCGATAAAACACGCGAATATAACGAATATTCAAGAAATAGACGCTACGTCTAACACAAAATTCAAAATCCAAACATACATGCATATATATATATATATATAACATATCTCAACAGTCACAACGGAATATAATATCAAATAACTCCAACATATACATATGTCATGGTTAAATAACATCAACATAAAATTCTCCAAATCTCAACAACGAGTACATCTCAAAATAAAATAAATCAATCCAAAACTAGGACACTGACTCGACCTAATCAGAGCCCTAGACTACGACGCCAAAGATGATAATGGAGCAAGCTCCCGCTATCCAAACATCCACCAAGCAACTCACCAAGCGACTAATCCTGCACAACGTCTACCCATCCATACAGACAGGTAGGTGGTCAAAACCACTGGGGGTAAGCATTACATTAATCATAATCAACATATAAAAACATCACATTCAAGGATTCATACATATCACATATACATAACCATCCCTCCTAGAATACTAGCATCACATGATTAATATCCCCCATTACTTGCACCTCAAGCTATCATAGCATAACAGACATATCCAATCTCTAATCAAGACATCGACACAAGCACATCATTTATCAATAACAATCAATGAAAGGATTACTCACCTCATTCTTCACTTAGCATACTTAACTCAACAAGTACAGTTCATCATTTCAAAGTTATAAACAAGTAATCATCATCATCAAATAAATCACCACATCATATGGGTATATACATATACAAATCTCACATCATCATTATTATCAAAATAATTATCTTCAATTGATTCACCAAGTGTATAAGCACAAACATTCACCACTGCACATATACACCAATCCACATAATCACAACATTCACCAAATTTCACCAATGCACAATTCACCAAGTCACATATTCAAATGTGACACGACTTATCAACCAATCAAATGCATGCAATGTTCTAGACTCTTCTAGATGCATGTGGTACCAAACTCCTCCAAGGTCGTCACCTTATGATGCAACAATAACATCATTATCAACGGCTATAATCAACGGCAATATGGATACAAGTATCCGATCAACGGCAATATGGATATAACATCCGACACAACATATGATGCATGAACATATGACTCAATCCACAATGCATATGTTCACAACAATTCAACGGCTATAATCAACGGCTATATGTATATACACGCATTCATCCTCAATCACATCAAAACTAGCATGTATAAACTCACCATCAACAATCAACATCATTTTCATAAAATGATTCAACAACATAATTCATCATCATGATTTAGAATATATGCATTAACCAATAATATCACCATTAATTAACATATATGCAAGTAATCAACATCAACAACATCATTACAACTCAACAACTCCATATAATTTCTCGCAATTCAAATAAAGGATAAAATACAACACATTATGATAACCATCATATTCAACACCTAACAATCATTCACACATCTTCATATAATCATATCAAACTATCCACAAAAGATTTGCCACGTAATTGGACTTCAAGATTATTTTTGACAAGTTCGTCTCTAGTTCCACCATTTTAAAATAATTGAAGCAATTAAACCAAAACCAAGTAACCAAGATTCAATGCCTCAACTAAGTATACATCTAGGTTACTTATAAGTACAGTAGAGGATACAACTACGTTTCACCGGCCAAATGCGACGAAATCATGAAAATCACAAAATTCGTCTCACTTTATCACTTTTCAAGAAATTTCCATTTTCATTTCAAAACAAGTTAGATCCATCACACCATCAGTTGAATACTCTAAAACACCTTAATTGAACTTAGAGAACATAAGTTTGAAGTTAAGAAACATTCCACAGAGCTTGGGTTGACTTAGAAATAGTTATGCGGAATTTTCGTAAAATTTCCCTAAGACCACCTTGGAGTATTTTCCTCATAACTCTCAAACCAAAAATCATTTTCAAGTCAAACCAAAGCCTCTGGAAAGCTAAAAAAATTATCTACAACTTTCATGTTTACGTCAAATGACAAATCAAAACAGAAATGTGAGAAAAAGACGCAAGAACACAAAACAGGCGTGCTGTCTGAACAGCAGCTCCTAAAATGGATCAGCTCCTGAACTGGTTCAGCTTCTGAACAGTAACCGCTTCTAAACATTAACCGCTTCTGAACTGCTTCTGAATAGTAGCGCTTCTGAACTGCTTCTGAACAGTAGCAGATTTTCAACCTTCAAGTTTTCGCGCATAAAAATCAAACCGTTAATCCGTTTTCGACGCCGTTTTCGCCTATACGCTCCTGACATTTAGCTCTATCATAATCTACAGAAAAATTCAAGTTTCAACCATCCCAAAATCATTCCTCCCAAACCTCACATAATCATTTCTTTTGCAAAAACGCTTAAACACCGACATTTCACACGAAAAACCCGTTTTCTCCCAAACAACTCGACTAACACAACCACCACATGAAAACAGAAATTCTATCAAGTCTAATTCAACCAACAATATCAAAAACACATCCAAAAACCTCATATTTCAAAATTTCATTTGGGTCCTTCACATGAACAACTTAACATAAACTTCACCAATTTGAACAAAAACAACAAATCTCATCATAATTCATCATTTCAATGATACCCATTGCATCAATTCATCAACAACACATGTTAAAGCAACAACAACATTTGAACATGAATTCATCAACAATTCAACAACCACAACTTCATTCATCATCAATTTCATACAAAAATATATCATGTTCATATCTACCCATTTTGACATACAAATTCAACAACAACAACACAATTAACATTCAATTCATGCATATAATCATGTCAACAAAATTAAGCACGAAATTCTACAACCAAAATCAAATTAAGCACTTAACCACAATTATGCAAAGAATTAGGGTAGAATTAAACTAAAGGATTATGATTAAAGCCTAACCCCCTTACCTTAATTCTTCACAAACTCAAGCTAAGGCTTCACTTTAGCTCCAATCCCCTTGAATTCTACCTCCCTTTAGCTCTCTCTAGCTTTCCTCCCTCAAACCCTTTCTCCTCTCTTGTCTCTATCTCTTCCCCAAATGTTACAATGTATGTAAACCCTATTTCTCTACTACACTAGAGCTTATATAGGTTCACCTAATTGGGCTTAACTCACCACACCTTAATGGGCCTAACCCATTTCTATTCTAACCCATAAATGTTACTACTCACTTAACGGTAAAATGTAACACTAACGGTCAACTACCGGTAATAAAATAATTACTACACTCTCTCTAGCACTTAGTAAAATAACAACTCTCACTAAGCACTAAAAATAATTCTCGACGCAATTACTAAATTACCCCTACTCTCAAAATGACCAAAATACCCATAAGTCCAAAATAACTAAAATACCCTTCTAACACCGAATTCTACAATTCCCGACCAAGAATACACACAGAGGCAAATAATCACATAAGAGCACATATAACACACATAAATAAATAATAAAATAAATCTAGCGAAAAATCGGGTTGTTACACGCAACATATGACTGCCTTGAAGCAAATTATTAGGTACATTAAGGGTACCATTCACTATGGACTACACCTATCTCCTTCCCCAGTCGATGCCCTCATCACTTATACAGATGTTGATTGGGGAGATACGCGAAGATCTACATCTGGATATTGTGTCTACCTTGAAAATAATTTGATCTCTTGGTCTGTAAAATGACAATCAACTTTATCAAGTTCTGGTGCTGAAGCAGAGTATCGTGGTGTTGCTAATGTTGTTGCTGAATCTTGTTGACTTCGAAACTTATTATTAGAACTACAGTGCCCGATCATCAAAGCCACTCTTGTCTACTGTGACAACGTTAGTGCTGTTTACTTGTCAGGTAATCCTATAAAACATCAACGCACAAAACATATTGAAATGGATATCCATTTTGTGCGTGAAAAGGTTGCTAAAGGTCAAGTACGTGTTCTACATGTCTCATCTCGCTATCAAATAGTTGACATTTTCACCAAGGGCCTTCCGCTGCAATTATTTGATGATTTCAGAGATAGTCTCAACATCCGTCAACCTCCCGTTTCGACTACGGGGGAATATTAGAATATAAAATATTCATTGTATAAATTATTAATATATTGTATATTAGTTAGAGATAATTGAGGCACAAGTTAGATATACTTGATGCCCAAGGTACTTCATGCCCAAGTTAGAGATACTTGAGACCCAAGACAACATCATTGTATAAATACACATTAGAGCATAATGAAACACTCACGAGAATGCATTCCATCAAATTGTAACTATAAAAAACACAATGAACAAAAAAAAATCATATTTTAAAGTTGTGATTTTTTACTTTTGCATGTTTGGTCCCTTATGTTTATTTTAGTTTTCAAGTTGGTCTCTTACGTTTTAAAAGTTTTAAGTTGGTCCCTTACGTTTTAAAAGTTTCAAGTTGGTCCAAAACGTTTCCGTCACTTAACATTTAATGATTTGGGTTGACAATATGGGTGATAGAACTTAACTAATATAGAAAATCAGTTTAAAACCTTTTTTTAATTTTTTTGGTTTTATTAAACTCAATATCATGTCGCGAAAGGGACTAACTTATTCCAACGTGAATAACGTTTTGGACCAACTTGAAACTTTTAAAACGTAAGGGACCAACTTGAAACGTTTAAAACATAAGGGACCAACTTGAAAACTAAAATAAACATAAGGGATCAAACATGCAATTAAGCCTTTTTTTTAACATATACTAATTCGAAAATCCTTATATATATTTTTTTTTGTCTCGTCTAAAGTCAATATTTTGACCGTAACAAATTTATGGATAGCAAGCAAAGCAAAGAGGTTGAATGAACAACTAACTTCTCCAAAATTTGGGAATCTTCCTCTTTATTATATTCGGTTTATTTGATTAATGATGAATCATATGAACTGTTTGATTTTGTTACAAAAAAGAAAAAAGAAAACTAACTTCTCTAATTATCTTGTGATGTTTGTTACTGCACACACCTATTTAAGTAGCAACCTATACAGTCAAAGTACAAACAAAAGAGTCGTCAACCTATATTCACCAAATGAAGCTCTGTGTGTGCTGCCGAATAATGGATTCAATTAATCAGTGGTAATCAAATCCTTTCTTTTACCTTTATACTATTTACTATTGTTTTAGCTTTTAATATTTTTTCGGTTCAAAATAAGAGAAAAAAAAAAAACTCAATTAATGTATGTTTCTAATGTCACTATTTAGGTACATGATCAGAGACATCGACAAAGATCATCAGAGGTTTAAGAGAGTTGTTGTGATCACGATGAATTTATTCATGGTATTGATTATGTTTTCTTCAATGAATATGTCATCATTTTTTGGTAAATTCATGGCACAACATAACATTGCTGTGATGCTCATAGTCCTTGCTGTTGTTTCGATTTTTCAAATAGCACTTAATATTGGAAGTACACTACATCGTGTCCCTAACCCTAACCCTAACCCTCACAACAACAACAACACCATGGTAATCTTACACATTCTGCTGCTATCAAGTGTAATATCAAGCATAGAAGTGGGACTTGTTTCAAATACTGCCGCTGCGATTATCAATTTTATATTATGTCATATCACTCTTACAAGGTTTGTCACATTCAACAAGCAAGAGATACCACGTTTAATTTGGGTATTAACACTAACGACTTGGTTCGTTTTCCTATATCTCATTATATTTAGTTTCATCCTCTCAATGGATGAAAACATCCCATGGTTTTGATGTTGGTTTGAATCAAATTTATTTATTCTATCATTGAATTTTTTATTTTATTTTTTAAATTATTCAGCCTTTATAAAAAGTTATGCCTTCGTAATTATTGATATTTCTATGGAGATTATATTCTACTATATAACATTCCTCTTATAATAAAATCGTGTTCCAACGAAATTTCATATCAATGTCCAATTCAACACAATCTTCTTAACTTTATGGACTCAATTGTCATTTTGAAAAAGAAGAAAAAAGGAAAAAAAAACTAACTATTACTCTCTCCGTTCCTTTTTTAGTGTCATTTGAGTGCGAATTTATCGTTTCTATTTAACTGTCGTTTTGGTATTTTTAAGAGTACAATTATACGCTTTGTCAATTACTCTTATCTTTTTCAATAAAACTAATTAATGTTATATATTTGGAAAACTAATATTTGTTTTTTTAAACATAGTTTGTTTCTTGATATCTTAAAATTAAAATTGACAATTGTTTGTTATGAGAGAGACAGAGTGTTCAAAAAATAAGAATTTGTTGAAGAAAAAGATAGTAACTAACAATTTGTTTGTTACGAGAAAAAGATAACATTAAATTTATTGAAAAGAAAAAGTCTGTGCAAAAAATAGGAATATATAGGTCGATTAAAATAAGGGTATAATAGGAAATAATCGTGCAAAAATAAAAAGGAATGGAGGGAGTAATTTTTTTTGGTTTATCTTCCAAGCATAACTAATAGCCTATAAACAAGTGATGGCTCGGACTAGACCGACATGACTCTGATACCAACTTATAACACCCTGAAACCCCACATAATGTGCAAAATTGTGCACCTTGTGCAAAAAGGCGATTTTGTGAATGATCGGATACAAATGTAGGTGATTAAAAAAACATCAATTCTGTCAAGAACGTTGTTCCATTTTTGCTATTAGAGTGCATTGACAGTTAACTATCATTGACACTCAATGATAGCTAACTGCTTTTGGAGGTATTTTCGTATTTTTAGGATGTTAAAAATCAATTTGTTAAGTTAAAAGGGCAAAATCCAAACTTGATTGAGACAAGAAGTGTGATTATTACACAAAGGAGTAAATGGTCACTTTGGTCTCTGATTTTGTACCTCGTTGTCACAAAGATCCCTGGCTTAGGATTAAATACAAAGCAGTCCCTGAATATGCATTTCCGTTATTAGTTTAACCATTGCAGTTAAAAACTTCTGTTAATTGATGAGTTGACATGCATGAGGTGTCACATGGACTAAAGTGAATGTAGAAAATTTTCACTTTAGCCCCTGAACTGAAAATCAGTATCCGCAAATTGAATCTCAAATCCCTAAATCCCGAATTTAATTCCCAAATCCTTAAATCTTGAAATCTCATCTAATTCCCTTTTTGTTCAAAATCAATTTCCTTTTGTTGTTGTTGTTAATTAGTGGAGATTTGTGGTAAGAAAGAAACATAGTAAACTCCAAATCTTTTGTGATGCCAATCAAAGGAGTTTAGTTTATGTGGTGTGGATTTTTTTTTTTTGAAGAAACAAAAATGAATTATATTACCATGAACAACGTAATTGTTGAAGCACAAGGCGTGCAATAACAATCACGGAAAGAGCAACATCCTGTCAAATTACAACAAAGTCAATCGATGCCCATACATAAAAGCGGGCACGACCACCAATTATGTGTACCAAAATTAAAGACCACATTACTAGCTTTCATCCACCACAAGGTATGAGATTTTACTTTATCTAACAAAAGTAAAATAGAACTTTGACGGTTCCTAAATAACCTGTCATTTTGTTCATTCCATAAAACCCAAACACACTGAAGCCAAATCAAATTGAATAAGGATCGACGGGATTTCAAGCCACCTGCATATTCAATAAATTGCATAAAATATTCTGAAATAGCAAGAGAATCTACGCCTTCGACACCAAGCCAAGCCCGCACCATAGGCCACAATGCACCAAAAATTGGGCAAGACAAAAACATATGAGTCACATCTTCAACATGCCCATACCTTGTAACACAAAACCGAGGCTCCATAGGTAGAATTCCGCGATCTGCCAAATTGGATTTTGGTAAACGATCCCTTAATAGTCGCCAAGCAAGGATTGAAACTTTTAGAGGAACTTGTTTATGCCAAATTAAATTCAGATTTTGATGAACATGATGTTGTTCCTGTGATGTCAACATATCATACACACCACGAACAGTATAGCCTCCAGTCTGATCCAGTAACCATAACCACCTGTTAGTTTCTGTTTCCTGCAAAGAGATTGTTAGTAATAAATCCCTACACTCCTCTACCAAGTCTTCCTTCCACACCCATAAACGACATCGCCACTGCCACGCTCCCCTCCCTCCTCCACCCCCAACAAGAACATGTTCCTTAATGTGATTACTTTATTGACAGCTAAGTCATATAGTCGCCTAAAGCGCTCACACAACGGAACACTACCACACCAGCAATCTCGCCAAAAATCTGTTGTGGCTCCATCTCCCACCCTCCTCCTAACACAATCTGCAAACCAACCCTCCCCCCCTCGCCTATCCCATCTCTAATCCTGACTATCTCCCTCCACCAAGAGGAACAACTCTGGCCCCCATCCTTCAAACCACCATCCACCACACCATACCTAGCCACCAACACCCTACGCCACAATCCATCGCTATCTACTAACAACCTCCAACACCATTTTCCTAACAAAGCAATGTTAAACTCTCTCAACCTCCTAACACCTAACCCTCCATACTCCTTCCTCAAACACAAAGAATTTCAATCAATCCAAGAAATTTTTCTTTTTTCCTCACTACCCCACCAAAAAAATTTATTTAACAAAGATTCAATGGAAGAGATTATACCTGACGAAGCTTTGAAAAAGGAAAGAGCATAGACAGGAAGCGCAGTTAGGACAGATTTGAGAAGAATCAGGCGACCCCCAAAGGAGAGGAACCGACTATGCCAACCATACAATCTAGATTTAATACGATTAACAACATGCTCCCAAAATAATAACCGGCGCGGATCGTCTCCAATCGGAAGACCCAAAAAGAGAAACAGAACTTTACTCACTTTGCAACCCAACACATAAGCCGCTTCAGACAACCAAGAGGCGACTCACATAATTGGTAATAGGCTTAATTACCCTTTTGGTCCCCATGTTTTAGTCTTCTCACATAATTGGTCCCCTATTTCAAAATCACAGTTTTGGTCCCCCAACAGAAAATTTGACACAAAATTAGTTGATGTGTCACCTTTTTAATGACACGGCACATTTGGCACTGATGTGGCTTAATCCACATGTGTAAATTGGTTTACATGTCATTATCCTTTAGTTTATGAACTGAAGAACACACATTTTTTAGACTTTGGTCAAGTATTCAACATTCAATCTCCACGTTTTTTTACAACTTTTACACTTTTTTGACTACATTTATGGTAGTTACAACCTATGTTACCATTCCAACTCATAAATATCTCTCCAAACTTCTCCATGTTCTCACACCATCTCACATTCTCTCCTCCTCACTGTAACACCTCGTTTTCCCAACGTAAAAATTTCGTAATAAAATTAGAGTAATTCATCGTAAACGGAATGTCTCATTTCATAAAAATCATAAATGGATTAAATAAAAATTTATCCTTCAAAATTCAATCAACAAATTACTTAATATTTCGCAACGAAATTTATCAACATCTAAAACTAGTCTTTGGCACCAAGGCCTCATCATAAAAGTCTCATAAATAGTCTAAAACATAATAACTAGTTCAGTCCAACAACTTCATTATAATTCTCATAAAACAATACGTAAGGAATAGAAAACAATGTCAAGACTCCCATCCCGTTACGTATCAGAGCACCTAAAGACACACTTGTGAGGAGTCCACTCACGACCACGCCTAATCTTGATTTCCTGCAAGTTACTCATACGAAGAGCAACATTTTCAAGCAGAAGGGGTGAGATTTCTCAAACAATAATATTAAGCATATAACTCATCAATTACATTTAACAACATAAACTTCATATAATTCATCAATTATATTCAAATACATAGTTATCATCAATTCATCTTAGCAATATATATATCTAACACCTTAACTTCATTGATTAGAATCACTATTCATCATATGGCAGTCATAATCATCATCACATATCAGCATAATCATATTTCATCGCTAGATACTTGGTTATAATATCACAACTGATGAGTCATAAATAAGTCTATTTTAATGCTTTATTTAGTTTAGTTTTATTTAGATTTGATTTTATTTTATTGCATATTTATTTCCTTTTTGAATATTTTACTTTAAATTGCTTTTTATTTTATTTTAGGAACGAATATATGGTGGAAGGTGTCTTGGAGCAAAAGAAAGAGGACTGGAGCAAATACAGTGCAAAAATACGAAGATACGAGACAAAAATATGTCTCTACCAAGTCAGAAGCTTGGCACGGCCCGTGCCAACATGTGGCACGGCCGAGCCACCCTCCAGAGCCACTTTTGCTGCTTTTCTTCAAGCCCAAGTTACCCTGTTGCAGCTTTACTGTTTTGCCCTTATAGTTGCTTAGTTTTTAAGTCAATTGTAAAGCTATAAATAGAGTAGCTCTCCGCCATAAACATTCACCTTAATTTGGAATTATTCAGTACAATTATTTCAATAAAGTTCTTTACTATCTTTACTTTCTTTCTTGCAATTTAATTTACTGTTTTCTCTCTCCTTCCCCCATGTCTACGATGAACATGAGTGAGTAGACTTCTTTGTCTTCGGATTGTTGGGAAATTCTAATGACATATTCCTAACGAACCAAGCTTTAACCCTAATTATATGTAACCGTAATTTCTAATTTAGATTCACCGTTTTAACATGGATTAACCATTATCAAACTGTAGAAGTGAAAGTGGAGGGTTTGATAATTGTTAATCCATCATCCCAAACATCAATTCATAAAGCGAGAGCGGAGCTTTGATGTTGGAACAAGTGAATCTAGACAATAATTGCAAAGGCAGCGAAATAGTCTTTGTAATTATTGAGACACAAGTAGTTTCAATCCTTATAAGCATCTTCTAGTAATCAAGTCAGTGAAATAGGCTTGGTTACTAGAAGTAAACTCTCATCGGACTTTCAACGGAAAGGTGAGGGGCTAAAGGGAAACCGGTCTTTAGAAATTAGGGTGTAAACCATGGAATTAGAAGTTAAAGTCTTGTCTAGTGAAAGATTTGTTATTATGACAAACCAATAATCTCAAGGCTCTTTTATATTATTGTTATTTACCTTCAGCAATCAAACCTCTTTTTTACAAACTTTCTTCTCCTCTAATCATTCTTTTAAAGTTAATTGAATTAAACAACTCCCTAGAAGAACGATACGCTTCTTACTACTATTACTTCGATAGGTCGTGCACTTGCGGTTTGGCTCTATCAAGTTTTTGGCGCCGTTGCCGGGGAGTTGTTGTAATTTGATTAACTTTTTAATAGTGATTAGACCGAAAAAAAAATATCTTTTTCCTTATTTTATTTTATTTCATATAAAAAAAAATCTTTATCTTTATTTTATTTTATTTTATATATAAATATATATATATATATATATATATATATATATATATATATATCTTTCTTTATTCTTTCTTTTTCTATTTCTTCTTTTGCCTTTAACTTCTTGGGAAGATAATAACGATATGGCTAAGGAATGCACTCTCATAGAGTATGCAATCCCATCTTCAAATGAGTCATACGATGCTATTGTGTACCCAACGGTTGATGAGATTTTTGAAATAGAACCTGCACTTATTCACTTAGTGCAGCAAAATCAATTTTTCGGATCACCCACTGAGGATCCGAATTTTCATATTTCAACTTTTTTAAGACTCAGTGGAACCGTGAATGCAAACCAAGAGGTCGTAAGGCTGCACTACTTTCCTTTTTCCCTAGGGGGTAGAGCTAGTACTTGGTTTAATTCATTGGAAATTGGTTCTATCACTTCATGGCACCAAATGAAGCAAACTTTTCTTGCCCGATTCTTCCCCTATTCTAAAACAGTTCAATTAAGGAATCGAATCACACAATTCACTCAAAAAGATGGAGAATCTCTTTACGATGTGTGGGAGTGTTTCAAAGAGATGCGTAGACTTTGTCCCCATCATGGTTTAAAGAACTGGCTTATTATTCACACTTTTTATAATCGTCTTTTGCATCCCACAAAAATTTATGTTGATGCAGCGGCAGGTGGAGCTTTGATGAACAAAACATACACAGAAGCATATGCTTTGATCGAGGACATGGCACAAAACCACTATCAGTGGACCTACGGAAGGGACACCACTAATGTTGCTCCTTCGCCCTCTCAGAAAGAGGTAGGTATGTATGAAAATTCTTCCCTTGATCATCTAGCTGCTAAGGTTGACGCACTCACAGAAAAATTTGATAAAATAAATACTAGTGCTGTCACACCTGCCCCTGTATCACCTCTTTGTGAAGTTTGTGGTGTATTTGGCCATATTGGCATTGATTGCCAACTAGGTAGTGTTGTTAGAAGTCCTGAGCAAGTAAACTATGCTCAATATAATCAAGGGTTTAAAAACAACCAAATTTTTTTTCAAACCCCTCAAAATCTTTTTGGACAAGAAACAACACCACTCAGTTATGCAAACAACCAAATAGTCCCTCAAAAATCCAGCTTGGAACTTTTTTTAGAAAATTTTCTTATAAATCAATATGAGCAGCTCCAAGAACTTAAAAACCAAACTGAATTTTTGAAGGACTCTCTTGCCAAACATACATCGAACGTAGACTCCATAGTTACTCACAGTAAGATGATAGAGACTCAGACTTCTCAAGTACCCCAACATGTGACTACTCCCTCTCAAACCTCCGAAGTCCTTCCAGGCCAAACCGAAACCAACCCCAAAGATCATATAAGTGCTATTATTTTTAGGGATGGTAACCAATTAGAGGACCCCGCTGTGAAAATTAAGAACAATGAAGGAGATATAGGAAGTGATGAGCCTTAAAGTGAGAAAGCTATAGGAGAGAATGACAAGCCATTTGTTTCACCATCTCATGAGCCTAAAATTCCCTTAAAACAAGAGTTTGCTAAATCCAAGTTAGATGAGCAGTTTAGATATTTTATTGAAATACTTCCAACCAAATTGCCACCTAAACTTAAGGATCCAGAGAGATTTTCCATACCTTGTGTCATAGGATATAAAACATTTGAGAAAGCCATGTGTGATTTGGGAGAGAATGTTAGTTTGTTGCCATTATCCCTTAGTGAGAGATTGGGTATAGGATAGTTAAAACCACCTTCCAACCGTCAAGCTAGTGACTCTAAACAAGCGCTTCGTGGGAGGCAACCCACACATTTAATTGCTTTATTTTGTTTGTTTTCCTTTGTTTTAAGTGTTTTGTAGGTAATTGTCCGAGTGTGATTCAAGAAAAGTTGAAAATTTTGAAGCCCCTATGTCCAGAAGGTTGGCACGGTCCGTGCTAAGGTTGGCACGGTCGTGCCAGATGTTCAAGCGAAAAACCATGCCAAGACCAGTAAGTTGGCACGGCCCGTGCCAATAGGTGGCACGGCCGTGCCCGATTTCTAACACACCATATATTCAATTTTTTCTTCTCTTCTTCCTCATTCATAAACCACAACCCTTTTTAATCTTTCAAACTTCTTTCTAAACCTCCATAACCACAAATCTTCAAACCTTCATATCTCACTCAAAACTTAACCAAATCATTCAATTCTTTCACCCAATCAATTCCAAACTTCATTACAAACACAAAACACCAATCAAAAACAACTTTCATCCATTCAAACCCATAATTCACCAAACCCTTACCTCCATAAACCCTAACCCATAGACCATAAATCTTGACCAATCTCCAAACCCTAACCCATAAACCTTCCTAAAACATCAACCCCAACCCTAAACCAACTCTTTCCACAAAAATTATATCCAAACCCTAACCTTAACTCAAGGTCAACCCAAGGTCAAGGTTCAATGGCTTCAAGGAGAAGTGGCAAGGAGCCAGCAAGCTCTTCCGCAGGACCTCCACAAAAGAAAAGAGCACCAGCTAAGAATCATGGCATCACCTTCAAGGATAGCAACCAAAAAGAAAGGTATAAAGTTCTTATCACTAAACCTTTGCATCCTTGTAGGTACCCTGATTCTCATACTATGAATGTCTTAGAGATTAGGGACAATGCTTTTGAATTGCTGAATAGATTAGGATGGGGTGAGATGCTTAGACCTATGAGGGGGTATGAAAATTTTACTTATGAGTTTTTAAGTTCTATTCAATTCAAGAAAGATAAGTTGAATTTAGATGACCCCGATCATAGAGTCTCCTTCCGGCTTTTGAATATTGATTACGAGATGTCCCTTGAAAACTTTTGCAATGAAATGGGCTTCGCAAATGCGGGGTTCATACATGACTCTTGGAATCAAGCTCTAAAGCCGGAAGACTATGACCCTGCTAGCTTTTGGAAACGCATCACCGGTTTAAATCAATATGTTTCACGTTCCAACAAGGCTAGTAACATTCACAACCCAGTCCTTAGGTACGTTCAAAGGGTAATGGCTAGTACCATTTGGGGTAGGAAGGAAGTAGGAACATGTAGGACGGATGAACTCTTTATGCTTTGGGCTATGCTTCGTAATAATCCCGTGAATACTTGTTTTTACATGCTTGACTACCTTGCCTCAATAGGAACTAAGCCTAATCTTGTAGCTGACATAGTGGTCGGGGGGGTTATCACATTCATTGCTAGGAAGTTTGAAGTAAGTGAGGAGGAGGGGATAAATCAAATTGAGGGCAACAATAGGCTTAACATAGAGACACTAATCTCTATGAAATTCATTACACATAGTCCACCATTGAAATATGCCCTTAAACTCAATGTGCCTATTTTGTTTTTGCTTCCTAACCCATCTCGGACTAACACCGAGGTGGAAGAAAATTTGCTATATGTTGATAATGAACAGGTACATGAGCACCATGATGAAGGAGAAGGTGCAAACTTGCACCATGAGGGAGAGCACCATGACCATGAAACCGGAGAGCTAAATGACGATCAAAGATGGGCATGGATGCGAGCACCTTGAACTTTATTCTTTTGTTTTGTTTTTATAGTGAAAGACATGATTAGTGGCTTGTTTTTAATGTAAAATATGGCATAAATTTTTGTTTTGTCTCTTCATTAAAGGTTGTTTCTTGTACATGAAAGTGGTTTTTTGTGTTTCTTATGTTCTTGCTATACACATATCTTGTTTTATTGTGAAAATTCTCCAATGAGAAAAGCACCCGGTTGCAATCTTTGAGCAAATGTATGAGTAGGTATTTTAAGGAGCACGTTCTATCTTTAGTGTTAACTTAGACCCTTTAAAGTCTTCAGAGTAAAAGTAGTATAAGTTTGTGTGGGAAATTAATCAATTGTGCTTTATTGTTATATTCTTAATTGTTAAAGTTAAATGGGGCGGGAGAATGGCACCAACATGAGGGGGAAAGGATAATCCCTAACTTCCTAATTGTGGTGGTGACTCCTTAATTTGAACTTAAAAGTAAAATAATTTCATTCAATGCTAGGGGGAAAGGACAATTACATCCAAAAAGACTTCCTACGCGAAGATGAAATAAATAATTTTGCAGCACTGCTTAGGGTGATTTTGAATCTAGGGGAAAAGGACAATTATGTAACACCCCGTTTTCCCAACTTGAAAATTTCATCATGAATCAGAGTATTTAAATCACAAACGGAATGTCACATGCTTCTTTAAAACCACAAAATAGATAATAATAATTATCTTTCAAAATTCAACGTCAAAATCTATAATCATGCAGCGGAAAATATTCAACATAATAAAAGTCTTGGCACACAGGCCTTATCAGAAATCTCATAAGTCTTAGTTAATGTTTATTCATAAAAAGTTCATGAAAGCAAGCCCCATCCCGTTACATATCAGAGCACCTAGACACAAAGTGAGGAGTCCACTCACGAACACTTCTAATCTTTATTACCTGCACATTACCCACGGTCGAGGCAACATATACGCAGAAGGGGTGAGAAACTTATCCAATAATAATAATATATAATTCATCAAATTAATGAAAACAATAAAGCATATCACAACAGGCATCATTAATAATGTATATAAATAAATACATAAGCAACAACATAATTATTTTCAGCAACAAGGTACAACAACAACAACAACATTATCCACAACGACACCGACAACTCGACCATGCAACAACGACGACAACAACTCAACAATGTGACTACAACTTCAACAACAACTTAGACAAACTCAACAACAACTTAGACAACTTCACTATGCATGTGGTACCACCAGGGCATTAAGCCCCCTTCGCTAAGGTCATAATTGGACCTGTCGGGCATTAAGCCCCCATCGCTAAGGTCATAAAGGACCTGTCAGGCATTAAGCCCCGATCGCTAAGGTCATAAAGGACCTGTCAGGCATTAAGCCCCCATCGCTAACTATGCAACAACACAACTCTAAATGCAATGGACTCAACTAGTGTATATCAACATACAACTACAACAGCACCTATAACAACAACATATGTGCCTAAAACAATTATGACACACTCCCCAACTTCGACATTAGACGATACAACAACGTCAACAACGGAAATCAACAACATAACATATATATAAATCAATTACATTCATCTCAAGGTTCAAAACATCCTTCAATAGCAATTAAGTTTTGATCAATAGAACATAAGCCAAATACCCATAAAACACCTCAATTAAATCACTAACACTTAAGTTTGAAGTTGGGAAACCAACCATAAGTTTTTGGACTAACTTGGGATTAGTTATGCTAAGTTTTCTTGAAGTTTTCTGAAGACCCACCTGGACTATTTTTATCATAACTCAAAATCTACAAATAATTTTCTAGTCACTCCAAAGCCATTAGAAAGCTAACTCAATTATCTACAACTTTCATGTTTACACCGAAGGCTAATTCAAAACAGAAATGGGTGAAAAATGTGAGTATTTCCTAGATTGGCCTGTCAGAAAATCGGTGGCCGATTTTGACAAATCGGTGGCCGATTTTGACAAATCGGTGGCCGATTTTTCCAGAACTAAAACTGGAAATTTAGATCAGAAAATGGTGGCCGATTTTGGGCGTCTCAGCAGTTCAAAAATCAGTTTCTCAATGCGTTTTTCGCTTAAGAATCACTATTAAAAACCAATTTTCAATCACCCAAACCCCCAAAATGATTTAGAACAATGTTTACAGATTCTATTTACAACATAGCAAGTAAAACAACATATAACCATGCATTCAACAACATAATTCATCATAATTCATCAATTATCATAACTTCTCTAACCCTAACCCCAAGAACAACAATTCACCAATTTTCAGAATTACATATCAAGATTATTGAAAGGAATCCCACCCTTACCTTAGATTAGTTTTCTGTATTCCAACAGCCGCGTTCTTCGTCCAATTAGGGTTCTCTCTGACTTCTCTGATTTCTCTCTTCTTTTCTCAGTTGTACGCGTTATGTTTTTCTTTCCCACTTACTGATTTTATTCTTTCCCTAATTGCTCTTCTCACCACAGTCCTACTCTTTTCCTTAATAATTAATTATTTCTACTAATAATAATATTTCTCCCCCACTTAGAAAAATACATATTTAATAACTATTAACATATATTTCACCAATATAACATATATTAATAATATTTCACATAATATTATAATAAATCAATTCAAATAACAATTATGAAAAAGTGGGCGTTACAAATTACATCCAAAAAGACTTCCTATGAGCATAGATAGCTCCTAAGCATCTGCAGCCCATTGTGCTTAATTGTTAATTTAATTTAATTTTAACTTAAATTCTCATCACTCTTATATGAAATGAAGAAAAGATTTTTCTCAGTTACTTTAGCATTAAAGATAGAACCTGTTCCTCGTAATATCTGTCTTATACAGGAGCAAGAAAAAGGTTGGACTGCACACACACACTCACTTGAAACTTGATATTGGGTTGAATAGGTTCACAAGGAATGTTTGAAATTGTGATTAGTGTACTTGAGACAAAACCTTTCTTTTGAGACATGTGTTCTTAATAGTATTGCCATGACTAATCTTTTGTTGCTGCTAATGTCTATTGCCTTTTGCTTGAGGACAAGCAAAGATTCAAGTGTGGGGGAGTTTGATGAGTCATAAATTAGTCTATTTTAATGCTTTATTTAGTTTAGTTTTATTTAGATTTGATTTTATTTTATTGCATATTTATTTCCTTTTTGAATATTTTACTTTAAATTGCTTTTTATTTTATTTTAGGAACGAATATATGGTGGAAGGTGTCTTGGAGCAAAAGAAAGAGGATTGGAGCAAATACAGTGCAAAAATACGAAGATACAAGACAAAAATATGTCTTTACCAAGTCAGAAGCTTAACACGGCCCGTGCCAACATGTGGCACAGTCGTGCCACCCTCCAGAGCCACTTTTGCTGCTTTTCTTCAAGCCCAAGTTACCCTGTTGCAGCTTTACTGTTTTGCCCTTATAGTTGCTTAGTTTTTAAGTCAATTGTAAAGCTATAAATAGAGTAGCTCTCCACCATAAACATTCACCTTAATTTGGAATTATTCAGTACAATTATTTGAATAAAGTTCTTTACTTTCTTTACTTTCTTTCTTGCAATTTACTTTACTGTTTTCTCTCTCCTTCCCCCATGTCTACGATGAACATGAGTGAGTAGACTTCTTTGTCTTGGGATTGTTGGGAAAGTCTAATGACATAATCCTAACGAACCAAGCTTTAACCCTAATTCTATGTAACCGTAATTTCTAATTTAGATTCACCGTTTTAACATGGATTAACCATTATCAAACTGTAGAAGCGAAAGTGGAGGGTTTGATAATTGTTAATCCATCATCCCAAACATCAATTCATAAAGTGAGAGCGGAGCTTTGATGTTGGATCAAGTGAATCTAGACAATAATTGCAAAGGCAGCGAAATAGTCTTTGCAATTATTGAAACACAAGTAGTTTCAATCCTTATAAGCATCTTCTAGTAATCAAGTCAGCGAAATAGGCTTGGTTACTAGAAGTAAACTCTCACCGGACTTTCAACGGAAAGGTGAGGGGCTAAAAAGAAACCGGTCTTTAGAAATTAGGGTGTAAACCATGGAATTAGAAGTTAAAGTCTTGTCTAGTGAAAGATTTGTTATTATGACAAACCAATAATCCCAAGACTCTTTTATATTATTGTTATTTACCTTCAACAATCAAACCTCCTTTTTACAAACTTTCTTCTCCTCTAATCATTCTTTTAAAGTTAATTGAATAAAACAACTCCCTAGCGGAACGATACTCTTCTTACTACTATTACTTCGATAGGCTGTGCACTTGCGGTTTGGCTCTATCAACAACTTAACAACTTGACTCGACAATGCATTTAAACTCGACTATGCAACTCTTAACGTCTTAAATCATCTTGACAATGCAAATGCATGTGGTGCCATTCTAGGGCATAAGCCCTCGTCGCTTATGAGCATAAATATACTCCTAGGGCATGAGCCCTAATCGCTATTGAGCAAAAGCTCCTAGGGCATGAGCCCTCGTCTCTGTTGAGCAAAAGCTCCTAAGGCATGGGCCCTCATCTTTAAATGAGTATGCATGGACTCAACATCTTACATCTTAGAAACCTCATGGACATCTTATAACTTCATGACCTAGACCGACATTTACATCTTAATAAAGATCAACAGCAACATATGCATCACATATTAACTCATATCATATCAGCATCATAATATAACAGTATCAAATGATAATCCACAACATCTTAAACATCGTAATGATTCCACATAATGCGTATATAACATTATCACATTAATACTTATCTTAAATCATTCTAATTGAACTCGTAGTACACAAGCTTTGACGTTTGAAGACAATCCATAAGTTTTGGAATGACTTAGAAATAGTTATGCGGAATTTACATAAAATTTCACTAAGACCTCCTTGGAGTATTTTCATCATTACTCAAAGACCAAGAACCATTATCACGTCAAACCAAAGCCACTGGAAAGCTAACACAATTATCTAAAACTTTCATGTTTACACCTAAGGCCAATTCAAAACAGAAATGTGTGAAAAAGACACAAGAACGCAAAAATCGAAGTCCTGACAGCACGCAAACGAAGGCACAACAAAGCAGTCACCCATGAGGGGCTGCCTCGCTGCGCTTAGGCGCTGCAGCTCTCTGCAGTTCTCGCTTTTCTTCCTGCTTTACCGTTTCTTCTGTAAAAACCTAACCGTTACCCGATTCCAATTCTGTTTTCTCCTACGCGTTCTATTCGATAAATACTATCATATTTTACTGAAAAATTTTATTTTCAAATCTCCAAAACAGCTTATCCTAGAATCACTTATTTCCCAAAAACACTTAAAATCACTTTTTTCTCAAAATCTCAATTTTCATCAACCCAACCCCAAAACTGGTTCTAATCATTGTACTATGAAAGATCTAAGGTCTGGACACTGTTTTTCTACATCAATTCAACGGTTCTCCCTCATCTAATCATCAATTCTCACTCCAACCCTAATTTTCATAATCTCACAAACTCATGCTAAAACATGTTAGAAGCAATCTAATGATTCATAGACTTAATATTAGTGAAAGATAGTCCCACCTTTACCTTAGCAAAAATCGATACAGCCGATCTCTTTGGTTCTTCTCTTCTCTTGTTCTCCTCTTCTCCAAAAGTCGTTTTAACGTAAAAACGTTTTCTAACCTAGTCTTCCTTATTTATAACTCCTCTACTTTTCTTTCCTATTTCCTCTTAAATCACTAAACTCTCTAAATTTATAAAACAGCGCCACATCTCAATACTTATTTTATTTTCAAATCTTATTTTATTAAATTATAAAATAAGTCACAACATCTCATAAAAAAAACTCTAAAAATCATATAACTCACTTAAATCTTATAAATCACATAAATCTCATATAAATCATATAAATCACGCCAATCTTATAAATATAATCTAAAACTCATTAAAATAATTAAATAATTAAGACGGACATTACACTCACTATCCCCCTATTTCTCTTCTTCTTTTTTCTTCAATAGTCTCTAGGCTCTTTTTACCCCTTTGAGGTATAAAGTGGTCAGTCGGGTTGGGGAAAAAGACATCATCCCTTGAGGTAAAATTAAATTTGCTTCTTTTTACCCCAAAAACTTTTTACCGTGGGTAAAAAGAATCTTCTCGGGGTATAAAAAGAACAAGATTTAGATTTACCCCAAGGGTTGTTGATGTGTTTTTCCCCAACAGGACTGATCACTATTTACCCCAAGGCTGATCGCTATATACCCAAGAGGGTAAAAAGAAAATAAATAGATTTAGTGAATTCGAATAAAATGTATGTATCAATTATTGAATGAATTATATTATTAAAATGAGATGTTATATGTATTAATTTTGGTCCTTTCTTTTTATTTATATTTGCATTTATTTCATGATTTTGTATTGAATAAATAAATTCGAATAAATATTAATTTTGTTCCTTTCTTTTTATTTTTATTTTCATTTATTTTATAATTATGATTTTGAATAAAGAAAATAAATAAATTAGAATAAAATAAATAAATAAATTAGAATAAAGTAAATAAATAAATTATAATAAAGTAAATAAATTAATTAAAATCAAGTAAATAAATGAATCAATAATCATGTAAATAAATTATAATAAAGTAAATATATATATATATATATATATATATATATATATATATATATATTGATTGATTATTGACTCATTTATTTACCGCCGTGAAACTTGATCTAGGTTTTGTGGTGGCCGTCTGGGTCGTTCAACACCATCAGCACCTCCTTGGTGTTGTTCCCGTGTTTGTGGTTCTACTCAATATTTATCCATCTGTTGATGTGACGGTGTGGTTCGTTGGTTTCGGTTCGCTGTTGTTCTCTAAAACCCGCGAGGGTATGTCTATTCTATAAAACCAGTCTATTTGATGTTGGATTGTTTAGCTCGAATGAGATGTTATGTTTGTTGTTGTTGCAAGGAGTCGTTGGATCTTGGATTCGTTCCGTGTTGACTGTTGGTCCATACTGTAACGCCCTCCCTTTTATTTAATTATTTTTATTAAGTTAGAATCTATTTATGTGATTTATTTATATATATGAGGTGTTAGTATTTTATTATGTGGCATTATTCTATTATTTATTAGAATATGAGAATTATTAGTGTAAGTAGAATTCGAGGTTAGAATAGAAAGAAGAATAAGTTATTGGGCCTAAATAGATTTAGAAAGAGTGATTGGTATTATAAACAAGGAAGCTTAGGTTAGAAAGAGTTTTTACGTTAAACCGCTTTTTGGGAAAAAGAGAAAAAGAGGAGAAAAGAGAAAAGAAGAACCTAAGAGAGAAGAAGCTGCGATTTCTGCATATTAAGGTAAGGGTGAGACTATCTTTCACTAATATTAAGACTGTAAATCATTAGATTGCATTTAACATGTTTAGGGATTAGTTTAAGAGATTATGTGAATTAGGGTTTGAGAGTGATTTTGACGATTAGATGATGATTAACCGTTGAATTGATGAGAGAATCATGAACAGACCTTAGATAGTTCATAGGAAGGTTTTTGGAAGCAGATTTAAGGTTAGAAACATGAGAATAGATGAAAAGTTGAGATTTTTAGGATTCTGCCCGAGCTGACATTCATCGCTCGCAACGGCGAGCAAATCAACTCGCAATGGCGAGTGACCCAGTTGAAAATCATGGTTTTGTATATTGATGTTTTAGGCCAAGTTTTGTATGAGTTGATCCTAGAAGTAAGATGAAGATTGTTTAGGACATTAGAAGCTGTCCAGGAAGCTTGAACTAAGATGATATAGATTGTGATTAATGTGATATTGATAAATATGCTTTATGTGGTTCTTCTTGATGATTAAGTTGATGTGAATTCATTCTTTAATGATGATATGATATTCAAGCACTGTTATATGCTGCATTTGTTATTGTTTGTTGTTGTTGAACCTTGATTAATGTTATAAGTAAAGTGACGTTGTTATAAAATACAATAAGTGAATACTTGTGATGTTTTAAGTTAATGTGATTCATTCATTGATGATAATATGTTGTGAACTGTTCATATGCTATCTATGTTGCTGTTGAATCTTAGTGAAGTTGTATAATTCGATCTAAGTTGTAAAGATTTGAGAAGTTGTCCATAATAATGGAATTATAAGAGATGTTCATGAAGTTTTCTAAGTTGTAGGAAGTTGAGTCCATTGCATACTCATTCAAAGTTGGAGGCTTGATGCCCTGGAATGCTTAGTCATTCACACGATTGGTGAGGGCTTGATGCCCTGGAATGCTTAGTCATTCACACGATTGGTGAGGGCTTGATGGCCTGGAGCTTTTGCTCACTTTTGTTGGGGGCTTGA
Organism: Medicago sativa; assembly: GCF_051527215.1. NCBI lineage: Eukaryota > Viridiplantae > Streptophyta > Magnoliopsida > Fabales > Fabaceae > Medicago > Medicago sativa. The sequence goes on along the minus strand of NC_140755.1, from coordinate 8,225,952 downwards.
TGCTCTGAAGAGCCTATTTATGCTCATATATGTTGGGGGCTTGATGCCCTATATTGGTACCACATGCATTTGCATACCAAGAGGTTTTAAGATGATTTAAGATGTTAAGATGTCAAGTTGTCGAGTTGTCAAGTTGTTAAGATGTTGAGATGTTAAGATGTCAAGTTGATGAGTTGTCAAGTTGTTAAGATGTTAAGATGTCAAGTTGATGAGTTATTAATGAAGTGCTATGATGAATGGTTATGATGATTATGTTGACATATGAAGTTGATTACGAATTTGATTATGAAGTTGTTTTCGGTAATGCTATGTTTTGATAATGATACTTATGTGAATTACATGATGATGCTTATGATTATTATTGATGTTAGATGATGATGCTTATGATTATTATTGATGTTAGATGTCGATGCTTATGATTATTATTGATGTTAGATGTTGATGATTATGATTATTATTGATGTTAGATGTTTATGCTACACGATTATTATTATGAAAAGTTGATGATATGATGTCATGTGATTTATGATAAGATGTTATGTGATTTATGTTAAGGTGTGTTGTGATGATGTTTTTATGATTAATATTTGAGGTTATTTGATGATGTTTATGAATGTATATTTGAAGAGGTATGAAGACGGTTATAATTGTATTTATGATGATATAAGATGATGCTATATATGATTACATTTATGAAGATGTATGATGATGTTTGTGATTGTATTTTGTTGATGTATGATGAAGTTTATGACTAATGTAGGAATATTAAGGATACTAGTTAAAGAAGTTAAGTTGTTAGATATAATTAATGAATTATATGATGTATATGTTGTTAAATGTAGTTTATGAGTTACCTGCTTAATATTATTGTTTGAGAAATCTCACCCCTTTGCTTGAAAATGTTGCTCTTCGTATGAGTAACTTGCAGGTAACCAAGATTAGTTGAGGTCGTGAGTGGACTCTCTCACAAGTGTGTGTCTTAGGTGCTCTGATACGTAACGGGATGGGAATTTTGTCATTGTTTTCTATTCCTTACGTATTGTTTAATGAGATTTATAATCAAGTTGTTGAATTGAACTAGTCATTATGTTTTAGACTATTTTATGAGACTTTTATGATGAGGCCTTGGTGCCAAAGACTTTTATTTATGTTGAACTAATTCCGCTGCAAGGTTTTGAATTACTTATGTCAAACGATTTTTGAAGAACAAATTGTTATTTATTCAGTTTATGAATTTTCAAGAAGTGTAGCAATCCGTTAAAGTTGTTAAACTCTGATTTTTATTTAAGAAATTTTTATGTTGGGAAAACGGGGTGTTACACATACGCCGCACTTTAGACATCCATTGGTGTTGTTTTCATTTTTTAGTATCACCTATTTGGGTTAGGTTTATGTCCCCCAATTTTTTTTTTTGTATTTCTTTTTTCCTTTTTTTAATAATATATATGAGCACCTGACAAGGACTGGAATCTGCAAGACATTCCCAACTTCGTTGGACTGTCTTCCATTCCTTTTTTATGTCATTGTGCTCTTACCTTATTAAAAAAAAATCATTTTAACTTAATTTATTTTATTATATTGCTACATTTTCATGGAACAACTTCCTATATATATGTAACCACTTATAATTTTTTTCCTTATGAAACTAACACCTTATATTACTACTCTCACACTTTTTTACGTGTTTTATTCATGCTGTAATATATTTTATTATTTCTTCCATAAAAAGTATTATTATTTTATCTTTCCTTCTTTTTTCCCAACATTTTTCAACCATTTTATTTATTTGGTTTTTTCCTACTTTATAATATTTATATTTTACTATTCTCCTCTCATTATAATTTTTCCTATGTTTATGAGTAGCTATATCTCATAGAGAGTAGGTTTGAGATGAATCTGATGTAACCCTGTTTGAACCATGTTGCTGTGAAAGTCCATTTCATTTGAATATCAATCTAGTTTTACTCAATTCAATCTAGTTCAATTCTATTGATCACATATAACATGAATTCGTGAGAATGAATGACTACAAACCATAGCTTTCAACTTAGACCTAATTGAATTGTTCAAATAAACAGGGTTAGTCTAGAAATGGATAATCGTTTATTTGTGATATTAGGTTAACTTTTTTAAAACCTTCAAAGAATATTAGATCAACTAAGGAATTAGGGATTGTAATATGAGAAGAGGGTTCTAAGTTAAGGAATTGATTAAGGCTATTTTATTTAACCATCGTGAAACTAGAGAAATATTCATAAGGAATAGGTGTAGTGTACCAAATAGGGAAACTTAGAGGATTCGAAAGACCTAGTCTCATCTCACTATATATTTTCCAATAAATCTTTATTTTCTGTTATTTAATTTCATGCAATCAAATCTACTGCCTCGGGCTTCAAAATAATTTACACATCTAATTGATGAGTCATAATTTAGTCTATTTTAATGCATTATTTAGTATCATTTTATTTAGATTTAGTTTTGTTTTATTTTAATATTATTTCATTTTTGAATCTTTTACTTCAAATTGCATTTTATTTTATTTTATTTCAGGAACAAATATATGATGGAAGGTGTCTTGGAGCAAAAGAAAGAGGTCTAGAGCAAATACAGTGCAAAAATACGAAGATACGGAGACAAAAATATGTCTCCTTGAAGTCAGAAACTTGGCACGGCCCGTGCCAACATCCAGAGTCTCTTTTGCTGCTTTTTCTTCAGGCCCAAGTTACTCCGTTGTAGTTTTACTGATTAGCCCTTATAGTTGCTTAGATTTTAAGTCAATTGTAAAGCTATAAATAGAGTAGCACTCTATCATAAACATTTACCTTTTCTTAGAATTATTTTAGTGACAATTATTTTAATAAAGTTCTTTTATTTATTTACTTTCTTTCTCGCAATTTATTTTATTGCTTTCTCTCTTTTTCCCCATGTCTACGATGAACATGAGTGAGTAGACTTCTTTGTCTTGGGATTATTGGATAAGTCTAATGATGTAATTCGAATCAAGCCAAGCCTTAAACCCTAATTATATGTTACCTTAATTCCTAATCTAAATTCACCGCTTTAACATGAATTAACTATTATCAAACTGTGGAAGCGAACGTGGAGGGTTTGATAATGGTTAATTCATCATCTCAAATATCAATTCATAAAGCGAACGCGGAACTTTGATATTCGAACAAGTGAATTTAGACAAGGTTTGCGAAACATGAGAATAGTCTAGCAAACCTTGAGACATATAAAGTTTCGATCTTCAAGGGTCCCAAAGGCAATCACCCATGAGAATAGGTGTGGTTGTTGGAGGGATACACTCACTGACTTCGAGAGAAGCTTTGATACGCTTAAGAGAAACTTGTCTTTAGAAATTTAGATTAATGCATAATTATAAGTTTAAGGCTTGCTTGTGAAAAGATTCGTTGTTATGACGAACCAATGATCTCAAGGCTCTTTATTATTATTATTATTTTTATTTACCTTCAGCAAATAAACCTCCCTTTTTATAAACTTTCTTCTCCTCTAATCATTCTTTTAAAGTTAATTAGATTGAACAACTCCCTAGCGGAACGATACTCTTCTTACTATTATTACTTCGATAGGCCGTGCACTTGCGGTTTGGCCCTATCATTCTTCACCTTCCAAAAAGGAGGCAGGTATACACGAACCCAAAAAGGAGGCCCTATCATTCTCTAACTATGATCACCTTGTTGCTAAGCTTGATACACTAACCCAAAAATTTGAAAAACTAAATGTTAGTGCTATCAATTCTGCTTCTACTCCTTCTTGTGAAATCTGTGGTATAACTGGTCATGCTGGTGTTGATTGCCAACTAGGTAGTGCTATTAATGATGTTGAGTAAATGAACTATGCTCAATACAACCAAGGGATGAGGCAAAATCAAAACTTTTATAAAAACCCTCAAAATCCCTATGGACAAGTAGCACCACCCGGCTTTGCAATCAACCGTCAAAAATCTAATTTGGAGATCTTGTTGGAAAACTCTATTGCTAATCAAACTAAACAACTTCAAGAACTCAAAAACCAAACTGGATTTCTGAATGATTCTCTTTCCAAACTCAACACCAAAGTTGATTCTATTGCTACTCACTCTAAAATGCTTGAAACCCAAATCACCCAAGTAGCCCAACAAGTGGTTACCTCTTCTCAAACACCAGGAGTTTTTCCTGGTCAAACCGAAACCAATCCCAAGGCCCAAGTTAATGTTATATCTTTTAGGGGTAGTAAGTTAGGAGAAACTTTTGCTAAGGTTGAAAACATTGGGAAAGAAAGTGTCAAACTTTTAAGTGATAAAACTGTGATAGAAGATGTGAAACCACTTGATGAGAACAAAACTCCATCCCCTTTAAACCTTGCTAAGCTTCAATTGGAGGGTATGTTTGAAAAGTTTGTTAACATACTTAGGAAGATTTGCATTAAACTTCCCTTTGCAGAAGCTTTGTCTCGGATGCCTCTATATGCTAAGTTTTTAAAGAAATTTTTTCAAAGAAAAAGACTATAGAGCATAATGAGACAATAGCTTTGGCTAAGGACGCTAGTGCAATCATTCAAAAGACACCAACTAAGCTTAGAGATCCAGGTAGCTTTGTCATACCTTGTGAAATTGGGAATGAAACCATAAACAAAGCCTTGTGTGACCTAGGAGCTAGTGTTAGTTTGCTGCCTTTGTCCCTCTTTAAAAGGATGGGGATATGAGAGTTGAAACCTACCGAGTTAGAGTTGAAGTTAGTCGAACGTTCTACCATGAAACTAATCGGATATGTTGAGGATATACCTGTTAAGATAGAAGGGATATACATCCCAACTGATTTTGTGGTCATTGACATTGAAGAGGACGATGACGTCCCTATCATTCTAGGTAGACCTTTCCTCGCAACGGCGGGAGCTCTTGTTGATGTTAAACTAGGTAGGATTGTCTTTCAAGTGAGTGATAAAATGATAGGATTTGAGTTGGAAGGTGTTATGAAAGGTCCCGCTCTTTGAAAGAACGTTTTATAGAGTCATCTACACAACATGATCTCTTTGATCCATTATAAGGACTTTTTCTAACCGTCAAGCTAATGACTTTAAACGAGCGCTTCATGGGAGGCAACCCACGCATTTAATTGCTTTTGTTTTGTTTGTTTTTCTTTGTTTTAAGTTGTTTTGTAGGAAATTGTCCAAGTTCGATTCAAGAAACTGAAAATTTTGAAGTCCCCTATGACCAGAAGGTTGGCACGGCCAGTGCTAAGGATGGCACGGTCGTGCCAGATTTTTAAAACAAAATTGGCCTCCAAAGTCCGAATGATGGCACAGTCCGTGCCAAGGTTGGCACGGCCGTGCCTGATCTCTGCAGCCCTATATCACAAATTTTTCTCTTCTTCTTCATTCATTCTCAAACACAAACCTCTCTCTACCTTCAAACTTCTCTCCAAAACCTCCATAACCTTCAAACCTCCAACCTTCATATCTCCATCAAAACTTCACCAAAACAATTCAATTCTTCCACAAATCAATCCCAAACTTCATTCCAACCACAAACCACCAATCAAAAACAATTTTCATCCACCCAAACCCATAATTCACTCAAAACCTAACCCAAACACCACAAATTCTTAACCAATCTCCATAACCAAACTCATAAACCTTACTCAATCATCAACCCCAACCCTAGACCAATCATTTCCACCAAAAATCTTCCCAAAACCTAAACCTTCAAACCAATCCATACAAGGGTCAAATGGCTTCAAGGAGAAGTGGTAAGGAACCAGCAAGATCTCAAGGAGGACCTCCTCCAAAGAAGCAAGCACAAATCAAGAATCAAGGAATCCAGTTTAAGGACAACTCATAAAGGGATAGGTATAAAATTTTAATCTCTAAACCCTTGCATCCTTCTAGATATCCTGATTCTTATGATTTGAATGTGCTAGGACTTAGAGATGATGTTTATAGGATGATAGGAAGGCTAGGTTGGAGTGATATGTTAGAACCTATGCGGGGTTATGAGAATTTCACTTATGAATTTTTGAGCTCAATTGTTTTACCAAAGATAAGTTAAATTTTAAAAACCCTAACCATAGAGTTGTTTTCCGGCTAATGAATGTTGATTATGATATGCCTCTTCAGCACTTTTGTGATGCCTTAGGTATTGCAAACGAGGGGTATATCCATGATCATTGGGATCCTAGCCTAAAACCGGTTGACTATCAACCCGCTGTCTTTTGGGAACGTATCACCGGCCTTGACACATTCGTCCCTAGGTCAAAAAAAGCTAGCAACATCCACAACCCCATACTTAGGTACCTCCAGAGGGTAATGGCTTGCACTATTTGGGGTAGAACCAAGCTAGGAAACACTAGAACTGATGAGCTGTTCATGTTGTGGGCAATGCTCTACAACCACCCCGTCAACACTTGTTTCTATTTGATTGATTACCTAGACTCCGTAGGTACTAGACCAGCCGATAAAGGAGAAATAGTGGTGGGTGGCATCATTACATACATAGTTAGGTGTTTTGGAGTGGGTGAAGATGAGGGGATCAAACCAATTGAGGGAAACAATAAGCTTAACAGAGAAACCCTCATTGCTATGAATTTCATTAAACATCGTCCACCACTCCATTACCAACTCAAGTTAAATGTGCCTATTATGTTTTTACTTCCTAACCCATCTCAGACTACCACCGAGGTGGAAGCAAATTTGCTGTATGTTGATGATGTGCAGGTTCCTGGTGATGATGATGAGGGAGATGGTGCTAACTTGCACCACGATGTTGGAGAAGGAGCTAACTTGCACCAAGAGGAAGAGCACCATGACCATGAAGCCGAAGAGCTTAATGAAGACCAAAGATGAGCATGGATGCATAATGAGATCGAGAGGATGAGCACCGAGCAACAAAGGCAAGGTGTTGAAATCTCCGGGCTTTGAAATGAAGTTTAAAGGGGCAGCCGAGTCAATGATGAAAATAATGAGATGCTCCGTAGAATGATGCAACACCTTCATCTCCAAGGTCCTCCTTATGAACCTCAAGGATAAATTGTGAGCTTTCATCTTCCTCTCTTCCCTTCTTCCCATTCTTCTCTCCCTAATTATTCTTCTTCTACTCCTACTCCTCCTCCTTCTTCTTCTTCTCTTTTAATTTCTTTCTTTTGAATCATTGAGGACAATGCTTCCCCTAAGTGTGTGTGTGTGTGTGTGTGGGTGGGGGGGGGGGGGGGGGCTAATAAAGTGTCTAGAGTCGTAATGTTTCCAACTCCCTTAAACTTTATTCTTTTGTATTGTTTTTATAGCGAAAGGCATGATTAAGTAGCTTGTTTTAATGGAAATCATATGGCATAAAATTTTTGTTGTCTTCTCTTAAAAAGGTTGTTTCTTGTGCTTAAAAGTAATTTCTTGTGTTTTTAAGTGCTCTTGCTACACCCACATAATGTTTTATTGTGAAAAATTCTCCAATGAGAAAAGCACCCGGTTGCAATCTTTGAGCAAGTGTATGAGTAGGTATTTTAAGGAGCACGTTCTATCTTTAGTGGTAACTTAGACCCTTTAAAGTCTTTAGAGTAAAAGTAATATAAGTTTGTGTGGGGAAAATAATCAATGTTCTTAATTGTTTTATCTTTTGTAAATTGTTAAAGTTAAATGGGGCGGGAGAATGGCACCAACATGTGGGGGAAATGATGATCCCTAACTTCTTAATTGTGGTGGTGACTCCCTAATTGAACTTAAGTTCCAAATCCCTCAAATGAGGAAAATAAATTCATCAATGCTAGGGGAAAGGACAACTTGATGAGTCATAGATAGTCTTATTTATTGCCTTATTTAGTTTAGTTTTATTTTAGATTTTATTTTATTTTATTGCATTTTATTTTAGTTTAGAATATTTTACTTCAAATTGTGTTTTATTTTATTTTAGGAATAAATATATGGTGGAAGGTGCCTTGGAGCAAAAGAAAGAGGACTGGAACAAATAGAGCGCAAGAATACGAAGATACGGGACAAAAATATGTTCCCCCAAAGTCAGAAGCTTGGCACGGCCCGTGCCAACATGTGGCACGGCCGTGCCCGTCTCCAGGACCTGTTTTGCTGCTTTTCTTCAAGCCCAAGTTACCCTGTTGCAGCTTTACCGTTTTATCCTTTTAGTTGCTTAGTTTCTAAGTCAGATGTAAAGCTATAAATAGAGTAGCTCTCCACCATAAACAATGGATCCTTTACTTTGTTTATTTCAATTGCTATTTTAATAAAAGTCTTTATTTTCCCTTTTACTTTCTTTGCAATTTACTTTACTGTTATTTTCTCTCTTCTTCCTCCATGTCTACGATGAACATGAGTGAGTAGACTTCTTCGTCTTGGGATTGTTGGGGAGTCTAATGACTCAATCCTAAACAAAGCATGTCTAAACCCTAATTTCTATGTAACCCTAATTTCTAATCTAGATTCACCGTCTTAACGTGGATTAACAATTATCAAACTGTGGAAGCGAAAGCGGAGGGTTTGATAATCGTTAATCCATCATCCCAAACATCAATTCATAAAGCGAGAGCGGAGTCTTGATGTTGGAACAAGTGAATCTAGACAATAATTGCAAAACAGTGAAATAGTCTTTGCAATTATTGAGACAAAGAGTAGTTTCAATCCTCTATGCATCTTCTAGTAATCATGTCAGTGAAATAGGCTTGGTTACTAGAAGTAAACTCTCACTGGACTTTCATCGGAAAGGTGAGGAGCTAAGGGAAACCGGTCTTTAGAAATTAGTGTGTAAATCATGAAATTAGATGTTTAGGTTTTGTCTAGTGAAGGATTAGTCATTATGATGAACCAATGATCCTAAGGCCCTTTATTATTATTGTTTTTACCTTCAGCAATCAAACTCTCTTTTATTAACTTTCTCTCCTCTAATCATTCACTAAAAGTTAATTAAGTTGAACAACTCCCTAGCGGAACGATACTCTTACTTACTACTATTACTTCGATAGGCCGTGCACTTGCGGTTTGGCCCTATCAAGTTTTTGGCGCCGTTGCCGGGGAGTTAACTAATTTAATTAGCTTTTTCTTAGTGATTAGAATTCTCTCTTCTTTCTCTTTTCTTTTTATTTTTAACTTTTTATTTTTCTGTTATCGTTAACTTCTTGGGTTCTCAACCTTTTATGCGAAGAACTAGAAATCAAGCGGTATTCATACCCGAGATCGAAAGGTTCTTACATAGAAGAAGGAGAGCAGCACAAAATAACACCGCCATGGCCAATCGCACTCTCAAAGAGTATGCAACACCGTCTACGGCTGAGCCACAAGCTGTTATTGTGTACCCAACGGTTGAGGATGACAATTTTGAAATTAAGCCTACCCTACTTAACTTGGTGCAGCAAAACCAATTCTCGGGATCCCCCACTGAGGATCCCAATCTTCACATCTCTGTTTTCCTACGAATTAGTGGAACCATGAAGGAGAACCAAGAAGCCGTAAGACTTCATCTCTTTCCCTTTTCCTTAAGGGATAGAGCTAGCGCTTGGTTCCATTCCCTCGAAGTCAGTTCCATTACTTCATGGGATCAGATGAGGCAAGCATTCCTTGCCCGTTTCTTTCCACCATCTAAAACCGCTAAACTTAGAGACCAAATCACGCGGTTCAACCAAAAAGATGGGGAATCTCTCTATGAGGCGTGGGAGCGTTTCAAAGAAATGCTAAGACTTTGTCCCCACCATGGCCTAGAGAAGTGGCTTATAGTCCACACTTTTTATAATGGCTTGTCTTATACCACTAAGATGTCTGTTGATGCAGCTGCAGGTGGAGCACTTATGAACAAGAATTACACGGAGGCGTATGCCTTGATTGAAGACATGGCTCAAAATCACTACAAGTGGACCGACGAAAGAGCCATCACTAGTTCTTCACCCTCCAAAAAGGAGGCAGGTATACACGAAGTCTCTAACTATGACCACCTTGCTTCTAAAATTGATACACTAACTGAAAAACTTGAAAAACTCAATGTTCGTGCTATCAATTTTGCTTCTACTCCTTCTTGTGAAATTTGTGGTATAACTGGTCATGCTGGTGTTGATTGCCAACTAGGTAGTGCTATTAATGGTGTTGAGCAAATGAATTATGCTCAATACAACCAAGGGATGAGACAAAATCAAAATTTTTATAAAAACCAAAATCCCTATGGACAAGTAGCACCACCCGGTTATGCAAACAACCAAAGATTCACTCAGAAATCCAATTTGGAAATTTTGTTGGAAAATTCTATTGCCAACCAAAACAAACAACTTCAAGAACTTAAAAACCAAACTGGATTTCTGAATGATTCTCTTTCCAAGCTCAATACCAAGGTTGATTCTATTGCTACTCACTCTAAAATGCTTGAAACTCAAATCGCTCAAATAGCCCAACAAGTGGCTACCTCTTCCCAAACACCGGGAGTCTTTCCTGGTCAAACCGAAGCCAATCCCAAAGCCCAAGTTAATGTTATATCTTTTGGGGGTAGTAAGTTAGGCGAAACTTTTGCTAAGGTTAAAAACATTGGGAAAGAAAATGTCAAGCCCTTAGGTGATAAAGTTGTGATAGAAGAAGCAAAACCACTTGAAGAAAACAAAACTCTATCCCCCTTAAATCCTGAAAAGCTTAAACTAGAGGGTAAGTTTGAAAAATTTGTTAACATACTTAGGAAGATTTGCATTAAACTTCCCTTTGCTGAAGCTTTGTCTAGGATGCCTCTATATGCCAAGTTTTTAAAGGAAATTTTTTCAAAGAAAAGGGCTATAGAGCATAATGAGACAATAGCCTTGGCTAAGGAAACTAGTGCAATCATCCAAGAAGCACCCCCTAAGCTTAGAGATCCAGGTAGCTTTGCCATACCGTGTGAAATTGGGAATGAAACCATAAACAAAGCCTTATGTGACTTAGGAGCTAGTGTTAGTTTGCTGCCTTTGTCTCTTCTTAAAAGGATAGGGATAGGAGAGTTGAAACCTACCAAAATGGAATTAAAGTTAGCTGATCGTTCTACCATGAAACTTGTAGGATTTATCGAGGACATACCTGTTAAGATAGAGGGGATATACATCCCCACTGATTTTGTAGTCGTTGACATTGAAGAGGACGATGACGTCCCTATAATCCTAGGTACACCTTTCCTCGCAACTGCGGGAGCTCTAATTGATGTTAAACTTGGTAGGATAATCTTTCAAGTGAGTGATAAGATGGTAGGATACGAGTTGGAAAATGTTATGAAGGGTCCCGCTCTTTACTCTTGTTGCATGATTAACGATCATGTTGTGAAAGAACGTTTTATAGCGTCATCTACACAATATGATATCTTTGATCCATTCTAAGGACTCTTTTTAACCGTCAAGCTAATGACATTAAAAGAGCGCTTCGTGGGAGGCAACCCACGCATTTAATTGCTTTTGTTTTGTTTTTTTTTTGTTTTAAGCGTTTTTGTAGGTAATTGTCCAAGTTGATTCGAAAAAAATGGAAAATTTTTGAAGCCCCAGGACCAGAGAAGAGGCACGGCCCGTGCTAGGTATGGCACGGCCGTGCCAAGTTTTTAAGGCAAAAATCAAGCCCTGAAGTCAGAAAGATGGCACGGCCCGTGCCAATAGGTGGCACGGCCGTGCCCGACCTCTTGTTGCCCATATATACAAATTTTTCTTTCTTCTTCCTCATTCACAAACAACAACCCTCTTTCATCTTTCAAACTTCTCAACAAACCTCCATAACCATCCATTTTCAAACCTTCATATCTCCTTCAAAACTCAACCAAATCACTCAATTCTTCCACCCAATCAATTCTAAACCTCATTCCAAACACAAACCACCAATCAAAAACATCTTTCACCCACTCAACCACATAATTCACCAAACCCTTATCTCCATTAACCCTAACCCCAAAACCACAAAACCTTATCCAATCTCCACATCTAAAACCATAAACCTCACTTAAACATCAACCCCAATCCAAAACCAACCCTTTCTACTCAAATTCTCATCAAAACCCTAACCTTCACCAAAACCCCAAAGTCAAACCAAGGTCAAAGGTCTAATGGCTTCACGAAGGAGTGGCAAGGAACTGGCAACATCTTCCGAAGGACCACCGTCAAAGAAAAGAGCACCGGCAAAGAATCATGGCATCACCTTCAAGGATAACAACCAAAAAGAAAGGTATAAAATCCTTATCTCTAAACCTTTGCATCCTTGTAGGTACCCTCATCCTCATACTATGACTACTTTAGGGATTAGGGACAATGCTTTTGAATTGCTGAATAGATTAGGATGGGGTGAGCTGCTTAGTCCTATGAAGGGGTATGAAAATTTTACTTATGAGTTTTTAAGTTCTATCCAATTTACGAAAGATAAGTTGAATTTAGATGACCCTGATCATAGAGTCTCCTTCCGGCTTTTGAATATTGATTTCGAGATGTCCCTTGAAAACTTTTGCAATGAAATGGGCTTCGCGAATGCGGGGTTCATCCATGACTCTTGGAATCAAGCTCTAAAGCCGGAAGACTATAACCCTGATAGCTTTTGGACATGTATCACCGGTAAAAACCAATATGTTCCACGATCCAACAAGGCTAGTAACATCCACAACCCAGTTCTTAGGTACCTTCAGAGAGTAATGGCTTGTACCATTTGGGGTAGGAAAGAAGTAGGAACATGTAGGAAGGATGAAATCTTTATGCTTTGGGCTATGCTTACTAATAATCCCGTGAATATTTGTTTTTACATACTTGACTACCTCGCATCAATAGGAACTAAGCCTAATCTTGTAGCTGACATAGTGGTGGGAGGTGTTATCACGTTCATTGCTAGGAAGTTTGGAGTAAGCGAGGAGGAGGGGATAAATGAAATTCAGGGCAACAATAGGCTTAACATAAAGACATTAATCTCTATGAAATTCATTACACATCATCCACCCATGTAATATGCCCTTAAACTCAATGTGCCTATTCTATTTTTGCTTCATAACCCATCTCGGACTAACACCGCGGTGGAGGAGAATTGGTTGTATGTTGATAATGAACAGGTACATGAGCAACATGACGAAGGAGAAGGTGCTAACTTGCACCATGAAGAGGGGCACCATGGCCATGAAACCGGTGAGCTTAATGAAAATCAAAGATGGACATGGATTCACAATGAAATCGAGAGGATGAGCACCGAGCAACAAAGGCAAGGTGTTGAGATCTCCGGCCTTCGCAATGAAGTTCAAAGGGGCAACCGTGTCAATGATGAAAATAATGAGATGCTCCGTCGGATGATGCAACACCTCCAACTCCAAGGTCCTCCTTACGGACCTCAATAAATTGTGAGCTTTCCTCTTCCCTCTCTCCTTTCTCTTCACTCTTTCTCCTACTCTTCTTCTACTCCTTCTTTCTTCTTCTTCTTCTTCTTCTTCTTCTTCTTCTTCTTCTTCTTCTTCTTCTTCTTCTTCTTCTTCTTCTTCTTCTTTTTAATTTCTTTTTCTTTGAATCATTGAGGACAATGCTTCCCCTAAGTGTGGGGGGGCCTAATAAAGTGTCTAGAGTCGTAGTGTTCCCAAACTCCCTTGAACTTTATTCTTTTGTTTTGTTTTTATAGCAAGAGGCATGACTAAGTAGCTTGTTTTTAATGTAAATATGGCATGAAAAATTTTTGTTTTGTCTCTTCCTTAAAGGTTGTTTCTTGTACATAAAAGTAGTTTCTTGTGTTTCTTATGTTCTTGCTATACCCATGTCTTGTTTTATTGTGAAAAATTCTCCAATGAGAAAAGCACCCGGTTGCAATCCTTGAGCAAATGTATGAATAGGTATTTTAAGGAACACGTTCTATCTTTAGTGTTAACTTAGACCCTTTAAAGTCTTAAGAGTAAAAGTAGTATAAGTTTGTGTGGGAAAATTAATCAAATTGTTCTTAATTGTTATATTCTTTTTAATTTGTTAATGTTAAATGGGGCGGGAGAATGGCACCAACATGTGGGGGAAAGGACAATTACATCCTAACCTCCTAATTGTGGTGGCGACTCCTTAATTTGAACTTAAAATGAAACAAATTCATCAATGCTAGGGGGAAAGGACAATTACATCCAAAAAGACTTCCTACGCGGAGATGAAACAAATAATAATTTTGCAGCACTGCTTAGGGTGATTTTGAATCTAGGGGGAAAGGAAAATTACATCCGAGAAGACTTCCTACGAGGATAGACAGCCCCTAAGCATCTGCAGCCCCTTGTGCTTAATTGTTAAATTAATCTTAACTTAAATTCCCATCACTCTTATATGAAATGAAGAAAGGACTTTTCTCGGTTACTTTAGCACTAAGGATAGAACCTATTCCTCATAATATCTGTCTTATACAGGAGCAAGAAAAGGGTTGGACTGCACACACACACTCGCTTGAGACTTGATGTTGGGTAGAATAGGTTCATGAGAAGTATTTGGAATTGTAATTAGTGTACTTGAAGCAAAGCCTTTCTTTTGAGACATTTGTTCTTAATATTGCCATAATCAAATCTTTTGTTGCTGCTATGTTTGCTGCCTTTTGCTTGAGGACAAGCAAAGATTCAAGTGTGGGGGAGTTTGATGAGTCATAGATAGTCTTATTTATTGCCTTATTTAGTTTAGTTTTATTTTAGATTTGATTTTATTTTATTGCATTTTATTTTAGTTTAGAATATTTTACTTCAAATTGTGTTTTATTTTATTTTAGGAATAAATATATGGTGGAAGGTGCCTTGGAGCAAAATAAAGAGGACTGGAACAAATACAGCGCAAGAATACGAAGATACGGGACAAAAATATGTTCCCCCAAAATCAGAAGCTTGGCACGGCCCGTGCCAACATGTGGCACGGCCGTGCCCGTCTCCAGGACCTGTTTTGCTGCTTTTCTTCAAGCCCAAGTTACCTTGTTGCAGCTTTACCGTTTTATCCTTTTAGTTGCTTAGTTTCTAAGTCAGATGTAAAGCTATAAATAGAGTAGCTCTCCACCATAAACAATGGATCCTTTACTTTGTTTATTTCAATTGCTATTTTAATAAAAGTCTTTATTTTCCCTCTTACTTTCTTTGCAATTTACTTTACTATTATTTTCTCTCTTCTTCCTCCATGTCTACGATGAACATGAGTGAGTAGACTTCTTCGTCTTGGGATTGTTGGGGAGTCTAATGACTCAATCCTAAACAAAGCATGTCTAAACCCTAATTTCTATGTAACCCTAATTTTTAATCTAGATTCACCGTCTTAACGTGGATTAACAATTATCAAACTGTGGAAGCGAAAACGGAGGGTTTGATAATCGTTAATCCATCATCCCAAACATCAATTCATAAAGCGAGAGCGGAGTCTTGATGTTGGAACAAGTGAATCTAGACAATAATTGCAAAACAGTGAAATAGTCTTTGCAATTATTGAGACAAAGAGTAGTTTCAATCCTCTATGCATCTTCTAGTAATCATGTCAGTGAAATAGGCTTGGTTACTAGAAGTAAACTCTCACTGGACTTTCATCGGAAAGGTGAGGAGCTAAGGGAAACCGGTCTTTAGAAATTAGTGTGTAAATCATGAAATTAGATGTTTAGGTTTTGTCTAGTGAAGGATTAGTCATTATGATGAACCAATGATCCTAAGGCCCTTTATTATTATTGTTTTTACCTTCAGCAATCAAACTCTCTTTTATTAACTTTCTCTCCTCTAATCATTCACTAAAAGTTAATTAAGTTGAACAACTCCCTAGCGGAACGATACTCTTACTTACTACTATTACTTCGATAGGCCGTGCACTTGCGGTTTGGCCCTATCAAGTTTTTGGCGCCGTTGCCGGGGAGTTAACTAATTTAATTAGCTTTTTCTTAGTGATTAGAATTCTCTCTTCTTTCTCTTTTCTTTTTATTTTTAACTTTTTATTTTTCTGTTATCGTTAACTTCTTGGGTTCTCAACCTTTTATGCGAAGAACTAGAAATCAAGCGGTATTCATACCCGAGATCGAAAGGTTCTTACATAGAAGAAGGAGAGCAGCACAAAATAACACCGCCATGGCCAATCGCACTCTCAAAGAGTATGCAACACCGTCTACGGCTGAGCCACAAGCTGTTATTGTGTACCCAACGGTTGAGGATGACAATTTTGAAATTAAGCCTACCCTACTTAACTTGGTGCAGCAAAACCAATTCTCGGGATCCCCCACTGAGGATCCCAATCTTCACATCTCTGTTTTCCTACGAATTAGTGGAACCATGAAGGAGAACCAAGAAGCCGTAAGACTTCATCTCTTTCCCTTTTCCTTAAGGGATAGAGCTAGCGCTTGGTTCCATTCCCTCGAAGTCGGTTCCATTACTTCATGGGATCAGATGAGGCAAGCATTCCTTGCCCGTTTCTTTCCACCATCTAAAACCGCTAAACTTAGAGACCAAATCACGCGGTTCAACCAAAAAGATGGGGAATCTCTCTATGAGGCGTGGGAGCGTTTCAAAGAAATGCTAAGACTTTGTCCCCACCATGGCCTAGAGAAGTGGCTTATAGTCCACACTTTTTATAATGGCTTGTCTTATACCACTAAGATGTCTGTTGATGCAGCTGCAGGTGGAGCACTTATGAACAAGAATTACACGGAGGCGTATGCCTTGATTGAAGACATGGCTCAAAATCACTACAAGTGGACCGACGAAAGAGCCATCACTAGTTCTTCACCCTCCAAAAAGGAGGCAGGTATACACGAAGTCTCTAACTATGACCACCTTGCTTCTAAAATTGATACACTAACTGAAAAACTTGAAAAACTCAATGTTCGTGCTATCAATTTTGCTTCTACTCCTTCTTGTGAAATTTGTGGTATAACTGGTCATGCTGGTGTTGATTGCCAACTAGGTAGTGCTATTAATGGTGTTGAGCAAATGAATTATGCTCAATACAACCAAGGGATGAGACAAAATCAAAATTTTTATAAAAACCAAAATCCCTATGGACAAGTAGCACCACCCGGTTATGCAAACAACCAAAGATTCACTCAGAAATCCAATTTGGAAATTTTGTTGGAAAATTCTATTGCCAACCAAAACAAACAACTTCAAGAACTTAAAAACCAAACTGGATTTCTGAATGATTCTCTTTCCAAGCTCAATACCAAGGTTGATTCTATTGCTACTCACTCTAAAATGCTTGAAACTCAAATCGCTCAAATAGCCCAACAAGTGGCTACCTCTTCCCAAACACCGGGAGTCTTTCCTGGTCAAACCGAAGCCAATCCCAAAGCCCAAGTTAATGTTATATCTTTTGGGGGTAGTAAGTTAGGCGAAACTTTTGCTAAGGTTAAAAACATTGGGAAAGAAAATGTCAAGCCCTTAGGTGATAAAGTTGTGATAGAAGAAGCAAAACCACTTGAAGAAAACAAAACTCTATCCCCCTTAAATCCTGAAAAGCTTAAACTAGAGGGTAAGTTTGAAAAATTTGTTAACATACTTAGGAAGATTTGCATTAAACTTCCCTTTGCTGAAGCTTTGTCTAGGATGCCTCTATATGCCAAGTTTTTAAAGGAAATTTTTTCAAAGAAAAGGGCTATAGAGCATAATGAGACAATAGCCTTGGCTAAGGAAACTAGTGCAATCATCCAAGAAGCACCCCCTAAGCTTAGAGATCCAGGTAGCTTTGCCATACCGTGTGAAATTGGGAATGAAACCATAAACAAATCCTTATGTGACTTAGGAGCTAGTGTTAGTTTGCTGCCTTTGTCTCTTCTTAAAAGGATAGGGATAGGAGAGTTGAAACCTACCAAAATGGAATTAAAGTTAGCTGATCGTTCTACCATGAAACTTGTAGGATTTATCGAGGACATACCTGTTAAGATAGAGGGGATATACATCCCCACTGATTTTGTAGTCGTTGACATTGAAGAGGACGATGACGTCCCTATAATCCTAGGTAGACCTTTCCTCGCAACTGCGGGAGCTCTAATTGATGTTAAACTTGGTAAGATAATCTTTCAAGTGAGTGATAAGATGGTAGGATACGAGTTGGAAAATGTTATGAAGGGTCCCGCTCTTTACTCTTGTTGCATGATTAACGATCATGTTGTGAAAGAACGTTTTATAGCGTCATCTACACAATATGATATCTTTGATCCATTCTAAGGACTCTTTTTAACCGTCAAGCTAATGACATTAAAAGAGCGCTTCGTGGGAGGCAACCCACGCATTTAATTGCTTTTGTTTTGTTTTTTTTTTGTTTTAAGCGTTTTTGTAGGTAATTGTCCAAGTTGATTCGAAAAAAATGGAAAATTTTTGAAGCCCCAGGACCAGAGAAGAGGCACGGCCCGTGCTAGGTATGGCACGGCCGTGCCAAGTTTTTAAGGCAAAAATCAAGCCCTGAAGTCAGAAAGATGGCACGGCCCGTGCCAATAGGTGGCACGGCCGTGCCCGACCTCTTGTTGCCCATATATACAAATTTTTCTTTCTTCTTCCTCATTCACAAACAACAACCCTCTTTCATCTTTCAAACTTCTCAACAAACCTCCATAACCATCCATTTTCAAACCTTCATATCTCCTTCAAAACTCAACCAAATCACTCAATTCTTCCACCCAATCAATTCTAAACCTCATTCCAAACACAAACCACCAATCAAAAACATCTTTCACCCACTCAACCACATAATTCACCAAACCCTTATCTCCATTAACCCTAACCCCAAAACCACAAAACCTTATCCAATCTCCACATCTAAAACCATAAACCTCACTTAAACATCAACCCCAATCCAAAACCAACCCTTTCTACTCAAATTCTCATCAAAACCCTAACCTTCACCAAAACCCCAAAGTCAAACCAAGGTCAAAGGTCTAATGGCTTCACGAAGGAGTGGCAAGGAACCGGCAACATCTTCCGAAGGACCACCGTCAAAGAAAAGAGCACCGGCAAAGAATCATGGCATCACCTTCAAGGATAACAACCAAAAAGAAAGGTATAAAATCCTTATCTCTAAACCTTTGCATCCTTGTAGGTACCCTCATCCTCATACTATGACTACTTTAGGGATTAGGGACAATGCTTTTGAATTGCTGAATAGATTAGGATGGGGTGAGCTGCTTAGTCCTATGAAGGGGTATGAAAATTTTACTTATGAGTTTTTAAGTTCTATCCAATTTACGAAAGATAAGTTGAATTTAGATGACCCTGATCATAGAGTCTCCTTCCGGCTTTTGAATATTGATTTCGAGATGTCCCTTGAAAACTTTTGCAATGAAATGGGCTTCGCAAATGCGGGGTTCATCCATGACTCTTGGAATCAAGCTCTAAAGCCGGAAGACTATAACCCTGCTAGCTTTTGGACACGCATCACCGGTAAAAACCAATATGTTCCACGATCCAACAAGGCTAGTAACATCCACAACCCAGTTCTTAGGTACCTTCAGAGAGTAATGGCTTGTACCATTTGGGGTAGGAAAGAAGTAGGAACATGTAGGAAGGATGAAATCTTTATGCTTTGGGCTATGCTTACTAATAATCCCGTGAATACTTGTTTTTACATACTTGACTACCTCGCATCAATAGGAACTAAGCCTAATCTTGTAGCTGACATAGTGGTGGGAGGTGTTATCACGTTCATTGCTAGGAAGTTTGGAGTAAGCGAGGAGGAGGGGATAAATGAAATTCAGGGCAACAATAGGCTTAACATAGAGACATTAATCTCTATGAAATTCATTACACATCATCCACCCATGTAATATGCCCTTAAACTCAATGTGCCTATTCTATTTTTGCTTCATAACCCATCTCGGACTAACACCGCGGTGGAGGAGAATTGGTTGTATGTTGATAATGAACAGGTACATGAGCAACATGACGAAGGAGAAGGTGCTAACTTGCACCATGAAGAGGGGCACCATGGCCATGAAACCGGTGAGCTTAATGAAAATCAAAGATGGACATGGATTCACAATGAAATCGAGAGGATGAGCACCGAGCAACAAAGGCAAGGTGTTGAGATCTCCGGCCTTTGCAATGAAGTTCAAAGGGGCAACCGTGTCAACGATGAAAATAATGAGATGCTCCGTCGGATGATGCAACACCTCCAACTCCAAGGTCCTCCTTACGGACCTCAATAAATTGTGAGCTTTCCTCTTCCCTCTCTCCTTTCTCTTCACTCTTTCTCCTACTCTTCTTCTACTCCTTCTTTCTTCTTCTTCTTCTTCTTCTTCTTCTTCTTCTTCTTCTTCTTCTTCTTCTTCTTCTTCTTCTTCTTCTTCTTCTTCTTTTTAATTTCTTTTTCTTTGAATCATTGAGGACAATGCTTCCCCTAAGTGTGGGGGGGGGGGGGGGGGGGGGGGCTAATAAAGTGTCTAGAGTCGTAGTGTTCCCAAACTCCCTTGAACTTTATTCTTTTGTTTTGTTTTTATAGCAAGAGGCATGACTAAGTAGCTTGTTTTTAATGTAAATATGGCATGAAAAATTTTTGTTTTGTCTCTTCCTTAAAGGTTGTTTCTTGTACATAAAAGTAGTTTCTTGTGTTTCTTATGTTCCTGCTATACTCATGTCTTGTTTTATTGTGAAAAATTCTCCAATGAGAAAAGCACCCGGTTGCAATCCTTGAGCAAATGTATGAATAGGTATTTTAAGGAACACGTTCTATCTTTAGTGTTAACTTAGACCCTTTAAAGTCTTAAGAGTAAAAGTAGTATAAGTTTGTGTGGGAAAATTAATCAAATTGTTCTTAATTGTTATATTCTTTTTAATTTGTTAATGTTAAATGGGGCGGGAGAATGGCACCAACATGTGGGGGAAAGGACAATTACATCCTAACCTCCTAATTGTGGTGGTGACTCCTTAATTTGAACTTAAAATGAAACAAATTCATCAATGCTAGGGGGAAAGGACAATTACATCCAAAAAGACTTCCTACGCGGAGATGAAACAAATAATAATTTTGCAGCACTGCTTAGGGTGATTTTGAATCTAGGGGGAAAGGAAAATTACATCCGAGAAGACTTCCTACGAGGATAGACAGCCCCTAAGCATCTGCAGCCCCTTGTGCTTAATTGTTAAATTAATCTTAACTTAAATTCCCATCACTCTTATATGAAATGAAGAAAGGACTTTTCTCGGTTACTTTAGCACTAAGGATAGAACCTATTCCTCATAATATCTGTCTTATACAGGAGCAAGAAAAGGGTTGGACTGCACACACACACTCGCTTGAGACTTGATGTTGGGTAGAATAGGTTCATGAGAAGTATTTGGAATTGTAATTAGTGTACTTGAAGCAAAGCCTTTCTTTTGAGACATTTGTTCTTAATATTGCCATAATCAAATCTTTTGTTGCTGCTATGTTTGCTGCCTTTTGCTTGAGGACAAGCAAAGATTCAAGTGTGGGGGAGTTTGATGAGTCATAGATAGTCTTATTTATTGCCTTATTTAGTTTAGTTTTATTTTAGATTTGATTTTATTTTATTGCATTTTATTTTAGTTTAGAATATTTTACTTCAAATTGTGTTTTATTTTATTTTAGGAATAAATATATGGTGGAAGGTGCCTTGGAGCAAAATAAAGAGGACTGGAACAAATACAGCGCAAGAATACGAAGATACGGGACAAAAATATGTTCCCCCAAAATCAGAAGCTTGGCACGGCCCGTGCCAACATGTGGCACGGCCGTGCCCGTCTCCAGGACCTGTTTTGCTGCTTTTCTTCAAGCCCAAGTTACCTTGTTGCAGCTTTACCGTTTTATCCTTTTAGTTGCTTAGTTTCTAAGTCAGATGTAAAGCTATAAATAGAGTAGCTCTCCACCATAAACAATGGATCCTTTACTTTGTTTATTTCAATTGCTATTTTAATAAAAGTCTTTATTTTCCCTCTTACTTTCTTTGCAATTTACTTTACTATTATTTTCTCTCTTCTTCCTCCATGTCTACGATGAACATGAGTGAGTAGACTTCTTCGTCTTGGGATTGTTGGGGAGTCTAATGACTCAATCCTAAACAAAGCATGTCTAAACCCTAATTTCTATGTAACCCTAATTTTTAATCTAGATTCACCGTCTTAACGTGGATTAACAATTATCAAACTGTGGAAGCGAAAGCGGAGGGTTTGATAATCGTTAATCCATCATCCCAAACATCAATTCATAAAGCGAGAGCGGAGTCTTGATGTTGGAACAAGTGAATCTAGACAATAATTGCAAAACAGTGAAATAGTCTTTGCAATTATTGAGACAAAGAGTAGTTTCAATCCTCTATGCATCTTCTAGTAATCATGTCAGTGAAATAGGCTTGGTTACTAGAAGTAAACTCTCACTGGACTTTCATCGGAAAGGTGAGGAGCTAAGGGAAACCGGTCTTTAGAAATTAGTGTGTAAATCATGAAATTAGATGTTTAGGTTTTGTCTAGTGAAGGATTAGTCATTATGATGAACCAATGATCCTAAGGCCCTTTATTATTATTGTTTTTACCTTCAGCAATCAAACTCTCTTTTATTAACTTTCTCTCCTCTAATCATTCACTAAAAGTTAATTAAGTTGAACAACTCCCTAGCGGAACGATACTCTTACTTACTACTATTACTTCGATAGGCCGTGCACTTGCGGTTTGGCCCTATCACAACTCATCCAAAAAAGACTTCTTACGCGGAGATGAACAAAAATTTTGCAGCTCTACTTAGGGTGATTTTGAATCTAGGGGGAAAGGACAACTCATCTATAAAGACTTCCTACGAGGATAGATAGCCCCTAAGTAATCTGCAGCCCCTTGTGCTTAATTTGTTAATCTAATTTAATTGTACTAATTTCCCATCACTCTTATATGAAATGAAGAAAAGACTTTTCTCGGTTACTTTAGCACTAGTGATAGAACTTGTTCTTCATAATATCTGTCTTATACAGGAGCAATAAAAGGGTTGGACTGCACACACACACTCACTTGAGACTTGTTGTTGGGTTGAAGAAGTTCACAAAGAATACTTGAAGTCATAATTAGTGCACTTGAAACAAAACCTTAGGAGAGACTTGTGTTTTTAATTGTGTTGCCATGATTTAATCTTTCTTGTTGCTGCTACGTCTATTGCCTTTTGCTTGAGGACAAGCAAAGATTCAAGTGTGGGGGAGTTTGATGAGTCATAATTTAGTCTATTTTAATGCATTATTTAGTATCATTTTATTTAGATTTAGTTTTATTTTATTTTAATATTATTTCGTTTTTGAACCTTTTACTTCAAATTGCATTTTATTTTATTTCAGGAACGAATATATGATGGAAGGTGTCTTGGAGCAAAAGAAAGAGGTCTGGAGAAAATACAGTGCAAAAATACGAAGATACGGAGACAAAAATATGTTTCCTTGAAGTTAGAAACTTGGCACGGCCCGTGCCAACATGTGGCACGGCCCGTGCCAACATGTGGCACGGCCGTGCCACCCTCTAGAGTCTCTTTTGCTGCTTTTTCTTCGGGCTCAAGTTACTCCGTTGTAGTTTTACTGATTAGCCCTTATTTTTGCTTAGGTTTTAAGTCAATTGTAAAGCTATAAATAGAGTAGCACTCCATCATACACATTTACCTTTTCTTAGAATTATTTTAGTGACAATTATTTTAATAAAGTTCTTTTATTTCTTTACTTTCTTTCTCGCAATTTATTTTATTGCTTTCTCTCTTCTTCCCCCATGTCTACGATGAACATGGTGAGTAGACTTCTGTCTTGGGATTGTTGGATAAGTCTAATGACGTAATCCAAATCAAACCAAGCCTTAAACCTTAATTTTATGTAACCCTAATTTCTAATCTAAATTCATCGCTTTAACATGAATTAACTATTATCAAACTGTGGAAGCGAACGCGGAGGGTTTGATAATCTTTAATTCATCATCTCAAATATCAATTCATAAAGCGAACGCGGAGCTTTGATATTCGAATAAGTGAATTTAGACAAGGTTTGCGAAACATGAGAATAGTCTAGCAAACCTTGAGACATATAAAGTTTCGATCTTCAAGGGTCCCAAAGGCAATCACCCATGAGAATAGGTGTGGTTGTTGGAGGGATACACTCACTGACTTCGAGACAAGCTTTGATATGCTTAAGAGAAACTTGTCTTTAGAAATTGGGACTAACGGAAAATTATAAGTTTAAGGGTTTGTTTGTGGAGGATTCGTCGTTATGATGAACCAATGATCCCAAGGCTCCTTTTTAATATTGTTATTTACTTCAACCAACTGAACCTCCTCTTTTATAACTTTTCTTCTCCTCTAATCATTTAGTTAAAGTTAGTTGAATAGAACAACTCCCTAGCGGAACGATACTCTCTTACTACTATTACTTCGCTAGATCGTGCACTTGCGGTTTGGCCTATCACTAATATTAACCATATTGATGAATTGAGATTAACACAGTCGTTGTGCAAACGAACTTAATTTTATTACTTCGATAGTTTTTAGTACACTCGATGTGATTAACTCGGTGTGGTTGAAAAGAATACTGATGAGGGAGTAGTTGAAAAGGAGACGGATAATGGTGTAGTTGAAAATGAAAGGAAAGAAAAAAATGATGAGGGAGAAAAAAGTAAGCTTTTGATACATGTGAATTCAATGTTAAAAAAATCTAAGAGTCAATTGCTGCAGGATGGAAATAAGAAGCAAGAAGTTCCATCATATGTGAAGCTTCCTTATTCTCATTTATCCAAAAAGAAGACAAAGGAGGAAGGGAAATTCAAGAAGTTCATGGAATTATTTTCACAAATACAGGTTAACATTCCTTTTAGTGAAGCCCTTGATCAAATGCCAATTTATGCTAAATTCATGAAAGACTTGTTTACCGAAAGAAAAAAAGCCAAAGGATGATGAAAATATTGCTCTTTCAGAAAACTGTAGTGTCATCCTCCAACGGAAACTCCCTCAAAAATTGAAAGATCATGGAGAATTTACTATTCCTTGTATCATTGGGAACGTAAGTGTTGGAAGAGCTTTATGTGATTTGGGAGAAAGTATCAATCTGATGCGTCAATCCATGATGAAGAAGCTAGGGTGTGGTGAACTAAAACCAACAAAAATGACCCTCACTTTAGCTTATCGGTCAATCTCATACCCTTATGGAGTGATAGAAGATGTGTTAGTGCAAGTGAATAATTTTGTGTTTCCTGCTGATTTTGTAATCTTAGACATTGCTGAAGATGAAGTGATCACGTTGTTGTTGGGTCAACCATTTCTAGCCACATGTCGTGATTTGATTGATGTGGAGATGGGAGAGCTGATGTTGAGGTTCCAAAATGAGCAGGTTGTGTTTAATATCTTTGAAGCAATGAAGCATAGAAGTGAAAATCCTCAATGTTACCAGGTAGATGTTGTTGATGAAATAGTTAAAGTTGATTCCCGAGAGTCTCGACGAACACAAACTATGGAGAGAATAATTGTAAATTCCATTGAATGTTGTGACAAAGATGAAGATGTGGAGGTGAAGGAATGTGTCAAGCAACTTGAAGCTAACAAACAAGAGGTAGAACCTGTTAAGATTGAAAACTTACTTGGTGGAAAGATCAAAGGGGCACCCCTTGTGTGTGAAGAAGTATGGAAGGATCAGAAAAATCCAGAATTAAAAGAACTTCCCTCTCATTTGAAATATGTCTTTTTAAGCAAGGACACTTCCCGACCGACAATCATCAGCTGCACCTTGACACCTTTAGAAGAAGAAAAACTAATTAGGGTGTTAAGGGAAAATCACAGGGCATTGGGATGGACCATTTCAGATTTAAAAGGTATTAGTCCAGCTTATTGCATGCACAAAATACATATGAAAGTTGAATGCAAGCCTGTTGTCCAACCACAAAGAAGGCTTAACCTGACAATAAAGGATGTGGTCAAGAAGGAAGTATTGAAATTGCTTGATGCAAGTATGATCTACCATATCTCTGACAGCACTTGGGTGAGTCCTATTCATGTGGTACCAAAGAAAGGAGGAATAAATGTGGTGGCTAATGAAAAAATGAATTAATACCCACTCGTACCGGTACCGTCACCGGTTGGAGAATGTGTATAGACCACCGGATGTTGAATCAGGCAACAAGGAAGGACCATTTTCCCTTGCCCTTCATGGACCAAATGTTAGAGAGGCTAACTGGTCAAACCTTTTATTGTTTTCTGGATGGGTATTCAGGGTATAGTTAGATTGCGGTATCTTCGGAGGATAAGGAAAAGACTGCCTTCACTTGTCCATTTGGGGTCTTTGTTTATAGGAGAATGCTCTTTGGGCTGTGTACTGCACCGACGACCTTTAAAAGGTGTATACTCGCCATTTTCTTAACATGATAGAGAAGAACATTGAGGTCTTTATGGATGATTTCTCTGTGTTTGGTAAGTCTTTTGATCCTAACATAACTTCGTGTCGTCGACTTTACCCAATCCAGAATGTTGTATAACTAGTCTACATTTTTAAAATATTGTATGATAAAAATCTATAAGTTGGATTGTTTTTTAATAATGCAAACTAACTAATCTATTGAAATTGATACAGTAGAGTTTTTTTTTTAAACCAAAAGGTGGTAGCTAAGATGCTAACCAACCCAAAATATATATTAAAAAAAGAGAAGGATACAAAGCAGAATGGAGGGGGCCAGACCAAACTCCATCAAAAAGAGATATACCTAAAAGAAGGCATCCCTACTAAATCTTTAACCTAACAATCATTTATAAAATCTGGAATAACAAACCATACACCCAAATTTTGCAAGGAAAGACCGTGATTTGCTAAACAGTCAGCAACTTGGTTACCTTCTCTATATATATGAGTCACAACAAAATGAAAGTTCTTCAACATGACCTGCATATTAAGCCATCTGTTTCTAAGATGCCAAGGTACCATAGTTGGTTTTTGAAAAGCTAACACAAGCAAGGACGAATCTGTTTCCAACCATAAGTATGTCCAGTTGTTATGGAAAGCAATCTCAATAGCACATAAGGCTCCACAAATTTCAGCATGAAAAGAAGTATAGTGGCCTAAAGGCTCGGCAAATCAAGATAAAAAAGAAGCATCATGCTGCCTAAAAATACCACCACAAGCAGAATTACCTGGATTACCATTTGAAGCACTATCTATATTACATTTCAGCCAGTTGAAGTGTGGGGGAGACCAGATGACTTCTTTAATTAAAGGAGGACAGGGTGGATGAGTGGTAACATTAAAATTCTTCAAAACCTTAAAGTCTCTGATAGAGTTATTGGAAGCTTTATGGGTTGCATTACTTGCTAAAGACGTAGCAGAGATGATAATGGTTATAGCGTACCTCCAAGGAATGTTTTTGTTGCAAAACCTTGCCTGATTCCTGACAAACCATATTGTATTGAAAAGATTGATTAAGGCTGATGTCACCACCACTTTACACTGAGGAGACCAATTCAAATCACAAATTTTCCAAATATCTTCTAGACAGATAAAGTTTAGGGAAAGATTGAGAGCAGAAGCTAACCAAGACCAAAGTTTGATAGCATAGGAGCAAGTGAAAAACATATGGAAAGTGTTTTCCACATGTTGATGACATTGACTGCACATTGACGGAATGTTACTGCCCCGAAGCATGAGATTTTCATCAGTTGGAAGTTTGTCATGCATAACTCTCCAGACAAAAAGGGACTTAGAAGGAGGAACATCTACTTTCCATATAACTTTAGCCCAGTGTAGCTCCTGAAACTGCGGATGTTTGAAGGTATAAGCTTCCTTGAGTTGTAATTCACCTGATTGTGAATGCTGCCATAGAAGAGAATCCGTGGAGGGCTCCAGAGGAATGGTAATTTGTTGAACCATGTTCATCAAATTTTGAAATTTTTGTTGAAGTTGTAAAGGAATATACCATTGACCGTTGAAAAGATAATCACCAACCTTTGAAGTCAATTTTCTGCTGATGTGATGAGGTATATTGAATGTTTCAGCAAGTGGATGGCCACACCAACTATCATTCCAGAAGTTAATAGTATCACCACCTCCAATCAGCCAGGTCGAATTTGCAAAAATAGTTTGGAATTCTTCTTTGATACTACTCCAAATGGAGGAGTATATATGATGGTTGATAATTTTGCCACCTCTAATGACCCTATCTTTCAGAAGCTTTGACCAAGATTTCTCAGACTTCAAAACATTCCAACAAAGATGAAGATTAGTTGCTGAATTTAGACTTTTGAGTGATCTCAATCCTAAACCACCTTGTTTTAGAGGTCTGCACAATTTCTTCCAAGCAACCGTTGCCATTTTCCTCTTGTCTTTGTCCCCACTCCAAATGAAATTTCTGATGCATTTTTCTAGATCTTTGATGAGAGAGGTAGGCCAAGAGTAAAGGGAAATGTTGTAGATCAACATGCTTTGAATCACAGACCTAACTAGTTGAACCCTGCCAGCCATAGATATAAGTGATGCTTTCCATGCTGACAGTTTCATAATGATTTTATCAGCAACAGGTTGAAGGTGGATCACTTTAGGCTTCCCCTTAAAAATAGGAACACCCAAATAATTGAAGGGGAATGAGCCAATATTAAAGTTAAGAAGTTGAAAAATATTTAGAAGTCTAGATTGCGAAATGGATCCAGAAAAAATAGTGGATTTTGAAGTGCTAATAATTTGGCCAGAGCTGCGAGCATATCTGTCAAATAAATCCTTTAGAGCATGCAAACCTGAGAGTTTACCTTTACAAAATATCATCAGATCATCAACATAGAAAGAATGTGAAGGAACTGAAATGTTTCTGGTGCCTTTGATGAGCTCCAGTTTCCCTTCATCCACTAATTTAGTAATGCTCTTGCTAAGGACATCTTCAACAATACAAAAGAGAAGAGGGGACAGTGGGTCACCTTGTCTCACACCCCTTGAACAAGAAAAATAGCCTTGAGCTTTACCGTTGATGGAGACGGATAAAAAAGCCGATTGCAGAATTACATGAATCCAGTTACAAAAAACATCATTGAAACCAAATGTTTTGAGAACTTTTTGCAGAAAGGACCATTCAATGGTATC
This sequence comes from Medicago sativa, assembly GCF_051527215.1. Classification (NCBI taxonomy): domain Eukaryota; kingdom Viridiplantae; phylum Streptophyta; class Magnoliopsida; order Fabales; family Fabaceae; genus Medicago; species Medicago sativa. Next base: position 8,197,035 of record NC_140755.1, on the reverse strand, counting down.
AAAAGCCTTGGCAATATCAATTTTCAAAGCAATGTTACCACCAAAAGATTTATTATGTAAGAGATTAGCAGCCTCTGAAGAAATACACGAGCAATCTTTAATGCTCCTCTGGTGAATAAAACCCATTTGCTCCTCTGAAACTATGGACGGCAAGATAGGTGCCAACCTGTCCGCAATAACCTTAGATATGATCTTGAATTTGAAATTCGCCATAGCAATTGTCCTATAGTGTTCAATTGCAGTAGCATCAGGAGCTTTAGGAAGCAAGGCAATGATGTTGGAATTATAACCTGGAAGAATCCAACTGGATGTGAAGAACTCAAGAACAGCTTTAGTTACATCATCACTGATGATATCCCAATAAGTTTGGAAAAAATATGCTCCAAATCCATCTGGACCAGGGGCACTGTCTTTGTTAAGAGCAAAGACTGCACCTTTGATTTCTTGTTCCGTGGGAAGCATAGTCAAAATACCATTCATTTCATCTGTAATAAGATGAAGGATTACATCTTCAGAAAGTGATTGTTCCTGCAAAACCATGTTAGAGGAAAAAAGATTTTTATAATAAGTAACAACATGATCAGCTATCTGTGATTGGTCTGTTAGAGTATAAGCTCCATGTTGAAGTGAGGAAACGATTTTAGAAGAAGTTTTGATTTTTGCAATACGGTGAAAGTACTTTGTGTTCCTGTCTCCCTCTAAATGCCAATTGAGTTTTGCTTTTTCTTGCCAGAAAGATTCCTGTCTGTTCAAAGCATCATCAAGAGTTTTATGCGGTTCTCTTTCCTCATCAAGAAGAGAGTCAGAGATTCCATGAATACCAATCAGAGCCTAAATATTATTCAAAAGATGCTCAACATTTTTAACATATTCATGCACATTACCAAAGCTTTCCTTGTTCCACATTTTCAATTTTTCTTTCAAAGTCTTAAGTTTTTTGCTCAGGATAAACATAGGGCAGCCAATAACAGGAGTATTCCAACAATCTTGGACAAGCTGTTTACAATCAGGATGTTGAGACCACATCCTCATAAACTTAAATTGGGAGGCCTGACTAACATTACTCAAATGGAACTCTAGAAGAAGATCTGAGCAGTGTTTAGTTAGAGTGGAAATAGACACAGAGTTACAAGTATCCAACCAAAACTGATTACAAATAGCCCGATCTAGTCTGCGCTCTGTGTGTCTTAACCCACCTCTATTGTTGGCCCAGGTGAATTCCGAACCAGAAGTAGGAATATGAATAAAACTGTTAAAATCTGTCCAAGATTGGAAATCTTGTATAAGAGTTCTAGATGGATTAATTCTACCTCTATGCTCATGAGCACCTAAAATAGAGTTAAAATCACCAATGAGGCACCAGGGTAAACGATAAAGTGATTGCAAAGAAGTCAAAGATTGCCAAAGGCTTCTTCTAGTTAAGTAATTTACCGAAGCATAAATTGCAGAGAAAGCTAGAGTTTTATTGTCTAGAATCAACGAAAAAGAGACTTGTTGTGAATCAGAAGCCAAAACGGTAGGTGAAAGAGACAGTTTACAAAAACACCACAAGTTGGGAAGAAGGTGTTGTCTATCATTAACTGCAAACAACTTTAGATTCAAATTTTGAAACCACCTTCTAGGGAAATCAGCATAGTTTAACCAAGGTTCAGAGATAACAATAAGTCAGGTTTATCGAGAGAAATAAACCTTTTGAGGGCTAACTTAGATGGGGAGTTAGCCAGTCCCCTTATATTCCAGAAAAGAATCTTCATGGAAAAGGTTTTGGCAAAACCTTTGATCTGGTTGAGTATGAATTCTTTGCATTCGCTACCTTCTTCTGAGCCTTTTTATGAGCTTTGGATAGAATCATTTGAAAACCAACATCAGCAGACTGAGTCTCCAAAGTAGGTGATGGTTCTATCTCAAGTGCTGCCAGCAGTTCAGCTTCTGCTTGCTCATTCTCAACCTTGTTTTCCTAGGAGTTGTTGAGAAATTCCATGTCTCTCTGCACTCTAACCGGAGTAGGAATGTGAATCTCTTGTTCAACATCCTCTGTAGGATTGTGCTACGTGGCATCTACAAAGGAACCCTCTGAACAATCAACATCAGAATCGGTTTCTACCACATTAACAGGTTGTGGAGGCTCAATCTCCACCTCTAGCATTCTGATTTGTTCTTGCGACACAGCTGCTGAACTGATTGCAACTTCTGGATCAGTAGCCTTACTTTGAGCTTCTTCAACATTTATGTCAGCATTAGTAGCTTCTTTATCCACATTATTCACTTCTGTAGATTCCTTCCGTTCCATTCTGCCGTCTCTAACTTGCACAAAGGACGGTTTATTATCTCTAGCTTGTTTCTTTGGCATCAATTTCTCTTTCTCTGGCCTAGGATCACCTTGAGGATACCATTTCTTGCAAATATCAATATGATGCCCTATTGCCCTGCAATGAGTACAAAAATCTGGTACATTTTCATATTCAATGTCCACATAGAACGCAAACCCTTTTCGTTTAACAAGCAGTTTGTGTCGAAGTGCTTGTGTTAGATCGAGTTCTACCAAAATTCTAGCATACAAGCCAAAAGTTCTTTCCAGCATAGGCTTAGCTGTAACAGAATCAGAGCATAAAGGGGAACCTATACCACTGGCTATCGAAAACAGTATGTTTTTCCTCCAATATTCTTGAGCCAGGCCATAGATACAAATCCAAACCAAACTTATGCAGATGAGTTTTGTTGTTTTCTAGGATTAAATTCATTTGACCAAGCAAACAATTTGAGAATACCAGGGTTCAGATTCCAATTAGCAGTGGATCTCACCCTTCTAACATCCTCAATAGATGAAAAAATGAATTCATAAAAACCCTTACCAATTGAGATTATTCCCCATCGAGCAAAATCTTTCCAGATCAAGGACAGCTTGGCTTATAAAGCAACAACAGTGAGTGGAGAAGAACCCTTTGGCCAAATAATTCTGCCCTGCAGGTTGAGCTTACACGCATCCATACCTGCTAGGTATTCATCTTCTGGAATCGGTATAGCATACTCATCACCCTTAAAAACTGCTTGAGGAAGCTGAGAGTTAGGAATCTCACAAATATTGGATAGGACCTGTGCGAAAGTTTTTGTTGGTTTGGGATGATTTTTGATTGAAATTTTTGGTCCAGAATCAAGGTCAAGACATTTCCAAGGTATGTTAAAAGGTTTCATGGTGGAAGAAGCAAGAAAAACGGTGGATTAGAAAGTCAAAACAGGGACGACAGTGTACTGCTCGCCAGACTTTCTCTCTCTAAGAACATTATCTCTCTCTCCTTGATCAATCTTTTTGGTAACTATAAAATAATCGATACAGTAGAGATTGAATGAGACCTTGAAAGAAAAACTAACTCAATATCATCAAAGCAATATAAGTGTGTTTTTAAAAATTGGATTGCAAATGAAGATTATTTCATAAAAATTATTTTATTTTGAATCAAACCTTTCTACTAACGGTATACACCATCTGTTGCCAATTATAAGCAAATTTTAACTTTTAAATTCATTCGGTTAATGATATATGGAGTCCATAATTTAGATCACATATATCATTAATTGAATGAACCTAAAAAATCGAAATTTGGTTTTAATTGAAAACAGAGGGAGTATATAAATTAAATATTTTTTAATTCAAAATAATCATAAACTAAATTCATAACCTTCTTTTTGTCAAGATTCATGTGAAAATCTAAAACTAACGGAGTGCCACGTGGCCCAATTATTTCATGCCACGTGGCACACTAAAAGACAAAGTTTCTCTTAACAATATATAAAAGTTGAAGTATAGCAAAATTTCATAATCGTCCTCTTTAAAACTCATAATCTCCTAAATTTTATGTGCAGAATGGTCATTTTGCAAAATTTAATTTAATTATTTTTTTAGAATTAATTATGGATAATGATTATCACAATCTTCTACTAACAATATATAAAAGTTGATCTATAGCAAAATTTCATAATCGTCCTCTTTAAAACTCATAATCTCATTAATTTCATGTGCAGAATGGTCATTTTGCAAAATTAATTTAATTGTTTTTTTAAAATTTACTATGGATAATGATTATCACAATTGCAACAAAATTTCACGGACAACTATGAAATTAAATAATTTATTAAAAAAATTATGGATAATGGTCATCACAAATCTAACAAATTTTTGCGGTTAAATATAGAATCTAATTTTTTTAAAATGAATTCAAATCAAATAATATGGAATTATCTACGGATATAACAAATTTCTCTGCATATTTGTTTTTGGGATGCAAAATTAACAAGTCTTTGTAATACTTTTAATTTGTTTTTTTAATTAAAAACAAAAAGGTGTAGCCAATTTTTTATCTACAAAAAAAATTACAGCTAATCTGCACTTCCATGGATAGATGGATATAACAAATTTATTTGTTTTTTGGATGCAAAATTAATAAGTCTTTTCAATACTTTTAATTTTGAATTTTTTAAGGAATTTTAAAATATTTTTTGTTTTTTTAATCTACTAACAATATATAAAAAACGAAACTCAATAAAATTTCATAATTGTCCTTTTTTAGGGAATAATTGTCCTTTCTTAAAAGTCAATATATTATCATGATAACTATGGACGACTATCTTTTTCTTTAATTTTGGAGAAATAAGCACTTAAATTCTACAATGAGTGCGGTGTAAGTATATAACGGTGTTTCGGAGAAACAATACAATGATGTTGATTTGATAAAAAAAACAGTGATATTGATATTTTGAAAATAGTCACGAGTTTTCCAAGTTTTATCATATTGACTATCTCACATCGTTACATAAAAAAAATGCATATATAAGCATATAAAATCCTCAATGAGTGTCGTGCAAATATTTAACGGTGTTTTAAGTATAAAATAAAAAGTTATTTAATAGAAACACTACATGTATGTTGATATTATGAAAATAGTTGAGTTTCTATAATTTTATCATATCTATTTTGTTATATATGTACATAAAAATTTATTTATGCATATATAAACACATAAAATGTACATAAAAATTTATTTATGCATATATAAACACATAAAATCTGCAATGGATGCGGTGTAAACATTAAACAATGTTTTGCATATATAAAATAAAAAGTAATTCAATAGAAACACCAAATTAATGTTTATATTTCGACAATATTAATGAGTTTCCACAATTTTATCTATACTTGCAAAAAAGTACGGTAAGGGATACTACGGTTCAGTATCGTATTCTAGGGTTTGGACTGATGATTGAATGTCTTGAGAATGATCTCAAGAGTAGTATTTATAGTATGCCATAGGCTTGGGCTTTAATTGCTTGGTTCCCAAGCAATAGGGGCATTTGTGTATTTTAGGCGATTTCTAGAGGTTTCTAGAAGCTTAGAAGGGCGGTGCCCTGAGGCAAGCGCGCCAGGGTCTCAAGAGCCCTTCTGGAGGGTGCCTGGCCCCCTTTTAAAGGTATTAGAGCTTTCTGAAGGCCTTAGAGCCCTTCTGGAGGGCTTTAGAGCCTTTAGGAATATTATGACGGTTCACAGCCCCCGCACGAGTCTTGCGACAAGGCGAAGTGATGAGAATGTGGGATTGGCCCTTCTGGCGGGCACCCAAGTCTTTAAGAATGTAATGACGGTTCATTATCATATCAACGTTCTCATATATTTACATAAAAATATGTTTCTCCAAAAAAAAAAATTGAAAGAATAAGTTTCTCCAGATAAAAGGCATAAAATCTGTAAAGGGTGCGGTGAAAATATTGAACGGTGTTTTGCATATAAAATAAAAAGTTATTTAATAGAAACACTACATTGATGTTGATATTCTGAAAATAGTCACGAGTTTCTAAAATTTTATCATATCGATTTTTTCATATACGTAAATAAAAATTTATTTATGCATATATAAACACATAAAATTTGCAACGGATGTGGTGTTAACATTGAACGATGTTTTGCATATATAAAATAAAAAGTAATTCAATACAAACAATGTATTAATGTTTATATTTTGACAATATTAATGAGTTTCCACAATTTTATCATATCAACTTTCTCATATATTTACGTAAAAATTTGTTTCTCCGGATAAAACGCATAAAATCAGCGACGGTGTGATGCAAACGTTGAATGGTGTTTTGCATATAAAATAAAAAGTTATTTAATAGAAACACTACAATAAATCCCCGCGAGCTTAGCTCCGTTGGTAGGGATATTACATATTATATGCAGGGGTCGGGGTTTGAACCCCCAGACACTCCACTTCTCCATAATTTAATTGTGTGAGCTCTAGTCACTAGGCTACTTGATAAAAAAAATAAAAAGAAAACACTACTATGGTGTTGATATTTTGAAAATAGTCATGAGTTTTTAAAATTTTATCATATCGATTTTCTCATATATGTACATAAAAATTTATTTATGTATACATAAGCACATAAAATCTATAACGGGTGCAGTGAACACATTAAACGGTGTTTTGCATATAAATAAAAAGTTATTCAATAGAAACACTTTATTAATGTTTATATTTTGACAATATTAATGAGTTTTCACAATTTTATCACATCAACTTTCTCATATATTTACATAAAAAAATTTCTACAAATAAAACGCATAAAATCTGCAATGGGTGCGATGCAAACATTGAACGGTATTTTTTATAGAACACTACATTGATGTTGATATTTCGAAAATAGTCATGAATTTTTAAAATTTTATCATATCGATTTTCTCATATATGTACATAAAAATTTATTTATGCATATATTCGCATATAAAATCTGCAACGGGTACGATACAAACATTGAACGGTGTTTTGCAGATAAATTAAAAAGTTATTCAATTTAATCACTATATTAATGTTTATATTTTGACAATATTAATGAGTTTCTACATTTTTATCATATCAAACTTGTCATATATTTACATAAAACTTGTTTATACAGATGAAACGTATAAAATCTTCAACCGGTGAGATGTAAACTTTTAAGGTGTATTTCATATAAAATAAAAATTTATTTAATAGAAACATTATATTAATTTTAATATTTTGAAAATAATCATGAGTTTTAAAAAAAAATTTATTCAATAAAAATTTGTTTTCACGTACATAAGAAAATAAAATCCACAACATATGCGATTCAAATATTTAACATATTTTTCTATATATAAGAAAAAACTATTCAATAGAAACATTATAACATTATATTAATGTTGATAATTTTCATTTATTATCCTTAAACATTTGACAATATTATAACAATGTAATTATATATTTTTTTATATGATTACCGCAATATTATGCAACCCATGCAGAAGCACGGGTCTATTACTAGTTAATATTAAAATAATTAAAATATTATAATTGTTTTTTATTTATTATTATTTATTCTAGTTTTATTAGAAAAAAAAGAAAAAGAAAAAAAAACAAATAAATCCTCTATAAGATGGATAATCGTGAGACCAACTCCATCACAATTGGGGGTGGGAATAGGTCAGGCCGTCCGTCAGGGGCCTATGGCTCAGCCTACTAAAAGCCCGGCTCGGCCTAGCTCGTTTAATAAATGAGTCAAGCTTGAGCTTTTTAAAAAGTCTATTAATTTAATTAGGTCGGGCTTAGGCTTATAAAAAAGCCTATCAAGCTTATCAGGCTGGCCCATATATGAGTATATTAAATTTTTCCACACACACACACACACACACACACACACACACACATATCAAAAAGAATTACTGATATGGTTATTTTATTTGTGTGAACTGTTAGGGTCCGTTTGGTTCGAGAGTTTTGGAGGGGAGGGGAGATTTTTAATTTGACGTGTTTGGTTCAATTTTTAGAAGGGGAGGGGAGGGAAGATGAACAAATTTTATTGCACTGTCAAAATTATCCTTATATTAATTTAAAATCTCAATATTATCCTTGTAACAACATTTATTGTTATTATGTTATATTATCCTTGAAACAACTTTTACTATTATTAGGTTATAAGTTATATTATTTTGTAACAACTTTTATTCCATATTATTAACAATTTTTTCTTGTAACAGCTTTTATTCCATATTATTAACAATTTTTCCTTGTAACAACTTTCATAACTCCTTGTAACAACCTATTACTAATCCATTATTCCATCATCTACATCATGTTGTTATCGATTACATCGTTATTATTTCGTTACTTTATTATCTTTATTTAATTAAGTTTAAGGGTAAAACAGTAAAATAATTTTAAAATCCCTCCCCTCCCCTTGTGAACCAAACATACTTTTAATTAAAATTCCTCCCCTCCCCTCCCCTCCATTAAAATTCCTCCCCTCCCCTCCCCTCCCAATTCTCGAACCAAACGGACCCTTAAGGCTTTCTACTGATATGCCCAAGGTCAAGTACGGGTATTAGATTAAGTTTGAAATCCTTGCTGTTATGAGACATGATTATTCTTGAGTTTCTATCCATCTATAAATTTTACAATTGTGTTTTATTAGTTTAATGTGTATCTAATTAATGTTTATCTATATTAAGTACGTTGCACAAATTGAAAGGAAAAAAAATTATGAACAGACTCTGTTTGAAATTTGTAATACAGACTAGGTTTTTAGACAGGCTAATAGGTCAGACCAGACTTTTAAAAAGGTCAGGCCAGATTTAAAATAAAGCCTTTGACAGGTAAAAGGTCAAGACTTAGACCAGTTTTTTTAACTAGTCCTAGCCTATTTAAGCAAAGCCCGGCTCGGCCCGGCTCATTCCCACCCCTAATCAGAGTTAACACCATGTTTTTCATCTTCTTCTTCTTTTTAAGTGAATGTTTTTCAATTCTTGCACTTAATAATTTATTTTCAAGGGACTGTTTTTGCTGGTTCTTTCCCACACATGCCAATAAAGAAATGGATCCCAATCTTTATATCTAATCCAAAGGTACATTTGCCAACAAAACTTCTAAAACCCTAAACCTATTTTTCTTGGCGGCAATTACATAGGTTAAATGACATCACACGGTTTGCTAAGCACAGTTAATGAATATGTTCAAATTCAAATTTCCCCCAAAACTCTCCAACTAACCCAATTCATATCAGCCTTCCATCTCCCAACTACACATATTCAATGATGTATATTTCCCATGCAGCAACTACTACCCATACAGTAATTACTAATGCACCTAATCTCTGCCTCCATATAAACGAAACAAATGAGTACCTTTTTTTTTCTACATGTATCTCTCACAGCAAGTGTAAAACCATGGGTCACTATAAAGTCCAAGATCTGCACTCTTACTATTGTTTGTTATCTTTTGCGTGAATGTTTTCTTAGATCCGTTTTTTTGTTTGTTTTTGTGCCAGCATCCTTGATTCCAAATCATGTATCTGAGTTGGACAAGATTATCAATGAGTTGCGGTGAAATATAGGACCTATCTCATAGAGTTTGATATTGAACATGATTGTTGAATGAAGATTTATATCCATATGATTGTTGATCTTACAGTCAATCAATTCTACCGATTATGCGGTTAAGCTCGACATTTCTTGTGGGAAAGCAGATGTTGTTTAAGGTTGAGGTTACTGATGGTAGTTTGCATCTTAACTGGCGCAATTATGCCGTAAAGAGAGCCGCCGATTATGCTGAGGTGATAAAACAGTTCATGGTTCTACATAAGATAAATGTATATATTGCATAATTTAAACCAGATGTGTACACAGGTATTTTTTTTCATCATGGTCTATTAATGTGCATATTATATTTTGTAGATAACTAATGATGAAGAGGAAGCAGTTTACAATGATTTGCAATTAACTATGGGTGTTGACTATCCGCTGGAGGTAATCAAAATATAACCGCATTTGCTATTCCTAGAGGTTGAGAACATTATAATTTGATGATACTGTCATGCTTATGTCACACTTATATTTACTTGCAGAAATGCTTGATGAGTTTGGTGATTCTTCCACTGCTGCCATCGAACTGAACGCAAATGAACAAGTGTCCTGCAACAATGTAACAAATCTGGTAGATGGCGAACAAACACCTTGCAGCAAAGTAATTGGAAAAAGGCCTGCCAATAAAGTTGGATCAGATAAGGTGGACAATGCTGAAGCTGGGCAAGAATCTACCGAAAACCCCTTAAGCTCAAAGTTGTCAAGATTGAGCGCACTAAATTGAAGACAACTTTGTGTCCTATGTTTCTTTTTATTCCTTTTTTTTGTCACCGTCTTTCAAGGGTTGTATGAATATTAAGTTTACTTTGTTGTCATCTATGTTGTGCACTATGTTTCCTATCACATGGTTGTGAACTGTGTTTTCCTTTTGTGTTGAATGGTGCACCAAGTTATATCACATGTATCCGTTGCCCAATTCAAATTGCTAATTAATCATATGAAGGTGAAAAATGTACTCTTTGTTGCAAGTTTCACCATGCTATGTGTTAATCTCTTTGCTTTCTTTGCTTAACTTTTTTAAAAGCTTTGAGAACATACTTTGACCACATGCTTTCCTCAAAGTTGACAGCATGCATCCTTCAAGTTCCATATTGATTCAGTGTGTGCTAATAAGGCATCAGTATATGAAAAAGTAATCTAAATTGCAGAAAATCTAACCATTGAGAAAATAATCCAACCTTAGTTAGTTCAGCAATGTTATGAATTTTCATAGATTCAAGAAGGATGAGATTTTAATCCATTTATTATGTGACATAGTAGGTGTAAATATTGAAAACATTTATTTTGTATGGTGCTCAAGATAAGTTGGGACTAAACAACATTAAAAGAAGATATTAATTAATAAGCTTAACCGTGTCTATACATGCTGTCACGTGGCCATCTCATTACTACTGTAGCGGTTGCTTCTTTAATTGGTTGCTTATGGCAATTGTAGCATATATCATACCTTGATAGAGTGAATGTAATAAATAAGCAGGTTGCTCATGTCAATATATAATGCCATATGAGCTTTGAGCTTAGCAAGGTATAAACAAATCCATTACATGAGACAAACGTGAGTGTGGTGTGTGTTACCTATTGTATAGGTATCGCAGGGTAGGAATATATCAGCCTTAATGCTGCCCAACAATAGGGGAATCATCCATGGAGCTGTTTGTGCATTGTCTAGAAATTTTGCTAATAGATGAAGATGGTCTTTGTACTAATAGTACTTCGAACATAGTGTTTAAAGAAGTATTCTGTAATTTCAATATTTGTACTAAAAATAATGACATTAAAATTATAAGTTATAATTGAGCTATTGAACTTTGTTTTGGCCTACTACATTTTGAACGTATATGACGTGTGCGGCAGCACGGGTGGAAAGTCTAGTACTAATCAGAGTTAACACCATGTTTTTCATCTTCTTCTTCTTTTTAAGTGAATGTTTTTCAATTCTTGCACTTAATAATTTATTTTCAAGGGACTGTTTTTGCTGGTTCTTTCCCACACATGCCAATAAAGAAATGGATCTCAATACTATTTTACAGGAAAGCAGCTCAATGATACAACAATTATGTTCTCCATATGCGCTTCTTCAAAACAAACGGAAACAATGGCAGAAGCACGAACGGAAATGCAAACGGAAACGGAAACTGAAACTTGATGATGAAGGTCGAAATCGATTACGATCTCTATGTTCAATCACATTTTTGGATCTGGAATTCAATTTGAAACCCTAAAATCCGTTCACCCCCTTTCCAAATATTCAATCACGTTTTCCCCTTTCAGATGTTTTTTTTTTTAAATGATAATAATAAGGCAATTTCTATATGGTACTCCAAGCAAAATTGAGTGTTTTGGTACTCTCAAATGTTTAACCAATAGAAAAGTGCCATTTCAATTAAATGATCCATGCCAACATTATTAAACATTGACTTAAGGGAAAGAGTTTTGGTACACTTCCCTATTCAATTTAACCCCCAAAAATTGTACAAATTATTATTTCAGTAAATTAATTAATGAATTTTTTTAATAAAAAAAAAACCAAATCATTAACCACCATCACAATTTTCTCTCCAACATTCATCATCTGAAACTTAACCTCCTCCTTTTCTTTCTGGGAACATAAAACTGCAAATTAGTGTGTGAGTGTTCCCATTTTTCTTGCTGCAAATCATTAAATGCAAATTAGTGTTGTTTTTCATGTTGTTCCCCTTTTTTGGTAGTGTCGTGAGTGTTTTTGGTAGCTATCCCCTTTTTTGCTATAAAAAATAACTGCAGAGTTTAATTAAAATCTGTCAAATTAGTTCTTGTAGTTTCCCACATATAAGCAAATTAGTCTATGTCAGTAGCATTCCTTCGTGATAATACCTCTCTTGGAGACCAGAAAAAATAAAAGATTTTTATCGTTTGGCAACGTCCAGATAAAACTCGATGAAAATGCTCAAATTATTGCAATGAAGAAGAACTGCTATGAAGGAGAAGAAGTAAGGATTTAAATTTGATTTCTGTTAAATCAAATTAAAATTAACTATATCATAAAATAAAATCCCCAAAGTGCAAAATTCATAAGTTTGGTGGTGCTAATTCTATAATCCACTCAAACTTACTTGTTCCGTGCTGTCAAAAAACTATTGGCCATTTTAGTTTGGAGTATTGGTACATACAAATATATGGGTGTACGGTAGAAGGAGCCTAATAATAATTAAAAAAACAATTATTATATTAAGATTATTTTAATGTTAAAAATTTGTCTTTTAGTGTGCCACGTGGCATGAAATAATTGGGCCACGTGGCACTCCGTTAATTTTAGATTTTTTTTTTAACTGTGAGCAAATAGAAGGACCAATACCAATTTTTTCACAAAGTGCGGGGACCAAACCCAAACAAAAAAATTGCAATGACCAATACCAAAAATTGGTGAAAGTGCAGGGACTAATTACCTATTTAAGCCTTATTTTTATTTTGAATTGGGATTGTTCATTTGAGAGTGTTTAATTCTTATTGATACGGGAAATTGTTGGCACATGATTGTATTTTGGACAAATTACTACCCTTTGGTTCTTAAGTGCTTAATGATTCCTTGCTATTGAGATAATCACATGCTACACATGACCTTTCACTTATTTTACCCAACATATTTCACTTGGCGGCTTAACTTTTGCCCTCTTCACCTCAATTACTCGCATATTTATGGCATTCAACCATTTCATACGTAATAAATAAAAAAATGATGATTTTATCCGATTACTCATATTAACTATTGATGTATTTTAACTCACATGGATTGTGATGTGATGTAAAGTTCAAATAACAGTTACTTGAATTCGAAATTGGGTCATAACTCAAGTTTTGTGTGGCGCAGTATCCATAGTGCGAAGGTGGTTGTCAAGTAAGGTGCTTGATGGAAAATTGGTTCTGGGTTTAATATACCTATTATTGGCAAGCCTTGGATAGGGATAGGGTCGAGTATCCCTCTTGTTAGCCCTGGTGCCACGGACCTCTAAAATTACTCTGTGGGGCATTTGATTGACCAAAGTAATAAGGTCTGGAATGAACAGTTAATACGGCAATTATTTCTAGCAGAAACAACTCAAAGTATTTTGAATACTCCTCTATATCCACAAGTACATACCGATAATTTGCTTTGGAAGGCCGAGAAGAATGGTTGTTACTCGATCAAAAGTGCCTACCGCATATGTATTGAAGACATTGCAAACAATGCTCATCTGCGGAAACGTGGGTATTGTAGTGGTATATGGAGATTGAAAGTACCCCCAAAAGTGAAGAATTTAGTGTGGAGAGTGTGTAAAGATTGTTTCCCTACAAGGGTAAGGTTGATAAGCAGAGGAGTCAACTGTCCATCAGCTTGTGTTAAGTGTGACGATCCACATGAGGATATCTATCACATATTTTTTTCATTGCAAGACAGCAATAGATGCTTGGGACGCTGCAAATGTCTGGCATTTGATTACATCATCCCTGAATCACTTTGGTAATGTGTCCGACATTATATTCTATCTATTGCAAAAGTTGTCATCAAGTCAAGTGGAGAGTATTGTTACAATAATGTGGAGTATCTGGAAATCTCGCAATATAAAGTTGTGGCAACAGGTGTTAGAGTCGACAATTACAATTCTGGAAAGAGCAAAGCATCTCCTAGAAGGTTGGAGGAAAGCGAACTGAAAGCAGGCTCTTTTAGGTCATGTTCACTCACCTTCAAGCACAAGTCCTCAAATTCATGATGGTCAGAATATGGACAACAGGTACAGTAACACCCGATGAAGGAAACTATGGAGTGGTAGACTCAAATGCAATGTTGATGTCTCTTTTTCTACATCCAGTAATAAATTAGGTATTGACATGTGTATTCGCGATTCAGAAGGAAACCATGTTCGTTCAAAGACCATGTGGTTTTCACCATTGTGTCTAGTTGACTTGAGTTTGGGTCTTGATCATGCAATTCGGTGGATCAATGACCTTCAACTCACAAATGTTGATTTTGAGGTAGATTCGAAAACAGTAACTAATTATTTTAACAAAGGCAGAGGAGATAGCACCGAACTTGGATCCATTATGGATAATAGTCTCCAGTTTTGTAATATCTTTTTAACAAACTCTCATGTCGAGTTTATTAGGAGGGAAGCAAATGTGGTTGCTCATGAGTTAATTAAGGCAGCCACATTATTCCCTAGCTTCCGCATCTTTAAAGAAATTCCAACATGTATTACTGACTTAATTTTTAATGAAATGATATAAGTTATTTTCCCTAATAAAAAAAGTTCGAATAATGAAGTGTGTTGATATCAAGGTTTAGGTACGAATTTTTCTAATGTCAAGTTTGATGGCTAGTCTATATTTTGGCTTTAAATGAGATCTCTACAAGTAGATGGTGGGATTGATATCTCGTCAATCTTTTATTTGGATATTGGGTTTTAAAAAAAAAAGTTTATTGATGTATTTTCATTATCATAAATGTAAAGTGTAAAAAAGTGTACATTATTTTAATTTGAGAAAAAATTTATAAAAGAAATTGTTAAAGCTGTATAGGAAATTAAGTTTTTTTTTTAAATTATTTTTTTAAATTATTGGAAATTAAAAGTAACAATCATGTAACAACAAATTTGGTCTAAAAATAATCATTTTAGAACAATTTTTTTACTAATGACGTGGCTGGTGGTGAATGTAATTCACCTCTCAATTCAGTTGATTAGTTGAGAATTGTGTCCGACTCAAATTAGAGACTTATTGTTCTGATGCTTTGAAAATTTTTATCTCATTTGAGTTGTAGTTTTTTTACTACACTTTCGCTCTCTTATCTTCTTATTTAAAAAAAAAAACCTTAAATTATTTTTCATGTGTAAATTAGAAGGATAAATTGGCATGCAATATCACACTTTATATATGGAAATGGATTATCTACTATTAAGGCAATAATTTTAATGTGACTTTCTCCCATATTCTTTGTACATCTTTCTCTCATAAAATACACTAAAGTATGAAGAAGTGGAGAAGTGTGGTTCAAACACGCTTCCAATGCATCTAACATTTCCAAACTATACTTAGATGTACTTAGTGTGACTTTGAAATTTATTACATATGAAAACAAGTATTTGAAATTATAGTTATGTTTTATCGCACACCATAAATCAGTGAGCGGATGGAATTCTCAAGGTTTTCTACCATGTACTTTCTCTCTAGGATAGTCTTGTATGGTCACCAAATCAATTCAATAGTGCTTATACACACACAAAGATACACTTTTCTTCCAAAACATTAAATCAATATTTAAAGTTATTAAAAGAAATGTCTTAATGTGTATGTGCTTAAACACCAGAAATTTGGTCTTTTGACCATATAAAATTGGGTTAAATATGTTTTTGGTCCCTATAAACATACTAACTTTTCATTTTAGTTCTTCTAAATTTTTTCTTCAACTTTTAGTCCCTATAAAATTTTCAATCACTATTTTTTATCCCTATTTTTAATTTAATTTTTGTATTTTTTAATGAAAATTGTTCAGAAATGTGTAAAATATTCTAAAAACAATATTCCCAATTTTTTTTTAACAAAACACAAATTAAATATGAATTTTTAACCGTAAAAAATACAAAAATTCATATTAAATTCATGTTTTGTTAAAAAATTCTAATTTTTTTTGGAGAGATTCTTATAATATTATGAATTTTATAAAAAAAATAATTCAAAAATATGAATTCTACGTATGAGTTTACTTTAAATGAGAGATCTAAAGTAAAGATGAAAATTTTTTTGAGGGACTAAAAGTTGAAGAAATTTTGTAGAATGACTAAAACGAAAAATTGACATTTATAGAGACCAAAAACATATTTAACCCTATAAAAATAACTCCTTACTTCATATCTAAATATAGGATTTCATTGACTAGTTCATTAAAATTAAGAATTAAAGTGAAGCTAGCAAATTAACTCATCTTATTTACTCTATAAAAACTGCACCTCTCCACATCAGCTCCACAACACAAAATTACATCGCACTCCACAACATCCTCAATCATGGCGACGATTTCGGTAACTTAAGTTCCAAGCAAAGAACAAATCAGAATTAGGTGACAAAGAGCGTAACCAACCATCTGACGAAGCTTATGAAGATCTGTTTAATCAACCTGTTTCTCGTTGGGACGGTATGCAAATGCAGGAATGAGAGTGAGTCTCACACATACTTTGAAAATCAAGATGTTTAACTCTACTTCTTCTTGTTCTTGGGGTTTGTATAGATTTGTTATAGCTTAATTTTTTACATTCATCTCCACCTATGGAGCTCCTAGAGGGATTATAGGAATCAAAGGTTTAACCATATTGGTTGTTCTTGGCCATGGAGTTTCTGCTCTCTTCTTAAACATCTTGTTCACTCTTCGTATGAATATCAGTGCTGAAATGAAGAAAGAGGGTGAGGCAGATCTCCCAGCCTTCTCCTGGTTTATAGTGTTTTGTGCCACTCTTTCTCTTGCAACATTACTATGGGTCATTTCCTTTGAATTTCCAAGCCAGAACAGTGGATGGTTTCCATTGCTTCCATTGACACATTACATTGATGAAGAGGATGACACACACATACCAAACTGACGATACGAGGCATCTTCAGCGCATTGAAAAACCAATCTTCGTGCTTAATTGTTTGTGATTTTGTAATGATTCTTTATTCATCAATTTGTACCGATTCTTTTATGGTATTCGTTGCTTTAGCTTTACTATGGGATTTGTCAAATGTTGAATTCATTTATATTACAGTATTCGTTGAATTCATTTCTTCATCATTCAAATGTTGATAAATATTAAATTGATTTTTTTATTAAATTGAATTAATTTAGGTCCATTCAAATTATTTAAAATCAATTTGATAATTCTTTTATATAAATTTTGATCCTATAATCTGTAGAAGATTTAACTTGGTCTATAGAATATCAATACATCTTATTTGGTTTTTAATTATTACTCCCTCCGTTTCAAACTGAGTGTCGCTTTAGCCAATTGCACACAGATTAAGAAATGAAATAAAGTAGTCAAATGTCATAGCAATTTTACCAAATTATCCTAATCAACTATTGGTTTGTTTTTCATTAAAGAAAAAATAATACTTTGGAAGTAGTGTAACATAAATAACTATGGGTGTTTATTTTTTTAACTTAGAATATTAATTACATAATTATTTTATTTTGATTGAATTAAATGACCCTTAAGGATCTGAAAAAAGCATTTGAAACAAAAATAATAATTACAACAGTAATATTAACTTGAAATATGAAGGTGTTTACCAAAATTTTTTTTTTTAATATATCTTGTAGATTTTTACATATAATAGTGACCGGAGATGGTATAAGTAAAATGATTTTATTACCTTAATTAAATGAACTTGACCATAACAATTTCAAAAGTACTTGTGATTTATCAACAAATGATTATTAACGGTGTTAAAAACCAACAAAGGATGAAAAATTAACAGCAAACATGTGGAACTGGATGCTGATAATCAATAATCCAAGGAAACGAAACATTTGTTATATACTTAAATGTAAATGACATGTATAGATCTTTTCTGCTATCGATGAATATAAAAAGAACAATGAAGCTTTTTGTTGGGTAGAAGGGAAAAAAGAGCAAGGATTGGGTGAGAATGGCCCTTAATTTTACTCTTTTGTTATCAATAAATCTAAACCCTTAATTTTATTTAAAAGATCTAGACTTAATAGCAGTTTCGGCCCCTTATGATTACAGAAGTTGCGATTTTGGCCCCCTAACTAAAATAATTCGATTTTGGCCCTCTATGTTTTGCCCCCTTTGCACTTTTAGCCCCCAGGCTAATTTTGACAAAGTCAATGCTGACGTGGCACCACCTGTGTAATTTTTTTATTTTTTATTTATATTTTTTTAATTAAATTTTTTAAAAAAAGTATTTTTTTTATTTTTTAATTAAAAAAAAGTATGTTTTAAATTTTTTTAAGTAAAAAATTTAAAAATGTATTTTTTAATAATTAAAAAAATAAAAAAATTACACACGTGGCGCCACGTCATCATTGACTTGGTCAAAATTAGCCTAGGGGCCAAAAGTGCAAAGAGGGCAAAACATAGGGGGCCAAAATTGAATTATTTCAGTTAGGGGGCCAAAATCGCAACTTCTTGAAACATAGGGGGGCCAAAACCGCTATTAAGTCAAATATGTAAGAGTATATTATTGATAGCAACCGGTGAGTAACTTAATTGGTCCCTCACCTTAGAATCCATCCATTTTCTCCCCCTTTTCAAACTCAAACCCAAAAAATACAATTTGTGTGCTTTAACAACCTTGATCCCTTTCCTCACGAAAATAATACATACGAATCATTATTTGCTCATGAAGATCATCCAAACCCTCTTCTTTTCTATCTAGTTTAATAGAACTTCTGAAGTTAAAATCTCATATAATCATCCATATTTAAAAACTATCAAGAGCTTATTTTTCTCTATTTAGTTCAGTTTATGAATCGTTCCATTACTGCTTAAAAGGGAATAGGCCATATGAAAATGTTAATGGAGTCAATTACAACTTAAAGTCATTAAACACAATATTCATACACTTATAAGTGACATTGAAGCAAAGTAATTTCGGGGCTTCAACTATCAAAATGAGAAAAAAGCTCAAGTTTTTAAAAGGAAAGAGCAAAACCCATGTTAATTATGGAAGATAATTTCATTATATTGTTTTATTATATCTTATTAAGGGTAGTTTAGTCTTTTCAAAGTGTCTAATATTTATAACCTATTGTGGCCCTTGATACTTTTGCTCACGTGAATGAAACCCTAGCCGTCTCTCTCTCTCTCCTGTTATTTACCATGAAACTCTATGATGTTAACATGATATCAAAGAGTAAGGTTGATTATATCTAATTGTTGTGCTTCGGTTAAGTAAGATTGATTATATCTAATTGTTGTGCTTCGGTTACTAACATCTATATTGAAAGTTGAGTAGTGATCGGGTTGGATTTTGATTGTGTGTTCTATACCGATCGGTTTGGCGCTTTGATCAATTGCTTCTGGAGAGTACGACATTTTTCAATCTTTGTGGGTAGTGAAAGAATTGCTTGCGTTTTGGAAGATACTGTTTTCGATGGTTTGCAAGGTTTTGATTATTCTTATTGGCTGGTTAACAAACCCTAGTCAACCTTGGAGTGCAAATAGCGTGTTTCTATTCAATTGTTTTGGTTGTCTCATAGTTTATTTGAAATGGCTAGTGAAAAAGATATTACTTCCATTGAAGTTATGTAATGAATTTTTTTTTTGAAAGGAAAGGTATGTGGAATTATGGTGATGGAACTTCTTCGGTTAAGCCCACAGATAAAAAGGATGGAGCAAAATATGAGAAAGAGTCAAAAACGTTGGATGTTAATAATTCAAATATCCCAACTTGATTTCAGGTATGCACACAGAACAACAACTCTTGGTAGAATTGCTGTTTTGTAATGACCAACACTTGCATTTTTTTTTCAATCATTCACTATATTCATTCACCAACATTCATTCATTCAATCATTCATGTAATAGAAAAGTCAATTCATTCAATCATTTTCAAAATCAATTCTAACTAAAAATACGTAAAATCAAATCAATTCTTCCAAAATCATTCAAATGTCATAGAAAATTACGCAATATGCAAATGTCACGGCAATGTCATCAATTTACATCAAAAACAATAATGTCACAGAAAAACGATAATTTGCAATCACGAAAATTCTAAAAAACAAGTGAA
The DNA here is from genome assembly GCF_051527215.1 of Medicago sativa. NCBI lineage: Eukaryota > Viridiplantae > Streptophyta > Magnoliopsida > Fabales > Fabaceae > Medicago > Medicago sativa. Next base: position 8,176,868 of record NC_140755.1, on the reverse strand, counting down.
CATAATACTACCGTCCTCCTTCTCCTTCGGGCGATTTGAAACTTGGTGGCGTGGTCCATATCACTTGCATCATCCTCAGTAGATCATCGTGGTACTTGTGTGATTCGTCGCCACACAACCCCTCCTCCATCATGCAGTAGATACTCCGTGTGAGACAACCTTTAAAAAGGGCGATGTCTAAGTATGAAATACAAAAAAGAAAACAAAAAAATAAACTTTTAAAAATATAAACATTTAAATAATTAAAAAATATAACATTTTAATACAACATTTGAACCGTTAAAAATATAATAATTGAACATTTTAATAATAAATAAACAATAAACTTACTTCAACGTCGCTCCAAAGCTCGCAAGCGACATGTCTACCGAATAACTGTAAAAGTGACATGTCAACCGGAGCAGGTGGAGCTTCAAGTGCCCCATGTTGTTGAGGCTCCTTCTCGTGGTGTCACTCCTTATTCTGCTGATGTTGCTCGTAGTGAGCCTCCAGATGCTCCTAGTGCTCCTCAGTAGCTTGGTAGCATTACTTTTGGGTAGGGTCTACTATCTGGGATGCACCCGTCCGGAACGACCCCTCCATGCCACTCCTATGTCGACGACCACTTCTAGGAGGGATCACAGTCTGCTTCATCCTGCGTGCATTGGAGGTCATTGTCTCCTTACCAAGTTTTTGCCTCTTTGGTTTGTCAGACATATCTACATAACATAAAACAATGAAAAAAATCAATCACAATTCAATGAGACATTTCATCAAACACTTGAAGTTCAACATATACATTATTGGGTCATTGTGTTATTTCAATCTCTAAACTACCATATTACACTTAACTTACTCTAATCAACATTCAAAATACAAAAGTAATTTGATCATTAACTACCAAAAACACATACAATTTCATGAACCATAAAAAAGTAACATTTCACAATTTTAAACAAAAAAAATGTAACATTTAAAATAAAAAATACCAAATGCAAAAAGATCATGAACGCTTACTTGTAGTTGAGGTTGAAATTGAACATAATTTGCTTGATGTTGAAGAAATTCGAGATTGGAGGGAGGGAATATATATATGTTTTTTCATTTTGAAACTGCAGCAAAACTGCTACTACTATTCTAGAATAAACCAGAACTCAACAATAGTTGTAGCTAATTACTGTTGAAAGACTTATCGAGCGGAAATTAACTGACGTTGGAGGCCAACATTAACTAACTACCGCTTGGGGCATTAATGTATTTTTAGGGTGTGTGAATGACCTGCGGCGAAGCTACCACAATTTTTACGAGGGGGCCAAGTATAAAGAAGAAATAAAATATATTTTAAAAATTAATATATTAAACTTAATTAATAAACAAAATAAATTTACAATAACTTTTACTTATATTTAATGAAACGACAACGAAGAAAATAAAATCTAACAATAATTATTTATAAAAATTGTACTCTATCAAGTTTTAACAAGTCAAATTTATTTATAATTGACATTAAACTAAATAAATTATAAGTATTTATTTTAAAATCATCTCTCTTTAAACCAACAAAATCGTTTAAAGTAGCCAAATAATATATTAATGGGGTAGCTACATTCAAAACTGTAGTAATTATGCAAGATTTATTTTTCTTTTGGGGTAGTCAATGCTACCATTGGTATAAAGGGATTCGCCCCTATGAATGTGAAATTCCTTAAGTTAGAAGAGCAATTTTCTCCTAGGAGTGTCAGAACTTTGGTTTTAACAAAAAAAGAAGAAATAAAATGTTAACAACATACTCTTTTTGATTGGTTAAAATTTATGAGATCCACCAAATTTATATGGAACTCCATGATTTTGTGGAACCCATGTGAATTTTAACTAATCAAAGTGACTTTGTTAAAAAGTGGGTTGTTAACGTTCTTACAAAAATTCATTTAATTAATAATTGATCAAAAAAGTGTGTTAAAAAATGTGTGTAGTTAGCCTTTAAAAAAAATTCATATTCTTAGTAATTGATTCTCCAACGGCTATGTAAGTTATATCCCTAGGCTTTGGTTTAATTTTCACGGAAATGAAAAAATAAATCCATATCCTTGGTATCCTTCAAAAAAAAAAAAAAATCCATATCCTTGGTAATTGAATCTCCAACGGCTATGTAAGTTAACTTATATCCATAGGCTTGGTTTTCACCAAAAATGAAAAAATAAATCCATATCCTTAGAAATTAAATCTCCAACGGCTATCATTCATAGAAAGTCAAATTGATATAGATTTATCAAACCGTTATAATTACTAAATTATTCGACCGTTGAGACCTCAAGTAGTCAATATAAAGAGGAATCTTCATTCTCAATCTCTTCTCATCAGCTTCAACCTATCTCTATACACAAAAATATTATGATTATACGTTCAATTTAGTTATATGATTTGATGAAAAGACCTTAAGACCCATCGTTGCTGACCAAGTTATAGGTATGTTAATGTAATTGCTTTATTGTTTTCATCTAATATTTTCTTGCCTTCAAATTTTGTTCAAAGAACTATATCTCTCACTTTACAGAATGGAAACATTTTCACAACTGGAATCTCAGATACATTTAATTTAAATCATAGCATAAGTTTTTATTTTGACTTTTGGGTTTTATCTGCAACTTTTTCAGGATCCATAATATTCTTGGTACACTGCGGCAATAACTGAATAAGTGAGTCCACCCTTGAGATTTATAAATGGATCCACAATAGAACATAAGGTATGTCTTTCTTGAATCATGTTATTAGTATTACATGCTATCGTACTGTCTTTTTGGATGGAAGATTTTTTTTTTCCTGCACTGTTAATAAAAAATGCAAATTTACCTTACTTGAAAAAAAAATACCAAATTTATCCTACTTTTCGACAGCTCCCTTATATATGAAGTCAATATAACACATTTTAACACACATTTTTTAACACATTCTCTTTGATCAATTATAAAGGTGCCGCATCATGTTGCATGATGCATCCTGAAACAATGACAAATATAGTGATGAATACAAGAAAGCATTTACTAGTTTTGAAAATATGGATAAATATTTTGAGAATGTTGTGAAAATTATGAATGAATGTGAAATATTTATAAAGTGAATTTTAAAGTGTCTGTTATTGTTACCCTTGAATGATAAGGAAATACCCTTGAATGATAAGGAAATAATGTTACTTTTACTGTTCACTACCGTTGATAAATGGGAACAAATGTTTTAGGTGTGTTAAATATCATCTGGCCGTTAAATGATATCTAACACACTTAAATATATATTTTTCTCATTTTCTCAACGTTAATGAACAGTAAAATTAACATTATTTCCCCCATTGATAGCTCATTGCAACAAATATATTTCCCGAAGATTATAAAAGTGTTGTTGCATATAACTTTAACTTGCAACAAGTTATTGTGAACACAAGAAAGCTAAAGCCACTTTTGTTGAAATTTTGCATGCATGAAGCTAAAGCCACTTTTGTTGAAATTTTGCATGCATGAAGCTAAAGCCACTTTTGTTGAAATATTTGACAAAATGGCTTTGCAATTTTCAATCAAACTTACGGTGCACTATTGTCAAAAAAGGTTGGATGGCTGCTGTTGAAAATTCACACGGTATTGGTTGGCACAGTAACTCCATGATCACTATAAATAGAGGCATCAACAATGAAAGAAAATCACACCATCACAGAACAAAGTAACACAACAACAAGTGTTTTGTTCTAGTGGAATTAGAGAGAAAAAATATAGAGAGAAAGAAATAGTTTCTCCTGTGAGGTTTCTCCTAGGCAGTGTCAGTATTCTTCTATTTTTAAGAGAGAGTGGTAATTGTACTCTCCTTGTATTTAGAGAAAGGTCTTGTAATTTCTTCCACTTAGTGAAAGTTTTCTACTCTTGCCCCGTGGTTTTTTTTCCCCTTATTTGTTGAGGGGTTTCCACGTAAATATTGTGTGTTCAGTTCCTCTTTTCTCGTCTCTTATTTTAGCTGTGTGATAATATTTTGTTACTCTGGTATCTAACAGTGGTATCAGAGCAGCTGGTTCGTAGTTGTTATTCCGCTATGATAAACTAGTGGTGTGGTAAGAAAAATTTTAGTATGCTCTGTGGTTGCGGTTTAAACTGATCTTCCACATCAGAAAAGAATTCTTATTATTCCGGACTAGTTTGAAGGAAAAAAAATTTATATTTGGTGTAAAACCATGGCAACAAAATTTGAGATAGAGAAGTTCAACGGGATCCCTATGGAAATTGAAGATAAGGGCAATTTTAAGAAAAAATAATTGCCTAGACGCAATAGATGGCAGACCTGCAGATATTACTGACAAAAAGTGGAAGAAATTACAAGACCTTTCTCTAAATACAAGGAGAGTATAATTACCACTCTCTCTTATAAATAGGAGAATACTGACACTACCTAGGAGAAACCTCACAGGAGAAACTATTTCTTTCTCTCTATATTTTTTCTCTCTAATTCTACTAGAACAAAACACTTGTTGTTGTGTTACTTTGTTCTGTGATGGTGTGATTTTCTTTCATTGTTGATGCCTCTATTTGTAGCGATCATGGAGTTACTGTGCCAACCAATACCGTGTGAATTTTCAACAGCAGTCATCCAACCTTTTTTGACAATAGTGCACCGTAAGTTTGATTGAAAATTGCAAAGCCATTTTGTCAAATATTTCAACAAAAGTGGCTTTAGCTTCATGCATGCAAAATTTCAACAAAAGTGGCTTTAGCTTTCTTGTGTTCGCAATCTCCCACTTAAAGTCTCAGACTGAGACTTTAAGTGGGAGATTGTGAACACAAGAAAGCTAAAGCCACTTTTGTTGAAATTTTGCATGCATGAAGCTAAAGCCACTTTTGTTGAAATATTTGACAAAATGGCTTTGCAATTTTCAATCAAACTTACGGTGCACTATTGTCAAAAAAGGTTGGATGACTGCTGTTGAAAATTCACACGGTATTGGTTGGCACAGTAACTCCATGATCGCTACAAATAGAGGCATCAACAATGAAAGAAAATCACACCATCACAGAACAAAGTAACACAACAACACACAACAACAAGTGTTTTGTTCTAGTAGAATTAGAGAGAAAAAATATAGAGAGAAAGAAATAGTTTCTCCTGTGAGGTTTCTCCTAGGTAGTGTCAGTATTCTCCTATTTATAAGAGAGTGGTAATTGTACTCTCCTTGTATTTAGAGAAAGGTCTTGTAATTTCTTCTACTTAGTGAAAGTTCTCTACTCTTGTCCCGTGGTTTTTTTCCCCTTATTTGTAAAGGGATTTCCACGTAAATATTGTGTGTTCAGTTCCTCTTTTCTCGTCTCTTATTTTAGCTGTGTGATAATATTTTGGTACTCTGGTACCTAACAGTTATAGCACAATTAGAATTTTGTGGGATAGTTATAAACGAATAAGAAAAGCTGGAAAATATTCCCAACTTTCCATGCATTATAGGTATTGTTGCAACAAACAAGAATATAGACAAAGATGATTTACTGAATATTCTAATTTAGTTGTAGCCCTTCTATTAGCAAAACAAAATAATGAGCTTCTCATAAAAAACATCAGTTACGTCCAACATGAACAATAGCATTCCCTGAAATAAATTTCACAACAAATAATTAAGAACGTGGTGGTAATGCTTAATTTGATGGTCGTGTTCGAGGTAGAAATCACGAGTTGTGAGTTTGTTGTGTGCAAAGTCCTAGTGTCATATAACAAAACTCTTTCTTAACAAATGACTTTATTTGTTAGTATAACCCTTGTTTTATAGGTAAGTTATATCCACATCTTTGGTTTTCACAAAAATGTAAATAAATCCATATCCTTGGTAATTGAATCTCCAACGACTATGTAGGCTTGGTTTTCACCAAAAATGAAAGAAAAAAAACCCACATTAAATATCCAACGGCTATCATTCATAGAAAGTCAAATTGATATAAATTTATCTAACCGTTATAAATACGAAATTATTCGACCGTTGAGAGCTCCAGGAGTCCATATAAAAGTTGGTATAATTGCTTTATTCTTTTCATATTATATTTTTTGTCTTCAAATTTTGTTCAATGGAAGAATTTCCTTTTCCCGTTTCTATATCTCTCAGTTTCACATCTTGAATCCCAAATAAAAGTTATTGTTTAGGATTTACAAATTATTTAAATCATAGCATAAGTTTTGATTTTGACTTTTGGGTTTTGTCTAATTTTTCAGGATCCACAATCTTGTTACGGTGGAAATAATTGAACAAGAGTTATAAATGGATCCAAAACTCATGAATAGAACATAAGGTATGTCTTTTTTGAATCATGTTATTAGTATTACATGCTATCCGACTATCTTGTAGCATGGAATTTTTTTTTCTGCACTGTTACAAAATAATGCAAATATACTCTCTGTCCTACTTTTTGACATCCCCCTGCACCACGCACCCCCATTGCTGTGGGGTGGGCTGACATGTTTTTTTAGGCCGTGTGGGCCTCGTGACCCAGTTTTGCAAGTACCTTTTTTCTTCATTTTTATATTTATTTAAGGGTTAAATATGTTTTTGCTCCTTATAAATGTACCAAATTTTCGTTTTAATCCCTCTAAAATTTTCCTTCAACTTTTAGTCCCTATAAAATTTTCAATCACTACTTTTGGTCCCTATTTTTAAGTTAATTTTTGTATTTTTTTAATAAAATTGTACAGAAATGTGTAGAATATTGTAAAAAAAGTTCCCCCAAAAAATTAGAATTTTTTAACAAAACATAAATTAATTATGAATTTTTAACCTTCAAACATATAAAAATTCATATTAAATTCATGTTTTGTTAAAAAATTCTTTTTTTTTTGGGAGAGATTCTTATAATATTACGAATTTTTCTGAAAAATTTTATTCAAAAATATGTATTCTACATTTGAGTTTTCTTTAAAAGAGGGACCAAAAGTGAAAATGGAAAATTTTATAGGGACTAAAAGTTGAAGGAAAATTTTAGAGGGACTAAAACGAAAAGTTGGTATATTTATAGGGACCAAAAATATATTTAACCCTTTATTTAAAATGTTAAAAATTAGAGAGTTTTATTATTTACTTTTTTGGCAAAATCATTTTGAAAATTTTAGGGTTAAATAAGTAAAGGGAGCCCCTAATATGGACCTCAATTTAAAGGGACCATGGGTGAACCTCAATGACTTACCAAGTCACCATTGTAAACCATTGTAAGGGTACCAAGCTTATGGGACACGTTGGCATCCTGTGAATATATGCGGTTACTCATTCATTTTCTCTCACATTGAAAACTCATTGACATAATTTTGGGACATTATTTTTTTTCGATTCTGCAATTTGAAATGGTTTCAACTTTCAAAGATTACAAACCAAAAATGAATGGCTTCAAGGGTTTAATATGGACCTCAATTTAAAGGGACCATGGGTGAACCTCAATGACTTACCAAGTCACCATTGTAAACCATTGTAAGGGTACCAAGCTTATGGGACACGTTGGCATCCTGTGAATATATGCGGTTACTCATTCATTTTCTCTCACATTGAAAACTCATTGACATAATTTTGGGACATTATTTTTTTTCGATTCTGCAATTTGAAATGGTTTCAACTTTCAAAGATTACAAACCAAAAATGAATGGCTTCAAGGGTTTAGTTTAATTTGGTTCCTAGTTTCTATTACCGAGTGAATTGGTAATAAACCCATAAACCTGCGTCTCTTTACTAATTGCAGATCCTTAAAGTTTTGTCTTTTGCAGTTTTACTTTTACCTCACTTCCATTTGCAATTTATATACTATTGAAACAAAAATTAAAGATTCAATCTACCCCCTTTTGAAAATCTAAACCTTGAAGCATTCATTACAATTATTGAAAATCTAAACCTTGAAGCATTCATTACAATTAGTACCAACACAAACATAAGATTATATTTTCAGAAAAGAGATCAATGTGTTGGACAGTAAGCAACCAACTCATCTACTGTTTCTTGTTCAAGATTGTTATGCCTACTGTTGTTGGTAATAGAAAGAGAAGACAAAAATATTGCTTGAAATGACAAAAAAACATTGTCAATATGTTTTAAATTGTTAAGATCTATCTGTGATTTACAAATAGCTATTTGGGTAGCTAGAAAACTTATATATGCCAGTTGAGATTCCTAAGGATGGGTTTTAAACTTCTGTAAAATAAAAAAATTCATGGGTGTCAAGTGTTTACCGTTCAAAAAAACAAATTGTGTTCAAACATGGGTGTAATGGGTTGTTTGTGGAGGAGTTTTAGAACCTGAGAGAGAGAGAGTATTGTACCAGAAGGACTACACAGCCAGCAGGCCCCACAAAGTTATAATGGTAAGGGTGACACTTTGGTGACATAATGTCACCATGACATTAAATCTGGGCCACACAACACACACATTTATGTGGCCCAGATTTAATGTCACCCATACAACACATCTGCGCCACACAACACAACCCTTTGTGTGGCCCAGATTTAATGTCACGGTGACATTATGTCACCAAAGTATTATCCTAATGGTAATCGGGTATAACAAGTAATTGATTGAGGTCCATGGGTGGTCCTTTTAAAATGAGGTCCATATTAATTGTCTCCATAAGTAAATAGTTCCTATAAATATTTGCTAATTTTTTTTCCATTTTTTTAAAACTTTCTAATCCTTGGAGGCATATAGGAAAACTTAAAAAACAATGTAGAACCTGAAATTTGTCAACATTCAACGTCCAATATATAACAAAATTAGCAAATATATTTTTCAACATTCAACCCATGTTGCATGGTCTATTAAGGCCGTTATTATGAAATTGGAGGTTCCGTTCACATTGTAAAATAGGCCTCAGTAAAATAAAAATGCAATTTTTTTAAAACTTTCTAACCCTTTGCCTTCTGTGGTAAATATTGCTAAAGACAATAGAGTGCTGAGAAATGGGTGTGTCATCCCTGTAGTGTTCCCAAGAAAGGTTAGCACTCTGGTAACTGAAGAGATTCAAACTAAAGATTCCGGTACAGTCAAAGATGTGGGTCAGTCTAGCGGGACCAATGCAAGTTCTGATTTTGATGAGATTCTCAAGCTGATAAAGAAGAGTGAGTACAAGGTGGTTGATCAACTAATGCAAACTCCGTAAAAAATATCCATAATGTCTTTATTGTTTAATTCTGAGGCTCATAAGGGAGCTTTGATGAAGGTCTTGGAACAGGCTTTTGTAGACTATGATGTAACTGTTGGTCAGTTCGAAGGAATAGTGGGGACTATTACTACATGCAACTAATGCAAACTCCGTAAAAAATATCCATAATGTCTTTATTGTTTAATTCTGAGGCTCATAAGGGAGCTTTGATGAAGGTCTTGGAACAGGCTTTTGTAGACTATGATGTAACTGTTGGTCAGTTCGAAGGAATAGTGGGGACTATTACTACATGCAACAATTTGAGTTTCAGTGATGAAGAGCTCCCAAAAGAAGGAAGGAACCACAATTTGGCATTACATATATCTGTGAATTGCAAGACCGGTGCTTTGTCGAATGTGTTGATAGATACCGGTTCATCCCTAAATGTGATGGCCAAGACAACTCACGACCAGCTTTCCTACCAGGGTACACCTTTAAGACGAAGTGAAGTGATGGTGAAGGCTTTTGATGGTTCAAGGAAGACTGTTCATGGGGAGGTGGATCTGCCTATTACAATTGGGCCGCATGTTTTCCATTTCAAGTGATGGACATCCAAGCATCATACAGTTGTCTACTGGGCCAACCTTGAATTCATGAAGCTGGGGCAGTAACATCTACATTGCATCAGAAGCTAAAGTTTTTGAAGAATGGGAAGCTGGTAACCGTGAATGGAGAAGAAACTTTGTTAGTGAGCCAATTATCATCCTTTTCTTTCATCGGGGCTGACAGTGTTGAGGGGACATCGTTTCAAGGACTTGCCACGGAAGAAGAAAATACCAAGAAGAATGGGGCATCTATTTCTTCTCTGAAAGATGCTCAGAAAATAATACAAGCCGGAGGGTCTACAAGCTGGTGAAAATTGATAGAACTACCATATAACAAGCTTCGAGAAGGGCTGGGTTTCTTCCCATCAGCTGATTTGCCCAAGGCCAAGACCGTCGTCGAGCCTATGAAAGATACTTTCCACAATTCTGGGTTCATTCATGCCCCATTAGAAACCAATGCTATCATCGAAGACGATCTTGAAGCAGTGCCACAAAGTTTCTTGACACAAGGAGGGTTTAGCCACAATTGGGTTGCTATAAATGTTCCTTTTGTTGCTCACTTGTCCAAGTAATGCATTTGTTTGTTTTTTATACTTTTTCAAAAAATATCCTTTCGCCCCGCCCCAAGCGAAAGTGAATCTATCTAGGGCTTTTTGCTTCAAGAAATTTTCATCAATCAAATAAAAATGTCATTTTGTTCTTGACTTTTGCTTTATTTTCCTCTTGTGCATTTTTCTGAAAAAATGGTAATACAAAAAAAACCAAAAAAATATAATCACCTTCGAAAAATCTGCATTTTACTTATTTTCTAAAAAATCATCATATGTGCAGATTAAACATTTATGAACCCTTTGAACAACATAACCCTATGATCTCTCCCAACTTTGAATCCCTGTGTATGAGGCAGAAGAAGAAGAGAATGAAGAGATTCCCGACGAGATCTCTCGGCTGCTTGAACGAGAAAGAAAGACCATTCAGCCTTATGGGGAATCCACAGAGGTAATCAACTTAGGTACTGAAGAGGACAAGAAAGAGATCAAGATTGGGGTAGCACTTGAAGCAAGTGTCAAAAAGCGAGTGATAGAACTTCTCAAAGAATATGTTGATGTGTTTGCTTGGTCGTACCGAGATATGCTGGGTCTAGATACTGATATTGTGGTGCATCGCTTGCCTTTGAAGCCGGAATGCCCGTCGGTCAAGCAGAAGTTAAGAAAATCCCGCCCTGATATGGCCCTCAAGATTAAAGAAGAAGTACAGAAACGGATTGATGCAAGTTTTCTTGTCACATCAGAATACCCTCAATGGCTTGCCAACATAGTGCATGTTCCAAAGAAGGAGGGTAAAGTCAGAATGTGTGTTGATTACCGTGACTTGAACAAATCTAGTCCCAAAGACTATTTTCCGCTACCTCATATTGATGTGTTGGTTGACAGTACTGCCAAATCAAAAGTTTTCTCCTTCACGGATGGCTTCTCCGATTACAATCAGATCAAGATGGCACCTGAAGATAGATAAAAGACGTCTTTCATCACACCTTGGGGCACTTTCTGTTACAGAGTAATGCCATTTGGGTTAATAAATGCAGGTGCTACTTATCAGAGAGGTATCACTACTCTATTCCACGACATGATACACAAAGAAATAGAGGTTTATGTGGATGATATGATCGTCAAATCAGTTACTGAAGAGGAGCATGTCGAGTATTTGCTAAAGATGCTCCAACGACTGAGGAAGTATCTACTCCGTCTGAATCCTAACAGGTGCACCTTTGGTGTCAGATTCGGAAAGCTTTTGGGTTTCATTGTCAGTCAGAAAGGTATTGAAGTGGATCCCGACAAAGTCAGAGCTATCAGAGAGATGCCCTCTCCACAAACAGAAAAACAAGTAAGAGGGATTCTCGGACGACTGAACTACATCTCCAGGTTCATTTCTCAGATGGCTGCAACATGTGGGCCAATATTCAAGCTACTCCACAAAGAAAAAAGTATTGTATGGACAGAAGATTGCCAAAAAGCCTTTGACAGCATCAAAGAGCACTTGCTAGAACCTCTGATCCTCATCCCCCCAGTTGAAGGAAGACCACTGATCATGTACCTAACTGTGCTAGAAGATTCCATGGGTTGTGTGTTGGAACAACAAGATGAAACCGAAAGAAAGGAGCACACACCATCTATTATTTGAGCAAGAAGTTCACTGATTGCGAGTCTCGATATTCCATGCTTGAGAAGACTTGTTGTGCTCTAGCCTGGGCTGCCAAACGCCTCCGTCACTATATGATTAGTCTTACTACTTGGTTGATATCTAATCATATAGTGACGAATCATATAGTGATGGAATCATATATGATTAGTTCATTGATGTTTAATCTCGTCGGGAATCTCTTCATTCTCTTCTTCTTCCGCCTCATACACAGGGATTCAAAGTTGGGAGAGATCATAGGGTTATGTTGTTCAAAGGGTTCACTGTTGTTTAGTCTGCACATATGATGATTTTTTTAGAAAATAAGTAAAATGCAGATTTTTCGAAGGTGATTATATTTTTTTGGTTTTTTTTTCTATTACCATTTTATCATAAAAATGTACAAGAGGAAAATAAAGCAAAAGTCGGGAACAAAACGACATTTTTATTTGATTGATGATAATTTCTTGAAGCAAAAAGCCCTAGATAGATTCACTTTCGCTTGGGGCGGGGCGAAAGGATATTTTTTGAAAAAGTATAAAAAACAAACAAATGCATTACTTGGACAAGTGAGCAACAAAATGAACATATATAGCAACCCAATTGTGGCTAAACCCTCCTTGTGTCAAGAAACTTTGTGGCACTGCTTCAAGATCGTCTTCGATGATAGCATTGGTTTCTGATGGGGCATGAATGAACCCATAATTGTGGAAAGTATCTTTCATAGGCTCGACGACGGTCTTGGCCTTGGGCAAATCAGCTGATGGGAAGAAACCCAGCCCTTCTCGAAGCTTGTTATCTGGCAGTTCTATCAGTTTTCCCCAGCTTGTAGACCTTCCGGCTTGTATTATTTTCTGAGCATCTTTCAGAGAAGAAATAGATGCCCCATTCTTCTTGGTATTTTCTTCTTCCATGGCAAGACCTTGAAACGATGTCCCCTCAACACTGTCAGCCCCGATGAAAGAAAAAGATGATAAATGGCTCACTAACAAAGCCTCTTCACCATTCACGGTTACCAGCTTCCCATTCTTCACAAACTTTAGCTTCTGATGCAATGTAGATGTTAATGCCCCAACTTCATGAATCCAAGGTCGGCCCAGTAGGCAACTGTATGATGCTTGGATGTCCATCACTTGAAAGGTAATCTGGAAAACCAGCGGCCCAATTGTAATGGGCAGATCCACCTCCTCATGAACAGTCTTCCTTGAACCATCAAAAGCATTCACCATCACTTCAATTCGTCTTAAAGGTGTACCCTGGTAGGAAAGCTGGTCGTGAGTTGTTTTGGCCATCGCATTTAGGGATGAACTAGTATCTATCAACACATTCGACAAAGCATCGGTCTTGCAATTCACAGATATATGTAATGCCAAATTGTGCTCTTCATCACTGAAACTCAAAGTGTTGCATGCAGTAATATTCCCCAATATTCCTCCGAACTGACCAACAACTACATCATAGTCTACAAAAGCTTGTTCCAAGACCTTCATCAAAGCTTCCTTATGAGCCTCAGAATTCAACAATAAAGACATTATGGATATTTTTGACGGAGTTTGCATTAGTTGATCAACCACCTTGTACTCACTATTCTTTATCAGCTTGAGAATCTCATCAAAATCCGAACTTGCATTGGTCCCGCTAGACTAACCCACATCTTTGACTGTACCGGAATCTTTAGTTTGAGTCTCTTCAGTTACCAGAGTGCTAACCTTTCTTGGGAACACTACAGGGATGACACGCCTATTTCTCAGCACTCTACTGTCTTCAGCAATATTTCCCACAGAAGGCAAGGGCGGTATTGGAACTTCGCAACCATCTTCTATCATAATGGCATTGTACTTGTAAGGAATGACCTTCTCGGAAGCATAAGGTATTGGACCAGGCAAACATATCACTTAAGGAGCAGCAACAGACTTCTGACTGTCGTAAAATATCTCCAAAGGCTCTTCAGGAGTTATAACACATACATCATCATATTTTTTTTCAACAACAAGTTCTCATTGGTCCAAAAGTCCTTGAATGTCATCTTTTACCTTCGGACAACCCCAGGGATTTAGGAGGCACACTTTGCAGTCATTATCATGTTCAAAGAGGTTCACTTCGCATAACTTGGCATGTAGTGGGACCAAAGGTGTTCGGATGTGTTGAACGTCAAGAATGAGGTAAGTCTTCTGGTAATCTTCAACCATGTTGACCGCTGCAGCACCATGATTTAGCAATGGATTGGTTTGAACATTTGGAGCTGAGTCTGTAAAAGTTATTTTCTTGTCATTGATCAGCCTCTGGACTGCATTCTTAAAGCCATAACAGTATTCAATATCATGACCTCGGCCCCCCTGATGAAAGGCACAAGTCTGGTCAAGTCTATACCATGTTGGCAGTTTTTCTGGTACTGGAGAAGGTGCTCTGGTTTGGACCAAATTCTTTCTCGGTAACCGTGAAAGTAACTCTGCATAGGTGACAGGGATCGGGTCAATTTGCATTCTTTGTTGTCGAGGTTGTTGTTGTTGTTGGTAGGGTTGTGGGGGATTTTGTCGATATGGTTGTTGGTATGGTTGTTGGAGATATTGTTGAGGGTATTGTTGTTGAGGATATTGTTGCTGGGGATATTGTGGGAATTGAGGCTGGTTATTTGGTGGTTGAATAGTATTGGTAGTAGGTGTGATGGCAACAACGTGTTGATAGGTTGGATAAGTTTGCTGAGGTCTCCCATGGGCCACCATACTGATTTCTTGTTCTTCTTTCCTCGGGAAGTGGTTCCCAAATTTCTTGGTCCCACTGGCAGATGCTCCATCTTTTACTAAACGTCATTCTCAGACTCCTTCTTCCAATTGTACACCAATACCAACCATCTCAGCAAAGTTCTTAGGCGTACTTCCGACCATCTTCTCGTAGTAGAACTAATTGAGAGTTTTTAAGAAGAGCTTGGTCATCTCCTTCTATTCTATACGTGGGCTGACTTGGGCATCAGTCTCCCTCCATCACTGGGCATACTCTTTGAATGTTTCCTATTTCTCTTGAGTGTAGCATGAAGATCACTTCGGTCTGGAGCCATATCCACATTATAACTGTGTTGTTCCACGAAAGCTTTACACATATCATTGAAAGTTCGGATCTTCGTTTTGTCTAGATTCATGTACCACTTCGAGACAGGGCTAGCCAAACTTTCTTGAAAGTAATATATAAGGACCTGATAGTCCTCGGCATATGCGGACATCCTTCTTACATACATTGTTAGATGTTCCTCAGGGCAGGAGTTCCCTTTATACTTCTCGAAATCTGGGACTTTGAACTTGCGGGGTATCTGGACATTCGGTACCAAACAGAGATCGTAAGTAGTCTTTCCAAATTTTTCTTTGCCACGGGTAGTTCTCATTTCTCGTTGCATTTCATCATATTTTTCCTGCAAGTCATTCATTCTATCATAGGCCTCCATATTCCCTGAATGGAAGTTCTTCATTTTGCGGAATAGTATGCATCACAGGTGGTGAGTAGGTCATAGCGACTAGAGGAGCTCTTACAAAAGGTGGAAAAACATGAGTTGCATACTGATGAGTAGGCATCTGAGCTTCACAAGCAACATGACGGAGTATTTCGCCGGCAGTAAGAGGCGGGAACCAGGGCACTGAGCGCTGAGGAGCAGAGTGCTTCAGAGTGTCGGCACAAAACGTCCACTCAGGGACAGAAGAGGTAGATGTTTCAGCTCGAGTTTTGGCAGGAGGAGGAGGTGTTTGTGCTTGAGCATGTGCGGCTTCCATTGTCTTCATTGCTTCAGTCATTTCGTCCATCTTAGTTTGCATGGTTGTCATTGTCTTCATCGCTTCAGCCATTTCGTCCATCTTAGTTTGCATGGCTGCCACTTCTTCACGAAGCACTTGGTTTTCTTGTTCGAGATATTCCATCTTCTTCTTTACGACTGCCCAAGTGTAGTGAGTACGAGTAGACTGGTGGAGAATACGTCGGACCACTTTTGTAACGAGCTGACCTTTTATGGAAAAGAAAAATTTGTGTGAGACTTTGGATTTGAGACTATGAAATGCAAAATGATGTATGATGTTATGCAAAAATATACACTTTTTTTTATCGAAGGACTTATAAAAGCAGTTTTGTAAACATTATAACCGAAAGCTACATTGAATAATTAAAGTTCTACAAGATAATTCCCTTTCTAAGAGCAAAGCCAAGGGATAGACTCCAAAGTACATGACAGAGAGCTAGAAAGTAACATAAAAGATAGAACAAATGGGAAACTCTTAAGCCCCTGAAGTAAGCTAATCCTCGAAATCTGAATGCGGACCGTCAAACAAATCCATGGAATCCATGCGCTGCTTCTAGTGGTATGCTTTTTAAGCAGCCTGTCCTTCTCCTGGAGTAGATCATCTCTCTCGATCATTTGTTATCCTAATTTAAGAATCTCACTTTTCTGCTTTTTTATTTCTTTATCTCTATCTTCCACCATAAGCATAGCCTCATCATATTTCTTTTTCTAAGTGGCAACTGCTCGGTCTTTATCAGCCAATCGTTCCTTGTGCTCTCCCATAGTCTTATAGGGTAAGGATAAAGATGATGATGGTGGAGTTGTTGCGGATACAAGCCTCGGTACAGTGTAAGGCATCTGATTCTGGATAGCTTTACTGATGACCCACTGAATATAAAATCCATGCAGAAGATCATCCCTTTTTCCCAGTTGGTTCATGTTAAGTCTGTGAATACTACGCCAAGCTTGCACAAATTTCCCTCTTTTGCCCAGGTGATCATTATCATTGTAGTAAAACTCATTGATTAAAGCAAGGTTACTTGGTTTGGTTTTCATTGGGTATCCCAATTGATGTCAGGCGAGGACAGAGTTGTAGCTAATTACTCCCTCCATACCAATGAGAGGCACGTTGGGGTATTCACCACACATGATAATGGCCGTCCCGTCATCCCATATTGGATGGTACCAAACTATATCAGATGGTGTTAGGACCATGATTTTTTTAGACCAGGGGATACCTTCAAGGTTGGCTATGAAAGAACGGGGTTGAGGTATATGAGAAACGAACCATTTATAGAGTAAAGGTGCACAACAAAGGATAGCTCCACGACCCGCAAGCGTTCGATCATGGATGAGGAATGGTAAGTGTTAGCTAAAAGAGGTAGGGTTTGTGGTAAGAAAAACTTGGATGGAACGTATGTAGATAAAGTCAGGAATGTTCGGGAAAAGAATAAGACCATAGATGATCAGGGCTACGACAGAGTAAAAGGCATAATTGGCGTCTGCTTCCTCAAAAATGGAGGCTTGATCGTAAAGGAAATCGGTAGAGAAGCCTGAGAGACTCCCTTTGACTTTGACAATAAGATTATCTTTAACGATGGAGGCTCTAAGATGGAGGGCTTCAGCAATAGTTGAGTATTTAGGAGTAGGCTTAAGGCCACTAAAGGGTACTTCGTCAAACACGGGT
Organism: Medicago sativa; assembly: GCF_051527215.1. NCBI lineage: Eukaryota > Viridiplantae > Streptophyta > Magnoliopsida > Fabales > Fabaceae > Medicago > Medicago sativa. The sequence goes on along the minus strand of NC_140755.1, from coordinate 8,159,540 downwards.
AGACCAACCAAATAAGAGTACTCTTCCAAAGTATGGACAAGCTGATAGTCTGGAAAAGTAAAACAGTAACAATGACGATCATAAAATTGAACCAAAGTCTCCAAGACTCCTTTTGTAGCGCCTATGTTGAGGATATCAAGCAATTTCCCATAACGTTCGTGAAAATCGTCCTGACTAGCTACCTTTCTTCTAGCTCCCTTAATTTGGACACATCTAGTCTCTGGAAAGTATAACTCCTAGTGTTTCTCATAGGAATTTCCATCTACGATGTTTACAAAAAAAATTCTACAAGTCCTTTAACATTTAATGATGAAAAGAAAGTTTTATGAATGAATGCATGTATGCATGATTATGCTAAAATACAGAGAATACATGGTGAGGTTAGGTCCATAATGTTGGAGTCAATGGTAACGACGCCATTTGGTAAGGACTATGGTTTCATATGTACCTATATTTCGGGTTCTTCAAAGTCCTCAAAGTCTTTAACCGCTTCCGAATGTCATCGGGTTGCGGAAATACTTCCGGTCTAACAACGTTCGTAAGAAAGTCTCGTCTGAGTGTAGTATCGCGTATCAACTAAACCAAGATTACTCATGATTAGCCACCGCACTACGTCCTAAAAGGTCAAGAGGGGTTAAAGGTAACTAAAGTTTCTCAACTTTTAGCGGTCACTTGAAAATAACATGCCAAGTATATTTCGGGTTCTTCAAAGTCCTCAAAGTCTTTAACCGCTTCCGAATGTCATCGGGTTGCGGAAATACTTCCGGTCTAACAACGTTCGTAAGAAAGTCTCGTCTGAGTGTAGTATCGCGTATCAACTAAACCAAGATTACTCATGATTAGCCACCGCACTACGTCCTAAAAAGGTCAAGAGGGGTTAAAGGTAACTAAAGTTTCTCAACTTTTAGCGGTCACTTGAAAATAACATGCCAAACATGAATACTCATGCCAACATAGTATGTTTCCAAGATCCCTGAGTTGAGTGGGGTTATCACATGTGCCACAACCAAAATTCACTCTTGGCAAGGCACTATGATTATGCCACCGTCCTATCCTATTGTTTCTCTTAAGTTTGGGTAATGGACTTATCTCACCACTCACGTTAGAAAGAAGAAAGAAAGAAGGAAGAACATATATACACGTATTTCCATCTTTTATTCTTGATTTTATTTTTAAGTAAGTTATAGCACAAAATTTAAATAAAGCCAAGTTAGGCTCAACCCTCTTAGGGGGATGTCCCCAGTGAAGTCGCCATTTCTGTCGCGTCTTTTTTCGGAGGTCCAGGCTATTTGATTAGCGTTGACTCATTAATTTATTTCACGACTGAACTTTTATAATTTGTTCAAAAGAAAGTGGAAAAAGGTTCAAATACCACATTTTTAGAGATTAAGGGTTCAGGGGTTGGTTATATTTAGGGAAGGTGTTAGCACCTTAAATATTCGTAGTACTCTACGAAGAACCTCTTGATTTTATTTAACTTTGTGCTTAAACTTGCTTGTTTTTTAAAAGAAGGAATTAAAGTGATAAAAATAAAAGGAACATTTTTTATTTACATTTTTTATTGATTTGGAAGGACAAAGTTCTTTGCCTACATACCCGTGAGGGATCAAAACCTCGTAGTTCGGGGTAGAAATTGACGTTTGATTGGTTTTGTATTTTTTATTAGTTTTGAAAAAAAGTTTAAAATAAAAAACCCAAGTGGCAAATAAGAATTGGTTTGTATTTTTTATATTGAAAGAAAATAGATTCAAGGTAGAATTGAAATTGATTTGAAATTTGATTAAGAAAATAAAATGAACGATCACTCGATTGAAAATCAAGGTTTATTATGAAAATATTTTTGTGATTTTTGTTATTATTTGCATGTTTTTGTTGTTTTGAGAATAGTAAATTAAAACGTAAAATAAACTAAACGTGACAATAAAAATAAACTCTCGTGGATTTGTAGTGACGTTGGACCACCACATAATCCCTATCCTATTTTATTTTGTATTTTTATGATATATATATATATATATATATATATATATATATATATATATATATATATATAAAGTGGCAAGAAATAAAAGACACACACTCTCTCTCACACGCACACACACGTTTTCATTTATATTGTACATTGGCCCTAAATACATTCTATGCAATAAAAATAAATGACGGAAAATAAATATTCATGAATAAATAATATAAGTGTAGAATAACAAATCTAAACTAATAAAAATGCATGAGGAAAGAAAAAAATAAAAAAAATGAAAGAGAGCACGAGAAAGAAATAAAATTAGATAATGGGGGTGCAATAATGAAAAAAAAAAAAGCAAACTGGGCCACAGAGAGAGCAAGGGCGCGTTGGGCCTTGATGGAGTTTAGGGTGTAACGGGCTCAGACCGGTTCGGTTCAAGAGAACCAAACCGGTTCAGTGAGTATATAAAGAGTGTGAGGCCGGTTTTTTTTTCATTTGTTCATTTCCCTTCTCTCTCTTCCCTATTTTATCTCAAAACTGCTCTCTCCTCTCTCTTAGTTTCTTTGTCTTTTTCGATGGGAGAGACGGTGGCCGGAGGAAGTCCGGCGCAGTGGTCGGGTAGTTATCGCGGCGGCGCCACCGAGTCGGAGTTAAAAAACTACTTTTTTAAAAAAAAAAATTTACTAAAAGATTACTCTTTGCCTTCTCCTTTCTTTTTTCTCGTGACTGACTTCTTCACCCTCAACCTCTTCTTTATTTGATTTTTTTTTAAATATATAAAAAAAACTTAGATCTTGAAAGAACCATACCCTTGGATCCGGTTGTGAAAAGGTTTGTGAAGGGTCTAATATTGATTTCAGATTGGTTTTTGTGGGTACGGTGGCTGGATTTGTGTATTGTGGGATCGGTCTTGGTTTGGGTCTGTAACGAGACCGGTTTGGGTTTTGTGTCTGACAGTTAAATGATATTCGGGCTGCGGTTTGGTGTATGGTGATGATGTTGGAGGCCGATTGGGATTTATGGGTGTGTTGGATTGATTTGTGATTGTTGTTGTGATAAATCGATGGTGAATCGGTTTGATTTATTGCTGGGTTTAAGTGTGTGTTATAGGTTACGGCTGTGGTTGTTTTGACAGTGATATGAGTTGCTGGTTCTGGATGTTTGAAAAATTTGTGTGCTTTCTGACTTGAATTGAGACTGTTTGTTTTTTGTGTGTGAAATTTTGTTACTGGATTTGTGATTGAATTGAGTTTTTTTTGTGTGTTTTTGTGATGAATTTCGGCTCCCTTTTGTGCCTTTTGCTGCCTGGTTTTTATAGTACTAGGTTATGTTGGAATTATGAACAATGCCTTGCTTGAATTGGGGAGGAAAAAACCGATTTTGAGTAACTTGTTCCTGAGTCCGCGACACAGCTTGCATTTTCGGATTGCGACCATTTGGGATATGGATAAATTTTGGATATGAACAAATTTTGGACTTATCATAGTCATTTACACGTTTTGGACAATAACACAAAAAAAGTAATCAAAATAAAAATAAAAAGAGATAATAACCAAATAGAATAAAATTAAAAATAATGATTAAAAAACAAAGTTAAAAATTAATTAAAACATTTAAATAAAAGATGGAAATAAATATTAAAAATAAAAATTAAAAATAAAGAGAGAAGAGGGCCTGACTCGGAACCAAATAATGAGGTATTTTAAAATACCTCTCTGCCGCATTTTTCACTGAATAGTCAGAGACTGATCAGGATTGCTTTATGTTAAATCTATTTATTGTTTTGAATTGTATGAAAGCATGGAAAGGATCAATGCACTTTTTGAAATTGAGTTAACCAACTTGACCACATAAAGCCTACCCGTGAGAAGAGCGAGTATTTGATACCCCAATCTAAGCCAAATGAATCAAGTCCTCAAATATGAATTGTCAATATTCATAAGCACAATGCTCATTGAAATTGCCTGAAATTTTTCAAAAATCCAGTTCATGTTTGATTCACTTTAGGACTTTGATATTTTTACTTTGTTGAACCCTTAACCTTTTTGTACTTTCTCCCTTGCCTTAGGATTGGGGAACATTCAATTAGAGTTGTTGTGTTTAAGTTGGGGAGAAAGGGAGTTTTATTATGTCAAGTATCACGGTGAATCTTAAAGTAACCCGACAACATTGAAGTGTACATAAGGTAGAAAGTTACAAAATCTTGTACCTTTGAAAAAGAAAAATAAAAACAAAAAGAACAAAAAGAAGAAAAATAAAAAATAGAATAAGTTGTCAAGGCTATTGGTTAGTTTTTTTATCACCAAAGGTTTGTAATGATTGGTAGGGAAGTTTGTGGTAGGTTTGTAATGATTGGTAGGGAAGTTTGTGGTTTGATTGTTGATATAAAGAAAATTCCTCTATGCTCAGTCTCTTGATTTCAATTACCCCACATATGACATTTCTTTTGTAGCCCGGACAAGTTATAACCCTAGAAAGACCTTTTAATCAAGAACAGACGGGACCACTTTGACTTGAGCTTGCCCGGAAATAACCTCAATCTTGAGTTAAATAGTAACACCATTTGACCGGGCACAAAGTTCCTTTTCACAATCCGCTTGTCGTGATAGCTCTTCACCTTTTCCTTGTACAACTTTGAGGACTCATAGGCTTGATTCATCATTTCCTCTAGTTCATGCATTTGAATTTTCCACTTCTCTCCCGCTTGCTCTTGGTCAAAATTCAAAATCTTTAGCGCCCAAGACGCTTTATGCTCCAATTAAACCGGAAGGTGGCATGCCTTCCCATACACCAATTGGAATGGTGTGAAACCCGTAGGTGCTTTAAAAGCGGTCCTATAAGCCCACAACACTTCATAAAGCTTTAATGCCCAATCCTTCCATGATGATGACACGGTCTTCTCTAAGATTCTTTTGATTTCACGATTGGACACCTCGGCTTGACCATTGGTTTGTGGTAAGGTGAGGCAACCTTATGCTTGACTCCAAAGTGCTCAAGAGCTTTGGCTAATTGCGAATTGCAAAAGTGAGATCTGCCATCACTAATAAGCACCATAGGAGTTCCAAAGCGGGTGAAGATGTTCTTCTTATGAAATTTAATCACAGTCTTGCTATTGGCCTTTGGAGATGTGATAGCTTCAACCCACTTGGATACATAATCAACGGCCACTAAGATGTACTCATTGGCAAAAGAGGATGGAAGCGGGCCAACAAAGTCAATTCCCCAACAATCAAACACTTCCACCTCAAGAAGGCATTGTAACGGCATCTCATTCTTTCTTGAAATTGCACCGGTTCTTTGGCAATTATCACATTGTTGACAATGTGCATAAGCATCTTTGAAGAGTGTAGGCCAATAAAACCTGGATTGAAGAACTTTTGCCGCCATTCTTTGTCTATTGAAGTGTCCACCATTGGGTGAATTATGACAATGCCAGAAAATTTTCCTTGCTTCATCTTAAGCAACACATCTTCTCAAAAGATTATCCGCTCCGATTTTGAACAAATAAGGATCATCATAAACATAGTGAGTGGAATCATGGAGGAACTTCTTCTTTTGTTGCTAAGTGAAATCTTCCGGAATGATACCCGTCTCTTTATGGTTCGCCATGTCAGCAAACCATGGCCTTTCTTGCACCATTAGCAACTTTTCATCTAGGAACTCTTCTAGCACCTCATTCTCCTTCTTTGTCACCTCATTATTCACCAACCTTGAAGATGATCCGCTACCAAGTTCTCGGTCCATTTTTTGTCTTTAATCTCCAAATCAAACTCTTGGAGTAAGAGCATCCATCTAATGAGCCTTGGCTTGGAGTCAGACTTGGTGAGCAAGTACTTTATGATTGCATGGTCAGTGTATATAACAATTTTGAAACCAACAAGGTAAGAACAAAATTTTTCTAATGCGTATACAATTGCAAGCAACTCTTTTTTCGTTGTTGCATAATTGATTTGAGCATCATTTAAGACCTTCCTCGCATAATGTATAGCATGAAATATTTTGTCCTTCCTTTGACCTTAAACAATCATTGTCAAATTCAAAGGACTTATCTTTGTTGAGAAAATTGCTTAATGGCTTTGCAACTTTGGAGAAGTCCTTGATGAAATGCCGATAGAATCCGGCATGACCAAGAAAATTTCTAACACCTTTTACATTGACGGGTGGTGGAAGCTTTCCAATAACATTAACCTTAGCTTGGTCTACCTCGATACCCCTTGAAGAAATCTTATAACCAAGGACAATACCCTTGGTAACCATGAAGTGACATTTCTCCCAATTGAGCACCAAGTTAGTCTCTTTACACTGCTTCAGTACGATGTCCAAGCTCTTCAAACACAAGTCATACGATGATCCAAAAACCGAGAAATCATCCATGAACACCTCCATGAATTTACCAATCAAATCGGAGAAGATGGCTTGAACACACCTTTGGAAAGTTGCGGGTGCATTACACAAGCCAAAAGGCATTCTTCTATAAGAAAAAATACCAAAGGGGCAAGTGAAAGCCGTCTTCTCGTGATCATCCTAGTTCATGGTGATTTGATTATAACCGGAGTAACCATCAAGAAAGCAATAAAAGGATTAATCGAAGAGTTTCTCAAGAATTTTATCCATACAGGGCAACGAGAAGTGTTCCTTCCTTGTAGGTTGATTGAGTCTTCTATAGTCAATGCATATTCTCCATTCGGTGACGGTCCTAGTTGGGATCAACTCATTCTTCTCATTTGTGATCACTGTCATCACTCCTTTCTTGGGAACCACTTGAACTGGGCTAACCCAAGCATTATCCGAGATTGGATAAATTATGCCGGCTTCAAGTAACTTCACTACTTCCTTGCGCAACACTTCTTTCATAGTTGGGTTCAAGCGGCGTTGCGGTTGTGCTACCGGATTAAGGTTCTCTTCCATCCTTATCTTGTTCATGCAATAAGAGGGACTTATCCCTTTAAAATCGGATAATTTCCACCCATCGCTTCTTTGTTGGACTTGAGGATTTCCACCAACTTTGCTTCTTCATTGACGGACAAGAAGCTGCTAATGATCACCGGTTTGGTACCATCATTTTCAAGGAATATATATTTCAAATGTGATGGCAAGACTTTTAGTTCAACCTTGGCATCATCTTCTTTGGGTTCTTCCTTGGATTCCTCTCTTAGCTCCTCTAGTTCAGTTTCATGAGGAGGAATCTCCTTCAAGGAATCTAACTCCTTTAAGCACTCTTCAATCACTCTTGTTTCTTTGTCACCTATGGTATTGAGTGCATCCGTCAAAGCACTTTCAAGGGGTGTTCGGTTATGAAATTGCTTCTGAGTGGTCATGATGAATTCTTCGGTTGCATCCATTTTAAAGCATACGCCCTTGTCTTTTGAGTGCTTTATGGATTCACGAATGTTGAAAGCAACCTCTTCATCATCAACTTTAACCTTCATGATATTATCATCGAGGTCAACCATCATCCGGGCCGTTTGCATGAAGTTCCTTCCCATAAGTAGAGGCACATCCTCATCCTCCTCGATATCCATCACCACAAAGTCCGTCGGAAATACAAATTTATCAACTTTAACTCGCACATCTTTGGGCATTCCCAATGGTTTTGGGAAGGATTTATCGGCCAATTGCAAGGTCATCCTAGTCTGCTTGATACATAAGTCACCAACTCTTTTGGCAACGGACAAAGGCATGAGATTAATGCTTGAACCAAGATCAAGTAGTGTTTTACCAACATTGGTAGTGCCTATAGCTACCGGTAGAGTGACTCTTCCCGGATCTTGTTCTTTCTTTGGCAACCTCCGTTGAATGATAGCACTACAATTAGCATCGAGTTGGATGGTTTCTTCAACATTAATTCTCCTCTTCTAGGAAAGAATATCTTTCATGAATTTTGCATAAGCCAGCATTTGCTCCAAGGCTTCCGAGAATGGAATGTCAATTTGCAACTTCTTGAAGAGTTCAAGAAACCTTGAGTATTGCCGCTCTTTGTCTTTCTCAACTTCTTTCTTCTTTCCTTTCTCTCTCACCACATCTTTCTTCTTTCTCTCCATCTCATCTTTTTCAACTACTTCTTTTTTATCAGTTTTTCATTTTCAATTAAATCTCCTTTATTTTCTAACTCCACTTCCTTCTCTAGCTCTGCCATATCATCCTCATCTTCAAGTTTTTCAACAACCTTCCTCTCAACCTCAATATCATCACCTACCGCCTCACCAATCACTTTACCGCTCCTTGTTGTTATAGCTTTGCAATGTTCTTTTGGATTTGGTTGTGTATCGGCGTTGAATGCTCCTCCTTGTTGAGTAGCTTGAGCCAATTGTTAAGCCATTTGACCCATTTGTGTCTCAAGACCTTTGATAGAAGCATCGGTGTTCTTCTGGTTGGCCATAGACATTTGCATGAATTGGTTCAAGGTTTCATCCATGCTTTGAGGGAGATTTTGTTGTTGTGGGTTATTTTGTGGTGGATATTGGTATTGGTTGTTGTATGGTTGTTGGTAGTAGTTTGGTGGTGGTGGATAGTAGTAGTTGGGTGGTGCTTTCCATGGTTGGCCATATTGGTTCCCTCTTGGAAAGTTGTTGTTACCCGGATATCTCCCTTGATTGGAACTACCCAGATATTGGCATTGACTTGAACTACCGGCTTGTTGCCCTTGTTGTTGGTTTGTCCTTTCTTGGTTTCCCACAAAGTTTACCTCTTCTTCAAATGGTGGTGGACAATATCCGATGGGATGGTCGTCGGAACACAACTCACAAGCGTTTACTTGTGACAAACCTCCTTATTTTTGGAATTGGTCTAGGATTTGCTTGGGCTTGGCTCTCATATCTTTTTGCATTGCTTCCATTTGTTGAGTGAGGATTTTGTTTTATGCCAACACCGCATCACTAGAATCCAATTCAAGAATGTGGAGAAGAGTGTGGAGATACCCTAGAATATTCCCTAGGAGTAGAACCAGAGTGAGTATGAGTTGAACTAGAAGTTCCTGAATGTTGAGCCAGTCTGGCTAATCTCTTTTCTTCCCTTGTTTTAGCGTTGTTTCTACGAGCTGTTTTCTTGATTTCTGGATCAAACTGTTGTTGCTCTTTGGAAACGGTACCTCGCATAAACAAAGTTCAAAAAAGACTATACCACGTGGTTAGAAATAAAAAGGATAATGAATGATATATGTGTATATATGTACAAGAAAGAATTTTGTGCAAAATTGCTTAAAATGACAAAATTGTTTCGATATATTATTCCGCTACTCCCCGGCAATAGTGCCATTTTGATGTAGGATTTTTACATCTCATAAAATAATTTACACGTGAGTATAATATAGGATCGTTTCCAAAGGGAGTTGCGTATTTCATAAGCATTTTCACAATATTTATCACATTAAGTGGTTGGGTATAAATTGTTTGTTTGAGTAAAACTATTTTTTCTATTTGACATAAAAGTAAAACGAGAAGAGATAGGGCTATTTCGCTTGGGGTCAGAGATACTAACCAAGTGTAACAGCTGCAATCTCTCGATCAATTAACGGATTCTAGCTTTTTAAACGATATTATCACAATCACTCGACAATAACATTCGTGTCCAAATGATATCGTTATTTCTAAGGGATTGTTTAAATATAGATTTCCCAAACATTAAAACAATCACAAAGTCAATTGGATCGTTTAATCAACGATTTCCCAACCGATTAAATGACCCAAAAGCATTAAGTTCTAAATTAAAAGTGATTATCAAATATTAACATCTATGTCTAGAGTGAGAACTTAAGATAGATTGTTATTCTATTTCTTAAATCCAAAAGTATTTGTCAATATCATTTTGAATCTCAATAAAACATTAAACACAAGAATAACAACAATATTGAATAAATCTATATATACATGTATTCTAAACTACACTTTGCTTATGTGTCACCTCACCAAAACTCTCCCTTTCTAACAAATCTCTCATACTTATGCCATGTGGCTCTCTTTTTCAATTTTTTCCCTTTTTCTTTCACTATTATTATTTTGTGGTAGAATCATTCATCTATTTACTACACATTTATTTGTATATAATATTGATACATATTCACTAAGTTCTTTATTATGTTACTGTCAATTGTTCCACCGTACATCTTCTATTTTCTTCAATTGCATGTGTCTTTTTTCTTCATATACTTGCTACATGATCTATATATTTATTGACTTCTTTATCATGTAACTTCCAATTAATTTTTGTAACTCCTTACACTACTCATTGTTTTTTATTTATAACCTAAAAATTGGAAAAATAAAGTGCATCATTATTCACATTCACTCTCACCTTTTATAACCACGAATCCACCACTAACCTCACATTCATTTTCTACTCACTTTGACAATTATACTAAATCTTAGAGTGTTCACACAAGTTTACTACAAAGCTCCTCATTTTGTTTTCTTAGCTTAAAAATATATATATTTGTTTCTTATGTTATCCTTTCCATTTTAGTTTTGATGGTATTTTCATTTTTTTTCAAGCGTCGTATATATTTCTTTCTACTAATATTTTGTATTCTCTAATGGATATCCTTTGTTTGAATGCACATATGCAGGATTTGAAAAAGGAAGGGTTTTGTTGAATTTTTCATTGAAATTGAAGTATTGTCATTATTATTTTTTAATTTAACATTGTAATCAGACCAAGAATTAGCTAAACATGGGAGAATACATATAAACAATGAATATATTTTTTATTCTTTCTAATTCCAGTCGAGCATGTTATGTTTTTAATTAAACAATTTCTTCTACGAATTATTAACTACGAGGTCCGAGTAACTTATGGTAAAAACACACATCTACTCCGAAATCTAATGAAGTGCTCTTGATTTTCTTGAAATTGGAATGTCACATTTTGATAATTTAAAATGAAAAACATGCTAAATTTGGGTGCAGCTCATGGAATTGTTTGCCTACTCACATTCCTTTACACAAATTTCGGTATTATCTTATTTTAAGTAATAAATGTAAGACTTATTTCTCATTTAGTTGTTTTATTTTAATTAAGGTGTAAATTTCATTAGGAATATTTTGAGATTTGATTTAATGAAATCTATATTGATTTGATATATTTCATAAATATGAGGTAAAGGTGAAACGAAGAAGAGTTGCACACATCTACTTCTGGGAATTGGAGAGGCAAAATCACGTTTTGATAATTTGAAAGCAACAACATGGTAAATTTGGGTGTAGCTCATGAAATTGTTTGCCTACTCACATTTCTTTAGGGAAATTTCATTATTACTTTAGCTCATTAAATTGTAAGACTTATATATATCATTTAGTTGTTTTCTTTTAATTAAGGTGTAAATTTCATTAGGAATATTTTGAGATTTGATTTAATGAAATTTATATTGATTTTATATATTTCTTTTTTTTGTTTTGAAGAAGATTTTATATATTTCATTAATATGAGTAAAGATTGAATGTAGAAGAGTTTCTATCAATATATATAGCTATGTATGCATTGAGTACTCTAAATTTAAATGTTGTTTATGTGTCCCGTCTAAAAAACTTCTTTCACTCTTTCTTAAAAAATTTTGTCATGTTTATTCACTTCTCACTCTTTTTTCTCAGTTATTCATTTTTTTCAAGTCATATTACATATGTATATATATTTTCTCATTTATGAAAAGTTCCTAAGAATATTTGAAAAGTTACGTTATCATTAAAAAACACTTTGATTCAAGTTTATTATTAAAAAATAAAATATTGAGATTTGATTCTTAAAAAAAAATGTTGAGAGATTTTAGAGAGATATAATAGTGCCTCTAAAAATATATATAGATAAGAGTGAAAGATACGATTCAAGTTACACATTATAGTTTGCTTGATTAGGAAAAACACTAACTAAATTTATTAAGCAAAATTTAAATTTATTGTAGATAATGGTTAAACAAAATATATTGAAACCATTGTCTACAATATAAATAAATTTCTCTTTAATATGTTAGTATAATTTATTTTAAATTGGTTCATATTACTTAATTATTATAAGTTAAATATTAGATGTGCATTTGAAGACTCACAAGACAGTTACGAAATAACTACTTCTAGATTTGAATGTGACCAACTTTTAATGTAAAGAAAGGTGAAAGGATGCACCATTTTTAGTGTTTTATTGTGGATTTATTTTGAGTTCAACCATTTAAATATCTTCTTAGCGTTTCAGTTTCATACTACCTAATAACGACAGCATGAATTGATTATAAATATGCGTTATGAATAACTACTTAGTACAAATGAGTGTACGGAATTTCAATTTGAGAGGGTACGTAAAAGTTGTAGAAGAAGAAGAATTTTTAAAACTTATGTGATCTCATTGTGTATTTTTTCTTCTTCTCTGGAGTCAACGTGGGAGGATATTGCGGTGCATATAGTTTGTCTTTTTAACTGTAGCACACCATGTCCGTAAGAAAATTTAATTTGTCGTCAAACATATTTCATATGCTTCGTAAATACACCAATTTTATTCTAATAAGAAAGTTATTTTATACTTATCACTAAACATGCTAAAAATAATGTACATTATTTGTATATGTTGAAGATTAAATAGTGAAACTACATATAATCAAATTAAATTTTAATACAAATTATTTATGCCACAAAGGATTAAGATAAATAGTTATTAATTTTTTTCATTAAGAACCGTGATGTCATAAAGTGTTTGCGTGATACTTATGAAAAAGAAGTCATTTGATTTTTTAAAAAAATTAAGTTATTTTAATATTCTTTTATATAAAATAATATCATTGACTCAAGTTAGGTTGAAATTTGATAATATCTAATTATAATTTATATTTTTTTCTTTCCAAAATCTAAAAAATATATTAAAAGAAAGGGAAAATGAAAAAAAATATGATTCGATATAAACCAAAATCCAAAAAAATAAGAATCTTTTTAATAAAAAAGAATATTTGTTATAATTTACTGATTACCTGTATTTTTTTACTAATAAAGGTGAATGACACATCATCTATGTTAAAGTAATTTCTATATACTCTTTATATTCTTTATTCAACATTCACTTGACAAAGGAAAATGTTTAAAAATATTTTAATAGTTCTTCAAAGAAAGGTATTTTTAAACTCATTTTTTAAATCAAAGAATAGTCCAATAGACGATAATGTGATATTCCAAATTTCTTATTTTCAATACATCCAGAAAAACATTATAATCAAACTCGTCCAACGCACGGGTGATATACCTAGTAAGCTATAACCATATATTAAAAGATCAAAAGATTACATAATAGCTTGTTTGAATACCTCAAAACCACAAGAGTAGATGTAGCTACATATGTCTATGATAGCTTTGCAAAGGATGAATAAAAGATGAAGATTCCATGCCTAGATCCATGATGTCTCAACAAATCTTTGGTTGAATCTACTCTTAACTACCTTGCTTTGTGTTTCTCTCTCTAGAAAAGCCTTAGTTCTCTCTCTAAAAACCAGAAAAATGCAATAAAACAGTAATGGTATGGTTGGAAAGAGAAGAGAAAACTATTTATATGGGCTGAATTACGCTTAAGTGTGCACTGGTCGCTTAAGCGTGCCAGCAAAATATCTTCCTTTGACCATTGATGAGTTGCCACGTGTGCCTTATCTTCTGGAGATGAAGGGACTTCGCTTAAGTGTTCAAGAAGCGTGTAGGAAGTGTGCAAAAGAGTTGCTCTCTGGAACTTGCACGCTTAAGCATTCTGAGGTCGCTTAAGCGTGCTGCTTGAACTTTGGGGGAGCGTACCAAAAGTGTCCTGATAGCGTGTTGAATGGTTGGTTACTGGAACTTGCACGCTTAAGCGAGCTGAGGTCGCTTAAGCGTGCTGCTTGAATCTTGGAAGCGTGCTGGAAGTGTACCAATAGGGTACATTAACTTGCTCTCGACATTTTGTACGCTTAAGCGTGCTGAGGACGCTTAAGCGTGCTAACTTTGGTTCCTTGCTTGTCATTTTCTGCATAAGAGGGATGAAATTAGGCATATAAAACATAAATGGTGAAATTACAACAAATGATTGCTTTTCCTTAGATAACTTGCAGAACAAGTCACTAAAATGTCTATTTTAACACATGAATTATAATACTTTTGAGCACTTATCAGGCATATGCTTTGAAGGATTCTTTATCATTTTGGGTCATGGCCTGCAGTTCGTCTCTGTCTGGGTCCAAGTACGAGTTGTAGTTGTATTGCTGGACGAAAACCTCGCTCAAATCATTGAAAGTTCTGATATCAGCCTTGTTTAAACCCATATACCACAATAGTGCGGCACCAATCAAGCTGTCTTGGAAATAGGGGATAAGGAGCTCATCATTATTAGCTTGAGCAAACATTTTTCTTACGTACATCACCAGATGAATCTTAGGGCGAGTGTTCCCTTTGAACTTCTCAAAATCAGGGACTTTGAATTTGGGTGGTATCACAACATTGGAAACCAAGCAAAGATCGTAAGCATTTTTTCTGAACAGTTCTCTCCCATGGAGAGCTTTCATCTCTCGCTGTATCTCATTATATTTGTCTTGCAAGTCATCCACTCTATCATGTGCTTTCACACTTTCGGCATGGAAGATAGGTCCATGGTTTTGTTGAGTAGTGTGAATCAAAGGTGATGAGTAAGTCATAGCAGCTTGTGGGAATGGAAGACCGGTTTTAGGGATAGGCGTCGTCTGTTGCACAAAAGGAGCTTGAACCTTAGAGACTACGGGATAGAATACTTCACCAGAACTTAAAGGTGTGCTCTAGAGATAACCCTTAAGCATAACATGTTGAAGAATACTGGCGAACATTGTTGGAATCGGGGTAGTGGAAGCAACCGTCTGAGCTTGAGTGCTGACAATAGGAAGAGATAATGACAGCAAAGATATTAAGTTCCTTTTTCTTTTAGAACTTTTTCATATCTTTTTGAAAATCATAAACAACAGGTACATTTTCTTTGAACTTCTGAGTAAGAGAAGCATACATCAACATCCGTCTCAAGAACGTTTAAACTCTGCAAGATAAACATGATCATCTAACGTGGGAAGACCTCTGTCGAAAAAAAGACCTCGCTAAGTCGAAAACCTGAAATTGAGGCTTAGGCAAAAATGAGCGTCCCGATGGACTGAAAACCCGAAAGGGCGTTCCAGGCAAAAATTAGGGACATACAAAAATAAAAAAGAAGAAATAATATATTCCCGGTGGACTGAAAACCCGAAAGGGCGGTCCAGGCAAAAATTAGGGGAATACACAAAAATACATATTCCTGGTGGACTGAAAACCCAAAAGGGCGGTCCACGCAAATATTAGGGATTCAAAAAATAAAGAGAAAGAAAAAAAAACAAAGACATAGACATCACAATTCAAGTGGGTCAAATGGAAGAATACACCTTATGTTGGTTTATAAATTGTGACTTCTGCCAAACTCTTGATTGATGGGCTTTATCCCAATGTTTTACAAATCGAGAGTTTACCTCAACTCGTTTTACCTAGGTAAACTCGACTCGTAACTACAATAATTTTACATACAGGTTCATAACTACAATAAAAATAAATAACAATGAACTATGACATAAAATTTATCAAACAATACCAACTTAAACTATCACAAATATAATAATAAAAGTTTAAACAAGACAAATTACGTAAACTTAACTTACCATTTTTGAACATTGTTGAAGTTGTTTTGAATTTGTTTTTTGCAAGCATCCATCGCCTCATAAATGTAACCCATGGCGGGTTTTTCTTCCGAATCCACTAAATGAAGCACATTCATTAGAGGAGCTGCAGTTTTGAGGCATACACCAATATTCTTCCAAAAACGTTGATCCAAGATACCAGATGCCATTTTTTTTCCCCTCTTCTGTAGTTGCAAACCTGCTAGATTTCCAATCATTCGAGTCAAACATATTAATCAACGATGCTTTGAGATCATTGAGACATCCAATAGTCAAATATGCAGTGGCAAATCTTGTCAAAGCAGGCCTAATCAAATCCCTCCCATTTGTGAACTTCCTCACCATGGTAATTAGCATGGTTCTATTGTAGATATAAGTAGTGAACTTTCTTGCATTCTTTATAGTGACATTGTGAATTATTATCTCTTTTTCAAAATCCTCAAGTATCAAATCGATACAATGGGCAACACAAGGAGTCCAGAACAACTTTGTTCGCTTCAGCATCAACAATTCCCCACCAGCTTTGAAATTTGCAGCATTATCGGTGACAACTTGGATCACATTATCCTCTCCAACAGCATCAACAGCATCATGTAACATCTTAAAAACTTTATCAGCTGTTTTGGAAATATCAGAAGTGTCCAATGAATATAGAAAAACTGTCCCCTTAGGACTGTTCACCATAAAGTTGCAAATTGAACGTCTTTTCCTATCTGTCCACCCATCAGACATGATTGAACAACCAGTTGTCTTCCACTCTTCCTTATATGTGTCAACAATTTCATTAGTTTTATCCACTGCTCTTACCAATATAAGAAGGAGGTTTGTAGTCAGGTCCATATTTTCCAATTGCCACACACATTTTTGCAAATGCTGGATTTTTTATACAGTTAAATGCAATCGCACTTGTGTAGAAAAACTCTGCAACAGCATCATCTGCCTCCACCTTTAAGGGTTTTTTAGCAATAGCATCAATTTTGGTTTGAGTCCCGGAAGCGGTAGCTTTCCCCTTTCCTTTTTGCTGAGGCTGAGAGACTTCAAATGCCAGATTTTCAGTTACATTACCCTGAGCAATTTCAGCCATTTTTCGTTTCTTCTCTGCTGCCTCTTCAAGAGCTGCAACCCATTTCAACATTTCCATTTTCGCTTCATCTGACACTAGTGCACAAGGTCCAGAATCATCACTAGTTCCCGCAAGATGATGCTTGAATCTATAAATTCCACCAGAGATGACTTTTGCGCAAAAACTACATTTAACTTTCCTAGCATCACCATGAACATCTGTTCCATATTTCCACCCAATATCAGTCCTATTACCCCTAATATTTTTCCTCCCTCTTCCTCTAAATGAAGAAGATGATCCACATGCACTTATGTTCCTTTCAAGTCCACCACCATTACCATTCTCAGAAGAAGCCATAGTTGTGAACCTAGAAACCAAACATAACCTAATTTAAATAACAAACTTTAACAAGCTTCTGAATATTAACAAACAACAATCATTTATTTAGAAAAACACTACAAGCAGTAATAACACCGTTATTTAGAAAAAATGCACATTCACCAATTCACGAGATGCCTAAACCAGTAACAGTGTAAAACCGCTATTTAGAAAAAAATGCAATCTATGATTCTATGTTAATACTTAATAGAAATAGAAACAGAAATAGAAACCTGATGATTAAAACCCTAACAACTATTTACAAAAGATGCCTTTTGAAGCTTTGATGAGAAAAGAAACAATAAAGGAAAGGAAAAAGAGAGTCTAAATTTGAAGTACCTTTTGAAGTTTGAAGCTCTGTTTTTTCGTTCAAACTTCAAACAAACAAGATTATATGCCTTCTAATCTTAACGTTCTCTACAACAGCTGACAACTAACACCACCACGGCACCACCACAACCTAACGTTTCGGCCGTCGGAATCGGAGTTTCGACCGTCGGAATCAGAATTTCTTGTTTTCCATCGGAAACCTAACGTTTCATTGCTCGCCTGTTCTTGAGGACTCAGAGAAAATGAGATGAAAAGTTTCACTTCAGTAAGTTGAAACGTGTTGTAAAACTAGAAAGTAGAAATGTTTCATTTGGGCTTGAAAATAATGGGCCAAAAAAATGGGCCATCTTTAAAAAAAAAGTAGGATTAAACTCGTAAAAACGGTAAACTCGCCCGAGTTTACACGAGTTTACTACGTGTTAACTCGGTCAAACTCGTCAAACTTTACGATTTTACCAGAAATCGAGTTTACCTCCGAGTTAACACGTTTTTGGCACCTAAACACGTAAACTCGGTAAACTCGCCGAGTTGACACGCGATTTGTAAAACATTGCTTTATCCCCAAGAAATGGCGACCTCTGCCAGACTCCTGATTGTGGGGCTTCATCCCCAAGAATTGCTTTACTTCACCATCAACTGATACATCATACTAGGATTTACCCCATCAGTGGTTTGATTCTTCTCCAATGGTATCATCCCCAATGAAGATTGCTGAGTGTTTGTACTACGATGTCGGTCCATTTCCCATCTTACGTATCCAGTCTTGTCACGTCAAGTTCACCAGTTATATATAGTCATACAGTCGTACAAGTTGTACAAGTTGTACATTCGTCTAGAGAAAGACCGGTCGCGTCTGTTTGGCGCGTGTAGTGCACTCTCCCAGCAAACCACTTCTTTTGCGCCATATCATCTTCAGCTTGGCCCACCATTGTCCCATTCAACATGTTGAAAGCTTTCACCATCTCTCTCTTCCACCTCACTTGCATTCAACTTTCAACACAACATTGCAATGGTTTCAACTGTTGAAAAGCTGCTTCAATACCACCATTGTAAGTGGTCTTATGTTTATTGTACCGACATATATTTGCAAATTGATATCTAATAAAATACTATTACATGTTCCATCAGGAAAAAAAACATTGATAGTTAAAAACCATGCACAACTGAAGATGGTCTGACATGTGTTTATAAGTGGAGGCAATCTTCACATCACAAGCTAGTTTTGTGGGGTTGTGTTAGGTCCAACCACGATTTCTAAGATGATATCCTAACCTCCGTTAAGATACATTGAGTCACCTGCTATCAGGTTTCCGCTATCGGCTACCCACCATTTATGTCTACGAACCAAGTCCAGTAGTGCTGGTCATGAAGGGGTGTATTAAAGAGTCAATGTAGCTTTAACATGTGTTTATAAGTGGGGGCAATCACCTCATAAGCCGGTTTTGTGAGGTTGTGTTAGGTCCACCATACCCACCCATTGTTTATTGTTTATGTCCACAACCAAGTCCAGCAGTGTTGGTCGTGAGGGATGTTTTAAAGAATCTCACATCAGACAAAACATAACATTAACATATGTTAGTCTCAATCACGATTTCTAAGAGCTATGGTATGAGTTGTATATGTATACATACAAATTAAATTAAAGATATATTTAACCTCATTATAAAGATACATGTCATAAGGTGTAGTAACCAAGCAAGTAAAGTCAACCACAAGAACAACTCCAACATTCAGCACAAAGACAGCAATGGGATCATTTTTCTCCTCCTTAGTCGGCAGTGGCCCCGTACAGTCATCAGAATCATCAGAGAGTTCTTCCGTCAAGACCTTCCACTCATCTGCTCGCTGGCAACTTCACTTCAACGAACTCAAAGATTCTCCTCGTCTCGTAAAACCCATATCTCTTTAGATCTCAATAATTTTAACCATTTTATTTTTCTATTTTTTGGATCTGAAATTCTGAATCCTTTTGATTTTCTGTTTGTGAAGGTGGTGATTGATTTCTCTGCTACATGGTGTGGACCTTGTAAAATGATGGAACCGATTCTTCAAGCCATGGCTAATGAATTCACTGATGTTGAATTCATCAAAATCGATGTTGATGAATTATCGGTAATAATCTTATCCCCAATTTGATGAACTGTTGTGTTTTTAATTTCTGTAAAAAATTTCGCACCCACACTTCGGAGAGAAGGCTTATCACACTCGTGAGCATCTCATACAACACTTACACATGTGATCACATTCAATTCTGTTATTTGTTGCAATGGATGGAAACTAGTACATTTCTTTAGATGTTTTTCGTGTGGTTCTTAACTAAAAAATACATTTTTGCCTGCTATAATAAACTTTGAGAAAATCATGAGTAGTTTAATTCAGAATTATACAAAAAGCATTTAAGGAAATCCACCTAACCTTTTTCCTTTTAAAATTTACTATTATCATGTCTTGTCCATGTTAGACCGTATGGTCAAAAATTGATTCACTCGGAGTCGATGTGTCATTATTTGCATCAATGCTTTGTAGCATATTTATTACGTGTTTGTATTGTATCATAGTACAATACTAACACATGATTACATTCAATTATGTCATTTTTACAAATTATTATCGGTGTAGATGTGTTAATATGTGTTATTGCTTCTTAGCATATTTATAATGTTTTAATTTTTGTGTGGTTTTTTGGTGGGAATTATAGGATGTGGCACAAGAGTTTAAGGTGCAGGCTATGCCAACGTTTGTGTTGTTGAAGAATGGGAAAGAGGTTGATAAGGTTGTTGGAGCAAAGAAGGATGAACTTAAAAACAAGGTTCAAAAGCACAAAGCTTAGATATGTATTTATCTATCTTTTATTTTATTTTTCAATGATAAAGAAAAACTGAGTATAATCTTATCACCATGGTGATGATGATAAAGTTGTATAATTTGAATTTGTTGGGTTGACTCACCAATATGATGTTGTTCATTGGATAGTTTAGCAAAATTGATGTATTGAGTAAAAAAACAGAAGCAAAATTGATGTATTTGGCATGTTTAATCATATGATGATACTGTGAATGTGATCTGGAATTGTCAATTGCAACTGTTTTGGAGTGTTTAGGCTGAAACCCTCTGTCCTGTTTTGGAGTCTTCTTGTCACTTGTTTCGCGGAAATTTCTCCATATAACTTAACTTTCTACATGTTTCCAACAATTGATTCATAGGTCAAAAGTGAGTGACCCACATCATATCTGCTCAAAGTTTTGTTTTAATTTTGTAACAAATATGTTAGTATGGTTAGTTTTAAACTATTACTTTTCTCACCTTATCCATTTCTCATTTTTTTACGAAAATGCTCATGTCATTTTCAGATTTTATAATCCGAATTGAGTTTTCTTTCCCTTTGTTTTGGGGTGGAAAATTGAGTTTTTCACCAATTCGGATTTTATAACTTGAATACCAAAATAATAAAATAGGTGTGTTTCTTGCTTTTTTCGGATTATAGAATCCGAACACCCTCTAAACACCATTGTTTAGAGAAAAAAAAAGTAGTTTCTCGATCACAAAAGGAAAAACAATTCGGATTATACCTAACTCTCAACTCTCAACTCTCATCCGTCTATTTTAGGTCATTGTTAGCTGTCTCTGGTGAAAATTTTGGTTTTCTGGCTACTTAATATGGGAACTCCACCCTCAAAAGCTAAATTCTTTCGTTTAGACCGATATTCTTTTTCTTTTTTAAATTTTCATATTAAAAATAAAATCCGAAATTTAGTTTTATTTGATTTTTATAATTTTTTTGTTTGTATTCTTATATTTTTTTTATTTTATTTGACATGTTTTTATTATTTTTTACTTTTTTTTTTTGTTTTTAAAAGCAAAATTCATAACTACCGAAATGAAAGAGATTCTGATTGCTATTTATGTATAAGCATTTTTTGGATTATATAGTCCTAACACATCCAATCTACGTTTGGCTTATATAATCCATAACTCTGGACATTTTTGTAAAAACAAAAATAAGACGCATGAGAAGGTAATATGGTGAGAAAATAATCGTCAAATGTGGCGCACACTTTTTATAACATGAACATTTTCTTAAAAAACATCTAAAAAAAAACCTGTCAAAAAAACATTTCTCCACATCAAAAGAATATTTCAGTTAAAAACCAAAATAAAACATTTACAATTATTTTCCAGCTATTCTCACATTCATAAACACTTTTGATTAGCGATTATGATTTATCGTTATATTATCCGTCACTCCAGTATTTGCTTAAATGCCAAAATTACCAAAGGAGAAAAATTTAAATGTGAGAAGCAAGTTTAACCACACGTCTATAAAACCACATGATTTTGAGTACATATTCCATGTACATCAAGAATATGAAGAGCAGAGGGAGGAATGAAGAGCATTTTACAAGTTTACTATTTCCCATTAGAATGGGCATGCTTATGAAAAGGCCAAAGATTTACTAGACGCTCGAGTACGCTTTTTGAGAAATAGCCGGAGAAACCCGCGGGTGTTGCTGGTGGAGGGAAGTCTTCTGCAGGCATAGCAAATGGACGAAACATCATCTCCATTTTTTCTAACGTGAGACATGAACCTATTTCTTGTAGCCTTTCAGGACCCATAATAGGAAGTGTGTGTTCCTGATGTAACGAAGCAGCTTCACTGTCATTCTTCTGCAAACCATAAAACAGAACAGAAATAAGTTAATGAAAAAAAATTCAATACATAATCTGCATACTGATACATTCTTCACATGAAAAGTTGTCAAGAGAATGAAGTTATGTCAAGAGCATGAACTAAAATCCATTGCACATTGATATGTCCTATGAGCAGCATGTTTATGGCTTGAAAACATCTGATTTAGATCCCTTTGTTACAAATTATACAAAAGGGATTTTGATATTCAATAATCTAGAGATTGATTTTGTAGAAAATAGAAGCTATTTTGTACTTGTTTACCATGATGAAAATCACTTTAATCAATCAACAATGATTTTCAAGAGAATCTACTCAAAACATCTCATTTGAAACAGTTTTTAATTTTTATTTTATTTTATTTTCAGATTCTCATTTTCTAAAAAATATGTTACAAACAGATGAATACTATTAAAAGTAATTAATTTTTAAATTGGTGATATTATATTTTTTTGAACAAGAAATTGGTGATATTTTTAACAACAAAAGTTGCAACATAAGTATCCTTTTAAACCTAGGAAGGATAATGAATGAATTTCACTCTCTTATTTTACACACCAGATATTGTAATGGCAAATGAAGAGAGTTCAAATCCACCAATCTAGATCTCTTATTAGGCAAACCAAATAAACTGTATATCATAGTTAAGTATTTTTAGACTTACCTCCAGTGGTGATAAATCAGCCCCACGACTGAAGGTCAGCTCAATGCGGAACCTTTTCGGATCTTCTAAAGCCACCTATAATTTGAAAGTCAAAAGTCATTTTTTTAATTAAAACTGCGTACTAACATACACTACAATATTCAGTAAAAAAAAAAAAAAAAAAAAAAGCATACATTACAATAACACCTGACAATTCATTATGCCTTTGAAAATATTATAATCATTCACACTTAAAAGATTATTGCTTTCAATTGGAAAAAATAATTAAAGTCATCAGAAGTCATGAAGCATGAATTTATCTGCATTTCTTTCCAGATAAAAAAAAAAAAGAATAGATCTGCTCAAATCGTGATCCAAATAAATCTCTTTCTATAAATCTTGCCCGCATAATTGCAGAATCATCTTTCTCCTCAAATTCTTTGTTTTTGATCCCTTTTCTTATGTGTTGGGTTTGGCCTGCTTACTACAAAACTGACTTGTAAGGTGGAAGACTAGAAGCATTTTCTAGGCCATATCACATTTATAGGGTTTTAAATACAGAGAGAAAAAAGAGAATAAATAATTTGAGTTAGGAATATGGTTCCATACACTAAATTGTTGTGAATTATACATACTATATGATACGAATTAAAGTGGCTGTGGGTTCTCCTAATTACTAATAGCATCACTCCTATACCCCTTGTCGCCAGCACAGTTCACCTAAACTGAAACACTACATTTCACGTAAAGAACTTGATTGTCCAACCTTTGGGAAAAAAATCATCAAGCTATCAATCCCAGCCACTAAAAGGCCTAAAATAACCAGCAAAAACACACCCCACCACACTAAGTCCTCTGTAAGGCTTCAGACATACTCTGCCTCCTCTCCAACTAAACTTATTCAATCAAAAGAATAAACGGAATTAAAAGAACTAATATAGTGTTGAGCAGCAAGTAATCACAACAGGTAATTTACTAATGCCCAACTAGTGTTTAAATGTTGAATATTGCATTAAATAATTAGATATGTCGATTGGGCAAAATTGTAAAAAATACACCACCTCTGTGTTTTCAAACATCCTCAGCACAATGTAACTCATGTAGTCAAGCTCTTTTGTTTTGAACAGGCGCTCTAGAGCATTGTAGCAAACAAGACTATCTTCTTCTTGAAGAGATTCATCCATATTACAATAACGAAGAACATTCATGAGTGAATGAATATGTGATTCCTGACAACAAAAATAGTAAGTTAAAGAAATGCAAGCCTTTTCTGCCAATAACAAGAAAATTATTTATCTCTCTACAGTAAGGCCCAGCAAAGAATAAAAATTTGGGAAAATCAGAAGATATGATATTCATGTAAAACATTTTAGTTTGGTAAAAATAAACCACAAAACGTGTATATGTAATGAAAATCATTTCGTGATTATTGAATGAGCCAAATAGGAAATAGTTTTGCCAACAATTCACTAGGGAGAGAGGGGTTTACAAGTAAATTTCTTTCGAGGGTTTATAACATAGCAACACAGCACTCACCGATGTGAAGTATAGGCGTGTTCGCACGTGGCGGTCAGGTGTCTTTACATTTGCATACCTGGGAGAGAATAACAATATTAGAATACAACATAATGTTCTACCCAAAAAAGAATACAACATATGGACAGCAAAAACTGAAGACAGGATACTTACTTTGGATCCAAACGATATTTGGTCTCTTTATCATCATCATCATCTTGGTCCATTGATATATCGTTCAAAGTGATGGATTTTCTTAATTCATCATTCTTATTTAGATGTTTTGGCTTGGCATCTGTATTTTCGTTTTCAGTTTTTGGGAATGATGAATCGTGGTCTTGGTTACTCTTTAACTCAGCAACACTAATGGCTTCCTCACGGGTATTCCTCAGATCAATCAAAAGTTTGCCTAATAATCGACGTGCGATCTGGATTGAAAAGGCACAAACAATTAAAACAAAGCATCAAATCGGAGTAAAAGTGTGTTCATCAAACAATATCAACTGAAAGAAACTTAAAAATATGGTTAAAAATTTGAACTTACATAATATACAGGTATTAAGTTCTTGTTTCTTACTTATGTTATGTCATGTTTGGTGTAGGGAATGACAATTTCATTCCTTGCTTTATTAAATGGGATGTGTATTCTCATGATATTAGCAAATAAAAAGCTTCATTCTACAGAATGAAGAATAATGACTGTTCCCTCATACGGAGGTAAGAACGATGATATACTTTATTAGATGGAATGGGTATTCTCATGTTTGTTTAATAAGTGTTAGTGCTTAGTCTTATGTATCAAACCATGATCACAATTCAAAGGTTTTACTTTTTATATTCTCTCCTTTCATATCTATGAACCTAGGAAGAAGTGGTCATGTCATCTAGTAATTTTCATTTTCATTTTCATTATATGAGGTAAAATTAACCAACCATTTATCAATGGAAGATATTCTTACTATTAATCAGGGGTTCACTTTTAAAGAAGACTGAACGTGAAATTATGCAGACACAGTAAGGGAACTCTTTAAAGATTTGTAATATTGAAGGCAATTTGCAATACTCCTTACAGCTGGAAGTTACCTTTGAGCCAATCTTCAGCTTCTGACTGGGATTAATTCCATATTCATTTGGTATTACACCATCAGCAAGTGCCTGCAAATATGGAGGCGGTGCCACAGAGAACGTGGACAAATAGAATTCATCAGTAAAGGTTATGTAATATATAGACAAATATCATACTTTTCTGTTTTATTTCAAAATACTTATAGCAAACACTTCATAATTTTATAAGAAATGTTTGTCTTGAACTGGTTCAATCAATTCTAGTTGAGCATGGATTTTCCAAACGTAACATACCTGAGCAACTTTAAAAAGTTCATCCAATCCTTCTAGTTTAAGATGTGCATTGTGCAAGACGTCATACCTGTAATGTGCAAGGAAATGTGAAATTCTCATAAGGTAATAAGAGAAGCTACAGATTTAAATGAAGCTGACAATTTTTTTTTTAAATTTGTAAAACGAAGACTGATTTAGACTAATAAATCTTAAATGCCCAGTCACAACTCAAATACTAAATATTGGCTTGAGGCTCGTATAAAGCTGGACAGAGGGCCAATGTAAAAAGAATAGACCTGGAGCAGAAAAAATATACAGCAAAGTAGGATAAAAATTTTAAAGAGACCGAGAGAGGAGGAGGAGGAGGGGGGGGGGGGGGGGCAGTGATCGAACACTATGAGAACTGGGGCTATCACTCAATATTTAATCATCATTAATTAAAGCTGAGATGTTGCAAAGTGCAAAAACCCTATTTTAAATGAAATTCAGAAATTAAATATGCAAAAAATTAGCCTTGTAGAACAGTCCAGTTGTTAACTTGCTCTTGGTTTTTTCTTCCCAACAATGTGATGCTAAAAATAAAATTAATTAACAGCTTCATCTTAAATTTGAATCTGAAAAATGATAAGCATACATTTTCCTTTTACTAGAACTTTTCAAATACTTTTGCAAAATCTTTCAAACGAGCTGAACTCTTGGTTCTCTAATATAACAGAAAGAAACAAAAGACATAGCATCACATTACATCCCCTTGAAATCTAAAAACAGGTTCCCAGAAGCTGACATTCATTAAAACCTAATAAAAGAAATAACTTACTTGCATGAATCATAGACGTCGGGAATTTGGGTGATGTCAAAGCGCCTGTGCAAGTAACACACCATTTAAGTGTCATCCACCACATTACACACACTCGCAAAATGAAAAATGAAGGCATAATGACTATTACATGTATGGCATAGGAATAGTATTCATAATAGTTTTGTTAATAAATTGTCACTGGAAAAAGTTAATATGAAATTGAAACTAGAAATAATTGAAAGCATTGTAATTAATGGATGAAAGTTAGAATGGTTTCGTGAAAACATACTACAAGGTGAAAACTAAAGCATGCACTACAAGGTGTCCATATGCAAATCAAAAGGGTTTGTAATAAGTTTCGTCTTCACAATGTAACTAGTTTTAAAAAAAATCCCAATGTGAAAGCTTTCCATCATGTATGTAAGTTAAGTTACTTCGCATAATGTAACTAACCCCTTGGCCCTTTCTATTGTACTAATGGTACTTGAAGTAGCCTTTTGTCTCCTAATGTCCAAAATAGAATAAAACCAAACAAGACCAAATCAACAATTGGTAAATACTTACTCCTTCCGTTCATTATACAGGTCTCTTTCAAGCTTTTTCCACCGAGCATACATTAAGAGAAACCCTTCACTTCCACAAGGTAAGCCAGAAGCTATACGATCAACATCAATATTTGTCTTCCCAAGTGCTCTTGCTTGGTCATAAGGAGGAATAACATCATATAAGCTAGTTTCTGTCAGTTTTTCATTTTCATCCTTGGCAAGAAGTCTTACTTGTTCAGTAACCTTCTTAATCAAACTTACCTATTTGTGAGAGACACAGGGGAAATTGGATTTAAAAAGAAAAAGATTTAGTTGCATATTTACAAAAATGGTTTCATATTATATTAATAGTAAAAGCCTAGAATTATAATGGGTTAATTATGTTTCTAGTCCCTATAAAATAGCGACCTTGTAAGTTTAGTCCTTACTTAATTTTAATAGCATTTTTAGTCCCTAATTTTGTTTTTTTGCCCTGAGTATTAGTCCCTACTCAATTCAAATTTGTTTAATTTATGCTTAAACTCTTAAATTTTTGAACAATTTTTTGCAGACATGTTTAGAACATTACTAAAAGTTCCTCCGCAAAAAATTATCGCAAAATTTGATTTCTACATCCAGATTTTATTATTTTTTATCTTTAACTTTTGTCGTTTTAAAAAATTCATATTTAATTCATTTCATGTCTGAAAATTCTAAATTTTAGTAAACGAACCTTTCATAGTGTTCTAATCTTGTCTCAAAAAAATCGTTCAAAATTTTAAGAGTTCAAGGATAATTAATCAAACTTTGTTTTAGCAGGGACTAAAATTATAAGTAAATTTTTTTTTATAGGGACTAAAAATGCTATTAAAATTAAGTAAGGACTAAACTTACAAGGTCGCTATTTTATAGGGACTAGAAACATAATTAACCCAATTATAATTTATTGCAATTATAGTTTATTGTTGTGCCACTTTATCAGCATTATGGGAACGGATATCTTATTTTGCAAAAATGTATGCCATTAAGTTCTTGCCCATTATTTGAAGTTACATTATTCAACAGCTTTCCACCTTTGCTCTATGAAGTGGCTATTTTGTGATAGGAAGGGATTAGTAAACTACTTTAAAGTTAAGTTTTCTTGCTTATAAAATGTTGCTAGGATCACAAAGTAAATTAAAAATAACATCTCAAGAACGAAAATTATTAATGTTAAGATAGGATCAAAGTAAATTAAAAATAACATTTCAAGAACAAAAAATATTAATGTTAAGATATGATGTAACCAATAGAATATTTGATTCAGATGTTATCTCAACAATAGGAATTAAGACTTTCATGTTCTCATCAATGTTGTTAAATCAACACAACACAAAAGCTAAAATGAAGTTAAATACTCGAATCACCATAAAGAATCAGACATCGGTCAACATATACCAAGTATATATCATAAGAGAGCCAGATTAATTTTTTCAATTCAAAAAAGAGCATTTTAGCATCCCCTCTGAATCATGAAGAAGGAGGTCACAGACATGATGCATATCAATATTTACGAAACATTACCAATTTGGGAAGCAATTCTGATGCATTGGGTGGCAATCCAGCTCCATCAACCATCCAAGAAAATTCAGGTAATTCATCACTATGAATAGTCTTTGAACTAGAAGTAATGATTTCATTCAGCCGAGCCTGCAGAGTATTTGAGCATAAACCACTTCAATTTACCATCACAATTGAAACTAAATTATCGAAACATAACATCACAAACCTTGGCTTCTTTCATTTCAATACTGGCATTGTCAAGCCCATCCAACATAGAGGAGTCCTTGCTAACAAGGGAAACCTGAGATCAAATTTCAGTTAAACTAAATCCAAAACAGAAAACAAGGTCAAATATAT
Source organism: Medicago sativa (assembly GCF_051527215.1). Taxonomy (NCBI): domain Eukaryota; kingdom Viridiplantae; phylum Streptophyta; class Magnoliopsida; order Fabales; family Fabaceae; genus Medicago; species Medicago sativa. The sequence continues at coordinate 8,130,750 of NC_140755.1, read as the reverse complement.
TATTCAGGGAAAAAAAGAAAAAAACAAACCAGAATTGGAGTTAGCTGCCCTTCAAGATCAAGAAGACCTTTGGCGAATGCGGCCGCAGACATCTGTCAACACATACCAAGGCATTGTCAGGAAGACCTTACAGATGACGCTCTTTAAGACAGATTGTGCCAAGTGCAAGTAGAAACAAATCTAGGTATCAAACAAATAAACTGCAAATAAACAACTTAGGCCTTATTTTGATAGTGGGAATGGGATGGTTAGAGAAATGTTGCCCATACCTGCACACGACCCTCATCAGAGCTGTAAATCTTAAGATCATGACGATATGTACTATGGAGGCGAAGCAGGCCTGTACCTTCTCCTGCAATGAGAGATGTGTTAGGAATGAAGACGACAACAACAACACATCTAACATCAACTCTACTGAAAGGTTTAACAAACCCATAGTTAGATATCTTTGTAAGTATGCATTCACGTATCCAGCATGCAGACTTGAAAGAAGGGTCTCAGAAATAATCAAATATTATATTAGAAAACGTGAGATCACATGACGAAAATCTGATGTAATATGATGCAATCCTTTTTTGATTTAAAATACAACCATTACAGTAAAATTTAGACTTACGCCTAAATGAAATTTTTCTTGAGTTACCTGGATACATATTATTCCGAAAATATCTTCCAAGTTCTTCGGCCTGCAAAGAAAAACACATAATCAACACAACTGAAAGAAGGCTATAAATAAGAACATAAATTTATCTTCAGCAACGATAGCAACAATACAATCAAACTCAAGCTGAGCAGAATTATTCTTTATTGTTGCTAATCCTTACCTGCTTTCTGCCAGCATGTGTAAGAACGCCACCATATTTAAGAACCATCAAAGCTTCAACAGGTCGTTCTTCTTCACCTTCACCATTGCTTTTGGCCACTTTGATCCACTTTAGTGGCTTTAGCTGTACTTTTCTATATATGCCAGAGAAATGTCCTCCCTGATATTCAGAAGGGAAAAAAACCTATGAAACATCTCCAAAAAACTTGTGATAAAAATTACTAGGAAAATAAAAAACATGAATAATGGCTATAATTATTTATGATTTGAAAGTACAAGCAGGAGCATTATCTTCCTCTTTCGGAATCAATCTTCCCGACATGTCATGGCCTTTTCCTAAAATTTTTTGTTTACCAGAGCAACTTTTCTATTATCTAGATAAATGCACAGTAGAAACAAAACAAATCTTTTTATCACCAAGTGGGATCGGTGTATGGAAAAAACAATGCCATAGTGTTCTATTAAAAATCAAGTATATAAAGAGGTCAATATTTAAAACCAGGTAATTAGTACTAAATAAACTAATGGGAAAAAAATAGTCAACAGAATTAAAAACCTCTTCGAGAACAGCTTTAACTTGACGGAGCTTTTCACCGTGCTCTCCTTCAGCTTCACTATCACTTTCTCGATCAGGTCTAAATAATACATACAGCTATAGTTAATTAAAAAACTCTTTGCGAACCAAAATAGCAACGCTACAGGAACATCAAATCTAACTACGTGAACATTTCATAATCCTTTATATATATGGAAGGAAGCTGATAACTGAAAGAATCCGCATAAGTGCTGTAAATTCATGCCTGCTACCCCATTTATTAGATCAGGTCTCTTTTCTTTTCATCATTTTCATGTCCTGTTATAAGTGCTGTAAATTCATGCCTGCTACCCCATTTAATATCAGTAAAAAAAATTGCAACTCAATGCAATGAAATTTAGCTCTAATTTGGAACCTCCTTGTGGGGTCTTTCTTTTCTGTCTCCATTTATGATAGAGCATATATTCACTGTAGATGTATTTCTCTTCTCGAATAAACAATTCTTTTTTCATTGGGAAATGTAATTTCTGATTTTTTTATTTTTTTTATGTGAAATATTTTCCCCTAAAGCCAGACCAATTATAATATTGTGAAACTTGATTAATCTTTGGTGTGAAATTGAAAGTGGATTCTATGTCAAGTTAATGTATAATTTGAAGTTTATGAAGGGTCAATCACCTAGTACGTGGAACCAGCATGCGTGTGGCATCTAACAGATCTTGCAGTTGAACAGCACTCTTAAGTTTTGTCTGCAAACAAAAACATCACTAGATCATGCAGAAAACGTAAAAAAATATAGCACCTCAAATAAAATGTTACCTCTGCTCTAGGTCGGCCTCCATTGTATTTTAACATTAGATTCAGAAGCTTTTCCTCAGTAACTTTTAGCTTCACCTTTTGTTTGGGAGTTCTATCACCACTGCCAAAACACAAGAGTAAATAGGAAAGAACATAGCATTTATCAAATCAATGATAAGGGAATAGAACATACTGACGAATAACAGCAATTACACAACGTAGTTCCTCCGATTGTCCAAAAGTTCCAATAATACCACTACCCTGACGCGTAAGTCCCTCAGTGGGTTGGACCGGTTCATTTACTTTCCACGGTAAAATTGGCGGAATCGCTGAAGAAAGATGGGGTGCTTTTGCATCTAAGAACATCTTCCGCAGCACACAGGCAGCATCATCATAATACCTTCAGAAACATCAAGCAGAAAAAGAGACTTTCAGAAAAAGAAGCAAGTATTACGTGATAATTACGATATAAATAATTAGTATATCCAAAAATATATACATAAATATTGCATGTCAAGCGACAAGTAAAGTTGTCATAATGTTTCTTTCTTACTTTACATTATGCGGTATGATAAAATGTATAAAACTCACAAGTATTACAATCCGTCGTATAAAATAATAGGGAAATTGGGGGAGGGAGGGGTGAGGGGATGATGGGGTATTTCAATCAAGGTAGATAAATAAAATGAAGCAAATCAGTACCAATTGTACTTGCAGAGATTTTTACATTAAATTACCAACTACTATCCACAAAAATATCAAACACAAGCCGATCCAAAAAACTCCAATTTACATTGACATTTCATAATATATCAGGAGAAAATCTTTGCAAATTATTTATTCAGAAAAAGATAATACACAATTTAGGCACAAGTCTAACTGCAAGAAATGTTAAATTTAACAAATTAGGGTGAGGTAGTATTGTTCATAAAATTCAACACCAAATGCACACTGGTTTTCATGGAACATTTTTCATTGTTTAAATAGCATGCCATACAGTCTGTTGTCTTTTCCAACATATGTTATAGATAGGAATTAAGAATCAAATTAAATCCCCAACTCATGGGAAAAGAGTTTTAATTTTTAAACGAAATGTGCTAATCAGCAGAAACAAACTGAATAACTATTTGCATAAGTGGAATCATATTTCTAGTATTAAAATAAACACTTCAAACAAATTAATTATAGAATGTTACTTGTGTGAATTTTTCACGAAGCTCCATCCGTTCACATCACAAACATAGGAGCGTCCCTCACATCTCAAGAGATCAAACCCACAAACCTGCGAGAAACGATAATGGTCTAAGAAGAACATACCTTGTTGTCTTTTCACCAAAAAAACACAACCATTTTTCAACCTCATTTAGTTTTTTGTACAAGATTTCAATCTCATTTACTTTAGTGTTATGACACACATATGAAGTTGCATGTGTGAAACAGTGTGCAGATTGCAATGACGGATACCGATGCCATGGAAGTCGAAGGAAATAGGGCATTTTAATGCCTTAAGATAAGAGCCTTACACTAGAAAGGAATTAACATTACAAAAAGAAAATGGAACAGTATTTAGGACATCTTTGATTGTGTTTAGTTTTAGTTTTTAAAAACCATTTTCTAAAATAGTCCTGAAAAATTGTTCTTTAAATTATCAGTTTTGGTTTTTTAAATTTAAAAATAATAACAAATTCATAGAACAGTTTTACAAAATAACCTAATCAAACTAGTTTTCATATTTTAATTTTTTTAAAACTTTAAACAGCTTTTGAAAAGAGAATTCAAGCAGTCCCTTAATGTTTTGTAGTATTTTTATTTTCTCCATGTAGATTAGCTACTCAAATATCATATATAAATATATGGAGAGAAGTAACAGTGGAAAAGAGAGTGAGAGAAAAACTGGGAAAGTGAGCGAAAAATTGAGAATGTGAATGTTGAGTTCCTTATTTCAATATAACCCATTCAACTACATTGATATGTTTATAGTGACTATGTAAATAACATAAATTCTAGAATATTTTAACTCCATAATCTTCTATGGTTGGTTAACTGCCACATATTCAATTAAGCTGAGCCAGCAAATCTAACTAACATCCTATTTCTATTTGGTTAGGCTGAGTGGAAGTTGCGGTGACAGGCACAATAACACTATCTAACTACCCAAGATTGCCCATATGTGAATCAATATACACAACAAACACACACACGTTTGCAATCAAAAGAGAAAGCTGTGATGTTCAATTAATAAAACCGTAAGCTATTTTGTACATTCTTGATTCTTGCCATTTTCCCATCTCAAGGTTCGCAAGTTGGGTGACTTAGGCTTTTGGTTTTTTACAAATATCAAAAAGAATAAAAAGCAAGCCTTTCCTATGCCAGAAAAGATGCACCAAAGGTGCCAAAGGCACGCACCACACTGAAGGGGCCGTTCCTACACCAGCTTTTGGTACCTTGCCTTAGCACCTTATTGTTGACTATACTGCCTCTAACTTATTGCAACAGTTGGTTTACAATCGCTTAATCCCAGGACCATGAAATGAGAATAAAGAACATTAAAAGCCCACTAGTTTGTTGGGGAAAAAAAGGGCTGCAGCATTTTCACCAAAAAAGAAAAAACAGAACAATAATAAAGCAAAATCATTTTATAAAAATAATATGAAAAGTTCAATAAATAGAATTTTGTTGAGATGGCTAATTGTCCGTAAAAGGATTATAAAGCATATTTTTAAAAACCCAATGAACAGAACTTCGTTGAGATGGCTAATTGTCAGCAAAAGGATATAAAGCATATGTTTAATAACTTCAACAAATGTCAATTAGAAATGAAATAAGCTAAGAAATGAAAAAAGAATCGAGGCAATCACAGCAAGATGCATCAGTGACATTAGAAACAGAAATACAACTCTTAGAATTTAGAATTTGGGTTAGGCCTAACTCAACCTTACAAAACTGGCTTGTAAGGTTAGGACTGCCCCATTGTAAACTTATGTTCAGGTCTTATCTCATCCAATGTGGGACTCTTAATAACGACAATAGCATTTGCACAATAACAAACATCAATATTTGATTGTCTAACAACTCTGATGCTATTTTCTTTTTGAAAGGAACTCTAACTCTATTATTCAGTGCATGCTACAAAAGTTTAATGCATATCACCTAAATCTACAGACCAAGACAAGACAACCAGTTACGTGATTGTTTCAAAAAATAATCACACAGAACATAAAAATGTCACTATCTTATAAGAGTGCTCAATTATCACATTAACATAACATACCGATTGCCTGAATGCAATGCAAACCTCTCTTGCCATTTGTTTTTCAGCAGGAGTAAGTAACACTGGATACCTAACCTGCAAAATGTACAATAGTCAGTAATTCCAGCCTGCTTTAGAATGGTATATGTCCATTCCTTCCCTAATTCATACAATATCTATAACTATGATAACCATTAGATGTTCACATGATTATGGAAATATTTATTAAAGCCTAAAGATATGGAATATTTAGGCAACCAAAAAAATAGGTTAGCAAACCTTCAGGTTAGCAGGAGCGACATGCGAGAGATAACAAAGAGATAATTTTGAAGAGAAGTAATCCAAGAATAGCGACTCTATACAAGGGGCTACTTGAAAGTAATCCCAAACCTTCATGTCTTATGGTAACTTAAAATAGAAAAGTTAGATCGAAATTTAAAAGGAAGCCTAAAGGTTGAATAACAACAAGAACCAAGGATTTTTCCCAATAGGTGGAGTCTGCCAAATTCAACTTGTATGGTGACTCAAATTCCAATTGCAAATTCTGTACTCAATGTACAAGCATCTTGGTAGTAATCCATTTAGTCAATAGCAAGGACAAAACATAGATCATAAGAACTGAAACGAGTATATCGGGGAAGAGACTAAACAGTTTAGCATATTACTTACTTCCTTCCCGTCAGGATTTCTCATAACAACACCATCAACCACAGGTGATTTCCTTGCCTCAGCATGAGCATATTCAGGGCCTACTGTATACACCTACAATCATTGGTTGAACTTTTTTAAAACAATTTGTGATGTCAAAATTTTTGGACAAACATGAAAAGTGTCAGAAAACACAGATATATAATCATCAACACAAAAAAAAAAAAAAAAAACATAAATCTCAAACTGCCAAACCTTAACATCTGTTCCTCCAGTTGGCATGAACTCCTCATAAATATAAGAACCTTCGCGCCTCACCCTTCTCACATCTGGATGGAACTCACTAGACCTGTTGCCAACCTAAGATCATACAGTACCCAAAATAAACCAGATTGCTTAAATATTCAAACTCTAAAAGAAAGGATAACATCAACTTAGCCAGAAACTTAATGTAAATTTTGTTACACAAAAATGATAGTTTCATGGATGTGATTCTTCGAAAATAAGATAATATCCTGATGTTATTCTAGAATATTTTGGTTTATCCCTTAGGATCAGTGTTCAATCTTACTGCATCTTATACTACCTTATAGGATTACCTCATATCTGACGTTTTCCTATCCATAATGTTTGAAGTTCTTATTAAATTTTCTCTGCCTTTTTATCTGACGTTCTTACTATCCATTTATTACATAGGAAAGGGATGTCAAGATCGTTAGATATTACCCATACCAAATTATATCCACCAAATTGGGGAAGTGACATGTCACTGGAAAATTTACCTTCCTAAATAGTTCCTTCATGCCTCCACCAGCTGAACTGGGATAGTATATCATTATACTATGGTTATCACCTTCAAAAAACAAAATAAGGGTTACCCCATATTCAAGAAATTATCTTTGCAACTGGTTATTATATATCAAGGGAACTAAAAAATAGATAATCATGAAACTGAAAACCTTCATTCAGTCAAAAAAAAAAAAAAACTGAAAACCATCATTACATAGTACAAATAGATCAATAACAATTAAGATAGTATTCTGCTTACAGTCCGAGGACATTTGCGTGATAAGGGCATCTTGAAGGGTAAAACTTTCATCATTTGATATATGGCTGACATGGACAAGCATGTTCAATAACTTAACTTCACAAAAGCCACAAAGTCACAAAAGTTTATGGTTGTCAAGCTATTGTGTTGACTCGTTAAGTCACAAAAGTTTATGACTATAGGAATAAATTCAAATAACTAGCTTATAAAACACATTTCTGCGCAAACTCTCGTTGACTCAGATTTACAAGTCTGGGAACGAATGAGCAAGTCTACAACATAAGTTCTATTATCCCCTAGACAATCCAAAAATGGCAGTGGATATGGTTCAGCGTTTTTAAAATAAAAGATCCAAACTGAAATAGCTAAACGGAAAGCTTTCATAGAATTACAAATCTGGGTTCGAATGAATGAATCTAAAACGTAAGTTTTCATATCCCCTGGACATGCCCAAAAGAGACAAGTGACCATCTATCTACCTTTTCTATTTGTATAATATATGTTTTAATTTAATTTTCTTATTTCAGTTTTATACGATCTATATTATCTAAACTTTCTAAATTTCAATTTATATATTCAAGTTGTATTTTGTAAATTCAAATTTGAATTTCGAAAAGATTGTTTTATTCGGGGAAATATTACGGAAAAAGAGACTAAATTTGTAGCTAATTTTTAAATTATGATGTATATATAAATTTTGAAAAAGAATTGGATTTAAAGATAAGTTTATCCACAGAGAAGTCAACAAAAGTTAGTTAATGTAATAGTAGTTAACTTCGGAGATGTATAGATTCATATTGAAACATATAAAATTATGTTCAGATACTATAACAATGTTTTAATATTGCTTTTATATCAAGTAAACTCGTAAAATTAAAAAGTTGAGTATTGAAGGTTCCACAAGTTTACGTAGAATCTAGAGTGTGACAAACTTGAGTATAATATTTAGAGCTATACATAATATATTTAATGGAAATTTAAAGATTCGAATGGAATTCTTGTGCTAAAGCAACCAATATAATGTCCATTTCATAAATCAATTGTTTTTAATGCAGATTATCAGATCACACCAAACCGTATTGTCATTGCTGACTGAATCAAATCAAAGGGACGGGGTAAATAGTTCTAATCATAAAGATGAGAAAGAAAGAAAAAACTCACCATCAATAGGCTTCTCCACAAATGGCTTCCAGAAACGCATACCGTGAACCTCAACGAAATCTTCTTCCTCAATGAAGTAATCCAGCTGTTGGTATGGTACTTCTCTATTTACAAGGGCGTATCTTGGAACATGGATTCCAAACATTTCAAGACGCTTGAAACAAAAAATTGAAAATTATTAGAACATATATTATGTGTCAGAAAAGAATAGCATAAAGCATTTTGGCTGTAAATTGGTCATACATCACCAACCAACCAAACATACATATATATCATTCACAACACCAGCAGAATAAGTCTAGTGTATTGTCTTCCTCAAAAAGCAAAATGTGCAAGCCCATGATAGTGTGATGCCAAGTTAAAGTCAAATGCTCCCAAATGCCTAAGCTATAAGGCAAAGATCCAAGATTGGCTTTATACCTCTAACAACTATTTGATTACATCGTCTTTTTTATTTTAAAACTTTTAAGTTGTATGAGTAAATTTAGAAACGAACAAGCCATCTCCTACTATATGGTTGCAGGAAAAAAAATAATCATCTAGCCAAGTGAAGCTAATTAAACGAAAACTCAAGACTTCAAACAAATGAAAGAGACAATGTTTATTCATTAAACAAAAGCCCAAGATTAACTTAATGCAGATGACACAGTGAAATCTCATGAAAACTGAAAAAACGTAAGTATCTAATTAAAAGAAAAGGATGATCTGATCCTTCCTACCTCATAGACTTTCCTTCGGTCATGAAGAAGGTGTTGCGGCTCCAGTTCATTTACTAGAAAAGGTCTGTATCACAATGAACATGTTTCAGATTGATAGTCACTCTCATCCAAAAATTGAAAGGAAGATACAATGGAAAAAATGAACAAAACAGCATATAGTAATACAAATACAGATTATAAAAAGAAAATACTTTTATGCATGTTCATAATTAAGTAAACATCATCAGTGTCTGCAAGGAAGAGTTAAATATACACAAAATTTCAATATACATTATAGGTCATGTCCCCTACTACTATAAGTAAAAATTACAAGGCCTGCCTACAACTACAAGAGATTAAAACCCTGATCCAAAAACATCCAACGCTCTCCGTGAAAGACTATGTGTCTAAGTATGAACAAACAACAAAGTTTATGAAATATAACTCCTTTCCTTCCCCCTCCATGCCTTGCTTCTAACCTAACCATTACTCCCTTACTTTTAAGCCTTTTTGCCACCTGGGTAAGATTGTTACATCCCAAATCCCCATTCTATTCCTTACATTATGTTCCAAATCCTCCTAACATGCTTCAATAACTGCAGGTGGCCTAACAACAGAAACACTTCACAAGATTTATTTTAGGAGGCGGTGGATGAGAAACCACGCTGGAGTGAAAGGATGGGAAGACTAAAAAGAACATTCGGCCAAAATAAAAATACCCCACCAAAGAAGTCCAATCATGTACTCACACTATGACCAAAGCACAAGCCGGAAGCCAAAAACAAAACCTTATCTCTTAAAAATTAGTCAAGCCACCATAAAAAATAGGGATATTCTCTTCAGTCAAATACAGCAGGGGACAGTATAATCTTAATACTTCAATCAAATAATAGCCTCTTTATTCTTGCCACATCTATTAAAATTAAGGATATTCCCCTCAATCAAATACAGAAGAGAACAGCATAAACTGCATACTTCCAAAAGTCCAGAACCGTGAAGAACATATCACAAGAAACGGCTCCAAGATGAACAGAGTACAGAATATGGACCTTTTCATCAACACATTGTACCAAACTCCTTTTATATACCAAGTATTCTTCATACCAAACTTGTTACAGATGTTGCTTCTAAGACTAGAAGTTGATTATCAAGAAGCTATAAAACAAGTATCCTCATATTCGTTAGCATTTTACCATCCTACGTGTAACTAGCCATGACCCTAATAGTAATCCCAGAACGTCTAATAGTTGCATAATCCAACACTTTGACGAGAATAGATGGTACATAAGGTTTATAAAATTTATGACATACAAATAAATTAAAATTTGTATGTAAACAAGCTTACTTTCTCAAAGCAGCATAAGCTTCCGCCTTTTCGAGGGGATATCCAGAGGAATGGAAAGCAATCAAACAATCAACTATTGGCCAGCTGAAAGTAAATGTTATTTGAACTTAGTATGCAAACAGGGTGACTCTAAACACCAAAATGATGACAGAAACAAATATTTCAACTATAACATACATGTCTTAAACAAAAATATGATTCAGGCAACATATTTGAAAATAAAATAAAAAATCGGTTTGATCCCTCGTAATGATGCATTATGAAAAAAGAAGATACAGTCAGGAAGAAATTGTTACCCAAAAAAACCATATTTTCTTTATCTTCATTCCCTCCAAAAGTGCACAGATAGCAAAATGAAAGTCAAGTATTCAATTAAGTTATATGAACTTCCAAATTTATACTTTTGCAATAACAAAAAAAAAATATACTTTTGCATTGTCATTTCCTTTTCTTTCCCTTCCAGTGTCTCCTAGTTATAGATATGTGAATTTCTCAAATTCCCATAAGTAAATATGTTGAACAAAGTAATTATTATCAGCATAGTTACCGTTCTCTTATTTTCCATCTATCCTGTTAAGGATCTTTCTGATCACTTAAAAATAGCTACTAATAATGGGATGATAAAAAACCAGCACAGAAGAAATAAATCCTTCGACTTCGAATTTTAACTTCTCACATGACATATAGACATTTCCTTTGCTTAAAGCAACCAAATCCTTAGTGCCACCAAGTATGTAAATATGTCCTGAAAGTCATGAGAATAACCAATATCTATCTATTGAAAGAGCTTGAGTACAGTCTACTATTTCAATCAATTCCTCAATGAAGAGAGCTAATAATTAACTATTACAAAACACTAAGCAGATTGTTGAAAGTTGAAACAGATGTAGCTTTAAAAAAATAAACTAGAAACAGACCAATATATGTCTTTAAAATGCAAAGTCCAAACAAGTTCCAACTAACGATATCAACTATATACCTCTCTATTGGTTCTTCAAGTATAACCTTGTCCCCGAAATGTGTAACCTGCATACAATACGAAGTTCAGATGACAATATTGCCAGAAGCATAAGCATAACAAGTAACAACTATGTCAGCTACTAAACAACCAAATCAAAGGAAAAAGATATAAAAATTAACTAGGAGGGTGAGAAAAATAGCATAAACTACATTTTAATACATTATAATTTATTTATTTTTTTGAAAAATTCTTTGATACCGTACTTGAAGTTAAAATTAGTTCCAAATTTAAATATGTTTTACAATAATTAAATATAAAAAAAAAATTAAATGACATTAAATGATTGGATGATGGGTACATACCCAACCAAACTCCAAGATACCAAAAAATCATTTCCAAAAAAAAAAAAAGTTGTTATATGTAGATTAATGAACAAGGAGGTGTTTAGGATGTATTGGATTATTTAAGCTTGAGTTTAATTATTTAAACTTATCTACTTGACATAAGCAATTGTGAGACTATTTCAAAGCACTTATGAAAACAGTTTATAACATGCAACTTATTTTCATAAACTATATGGGATAGCTTATATGAAAACAACTTATAACCTTTTGTTATAGAAATAACTTATGCATAAGCACTTATACGATAAGCATTCATCCTATAACAACTAAACCAAACTCTTCATCCAAACAATGTACAAGTCAATTCCAAATCAATGATGATAAAACAAAGTAAACAAACACGTACCTCAAATTCACCAAATGCTTGTAACCTCTGAAGAATCTGCTCCATAGGAGCTGAAGAAACCTGCAATTCAAAAACAGAGCAACCGAATCATACACATTCACAACAACACTCTGTTTTCACATCAAATCTAAACCAGAAACTGAAGAAGAAGAAAACTGGATCCAGCACTAAAATCATAAGAAGCACTGACACAGACACGCACGGACACCACGACATTGACACCGGACACATTAATAATAATTAAAAAAAAAAGAATTAATTGAACTTAATCACATGCGTTGTTGCAAACTGACACATGTGAGATACCGGACACATCTTTGATCAGATGTGTCAGTGCTACAAAGCTAAAAAAGCTACGAAGCACTAAACCCGGTCACGACACTGACACCACATCGACAAGTAATTATTTGAGAAAATGAATGAACTAATGCAATCACATATATCAGTACATTCGTGTCAGTGTCAAATTACACGTTCCGGATATGACACTGACACGCCTTTGATCAGAGGTGTTAGTGCTACGGAGTAATTAAAAAACCAAAAACAAAGAAGAAAAAAATGAAAAAGAGAGATTGAACCTCGAAGCCACATTTCACCTTCTTTTCCATCACACAGACTCCAATCTTTACTTTCGTCGGCGCAGCAACATCTTCCTCCGCCGTCACCATATTCTCCGATGAAGAAAAACGGTTATTCGAGAAATGCGAAATGAGAAATCGCGAGAACGTGGAAAATGGAAGAAGAGTGAAAAGAGAAAAACGGAGAAAGTATGAATAATGAGTCGGCTAAAGTATTTATAGTGTGGAAAGAGAGTACACGGAGTTAAGAAAGGATAGTCACGACGAGAGTCACGCAGAAAGATAGAGAAACAAGTAGTACTTAGCCAAATTCATATCTATAGTGTTTGGTTTATAATCACTTTTTGGAATAAAAAATCTTCTTCTAAAAATAATTATTGTAAAATGAAATATTAAAAACCTTCTTCTCAAAATAATTATTATAAAATGAAACATTTTTGTTTTATTTAATATATGTTTGATACTGCGTTGGGTTTGTCGAATTCACGGTACATCACCATAATTTAGTAAAAATTAGAGTGTAGTTTGTGTAATCACAATGTAGTTTAACAAAATTATGGTGAATTACTTCTTGATTTCGGTAAATTGACCTTGATATCAAACTTGTAATTAGTTTAATCGAAATTTATGAGTTTGAATGTATAATTGAAAATGTAGAAGCAGAATTTCAAAAAAGAAGTTTATTAAATAAAACTCTTACCTTTATTCAAAGTAATTTATTTGAAGTTTAAATATCGATCCCTACAAATTACAATGTCTCTATCAACCGGATTAGTGGTATAAAAATTAAAAACTAAAGGCTCGATGAACTTGAAGATCAAATTCAATCGAAATCAATTAAATTGATTAAAAAATATTTATTTTTGACCAAACAATTTCAACATATTTATTAGCTGAGTTAGGACTTTTGTTTATTTTATTGTATATTATTCTTTTCTATTTAAAATCTTAAATCAAATCAAATATTTTTTGGTTACAAATGTTATTTGTTTTGTCAATTAATCATGCAATATTTATTTATACTTTTTAACTAACATATTTAAATATGTTTTGTAAAAAAATATATATTTAAATTTATTAATATTTTTTAAAATAATAATGATACTTGATTTTTTTTTAAATAGTTCAATTTTAAAAATATCAAAGTAATGGATAGTATTAAAAATAGATGGGATATGATAAACTTTTGACAAAGGGATAGGATAAATTATCATATCATTTTTGGTTAGTCAAGAAATATGTAATATTTTTAGTTATTTGAATTTATGATTGATGCATACGTCTCCAGACATAGGATTTGTTTGGGAGATTCTGGAATATGCAATGAAAAGTAGGAAGGTAAACTTTTAGTGGAAGAAGATTGGTGGGAAAAGGTTCACAAGTTGAACTTGTGAAATGGGATTTTGTAAATTATATGCCTAAAGAAGAATCCAAACGGAACCCACTTTAGATTGTTGGGTTGATGCTTTCTGTGTCACTATCATAATGTGACACATTCATGATAATGTATATTTCTACCATTATTATGAGGTGAATGACTTTTGGGTGATCTTGGAGCCAAAAGTATTTGCTTTTTAAGAGGAAAAAAATTTGGTATTTGAAAATCAAAATATAGATTCATTGTTCAAAATATAGATTCATTGTACGTGACATTATGCATATTTGTTATTTTATGGACAAATTCTAACTCACCCGATAAAAATGCTAAAATTAATAAGTTGGACGTTGTGACTGAGTTTTTAATCCTAAAATTATTTTATTGGCACCTGAATTATCCATTTTGTACTTGTGAGTTTTTAATGACCGTTTTTATTTTATCTATCTAAAAAAAAATGCATATATAAAAATCAAATGATGTCGTATTTGAAATCAAAATAGTCAAACTTTGATTTCAAGCCTGATGGTATTCACTTGAGACCTGAGAATGTGTTCATCATCAAAGTCTCAGGTTCGATTATCTTCAGTGCTAATTTGGGTGGGTTAATTTAACTTCTTCTACAAAAATATAGTCAAAACTTTGATTTCAAAATATATTTTATCTTAAGAAAAAATGGATAGAAAATGTTTTTTTGGACACAGATATTGACATCGAGCTTGTGCATAATTAATACATGGTTTGATTTTTTTTCCATAATTATGTTCTCTTACCTTACAAGAAAATTATACTAACATTTGAAAACATAATGAGATGTTTTTTTTTTAACAAATTAAAATGGATTATATTGCTCAACTGAATAGGTGATTCACCCTGCATAATGAGATGTTGATGTATTTTTTCAATTTAACTAGAGATTTTAGATTTGAATGCTTTTATAAAATGAAGCAAGATCAAAAATTTTGATATCTTTGTATTTAACATGTCGTATCCGACTCGAATGATTAATTTATTTGGTCTTTGAGTGTCAAAAAAAAATCTCTCAAAAAGATTAGCTTTTTACGAAAATTAATTGGACAAATGGAATGTGCTATGTTGGGCACCTAAAGTCAGATAACTTTGAGGTCCCCACGTGAAAAAGATATTGACCCAAGTGTCTGTGTGTTTCTGCTGGTTTCCTTTGTTTTTCTTGGTCATCTTAGATTCACCTATGTTGTTGTTAAGTATAATTAGAATCTTGTACTTATTATTTTATTGAGGTTGTAATAAACAAATCATCTAGGATTCTGTTAACTAGGATTTTATGAATTTAAAAATGGATATTCTTTTCGAAGTTTTGTCGATAATATTCGTAGAATCTTCAATATTTAATTTAGTTGTTGCACTGACATACTTAATCAACCTTATCTATTTTGCATCACTATAAAGAAGAGTTTTACTCAAAATTTAAACCATTTAAAATATTTGTATCCATCTCATAAGTGCGGCTGGTAAGATTGTTTCGGCATCTACAATGGTAGCAAACTAAAAAGAGTTTCTAAATAGTCTTATATTATTTATAATTTTTTAAAAGTATATAAGTATATATTAATGATTTAATGATTTCAATGATAATAAACTAAAAAAGAGTCTTGAAATAAGTTTATTAATATGTATTTTAATATGTACATTTAGAAAATAAATAAAAAGAAATTGAAAAGAGTAACAATCACATAAATTTTATATAGTAGGATCAACTTTTATCTACTTTCTTTCCTATTTTAATCATGAGACTGATGAAAAGATAGAAGATCATTATACAATTGCTCATAACTAATATGTACTTATTTTTTCTTTAGTCAATGAGAATCCTTAATAGGTTGGGGTTCTTATTAAGTAAATGACTCCTCATTAGAGATGGTGTGAGTTGAGTCTTGAAAAATAATTTTAGGCTTTTGTTTTTAGGCTAAACTGCACTTCTCGCTCCCTAAGCTTCAAAATGCTGCGATTTTGGCCCCTGTTAAAAAAATGAAAATTTGGCCCCTTCGTCTCAAAATTGCTGAGAAGATGCCACATGTCCAAAAAAAGGGGCCATAGTCGCATCTTTTTGTAAAGATAAGGGGTCAAAAAGCATATTTTCCATATGATAGGGGTCAAAACAGCATATTTCCCTAAACATGGGGATCACTTTTTTCATTTTTTTAATAGGGGACCAAAATTGCAATATTTTAAAACTTAGGTGGCGAAAAGTGCAATTTAGCCTAAAAACAATCTTACCATTTAGAATCTCTTTATAGTTTCATTTTTTTATTATGTATGAAATTTGAGTTTTTCTTGATAGAGTCTTTCACATCCGACTATTAGGTTTGATGTATGGTTATAAATGATGGATGACCATATTCAATAAGTTTTGATATCGTTTTACATTTTTATAATTTGATATACCTAATCTTTATAAAAAAAAAGAAGTTTATAATAGAAAGGATATCATTTTTTATAAACTTTTTTTTAAGAAGCTAATATGGATTAAAAAATCGAAAAGGTTAGTCTCTAAAATACAAGGAGTTTCAGAGGAGAACTAAGAGGAGAAGGTATATGTTACATCAAGTTTCCAAAAACAACGAAAAACTAACACTAAAGCTACAACTGGCTCGGGTAAGAACACCAAAAAAACTAAAACGAAAAGAAGCTAAGTAGCAACTCCTAAGCACAGAAGAGAATAAAGCCACCATGTGTGGTAATTAAAAGTAAAATTAGGATGGTTTGTCTTCAACCACCAGAAGGATTGTAGCTTAATTTTGTCTATAAGATGATGAATAGAATTTCCCTTTTGTTGGAAGACTCTAGGGTTAATGTCACGCCAAACAATTCAAATACAAGGGAGCCAAATCAAGTAAAAAGTAGAATTAACGATTTTTGAGAAGCCACCCAGCGAATGGAATTGAAGAATATGTTCAAGAACAGTAGCTGACTTAACTGAAGCCAATCCTAACCAAGTATAAATACCGTTCCAAATTTGGCCAAAAAAATCACATTGGAAAAAAAAAGATGATCAATGTTCTCTTCAAACCCACAACTGCCTAAACAAAGAGATGTATTTGGTTGTAGTAACCTTCTCTTGATTAAGTTGTCTATTGTTGGAAGTCCATTACGCCGTTACGCATTAAACGCCAGGCGAAAATGTCAACTTTTAGAGGAACCTCGTTGTGCCAAATGATTTAAGTAAGATCATTATTGAAAACTTGTTCTCTTCATGTTAGAAAGTTGTAAACACTAGCAATATTGTATCTTGAGGAGGCATGAAGTTGCCAAGTCCACCTGTCATTCACATTATCCTGCAAAACAATTGGTAATAAAAACGCACAACATTCACGCTCCAATTCTTCCTCCCAAGCCATTAACCCCAGCCTAAAGAAAACATGTATGCCACAGTTGCCAATTTATTATCTAAAAGATAAAAAAGACGACTAAATATATCCTCCAAAATACCTCCGTCTAACCAAGGATCCAACCAAAATAAAGTTCCTACACCATCAAGGATCCCACTTTTTATAAACTTATTTCATATCTTATTTATATTCTTTGTTCACGTTAAAAAAAAATTATATTCTTTGTGGGGCTTCATCAATTTTTTTTTCCTAAATAGTGTAAGTGAGCTTCAGACTTTTTTTATACCTAAAAATAATCTAAGTTGTTAGTCAGAAACGACCAACACTTGACTCAAGTTTAGTCGATGCCCAAATAGTCAAATAAGGTTAGTTAAAGTATGAATCTCTACAATGAAGTTAGGCAGCGAATCATTCACATTTTCACTAAAGAGGGTGTATTCAATTAGGATTTTAAAAGATTTTTTTATGATGACAAAGTCTTGTGATATTGAATCAAGACTTTTGTTAAATTTAAAAAAATTTAGTGTTATTCAATTAGGATTTTCTAGACTTTTAAAATTAAATACAGAAATTTTGTGGTATTCAATCAAGACTCTTTACAACTTATAAAAAGTCTTATGGTATTAAAAAAATAGTCTAATTTTAATGAATCGTGTTATAAAAAAAAAAAAATGATGGACTTTGATAACTTTTTAGTGAGTTTTTAGGCTTAGAAAGTCTTTCTTCAAATCGTGAGATTTTCAGGGATTCTAAATTTTTACATATATCTTCTCTTCTCTACTTCTCCCTTTTCTCATGTCTGTATTTCATTTGTGCACATTATGTAACCCAATTTGTCCTCATTAAAAATAAAACCACTTCATATTTCTACTAATTCTAATAATTCACAGGCGGGTATACCACACATCCTTCTTAAAAATAAAACTCAGAAGGTGATAACAAAACTCTTTAAACAATAACATTGTGATACTTTGATAATATATACTGGTTGCTTCATGCATTTCAATTTATGAAGGAATCAAAAACAAGGTCTTCACATGCTCCAGTAATGAGCTCCACAAAGCTTCAAATTGTAATGCTGTGAAAAAACTTACAATCCAAATCTCAAGCATAGAAAGGATTGATTTTCCATTAAGCTATTGACAATTAAAACCAAGTACTTTTGAACGAAGACATCCAAGACACTACATTTATCCTTTCATTTTGTTAGATAGTGTTTTTTTTTAGAGATTGTTAGATAGAGTGTTGTAAATATTTCTCTTTAATGATTCCTCAAAAGTTACTGAGTCCTTTGAAATCTTATGAAATCCATGAAGTCATTTCAAATCTTTTAAAATCTCAAAAGATATAAATTCTCTGAAATTCAAATTACAAATTTTAATAGTCTTTTAAAATCTTAAAAGTCGTTAGAATCTTGTATAGTCTTTAAAAATTCAAAAGACTTTTTTATGCAAAAATTGTCTTTCAAAATCTCAATCCAATACACGCCCTAAGTCTCAAAGATTTTAGAGTACCATTGATTCAATTTTACTCTTTTTAATTACATTTATAAGTAAAAACAACTTTTTAGATTTATTAATTAATGTATCTGCTTTTTAGATTTTAGTGAAATTTCAATGAATTTAAAAATTTTTTTTTTTTTTTTTTATAAATGTAATCGAATAAAGTAAAATTACATATTTCATTCTGTTTAGCTCCATGAAATGAAAACTACTATTTTTTCTAACCATATAATAAGTAGTGGAAAAGGACACTTACACGTGGATCATCCACTAAAATTTTATTTTATGATTACGAAATATAGTATAAGTAGATAATACCAAACCTCTTTCAAAAAAAAAAAAAAAAAACCAAACCAAGGACTAAAGGTTAACCACTAAAAAAAATCAGTAAAAAAAGATACCATCCACTGGTTTGCCTTTGGGTTCAATTTTTAAAAAAAAATAATGAAAGGAAAACGAAACAAAAGAAAGCACTAAAACAAAGAAATATTTCCTTCTTTTCAAAATAAAAGAAAAAATTGATCAACAAGGCTCAGTTGGTAGGGACAATGCATAATATATGCAAGGTTTGGAGTTCAAACCTCGGCCACCACCCAAAAAAAAAATTGTATCAGATACATTAACTTATGTTGATCAATTTTTACTTATAATTACTTCTCAACCACGTATGATTATCCACTTGTAGGTGGTTCCCCCAATAAATTGTAAATTATTTTGCCAGATTAATGGATAAATCTCTACCGTCAAACTAAGTTGAATGGACTTCTTCTTTAACCAAGCACTAGACAATTACTTGTGCTATTATAGATATCATTGTTTTTTTTTTTTGGTTGATGGCTTTCTGCTTGGCAGTCTGAGCATCCATTTTCATGTCCATATCATCATGCTTTGCTCTTGATAAAGGAAGCTTCTCATTCATGGCTTTCAATTGTATACTTTGCATGCCTTAGATACAAATCAATCATTTCCTCAACATATGTCTCCAAACTAAGGTTAACGATGCGAAATAACATAGAAACAACTGACTTCCGAGGCTCGATGACAAAATAGATGATTGTTTCTATGGCCTATGCTCGAAAAATTATACATGAATATATACATACTCGCGATCTCTCGGGAGATAGCACCTATACATAATCTAAACCATGTCCCTTAGATAGTCAGCCTTACTAGGGTCTGACTAAATAAAAGATCAACTGAGGCACACTACATTGGCGACAAATAATTGAGAAGATTGAGACTAAAATTCTAATGAGAACAAAAATCATATACAACCAGCCAAACTAAGAGTATTATACAGATTCCTAGCTATTTTACATCTAATCCCAACATAAGAGAGAGTTTAGTTACCAATGTGTCGCATGACTAACATCGTAGAGTTGTTGAATCTTGGAGTTCCAAGATTCCTTGGCCCTCCAATGGCTCCAGCCACTCTTTTTCCTCGTTCTCTCTATATTCTTGTATGAGTTTACAATTGATTACGTTTATAAATGACTTGAACTTCTATTTATAGAGTTTCTGAAGTTGCAGATTCTCTAAGCGCAAAAAGTGTGCTTAGAGAATCGAGGTTTCTTCAATGGAGGGAAAAACCAGTTATTCTTCAGATATTTTTGCTTAAATCGACCTTGCTCGCTAAGCACAACTTTTTAGCTTATCGAACCATCTTTGCTTTTCCTTCCAGGTGAAGTAAGAACCTTTGATCACAAAGCACAACTCATGTGCTTAACGAATCGATTTTGCCTTAGATCTTCTAGAATCCTCTATTTAGGGCTTTCACTTTGGCATGCATGCTTAGAGAATCGTGGTTGTCTCTACATGTCTTAAGGATGCTCTGGTATAACGCAGGCATGAGCACTCACCTTTGATTACTCCGCATTGGTACAATCATTGCTTAAACCTATAAAGTGTATGATAACTAGACGTAATAGCTTTCTTGAATACTATACTAATATAAGCAATAATTGTATCGAATTGGGGAATTTTATGATTGATTTCTTTCAAAACAAGTTGATAAGTGATATAGAAAATAACAATATTTTAGCACTTATCAACTCTTCTTAACTTAGAACTTTGTTTGTCGTCAACCAAATTTTTTCAAAAAGATACATTTGATTGAATGCAAATAAATAATTTATAAGAATTTATAGTGAATCAAATAAGTTTGAGATGCATGATTCAAATTGGATTGTACGAGCAAGTCTTATGACTACCACTAATCTGGAACAAAGTCATGAATATAAGATTTGTTTAAGACATAGAGTTCAGGTCATACATCCCAAGTTAATAACACAATAGATAATGAATCATGTCTAACACACTTCTTTGTAAGTAGATAAGCATTAAAACAATTTATATGGGGATTCGAACTCACATCCGACAATATTGCTAACATCTTGATCAAGTTATGTATTCATCGAAGCATACTATTTTGAAAATATTCAAGCATAGATCACTAAGGTCTTTTAAGGATTGTATTGTGGCTAGGCTAAAAAATATATGTATAATTGAAATAAAGTGGCCTTAGCCCAGATGAGCATTCATATATTTCTCTTTTTAACACAAAACACATCTCCTCTTTTGATTTTTAGGCTTAATTACCTTTTTCATCCCCTAACTATTTAATTAGTATCGGATTGGTCCTCTAACTAAAAATTGATTTAATTCGGTCCTCTAAGTTTCTCACTGTTACTACATTTAGTCCTTTCTGTTAATTTTATTCAAAAAAACGTTAAATTTGTGTTATGTGGGTCCTCTAACTTTATTTATTAGTATCATTTTGGTCCTATACTTGTTAAGGTATTATGATTAAATAGTGACTGATATTATTAGTTACTGTTATGGTTCATATGTATGTGTAAAACAGGAGGTCAGGTACCCACATAACACAAACCCTAACGTTTTTTTGAATAAAATTAACAGAAAGGACTAAATGTAGTAACGGTGAGAAACTTAGAGGACCGAATTAAATCAATTTTTAGTTAGAGGACCAATTCGATACTAATTAAATAGTTAGAGGACCAAAAAGGTAATTAAGCCTTTTACATACCCTTGGGTGATAAAAAGTTAATACAAACTATTCTTGACAACTTATTCATTTTTTTTTCCTTTTTTTTCTCTTTCCTTTTTCTTTTCAATTTCAAAGGTTGTCAAGCTAGTATGAAATTTTCACCTTGTTACTTGAAATACAAGCAAACCTCCTTATCTCTCTCTAACTTGAACAAAACCATATTTTAAATTATTTCTTTTATATCCCAAGACAAGGAACACAATATCATGAAGGTTTAAGGTTTTATATTCAAGAAAAATCATAATCTTCTTGATTGTTCAGCTCTGTAACTGTATTTGGAAATCAGGGCAATTTTGCTAAGCACATAATGTATGCTTAGCGAATCTGGCAGTACAGAACTGATGAAGATTCTGCAATTTTGGCTCAAAGGGGTTATCAAATACTCCCTCACTCACTATCTAACTCACAAGGTAGGCTATTTTTGGTTAGTAGGCATACTCAAGTTCAAAAATATTCCTTGATCCTTTCTATGCTTTCATAAAATCCAAAATAATTGCAAGATTAAACATAAAGCGAACGAGTTAAAACAAATCATTGTCGGTGTTCTTTGCATATAGTAAAAACAATTGAAAACTTCCGCATATTTTTTATTTGGTTATAAGTGATTCATGATCAAATAATGTCCTTGTGTAGCAGTGCATGTCTTGACTTTGCGTAATGTGCAAACCTCATATTCAATCTATCATTCTAGAAATAGAGGTAAACATGTACCTTGACTTTGCACAATCCTTTCAATTTTCTATCATCATCATCATGCATCTTCAGCTGATTTCATTTAGAATATGTGGGTACTTTGTGAAACATTGCATTCATTCACACATAATATAAAACATACAAATAAAACAACTAAACAAATATTATACAAACTTATTACACACTTAAAACATAGTGCTTAAGTGAAGTAAGTAACTTTGATTTCCTGAGCAATTACTCTAGATACGTCCACATTTTTTGTTGGTTAGGTTTAAGTAAAGTAAGTAACTCAATTCTAAAGTGATTGAGGATATATTTCCCTTTGATTTGATATTGTGGAGAATAAGTAACAAAAAAACTTGATAAATTTGAGAAAGTTCATAGGATTGCCTTGGTGTACATATTACTTGAGCTACTTCATTCTTGTTCCAGTTTCTCTGGTTCACCTTCCTTGAATATTCATATTATTGCTCACCTTATTGGGATTGGTAAGGATTTCCCAAGTACTTATTGATAGTCACACTATCAAAACACACATAATTTGCTCCTACGTTTGTAGTTTAGCGAAAGGGATAAAATATGTCGGATAGGAATTTCCATAAAATTTCCAAACAATATTGTAGCTTATCTCCTTTGGATGATTCACCAGAGTTCCCTATTTCCTTGAGTCAATGATTGCAGTGACTTGTCTCAATTTCTCCGTTTGGTTTGAAATCAAAAGTCTTTTCAAAGATTAGTCCTATAAATTCAAGCTTTTTGTATCTCAACTGATTCTCCGGACCCTTGAATCGCCTTGCATCAAAATTGCGCAAGTTGAATTGAGATTCCCCTTAACTTGTTGACTCTATTGGTTTTTTGTCTGCTGCATTATTTGTCCTTGGAGGCATTGTCTGCAATCAACATGAACTCACATCGAATTCATGATTTATCATCCCTAAATAATGTAAATAATCCATATAGAATGCAAAAATACATTGAAATAAGCAATTTCAACATTCCGGGTTCTGCTAGATTCACTATGCATGTGCAATTGTGCTTAGCGAATCACCCCAGAATTCAAAAAAATTATATATTTCAACTTACTATTACTAATATTATACTAGTCTATACTACATACAAATTTGAAAATTTAAAATATTAAGGGATAAGAGAATTGGGTTGCCTCCGAATAAACGCTTGTTTTACGTCAATTAGCTGGACGCATTGGTTTCTTGCTCGTCAATATGATTCAAATGAGGACTTCCATTTGTGTCCTCAATGTCTTGTTGAATGAGTTGCCTTGCTGAATATGTTGCAACAGATCTCAAGGTTGTCGATCTTCAATCGTGAAGGTATTGTCATCTACATCCAGTTTCATCCGAGCTTTGTGGATGAACGGTCGTCCAAGGATCAATGGTGCACTTTCACCATCCATCTTTTTCTTCAAATCTTACTTGTGAGATCCTCCTGCCTCTTAAAAGTTGTTCACTGATATGTTTGTGTTCCTTTTAAGGGTCACACAATTGGTTGGTTGAGATGGATACTTTATCTTCTTTGGATATGGCCAGATGTATGTTGAAACAAGCATGCTTAATTCATTTCAGAGAGAAGCAGACTCAACAAAAGCAGACATAACAGTTGCATAGGTATCCAACAAAGTTAAGAAAGAATAAAGTCCCAGAAGAAGTTTGAAGTGGTAAGAAATTTGCCAATCATCTAAGAGTTGTTTTGTTTAATATGTCATAAGCATGTTCCTAATGCTAAAAGTAAAAAAATGATATATGATGAAAGCGAAGTCATGAAACTTGTTGTCTATCACAAAAAAGGAGCGTATACATTATATAATTCAATTAGTGGGAAAAGTATGATCATTAGAGACGTAGTTATTGATGAGAAAGAATTATAGAACTGGACATCAAATAACACAACTAGCAAGACACTGATGAGTGATGAGTTTGGTACTAAACGAGTTAGACAATGAGGAATATGAAATTCCACTAGAAGATATAGTTGAGAGTGTTCAAAACGAAAGACCTCATAAATCAAGAATGATTCCGGCTTTATTGCAAGATTGTGAAGTGATAGCTGATAATGAAGCTACAGAAGATGGAGACTTGGTTCACTTTGCATTACTAGCATATGTTGAGCCTATTAATAAATCATGAAGCTCTACAGAATGAAGCATGGAAGGTTGGAATGACAGAAGAACCAGAAACTATTGAAATGAACAATACATGGAAACTTATCAAACTACATGCAAAGAAGGCAGCTAAAGTCAAGTCGGTGTATAAGTTGAAGCATAACACAGACATATTAACAATAACAATGGGTCTCAATTGGCCAATTAAGAAGGAAACAAAAGGACATATTTAGTAGATTTTGTTAAATACATGAATTGAGGAGAATTGGCCTCAATCTCGTTCCCAAAGGATGAAAAATGTCAATTTTAGCTGCTCTGGTCACACCTGTATTTAATACCTTCACTCTACTTTATCTTATTGCTTCCATAATATTAAAGTATGTCTTCTCTTGGATCAATCTCATGATCTATACCAAAAAATTACTAAAAATACCTATAAAGTTGGATGTCAGGGAAGAAAGTGACATACAAGTTACAGCTACTCAAAAGTAAAAAATTGCAATTCCTTTCACAAACTATGAGAAAATCACTATAAATCCTCTAGAAAATCCTGAAATAATCAAGAAAATGTTGAACAAGTGATACAACTCAACTATGTAATATAAAATAGTTCTAAAAAATAAATTAGTAAGTGTAAAAGTAATGACAGTGATGAAATAATAAGTTTTGACAATGTTTAAGTGCAAATATGAGTTGTGTAACAAAATGCCAAAGAGACATCATATTTATAGTGAAATATGAAAACAACATGTTGTTAAACAAATAGCGGTTGGTCAATTAATTTTTTTTTAACAAGCCGTTAAAAATAATAGACCAATGGATGCATGGATGCATAATCAATTGAAATTATCGCATGGTCAAAATTTCATTATGTGAATTCAATGCAAGCTAAACATATTTTTATGGTAAAAAGAATTATCAATTTTCATTAAAAATTATGTCTTTTCATACAAAAGATATTTTCATGTGAAATCACTGTATAAGAAAATTATTGTGAGTGTGTGACTTATTTTCATGAGAGCCTTTTAACCACTTACAAAAATGTCCTAATAAAAATAATAATCAAAACTCAAGACTTGAAACTTGAATCTTCTTTTCCGCTTTTTGCATTGTTGATCTTGTAGGACTTCTTTTGTCAATCATCAAAACCAAAGTTCCCTGGCTAGACATATATGCACATTCTCCCCAATTTTTTATGATGACAAACATCTTATGGAGGGATTTGCTCAATGAAGAGGTTAGAACAATATTAATCAAATAATAAAATATATGACAGAGATAAGCGCAGATTTAGTTCCTCCTCGCTGTATGCAAACAATGAAAACCACTTCCACTAAAACATGCAAATCACATAACTCCCCCCTTTTGACATTATTAAAAAGCGGGAAAGAAACAATCATGATAAGTCATATATTCAGGAAAATTCAAAGAAAAAATAAAAAGAATTAAGTAAAAAGAGTAAACCATTTTTGCTTTTCGTAATAATAAGGAGAACTACTTTTTCTCTCCTTTCTATGTGCTTTGAATAGCCTATATGATAATATCAATTTTTAGTTATTGGTCTTCAAGCTCACCTACAAAACAAAATCAAGTTTTCGCTTTTGGTACCCACTTCCTTTTCTTATTCATACCATTGTTCTTTCTTATATTACTAATAGAAGATGTATGACCTTCTCTTCCACAATAAAAACATTTAACAAAAGGGGTACTTGAGTTTTCATAGAGGGCGAAACAATTTTTCTAAGCTTATTTGACTCATCATTTAATTCTTTAGAAATAGTAAACAACTCATCATAAGTTAAGTCATATTAAGATTCAAGAGAGTTTACCTCATCTTCCTCATGGTTTGCCATGAAATATGAATCTGCTACTTCATTTTCTGATTCATCGGATGAGTTTGTGTCTCTGCCATCCCAAGCGATATAAGCCCTCTTTTCTTTTTCATATCCATTTTGACTTAGAGGTCAATTTGATTTTATGTAACCCTTTTTTATTACACTTGCAGCTATTTGAATTAAAGGAAGTTCTTTCATTGATTATAGCTTTGAGAGCAATGGAATGGTTACTAGCTTATCATGTTTGAAAGTTTGGTTAGTGAAAATCTCAAGGGGATGTTCCTTAGGGACTAGACGTAGGCCTTGGTGTTTTGGGCAGAACTAAGATAAATTTCTTGTGTCTTTTCTTTCATCCTTTTATCCCTTTTACTTTATTTGTTATTTATTTTACCTCACCATCTCTATCTAACATATTTATTTAAACTTTTATAAGCATTTTTTTTTCTTTTGGCTAAATTATTTTTAAGTGCTTATTTTTAAAGATCACAATTCACCCCCTCCTCTTGTGTGTTTTTTTTTTTTGGTTACATAAAGTTTAGGTGGGTTCGGCTCCGGTCACCCACCAACACTGCCCTCACATCGGCAGAGGGAATCAAACACACAACCTTCTGTAAGGAAGTGGCCCGTTCCTTACCAACTGAGCCAATGTGTGTTGGTCCTCCTCTTGTGTGTTTGTTTGAATTCACTTGTTACTACAATTGAATATATTCGTTAAAACTCTAAAACAACATCACACGACGAGGAGTCATCAAAACCCCATACTTAAATGTTACTTGTTCTGAAGTAACGAAATAACCATACATTCTAAATGCAATCAATAACATACATTTTAAAATAAGGTGCTTAGATCCCCATCATGTCCAACTTCCGACTTCTCACTAACTTACAACTTCCACGCTTAAGGAATTTATTCGAGGTAGACATAGAGAAGATATACCATGCTTTCAACCACACTCAATTCTTTGTTCATTTTCTCACCAATTCTCGCAACAATTAGTGCCGGTTAATTCACTCAATCAACTTATTCATTCCATGTTACCATAAGCTTGAAGAGATTCAAAATGGTCACTCAAAGTCAATATTGCAACAAATACTTCTCCAAATTAAGGTTCCATTGCAGTAAGACCTTTGT
Source organism: Medicago sativa (assembly GCF_051527215.1). NCBI lineage: Eukaryota > Viridiplantae > Streptophyta > Magnoliopsida > Fabales > Fabaceae > Medicago > Medicago sativa. The sequence goes on along the minus strand of NC_140755.1, from coordinate 8,103,064 downwards.
TTTTCATTGGCACATTCAAAATTTCAAAATTTGTAATGTATATATCATGACTATCGGAAAAAACTTCAAAATCTAATAATAGATTTTTTTTTACCTCATTATTTATAGGATTATATCACAACAAATAGAGTGTGTTTTCAAATTTTGGTTCCACTATAAGAATGCCTCAATTTTTCACCGGCACATGCAAAATTCCAAAATTTGTAGTATATATACTATCTATGAATATAATGTATTCATCAATTTTTAACTATTCATTTTTCTTAGTTTTAAATACCTATTATCAATTCTTCATTAGTTTGAAGAAAAACGATTTGATACAAAACTTACGGAAATTGTTTAAAATATTTTTTTATGTTTAATGCATATCAAAATGTGATTTGAAAAGTGTATTGTTTTTAGTTTCAGACAAAATGATTTTAATTTTAAAATAGTAAAAACAATTAAAACCCATTGTTTCTTGAGTTTTCAGTTCTTTCATTGTACATTATAATGATATCAAATCATATTATATTTGTTATATGTCTAAAGATCAAATCATACACTAAAAGTTCACAAAATATTCTATTTCAACTTTAACGATGTTGAATTTGTGTTGTTTTTAATGTACTCTACCAATTTAAATGTGTAAATATTATTTTTTTTGAAAAAATTAAGATACAAATTAATTTTCAACTTAACTATTACTTAAGTCTGTCCTGTCATCTCTGCCTGTTTATGCGCTTTCTTTCTTCAAAGCTCCCTCAGGTATCATCTCTTCTATAGAATCTATTTTAAATTTTTTTTTTTTTTTTGGGGGGGGGGGGGGGGGGGGGGGACCACAGGAAGATATCTTGGGTTGATTGGAACTCAGTTTGTAGTAGTAAGGAGGTTGGTGGTTTGGGGGTTAGGAGAATTAGGGAGTTTAATTTGGCGTTATTAGGGAAGTGGTGCTGGCGTATGTTAGTGGAGAGGGATAGTTTGTGGTTTAAGGTGTTGTCAGCTAGGTATGGCATGACAGAAGGGCGGATAGGGAGTGGGGGTCGATGTGCTTCTATTTGGTGGCGAGACATGGAGGTATTGAGCAGGGAGGAGTGGTTTTAAGATAGTGTTCACCGTGTGGTTGGTAATGGAGAAAACACTTTGTTTTGGTCGAATGTGTGGGTTGGTGATGTTTCTTTTCGAGTCAGGTACTCTAGATTATATGACTTATCATTGTTCAAGGAGGAGACTGTGGCGGATATGTGTCAGTTAGGTTGGGGGGTAGAGGGTCAGGCGTGGAGCTGGAGGAGGGGGCTATTTGTGTGGGAGGAGGAGATATTGGGGGAATTAATATTATTACTTCAAGGTGTGACTTTGCAGGTTGATAAAGCTGACAGGTGGCTATGGAATTTGGAAACTTCTCAGGTCTTCTCAGTCCGCAGTGCTTATAAGTTGCTCACTTTTCAACCTCAGTCTGTTTATTTGGAGGCGGTGCCTTCTCTTTGGAATAATGATGTTCCTCTAAAAGTCATTTTGTTTGTTTGGCGGTTGTTTCGAGATAGGCTGCCAACTAAAGACAACCTTTTTCGCCGTGGAGTAATTCAAAATGATTCTTTGATGTGTGTTGCGGGGTGTGGGTCAGAGGAATCATTGGCACTAGGGCTGGCAATGAACCGAACCAACTCGAAAAAAGTTCGAGATTCGATTCGATAATTGACCCGTTGAACTTGGTTCATGAACCAAATGAGCTGAACTTGAGCTAAAAATTAAGTTCGTTAACTCAATGAGTTGAACTTGAGCTATATATAGTTCGACTCGTTTGGTTCATGAGTTGACTCGATTAGCTTTATATATAATACTTAATTTTTTTCATTTTTGTAATTTATATAATTGACTTAATATATTTAAATTCTAGAATTCTAGTATTGATGTATGTTGATTTTAAAGGGATTGCTAGTATTAATTTAATTAACTTATTTAACATGTTTTTGGTACAACTATTTAACAATTATTTAAAACGAACAATTAAACAAGTAAAAAACCAATAAAAATAGCATCAACACTTGTGTGCTCTAGTTGAAGGATAGAATACCTAACGGAAAAAGAAGCAAAACGCATAATAGCACATTATGTCCCACATCGGTTGTTTGTAAACAATAGAGGAGGAGTTCATCTATAAAAGCAGAAGCCTAGGAGGGAGGTAAAGAAAAAATGTATTAGTTAAAAATGCATTTCCAATGTTGTGTAATGAGTGGCTATTAGTTAAAAATTTGAATATAAGTGCTGTTTTTGAATTTATATGATTTGAGTCCAGCAGTTATATTCAAGTGCATGCCACTGATTTGGTGTGGAGATGAACCTAATGAACCGAACCGAGTTGTTCGCGAACTTTAAACGAGTCGAACTCGAGCTGAAAAAAAGGTTCGTGTGGAACTCGAGTCGAGTTTCGAGCTGAACCAAACCTTATCGAGTCGAGTCGAGCTCAGATGAGTTCGGTTTGACTCGACTCATTTCCAGCCCTAATTGGCACATTTATTTTTACATTGTAATTTTTTTGGTTCGGTCTGGTACTATATTTCCAGGTGGGTGGGTTTGTTGACGGTAAATCCCTTATCAGTGAGGGACCATTTTACGCAATTCATTGGTGATGGTGGTGCCACAAAGGCACGTCGATCAATTTTACAGGTTCTTTGGTATGCAACAACTTGGGAAATTTGGAAAGAAAGAAATAATAGGTTATTCAATGGCAAATAGTGCTCAATTATACAGGTGCTTGATAGAATTAAGTTACTCACTTTCAGGTGGTTGAAGGCGAAATTTCCTTCTCTTCCCTTTAACTACCATGGTTGGTGGCTTAGCCCTTTCAATATCTTGGGCATAGGCTAATAGTTGTTTCTCTTTTTTGTTGCTGTTCTTGTTCTCTTTTTGTAAATATTTGTATTGACTCTGATGTCTATCCTTGGCATACCTTATGCTAGGGAGGACTTTTTGATGTGGTAATATATTTCATTTTGGCCTTTTCAAAAAAAAAAAACTATTAAATTGATTCTTATAGATGGTGCGGTTGGAAAAAAGTATTATATGTCTGGAATGCTGACCATGGTGATACCGCCAAATTTATGAGATAAGGAGACACTATAAATCAAACTATTTGATGCCTTATTTCATTTCATTGCCATCATCTTAGAGTACAAAATCATAATTTCAAGGTCCAGGACATTATGAAAAAAGAAAATAAAAAATAATACAATTATTTGGTGCATGCATAAAAACTAAATGAGAACTCCGCGAGTATTCTAACATAAAGTATATTGTACAATTCTTTATCTAGAGTATGAACTCCTAATTCTCTTCACACTCTGCATACAATAGCCTTTACGACACCTAGCCATATAACCTTTCACTTGTTTACAATCTTTATCTGTTTTACAAGGACCAGAATTAGGTACAAAAGCAGAATCGCATACTATTACGACAAGAAATATAAAAAGAAATAGAATAATAGCATAAATAAACTTCAAATTTTTAGCCATATTATCCAATCTTTGTATGTAAAAAATATGATATATTTGATCTATTTATAGTTCGTAAAGTTCATACTTTCATAAAAATAATTAAATAGTTTAAGCATTTATAAAAATTTTAAAACTTTTAATAAAAGTAAAATAGTTGCTAAATGCCTCATAAGTATATCAATGTGTTGTGTTGTCCCTTACACGCATGAAAATGAGTTCAAATAATAAAATTGATAATCATAAGAATTGAATATTATTTAACTTATAACTTTTCTTTGCTTTGTCCATCAAAAAGATTTAATTAATTTTTTACCTTTACGTGATAGTAAAGGAATTTTTGTTTTGTTTTGGACTATGGTAAATTTATCTACGAATATAATATACGATTGGGGGTGAGAACATGTTTATGTGCAATTAGAATGTATTGCAGGATCAATTTATTTTTTATTTAATCATTGGAAAAAAAAAAAAGAATGAAAGACATTTGCTAAACATGTGTGTCACAATTCGAAAGTTCTATTATACATGGGATTACAAAATTAATAGGATTAATTACATAAGGAATATGCTATGTGGTAGCACTAAAAACACTTATGTATTTTCAGATTCTAACTAGTGCAAGTATACATTGTCTCAAGTAATAGTATACAAAAATCAAATCCATATGGATTAAGGGTTTGCACGAAAATAAAATATTAAAATACTTAACACATTAAAAGAAGTCATATGACAAAACTGTGTTTAAGAACAATGAATCGGTTATGAATATTGGTTTGCAAAGATGTAGAGAGTTGCAACTTCGTATAGCTTCTTGGAGGCCAAGTGGCCTTAGGGCTTTTTCAACACAACAATCATTGTTAAGTTAGGGGTACTACTCTTTCGAGGTTTGCGAATTCCAAGTTAACCATGAACATTATTAAGGTTAGATCTCTACCATTTCCATATTGCATGGAAGGGTTCAGTCTTTCTATTAGGACAAGAAATCTAAATAGACATTCAATCATCCTTTCAAGGTCTTTGTATCTTCTTTGCATAAAAACATTTCTCATATTAAACAAGTAGTTCCATTCCTCTCCTCTATTGAGCTTAGGGAATTTGACAATAAAGATAAAAGTGATCAAGTTTTAATTTAAATATTAGTGTATCGGTATTTTACCAGACGATCGTGCTAGAGGATTAAAGTTTAAGGAAAGTAAGCGTAATGGGAAATATTTAATGTGAGATGTCACCTTATTATGGATTAAGTATCAGTATCGGATTTAACACGTTTAAAGGCAAGGGCATAATGGTAATTTCTCGAGAAAGGATATTTAAGTGTTTTTGGGCAAGATATTTTCATTATTCTTATCCTTTTCTCTCTCTAGGTTTGGGAAGCAACTCTCTCTTCCTTCTCTCTTCCTTCTCACGCCCCCTTTCCTCTTTCTCTCCATCAAATCTTCTTCCTCTCCATGGCAAGTGAAATAACATTGCTCCCTCATGGTCTCTTAAACTTGTAGAAGCTTGGTTAAGGTTTGATTTCTCTTTTCCACCTCTCATGAAGTTCATCCCATCTCTTTTCCTCTTCACCAATCTTTCAAGAAACTTCATCCTTCCATGATAAGTTTCCAAACTTGTTCCCTTGTGATCATTTAAGCTTAAGGAAGTATGAATTATGTTTGATTTCTTCTATTTATCCTCTTGAGGAAGTGTTTGGAAATTAGGGTTTTGGTGAAAGAAGCTTTGTAAAGGATTAGAGATGAGCTAGCAAAGATCATCATGCTAGGGTTTACAAGAAAACAACAAGATTGGTAAGGTTTGAGCCAAAGAAGCAAGTGGGGAAAAATAAGCTAGGGTTTTGGCTTGCTTGAGTTTGAAGCTTGGAGTTATTACAAGAACATGTTTAGGTGAGTTCCATAGTTAGTTTTCCCACCCTTTGGGATTATGTTTATGACTTGTTAGATTAATATGAAAACATGAATATTTCTAGGGTTTTCAAGTGAAGGTTTAATTGCCCTTTTCTTGCCATGCATGCAAAATATGTTTATACTTGCCGAATGAATGTTTTATAAGTTTCCAACGATCAATTATGTTTCAAAACACTTAGAGACACTTGGTTTGAGGTTTTTGGGTCAAAAATACCATTTTTAAGTGTTCTGGACTGTCCTAACTCGCCACGGCGAGCTATTACTCGCCACGGCGAGCTAGAACTCCGAAAGGGGGGTCTTACTTGCCCCCAACTCGCCACGGCGAGTTACCACTCGCCTCCCCTGCAAATCTACTCGCCTAGGTGAGTAAGACAGTGAGGGATCACATTGTTTTGCTCGCTTCGGCCGGCATGGGGATTCGCGATGCGGTTTTCTCCGTGGTGTCTTTTTACGAATGTAAACCCCTCAAATCAAGGTCATAAATGGTGATCATTGTAAGCAAGATTTCTATGATAAAGAAGCAAGTATTAAGCATTTTGGTAAGGCATGGTAAACGAGAGTATGTTGAGAATCGGGTAGCAAGATAAACCTTAAGGAAAGGGAAGAAGCTAGAGCCTCGATATAGTTATCGAGAACTAGAATAGTTAGAAAGAAATAGAATGCTATGCATTAGTAATATGCTTGATAAGACGCGAGGTAATGTGAGTATTATCTTCGCATAGAAGCAAGTGCCATACGAGTATGGAAAGACGTGAATCGATTTCACGTCCATTCACAAAGTAAGTTAAGCAAGCATATAAGTTTACCTCTAGTGGGATCGTTTAAGGATCCGAGGTATAAGAGATAGTATGTATAGATTTAATCTTCATACATGCATAAGACTAAGATAATCAAGAAAGAAAGAGTGTCATGTCTCTTGTTATCCAAATTGGATTCAAGGGGTTCCCCAAGGGGAATGGTTAAGCCGCAAGGGAGCCGCATTTCACTAAGTTAAGGTGTCGTGTCTTTTGTATTCCTTCCAAGGTCGGGTACAAAAGGTTCTCCAAGGGGAATGGGGTAAGCCGTAAGGGACCCGCACGTTCACTAAGGGAGTCCGGTGCGCTCTTGCTAAGCACTTCACCGGTAGTAAGGGATTAACTTCTGGGGTTACTCCACTCGGGACTAATCCATAAAATGAATTCAAGATAATTGTTTGTTACACGCTAACATAATCAATGAAGCTAACAATGCATATTCATCATACATTTATGAGTAATGTGTCATAGAGCCTTGACATAGACTGTCAAGAACTAGAAAGAATATAGAAGTAGAAAGTCAAGAGCTAGCAAGCTAGAAAGAGTCACATTTGTGGCAAGATTAAGAAAGTTTATTAATACTTCTTATCCAAGTAAGTAAGTAAGTAAGCAAGTTAAGAGAGTTATACCGTCGACGATCTTAGGTTTCCCCTAATCGTCCGGTTAGAGTCGTGTCATGATTTTAGCAAGTGAAGGCCTTGATGCGTAGATCGTATCTTGGCAATGCGATTTTAGATCCCCTTAACCGCCATGGCACGTATAAGAAGAGAAGCCTATAACAAGTTAAGAATATTAAGACGGCCCTAGCAAGCACCGCCGTCTAAGAAAGCAAGTCCCCACACATGTATAATCAACCGGCAGGTTGTATTGTAGACACGTGGTGACCGTAGGTTTCCCCCGTGGTCGCCTATAGCCTAGGGTTAGGTGGAACTCACTGAGACATTATGTCTCATCCCAATCCTTATTTGTTTCAGATAACAGGAAGGATTAGCAAGGTAGTAGCCGGATGGATATTCAGCAAGAGCTCGTTCGTACCTGAGGCATGAAGAATATGGATCTCAAGGATGCATTTAATTTAAATAAGATAAGATATGATGTAATGATATTGTACGAACGTGTTTTGTTGTATATAAATTCATTCGAAGTTTTTACGTTGTAAATTTTTAATGTATCCAGTACTAAACTAATGCACATGCTAGACTTTCTAGATACGTCTAGTATGGGTGTTACATTTGGTATCAGAGCAGGTAGATTCAGACCGTGCCTTGGGTCATTAAGTTACAACAAAGGTAGTGGGACCATTGGGTTCCGGGTAAATGTTCTAGTTGTCGTTGTTAATTGAGCCTGATCAACTCAATTTAGCATTCGACGATTAGAATGGATGCCTGAGAGCTGAATAGGACCCTGGAGGAACGAAGTATGTGAAGAAGATGCATTGGAAAGTAAGAACTCAGAAGGAGTATTAGTAAGAAGTTTGATTGTGCCAATAGGTGGCTGGTGAACTAAGTAGTAGAAATGTGAATTCTTCGGGAGTGTAAGGTAATGCTATGAAGGGACGTTCCGACAGCGTTGGGTAAGATGTTATAGATACATCGTATACCCATGAGTACAGAGTTTGGAGATGTATAAGTATGATCTGAAGCATCAGTAAGATTTGTGTTCCAGAACGTCAGCGCAGTGCTACAAGTTAGAAAGAAGTTGATGTAGGCTGACGGAATTAGTAGGCTCTCAGGGATAGCATTATGTGAATGAGGTTATGGACTTGTAAGCTCAGAGTAGACAAGGCTCTAGTGTTCTGAAAGTGCGTTAAGTCGCAATGTAGCGAGGAAAGTTACTCGTAGTAGAAGAGGTTAAGGATTCAAGCGAAAGTTTATGTCATCAGGACTAAGGCATTGATTTCCGACGAGCCAAGGACTGTATTGAAATAGGTTGATGGTTGCCGTGCAAATATTGTAGAATATTTTATGATGATAGGAATGAATGATATGCATTGGACTACTTGAGAAATAAGAATTTTCAGGTAAAGTATATTTATAAGGAGATTGAACTGAAGAAACTCGCCAATAGCGAACCAGAGGCGAAATTCTCAGTTTTCTGAAAACCGTTAGTTCGTCTCTAGGATTTGCAGTAATTATTGGAGAGTTATCTTCACAAATCTTTAAAACAAACAAAAAAAAAACTTTTTATGACATCAAGTAAGGAATGCATATCACATTCTAAGATTTTCAAAGGAAAAGGCATGAGCAACTATTAACGAAAATTGATACGGTTAAGGTGGCTTTAGAGTTATTGTGTCAAGGGTCGAGAAGGAGTTCAGACTAAGAGTTTAGAGGTTCCAGTATTCAGAATGGACAACATGAATGTAAAGACATGAAGAAAAGAAGTTAAAGAGATGAAGAGTTATATGAAGTCCTAAGGTTCTCGGATTTTGTGGAGTTATGAGTATTCCCCGAATCTACGTTTTGCTTAATTAACTTGCTAAGGCTCGTTAGGATGTAGAATCATAAAGTTTACAAGATTTTAGAATGACATACACATGTGGGTAATTGATGTTGACAATTTTGAAAAATTCAAAGAAAATTTTGTAGGTACCAGATTGTTACGACTCACATAGAGTGAGCTAAATTCACTAGAACCAAGATTTGATGGCACACATGTGTTACCAACTTGTTCTATGATTTTTGAGTAACGACTTGGGCTTAAACTTAGTATAAATTATTTAGTGGAAAAATCATCAATATCAATGACCCGTATGCTAGTTATGAAGTTTTCATTAAAAGAAAAACCAACGAGCAAGCATAGGAATGATTAAGCAAATTATAGTACACGGGAATACTAAGGTGCAAGATTAGATATTTGAGGAATATATGTCCAAGTGCAAAATGAGTCTACTATGAGAATTTGGGATTGCTCGGAAACAAGTTCAAGTATGATATGTAAATATCAGGAGGTGAACCCAATTAGCAAGAACGTAAGGTATATCCCCGAGTAAAGTATTATGAGTATACGATAAGTTTATCATGAGTTTTGAGCTTATAAGCAGTGGTAAGTGTAAAGTTGTGACGTGGTTGCAACATGGAAAGTCTAGAGATTAGTTCAAGAAGATAGTAAACAAGTGGTGAACAGGAATGAGAAGTTACACACATCTCAACGGATTAGAGTATTGGTTTAAGTCAACCGGAGGGAATCAGAGTAACGCAACATAAGTTAATTGGTTAAGTTGCTGATGATAACTATAGGGTATGAAAATTGGAAGTAAGAATCTTCGTAGAGAATGTTTGAGATAGTAATACAGTTTTAGTAAGGAAAGTACTACGAGACGAGCGAGAGGAACTTTCATTATGATAAGTAAGTATTGATGCTTATACCGTCAGTGATGAATAAGATAAAAGTTTAAAGGTTGTATCTTCACTTAAGCAAGACAAGAAAGACTAGAGTTACCACAGATGAAGTAATCGGATTGCCTGATTGATGAGGTTGAATGTGTTGAGGAGCTATTGGCTAGTCAGGTAAGGTTATGAGCTACCATAAGAGAATACGGTTCACGAGATATGCACGAAGAAGTACATACCCTCCTATACCCTACTTGTAAGCGATAACGATACTTGCCAGAATAAAGTTAAAAATTTTGATTCTGTGGCTTTTAAAGTTAAGATTGGTAATAAGGAACTTGGGAACGAAGTTTGTTATAAAAACATGACATTGTACATTGTTGAAACTGAGGAGGCATGTCATGAGCGAGTAAGCTCACTTAGGGCGTGCAGACTTCGGGGCCAACTTGTCATAGGCAAGTTTGGGACGAGTTGTAAAACTTTTTTTTTTCATAATATAGAGACTCGTCCTGAGGTTCTGCGGTATCATTACAACTCGGTTTCAAAATGACATTTTCTTTAGTTAAGTAAATGTTCGTTCCAAAGACCTATGTACCAAAGTTTAGAGATTTTTTTTGAAGCAAAATGCTAGAATCAGTATCGTTATTAACTAACAAGAAGCGGTACTTGAAGGGATGAGAATACTATGGAGATAAGATTTTAAGAGGAAACAGAAAAGTCCTTACAATATCAATATCATACGAGATTTGTGGATTTTTGCTTAAAGAGTTCAAGTATAAGTGCCAAAGGGATTTAGTAGAAGATTTTAAGAGTACGTAATCCGCAAGACTGGTAAATAGATAGTCAGATGAATCGACGTAATGGATTTCGTTTCTTCATGTCAAGTTAGAAAGGTTTTTGAAGAGTTTGAAAGAGTTAAGAGATTTGTATAATCATCAAGATAAGTAACATAAGTAAGAGATATAAATCGCAAGATGCGGTAAGAAAGATTATGTATGCATAGAAAGAGGTATGCATGATACGATGTTTTAGATGCAAGAAAGCACTGCGGGGCAAACCTGGATTCCGGTAGGACCCCAGTATAAAGGCAAATCCTGAGTGTTTTAGTTCGAAAAAGATTAATTACGTGAATGGTTATGCTAAATAGATGAGATATGGAATTGAGACAACTAGTCCGCATGTAGCCAAAATGTGTGTCAAACACAATGTTCTGAGATAGTTCTATGATATTGAGAAAGATATTAAGATTGAGGAGGTCATATTCGTTAGGCGAATAAAGAAGAGGATGAGTTATATGCTTCAAACCCTTTGGGAGGGAGTATGAACAGACTTTGTTTAACTAAAAACCGAAGAAGACGAGTTTAATCTCAGAGATTGGTGTATGGTTTCTAAATTTCGAGGACGAAATTTTTTTAAGGGGGGTATTTTACTAGACGATCGTGCCAGAGGATTAAAGTTTAAGGAAAGTAAGCGTAATGGGAAATATTTAATGTGAGATGTCAGCTTATTATGGATTAAGTATCAGTATCGGATTTAACACGTTTAAAGGCAAGGGCATAATGGTAATTTCTCGAGAAAGGATATTTAAGTGTTTTTGGGCAAGATATTTTCATTATTCTTATCCTTTTCTCTCTCTAGGTTTGGGAAGCAACTCTCTCTTCCTTCTCTCTTCCTTCTCACGCCCCCTTTCCTCTTTCTCTCCATCAAATCTTCTTCCTCTCCATGGCAAGTGAAATAACATTGCTCCCTCATGGTCTCTTAAACTTGTAGAAGCTTGGTTAAGGTTTGATTTCTCTTTTCCACCTCTCATGAAGTTCATCCCATCTCTTTTCCTCTTCACCAATCTTTCAAGAAACTTCATCCTTCCATGATAAGTTTCCAAACTTGTTCCCTTGTGATCATTTAAGCTTAAGGAAGTATGAATTATGTTTGATTTCTTCTATTTATCCTCTTGAGGAAGTGTTTGGAAATTAGGGTTTTGGTGAAAGAAGCTTTGTAAAGGATTAGAGATGAGCTAGCAAAGATCATCATGCTAGGGTTTACAAGAAAACAACAAGATTGGTAAGGTTTGAGCCAAAGAAGCAAGTGGGGAAAAATAAGCTAGGGTTTTGGCTTGCTTGAGTTTGAAGCTTGGAGTTATTACAAGAACATGTTTAGGTGAGTTCCATAGTTAGTTTTCCCACCCTTTGGGATTATGTTTATGACTTGTTAGATTAATATGAAAACATGAATATTTCTAGGGTTTTCAAGTGAAGGTTTAATTGCCCTTTTCTTGCCATGCATGCAAAATATGTTTATACTTGCCGAATGAATGTTTTATAAGTTTCCAATGATCAATTATGTTTCAAAACACTTAGAGACACTTGGTTTGAGGTTTTTGGGTCAAAAATACCATATTTAAGTGTTCTGGACTGTCCTAACTCGCCACGGCGAGCTATTACTCGCCACGGCGAGCTAGAACTCCGAAAGGGGGGTCTTACTCGCCCCCAACTCGCCACGGCAAGTTACCACTCGCCTCCCCAGCAAATCTACTCGCCTAGGTGAGTAAGACAGTGAGGGATCACATTGTTTTGCTCGCTTCGGCCGGCATGGGGATTCGCGATGCGGTTTTCTCCGTGGTGTCTTTTTACGAATGTAAACCCCTCAAATCAAGGTCATAAATGGTGATCATTGTAAGCAAGATTTCTATGATAAAGAAGAAAGTATTAAGCATTTTGGTAAGGCATGGTAAACGAGAGTATGTTGAGAATCGAGTAGCAAGATAAACCTTAAGGAAAGGGAAGAAGCTAGAGCCTCGATATAGTTATCGAGAACTAGAATAGTTAGAAAGAAATAGAATGCTATGCATTAGTAATATGCTTGATAAGACGCGAGGTAATGTGAGTATTATCTTCGCATAGAAGCAAGTGCCATACGAGTATGGCAAGACGTGAATCGATTTCATGTCCATTCACAAAGTAAGTTAAGCAAGCATATAAGTTTACCTCTAGTGGGATCGTTTAAGGATCCGAGGTATAAGAGATAGTATGTATAGATTTAATCTTCATACATGCATAAGACTAAGATAATCAAGAAAGAAAGAGTGTCATGTCTCTTGTTATCCAAATTGGATTCAAGGGGTTCCCCAAGGGGAATGGTTAAGCCGCAAGGGAGCCGCATTTCACTAAGTTAAGGTGTCGTGTCTTTTGTATTCCTTCCAAGGTCGGGTACAAAAGGTTCTCCAAGGGGAATGGGGTAAGCCGTAAGGGACCCGCACGTTCACTAAGGGAGTCCGGTGCGCTCTTGCTAAGCACTTCACCGGTAGTAAGGGATTAACTTCCGGGGTTACTCCACTCGGGACTAATCCATAAAATGAATTCAAGATAATTGTTTGTTACACGCTAACATAATCAATGAAGCTAACAATGCATATTCATAATACATTTATGAGTAATGTGTCATAGAGCCTTGACATAGACTGTCAAGAACTAGAAAGAATATAGAAGTAGAAAGTCAAGAGCTAGCAAGCTAGAAAGAGTCACATTTGTGGCAAGATTAAGAAAGTTTATTAATACTTCTTATCCAAGTAAGTAAGTAAGTAAGCAAGTTAAGAGAGTTATACCGTCGACGATCTTAGGTTTCCCCTAATCGTCCGGTTAGAGTCGTGTCATGATTTTAGCAAGTGAAGGCCTTGATGCGTAGATCGTATCTTGGCAATGCGGTTTTAGATCCCCTTAACCGCCATGACACATATAAGAAGAGAAGCCTATAACAAGTTAAGAATATTAAGACGGCCCTAGCAAGCACCGCCGTCTAAGAAAGCAAGTCCCCACACACGTATAATCAACCGGCAGGTTGTATTGTAGACACGTGGTGACCGTAGGTTTCCCCCGTGGTTGCCTATAGCCTAGGGTTAGGTGGAACTCACTGAGACATTATGTCTCATCCCAATCCTTATTTGTTTCAGATAACAGGAAGGATTAGCAAGGTAGTAGCCGGATGGATATTCAGCAAGAGCTCGTTCGTACCTGAGGCATGAAGAATATGGATCTCAAGGATGTATTTAATTTAAATAAGATAAGATATGATGTAATGATATTGTACGAACGTGTTTTGTTGTATATAAATTCATTCGAAGTTTTTACGTTGTAAATTTTTAATGTATCCAGTACTAAACTAATGCACATGCTAGACTTTCTAGATACGTCTAGTATGGGTGTTACAACTTGTGAGTTGGTGAGCCACTCACCGAGTTGTCCAGGTTGTTCCGGTGATACCCTTCTTTACAGTATTATTCTAATAAATTAATCCTTTTTTATGACAAATTTAACCCTCTTTTTCTTTTTTCAATATATAAACTTTTTTTTGACACATACAATATATAAACTTATTCTTTGATGCTTATATTGTATTAAAAATAACGTATAAATTATATTATTATAAAATGAATTTGTAAACCAATAAAAATAACTTAATAATTTTTTACTAATTTTATGCAATTATATTAAATTTAATTATTAGACATAAGTTTATATAATTATCTAAAATGAGAATGGGATATCAATTTCTATTCAACTATCCAAACAACGTGAACTCATAAGAAATTTTTTACTAATTTTATGCAATTATATTAAATTTAATTATTAGACATAAGTTTATATAATTATCTAAAATGAGAATGGGATATCAATTTCTATTCAACTATCCAAACAACGTGAACTCATAAGAATCACTTTATGTCAACGTATCTAAACATAAATCAATTTATGTTGAACTCACTTTTAACTACAATCAATTCTCTCAAAAGCAATTCTACCAAAATCAATTCTTATCACGACATGTGTTGAAGAAAAAAGTAACGAAAAGTTAAATAATAATATTTTCTTATGATTATCAATTTTATTATTTGAAGTCCTTTTTTAAGTGTGTAAAAGACAACACAACACACTGATATGTTTAAGAGCGTTTAACAAATATTCTAATTTTATGACGAGTGTTTAAAATTTTATAAATGCTTAAACTATTTAATTATTATGAGACCATTAACTTCATACACTATAACTAGATCAAATCATTCTCTAAAAAAAAACAAAAATAGATCAAATCATATCCTATATTTTTGATAAAAAGAGTGAAAAATATGGTTGAAACTCTAAAGTTTGTTCATGTATTCAGATTCTATTTCTTTCCATATTTCTTATCATAATAGTTTGTGATGCTACTTATATACCTATTGCTCATTCTTGTATAACAGATAAAGATTATCCAAGCGTGAAAAATTATAATGCTATATGTCGTAAAGGATTCTGTGTAAGTTGCAGGTTGAGATGAACGAGTTATATATTGCTCTAGCAAAAAATTGTACAATATACTTTATGCTATTATATTTAACCCGTTGCCGTTTTGTTTTTGTGCATGCACCAAATAATTGATTTTTTTTAATAATTTTTTCCCCTATTTTTAAGGACCTTAAAGTTATGATTTTATACTCTAAGATGATGGAAATAAAATGGAATATAACAACAAATAAATTTATTTACTGTTTCCTTATCTCTTAAATTTGGTGGTGGAAGCTATGAAAACATTGTATTTTCAAAAGTCTTACTAGTCAAGTATACATTGTCTCAAGTAATAATATAAAATGATCAAACCTACAGGGACTTGGGCGCTATAGCTTTCTGCAATGCGGCGATATTAAAATAAAAATTCCACTGATTCATCACGGGATCATGTTCTACTTTTTTAAATCGATAGACAATTCATAAACTAATAATCAACTGAGTTAATTCCTAAAAAAGACGGAAGGGGGGATTCAGTGATTCCCTAATCTCTGTTATACTTCTGAATCACAAAAATCTATTATTGCAACGGGTAGGACAATTAAAACTCTGCAAAACTATTCATCTTTTCTAAATTCTCTGCAACAAAATTTCTCTAATTACAAAGTTGAATGACAATCCTTATGGAGACAATAGCTTACTACTTTATTACTTAAGTACGATTTGGTGCACTTGCTGAACTTATACATCAACCCTCCTCTGTGCTAGTTTGGTTAGAGCTACAACTCTTCACAAAGTTGGGATCTAGCTCCTTTAAATTTGGATTCGTCCTTGATTTGAACAACTTCCTTCTACTCCTGAAAGTCTTTTCTATTTCAAAATCAATATGAAACTCTGGTGAAAATTGTGACCTAGGCATTCAAGTCACACCTGTTAAGCAATAACTTCAAATATTAGTAACCAAAACAAAACAAACAAGTTTACTACTTAAAGAAAAGCTTATAAAAAGTATAACACTGTGAAGTTCCCGGTAACTGCACCAGAAACTTGGAAGCTCTAAAAATACTATGTATTTTCAAGAGTCATACAAGTGCAAGTATACACTATCTCAAGTAATAGTATAAAAAGATCGAACCCATAAAGATTAAAACATTATATATACTTTGTATTTTATGCATTTTCAGAGATAAACTTGTTTGCAAGAAAATAAAATAAATCATTTGGTGTTACATCAATAAAATAAATATTAAAACTATAACGGTTTAAGAAAGCAAGTAAAAATACTTAAAAATTCTCAAAGATGAAAGTATGGTTTAAACAATGTATTATTTATGATAGAACTTTGTTACGATATAGATAGATATAACCTTCTATGGCTATCTGAAAACTTGGTGGTCTTAGGGGTCTTTCAACACATCCGTCATGTTAAGTAGAGGACAAAAACACCGTTCGAGGTACACTTACAATACTGAACATGCAACATCTTTAGGTTAGGTCATGAGTAGCTATCCATCTAGGGATAGGCTGAGTTGTGGCATATGACAAGAATCCTAGATAAATCTTTGCACATATCTAGGCGATCTTGTTTAAGTTTAAGCAGTGTTTCTTGTTCCCGTATCCTTTACGTACTTAAGAACGTAAATCATATCAAACAAACATTTCCATTCCCATCTCTTTTTAGTTTCCAGGGACTTTGACAATAAAAATAAAAATGATCAAGTTTTACTTTTAAAGATTAGCATTAAAACAATTATTTAAAAGAAGCACGAAGCTATAGCTCTAAAATCTTAAGTGAAGAATATCATAAATTTATCTTGTCTAAACCACGAAAGGGGTTTAGATTATGATGAGATTAACCATGACAAAAATTAATATAGAAGAAATAAATTAAGACATAAAAATGTGAGCTTAAGTGTAACCCATGTAATCCTAACACTGATTCACTAATAACTAGCACTCATGCTCATCTATGAGGAAGATGAGATGGAGTGAGAACTTTGGTCATTGCTAACACTAGCTAGTTGGAACTTGGCTACTCAATTCCGTCTAAATAATTCAATCCCTTGGCTCTAACATATGGTTGTCCTTTTATAGTATAAGTCCAACCACTACAAGTTGTACCCTTTGATCATTTCTCATATGAGTTGTACATATCTTAACTTAGTGGTATTCATCATATACCTTTATTCCTCGTACTACAATGATTGGCGTCTTCTCATCACACTTAGACCCTAGGCAATGATAGACAAGGGTCCCAAGAGTTCGTACAATCGTACGACTATATTATGCATTCAAGAATGATAGATCACCAAACATCCTTCCTAGTGCCGCATCTTCATACATCGCCAAACTCTTTTCCAACATTGTATCTTCTTGTATCCCTAGTGCAAATCCTTATCTATTCTTTAAATAAACAACAACGAGCATTACTAGTTTAAAATGACTAAACAACTATAAACACTAATTAAACCCCTAATTTCCTAAATAGTCACCGATTATATGTTATAGGTCGTGCAATCACTCCATTTTTAATGGATTATGCGGTATAAATTCAATGTAACCTACAATTATGTTAGTTATCATTTTTGCTCGTGAGCATAGCTCAGGACATCGCATTATATATGTCGGGGGTTGAGGTTCGAACCTGTTCCCCACTTATTCATTTTAAGGGATAAATTTCTAACCACCAGGCTACTTGAAAAATCAATAATATAAAAACTATTCAATAAATTATAATATTTTCTAAACGCAAGATGAAAGGTCATCTTACGTTATTCTTAGCATATTTTTCAGTCAATTTCAGTAGCTTTTACCAGTAGAACAGGGGAGTATTAGAACAATTTCCTATAATTTGGGGCATTTGTATTGTTTTCTATATTTGAGTCTGTAATTCTATTCTTCCAGAAACATAGCAATTCTAGGGTGTTTTTGATGTAATTCACGAATAAATCATGCAAATCGGCAAAGCAAGAACATCTGAATATTAGTGAAGACTTTGGAAAGATCAATAATGAAGATTCAAGAGGTCCTAGAAGACTTTACCGAGGGAGAAATTTTGTTCCCAGGTCCCAAGACATCTTATATGGAATCAAATGCCTAAAAGGACAGAAAAACAGAGATTTAAGGCACTGAATGCACTCACATACGCCTAGAGCATGAGTGTTCCACACACTCATACACCTAGGGCATGAGCTGTACACCCTGACCATTGTATAGTTGATGAAGTAGTTTTGCATCAAACAAGATAAGTATTTGTGTATCGTCTCCACATGGAATAATACGCTATCAAGGACATTTCAACATCAATTATCATTCCAAGTATTAAGAGTACTTGTTTGTTTGAAATGTAACTAGCTAAACTAAATTGCAAAAGTAAAAGTTAAGATAAATAAGGATTGAAACTTGTTAGGAGTAGAATTCCTTAACCAAGAGTCACACATAACCTAATGATCCATACGAATTCTAGCTTTATAACCAAAATTATCACAATCAATTCTACACTATCCTTCGTGTCCAAAACGATATAATTAACTCTAAGCTATCGTTTAAACATTCGTGTCCAAATCCCTTAAACGATAACAAAGTCGATCGGATAACTTAATCGACCGTGTCCAACCTGATTAAGTATCCGAAAGCATTAAACTCTTGATTATGGTGATTATCAAAGATTAACAAACTTGTCAAGAATGATATAACCTAAGATAGATTCCTATTCTAGCTCTAGATTCAAGAGTTCGTGTCCAAAACATCTTGAATCTCATTGAAAGCATTAAGAACAAGAACAACAACAATATTGAATATAAATTGCTAGAACCATATATTGCAAGATCAAAAGATTACATGTTTAGCAAGGATCAAGTACCTCTCATCCCAACAAAGGGTATTTAGCTACACATCATCATGGAAGCCTTGCAAGGATGGATTGAAAAGGAAAGATTCATTACCCTTGTGATGTCTCAACAAAGGAATAAGAATCCAACTTCCAAAATCACTCTCACTCTATATGATCTACCCTATTTTCTCTCTAAGATATTACAAGTGAAAACTAAGAGAAAAACTATGAAAAACTAACTCTAAAGAAATGAGAGCAAATGAGCTTTTATACAAATCTGCAGAAGTTGCATTTCGCGTGGCAGAATATTGCTCGCCATGGCGAGCTCAGTTTTCTTCACCAATGGGATTCTGCCACGTCACCAAAAATAGATCAAACCGCCTTTCTTCGCCTTTTGCCTCGCCAGTTCTTCGCCTGGCAAAATTTCTCGCCATGGCCATCTCAGTGGCGAAGTGGCCTGGTGCTCTCTGGAAGTCCTCGCCATTTGGCTCGCCTTTGGCTCGCCATGGCGAGCTGGCCTTTGCCCAGATTTGTTGTTTTTGGTTCTTGCTTGATGTTTGGACACTCATTTCCTGCACAAATGGGTAGAGTAAGATGACTAAAGCGTAATAGGTCAAAATTCACTTTTCTCTCGGCTTTTCCCTGGATAACTTGTGAAACAAGTAACAAATGTGCCATAAATAAACATTAAAAGTAGTATTTCCTGGCACTTATCAATAGTGCGGGCCAAAACTACTTTTTGCTACTTTTTAGTGGGAAAAATCCTGGTTTTGGGCCTAACTTCAGGTGGCAACTCTCCCTATAAACATTGCATTCCTCATTCACAATTTCATTCAGAACGAAGTGGTTCAAGAAACAATCCTTAGTCCACATCGATATTAAAGTCAGCATCATTGTAACTTCTTTACAATGTTCCTTTAATCCGTGTTCAAGAAACAATCCTTAGTCCTTTAAGACATCCATGGATATTCTTGAAAGTATTCTAGTGTCGAACACTACAATCAATTTTGGTACATATTGAAAATAATTTTCTAACCATGTCTCATATGTGTAGATAAATTGTTTTGGTGACTAGTATGTCATCCACATACTCCACCAAACTAATATCAATGCTCCCACTATTCTCCTTGTGTGCACAAGATTTTTATTAATCAAAGTTTTTCATAAAACTTCACTAATAAAACAAATAATTCAACTTCAAGAAGCTTGCTCCAATTCATACATGAATTTTGTAATATATATACCTTTCTAGCATCCTTTGGATTAACGATACCCTACATATATGTCAAATACATATACAAGGTCATTCTAATTAAAGAATGCAACATCGTTGTCCATCTCCTAGAATTTGCATTATACAATAATGACAAGTGGGATCGTTAGATTTAAGCATTATGATGATGTAATAGTTTCGTCATGATTTGCATCACGAGTTGCATGAAACCTTCTACAATCAATCACATCTTAAATATATTCATAATACCATCCATGTCAGCTTTCTACAAGAAAACTCACATTCATCTCATGAGTCATACTCATTTGGATGATTTAACCAATATCCATATATGGTTTGTGTACATGGATTCTTTTTAAGATCCCATGGCATTTAGCCATTTCTCAAAGTTCAGGCCATTTACGACCTTCTAGTAAGTTTGGGGCTCATCTACCATGAAAATCATTACACCTTGTTGAGCCATGACAAAATCATGTTACTCATTGTAGTGATATGACATATCAAACTCATCTAGATCTTGTGCTACTCGAACTGGTGATTTAACAACAACCCTTTGTTGAATTAGTTCATGTTCCATTCTTAAAGATACATGTATTTTGTGGTACTTGACTTAATTCAAGTTCTACAACACTCCCACTGGCTCCTGCAGAGACATACTCCTTTAATAGGAATACTCCAGATCTAGAGACAAACGACTATTGTCATGAAAGGTGATGTATAATCAGTATCCCTTAGTTTCCTTAGGGTACCTCCACAAATGTACATTCATTTAATTTGTAGTTTAGTTTATCTAATAAACCATATAACCTCAAATTATCATAAAGTCAAAAACTAGGTACTCTTACCTCCATATCTAATATGGTGTCTTTATGATTACTCTATTGGAACTTGTAGTGGGTGAAGAATAACTTTAATTTAATTTAACATCAAGAGTCAATGAGTTATAACCAAACTATTTTAGATTGATTCATGTCAAACATGAAGCGATATAAATAATAATTATACTCATTAATCAAGCATTTACCATCACGACTTACACATATGATCTTTATACTTTTCAAACCTATTTCTTTTACTTCATTGTTAAACTCTTTGAACAATTTCAAAGATTTCTTGAATTGTGTCAAATACACTTTTCTCATATACTATTAATTAGTAATGTTAGATGAAGTAAGAGAAATAAAATATCCAGCAAATATGTTTAGTGCTCCATATACATCTCATATGTATATCAACTCAAATAGATTATGTGTCCTTTTCACCTTTACCGGTATATTAATCTATTTTGAAAGGTGGAACTCACATTCTTCAAATGATATAAAACCAAATGAGTCCAATAGTCCATATCCATGGATTTTGGAAATGTGAATCACACTTGTTTGTACTAAACAGTGATGCCAATGATATACAAAAGGTTCAAATCTCATTTGATCCTTTTCTCATATGTTATAGACTAGCTTATCAAGATCATGGAACTCAAATCCATTACTTGATTAGCACATTGTATAGAAAACATTATTAGGACAATAGGACAATATTTGTCTATCATTCAACTACATAATCCTTCTCTTGTCAATACAAGATTTATGATTTAATGTTTATATTTTATATGGAATTTAATAACAATTATTTGGTTCCATATCAAGTTAAGTTTAAGTCCAAGCATAAGCTCTTATAGTCAATGAAACAATTTGTTCCATTCCAGACGTAGGTGAACTTCACTTATAGTTAATGTTCTGCTTCTTTAAAACTCTCTATATTTCAACAAATATGAGATTAATCATCAAGTATCATATACTTATGATGAAGAAGTAGAAATTTAACTTTCTATAACTATATGGGTAAATAAGAAGTCTTACTTCTTTCTTATATTTTGACCCTTTCAAAACTACGAGCAATTTTTGTTTTTCAACTTTTGAAATAATGGCTTTCCCTTTTTGCAACCGTGTTTAACCTTTCAAAGGTAGAAAAACAGAATTTGAATTTTATTCTTATCCATGTACATCTACTTGATAGGCTTAAACTATTCATCTTATAACATTGAGGTTGAATGATCATATCATTCTCCATCGTCGTTACCACTATGAGATATCCTATATCTACTCATTTGACCCAATGCTTCTGATAAGCGTTGTTTTTCAAATATAGACATAGAAAGTTGCTAGGAAATAACTGCTCGAGAATATACAGTTTTTCTCATTCTTAAGAACAATTCTTAAATTTTGTACCAATTCAGAAACTCTTTTCTGAAAATTTTGTTCTTCATAAGAACTTTTAACAGTATAATAAAATTTATATGCTAAAGAAATTCTAAATACAGGAAATAAATAAAATAAATGTATCATGATTTAAAACATATTTAAATAGGTCTTTAATTAAATACGCTCCCACTATTTTACTCAAATCAAATGACCTTCAAAACACTTGATTCGGAAAATCTCGTTGGAAGATTTTCTAGTGGGTTGAAATCCATATTTCACCTTGCTTTAAGTCAACGGGGGCTGTACTCAAAACTCAGTTATTTAGGTAGGAACTCCTTCCAATTGTATCTCATACAACTTTCAAATCATTTGAGTGAATAACTCCTTACTCTAATCTATCATATAGATGTTCCCAAACATTGCTTCTAAATTTATTTTAATCTTATTAAAATTAATTTAGTTAAGTTAAACCCAAAAGAATAACACTTGGGTAAATTGGATTACCGCACCGCAACTTACTAGTATAGAAAGTGCACCTCGCGGAGGCGAAACCTACACATTTCGATATTAGTCTTGAAGGGTGTTAAACTTTTGGAAAGCATTAAACTTAATATTTTGAATTGAAGGATTTTTATTAAGTTTGATCTCACCTCACCACGGCTTATATATCATATATATTCGCACTCCAATCATAACATGCATAACAATTATACAATAATAAAAGTGACATGATTATGGCCATCCTAACGATACGACTCTCTCAAGCCAATGAGAGAATCTAAACTAATCCTAGAAACGACCTTGCTTCTCCAAGCTTGACCTCCAGGACTATCCTAACGTCATGAGCCCTATTACTTCTTTGCATTCTATTTACATTACATATGAAAGAAACTCGTTTTACATACGAGGGAGTGGATGAGAAGAGAATGTACAATAGAGATATAAGAGAGAGGCACGACACGCAGGCCGTATTTTAATATCCAAAAGAAATAAAATAAAAGGACTAGGGCCATAATCATTCACATGATAATAATAACAAACACACTTTTATTATTATTAATTATACCTTATAATTAAATAAATTAAATTAAAATTTGACATATGATCACACTACGCAGATTAGTTGGGGGTTTAATTGAGTACCAAAATATATTATATTGAGTACAAAAATATATTATATTAAGTACAAAAATATCTCATATTATGTACCAAAATATATTTTATTGAGTACCAAAATATATTATATTATGTACCAAAATATATTTCAGATCAAGTACTAAAATATATTAGATTGCATACCAAAATATCTCAGATTGTGTTCCAAAATATTCTAGATTGCGTATTTCGCATCAACACTTGACACGTTTATGAACACCCAAATCGTTTCGGCAAATATTATGATCAAATCCAAAAGATCATATATGATATTGAAACTCTTTCAAATCATGATTCTTTTAAATTATAAACAAATCAAGTTAAAGTCATGCAAATCGATTAAATAATTTCAAAAGATCATATATGACATTGAAACTATTTCAAATCATGATCTTTTAAATTAACTATCAATTTAGGATCGTTTATTACCTTTCAAACAACTTTTGAAAAACAATCCAAAAGGTAGAATTTTTTATTTACTTAATTATAGTAATATTGACACTCAATAATTATTATAATTAAATCTGCTTTATTTAGGCAATCAATTTGTTTCCAAAATAAATTACAGGGCTAAAATTAAGCAAATATTTTATTACCAAATTCAAAAATCATATCTGATATTGAAACTCTTTCAAAATCATGATCTTTTAAATTTACTACCTTTCTCCAATTAAATAAATTAATTAAACATAAATATTTTCAAGGATTGTTTGTTTAGCATGAACAACCGGATCTATGATGCTTCACCAGATTCGGATATTGAAGCTCACTCTCACGAATTGTTCAAATTCACAACAATCTCTTTGAAAACAATTGATCGAATGATACAACCATAATAATACAACGCTTGTATAGTTAGGTATCCTAATACAACAATCAAACATCAATAGTTTTAACAATTGTTTGTTCAGTCTGGACAACCGGATCTTTGATGCTTCACCAGAATCGGTATTCGAAGCTCAATCTCACGAGTTGACTACAAATTCACAATCAATTATATAAAACCTATTGAACGAATGATATCATCAATATATCACATATAATGATGTTGTATTAAAATCATATATCACATATATGATATTGATCAATCAATTTTAATTAATATTTAAATTTAAATAATAAAATATTAACACTTAATATTCTATTTTATTAACGGATTTGCATTCCAAATTAATTCCTTATAGAATATCAAAATATTAGCAAATCAAATATTTGCGAAAATATTATTATCTCTTAAAACAATTTTAAAAGATAATCTAATTTGATTTGTTTTCAATCATGTTCCCGTCGATATGTATAATCGATATGTCGATACTTCTGAAACATCAAACAAATCGAAAAGCCATGCACAGAAAACATGATACGATGCCAATTTTAATTCTCTTTATTATTTAATTCCGATTCAAAATGTTTAATCATATTAAAACATAAAGCAGTAACAAAGCAATCCGATTCATGGTTTCGTAATTGGCTCTGATACCACTGAAGGAAAATCGAATAGAAGAATGGAGTAGAAGCAGCGGAAAATTTTCGATTTTCATTCCTTGGATCATTACGAAATTCAAACATGAATCAGTGATTCGATTGTTACCTTGAACTGTGGAATCTGAAAGCTGGAACTGGAAACTGGAATCTCGATCACAGCCAAGCAAACAGCAAGCAGCAAAGCCTCTAGCAAGTCCACACGAACAGTGCTCCTCCAAAACTCGGTGCTAGCCAATGAATTGGAAGTGCAGAGAAGAAAAGGGTTGCTTCAAAACGTGTAACCAAAAACTTCAGCACCAGAGTTCTATTTATAGAACTTCTAGTGTGCTCTGCAAGTCATAAGTCACTATTGGGTTTCAGTAAGCCCAACAACGAGTTTAGTAATTTTGCTAACTAATTAGCGTTATTTACTAAACGCACCCCTTATATAAGTCATACTTATATATTTCTCTTTTGACTGTTCTTTGTGTGTGACCCTATAGGTTCTAGTCACGTTGGCAATAATATTAAATCTAATATTTAATATTATAAACAATGAGCGGTATCTAGCAACACATCATTGCTACCCAAGTGACAAGAATGTCAAGTGATCTGACGAAACCTTTCCATGATAATACTCATGTGTACACTTACTCCTTTGTCTCGATATCTTTATTGATCCCAAGGCATAGATATTGTCACCCTTGTATAGATCAATATTTATATTCCTTGATTCCGAAATATACTGAATAACGAATAAGTCCAATATCTTATATTGACTTAGTTCGGCATGGCCATGCAATTTTACAGTCATATTTCATCAAGAGGCCTAAAGATATATCTCCCGTTTATGAGGAGGGACAAATCCCATCTAGGACACTCATGGCCCTCAGCATGCTTCATCAAGTACCCGTCAACCAACGTTATGGTTATCCTTTTACAGACAACGTTAGAATGGCAACAAAGCACTTGAGTCCACATCTAGGGATCATAGTGGTTTCAGGTCCAAGAGCGATATACACTATTATCATTGTGATAATATCTTATGACAATTGCATAACTTACTATGTAGTATTCTCACGGCGGGTCAATCCAATATAAATATTACTCCTAATATTTATATCTATGTGAAGACTTGATAACTCTTTATCCATGATCTGTGAGATGTGATCATCAGTCTACCCACATAATAGTCTCTATGCTTTAATGATATCCCACTTCTCAATAAAGCTTGACTACGGATACTTTTAGAATAGTTTCCTTATGTTTAACGGGGTCTCACAATTAAGTTATACTTAATGTTCCATTAAACGGACTAACTATTCTAGGGACTTCATTATTTTGAAACAAAACAAAATCAATAAAGAAATGCCTTTTTATTATATATATTCACAATATATATTTATATCAATATCATGATACAAAGCCAAACCCAATCAATTTTGATTGGATATTAGGGCTTACTCCAACATATACAACTCTATAGGTGGAGGGATAGATCTTAATCGACCGAGATAGTACAAACCTCGCACCGTGCGACCATCGGGTGCAGCTTGACAAACTGATTAGGTTATCAAGTCCCACAAACTCATCACTTAAAGAGCCCTTACGTGAATTAACTCGAATAAGACTTGACTGTTACGTAAATCCAACAAATAAATAGAGGGGATTCAAAGAATCCTAACCTGCTCTAACATTTTGCAATCTAAAAAGGTAACTTGTTGTGTTGCAAACAAGTAAAAATTCCTAATCTCTAAACCCTTATCTCTTTTATTTATTATTTTGCTAATCAAAAAAGGTAAATTGTTTGGACGAAACAACAATCCATGTGGATACGATACTCTACTTATCACTTTATTACTTGGTAAATAATTTGGCACACATACCTAATACGACCATCAACGCCTCTTGATAGACTTTTAGCGAGTGTACTAAAAATATATCGAAGTAATAAAATGTATAAGTTCATATCCATAGGGACTATTTCAATTTCTACTAGGCAAAAGAGTTGAAATAAAGGATGTATTAAATTCAATGGTGCCCTAGGCAGTTGAGTTGAATTTTGTAACATAAGCGGATTAAAAACAATAAAAGATAGGTTTTTAGAAAACTAGAGAAATGTATGGTTAAGACCTTCGAATCCTCCAAAGTTCTCCTATGGTAATTTGCACTCCTAGTTCAAGCAATGATTTTCTAGTTGTTTGCTTGTGTTTTTGGCAAACTATGGGCTAGTTCTGATTATTATAAGCGAAACTGAACTAGAGATCTCAGGAGCATGTTGTGCAAAGGTTTTGATCGAAAAAAGGGTTTGAAAAGGAGCCACGAGACGCACTCAGGTTACTTAGAGAGCATGACGAGTTTGTAAAGAAAAGGCACTGTCTTTGGGCAACTTTGAGATTTCAAACAAAAGCAATATATTGTAAAAAGAAAAGACAAAAGGGGCTTTAAACACGTAAACTTAAAGGAAAAGGTAAATACAATGCATTACAATAAAGGTCGTCACAAATCTGTTTACATACATTATGTATAACTCGTTTCCCTAAATGCTGGTAGTTTAAGTGTTGTAGAATTCTGTATATGATTTGTGACCCATTTTGCGGCTTGGAAACACTTATTTATACTAAAATTTAAACCTAACTCGCGAACCACTAACCCCATGATCAGCATTTCCTCCATCTTGGACAACTGCTTGCCCCACATTTCCACTAAGGAAACGATTTGTAAGCTTGAAATCGTGCTTTCCCGCCTTCATTGCTTGGCTTCGACACGATCTCTCTTCAGTTTTGTTCCATCGAACTTCAACTCGCGCGTTAGATTGCTATTTTGTCGAAATCCTCAACCTTGAGATGAGAAAGCCTTCGATTCCTGCAAAGTAAAAGGTCAACCAAATGTTGACCATATTAAATGAGCCTGTTGAATTTACAGGCTAACACTAGTTCAACGACAGATTAACAAAGTAATTCTACCCAATCTCTTGACCTAGAATTCTCCCCGCAAGTAACAACCCCTTAATCTCTTAAGTGAATTCGAAACCGTTGGAGGTTTTAACAGTCCGTTAATCCCTACATCATAACCTAATAATAGTCTATCTCTAGCTTAATTACTTAGGTTAAACATAACACCTAGTTCAAAGTTAAAAGCCAGGGTTAGTGGTCAATCAAGTCCTAAGATCAGTTTGCAAATTTATCAAGCTAGGGCTAGTAGTCAATAATAAACAATTTAAGGTTCCCACAAGATTACATTAGATTGATCTAAGTCTCAACCACAATAAAATTTAGCTACACATGATAATATAATTAAGCAACATGAAAAGAGAAGAAATTACAAACAAAGATGTTTTACTCATAAGCTTTCCTTCAATCCTTGCTGCCTTCTAATACTCGACGTGAAACATTTCCTCCTTTAACTCCAAAACCTCCCCTTTGGCCTTGTGATGCGTGATTTCTTTTAGGATATTACTTTTCCCACCCTATGGCATTCTCCCGCACCCTGTAAATTTTTCAAAAATGCTCTTATGCAGTTCGGATTTCATAATCCGAATTCATGAAACAGTTTCCGGATTTCATAATACACAGAATTCTTATGTATAATCAGCCATCACACTCTCTCAAATTTCAGCAGTTTTGAGTTTTGCTTTTAAAAACAACAAAAAAACTAAGTTAAAAATGCTAAAAACCTGTTTTATCTTATTTTTGGGTGTCAAACATTGATTACGTTTGGACCTTTTTAACCGTTGATATCTCATTTTTTCTTGGGAAGGGAAAAAATAAGCAAAACCCTTGAGAATCGAGGTCCAGGAGTTGTTTTCGCTACGGGAAGGTGTTAGGCACCCATAACGACTATAGTATCCTATAGGAACCGTCTTTATTTTCTACGCGCGCGCTTTATTTTTAAATGCTATTTTGAAAAGTGATATTTACACCTAAGAGTTTACTAAGTGAAGAATTGGAGGGAGAACAATGTGTTTGAATTTTTGTTTTATTTGAATTGAAGGAATATTGTTTCCTTGCCTACGTACCCTTTTAAGGGATCAAATCCACCGTAGTTCTCTTCCAAAAAATGTTTTTGTTTTTTGTTGGTTGATTTTAAGTTTGAAAATTGGAATTTTGAAGAATGGAGATTGAGAGGCCTTAAAGGCATGAGATTTTAAGAAAGAGTGAGGTTTGATTAGTTATTTTGGAAAAAAAAGTCAAGTATGATTAATTTTTATTGAGATTTGATTAAGAAAATAAAGAGAAAATGCAAAGGAGTTTTGACTCCTATGTTTTGGAAAAAGGTTTTCAAGTGATGTTGTTCAAGCTTTTTTGGAAAATCGATTTTTCTAAGTGTAAATCCTAAGCATTCATCTAAACATGCAATCCTAAACATACATCTAAACATGCATATCCTAAGCATACATCTAAAGTAACCATGTGAGGTGTGTGCTAGTGTCGGTGCGAGTGTCGGTGTACATATTTAGAGTCCATTGTCCTTTACATCATTGGCCTAGATTCATGCTATGGTCTTGCAAGAATTTAAGAGCATAAAGTAAAATACAAGAATTCCTAGGTATTACATTCTAATTTTTGCATGAACTTTAAAGTGTAAGGAAGATAAAGACTAAGAACATAAGATGGAGGATGGGATGCCTTATGGAATGCATGAAACATGAAGTAAAGTGGTTAGTGATAAAAGTCATAGTATAGTAGAAAAAAAAATTGGCAAAGAAATAAGGCATGATAACATAGTAAAATGGCAAGAAAAAGTGGCAAAAATGCACTTAATAGAATACCAAAACTCCAAAGCAACCAAGAGACCCATAACTCTCACATTTTGCCATTTTTCAAAGGGTTTTATGTTCAGCCCCAATGTGAGAGTTATGAGAAACTCAAGTCAAGGACTATGGCATTTTATTAAGCCTATTTTGCACTAATTCACATGTTAAAGAATCAAGTAACTTGCCATATAAGGAGTCAATTATCACATATCACAAACCAGCACCAAAACACCAAATCAATCACCAAACAATACTCCAAAATTACTCAACAAACCACAATTATTATGAACCAAACAATTGGAATTAAAACATGCAAAAAAAACTTCACAAAATTGGACAAAACAACACAAAATTCAAACAATTTCTCCATGTATTTTCTCTAACAATTTTCAGCATACAAAATTAACAAGAAACAATCCTAAATCATTCAACAAAAATGCAATACAATTCACAAGATTTTTACAAGTTTTTCATCAAGATTTTTCAACAAAAAGTAAAAGAAAAAGCATTAAACCAAGGCAAAATAATTTTCTAGTATTTCTTGATCAATCTTGACATGCAATATATCAAAATTGATCAAAATATACTAGAAAAATTATAGGAATTTTCTTAGAATTTTTCAAAGAGATTTTAGGCATGCAAAGGTGTATTCAGCAAGAAATAGCGTAGTAAACAGCAAGAAAAATATAAGAAAATAAGGTCTGCGTAGAAAAGAAGCCCAGGCCCAAGGTGAAGTGGATCCTGGATCATCCAAACGCATTAGAAGCGTTGGATTTATCCAGCTAGATCTAACGGTTGAGGAACAAGAAGAAGAAACCAAAGTGAACCGGTCCGGTTCAAGCGAACCGAACCGGTTCGTTTACACCTATAAAAGCCATTTTCGGTTTATTTCCTTCATAATTCCTTCTTCTTACTCTCTCTACAAACTTCTAGTGAGAGAAGGTCCGCAAGTGCAGCCTTCTTCTCCCGTCGACCTTCACCGGTCCGGCGCGGTGGCCGACCACCGCGAGGTGGCGGCACCACCGCGTCGGAACTTTTTTTTTCCCGATTCAATTTTTTTTAGCTTTTTAACAATCCTTTTTCGTTCTAATCACGAATCCAGGCTTAGTTTTTCAAGAAAATCATCGGTGAAGCGTAGATCTAAGTTTGAAGTTTGAAATTTTTTGAAAGAAAAAGTACCGAAAAAGATGAAAGAAAGCTTCTAAATCTTTACCTCAAGTCGAATCCGGTTCGCAAGCTTTCTTCCCTCTCCGATCAAGCTCCGGCCGCGAGTTTTTCCCCTCCTCCTTGAGCTGGCCGCGCGTCCTCCCCTCCCCTTGGTGATGGCCGAATTCGGCCTTGTGTGTGTGGAGGGAGATGAGTCCGAAAATGGCTTTTTCCGGTGATGAACAGTGATGAACAGTGACGAATTTGTTATGTATGAGTGATAATGGTGTTGATTGATGATGATTTTTGTGGTTAGTGTTCTTGGAAAATTAGATGAAGGCTTGAAAGTTCATGTGAAACTCATGTGATATTCATTGTGTTCTTGATTTTTGTGTGACTTTGATCCAAAATTTTGGAGAGAGAAAAGTGAAAATCTGTTTTTGTGTGATGTGGCAGAAAATGAGTAGTGTAAATGATGAGTTGGCCTATTTTTATAGGTGCCATGCAGTGATTCTGAACCAATGAGAAAGTGCCATGTGGACTACAAGTGTAACAAACTTTGACTGATCTCTAACTGCTTTGACTTTTGGGACTTTTCTGCAAAAAAGGAAAAATACAAGGACTGGACTGCAATTATTAAAAATTGAAGGACTAAAAAAAAATAACAACAAAGACTAAAAATGCAATTATTAGAGATTTTTAAGACTAAAATGAAAATTAAAATAAAATTGAATTAAAATTGGTAAATGAAAATAACGTAAAGTGAAACGATTAAAAATAACAAAATGGACTAAAACGAACCAACTACTAATATGAGGTACTTTAAAGTAACCTCTCTCTGTCAAAATTTCATGTGAAATGACCAAAACGTCCCTAGGGACTAAACTGGCTCAAAATGACTCAAATACAATTTTTAAAATGGTTTTTTAACAGGGAATTAAAGCAAGAATTCATACAAGCAAATTAAAAGACTCAGAGACAATTCTTAAGGATTAAAAGGAGTTTTAACACAGGAAAATGACTAAAATGCCCCTAGGGGCTAAACTGACTCAAAGACTTCAAATGTGATTTTTGAAATGGATTTTAACATGGAATTAAACAAAAATTCATTCAAACCAATTGAAAGGACTCAGGGACAATTTTTCAAAGTTTAAAAGAAATTTTAACATAGGAAATGACTAAAACGCCCCTAGGGGCTAAACTGACTTAAAATGACTTCAAATGCAATTTTTGAAATGGATTTTGATATGAGATTGAAGCATGGACGTATACAAACCAATTGAAAAGACCCAACAATTTTCAAGGACTAAAATGAGTTTGAATGCCGGAAATGACTAAAATACCCTTTTTCATGAATTTTGCAAATAACATTGAAATAAGATGCAGAGAAAGGTGCAATTGATCAAGGACAAATTCAAATGACTTGAAATGCAAGAAAAGAAGAATTGAGCTAGTATTTTTAGGTCCAAAATTAGGGTATAACAGCTGCCCCTATTTAAGTTTCTTTGTCCGGAGAAGCACAAGACGGAGTCTTTGTTTGACGAGACGAAGATACTTAAATATCAGACATGACGCTATTTTGGACCTAAAAATACGCTTTCACATTTTCAAACACTATGAATGCCATGCAACATTTCATTTATGAATGCAAGACAATCGAACCGGAATCTACGGGCTGTGTCACACCACCAAGGGATTTATAGACATCAAGGTAGAAAGAACGGGCAACAAATAGACAGGTACAAGTTGTTCTTTAGATCGAACTTGCTACTTGACCGGGAATACAAACAAAAGACAGGTAGATACAAGCTGTTCTTTGGATCGAACTTGCTACTTGATTGAAAACACAAACAGATAGGCAGGTACAAGCTGTTCTTTGGATCGAACTCGCCACTTGATCTGGAGACATAGACAAAAGGCTGATACAAGATGTTCTTTGGATCGAACTCGCTGCTTGACTGGGAATAGAAATACAAGATACACAAGCTGTTCTTTGGATCGAACTTGCTACTTGACCGGAAACATAGACATATAAGGAGATACAAGCTGTTCTTTGGATCAAACTTGCCACTTGATTGAAAACACAAACAGATAGGTAGGTACAAACTGTTCTTTGGATCGAACTTGTTGTTTGACCTAGAAATATAGACAAAAGACTGAAACAAGCTGTTCTTTGGATCGAACTTGCCACTTGACCGGAAACATAGACATATAAGGAGATACAAGCTGTTCTTTGGTTCGAACTTGCTGCTTGATCAATATCACAACATTTAGGCAGGTGCAAACTGTTCTTTGGATCGAACTTGCCGTTTGACTGATAGCAAAACATAAGCGAGGGTACAAACTGTTCTTTGGATCGAATTTGTCGTTTGACCGGAAACTTAGGCATATAAACAGGTACAAGCTGTTCTTTGGATCGAACTAGCCACTTGACCCATAACAAGACACAAATTGGAAGTTTGATTTAACAAGATACAAATTGAGGGAAAATTGGCATTGACCTAATTTGAAAATAGACATGACCATTATTGTTGTCCCAAAAGCAAATTGAGAGTGAATTGACATTGTTTTGAATTGAATTGAAAGTTGACATTGAAAGAGGTATTGAAAGTCGAAAGTAATCAGAAACAAATGCATTGACATGGTATTGAATAGAGAGTTTAACAGAGACATAGACATAGACATAGACACATACATTGACATGGATATTTGATTTGAGAGTTGGAATTGAATTGAATTGGGAGTTGAAATTGAATTGAATTGAACCTGGGGATTGAGTTGAATTTGAAAGTTTGAGATTGAGTTGAATTGACAGTTGAAATTGGGTTAAATTGAAAGTTGAGATTGGAAATGCAACATGTATGTATGGTATAACAACATCGTTGAATGTATGAGCACGTAAAATGCATGCTTATGCATGTATGAATGCTTGGAAATGCATGATTGGTTTACAATTTGGCAAGAAAGTTTCACAGAGATAGACAAAACATTGGAAGATTGGGCACGTAGTGACTTGAGCTACAACATACACACTCGGCTATCTTCAAAGGGGATGACGTCGTTGAAAGACGTATCAAAACCATAACTGAGAGAACCTGATCATATCATACTTGCAATAGTACATGCTTCTTGGGGGAAGCCATTTGATCAAAACCTTGGTAGAAGTCGCAAGCTGGATAAACTTTGAAAATTGCCCCTGAAAATCCTTCGAACAAACTCGGGCAGAAGTCGCCATTTCTCAGGAATTAGTAATGGATATACATTGGATGTTTCACATGGAAGTCCTTTAGACAAGGCTTTGGCAGAGGTCGCCAGTTCTCCAGAACCAGCATTGGATAGACTTTGAATGTCGCACCTGTGGTCAATGCTTTCATTTTCATTTTTCATTCTTTCATTTTTCAATCCCATTTTTGCCTGAACTGCCCTTTCGGGTTTTCGATTCACCGGGAATAAATTCTTTTCATTGCCCCATTTTAGCCTGAATTGCCTTCATAGACTGTCAACCAGCTGGGTGCTCATTTTTGCCTAAGCCGCCCTTTCAGGTTTTCAACTTAGCGAGCTTTTCATTTGCAATTTTCCATTTTCCATTTTTCCATTTTTCATTCTGTTTTTTCATTCTTGCCATTGACCACAGTTTGTACTGGAGAGATTGTATGTACATATTGCATGTTGAGATGGATGTTGATGCATGTTTCACCTGTTCATAAGTTCAAAGATAGTGCATGTTTGTTGTTTGCATAAAAAGATTTTTTTTGAAAAAAGATTTTTTGAAATTTTGCTTTAAGTATTAGCATCACAAATAGAAGAAATTTTGCAAGTAGAAGAAATGAGAGTTCCAAATAAATGGGCACATGCTCAAATGGATGTAAAAGAGTGGTAACCGGCCGAGGGCGCAGCTCCACAGATCTAAAAAGTTTGGAAGATGGTAATCATATTTGAAAGGATACATTGAACACAATAACATTGTTCTCACTGGCAACTTTGAATTCCTCTGTTCGAATGCTTGAATGGTCGACACTTCCGGATTACAGATGCTTTGAAACACAGATGTTTTGGAGTTGTAAGTACGTTGAACTGGAGATGCTTTGAATTTACAGATACATTGAACCACAGAGACTTTGCATTGGAGATGTCTTGAATTTGATACGCCTTTGCATAGCAGAGACTTTATATTAGAGGTATTCCGAACTGGAGTCCTCTGATGGATGACGTTTTGAATCGGGGTCCTTTGATAGCTGAGATGCCCCAAGTGAGTCGTGACTGACTGATACAGTTACTTGTCTTTTCGTTTCAATCTCATTTTTGCATGAACCGCCCTTTCGGGTTTTCGGCTCATCGAGACGCTCATTCTTGCCTGAGCTGCGTACAATCTCAGCGAGCTTTTTACATTCATTTTTTGTCCCTAATTATTGCCTGGATCGCCCTTTCGGGTTTTCGATCCACCGGGAAGCGCATTTTTGCCTAGGCCGCCCTTTCGGGTTTTCGACCTACCACGCTGTTCTTTTCATTATTTTTGACAAAGTATTTCTTGACTGCATCAGTATTCACAAGGCGAGAAAGTTCAACACCATTCATGATTACACGAGTCATTACACCACTGGAGAAAATCATCTTGACGATATATGGGCCTTCATAGCTCAGCCTCCACTTGCCCCTGGAGTGGGCTTGAAAATATAAGACCATACTTGAACATGAGATCTCTTTCTTGAAAAGCACCGAGATGGACTTTCTTGTCGAAAGTTTGATCCATCCTCCTCTTGATATAATTGACCATGGCACAAAGCATTTTAGCAGATCGCATTTGTTGGAGCATCATTTAAACATAGACTTGCCTTCTATGAGAATTTTCATTGACATGATCATGACTTCCCCTAGGAGTACTGATTTCATCCCATATACCAGAGATAAAAGGATTGCCCCAGGTGAATCTTGTCGGACCCGATGCAGTTGCTTTGTCATAAATCCTTAATTTTTGCATAGATCGCCCTTGTGGGTCTTCGATCTATCAGGATAAACTTTTTGTCTCTAAATTTTGCATGGACTGCTTTAGTCCATCGAGACGCTCTTTTTTGCCCAAGCCACTTTTTAGGTGTGTGACTTGTCGAGCTTTTTTTGAATTTTTTTGTTTTTTTTTTTCGTTTTTCTTTCTCTTTTTTTTTTGACAAAGCATTCATTGACTGCATTGGGGTTCATAGACATGTGAACTTGTCATTATCATTTGGAACTAGGCATCCTTTTGCTCTTGTTGATGTGTATTGAAGTACGATATCCATGCCAGACTAGTGGTAGCTCCCTGAATCAGCTTTTTTGTAAGCAAATGTCCCTGCGGGACAATCTTCTTGATGCTCATATTTGCAGCTCAGATGTCTAGAATGCCCCAGTGGGCGAGAGATCTTATTGGAAAACTTCTCATCTCCAGCTCCTTCAGCTTCGAACATAGGAACTCAAAGTCGAGAGAGAGCACAGTGTTACAGTGTTCAACGGGTTTATCAATGCATGCTTTGATTTTGAATAGAAATTATGATTATGCAGGTATTCAGAAATGATCAAAGTGAGGTAAAAATTTTTTTTTTTATGGTTTTTTGGTATTACCATTCTTTCCAAAGAAAGCACAAAGTAAAAAAAACAAAGCCGCGATAGAAACGACTTTTTATTAGTGATGCAAACACATGAAGCAAAGTGCCCTAAATAAATTCACTTTCGTCTTCAAGCGAGACGAAAGGTTTTTTTATTTTTGAAAAACAGCAAACAAACACAATTATCAAACAAACAACCAGTAGAAAACATCAACAAAACATCTCGGTTGCAGCTGAATATCCCATGTATCAGCAGTAGGCGCCATTCCCCTGGTTCCAAATTGACTTCCACATATGGACAGAAAGATGTTAACCTCAATCAATTTCTGGACTTCCATTTTCATAGAAAAAACAATGCTCGAGCTCAAGGTTTCGTGCCCCTTGGTGTAAGGTGTAGTAACGGTCGTGTCTTGCCAACAACAGGTGCATGATTTGAAAGAGAATTGTCTCGGGCATTAGAAGTATTATTTTCAAAAGTTAACTCTCCCTTGTCTATCAGCTTCTTCACAATATATCTCAGAGCATAGCATCCCTCAACATCATGGCCCCTAGCACCTTGGTGAAAAACACACCTGAGATCGGTACAGAATTCGGGATGCATAGGATTGGGTGGAGGTTTGCCCTTCCTAGTCTGACAATGCTCTTTAGCAATAAGAAATGGGAGCAGTGTAGCATATTGCATTGGTATAGGAGGAAAGATTTGCTTAGGTTGGGACCCTGATGTTGCCGTTGAGGCTGTTGAGATTGTTGGAGATTCTATTGTCCTCGATGCTGGTAAAGTTGAAACTGGGTCTGCTAACTGGGACTTTGAGCAACTTTGATTACAGGTGTAACAGTAGCAACATGTTTCTGAGCAGCATGGAAGACAGGTATCACAGTTGCAGTAGATTGATGACCCAGGTTTTGGGCAGCCTTGATAATAGATATAACAGTAACAACATTGAAGTTCACCATACTCGCTCTTTGTTCTTTCTCTTCGGGACCATCAGTGGGATCACTTCTTCTGACCAGGTGCGTAGGCATTGGAACCTCAGAGACATGGGGAAGAGGTACTTCATCAAGACCATAGAGCACAGGCATATGTTGGGGAGTATTGGCAACCTTCGTCAGAATCGGAACAGTAACATCAGGTATTTGAGCTTGAAAGCTGGCTGGTGATGAGGGTGTCGGCTGACCCTGTGCGGCTACCAATATTGTCACCAAGGCGCTTAACCTCTCCACCTCCCCACGGAGTGTTGTTACTTCTTCGCGAAGCTCCTGGATTTCTTGTTCAAATGGACTCATTCTGATTTCTTGTTTAGCCCGAGCGTTTTGCAGTTGTAGCTTGACTTTAGGCGGCAGAGACGACCTTTTTGTAGGAAAGAGAACACGTGAGACACGGACGAGAAACTATGAATGTAAAATGATGCATGATATGTACAGATGCATGTGCAAAAGACTCTTTTTGTGTTATCGAAGGGTTTTAGGCAAATTAGAGCTTTTGTAAACATTATTAGGAATAAAAAAAGTTCCGGATTGTAGTTGATTCCACCCCGGGTACCAAGAAGAGGTTCATTAAGAAACTTCCCACCACCGAAGATAATCTCTTTGACTCTAGCAGCAGGAGTGAGCCAAACCACGTCATTAGGAGTGAGAGCCATGATCTGCTGTGAAATAGTCCAATTCCCTGGATTATCATGGAAAGACTTTGGAAGGTGCGAAATAAACCACCTATAGAGAAGAGGTACACAACAAAGGATGTATCCACGACCCTTGCCGGATCGATCGTGAATAGCATGGTATGTGTCAGCTAGCAAAGTAGGAACCAGATTCTTGGAGTGGAAGATCATAATAGCATTCATGTCCACGAAGCCATCAAGGTTCGGAAAGAGAATAAGCCCATAGATGAGGAGTGCAAGAATAGCCTCAAGAGTGTCCTGACAAGTAGTTTTGAGGTTGGCTTTCTCAAGTAGATACTCCAAAGTGAACCCTCGGATGTGAGCCTTAGTGACAAGATTCTTGGAGACATCGATGGTCTTGAGATAGAGATCTTTAGCAATAACCAATGGAGTAGGAGGATTCTCAAGTCCCGCGAAGGGTACCCCCTTAGCAATAGACAGATCCATCAAGCAAGAATAAGCCTCGAGTGTGGGCACTAACTGAAAGTCGGGAAAAGTCAAGCACCGATAGTCCCGATCATAGAATTGCACTAGAGTGTGCACAAGCTTCTCATCCACATTAGTCTGGAGAAGAGTAAGTAAAGCCCCGTAACGATGTCGGAAACCAGTCGGATCCTCGATCTTGAGTGCCAAATCTCTTAAACTAGCCAAATCCACTTCCTTCAACTTGTAGGACTTAGTCTTCCCCATTCCTACAATGTTTACAAATTCAATTTGTCTAAGCCCTTCGATAAAATGCATGGAAAAAAGTTTATGCATGTATGCATGTATGCATGATTATGTTCAAGTACGGAGAAAACATGGTGGGTTGAAATTCAAAGTCAAGGAGTCATGGGTGGACACGGTGTCCGGTGAAACTAGGGCTTTGGATAATAGTAACCGGGTTCTAAAAAAGGTTCCCAAGTTGCAACCTTTCCGACGTATATCATGGTGCCACGAGACAAACACTCGCTCCATGATTATCCGTAAGAAGGTCTAACTTGAGTGTAGTATCGCGTGACGACTAAAATTCGAGACAACACTCGGTTTAGCCTCCGCACTACATCCTAGAAAATGGCCATGGATGGGTTTGGTTATCTACGGTTCATAGCGTCATAGAACAATTAGAAGTAAAGTGCCTAAACGCGACAACACGCGTCGACAACATCACCCCCAAAATGCCTTAGCTATGTGGGATTGATCGCATAATCCAAAACACGAGGCAACCCCCGGAATGAATTGTCGATTATATCCCTCCTAAATCCTAAGTTCACTCAGCCCGGGTGTAGGACTATTGCTATTCTCACCCCACACGTTTGCAAGAATTTAAACATTTATTCACATAGGAAAAACAAGTAAAAGAAACAAGTAAAAACAAAGCGCAAGCGTGGAAATAAAGACTAGGCGTAACTCTCGAATCTCCCCAGTGAAGTCGCCAGCTGTTTTATCTTGGTTTTTGGGTGTCAAACATTGATTACGTTTGGACCTTTTTAACCGTTGATATCTCATTTTTTCTTGGGAAGGGAAAAAATAAGCAAAACCCTTGAGAATCAAGGTCCGGGAGTTGTTTTCGCTACGGGAAGGTGTTAGGCACCCATAACGACTATAGTATCCTATAGGAACCGTCTTTATTTTCTACGTGCGCGCTTTATTTTTAAATGCTATTTTGAAAAGTGATATTTACACCTAAGAGTTTACTAAGTGAAGAATTGGAGGGAGAAGAATGTGTTTGA
Source organism: Medicago sativa (assembly GCF_051527215.1). Taxonomy (NCBI): domain Eukaryota; kingdom Viridiplantae; phylum Streptophyta; class Magnoliopsida; order Fabales; family Fabaceae; genus Medicago; species Medicago sativa. Next base: position 8,063,566 of record NC_140755.1, on the reverse strand, counting down.
ATTTTTGTTTTATTTGAATTGAAGGAATATTGTTTCCTTGCCTACGTACCCTTCTAAGGGATCAAATCCACCGTAGTTCTCTTCCAAAAAATGTTTTTGTTTTTTGTTGGTTGATTTTAAGTTTGAAAATTGGAATTTTGAAGAATGGAGATTGAGAGGCCTTAAAGGCATGAGATTTTAAGAAAAAGTGAGGTTTGATTAGTTATTTTGGAAAAAAAAAGTCAAGTATGATTAATTTTTATTGAGATTTGATTAAGAAAATAAAGAGAAAATGCAAAGGAGTTTTGACTCCTATTTTTTGGAAAAAGGTTTTCAAGTGATGTTGTTCAAGCTTTTTTGGAAAATCGATTTTTCTAAGTGTAAATCCTAAGCATTCATCTAAACATGCAATCCTAAACATACATCTAAACATGCATATCCTAAGCATACATCTAAAGTAACCATGTGAGGTGTGTGCCAGTGTCGGTGCGAGTGTCGGTGTACATATTTAGAGTCCATTGTCCTTTACATCATTGGCCTAGATTCATGCTATGGTCTTGCAAGAATTTAAGAGCATAAAGTAAAATACAAGAATTCCTAGGTATTACATTCTAATTTTTGCATGAACTTTAAAGTGTAAGGAAGATAAAGACTAAGAACATAAGATGGAGGATGGGATGCCTTATGGAATGCATGAAACATGAAGTAAAGTGGTTAGTGATAAAAGTGTTAGTATAGTAGAAAAAAAAATTGGCAAAGAAATAAGGCATGATAACATAGTAAAATGGCAAGAAAAAGTGGCAAAAATGCACTTAATAGAATACCAAAACTCCAAAGCAAGCAAGAGACCCATAACTCTCACATTTTGCCATTTTTCAAAGGGTTTTATGTTCAGCCCCAATGTGAGAGTTATGAGAAACACAAGTCAAGGACTATGGCAATTTATTAAGCCTATTTTGCACTAATTCACATGTTAAAGAATCAAGTAACTTGCCATATAAGGAGTAAATTATCACATATCACAAACCAGCACCAAAACACCAAATCAATCACCAAACAATACTCCAAAATTACTCAACAAACCACAATTATTATGAACCAAACAATTGGAATTAAAACATGCAAAAAAAACTTCACAAAATTGGACAAAACAACACAAAATTCAAACAATTTCTCCATGTATTTTCTCTAACAATTTTCAGCATACAAAATTAACAAGAAACAATCCTAAATCATTCAACAAAAATGCAATACAATTCACAAGATTTTTACAAGTTTTTCATCAAGATTTTTCAACAAAAAGTAAAAGAAAAAGCATTAAACCAAGGCAAAATAATTTTCTAGTATTTCTTGATCAATCTTGACATGCAATATATCAAAATTGATCAAAATATACTAGAAAAATTATATGAATTTTCTTAGAATTTTTCAAAGAGATTTTAGGCATGCAAAGGTGTATTCAGCAAGAAATAGCGTAGTAAACAGCAAGAAAAATATAAGAAAATAAGGTCTGCGTAGAAAAGAAGCTCAGGCCCAAGGTGAAGTGGATCCTGGATCATCCAAACGCATTAGAAGCGTTGGATTGATCCAGCTAGATCTAACAGTTGAGGAACAAGAAGAAGAAACCAAAGTGAACCGGTCCGGTTCAAGCGAACCGAACCGGTTCGTTTACACCTATAAAAGCCATTTTCGGTTTATTTCCTTCATAATTCCTTCTTCTTCCTCTCTCTACAAACTTCTAGTGAGAGAAGGTCTGCAAGTGCAGCCTTCTTCTCCGGTCGACCTTCACCGGTCCGGCGCGGTGGCCGACCACCGCGAGGTGGCGGCACCACCGCGTCGGAAATTTTTTTTTTTGCCCGATTCAATTTTTTTTAGCTTTTTAACAATCCTTTTCGTTCTAATCACGAATCCGGGCTTAGTTTTTCAAGAAAATCAACGGTGAAACGTAGATCTAAGTTTGAAGTTTGAAAAATTTTGAAAGAAAAAGTACCGAAAAAGATGAAAGAAAGCTTCTAAATCTTTACCTCAAGTCGAATCCGGTTCGCAAGCTTTCTTCCCTCTCCGATCAAGCTCCGGCCGCGAGTTTTTCCCCTCCTCCTTGAGCTGGCCGCGCGTCCTCCCCTCCCCTTGGTGATGGCCGAATTTGGCCTTGTGTGTGTGGAGGGAGATGAGTCCGAAAATGGCTTTTTCCGGTGATGAACAGTGATGAATAGTGACGAATTTGTTATGTATGAGTGATAATGGTGTTGATTGATGATGATTTTTGTGGTTAGTGTTCTCGAAAAATTAGATGAAGGCTTGAAAGTTCATGTGAAACTCGTGTGATATTCATTGTGTTCTTGATTTTTTTGTGACTTTGATCCAAAATTTTGGAGAGAGAAAAGTGAAAATTGATTTTTGTGTGATGTGGCAGAAAATGAATAGTGTAAATGATGAGTTGGCCTATTTTTATAGGTGCCATGCAGTGATTCTGAACCAATGAGAAAGTGCCATGTGGACTACAAGTGTAACAAACTTTGACTGATCTCTAACTGCTTTGACTTTTGGGACTTTTCTGCAAAAAAGGAAAAATACAAGGACTGGACTGCAATTATTAAAAATTGAAGGACTAAAAAAAGAAAAAAATAACAACAAAGACTAAAAATGCAATTATTAGAGATTTTTAAGACTAAAATGAAAATTAAAATAAAATTGAATTAAAATTGGTAAATGAAAATAACGTAAAGTGAAACGATTAAAAATAACAAAATGGACTAAAACGAACCAACTACTAATATGAGGTACTTTAAAGTAACCTCTCTCTTTCAAAATTTTATGTGAAATGACCAAAACGCCCCTAGGGACTAAACTGGCTCAAAATGACTCAAATGCAATTTTTAAAATGGTTTTTTTAACAGGGAATTAAAGCAAGAATTCATACAAGCAAATTAAAAGATTCAGAGACAATTCTTAAGGATTAAAAGGAGTTTAACACAGGAAAATGACTAAAATGCCCCTAGGGGCTAAACTGACTCAAAGACTTCAAATGTGATTTTTGAAATGGATTTTAACATGGAATTAAACAAAAATTCATTCAAACCAATTGAAAGGACTCAGGGACAATTTTTCAAAGATTGAAAGAAATTTTAACATAGGAAACGACTAAAACGCTCCTAGGGGCTAAACAGGCTTCAAATGACTTCAAATGCAATTTTTGAAATGGATTTTGATATGAGATTGAAACATGGACTTATACAAACCAATTGAAAAGACCCAACAATTTTCAAGGACTAAAATGAGTTTGAATGCAGGAAATGACTAAAATACCCTTTTTCATGAATTTTGCAAATAACATTGAAATAAGATGCAGAGAAAGGTGCAATTGATCAAGGACAAATTCAAATGACTTGAAATGCAAGAAAAGAAGAATTAAGCTAGTATTTTTAGGTCCAAAATTAGGGTATAACAAAACCTGTCAAATAAAATCATAAAATTACCACAAAAAAATTTTAAAAATCAAATAAAACTAATTTTAATTTTTTCGGATTTTTCTGAGAATATGAAAAATTTTAATAAATGAAAAATGGGTCTAAACGATTGAATTTTGGATTTTGAGGGGCGGAGTCCCGTAAAAAGTCTCTTTTAAGGGAGTCATGATCCTTGAATTTTTTATGATTTTCCGGGGAAGTTTCGGAGCAATCCGATCAAGTAGCCCGAAAGCCCGATTTTTGACTAAGAACAGGTAACAATGACCCAAAACAATAGGATGAGAGTTAGGAAGATTAATATTGCCCCTAAAATGACTATCCATATTAAAAACATGTTTAGAATTTGTGTTGATACAGTTCAGATTATATAATCCAAACTGTTTTTCCCTTGAAAAAGGATGTTTAGGGGTTGTTCGGAATATGTAATCCGAAAACATCATGTAACGCGCCCTATTTTTAGAAGTTTTCGGATTACAAAATCTGAAAAAATCCGTAACTCATTTTCTCACCCTATAACAAAGGAAAACACCAGTTCGGATTATGAAATCTGGAAACTTCAAGGGCATTTTTGGAAAAAAAATAGGGCGAGCGAGAATTCCATAGGGTGGGAAAAGTAATTCCCTTCCTTTTACGCCTAAAAAACGTGAATGCCTTTGCTGTGCGTGCTGCTTTCTCTTATATGAAAATTGTTGTATACACATTAAAGAAGGTTGAAACACACCAGTAAATGACTCAAATGCCCCCTCAGCAGTTTACTGCCGAATTATGAAACTAGCTGCAGTTAGCTGCCGAGGAAAACTTCGGTAGTTAACTGCCGATGATTTGTTATAAGAACAGAATAGACATAAAAGTTTCCAAAACTCCATTGTTGCGGTTTTGGGTTCCATAGGTGCGATTTTTGACAAGGTTAAGCCATTCCAAGCCAATTTCAAGCACAAAAATAAATAAGTTTTTTTTAATCCTATTGCATTGTTGTTTTGTGATTGAATTGTTAGTTTTTTTTGGTTAAATTTTCGATTATAGAGGTTTTATTGATTTTTTGATAGTTTAGGTTTAGGTTTTGACGATTTGTTGTAGAATTGTTAGAATTGTTAGGTTTAGGTTTTGATTTTATGATTTTATGATAGTTTAGGTATAGGTTAGAATTGTTAGAATTGTTGTTAGAATTGTTTAGGTTTAAGTTTAGGTTGTTATGAATTGTTAGGATTGTTAGAATTGTTATAGAAGTTTTATTGAATTGTTAGGTTTAGGTTTTGATGAATTGTTGTAGAATTGTTAGAATTGTTTAGGTTTAGGTTTAGGTGTAGGTTTTGATGATAGTTTAGGTGTAGTTTTAGGTTTTGATTTTATGATTTTATGGCATTGTTGTTTAGTTTAAGTTTTGATCACCAATATGTCTCAAAATCAGAATCAAATAAGGTTCAGTTGAACAAAAAGGAGGGTGATGACAAGAAGAAATTAAAACCGCCTATGACATGGCACGGAATCGAATGTGATGGTTCCGTAAAAAAGAAGGGTTCGAAGGTACCGGTGCACAATCACTCCAGGCTGAGGAGGAGCGGGAGGACATGCTATTTTGGTCCTCAACCAAAAGAAGGTGCCCCAGGGACTGTCAAGGACAACCCAATTGAGATAAGCGACGAGGGAGATGATTAAATAATGTAATGGCTTGTAATAATCTTGAATAATCTTGGAACATTTTGAAACATTTTGTTATTGAATAATCTTGAATATACTTGAAGAGTTTGAATAATTTTGAAGCGAAATTGCGTGTTGATTAAATTTGAAGCGAAATTGCGTATTGATTAAATTTGAAGCGAAATTGCGTATTGATTAAATTCAAAGCGAAATCGTGTATTGAATAATTTCGATTAAAGTCGTGTATTGAATAATTTTGAATAAAGGTTACATTACATTACATAAAGCTCCTAAATATGTCCTATCATTACATTACATTCAGGTAGAGCCTTCCAACTACAACAATTGTCTTACCTCTGAAATGGGTAAATTCAAACTTGCGAAACAACAGGACTCAAACATTCATCCGACATCTCTATTGTTCCATTCAAAAGATTAAATTATTGTTAGGCTTGGTTTAAATGATGATATTCAAGTGTCAAAATAATGAGGTAAATTCCTTGACACTTCAATACCTTCATCTAAACCAGCCTAACAAGAATTTAATCTTTTGAAAGGAACAATAGGAATGTCGGGTGAATGCTTGGGAGCTGCCGTTTAACAAGTTTGAATTACCCCATTTCAGAGTAAGACAATTGTTGTAGTTTGAAGGTGCATTCCCTGCCTAATCACTATCTTTTGGCGGAATCAGACTGTTGATGATATCTTCAGTTGATCGCAGAACGTTACACGTATATCGATGCACTAGAACATGTTGTGCTCCCAAAACATGCTCCTTATGTTTTTGTCGTTCGTTAATTCCACCCAACTGAATGATATTTTCCCTTCGTCAAACGTTGGACGTTTATACCGAACGTATTCCACCATCCTTGTGTCTCCGGGGTTTACTCGTTGGTTGAATTCATTCAGTTGTTCCTTTAGACCTCTTAACGTGATACCAAGGCACCAAACCTTCATCATCTGAGGTTCTCCACTGTTGAATTGTGCATGAACTTTGAACATATCGGCCATTGTTTCAGATCTACACAATAAGAAATTAAAAACAATCAATGAAAAACTAATTCAAACATTTCATCAAACACTTGATGTGCAAATTATACGTAAACCCTAAAAATCATAAAAGTAACCCTAAAATGTTAACATAAAAATTCAAAAAATATAACAAAATTATTCAACTTATATCTACTCTTAAAATAAATCATATACTCTTACATGTTAATCTTTTTAAAAACTAAAATCAAAAATAAATACAAAACACAAAAATTTAAAATAACCGTAAAATTCTAAACTATAATATATACATCATACAAACATTTTAACTAAATTAATCAACTTACATCCACTCTAAAAATGAATTATAACATATAAATCTACTCAAAAACTAAAAAAAAAAAAAATCTACTCAAAAACTACAAAAAACATATTTATAACAACTAAAATGTAAGTTAATAGCACTATGATTTACTTACTTGTGATTTTGTTGAATAAATTTGGTTGGGGTTTTTAGAGAGTTTTTGAGAGAGATTGGATTTTTTTTTTTTTGAGATTTAGAGAGTAATAATGGATGAGAGAGCTTCTGCCATATTTTGAATTAATACGTATCGGCAGTTAACTGCCGAAGTTTTCCTCGGCATTTAACTACCGTCGGTTCCTTCGTAATTCGGCAGTTAACTTCCGCAGGGGCTTTTCGTCTTTTACATGTGTTTTCAGCCTAAACAAATGTGTATACAACAATTTTCCTCTTATATAGGTTCATGTGAATTCTGCTCTTTACCCAAACAGTTTTGCTCAGTCCCAAAGTAAAATACATATATACCCATACGCAACTTAACATGCGCCAGTACAAACTGCACGTAACTTAAGTCACGTAGCGTGACTTAAGTTACACTAGTACAAAATATGACGTGACTTAAGTCACGTAGCGTGTCTTTAGTCACGCTAGTGTAAACACTGGTTCAGAGCATGCCCCATGACTAGGATCTGTAGCGTGACTTAACTCACGCTAGTATTAACACTAGCGTGACTTAACTCACGCAAGCTTTAACTCTAGCGTGAGTTAACTCACGCTGCTGCTGGTGCACTGCTCGCACGAGAACAGACTGGCAGTGGCACCAGAAAAGAATAGCAATGGCACTAGCTACTATCTTGTTCCTTCATTCCCTGTTTACAGTACAGGCATTCATTGATTCAATCAAAACTCATAATTTAGAGAACATGCATTCATTCAATAATAATTTAGAAATGCAATTTTAACGAAAATTAACGCAAATATCATAAAGAGGCGCAACCGCGCAAATGTAAATATCATACAACCAGCTGCTAGACCTAAATGTAAATACCAAAAAGTCGAGAAAAATACTACAAATATCCAAAAAGTCATAAAATGTAGTCCTAAAATAAGACACTACTGGTCCTCCTATGGACTCCTAGACCTCCTCCTCCGAACCTGCTGATGGTCAAACACGCTATAATCGGTCCGGAGGCCCTCCAAAATGCCAAAGAAGAGTGGATATGAAACCACCTCTGGAATCCCCATCGCATGCTCCACTCTGTCTCTCATGCTGCTGACGACCTGCAATGGATCGGGAGGATGTCTGGACCACTCCTGGTCAACAATAATATCCTGGTAGACAGGTCTCGGCGTGACAATATCAGGCTCTGGAGCAGGGTTGACGATGAGATGATGGGACACACGGTAGAACCACATGATGTACCTATCTGAATGCTTCCAAGGCTCGTCGTCTGGGACCTGGGCACCCCTCTGGTGGTGGGGAACGACATGCAGAGCAAACTCCAAGAAGGCAGCAGCCACATCTGCTGGGGCAAGAGGCATAACTGTAGTAGGAGGTCGGGGAACCTTCTGAACATGTCCATACTGCCTCAGCACCAGCTCCGGCAAGTGACGCACCATCCTCTGTCTGCCGGCCGTGATCCATCTGGAGTACCAGCACACGTCCTGAAAAGGCGTCACGTCTCGTCGGTGTTCGTACGGCCTCCAGGTGACATGACAATGCTCCATCGAGTCCAACAAGCCTCTGAAGTGGTCAAAATCAGCAAACCCCCTTTTAGGTTTCCATCTACCCACATAGGGGTCCTCCCGGTCGTAATTTACATATTTGGACCTCGGAACCACATGTCTGAAGTGAGCTATAACCCATCCCTGCAAACACAAAGAGACAAATCTATATCAACACACGAGGTTCATACAAGAAACTATACATTTTCGTTTAACTTAAAAAAAGAAGAAAAAATATATTACCACAAGCAAGCTCATGTAACCACCAACTGAGCCAACATTTGAGTCTGAGGTAAGATTCAGCTGCTCATACAAGAATGCAAGTCCCATCGCGCCCCATGACCACGTGCCTATGTGATCCAAATCCTGAATCACAAGCATCCACATCAGACTAACGGTTTTGCTGTTCTTGCTAGCAAAAAGGGTGTAGCCAAGCAAGAGCAACAAGAACACCTTGACACAGGCAGGCCTAATACGACTCAACTCCTGCTCCTGCTCCTCTGATAAATCCTCCCCCAGCAAATGGTTACACCTGTTCAACAGGTGGTCATAACGGTCTTTCAGGGCCGTGTAAGAGACATATGCACCAAAATCAGTCACATACCCAACTGCATCCTCCACCGGAAACAACAGGTGGGTCACCAGCATATCCATAGCATGGTCATGATCTAAATCCTCCTCATGAATGAGCCGTTCAGCGACGGGTATGCCTAGGAGACAAGCAACATCATTTAGTGTGATGGTCATCTCCCCAACAGGCAGATGGAAGCTGCTGGTCTCCTGATGCCATGTCTCAGCCATGGCACACACTAAACCGTGGGAGATGTTGTCGTACCCAGTCAGAAGGAGGGGCCTTAGACCCGATATATCAACCGGTTCCCAGAACCAAGGGTTAGCATCTACCGGCAATGGAAGGGACAAGGCAAAAAGCTTCAGCTTCCTCCCGTGCAAGATGCCTTTCATCTTACGATGCACGTGCAACTGAAATACAAAAATAATAATTAAATATGTAAAATAAACATGAAATAATAAACTATAAATATTCTACATAAAAAAAACATGAAATATTAAACTATATATATTCTACGTAACATAAACTTTGACATAATAATAAACTATATATATTCTACGTAACATAAACTTTGACATAATAATAAACTATATATATTCTACGTTAAAAATAAATCAATTATACTTAAATATGTAAAATAAGCATGACATATTCTACGTAGTTATACTTAAATTAAATAAACATAACATATTATACGTAAAATAAACTTCACATACTAGTAAAATATCATTAAATTAAATAAAGTAATTTATACTTACTGATTTATCGTTCCAAAGCTTGCATGCCACGTGTTTACCGAAGTCCGGTAAAAGTGAAAACTCGTAAGGCCCCCCTGGAAAGCCCCATCCTCGTCCCCCATAACAGGCTCTGCATGCTGCTGCTCAGGATCCTACTCAGGATGCTGCTGCTGAGGATGCTGCTGCTGAGGAGGGTCGACAAACTGATGCTCAGGCTGATACCCCTCGTGAAACTGAGGGTGATACTCATACCCCTCCTGATAGTGATAACCCGGCTGAAATCCAGCATGCTCCTGGTTATGCTGATCCTGATAAGCCAGCTCCTAAAACTGATGCTGATACTGTGGCGGGTCCACAATCTGGGATGCACCCGTCTGTGACGTCGATCCCCCCGCAACATCAACAGTAGCAAGACTCGTGGCCCCCACTCTCCCTCGACCCTCCGGAGGCTGTAGTGCTTGCTTCTCCCTACGTGTACTACTAGTAGGGGCCATCCTCCCTAACCTAAGCCTATCAGGCCTCTCCTGTTCAGACATATCTGCACAAAAATCAAAAAATATTTAACACATTTTCCCATAATTTCGACAGCAACACACGTGTAATCTTTAACAATACAACAACAACACTATAATGTCGACAGTGTCATTTGAATCCATAAACTACCACATTGCAGTCAAATTAACTATAATCAACATTAACAAACATAACTCTAACTAATTACATCATTGAGTCATTTTACCGAACACGTAGTGTGCAATTTTCAAACAACTATGTAATCTACCATTTTCGAAATCCTAAACTACCACATTGTACCCTAAACAACATCTAAACAAAAATTCCTAAGTTAAATCATCACTAACAATCATAATCTTTAACATGCAAGACAATTTTTTAAAAACCTAAAAATGTTAATTTTCTACAAAAATTCAAAAATTTCAACCAAAATAATGCAAAGAAGTAGTATAATAATCACTTACTTGATATTATGGACGAAATTCGGTTTGATTGGCGCAAGAATGGTGAAATTTGGATTTGGGAGTGAAATTTTCGTGTTTGGAGAAGTTGAAAATGGAGGTTCTGTGTTCTGTGTTGCTGTTAAACTAACTTAAGTAACGTTGCGCAACTTAAGTCACGCTGCGCAACTTAAGTTGCGTTAACGTTATAACTGACCCATGTTAACTCACGTAGCGCGAGTTAACATGCGTAAGGGCATAATTGTCATTTACTTTGGGAATGAGCAATACAATTTGGGTAAAGAGCAGAATTCGGTTCATGTAACCTAGTTTCCCTTCTTTCTCCAAAATGCCGTTTCTTTCTTGGTCAGCCCAATTACTTTCTCATCTTTTTTTTTTTTTTTTTTTTTTATATTCACACCACCCAGGATAAACACACATTTATTCTATATTCACGTGGCCTCTTATTTATTGCTGATGCATATTTCCTTTCTATCAATCAGCCAAGAACATTGTCTATTCTTTGATTACATGACCACTAAATATAACGATGATACACTATTTGATTCAATAAATTAAAAACGACAATTTATTTAAAAAGACTCTAAATTAAATATTAAACTAATAAAAATAGACTAAAAACTTAATTAAAAGTGACTCTAAAAATGTGATATGACAGACTGTCATCACCTCTTAAAAATATCAATTTGTTGTGTTGTTCCTTGCGCACTTAGAAAGGAGTTCAAATCATAAAATTGATTATGATAAGAATTGAATATTATTTAACTTATAACTTTTCATTACTTTTTTTCTTCACATTTGCTGTTTAATAAAATTGATAATGTAATTCTTATGATTATCAATTTTATGATTTCAACTCCTTTCCTAGTGTGAACAGGGACCGATACAACACATAGATATACTTAAGGGGCATTTAGTATTATTATAATTTTATGAAGAGTTTTTACAATTTTATAAATGTTTAAACTATTTAATGATTATGAGAGCATGAGCTTTATATATTATAAATAGATCAAATCATATCCTACTTTAGATGCAAAGAGTGATAAATATGGCTGAAACTCTGAAGTTTGTTTATGTTTTGATTCTATTTATTTCCATATTTCTTGTCATAATAGTATGTGATTCTATTTATTTCCCTATTTCTCGTCCTTGCATAACAGATAAAAATTGTCCAAACATGCAGAATTATAAAGCTAAATGTCGGAAAGGCTTTTGTATAAGCAGCAGGGTGAGATGAACGAGTTCTTGCTCAAACAAAAGAATTGTACAGTATATTGTATGTTAGAATATTTGAGGAGCTGTCATTTGGTATTTGTGTATGCACCAAATAAATTTTTCTCCTATTTTCAAGGACCTTAAAGTTATGATTTTATACCATAAGATAATTGCAATGCAATGAAATAAGGCAGCAAATAATTTTATTTTTAGATGTCTTCTTATGTCGTAAATTTGAAGGTATCGCCATTATCTGCATTCCAGACATATCAAACTTTTTTTTTTTTGGCTTAATTACTCTTTTGGTCCCTTAAGTTATTTGTTGGTTACATTTTGGTCCCATAACTTATTAACGTTACAATTTGGTCCCTTAAGTTACTTTTTGGTTTCGTTTTGGTCCCTTAACTATTAAAAGTTTCGTTTTGGTCCCTTAACTTATTTTTTTGTTTCGTTTTTGTCCCTTAACTTAATTTTTGGTTTCGTTTTGGTCCCTTAACTTATTTTTTGGTTTCGTTTTGGTCCCTTAACGCTAATACATTCATCCTAACGTAAAGGACCAAAGTGGTTGACGGAGGAAGAGTTAAGGGACCAAAACGAAACCAAAAATTAAGTTAAGGGACCAAAACGAATCTTTTAATAGTTAAGGGACCAAAACGAAACCAAAAAGTAACTTAAGGGACCAAATTGTAACGTTAATAACTTATGGGACCAAAATGTAACCAACAAATAACTTAAGGGACCAAATCATTAATTAAGCCTTTTTTTTTTTAGTTTAGTTGAAAATTAGTTTTTAGCTTACTTTTTATAAAAAAAATATATTTATTCATTCAAATTTGTAGATGATGACAAATTCAGAAAGCGCATCAAATCTTATCAATTAATAAAGTAGTAAGTTATTTTCTTCACATGAATTGTTGTTTTTGACACGACAATTAAACTAAACTTGATTAAAAACAATTAATGGGGGGATTTGCAGAGAGTTGTTGTTGTTAAAAGTAACGCCGAATTAGAATGATGATGGCGATTAGGATTATTCGAATACTCTCCCTCTCCTTGTTGGGTCAATCAAATTTATAGTAACAACTACTATTTGAGGTTTATGCTTATGATACCAATTAATATTTGGGTAAATAAAAGAAGATTTTTAAGAAAATGAGAAATATGACGAGTTTTTGACTCCAATAGAGTGAATGAGAAATATAAGAAAAGGATCATATTTATTGATTGACATGAAATAGGTTTGCACATGATCTTACTCGACAAATTCGTAAGGGTAATGATATTTGTACAACCATTTTATGACAACTTTTTGACAACTTTCTCTCTCATACTCACATGTTGTTCTTATCCTCTCTCTCTCTCTCTCTATTGTTTTTGACCAATAAGAAGTAAGAAAAACATGGCTGTCACCAAAGTTGTCATTAAATAGATGTACAAATATCATTTCTCAATTCGTATTCACTTGCATGTTATAACTTATAACAATGGTTTTATACTTTTTGTTGTTTTTGGATTTCCAAACTGTTAGTATTTGGATTTCCAAATTCTATTATCTACCGAAATTGTTACTAGGTTGAGTCACGACCAGTTCGCTCTCTTTAAGACGTTTCGTGGCACTGCCCAAAATTGTGCAAGGCAGACTATCAACCACACCGCCTCCAGGATAAAACAAGCCCAGCTACAACTGTGCGATTAACTACTGCACTGTAGAAAACCATTCGAGAATTACACCCTCAAATATGGCTATTAAGGCCACTCAAATTTAATACTGAAACCACTTTAATATGTTATTGTTACCACTCTGTTATGGTGCTGAGACCACTCAAATATGGTGTTACCACCATTCTAATTATTAACTTCTCCAGCTATATATGATACTATGATCACTCAAATATGGTTTTACACCATTCTAACGTCTAACTTCTTCAAGAACCGAAGAAGAATATATTTTAAGATCATTCATAATTTTGAAGGGACATTATACCGAAAAAGGGACTATGATCTTAAATTATTATTTATTCCAAAGGACATAAAAATATCGAAGGGACTATGAACTTAAGACCATTCTTAATTCCGAAGGGACATTAAACCGAAAATGGACTATGGTCTTAAGAACCCTCTTAATTCCAATAGGACAGAAAAAAGGAGATGGAGAGAAGAAAGACTCGTCAACACAAGTCAAGAAAGGGAGAAGAGAGAAAGAGTTCCCAACAACTCAATGAAACTCTTTGGTGTGATTTTTGAACTAGGTGAGCTCTCCTTTTATAGGGAGAGTTTGTAACTAATTTGGAGAAACTTAAGAATTAAGTAAACTTAAAAATTAAGCAACTCACAGATCAACTCAAGTAACAAACTAATCGGATAAGTTCAAAAAGAAACAAATCCACTAACGAAGGAATGATAGGAAATTCAGTTGGATTCTCAATCTGATCACAACCAACATAAACTAAAATTATGGGGAGTGATATCCATGAATTAAAAATAATAATTACTATTATTTTCATCATTATCGGGTATTTAAAATTAAATACCGCAATTTAAATACTACTAATGTGTGTGTTCTATTTTATGTGGGACCCCCACATTCTATTTTTTTAATTCACACAACACTATGTCAAAGTTTAATTACTTAGTGTTTAATCTTCCAACCTTCCAATTTCTTTCCAACTTCACACCAATGTTCCAACACTTTTTACATTCCCCCATCAACTATTTATGTTCTTAATCTAGATTTTAATTACATCATTGTGTATTGGCAATGTCATTTGATGATATCATACACAATCTATGTGAACTACCTTAATTTTGGCGTTATTTAAGCCTCAAAATTTGATGAGCTAGCTATGATTATTGTTATGGTTCCGGATGGCAGATTGAAGAAGTAAAACTTTTTTGTGCTCAAGGTTAAAATGAGATGCTTCAGATGGATATCGTTTTGTTCTGTGTCAAAGCTTCATCAGTCAACATATTCACTATAAGTCAAATACACTGAAATATCATTTTGTAGAGCATTAATAAAAATAGTTGTAATTGAATTTTGATTTGTATCCTCCTTATTCATTCATTTCTAGAATATTTTTGACCTCTACGTGTTTTTAATGACTAGAATATTTTTTTTGACCTCTGGTCTACTATATAAATTTGACCTCTACGTGTTTTTAACGACTAGAATATTTTTTTTGTGTGATTATGCTTGATGCCTCCTTGTCCATTCATTTCTACCCTTTAAAAATGGAAATGCAAATTATCGATTTACCCTTTTTTGAATCTACTATGCAAATCATCGATTTACCCTTTTCGATTGGGCATCTCTAATAGAGAATTTGTTGGTTGGGATTACGGTAAAAAAAAGTAGGAGTGTAGTACATGACACTTATAGAGAGCTTTTGTTGCGAGGAACAACAAAGGTTTTGGTTGGGATGTGTCTATATCTTCTCTAAACATGTGTCACGTGACCAACAAGCCATATTTGCATTGAAGCTTTAGGTTCAAAGATCTTTTGTTGTCCAATTTCTAGGGTTCTTGAAGATTGGCTGTTGTATGATTTCTTAGTATTGAAGATTAGCGTATTGAAGGAATCTTTGTAATCATACATTATAATCTTTATCAAAATAGTGGAAGTTCGTGACAAAGACGTCTTCTATCACAAAGAGTGGATGTACCATTAGCAATGACGAAAATGGGGAATCACTATAAATCGCGGTGTCTCTCTCCCTTATCTTTTTACATTCCTTTAAGATTTTGATATACAAATGAGTTAACTGAGTAATTACCAAGTTATGTTTGAGAATGGATGTTGAAATATGTTGATGAAGTCATGTGAAAAACATAACTCAGCATATTGAAGTGGTGGCGTTTAGCCTGGTACAGTTAACTTCTTTCCCACCATGGGAAAGTTGAAATTTTCCTGCCAGCTGACGGTATAACCGGTTGTTCCAATTATATTAAATTTATATTTTAATTATTATAATATCAAAAAAGAATTACTTTTTTACACCTCCAATTCCACACACCAATACATCTACTCCTCTCTCGTTTACTCAGCTTTATTCCCTTTTTCATATATATGCAGGAAAAAACAAAGTTAAATCACATCTATCTCTTAGCTTCTCTTTGTTTTATTTTTTTACATATTTAGCTTCTCTGTGTTAAACTCCATTTATTGTGTGTATATTTCTCCATCTCTTTGAAATTATCCCATTGAAAATCATTTCTATTGAACCCTTAATCGAAGCTCCATGTTAATCCTATCTTGAGGAGCAGTTTGTTCAGATCTAGAATAGAAGCTATTTATTTGATGTAAAAAATCAGCTCATAGATTGCCATTTGAGAAAATGCAACAACTTCATATAGATCTTAACCCATTTGAGAAGAGTGTTATGCTGATACAACCAAAGTATTGAGATCGAAGGGATTATCAACACCAAAATGGAAACACCGTTTCTCTAAGGAGGAAGAAGAGGGAAAATTTGCTTTACTGTTCACATATGACTTTTTTTTTACTAATTTTTTGCACTGTTTTCGTTGTTTTGTTGAAGGCTAATTGGGTGACCCCAATTTTGTAGTGATCAGAAGAGAGAACTTGAAGTTCCAATTCTAAATGTTAAATAAAAATGATCCAGTAGATGTTCCAATTTTTTGTATTTTACATTTATCAATTTTTTTTTAGTTATCAACATTTTTTCCCTTTCCAAAATAAAGAAAAAAACAAAAGATATTGGTGAAAAAACGTTATGCTATCATTTTAATAAAATTATTTTTTTTGAAGGAATTTTAATAAAATTATTAACAATTTGTGTTATTCAAATATGCTTAATAAATATAAATTGGGCCTGCATTTTCGTGGCCAGCATTTTTTTTGTCACACAAAAGATGTCTTATTATAAAAAACAAAAGATATTGGTAAAAAAAAACGTTATGCTATCATTTTAATATATCTTATTAAAAATACCACATCATTTTTAAAAATGAAATAAAATAAACACAAGAAAAAAAATGGTACGTACTTTTTAAATAAAATAAATATATGCTTCAAGAAATAAAAATGTCACTTATTAATATTCAACAAATTTATTTTATGTCAAAGGCCCATGATTTAATAAAAAAAACAGTATATCAAACAAATGAAAAAAGAGATATTCTTGCATGAACTCTTACCTAAGAGATTATTCTTACATCCAACCAATAAAAATATGACACATGTTATTAACTTTAAAAAAAATGTGATTTTAATTAAGGAAATGGAAACAATAAATGGTGGTGGGTGGTTTTTGTTGGTTAAAGAAAGTCGAAAAAGGAGAGAGAAATATTAAAAATAATGAGAAAAAATTATGATATTAATTATTTTTATTATTTTAATGAGATGTTTGATTTTAATTGGTTGGGTGTAAGAATGATTTCTTAGGTATGAGTTCATGTAAGAATTTCTCATAAAAAAATATGATTTAATCATCTAGTGGGGTCCACGTTTTTGGCTCACAATACTCAACAAAAGGTAACAGCCATTACCAGGTAATTGATCCTAACCATCCAATTAAAATAATATTAAATCTATGGCTGCAAAGAACACTTTCCCATCATGGGAAAAAAGAGTCCTTTCCCACACTAAACGTCACAAGTGCCATGGAAAGAGAGGAAAGTAGAAGCCAATGAAGCACGGACACGATACGAGTATCGGATACGACACGTATCCGATACGGCGATACGTCATTTATTGAAAAACATAGGATACGATACGTTTGAGATACGCATGTAAAAAATTATATATATATATATATATATATATATATATATATATATATATATAATAAATATATTATTGTAATTTAAGAAAATTAAAATAATAGACCGTTTTGAACATTTATTTATTTTTGACAGAAATTGAATGGACATTTACAGGAAAAAAATATTTACAGTAAAACCTAGAAGAAGAAAAACTAACAAAGATCTTAACAATTTATAGTAAATATAAAATGGAAATTACAATTGTAGGTTAACTTACAATTGAATGAAAAAATGGTTAAATGTGTCAACTATCACTTAAAGAAAAGAAACGTAGCTGCGACGAGTAATGGAATCATAGAAAAATGTATTGTATCTATCTATTATAGGAGAGAGAAGAGGTAACTAAAGGAGAAAGGGGCAATTAAGGAGGGAAAAGTTTTTATTGGAAAACAAAACGGTCAGAGATAAACTAGCTGTATCAAAGGCGTATCTGAGACGTGTCGGCAGCGTATCGCCGTGTGTCGACGACGTATCGGAATTATTTTATTTTCTAAAAATAAATAAATAAATCGGATACTCCGTCGATATGTATCGACAGAGTATCGGAGCGTATCGGATACGATACGGTAGCCATTTTGAAGTATCCGTGCTTCATAGGTAGAAGCAGATACAAATTGTTAAAGCTCGCAAAAAATTTGTAACAGTCAATTAATTTTACTCAACTTTACATACATGTTTTATCTTGTCTAAATGGCTAAAATGTTTAGCTTCATGAATCATGATGTCTAAAAAAATGTGAATGTTTTTAAAGAAATACTCCCTCCGTCTCACAATAATTGTCACTTTAGCATTTTTTCTTTTTCTCAAAATAATTGTCACTTTACAATATCGATGCAGCGTTTATTACTTTTTTCCATTATTATACCCTTATTTATTGAATTTTATCCAACTTAACTACTCCACTAACTACAATTAATAAGGATATTTTAGTAAATGCTACTAATTTTACCATTGAAATCAACACAATTAATCATTTCCTTAATAATCGTGCACAAACCTTAAACGACTAATATTGTGAGACGGAGGGAGTAGTAGGTTCCACATTTAAGTGTTAAAATGAAGATTTAAAAGACTGTTTTCTACTGATGTCACTACACAACTTTGGCTTGCCTAGCAAATCTGCGAAAAACAAAAGTTTCCCCTTATATTTGCAAAATCTTACAACCACCACATTTACTCACATTGAAACACACACGTGCACACACACATGCGTGCGCGCGCGCACACACACCACTTCTCTTCCATTGTCATAAACTTAGTTTTCATATTAGTCTTTGACCTAAACTATTCTATCTAACATAACCAACCTTTTTTACACAAAAAATTCACAAACCCAAATACAAGATTTTCAAAATTTTCAACTTAATGAGTAATGATTTGATGTGCGTAAGAAATAAATAAAACACCTTAATCATCAATCACACATAATGTGAATTCGGCCTATGCAAATTCTCTAGGCAACTTTAGCTTGCCTAGCGAAACGAGAAAAAACTGTGAAATCTGTTTTAGCGAATTGTAATGCACTTGGCTACTAACTGTTGGTATAGTTGCTTGATTTACTTTGTATGCAAGGAAGAACATCTTCAAATTAGATGCCTTTTTGATACTGAAATTGAAAAGACCGCAAGGAATATTTGATGCCAAATAAGGAGAAGGAAGAAACAAATCCCTCATCAATCACCGCATAAAAACTAACCAACATGGTCAGCTGGAAATGAAGAAGAAAGCACAAGTTCAAATAAGGATGAGACAATGAGTTCAGATTGAGGTTTAGGAAATAAAGAGGGACATATGAAAATGAAATCTCACCATTTACTGAGTGATATTTTTTTTTTAAAATGCTCTCAGTCTTTATTTTTTTTCAATTACAGTTTGCTGCTCATTTGCTCTTTCAGATAATTTATTAAAAACATGTTCATGTTATACTTCATGTTCATTTATGTTATGGTTATGATATTTTCAAATTGAAAAGCAAGGTTTAGAGTGTGAACCAAGTTTATTTTATGGTGTGTGTTTGTTTTCAAATCAGTCATTGAATGATTGAATGATGCAAAGCTTGAATCAGTAGGAGATACATGATGATGATATCAAATTTGAAATGATTGTGCAAATTTAAGGCACATGTTTACCGCTTTTTCTAGAATGATGGATTGAATATGAAGTTTGTACATTTCACAAAGTCAAGTCATGCATTGCTCCACAATTGTTTATTTTTTTGAAAGAATATGATAAATCTGCTCCCCAATTGTTTTTGCTATATACACATGAGACCGACACTACTTTGTTTTAAATTTTTGGCTTTATGTTTAATCTTGCAATTATTTTGGATTTTATAAAAGCATAGATAGGATCAAGGCATATACTACTGACCGAAAATATCCTACCTTGAGAGTGAGTGAGTGAGTATTTGATCACCCTTTTGAGCCCAAATTGCAGAATCTGTAATACTTATGTACTGCCACATTTTTTAAGCATACATTACATGCTTACCAAAATTTCCCTGATGTCCAAATACAATTACAAAACTGAACAATCAGCCAGATTTTGATTTTTCTTGAAAATAAAACCCCGAACCATCATGATATTGTGTACATTGACTTCCGATAGAGGAACAAACAATTAAGATACAGTTTTATTCAAAATGGGGAGAGATAAGGAGCTTACTTTCATCTCAAGTAACAAGGTGAAATTTCAAATACTATCTTGACAACATTTGAAAATGAAAAGAAAAAGGAAAGAGAGAAATTCAAATACAAATGAAAAATAAAATATATAATAAGTTATCAAGAATAGTTTTTATTACATAATTCTCTTAATTATGAAATCTCATGTACTCCCTCCGTTTCAAAAAGAGTGTCGCTTTAGCCGAAAAAATTTGTTTCAAAATGAGTGTCGCTTTCAGTTTTCAATGCAATAATAACTTTTTCTTTTCAATTGTACCCTCCAATTAATACTCTCCACACTACTTCCAAAGTATTACTTTTAAAACTAACCAATAGTTAATAAGGATAATTTGGTAAAATAATCATTCTCTTTCTCTTAATCGTTGCATTTCTTAATATGTGTGTAAACACCTAAAACGACACTCATTTTGAAACGGAGGGAGTATAAAAGAATTCTGTGATACTATTCAGACATAATTTTAGCAAATGTCTCACCTTCTTTATGATCCAGTGATTAAATAAAATAAATAAATTGATCCTACGTAAAGTTATTCTTTTCCGAACTTTATTTTGAAGGAAAAAGTACACGGGAAAGGACAGATTTTAAGGATATACTCGAGGCATTTATTAAGGGAAAATTCTATGAAGAAGTCAATCAAATGACTTCTTTGGTGAAGTCAACCCTACAGCTAATAAGAACGCGCCACATGTGTTAATTATGCCATGTCATACTGGCGGATGCATGGTATGTACCGTGTACCTTCAGTCAAATTTAATTGTATTTTAGCCCTTAGATTTTTTGAACCATCAGATTAAGCATCTCACTAGTGTTATTGTGTTGCCTTTCACACTATATTTATTTCTTTTCTGCTTTTTGAATTTTTCTTCCTTCTATTTCAAAAAATATTTAAATAAACCTTTTTATGATAATCCTTTTTATAAAAAATATTTTATTATTAAAAATAAATAAACCCATGAAGATTATGAACATGATCACCATCTTCATACCTTCATCATCTTCTTTATTGAACAAAAAACAAAATAGCTACTCAAATACACCTTCAAAGAACATGAATCTCAATATTATCTTCATCTCCATTTTCTTCTCAACACAAAAGTTAATTACCCTAATTTAAATCCAACTCTTGATGGACACAAGCAGAGTGTGAATTGCTGCTGCTATGCGACAATATAACTCTCGGTGAATTAGTTGCAGAATTGTACAGATTGAATCAGGAGCAGCTATGCTTCTGGTAGTGAGAGCAACTCGTTTGTTTAACTCAATCCATTTTTTTTAAAACGATTTATATAATCATCATTTTCGACGTTCAAAATCGGTATAAATCGCCGGGTTTAATTTCGGGTTTTGATGGTCTGAAACGGGTCTAAATGACCCGGCTGGAGGTTGAAGAAGACTTCCTTATTTTTTAATCGTATTTGTTATTATATATAGGAAAGTGCGGAAAAATTAACAATTGATTGCACGCATCGCAGTGGTTCAGTGAATTGTAAATTGGGATATGGTTGCGGGATCCGATCCCTGAAACGGGTTTAAATGACCCGGCTGGAGGTTGAAGAAGACTTCCTTATTTTTTAATCGTATTTGTTATTATATATAGGAAAGTGCGGAAAAATTAACAATTGATTGCACGCATCGCAGTGGTTCAGTGAATTGTAAATTGGGTTATGGTTGCGGGATCGGATCCCAATTGTTTTTATTTTTGTTTTGCTTTAAGAAAAAAATGCTGATAAAAATAAAAATATTAAAGAAAAAATGCTGATAAAAATAAAAATATTAAATTGCACGCATCGCAGTGGTTCAGTGAATTGTAAATTGGGTTATGGTTGCGGGATCCGATCCCTATTGTTTTTATTTTTGTTTTGCTTTAAGAAAAAAATGCTGATAAAAATAAAAATATTAAATAATATTAACATTTGTGTTTCAATGATATTTTTATTTGGGTAAAATATGCTTTTCGTCCCTGTAATTATAGGCCATTTGAATTTTCGTCCCTGAGCTTACTAATCCTCCCATTTCGTCCCTGTAAAAGTTAATCACTTGAAATTTCGTCCCTCGCCCCTTTTAATCACTGCCACGTTAGCAAATTACCAAAATGGCATGGGAAATGACGAAAATACCCCTGACTTATTTTTTTTTCCTTAAAAAAAATTTCAAAATTTTGAAAATTCTTTTTTTAAATTAAAAAAATCTGAAAAAATAATTAAAAATCATAAAAAATTTCGGAAAAAAAATGTTAAAATTAAAACTGAAAAAACTGAAATTTTTCGGAGAAAAAATCGTAAAAAAAAATTCGGGAAAAAACTGGGAAAATTTTTTTTGTGAAAATTATTTTTTAAAATTAAAATATCTGAAAAAATAATTAAAAAATATAAAAAATTTCGGAAGAAAAATGTTAAAATTAAAACTGAAAAAACTGAAATTTTTCGGAGAAAAAATCGTAAAAAAAAATCCGGGAAAAAAATTTTGAAGGAAAAAAAAAACAAAAAAAAAATAAGCCAGGGGTATTTTCGTCATTTCCCATGCCATTTTGGTAATTTGCTGACGTGGCAGTGATTAAAAGGGGCGAGGGACGAAATTTCAAGTGATTAACTTTTACAGGGACGAAATGGGAGGATTAGTAAGCTCAGGGACGAAAATTCAAATGGCCTATAATTACAAGGACGAAAAGCATATTTTACCCTTTTTATTTTTATCAGCATTTTTTTCTTAAAGCAAAACAAAAATAATATTAACATTTGTGTTTCAATGATTTCTTTAATATTTTTATTTTATCAGCATTTTTTTCTTAAAGCGAAACAAAAATAATATTAACATTTGTTTTCTTAAAGCAAAACAAAAATAATATTAACATTTGTGTTTCAATGAGTATGGGGATCGAACCAGCGTCCTCTAGGTCCTCTAGGTTAGGGATCGAACCAGCGTCCTCTAGGTTAAACCGCACCTTTATTGCCAACGAACCATAGACAGATTTTCGATAAGTGGTTGTTACTTTTAAACTATATACTTAAATCATGTTGAATTAATATATTTTTTTGGCTTAATTGAACCTTAAGTACTCTAACTTATTTTTGTGATTATTTTCATTGGTTTTGTGTTATAGAGAAGAGGGTCGTTGGAAATGGTGATCATAAACCAAGCAAGAAGGAATGAAGGAAAAGTAGTGCAATTAGGGAAATACGAATTGGGAAAAACACAAGGAAATTTTGGAAAAGTTAAATTGGCTAGGGGCACTGATTGTGGACAATTTTTTGCTGTTAAGACCATCCACAATGCAGCACCCCATTTGGGTGCTTAAACGGGTCCTGACTGTACACATCATTCGTTTTATAATTAATACGTAATAAGCACTCAATCTCTCCAACCCACCACCTCAAAATAATTATTAATTGGCTCCCAGCAATAACTCTATATCATTACCATTTAACAATAATTTTTATACTCATTCATAATTATATAATTTTAAAATATTGAAATAATTTTATTATAAATTATTAAAAAAAACAAACAAATTCAAAGAAGGAAAAAATAAAGTAATTAAGTACAAATTTTTTTTTTTAAGGAGTAATTGAATACAAGAAATGTCAACTAAACTTTCCAACGGCTATGCTACAAGCAAATTCAAATTCAACTATTTTTTTTTAGGTAATCAAATTCAACTATTATTTACAACTATTATATAATTATTTTTTAATATCAAAATAATCCAATAATTAAATATATATAAAAAAATAGAATTAATTGTACATGTGGGGCCCATGAGTAATAGGAAAGAGAGGGTGCCTATACAAGCACCCACCTTCATAAGCACCATATTCATTGGTGTCACAAAGGGGGTGCTTATTTACAACGGTGCTTAATAGGGAAAGGACTCCTCATTATATGGTCTAAGATTCACCCATTCACAAACATTAAATCCAATTTATACAATTAAATTCTACATCATAACAAGAAGGGAAAATCATAATCAACATTTAATTAAAAAAAAATATCCATTTTACACTTGATCAAAACCAATTTTCACACAATTCAAAAAATTTAAATAAAAAAAACTTCAAAATCGAAAATCGATTTTCAAAACCACATTGAACATAATGCATTTGATTTTTTTTTCTTTTTTTAACATGTACACCCTCCTGTCATTATTATAAGAAAAAATTTACATTTTAGATTCATTCATTAAATGATGTATGTGAACGATAATAAAGACCATTTATATCATTTAATGAATGAATCTAAAATGGAAACTTTTGCTTATATTAGTGACCGGAGGGTGTAAGTTGTTGTGGCTTAATGAGTGATTTTTTTATCTTTAGTGACATCGGATGGCTTGGTTTGAATGAATAGAGGGACTTTTTGTTTTTTCAATCAAGCTTGGGAATTGAGTGGCAATTAACACCAATTAATGCGTTTCCAATTCTAATTAATGCGCAGATTCTAAAGCCAATCAATTGTTCAACTACTTTGACTTTAAGATTTTTGTAGAGAAATTCCAAAATTGAAAAAACAGCAGGAATCAAAATAACCATTAGTGATATTTTTTGTCAAATAATCATTCACTTAATTTTGTTAATGTGTTGATCGACTTAGCAATCAGATTTTGATCTAAAAAATTCCAGTTCCTACTTCCTTCTTACTCTATTAAGGTCATATTCAACGGTCTGATTGATTATATTTGTTTCTGTTTGTGACCTAAACTCTTTTCAGTCGTCGGACAAGCGTACTTACCAGTTGACTAGGTTTCTAAAGGGATAGTTTGTCAGATTGACTTATCAATCAGCTTCCGATCTGAAAAATTTCAGTTCCTACTTCCATCTTACTTTATTAAGGCCATATTCAACGGTCTGATTGATTATATTTGTTTCCGTTTGTGTCGTAGGCTCGTTTCAGTCGTCGGACAAGCGTACTTCCCAGTTGACTAGGTTTCTGAAGGGATAGTTTGTCGGATCGACTTACTCATATTCCGATCTGAAAAATTCCAGTTCCTACTTCCTTCTTACTCTATTAAGGTCATATTCAAAGGTCTGATTGATTACATTTGATTCCGTTTGTGACCTAGGCTCGTTTCAGTCGTCGGACAAGCGTACTTCCCAGTTGACTAGGTTTCTAAAGGGATAGTTTGTCAGATCGACTTACATCGAAGATTCCGATTTCCAAAATTCCAATTCATGCTTCGTTCTTATTCCAATAAGGTCATATTCAACGGTCCAATTGATTATATTTGATATTGTTAGTATGTTGGGTCTGTTTTGATCGTCAGATCGACTTACAATTAATTTTAATTTAAACACTTTCACAATTAAATTCTTAATGGCACATATAAAACAGTAGACAATTAATTTTAATTTAAACATTGCGGTAATTATATACAAGTAATTAATTATATTGATAATATTATTAAATATTTAAATATTTAAATATATTAAATGAAATTATTTACTTTAATTTAATGTTTCTATGGATGCAAATTTTAGGCACATTCATAAATTAGTGGAGATTAAAATTAGTAGTTATTAAAATTCTAACTGAGGTATATTTTAGGCAATTTTACTATACTAATTTTATCTGTTTTTTTAAGACGTTTGTTATCGATTATTTTGTCAAAAAAAAAGTTTGTTATCAATTAAATATTTTTTATTTTATATATAAAAGAGAGTTAAATATTATGTTGACATTTATTTTATTTAATATTCTAGTAGATACCTAATTATTATTTTTTTAAAACAATTTTTTTGACTTCATATTATGAGTCGATATGATAAAATTTTGAATATTTGTTTTATTTTATATATAAAAAAATATTCTAAATATTTACATTGTGCTCATCATTTTCGACGTTGAAATTGCTCTAAATCGTCGGGTTTAATTTCGGATTTCGAAGGTCTGAACCGGGTTAAAGTGACCCGGTTGGAGGTTAAAGATGATGTTTTTTTTATCGGATTTATCTTATAAATAGAAAAGAACGAATATGATGTTTTTATCGGATTATATATATTTTGTTAAATTATATATATATATATTTAATTTATATATAAAACACCGTTAAATATTTACACTGCACCCGTTGCAGACTTTATATGCTTATATGCACGTAATCTAATTTTTGCAGAAGGAAAGTGAAATTGAGTGAATGTCCTTCAGAAACCTCGTCGGAGCAATGTCCTTACATGTTGACTAGATTTTTAATGGGATAGTTCGTCAGATCGACTTACATCGAAGATTCCGATTTCCAAAATTCCAGTCCATGCTTCTTTCTTACTCTATTAAGGTCATATTCAACGGCCTGATTGATTATATTTGTTTTGTGTTTGTGACCTAGACTCCTTTCAGTCGTCGGACAAGCGTAATTCCCAGTTGACTAGGCTTCTTAAGAGATAGTTTGCCAGATCCACTTACCAAACAGATTCCAATCTGAAAAATTCCAGTTCTTACTTCCTTCTTACTCTATTAAGGTTATATTCAACGGCCTGATTAATTATATTTGTTTCCGTTTGCAATACGTTTAAGAGGTGACACATTTTTTTATAGGTTATAGCTCTTTATTTTTCTACGTAACAAAACCTAAATAATAATTTTAATTTAAAAACATTTGGTATTATTAAGTTTAATTTAAAAGCATTTTATACTAGTAACTTAGAAAAAAGCGTTTATAAATTTTTCTTCCATCTCCTTATTTATTTATTGTTTTAGATCCTAACTAATTAATTTCTGATTATTCTTTCATGAATTTCTGATTTATTGTTTTAAGGGTATAATTGGAATGATGTAAAGTATAAATATATTCATTGTAATATCCCGCCTGTCAGTATCGGAATATTACCAGTCGATCGTGTCAGAGGAATTAAATTCATGGAAGATAAGTGTGATGGAAATATTTTATGACATGTCAGCATAACGCGGGAAAAGTATCGGAGTCGTTTTAAACACGCTTGAGGCAAGGGCATAATTGTAATTTTACGGAAAAGATTATTTATATGTTTTTGGTGGAAAATATCTCATTTCCCTTATCCTTTTCTCTCTCTAAGTTGGAAGAATTCTCCTCCTTCTCTCTCTTCTCTTCCCTCACGTCATTCTCTCCTCTCCTCTCCAACAATCTTTCCAAATTTCTTCTTCTTCCATGACAAGATTTCCTCCTTTACCTCCCATATTACCACAAGGTTGTGTAAGCTTGGTTTTGGGTTGAATTTCTTCTTCTTTCTCATGAAGCTTATTCCATCTCTCTCCTTTGAAAGAACAATTCTTCCAAGAATTTAAGAGTGAACCAAGCATGGATTGTTAACAACTTAGTAAGCAATAATCAACTATGGATTGACTAGAAATTTTAGTGGTTGGTTGAACCAAGAAGCTAGGGTTTGTTATTTGGTAAAGAGGAAGCTTTGAGTTGGAATAAAGATGAGCTAGCAAGGATGATGATGCTTGGGATTGCAAGAAAACAACAAAAAAAATGAGGTGGCTTGAACAAAGAAAACAAAAGGATCAAAAGCTAGGGTTTTGAGGCATGAAGTGAAAGTGATGCTTGAAGCTTGGACTACATGTGCAAATCTTGTTTAGGTGAGTTCCTTAGATAGTGTTCCTACCTTGGATTCATGTGTTTATGACTTGTAAGTAGAGAAATGATTTATAGGGTTTATACTTAGAGTATAAGTACCCCTTTTCATGTCATGCTTGCCATATATGTAAATACTTGCCATTCAAATGTTTTACAAGTTTTCTATGACCTCTAGAGTCTTAATATGCATAGAGATACTTGGTTTTGAGGTTTTTGGGTCAAACATACCAATTTTGCAGGTGCTGGACTGTCATTACTCGCCACTGCGAGCAGATTGCTCGCAAGGCGAGCTAGAAGTCTGAACATGGGTGTCTGCTCGCCTTCAACTCGCAGCTGCGAGCAGTTACTCGCCATGGCGAGCAAGCTCACTCGCGAGGCGAGTAGACAGTGCACTTGCACTGTTTGCTTGTTTCGCGTAATGATGGCAGGTTCCGGCTTAAGTTTTCTTCGAGCAGTCTTTTATGAAATGAACCCCTCAAACCAAGATCCTATTAGCTAATTTTAAATAAGGTTTTTCTTGATAAGAAGCAAGTATTTGGCATAGTTAGCAAGGCATGGAAATTGAGAGAATTAGGTCATGAACCGGGTAGCAAGTTAATCCTTAAGGAAGGGAAAGAACTAGAGCCTCGATATAGTTATCGAGAACTAGAGTAGTTAGAAAGAATAGAATGCTTTGCATTAGTATTATACTTGTTAAGATGCGAGGTGATATAGATTATTATCTTCGCATAGAAGTTAAGTGCCAAACGAGTATGGCAAGACGTGAATCGATTTTATATCCATTCACGAAGTAAGTTGAGCAAGCATATAGTTACCTCTAGTGGGATCGTCTAGGGGTCCAAGGTAAAGAGTTAGCATGTTTAAGTTAATTTTCATGCATAAGACTAAGACTTTTAAGAAAGAAAGAGTGTCATGTCTCTTGTTATCCAAATTGGATTCAAGGGGTTCCCCAAGGGGAATGGTTAAGCCGCAAGGGAGCTGCATTTCACTAAGTTAAGGTGTCGTGTCTTTTGTATTCCTTCCAAGGTTGGGTACAAAAGGTTCTCCAAGGGGAATGGGGTAAGCCGTAAGGGACCCGCACGTTCACTAAGGGAGTCCGGTGCGCTCTTGCTAAGCATATCACCGGTAGTAAGGGATTATCTTCCGGGGTTACTCCACTCGGGACTAATCCGTAAAATGAACTCAGATAAGTTGTTTGTTACACGCTAACATAATCAATGAAGCTAACTATGCATATCTATTATACATGTTTATGTTATGTCATAGAGCCTTGACGTAGATCGTCAAGAACAAGTAGAGACTTGGCGTAGTTCGTCAAGAAGTAGTAAAATAGCAAGAATCACTTAGGTGATAAGAGATGATATGTTGTAGATACAACATATTAAGCAAGTAGAAGCAAGTAAATAAAGATATGCCGACGACGATCTTAGGTTACCCCTAATCGTCCGGTTTAGAATCGTGTCATGATAGAGATATAAGAGAGCCTTGATGCTTAGAGTGTACTCTTGGCAATGCGGTTTTAGTTCCCCCTTCACCGCCATGACACGTATAGCAGAGAAGCCTATAACAAGTTAAGAATATTAAGACGGCCCTAGCAAGCACCCCCGTCTAAGAAAGAAAGTCCCCACACACGTATAATCAACCGTCAGGTTGTATTGTAGACACTTGGTGACCGTAGGTTTCCCCCGAGGTTGCCTATAGCCTAGGGTTAGGTGGAACTCACTGAGACATTATGTCTCATCCCAATCCTTATTTGTTTCAGATATCAGGATGGTTTAGCAAGCTAGTAGCCGAATGGATGTTGCGACAAGAGTTCGTTCGTACCCGCTGCTGGATGATGTGGATTTCAAGGGATGAATTTATTATTTTTTAGAAAAGCTGAGTTGTATTATTATTGTACGAACGCTTTTGTTGTATATTAAATTCATTCGAAGTTTTTATGTTGTAAATTTTTAATGTATCCAGTACTAAACTAATGCACATGCTAGACTTTCTAGATACGTCTAGTATGGGTGTTACATTTGGTATCAGAGCAGGTCGATTCAGACCGTGCCTTGGGTCATTAAGTTACAACAAAAGTAGTGGGACCATTGGGTTCCGGGTAAATGTTCTAGTTGTTGTTGTTAGTTGAGCCTGATCAACTCAATTTAACATTCGACGATTATAACGGATGCCTGAGAGCTAAATAGGACCCTGGAGGAACGAAGTATGTGATGAAGATGCATTGGAAATTAAGAACTCGGAAGGAGTATTAGTAAGAAGTTTGATTGTGCCAATAGGTGGCCGGTGAACTAAGTAGTAGAAATGTGAATTCTTCGGGAATGTAAGGTAATGTTAAGAAGGGACGTTCCGGCAGCGTTGGGTAAGATGTTGTGGATACATCGTATACCCGTGAGTAAAGAGTTTGGAAATGTCTAAGTATGATCTGAAGCTTCAGTAAGATTAGTTGTTGGAACAGATTTATTGTATAAGAAGGATTTGTGTTCCAGAACGTCAGCGCAGGGCTACAAGTTAGAAAGAAGATGATGTAAGCTGGTGGAATTAGGAAACTCTCAGGGATAGCGTTATGTGATGAGGTTATGGACTTGTAAGCTCAGAGTGGACAAGGTTCTAGTGTTTTGAAAGTGCGTTAAGTCGCAATGTAGCGAGGCAAGCTACTTGTAGCGGAAGAAGCTAAGTATTTTATGTCATCAGGACTAATGCATTAATTTCCAACGTACTGAAAAATTGTATCGAATTAGGTTGATGCTTGCCATGCATAGATGATAAAGTATTTTATGAAGGTAAGAGTGACTGATGTGCATTGGATTACTCGAGAAATGATAATTGTATGTAAAGTATTTTTCTAGAGAATTGAACTAAAGAAACTCGCCAATAGCAAACCTGGAATGAGATTTCCTATTTCATGAAAACCGTTAATTCATCTCCAGGGTTTCGTTGACTATTGGAGGGTTGTTTTCATAATATTTTTCATGCAACGAAAACCTTTTTATGACATCAAGTAACAAATGCATATCACATTCTAAGGTTCCCATAGGAAAAGGCATGGGCAACCATTAACGAAGTCGGTTCAGTTTAAGGTAACTTGGGAAGTTAATGTATCAAGAGTCAAGAATGCGCTTAGCCTAAGAGTTTAAAGGTTCCGGTATATGGAATGGACATCACAGATGAGAAGGCTTGAAGCAAGATGTTAAATGGTGTGAAATCACAAGGTTCACGTTGTGTGGAACTAAGAGTATTCCTCGAATCTATGTTTTGTTTAATTGACTTGCTAAGGCTCGTTACGATGTTAAAACGTAAAGTTTATAAGATTTTAGAAAGATATATGCATATGGGTGATTGAAGTCGACATTTTCGAAATTTAAATTTTTGTAGGTGCCGATTTGTTGCGACTCACGTAGAGTGGGCTAAACTCACTAGAATCAAGATTTGATGACACATGAGTGTTATCAACTTATTCTGTGATTTTAGAGTAACAAATGGGGCCTTGGTTTAGTATATGTTTTAATAGTAAAGAATCGTCAACGTCAATGACCCATGTTCTAATTTATAAAGTTTTCTTTAAGAGGAAAATTAACGAGCAAGTAATAGTATTATCGAGCAAAACATAGCATGCGAGAATACAAAGGTACAAGATTAGATGTATGAGAAGTTATGCCCGAATGCAAGATGAGTTTATCATGGAAATAGTAAGTAGTAGTAGCAGAGAAGTATACTATGAGTAGAGATTACTCGAGAACAAGTGTAAGTGGGGCATTAATATGTCGAGAGAAAAGTCTACCTCGAAACTTAATTATACAAGCTAAGGGTAGAGCAAGGTTGCAGAATTTATTGCAACAAAGGAAGTTTTGGGAAGAGTTCTAGAAGATAGTAAAGAAATGAAATACAGAGTGTGAAGTTCACCCATTCCAACGGACTAGAGTATTGGTTGAAGCCAACCGGTGGGAATCAGAGTAGCGCCGCGGAATTTATCAGTAAAGTTGTGGAAGGTGACCATGGAGCATGGAATGTTTTAGTAAGAATTTTCGTGAAGAATATTCGAGTCGGTAATACAGTTTTAGTGAGGAGTACTATGAATGAACGAGGAATTCTCGATGTAACAAGTAAGTATTTATGCTTATACGGTCAGTGGTGATTAAGCTAAAAGTATAAGAAATGTATCTTCACTTAAGCAAGACAAAGAAGACTAGAATTACCACTGATGAAGTAAACGGATTGCCTAATCGATGATGTCGAAAGTGTAGAAGAGTATATGCTAAGTTGATGAAGTACATACCTTCCTATACCAAACTTGTTAAATGATAACGACACTAGATGGAATAATTTTAAGTTTTGAGTATTATTTTCTTAAAGTAAAGATTGGTATTAAGGAACTTGGGAACGAAATTGTTTTAAAAGTATGATATTAATCATTGATGGAACCGATGAGGTGCGCCGTAAGTGAGCAAGCTCACTTAAGACGTACAGACTTCAGAACCAACTTGTTATATACAAGTTTGGGGCGAGTCGTAAAACCTTTTTAATAAAATTTAGAGACTCGTCCTGTGGTTCAGAGGTACCATTACAAACTTGGTTTCAAAATGAAATTTTCTTTATTCAAGTAAATGTTCGTTCCAAGAACCTATGTACTAAAGTTTAGAAATTTCTTGAAGTAAAGTATTAGATGGGGTATCGTTATTAACTAACAAGAAGCAGTATTTGGAAGTATGTAAGTACTATGGAGATAAAGTTTTAAGAGGAAATGATAACGTTCGTGTGATATCAATATCATACGGGAAGCACGGTCATGTACTAATAGTGTTCAATGTAGGTGCAAGTGGCCTTAGAAGAAAGTTTAAGAGAATGCGATTCACAAAACTGGTTAAGGGAATATCAAGTGAATCAGGGTAATTGATTTCACTTCTCCATGCCAAGTTAGACGAGTTACCCATGGATTCGGGTGCAAGGAGATTGTGAATAGGTAAGATATTCGTAACTCATCAAGATAAGTAACAAAAGTACGAGGCATGTATCCTAAAAGTATAGTAAGAAAGATTATGTATGCATGATATAATGTATGCATGATAAGATGGTTGAGATACAAGTAAGCACTGCAGGGCAAACCTGGATTCCGGTAGGACCCCAATATAAAAACAAATCCTGAGTGTTTTAGATGATGAAAGGTTACCTGGATGCATTGTTATGCTCAGTAGATAAGTTATGAATTCAAGACAACCAATTCTCAAGTGGCGGAGGTAAGAACAATCACTATGTTCTGAGATAGTTCTGTGATTGAGAAAGATAATAAGTTAGAAGAGATCATAGTCGTTTTTATGCGGATTAAGGAAGAAGATGAGTTACATGTCTTGATAAGTAAAGTATGCTTCAACCTATTTAAATGATAATGATCGGACATTATTTGACGGAGAACTAGGAAGACAAGTCTCAGTTACGATGATTGGTAGAGGATTTCTAAATTTCGAGGACGAAATTTATTTAAGGGGGGTAGAATGTAATATCCCGCCTGTCAGTATCGGAATATTACCAGTCGATCGTGTCAGAGGAATTAAATTCATGGAAGATAAGTGTGATGGAAATATTTTATGACATGTCAGCATAACGCGGGAAAAGTATCGGAGTCGTTTTAAACACGCTTGAGGCAAGGGCATAATTGTAATTTTACGGAAAAAATTATTTATATGTTTTTGGTGGAAAATATCTCATTTCCCTTATCCTTTTCTCTCTCTAAGTTGGAAGAATTCTCCTCCTTCTCTCTCTTCTCTTCCCTCACGTCATTCTCTCCTCTCCTCTCCAACAATCTTTCCAAATTTCTTCTTCTTCCATGACAAGATTTCCTCCTTTACCTCCCATATTACCACAAGGTTGTGTAAGCTTGGTTTTGGGTTGAATTTCTTCTTCTTTCTCATGAAGCTTATTCCATCTCTCTCCTTTGAAAGAACAATTCTTCCAAGAATTTAAGAGTGAACCAAGCATGGATTGTTAACAACTTAGTAAGCAATAATCAACTATGGATTGACTAGAAATTTTAGTGGTTGGTTGAACCAAGAAGCTAGGGTTTGTTATTTCGTAAAGAGGAAGCTTTGAGTTGGAATAAAGATGAGCTAGCAAGGATGATGATGCTTGGGATTGCAAGAAAACAACAAAAAAAATGAGGTGGCTTGAACAAAGAAAACAAAAGGATCAAAAGCTAGGGTTTTGAGGCATGAAGTGAAAGTGATGCTTGAAGCTTGGGCTACATGTGCAAATCTTGTTTAGGTGAGTTCCTTAGATAGTGTTCCTACCTTGGATTCATGTGTTTATGACTTGTAAGTAGAGAAATGATTTATAGGGTTTATACTTAGAGTATAAGTACCCCTTTTCATGTCATGCTTGCCATATATGTAAATACTTGCCATTCAAATGTTTTACAAGTTTTCTATGACCTCTAGAGTCTTAATATGCATAGAGATACTTGGTTTTGAGGTTTTTGGGTCAAACATACCAATTTTGCAGGTGCTGGACTGTCATTACTCGCCACTGCGAGCAGATTGCTCGCAAGGCGAGCTAGAAGTCCGAACATGGGTGTCTGCTCGCCTTCAACTCGCAGCTGCGAGCAGTTACTCGCCATGGTGAGCAAGCTCACTCGCGAGGCGAGTAGACAGTGCACTTGCACTGTTTGCTTGTTTCGCGTAATGATGGTAGGTTCCGGCTTAAGTTTTCTTCGAGCTGTCTTTTATGAAATGAACCCCTCAAACCAAGATCCTATTAGCTAATTTTAAATAAGGTTTTTCTTGATAAGAAGCAAGTATTTGGCATAGTTAGCAAGGCATGGAAATTGAGAGAATCAGGTCATGAATCGGGTAGCAAGTTAATCCTTAAGGAAGGGAAAGAACTAGAGCCTCGATATAGTTATCGAGAACTAGAGTAGTTAGAAAGAATAGAATGCTTTGCATTAGTATTATACTTGTTAAGATGCGAGGTGATATAGATTATTATCTTCGCATAGAAGTTAAGTGCCATACGAGTATGGCAAGACGTGAATCGATTTTATATCCATTCACGAAGTAAGTTGAGCAAGCATATAGTTACCTCTAGTGGGATCGTCTAGGAGTCCAAGGTAAAGAGTTAGCATGTTTAAGTTAATTTTCATGCATAAGAGTAAGACTTTTAAGAAAGAAAGAGTGTCATGTCTCTTGTTATCCAAATTGGATTCAAGGGGTTCCCCAAGGGGAATGGTTAAGCCGCAAGGGAGCCACATTTCACTAAGTTAAGGTGTCGTGTCTTTTGTATTCCTTCCAAGGTTGGGTACAAAAGGTTCTCCAAGGGGAATGGGGTAAGCCTTAAGGGACCCGCACGTTCACTAAGGGAGTCCGGTGCGCTCTTGCTAAGCATATCACCGGTAGTAAGGGATTATCTTCCGGGGTTACTCCACTCGGGACTAATCCGTAAAATGAACTCAGATAAGTTGTTTGTTACACGCTAACATACTCAATGAAGCTAACTATGCATATCTATTATACATGTTTATGTTATGTCATAGAGCCTTGACGTAGATCGTCAAGAACAAGTAGAGACTTGGCGTAGTTCGTCAAGAAGTAGTAAAATAACAAGAATCACTTAGGTGATAAGAGATGATATGTTGTAGATACAACATATTAAGCAAGTAGAAGCAAGTAAATAAAGATATGCCGACGACGATCTTAGGTTACCCCTAATCGTCCGGTTTAGAATCGTGTCATGATAGAGATATA
This sequence comes from Medicago sativa, assembly GCF_051527215.1. NCBI lineage: Eukaryota > Viridiplantae > Streptophyta > Magnoliopsida > Fabales > Fabaceae > Medicago > Medicago sativa. Next base: position 8,028,221 of record NC_140755.1, on the reverse strand, counting down.
AGAGAGCCTTGATGCTTAGAGTGTACTCTTGGCAATGTGGTTTTAGTTCCCCCTTCACCGCTATGACACGTATAGCAGAGAAGCCTATAACAAGTTAAGAATATTAAGACGGCCCTAGCAAGCACCCCCGTCTAAGAAAGCAAGTCCCCACACACGTATAATCAACCGTCAGGTTGTATTGTAGACACTTTGTGACCGTAGGTTTCCCCCGAGGTTGCCTATAGCCTAGGGTTAGGTGGAACTCACTGAGACATTATGTCTCATCCCAATCCTTATTTGTTTCAGATATCAGGATGGTTTACCAAGCTAGTAGCCGAATGGATGTTGCGACAAGAGTTCGTTCGTACCCGCTGCTGGATGATGTGGATTTCAAGGGATGCATTTATTATTTTATTAGAAAAGCTGAGTTGTATTATTATTGTACGAACGCTTTTGTTGTATATTAAATTCATTCGAAGTTTTTATGTTGTAAATTTTTAATGTTTCCAGTACTAAACTAATGCACATGCTAGACTTTCTAGATACGTCTAGTATGGGTGTTACATTCATCTAGTTGGTTACACTTATATTCATCTAGTTTGTTACACTTTTTAAATGATAAAGGAAAAAAAAACAAAAAAATATATTTCATATCGTGTTTGTTACACTCATAATTTTTTTTAAATATGATCATTAGTAATATTTTTTGTCAAATAATCATTCACTTTTTAAGAATGTGATCATTTTAGTCAAAAAAGAATGTGATCATTATTCATTAGTATTATTTTATCAATTAAGTTGATATAGTATATATCTACTACTACTATAAGAAAATTAATTACCACCATTTTCTCCAAATTATCCTTGATTAGAATCGTATCTTTACTACTCCCTCCGTCTCTAAATAATAATCGTTTAAGGTTGATTCACCATTATCAAGGAAATGATTAATTGTGTTGATTTTGATGGTAAAATTAGTATCATTTACTAAAACGCCCTTATTAATTGTAGTTAGTGGAGTAGTTAAGTTGGATGAAGTTCAATAAATAAGGGTATTATAATGGAAAAAACTAATAAATGCTGCATTGGTATTCTAAAGTGACAATTATTTTAAGAAAAAGAAAAATGGGTAAAGAGACAATTATTGTGAGACGGAGGGAGTAATTTCATAGGCTTAATGTTTAAATTTTGAATTAACTATTGATCTCAATCTCATTATTCTCTAGGCTTCTTAGTGGTATCGGTAATAGCACCTATTAATCATGGGTTGGTGTTGAATTTCTTCTCATCAGTATCGAAAATATGTATCCCAATAGACAACAATCAATTTCATTGGGTAGTTTTAATATATGGGTAGTTGATACTGTAACACCCAATTTGAAAGTGTCTAGAATATTCAAATGTGCGCTAAAACTGATATTGGATTCATTAATTATACAATACAGAAAACGACATTAAGTCGAGAGTTCAGGTACAACAACAACCCAAAGTTTCTATGTTACATTATTACACCAAAGGTTGTCAAACGAAGTATAAATACAAAGTTTGTAACATCACAACTCATAATATAACATATGCATCTCTAATCCACATCAAGAAGACTCCATGAAACTCGATCAATCCGAGACTTTTTCTTTACCTTTTCCTCGAACAACCTGAGAACCTGAACACATAAGGAGTTGGGTGAGACATAATGCCTCAGTGAGTTCTTTCTAGCCCTAGGCTAGTGACAACCTTGGGGAAAAACCTATGGTTATCACGTGTCTACTTTGCAACCTGACGGTTGGCTATACATGTGTGGGGGTTTTGCATACCTAGACGGTCGTGCATACTAAAGCCGTCATAAGTTCTTCTTAACTTGTTATAGGTCTTGATACCTCTATACGTGTCATGGCGGAAAAGGGGAAACTAAATCCACATTGCCAAAATACGCTCTACGTATCGAAGCCTACATAAAACATATTCATGACACGTTACTACGCCGGACGATTAGGGGAAACCTAAGATCGTCATCGACACGTCTATCTTTACTTTCTCTATCACATAAACTAGAACGTATCTAACATCGTCTCATAACCAAGTATAATTAAGTTAGGAGTTAGCGTTGAACAATAAATATATCTGAGTTCATTTTTACGAAAAGCCTCGGGGTGGAGTGAACCCGAGCACATTCCCTAACTAACCGAAGAAAACCTATCTAAGGTATATACAACGGTACTCCCTAAGTGACATACGGGCCCCTTATGGCTAAACCCGTTCCATCTATGAAAATCCCTTGAGACCAACCTAAGTGGATCACACGAGACATGTCACCCTCTAGTTGTTTAAACTTTATATGTGAATATGATATCTAATCGTCCACGTCTAGTCATAACTAAATTCATGCATAACTATCTAGTTCTCGACAAGCTAGGTCGAGGCTCTATAATCATTCCCTTACTTTAGGTACAATTTGCTACCCGATCATCGCTTGTTAATCTTCTCGCATGCCATGCTTTACTAATTTAATTATGGGCTTGCTTCCCACATAAGAAAACATTTTTAAGAATATACATTAGAGACTTGGTTTGAGGACTTATTTTATGTATAAAGACTGCAACAAGAAAAACCGACTCGAAAGATGCCAGCACTACCAAAAGCAAGCAAGCAGTGGGTTTACACACTGTCTACTCGCCATGGCGAGTTGGTGGCGAGTGGAAGGCGGGTGCCTGTTCGCCATGGCGAGTTGAAGGCGAGTGGAACATTGGTTCTGTCCCTTCTTGCTTGCTATGGCGAGTAAATGCTCGCCCGTGCGAGTCGTGACAGTCCAGAAACCCTAAAACTGATATTTTTAGCTCAAAAATCTCAAATCCAAGTTCCTTTAAGTATACTAAGACTCTAGGATCATGGGAAACATGTAAAACATTCATAAAACCAGTATTTCACAGCTTTGCAAGCAAGGCATGAGGAGAAGTAACAAATCTCTATACAAATTCCTATTAATACCAAGTATTTCTATGTGACATAATCACACACTCCCAAGGGTAGAATCTAACTAAAAACTCACCTTATAAAAGAGGAAAAACAAACTCAAAGCTCTAGCTCTTGACAGCAAGACTCTAGGAAGAAATTTCTCTTGATGAGAGAAGCCTATGTTGAAGAAGTTTGCTTCCAACCTTCTTACCAACACCTTGGTATCTCTAACCTTGCTTGGTAACTAACTTAGTGAAGGATTGAGAGAAGATTGAAGTGAAGAATCAAGTTTTTGGTGAGAGTAGTGATAACAATTTCTAGAGAGAAGGGAGAGCATATGAGGTTGAGAAAACCCTAGAGAGAGAAAGATTAGAGATTTATGAGGAATATTGGTCCTAACCCACATAAATATCTTCTCCACGTGAAAAGCCAAAAATGCCCCTTGACTAAAACGCGCGCATTATATCGTTTTCAGATATTACCTCGGTTCCTAATAAGCGGGATATTACAGATACTCCCTCCGTTTCAAAATATAAGCAAAATTTACTTTTTAGGTTCATTTAATTAATGATGTATGTGGTCCATATTATGAACCACATACACCCTCCGGTCACTATTATAAGCAAATGTTTGCATTTTAGATTCATTCATTTAATGATGTATATAGTCTTTATTGGAGACCACATACATCATTTAATGAATGAATCTAAAATACAAAGTTTTGCTTATAATAGTGACCGGAGGGTGTACATCATTAAATGAATGAACTAAAAAATGAATTTTGCTTATATTTTGAAACGGAGGGATTACATAATAAATTAATTCAGTATCGAAAAAGTATTGTGCTATATTATGTCACTTTTTTATACAAAATTAACCACATTTTATGCAAAATGACTTATAATAGAAAATAAAGAGTAACCGTTAAACATAAAAGTTTATTAAACATTCCCTCAAAAAAAAAAAAAAAGTTTATTAAACATATTTGATTGATACACTTAAAAGTTTCATTAAGAAAATCTTAAAATTTGTAGACAAGTTGAATAAATCAATTAATGCGCAGCTGGCAATAAAAACGTATCATAAAATCATAATTAGCGACTAATTAATTACTAATTAATAAAATAAGAGTAACCGTTAAACATAAAAGTTTATTAAACATATTTGATTGATACACTTAAAAGTTTCATTAAGAAAATCTTAAAATTTATAGACAAGTTGAATAAATCAAGCAGTTGGCAATAAAAGCGTATCATAAAATCATAATTAGCGACTAATTAATTACTAATTAATTAAATCCATTAATGCCCCCTTATGGGGTTTAATACCGTAATCAGTAGTATTTGAAAAATTGAAAAAAATCAGTATTGCCCTCTTATGGGGTTTAATACCGTAATCAGTAGTATTTGAAAAATTGAAAAAATCAGTATTACTAATTAATTAAATCCATTAATAAATCAATTAATGCGCAGCTGACAATAAAAACGTATCATAAAATCATAATTAGCGACTAATTAATTACTAATTAATTCAATCCATTAATGCCCCCTTATGGGGTTTAATACCGTAATCAGTAGTATTTGAAAAATTGAAAAAAAATCAGTATTTCCCCCTTGTAGGGTTTAATACCGTAATCAGTATTTAAAATCATAATTAGCGACTAATTAATTACTAATTAATTAAATCCATTAATGCCCCCTTATGGGGTTTAATACCGGAATCAGTAGTATTTGAAAAATTGAAAAAAATCAGTATTGCCCCCTTGTGGGGTTTAATACCGTAATCAGTATTATTTGAAAAATTGAAAAAATCAGTATTTTTTTCATTTTTCAATTTAAAATCAGTATTTTTTTCAATTTAGGGACTGTGGGAATCGAACCTTGCACATGGGACTGTGGGAATCGAACCTTGCACATTAAAAGGAATAGGTAGAAACTCAACCATTACACTACAACAATTATTTGTTTGTGTTATCATATGAAATTACTACTTCCTCCGTACCAAATTATAAGAAGAAAAAAAATCATTTTCTTTGTCCCAAATTAAAAGAAAAAAGACAAACTTTTGTCATATTTAATCATGCTGTATCAAAAAAATTATATTTTCCAAAGGAAAATTAAATGCAAAGTGCATTCAATTTGCTCTCTCTTTCATTTTCTCAATAACCAATAAAAATTGTTTTTATATCTTCCTATAAAACTTATTTCAAGGATAACACAAGAAACTATGTTGCAAGCACTATGTTTTAGTTTTCTCAATAAGTGATTTTTTTCCTTATAATATGGGACGGAGAGAGTATATATTTAAGTAGATAATTTTTTTTAGACAAAATTAGTACATCATTATTAGATAGTATATCATTTACACAATAATAGTAATATCATATCATCTCTCCTCTAAAAAAACATATACACGTGATATATATATTTTTTTTAAAAATTTACATATTATATTATAATTAATATATGCAAAATAAAATCTATTTCCTACCATCAAAAGAGGAGAGAGAATTGGAATTATAAGAAAAATCATGTGTAGAGTGTGTACCACAAAAGAAGAAAATTTTTATGTACTGATATTAGAAAGTCGATATGATAAAATATTGAAAACTCATGACTATTTCAAAATATCAACATTAATAAGTGTTCTTATTAAATATTTTTTATTTTATATGGAAATCACCGTTGAATATTTGCACAGCACCAGTTGTAGATTTTATATACCGATATGATAAAATTTTAAAACTCATAATATCTTTTTATTATTATTTTTTGGTATTTGCACGACACTTGTTGCAAATTTAATGTGCTTATATTTGCTGAAGAAATTATTTTATTTTTTTAAAGAAGAAATATTTTATGTAACAATAAGATTTTTAAAGAAGAAATATTTTATGTAACGATAAGAGAAAGCTGATATTATAAAATTATAAAAAGTCATGACTATTTCAAAATATCAACATTAATAAGTGTTTTTTTTGAATAATCAACATTAATAAGTGTTCTTATTAAATATTTTTTATTTTATATGGAGAACACTGTAAAATATTTGCACTGCACTTGTTGTAAATTTTATATATCGATATGATAAATATTTTGAAATAACATAATTTTTGATACATGCTGACTAGGTTTCTAATGAGATATTTTGTCTGATCGACTTAAACATAAGATTCTGATTTTTCGAAGTTTCAGTTCTTGCTTTGTTCTTATTCCGATAAGGTCATATGCAATGGTCCGATTGATTATATTTGATACTGTTAGTCGGTTGGGTCCGTTTTGATTAATGAAGTATTGTTGGAGTAAGGTTCGTATAAAACAGTAGACAAATAATTTCAATTTAAACAATTGCACAATTAAATTCTTAATATAAGATAATTAGAATCATTTTATAATATGATTATAATGCATTAATTAATTGAACCCATCATAAAATTAATATAATTTATACTAATCAATTACGATTTTAAACATACATAGCAGTTAAATAGATTTATAATGCATATGGTATGTGAATTATTCTGTTGTTGTGAAGGTAAAGGCATACACTGTGGGTATAGGGGTCGTGGGTTCAATTCTTGCCAATAGTCAATCATTTTACTTTTTATTTTACTTTTTTATTGCCAATGGTCAATCATTTTACTTTTTTATTTTTTTTATTGGGGTCGTGGGTTCAATTCTTGCCAATGGTCAATCATTTTATTTTTTTTATGCCAATGGTCAATCATTTTATTTTTTTTAATGCTACATCTTCTAGCTCCAGACGGGTCGTAACGACCCGGTTTCAACCCATGCGACCCGAAACTAAAAAACCTTACCTTTAACTCATTTTAATCACCAAAAACTCAGTTAAAACACATAATCATGAACAAAACAACATATCCTTTTGATTACAAACAATTTTCTGCAACTTTAAACACTCAAAGTGAAATAAATAATTTTTATTTGAACAAAAAATACCAAAATTTGGAGAAAACGAATTTGCAAAAGAGAGGTTAACAAATCGTTAATATCATGGAATAAGAAGATTTGGTGTGTGTTTGGATGAAATAGTTCTCGTTGTTGTTGTTTTTGTGGACGTTTTGGGGGGTTGGTGAAATGGGTCACTTCTATGTTGTTGCTCTTGACATTTTGGTGTGGTGGTAGGTTTACTTTGGTGGATTTGCAGCTTCATAAAACACAAAACACATTGCAACTTTACTCTATAATAATGTATGATGCTTTGTGATGTAAACAATGAGAAATTGAAAATGGAAGTGTTTTTATGGAAATGTTATTAACTGAAATGTTTTTTTTTAATTATGTAATTTAATTTATTTTTTTTAAAATCTGGGTTTTTTTCTCCTCTCATGAAGATGATGAATAAGTTGATGAAGATGATGAAGGTATGATGGAGATGTTGAAGAGTAATTTAATAAAAATATGGAAGAGAGAGAGAGTATCAATATGATTAAATAAAGAAAGATAATTAGAGAGGAGAGAGAATTGAAATTAGAAAAAAAAATCATGTGTAGATGGTGTACCACAATAACATAGAGACCAAACAAATCTAACCATCAAGATCTTGAAATAAACTTGTCCATGGAGGAACATATGAAACAATGATCCATATTAGAATTTGTCCCAACATCTGACGTGTCATCACTCGAAATCTGATTGGCTGAATTAAACGATTGCACCAAAGAAGTCAATTGCCCGACTTCTTCATAGAATCTCCCTTTATTAAGTATTCTAATTTCATGAATGGTTTTTCAAACTTTAAAAATGCCAAATCGTTTTAATTATTTTCATGAGAACGTAAATTTTATACACTATAAATATATCAAATCAAATCCTATTTTTTAGATGCAAATAGCGAAAAATATAGCTGAAACTCTGAAGTTTGTTTATGTTTTGATTCTATTTATTTCCATATTTCTTGTCATAATAGTATGTGTATGTGATTCTGCTTATTTACCAAATTCTCGTCTTTGTATAATAGATAAAGATTGTGCACAAATGAAAAATTATACTTTTAGGTGTCGTAAAGGCCGCTGCGTTCAAAGAAGAGTAAGATGAATGAGTTCTTTGCTGTTTGTGCGACTTATTAGGTTGGTTTCACACGTAGTTGACTGAAACTTTGTTTCATGAACATTCTTCGTTTATATGCCCTCCCCCACATTATATATATATATATATATATATATATATATATATATATATATATATATATATAATGTTGTATTATGACTCAAAATTGAGTCTTTTGAGTTTGTGAAGAATCACGATACGATTTCATAATCGTGTCCTAATTTACGAGGTAGAATGTGATGTTGATACTGGAGGTAAATCGTGGCACAATTTGTGGATAAGATTTGTGTACCTTGGGTCGTACACAAGAAATTGGGACGAGATTTTGGCAATCGTGACACGATTTTGACAGTATCAGTGCCCTATATAAGCTTCACAATTCATTTTTAGAGGAGAGTTTTAGGAGATAGAAACTTGAGAAATCAAATGAAGTAACTTTAGGGCTGAGGGTCTTTGATTAGGGTTATCTTGAGAGGTTCTACTGGGTTGAGAAACATTTGTAAACACCTTGGGTGAGTGAAAATCATTGAGTGTCTTGTTCTTTGGTGAGATTGAGAAAAGGGTAGAAATTAGAGTTTGTTCTTTGTGAGCTTGTTGAAGCTAATTTCTTGTAACCCTTTTGTATCTCTTTGTAAGAACTAATTGATAGTGAATTGGAGAGATCACTCTCTCCCCCAGAGTATGTCAAGTTGGAACGAACTGGGTAAACATTTCTTTGTGTGTTTGTTTCTGTTGTAAAGTGCCTTCCAAATTGTGTTTTGGGAAAGTTCACAATCGTGACACAATTTGGCAAGCGTGTCACGATTTTGGTAGTGCCGAGAGCATGTTTTCTGGATGTTCAATCGTGACACGATTTTGGGAAAACGTAACACGATTTTCGGTTTGCTGGGCACGTTTTCAGGATCAGGTTGGTCGTACCTTGGGTCGTACGCACCAACCGTGTCACGATTTGGTAAAACGTGACACGATTTTGCCCGGATCTGAACACTATATATGCATTTATTGACCCATTTGTTGGGTAAGCTTGGTGAATCTCATGGAAACCAAAGGAGGGAACTTTTAGGGTTTTAGATACTAAAGGTTGAGGGTTTTTGGGTGAGGTTCAAAGCTTCAAGATGTGAATCTTGGAGAACCAAAAGAGGGGGCACTTGGGAAAAGGGTTGGTGCATTTTGGGGAAGATTCATGGGGTTGGAAAACACATGAGTGGAGAGTCTTTTGTGAGCAACTTGGGTGAGTTTTAGGAAACCAAAAGAGAGGATTCTTAGTGAAATCAAAGGCTAAGGGTTGGTTCTCTTTTGGGGGTTAGATTCTATAGTTGGGAAACAATTGTAAACACCTTGGTGAGTGAAAATCATTGAGTGTGTTATTCATTGGTGAGATTGGGAAAATGGGTAGAAATTAGGGTTGTTCTTTGTGAGCTTGTTGAAGCTAATTTCTTGTAACCCATTTGTATCTCTTTGTAAGGACTCATTGATAATGGATTTGAGAGATCAATCTCCCCCAGAGTAGGTCAAGTTGGACCGAACTAGGTGAACATTTCTTGGTGTTGTTATCTTTTTTTTACTCTCTTTATCTTGTTTATTCCTTAGTTGGATTGTGGTTTTGCTATGCATTGTTGTTATTGCTCGTGGTTAATTTGGTTGTTGGTTGCCATTGATACTTGCTCCACGAATCTAAATTTCATTAATGTGAAGTTTTGATTTGAGTCCGAATTCACAACAGTTTCTCTTCACTCGTTATCTTTTGCTTGTGTTTTTGTTTTTCACTTTGATTCCTAGATTAGATCTAGGTTTGTTGTTATTGTAGTTGCTTGTGGTTACTATTTTCCTTTACTCCATACATCATAGTTTTATTGGTGTAATTTTGAGTCCGAATTCACAACATATAGTAGTACATGACACGTAAAACATATAAATTATCCGAGAGATTTTGAGTCCGAATTCACAACAAAGATTTTGGTTTGGGATGTGTCTATATCTTCTATAAATATGTTTAAAGTGGCTAACTAGCCATATTTGATCGCATCTAACCAAAACCTGATTAACACATAAATTTTTGGCTTGATTCTATCAAAAAATAAAATTGGCAAAATTATTTTTTATCCCTTAGCTTAATTTTAGTGTTTATTTTGGGCTCCTAAAAAAATGTCATATTGATCATATAATTTTATTAAATTATGTCAAATTAGTCAATGACTCAAACTGCATTAGTGTTTGCTTACGTGCCATTTGACATGTTGACTGATTAGGATAACTTCAATCTTCTTTCTAATTGAATCATTTGGCCAATAAACCAAATTAACGTTCATATATACAACTCATCTTCCTCCCTAAAGGTGGAGTGGAGGTGGTCAAATAATGTTTTTTTTTCCACAAAGGCAAAGGAAATTATATTAAGGGTAATGATATTTGAGCGCCTTTATTTTTTTTAACACTCATCCAACATTTTTTTTTTCTATCTATCTTCATTTCAATAGAGAAATAAAGTAAAAATACAATATGAACATGAGATATATAATAATCCCAAAAACAAACACGAAAAGGTTCTACAAATATCATTTCTTAATCGATTGTTATGTTGTCTAATATATATCCTTTTAGGAACCAGACTTTTTAGAGTCCATTTATTTATTCAGGAGGAAACTAATATGAATATTATCAATAATTGTTTTGACATACATGCTCAAGCACCATGACAAATTATTAATCTAAACAAGGCTACTAATTACATAGGTTTTATATATATATATATATATATATATATATATATATATATATATATATATATATATATATATATATATATATATATATATATGGGGCAGTTAACTTGCACCCACCTAAAAACACTAAGGTGCAAGTTAACAAGCTGCACCTACTAGTTATTTACCAAAACACCCATGTTTTTCTATTATAAACAAATATTATTTATGCTATTTACAAAAATGTCCTTTTAATTAAAATAAAGTTTAATAGAGACAAAATGGTGTTTTAGTAAAGTGCAAGTAGGTGCAGCTTGTTAACTTGCACCTTAGTGTTTTTAGGTGGGTGCAAGTTAACAGCCCTCGCAGGGGCGGACCTGGACTCGGAATATCACTGGGGCACAATTTTTATATCAAATAATTAAATAATCGTAAATATAATAAGAAGTTTAATTAAATTTTTGTATCCTGTAACCAAAAAAATAATAATTTGTATCCAATATTTCAAAGTCAATGACTTTGTTACTCTCGCTTCTACTAGCTTTGTCTCCAGGCACAACTTGAAAAAAAAATTCTTCATCCTGAATCAATTATATCAATTATACAGTGTATTAGATTACAATCAATTATACATGTATTAGATTATTAGATTACAGTAATGTCAAAATCATGAATCAATTATACAGCATATTAGCTGTGTAAAATCAATTATACAGTATATCCTGAATCAATTATTAGATTACGCTAAGTCTAATTAGATTACAGAATAAAGTATATGGTGTTTGCCGGTAAAAATAAAACAACCATCCATGGCTTCACTAATACCAAACTGTTTTGAATTTGCTGAACTAATTGAAGACTTGGCAAATGTCAAAGATCTTTCATGCTTCTATAAATCTAATACTGTCACAACTCAAGTAAAATGGTTGTTTCAAACCAGTCAAAATACATTGCACGTAAGAAAGAACACCAGAGTAGATCCGCAGAAAAGAACAACCATTACACTAACATTTAAAAAAAAAAAATTTGGGCCTAGGCTGGTGTGGCACTTGCCACACTAGGCCCAGGCCAGGTCCGCCCCTGAGCCCCCATATATATATATATATATATATATATATATATATATATATATATATATATATATATATATTCGTTGACACCAGGTATAAGTCTTTAGACTTAAACCAAATATCAACGGTTTAATTGAATTAATCCAGTGATGTTTATTTGTTCATTTGATAGTCTACCGTGAGTATCCTTTCTTTCCTAATTTGTTTATCTCCCTTATTTGTTATTTTTCCAATCTTTCAAAGATTACCAGCATAACATCTCATCATCCGCCTAATTTCATTTTCCACCCTCTGGCTTGCACGCAGCTCTCTCATCCTTCTGTTTTTTTTTTTTTTTTGAAACAAGAAAAACCATACAATACCACTAAAAAAACATTGACATATTAAGTTTTTCTTGAACATAAACCATTGGATACAGAGAGAGACCTTCCTAGCTACAAGACTAGACAATGTAACTGCAGGATATGTTAAACCTGTTCTATATCAGACATGCAATAGCTAGAACAAAATGGTTCTACATAATTTACACAAAATACTGAAATACAGAACATTGTAAATTAACAATCTTTAAGTTCATGCCGACCAAAAACTAACTAGTTAGTGGTTACCTTTTTCCGAAGTAGGAAAATAAGGTTGGTTGTTTATCATCAGCCGTCTTGGCTTTTTCCTTTTTCTTTGCCGGGTTTGCACTCATCTGATCGTTATTTGCTGAAGATGGCTTTGAATCAGGTGAAATAGCATCATATTCGCGCTTGACGGCAAACCTGTTAACATTTTGAGAAGGGGAAATGCCACTGGATTTGAAGTCAGTGTCGCCCTCCTCTGTCTTAGCTTAGCTTCTTCACTGAGGTCTTCCTTTTGTTCATGTTGGAACATGTGTGGAAATTGAGTAAAAAAACTAAACACAAATTCCCATGTTGGGTAGAACTAGTGTTGTGTGAATTGAAAAAAGTGGAAGTCCCACATCGGATGGAACACACACATTAGTAGTGTTTATATAGTGGGGGTGTACCTCTAATTAATGGGGGTACATAAGCACTAGAGAAAAAATATATATATTGATATATATTTTATTATTATTTGGAAATGATAAATTAAATAATTAATTTAATCATTATTAGAAAGTGCTTTCTTAGTCCCCAAGTTTTGTTAAAATATTTTGGTACATAATATAATATATTTTTGTACTAAATTTAATATATTTTAGTACTCAATTAAGATATTTTTGTACTAGATCTAATATGTGAATTACTTAATCGCAAAGTAATATGTTACTTGTTCCCAAAGTTTCTCATATTACTTGTTCCCAAAGTTTCACACTTATTAGTTGTGAATTTTCCCTATAAATAGAGAACTCACATAGTGCATTCCATACACCAAAGAGTTTCATTGAGTTGTCGGGAACTCTTTCTCTCTTCTCCCTTTCTTGACTTGTGTTGACGAGTCTTTCCTCTCTTCTCCCTCCTTCGACTTGTTTAACAAGTCATTCTCCTTTTTCTACTCCTTTCTGTCCCTTCGGAATTAAGAGTGTTCTTAAGACCATAGTCCCTTTTCGGTTTAATGTCCCTTCGGAATTAAGAATGGTCTTAAGTTCATAGTCCCTTCGGAATAAAGAGTACTTTTAAGATCATAGTCCCTATTTGGAATAATAATGTCCCGTCGGAATCAAGAATGATCTTAACGGTATATAAATATTATAACAATATTTTTCTATTTGAGGAGAAATTGTGGTAACACCATATTTGAGTGGTCATAGCACCATATTGATAGTTTGGAGAACTTAAGGGTTAGAATGGTGGAAACACCATATTTGAGTGGTCTTAGCACCATAATAGAATGGTAATAATACCATATTAAAATGGTTTCAGTATTAAAGAGTGGTCTTAGTACCATATTTGAAGGTGTAATTCTCGAACGGTTTTCTACAGTGCAGTAGTTAACCGCACAGTTGTAGCTAGGCTTGTTTTATCCTGGAGGCGTCGTGGTTGATAGTCTACCTTGCACAATTTTGGGTAGTGCCACGAAACGTCTTAAAGAGAGCGACCTGGTCGTGACTCAACCTAGTAACAACTTCGGTAGATAACAGAATTTGGAAATCCAAATTTAACAGTTTGGAAATCCAAAAACAACAGTTCAGTCTTGACAGGTTCGTGACTTAGTATTTTATGCTCTGGCTTTGTGTCTTCAACTTCAGCTCCCTTTTTTGAAAAGAACTTAGAGATTGAGATGTTCCTTTCTGCCTTTATTTGAATCTCCTTTATACACTCAGGTCCGTCGAATGAAGGCTTGCCCATAGCAGGTGTTACAGGGTACCATACCAAATCAGATTCTTCGTATGGCTTCATCACACTCTTAAAACTGGAAGCACTGCTTAGCCAGGTATCAGTTGAATCCTTGTCTCACAAAATAACAGGCATCCTGTCATGAAGCCACTGGAATGCTGAATAGGATGAGGTTGTAACAATAGTAAATGTGTAAAGTATTTCACCTTCAGAATTTTGCCACGAGTCATAAAGAGCAGCAAAGACAAGAGGTCTTCCGTCTTTGAAGTGAATATAGTAAGGCTGTTTCTTTGAACCATCTTTTTTCCACTCATAAAATCCTTCTACTGCAACAAGACACCGGTTTTTAGGAAGCAGGCGCCGAAATGAAGCCTTTTCATCTATGGATTCAGATCGAGCATTAAACATCTTGTAGTGATCAGGTTTATCAGTTTTTTTAGTGAAACTAGGGATTAAACCCCATTTCATACAATGAACAACATAGCCATCACTCTCAGCAGATGCATCATCTTCTCGACGAACAACAGGCATATTGAATCCCGGTGAAACATTATTCGACGATCTATACAGGTCGATATGGAGAAGACGAGAAGGGGTAGTGGTGCGGTGGCAGGCCCTTGGAACGTCGTCGGCTCTAAGACTGCAACGAGTTCTACCACACATTTCTTCTTCCTCTCTCTTCGATTTTGATGGGTTTTTTGTTGGAATATTTTAATATTTAATAATATTCCAATATCATTATGTGGGCAAATATCGTAATAATAATTATATTAGCTATTTATCAATTGTGAGCCTTAATTGATTAGTGATCAAATTAAATAATAAGGCTATTAGATTTCTAATTGGATAATTAATTAAACATTTAATTAGTTGATATGGACTCAATGAGTGGATGTCCGGATGGCCCATAACGGAATAATGGGAAACCCTAATGGCCATCCAATATAAAAGAGGCTATGGTCCCCAATACACCGTACACGACAAACTCTCTCTTCTCCCCATCTGAAGAGAACTAGAGGCATAAAGATACCGGTTGAGGAAGAACCAAATCAGCCGCCGCTAACGTTCTTGTTTGTTTCAGATCATCTCTCTCTCTGTTTACCGTTGCCGTTGAAAGGGCTGTCATAGAAGCTTTATCCAGGTATTCCTAATACCCTAAATCTTAATATCCTTGATAAATCAAACATGTCGTAGATCCGATCATAATCATGTTCAATGTTTTGTTTGCTTCTGCTATTGATTCATGATTATTGAACATGCTTTATGAAATCTGTTTTGTTAAGACCTAAATTTCCAACATTTTTTAGTTTCCCAAGGCGGGAAGGGAAAATTTCACAGAAAAGGAAAGAAAGGAAACTGCTCTCTCATCCTTCTCTCCCTCATTTCCTCTTTCTCGATGGAGTACAAACAAACCATATGAAAAGTCCATTACATGAAGATCTTTTTGCTTCTCTAAACAAAGATTTTGAGCCTTCTTGATTTTCAACGATAAGAAGAACAATCACATGATAATTTGGTTCAACAAAATATTAATAATTTGAATCAATGATAATAAAAGGACAGTAACATAATAATTCCAACCAACAATAAGCCTTTGTGTTAAATAGGAATTAAGCCACAACCTTTTTTTATTTCTAGGTCTGTGACAAAGCTTGATGATAGATTGGTTCAATAAGCAAAGAAATATGAAAAAAAAAAAACAAAAAGCGATTCAAGACATATGGACATATGCCATTACGCACAACAATATGAGATTGAGGGATTATACAACGATAAATAAATTAGGAAAGAAATGATGATACTCACAGTAGAATATTAAGTAAACAAATAAACACAAGACATATGGACATATGCCATTACGCACAACAATATGAGATTGAGGGATTATACAACGATAAATAAATTAGGAAAGAAATGATGATACTCACAGTAGAATATTAAGTAAACAAATAAACACCGTTAGATTAATTCAATTAAACGGTTGAGATTTGGTGTAAGTCTTTGTGTCAATGGATCCTGCCTCCCTCTCTCTCTCTAGGTTGGTAGGTGCATTTGATTGCAAATTTGTTGGGTTTCTCTCTAGGTTCTAAGCTTCTTAGGGCCCGTTTGGTGTGCAAGATATGATAGAGATATGATATGATTAGAAAATGGATAAATATAGGATATGATAATAACATGATAGACACTTATCCTCTCATGTGTTTGGTGCACACTTGCTACTGACATGATAAAAAACTAATAACACTGCATAATATTCATCACCGCCGTTTGTCTCCTTCATATTCATCGCCACCGTCCATCTCCTTCGTCATTCCATCATACCATATTCATTGTCTTTGAGCACCGTCGCCGAGCCTCCATCTCCAACTACGAAGCACCTCACCCTAAACTCATGATTTCACCAACTCTCCTTCTGTAATTAAGTCTCTTAATTATGTAATCCTACGTACTCCCTCCGGTCTCAAATATAAGAAAAGATTCCTTTTTTAGGTTCATTAAATAATTAATGTATTTGCTTTACAATGTAGACTAGATACATTAACTACTCAATGAACCTAAAAAAGGAATATTTTCTTATATTTGAGACCGGAGGGAGTATATATTGATATATATTTTATTATTATTTGGAAATGATAAATTAAATAATTAATTTAATCATTATTAGAAAGTGCTTTCTTAGTCCCCAAGTTTTGTTAAAATATTTTGGTACATAATATAATATATTTTTGTACTAAATTTAATATATTTTAGTACTCAATTAAGATATTTTTGTACTAGATCTAATATGTGAATTACTTAATCGCAAAGTAATATGTTACTTGTTCCCAAAGTTTCTCATATTACTTGTTCCCAAAGTTTCACACTTATTAGTTGTGAATTTTCCCTATAAATAGAGAACTCACATAGTGCATTCCATACACCAAAGAGTTTCATTGAGTTGTCGGGAACTCTTTCTCTCTTCTCCCTTTCTTGACTTGTGTTGACGAGTCTTTCCTCTCTTCTCCCTCCTTCGACTTGTTTAACAAGTCATTCTCCTTTTTCTACTCCTTTCTGTCCCTTCGGAATTAAGAGTGTTCTTAAGACCATAGTCCCTTTTCGGTTTAATGTCCCTTCGGAATTAAGAATGGTCTTAAGTTCATAGTCCCTTCGGAATAAAGAGTACTTTTAAGATCATAGTCCCTATTTGGAATAATAATGTCCCGTCGGAATCAAGAATGATCTTAACGGTATATAAATATTATAACAATATTTTTCTATTTGAGGAGAAATTGTGGTAACACCATATTTGAGTGGTCATAGCACCATATTGATAGTTTGGAGAACTTAAGGGTTAGAATGGTGGAAACACCATATTTGAGTGGTCTTAGCACCATAATAGAATGGTAATAATACCATATTAAAATGGTTTCAGTATTAAAGAGTGGTCTTAGTACCATATTTGAAGGTGTAATTCTCGAACGGTTTTCTACAGTGCAGTAGTTAACCGCACAGTTGTAGCTAGACTTGTTTTATCCTGGAGGCGTCGTGGTTGATAGTCTACCTTGCACAATTTTGGGTAGTGCCACGAAACGTCTTAAAGAGAGCGACCTGGTCGTGACTCAACCTAGTAACAACTTCGGTAGATAACAGAATTTGGAAATCCAAATTTAACAGTTTGGAAATCCAAAAACAACAGTTCAGTCTTGACAGGTTCGTGACTTAGTATTTTATGCTCTGGCTTTGTGTCTTCAACTTCAGCTCCCTTTTTTGAAAAGAACTTAGAGATTGAGATTTTCCTTTCTGCCTTTATTTGAATCTCCTTTATACACTCAGGTCCGTCGAATGAAGGCTTGCCCATAGCAGGTGTTACAGGGTACCATACCAAATCAGATTCTTCGTATGGCTTCATCACACTCTTAAAACTGGAAGCACTGCTTAGCCAGGTATCAGTTGAATCCTTGTCTCACAAAATAACAGGCATCCTGTCATGAAGCCACTGGAATGCTGAAGAGGATGAGGTTGTAACAATAGTAAATGTGTAAAGTATTTCACCTTCAGAATTTTGCCACGAGTCATAAAGAGCAGCAAAGACAAGAGGTCTTCCATCTTTGAAGTGAATATAGTAAGGCTGTTTCTTTGAACCATCTTTTTTCCACTCATAAAATCCTTCTACTGCAACAAGACACCGGTTTTTAGGAAGCAGGCGCCGAAATGAAGCCTTTTCATCTATGGATTCAGATCGAGCATTAAACATCTTGTAGTGATCAGGTTTATCAGTTTTTTTAGTGAAACTAGGGATTAAACCCCATTTCATACAATGAACAACATAGCCATCACTCTCAGCAGATGCATCATCTTCTCGACGAACAACAGGCATATTGAATCCCGGTGAAACATTATTCGACGATCTATACAGGTCGATATGGAGAAGACGAGAAGGGGTAGTGGTGCGGTGGCAGGCCCTTGGAACGTCGTCGGCTCTAAGACTGCAACGAGTTCTACCACACATTTCTTCTTCCTCTCTCTTCGATTTTGATGGGTTTTTTGTTGGAATATTTTAATATTTAATAATATTCCAATATCATTATGTGGGCAAATATCGTAATAATAATTATATTAGCTATTTATCAATTGTGAGCCTTAATTGATTAGTTATCAATTGTCGAGGATTTGCATTATTACACAAGTTTGAATCTTCCATAGAGCTATCCTTGATTGAAGAGCAATTCTACATGTGCCAAGCATCACATATATCTTAACTTTTTCCTGAAAATAAGACATGATATTCATTTCACCTGCTCTTCCAAACACCCCAAACTTGCTTGTAAGCATGCACCGCTTTCATGAGCATGCTCATAGATGTCACAGTTGGTTTTTGCAGATAGGTTTGCAACTTCACGAGCTTCCAACCTCTTTGCTAATGTTTCTAGTTGTATGCTTAGAAGTTTATTGCTAGTAAGTAAAGCATCCTGAGTGTTTCGATCTACCTTTCTTACTTGGGGTCGCCTCTTCCTCGGTGTATCCTCGATATTCATTCAAAGACATGTTATCAATTAGAGCACGTACCTCGTCATGATCAGCTGTCTTGATTTTCATTGTTCCTCCTCCAGAAGCATCTATCAACATCCGAGTATCTAGTTTTAATCCTGTAGTGAAGGCTTGCATGATATCCATTTCTGATAACTTGTGACCAGGACACTTCTTCAAAAGTAGCTTGAACCTCTACCATGCATCATAAAAGACTTCTCCTTCATATTCCTCGAAGCTGGAAATCTCCTTCTTCCGTGCCAAGTATTTTGCAACGGGGAAATACCTGTAACACCCTATTTCTATTAAAGCGATAAAACACGCGAATAAAATAATTATTCAAGAAATAGACGCTACGTCTCACAAAAATCCAAAATATCATGCATGTATAAAATATATCTCAACAGTTGCAGCGGATACAAGACATATATCTCCAAAACATACGTGCCATGGTCAAAAATAAATCATCATATAAAATCCTCCAAGTCCCGACAAGTGGACAAATCTCAACAAAATAAAACCCATTTACGGGAAAAACCCATTTTCACCCCAAAACCCCAATTTTGGCTCTGTTTGGTAAAAATAAGCTATAAGCTAACTGATAGCTGATAGCTGAAAAGCTAACTTATAGCTGATGACTGATAGCTGAAAGCTTATAGCTGAAAAACTAGCTGTTTGAAATTAAAGTGTTTGGTAAAATTAGCTTTTGAAATGAGTGATAAGTATAAATGACATAAAAGTACATGTATGTTTATTTTTTTATAAATTACATTTATAAATATTTTTAACTGATATATTTATATTTTTAAAAGTAAAAATATTTTTTTATGACTTTTATATCTTTTTTTTATGATTTTTTCTTTTTATTTGAATCAATAAATAAATTAAAAGAAAAAAAAATGACAATATGAATATATAAGTTCAATAGAAAGTGTCCCTTTTCGAACAATATTTCAAAGAACTAGAATTAATCCTTCAAAAAAAAAGAACTAGAGTTAAAAAAAATAATAAAAAGCAACGTAAAAACAAGAGAATTAAAGAAAAAGATATAATAGAAAAAGGAATAAGGCCTATTTAGTGGAAAAAGCAACGTAAAAAATATTTTTAAATAGAAAAGAAAAAGGAATAATAGAAACTAAGAACATGGGCAGTTAAGGCCTATTTAGTGGGCAGTTTATTTTTAAAAAATAATATTAAAGGTTAAAAATGGAAGAAAATATAAAAAGCTACAAGCTATAAGCTCAAAAGCTACTTGAAATAGCTTCTTACAAAAAGATATAAGCTCATGAGAAAAGCTTGTTACCAAACATGTCACGTTTTCATCCAACAAGCTTATAAGCTAATCCAACAAGCTATAAGCTAACTTATTTGTGTTACCAAACACAGCCTTTGACTTCCCAAAGCCCAAATTTGATCCCAATGTTTGTTTAAACATTTCTAAACATGAAAAGACACCCAAATCCATATAAAACTCGAACCAAAACATCCCTTCAACCAAAAATCACCATTGACCCATTTTTCATGAAAACCTTCAAGAACAACACAAATTCATAGCAAGCTCATAGCTTATGATTATCCAAGGTTTCAATCATCAACAACAACATCTCACAACAGCAACAACAACATCCAGAAGTGAATTCATCAACAACAACATCTCATTTCATCAATTTTGAGCAAAAACACAAGTATACATATATACATATCTTGAGCATGTAATTTCATCATCAACAACTTAATTAACATCAAATTCACATACCCAAACATTACATCAAAGTATAAGCACGAATTTCACCAATTAATTCCACAATAATCAATTATACAATTAAGCACTTATGCATAGAATTAGGGTAGAAGCTACAACTAAGTGATTATGATTAAAGTCTAACCCCCTTACCTTAATTCTTCACAATCACCAACTAAGACTTCACTTTAGCTCCAATTCTTGGTTCCTCTATACCTCCCTCTAACTCTCTCTCGCTTTCCTCTTCAAACCCTTATCTCCTCTTGCTCTTTCTCTCTCTACGTCTTCTCAAAAGTGTGAAAAATGTTATGGAACCCTATTTTCTCTAAACAATAGAGTTTATATAGGCTCTACATAATTGGGCTCAACTCACAATGCTTTAATGGGCCTAACCCATTTACTAATCTATTTCAAAATGTTTCTATCCACTTAACGGTAAAATGTAATAATAACGGTCACCTACCGGTATTAAAACAATTCACTACAACTATCTAGCACTTAGTAAAATAATAACGGCTATCACTAAGCACTAAAAATAATTCTCAACAAAATTACAAAATTACCCCCACTCACAAATGACCAAAATACCCCTGAGTCCAAAATGACTGAAATACCCTTCTAACACCGAATTCTACAACTCCCGACCAAAAAATACACACAGAGGCAAATAATCACATATGAGTACATACAAACACACATAAATAAATAATAAAATAAATCTAACAAAAAATCGGGCTGTTACTATACCTATCTAAGAACTACCTGTTGAGCAGATCCCAAGTCTCTATTGATCCACATGGTAATGCATCGAGCCAATCCCTTGCCCTTCCGTTAGAGAATAACCAAACAACCTAAGTTGTTTCTATGATTCTGACACCCCGACTGGGTTGATTGTTCTGCAGACATCCAGAAAGTGTGTCATATAAGCGTTGCAATCTTCCGTCTCCTTGCCTGAAATTTGGTTAGATTTCAAATTCATCATAACACTATTCTTAATGTCAAACACCACCGGGTTTGCTAGTTGGAAACCAAGTGATGCTTCATCCAAGTGTCCATAGGATAAGAACCACCTTCCAGTTCGACGAGAATTTCGTGAAAAATCTTTTTGGAAAAATCAATGTCGACTAATATACGTGCATAATGTCCAAAAAGTCTTTTCAAGGTTGCAGTGTCAAGAACTAGCGGTGTGCCAACCACACTAGCAATTTCACGTAGAGTACGTTCCATCCAATATTCTTGTGGCACTGCCATCAATCAGATCCATAATTGTGCATGTGTATTTCTCTGATTATGCATATCAAAATTCACTAACCATTCAAATAAACATAACACCCCCGACTTCAAGTTCACAGTTCCCATTGCCCAAACAATTAATCAGATTCAGTGGCAAAAAAGAATTCATAAAAGCCCCTACCTAAAGATAGCAACAGTCAAGGTGCAGCAATCTTCCATTTTTTCCCTTTACTATCACGAAAGGATAAAAAAGTTATTAACTTTATTATTTATGATACAATGATTAAAAAAAATTGATCCTAAGTGCATTATTCTAGTGCATAAATATGGTCTCAATCCCAATGGTGCATTATATCCGTAGATAATTTTATGATATACAAAAATATATTTTTTCCCTTTATTATCACGAACGGATAAAAAAGTTATGAACTTCTTTTTGAAGGATAAAGTAATATCCGAAAAGTTAGTTAAATAATATTCAATTCTTATGATTATCAAGTTTAATATTTGAACTTCTTTTAAGGTGTGGAAAGAACAAACACAACTCACTTATATACTCAAGAGACATTTATTATTATAACTTTATGAAGGGTTTTAAAATTTTGAAAATGCTCAAACTATTTAATTATTTTTATGAGAGCATAAATTTTATACACTATAAGTATATCAAATCTTATCCTATTTTTTAGATGCAAATAATGAAAAATATGGCTGAAACTCCGAAGTTTGTTTATGTTTTGATTCTATTTATTTCATTATTTCTTGTCCTAATAGTGTGTGATTCTGCTTTTTTCCCAAAGTCTCAAACTTGTATAACAGATAAAGATTGTCCAAATGGGAGAAATTATATTGGTAGGTGTCGTAAAGGCCACTGCAAACGGTATATGCTCTAGCAAAATAATTGCAGATTATAATTTATGCTCGAATATTCGAGGAGCTGTCATTTGGTTTTTGTGCATGCACCAAATAATTGTATTTTTCTTTTTTTTTTTTCTTCAAATTTTATGGACTTTGAAGTAATGATTTTGTACTCTAAAATATTGACAACGAAATGAAATAAGACAGTGTATCCTTATCTCGTATATTTGACAGTATCAACATGGCCTGAATTTCATATATATCACACATTTTTCCCAACTCCACCACCCAAGATAATAACTTTAATAGTTAAGTTTAAAAATTAATTTTCTTCAAAAAAAAAGTTAAAAATTAATCTTTATCTTACTCTTTTATTGGGGGTGTGTGTGTGTGTGTATATATATATATATTAATTAAGTAAAAAATATCCTTCACTTTCTAGACAAGTTTAATGAACGGGATGTAACTGATCCCTTCATCAAACACAAATTGGACAAAAAAAAAACTGTATAGAGACCTGAAGGTGAAAATCGAACAAACTAAATTAATTCCTAATAAAAGTTTAAAAGAATCTAGTACTGCTGAAATGGATGTGCAAAATGAGGACTCTTCAACACAAAATGTCGGGGATTTGCATTATTACACAAGTTTGAATCTTCCAAAGAGCTATCCTTGATTGAAGAGCAATTGTGCATGTGCCAAGCATCACATATATCTTAACTTTTCCTTGAAAATAAGACATGATATTCATTTCACCTGCTCTTCTGAAAACCCCAAACTTGCTGGTAAGCATGCACCGCTTTCATGAGCATGCTCATAGATGTCGCAGTTGGTTTTTGCAAATTGGTGTGCAACTTCACGAGCTTCCAACCTCTTTGCCAATGTTTCTAGTTGTTTGATGAGATGTTTATTGCTAGCAAAGTAAAGCATCCTGAGTGTTTAGATCTACCTTTCTTACTTGGGGTCGCCTCTTCCTCGGTGTATCCTCGATATTCATTCAAAGACATGTTATCAATCAGCGCACGTACCTCGTCATGATCAGCTGTCTTTATTTTCATTGTTCCTAATCCAAAAGCATCTAGTAACATCCAAGTATCTAGTTTTAATCCTGTAGTGATGGCTTGCATGATATCCATTTCTGATAACTTGTGACCATGACACTTCTTCAAAAGTATCTTGAACCTCTACCATGCATCATAAAACACTTCTCCTTCATGTTCCTTGAAGCTGGAAATCTCCTTCTTCCGTGTCAAGTATTTTGCAACGGGGAAATACCTATCTAAGAACTACCTCTTGAGCTGATCCTAAGTCTCGATTGATCCACATGGTAATGCATCGAGCCAATCCCTTGCCCTTCCGTTAGAGAATAACCAAACAACCTAAGTTGTTTCAATGATTTTGATACCCTGACTGGGTTGATTGTTCTGCAGACATCAAATAAGTGTGTCAATCTCCTTGCCTGAAATTTGGTTAGATTTCAAATTCATCATAACACTATTCTTAATGTCAAACACCACGGGGTTTCCTGGTTGGAAACCAAGTGATGCTTCATCCAAGTGTCCATAGGATAAGAACCACCTTCCCGTTCGATGAGAATTTCGTGAAAAATCTTTTTGGAAAAATCAATGTCGACTAATATACGTGTATAGTGTCCAAAAAGTCTTTTCAAGATTGCATTGTCAAGAACTAGCGGTGTGCCAACCGCACTAGAAATTTCACGTAGAGTACGTTCCATCCAATATTCTTGTGGCAGTGCCATCAATCAGATCCATACTTGCGCATGTGTATTTCTCTGATTATGCATATCAAAATCCACTAACCATTCAAATAAACATAACACCCCCGACTTTAAGTTCACAGTTCCCATTGCCCAAACAATTTGCAAATCAGATTCAGTGGCCAAAAAGAATTCATAAAAGCCCCTACCTAAAGATAGCAACGTTCAAGGTGCAGCAGTCTTCCATTTTTTCCCTTTACTATCACGAAAGGATAAGAAAGTTATTAACTTTATTATTTATGATACAATGATTAAAATAAATTGAACCTAAGTGCATTCTACTAGTGCATAAATATGGTCTCAATCCCAATGGTGCATTATATCCGTAGATAATTTTACGATATTCAAAAATATATTTTTTTCCCTTTACTATCACGAACGGATAAAAAAGTTATGAACTTCT
Organism: Medicago sativa; assembly: GCF_051527215.1. NCBI lineage: Eukaryota > Viridiplantae > Streptophyta > Magnoliopsida > Fabales > Fabaceae > Medicago > Medicago sativa. The sequence continues at coordinate 8,003,148 of NC_140755.1, read as the reverse complement.
TTTTGAAGGATAAGTAATATCCGAAAAGTTAGTTAAAAATATTCAATTCTTATGATTATCAAGTTTAATATTTGAACTTCTTTCAAGTTGTGGAAAGAACAAACACAACACACTTATATACTCAAGAGACATTTATTATTATAATTTTATGAAGGGTTTTAAAAATTTTAAAATGCTCAAACTATTTAATTATTTTTATGAGAGCATAAATTTTATACACTATAAGTATATCAAATCTTATCCTATTTTTTAGATGTAAAGAACGAAAAATATGGCTGAAACTCTGAAGTTTGTTTCTGTTTTGATTCTATTTATTTCATTATTTCTTGTCCTAATAGCGTGTGATTCTGCTTTTCTCCCAAATTCTCAAACTTGTATAACAGATAAAGATTGTCCAAATGGGAGAAATTATGTTGGTAGGTGTCGTAAAGGCCAGTGCAAACATTATATGCTCTAGCAAAATAATTGCAGATTATACTTTATGCTGGAATATTCGAGGAGCTGTCATTTGGTTTTTGTGCATGCACCAAATAATTGTATTTTTCTTTTTCTTTTTTAAATTGTATGGACTTTGAAGTAATGATATTGTACTCTAAAATATTGACAACGAAATGAAATAAGACAGCGTATCCTTATCTCGCATATTTTACAGTATCAACATGGCCTGAATTTCATATATATCACACATTTTTCCCAACTCCACCACCCAAGAGAATAACTTTAATAGTTAAGTTTAAAAATTAATTTTCTTAAAAAAAAAAGTTAAAAATTAATCTTTATCTTACTCTTTTTTAGGGGTGTGTGTGTGTATATATTAATTAAGTAAAAAATATCCTTCACTTTCTAGACAAGTTTAATGAACGGGATGTAACTGATCCCATCATCAAACACAAATTGGACAAAAAAAACTGTATGTAGACTTGAAGGTGAAAATAGAACAAACTGAATCAATTCCTAATAAAAGTTTAAAAGAATCTAGTGCTGCTGAAATGCATGTGCAAAATGAGAACTCTTCAACACAAAATGTCGAGGATTTGCATTATTACACAAGTTTGAATCTTCCAAAGAGCTATCCTTGATTGAAGAGCAATTCTGCATGTGCCAAGCATCACATATATCTTAAATTTTCCTGAAAATAAGACATGATATTCATTTCACCTGCTCTTCCAAAAACCCCAAACTTGTTGCTAAGCATGCACCACTTTCATGAGCATGCTCATAGATGCCGTAGTTGGTTTTTGCAGATAGGCGTGCAACTTCACGAGCTTCCAACCTCTTTGCCAATGTTTGTAGCTGTATGATGAGATGTTTATTGCTAGCAAAGTAAAGCATCCTGAGTGTTTATATCTACCTTTCTTTACTTGGGGTCGGCTCGTCCTCGGTGTGTCCTCGATATTCATTCAGAGACATGTTATCAATCAGCGCACGTACCTCGTTAGCTGTCTTGATTTTCATTGTACCTCCTCCAGAAGCATCTAGTAACATCCGAGTAATTGGTTTTAATCTGGGTTGATTGTGCTGCAGGCATCCGGAAAGTGTTTCAAATGAGCGTTGCAATCTTCCGTCTCCTTACCTGAAAATTGGTTAGATTTCAAATTCATCATAACACTATTCTTGATGTCAAACACCACCGGGTTTGCTGGTTGGAAACAAAGTGATACTTCATCCAAGTTGTCATGCCTCCCATAGTCTCCTTGGGTAATGCGATGTTATTCTCTCATTTCTGACTCTTACACATAAAACAAACTACAAAAAGTTCTTAGTAGGAAAGAGTCAATTGGAATAATATTTTTGGTATTATAAGTTTTTTTTTATTTTTTTTGGAATTTTTGAATTTTTTGAAAACAGAAAAATAAAATGCGGAAAAATAAAGATAGATAAAAATAAGTTATTTAAATTGCTTAACCGAAAATATCAACAATCCCCGACAACGGCGCCAAAAACTTGATGGGTCGGATATGGCAAGTGTACCAGATCGTTTACCAAGTAATAAAAGTAGAGTATCGTATCGACTGGGATTGTTCTTTCGTCCAAACGATCCACATTACTTATTTTTGTAAGTTTGATGATATAAAAGTTAAGGGTTAGAGAGCTTGCAATTTTTATCTGTTTAAAACAGAGAAAGTTTACCTATTTTGGCTGCAGAAAAGTAAGCAGCGGTTAGGATTCTTCGAATCCCCTTGTATATATTGTAGGATATTAAATAACAGTAATGTTGCGTTTATTTATCTTAGGTAGACAATACAAGTGATGAGGCCGTTTAGACATTTCTAACCTAGTCGGCCGTCAAGTTGCACCTGTTGATCGCACAGTAATCCTTACGTGCGGGGTCTTACTATCCCAGTTGGTTATAGGTCTATCCCTCCGATGGCTAACTGCACCTACTGATCGCACGGTGATCCTTACGTGCGAGGTCTTGCTAATTCAAAGGTAATTGAAACATAAAATTAAATTGGCGTTCCAGTTTTTCCGAAGGCAATGAAGGCCAAGGTTCCATTAGGTCGGCCCGTATATGAATCTTAGGACAGTCATATCACACCCTCTCTCACCTACTTAGTAGTTCTACAAACGGGCAGCCCTAATCTACGTATACCTTACTAAGGGTTTAAGAGAATGGTTTTATTAGGCTACAAGTTATTTCCTTCAAGAAGGTACTTGTTTCCTTAATTACTAATCAATTACATCCTAGGTTCAGCAAAGTTACTACTCAGTTTTAGTAATGTCACCTCCTAAGTACTTACTACTAGGGTCAACTCGCTTTCGATATTTTTCACTAATTACTAACTAATTACTTCTTAGATAGATAGTTACCAGTATAAGGATATAAATATCAAGATATAAGCATCCATATAGTGATAACAATATTAGGCCCTGTCACAACCTAAGTACCAAATCTAGGGTTGTACCTACTACATAAATAAATTATGGAATTTCCTAATAAAACTTAATAGCAAACAGAAAATATATAAAATAAAAAGATATTATATTAAATAAATATTCAACAAAAATAAACAGAGGTTCATCTTGAAACTCTAACCTAAAAAGATTTAGTTAAAAACAAATTACTAAAGATAAAAACATACCCTAGAAAATCAAGGAGAAAATAGAAACTCTCCTGAAGCTCCAAAGTTGCCTTCCTCTTAAACTGCCACAATTCTGAAAGAGAAATTCTGAATGAGGAAGACTAGTATTTATAGTGAGAGTATCTAACTAGATTTGGGCTAAAAACGCAGGCTAATCCCACTAAAACGGATAAAATTACGCCTGCGCCCCTGACTTTTAAAATTCCCAAGGTGCATATAGCATGCCCAAGGCGTATCTAATGCAATTTTCTAGATGCCTGATGACATCTTGTCATTACTTAATTTTCTATGTATTTTGATCACAAAATCGAGTTCACAAGGAGACTTATGCAGCAAAAAGAGCAGAAAAACTGAAGAAATCGCAAAAAGGAAAACGTGTCACGATTTGGTAAAAACGTGACATGATTTGGTGAAGACCAGAAACTTGGGTTCGACATTATGGTAAACGTGTCACGATTGGTAAAACGTGACATGATTTTGAGAAACCCTAATTCAGTTTCTTGCTCTACAAGGTTAAAATGTGTCACGATTTGCTTAAAACGTGACGCGATTTGGGCGATATTCTGTGCCTATTTAAGCTGAAGTCTATTCGAAAAACAAGGGTTACAAATTGAAGAGAGCAAAGTGCGATTTTGAGACTACAAGACGGCCAAGGAGGACGATTTCTTCATCCTTCCATCAGTTTGTGTATGTTTTCATTCCTCTAATGATTATGTTATTTGTAAACACCATTATGAGTAGCTAAATCCATTAGAGGTGATAGGCGTTTGGCAAATGCACCAAATACTATCGAAGTAGTAAAAATATCGATCCCACGAGGACTGTTTTTAACTTCAATAATTCAATTGCGTTATAAAAATAGGATGTATAAAATTTATTTTGTTTTTCCACTAGGCAGTAGATTGGGTTTGATTTTAATTAAATCAAGAAACAGAAAATAAAGATTTGTTAAGAAAATATGGAGAGAGATGAGATCATATCCGTCGAATCCTCTAAGTTCCCCTAATTGGTCTACTGCACCTATTTGTTATGAATCCTTTTCTAATTTATGATGATTAACAAAATAGCCCTAATCAATCCCTTGAGTTAGGACCCTCTTCTTAAACTACAACCCCTAATTCCTTAGGTGGTCTAATAATTCTTGAAGGTTTTACCGAACGTTAACCTATTATCACTAACAAACGATTATCTATTCCTAGACTAACCCTGTTTATTAGAACAATTCAATTAGGTCTAAGTTGAAAGCCATGGTCAGTGGTCATTCATTCTCACGAAATCAAGTTATATATGATCAAGATATAAAAAGCATTAAGAACAATTGAATTGAATAAACTAGAATTGAATTCATAAACAAAATAGAGTTTCACAGCAACATGTGTCAATTAGGGTTACAAAGATTCATCTCGGATCTAATCTCTAAGAGATTTAGCTACTCATAATCGAGTTTACAAATAGCATAATCAATGATTGAAATAAAACATACATCAATTGGTAAAAGGTTGAAGAAATCGCCCTTTTAGCCGTCTCCGATGTCTCAAAATCGCACTTTGCTCTCCAAAATCGTAACCCTTTTCTTCTGGCTGAGTGCAGTATTTATAGAGATTTATGGGCCTGACCTAGCAAAATCGCGCCGCGCCATGTATATAGGCGTGCCGCGATTTCCTCTTTACAGGAAGTGTGTATTTTTTGTTCCAAAATCGCGGCAAGGCTCCATTTTGGCGTGGCGCGATTTGGTCTGGCAGAACTTCAGTTTTTCATCTTTTTGTACCCCGGAATAGTGAAAATTGCATGAGAACTCTAACAAAATGTCACAATAAGTCCTAAAAATTACGTAATGACAGCATGTCATCACAACCCCAAACTTAAACCATTCCTTGTCCTCAAGGAATTTGCTTGCAACAGTGACAAACGACAGTAAAATAACAGTTACCTGACAAAACGATAGTACCCAAAAGTTCATTCTCCTTCTAGCTAAAGATGAGCTAGTTTGACTTGTTCGCATCCACCAGTTCACAACTCCACGCATCAATATGAAATAGGGTTCTACCAGTCGACATGCAGGTCTACATATTACCATACGCTTGAAAAGTTTCTAAACATCAATCAAAGTCAATATCATTACACACTTTTGAGGTCTTTAGGGTTATAACGGGGCTTAGGTGAAAGGTGGGATATATTTGGATAAGTAGGCTACACAAAATTTGAGTTAGGCATTCCTACGGAAGTTAAAGCACAAAATTCAATCCTTCGTTCATTCACCTTGTGGAAATACAATCAATGCAAAGGTACTAGAGAACATTTTTAACATTTAGGGACAATCGAGTTTGAAGTTACTCGGATTTTCAATGTTTTGTCCCTTTTTCATCATTCAATTTCTCTTTTTTTTTGATACACCATTTTTGTGTGTATTTTGCATGACAATTTCATATTTCTTTCATTTTTGTTCTCTAATTCTCTAGTACCCCCACCCCAAACTTAGTTGGTTGCAAATTCCAATGGCAACCCCAAACTTAATCTTTAGCAACATTCTACAATGCCTTAACTCAGAAAATACATTAAGGGACAAGTCCTAAAAGTCTCTAGGCTTGTAATGTAGTTTGTCACCGAACAAAAAGTTCTAATCCTACCGGCTCACAATTGGTTAAGAAAGGATAAATTTAACAATTTAAAACAGGGTAGGCTTCAAAAAGGCTCACAGGACCAAGCACTTTTGCCTCAGTGTGTAATTGACAAAGACCAATCAATAATAGAGAAACAATGCAAGTTCTAGAAATGTAGTTGCATGGAAAACTAATCTAAATATAAGTAAATTGAAAAACAAGATTTGGCAATGAACCTTATGGCTGAGATTTCTGGGAGTATGTGACTACCTAGCAACGCCGTACACTTCTCCTTTGAATCAAGTCACCCCTCCTTTAGAACTTTTGGAATACCGTTTCATCAAACAACTGTTACTAAACTGGAATAAGTCACATGAAACAAAACAAATTCATTAATAAAACAAGTGCAGGAGCAATTACAATAGGGAAATAAGTTCAATGGACTTCGACATTAAAAAGAAAATAAAGAAAATAAATTGAAAACAAAGTAAATGTAGTGGGTTGCCTCCCACTTAGCGCTTCTTTATCGTCACTAGCTTGACTGCTAAGGATTCTCAGAGGTCCTTTAGAATGAGTGCCACCCTTCCTTTTGGTAGGTCGCCACCTAGGTATGGTTTAACTCTTTGTCCATTTACTTTGAAACTTCGATCTCCTTCAGGTGTCACTAGTTCAACAGCTCCATATGGTGACACACTTTTGACCAAGAATGGTCTAGACCATTTTGACTTGAGCTTCCCAGGAAACAACTTCAACCTGGAATTATACAACAAAACTAGTTGTCCACAGTTAATATCCCTAGGCACTAAGTTTTTGTCATGATACCTTTTTGTCCTGGCTTTATAGATGAGTGCATTTTCATACGCTCTAAGCCTCATCTCCTCAAGTTCATTAAGTTTCAAAATTCTTTTCTTACCAGCGGCTACTTGATCAAAATTTAAGGCCTTAATGGCCCAATAAGCTTTATGTTCTAGCTCGACTGGAAGATGACATGCCTTCCCATAGACTAACTGATAGGGTGAGAACCCAAGATGGGTCTTAAAGGCTGTCCTATATGCCCACAGTGCGTCATCTAATTTCCTAGACCAATCTTTTCTATTTGACGCAACTGTCTTCTCCAGAATCTGTTTCAGCTGTCGGTTTGAAACTTCTGCTTGACCACTAGTTTGTGGGTGATAGGGAGTTGCAACTTTGTGCTTAATGTTATACTTTTTGAGCACATTTTCAAGAAAATTATTGCAAAAATGCTTCCCCCCCATCACTGATCAATACTCTAGGGGTTCCAAACCTAGTGAAAATATTCTTTTGAAGGAAGTTGACAACCGTTTTGGCATCATTAGCAACACATGGTATCGCTTCAACCCACTTTGTGACATAATCAACACAGACTAGAATATGGAGATAAGAGTAAGAGGAAGGGAATGGTCCCATAAAATCAATACCCCAACAATCAAATGGTTCAACTTCAATGATTCCTTTTAGGGGCATTTCATTCCTCTTTGATATGTTACCTGTCCTTTGGCATCTGTCACATCTTGTGACAAAGTCGTGGCAATCTTTGAAAAGGGTGGGCCACCAGAATCCACTTTGCAAAATTTTTGCAGCTGTTCTTTCTCCACTGTGGTGGCCTCCATAAGCTGAGCTATGGCAGTGCCACATGATACTATGTGCTTCCTCACCTGCAACACAACGTCTAATCAAACCGTCAGTACCTACCTTAAACAGATATGGGTCATCCCACAAGTAGTGGTTTGCATATTTGAAGAACTTTTTCCTCTGAGGGTAGGTCAGATCATCAGGAACTATGTTACCGGCCTTAAAGTTTGCCATGTCAGCAAACCAAGGTCTTTCTCCAATAGCAAACAGCTGTTCATCAGGGAACTCGGCCTTGATGGCCTTCTCCCTCTTTGTTACCTCATCATTCTCTAGCCTTGAGAGGTGGTCAGCTACCACGTTCTCGACTCCCTTCTTGTCACGAATTTCAAGATCAAATTCTTGCAATAATAGGATCCACCTCAACAGTCGAGGCTTTGAATCCCCTTTAGTTAAGAGATATTTGAGAGCTGCATGATCTGTAAAAACGATGACTTTGGAGCCTATTAGATAAGAACAAAATTTTTCCAATGCAAAGATTACCGCAAGCAATTCCTTTTCAGTTGTGGAATAGTTAACTTGATTTTCATTTAAAACCTTGCTTGCATAGTAAATTGCATGAAAAAATTTGTTCTTGTGTTGGCCTAGGACTGCACCAACAGCATAATCACTTGCATCACACATAAGTTCAAAAGGTAAATCCCAATCGGGTGCAATGATTATTGGTGCAGTTACCAACTTGTTTTTAATCAAAGAAAAAGCATTTAGACATTCAGAATCAAAATGAAACTCGTTTTCTTTGACCAAGAGGTTACAGAGGGGTTTGGAAATTTTAGAAAAGTCTTTTATGAACCGCCGATAGAAACCGGCATGCCCCAAGAAACTCCTCACTCCTTTAATGTTGACGGGTGGAGGAAGTTTCTCTATAACCTCTATCTTGGCTTGGTCCACCTCAATGCCTTTAGCACTTATTTTATGTCCCAAAACTATACCTTCAGTTACCATAAAATGACATTTTTCCCAATTCAAAACAAGGTTAGTTTCGGTGCATCTTTTAAGTACATCATTTAAATGGAACAAGCATTGATCAAAAGACTTACCAAAAATAGAAAAGTCGTCCATAAATACCTCAATGTTCTTCTCTATCATATCAGAGAAGATGGAAAGCATGCACCTTTGAAAGGTTGCCGGCGCATTACACAGCCCAAAGGGCATCCTTCGATAAGCAAACACTCCAAATGGACAAGTGAAGGCAGTCTTTTCTTGATCCTCCGGAGCTACTGCAATTTGATTATACCCTGAATACCCATCCAAGAAGCAATAGAAAGCTTGGCCAGCCAATCTCTCAATCATTTGATCCATGAATGGTAATGGAAAGTGGTCCTTTCTTGTTGCGGTATTCAACCTCCGGTAGTCTATACACATTCTCCAACCAGTGACGGTGCGGGTAGGTATCAATTCATTTTTTTCATTTGCTACCACCGTCATTCCTCCTTTCTTGGGTACCACATGAACTGGACTTACCCATGAGCTATCTGAGATAGGGTAGATCATACCTGCATCTAGTAACTTCAGCACCTCTTTCTTTACCACTTCCTTCATTGTTGGGTTAAGTCTCCTTTGAGGTTGAACCACCGGTTTGTATTCAGCCTCCATGTGTATTTTATGCATGCAATAAGCTGGACTAATACCCTTCAAATCAGAAATGTTCCACCCCAAAGCTCCTTGATTGTCTCTTAACACCCTCATTAATTTTTCTTCTTCCAAAGGTGTCAAGGTATTGCTGATGATTACTGGTTTAGAGGCATCCTTAGTGAGAAAAAAATATTTCAAGTGAGAAGGGAGTTCTTTTAATTCTGGATTTTTCTCTCCTTCTCCACTCAAAATAGGAGCATCCATAGAGTGCTTACCCATTAATTATTCTATTTTTACCGGACCCAACTCTTGCTTGCTTGCTGCTAGTTGCTTCACACAATCACTTACTTCAAGATCTTCATCATCTTCACCTTTTGCTATAGAATTCACAATTGCACGTTCAAGAGGGTGTGTTGGTTGATGTTCACAAGAGTCATCTTTAACTATTTCTTCAACAATGTCAATCCGGTAACACTTGGGATTTTCATCTTTGTGCTTCATGGCCTCAAATATATTAAACACTACTTGCTCCTTATGGAATCTCAACATTAGCTCTCCTTTCTCAATGTCAATCAAAGCACGGCCAGTTGCAAGGAAAGGTCTTCCTAGAATGAGTGGCATATCCTCATCTTCAGCCATATCTAAGATCACAAAATCTGCTGGAAATACCAAGTCATTAACCTTGACTAGCACATCTTCAAGTATACCGAAAGGATAAGAGATTGACCGATCAGCTAAAGTAATGGTCATTCTTGTTGGTTTTGGTTCCCCACACTTAAGCTTCTTCATCATTGAAAGAGGCATTAGATTTATACTTGCTCCCAAGTCACATAAAGCTCTTCCAATGTCTACCGGTCCAATTGAACAAGGGATAGTAAATGCACCAGGATCCTTCAGCTTAGGTGGCAGCTTCTTTTGAAGAATAGCACTACAATTTTCAGAAAGTGCAATATTCTCATCATCCTTAGGCTTCCTTCGTTTAGTTAACAAGTCTTTCATGAACTTAGCATATAACGGCATTTGATCAAGAGCTTCGCCGAAAGGAATATTCACCTGAAGTTGTGAGAAAAGTTGCATGAACTTCTTGAATTGACCTTCATCCTTTTCTTTCTTCTTCGAAAGGTGAGGGTATGGAAGCTTCACATATGATGGAATAACCTGTGGTTTGTCTCCATCTTTCAAAATTTGACTCTTCGACTTCCTCAAGATTGAATCTTCATCAATTAACTTCTCACTTTTTTCTCCCTCTATTTTTTTCTTCCTTTCGTTTTCAACTACTCCATGATCATTTTCTTTTTCAACTACACCCTCATCATTTTTTTCAACTACATCATTCTCCTCCACCTCAACTACTTCATCAACCTTCTTTGGAGCTTTTGGAACTAAAGGTGTCAAAACCTTTTTGCTCCTCAATTCAATAGCATTACAAGACTCATTCTTTGGGTTATCTTTAGTGTTACATGAGAATCCGCCTTTGTTTTGTTCAGCCAACTGCTTAGCCAATTGCCCCAGTTGAGTTTCAAGCATCTTCCTAGAAGCGTCATTGTTCTTTCTTTCAGCTTCTTGACTTTTCTTCATCTCTTCAAAGTTGCCTTGAGTCATCTTCATGAAGTTCATCATAGTTTCCTCAAGAGCTGATGGCTTCCTTTGTTGTTGTCGAGGAGGAGTGAGCATCTGAGAGTTCAAAGCATTGTTATTTGAGTAGCTTAGATTTGGATGCTTATTAATGCCTGAATTGTAGTATTGATTCTGCCTTTGATAACCTCCTATGAAGTTAGCTTCTTCACTTGATCCTTCCGGAACACATTCACCGTTGGGATGTTCTTCACCACATAAGTCACATTTGATTGCAGCCACTTGTTGTTGCTTATGAGCCAAAGTGAAGCCTTGAAACTCCTTAGTTAGAGCTTCGATTTGTTTATTCATAGCTGCTTGGTTAGCAAGGATAGCAGTTTGTTCACTCACCCCAAACACTCCTCTTTCTTTCTTTTTAGCTTGATCACGATACTCATTGCCAGCCATATTTTCAATCAGAGCTTGAACTTCATGATCAGTTTTGCTCTTGAGACTACCTCCCGCGGAAGCATCTAAGAACATTCTAGTGTTTGGTGTTACCCCCTCAGTGAAGATTTGGAGGTATTGTTTCTCGGTGAACTCATGATTAGGGCACCTCTTAAGAAGCAAATTGAATCGCTCCCAAGCATCATACAATGATTCACCTTCTCCTTGCTTGAAGTTAGAGATCTCCATCTTATTTTCCCAATATTTAGACATAGGGAAATATTTCTCCAAGAACTTCAGCTCTAACTCTTCCCATGTTTGGACAGTCCCGTTTGGTATTGTTAGCAACCAATCTTTTGCTCTTCCCGTCAAGGTGAAAGGAAACAGCCTTAGCTTCTTTTGTGCTTTAGTCACGGTGGCTGGTTGCACACAAAACTCGCAGGTTTCAGCAAAGCGGCTCAAGTGTTCATGAGGACTCATAGCTTCAGTCCCATCGAATTGCTTGTCCCTCAAACCGTTGAGGACAGTTGTCTTGATGTCGAAAGCTACGGGGTTAGCGGGTTGAAAAGTGTGGGTCAGTTGACCGCGATGAGTGGCTAACCCGTAGTCTCCTAGCTTAGGTCTCGGTGGTACAACTCCTTCTCCTTCCATAGTTGCAGATTTAGGAGAAGAGATCGTTTCAGATTCAGTTGAGAGTGGCTCCGGTATTTGTTCTCGAACACCCGGTGGAACGGACTGAGCTAACCTTTGCGATCGGACAGCTTTCCGAAGTGCTCTAGCAGTCCTTTCAATTTCCGGATCGTACTCTAAGTCGTCTGAGCTCTGTTTACCTCGCATAAACAGCAAAATACCTTAGTAGCACTGCACAACGCAAAGTAATCAAGTGAATATGAAAACAGAAAAATAAAAATTAAAAACAGAAAATTAAATTGCAAAAACCCTAAATTATAACGTAATTGCCTTGTTGAAATAATTCAACAGTCCCCGGCAGCGGCGCCAAAAACTTGATAGGCGTTTGGCAAGTGCACCAAATACTATCGAAGTAGTAAAAATATCGATCCCACGAGGACTGTTTTTAACTTCAATAATTCAATTGCGTTATAAAAATAGGATGTATAAAATTTATTTTGTTTTGCCACTAGGCAATAGATTGGGTTTGATTTTAATTAAATCAAGAAACAGAAAATAAAGATTTGTTAAGAAAATATGGAGAGAGATGAGATCAGATCCGTCGAATCCTCTAAGTTCCCCTAATTGGTCTACTGCACCTATTTGTTATGAATCCTTTTCTAATTTACGATGATTAACAAAATAGCCCTAATCAATCCCTTGAGTTAGGACCCTCTTCTTAAACTACAGCCCCTAATTCCTTAGGTGGTCTAATAATTCTTGAAGGTTTTACCGAACGTTAACCTATTATCACTAACAAACGATTATCTATTCCTAGACTAACCCTGTTTATTAGAACAATTCAATTAGGTCTAAGTTGAAAGCCATGGTCAGTGGTCATTCATTCTCACGAAATCAAGTTATATGTGATCAAGATATAAAAAGCATTAAGAACAATTGAATTGAATAAACTAGAATTGAATTCATAAACAAAATAGAGTTTCACAGCAACATGTGTCAATTAGGGTTACAAAGATTCATCTCGGATCTAATCTCTAAGAGATTTAGCTACTCATAATCGAGTTTACAAATAGCATAATCAATGATTGAAATAAAACATACATGAATTGGTAAAAGGTTGAAGAAATCGCCCTTCTAGCCGTCTCCGATGTCTCAAAATCGCATTTTGCTCTCCAAAATCGTAACCCTTTTCTTCTGGCTGAGTGCAGTATTTATAGAGATTTATGGGCCCGACCTAGCAAAATCGCGCCGCGCCATGTATATAGGCGTGCCGCGATTTCCTCATTACAGGAAGTGTGTATTTTTTGTTCCAAAATCGCGGCAAGGCTCCATTTTGGCGTGGCGCGATTTGGTCTGGCAGAACTTCAGTTTTTCATCTTTTTGTACCCCGGAATAGTGAAAATTGCATGAGAACTAACAAAATGTCACAATAAGTCCTAAAAATTACGTAATGACAACATGTCATCAAGAGGTTAGGTCCGAGATGATTCTTTGTAACCCTAATTGATACATGATGCTGTGAAACTCTATTTATTGTGAATGATTATTTAGTTTTATCTGTAAACACCATTATGAGTAGCTAAATCCATTAGAGGTTAGGTCTGAGATGATTCTTTGTAACCCTAGTTGATACATGATGCTGTGAAACTCTATTTATTGTGAATGATTATTTAGTTTTTATTTAATTCAATTGTTCTTAATGTTTTTTATATCATGATCAAATATAAATATGATTTTGTGAGAACGAATGACTACTGACCATAGCTTTCGACTTAGACCTAATTGAATTGTTCTAATAAACATGGTTAGTCTAGGAATAGATAATCGTTTGTTAGTGATATTAGGTTAACGTGCTTAAACCTCCAAGGATTGTTAGACCACCTAAGGAATTAGGGGCAGTAGTTTGAGAAGAGGATCCTAACTCAAGGGATTGAATATGACTATTTTGTTAACTATCGTGGGACTAGAAAATCATTCATAAGAATAGGTGCAACATACTAATTAGGGGAACATAGATGATTCGAAAGACCTAAACTCATCTCTCTCTAATTCTTTAAAACCAGCTTAATTTTCTGTCGTTACTTTGATGCAATCAAACCATAACTACTGCCTAGTGGCAACCAAAAATAACTTTTATACATCCTAAGTTCCAACGTAATTAAATTATTAAGATTAAAAACAGTCCTCGTGGGATCAATATTTTTATTATTTCGATAGTTTTTGGTACACTTGCCAAACTTCTATCAAGTTTTTGGCGCGGACTATTGATTTATTTCAACAAGGAAATTACGTTATAATTTAGGATTTCTGCAATTTAATTTTCTGTTTTAAAATTTTCTTTGTTTCAGTATTCATTAATTATTTTATATCGTGCAGTGCTACTAAGGTATTTTGCTGTTTATGCGAGGTAAACAGAGCGCCGACGACTTAGATTACGATCTGGAAATAGAAAGGACTGCAAGAGCACTTCGGAAAGCTGTCCGGTTGCAAAGGTTGTCTCAATCTGTTCCACCTAGTGCACGGGAACCGATACCGGAGCCGACACCTGCTGAATTTGAAACAAGCTCTTCTCCTAAATCTGTCATCATGGGAGAGCCTCAACCAGAGAGACCTAAGTTGGGAGACTATGGTTTAGCTAATAACTGTGGTCACCTGACTCACACTTTCCAACCTACTAATCCCATGGCTTTTGATATCAAGACATCTGTTCAGAATGGGTTGAAGGAGAGACAGATCGATGGGACCGACCTCATGAGTCCTCATGAACATTTGAGTCACTTTGCTGAGACCTGTGAGTTTTATGTACCTCTAGCTAATGTTACGGAGAGTCAGAAGAGACTTAGGTTGTTTCCATTCACCTTAACCGAGAGAGCCAAAGATTGGTTGCTATCTTTACCAAGTGGAACAATTCAAACATGGGATGAGCTGGAGCTGAAATTCTTAGAGAAATACTTTCCTATGGCCAAATATCTTGACAAGAAACAAGAGATTTCGAACTTTAGGCAAGGGGAGAGTGAGTCACTATATGATGCTTGGGAGCGATTTAACTTGCTTCTAAAGAGATGTCCTAATCATGAATTCACTGAAAAGCAGTACCTCCAAATCTTTACTGAGGGCTTAACACATAACAACAGGATGTTCCTTGATGCCTCAGCTGGAGGTAGTCTGAAGTCAAAAACTAATCATGAAGTCCAATCTCTGATTGAAAGCATGGCTGCAAACGAATATTGTGTTGATGTGAAAAAGAAAGAAAGAGGAGTATTTGGGGTGAGTGATCAAACTGCAATCTTAGCTAACCAAGCAGCCATGAACAAGCAATTGGAGACTCTAACTAAGGAGTTTCAAGGGTTCACTTTAGCCCACAAGAAACAACAAGTGGCTGAAATCAGATTTGATATGTGTGGAGAAGGACATGCTAACGGTGAGTGTGTACCTGAAGGATCTATTGAGGAAGCTAACTACATGGGGAGCTATCAAAGGCAAAATCAATACTACAATTCAGGGTTCAACAAGCATCCCAACTTAAGTTACTCAAATAACAACACTTTGAACCCTCTAATGCCTAATCCTCAACAACAGCAGCAAAGGAAGCCTTCAGCTCTTGAAGAAAATATGATTAACTTCATGAAGATGACTCAAGGAAACTTTGAAGAAATGAAGAAAAGTCAAGAAGCCGAAAGGAAAAATAATGAAGCCTCCAGGAAGATGCTTGAAACTCAACTGGGACATGTGGCTAAGCAGTTGGCTGAACAAAACAAAGGGGGATTCTCAGGAAACACTAAAGAGGACCCTAAAAGTGAGTCTTGCAATGCTATTGAGTTATGAAGCAAAAAGGTTTTGACACCTTTAATTCCAAAAGTTCCAAAGAAATTAAGTTGATGAAGTGGTAGTGGAGGTAGAGAAAGATGGTGAAGTTGAAAAGAATGTTGAAGATGTAGTTGAAAAAGAAATTGAACATGGTGTAGTTGAAAAAGAGAGTGACCAAGGAGTAGTTGAAAATGAAAAGAAGAAAAAAATAGAGGGAGAAAAAAGTGAGAAATTGATAGATGAAGATTTAATCTTGAGGAAGTCGAAGAGTCAAATATTGAAGGATGGAGATAAACCACAAGTTATTTCATCATATGTAAAGCTTCCATATCCTCATCTAGCAAAGAAGAAGAAGAAGGAAGAAGGACAATTCAAGAAGTTCATGCAACTCTTCTCACAACTTTAGGTGAATATTCCTTTCGGTGAAGCTCTTGATCAAATGCCCGTGTATGCTAAGTTCATGAAAGAATTGTTAACGGGAAGAAGGAAGCCAAAAGATGATGAGAACATTTCTCTTTCCAAAAATTGTAGTGCTATTCTCCAAAAGAAACTCCCACCGAAGCTAAAAGATCCTGGTGCTTTTACTATCCCTTGTTCCATTGGGCCGGTAGACATTGGTAGAGCTTTATGTGATTTAGGGGCAATTATCAACTTGATGCCCCTCTCAATGATGAAGAAGCTTGGATGTGGTGAACCAAAGCCAACAAGAATGACCATTACTCTAGCTGATCGGTCAATCTCTTATCCTTTCAGTGTGCTTGAAGATGTGCTAGTTAAGGTTAATGATCTAGTGTTTCCAGCAGATTTTGTGATCCTAGACATGGCCGAAGATGAAGAAATACCACTAATTCTAGGAAGACCTTTCCTTGCAACTGGTCGTGCTTTGATTGATGTTGAGATGGGAGAGCTAATGTTGAGATTTCATAATGAGCAAGTGGTGTTCAATATCTTTGAGGCAATGAAACACCGAGATGAAAACCCAAAGTGTTACCGGATTGATGTTGTTGAAGAGATAGTTGAGGACAATTCACGTGAACCTCAACCACCACAACCTCTTGAAAGAACAATTGTAAATTCTATAGAGAGTTGTGAGCCAGATGAAGATCTTGAGGTGAGTGATTGTGTCAAGCAACTTGAGGGAAGCAAGCAAGAGTTGGGACAAGTAAAAATTGAAGAATTAATTGGTAAAAACTCTACAGGTGCGCCAACTTTGAGTGGAGAAGGAGAAAAAAATCCAGAATTGAAAGAACTTCCTTCTCACCTGAAGTATGTGTTTCTTAGCAAGGACGCCTCAAAACCAGCAATCATCTGCAGCACCTTGACACCCTTAGAAGAAGAAAATTGATGAGGGTGTTGAGGAACAATCAAGGAGCTTTGGGGTGGAACATTTCTAATTTGAAGGGTATTAGTCCAGCTTATTGCATGCACAAGATACACATGGAGGCTGAATACAAACCGGTGGTTCAACCTCAAAGAAGACTAAACCTAACAATCAAGGAAGTGGTGAAGAAGGAGGTGCTTAAGTTACTCGATGCAGGTATGATTTACCCTATCTCTGATAGTTCATGGGTAAGTCCTGTTCATGTGGTGCCTAAGAAAGGAGGAATGACGGTGGTGGCTAATGAAAAAAATGAATTGATACCCAACCTGTAATATCCCACTTTTATGATACGAAGAATTACTTGTTAACGATAGATTAAACGCGGTTAAGACTAAGGGTAAAATGGTAATTTCTCTTGGAGGGGCTATTTAAGGATTTTTGGTTCAAGAATTTCATAATTTTTACCATTTTCTCTCTCTAGGGTAAAGAATCAAATTCTTCTCTCCCTTCTCTCTAGGAAATCGGTTCCCTCTTTCTCTCACTCTACACAATCTTTGATTTCATCTTCCTTCTTGTGTTAATCAAACCAAGGATGGCTAGGGTTTATGGTTTTGGTTAGTGGCATGTTCAAACAATCTTCTCTTTTCTTCTCTACTCATCTTCTACTCAAGATCCTCTTTTAATCTTCACTCAAACCTTCAAGAAGTTAGTTTTGAAGCAAGGCTAGGGTTTGGTACTTGTTGGTGACAAGTTGGAAGGAAGCTTCACCAACATCCATCTCTTCTCAAGGGTTTTGGACTTAGGGTTTGCTGTCAAGGTTTCCAAGTTGTGGTCTAGATTTGAAGATATTTTAAGGTGAGTTCTAGAGTAGTTCCATTCCATGGGATGAGTGTTAAAGCTTGCAAGAAAACTATATATTTTTCTAGGGTTAATGTATAGGAAAGTTACCCCTTTTATGCCATGCATCTTATACTTGTGAATACTTGCATAATAGCTGATTTACAGGTTCTATATGACTTCTAGTACTATGGTATGCCTTGGGATGCCTTGCTTTGAGGTTTTTGGGTGAAAAATGTCATTTTTACATGTTCTGAACTGTCCTAACTCGCCACGGCGAGCTATTACTCGCCACGGCGAGCTAGAACTCCGAAAGGGGGGTTCCACTCGCCCCCAACTCGCCTAGGCGAGTAGCTACTCGCCTCCCACACCATTTTACTCGCCATGGCGAGCAGGCAATGGGGAAGACTCCTTGTCTTGTTCGTCATGGGTGGTTAGGGCGTACACGGGTGGTTCTCTCCGAGCAATTCTTGAAATGGTAACCCCTCAATTCAAGACACCAAGGCATAGTTTCCAAAAGAATGTTTCTTGAATGTTAAGCAAGTATTCATTATGCATAAATGAGCATGGTATACGAGGGAGTTTATTAGATAAGTTGAATGGGCATTATGAAATAGTGAAGTAGGAAATGGAACTAGAGCCTCGACGTAGATGTCGAGAACTAGGATGTAGATCATGATTAATTATGTCAAGGGTAATGAATGTCTTTTATGCTTATGAGTTCATATGTATTACCCTAAGGATCGATCAAGGATCCGGGTTAAAGGGATTTAACTCAAGTGGTTATAGATTAATCATTCATGTATGCATAAGTTTATGACTAATATGAGTTGTAGGTGTTCGTGTCTCTCGTTATCCACGTTAGGGGGATGCAAGAGGTTCTCGACCTAAGGGGAACGGTTCAAGCCGCAAGGGACCCGCACGACACTGAGGGAGTCCGATGTACGTACATCGGTCATGTATGGGAGTGTACTCGGGGTTACTCCACCCGGGACTCTCCGTAAAACGAACCAAGATTATGTTTGATTGTTCAACCCTAGCATAATGATATAATGAATGTATTCATGCATGATTATGATATGATGATAGATATGAGCAAGATATTAAGGATTGCAAAGGACGTTCCTAGGTTACCCTATTCGTCCGGTATAGGTTGTGCCATGATTTAATTCATGTTTAGGCTTCGATACATTTAGTGTATCTTAGCAAAGCGGTTCTAGGAACCCTTAACCGCCGTGGCACGTATGTTGTTAGTAAGCCTATAACAAATAGGAAAGACCTAAGACGGGCTATAGCATGCACGACCGTCAAAGGTACAAGTCCACACACGTATAATCAACCGGCAGGTTGTAAAGTAGACACGTGATAACCATAGGATATCCCCGAGGTTATCACTAGCCTAGGGCTAGGAGGAGCTCACTGAGACATTATGTCTCACCCAACTCCTTATTTGTTCAGGTTCACAGGTTGCGCAAGGAAAAGGTAAAGAAAAAGTCTTGGATTGATCGTGGCTTCATGGAATCGTCTTGCTGTAAAATAGAGATGTATATGTTATATTATAAGATGTGTTTTTATGGGTCTCGTAGTTACCCTATGTGTGTTAAACCTTTTTGGTGTAATAATGTAACATAGTAGCTTTGGATGGTGTTGTAACCGAACTTCCGGCTTGATGTCGTGTCTTGTATTTGTATAATTAATGTATCCAATGCCAGTTTAACGCTTATTTGAATATTCTAGACACTTTCAAATTTAGGCGTTACAATTTGGTATCAGAGCAGGTCTTTCCAGATCGTGCCTTGGGTCATTAATAATACAAACCAAGTAGTCTTTCTTTTTGGTGTGTAAGATATTTGTCCTCATTGTTATATTGGTTAAAATTGATCACTTTGACTTAAATATGACAGTTAGAGCGAAAATGTCTGGAGCCCGAAGGGGACGAGGCCGGCCAAGAGGTAATCCGTATGTGGAGGAGAATGTTAATCCTGATGCTCAGATGTGGGCACAGTTGATGCAACAAAACCAACAGATGATGCATATGATGCAGCAGCAGATACAGCAGAACGCTCAGACTCAGCAGCAGTGGGCTGCGAATATGCAGCAAGGTCCGGGTGTTTGTCATCAGCCTCCTCCACCACCACCAGTTGTGGGAAATCCAATTTTTCGAGAATTTAACCGGAACCATCCCCCGGAGTTTGATGGTAGTGGTGAGCCACCTGAAGCTAAGAGGTGGATCAAGCAAATGGAAAAGATTTTTCTGATGGTTCACTGTACCGAGGAAGATAAAGTGGTTTTTGCAACGAATCAATTCCGAGGTGCAGCGCTTGATTGGTGGGAAACTGCTCGGCGTAGAATGGAGAATAATGGGTTGGAGTTGAACTGGGAGAATTTCAAGCAAGTGATGAAGGAGAAGTACATTCCTTTGTCATATAAGGTCAGGAAGGAGCAAGAATTTCTCCATCTGAGGCAAGGTCACATGTCGGTGACAGATTTTATGAAAAAATTTGAGGAATTATCTTATTACTCTACTCACAATGAGTATGCGGGTAATGAGATGTGGAAGGTCAATCAATATAATAATGCTTTGAGGGGAGAACTCTATGCAGTGGTGAGTCAGCAAAGGGTAACAGATTATGATGAGTTGGTGCATAACAGCATGGAGGCTGAAAGAGGTTTTGACAAGGCAGCTAGAGAAGGTTCTGGGGCAGGTGGAAGAAACCGAGGTAACTTTGTCGACAAGTATCATGAGAAGCTGAAACCCAAGGGTTCTCCAACTAGAGGAAAGTACACAGGTCCGCCTAAAACTTATCCAACTTGCAGGAAGTGTGGCAAGGCTCATCAAGGAGAATGTAGATCAGGTTCTAATAATTGTTTTGCATGCGGTCAGTCGGGGCATTATGTGGTTGATTGTCCAAACAGAGGAAATAGGGGCAAGGGCGTGAGTACTACGATGAGTAAAGGTAGAGTGTATTCCCTTGATGGTAAGAAGGCGCAGTCAAATGAAGACTTGATTGGTGGTACGTGTTTTCTTGGTCAGAATCCTGTTAATGTTTTATTTGATTGTGGTGCGTCATGTTCTTTCATTTCATTTCAATGTGTAGAAGCTCTTCAGTTGTCTACTTCATTATTAAATCCCCCTATGAAAGTCACCACGGCTACTGACGGAAGTATTGTCGCGAATTATGTTTGTGAAAATTGTCCCATCACCGTATCTAGTAAGACGTACTATATAGATTTAGTATGTCTTCCGATGAAGCAACTTGATGTTATATTAGGTATGGATTGGTTGTCAGTCAATCATGTGTATATTGGGTGTGCAGAAAAGACTATTTACAAGCCAACTAGTAATACGGTGGAAGGTGTAGCGTTGTCAGAACTGATTAAGCACACGTATCAGATGGCTCAGTTTATTTGTGCACAAGATAAAGGTTTTTATGTAATGCTCACGGTGACTCCAGAATCAGACTTAAGCCCCAGTGATATTCCAATAGTTAGTGAGTATTTGGATGTTTTTCCACCCGATATTACTAGCTTGCCACCGGAAAGGGAGATTGAGTTTTCCATTGACTTGATTCCGGGAGCCGAACCTGTGTCGGTAGCACCTTATAGAATGTCTCCTTTGGAACTTAAGGAACTGAAATCGCAATTAGAAGATCTTATTCAGAAGCATTTCATTAGACCCAGCGTGTCTCCATGGGGTGCACCGGTATTGTTGGTCAAGAAGAAAGATGGCAGCATGAGGTTGTGTATTGATTACCGTCAGCTTAATAAGGTAACTATCAAAAACAAGTACCCTTTGCCAAGGATTGATGATCTCCTTGATCAACTTAAGGGAGCGTGTGTGTTCTCAAAAATTGATCTTAGGTCGGGTTATCATCAGATACGCATCAAATCCTCTGACGTGTCCAAGACGGCTTTCAGAACTCGTTACGGGCACTATGAATTCCTGGTTATGCCTTTTGGGGTGTCCAATGCACCAGCAGTCTTCATGGATTATATGAACCGGATTTTCCAACCTTACCTAGATCAGTTTGTTATTATTTTCATTGATGACATTCTGATTTATTCTAAGAATCCGCAAGAGCATGCTCAGCACCTAAGAATAGTGTTGGATATCCTTCGGGAGAAGCAATTGTTTGCAAAGTTCAGTAAGTGCGAGTTTTGGTTATCGGAAGTCAAATTTCTGGGCCATGTTATTTCTCAGGGTGGTGTAGCCGTTGATGTAACACCCCGTTTTCCCAACATAAAAATTTCATTTAAAATCAGAGTATTTTGATCACAACGGAATGTCACATACTTCATTTAAATCATAAAATGGATAATAATGATTATCCTTCAAATTCAACATCATGAAATATCTTAAACTATTGCAGCGGAAAATAGTTCAACATTTTAAAGTCTTGGCACGCAGGCCTTATTGGAAAATCTCATAAATTAGTTCATAAAAGAGACACGTAAGGAATAGAAGTAAAAGCAAGCCCCCATCCCGTTACGTATCAGAGCACCTAGACACCAACTGAGGAGTCCACTCACGAACGCCTCTAATCTTTATTACCTGCACATTACCCACGGTCGAGGCAACATATACGCAGAAGGGGTGAGATTTCATAATCAATACATTAAGAATATAATCCAATAAAATGCATTTAACAACTTAAACATTAATAACATATCAACAATTAACAATTAGCATAATTTTTCATCACAAATCATAATCAACTTAACACTCAACTTGACGGCACAACTCATCCTTAACCATGCAACTCTATCGACTCAACAACAACTTAACAACACGACTCATCTTTGACCATGCAACTCTATCAACTCGACAACATCTTGACAACTTAAACATCATGAACCTCTTGATATGCAAATGCATGTGGTACCAATCAACAACAAAATGAGCATAATAGGCTTCTTCAACGTGTGAGCACAAAGGCTGCCGGGCCTAAAGCCCCCAACTTTAATGAGCACAAAGGCTGCTGGGCCTAAAGCCCCCAACTTTAATGAGCACAAAGGCTGCCGGGCCTAAAGCCCCCAACTTTAATGAGCACAGAGGCTGCCGGGCCTAAAGCCCCCAACTTTAATGAGTATGCAATGAACTCAACTTCCAACAACTTAGACAACGACGTGTACAACTCATACGACTCATAATCATGGACAACTTCTTAAAATTCCAACAACATAGACCGACTCATGCGACCTCAAGACACTAACGGTCGTCAACAGAAAACAGCAGCAACATACAACAATTAACAACGCTTGAATGTGTTAACATTCACATAAAGAATTAATTACATCAATATAAATATCATAAAACATCATTATAGCATTCATGCAGCAACACCTCTAATTTCAGTCACCATAACAGACTTCTGGAGCTTATGAAAACATCCTAAACAGCTCTCTAACTTACTTCTAAGGTCATCTCAAGACTACACGTGCGAAAGGATCGCATCGGGACAATTTTGGGCAACTAACAGCCTAACTCGCAGTGGCGAGTAACTTTGCTCGCAATGGCGAGCAAAGCGCACATTCTGGGATTCCTAAGGTCCTGCTCGCAATGGCGAGCTATCCTGCTCGCAATGGCGAGTGTTTGGGTACTCGCAGTTGCGAGTTGTTTTGTTCGCAATGGCGAGCGATGGCTCCTAGCTCGCAATTGCGAGTGTTCTTGCTCGCAGGTGCGAGCGATGAATGTCAGTACGGCCAGAAACCTAAAAATCTCAACTTTTCACCTATTCTCATGTTTCTTTCATCCAATTAGCATCTAATTATCATCCTAGGCAATATCTAAGGTCTGTACACTAATTTTGCATCATTCTAACATCTTTTCATGGTTCAATCATCAAAATCGATCTTAACCCTAATTCCCAATTCTCACCAAAACTTAACCTAATCATGTTAAATTCATTCTACAGAATTACACCCTTAATAATATTGAAAATTAGTCTCACCCTTACCTAATAATAGCAGAATCGCAGCCCTCCTTTGGTTCTTCTCTCTTTCTGACTTTTCTCCAAAAACGTACGTACTACTTTTCCTAACTTATGTCTGTCTATTTATTTCTCCTTTTTACTCTTCTCACTACTAATTGCTCATCTCACCACGCAGCCCAATCTTTAATATTTTTATTTTATTTCTCATATCTTATTTTATTTAATAATAAAATAAGTCACACCAACATAACAACTTCACAACATCAATATACTTCACGTCATTCTAGAAAATCACATAATTTATCTATAAATCATGCAAACTATTTAAATTCTTAAATCATATAAATATATATATAAATATATATATATAAATCCTCATTGAATTAAGTAAATAATTAAGACGGGCGTTACAGTTGATCAATCAAAAGTTGAGGCGGTTCAAAATTGGGCAAGGCCAAAGAATGTTTCTGAGGTTCGGAGCTTTTTGGGACTAGCAGGATATTATCGACGGTTCATCATGCAGTTTTCTCAAATCGCTTTGCCTTTAACTCGACTCACGAGGAAAGAGGTACCTTTTTTGTGGGATGAGGAATGTGAAAGGAGTTTTAGGACCCTGAAGAAGAAGTTGACTCAAGCTCCTGTGTTGACAATTCCAGATCCAGAAAAGAAATATGTGGTATTTTGTGATGCATCGTCTAAGGGACTCGGAGGAGTACTTATGCAAGAAAACAATGCAGTAGCTTATGCATCTAGACAACTCAAGACGCATGAAGCAAATTATCCCGCTCATGATTTAGAGTTGGCTGCTATAATCTTCGTTTTGAAGATATGGAGGCATCACCTTTATGGAACGCATTTTGAATTGTTTAGTGATCACAAGAGTCTGAAATATTTATTTGATCAGAGGGATTTGAATATGAGGCAGAGGCGTTGGATGGAGTACCTCAAGGACTTCGACTTTGATTTGAAATATCATCCAGGAAAGGCCAATGTTGTAGCGGATGCTTTGAGTCGTAAGGCCATAGTTCAAGCCGAAGTTATGATGCACACTTGTAAGATGTATGAAAAGGTTCGTGATCTTAACCTTGGAGGTATTTCTTTGCCTCTCAACGTCTTCATTTTGCGATCATCGATCCTCAAAGGTAAAGTCTCCACCGTAAGGTTGTCTCTAACTTGCACATCATCACTCTGAATCACATGGGACGGGTCTGGGACATACTTCCTCAACTGCGACACATGAAACACATCATGCAAATTTGATAAATGCGGTGGTAAGCCAACTCTATAAGCCACCGTGCCAATTCTCTCAGATATCTGATAAGGACCAATAAACTTCGGGGTCAACTTCTTTGACTTCAATGCACGACCAACACCGGTCGTTGGAGTAACTCTCAAGAACACATGGTCTCCCTCTTGAAACTCAAGGTTTTTCCTACGCTTATCATGGTAACTCTTTTGTCGACTCTGCGACGCTTTCATCTTTTCTTGAATCATTTTTACTTTCTCAGTAGTCTGCTGAACAATTTCTGGTCCTAAAACCACACTTTCTCCTGTTTCGAACCAACACAACGGAGTCCTACACCTCCGACCATACAAGGCCTCGAAAGGTGTCATTCCAATACTTGAATGATAACTGTTATTATATGTGAACTCTATCAACGGGAGATGACTATCCCAAGTTCCACCTTGCTCAAGTACACAAACTCTCAACAAGTCTTCGAGTGACTGAATTGTTCTTTCTGACTGACCATCTGTTTGATGATGATAAGCCGAACTCAATCTCAACTTAGAGCCTAAAGCCTCTTGCAAACTCTTCCAAAATCTAGAAGTAAATCGTGGGTCTCTATCTGACACAATGCTCGAAGGAACACCATGCAACTTCACAATGTCTCGAATATAAATATCTGCCAACTGAGCCACAGGAAAACTAATATTAATCGGAAGGAAATGTGCCGACTTCGTCAATCTGTCAACAATCACCCAAATTGCGTCATTCCCTTTAGGAGTATTTGGCAAACTCATCACAAAATCCATGGATATACTATCCCATTTCCATTCTGGTACATCTAACGGTGTCATCAACCCAGCAGGTTTCTGATGCTCTACCTTCGACTTCTGACAAATCAAACAAGAGTACACAAATTGTGCCACATCACGTTTCAATCCTGACCACCAAAACAGCTTCTTTAAATCATGATACATCTTTGTAGCTCCCGGATGAATGCTCAAGCTACTCCTATGACTCTCTTCCAGAATCATCCTTTTTATCTCATCATTGTCTGGAATACAAATCCTACCTCGGAACCTCAACACCTTGATCATCAACTTTAAAGTCACCATCTTCAGTTTGATTACTAGCAACCAACAAGTCCACAAACTTAACATCAACCTTCTGTGCATCTCTAATACTTTTCAAGAAATCGTTATCAATTTTCAGCATTCCTAACTTAACGCTCCGAGACGACATTTCACAAACTAAGCTCATATCTCTAAACTGTTCAAGTAATTCAAATTCCTTCACCATCATAGCAGACATATGTAAACTCTTCCTACTTAAGGCATCCGCAACAACATTAGCTTTACCCGGATGGTAATTCAAACTAAAGTCATAATCCTTCAACAATTCGAGCCACCGTCGCTGTCGCATATTCAATTCTTTCTGATCAAACAAATACTTCAAGCTCTTGTGATCACTAAACACCTCGAATCTCGAACCATACAAGTAGTGTCTCCAAATCTTAAGGACAAATACGACTGCAGCTAATTCAAGGTCATGAGTAGGATAGTTTCATTCATGAGTTCTCAACTGTCTTGATGCATAAGCAACAACTTTACCATCTTGCATAAGCACACCGCCTAAACCCAATTTAGACGCATCACAATACACCGCAAAAGGTTCATCAGGTTTTGGCAAAATCAAAACTGGAGCCGTCGTCAAACGCTTCTTCAATTCATTAAAACTGTTCTCACAATGAACATCCCACACAAAGGTTTTACTTTTACACGTCAACTGAGTTAACGGAAGTGCCAACTTAGAAAATCCTTCTATAAATCTTCGATAGTATCCTGCCAAACCCAAAAAGCTTCTAATCTCTGTAACTGACTTAATTAGGAGTCTCCCATTGTGATACTGCTTCAACTTTAGATGGATCGACTGCAATACCACTACCAGAAATAACATGGCCCAGAAAACTTACCTCGTTCAACCAGAATTCACACTTAGACAATTTAGCATACAACTTCTTCTCTTTCAGCACTTGCAAAACGATTTTCAAATGTTCTGCATGTTCTTCTTCTGTCTTAGAGTAAATCAAAATATCATCGATGAACACAACCACAAAGCGATCCAAAAATGCATGGAAAATGCGATTCATATACTCCATAAACACGCCAGGCGCATTACTCACACCAAAAGGCATCACCTTATATTCATAATGACCATATCGCGTCCTAAAGGCCGTCTTCTGCATGTCTTCATCTTTTACTTTAATCTGATGATAACCCGACCTTAAATCAATCTTGCTGAACACACGTGCACCCACCAGCTGGTCCATCAAATCATAAATTCTAGGAAGTGGATATCTATTCTTTATAGTTACTTTATTCAGTTGTCGATAATCGATGCACAACCTCATACTTCCATCTTTCTTCTTAACCAACAATACCGGCGCTCCCCAAGGTGAAACACTCGGTCTAATGAACTTCTTATCTAGCAATTCCTCCAACTGTTTCTTCAACTCAGCCAACTCAGAAGCTGACATACGATAAGGTGTCATAGACACAGGCTTCGTTCCCGGAACAAGGTCAATAGAAAATTCAACTTCTCTCTCCGGTGGTACATCAGGGATTTCATCAAGGAAAACTTCAGGAAAATCACACACCACCTGCAACTTATCAATCACTGCTTGATTCTCCAAAGATAAGGATGCCATCAAGGAAAACATCAAGATCCCATCGCGTTCTAATTGCTTCAGCTGCTTAGTAGACAAAAATTCTGCTCCACTTTCCTCTTCAGCAGAAGAGAAACGCACCGACTTACTAAAACAATTAATAAGAACATGGTTGTACTCTAACCAGTTCATACCAAGAATTACATCCATTCCACTCAGAGGCAGACAAACTAAATCAATCTCAAAATCACGATCAAACATAGACAAAGGACAGCGTAAACAAACAAGAGAAGTAGTCACCGAACCCTTAGCTGGAGTTTCGACGACCATTTCTCCACTCATATCAGACACAGCAAGACCCAACTTAGAAGCACAATCAAAAGCAACAAAACAATGTGTAGCACCAGTATCAATAATAGCAACTAAAGGAGTATTGTTAATATAACAAGTACCTCTGATCAAACGATCCTCATTTTCAGTCTGAGTACCAGTCAAAGCAAACACTTTCCCTCTAGTCTGAGTCTTCTTCGGATTCGTACACTGAGACCCAATATGACCCTCTTCTTTGCAGTTAAAACACACAATGTCCGCATGCTTACACTCTGCAAGTGTATGTCCTTTACTGCCACAACGAAAGCACCGTTTAATATCCTTAGTGCAAGCATTACTCTTATGGCCTTTCTCGCCACAAGTGTAACAAACAACCTCAGCACCAGCATCCTTCTTATTTGACCTCCTCTCATCATTAGCTCTTCCTTTTCCTTTGTCAGCAGGAGCACTGTAAGGCTTTGGGCGACTTTGTTGGCCCTTACCCCTCTTCTCACTCATAAACTTATAATGAGCTTTGCTGTCATCTTCATAGATTCTGCATCTGCTCACCAAAGCAGAAAAGTCACGGATCTGTTGGTAACCAATGGCTCGCTTAATATCAGCACGCAAACCATTCTCGAACTTGATACACTTAGAGAACTCAGCATTGTCCCCAGTGTAGTGTGGATAGAACTGAGCCAGCTCCACAAACTTTGCTGCATACTCTGTCACCGACATGTTTCCTTGCTTCAGCTCAAGGAACTCGATCTCTTTTCTTCCGCGAACATCCTCAGGAAAATATCTGTTGAGGAACTCTCTCTTAAACACAGCCCAAGTAATAACTGCATCATCCTGCTCTAGGGTAGGTTGGAGGCTCACCCACCAGTCATCAGCCTCCTCAGCCAGCATATGAGTTCCAAAACGCACCTTCTGATCATCAGTACATTGCATAACTCTGAAAATTCTCTCAACCTCCTTGAGCCACGTCTGTGCTCCATCAGGGTCGTACCTTCCTTTGAAGGTAGGAGGATGATTTCTCAGAAAGGTCTCCAACATTCTCACATCAGCATTCGCACCAGCACCATCATTTGGATGTTGTCCTACAGCTTGGGCTACAGCTTCCAAAGCAGCAGCAATCGCAGCATCATTTCTTCCAGCCATTCTAGTCCTCTTATAGCAAATAAGATTCGCAGCCTCCAGGTCTCTTCTCTGCACAACACACAACATTTAGAATATCATAATAGTGGTATTCCAACTCCTAAAGACACAACTCGACTCACTACTTGGCCGGACGGACTGACCTGCTATGATACCAATTGTAACACCCCGTTTTCCCAACATAAAAATTTCATTTAAAATCAGAGTATTTTGATCACAACGGAATGTCACATACTTCATTTAAATCATAAAATGGATAATAATGATTATCCTTCAAATTCAACATCATGAAATATCTTAAACTATTGCAGCGGAAAATAGTTCAACATTTTAAAGTCTTGGCACGCAGGCCTTATTGGAAAATCTCATAAATTAGTTCATAAAAGAGACACGTAAGGAATAGAAGTAAAAGCAAGCCCCCATCCCGTTACGTATCAGAGCACCTAGACACCAACTGAGGAGTCCACTCACGAACGCCTCTAATCTTTATTACCTGCACATTACCCACGGTCGAGGCAACATATACGCAGAAGGGGTGAGATTTCATAATCAATACATTAAGAATATAATCCAATAAAATGCATTTAACAACTTAAACATTAATAACATATCAACAATTAACAATTAGCATAATTTTTCATCACAAATCATAATCAACTTAACACTCAACTTGACGGCACAACTCATCCTTAACCATGCAACTCTATCGACTCAACAACAACTTAACAACACGACTCATCTTTGACCATGCAACTCTATCAACTCGACAACATCTTGACAACTTAAACATCATGAACCTCTTGATATGCAAATGCATGTGGTACCAATCAACAACAAAATGAGCATAATAGGCTTCTTCAACGTGTGAGCACAAAGGCTGCCGGGCCTAAAGCCCCCAACTTTAATGAGCACAAAGGCTGCCGGGCCTAAAGCCCCCAACTTTAATGAGCACAAAGGCTGCCGGGCCTAAAGCCCCCAACTTTAATGAGCACAAAGGCTGCCGGGCCTAAAGCCCCCAACTTTAATGAGTATGCAATGAACTCAACTTCCAACAACTTAGACAACGACGTGTACAACTCATACGACTCATAATCATGGACAACTTCTTAAAATTCCAACAACATAGACCGACTCATGCGACCTCAAAACACTAACAGTCGTCAACAGAAAACAGCAGCAACATACAACAATTAACAACGCTTGAATGTGTTAACATTCACATAAAGAATTAATTACATCAATATAAATATCATAAAACATCATTATAGCATTCATGCAGCAACACCTCTAATTTCAGTCACCATAACAGACTTCTGGAGCTTATGAAAACATCCTAAACAGCTCTCTAACTTACTTCTAAGGTCATCTCAAGACTACACGTGCGAAAGGATCGCATCGGGACAGTTTTGGGCAACTAACAGCCTAACTCGCAGTGGCGAGTAACTTTGCTCGCAATGGCGAGCAAAGCGCACATTCTGGGATTCCTAAGGTCCTGCTCGCAATGGCGAGCTATCCTGCTCGCAATGGCGAGTGTTTGGGTACTCGCAGTTGCGAGTTGTTTTGTTCGCAATGGCGAGCGATGGCTCCTAGCTCGCAATTGCGAGTGTTCTTGCTCGCAGGTGCGAGCGATGAATGTCAGTACGGCCAGAAACCTAAAAATCTCAACTTTTCACCTATTCTCATGTTTCTTTCATCCAATTAGCATCTAATTATCATCCTAGGCAATATCTAAGGTCTGTACACTAATTTTGCATCATTCTAACATCTTTTCATGGTTCAATCATCAAAATCGATCTTAACCCTAATTCCCAATTCTCACCAAAACTTAACCTAATCATGTTAAATTCATTCTACAGAATTACACCCTTAATAATATTGAAAATTAGTCTCACCCTTACCTGATAATAGCAGAATCGCAGCCCTCCTTTGGTTCTTCTCTCTTTCTGACTTTTCTCCAAAAACGTACGTACTACTTTTCCTAACTTATGTCTGTCTATTTATTTCTCCTTTTTACTCTTCTCACTACTAATTGCTCATCTCACCACGCAGCCCAATCTTTAATATTTTTATTTTATTTCTCATATCTTATTTTATTTATTAATAAAATAAGTCACACCAACATAACAACTTCACAACATCAATATACTTCACGTCATTCTAGAAAATCACATAATTTATCTATAAATCATGCAAACTATTTAAATTCTTAAATCATATAAATATATATATAAATAAATATATAAATCCTCATTGAATTAAGTAAATAATTAAGACGGGCGTTACAGTTGATCAATCAAAAGTTGAGGCGGTTCAAAATTGGGCAAGGCCAAAGAATGTTTCTGAGGTTCGGAGCTTTTTGGGACTAGCAGGATATTATCGACGGTTCATCATGCAGTTTTCTCAAATCGCTTTGCCTTTAACTCGACTCACGAGGAAAGAGGTACCTTTTGTGTGGGATGAGGAATGTGAAAGGAGTTTTAGGACGCTGAAGAAGAAGTTGACTCAAGCTCCTGTGTTGACAATTCCAGATCCAGAAAAGAAATATGTGGTATTTTGTGATGCATCGTCTAAGGGACTCGGAGGAGTACTTATGCAAGAAAACAATGTAGTAGCTTATGCATCTAGACAAATCAAGACGCATGAAGCAAATTATCCCGCTCATGATTTAGAGTTGGCTGCTATAATCTTCGTTTTGAAGATATGGAGGCATCACCTTTATGGAACGCATTTTGAATTGTTTAGTGATCACAAGAGTCTGAAATATTTATTTGATCAGAGGGATTTGAATATGAGGCAGAGGCGTTGGATGGAGTACCTCAAGGACTTCGACTTTGATTTGAAATATCATCCAGGAAAGGCCAATGTTGTAGCGGATGCTTTGAGTCGTAAGGCCATAGTTCAAGCCGAAGTTATGATGCACACTTGTAAGATGTATGAAAACGTTCGTGATCTTAACCTTGGAGTTACTGATGTCGGTGATGGTATTTGTTTGTATAATTTGGAAGTCTCGTGTGACTTGCGATCAAGAATCGTACAAGCACAAAGTGATGATTTGGAACTTCGGAAACGAAGTGGTTACCCAGAATTCTCTATGGCTACAGATGGAGCAATTTTGTATGAAGGAAGATTATGTGTTCCAAATGATCAAGAGCTTAGAAGATTGATTTTGGAAGAAGCTCATAAAAGCAGTTTTTCAATTCACCCTGGTACAACTAAGATGTATCAAGATTTAAAGAAAGAGTATTGGTGGCCCGGTATGAAAAAGGATATTGCTGAATTTGTAGCTCGGTGTATTGTATGTCAACAAGTCAAGATAGAACATCAGAGACCGGCTGGTATGTTACAATCACTAGAGATTCCCCAGTGGAAATGGGAGCACATTACCATGGATTTTGTAGGAGGATTACCCCGTACTCAAAGAGGTCATGATTCGATTTGGGTAATTGTGGATCGGCTAACCAAGTCAGCTCATTTCTTACCGGTAAGGTCTACCTACAAGACATCACAATATGCAGATTTGTTTATTTCCGAGATTGTCAAGCTACACGGTGTTCCTGTGAGTATCGTATCAGATAGGGATCCAATCTTCACTTCGCATTTTTGGAGGGCTTTTAATAAATCCTTAGGGACTAAATTGAAACTAAGCACGTCACATCATCCGCAAACTGATGGTCAATCAGAAAGGACTATCCAAACCTTAGAAGATATGTTACGTGCTTGTGTTTTGGAAGATGGAGGAAGTTGGAACCATCATCTACCTCTGATAGAATTTTCCTACAACAATAGCTATCATGCAAGTATCGGAATGGCACCATATGAAGCTTTGTATGGTAGGAAGTGTAGGACCCCATTGTGTTGGGCTGAGGTTGGAGACAAAAGCATCCTTGGACCAGAGATCATTCAAGAAACGACTTTGAAGATTAAGTCAATTCAAGAGAAAATGAAAATAGCTCAAAGTCGTCAGAAAAGCTATGCGGATCAGAGGCGGAGACCTTTGGAGTTTAATGAAGGTGATCATGTGTTTCTAAAAGTTACGCCTAAGCTGGGTTTGAGAGGTGTTTTTAGAACCAAGAAATTAAGTCCTAGATATGTGGGACCGTTTTTGATACTCAGGCGTATTGGACCAGTAGCTTATCAGTTGGCTCTACCTCCAGCTATGTCGGGATTGCATGATGTATTCCATGTGTCGCAACTGAAGAAGTATGTTCCAGATCTCTTCCAGCCAGTTGAATTAGACTCTATAGAGTTAAGATCAGATTTGACGTTTCAGCCGGAACCAGAGGGTGTAGTAGATCGTGACGTCAAATCTCTCAGGAACAAAGAGATTCCCATAGTGAAGGTTGTATGGAAAGGATCTCCAGATGGTGAAGCAACATGGGAACTTGAATCAGAGATGTTGAGGCAGTATCCATATTTATTTTCAGGTAAATTTCAAATTTCGAGGACGAAATTTTTTTAAGGGGGGTAGGATGTAATATCCCACTTTTATGATATGAAGAATTACTTGTTAACGATAGATTAAACGCGGTTAAGACTAAGGGTAAAATGGTAATTTCTCTTGGAGGGGCTATTTAAGGATTTTTGGTTCAAGAATTTCATAATTTTTTACCATTTTCTCTCTCTAGGGTAAAGAATCAAATTCTTCTCTCCCTTCTCTCTAGGAAATCGGTTCCCTCTTTCTCTCACTCTACACAATCTTTGATTTCATCTTCCTTCTTGTGTTAATCAAACCAAGGATGGCTAGGGTTTATGGTTTTGGTTAGTGGCATGTTCAAACAATCTTCTCTTTTCTTCTCTACTCATCTTCTACTCAAGATCCTCTTTTAATCTTCACTCAAACCTTCAAGAAGTTAGTTTTGAAGCAAGGCTAGGGTTTGGTACTTGTTGGTGACAAGTTGGAAGGAAGCTTCAACAACATCCATCTCTTCTCAAGGGTTTTGGACTTAGGGTTTGCTGTCAAGGTTTCCAAGTTGTGGTCTAGATTTGAAGATATTTTAAGGTGAGTTCTAGAGTAGTTCCATTCCATGGGATGAGTGTTAAAGCTTGCAAGAAAACTATATATTTTTCTAGGGTTAATGTATAGGAAAGTTACCCCTTTTATGCCATGCATCTTATACTTGTGAATACTTGCATAATAGCTGATTTACAGGTTCTATATGACTTCTAGTACTATGGTATGCCTTGGGATGCCTTGCTTTGAGGTTTTTGGGTGAAAAATGTCATTTTTACATGTTCTGAACTGTCCTAACTCGCCACGGCGAGCTATTACTCGCCACGGCGAGCAAGAACTCCGAAAGGGGGGTTCCACTCGCCCCCAACTCGCCTAGGCGAGTAGCTACTCGCCTCCCACACCATTTTACTCGCCATGGCGAGCAGGCAATGGGGGAGACTCCTTGTCTTGTTCGTCATGGGTGGTTAGGGCGTACGCGGGTGGTTCTCTCCGAGCAATTCTTGAAATTGTAACCCCTCAATTCAAGACACCAAGGCATAGTTTCCAAAAGAATGTTTCTTGAACGTTAAGCAAGTATTCATTATGCATAAATGAGCATGGTATACGAGGGAGTTTATTAGATAAGTTGAATGGGCATTATGAAATAGTGAAGTAGGAAATGGAACTAGAGCCTCGACGTAGATGTCGAGAACTAGGATGTAGATCATGATTAATTATGTCAAGGGTAATGAATGTCTTTTATGCTTATGAGTTCATATGTATTACCCTAAGGATCGATCAAGGATCCGGGTTAAAGGGATTTAACTCAAGTGGTTATAGATTAATCATTCATGTATGCATAAGTTTATGACTAATATGAGTTGTAGGTGTTCGTGTCTCTCGTTATCCACGTTAGGGGGATGCGAGAGGTTCTCGACCTAAGGGGAACGGTTCAAGCCGCAAGGGACCCGCACGACACTGAGGGAGTCCGATGTACGTACATCGGTCACGTATGGGAGTGTACTCGGGGTTACTCCACCCGGGACTCTCCGTAAAACGAACCAAGATTATGTTTGATTGTTCAACCCTAACATAATGATATAATGAATGTATTCATGCATGATTATGATATGATGATAGATATGAGCAAGATATTAAGGATTGCCAAGGACGTTCCTAGGTTACCCTATTCGTCCGGTATAGGTTGTGCCATGATTTAATTCATGTTTAGGCTTCGATACATTTAGTGTATCTTAGCAAAGCGGTTCTAGGAACCCTTAACCGCCGTGGCACGTATGTTGTTAGTAAGCCTATAACAAATAGGAAAGACCTAAGACGGGCTATAGCATGCACGACCGTCAAAGGTACAAGTCCACACACGTATAATCAACCGGCAGGTTGTAAAGTAGACACGTGATAACCATAGGATATCCCCGAGGTTATCACTAGCCTAGGGCTAGGAGGAGCTCACTGAGACATTATGTCTCACCCAACTCCTTATTTGTTCAGGTTCACAGGTTGCGCAAGGAAAAGGTAAAGAAAAAGTCTTGGATTGATCGTGGCTTCATGGAATCGTCTTGCTGTAAAATAGAGATGTATATGTTATATTATAAGATGTGTTTTTATGGGTCTCGTAGTTACCCTATGTGTGTTAAACCTTTTTGGTGTAATAATGTAACATAGTAGCTTTGGATGGTGTTGTAACCGAACTTCCGGCTTGATGTCGTGTCTTGTATTTGTATAATTAATGTATCCAATGCCAGTTTAACGCTTATTTGAATATTCTAGACACTTTCAAATTTAGGCGTTACACAACCGTACCGTCATCGGTTGGAGAATGTGTATAGACTACCGGAGGTTGAATACCGCAACAAGGAAGGACCACTTTCCGTTACCATTCATGGATCAAATGATTGAGAGGTTGGCTGGCCAAGCCTTTTATTGCTTTTTGGATGGGTATTCAGGGTACAATCAGATTGCGGTGGCTCCGGAAGATCAAGAGAAGACTGTCTTCACTTGTCCATTTGGTGTGTTTGCTTATAGGAGGATGCCCTTTGGGCTGTGTAATGCGCCGGCGACCTTTCAAAGGTGTATGCTCTCCATCTTCTCTGACATGATAGAGAAGAACATTGAGGTATTTATGGACGACTTTTCTGTGTTTGGTAAGTCTTTTGATCAATGCTTGTTTCACCTAGATGCTGTCCTTAAACGATGCACCGAAACTAACCTTGTTTTAAACTGGGAAAAATGTCATTTTATGGTGACTGAAGGAATAGTTTTGGGGCAAAAAATAAGTTCTAAAGGCATAGAGGTGGATCAAGCTAAGATAGATGTGATAGAGAAACTTCCCCCACCTTTTAATGTTAAGGGAGTTAGGAGTTTCTTGGGGCATGCCGGTTTCTATCGGCGTTTCATAAAAGATTTTTCTAAAATTTCAAAGCCCCTCTGTAACCTCTTGGTCAAAGAAAATGAGTTTAATTTTGATTCTTAATGTTTAAATGCTTTTTCTTTGATTAAAACCAAGTTGGTGACTGCACCAATAATCATTGCACTCGATTGGGATTTACCTTTTGAACTTATGTGTGATGCAAGTGATTATGCTGTTGGTGCAGTCCTAGGCCAACGAAAGAACAAATTTTTCCATGCAATTTACTATGCAAGCAAGGTTTTAAATGAAAATCAAATTAACTATTCCACAACTGAAAAGGAGTTGCTTGCGGTAATCTTTGCATTGGAAAAGTTTCGTTCTTATCTAATAGGCTCCAAAGTCATTGTTTTTACAGATCATACAGCTCTAAAATATCTCTTGACCAAAGGGGATTTAAAGCCTCAGTTGTTGAGGTGGATCCTTTTGTTGCAAGAGTTTGATCTTGAGATTCGTGACAAGAAGGGAGTAGAGAATGTGGTAGCTGATCACCTCTCAAGGCTGGAAAATGATGAGGTGACAAAGAAAGAGAAGGCCATCAAGGCCGAGTTTCCTGATGAAAAGTTGTTTGCTAATAGAGAAAGGCCCTGGTTTGCTGATATTGCGAACTTTAAGGCCGGTAACATAGTTCCTGATGACATGAGTTATCATCAGAGGAAAAAGTTCTTCAAAGATGCAAACCACTATGTGTGGGATGACCCTTATCTATTTAAGTTAGGCACTGACGGTTTGATAAGACGTTGTGTTGCAGGTGAGGAAGCTCAGAGTATCATGTGGCACTGCCATAGCTCAGCTTATGGGGGCCACCATAGTGGAGAAAGAACCGCTGCAATAATTTTACAAAGTGGATTCTGGTGGCCCACCCTTTTCAAGGATTGCCACGACTTTGTTGCACGGTGTGACAAATGCCAAAGGACAGGTAACATCTCTAAGAGGAATGAAATGCCCCTTTCAGGAATCATTGAAGTTGAACCATTTGATTGTTGGGGCATCGACTTTATGGGACCGTTCCCTTCCTCTTACTATTTTCTCCATATTCTTGTTTGTGTTGATTATGTCACAAAATGGGTTGAAGCGATACCATGTGTTGCTAATGATGCCAAGACTGTTGTTAACTTCTTGCAGAAGAACATTTTCACTAGGTTTGGAACACCTAGAGTCTTGATCAGTGATGGGGGGAGGCACTTTTGCATTAATTTTCTTGAAAATTTGCTCAAAAAGTATAATACCAGGCACAAAGTTGCAACTCCTTATCACCCACAAACAAGTGGTCAAGCAGAGGTTTCAAACCGACAGTTGAAACAAATACTAGAGAAGACAGTTGCGTCGAATAGGAAAAATTGGTCTAAAAAATTAGATGACGCACTGTGGGCATATAGGACAGCCTTTAAAACTCATCTAGGGCTTTCACCTTATCAGTTAGTCTATGAGAAGGCATGTCATCTTCCAGTCGAGCTAGAACATAAAGCATACTGGGTTAAGGCCTTAAATTTTGATCAGGTAGCCGCTGGTAAGAAAAGACTCTTGAAACTTAATGAACTTGAGGAGATGAGGCTTAGAGCGTATGAAAATGCGCTCATCTATAAAGCCAGGACTAAAAGGTATCATGACAAAAACTTAGTATCTAGGGATATTAACTCTGGGCAACTAGTTTTGTTGTATAATTCAAGGTTGAAGCTGCTTCCTGGAAAGCTCAAATCAAAGTGGTCTGGACCGTTTGTGGTAAAAAGTGTGTCACCTCATGGAGCTATTGAGTTGATGACACCTGAAGGTGACCGAAGTTACAAGGTGAATGGGCAGTGAGTTAAGCCATATCTGGGTGGCGACCTACCGAAGGCAAGGGTAGGACTTATTCTGACGGACCTCTAAGGGTCGTCGACAGTCAAGCTAGTGACGGTAAAGAAGCTCTTGGTGGGAGGCAACCCACATTTTTTGATATTTCAAGTAGTATTTCTTAGTTTTATTGCTTTCAAAAAAATCAAAAACACAAAAAGATTTCAGCTGAAATGAACAGAGGAACAAAAATTTTCAAGTCCAATACTGGGCAAAATCGTGACACGTTTTGGGCAAAATGTGACACGATTTTGCCTCACCTCTGAAGCTCTTCAAAAAATTTCTAAGGCAAAAATTGGGTGCCCATTCGACATTTCTAAAAATGTGTCACGATACTGAAATCGTGACACGATTTTAGTACCCAAAATTTTAAAGTCAAATTTTGGTAGCATTCGACAATGGCAAATCGTAACACGTTGGCCAAAACGTGGCATGATTTCTAGGAAAGAAAATTTTTCAAACGAGCAATCGTGACGCGTTTTAGCCCAAACGTGACACGTTTTTTGGTGGTTTCAAAATTTTACCGTTACAAAACACAATCGTGGCACGTTTTTGGCCAAACGTGACACAATTTTCCCAGCCTATAAATAAACCAAGCACGATTTTCATTCTATTCACTTTCAAAAGTAGCCAAACTCTGTCAAAATATTCCCAGAACCCTAACCTACGAACTTCTAACCCTTCTCTACAAAAAATTTCATCTTTTCATCTTCCAATCACCAAACCATCATCATCTACCTTCATTGTCACCCACAAACAACCAAACTTCATCGTATTCATCATCTCCATTACAAACCCTAACCTTCACAAACCCTAATATCTAACCCTAAACATGGTTGAGACACTCAATAAAGGCAAATCACAAGCACCAACCCAACCATCAAAAAAGGCCAAGACCACCCCCAAACGAAAACAACCCGTCAAACCTAACCCTAACACCGCACCACCACCGTCTGTAAACCACCGATTTTACAACAATGCTGCCCGAGACCGTTTCAAGGACATGCGTGGCTATAGAGTGATCCCCGAAAGAGGGTTTGATTTCACTAAACTCATATCCAACCCAGAGTTCCACCAAGTCATCACTGAGAGAGGGTGGGAGTCCCTTGTGAGCATGATCTTTGAGCAGGCCAATAAGACGGTGGGGATAGAATTCTATGCCAATGCTAGGTTCATGGGAGGAAGTATGTGTCTTATGTGAGGGGGAAGGAGATTGACTATAGCCCAGAGAGGATCAATCAGTTGCTAGAGATTGTTCCACCGGAGGAGTGTGATGTGAAGAGGAGGATGGAGGAGTGCAAGAACTGGGATGATGAGAGGTGGGAAGAATTATTGCTGCAGATTTGTGTAGAGGGTGCGAACTGGCATGGAGGGTCGCACATGCTGTTGAGGGCTGACTTCAAGCCCTATGCTAAGGCGTGGGCATCTTTTGTGGTGCAAACCTTGGAGGGCACCTCCTGTACTTCAGAGATTCCACTGCCCCACTTGCTTACTTTGTCTGCTATTCTAGATGGTGCACCCATCAATGTTGGTGAGTTGATTGCCAATAATATATATATGTTTGCTTCAGGTAATAAGAAGGCGCTCCCTTACTTGAGCCTTATCAATTGGCTTTGTAAGGAGGAGGAGTGCGATTTGTTTGGGAATGATTTGAGTGCAGCAATGATGAAGCCGATCAATGACACCTACATGGATGGCTTTGTCAAGGACTACCATGAGCACTTGCATGCTATTCAGTTTGCAGAGGCAGCAACAGCAGGACAACCACAACCACCGCCACCACATCAGTCTCAGCCACCACCACAGAGTCAGACATTTGCTGGAGAGGGGAGCAGTCAGCAGGTTGCCTATGCACCTATCCATCCTATGATGCTGGACTACATGTTCAGCCATGCTAATTGGATGAATGAGGTGTCAGATCAGGAGTATTGGAACCGTCCTAGGTTTGGTCAGGAGTT
This sequence comes from Medicago sativa, assembly GCF_051527215.1. Taxonomy (NCBI): domain Eukaryota; kingdom Viridiplantae; phylum Streptophyta; class Magnoliopsida; order Fabales; family Fabaceae; genus Medicago; species Medicago sativa. The sequence goes on along the minus strand of NC_140755.1, from coordinate 7,963,208 downwards.
CACTGAGGCGGTCTGCCTCAACAGGAAAAAGATGACAGGCTCTTTTGAGAGCTTTGATGGGTCCGAGGAGGCCATGGACCACTATTTTGATGTCACCAGAGGTCGAGCTCAGGCTAGAGAGCAGGAGATCAGAGCTGACTTTGCTGCTGGTGGCGCCCAGTCTAGGCGTCACTTTGGGGAGGACACTTATGCAGAGGAGAACCCCAACACTTGGATTCCGGAGGATCAGATGCAGGATTGAGTGGACTACTGATGGTCCACCTTTTGTTATTTTTCTGTTTTTGTTTCAGCACTTTGGTTTTGTACTTTAATTATTATGTTCGAACAATTTTACTTGTTTTCATTAAGTTTAACTCAGTTGTACCCCCCGTTTATGTAATTGTTCCTGCACTTGTTTATTATTGATGAATTTGCTTGTTTAGTTGACTTTTTACAGTTTGGTAACAAATGTTTGTTCAAGTGGTATTCCAAAAGTTCAAAAGGAGGAGTGACTTGTGTTTCAAAGGCGAAGTGTACGACGTTAAAGATAGGTAGTCACAACTCCCAGATATCATAACTGTAAGGATTCATGGCCAAATTTTATTTTTCCAATTTACTTATATAGAGTGTTCCATGCATATACATTTATAGAACTTGCGATTTTTCTCTACTGTTGATTGATCTTTGTCATTAGCACACTGAGGCAAAAGTGCTTGGTCCTGTGAGCCTTTTGAAGCCTACCTTGATTTTAATTGTTATATTTTATCCTTTTCTTAACCAATTTGAGCCGGTAGGATTAGAACTTTTTGTTCGGTGACAAACTACATTACAAGCTTAGAGACTTTTAGGACTTGTCCAATATTGTTTTTCTGAGTTAGGCATTGTAGAATGTTGCTAAATATTAACTTTGAGGTTGCTATTGGAATTTGCAACCAACTAAGTTAGGGGTGGGGGTACTAGAGAATAAAGAAAGAATTTATCATGAAAAATACACACAAAAATGGCGTATCAAAAAAAAAAAAGAAAATAGAATGAAAATGGGACAAAACATTGAAAATCCGAGTAACTTCGTACTCGATTATCCCAATTGTTATAAATAATCTCTAGTACCCTTGCAAGAATTGTTGTTCCATAAGGAGAATGAATGATGGATTGAATTTTGTGCTTAATTTTCGTAGGAATGACAAACTCAAATTTTGTGCAGCCTACTTATCCAAATATTATCCCACCTTCACCTAAGCCCCATTATAACCCTTAAAGACCTCAAAGTGTGCATTGACATTGATTTTGATTGACGTTTAGAAATTTTTCAACCGTATGGTAATATGTAGATTGCATGTCAACTGTGTGTGAACCCTTTTCATATTGTTGCATGGAGTTGTGAATTGGTGGATGCGTACAAGTCAAACTAGCTCATCTTTAGCTAGTAAGGTGTTGAACTTTTGGGTACTATCGCTTGACCAGGTAATTGTTATTTTACTGTCGATTGTCAGCTTTGTAAGTAAATTTCTTGAGGACAAGGAATGATTTAAGTTTGGGGTTGTGATGACATCTTGTCATTACGTAATTTTCTATGTATTTTGATCACAAAATGGAGTTCACAAGGAGACTTATGCAGCAAAAAGAGCAGAAAAACTGCAGAACACGCAAAAAGGAAAACGTGTCATGATTTGTTAAAAACGTGACACGATTTGGTGAAGACCAGAAACTTGGGATCGACATTAAGGTAAACGTGTCACGATTGGTAAAACGTGACACAATTTTGAGAAACCCTAATTCAGTTTCTTGCTCTACAAGGTTAAAATGTGTCACGATTTACTTAAAACGTGACATGATTTGGGCGATATTCTGTGCCTATTTAAGCTGAAGTCTATTCCAAAAACAAGGGTTACGAATTGAAGAGAGCAAAGTGCGATTTTGAGACTACAAGATGGCCAAGGAGGACGATTTCTTCATCCTTCCATCAGTTTATGTATGTTTTAATTCCTCTAATGATTATGTTATTTGTAAACACCATTATGAGTAGCTAAATCCATTAGAGGTTAGGTCTAAGATGATTCTTTGTAACCCTAATTGATACATGATGCTGTGAAACTCTATTTATTGTGAATGATTATTTAGTTTTTTATTCAATTCAATTGTTCTTAATGCTTTTTATATCCTGATCAAATATAAATATGATTTTGTGAGAACGAATGACTACTGACCATTGCTTTCGACTTAGACCTAATTGAATTGTTCTAATAAACATGGTTAGTCTAGGAATAGATAATCGTTTGTTAGTGATATTAGGTTAACGTACTTAAACCTTCAAGGATTATTAGATCACCTAAGGAATTAGGGGATGTAGTTTGAGAAGAGGATCCTAACTCAAGGGATTGATTAGGACTATTTTGTTAACTATCGTGGGACTAGAAAATCATTCATAAGAATAGGTGCAGCATACTAATTAGGGGAACATAGATGATTCGAAAGACCTAAACTCATCTCTGTCTAATTCTTTAAAACCATCTTAATTTTCTGTCGTTACTTTTATGCAATCAAACCAAAACTATTGCCTAGTGGCAACCAAAAATAACTTTTTTACATCCTAAGTTCCAACGTAATTAAATTATTGAGATTAAAAACAGTCCTCGTGGGATCAATATTTTTACTACTTCGATAGTTTTTGGTACACTTGCCAAACTTCTATCAATGCCCAAGGCACCTGCAAGATGCCCAAGGCGCATGGCAGTTTGTTGCCATGCCGAAGGCGCATCCTAGATGCCGAAGGCGCAAGGTTGCTGCTTCCCGGGCCAAGTTTCTCCGATTTTTGTCGTTTTTAGGTCTTTGTCTTCAAATAACTTGCCTCGGAACATTGGAACATAATTCCTCCATATGTAAAGTCTCTTGAGGCCTCTTGAATCTTCATTCTTGGTCTTCCCAAAGTCTTGAATATTCTTCAGATGTTCTTGATTTTCCGATTTGCATGATTTCTTCGTGAATTAATTCAAAAACCCCTTAAAATTGCTATATTTCGGGAAAATTAGAATTACAGATTCAAATATAGAAAACTTTACAAAAGTTCCGAAATCATAAGCAATCGTTCTAATACTCTTTCTTTTTGCTGCTAAAACCTACTGAAAATGACTGAAAAACATGCTAAGAATAATGTAAGATGACCTGTCATCAAAGGGGAGCAAGATGAATTGATGGACTCACACTTGAGGGGGAGTGTTGCGTGCAAGTGTGAGTTATATGTCCCACATCGGATAGAAAACTGGAGGTTGGACACTTTATAAGTGAGAGGGCCCATAAACCCATTGCCTTAAGGTTTTGGGTAAGGGTTTGGCGTCTCTCTCACTTATGTGGTTGTTCTAGCCTCGATGTGGACGGTCCCCCGAGCTCATTAAGTGACCCAACAATATCTACCCTTTAAAATGTGGTTGTTCTAGCCTCGATGTGGACGGTCCCCCGAGCTCATTAAGTGACCCAACAATATCTACCCTTTAAAATGGAAATGCAAATGATCTACCCTTTAAAATGGAAATGCAAATGATCAATCTACCCTTTTTTGAATCTACCATGAGTAAAGTTTGTTTAGAGGATATAGGGGAGGGTTTAGTAAAGATAGGTAGTTCTACAAATAAAGATTAATTTACTAGACTTTTTTTTTTTGAGAAAATTAATTAACTAGACTTGTTCTTTTCTTACATGTCTGTTGATCAAAAATAAAAAATAATACTTCTACTTAATTAAAATATTCAATATTATATTTAGAACGATCTCAACATCAATTCTTCAAAAAAAAAAATGATCTCAACATCAAAAGTATCAGCATATTAATAGTACTTGATCATATCAGTAAGATCAAACTTGTTTTTGTCATTTTTTTTTTTGGGGGAATAGTGTTTGTCAACTGTCAGCCAATAACTTCAATCATTAAATTGCCAATACTACATAAGCTTATTTACATGCAACCCTACCTCCTCACAGGGGCGGATCCATTCACAGTTATTTTGATTCCATATTTTTCATATTTTGATTCCATATTTTTCATGAGTGGCTAAAATCCCACATCCAACTTCCATATTTTTTTTATTATAAATAGGGATAATAGTTATTTTGATTCCAATACTATCCAGTTAATGTATGCATTTGTTTAAATTATTGCAACGTTTTTCATGGTTGTAGTTGTCGAATTTTGTTTTTATGAATATTTAAGTTTGGTGGATTTGAAATTGTTGTGAGTTCTATGTGTTTGTGAAATTGCTTGAATGAGCAAAGACAGAAGCAATTCCAATATTTTAGAGAGGGGTGCTTTCTATGAAGTATATTGAAGAAAATTCACTATCCAAAGGAGATCGAAAATATTTGAAGAAAGAAACTTAATGCAATTTGTACATCTCTGCAAGAGTTAGGAATTAAATTTGAAGTTTGAGTCTATTGGTAGCCTTAGATAACCATCTTAATTAGCACAAGCCTCTGTTATTTTACTTTCAACTTTAAGATGCCTGATTCACTGCAACTTGCAAGTATCCTTTGTTTTTCTTTGTTGAACTGGTACCAATTTGCCTCTGTTGGCAAAAAAATTAAAAATTATACATTAAGATAAGGTTGTTTTATTCTTGATTTGTTTCTCTGTAAGAGCACATTAGCATTATTCCAACGGATTTGTTTTTATGTTTTGTAAGAGCCTTAGATTACTTTGGTTGTAACTTTCCTCGATGTATTGTATTTCAGTACACTTGATTAGAAGCTTAAACGAAGAGAGCAAAGCCAAGTAATTGATGCATGGCACTCATAAGCCAATCAAAATAAAAAATGATAATGCCTATCAGAAGATCATCATCTCAGTTTTCAAAACAAAGGAGTAAAAATAGGAAAGTAGTCCCATTAGGTTCTTTAAATAAGATTGAACGTTAATCTTGAATATGGAGCTGAAAATACCACTGGATGCTTAAGGAAAGCATTGGCACGTGAATGTGAGGGATGAGATGACTCAATGTTATCTATGTTATAAAACTGAATATGAATGTTATTAAAAAATGACCTTATTTTTGTAAGAAAAAAATATTCAAACTTTTTTTTCGAGTATGTGGTTGCTGTGATTAGTTTACAGGGCATGCTGAAACTTTAGAGTTGGTGTATAAAGTTCTGTGAAGCCTTTCATGGTGCACTTAATCCTAATTAATTTCATTCAATATTTTTATTGACCGAGCATGGCTCGACCACTCTCATATCTTCTCTTAACTCTCCTCTCTTTCTTTCTATAAAACTATTTTGCCTATTGGTTGTAATAATTAACAAACGTATGATCAAATTGAACAATCTTAACTTTCCACTCTTTCTTTCTATTAAAACTACTTTGAGACTTTCAAATCACAAGCCGAAATTAAAAGTTGGAGTGTAAGTGATTCTATTACGGAATATAGATTTGAAATTAGGATTATGCAATGAAGCACGGTTGGTTATAACCAGGATGGAAAACATGTGCTCTAAGGAAAGGAGATATCCAAAAGTAATAGAAAGACCTGCCACCAAAAGCATTCTGATGGAGCAGAAGTAGACCCCCGCCATAATAGTACCACCTAGCTTCGCTGCATCGGGATAGTAGTAGCACATATCTTTTTCTAGTGATCGTTATAGGGATAATGAAACCAATGATAGAGTTGACCTAGCCTAGCGACATCCATCCCTTGTCTCCGACCGGGAGATAGAGACTACTTCATGCGCTACTTCAACATCTCCTGCCAAGCCAAGGGGTAGGCCTTTTTTTTCATGACTCCCTTTCGGAAAATGCATTGGCTTTCAATCAAGTTCGAGGATCCATTAAATAAAGCAATAAATGCACGTTACAGACGAAAGGTAGATGTTCATTGGCGAATAAAGAGAATGCAAGCTATGCAAAAATGGATTTCAATCATTTTCTTAGCCCTCAATCTCTTTCTGACACAGGGATGAGCGCTCTAGAAGTGAAATAATGACCCTCGCAGGGTTGATCGGCTACAAAGTTTTTATACTCATTTTATCCATGACGTCTTCTGATGTAGGAATTCATGTTAAGTTTCAACGGGGAAAATTTCCATTAGCTCTTTCATTTGTAACTTTAACATCAATGAAAATATATCTAAAGAAACTTATTTGTGTCTATTACAGTTGATAGGACCCGTGCAGTAGCACGGGTCAAGAGTCTAGTAACTTCAATCATTAAATTGCCAATACTACATAAGCTTATTTACATGCAACCCTACCTCCTCACAGGGGCGGATCCATTCACAGTCCACGTGTGGCTAAAGCCCCACTTCCAACTTCCATATTTTTTTTTATTATAAATAGGGATAATAGTTATTTTGCTTCCTGAATGTGTAACGAGTAGTCACAATAGTCTTTCAATGTATTAAAATTTGAAAATAGTCTCTGACTTTACTTTATTAGTCAAAATAGTCTTTGAAGTGACAATAAGTAAGTATATTGAAGGACTAATATGACAATATTAACAAATTATTTTAATGTTAGGGACTATTTTGATTAACAAAGTGCACAATCAAGGACTATTTTAAAATTTTGATACATTGAGGGACTATTATGGTTACTCCATACACATTCAAAGACCAAAATAATTATTACCCATTATAAATAAAACACAGTATGTCAAGAATAAGAATAACAAGTAAACAACCTTGTGCAAAACTTGTGGAAACAAACAAAGGTGACATATATGCTATAATTCATAAGATTTTGAAGTTGGCTTTTCTTTTGTCGAATACCACAAATGTTTGTTAGATTTTAGCCCCACATGTATCAAATGTCTGGATCCGCCCCTGGCTCCTCAAGTCCCCCATGTGACTGTTGTACTATCTTTGCACTAGAGAACACCTAGCAATGAAGGCAGGACAAAGTTCCAAGAAAAGCATTATAGAGCCCTCAAGCCTTGGAACATCAAGCAGATATATGTATTGTCAGTTTTGTCGAGCCGTAGGATATTAACACAGGGTTTGAGAATATTCTTGAAAAAAAAATTACAGAAGATCATCAACAACTCCTCAAGTCCCTCATGTGACTGTATATTTGAATATAAAATATTTATTGTATAAATTATTACTTCCTCCGTCATATCTTAACTGAGCCATTTGCAAAAAAATATTGTCCCAAAAAAATTGACTCATTTCACTTTTCAATACAATAATAATTATTTTTTTCAATTATAACTCTAATTAATACTACTTTCATTACTCTCAATTCAATATATTCTACTACTTGCATTTATGATAAAGATTACAATGTATGATTTCTTTAATCTTTGTAATCATACATTGTAATCTTTATCAACATAGTGGAAGTCCGTGATAGAGCGTTTTCTATCATAAAGAGTGGATGTATCCTTAGCGATGACGAAAAAGGGAAACCACTATAAATCACAGTGTCTCTGTCCCTTATCTCTTTTACATTCCTTTAGGATTTTGATATACGAATGAGTTAATTGAGTAATTACCAAGTTATATTTCAGAGTGGATGTTGAAATATGTTGATGAAGTCATGTGAAAAACATAACTCAGCATATTGAAGTCCAAGTTCCATGGAAGGAGAGGAAAGTAGAAGCAGATACAAATTTGTTAAAGCTCGCATCTATTAATTTTACTCAACTTTACATACATGTTTTATCTTGTCTAAATGGCTAAACTTTTTAGCTTCATCATGTCTAAAAAAAATGTGAATGCTTTTAAAGAAATGGTAGGTTGCACATTTAAGTGTTAAAATGAAGATTTAAATGACTATGTTTTCTACGGACGTCGCTACACTTTAGCTTTGCCTAGTGAATTTGGGAAAAACAAAAGTTTCCCCTCTGAGTTATATTTGCAAAATCTTACAACCACCACATTTACTCACATTGAAAAACACACACACACACACCACTTCTATCTTACATAACCAACCTTTTTTTACACAAATTTCACAAACCCAAATACATGATTTTCAAAATTTTCAACTTAATGGGTAATGATTCGATGCGCGCTAGAAATAAGGAAAACACATTAACCATCAATCGCACATAATGTGAATTCGGCCTGTGCAAATTCTCTAGGCAACTTTAGCTTGCCTAGCGAATCAAGAAAAAAACTGTGAAATCTGTTTTAGCGAATTGTAATGCACTTGGCTACTAACTGTTGGTATAGTTGCTTGATTTAATTTGTATGCAAGGAAGAACATTTGCAAATTAGATGCCTTTTTGATACTGAAATTGAAAAGACTGCAAGGAAAATCTGATGCCAAATAAGGTGAAGGAACCTCACCAATCACCGCATAAAAACTAACCAATATGGTCAGATGGAAATGAAGAAGAAAGCACAAGTACAAATAAGGATGAGACAATGAGTTCAGATTGAGGATTAGGAAATAAAGCGGGACATATGAAAATGAAAGCTCACAATTTACTGAGTGATATTTTTTAAACTCTCTCGGTCGTTATTTTCTTTCAATTACAGTTTGTTGCTCATTTGCTCTTTCAGTTAATTTATTAAATACATGTTCATGTTATACTTCATGTTCATTATGATATGGTTATGATATTTTCAAATTGAAAAGCAAGGTTTAGAGTGTGAACAAAGTTCATTTTATGGTGCGTTTGTTTTCAAATCTATCATTGAATGCTTGAATGATTCAAAGCTTGAACATCTAAGGATTCAAAGTGAAATCAGCAGGAAATACATGATGATGATGATATAAATTTGAAAGGATTGTGCAAATTCAAGGAACATGTTTACCGATTTTTCTAGAATGATGGATTGAATGTGAAATAATTCGCACATTTCACAAAGTCAAGTCATGCGTTGCTCCACATTGGTTTTTACTATATACACAGGAGACCGACATTACTTTGTTTTAAATCCTCCGCTTTATGTTTAATTTTGCAATTATTTTGGATTTTATAAATGCATAGAAAGGATCAAGGCATATTTTTGAACTTAAGTACAACTACTGACCAAAAATAGCCTTCCTTGTGAGTGAGTGAGTATTTGATCACACCTTTAAGACCAAATTGCAAAATCTGTATCACTTATGTACTGCCACATTTTTTAAGCATACATTATGTGCTTACTGAAATTTCCCTGATGTCCAAATACAATTACAAAACTGAACCATCAACCAGATTTTTATTTTTTTTTGTAAATAAAACCTTGAACCATCATGATATTGTGTCCATTGTCTTACGATGGAGGATCAATCAATTAAGATATGATTTTATTCAAGTTGGGGAGAGATAAGTAGCTTACTTTCATCTCAAGTAACTAGGTGAAATTTCAAATACTATCTTGACAACATTTGAAAATGAAAAGGAAAAGAAAAAGAAAAGAGAAAAATTGAAAAACAAATGAAAAATAAAAATATATAATAAATTGTCAAGAATAATTTTGATTACATAATTCTCATAATTATGTAAGCTCATGTATAAAAGAATTATGTGATACTATTCAAACACACGATTTTAGCAAATGTTTCACATTCTTTATTGATCCTACGTAAAAGTTATTCTTTTCCCTGTATTATCATGAAAGGTTAAAACAGTGATGAACTTTATTTTGAAGGAAAAAGTACACAGGAAAGGACAAATTTTATGGATATACTCAAGAGGCATTTATTAAGTTTGCTAATTCCATGAATGGTTTTTCAAACTTTAAAAATGCCAAATCGTTTTAACTATTTTCATGAGAACCTAAATTTTATACATTATAAATATATCAAATCATATCCTAATTTTTAGATGCAAATAGCGGAAAATATGGCTGAAACTCTGAAGTTTGTTTATGTTTTGATTCTATTTATTTCCATATTTCTTGTCATAATAGTATGTGATTCAGCTTATTTACCAAATTCTCGTTCTTGTATAACAGATAAAGATTGTGCACAAGTAAAAAATTATACTTCTAGGTGTCGTAAAGGCCGCTGCGTACAGAGAAGAGTAAGATGAATGAGTTCTAGCTCTAGCAAAATAATTGTAGATTATACTTTATGCTAGAATATTCGAGGAGCTGTCATTTTGTTTTTGTGCATGCACGAAATAACTGTATTTTCTCTTTTTCTTTTCCAAATTTTATGAACCATGAAGTTATGATTTTGAACTATAAGATGTTGGCATCAAAATGAATTAAGACGGAAAATTGTTTTATTTATAGTATATCCCTATCTTGTAAATTTGACGGTATCACCATGGCTTGGATTTCAGGTATATATTTATAGCAGGGAATAAAATTCTGAATTCTTACTCCTCCTTTTGTAATCAAGAAAAAATAATAGATAAGCATTCAAGATAAGGAATCAATATATCGCTTGCATAAAAGATTCTAAGAATACATAATTAAGTACAAGTAAAAAAAAATTGTTGATTAACATCTCATAAAGAAACATGTGCCAAGCTAAATAGTGATAAAAAGTAAAAAAAAATCCCAAGAGTTTCCTTTTGTTATCAGATCCAAGATAAAATTCAGCTTCTGACCCATCTCTTCTTACTTAGCAGCTTGAGCATCCATCTTTTGCTTCATAGCAGTCCTCTGAGCAGCTAATTCTGTTTTAATTTATGTTATGGTCTCTTATTTCAAAGCTTATAGCTCGAAGCATGCACACCAGAAGATGAGGATGGTTGAAGAACGACTTTAATGATTATCAGATGCTTTGGGGAAAGCAGCACACACTCAGAGTCTTCTTTAGTAAAATGAGGGGGTCAAATAATACACAATTGGTATTGCATCAACAATAGTAGAAATTGCTTATGAGGATCTTCATCAGATGGTTGATACTTGATAGGATCTTCATGATCCATTCTGATGAATGAATTTGAGTGTAGAAGTTGGATAACTCATTTCTTGATCTCAATCTGCCTCTGGTTATTTCCAGGTCTGGACGATCGGGCATATCGTACTGGACTGTTGTTGTTCATTACTACAATTGATGATTCTTCAATGTTGGCCATGGTTGTTGTTTGTTGTAATGAGTTTCGTTAATTTCTGGATTTGCGTCAGTTTTTCCTTTCGGTCTTTTCGATCTCAGGATCGTAAAACAGTTGAATTTTCGAAACTTTTCCTTGCATCAACAAATCCCAAAACAATTATACTAACAATTAGTTGCCAAGTGCATTACGAAAATAAAATCTAAAATTAAGAAAAGAAAATAAAACAAAATATTCTCAAACTTTGAAGGATTTGCTAAGCACACTAGTTATGTGTAGCAAATCGATCAGAAAAAAACTACACACACTCAGGTTCTGTCTAATTATCTAAGCACAAAACTTATGCTTAGTAAAGATTACATAACATAACCAAAACTCGTTTCATACAAACTCAAATTAAAAACTTTGTTTTCTCACGTCATGTGTCGTAAACTTCCATTATCCAGGTATCATGATTAGTGTTTTGACTCTGTTGCAAAGCGTATATGCAACAATTTCTTTCATAGGTATCCATATCTTTATGGGTCCTATGGGGATAGTTTTCCAGGACTTGTCCTTTTTCATTGTCTTGGGCTTGAAAGCTTTTCACATTGGACAAAATTTATTTTCATGCAGTTAGAGCAACTTACATGTTTTGGCTTATCTAGAGTATGAACCTTTGGTTTTCGTTTAACCTCTATATTTCGAATACTTTGTGTTTGTTCATTCTTACACCATCAATCATAGATGCCATTTTTCTTCTTTCTATACCAGGAATTCTTGAAGTGTACTTTTACAATTGCAAGCTACATCAGATTAAGTAGTTTTTATAATATGATTTTCTTTTTTCAAATTCTCAATCTCCTGGTTCAAGGTAACTTCCTTTTCACGAAGTTATTTAAGTATTGTAATTTTATGAAGGGTTTTTAAAATTTTAAAAATACCTTAACTATTAATTACTTTTATGAGAGCATAAATTTTAACACTATAAATATATCAAATTTTATCTTATTTTTTAGATTCAAAGAGCGAAAATATGGCTAAAACTCTGAAGTTTGTTTATGTTTTGATTCTATTTATTTTTATACTTCTTGTCATAATAGTATGTGATTCTTCTTATTTACCAAACTCTTGACCTTGTATAACAGATAAGGTTGTCCACAAGTGAGAAAATATATTGCTAGGTGTCATACAGCCAACTGCCAATATAGCAAATGTATCGTAGACTATTCGAGGAGCTGTCATTTGAATTTTGTGCATGTACCAAATAATTGTATTTTCTTTTTTCTTTTCCAAATTTCATGGACCTGGAAGTTATGATTTTATACTATAAGATATTGGCAATGAACCAAAATAAGGGTTATATATAGTGTATCCTTATCTCGTACATTTGACGGTATCACCATGACCTGAATTTCAGACATATGACACATTTTTGCCAACTCCACCACCTAAGAGAATCACTTTAATAGTTAAGTTAAAAATTATTGTTTAACTTACTCTTTTATCAATATATATATATATATATATATATATATATATATATATATATATATATATATATATATATATATATACACATTCAACATCACTAAATTTGTGAACTTTTGATGTATGATTTAATCTTTAAGCATGCAACAAATAGAATATGATTTGATCCGTTTATAGTGTATAACGAAGGTGCTAGAAACTCAAGAAAGGGGTGGGTTTTAATTGTATTTACTGTATTAAAATTAAAATCATTTTTTAAACCAAAAACAATATTGTTTTTAAAACACATTAAACATAAAACAACGTTTTAAACAGTTTTCTTAAGCTTTTTATGATATATGCTAAAATATTGTTATTTTTCATAGCACTTATCGACTTGTTTTGCAATAAATCAATCAATAAAAACCTCAATTTGATACAATTATCGTTTTTGTTAGTATAGTATCCCAGAAAGTTATTACGTCTAGTTTCTATACAATTTTATAGGCTTAAGACATTAAATGCACCAATGCGGAATAATCAAAAGTAAGCACACACGCCAGAGTTATGCTAGAGCCTCATAAAGACATCTCGAGATAACCATGATTAGATAAACATGTATGGCGAAGTGAAAGCGAGCTTAAATAGAGGATTCTATAAGATCTGAGCCAAAGTCTTAAACATGCTTGATAATAGTTCTAAAAGTTAACATTTAAACCAAGTTGTTTGGGCTCCAGTGGCAAGGAGCTCCTTCCAATAACGTACCCGGGGAATACCGGGTTCGATTCCCAAGGGAAACAACGCTTGGCCAGTGCGCATGCCTCTACGCATGAGCCGGATTAGTCGCTCACCTTTGATGGGTCGGAAACCGGTGCGAAAGCCCAAAAAAAAAGTTAACATTCAGAAGGCCTTTGACACATCAGATTGGATATTTCTACTTGCTGAATTGCTTCAGTTTTGACGATAAATTTTGCAATTAGATTAGTACTATTTTAGATTAGTACTATTTTGCATGCCTATGTTAATACCATTTTTTATAGCCAAGGACGTCCTCGGCAGGGGCATTCTTAAGCTAGTGGAAGATGGTGAGCTTTTTTTGATTAGAGGTCGTAGAGGTTCCTTAGTCCCCTCTCATATGACGTATGCATATGATTTAATGATTTTATGTAAAGATACTCTTGCTAATATGAATATTCTCAAGAATTGTTTTGACGTATATGCTCAAGCACCATGACAAATTATTAATCTAAGTAAGTTTACTATTTACACATGCTCTATTTCTCAAAGATGGGAGCATTTGAGTACAAATTTGTTGGGTTTCTCTCTAGGTTCTATAGAAGCTTCTTAGCATATCATATGCCTTTTTTTAATTAATTCTCTTAATTGTGTTGTCCAATGTATGAAAATTTGGGATTATACAATCCGAAAATACCTTTTACCAGATTTTAAATACAGTTTGCTTTATTTTATATTATTTAGATTTCAAAATCATAAAATAAATGAAAATATAAACAAAAACAAAGGAACAAAAATAATACACATAAAATCTCATTTTATTAATATAATTGATACATTTACAATAAAGTTGAAGCTTAAAGCTTATTACATAGAGTTATTAAAACACCTAAAGCTAATTGGGTAAAACTAAATCTGCATCACAAAAAGATGGAGGGGGAGGGGGGAGGAAAGGGGGAGAGACCTTGATGGTCAACCTTACACCAAAACAAACCAACCTTGCACCATGACAGACCGTGCTTCTTTGCAGTGTGTTGCCTACCCCGTTGACCGTTCACAGAAACCTTGAGTTTCCAAAGTAGACTCTTTTTATGAAAGGCCAACGATGGAAACACGTTGCGCATAGAAGGAAGATGAGGTGAGGAGGAGAGAGTGTGAGATGATGGTGTAAGAAATGTGAAGGTTTGGAGGCTATTTATAGGATTTTTTTTTGCCTAGATTGTAACTCCCCATTATGTTGGTCAAAAAACCTATTCAAAGGGGTTTTACCAGCCATTAATGCTGGTAAAAACCTTTGAAAACGTGTTTCTTGTGGTGCAGACCACCGTCTAAAAGAAACTGACTCAGTTCGGATTATATAATTCGAAAACCTCTCATGGTTTCCGGATTTTACTATCCGAATTTATGCGATACTAGGCAAAATTGAAGGAAGCTGCGCACCTTACGTGGGTTAGGGACATTTCGGATTATACAATCCGAAACATGATTATTTTTCATGTGGTCCCCTTTGCACCGACAATTTTTGTGGTCCAGGACTTTCAGGGACCTCTATATATAGGTGTCTATGTGTTCATAACCAGAAACCATGAAAAACAAACCATGGAAAACTCAGTCTTTGATCCGAACACCAAGCTAGCTCAACTGGGAGAAACCACCCCATCTGTTCAGGATTCCCACTGATGTCACCCTCTCCGGGTTGAAGAGTCAACTAAATCAAATCAACCTCGAACTCAACTATAGAGACACATGGAGGGTGGATGATGTTGAGTATCGACGTCCATCGATCGACTCAGCCAGGAGTGTGCGGTTCACCCGGATGAAGCTCATGAACGACGACGACGTGAGAACCATATTGATCGAGTTGGACAATTCGTTGGTCAGATATGTGGAACATATTCAACAAAGTTTGATCAGTCCAAGGAACTACAGAGAGATCAGGGAACTAATAGACGCACCAGACGAAGACATTAATTTAGATGATTCGTGATGATGTGTTATGTTTTATTTAATTATGTGTTTTGTGTTTTATTTAATTACGTGTTAGTAATATGTTGTTCAACTAAGATGTTTTATTATGTTTTAATTAATGTGTGTGTGTGTGTGTGTGTATATATATATAATCTAAATTTTCATTATGTGTTACTTTACACTAAAGATGTTCATTTAAACGCTAAAATCATCTGAATTCAACTCCATTTTATAGGGTGTAAGTGCAATTCGATTACACAATCCGAATTCTTTCAGCAGGATTCTTTTGCATGGACCACAATGCACCGACAATTTTTGTGGTCCACAACGTCCAGAGACCTTTTCATCTTCATTTCCAGCAAAAACACACACAAACACACCAAAGAAACCATGGACATTTTTGTCATTGTGGTGAGGATCTTCTCATGCGGTCGCAAATAGATTGCTCGCTATTTGACTGCATGATTAAGATCTTCAACATGCTGTCAAAAATATATAATCTGCTTGCAACACCTACCTTGTCTTTCATCGTTATGCTGCAAATCTGAATCCGAAAAGGTATTTATGAACTCGATAGAAATATGTCAGTTGGCAGGCCAGCTGGATCGAGTTCAAAAGCACCTCTTCGAACACCATTTGTCAGTTCCTTACTTGTTTTTTTATGCATTTATTAATTATTTTCTATGTCATATTCCATGAAATCTCTCTAAAAAAACTCTCCAAAAATGCATTCTGGTACTGTTTGTCATACCCCAAATTTTGACCACTTTGTTCTATTTTTACCTACTTTTGTCCGTATTTTAAAACGGCTCAATCTCTCTTCTTTTCGCCTTAACCGGTTAAAACTTCTTCAGTCGTTGTTTAATAATTTAAAATCTTTTATCTTGCAAGTAAAATTTTGTTCGCACTTTATCTAGTTGAAATCGCTTTATTTGTTTTTTGGCATTTTAAATTTTTACGCGGGCTTTTAAAGTCTTTTATTCATTTCTTTGATAAATAAACTTTTTTAGGTAAATTCCTTTTGTCCGTTTGTTTAAACGGTTAAAAAGTTTTGTTCGTGTTTTAAAAAACACCGCGAGCTTTAGTCGTCTCAGTCGAAGTTTCGATAGCTTTAAAATTTTATTACTCTTTTATCACTTATTCTTTTTGCTTTTAATGTCATTTTATTTTGTTTCTATCAACATTTTGTTTTGTCTTAAGTCCACTTGTTACATTGTTATTGGTCCAAAGAGCATCCAAAACATTTTCTTTCTCTCCAAGTTTCATTAAGGGTAGTTTAGTCTTTAGTCTATTCATCCTTTTTTTTAACCTAGTTTTGGCTATAAATAGTCTCCCAATCATTGATGAAAGGGGCTGCACACAATTTCCAAAGAGGCTGCACAGAAATACACGCTGACCCATTCAGCAGCTGCCCAAACCCACACAAACATCTCCCCAAATCAGCAGTGCCCAAAAAGAAGATCAAATGCTCTTTTCCTTTGAATTTCTTCGAAGAACAACATGACTATTATTTTTTCCAGAAGAACAATCTCCAAACCCATCCAAATGCAATTCTAAAACCTCACATCACATATAATCCGTCACAAGCAAAATCACATTAAAATACCACCATTCCTTTCGTTTCTTTTGGGATCCATACTAACAATATACAAACCGTTCAAATCATTTCACCAACAAACAGCCTTCCAATTTTTCAAACCAATATTCAACAACCACAACCTATCTCTTTTTATAACTATCACATAATTTACATCAAAAACTTATATTCAAAATTGCTTTTGCTTCCCAGCCATAACACAACCGATCGGCCTCATCACATGATCCGAACTCAACCTTCAATGGTTCCAACAACACATCATCATATAATTCCTACACTTCAAAACTGAGTTCATCATAACACAAAACCGAATCTCTACAACATGAATCCCGAATTCATTACAATCCAAATCGGTTCATCAGCTCTAACGAACAACAACAACTGGTGCGGCATACAACTACACATCATAAGCGTTCAGAATCGAGCTGGACATAGAAAGAGAAGGGAAACCGAGCTGCCTTCATCAAGAATGAACTCGATTTGAAGCTGGACAGCACAAACCGCAACAGATCTCGAAGAAACAAAATCAAAGTCGAGCCGGAACGAGAAGAATTAGAGGTATATCGTTTGGTCTTCTGGCTGTATTTGTGTTTGAATCTTTGGGTTTAGATTTAGGCCGTTTCGTGTTTGTTTTCGAAATTTTAAGTTCAGATTCGAGCAGAGAAGGAGAAATAGAGTAGGCCGGTATATTTTTTAATTTAAAAAAAAAACGTTTAAAAACGAGCTCCGACACGGCGGCGCTACGGCGAACCACCGTGCCGGAGAATCGCCGGCTGCCCTATATTCATCTTCTCCGTTTTTCTGTTGTGAAGAGAGAGAAGAGATTGAAATTGACCCAAAAAAAAAAAACGGAACATGCTTATATAGTCTTTGCTGAACCGGTTCGGTTTGAACCGACCCGGTTCCTAAACCGGTTCAGCTTTTCTTCCAACCCAAGCCCAATTGTATTTCTGTCCTACTTGCATTTTCTCAACAGTTTTTCTAGCTGCACCCCCCCAGTGCTGCTGTCTGCACCCCCTGTTTCCTTGGAAATTTTCTACGCATATGCTAGTTTTAACAACTTTCATGCATTGTGTTCAATCTAACTTTTCACATCATATTTCTCCTATCATATAGTATACTCATTGATTAAATTTTCATCATCATGCATTTTAATTCAAATCATTCTCTATATCATGTTTTTTTTACTTAATTCATTTAAGGAACTATATATTTTTTAACTCATGCATTTTTTTAAACCCTTTTGTAACTTTGTTCCAAGCTTTTAAGTGCTTTAATCTCCCTGACTTTTATTTGCTTTAATGTTCTAAGACACTATTTCATGCATTTTTTACTCCATAATATCATGGCTTGATTTTGCTTTATTGTTTCAATTTCTACTTCATGCATTGCTTTAAAAATTTTAACATCATGCATTATCGTTAATTTATATATTGGCTTTAAAATAATTTTATGCATCTTTTGGTTGTTTCGTTTTTGGTTCTCGATACCAAACATTCGTACAACCTAGCTTTAAAATTTAATACTAGTTCCATGCATTTTTAAACTTTTCACTCCATGATATCTCTTGTCAATTTTGCTTTAATCTTGCATTTTTATTTTGATGCGTTGTTTTAAAATTTTTGACATCATCCATTCTAAGTCTCATATTATCTCATCATATCATGTTTGCTTTAATTTTAGTATAATCTCATGCATTTTTATCATTCTTGCAATTTATTTATTTTCCAATATTTTAGTGTGTATTCTAGGTAACTGATGTAATTTATTTTCGCATTTTTATTTCTTGCTTTAGAATGCCCCTAGGATGGTATGTAATAGCTTAGTAATTGCACACACCGACACTTGCACCGACACCATATCACTTTATTTATTGCTTTACTCTCGCTTTATTTTCCACGTTGTTACGCTCGCTTTACCGTTAGTTTAGAAAAATCTTTTTACTCAAAAAAAATCAAATAAGCAAAAGTCAAATCATTTTCTTAATAAACCTTGGATCCAAATCCAAGAGATTTTTTTTCCTTTATTTTCTTAATCAAATTCCTTAATGAACTTTAATTAAACTTAGACCAAATTTCATAAATAAAATGAAACAACCTCACTCCTATTTTATTCTTCTATGCCTTGAGGTCTCGCAACCCTTCTCAAAACCATTTTCAAAAAACTCTAAAAAATAACCCAACTCACGAATAATTTTTGAGAGTGAACTACGGTGGTTTTGATCCCTTTTAAGGGTACGTAGGCAGAGGCTTTATTCCTTTCAAATCAATCAAATAAAAATAACCAAAACTCCTACTTCTTCTCCCTCCATTCTTTCACTCATACTTTAATCAATAATTTTTCAAATAAAATAAAGTTAGAAAGAGGTTCTCACGGAGTACCGTGAACGACGCGGGTGCCTAACACCTTCCCGAATCGTAACCAACCCCCGGATCCAAAAAGGGTTTTTCAATCTCTTTTTCCCTTCCCAAGAATAAAATCGAGCAAGTCCGGTAGATTGAAGGTTCAAGTCCAATTAATGGCTTGACACCCGAAAATCTTGGTCTACAAAAATGGCGACTTCACTGGGGATCCTACGCGGGTTAAGCCCACCTTTCTTCCTTTTAACTTGTGCTTTTTACCTTGTAAATACGTGTTTACTTGTTTATTTTTAACGTGAGTGGTGAGACAAGTCCAAGACCCAGACTTGAGAGAAACATTAGGATAGGACGGTGGTATAATCATAGTGTCCTGCCAAGAGTGAATTTTGGTTGTGGCACCTGTGAGAACCCCACTCAACTTAGGAATCTTAGAGATATACTATGTTGACATGAGTATTCGTGTTCGACATGTTTATTTTTAAGTGACCGCTAAAAGTTGAGGACCTTTAGTTACTTTTAACCCCACTTGGCCTTTTTAGGACGTAGTGCGGTGGCTAATCTTGAGTCAATCTTGATTTAGTTGATACGCGATACTACACTCAGACGAGACTTTCTTACGGACGATATTGGAACGAGAGTAATTTCGTAAACCGAAAAAATTCGTAAGTGGTTGAAAACTCTGGGAACTTAGTAGAACTCTTGTTACTTGTGCAAATGGAAACCATAGTCCTTACCAAATGGCGTTGTGTCCCTTAAGCTCCAACATTGTATACCTTAAACCTCATCATGTATTCTATGTATTCTGGCATAATCATGCATACATGCATTCATCCATAAACTTTTTTTTTCATCCAAAAAAATATTGAAGGATTTAGCCAAGCTTTTTGTAAACATCAAAGGAATGGGCCTTGTAAGAATGAACACCAAGCAATACAATTTCAAAAATCTCAACTAAGCTTTTGCTTTTGTTAAGAACTTCTTCCTTGGGTTCGTTCTTACCTTTTGAAAAGGAAACCTATTGCAATATCTTTACAAATCTTCAAATGCAACCATGTTCATATGTCATGTTTACAATTTACCTTGATAAATCCTTCGATAACAAAAATATTGTACACTTTTGCATAAACATATCATGCATTCATAGTTTCTAGTCTGTGTCTTATCATGTGTCTTTCTCTACAAAAGGTTTATCCATCAGTAAAGTGGTCCGATGTCTTCATCCAAGTTCGGCTCGCACATGCAAACACTCATGCAAACACAAAAGATTGATCAGCTTGAGCAAGAGGTCCATGAGCTTCGTGGAGAGGTAACAACACTTCGGTTTGAGGTGGAGAAGTTAACTAGCCTAGTATCTTCGTTGATGGATGCAAAGGATCCACTGCTTGTTCAGCAAAGGTCTCAACCATTATGTCAGCCAAGGAGCATGAAACGACCTCGACAACAAGTTCCTCAACAGCCTCAGCCGCTTACTACTTAGAATTAGGCTCCTCAGCCGTTTACTTCCCAGAACTGGGCTCCTTAGCAACTTATTCTTCAAAATCAGGCTTGGAAAACATCACAGTTTGACCCAATTCCTATCAAATATGCAACTTTGCTTCCCATCTTGCTTAAGAAGGAACTTGTTCAAACCAGGCCACTTCATTGGGTGCCGAATCCGCTGCCATCTTAGTATTGCCCTGATCTCAAATGTGATTTCCATCAAGGGGCACCAGGTCATGATATTGAGCACTGTTGTGCATTGCAGAAGATAGTTCAGAAGTTGATCCAGAAAAATCTCATACCTTTTGAAGAGTTTGAATTGGAATATGCAAGTTAATCCGCCATCGGATCTTGGAACATGATGTTGATACATGGAATGTTTAGCTGCAATTGGGTCTTTGCTGATTTTTCTTTCTACTACTCATCTGTTTAATTAATATGTTTGTTTGTTGCTTTATGTTTTTCAAAAAAAAAAAAAAATCCTTTCGTCCTACCCGAGACAAAAGTGAACTTGTTTAGGGCTTTTTGCTTTATGTATTTTCATCATTAATTAAAAAGTCGCTTTGATCACGACTTTGTTTTCATTTTGTGCTTTTTCTGGAAAAATGGTAATACAAAAAAACCAAAAAGTTTATTTTCCTTTAAATCATTTTCATATCTGCATAATCATAATGTTTATATCAATAATCAAATCATGCATTTATAAACCCGTTGAACACTTTAGCCCTGTACTCTCTCTCGACTTTGAGTTTCCTTGTATCCGAGGCTGACAAGGAGGATGATGAAGAAATTTCCAATAAGATTTCTCGCCTACTGGGGCATCTTGGCCATCGAAGCTGCAAATATCAAGAAAGATCGTCTTGAAGAGGACTTTCATACACAAAGACTGGCACGAGATGCTTCCATCTGCCTTGCAAGGATATTGTACTTCAAGTGCACACTTTAACAGGGGCAACCCCCCCCCCCCCCCCCCCCACCATCCCTCAGTATATAATATAAAGGCAGTGCTCTACAAGGAGGTCAAAGTCCTGTCAACGGAAGTTCCAATGAAAGCTAAACTTGATTGGAATTCAAAAGTGTTATTGTCGTGTGCCATAGACAGTTATATCAAGTATTCGACAAAGAAGGCTTGTCCCCGTGAATGTCAAGAAAATGGCTTTGTGCTCAAAAATATGTTACTCGATTCCAAGGGCAAAAGGAATGCCTAATCACAAAAGCATGGTGACAAACTTGTATGTCCTGTGAATGCCAATGCTGTCAAGAAATACTTTGTTAAAATGAAAAGCTCGATAAGTCGCAAACTTGAAAAAAGCGACTTAGGCAAAAAAGAGCGTCTCGATGGATTGAAAACCCGAAAGGGCGGTCCATGCAAAAATTAGAGACATGAAGAAAGAAAATCAAAAATCAGCTCGATAAGTCGCAAACTTGAAAAAGCGGCTTAGGCAAAAAAGAGCGTCTCGATGGATTGAAAACCCGAAAGGGCGGTCCATGCAAAAGTTAAAAAAAAATTGTGTTTATCCTGATAGGTTGAAACCCGCAAGGGCGATCTATGCAAAAGTTAAGGATTATGACAAAGTAACTGCATCTGGTCGGACATGACTCACTTGGGGCATTTCAGCCGTCAAAAGATTTCCGATTTATGGCAAAGTAACTGCACCAAATCAGTATGATTCATCTGGGGCATCTTAACTGTCAAAGGACTTCCGATATGAAGCATCTGCAAATCAAAGGCTCAGAACAGTGAAATTCAAAGTTGTTAGAGCGCATAGCGGTTATTGTGTTCAATGTACATTTTCCATATAATTACCATTTTTCAAACTTTTTAATCCGTGGGGCCACGCCTTTGGCATGTCACCACTCCATTTACATCTAATTTGAGCCTGTGCCCATTTATTTGAAATTCTCAGTTATTCTGTTTGCATAATTTTATTCTATTTTTGATGTGAATACTCAAAGCAAAAATTTAAAACTTTTTAATTGTCTTTTGAAAAGCATAAACAACAGGTACATTTTCTTTGAACTTATGAGTAGTAGAAACATATATCAACATTCGTCTCAAGGGCAGTTAAACTCTGCAAGGTAAGCATGACCAAGTGCTGTGAGATGTCCTCTGTCAAAAACAAAAAAGGAAAAATACAAAAAAAAGAGCTCGCTAAGTCGAAAACCTGAAAAGGCGGCTTAAGCAAAAATGAGCGTCCCGGTGGATTGAAAACCCAAAAGGGCAGTCCAGGCAAAAATTAGGGGCAAACAAAAAAAGAAGTATATTCCCGGTGGATTGAAAACCCGAAAGGGCGGTCCAGGCAAAAATTAGGGATTCAAAAAAAAAACAATACAAAAAATGAACAAAAAAAACACAAAGACAGAGGCATCACAATTTCAAGTGGGTTAAATGGAAGAATGCACTTTGTGCTAGCTTACAAATGACAACTTCTGCCAGACTTTGATTGATGGGTTTTATCCCGAGAAATGGCAACTTCTATCTGTGGTTTGAGAAATGGCGTCATCTGCCAGTGCTTTGATTGATAGTGACTGCTGCCTGTGGTTTGATCAATGACATCTTTTGCCTGTGGTTTGATTGATGGGTTTTTATCTCAAGAAAAGGCGACTTCTGTTAGGTTTCTGATTGGCGGGCTTTACCCCAAGGAATGATTACTTCACCATCAACTGAGACGTTATATTGGGTCGTATTCCCATCGGCAATTTTGTTTGTTGGGTTGTTATCCCTTCAAGTGGTTTGATAATGGGTTGTTACCCGTGCAGCGGTATGATCAATGTGTCATTCTCTCTTCAAGTGATTTGATTATGGGGCATTCTCCCTTCAGCAGTCTGATTAATGGGTTGTTACCCGTGCATCGGTATGATCAATGTGTCATTCTCTCTTCAAGTGGTTTGATTATGGGGCATTCTCCCCTCAGAAGTATGACCAATGGGTTGTTATCCCCTCAGCAGTATGATCAATGGGTTGTTATCCCTTCAAGCGGTTTGATTATGAGGCATTCTCTTTTAAGTAATTGGTTATTGGGCCCTTCCCCCCTTTCAGTAGTTGATTATGGGTCTTGACCCCATCAGTTGGTTTGAATATGAGCTTTACCCCATCAGCTTAGTTTGAATTTGGGTTTTTACCCCATCAATGGTTAAGAATGCAGGCTTTACCCCATCAGTGGTTTGAAGGGCTTTACCCGTCAGTGGTTTGAGGGGCTTTACCCCGTCAGTGTTTGGTTCATCCCCAGTGATGTTATCCCCAATGAAGGGTGTCGGATGCTTGCAACATGATGTCGGGCCACTTTCTTCGGACCTGCCTAATCTGGTCTCAACAGTCTCACCATTATACTGTCAAATAAGTCTCATATGCATTCATTCATCCATGCATACATAGCACGCATACAAATATCATTCATGCATAGTTGCATTATTTTCCTGCGTCTTACTCGAATACACAAGATGTCAATCTCAAAGTGTCTAATCCTTAAATGTCACCAATCAGTATATTCGTCTTTACCACGGCAGTTGGTAATAGACAAGCTTTATCTTCCGTTCTTTCGTCTTTACCACGTGCAGTTGGTAATAGACAAACTTTATCTTCTGTTTAATCGTCTTTACCACGGGCAGTTGGTAATAGACAAGCTTTATCTTCTGTTTAATCGTCTTTACCACGGCAGTTGGTAATAGACAAGCTTTATCTTCCGTTTTTTCGTCTTTACCACGAGCAGTTGATAATAGACAAGCTTTATCTTCTGCATTTTCGTCGTTACCACGAGCAGTTGGTAATAGACAAGCTTTATCTTCTGCATTTTCGTCGTTACCACGAGCAGTTGGTAATAGACAAGCTTTATCTTCTGCATTTTCGTCGTTACCACGGGCAGTTGGTAATAGACAAGCTTTAATCAGTATTTTCGTCTTTACCACGGCAGTTGGTAGTAGACAAGCTTTATCCTCCGCATTGTCATCGTTTACCACGGGCTGTTGGTAATTGATAAGCTTTACTTTCCATCTCAAGCTTTACTCTCCGTCATAAGCTTTATTTTCCGTCTTAAGCTTTATTTTCCGTCTCAAGCTTTACTTCCCGTCTTAAGCTTTATTTTCCGTCTTAAGCTTTATCGCCCGTTCCAAGCTTTATCTTCTGTATTTTCGTCTTTACCACAGCAGTTGGTAAAATTCAAGCTTTATCTTCCGTATGTTCGTCTTTATCACGGCAGTTGGTAATAGGCAGGCTTTATCTCCCCAGTGATACCTATCAGTTTGTTCCCCAGTCAGTTTATTTCCGTCGTCTTTGCATTCATACTCGCATCGCATGCATTCATATTATTGTATTCATCGCATTCTCAGCTTTTCAATTGGTCAAAATTCGGTGTACTTAGTATTTAAGTCTCTTCGACTCATCGATTTAAAAGTTTTCTTTCAAATCTTCGTGACGAAGAAACTTAAATAGGGGCATCTGTCATACCCCAAATTTTGACCACTTTGTTCTGTTTTTACCTACTTTTGTCCGTATTTTAAAACGGCTCAATCTCTCTTCTTTTCGCCTTAACCGGTTAAAACTTCTTCAGTCGTTGTTTAATAATTTAAAATCTTTTATCTTGCAAGTAAAATTTTGTTCGCACTTTATCTAGTTGAAATCGCTTTATTTGTTTTTTGGCATTTTAAATTTTTACGCGGGCTTTTAAAGTCTTTTATTCATTTCTTTGATAAATAAACTTTTTTAGGTAAATTCCTTTTGTCCGTTTGTTTAAACGGTTAAAAAGTTTTGTTCGTGTTTTAAAAAACACCGCGAGCTTTAGTCGTCTCAGTCGAAGTTTCGATAGCTTTAAAATTTTATTACTCTTTTATCACTTATTCTTTTTGCTTTTAATGTCATTTTATTTTGTTTCTATCAACATTTTGTTTTGTCTTAAGTCCACTTGTTACATTGTTATTGGTCCAAAGAGCATCCAAAACATTTTCTTTCTCTCCAAGTTTCATTAAGGGTAGTTTAGTCTTTAGTCTATTCATCCTTTTTTTTAACCTAGTTTTGGCTATAAATAGTCTCCCAATCATTGATGAAAGGGGCTGCACACAATTTCCAAAGAGGCTGCACAGAAATACACGCTGACCCATTCAGCAGCTGCCCAAACCCACACAAACATCTCCCCAAATCAGCAGTGCCCAAAAAGAAGATCAAATGCTCTTTTCCTTTGAATTTCTTCGAAGAACAACATGACTATTATTTTTTCCAGAAGAACAATCTCCAAACCCATCCAAATGCAATTCTAAAACCTCACATCACATATAATCCGTCACAAGCAAAATCACATTAAAATACCACCATTCCTTTCGTTTCTTTTGGGATCCATACTAACAATATACAAACCGTTCAAATCATTTCACCAACAAACAGCCTTCCAATTTTTCAAACCAATATTCAACAACCACAACCTATCTCTTTTTATAACTATCACATAATTTACATCAAAAACTTATATTCAAAATTGCTTTTGCTTCCCAGCCATAACACAACCGATCGGCCTCATCACATGATCCGAACTCAACCTTCAATGGTTCCAACAACACATCATCATATAATTCCTACACTTCAAAACTGAGTTCATCATAACACAAAACCGAATCTCTACAACATGAATCCCGAATTCATTACAATCCAAATCGGTTCATCAGCTCTAACGAACAACAACAACTGGTGCGGCATACAACTACACATCATAAGCGTTCAGAATCGAGCTGGACATAGAAAGAGAAGGGAAACCGAGCTGCCTTCATCAAGAATGAACTCGATTTGAAGCTGGACAGCACAAACCGCAACAGATCTCGAAGAAACAAAATCAAAGTCGAGCCGGACCGAGAAGAATTAGAGGTATATCGTTTGGTCTTCTGGCTGTATTTGTGTTTGAATCTTTGGGTTTAGATTTAGGCCGTTTCGTGTTTGTTTTCGAAATTTTAAGTTCAGATTCGAGCAGAGAAGGAGAAATAGAGTAGGCCGGTATATTTTTTAATTTAAAAAAAAAACGTTTAAAAAGAGCTCCGACACGGCGGCGCTACGGCGAACCACCGTGCCGGAGAATCGCCGGCTGCCCTATATTCATCTTCTCCGTTTTTCTGTTGTGAAGAGAGAGAAGAGATTGAAATTGACCCAAAAAAAAAAACGGAACATGCTTATATAGTCTCTTTGCTGAACCGGTTCGGTTTGAACCGACCCGGTTCCTAAACCGGTTCAGCTTTTCTTCCAACCCAAGCCCAATTGTATTTCTGTCCTACTTGCATTTTCTCAACAGTTTTTCTAGCTGCACCCCCCCAGTGCTGCTGTCTGCACCCCCTGTTTCCTTGGAAATTTTCTACGCATATGCTAGTTTTAACAACTTTCATGCATTGTGTTCAATCTAACTTTTCACATCATATTTCTCCTATCATATAGTATACTCATTGATTAAATTTTCATCATCATGCATTTTAATTCAAATCATTCTCTATATCATGTTTTTTTTACTTAATTCATTTAAGGAACTATATATTTTTTAACTCATGCATTTTTTTAAACCCTTTTGTAACTTTGTTCCAAGCTTTTAAGTGCTTTAATCTCCCTGACTTTTATTTGCTTTAATGTTCTAAGACACTATTTCATGCATTTTTTACTCCATAATATCATGGCTTGATTTTGCTTTATTGTTTCAATTTCTACTTCATGCATTGCTTTAAAAATTTTAACATCATGCATTATCGTTAATTTATATATTGGCTTTAAAATAATTTTATGCATCTTTTGGTTGTTTCGTTTTTGGTTCTCGATACCAAACATTCGTACAACCTAGCTTTAAAATTTAATACTAGTTCCATGCATTTTTAAACTTTTCACTCCATGATATCTCTTGTCAATTTTGCTTTAATCTTGCATTTTTATTTTGATGCGTTGTTTTAAAATTTTTGACATCATCCATTCTAAGTCTCATATTATCTCATCATATCATGTTTGCTTTAATTTTAGTATAATCTCATGCATTTTTATCATTCTTGCAATTTATTTATTTTCCAATATTTTAGTGTGTATTCTAGGTAACTGATGTAATTTATTTTCGCATTTTTATTTCTTGCTTCAGAATGCCCCTAGGATGGTATGTAATAGCTTAGTAATTGCACACACCGACACTTGCACCGACACCATATCACTTTATTTATTGCTTTACTCTCGCTTTATTTTCCACGTTGTTACGCTCGCTTTACCGTTAGTTTAGAAAAATCTTTTTACTCAAAAAAAATCAAATAAGCAAAAGTCAAAGCATTTTCTTAATAAACCTTGGATCCAAATCCAAGAGATTTTTTTTCCTTTATTTTCTTAATCAAATTCCTTAATGAACTTTAATTAAACTTAGACCAAATTTCATAAATAAAATGAAACAACCTCACTCCTATTTTATTCTTCTATGCCTTGAGGTCTCGCAACCCTTCTCAAAACCATTTTCAAAAAACTCTAAAAAATAACCCAACTCACGAATAATTTTTGAGAGTGAACTACGGTGGTTTTGATCCCTTTTAAGGGTACGTAGGCAGAGGCTTTATTCCTTTCAAATCAATCAAATAAAAATAACCAAAACTCCTACTTCTTCTCCCTCCATTCTTTCACTCATACTTTAATCAATAATTTTTCAAATAAAATAAAGTTAGAAAGAGGTTCTCACGGAGTACCGTGAACGACGCGGGTGCCTAACACCTTCCCGAATCGTAACCAACCCCCGGATCCAAAAAGGGTTTTTCAATCTCTTTTTCCCTTCCCAAGAATAAAATCGAGCAAGTCCGGTAGATTGAAGGTTCAAGTCCAATTAATGGCTTGACACCCGAAAATCTTGGTCTACACTGTTCGTATTATATAATCCGGAATTTTTGTCATTTTCGGATTATATAATTCAAAAACCCTCAGTTGTTTTTGGACGGTGGCGTTTCACCAAAGGTTTGGCTGGTTAGTGGAGCCATTAATGCATTTTTGGACGTTTTCTTTGACTATACTTATGACCTAGGACTTGTTTTAGGCTATAAATAGACTTGCATCTTGAACAAATTCCTTCATTCTTCACTTCACCTCTTTTCTTACATTTTCTTAAAAAAAAAAAAATAGTTTTTTAGGAGCTTTTGTTGTTTCATGGTCATTGTTGACAGTTCATATAACCGCTGCAATTGCTTTTCAGCTTATGCGGGGGTTATATAACGGTCAACAAGGACCTTTGACATCAAAGAAAACACAAAAAATCACATATTGTAACTGTTCAGATTTCTTTTTCCGAAAATGCTAACATTTTGGTTTGGTTTACATCATCCAGACCCGGGTATTTGTGTCTTTTTTCCAGGACAAGCAAGAAGAGAGGAGGGTGGGAAAAGTAATAGTCAAGAACTTTTGTGGTACTATTCAGACACACTATTTTAGGAAATGTCTCATATTATTTATGATCCAATGATTAAATAAAAAAATAAATTGATACTAAGTGCATAAATATGGTCAAAATCCCAATGATGCATTATATCCGTAGATAATTTTATGATATTCAAAAATATATTTATTTCCCTTTACTATCATGAAAGGATAAAAAAGTCATGAACTTTATTATTTATGATCCAATGATTAAATAAAAAAAATAAATTGATCCCAAGTGCATTATACTTGTGCATAAATATTGTTTCAATCCCACTGGTGCGTTATATCCGTAGATAATTTTATTATATTCAAAAATATATTTTTTTCCCTTTATTATCACGAAAGGATAAAAAAAGTTATGAACTTTTTTTGAAGGATAAAGTAATATCCGAAAAGTTAGTTAAAAAATATTCAATTCTTATGATTATCAAGTTTAATATTTGAACTTCTTTCTAGGTGTGGAAAGAACAAACACAACACACTTATATACTCAAGATACATTACTATTATAATTTTATGAAGGGTTTTAAAATTTTAAAAATGCTCCAACTATTTAATTATTTTTATGAGAGCATAAGTTTTATACACTATAAGTATATCAAATCTTATCCTATTTTTTAGATGCAAAGAACGAAAAATATGGCTGAAACACTGAAGTTTCTTTATGTTTTGATTCTATTTATTTCATTATTTCTTGTCCTAATAGTATGTGATTTTTCTTTTTTACCAGATTCTCAACCTTGTATAACAGATAAAGATTGTCCAAATGGGAAAAATTATATTGGTACGTGTCGTAGAGGCTACTGCAAACAGAGCCCACGGAGATGAATGAGTTTCTGCTCTAGCAAAATAATTGCAGATTATACTTTATGCTGAAATATTTGAGGAGCTGTCGTTTGGTTTTTCTGCATGCACCAAATAATTGTATTTTTCTTTTTTCTTTTTCAAATTTTATGGGATTTTAAATAAGACAGTGTATCCTTATCTCGTATATTTGACGGTATCAACATGGCATGAATTTCATATATATCACACATTTTTCCCAACTCCACCACTTAAGAGAATAACTTTAATAGCTAAGTTAAAAATTAATTTTCTTCAAAAATAGTTAAAAATTAATTTTTATCTTACTCTTTTTTTCGGTGTGTGTGTGTGTGTCTATATATATTTATATATATTGGGGATGTATCAAATGAGAGGGCTTTTAAAATGAGAGATGAGAGGAGATAAATTGATACTAAGTGCATAAATATGGTCAAAATCCCAATGATGCATTATATCCGTAGATAATTTGATGATATTCAAAAATATTTTTATTTCCCTATGCTATCATGAAAGGATAAAAAAGTTATGAACTTTATTATTTATGATCCAATGATTAAATAAAAAAAATAAATTGATCCCAAGCCAAAATTACCATTCACTTTCTAAACAAGTTTAATGAACGAGATGTAACTGATCCCATCATCAAACACAAATTGAACAAAAAAAAAACTGTATATAGACATGAAGGTGAAAATTGAACAAACTGAATCAATTCCTAATAAAAGTTTAAAAGAATCTAGTACTGCTGAAATGCGTGTGCAAACTGAGGACTCTTCAACATAAAATGTCGAGGATTTGCATTATTACACAAGTTTGAATCTTCCAAACCACTTTGCTCCGTTTTTACCTATTTTTGTCCGTATTTTAAAACGGCTCAATTTCTCTTCTTTTCGCTTTAACAAGTTAAAACCTTTCTCAGTCGTTGTTTAATCATTCAAAGTCTGTGATCTTGCAAGTAAAATTTTGTCCAGTTGAAATTGCTTTATTTGTCTTTTCAGGCATTTTAAATTTTTACGCGTGCTTTTAAAATATTTAAAGTCTTTTATTCATTTCTTTTTATAAATAAACCTTTTTAGGTAATTTCCTTTTTGTCCGCATGATTAAACCGTTTAAAAAGTTTTGTTCGTGTTTTAAAACACCGCATGTTTTAGTCGTCTCAGTCGAGATTTCGACAGCTTTAAATTTTATTATTACTTTTATCTTATTTTACAACTCTATTTTCTTTTATTTCATTTTTATGTCATTTTTATTTTTTTATCAACAATTTGTTTTGGCTTAAGTCCACTTGTTACATTGTTATTAGTCCAAAGAGCATCCAAAGCATTTTCTTTCTCTCCAAGTTTCATTAAGGGTAGTTTAGTCTTTAGTCTATTCATCCTTTTTTTAACCTAGTTTTGGCTATAAATAGTCTCCCAATCATTGATGAAGGGGGCTGCACAAACTCTCAAGAAAACACAATGCAAAAACGGCAGCCTCAAAAATAAGGATCAAAGACCCATTTCTTTTCAATTTTTCCCATGAACACTCATCATTATCTTTTCCCAGCAACATGAACATCTAATTCTGGCTTTCCCTTTCACGTAACAATAACTTCAACATCCTTTCATTTTCATTTCAACACCGATCGGCCTCATCACATGATAACTCAACCTTCAATGGTTCCAACAACACATCATCATATAACTCCTACACTCCAAAACTGAGTTCATCATAACACAAAACCGAATCTCTACAACATGAATCCGAATTCATTACAATCCAAATCGGTTCATCAGCTCTAACGAACAACAACAACATCCAAAGCCGAGCCAAATCCATAATTGGTTTAGAGAAGAAGGCAACTGGATTCAAGCACAAACACCTAAACTCCTACACTCCCAATCATTTGCATCTCGTGCATTTTTATCCAATTCATTCAAATAACTAAATTCTTATCTCATGCATATTCTTACTTTTTTTTAATTCATGAAGGCTTTTGAAAGATTTTACATCATGCATTTTGGGTGTGTTCAAATCATCTCATCAACTCATGCATTTTAAACCTATTTCGTGACTTTACTCCAAGCATTTTAAATACTTCAATCTCTATCACTTTTATTTTGCTTTAATGTTTCAAAAGGCTTTATTCCATGCATTTTTAAATGTTTTTTACTCCACAATATCTTTTGTTAATCTCGCTTTAATATTCCAATATCTACTTCACGCATTTCCTCAAAACTTCAACCTCACACATCTTATTTGATAAGTCATCCTAGTATGTCATACCTCTAAGCTTTCTTATTATCTTGCTTGCTTTAATTCTAGCATCATATCATGCATTTTTTTTATGCTCGCATTTTATTTTAACTCCATGATATTAGTATGTATAACTAGGAAATGGATGTATATTCTCATCATTGGTTTGTAGCTTGGCAAAGAGGCCATAGAATGTACCTAGGAATTTTTGTAATAATGTAGGTAACACAAGCACCGACACTTGCACCGACACTATAACTTTACCTATCGCTTTTATCTCGCTTTATTTTTTCACGTTATTACGCTAGCTTTCCGTTAATTAGGAAAAATCATTTTTATCTCAAAATCAAATAAGCAAAAATCAAATTATTTTTCTTAATAAACCTTGGATCCAAATCCAAGAGATTTTTCCTTTATTTTCTTAATCAAATTCCTAAATGAACTCTAATTAAACTTAGACTAAATTTCTCAAATAAAATGAAACAAACACACTTCTATTTTATTCTTCTATACCTTGAGGTCTCGCAACCCTTCTCAAAATCATTTTCAAAATCAAATTAAAATCAACCTAACCCACAAAAATATTTTTTATAAGAGAGAACTACGGCGGTTTTGATCCCTTTTAAGGGTACGTAGGCAGAGGCTTTATTCCTTTCAAATCGATCAAATAAAAATAACCAAAAACTCCAACTTCTTCTCCCTCCATTCTTTCACTTCAACTTTAAAACAATAAATTTTCAAATAAAAATAAATTTAGAAAGAGGTTCTCACGGAGTACCGTGAACGACGCGGGTGCCTAACACCTTCCCGAATCGTAACCGACCCCCGGATCCAAAAAGGGTTTTTCAATCTCATTTTTCCCTTCCCAAGAATAAAATCGAGCAAGTCCGGTAGATTAAAGGTTCAAATCCAATCAATGGATTGACACCCGAAAATCTTGGTCTACAGCATGACTCTGTTCAGGAAAATGTCCACTATGTACAAACGTTTTAGTTTCTAGGTTTGTCCAACATCTAAAACAAGAATTTCTCCCAAACCACCAATAACTTCTTTTTGTCAATTAAAGCAATCCAACTTTTCAATATAATGCAACCATATTTAAGTTTTGACAGAATAGAATCATGTAATGTTAGTATACATGTACAATTTGTAACCAAAAAAAGTATACATGTACAATTTGTTACTCTAAACAAGGGTTTTGTAATTTATCGACACATACATTGTGGGAAACAGAAACACAAAAATCGAAGGATGCAAACAAGTTTACCAAACCAAAAAATTCTCTATAAAAAAGTTGAATGCACATCTAACGTTAATCATTCTATGATGTCAACGTTTGCTGAGGGTGAGTTTTGAAGCGAAAAGTCCACCATGCCATCAGCTATATGGATGCGTATCGGTGCATCTTTACTTTAAGTGACTTCAAGTAAC
Source organism: Medicago sativa (assembly GCF_051527215.1). Lineage (NCBI taxonomy): Eukaryota > Viridiplantae > Streptophyta > Magnoliopsida > Fabales > Fabaceae > Medicago > Medicago sativa. Next base: position 7,929,834 of record NC_140755.1, on the reverse strand, counting down.
ACAAACTGAACTCCGAATTTGGAACCTTGTTCTAATGCCAAAATGGTTAAGAAACCAAGAGAGAATTTCAATTACAGTTTGCTGCTCATTTTCGCTTTCGGTTAATTTATTAAAAACATGTTCATGTTATACTTCATGTTCATTTATGTTGTACATGATTTTAGCAAATGTCTCAGATTATTTATGATCCAATGATTAAATAAAATAAATAAATTGATCCTAAGTGCATTCTACTTGTGCATAAATATGGTCTGAATCCAATGATGCATTATATCCGTAGATAATTTTATGATATTCAAACATATATTTTTTTTCCGTTTATTATCACGAAAGGATAAAAAAATTATGAACTTTATTATTTATGATCCAATGATTAAATGAAAATAAATAAATTGATCCTATCCCAATGGTTCATTATATCCATAGATAATTTTATGATATTCAAAAATATATTTTTTTCCCTTTATTATCACGAAAGGATAAAAAAGTTATGAACTTTTTTTGAAGGATAATGTAATATCCAAAAAGTTAGTTAAATAATATTCAATTCTTATAATTATCAAGTTTAATATTTGAACTTCTTTCTAGGTGTGGAAAGGACAAACCCAACACACTTATATACTCAAAAGACATTTATCATTATAATTTTATGAAGGGTTTTAAAATTTAAAAATGCCCAAACTATTTGATTATTTTTATGAGAGCATAATTTTTATACACTATAAGTATATCAAATGTTATCCTATTTTTTAGATGCAAAGAACGAAAAACATGGCTGAAACTTTGAAGTATGTTTATGTTTTGATTATATTTATTTCAATATTTCTTGTCATAATACTATGTGATTCTGCTTTTTTACCAAATTCTCGAACTTGTATAACAGATAAAGATTGTCCAAATGGAAGAAATTATATTGGTAGGTGTCGTAAAGGCCAATGTCAACAGAGCCCATTGAGATGAATGAGTTCCTGCTCTAACAAAATAATTGTAGATTATACTTTATGCTGCAATATTCGAGGAACTGTCATTTGGTTTTTGTGCATGAACTAAATAATTGAATTTTCTTTTTTCTTTTCCAAATTTTATGGACTTTGAAGTTATATATGATTTTGTACTCTGAAATGTTGACAACGAAATGAAATAAGACAGTGTATCCTTGTCTCGTATATTTGACTGTATCAACATGGCCTGAATTTCATATATACACATTTTAAGTAAGATATGTAAAAGACTGAGATTTTATCATTCTTTAAAATTTTAAGTATCACATAAATACATTTTTGGGATGAAAAGTAAAGAAGAAACTTAATAAGAGAAAGTATGTCATTTTATAAAAGTTTTCGTTATGTTTCTATGAGTATTGATTTAGGTGACATAGATTTATAAGTTAATGTTTTTCTTATGTTGCTATTTGGTTTGATTTGGTTCGGTTGGTAAAATAAAAACCGCAATTCGAACCAAACCATGCATTTGAGTAAAAAAGCGATCCGAATACGTCCAAACCAAATACGGTTTTTTGCTGTTTCGGTTTGGATTGGTTCAGTTTTTGGTTTTTCTATTGGATTGGTTCGGTTTTGAACACCCCTAGATGTAACTGATCCCCGTCATAAAACACAAATTGAACAAAAAAAAGACTAAAATATGTTTTTTGTGCTTGCAAATATTGCTCGTATTGATTTTAGTCACTGTAAAAAAAAAAATTGCAGAAAAAAGTTCCTGCAAAATGGGACTATTTCAAAAAAAAAATATTTCGCAGAGACTTTTTTCTACAAAATGGGTAGAGTCATCTTGTGTCACGCATGTAAATGATCACAAAAGTGGGTTCATAGACTATTTTAAAAAACAAAAAAATTTGTAGGTATTTTTTTTTCTACAATTTTTTTTACAAGGACTAAAACCAAAAGAGGCATATTTGCAGGGACGAAAACTATTTTTTAGCCCAAAAAAAAAATAAATGTATATCGACTTGAAGGTGAAAATCGAACGAACTGAATCAATTCTTCATAAGTTTAAAAGAATCTAGTAGCAACAGTTCAAATAATAGTTCATATTCAATTAAATCAGTCAATATGCATCAAGGTTCGAGAAAAATGAGGCATCAAGAGAGGACAGAGGAGTTTACTCTAGCTGAGCTTAGAATAGCTACCAACAATTACTCACTAGAGAACAGCATTTGGAGCTGGAAGCTTTAGTTTTGTGTGTATAGTGCAAAATTAACCGATAGTCACGAGGTAGCAATCAAGAGAAAGAGACTGCATTTGAGTCAGAACTATCTTTGCTGTCGTCTAATGTTGGCATCTAATGTTGTTGTATGGTACCACATGCATGTATGTGTCGAGTATAGGCGCATTGCATATTGAAATGAAGTCTTGATGTGATACGTGAATGTTGTTTGTCGGTGGCAAGTAGATGTTTGCTTGAAATATTTGAGTTGGTTGAATGAATGTGTATATGGAAGTTAATTGTTTATGCAACTATTGAGAATTAATTTGACTTCTTTATATCCAATTATTATTTCTTAATTATGATTAATGTGAAGCTAACCTCCAGTGGTTTTTGCCGCCTACTTGTCTGTATGGATGGGTAGAGCCGTGCAGGATTAGCTGCCTTTGGTGAGTTGATGCTTGGATAGCGGGAGTTGTCTCGTTGTTGGTTGTCGAGTCTAGATCTTAGGCTCTGATTAGGGTTTAGTGTCCTTCTGTTCTATTGATTTCTGTTATGTTGTTGGAATTTGTCCAATGTCGGACTCAGAGGATTATTTTCGTATGTTGATGTTTTATTGACCATGGCATGTTGTGTTGGAAATATTATATTTGTATTCGTTGCTACTGTTGAGATATTATTTTATATGCACGTCGTATTTGAATTTTGTTTAGATCTATTTCTTGAATATTAGCCATATTCGAGTGTTTTATCGCTTTAATAGAAATAAGGCGTTACAATTCTCATTTAAGATACTCATTCTCATAGTATATGTCTTATATATATATATATATATATATATATATATATATATATATATATATATATATATTCAAATTCAACATCACTAAATTTGTTCCTTAAAAAAAATCACTAAATTTGCGAACTTTTAATGTATAATTTAATCTTTAAGCATGCAACAAATAGAATATGATTTGATCTGTTTATAGTGTATAACGAAGGTGCTGGAAACTCAAGAAAGGGCGGGTTTTAGTTGTATTTACTGTATTAAAATTAAAATAATTTTTTTCAACCAAAAACAATATTCTTTTTAAAACACATTAAACATTTTTTTTTGAAAGGAAAACACATTAAACATAAAACAACGTTTTAAACAGTTTTCTTATGCTTTTTATGATAAATGCTAAAATATTGTTATTTTTCGTAGCACTTATCGACTTGTTTTTGCAAGAAATCAATCATAAAAAACCTCAATTTGATACTCGTTTTTGTTAGTATAGTATCCCAGAAAGTTATTACGTCTAGTTTCTATACAATTTTATAGGCTTAAGACATTAAATGTACCACTGTAGAATAATCGAAAGTAACCACACATGCCAGAGTTATGCTAGAGTATCATAAAGACATCTCTAGATAACCAGGATTAACTAAACATGTATGCTTGATAATAGTTCTAAAAATTAACATTCAGAACACCTTTGACACATCAAATTGGAAATTTCTACTTGCGGAATTGCTTCAGTTTTGATGATAAATTTTGCAACTAGATTAGTACTATTTTGCATGTATGTTGTTAATACCGGTTAAAGGTATATTTGCTAGTTTTATTTTTAAGAAAGGTGATCCCTTGCCCCCTCTTTCTTAAGCTAGTGGAAGATGGTGAGCTTTTTCTCATTAGAGGTCGTAGAGGTTCCTTAGTCCCATCACATGTGATGTATGCATATGTTTTAATGATTTTCTTTAAAGTTACTCTTGCTAATATGAATATTCTCAAGAATTGTTTTGACATATATGCTCAAGCACCAAGATAAATTATTAATCTAAGCAAGTCTACTATTTACACAGGCTCTAATTCTCAAAGATGGGAGCATTTGATTACAAATTTGTTGGGTTTCTCTCTAGGTTCTATAGAAGCTTCTTGGCATATATCATATGCCTTTTTTAATTAATTCTCTTAATTATGTTGTCCCATGTATAAAAGAATTTTTGTGGTACTGTTTTTTTTTTGGTTACAATTTTTGTGGTACTGTTCAGACACATGATTTTAGCAAATGTCTCAGATTATTTTTGATCCAATGATTATTATTTATGATCCAATGATTAAATAAAAAAAATAAATTGTTCCTAAGTGCATTCTACTTGTGCATAAATATGGGCTCAATCCATCCCGTGAGCATAGCTCAGTTGGTAGGACAATGCATTATTATATGCAGGGGTCGGAGTTCGAACCCATGACACCCCACTTATTCACCTTATAAGGTGAATTCTGCCACTAAGCTACCTGACAAAAAAAAAATATGGTCTCAATCCCAATGGTGCATTATATTCGTAGATAATTTTATGATATTTAAAAATATATTTTTTCCCTTTATTATCACGAAAGGATAAAATAGTTATGAACTTTTTTAAGGATAAAGTAATATCCAAAAAGTTAGTTAAATAATATTCAATTCTTATGATTATCAAGTTTAATATATTTGAACTTCTTTCTAGGTGTGGAAAGGACAAACACAACACACTTATATACTCAAAAGACATTTATCATTATAATTTTATGAAGGGTTTTAAAATTTAAAAATGGCCAAACTATTTAATTATTTTTATGAGAGCATAATTTTTATACACTATAAGTATATCAAATGGTATCCTATTTTTTAGATACAAAGAACAAAAAATATGGCTAAAACTTTCAAGTTTGTTTATGTTTTGATTCTATTTATTTCAATATTTCTTGTCATAATAGTACCTGATTCTGCCTTTTCCCCAATTAATTCTCGAACTTGTATAACAGATAAAGATTGTCCAAATGGGAGAAATTATATTGGTAGGTGTCGTAAAGGCCACTGCCAACTGGTCTCACTGAGAGAATGAGTTCATGCTCTAGCAAAATAATTGTAGATTATTATGCTGGAATATTCGAGGAGCTGTCATTTGGTTTTTGTGCATGCACCAAATAATTGAATTTTCTTTTTTCTTTTCCAAATTTTATGGACCTTGAAGTTATGATATTTTTGTACTCTAAAATGTTGACAACGAAATGAAATACGACAGTGTAAATATGGCCTGAATTTCATATATACACATTTTAAGTAAGATATGTAAAAGACTGAGATTTTATCATTCTCTAAAATTTAAGTATCACATAATTACATTTTGGCAATGAAAAGCAAAGAAGAAACTTAATAAGATAAAAATATGTCGATGTATAAAAGTTTCCATTATGTTTCTATGAGTATTGATTTAGCTGACATAGATTTAGTTAATGTTTTTCTTAGGTTGATGTTTGGTTTGATTTGATTCGGTTGGTAAAATAAAAACCGCAAACCGAACCAAACCATGCGGTTGAGTAAAAAAGTGATCTGAATAAATCCAAACAAAATACGGTTTTTTGCGGTTTCGATTTTCGATTTTTCTATTGGATTGGTTCGATTTTGAACACCCCTAGATGTAATTGATCCCCATCATCAAACACAAATTGAACAAAAAAAAAAAAAAAAGAGGCTAAAATATGGTTTTCGTCCCTGCAAATTTGTCTCGTTTTGGTTTAGTCATTGTAAAAAATGTTTGTAGAAAAAAGTTCCTGCAAAATGGGATTATTTTAAAAAACAATATTTTGCAGGGACTTTTTTTCTACAAAATGGGTACAGTCATCATGTGTCACGCATGTAAATCATCACAAAAGTGGGTCCGGGGACTATTTTAAAAAACAAAAAATTTTGCACTGATTTTTTTTCCTACAATTTTTTTACAGGGACTAAAACCAAAAGAGACATATTTGCAGGGACGAAAACCATATTTTAGCCAAAAAAAAAAATAACTGTATAACGACTTGAAGGTGAAAATCGAACAAACTGAATCAATTCTTCATAAGTTTAAAAGAATCTAGTAGCAACAGTTCAAATAATAGTTCATATTCAATTAAATTAGTCAATATGCATCAAGGTTCGAGAATAATGAGGCATCAAGAGAGGACAGAGGAGTTTACTCTAGCTGAGCTTAGAATAGCTACCAACAATTACTCACTAGAGAACAGCATTTGGAGCTGGAAGCTTTAGTTTTGTGTGTATAGTGCAAAATTAACCGATAGTCACGAGGTAGCAATCAAGAGAAAGAGACTGCATTTGAGTCAGAACTATCTTTGCTGTCGTGTTTAGTTTAACTGTGTTTGTAGCTACTTACATAAACAAATAAATACGATTACATCGTCAATGAAAACTAAAAATCTTGTGCAGTATATTTGCAAAAAACCAAAAACTAATGCTTATAGGCTATAGCTGATATCATGAGACAATTACCAAATAAAAAGCTCTATAAGCTTATTTTGTCAATTGTCTAACCGGTTAAAATATGCATAACGATAAGCTCTATAAAGCGCGAGGTTTGTTGAAAATTACCATGCGCGAGTATTAAGCAAGGTTTTTGTGGCCAGTTTTCTAAACATACCATCAAGTATCACAATGAGATGAATCAACTCTTCCAACTTAGTTTTCAATCCTTCCTTAGGCTTCACGTGAAAATTAAACAAATAGAATCTCTATTAAAAATAAACTACATAGCCACGCTGTCATTAACATTTGACCTATTACAAACAAATTTCTTGTTGTTCCACCCACAATTTCCATTACTATCAAGTAGGACTAAATTCCATATCCCTAAAAGACTTGCACCACATAACAGGTCTCAGAGTAGGTGTGTACAAGATGGATCTGAAACATTGTTAAATACAACCAACTTCCACAACCTGAAACTGATATGGTCTTGTTCCATGTGTGAACTTGATCATAAACAGGTTTGCTTTTAAAGTGTTGAAGTCAAATGCAGCTCAAGGAAGGCCCTCCCTGTTAGGAAAATGTCCATAGTATGGAAGTTTGGATGACTGGTCTGTTCAGGAGAATGTCCACTATATTAAAGGTGTGATTTCCAACATGTAAGTGTTAGTTATTTCTTCCATTGTTCGCAAACTTAATAGACCTCGAAAATAATTTTTTTTCTTCCCAAACCACCAATAACTCTCTCAGTCAATTAAAGCAATCCAATCTTTTCAAAATACATAATACATGTACAATTTGTTACTATAAACAAGCAGTTTATAATTTATCCACCGAAAGTAAGTTAAAATCTAAAGTTTTCTACTCTCTTCATTAATGGAGTTTTTAAATTTTAGTTGCAATAAATCATGAGTAGACACCACATAACTAATTGTTTTCTAAGTTATTTCCAGCAAAGACAAAGGGGGAATTTAAGAATTCCCTAATCGCCGTTTATAATCTGAATCATAAACCTAATCTCGCATTGCGTAGGGCTATTAAAACCTGCAACTCTATTCATTTCTCTTTTAATTAATTATACTCTTTGAAATAAGTTTTACTAATTGTTAAGTCGAACGACAATCATTGTAGAGAACGATAAACTTACTACTTTATTACTTGTTATGATTTGGTGCAGTTGCCGATTTCGTATATCAACTGCCACTTTTCCTAAGCATACATTATGTGCTTAGCGAAATTTGTTGGAACAAAATGTGTTTAACAATGAACCTTAATGAGTTTTGATGATAACAAGGTATTAAAAATTGTAAATTGGACTAGCTAATATTTGTTCAAGTGTACAAGACCATAGTTAATTTTTTACATCATTAATTGATACTGAAGAACAAATAAAGAACAAAAGAAATCAACAAAATTGAAGCTTAGATGCTCCTGAAGGCAATATGCTCCTGTAGAGAGAAAAGCGCTCCTGTAGTCAAGTGCTCCTGAAGACCAGTGCTCCTGAAGACTAGAGGTCTTGAAGTGCCACATCATCATCAGAAGCAACATCATCAGAAGCAATATCATCAGAAGCTGCCTTATCAGAAGCCATTTCACCAGAAGCTGAAGATCAACTGGATTTGCAAAATTCAAGGATTCAAGAGTTGTTTCATGAATCGAAATTCATCAAAGGACAACAGAAGACTAGTGGAACTTTGCAACGGTCATTTCAAAGTTTTTTGAAGGGATTTACTTGTAAAAGAAACGAAAGCATTGACATTGTACTTTGTACGAACTGTACAACCACTTTCTCCACTACTCTATTTTGTGTCCACGCTACAAGACAAGAAAACAGCTCCAGGATACAGCTTCGCCTGCAAAGATGTTCCTTTGGATTAGGAATGGATTTCAAATTGGTTCTTCATAGGACAACAACCAAATCAGGCAAAAGATCATTGGTGAAAGATCAAGCTTCAACAACGACTCTTTTTGATGTGCTGACAATTTCACAACGTCTCTTTCACACCTCTATATAAAGGAGTGAAGACTTAGACATTTGGCAATGCTGAACGAAAGACTCTCAACATTTTTACAAGTGCCAAACCTCTGCTGAAATTGTTCTGCATTCACTTAGAATTTCTGTTTCTCAAGTTTTATCTTAGAAATTCTTAAGTCTTAGAGTCTGTATCTGATTGTATTGTGAGCACCTCTGATTGTATATCAAGTGTTCAATATCAAACATTATTCTTTGTAATCTTGTTTGTTTAGAAGTCTCTTGCAGTTGTGCTTGAGCATAGAAGTCTCTTTATTGTGTTCTTGAGCATAGGAAGACTCTTGCAAAGTGTGCTTGAGCAAAGGAAGTCTCTTGCTGTGTGCTTGAGCAATTGTAATCAGATATTACATTCTAGGGAAATCTCCTTGGAAGTACAAGGGGGACTGGACTACTTTCGGATTATGGAAGGAACCAGTATAATTGCTCTGTGTCTTTCTTCTTTCCTTTCTCTCTGTTTTATTCTGCTGCATATGCTTCTGACCACTCCATTCAGAAGCAGTTTTACAAGCTTCTGAACTTAAGTGTTCTGAGTTTTAGAGAAAACGAATAAACGTCTAAACACAATTCAACCCCCCTTCTTGTGTTTTTCTCACCTTCAATTGGTATCTAGAGCCTTGGTTATGTTGATAACACCTAACAGTGTAACAGTCCAAGATCTGAGAAAAACATGTCTGGTGAATCTCCTATTCCTACTGGTCAAACTAGCTATAATAATGTCGCACATGATTATAGTGATAGTAAGAAATCCAGTGATGGAAAGATTCCAAAGTTCAACGGAGACCCTGAAGAATTCTCTTGGTGGAAAACCAACTTTTATAGTTATGTCATGAGTTTAGACGAAGAACTCTGGGATATACTAGAAGAAGGTGTTGGTGATGACTTGGTTCTTGATGAAGAAGGAGCTGCTGTTGATAGAAAGAAACATTCTCCTGCTCAGAAGAAGATCTACAAGAAGCATCATATCATCAGAGGAGCACTTGTCACTGTTATTCCTAAAGCAGAGTACATGAAGATGAGTGACAAGTTAACTGCTAAAGCAATGTTTGCTTCTCTTTGTGCTAACTATGAAGGCAACAAGAAGGTCAGAGAAGCAAAGGCTCTTATGCTTGTACATCAATATGAGTTGTTCAAGATGAAGGATGATGAAACTATTGAGGAGATGTACTCAAGGTTTCAAACCTTAGTCTCTGGAATGTAGATATTGAAAAAGAGCTATGTTGCTTCTGATCATGTGAGCAAGATACTCAGGAGTCTGCCTGCTAGATGGAGAGCAAAGGTGACTGCCATTAAGGAAGCTAAAGATGTAAACACTTTAAGTGTTGAATCTTGTTAGTTCTCTCAAAGTTCATGAGTTAAGTCTTAATGAACATGAGTCTGCTAAGAAGAGTAAATCAATAGCCCTTCCATCCAAAGGCAAGTCATCAAAAGCTCTCAAAGTTGTTGAATCTGAAGAAGAACCATCATGTTCAGATTCTGAACCAGATGCTGCTGAGATGGCTATGCTCTCCTACAGACTTCAGTATCTGGCTAAGAAGAATAGGAAGTTTCTGACCAGAAGGAGTAACTCCAGAAGCTCAAAGAAAGAAGATCAGAAGGGATGCTTCAACTGTAAGAAGCCTGGACATTTCATTGCTGATAGTCCTGATCTTCAAAAGGAAAAGCCAAAGGACAAGTTAAAGAAGTCATCATTCAGACCAAGCAAATTCAAAAAGCAGATTAAGCAGAGTTTAATGGCAACCTGGGATGATTTAGGAAGTGAATCTGGATTTGATAAAGAGGAAGCTGATGAAGATGCAAAGATAGCTGTTGGGCTGGTAGCAATAGCATCTTCAGAAGCTGGATCAGATTCAGACTCAGAAGATGAAAACGGGGTATATTCCAAAATTCCCAGAAATGAACTTGTTGAGTCTCTTAAAGAACTTCTTACACATTTTGAAGTAAGAACCAATGGGTTGAAGGATTTAAAAGAAAAATATGTTGATTTAATGAAACAACAAAAATCAACTCTATTGGATCTGAAAGCTTCTGAAGAAGAACTTAGGGGCTTTGACTTCATTTGTAAAACATATGAAGACAAGCTCAGGTTCTTATGTCAGAAGCTACAAGAAAAGTGTAATGAAAAACCTTAAGCAACCATGAAATTGCTCTTGAGGATTTTATCATGTCTGGTATTGACAGAAGCAGAGTGGCTTCAATGATATACAACATTTACAGAAACAATGGCAAAGGGATTGCCTTTTCAGGAGGGAAAACTAATGAAATCGGTCTCAAAGCATGTTGTGAATGCATCAAGGAAGGATTGAAAACCTTCTTTGTACCTGAAGGTGTTAAGTTGGAAACTGTTGTTCAATCAGAACCTGAAGCTTCTGGCCCTAAGGCTAAGATTACTTCAATGCCAAAGAACTCTAAGCCAAAGGCTATGATCAACTCTGATTCCAAGACTTCAAAGATCAGGATTCTAAAGAGATCAAAACTTGTTCTTCATAGTGTGGTGAAACCAAAATCTGAGGTTCTGAAGTCTAAGTTTCAGAAGAAGACAGTTACTGCTTCTGAAGTACCAAAACCAAAGGTTGGAAAACCTAAGGCGATGGTTAATCAGAAGCAACCCAACTTACAGCACAAGGTACAAGAAGTGAAGAGTAAAACTTTTAGTACTAACCTGAGAGGACCCATAAGACAATGGGTACCTAAATCTGAAAATGTCAATGTTGCAGATATGTCTAAGAGCAAAGGTGAAACAAAAATCATGGTACCTAGACAGCGGTTGCTCAAGACACATGACAGGAGAGAAGTCAATATTGCTCAACCTAACAATGAAAGAAGGAGGAAGTGTGAAATTTAGAGGCAACCAGTCTGGCAAGATCATAGGTACAGAAACTATTGGTAATTCCTCTACCTCAATTAATAACGTATGGTTGGTAGATGGTCTTGAACATAACCTTTTGAGCATTAGTCAATTTTGTGACAATGGTTATGATGTGTTATTTGAGAAAGCCAACTGTACTGTAATCAACAAGGAAGACAAATCCATTGTGTTCAAGGGAAAGAGGGTAAAAAATGTCTACAAGATCAATTTTTCTGAACTGGCTGACCAGAAGGTGATTTGCCTTCTGTCAGTGAATGATAAGAAATGGATGTGGCACAGAAGGTTGGGACATGCTAACTGGAGATTAATCTCTAAGCTCAGTAAGTTACAACTTGTCAAAGGCCTACCAGACATTGACTATCATTCAGGTGCACTCTGTGGTGCATGTCAGAAAGGGAAAATTGTGAAATCATCTTTTAAAACAAAAGACACTGTCTCAACCTCCAGACCCTTAGAACTACTCCATATTGATTTATTTGGACCAGTCAGTACTGCATCCTTATATGGAAGTAAATATGGATTAGTCATTGTTGATGATTAGAGCAGATGGACTTGGGTAAAATTCCTAAAAAGTAAAGATGTTGCTTTCGATGTATTCAGTAGTTTCTGCACTCAAATATAATCTGAAAAAGAATCAAAGATTTTGAAAATCAGAAGTGATCATGGTGGAGAATTTGAAAATGAGCCATTTGAAGCTTTTTGTGAAAAACATGGAATTGTCCATGAATTCTCTTCTCCTAGAACTCCACAACAAAATAGGATTGTAGAAAGAAAGAATAGAACTTTACAAGAAATAGCCAGAACCATGATCCATGAAAACAATTTGGCAAAACATTTTTGGGCAGAAGCAGTGAATACAACATGTTATGTCCAAAATAGGATTTATATCAGACCTATCTTGGAGAAAACAGCATATGAACTCTTTAAAGGAAGAAAACTCAATATCTCTTACTTTCATCAATTTGGATGTACATGTTACATTCTGAATAACAAGCTCTACCTAAAGAAATTTGATGCCAAGGCCCAAAGAGGAATCTTCTTAGGTTACTCTGAAAGGTCAAAGGCATACAGAGTGTATAATTCAGAAACACTCTGTGTTGAAGAATCTATGCACGTTAAATTTGATGACAAAGAGCTTGAAGATAAAACTTCAAAGCAAGATGAAAGTTCTGCAGAGATACAGGTTCCTGAAGTTACTCCAGAACCTGATCAGATAGCTAAATCTGAAGAAAGACCAGAAGTTGAACCCACATCAGAAGCACAAGATGAAGTTGCTTCTGATGAAGCACAAGATGGCTCACATCAAGCAGATTCTCCCAGAAACACATTCAAGCAAAAGTCTTCACATCCTAAGGAGCTAATCATTGGAAACAAAGAAAGTCCAAGAAGAACAAGATCATACTTCAGACAAGGAGAGTCTATGATTGGACTGATATCAATGATTGAACCTACAACAGTTGTTGAAACACTTTCAGATGATGGATGGATCTTAGCTATGCAAGAAGAGTTGAATCAATTTCAAAGAAATGATGTGTGGTAGGGGTGTTCGCGGTGCGGTTCGGCTCGGTTATGAGGCAAAAAGTGAACCGATCCAAAAAATAAAATATGTGCGGTTCGGCTCGGTTCGGTTGGTTCTTAAAATAAAAACCGAACCGAACCAATCCAATTTAACGCGGTTTAATTTGGATCGGTTTTCGGTTATCCAAATTGTAAATGAGTAATAATAATGCTCGTATTAAAAATAATTTTGACAGTAGATTTTCTTAACTGCACACATAGATAATATGCAAGTACGATTTCATAAATTGTAGTATTTCTTTTTTCTTTCATATACTAGTTGTAGCAAATTCTTTCATATAATAGGCTATAGCTTGTAGCAATTTATGCAGAATGCGTCATGTTGCAATAAGATCTCTATAGCCATGCAACTATTAAGGAACAAAGGCCTTATCATTTTGATCAAAAAAGGCAAATAAACAGTGAGCAAAACAAACAAAATAACAGCACAAGACTAAAGATCAACCGCAATTAGTACCATCATAACCTTAACAAAGCAAAACCTCAGGAGTAACATAAGGTGTACCACAAAAAGTAAGTAACAAACCATCTTGTCTAATTTGATGAGAAACAATACTAAAACCAAAACCAAAATCAGAAAGTTTCAAATTATAATTAACATCTAGCAAAAAAGAGTCCATAATTAACTAGTCCATCCAACCAAAATCCAAAATTTACTAGTCCATCTAGCTAAAACTTAAATCCAAAATCTAGCATTTCCAATCTTTTCACTGCAAAGCCAAAATCAGCAGACAATTTAACAAGTATTATGCAGAATTTCTAGCACTTTCTAATCCCCTCCTAAACATACTTCTTAACTTATGTTTCTCTTCGGTGAAAATATCCCAGCAATCTCTAGCAGCTGAAATCCTAGAAGGAATGGCGAATCTAGGCTGCGCAACACTCACAAAATAGCGAAATTCCTCCCCCTCAATAAACTTAAAAGGCAACTCATCAACAATTATCATCCTAGCTAACGCTTTCCTACATGCTTCAACATCAAAATGGACACCGGAAAGAGTACTACCAGTTCCTTTCCCGTCTTCTTTTTTCAATTGTTGAAGAGTTAGTGTTTGTTTATCATTGGAACCTTCAACTTTGTTCACATCATTTTTCCTCTCCATACTCGGTGGCAATGTTGCTAGTAGTTCAGGTTCAGCAGTAGAGTTCACAGATTCAACATTCCCAGCTATTCTACTCTCATTAGTTAGAATCTTTACAGCCTGCAAAATATTCATATACAACTCAACAAATAATTCTATGACAAACTAGATTCCAAACTTACATTCTTATATGAAAAAAAAAAAATTAACAATTGTCATTACCAAACAACATTTTTATATGAAAAAAAAACCCAAACATATTTCCAAACAAATAGGACATAACTGATAAAAAAAATAGCACATTCAGAGAAGAAGTGATTCAAAGAAGACGTTATGCCAGATAGTTATACCAAAGAAGTGATGAAAAAAATCAACCAACATTTTTTTATACATGAAGAAGTTATAGCAGACAGATAGTTATACTAGAGAAGTAGTGATGAAAAAAAATTCAATCACATTTTTTATACACAAAGAAGTTATACCATAGAAGAAAGTGATTCAAAGAACTCATTCTTTCTAATCTATTTAATTCAGTAATTGATCATGGATTTCACAAAATAATAAAAAAAATAAGACCCGAAAGTTATTCAAAGGGGAAAAAGTGATTCAAAGAGTTTTCACAAAAAAGAAAACTTTACTCGCAACACACTTTGATCATGGATTTTCACAAACAGGACCAATAAACCCATTCTTTCTAATCTAATTCATTCAGCAATTGAAGAGAAGGAAAAGAGTATCAGAGTAGTAGTGAGTATACACGAAAATGTTACCTGATGACCCATAAAGAGAGAATCGGAGCCAATGAGAGGATTGTTGGTGGTGCTTTCCGAAGAGGATGAAGGAATCGACGGCGGCGGCGACACTGGTGGTGGGCGACGCATTGTAAGGGAAGAGAAGAGGTGTGAGGTACTGTTTGGATTTTCACGTTTCTCAGTGTTGGTGGTAGTTTAAGAAAGAAACAGAAGAGTTTGATAGCAAAGGTCATTTGTGAGTATAACAAAGAGAAGGAATTAAAACACGCTTGTTTTCCAGTTGCATTGGTAATTGGTGAGTGAACTGAAGAGTTTATGTCAACAAAGGGTAGTGGACCGGTCTAGTGGAAGAGTCTGGTAGTGGTTACCTTATAATAAGTGCGGTTCGGTTCGGTTCGGTCCGGTTTTTAAGTTGTGAACCGAAAACCGAACCGAACCGGTCGGTTCTTACTTCAGATGGCCCAAACACATCCAACAAATATCGGTTTTTTGCGGTTTTCGGTTTTTTTGGATCGGTTGGCGGTTTTTTTTTGGATCGGTTCGGTTCTGAACACCCCTAATGTGTGGGATCTGGTACCCAAACCTCAGCACAAGAACATTATTCGAACAAAATGGATATTCAGAAACAAGTTAAATGAGCAAGGAGGAGTAACAAGAAACAAAGCAAGACTTGTTGCACAAGGTTACAGTCAACAAGAAGGCATAGACTATACTGAAACTTTTGCTCCAGTTGCAAGATTGGAAGCAATCAGGTTACTTCTTTCCTATGCAGTTAATCATGGCATAATATTATATCAAATGGATGTCAAGAGTGCATTTCTTAATGGTGTCATAGAAGAAGAAGTGTATGTCAAGCAACCTCCTGGTTTTGAGAATATTAAATATCCTAATCATGTTTTTAAACTGAAGAAATCATTATATGGCTTGAAACAAGCTCCCAGAGCTTGGTATGATAGACTGAGTAATTTCTTAATCAGAAATGATTTTAAAAGAGGACAGGTTGACACAACACTCTTCAGAAGGACCCTTGGGAAAGATATTCTTGTTGTGTAAATATATGTTGATGATATAATATTTGGTTCTACTAATGCATCTCTTTGCAAGGAATTCTCTAAGTTAATGCAGGATGAATTTGAAATGAGCATGATGGGAGAGCTGAAGTTCTTCCTAGGCATTCAAATCAATCAATGCAAAGATGGAGTCTATGTTCATCAATCAAAGTATACAAAGGAGCTTCTAAAGAAGTTCAAGCTTGAGGATTGTAAAGTGATAAACACTCCAATGCATCCTACGTGCACCTTAAGCAAAGAAGATGAAGGAGCTAAAGTAGATCAGAAGCTGTACAGAGGTATGATTGGTTCTTTGTTATACCTCATTGCATCTAGGCCAGATATTTTATTCAGTGTATGCTTGTGTGCAAGATTCCAATCAGATCCTAGAGAATCTCATATGACTGCTGTCAAGAGAATCTTCAGGTATTTGAAGAGAACAACTAATCTTGGACTCCTTTATAGGAAATCCTTAGATTCTAAGTTAATTGGATTCTGTGATGCTGATTATGCTGGTGATAGGATTGAAAGAAAGTCAACCAGTGGCAATTGTCAATTTCTGGGTGATAATCTTATATCCTGGGCTAGCAAAAGACAAACACCTATTGCTATGTCTACAGCAGAAGCAGAATACATTTCAGCTGCAAGTTGTTGTACACAACTACTTTGGATGAAACATTAGTTGGAAGATTATCAGATAATTGCTAACAGTATTCCCATTTATTGTGATAATACTGCTGCTATTTGTTTGTCTAAAAATCCAATTTTGCTTTCAAGAGCTAAGCATATTGAAATCAAACACCATTTTATCAGAGATTATGTTCAAAAAGGAATTTTAGATATACAATTCATTGATACTGAGAATCAATGGGCTGATATTTACTAAGCCTTTAAATGTTGAAAGATTTGATTTTATAAAGAAAAATTTGAACATGCACTTCGTGTCTGATTAAAGCTTGCTTGCTCCTGAATAGGATTTTAGGTTCTGAGGTCAGTTCAGAAGCTGTGGTCCATCAGAAGCTCTTTATTGAAGTTCTGAGGAAAACATGCTTCTAATAATGACGTCAGAATCTGATGTTCAGAAGCTGGATTTTATGCTCCTGAATAGTTGAGATAGTGGAAACGTTGGGAGTTACTTTATTTGGTAACTCCTGGCCCACTAACTTGGTAGTTACTCTGAGAACTTCTGACGTGGTCTATCTGTATTGGTGTATAACTAAAAAGGGCAATGATGATTTAATAGCTTTGAAAAGTACTTTCACGAGCCCCCAATGTCATTAATGTTATGTTTGTTTGTCTCTTTTGAATTGCAATCATTTTTTTTTACTTTTAACACTTCGACAATTCACACACTACTCACTCACCACAAACACTTCATACTTTCAAACCTGTTGCGAAGTAAGCGTAACTCTCAAAAACCCTAGAACCCTAAATCATCTTCTTCATCATCTTCATCAATGGCAACCTCAAGCTCAAACCAAAGCGTTCCAGAATCAACTTCAAGTATGCAACAAAGAGCACCTGGATCTGGTTCCGTAAGCAAACCTAGAACAATGTCCATTCCTTTAAAATCATTGATAGTTCAGAAGGAATCACCAGTGGATTTTGCTTCGCTGAAAAAGTATAAGGTGGACATGAAAGCGTTGGTAGAAGCTCAGAAGCTGTCTGAGTACTTCAAGATGTTGAATGAGCCGACGTATGAAAACGTGGTCAAAGACTTCTTGGTAAGGGCTGAAGGCAACAAAGAAAAGGTTTCAAAGGTAGAGATACAGGCTGTGTCAAAGAAGGGAAAGATGAAGATGGAAAAGAGTCCTACTTCATTCAGTAGCCTAGAGATAAGGTCTGAAGTGATGGGTATTCCTGTAACCATCACTTAGGAGGTTATAGCAAAAGCATGCAGAGTGACAGCTGAAGGAAGATTTCAAGAGATAGTGAAAAAGGATGATATCCTGCTGAAAAGCTACTACAACTTGCTTCTGAAAGGAAACTCAGAAGCCAAGAATTCAGAAATGGAAATTCACCACAGGATGCTGGTGAAGTTCTGCACAGATTGCTTCTTTCAGAGAGGAGGAGGGTCTGACCAACCTAATCATGAACAGAAGCTGGCAATCTACTTCATGGCTACTTTTGAGAAGATCAATTTTCCAAGATACATCATGGATCATCTGTGCTGGGCAATAAATGAGGGCATCAACAAAGGGAGGAAGCAAGTGCCTTATGGAAGATCGTTGTCTGAAATCTTCGACCAAGGTAGAGTACTGGAGACTCTGAAGAAAACAAGGGATGCTTTTGACAAATGCTTCAAGGTTTCTACTGCTGAGAAGACTATCAGTAGCAGGTCCTTGCATTCCATGCATTTTATCAAGAAAGCTCCTCAAGATGAGAAGTGGATGGAAATGAACACAGCAGAATCTGAGATTATCAGATATTTTCCTTCCATCATTAAGGAAAATGATCCTGAATTTCTAGCTGAAACAGTAGCTGCTTATGTCATAGAGTCAGGTGACAACTCTTAGGAGGAAGCTGCTCCTGTTAAGGTCAGAGGAAGGAAGGCCAAAGTCACTTCAGAATCAGAAGTCACTGATGGAAAGGCCAAGCAACAAAAGTTTGCTAAGAGAAAAAGAGGAAAAGCTGAAACTGTATTCACTCAAGAGAAAGTGGATGAAGCTTTTGATGAATTAGAGCAAGAAAAGGACGAGCCTAAGAAGAAGAAGAAGAAGAAGAAGAAGAAGAAGAAGAAGAAGAAGAAGAAGAAGAAGAAGAAGAAGAAGAAGAAGAAGAAGAAGAAGAAGAAGAAGAAGAAGAAGAAGAAGAAGGCTGCACCCATTTTCATGCCAATGATTGAAGTGACTCTTGACATGGAGAAAGAGGCTAAAGAGCAATCTGATCAGATGTTAGCTGCTCAGAAGAGAAAGAAAGCTCAATACAAACAAGAGAGGGATGCAAAGCTCAAAGAAACTGGGCCAGATAAGAATGAAGACTTTCTTTTGGAGAAGATGGCAGAAGTAAGGGAGATTGTAGATGTAACCTCACAGATGGGTACAAAGAGAGTTGGTGCTTCAAAAGCCGGTGTTCAAAAGTCTACTTCTGAAGCTGCTGATGATTCAGTCAGAATTGCTCAGGTATCCAATGACTTACACACATCTTGCACCACATCTTCTATCCCACCTGAAGACACTTCATTGCTAGATCACCTAGAAAGCCATTACTTAGGTGAATTACCCAAATCTAGCTTTAACCCAAACTCACAAACAACCTTTGAAATGGCTTCTGAAGCAGCTGCTTCTGAAAAAGTCATTTCAGAAAGCTCCCAACAACAACAACCAGAACCACAAAAGACCACTTCACCACCACATCAACCACCTCTTGTTCCTGAACACACTGTTCTTGAACAAATTGTTCCTAAACCAACTGTTCCTGAACCAACTGTTACTGAACCAACTGTTCCTGAACCAACTGTTCCTGAACATAACACACATGAACCAGTTGCTCCTGAACAACCTGTTCTTGTGCCAACCCAATCATCTACCATTCCTTTACAAGTACAAATAGTTAAGATAACCCGCTATGATGGTGTGTCTGATATAGATTTAGACTCTGAGGATGATCAAGATGATCATGCCTCTAATATGATTATAGACATCATCTCTGACCAACCATCAACCAGCCAACCCTTAACTACAAGTGGCCAATCAACAACAAACCTAGCCATTGTACCCACAACCCCACCTAAACCCTCTAGACAACCTTCACCACCCACCATTTTCCTGGATTCTCAAGTTCTACAAGATGTGTGGGAAGACATTGCTTCTGAGGTACTTAAGCTGATAGAAGGAAAAAGTGACTTGGGTGACAAGATCAGTTATCAGAAGCAATGGAGAAGGATAAAGGAAAGAGTAGTCAATCTCATCTCAGCTCTGCATGATTCATGTATTGAAGCTCAAGAGCAAGTCAAGCAGAAGTTGGAAAACTGGCTGAATGGAATTGATGAAAATCCTGAAGACATAGATGTCCTTGGAACATGGGTGAAGAATCCTTTGAGCTTAAAAGGAAGAGAACCTGAAGATTTCCTTCCCAAATATATTCACCCCAAGGACTTGGACTTATCATTCCTTTCCAAGATTGACCTGAGCAAAGCTGCACCTGATCTGGCTCTAGTTCAGGAGAACAATGTGTTGAAGGAAAGGAATAGAGAGCTAGAAACAGAGCTACAAGAGCAGAAGCTGAAGCTGATGAAGTTGGAAGCTGATTTGGAACAAGATAGAATCAGGGAAGAGAAGAACAAGTCAGAGATGGATCAGAAGTATGCTGAAACTCAAGAGATTCTGAAGAAGATTTTAGAGAAT
This sequence comes from Medicago sativa, assembly GCF_051527215.1. Taxonomy (NCBI): domain Eukaryota; kingdom Viridiplantae; phylum Streptophyta; class Magnoliopsida; order Fabales; family Fabaceae; genus Medicago; species Medicago sativa. The sequence goes on along the minus strand of NC_140755.1, from coordinate 7,909,698 downwards.
CAAAATAAGCTAAAACTTTAGTTGCACACCTTAAGCTTGTTTTTGTTTCTTTATGCTTCTGAAATATTTCGTTTTATTTCTGCTTCTGACTTAGTTTTTGCTTCTGACTATTTTATGCTTCTGAACACTTTTTGCTTCTGAGTAATGTTAATTGTTTATATCTTGTGAATACTCAGTTTTTGCTCTGATAATCTTGTTTGATTGTTAAGCTCTTAGTATTTTTCGATGATTATATAATGCTCTGAACCTTTATCTTGTGTTTTTCTCATCTCTTCTTTTTGTTTATTTCTTTTTGATTAATGACAAAAGGGGGAGTATATGTGATAGTATTTAAAGGCTCTGAGCCCCCATTAATAATATTTGAATATTTTTTGAAAAACTTCTATCTTTTTACAAAAAAGAGGGCGTATCAAATTTCAAATAAAATTAATTGAACCTTTCTTCTCATCTATAATCTAATTCTTTCAATATTATTCAAGCTCTGATATTATTATGCGCTAAAATGAATTTAATTAACATGGATAGAACTTAGGGGGATCTTACAAACCTCACCTTAAAGACTATCAGACTCAGGGGGAGTTAGAGCTTACAAACCTCAGACTCTGAGCTTACAAACCTCAGAACCCCAAAGTCAACTTGTTAATTAGATTAACAACAATTGATCAATTTTTAAATACTATTGTTTGTCATCATCAAAAAGGGGGAGATTGTTGGAACAAAATGTGTTTAACAATGAACCTTAATGAGTTTTGATGATAACAAGGTATTAAAAATTGTAAATTGAACTAGCTAATATTTATTCAAGTGTACAAGACCATAGTTAATTTTTTACATCATTAATTGGTACTGAAGAACAAATAAAGAGCAAAAGAAATCAACAAAATTTAAGCTTAGACGCTCCTGAAGGCAATATGCTCCTGAAGAGAGAAAAGCGCTCCTGAAGTCAAGTGTTCCTGAAGACTAGAGGTCTTGAAGTGCCACGTCATCATCAGAAGCAACATCATCAGAAGCTGCCTTATCAGAAGCCATTTCACCAGAAGCTGAAGATCAATTGGATTTGCAAAATTCAAGGATTCGAGAGTTGTTTCATGAATCGAAATTCATCAAAGGACAACAGAAGACTAGTGGAACTTTGCAACAGTCATTTCAAAGTTGTTTGAAGGGATTTGCTTGTAAAAGAAACGAAAGCGTTGACATTGTACTTTGTACGAACTGTACAACCACCTTCTCCACTACTCTGTTTTGTGTTCACGCTACAAGACAAGAAAACAGCTCCAGGATACGGCTTCGCCTGCAAAGATGTTCCTCTGGATTAGGAATGGATTTCAAATTGGTTCTTCATAGGACAACAACCAAATCAGGCAAAAGATCATTGGTGAAAGATCAAGCTTCAACAACGAATCTTTTTGATGTGCTGGCAATTTCACAACGTCTCTTTCACACCTCTATATAAAGGAGTGAAAACTTAGAGATTTAGCAATGTTGAACGAAAGACTCTCAACATTTTTACAAGTGCCAAACCTCTACTGAAATTGTTCTGCATTCACTTAGAATTTCTGTTTCTCAAGTTTTATCTTAGAAATTCTTAAGTCTTAGAGTCTGTCTCTGATTGTAGTGTGAGCACCTCTGATTGTATATCAAGTGTTCTGTCTCAAACATTATTCACTACCACAAAATACCCCCTTTAATAGCACTCATTTTGGTTCTTAATAGCGCTTATCAAGCGCTAAGAAAGCCCCCGCTATAATAGGTCAGGAGCCTATAATAGCGCTTTCCAAACGCTATTAAATAGCAATACTTCAATAGCGCTTTCAGAAAAGCGCTAATAAAGCCTTATTTTTATGCTATTTTTAGACAGATGTTTCTTAGCGTTTTCCGAAAAGCGCTATCTTAGTTACCCCTTTTAATAGTGCTTTAAGAGAAGCGCTAATAAAAGTCCCTATTTTTTTTTTAATTACATCCACAACTAAAAGCATCTACTGACTAGACAAAAAATATTATACATATCAGAAACACTAGTAATTCATTAATATAAATAAACAATAATGTGTTGATAAAAAACTTAATTACACATGACATCTAATGTACACTTACATAAAAATGCAAAGTTCGTGCACAAACGTATATAAGAACGATAACAAACCTTGGCTTTTTTCTCCAATTTTCCATACAAATTGGAACCTCCCGACGATCGACCACTCCAATGTAACTGACAAAACCTTGGCTTTCTTCCCCAACTGGTTGACCTCGAGAATTCTAACGAACCTGAAGTAAGATTGCAGGGTATACAAAATGAACTTAGCAATGCATCAACAAATCCAAAAACTCTCCATAAGGGACATGACATAGTAAACAAATTTCATAAAGAATACATAATCTTTAACATCCCCCTCAATGTCAAATGTTTTATTCTTACAACTACTCACAGTAAAGTCAACAAATTTACCAGCCCCCTCTCTTCATCAAATTCGCATTTTGATTATGTATTTATTATGTCACTTAGCAAACATAGATGACAAGATTTAAAGATCACGAGAGCAAGTTCAGAAGACATAATCTAAACTAAACAAATTAAAAATATGATTCAACATATATTTAACCATATGTTTAAGCTAGAAAGATTAAAAATAAGTCACTACAACCATAAAACGAATTTTATCCAACTTTTTGGAATTTTTTTAATAAGAGAATACCATGCAATATCCAAATCATACTTTATCAGGGTAGAAAATGGAACTCAACAAAAAGAAAAAAAAAAGGGATGAAATGGCCGCTACCACATATGGTGAGGAGGTTGTTACCACATATGATGAGCACAAACAAAAAGCTACAAGACACAATGATAGAACATACTGAATAAATTGAGATGTAAAATAAATGGCAGCCACATAAGAAACAATCATGCTACCAAGCAAATCAGACATTTCAGCCCCAATACAAACTTGTAATCAAAATTCACCAAACAAAGAAAGATGATGAAAGTGAATAGCTACAAATACATCAATTAATTTGAAACCTCCACTACATGTAAGTTAATAAAGATCAAACCATTGTACTCAATTAATTTAAAACCTCTACCTCGCAACCACAATTCAAAAACAATACCCCTGCAATACATGACACTACACAATACACACCATAACTCCCAACTGATACCTATTACCCGGAAAGAATCCAAAGGGTTTAATAACAAAGCTGAAGCACATGAATCATGTTAAACTCAACATCTGACACTACACACCCTAATATAAAGCACGGACACCTCTAGGATTAGGCGTATCGCAAGGACCGACACGCGTCGGTGTTCGACACTCCTATGACACTCGTACGATACGTGTCCTAAATAAGTTGTTTTCTTCCTCACTTCGACACTCCTTGGATGGGTGTTCGACACCTATATAACATTATATGAGGCGTGTCAAACAACTCTGACAACTATCTAGATTTATTTCTCTGCTTTTACACACCGTAGATCCAAGAGTTAAAAGATGTGTGAGAAATGTTGATCAACAAGGGGTTATATACATTAAAGTTGATTACAAAATATTTAAATTTTTCGATAGTAGATGGATAAATAAATGCCAAATACATTTGTCAAAGGCCAAATACTATTGTACCTTGTTATAGAACTTTTTTTAATGAAATAAATTGCCCAAGTTAGATGCAAATGTATGTCTTTTGGTTCTTAATTTAGATCTTTTATAAATAAATTAATATATAGGTAGCGGTGTTGGTGTCAACGTGTCTGTGTCAGTGTCGTGTCAGGTGTCTGTGTCGGAGTCTGTGCTTTATAGAGTCACCCTAACACCTAGATGCTATAATAATGTAATAGTTAACCATACATTAAGCAAAAATATTACAATAACTAGATAATTTCTATCTCATTCTAAGTAATATATAACTAAGGGAATGAAAGACAGATGCAATAATAATCATAATACTTACTACCTATCACATCTCTAAAATCAAACACATAGATCAAACAAGTGCTAGAGAGTGGGAAGAAAATGAAAACCTTCAGACCATCCTTAATATTAGACTTGACCATGAATCTCATCAACAATCTATTTCAATCTAGATCAAATACAAATAATAAAATTTCAGTCCAAACAAGTGTGTGTGTGTGTATCAATTAACAACGGTGAAAAGAGAGAAACCTTGTTATGAGATTAATAGAATAAAACTCTATTCATTTTGAAACTACTAATAAATACACAAGCATTGTAGGTAGAGGCCTAACAGTGCTTAATGGCACCAAATGTCCTATTTAATCACATTATAGACGTTTTTACATTTTAGGATTGTCTTTTAATAAAAATTGTATACCTTGCACAGCTGCCCATAAACTAGTGAACATGAGCATCAACTTTTTTGAAGTCAATGCTTTGTTGATCCCTGCACATGTAAAATACCAAGAACGATAAAGATTATGCACTTTTCCAAATTCACTTCTCAAAATTCATTACATATTTTCTAATAACCAATAACTAACAGAGAAAAGGAAAAGAAGGATAATAGTAACACACACACAAAAAACGACAAGTCTGAGAATCCTCTCAGAATCATTCAAAGTTATAATAAGCATTTATATACTGATCTCAAAACTATCGTACAATGAAGATCTAAAGTTGAATAACATTTATATAATAAGCATGATTTTCAAAATTGATAGAATGAATAGATTTAGTACCCAGCAATTATTTTATTCCCAAAGCTTGTGAACTCCGTAATCCAGAACCTGCAATGAAATTTAGCGATTTTCATTTTCTTATGGAAAATCAAAATAAACGAAAATCAAATAAGAGAATATTGAAAAGGGAAAGTTAACAAACCCTTTCTCCGAGGAACGAAGGTAACGTGGACGGTTACGAGAAACGAAAATGCCTCCTCCTCTTCTTTAATCTGATTTGCGTTTCTAAGGTTTGTTGGTTACAAAGCTTTCGAAATACGACAAAATGGGTTAGGTGGACGAAATTGGGGTTGATTGAGAGATCGAAGGTGGAAGAAATTAGTTTTTTGGGATTTCAGAATTTGGGGGAGGCAGAAATAGTTTTGGAACGGTGGAAGAGATGAAGCGATTTGGGAGTTTTAAGAATTTAGGAGAAATTGATTTGGGGGATACGGTGGAATAGATCTGGAAAGTTTTTTTTTATTAGGAAAGAATAGATCTGGAAAGTTGAATTTTTTTTATTAGGAAAGAATAGATCTGGAAAGTTGAATGACATGTTTGGACTAAAAGTGTGTTTTTTATTTTCATAATTCCCAAACAATAGCGTTTGTTAAAAACGCTATCTATACCCCCCCTCCAACAATAGCGATTCCTTAAAAGCGCTATTAGTGCAAGCCAAAATAAAAGCGTTCGTAAAAAAGCGCTATCTAACCCTGTTTTTTACATGTTTTTCTTAGCGCTTTCTTAAAAGTGCTATAACAGGTCTATGAGTTGCATTTTTAATAGCATTTATCCATAAGTGCTATTAAAATTGTGCTATTAAAAGCCAAAATTGTGGTAGTGATTCTTTGTAATCTTGTTTGTTTAGAAGTCTCTTGCAGTTGTGCTTGAGCATAGAAGTCTCTTGATTGTGTTCTTGAGCATAGGAAGACTCTTGCAAAGTGTGCTTGAGCAAAGGAAGTCTCTTGCTGTGTGCTTGAGCAATTGTAATCAGATATTACATTCTAGTGAAATCTCCTTGGAAGTGCAAGGGGGACTGGACTACTTCCGGATTGTGGAAGGAACCAGTATAATTGCTCTGTGTCTTTCTTCTTTCCTTTCTCTCTGTTTTATTCCGCTGCATATGCTCCTGACCACTCCATTCAGAAGCAGTTCTACAAGCTTCTGAACTTAAGTGTTCTGAGTTTTAGAGAAAACGAAGAAAAGTCTAAACACAATTCAACCCCCCCTTCTTGTGTTTTTCTCACCTTCAAAATTTCCATGATGTCCAAATTTACAAAACTGAACAATCAAGCAGATTTTGATTTTCTTGAATATAAAACCTTAAACCTTCATGATATTGTGTCCCTTGTCTTAGAAAAGAGGAGAAATCAATTATAATATGGTTTTATTCAAGTTGGGGAGAGATAAGGAGCTTACTTTTATCTCAAGTAACAACACAAAATTTCAAATACTATCTTGACAACATTTGAAAAAGAAAAGAGAAAAATTGAAAAACAAATCAAAAATGAAAAAAATAGAATAAGTTGTCAAGAATAGTTTTTATATAATTATCTTAGGGTTATGCTAGAAGCCACCCATGAAGGTGTCTATTAGCAAGCCACACCTCAAGGTGTGATTTCCACTTTTTAGTTATAACTTTGCTAAAAGACATCTTCATAAAAATTAGTTGGTGTCTTTTAACAAATGGTCATAGAATAACTTGCTAAAAGACACCTTCATAAAAGGTGTCTTCTAGCAAAACCCATTATCTTAATTATGTAATCTCATGTATAAATGAATTCTGTGATACTATTCAGACACACGATTTTAGAAAATGTCTCACATTCTTTATAAACTAATGAAAAAATAAAAAAAAAAAAATTGATCCTACATACATCTACTTCTGCATATAAATATGGACTAATCCCAATGGTGCATTATATCCGTAGAAAATTTTACGATGGTCAAAAATATATTATTTTTCCTTTGTTATCACGAAAGGTTAAAACAATAATGAAATTTATTTTGTAGGAAAAAGTACACGGAAAAGTTAGTTAAATAATATTCAGTTCTTATGACTATTTAATTTATTATATGAACTTCTTTTCACGAATGGTTTTTAAAACTTTAGAAATGCCTAATCTGTTTAACTAATATAATGAGAGCATAAATTTAATACACTAGAAATATATAAAATCATATCCTATTTTTTAGATGCAAATAGCGAACAATATGGTTGAAATTCTGAAGTTTATGTTTTGTTTCTATTTATTTCCTTTCTTCTCATAATAGTATGTGATTCTTCTTATTTACCAAATTCTCGTCCTTGTATAGTAGATAAAGATTGTCCACAAGTGAGAAATTATATTGCTAGGTGTCGTAAAGGCCACTGCCTATAAAGAACAGTGAGATGAATGAGTTCTTGCTCTAGCAAAATAGTTGTAGATTATATTTTATGCTAGAATATTCTAGGAGCTGTCATTTGGTTTTTGTGCATGCACCAAATAATTGTATTTTCTTTTCCAAATTTTATGGACCTTGAAGTTATGATTTTGAACAGTAAGACGGTGGCAATTAAATGAAATAAGACAGAAAATTGTTTTATTTATAGTGTATCCTTATCTTGCAAATTTGACGGTATCACTATGACTTAGATTTCAGCTATATATTGATAGCAGGGAATAAAATTCGAAATTCTTACTCCCTTTTTAGTCATCAAGAAAAGATGATATATAAGCAATCAATATATATCTTGCATAAAAGATTCTAAGAAAACTTAATTGCCACAAGTAAAAAAATTGTTGACTAACATTACAGAAAGGAACTTGTGCCAAGCTAAACAGGGAATAAAAATAAAATAAAAAATCCCAAGGGTTTCCTTTTCTCAAACACCTTTCCATAAGCAGTACTAGATGGCATCATTTTCTAATTAAATGGCATTACTAGATAGGATTTGGTAGCCCTAAAACACCACATAGTGACTGACTGTGTTTTACTGCTTGCAGGTCCGAGGACATCTCTGTCGTTCCAGTCACAGCAGAGGCATGTAAATGGCTTTATTTAGACCAACATATTCTGGATGCTACTTTTTTTACTGATGCTCTTTATTTTGTTAATTCTATTAACAAAATTTCCTATTATGATGTCATTGAAACTCATGATTGTAGTGCCATATCAAACTAAAGGTTGTTTATGTTAGAAGATAATGTAATGTAATGGATCATAACCTTGTTGGTTTGGCCAAATCTCTTGGATCAAGAACATGGTTGGGGAATGCCCTAATCAAGCAAGCTCCCTGCATTCGCCTATGTAACTCTTTTATTTTTATGAAATGAATATCATGTCTTGTTTTCAGGAAAAAAGATAAGATATATGTGATACTTGGTACTTGCAGAATTTCCCTTCAATACACACTTTGGGTCTTCTACATGCAAATCCTCGACATTTTTTGTTGAATAGTCCTCAGTATGCAAATGCATTTCAGCAGTACTAGATTCTTTTAAACTTATCAAGAATTGATTCAGTTTGTTCGATTTTCACCTTCAAGTCGATATACAGTTTTTTTTTTTGGGCTAAAATATGGTTTTCGTCCCTGCAAATATGCCTCTTTTGGTTTTTAGTCCTATAAAAACAATTGTAGAAAAAAAAAATACCTGCAAATTTTTTTGTTTTTTTAAATAGTCCCAGGACCCACTATTGTGATGATTTGCATGCGTGGCACATGATGACTGTACCCATTTTGTAGAAAAAAGTCCCGGCAAAATATTGTTTTTTAAAATAGTCCCATTTAGCAGGAATTTTTTTCTGCAAATTTTTTTTACAGAGACTAAAACCAAAACGAGACATATTTGCAGGGACGAAAAACATATTTTAGTATTTTTTTTTGTTCAATTTGTGTTTGATGATGGGGATCAGTTACATGGGTGTTCAAAACCAAATCAATCCAATAGAAAAACCAAAAACTGAACCAATCCAAACCGAAATCGCAAAAAACCGTATTTGATTTGGATGTATTCATATCACTTTTTTACTCAACCGCATGGTTTGGTTCGGTTTGCGGTTTTTATTTTACCAACCGAACCAAATCAAACCGAACAACAACATAAGAAAAACATTAACTAAATCAATGTCACCTAAATCAATACTCATAGAAACATAATGGAAACTTTTATACAATGACATACTTTTCTCTTATTAAGTTTCTTCTTTGCTTTTCATTGCAAAAATGTATTTATGTGATACTTAAAATTTTAGAGAATTATAAAATATCAGTCTTTTACATATCTTATTTAAAATGTGTATATATGAAATTCAGGCCATGCGTTGATACAATGAAATATACGAGATAAGGATACAGTGTCTTATTTCATTTCGTTGTCAACATTTTAGAGTACAAAATCATAACATCAAAGTCCATAAAATTTGGAAAAGGAAAAAGAAAATTCAATTATTTGGTGCATGCACAAAAACCAAATGACAGCTCCTCGAATATTCCAGCATAAAGTATAATCTATAGTTATTTTGTTAGAGCAGGAACTCATTCATCTCAATGGGCTCTGTTGGCATTGGCCTTTACGACACCTAGCAACAAAATTTCTCACTTGTGGACAATCTTTATCTGTTATACAAGGACTAGAATTTGGTAAATAAGAAGAATCACATACTATTATGAGAAGAAATAAGGAAATAAATAGAATCAGAACATAAACAAACTTCAAAGTTTCAGCCATATTTTTCGTTCTTTGCATCTAAAAAATAGGATAACATTTGATATACTTATAGTGTATAAAAATTATGCTCTCATAAAAATAATCAAATAGTTTGGGCATTTTTAAATTTTAAAACCCTTCATAAAATTATAATGATAAATACCTTTTGTGTTTTGAAAACCCTTCATAAAATTATGATGATAAATGTCTTTTGAGTATATAAATGTGTTGTGTTTATCCTTTCCACACCTAGAAAAAGTTCAAATATTAAACTTGATAATCATTAAAATTGAATATTATTTAACTAACTTTTTGGATATTACTTTACCCTTCAAAAAAAGTTCATAACTTTTTTATCCTTTTGTGATAATAATGGGAAAAAAAATATTTTTGAATATCATAAAATTATTTACGGATATAATGCACCATTGGAATTGAGACCATATTTATGCACAAGTAGAATGCACTGGAATTGAGACCATATTTATGCACAAGTAGAATGCACTTAGGATCAATTTATTTATTTTTATTTAATCATTGGATCATAAATAATAAATTTAATAATTTTTTTATCCTTTCGTGATAATAAAGGGAAAAAAATGTATTTTTGAATATCATAGAATTATTTACGGATATAATGCATCATTGGGATTCAGACCATATTTATGCACAAGTAGAATGCACTTAGGATAAAAAAAAAATTATTTAATCATTGAATCATAAATAATAATAATAATTGGATCATAAATATAAATAATATGAGACATTTGCTAAAATCATGGTTCGGAATAGTACCACAAAAGTTCTTTTATACATGGGACAACATAATTAAGAGAATTAATTTCCTTCAAAAAACAAAAATTAAGAGAATTAATTAAAAAGAGGCATATGATATGCCAAAAAAGCTTCTATAGAACATAGAGAGAAACCCATCTTTGAGAAATAGAGCCTGTGTAAATAGTAGACTTGCTTAGAATAATTTGTCTTGGTGCTTGAGCATATATGTCAAAACAATTCTTGAGAATATTCATATTAGCAAGAGTAACTTTAAAGAAAATCATTAAAACATATGCATACATCACATGAGATGGGACTAAGGAACCTCTATGACCTCCAATGAGAAAAAGCTCACCATCTTCCACTAGCTTAAGAATGCCCCTACTATGATGTTACTCGCATCCTATCTCAAACTTACAATCTGTTTATTCTTTTGATCTAGATCTTTATTAAATTAAATTAAGGGCAAATTCAAGACGGATTTGATGAAATCTCTCCATTAAAGTTATTGTTTTAGGACCCTAAATTTTGATTTGTTTGTATTTTATAAAATAAAATTGAAATTCCCTATCAAATTTGTATTGAACTCATAGTTTTAAAAATCGTACCTGTCATCGAACCAATAAGGGTAGTGGGTCACTGGGTCGTTGGTTGAACCATAGGATCACCGGTCGGACCGCATGAAAGAATCTGATGACTCGAACATATACCCGGTCTTCGTAAAGTTTTTATCTTTATATTAAATAGGATGACTCAGGCTATACAAAAAAATATAACACTAATAAATGATAAGAAAAAATATTTTCAAATAAATTAAGATGATTTCTCGAATATGTTTTTCAAATTTAAGTCTACCTACTATGACAGTATTATCCTATCAAACACATAAATTAATTCTTATATATATTCATTATGAGTATATTAATAAATTAGAAACACTTTAATAAATTATATATATTCATTATGACCGATCCAATATGTCAACCAAATCGGTTACACCTCCGGTTCACGGTTGAACCGGCCGGTTTGATTTTCAAACCTATTTTGAACCAACTACTCCCATATTTTGTTTCTTGTATGTCAATTGAAACCATAGAATCTCATTGTATATGTTGATGGCAGTGAAGGCGGATCCGAAATAAATAGTGGTAGAAACAAGTGAGTTGGAGAAGATGACCGGTGAATGGTTCATGGAAATTGATAGGCAATGGAGACTCCATGGGTTGTTTAAAATGATGTTTTTAATCTGGGCCATTTATGTTTGATCTAAAGGTTCACATTTATTCTCATCATTCTCAATTAAGATACTCATTCTCATAGTATATATGAGTGGAGCTATTTTAGTAAGTGTGTTAACTTACTCCAAATCATGACATTTAATTCCAGTATTGATTAATGACTTAGATTAATTATGTTGTGAAAGTGACTCAAAATTGGAGTTTGGAGGCCAAAAATTGATGTTTGTTGAAAGTACAAATCGGGGCCCGAATGGCAAAAATCAGGGCCCGATTTTGGCTGTCTTTGGAAGCAGTTTGGTACTGGAAAAATCGGCGCCCGAATGGTAAAAATCGGGGCCCGATTTTGCGTGCTGTTATTTTTCAGAAACGTATTTTTTGGGCCAGATTTGATACAATTTTATGGGAGTTTCTTTTACTATAAATATAGGCATTGTATCAGTGTAAACTTTGAGATAGAGGGGGCTGAAACAAGGGTTTAGAAAGGCAACAACAAATCTAGGGTTTGTATAGAGTTTGTCTCTTTGGAACAAACACTAGGGTTTGAGGGTTGATTCACCTTGGGAAACACTATTAGGATTGAGTCTCTTGGTTACGGGAAGAGGCTGGGATTTGGGTAGAATTAGGCGGGAGACTTATTCTTGTAACCCATTGATATCTCTTTTGTAACGTTACTCATCATATAGTGGAACGGAGGGCTGCTCTCTCCCCCAGACTAGGTCAATTTGGACCGAACTGGGTCAACAAATTCTTTGTGTTCTCTCTTCTTCTTTTCTCTTGCTGTGTTGTTTTCTACTTTTGGCTTGTGATTATAACTGTTCTATTCACTTTGATTATTGGTTGCTTTATTATCCCTTGCTCCACACATCAAGTTGTTATTGGTGTGAGTTTTCTCATCGAATCCGCAACAAATTAATATGATAAGTTTTAATTTCATTCTCTATTAGAGTCAACACTCGTCACCACAAAATAACAAAGCAATTCATGTCATTTAATTTATTGATATTTTTTTAATTCTTCACCCCTTTTGATTTGTTGTTAACCCTTTTTCAATTTCTTTTAGCGTGAGGGAAAAAAAACCAACTAGTGAAGAATTTAAAAAATATCAATAAATATATAAAACCAACCCTTTTGATGTGTCATGTCTCTGAAATTCAGGTCATGATGATACTGTCAAATATAAGAGATAAGGATACACTATATATAAAACTATTGTCCCCTAATTTCATTTCATTGCCAACATCTTAGAGTATAAAATTATAACTTCAAGGTCTATAAAATTTGGAAAAGAAAAAAGAAAATACAATTATTTGGTGCATGCACAAAGACCAAATGATAGCTCCTCAAATATTCTAGCATAAAGTATACTCTACAATACATTTGCTAGAGAAGGAACCCATTCATCTCAGTGTGCTATATTGGCAGTTGGCTTTACGACACTTAGCAATATATTTTCTCACTTGTGGACAATCTTTATATGTTATACAAGGTCGAGAGTTTGGTAAATAAGAAGAATCACATACTATTATGACATGAAATATAAAAATAAATAAAATCAAAACATAAATAAACTTCATAGTTTCAACCATATTTTCGCTCTTTGAATCTAAAAATAAGTTAAGATTTGATATATTTATAGTGTATAAAATTTATGCTCTCATAAAAGTAATTAATAGTTAAGGCATTTTAAAATTTTGAAAACCCTTTATAAGATTACATTACTTAAGGGTGTGTTTGTTTCAAGGATTAAATTTGCAATTCTGGAAATAACATTCCTTGGAACATTATTCCTAGGAATCTTAATCGTATTAAAGTGTTTGGTAATTAATTTAGTTTTCCAAGAATGTTTTTAAATATATTTAATTTATAATTTAAAACAAAAAAAATAAAAAAGTTAAAATAGTGTGATAGTGAAAAGTTATGGGTGGTTACCTCTTATTCCTATGGGAATAAAAGATTCCCCTACTTTAACATGGGAATAAGAAATGGAAAAGTTATGTGTAAATTTTATTCCTAGAAATAAAATATACCTAGGCATAATTTATGATAACTTGAAACAAACATGGGAACCAAGGATTCCCAATGTCACATTCGTGGGAATAAATTTGCAATCCATGAAACAAACACCCCCTTAGTAAATGTCTCTAGAGTATATCAATGTGTTTGCCCTTTTCACTCTTTGAAAAAGTTCAAATAATAAAATTGATAATATAAGAATTGTATTTTATTTAACTAACTTTTCAGTGTACTTTTTCCTTCAAAATAATTTTCATTACTTTTTCCTAAACCCTAAACCACAAATGGGAAAAAAAATGTTTTTGACCACCATAAAATTATCTTCAGATATAATGTATGGTATGAGACCATATTTATGCACAAGTAAAATGTATGTAGGATCGATTTATTTTTTATTTAATCATTGGATCATGAAGAATGTGAGACATTTGCTAAAATCATGTGTCTGGATAGTATGTATGACATAAGTTATTTTATTCGTAGGATTACATAACTAAGAGACTTAATTACAGAAGGAATATGATATGCTAAGAAGCTTCTATAGAGCCTAGAGAGAAACCTAACAAATTTGCAATCAAATCACCCATCATAGAGAAATATAGCCTATGTAAATAATGGACTTGCTTAGATTAATAATTTGTCATAGTGCTTGAGCATATATGTCAAAACAATTTTTGAGAATATTCATATTAGATTTCCTCCTGATTGAATAAATGGACATCAAAAAGTCTGGTTCCTAAAATGATACATATATTACACAACATAACCATCAATTAACAAATGATATTTGTAGAAGCATTTCATGTTAGTTTTTGAGATAATTATATCTCTCATACTTATATTGTATTTTTACTCTCTTTCTCTTTTGAAACGAAGATAGATAGAGAGAAAATAAAATGTTGAATGAATGTTAAAAATAAAATAAAGGAGTTCAAATATCATTACCCCTTGATATAATTTCCTTTGGCTTTGTGGAAGAAAAAAAATAAACGTTATTTGACTACATCCACTCCACCTTTAGAGAGGAAGATGAGTTGTGTATATGAACGTTAATTTGATTTATTGGGCAAATGATTCAATTAGAATGAAGATTGAAGTTATCCTAATCAGTCAACATATATACTACTACAAAATACCCCTTTAATAGCATTCATTTGAGCATTTAATAGCGCTTGTGAAGCGCTAAGAAATCCCTGGCTATTATAGGTCAGAACCCTGTAATAGCGCTTTTAATACTCTATTAAATAGTAGTGTTTCAATAGCACTTTCAAAAAAGCGCTGATATAGCCTTATTTTTGTGCTATTTTTAAACATATGTTTCTTAGTGTTTTCCGGAAAGCGCTATCTTAATTATCACCACTTTAATAGCGCTTTTAGAAAAGCGCTAATAAGAGTCCCTATTTTTTATTTTTAAAATCACATCTAGAACTAAAAGCATCATAATAAGACTAGACAATATATATATATATATATATATATATATATATATATATATATATATATATACTTATCAGAAACACTAATCATCCATTAATAGAAATAAACAACAATAATGAGTTATTCAGAAACATAATTATAAATGACACCTAATGTACACTTGCATAAAAATACAAAGTTTGAGCACAACAGATATATATGAACACTGAAAAACCTAAAGCAATATTTAGCAAAACCTTGGCTTTTTTCTCCAATTTTCCATACTAATTGGAACCTCCCGACGAACGATGACTCCAATGTAGCTGACAAAAACCTTGATTTCTACCCCAACTGGTTGACCTCGAGCATTTCAACGAATTGCATGGTATGCAAAATGAATTCAGCAATGCATTAACAAATCCAAAAAATCTCTATAAGGAACATTACATAGTAAAGAATCTCCCAATTCTAAAACTCTAAAACAAGCAATTTGATAAGGAAGGAGAAATTGGAGAATCAATCACTACAAGAAATCTGGTAATTTGCCAGGGGCAGAAGCCCTGGCAAAATGCAAAAAGCCTTGGCAAATGGACGTTTGCCAGGAGTTTTGCCAGGAGCAGAATTACCAGCAAATCTGCTCATCGCAAATGATCCTGCCAGGGGTTTAGCTCCTGGCAAATGCGCTCCTGGCACAAGCCCTGGCTCAACCCCTGGAAAATTGCGTCTGTATGATTGTAGGCTTTTCTGACGCATTCTGGTCAATGCAGACTTTTGCAGATGATCACATTAGTCATTTTCAAACCATGCCAGGGAAATTGCTAGGGATCAACCCCTGGCAAAATGTGTACGAATATTTTTTTAAAAAAACGTTTTTTAAATGTTTAAAAAAATCAAAATATTAAAATTTAATAATTAAAATAATTTTTAAGACATTTTAAAATTAACTTCAACAAATTATACAAATTAACTTCAACAAAACAAAAACACAATCCTACATATATATTACAAAATTACAAGATATAAACAATAGTATAACATCATTCATTTATGAATAAAACAAATTATGGATAACGGAGACATCAAACATATTCAAAAAAAATTATATATGATTGCAACAACACAAATGTGTGGGGACTAGAGAGAACTCCATTGGTAAATAACAAAGTTGATTTATTAATTGAAATACCTACATAAAAAGGAAGAAAATATTAACTCAAAATCATTGCCTTTGGATGTGTACCAAATCATGTGCTTCAACTCTTGAGTATTAGATGTCCGTATCAGTCCAAGCTTGAGAAGTTAAAGATGCGAAGATACCTAAATCATTCCATTAAAGACATAATGAATATCAAAGTATTCTACGAATTCTACTACAAACGCACTTAGAATATTCTCCGTCAATTGCATCAATGCCATATATTAAAGAGAGTTAGAGATATGAAAAACACTAAGCTCTTACTCTTGAATATTACCCCTATGCCTTCTGACATTAAACCTCAATATGATATATTATTCAAAAATGTTACTAGTGAAAAAATAACTGCATCTTTTACAACTATTCTAGTTAAATCAGAGACAAACAAATGAATCAATTTACATGAATAACAAATAAAAGTTATAAATATAGGGGATGTTGCATTGCATTCTCCACTCCATTTAAAAACAATATGTCCTAAAAATTCAATTATAGCTTAACTTAGAACATTGTTTCTAAAAGGTTCAAGAGAAAAGGAACTCTAAACCTCAACACTGGAGAACAGCCACTACCCTCCCATTTGAGACCAGAGGGAACTAAATGCTACAAAAAAAGCAATTGAACAACCTAAAACATCAGCTACAAAGAAATAGCAGCAGCCTGAAGCGACTAAGGCGATAACAGAAGCTACTCCAAACTAAAGAGGAACCAGAGTGCAGTTCCACTAACAGAGCGACTAAGGCGATAACAGAAGCTACTCCAACCTAAAGAGGAACCAGAGTGCAGTTCCACTAACAGAGAAAACCCCATAAACTAAATCTAACAACATGCAAACAGAAGTAAATCAAGTTGATTCTTAGAGTTAAAAATAACGCATTCAATTTATCAAAGATCACACAAAAACTTGAGAGCACAATTAAACAGGAGCGAGCTAACAATATTCAAGGAAGTAAAGAGGAGACTTACTAATATATCCATCTCTGAGGCCACCAAACTTCTCCTATCCAGCAGTATCCCAGCAGTAGAAGCGAATCTTGCAGTAGTTTGTGAAGACAGCCAATGGATGCACTTCCACACCAATGTTTGTTGCTTACCACCAAATCAAAACAACAAATACGTCACTTGAATGAGATTGAATCAAGAAAGAGTATAATCACTTAAGCGTGTGTATATGCATATATTACCATAAGTTAAATTAAAAATTCATCTTACGTTCATATTTCTTCTCAAACTCCCCAATAAGATGCCTTTTCACGGAGGTTGTTTTTTTCTGAAAATGTTCAATACACGATACAATTCAAATCTTAATCTATGATGAGCTAGATCGTTACGAATGAAATTCACTTTTAGGATCTTAATCGATTAAAATATGTGTCAAAAATAAATAAAACAACAGGGCATCACTTAGCTAGAGTACCTCAAATCGTACTGGCTTTTCCTTCATCATTCATATCGTCTCCAAGAGAATAGAACGCAGTAGGCAGTGCCTTTGCAATACGCATAGAACTTGAGAAGTTGAACTCATACGGATTGATTTCTCAATCACCCTTGTTAGGCAACAATGCTGGAACTGCCCTGAATCAAAATAACTCCTGTTTTGGTCCTGCATCACTGTCAAACCTATATATTATTAACAGGAACTTGAACCATATCCTGTTCAGAAAAAAATAGTAATTTTATTAATTTTTGTTCACAAGCCATCTTGTTAAAAAAACAATGTTACAATGGACGAGCAGAGAACTTGTAAGTTAAAATGATGCCTTAACAACATGAACCTCACTATCTCATCAAAACTGAATCTCTTTATATCTCTAATCAATCAAAACTATTTGTTAAAAAAACCCAAAAAGTTTAATCTTATAGATCTATAACCCAAAATTAAGTATAGTTGTCACAAATTAACTTGAAAAATCAACATGGCGCAATGATACTGAATGAATGTCGTCATATAAAGATTATAGGAGACTTCAATGAGAAAAATGTCATCACATCTTCACATGGTTACAAGAAATGAAATAAACCCAATTTAATTACTATATATTTTAATCCTTTACCACAGTGTATAGATGAATTATGAACACAAACCTTAAAAATAACTTAAACATTCAGAATTAGGGTTTGGGAAATCAAAATTGGGGATATTAAACATTTCTTCAACCCATTAATAGGCATTAGCAGCAGTAGAATCGATTTAGACATACAATTGAACAAAATAGAACAAAGATGAAAGATATGAAAACCTAGAGGGTGAAGAGGAGAAGGAATTAAAACCTAACAGACCTTCAGAAGTTGAACCCAGCCCGGTGAGGAGGAGGACCACAGAAGGTTAGTTGGGGTCAGGCAGCGATGGAGGAAAGGAAGAAGAGAAAGGTTTTGCTGTTCATACCGTGTTGAATGAAAAAATTTGTGAGGACGAAATTGTTCAAATCACGAAATCATTCGGATCAGTAGAAAGCTTAGGTGATAAGGATTTCAAAAGTGGTCTTTGTTTTTTCGATCGGTGTTTGTGGCGGCCGAAAATGGCATCGGAAGGAGGAGAGTGGGGCGAAGGTATTTGTGGAGGAAGAAAGATAATACGGCTTCTCTTTCTTTTTCCTTTGGATAGAATTATTAAAACAAAAATAATGATATTTGGGTGAGGATAATAAAGCAAAGGGAAAAAAGTAAGTGGACCCTTTCAATTTGCCAGGGGTAATGGCAGGTTGCTCCTATCAAATGCAAGCCAGCGGTTAGGCCAAGTTCTTGCTCCTAGCAAATTTGCCAGGGATGTCTGCCCTTGGCATAGTTTCCTGGCTAATTGCATGATTTCTTGTAGTGAATTGGCTTACCTTGGCTTATATAGTGAGTGAGAGCTAAAAGAGAAAGTGGCTGGATTTGAAGAAGAGAGCAGAGAGAGAAAGTGAATGAGTTTGAAAAATAGAGCTGAGTTAGAAACGTCGAACGTGTGGAGAGAAGAAGAGAGAATAGTTGAACGTTTGAAGAATCGATTCATTGTTTGTTGTTTTGTTTGCGAACAGAGAAGAAGAGGTGTGCAATTTCTGATGTGAGAAGAAGAGAGTCGTATGGAGTTTGAGAGAGAGGGGGAGAGAGAGAGAACTGAAGACAGAAAACGTGTGTGTCTCTGTCTTTTTTATTTATTTATTATTATTATTTCATAATAAACGGCCTAAGGGTAGTTTATTAATAGCGTTTCCAAGAAAGCGCTATCTAAGGGCTTCAAAATAATAGCTCTTCCGAAAAGAGCCATGAAACCCTCTTTTGTGGCATCCTTTAATAGCGCCTGACCAGAAGCGCTATTACAGATCTATGTGTTGCATTTTTAACAGCATTTTTCTGAAAACACTATTAAAGGTCAAAATTGTAGTAGAATGGCACATAAGCAAACATTGATGCAGTTTGAATCATTGACTAACTTGACATAATTTAATAAAATTATATTATCAATATGACATTTATTTTTGTTAGGAGACCAAAATAAACTCTAAAATTAAGTTAAGGGATAAAAAAATAATTTTGCCAATTTTCTTTTTTGATAGAATCAAGCCAAAAATTTATCTGTTAATCAAGTTTTGGTTAGATGCGTTCAAATATGGCAAGCTGGCCACGTTACACATATTTAAAGAAGACATAGACACATCCCAAACCAAAACCTTGGTTGTTCTTTGGAACAAAAGCTCTCAATAGTTGATATATTTTACGTGTAATGTGTTACACTCTCATTTTCTTCCCATAATCCCAACCGACTATATATATATGTGTGTGTGTGTGTATATATATATATATATATATATATATATATATATATATATATATATATATATATATATATATATATATATATCATGTGAATAATGTTGGGGAGGGCATATCAACGAAGAATGTTCAGGAAACCAAGTTTCAGTCAACTACGTGTGAAACCATCCAAATAGGTCGCACAAACAGCAAAACCAACTGTTCAAGCAAAGAGTGCTAACGAGGTTAGTATGGAAAATATGTTTAAGGAATTCTTTACCATAACTGAAGGCTCTAGTTAACAAACCACATATGCTTTAGTATCTAGACAATGATGATGAGGTATTTTTCAAACTTACTCGTGCGAGCTTTTCTCTACCATTAAAGACTTGTTAAAGAATGTTCATGGTAAAACCAATAAATATAGTGTTTTACACAAACTTTTTAAAGAACTTCGTGAAAAGGAAGTTACCTTGAACCAGGAGATTGAGAATTTCAAAAAAGAAAATCATATTATACATACTACTTAATCTGAAGCACCTTGCAATTGTAAAAGTACACATATCCCTTTCAAGAATTCCTCTATAATGGTATAGGGTGAAGAAAAATGGCATCTATGATTTATGGTGTAAGAAGGAACAACAGTAAAGGTATTGCGTATATAGAGGATGAACAAAAACCAAAGGTTCATACTCTAGATAAGCCAAAACATGTAGTTTGCTCTAACTTCATGAAAAGATGACATGAAAAGAAATTTTGTTCAATGTTACAAGCTTTCAAGCCCAAGCCAATGAAAACGTACATGTCCTGGAAACTAACCTAATAGGACACATAAAGATATGGGTTCCTAAGAAAAAATTGTCTATTTGCATATATGCTTAGAAACATAGTCAAAAAACCAATCATGGTACTTGGACGGTTGTAGTTCACGGTACATGACGTGAGAAAATAGAGTTTTTAATTTAAGTTTGTAAAAACAAAGTTTTTGTTAAGTTATGTTATGTAATTTTTCCTAAGCATAAGTTTTGTGCATAGTGAATTAGACAGCGTGCTTAGCGAATTCTTCAGAGTGTATATTGTAATTTTTTTCTAAGCATAAGTTTTGTGCATAAGCATAAGTTTTCTACTGAACGAATTGCTACGCATAACAAATGTGCTTAGCGAATTCTTCTGAGTTTGTGAATATTTTGTTTTATTTTGTTTTCTTAGTTTTTAGATTTCATTTTCATAATGCACTTGACTACTAATTTGTTAGTATAGTTGTTTTGGGATTTGTTGATGCGAGGTAAAGTATCAAAAATTCAATTGCTTTACGATCTCGAGATTGAAAGGAACGAAAGGAAAAACTGACGCAAATCCAAAAATTCACGAAAATCATTACAACAAACAACAACCATGGCCAACACTAAAGAATCATCAACTGCAGTAATGAACAACAACAATCCAAGAAGATAACCCACTTGGGTTGGCCTAGTGGTATTGGCTTGGGACCTGGGAGTGTGCTCCTCCTCAAGTTTTCAGGTTCGATTCTCTCTGGCACCAATTTGAGGGGATTAGTTTAGCTTCTTCAAAAAGATGTAATATCCCGCCTATCAGTATCGAAATATTACCAATCGATCGTACCAGAGGATTAATGTTATGGAAAGTATGTGTGATGGAAATATTTATTAATGGCATGAGTCAGGTACGAGTTAAGTATCAGTGTTGGACAAACACGTTTAAAATGAAGGGTAAAATCGTACGTTCGAGCAAGGGAGTATAAGTGTTTTTGGGGCCAAATTATTCATTTTCCACTTCTCTTTCTCTCTCTAGGTTTGAGAGAAAGAATTCTCTCCTCCCTATCTCTAGGAGGCCGCCCCTTTCCCTCTCTCAATTCACTCAAACTCTTCCAAGATCAACATGTAGTAATCAAGTATGGTTTATGGTAGCTTAGCAAGTAAGAAACACATAAAGGAAAGGATTAAAGCATGATTTGGTGGAAAAGGCAAGAATCAAGGTTGAGGCAAAAGCTAGGGTTTGGGCTTGATGCTTGAAGGATTGCAAGAAACTTGTTTAGGTGAGTTATATAGATAGTTTACCACCTTTGGGTCGTGTAATTTCAAGTTAGAAAGTATAGATTAATGATAATTAGGGGTTTAGAACCCTAAGGCCCCTTTGGCCAATTCTTGTTGATTATGTGTTGGAATGCCAAGAAATAAGTTTATTTATGCCTCTATAAGTTGTTGGATGTATATGGTGAATTGCAGGATCGAATTTGACGAGTTTTGGGTTAAAATTGCAAAATCAGCACCACAGACCCGAAGAAACTCGCTATTAGGGAAATTATTTCGTTAATAGCGAAATTTGCCAGAAAAGCCACGCCCCAGGGTCACTAATAGCGACTTTCTCTGTAATGGCCAACTTGCTTTTGGCTTGTTGGCTCAACGTAGGGTCGGTGGTGCGTTCCAAAGCTTTTCTTTCATTGTTTTACAACTTTATAACCCCAAAACAATATTTATGCAATTGCACATAACATCAAACGATTCTTGAAATGAAAATCATGGTAATCTTAACATGTATGGCAAGAAAGGCACAAGAGAGTTTAAGCCGATTAATTCGGGTAGTGAGCACTAAGAAAGGGAATAAAAGTAGAGCCTTGACATAGCTTTTCAAGAACTAGAATAGTTTGTAAAGAATAGAACTTTATGCATGAGCATTATGCTTGATAAGACGCAAGGTGATATAAATTATTATCTTCGCATAGGGACTAAGTGACCATACGAGTATGGCAAGACGTGAATCGATTAGATATCTATTCACAAAGTAAGATAAGCAAGCATTAAGTTTACCTCTAGTTGGATCGTTTAAGGATCTGATGTAAAAGAGTTAGCATGTTTAAGATTAACTTTCATGCATGCATATAAGACTAAGACCTTTAAGATGAAAGTGTAATGTCTCTTGATATCCACACTAACTGGATACAAGGGGTTCTCCGAGGGGGACAGTTAAGCCGTAAGGGAGCCACATGTCACTAAGTAGTCAAAGTTAAGGTATCGTGTCTTTTGTATTCCTTCCAAGGTTGGATATAAGAGGTTCTCCAAGAGGTAAGCCGTAAGGGACCCGCACGTCACTAAGGTGTCATACCCTAATTTTGGACCTAAAAATACTTGCTCAAAATGTTTTTCCATCTTTGATATGTATCTATTACTCTTGAAAGATTGCCAATTTGCTATTGTTTTACACTGACATTTTACCCTACTTTATCTGCCAATTTTGCTATCTATGTTTTGAAAATATTTTCAATTGTGATTTTGTCTATGTTTTCTTGTATTTCAAGCCATCCAAAAGGGTTGTCATTAGATGTATGCTTAGGAATCACGATACTTAGAAAAATTCTCTTTTCCAAAAAAACATGAACAACTTCACTCAAATAATTTTCCAAAGAAACCTTGGCATCAAAGTCCCATTGAATTTTCCCTTTTATTTTCTTAATAAATGATAAAACAATTGCTAAATACTTTGACTAAAGTTTTTGTAAATAAATTGACCAACCTCACTCTTTTCCAATCCTCAAGCCCATTAGGCCTCTTTCTATTCTTCAACTTCTATTTTTTCAAACTTTTAAAATCAAACTTAACTCACAAAAACATTTTTGGAAGAGAACTACATGGAGTTTGATCCCTTAAAAGGGTATGTAGGCAAGAAGTCAAAACTTCTCCAAGTCCAATAAAACAAAAATTCAAACACTTTCTTCTCCCTCCAATTCTTAACCTAGCAAACCCTTAGGTGTAAATAACATTTTCAAATAGCATTTAAAAATAAAGCGCGCGCGTAGAAAGTAAAGACGGTTCCTATAGGATACTATAGTCGTTATGGGTGCCTAACACCTTCCCGTAACGAAAACAACTCCCGGACCTCGATTCTCAAGGGTTTTTCTTATTTCTCCCTTCCCAAGAAAAAATGAGATATTAAAGGTTAAAAGGGTTCAAACTTAATCAATGTATGACACCCGAAAAACCAAGATAAAACAGCTGGCGACTTTACTGGGGAGATTCGAGAGTTACGCCTAGTCTTTATTTTCACGCTTGCGCTTTTGTTCTTTTATTTGCTTCCTTATGTGAATAAATGTTTAAATTCTTGCAAACGTGTGGGGGTGAGAACATTAAAGCCCTACACCTGGGCTGAGTGAACTTAGGATTTAGGGGGGATATAATCGGCAATTCATTCCGAGGGTTGCCTCGTGTATCGGATTATGCGATCAATCCCACATAGCTGAGGCATTTTGGGGGTGATGTTGTCGGCGCGTGTTGTCGCGTTTAGGCGCTTTGCTTCCAATTGTTCTATGACACTATGGACCGTAGATAACCGAACCCATCCATGGCCATTTTCTAGGATGTAGTGCGGAGGCTAAACCGAGTGTTCGTCTCGAGTTTTAGTCGTCACGCGATACTACACTTAAGTTAGACCTGCTTACGGATAATCATGGAGCGAGTGTTTGTCTCGTGGCACCATGATATACGTGAGAGAGGTTGCGACTTGGGAACTTTGTAGAACCCGGTTACTATTACCCAAAGCCCTAGTTTTCACCGGACACCGGGTCCACCCATGACTCCTTGACTTTGAATTTCAACCCACCATGTCCTCTCCGTACTTGAAAATGATCATGCATACATGCATACATGCATAAACTTTTTTCCATGCATTTATCGAAGGGCTTAAACAAGTTGAATTTGTAAACATTGTAGGAATTGGGAAGACTAAGTCCTACAAATTCAAGGAAGTGGATTTGGCTAGTTTGAGAGATTTGGCACTCAAGGTCAAGGATCCGACCGGTTTCCGACGTCGTTACGGGGACTTACTTACTCTTCTCCGGACTAATGTGGATGAGAAGCTTGTACACACTCTAGTGCAGTTTTACGATCATGACTATCGGTGCTTCACTTTTCCCGACTTTCAGTTGGTGCCCACACTCGAGGCTTATTCTTGCTTGATGGATCTATCTATTGCTAAGGGGGGTACCTTTCACGTGTCTTGAGCATCCCCCTACTCCTTTGTTTATTGCCCGTGATCTCTATCTCAAGACTACCGATGTCTCCAAGAATCTTGTCACTAAGGCTCACATCCAAGGATTCACTTTGGAATATTTACTTGAGAAAGCCAACCTCAAAACTACTTGTCAGGACACTCTTGAGGCTATTCTTGAACTCCTCATCCATGGGCTTATTCTCTTTCCGAATCTTGATGACTTCGTGGACATGAATGCTATTATGATCTTCCACTCCAAGAATCCGGTTTCTACTTTGCTAGCTGACACATACCATGCTATTCACGATCGAATTGTTCAACATATCACAAAATTGACTAATGCTCAAAAGGTTATGTTCAAGACCTTCTACCAACCATACTTTATTAATTGAGGTAGAGGAATTACCAATAGTTCCTGTACCTATGATCTTGCCTGACTGGTTGCCTCCAAATTTCACACTTCCTCCTTCCTTCATTGTTAGGCTGAGGAAGCTGGACTTTTCTCCTGTCATGTGTCTTGAGCAACCGCTGTCTAGGTACCATGATTTTTGCTTTGGTGCTGCTCTTAGACATACCTGCATCATTGACATTTTCAGATTTAGGTACCCATTGTCCTATGGGTCCTGACAGGTTAGTACTTAAGGCTTTACTCTTCACTCCTTATACCTTGTGATGTGAGTTGGGTTGCTTCTGATTAACCATTACCTTTGGTTTTGGTACTTCAGAAGCAGTAACTGTCTTCTTCTGAAACTTAGACTTCAGAACCTCAGATTTTAGTTTCACCGGACTCTGAGGAATAGGTTCTGATCTTTTCAGGATCCTAACCTTTGAAGTCTTGGAATCAAATTTGATCATAGTCTTTGACTTAGAGTTCTTTGGCTTTGAAGTAATCTTAGCCTTAGAACTAGAAGCTTCAGGTTCTGATTGAACAACAGTTTTCAACTCAGCACCTTCAGGTATAAAAACTGTTTTCAGACCTTCCTTGATGCACTCACAACATGCTTTGAGACTGATTTCATTTGGTTTCCCTCCTGAAAAACCAATCCCTTTGCCATTGTTTCTGTAAATGCTATATATCATAGAAGCCACTCTGCTTCTGTCAATGCCAGATATGATAAAATCTTCAAGAGCAATTTCATGGTTGCTTAAAGGTTTCTCATTACACTTTTCTTGTAGCTTCTGACATAAGAACCTGAGCTTGTCTTCATATGTTTTACAAATGAAGTCAAAGCCCCTAAGTCCTTCTTCAGAAGCTTTCAGATCCAATAGAGTTGATTTTTGCTGTTTTACCAAATCAGCATATTTTTCTTTTAAATCCTTCAACTCATTGGTTCTTACTTCAAAATGTGTAGGAAGTTCTTTAAGTGACTCAACAAGTTCATCTCTGGGAATTTTGGAATATACCTCGTTTTCATCTTCTGAGTCTGAATCTGATCCAGCTTCTGAAGTTGATGTTGCTACCAACCCAACATCTATCTTTGTATCTTCATCAGCTTCCTCTTTATTAGATCCATATTCACTTCCCAAATCATCCCAGGTTGCCATCAAACTCTGCTTGATCTGCTTCTTGAATTTGCTTGGTTTGAATGTAGACCTCTTTAACTTGTCCTTTGACTTTTCTTTTTGAAGATCAGGGCATTCAGCAATGAAGTGTCCAGGCTTCTTACAGTTGAAGCATCCTTTCTGATCTTCTTTCCTTGAGCTTCTGGAGTTACTCCTCTTGGTTAGAAACTTTCTATTCTTCTTGGCCAGATACTGAAGTCTGTTTGAGAGCATGGCCATTTCAGCAGCATCTGGTTCAGAATCTGAACTTGATTGTTCTTCCTCTTCAGATTCAACCACTTTGAGAGCTTTTGATGACTTGCCTTTGGATGGAAGAGCTATTGATTTACTCTTCTTAGTAGACTCATGTTCATTAAGACTTAACTCATGAACTTTGAGAGAACTAACAAGATCTTCGACACTTAAAGTGTTTAAATCTTTAGCTTCCTCAATGGCAGTCACCTTTGGTCTCTATCTTGCAGGCAAGCTTCTGAGTATCTTGCTCACATGGTCAGAAGCAACATAGCTCTTTTTCAGGATTTGTAGCCCAGAGACTAAGGTTTGAAACCTTGAGTACATCTCCTCAATAGTTTCATCATCCTTCATCATGAGTAACTCGTACTGATGTACAAGCATGAGAGCTTTAGCTTCTTTGACCTTCTTGCTGCCTTCGTAGTTTGAACAGAGAGAAGCAAACATAGCTTTAGCAGTGGATTTGTCACTCATCTTCATGTACTCTGCTTTGGGTATAACAGTGACAAGAGCTCCTCTGATAATATGATGCTTCTTGTAGAGTTTCTTCAACTCAGGAGTATGTTTCTTTCTATCCACAGCAGCTCCTTCTTCGTCAAGAACTAACTCACCAACACCATCTTCTAGTATATCCCATAATTCTTCATCTAAGCTCATGATATAACTATAGAAGTTGGTTTTCCACCAAGAAAATTCTTCAGCATCTCCATTGAATTTTGGAATCTTTCCAACACTGGATTTCTTACTATCACTATAATCATGTGAGACATTTTTATAGCTAGTATCACCAGATCCAGTGGGAGGAGAAGTAGACATGTTTTTCTCAGATCTTTGACTGTTGCACGGTTAAGTGTTACACAACAGACCAAGGCTCTAGATACCAATTGAAGGTGAGAAAAACACAAGAAGGGGGGTTGAATTGTGTTTTGGAAAATTCTTCGTTTCTCCTAAAAACTGAACCCACTGGTCAGAAGCTAAGTGAGACAGCTTCTGAAGTGGTAATCAGAATCTAAATACAGCGGAAAAAAACAGAGAGAGAGAAGAAGAACGACACAAAGCAATTATACTGGTTCCTTCCACAATCCGGAAGTAGTTCAGTCCCCCTTGCACTTCCAAGGAGATTTCACTAAGAGTAATATCTTATTACAATTGCTCAAGCACACAAGCAAGAGAATAACACAATCAAGAGACTTCCCTGCTCAAGCACAACTGCAAGAGACTTCTAACTAAACAAAATTACACAGAAAATTGTTTAAGGTTGAACACTTGATATACGATCAGAGGTGCTCACAATACAAATCAGATACAGACTCAATGACTTAAGAATTTCTAAGATATGACTTTGAGACACAGAAATTCTAAGTGAATGCAGAACAATTTCAGCAGAGGTTTGGCACTTGTAAAAAAGTTGTGAGTCTTTCGTTCAGCATTGCCAAATCTCTAAGTCTTCACTCCTTTATATAGTGGTGTGAAAGAGACGTTGTGAAATTGCCAGCACATCAAAGAGTCGTTGTTGAAGCTTGATCTTTCACCAATGATCTTTTGCCTGATTTGGTTGTTGTCCTATGAAGAACCAATTTGAAATCCATTCCTTATCCAAAGGAACATCTATGCAGGCGAAGCCGTATTCTGGAGCTGTTTTCTTGTCTAGTAGCGTGGACACAAAATAGAGTAGTGGAGAAGGTGGTTGTACAGTTCGTACAAAGTACAATGTCAACGCTTTCGTCGAAATTGCAAGCACATGCCTTCAAAACACCTTTGAAATGACCATTGCAAAATTCCACTAATCTTTTGTTGTCCTTTGATGAATTTTGATCCATGAAACAACTCTTGAATCCTTGAATTTCTCAAATTCAATTGATCTTCAGCTTCTGGTGAAATGGCTTCTGATGAGGCAGCTTCTGATAACGCAGCTTCAGATGATGTGGCTTCTGGACCTCTTGTCTTCAGGAGCACTATTCTTCAGGAGCATTATTCTTCAGGAGCACTATTCTTCAGAAGCATTATTCGAACTTCAGGAGCGGCTTTACTTCATGAGCGCTTTTTCCCTTCAGCAGCAAGTTGCCTTCAGGAGCGTCTAAGCTTCAAAGTTGTTGATTCCTTTTGCTCTTTATTTGCTCATTCAGAACCAATAAATGATGTAACTTTTTAACTATGGTCTTGTACACTTGAACAAATATTAGCTAGTCCAATTTACAATTTTTAATACCTTGTTATCATCAAAATTCTTTAAGGTTCATTGTTAAACACATTTTGTTCCAACAGTAGCGTGGTGAAGGTGAGGCTTTATGATGAGGGTCTCACAGAGAATATAGTATGGCTGCTGCGAAATTTGGGTTTTATTATGAAACTAAAGAAACAGGAACAAGAATAAAGTAGAGAGAAGTAGAGAAGGAGAAAGAAAGTGAAGAGAGATGATTCTATTATTCTCTTGTGATATACAATTAGGCTATATATGAGCTCTATCTATAGAAAAATACAATGACTTGGGGAGCAAGCACCAATGACTTAGGGAGCAAACACAATATGGTCCAATAAGCTAATAGTATGACCCAATAACCCAACTGCTATATGGACATCCACTTATAATATTCATAACACTCCCCCTTGGATGTCCATCGATGATATGCCTCATTAAAACCTTACTAGCGAAAAACCCAATGGGAAAAAAATTCTAGTGAAGGAAAAAGAGTACAACATCATTTTGTGTCATAATCTGCCTCATTAAAAACCTTACCAGGAAAACCTAGTGGGATAAAACCATGGTTAAGGGAAAAAGAGTGCAGAACACATTTTTGTCTCCCCCTCATAAAAACAATTATATATGAGATGAAGAAAGTCAAATAATCTTTTATGTCTGTTACTCAAAAGCTTTAATTGATGGTGACTTTGTAGAAAGATCTGATTTATCTCTATATTCTTCTCTAAATTAGCAGCTCTTGAGATATCTTCATATTGAGTTGTTGAAAGAACCTCCTTTCAAAATTAGAAAACCGCAAGTTTCTTGTATGTGTAAAATCATAATCCTTAATAAAGAACATTCTCCACTTCCTTGATTATCTGCATTTACTAATATTCACAAAAACAAAATACCACGATATATATAATAAGTAAAACAAATTAGTGTCCTCACTTGATCAATTCTAGTTGTTCATAATTTTCTTGATGACATGGTTTTTTACTTACGGCAAGTGACATCTCAATCATTCTAGTATATAATCAATTAAATTTGTCCATATCAACGTTTATATAACAAATTTTAGAATCTCTTCATGAGTTCTAATAATATTTATACCATTATCATAAAATCGATTATATCAAATTCATTTCCAATTCCTTAAAATGGAGAAATGATGTCATCTTTCCAATAGTTTTGATAATGTGTCTCACACAAATGAAATCCTTCAGGGAGTTTCATATAATCACCACTATCAAGTGAGCCATACAAAAATTGTTGAATTGGTTTTGTAATATGATAAAAATGAGATGAACTTTGTGAAACTTCGAAATTAATTGGTATTGGCCTATGAAACATACATGTATATGCAACTGCACACAAATGTGATTATTGTATATGCATAATTGAGGAAAATGAGTTGGTTCCCTTGTTTCTTTAGAGCTAACCTGAAAATGTGGATTTTTACCAAGATAAACGAACCTTGTCGAAATATTTTTTTTTTAAATCGGATAACTTGCAAGTCCCTTTGTGAATAAGATAATATGATTTAATGTGGATGAATTGATGGTTGATAGGTATTGAACATGATGTTTATCATAGTATGATATGTTATTCTTTTACTTGAATTATGGGAAAATAGACGAAGTCGTTGTTTTGTAGTGATGATTATTAAATGATAATTTGATAGTGATGATGTTGATTAATGAACATGCTAAATGTTGATTGTTGATGATGAATTTATACATGCGAATTTGATGTCATGTTTCTCTTCTATGCAGACTAATATGAACCTACGATAACAATGAAATTCTTGTGTAAAATCAATATATCAAATGAAATTCAACCTGTGTCCTGTTGTTATTATTGAAGTAGATGAAACGGTTTTGATGTTTCACGGTGAAGATGGACTCTTGAGGGAGGAACAAGGGAAACGAAATAAAGAAAATTAACGTGATTTAATTGTGTATATTAATAGCGGTTAATTTTTCATTAAAAGGAATGAAGGGCTGAGATTGCTTCACAGGAGAAAACTGCAGAAAATTTAACTGGAGACGATCCATCCCTGTTCCTTTGGATCCTAACCATTATATTTGAACACTTTATAATTCTCTATACATTATATTTGAACACTTTATAATTCTCTATACATATTCAACATCTTATTTTATCTTATCTTTCTCTTCCTACCACTTAACTTATCTATAACATCTATCATATCATTCTCTCTTATCTCTCTTATCTCTTAATCTTTTTAGATGTATATACACTCAGATAGGGGTATATCAAACATCTTATTGTAACTATGATGCAGGAGGTAGCCGTATATGAGAGGTCCCTTGTGAGCTGTATGATTTTGAAAGATATCTCTTAATCTTTTTAGATGTATATACACTCAGATAGGGGTATATCAAACATCTTATTGTAACTATGATGCAGGAGGTAGCCGTATATGAGAGGTCCCTTGTGAGCTGTATGATTTTGAAAGAACAAATATGCAAAGAAAGAAAAAGAAAATGTTATGAGCTATAGATATATTCTAGAAATGGAAAGCATAGAGATTCTTTTCACTTTTTAAAGTTGTCCCTTTGTGTTGAAATTTCTTTTTTAATCGTTCAAGATAAAATACTTATTTTTCAGTCCTTTGTTTTTAACTATTGAATAGTTGTAGGGTATCAGGTACAACAATTGAAAACAACTGAACGAAAATATCAATTTATATGCGGACCCATTGCATTGATGATTGAATGCAAACCCTTTAGGTTTTAATAGTAATCCATCCGTCCTATTTTAAATAACCTACTTAACCTACTTTAAAAATGTGTAATGTGTTTATATAACATGTTTTGAGTTTTGACCCTATTTTTCTAACTAATATATAAAGACAAAATATAACATATACGATGTTGTTGGATTCGTCTCGAAAAAATATTTTCAAAATATGAAATTTTCATATTTTTTCTGATAGATTATTAAAGATATTTAAGTTCAAAACTGTGTATTGGTATACATGACAGGGCCAACTGTGTCATTTAAAATGGGACGGAGGGAGTAATTTATTTTGTATTTAATAGCAGACTTCCACTTTTACTTCCACTTTTGTTTTGTCAAATTTTTTAGTTTAACGAGGAGGCACTAAAATCGTAAAGAATAAAGATAGGTTGACACCCATAATGTGTACACCTTTTTATACCATTTTGGAAAATTTCAGCTAACCAAATATATGGTTTGTGTGACCACATTTTTTGAGTTGCGTGACCACTATTTAGAAGCTGAAAAATATGGCCATGCAACTAAAATGCGTGTGACCTCTATTTTTCTACTTAGTTAACCAAATAAATTCTGATCAAAAAATAGTGGTCACACAACTAAAACAATGTGGTCACACATAGCATATACTTAGTTAACTTAAATTTTCTAGAGTGATACAAATGGATGTGCGCATTAAGGATGTCAACCTATCATTGCTGAACTGTAAAATAGTTTTATCCTGTCACTTAATAAAAAAACCATTACTCTATCATGTCTTATAGTTAATTTTAAAACAAGAAGTGTTCTATACATTATTTTTTCTAACATCCACCTGTTATTAAATGAAACTCATGTGAATAACATACTTTAAAAATGAGTCTCAAATAGAGTGGCGGATTTTATCCCATCAAAAAATGATGGTTAGAAAAGAGAGTTAATCTCTAACATTTATCTTTCAAAATATCTTCGTAAAATACAAGATCGTCAATACTCAATGGTCATTGGATACCATTGTAAAATTGTTTTACATTGCCGGTAAATCTTCTACTTTTTAATTTTTTTTAGATTTAATTTGTATGCATCAATATAATATATCAATATGATATAGCAGTGTAGATATGTTTTACACAAGCATCAAATCTAATAACACTATGATGTTACTTTTTAGATATGTTCATAAAATATATCTATAAATATCTAATTAATGTGAGATTGAATGCATGTGTAAGAAAATTTATAAGAAAATTTATAAGCTGAAGGTTCATGCAATTATTATTTTTCTTGACAAAATAAAAGATATTCATTAATTTAAATTGATAGGGTACATCGATACAAATTCACTAAAAACAAAAAGATGAATGTGAACACACTCACAACATCCATCCATGTTAATAGCATAGAACTGCAAAGTATCTATGCCTACAAATATGACTATATTCACGTCTCCAGAATAATCATGTCTTCGGATTTGCAACGTTGACGACGCCAAAGTCATTGATCGGATCTGCACTTGCTAAAAGCTAATCTTTCAACCTGAATCAAATAAAAACCACACTAAGACGGGAATAAAAAACACACCGCACAAAGACGGGAAACCAAACAGAGACGATGAAATCACAAAAACAATCGAAAGAAAAGTGAAAATATGTGAAATCACTTATTCAATTAAGATAGAAGGAAAAACAACTCAGATTAGTGATTTTTGGGTCAAAATTGACCCTAAATCGCCTCTCTGACAAGAAGAAGAAGAAAAAGAAGAAGAAGTAAAGGGAAACAACTAGGGTTTGAGAAGGAGAGAAGAGAGAGAAAGAGAAGGTTCGTGAAAATTATTTTTTTTTTATTATCAAATGTTGTTAAGATTTTGTGGTCATGTCTGTCTTGATTCAACAACCTGCCGAACTCAATTTAATCTGCCGAACTCAATTATGTAACACTTTTGATTCTTTCCTTCAAGGATGGTTTTTTTTAATTTGTGCCTACTTTGTCGATGTTATTCTTTATTGAAAATAAAAAGAAGGCAAAGTTGTACTAGTAGTAGCAGCCATAGAAGAAAGGACGACTTATATTGAAAAAGTCACACATATCTTTACTACCGGACTTGATTAATTTTCCAATAGGGCTAATTTAAACCGAAAGGAGGTGGAAATTAGGACTCCTTCTTGATTGGTTTATTTATTTTGATTTTTGAGTCATGTGATAGGTACATAAAATAAGGAGTATTTATGAATTATAATTAGAGACTAGTATTTTTTAAAGTAATAACACGTCGGATTTAATTTTAGAATAAATTATGATGGAATAATTATAGGCGATTAGTTTGATTCTACTTTATCTTTTAGTAGCATGTTATTTAAAATTTTTAGTATAACTACCATTGCAAGTTGCTATAGATCATAAGCATTTGCATTGCCTCATGATGTTTTGTGATTTGACTGAGATTGTGGCTGTTGGATCGGTGTGATTGAGTGTGGAGATTTCATGTCGATATAATTTGTAATCATGGAATGTGGTCTACTGCAGATGTACTGCAAATGTCATGTACTTTGGAGTTATAGTGTTGTTAGATTTTTTGAGGGGCTTGTGTTGTTCCATTTGATGCATAAAGTAGTGAATTTTTTTATTTTATTTTCCATAATATTAGTATAAAGTTTCCACTATTGCTTAAAAATGACTAATCTCCTTTGAAAAACATGAAGGGCGCATAAGGTAGATTCTCCCTTTGCCTAAATTTTTTTCCATCCGCATAAGCTATGAATCAAACACTGATCACATATTTAATTGGTCCAAATTTCTTACCACTTGGACCTATCATTGTTGGTAAGCAATACAACCTTTAACTCTTAATTTTATGCATTCAATGTTATTTTGTTTGGTGGTGACATTCAATGTTTAAACACAACCCATCCATTTCACTTATATATTCCACTTCTTGCATCTCAAACTTGTAACCTTGCACTCACTTCGAGTTTTCTTTCACTCATTTCCTTAATCACAAACAAAACCTTAATTGTTTTTTGTTCATTTCATTTTCTCAATTATTTCTCATCCCTCTCTTTCAACTCTATCATATTCAACTTCATCTATCACTTATCTCCCTCTCACCAATCTTACAAATATACCCATGTGATATATGCCACAATGTGACAGACTCACATGATCAAGTTATTTTGCTTCAACCTTTTTTCTCAAGTATGGAGGACTCACGACAAGGGGAACACAACACCGTTGGATGCAAGGTGTTCAATGACCGTCAAGGCTGCAACCTTGGGCATGGGTGGAATCGGTAAACAGGTAGTGAATCTATCTCTGTATTTTGTTCATCACTTTCTCTTGCTTTCTCTTCTTAACTCGCTGTATGTTTTTCTTTTCTATTTATTGCATACATTTCATTCCCTATCTTTTCCTTGATAAATTTCAGTTTTCACCTCCTCCTTAAAATAATACTTTAGGTGAAACTTAATGGAGAGAATTAATACAAAGACTGGACCCTTAATTAATACTTTATAATTGTGTCCATCGGCAATCAAATGTGAACGTTCAGGGGTAATATTAAAAAAACTTGGAAACAATAAACATATTTATATATCACATTTAGTTAATACACTTCAATTATTGTGCAAAGCGTAATAATACTAACTTTTGAAGGTCTTCACCATATGCTAAGTTTCATCTGCTATAACAGTTGGTGGTTGTACATCAGTTTGTGAGGACAACTACAATAATTTCGATTTGCCTAGGGACTGTTGTGAGGGTAGATATTGTTGTGAGACTTCATTGCATTTGCATCTTTCAGAGTTTAATGCAAGATTACAAGGTATAAGGAAAAACAGTAGTGTTGAGTGTAGCTACACGTTGATTGTAAGTAAATGTTTGATATCTTTTGATGGTTTATATATGAGAAATTTTGGTGGGTATGCACGTAACTATTCAGTTGTGCTATTTAATAAGTTCAAGAGTATGGAATATGCTCCTGCAGTGCTTGAGTGGGAGATATTGACTGATATGTTGAACAATTCGACATTTCAACTTCCTCCAAATTGTTACGAGTATGTTACATCTTTAAGTAACAAAATCACAGGTCGTCGATGTCACTGCTCTCAAGGTTACACAGCAATCCCTATGTTATTGGAGGCTGCACAGGTTTTTACAAACTCTTCTATTTTCCATTAATAATCTACCAATATTTAATTTATTTTATTAGTTTAATCAAGACAGAAGACAGATCTTATCTTGGTAGTGTTATTAAGGAAATCCGCCTCATGCAATGGAAGTTTGACGCGTGGCAATTCCAATTTACCCACAGAAATTGTAATAGAGCGGCCCACAATATGGCCCAAATAGCTCACACTAACCCAAACGAAATCTGGATCGAGGAGTTTCCTCCCCAAATCAGTGAGGTGTACTTTGATGAGTTAATTCATTAATAATATTTTTGTCTTTTTCAAAAAAAAAAAAAAATACAATCATCTTTCCGATCATTTTTTTTAATTTTACTATCGTTTCTTCCTATCAGTGCCCAAAGAATTAATGATTTTACTAACTGTCGGGGCTGTTAAAATTTTGTTGTTGTAATTACTTTTTCTTATGCAGTGCTTGCTTCATGGTTTCGATTAAAGTATCCTCACTTGGCCATTGGTGCTATGGCCTCATCTGCTCCAATCCACTATATTGATGACCTTATCCAACCAAATGCATATATTGATGTTGTTTCAAGTGATTTCAAAGTAATTCACTATAATTTATTTTGTGTTTAATATGTGCTTTGTCCATTTTTTAATAAAAATAAAAAAGAATAATTAGGATACTGCTTTACGAATAACCAATTAATTCTTTTTCAGGAAGTAAGTGAGAACTGCTACCAAACAATATTGAAGTCTTGGTTTGAAATCGAGAAAGTAGTTTCTCAACCAAACGGTCTTTTCAATCTCAATCAGAGATTCAACACCTGCATGTATAAACAGTTTTTTTTTTTTTTAACTTATTCGATATAACATATAAAATTAAATGTATTGATGTGTTCCATTTCTTGCAGTCTCTTGACCCAATCATCTGAGATGAAAAGCTACCTGGCAAGCATGAATGATTCTGCAGCTCAATACAATGCTCCTCCAAGTTATCCGGTTAATCTGATTTGTAATGCAATTGATCAAGCTGCTTTTGGAAACAAGATCCTTGATAAGATATATGCTGTGGCTATTTATGGGCAGGTAGCCAATAAATAGCCTAGCCCTGCATATATGTCTGATGTAGCCGAAGAGATAGAAGAGGGTTGGAGATGGGCAGGTAGTATATATAGCTAATGGAAAATGCTTTGTTTTACGATAGAAATTGTTGCACGAGAAACGACGAATGTTTTACTACCCTTGGATGTTAATATTTCCATTAACTAATTAAATTCTCTCTCCCATGTTTTCCTTTCCACCCCTTGATTTCCACAATTACTTGGCTTTCGTCTCGCACTAAATAGCACGTCTGCTAACTAATCTCCTTTACAAGTTAAATGGATATATTTTGTTGAAGCATTAAATTTGATAAATTACTTTTTGTCAATTTATTAATTATGTTTTATTATCTGGTATATTTAAATATATTTTGTTAGTTTTAATACTATTTCTTACTTAAAAAATAATATGTTTAATTTCTTTTGAACAATTTAGACATGAAATGAAATGGTGATGCCCAAAGACAAGGGAATAGATAACATGTTTCAACCTGACACTTTCAACAAAAGAACCATGTCGAAAAGTGCAAAGAAGAATATGGTGTTTTACCCCGTTCCCATCGGATTTCGACAAGCTATGGGGGCCATGTTTGTGTATATTTCAGTAGGAAGAAATGATTGATATTCTGTAAGTATTGAGTATTGTATTTCTGTTTGTTGGGAAAAAGGCTTATCGTGTTGTACTGCCAAATTCATCCAGTAAGAATCCTATCTGTGTAAACTTTTGGAAAATAATGCTTGATTGAACTTGAATCTAAGACTTATCGTGTTTCCTTAGCCTTAGAATCAACTGACTAGGGCTTTGTTTGGGAGTTTGAAGCGGAGGGGAAGGAAGGGCTTTGGGAGGATAAAAATATAGGGGAAAATTGAAGAATCTTACACATATTTTGAAAAAATGTTTTTTTAAAAAGAAATAATTAATGCTTATGATTAATTTATTTTTAATTTTAAGAATATTATATCAATATATATTAAATTTGAAGAATTCATATAAACCCTCTGAATCCTCCTCTAATACAATTTTTTAATTCCCCAAAATGAGGAGGGTTTTATATTTTGAAGAAAAATAAGCCTCCCAAAGTCCCTCCCCTCAATGTCCTCTATTTTCTTCTCTTACTCCTTCCTTTTTTTCCAAACTCGATCTCATCTCCCTTCCCCTCCAAACTCGCAAATAAAACCTAAGGAAGTATATCTCAAATCAAATCACTTTCTCCGCTAATTCGAACAATATCATAACACTTTCTTAGTAATTCCTTCTAGGTTCTATAAATATGATTCATGAATAATTTTGGAGAATGGATAAAAGTGTTGATTTATGTATTGAGTGTAGCAAGATAAATTATTGTATACATATAGTATTTTTTTTGGTAGATAGACGAGATGACAAAGTCATCATAAACTCACACACACAAAGTCAAAGTACCGGGGTTCGAACCCCGGTCATGACGTCTGGCCTGGCATTTTTGTAGTTGAGCTAGGACTTATGGGACATTTGTATACATATTTCTATCTTTACATATTCGGTGGAATGTAAGGATGTATGATTTTAAGCATTGTTTTTTCAAACCGTGGCCCGTGGTAAAATTTCAGTCCTTAAATTTGATGTGTCATTTATATTTAGTTAGCATAAATATACCGTGGGTTCTAAATGCACCAAACTGTGGCTATTCACACTAGCTGGGAGATTTTCCTACCTTTCTTACTACTTTTAATACGAAATGAGAGCGCAATTTCAAATCTTGAACGAATTGCATGTCAAGCCATCCATGAACTTGATTCCAAACAACATTACTTGTTGGACAAGAAAAAAAAAAGTGTTTGGCAAATTCTGTGTTTGAATTGCAGAAAACGCAGCTGAGTTGGTGTTGCCAACTTGTCATGCAAAAGCCTCCATCAGAAAATAAGAATTTTGCTAAAAGTATTTAACCTCTCTTTCTCGTATTATTAATGAAGGATGATTTTATAAAATCTTTTATAGTTTCTCTTTTTCATACAAAATTAATTTCATTTCTTAATATTTGTAAAAGTGTCATATACTGAAAGAAACAGAGGGAGTATAAATTCGATAATAATGGGGGAGTATATGCTTGGTTGCATTATTGTCCTTGGATTCCTAAGAACACACACAACCTTCCAGTTGTTGCAGACATCAATGCTTAGCTATTTTTAGGATACATGGAAATAAGTACTCACTAATGACCTCATTTTAAAATCCAAATCCATGCTAAACTAGACTCCATTCTGATTAAAAATATAAGAAAAAAATGTTAAACAAAATAGATATATTTGGTTAAATTTTTTAATGGAATATACATTAACTTTGTTCAACTTTTATTTATTTATTTTATATTTGAGACCATAGTAATATGTACATTGAATTTGCTTTATTGACAGTTTGTTACACGTTTGTCATGCGTTCATCCACCACTCGTTAGAAATTAATGAAGCTGCCTTTGTTTCTTCTTTAACTTGTGTTTGATTCCTTTGTTTTATCTTTTTCTTTCTCCTCTGAGGGTATTTAAGTTCCTTCGGATACCAACCATTATATCTAAACACTATAATTCTCTATGCATATTCAACATCTTATTTTCTCTTTATCTTTCTCTTCCTACCACATAACTTATCTATAAAATTGGAACGATATAGAGAAGATTATCATGGCCCCTGCGCAAGGATGACACGCACAAATCGAGAAATGGTCAATTTTTTTTATCTACCGAGGACATCTCTTGTTCGGCGGGATGTGGCCAGGTTGAAAGCACACAACATCTGTTTATTCACTGCGACATTTATGGCTCCATTTGGCAGCAGGTTCGATCTTGGATTGGTGTGTCAGGAGTTGATCATCAAAATTTCCATGCTCATTTTTTCCAGTTTACTAATTATCTCGGAGACTTGAGGACTCGTCGATCGTTTCTCCAGTTACTTTGGCTCCTTTGTGTTTGGCTAGTGTGGAAAGAACGTAATAATAGAATATTTAATAACATTCACACTTCCATTAGAGAGCTCATAGATAAGGTAAAATTTCATTCTTACTGGTGGCTGAAGGCTAAAAACGCCACTTTTGTATATGGTAGTCAGCAATGGTGGTCGGGCCCATTGTCTTGTTTGGGTATCGATTATCAGACTTTTATCTAATCATTTAACAGACACTTTATATTTTGAGCGACCTTTTTGGCACACCTTATGTTAAAGAGGCGTCTCTAACTGTGTTAATATATACCATTTTTAATTCTTAAAAAAAAAAAAAAAACTTATCTATAACATCTATCATATCATTTTCTCTTATCTCTAAATCTTTTTAGGTGTATATACACTCATATTGGGTATATCAAACATCTTATTGTAATTATGATGCAGGAGGTAGCCGTATATGAGAGGTCCCTTGTGAGCTGTATGATTTTGAAAGAGCAAATTTGCAAAGAAACAAAGATAAAGTGTTATGAGCTAGTTATATTCTAGAAATGGAAAACATAGAGATTCTTTCCACTTATTAAAGTTGTCCCTTTGTGTTGAAGCTTCTTTTTTAATCATTCAAGATCAAGTACTTCTTCTTTTTCAATCCTTTATTTTTAATTATTGAATAGTTGTAGGCTCCATGCTCTGTGTTTTTCAAGTGTATTGTGTTGTTTATATTTTGTGGTCATGTCTTTCTTGATTCAATAACCTGCCGAACTCAATTAAATATGCCGAACTCAATTATGTAACACTTTTGATTCTTTCTTTCAATGATGGGCCACAATCGCATAAAAGGATGGTCTTTTTTAATTTGTGCCTACTTTGTCAACGTTATGCTTTATTGAAAATAAAAAAGAAGACAAAGTTTGTACTGTAGTAGCCATAGGAGAAAGGACGACTTATATTGAAACCGAATGGAGGTGGAAATTAGGACTCCTTCTTGATTGATTTATTTTATAGTTGTTATAGATCATAAGCATTTGCATTGCCTCATGTTGTTTTGTGATTTGAGTGAGATTGTGGCCGTTGGATCGGTGTGATTGAGTGTGGAGATTTCATGCCGATATAATTTGTAATCATGGAATGTGGTCTACTGCAAATGTCATGTACTTTGAAGTTATAGTGTTGTTTGATTTTTGCTGCATAAAGTACTGCATTTTTTTTTGTTGCACATAATATTAGTAGGAAGTTTCTGTTTCCTTTAACAATGACTAATCTCCGTTAAAAAACATGTGGAACACATAAAATATGTCATCATTTTTCATCAATTTTTTTCATACGTGAATTGAACCCTAATCACATATTTAAAAGGTCCAGGTCCCTTACAACTTGGACCAAGCATATGTTGGTAAGTAGTGCATCCTTCAACTCTTCTTAATTTTATGCTTTCAATGTTGTTTTGTTTGATGGTGACATTCAATGTTATTTAAACACAACTCATCCACTTCACTTATTTATTCCACTTCTTTCATCTCAAACTTGTAACCTTCCACTAACTTCCGGTTTTCTTTCACTCATTCCCTTACTCACAAACAAAAACCTTAAATTGTTTTTTCTTCATTTCTTTTTCTCAATTATTTCTCCTCCATCTCTTTCAACTCTATCATATTCATCTTCATCTATCATTTATCTCGCTCTCACCAATCTTACAAATATATTCCCATGTGATATATGCCACAATGTGAGAGACTCACATGGTCAAGTTATTTTGCTTCAACTTTTTTTCTCAAGTATGGAGGAGCCTCACGACAAGGAGAACACAACACCGTTGGAGGCAAGGTGTGCATTGACCATCAAGGCTGTAACCTTGGGTATGGGTGGAATCGGTAAACAGGTAGTGAATATATCTCTGCATTTTGTTCATCACTTGCTCCTGCTTTCTCTTCTTAACTTGCTACATGTTTTTCTCTTCTCTTTATTGCATACATTTCTTTCCCTATCTTTTCCTTGATAAATTTCAGTTTTCACCTCCTCCTTAATTAATACTTTAGGTGAAATGTTGTTTCAGCATTTTGCTGACTAACACTAAACTGGAACTTAATGGAAAGAATTAATATGAAGATTGGACCCTAGGATTAATCGGTTCTTGGGTCAGATACCAAGTTTAAAAAAAAAATAAAAAAATAAAGGACAATTACATATATTTTAGTCCTTGATGTAGTTTATAATTTTTCTCTCGGATCTTCCACTTGATAGAAGGAGATATCAGAAAATAAGGGACCAAAGAAAGGACATTTCGAAATAAAAAATCCCCAATTTTATTTTATCTTGAAACCCTAATTTTATTGCAATTTTGGTTTGATGGCATGCAATTTGTTGACCCCATTTGATCAAAGATACATGATCAATTTCAAACATTGGGGCGGTGTAAAATCTAATGCTCCGATATTTGTGTACTTTAGTGCAGAAGCACAACTAGATGGCTATGCTGATAATATAGGATTTATGAATGAAAACTCAGCCACCTTTAAAGCCCTTCTTGTATACATAGAGGTATTTATTTCTTTTAATATTTTGTTGGTTTGTTCTTGTCCTGGCGTGTTATGATTTTGTGTTTAATTGTATAGTTTGTTTGTGAATTTATGCTTGAGTTTGGTGCTTTAATATCAAGAAAGATCTACCACAAATTGTTTTACTATTAAAAACATACTATTTTTTTACTGTTAATGAGCTGCAAGAATCTGAGAGGTGTGAGAGGCTTGGTAAGTAATTTTTTGCTATGTTCAATTGTATCTCTGATAATTTTTTGTCCTAATTTTGATTTTGTATAGGAAATATCACTTTGGGATAAATAATCATAAATTTAAGGCTAAAAATCTGAGTTGGGACAAAATTTGTAACAAATATAATATTTAAAGGATTAAAAAGTTCGATTTTGACAAAATAGGGGGCCTGTTTTTTTAGCATGATAAATCGAGGGATAAAAGAAAATATATTTAACATTTTTACGATCTAAATATCTGTTATATTTTTTTACTATGAATTTTATTTATATCATCAATTTTCTTTCAAAAAAAAATTTATATCATCAATTTCTCATTCGAATGTTTTATTTAAGTTTAACATTTGTACATTCTTAATAATTTCTCATCAGCATCGATACTATGGGAAATCAGTACCATTTGGATCAACGGAGGAAACATTCAAGAATGCAAGCACTATTGGGTATTTCAGCTTGGCACAGGCACTTGAAGATTACACGGAAGTGCTCATACATATTAAGAAAACACTAGACCTCTACCCGGGCAACGCCTGGGCAATAGTTGTAGAGTTATTTCTAATAATAGATATACTTTAAAAACAGAGTTTGTTAATATATTGGTACGAATGTCTATCCTATTAGTTGTGAGATCAATATAAAAAGTGTGTGATGAACATATACATTTTTTTTTTTGTATTATTCTTGGTAACTATAATTCTTGGAGGGGATAGTTGGTAATTGATAGAAGTGAATTAGAAAAGATGGAGAAAGAAGAGAAGAACCATAGATTAATAGAATTTATAGGACTGTGGTTATGTTTTTTCTACAAATGGATTGTTTTATAGAAGTGAATTAGAAAAGATGGAGAAAGAAGAGAAGAACCATAGATTAATAGATTTTATAGGACTGTGGTTATGTTTTTTTTACAAATGGATTGTGATTATGTTGTGCTCAAATAAATTTCAATTTTTTTTTTAATTTAAAATGAGAATATATACAAAGATGGTTAACACGATGAGGAATGTGGGAGGATTGGAGGTTATGTGGTTAAGTGGGAGGATTGTAGG
This sequence comes from Medicago sativa, assembly GCF_051527215.1. Lineage (NCBI taxonomy): Eukaryota > Viridiplantae > Streptophyta > Magnoliopsida > Fabales > Fabaceae > Medicago > Medicago sativa. Next base: position 7,866,295 of record NC_140755.1, on the reverse strand, counting down.
CTATGAAGCCCGGATACTCCAAAATGGTGTCGTACCCGTGTCGGATACGTATCGGATACCGATACTCCGCGGATACTCTGGATACCGTATCCCAGAAGTATCGGAATTAATTATTTTAATTTAAAATATATATTTTATCGGATACTTAAAAGATACTCGACGGATACACACAAATACTTATAAGATACTTCACACAGACGTATCCAAAAGAAATGAAGTGTATAAAAATGAGATTGTGTTGTGAAAATTTAAGATACGAATCACTATAATTACTTTTCAATTAGCAAATTAAATATTATGATTTTGGTGGATGAAAGTAACGAGAGAGGGGAGATTTAATCGATCAACATTAAACAAACTTTGTTTTGAGTTCTTTTATTGATACATTTGTTGATATCCTAACATATGAATGAAAATAGAATATGATTTATACAAAAACTTTACATTTTTTATTTTGATCATATGTATTTTTTTTTTAAATTGTAACTTTTATGATTATATAGTATGAGTAATCAATGTTTTTTTTTAAGTATTTTACACGCATATAAATTTTAATATAAATATTTTGTTAACGTATCTTAGCCGTATCGTATCTTAAATTTTAAAAATTTCGCGTATTCGCGTACCCGTATCGTATCGTACCCGTATCGCACTACGTATCCGGGCTTCATAGATTGTAGGTTATGGTGCTCAATTTTTTTTTTTAATTTAATTAATAGAATCTATAGGATCGTGGTTAACTGGGATGAAGCAATTTTCATTTTCATTTATTTTTAATTTAATCAATAGAATTTACAGGATTATTTATTATATAAAATATAATATAATCATGATTACAATTTATTTTATCAATGTTAATTTGTTTTCTCTAATTTAATGGTTTCAGAAAAAATAAGTTACATGTAATATTTGTCATACTTACAATTGAAAAATATGTGAAGCAGAAGAGGTAAAATAGTTTAATTAAAATAAAAGAAAAACAACACAAAAGTTTTGAGCGAGAACCTGTGGGATTATAGGTATAAATGATGATAATGATTATAATTTTTTTCTCTAATTAATTGTTCATCTTATTAATTATCATGATTAAATGTTCATCTTATTAATGTTAATTTGTTTTCTCTAATTGTATTATTTCAGAAAAGCAAGTACTTACATGTAATCTTTGTCATACTTTCAATTCAAAAACATATGAAGTAGAAGAGAGGTTGAATCGTGAAATTAAAATAAAAGAAAAACAAAACAAAATAAAACAAAACAAAACAGAAGCATGAAATTAATATAAAAAAAAAACATGAAAACTCCCAAATTACATATTCAAAGGTATATAATTCCTTTTTGGTGAGTGGTCATAAATATTATCCTCTTTTTCTTGTTTCTTCACCACTTCCTTTGAATTGCCTAAAAGTTGCGCACAAAATCTCAAATAGACAAATGGATTGGGTGAAAAGGGATCCATGGTTGTATTGGGTAGGTTTGGTTTCCATGAATCTAAAGTTCTACCACAACTTACGTAAAATTTAACTAAGAATTATTCCACTAAAAAACATATACAAACTTTAATTCATTTGTCCTAAATGATTAAGAATTCCAATCTCATTAACTACGGGATAACTAGCCGAGCTTGGTAACGCAAACTTGTGACCTAAGTAGGGGCATTAAGATGTTGGAAGGTATTTGTGTGCCAAAAAAAAAAAAAAAAAAAACCTTAACTACGGGATAACTTAAGCCAATCAACCCACATTAATTAGTTACAGTTCATACCAATAAGTATTCAGTTTGAGCAAAAAACAGTGTCATTCAGTTTGAGCAAACAAAAGTGTCATTCGTTATGAATTAACGAAATTTTTTTAACCATGTAAATGTGATGTTAGTATTAGATCACACAAAAAATGTAATTTATTAAAATTTAATGATATGGAACTGCATGGAAAATATGAATAAAAAAAACATACAAAGAATCTTTTGATAATGAATTATATCATCATACAAAGATTTTGACAAAATAAAATTAATTATATCATCATTTAAAATTAATTCTATGTGCCTTTCGATAATGAATTATATCATCATGTAAAATTTTATCTTCATTTTTTTATATGCTAACTATATTCACTCCCCGAATAACATAAAGGAAAAAAAACTGTCACACACAATACAACCCAAATTGCAAGACCACCTCAACATTCGATATAAAAATCAGGAGGTAATGGTATTACACCATGAGCTTTCTCCAACCAATGAAAAGGAGACAACTGTAACTTGCAATATAAGCAACTGTAATGTAGTACAGTTTCCAGTTACTTGTAGTACAAGTAACTGTAATATAGTACAATCTTAGTGATTGTTAGTAACTGTAATATATATATATATATATATATATATATATATATATATATATATATATATATATAGCAATGTACTTCACTGATTCAATCTATGCAAAATAAGTTTGTTTCTTCAGTTTCATAATATGGTATCAAGAGCTCTCTTTGAAGAGAGAGTTTGTTACGATCCTTGATTCCTTCTTTCCGCTGCATTTTCTCGCGTTTTCTCGCGATTTCTTCCTCAATTTTCTCTGTTTACACGTTGAATTCGTTGTGAATTCATCGTTATTTCTTTGAATTCGTTGTGAATTCATCGTTATTGCTTTGAATTCGTTGTGAATTCATTGTTTCTTGTTCGAATTTGTTCAAGTTTTCTGGATTTTTTCCGTTTTTCTTCATCCCTCTGTTTTCGTGTTCATCATTCATCTTCGTTGATTTGATATGGTTCGTCAACAACCTCATGCTGATATTGATTCCATTTTCTATGTTCATCCTAGTGAAGGTACCAACATTGTGACAGTTACGCCTCTTCTCACCGGTTCTAACTTTCTAGCTTGGAGTAGATCCATGCAATGAGCACTTGGCGCCAAAAACAAGCTTGCCTTCATCAATGGATCTACTCCAGAACCTGATGAAGATGATTTGAACAGAACCGCGTGGGAAAGATGCAATCATTTGATCCATTCTTGGATCCTCAATTCAGTTTCTCCACAAATTGCTCAAACTATTATATTTCATGTGCGTGCTATTGATGTTTGGGAAGAACTCAAGGATAGATTCTCCAAAGCTGATAGAATTCGTGTCTCTATATTGCATTCTTCTATCAACAATCTCAAGCAAGGTTCCAAATCTGTGCTTGATTATTTCACAGAGATGAAGACTCTATGGGAAGAACTAAACTCTCATAGACCTATGCCTCTTTGCACTTGTATTCACCAATGTAGATGTGAAGCTATGCGTTCTGCACGTTCCTTTCGCTTGGAGGATCAAGTTATTCAGTTTTAAACTGGCTTGAATGAGCAGTTTTCAGTTGTGAAACTCAAGTTTAATTGATGGATCCTCTTCCCTCTATCAATATGGTGTATTCTCTGATTGTTCAGGAAGATAGTAACAATACTCAAGTTACTTCTCCTACTCCTATTGATGACTCCAATATATTGGTGAATGCTACTGATACTACCAAAAGCTATGTGCGTGGAAAGAATAATTTTGGTGGGTAAAGGTTCAAGGTATTGCTCCTTCTGTAACCGTACAAACCACACTGTGGAAACCTGTTACCAAAAGCATGGATTTCTTCCATTCATTAAGCCCAAGCCTTCTATAAATGCTTCTGTTAATGAAGCTTCTGATGTTAAGCATGTGAATATTGTTGCCGAGGCTACCTCATCATCTTCAAGTGCTGGTATAACCCAAGAGCAATATACTAATCTTGTATCCCTGCTTCAACAATCAAATTTAAATGCCTCAACATCTCCTCATGTCAGTTCTAATCATGTTACTTCTCATCCTTCTACTTCTGCAGGTATAAACACCATTTCTTCTAACTCTTTACATGTCATTAATCCCATTTGGCTCATTGACTCTAGTGCTAATGAGCACATTTGTTCATCTCTTCAATTTTTTAATAGCATTTATGATATTACACTAAAGTATGTTAATCTTCCCAATGGTCAAACTATTAGTGTCAATAAAGCTGGTACTGTTTAATTTTCATCATATTTTCACATATCACACGTCTTATTTTCTTCACAGCTCAAAGTTAACCTCATTTCAATTTCTAAATTCTCAAATCTTTTACTTGTATTGTTCAATTTCATAATGATGGATGTACTATACAGGATTTGACATCCAAGAAGATGATTGGTTTGGGTGAACCTCATGCTGGCCTTTACAAGTTGAAGTTTCCTCATAATTTTCCTCCTTATGTTTCTTTAGCTTCTAAGTCTCTTCATTGTAATAAATCCATCAATACAGTTTCTGTTTCAAGTTTAGATTCTAGTACTTCTATTCCTTTGTCTGCTTTATGGCATTTCAAACTTGGCAATTTATCTCATCAAAGATTGTAGGGTTAATATGTCTTTACCCCCCCTGTAATTTGGGCGAGTTCTGGTTTTCCTCCCTGTAAAAAAAAATTTTAAAAAAAAGATTGTAGGGTTAATATGTCTTTACCCCCCTCTGTTTTTCGAATTTTTTAAATTTCAAAAAAAAATCTTTTTTTTCTTCTGATTTTTTTTATTTTGAAAAAAATAATTTGAATTTTTTCTATTTTTAAAATTAATTTTCAGTTTTTTTATCTTTAATTTAATATAAATGAAAATAAAAAAATTAAAAACAAAATTAATTATACAGTCAGCGCGCCACATCATCCAACAATGCTGACTCAGCGTGCCACATCATCATGTTTGCACAGTCAAATGGCCTCAGGGTCTAAAATGAAAGAATCTTCAAATTACAAGACCTATTTTGAAAGAATCTTTAAATTACAGGGTTGGAGTCTAAACTTTTTTTTTATAGGGGGTAAACCGGAACTCGCCCAAATTACAGGGTGGTAAGGACATATTAACCCAAGATTGTATCATATGCACAAGTTGTATCCTGATATCATTGTTGATAATAAAGCTGCTTGTGACATTTGTCGTTTTGCCAAACATAAGAAACTTCCTTTTTTCTACTAGTTCATTACATGCTTCTTCTAAATTTAAACTTTTACATCTTGATATTTGGGGGCCTCTTGCTATTCAATCTCTTCATGGTCATAAGTATTTTCTAACTATTGTTGATGATTATAGAAGATATGTTTGGATAGTGTTACTCAAATCCAAATCTGAGATGTCTTTACATGTCAAAAACTTCATCACCCTCATTGAAAACCAACACAATATCACCCTTAAAACTATTAGAACTGATAATGGACATGAATTCCATCTTCCTGCCTTTTATGCCTCTAAAGGTATCATTCACCAAAAATCTTGTATTGAAACTCCTCAGCAAAATGCTAGAGTTAAGAGAAAACAACAACACATTCTTAATATAGGGAGAGCATTGCTTTTTCAATCCAAATTACCAAAATCATATTGGTCATATGTTGTTCATCATGCAGTTTTTCTTATCAACAGAGTTACCACACCTCTTTTGAACAACAAATCACCATTTCAATTGTTATATGATATTATACCTGACCCTATTGTTTTCAAAGTTTTCGGAAGTTTGTGTTTTGCTTCCACTCTTCAAGCTCACAGAACCAAATTACAACCTAAAGCCAGAAAATCAGTTTTTTTGGGTTACAAGTCAGGTTATAAGGGATATGTTTTGCTTGATCTACATGACCACACCATTTTCATTTCCAGAAATGTCACCTTTTATGAACATATTCTCCCTTATACACCTATTACTCCTTCATCTTATCCTTGGAACTATTTTCCTTCTATTTCCACACCTGTCATATCTTCTTTTGATGAACCTCTCATTCCTGTTGCACCTGACATGAATGAATCCCATTCTCCACCTACCAATTCACACATCCCTTCACCTCCTCCTCCACCTATTATTCCTATTAGGACTTCTAGAATTAAACAAACTCCTTCATATCTTAAGGACTTTGTTTGTTCCACTCATCCCAATAATCAAACCATCACACCAACTAGCAATTACTCTATATCTAAATATTTGTCATATGCTAATTTGTCTTATTCTCATACTTCTTTTGCTCTGTCTCTTTTGCATAATGTTGAACCAAAATCCTATGTTGAGGCAAGTAAACTTGATTGTTGGAAGGAGGCTATGCAACATGAGTTATCTGCTCTTGAGAAGACTGGTACTTGGGAGATTGTGGATCTTCAAGATAACATCAAACCTATTGGTTGTAGATGGATTTACAAAATTAAACATCATGTTGATGGATCCATTGAGAGATACAAAGGTAGATTGGTGGCCAAAGGTTACACTCAAAGGTTACACTCAGATTGAAGGGTTAGATTAATTTGACACATACTCTCCAGTTGCAAAACTTACTAAAGTCAGAGTTGTCATTGCTTTGGCATCTATCAACAACTGCCATTTGCATCAACTTGATGTAAATAATCCATTTTTGCATGGAGAACTTCAGGAAGATGTCTATATGCTCATTCCACTAGGTGTCCCACAATCTCATCCTAATCAAGTTTGTAAACTTCATAAATCTCTCTATGGTCTCAAGCAAGCTAGCAGGAAATGGTATGAGAAGCTCACTTCAGTTTTGCTTCAGCAAAACTACACTCTAGCTTCCTCTGATCACTCTCTATTCATCAAACATACAGACATCAGTTTCACCATCATTCTTGTTTATGTTGATGAAGTTATTCTTGTTGGTAACTCTGTCACTGAATTCACTACTATCAAGTCCATTCTTCATGATAAATTCAAAATCAAGGATTTAGGCCAACTGAAATACTTCCTTGGCCTTGAAGTTGCTCATTCTTCAAAGGGTATTTCTTTATGCCAGAGAAAGTACTGCCTTGACCTTATAGAAGATTCAAGTTTGATTGGTGCTAAACCTGTCTCTACCCATCTGATCCAACTGTCAAATTACACCATGATTCTAGTCCTCCTTATCTTGACATTCCATCTTATAGGAGACTTATAGGCAGACTATTATATCTGAATACAACTAGACCTGACATAACCTTTATCACACAACAACTCAGTTAGTTTCTCACCAATCCATCACAAATTCATTACAACGATGGCATGAGAGTTCTTAAGTACCTCAACGGTTGTCCAGGCTCTAGTATATTCTTCCCTAGAGATTCAGATTTGCACATTCAAGGTTTTTCAGATGCTGACTGTGCAGGATGCAAAGACACCAGAAGATCCATATTTGGCCAGTGCTTTTTCATTGGCAGATCACTTGTTTCATGGAGAACCAAGAAGCAGCTTACAGTGTCAAGATCTTCTTCAGAAGCTGAGTATAGAGCACTAGCTTCAGCTTCATGTGAAATGCAATGGTTGTTGTACTTGATGAAGGATTTGAAGATTCAGTGCACTAAGAAACAAGTGATATATTGTGATAATCTTAGTGCCATTCACATAGCAGTAAATCCTGTTTTTCACGAACGCACCAAACACTTAGAGATTGATTGCCATATAGTCAGAGAGAAAGTTCAAGCAGGTGTTCTCAAACTTCTACCAATTTCTTCAAAAGATCAAGTTGCAGACTTTTTCACTAAGTCCCTACTTCCTCAACCATTCAACAATCTTCTATACAAGTTGGGGATGATCAACATATACCAACCTCCAACTTGTGGGGGCTATTACACCATGAGCTTTCTCCAACCAATGAGAAGGAGACAGCTGTTACTTGCAATATAAGCAACTGTAGTGTAGTACAGTTTCCAGTTACTTGTAGTACAATTAATTGTAATATTGTACAATCTTAGTGATATATATATATATAGACACACACACACACACACTTTACTGATTTCAATCTATGGAAAATAAGTTTGTTTCTTCAGTTTCATAATAAATGGTCTTGGATAAAAATAATATGACCGTTTTTTTAGGAGAATTTTTAGGAGTATTAAAATATTTTACCATAACTATAGTTTACATAAGTGTTCAACACTAATAAATTGGTCACAGAACCAAATTACTCCTTTACAATGGGGGAAACAAAAGAGCATTATATCACCAATAACCACTCTATACACATATACTTACATTGAATGAAACTCAGCAAACTAAACAAAGAGGTAATTGTGGCCATAAAGAAGCATGTGCTGTATAGAAATGAGTCTTAAATTTTAATAACAAGATTGAAGATGATGAATAAGTTAGTGCAAATTTTAGTCTATTTATTTCCAAATCATAGAGGATATTAAAAAAAAAAAGACAATGGCAACAATGTTGGGAAACTTATTACCTGTAACTGAGGTTGGTGGGGTATTGCCAATTTTTGGTCATAATTTGATTCCAAACGGTTATGTTTCAATCAAAAAACTAATTATTTTTTTTTCAATAACTTGCATGACAAGTTCTTTTTATTTTGACAATAAAGGTGTTTGCTTCCTAATTTATGGGGTTTTTATCCTATCGTCCTTAGTAATTCTATTCAACACATTTCATTTATTCCTTGAAAAAAAACACATTTCATTTACTTGAAACCTTATGCATCCACCAACTACATTCCTAGAAAAATATTATGGACTTTTATCAACAATAAATAAGAAGTATATTATTCCTTTATGTTTCATGGGAGATATATCAACACCAGTTTAGGAGTTTATGAATATAGAGGGCATTATAGCCCTTCAAGATTTACTATGGAGGACTTTCATAGTTGAACTAATCACAACTCTGTCATTCATTTATCTATCGGGGGTGCACAATTTACATGGAGTAATGGCAAAGGTGGTTTAGCACACACCGAAAAGAGATGATTTGATATGGTGATTTGTAACGGTAATTATCTTAACTCGAGATAATCAAAGAGAGAAACTAAGAGAGAATCCACTATCTATGATATATATTAGACAACTTTAGCTGAGTTTAAACCCACTTGAGTTGGCCTAGTGGTAATGGCTAAAGACCTGGGAGTGTGCTCCTCCTCAAGGTCTCAAGTTCGATTTCCTCTGATGCCAATTTGGATGGGCTAATTTATCTTCTTCAAAACAACATCATTGTTCAAAACAACAAAATTGTATCTTCTTGTATCGATACTGCAAATCCTTAATCTATTCCATAAAACAACAACAACGAGCATTACTAGTTTAGAATGACTAAACAACTATAAACACTAATTGAACTCCTACTTTTGTAAATAGTCATGGATTATATGTTATAGGTCCTGCAATCATTCTATTTTTAATGGATTATGGGGCATAAATGAAATGTAATAACCTACAATTATGTTGGTTATCATTTGTTCTCGTGAGCATAACTTAGTTGATAAGGACATCACATTATATATCCATAAAACAACAATAATAACCTACAATTATGTTGGTTATCATTTGTTCTCGTGAGCATAAATTAGTTGATAAGGACATCACATTATATATTCCATAAAACAACAACAATAATGAGCATTACTAGTTCAGAATGACTAAACAACTATAAACACTAATTAAACTCTTAATTCCATAAATAGTCACGGATTATATGTTATAGGTCAAGCAATCACTCTATTTTTAATGGATTATGGGGGCATAAATGCAATGTAGTAACCTACAATTATGTCAGTTATCATTTGTCCTCGTGAGCATAACTTAGTTGTTAAGGACATCACATTATATATGTCGTGGTCGGTGTTCGAACCTGATTCCCTACTTATTCATTTTATATGGTAAATTTCTAACCACTAGGCTACTTGACCAAAAAAAAAAATTAAAAATTCTTCAATAAATTAGAATATTTCCTAAACACCACATAAATATATCAAATTGTTGTGTTGGCCCTTACACATTTGGAAAGGAGCTCAAATCATAAAATTGATTATAATTAGAATTGAATATTATTTAACTTATAAATTTTATTTACTTTTTTCTTCACATTCACAATTTAATAAAATTGATAATGTAATTCTTATTATTATCAATTTTATGGTTTGAACTCCTTTCTAAGAGTGTAAAGGACCAATACAACACATAGATATACTTAAGAGGAATTTAGTATTATTCTAATTTTATGAAGAGTTTTCGAAATTTTATAAATGTTTAAACAATTTAATGATTATGAGAGCATGAACTTTATACACTATAAATAGATCAAATCTTATCCTACATTAGATTCAAAGAGTGAAAAATATGGCTGAAACTCTAAAGTTTGTTTATGTTTTAATTATATTTATTTTCATATTTCTTGTCTTAATAGTATGTGATTCCACTTATGTACCTTCTTCTCGTTCTTGTATAACAGATAAAGATTGCCCAAACGTGCAAAATTATAAAGGTAGATGTCGGAAAGGCTATTGTGTAAGTGAAAGGATAAGATGAACTAGTTCTTGCTCTAATAAAAGAATTGTACAATATATTGTATGCTAGAATATTCGAGAAGTTGTCATTTAGTATTTGCGTATGCATCAAATAATTGTATTTTTAAAGTTGTGATTTTATACTCTAAGATGATTGCAATGATATAAAATAAGACAACAAATAATTTTATTTATAGATGTCTTCTTATCTCGTAAGTTTGAAGGTATCCTCATGATTTGCAATCCAGACATATCACTCGTTTTTTTCAACCCAACCATCTAAAAAAATCAATATAATAGTTTATTTGAAAATTAATTTTTATCTTACTTTTTATAAAAAAAAATAATATATTTATTCATTTATTCAAATTTGTAGATGATGACGAATTCAACAAGTAAATCAAATCGTTTCAATTAATAAATCACTAAGTTATCTTCTTCACATGAATAGTTCTTTTCGACAAGACTATTAAACTAAAGGCTTAAATGCACTTTTGATCCCCTTATTTAAAAAAAATGAAATTTTGGTCCTCTCATTTAAAATCCAACTTTTTTTTTGTTCATGTGAGCTTAGCTGAGTCGGTAAGGACAATGCATAATATATGCAAGGTTCGAGGTTCAAACTCCGGCCACCACAAATAAAAAAAAACCAACTTTTTGGTCCCCTTAATACACAATTATTGAGTTTTCTTTGGTCCCCCACAATTTTGATGATGTGTTGTGCTCATTATTATGAGGAGCCGACATAGCATGTATGAGTTGGAATTACCTTATTTCCATATCATTATTTTGGTTATCAATTTTTTTTCTTCATTTTATTATACACTTAAATTTGTTTTCTGCTCATTTTGAAGCAAATGTAATAAGATTATGGAGCAGTTGGTGAACAAGAAAATCTCAATGAAGCAAATGTAATAAGATTATGGAGCAGTTGGTGAACAAGAAAATCTCCAAATACAAAAAACGCTCTTGCCTTAGCTTCACCTCTAGGGTTAAGAACACTTACAAGTACTAAAACTAAACCAAGAAAAACATCAACAGGAACAAAACTTGAAGAGGGTGCCATTTATTTAGATGAATTGAACCTTTTGAATTTGAGTATAAGGTTGACTATATTATTAATTCTAAGGCTTTTTTTTTTTGGTAGATATGAGTAGAGAGTCCTCAATGTCTTTATATATAACATTTTCTATACCATAACATGTTGATATAAATGTAATACAAATATTATGTTTGTTTGGGTGGAATTGAGCCTGAATCTTTTAAGTATAGTCTCAAATACGAGTATTTTAGATTAAAAAACGTGGTTGCAGGGAATGAAGGAATTCATTAAAGGTGGTTAGCCTAATTTTCTGGCAGATAATAATTATTGGCAAAATGAATGGATACTTCAAACCAATAATATAATTTAAAGATGACGTATCCTTTTTATGTTATGTACTATCAATAAGATCAATTGTAGCAAGTCACACACTCATATTCCGGAAATACAGAAACAAAGAAGTTGTGTGGTCGAACTACCAAATAAAAATGGAATGGTCTAAAAATCAACAACCTAAATGCTAAGCTAAACTTTACTTTCTATTGAAAAACTAGTTAGTTGGTTCTTGTGAATCTAATTCTCTAATTAGAAATTTGGTTCGGTAAAATGGACGAATTATAAATCTCTAAAACAATAAAGAGAAATACAGCAAATAGAGCCATTGCAATACCCATCAAAGGGGTAGTTCCCCATCCCGGAGCTACTATACCATATTTTGAATTCAACGGTATCAATAAATCTCCAACAACAGTTCATCTTGGATCAGATCTAGAACTACCCTCAACGGTTTATGTAGCCATAAATCCAATTTTTTTTCATTGAGATATGTTGACTTTGTATACCATTCCGTTGTAAATTACCCTATAGATCCATTGTAGTCTTGATATTATATAATGATGGAAACATCAACCCTAATTGCCATCTCTATATCTCGTTTAATTGTCAGTTTTACTGGGTATGCCATATAAAATGCTTTTGGGCAACCCTCTCAACAATTAAGAGATCCATTCGAAGAACATGGGGACTAGTTGAAGTAACGCGGCTCCAATATTGGAGGCTCATTACTTCAATTGAGGTAATTCAAAATCATTTCGTCTTTTTAGTTGGAATTATAGGGGGTTCTCTAAAAAAGATAAGGAAAAAAATGATCCCTAAAGTCGAGACTAGGAGGAATGTATAAATCAATGCTTCCATAGATTTGATCGTGGTTTACAATTATAGCTTTCATACCTGTTTTGGGGGATTATCTCCTGGACGAGCTTTATATAGTTCCCTATATAAAATTGAAATAACAACAAGAAAAGTCTAATAAGGAACACACAAACGTTATATTTATGCTCGTACATAAATAGACTACTCATCTTGGGATATTCAAAAGGAACACAATGACATTATATTTTTCAAAAGACCTGTTAACTTTAACTACGTCAATGTGGACATGAATTTCACAAGCACATTAATACTATGTAGATAGTATAACAACATGCACATATCTTTAGACAATTCTTTCTCCCCACCTAGGTTTTACAATCACCAATTATACACAACAACCTTTCCTTGAGTTTCTGTATTATCTGTAGAAAAAGAAGAAACAAATTGTCATTATTAGAAATTGAACTGTGCAACTCAAGTTTAGATCAATAAGGTTCAATCATGCATCTTAAGCTAGAATTGATAGCCCATCTTGTGGCGGAGCTGGCAGGATTTCTGAGGTGAAAACAGTGTAGAGAATCAAATTTCAAGTAATAAGTTGAGTTTTCATTAGCATCAGCAACTCATATCTGGTTTGTATATTCCTTCTCCTTTTTTTTACAGAAACTAACCTGCATATAACAAGAACACATGTTTTATCTAATTTCTCAATTGCTGAGAAATAAGTAGTGCTTTGAAAACTAGACAACTTAAAACAATGGAATTGAATCACAGTCCATTACTGATAGTTAAAACAATGAATCACAGTCCATGACTGATAGTTAAAACAATAGTAACGTAACAAGTGTAACACCCTCCTTTTTATTTAATTATTTTAATTAGTTTTAGAATATATTTATATATTTATATGATGTATATGAGGGATATATGATTTGTTGAGATTAGATGTCTTTTTATAATTTAGTTAATATATTTTGTTGAGTGATATTTTGTTATGTTATATGTTGGTATTTACTAACATAATATATTTGTTAATTGTTATAGATATATATTTGTTATTTGGTGTATTATTATATATTTAGTAAAGAAATATTATTTATTAGAATATGAGGATTATTAGTGTGAATGGATTTGGGGGTTAGAATAGAAAGAAGAATAAGTTGTTGGGCCTAAATAGATTTGGGAAGAATATTTTAGTATTACAAATAGAGAAGCTTAGGTTGGAAAGAGTTTACCTTAAACCGCTTTTTGGAAAAGAGGAGAACAAGAAAGAAGAGAAGAGAAAAGTCAAGAGAAGAGGAGAATATCTTAGGAAAGAAGAACGCTGCTGCTGATTCAGGAATTAATCTAAGGTGAGGGTGAGACTATCTTGCATTAATATTAAGTTGTTAAATCATTAGATTACATCTAACAAGTTGGGGAGAGTTTGTGAGAATTTGAGAATTAGGGTTTTGAGAGAGATTTGATGATTAGATGATGAAAACTTGTTGAATTTATGTAGAAATTGTGTACAAACCTTAGATAATCATTAGGATGATAATTAGAATTAGTTTTGAGGCTAGCACCATGAGATTAGGTGAAACTTGAAGAAAATCTGCATTCTGCCCGAATTTTGATATTAAAACTGCTATTGATCGGTGAAGAATTCGTCTTAGGTGTAAACATAAAAGTTGTAGGTATGGATGTTAGCTTTCTAATGCCGTTGGTCTCACGTCAAAAATATTTATAGAACTTGAGTTATGGTCAAATTACTGCACATAGGTCACAGTGAATTTTTATGGACTTTCAGCACAACTTTTCCAAATTTAGAATGAAAACTGGTATTGATCGGTATAGAATTGGTCTTAGGTGTAAACATGAAAGTTTTAGATAATTTTGTTAGTTTTCTAGTGGCTTTGGTTTCACGTGAAAATGATGTTTGGTCTTTGAGTTATGATGAAAATACTACAGGGAGGTCTTTGCGAAATTGTACGGTGACAGCATTCTCTGTTTCATGTTTTTGCATTTTGTTCATATGTTTCTGTTTTGAATTGATCTTTGTTGTAAACATGAAAGTTGTTGATATTTGTGATATCTTTCCAGTAGCTTTGGTTTGACATGAAAATATGTTGTGGATAATTTATTATGTTTTTACAAAGATACAAAGTGAATTATTGTCGATGTTTAAATACGATGTTATATGAAGTTGTTTATGATTGATGAATATGATGTTTTAAGATGTTGTTTATTATCATTTGATATTGTTATATTATAATATGACATGAATTATTTATGTGATCCATATGTTGTCAAAATGCTAAGATGTTAAGACGTTAAGATGATAAGAGTTGTTAAGTCGTCGAGTCGTTATGAAGTCATCAAGTTGTTAAGATGTTATGTTGTCAAGATGTCAATATGTTAGGATGTCATAGATGTTCATGAAGTTGTCTAAGTGGTATGAAAGTTATGTCGTTGCATTAGAGTTGTGTCGTTGCATAGTCAGAGATGGGGGCTTAATGCCCGGCAAGTCCTTTATGACCTTAGAGATGGGGGCTCAATGCCCGACAGGTCCTTTATGACCTTAGAGATGGGGGTTTAATGCCCGATAGGTCCTTTATGACCTTAGAGAAGAGAGCTTAATGCCCTGGTGGTACCACATGCATAATGAAGATGTCTAAGATGATTTAAGATGATTTGAGAAGTAGAAGTTGCATAGTCGAGTCGAAGTTGTTAAGATGTTGAGATGTCAAGTTGTTAAGATGTCAAGTTGATAACTTATTAATGAAGTGCTATGATGAATGAAGACGAATGATTTATGATAAGATGTTACGTGAGTTATAATTATGTTGATATATGAAGTTGATTACGAATTTGATTATGAAGTTGTTTTCGGTAATGTTATGTTTTGATAATAATACTTATGTGAAATTACATGATGATGCTTATGATTATATTTGATATTAGATGTTGATGCTTATAAATAATGTTTGATGAAATGTGGTGACGTCTGTTATTAATATTGATGTTATGTGATGATTGTTGGAGACTATTATTTGATGTTATATGATGATGTTAAGATTAGTAATTGATAATATGTGAAGATGTTTATGATTAGTATTAAGATAGTTTTACGACCAATATAAGAAGATTAATGACACTAGTTAAGCAAGTTTAAGTTGTCAGATATGATTAATGAATTATAAGATGTTTAAGTTGTTGAATGTACTTTATATGATTTATATGCTTAATATTATTGTTTGAGAAATCTCACCCCTCTGTTTGGAAATGTTGCTCTTCGTATGGGTAACTTGCAGGTAACCAGGATTAGTTGCGGTCGTGAATGGACTCCTCACAAGTGTGTCTTAGGTGCTCTGATACCTAACGGGATGAGATTATGTCTTCTATTTCTATTCCTTACGTATTACTTATGAATTTTTATGAATAAATGTTGAACAAGACTTGAGATTTTTATGATGAGGACTGCGTGCCAAAGATTATTTTTATTGTTGAACTAATTTCCGCTACGAAGTTTTGAATTACTTATGTTAAATGATTTTGAAGAATAAATTGTTATTCATTCAGTTTATGAATTTTTAAGAAGTGTAGCATTCCGTTTAAAGTGAAATACTCTGATTTTTAACTATGAAATTTTTTTTACGTTGGGACAACGGGGTGTTACAATTGGTTTCAGAGCAGGTCGGTCCGTCCGGCCAAGTAGATGAGTCGTTGTATCGTGTCGTCATGTTTTCTAGTTTGTAGTTATGTTTTTATGTGATCATGTTTAACTGACTAACTTGATGTGGTTTTTGTGTTTTGTTTGAAGAAGTAATGACTAAATTTATTTCCAATTTTGCTTGAATTTCGAGGACGAAATTCTTTTAAGTTGGGGAGAGTTGTAACGCCCTCCTTTTTATTTAATTATTTTAATTAGTTTTAGAATATATTTATATATTTATATGATGTATATGATGGATATATGATTTGTTGAGATTAGATGTCTTTTTATAATTTAGTTAATATATTTTGTTGAGTGATATTTTGTTATGTTATATCTTGGTATTTACTAACATAGTATATTTGTTAATTGTTATAGATATATATTTGTTATTTGGTGTATTATTATATATTTAGTAGAGAAATATTATTTATTAGAATATGAGGATTATTAGTGTGAGTGGATTTGAGGGTTAGAATAGAAAGAAGAATAAGTTGTTGGGCCTAAATAGATTTGGGAAGAATATTTTAGTATTATAAATAGAGAAGCTTAGGTTGGAAAGCGTTTACCTTAAACCGCTTTTTGAAAAAGAGGAGAACAAGAAAGAAGAGAAGAGAAGAGAAAAGTCAAGAGAAGAGGAGAATACCTTAGGAAAGAAGAACGTTGCTGCTGATTCAGGAATTAATCTAAGGTGAGGGTGAGACTATCTTGCATTAATATTAAATTGTTAAATCATTAGATTACATCTAACAAGTTGGGGAGAGTTTGTGAGAATTTGAGAATTAGGGTTTTGAGAGAGATTTGATGATTAGATGATGAAAACTTGTTGAATTGACGTAGAAATTGTGTACAAACCTTAGATAATCATTAGGATGATAATTAGAATCAGTTTTGAGGCTAGCACCATGAGATTAGGTGAAACTTGAAGAAAATCTGCATTCTGCTCGAATTTTGATATTAAAACTGCTATTGATCGGTGCGGAATTGGTCTTAGGTGTAAACACGAAAGTTGTAGGTATGGATGTTAGCTTTCTAATGCCGTTAGTCTCACGTCAAAACGATTTATAGAACTTGAGTTATGGTCAAATTACTGCACGTAGGTTAGAGTGAATTTTTATGGACTTTCAGCACAACTTTTTCAAATTTAGAATGAAAACTGGTATTGATCGGTACAGAATTGGTCTTAGGCGTAAACATGAAAGTTTTTAGATAATTTTGTTAGATTTCTAGTGGCTTTGGTTTGACGTGAAAATGATGTTTGGTCTTTGAGTTATGATGAAAATACTACAGGGAGGTCTTTGCGAAATTATACGGTGACAGCATTCTCTGTTTCATCATTTTGCGTTTTGTTCATATGTTTCTGTTTTGAATTGATCTTTGTTGTAAACATGAAAGTTGTTGATATTTGTGATATCTTTCCAGTAGCTTTGGTTTGACATGAAAATATGTTGTGGATAATTTATTATGTTTTTACAAAGATACAAAGTGAATTATTGTCGATGTTTAAATACGATGTTATATGAAGTTGTTTAACATATAAAATTGAATCATTTCTCTTCTCTTTGTTCTCAAGTACCCCCACCCCAAACTTAGTAAGTTGCTAATTCCAAAAGCAACCCCAAACTTGAACATTTACATAACCTAAAGAGCTTACTTCAACAAATAAGTGGGACCTTCATTCCTAGGGCCTTCTAGGTTTGTAACATGTCTCGTCACCGAACAAAAATGATCTATACGTAATGGCTCAAATTGGCTTTACAAAGGATAAATAATGCATAAATCAAGGTAGGCTCAAAAAGGCTCAAGGTACCAAGCACTTTGCCTTAGTGTGTACAAAACAAGACCAATTAACAAATAGAGAAATATCGCATGTTCTAGAAACAGCAGTTGCATGGAACACTCATATATGTAAAATTGGAAAAATAAAAATTTTGGCTATGGACCTTACAAGTTTAGATATCTGGGAGTTGTGGCTACCTATTTCCTTTGCCGAACACTTCCTTCTGAAACAATTAGGCATCATCCTCCTTGAACTCTTTGGCATATCATTGGTATAGCACTGTTTTGAGACTGATAAATTTCCACAAACAAACAGATTCGTTAATAATAAACAAAGGAAATCATTACAAACGGGGGGAAATTAAAGTTAAACAAAGTGCAAACCAACAAAATGTTCCAACGGAATGAAAATTACATCAAAATAAACGAAACAAAGATAGAAAGCTGAAAAATAAAATTGGACTCAAGTCCATCACTGCTCATCGTCATCAGTGGCCTCTGGATCACCCTGCAAACCAGCATAAAACTCATTTACGCTCTGATCACTAGCTGCCTTCCCACGAGCAAAATCGGATCGAAGACGACCCTCTCTCTCACCAGCACGTCTCCTCTGCTCCACAAAGTAGTCCTCCATGTTGGCCTCAGTACCAAACCTATCAAAAGCATTGCTCTGCAGTGACCTCTGACGGTACTGATCAGCAGCAAGAGAAAGCTCCGCTCCAAAGTAAGGACCGTCCACATACAGCTGTGATGATGTATCTTGAGCCCAGCAAGCCATACCTCCTAAGTAATCTAGCATCATCGGGTGTAGTGGTGGGTATTGAGGCGCATCCTCCTGCACAGGCTGTGCCTGAGATGGTCCTCCCTGCTCTCTCTGAACCGGTGGTCCCTCATGACCCTTCTTCTTCTCAAACTTCACCATAGCCGTATCATCAATGTCTACTTTAGACTTTATCATGATATCCCCATGCTCCTCAGGAACACCCTTCGCCTTGCACAAGGCATTGATCAGACAAACATGCCCTAAATGAACTGAAGTCCCACAATCTGCCATTTGTTGAATGCTCAAGTTGATCAATCGCCCAACATTAATCCCATGTCCAAAAATGATTGCTTCCACAATGTATAACCTTTCCAAAGTAGAATGAATGAATGAAGCCCAAGCCTTGTATTGTGGCTTGAGATCCACCACATCCATCCTGGTGGGAAGCCCAGTAGCTCTAGACCGCACATAATCCACTCCTACTTCTCCAATTTCATGCAAAATCTGCATCAGCTCATCATCAGTAGGAAAGTTTCTTTGACTCCTCGACCTCCTCCATTCCACATGACAGTTTCTCGGAGGCTTCAACCCTAGAAGTGCATTGATGGCTCTAGGGCTGTAATCAATCTTCTTTCCACGAACAAAGGAAACATTATCGTCCCTTCCATAAGCATTTGCAAAGAATTCAAGAGCAATAGTACGATTGCCCTCTTTAGTCACCATGTTGTTCAAGCTTTTCCACCCAAGGGCATTCATAGTAGTTTCAAATTGCGGATACCTCTGGAGATTGATGAAATCGAACTTACGTTCGCCAGAAAACTTGAATCCTTTAATTTTCTTGAACCGTTCAGCATGCACGTCATCTTCGAATTTCTCATAAGTGGGTTCAGGTGGTGGTTGGGTTGATTGAGTGTTACGGGTTGTTCTGGAACGTTTGTTGGATGCTGAGGCCATTTGTGAAGTTAGATTATATGGTTTGGATGTTTTGGGATAGAGGAAGATGAAGATTTGGGGTTAGGGTTAGTGAGAAAAGGGTTTGGTTGAATTTGAGGTTAAAGATTAATGGGTTGGATATATGTATGAGTTAGGTTGTTTGTAGGGGTGATGGAGATGATGAATTGAGGTTAAAGGACAAAGTTTTGAGGTTGAAGATGAGTGAGACGAAAATTTGGTAGAGTTTTGGTAGGGAAAATGGGAATGGTGAGAAATTTGTGAAGTATGTTTATATAGGCAAAGTGCATCGTGCCACGTTTGGTTCAGATCGTGCCACGAAGCTATTTGTAACGGTCAAATGATTTCAAAACTTCCCACTCACGTGCCACGATGCAGGAAAACGTGGCACGATCATAGTTCTGGGCAGCAACGTGCCACGTTCATAGTCCCATCGTGCCACGTTCATAGTTCTTCCAGCAAACGTGCCACGTTTTGAGAGGGTACGTGCCACGAAAATTCCAGTGGCGAACCATGTTGAAGCTACTCTCAAAACGTGCCACGATGAAGAACCATCGTGCCACGTTGGTCTAGGTTTAGAGAAAAAAAATTCTTTTCAGCTTTCTAAAAATATTTTTGCTGTTTTTGGTTTATGAAAATGCAATAAATAAATAAATATAAACAATACCTGAGCGGATCTAAATCCGATGGGTTGCCTCCCATCCAGCGGTTCTTTACCAGGAGATGACAAGCCTTTCCGTAAACCAACTGATAAGGGGACATCCCAAGGTGCGTTTTAAACGCAGTTCTATATGCCCAAAGAGCGTCATCTAACTTCCTAGACCAATCTTTCCTAGAAGACGCTACAGTTTTCTCCAAAATTTGTTTCAACTGCCGAGGCTTTGAATCACCTTTTGTCAAGAGATATTTAAGAGCTGCATGATCTGAAAAAATAATGACTTTGGAGCCTATTAGATAAGAACAAAATTTCTCCAATGCAAATATTACTGCAAGCAACTCCTTTTCAGTAGTGGAATAGTTAACTTGATTTTCATTTAAAACCTTGCTTGCATAGTAAATTGCATGGAAAAATCTGTTCTTTCGTTGGCCTAAGACTGCACCAACAGCATAATCACTTGCATCGCACATAAGTTCAAAAGGTAAATCCCAATCGGGTGCAATGATTATTGGTGCAGTCACCAACTTGGTTTTAATCAAAGAAAAAGCATTTAAACACTCAGAATCAAAATCAAAATCATTTTCTTTGACCAAGAGGTTACAAAGGGGCTTAGAAATTTTTGAAAAATCTTTTATAAAACGCCGATAGAAACCGGCATGCCCCAAGAAACTCCTAACTCCCTTAACATTAACAGGTGGTGGAAGTTTCTCTATAACCTCTATCTTTGCTTGATCCACTTCTATGCCTTTAGCACTTATTTTATGTCCCAAAACTATACCTTTGGTAACCATAAAATGACATTTTTCCCAATTTAAAACAAGGTTAGTTTCGGTGCATCTTTTTAGTACTTCATTTAAGTGGAACAAACATTGGTCGAAAGACTTACCAAACACAGAAAAGTCGTCCATGAATACCTCAATGTTCTTCTCTATCATGTCAGAGAAGATGAAGAGCATACACCTTTGGAAGGTCGCCGGCGCATTACACAGCCCAAAGGGCATTCTCCTATAAGCAAATATACCAAACGGACAGGTGAAAGCAGTCTTTTCTTGATCTTCCAGAGCCACTGCAATCTGATTATACCCTGAATACCCATCCAAGAAGCAGTAAAAGGCTTGACCAGCCAATCTCTCTAGCATTTGATCCATGAATGGTAATGGAAAGTGATCTTTCCTTGTTGCAGAATTCAGCCTCCGGTAGTCTATGCACATTCTTCAACTAGTGACGGTACGTGTGGGTATCAATTCATTCTTTTCATTAGCCACTACCGTCATTCCTCCCTTCTTAGGCACCACATGAACAGGACTTACCCAAGAGCTATCAGAAATAGGGTAAATCATACCTGCATCGAGCAATTTTAATACTTCCTTCTTGACAACTTCCTTCATTGTTGGGTTTAGTCTTCTTTGAGGTTGAACCACAGGTTTGTATTCAGCCTCCATATGTATTTTGTGCATGCAATAGGCTGGATTAATACCCTTTAGATCAGAAATACTCCATCCCAATGCGCCTTGATTACTTTTCAACACCCTCATTAGTTTCTCTTCCTCTAAAGGTGTCAATGTATTACTGATGATTGCTGGTTTGGAAAAATCCTCACTAAGAAAGACATACTTCAAGTGTGGAGGGAGTTCTTTTAACTCTGGATTTTTTTCTTTTTCATTGTTCAATGTTTCCGATCCCCCATATTTTTCACCAAGTATGTTTTCAAGTGGCGGGTGGTGCATTTGTTGCTTGCTTGCCTCAAATTGCTTGACACAATCCTTTACCTCAATATCTTCAGTATCTTCATCATTCTCTATAGAATTAACTAATGTTCTCTCTAAAGGTTGTGTTGGTTGAGGCTTACGAGAATCATCTTCAATTATCTCATCAACAACATCAATTCGGTAGCACTTAGGATTTTCAGCTTGATGTTTCATGGCTTCAAAAATATTAAACACAACTTGCTCGTTGTGGAATCTCAACATAAGCTGGCCCATTTCAACATCAATCAAAGCTCGACCGATTGCAAGGAAAGGTCTTCCAAGAATGAGTGGCATGTCTTCATCTTCAGCCATGTCTAGGATTACAAAATCAGCAGGAAATACTAGCTCATTGACCTTAACTAGCACATCTTCAAGTATACCAAAAGGGTAAGAGATTGACCGATCAGCTAGAGTAATGGTCATTCTTGTTGGCTTTGGCTCCCCACATCCAAGCTTCTTCATCATTGAAAGAGGCATCAAGTTGATACTTGCCCCTAAATCACACAACGCTCTACCAATGTCTACCGGTCCAATAGAACAAGGAATAGTGAAAGAACCTGGATCTTTTAATTTGGGTGGAAGTTTCTTTTGAAGAATTGCACTACAATTTTCTGAAAGTGCAATGTTTGCATCATCTTTTGGTTTCCTTCTTCGAGTCAGCAAGTCTTTCATGAACTTAGCATACATGGGCATTTGATTAAGAGCTTCACCAAAGGGAATGTTCACCTGAAGTTGTGAGAAAAGCTCCATGAACTTCTTGAATTGACCTTCCTCCTTCTTCTTCTTTTTGGCTAAGTGATGGTATGGAAGCTTCACATATGATGGAACAACTTGTGGCTGATCTCCATCCTTCAATATTTGACTCTTAGACTTCCTCAAGATTGAATCTTCATCAATCAATTTCTCACTTTTTTCTCCCTCTATTTTTTCTTCCTTTCATTTTCAACTACTCCTTGATCATTATCTTTTTCAACTACAACCTCATTATTCTTTTCAACTTCACCTTTTTCTTCTTCCTCCACTACTACTTCATCAGCTTTCTTTGGAACTTTTGGAACTGGAGGTGTCAATACCTTCTTGCTCCTCAACTCAATAGCATTGCAAGACTCATTTTTAGGGTTGTCTTGTGTGTTACCTGAGAATCCGCCTTTGTTTTGTTCAGCCAATTGTTTAGCTAATTGCCCAAGTTGAGTTTCAAGCATCTTTCTGGAGGCTTCATTGTTCTTTCTCTCAGCCTCTTGACTCTTCTTCATCTCTTCAAAGTTGCCTTGAGTCATCTTCATAAAGTTCATCATAGTTTCCTCAAGAGCTGAAGACTTCCTTTGTTGTTGTTGTTGTGGAGGATTAAGCATTTGAGAGTTCAAAGCGTTGTTATTTGAGTAACTGAGATTTGGATGCTTGTTGATACCTGAGTTGTAGTATTGATTTTGCCTTTGATAACCTCCCATGAAATTAGCTTCCTCATTTGATCCTTCTGGAACACATTCAACATTGGGATGTTCTTCACCGCATAAGTCACATTTGATTGCAGCCACCTGTTGTTGCTTATGAGCCAAAGTAAACCCTTGAAACTCCTTAGTTAGAGCCTCTATTTGTTTGTTCATGGCTGCTTGGTTAGCTAGGATTGCTGTTTGTTCATTTACCCCAAACACTCCTCTTTCTTTCTTCTTAGCTTCAGCACGATATTCATTGCCCGCCATATTTTCAATTAAGGCTTGAACTTCATGATCAGTCTTGCTCTTAAGACTTCCTCCTGCGGAAGCATCTAAGAACATTCTAGTGTTTGGTGTCACCCCCTCAGTGAAGATTTGGAGGTATTGTTTCTCGGTGAACTCATGATTAGGGCATCTCTTCAGAAGCAAATTGAATCGCTCCCAAGCATCATACAATGATTCACCTTCTCCTTGCTTGAAGTTAGAGATCTCCATCTTCTTTTCCCAATATTTAGACATAGGGAAATATTTCTCCAAGAACTTCAGCTCTAACTCTTCCCATGTTTGGACAGTCCCGTTTGGAATTGTTAGCAACCAATCTTTTGCTCTTCCCATCAAGGTGAAAGGGAACAGCCTTAGTTTCTTTTGTGCTTCAGTCACAGTGGCTGGTTGCACACAAAACTCGCAAGTTTCAGCAAAGTAGCTCAAGTGTTCATGAGGACTCATAGCTTCAGTCCCATCGAATTGCTTGTCCCTCAAACCGTTGAGGACAGTTGTCTTGATGTCGAAAGCAACGGGGTTAGCTGGTTGAAAAGTGTGGGTCAGTTGACCGCGATGAGTTGCTAACCCGTAGTCCCCTAGCTTTGGTCTTGGTGCAGGTTCTCCCATGATAGCAGATTGAGGAGAAGCAGATGTTTCAGATTCAAGTGAGAGTGGCTCAGGTATTTGTTCTCGAACACCCGATGGAACGGAATGAGACAACCTTTTCAACCGGGCAGCTTTCCGGAGTGCTCTAGCAGTCATTTCTATTTCCAGATTGAATTCGAGATCTTTGGAGCTCACTTTACCTCGCATAAACAGCAAATACCTTAGTAGCACTGCACAATACAAAGTAATCAAATGAATACTGAAACAGAAAAATAAAACTAAAAACAGAAAATAAAATTGCAGAAATCCTAAATTATAACGTAATTGCCTTGTTGAAATAAATCAACAGTCCCCGGCAACGGCGCCAAAAACTTGATAGATATCTGGCAAGTGTACCGAAAACTATCGAAGTAGTAATAAATATCGATCCACAAGGACTGTGTTAGTTTCAATTATAACAAGTACGTTATACGTTAGGATGTGTAAAAATTATATTTGGTTGCCCTAGGCTGAAAGAGTTTGAAAGAAAATTATGTCGAGATGAATGGTTAAGCCGGTGAATCCACTATTGCTTTATATGAAAAAGTCTACCTCTCTCTACTCTCAATTACTACTCAGTTTTTACGATAAATTAACTAAGTGACTTTGATCAATCTCTCGCATTAAAGCCCTTTCCTAAGTTATAACCCTATTAATCTCTTAACGTGATTGAATAACCGCGGAAGCAATATTGGAACATTAATTCATGTATCATAACCCTCAATTTCCTATCTCTAGGTTCCTAGTGTTGAGTTAAACACAATTACTATTTCAGGATTAAAAGCTAGGGCTAGTAGTCATTCAATTCCTAAGATCAATTCATGTGATTGCAAGAAGCTAGGGCTAGTAGTCATACAAAACAATAATCATGAAAAGCAATAAACACAAGTAATTCTGAATAAAAACTGAATAGCATTGATTATAGAGAGAGTTCAACTACAAAATCATATATTACAAAAGTTTCATCATGGCTTAACAAAACTAAAGGTTTAGCTACTCATAGCTAAACAATCATAAGAAATAACAAAAGAAAACATACATAAATCTAACCAACGGAGTGTTGGTATGAGATTCAGGGCTCGTTCCTTGGTCTCCTATCGTCCTTGATGCTCCAAATCGTAATAATAATCAGTCCCCAAAACCCTTGCTAGCAGCTGGATATTTATAGAAAGAAAATTAGGGTTTCAGAAAAGCCCATCATCGTGCCACGTTACGGGACCATCGTGGCACGATACCTTCATTAATTTGACGTGGCAGCAAGTTCATCAACCCATCGTGGCACGTTGTGTCTTCCTTCGTGTCACGAAATTTTCAGATTGTCACCATGAACTCCACATCGTTCCAACGTGCCACGACCAGTTATCAACGTGGCACGTTTGCTTATACTTGGGCAATATTTTCCTGTTTCATCAAAGTTTCTTCTCTTGAGCTCTTGTTCCTGTTTTGGTTTGATTTCACCATGAATTCATTGCAGTTGACTCTCTAAATGCCATAATAAAGACCTAAATATGACTAAATAACTAATGTTGATGCACTGTCATCAATGAGATTAGGTGAAACTTGAAGAAAATCTGCATTCTGCCCGAATTTTGATATTAAAACTGCTATTGATCGGTGCGGAATTGGTCTTAGGTGTAAACATGAAAGTTGTAGGTATGGATGCTAGCTTTCTAATGTCGTTGTTCTCACGTCAAAACGATTTATAGAACTTGAGTTATGGTCAAATTACTGCACGTAGGTCACAGTGAATTTTTATGGACTTTCAGCACAACTTTTCCAAATTTAGAATGAAAACTGGTATTGATCGGTACAGAATTGGTCTTAGGTGTAAACATGAAAGTTTTTAGATAATTTTGTTAGATTTCTAGTGGCTTTGGTTTGACGTGAAAATGATGTTTGGTCTTTGAGTTATGATGAAAATACTACAGGGAGGTCTTTGCTAAATTGTACGGTGACAGCATTCTCTGTTTCATGTTTTTGCATTTTGTTCATATGTTTCTGTTTTGAATTGATCTTTGTTGTAAACATGAAAGTTGTTGATATTTGTGATATCTTTCCAGTAGCTTTGGTTTGACATGAAAATATGCTGTGGATAATTTATTATGTTTTTACAAAGATACATAGTGAATTATTGTCGATGTTTAAATACGATGTTATATGAAGTTGTTTATGATTGATGCATATGATGTTTTAAGATGTTGTTTATTATCATTTGATATTGGTATATTATAATATGACATGAATTATTTATTTGATCCATATGTTGTCAAGATGCTAAGATGTTAAGATGTTAAGACGTTAAGATGATAAGAGTTGTTAAGTCGTCGAGTCGTTATGAAGTCATCAAGTTGTTAAGATGTTATGTTGTCAAGAAGTCAAGATGTTAGGATGTCATAGATGTTCATGAAGTTGTCTAAGTTGTACGAATGTTATGTCGTTGCATTAGAGTTGTGTCGTTTCATAATCAGAGATGGGGGCTTAATGCCCGACAGGTCCTTTATGACCTTAGAGATGGGGGCTCAATGCCCGACAGGTCCTAGGTCCTTTATGACCTTAGAGATGGGGGCTTAATGCCCGACATGTCCTTTATGACCTTAGAGAAGAGGGCTTAATGCCCTGGTGGTACCGCATGCATAATGAAGATGTCTAAGATGATTTGAGAAGTAGAAGTTGCATAGTCGAGTCGAAGTTGTTAAGATGTTGAGATGTCAAGTTGTCAAGTTGTTAAGATGTCAAGTTGATAAGTTATTAATGAAGTGCTATGATGAATGAAGACGAATGATTTATGATAAGATGTTACGTGAGTTATAATTATGTTGATATATGAAGTTGATTACGAATTTGATTATGAAGTTGTTTTCAGTAATGCTATGTTTTGATAATAATACTTATGTGAAATTACATGATGATGCTTATGATTATATTTGATATTAGGTGTTAATGCTTGTAAATAATGTTTGATGAAAGGTGGTGACGTTTGTGATTAATATTGATGTTATGTGATGATTGTTGGAGACTATTATTTGATGTTATATGATGATGTTAAGATTAGTAATTGATAATATATGAAGATGTTTATGATTAGTATTAAGATAGTTTGACGACCAATATAAGAAGATTAATGACACTAGTTAAGCAAGTTTAAGTTGTTAGATATGATTAATGAATTATAAGATGTTTAAGTTGTTGAATGTACTTTATATGATTTATATGCTTAATATTATTGTTTGAGAAATCTCACCCCTCTGCTTGGAAATGTTGCTCTTCGTATGGGTAACTTGCATGTAACCAGGATTAGTTGCGGTCGTGAGTGGACTCCTCACAAGTGTGTCTTAGGTGCTCTGATACGTAACAAGATGGGATTATGTCTTCTATTTCTATTCCTTACGTATTACTTATGGATTTTTATGAATAAATGTTGAACAAGACTTGAGATTTTTATGATGAGGCCTGCGTGCCAAAGACTTTTTATGTTGAATGAACTAATTCCGCTGTGAAGTTTTGAATTACTTGTGTTAAATGATTTTGAAGAATAAATTGCTATTTATTCAGTTTATGAATTTTTAAGAAGTGTAGCATTCCGTTAAAGTTGAATTACTCTGATTTTTAAATATGAAATTTTTACGTTGGGAAAACAGGGTGTTACAACAAGAGTTATAGAACAATTTAATTACCGTAGATCTAAGAAGGTTATGGTTGATTGGTGGCAATGAATCATGATCAATCAATGGGGAGTGATGACAGCTTGTCATTACGTAATTTTAGATGTATTTTAGCACAAAAATGGAGTTCACAATGAGACTTATGCAGCAAAAAGAGCAGAAAAACTGAAGGATTGCAAAAGAAGAAAACGTGTCACGATTGCATAGAAACATGCCACGATTTGGGAAGCATCAGAACTCTTGTTTCGACATTGAAGAAACGTGTCACGATTGGTAAAACATGACACGATTTGGTGAAACCCTAATTCAGTTTCTTGCTCCAGAAGGTAAAAACGTGTCACGATTCACTTAAAACGTGACACGATTTGGGCGATATTCTGTGCCTATTTAAGCTGCAGTCTATTCCAAAAACAAGGGTTACGAATTCTAGAGAGCCAAGTGCGATTTTGCAACTGCAAGGAAGGCCAGGAGGACGATTTCTTCATCTTCCAACCACTTTGTGTATGTTTTATTACCTCTAATGATTATGTTATTTGTAAACACTATTATGAGTAGCTAAATCCATTAGAGGTTAGGTCTGAGATGATTCGTTGTAACCCTAATTGAGATATTATGTTGTGAAACTCTATTTATTGTGAATGATATTCTAGTCTTTATTCAATCAATTGTTCTTAATGCTTTTTATATCCTGATCAAATATAAATATGATTTTGTGAGAACGAATGACTACTGACCATAGCTTTCTACTTAGACCTATTGAATTGTTCTAATAAACATGGTTAGTCTAGGAATGGATAATCGTTTATTAGTGATATTAGGTTAACGTGCTTTAAACCTTCAAAGATTATTAAACCACCTAAGGGATTAGGGGCTGTAGTTTAAGAAGAGGGTCCTAACTCAAGGGATTGATTAGGACTATTTTGTTAACTATCGTGGGATTAGAAGATCATTCATACGAATAGGTGCAACATAACAATTAGGGGAACATAGATGATTCGAAAGACCTAAACTCATCTCTCTCTTATTCTTGAAAACCAATTTATTTTTAGCAATTACTTTTATGCAATCAAACCAATTTACTGCCTAGTGGCAAATCAAAATAACCTTTATAGATCCTAAAATACAACGTAGTTGAATTATTGAGATTAAAAACAGTCCTCGTGGGATCGATATTTTACTACTTCGATAGTATTTGGTGCACTTGCCAAACGCCTATCAGGGAGAAAAAGCAAATAGCAAGCAATTTGTTCCTAAAAAGAAACTTAGTTTATGGGCGCCTGGCGCTCCCATCTGTGCGTCTAGGAGCATGTGAGTGCCGACGGTGCATGGTTAACAAACAACTTGTGCGTCATAGCACTTACCGACTTGTTTTGCAAGAAATCAATCATGAAAAACCCCAATTTGATACAATCGATAGAAATCACACATGCTAGAGTCCTGTAAATCGACAAATCAAGACATCACGTGAAGGGTCAAGGAGATGAAGACACTACAGAGTGAAGAAAATTCATTTCAAGTTCATTGGAGTTTCCAGACGAAAGAACGATCGAAAACAGGACGAAAACGCAAGATTTCTCACAACAAGGGCTGCCTCATGCGCCTCCTGCGCATGGCCATGCGCCTCTTGCGCATAATCTAGTGTTTCCACTGCCTCATGCGCCCTTGCATGCGCAACTTGCGCACCGCTACGGGCAGAAATCGCCCGTAGCTTGTTTTTCAATGAGAAAAGGTGGAAATAGCTCAGTTTTTCTCTCTTAAACTCTTAAGTAATTATATGCTATAAATAATGATCATCGCACTCTTTATTTTTCATTCAGAAAGCTAGCCGTTCAAGGCAAGGGTCACACATCATAGTTTCAAGGCAGGATCTCCATCCTCCTCTTGATCTCTCTAGGATATGTTTTTCTATTGTTTTGTTATGATGTTTGTTGTCATGAGCAACTAAAATTCTTTGATTAGGATTCTAAGATGAACCCCTTCTTATTTTTTGGATTTAATTAATAATGTTTTCATTCAGTTATGTTTTTCTTGTGTCCGATTTAAATTAGTTTTTGTCTGTTCTTAATGCTTTTTCAAAAGAGATATATGTATCTTAATCTTGAAAATTGTTCCGCAGATGAAAAGTAGGATTGAAAACCCGAAATTATTTATCCATTCATGGATGTTCTAATTACTTATTCCATAGTTATGTTAATGAAATTCAAATTTAAAATCTAAAGTTTTCTACTCTCTTCTTTAATGGAGTTTTTAAATCTTAGTTGGAATAAATCATGAGTAGACACCACATAACTAATTGTTTTCTAAGTTAATACCAACAAAGACGAGGGGGGGGGGGGGATTTAAGGATTCCCTAATCGCTGTTTATAATTTGAATCACAAACCTAATCTCGCATTGGGCAAGACAATTAAACATTGCAACTCTATTTAATTCTCTTTTAATTATACTCTTTGAAATAAGTTTTACTAATTGCTAAGTCGAACGACAATCACTGTGGAGAACGATAAACTTACGACTTTATTACTTGTTATCGTTTGATGCATTTGCCAATTTTGTCCATCAATTGCCACATTTTCTAAGCATACATTATTTGCTTAGCGAAATTTCCATGATGTCCAAATACAATTGCAAAACTGAACAATCAAGCAGATTTTGATTTTCTTGAATATAAAACCCTAAACCATCATGATATTGTGTCCATTGTCTTTGGATAGAGAAGAAATCAATTAAAATATGGTTTTATTCAAGTTGGGGAGAGATAAGGAGCTTATTTTTATCTCAAGTAACAACGCGAAATTTCATATACTATCTTGACAACATTTGAAAAAGAAAAGAGAAAAATTGAAAAACAATTAAAAAATAAAAAATATTATAAGTTGTCAAGAATAGTTTTTATTACATAATTATCTTAATTATATGTAATCTCATGTATAAAAGAGTTATGTGATAATATTCAGACACATGATTTTAGCAAATGTCTCACATTCTTTATGATACAATGAACAAAATAAAAATAAATTGATCCTACATACATTCTACTTCAACATAAATATGGTCTAATCCCAATATTGCATTATATCCGTAGAAAATTTTACAATGGTCAAAAATATATTATTTTCCCTTTGTTATCACGAAAGGTTAAAACAATAATGAACTTTACTTTGAAGGAAAAAGTACATGGAAAAGTTAGTTAAATAATATTCAATTCTTATGACTATTTAGTTTATTATATGAACTTCTTTCTAAATGCGAAAAGGACAAACACAACCACTGATATACTCAAGAGGCATTTATTAAGTATTCCAATTTCATGAATGGTTTTTAAAACTTTAGAAATGCCTAATTTATTTAATTATTTTAATGATAGCATAACTTTAATACACTATAAATATATAAAATCATATCCTATTTTTATATGCAAATAGCGAACAATATGGTTGAAATTCTGAAGTTGGTTTATGTTTTGTTTCTATTTATTTCCATATTTCTTCTCATAAAAGTATGTGATTCTACTTATTTACCAAGTTCTCGTCCTTGTATAACAGATAAAGATTGTCCACAAGTGAGAAATTATATTGCTAGGTGTCGTAAAGGCCACTGCTTACAGAGAAGAGTGAGATGGATGAGTTCTTGCTCTAGCTAAATAGTTGTAGATTATACTTTATGCTAGAATATTCGAGGAGCTGTCATTTGGTTTTTGTGCAAGCACCAAATAATTGTATTTTCTTTTTTCTTTTCCGAATTTTATGGACCTTGTAGTTATGATTTTGAACTATAAGATGTTGACAATTAAATGAAATAAGGCAGAAATTTGTTTGATTTATAGTGTATCCTTATCTTGTAAATTTGATGGTATCACCATGGCTTGGATTTCAGCTATATATTGATAGCTGGGAGTAAAATTCTAAATTCATACTCTCTTTTTTGTCATCAAGAAAAAAAATGATATATAAGCATTAATTAAAGATAAGCAATCAATATATATAGCTTGTATAAAAGATTCCAAGAATACTTAATTACCACAAGTAAAAAATTTGTTGATTAACATTACAGAACGGAACTTGTGCCAAGCTAAATAGGGAAAAATAATTTTAAAAAAAAATCCCAATGGTTTCCTTTTCTCGTCAGATCCAAGACGACATTCAGCTTCTTACCCATCTCTTCTTACTTACCAGCTTGAGCATCCATCTTCTGCTCCATAGCAGTCCTCTAAGCAGCTAATTCTGTTTTAATTTTTGTTATGATCTCTTCTTTAAAAGCTTATAGCTTACAAGCATGCACACCAGAAGAGGAGGATGGTTGAAGAACAACTTTTGTAACACCCATTGATAGAAATCTGGCAAGTGTACCAAAAACTATTGAAGTAGTAATAAATATCGATCCACAAGGACTGTATTAATTTCAATTCTAGCAAGCGCGTTACACATTAGGATGTGTAAAGTTTGTATTTGGTTGCCCTAGGCAGAAAAGTTTGGTTTTATAGACTTAGTTAAAATAGAAAAAGTGCGAGAGAAAATTATATTGAGATGAATGGTTAAGCAGGTGAATCCGCTATTGCTCTATATGAAAAGTCTACCTCTCTCTACTCTCAATTACTACTCAGTTTTTACGATAAATTAACTAAGTGGTTTTGATCAATCTCTTGACTCAAAACCCTTTCCTAAGTTATAACCCTATTAATCTCTTAACGTGATTGAATAACCGTGGAAGCGATGTTGGAACGTTAATTCATGTATCATAACTCTCAATTTCCTATCTCTAGGTTCCTAGTGTTGAGTTAAACAAAACTACTATTTCAGGATTAAAAGCTAGGGCTAGTAGTCATTCAATTCCTAAGATCAATTCATGTGATTGCAATAAGCTAGGGCTAGTAGTCATATAAAATAATAACATGAAGAGCAATAAACGCAAGTAATTATGAATAAAAACTGAATATTATTGATTATAGAGAGAGTTCAACTACAAAATCATATATTACAAGAGTTTCATCACGGCTTAACCAAACTAAAGGTTTAGCTACTCATAACTAAACAATCATAAGCAATAACAAGAGAAAGCATACATAAATCTAACCAACGGAGTGTTGGTATGAGATTCAGGGCGTGTTCCTTGGTCTCCTGCCGTCCTTAGTGCTCAAAATCACAATAATAATCAGTACCCTAACCCTTGCTAGCAGCTGGATATTTATAGAAATAAATTAGGATTTCAGAAAAAGCCCATCATCGTGCCACGTTACGGGCTGGTCGTGGCACAATGGTTCATTAATCCTACGTGGCAGCAGACAAAATCAACCATCGTGGCACGTTGCATATTGCTTCGTGCCACGAAATTTCCAGAACTGAATCCTTTGTCCAACGTTCATCAATCGTGCCATGATAGTCCTCAACGTGGCACGATGCTTCATACTTAGGCAATTTCTTCTTGTTTTCTCAAAGTTTCTTCTCTTGAGCTCTTGTTCCTGTTTTGGTTTGATTTCACCATGAATTCGTTGCAGTTGACTCTCTAAATGCTATTTATAAGGCATAAATGCACCTAAAAACTAATGTTGATGCACCGTCATCACCCATACTAAACGTACCTAGGAAGTTTAGCATGAACGCTATCTTTAGTATTGGATACATTAAAAATTTACAACATAAAAACTTCGAATGAATATATATACTACAAAGACGCGTTCATACATTATCAATACAACATAACTTGTCTAAAATAAGATAAATGCATCCTTGATATCCATATTCTTCATGCTGAGGGTATGAATGAGCTCTTGCTGAAATATCCATCCGGCTACTAGCTTGCCATCCAACCTGATATCTGAAACAAATAAGGATTGGGATGAAGCATAATGTCTCAGTGAGTTCCCCTAAATCCGAGGCTATAGGTAATCTCAGGGGAATCCTACGGTCACCATGTGTCTACAATGCAACCTGACGGTTGATTATACGTGTGTTGTCATGCTTTCCTAGACGGTAGTGCATACTAGACCCGTCATAGGCTCATCTTATTTGTTATAGGCTTCACTTCTTATACGTGTCATGGCGGTCGAGGGGAATCTAGGACCGCATTGCCATGAATACGCTCTACGTATCGAGGCCTAAGCATAGCATAATCATGACACGAATCTAAACCAGATGATTAAGGGAAACCTAAGATCGTCATCAATATCATATTCTTCACATGTTCTTACATGACTTGCACTTGTCTTATAACATCTCATGCTCTTGCTCTTAACGTAATCATACATGATATCATTCTTGCATAAACATAAACATAATCATAACATGCATGGTCGGACATAAGTTCATTCATTAGGTTAGCGTTGAACAAACAATCATTATCTTGATTCATTTTACGGAGAGCCCCGGGTGGAGTAACCCCGAGAACAATCCCATACATGACCGATGTATGTACATCGAACTCCCTCGGTGTCATGCGGGTCCCTTACGGCTTGAACCGTTCCCCTTGAGTCGAGAACCTCATGTATCCCCCTGATGTGGATAACAAGAGACACGAACACCTACGTCTTGCTTACTCGGTGACATGCGGGTCCCTTATGGCTTGAATCATTCTCATTATGAGAACCCTTTGTATCCCCCTGCTGTGGATAGCAAGAGACATGCCACCTACATTATACTTGTCATGGTCTTGTCGTTCATGGAAGTTAAACTTGTTCATGTACATTCTTAATTATGGTGGGGAGATTAACTAATCAAACCACGACTTAACATGCTTACTATGTCATTCTTGATCATGTGTGAAGAGATTAAACTTCGCGTCTTATCATTCTAGGGATTCTTGCTAACATGCTAGTTCTCGACAACTATGTCGAGGCTCTAGTTCATTCCCTTTGCTTAAGGAATATCTTGCTACCCGATTCTTATCGTATTATCTCTCGTTTACCATGCTTTACTATACTTGTCAAATACTTGCTTAATTTATAAGAAAATTTTCTTTCAAAGATTAACATTTAGGATCTTGGATTGAGGGGTTTATCTTATCAAAAGACTGCACAAGAAAAACCGCCCGTGAAACGCCGAAACGACCTGAGGCGAACAAAACAATGGGTTTCCCCACTATGTTGCTTGCCTAGGCGAGTGATTTTGTGTGGGAGGCGAGCTCTTACTCGCCATGGCGAGTTGGGGGCGAGCAGGACCACCCTGTTCTGCCTTCTAGCTCGCCGTGGCGAGTTGTGACAGTCCAGAAACCTCAAAATTGATATTTTTGACTTAAAAACGTCAAACCAAGCATATTCTCCAAGTGAAATATGACCCTTAGGATCATTAGAAACCTGTAAAACATGAACTTAGCAAGTATTTCCAAGTCAAGCAAGCATGGCATACAAATGGGGTAACTATCATTTTACATAACCCTAGACATTTCATAGTTTTCATATTAATCTTACAAGACATAATCATGATCCCAAGGGTGGGAAAACTATCTATGGAACTCACCTAATCAAGTTCTTGTGACAGCTCCAAGTTCCAAGCTCAACAAGCCAAAACTCTAGCTTTTGTCCCACTTGCAATCCTTTGATCAAAACATACCATCTTGTTATCCTTTCTTGCAAACTAAGATACCTTGTTCTATATCCATGAAGAAATCATCACTTGAACCATCTTTGAACTTACTAACCAACAAACCTAACTCTTGCTTCTTGCTTTTCTTGAAACCCTAGTTCTTGATTCCAACTTCAAATCTTTTCCCTCTTTAACTCTTATTCATGTAGACACCTTATCATGCCCAAGAACATGCTTCAAACATCACCCTCAAATCACCTCTTCAAACCCTAACTCCAAAATAACCTCAAAGCCTCAAAACCAAAGCCATAATAAGTTGTTAACAATCCTTGTTGGTTCACTCATAAACAATCTTGGAAGAATTCTTCTTTCAAGAAGGAAAGATGGGATGGACTTCATGAGAGAAAAGAAGATACTCAACCTAAAGCTAGCTTGCACAAACTTGTGATAACAAGAGAGGGTAAGGTGAAATCTCATCATGGAAGAGAAGGGAAAAATTTAGGAAGATTGGTGGTGAAGAGAGAAGGGCGATGGAGAGTAGAGAGAAGGAAGAGAGAGTTGCTTCCCAACTTAGAGAGAGAAAAGGATAGGGATAATAAGATATTTTGGGACCAAACCCACATAAATATCTATTTCACATGCAATTACCAAATTGCCCTTGCCTTGAAAGTGTTAAATCTGACACTGATACTTTTCCGTATAAAGCTGACATCTCATAAAATATTATCCCTTAACTTACATTCCATGAATTTAATTCCTCTGGCACGATCAACGGGTAATATACCAATACTGACAAGCGGGATATTACAACTTTAATGGTTGTTGTTTGTTGATTTTCATCAATTTTTGGATTTGCGTCAGTTTTTCCTTTCGTTCCTTTCGATCTTGAGATCGTAAAGCAGTTGAATTTTTGATACTTTACCTCGCATCAATAAATCCAAAACAACTATACTAACAATTAATATTCAAGTGCATTATGAAAATAAAATCTAAAAACTAAGAAAAGAAAATAAAACAAAGTATTCACAAACTCTGAAGAATTCGCTAAGCACACTAGTAATGCGTGGCGAATCGATCAGTAGAAAACCTATGCTTATGCACAAAACTTATGCTTAGAAAAAACTACATTATACACTCTGAAGAATTCGATAAGCACACTACTAATTCACTATGCATAAAACTTATGCTTAGAAAAAATTACATAACATAACTCAAATTAAAACTCTGTTTTCTCACGTCATGTGCCGTGAACTGTCACCGTCCAGATACCGTGATTGGTGTTTTGACTATGTTGCTGGTGTTTTTACTATGTTGCTAAGCATATATGCAACATAGACAATTTCTATCTTA
This sequence comes from Medicago sativa, assembly GCF_051527215.1. Lineage (NCBI taxonomy): Eukaryota > Viridiplantae > Streptophyta > Magnoliopsida > Fabales > Fabaceae > Medicago > Medicago sativa. The sequence continues at coordinate 7,829,367 of NC_140755.1, read as the reverse complement.
GGTACCCATATCTTTATGGGTCCTATGGGTTAGTTTCCACGACTTGTCCCTTTTCATTGTCTTGGGCTTGAAAGCTTTCAATTGAAAGCTTTCAATATTGAACAAAATTTCACTACTAAAAAACAAATACTAGTGAGGGAAATTTAGTGAGGGAAAACATGAAATGCTTCTCTAATTCCGTCACCTTTTGCGGCCAAGAAATTTGTGAGGGATTTTATTTTTTTCGTCAATAATTTCCCTCCGTAATTTTGCTATTTCTAGAAGTGTTTCTTTTCATGTCATCTTTTCATGCGGTTAGAGCAAACTACATGTTTTGGCTTATCTAGAGTATGAACCTTTAGTTTTTGTTCATCCTCTATATACCCAATACCTTTGCGTTTGTTCCTTCTTACACCATAAATCATAGATGCCATTTTGCTTCTTTCTATACTATTATAGAGGAATTCTTGAAAGGCATATGTTAACTTTTAAGAATTACAATGTTATACCCTAATTATGGACCTAAAAATACTTGCTCAAAATGTTTTTCCATCTCTGATATGTGTCTTTGACTCTTGAGAGATTGCCAATTTGCTATTGTTTTACCCTGACATCTGACCATGCTTTATCTGCATATTTTACTGTCTTTGTTTTGAAAATATTTTCAACTGTGTATTTGTCTGTGTTTTCTTGCATTTAGAGCCATCCAAAAGGGTTTTCTTGCACCTCAAGTCATTTGAATTTGTCCCTGATCAATTGCATATTTCGCTGCATTTTATTTGAACCTTATTTGCAAAAATCACTGAAAAGGGTATTTTAGTCATTCCCTGCATTCAAACTCAGTTTAATCCCTGAAAATTGTCTCTGAGTCTTTTCAATTTGTTTGTATAAATCCTTGTTTCAATTCCATGTTAAAACCCATTTCAAAAATTGCATTTGAGTCATTTTGAGTCAATTTAGTCCCTAGGGGCATTTTGGTCATTTCACATAAAATTTTGACAGAGAGAGGTTACTTTAAAGTACCTCATTTGGTAGTTGGTTCATTTTAGTCCTTTTGTTGATTTTATTTTTGTTTCACTTTACGTTATTTTCCAATTACCAATTTTAATCCAATTTTACTTTATTTTCATTTTAGTCCTTTGACAGTCCTGCATTTCAGTCCTTTAAGTTTCAAGTTTTTGTTTTTAGTCTTTTTTTTTCAAAATTACAGTTTGGTCCTTTAAGTTTGTCAAATTGCAGAAAGGTCCTAAGTCCAGAATTTAGTCCAAGGCAAGTCCAGAATACGTGGCAAGCACCCATTGGGTCTCAAGTACACATGTCAGCCTATAAAAGGCCCAATCATCACAGTCCCATTCAGAGAATGCCAACACATCAAAAATCACAGGAACAGATCAGAGTTTTCTCTCTCTTGTTAGTTACGATCAAAATCCAGAAGCTGAAGAACTTCATCGAAGTTCATCAAGAACTTCTCAGAAATTCCCAATTCCAAACCCTAACCAACTCAATTCTTCACCAAATTCATCACCAATTACACAAATTCAACATGAATTTCCAGAAAACCTAAACCAAAACCGTTCCAATTCAACAAAATCAGATCAAATTCAATAGAGATTCGAAGCAATTTCATCAAGAACAGAAAGGAACAATCACAAACCCTAATTCTCCAGAACCGAATTCAAAGTCAAAATTAAACAAATTCTTGACGGTTCTCAGTGATTCTTCACAGAATCTTCATCCTTGAACCGTTCTTTCTGCAATTCGAGCTCCAATTCGTCACGTAGGTGACAAATTCGAGCGATCACAGAAATAAGAGAGAAGAAGAGAAATCGAGTTGGAACGGTACCGATTCGAACAAATTCACAGAGGCGAAGCAACAAGAGATGAAGAAGAGGATTTTTACCGATTTATTTTCGGTAAAAGGAGATCCAAAGAAACTCAGTGATTCAAAGAAGATTTCAAGTTCTCCAGCGTGGTTCTTGTTCCAATTCTCCGATTAAAACCGAGGTAACTCTCTCTTCTTTCTTCCTCATTACTTTTCAAAAGTTTTCTTTGATTCGAAAAAGTTTAGATCTAGGCTTTATCTGAAAGTTCTTGAGAAAAAGAGTTGCATATTCTAAAAGAGGAGAAGACGACGAACACAACGATGTAAAAAGATTTAGAAAAACATTCCGGTACGGTGGCGCCACCGGCGAACCACCGTACCTGCACCGTTGTGCTCGTCGGAGAAGACGATCGGAGAAGAAGAGATAAGTTGCAGAGCTTCTCTCTCTAAAACACTAAGAGAGAGAAAGGAGAAGAGGAAATGAAACCAGACCGGTTTCAAACCCTTTTATAACCAGTGGACCGGTCTGGTTCACTCCTGGTTGACCTTTCCTTCAATCTTCACCGTCAGATCTAGGTCTGATCCGTTTGGATCGATCTGACGGCTCCTGTGGCCTCCTGTGATCCAGATCCAACCTATGCTTGGGCTTGGGCCTAATCTTGCTGTTAAAATTCGGTTTGCTCTATATTTTTGCTATTTTGGCACTGTATGTTGTTGTTTACACCCCTGCCATGCCTAAAAATCTTTTAAAAAATCTACAAAAATTCATGTATGTTTCTTGTTCATTTTGTGATATTTCTGTGGTGATTTTACATATTAAAAATTAGTAAAAAATAATGTGATGATTTCCTTGCTTATTTGTGACATTTAGTGTAAAAAACTTGTGAAAAATTGCATGATCTTGATCCTAATTCTTGATACTTGCTGTTGATTTGTGATATGTGAATTTGTGATGAGCTTACATCTGTATTTGATGTGTTTTTACTGAATGTTAATGTGTTGTGGTGGGTTACTTGTTTTACAAGTCATGTAAATAATTGTTTGTGAAAATAAAGTGCCAAATGTATCTAAAAATGTATCATAACTCTTGACTTGAATATGTTCTTATAATCCTCACATTATTGCCATAACAAAACCTTTGAAAACTTGTCATGATACGAGGATTATAGGTCATATATTTTTTTGATATTATGATCAATTTTAGGTATATTTTGCTACCTTTATGTTTAGAGTTTTGTTACCTTTTTGTCAAGTTTTTGCTACTTTGTTTAGTGTTCCTCTTGCTTATAATTTCTATTCTATTATGCCTTATGCTACTAACCCTTTCATTTCATGCTTCATTCATTCATAAGCATTCCTCATCTCACCTCATTTCTATAGCTTTACTTTTCTTGCCATTTATTTTTTCTTGCAAAGGACTTAGCATGTATAACCTAGGTTTCTTTTTGTACTTTATTTTATGCAATTTAAATTCTTGCAAGACCATAGCATGTAAACTAGGGTTTATGTAAAGGACAATGGACTCTAATGATGTACACCGACACAAGCACCGACACATGCACACACATCACATGGATACTTTAGATGTATGTTTAGGGAATGTATGCTTTAGATGTATGCTTAGGAATCACGATACTTAGAAAAATTCTCTTTCCCAAAAAATGTGAACAACTTCACTCAAATAATTTTCCAAAGAAGCCTTGGGATCAAAGTCCCATTGAATTTTCCCTTTTATTTTCTTTATAAATGATAAAACAATTGCTAAATACTTAGACCTTTTTGCAAAATAACTAATCACACCTTACATTTTCCAAAATCCTATGCCTTTGAGGCCTCTCTCTCTTATTCTTCAAAAATACCATTTTCAAAATTAAAATCAACCAACAAAAACAAAAACATTTTTTTGGAAGAGAACTACATGGAGTTTGATCCCTTAAAAGGGTATGTAGGCAAGAAGTCAAAACTTCTCCAAGTCCAATAAAACAAAAATCCAAACACATTCTTCTCCCTCCAATTCATAACCTAGCAAACTCTTAGGTGTAAATAACATTTTCAAATAGCATTTAAAAATAAAGCGCGTGCGTAGAAAGTAAAGACGGTTCCTATAGGATACTATAGTCGTTATGGGTGCCTAACACCTTCCCATGACGAAAACAACTCCCGGACCTCAATTCTCAAGGGTTTTTCTTATTTTTTCCCTTCCCAAGAAAAAATGAGATGTCAAAGGTTAAAAAGGTTCAAACTTAATCAATGTTTGACACCCGAAAAACCAAGATAAAACAGCTGGCGACTCCGCTGGGGAGATTCGAGAGTTACGCCTAGTCTTTATTTTCACGCTTGCGCTTTTGTTTTTACTTGATTCTTTTGTTTGCTTTCTTATGTGAATAAATGTTTAAATTCTTGCAAACGTGTGGGGGTGAGAATATTAAAGCCCTACACCCAGGCTGAGTGAACTTAGGATTTAGGGGGGATATAATCGACAATTCATTCTGAGGGTTGCCTCGTGTATTGGATTATGCGATCAATCCCACATAGCTGAGGCATTTTGGGGGTGATGTTGTCGGCGCGTGTTGTCGCGTTAAGACACTTTGCTTCCAATTGTTCTATGACGCTATGGACCGTAGATAACCAAACCCATCCATGGCCATTTTCTAGGATGTAGTGCGGAGGCTAATCCGAGTGTCTGTCTCGAATTTTAGTCGTCACGCAATACTACACTCAAGTTAAACCTTCTTACGAATAACCATGGAGCGAGTGTTTGTCTCGTGGCACCATGGTATACGTAGGAGAGGTTACGACTTGGGAACCTTTTGTAGAACCCGGTTACTATTACCCAAAGCTTTAGTTTCACCGAACGTCGTGTCCACCCATGACTCCTTGACTTTAAACTTTAACCCACCATGTTCTCTCCGTACTTGAATGTGATCATGCATACATGCATACATGCATAAATCTTTTTCCATGCATTTATCGAAGGGCTTAGACAAATTGAATTTGTAAACATTGTAGGAATGGGGAAGACTAAGTCCTACAAGTTCAAGGAAGTTGATTTGGCTAGTTTGAGAGATTTGGCACTCAAGGTCAAGGATCCGACCGGTTTCCGACGTCGTTACGGGGACTTACTTACTCTTCTCCGGACTAATATGGATGAGAAGCTTGTACACACTCTAGTACAATTTTATGATCGGGATTATCGGTGCTTCACTTTTCCCGACTTTCAGTTGGTGCCCACACTCGAGGCTTATTCTTGCTTGATGGATCTATCTATTGCCAAGGAGACACCTTTCACGGGTCTTGAGCATTCCCCTACTCCTTTGGTTATTGCCCGTGATCTCTATCTCAAGACCTCCGATGTTTCCAAGAATCTTGTCACTAAGGCTCACATCCGAGGATTCACTTCGAAGTATCTACTTGAGAAAGCCAATCTCAAGACCACTTGTCAGGACACTCTCGAGGCTATTCTTGCACTACTCATCTATGGGCTTATCCTCTTTCCAAATCTTGATGACTTCGTGGATATGAATGCTATTATAATCTTCCGCTCCAAGAATTCGGTTCCTACTTTGCTGGCTGACACATACCATGCTATTCACGATCGATCTGGCAAGGGTCGTGGTTACATTCTTTGCTGTGTACCCCTCCTATATAGGTGGTTTATTTCGCACCTTCCGAAGACCTTCCATGATAATCCAGAGAATTGGACTATTTCACAGCGGATTATGGCTCTCACCCCTAACGAAGTGGTTTGGCTCACTCCCGCCGCTAGGGTCAAAGAAATTATCTTCGGTGGTGGGAAGTTTCTTAATGTATCTCTTCTTGGTACCCGTGGCGGAATCAACTATAACCCGAAACTCGCCTTGCGACAATTTGGTTTCCCGATGAAAGAGAAGCCCATCTATCTTGCTACATCCCCTTATTTCTTCCATTACTCTAATGTTCCTACAAGAATAAGAGAAGATTTCATAGAGGCTTGGTCCAAGATTCGGAAGAAAGATGTGAAGCATATGGGTGTGAGATCCGGTATTGCTCATGAGGCCTATACTCAATGGGTAATAAACCAGGCTGAGAAGATTGGCATGCCTTACCCCGCCATGAGACATGTGTCCGCATCTATTCCAACCATGCCTTTACCTCTACCTCTGCCTACTCAGGAGATGTATCAGGAGCATCTAGCTATGGAGAGCCAAGAAAAGCATCAATGGAAGGCTAGATACTATGAGGCTGAGAATTTGATCATGACTTTGGATGGAAAAGATGATCAAAAGACTCATGAGGTTTCAATGTTGAAGAGGGAGTTGGCTAAGGCTAGAAAGGAAATTGAAGAAAAGGATGAGTTGCTTATGAGGGATTCCAAGAGGGCTAGGGGTGCCCGTGACTTCTATGCCCGATATTGCAGCTACGAGTCTGAGTCTGAGGATGATCCTTTCACTTCCTATGCTTGAGGATTTCTGTTTCTTGTTGTTGTTTCCAGTTGTTGTTTATGTTGCTTTACATTTCAAAGTCTATCCCTTGGCTTAACATTTCAAAGGGAATTATCTTGTAAGACCTTGTGATGTTTGCGTGTTTCATCTGGTTATAACGTTTCGATTGTTTAGTAATATTTACAAATTTCTAATTTGTCTAAAACCCTTCGATAACACAAAAAAGAGTCTTTTTGCATATGCATTTACACATTTCATGCATCATATGCATTCATTGGTCACAAAAAACTTCCCTTGTGCTCATTACCTCCTGGTTCTTCTGCTGTAGTCCGAAAGGTGGCTCGTGCTCGTAAGGTTTACCAACCAACCAGAGTTCATCAAACAAGATTGTATAGAAGGAGACACATGGCTAATTTCGAAGAAGAGAATGCTCAGCTCCGTGCCGAATTGGCTGCTATGAAAGAAGACTTGGCCAAGGCTCATGACGCTATGTCTACTCTGATGGCTGCACAAGAACAACCGCCACGTCTGTCCCAGCTACTACTGAAATGATTCCATCCATCCCATTGTCCACAGTGGCTTCTGATGCTCGGTTTGTTATGCCCAATGGGCGCCCTTATGGGCTCTCAGCTTTCTATGCTCCCAACACTACGGCCGGTATTTCTGGTATTGCTAATCAAGGACAGATTCCTGCAACAACTTTTGCTTCTACACCTACCTCTATGCCTCAAGTGACTACTGTTGTTACCGATGCTGCAACCTTACATTTCTCACTGCTTTGTAAGATTGAATCTCATGATAAAATTATCGTATAATCATATTACTTTCCTTACTAATTTCCATGGTATACTCATCATGCACTCGGACATGCCTTCCTCGACCATCCAACATTGCATCTTCACATGCTAGGCTTTGCTTAATCAAACTAATGCTTGCTCGTTAATTTCTCTCTTAATGAAAACTTCATAAATTAGCACACGGGTCATTAGCGTTGAGTTTTCTTCATCATACATAAAAACATAGTGAATCTCAATTCCATTACTCGATTAGCACACTTGTATAGAAAACATTATTTGGATAATAGGACAACATTTGTCTTTTTATTCAACTACACAATCATTCTCTTGTCAATGCAAGATTTATGATTTGATGCTTCTATTTTATATGGAATTTAATAACAATTATTTGGTTCCATATCAAGTTAAATTTAAGTCCAAGCATTAGCTCCTATGTCAATGAAACAATTTGTTTCATTCTAGACATAAGTGGACATCACTTATCGTTAATCTCCCGATTCTTTAAAACTCTTTCTATTTCAACAAATATGATATTAATCATCAAGTATCATATACTTATGATGCAGAAGTAGAAATTTAACTTTCTATAACTATATGGGTAGATAAGAAGTCTTACTTCTATTTTGACTCTTTCAAAACATTAACAGTTTTTCTCATTCTTAAGAACAATTCTTGATCTTGTACCAATTCAGAAACTCCTTTCTGAAGATTTTGTTCTTCATAAGAACATTTAACTGTATAATAAAATTATATATGCCGAAGAAATTCTAAATACAGAAAATAAAATAAAAATGTATCATGATATAAAAACATAATTAATTAGGTCTTTAATTAAATATGCTCCCACTATTTTACTCAAAACAAATGACCTTCAACATTTGAATCGGAAAATCTCATTGGAAGTTTTTCTAGTGGGTTGAAATCCATATTTCACCTTGCTTTAAGTCAATGGGGGTTGTACTCAAAACTCAGTTATTTAGGTAGGAACTCCTTCCAATTGTATCTCATACAACTTTCAAATCATTTGAGTGAATAACTCTTTACTCTAATCTATCATATAGATGTTCCCAAACATTGCTTCTAAATTTATTTTAATCTTATTAAAATTAATTTAGTTAAGTTAAACCCAAAAGAATAACACTTGGGTAAATTGGATTACCGCACCGCAACTTACTAGTATAGAATATGCGCTTCAGGCAAAACCCACATATTCGATATTAGTCTTGAAGGGTGTTAAACTTTTGGAAAGCATTAAACTTAATATTTAATTTGAAGTAAATATATATATATTTTAATCTTATTAAAATAATCTAGTTAAGTTAGATCCAAAAATATCAATCGGTAAATAGAATTACCGCACCACAACTTACTAGTATAGAAAATGCACTTCGCGGAGGCGAAACCTACACATTTCGATATTAGTCTTGAAGTGTGTTATACTTGTGAAAACAATTTACTTCATATTCTATTTGAAGGATTTTTATTTAATTTAATCTCATTGACATGTGTATCTCATACACGCGTCTTTAAAGATGCATGACATTCATGCTCATGGAACGCAAGTATATAAAACATTTTAAAACATACATGCTAACATACATCTAAAACATGTTAAGCATACATCACATACATGCGCTAAATAAACATACATTCCATGCATCACATACATAGAATAATAAATTAGGTAGTATGGTTATGACCTCCTAACGCGTAAGAATTAAATAAACTATTTTGTTACAATTCTTCGACCCACGAGCAAGCTTCAAAAGTTTCTCCATCGGAATCATCTTTTGGCGTTGTCTTTTCTTCAACTTGAGCAATTACAATATTTAACCCTTAAATAAAATAAATAACATAAACCACGACACGCAGGTCGTATTTAAATAAAATAAATCACGACACGCAGGCCGTATTTAAATAAAATAAATCACGACACGCAGGTCGTATTTAAATAAAATAAATCATGACACGCAGGTCATATTTAAATAAATGAACAAACGCCAATATAAACTAAGGTCATAACCATATACCATATATTAAATAATAATAACTATTTATTATTATTTTAAACAATTTTAGAATCAATCAAGATTTGGAAATAATATTTTGACCGAGATATATGTCATATAAAATTGATTCATATATATGTATATATTCCTTTTGAAACTATTTTCAAAATCAATCGGCCCATAAATATTAAAATATGCAAATTTTAGGACCAAATCTAAAAGATCATATCTGATTTTGAAACTTTTTCAAAATCATGATATTTTTAAATTAGAAACAAATTAGGATCATTTATTACCTTTTCAAACTACTTTTGAAAGACAATTCAAAAGGTAGAATTTTTATTTACTTAATTATAGTAATATTGACACTCAATAATTATTATAATTAAATCTGCTTTATTTGGGTGACCAACCAATTTGTTTCCAAAACAAATTATGGTGTTAAAATTAAGAAAATATTTTATTACCAAATTCAAAAATCGAATATGATATTGAAACTTTTTCAAAATCATGATATTTTAAATTTACTACCTTTCTCCAATTGAATAAATTAATTAAACATAAATAGTTTCAAGGATTGTTTGTTTAGCATGAACAACCGGATCTTTGATGCTTCACCAGATTCGGATATCGAAGCTCAATCTCACGAATTGTTCAAAGTCACAACAATCTTCTTGAAAGCAATTGACCAACCATAATAATACAACTCTTGTATAGTTAGGTACCCTAATACGACAATCAAACATCAATAGTTTTAACAATTGTTTGTTCAGTATGGACAACCGGATCTTTGATGCTTCACCAGAATCAGATATCGAATCGGATATCGAAGCTCAATCTCACGAATTGTCTACAAATTCACAATCAATGTATAAAACATATTGAACGATTGACATCATCAATATATCACATATAAAGATGTTGTATTAGAATCATATATCATATAAATAATTTTGATCAATCAATTTTAATTAATTCTATATTAAAAATGATGTAAATATTAACACTTAATATTATTATCATTAATATTTGCATTCCACATTAATTAAATAACGGAAATCAAATTTCCAATTCATTTATTATGGATAAAGAAACAATTTTCTTAATTTATCCCAAAATTTTGGAACCGATTCTATGAAAAATATATACGCCAAATTTTTAGAACAACTTCTAAATATACTATTTGTTTTGAAACAATTTCAAAATACTCATGTACTGAAACCAATACACATGTATAGTACAAATAATAATTTTGAGATCACGGAATTCAAATTGGATTCAATTTTAAAATCAATGATAATCGACAATTATCTTACGATGATTAATTTTAAAATTCATGCAGTCAAGAACAGTGCTGCACCGTGAACAAAATCTGAATCAACTTCGATTAAAAAACAATTTAATCACGTTTAATCACAGACATGCATATTATCACACGAGTATATCTTAATATAATAAATATGCATAAAACTGATTTGAATTCAATGATTTAATCACAACCGAAGCTCTGATACCACTGAAGGGATTTTAAGAGGGGTTTTTCAAAAATTTAATCCTCTTTGCGGAAGAAATCCCATTGAAACGGATCTTGATTAAATCATTAATCACAAATCAAACACATGCTTAAACAATTTAAGGATTCATGTGTTTACCTCTTGAAGAGCAGAACCTTTGTAGTAGAATTGTTTCTCATCACGAGCAAAGCAAAACAGCGATGCCTCTAGTTGGTCCACACGAACAGTGCTCCTCCAAAACTCGGTGCTAGCCAAGGAATCAGAAGTGCAGAGAAGAAGGGTTGCTCCAAAACGTGTAACCAAAAACTTCAGCACTAGAGTTCTATTTATAGAACTTCTAGTGTGCTCTGCAAGTCAGAAGTCACTATTGGGCTTCAGTAAGCCCAACAACGAGTTTAGTAATTTTGCTAACTAATTAGCGTTATTTACTAAACGCACCCCTTATATAAGTCATACTTATATATTTCTCTTTTGACTGTTCTTTGTGTGTGACCCTACAGGTTCTGATAGACTTTTAGCAAGTGTACTAAAACTATCGAAGTAATAAAATTTATAAGTTCGTATCCACAGGGACTGTGTTAATCTCAATTTGGCAATAAGGTTAATATCTAGGATGTGTAAATTATTTTAGTGCCCGAGGCAGTAGTTTTGATTGCATAAAATTAAATAAACAGAAAATAAAGATAGTTTTGGAAAAGATAAGGAAAGAGAGATGAGATCAGGTCTTTCGAATCATCTATGTTCCCCTAATTGGTATACTGCACCTATTCTTATGAATGATTTTCTAGTTCCACGATAGTTAACAAAATAGTCCTAATCAATCCCTTGAGTTAGGACCCTCTTCTCAAACTACAACCCCTAATCCCTTAGGTGGTCTAATAATCTTTGAAGGTTTAAAGCACGTTAACCTAATATCACTAACAAACGATTATCCATTCCTAGACTAACCATGTTTATTAGAACAATTCAATTAGGTCTAAGTCGAAAGCTATGGTCAGTAGCCATTCGTTCTCACAAAATCATGTTTATATGGTGTCAATATATAAAAAGCATTAAGAACAATTGAATTGAATAAAAACTAGATTGTCATTCACAATAAATAGAGTTTCACAGCAACATGGTTCAATTAGGGTTACAAAGAATCATCTCAGACCTAATCTCTAAGAGATTTAGCTACTCATAATTGAGTTTACAAATAGCATAATCAATGAAAGAATTAAATCATACATAAACTGGTAAAGAATGGAGGAAATCGCCCCGTTCTTCAGTCTCCAGGTCTGCAAATCGCACTTTCTCTCTCCAGAATTCGTAACCCCTGTCTTCAGAATAGGTTTCAGCTTAAATAGGCTCAGAAATTCGCCCAAAATCGTGTCACGTTTTAAGTAAATCGTGACACGTTTTTACAAGCTGAAGAAATCGTGTCACGTTTTTGCAATCGTGACACGTTTTGTCCCAATGTCGAAAGCATGCTTTTATGATCTGGTAAAATCGTGTCACGTTTTGGCAAATCGTGACACGTTTTTAGCGTTTTTCCAGCATCTTCAACTTTTCCTGTTTTTCGCACTTTATCATGCTCAAAATAACTGTGAACTCCAATATTCTTCAGAAAATTACTTTCTTCAAAATCTTCAACTTTTCATGCCTTTCTTGCTGCTTAAGCTTGCTTGTGAACTCCAAAATGTGATGAAAATGACACTAAAAATAGCGAATAATTAACTGTCATCACAACCCCAAACTTGAACCATTCCTTGTCCTCAAGGAATCTACTTGCAATATTGACAATTGACAGTAAAATAACAATTACCTGATCAAGCGATAGTACCCAAAAGTTCAACACCTTACTAGCTAAAGATGAGCTAGTTTGACTTGTACGCATCCACCAATTCACAACTCCACACAAAAATATGAAAGGGTTCACACACAGTCGACATGCAATCTACATATTACCATACGCTTGAAAAGTTTCTAAACGTCAATCAAAATCCATGTCAATGCACACTTTGAGGTCTTTAAGGGTTATAACTGGGCTTAGGTGAAGGTGGGATAATATTTGGATAAGTAGGCTACACAAAATTTGAGTTAGGCATTCCTACGGAAGTCAAGCACAAAATTCAATCCATCATTCGTTCACCTTATGGAACAACAATTCTTGCAAAGGTACTAGAGAACGCTTGTAACTATTGGGACAATCGAGTTTAAAGTTACTCGGATTTTCAATGTTTTGTCCCTTTTTCATTATATTCTTTTCTTCCTTTTTTTTTTTTGATACACCATTTTTGTGTGTATTTTTCATGATAATGTTCCTTGTTCTCTAGTACCCCCAGCCCCAAACTTAGTTGGTTGCAAATTCCAATAGCAACCCCAAACTTAATTATTTAGCAACATTCTACAATGCCTAACTCAGAAAAGCAATATGGGACAAATCCTAAAAGTCTCTAAGCTTGTAATGTAGTTTGTCACCGAACACAAAAAGTTCTAATCCTACCGGCTCAAATTGGCTGAGAAAAGGATAAAATTAACAATTAAAATCAGGGTAGGCTTCAAAAGGCTCACATGACCAAGCACTTTTGCCTCAGTGTGCTAATGACAAAGATCAATCAACAATAGAGAAAATTCGAAAGTTCTGGAAATGTAAATGCATGGAACACTCTATATAAGTAAATTGGAAAAATAAAATTTGGCCATGAACCTTACAGTTTAGATTTCTGGGAGTTGTGACTACCTATCTTTAACTGCCGTACACTTCGCCTTTGAATCACAAGTCACTCCTCCTTTTGAACTTTTGGAATACCACTTGAACAAACATTTGTTACTAAACTGGAAAAAGTCAATAAAACAAGCAAATTCATCAATAATAAACAAGTTCAGTTTCAATCACATAACAGGGGGATACGACTGAGTTAATCCAAAATGAGAATTAAAGAAAAATTGTTTGACTCAACAATAAAAATAAAATACTGAAAACAAGAAGAAATAAGAAAAGGATGGGTTGCCTCCCACCAAGCGCTTTCTTTTACGTCATTGAGCTTGACGCATCAACACCCAAGTCAGGGTGGATATTTCCATTTTGATTCCACAAGCATCCTCTTTTCATTCTTATTCTTTTCTTGTTGTTCATTTCCAACTTCAGCTTCACTGTCCACTTCATCAACTTTTCTGTTAGTACTCTCAAGATTCACCGGCTTGAGCACTTTTCTTGTTTTCAATTCAATGACTTTGCGATTTTTATTCTTTGGACATTCAACATTCTCCTTATTTTTACTGAAATGAGGATAAGGCAACTTCACATAGTATGGAATCACTTGAGGCTTATCACCATCCTTGAGGAGCTGACTTTTAGACTTTCTCAAAATGGAGCTTGAATCTATGAGTTTCTCTATTTTATCTCCCTCCTTCTTGGATTCACACTCAACTTTCTTTTTCTTACTCTTATCCACTCCCATAAGGATAGCTGCTACTCTCCCATCACTCATTCCAACCATATTACATGCGTCATTCTTTTGATTGTTGGAAGTATTGCCACCAAAATCTCCCCTTGATTGTGCTGCCATCAGTTTTGATAACTGCCCAATTTGAGTTTCAAGGTTCTTAAAATAAGCTTCATTGTCCCTTTGCACACTTTCTTGATTTGACTTTATATCTTGGAAGTTTGTTTGGGTTAATTTGATGAAACTAGTCAAGGCTTCTTCAAGTGCGGTTGGCTTTATTTGTGGTAGTTGAATCTGTTGAACTTGAACTTGGCTCATACTTATGGCTTGTACCTCTTTCGAAAGTGCTTCTATTTGTTCACTCATCAAGGCCTGACTAGCCAAGATAATACTATTCTCATTCTCTCCAAGCACTTCTATCTCACTTTGCTCAATCTCAACACCATACTCATTCTGAGCCATGATCTCAATTAGGGTTTGAACTTCAAGGTCTGTTTTTTCTCTTATACTACCCCCAGCTGAGGCATCAAGGAGCATCCTAGTTTGAACATTCATCCCATTTGTAAATATTTGCATCTGTTCCAGTATATCAAAACCATGTGGTGGACACCTCTTCAATAATAGTCTGAACCTCTCCCAAGCATCATAGAGAGATTCCGTATCACCTTGTTTGAAACCGCTAATTTCTGCTCTCTTCTTCAACAACTTCGATAATGGAAAGAACCGCTTCAAGAACTTCTCTTCTAACTCTTCCCATTTTTGAATTGTACCATTAGGCAGAGCATGCAACCAATCCTTTGCTCTTCCAGTTAATGTTAAAGCGAACAATTGCAACTTCTTTTGATCTTCAGTCACTCCATCTGGGCAGCAGAACAAACAAGATTCATAAAATGAACGCAAGTGTTCGTATGGGTCTTGAAGTGATCCTCCATCATACTGATTTTCTCTAAGACCCACAATAATTGAATTTTTTATGTTGAAGGCAACTGGGTTCGCTGGTTGAAACCCATGAGTGATAAGACATCGGTGTGTTCCTATACCATAGTCCCCTAAGGTGCCTCTAGATGACGTATCTCCCATCCTAAATTAAATAGTATTTTGCTTGACCTTGCAGAAACAACAAAAAGAAAAAGATACCATCATAGCACCGCACAAAACAAAAAAAAAATAAAAGCAACAAGAGTAATATTTTTTTTTAATATATATAAACAAAAATATAAATGACAGAAATCCTAAATAATAACGAAATTACCAAATCGAAATGATTCAACAGTCCCCGGCAACGGCGCCAAAAACTTGATAGACTTTTAGCAAGTGTACTAAAACTATCGAAGTAATAAAATTTATAAGTTCGTATCCACAGGGACTGTGTTAATCTCAATTTGGCAATAAGGTTAATATCTAGGATGTGTAAATTATTTTAGTGCCCGAGGCAGTAGTTTTGATTGCATAAAATTAAATAAACAGAAAATAAAGATAGTTTTGGAAAAGATAAGGAAAGAGAGATGAGATCAGGTCTTTCGAATCATCTATGTTCCCCTAATTGGTATACTGCACCTATTCTTATGAATGATTTTCTAGTTCCACGATAGTTAACAAAATAGTCCTAATCAATCCCTTGAGTTAGGACCCTCTTCTCAAACTACAACCCCTAATCCCTTAGGTGGTCTAATAATCTTTGAAGGTTTAAAGCACGTTAACCTAATATCACTAACAAACGATTATCCATTCCTAGACTAACCATGTTTATTAGAACAATTCAATTAGGTCTAAGTCGAAAGCTATGGTTAGTAGTCATTCGTTCTCACAAAATCATGTTTATATGGTGTCAATATATAAAAAGCATTAAGAACAATTGAATTGAATAAAAACTAGATTGTCATTCACAATAAATAGAGTTTCACAGCAACATGGTTCAATTAGGGTTACAAAGAATCATCTCAGACCTAATCTCTAAGAGATTTAGCTACTCATAATTGAGTTTACAAATAGCATAATCAATGAAAGAATTAAATCATACATAAACTGGTAAAGAATGGAGGAAATCGCCCCGTTCTTCAGTCTCCAGGTCTGCAAATCGCACTTTCTCTCTCCAGAATTCGTAACCCCTGTCTTCAGAATAGGTTTCAGCTTAAATAGGCTCAGAAATTCGCCCAAAATCGTGTCACGTTTTAAGTAAATCGTGACACGTTTTTACAAGCTGAAGAAATCGTGTCACGTTTTTGCAATCGTGACACGTTTTGTCCCAATGTCGAAAGCATGCTTTTATGATCTGGTAAAATCGTGTCACGTTTTGGCAAATCGTGACACGTTTTTAGCGTTTTTCCAGCATCTTCAACTTTTCCTGTTTTTCGCACTTTATCATGCTCAAAATAACTGTGAACTCCAATATTCTTCAGAAAATTACTTTCTTCAAAATCTTCAACTTTTCATGCCTTTCTTGCTGCTTAAGCTTGCTTGTGAACTCCAAAATGTGATGAAAATGACACTAAAAATAGCGAATAATTAACTGTCATCAGGTTCTAGTCACGTTGGCAATAATATTAAATCTAATATTTAATATTATAAACAATGAGCGGTATCTAGCAACACATCATTGCTACCCAAGTGACAAGAATGTCAAATGATCTGACGAAACCTTTCCATGATAATACTCATGTGTACAATTACTCCTTTGTCTCGATATCTTTATTGATCCCAAGGCATAGATATTGTCACCCTTGTATAGATCAATATTTATATTTCTTGATTCCGAAATATGCTGAATAACGAACAAGTCCAATATCTTATATTGACTTAGTTCGGCATGGCCATGCAGTTTTACAGTCATATTTCATCAAGAGGCCTAAAGATATATCTCCCGTTTATGAGGAGGGACAAATCCCATCTAGGACACTCATGTCCCTCAGCATGATTCATCAAGTACCCATCAACCAACGTTATGGTTATCCTTTTACAGACAACGTTAGAATGGCAACAAAGCACTTGAGTCCACATCTAGGGATCATAGTGGTTTCAGGTCTAAGAGTGATATACACTATTATCATTGTGAGAATATCTTATGACAATTTCATAACTTACTATGTAGTATTCTCACGGCGGGTCAATCCAATATAAATATTACTCCTAATATTTATATCTATGTGAAGACTTGATAACTCTTTATCCATGATCTGTGAGATGTGATCATTAGTCTACCCACATAATAGTCTCTATGCTTTAATGATATCCCACTTCTCAATAAAGCTTGACTACGGATACTTTAAGAATAGTTTCCTTATGTTTAACGGGGTCTCACAATTAAGTTATACTTAATGTTCCATTAAATGGACTAACTATTCTAGGGACTTTATTATTTTGAAACAAAACAAAATCAATAAAGAAATGCTTTATAATTTATATTTTTGCAATATATATATATATTTATATCAATATCATGATACAAAGTCAAACCCAATCAATATAGATTAGCTATTAGGGCTTACTCCAACAGAATTGTGTTGTGGAAAGGAAGAACAGAACTTTACAATAATAATCTAGAGTTATGCTTCATGCTAAACATTTACCCTATCATTTCTGGGCTGAAGCTATGAATACCGCATTCCATGTCCACAATAGGGTCACATTGAGCTGGTACTGCAACCACCTTGTGTGAGCTATGGAACGGAAGAAAGCCAACTGTGAAGTATTTTCATGTTTTTGGGAGCAAGTGTTACATCTTGACTGCAGAGACTACAGAAGGAAAATGGTCCCTAAAAATGATGTGGGGATATTTCTAGGATACTCTACTAATAGTAGATCCTACAGAGTTTACAATTCCAGAACTCAAGTTGTTATGGAATCCATCAATGTGATAATAGATGATGCAACCAAAAATAAAGGTCCTGAAGTGGTTCCTGGTGTTGAAGCTTATGCTAAAACATCAGCACAAGAGAAGATAACTCATGTGACTATAGAAGAATCTAAATCTGATATAGGGCAATGTTGAAACAAGCAAAGGACCATCATCAAGAGTTTAGGAAAATCATCCTCAAGATCTTATCATAGGAGACCCTGATCAAGGAATAAGGACAAGAAGATCCAATGATATTGCTTCTAATTCCTGCTTTAACTCCAAATTTGAACCAAAAAATGTGAAGGAGGCTCTCACTGATGAATTCTGGATTGAAGCTATGCAAGAGGAACTTAATCAGTTCAAAAGAAGTAAGGTATGGGACCTAGTTCCAAGACCAGATAACATAAATGTCATTGGAACAAAATGGATTTACAAGAACAAGTCAGATGAGAATGGGACAGTTACCAGGTATAAGGCAAGACTTGTTGCTCAAGGGTATACTCAGATAGAAGGATTAGACTTTGATGAAACTTTTGCTCCTGTTGCCAGATTAGAATCCATAACGTTACTTTTGTGAGTAGTTTGTATTCTAAAGTTCAAGTTGTTCCAGATGGATGTGAAAAGTGCCTTTCTTAATGGGTACTTACATGAAGAGGTTTATGTTGAACAACCTAAAGGGTTTGTTGATCCTAATTTTCCTGATCATGTGTATAAGTTGAAGAAAGCACTATATAGGCTAAAACAAGCTCCCAGGGCATGGTATGAAAGACTTACGGAATTCCTAGTTAATCAAGGTTACAGAAAAGGAGGTACAAACAAGACCTTGTTTGTTAAGGAAGAGAAATGGATACTTATGATAGCACACATCTATGTTGATGACATTATGTTTGGTGGGATGTCTAACTAGATGGTCCAACACTTTGTTCATCAGATGCAATCTAAATTTGAGATGAGCCTTGTTGGAGAATTGAACTATTTTCTTGGATTACAAGTCAAACAGATGGAGGATACCATATTAATCTCTCAAAGCAAGTATGCAAAGAACATCATCAAAAAATTTGGTCTGGATAATGCAGAAGCATGATTGGGAGTCTGTTATATCTCACTGTAAGGAGACCAGATATAACCTTTGCTGTATGATTTTGTGCCAGATATCAAGCAGAACCTAAGATGAGTGATCTGACCCAAGTAAAAAGGATCTTGAAGTACATCAATGACACCAGTGATTATGGAATCCTATACTCTCACAGTACAAACTCCAAGTTAATTGGATATTGTGATGTTGACTGGGCTGGAAGTGCATATGACAGAAAAAGTACCTCTGGAGGTTGTTTCTTTCTTGGGAATAATCTAGTTGCATGGTTTGGCAAGAAACAAGGTGTTGATGCAGAATAAATTGCACCGGGTAGTAGCTGCTTTCAAGGTTGTTTCAGCAAGAAACAAGGTTGTTTCTTTCTTGAGATAAAATTTTGTATCTCTATCTACTGTTGATGCAGAATAAATTGCACCTGGTAGTAGCTACTTTCAAATGGTTTGGATGAAGCAAATGCTGGAAGAGTATGATGTGAAACAAGGTGTTCTGAAATTGTATTGCGACAACCTGAGTGCAATTAACATCTCAAAGAATCCCATGCAGCATAGAAGGAAAAAGCACATTGACATACGACATCATTTTATCAGGGATCTTGTAGAAGAAAAGATTGTGACTTTGGAGCATGTGACTACTGAAGAACAATTAGCAGATATTTTTACCAAGGCATTGGATGTCAAACAATTTGAGAAGTTGAGGAGCAAGTTGTGTACCTGCTTACATGAGGAGTTATATTAATTAATTAATAAAGGCGTTGGTACTGTAGCGTCTTTGGTACCTGGTACTCACTGTTGGTTCTCTCTGTTCTCATTTTGGCACACTTTATGGCTAAAAAGGGGAAGTTAAAGAAGATGCCAGTATGGTACTGGTACTGGTTCCATGTGCATATATGCCTGAGTGTGATAGCAGATTTATGTGCCTGAGTGTGTCAGGTGATGTTGGAACACATATCTGCATTATGTGTACACACTGTGTGTACTATGTGTATCTTTGTTATGTCTGCTTATGATTGAATTTGAAGAACCTCCTTATTTGATATTAGTATTTATGTATGCATGCCTGTTCGTATTATGTGCCAGAAGTTACAACATCTGTCGGCTTCGAAGATTTCTGTTTATATATGCATGTATTTAGGGGGAGTGCTTGTGTTAGTGATCACTCAATGGTTACATCTTTGAGGGGGAGTGATTCTATGTGTGTTCTGCAGTTGCTAGTGTATATGGAAATTTATTTTTTCCATTATGTGTGAATGTCTAATGGAAGGTTAGAACATCATAAGTAGCTTCTTCATGTTTTATGGGAATTTATTTTTCCCATGAGTGTCCGTTGCTGCAAGTCTCTGATTTTCTAGTATGGTACCTATTTCTCTTATCTACTATTTCATATGATGATTTTTTGTGAAAAATTGTGAAAGTAGGTTCTGAGATTGGTAATATACTTCTTCTAAGTCCTGAAGATTATGTGTGATGACTGAAGAACTATATTTGTGGTATCTATTGGTAATATGAGTTTGTGTACCTTTCTTCATGGTTGATTTGTGTGTTGATTGACGAAAAGGTTGTGTGTGTTAAAAATTCCAAAGGGGGAGATTGTTGGATATTTGTATATTGGCTTCACTTTTGCCTAAAACAAATATTCATGAGAGATGTTGAACACGATGTGCCAACATCCTGGCATGGTCCAGTTGACCTGCACCTTGCCTTATTTTACGCACACGCTATTTTATTCAAGGAATCCACGCCTTTATTCTTGTTGGTCAAGTGATAGAGCCAAACCGCAAGTGCACGGCCTATCGAAGTAATAGTAGTAAGTAAAAGTATCGTTCCGCTAGGAAGTTGTTCAACTTAATTAACCTTTAGTGAATGATTAGAGGGAGAGAAAGTTTAGTAAAAAGGGGTTTTGATTGCTGAAGATAAGAACAATATTAATAAAAAGCCTCGAGATCATTGGTTCATCATAATGACAAATCCTTCACTAGACAAGACCTAAACATCTAATTTCATGGTTTACACACTAATTTCTAAAGACCGGTTTCCCTTAGCCCCTCACCTTTCCGATGAAAGTCCGGTGAGAGTTTACTTCTAGCAACCAAGCCTATTTCGTTGACATGATTACTAGAAGATGCATAGAGGATTGAAACTACTCTTTGTCTCAATAATTGCAAAGACTATTTCACTGTTTTGCAATTATTGTCTAGATTCACTTGTTCCAACATCAAGACTCCGCTCTCGCTTTATGAATTGATGTTTGGGATGATGTATTAACGATTATCAAACCCTCCGCTTTCGCTTCCACGGTTTGATAATTGTTAATCCACATTAAGACGGTGAATCTAGATTAGAAATTAGGGTTACATAGAAATTAGGGTTTAGGATTGTTTTGTTTAGGATTGAGTCATTAGACTCCCCAACAATCCCAAGACGAAGAAGTCTACTCACTCATGTTCATCGTAGACATGGGGGAAGAAGAGAGAAAAACAGTAAAATAAATTGCAAAGAAAGTAAAAGGAAGATAAAGACTTTTTATTGAAATAATACTTAAAATAAACAAAGTAAAGGGTGAATGTTTATGGTGGATAGCTACTCTATTTATAGCTTTACAATCGACTTAGAAACTAAGCAACTAAAAGGGTAAAACAGTAAAGCTGCAACAGGGTAACTTGGGCCCGAAGAAAAAGCAGCAAAAGAGGCTTCTGGAGGTGGCACAGCCGTGCCACATGTTGGCACTGGCCGTGCCAAGCTTCTGACTTGGTGGGAACATATTTTTGTTCCATATCTTCGTATTTTCGCACTGTATTTGCTCCAGTCCTCTTTCTTTTGCTCCAAGACACCTTCCACCATATATTTGTTCCTAAAATAAAATAAAAAGCAATTTAAAGTAAAATATTCTAAAAAGAAATAAAATGCAATAAAATCAAATCAAATCTTATTTAAAACTAAACTAAATAAAGCATTAAAATATACTAATCTATAACTCATCAAACTCCCCCACACTTGAATCTTTGCTTGTCCTCAAGCAAAAGGCAATAGACATAGCAGGCAACAAAAGATTTATTCATGGCAATATTAAGAACACATGTCTCAAAAGAAAGGCTTTGCTTCAAGTACACTAATTACAATTTCAAATGCTTCTCATGAACCTATTCTACCCAACATCAAGTCTCAAGCGAGTGTGTGTGTGCAGTCCAACCCTTTTATTGCTCCTGTATAAGACAGATATTATGAGGAATAGGTTCTATCCTTAACGCTAAAGTAACCGAGAAAAGTCCTTTCTTTATTTCATATAAGAGTGATGGGAATTTAAGTTAAGATTGAATTAATTTAACAATTAAGCACAAGGGCTGCAGATGCTTAGGGGCTATCTATCCTCGTAGGAAGTCTTCTCGGATGTAATTGTCCTTTCCCCCTAGATTCAAAATCACCCTAAGCAGTGCTGCAAAATTATTATTTGTTTCATCTCCTCGTAGGAAGTATTTTTGGATGTAATTGTCCTTTCCCCCTAGCATTGATGAAGTTGTTTCACTTTAGGTTCAAATTAGGGAGTCACCACCACAATTAGGAAGTTAGGGATTGTCCTTTCCCCCACATGTTGGTGCCATTCTCCCGCCCCATTTTAACTTTAACAATTAAGGATATAACAATTAAGAACATAGATTAATTTCCCACACAAACTTATACTACTTTTACTCTTAAGACTTTAAAGGGTCTAAGTTAACACTAGAGATAGAACGTGTTCCTTAAAATACCTATTCATACATTTGCTCAAAGATTGCAACCGAGTGCTTTTCTCATTGGAGATTTTCACAATAAAACAAGACATGGGTATAGCAAGATCATAAGAACACAAGAAACTACTTTCGTGTATAAGAAGCAACCTAAAGAAGAGACAAAACAAAAAATTTCATGCCATTTTTTGCATTAAAAACAAGCTACTAGTCATGCCTTTCACTATAAAAACAAAACAAAAGAATAAAGTTCAAGGGAGTTTGGACACTACGACTCTAGACACTTTATTAGCCCCCCCCCCCCCCCCCCCCCCACACTTAGGGGAAGCATTGTCCTCAATGATTCAAAAGAAAAAGAAATTAAAAGAGAAGAAGAAGAAGAAGAAGAAGAGAAAAGGAGTAGAAGAAGAGTAGTAGAGAGAGAGAGAGGAGAGAAGGGAAGAGAGGAAGAGGAAAGCTCACAATTTATTGAGGTCTATATGGAGGACCTTGACGTTGGAGGTGTTGCATCATCCGACGGAGCATCTCATTATTTTCATCATTGACACGATTGCCCCTTTGAACTTCATTGCGAAGGCCGGAGATCTCAACACCTTGCCTTTGTTGCTCGGTGCTCATCCTCTCGATTTCATTGTGAATCCATGTCCATCTTTGATTTTCATTAAGCTCACCGGCTTCATGGCCATGGTGCCCCTCTTGGTGCAAGTTAGCACCGTCTTCTTCATCATGGTGCAAGTTAGCACCTTCTCCCTCATCATCATCTTGCTCACCAAGAACCTGCACATCATTAACATACAACCAATTTTATTCCACCTCGGTGGTAGTCCGAGATGGGTTAGGCAATAAAAACATGATTGGCACATTTAGCTTAAGTTGGTAATGAAGGGGTGGACGATGTTTGATGAAATTCATAGCAATAAGGGTTTCTATGTTAAGCCTATTGTTTCCCTCAATTGGTTTGATCCCCTCATCTTAACCCACTCCAAAACACCTAGCTATATATGTAATGATGCCACCCACCACTATGTCTCCTCTACCGGCCGGTCTAGTACCGACAAAGTCTAGGTGATCAATCAAATAAAAACAAGTATTGACGGGGTGGTTGTAGAGCATTGCCCATAACATGAACAACTCATCGGTTCTAGTGCTTCCTAGCTCGGTTCTACCCCAAATAGTGCAAGTCATTACCCTCTGAAGGTACCTAAGTACGGGGTTGTGAATGTTGCTAGCTTTGTTCGCGCTAGGGACGTATTTGTTAAGACCGGTGATTTGTTTCCAAAAGACAGCTGGGTCATAGTTAACCGGTTTTAGACTAGGATCCCAATGATCATGAATATATCCTTCATTTGCAATACCTAAGGCCTCACAAAAGTGCTGAAGTGACATGTCATAATCAATATTCATCAACCGGAAAACAACTTTATGGTTAGGGTTATCATAATCCAACTTATCTTTGGTAAAAACTATTGAGCTCAAGAATTCATAAGTGAAATTTTCATAACCCCGCATAGGTTTCAGCAAATCAGCCCAACCTAACTTTCCTATCAGCCTAGAAACATCATCAAAAAGCTCTAGCACATCCAAAGTATTGGGATCAGGATAACGAGAAGGATGCAAGTGTTTAGAGATGAGATTTTTATACCTGTCCCTTTGCTTGTTGTTTTTGAACTGGATTCCATGATTCTTCACTTGTGCTTGCTTCTTTGGGGGAGGTCCTCCTTGAGAGCTTGCTGGTTCCTTACCACTTCTTCTTGAAGCCATTGACCCTTGTTACAATTGGTTTGAAGTTTTAGGGTTTGAGAAGTTTTTTGGTGGAAAGGATTGATTTAGGGTTGGGGTTGATGTTTAAGGAAGGTTTGTTGGTTTGGATGTGGAGATTGGTTAAGGTTTTATGGTGTTTGGGTTAGGTTTTGAAAGATTAGGGTTTTTGTGAATTATGGGTTTGAATGGATGAAAGATGTTTTTGATTGGTGGTTTTTGTTTTGGAGGAAGTTTGTGGTTGATTGATGAAATAATTGAGTGATTTGGTTAAGAATTGAGGGAGATATGAGGGTTTGAAGGTTATGGAGGTTTAGAGAGAAGTTTGAAAGATGAAAGAGGGTTGTTGTTTGTGAATGAGGAAGAAGAAAAAAAAAATTGTATATATGGGGGTGTAGAGCTCGGGCACGGCCGTGCCACCTATTGGCACGGGCCGTGCCATCTTTCTGACTTCAACATTGCTTTTTTTTTTCTTAAAAACTTGGCACGGCCGTGCCAAGCCTAGCACGGGCCGTGCCACCTTTCTGGTCCTGGGGGCTTCAGAATTTTTCAATTTCTCGATTTTTTTCGATTCACACTTGGACAATTACCTACAAAACAACTTAAAACAAAGAAAAACAAAACAAAAGCGATTAAATGCGTGGGTTGCCTCCCACGAAGCGCTCTTTTAATGTCATTAGCTTGACGGTTAGAAAGAGTCCTTAGAATGGATCAAAGATATCATATTGTGTAAATGACGCTATAAAACGTTCTTTCACAACATGAACGTTAAGCATGCAACAAGTGTAAAGAGCGGGACCCTTCATAACATTTTCCAACTCAAATCCTACCATCTTATCACTCACTTGAAATACTATCCTACCGTTCTTAACATCTATGAGAGCTCCTGCGGTGGCTAGGAAAGGTCTACCTAGGATTATGGGGACGTCTTCGTCCTCCGCAATGTCAACGACTAAAAGATCAGTTGGGATATGTATCCCTTCTATCTTAACGGGTATGTCCTCGACAAATCCTACAAGTTTCATGGTAGAACGATCAGCAAGTTTCAATTCCATCTCGGTAGGTTTCAATTCTCCTATCCCTATCCTTTTGAGAAGAGACAAAAGCAGCAAACTAACACTAGCTCCTAAGTCACATAGGGCTTTGTTTATGGTTTCATTCCCAATTTCACATGGTATGGCAAAGCCACCTGGATCTCTAAGCTTAGGGGGTGCTTCTTGAATGATTGCACTAGTGTCCCTAGCCAAGGCTATTGTCTCATTATGCTCTATAGCCCTTTTCTTTGAAAAAATTTCCTTCAAAAACTTGGCATATAGAGGCATCCTAGACAAAGCTTCAGCAAAGGGAAGTTTAATGCAAATTTTCCTAAGTATGTTAACAAATTTTTCAAACTTACCCTCTAGTTTAAGCTTATCAAGGTTTAAGGGGGATGGAGTTTTGTTTTCTTCAAGCGGTTTTGCATCTTCTATCACAATTTTATCACCTAAAGGCTTGACACTTTCTTTCCCAATGTTTTTAACCTTAGCAAAAGTTTCGTTTAACTTACTACCCCCAAAAGATATGACATTAACTTGGGCGTTGGGATTGGCTTCGGTTTGACCAGGAAAGACTCCCGGTGTTTGGGAAGAGGCAGCCATTTGTTGGGCTATTTGAGCAATTTGAGTTTCAAGCATTTTAGAGTGAGTAGCAATAGAATCAACCTTGGTATTGAGCTTGGAAAGAGAATCATTCAGAAATCTGGTTTGGTTTTAAAGTTCTTGAAGTTGTTTGGTTTTGTTGGCAATAGAGTTTTCCAACAAAATTTCCAAATTGGATTTCTGAGTGAATCTTTGGTTGTTTGCATAACCGGGTGGTGCTACTTGTCCATAGGGATTTTGGTTTTTATAAAAATTTTGATTTTGTCGCATCCGTTGGTTGTATTGAGCATAATTCATTTGCTCAACACCATTAATAGCACTACCTAGTTGGCAATCAACACCAGTATGACCAGTTATACCACATATTTCACAAGAAGGAGTAGAAGCAGAATTGATAGCACTAACATTGAGTTTTTCAAGTTTTTCAGTTAGTGTATCAATTTTAGAAGCAAGGTGGTCATAGTTAGAGACTTCGTACATACCTGCCTCCTCTTTGGAGGATGAAGAACTAGTGGTGGCTCTCTCGTCGGTCCATTTGTAATGATTTTGAGCCATGTCTTAAATCAAGGCATACGCCTCCGTGTAGTTCTTTTTCATAAGTGCTCCACCTGCAGCTGCATCAATAGACATCTTAGTGGTATAAGACAAGCCATTATAAAAAGTGTGGACTATAAGCCACTTCTCTAGGCCATGGTGGGGACAAAGTCTTAGCATTTCTTTGAAATGCTCCCATGCATCATAGAGAGATTCCCCATCTTTTTGGTTGAACCGCGTGATTTGGTCTCTAAGTTTAGAAGTTTTAGATGGTGGAAAGAAACGGGCAAGGAATGCTTGCCTCATCTGATCCCATGAAGTAATGGAACCGACTTCGAGGGAATGGAACCAAGCGCTAGCTCTATCCCTTAAGGAAAAGGGAAAGAGATGAAGTCTTACGGCTTCTTGGTTCTCCTTCATGGTTCCACTAATTCGTAGGAAAACAGAGATGTGAAGATTGGGATCCTCACTGGGGGATCCCGAGAATTGGTTTTGCTGCACCAAGTTAAGTAGGGCAGGCTTAATTTCAAAATTGTCATCCTCAACCGTTGGGTACACAATAACAGCTTGTGGCTCAGCCGTAGACGGCGTTGCATACTCTTTGAGAGTGCGATTGGCCATGGCGGTGTTATTTTGTGCCGCTCTTCTTCTATGTAAGAACCCTTCGATCTCGGGTATGAATACCGCTCGATTTCTAGTTCTTCGCATAAAAGGTTGAGAACCCAAGAAGTTGACGATAACAGAAAAATAAAAAGTTAAAAATAAAAAGAAAAGAGAAAGAAGAGAGAATTCTAATCACTAAGAAAAAGCTAATTAAATTAGTTAACTCCCCGGCAACGGCGCCAAAAACTTGATAGAGCCAAACCGCAAGTGCCAAACCGTAAGTAAAAGTATCGTTCCGCTAGGGAGTTGTTCAACTTAATTAACCTTTAGTGAATGATTAGAGGGAGAGAAAGTTTAGTAAAAAGGGGTTTTGATTACTGAAGATAAGAACAATATTAATAAAAAGCCTCGGGATCATTGGTTCATCATAATGACAAATCCTTCACTAGACAAGACCTAAACATCTAATTTCATGGTTTACACACTAATTTCTAAAGACCGGTTTCCCTTAGCCCCTCACCTTTCCAATGAAAGCCCGGTGAGAGTTTACTTCTAGCAACCAAGCCTATTTCGCTGACATGATTACTAGAAGATGCATAGAGGATTGAAACTACTCTTTGTCTCAATAATTGCAAAGACTATTTCACTGTTTTGCAATTATTGTCTAGATTCACTTGTTCCAACATCAAGACTCCGCTCTCGCTTTATGAATTGATGTTTGGGATGATGGATTAACGATTATCAAACCCTCCGCTTTCGCTTCCACAGTTTGATAATTGTTAATCCACGTTAAGACGGTGAATCTAGATTAGAAATTAGGGTTACATAGAAATTAGGGTTTAGGATTGTTTTGTTTAGGATTGAGTCATTAGACTCCCCAACAATCCCAAGACGAAGAAGTCTACTCACTCATGTTCATCGTAGACATGGGGGAAGAAGAGAGAAAAACAGTAAAATAAATTGCAAAGAAAGTAAAAGGAAGATAAAGACTTTTTATTGAAATAATACTTAAAATAAACAAAGTAAAGGGTGAATGTTTATGGTGGATAGCTACTCTATTTATAGCTTTACAATCGACTTAGAAACTAAGCAACTAAAAGGGTAAAACAGTAAAGCTGCAACAGGGTAACTTGGGCCCGAAGAAAAAGCAGCAAAAGAGGCTTCTGGAGGTGGCACGGCCGTGACACATGTTGGCACTGGCCGTGCCAAGCTTCTGACTTGGTGGGAACATATTTTTGTTCCATATCTTCGTATTTTCGCACTGTATTTGCTCCAGTCCTCTTTCTTTTGCTCCAAGATACCTTCCACCATATATTCGTTCCTAAAATAAAATAAAAAGCAATTTAAATTAAAATATTCTAAAAGGAAATAAAATGCAATAAAATCAAATCAAATCTTATTTAAAACTAAACTAAATAAAGCATTAAAATATACTAATCTCTGACTCATCATCAAGCTGCGTGTTTTTAGCACAGGATCATATCATTTGTTATTTCCTGAGATATCTACTTAGGAAAGTTTTGGAGGTGATCAGGATGTTCCTAATAATGTGCCTACATATTATAGGAGTTTCCTTTTCAGGTTCTGTAGTTCGTGATATGGATCATTGGATTGTTCTGAAGCCCAACCAGTTTACTGACCCGTATTGCTTTAGTATTTAAACAAGACTGGAAGACCTAGAGAATGATTCAAGCCATCATTTTGAAGATTATATCATCTAGGATTTTGAGTGTGTATGTGAGCCTTTCGTGTATCATCTTGATGCATGTTTAGGATTGTGTTTTGAGTTGTAATTTCTGCACTACTCTGAAGCTTTTAAGCAAAGAGTTAGGTAGTTTGTGAACTGCATCAAAGTTGTGAAGCACGGTTGCAAGTTGTTTTGTTTTGAAGGTAACTTCATTTGATTGTATCTATATATTGAGAATCACAGGGACTGTGGTCATTTGTATGGGAGTGAGATGGGATCTCAGATCTAGGAGTTCCTAGGTTGAAGTCAGTACGGGTAGGTCCTAGGTCATATAGTGCAAACGAGGAGTTTGCTGAGAGCTACTGAATATGGACTACACTAGTGGATTTCCTTCCTGGCTTTGTAGCCCCCAGATGTAGGTGACGCCAAACTGGATTAACAATCCCTTTGTGCCTCTTTTTCTTTCCTGTTTATTGCTTTAGTTGTCTTTTGTTAGCTTAATGTTCCAAACATATAGTTCAACATCTGTTTCTGTGTAGTTGGTGTTGGAACATCGCATAGAACATAATGTTGGAGTAAGCCCTAATATCCAATCAAAATTGATTGGGTTTGGCTTTGTATCATGATATTGATATAAATATATATTGTGAATATATATAATAATAAAGCATTTCTTTATTGATTTTGTTATGTTTCAAAATAATAAAGTCCCTAGAATAGATAGTTCATGTAATGGAATATTAAGTGTGACTTAATCATGAGATTACATTACGTAAAGAACGCTATTCTTAAACATATCCATAGTCAAGCTTTAATATGAATTGGGATAATAATAAAGCATAAAGACTATTATGTATGTAGACTGATGACCGCATCTCATGGGTCATTGATATTGAGATATTAAGTCTATACATAGGTATAAATATTAGGAGTAATATTTATACTGGATTGACCCACCGTGAGAATACTACATAGTATGTTATGAAAATGTCATAAGATATTCTCACAATGATAATAATGTATATCGCTCTTAGACCTGAAACCACTATGATTCCTAGATGTGGACTCAAGTGCTTTGTTGCCATTCTAACGTTGTCTGTAAAAGGATAACCATAACGTTGGTTGATGGGTACTTGATGAATCATGCTGAGGGACATGAGTGTCCTAGATGGGATTTGTCCCTCCTCATAAACAGGAGATATATCTTTAGGCCTCTTGATGAAATATGACTGTAAAATTGCATGGCCATGCCGAACTAAGTCAATATAAGGTATTGGACTTATTCGTTATTCAGTATATTTCGGAATCAACACTACTACAAAATTGGGAAAATATAGCGCCCCATAAATAGCGCTTTTAACACTAAAGCGCTATAAATCAAAACACGGAGGCTTTAGCTAGCACTTTTTTGAAAAAGCGCTATCTATGCTTCTAAGTCTATATAGCGCTTTGTTTTGAAAGCGTCAGTATAGGTTCAATAAAAATAATAATTATTTAATAAAAAAACAGGGATAATCATATATGGCGCTTTTGAAGGAAAACGCTATAAATAAATCAACCTTAAATAGCGCTTAATAAGCGCTAGTGTATGCTTGAGAAAGATAGCGCTTATAGGTTAAAAAAAGCAAGTAGCATTAACACTTTGACCTGCAAATCCCTTGTTCGATTCCCTGTGTTGATATTTTGTTGTGGATTTTTTTTTATTAATAAAAAAACGCTTTGAACTAACCGGTCCCTGTTCAATCCCTGCATACCACATATTTCGAACTTTTTTCAATTTTTATGAAAAATCGATTGTTGTATCAAAACACACATTTTTTTAATATTTTTTTTCTCATATATATATATATATCAATTAAAATATTACTTTCTCCAAACTTTTCCAAAAAACATATCTCCCCCTCCAAAAAATTGGATTCCCTCTCTCTGAATCCCTAAATCCTCCAATTTCCGTCAAGACTCCAAGCCCCCCCCCCCCCCCCCCCCCCCCCCCCTCTCTCTACAGTCCTCTCTTTGCAGTCCTCTCTCTCTCACGGCTCTCTCCCTCACAGACAAGTTCGATCTCAACTCATGGCTCTCTCTCTAGGTTCTCGTCAGTTCTTCGTAAAACCAGCCGGAGTTCTTCGTCGTCCGCCGGAAACTAACTCCGTCCAGGTTTCCCTCTCTCTCCCTCACTCTCCGCCACCATCGTCGAAGGTTCCATCGGTAACAGCTCTCTCTCTCTCTCACGTTTTTTCTCTCTAAACAAACCGAGGTTTCATATTTGTCTCAATAAGAAAAGCGAGGTTTCAATTTGACTAGAGTAGTTATTATCGTTTTTCATGAATACTGGAATTGGGGTTGAATTTGTTTTTTGATTGTCAAAGTCAGCACTCACAAAGTGTTTGACGAAATGTCTCAATAAGCAAAAGATCAAATAAGGTCAAATTGATTTCGTATAAAAGTTTGATAGATAAATATTTAGATACACAACTCTATTGGCAACTATGTTAATTTTCCTGTTTAGGTTGTTACTAGTTCAGCATTTAGGGGGATTTACATGTGACACTGCATGTCAAAAGTCAAATGTTGTTTACAATATTGTCAATTTGAACATGCCATGATGTGTATATCTCACCATTGCTTAAGAGACTTAAAATGGCGCTGCTTTGATGTTTGGATTTTATGCTTGGACGCATGTGAATGTTTCTGAATTTCTATGTTCTGTCTTCATTTGGTTCTTTTTATCTTGTAATATCTTGTGCTATGACATGGCCAACATGACTGGATGGTGTCAATGTCATGAGTCATGACCCTAAAAAGAACACCTTTTTTGAAATATTCTTATTAGTTTGCTTACTAAAAACTCATGTTTGGGTCAGTTTCTTTTATTATAAATAATCACCTTAAACTAATTGTCTCAGAACATATACCATAGTACTGTAAACTAATTGTCTCAGAACATTGGATTGTACATATTATCCTTCCCTTGTAACCTGTGATACCCTGGTAGGATTAAAGAAAAACTGTCAGACTCTATATATATTGACATGAATGGATAAGCACAACAATGACAATTAAAATGTGTTAAAAGAAAGTCAGTTTATGATATGCTTAATTATCTTGTCAAATTGTCATAGATAAACCATTTTTAGTTTACCTGAATTATTAAGACAAATGACCTTTACCAATCCATTTCCCCTTATTTAAAATCAAATAATCAAGGAGCTTTTGGTTAAGATGGTTAACTATGAGCTTAATTTAGAGGAATTTCTGTTAATTCCAGCATGAATAATATTGTTGCAACATTAATCTATTTAGTGCTTTTTATATAATTTAATAAGTAATGTGTCACCCTATTAAAATTCATATTTATATCTTGTAGCTTGACTTAGTTTGACTCTCACTCCTCTAACAGCAACCTCTCTCTGTAGGTTCTCTCTCATGGTTCTCTCCCTCACAGCTCTCTCTCTCTCTCTCTCTCTCTCTCTCACGGCTCTCTCCTTGATAGCTCTTTATCTCTTTCTCCTGTAATTTCTCCAGGTATCTCTCTCTTTTTGTAACAATCTAAACCTTTGATTGTTAGTTGCTCTTCTTTTTGTATGTTTGAAGAAGGATCCCTTCCAAACGTTGTAAAGTAAAATGAATGCTATTTTATTCAGCAATGGATAATCTTGCTTTTTTTTTTATATCTATCTGAGCCAATTATTTGTATTTATGTTATACCATTTTCTAGAGGCATATTATTGTGGTTCTGAAATTAAGTTTTGCTTTGAGGGAATGTTGTTTTGTTTCCCTTCCCTTTTGTTTTGATCTGAGAAGGAAATTGGATGAGCTATTTCTGTTATCATGCTTTGTTGGTTATTGAAAGGGAGGATTATGGGATGTATCCGTTTTTAGGGACGTATGAGTAAATGTTCCTAATTTTTTTCCCGAGTTTCTCAAAATCGTAGTGACTAGTGAGAGGCGTAAAACCTTGGTTTGAACCTTTGATTATAGCGTTTAAGAGTTAAGATCATGATTGGGCTCTATTAAGGTTTGTGAGCTTTGCTAGTCTAAAGTTAGTCTAAGTAAAGTAATATGAATTAATATAAATTAACTAAAAGATATTAGAAAGGAAAAATTCTCTTGTGGACAAGTACATCCTGAGAGTAGCAAAGTATGCAAAATGTGTTTTTTTTTTTTTTTTGTGTTTTTGGGGGCTTGTACTGCCAGGTATGGGATGTTGCAGCTATGCTGCTGTTCTGCGCCCAGTTTTCTTGCTGCTATGCTACTGTTTTGCTGCTGTTATGTGTTTGTAGCAGCTGATGGGCGCTGCTTTTTCTTTAGTTGACCAGGGCAGTAGGTGCTTTTTGTGGTGTGTCTAGTTTTGGTTGTGCATTAGTGTCTGCTTTTGGGTATTCATAGAATTTTCTAAAATTATGAACCCTTCAAATTCAAAATTTTGAGGAAATAGGACAACCACGTAAGCAAAACTTTGCATGTATCAGTTTGTAACATTTGACAGATTTATCATCACACAAAAAGAGGAAATACTCCTATAGTACTCCTATGTACAGTACAAGTAGGCATGTATATAGAATATTGTACCTATAGCCACATTTGGATGAATTCACAAGTTTTAGTGTTGTGCTTTGATTATTGTACCTATATTACAAACTGACAACAAATGGAAGCATGTGTAGGTAGTCAATGACTCACTGGTCAGAGTTGAAGAATGAATGGATGATTCTCATCCTTTCAATTATAGTACTTCCTAAAATGATACATTTATTAGTATAATTAAAAATCAATTTTAGTAATATCAAAAAACTAAACGATATAAATAATTAAATATTTGAAGTCTCAATCGTAGTTTGTTTTAGAGAGAATAACCATGTGATTTTATTAGCAAGAGCACTTAGAAATGATTGTTTGAGTTTCTTTAGGTTAACTAGAGGTCATGTTTTTTAGTTTAGGCTTGAAAATACAGCAGCATTAATATTTTGATCTTAACCAACTCAAATTATTGATCTTCACGATTATTTGGTGAATGAATATACCTAGTGTAAAACAAAAACATGTGATTTCACTTGAAATAAAGTTTGTCAGTTGATCCCATTTAAATAATGTATACTTTAGATAAACTAAAATGTAAACAAAGTGTACTTACCTGAAAATTATTAGAAAAGAATGAAAAAAGTGCACAAAATCCCATTAATCTGCTTATATAATTCAGCATAAAATGCAAATATTTTATTTTGAAAATTATTTGAATTGTATTTGGTTTTAGCGTTGTGCTTTGATTATTTTAGTTAATTAATTACTTGAGAAACTAAATGAGATTCCAAAGTTGGTATTGTTATTTTTATATTAAAGTATAATATTTGTATATAATTAAGTTTATTAAGTAACATGGTTATTTTTTGTTATAATATATGCAGTACATTGATGGTTTCAAGTGTGTGACATACTCAAAAGATAAACCAAGAGAAATCCAAGAAGAATGGTGTCAGTTCATGATCAACCTAAAAGTTATATGATATTTTTTATGATAAGGTGAGTTTCATGTTTCTAAATATATTTTAATTTATAATCTTGCTTTAATTTGTACAATGATCAGTAGTACTTTGAATTTGTCTCTAATATAATATAGTTGCTTATTGCTTAATTGTGTTTTCTGCTATATATGCAGGTGGTGGAGAGTGAAAGAAATTTGGAAAAGAATAATGATTTGCCTGCTTGTTTTGGATAAAAATGTTGAGACGATCAAGAAGATAGATGAAGATTGCATGCTACCATAGAAGATTTTGATCTTTATGTTCACTAATTAATTGTAACTTAGAGATATCCATGATACCATATTAGTGGCTATTCATTTCTCACTTTTACATTTTTTATGATATGTTTAAGTTTTATTTGATAAATTATTGTCTCAATTTTAATGTGCCAAAAATATATATACATATTTCCCTTAGAAAAATTATATATATATATACATATTTAAATTAATAAAAAACGCTATCTGTAAAAAAAAAAAAAATCTGACAAAAAAATTAATGTTTTTCCTAGCGCTTTTTTCATGCATAAAGCGCTATCTAAACCTAGTGTTACATAGCGTTTTAAAACAAAAACGCTATTTTTTACTAGTGCATGCGGTATTTTAAACGCCTTTTAGATGGCGTTTATTATTGAAAGCGCTGTCTAAGGAGAATCTTTGCTAGCACTTTTTAACAAAAAGCGCTATATAAACACTGCTTTAGATAGCGCTTTATACAGAAAAAAAGCGCTATATTACTTTTACCAGCGCCATTTATAGCAGCGCTTACAAAGCGCTAGCTAAAGCAAAAAAAAAGCGCTATATAAGGCCATTTTTGTAGTAGTGCAAGGAATATAAACATTGATCTATACAAGGGTGACAATATCTATGCCTTGGGATCAGTAAAGATATCGAGACAAAGGAGTAAGTGTACACATGAGTATTATCATGGAAAGGTTTCGTCAGATCACTTGACATTCTTGTCACTTGGGTAGCAATGATGTGTTGCTAGATACCGCTCATTGTTTATAATATTAAATATTAGATTTAATATTATTGCCAACGTGACTAGAACCTATAGGGTCACACACAAAGAACAGTCAAAAGAGAAATATATAAGTATGACTTATATAAGGGGTGCGTTTAGTAAATAACGCTAATTAGTTAGCAAAATTACTAAACTCGTTGTTGGGCTTACTGAAGCCCAATAGTGACTTATGACTTGCAGAGCACACTAGAAGTTCTATAAATAGAACTCTGGTGCTGAAGTTTTTGGTTACACGTTTTGAAGCAACCCCTTTCTTCTCTGCACTTCCAATTCATTGGCTAGCACCGAGTTTTGGAGGAGCACTGTTCGTGTGGACTTGCTAGAGGCTTTGCTGCTTGCTGCTTGCTTGGCTGTGATCGAGATTCCAGTTTCCAGTTCCAGCTTTCAGATTCCACAGTTCAAGGTAACAATCGAATCACTGATTCATGTTTGAATTTCGTAATGATCCAAGGAATGAAAATCGAAAATTTTCCGCTGCTTCTACTCCATTCTTCTATCAAATTTTCCTTCACATAACAAGTCTAACATGCCAGAATTTCGCATATGCTATTAATAGTGATCGTCACACTCTTTATTTTTAATTCAGAAAGCTAGACGTTCAAGGCAAGGGTCAAACATCATAGTTTCAAGGCAGGATCTCCATCCTCCTGTTGATCTCTCTAGGATATGTTTTTCTATTGTTTTGTTACGATGTTTGTTGTCATGGGCAACTAATATTCTTTGATTAGGATTCTAAGATGAACCCCTTCTTATTTTTTGGATTTAATTAATAATGTTTTCATTCAGTTATGTTTTTCTTGTGTCCGATTTAAATTAGTTTTTGACTGTTCTTAATACTTTTTCAAAAGAGATATATGTATCTTAATCTTGAAAATTGATCCATAGATGAAAAGTAGGATTGACAACCCAAAATAATTTATCCATTCATGGATGTTCTAATTACTTATTCCATAGTTATGTTAATGAAATTCAAGTTTAAAAACTAAAGTTTTCTACTCCTTAATGGAGTTTTTAAATCTTAGTTGCAATAAATCATAAGTAGACACCACATAACTATTTTTTTTCTAAGTTAATACCAACAAAGACGATGGGGGATTTAAGGATTCCCTAATCGCCGTTTATAATTTGAATCACAAACCTAATCTCGCATTGGGCAAGGCAATTAAATCCTGCAACTCTATTCAATTCTCTTTTAATTATACTCTTTGAAATAAGTTTTACTAATTGCTAAGTCGAACGACAATCACTGTGGAGAATGATAAACTTACGACTTTATTACGTGTTATCATTTGGTGCACTTGCCAATTTCGTCATCAACTGCCACACTTTCTAAGCATACATTATGTGCTTAGCGAAATTTCCATGATATCCAAATACAATTACAAAACTGAAAAATCAAGCAGATTTTGATTTTCTTGAATATAAAACCCTAAACCATCATGATATTGTGTCCAATATTGTCTTTGGATAGAGGAGAAATCAATTAAAATATGGTTTTATTCAAGTTGGGGAGAGATAAGGAGCTTACTTTTATCTTAAGTAACAACGCGAAATTTCATATACTATCTTGACAACATTTGAAAAAGAAAAGAGAAAAATTGAAAAACAATTAAAAAATAAAAAATATTACAAGTTGTCAAGAATAGTTTATATTACATAATTATCTTAATTATGTAATCCCATGTATAAAAGAGTTATGTGATAATATTCAGACACATGATTTTAGCATATGTCTCGCATTCTTTATGATCCAATAAAAAATAAATTGATCCTACATACATTCTACTTCAACATAAATATGGTCTAATCCCAATATTGCATTATATCCGTAGAAAATTTTACAATGGTCAAAAATATATTATTTTCCCTTTGTTATCACAAAAGGTTAAACAATAATGAACTTTATTTTGAAGGAAAAAGTACATGGAAAAATTAGTTAAATAATATTCAATTCTTATGACTATTTAGTTTATTATATGAATTTCTTTCTAAATGCGAAAAGGACAAACACAATTACTTATATACTCAAGAGGCATTTATTAAGTATTCCAATTTCATGAATGGTTTTTAAAACTTTAGAAAAGCCTAATTTATTTAATTATTTTAATGAGAGCATAAATTTAATACACTATAAATAAATAAAATCATATCCTATTTTTTATATGCAAATAGCGAACAATATGGTTGAAATTTTGAAGTTGGTTTATGTTTTGTTTCTATTTATTTCCATATTTCTTCTCATAATAGTATGCGATTCCACATTTCCAACTTCACTTCCTTGTATAACAGATAAAGATTGTCCACAAGTGAGAAATTATATTGCTAGGTGTCGTAAAGGCCAATGCTTACAGACATCAGTGAGATAAATGAGTTCTTGCTCTAGCAAAATAGTTGTAGATTATACTTTTTTCTAGAATATTCGAGGAGCTTGTTGGTGTAAGCCCTAGAGGCCAATAGTTTATGTTAAACTTATCTTATGTATCATGACTTCTATTATTGAATAATATATGACACTCTTTATTACATTTATATTTTGTTAATAAAGTCCTTAGAATAGATAGTTCGTGTAATAATATATTAAGTGTAACTTAATCATGAGATTACATTATCTTAAAGAACACTATTCTTAAATGTATCTATAGTCAAAGCTTTAATATGAATAAAGGATAGTAATAAAGCATCGAGACTATTATGTATGTAGACTGATGACCGTATCACATGGGTCATAGGTATGAGATATTAAGTCTATACATATGTATAAATATTAGGAGTAATATTTATACTGGATTTACCCACCGTGAGAATACTACATAGTAAGTTATGAAATTGTCATAAGATATTCTCACAATGATAATAGTGTATATCGCTCTTAGACCTGAAACCACTATGATCCCTTGGTGTGGACTCAAGTACTTTGTTGCCATTCTAACGTTGTCTGTAAAACGATAACCACAACGTTGGTTGATGGGTACTTGATTAATCATGCTGAGGGACATGAGTGTCCTAGATGGGATTTGTCCCTCCTCATAAACATGAGATATACCTTTAGGCCCCTTGATGAAATATGACTGTAAAACCGCATGGTCATGTCAAACTAAGTCAATATAAGATATTGGACTTATTCGTTATTCAGTATGTTTCGGAATCAAGAAATATAAACATTGATCTATACAAGGGTGACAATATCTATGCATTGGGATCAATGAAGATATCGAGACAAAGGAGTAATTGTACATATAAGTATTATCATGGAAAAGTTTCGTCAGATCACTTGACATTCTTGTCACTTGGGTAGCAATGATGTGTTGCTAGATACCGCTCATTTTTTTATAGTATTAAATATTAGATTTAATATTATTGCCAATGTGACTAGAACCTATAGGGTCACACACAAAGAACAATCAAAAGAGAAATATATAAGTATGACTTATTTAAGGGGTGCGTTTAGTAAATAATGTTAATTAGTTAGCAGAGTTACTAAACTCGTTATTCGGCTTACTGAAGCCCAATAGTGACTTCTGACTTGTAGAGCACACTAGAAGTTCTATAAATAGAACTCTAGTGCTGAAGTTTTTGGTTACACGTTTTGGAGCAACCCTTCCTCTCTGCACTTCTGATTCCTTGGCT
Organism: Medicago sativa; assembly: GCF_051527215.1. Taxonomy (NCBI): domain Eukaryota; kingdom Viridiplantae; phylum Streptophyta; class Magnoliopsida; order Fabales; family Fabaceae; genus Medicago; species Medicago sativa. The sequence goes on along the minus strand of NC_140755.1, from coordinate 7,790,357 downwards.
AGCACCGAGTTATGGAGGAGCACTGTTCGTGTGGACTTGCTAGAGGCTTTGCTGCTTGCTGCTTGCTTTGATGTGATCGTGATTCCAGTTTTCAGTTTCCAGTTTTCAGATTCCACACTTCGAGGTAACAATCGAATCACTGATTCATGTTTGAATTTGTAATGATCCAAGGAAAGAAAATTGAAAATTTTATCCGCTGCTTTTTTCGGAATTGAATTCGATTTTCCTTAAGAGCTGTCGTTTGGTTTTTGTGCATGCACAAAATAATTGTATTTTCTTTTTTCTTTTCCAAATTTTATGGACCTTGAAGTTATGATTTTGAACTATAAGATATTGGCAATTAAATGAAATAAGGCAGAAAATTGTTTTATTTGTGTATCCTTATCTTGTAAATTTGATGGTATCACCATGGCTTGGATTTCAGCTATATATTGATAGCAGGGAGTAAAATTCTAAATTCATACTCCCTTTTTTGTCATCAAGAAAAAAAATGATATATAAGCATTAATTAAAGATAATCAATCAATATATATAGCTTGTATAAAAGATTCCAAGAATACTTAATTACCACAAGTAAAAAATTTGTTTATTAACATTAGAAACTTGTGCCAAGCTAAATAGGGAATAAAAATTAAAAAAAAAAATCCCAAGAGTTTCCTTTTCTCATCAGATCCAAGATGACATTCAGCTTCTTACCTATCTCTTCTTACTTATCAGCTTGAGCATCCATCTTCTGCTCCATAGCAGTTCTCTGAGCAGCTAATTCTGTTTTAATTTTTGTTATGATCTCTTCTTTAAAAGCTTATAGCTTATAGCTTATAGCTTAATTTTTGTTATGCACACCAGCTTCTTACCTATCTCTTCTTATCAACTTGGTTGTTGTTTGTTGTAATGATTTTCATCAATTTTTGGATTTGCATCAGTTTTTCCTTTCGTTCCTTTCAATCTTGAGATCGTAAAGCAGTTGAATTTTTGATACTTTACCTCGCATCAACAAATCCAAAAACTCAAGTGCATTATGAAAATAAAATCTAAAAACTAAGAAAAGAAAATAAAACAAAGTATTCACAAACTCTGAAGAATTCGCTAAGCACACTAGTAATGTGTAGCGAATCGATCAGTAGAAAACTTATGCTTATGCACAAAACTTATGCTTAGAAAAAACTACATTATACACTCTGAAGAATTCGATAAGCACACTGCTAATTCACTATGCATAATACTTATGCTTAGAAAAAATTACATAGCATAACTCAAATTAAAAACTCTGTTTTCTCACGTCATGTGCCGTGAACTGCCACCGTCCAGATACTATGATTGGTGTTTTGACTATGTTGCTGGTGTTTTGACTATGTTGCTAAGCATATATGCAACATAGACAATTTCTATCTTAGGTACCCATATCTTTATGGGTCCTATGGGGTTAGTTTCCAGGACTTGTCCTTTTTCATTGTCTTGGGCTTGAAACCTTTTAACATTGAACAAAATTTCACTACGAAAAAAAACAAATACTAGTGAGGGAAAACATAAAATGTCTCTCTAATTCCGTCACTAAATTTTGCGACCAAGAAATTTATGAGGGATTTTATTTATTTTTTTGTCAATAATTTCTCTCCGTAATTTTGCTTTTTCTAGTAGTGTTTCTTTTCATGTCATCTTTTCATACGGTTAGAGCAAACTACATGTTTTGGGTTATCTAGAGTATGAACCTTTGGTTTTTGTTCATCCTCTATATACCCAATACCTTTGCGTTTGTTCCTTCTTACACCATAAATCATAGATGCCATTTTGCTTCTTTCTATACTATTATAGAGGAATTCTTGAAAGGCATATGTGTACTTTTCAGAATTACAATTGCAAGGTACATCAAATAAAGTACTTTTTAAAATATGATTTTCTTTTTTCGAATTCCCAGTCTCCTGGTTCAGGGTAACTTCCTTCTTACGAAGTTCTTTGAAAAGTTTGTGTAAAACATTGTATTTGTTGGTTTTACCATGAATATTCTTTAGCAAATCTTTAATGGTAGAGATAATTGTTCATCACGAGTAAGTTTGGAAAATACCTCATCATCATTGTATTAAGTAATGTTTATTTTCTTTTTTCCACAAAGGCAAAGGAAATTATATTAAAGGTAATGATATTTGAACGCCCTTGATTTTTTTATAACACTCAACATTTTATTTTTTTTCTCTATCTAACTTCGCATCAATAGAGAAAGTGAGTAAAAACAAAATGTGAGTATAAATGATATAATTATCTCAAAAACCATCAGAGAATGGTTCTACAATATAAGAGATATAATTATCCCCAAAACCATCACAGAATGGTTCTACAATATCATTTCTTAATCAATTGTTATATTGTTTAATATCTATCATTTTAGGAACCAGACTTTTTAGAGTCCATTTATTTAATCAGGAGGAAAAAAATACTACATTCTTTCACAAAATAGCCAAGATTAAATGCACAAATAAATTTATTACAAGAGATTAATGAAGATAATCATCTAGTGGATGATCCCGACGAAATTGAGAAACTCTTTGCCAACTTTTCTGAAGGCATTTTTAATAATAGGAACAATTGTATAGACAATGTATTATTGATTACGTTCTTAACATTGTTGACAAAATTATGAATGCAATGCCTACTAATCTCCCCAATTGCGAAGAAGTAAGCAAGCAATATTTGACATCAATATACAAGGAGCACCAACTCCAAATGGTTTGGGAACATTATACTTTGATAAATATGGGGACATTGTGAGAACAAATGTCTTCAATGCAATTTCTCACTTCTTTAAAATTGATAGGTTACTTCTTAACTACAATTCCAACAATGTGATTTTGATTCCTAAAAGTATTGAAACCACTAATATGGAACATTGTAGGCCTGTAACCTTGGCCAAATTCAAATTCAATATTTTCACCCAATTTTTAGCCTATAATGGACTTTCTTATATCATGCCTAAAAGTATATATACTCACCAGAGGGGATTTAACATTTGGAAGCAATGTTCCACAAATCGAGTGTTAACTCGCTGAGTTTACTGAGTTTACTTTTTTAGGTACCAAAATCGTGTCAGCTTGGAGGTAAACTCGATTTCTGATTAAATCAGAATGTTTGACGAGTTTGACTCGAGTTAACTCGATCAAACTCAGTAAACTTGGGTAAACTCGGGTAAACTCGGAATGTAAGTCTAAATTTTTTTTGATAGTTTTATCAACAACTTTAGGAACTTGTGATACTTGACTTTGTAGATGGTTAAGACTTAAGAGACTTATGATTTTGCAAGTTTATTTTGTATTTTGATGTTCAGTTGAACAAATGTTTTATTATGGTGGCTGAAAACCTTTATGATTTAGTCATATTTTGCACTATTGGACTATTTATAATATTATATTAGTATACATATGTCATGTAAATAATAAATTTTATTTAATTTTAATTTTAGGTAAACTCGTACGAGTTCTCGAGTCGAGTTTACGAGTCGAGTTTACCGAAACAAAACGAGTTGAGATAAACTCTCGAGTTGTAAAAACTTGTTCGGAAGGCCTTTGACACATCAGATTGGACATTTCTACTTGTTGAATTGCTTCATTTTTGATGATAAATTTTGCAACTTGTTAATACTGTTTTTTTTTTCAGAAGGTAAATTAGCTCACCTAAATTGACACCGGGAAGAATCGAATCTGAGACTTTGATGAGAAGCACACTCCTAGATCGCAAGCCAATACCACCAGACTAACCTAAGTGGGTGGTTGTTAATACCGGTTAAAGGTAAATTTGCAAGTTTTTCCCCCGTTAAAGAGGGGTTAAGATGGTGAGATTTTTTTATAAGAGGTCGTAGAGGTTTCTTAGTCCCCTCTCATGTGATGTATGAATATGATATTTTCTGTAAAGTTACACTTGCTAATATGAATATTTTCAAGAATTGTTTTGACATATATGCTCAAGCACCATGGCAAATTATTAATCTAAGCAACTCTACTATTTACACAGGCTTTTTTTTCTGAAAGATGAGATCATTTGATTGCAAGTTTGTTGGGTTTCTCTCTAGGTTCTATAGAAGCTTCTTAGCATATCATATGCCTTTTCTAATTAATTCTCTAAATTATGTTATCCCATGTATAAAAGAACTTTTGTGGTACTATTTAGACACACGATTTTAGCAAATGTCTCAGATTTTTTATGACCAATGATTAAATAAAATAAATAAATTGATCCTATGTACATTCTACTTGTGCATGAATATGGTCTTAATCTCAATGGTGCATTCTATCCCTAGATAATTTTACGATGGTCAAAAATATTTTTTTTCCCTTTACTATCACGAAAGGATAAAAAAGTGATGAACTTTTTTTCTTGAAGGATAAAGAACACCTAAAAGTTAGTTAAATAATATTTAGCTCTTATTATTATCAAGTTTATTATTTGAACTTCTTTCTAGATGCGAAAAGGATAAACACAACACGCTAATATACACAAGAGCATTTATTATTATAATTTTATGAAGGGTTTTTTAAAATTTCAAAATATGCCTAAACTATTTAATTATTTTTATGATAGCATAAATTTTATACACTATAAATATATCAAATCTTATCCTATTTTTTAGATGCAAAGAGTGAAAAATATGGCTGAAACATTGAAGTTTGTTTATGTTCTAATTCTATTTATTTCGATATTTCTTGTCGTAATAGTATGTGATTCTAGTTATATACCTATTTCTCGTCCTTGTACAACAGTGAAAGATTGTCTAGAAGTGAAAAATTATAAAGCTAGATGTCGGAAAGGCTTATGTATAAGTGGCAGATTGAGATGAACAAGTTCGTGCTCTAGAAAAAGAATTGTACAATATATTGTATGCTAGAATACTCGAGGTGCTGTCATTTGGTATTTGTGTAAGCACCAAATAATTGTATTTTCCCCCTTAAAGTTATGATTTTATACTCTAAGATGATTGCAATGCAATGAAATATAAGGCAGAAAATAATCTTATCTATAGATGTCTTCTTATCTCGTAAATTTGAAGGTATCACCATGATCTGCATTCCAGACAAATCACATTTTTTTTCAACCTAACATCTAAAAAAATCACTTTAATGGTTTAGTTGAAAATTAATTTTACCTTACTTTTTATAAACAAATAATAATATTTATTCATTCAAATTGGTAGATGATGACAAATTCGGCAAGTGTATCAAATTGTTTCAATTAATAAAGTAGTAAGTTATATTATCCACATGAGTTTTTGTTTTTCGACACGACAATTAAACTAAATTTGATTAAAAACAGTTAATGGAGGGAGGGGGTTGGGGATTCACAAAGAGTTTTTGTTGTTAAACATAAAAGTAACGCTCAATTAGAATGATGAACGCGATTAAGATTCTTCAAATCTCCTTCCTCTTCTTGTTGAGTCAATTAAATTTCTAGTTACAATTACTATTTAAGGTTTATGCTTATGACACCAATTACTATTTGGGTAAATAAAAGAAGATTTTTAAGAAAATGAGAATTTGAAAAATAAAAAATATTCAATATGAACATCTATCATAAGTTTACTAATTATGTTTGATGTTGGCAAGTTTCTGTGAATGTGTTGTCCGAAAAGATGAGGACATGTAGGAGGATTTCCGTAGTAATTTTATATTTCATCCTAATTTTATTACTTTTTTGTTTTCTGTTTGTTATTTTCAGCCCATTAGGGTTTTTCTATTTCCCTATTTAAGCTTAACAGTTGTAGCATTGGAGGCAACTTTCATCTATTCAGTAATATTTTAGTGTTTTTTCTCAATTTCTAGTGGATTCCAAAACCCTATTTTCCCAAGTTTGTCACTTGCAAACTTGTTTCTTTTCAACCTAGGTTTAACGCATGCTAGCTTATGCTTCCTGTTGGAACAAAATGTGTTTAACAATGAACCTTAAAGAGTTTTGATGATAACAAGGTATTAAAAATTGTAAATTGGACTAGCTAATATTTGTTCAAGTGTACAGGACCACAGTTAAAAAGTTACATCATTGATTGGTTCTGAATGAGCAAATAAAGAGCAAAAGAAAATGAAGCTTAGATGATTCTGAAGGCAAAGCGCTCCTGAAGTCAAGCTGCTCCTGAAGAAATAGCGCTCCTGAAGAAAGGCTGCTCCTGAAGAATAGTGCTTCTGAAGACAAGAGGTCTAGAAGCCACATCATCAGAAGCTGAAGAAGCTGCACCATCAGAAGCTGCAGAAGCTGCCTCATCAGAAGCTGCCTCATCAGAAGTCATTTCACCAGAAGCTGAAGATCAACTGGATTTGCAAAACATTCAAAGATTGAAGAATCTACATTGCAAAAGCTGTCTATTGGTTTCGAAAACACAGCAGAAAATCAGTGGAACATTGCAACGGTCATTTCAAAGGTGTTTGAAGGCATGTGCTTGCAATTTGGACGAAAGCGTTGACATTGTACTATTGTACGAATTGTACAACCACGTTCTCCACTACTCTGTTTTGTGTCCACGCTACAAGACAAGAAAACAGCTCCAGAATACGGTCTCGCCTGCATATATGTTCCTTTGGATAAGGAATGGATTTCAAATTGGTTCTTCATAGGACAACAACCAAATCAGGCAAAAGATCATTGGTGAAAGATCAAGCTTCAACAACGACTCTTTGGTGTGCTGGCAATTTCACAACGTCTCTTTCACACCTCTATATAAAGGAGTGAAGACCTAAAGATTTGGTAATGCAAGAACGCTGAACGAAAGACTCATAACATTTTTACAAGTGCCAAATCTCTGCTGAAATTGTTCTGCATTCACTTAGAATTTCTGTGTCTCAAAGTCATATCTTAGAAATTCTTAAGTCCATTGAGTCTGTATCTGATTTGTATTGTGAGCACCTCTGATTGTATATCAAGTGTTCAACCTTAAACAATTTTCTGTGTAATTTTGTTTAGTTAGGAAGTCTCTTGCAGTTGTGCTTGAGCAGGAAGTCTCTTGATTGTGTTCTTGAGCAAAGGAAGTCTCTAGCTTGTGTGCTTGAGCAAAGGAAGTCTCTTGCTTGTGTGCTTGAGCATTTGTAATCAGATATTACTCATAGTGAAATCTCCTTGGAAGTGCAAGGGGGACTGGACTACTTTCGGATTGTGGAAGGAACCAGTATAATTGCTTTGTGTCGTTCTTCTTCTCTCTCTGTTTTATTCCGCTGCATTTAGATTCTGATTATCACTTCAGAAGCTGTCTCACTTAGCTTCTGATCAGTGTGTTCAGTTTTTTATTAGGAGAAACGAAGAATTTTTCAAAACACAATTCAACCCCCCCCTTCTTGTGTTTTTCTCACCTTCAATTGGTATCTAGAGCCTTGGTCTGTTGTGTAACACTTAACCGTGCAACAGTCAAAGATCTGAGAAAAACATGTCTACTCCTCCTCCTTCTGGTTCTGATGATACTAGCTATAAACATGTCTCACATGATTATAGTGACAGTAAGAAATCCAGTGTTGGAAAGATTCCAAAATTCAATGGAGATGCTGAAGAGTTCTCTTGGTGGAAGACCAACTTTTACAGTTACATCATGAGCCTGGATGAAGAATTATGGGATATTCTGGAAGATGGTGTTGGTGATTTAGTCCTTGATGAAGAAGGAGCTGCTGTGGATAGAAAGAAACATACTCCAGAACTGAGGAAACTTTACAAGAAGCATCATATTATCAGAGGAGCCCTTGTCACTGCCATACCCAAAGCAGAATACATGAAGATGAGTAACAAATCCACTGCTAAAGCTATGTTTGCTTCTCTCTGTTCAAATTATGAAGGGAGCAAGAAGGTCAAAGAGGCAAAGGCTCTCCTGCTCGTACATCAGTATGAGTTATTCAAGATGAAGGATGATGAAACTATTGAGGAAATGTACTCAAGGTTTCAAACCTTAGTTTCTGGGCTACAGATTCTAAAGAAGAGCTATGTTGCTTCTGATCATGTAAGCAAGATACTCAGAAGCTTACCTGCCAGATGGAGACCAAAAGTGACTGCCATTGAGGAAGCTAAAGATTTAAACACTTTAAGTGTCGAAGATCTTGTTAGTTCTCTCAAAGTTCATGAGTTAAGTCTTAATGAACATGAGTCTACTAAGAAGAGTAAATCAATAGCTCTTCCATCCAAAGGCAAGTCATCAAAAGCTCTCAAAGTGGTTGAATCTGAAGAGGAAGAACAGTCAAGTTCAGATTCTGAACCAGATGCTGCTGAAATGGCCATGCTCTCAAACAGACTTCAATATCTGGCCAAGAAGAATAGAAAGTTTCTCTCCAGAAGAGGTAACTCCAGAAGCTCAAAGAAAGAAGATCAGAAGGGATGCTTCAACTGTAAGAAGCCTGGACACTTCATTGCTGAATGCCCTGATCTTCAAAGAGAAAAGTCAAAGGACAAGTCAAAGAGGTCTACATTCAAACCAAGCAAATTCAAGAAGCAGAGTTTAATGGCAACCTGGGATGATTTGGGTAGTGAATCTGGATCTGATAAAGAGGAAGCTGATGAAGATGCAAAGGTAGCTGTTGGGTTGGTAGCAACAGCAACTTCAGAAGCTGGATCAGATTCAGACTCAGAAGATGAAAACGAGGTATATTCCAAAATTCCCAGAGATGAACTTGTTGAGTCACTTAAAGAACTTCTTACACATTATGAAGTAAGAACCAATGAGTTGAAGGATTTAAAAGAAAAATATGCTGATTTGGTACAACAGCAAAAATCAACTCTATTGGATCTGAAAGCTTCTGAACAAGGACTTAGGGGCTTTGACTTCATGTGTAAAACATATGAAGATCAGCTCAGGTTCTTATGTCAGAAGCTACAAGAAAAGTGTAATGAAAAACCTTTAAGTAACCATGAAATTGCTCTTGAAGATTTTATTATATCTGGCATTGACAGAAGCAGAGTAGCTTCTATGATTTATAGCATTTACAAGAACAATGGCAGAGGAATTGGTTTTCCAGAAGTGAAACTTGAGAAAACCGATCTAAAATCTTGTTGTGAATGCATCAAGGAAGGTCTGAAAACATTCTTTGTACCAGAAGGGGCTGAGTTGGAAACTGTTGTTCAATCAGAACCTGAAACTTCTAGTTCTAAGGCTAAGATTACCTCAAAGCCAAAGAACTCTAAGTCAAAGGCTATGATCAAATCTGATTCCAAGACTTCAAAGGTTAGGATCCTGAAAAGATCAGAACCTATTCCTCAGAGTCTGGTGAAACCAAAATCTGGGGTTCTGAAGTCTAAGTTTCAGAAGAAGACAGTTACTGCTTCTGAAGTACCAAAACCTAAGGTGATGGTTAATCAGAAGCAACTCAACTCACAACACAAGGTACAAGAAGTGAAGAGTAAAGCCTTAAGTACTAACCTTCCAGGACCCATAGAACAATGGGTACCTAAATCTAAAAATGTCAATGATGCAGGTATGTCTAAGAGCAGTGCCAAAGCAAAGATCATGGTACCTAGACAGCGGTTGCTCAAGACACATGACAGGAGACAAGTCCATGTTCCTCAGCCTAACAATGAAAGAGGGAGGAAATGTGAAATTTGGAGGCAACCAGTCAGGCAAGATCATAGGTACAGGAACTATTGGTAATTCCTCTACCTCAATTAATAATGTATGGTTGGTAGATGGTCTTGAACATAACCTTTTGAGCATTAGTCAATTTTGTGATAATGGTTATGATGTGCTTTTTGAAAAACCCAACTGTACAGTAATCAACAAGGAAGACAAATCCATTGTGTTCAAGGGAAAGAGAGTTGACAATGTCTATAAAATCAATTTTTCTGAACTGACTGATCAGAAGGTGATTTGCCTACTATCAGTGAATGATAAGAAATGGATGTGGCACAGAAGGTTGGGACATGCTAACTAGAGGTTAATCTCTAAGCTTAGTAAGTTACAACTTGTGAAAGGGCTACCAGACATTGACTATCATTCAGATGCACTCTGTGGTGCATGTCAGAGAGGGAAAATTGTGAAATCATCTTTTAAAACCAAAGACATTGTTTCAACCTCAAGACCTTTAGAATTACTCCATATTGATTTATTTGGACCAGTGAGTACTGCATCCTTATATGGAAGTAAATACGGATTAGTCATTGTTGATGATTACTGCAGATGGACTTGGGTGAAATTCATAAAGAGTAAAGATGTTGCGTGTGATGTATTCAGTAGTTTCTGCACTCAAATTCAATCTGAAAAAGAATCAAAAATTTTGAAAGTCAGAAGTGATCATGGTGGAGAATTTGAAAATGAGCCATTTGAAGCTTTTTGTGAAAAACATGGAATTTTCCATGAATTCTCTTCTCCTAGAACACCACAACAAAATGGGGTTGTAGAGAGAAAGAATAGAACTTTACAAGAAATGGCCAGAACCATGATTCATGAAAACAATTTACCAAAACATTTTTGGGCAGAAGCAGTGAATACAGCATGCTATGTTCAAAACAGGATCTATATCAGACCTATTTTGGAGAAAACAGCATATGAACTCTTTAAAGGAAGAAAACCCAATATCTCTTACTTTCATCAATTTGGATGTACATGTTACATTCTGAACAACAAGCTCTACCTAAAGAAATTTGATGCCAAGGCCCAAAGAGGAATCTTTTTAGGTTACTCTGAAAGGTCAAAGGCATACAGAGTGTATAATTCAGAAACACTCTGTGTTGAAGAATCTATGCACGTTAAATTTGATGACAAGGAGCTTGAAGATAAAACTTCAAAGCAAGGTGAAAGTTTTGCAGAGATACAGGTTCCTGAAGCTACTCCAGAACCTGATCAGATAGCTGAGTCTGAAGATAGTCCAGAAGCTGAACCCACATCAGAAGCGCAAGATGAAGCTGCTTCTGATGAAGCACAAGATGGCTCACATCAAGAAGATCCTCCCAGAAACACATTCAAACACAAGTCTTCACATCCTGAGGAGCTAATCATTGGAAACAAAGATAGTCCAAGAAGAACTAGATCACATTTCAGACAAGTAGAGTCAATGATTGGACTAATCTCAATGATTGAACCTACAACAGTTGATGAAGCACTTTCAGATGATGGATGGATCCTAGCTATGCAAGAAGAGTTGAATCAATTTCAAAGAAATGATGTGTGGGATATGGTACCCAAACCTCAGCACAAGAACATTATTGGAACAAAATGGGTATTCAGAAACAAGCTGAATGAGCAAGGTGAAGTAACAAGAAACAAAGCCAGGCTTGTTGCACAAGGGTATAGTCAACAAGAAGGCATTGATTACACTGAAACATTTGCTCCAGTTGCAAGATTGGAAGCAATCAGGTTACTTCTTTCCTATGCAGTTAATCATGGCATAATATTATATCAAATGGATGTCAAGAGTGCATTTCTAAATGGTGTCATAGAAGAAGAAGTGTATGTCAAACAACCTCCTGGATTTGAGGATATTAAATATCCTGACCATGTTTTTAAACTGAAGAAATCACTATATGGCTTGAAACAAGCTCCCAGAGCTTGGTATGATAGACTAAGTAATTTCTTAATCAAGAATGATTTTAAAAGAGGACAGGTTGATACTACACTCTTCAGAAGGACCCTTGGGAAAGATATTCTTGTTGTGCAAATATATGTTGATGATATAATATTTGGTTCTACTAATGCATCTCTTTGCAAGGAATTTTCTGAGTTAATGCAGGATGAATTTGAAATGAGCATGATGGGAGAACTGAAGTTCTTCCTTGGCATTCAAATCAATCAATGCAAAGATGGAGTCTATGTTCATCAATCAAAGTACACAAAGGAGCTTCTGAAGAAGTTCAAACTTGAAGATTGTAAAGTGATGAACACTCCAATGCATCCTACGTGCACCTTAAGCAAAGAAGATGAAGGAGCTAAAGTGGATCAGAAGCTGTATAGAGGTATGATTGGTTCTTTGTTATACCTCACTGCATCTAGGCCAGATATTTTATTCAGTGTATGCTTGTGTGCAAGATTCCAATCAGATCCTAGAGAATCTCATATGACCGCTGTCAAGAGAATTTTCAGGTATTTGAAAGGAACAACTAATCTTGGACTCCTTTATAGGAAATCCTTAGATTATAAGCTAATTGGATTCTGTGATGCTGATTATGCTGGTGATAGGATTGAAAGAAAGTCAACCAGTGGCAATTGTCAATTTCTGGGTGATAATCTTATATCCTGGGCTAGCAAAAGACAAACAACTATTGATATGTCTACAGCAGAAGCAGAATACATTTCAGCTGCAAGTTGTTGTACACAACTACTTTGGATGAAACATCAGTTGGAAGATTATCAGATAACTGCTAACAGTATTCCCATTTATTGTGATAATACTGCTGCTATTTGTTTGTCTAAAAATCCAATTTTGCATTCAAGAGCTAAGCACATTGAAATCAAACACCATTTTATCAGAGATTATGTTCAAAAAGGAATTTTAGATATACAATTCATTGATACTGAAAATCAATGGGCTGATATATTTACTAAGCCTTTAACTGTTGAAAGATTTGATTTTATAAAGAAAAATTTGAACATGCATTACGTGTCTGATTAGATGTTTGCTTGCTCCTGAATAGGATTTTTGGTTCTGAAGTTAGTTCAGAAGCAGTAGTCCATCAGAAGCTCTTTATTGAGATTCTGAGGAAAACTCGCTTCTGATGATGACGTTAGCATCTGAAGTCCAGAAGTTGGATTTATTGCTTCTGAATAGTTGAATTAGTGGAAACGTTGGGAGTTACTTTTTAAAAGTAACTTCTGGCCCACTAACTTGGTAGTTACTCTGTGAACTTCTTACGTGGCCTGTATGTGTTGGTGTATAACTAAAAGGGCAATGATGATTTAATAGCTTTGAAAGTACTTTTCACGCGCCCCCAATTTTGTCATTAATATTATGTTTGTTTGTCTCTTTTGAATTGCAATCGTTTTTAACACTTTGTCAATTCACACACTACTCACACACAACAAACACATTTTGCTCTCAAACCTCTTGCGAAGTAAGCGCAAAAACCTTAGAACCCTAAATTCTCTAAATCTTCTTCAATCATCATCAAATGGCATCATCAAGCTCGCAACGAGAAGTTTCAGTATCTACTTCACGGATGGTCCCTGTATATGACTACAAAGGAAGAAGCATGAAATTGGAAGAATGGAAACTACAGGTTCAAATAGAAAATCCGGTGGATTTTGAATCACTCGCCTTCCATGAGTGTTGGATCAGAAGCTACTATGAAAAGCAGGAACTTATGCATTACTTCAAGATGTTGAATGGACCAACATACGAAGCATTGGTAAGCCACTTCTGGGTGAGGGCTAAGGTTTATGACAAAGCTGCATCTATAACTGAAGAAAGTCAAATGGTGTTGATTTATCCCGAACTGGAAGGGAAGACCAGAGAAGAAATGGGACTTGAGCCATTTACAGGTATTGAAATCAGGTCAAGTATTTGTGGTATTCCAGTAAGAATTGCGGAATGGCAGATAGAAGCAGTACTCTGTAGAGAGGCCTCTGGAAAATACTCTGGAATTGATCTCTCAAGTACAGCTGAAGAACGCCTCTGGAAAGAGAAAGTAAACTTGGCCCTGTACAACTCAACGCAAGCAGGAAAGTATGCTGATCTAAGCATGGATAAGAAGCTGCTTTTGAAGATTCAGAATGAGGACTTACTTCCATGTGGTGGAAGTGAGAAACCTAATTTGGCACAGAAGGTCTTTCTTCAACACTTCATTAAGTAGGAGAAAGTGAACGTGCCAAAATATATGTTCAAATACTTGATAGAGTGTCTGAAACAGAGTCAGCTGCAGAATAGAACCTGGGTACCTTATGGAAGACTCTTGTCAGAAATATTCTATCAAGGAGGAGTCTTGGACAAGCTAAGCAGTGCTGAAGTCTTCACAGATGAGCTGCTTGATACTAAAACTGGAAAGTTCATTAATGCACAAACCCTCAAGAATATGAAGTTGATCCCTGCTGTCACCAAGCTTCATACAGATTTGAGTGAATCACTTGTTAAGTCTGATCTTATGAAGGACTTTCCACCCATCTGCAAGAAGGATCCCATTGAAGTGCAGATGTACTATATCAAGGAACATTTTGAAGCAACCAATGAGAGAATCAGATTGGAAGATATTCTAGAGGAAATGTATGGTGGTGCTCTGCCACGAGCCAGAGGCAGAAAGTCAAAAAGGAAGATGACTGCAGAGCAATATCTAGAGGTTGAACAATCTGCTAAGAAGGCAAAAGATGCTGTTGACAAACTCAAGATTGGTGGTTCATCAGTACCATCATTGAAGAAGCTATTGAAGACATGGATTCCAGGATGATCATGGATGTTGGCATTACTCTTGATCAACCTGCAATACCAAAGAAGAAAAGGAAGCAAGCAGTAAGGAGGACCAAGAACTTTCCTCATGTTTCTAAGAAGACTGAAGCTGCTACTAATGTGTCAGAAGCTATTGGAAAAGCTATGGAGATTGCTTCTGAGCTTCAAGAGAGGGTAATAACAGAAGCATCACAACTTCTTAAAATTCCTGACACTGCTAAAGATGACTGCTCAGAACCCTCTACTACAGGTAATATTTTCACACACTCAGAACCTGTAGTACATGAGATATCCAGTGACTCTCCTTAACCTTCTTCAAAATCCTCATCATCATCTTCAGATTCTGATGATGATATACCCATAGCTCAACTTGTTAGAAAACCAGTAAAACGCCAGTCAACATCAACCAATACCAACACAAAGCCATCTCAGTCAAACACTTATGAACCAGTTGGTCATATAATCAATGAGAAGTTGACTGAATTGGCTGTGCAGAGAGATAGAGTCATCAATAATATCTTTCGCCTTAACCCTCAACCTCTTAATATTCAACCCCTCAACATGATTGTACCAGAAAATGTTGAGACAACCTCAGAGAAAGCCTCTGAGACAACTCCAGAAGCAGCTGCTTCTGATAAAGTTGTTTCAGAAGACCCCCCACAACAAACACCTTTACCAGAAAAAGCCTCTTCACCCTCTACAACTTCATCACCCCCAATTGTTCCTGAACCATCTGTTCCTGAACAACCAACTCCTCAAAAGACCGTTCCGGAACATTCTGTTCCTGAACAACTAGTTACTAAACCCACTTCTGAACCTGAACCTGAAACTGCCGCTCCTGAACACATTATTCCTGAGCTAACCTCTGCTTCCATATCTTCTTCACCAGTTCATGTCATCAAGCTCATCCACCATACTGGTGTATGTGATATGGACACAGATTCTGAGGATGATCAGTATGATCATGCCTCTGATATGGTAGTTGACCCCACTCCTGACCAACCATCAACCAGCCAATCATCAACTACAAATGACCAATCATCATCAAACCTACCAATTATTCCCCTAGCCCCTCCAAAACCCTCTAAACAACCTTCACCTCCCACCATATACCTGGATTCTCAAGTTCTAAAGGATGTGTGGGAAGATATTGCTTCTGAAGTTCTCAGACTGATAGCAAGTAGAAATGACTTGGGTCATACAATAAGCTATCAGAAGCAATGGAGAAGGATCAAGGAAAGGGTCATCAACCTGATTTCAGCTTTGCATGATTCCTGCATTGAGGCTCAAGAGCAAGCCAAGCAGAAGCTGGAAGATTGGTTGAATGGCATTGAAGAGAATGATGGAGATGTAGAAGTTCTTGGTACTTGGGTGAAGAATCCACTCAGTATCAGAGGCAGAGAACCTGATGAATTCCTACCTAAGGAGCTGAATCTGATCATTCCTTCTGAGATCCTAGAGAAGATCGATGCACCAAACCTGGCTCTAGCTCAGGAGAACAAGGTGCTCAAAGAAGAAAATGACAGGCTTGAAACAGAGCTACTAGAACAGAAGCTGAAGATATCACAGTTGGAAGCTGACATGCAAGAAGCCAAGATCAGAGAAGACAACTACAGAAAAGTTATGGACAAGAAGTATGTTGATGTTCAAGAGCTTCTGAAGAAGATTTTAGAGAAATAAGCCAAACCCTTTGTTGCACACTTTTAGCTTATTTTTCTGTCTTTTTAGGCTTTTGATATTCTTTGTTCATTTCTGCTTCTGAATTAGTTCTTTTTGCTTCTGATATTAGATGCTTCTGAATTCTTCCTGCTTCTGAATATCTTTAACTGTTTATACCTTGACTGTTTATTTATTCCTTGAAGATGGTTAAAATGCTTTAAATTTATTTGAATTATGCTCTGAACCTTTAATCTTGAGTTTTTCTCATCTCTTCTTTTTGTTTATGTCTTTTTGGTAATGACAAAAGGGGGAGTATATGTGATAGTATTTAAAGGCTCTGAGCCCCATTAATTAATGTTTGAAAATTTTGAAAATTTCTATCCTTTTTATCGGTGTATCAAAAAGGGGGAGTATCAAATTTCAAATAACAATTAATTGAACCATTCTTCTTATCTATAAGTCAATTCTTTCAATTTTTTATAGCTCTGATATTATTGTGCGAAAAATGAATTTAATTAACCTGGATAGAACTTAGGGGGAGCTTACAAACCTCACCTTAAAGACTATCAGACTCAGGGGGAGTTAGAGCTTACAAACCTCAGACTCTGAGCTTACAAACCTCAGAACCCCAAGGTCAACTTGTTAATTAGATTAACAACAATTGATCAATTTTTAAATACTATTGTTTGTCATCATCAAAAAGGGGGAGATTGTTGGAACAAAATGTGTTTAACAATGAACCTTAAAGAGTTTTGATGATAACAAGGTATTAAAAATTGTAAATTGGCCTAGCTAATATTTGTTCAAGTGTACAGGACCACAGTTAAAAAGTTACATCATTGATTGGTTCTGAATGAGCAAATAAAGAGCAAAAGAAAATGAAGCTTAGATGATTCTGAAGGCAAAGCGCTCCTGAAGTCAAGCTGCTCCTGAAGAAATAGCGCTCCTGAAGAAAGGCTGCTCCTGAAGAATAGTGCTTCTGAAGACAAGAGGTCCAGAAGCCACATCATCAGAAGCTGAAGAAGCTGCACCATCAGAAGCTGCAGAAGCTGCCTCATCAGAAGCTGCCTCATCAGAAGTCATTTCACCAGAAGCTGAAGATCAACTGGATTTGCAAAACATTCAAAGATTGAAGAATCTACATTGCAAAAGCTGTCTATTGGTTTCGAAAACACAGCAGAAAATCAGTGGAACATTGCAACGGTCATTTCAAAGGTGTTTGAAGGCATGTGCTTGCAATTTGGACGAAAGCGTTGACATTGTACTATTGTACGAATTGTACAACCACGTTCTCCACTACTCTGTTTTGTGTCCACGCTACAAGACAAGAAAAGAGCTCCAGAATACGGTCTCGCCTGCATATATGTTCCTTTGGATAAGGAATGGATTTCAAATTGGTTCTTCATAGGACAACAACCAAATCAGGCAAAAGATCATTGGTGAAAGATCAAGCTTCAACAACGACTCTTTGGTGTGCTGGCAATTTCACAACGTCTCTTTCACACCTCTATATAAAGGAGTGAAGACCTAAAGATTTGGTAATGCAAGAACGCTGAACGAAAGACTCATAACATTTTTACAAGTGCCAAATCTCTGCTGAAATTGTTCTGCATTCACTTAGAATTTCTGTTTCTCAAAGTCATATCTTAGAAATTCTTAAGTCCATTGAGTCTGTATCTGATTTGTATTGTGAGCACCTCTGATTGTATATCAAGTGTTCAACCTTAAACAATTTTCTGTGTAATTTTGTTTAGTTAGGAAGTCTCTTGCAGTTGTGCTTGAGCAGGAAGTCTCTTGATTGTGTTCTTGAGCAAAGGAAGTCTCTAGCTTGTGTGCTTGAGCAAAGGAAGTCTCTTGCTTGTGTGCTTGAGCATTTGTAATCAGATATTACTCATAGTGAAATCTCCTTGGAAGTGCAAGGGGGACTGGACTACTTCCGGATTGTGGAAGGAACCAGTATAATTGCTTTGTGTCGTTCTTCTTCTCTCTCTGTTTTATTCCGCTGCATTTAGATTCTGATTATCACTTCAGAAGCTGTCTCACTTAGCTTCTGATCAGTGTGTTCAGTTTTTTATTAGGAGAAACGAAGAATTTTTCAAAACACAATTCAACCCCCCCTTCTTGTGTTTTTCTCACCTTCACTTCCGACTGCGTCAATTGGTATCAGAGTCTGGTTTCTCATGTTCTTTTCCTAACGTGACCAGTCATGGGAGATCAACCGATGACGAAAAACGAGGCCACCAAAGCTCTGTCAGATCATATGGCGGCGTTGACAGTTAAGGTTGACAACATCAACAACAGCAACAAAAATCAAAACAGGAGATGTGGATCAATTAGGGTTCCACGTGGTAGAAACAATCGAATTATTGAGGAATGAGGATTCAAGTTCTTCAAAGGTGGAGAAAATTGATTTCGAAGAGAAAATGTTGAATCACGAAAAGAAGCTGCAGATTTTACAAGAAGACCAATTCAGCTAAATCAATTGAAAAGGATAAAGCAAGAAGTAAGGCAGCTATGGAAACAATCGACGTGGATCACTTTATTGAAGAAAATTATATATCCACTGTGAGTTATAAAGCAAGAAGTAAGGTAGCTATGGAAAGTGGAAACAATTTATGTGGATCACTTTATTGAAAAAAAATCATATATCTACTTTGAATTACCATGTGGTGGTATCCGCAGGACCAAAGGGTTGAAAATCTCAACAAGTTCAAAAGTAACAGCGAAGATTTCCCTACATTAGTATGCGCGGACCTGGCCGCTAGAGGTAAAACTGCTCGTATGGATACAAAGGGAAAATAACAAGTTTAGTTACTAAAAAGGACTGTAACTTGGCAACCAAAATAGAGGAGGCAATAAAAAAGAAGGAGAATTTGGAGGCTATCACACAAGAAAGTGTCCGAATAGAGACAACTAGGATGGAATATTCAATGCCTCACACTTATTGGGTTACTTATTTTTCTTATGTTGGATTAATTTATGGTGTTGGGAGGCATGGGATCGTGTATGTGTGGGATATTCGCGGTGTAAGAGCATCTGTTACATTCCTTCAATGGCATAATGGCAACTGCTATATTTTTCAAAGCAAACCATCTTTGCATTTCACTCAATGGGATCTTGGAGGGTGGTCTCTTATTCTTTGGAGGAATCAACATGCATGGGAAGCTCTTTATCAGAATGGGAACTCGAGGTCGAGTTCTTCATAGGTGGAGGAGAATGATGTAAGAGTTTTCGTAGTAACTTTTATTTCAGCATAATTTTATTATTTGTTTGTTTAGTTTTCAGCTTGTTATTTTCGGCCCATTATGGTTTTGTTATTTCCCTATTTAAGTTTTAACAGTTGTAGCCTAAGAGACAACTTTCATTAATTCAATAATATTTGAGAGCGCTTTTTTCTCAATTTATAGTGGATTCCGGAACACTATTTTCGCAAGTATGTCGTTTGCAAACTTGTTTCTATTCAACCTAGGTTTAGCGTTTGCTAGCCTACGCTTTTGACTGCATCATCAATGATTATTTCTTCGTCAGAACCAAAAGTCAAAATTTCTTTCGAGCAATGCCGCAATGGGTAAAACATGGTCATTTTTCACGAACAATAGCTAAGAGACCTCGTACTACTACGCTCCAAAATGAGAAACAAAGTAATTCTTTATAATTGTGTTTTAAAAGAAATGGTTTTCATTATGGATAATAATAAGGGAGCTTCTACGGTGCAGTCATGAAACTAACTTTTTTGAAAAAGTAAATTTTGATCTTAATGTTTGATTCATTTTTAAATTCATTTTTAAAATTGTTGATTACTGATTAATGATCAATAGTAATTCATCTAGTAATGCTTGCAACATCTTGGACTTACAGGTACTATTTTATCGTTGGAATCTTTAACATGCAAACAGAGTTGATGATATTATGTGATAGTCTTAAGTGTTACACTTTGTGGGCTGTTACGCTTAAAACAAGGTAGGATAAAATTAGATTAAGTGTAGTCTTGTTAATCTGATGAATTGATGATACTATGAGGACTGAACTTTTGATGTCATTGTACAAACAGTGGGGTGTTACTCACTACATTTTTGATGTTATAGTGTTAACTTCACCAGAAAAGTCATTCTCATGACTTCACCATAGAATTTTCCTAATAAACACACAATAGCTTCAAGTTTTAAATTGTTGATCAATATAACATTTTGCGTAAAACAAATCAGTAAAAAATTGATTTACCTGATTTAGAATTTTTTTTTTCCACGTAAGGTTAAAAGAACCTCCCTATTTCATTATTATTTTTGGGTACATTTAATTAAGAATTCACCCTATTCTTTTTATTACTCCCTCCGTTTCAAAATGAGTGTCGTTTTAGGTGTTTACACACATATTAAGAAATGCAATGATTAAAAGAAAGAGAATGATTATTTTACCAAATTATCCTTATTAACTATTGGTTAGTTTTAAAAGTAATACTTTGGAAGTAGTGTGCATAGTATTAATTGGAGGGTACAATTGAAAAGAAAAAGTTATTATTGCATTGGAAACTGAAAGTGACACTCATTTTGAAACAATTTTTTTTGGCTAAAGCGACACTCATTTTAAAACGGAGGGAGTAGTACTTAGTTAGTAATAAAACAATAAACACAAAGTGGACAATTAACTCAGTTGACCTAGCAGAAGAAGTTAGACACTCTCTTTCCTTTCAAAAAAAAAAAGTTAAACTCTTTCAATGTGACCAACGTTCCACTCCAGTAGAGTGAATGAGAAATGTAAAAAAAAAAAAAACTTTTATTATAACTTTTTCCATTTCCCTTCCAACTATTTATGTTCATAAACAAGTTGTTTTAACTTTAAGGTGTTGAAGTCAAATGCAGCTCAAGGAATGGCACAATTTCAGACAAGTTGAAGTGGGAAACAAGTTGTGACAGAATAGAATCATGTAATGTTAGTATATATGTACAATTTGTTACTCTAAACAAGGGTTTTGTAATTTATCCACTGAAAGTAAGTTATAGACACATACATTGTGGGAAACAGAAACACAAAAACCGAAGGATGCAAACAAATTTACCAAACCAAAAAATTCTGTTAAAAAGTTGAATGCACATCTAACCTTAATCATTCTATAATGTCAACGTTTGATGATGCTGAGCTTTGAAGCAAAAAGCCCACTATTGCATCAGTTATGGATGCGCATCGGTGCACCTTTACTTTGAGTGACTTCAAGTCACATAAACTGAACTTCGAATTTGGTACCTTGCTCTGATGTCAAAATGGCTTAGAAACCAAGAGAGAATTCAATCTCTAATTTTTAAGTGCGAAACTCACAATTTTATATATTTCAATGATTAGAAATGAGAATACATGCAGGAAGTGGCCTTATTTGTAGCAATCCTAATTAAAGGCCATATTGCAGCTAAAATAGTATCAATAACTAATCCATCAGTTAAAACATAATCTTGTAGATATTTAAAATGTCAAACATAATGGCTTAGAGTCAATAATAGGGTGGTGCAAGGGACACTAGCATACTAGGGTGGTCGCCATATTATGCCATGTTATGTTGTCTAATATGTATCATTTTAGGAACCAGAATTTTAGAGTCCATTTGTTTAATCAGGAGGAAAGAATTACTACATCTTTCACAAAATAGCCAAGATTAAATGCACAAATAAATTTATTGCAAGAGATTCACATAGATAATCTAGTGTCCCTAGCTAAAAAATGTAGATAATCTAGTGGATGATCCAGATGTAATTGAGAAACTCTTTGTTAACTTTTCTGAAGGCATTTTTAATAATAGGAACAATTGTATAGACAATGTATTATTGATGATTACATTCCTAACATTGTTGACAACATTATGAACGCAATGCTTATTAATCTCCCTTCCCTATTTGTGAAGAAGTCAATCAAGCAATTTTTTACATGAATAGAAAGGAGCACCAATTTCAAATGGTTTGGGAGCCTTATTCTTTGAGAGATATGGGGAGACATTGTGAGAACTAATGTCTTCAATGCAGTTTCTCACTTCTTCAAAATTGATAGGTTACTTCCTAACTATAATTGCAACAATGTGCGTTTGATTCCTAAAAGTCTTCAAGCCACTAATATGGAACATTGTTGTAGACCTATAACCTTGACAAAATTCAAATTCAATATTCTCACACAATTGTTAGCCTATAATAGACTTGCTTATATCATACCTAAAAGTATATATACTCACCAGAGGGGATTTAACATTCGGAAGGCCTTTGACACATCAGATTGGAAATTTCTACTTGTTGAATTGCTTCAGTTTTAATGATAAATTTTGCAACTAGATTGGTACTATTTTGCATACCTCTAGGTTATTAATACTGTTTTTTTTTTTTGTATTGTTTTGAAGAAGGTGAATTAGCTCACCCAAATTTACATCGGGGAGAATCGAATCAGAGACCTTGGAGAGAAGTACACTCCCAAATCTCAAACAAATACTATCAGACCAACCCAAGTGGGTGGTTTTTAATACCAGTTAAAGGTAAATTTGCTAGTTTTTTTCCCTGTTAAAGCGGGGTTAAGAAAGGTGATCCCTTTTCCCATCTTAAGCTAGTGGAAGATGGTGAGATTTTTTGATTAGAGGTCGTAGAGGTTCCTTAGTCCCCTCTCAAGTGATGTATGCATATGATTTAATGATTTTCTGTAAAGTTACACTTGCTAACATGAATATTTTCAAGAATTGTTTTAATATATATATGCTCAAGCACCATGGAAAATTATTAATCTAAACAAGTCTACTTTTTACACAAGCTCTTTTTCTCAAAGATGGGAGCATTTGATTGAAAATTTGTTGGGTTTCTCTCTAGATTCTATAGAAGCTTCTTAGAATATCATATGCGTTTTCTAATTAATTATTTAATCCTATGTATAAAAGAACTTATGTCATACGTACTATCCAGACACACAATTTTAACAAATGTCTCACAATCTTTATGATCCAACGATTAAATAAGAAAATAAATCGATCCTACATACATTTTACTTATGCATAAATATAGTCTCATACCAACGGTACATTATATCCGTAGATAATTTTACGATGGTCAAAAATATTTTTTTTTTCCTTTACTGTCACGAAAGGTTGAAAATGTTATGATTTTTTTTTTTTAAGAAAAAAGTACACCCAGAAAGTTAGTTAAATAAAATTAAATCTTATATTATCAAGTTGAGTATTTGAACTTCTTTCTGGGTGTGAAACGGACAAAAACAACAGACTGATATACTCTAAGAGACATTTATTGTTATAATTTTATGAAGGGTTTTTAAAATTTTAAAAATGCCTAAACTATTTAATTATTTTTATGAGAGCATAAATTTTAATACACTATAAATATATCATAACTTATACTATTTTTTAGATGCAAAGAGTGAAAAGAATATGACTGAAAGTCTGAAGTTTGTTTACGTTTTGATTTTATTTATTTCAATATTTAATGCCATAATAGTATGTGATTTTGCTTTTTTACCAACTTCTCGAAATTGTATAACAGATAAAGATTGTCGACAAGTGAGAAATTATATTGCTAGGTGTCGTAAAGGCCAGTGCCTACAGAGCCCAGTTAGATGAATGAGTTTCTGCTCTAGCAAAAGAATCATAGATTATACTTTATGATTGAATATTCGAGGAGTTGTCATTGGTTTTTATGCATGCACCAAATATTGTATTTTCTTTTTTCTTTTTCCAATTTTATGTACCTTGAAGTTATAATTTTGTACTCTAAGATGTTGGCAACAAAATGCAATAAAGCGGAAAATTGTTTTATTTATAATGTATCCTTATCTATAGTATATTTGACGATATCAACATGGCCTAAATTTCAGATATATCACAGTATTTTTACAACTCCACCACCTAAGAGAATCACTTTAATAATTAATAGTTAAAAATTAATTTTTACCTTACTCTTTTTTTTGGTGTGTGTGTATATATATATATATATATATATATATATATATATATATATATATATATGAGGGATATATTGACTACAAAAGTAATAATCACTTGATCTCATCTAACTAATCATTCACACAATATTAATTATGATTATGATTTCCTTCTTTTAACTCAAAAAATATTATTAATCATGTGAGGAGATTTTTAGTCCAACCTCCTCATTTTTCAACGCCTAACCTTACAATAGTGTACTGTTACCACCAATTGACAAATTAAATCATGTCTAAAAACATCTTCAATAAAAAAAACCATAACAAAATTAAATCTATGGCTTTTCAACTTCACGATTGAAATATACAAAAGATACTTCTAACTTTTTTTTGGTCAAGTAAATTTTTGTTTTCCAAACAATGGTTGTTAATTTTTGTAGTTTATTTTATCAATTTTTTTTTGGTAGTTTATTAAACTGCATAATTCTTTACAGTTTTACTCTCTTATGGGGCTGCATGACTCAGTCTGCTCTCTTTATTCAATTTCCATGTATTTTCTCAATTGTATGTTGTCTTACATTCATAGTCTCATCATTCAACTTACTTACGACTTCTTCTAAAAGATATGATTGAGAACTAAAGTTGTTTTAATTTTTAAAATAATGGATGAACAAACACAATCAGTACGAGGAAGAACTAATAACAAAAATATTGTATAATTTAGTTGTTAATTCATACAACCATAAAACTTATTTAAGCCAACATCCATTTCCCAATCATACAAATCAAAACGAATAGAAGTAGATAGAACGAACAAAAATAATTTGATGCTAATTCAAGTTCTATATTTGCCAATTGCTAATGAGAATTGAGGATTGAGCGGTTCTATTTGAAATTCTGGCACGCTATTAATATAATGTTCTATGCAAAGTTTCAACACCGAGAATGTTTAGATTAATGTTTAAACTTTTAAATAGCGAAAAACAACCAGAACAAGGTAAAAGAAAATGACAGAAACGTAAAAGGCACAAGTTAGTTGATAACCCAGTTCGGTGACAAACACAGCTACTCTAGGGCTAGCAAGTCAGGAAGGAAATCCACTAGTGTAATCCTTATTCTAAGTTCTCAGCAAACTCCATGTTTACAACTTAAGACCTAGGATCTACCCGTACTGACTTCAACCTAGGAACTCCTAGATCTGAGATCTCATCTCAGTTCCACTCAATCACACACCTTGTGATTATATGATTGTTTGCCTGTGTTTTCGGCAAACTACAGGCTAGTTATGATTATTACAAGCGAGATCGAACTAGAGATCTCAGGAGCATGTTGTGCAAACAAAAGCAATATAAAGTAAAAAAGAAAAGATAAAGGCTTTAATCACGTAAACTTAAAGGAAAGGTAAAATGCATTGCATTAAAATAAAGGTGGTCTACAAATCAGTTTACATACATTGTGTATAACTTGTTTCCCTAGACATCGGTAGTTTGAGTGTTGTAGAATTCTATAAATGATTTGCGACTCATTTTTCGGCTTGGAAACACTTATTTATACTAAAATAACTAACTGGTGAACCAGTAATCCCATGACCAGCACTTCCTCCATCTTGGGCAACCGTTTGCCCCACATTTCCACTAAGGAAACCGTTTCCAAGCTTGAAATCGTGCTTTCCCGCCTTCATTGCTTAGCTTCGACACGATCTTCCTTCGGCTTTGTTCTATAGAACTTCAAATTACGTGCGCTAGCTTGTTATCTTCTTGAAATCCTCAACTTGAGATGAGAAAGCCTTCGATTCCTGCAAATTTAAAGGTCAAACAAATGTTGACCATATTAAATGATCCTGTTGAATTTACAGGCTAACAAAATGCCCCCAAAAATGTCATTTTCGACGATATGACTCTAGAGAGGAGAACATTGGCATTTTTTAATAATGTTATTTTGAAAAGAATGACGTCACCCCACTCATTATACTTCAAACATGATCTTTTCAGTTTCTTTTCCCTTGATCATTTTAAACTTTGAGTGGTTCACGTTTCTTCACTTGGAAACCGCCTAGAAAATTTTTTATGACCCTAAGGTGCCATTTTGCATTGATCGAACTCTTCATATTCACTTCCTTTGCAACTTCATATCCTCATAATTGCTTTGCCTTTCTCTACAAGATTTCCAAGGTTAAAAGGAGTGCTAAAGTTCGATCTATGGTTAAAAGGTTGAGACGTTGAATAGGTCTAAGGAGTGCTAAAGTTCGATCTATGTTAACCACGTTTGATTGGATATACTTAATATGAAGTATCATAATTCAAATATTTCGTCGTTTTCCACCGACTATTGCAAAGTAGCAGGTTATTCCTTTTTTTTTTTTTTGTTAATCCTCTAGTTCTTAAATGAAAAGGAGCTTGACAATCTAAAGTTCTACCACAGCGTACGTAAAATTGAACCAAGAATTATTCCACTAAAAAACATATACAAACTTTAATTCATTCGTCCTAAATGATTAAGAATCCAATCTCATTAACTAAGGCCCTTACTAAGTATTCAGTCTAAGGGATAACTTACTAAACCAATCAACCCACATTCATTAGTTACGCTGCATACCAATAAGCATTCAGTTTGAGCAAAAAACAGTGTCATTCAGTTTGAGCCAACAAAAGTGTCATTCGTTACGAATATCAATTAAAGAAATTTTTTTAAGCGTGTAAATGTCATGTAAGTATTAGATCACACAAAAAATGTAATTTATTAAAATTTAATGATATGGAAGTGCATAGCAAATATGAATAAAAAAAACATACAAAGATTTTGACAAAATTTGTATGGATGCCTTATATATTTTTATTTTTTTTGACCGAAGATGCCTTATATAGATTATTCTTTGGAGGATATGAGAATGACTATCTTATATGAGAATGATGGGAATGATCACCAACCATTAGATCAAAAATAAATGGTTTAGATTAAAAAAGTCACATATGTACCTCACCTTATTACATCAATTCTCATAAACTCATTTCCCTTTTTATCTTCTTCTCTCCACAATCAGGATTTCACTTTTCATTCTTTTTTTTTTTGACAAAAATAAACGATATTCATTCATTCAAATTGATAGAGTACATCGGTACAATACAAATTCAAATTCGCTAAAAACAAAAAGGATGAATCTGTGAACAAACTCACAACATCCATGTTAATAGCATAAAACGATAAAGTACCTATGCCTACAAATATGACAAATATGTCTATATTCAAGTCTCCGGAATACTCATCTCTCCGGATTTGCAACGTTGACGACGCCAAAGTCATTGTCATTGATCGGATCTGCACTTGCTCAAAGCTAATCTTTCAACCTGAATCAAATAAACACCGCACTAAGACGTGAAATCAAAAACACACCCCACAAAGACGAGAAATCAAAACAAACATAGTCGTGCAGAGACGAAGAAATCACAAAAACAAACGAAAGAAAACATAAAATATGTGAAATCACTTATTCAATTAGGATAGAAGGAAAAACAACTCGGAGGGGTGATTCTGGGTCAAAATTGACCCTAAATCACCCCTCTGATAAGAAGAAGAAGAAGACAAAAAGGGTGACGGCTAGGGTTTGAGAAGGAGAGAAGAGAGAGAAAGTACGAAGCTATTTGGTATAAGACCAAGTTAGTTATAGGGGTATTATAAGAATTGTACTATTAAAAATGTAAGACCAAGTTAGTTATAGGGGTATTATAAGAATTGTACTATTAAAAATGTAATATATGATTAATTTTTCTTCTTCTCCACCTGAAACAAATCAAATTCCGCTTACTCTCTTATCTTCTTCGATTCATTCCTTATATTTCTTCATGTCCTAGATCTGACCGTCCCGAATATTTTCAATTTTTAGTTACATTCCGATTTGACAAAAATACCTTCAATTCTTTTTAAATTTTCAACCATTACCCTTTGTTTTCTTCTTCCCTCTTCTTCCTTTATCTTATCGTGGAATTCAAATCCTTCTTGTCATGCTTATTTTTTTCACAAGTTTTATGCCTCGCATTTCCGTTCGATGTGTGTGATTGGATTTACCTGCACCCACTTACGCAATTGAGTTAAATGCATCACCTAGCATGAATTGTTAAACATGAATTTGTTTGTGATAGTATACATGATTTTCTTTCATTTTAATTCTAGTTACCACAACAAAATCATGAATTCAATTTGCTTACGACAATTCATTTTGCACTAAATTAGAAATTTAATACATTAATTCAATGGCAAGTTAGCAATGTTGGTGAAACTACAGCTGGTAATGCCACCTGAAAAGTTTTATGGATGTTGTTGAGGCAAAGTCCCTAATTAATTTTAAAGATAATAAACTTTAATGATTAAGGATTAAATGGACTTTGATTAATTCCTTGGTATTTAATTTGTGCTCTTGAGTTTTTTTTACTAAAACAGGAACAAGGTTTAAATCATACCAAGATACAAGAAATCAAAGAACATTTAATTCATGAACTAATTCTAAAGTTCAGAAAGTTGATCAGTGAGTTGATTAGAACGTTCTGATGAGAGTTCAGAAGGTTGTTCATAAGCAAACCCAGAATCATGAAGAACATGCAAGGTACATGTGACATGAATAAAATGTCCAGTAAAGTACATCTACATGGATCAATCAAGCAAAAAAGGCATTTACAAGTATAATGTCAAAAGGGTCTTCAAGGTTCATTCAAGACTATGAACGCTTGAAGTACTAGGAATATTTCAATGAGAATATTATCGTAGATGTGTGAATGCATTCACTGCACTTCAGTTGTGTCCTTACTATTAGGATTGATTACATCAAAAGTGAGTCTTACAAATCATCCTAAAGTAAGAACAAAAGGAACATTCTAAAGTTCAGAATGTTCATCTCTGCACATGCTTTTAACTATGAACAGTGTAGTTCGTGAAAAGTTTGCAAGGAAGCAAAATGAGATCTTACTCAGAGATAGACATGTCCTCTGATCAGAATCAAGCAAATCTCCTATAAGCATGGGTCTGAAGCTGCAGATTCACTATCCTCTCTCCTTCACAATGTCCAATGCAGATTTGGTAACTTTATCTTACTTTATCCAGCAACTTTTTGATGCATATGGAGAAGTAACTTTTTGAGGATAAAGCCTAAACAAATCTTATGCCACACATTGAACAAACCTAGAAACTCATCATACATTCATCATTGATGAACCTATATGAAGAACATCATGAATATCAACATTCTGATGAAGAACACAACAACATTTTGATGTTCATCCTGGAAAACACAACAATGGTCAGAATGTTCATTCAGATTTTCAAGTAAAAGTTTGTGGAACTCAGGACACATGGCATAACACCATTGGACACCCTACAACGGCTATATGAGCCAAAAATGTCTATAAATAGAGACCAATGGCTCAACATTACTTGCACCATTGCAAAGCATACAAGAAAACAACTGAAATTGTTTGAATCTCTTGCAATTGAATTGATCATCATTGAAGATTCTTTTTATCTTCTTTGTAGTGTAAATCAATTCTCTTTGTTCTCTCTTTTAAAGATAACTTCTTCTTCTTCCTCTTCTGTTTGATTCTCAAACATTCAAACTTCTCACAAATTGTAATCAAAGTCCCATCTAGCTTTAAGGGTACTAAAGTGTTAGTTTGAGCAAAGGTTGTAAAAGTCTAAGTGGTTAACTTAGCAACAAGGTGCAAGCCTACTGAGGCTTAGAGAATACAAAGGTGTAAGTGTTCAGGTGAGCACAGATTGTAAGGTGCAGGATTTGAGAGGTTATCTCAAGCATCATAGTGGAAACTCTCACAAGATTGTGAGGAGTGGACTAACCCACATTGGGTGAACCACTATAAATCTTTGTGTGTTGATTCTTTCTTCCCTATACTCTTTATTTACTGCAAAACACAAACACACACACAAACACATTTACTTTATTAAACAGTTTTTATACTTAGACATCAAAACGTTCTGAAGTCTGCTATTAACTTAACCATTCCATGTTTCAACTTGAGGATTACTTTTTAAGTTACAGGATAATTTTTAAAGGGTCACAATTCAAACCCCCCTTCCTTGTGACTATTTTATCTACTTCAGATGTAACTAGAAAAAACCATTGATTTATCCCTAACTAAAAATTTAACTTTCAGTAACGTTTTTGTAATCAAATTCATTTGCTAATGCATTCAATTTAATTTAATTTCGTTTAGCTATGATTATGGGGAGAAGAAAATGAAAAGGGAAATGAGTTTATGAGAATTAATGTAATAAGGTGAGGTATATATGTGACTTTTTAATCTCGACCATTTGTTTTTGATTGATGATCATTCTCATCATTCTCGTATAAAATAGTAATTCTCATAGTATACATCCTCTTATTCTATGTGCCTTTTGATAATGAATTATATCATCATGTAAAATTTTACCTTCATTTTTTTATATGCTAAATATATTCACTCTCCGAATAACATAAAGGAAAAAACAAACTGTCACACACAATACAGCCCAAATTGCAAGACCACCTCAACATTCGATATAAAAATCAGGAGGTAATGGTCTTGGCTAAAAATAATATGACTATTTTTTTAGAATTTGATGGTTGCTTATTAAGAGTATTAAAATATTTCAGCATAACTATAGTTTACAAAAGTGTTCAACACTAATAAGTTGGTCACATAACTAAATTACTCCTTTACAATGGTCATAAACTTCACCATTTCCATGGAGGAAGATGGAGAAAACCAGAAACTTGGAGAGGAAGAAAAGAGAAGAGAGAGAAAATTCTATGTTTTTTGATTGATAGATTCATGAGTTTGTTACAGAGTCTCTATATATAGTACAATAAGAATCTAACAAACTCTAACTAATTCCTATCTAGGGTTTTGTAGTCTAGAGAAGGAACACAATAATAACCCTAGGTCAGCATAGAAAACTTGCGCAACAAGTTAAATACATAGTAAGCAATTAGAAGTTTAACATCCACCCTCAAGCTTAGCATGGTATAAATCAATCATGTTAAGCTTGGGCAAAAAATGAATGAAAACTCTTAGATGGTAAAGGTTTGGTGAAGAAGTCTGCAAGCTGTGAATGGGACTTGACAGGAAGCAATTTGAAGATATTTTGTTGAACCTTTTCTCTAAAAAAATGGCAATCTATCTCCAAATGCTTTGTTCTCTCATGGAAAATTGGATTCTTGGCTATGTGTATGGCGCTTTGATTGTCACAATAAAGAGCTAAGAGCTTGTCACATTTAACTCTTAAGTCTTGTAACAAGTAGAGGAGCCACTGTAATTCACAACTTGAAAAAGAAAGAGCTATATACTCTGCCTCAGATGAACTCCTTGCAACTGTATGTTGTTTCTTTTCTCTCCATGAGATTAAGGAAAAACCAAGAAAGAAACAATAACCTGATGTTGATCTTCTACTGTCTACACATCCTGCCCAATTTGCATAAATAAACCCAAGTAATTGAAGCTTTGAATCTCTTCTGAATAGTAAACCTTGACCAGGATTCCCTTTGAGATACTTTACTACTCTGCAGGCAGCATCATAGTGAGTAATAGTTGGAGCATTGAGAAACTGACTCAATTGTTGAACCACAAAAGCTATATCAGGTCTAGTGGTTGTAAGATACAGCAGTTTTCCAATAACTAGTCTCCTGTAACTGAGAATATTATCATGAGGTGGTGAACTGTCATGATGAAGCTTGATAGAAGGATCAAGTGGAGTTGTGGCAGGTTTGGCACCAAGTAAACCAGTGTCTTTTAACAGATCAAGACAATATTTTCTCTGGCATATGCTGATACCTGTCTTGGAGTGAGCAACTTCAATGCCTAAGAAATATTTCAATTTTCTAAGATCCATGATTTTAAACTCAACATCAAGTGCAGTTTTGATTCTAACTATCTCAGTCATGGAATTTCCAGCCAATATGACATCATCCACATAAACTAGTAAGGCAGTAAAACATGCCTCATTATGTAGAATGAATAATGAATGATCTGATGCAGACTGTTTGTATCCTTGATGAAGAAGAAAACCAGTTAGCTTCTCATACCATTTTCTACTGGCTTTCTTCAGACCATATAGAGACTTCAACAACTTACAAACTTGATTAGACTTGGGCCTATGAACACCGTGAGGAACTGACATGTAAGCATCTTTATTTAAATCTCCATGAACGAATGCATTGTTTACATCCAACTGGTGCAGGTGCCATGAATTTATGGATGCTAAAGCTAGTAAAGTTCTCACAGTTGTTATCTTGGCTACAGGTGAGAAAGTATCAAAGAAATCAAGCTCTTCAACTTAAGTATAGCCCTTAGCAACCAATCTTGCCTTATATCTTTCTATAGTCCCATCTGACTTGTGCTTGATCTTATAAACCCATTTGCTCCCTATGGGCTTTATATTTGGTGGAGTGTCAACAAAAATCCAAGTTTTGTTCTGATTTAAAGCACTAAGTTCAGAATTCATAGCCTTCACCCAACAATCTTGCTTACTAGCTTCTTTGTAACTATCTGGTTCAGAAGCATCAGTAATGGCCAAAGCAAATTTTTGGTGGGAAGCAGAAATATTGTTGAGTGAATGATAATGCTTAATAGGATAGAGTATACCTGATGAAGCCTGATTGGTTGAATTACTTGAAGAATTGCACTCATAGTCTGACAGATGGTTAGGTTTATGTGGGATTCTAGTTGATTTTCTAATGTTCAACTGTTGTGGTTCAGGTTCAATCTGTGTTGGGATTTGAACTGGAGTGTTGTTATCTATGTGTATATCAGGTTCGTAAAGGTTTGGGTCAGGCTCTTTGTTGGTTTCAGGTTGATTTTGCACATGTGGTTCAAATTGTGATGAGGCTTGTTCAGTGACAGTTGTAATGGGGTGATTTGAATGATATTGCCACTGAAACAATTGGTTAAGAGTGGAATAGGGTAAGATATGTTCATGATAGGTTACATTTCTAGAAGCAAGAATGGTTTTATGGTTTAAGTCATATAAGATAGCACCTTTAATACCTTGCTTGTAACCTAAGAAAACACATTTTTGAGCTCTAGAATCAAATTTTGTTCTATGATTATGTAAAGTTGAAGCATAGCAAAGACAACCAAACACTTTGAATGCATTTAAATCAGGATCATGGCCATATCTAAGAAAATAAGGAGACTTGTTTTGCAATAAAGGGGTTGGAATACGATTAATGATATAAATGGCATGCAAAACTGAGTATGATCAGAAAATTTTGGGAAGTTTTGACTAAAAAAGCAAAGCTCTAGCAATATTTAGGATATGTTGATGTTTTCTTTCTACTCTCCCATTTTGTTGGGGAGTTTCAACACAACTGGTTTGTTGTTCTGTGCCTTTGGAAGAATAAAATTCAGGCATGAGAAACTCTGGACCATTGTCAGTTCTAACAATTTTAACTTTGCAACCAAATTGAGTTTCTATGTTGAGAATAAAATTTTGAACAGATTTTGAAACTTCAGATTTTGTTTTACACAACATGATCCATGTGAAACGACTGTAATCATCAAGTCCAGTAATGAAATACTTATGACCATGAATAGAACTAGTAGAAACAGGACCCCATATATCAAAATGAATTAGTTCATAACAATGACTAGCTTTATTCACACTGAGCTTGAAAGGAAGCTTTTTATGTCTAGAGTAATGACAAATATCACACACAAAATGATTATCAACTTTAATACAAGGAAAGTGTTGTTGCATGCTAAGCAACCTAGGGGTGTAACGGTTCGGTTTGGATTGGTTCGGTTGATCGGTTTGTTTAAAAATACAATTTAAAAAATTCATATTCTCACAAAATAATTCATAGAACTTTGTATAATTGTATTTCATATTTTGTTTTTTCATGTTCTCTATTTTTCAAACAACTTTTTATAACTAATAAACTTAGTAAGAACAGTAACCAATTGAAGCAAAACAGATCAAAATTAAAATTAGTTTAGAATTGACTAGTTAATCTCAAATATTTTTAAATCTCTAAAACTTATAAAATTATTTCTGAACCAACAAATAAAAAGTTATGCGTGCAAATAAAAAGTAGAATATATATTTTATAATTTTATTTCAATTTTTATCGATACACATCACACACGATCAAAA
The DNA here is from genome assembly GCF_051527215.1 of Medicago sativa. NCBI lineage: Eukaryota > Viridiplantae > Streptophyta > Magnoliopsida > Fabales > Fabaceae > Medicago > Medicago sativa. The sequence continues at coordinate 7,756,350 of NC_140755.1, read as the reverse complement.
TTTTATGGTGTTCTTTTTAGTTTTATTTCATTTTCTAGTTCTAAGATAATCGCAAATCGCAATGCTTTCTTTTTTGAATGGCTTTTTCTAATCTTCACTAAACAATGACATATAACGCGTTGTTTTATCTTGGTTTTCGGGTGTCAAACATTGATTACGTTTGAACCTTTTAAACCGGTGATATCTCATTTTTTCTTGGGAAGGGAAAAAGTAAGCAAAACCCTTGAGAATCGAGGTCCGGGAGTTGTTTTCGCTACGGGAAGGTGTTAGGCACCCATAACGACTATAGTAACCTATAGGAACCGTCTTTAATTTCTACGCGCGCGCTTTATTTTTTAAATGCTATTTTGAAATGTTATTTACACCTAAAAATTTTCTAAGTGAAGAATTGGAGGGAGAAGAATGTTTTTTGGATTTTTATTTTAGTTGAATTGAAGGAATTTTGTTCCTTGCCTACGTACCCGTTTAAGGGATCAAATCCACCTTAGTTCTCTTCCAAAAAATGTTTTTGTTTTTGTTGGTTGATTTTAAGTTTGAAAATGGATTTTGAAGAATAGAAAGAGGCCTCAAGGGCATGAGATTAGGAAATTGTGAGGTTTGATTAGTGATTTGCAAAAGGAGTCAAAGTTTGATTATTTTCATTGAAATTTGATTAAGAAAATGGAAAAGAAAATACAATGGGATGTTGGATCCCAAGGTTTATTTGGAAAAGGTTTGAGTGAAGTTGTTCACACATTTTTTTGAAAAATTGGTTTTTTCTAGGTGTAAGTCCTAGGCATTCATCTAAACATACAATCCTAAACATACATCTAAACATGCATATTCTAGCTATAGTGGTGTGTGTGCATGTGTCGGTGTTTGTGTCGGTGTACATCATTAGAGTCCATTGTCCTTTACATCATACCCAAGATACATTCTATGGCCTCTTTGCCAAGAAAATTAAAAGCATGAAAGTAAAATATTACAAGAATTCCTAAGTGTTTACATTCTAATTTTTGTACAAATTAAGTTGCAAGAAAGAAATAGAGATGAATATGGTATGAAATGATGATGCTTATGAAATGATGAGGCATGAAATGAAAGGAGTTAGTAGCACATGACAATATCAAAGGAAATGAAGCAAGAGAAACACTAGAATATAAAGGATAGAAAATGAGTGCAAATATAGCTAAAATTTGTTCATAAAATGCAAGAACCAAATGACCTATAATTCTCACATTCCAATATATTCTTAAAGGTTTAGAATCAAGCCTTGGAATGGGAATTAAGGCCACATGATTTACTTGGCATTTTAAAACCAACTTCAAGCATATTTACATTATTTAACTACACAATGACTTGTAAGCTAAGTAACCTACCAAGACTCACAATTATGCAACAATATTAAACACAAACAGTAGCTAAAATCCTATGAACTCAAGTAGTATAGGTCACCAACATTCATCAAGCTATTTGGATTAAAATCAAGCCAAGTCTCATTCATTTTTAGCACAAAATATGACAAAGATAGCAAGAAAATCAACACCTTATTTTTTTTAACCACTTTTAATATATGAAAATTATCACAAAATGCTACAAAAATATCAAGAAACCTACATGAATTTTTTGGAAATTTTTTAGAGGTTTTTTGGACTAAAAAGTGCAAGAAAAATTATTAATTCTAAAAAAAATAAGAAAAAAACTTCAAATATTTTTCACAGGCTTTAGCACAAAAAATATCACAAAAATGTTAAGGAGAATATCAAGAACACATAGAAACAAGATTCAGGAATTTTTTTAACAAAGTTTTTGGACAAGCAGGGGTGTACATAGCAATTTTCAGCAAAAACGTAGGAAACAGGGGGGTTTGAACAGCAAGCAGTCAACAGGCATGAACAACGGGCCCAAATCCAAGTGGTATGGGTCGGGTAGGGTCAGGAAACGGTTTGAACCGGTTCATTGGCCTATATAAGGCCTTGAACCGGTCCAATGCATCACTTTAACCCATTCTTTCTCTCTCTAGGTCAAATTGGTACTCTCTCTTCTCTCTACATCGCCGGCGGGATTCACCGCCGTCGGCGAAGGTTCCGTCGTCCTCTTTCTTAGTTCTAAGACCTATTTCACTCCTCTTCTCGCCACAAACATGGATCCAACACTTAAAACGTAAACATATCCATGAATCTTTATAGATCGAGCATGAGATCTTTGATTTTCGAAACATTTTCAGTTTTTCTTTAATCTTTTTGATGAAAAAAAACGAGTTAAAACTCGTAGATCTATGTTGATTCATGGATACATGTTATTCATGCACTTTTGGCTGAGGTTTTGGAAAGAAAACAAGAGAGGACGAAGAGCTTACCTGCGGGAACGATTTGGAGGAAGCTTCACTTCGTTCTTTGATCTTCTGGCAAAAACTGAGTTGTTGAATCTTTGTGATGTTTGATTCGAAACCCTAGGGTTTTTTATTGACTTTAACCGAGTCTTTATCTGGTTCCATTGAGCATCTTGATTCAGTTTTGGTGCTGGCTTTCTCTTCGTACTCTCTGATCAGATTCTTCTTCGATTTCTCTCTTTTTCTCTTCTCCACCTTCTTTCTCTGTGATCGTACGGAAAATCCGTGCTGGAATTGCAGAGAGAAGCAATTCAATGATGATTGAATCTCTGAGAATTGCGAAGAAATTCACTCAATTCCTCTTTGATTTCAATTCTGGAGAAACTAGGGTTTATGATTGTTGTTGTTGATTTTCTTGCTGAGGAATTTGTGTGATTGTAGATGAAGGTAGTGATTACGGTGGCAATGTGGTGGTTCTGTGTTTGTTACGGTGGTTGTGAGTTAGTTACAGGGAAAGGAACCCTGTGATGAGGGTGGCGCGTGGGGCAGAGGAGAGTGAGAGAAGAAGTTTCTGGATTCTTCTCTCTTTGGAAACGTGTCAAAAAGAAAATGATTGGCCTCCTGAACCTTTGTGATGTGGCAGATATTTATAGGTGGTGACTGTAACATCTGGACCAATAGGACGATGACACCTGGACCTAGACTTGCAACTGATTTTTGGACTAAACTGCAAATGATTAATAAAAAAGGACTGAAATGCAAAAATGACAAAGAGACTAAAAAAATAACTAATAATAAAATTGGTAAAAAACGTAATTTGGAAATAAACGTAAAGTGGAACGAATAAAATTGACAAAACGGACTAAAACGAACCAATGGCCTAAATGAGGTACTTTAAAGTAACCTCTCTCTGCCGAAATTTCGTGTGAAATGACCAAAATGCCCCTAGGGCTAAAACGACTAAAAATGACTCAGATGCGAATTTTAAAATGGATTTTTTAACAAGGAATTGAAGCAAAGACTTATTCAAGCAAAATTAACAGACTCAGAGACAATTTTTAGGATTAAAGCAGTAACTTGACACTTGAAATGACTAAAATGCCCCTAGGGGCAAAAACTGACTCAGAATGATTTCAAATGCAATTTTTAAAATGGATTTTGACATAGAATGAAACAGAGACATATTCACACTACTTGAAAGGACTCAAACAAAATTTTGAAAGACTGAGAGAAATTTGACACAGGAAATGACTAAAATACCCTTGCATGTGAATTTTGCAAATAACATTGAAATAAAATGCAGAGAGAGATGCAATTGATCAGAGACAGTTCAAATGACTTATAATGCAAGAAAAGAAAAATTGACTAGTATTTTTAGGTCCAAAATTAGGGTATAACAGCTGCCCCTATTTAAGTTTCTTTGTCCGGAGAGTCAAGAGACGAAGTCTTAGAGTTGACGGGACGAAGATACTTAAATATTAACATTTGCACTGCTTTTGGACATAAAAATACGCTTTCAGAGTTTCAAAGATATGAATGTTATGCAATACTTTGATTATGAATGCAAGACAAACGATTGGAGTCTATGGAACCTATCATGTCACTGGGGATTCAGATAGACATTGACAGGGTAGACCAACCAGGGATAGAGAATAAGGTACAAGCTGTTCTTTGGGTCGAACTAGTCACTTGACCAAGGAATACGAAACAAGAGATGGGTGCAAGTTGTTCTTGGAATTGAACTTGGCACTTGACCGGAAATACAGACATATAGGCAGATACAAGTTGTTCTTTGGATCGAACTTGACACTTGGTTGAAAATACAAACAGATAGACAGACACAAACTGTTCTTCAAATTGAACTTGCTGTTTGGCTGGAGACATAGACAAAAGGGTTGATACAAGCTGTTTCTTTGGATCGAACTTGCTTGTTGGATTATCACCACATCATGTGGGAGAGTGCAGACTGTTCTCTTAGATCGAACTTGTCGTTTGATCGATAACAAAGCATGAGCTGGGTACAAACTGTTCTTCAAATTGAACTTGCTGTCTGACTGATAACAGAGCATAAGCTGGGTACAAACTGTTCTATCGAACTTGCCGTTTGACCAATAACAAAGCATAAGCTGGGTACAAACTGTTCTATCGAACTTGCCGTTTGTCCGGAAGCACAGGTATACAAGCAGGTACAAGTGGTTCTTTTTGGATCGAACCTGGCACTTGACCAGTAACAAGATACAAATTGAAAGTCTGGCTTAACAAGATACCAATTGAGGGTAAATTGTTATTGACTTGATTTGGAAATAGACATGACCATTTTTTGTTGGCCCAAGAGTAAATTGAGTAAATTGACATTGATTTGAATTGAAAATTGACATTGACATTGACATTGGCTCGGCAATTGAAATTGACATTGACATTGGATATTGGAGAGTTGCAGTTGACATTGAGATTGGATTGAAATTGGAATTTGACATTGGAATTGGATTGAAATTGGAATTTGACATTGGAATTGGAATTGAAGATTGACATTGGAGTTGGAATTGAAATTGGATATTGACATTGGAGATTGTTATGGAAATTGGAATTGAAATTGGATATTGGCATTGGAGGTTGCCATTGAAATTGGAATTGGAATTGGAGATTGGAAGTTGCTTCGAATTTGACAGTTGGAATTGGAATTGAGATTGCTTCGAATTTGACATTTGACATGATTTGAAATTGAGATTGGAAAGTTGCATCGAATTTGACAGTTGAAATTGAATTGAACTTGACATTGGGATTGGAATTGAAATTGAAATTGAATTTTGACAGTTGACAGTTGAAATTGAGATTGAAATTGAAATTGAAAATTGAGTTTGACAGTTGAAATTTGGATTGGATTTGACAGTTGAAAGTTGGATATGCAACATGTATGTATGGTATAACAAGGTTATTGGATGTATGAGCACATAAAATGCATGATTATGCATGTATGAATGCTTGAAATGCATGATTGGTTTGTAGTTTGACAGGGAAAGTTCACAAAGGCAGACAAGACATTGGAAGATTGGGCACGTAGTGGCTCGTGCTGCAACATATTCACAGGGGAAAACCTCTTTGGAAAAGACCGTCGTTGAGAGACGTATCGAAACCATGGCTGAGGGCAATAAAACTTGTAAAGGATAGACCCTTGGAGGGTTCTTGGATACAGGTCGCCGTTGCTAGGCGTGTCAGTGCTCGGTAAACATTGGACGTTCGCATCTGTGGTCAATGCTTTTTCAATATTTCATTCTTTCATTTTTCATTTTCAAACCCCATTTTTGCCTGAACCGCCCTTTCGGGTTTTCGATTCACCGGGGAATAGATTCTTTTCATTGCCCCATTTTTGCCTGAATTGCCTTCATAGGTTGTCAATCAGCGGGGTGCTCATTTTTGCCTAAGCCGCCCTTTCGGGTTTTCAACTTAGCGAGCTTTTCATTTTCATTTTTTCGTTTTTTCATTTTCATTCTGTTTTTCATTCTTGCCATTGACCACAGATCATCCCGGGGAGTAACCTGCTTGTGACATGTATTGGAATTGACATTGATACTCATTCATTCATGCATGTTTCATTGAAATGTACCTTATTGCTCAGGTTTGCTTTCAAAATAGACATAAAAAATTTTCCAATTTTCAAAGATGTTTGTTTCAGACATTGACGTTATCAAATAGAAAGAAAATGTTTTGTATATAACATTGAAAGTGGAAAGAAAAATAGAGTTTCAAACAATAGAAAGGCTCAAATTGATGTAAAAGAGTGAAAGTCAGCCAAAGGCGTGACTTCACGGATTTACAAAGCTTGGAAAATGGTAATTTTATTGGTTGGTGATACATTGAACACGATGACCGCTACATTTCATAGAAATTTTGAATTCACAAGTACAAAAACCTCTGATGAAGACGATCATTGACAGTTGCAGATGCCCCAAGGGGTGATGGTGATTTGCCAGATATAGTTACTTGTCTTTTATTGTCAACCTCATTGTTGCATGAACCGCCCTTTCGGGTTTTCGGCTCATCGAGGCGCTCATTCTTGCCTGAGTTGCGTACAATCTCAGCGAGCTTTTTCATATTCATTTTTTTGTCCCTAACTTTTGCCTGGATCGCCCTTTCGGGTTTTCGATCCACCGGGAAGCGCATTTTTGCCTAGGCCGCCCTTTCGGGTTTTCGACCTACCACGCTGTTCTTTTCTTTCTAGACAAAGTATTTCTTGACTATATCGGCATTAACAGGGTTTGGAAGCTCCACACCATCCATGTGTGTAAGAATCAAAGCACCACCAGAGAAAGCCTTCTTGACAACATAAGGACCTTCATAGTTAGGTGTCCACTTGCCCCTTGGGTCGGGTTGCTGACTTATCCTTCTTTTCAATACAAGTTCGCCTTCCTTGAATTCTCGAGGTCGGACTTTCTTGTCAAAAGCATTCTTCATTCGCACTTGATACAACTGTCCATGAGTCATGGCATCCATACGTTTCTCTTCAATCAAATTCAATTGATCGTACCGACTTTGACACCATTCAGCCTCAGTTAACTTTGCTTCCATGATTACTCGAAGAGATGGAATCTCCACTTCCAGAGGGAGAACTGCTTCCATACCATACACAAGAGAGAAAGGGGTTGCCCCGGTTGAACTGCGCACTGTAGTACGGTAACCATGCAAGGCAAACGGTAGCATTTCATGCCAGTCTTTGTAAGTAGTGACCATCTTCTGAACAATCTTCTTGATGTTCTTGTTAGCGGCCTCAACTGCACCATTCATCTGAGGTCTATAAGGAGAAGAGTTGTGATGTTCAATCTTGAATTCTTCACATAAATCTTGCATCATGCTATTGTTCAGATTAGAACCATTGTCAGTGATAATTTTGTTGGGAACACCATATCGACAAATGATGTTATTCTTGATAAACTTGACAACCACTTGCTTGGTCACATTTGCATAGGAAGCAGCTTCAACCCACTTGGTGAAATAATCAATTGCCACTAGAATGAAACGGTGTCCATTGGAAGCTTTTGGTTCAATTCTTCCGATCATGTCAATGCCCCACATAGAGAAAGGCCATGGGGAAGATATAACATTGAGGGCATGTGGAGGCACATGAATCTTGTCAGCATAAATTTGACACTTGTGGCATCTCTTAGCATGTTTGTGGCAGTCACGCTCCATAGTTATCCAGTAATAACCGGCTCTTAACAGTTTTCTTGACATGGCGTGACCCGAAGCATGGGTCCCAAAAGTACCATCATGTACATCATGCATCAATTTCTCAGCTTCTTGCTTGTCAACACATCTCAGCAAGACCATGTCATAGTTCCTCTTGTACAGGATTTCCCCGTCCAGAAGGAATCTGCTAGCCCATCGTCTCAAAGTCTTCTTATCCCTGTTGGAAGCACCAGGTGGATATTCACGATTCTGCAAGAATTGTTTGATGTTGTAATACCAAGGCTTTTTATCATTCACGTCTCTATCAGCTTGATCTGGCATATTTTCAATAGTAAATACATGAGCGGGTCTATCAAGACGTTGCACTTTGATTACGGGCACATCATTCCAGTGATTGACACGAAACATGGAAGACAGAGTAGCAAGAGCGTCAGCCATCTGATTTTCATCCCGAGGGATGTGGTGCAGCTCAACCTTGGTAAAGTATGTCAACAGACGTCTTGCATAGTCGCGGTATGGGATCAGCTTCTCATGATGAGTCTCCCATTCACCCTTTATCTGATTAATAACAAGTGCGGAATCTTCATAGATGTCAAGGTGTTTGATTCTCAGGTCAAGGGCTTCTTCAATGCCCAAGATGCATGCTTCATATTCAGCTATGTTGTTTGTGCATTCAAAAGTTATTCGTGCAGTGAAAGGAATGTGGTGCCCCTGCGGGGTTACAATGATGGCTCCAATTCCTTTACCGTAAGCATTAACAGCACCATCAAACACCAATCCCCACTTGCTATTGGGATCTGGCCCTTCATTGATCAGTGGCTCTTCACAGTCTTTTGCTTTCAGATACATAATCTCTTCATCAGGGAAATCAAACTTAATTGGCTGGTAATCATCAAGAGGTTGACAAGCAAGATGCTCAGCAAGGACACTCCCTTTGATTGCTTTCTGAGCTTTGTACACAATATCATATTCAGACAACAACATCTGCCAACGCGCAATCTTTCCGGTAACAGCAGGCTTTTCAAAGATGTACTTGATTGGATCCATTCGGGATATCAACCAAGTTGTATGATTCACCATATAATGACGCAGGCGTTTGGCAGCCCAGGCTAAAGCACAACAAGTCTTTTCAAGCATCGTATACCGAGTCTCGCAGTCGGTGAACTTCTTGCTCAGATAGTAGATAGCATGCTCTTTCTTACCAGTCTCATCTTGTTGACCGAGAACACAGCCCACTGAATCGTCTAACACTGACAGATACATAATCAAAGGCCTTCCTTCCACTGGTGGGACAAGGATAGGTGGCTCTAACAGGTATTCTTTAATGCTATCAAAAGCTTCCTGGCATTCATCATTCCATACAACAGGCTGATTCTTTCTGAGCAATTTGAAAATTGGACCACAAGTAGTAGTCATGTGAGATATAAATCTTGAAATATAATTCAGACGTCCGAGGAAACCTCTGACTTGCTTCTCAGTTTGAGGGGCCGGCATCTCTCTGATGGCTCGGACTTTGTCAGGATCAACTTCGATGCCTCTTTGGCTGACAATGAAGCCTAGCAACTTTCCAGATCTTACACCAAATGTGCATTTGTTAGGATTCAACCGCAGCTTGTACTTTCTTAATCTTTCAAACATCTTTTTCAAATACACAACATGCTGCTCTTCATCACTTGACTTCACAATCATATCATCAACATATACTTCAATCTCTTTGTGAATCATATCATGGAACAGAGTGGTCATACCTCTTTGATAGGTAGCACCAGCATTTATCAAGCCAAACGGCATCACTTTATAACAGAACGTTCCCCACGGGGTGATGAAGGATGTCTTTTCTCTATCTTCAGGTGACATTCGTATCTGATTATAACCAGAGAAACCATCCATAAAGGAGAACACTTTGGATTGAGCAGTACTGTCAACAAGCACATCAATATGAGGCAATGGGAAGTTATCTTTCGGACTGGCTTTGTTCAGATCTCTGTAATCAACACACATTCGAACTTTCCCACTCAGGATATTCAGCTGTCATGAGGAAACCCGCATCAATTTGCTTTTGTACCTCAGCCTTGATCTTAAGAGCCATGTCTGGACGAGACCTTCTCAATTTCTGTTTGACAGGAGGACATTCAGGTCTTGTCGGTATCCGATGCTCCACAATCTTGGGATCTAGACCCGGCATATCTTCATAGGACCATGCAAAGACATCTGGATAATCATGGAGAAGCTGAGTGATCTTCTTTTTCACTTCTGGCTCAAGTGCAGCACCGATCTTGATCTCTCGCTTGTTCTCTTCGGTACCCAGGTTGATAAGCTCAATCTCTTCCTGGTGAGGCTGAATGGCTCTTCTTTCTTGCTCAAGCAGTCGAGTGATCTCGTACGGTATCTCTTCATCATCATCCTCATCTTCAGCTTCATATACAGGGAATTCAAAATTTGGAGGAACCATAGGGTCACTGTGTTCAACGGGTTTATTATGGTTCAATCTGCATAATATGATTGGGATGATTTTAGAAAAATGTTTTCTATGCAGATTTTTGAAATTAATAAGAAAATACAGATGTTTTGGTTTTTTCTGGCATTACCATTATTTCCAAGAAAAAAAGCACTAAAAAGTAAAAAAACAAAGAGTCGCGAGAAAAACGACAACTTTTATTGATAACGGCAATGCCGAAACAAACATGCCCTTACAATGATATCACTTTCGCCTTGGGCAGAGCGAAAGGATTGTTATTTTGAAAACAAAGAAAACATGAGCAACAAGACACATTACATGGAAGCATGCATGACTAAGGGAACATCAATGGCCTCCCAATTTCTCACAGTGCCTCCTGGTATAACAAATGTAGGCACATGACCTCTTTCAGCAGCATCTTCAGCAATAGCATTGATGAACCCAGCACTGTAGAAGGTTCCCTTTGAAACACCAGAAGTTGGAGAGAATCCAAGGCCCTCTTTACGCTTGTTTTCCAGAATCTGAATTACTTTGCCCCAGCCAGCAGCTTGCCCTGCTTGAACCGGAGAATCCTGAAGCACTGGCACAATCACACATACATCACTGGCAATCAAGTATTTGTCATCCATCAGACCCTGGATATCACCTTGCACGACACAACAGCCCATAGGATTCCGAAGACATTCTGAACAAGAAGTATGATCATGTTTGAACAGAGAAGCCTGGCAAAGTTTGACATGTAATGGCACCAAGGGAGTAACGACATTGCGGACATCCAACGTGGGATCCTCTTGAGGAGCGGGAATCCTTTCAAAAGCCTCAATCATATTAACAGCAGCATGGTTTGGAAGTGGATTGCCGAGGACATGAGGAGCATTGTTCTCAAAAGTCAACCGTCCCTTTTCTATTAGGTCTTTCACAATATACTTCGGAGCAAGGCAACCCTCAACATCATGGCCTTGAGCACCCTGATGAAATTCACATGTTAGATCCTGTCGGAACCTGGGAGGCAATGGATTAGGCGGAGGCTTGCCTGGTCTAGTGACACAGTGTCCCTTGGCCAGTAGAGTTGGGAGCAGCTCACCATACCGCATTGGTATTGGTGGAAAGGAAGGTTTGGGTCGGGGACCCTGTTGCTGCTGCTGTTGCTGTTGAGCAGGAGGCTGTTGTTGCACTTGCTGAGCGATGGCATTGACGGGCACTGGTGGTTGGCCCGGTGGCAGAGGATATTGTTGGTAGAATGGCGGGAAGAAAGGATGCTGAGAGTACTGCATGTAATGATAAGGCATAGGTAATTGTGTGGCAGCTGCAGATGGGTTACCAGACACCATCCCCACATCAGATTCTTTCTTCTTATGATGACCATTACCATACTTCTTTGATGCACTGTTTGAAGATTCACCTTTCTCTAGGACAATAATACCATCTCGGACGGCCTCCTCTAGACGCGTTCCCATTGTAACCATATCAGAGAAGTTGTTTGGGGCAGAGACTATCATTCTCTCCTTATATTCCTTCTTTAGAGTCTTCAGGAATGTCTGTGTTAACTCTTCCTCATCAAGTCGAGGAGAAACACGGGCAGCTGCCCCTCTCCACCTCTGAGCATATTCTCGGAAGGTTTCATCTGATTTCTGAGACAAGGCTTTAAGAGAGTCTCTATTTGGCCTCAGACGGGTATTGAATTCATATTGACTCTCAAAAGCAGCAGCCAGATCCTCAAAAGTATGGATGTTGTCCTTACTCAAACTAGTGTACCAATCTGCTGCATCATCTGTCAAGCTACTCTGGAAGCAATGGATCATTAGTGCATCATTGTCGGCGTAGTTAGCCATCTTTCGGACATACCGGATAACATGGTTGTGTGGACAAGAAGTCCCATTGTATTTGTCAAATTCTGGCTCTTTGAATTTCTTAGGAACCTCAAATCGGGACACCAAGCATAGATCACAAGCTTTAGCAGGAGCACTATTGTTTCCCCGGCTAGCCTTGACCTCACGGAGTTCTCCAGCCAACTCCCTCAACTGTCTCTTCATAGCTTCCATTGCGGGATCTTGTCCACGCGGAGTGTCAATATCAATCACCTGTTGCACAGTGTGTACAATAGGGTCGGTAACAACAGTAGTCACCTGTGGCATAGCAGTGGACACAGGAATCTGTCCTTGACCAGCAACACCAGAAACACCAGCAGCAGTATTAGGAGAGTAGTAAGCTGAGAGGCCATAAGGACGGCCATTGGGCATAACAAAACGAGCATCAGTAGCCACAGTAGACAGTGGGATAGAGGGAATTGTTTCAGTAGTAGCTGGAATAGATGTGGCTGGTTGTTCCTGTGCAGCCATCATAGTGGACATAGCGTCATGAGCCTTAGCCAAGTCTTCTTTCATAGCGGCCAATTCGGCACGGAGCTGAGCATTTTCTTCGTCAAAGTTAGCCATTATCCTTCTCTTGTGAAATCTTGTCTGATGAATTCTATCTGGTTGGTAGACTTTGCGAACACGAGCCACTTTTCAGACTGCGGCGGACAAAACCAGGAGGCAATGAGCACGAGAGAAGTTTTTTGTGACCAATAGATGCATATGATGCATGAAATGTGTTAATGTATATGCAAAAAAGACTCTTTTTAGGTTATCGAAGGGTTTTAGACAAATTATAAACTTGTAAACATTACTAAACAACAATTAACATAAACAGGAATCAAACAACTAACATATAGTTTTACAAGACAGATCCAACATGAACAAATGGAAATAACAACAGGAAATGGAAATCCTCAAGCATAGGAAGTGGAAGCGTCATCCTCAGACTCAGACTCATAGTCACAGTATCGTGCATAGAAGTCATGGGCACTCCTAGCCCTCTTGGAGTCCCTCATAAGCAGCCTATCTTTCTCCTCAATCTCTCTCTTAGCCTTAGCTAACTCTTTCTTCAGTGTCAAGACCTCATGAGTCTGCTGCTCACCTTTTCCATCCAAAGTCATGATCAAGTTCTCAGCCTCATAGTATCTAGCTCTCCACTGATGCTTCTCCCGACTCTCCATAGCTAGATGCTCCTGATACATCTCCTGGGTAGGTGGGAGTAGAGGCAAAGGCATGGTAGGAACAGTTGCAGACACATATCTCATGGAGGGGTAAGGCATACCAATCTCCTCAGCTTGGTTTATCACCCACTGTGTATAGGCCTCATGAGCAATACCAGACCTTACACCCATATGCTTCACCTCTTTCTTCCGAAGCTTAGTCCAAGCTTGCATGAAATCTTCTCTAATTCCAGTGGGAGCATTGGAGTAGTGAAAGAAGTAAGGAGCTGTAGCGAGATTGATGGGCTTATCTTTCATCGGAAAACCAAATTGTCGCAAAGCAAGTTCCGGGTTATAGTTGATTCCACCTCGGGTACCAAGAAGAGGTACATTAAGAAACTTTCCACCACCAAAGATAATTTCCTTAACCCTAGAAGCGGGAGTGAGCCAAACCACTTCATTAGGAGTGAGAGCCATAATCCTCTGTGAAATAGACCAATTCTCCGGATTGTCGTGGAAAGACTTCGGAAGGTGCGAAATGAACCACCTATAGAGGAGAGGCACACAACAAAGAATGTATCCACGACCCTTGTCGGAACGATCGTGAATGGCATGGTATGTGTCAGCTAGCAAAGTAGGAACCGGATTCTTGGAGTGGAAGATCATAATAGCATTCATGTCCACGAAGCCATAAAGATTCGGAAAGAGAATAAGCCCATAGATGAGAAGTGCAAGAATAGCCTCAAGAGTGTCCTGACAAGTGGTATTGAGGTTGGCTTTCCAAAGAAGATACTCTGAAGTGAACCCTCGGATGCGTGCCTTAGTGACAAGATTCTTGGAGACATCGGTGGTCCTGAGATAGAGATCTTTAGCAATAACCAATGGAGGAGGAGGATTTTCAGGTCCTGAGAAAGGTATCCCCTTAGCAATAGATAAACCCATCAAGGAAGAATAAGCCTCTAGAGTAGGCACCAGCTGAAAGTCCGGAAAAGTGAAGCACCGATGGTCCGGGTCATAGAATTGCACTAGAGTGTGCACAAGCTTCTCATCCACATTAGTATGAAGAATAGGAAGTAAAGCCCCGTAACGACGTCGGAAACCAGTTGGATCCTCGATCTTGAGTGCCAAATCCCTCAAACTAGCCAAATCCACTTCCTTGAACTTGTAGGACTTAGTCATCTTCATTCCTACAATGTTTACAAATTCAACTTGTCTAAGCCCTTTGATAACAATGCATGACAAAAGTTTATGCATGTATGCATGTATGCATGAATGCATGATTATGTTCAAGTTCGGAGAAAACATGGTGGAACTAGGGCTTTAGGATAATAGTAACCGGGTTCTAAAAAAGTTCCCAAGTTGCAACCTCTCCGACGTACCTCATGGTGTCACGAGACAACACTCGCTCCATGATTATACGTGGAAGGTCTAACTTGAGTGTAGCATCGCGTGACGACTAAAATTCGAGACAACACTCGGTTTAGCCTCCACACTACATCCTAGAAAAATGGCCATGGATGGGTTCGGTTATCTACGGTTCATAGCGTCATAAAACAATTAGAGGTAAAGTGCCTAAACGCGACAACACGCGCCGACAACATCACCCCCAAAATGCCTCAGCTATGTGGGATTGATCGCATAATCCAAAACACGAGGCAACCCCCGGAATGAATTGTCGATTATATCCCTCCTAAATCCTAAGTTCACTCAGCCCGGGTGCAGGACTTTTGATATTCTCACCCCACACGTTTGCAAGAAATTAAACATTTATTCACATAAGAAAACAAGTAAAAGAAGCAAGTAAAAATACAAGCGCAAGCGTGGAAATAAAGACTAGGCGTAACTCTCGAATTTTCCCCAGCGGAGTCGCCAGCTGTTTTATCTTGGTTTTCGGGTGTCAAACATTGATTACGTTTGAACCTTTTAAACCGGTGATATCTCATTTTTTCTTGGGAAGGGAAAAAGTAAGCAAAACCCTTGAGAATCGAGGTCCGGGAGTTGTTTTCGCTACGGGAAGGTGTTAGGCACCCATAACGACTATAGTAACCTATAGGAACCGTCTTTAATTTCTACGCGCGCGCTTTATTTTTTAAATGCTATTTTGAAATGTTATTTACACCTAAAAATTTTCTAAGTGAAGAATTGGAGGGAGAAGAATGTTTTTTGGATTTTTATTTTAGTTGAATTGAAGGAATTTTGTTCCTTGCCTACGTACCCGTTTAAGGGATCAAATCCACCGTAGTTCTCTTCCAAAAAATGTTTTTGTTTTTGTTGGTTGATTTTAAGTTTGAAAATGGATTTTGAAGAATAGAAAGAGGCCTCAAGGGCATGAGATTAGGAAATTGTGAGGTTTGATTAGTGATTTGCAAAAGGAGTCAAAGTTTGATTATTTTCATTGAAATTTGATTAAGAAAATGGAAAAGAAAATACAATGGGATGTTGGATCCCAAGGTTTATTTGGAAAAGGTTTGAGTGAAGTTGTTCACACATTTTTTTGAAAAATTGGTTTTTTCTAGGTGTAAGTCCTAGGCATTCATCTAAACATACAATCCTAAACATACATCTAAACATGCATATTCTAGCTATAGTGGTGTGTGTGCATGTGTCGGTGTTTGTGTCGGTGTACATCATTAGAGTCCATTGTCCTTTACATCATACCCTAGATACATTCTATGGCCTCTTTGCCAAGAAAATTAAAAGCATGAAAGTAAAATATTACAAGAATTCCTAAGTGTTTACATTCTAATTTTTGTACAAATTAAGTTGCAAGAAAGAAATAGAGATGAATATGGTATGAAATGATGATGCTTATGAAATGATGAGGCATGAAATGAAAGGAGTTAGTAGCACATGACAATATCAAAGGAAATGAAGCAAGAGAAACACTAGAATATAAAGGATAGAAAATGAGTGCAAATATAGCTAAAATTTGTTCATAAAATGCAAGAACCAAATGACCTATAATTCTCACATTCCAATATATTCTTAAAGGTTTAGAATCAAGCCTTGGAATGGGAATTAAGGCCACATGATTTACTTGGCATTTTAAAACCAACTTCAAGCATATTTACATTATTTAACTACACAATGACTTGTAAGCTAAGTAACCTACCAAGACTCACAATTATGCAACAATATTAAACACAAACAGTAGCTAAAATCCTATGAACTCAAGTAGTATAGGTCACCAACATTCATCAAGCTATTTGGATTAAAATCAAGCCAAGTCTCATTCATTTTTAGCACAAAATATGACAAAGATAGCAAGAAAATCAACACCTTATTTTTTTTAACCACTTTTAATATATGAAAATTATCACAAAATGCTACAAAAATATCAAGAAACCTACATGAATTTTTTGGAAATTTTTTAGAGGTTTTTTGGACTAAAAAGTGCAAGAAAAATTATTAATTCTAAAAAAAATAAGAAAAAAACTTCAAATATTTTTCACAGGCTTTAGCACAAAAAATATCACAAAAAAGTTAAAGAGAATATCAAGAACACATAGAAACAAGATTCAGGAATTTTTTTAACAAAGTTTTTGGACAAGCAGGGGTGTACATAGCAATTTTCAGCAAAAACGTAGGAAACAGGGGGGTTTGAACAGCAAGCAGTCAACAGGCATGAACAACGGGCCCAAATCCAAGTGGTATGGGTCGGGTAGGGTCAGGAAACGGTTTGAACCGGTTCATTGGCCTATATAAGGCCTTGAACCGGTCCAATGCATCACTTTAACCCATTCTTTCTCTCTCTAGGTCAAATTGGTACTCTCTCTTCTCTCTACATCGCCGGCGGGATTCACCGCCGTCGGCGAAGGTTCCGTCGTCCTCTTTCTTAGTTCTAAGACCTATTTCACTCCTCTTCTCGCCACAAACATGGATCCAACACTTAAAACGTAAACATATCCATGAATCTTTATAGATCGAGCATGAGATCTTTGATTTTCGAAACATTTTCAGTTTTTCTTTAATCTTTTTGATGAAAAAAAACGAGTTAAAACTCGTAGATCTATGTTGATTCATGGATACATGTTATTCATGCACTTTTGGCTGAGGTTTTGGAAAGAAAACGAGAGAGGACGAAGAGCTTACCTGCGGGAACGATTTGGAGGAAGCTTCACTTCGTTCTTTGATCTTCTGGCAAAAACTGAGTTGTTGAATCTTTGTGATGTTTGATTCGAAACCCTAGGGTTTTGGATTGACTTTAACCGAGTCTTTATCTGGTTCCATTGAGCATCTTGATTCAGTTTTGGTGCTGGCTTTCTCTTCGTACTCTCTGATCAGATTCTTCTTCGATTTCTCTCTTTTTCTCTTCTCCACCTTCTTTCTCTGTGATCGTACGGAAAATCCGTGCTGGAATTGCAGAGAGAAGCAATTCAATGATGATTGAATCTCTGAGAATTGCGA
The DNA here is from genome assembly GCF_051527215.1 of Medicago sativa. Taxonomy (NCBI): domain Eukaryota; kingdom Viridiplantae; phylum Streptophyta; class Magnoliopsida; order Fabales; family Fabaceae; genus Medicago; species Medicago sativa. The sequence continues at coordinate 7,738,974 of NC_140755.1, read as the reverse complement.
AGAAATTCACTCAATTCCTCTTTGATTTCAATTCTGGAGAAACTAGGGTTTATGATTGTTGTTGTTGATTTTCTTGCTGAGGAATTTGTGTGATTGTAGATGAAGGTAGTGATTACGGTGGCAATGTGGTGGTTCTGTGTTTGTTACGGTGGTTGTGAGTTAGTTACAGGGAAAGGAACCCTGTGATGAGGGTGGCGCGTGGGGCAGAGGAGAGTGAGAGAAGAAGTTTCTGGATTCTTCTCTCTTTGGAAACGTGTCAAAAAGAAAATGATTGGCCTCCTGAACCTTTGTGATGTGGCAGATATTTATAGGTGGTGACTGTAACATCTGGACCAATAGGACGATGACACCTGGACCTAGACTTGCAACTGATTTTTGGACTAAACTGCAAATGATTAATAAAAAAGGACTGAAATGCAAAAATGACAAAGAGACTAAAAAAATAACTAATAATAAAATTGGTAAAAAACGTAATTTGGAAATAAACGTAAAGTGGAACGAATAAAATTGACAAAACGGACTAAAACGAACCAATGGCCTAAATGAGGTACTTTAAAGTAACCTCTCTCTGCCGAAATTTCGTGTGAAATGACCAAAATGCCCCTAGGGCTAAAACGACTAAAAATGACTCAGATGCGAATTTTAAAATGGATTTTTTAACAAGGAATTGAAGCAAAGACTTATTCAAGCAAAATTAACAGACTCAGAGACAATTTTTAGGATTAAAGCAGTAACTTGACACTTGAAATGACTAAAATGCCCCTAGGGGCAAAAACTGACTCAGAATGATTTCAAATGCAATTTTTAAAATGGATTTTGACATAGAATGAAACAGAGACATACTCACACTACTTGAAAGGACTCAAACAAAATTTTGAAAGACTGAGAGAAATTTGACACAGGAAATGACTAAAATACCCTTGCATGTGAATTTTGCAAATAACATTGAAATAAAATGCAGAGAGAGATGCAATTGATCAGAGACAGTTCAAATGACTTATAATGCAAGAAAAGAAAAATTGACTAATATTTTTAGGTCCAAAATTAGGGTATAACACGCGTATAAATCAATGACATAGAAAATGAACATAGAAAACAATGAAATATAATGAGTATAAATCAATGACATAAACATGATAAAACTAACCAAGAGATGAACGATCTCAGTGGTGACCGGTGGTGATGAACAATGGGTTTGGTGTGGTTGATGACTAGGGTTTCTTTTTTAGTAGAAATGAAAGAGTTTGACTGATGAGATGAAGATGATGATGAGAGAAAGTGAACGGATTAAGAAGTATTTTATGTTGGACTTTAACTTCGAGCCTAACCATAAATTTGTGTAAGGTAGGATAATATTAGTAAAATAAGGAGTATGGTTATCATCGGAATGGTTCATCGGTTTCACGGATCTTGAAATAAAAAACCATGAACCAAACCAAACTAGATCGGTTTTGATTGGATCGGATCGGTTTCAAACCGAACCAAACAAGATGGGATATTTTTTCGGTTTGGTTCGGTTTGGACTTTCGGTTTCGTTGGTTTTGTCCGAACCACTTACACCCCTAAAGCAACTTATCATCTGATAAATGCCCTAGTCTAAAGTGCCACAAGGCTTCTTGAGGTAGGAAAGTGGTGGAGAAGATGGCTTGAGATGAAGCTATGACAGATTGGTGAGCTTGTGGGTTAAGGTTGAGAAAGTACAATCCTTCAATCATTATCAAATTGCTCTTGTCCTGTATAAAACATTTATCATTATCAAATGTCACTATGCAATTATTATCCATGCATAGTTTAGGAACAGATAACAAATTTAGTTTGAATTCTGCAACATATAGTACGTTAGCAACAAGTCCTGGTGAAAAGGTCACTGTACCAGAGAACTTTACTATTGCCATATTACCATTGGGTAACTTGATATGCACAGCTATAATAGATGCATATGAATCAAAAAAATTGATGGAGGAGCCTATATGATCACTAGCACACCAAAATCAACTATCCAAGTTCCAAAACTTGAATGATTCAAAGAATATGAGATTCTAGTTATACCTGAAGTCACATGATTCACCTTGCTAGTTGAAGCTTGATGAGACTGAAGAAGATTAACAAGTTGTTCATATTGCTCCTTAGTGATTCCAAAAGATGGTTTAGAGTTGCTATTCCCTTTGCAACTCTTTGAGTCTTCCAAATCCTCTCTTTCTTCATTGGTTTCCAGAGAAGAGTTATTGACCATTGCAGAATTCTTCTTTCCATAATTTGGAGGAAAACCATGTTTCCTGTAACAAGTATCAATAGTGTGGCCTTCTCTTCCACAAAATGAACAAGAACGCTTCTGACCAGAATTAGAAGCAGAATTACAGGGTTACCATTACCACGTCCTCTTCCTTGTGATTTTCCCACTGAGTTCACTAGGATTTTAGACTCATCAACAGGAAGGAAAAGCTTAAACTGTCTCTCATGTTGCATAACCATGGAGAAAATCTTATTCATAGTTGGTAAAGGATTCATCAATAGAATCTGAGAACGAACAAAATCAAATGAATCATTCAATCCAGTAAGAAAGCGAATAGAACACGTGATCTCATGTTGATGTTTGGCATTCATCACATCAGTGATACACATGCAATGATGAGGACAAGCGCAAACAGGGGTAGGAAGATAAGCTTAAAGTTCTTCCCACAAAACTATCAAAGTAGTAAAAAAAATTGTAACTGAACGTGAATCTTGCTTCAAACTGAATATCTCACATTGTAATTTAGAGATATGAATAAAATCACCTTGGGAGAAGCGTTCTTTGAGCTCATTCCAGACATCAATGGCGTTTTCTAGAAAAACAATGCTTTGTGCAATTGAATCCTCAACAGAATTCATAATGCAAGAATGGACAAGCATATTGCAACGATTCCAAGCTTTGAAATTTGGATCAAACTCCGTTGGAAGAGGGATAGAACCATCCATGAAATCAAACTTGTTCTTCCCTCCGAGAGCTTTTCGCATAGAACACGCCCAAGAATGGTAGTTTGAATGACTAAGCACCGGTGTAATAGCGACGGAAGAAGGTCCATCAGAAGGATGAACATAGTACACGTTACCAGGTTGTTGCGAAGGATCTAGAACCGGTGCAACCACACCACCGCCATTAACACCACCATTTGCACCAGCGTTACCACGAACCATGGTGAAAAAAGGAAGAAAACAGGGAAGCGAAAGAAAAATGGAACGAAGATCAGAGTAAAGAAACGATGCGCAACAGAGCTTAGAGAAGCTCTGATACCATCATAAACTTCACCATTTCCATGGAGGAAGATGGAGAAAACCAGAAACTTGGAGAAGAAGAAAAGAGAAGAGAGAGAAAATTCTATGCTTTTTGATTGATAGATTCATGAGTTTGTTACAGAGTCTCTATATATAGTACAATAAGAATCTAACAAACTCTAACTAATTTCTATCTAGGGTTTTGTAGTCTAGAGAAGGAACACAATAATAACCCTAGGGCAGCATAGAAAACTTGCGCAACAAGTTAAGTACATAGTAAGAAATTATTAGTTTAACAAATGGGAGAAACAAAAGAGCGTTATATCGCCAAAACCACACAAAACTTCATCAAAACACATATGCTTACATAGTTACATTGAATGAAACTCAGCAAACTAGACAAAGAGGTAATTGCGGCCACAAAGAAGCATGAGCTGAAAATTTTAGTCTAACATTAATAACAAGATTGAAGATGATGAAGTTAATTCAAATTTTAGTCTATTTATTTTTAAATCTTAGAGGATAGGAAAAAAAATCTCCGTGCGCTTAGCTCAGCTGGTAGGGATATCGCATATTATATGCAGAGGTCGGAGTTCGAACCCCGGTGACCCCACTTCTCCACAATTAAATTGTGTGAGCTCTAGCCACTAATCTACTTGACAAAAAAAAAAAAAAAACACAATGGCAACAATGTTGGGAATTCTATTACCTGTAATGAGGTTGGTGGGGTATTGGCAATTTCTCGTCATAATTTGATTCCAAAAGGTTATGTTTCAATCAAAAAACTATATTTTTTTCAATAACTTGCATGCCAAGTTCTTTTTATTTTGACAATATAGGTGATTTGCTTCCTAATATATGAGGTTTTTGTGCTAACCATATTATTTATCCTATTGTCATTAGTAATTCTATTCAACACATTTCATTTATTCCTTGAAAAAAAAAACACATTTCATTTACTTGAAACCTTATGCATCCACCAATAACTACATTACTAGAAAAATATTATGGACTTTTATCAACAATAAATAAGAACTATATTATTCCTTTGTGTTTCATGGGAGATATCAACACCGGTTTAGGAGTTTGTGAATATAGAGGGCTTTATAGCCCTTCAAGATTGACTATGGAGGACTTGAACTAATCACAACTGTCATAGATTCATTTATCTACTGTGGATGCACAATTTACTTGGAGTAATGGCAAGGGTGGTTTAGCACACACCGAAAAGTGATTTGATATGGTGATTTGTTACAGTAATTATTTTAACTCAAGAAATAATCAAAAAGAGGAACTAAGAGAGAATCCACTATCTATAATATATATTAGACAACTTTAGATGAGTTGAAACCCACTTGAGTTGGACTGATGGTAATGGCTTGAGACCTGAAAGTGTGCTCCTCCTCAAGGTCTCAAGTTCGATTCCCTTCCGTACCAATTTGGATGGACTAATTTAATTTTTAATTTTGGATGATTCCCTCCCGTACCAATTTGGATGGACTAATTTAACTTTGGATGAACTAATTTAACTTCTTCAAAATAATTTTTAATTTTGGATGATTCCCTCCCGTACCAATTTGGATGGACTAATTTAACTTTGGATGGACTAATTTAACTTCTTCAAAACATCAACATTGTATCTTCTTGTATCAATACTGGTCTCAAGTTCGATTCCCTCCCGTACCAATTTGGATGGACTAATTTAATTTTTAATTTTGGATGATTCCCTCCCGTACCAATTTGGATGGACTAATTTAACTTTGGATGGACTAATTTAACTTCTTCAAAACATCAACATTGTATCTTCTTGTCTTGTATCAATACTGCAAATCTTAATCTATTCCATAAAACAACAACGAGCATTACTAGTTCATAATGACTAAACAACTATAAACACTAATTAAACTCCTAATCTCCTAAATAGTCACTAATTATATGTTATAGGCCATGCAATTACTCTATTTTTAATGGATTATGGGGCATAAATGCAATGTAATAACCTACAATTATGTTGGTTATCATTTGTCCTCGTGAGCATAACTTTTTTTTTAGTTGGTAAAGATATCATATTATATATGTCGGGGTCGGGGTTCGAACCTGATTCCCCACTTATTCATTTTATGTGGTAAATTTCTAACCACTAGACTACTTGACAAAAAAAAAAAAAAACACATCAATAAATTAGAATATTTCCTAAACACCTCTTAAATATATCAAATTGTTGTGTTGTCCCTTACGCACTTGGAAAGGAGTTCAAATCATAAAATTGATTATGATTAGAATTGAATATTATTTAACATATAACTTTTATTTACTTTTTTCTTCGCATTCACAATAAAATTGATAATGTAATTCTTATTATTATCAATTTTATGATTTGAACTCATTTCTTAGAGTGAAAAGGACCAATACAACACATGGATATACTTAAGAGGTATTTAGTATTATTATAAGTTTATTATGAGATTTTTAAATTTTATAAATGTTTAATTAACAATTTAATGATTATGAGAGCATGAACTTTATACACTATAAATAGATCAAATCTTATCCTACATTAGATTCAAAGAGTGAAAAATATGGCTGAAACTCTGAAGTTTGTTTATGTGTTGATTATATTTATTTCCATATTTCTTGTCTTAATAGTGTGTGATTCCACGTATTTACCTTTTTCTCGTTCTTGTATAACAGATAAAGATTGTCCAAACACGCAAAATTATATAGGTAGATGTCGGAAAGGCTATTGTATAAGTAGCTGGGTGAGATGAACGAGTTTTTGCTCTAGCAAAAGAATTGTACAATATATTGTATGCTAGAATATCCGTGAAGCTGTCATTTAGTATTTGCGTATGTACCAAATAATTGTATTTTTAAAGTTATGATTTTATACTCTAAGATGATTGCAATGATATGAAATAAGACATCAAATAATTTTATTTATAGATGTCTTCTTATCTCATAAATTTGAAAGTATCGCCATGATTTGCATTCTAGACATATCACACTTTTTTTCAACCGAACCATCTAAAATAATCAATTTAATAGTTTAGTTGAAAATTAATTTTTATCTTACTTTTTATAAAAAAAAAGTACGATTAAAATAATCAAATTTGTAGATGATGACAAATTCAGCAAGTACGTATCAAATCGTTTCAATTAATAAATCACTAAGTTAAGACAAAAAAAATCTTAAAAAGTAATTACATCAATGATGCTTACTGCAATACGACAAGAAAATAGAGTTCAATTACAACTGCAGTTTTTTATTCTTGAGGTATTCGCAAGAAAACTCTCGCGCTGTATAGCATTACTGTAATGAGAATCATAAGCCGGTAATAAAAAACAAAACAACAATACAAAAATATATTGGTAAATCATGACTCCAAAGCAACACTTGATCTTCACTCAATACACATTTAACTGGATAGAATTATAAGTCTTGCATATTCAAACGTGGAGGAAGTGATTGCTTCAACTTATCAGCTTTCTCAGTATCAAACACGCAAAGTGTGCACAGATACTTGGAGCATCGAACCTTGAACATGACCATATCTTTGCTTGTCCTAGCAGTAAGCAGGAAGTCCTTAATCCCATTAATTTGCTTAGGCAATTTTTGTCTTCGCTGCTATTTCCTCTTCCTCCACAAAAATCACAATCGGAACGCTCCTAATGCTCCTAATAGTTTGTGTGAGCAAAGAAAGGTGTAGCATGTAGATGTTTTAGTGATTGAATCACGTGATGTAGCAACTACAATAGCAGAGGAAGTAGCTATGGATGCTATAACCAAACTTATCCTTGGAGCTTCATCTTCATGGTATATTTAAAAGTAAAAACATAAGCCTATGTCTGCGAAAATCTCAGTATGCACTCCAAGATATTGTACAGTTTAAGTTGTTTTCCAAGGAAAATTGTCTATATGACCGTCAAACATGTATATTTAGGGAATCATATTGATTGATAAAACTAAATCAAAGCAACTAAGTAACAAAACTAAATCCACCGAAAAAGTCATTAACAAAGTCAAAGTATCAAACAACAGCAAGATCTCATAATCTTCATTGACAAACACACTAACATTTCAATTCTAAAACCTAACATTACAAGTATTTAATTCAAAATTCAGAAAAATTCATCAAAATCACATATCTCGATTTAGTTTTATCAATCAATATCAAATAATTAAGAAAATCAATGGCTGCCATTATAGATATATTGAGAAAAAATCTAGAGAAAAGAATTAAGAGAATTATATATATATATGAGCCAACTCATGAACCAAACGAGCTGAACTATGTATAGCTTAAGTTCAACTTATTTAGTTAACGAGCATAATTTTCAGCTCATGAACCGAACTCAACGAGTTATTTGTCTAGTCGAGTTCCGAACTATATTCGAGTTGGTTCGGTTCATTGTCAGCCCTAGAGTGAATAAAAAATATAAAAAAAGATAATATTTATTGAGTGGCATAAAATAAGTTTGCACATGATCTTACTCTACAAATTCGTATAGACTTGCAGCTTAAAACTTATATTATAACAATGGTTGTAAACTTTTTCCATCTCCCCTCTAACTATTTATGTTCATAAACAAGTTGTTTTAAGGTGTTGAAATCAAATGCAGCTCAAGGAAGGGCACAATTTCAGACAAGTTGAAGTGGGAAACAAGTTGTGACATAATAGAATCATTTTTTTTTTTTGAGGGAATCATGTAACGCTAGTATACATGTACAATTTGTTACTCTAAACAGGGGTTTTGTAATTTATCTACTGAAAGTAAGTTATAGACACAGACATTGTGGGAAACAGAAACACAAAAACTGAAGGATGCAAACAAATTTACCAAACCTAATTTTTTTGTTAAAACGTAGAATGCTGATGAGTCAATAATTAGTAGTTTTAATATAATATTTGATTTCGTTTTATTTAGATTTAAGTTTATTTTATTTAAATTTATTTTTCCTTTTAGAACTATTTTAATTCAATTGCATATTATTATATTTTAGGAACGAATGTTTGATAGATTGTGTCTTAGAGCAAAAGAAAGAGGATTAGAAGCTGATTCGAGATGAAAATATGAAATATGGGATAAAAATATGTCACTCCCGAAGTCAGAGAGGAGGCACGGCCCGTGCCACCAGCAGCACGGTTGTGCCAAGCTTCAGGGTTCTCTTTTGCTGCTTTTGCTTCGGAAACAAGCTACCTATTTTGACCGAAAAGCCCGTGGTTTCTTGTGGAACATTCTAATGATTAGTTGCTTAGGTTTTAAGTCGACATAAGACTATAAATAGAGTAGCTAGCTATATCATTACAATTCATCTTTTGTTCTTGGAATTCAATAAGTGACAATTGTCTTTCTTAATAAAAGTTCTTTCTTTATTTCTTTATTGTTATTTACTTTATGCTTTTCTTCTTCTTCTCCATGTCTATGATGAACATGAGTGAGTAGACTCTTCTTGTCTTGGGATTGTTGGATAAGTCTAATGACGTAAATCCTAATTTTATATAAATCTACTTTCTAATCTAATTTCACCGTTTTTATAATGAATTAACAATTATCAAACTAAGAAGCGAATGCGGAGGGTTTAATAATTGTTAATTCATCATCTCAAATATTAATTCATAAAGAGAACGCGGAGCTTTGATATTGGAACAAGTGAAATTAGACAAGGGTTCCGAAACATGAGAATAGTCTAGCAAACCTTGAGACATATAAAGTTACGTTCTTCAAGGATTCTAATAGCAATCAACCATGAGAATAGGCGTGGTTGCTAGAGGAACACACTCACAGACTTTGAGAGAAGCTTTGATATATGCTAAAGAGAAACTTGTTTTTAAAAAGTAGGTCAAATATAAAGTTTAAGGTTTAGGGTTTGTTTGTGAAGGATTCGTTATTACGATGAACCAATAATGCCAAGGCTCTTTTTATTATTATTTTCTTCCGTTAAAAATCAAACCTTTTCAACTGAACTTTCTTCTAATCATCTTCTAAAAGTTAGTTAAATTAAACAACTCCCTGTCAGAACGATACTCTATTTTTTACTACTTCGGTAGGACCGTGCACTTGCGGTTTTATCCTATCAAATGCACATCTAACCTTAATCAATCTATGATGTCAACGTTTGTTGAGGGATGACTTTTGAAGAAAAAGCCCACTATTGCATCAGTTATGGATGTGCATCGGTGCACCTTTACTTTGAGTGACTTCAAGTCACACAAACTAAACTATGAATTTGGAACCTCGCTCTGATGCCAAAATGGCTTAGAAATCAAGAGAGAAATCAATCTCTAATTCTTAAATGAGAAACTCATAATTTTTTATATTTCAATGATGAGAAATGAGAATACATGCGGGAAGTGACCTTGTTTGTGGCAATCCTAATTAAATGCCATATTGCTGCTGAAATAGTATCAATAACTAATCCATCAATTAAAACATAATCTTGTAGATATTGGAAATGTCAAACATAATGGCTTAGAGTCAACAATAGGGTGGTGCAAGAGAGACACTAGCATACTAGGGAGGTCGCCATATTATGCCATGTTATGTTGTCTCATATGTATCATTTTATAGGAACCAGAATTTTAGAGTCCATTTGTTTAATTAATCAGCAGGAAAGAAATACTACATTCTTTCACAAAATAGCCAAGATTAAAAGCACAAATAAATTTATCACAAGAGATTCATGAAGATACTCTAGTGGATGATCCAGATGAAATTGAGAAACTCTTTGTTAAGTTTTCTGAAGGCATTTTTAATAATAGGAACAATTGTATAGACAATGTAATATTGATGATTACATTCTTAACATTGTTGACAACATTATGAATGCAATGCCTACTAATCTCCCCAGTTGCGAAGAAGTAAAGCAAGCAATATTTGATATCAATAGAGAAGGAGCACCAACTCCAAATGGTTTGGGAACCTTATACTTTGATAAATATGTGGACAACATTATGAACGTAATGCTTTGAGAGCACCAATTTCAAATGGTTTGGGAGCCTTATTCTTTGAGAGATATGGGGAGACATTGTGAGAACTAATGTCTTCAATGCAGTTTCTCACTTCAAAATTGATAGGTTACTTCCTAACTATAATTCCAACAAGGAAAATGCTAGATATCAAGAATGGATTTTCTTGATGAATTCAAGAATGACATGGCAGAATAATCACCCTTAGATTTTAATCTTATTTATTAAAGTTTCATAAAAAAAAAATACATAACACCCACCACCCCATGATTTCCGGCCAGACTGAGATTTTATTGGCTAACATTAATTTCGGGACAATTTCTTGATAAAATCTTTCTTGATAAATAGCATTGCTCTTCCAACAATGTGCTTTTGATTCCTAAAAGTCTTCAAGCCACTAATATGGAACATTGTTGTAGACCTATAACCTTGACAAAATTCAAATTCAATATTCTCACACAATTGTTAGCCTATAATAGACTTGCTTATATCATACCTAAAAGTATATATACTCACCAGAGGGGATTTAACATTCGGAAGGCCTTTGACACATCAGATTGGAAATTTCTACTTGTTGAATTGCTTCAGTTTTAATGATAAATTTTGCAACTAGATTAGTACTATTTTGCATACTTCTAGGTTGTTAATACTGTTTTTTTTTTTTTTGAAGAAGGTAAATTAGCTCACCCAAATTTACATCGGGGAGAGTCGAATCAAGGACCTTGAGAGAAGTACACTCCCAGATTCCAAACCAATACCATTAGGCGAACCCAAGTGGGTAGTTGTTAATACCGGTTAAAGGTAAATTTGCTAGTTTTTTCCCTGTTAAAGCGGGGTTAAGAAAGGTGATCCCTTTTCCCATCTTAAGCTAGTGGAAGATGGTGAGATTTTTTTATTAGAGGTCGTAGAGGTTCCGTAGTCCCCTCTCAAGTGATGTATGCATATGATTTAATGATTTTCTGTAAAGTTACACTTGCTAACATGAATATTTTCAAGAATTGTTTTAATATATATGCTCAAGCACCATGGCAAATTATTAATCTAAGCAAGTCTACTATATACACAGGCTCTTTTTCTCAAAGATGGGAGCATTTGATTGAAAATTTGTTGGGTTTCTCTCTAGATTCTATAGAAGCTTCTTAGAATATCATATGCGTTTTCTAATTAATTCTCTTAATTATTTAATCCTATGTATAAAAGAACTTATGTCATACGTACTATCCAAACACACGATTTTAGCAAATGTGTCACAATCTTTATGATCCAACGATTAAATAAGAAAATAAATTGATCCTACATACATTTTACTTATGCTTGAATATGGTCATATACCAACGGTACATTATATCCGTAGATAATTTTACGATGGTAAAAAATATATTTTTTCCCTTTACTATCACGAATGGTTGAAAAAGTTATTTTTTATGAAAAAAGTACACCCAAAAAGTTTGTTAAATAAAATAAAATTCTTATATTATCAAGTTGAGTATTTGAACTTCTTTCTGGGTGTGAAAAGGACAAAAACAACAGACTGATATACTCTAAGAAACATTTATTGTTATAATTTTATGAAGGATTTTTAAAACCGCCTAAACTATTTAATTATTTTTATGAGAGCATAAATTTAAATACACTATAAATATATCATAACTTATACTATTTTTTAGATGCAAAGAGTGAAAAGAATATGGCTGAAAGTCTAAAGTTTGTATACGTTTTGATTTTATTTATTTCAATATTTAATGTCATAATAGTATGTGATTTTGCTTTTTTACCAACTTCTCGAAATTGTATAACAGATAAAGATTGTCGACAAGTGAGAAATTATATTGTTAGGTGTCGTAAAGGCCAGTGCCTACAGAGCCCAGTGAGATGAATGAGTTTCTGCTCTAGCAAAAGAATCGTAGATTATACTTTATGATTGAATATTCGAGGAGTTGTCATTGGTTTTTATGCATGCACCAAATATTGTATTTTCTTTTTTTCTTTTTCCAATTTTATGCACCTTGAAGTTATAATTTTGTACTCTAAGATGTTGGCAACAAAATGTAATAAGGCGGAAAATTGTTTTATTTATATTGTATCCTTATCTAGTAAATATCATCAGGGCCTAAATTTCAGATATATCACAATATTTTCCCAACTCCACCACCTAAGAGAATCACTTTAATAATTAAGTTAAAAATTAATTTTTATCTTACTCTTTTTTTTGGTGTGTGTACATGTGTCTATATATATAATCACTTGATCTCATCTAACTAATCATTCACACAATATTAATTATGATTATGATTTCCTTCTTTTAACTAAAAAAATATTGTTAATCATGTGAGGAGATTTTTAGTCCAACTTCCTCATTTTTCAACGCCTAACCTTACAATAGTCTACTGTTACCACCAATTGACAAATTAAATCATGTCTAAAAGCATTTTCAACAAAAAAAAAAAAAAAAAACCATGTCTAACAAAATTAAATCTATGGCTTTTCAACTTCACGATTGAAATATACAAAAGATACTTCTAACTTTTTTTTGGTCAAGTAAATTTTTGGTTTCCAAACAATGGTTGTTAATTTTTGCAGTTTATTAAACTGCTTAATTCTTTACAGTTTTACTCTCTTATGGGGGTGCATGACTCAATCTGCTCTCTTTATTCAATTTCCATGTATTTTCTCAATTGTATGTTGTCTTACATTCATAGTCTCGTCATTCAACTTACTTACGACTTCTTCTAAAAGATATGATTGAGAATTGAAGTTGTTTTATTTTAAAATGGATGAACAAACACAATCAGTACGAGGAAGAACTAACAAAAATGTTGTATAATTTAGTTGTTAGTTCATACAACCATAAAACTTATTTAAGCCAACATCCATTTCCCAATCAAAAAAATCAAAATGAAAAGAAGTAGATAGAACTAACAAAAATAATTTGATGCTAATTTAAGTTCTATATTTGCCACTTGCTGCTCAGAATTGAGGATTGAGCGGTTCTATTTGAAATTCTGACACCTTATTAATATAATGTTCTATGCAATGTTTCAACACCGGGAATGTTTAGATTAATGTTTAAACTTTTAAATCGAGAAAAACAAACATCACAAGGTAAAAGAAAATGACAGAAACGTAAAAGGCACAACTAAGTTGATAACCCAGTTCGCTGACAAACACATCTACTCTGGGGCTACCAAGCCAGGAAGAAAATCTACTGGTGTAGTCCTTATTCTAAGTTTTTAGCAAACTCCAAGTTTACAATTTAAGACGTAGGATCTACCCGTACTGACTTTAACATAAGAACTCCTAGATCTGAGATCCCATCTCATTTCCACTCAATCACACACCCTGTGATTATATGATTATTTGCCTGTGTTTTCGGCAAACTACAGGCTAGTTATGATTATTACAAGCGAGATCGAACTAGAGATCTCAGGAGCATGTTGTGCAAAGGTTTTGATTGAAAAAAGGTTTTAAAAAGAGTCACGAGATGGACTCAGGTTACTTAGAGAGCAGAACGGGTTTGTAAACAAAAGGCACCGTCTCTCGACAGGTTTGAGATTGCAAATAAAAGCAATATAAAGTAAAAAAGAAAAGATAAAGGCTTTAAGCACGTAAACTTAAAGGAAAGGTAAAATGTATTGCATTAAAATAAAGGTGGTCTACAAATCATTTTACATACATTTTGAATAACTCGTTTCCCTAGACGATGGTAGTTTGAGTGTTGTAGAATTCTATAAATGATTTGCGACCCATTTTCCGGCTTGGAAACACTTATTTATACTAAAATAACTAATTAACTAGTGAACCACTAATCCCTTGATCAATACTTCCTCCATCTTGGGCAACCGTTTGCCCCACGTTTCCACTAAGGAAACCGTTTCCAAGCTTGAAATCGTGTTTTCCCGCCTTCATTGCTTGGCTGCGACGCGATCTTCCTTCGTCTTTGTTCTTTCGAACTTCAAATCACGCGAGCTAACTTGTTATCTTGTCAAAATCCTCAACTTGAGATGAGAAAGCATTCGATTCCTACAAAGTTAAAGGTCAAACAAATGTTGACCATATTAAATGAGCCTGTTGAGTTTAGAGGCTAACAAAATGCCCCCTAAAAATGCCATTTTCGATGATATGACTCAAGAGAGGAGAACATTGGCATTTTTTAATAATGTTATTTTGAAAAGAATGATGTCACCCCACTCATTATACTACAAACATGATCTTTTGAGTTTTTGCCCCCTTGATCATTTTAGACTTTGAGTGGGCCACATTTCTTCACTTGGAAACCACCTAGAAAATTATTTATGACTCTAATGCGCCATTTGTCATTGATTGAACTCTTCATATTCACTTCCTTTGCAATTTCTTATCCTCATCATTGGATTGCCTTTCACTACAAGATTTCAAAGGTTTTATGCCTCTCAAGACAATTAATTATCTCCAATCCCAAGGCATCTTTACCTTCTTTTATCCACATGGCAACTACGAAGAAATTGAAGATGACGAGATAGTCCCATTAACCACGTTTGTCATTATAAAAAGCTGCTTTTCCAACAAACCTTCTCCCTTTGTATTTTCCCTTCTCTTGCAAGGAAAAAACATTAACTTTGTACCATGGAAGTGTTTCCCCCAGAGCTCCAAATCTTCATCGCCAAAAAGATTGATGCCTCGAGTTTCAGAGACTTGATATCTTTTAGGGTGTCTGCAAAACTCCACCAATGACTATATGAAGTCGTTGAAGTGCTCAAGGTTGTTTCTGATGACTGTTTACGCCTCCTTCTTCTTCCTTCGCCCAACGCGGGGCAAAGACGACTCATGCAACAACTCGCTCTCGGGGGCCATGCACGTTACTGCATCGTTAGGGCTGATCGACTGCTTCACCAAACCTGACCTTGCAAATGAGTCAACTAGTGCTGAGGAACGCTCTTCTTGCAAGGTCAAATGAGGCTGCATACTTCTTGCTCCGTGCTTCGTCTGTCTTCAGGGACCTTTTCGTTCGACAATGTCTTGCTCGTTGTAGGGACGCTATCAATGCTAAAAGAAAAAAAAAATCATATTTATTGAGTGACATGAAATAGGTTGGCACATGATCTTACTCTACGAATTCGTATACACTTGCAGGTTAAAACTTATATTATAACAATGGTTGTAAACTTTTTCCATCTCCCCTCCAACTATGTATGTTCATAAAGAAGTTGTTTTAAGGTGTTGAAATCAAATGCAGCTCAAGGAAGGGCACAATTTCAAACAAATTGAAGTGGGAAACAAGTTGTGACAGAATAGAATTTTTTTTTTTTTTAGGGAATCATGTAACATTAGTATACATGTACAATTTGTTACTCTAAACAAGGGTTTTGTAATTTATTTACTGAAAGTAAGTTATAGACACAGACATTGTGGGAAACAAAAACACAAAAACCGAAGGATGCAAACAAATTTACGAAACCAAAAAATTCTGTTAAAAAGTTGAATGCACATCTAACCCTAATCAATATATGATGTCAACATTTGCTGATGGTGAGTTTTGAAGCAAAAGCCTACTATTGCATCAGTTATGGATGCGCATCGGTGCACCTTTACTTTGAGTGACTTCAAGTCACACAAACTGAACTACGAATTTGGAACCATGCTCTGATTCCCAAATGGCTTAGAAACCAAGAGACAATTCAATCCCTAATTCTTAAATGAGAAACTCACCATTTTTTATATTTCAATGATGAGAAATGAGAATACTTGCAGGAAGTGACCTTGTTTGTAGCAATCCTAATTAAAGGCCATATTGCAGCTGAAATAGTATCAATAACTAATCCATCAATTAAAACATAATCTTGTAGATATTGAAAATGTCAAACATAGGGTGGTACAAGGGAGACACTATCATGCTAGGGTGGTCGTAGAGGCGGAGCTGCCTATGGGCCAAGGTGGGCCACGACCCACCGCAACCCTAAAAACAATCATTTTTAATAGGTATATACACATATTAGAATATGAAAATATATTATATATATAATCTGTTGCGTCTAACATAACAAGTTTGCAAGTATGTTCCAGCGGTTTAGGTGAGATGTTTTGTACCAGCTTGTTCTTGTTCAGAGTTTCAGAGTTGTTCAGAGTTTCAGAGTTCGACTCCCTCCTGCCTTCCATTCTTGTCTTGTTCAGAGTTCTTCGACTCCCTCCTGCCTTCCATTCTTTTTAATTTCTTATCCTTTTTCTTTTTTTTAAAGATTTACTACACAAAAAAAAAAATGTTCAGAGTTTCAGAGTTTCAGAGTTCGACTCCCTCCTGCCTTCCATTCTTGTCTTGTTCAGAGTTCTTCGACTCCCTCCTGCCTTCCATTCTTTTTAATTTCTTATCCTTTTTCTTTTTTTTAAAGATTTACTACACAAAAAAAAAATGTACGGGTGGGGTTTGATCTGGTGCACAAGCACTTGAAACAACAAGTTCTTTACCATTTGGACAACAACTTTCTTTGTAGTAAGATAATTTGATTTTGAATATTATATCGCTCAACAATAAATAATGCACAATTATTTTTCAATTAAAAGTATATGTGTAATAAAGTAAAAATTATATGATAATTATATTAAAATATTCTTAAGACATCGATTTAAATTATGTTCTATAGAAAAAAAAAATTAATAGTCCCTCGAATTAATTAAAAAAAAAATTTAAATTTACACCTTCCATAAAAAAAATATAAATTTCCAGAAAATCGGCCCACCCTCCAGATTATTTCCAGCTCCGCCACTGGGTGGTCGCCATATTATGTTGTCTGATATGTATCATTTTAGGAACCAGACTTTTTAGAGTCCGTTTATTTAATCAGGAGGAAAGAAATACTACATTCTTTCACAAAATAGCCAAGATTAAATGCACAAATAAATTTTATTACAAGAGATTCATGAAGATAATCTAGTGGATGAGCCAGATGAAATTGAGAAACTCTTTGTTAACTTTTCTGAAGGCATTTTTTATAATAGGAACAATTGTATACACAATGTATTATTGATGATTACATTCTTAACATTGTTGACAACATTATGAATGCAATGCCTACTAATCTCCCCAGTTGCGAAGAAGTAAAGCAAGCAATATTTGATATCAATAGAGAAGGAGCACCAACTCCAAATGGTTTGGGAACCTTATACTTTGATAAATATGTGGACAACATTATGAACGTAATGCTTTGAGAGCACCAATTTCAAATGGTTTGGGAGCCTTATTCTTTGAGAGATATGGGGAGACATTGTGAGAACTAATGTCTTCAATGCAGTTTCTCACTTCTTCAAAATTGATAGGTTACTTCCTAACTATAATTCCAACAATGTGCTTTTGATTCCTAAAAGTCTTCAAGCCACTAATATGGAACATTGTTTTAGACCTATAACCTTGACAAAATTCAAATTCAATATTCTCACACAATTGTTAGCCTATAATAGACTTGCTTATATCATACCTAAAAGTATATATACTCACCAGAGGGGATTTAAGATTCGGAAGGCCTTTGACAGATCAAATTGGAAATTTCTACTTGTTGAATTGCTTTTGATGATTAATTTTGTAACTAGATTAGTACTATTTTGCATGCCTCTAGGTTGTTAATACTGCTTTTTTTTTTTTTGAAGAAGGTAAATTAGCTCATCCAAATTGACAACGTGGAGAATCGAATTTGAGACCTCGAGGAAAAGCACGTTCCTAGATCTTAAGTCAATACCATTAGACCAACCCAAGTGGATGGTAGTTAATACTGGTTAAAGGTAAAGGGGTTAAGAAAGTTGATCCCTTGTCCCATCTTAAGCAGGTGGAAGATGGTGAGATTTTTTGATTAGAGGTCGTAGAGGTTCCTTAGTCCCCTCTCAAGTGATGTATGCATATGATTTAATGATTTTCGGTAAAGTTACACTTGCTAACATGAATATTTTCAAGATTTGTTTTAATATATATGCTCAAGCACCATGGCAAATTATTAATCTAAGCAAGTCTACTATATACACAGGCTCTTTTTCTCAACGATGGGAGCATTTGATTGAAAGTTTGTTGGGTTTCTCTATAGATTCTATAGAAGCTTCTTAGAATATCATATGCGTTTTCTAATTAATTCTCTTAATTATTTAATCCTATGTATAAAAGATCTTATGTCATACGTACTATCCAGACACACTATTTTAGGAAATGTCTCACAATCTTTATGATCCAACGATTAAATAGGAAAATAAATCGATCCTACATACATTTTACTTGTGCATAAATATGGTCTCATACCAACCGTACATTATATCCATAGATAATTTTACGATGGTCAAAAATATATTTTTTTCCCTTTACTGTCACGAAAGGTTGAAAAAGTTATGAATTTTTTTTTTTTTTTAAGAAAAAAGTACCCCCAAAAAGTTAGTTACATAAAATTAAATTTTTATATTATCAAGTTGAGTATTTGAACTTCTTTCTGGGTGTGAAAAGGACAAAAACACCACACTAATATACTCTAAGAGACATTTATTGTTATAATTTTATGAAGGGTTTTTAAAATTTTAAAAATGCCTAAACTATTTAATTATTTTTATGAGAGCATAAATTTTAATACACTGTAAATATATCATAACTTATACTATTTTTTAGATGCAAAAAGTGAAAAGAATATGGCTGAAAGTCTGAAGTTTGTTTACGTTTTGATTTTATTTATTTCAATATGTAATGCTATAATAGTATGTGATTTTGCTTTTTTACCAACTTCTCGAAATTGTATAACAGATAAAGATTGTCGACAAGTGAGAAATTATATTGCTAGGTGTCGTAAAGGCCAGTGCCTACAAAGCCCAGTGAGATGAATGAGTTTCTGCTCTAGCAAAAGAATCGTAGATTATACTTTATGATTGAATATTCGAGGAGTTGTCATTGGTTTTTATGCATGCACCAAATATTGTATTTTCTTTTTTCTTTTTCCAATTTTATGTACCTTGAAGTTATAATTTTGTACTCTAAGATGTTGGCAACAAAATGCAATAAAGCGGAAAATTGTTTTATTTATAATGTATCCTTATCTATAGTATATTTGACGATATCAACTTGGCCTAAATTTCAGATATATCACAGTATTTTCCCAACCATTGAGAGAATAAAAAATTTTAAAAACCATTGAGAGAATTAAAAAGTTTAATTAAGCAAATTTTCATTTTACATGGACTAAAAGTATGTGTTGGTCCCTGTTAAATTAAAATTTATATACAGTAGAAACTCTTTGAATTAATACTCGGTAAATTAATAAACTCTCTAAAATAATAAATTTGTCCAGTCCCGACTTGGGCCAATGTAAAAAATTGAAAAAATCGATAAAATAATAAGATAATAATTTTTCGGGAGATCCCTTTATAATTTTCGGTCCCAAGAAAATCATAAATTAATAATTCATAGAAACTGAAAAAAATATATTATGAATACATTGAACACATTTGTTCCTCTTGTTTACATTTACTGTACTTCAAAAGTCATTATTGATTTCCAATGCATATGAACACAGTAGTTACTAATTTACGTTGAGTCCCAAGGTTCGGTGCAACGTAATTCTAAGAGGCATAGACTAATTTGTCTTTTTGTTTGGTATGTACAGTATAATTACTTAAAAACTCTTTAAATTAATAATTATTAATTTATCGATAAATTAATAACTCTCTAAATTAATAAATTTCTCCGGTCCTAACATTATTAATTTATAGTGAAATCCGTAACATGTTTGTTTGGGTGGAATTGAGCCTGAATCTTTTAAGTATAGTCTCAAATTCGAATATTTTAGATTAAAAAACATGGTTGCAAGGAATTCATTAAAGGTGGTTAGCCAATTTTCTGGCAGATATAATTATTGGCAAAACGGATGGATACTTCAAACCAATAATACAATTTAAAGAAGTTAATATTTGCATTAGGCCAATTTTGGGTGCTTATTGAAGGTTTCAAGTCTTAGATCTAAAAATGTTGCAAAATCTTGTGAGGTCAAATGTTCCGTTGGTAGCATGGAATAAGCAACTAGCTAGAAATAGAACAAAATAAATGTCTCTTTCTTAGTTCTTTCTAATTGGATGTTTTTGACCGTTGAAAATTCAGGGTGACATGGATAAATGCTTTATGTCATGTAATGTTAGTATACATAAAAAAAACATTCATCCATGTCACCCTTTAATTTGTTAAAATGTCTCTTTCTTATTTCAGTCAATTAAAGCAATCCAATCTTTTCAATATAACATCTATTTAAGTGGTGCGGAATAGTATCATGTAATGTTAGTATACATGTACAATTTGTTACTCTAAACAAGGGTTTTGTAATTTATCTACTGAAAGTAAGTTATAGACACATACATTGAGGGAAACAGAAACACAAAAACCGAAGTATGCAAACAAATTTACCAAACCAAAAAATTCTGTTAAAAAGTCGAATGCACATCTAACCTTAATCAATCTATGATGTCAACGTTTGCTGATGGTGAGTTTTGAAGCAAAAAGCCCACTATTGCATCAGTTATGGATGCGCATCGGTGCACCTTTACTTTGAGTGACTTCAAGTCACACAAACTGAACTTCGAATTTGGTACCTGATGTCAAAATGGCTTAGAAACCAAGAGAGAATTCAATCTCTAATTCTTAAGTGCGAAACTCACAATATTATATATTTCAATGATTAGAAATGAGAATACATGCAGGAAGTGGCCTTATTTGCAGCAATCCTAATTAAAGGCCAGATTGCAGCTGAAATAGTATCAATAACTAATCTTGTAGATATTTAAAATGTCAAACATAATGGCTTAGAGTCAATAATAGGATGGTGCAAAAAAAATAATAGGATGGTGCAAGGGAGACACTAGCATACTAGGGTGGTCACCATATTATGCCATGTTATGTTGTCCAATATGTATCATTTTAGGAACCAGAATTTTAGAGTCCATTTGTTTAATTAGGAGGAAAGAAATACTACATTCTTTCACAAAATAGTCAAGTATGCACAAGTAAAATTAATACAAGAGATTCAGGAAGATATATAATCTAGTGGATGATCCAGATGAAATTGAGAAATCGTTGTTAACTTTCCTGAAGGCATTTTTAACAAAAGTATCAATTGTATTGACAATGTATCATTGATTATTACATTCTAAACATTGTTGACAACATTATGAACGCATTTTTTGACATCAATAGGGAAGGAGTACCAACTCTAAATGGTTTGGGAGCCTTATTCTTTGAAAAATAAGGAGACACTGTAACTAATGTCTTCAATGCAGTTTCTCACTTTTTAAAATAGATAGTCAACTTCATAACTACGATTCCAACAATGTGGTTTTGATTCCTAAAAGTATATTGAAGCCACTAATATGGAACATTGTAGACCAATAACCTTGGCAAAATTCAAATTCAATATTTTCACACAATTGTTAGCCTATGGACTTGCTTCTATCATGCCTAAAAATATATATACTCACTATAGCAGCCTATAGGGGATTTAATCAAAGCAGAAACATTAGTGATGGCATTTGTCTGACTTTTGAAGTTATCAGTTAACATGCATAATAAAAGTTCTAAAAATTTACATTTGGAAGGCCTTTGAGACATCAGATTGGATATTTCTACTTGCTGAATTGCTTCAGTTTTGATGATAAATTTTTCCACTAGATTAGTACTATCTTGCATGCCTCTAGGTTGTTAATACCGGTTAAAGGTAAATTTGATAGTTTTTTTTCCCTGTTAAAGAGGGGTTAAGAAAGGTGATCCCTTGTCCCATCTACCATTTTATATAGTCAAGGAGGTCCTTATTAGATGTATTATTAAGCTAGTGGAAGATGGTGAACTTTTTTTGATTAGAGGTCGTAGAGAGGTTCCTTAGTCGACGTGATGTATGCATATGATTCTGTTGAGAAATGACTCAAAATTAGTGTGCCTGAAGTCTGAAATCATGATACGATTTTGGCACCATGTCATGATTTTGAGGCTGTCGGTGTGTTTTTGGAAGATAAATCGTGATAAGATTTGGTAAATCATGACATGATTTTGACAGATCTAAAACACTATTTAAGCACTCCATGACCCATTTGTTGAAAAAGCTTGGTGAATATATCTCATGGAAAGCAAAGGAGGGAACTTTTAGGGTTTTAGATACTAAAGGTTAAGGGTCTTTGGGTGAGGTTCAAAGCTTCAAGATGTGAATCTTGAAGAACCAAAAGAGGGGGCTTTTGGGAAAGGGTTGGTGCCTTTTGGGGAGAGATTAATGGGATTGGAAAACACACGAGTGGAGAGTCAATTTGTGAGCAACTTGGGTGAGTCTTGTGAAACCAAAAGAGAAGATCCTTAGGAAATCAAAGCTAAGAGTTGGTTCTCTTTTATGGTTAGATTCTAGAGTTGGGAAACAATTGTAAACATTTTGGGAGAGTGAAATCATTGAGTATCTTGTTCTTTGGTAAGATTGGGAAAAAGGTATAAATTAGAGTTTGTTCTTTGTGAGCTTGTTGAAGCTAATTTCTTGTAACTCTTTTGTATCTCTTTGTAAAGAACTCATTGATAGTAGATTTGAGAGATTAATATCTCCCCCATAGTAGGTCATTGTTGGACCGAACTGGGTAAACATTTCTTGGTGTTGTTATTTTTCCTCTACTCTCTTTATCTTGTTTATTCTTTGATTCCATTGTAGTTATTTTGGTTATTGGTTGTCATTGATACTTGCTCCACGAATCTAAATTTCATTGATGTGAAGTTTGGATTTTGACAGAATTCACAACAGATTTAATGATTTTCTGTAAAGCTACTTTTGCTAATATGAATATTTTCAAGAATTGTTTTGACATGTATGCTCAAGCATCATGACAAATTATTAATCTAAGCAAGTCTATTATTTTCAAAGGCTCTATTTCTCAAAGTTGGGAGCATTTGATTGCAAACTTTTTGGGTTTCTCTCTAGGTTCTATAGAAGCTTCTCAGCATATCACATTCCTTTTCTAATTAATTCTCTTAATTATGTCATCCCATGTATAAAAAATATTTCGTGGTACTATTCAGACACACGATTTTAGCAAATGTCTCTGATTCTTTATGATTCAATGATTAAATAAAAAAATAAATCGATCCTACATACATTGAAGTTGTGCATAAATATGGTCTTATACCAACGATGCATTATATCCGTAGATAATTTTACGTTGCTTAAAAATATAGTTTTTCCCTTTCACGTCTCGAAAGGTTGAAGGAAAAAGTACACCGAAAAGTTAGTTAAATAAAACGAAATTCTTATATTATCAAGTTTGTTATTTGAACTTCTTTCTAAGTGTGAAAAGGACAAACACAACGCACTGATATACTCAAGGGACATTTATTAAGTATTATAATTTTATGAAGGTTTTTTTAAATAACCTAAACTATTAACTATTTTTATGAGAGAATAAATTTTATACACCAAAAATATATCAAATCTTATCCTATTTTTTAGATTCAAAGAGAGAAAAATATGGCTGAAACTTTGAAGTTTGTTTATGTTTTGATTCTAGTTATTTCCATATTTCTTGTCATAATAGTATGTGATTCTGCTTATTTAACAAACTCTCGACCTTGTATAACCGAAAAAGATTGTCCAAGAGTGAGAAAATATATTCCTAGGTGTCGTAAAGGCAACTGCCAATATAGCACACTGAGATGAATGAGTTCCTACTCTAGCAAAAGAATGGTAGACTATACTTTATGCTATAATATTGGAGGAGCTGTCATTTGGTTTTCGTGCATGCACAAAATAATTGTATTTTCTTTTTTCTTTTCCAAATTTTGTGGACCTTGAATTTATGATTTTACACTCTAAGATTTTAGCAACGAAATGAAATTTAGCGGAAAATTGTTTTATATATAGTGTATCCTTATCTCGTATATTTGACGGTATCACCATAGCCTGAATTTCATACATATCACACATTTTTTCCAACTCCACCACCTAAGACTCACTTTAATTGTTAAGTTAAAATTAATTTTTATCTTACTCTTTTTTCAATATATATATATATATATATATATATATATATATATATATATATATGGGATAGGATCAAATGACACCAAGGTGTCAAATTAAATTTGACACCAAACCATTAATCCAACATTAATCCAACGTCTCTTATCAATTCATTAAATGCTCACATGCTTGATGAATTGATCCAAATTTTAATTTTAGAAATAATATATTCTTTCTTTTCTTGGTTGATTAGTTCCCATTTTTGTTATATTTTGCATCAATAGATAGATGATTGTCATTTGATTTCTCCCTACTATTTTTTAGAGATTCTAATTACTAATTTTTGTATGCTTATCTTTGTATCATGTTTATATTGGCTACGCTTTCATTTGTTGTATGGTATTATTCTTGAGTTCATGGTGCTAATTTTTTTTTTTGACAAAATGCTGCTAATATTATTGTGTCGTGTGTTTTAGCATTTGTGCTTTGCTTTCGTTTAGTAGCATATGTTCTTTTTAATTTTGAAACCAATCGTTCATTCATTATCTCAGGCACTCTTTATAAATCAATTTTCTTTGGGTTCTTGTAAGAAAAATAAAAAATAAAAAAGGTTAATATGAATAAAGAAATAAAGATGATAAGCCCTTCAAAAAAGATGGCAGTGAATAATGTAACGAAACCATAATAATACTATCATATAATTTTAGTTAATACTTAACCAAGAGAAGAAAGAATATTTTATTTCTAAAATTAAAATTTGCATCATTTGATCAAGTATGTGAACATTTAATGAATTGATGAGAGACATTGGATCAGTGTTGGATTAATGGTTAGGATTTGGTGTCAAATTTAATTTGACACCTTGGTGTCATTTGATCCTATCCCTATATATATATATATATATATATATATATATATATATATATATATATATATATATATTCAAATTTAATCAAGATTTTGAAGACATGGGCACCTAAAAACGACAAGCAGATGCAACAAGAGATGTGAAGTGAAAGGGAAAGAGAAAGCGTTAGTTTTTAGAAAAAAAAATGGTGGCAAATTAGAGTTTTGATGGTGGCAGCGCTTTTGAACTAAGAACCCCATTAGAAAACTCAAACTTTCCTTGATTCTCTCACTCAGACTTAATTCCAAATTTGGAACATTGCTCTAATTCTAAAATTGCTCAAAAACCAAAAGAGAATCATATCTCTAATTCTTAAATAAGAAACTCACAATTTATATATTTCAAAGACGAGGATACATGTAGAAACTAAAAAGTGACCTTATTTATATTAACCCTAGAGGCCATATTACAGCTGAGTATCAATAATTAATGCCTCAATGAAAACATAATCTAGTAGATATTGAAAATATCAACCTTAATGGCTTATAGTCAATAATAGGGTCGTGCAAGGGAGACACTATCATACTAGGGTGGTCGCCATCTTATGTTGTCTAATATGTATCATTTTAGGAACCATAATTTTTATAGTCCATTTGTTTAATCAGAAGGAAAAAATACTACATTCTTTTACAAAATAGACAAGATTAAATGCACAAAAAAATCTATTACAAGAGATTCCTGAAGATATTCTAGTGGATGGATGATCTTGATGAAATTGAGAAACTCTTTGTTAATTTTTCTGAAGGCATTTTTATAATAATAAGAACAATTGTATAAACAATGTATTATTGATGATTACATTCCTAACAATAACATTTGTCCAAATGGTATTCTTGTTAGAGGTATTCTTAAGTTAGTGCAAGAAGGTGAGCTTTTTATTATTAGAGTTCGTAGAGGTTCCTTAGTCCCCTCTCATGTGATGCATGCATATGATTTATTGATTTTTTGTAAAGGTACTCTTGCTAATATGAATATTCTCAAGAATTGTTTTGTTATATATGCTCAAGCACAATGACAATTATTAATCTAAGCAAGTCTACTATTTACACAGGCTCTGTTTCCCAGCATTTGATTGCAAATTTGTTGGGTTTCACTGGTTCTATAGAAGCTTTTTACCATATCATATGCCTTTCCTATTTAATTTTCGTAATCATGTTATCCCATGTATAAAAGAACTTCCACTATTCAGACACATGATTTTAAGAAATATCTCAGATTCTTTATGATCCAATGATTAAATTTAAAAAAATAATATTGTACATACATTATACTTGTACATAAATATGGTCTCATTGCCAATGGTACATTATATCCGTAGATAATTTTACGATGGTTAAATTTTTTTTTCCCCTTTACTATCATGAAAGGATAAATAAGCAATGAACCTTTTTTTGAAGGTTATAGTACACCTAAAAGTTAGCTACATAATATTCAATTCTTATGATTATCAAGTTTATTATTTGAGCTTCTTTCTAAGTGTGGAAAGGACAAACACAACGCACTAATGTACTAAAGAGACTTATGATTATAATTTTATGAAGGGTTTTTAAAATTTTTGAAATACCCAAACTATTTAATTATTTTTATCAGAGCATAAATTTTGTACACTATAAATATATTAAATCTTATCCTATTTTTTAGATGCATAGAGCGAAAAATATGGCTGAAAATATGAAGTTTGTTTATGTTTTGATTCTATTTATTTCAATATTTCTTGTCATAATAGTATGTCATTCTGCTTTTTTACCACGTTCTCGAACTTGCATAACAGATAAAGATTGTCTACAAGTGAGAAATTATATTGCTAGGTGCCGTAAAGGCATCTGTCAACAGCGCCCACGTAGATAAATGAGTTCCTGCTCTAGCAAAAGAATTGTAGATTATACTTTATGTTGGAATATTCGAGGAGCTGTAATTTGGTTTTTGTGCATGCACTAAATAATTGTATTTTTTGTTTTACTTTTCCAAATTTTATGGACCTTGAAGTTATGATATTGTACTCTAAGATGTTCGCAAGGAAAAAATTAAATAAGATGGAATTTTTTATATATATAGTTTATCCTTATCTCGTATATTAGACGATATCAACATATGACCTGAATTTCAGATATATCACACATTTTTTCCAACTCCACCACCTAAAAGAATAACTTTGATAGTTAAGTTATAATTAATTTTTATCTTACTCTTTTATATATATATATATATATATATATATATATATATATATATATATATATATATATATAAATCAAGATCTATTGACATCAGGTGTAAGTCTTTAAACTTACATCAAATCTTATTATATAAATAAATTGGATCCTGGAACACGGCTCATTCTTTTCCCTTCCTCATCGTAGTTTTTTCTCCAACAATGAAAGTTGTGATTTCATTTACTGTGGCTTCATGGCTTCAGATTCATTCTGTCACCAACAATCTCACCTCTACCATATATATATATATATATATATATATAGGGATTTGCTAGAACACACCCACTAGTTTTTATGCGGGAGTGTTTTAGCAAGCTACACCTTAAGGTGTATTTAACTACTTTTTAGTTATAACTTGCTAAAACACACCTTCTAA
This sequence comes from Medicago sativa, assembly GCF_051527215.1. Classification (NCBI taxonomy): domain Eukaryota; kingdom Viridiplantae; phylum Streptophyta; class Magnoliopsida; order Fabales; family Fabaceae; genus Medicago; species Medicago sativa. Next base: position 7,711,297 of record NC_140755.1, on the reverse strand, counting down.
AAAATAAGTGGGTGTATTCTAGCAAATGCCTATAGAAGTTGCTAACATACACCCACTTATTTTTTAGAAGGAGTGTTTTAGCAACATTCATCTTAAGGTGTATTTAACAACTTTTTAGTTATATCTTTGCTAAAACACACCTTAATAAAAACTAATGGGTGTATCCTAGCAAACCCAATATATATATATATATATATATATATATATATGGGATAGGATCAAATGACACCAAGGTGTCAAATTAAATTTGACACCAAATCCTAACCATTAATCCAACTTTAATCTAACGTCTCTCATCAATTCATTAAATTCTCAAATGTTTGATCAAATGAGCCAAGTTTTAATTTTAGATATAATTTATTCTTTCTTCTCTTGGTTAATTACTTACCATTTTCGTTATATTGGCTACTCTTTCATTGGTGGATCGTATGTATGATTCTTGAGTTCATGCTGCTATTTTTTTTTAATTTTAGAAATAATTTATTCTTTCTTCTCTTGGTTAATTACTTACCATTTTCGTTATATTGGCTACTCTTTCATTGGTGGATCGTATGTATGATTCTTGAGTTCATGCTGCTATTTTTTTTTGCTGACAAAATGCTGCTAATATTCTTGTATCGGGTGTTTTACCATTTTTGTTTTGCTTTCGTTTAGTAGCATATGTTCTTTTATAATTTTGGGTCCAATCGTCCATTCATTATCCTTGGTGCTCTTTATAAATCAATTTTCTTTAGGTTCTTCTAAGAAAAATAAAAATAAAAAAGGTTAATAGAAATAAAGATACAAGGATGATAAGCCCTTCAAAAAAAAAAAAGATAACAATGAATAGTGTAAAGAAATCGTAATAATACCATCATAGAATTTTTGGTAAATAATTAATCAAAAGAAGATAGAATAAATTATTTCTAAAATTAAATTTTGGATCAATTGAAAGCATGTGAGCATTTAATGAATTGATGAGAGACGTCGGATTAAGGTTGAATTAATGGTTAAGATTTGGTGTCATATTTAATTTGACACCTTGGTGTCATTTGAATATATGGGTTATGATAGAAGACACCTTTTTATGAAGGTGTCTTTTATCAAGTTACTCTATGAGCATTTGCGAAAAGACACCAACTTACTTTTATGAAGGTGTCTTTTAGCAAAGTTATAACTAAAAAGTGAAAATCACACCTTAAGGTGTGACTTGTTAAAAGACACCACCAAAGGGTGGCTTGTAACAAAACCCTATATATATATATATATATATATATATATATATATATATATATATATATATATATATATATTGTTAGTTTAACTTTAATCCTCAAGTTATCATTACAAAAGTTATACAACATAAACGTTCTTAAACTCACTTTTAAAAATAAATCCACAAACCCGTATTCAGTGTCTTTTTTTCATCAAATCGACAATTATTTTTTTTTTTAGAAAAATCATTAAATCCACAAATCATTTTCTTAAAATTAATCAACGGACAACCTTTTTCATAAATTTTGTTTCATTCCAAAACCTAGAACACACATAACGTGCAATTTCTTCTTCTTTCTTCTTCCCATCATGATTGTTCAATTCTCTCGTTCCAGAATTGCTGTCGTTTCCAATTATCGTGAGAATCGCTGGCGTCCTTTTGATTCCAGACATTGTGAGAATCAGTGTTGTTTCCATAATCACATCAGGTATCTTGACTTGATTTTTTTTTCTTGATTTGATTTTTCATTTCCGTTTCTTTCTCACTGCTATTGTGACTTGATTGCAATTGTTTCACACTTATATTGCGACAGTGGTGACTTTCAACTTTGGCATGAATTCCAACGATGCTTCCATTTTTATTTGGGTTTTGAGTTTGATTGAGTTGTTTGAGATTATATAAAATGTATTTTATCACACAAATTTTTCGTTTGATTAAGATAAATGGATCTTCAATGTGTTGATTATTAATTTTATTTTTGGTACAATATTGATTATTAAATTTACTTTTGAAATTTGTTTTATTCAAATCATTATATTGTGTTGTTATGTTGTTTATGTTCCTGGTGAATTTTGCGTTGCCGAAATGAACATTTGTTGAGATTGTGAACACGGTGTGAGGTCGGTTAACGCTATGGAAGAGAAGACAAAGTGAAATAAATAAATAATAAATAATGCTAATACAAACATGAATTTCATAAGGTGAGCGTTAATTCGTGAGCAATTCGTGGATATAGCTTTTGGAAACAACAGCGATTTAACGATGTCTGGAATCAAATGGACGGCAACGATTCTCACGATAATTGGAAACAACGGCAATTCTGGAACGAGAGAATTGAACAATCAAGATGGGAAGAAGAGTGAAGAAGAAATTACACGTTATGTGTGTTCTAGGTTTTAGAGTGGAACAAATTTTATGAACGTATATGATGGGTTGAATTTGATGTGAAATTTTAATTGTCACAAGCCCTATAGTGTAAATTAATTAAGATTGTATACCTAAATATAATTAAATAAAAATTAAAAGTTACCTTATTAAAATTGATTTTTTTTTATGAAAAAATTGACTCATTTATTTGACATTTAATGCTACATTTGTATATTACATTTTGAATGGTTGATATCTTGAAAGAGTAACTATCCCCTAAACAAGAGAGGGTAATCTAGGCCTCACCTACATACATTCTACTTGTGCATAAATATGGTCTCATTACCAATGGTACATTATATCCGTAGATAATTTTACGATGGTCAAAATATTTTTTTTCCCTTTACTATCATGAAAGAATAAAAAAGTAAGGCTTAATTACCTTTTTGGTCCTCTAACTATTTAATTGGTATCGGATTGGTCCTCTAACTAAAAATCGATTTACTTCGGTCCTCTAAGTTTCTCACCGTTACTACATTTAGTCCTTTCTGTTAGTTTTATTCAAATAAACGTTAGCGTTTGTGTTATGTGGATACCTGACCTCTTGTTTCACACATACATATGAATCATAACAGTTACTAATAATATCAGTCACTATTTAATCATAATACCTTAACAAGACATAGGACCAAAATGATACTAATAAATGAAGTTAGAGGACCCACATAACACAAACCCTAACGTTTATTTGAATAAAACTAACAGAAAGGACTAAATGTAATAACACTGAGAAACTTAGAGGACCAAAATAAATCAATTTTTAGTTAGAGGACCAATCCTGTAATATCCCGCTTAACAACACTGTCATTTGTCATTTATATGTGTCAGCTATTTTTCAAATTATCTATGAGATTTTATTGAACCAAGGGCAAAATGGGCATTTACCATCCAAGAGATATTTTTAAGGGTTAATTATGTTTCTAGTCCCTATAAAATAGCGACCTTGTAAGTTTAGTCCCTACTTAATTTTAATAGCATTTTTAGTCCCTAATTTTGTTTTTCTGCACTGAGTATTAGTCCCTACTCTTAAATTTTTGAACAATTTTTTGCAGACATGTTTAGAACATTACTAAAAGTTCGTCCGCAAAAAATTATTGCAAAATTTGATTTCTATATCCAGATTTTATTACTTTTTATCTTTAACTTTTGTCGTTTTAAAAAATTCATATTTAATTCATTTCATGTCAGAAAATTCTAAATTTTAGTAAACGAACCTTTCATAGTGTTCTAATCTTGTCTCAAAAAAATCGTTCAAAAATTTAAGAGTTTAAGGATAATTAATCAAACTTTGTTTTAGCAGGGACTAAAATTATAAGTAAATTTTTTTTATAGGGACTAAAAATGCTATTAAAATTAAGTAGGGACTAAACTTACAAGGTCGCTATTTTATAGGGACTAGAAACATAATTAACCCTATTTTTAAAGAGGAAAATCCACACACTTCCATTCACTATTTCTCAAAAACATTTTCATCATTACCTTCCCTTCTCTCCCAAGAACACCATCGGCCTCTTCTTCCCTCAACCCTCTTCATCACAAACTTTCATTTCTTCATGGAATCATCAAAATTAAGCAACCAATAGGTTCCTTGTGGTGCTAATACAAGTGTTTAGCAAACAAAAATTCATTCTTCCCTCTCCTTAAAGCAAACCGCCCCTCTCATCTTTTTTTCCAATCTTTCATTTTTTCACTCTAATCCATTGGAAATCACTTGTAAGCTTGATTATAGGAGATACCCATGAAGGAATGAACATAAGGTAAGCATCAAGTCCACTCCCTTCTCCATTCCTTGTGGTGTTCTAACCACCCATCACTACCTTCTTTGTTGTTGAAATTGTTTAATTTTATGCTATAGGGATGCTAATTATGTTGAGGGTGATCATGGCTAGTGACTTGGTTGATACATAAGGGGCTAAGGAAGCACACTTAAGGTGAGTTGTTAGTAAGTTTGAAATTTTGGAGAATGGATTGGAATCATAGTTTGGAAAATTAAGAAAATGATTATGGAAAAGTGATTTAGTAACTTTGATGAATTGTGGTGAATTTTGAATGGTAAATGTTGATATAAGTGATTACACTTGAATTCATGATTTTGAGACAAAATTCGTATGGTTTTCCCTGACTTGTACATACTGTTGTGTAACCCATAATTGAGTAATAATTGGATTTTTGGATTCCTCATTCAATTCCCTACAGTTTGGACACAAATTTCATATGATTCGGAGTAGAAACGAATTCGGAAAATGCAATTGAAGTTGGTAAAATCCTGCTGGAATTTGGTTACGGGTTCTGGGACAGAGCTCCACTAAAATGGTAATAAATTTCTCTCTGTAACTCCGAATCAGGTGGTTCTTGATGCTATGGTTAGCTAACGAAATTGCCGTCGTTTTGGCATCAGTTTCACGAATTTTGGTCAAGTATTGAGGTCTGTAGACAACTTTGAAGTAAGGGACCAGATGCAGATTTTGTGCAGAATTTGGGTTCTTTTGCGATAGCTTGCCGAAGCGAGCATGAAGCCTCGCCTAGTATGGAGGTTCCGAAGTAGATATTGAAGTGGACTTTGTGTAAACCCAAACTCAGCATAATGTTCGATTTAGAGGTGAGTTCCTTTAGTTAGTAAACCCACCTTTGGGTAGTGAATTATTCCATTAAAATGCTAATATGTGATTATGAATTATTAGAATATGTTGGCATAATCGTATCGATGCTAGATTTCCATTATTTTGTTCTAAAATTTCTTATGTTATTGTGCAATACTACTTTAGTCCTAAAGTTGGAGGATAGAATTTGAATGGAAGTTTGATATACATATAATTTGGAAAATTGAATTGACACATGTTTAGTTACTAGTTTACTCTAAATTCTCTTTTATGTTATGAATATGTTTATGATAGTGTTGATGTTGGAGGAAATTGTTTAAACAAGGCCAATGATGAATTTACTTATGTAAATGATTGAGAAAAATATTGGAATAACACTTGCCTTGGTTACTAGAGATGATTACATTTTCTTAAATAATTTTACAAGAATTATCACGCATAAATATAGTCATTGTTCGGCTAGAATTTTAAACACTCATTTTCATTCAATTATGTAACCAGGAATATTTTAAGATACTCCAACATGAATAGTAACATAAATATGTTCAAATTGACATTAATGCATATTTTCTTACTATGTGACAGAATATTTAACAATCCTCCAACTTAGGTGTCATTACATAATTATTGCACATTGACATAAGAGATGTATTTAGAACGAGCATGTCATGTAAGCAATTCATTGGGTATATTTCCAATCAATGGAAGTAAAGAATCATAGTTATGGAAGTTCGAATTAATTAGTCGAGTTTAGTTTATCAGGATATGAGAAAATTTTATAACCTTTTAGGAATGGCATATGACAACGATATGCCTAGAACCTGAATAGGTTAGTATCAGAATTAATTTCAGAATAAAGACGAATTTACTACGTCTTTATTATTAGACTCAGAATGTTATTATCATTATAAGGAAATCAGTTAAGATAAGTTATTCCTCTTTAGCTCTCCGTCAGTAGTGGAGTTGAGGATTAACTCAGTTATCAGAAATCAGTTCAAGTTATAATATTAAAACATGTTTAAGTTGTGGCTTTCGCTATCCCGCCAGTTGGATCGAAAGGTTCCCGTCAGTTGGAACGGGCACTATCCGTGAGGATGACCCCACAATAATCAGAGGAGTCTGGTATCCCCGTCAGTTGGGTTCCCGCCAGTTGGAAATATTTATATATATACCGGTTAGCAGAGGAATAAATTCCGGGGTTACTCCACCTGGGTTTATTCGTAAAATCAACTCAGATAATATTGTTTGTTCAACGCTAACATTTCTAACATAATATGATAGACATTATGAATATAATTATGATTATGATTTCAGCATTAGTATCAGAGCTGAATTAGTAATTCAGATAGCGATCCTAGTTATCCCCCGATCGCTCAGTTATGCATGATAAAACAGTATAAACCCGGAATGGGTTGAGTTTAGAGACAGATGGCGATCCTAGGTTCTCTGTGATTGCCTACAGTCTAGGATAGGTGGAACTCACTGAGACATCCCGTCTCACCCCAATCCCTTTTATTTTTTTTTCAGATCAGCAGGTTGTACGTGGCAAGGAGACAATACAGGAGGCTTAATGATATATTTTCACATGCTCGTGTCGTACTAGTTTAGATTATTTATTACGGTTCCAGACATGTATTCAGATAGCAAATGTACGATCCTGCAGTGATGTATATATTTATTCAGTTGAAAATTTTTATTATTGTAATTTTAATGTATCCAGTACTAAATTTAACGCACGTTCTAAATATTCTAGATAAGTTTAGTATGAGCGTTACAATTTGGTATCAGAGCAGGTCGATTTAGATCATGCCTTGGGTCATTAGAATTCAATAAAATATAGTGGGACCATTGGGTTCCGGATATTTATTCTAAATGTCGTATCTAGCTGAGCCTGATCAACTCAAACTAGTATATGACAGTTAGAATAAATGTCTGAGAGCTGAATAGGACCTCGGAGGAATGAAGCGTACGAAGGAGGAAAGTCCGGATGTCAGGTTTTATAGTGGATTTTGATAAGGAAGTCTTCGATGCCAGATGGTGGCTGATAAACTATGAAACTGAAGATTTTTCGAGGACATAAGTGAAATGTTAAGATTAAGACGAAGTATTCTGATGTTGTTGAACGACACTTTTATGTGGATACCGAAGAAGTAAGATTCAAGATTATTAAGGGATGATTGTAACCTTAACATGAGTCGTAGTATAAGAAGCATAAGTAAGACATAGAAGAAAGAAATATTGATGAGGGTGTAACGAAGACCGAGGGATCAAAAGAAGAACTTGATTTGAGAAAATTATCAGACGAACTATGAAATCTATAAGCTCTCGGTGGTTGTAGAGTGTGTAAGAAGAAAAGGACTCGAACGCCCGGGACAAGCTGGATTTTGATGCTTGAACTGTTAAGTGGACTAATTAAGGAATAAGAAAATTATTTTGGGGCAGACAAGGAAACCCCTCGATGTGAGCAAAGAATGGACAGCGTAAGTCAGATAAACTATGTTGGATTAGTCGCACCTCCCGAAATCTAAAGTGCTAGATTTATGAATCAGTAAAGTGAAGATGCTATGCAGCGTAAGAGTCAAGAAGGATGAATAAATAGTAGTGGAAAGATCCTTACGGATTAGAGCACGATTTGGATGTATTTTTTTATTAGCAAGGAATTGCAGAGAAACTAAGCTAACAAGAGTTGTCCACTAAGGAAATTGTATCAGACCCCTGCTTCTATCATGAGTTATTAAGTTGTCATGGACTAAGAAACGCAAGCATAGCAGTAAGTAGAAAGAGGTTCCAGTAGCGGTAAGAGACAAGATGTAATTATTCGATCGAAACGAAAAAAAAATTAAAGATTTAATAATAATAAGTTGCGGGATTTGTTTTATCTTGGTTTTTCGGGTGTCAAACATTGATTAAGTTTGAACCTCTTTAACCTTTGATATCTCATTTTTTTCTTGGGAAGGGAAAAATAAGAAAAAACCCTTGAGAATCGAGGTCCGGGAGTTGTTTTCGTTACGGGAAGGTGTTAGGCACCCATAACGACTATAGTATCCTATAGGAACCGTCTTTACTTTCTACGCGCGGGCCTTATTTTTAAATGCTATCTGAAAGTGTTATTTACACCGAAGGGTTTGCTAGGTTAAGAATTGGAGGGAGAGGAATGTGTTTGAATTTTTGTTTTATTGGACTTGGAGAAGTTTTGACTTCTTGCCTACATACCCTTTTAAGGGATCAAACTCCATGTAGTTCTCTTCCAAAAAAATGTTTTTGTTTTTGTTGGTTGATTTTAATTTTGAAAATGGAGTTTTGAAGAATGAGAGAGAGAGGCCTCAAGGGCATAAGACTTGGAAAATGTGAGGTGAAATTAGTTATTTTGCAAAGAAAGTCTAAGTATGATTAATGTTCATTAAGGTTTTTGTTTAAGAAAATAAAGGGAAAATTCAATGGGATTTTGATCCCAAGGTTTCTTTGGAAAATTATTTGAATGAAGTTGTTCATGTTTTTTTTTGAAAAGAGAATTTTTCTAAGTATCGTGATTCCTAAGCATACATCTAAAGCATACATTCCCTAAACATACATCTAAAGTATCCATGTGATGTGTGTGCATGTGTCGGTGCTTGTGTCGGTGTACATCATTAGAGTCCATTGTCCTTTACGTTGGCCCTAGTTTACATTCTATGGTCTTGCAAGGAATTAAAAGCATAAAGTAAAGTACAAAAATCCCTAGGTTTTTTACATGCTAAGTCTTGGCATGAAAATTAAAGTGCAAGAAGTAAAACTAGAGCTAAAGGATGAAATATGCTTATGGAATGTATGAAACATGAGATGAAAATGTTAGTAGAATAAGATGTAATAGGGTAAAGAGATAAGGCAAGAAAGTGCTAAACAAAAGTGGTAAAATCAACAAGAATAAAGTGTCAAAATACACTAAGAATTTACCATAACTTCTCAATATGCATATGGCCTATAATTCTTTCATCATAGCAATTTTCAAAAGACTTTATGGCAGCCACAATGTGGAAATTATAGGAACATATTCAAGCCAAGAGTTATGCAACACTTTTAGACACATTTGGCACTTTATTTTCACAAACAATTGTTTATATAACTTGTAAAACAAGTAACTCACAATAACACTTTCACAAATAGTAAAAAACACATCAAAACAGAGATAAACTCATCACAAATTCACATATCACAATTCATTATCATACATCAAGATTAGAGATCAAGAACATGCAAGTTTCACAAATTTTCACACAAAACATCACAAATAAGGCAACAAATTATCACGCAAATTTTTTATCACTTTTCAACGGGTAAAAATCATCACAAAACTTCACAACTGTATCAAGAAACATGTAAGAAATTATTTAGAATTTTTTCACAAAATTTTGGCATCACAGAGGTGCAAATATCAAAACACGGTGTTGAAATAGTAAGAAAACAAATAAAACGAAGTCTATATACAAACAAAGCCCAAGCCCAAAGTCACTGATGGATCTGGACTATCCAAACGCCTCAGAGACGTTGGATTGATCCAGCTCCATCAAAGCCCTAGATCTGATGGTTACAAACGAAAGGCGTATGGTAAGCACAAACAGGCACACAGAAACGTTGCATGTCAGCCGTACACATCAGCGAATCCCAGATCAGACGGTTAGGATTATGACAAGTGAAGACGAACCGGACCGGTGTGGTTCAGGTGAGCCGCTCGGTTCAAAAGTGTCTATAAAAGGACGAAGGGACCGGTTCGCTTCATTCCTCACTCTCCACTCTCTCTAGGTTTTTCTAGAGAGAGATGCTCTGAAATTCTCTCATCTTCTCCGATCTTCTTCTCCGGTGACCTCAACGGCGCCGGTACAGTGGTTCGCCGGTGGCGCCACCGTACCGGAGTGGTTTTCAAAGCTTTTTACATCGTTGAGTTCGCCTCCTCTTCCTCTTTACGATTTTGAAATTATTTTTCAGAGAAGCTTAGATCGGAGTAGATCTACGATTCTTTGATTCGGCCAAAACTTGAAACGAAAAAGAAAAGACAGAAGGAAAGAGTTCTTACCTCGGTTTTAATCGGAGATTCGAGAAGAAAATGAGAGGAAAACTTCACTGCTTCTCTTGATTCCGAAAATAAATCGGAGAAATCTTCTCTTCTTCTTCGTTTTCTGCTTCTTCTCTGTGAATTCGTCGAACCGGTTCTTCTCACTTCGATTCCTCTTCTTCTCACCTCTTCTCTGTGATCGTACGATTCGTCACTTCGGTGGCGAATTTATGCTAGAATTGCAGAGGCTAGTGTTCGATGATGATGATTCCTCGGTGAATCTCTGAGAACCACTTTGAATTCGTTGAAATTGTTGAATTTTGTTGCTGGAGAATTAGGGTTTATGTGTGATGAAGATGAATCTTCATCTCTGTTTTTGAGAATGCAGATTTAGATTCGGTTAGAAGAAAGAGAAAATGTGGAACGGTGTTTGTGATGATTTGGCTCGTAATGAGTGGTGTTGTTACTGTGCAATTGGTGATGTGGCCTTTATATAGGTGACATGTGTACTTGTAAGCCAGTGAGATGTAGACACCTGGACTGGATTGAAAATGGCTCGGCCTTGGACTGATTTGGACATAGGGACCTTTCTGCAATTTTAAAAACTAAAGGGACCAATCTACAATTTTAAGAAAGGACTAAAGAAACAATTTTAAACAATCAGGGGACTAAATTGAAAAAGACTTGAAAGGAAAACAAAATGGAAAAAGGACTAAAGTGAAAATAAAATAAAATTTGGTTTAAAATTGGTAAATTGAAAATAACGTAAAGTGAAACCAATAAAACACAAGAAGGACTAAAATGAACCAACTACAAAAATGAGGTACTTCAAAGTAACCTCTCTCTGTCAAAATTTTATGTGAAATGACCAAAATGCCCCTAGGGACTAAACTGACTCAAAATGACTCAGATGCAATTTTTTTGAAATGGATTTTAACATGGAATTGAAACAAAGACTTATACAACAAATTGAAAAGACTCAGAGACAATTTTCAGGGACTAAAATGAGTTTGAACACAGGAAATGACTAAAATGCCCTTTTTATGAATTTTTGCAAATAACATTGAAATAAAATGCAGAGAAAGATGCAATTGATTAGAGACAACTTCAAATGACTTGGAATGCAAGAAAACCCTTTTGGATGGCTTGAAATGCAAGAAAACCACAGACAAAATCACAATTGAAAATATTTTCAAAACAAAGACAGTAACATATGCAGATAAAGCATGGTGAAATATCAGGGTAAAACAATATCAAGTTGGCAATCTCTCAAGAGTAATAGACGTATATCAAAGATGGAAAAACATTTTGAACAAGTATTTTTAGGTCCAAAATTAGGGTATGACAGCTGCCCCTATTTAAGTTTCTTTGTCTGGAGGGTCAAGAGACGAAGTCTTTGATTTGACGGGACGAAGATACTTAAATATTAACATTTGCACTGTTTTTGGACATAAAAATACACTCTTACATTTTCAAAAACATGAATGCCATGCAACATTTTGATTATGAATGCAAGACAAACAACTGGAGTCTACAGAGCATGTGATAGGGCCAAACCGCAAGTGCACGGCCTATCGAAGTAATAGTAGTAAGTAGAGTTATCGTTCCGCTAGGGAGTTGTTCAACTTAATTAACTTTTAATGAATGATTAGAGGAGAGAAAGTTGATAAGAAAGAGTTTGATTGCTGAAGGTAAAAACAATAATAATAAAGGGCCTTAGGATCATTGGTTCATCTTAATAACTAATCCTTCACTAGACAAAACCTAAACATCTAATTTCATGATTTACACACTAATTTCTAAAGACCGGTTTCCCTTAGCCCCTCACCTTTCCGATGAAAGTCCGGTGAGAGTTTACTTCTAGCAACCAAGCCTATTTCGCTGACATGATTACTAGAAGATGCACAGAGGATTGAAACTACTCTTTGTCTCAATAATTGCAAAGACTATTTCACTGTTTTGCAATTATTGTCTAGATTCTCAATAATTGCAAAGACTATTTCACTGTTTTGCAATTATTGTCTAGATTCACTTGTTCCAACATCAAGACTCCGCTCTCGCTTTATGAATTGATGTTTGGGATGATGGATTAACGATTATCAAACCCTCCGCTTTCGCTTCCACAGTTTGATAATTGTTAATCCACGTTAAGACGGTGAATCTAGATTAGAAATTAGGGTTACATAGAAATTAGGGTTTAGACATGTTTTGTTTAGGATTGAGTCATTAGACTCCCCAATAATCCTAAGACTAAGAAGTCTACTCACTCATGTTCATCGTAGACATGGGGGAAGAAGAGAGAAAATAACAGTAAAGTAAATTGCAAAGAAAGTAAAAGGGAAAATAAAGACTTTTATTAAAATAGCAATTGAAAATAAACAAAGTAAAGCATGATTGTTTATGGTGGAGAGCTACTCTATTTATAGCTTTACAATCGACTTAGAAACTAAGCAACTAAAAGGGTAAAACAGTAAAGCTGCAACAGGGTAACTTGGGCTTGAAGAAAAGCAGCAAAAGAGTATCCTGGGGACGGGCACGGCCGTGCCACATGTTGGCACGGGCCGTGCCAAGCTTCTGAGTTTGGGGGAACTTATTTTTGTCCCGTATCTTCGTATTCTTGCGCTGTATTTGCTCCAGTCCTCTTTCTTTTGCTCCAAGGCACCTTCCACCATATATTTATTCCTAAAATAAAATAAAAGACAATTTGAAGTAAAATATTCTAAACTAAAATAAAATGCAATAAAATAAAATCTAAAATAAAATAAAACTAAACTAAATAAGGCAATAAATAATACTATCTATGACTCATCAAACTCCCCCACACTTGAATCTTTGCTTGTCCTCAAGCAAAAGGCAACAGACATAGCAGCATCAAAATATTATTATGGCAATATTAAGAACACATGTCTCAAAAAAAGGCTTTGCTTCAAGTACACTAATTACAATTTCAAATACTTCTCATGAACCTATTCTACCCAACATCAAGTCTCAAGTGAGTGTGTGTGTGCAGTCCAACCCTTTTCTTGCTCCTGTATAAGACAGATATTATGAGGAATAGGTTCTATCCTTAATGCTAAAGTAATCGAGAAAAGTCCTTTCTTCATTTCATATAAGAGTGATGGGAATTTAAGTTTAAAATTAAGATTAACAATTAAGCACAAGGGGCTGCAGATACTTAGGGGCTATCTATCCTCGTAGGAAGTCTTCTCGGATGTAATTGTCCTTTCCTCCTAGATTCAAAATCACCCTAAGTAGTGCTGCAAAATTTTCTTTTATTTCATCTCCGCGTAGGAAGTCTTCTCGGATGTAATTGTCCTTTCCCCCTAGCATTGATGAATTTGTTTTCACTTTAAGTTCAAATTAGGAGTCACCACCACAATTAGGAAGTTAGGGATTGTCCTTTCCCCCACATGTTGGTGCCATTCTCCCACCCCATTTAACATTAACAAATTAATAAGAATATAACAATTAAGAACAATTTGATTAATTTCCCACACAAACTTATACTACTTTTACTCTTAAGACTTTAAAGGGTCTAAGTTAACACTAAAGATAGAACGTGTTCCTTAAAATACCTATTCATACATTTGCTCAAGGGATTGCAACCGGGTGCTTTTCTCATTGGAGAATTTCACAATAAAACAAGACATGGTATAGCAAGTACAAAAGAAACACAAGAAACTACTTTTATGTACAAGAAACAACCTTTAGAGAAGAGACAAAACAAAATTTTATGCCATATTTTACATTAAAAACAAGCTACTAGTCATGCCTCTTGCTATAAAAACAAAACAAAAGAATAAAGTTCAAGGGAGTTTGGGAACACTACGACTCTAGACACTTTATTAGGCCCCCCCACACTTAGGGGAAGCATTGTCCTCAATGATTCAAAAAGAAAGAGAAGAAGAAGAAGAAGAAGAAGAAGAAAGAAAGAAGAAGAAGAAGAAGAAGAAGAAGAAGAAGAAGAAGAAGAGAAGAAGAAGAAGAAGAAGAAGAAGAAGAAGAAGAAGAAGAAGAAGAAGAAGAAGAAGAAGAAGAAGAAGAAGAAGAAGAAGAAGAAGAAGAAGAAGAAGAAGAAGAAAGAAGAAGAAGAAGAAGAAGAAGAAGAAGAAGAAGAAGAAGAAGAAGAAGAAGAAGAAGAAGAAGAAGAAGAAGAAGAAGAAGGAAGAAGAAGAAGAAGAAGAAGGAAGAAGAAGAAGAAGAAGAAGAAGAAGAAGAAGAAGAAGAAGAAGAAAAGAAGAAGAGAAGAAGAAGAAGAAGAAGAAGAAGAAGAAGAAGAGAAGAAGAAGAAGAAGAAGAAGAAGAAGAAGAAGAAGAGAAGAAGAAGAAGAAGAAGAAGAAGAAGAAGAAGAAGAAGAAGAAGAGAAGAAGAAGAAGAAGAAGAAGAAGAAGAAGAAGAAGAAGAAGAAGAAAAGAAGAAGAAAGAAGAAGAGAAGAAGAAGAAGAAGAAGAAGAAGAAGAAGAAGAAGAAGAAGAAGAAGAAGAAGAAGAAGAAGAAGAAGAAGAAGAAGAAGAAGAAGAAGAAGAAGAAGAAGAAGAAGAAGAAGAAGAAGAAGAGAAGAGAAGAAGAAGAAGAAGAAGAGAAGAAGAAGAAGAAGAAGAAGAAGAAGAAGAAGAAGAAGAAGAAGAAAGAAGAAGAAGAGAAGAAGAAGAAGAAGAAGAAGAAGAAGAAGAAGAAGAAGAAGAAGAAGAAGAAGAAGAAGAAGAAAGAAGAAGAAGAGAAGAAGAAGAAGAAGAAAGAAGAGAAGAAGAAGAAGAAGAAGAAAGAAGAAGAAGAAGAAGAAGAAGAAGAAGAAGAAGAAGAAGAAGAAGAAGAAGAAGAAGAAGAAGAAGAAGAAGAAGAAGAGAAGAAGAAGAAGAAGAAGAAGAAGAGAAGAAGAAGAAGAAGAAGAAGAAGAAGAAGAGAAGAAGAAGAAGAAGAAGAAGAAGAAGAAGAAGAAAAGAAGAAGAAGAAGAAGAAGAGAAAGAAGAAGAAAGAAGAAGAAGAAAGAAGAAGAAGAAGAAGAAGAAGAAGAAGAAGAAGAAGAAGAAGAAGAAGAAGAGAAGAAGAAGAAGAAGAAAGAAGAAGAAGAAGAAGAAGAAGAAGAAGAAGAAGAAGAAGAGAAGAAGAAGAAGAAGAAGAAAGAAGAAGAAGAAGAAGAAGAAGAAGAAGAAGAAGAAGAAGAAGAAGAAGAAGAAGAAGAAGAAGAAGAAGAAGAAGAAGAGAAGAAGAAGAAGAAGAAGAAGAAGAAGAAGAAGAAGAAGAAGAAGAAGAAGAAAGAAGAAGAAGAAGAAGAAGAAGAAGAAGAAGAAGAAGAAGAAGAAGAAGAAGAAGAAGAAGAAGAAGAAGAAGAAGAAGAAGAAGAAGAAGAAGAAGAAGAAGAAGAAGAAGAAGAAGAAGAAGAAGAAGAAGAAGAAGAAGAAGAAGAAGAAGAGAAGAAGAAGAAGAAGAAGAAGAAGAAGAAGAAGAAGAAGAAGAAGAAGAAGAAGAAGAAGAAGAAGAAGAGAAGAAGAAGAAGAAGAAGAAGAAGAAGAAGAAGAAGAAGAAGAAGAAGAAGAAGAAGAAGAAGAAGAAGAAGAAGAAGAAGAAGAAGAAGAAGAAGAAGAAGAAGAAGAAGAAGAAGAAGAAGAAGAAGAAGAAGAAGAAGAAGAAGAAGAAGAAGAAGAAGAAGAGAAGAAGAAGAAGAAGAAGAAGAAGAAGAAGAGAAGAAGAAGAAGAAGAAGAAGAAGAAGAAGAAGAAGAGAAGAAGAAGAAGAAGAAGAAGAAGAAGAAGAAGAAGAAGAAGAAGAAGAAGAAGAAGAAGAAGAAGAAGAAGAAGTGGACTTTGGATGTGAAGGTGTTGCATCATGTTTCGGAGCATTTGATTGTTTTCTTCATTTATTTTATTGCTCCTTTGGACATTGTTCCTTTCAACACCTTATCTTTGATGCTCGGTGCTTATTCTTTGAACTTTGGTTTGCGATCCATGCCCGCCGTTCATCATTATAACTTCCACCGGCTTCTTGTTCATGGTGCAAGTTTGCACCTACCTCCTCTTTATTACCATCATCATCACCATCATTATGTACCTGTGGGTTAGAAATTTTCCACCACCTCCAGAATAGTTAAGTCCGGATTAGGTAGAATAATCAAACAATAAGCTCTAATAATTCTCCATTCATATTGGTAATTGTGAGTAGGCCATGGGTTCTAAGGAAGGAGAAAGTAGTATATAAGTCTAGATAATAGTTCCCCTCTATCCTCTTGATCCCTTGATTTACACTCACCCCAAACTTCCTAGCAATAAAAGTGATGATTCCACCTACCATTATATCACCCTTATCGTCCGGTTTCGTTTTAACAATTGAAACAAGATAATCAAGCAAATAATAGTAAATGGTAATATGATGGTTATAAAGCATAGCCCACGACATAAACAGCTCTCATCATTCCCTACCTCTTTCCTACTCTATACGGTGCAAGCCATAACCCTTTGAAGGTACCTAAGCACAGGGTTGTGTTATTCAACAACCTAATCACATGTTCATCTATTTCTAGTCTATCCATAACATTATCATCAGGGTACCTGCAAGGAGAGATATTTCTAGAGATTTAGAGATTTATACCTATTTAATTGCTCAGAATCCTTGAATTGGATCTCATGATTGCGGGCTGATGATTGCTTCTTGCTTGCACCACCTCCAGAGGCTTCAATCTTCTTACTTTCTTCATTGATGTCATTGACCTTAACTTGACTTGGTGTGGATTTTGGGTGAAGGTTAGGGTTAGGCAAGGTTTTGGTTGGGAAGAGTTGGTTTAGTGATGGGGTTGTGGTTTAAGTGAAGTTTAAGAGTTGAATGATGGAGATTGGTGAAGAAGTTTTGGTTTTTGGGTTATGGTTTAATGGTGTATTAATTTGGTTTAGAGGGTTATGGATAAAGGATGAAAGAGATTATTTTGAATGAGGGAAAAAAATAAATTTTTTTTTTTTAAATTTTTTTTTTAAAAATTATTTTTTTTTTGGCTGAAAAGTTGGCACGGCCGTGCCACCACCGGCACGGGCCGTGCCAAGCTTCTGGAGGAGAGAAGGAGTTTTTTTTTTTTTTTATTTTTTTTTTTAAAAAATTTTTTTTTTTTGAAAAACATTTTTTTTTTGTTTGTTTCAGGTCAATGACTTCAATTTTCTTTCACTTTTTTGTATAATATTGGACAAATACCTACAAAATAAATTAAAATAACACAAAACAAACAAAAATAAAAGCAATAAAAAATCATGGGTTGCCTCCCACGAAGCGCTTGTTTAGAGTCACTAGCTTGACGGTTAGAAGGTGGTTTATCTATCCTATACCCAATCTCTCAGAAAGGGATAATGGCAACAAACTAACATGCTCTCCCAAATCACACATGGCTTTCTCAAATGTTTTATATCCTATGACACAAGGTATGGAAAATCTCTCTGGATCCTTAAGTTTAGGTGGCAATTTGTTTGGAAGTATTTCAATAAAATTTCTAAACTGCTCATCTAACTTGGATTTAGCAAACTCTTGTGTTAAATGAATTTTAGGCTCATGAGATGGTGAAACAAATGGCTTGTCATTCTCTCCTATAGCTTTCTCACTTTGAGGCTCATCACTTCCTATCTCTTCTTCATTGCTATGAATTTTACCAACGAGGTCCTCTAATTGGTTACCATCCCTAAAAATAATAGCACTTATATGGTCTTTGGGGTTGGTTTCAATTTGGCCTAGAAGGACTTCGGAGGTTTGAGAGGGATTAGCCACCTGTTGGGGTACTTGAGAAGTCTGAGTCTCTATCATCTTACTGTGAGTAACTATGGAGTCTATGTTTGATGTATGTTTGGCAAGAGAGTCCTTCAAAAATTCAGTTTGATTTTTAAGCTCTTGGAGCTGCTTGGATTGATCAATAACACATTTTTCTAGTAAAATTTCCAAGCTGGATTTTTGAGGAACTCCTTGGTTGTTTGCATAGTTTACTTGAGCATAGTTTACTTGCTCAGGACTTCTAACAACACTACCTAGTTGGCAATCAATGCCAATATGGCCAAATACACCACAAACTTCACAAAGAGGTGATACAGGGGGAGGTGTGACAGCACTAGTATTTATTTTATCAAATTTTTGTGTGAGTGCGTCAACTTTAGCAGCTAGATGATCAAGGGAAGAATTTTCATACATACCTACCTCTTTCTGAGAGGGTGAAGGAGCAACATTAGTGGTGTCCCTTCCGTAGGTCCACTGATAGTGGTTTTGTGCCATGTCCTCGATCAAAGCATATGCTTCTGTGTATGTTTTGTTCATCAAAGCTCCACCTGCAGCTGCATCAACATAAATTTTTGTGGGATACAAAAGGCCATTATAAAAAGTGTGCATAGTAAGCCAATTTTCTAAACCATGATGGGGATAAAGTCTAAGCATTTCTTTGAAACGCTCCCACGCATTGTAAAGAGATTCTCTATCTTTTTGAGTGAATTGTATGATTTGTTTTCTTAAGTGAACAATTTTAGAATGAGGAAAGAATTGGGCAAGAAAGTCTTGCTTCATTTGATGCCATGAAGTGATAGAACCAAGTTTCAATGAATTAAACCAAGCACTAGCTTTTCCCCCTAAGGAAAAAGGAAAGTAGTGCAGCCTTACGACCTCTTGGTTTGCATTCACAGTTCCACTGAGTCTTAAAAAAATTGAAATATGAAGATTCGGATCCTCAGTGGGTGATCCGAAAAATTGATTTTCTGCACTAACTCAATAAGTGCAGGTTCTATTTCAAAATTGTCATCAACCGTTGGGTACACAATAGCATCGTATGACTCATTTGAAAATGGGATTGCATACTCTATGAGAGTGCATTCCTTAGCCATATCGTTATTATCTTCCCAAGAAGTTAAAGGCAAAAGAAGAAATAGAAAAAGATTTTTTTTTTTATATATAAAATAAAATAAGATAAAGAGAAAGATTTTTTTTTTTTGAAGTAAATAAAATAAAATAGAATCAAATAAAGATTTTTTTTTTTGAAAGAAACAATAATATAAAATAAAATAAAACAACGAAAAAGATTTTTTTTTTTAGTCTAATCACTATTAAAAAGTTAATCAAATTTCAACAACTCCCCGGCAACGGCGCCAAAAACTTGATAGGGCCAAACCGCAAGTGCACGGCCTATTGAAGTAATAGTAGTAAGTAGAGTTATCGTTCCCGCTAGGGAGTTGTTCAACTTAATTAACTTTTAATGAATGATTAGAGGAGAGAAAGTTGATAAGAAAGAGTTTGATTGCTGAAGGTAAAAACAATAATAATAAAGGGCCTTAGGATCATTGGTTCATCTTAATAACTAATCCTTCACTAGACAAAACCTAAACATCTAATTTCATGATTTACACACTAATTTCTAAAGACCGGTTTCCCTTAGCCCCTCACCTTTCCGATGAAAGTCCGGTGAGAGTTTACTTCTAGCAACCAAGCCTATTTTGCTGACATGATTACTAGAAGATGCATAGAGGATTGAAACTACTCTTTGTCTCAATAATTGCAAAGACTATTTCACTGTTTTGCAATTATTGTCTAGATTCACTTGTTCCAACATCAAGACTCCGCTCTCCCTTTATGAATTGATGTTTGGGATGATGGATTAACGATTATCAAACCCTCCGCTTTCGCTTCCACAGTTTGATAATTGTTAATCCACGTTAAGACGGTGAATCTAGATTAGAAATTAGGGTTACATAGAAATTAGGGTTTAGACATGTTTTGTTTAGGATTGAGTCATTAGACTCCCCAATAATCCTAAGACTAAGAAGTCTACTCACTCATGTTCATCGTAGTCATGGGGGAAGAAGAGAGAAAATAACAGTAAAGTAAATTGCAAAGAAAGTAAAAGGGAAAATAAAGACTTTTATTAAAATAGCAATTGAAAATAAACAAAGTAAAGCATGATTGTTTATGGTGGAGAGCTACTCTATTTATAGCTTTACAATCGACTTAGAAACTAAGCAACTAAAAGGGTAAAACAGTAAAGCTGCAACAGGGTAACTTGGGCTTGAAGAAAAGCAGCAAAAGAGTATCCTGGGGACGGGCACGGCCGTGCCACATGTTGGCACGGGCCGTGCCAAGCTTCTGAGTTTGGGGGAACTTATTTTTGTCCCGTATCTTCGTATTCTTGCGCTGTATTTGCTCCAGTCCTCTTTCTTTTGCTCCAAGGCATCTTCCACCATATATTTATTCCTAAAATAAAATAAAAGACAATTTGAAGTAAAATATTCTAAACTAAAATAAAATGCAATAAAATAAAATCTAAAATAAAATAAAACTAAACTAAATAAGGCAATAAATAATACTATCTATGACTCATCAGCATGTCATATCACTGGGAATCAAGGTAGACATTAACAGGGTAGACAAACCAGGGGACAAAAGGTAGGTACAAGCTGTTCTTTGGAGCGAACTAGCCACTTGACCAAGTAATACGAACAAAAGGTGGGTACAAGCTGTTCTTTGGATCGAACTTGTCACTTGATCGGAAACATAGACATATAGGAAGATACAAGCTGTTCTTTGGATCGAACTTGCTACTTGATCAATATCACAACATGCAGGCAGGTACAAACTGTTCTTTGGATCGAACTTGCTGTTTGACCGATAACAAAACATAAGCAGGGTACAAACTGTTCTTTGGATCGAACTTGTCGTTTGACCGGAAACACAGGCATATAAGCAGGTACAAGTTGTTCTTTGGATCGAACTAGCCACTTGATCAATAACAAAACATATAGCAGGATACATGGGAAACTTGATTTAGCAAGATACACATTGAGAGTAGATCGACCTTGACTTGACTTGAAAATGGACATGACCATTATCGTTGGCCCAGAAGAAATTTTCACAGAGATTTTATCATAGACATCAAATTTGCAAGTAGAAACATGGCCAAGTAACGTTGGCTCACGGAAATTTCGCAGGAGTTTTCACATAGACATAAACAGAGACTTTAACAGAGACATTAACAGAGACATTATCAGAGACATTGAATCGAAAATTGAGATTGAAAGAAACATAGGCATTGAATTGATTTGAAAGTTGAGATAGAAAATGCAACATGTATGTATGGTATAACAATTTTACAAATGCATGAGCACATAGAATGCATAATTATGCATGTATGAATGCTTGGAAATGCATGATTGGTTTACAATTTGGCAGAGAAGTTTCACAGAGACAGACAAAACATTGGAAGATTGGGCACGTGGTGGCTCGTGCTATAACATATACACATGGAATCCTCTTTGGAGAGACCGTCGTTGAGAGACGTATCGAAACCATGGCTGAGGGCAATATATCACATTACATATACAAAAACTTGCAGAAGAGGGAACCTTGGAAGATTCCTTGAGACAGATTGCCATTGCTAGGCGTGTCAGTGTTGGGTAAACATTTGATGTTCGCATCTGTGGTCAATGCTTTTACATCATTTCCCATTCTTTCATTTTTCATTCTTTCATTTTTCAATCCCATTTTTGCCTGAACCGCCCTTTCGGGTTTTCGATTCACCGGGAATAAATTCTTTTCATTGCCCCATTTTTGCCTGAATTGCCTTCACAGGTTGTCAATCAGCGGGGTGCTCATTTTTGCCTAAGCCACCCTTTCGGGTTTTCGACTTAGCGAGCCTTTCATTTTTATTTTCATTTTTTACTTTCGTTCTGTTTTTTCAATCTTGCCATTGACCACAGACCATTCTAGGGAACAACCTGCTTGTAACAAGTATTGAAATAGACATTGACACACATTTATTCATGCATGTTTCACTGTAATGTACCCTATTGCTCAGGTTTGCTTTCAAAATAGACAGAAAAAGGTTTTTCAATTTTCAAAGATGTTTGTTTCAGACATTGACATTGTCAAATAGAAAGAAAATATTTTGTATATAGCATTGAAAATTGAAAGAAAATAGAATTTCAAACAAGAGCACATACTCAAATTGATGTAGCAGAGTGAGAGTCAGCCAAAGGCATAACTCCACGGATTTACAAAGCTTGGAAAATGGTAATTTTATTGGTTGGTGGTACATTGAACACGATGACCGCTACATTTCATAGAAATTTTGAATTCACAAGTACAGAAGCTTCTAATGAAGACGATCATTGACAGTTGAAGATGCCCCAAGGGGTGATGGTGATTTGCCGGATATAGTTACTTGTCTTTCATTATCAATCTCATTTTTGCATGAACCGCCCTTTCGGGTTTTCGGCTCATCGAGACGCTCATTTTTGCCTGAGTTGCGTACAATCTCAGCGAGCTTTTTCATATTCATTTTTTTGTCCCTAACTTTTTCCTGGATCGCCCTTTCGGGTTTTCGATCCACCGGGAAGCGCATTTTTGCCTAGGCCGCCCTTTCGGGTTTTCAACCTACCACGCTGTTCTTTTCATATTTTTAGACAAAGTATTTCTTGACTATATCGGCATTTACAGGATTCGGAAGTTCAACACCATCCATGTGTGTAAGGATCAAAGCACCGCTAGAGAAAGCCTTCTTGACAACATAAGGACCTTCATAGTTAGGTGTCCACTTGCCCCTTGCGTCGGGTTGCTGACTTATCCTTCTTTTCAATACAAGTTCGCCTTCCTTGAATTCACGAGGCCGAACTTTCTTGTCAAAAACATTCTTCATTCGCACTTGATACAACTGTCCATGAGCCATAGCATCCATGCGTTTCTCTTCGATCAAATTCAACTGGTCATACCGACTTTGACACCGTTCAGCCTCAGTTAATCTTGCTTCCATGATCACTCGAAGAGATGGAATCTCCACTTCCAGGGGGAGAACTGCTTCTATGCCATATACCAGAGAAAAGGGTGTTGCCCCAGGTTAACTGTGCACTGTAGTACGGTAACCATGCAAGGCAAAAGGTAGCATCTCAAGCCAGTCTTTGTAAGTAGTGACCATCTTTTGAACAATCTTCTTGATGTTCTTGTTAGCGGCCTCGACTGCACCATTCATCTGAGGTCTATAAGGAGTAGAGTTGTGATGTTCAATCTTGAATTCTTCACATAAAGCTTACATCATGTTATTATTCAGATTGGAACCATTGTAAGTGATAATCTTGCTGGGAACACCGTATCGGCAGATGATGTTATTCTTGATAAATTTCACTACCACTTGTTTGGTCACATTAGCATAGGAAGCGGCTTCTACCCATTTGGTGAAGTAGTCAATTGCCACTAAAATGAAACGATGCCCATTGGAAGCTTTTGGTTCAATTCTTCCGATCATGTCGATGCCCCACATAGAGAAAGGCCATGGGGAAGAGATAACATTGAGGGCATGTGGAGGCACATGTATCTTGTCAGCATAGATTTGACATTTGTGGCATCTCTTGGCATGTTTGTAGCAGTCACGTTCCATAGTCATCCAGTAATAGCCGGCTCTTAACAGTTTTCTTGACATAGTGTGACCCGTAGCATGGGTCCCAAAATTACCGTCATGTACACCATGCATCAATTTCTCAGCTTCTTGTTCATCAACACATCTCAACAAGACCATATCATATTTCCTCTTGTATAGGATTTCCTCGTCCAGAAGGAATCTACTAGCCCATCTCCTCAAGGTCTTTTTATCCCTATTGGAAGCACCAGGTGAATATTCATGATTCTGCAAGAACTGTTTGATATTATAATACCAAGGTTTTCCATCATTCACATCTTCGTCAGTCTGACTAGGTGCTTTTTCAATAGTAAACACATGAGCGGGTCTATCAAGACGCTGCACTTTGATTATGGGCACATCATTCCAGTGGTTCACACGAAACATGGAAGACAAAGTAGCAAGAGCATCAGCCATCTGGTTTTCATCACGAGGGATATGGTGCAGCTCAACCTTTGTAAAGTATGTCAACAGACGTGTTGCATAGTCACGGTAAGGGATCAGCTTCTCATGATGAGTCTCCCATTCACCTTTTATCTGATTAATGACAAGCGCGAAATCACCGTAGATGTCAAGATGCTTGATTCTCATATCAATGGCTTCTTCAATGCCCAAGATGCATGCTTCATATTCAGTCATGTTGTTCGTGCATTCAAAAGTTATTCGAGCAGTGAAAGGAATGTGGTGCCCCTGCGGAGTTACAATAATGGCCCCAATTCCTTTACCATAACCATTGACAGCACCATCAAATACCAACCCCCATTTGCTATTGGGATCCGGCCCTTCATTGATCAGTGGTTCTTCACAGTCTTTTGCTTTCAGATACATAATCTCTTCACCAGGGAACTCAAACTTAATTGGTTGGTAATCATCAAGAGGTTGACAAGCAAGATGCTCAGCAAGGATGCTTCCTTTGATTGCTTTCTGAGCTTTATACACAATGTCATATTCAGACAACAACATTTGCCAACGTGCAATCTTTCCAGTAACAACAGACTTTTCAAAGATGTACTTGATTGGATCCATTCGGGATATAAACCAAGTTGTATGATTCACCATATAATGACGCAGGCATTTGGCAGCCCAGGCTAAAGCATAACAAGTCTTTTCAAGCATTGTATACCGAGTCTCACAGTCGGTGAATTTCTTGCTCAGATAGTAGATAGCATGCTCTTTCTTTCCAGTCTCGTCTTGTTGACCGAGAACACAACCCATGGATTCATCTAACACTGACAGATACATAATCAAAGGTCTTCCTTCCACTGGCGGGACAAGGATAGGTGGTTCCAACAAGTATTCTTTAATGCTATCAAAAGCTTCCTGGCATTCATCATTCCATACAACAGGCTGATTCTTTCTGAGCAATTTGAAAATTGGTCCACAGGTAGCAGTCATGTGAGATATAAATCTTGAAATGTAATTCAGGCGCCCGAGGAAGCCTCTGACTTGCTTTTCAGTTTGAGGGACCGACATCTCTCTGATAGCTTGGACTTTGTCAGGATCAACTTCAATGCCTCTTTGGCTGACAATGAAGCCTAGCAACTTTTTAGATCTTACACCGAACGTACATTTGTTGGGATTCAACCGCAATTTATACTTTCTTAATCTTTCAAACATCTTTTTCAAATACACAACATGCTGCTCTTCATCACTTGACTTCACAATCGTGTGATCAACATATACTTCAATCTCTTTGTGAAACATATCATGGAACAGAGTAGTCATACCTCTCTGATACGTTGCACCGGCATTTATCAAACCAAACGGCATCACTTTATAACAGAATGTTCCCCATGGAGTAATGAAAGAAGTTTTTTCTCTATCTTCAGGTGACATTCGTATCTGGTTATAGCCAGAGAAACCATCCATAAAGGAGAACACTTTGGATTGAGCAGTACTGTCAACGAGCACATCAATATGAGGCAATGGGAAGTTATCTTTTGGACTGGCTTTATTCAAATCTCTGTAATCAACACACATTCGTACTTTCCCATCTTTCTTTGGCACTGGTACAATATTGGCAATCCACTCAGGATATTCAGCTGTCATGAGGAAACCCGCGTCAATTTGCTTTTGCACATCAGCCTTGATCTTAAGAGCCATGTATGGACGAGACCTTCTCAATTTCTGTTTGACGGGAGGGCATTCAGGTCTTGTTGGTATCCGATGTTCCACAATCTTGGGAGCTAGACCCGGCATATTTCATAGGACCATGCAAAGACATCTGGATAATCATGGAGAAGCTGAGTAATCTTCTTTTTCACTTCTGGCTCAAGTGCAGCACCAATTTTGATCTCCCGCTTGTTCTCTTTAGTACCTAGATTAACGAGCTCAATCTCTTCCTGGTGAGGCTGAATGGCTCTTCTTTCTTGCTCAAGCAGTCGAGTGATCTCATACGGTATCCCTTCGTCATCCTCCTCATCTTCAGCTTCGTATACAGGGAATTCAAAATTTGGAGGAACTGTAGGGTCACTGTGTTCAATGGGTTTGTTATGGTTCAATCTGTATAATATGATTGGGATGATTTTAGAAAAAGGTTTTTTATGCATATTTGTTTTTGAAATTAATAAGAAAATAAAGACGTTTTGGTTTTTTCTGTCATTACCATTATTTCCAAGAAAAAAGGCACTAAAAAGTAAAAAACAAAGAGTCGCGGAAAAGACGACAACTTTTATTGATAACGGGAATGCTGAAACAAACATGCCCTTACAAAGACATCACTTTCACCCTGGGGCAGAGCGAAAGGATTTTTATTTTGAAAACAAAGAAAAGCATGAGCAACAAGACACAT
This sequence comes from Medicago sativa, assembly GCF_051527215.1. Taxonomy (NCBI): domain Eukaryota; kingdom Viridiplantae; phylum Streptophyta; class Magnoliopsida; order Fabales; family Fabaceae; genus Medicago; species Medicago sativa. The sequence goes on along the minus strand of NC_140755.1, from coordinate 7,685,089 downwards.
TACATGGAATTATGCATGACTAAAGGAATATCAACGACCTCCCAATTTCTCACGGTGCCTCCTGGTACAACAAACGTAGGCACATAACTACTTTCAACAACATCTTCAGCAATAGCGTTAATAAACCCATCACTGTAGAAAGTTCCTGTTGAAACTCCCGAGGTCGGGGAGAAACCGAGGCCTTCTCTGCGCTTATTCTCCAAAACCTGTATCACTTTGCCCCAGCCAGCAGCTTGCCCTTCTTGAACAGCTTTCTGGGCGTCTTTTAATGAAGCCATAGTAGTACTACCTCTTCGGGGTTCTGCACCTTCAACAATCAAGCCTTGAAATGACGTCCCTTTAGCGGACCCTGCTTCAACACAAGATAAAGATGACACTTGGCTAACCAGATACACTTCTTCACCATGTATGGTGACAAGCTTACCATTCCTCACAAACTTGAGCTTTTGATGCAGAGTGGAAGTTACTGCCCCAGCATCGTGAATCCACGGTCTTCCGAGGAGGCAACTGTAAGAAGCATTGATGTCCATGAACTGGAAAGTGATCTGGAACGTCTCCGGACCAATGGTGATTGGCAGATCTACTTCTCCAAGAACATCTTTACGAGATTCGTCGTAAGCCTTAACCAAATAACTACTCCCCCTCAGAGAAATTCCATGATGACTCAACTGTCTCAGTGTAGACTCAGGCATTACATTTAAGGATGATCCAGTGTCCACCAACACGTTGGATATCATGTCAGACTTGCAGTGCACTGAGATATGCAAAGCTAAGTTGTGGTATTTCCCTGCTTCAGGAAGTTCATCGTCACTAAACCACAAGTTATTACAAGCAGTAATGTTACCCACTATTCTATCGAACTGATCCACGAAGACTTCATGATCAACATAGGCCTGTTCCTGCACTTTCATCAACACTTTCCTATGAGCTTCTGAGCTTAGGAGTAAAGACAAGATGGATATTTTTGATGGAGTTTGCAGCAGTTGGTCTACAATCTTATAATCTCTTTTTTTGATGAGCCTTAAAATCTCGTCCAGATTAGACTCTTCAATAGACTGGCCCGATGGGCTGGCATTCTTGTCAACAGGAGGAGCAACCGGTGGAGTTACTGTGGCAGCAGGTGCAACAGCCTTCTTCTGAAACAAGGGTGGACGGACCCTTCCACTTCTCAGAGTTGTAGTTTCTTCAGCAATGTTACTAACCGCAGCTGGGGATACCAGAGGCACTTCTACCCCATTCTCAATCATAGTCGCATCATACTTGTAAGGGATTGCCTTAGTGGAGGCATAAGATACCGGGCCAGGTAGCCTGATCACCAAGGGTTCGTCCTTCCTTGTCTGAGGTTCACTTTTGGCAGGAGAATCGTGAAACACCGGCACAATCATACAAACGTCGCCGACAACCAAGTACTTATTGTCCATTAGGCTCTGTATGTCACCCTGTACAGTACAACAACCCATAGGATTCTGAAGACACTTTGAACAGGAAGCAGGGTTGTGGTTAAACAAGGAATCTTGGCAAAGCTTGACATGTAGTGGCACCAAAGGAGTAGCAACATTACGGACATCTAAAGCGGGGACTTCTCGAAGAACCTGAGATGTTTCAACTTTATCAAAAGCCTCAATCATGTTAACAGCTGCATGATCTGGAAGCGGGTTGTCAAGAACGTGTAGAACACTATTTTCAAAAGGCAATCCTTCTCTGTCTATTAGATCCTTTACAACGTACTTCAAAGCATAGCACCCTTCAACATCGTGGCCCTGCGCGCCCTGATGAAATTCACATCTGAGGTCCTGTCGGAACCTAGGAGGCAATGACGTAGGCGGAGGCTTGCCTGGCCTGGTGACGCAGTGCCCTTTAGCTAGTAGAGTTTGGAGCAGATCAGCATACCACATTGGTATTGGTGGAAAATAAGGCCTGGGCCGAGGGCCCTGTTGTTGCGGAGGTTGCTGTTGAGCAGGAGGCTGCTGTTGTACCTGCTGAGCAATGGCATTGACGGGTACTGGTGGTTGACCCGGTGGCAGAGGATATTGCTGGTAGAATGGTGGGAAGAAAGGATGTTGAGAGTACTGCATATATTGGTAGGGTAGGGGTAACAGAGCAGCATTAATAGAAGCGATAGCAGTTGTAGACTGGTTACCGGACACCATCCCTACTTCAGATTGTTTCTTCTTATGGTGGCCATTACCATACTTCTTTGGCGCACTAGCTGAGGACTCACCTTTTTCAAGAATGATGATGCCTTCTCTGACAGCCTCCTCTAGACGAGTCCCTATAGTAACCATGTCGGAGAAATTATTTGGTGCAGAGACTATCATTCTTTCAACATATTCTTTCTTCAAAGTTTTCAAGAATGTCTGTGTCAGTTATTCCTCATCGAGCCGAGGAGAAACACGGGCAGCTGCCCCCTCCATCTCTGAGCATATTCACGGAAGGTTTCATCTGACTTCTGAGACAAAGACTTAAGAGAATCTCTATTCGGGTTCAAGCGGGTGTTGAACTCATAATGACTCTTAAAAGCATCAGCGAGTTCCTCAAAAGTATGGATATTGTCTTTACTCAAGCCAGTGTACCAATCTGCTGCATCTTCCGTCAAGCTTTCCTGGAAGCAGTGGATCATTAGCGCATCATTATCCGCGTAGTTGGCCATCTTCCGGACGTACCGAATGACATGGCTATGTGGACAAGAGGATCCATTGTATTTGTCAAAATCTGGCACTTTGAACTTCTTAGGAACCTCAAATCGGGATACCAGGCACATATCACGAGCCTTAGCAGGAACACCGTTCCCACGGCTAGCTTTGACCTCGCAAATCTCTCCAGCTAGCTCTCTTAACTGTTCTCTCATAGCTTCCATTATAGGGTCCTGTCAACGCGGAGTATCAACATCGATTACATGTTGCATAGTGTGTACAACAGGATCGGTAACAACAGTAGTTGCTTGAGGCATCGAGGTAGATGTAGAAGCAAAAGTTGTTGCAGGAATCTGTCATTGATTAGCAATACCAGAAATACCAGCCGCGGTGTTGGGAGCATAGAAAGCTGAGAGTCCATAAGGGCGGCCATTGGGCATAACAAACCGAGCATCAGAAGCCACAGTGGATAATGGGATGGATGGAATCATTTCAGTAGTAACCGGAACAGACGTGACCGGTTGTTCTTGTGCAGCTATCAGAGTAGACATAGCGTCATGAGCCTTAGCCAAGTCTTCTTTCATAGCAGCCAATTCGGCACGGAGCTGAGCATTTTCTTCTTCAAAGTTAGCCATGTTTCTTCTCTTGTACAATCTTGTCTGATGAATTCTAGTTGGTTGGTGAACCTAGCGTGCACGAGCCACCTTTCAGACTGCGGCGGGAAAACCAGGAAGCAATGAGCACGAGGGAAGTTTCTTTGTGACCAATGAATGCATATGATGCATGAGATGTATGTATGCAAAAAAGACTCTTTTTTGTGTTATCGAAGGGTTTTAGACAAATTAGAAATTTTTAAACATTACTAAACAATTGAAACATCATAACCAGACGAAACAATCAAACATCACAAGGTCTTACAAGATAATTCCCCTTTGAAATACTAAGCCAAGGGATAGACTTTGAAATGTAAAACAACAATAACAACTGGAAACAACAGGAAACAGTAATCCTCAAGCATAGGAAGTGGAAGGATCATCCTCAGACTCAAACTCAGACTCATAGCTGCAGTATCGGGCATAGAAGTCACGGGCACCCCTAGCCCTCTTGGAATCCCTCATAAGCAACTTATCCTTTTCTTCAATTTCTCTTCTAGCCTTTGCCAACACGTTCTTCAACGTCAAAACCTCATGAGTCTTCTGCTCATCTTTTCCATCCAAAGTCATGATCAAATTCTCAACCTCATAGTATCTAGTCTTCCACTGATGCTTCTCTCGGCTCTCCATAGCTAGATGCTCCTGATATATCTCCTGAGTAGGCGGAAGTAGAGGTAAAGGCATGGTTGGAATAGATGCGGACACATATCTCATGGCGGGGTAAGGCATGCCAATCTTCTCAGCCTGGTTTACTACCCATTGAGTATAGGTCTCATGAGCAATACCGGACCTTACACCCATATGCTTCACATCTTTCTTCCGAATCTTGGACCAAGCCTCTATGAAATCTTCTCTTATTCCTGTAGGAGAATTAGAGTAATGGAAGAAGTAAGGAGATGTAGCAAGATAGATGGGCTTCTCTTTCATCGGGAAACCAAATTGTCACAAGGCGAGCTCCGGGTTATAGTTGATTCCAGCCCGGGTACCAAGAAGAGGCACATTAAGAAACTTTCCACCACCGAAGATAATTTCTTTGACTCTAGCAGCGGGGGTGAGCCAAACCACTTCATTAGGGGTGAGAGCCATAATCCGCTGCGAAATAGTCCAATTCTCTGAATTATCATGGAAAGACTTCGGAAGGTGCGAAATAAACCACCTGTAAAGGAGAGGTACACAGCACAAAATATATCCACGACCCTTGCCGGATCGATCGTGAATAGCATGGTATGTTCCAGCCAGCAAAGTAGGAACCGGATTCTTGGAGCGGAAGATCATAATAGCATTCATATCCACGAAGTCATCAAGATTTGGAAAGAGGATAAGCCCATAGATGAGTAGTGCAAGAATTGCCTCAAGAGTGTCTTGACAAGTGGTTTTGAGATTGGCTTTCTCAAGTAGATACTCCAAAGTGAATCCTCGGATGTGAGCCTTAGTGACAAGATTCTTGGAAACATCGGAGGTCTTGAGATGGAGATCACGGGCAATAACCAAAGGAGTAGGGGGATGCTCAAGACCCGTGAAAGGTGTCCCCTTAGCAATAGATAGATCCATCAAGCAAGAATAAGCCTCGAGTGTGGGCACCAACTGAAAGTCGGGAAAAGTGAATCACCGATAGTCCCGATCATAAAACTGCACTAGAGTGTGTACAAGCTTCTCATCCACATTAGTCCAGAGAAGAGTAAGTAAGTCCCCGTAACGACGTCGGAAACCGGTCGGATCCTTGACCTTGAGTGCCAAATCTCTCAAACTAGCCAAATCCACTTCCTACATTGTTTACAAATTCAATTTGTCTAAGCCCTTCGATAAATGCATGGAAAAAGCTTATGCATGTATGCATGTATGTATGATCACATTCAAGTACGGAGAGAACATGGTGGGTTTGAGATTCAGAGTCAAGGATTCATGGGTGGACACGGTGTCCGGTGAAATTAGGGCTTTGGGTAATAGTAACTGGGTTCTACAAAAAGTTCGCAAGTCGCAACCTCTCTTACGTATATCATGGTGCCACGAGACAAACACTCGCCCCATGATTATCCGTAAGAAGGTTTAACTTGAGTGTAGTATCGCGTGACGACTAAAACTCGAGACAAACACTCGGTTTAGCCTCCGCACTACATCCATGAAAATGGCCATGGATGGGTTCGGTTATCTACGGTCCATAGCGTCATAGAACAATCGGAAGCAAAGTGCCTAAACGCGACAAAACGCGCCGACAACATCACCCCCCAAAATGCCTCAGCTATGTGGGATTGATCGCATAATCCAATACACGAGGCAACCCTCGGAATGAATTGTCGATTATATCCCCCCTAAATCCTAAGTTCACTCAGCTCGGGTGTAAGGCTTTAATATTCTCACCCCCACACGTTTGCAAAAATTTAAACATTTATTCACATAAGAAAACAAGTAAAGGAAACAAGTAAAAACAAAAGCGCAAGCATGAAAATAAAGACTAGGCGTAACTCTCGAATCTCCCAAGTGAAGTCGCCAGCTGTTTTATCTTGGTTTTTCGGGTGTCAAACATTGATTAAGTTTGAACCTCTTTAACCTTTGATATCTCATTTTTTCTTGGGAAGGGAAAAATAAGAAAAAACCCTTGAGAATCGAGGTCCGGGAGTTGTTTTCGTTACGGGAAGGTGTTAGGCACCCATAACGACTATAGTATCCTATAGGAACCGTCTTTACTTTCTACGCGCGCGCCTTATTTTTAAATGCTATTTGAAAGTGTTATTTACACCTAAGGGTTTGCTAGGTTAAGAATTGGAGGGAGAGGAATGTGTTTGAATTTTTGTTTTATTGGACTTGGAGAAGTTTTGACTTCTTGCCTACATACCCTTTTAAGGGATCAAACTCCATGTAGTTCTTTTCCAAAAAATGTTTTTGTTTTTGTTGGTTGATTTTAATTTTGAAAATGGAGTTTTGAAGAATGAGAGAGAGAGGCCTCAAGGGCATAAGACTTGGAAAATGTGAGGTGGAATTAGTTATTTTGCAAGGAAAGTCTAAGTATGATTAACGTTCATTAAGGTTTTTGTTTAAGAAAATAAAGGGAAAATTCAATGGGATTTTGATCCCAAGGTTTCTTTGGAAAATTATTTGAATGAAGTTGTTCATGTTTTTTTTGAAAAGAGAATTTTTCTAAGTATCGTGATTCCTAAGCATACATCTAAAGCATACATTCCCTAAACATACATCTAAAGTATCCATGTGATGTGTGTGCATGTGTCGGTGCTTGTGTCGGTGTACATCATTAGAGTCCATTGTCCTTTACGTTGGCCCTAGTTTACATTCTATGGTCTTGCAAGGAATTAAAAGCATAAAGTAAAGTACAAAAATCCCTAGGTTTTTTACATGCTAAGTCTTGGCATGAAAATTAAAGTGCAAGAAGTAAAACTAGAGCTAAAGGATGAAATATGCTTATGGAATGTATGAAACATGAGATGAAAATGTTAGTAGAATAAGATGTAATAGGGTAAAGAGATAAGGCAAGAAAGTGCTAAACAAAAGTGGTAAAATCAACAAGAATAAAGTGTCAAAATACACTAAGAATTTACCATAACTTCTCAATATGCATATGGCCTATAATTCTTTCATCATAGCAATTTTCAAAAGACTTTATTGCAGCCACAACGTGGAAATTATAGGAACATATTCAAGCCAAGAGTTATGACACACTTTTAGACACATTTGGCACTTTATTTTCACAAACAATTGTTTATATAACTTGTAAAACAAGTAACTCACGATAACACTTTCACAAATAGTAAAAAACACATCAAAACAGAGATAAACTCATCACAAATTCACATATTACAATTCATTTTCATACATCAAGATTAGAGATCAAGAACATGCAAGTTTCACAAATTTTCACACAAAACATCACAAATAAGGCAACAAATTATCACACAAATTTTTTTATCACTTTCCAACGGGTAAAAATCATCACAAAACTTCACAACTGTATCAAGAAACATGTAAGAAATTATTTAGAATTTTTTCACAAAATTTTGGCATCACAGAGGTGCAAATATCAAAACACAGTGTTGAAATAGTAAGAAAACAAATAAAACGAAGTCTATATACAAACAAAGCCCAAGCCCAAAGTCACTGATGGATCTGGACTATCCAAACGCCTCAGAGACGTTGGATTGATCCAGCTCCATCAAAGCCCTAGATTTGATGGTTACAAATGAAAGGCGTATGGTAAACACAAACAGGCACACAGAAACGTTGCATCTCAGCCGTACACATCAGCGAATCCCAGATCAGACGGTTAGGATTATGACAAGTGAAGACGAACCGGACCGATGTGGTTCAGGTGAGCCGATCGGTTCAAAAGTGTCTATAAAAGGACGAAGGGACCGGTTCGCTTCATTCCTCACTCTCCACTCGGAGAAATCTTCTCTTCTTCTTCGTTTTCTGCTTCTTCTCTGTGAATTCGTCGAACCGGTTCTTCTCACTTCGATTCCTCTTCTTCTCACCTCTTCTCTGTGATTGTACGATTCGTCACTTTGGTGGCGAATTTATGCTAGAATTGCAGAGGCTAGGGTTTGATGATGATGATTCCTCGGTGAATCTCTGAGAACCACTTCGAATTCGTTGAAATTGTTGAATTTTGGTGCTGGAGAATTAGGGTTTATGTGTGATGAAGATGAATCTTCATCTCTGTTTTTGAGAATGCAGATTTAGATTCGGTTAGAAGAGAGAGAAAATGTGGAACGGTGTTTGTGATGATTTGGCTCGTAATGAGTGGTGTTGTTACTGTGCAATTGGTGATGTGGCCTTTATATAGGTGACATGTGTACTTGTAAGCCAGTGAGATGTTGACACCTGGACTGGATTGAAAATGGCTCGGCCTTGGACTGATTTGGACATAGGGACCTTTCTGCAATTTTAAAAACTAAAGGGACCAATCTTCAATTTTAAGATAGGACTAAAGAAACAATTTTAAACAATCAGGGGACTAAATTGAAAAAGACTTGAAAGGAAAACAAAATGGAAAAAGGACTAAAGTGAAAATAAAATAAAATTTTGTTTAAAATTGGTAAATTGAAAATAACGTAAAGTGAAACCAATAAAACACAAGAAGGACTAAAATGAACCAACTACACAAATGAGGTACTTCAAAGTAAGCTCTCTCTGTCAAAATTTTATGTGAGATGACCAAAATGCCCCTAGGGACTAAACTGACTCAAAATGACTCAGATGCAATTTTTTTGAAATGGATTTTAACATGGAATTGAAACAAAGACTTATACAACAAATTGAAAAGACTCATAGACAATTTTCAGGGATTAAAATGAGTTTGAACACAGGAAATGACTAAAATGCCCTTTTTATGAATTTTTGCAAATAACATTGAAATAAAATGCAGAGAAAGATGCAATTGATTAGAGACAACTTCAAATGACTTGGAATGCAAGAAAACCCTTTTGGATGGCTTGAAATGCAAGAAAACCACAGACAAAATCACAATTGAAAATATTTTCAAAACAAAGACAGTAACATATGCAGATAAAGCATGGTGAAATATCAGGGTAAAACAATATCAAGTTGGCAATCTCTCAAGAGTAATAGCCATATATCAAAGATGGAAAAATATTTTGAACAAGTATTTTTAGGTCCAAAATTAGGGTATGACAGGATTGGATGATGTCAAGTTCTTTCAATAGAATGTGTTAAGCATGACTATAATGTGTCATGATTTTGGAATGAGATTTTTTTTTGACGTTTTGTTATATGGAAAATCTCCGCTAGTGCGAAAAGTTAAGAATGAAGTAAAGTGTTAAGAAGTTACATAATTTCATTTGATGAATTTTCTTACAAAATTGTTTGAAAACCAATAGCATGGTTTTGTCGACAAGAATGGAAAGTAAGCTTTAAGCCGTCAAGTATATTTAGTATATAAACAATGTGAATGTGGGAATCATTCAAGGAACACCTTGCGAGAATAAGTGTATAGTACATGTTTAAGGAAAGATGTAATACCTGGAGATAGCCAGCTAGTGGTATAAGTCAGTGCTCGAAACAGCAAGAAGTGTGAAGTTAGCATCTCTGTGCACAATGTGTAAACTTCGAACTATGACTTGGAAAATTGGATAAACATGTAGTAATGAGAAATTTTACAGTATGATTGGACCAGTACCGCTAATTCAAATAAGTTTATAAATCAGAGTAGCGCAGCGGGAAAATTAACCAGTAAAGAAGTGGCAGAATATGCAACAGTTTAAGACTTTGAAGTAAGCTATGCATGGGAAATTTAAGAGACGAACTAAGAGTTTTAAATTACAAAATTCGGAGATATTAAAAGTTGTGAAGTTCGAAAATTTCAACTCCATATTTTTGGAGGTAAAGAAAAAAATGACGTTACACAAGTTAGAAAAATCATCTGTGACATACGGTATGGAACTGTACAAATTCAAGTAACGAATATGAAATTACAGGAAGATTGGGATAGTATGTTCCCTATAATGTCAGAGAGAATAATATGGTTCAAGGATGAAATGTATATTTTGGAAGAGTAAGTTCATGAGAAAATTTGATTACGTATCTTATTTATTTTGACTGGATCAAAGTGAAATTTGATTAATTTAAGAATGTTGAAAACTTAGTGCAGATGAAGTATAGTCGAATGACTACAATTATATGTCATGTATTTAGTTATCAGTTCTACTACCTCGTGTATTGTGTACTCGTCAGTTAGTGCACTATCACTCAGATAAGAATTACATTTAATGTACTCGCCAGTTAGTACATTTTGTATTTAGATATGATTTATGGATTGTACTCGTCAGTTAGTACTTCCATCAGATGTTGAGATAGTACCATGTTTGGATTCGTTCCATAAGAGACATAACAGATATCACAAGTAACACCTACTAATTATGTGTTGAATAATGGATAAAGTTGAATCAGTTCTTACATTCATTGAGGTAAATTTAATGTCAGATGATGTTCCAAATAGGAACGATTTTATACAGAGTATAGTATGATTATAATTATAAGACCTCGTTATGTAGGGCATAGTCCAGAAATAAAAGGTTATTAAAATCAGTCGTAGTATGGGGGAGCCACTCAAAGGTTGGATTCGTTAAAGACAAGATAAAAGTCGACAATGTCGATAGAAGTGTTACTCTAGTAAACGTATGAGATTTTCAAGAATTCAGTAAAGGTAAACAAGTAGGAGTAACCTAAGACAATTTATAAAGAGTATGTGGAACAAGGAATTTACTCGAAAGATATCAGATGCATCGGTTAGCTTTACAATCCACTATTTTCGGAATGTGCATAAAGTATTCCACAACTCACAATTAAGAAAGTTATTATTGAATCTTTTCGACATATAAGATTGGAAAACTTGTCCTGAAATCAATTCTAACCTATTAATTCAAGTCAGATGTATCTATGGCTAAGTAGTCAGAAGACTTTATGTATCAAGGGAAACCAATAATTGAGTCGGATAGAAAGACTCAGTTAGTAACAGATGTATGTTAGAGTCTAAAGTCGAAAGTATAGAGGAATTATTTGTGCTTAATAGCAGGTAAACTTTAAATTTCGAGGACGAAATTTTCTTAAGGGGGGTAGAGTGTAATATCCCGCTTAACAACACTGTCATTTGTCATTTATCTGTGTCAGCTATTTTTCAAATTATCTATGAGATTTTATTGAACCAAGGGCAAAATGGGCATTTACCATCCAAGAGATATTTTTAAAGAGGAAAATCCACACACTTCCATTCACTATTTCTCAAAAACATTTTCATCATTACCTTCCCTTCTCTCCCAAGAACATCATCGGCCTCTTCTTCCCTCAACCCTCTTCATTACAAACTTTCATTTCTTCATGGAATCATCAAAATTAAGCAACCAATAGGTTCCTTGTGGTGCTAATACAAGTGTTTAGCAAACAAAAATTCATCCTTCCCTCTCCTTAAAGCAAACCGCCCCTCTCATCTTTTTTTCCAATTTTTCATTTTTTCACTCTAATCCATTGGAAATCACTTGTAAGCTTGATTATAGGAGATACCCATGAAGGAATGAACATAAGGTAAGCATCAAGTCCACTCCCTTCTCCATTCCTTGCGGTGTTCTAACCACCCATCACTACCTTTTATGTTGTTGAAATTGTTTAATTTTATGCTATAGGGATGCTAATTATGTTGAGGGTGATCATGGCTAGTGACTTGGTTGATACATAAGGGGCTAAGGAAGCACACTTAAGGTGAGTTGTTAGTAAGTTTGAAATTTTGGAGAATGGATTGGAATCGTAGTTTGGAAAATTAAGAAAATGATTATGGAAAAGTGATTTAGTAACTTTGATGAATTGTAATGAATTTAGAATGGTAAATGTTGATATAAGTGATTACACTTGAATTCATGATTTTGAGACGAAATTCGTATGGTTTTCCCTGACTTGTACATACTGTTGTGTAACCCATAATCGAGTAATAATTGGACTTTTGGATTCCTCATTCAATTCCCTACAGTTTGGACACAAATTTCATATGATTCGGAGTAGAAACGAATTCGGAAAATGCAATTGAAGTTGGTAAAATCCTGCTGGAATTTGGTTACGGGTTCTGGGAGAGAGCTCCACTAAAATGGTAATAACTTTCTCTTTGTAACTCCGAATCAGGTGGTTCTTGTTGCTATGGTTAGCTAACGAAATTTCCGTCGTTTTGGCACCAGTTTCACGAATTTTGGTCAAGTATTGAGGTCTGTAGACAACTTTGAAGTAAGGGACCAGATGCAGATTTTGTGCAGAATTTGGGTTCTTTTGCGATAGCTTGCCGAAGCGAGCATGAAGCCTCGCCTAGTCTAGAGGTTCCAAAGTAGATATTGAAGTGGACTTTGTGTAAACCCAAACTCAGCATAATGTTCGATTTAGAGGTGAGTTCCTTTAGTTAGTAAACCCACCTTTGGGTAGTGAATTATTCCATTAAAATGCTAATATGTGATTATGAATTATTAGAATATGTTAGCATAATCGTATCAATGCTAGATTTCCATTATTTTGTTCTAAAATTTCTTATGTTATTGTGCAATACTACTTTAGTCCTAAAGTTGGAGGATAGAATTTGAATGGAAGTTTGATATACATATAATTTGGAAAATTGAATTGTCACATGTTTAGTTACTAGTTTACTCTAAATTCTCTTTTATGTTATGAATATGTTTATGATAGTGTTGATGTTGGAGGAAATTGTTTAAACAAGGTCAATGATGAATTTACTTATGTAAATGATTGATAAAAATATTGGAATTTAACACTTGCCTTGGTTACTAGAAATGGTTACATTTTCTTAAATAATTTTACAAGAAAGTTTATCATGCATAAATATAGTCATTGTTCGGCTAGAATTTTAAACACTCATTTTCATTCAATTATGTAACCAGGAATATTTTAAGATACTCCAACATGAATAGTAACATAAATATGTTCAAATTGACATTAATGCATATTTTCTTACTATGTAACAGAATATTTAACAATCCTCCAACTTAGGTGTCATTACATAATTATTGCACATTGACATAAGAGATGTATTTAGAACGAGCATGTCATGTAAGCAATTCATTAGGTAGATTTCCAATCAAATGGAAGTAAAGAATCATAGTTATGGAAGTTCGACTTAATTAGTCGAATTTAGTTTATCAGGATATGGGAAAATTTTATAACCTTTTAGGAATGGCATATGACAACGATATGCCTAGAACCTGAATAGGTTAGTATCAGAATTAATTTCAGAATAAAGACGAATTTACTACGTCTTTATTATTAGACTCAGAATGTTATTATCATTATAAGGAAATCAGTTAAGATAAGTTATTCCTCTTTAGCTCCCCGTCAGTAGTGGAGTTGAGGATTAACTCAGTTATCAGAAATCAATTCAAGTTATAATATTAAAACATGTTTAAGTTGTGGCTTTCGCTATCCCGCCAGTTGGATACGAAAGGTTCCCGTCAATTGGAACGGGCACTATCCGTGAGGATGACCCCACAATAATCAGAGGAGTCTGGTATCCCCGTCAGTTGGGTTCCCGCCAGTTGGAAATATTTATATATATACCGGTTAGCAGAAGAATAAATTCCGGGGTTACTCCGCCTGGGTTTATTCGTAAAATCAACTCAGATAATATTGTTTGTTCAATGCTAACATTTCTAAAATAATATGATAGACATTATGAATATATTTATGATTATGATTTCAGCATTAGTATCTGAGCTGAATTAGTAATTCAGATAGCGATCCTAGTTATCCCCCAATTGCTCAGTTATGCATGATAAAACAGTATAAACCCGGAATGGGTTGAGTTTAGAGACAGATGGCGATCCTAGGTTCTCTGTGATTGCCTACAGTCTAGGATAGGTGGAACTCACTGAGACATCCCGTCTCACCCCAATCCCTTTTATTTTATTTTTTTCAGATCAGCAGGTTGTACGTGGCAAGGAGACAATACAGGAGGCTGAATGATATATTTTCACATGCTCGTGTCGTACTAGTTTAGATTATTTATTACGGTTCCAGACATGTATTCAGATAGCAAATGTACGATCCTGCAGTGATGTATATATTTTTTCAGTTGAAAATTTTTATTATTGTAATTTTAATATATCCAGTACTAAATTTAACGCATGTTCTAAATATTCTAGATAAGTTTAGTATGAGCGTTACAAATCCGATACCAATTAAATAGTTAGAGGACCAAAAAGGTAATTTAGCCAAAAAGTAATGAAGCTTTTTTTGAAGGATATAGTACACGGAAAAGTTAGCTACATAATATTCAATTCTTATGATTATTTATTATTTGAACTTCTTTCTAGGTGTGGAAAGGACAAACACAACCCACTAATGTACTAAAGAGACTTATGATTATAATTTTATGAAGGGTTTTTAAAATTTTTGAAATACCTAAACTATTTAATTATTTTTATCAGAGCATAAATTTTGTACACTATAAATATATTAAATCTTATCCTATTTTTTAGATGCATTGAGCGAAAAATATGGCTAAAATTCTGAAGTTTGTTTATGTTTTGATTCTATTTATTTCAATATTTCTTGTCATAATAGTATGTGATTCTGCTTTTTTACCACGTTCTCGATTTTGTATAACAGATAAAGATTGTCTACAAGTGAGAAATTATATTGCTAGGTGTCGTAAAGGCGTCTGCAAACAGCGCCGACGTTTCCTGCTCTAGCAAAAGAATTGTATATTATACTTTATGTTGGAATATTCGAGGAGCTGTAATTTGGTTTTTGTGCATGCACCAAATAATTGTATTTACTGTTTTTCTTTTCCAAATTTTATGGACCTTGAAGTTATGATATTGTACTCTGGCAAGGAAAAAATTAAATAAGACGGAATTTTTTATATATAGTTTATCTTTATCTCGGATATTAGACGGTATCAACATGACCTGAATTTCAGATATATCACACATTTTTTCCAACTCCACCACCTAAAACAATAACTTTGATAGTTAAGTTAATAATTAATTTTTATCTTACTCTTTTTTTGTGTGTATATGTGTGTCTATATATATATATATATATATATATATATATATATATATATATATATATATATATATATATATATATATATATAAAAGTCAGGATCTGTTGACATCAGGTGTAAGTCTTTAAACTTACATCAAATCTGGAACACGGCTCATTCTTTTCCCTTCCTCATCGTAGTTTTTTCTCCAACAATGAAAGTTGTGATTTCATTTACTGTGGCTTCATGGCTTCAGATTCATTCTGTCACCAACAATCTCACCTCTACCATAACTTTATGCATCTGTGTGTGTGTGTGTGTGTGTGTGTATATATATATATATATATATATATATATATATATATATATATATTGTTTTGGTGTAGTCTAGTTTACATAACTTTAATCCTCAAGTTATCATTACAAAAGTTATACAACATAAACGTTCTTAAACTCACTTTTAAAAATAAATCCACAAACCCGTATTCAGTGTCCTTTTCTCATCAAATCGACAACATCAATTTTTTTTTTAGAAAAATCATTAAATCCACAAATCATTTTCTTAAAATTAATCAACGGACAACCTTTTTCTACCCAAGAACTATGTGTGTAGCTATGAGTTCTCCATCGCATCGGGAGATATTTAGGAGAAAGAGACGACCCATGTCAAGCACAATAATAACAAAACTTTATTCATTTACAATTTTTAATTCACATTGAATAATAAGGAAAAATAAATATTTTAAAGGTAACATATCTTGCACAATTAATCATAGGTAACCATTTTTTAACGGAAGTTTTAAGGTGATAATACCTTTCATTCATATGATCGACTCCTGATCCCAAAATCTGATTTCAATGAGTATATTTTTGTTTTCAAGTTTTTTTTTTTTTAGCATTTTTCCTATTTTAATAAACTTTAGTGGCAAGTTCATTGTTTTTGAGCAATCAGGTAAAGTAAATAATAGATCAACGTACTGGAGCATGCAGGTAAAGTAGAACCAATGTCTTGAGATTCTTTTCTATATAATACATATTGACATCATCAGATATGACCTAACAAGGAATGTAACACATTTAGATCTGGTTCTGTTGAAAAAAATTGAGATATTTGAGCATAAGAATGGGTGAAATTTCTTTGAAAGTCACCAACTAGGATAGTTCAATTTTGTTTTTTGTTCTTCTGATAATAATGCTATGACCAAAAAGTAAATAATACCTTAAAAATTAAGTTAAATATTTTATAGAACAAATATAATCCTTTTTATTCAGTTAATAAATATATAAAAAAAACTAAAAAAAATAAAAAAAAAACATGCATACATAGAATTAACCGGCCGATTGAAACTTTGATTAAATATTTTTTGAGTGAATATGTTATTTCATTCTTAAATTTATGATCATAGATCAATTTTATCCTTAAATTTTTTATAATGGATAAATCATTCTTTAATTTGCTTCACGTAAATCAATTGAATCAATCCCTCAAATTCAAAAGTTAGACATAGCAATATGCAACGTTAAGCGCTGAAGTTCATACCAAAAATGAGTCCAACATTAATAGCGAGGTATAATTTAATGCAACAGTGGCAACAATGTTGGTTCGGTATTGCCAATTTCTGGTCATAATTTGATTCCAAAAGGTTATGTTTCAATCAAAACCCTGATATTTTGTTTCTTGACGAATCTTGGATGAATCATTTTGATTTCTCTGGAAGAATTATCAATAACTTGCATGACAAGTTCTTTTTATTTTGACAAATAAAGGTGATATGCTGCCTAATGTATGAGGTTTTTGTGCTAACCATATTTATGCTATAATCGTTACGTTAGCAATTCTATTCAACACATTTCATTTACGTGAAACCTTAATGATATCACTTTGGGTGCTACTATGGTTTATGCAACCACCGACTACATTACTAGAGAAAAGATTGTGGACTTTAATCAACAATGAATAACAACTATATTATTCCTTTGTGTTTCATGGGAGATATCAACACCAGTTTAGGAGTTTGTGAATATAGAGGACATCATAGCCCTTCTAGATTTACTATGGAAGACTTTCAGAGTTGAACTAATCACAACTCTCTCATTCATTTATCTATCGTGGGTGCATAATTTACTTGGAGTAATGGCAAGGGTGGTTTAGCACACACCGAAAAGAGATTTGATATGGTGATTTGCAACGGTAATTAGCTTAACTCGAGATAATCAAAGAGAGAAACTAAGAGAGAATCCACTATATCTATGATACATATTAGACAACTTTAGATGAGTTGAGGAGTTCAAGGATCAGACATCAAGAAAGAATCCGCTATCTAAGTTTCAAATGAGAAAATAACAACAATTTTAAAGCTTAATGTGAAACTCATCTAATTTTCAAATGAGAAACTCACATGGCAGAACAGTGTTGGCTGTTGACAAACCCTCTAGTCCAAGATTTTTCGGTGTTCCGAACACAATGACAACGTTAGTTTTGAGAAAAAAATCTTATGGAGGAATCTTCAGAGATCAAGAAGGTACCTGCCTGTCTTGATTGTTTTGCGGAATACTTGGGTTTTCTTACTTCTTACCAAGCAGAACTATGTGATGCTATGAGAGCCATAAAAGTTGCTTAAGGGAATCATTGGATTAACTTGTGGTTAGAGATAGATTCTATGTAAGTTGTGCAAGCTTTTAAAAATTCCAACCTTGTTCCTTGGCAAATTAGAAACAGATGGAACAATGTTAAGCTGGTCCTTTCTAGTATGAATTGTATAGTTACTCATATTTTTAGAGAAGGAAACCAAGTGGTTGATTCCCTTGCAAACTCTGGTCTATCTTTATCTTACTATGTGTTTTGGAGCAATGTGTTTTGGACCAATATACCTTTTTGCTAGAGAATCTTCTGTCAGAAACAAAATTGGTTTACCTAATTATAGCTTTTCTTCTTCGTGAGGGAGTCTTAGTTTGGTCCCATCCCTTCTTTTTGTACTTATTATCCGGCCCTTTATATATTTTTGAGGGTTGTTAGCTCCTATGCTAAAACCTTTTTGCTTAAAAAAATATATATCTATGGTATTGCTTATTTTTATAATTAAATGTTATGTGTATAAATGAAACTTCCAAATATATAATCAAATAAGTTTCGCAAAATTGCTATTTTACTTGTATTGCAGATTCTTGCCAAAGTGGAGGTTCATTGATGGTCTAGATGAACATCCTATCCATCTACACCATCAAAGAGCCACCTTAATGACAACAACCCACCTTACGAGTATAATATTATTCTTACACCACTAATTTTGTTATATCTTTGAGCTTTAAAATATTTATTTTTCCTTATTATTTGCAAAGAAAAAAAAAACTAAGTTTTCAAATGAATATAGTTTGTTTTTATTATTGTTTTGAATTAAAGGGACTTTAAATAAAGAGAAAAATATGCATATTTTCTTATTGTTCTTTACAAGAGTGTCCCCTTCTCTACATATTTTTTTTTGATAGAAAATGTTTGTGTTGTTTTTAAAGAAATGAGTTTTTTTGTCATGATGAATTTTAATTAAAAATATATACTACATATTCGACATATTCGATGAAAGAAAGATACATTGAGTGCAAAAATTTGACTGCGGTGCATTAGTTTACTGGGATTTGAGTAATAAATGAATTTAATTGGATTTTGCGAAATCTTTAGTATTTTTAAGTTTGCATTTTTTTAAATTATATTTATATTGTTGAACTAAAAAGGGATTGAAGATAGTCACTAATTTTGATAATTGTATAATGTTCGAATCAAAATTGGATTTTATTTTATCATCATTAATATTTTTTATTCATATTTTATTTAAGAAAACACCAATTTTGGGACTGTCGGCGATTGTTAGGGACTCTGAGGGTGTTGTTGTTGCTGCAGCATGTTGGAAAACACCAATTCTGCCAAATTCAGATATGGCTGAAGCTATGGATATGAAAAAAGGTGTGGAATTCCTAAATGATATGTTATTTTTGAACGTGATTGTTGAATCTGATTCGCAAAATGTGATTGGAAATGGTGTCGTGGTGTGTTTCAGCTATAATTTATTAGTTCCTACTCTTTCAAAAAAAAAAAAAAAATTATTAGTTCCTATTTATACTCAAAAATTAAGTGAACTTTATCCTCTTTATCCTCAACCTACATGTATATTTGATCCAAGCCAACACAACTTTTTGATAGCCTTTGTCCTCCATAACTTTTTTTGTATAAACACTAAACAAACCTCCTAGTACAGAAAGAAAAAGCAGTTTAAGAATTGAGATAAACCTCCTAAGCACGCACCTAGTACAACAACTAGCACATGGGTCCTAACGGTTTGGGTTTTGAGAAGAAAAAAAGTCGAAACAAATATGGTTAAATATGTTTTTGGTTAATATATAAATATTCAGAATTTCATTTTAACTCATAAAAACTAAAATTACATTTTTTAATCCTTCTAGCATTTTCTTTTAGCGTTTTTAACGACAAAAATATTGACTAAATCTTTTACAGGAACTAAAACCGATGATGGAAAATATTACGACGACTAAGAACGCTTTTGTAAAATATTATAAGGATAAAAAAATATGATTTAATTTTATAGGAACTAAAAACAAAATTCTTAATATTTATATGAATGCAAAGCCTGTTTAACCCAAACAAATATAATGAAAAGAAATAAACAGAGAAAGAGAGAATACATAACATAATAGTATAAGAGAGGTTCTCTTGCTCAATTTTGAAAAATAAATTGAAAACGTGGATGCTTAAGGCATTCTAAACATGTTTGTCTTTCCATTTTTTAATCGAATGTTTATCTTTTCATTGGTGTTTTGCTTAAGGCATTCTAAACATGTTTATCTTTCCTTTTTTTAATCAAATGTTTATCTTTTCATTGTTCATTGCATTTTATAAGTAATTTTTTTTGGTGAACTCATTTTATAAGTAATTATCTGTCCATTAATTGACATATCTATATTTTCTCAACTTTTAACGAACTTGTAAATTAATGTATTTTTCTTGTCAAATAGTCTAGTTGTTAGAAATCCACATCTTAAGACAGTCTTGTTATTAGAAATCCCATCCTATAAAATGAATAACTAGAGTGTTCAGAGTTTATACTTCGAGCATTGCATATATTATGCAATTGAGTTAAACTTTTTTTTATATTTCAATTGAGTTAAACGAACGCAAATTGATACACTTTAATATTGAAATAAATCTACATCTACATTTATGCACAATTACCACCCTTTTAATGCAATAGTACACATATTGTAACAACCAGCAAATTACCTAGATAAATATTTTTCACCTTACCCTTTTTAACCTTAGTTTAAGTGAATTAGAGGAGAAATTAGATAGTGGTTCACACCTAGAATAGGACTTAAAGAGAATTAATGTGTTAAGTGTGGAAAAAAAAGGGTAGTGGGTCCATGCACTTGGCCTTTTTATAAATACGACAAATATTATATTTAAAATCTTTAGTACAAACTAGCTTTTTAGATAGACTAATAATCCATGTTAGACTTTCTTAAAAGCCAGACCAAACTTAAAATAAAGTTTTTGACAAACCAACAATGTAAACTTAGACATTAGTTTTTTCTAAAGTAGGCATAACCTATTAAAATAAAGTTCGACCAGACCAAACTTATTCCTATCCCCAATGCAGGTAAAGCAGAACCAATGTATGCATGAAAATCTTTTCTACAAATTACATATTGATTGCACCAGAGTAGGGGTCGGCAAGGATGTAACATGTTGACATTTGGCTTTGTTGAATAATAAAAGATTGAGAGAAGTTATGTGTAGAGGGCTGGCTGTACCCATCGAAGACGAAGTTACGAGTAAGAAAGGTTTGACAAGAATAGTGCAGGTTCGACATCTTATGTCAGAATGACTGTTATTATACCTTTTCAGCCATCCAAGTTCATCTAAAGGCCGAAAATTAGATTTTATTATTTCAGCTCAATTTTAATAATTTCTGTTTTATTTTTTGTTTAGGATTTTCGGCTCATTAGGGTTATCTTAGTATTTAAACACTTCATGTTTAGCCTAAGAGAGTTTTTTCGTTCAATAAAATTTGAGAGAGTTTTCTCAAATTCTAGTGGATTTTGAAACCCTACTTTCACAAATTTATATCATGCAAATTATTTTTAATGTAGGTTCAGCGCTTGCTAACCTATGCTTCAGTACGCTTCCGTTTGCCTGAGAAAGTCACGAATTAGGGTGCTTCCATTTTATCTTTTGTTCTTCCTGATAAGAATACTGCGACCAAAGAGTAAATATTACTTTAAAATTAAGTTAAATATTTTACAAAACAAAGATATTCATTTTTTCGGTTTTCTTTTTTTAATAAACTAAAATGAAATTTATTTAAAACACAAAGAATCCTTGCAAGCACAAGGAATGCTAAGCTAGGAGATTTAAAGAGCAACATACGAAGGAAAAGTGTTCGTATATATGCGGAACACCCAAACAAACATATCCATGTATCAAATACAAACTTCTACAAGCAAATCAAAAAACACCCTCCACTGAGGGCCCTCGAAACCAATAAAAAATAAACACTAAACCAAGAAGTCATCTCCAAAAACCAAATTCCAAACGCCTGCGCAATAGCATAAACAAATTTTGTGTCAAACCGTTAAAAAACCTCTCCAAAATAACTACTAACTTCCGTGTATTTGAAAACTCCATCAACAACAAACTCATAGAAGAAAACCCACAAAAAACATAATCACCATTAGCCACCACAAGCACCACCACCACCACCAAAAACTATCATTAACCACCAAAAAACCACCATTAATCCTCACAAAAAACCAGCACCAGCCACCACAAAAACCAATAAACCTATTGAAGAATAACATGGAAAGTATAGAAACACAGATGATCAAAGATAAGGAAGAGGAACACACTACACACTAGTGACTTGCAGCGCAAGCTAACTAAACCCTAGGCTAATTTTCATAGCTGTAACAAACTACAAGTTAGTTAGAGCTTAGGGTACAATCACATATGTGATGTACATGCTAGCTTAGCATGGTACTCATTTAGTTGAACTATAAATAACTGTAAGCGTTGTTTTCCCAATTCATTCAATAATATTCTCCATTTTCATCAATATTTCTTTTCTTCTCTCTCTTTTCTGTTACATTTTTGGTTTCTCAATATGGTATCACGAGCCTCTTGATTCAAGAGAGCTTTTTCTTCCACTTCGTTTTCTCTTCTTCTTCTTCGTTTTTCTCCTCTGTTTTTCTGTTTCCATGGCACCTCGCAACAACAATGGTGCAAGTTCTTCATATGAGGTTGCTCTTGATCAAACCAGCCCGTATTTTGTTCACCCTAGTGATGGTCCATCCTCTGTAACGGTTACGCCATTGTTGAATGGTTCGAACTATCATTCTTGGGCTCGTTCGATGCGTAGAGCTCTTGGGGGAAAAATGAAGTATGAGTTTGTTGATGGCACCATTCCTCCAGTTACAGATCCGTTTGATCCTTCTTTTCGTGCATGGAATCGGTGCAACATGTTGATTCACTCATGGATCTTGAATTCAGTAGATCCTTCAATTTCTCAATCTATTGTTTTCATGGAAAACGCCATGGATGTGTGGAATGATCTCAAGGAGCATTTTGCTCAAGGTGATTTGGTACGAATTTCTGAACTTATGCAAGAAATCTATTCTTTACAACAAGATTCTAAATCAGTTACTACATTTTACTCTGAACTGAAAGTGTTATGGGAAGAACTAGAGATATACTTGCCTATGCCTAGTTGTAGTTGCAGAGTTCAGTGTTCTTGTGAGGCTATGCGCACTACTAGGAAAAATCACATTTTGTTGTATGCTATGCGCTTTCTTACTGGTCTCAATGAAAATTTCAACATGGTTAAGTCTCAGATCCTTCTCATGGATCCTCTTCCACCAATGAATAGGATATTTTCCATGGTGTTGCAGCATGAAAGGCAGGGTAATTTTGTACAAGTTGTTGAAGATCCTTTACCCTCTATCAATGCTGTGAATTCTGGTAAACCTAACCATGGTAATTCAGGAAATGTGTACAAGAATACCAATCAAGGTTCTACTTTCAACAAGAATAGGGTTTGCACTTTCTGTGGTAGAAGCAATCACACCATAGAAACATGCTACAAAAAGCATGGATACCCTCCTCATCTTCAAAGAAATTTTAATAATTCTTCTTATGCTAATCATGTTGCATCCTCAGAGACTGAAGGTTCCACTCCTGATGAGACTGGGAGAGTTGCTTCTACATCTATTACACCTGAGCAGTATGAGAGGTTAATGAGTTTACTTCAGGTTTCATCTTCTAAACAAGATTCAGTGCCTGCACAAGCTTCTGCGAATCAGGTTTTTTCCATGCCATATGGTCATACACCAAATGGTAAGCACAGTACTAGTTCCATTTTTTCCTTAACTTGTCATAGTTTTGCTCTGAACTCCTGGATCATTGATTCAGGAGCTAGTGATCATATCTGTGGAAATGTTCAATGGTTTCATTCTTACGATGAAATCACTCCCATGCATATAAAACTGCCTACTGGCCACTATGCAATAGCTAAATGTAAGACCAGTAATTTAACTATGACTAAATCTAGGGCTTTATACTGGTTGAGCAATTTTACTATGTGAGATCTGGAATTGATTCTCATATGTTGTTTTCTACTATGTGTGATTGAGTATGATGTTCATAATGTTTGTTAAGCATGAATATGTTTTCGCCTACAAATGAAATATTATTGGACCTTCGGAGTCATTAATATTCATTCAGGAAATTTACTTGTCATTGAGATGACGTTTTGGGAAATTTAGGAATATTATACCCGCGAGTTGAGAAAAGTTCCGATAAGAAAATAAATCATCGCGGCATATGGAAATTTATTCCGCACAAAGTGTATATTATTATTATTATTCGGACTCAAGAGAAATATTACTTTTGCTTCGCGAGAGTTAGTTTAGAAGAGTTAGCGACATATAATGAGACGCATTTGATTAGAGACTTGGGGACTAAGTTAAATCACAAATAAATATCTAGAATAATATATATTAAACCATTAACTTATACTTGGCCCAACATTAGCCACGTGATTACTAATAGCAATAGGTGGTTAAGAAGCATTTGGCTTTTCTATAAGTAGATAATCATACCTGAATTATTTTTTTTACGTTCTCTCACTCCTAAAAGCTTCTTTGGGTCTTTAGTATTTTGTTAGCAAGAAGAGCAAGGATAGAGGTAACAGTGCTATACCTTCTTTTATGCTTTCCTTAATAAAAATTCCTACACTACTTTAAGGTCAAGTTTTCTTCATTTTTATAGAGCTAGTGTTAGATCTAAATGCACAAAAAGTTTTCTCCATTTCGTTCCAAGCTGGCCGTATTAACCACTCATAAGAATAAGAGTTTTTGTTTAACAAAATAAGAAAGAAAGAAAACCCCAAATTAGTTGGTAATAAAAGCTCATAATATATATATATATATATATATATATATATATATATATATATATATATATATATATATATATATATATATATATATATATATATATATATATGTCGTGATCCTTAGATTTTGAAAACAACAAGTATGTTTTGTTACTAGAGTTTATATATTCCTTTTAAATCAATGATTATTGTAGAGATTGATACTTAATATTGATTTGTGGAAAACTTATATTTTGATCAAGTTATGGACTGTAGTTTATCATGTTGTTGTTGATTTAAAATGGTCTTTGTGTTTTAGAAGCTCTATCTTTTCAAATTTCCTTTGGCCAAATTTATAGCTACATGGCTTATGATTATATAAAGCTGAACGAAAATATTATTTTGTGCATTATGAAAATATTATTATTTTTGAAAAATGTCGTTGATTTTTCTTGTGAGTTCATATGGTTATAGGAAAATTTATGATCGGATTGTTTTTAAAATTTTAGCATTTTTGGAAATATTTGTCCGGATGAAAAGGGCTGAACCGTACAAGGGCATTTTCGTCATTTTAAAACTGTTGAAATGTGAAAATGAGTTGACCAATGGATTCGCGTCGTTGAGACAGTCGAAATGGACCTATGGTTCGCGACGTTTCGACTACGGATGAATTTATTGTGATTTTCTGAAAAGAGTTTGTGTTTGAGCTAGCACTGGAAGTGACCGCTGACACATTCATAATTCAAATTTTAAATGTTTGAACTATTAAGTTGTGAAAATATTTTGTCTGTGAATTTTTGTTAGGTTGACTGAGCCATATGCTCTGGTATACAATGTAAACACAAAGGAGATTCTGTCGAAAATTCGTCAGATTCATTATATCTTATTTTTGAGTGGTTTTGAAAAGAGGTTTCAAAACGGATAATATTTTGGGATTCACCTGAACATGAAAAGTATTTGTCAAATTGTTTGGAAATCTTTAAGGTCTCTCAGAAGACTTAGAGTATTTGAGAAAATATTTTCTTGGGTGATTTCACGGAAAAATACTATTTAAATTAGTTTCATCGAAGTATTTGGAAGTGTTTTAGAAACACTGTTATTTTGAGATTTGTCTTTAGAACAAAATGTTTTAAGCAGTTGAAATTTGGAAAGAAAAGTCTTTTCGAAAAGAGTTTCCTTTGATATACTTTTGTTAACCTTATGTCATGAGATGGCTTAAAAATAACTTAAAGGATTTTGAGACGAATGTCGTGTTGGAAAATATTTTATTTATGTTTTAGAAAATAGTGAAGTTGATCGTATTTTCGAGAGTTGCTAAGGTTTCACCAAGAATGGGTAGGAAGCTTTAGAGTCGATATTTACCTAAGTTATTGTATATGTTAGGATACTTAGCTCGAGGGTTTAGAGACGTTCCTGATGTAGATGCTTACGAGTTGTAGAGCTGTACGTTATAAGGAATGCGTTGCTCAGGTAAGGGGCACTTTCTTGAAACTCCATAGTTACTTAAATGCCTGGATGGTTTACGTGCTATTGTGTGTATTGTGAATATAATATGTTAAGTGAATGTGTTTGCCCAATGTGGGATTTGTTTGCAATCAACGTGATTATGATATGTTGATGTGCTTTGCTTTCATATGATTTGTGAATAAATATATGAAATGTCTGTTGATATGTTAAAAGTTGTAATCCTCATGGTTTAGCCTGTGTGGCATTTTCTAGCCTTTGTGGTGATAACACCTTAGTGGTGGCCTTTGTGGTGATATTCAATCCTAGAGTCATTTGAATGTAACACATCTATGGTGGCCTTTGTGGTGATAACACCTTAGTGGTGGCCTTTGTGGTGATATTCAAAGTCCAGAGTCATTTGAATGTAACATCTCTATGGTGGCCTTTGTGGTGATAACACCTTAGTGGTGGCCTTTGTGGTGATATTCAATCCTAGAGTCATTTGAATGTAACACTCCTGTGGTGGCCTATGTGGCGATATTCAATTCCGGAATCAGTTTCATGTGACGACCCCTGATAGGTGTCACACTCATATTGAGTCTGCATTTGCTAGGCTAATTGTGCATCATTATATTTTAATTGAGGAATGTTTATGTTGATGCTATTTACCATGCTAGTATGTTATGCCTTCAGTATTTTTGTAATTATGTTGTTTTTAGATCGTGACCCTTTACATTAATTCGTGGATCGGGCTTTGCCCCATATCCAAATAGGGAGTGTGCTTTGCGGGAATAGCAAAGGCTTTGGAGGTGTAGCAGTTTGGCAGTCAGGCTTGATGCCGTTGGTGGGATCTTGTACCATGTCATCCCAGTTCAGAGTTAAGGATCAGCTTAGATGTTTTACTTGGGGTGTCTTATGTTTATGTAATTTTACTTCTTTTGTTTGGGCACCGCTGTAAATGATACTACCATGAGAAATGAATACTCGAACATTATTTTATGCTTTCGTAGTGCATGATTTGATAGTAAAAGCTCATTTTGTTTCAGATTGTATTCTTGGTAATGCTTTCAAAATGTTTTACTTACTCTGATTTTAAATTAAAGACAATCCTGAATCCTTTAGTGCATGTCATTGAGTTGTTTTAAAAAGAAAAAAAAATGCACTCTTGTTTTGAAAATCGGGCTGTTACATTGTGGTATCAGAGCATGGTAGTAGATTTACTTCAAGGGCTGTGAGTCGGGTGTCCTAAGCTGATCAAGAGTCGGGTTTAGTGGGCATAAGTGAGTGTCTTCCTTATGCGTTGTGTGTTTTGTTTTAGATCAAGTATGATATACTTATTTAGTTGTTTATTCCTTGATGCGGATAAATGTGTTTTAGCACCTTAATAGAATAAGTATCTAGAACTTTGAGCATTAGTCGATTATGGTCGACGAATGTTTTTGATCCCTTTTAGATGCAATGGTCCAGTGAGGACAAGTTTGCAGTAAGTTAGAACTGAGAAGAGATCAGATTAGTACCAAGGTTTGGGAGTTGCCTCCACTGGTAGTCACTCACGAGTGTTATGTTGGGATCGGTGAACGCTCGATTGATGGAAAGTCTCTTGGAAAGAGAAAAGTTTGAGAAACTTTGAAGAAAGCATTGGATGTATTCTTCGATGAATTGCAAGATGAAACATAACAAAGTTGGTAATTGGTGAAGTGATGTGACCACGGTGGTGGTGCATTAAGAGTTGTCAGTCATGACGTATGTGAAGTCTTAGATACGAATAGAAGTGCTTTTCTGGGAGTTATGGGGTGCTGCATATAGAAGTGAGTTGACCTCGTGGTATGAAGTGATAGATCGAAAGTAGTAGTTGCCTTAAAGGGTGAAACTAAGAGTTTGAACTAGTTTGGGATTCATGATTTAGTTATTATATTGACTGATCACTTGTGGAAAGGGTTCGAAACCAAGCTTTTTGCATATAGGTGTTGACTCTGCATGGTTTAAGAGGATAAGAAGTATAGATGTTGGTTGAAAATGAGCTTCGAGGATTTGTGTGAACTTAGCTTCGAAGAGACTGCTATATAAACTTTAGGAGTCGACCTTGGATCTATGAGCTATCTTCAGCTGTTGGGTAATAGTTGGAAGTATGAATTAAGAAGACAGTGGAAATTTGTTGTAGTGTCGAGTTTGTAGACTGTCAAGATTATTGAGCACCAGGAGACCTTGACAGTATGATGGGAGCTGGTCGATGAGTGAAGAAGTGTATCTACACTGGGAACCGAAAGTTGTCTATGAGAGGTGAATTATTTTGGATAAAAATGATTCCATGATTTTTGGATAAGTCTTGACGACTCAAGTGAAATGAGAGAATTATAAGATTATTCCGCTATGACAATAATCGTTAAAGAAAGGAGAAGTTTGGATCATGTACGTTAAAGGAATAACCCAACATAACTGTCAATCGGTTGAGGTTTTGGATTTGACCAAGGAGTCAAAAATTATGAAGTTGAGGAATCTGCAAAGAGGGTAGTGCCTACAAAGTAGTTACTCGAAAGGTTGGTGTTCTGCATGGATGAGGATGTTAAATTGGACTTGCAAGTTAAAGAAAGGTGGGACGAATGAGTTCTAAGTAGAGTTATGAGGATTTCGTCTATGTTGATATGGTTAGTGAGGTATACCAAGGTGTGATATCAACACGTTGAAAAATCAATGATTTGAGATGTTGACAACATTGATAGTTGAACAATGATGAGAATGGAAATTTTTTAAGATATATTTTGTATATAGGATTTCATGAGGACCCTAAAGTTGAAATGTATTAAGATTCAGATGGATTATTGAGAAGAGACTATGAGTCTACGGGAGGAAAGACTTGTTTGTGACATCACATGGTTATTAAAGGAAAGTATAAAGAGTTCCTGTGAGGATAAATGTTGATCCGATGAAGAAAACATTTTTGGTTAAGGTATGTTGCTACAAGTTAGGTGTTGATCTTGAGACTTAAGATGCTAAGGCGTGATGTGAGTATTGGTAATCTTGGACGAAAATACGATGTAAATATTGTTATAGTATGAATTTAAAGGTGAAACAATGTATTGTTAAGCATTGAGTATGACGTTAGTTGTAACATTTTGGTCCATTTAAGATGGTGTTTGTTTAAACTTGTCAACAAGTTGTGAATTTTAATAGGATTCCTATGTGAAGAGTTTCAGATCGGTAAAGTAGTGTGACTGAAGTAAGTCAAAAAGGTATGAATATTAATAAGGGATGAAAACTCTATATAGAGGCAGCAACTTCGTGGTTCTTGTATCAACTTCGTGGTCGGAGTAGCAGTGAATGTTTGTGTATTTTGTCTTGGACGTGACGAATGTTCTACACTTGATAGCTATTCGAGAGGTTTATGTAGTTTTGAGGCCTCAACTGAGAGGAAAACCAATGGATGATGAGGCCTGAAGAAAATTCAAGAGAGAATTTTCGTTAAGAGATGTGATTAAAATGATAGATATGGAAGGCTAAAGGAGTATATCGCTTGAATTGAGGATCTTAACCTTATATGAGGCTTGATAAAGCAATTTTGAGAATATTAGGAGGTTCTTAGTCGAGTGTTTGAGGTTGTTCTTCGTCGACAAGAAGCAAGATGAATAAAGAAACTGATGGAAATTGATGTTTATGTGGGAAATGTTAGATTATTTGTGCCTCAGGATAGACCTGAGTGCAGGTTGCAAGAAACACTTACAGTTTGGTTAAGATGGTCTACGCCACCATCATGATTACTAGCTATCTATTGGCAAATTGGGGAACTGATCGTCCTTAATGTGTTGTTGATAGAAAGTGAACATCATGTTGAATGGAACAAGTCAATCTTACCCGGTGTTGTAGTGTGAAATTTTTGGAGGGTAGACGTGGAGACGTCAAGAATTTTGATTGTGGACCTAGGCTCTTGAGGGACCTAGTGTTGTATTTATGTGTTCTTTGAGGTGATCCTGAGTGGAGTACTCGAGTTGTGATGTCTTGATGTGTGTCTAGAGTTTGAAGTCTATACGACTTTGTAAAGGGTCACAGTAGGTGTCTTGTCATGTCAGTATTTGTAGCAGTAATGACTAGTTAAGTCGTTACTGTTATCTTAGTTTCGAGGACGAAACTTCTTTTTGGAGGGTAGTAATGTAAGACCAGTAATTTAACTATGACTAAATCTAGGGCTTTATACTGGTTGAGCAATTTTAGTATGTGAGATCTGGAATTGATTCTCATATGTTGTTTTCTACTATGTGTGATTGAGTATGATGTTCATAATGTTTGTTAAGCATGAATATGTTTTCGCCTACAAATGAAATATTATTGGACCTTCGGAGTCATTAATATTCATTCAGGAAATTTACTTGTCATTGAGATGACGTTTTGGGAAATGTAGGAATATTATACCCGTGAGTTGAGAAAAGTTCCGATAAGAAAATAAATCATCGCAGGATATAGAAATTTATTCCGCACAAAGTGTATATTATTATTATTATTATTCGGACTCAAGAGAAATATTACTTTTGCTTCGCGAGAGTTAGTTTAGAAGAGTTAGCGACATATAATGAGACGCATTTGATTAGAGACTTGGGGACTAAGTTAAATCACAAATAAATATCTAGAATAATATATATTAAACCATTAACTTATACTTGGCCCAACATTAGCCACGTGATTACTAATAGCAATAGGTGGTTAAGAAGCATTTGGCTTTTCTATAAGTAGATAATCATACCTGAATTATTTTTTTTACGTTCTCTCACTCCTAAAAGCTTCTTTGGGTCTTTAGTATTTTGTTAGCAAGAAGAGCAAGGATAGAGGTAACAGTGATATACCTTCTTTTATGCTTTCCTTAATAAAAATTCCTACACTACTTTAAGGTCAAGTTTTCTTCATTTTTATAGAGCTAGTGTTAGATCTAAATGCACAAAAAGTTTTCTCCATTTCGTTCCAAGCTGGCCGTATTAACCACTCATAAGAATAAGAGTTTTTGTTTAACAAAATAAGAAAGAAAGAAAACCCCAAATTAGTTGGTAATAAAAGCTCATAATATATATATATATATATATATATATATATATATATATATATATATATATATATATATATGTCGTGATCCTTAGATTTTGAAAACAACAAGTATGTTTTGTTACTAGAGTTTATATATTCCTTTTAAATCAATGATTATTGTAGAGATTGATACTTAATATTGATTTGTGGAAAACTTATATTTTGATCAAGTTATGGACTGTAGTTTATCATGTTGTTGTTGATTTAAAATGGTCTTTGTGTTTTAGAAGCTCTATCTTTTCAAATTTCCTTTGGCCAAAGTTATAGCTACATGGCTTATGATTATATAAAGCTGAACGAAAATATTATTTTGTGCATTATGAAAATATTATTATTTTTGAAAAATGTCGTTGATTTTTCTTGTGAGTTCATATGGTTATAGGAAAATTTATGATCGGATTGTTTTTAAAATTTTAGCATTTTTGGAAATATTTGTCCGGATGAAAAGGGCTGAACCGTACAAGGGCATTTTCGTCATTTTAAAACTGTTGAAATGTGAAAATGAGTTGACCAATGGATTTGCGTCGTTGAGACAGTCGAAATGGACCTATGGTTCGCGACGTTTCGACTACGGATGAATTTATTGTGATTTTCTGAAAAGAGTTTGTGTTTGAGCTAGCGCTGGAAGTGACCGCTGACACATTCATAATTCAAATTTTAAATGTTTGAACTATTAAGTTGTGAAAATATTTTGTCTGTGAATTTGTGTTAGGTTGACTGAGCCATATGCTCTGGTATACAATGTAAACACAAAGGAGATTCTGTCGAAAATTCGTCATATTCATTATATCTTATTTTTGAGTGGTTTTGAAAAGAGGTTTCAAAACGGATAATATTTTGGGATTCACCTGAACATGAAAAGTATTTGTCAAATTGTTTGGAAATCTTTAAGGTCTCTCAGAAGACTTAGAGTATTTGAGAAAATATTTTCTTGGGTGATTTCACGGAAAAATACTATTTAAATTAGTTTCATCGAAGTATTTGGAAGTGTTTTAGAAACACTGTTATTTTGAGATTTGTCTTTAGAACAAAATGTTTTAAGCAGTTGAAATTTGGAAAGAAAAGTCTTTTCGAAAAGAGTTTCCTTTGATATACTTTTGTTAACCTTATGTCATGAGATGGCTTAAAAATAACTTAAAGGATTTTGAGACGAATGTCGTGTTGGAAAATATTTTATTTATGTTTTAGAAAATAGTGAAGTTGATCGTATTTTCGAGAGTTGCTAAGGTTTCACCAAGAATGGGTAGGAAGCTTTAGAGTCGATATTTACCTAAGTTATTGTATATGTTAGGATACTTAGCTCGAGGGTTTAGAGACGTTCCTGATGTAGATGCTTACGAGTTGTAGAGCTGTACGTTATAAGGAATGCGTTGCTCAGGTAAGGGGCACTTTCTTGAAACTCCATAGTTACTTAAATGCCTGGATGGTTTACGTGCTATTGTGTGTATTGTGAATATAATATGTTAAGTGAATGTGTTTGCCCAATGTGGGATTTGTTTGCAATCAACGTGATTATGATATGTTGATGTGCTTTGCTTTCATATGATTTGTGAATAAATATATGAAATGTCTGTTGATATGTTAAAAGTTGTAATCCTCATGGTTTAGCCTGTGTGGCATTTTCTAGCCTTTGTGGTGATAACACCTTAGTGGTGGCCTTTGTGGTGATATTCAATCCTAGAGTCATTTGAATGTAACACCTCTATGGTGGCCTTTGTGGTGATAACACCTTAGTGGTGGCCTTTGTGGTGATATTCAAAGTCCAGAGTCATTTGAATGTAACATCTCTATGGTGGCCTTTGTGGTGATAACACCTTAGTGGTGGCCTTTGTGGTGATATTCAATCCTAGAGTCATTTGAATGTAACACTCCTGTGGTGGCCTATGTGGCGATATTCAATTCCGGAATCAGTTTCATGTGACGACCCCTGATAGGTGTCACACTCATATTGAGTCTGCATTTGCTAGGCTAATTGTGCATCATTATATTTTAATTGAGGAATGTTTATGTTGATGCTATTTACCATGCTAGTATGTTATGCCTTCAGTATTTTTGTAATTATGTTGTTTTTAGATCGTGACCCTTTACATTAATTCGTGGATCGGGCTTTGCCCCATATCCAAATAGGGAGTGTGCTTTGCGGGAATAGCAAAGGCTTTGGTGGTGTAGCAGTTTGGCAGTCAGGCTTGATGCCGTTGGTGGGATCTTGTACCATGTCATCCCAGTTCAGAGTTAAGGATCAGCTTAGATGTTTTACTTGGGGTGTCTTATGTTTATGTAATTTTACTTCTTTTGTTTGGGCACCGCTGTAAATGATACTACCATGAGAAATGAATACTCGAACATTATTTTATGCTTTCGTAGTGCATGATTTGATAGTAAAAGCTCATTGCCTAATATTGTTTTATAAAATGTGACATTTGTTTCAGATTGTATTCTTGGTAATGCTTTCAAAATGTTTTACTTACTCTGATTTTAAATTAAAGACAATCCTGAATCCTTTAGTGCATGGCATTGAGTTGTTTTAAAAAGAAAAAAAAATGCACTCTTGTTTTGAAAATCGGGCTGTTACATTGATAGTAAAAGCTCATTGCCTAATATTGTTTTATAAAATGTGACATTTGTTTCAGATTGTATTCTTGGTAATGCTTTCAAAATGTTTTACTTACTCTGATTTTAAATTAAAGACAATCCTGAATCCTTTAGTGCATGGCATTGAGTTGTTTTAAAAAGAAAAAAAAATGCACTCTTGTTTTGAAAATCGGGCTGTTACACTAAACATGCTGGAACCATTAAGTTTAGTTCAGATTTTTCCATTAAACATGTGCTTTATGTTCCTGAATTTCAGTTCAATTTGCTGTCTGTGTCAAAAATATCTGATTCACTAAATTGCATTGTTATTTTTGATGGTTCCACATGTATTATTCAGGAAAAGAATACTCAGAAGATGATTGGTTCTGGTGAAAGGAGGGATGAATTATACTACTTGACTCTACCAGATAAGGTTGCTTGCAGTTCAAGTACCATTGACAAACCTTTCACTACTTTACCTGATAGTGCCCTGTGGCATTTCAGATTAGGTCACCTTTCCTTTTCTAGAATGAATGCTTTACATTCTAAATTTCCTTTTGTAAATGTTGATAGCAAAGCTACTTGTGATGTATGCCATTTTGCTAAACATAGAAAACTCCCTTTTATTCCCAGTTGTAATAAAGCTAAACAGCCTTTTGAGCTAATACACTTTGATATTTGGGGTCCCATTTCTGTTAAATCCATACATGGTCACTCATATTTTCTTACTGCAGTAGATGATTTTAGTAGATATACCTGGTTAACTTTGATGAAAACAAAAGCTGAAACTAGACAACATATTATTGACTTTATTACTCTCATTGAAAATCAGTTTTCCTGTCAAGTTAAAATCATAAGAAGTGATAATGGCCCTGAATTTCTCATGCCAAAATTTTACTCCTCTAAAGGAATTTTACATCAAAGAAGTTGTGTGGAGACTCCTCAGCAAAATGCTAGAGTGGAGAGAAAGCATCAACACATTTTTAACATAGTGAGGGCCTTACTTTTTCAATCAAATCTTCCAAAACAATTTTGGTCTTATGCTGCTATTCATGTTGTTTTCATCATGAATAGAGTGACCAGTCCTATAATTGACAATAACACTCCTTATTTTCTTTTACATAAACAGTCACCTGACCTAAATCAATTGAAAGTTTTTGGTTCTTTGGTTTTTTCTTCGACTTTACAAGCAAACAGAAATAATCTTGCTTCTAGAGCAAGAAAATGTGTTTTCTTGGGATATAAACATGGCATGAAAGGAGTAGTTTTACTTGACATTCATAATAAGGAAATTTTTGTTTCCAGAAATATTACACATCATGAAAATATTTTCCCTTATCAACCTGTTTCTTCACCATCTTTATGGAAGTACTATCCTAATATTTCTCCTACATCTTCAAATCAAAACCAAAATCTTAATCCCTCTATTCATGATATTCTTACCTCTTCTGACCAAAATTCTCTCCATGCTTCTCCTACACAAACACCACTAAACATAGATGATGATACTCAATCCATTCCTGACCCAACACATGCTCCTTCATCATCATCACCAACAAATACAAGAATTAGGAAGACACCTACTTATCTGGCAGATTATGTATGTAATTCATCAACTTCTTCTGCACCATCACCAAAATCTTCAGGTATTCTTTACCCTATTGCATCTTTTCACTCTTATGCACATTTATCACCATCACATAAGTCTTTTTCCATGTCTGTCACTCAATGTACTGAGCCAAAAACCTACAAAGAAGCTTGTCAGTCTGAATGTTGGTTAAAAGCTATGGAATCTGAACTAGATGCATTAGCTAAGAATGGAACATGGTCCATTGTTGATCTTCCCAACAATGTGAATCCTATTGGTAGCAAGTGGGTTTACAAAGTCAAACACAAAGCAGATGGCAGTATAGAAAGATACAAAGCCAGATTGGTGGCCAAGGGGTACAATCAAGTTGAAGGTATTGATTTTTTTGACACTTTCTCCCCAGTAGCAAAATTACCACAGTGAGAATTTTACTTGCCATAGCTTAAATAAAGAACTGGAATTTACATCAATTAGATGTAAACAATGCCTTTCTACATGGAGATTTGCAAGAACATGTTTACATGACCATACCTGAAGGTGTCTCTAGTGAACCAAATAAGGTTTGTAAGCTACATAAGAGTCTCTATGGTTTGAAGCAAGCAAGTAGGAAGTGGTATGAGAAGCTGACCTCTTTGTGATAGCAGAAGGTTACACACAGTCACCATCAGACTACTCCCTCTTCACTTTTCAGCAGGGTTCTGATTTTACTGCTTTGTTAGTTTATGTAGATGACATCATTCTTGCTGGTTCATCTATCACAGAATTCACTAGAATCAAAACCATACTTGACACTCATTTCAAGATCAAAGATTTGGGAACTCTAAAGTATTTCTTAGGTTTAGAGGTTGCTCACTCCAAAAAGGGAATCTCTATTTCACAAAGGAAATATTGTCTTGATCTGTTGGATTCTTCTGGTCTTCTAGCTTCTAAACCTGCTACCACCCCTTTGGACACCTCAATCAAATTGCACCAAGACAATAGCAAACCTTTTGCTGATGTGTCTTGTTACAGGAGACTCATTGGAAGACTCCTTTACCTCAACACTACCAGACCAGACATCACACTAGCAACCCAACAACTGAGTCAGTTTTTGCATGCTCCCACTGTTTTACACTACAAAGCTGTTTGTAGAGTCATTAGATATTTAAAACAAAACCCTGGACTTGGATTATTCTTTCCTAGACAATCTGAACTACAAATCCTTGGTTATGTTGATGCTGACTGGGCTGGGTGTATTGACTCTAGAAGATCAACAACAGGCTTCTGTTTCTTCTTGGGTTCATCCTTGATTTCATGGCGTGCAAAGAAACAGGCAACTGTTTCCAGGTCATCTTCAGAAGCAGAGTATAGAGCACTTTCCACTGGGACATGTGAATTACAGTGGCTTCTCTATCTTTTGAAGGATTTACAAATCACATGTATCAGACAACCTGTGTTATATTGTGACAGTCAGAGTGCAATTCATATAGCTTCCAATCCAGTGTTTCATGAGAGGACTAAACATTTGGAAATAGACTGCCATCTTGTCAGAGAAAAGGTGCAAAAAGGGATACTCAGGTTGCTTCCTATACCTACTGAAGAACAGCTTGCAGATTTCCTCACCAAACCTTTGCCACCACCAAAGTTTCACTCTTTTGTTTCCAAGCTTGGCATGATCAATATCTATCATGCTCCAGCTTGTGGGAGGATATTGAAGAATAACATGGAAAGTATAGAAACACAGATGATCAAAGATAAGGAAGAGGAACACACTACACACTAGTGACTTGCAGCGCAAGCTAACTAAACCCTAGGCTAGTTTTCATAGCTGTAACAAACTACAAGTTAGTTAAAGCTTAGGGTACAATCACATATGTGATGTACATGCTAGCTTAGCATGGTGCTCATTTAGTTGAACTATAAATAACTGTAAGCGTTGTTTTCCCAATTCATTCAATAATATTCTCCATTTTCATCAATATTTCTTTTCTTCTCTCTCTTTTCTGTTACATTTTTGGTTTCTCAATAAAACCATTCAATTTTTTCGGTTAATAAATACTACTATGATAAAAAAAGAGGAATGCTATATATCACGAGAGTTATTTCACGATAACCTCACGAACACTTTATAATTCACATACCGCTTAAGCATGCCACTTTTTCTTTTTCTAATTGCAGATATCAATATTTAATTTATCCACACTTCATTCAATGCATGTATGCTAAACCATATCTACAAGCTATATGTGCAATTAGCCAGTTTTATATACTCTCAACGTCTCTACTTTAGAACCACCTCACCGTTTCCATACATGCATGGCTCAGGCATAAGACAAAAGCTCTTTTATAATTTGGATTAACAATTGTTATACCCTAATTTTGGACCTAAAAATATTTGTTCAAAATTTTCTTTCATCTTTGATATATGTCAATTATTCTTGAACATTTGCCAATTTGTTATTGTTTACACTGACATTTCACTCTGCTTTATCTCTCAACTTAGCTTTACAAATCTTTTCAACTGTATATTTGTCCATGTTTTCTTGCATTTCAAGTCATCCAAAATATCTTTCTTGCATTTCAAGTCATTTGAATTGGTCTCTGATCAATTGCATATGTCTCTGCATTTTATTTCAATGTTATTTGCAAAATTCATGAAAAAGGGTATTTTAGTCATTTCCTGCATTCAAAACTCATTTTAGTCCTTAAAAATTGTTTGAGTCTTTTCAAATGGTTTGAATAAGTCTTTATTTCAATTCCATGTCAAAATCCATTACAAAAATTGCATTTAAAGTCATTTTGAGTCAGTTTAGCCCCTAGGGGCATTTTAGTCCTTTCATGTGTTAAAGCTGTGTTTAATTTCTAAAAAATTGTCTCTGAGTCTTTTTAATATGCTTGTATAAGTTTTTGCTTAAATTCCTTGTTAAAAGCCATTTTAAAATTACATCAGAGTCATTCTGAGTCGTTTTAGTCCCAGGGGCATTTTGGTCTTTTCACACGAAATTTCGACAGAGAGAGGTTACTTTAAAGTACCTCATTTAAGTAATTGGTTCATTTTAGTCCGTTTTGTTGTTTTTAATCGTTTCACTTTACGTTATTGTCAGATTACATTTTTTTACCAATTTTATTTTAATTTTCATTTTAGTCCCTCAAAGTTGTTAAAATTGCACTTTAGTCCTTTTATTTCATTTTATTTCTTTTAAGGTTTTTCTTATTTTAATTTTTAGTCCTTTAAGTCAAACTTTTGTTTTAAGTCCTTTTTAGGTCAATTGCATTTCAATCCCAAAGTTTTAAAAAAATTACAGAATAGTCCTTTTTTTAATTTACAGATTGGTCCCAAACTTTTAAAAATTGCAGAATGGTCCTCAAGCCAGTTTCAAGCCAAGGACGAGTTAGTTACAGTCCAGCACAGGTGTCAAGAGCTCATTGGTTCAGATATCACAGCTGGCCTATAAATACAGGCCAACTCATCACATGTGTCAGAATCACACCATTCATTCAGTGCCAAATCATCACAAACAGTTTCATACTTTCTCTCTCCATTCAGTTACGATCAAAACACAGAAACTTCAAGAACACGAAGAACACACACAAACCCTAACTTTCCAGTAACAAAAATTTCAATCAATTGCAATGAATTCAAAGCAGTTCTCAGAGATTCACTGAAGAATCTTCATCATCGAACTTTTATTTCTGCAATTCGAAGCTCAAATTCATCACCTGAGTGACAAATTTGAACGATCACAGAAGCGAAGAGAGTGAGAAGAAGAGGATCAAAGCAAAATCACATCAGTGAAGAAGAAGAAGAGGATAACTGATTTAATTTCAGTTCAAGAACTTACAAGAAGCCTTCGCAAGGATCTATTTGTTTGAATCTCCCACTCGAATCCAGGTAAACATACAAATCCTTCTCGTTTTTCGTTTTAAATCATCATCGAAGGTTTGTAAATTCAAATAAACGGTGAATCGAAGCAGAAACTCTAAAAAGATTTGGAAAACATTGAAACCGAAACCCTAGAAACGTAATCTGTGAAGATTCACCGTTTATTTTGTGATTTCAAGCTCATAATCATAATCAACAAAGAAAATAGTGTAGATTAGGGTTTCAGTTTAAGAAGTTTCGAAAGTTTTGAAAACCTAAAGAACGTAAGATTCAAGTTCAGATCTGCTCTTATCAAAGCCTCGTTTCAAAAAATTAGTCTCAGAACCTTAAAGAGGAGGCAAAGACGAACGTAACGGTGTTAAAATTTTCAGAAAAAGCTTCAGGTACGGCGGCGCACCGGCGGGCCACCGTACCTACACCGTTGTGCTTGTCGGAGAAGACGACCGAATCTTAGAGAGAAGTGAGAGCTTCTCTCACTAGGTTTGAGAGAAGAGAGAGAAAGCGAAGTGGCAAATGAATTGTGGACCGGTCCTTGTGCTTTTAAAAGGGACGAGAACCAGACCGGTTCACCTGAACCAGTCTGGTTCACTCCTGGACCTTGATTGCCACCGTCTGATCTAGGGTTTGGGATCCTGGATCAATCCAACGTCCCTGATGTGTTTGGATGATCCAGGATCCATGCAGGTTTGGGTTTGGGCTTGGATTCTTCGTCAGTTTTGGTTTTTTTGCTATGTACACCTGCTGTGTTGCTTCCTGCACCCCTATTCACTCAAAAATTCTTATAAAAATTCCATAATTTTTTTTTCCACATGTGTTTGATATTTTTCTTGACACTTTTGTGACGTTGTTATGTGTTAAATCTTGATTAAAAAATGTGTGGTATTTTCTTGTTAATTGTTTACTATTTTTGTTAAAAATTGTGAAGTTTTATATGTTCT
The DNA here is from genome assembly GCF_051527215.1 of Medicago sativa. Lineage (NCBI taxonomy): Eukaryota > Viridiplantae > Streptophyta > Magnoliopsida > Fabales > Fabaceae > Medicago > Medicago sativa. The sequence goes on along the minus strand of NC_140755.1, from coordinate 7,645,394 downwards.
TGAGTCTAAAAATCCCTTAAAAATTCTAAAATTTCTCATGTATATTTCTTGATAATTTTGTAGTATTTTTGTGATGATTTTGCATATTAAAAGTTGATAAAAAATAATGTGATGATTTTCTTGCCATTTTGTGATGTTTTGTATTAAAAAACTTGTGAAAATTTGCTTGATTCTAGTTCCAATTCCTTGATGAATGTTTGTGATCTATACCATAGGATTTTGTGAAGCTTTGACTACTGTTTGTATGAGCTTTTGCTGCATGTGTGTGAATTTTGCTTAATTGCTTGGTTTGCAAGTTATGTTTGTAAATAAATAATGCAAATATGTCTAAATTCAACCTAAAAATGTCAAGTTCATCATGTTGTCTTGATTCTCATTCTAAAACCTGAGTTTATGCCTTTAAAAAATGTGTTGAATTGTGAGGATTATGAGTCATGAGGACCTTGCATTTTGTGGTATGATCTTGGCCATATTTTGCATCATTTTTGCTATGTTTTTGTGGTAATGTCCTTGCTTTTGTTATAGTAATTTTCACTTGCTTTTATTTCTTGACATTGTCATGTTCCAGTAACCATTTCATTTCATATTTCATGCATCCCATAAGCTCCTCTCATCTCATTTTCATCTCTATTTTTTTCTTGCAATTTAATTCTTGCCAAGATTTAGCATGTAAAAACTTAGGGACTTTGTAATTTCCTTTTATGCAATTTTAATTTCTTGCAAGACCATAGAATGTATCTAGGCCAATGATGTAAAGGACAATGGACTCTAATGATGTACACCGACACAAGCACCGACACACGCACACACATCACGTAGATATTTTTAGATGTATGCTTAGGTTATGCATGTTTAGATGTATGTTTAGGATTGCATGTTTAGATGAATGCTTAGGATTTACGCTTAGAAAAATCAATTTTCAAAAAAAACTTGAACGACATCACTTGAAAACCTTTTCCAAAAAATATAGGAGTCAAAACTCCTTTGCATTTTCTCTTTATTTTCTTAATCAAATTTCAATGAAAATTAATCATACTTTGACTTTCTTTTGCAAAATAGCTAATTCAACCTCACAATTTCACAATCTTATGCCCTTGAGGCCTCTCTCTCTCATTCTTCAAAATCCCATTTTCAAACTTAAAATCAACCAACAAAAAACAAAGACATTTTTGGAATAGAACTACGATGGATTTGATCCCTTAAAAGGGTACGTAGGCAAGGAATCAAAATTCCTTCAATTCAATTAAAATAAGAAATTCAAACGCTTTCTTCTCCCTCCAATTCTTCACTTAGCAAATTCTTAGGCTTAAATAAACACTTTCAAATAGCATTTAAAAATAAAGCGCGCGCGTAGAAAGTAAAGACGGTTCCTATAGGATACTATAGTCGTTATGGGTGCCTAACACCTTCCCGTAGCGAAAACAACTCCCGGACCTCGATTCTCAAGGGTTTTTGCTTATTTTTTCCCTTCCCAAGAAAAAAATTAGATATCAAAGGTTAAAAAGTTTCAAACGTAATCAATGTTTGAGACCCAAAAACCAAGATAAAACAGTTGGCGACTTCACTGGGGAGATTCGAGAGTTACGCCTAGTCTTTATTTCCACGCTTGCGCTCTTTTTTACTTATTTCTTTTACTTGCTTCCTTATGTGAATAAATGTTTAAATTCTTGCAAACGTGTGGGGTAAGAATATCAAAAGTCCTACACCCGGGCTGAGTGAACTTAGGATTTAGGAGGGATATAATCGACAATTCATTCCGGGGGTTGCCTCGTGTTTTGGATTATGCGATCAATCCCACATAGCTGAGGCATTTTGGGGGTAATGTTGTCGACGCGTGTTGTTGCGTTTAGGCACTTTACTTCTAATTGTTCTATGACGCTATGAACCGTAGATAACCGAAACCGTCCATGGCCATTTTCTAGGATGTAGTGCTGAGGCTAAGCCGAGTGTTGTCTCGAGTTTTAGTCGTCACGCGATACTACACTCAAGTTAGACCTTCCTACGGATACTCATGGAGCGAGTGTTTGTCTCGTGACACCATGATATACGTCGGAGAGGTTGCAACTTGGGAACCTTTTTAGAACCCGGTACTATTATCCAAAGCCCTAGTTTCACCGGACACCGTGTCCACCCATGACTCCTTGACTTTGAAACCCAACCCACCATGTTTTCTCCGAACTTGAACATAATCATGCATACATGCATACATGCATAAACTTTTTCCATGCATTTATCGAAGGGCTTAGACCAATTGAATTTGTAAACATTGTAGGAATGGGGAAGACTAAGTCCTACAAGTTCAAGGAAGTGGATTTGGCTAGTTTGAGAGATTTGGCACTCAAGATCGAGGATCCGTCTGGTTTCCGACATCGTTACAGGGCTTTACATACTCTTCTCCAGACTAATGTGGATGAGAAGCTTGTGCACACTCTAGTGCAATTCTATGATCGGGACTATCGGTGCTTCACTTTTCCTGACTTTCAGTTAGTACCCACACTCGAGGCTTATTCTTGCTTGATGGATCTATCTAGTGCTAAGGGGGTACCCTTCACGGGACTTGAGAATCCTCCTACTCCATTGGTTATTGCTAAAGATCTCTATCTCAAGACTTCCGATGTTTCCAAGAATCTTGTCACTAAGGCTCACATCCGAGGGTTCACTTTGGAGTATCTACTTGAGAAAGCCAACCTCAAAACCACTTGTCAGGACACTCTTGAGGCTATTCTTGCACTACTCATCTATGGGCTTATTCTCTTTCCGAATCTGGATGACTTCGTGGACATGAATGCTATTATGATCTTCCACTCCAAGAACCCGGTTCCTACTTTGCTAGCTGACACATACCATGCTATTCACGATCGATCCGGCAAGGGTCGTGGATACATTCTTTGTTGTGTACCGCTCCTCTATAGGTGGTTTATTTCGCACCTTCCGAAGTCTTTCCATGATAATCCAGAGAATTGGTCTATTTCACAAAGGATCATGGCTCTCACCCCTAATGAAGTGGTTTGGCTCACTCCCGCTGCTAGAGTCAAGGAAATCATCTTCGGTGGTGGGAAGTTTCTTAATGTGCCTCTTCTTGGTACCCGCGGTGGAATCAACTATAACCCAGAGCTCGCTTTGCGGCAATTTGGTTTCCTGATGAAAGATAAGCCCATCAATCTTGCTACATCTCCTTACTTCTTCCACTACTCTAATGCAACCACAGGAATAAGAGAAGATTTCATGGAGGCTTGGTCCAAACTTCGGAAGAAAGAGGTGAAGCATATGGGTGTAAGGTCCGGTGTTACTCATGAGGCCTATACACAGTGGGTGATAAACCAAGCTGAGAAGATTGGCATGCCTTACCCCGCCATGAGATATGTGTCTGCATCTATTCCAACCATGCCTTTGCCTCTACTCCCACCTACTCAGGAGACGTATCAGGAGCACCTAGCTATGGAGAGTCGAGTGAAGCATCAGTGGAGGACTAGATACTATGAGGCTGAGAACTTGATCATGACTTTGGATGGAAAAGATGAACAGAAGACCCATGAGGTGTTGACACTGAAGAAAGAGTTGGCTAAAGCTTGGAAAGAAATTGAAGAAAAGGATAAGTTGCTTATGAGGGACTCCAAGAGGGCTAGGGGGGCCCGTAACTTCTACGCCCGATACTGCAGCTGTGAGTCTGAGTCTGAGTCTGAGGATGATGCCTCCACTTCCTATGCTTGAGGATTTCTGTTTCCCGTTGTTATTTCCAGTTGTTTATGTTGTTTTACATTTCAAAGTCTATCCCTTGGCTTAGTATTTCAAAGGGAATTATCTTGTAAGACTCTGTGATGTTTGATTGTTTTGTCTGGTTTTGATGTTTCAATTGTTTAGTAATGTTTACAAGTTTCTAATTTGTCTAAAACCCTTCGATAACACAAAAAGAGTCTTTTTGCATATGCATTAACACATCTCATGCATCATGTGCATTCATTGGTCACAAAAGACTTCTCTCGTGCTCATTGCCTCCTGGTTTTTTCTGCTGCAGTCTGAAAAGTGGCTCGTGCTTGTAAAGTTTACCAACCAGATAGAATTCATCAAACAAGATTGTACAAGAGAAGAAACATGGCTAACTTTGAAGAAGAAAATGCTCAGCTCCATGCCGAATTGGCTACTATGAAAGAAGACTTGGCTAAGGCTCATGACGCTATGTCCGCTATGATGGCTGCACAAGAACAACCAGCCACATCTGTCCTAGCTTCTACGGAAATGATTCCATCTATTCCACTGTCTACTGTGATGTATGATGCTCGGTTTGTTATGCCCAATGGACGCCCTTATGGACTCTCAGCTTTCTATGCTGCTAATACTGCGGCTGGTATTTCTGGTATTGGCAATCAAGGACAGATTCCTGTGACAACTTTTACTTCTACACCTACTTCTATGCCTCAAGTGACTACTGTTGTTACCGATCCTGTTGTACACACTGTGCAACAGGTAATTGATGTTGATACTCCGCGTGGACAAGACCCTATAATGGAGGCTATGAGACAACAGTTAAGAGAGTTAGCTGGAGAACTCCGTGAGGTCAAAGCTAGCCGTGGGAGCGATGTTTCTGCTAAGGCTCGTGATCTATGCTTGGTATCCCGATTTGAGGTTCCTAAGAAATTCAAAGTGCCAGATTTTGACAAATACAATGGAACTTCTTGTCCACATAGCCATGTCATTCGGTACGTCCGAAAGATGGCCAACTACGCAGATAATGATGCGATGATGATCCACTGCTTCCAAGATAGCTTGATGGAAGATGCGGCAGACTGGTACACTGGTTTGAGCAAAGACAATATCCATACTTTTGAGGAACTTGCTGCTGCTTTTGAAAATCACTATGAGTTTAATACCCGCTTGAAGCCGAATAGGGATTCGCTTAAGTCTTTGTCTCAAAAGTCAGGTGAGACCTTCCGTGAATATGCTCAGAGATGGAGAGGGGCAGCTGCCCGTGTTTCTCCTCGGCTTGATGAGGAAGAACTAACCCAGACTTCCTGAAGACTTTGAAAAAGGAATATGTTGAAAGAATGATAGTCTCTGCGCCAAATAATTTCTCCGACATGGTTACTATGGGAACCCGTCTAGAGGAGGCTGTCAGAGAGGGTATCATTGTTTTTGAAAAGGGAGAATCTTCAGCTAGTGCACCTAAGAAGTATGGTAATGGCCACCATAAGAAGAAATATTCCGAAGTAGGGATGGTATCTGGTAACCAGTCTACATCTGCTGCTCAGTTACCCCTGCCCTATCAATACATGCAGTACTCTCAACATCCTTTCTTCCCACCATTTTACCAGCAATATCCTCTGCCACTGGGTCAACCGCCAGTGCCTGTTAATGCCATTGCTCAACAAGTACAGCAGCAACCTCCTGCTCAGCAGCAACCTCCGCAACAATAGGGTCCTCGACCCAGGACTTATTTCCCACCAATACCAATGCGGTATGCTGATCTGCTCCCAACCATACTTGTTAAGGGACATTGTGTCACCAGACCAGGCAAGCCTCCGCCTGTACCATTGCCTCCCAGATTCCGACAGGATCTCACATGTGAATTCCATCAGGGTGCTCAAGGCCATGATGTTGAAGGTTGTTATGCTCTGAAATATATTGTAAAAGATCTGATAGACAGAGGACGGTTGACTTTTGAAAATAGTGTCTCACGTTCTTGACAATCCTCTTCCAAATCATGTTGCTGTTAACATGATCGAAGCGTTCGAAAGAGTTCCTGTTCCTAGAGAGGCTCCCGTTTTAGATGTCCGTAATGTTGTTACTCCCTTGGTGCCATTACATGTCAAACTTTGCCAAGCTTCTTTGTTCAAAAATGATCATGCTTCTTGTTCAGAATGTCTTCAAAATCCTATGGGTTGTTGTGTGGTGCAAGATGATATACAGAGCCTGATGGATGACAAGCACTTGATTGCCAGTGATGTTTGCGTGATTATGCCAGTGTTTCATGATTCTCCCGCTGGAAGTGCATCTCAGACAAGGAATGTTGAACCTTTGGTGATTAGGTTACCTGGTCCGGTATCTTACGCCTCTACAAAGGCAATCCCTTACAAGTACGATGCAACCATGATTGAGAATGGAGTAGAAGTGCCTCTGGTATCCCCAGCTACGGTTGATAATGTTGCGGGAGAAATTACAGCTCTGAGAAGCGGAAAAGTCTGTCCACCCTTGTTCCAAAAGAAGGTGGTTACACCTGTTGCTACAATAACCCCACCAGTTGCTCCTCCTATTAACGAGAACGCCGGCCCGTCAGGCCAATCTATTGAAGAGTCTAATCTGGACGAAATTCTGAGGCTTATCAAAAAGAGCGATTATAAGATTGTAGACCAGCTGCTGCAAACTCCGTCAAAGATATCCATCTTGTCTCTGCTCCTGAGCTCAGAAGCTCATAGGAAAGTGTTAATGAAGGTACTGGAACAGGCCTATGTTGATCATGAAGTCTCTGTGGATCAGTTTAATGGAATAGTGGGTAACATTACTGCTTGCAATAACTTGGGGTTTGGTGACGATGAGCTCCCCGAAGCAGGGAAACACCACAACTTGGCTCTGCATATCTCAGTACACTGCAAGTCTGACATGATATCCAATGTGCTGGTGGACACTGGATCGTCCTTAAATGTGATGCCTGAGTCTACACTGAGACAGTTGAGTCATCATGGACTCTCCCTAAGGGGAAGTAGCTATTTGGTTAAGGCTTTCGACGAATCTCGTAAAGATGTCCTCGGGGAGGTAGATCTACCAATTACCATTGGCCCTGAGACATTTCAGATCACTTTCCAGGTCATGGACATCAATGCTTCTTACAGTTGTCTCCTCGGAAGACCATGAATTCATGACGCTGGGGCAGTAACTTCTACTCTACATCAGAAACTCAAGTTTGTGAGGAATGGTAAGCTTGTCACTGTACATGGTGAAGAAGCGTATCTGGTTAGCCAAGTGTCATCTTTCTCTTGTGTTGAAGTAGGGTCCGCTGAAGGGACGTCATTCCAAGGCTTGACTGTCGAAGGGGCAGAACCCCAGAGAGCTAGTGCTAGTATGGCTTCATTGAAAGACGCCCAGAAAGCTGTTCAAGAAGGACAAGCTGCTGGCTGGGGCAAAGTGATACAGGTTTTGGAAAACAAGCGTAAAGAAGGCCTTGGGTTCTCCCCGACCTCAGGCGTTTCAACAGGAACTTTCTATAGTGCTGGGTTTATCAATGTTATTGCTGAAGATACTGCTGAAAGTAGTTATGTGCCTACATTTGTTGTACCAGGAGGCACTGTGAGAAATTGGGAGGCCATTGATGTTCCTTTAGTCATGCATGCTTCCATGTAATGTGTCTTGTTGCTCATGTTTTTCTTCGTTTTCAAAATAACAATCCTTTCGCTCTGCCCAAGGCGAAAGTGATATCATTGTAAGGGCATGTTTGTTTCGGCATTGCCGTTATCAATAAAAGTTGTCGTTTTTCTCACGACTCTTTTTTTTTTTACTTTTTTAGTGCCTTTTTCTTGGAAATAATGGTAATGCCAGAAAAAACCAAAACATCTGTATTTTCTTATTAATTTCAAAAATCTGCATGAAAAACATTTTTCTAAAAGTCATCCCAATCATATTATGCAGATTGAACCATAATAAACCCGTTGAACACAGTGACCCTATGGTTCCTCCAAATTTTGAATTCCCTGTATATGAAGCTGAAGATGAGGAGGATGATGAAGAGATACCGTATGAGATCACCCGACTGCTTGAGCAAGAAAGAAGAGCCATTCAGCCTCACCAGGAAGAGATTGAGCTTGTCAACCTGGGTACTGAAGAAAACAAGCGAGAGATCAAGATTGGTGCTGCACTTGAGCCAGAAGTGAAAAAGAAGATTACTCAGCTTCTCCATGATTATCCAGATGTCTTTGCATGGTCCTATGAAGATATGCCGGGTCTAGATCCCAAGATTGTGGAACATCGGATACCGACAAGACCTGAATGTCCTCCTGTCAAATAGAAATTGAGAAGGTCTCGTCCAGACATGGCTCTTAAGATCAAAGCTGAAGTACAGAAGCAAATTGATGCGGGTTTCCTCATGACGGCTGAATATTCTGAGTGGATTGCCAACATTGTACCAGTGCCAAAGAAAGATGGGAAAGTTCGAATGTGTGTCGATTACAGGGATCTGAATAAAGCCAGTCCGAAAGATAACTTCCCATTGCCTCATATTGATGTGCTTGTTGACAGTACTGCTCAATTCAAAGTGTTCTCTTTTATGGATGGTTTCTCTGGCTATAACCAGATACGAATGTCACCTGAAGATAGGGAAAAGACGTCCTTCATCACTCCGTGGGGAACGTTCTGTTATAAAGTGATGTCGTTTGGCTTGATAAATGCTGGTGCTACCTATCAAAGAGATTGAAGTATATGTTGACGATATGATTGTGAAATCAAGTGATGAAGAGCAGCATGTTGTGTATTTGAAAAAGATGTTTGAAAGATTGAGAAAGTACAAGCTGCGGTTGAATCCCAACAAATGCACATTTGGTGTAAGATCTGGAAAGTTGCTAGGCTTCATTGTCAGTCAAAGAGGCATTGAAGTTGATCCCGACAAAGTCCGAGCCATCAGAGAGATGCCGGCCCCTCAAACTGAAAAGCAAGTCAGAGGTTTCCTCGGACGTCTGAATTATATTTCAAGATTCATATCTCACATGACTACTACCTGTAGACCAATTTTCAAATTACTCAGAAAGAATCAGCCTGTTGAATGGAATGATGAATGCCAGGAAGCTTTTGATAGCATTAAAGAGTACTTGTTGGAACCACCTATCCTTGTCCCGCAAGTGGAAGGAAGGCCCTTGATCATGTATCTGTCAGTATTAGATGATTCCGTGGGTTGTGTACTCGGTCAACAAGACGAGACTGGAAAGAAAGAGCATGATATCTATTATCTGAGCAAGAAATTCACTGACTGTGAGACTCGGTATACAATGCTTGAAAAGACTTGTTGTGCTTTAGCCTGGGCTGCCAAATGCCTGCGTCATTATATGGTGAATCATACAACTTGGTTGATATCCCGAATGGATCCAATCAAGTACATCTTTGAGAAGCCTGCTGTTACTGGAAAGATTGCACGTTGGCAAATGTTGTTGTCTGAATATGATATTGTGTACAAAGCTCAGAAAGCAATCAAAGGAAGCATCCTTGCTGAGCATCATGCTTGTCAACCTCTTGATGATTACCAGCCAATTAAGTTTGATTTCCCTGACGAAGAGATTATGTATCTGAAAGCAAAAGACTGTGAAGAGCCACTGATCAGTGAAGGGCCAGATCCCAATAGCAAGTGGGGATTTGTATTTGATGGTGCTGTCAATGCTTATGGTAAAGGGATTGGGGCCATTATTGTAACTCCGCAGGGGCACCACATTCCTTTCACTGCTCGAATAACTTTTGAATGCACAAACAACATAGCTGAATATGAAGCATGCATCTTGGGCATTGAAGAAGCCATTGATATGAGAATCAAGCACCTTGACATCTATGGAGATTCCGCACTTGTTATTAATCAGATAAAGGGTGAATGGGAGACTCATCATGAGAAGCTGATCCCTTACCGTGACTATGCAAGACGTCTGTTGACATACTTCACCAAGGTTGAATTGCACCATATCCCTCGTGATGAAAACCAGATGGCTGATGCTCTTGCTACTCTGTCTTCTATGTTTCGTGTGAACCATTAGAATGATGTGCCCGTAATCAAGGTGCAATGTCTTGATAGGCCCGCTCATGTGTTTACTGATAGAGGATTGGCAAGTGCACCAAATACTATCGAAGTAGTAAAAATATCGATCCCACGAGGACTGTTTTTAACTTCAATAATTCAATTGCGTTATAGAAATAGGATGTATAAAATTTATTTTGTTTTGCCACTAGGCAGTAGATTTGGTTTGATTTTAATGAAATCAAGAAACAGAAAATAAAGATTTGTTAAGAAAATATGGGGAGAGATGAGATCAGATCCGTCGAATCCTCTAAGTTCCCCTAATTGGTCTACTGCACCTATTTGTTATGAATCCTCTTCTAATTTACGATGATTAACAAAATAGCCCTAATCAATCCCTTGAGTTAGGACCCTCTTCTTAAACTACAGCCCCTAATTCCTTAGGTGGTCTAATAATTCTTGAAGGTTTTATCGAACGTTAACCTATTATCACTAACAAACGATTATCTATTCCTAGACTAACCCTGTTTATTAGAACAATTCAATTAGGTCTAAGTTGAAAGCCATGGTCAGTGGTCATTCATTCTCACAAAATCAAGTTATATGTGATCAAGATATAAAAAGCATTAAGAACAATTGAATTGAATAAACTAGAATTGAATTCATAAACAAAATAGAGTTTCACAGCAACATGTGTCAATTAGGGTTACAAAGATTCATCTCGGATCTAATCTCTAAGAGATTTAGCTACTCATAATCGAGTTTACAAATAGCATAATCAATGAAATAATTAAAACATACATGAATTGGTAAAAGGTTGAAGAAACCGCCCTTCTAGCCGTCTCCGATGTCTCAAAATCGCACTTTGCTCTCCAAAATCGTAACCCTTGTTCTTCAGATTGAGTGCAGTATTTATAGAAGTCATGGGCCTGACCCATCAAAATCGCGCCGCGCCTTGTATAATGGCGTGCCGCGATTTCCTCTTTACAGGAAGTGTGTAATTTTGCTTCAAAAATCGCAGCACGGCTTGAAATTGGCGTGGCGCGATTTCCTTCGAACAGACTTCAAATTTTAAGCTTTTTGCACTCCAGAACAGTATAAATTGCATGAGAACTCTATCAAAATGTCACAATAAGTCCCTAATATTACGTAATGACAGGATGTCATCACAACCCCAAACTTAAACCATTCCTTGTCCTCAAGGAATTTGCTTGCAACAGTGACAAACGACAGTAAAATAACAGTTACCTGACAAAACGATAGTACCCAAAAGTTCATTCTCCTTCTAGCTAAAGATGAGCTAGTTTGACTTGTTCGCATCCACCAATTCACAACTCCACGCATCAATATGAAATAGGGTTCTACCAGTCGACATGCAGGTCTACATAGTACCATACGCTTGAAAAGTTTTTAAATATCAATCAAAGTCAATATCATTACACACTTTTGAGGTCTTTAGGGTTATAACGGGGCTAAGGTGAAAGGTGGGATATATTTGGATAAGTAGGCTACACAAAATTTGAGTTAGGCATTCCTACGGAAGTTAAAGCACAAAATTCAATCCTTCAATCATTCACCTTGTGGAAATACAATCAATGCAAAGGTACTAGAGAACATTTTTAACATTTAGGGACAATCGAGTTTGAAGTTACTCGGATTTTAAATGTTTTGTCCCTTTTTCATCATTCAATTTCTTTTTTTTTTTTGATACACCATTTTTGTGTGTATTTTGCATGTCAATTTCATTTTTCTTTCATTTTTGTTCTCTAATTCTCTAGTACCCCCACCCCAAACTTAGTTGGTTGCAAATTCCAATAGCAACCCCAAACTTAATCTTTAGCAACATACTACAATGCCTTAACTCAGAAAATACATTAAGGGACAAGTCCTAAAAGTCTCTAGGCTTGTAATGTAGTTTGTCACCGAACAAAAAGTTATAATCCTACCGGCTCAAAATTGGTTAAGAAAGGATAAATTCAACGAATTAAAACAGGGTAGGCTTCAAAAAGGCTCACAGGACCAAGCACTTTTGCCTCAGTGTGTAATTGACAAAGACCAATCAATAATAGAGAAACAATGCAAGTTCTAGAAATGTAGTTGCATGGAAAACTAATCTAAATATAAGTAAATTGAAAAACAAGATTTGGCAATGAACCTTATGGCTGAGATTTCTGGGAGTATGTGACTACCTAGCAACGCCGTACACTTTGCCTTTGAATCAAGTCACCCCTCCTTTAGAACTTTTGGAATACCGTTTCATCAAACAACTGTTACTAAACTGGAATAGGTCACATGAAACAAAACAAATTCATTAATAATAAACAAGTGCAGGAGCAATTACAATAGGGAAATAAGTTCAATGGACTTCGACATTAAAAAGAAAATAAAGAAAATACATCAAAAGAAAAATGACTGAAAATAAAATACAAAGCAGAAAATGCTAATCCATCAGTAGATCAGCCCATGTTCACATCATCATGGTAACATCTCAGCATAGGTAAGCATCCGGGACTTTTTCCAAGTAGACCCAGGCCTACACATCGTGGTAATGATGTCTTCAAATGTATCCTCTGTCATACCAAATCTCTCCCTCCTCAGTTTCTCAACCCAACACTCCTCCGGTGGTTGAACATTCAGCCATTCATTAAGCGCTTCAGGGCTGAAATCAATGGTCTTACCCCGAACAAAAGATTGAAAGGGTGTATCGGAAACCCTTGCATTTGCAAAGAATTCGACGATCACCGTTTTGTTGTTTGCTTCGTCGATCATATCATTCAACCTCGTCCACCCCCTCCTTCGTAATTCAGACTCAAAGAAAGGATATTTCACAAGCTTTGTGAAATCAAACTTCCTCTCCCCTATGACCTCGAAACTCTTCATAGATTGATGAAACTCTTGGGCTTGGTCATTGATGAAATGGATGGCATGGGGTTAGTGGCTTTCTTTGAGCGGGTGTTCCTTTGGTTGGAGGCCATTTGTGGTTTAGGAAGATGGTGAAAGGGAAGTTTTGTGAAGTTTGGGAAAGTTGGGAATGATGGTGGTTTTATGGTGGTTTGGAGTGATGAATTGATGATAGGATTGTGGGTAGATGATGTTTAGGAAGTGAAAAAAGAGATGAATATGAGAAAAATTCGTGAATGGGAAGTTTAGGGAAGTTTTGGTAGAGAAAGGTAGGAAGAATGGAATGGGAAAAATGGTGGAAAAGCTGGGTTTTTATAGACTGGTAGGCAAAATCGCGGCACGCCATATAACAAAGCGCGGCGCGATTTTGATCAAACAGGGAGCATGCTTTGCTTCCTCAGGCCAAAAATTTTGTTTTCTTGAAAAATGCCTGAGTTCATTGAATTTTTGAAAAACTTTTGAGGAGAGAATCATGCAAGACATCAGTACCTTGCATGATTTTCTTGGCAGGAGGTATACTTGAACAAATTTTTAGACTTTCCTGCCTTGTATTAAAAGAAAAGAAAAATATTTTTGTGTTTTTGTTTTTGAAAGCAATAAAATCATACCTGAAAAATAAATAGTGGGTTGCCTCCCACCAAGCGCTTTCTTTTACATCATTGAGCTTGACGTTTCAACCACTGTTAGGGTGGCAAATATGTCAAAAAGAACATATCATCCTTCTTCTTCCTCTTGTTTGGTAGGAATTCCATGAATTTGTAACAAAGAAGTAGATGCTCCCATGCACTCACAGTTAAACCTTCGGAATTTAAGCTCTCCCACCTTAGAGAAGGACATGCATCCATTTGCACACGAGTGATTTCCTTAACCCTTGTTTGTTCAGACTTCGGGAAAATGTCAGCACTCCTCACTTTTGGATTTTCTTCCACCACAACCTTGTGACACTCAATCTCCATCTGAACCAGCTTCCTCTGAGACTCATGTGCTTTCTCAACAAGATCACCACACTGAACATCAAACTTTTCAAATAAAACTTGATTTGACACCAAGAAATCATCTAAAATATTCTGAAGTTGAGTATTGTAATCGATGCTGATCACCTCTTTCTTCCCTTCACCATCACTACCTGGTTGATTCGCCTCATAATGACCACAACTCGAGATTTTGTTGTCCAAAATTTTGATCTTAAAAGATAGCATATATTTTTCATACTGCAACTTAGCAATCTCTTCTGTGTCATAGAGGAGTACCCTGTCTATCATAGCTGCAAAACTTGGATAAACTTTTCAGTAGCACAGTACAATGAGAAGAAAACAAAGAGCATAATATTTTTTTTTTTTTATAAATATATATACAAGAATATAAATGACAAAAAATCTTAAATAAAAACAAAATTGAAAAATTGAAATGACTCAACAGTCCCTGGCAACGGCGCCAAAAACTTGATAGAGGATTGGCAAGTGCACCAAATACTATCGAAGTAGTAAAAATATCGATCCCACGAGGACTGTTTTTAACTTCAATAATTCAATTGCGTTATAGAAATAGGATGTATAAAATTTATTTTGTTTTGCCACTAGGCAGTAGATTTGGTTTGATTTTAATGAAATCAAGAAACAGAAAATAAAGATTTGTTAAGAAAATATGGGGAGAGATGAGATCAGATCCGTCGAATCCTCTAAGTTCCCCTAATTGGTCTACTGCACCTATTTGTTATGAATCCTCTTCTAATTTACGATGATTAACAAAATAGCCCTAATCAATCCCTTGAGTTAGGACCCTCTTCTTAAACTACAGCCCCTAATTCCTTAGGTGGTCTAATAATTCTTGAAGGTTTTATCGAACGTTAACCTATTATCACTAACAAACGATTATCTATTCCTAGACTAACCCTGTTTATTAGAACAATTCAATTAGGTCTAAGTTGAAAGCCATGGTCAGTGGTCATTCATTCTCACAAAATCAAGTTATATGTGATCAAGATATAAAAAGCATTAAGAACAATTGAATTGAATAAACTAGAATTGAATTCATAAACAAAATAGAGTTTCACAGCAACATGTGTCAATTAGGGTTACAAAGATTCATCTCGGATCTAATCTTTAAGAAATTTAGCTACTCATAATCGAGTTTACAAATAGCATAATCAATGAAATAATTAAAACATACATGAATTGGTAAAAGGTTGAAGAAATCGCCCTTCTAGCCGTCTCTGATGTCTCAAAATCGCACTTTGCTCTCCAAAATCGTAACCCTTGTTCTTCGGATTGAGTGCAGTATTTATAGAAGTCATGGGCCTGACCCATCAAAATCGGGTCGCGCCTTGTATAATGGCGTGCCGCGATTTCCTCATTACAGGAAGTGTGTAATTTTGCTTCAAAAATCGCAGCACGGCTTGAAATTGGCGTGGCGCGATTTCCTTCGAACAGACTTCAAATTTTAAGCTTTTTGCACTCCAGAACAGTATAAATTGCATGAGAACTCTATCAAAATGTCACAATAAGTCCCTAATATTACGTAATGACAGGATGTCATCATTTACTATTGAAAATATGCCAAATCAAGCTGATGAAGATGTGAATAATGGAAAACCTTGGTATTATAATATCAAACAGTTCTTGCAGAATCATGAATATCCACCTGGTGCTTCCAACAGGGATAAAAAGACCTTGAGACGATGGGCTGGCAGATTCCTTCTAGACAGAGAAATCCTATACAAGAGGAACTATGACATGGTCTTGTTAAGATGTGTTGATAAACAAAAAGCTGAGAAATTGATGCATGATGTACATGACGGCACCTTTGGGACCCATGCTACAGGTCACACTATGTCAAGAAAATTGTTAAAAGCCGGCTATTACTGGATAACTATGGAGCGTGACTGCCACAGACATGCCAAGAGATGCCACAAATGTCAAATCTATGCTGACAAGATTCATGTACCTCCACATGCCCTCAATGTTATCTCTTCCCCATGGCCTTTCTCTATGTGGGGCATTGACATGATCGGAAGAATCGAACCGAAGGCTTCCAATGGACATCGTTTCATTCTAGTGGCAATTGACTACTTCACCAAATGGGTCGAAGCTGCTTCATATGCAAATGTGACCAAGCAAGTGGTAGTGAAGTTTATCAAGAATAACATCATCTGTCGATATGGTGTTCCCAACAAGATCATCACTGACAATGGTTCCAATCTGAACAATAGCATGATGCAAGCCTTATGTGAAGAATTCAAAATTGAACATCACAACTCTTTTCCTTATAGACCTCAGATGAATGGTGCAGTCGAGGCCGCTAACAAGAATATCAAGAAGATTGTTCAAAAGATGGTCACTACTTACAAAGACTGGCATGAGATGCTACCGTTCGCCTTGCATGGTTACCGTACTACAGTGCGCAGTTCAACCGGGGCAACTCCTTTCTCTCTGGTATATGGTATGGAAGCAGTTCTCCCTCTGGAAGTGGAGATTTCGTCTCTTCGAGTGATCATGGAAGCAAAATTAACTGAGGCTGAATGGTGTCAAAGTTGGTATGATCAGTTGAATTTGATTGAAGAGAAACGTATGGATGCTATGGCTCATGGACAGTTGTATCAAGTACGAATGAAGAATGCTTTTGACAAGAAAGTCCGACCTCGAGAATTCAAGGAAGGCGAACTTGTATTGAAAAGAAGGATAAGCCAGCAACCCGACCCAAGGGGCAAGTGGACACCTAACTACGAAGGTCCTTATGTTGTCAAGAAGGCTTTCTCGGGTGGTGCTTTGATCCTCACACACATGGATGGTGTTGAACTTCCGAATCCTGTCAAAGCCGATATAGTCAAGAAATACTTTGTCTAAAAAGAAAAGAACAGCGTGGTAGGTCGAAAACCCGAAAGGGCGGCCTAGGCAAAAATGCGCTTCCCGGTGGATCGAAAACCCGAAAGGGCGATCCAGGCAAAATTTAGGGACAAAAAAAATGAATATGAAAAAGCTCGATGGGATTGTACGCAACTCAGGCAAGAATGAGCGCCTCGATGAGCCGAAAACCCGAAAGGGCGGTTCATGCAAAAATGAGGTTGACAATAAAAGACAAGTAACTCTATCTGGCAAATCACCATCACCCCTTCGGGCACCTACAACTGTCAATGATCATCTTCATCAGAAGCTTCTGTACTTGTGAATTCAAAATTTCTATGAAATGTAGCGGTCATCGTGTTCAATGTACCACCAACCAATAAAATTACCATTTTCCAAGCTTTGTAAATCCGTGGAGCTATGCCTTTGGCTGACTTTCACTCTTCTACGTCAATTCGAGCCTGTGCTTTTGTTTGAAACTCTACTTCTTCTTTCTACTTTCAATGCTATATACAAAATATTTTCTTTCTATTTGATAATGTCAATGACTGGAACAAACATCTTTGAAAATTGGAAAAAACCTTTCTCTGTCTATTTCGAAAACAAACCGGAGCAATAGGGTACATTCCAGTGAAACATGCATGAATAAATGAGTGTCAATGTCTATTTCAATACATGTTACGAGCATGTTACTCCCCAGGATGACCTGTGGTCAATGGCAAGAATGAAAAAACAGAATGAAAAGTGAAAAAATGAAAATGAAAAGCTCGCTAAGTTGAAAACCCGAAAGGGCGGCTTAGGCAAAAATGAGCACCCCGCTGATTGACAACCTATGAAGGCAATTCAGGCAAAAATGGGGCAATGAAAATAATTTAGTTCCCGGTGAATCGAAAACCCGAAAGGGCGGTTCAGGCAAAAATGGGTTTGAAAAATGAAAGAACGAAAGAATGAAAAGCATTGACCACAGATGCGAACATCCAACGTTTACCCAGCATTGACACGCCTAACAACGGCGACTTGTATCCAAGAATCTTCCAAGGGTCCCTCCTCTACAAGTTTTTATTGCCCTCAGCCATGGTTTTGATACGTCTTTCAACAACGGTCTTTCCAAAGAGGATTTCCATGTGAATATGTTGTAGCACGAGCCACTACGTGCCCAATCTTCCAATGTTTCGTCTGTCTCCGTGAAATTTCTCTGTCAAACTACAAACCAATCATGCATTTCAAGCATTCATACATCATAATCATGCATTTTACATGCTCATACATTTAATAATCTTGTTATAACATACATACATGTTGCATTCCCGATCTCTACTTTCAATTCAACTCAATCTTCACTTCCAATTCAGTTTAACCTCCACTTTCAAATTCAACTCAATCTCCAATTTCAATCCAATCTCAATTTCAATTCGATTCAATTTCAACTGTCAAATTCAATTCAATCTCAACCGTCAATCCAATCTCAATATCAATTTAACTCAGTCTCAATTTCCAATTCAATCTCAATTTCCAATTCAATCTCAATTTCCAATTCAACTCAATTTCAACTCTCAATTCAGTGTCTATGTTTGTGTCTCTGATTATTCTCAACTTTCACTGTCTCTGTCAATTTTCAATTCAATTCAAGTCAATTGTAATTCACTCTCAATTTGCTCTTGGGCCAACAACAATGGTCATGTCTATTTTCAAGTCAAGTCAATATCAACTTACTCTCAATTTGTATCCTTCCAAATCAAACTTCCAATCTGTATCTTGTTATGGGTCAAGTGGCTAGTTCGATCCAAAGAACAGCTTGTACCTGCTTATATGCCTATGTTTCCGGTCAAACGGCAAGTTCGATCCAAAGAACAGTTTGTACCCTGCTTATGTTTTGTTATCGGTCAAACGACAAGTTCGATCCAAAGAACAGTTTGCACCTATCTACATGTTGTGATATTGGTCAAGCAGCAAGTTCGATCCAGAGAACAGCTCGTATCACCCTTTTGTCTATGCCTCCAGGTCAAATAGCAAGTTCGATCCAAAGAACAGTTTGTACCTGCCTATCTGTTTGTATCATCAATCAAGCGACAAGTTCGATCCAAAGAACAGCTTGTATCTTTCTATATGTCTATGTTTCTGGTCAAGTGCCAAGTTCGATCCAAAGAACAGCTTGTACCTGTCTTGTGTACTTCTGTCCCCGGTCAAGTAGCAAGTTCGATCCAAAGAACAGCTTGTACCCATCTCTTGTTTGTGTCTCTCGGTCAAGTGGCAAGTTCGATCCAAAGAACAGCTTGTACCTATCTTTGGTCCCCTGGTTTGTCTGCCCTGTCAATGTCTACCTAAATCCCCAGTGATATGACATGCTCTGTAGACTCCAGTTTGTTTGTCTTGCATACATAATCAAAAAGGTTGCATGGTATTCATATTTTAAAATCTGAGAGCGTATTTTTATGTCCAAAAACAGTGCAAATGTTAATATTTAAGTATCTTCGTCCCGTCAAATCAAAGACTTCGTCTCTTGACTCTCCGGACAAAGAAACTTAAATAGGGGCAGCTGTTATACCCTAATTTTGGACCTAAAAATACTTGTTCAAAATTTTCTTTCATCTTTGATATATGTCAATTATTCTTGAACATTTGCCAATTTGTTATTGTTTACACTGACATTTCACTCTGCTTTATCTCTCAACTTAGCTTTACAAATCTTTTCAACTGTATATTTGTCCATGTTTTCTTGCATTTCAAGTCATCCAAAATATCTTTCTTGCATTTCAAGTCATTTGAATTGGTCTCTGATCAATTGCATATGTCTCTGCATTTTATTTCAATGTTATTTGCAAAATTCATGAAAAAGGGTATTTTAGTCATTTCCTGCATTCAAAACTCATTTTAGTCCTTAAAAATTGTTTGAGTCTTTTCAAATGGTTTGAATAAGTCTTTATTTCAATTCCATGTCAAAATCCATTACAAAAATTGCATTTAAAGTCATTTTGAGTCAGTTTAGCCCCTAGGGGCATTTTAGTCCTTTCATGTGTTAAAGCTCTGTTTAATTTCTAAAAAATTGTCTCTGAGTCTTTTCAATATGCTTGTATAAGTTTTTGCTTAAATTCCTTGTTAAAAGCCATTTTAAAATTACATCAGAGTCATTCTGAGTCGTTTTAGTCCCAGGGGCATTTTGGTCTTTTCACACGAAATTTCGACAGAGAGAGGTTACTTTAAAGTACCTCATTTAAGTAATTGGTTCATTTTAGTCCGTTTTGTTGTTTTTAATCGTTTCACTTTACGTTATTGTCAGATTACATTTTTTTTTACCAATTTTATTTTAATTTTCATTTTAGTCCCTCAAAGTTGTTAAAATTGCACTTTAGTCCTTTTATTTCATTTTATTTCTTTTAAGGTTTTTCTTATTTTAATTTTTAGTCCTTTAAGTCAAACTTTTGTTTTAAGTCCTTTTTAGGTCAATTGCATTTCAATCCCAAAGTTTTAAAAAAATTACAGAATAGTCCTTTTTTTAATTTACAGATTGGTCCCAAACTTTTAAAAATTGCAGAATGGTCCTCAAGCCAGTTTCAAGCCAAGGACGAGTTAGTTACAGTCCAGCACAGGTGTCAAGAGCTCATTGGTTCAGATATCACAGCTGGCCTATAAATACAGGCCAACTCATCACATGTGTCAGAATCACACCATTCATTCAGTGCCAAATCATCACAAACAGTTTCCTACTTTCTCTCTCCATTCAGTTACGATCAAAACACAGAAACTTCAAGAACACGAAGAACACACACAAACCCTAACTTTCCAGTAACAAAAATTTCAATCAATTGCAATGAATTCAAAGCAGTTCTCAGAGATTCACTGAAGAATCTTCATCATCGAACTTTTATTTCTGCAATTCGAAGCTCAAATTCATCACCTGAGTGACAAATTTGAACGATCACAGAAGCGAAGAGAGTGAGAAGAAGAGGATCGAAGCAAAATCACATCAGTGAAGAAGAAGAATAGGATAACTGATTTATTTTCAGTTCAAGAACTTACCAGAAGCCTTCGCAAGGATCTATTTGTTCGAATCTCCCACTCGAATCCAGGTAAACATACAAATCCTTCTCGTTTTTCGTTTTAAATCATCATCGAAGGTTAGTAAACTCAAATAAACGGTGAATCGAAGCAGAAACTCTAAAAAGATTTGGAAAAAATTGAAACCGAAACCCTAGAAACGTAATCTGTGAAGATTCACCGTTTATTTTGTGATTTCAAGCTCATAATCATAATCAGCAAAGAAAATAGTGTAGATTAGGGTTTCAGTTCAAGAAGTTTCGAAAGTTTTGAAAACCTAAAGAACGTAAGATTCAAGTTCAGATCTGCTCTTATCAAAGCCTCGTTTCAAAAAATTAGTCTCAGAACCTTAAAGAGGAGGCAAAAACGAACGTAACGGTGTTAAAATTTTCAGAAAAAGCTTCAGGTACGGCGGCGCCACCGGCGGGCCACCGTACCTACACCGTTGTGCTTGTCGGAGAAGACGACGGAATCTTAGAGAGAAGTGAGAGCTTCTCTCACTAGGTTTGAGAGAAGAGAGAGAAAGCGAAGTGGGAAATGAATTGTGGACCGGTCCTTGTGCCTTTAAAAGGGACGAGAACCAGACCGGTTCACCTGAACCAGTCTGGTTCACTCCTGGACCTTGATTGCCACCGTCTGATCTAGGGTTTGGGATCCTGGATCAATCCAACGTCCCTGATGTGTTTGGATGATCCAGGATCCATGCAGGTTTGGGTTTGGGCTTGGATTCTTCGTCAGTTTTGGTTTTTTTGCTATGTACACCTGCTGTGTTGCTTCCTGCACCCCTATTCACTCAAAAATTCTTATAAAAATTCCATAATTTTTTTTCCACATGTGTTTGATATTTTTCTTGACACTTTTGTGATGTTGTTATGTGTTAAATCTTGATTAAAAAATGTGTGGTATTTTCTTGTTAATTGTTTACTATTTTTGTTAAAAATTGTGAAGTTTTATATGTTCTTGAGTCTAAAAATCCCTTAAAAATTCTAAAATTGCTCATGTATATTTCTTGATAATTTTGTAGTATTTTTGTGATGATTTTGCATATTAAAAGTTGATAAAAAATAATGTGATGATTTTCTTGCTATTTTGTGATGTTTTGTATTAAAAAACTTGTGAAAATTTGCTTGATTCTAGTTCCAATTCCTTGATGAATGTTTGTGATCTATACCATAGGATTTTGTGAAGCTTTGACTACTGTTTGTATGAGCTTTTGCTGCATGTGTGTGAATTTTGCTTAATTGCTTGGTTTGCAAGTTATGTTTGTAAATAAATAATGCAAATATGTCTAAATTCAACCTAAAAATGTCAAGTTCATCATGTTGTCTTGATTCTCATTCTAAAACCTGAGTTTATGCCTTTAAAAAATGTGTTGAATTGTGAGGATTATGAGTCATGTGGACCTTGCATTTTGTGGTATGATCTTGGCCATATTTTGCATCATTTTTGCTATGTTTTTGTGGTAATGTCCTTGCTTTTGTTATAGTAATTTTCACTTGCTTTTATTTCTTGACATTGTCATGTTCCACTAACCATTTCATTTCATATTTCATGCATCCCATAAGCTCCTCTCATCTCATATTCATCTCTATTTTTTTCCTTGCAATTTAATTCTTGCCAAGATTTAGCATGTAAAAACTTAGGGACTTTGTAATTTCCTTTTATGCAATTTTAATTTCTTGCAAGACCATAGAATGTATCTAGGCCAATGATGTAAAGGACAATGGACTCTAATGATGTACACCGACACAAGCACCGACACACGCACACACAGCACGTAGATATTTTTAGATGTATGCTTAGGTTATGCATGTTTAGATGTATGTTTAGGATTGCATGTTTAGATGAATGCTTAGGATTTACGCTTAGAAAAATCAATTTTCAAAAAAAACTTGAACGACATCACTTGAAAACCTTTTCCAAAAAATATAGGAGTCAAAACTCCTTTGCATTTTCTCTTTATTTTCTTAATCAAATTTCAATGAAAATTAATCATACTTTGACTTTCTTTTGCAAAATAGCTAATTCAACCTCACAATTTCACAATCTTATGCCCTTGAGGCCTCTCTCTCTCATTCTTCAAAATCCCATTTTCAAACTTAAAATCAACCAACAAAAAACAAAGACATTTTTGGAAGAGAACTACGATGGATTTGATCCCTTAAAAGGGTACGTAGGCAAGGAATCAAAATTCCTTCAATTCAATTAAAATAAGAAATTCAAACGCTTTCTTCTCCCTCCAATTCTTCACTTAGCAAATTCTTAGGCTTAAATAAACACTTTCAAATAGCATTTAAAAATAAAGCGCGCGCGTAGAAAGTAAAGACGGTTCCTATAGGATACTATAGTCGTTATGGGTGCCTAACACCTTCCCGTAGCGAAAACAACTCCCGGACCTCGATTCTCAAGGGTTTTTGCTTATTTTTTCCCTTCCCAAGAAAAAAATGAGATATCAAAGGTTAAAAAGGTTCAAACGTAATCAATGTTTGACACCCAAAAACCAAGATAAAACAACAATTATTGTGGAGTTCATTGAAGTGCCATCTGTTGATGTATCCAAAAAAAGGAGAGACACAATTAGCATACTAGCAGTTTATTGAAGTTCCATATTTGTATAATTTACCAATTTTTTTTTTTTAAGGATATAATTTACCAATTTTTAGACTGCGTTTCCTCATTCGCTATACTTTCACGAGATATTTTTCGTTGTATTTAGCATTTTTCAATAAAAAAAGCCTACATATAAATTATCGATTGCAACTTTAATTATGTCTTTTTTTAGTGAATATGGTATTTCATTATTAAATTTGCGATCATTGATCAATCTTCTCTCTGAATTTTTTATAATGGTTAAACTGTTCTTTAATATGCTTCACATAAATCAAATGAATCCATTCATCAAATGTTGAGCTCGTATGCAGAGTTCGTACATGGATGTCCTATGTATATTTTACATAATACGCTGAAGAATCTCAAAGTCAAGCTTAGAGATTAGAAGAACAACATATTTGGTAATCTTCTCAGTTGTGAAGAAGTAAAGCAAGCAAACATTATGAGAATCAATGTCGTCAATGCAGTTTCTCAATTCTTCAAAAATGATTTGTTAATTTTTTTATCTACAGTTTCAACAATGTTGGTTTTGATTCCTAAAAGTCTTGGCCAGATTTAGATTCAAATTTTCTCTCAAAATTAACATTTGAAAGGCCTTTGAAACATTAGATTGAAAATTTTGACTTAAAAGTGTTATGTTGCTTTAGTTTCGATGATAAATTTTGCAACTAGATTAGTGCTATTTTGCATGCCTTTAGGAAAAGGCGATCACTTGTCCCATCTTCCCTTTTATATATCCAAGGAGGTCCTTATTAGAGGTACTGGTAAGCTAGTGGAAGATGGTGAGGTTTTTATAATTAGATGTCGTAGAGGTTCCTTATTCCCCTCTCATGTGATGTATGCATATAGTTCAATGATTCTCAAGAATTTATTTGACATATATGCTAAGGCATCATAAAAAATTATTAATCTAAGCAAGTCAACTATTTACATAGGCTTTATTTCTGAAAGATGGGAGCATTTGATTGCAAATTTGTTGAGTTTCTCTCTAGCTAGGTTCTATAAAAACTTCTTAGCATATCATATTTCTTTTGTAATTATTTCTATTAATTGTGAGAGTAATATCCAAAATATAAACTATGAAAGTTGCAATGGTTAAAAGAAACCTTTTAGCAAAAGGGTGTAATGCTAGATCATTAAAGCATTGTAACCATTCTTGAATGAACTCTTCTAAAGAGTTGTTTATCGTCATCGAAAGGACATAAGTTTCTCTATAAATAGAAAAAATTTGGAGTCAGAAATTCATTCAGAAAAAGATATAAAATATCACATTCTTGTAAAGGAAATGTCGTACATTCTTTATGATCAAATGACAATAAAAAAAAATAAATTGATCCTATGTCCATTCTATTTGTGCATAAATATATTCGCATTCCAATGGTGAATTATATTCATAGATAATTTTAACATAGTACAACACATATTTTTTTTTTCTCTTTATTGTCAAGAAAGGTTAAAAAGTAAAGAACTTTTTTTGAAGGAGAAAGTATAATGAAAAGCTATAGTTAAATAATATTTAATTCTTATGGTTATCAAGTTTATTAATTGAACCTTTTTCTAAGCGTGAAAAGGATAACCACAACACACTCATATACTCAAGAGGCATTTATTAAGTACTCTAATATTATGAAGGGTTTTAAATTTTAAAAATGCATAAACTATGTAATTATTTGTATGAGACCATAAACTTTATAGACTATAAATATATCAAATCATATCCTATTTTTTAGATGCAAAGAGAGAAAAAATATGGTTAAAACTTTGAAGTTTGTTTATATTCTAATTCTATTAATTTGCATATTTCTTGTCATGATAGTATGTGATTCTGCTTATTTACCATTTTCTCGTTCTTGTATAACCGATAAAGATTGTCCACAAGTGAAAAATTTTAGTGCTAGGTGTCGTAAAGGCTACTGCCAATTTAGAGTACTGAGATGAATGAATTCTTGCTCTAGAAAAAGAATTGCAATTTATATTTTAGGCTAGAATATTAGAGGAGCTGCCATTATTTTTTTGTGCATGCACCAAATAATTGAATTTTTTTTTCAAATTTCATGGACCTCGATGTTATGACTATGCAATCTATGATGTTGGCCATAAAATTAAATAAGGCAAAAAATTGTTTTATTTATAGGGTATCTTTATCTCGTAAATTTGACGATATCACCATGGCCTGGATTTCATACATATCACACATTTTTTCCAACTCCACCACCTAAAAGAATCACTTTAATAGTTAATCAGTTGAAGATTAATTTTTATCTTACTCTTTTTTCAAATTGGTATAGTATATTGAAAACATCACAAATTCAACATCGCTAAAGTTGAAATAAAAGAATTTGTTAACTTTAAGTATATTATTTATTCTTTACGCATGCAACAAATAGAATATGATTTGATCTCTTCATTTATACTATATATAAAGAGAAGAATACTTGGTTTTTCACTGACTTTTTCACTTCCAATTTTACCCTGAAATAAATTTGACTTTAAGAATGTTATTTTGTTGGTGTCATTCAAAAAGATAAGAATTTATATTATTTGTTATATTGTTGTTGAATCCTAAGAGACCAACTCTTAAGTACTGATATTGGTTAAGTTTCTTTGTTTATCTAAGATTAATTCAAAAATAATATTTTTCGCGCGTAAAAATAAAATAATAAATTTAATTTAATATTAACAACGAGGGCTAAAATGTAGTTCTCGTCGACCGTTGATACTCACAAAACAATGCTTTTATAATTAAAACAAGATAATTTTCTTCGTGGGAAAAAATTAAGTTAAAGATACCACTTACTTTAGCGTAGGAGGTGTCAGAAATTGAACTTTGTAATTGTCCGCTTTCGCGTGGTACGATTTACAACTTCGAATTCCTGTTTTGAAAAATAATTAATTCTTACTTGGAAAGAGTAATCTTTAGTAGAAAATCAATTTAAAGGTACAGTCGGCTTTCGCGCGCCTATTTCATGATTTTAAACTAGTAACCGCTCGCTTTCACGTACACGATTATAATTCTAAAATCTCCTTCTGTAGATATGAATTTTCTTAATAAATTTTATAAAAAAATTTAATTTCCAAATTTTCTAGAGTCTGATACTTTTTTTTCACTCTTCGGTGCAAAATAGTATCACACGGTTTTTTCTACTTTTGTAGTAAACTTTTAATTTGAAAAGCATAATTTTTGGACTAAAAATATACCTGTTTCAATTATATAACATGCAATTTATTAGAGTAGCATTTGTGTAACGATCCTCGCATTCCGGACCCTATGAAAACTACTCAGACATGATGAAATACTTCCTCCGTCCCATAATACATGACACAGTTGACTATATTACGCATACCAATGCATAATTTTGAGCTTAAATATCTTGAATAATATATTAGAAAAAATTATGAAAATTTGATATTTTGAAAATACTCATCGATACGAATCTAACGACATCTTATATGATATTATTTATCTTTGTATATTAGTAGAAAAATATGGTCAAAGTAAGTTATGTCAAAATTGCACATTGTCAGATTGGGTCATCTATTGCGGGACGAAGAGAGTAATAATCTATATCTATTTTTTATGAAATCATATTAAGAAATAGCAAAGAAAATAAAACTTGTTAATTTATGGCTACTCGAAATCAAAAGGAGAATAGCCGAAACAGTAGCAAATCGAATGATTTTTTTTGAAGAAGCTAAATTAGCCCACCCAAATTCACACCAGTGAGAATCGAACATGAGACCTCGCGAGGAGGATCACACTCCCAGGTCCCAAGCCTATACCACTAGGCCAACCCAAGTGGGTTAGCAAATCGAATGATTGGAGTAGAATTGGAATAGCAGTTGTTAATTGCAGCAACAGGAAAAGAAAATAAATAAAAATAATATGGAATAAGTTGTCTTGCATAAGCTCAAAATAAACTCAATCCAAACGGGTCCATAATCAAATAATAATCAAAATTGAAGTTCTCAAGGTTATAACTTATAACATTATACGGTAGCAAAAAGGTACACAACTGAGTGTTTGGGTTTTTTTTATAGCCTAATTTTAGAACTGAAAACTCCTAAAATCGTGAAGGAGGTGTGCACCAATAGTTGGATCATATCAAAAATTTAGACACAACAAGTACCTGTGACACAAGGAAAACACCAGCAGTAACCATGCAAAATAATTGACTCAAAAACAAGTGGATATCAAGCTATTTAGACAATGTATTTTGTGTGTTATCAAACTCTCCTACACTTGAACCATTGCTTGTCCTCAAGCAATTTACCTTGCAAATGGAAAAATTAAATGCAGTAACTGAACATAAAAATACCCAAGGAAGAATAATCACAAATACTCATGCGTGGTTCCAAAGTTGAATCGGTCAAAGATTAATTCTCTAGGTATTAGAATCAACATCAAGGGTATTGTAACAACACAAACCGCATTTTGCAGACAAAAGTCTCCCTCCTAGCATACTAACTTAAATCATCTCGTTGTATCTTAGTCTCTTACCCCTAGTTTATTGTTTGTTTCTAAACCCTTGTTTCCATCCCCCTCTATCTCAAGGTTTACATCTGATACAAGGTCTATATTTATAGTAAACGCATCCCTCATAAATTGGAACAAACTCAGGCCGATAAAAAATAAGTTTTATTTTTATGCTTCTGCGCAAAATCGTACTCCGATTTTGCCAGATCGTGCTCCAATTTTTTGCGAACGGAAGTGCCAATTCTGCTCTCAAAATCATGCTCCGATTTCTCAAATCGTGCTCCGATTTTGACAAATTCTAGACTTCAATTTTGAGTCACTTTTACAACAAAAACTAATGTCTTCAATGCAATTTCTCAATCCTTTAAAAATGATTGGTTAACTCCTATCTAAAATTCCAACAATGTGGTTTTAATTCCTAAAAGCCTTATAACCTTGGCCAAATTCAAATTCAATATTTTCACCCAATTATATATACTCACCAAAGGAGATTTATTCAAAGTAGAAACATCATCCTTTATTATAAAAGCTAGACTTGCTTGGCAAGCATGTTTGCCCTAATCCTCCCTATTTTGCCCTAATTCCCTAGCTTTTTTCCCTCCTAAACATGTAGTAATTGCTCGAGTAATCTCATCCGTTCAAGCATTTGATCACATTCGTTTATTCGACCTTGAAAAAATTTCTCTCACTTCGTTAATGCAATTGAATACCTATTAAAGCCTAATCAAGTCGAAACATGTACTAATCACTCTACCAATTACTGCCAATTGAATACCTATTAATGCTCACTTATAATGGCAATTAAGAACGTAGTTAATGGCTTGAAAACGTCGTTAATGGCCATTAAAAAGGTTTCACGCATACACATAAACATCCCTAAGTTTATGGCAATTGAAGATGTTTCGCGCATACATTTTTTAGGCCTTGCTGTTTCACGCATACACACCTTGATGTTTCACGCATACACTAATTCCTGTCGCATTAGGCTACTGACATTTCAATGTTTCACACATGGATTATTTACACCATACTGTGCTATCTGATACAGAGTGGTAGGAGGATATGCGTTTCAAGGTGAAATTTCCCTCGAATTTTACCACTAAAATATGCACTAATCACTCTACCAATTACTACCTATTAAAATTAATTATGACGTACTTATTTCAAAAAATAACACATATCATGGTTGATCCGATTTTGAATAGTAATTATTGCGTACTGTTAATGGCAATTAAGAACGTAATTAATGGCTTGAAAACGCCGTTAATGGCCATTAAAAACGTCGTTAACGTCCTTTTAATCCACGGTACTCCACGCTTTTAGTTGATTTTATGCATTATGCACTAATCACTCTACCAATTACTACCTATTAAATACAATTACGACATACTTATTTCAAAAAATTATTGCTGTTTAAAGGTTGATTTAATTTTTTTTTTTAGGGAAGGTTGATTCGATTTTGAATAGTAATTATGACGTTGTGTTAATGGCAATTAGAAACATAGTTAATGGCTTTAAAACGTCGTTAATGGCAATTAAAAACTTTTGAATAGTAATTATTACCTTTAGAACACTACGATTATTCACATTTGAAACTGACGAAGAGAATTGCCAATTACCTATTTAAATACCACTTAGTTGTGCTATTACAACCATTCTCTACTTTAAGCAAATATATATCAAATATAACTCTTTCTTGCACTTGCTAATATGACAAACACTTTCACCCCCATCTCAGCTGTGACAGGTGGAAGGAGGGATTTGAAGTTGATTGTCCGTGTGGCCCATATATGGCTGATCCGTTATAAGGAAAATCCAGACGATGTTATCTTCATGAGCATGATATTGGTTGATGAGAAGGTATATTATATGTTTCGATTGTATAAATAAATGATCCTTTTTTCAAGTTGCCACTATGATAACATATAATATGGTTTATTTTTGATGACATGTTATTTTTTGTTTAGCGAGGAAGGATCCATGCCACTGTTCGTAAGTTCCTGGTGCCAACGATTCAAGGAATGGTTGAAGAAGGAGGAACATAAAAGTTAGAGAATGTCATGGTAGGATTTAATGAGGGACCTTACAAACTCTTGCCACACAAGCACAAACTTAACATGGCGGTAAATGCGAGATTTACTAAGGTGAATGCAGGAAATTTACCTCGGAACGTGTTTGAATTCATGTCTTTCAAAGACATTTTGATCTCTCCGTCAGAGGACGTGGTTGCTGGTATGAAATCCTACCTTTTTTTTTGCGAATTTGTTACTAGCTTTAATGTTAATGCATATTTTTTTGTTGTAGATGTCATTGGTCATGTAGTTGAGAAAGATGGTGTACGCGAAACCGAAAAGAATGGAAGAAAAAGCAAAGTCATTGATCTTACACTCGAGGATTTAGAGTAAGATGTGCAATATATAACTTATCGGTTTATTTCAATTGATGACTTTATTCTCATGATCGAGTTGATTGTGTTATCTGGTGTTTCAGGAACACCAGGATCCGTTGCTCTCTTTGGGGTGAATTTACAACTGATATTGAAAACTACTTTGCAACCCATGACAACACTAAGTCTGTTGTGCTGATTGTAAAATTTGGCAGATTGAGGAAGTATATGGGTAAATATTTTAATATGACTTAGTGTTGTGTTCAGTGTACTCACTGTACTTATGACTTTAATACTGATTTAACTAATATTTACCCAATAAACAGGTGCAATGGGCGTGGCGAATTCGTTTTTCGGGTCCAAGGTTATCATGGATGGTGATCTTCCTGAAGTTGAAGATTATAAAAGAGGGTAAATATTAGTTAAATTAATAGTCACGACAATATTATTATGTTAGTTAGAAATTTGTGGAGGAGACTTCCGACAGATTCTCCCTGTTGTGCCGAGAGCCACCAGGAGAGAAATAACAAATGCCACAATCAATTCTTCAAAAATATGGAATTATTGTGAAGTTCTCACCCTTACAAAAAATATGAGACTGCTAAGTGGATCATCAGACGCTGATATTGAAGAAAGAAGATTGTTCTCTGATTGGGTTTTGGCAATTGGTGATGGGAGAGTTGGGCTCATAAATGACGTGGATATATCGCTTCAGATTCCTCTGGAATTACTTATACATAGTTCAGGCAATCACGTTCAATCTATTGTTGATAGCACTTATCCAAACCTGTTAGATGGTATGACTGATATATCATATTTTCAGGACAAAGCAATACTTGCTCCAACAAATGCAATAGTGGATCAGATCAACGATTACATGTTAGATTTGATTCCTGGTGAATAGAAAACATATTTGAGCTATGATACTCCATTGACACATAATGGAAATTGTGATGTTGTTGATGATGTCCACACTCCAGAGTTTCTCAACACAATAAATGCTTCAGGACTCCCACATCACAAGATAACATTGAAGATTGGAGTTCCAATTATGCTTTTGAGAAATATTGATCTAAAGTTAGGATTATGCAATGGAGCAAGGTTAACCATAACCAGAATGGGAAAATTTGTACTTAAAGCAAAGGTTATATCTGGAAGTAACATCGGCGAAAAAGTTTTCATACTCAGGTTATCTCTTGAACCGTCTGATATTAAAATTCCATTCAAATTTCAGAGAAGACAATTTCCAATATCTGTTTCATTTGCCATGACAATCAACAAGAGTCAAGGGAAATCACTTAAAAATGTTGGTATTTATTTGCCGAGTCCTGTATTTTCGCATGGTCAGTTGTACGTTGCAATATCCAGAGTCACTTCAAAACAAGGTTTGAAAATACTAATCGTTGATGGAGATGGAGAGAGCACCGATACGACCTTAAATGTTGTTTATCACGAAGTCTTTCGTAATGTATCTTGATGGTTAATGTTCAAACTTATTTGTTATGTATGCTACCATTTCATTTTGTTATGTATGATATAAAACTTCTATCGGCAATGTATGGTTACATTATTTTTCATTGATTCGATTAACTTCTATGTAGTAGGACCCGTGCGGTAGCACGGGTCAATGGTCTAGTTTATTATAAAATCTAGATTTGGTTGGCTACCATGTTTTCCCTAATTCACCCTACTTTGCTTTAATCCCTATCATTTTTCCCTCCTAAACATGTACTAATTGCTAATCTAATCTCACCCGTTCAAACTCTATTTTCACACTTGATCACACCCGTTGATTCAAACTCTAAAAATGTTCTCTCATATAACTTAGTTAATTCAATTGAAGACGTATTAAATGCTAATCAAGTCGGTCAACAACCCCCTGCACTAATTGCTAATCTAATCTCACCCGTTCAAACTCTATTTTCACACTTGATCACACCTGTTGATTCAAACTCTAAAAATGTTCTCTCATATAAATTAGTTAATGCAACTGAAGACCTATTAAATGTTAATCAAGTCGGTCAACAACCCCCTACACTAATTGTTAATCTAATCTCACCTGTTCAAACTCTATTTTCACACTTGATCACACCTGTTGATTAAAACTCTGAAAATGTTCTCTCGTATAACTTAGTTAATGCAATTGAAGACGTATTAAATGCTAATCAAGTCGGTCAACAACCCCCTGCACTAATTGCTAATCTAATTTCACCCGTTCAAACTCTATTTTCACACTAGATCACACCCGTTGATTCAAACTCTAAAAATGTTCTCTCATATAACTTAGTTAATGCAATTGAAGACGTATTAAATGCTAATCAAGTCGGTCAACAACCCCCTACACTAATTGCTAATCTAATCTCACACGTTCAAACTCTATTTTCACACTTGATCACACCTGTTGATTCAAACCCTGAAAATGTTCTCTCGTATAACTTAGTTATTGCAACTGAAGACGTATTAAATGCTAATCAAGTCGGTCAACAACCCCCTGCACTAATTGCTAATCTAATCTCACCTGTTCAAACTCTATTTCACACTTGATCACACCCGTTGATTCAAACTCTGAAAATGTTCTCTCATATAACTTAGTTAATACAATTGAAGACATAATAAATGCTAATCAAATCGGTCAACAACCCCCTGCACTAATTGCTAATCTAATTTCACCCGTTCAAACTCTATTTTCACACTTGATCACACCCTTTGATTCAAACTCTCAGCCGTAGATATCATATATAAGCGAACATATTTACCTTAATTCACCCTAATTTGGCCTAATCCCTAGAATTTTTCCCTCCTAAACATATATTTATTGCTAATCTAATCTCACCGGTTGATTCAAACGCTATTTTCATACTTAATCACACCTGTTGATTCAAACTCTGAAAATGTTCTCTCATATAACTTAGTTAATGCAATTGAAGACATAATAAATGCTAATCAAATCGGTCAACAACCCCTTGCACTAATTGCTAATCTAATCTCACCCGTTCAAACTCTATTTTTACACTTGAGCACACCCGTTGATTCAAACTCCCAGCCGTAGATATCATATAGAAGCGAACATGTTTGCCCTAATTCACCCTAATTTGCCCTAATCCCTAGAATTTTCCCTCCTAAACATATATTTATTGCTAATATAATCTCACCCGTTGATTCAAACTCTATTTTCATACTTGATCACACCCGTTGATTCAAACTCTATTTTCAAACTCCTCATTTTCTCTCATATAACTTAGTTAATTCCAATTGAAAACGAATAACATAATTTTAATGCAATTGAAGACATAGTTAATGCTAATCAAGTCAGTCAACAACCGCCTACGTCTCAGCCGTAGATCCCATAACAACCCCCTACGGGTCAAGCTAGCATTTAGCCCTAAACACTCCAAGTCTTCCCTCCCTTGCTATCATTTAATGCGATTGTGAATGAGAATAAATACAAATAATGACAAACATAAATGATAATAAATACAAATAACTACAACAATAATTACAAGAATGTTGACTTCTATCACTCCCAACTAACCATTAAACACACAAGCATTTATCATGACCTTTGATATACATTTATACAATGAATATGAGATTTAAACTACCCAATCATCATCATCTATGTACACATATAACTATGATTCAAACTCTCCATTCCACTCTATATATACACGTGCGTTGACACTCTCATTTGTTTGCAATTTACATACAACTATAACGAATTCTAT
Organism: Medicago sativa; assembly: GCF_051527215.1. Taxonomy (NCBI): domain Eukaryota; kingdom Viridiplantae; phylum Streptophyta; class Magnoliopsida; order Fabales; family Fabaceae; genus Medicago; species Medicago sativa. The sequence goes on along the minus strand of NC_140755.1, from coordinate 7,611,727 downwards.
CAACGTATCATCAAACCTCTAATGGCTGAACATAATGTTGAAACCATGTTGGTGTTGCATTCCTTGAAAGGTTAGTAATCTATTTATGTTCGATGCTTATTCTGCGTGTTCCTTAATAGAATAATTCTTATGCTAGTAGAAGATAGTGGGTTTTTTTTATTAGAGGTCCCAGAGGTTCCTTAGTCCCCTCTCATGTGATGTATACATATGATTTAATGATTTTCTGTAAAGTTACTCTAGGGAATATGAATATCCTCACGAATTTATTTGACATATGCTCAAGCATATGACAAAGTATTAATCTAAGCAAGTCCACTATTTACACAGGCTCTATTTCTCAAAGATGGGAGCGTTTGATTACAAATTTGTTGGGTTTCTCTCTATGTTTGGTAGAAGCTTCTTAGCGTATCATATTCCTTTTGTAATTTATTCACTTAATTATGTAACTTCAAACACACTATTTTTAGCATTTTCAGGGATGGAACCTTCGAGAATTTTTTCATTTTATATATGATATGATTTCTCGAAGACTGTCCCTTCTTTTCTATTGGGTTTCGAATAGAAAAATACTTTTTTTGTCGATTGATATTTAATCTAGGTCAAATCCATTAAACAAAAAAATGAATTTATATAACGTACATTCTACTTGTGCATAAATATGTTCTCATCCCAATGGTGTGTTATTTTCGTAAATAATTTAACAATGGTAAAAAATATATTGTTTTCCCTTTACTATCACGAAAGATTAAAAAAGTAATGAAATTTTTTTTTGTAAGAAAAAATTACATTGAAAAGTTAGTTAAATAATATTCAATTCTTATGATTATCAAGTTTATTATTAGAACTAGTATAGTGACCCGTGCCAAGCACGGGAAATAAAAAACTTTTTTGATCAAATGTATAGATTTTATATTATGTTATATTAAAGTTATAAGTGTGGTTATAATTTAAATTTGATATTTAAAAAAAATATCATCTTAATTTTGTATATATTTTGAAATATCTAAACATTGCACATAACGATTAAAGTATTTGGATTTATACTTATACTAATTATTTGTAGTATAAGAGGTACTAATTGTTAAACTTAGCATATGTAATATTTTTGCAAAAATACGTCAACGTACTGTATATTATTATTTGTTGACATAATGTATTTTATTAATCATAAAAACTAAAAAAATTGTATTTTTTTATATAATAGTCAGTGTCAGATGTATACACCTAGTCTGTGAATGCAAACTTTAAATTTTTTACGGGTGTGTATGAGTATAGTTTGGGCTACAGAAACGCTGATTGTTATTTGTTTTTATTTTTTGCAAAATCAATGGTCTAATGTAAATATTGTATTTTAGGGTAACAACGATGTAAAAAAAAAACGTTCCGCGTATTGTTATACCTGAAAAGTGCATCAATTAAAAGTCAATGGCAGAAGGATCTGCTTATATAGAAATTGCATGTCTTGTAATGACCAGTACGCCTTACAAAGAAATTAAAAAAAAAAACGACTTCCAAACAATACGCAACTTTTGTTTTCTAAATTATAGCAACAACAATTCTAAAACATAACCAATGATCATACTTTTTGAAAAACTTCACGATACACAACATTTGTGGTCTCCTTGCAAACATTATTATCTTCATCCAAGATGAGCAGCTTCAAACCTTTTCTAGAAGTAACTCGAGAGACAGCGACATAGAGTTGTCCATGCGTGAACATGGACTTAGGAAGATAAACTCCCACTCGAGATAAAGATTGACCTGGCTTTTATTTATTGTCATTGCAAAACAAAGCGTCAATGGAAATTGTCTGCGCCTGAATTTGAAGGGTAGTCCTGGATCACCCGGAATAAGATTCATCCTGGGAATGAATACCCTGGTACCTGCCCTTTTTCCTGTAATTACGGTAACAACTATCGTGCTCTTCCCTAGATGTGTAACTGTCAGCCTCGTACCATTACACAGTCCATTGTCCTGATTGATGTTTCTCATTAGCATAACTGGACATCCAACCCTTAGTTTCAACCGGTGATTTGGAATTCTAGAGCTCTTAGTACCATTAAGAAATTCCGTTGTGAACCACTCGCTTTGGACATCAGAATTTTAACCCGATCGACAAACAGAATCAGAGCTTAAATACTTTTTCTCTTCATCTGGAATCAGTGACATCATATATTTGTTAACATGCTCAACTGAATCAAGCGTTGGTGCGAGTATTCCCCTTTCTTGGAAAAATAGCGGGTCACCAAGGTTATCATTCAAATCGGGATAGATAAAGTCTATAAGTGACATCAACGGATTTGTTGTGTCTGATATGAGCAAATCTTCAGGAATTTCTACCTTCATTTCACCATTCTCATCCGAAGCGTCGTTGTCGTCTCCAATTGCCAAAATTAACAATTTCTTCCTGCTCTGCAGGTACCGAAGATGCACCCAATCTCATATTAACAGTAAGCCTCAACACATTACAATAAGCCCATACCTTTGATGAATTGATTGAGGCATCAACAATATCCTACCTCGTTCCTTTTCGGACAACAGGCAATATCTGCCTGAAATCACCACCTAAAACTACTGTCATTCCACCAAAATGTCTAAACTCGTTTAGGGGATCATTCTTGGACATGATATCATGCATTGATTGGTCAAATGCCTCAAAACACCATCAGTGCATCATTGGACCCTCATCCCAAATTATCAACTTTGCAGCACGCACCAGGTCTGCCCTAGCACTATCCTTTTCCATCGTAAGCGATGATGCCTCATTAATCTCAATAGGGTTCAATACAAGAGTCGCTATACCGCTGGATGCAGCATTCAATACAATTAACCCATTCGATCTAATAGCAGCCGACAATGTTTTCCATATAAAGGTTTTTCTAGTACCACCATAACCATATAAGAAAAAGAAACCACCGTCGTCAGAATCAACAGAGTCCATGATTTTGTCATGCACACATCTTTGTTCATCAGTCAACATCAGTAACATATCAACGTGTGTCTTTTCCAGTTCATCTTTGTTGTAATTTAGCTCATCAACGATAAGCTTGTTTGTGAAAGTTGGCATGTCTGCTGCGTTTGGCCTGGGCATAGATTTGAAATCAGTAAGCGACTGTCTGTTTTCCTGAAGCAGCATTTCAATTTCAATCAAACACAGGTTCTTCAAGTCATCGTCACCGATATGCAGATCTTCATATTAAATGTAAAGTCACGAAATTAATATTAACACCCTTGCAGCATATGTGTGCACGTTGAAGAGAAAGAAAAAATATTAGCTTTATATGAGAATCCTTTATATTTAAACATATCAGCCTAAAAAATATGGAAAATGTTGAATGGTATCGTAGAGTTAGTAACTCTTAGTTTGTTCTTTACTATATCCTAAAAAAGTACCTCTTAACTACTTAAACTACTCTAATCAGCCTTTACTATATCCTTAAAGACACACCCCTCGAAAACAACATTGTCATCAAGGTTGGAATGTGCTAAATTTCTTAATGTGTAATAGTCTTCAAATGTATCACCCTTATCCCTATTTTTTTATTAGTGAAGTACTGTTTTTCTTCACATCTTCAACAATAACATGAGTAGTTTCTCTCCACTTCCTTTGCATAAGCTTTTCATTTTGAGAAAAAGAGAGATAACTGATCTCAGAACCATTTGAAATAAATTATTTGTCTAAGAAACTTTTATAAAAATAATTGCCTCGTCCATGTCATTTGCACCCTGATGCTAAACTCGTCATCACAAAATTCCAAGCAATTTTGACTTGTGTTGCTTCAAAAATAACAACAAAGGAGTACGCAAAGAGAAGTGCAGTGGAGACAACACTAACAAAGCGTATCTCAGTGGAGACATGTTTTTACTTTGAAGTTTAATATTACCTCTTAATACATTTTAAGTGCAACTTTTCCTTTTAAAGTTTCATAATGACACGCCATTTGTTCTAATTCTCATCAATGACAATTACAACATGTTCTAGCGTTAAAAAAATATCATTATGTCTTGAAACATGCCTATTTTCATTTCTATCTTTGTCATAAAAACTAAAAATGATAGTAAGAGAATATATGCAATGCAACGAAAATTAACGTACTTATTTTATTTACTTTTACTCGAACAATATACGTATTTATTTAAGTTTAACTATATATATATATATATATATATATATATATATATATATATATATATATATATTAAATTGAATATTAATCTACACAAAGTTAGTGAATATTTAAGTTATTTGATATATAAATCAGTATAAATTTAAAGTAACTTTAGTATAAATTGTAGAGTTCTTTTTACAAAAAATATAACTCGTAATTTTGTGTAATTTTTGTAAAAAATATTATATAGTTTTATTAAGATATTTGCTTTTACAAATATAAAGTATATGTAGTTTACAACTATATTTTATTTTAAATTAGTATCTATATCCTAACCAATAAATTGTTTCAAGGGGTTGAATAGTTCAAATGGTTTAAGTTAAGGAATAAGAAGTTTGAGATACTGTGGTCAAACTGAAACGAAAGAGTAAAGATTAATCTAACAACTAATAACTAACATTTGTCGATCAATAAAATAAAGGACAATTGTTTCAATCTCTCCAACATAATGATATTTGCACCAAGAATATTTTACATTGACATTTCAAACAAAAAAAACTTATATTTACTGTTGTCAAATTCACCTTTTTAAAATGGTTTTTTGATAAGATCCATGGTAGCTTATGTTCCTATTATGATTGGCTTGTAAAACTTAGGCATGGCAATAAAACCTGTACACGCGGATACCCGACTGAACTCATCTCGATTTGACGGGTTTTCTCCTTTGACTGGCTTTGGATTTTCCCCAATTTCAAAATACGGATATGGTGCGGATAATAGAGATATAGATACTCACTTCGAACCCGTATCAAATGCAGAAATATATTGATATGTAACATGCAAATCTCTAAATATTATCCCTACTTTTGAGATATTTTTGAACTTTTAATCACTGTAATCATTACCCTAGTTTAAAATTGACTGATTACCTTATGGAGAGGTCTGTTTGATATCAAATGTGGTATTGAGTGTTTTCCCATTTCAACACTTCTTTTACCTTGTGTTCTTGAATCTGATGATAATAGTTATAGTTTCTATCCTCCTTTCTAATGTATATCATGTTCGAGTATGGTAATATATATCTCATAACCTTCATTAAATAAGTTTTGAAAATACTACTTCCATTTACCCTTTATATCTCTTTCCTGAACAATGAATTTACCCTCTTCCATTTTAATAAACTTCACTTGATCCATATATCTTTTCCTACTTTTTTGTCCCTTAGCAAGAATATATAAACTTTTCTCCCTCATTGGCGTGTAAGAATTGGTATAACTCATCAAAAGCTTGTGATCTTGCTGCGTTCAATGCCTTATCGGTCCCTTTCTTAACTCTCTTATAATTTTCCTAAATATGTACTTTTGCACCTATGCCACACTTTAAGACATTCTCTTTTGATTCTCACTTTAATTTGAACATTTTGGTTCCACCAAGATTCTTTACTCCTAGCTAGGTTCAAAATCTATTAATTCTCCTAGTGTCTCTTTTGCTGCTTTGCTAATCTCATATGTCATCTTGTTCCACATATTATTTTCGCTTCTATGTAGTTTTGCACAACCTTCCTTTAAAATCTTTTGTAGGAAAACACTATGTTTTTCATCCTTTAAATGCCACCACTTGATCCTTGTATCCCAATCATGACATCTCATCTTCGCTCCTCTCTTAACCCTTACATCCATAACCAATATTATATGTTGGATAATCAAACTCTCTCCAGGTAAAACTTTAAGTCCAAACAAATATTTATGTCAGATTTCCCATTAAGAAATAAATCTATCTGAGAACATGATATCTCACTCTTGTATGTAATGATATTCCCTTTTCTTTTCCTAAAGTAAGATTAAAAGACAACACAAAATCTAGGATGGATTTACCGAATGCATTTTTCTCCCCAAGGCTATACCCTCATTCACGCCTTCAAAATTATCAAACACTCCTTACATGCTCATTTAGATCCCCTCCTAGAAAAATATTCTTATTGTGGTATATCTTGAATTAAGCCTTTCAAATCCTTCCAAAATCTTGAATTAAGCCTTTCAAATCCTTCCAAAATTGTGGTATATTCTTATTGTGGTATATCTTGATGAGGCAGCTTCTGATGATGCAGCTTCTGATGATACAGCTTCTGCAGCTTCTGATGATGCAGCTTCTGATGTTATGACTTCTGGACCTCTTGTCTTCAGGAGCACTATTCTTACTTCAGAAGCGACTTAACTTCAGGAGCGTTTTCTCTTAAGTAGCACGTTCCCTCCAAGCTTCAATTTTGTTGATTCCTTTGCTCTTTATTTGCTCATTCAGAACCAATGATGATGTAACTATTTAATTATGGTCCTGTACACTTGAACAAATATTAGCTAGTCCAATTTACAATTTTTAATACCTTGTTATCATCAAAACTCTTTAAGGTTCATTGTTAAACACATTTTGTTCCAACAAGCTTCTGGACTGTCTTCAGATTCAGCTATCTGATCAGGTTCTGGAGTACCTTCAGGAACCTGTATCTCTGCAAAACTTTCATCTTGCTTTGAAGTTTTATCTTCAAGCTCTTTGTCATCAAATTTAACGTGCATAGATTCTTCAACACAAAGTGTTTCTGAATTATACACTCTGTATGCCTTTGACCTTTCAGAGTAACCTAAAAAGATTCCTCTTTGCGCCTTGGCATCAAATTTCTTTAGGTAGAGCTTGTTGTTCAGAATGTAACATGTACATCCAAATTGATGAAAGTAAGAGATATTGGGTTTTCTTCCTTTAAAGAGTTCATATGATGTTTTCTCCAAGATAGGTCTGATATAGATCCTATTCTGGACATAACATGTTGTATTTACTGCTTCTGCCCAAAAATGTTTTGCTAAATTGTTTTCATGGATCATGGTTCTGGACATTTCTTGTAAAGTTCTATTCTTTCTTTCTACAACCCCATTTTGTTGTGGACTTCTAGGAGAAGAGAATTCATGGACAATTCCATGTTTTTCACAAAAAGCTTCAAATGGCTCGTTTTCAAATTCTCCACCATGATCACTTCTGATTTTCAAAATCTTTGATTCTTTTTCAGATTGAATTTGTGTGTAGAAGTTACTGAATACATCATATGCATCAACAATGACTAATCCATATTTACTTCCATATAAGGATGCAGTACTGACTGGTCCAAATAAATCAATATGGAGTAGTTCTAAGGGTCTGGAGGTTGAAACAATGTCTTTAGTTTTAAAAGATGATTTCACAATTTTCCCTCTCTGACATGCACGACAAAGTGCATCTGAATGATAGTCAATGTCTGGTAGGCCTTTGACAAGTTGTAACATACTAAGCTTAGAGATTAATCTCCAGTTAGCATGTCCCAACCTTCTGTGCCACATCCATTTCTTATCACTCACTGACAGAAGGCAAATCACCTTCTAGTCAGCCAGTTCAGAAAAATTGATTTTGTAGACATTTTCTATCCTCTTTCCCTTGAACACAATGGATTTGTCTTCCTTGTTGATTACAGTACAGTTGGCTTTTTCAAATAACACATCATAACCATTATCACAAAATTGACTAATGCTCAAAAGGTTATGTTCAAGACCATCTACCAACCATACATTATTAATTGAGGTAGAGGAATTACCAATAGTTCCTGTACATATGATCTTGCCAGACTGGTTGCCTCCAAATTTCACATTTCCTCCCTCTTTCATTGTTAGGCTGAGGAACATGGACTTCTCTCCTGTCATGTGTCTTGAGCAACCGCTGTCTAGGTACCATGATTTTTGTTTCTCCTTTGCTCTTAGACATACCTGCATTATTGACATTTTCAGATTTAGGTACCCATTGTCATATGGGTCCTCTCAGGTTAGTACTAGAAGTTTTATTCTTCACTTCTTGTATCTTGTGCTGTGAGTTGGGTTGCTTCTGGTTAGCCATCACCTTAAGTTTAACAACCTTTGGTTTTGGTGCTTCAGAAGCAGTAACTGTCTTCTTCTGAAACTTAGACTTCAGAAACTCATATTTTGGTTTCACCAGACTCTGAGGAACAGGTTCTGATCTCTTTAGAATCCTGATCTTTGAAGTCTTGGAATCAGAGTTGATCATAGCCTTTGGCTTAGAGTTCATTGGCTTTGAAGTAATCTTAGCCTTAGAGCCAGAGGCTTCAGGTTTTGATTGAACAACAGTTTCCAACTCAGCACCTTCAGGTACAAAGAAGGTTTGCAATCCTTCCTTGATGCATTCACAACATGCTTTGAGACTGATTTCATTAGGTTTCCCTCTGATGACATGCTGTCATTACGTAATTTTTAGGACTTATTTTGACATTTTGATAGAGTTCTAAGCAACATTAAGTGTCCAGGAGCAGTTAAAAGCATCAAATATGGAAGAACTGGAAGAAGCCAATCGTACTGCGATTATTTCAACAAGGCAATTACGTTATAATTTAGGGTTTTTGCAATTTAATTTTCTGTTTTTAATTTTTGTTTTTCTGTTTTCATATTCACTTGATTACTTTGCGTTGTGCAGTGCTACTAAGGTATTTTGCTGTTTATGCAAGGTAAACAGAGCTCAGACGACTTAGAGTACGATCCAGAAATTGAAAGGACTGCTAGAGCACTTCGGAAAGCTGTCCGATCGCAAAGATTAGCTCAGTCCGTTCCACCGGGTGTTCGAGAACAAATACCGGAGCCACTCTCAACGGAATCCGAAACGATCTCTTCTCCTAAATCTGCAACTATGGAAGGAGAAGGAGTTGTACCACCGAGACCTAAGCTAGGAGACTACGGGTTAGCCACTCATCGCGGTCAACTGACCCACACTTTTCAACCCGCTAACCCCGTAGCTTTCGACATCAAGACAACTGTCCTCAACGGTTTGAGGGACAAGCAATTCGATGGGACTGAAGCTATGAGTCCTCATGAACACTTGAGCCGCTTTGCTGAAACTTGTGAGTTTTGTGTGCAACCAGCCACCGTGACTGAAGCACAAAAGAAGCTAAGGCTGTTTCCTTTCACCTTGACGGGAAGAGCGAAAGATTGGTTGCTAACAATACCAAACGGGACTGTCCAAACATGGGAAGAGTTAGAGCTGAAGTTCTTGGAGAAATATTTCCCTATGTCTAAATATTGGGAAAAGAAGATGGAGATCTCTAACTTCAAGCAAGGAGAAGGTGAATCATTGTATGATGCTTGGGAGCGATTTAACTTACTTCTTAAGAGATGCCCGAATCATGAGTTCACCGAGAAACAATACCTCCAAATCTTCACTGAGGGGGTAACACCAAACACTAGAATGTTCTTAGATGCTTCCGCGGGAGGTAGTCTCAAGAGCAAAACTGATCATGAAGTCCAAGCTTTAATTGAGAACATGGCTGGAAATGAGTATCGTGCTGAAGCTAAGAAGAAAGAAAGAGGAGTGTTTGGGGTGAGTGAACAAACTGCTATCCTTGCTAACCAAGTAGCTATGAACAAACAAATTGAAGCTCTAACTAAGGAGTTTCAAGGCTTCACCTTGGCTCATAAGCAACAATAAGTGGCTGCAATCAAATGTGACTTATGTGGTGAAGAACATCCCAACGGTGAATGTGTTCTGGAAGGATCAAGTGAAGAAGCTAACTTCATGGGAGGTTATCAAAGGCAGAATCAATACTACAATTCAGGCATTAATAAGCATCCAAATCTAAGCTACTCAAACAACAATGCTTTGAACTCTCAGATGCTCACTCCTCCTCAACAACAACAAAGAAAGCCATCAGCTCTTGAGGAAACTATGATGAATTTCATGAAGATGACTCAAGGAAACTTTGAAGAGATGAAAAAGAGTCAAGAAGCTGAAAGAAAGAACAATGAAGCTTCTAGGAAGATGCTTGAAACTCAACTGGGGCAATTAGCTAAGCAGTTGGCTGAACAAAACAAATGTGGATTCTCAGGTAACACTAAAGATAACCCTAAGAATGAGTCTTGTAATGCTATTGAATTGAGGAGCAAAAAGGTTTTGACACCTTTAGTTCCAAAAGCTCAAAAAAAGGTTGATGAAGTAGTTGAGGTGGAGGAGAATGATGTAGTTGAAAAAAATGATGAGGGTGTAGTTGAAAAAGAAAATGATCATGGAGTAGTTGAAAATGAAAGGAAGAAAAAAATAGAGGGAGAAAAAAGTGAGAAATTGATAGATGAAGATTCAATCTTGAGGAAGTCGAAGAGTCAAATTCTGAAAGATGGAGATAAACCACAAGTTATTCCATCATATGTGAAACTTCCATACCCTCACCTTTCAAAGAAGAAAGAAAAGGATGAAGGTCAATTCAAGAAGTTCATGCAACTCTTCTCACAACTTCAGGTGAATATTCCTTTCGGCGAAGCTCTTGATCAAATGCCGTTGTATGCTAAGTTCATGAAAGACTTGTTGACTAAAAGAAGGAAGCCTAAGGATGATGAGAACATAGCACTTTCTGAAAATTGTAGTGCTATTCTTCAAAAGAAGCTGCCACCTAAGTTGAAGGATCCTGGAGCTTTCACTATCCCTTGTTCCATTGGACCGGTAGACATTGGTAGAGCTTTATGTGACTTGGGAGCAAGTATCAATCTGATGCCTCTTTCAATGATGAAGAAGCTTAAGTGTGGGGAGCCAAAACCAACAAGAATGACCATTACTTTAGCTGATCGGTCAATCTCTTATCCTTTCGGTATACTTGAAGATGTGCTCGTCAAGGTTAATGACTTGGTATTTCCGGCAGATTTTGTGATCTTAGACATGGCTGAAGATGAAGAAATGCCACTTATTCTAGGAAGACCTTTCCTTGCAACTGGCCGTGCTTTGATTGACATTGAGAAAGGAGAGCTAATGTTGAGATTCCATAAGGAGCAAGTAGTGTTTAATATATTTGAGGCCATGAAGCACAAAGATGAAAATCCCAAGTGTTATCGGATTGACATTGTTGAAGAAATAGTTAAAGATGACTCTTGTGAACATCAACCAACACACCCTCTTGAACGTGCAATTGTGAATTCTATAGCAAAAGGTGAAGATGATGAAGATCTTGAAGTAAGTGATTGTGTGAAGCAACTAGCAGCAAGCAAGCAAGAGTTGGGTCCGGTAAAAATAGAAGAATTAATGGGTAAGCACTCTATGGATGCTCCTATTTTGAGTGGAGAAGGAGAGAAAAATCCAGAATTAAAAGAACTCCCTTCTCACTTGAAATATGTTTTTCTCACTAAGGATGCCTCTAAACCAGTAATCATCAGCAATACCTTGACACCTTTGGAAGAAGAAAAATTAATGAGGGTGTTAAGAGACAATCAAGGAGCTTTGGGGTGGAACATTTCTGATTTGAAGGGTATTAGTCCAGCTTATTGCATGCATAAAATACACATGGAGGCTGAATACAAACCGGTGGTTCAACCTCAAAGGAGACTTAACCCAACAATGAAGGAAGTGGTAAAGAAAGAGGTGCTGAAGTTACTAGATGCAGGTATGATCTACCCTATCTCAGATAGCTCAAGGGTAAGTCCAGTTCATGTGGTACCCAAGAAAGGAGGAATGACGGTGGTAGCAAATGAAAAAAATGAATTGATACCTACCCGCACCGTCACTGGTTGGAGAATGTGTATAGACTACCGGAGGTTGAATACCGCAACAAGAAAGGACCACTTTCCATTACCATTCATGGATCAAATGATTGAGAGATTGGCTGGCCAAGCCTTCTATTGCTTCTTGGATGGGTATTCAGGGTATAATCAAATTGCAGTAGCTCCGGAGGATCAAGAAAAGACTGCCTTCACTTGTCTATTTGGAGTGTTTGCTTATCGAAGGATGCCCTTTGGACTGTGTAATGCGCCGGCAACCTTTCAAAGGTGCATGCTTTCCATCTTCTCTGATATGATAGAGAAGAACATTGAGGTATTTATGGACGACTTTTCTGTTTTTGGTAAGTCCTTTGATCAATGCTTGTTCCATTTAAATGTTGTACTTAGAAGATGCACCGAAACTAACCTTGTTTTGAATTCGGAAAAATGTCATTTTATGGTAACTGAAGGTATAGTTTTGGGACATAAAATAAGTGCTAAAGGCATTGAGGTGGACCAAGCCAAGATAGAGGTTATAGAGAAACTTCCTCCACCCGTCAACGTTAAAGGAGTGAGGAGTTTCTTGGGGCATGCCGGTTTCTATCGGCGGTTCATAAAAGACTTTTCTAAAATTTCCAAACCCCTCTGTAACGTCTTGGTCAAAGAAAACGAGTTTAATTTTGATTCTGAATGTCTAAATGCTTTTTCTTTGATTAAAAACAAGTTGGTAACTGCACCAATAATCATTGCACCCGATTGGGATTTACCTTTTGAACTTATGTGTGATGCAAGTGATTATGCTGTTGGTGCAGTCCTAGGCCAACGCAAGAACAAATTTTTTCATGCAATTTACTATGCAAGCAAGGTTTTAAATGAAAATCAAGTTAACTATTCCACAACTGAAAAGGAATTGCTTGCGGTAATCTTTGCATTGGAAAAATTTCGTTCTTATCTAATAGGCTCCAAAGTCATTTTTTTTACAGATCATGCAGCTCTCAAATATCTCTTAACTAAAGGGGATTCAAAGCCTCGACTGTTGAGGTGGATCCTATTATTGCAAGAATTTGATCTTGAAATTCGTGACAAGAAGGGAGTCGAGAACGTGGTAGCTGACCACCTCTCAAGGCTGGAAAATGATGAGGTAACAAAGAAGGAGAAGGCCATCAAGGCCGAGTTCCCTGATGAACAGCTGTTTGCTATTGGAGAAAGACCTTGGTTTGCTGACATGGCAAACTTTAAGGTCGGCAACATAGTTCCTGATGATCTGACCTACCCTCAGAGGAAAAAGTTCTTCAAAGATGCAACCCACTACTTGTGGGATGACCCATATCTGTTTAAGGTAGGTACTGACGGTTTGATTAGACGTTGTGTTGCAGGTGAGGAAGCACATAGTATCATGTGGCACTGCCATAGCTCAGCTTATGGAGGCCACCACAGTGGAGAAAGAACAGCTGCAAAAATTTTGCAAAGTGGATTCTGGTGGCCCACTCTTTTCAAAGATTGCCACGACTTTGTCACAAGATGTGACAAATGCCAAAGGACAGGTAACATATCAAAGAGGAATGAAATGCCCCTAAAAGGAATCATTGAAGTTGAACCATTTGATTGTTGAGGTATTGATTTTATGGGACCATTCCCTTCCTCTTACTCTTATCTCCATATTCTAGTCTGTGTTTATTATGTCACAAAGTGGGTTGAAGCGATACCATGTGTTGCTAATGATGCCAAAACGGTTGTCAACTTCCTTCAAAAGAATATTTTCACTAGGTTTGGAACCCCTAGAGTATTGATCAGTGATGGGGGGAAGCATTTTTGCAATAATTTTCTTGAAAATGTGCTCAAAAAGTATAACATTAAGCACAAAGTTGCAACTCCCTATCACCCACAAACTAGTGGTCAAGCAGAGGTTTCAAACCGACAGCTGAAACAGATTCTAGAGTAGACAGTTGCGTCATATAGAAAAGATTGGTCTAGGAAATTAGATGACGCACTGTGGGCATATAGGACAGCCTTTAAGACCCATCTTGGGTTCTCACCCTATCAGTTAGTCTATGGGAAGGCATGTCATCTTCCAGTCGAGCTAGAACATAAAGCTTATTGGGCCATTAAGGCCTTAAATTTTGATCAAGTAGCCGCTGGTAAGAAAAGAATTTTGAAACTTAATGAACTTGAGGAGATGAGGCTTAGAGCGTATGAAAATGCGCTCATCTATAAAGCCAGGACAAAAAGGTATCATGACAAAAACTTAGTGCCTAGGGATATTAACTGTGGACAACTAGTTTTGTTGTATAATTCCAGGTTGAAGCTATTTCCTGGGAAGCTCAAGTCAAAATGGTCTGGACCATTCTTGGTCAAAAGTGTGTCACCATATGGAGCTGTTGAACTAGTGACACCTGAAGGAGATCGAAGTTTCAAAGTAAATGGACAAAGAGTTAAACCATACCTAGGTGGCGACCTACCAAAAGGAAGGGTGGCACTCATTCTGAAGGACCTCTGAGAGTCCTTAGCAGTCAAGCTAGTGACGATAAAGAAGCGCTAAGTGGGAGGCAACCCACTACATTTACTTTGTTTTCAATTTATTTTCTTTATTTTCTTTTTAATGTCAAAGTCCATCGAACCTATCTCCCTATTGTAATTGCTCCTGCACTTGTTTATTATTAATGAATTTGTTTTGTTTCATGTGACCTATTCCAGTTTAGTAACAGTTGTTTGATGAAACGGTATTCCAAAAGTTCTAAAGGAGGGGTGACCTGATTCAAAGGCGAAGTGTACGGCGTTGCTAGGTAGTCACATACTCCCAGAAATCTCAACCATAAGGTTCATTGCCAAATTTGTTTTTCAATTTACTTATATTTAGATTAGTTTTCCATGCAACTACATTTCTAGAACTTGCATTGTTTCTCTATTATTGATTGGTCTTTGTCATATACACACTGAGGCAAAAGTGCTTGGTCCTGTGAGCCTTTTTGAAGCCTACCCTGATTTTAATTGTTATATATTATCCATTTCTTAGCCAATTTGAGCCGGTAGGATTAGAACTTTTTGTTCGGTAACAAACTACATTACAAGCCTAGAGACCTTTAGGACTTGTCCCTTAATGTATTTTCTGAGTTAAGGCATTGTAGGATGTTGCTAAAGATTAAGTTTGGGGTTGCTATTGGAATTTGCAACCAATTAAGTTTGGGGTGGGGGTACTAGAGAATAAGAGAACAAAAATGAAAGAAAAAGAAATTGTCATGCAAAATACACACAAAAATGGTGTATGAAAAAAAAATATATATATATATATATATATGATGAAAATGAAATGATGAAAAGAAAGGGACAAAACACATTGAAAATCCGAGTAACTTCAAACTCGATTGTCCCTACTGTTGAAAACATTCTCTAGTACCTTTGCATTGATTGTTATTCCACAAGGTGAATGAAGGAAGGATTGAATTTTGTACTTTAACTTTCGTAGGAATGCCTAACTCAAATTTTGTGTAGCCTACTTATCCAAATATATCCCACCTTTTACCTAAGCCCCGTTATAACCCTGAAGACCTCAAAAGTGTGTAATGATATTGACTTTGATTGATATTTAGAAACTTTTCAAGCATATGGTAATATGTAGACCTGCATGTCGACTGGTAGAACCCTATTTCATATTGATGCGTGGAGTTGTGAATTGGTGGATGCGAACAAGTCAAACTAGCTCATTTTTAGCTAGAAGGAGAATGAACTTTTGGGTACTATCGTTTTGTCAGGTAACTGTTATTTTACTGTCGTTTGTCACTGTTGCAAGCAAATTCCTTGAGGACAAGGAATGGTTTAAGTTTGGGGTTGTGATGACATGCTGTCATTACGTAATTTTTAGGACTTATTTTGACATTTTGATAGAGTTCTAAGCAACATTAAGTGTCCAGGAGCAGTTAAAAGCATCAAATATGGAAGAACTGGAAGAAGCCAATCGTACTGCGATTTGCTAATCGCAATACGATTTCTTGAAGTCAGAGAGCATGTTTTTTGAAGAGTTGGATCGCAATACGATCCATACCATCGTGATACGATTTCAAGAAGGGCTTTAAAGGAAATTAGGGTTCAAATATGCAATCGTGGTACGATTTTACCATCGTGGTACGATTGGGTGCGATCCAGAAGTTGCCTATTTAAGCTCAGCTCACTCTCAAACATAATGATTACGTTTTTGGAGAGCTAAAGTGCGATTTTAACACCCAGAAGGCTGCAGCGGAGAGGATTTCATCATCTCTAACCCAGTTTATGTATGTTTTAATTCTTTCATTGATTATGCTATTTGTAAACTCAATTATGAGTAGCTAAATCTCTTAGAGATTAGGTCGGAGATGAACCTATGTAACCCTAATTGATCATATGTTGCTGTGAAACTCTATTGTTTATTAATGAATTTCTAGTCTTTATTCAATTCAATTGTTCTTAATGCTTTTTATATCCTGATCAAATATAAACATGATTTTGTGAGATCGAATGACTACTGACCATAGCTTTCGACTTAGACCTAATTGAATTGTTCTGATAAACATGGTTAGTCTAGGAATAGATAATCGTTTGTTAGTGATATTAGGTTAACGTTCATAAAACCTTCAAGGATTATTAGACCACCTAAGGAATTAGGGGCTGTAGTTTAAGAAGAGGGTCCTAACTCAAGGGATTGATTAGGGCTAATTTGTTAACTATCGTGAAACTAGAAAATCATTAGTAATAATAGGTGCAGTAACCAATTAGGGGAAACAAAGAGGATTCGAAGACCTGATCTCATCTCTCTCCATATTTTCTTAATCAAATCTCATTCTTTTATTTGATTTCATAAAATCAAACCAAATCTACTGCCTAGTGGCAAAACAAAATAAACTTTTAAACATCCTAATTTTATAACGCAATTGAATTATTGAAGTTAAAAACAGTCCTCGTGGGATCGATATTTTTACTACTTCGATAGTTATTGGTACACTTGCCAATCTTCTATCAAGTTTTTGGCGCCGTTGCCGGGGACTGTTGAATTATTTCAACAAGGCAATTACGTTATAATTTAGGGTTTTTGCAGTTTAATTTTCTGTTTTTAATTTTTGTTTTTCTGTTTTCATATTCACTTGATTACTTTGCGTTGTGCAGTGCTACTAAGGTATTTTGCTGTTTTTGCAAGGTAAACAGAGCTCAGACGACTTAGAGTACGATCCGGAAATTGAAAGGACTGCTAGAGCACTTCGGAAAGCTGTCCGATCGCAAAGATTAGCTCAGTCCGTTCCACCGGGTGTTCGAGAACAAATACCGGAGCCACTCTCAACGGAATCTGAAACGATTTCTTCTCCTAAATCTGCAACTATGGAAGGAGAAGGAGTTGTACCACCGAGACCTAAGCTAGGAGACTACGGGTTAGCCACTCATCGCGGTCAACTGACCCACACTTTTCAACCCGCTAACCCCGTAGCTTTCAACATCAAGACAACTGTCCTCAACGGTTTGAGGGACAAGCAATTCGATGGGACTGAAGCTATGAGTCCTCATGAACACTTGAGCCGCTTTACTGAAACTTGTGAGTTTTGTGTGCAACCAGCCACCGTGACTGAAGCACAAAAGAAGCTAAGGCTGTTTCCTTTCACCTTGACGGGAAGAGCGAAAGATTGGTTGCTAACAATACCAAACGGGACTGTCCAAACATGGGAAGAGTTAGAGCTGAAGTTCTTGGAGAAATATTTCCCTATGTCTAAATATTGGGAAAAGAAGATGGAGATCTCTAACTTCAAGCAAGGAGAAGGTGAATCATTGTATGATGCTTGGGAGCGATTTAACTTACTTCTTAAGAGATGCCCGAATCATGAGTTCACCGAGAAACAATACCTCCAAATCTTCACTGAGGGGGTAACACCAAAAACTAGAATGTTCTTAGATGCTTCCGCGGGAGGTAGTCTCAAGAGCAAAACTGATCATGAAGTCCAAGCTTTAATTGAGAACATGGCTGGAAATAAGTATCGTGCTGAAGCTAAGAAGAAAGAAAGAGGAGTGTTTGGGGTGAGTGAACAAACTGCTATCCTTGCTAACCAAGCAGCTATGAACAAATAAATTGAAGCTCTAACTAAGGAGTTTCAAGGCTTCACCTTGGCTCATAAGCAACAACAAGTGGCTGCAATCAAATTTGACTTATGTGGTGAAGAACATCCCAACGGTGAATGTGTTCCGGAAGGATCAAGTGAAGAAGCTAACTTCATGGGAGGTTATCAAAGGCAGAATCAATACTACAATTCAGGCATTAATAAGCATCCAAATCTAAGCTACTCAAACAACAATGCTTTGAACTCTCAGATGCTCACTCCTCCTCAACAACAACAAAGAAAGCCATCAGCTCTTGAGGAAACTATGATGAATTTCATGAAGATGACTCAAGGAAACTTTGAAGAGATGAAAAAGAGTCAAGAAGCTGAAAGAAAGAACAATGAAGCTTCTAGGAAGATGCTTGAAACTCAACTGGGGCAATTAGCTAAGCAGTTGGCTGAACAAAACAAAGGCGGATTCTCAGGTAACACTAAAGATAACCCTAAGAATGAGTCTTGTAATGCTATTGAATTGAGGAGCAAAAAGGTTTTGACACCTTTAGTTCCAAAAGCTCAAAAAAAGGTTGATGAAGTAGTTGAGGTGGAGGAGAATGATGTAGTTGAAAAAAATGATGAGGGTGTAGTTGAAAAAGAAAATGATCATGGAGTAGTTGAAAACGAAAGGAAGAAAAAAATAGAGGGAGAAAAAAGTGAGAAATTGATAGATGAAGATTCAATCTTGAGGAAGTCGAAGAGTCAAATTCTGAAAGATGGAGATAAACCACAAGTTATTCCATCATATGTGAAACTTCCATACCCTCACCTTTCAAAGAAGAAAGAAAAGGATGAAGGTCAATTCAAGAAGTTCATGCAACTCTTCTCACAACTTCAGGTGAATATTCCTTTCGGCGAAGCTCTTGATCAAATGCCGTTGTATGCTAAGTTCATGAAAGACTTGTTGACTAAAAGAAGGAAGCCTAAGGATGATGAGAACATAGCACTTTCTGAAAATTGTAGTGCTATTCTTCAAAAGAAGCTGCCACCTAAGTTGAAGGATCCTGGAGCTTTCACTATCCCTTGTTCCATTGGACCGGTAGACATTGGTAGAGCTTTATGTGACTTGGGAGCAAGTATCAATCTGATGCCTCTTTCAATGATGAAGAAGCTTAAGTGTGGGGAGCCAAAACCAACAAGAATGACCATTACTTTAGCTGATCGGTCAATCTCTTATCCTTTCGGTATACTTGAAGATGTGCTCGTCAAGGTTAATGACTTGGTATTTCCGGCAGATTTTGTGATCTTAGACATGGCTGAAGATGAAGAAATGCCACTTATTCTAGGAAGACCTTTCCTTGCAACTGGCCGTGCTTTGATTGACATTGAGAAAGGAGAGCTAATGTTGAGATTCCATAAGGAGCAAGTAGTGTTTAATATATTTGAGGCCATGAAGCACAAAGATGAAAATCCCAAGTGTTATCGGATTGACATTGTTGAAGAAATAGTTAAAGATGACTCTTGTGAACATCAACCAACACACCCTCTTGAACGTGCAATTGTGAATTCTATAGCAAAAGGTGAAGATGATGAAGATCTTGAAGTAAGTGATTGTGTGAAGCAACTAGCAGCAAGCAAGCAAGAGTTGGGTCCGGTAAAAATAGAAGAATTAATGGGTAAGCACTCTATGGATGCTCCTATTTTGAGTGGAGAAGGAGAGAAAAATCCAGAATTAAAAGAACTCCCTTCTCACTTGAAATATGTTTTTCTCACTAAGGATGCCTCTAAACCAGTAATCATCAGCAATACCTTGACACCTTTGGAAGAAGAAAAATTAATGAGGGTGTTAAGAGACAATCAAGGAGCTTTGGGGTGGAACATTTCTGATTTGAAGGGTATTAGTCCAGCTTATTGCATGCATAAAATACACATGGAGGCTGAATACAAACCGGTGGTTCAACCTTAAAGGAGACTTAACCCAACAATGAAGGAAGTGGTAAAGAAATAGGTGCTGAAGTTACTAGATGCAGGTATGATCTACCCTATCTCAGATAGCTCATGGGTAAGTCCAGTTCATGTGGTACCCAAGAAAGGAGGAATGACGGTGGTAGAAAATGAAAAAAATGAATTGATACCTACCCGCACCGTCACTGGTTGGAGAATGTGTATAGACTACCGGAGGTTGAATACCGCAACAAGAAAGGACCACTTTCCATTACCATTCATGGATCAAATGATTGAGAGATTGGCTGGCCAAGCCTTCTATTGCTTCTTGGATGGGTATTCAGGGTATAATCAAATTGCAGTAGCTCCGGAGGATCAAGAAAAGACTGCCTTCACTTGTCCATTTGGAGTGTTTGCTTATCGAAGGATGCCCTTTGGGCTGTGTAATGCGCCGGCAACCTTTCAAAGGTGCATGCTTTCCATCTTCTCTGATATGATAGACAAGAACATTGAGGTATTTATGGACGACTTTTCTGTTTTTGGTAAGTCCTTTGATCAATGCTTGTTCCATTTAAATGTTGTACTTAGAAGATGCACCGAAACTAACCTTGTTTTGAATTCGGAAAAATGTCATTTTATGGTAACTGAAGGTATAGTTTTGGGACATAAAATAAGTGCTAAAGGCATTGAGGTGGACCAAGCCAAGATAGAGGTTATAGAGAAACTTCCTCCACCCGTCAACGTTAAAGGAGTGAGGAGTTTCTTGGGGCATGCCGGTTTCTATCGGCGGTTCATAAAAGACTTTTCTAAAATTTCCAAACCCCTCTGTAACCTCTTGGTCAAAGAAAACGAGTTTAATTTTGATTTTGAATGTCTAAATGCTTTTTCTTTGATTAAAAACAAGTTGGTAACTGCACCAATAATCATTGCACCCGATTGGGATTTACCTTTTGAACTTATGTGTGATGCAAGTGATTATGCTGTTGGTGCAGTCCTAGGCCAACGCAAGAACAAATTTTTTCATGCAATTTACTATGCAAGCAAGGTTTTAAATGAAAATCAAGTTAACTATTCCACAACTGAAAAGGAATTGCTTGCGGTAATCTTTGCATTGGAAAAATTTCGTTCTTATCTAATAGGCTCCAAAGGCATTGTTTTTACAGATCATGCAGCTCTCAAATATCTCTTAACTAAAGGGGATTCAAAGCCTCGACTGTTGAGGTGGATCCTATTATTGCAAGAATTTGATCTTGAAATTCGTGACAAGAAGGGAGTCGAGAACGTGGTAGCTGACCACCTCTCAAGGCTGGAAAATGATGAGGTAACAAAGAAGGAGAAGGCCATCAAGGCCGAGTTCCCTGATGAACAGCTGTTTGCTATTGGAGAAAGACCTTGGTTTGCTGACATGGCAAACTTTAAGGTCGGCAACATAGTTCCTGATGATCTGACCTACCCTCAGAGGAAAAAGTTCTTCAAAGATGCAAACCACTACTTGTGGGATGACCCATATCTGTTTAAGGTAGGTACTGACGGTTTGATTAAACGTTGTGTTGCAGGTGAGGAAGCACATAGTATCATGTGGCACTGCCATAGCTCAGCTTATGGAGGCCACCACAGTGGAGAAAGAACAGCTGCAAAAATTTTGCAAAGTGGATTCTGGTGGCCCACTCTTTTCAAAGATTGCCACGACTTTGTCACAAGATGTGACAAATGCCAAAGGACAGGTAACATATCAAAGAGGAATGAAATGCCCCTAAAAGGAATCATTGAAGTTGAACCATTTGATTGTTGGGGTATTGATTTTATGGGACCATTCCCTTCCTCTTACTCTTATCTCCATATTCTAGTCTGTGTTGATTATGTCACAAAGTGGGTTGAAGCGATACCATGTGTTGCTAATGATGCCAAAACGGTTGTCAACTTCCTTCAAAAGAATATTTTCACTAGGTTTGGAACCCCTAGAGTATTGATCAGTGATGGGGGGAAGCATTTTTGCAATAATTTTCTTGAAAATGTGCTCAAAAAGTATAACATTAAGCACAAAGTTGCAACTCCCAATCACCCACAAACTAGTGGTCAAGCAGAGGTTTCAAACCGACAGCTGAAACAGATTCTGGAGAAGACAGTTGCATCAAATAGAAAAGATTGGTCTAGGAAATTAGATGACGCACTGTGGGCATATAGGATAGCCTTTAAGACCCATCTTGGGTTCTCACCCTATCAGTTAGTCTATGGGAAGGCATGTCATCTTCCAGTCGAGCTAGAACATAAAGCTTATTGGGCCATTAAGGCCTTAAATTTTGATCAAGTAGCCGCTGGTAAGAAAAGAATTTTGAAACTTAATGAACTTGAGGAGATGAGGCTTAGAGCGTATGAAAATGCGCTCATCTATAAAGCCAGCACAAAAAGGTATCATGACAAAAACTTAGTGCCTAGGGATATTAACTATGGACAACTAGTTTTGTTGTATAATTCCAGGTTGAAGCTATTTCCTGGGAAGCTCAAGTCAAAATGGTCTGGACCATTCTTGGTCAAAAGTGTGTCACCATATGGAGCTGTTGAACTAGTGACACCTGAAGGAGATCGAAGTTTCAAAGTAAATGGACAAAGAGTTAAACCATACCTAGGTGGCGACCTACCAAAAGGAAGGGTGGCACTCATTCTGAAGGACCTCTGAGAGTCCTTAGCAGTCAAGCTAGTGACGATAAAGAAGCGCTAAGTGGGAGGCAACCCACTACATTTACTTTGTTTTCAATTTATTTTCTTTATTTTCTTTTTAATGTCAAAGTCCATCGAACCTATCTCCCTATTGTAATTGCTCCTGCACTTGTTTATTATTAATGAATTTGTTTTGTTTCATGTGACCTATTCCAGTTTAGTAACAGTTGTTTGATGAAACGGTATTCCAAAAGTTCTAAAGGAGGGGTGACCTGATTCAAAGGCGAAGTGTACGGCGTTGCTAGGTAGTCACATACTCCCAGAAATCTCAGCCATAAGGTTCATTGCCAAATTTGTTTTTCAATTTACTTATATTTAGATTAGTTTTCCATGCAACTACATTTCTAGAACTTGCATTGTTTCTCTATTATTGATTGGTCTTTGTCATATACACACTGAGGCAAAAGTGCTTGGTCCTGTGAGCCTTTTTGAAGCCTACCCTGATTTTAATTGTTATATATTATCCATTTCTTAGCCAATTTGAGCCGGTAGGATTAGAACTTTTTGTTCGGTGACAAACTACATTACAAGCCTAGAGACCTTTAGGACTTGTCCCTTAATGTATTTTCTGAGTTAAGGCATTGTAGGATGTTGCTAAAGATTAAGTTTGGGGTTGCTATTGGAATTTGCAACCAATTAAGTTTGGGGTGGGGGTACTAGAGAATAAGAGAACAAAAATGAAAGAAAAAGAAATTGTCATGCAAAATACACACAAAAATGGTGTATGAAAAAAAAATATATATATATATATGATGAAAATGAAATGATGAAAAGAAAGGGACAAAACACATTGAAAATCCGAGTAACTTCAAACTCGATTGTCCCTACTGTTGAAAACATTCTCTAGTACCTTTGCATTGATTGTTATTCCACAAGGTGAATGAAGGAAGGATTGAATTTTGTACTTTAACTTTCGTAGGAATGCCTAACTCAAATTTTGTGTAGCCTACTTATCCAAATATATCCCACCTTTTACCTAAGCCCCGTTATAACCCTGAAGACCTCAAAAGTGTGTAATGATATTGACTTTGATTGATATTTAGAAACTTTTCAAGCGTATGGTAATATGTAGACCTGCATGTCGACTGGTAGAACCCTATTTCATATTGATGCGTGGAGTTGTGAATTGGTGGATGCGAACAAGTCAAACTAGCTCATTTTTAGCTAGAAGGAGAATGAACTTTTGGGTACTATCGTTTTGTCAGGTAACTGTTATTTTACTGTCGTTTGTCACTGTTGCAAGCAAATTCCTTCAGGACAAGGAATGGTTTAAGTTTGGGGTTGTGATGACATGCTGTCATTACGTAATTTTTAGGACTTATTTCGACATTTTGATAGAGTTCTAAGCAACATTAAGTGTCCAGGAGCAGTTAAAAGCATCAAATATGGAAGAACTGGAAGAAGCCAATCGTACTGCGATTTGCTAATCGCAATACGATTTCTTGAAGTCAGAGAGCATGTTTTTTGAAGAGTTGGATCGCAATACGATCCATACCATCGTGATACGATTTCAAGAAGGGCTTTAAAGGAAATTAGGGTTCAAAGATGCAATCGTGGTACGATTTTACCATCGTGGTACGATTGGGTGCGATCCAGAAGTTGCCTATTTAAGCTCAGCTCACTCTCAAACATAATGATTACGTTTTTGGAGAGCTAAAGTGCAATTTTAACACCCAGAAGGCTGCAGCGGAGAGGATTTCATCATCTCTAACCCAGTTTATGTATGTTTTAATTCTTTCATTGATTATGCTATTTGTAAACTCAATTATGAGTAGCTAAATCTCTTAGAGATTAGGTCGGAGATGAACCTATGTAACCCTAATTGATCATATGTTGCTGTGAAACTCTATTGTTTATTAATGAATTTCTAGTCTTTATTCAATTCAATTGTTCTTAATGCTTTTTATATCCTGATCAAATATAAACATGATTTTGTGAGATCGAATGACTACTGACCATAGCTTTCGACTTAGACCTAATTGAATTGTTCTGATAAACATGGTTAGTCTAGGAATAGATAATCGTTTGTTAGTGATATTAGGTTAACGTTCATAAAACCTTCAAGGATTATTAGACCACCTAAGGAATTAGGGGCTGTAGTTTAAGAAGAGGGTCCTAACTCAAGGGATTGATTAGGGCTAATTTGTTAACTATCGTGAAACTAGAAAATCATTAGTAATAATAGGTGCAGTAACCAATTAGGGGAAACATAGAGGATTCGAAGACCTGATCTCATCTCTCTCCATATTTTCTTAATCAAATCTCATTCTTTTATTTGATTTCATAAAATCAAACCAAATCTACTGCCTAGTGGCAAAACAAAATAAACTTTTAAACATCCTAATTTTATAACGCAATTGAATTATTGAAGTTAAAAACAGTCCTCGTGGGATCGATATTTTTACTACTTCGATAGTTATTGGTACACTTGCCAATCTTCTATCACCCCCCTGAAAATCCAATCCCTTTGCCATTGTTTCTGTAAATGCTGTAAATCATTGAAGCCACTCTGCTTCTGTCAATGTCAGACATGATAAAATCCTCAAGAGCAATTTCATGGTTGCTTAAAGGTTTTTCATTACACTTTTCTTGTAGCTTCTGACATAAGAACCTGATCTTATCTTCATAAGTTCTACAAATAAAGTCAAAGCCTCTAAGTCCTTCTTTAGAAGCCTTCAGATCCAATAGAGTTGATTTTTGTTGTTTCACCAAATCAACATATTTTTATTTTAAATCCTTCAACTCATTGGTTCTTACTTCAAAAGTGTAAGAAGTTCTTTAAGTGACTCAACAAGTTCATCTCTGGGAATGTTAGAATATACCTCGTTTTCACCTTCAGATTCTGATTCTGATCCAGCTTCTGAAGTTGTTGTAGCTACTAATCCAACAGCTATCTTCGCACCTTCATCAGCTTCCTCTTTATCAGATCCAGATTCACTTCCTAAATCATCCCAGGTTGCCATTAAACTCTGCTTAATCTGCTTCTTGAATTTGCTTGGTTTGAAAGTTGACTTCTTTGACTTGTCCTTTTACTTTTCCTTCTGAAGATCAGGGCAATCAGCAATGAAATGTCCAGGCTTCTTACAGTTGAAGCATCCCTTCTGATCTTCTCTCTTTGAGCTTCTGGAGTTACTCCTTCTGGTCAGACACTTTTTGTTCTTCTTGGCCAGATACTGAAGTATGTTGGAGAGCATAGCCATCTCAGCAGCATCTTCTTCAGAGTCTGAACCAGATGGTTCTTCATCTTCAGATTCAACTACTTTGAGAGCTTTTGATGACTTGCCTTTGGATGGAAGAGCTATTGATTTACTCTTCTTAGTAGACTCATGTTCGATAAGACTTAACTCATGAACTTTGAGAGAACTAACAAGATCTTCGACACTTAAAGTGTTTAAATCTTTAGCTTCCTCAATGGCAGTCACCTTTGGTCTCCATCTAGCAGGTAAAATTCTAAGTATCTTGCTCACATGATCAGAAGCAACATAACTCTTCTTCAGTATTTGTAGTCCAGAGACTAAGGTTTGAAACCTTGAGTACATCTCCTTAATAGTTTCATCATCCTTCATCTTGAACAACTCATACTAATGTACAAGCATGAGAGCCTTTGCTTCTTTGACCTTCTTGCTGCCTTCATAGTTTGAATAGAGAGAAGCAAACATAGCTTTAGCAGTGGACTTGTCACTCATCTTCATATACTCTGCTTTAGGAATAGCAGTGACAAGTGCTCCTCTGATAATATGATGCTTCTTGTAGAGTTTCTTCAACTCAGGAGTATGTTTCTTTCTATCAACAGCAGCTCCTTCTTCATCAAGAACCAAGTCACCAACACCTTCTTCAAGTATATCCCATAGTTCTTCATCTAAACTCATGATATAACTGTAGAAGTTGGTTTTCCACCAAGAAAATTCTTCAGCGTCTCCATTGAACTTAGGAATCTTTCCTACACAGGATTTCTTACTGTCACTATAATCATATGCGACAGTGTGATGACTAGTATGACCAGATCCACTAGGAGTAGGAATTTCACCAGACATGTTTTTCTCAGATCTTTTTCTGTTGCATTGTTAAGTGTTTAGATAACAGACCAAGGCTCTAGATACCAATTGAAGGTGAGAAAAACACAAGAAGGGGGGTTGAATTGTGTTTTGAAAAATTCTTCATTTCTCCTAAAAACTAAACACACTGGTCAGAAGCTAAGTGAGACAGCTTCTGAAGTGATAATCAGAATCTGAACGCATCGGATAAAAACAGAGAGAGAGAAGAAGAAAGACACAAAGCAATTATACTAGTTCCTTCCACAATCCGGAAGTAGTCTAGTCCCCCTTGCACTTCCAAGGAGATTTCACTAGAATGTAATATCTGATTACAATTGCTCAAGCACACAGCAAGAGACTTCCTTTGCTCAAGCACACTTCGCAAGAGTCTTCCTATGCTCAAGAACACAATCAAGAGACTTCTATGCTCAAGCACAACTGCAAGAGACTTCTAGACAAACAAAATTACACAGAAAATTGTTTGAGATTGAACACTTGATATACAATCAGAGGTGCTCACAATATAAATCAGATACAGACTCTAAGATAAGAACTTGAGAAACAAAAATTCTAAGTAACTTTGAAAGCAGAACAATTTTAGCAGAGGTTTGGCGCTTGTAAATTGTAGTAGAGTCGTATATGTTGCATTACCAAATCTCTAACTGTGAAAGAGACGTTGTGAAATTGCCAGCACATCAAAAGAGTCGTTGTTGAAGCTTGATCTTTCACCAATGATCTTTTGCCTGATTTGGTTGTTGTCCTATGAAGAACCAATTTGAAATCCATTCCCATTGTGAAGGAACATTTTTGTAGGCATAGCTGTTATTCTGGTGCTGTTTTCTTGTCTTGTAGCGTGGACACAAAACAGAGTAGTGGAGAAGGTGGTTGTACAGATCGTACATAGTACAATGTCAACGCTTTTTGAAGATAAGCTTCCAATGCCTTCAAATCTTCACCAAAATGACCGTTGCAAATTTCCACTAGACTTCTGTAGTGTTTTCGAATCCAATAGACAGCTTTTGAAGTGTTGATCCTTGAATCTTCAGCTTGTGGTGATAATCAGCTTCTGATGAGCTGCAACTTCTGATGAAGTCGCTTCTGAACTATCCGCTTCTGATGAACTTCAGCTTCTGATGACTTTCAGCTTCTAATGACTTTCAGCTTCTGATGATGTCATCATTCTTCAGGAGCACTTCCCTTCAGATGCACTCTTCAGATGCTTTCAAGCTTCCTTTTCTTGATTCCTTAGCTCTCTTTTTGTTCTTCATAACCTTTATATGATGTAAATTTTTAACTATGGTCATGTACACTTGAACAAATATTAGCTAGTCCAATTTACAATTTTTAATACCTTGTTATCATCAAAACTCTTTAAGGTTCATTGTTAAACACATTTTGTTCCAACAGTTAAGATGTTAAGATGTCAAGTTGTCGAGTTGTTAGGATGTTAAGATGTTAATATGTCAAGTTGTCGAGTTGTTAAGATGTCAAGTTGATGAGTTATTAATGAAGTGCTTTATGAATAATTATTGCTATGATGAATTATGCTTAATTGATGATTTATGTTATGTTGTTGTTAATTTGTGGTTGGATCCATGATTATGACGTTGTTTATGATTGATAAATATGAAAATATGTTATGTATAATTTATTATGTTTTTACAAAGATGTATGATGAATTGTAGATGTTTGAATACAATGAAATATGATGTAATTGATGATGTTTATGATGATAAATGACTTGATGTTGTTTATGTTGTTAAATGTAACTAATGAATGTATATGTTGTTAAATGTAATTAATGAATTATATGCTTAATATTGTTGTTTGTGAAATCTCATCCCTTCTGCTTGCAAATGTTGATCATCGTATGGGTAACTTGCAGCTAACCAAGATTAGTCGCTGTCGTGAGTAGACTCTCTCAGAAGTGTGTCCTAGGTGCTCTGATACGTAATGGGATGAGAGTTTTGTTCCTTACGTATTACTTTGAAAGTTTTTCATGAATTATTGTTGAACTAAGTATTTATGAGATTTTATGTTGAGGCCCTGGCGCCAAAGATTATTTAAGTTGTTGAACTATTCCGCTGCGAAGTTTAAAATAAATATGTTGTTGGATTTTGAAGGATAAATACTTATTTATTCAGTTTAATATTTTAAGAAAAGAATGTGACATTCGTTTATGTTGAATTACTCTGATTTTATTTAAGAAATTTTAATGTTGGGAAAACGGGGCGTTACACTAAGGCTCGTTATGATGTTAAATCATAAAGTTTACGTAGTTTTAAGAATAAATACACACATATGGGTGATTGGAGTTGACGTACTTGAAATTAAAATGGAATTCTGCAGGTACCGGTCGGTCACGACTCGTATAGAGTAACCTAAATTCACATGGAACAAGGTCTGATAGCACGGTTGTGTTGTCAACTCGTTCCGTGATTTTAGAGTAACGGCTGGGGCCTAGGTTCAGTATATTTTTATAAATATATATAGTGGAAAATCATCAACGTCAATGACCCGTGTGCTAATTTATGAAGTTTCCTTTAAAAGAAAAAAATTAACGAGCAAGCATTGGTATGATTAAGCAAAATATAGTATGCGAGAATACGAAGATACAAAGTAAGATGTGTAAGGAAGTTATGTCCGGGTGCAAGATGAGTATACCATGGGAATGCGTAAGAACGATTCATGGAAATAGTAAATATGTAGTAACAAAGATGTGCTCTATGAGTTAAGATTGCTCGAGAACAAGTGTAAGTATGGCATTG
This sequence comes from Medicago sativa, assembly GCF_051527215.1. Classification (NCBI taxonomy): domain Eukaryota; kingdom Viridiplantae; phylum Streptophyta; class Magnoliopsida; order Fabales; family Fabaceae; genus Medicago; species Medicago sativa. The sequence goes on along the minus strand of NC_140755.1, from coordinate 7,582,575 downwards.
ATATGTCAAGAGGTAAGTCTACCTTGAGATTTAATCTTAGAGAAAGGTTGCAGAGTTGATTGCAACATAGGAGGAAGTCTTGAGAAGAGTTCAAGAATATATTAATGAAATGATAGAAGGAGTGTGAAGTTTCACTCGTCTCAACGGATTAGAGTATTGGTTAAAGCCAACAGGTGGGAATCAGAGTAGCGCCACAGAAGTTAATCGGTAAAGTTGTTGACGGTAACCATGGAACATGGAATTTGGTAGTAAGAATCTTCGTGAAGAATGTTCGGTGTAGTAATACAGTTTTAGTGAGAAGCATTATGAGACGAGCGAGGAGTTCTCGATGTGATAAGTAAGTATTGATGCTTATGCAGTCAGTGATGATTAAGGTAAAAGTATAAACGATATATCTTCACCTAAGTAAGATAAGAAAGACTAGAGTCACCACAATGAAGTAATCAGGTTGCCTAATTGGTGAAGTCGAATGTGTAGAAGAGTTGTTGATTAGTTAGGAAGAGTACGTGCTATGATAAGGGAATACGATTCATGAGATATGCACGATGAAGTACATACCCTCTTATACCATACTTGTTAAGTGATAACGATACTAGCTAGAATAATGTTAATCCATGATTTATAACTATTAAAGTTAAGATTGGTATTAAGGAACTTGGGAACGATGTTTATTTTAAAAACATGATATTTTACATTGTTGAAATTGATGAGGTATGTCGTAAGCAAGTACGCTCACTTAAGACGTACAGACTTCAGGACCAACTTGTTATAGGCAAGTTTGGGGCGACTTGTAAAACCTTTTTCAAAATATAGAGACTCGTCCTGTGGTTCTGCAGTACCATTACAGACTCTGTTTTAAAATGATTTTGTTTTTAGTCATGTATCTACTCGTTCCAAGAACCTATGTACCAATGTTTAGAAATTACTTGAAGCAAAATGCTAGAACGAGTATCGTTATTAACTAACAAGGAATGGTACTTGGAAGTATGCAAATACTATAGAGATAAGGTTTTATGAAGAAACGACAATGACCGTGTTATACCAATAGCATACGGGATGCACGGATTTTTGATAAGAGTATTCAAGTGCAAGTGCAAATGGACTTAGTAGAAAGTTTTAAGAGCATACGATCCACAAAAACTGGTTAATAGAATGTCAGGTGAATCGGCGTAATTGATTTCGCCTCTCAAAGTCAAGTTATGTGAGTTACCCACGAATTCGGGTGCAAGGAGATTGTGAAGAGATCGAAAGGTTTCTTAAGACTCTGAAAAGAGATAAGCGATTTGTAGAATCATCAAGATAAGTAACAAAAGTAAGAGGCATGTGCCTCAAAAGTATAGTAAGAAAGATTATGTATGCATGATAAGATGTTTTAGATGCAAGTAAGCGCTGCAGGGCAAACCTCGATTCCAGTAGGACCCCATTTTAAAGGAAAATCCTGAGTGTTTTAGTTAATTGATAGGCCAAACCGCAAGTGCATGGTCTATCGAAGTAGTAGTAAAACAGAGTATCGTTCCGCTAGGGAGTTGTTCAATTTAACTAACTTTTAGAGAATGATTAGAGGAGAAGAAAGATTATAAAATAGGAGGTTCAGCTAGTTGAAAGTAAATAACAATAATAAAAAGAGCCTTGGGATCATTGGTTCGTCATAATAACAAGTCCTTCACTAGCCAAGACTTTAACTTCTAATTTCATGTTTTACACCTAATTTCTAAAGACCGGTTTCCCTTTAGCCCCTCACCTTTCTGACCAAGTCCAGTGAGAGTTTACCCCTAGCAACCAAGCCTATTTCGCTGACTTGATTACTAGAAGTAGCTTATAAGGATTGAAACTACACATGTCTCAAGAATTGCAAAGATTATTTCACTGCCTTTCCAATTCTTGTCTAAATTCACTTGTTCCAATATCAAAGCTCCGCTTTCGCATTATGAATTGATATTTTAGATGATTGATTAACAATTATCAAACCCTCCACTTTCGTTTCCACAGTTTGATAATGGTTAATTCATGTTAAAAAGGTAAATTTAGATTAGAAATTAAGGTTACATAAAATTAGGGTTAAAGCTTGGTTCGATTAGGATTATGTCATTAAACTTATCCAACAATCCCAAGACAAGAGAAGTCTACTCACTCATGTTCATCGTAGACATGGGGAAGAAGAGAGAAAGCATAAAATAAATTGCAAGAAAGTAAAGAAATAAAAGTAAGAACTTTATAAAGAAAACAATTGTCACTATTAAATTCCAAGAAATAAAGATGAATATTTGTGATGGGAGACTACTCTATTTATAGTTTACATTCGACTTAAAATCTAAGCAACTACATGGGCTATTTGGTAAAACTAAAACAGAGTAGCTTGGGCCCTAAGCAAAAGCAGCAAAAAGAGCTTCTGGGAGATCGCACGGCCTTGCCACATGTTGGCACGGGCCGCGCCAAGCTTCTGACTTGGGGGAATATATTTTTGTTCCTGAATCTTTCGTATTTTTGCTCGGAATCAGCTCCAGACTCCTTTCTTTTGCTCCAAGACTTAATCCATCCAATATTCATTCCTGAAATATAAAAATAGGCAATTGAAGTAAAATACCTCAAAAAGGAAACAATATTAAAATAAAATAAAACTAAATCTAAATAAAACGAAACTAAATAATGACTCATCATTAATGAAAAGGTTACTTATATGAATGGTTAATGCTAAGCGGATAAGTTATGGATCCGAGACAACCAATCCACATGTAGCAAAGGTATGTTTCAAACACGATGTTCTAAGATAATTATGTGATTTTAAGGAAGAGAGTAAGACTGAAGAGACTACATTCAATTTTATGCGGATTAAGAAAATGGATGAGTTACATGTTTTGATGAGGAAAGTATGCTTCGAACTCTTTGGAGTGGGTATGATCAGACTTTATATAACTGAAACTAAAGAAGGCAGGTCTTAGTCGCGGTTATTAGTAGATGATCTCTAAATTTCGAGGATAAAATTTCTTTAAGGGGAGTAGAGTGTAATATCCCGCTTGTTAGTATCGGAATATTACCAGTCGATTGTGCCAGAGGACGAAAGTTCATGGAAAGTATGTATAAGGGAGAAAGTTTAGTACGTGATGTCAGCTTAATACGAGTTAAGTATCAGTGTCGTATTAAACACATTTAAGGAAGGGCATATTGGTAATTGCATGCAAAAACGATATTTATATGGTTTTGACCCCAAAATATCTCACAATTCTTATCCTTTCTCTCTCTAAGCTTGAGGAAAGCAATTTTCTCTTCCCCTCTCTTCTCCACCGCCCATCTCCCTCTCAAATCCACTAGATCTCTCAAAGATCTTTAGGTTGGTGATGGATCTTGCAACATGGTCTTCTTCTTCTTCTTCTTCCTCAAGAAACACTTTGAAGCTTTGGATGATATCACTACTCTTCCTCACAAAGAGATTTTTCTAGAGATTAGGGTTTTGGCAAAGGAAGTTTTGAGTTGGAATAGAGATGAGAAAGCAAGGATCATGGTGCTTTAGTTTGCAAGAAAGAATATAAAGATTTAATGTTATGAGCAAAGAAAGTAAATTGATCAAGAGCTAGGGTTTTGGCTTGCTTGAGCTTGGGACTTGGAGCTGATACAAGAATCTTGTTTAGGTGAGTTCTATAGATAGTTACCCACCCTTTGGGACTATGTGTTTATCTTGTAAGGATACTATGAATTTTAGGGTTTTTAAGTATTAAGATTAGTTGCCCTTTTCTTGCCATGCTTGCTAAGCTTGTAAATACTTGCCATATAAATGTTTTACAGGTTTTCCATGACCACTAGAGTCATAATATACTTAGAGACACTTGGTTTTGAGGTTTTTGGGTCAAAAAAACCATTTTTGCAGGTGTTGGACTGTCACAACTCGCCACAGCGAGCGGGTAGCTCGATAGGCGAGCTAGACCACCAGAACTGGGGGTTTGCTCGCCCCCAACTCGCCACAGCAAGTATCTACTCGCCTCCCCCATGAATTAGCTCGCCTAGGCGAGCAGACTGTGTGGTCACGCTGTTATACCCTAATTTTGGACCTAAAAATACCAATTCAATTCTTCTTTTCTTGCATTATAAGTCATTTGAACTGTCTCTGATCAATTGCATCTTCCTCTGCATTTTATTTCAATGTTATTTGCAAAATTCATGAAAAAGGGCATTTTAGTCATTTCCTATGTCAAAATTTCTTTCAGTCTTTTAAAAATTTGTTTGAGTCTTTTCATTTGGTTAGAATAAGTCCTTATTTCAATTCTATGTCAAAATCCAGTTCAAAAATTGCATTTGAAGTCATTTTGAGTCAGTTTTGCCCCTAGGGGCATTTTGGTCTTTTCATGTGTCAAAACTCTGTTTAAACTCTTGAAATTGTCTCTGAGTCTTTTAATCTTGTTTGTATAAGTTCTTGCTTTAATTTCCTGTTAAAAATCCATTTTAAAATTGCATCTGAGTCATTTTTAGTCGTTTTAGCCCCAGGGGCATTTTGGTCATTTCACGCGAAATTTCGGCAGAGAGAGGTTACTTTAAAGTACCTCATTTAGGTAGTTGGTTCATTTTAGTCCGTTTTGTCAGTTTTAATCATTTCACTTGACGTTTAGTCAAATTACCAATTTTAGTCCAATTTTATTTTAGTTTTTTTTTAAGTCCTCAAAAGTTCCAAAAATTGCATTTAAGTCCTCTTTTCTAATTTCAAGTTTTATTCTTTAAGTTTTTTTTGTCTATTTCGATTTTTTTAGTCTTCTTAAGTTTTATTTGCAGTTTAGTCCTTTAGTGTCTTTGCAGTTTGGTCCCCAAGAGTTTTAAAATTGCACAAAGGTCCTCAAAGCCAATTTCCAGCCAAATAAGAGTTAGTTACGGTCCAGTACAGGCGTCCAAGGCTCATTGGATCAGAATTTACAAGCTGGCCTATAAATACTAGCCAACTCATCACATGTGTAAGAGGATACCATTCATTCTGTTACAACTCAGCACAAACACATTTTCACTTTCTCTCTCCCAAACTTTTCGATCAAAACTCCCAAGAAACCCAGAAAAGCTCAAGAACAATGATGAACAAGTTCATCATCTTCAAACCCTAACTGTCCAGAATATCAAATTCGTGCCAAACCAGAACAAAATCCACACCAAATCACCACAATTTCTCATCAATTTCGTCACACAAGCCTCAATCCAATAATCACGCAACAAAAATCATTTCGAATTGGATTCTTTTTCGAAGTTCTCAGAGGTTCTTCGCAAGAACCTTCATCATCGAACTAGTCCCTGCAATTCCAGTGCAAATCCAGTGGATTCACACGATCACAGGGACGAAGAGAGTGAGAAGAAGAAGGATCAGAAATTTTCTCAAAGATTTTCGTTCGAATCTCCACTAAATCCAGGTATATTCAAAAGAATCTTCTCGTCTGCACTTTAGATCATCATCGAAGACTCAAGATTAAAAATAAACGGTGAATCGAAGTGAAAATTTCGAAGAAATTCAAAGAAAATTCGAAACGAAACCCTAAATTGAAAAAGTCATGAAGATTCACCGTTTGTTTTTCAAATACGAGTTCAATTTCGTAATCAGAGAAGAGAATAGAGTACGTTAGGGTTTCGTTTCATGAAAGTTGAAAACATAGAACCGAATGATTCAATCCTAGATCTACTCCGATCTAAGCTCGTTTTCAAGAAAACGTTTTCAAAATCATAAAGAGGAGAGAAAGAGCTTTAAGAAAATGTATTTAGTTCTCAGATCGGAGAAGGTTGAAGCTCCGACGCGGCGGCGCCACCATGGGCCACCACGTCGGAGGAGGAAGGTCTCGTCGGAGAAGAGAGAGTCATTTGCAGACTCTCTCTCTCTAGTTTTTGTCTTAGAGAGAGAAGTGGAGAAGGGAAATGGGGGATGGACCGGTTCAAGGCCTTATATAGGCCAACGAACCGGTTCACCCATGGTTCAACCCATGGTTCCACCCTGACCCGTCCTTAGGCCCAATTCCCTGCCTGTCTACTTGTTTTGCTATACGTCCCCCCATTCCTGCATGTTTTGGCCATTTCCTTGCTATTCACACCCCCTGTGATACCAAAAATTTTGATAAAAATTCCAAAAATCCTCTAATGTTTTCTTGATATTTTTGTTGATTCTTGGTGACTTTTACCTGTTAATATTGGCTAGAGAAATATTGGTGAAGATGTTGATTTCTTGATTAGTTTAGTACTTTTAATTTTGTTAAAATCTTGTTAAAACTTCCAAAAATTGTGTGAAAATTCTTGTGATTGTTATTGACACTTGAGACTTGTTTCTTGTGATATTTTTGCATGTTGGAGGCTGTTAAAAAAATATATGTGATATTCCTCATTAGTATCTTCACTTGTTTGGTTAGATCTTGTGGATTTTTACTATGTTCTTGATTCTAATGCTTTGATATATGATGGTGCTATTTGGTGTGTGATTCCATGATATATATGTCCCTGAATTTGTGGTTATTTTACTGTTTGATGTGTTGATTTGTGGTTTACTTGTGTTACAAGTTATATAAATAGTTCTATGTGGGATTAAAGTGTAAAATAGACCTAAAAATGCATCATAATGGTATAGATTGATACTTTCCCCTAATCCTCATTGTCACAATTGAATTAAAACTTATGAAGATTTGTTGAAATGGGAGGATTAGGAGTCATGTATTGGCTTTGCTCTTATGATTAAATTTTAGGTATATTTTACCTTTGTTTTTAGTGTATTTTGTAGTTTCCTCTTTGTGATGTTCACTTGATTATATTTTTTACCACATTACACCTTGGGCTACTAACCATTTCATCTCATGTTTCATACTCCATAAAGCATCCCATATTTCATCCCTTGCTTCACTTCATCTTCTTACCCCTTAGAAATATGCCAAGAATTAGAATGTAATAATTAGGACTTTTTGTACTTTACTTTCATGCAATTTTAATTTCTTGCAAGACCATAGAATGTAAACTAGGGCATGATGTAATAAGGACAATGGACTCTAATGATGTACACCGACACAAGCACCGACACATGCACACACTTCACTTTGGATATATAGCTAGAATATGCATGTTTAGATGTATGTTTAGGATTGTATGTTTAGATGAATGTTTAGGCTTTATACTTAGAAAAAACCAATTTTCCAAAAAAAATGTGAACAACATCACTCAAGCCATTTTCTAAATAAACCTTGGGATCAAAATCCCATTGTAATTTTTCCTTTTCTTTTCCTTAATCAAAACCTTAATGAACTTTAATCATACTTAGACCATATTTTGCAAATGACTAATTCAACCTCACAATTTCATAATCTCATGCCCTTGAGGCCTCTCTCTTATTCTTCAAATTCCAATTTTCAAACTTAAAATCAACCAACAAAAACAAAAACATTTTCGGAAGAGAACTACGGTGGATTTGATCCCTTAAACGGGTACGTAGGCAAGGAACAAAATTCCTTCAATTCAAATAAAATAAAATTCAAACATTCTTCTCCCTCCAATTCTTCACTTAGAATACTCTTAGGCTTAATAAATACTTTCAAATAGCATTTAAAAATAAAGCGCGCGCGTAGAAATTAAAGACGGTTCCTATAGGATACTATAGTCGTTATGGGTGCCTAACACCTTCCCATAGCGAAAACAACTCCCGGACCTCGATTCTCAAAGGGTTTTGCTTACTTTTTCCCTTCCCAAGAAAAAATGAGATATCACCGGTTAAAAAGGTTCAAACGTAATCAATGTTTGACACCCGAAAAACCAAGATAAAACACACGCACGGTTTGCTCGCTTCAGGCAGCTTTAGCATCTTTCGGTCGGATTTCTTTGTACAATCTTTTTATGAAAGTAAACCCCTCAAACCAAGGTCCTATTTGATAATCTTTTGCAAGGTTTTCTTGTGAATGAAGCAAGTATTTAGCATAGATAGCAAAGCATGGCAATCGAGAGATGTTACGCTAAGAATCGGGTAGCAAGTTAATCATTAAGCAAGGGAATGAATATAGAGCCTCGACATAGCTTGTCGAGAACTAGATAGTTAAGCATGAATTTATTTATGCTAAGATGTGAACGATTAGATATCTATTCACATAGAAAGTTAAGCAAGCATATAGTTTACCTCTAGAAGGATCGATTAAGGATCCGAGGTAAAAGAGATAGCATGTATAGATTTAATTTTCATGCATGCATAAGACCAAGACTTTTTAAGATGAAAGTGCCATGTCTCTTGTTATCCACACTAGGTTGGATACAAGGGGTTCTCCGAGGGGAACGGTTAAGCCGCAATGGAGCCGCATGTCACTAAGTAATCAAAGTGAAGGTGTCGTTTCTTTTGTATTCCTTCCAAGGTTGGATATAAAAGGTTCTCCAAGGGGAATGGGGTAAGCCGTAAGGGACCCGAACGTCACTAAGGGAGTCTGGTGTGCCTTAGCTAGGTTTTTTCCACCGGTAGTAAGGGATTAACTTCCGGGGTTACTCCACTTGGAATTAATCCGTAAAATGAACTCAGATAATTGTTTGTTTGTTCGTTCAACGCTAACCTAATGAATGAATCTGACTATGCATATTGATTAGACATTCATATGTTATGTCATAGAGCCTTGATGTAGATCCTTAAGAATTAGTATGATAGCAAGAAGGATATGTTGTTAGACACAATGTATTTATACAATAGAGCAAGTAGAGAAGGTTATGCCGATGACGATCTTAGGTTTCCCCTAATCGTCCGGTTTAGATTCCTGTCATGATTATAGTATGAGTAAGCCTCGATGCGTAGAGCGTATCTTGGCATTGCGGTCTTAGTTTCCCCTTTAACCGCCATGACACGTATAGTAATAGCAAAGCCTATAACAAGGTAAGAAGTACCTATGACGGGTCTAGTATGCACGACCGTCTAGGAAAGCATGACCACACACGTATAATCAACCGGCAGGTTGTATTGTAGACACGTGGTGACCGTAGGTTTCCCCCGAGGTTACTTATAGCCTAGGATTAGGTAGAACTCACTGAGACATTATGTCTCATCCCAATCCTTATTTGTTTCAGATAAATGGGTTGGTTTAGCAAGCTAGTAGCCGAATGGGTGTTTCAGCAAGTGTTCGTTCGTACCCGCTGCAGGATGATATGGATATTCGAGGACGCATTTACTATGCTTTAGAAAATTTGAGTTGTATTATCATTGTATGAACGCATATTGTTGTATAAGATATTCATTCAAAGTTTTATTGTTGTAAATTTTAATGTATCCAGTACTAAACCTAACGCACATGCTAAACTTTCTAGATATGTTTAGTGTGGGTGTTACATTATCCGTCGTAAATATACCAAATCATATCTTATTTTTTTAGATGGAAAGAGTGAAAAATATGGTTCAAACTTTAAAGTTTGTTTATGTTTTGATTCTATTTATTTCCATATTTCTTGTCATAATTGTGTGTGATTCTATTTATTTACCCGTTTCTCGTCCTTGTATAACAGACAAAGATTGTCCACAAGTGAAAAATTATATTGCTAGGTGTCGTAATGGCTACTGCCAACAAAGCCTACTGAGATGAATGAGTTCTTGCTCTAGCAAAAGAATTGTAGATTATACTTCATGCTAGAAATATTCGAGGAGCTGTCAATTAGTTTTTGTGATTGCACCAAATAATTGTATTTTCTTTTTTCTTTTGCACATTTCATCGAAATTGAAGTTATGATTTTGTAATCTAAGATGTTGGCAATGAAGTTATGATTTTGTACTCTAAGATATTGGAAATGAAATAAAAAAAAAAAGGCGGAAAATTGTTGTTTTATTTATAGTGTATGCTTATATCGTAAATTTACGGTATCGCCATAGCTTGGATTTTAGACATATCACACATTTTTCCCAACTCGACCACCCAAAAGAATTACTTTAGTAGTTAATTAATTAATATGAAAATTAATTTTTTTCTTTCTCTTTTTTCAAAATATATATTCTTCTGATAAGTTCTACTATTCTCTTTTCCTTTGTCATTGCTTTGATGTTGTTTTTGGTTTATGGTATTGTTGGGGACTTCGGTATTGTAAAGGTGGAGTTTTTACCGTGATTCACACAGATGAAAGAAAATGGAGTAGTGGTGTGTTTCAGCTATGACTTATTGGTTCATTTATTCTTTTTTTGTATAAACCCTAAACAAACCTCCTAGTACACACTATCATGCGAACGAATGGGTCTGAACGGTTGAGTTTTGAAAAGAAAAAAAAAATTATTATTGCATCAAAACAAACAGAGTTACATATTTGATCACAATAAATATTTAGAATTTTCTTTTTAATTTCTATAAAATAAAATCACATTTTTATGTTCTCGTAACATTTTTCTATGTTCTCGTAACATTTTTGTTTAGCATTTTTAGAGACAAAATGTTGATGGAAAATTTACATTAAAAATGATGATGAAAAATTTTACAAGGACTAAATATGCAGTTTTATTTTATAAGAAATAAAAACGAAATTCTGAATATTTATAACAACCCAAAACATATTTAACCCAAACAAATATAATGAAAAGGATTAAAAAGAGAAAGAGGGGATACATAACATAACAGTCAAGGAGAGGCTCTCTTACTCAATTTTGAAAATTAAAATGAAAATGAGATCTAGGTCATGTTGAGCCTCTCTTTGTGAATTTGTGAGGAATTTTATATTTTCCGTCACTAATTCTCCCTAATTTTGCTTTTCATAGTAGTGAAAATCATAACTTCAAGGTCCATGAAATTTGAAAAAAAAAATACAATTATTTGCTGCATGCACAAAAACTAATTGACAACTCCTCGAATATTCTAGCATAAAAAAAATTGCAATTCTTTTTCTAGAGCAAGAACTCCTTCATCTCAGTCTGCTCCCTGTGCAGTAGCCTTTACGACACCTACCAATATAATTTTTCCCACTTGGACAATCTTTATCTGTTGTACAAGTATGAGTAATTGGAAAATATGTAGAACCACATATTATTATGAAAAGAAATATGGAAATAAGTAGAATCAGAATATAAACGAACTTCCGAGTTTCAACCATATTTTTTTTTCTCTCTTTACATCTAAAAAATAGGATATGATTTGATATATTTATAGTGTATAAAGTTTTTACTCTCATACAAGTAATTACATAGTTTAAGCATTTTTAAAATTTTAAAACCCTTCATAATATTAAAATACTTACTAAATACCTCTTGAGTATTTCAACGTGTTGTGTTTGTCATTTTCATAATTAGAAAAAAGTTTAACTAGTAAACTTGATAAGCATAAGAATTAAATATTATTTAACTTGCTTTTCGCTATAATTTTTCCTCTAAAAAAAGTTCATTTCATTTTTATCATTTAGTGACAATAAAGAGAAAAAATATATTTTGTACCATGGTAAAATTATCTAAGGATATAATTCACCATTGGGATGAGAACCTATTTATACACAAGTAGAATGTATGTAGGATCAATTTACAGTTTTATTTAATCATTGGATCATAATGAATGTTAGACATTTACTAAAACTGTGTGTCTAAATTAAATAGCATTACAAAAGTTCTTTTATACATGTGATTACATAATTAATCTTAGAACAAGTGTTTGAGTCTGCTGCAATAACTTGATCATGATGATGATGATGATGAACATGATGAAACGTGGACATAAATTTTAAATCGTGTGTGGAACACACTGACCTTTATGTTTGATTTGTCTCAATAAGTCAAGCCAACCGAATGCAAAAAGGTATACCGGCAAATCTCCTTCAAAATACTTTGGAATATTCCTTGACATTTCGCACGTTCACACCAAATATATCGATCAATGATAGTTTATTTACAGAATAAAGATATGTTAATTTCTCTCATGCACTTGATAAAAGAAAGATTTATTTAGTATTACTTTTAGCAGATCTTTGATTCACAAGAATGTGATGTTCTATATATTTTTTGAATGAATTTCTGCCTCCAAAGTGTCTCTATTTATAGAGAAACTTATGTCCTTTTCGTGAAGAGAAACAACTGTTTAGAAGAGTTTGTTCATGAATGGTTACAATACTTGAATTATCAAGCATTACACCCTTTTGCTAAAAGGTCTCTTTTAACCATTGCAACTTTTCAAATTTATATTTTAGAAATTACTCTCACAATTAAATAGAATTAATCTCACAATTAAATAGAATTAATTACAAAAGGAATATGATATGCTAAGAAGCTTCTATAGAACCTAGAGAGAAACCCAACAAATTTGCAATCAAATGCTCCCATCTTTGAGAAATAGAGCATATGTAAATAGTTGGCTTGCTTGGATTAATAATTTTTTCATGATGCTTAAGCATATATGTCAAACAAATTCTTAAGAATATTCATACTAGCAAGAGTGCCTTTACGGAAAATCATTAAGGAACCTTTACGATCTCTTAATTTTGTAATTAATTATATTAATTATGTAATCCCATGTATAAAAGAACTTATGTGATGCTATTTTTTATTTTTTTACCACAGAACTTATGTGATGCTATTCAGACACATTGTGTATGATCCAATGATTAAATCGAAAAATAAATTGATCACACTTACATTCAATTCAGGGCCGGCCCATAGCGCGTCGAGGCTGGGCGACGACACCGGGCCTCCAATTTTTTGGGGCCCAAACTTATTTTTTTTTATATGTAAGGCACGAAAATAGTGGTTATATATCTATTAAAACAAAATTATTTTAGTGTGTACAGCTTGCTTCAGTGGCGTGGCCACTTTTTGTTGAGTGTGAGGTCATGTGTTCAGTTCAAGACCCACCAAAGTGTGTGTAATTTCTAATTTTTTTTTTTAAATGACTTATTTGTTTTTTTGGGGCCCATAATTTAATTTTTTTTGCATCCCTTGTAAAATTAAAACTGGGCCTATGAATTTGTTAAGATGGCCCTGATTCCATTTGTGCATAAATTTTTTCTCATTTCAATGGTACATGAAAATTGTTGTTGACACATTTGATTTGGCTAAGAAACACGAGTAATTTACCCAAATGCCCCTCGGCAGTTAACTGCCGAAGTTTACTGGATCCGGCTGCAGTTAACTGATGAGGAAAACCTCGGTAGTTAACTGCCGAAGTTTTGTTATAAGAACAAAACTGGTATAGGAGTTTCCAAAACTCCATTGTTACGTTTTTGAGAAATAGAGGTGCGATTTTCACCAAGCTTAAGTCATTCCAAGCCAATTTCAAGCACAAAAACAAGTAAGTTTTTTGAATCCTATTGCATTGCTGTTTTGTTGTTGAATTGTTCAAGGGCGGAGCCAAGTGTTGTTAAAAAGGGGCGACCGCCACCCTTGTAAACCTGGGATTATACTACCCCCTACTATATGTTTATATGGTTCGCCACCCCACTTTATCTAATAAATACAATTTTCATCATATATAATAAACTAAGAGTAATGATATTTTGACATTCATTTGATGACAACTTTGTTGACAACCTTGTTTTTCTCATTTCTTATTGGTCAAAAACAATGGAGAGAGAAAAAGGAAGAGAGAGGATAGCAACATCATGTGAGTATGAGAGAGAAAGTTGTCTAAAAGTTGTCAAAAAGTGGTTGTCAAAATATCATTTCTCATAAACTAATAATCTATTTTCTTTAATTTAATACTAATATTTTGTTAACTTGAATCCTACTACGTATCAATATTACACATTAAACAACTTGTTAAATTGTCCATTCCAATTCCCGGGAGAGGATCCACTGCGGTGGAAATTTTCTCCTGTTTTCTCCTGTGAAATAATCTTAGCCGTCCATTCCTTTTAATGACATCTTAATTAATCTTAGCCCTTCATTCATTTTTTTTTGACAAGTCCATTCATTCACTTCCTTTCATTTCTTCCTTCGTTCCTCCCAAACCCGGCGCTCTCATTCCTCCCAAACCCACACTGATGAGATCTTCGCTAAACTGCTATTCAATTGACCAAAGGGTGAATATATGAATGATTCGCTAAACTGTAATTTCTTGTTGATTCTGACTTTATCAATTTAATCTCAGATTCATTTACCTCTGGCTGGGTTGAAATTGTACCAAACTGTTCCACCTCCTTCTCCAACGGAATGACCGACTCGTCGGAGCGAATCCATTTACAGTACAAAAAGTGATTTGGAAGGAGGGTTCTGATTGGTTCATCATCGTTTTGATGGGATAAATTTCTGGCTGGGTTTGAAAACTATGACAGTTGCTTGGATGATATCTTATGGTCTGACCAAAGGGGGAGCTGCTATTCAATTGATTTTTTGGGTTATTCTGTTATAAATTTGATATCTCACGTTTGCTACTGCAACTTGAAATAATTCTATTATTGTCAGCTAATGTGCACTGCTAGAAAACAAATTTCACAAATGCAAAACCAACATGTATCGGCAATAAAAGACATAGAAAGTCTAATCATATTCAAATTAAAAACTGAACCTGTCAAATTGGAAAAATATTACAGCGACCAAAGCTACTACAATTTTCACCAATTTCTCACAAAATCATAGATCAATGAACCAAAATAAAAGGCAATTACACTAATGGAGCATACAAATATATCCAGATACAAATAGTTTGTTAAATTAGCCACTGGTATGAAACCACTATAACAAAATCTCAGGTTTTGCGATCAACTCTCCCGATCCCGTTGCGGTTGTGACAATGGCAGAGACAACGTCGAATAGGGAGAGACAATGGCAGAGACGATGGATGAATGTTGCAATAGGAAGAGACAACGTCGAATACTGATGCCGAGACAACGGCAACGGTGACAGCGATTGCAATCATGAAGCACGGCGGTGGTAATCAATGGAGCCCGGCACCAACAATAGTAGCACGTGACGGCGTCGACAGATAGCACACGACAACGCGTCAATATAGATGATGTTAGTGTTCACTGGGTTTGTGTTCTTATGGAAGAAGATGAAGTGGTTTCTATTATTTCTACAAGAAGCCGGAATGTGAAAAAGGATGGAGGAAAATGAAAATGACACATTAAAATGAATGAAGGGCTAAGATTACTTAAGGTGTCATTAAAAAGAATGGACGGCTAAGATTATTTCACAGGAGAAAACAGGAGAAAATTTCCACTGGAGTGGATCCTCTCCCCCAATCCCCATGATTCAAGGAACAATTAGAAAATTAATTGGGGCCTCTTTTAGGGAATATAACATATCACTTGCAACTTAGTATCAGTTGTCACATTATTCTAAATATTTTTTAATCCTCCAGTTTCTAATGAAAGTGACCCTTGGTAATATGAAGTTCGGATGTGACCTATGTATAGCCTGACCAACAAATGCTCGATCCAGGAATCAAGCTTGAGTTCTCTCGAACAATTTACCTTCTGGTGGAGCTCATTAATCATTTATGTTCAATTGTATGATTCACAATATTTTAAATTTTAAATATAAACCATGCGCCCATTCACTCAATAAAGTAAATTTTATGTGATCGGTCTGTAAAAAAAAAAATCGCCACCCTTAATGATTTTTTCTAGCTTCGTCCCTGGAATTGTTTGTTTTTTTTTTGTTAAATTTCGATTATATAGGTTTTATTATTTTGACGATTTGTTGTAGAATTGTTAAAATTGTTAGAATTGTTAGGTTTATGATTTTAGGATAGTTTAGGTTAGAATTGTTAGAATTGTTAGGTTTAGGTTTTGATGAATTGTTGTAGAATTGTTAGAATTGTTTAGGTTTAGGTGTAGGTTTTGATGATAGTTTAGGTTTAGGTTTAGTTTTTGATTTTATGATTTTATGACATTGTTGTTTAGTTTAGGTTTTGGTCGCCATTTTTTTTAATGTAGATATGTCTCAGAATCAGAATCAGAATCAGGGTAACGTTCAAGGTGATGAGAAGAACAAAGAAAAATCGCCTATGACATGACATGGAATTGTTTGTGTTGGTTCCGAAAAAAAAAAAGGGTTCGAAGGTGCCGGTGTACAATCACTCGAGGTTGAGGATGAGCGGGAGGACATGCTATTTTGGTCCTCAACCAAAAGAAGGTGCCCCAAGGACTGTAGCGGACAACCCGATTAACCTGTGTGATGAGAAAGATGTGTAGTGGCTTGTAATGGCTACTTGTGTTGGTTTTTTTTTATGTTTGTTTATATGTCGTGCTCATTTTGGTACATTAAACTACATTTTCCTGATGCTTTGAATAAAAATCGTGTTTTGAATAATTTCGATTAAAGTCGAGTTTTGAATAATTGCGTATTCGAATAAAAACTAATTAAATCTAACGTGAATTCGAATAAAAATTGCGATAGCATGAATTCGAATAAATATTACGATAGCGTGAATTCGAATAAAAATTGCAATAGCGTGAATTCAAATAAATATTGCGATAGCGTGAATTCGAATAAATATTGCGATAGCGTGAATTCGAATAAATATTGCGATAGCGTGAATTCGTTCGAATGTATGTCGACAATTACATTACATTACATGCATCTTCCAACTACACAATTGTCTTGCCCCTGAATGGGGCAAATTCAAACTAGCTAAGCAGCAGGACTCCAGCATGCGATCAACATTTTAAATGATGGTATTCAAGTGTCAAAAGAATGAGGTCCATTCATTGACACTTGAATACCATCATTCAAAATGCTCATCGAATGTTGGAGTCATGCCGATTAACAAGTTTGAATTGCCTCATCCAGAGTAAGACAATTGTTGTAGTTGAAATGTGCATTCCAACTACCACAATCGTCTTACCTCTGAAATGGGGTAAATTCAAACTCGCCAAACAACAGGACTCAAGCATTTCACCCGGCATTCTTGTTTTCCTTTGAAAAGAATAAATTTTTGTTAGGCTTGCTTTAGATGATGGTATTCAACTGCCAACGAAATGAGGTCCATTCCTTGACACTTAATACCTTCATCTAAACCAGCCTAACAAGAATTTAATCTTTTCAAAGGAAAAACATGAATGCCGAGCGAAATGCTTGAGTCCTCGCCGTTTGGCAAGTTTGAATTACCCCATTTCAGAGGTAAGACAATTGTTGTAGTTGGAATGCACCTTACCCTAACTAATGACGATCTTCTGGCGAAATCAAGCTGTTGATGATATCTTCAGTTGATATCAGCAACGTCACCCGTATATCGATCCACTGGAACATGATGTGCTCCCAAAACATGCTCGTCACGTTTTTGTCGTTCTTTAACTCCACCCAAGTGAATGATACCCTCCCCTCGCGAGCATTGGACGTTTATACCGGAGTATTCCACCCTCCTTGTGTCTCCGGGGTTGACTCCTTGGTTGAATTCATTCAGTTGATCCTTGAGACCTCTTAACATTACATCAAGGCACCGAACCTTCAACCTCTGAGGTTCTCCGCCGTTGAATTCTGCATGAACGTCTATCCACCCGTCCATTGCTTCAAATCTACACAATAAGAAATTGAAAACAATCAATGAAAAACTCATTCAAACATTTCATCAAACACTTGAAGTGTAAATTTTACATAAACCCTAAAAATCATAAAAATAACCCTAAAATGTTTTACCCTAAAAAATAAAACACAAAAATATTGTAAAATATAACAAAATTATTCAACTTATATCTAATCTTAAAATAAATCATATACTCTTACATGTAAATATACTTAAAAACTAAAATAAAAAAAAAATATAAAACACCAAAATAAAAAATAACCCTAAAATTCTAAATTATAACATAAACATCGTGCAAACATTTTAACAACATTAATCAACTAACATCTACTCTAAAAATGAATTATAACATGTAAATCTACTCAAAAAGTAAACTAAAATTAATAAATCTACTCAAAACCTAAATAATAAAAACATTTATAACAACTAAAATGTAAGTTAATACCATTATAATTACTTACTTGTGATTTTGTTGAATTAATTTGGCTGGATTTGGTTGGGTTTTTCAGAGAGATTTGGAAAAAAAATTGTAAGATGAGATGAATAATGGATGAGAGAGCTTCTGCGAGATTTGTAGCAGAAGAACATCGGTAGTTAACTTACGAGGTTTTCCTCGGTAGTTAACTGCAGCCGGTTTTGAAATCCTCGGTAGTTAACTGCCGAGGGGTATTTAGGTAAATTACTCGTGTTTCTCAGCCTTTGCATATGTGTCAACAGCAATTTTCATGGTACATTATATCCGTAGATAATTTTACCATGGTTCAATTTCTTTTCCCTTTCTCATCACCGAACGATAAAAAAAGTAATGAACTTTTTTTTATGGTAAATGTATAGCGAAAAGGTAGCTAAATAATATTCAATTCTTATGATTATCAAGTTTATTATTTGAATTCTTTCTAAGCGTAAAAAGGACAAACACAACACATTGAGGCATTTATTCAGTATTCTAATTTTATGAAGGGTTTTTAAAATTAAAAAAATGCCTAAACTATGTAATTATTTTCATGAGAGAATAAACTTTATACACTATAAATATACCAAATTATATCCTATTTTTAGAAGCAGAGAGCGAAAAATATGATTGAAACTCTTAAGTTTGTGTATGAGAGCATAAATTTTATACACTATAAATATATCAAATCATATCCTATTTTTTAGAGCAGAGAGCGAAAAATATGATTGAAACTCTTAAGTTTGTGTATGAGAGCATAAACTTTATACACTATAAATATATCAAATCATATCCAACTTTTTAGAAGTAGAGAGCAAAAAATATTATTCAAACTCTTAAGTTTGTTTATGCTATGATTCTATTTATTTCCATATTTCTTGTCATAATGGAATGTGATTATGTAAATTTAACAATATTCATATGGCCGCGTGATAAAAGAGGATTTTAAGTATCCTCACACAATAGCAAAAATTGTCGGTTTTAACAGAAATAAATTATCAAACTACAAAGACCCACATGTTTCACTTGATTTTACAACAACTTCTCTCTCCAAAATTATTTTCCTCTGACCTCTCTCTAAACTAAAGCTAAAACATCTTTGTTTTCTCCCTTTATCCAAAGTCGCAGGTGAGATGTAGATCACATGCAGTGTTGGTGCGACGAGACTACGTCTCCACACCACCGTCTTTATCCCCTCTGGGTTGTTGTCCTTGTCCGTTTTTTCACAGTTTCCAGATCCGATATCCTTTTTTTAGATTTCTACGATCTACTCCAGTTTTATTCCATCTGGTGATGTCCACGTTTGTTTGTGATGATAAGGTGGTGCTGGTGAGGAGGTCTTGAGTCTTGGTGGTTATGGTGGTGATGGGGTGGTGGTTTTTTTTTCATGTTTTGTTCGTGGCAGAGCTGTTCACGTTTTGTTGTTGGTGATAAGGCAGTGTTGGTGCGGAGTTCTTGAGTCATAGTGGTAAGGAGGTGGTGATAGGGTGGTGGTTAGGAGGTGTTTTAGTGTAGGGGGTGGTGTTGTAGTGGGTCTCGTTGACGGCGATGGCAGCAGAGATGGTGGTTATTGGTGTAATGACAGTGGAGATGGTGGGAAAGGTGGTTGCTGATGCGGCGTTGACGTCGGTTTATCATGCTTTTCTCTGGCAATTTTTTTCCTGGCGTTTCCTTGGTCTATAGTTGTATTTGCAATTTGGTGGTGGTTGTGTGGTGGTGATGTATGGGTACGTTGTGGTGACTCACAGGTTGGTTAGAGATGACGTTTGTTTATGGTGGTGGTGATAGTTGTGTTGTGAGATGGTTGGGGGAGGAAGTGTAGGTGTTGGTTTGAGTGGTCATTTATGGTAGCAGTATAATCTGGACTCGGATCTATCGAAACTCACGGTGGACATAAGGTGATTTAGAGGAGGTGTGGACGTTGTTTATGTATGGAGGTGATGAGAAGGTGTTTAGTGGTGAGCTCTTTGGTGTTTCTGTTGTAGGCCGCCTTTGTGTTGGGTCCTATTCGTCGCCGCTAGCTCTTGTTTCAGTTTGGTTCCATTGTTTTTGGGGGGTTTTCGAGCTGATCTTGTTTCCTTTTTTGACATGATTTTGGTTTACTCACTGCCCATCCTATCGAATGCCATACTGATTTGTGCTCTGGATTCTGGTGGGCCGGTTATATTTGTTTCGAGATCAGGAGCTAGTGTCTAACTCTATGTGGTTCGGCTGGTTATGGTGTCCTCTTCGATGGATTGGGGATATGAGGGGTACCGTACTAATTTGTCGCTAGAGTCTGCTGGGCCGATCGATTTTGATTCGAGATCGGGAGTCAAATCTTTGATTCAAGTTTTCTTTGGTCGATTATGGTGTTTCTTCTTCGGCGGATCGGGGGTATAGAGGTAGTGAAAGCCGAAGGAGTGGTTGAATTCAACATTTTGGGTGTGGCTTAACCATGGGGAGGTGAAGAGGATGTTTGATTGCGAGGACTTTTTTTTTGTAGTGAGTAGCGGCGATGGGTATTTATATATTTCGTTTCCAATGGTTGTTTGCGATGGAATTTGTTTTAGGCAGTGAAATTGGTTTTGGTGGTTATGGGGTTCATGGGTGTTGAAGGTAGGTCTTAAGTAGGTGATGTGTGTATTTCACATCTTTATTTTGAATGTTCCGCTTATATACGGCGCCTTTTGTAGTCTCTGATTTACCGGTCTCACGTCGTCTTCAGCTGGGATCGAATTTTAAATATATTTTGCGGTTAAAAAAAAAATTACAAAGATGCACATTAGTTTAGACATTCAAGTTATGCTCTACTCTAAGTCAAGGTCCAAAAAGAGTTTGTTTGTTGAAACATTTTAAAAAGTAGATTATGGTTCTCATTGATCAATTATATACTTTTTAAGATTCAAATATAATTCCACCTATCCCTTATCGTACATTGACATGTCTTCCAAATGAAGCAAATCCATTTTATCAATTAAATTTCGATGTTGAGCAAAATAGCTAATTGATTCAGTGACATACGACTTGATAGTTGAATATGAATGTAAACCAAACCCTCTCTGCATTAGTATCTACACATGGCTTAAAACATATCCCTTAGATAAACATATGATGTCTCACACTTTCTAAATCAAATAATCATTTTTGGATTGCACGTCGGAAAAACCATTAAGTATATAGCTAAACCAAAGATTATATTGAATAACAAATTATATACAACTAGCCAGATCAACTTACATTGAAATCCTAGCTACATACATCTAATTCCAAACACAGAGAAATATTAGTTACCCATATGAGTAGAGTAACTCGCACGAAGAAGAAGTTTGAAGATGGAAACTCATCAACTAACTTAACTTGAATCCAAGCCCTAATGATTTCAAATGGTGAATCACAACTTATCTCCATATCTCTATTTCTAAAACAAGTCTTATAATGTGAAAGTATTTTTAAAAGAGTACAAAAAGTGCAGGCTCGTTGGGCAAACTCATGCTCGCCCAACAACTCGAGGCTTCTTCAAGTGGAGGGAAAATCAATTTGGTCTTCATAAGTCACTAACAACGCCATACTCCATTGGGAGAAATGTTGCTCTCCCAGGCCGTGAGTGTGCTCTAGCCTTTATCCCGAGAACTCCGTGGAACTCCTCACCTTCAGCTCTCCAAGAAATTCTTGAAACTCTCTAAATTGTCTTGCCTAGCGAAGGTCCTTGTGTCCAGATTCTATGTTTCATTATAACCAAGTCTCAAACCAAGAAAAGGGTTGGAAAATAGATAGAAGTAGCGTTTAGGTATAAAGTTGTAATAATTTTTATTTACAATAAATTGGTTTTTTGATAAGGATTACTTTTAAAACAAGTTAATAAGTGCCGATGAAAATAACATGATTTCGTCACTTATTATCACCGCGTGATATGGCCAAAGGGTGCAACACTTTTGAAATTTGAAGAATTGTGTGCCCAAATACAAGTTCATTGGAAAGATCTTGGTAAATGGGGTACCACCTCACTAGGCGATTTTACGAGCTACCTTCTTCAGTGGAAGATTTGACGAGTGTGTAATCCACTACATGGAACGTCGATCCAGGTCATTTGAAAATTATCACATGAAGTAAGAACTTAAATCCTTATCTGCACCATTAGACCACAATGCAAGGTTTGGTTTTGACATCAGTGTTAACACGAGTACTATTGGAGGCCAAAGATCATATTTTGCCATCACATGTAGCTCTGGAACTCTAATTTTCTTGGATAACAACACTAATATGTCTTTGTTCGATAGAAGTTTTGGACACTATGCTCTTGTTTTGGTAAATTCATAGATGAAGTGTTCGTAGAAAGGAAAGGATTTTTCTTTCTTAGTTTCTTTATTGATATTGATTATATGAGAAACCCTAAGGCTTTGTTTGGGAGTTTGGAGGGGGAGGGGAGGGTTTTGGAAAAAAAGGAAGGAGCAAGTGGAAGAAATAGAAGACATTGAGAGGAGAGGGCTTTGGAGGTTAATTTTTTACTCATAATAAAAAATCCCCCTCATTTGGGGGAACTTTGTATTGGGGGAGGGTTTTGGGGGTTATGGAGGGTTTATATGAATTTTTCAAATTTAATCTATGTTGTTATAATATTCTTAAAATTAAAAGTATATTAATCATAAGTATTAGTTTATCATTCTCTAAAAAACTGTTTTTTCAAAAAATGTGAATTTTTTGTCCATTTTTCTATATATTTCCAACCCCCCAAAGCCCTCTCCTCCCTTCCCCTCCAAACTCCCAAACAAAGCCTAAGTTTCCTCAACTACTTCAAAAATATGGACAATTGATCAGTGAATGTAGAAAGGCTAAGGATTCTCGTGATCATGAAGAGAATAAAGATAATAATCAAGTGGGGTAAAAATCTATTACAAAAAAGATACAAAGCTAATGTAACTCCAAAAAAGGAATCCTAGCCAATTTTAGTAGGTAATATGCAAAGATTGTTCATGAATATAGGAACATCTTCATTATAGTTAATCATTATGAATATCAAACTAATGCGAAATATAGCTAGAAATACTACAAGGTCTCCTCAGGTTATTCCTGAAACACGACAGACAATCCAATTGTCAATGACATTGAAACTGTTACATATGATAACCTTAATATTATTCCTATATAAGTGAACAATTTGCTTGAATTTCTCTCTATTTTAAAAATTTCATCAAGCTTTATTTCAAAAGACAATTATCATCAAGCTAAAATTTCAAACCCAAACACACAAATATCCATCCATTCTTTGCCATTCCATTTCTCTTCAAACCCAAAAATCTTTAAATTAATCTATAACAATATATAAAACAATACATGGTATTTTTGGACCTATTTTTCATTATTTGAGTGATACCCTTAAACCAATTTTCTTTTAAGAATAATATTTTATTGATATTATTGAAAAAGATAAGAATTTTTATTATATTTGTTATATTATTGGTAAAATATAAACACAACTTGTTACTATCTAAATCTCAAAAACATCTAAACATATAATTTAATCAAAATTTCATAAAAAAATAAATTAAAAAAAAAGATTTGGCCAAATACCTCTCTGGGTCCTTTAAGTTTCACGTTTGTTTCAGATAGGTCCTTTAAGTTTCTAAGGTTTCAAATAGGTCCTTTAAGTTTCGAGTTTGTTTCGGATAGGTCCTTTCTGTCAACCTCCGTTAAGCCAAAGTTGTTCTGTCCGTTAAGCCAAAGTTGATATGTCCGTTAAGTGGCTAAGATGGTTCTCTCTGACACTTGGCATCAATTTTTTCCCCAACCAGATCAACTTTTGCTTAACGGACAGATCAACTTTGACTTAACGAAGGTTGATAGAAATGACCTATCTGAAACAAACTCGAAACTTAAATGATCTATCTGAAACCTTAGAAACTTAAAGGACCTATCCGAAACAAACTCGAAACTTAAAGACATATCTGAAACCTTAGAAACTTAAAGGATCTATCTGAAACAAACCCGAAACTTAAAGGATCCAAGGAGGTATTTGGCCAAAAGATTTTCACAAAAGGTTGCCTTTACCATGTGACAAAAAAGGTTGTTTTTACAAACAGATCCACAACCTCAATCTTTCATCCTCTAATTTCAAGTGCATTAAACTTGACTGGTGATTTTTGCGACTTTTACTTTTTATTATTTGTTCACTTTTGAGTAGAGATGAGTTAGATTTCTATATATTTGGTTCTGTGTCTAAGCACTTCAACTTGATGAAATTTTGGGATAAAATCTTAGTAACTAAAATACACAATGGTAAAAGCAAAAAATAAACAAAAAAGACCAAAAATGCCAGCACGATCCAAATATTGATAGGAAGATCAAACCCCGTAATACAAATTGGCATATGTATTTGTCATTCTCAACTCTCTTTGATTTTTGTAAATTGTATTTTGTTCCCAAGATGAATTTGTCATTGATTCATATAACTCAAACATATCAAAATATTTTACTTCATTCATGAAAATCTTAAATTTCATGTTTCGAAAATAATTAATTTTGCAAAATATAAAATTTCATTCTCGCGTATAAAATTTTATGAAAAAATTTTATGAAAAGTGAGAAAGACTTGCTTGGGCACAAGCTTTTTTTTTTTTTTGTGGTGGCCGGGTTCGAACCCCGAACATTGCATATATTATGCATTGTCTATACCAACTGAACTAAGCTCACAAGGACTTGAGCACAAGCTCTTAAACACATCACTTAAGCACCCACACACGAAAATACATTTCATTTAATTATTTAAAAAAGAAATATTATTTAATTATTTTCTCTCTACATTTTTTCAATTATGTATGTGTGTTTAAAGCTAGTGTTCAAATCCTTATACTTAACTAAGTATTTTCCAAGAAAAGTTTGTGTGTTCATACTTAAACCATGCAGGGGTTGAGTGGTTGACTGCACACAAAAAAACATGCATGGTTAAGGATACGACATCAAATCACTTTCTATATAATGAGCATCTTTTACGTCCCTATATTATAGAACCCACCCAATCACTTTCTATAGAAGGAGCCTCTCCCTATTTTGATTCCTTTTTCTTTTTTTGGTCAAAGGAACTTCAAATATAATAAAGGGGCCAAATTAATAACACACCACTTGCCCAACTATTCCTTATAATGACAAAATTGACTTAGGCATGACCTTTTTCAACACATAGATCTTCTACTCCAGCAAATATATCGTCCTCAATATTTCTCAATATTGATTGATCATGTTTTCAGACAATAGGTTACTAACAATCTTGTTGAAGGGGTGATAACTTATTATAAGGTCGTTGCATTTATTTTGAGAAGGTAATGATGAGAAGGTAGTGAGTTCAACTCACACATCCGCCATAACACAACACAACTACTGATACTTAAAAGAAGTTTGATGAATAAAAACTTGTTTGTATTCATTAATTGACGTGGTAACAAAACACTTAACGTACATTTACATTTTAAAAGAGTATAAAAATTAAATTATAAAAATTAATTGACGTCGGTATAACAATGTTTTACACCGTCAATCGATCATAAAAATTGTTTGATTTTAGTGATAACTACTTCTGATTAAAACAACACATATAAATGATCAGTTTAATTAAAATATTTTGTCATTGTACAATTATTTTACACATACATATCACGTAATTAATGAATATAAAAACTCAAGTGTTTTCATATTCATT
This sequence comes from Medicago sativa, assembly GCF_051527215.1. Lineage (NCBI taxonomy): Eukaryota > Viridiplantae > Streptophyta > Magnoliopsida > Fabales > Fabaceae > Medicago > Medicago sativa. The sequence goes on along the minus strand of NC_140755.1, from coordinate 7,557,077 downwards.
AATTGACGTGGTAACAAAACACTTAACGTACATTTACATTTTAAAAGAGTATAAAAATTAAATTCTATTAATAATTATAATTTGCTGATAGTATAAAACATTTTACAGAGATAGTATATCAAAATTAAACTTTATATATAAACCAACCTTCCTTGCGCATTTGAATAGAAACAATTACTTTGATTCTTTTTGTGAACTAGACATATCTAATGCATCAGAAATTAAGAGATTACAAGAAAGTGATTGTAGGACATCATGTCACATGAGGATGACATTGGCCATATACTGCTTTTGCAACACTTGTATCGCAATGTCATCCCTCCTGTGACATGACATCCTCAACCTCTTTTATTTTCTCTCTATATTTGTCTTAAGATCTTCTCCTTCTAAATACACTCCCTATTGCCATGAAATGTGTATATATAGTTGAAGATGATGATGGCACAGTCTCCCCCGGCCTTTCTTAATCTTAACAATAATTGCCAAGAAAGTTGCCATTAATTGTAGTAGAAGCTACTATATGCTGAAATGGTCGTGATAAATCAAGTTGCAAAGAAAACATTGAATAAGAAATTATTTTTTGACAACGAATTTAATGCATTTTTTGGACACTATTGAGTTTTGTCCCAAATATAATACAAAATTAGTTGATTTTTCTCAAGCCACATTAATTTCAGAGTTTTTGACACCGTTATATAGGTCAACGAACAAAGAAAATTCAAAGAAAGGTTTTCGGCTATAATAATCTTGGAATTAATTTTTTTCCTCAAAAAAAATCTTGGAATTAATTTTGTACCAAAAAGAAAATCTTGGAATTAATTTAAGAGGAAATGACACGGCCAATTTTATGACAACTTCTGAAACAATTCTCTCTCTTATACTTTTCTTGTGTTCTTACTCTTTCCGTTGCTTTAGGTTTTTTTGTCGCCACATAAATTTCTTTGTATAAATTTTATTGTCTCATAAGATGTCATAATATAGTTGGTCAAATAACATACATCTATAAATAAAATAAAAAATTATTTAAAATGAAGACATTTTTTTTGATAAAAGACAAAATATATTAAAAGAAAGAAAAAGATACAAAATTGGGGAACGAAGCCAAACCCAATTAAACCACAAGCCTAAAATTTGGAAAACCTGTAAGATCCCTAGAATACCAATAACGAATGAAACTAGGAGGGTCATCCCACCAATGGGTGTGAGATAGATTGGAGCATGATTAGCTAATGCATCAACTGTATAGTTGCCTTCTTTAAATGCATGCGTTCAAATAAAATATTAAGGCTAGGCAATTGTTTCAACGATACTATTAAGCTTCATTGCCACCATTTGATTATCGCTTTCAACCCACAAATTGTGCCATGAACATAACTCCCAAAGCCAATGTTCTCTGCATAGCCTCCTATGAATCTAGCTTTGTGACTCCTGAACATAACTCCAGAACCATGGGATGACTTCCTAACGCTGATCCGTCCGCATTAGCTTTGAACCAACCAAGTCCGGTCTTAACATTTTGCGATAAACGTTGAATGAAACATGCATTAGTTATGACGATTGATAAGATATTATCCCATTTTCAATATTAATCTTATCATTGCTTAATTTTGTTGAATAATTTGCATGAGTCATTGGGAAATTAAGATTCATTTCTCTAGTAGGTCCATTTTCAACTAGAATATCTTTTGTTGTGTTATCAAGATTCTCCCAATTTCTTGGATCAAATTTCAAAATGAGCAATTTCAATATTTAGATGTATTTGACACATCATATCACCAAGGTTGGAGATGAAGGACTCGGCAACCTTGATGCGTTTTTCTGATTTTGCATTTCGGCAGAGTTTTCGTTTCTGTTGAGTTGTGTTTTTGTTTGCTAAAGCTTTGTGTTTCTATACATACCCCCTTTTTGCATTGGTAGGAGCCCTTTAGATGAAAAAAACAGTTTAAGGGCCCTTTTGGTGCATTTTCTATACAGACATCCTTATAAAGCACATATTGTTATATACACACCCCAATGTTCAAAACTTTTTTGGGACCCCTGCATGCTTGGGCCCTAGGCTGTCGAACCCCGGGTCTATGCCTTGGGCCGGCTCTGGACCCAATCATGGGTGGGAGGTTTCCAAAGGACATTTAGGATTCTAACTGCTCTTTTTGACCTCCCGCACACTCTGAATAACTGCAACAAATTGAACTCATGCATATCTGAAGACATATGCTCAGAGGAAATCGTATAGCTGATTTGAACTTTTGTTGTGATGGTGGCTATAATCTTGCTTATATTGTTGCATCTGTCTTGGATTTGCATTGATTTCTTTCTGTCATGACTGCCCACGACAGGTGCATTATAGCCATTTTTGTCAAAATAGTGACTTAAAACCCAAAATCTAGGATTTTGCAACCTTACTCACCTTTAACGATTAAAATCCTAGATTATATCAAAATGTGCAAATATTGCCACTCTAAACAAAATTTCTGATGCATTTATTGCCACTATCAAGTTTATGCTAAGATAGGTTGTAGGCTTTATGCAGTTGAAGTAGCATTTTAAAAAGAGCAATGCTATATATCAAGAAAGATTTTATCAAGAAAGATTCAAGAATGACATGGCAGAATAATCACCCTTAGATTTTATCAAGAAATTGTTCTGAAATTAATGTTAGCCAATAAAATCTCAACTTGACCGGAAATCATGGGGTGGTGCGGAAATCATGGGGTGGTGGGACTGAAATCTAATGGTGATTATTTTGCCATGTCATTCTTGAATTTTTCTTGATAAAATCATTCTTGATATCTAGCATTTTCCTTTTAAAAAATAACTTGGTGAAAAGGGAAGAAAAATAAAAGCACATGAAAGAATATTATTACCAGAGACAGTTATAAACTATCAACTATAAGTTTAACAAAAACCAGTAATCGTGGGTATCCGTCCAAATCTACTTTAAAAAAAAACTATGAAATTGTCCAGCTTTTGAATTATAAAATTAAATCATTAGTTAGAATTATGTCTCTTAGTTATGTTTGTGGATATTTTTGAAATTTTCATAATGAGTTTGAGATTAATTAATTTGTACAACCTATCATGGACAAGTGGTTTAGTAGTCCATGTCAAGTTATATCCACTTGGTTAGAAATAACTTGACATGGACTACTAAACATAATTATAAAAATAAATGATTAACTACTAAACCAATTTCTAAAAACTCCACTTATTAGTAGTTCTACGGTTTGTATAGCTAAAACAACTTCCAAAAAACTAAATGAACAAGGTTTGTTTAATTTAATAGAAACTCCTATCCTATGCTACCAACTAAATAAATAAATAAAATAAAAAATATGTATAACAAGGGGACATATCAGAAACCAAAAGACCAAAACCAAGCACAAAACGAAAGCAAAAACGTAGAAAAAGAAAAACACCATCAATATATAAAAAAAAAAAAAAAATATGGAACATGTTGGACAAACATGTTGAGTTCTTCCTCTCCCAACCGAAATTTTTCAACAATCGAACCCCTAGGTCTAATTTTTTTACCACTTAAACCAATTCATTACCGATAGTAAATTATTTATTTAAATTACAATATTATCAATAATAATTCAATATAATTTGCCCACGTTGCACGGGTGGACGTTTACGTTCACACCAATATATTAAAATTTATATGTTTAGAGTACAATTGCTATAAATAAAGAGTAATTCGACAAAAATTGTCCGTGCATCGCACGGGTAGAGGTCTAGTTAATGCTATTAATTTTGTAATCCCATACATGAAAGAACTTCTATGATGCAATTCAGACACATGGTTTTAGCAAATGTCTCACATTTTTTATGATCCCGTGATTAAATCAAAAAATAAATTGATCCTACATACATTCCACTTGTGCATAAATATGTTCTCATCCCAACGGTACATTATATTCATAGATAATTTTACCATGGTCTAAAATAATTATTTTCCCTTTATTGTCACCAAAGGTTAAAAAAAGTAATGAACTTTTTTTTGAAGGAAAAAGTATAGCGAAAAGTTAGCTAAATAATATTCAACTATTGTCACCAAAGGTTAAAAAAAGTAATGAACTTTTTTTTTGAAGGAAAAAGTATAGCGAAAAGTTAGCTAAATAATATTCAACTCTAGTGAAAAGGACAAACACAACACACTGATACAATCAAGAGGCATTTAGTGAGTATTCTAATTTAATGAAGGGTGTTTTTAAAATTTTAAAAATGACTAAACTAGGTAATTATTTTCATGAGAGCATTAACTTTATACACTATAAATACATCAAATCATATCCTATTTTTTAGATGCAAAGAGCGAAAAAAAATGGTTGAAACTTTGAAGTTTATTTATGTTATGATTCTATTTGTTTCCACATATCTTGTCATAATAGTATGTGATTTCTCTAATTTACATGTTCATATTCCTTGTATAACAGATAAAGATTGTCCACAAGTGAAAAATCATACTCTTAAGTGTCGTAAAGGCTACTGCGTGCATTGAGAAGAATGAGTTCTGGCTCTAGAAAAAGAATCGTAAATTATACTTTATGTTAGAATGTTTGATTAGTTGTCATTTGGTATTTGTGCACGCATTAAAAAATTGTATTTTTTTTCTTTTTTTCCCACATTTCATGGACCTTAGAGTTATGATTTTTTACTCTAAGATGATGACAATGAAATGAAATATGGCAGAATTTTATTTATTTTTTATAGGATATCCTTATCACATAAATTTGACGATATCACTATGGCTTGGATTCAAATATATCGCACATTTTTCCCAACTCCACCCTCCAGTGCCCTTTACAATACTGCTTTTAAAGCGCTATAAATAGCCAAAAAAAAAAAAAGAGCGCTATCTAATCCCTTTTTAACGTATATCATAATCTATATTATATAAATTTGAGGGTTTTTCTCGAATGTATATATGGTACTTTTATTCTCATGTGACACGTGACGTCTTGAAACAAACCAAGGAATGTCATGAGTTTGGCATTTAATGAAATGTACAATTGTTTTATTTTTATTTTCACAATAATAATGTGAGGATATTATAATATATTTTGATGATTGCAAAACAAATATGGATACAATCAATATCTTAATTCATGTTTTCAGATTTTATTTTAGTTTCATAACAAATATGAAATATACATTATAATATTTTTATTTTAGTAACTAAGTTTTCAAATAATTTTCTTTCAAAAAAAAAGTTTTCAAATAATTTATTTTGTTATGGTTTCCTTAACAACAAAAAACATTGGACTAATTTTTATGTTTAATTTCGTAATCACAATAAAAATATGGATCATGATACTACTTTTGCAATACAAATATATGCATACAAATACGTATCAATTGAAAACAAAAAACGGAATCACAATAACAATAAAAATATAGATCATGATAGTGCTTTTGCAATACAAATATATGTTTACAAATATGTATGTATCAATTGAAAACAAAAAAACGGAATCATGATACTATTTTTGTAATAATTAAGTTTCCAAATGTTGTGTTGTCATGTCAATTAAAGAATATGAATCAAAACCGAAAGATTTTGTGACATTTTTACAACCATTTTGTGACAGATTTTGTGACATCTTTTGAAACGTCTGTATCTCTTATATTTTCATTGTATTCTTAATTACTTTCTATATATTGTTTGGTTTTCGTATCACTATATACATTTCTTTGTATATCTAATTGTTCCATAAGATGTCATAAAATAGTTGTTCAAATAACATACATGTTAAACAACTTTCAAATCCTCAACCTACAAAAACACCCAAACTTCATCAAATCTTCACCAATCTCCACAAAAACTTCACTCAAATCAATTAACCACAACCTCCTCTACATAAACCCACCCTCAAAATCTTCATTCACCCGATAACCATAAAAAAAAAAAAAAACCTCCACAAACCACCTCCAATCTTCACCCAAATACCAAAATTGTATTTAAACTTCAAAGCCCATCATAAAAAATACCTTATTCAACAAAAAGAAAACCCAACTTTTTTGATGGACGAAATTGGCAAGTGCACTAAATCGTAACAAGTAATAAAGTAGTAAGTTTATCGTTCTCCACAGGGATTGTCGTTCAACTTAGTAACTAATAAAACTTATTTTAAAAGATGAAAGAAAATAGAATTGAATAGAATTGTACCAATGCAAGATTAGGTTTTTGATTCAGATTATTAATGGTGATTAGGAAATCCTTAAATCCCACCTTCGTCTTTGTTGGAATTATCTTTTAAGAAATCAAATTGCCTTTGGGGTGCCTACTCATAATCTAATGAATCCAACGGTAAAACTCATACAAGTTTCCCACAAAAACTATTGTCGAACTAACCTAGGTTTAGATTATGTATGGCGCTGTCAAAAGAAAACAGTAATGACGGAAGAAATTCAAACCTTAACTTCCTAACTTCTATAAGAAATTGTAATTAAAAAATTCAATGGAACTAATATAATTTCGGGTTGTCGGGGCCTACTTTTATCCTACGGATCAATTTTCAAGATTACACTCATAGTTAACCAATTGAAAAAGTATTAAAGAACAGACATAATCTAATTTAAACTGGACACAATCAAAGCATAAACTGAATGAAAAACTTTATTAAGAATATCCAACAAATAAGAAGGGATTCATCTTGGAACCTTAATCAAGAGGTTTAGTTGCACATGGCAACAAACATCATAACAAAACAATAGAAAAACAAACTCTAGAGAGAACAAGAGAAAGAAAATTTTGCCTTGAAACTCTGATGTTTGACCCTTGCCTTAAACCGTCAATGTTTATGAATGAATAAAATAGTGTTCAAGGGTCTCTATTTGTAGCATAAGTTTAGGTAGGGTTTAAGAGAAGAAAATTGGCCTTTGCACCTATCCAGCTTGGAAAACAAGCAAAAAGTACCTTCTGCCCGCATCTGGCCGCCTAAGGCAGCAATCAATGTTGTGCAAGGCGTAGGGGCACATGGGGTAGGCGCCTGGGGCAGCCCCTCATGTGTGTTTTCTTGCGTTTTCTTCCCGTTTTCGATCGTTCTACCGCCTGAAAACTCCTATGAACTTGAAATGAATTTTCTTCACTTTGCATTATCTTCAACAACCTTCTAAGAACCCTTGGTTATCAATTCCATAGCCTTGATCCTTCACATGATGTCTTGATTTGTCAATTTACATGAATTACTCCCTACAAAACACTCAAAACACCTATGAAGTTGCATGATCTAGGATAAAACTGAATTACAACGACTTGAGTGAAAACAATACAATATGTTCCTCAAACCATTGACAACTCCTCTAACTCTCATGAAGAGTGACAACATTCTCGTGATGGTCGTCCCCAATCAAACATGTCAACAAAAACATGTACTTGTGCGTGTCCATTCAAACCCACCTTGATTTAACATATTTTTCCCACTTTGACTAGGTTTGGGTATGATTTTTTCCCAATTTCCATATACAGGTATGAGGTTGGTACGTAACATGGATATTTTTTATCACCTTCGAACCCGCCGCGAATATAGAAAATTACTTGATTACCTTGTAATATAATAGAAACCTAAACATATCTCAAGTAAACCCTAAACCAATCACTCACTTACAACACTCTCACTTCCCCGAGTTCTCCAATAAGACATGGCAACAAAAACCCATATCCTTGGGCATCTAGTCACTCACTTAATGTGAATTTAATTTTCTTTTGGGTCATGAGTTTGGGGGGAATATTCTTTTTGGCATTGGGATACTTGAACCTATCGAGAATGAGGGTGGAGTACAATTTATCATCTCCATTGTGATTGAGTAAGGTAATGGGTAAGTATTTGGAATTCGGGACAAGGAAGGTAAAAATCGTCTCTGTCCCATTGCCATTCCTATCTCTAATTTTGGTCCAAACTGACCAGCTTCAACCACCATCAATAGGGAGTTCCAAACGAGAAAATAATTTATGGACACCCAAACACCATTCTACATCTTGATTGAGAAAGAAATAGAATGAATGATGTGATATATTGATTTGGTGTTCTATTCATAATTTTTTGTGGCTCGCAATAAAACACCATAATAGAATGAGTTTTTTTGTGGCTATATTGTTTTGTTGTTCTATTGTGAGCCAGTAATCTGACTGAGTTGGTGGAATTTCTATAATATTTTCGGTTGATTGGTTTCTCTCTTTATATGTGATTTGTTGTGAATTCAGACATTCCAAATCTCGCACCAATGAAATTTGGATTTATGGAGTAAGTATCAATGGCAACCAATAACCAAAATGACCACAAGCAACAAAAACAATCTAGATCTAACCCAAAAATCAAGTGTAAAACAAAACTACAATCTAATCAAAGAAAAACAAGATGAAGAGAGTGGTGAAAAGAGAACAACACACCAAGAAATGTTTACCCAGTTCAATCCAACAATGACCTACTCTAGGGGAGAGATTGATCTCTCATCAATGAGTCCTTTACAAAGAGATACAAAAAGGTAACAAGAAATTAGCTTCAACAAGCTCAGAAATAACAAACCTTGTTTCTACCATTTTCCCAATCTCTTCCCGTGAACAAAGGACTCAATGATATTCACTCTCCCAAGGTGTTTCCCAATTGCTTCCTAACTATAGAATCTAACCCCCAAAATAGAGCAAACCCTTAGCCTTTAATTTAACTAAGGATATTCTCTTTTGGTTTCACAAGACTCACCCAAGTTGCTCACAAAGACTCTCCTTTGATGTGTTTCCCAACCCCGTGAATCTCTCCCCAAAAGGCACCAACACTTTCCCAATAGCCCTCTCTTTTGGTTCTCCAAGATTCACATCTTGAAGCTTTGAACCTCACACAAAGAACCCAACCTTTAGTATCTAAATACCCGAAAAGTTCCCTCATTTGGTTTCCATGAGATTCACCAAGCTTACTCAACAAATGGGTACAGGCATGCTTAAATAGTGTTTTAGATCTGTCAAAATCGAGCCACGATTTTAAGTCAGTACAGTACAATACTGAACGTTATCCAAAATCGTGCCACGATTTTCTTCTATCTGGCCACAATTTTTGTCGAAGCAAACTCCAATTTTTGAACCAAAATCATGTCAAGATTTCTCCAAATCGTGCCACGATTTTGCTGAAACGCAAACACAAAATTTTGAGTCAAAACTCAACATGATTGTTTGATTTGGTTGGTGCCCCTTGTTTGGTTTCCCTTCTCTCTTTTGATATTCTGATTTCTTTGTTTGATTGTTTCTTCCTCGATTGTTCTTCTCTATATTGTTTTGGATTTTTTTGAGTTGGTTTCATTTGATTTTGCTTGGTTTGGTTATGTTTGATTACTCATCTTCCTAACACGTTTTCGCTTGATTGATCCTTTCTGGCTTCCCTATGGACTCTTCTTTTTGATTGATCTTCTCCATATTGGATTCTTCAGTTTGGTTGATCCTCTCTTTATTGGTTTATTTTGTTTGATTCATCGTCTCCCTATTATCTTCTTATCAATCCTCTCCAAATTGTTTTTTCAATTTAATTGATTATTTCTCTATTAATTCTTCTGTTTGATTGATTCTCTCTATTGATTCTTCGATTTTATTAATCCTATAAGGATTGGTTCTTGTCTTTGATTGATTTTACTCCTATTGATTCTTCTATTTGTTTGATTGTTCATCTCCTTATTCATTCTTCTTTTTGATTGAGTATCTCTCTCTTTATTATTTAGTTACATCGCTTCTGTCTCCATTAGTTCTTCTATTTGTTTGCTTCTCTTTATTGATTCTGCTGTTTCACTGCTACTCTATTGATTCTTATGTTTTGTTATATCTCTTTGTTTGGGTTGGTTTGGTTCATTTTTTTTTAGACTGTTTTGGAATGGTTATGTTTTCTTGATTTGGTTCTCTCTCTTTCTTTGATTATTGCTTCTTTATAATGATCATTCTCTTTGGATGGTTCTCTTTTCTATGGTCGTTACTCACTTTGCTATTGCATCTCTCTATTAGTTATTGTATTAGTTGGTTAGGTTTATTTGCAAGGTTGATTTTGTAACAAGTTTAAAGCTTAGTAAACTTTACTGGATAGTGTTTGCACATCGGATGTTTTGAGTTTATATTATCAAGTATGTTGTTCATTTTATTTTAGTTTGACAAACTCTCAATGCTTCTTGTTGATGCATCATAAGTTTGAGAGTAAGTGTTAAATAATAGATCTTATGTTAGAATTATGCTCTTTACCCAAACGGTTCTGCTCATTCCCAAAGTAAAAGTCCAAAATGCCCCTACGCAACTTAACTTGCGCTAGTGTATTCTGAGCTTATGTTAAGTTGTGGTCAGAATACACTAGCGCAACTTAACATGCGCTAGTGTATTTCTGTTCAGAATACACTAGCGCAACTTAAAATGAGCTCGGAATACACTAGCGCAACTTAACATGCGCTAGTGTATTTCTGTTTTATTGCGCAACTTAACAATAATATCATATTGGTTAAAAATAAACTAGCCAAATGAGGTAACCTAACCCCATTGCCCCATGTTAGATTCGTCCTTGCAATGAGAATCTTTTGATGTGAGATTAAATGATCAAACCTATAAGGCATGTGGAAGAAAGGGAAGTAACACACCGATGACACTATGGAAATAACACACTTAATAACTTACAAATTAAGAATAAAGTTGATTACAATAAGTAGAGTTGTGACCAAGATAATGATTGATAAGGCCATTAATCTAATTCATGTGCTAGCATCCAATGAAAGAATGGTGCTAAGGTTCATTGGCTTCATGTATCTTGTTGAACCTGACATAATTTGCTCCACAATAAGTCTATTTGCCTTTTCAGATGGATGGAATGGATCCCAAAATACATACAAGTCTCTGTTAGGGCACAAGTTGGAGCATGTTGTGCACACTCCAATGCCATTATAGGGTCCTTGCCCACAACAAGCTACTTTTGATGTAACAAATCCTACACAATTAATTCAACAACATAAATTAAATGTTACTATTTGTGACTCAATAATGAGAAACTAGTTGTTGAAAATGAAAGTTGGCAATAGAGTCTAATATAAAGTATTATTACCATAAGCTGTTGGATTAGTAACAAAATCTTTGTGCATTTGTGCTGTATTTGCAGCAATGAAAATGTCACTGCCAAGTTTCCTATTGAGTCTTTGTAACATTTGTTCAAGTTGAGGGTTGTATAATGCTGCACCACGTTGTAGTTCCACCGAGCATTCACCATTTCTGCTACGCGTAGCGAGTTCTGCAGGAGCACAACCCAATGGTCCTGTTCCGGTGACTAGAACTCGCCGAGCGCCCAAATCATATAGCCTCTGCAATAAGTTTCGTAAGAATTCATTAAGAAGAACAAACACATAGGTTTTAAAAAAATATATCTATTCATGACATTTTTTTGAAAAGGTGAGTTTTACTGTGGAATATGGTAAACAAATACATTATATATAGCTTTTGCTAAGTAAGAATTGGAAGAAAAAAAATGCATGTACAGTTTTACCTGTAAGTGCTTTCTGTACTCACAAATGAGGAACTTGACATAGTGTGGTAATGGATATTGGCGAGACCTTGAAGAAGAAGGCACAAGGTAATAGTTGTTTACAAAATCATTGCCTCCAACTGTCATGAGAAACAATGCTTGATTAACAAGTCTTCTAGTCCTCCGACCGCCTATTAAATTCGTTAATCGACGTTGATACTCTTCAAAGTAATCCAGTTGTGTATGCATTTTTACCACATTTATCTGCAAACAAAAGTTGCATTATCAAGGTTTATAGTGTAACTACGATCGCAATGTAGAACAAATAGTATCAGAGTCTATTCTAAATTTGTGTCACATGTAATTTGGCCAATAACTTTATAATTTTTTTTATTCAGTACTTGTAGCATGTATTATTTAATCCTGCCAAGGCCGGTCCCAAGCCCGGGTAAAAGGAGAGAGTTGTGTTAGGCCTCGACAACCAACGTAAAACTTTGTAGAATTTTTATGACATGGACCAAATACTTATAGCATGTATTATTTGAGTATGCATTATATGAACTGGTATAGGTAGCAAAGGTAGTGTGTTTTGTGATTAAACTACTTACAAATTGATCTCCTGTATCATTAAGGATTCCAATTCCAGCTGAACCAAAATTGGCACCAATTAGAAGTTTATGCCCTTTTAATTCTGGGCTCAAATATGGTAAAGTAGACACAGTTTCAAGTTGCTGACCTGAAAAAGGATAGTTTGTTATAGATATGTTTTACTATTTGAAAAACATAGATTTGATGTTACAAAAAATAGATTTAAATGCACTTTTTTCGATTTTTGACTTCCTATTCCAAAATTTTAAAACAATATAGTTTCTCAATTTTTAAAATTTCATAAAAGAAAGTAACCAGTAAATTTGAGGTCTATTTTTTATATCCAATTTTATCATTTTATTTTCCATGTTATTTCTTGACAAAAAAAAATTGTTTGAATATGAATAAAATGTTGTTTCTTGACTAAAAAAAAAAAATTCGTTTAAAAATTGTTTGACACTTCATCTAGTGACCGGCCAACTCATTATTCAACTTGACACAACAAAAAAAAAAAATAAGCCTCAAATTCAATGTCTAGAGAAATTTTTTAATATTTTAAAATGGGAAGCAATATTTGTTGGATTTAAAAGTTGAAGGTCTAAATTCATGAATCTGTAAAAATGGGTAGAACAAAATTGAAATTAAGCCAAAAAAAAAAAAAAAGGTTAATAAATATGCATGGAAACTTAGCTGATAAGATCAGGAATATTGAAGCCATTTGAAAAACGACCAGTTGGTCTACGAGTTGGATAATCAATTCCATAAGGAGGAGAATCAGCACGAGCAGTAGTAAGCAAATAGTTGTTATTTCCATTATCGACAAGTGAATCTCCAAATACAAAAAAAGCTCTTCTCCTAGCTTCACCTTTAGGAACAATACCACCTAACACCAAAACTAAACTAAGAACTACCATAATATGAACAAAACTTGAAGATGGTGCCATTGAAATGAAGTTAACCTTTTGAATGTGAGTATATGATTGACGTGATGAATTCAAAGGCTTTTATTTTAGATATATGAGTGGAGATTATTGATGTGTGTGTGTCTATATATATATATATATATCTTCTAGCAAAACCCTATATTTCCACTTTTTAGTTATAACTTTGCTAAAGGACACCTTCATAAAAATTAGTTGGTGTCTTTTAACAAATACTCATAGAATAACTTGCTAAAAGACACCTTAATAAAATGTGTCTTCTAGCAAAACCCTATATATATATATATATATATATATATATACACCTTTTTCTATACCATTTAGGTATAAATGTTGTAAATACTTGGTACTCCCTATGCTCTATGGTCACATTTATAAACAATTATTTTCTTTTTAGATTCATTAAATAACTGATGTATCTGAACTATATCAGTTCAAATACATCAATTATTCAATAAATTTAAAGGAAAAAAAAAACAATATTCGGTTATAAATGTGATTTGATGGAGTAAGTCACAACCATTTAGACACTCGATTTGGACAAACACGCATTTGAAAAAAAAGATAGAAAAAGAAGCTAATTAAAATTCAATATTGTATTATTTTAAGTTTTTGGGATCATGTAAAACTTCTTCTATAAATGTGTATTTCAATGAGGCCAATTTTTGAAATCTGGATTGCCCGCGCACATTAAGGTAGGCAACACATTAGTGATATTTCAACGATATCGGACAGTTTAAATTTTAATACAAATTTTAAATACTCTTTAAAATTTATTGTACTGAATTTGATATTTTAAGTGTTTGATCTCAATCCAACGACAATTTATATGCTAGCTACATGAAGTTGTGAGTTTCATTTCTAGTGCATGCATTCCAAATCCCACATTTCGGGTGCTCTTTTATTGAACACTTTTTTTTTGGGTACATTTTTACTGAACACTTTTAAGTTTTTAGATCTAAAAAATGCGGCAAAATGTTATGCGGTTAAATGCAATATAGGTTGGAAAGCATGGGAAGCAACTAGCTAGTAACAAAACAAACGGCTTTCATATCTCTTTCTAATTCGATGTGTGCCTTCCGTTTGACCGTTGAATATGTAGGGTTATAAGATTAATGCTTTTTATGTCAGCCTATCTAATTATGTGCATACTCAAAGATTGGAAAGCTTATAATATGTGCTGACCAATTTTGCTAACCAATTTAATATTAGAGGTAGGGCTAAGACTAAACCAATCACAACCACAATAGTAACAAAACTTGAAGAGGGTGCCATTAAAATGAAATGACCTTTTTGAATGTGACTATAAGGTTGACTTGGTTAAATCAAAAGCTTGTTGTAGATGTGTAGAGATTCATTGATGTCTTTATATATAACATTTTCTATATTTTTTTTAAAGAAATTAAACTATCCCATATAAATTAGTATCAGAGGAATCAAACTTGAGACTTTGAAGAGGAAAAACATTTTCTATACTATATTGATCAAATGTATATTCATGAAGATTGTGTTGGTTGGTTTGATTTGAATGGAATTGAACTTGGATCATTAAAGTGAGATTTCGTGTTTGAGTCTTATGAATAAAAAACATGGTTGTGATGAGAAACTCACTAAAAATAATCATTTAGATTTTCTGTTCGAAATTATTTATTTGGAAAATCGGTAAATACTTTCACATCAATAATATATAATTAAAAAATATGTATATTTGCAGTAATTAATCAGGCCACTTGTGGATACTCTTTTATTGAAGGTTTTAAGTTTTATATCTAAAAAATGTGGCAAGATGTTATGAGGTTCAATTCTATGAAGTTTAGTAAATATGACTTAGGAATTCGGTTATTTGACAACTCTATTCACATTATCCCTCCCTTTCTCCTCATTGCCCCCTCACAAGAATTTAATGCGTAACAATCAAAATCAGTATGAAGAGGGTTTTACTTTAATTTTGCATTAGTTTATGTCAAAATTTGTTTATGTTTATTTCAGAATTGCATTAGTTTAATATTCATAATTTATATGTTAATTTTGATATTTATATTGCTCCTAGCAAAAGTATGGGTCATAATTTTGATGAAAATCTTTTTGACTTTCAATTGCTAACACATATATCCAATATTAGGTGTTTTTTTTATTTGTTGTTGGGATTAAAATGAAAACTCCATAAATTTTGAAGTATCAAAAATATCTTTTTAAACAACAAAACATATTTATTAATTTTGATATTTATATTGCTCCTAGCAAAAGTTTGGGTCATAATTTTGATGAAAATCTTTGACTTTCAATTGCTAACACATATATCCAATACAAGTCATTTAGTTTAGTTGTTTTTTTATTTATTGTTGGGATTAAAATGAAAATTCCATAAATTTTGAAGTAGCAAAAATATCTTTTTAAACAACAAAACATATTTAAGCCTTTATAAAGATGAAAATAAACTTACGAGTCTTTGCTCAACTGACAAATGCCAAAATTGTCAGATCAGGTATTTGTGATGTCTTAAGTTTGAAGCCAAAAAATCTCCAATTTTTTACGTGAGTTTCAACTGACATTTACGACTTCGTCTACATATAAAAAAATGAAAATAAGCATATCCTCACAGTTTATTTCCAAAATGTAGTAGTTTCTAGGAAATAAACCTAATTCATAGTCTCCAAAACTGCTAGGCTAAGCGTTATTTTTTGAGTATTACTTTTGCCACCCTGTGGAATTCTCGCAAGCCCTATTTTTTTCCAAAAATACCCCTAGTCCGGAATATATAATCCGAACTCCTTCCAGAAAATGAAATCCGGACAAATTCTTGGAACCCCTAGTCCACCACACGCTTCTTCCTCATCCACCTTCGCTGTGGCTCGACGTCTTCCATGTCATCATCCATTGCCTCAAGCTCCTCCTCCTCCATTTGCTGCACGTCCATCTCGTCATACTCTTGCTCATTCTGCACCGGCTGAGGCTCGACATCAGCACGGCGTCCCCTAGCACCCCGACGCCTCAGAACAAGACCATCCTCCTCCATCCGTTGGTGACGGTCTCTCCTACGTGAAGCATTCCCTGCCACCCTTACGCGCTAAGTAGAGGAGGAACCTTATGTAACATGCACAAAACACAGTACAAAACATCATATCAAAAACCATTCTGGGTGTTTCCAGATTTTATTTTTTGGATTGCAACAATACTGTCCGGAAAACGAAATCCGGATTGCTTCAGTGCAGAAAAAAAAAAATGGGAAAATTAACATGCATGCATAGAGAAATCGAACTAACCTTCCATTGGATGTTTATCAAGGGTTGAAATGCGGTCCTTTTGAGCAAGAAAACATCAATTTTGGTTGGATTTTTGTAGTTAGGAATTTGGGATAAGAGGGAGAGAGAGAGAGAGAGAGAGAGAAAGTAAAAAGTGGAACTGTAAAATTGTGGGTGAACTTCCTTTTATACTTCGAAGCTGTCCGAAATATGTAATCCGGACAAGGTTTTGAATTTTCGGATTTTGTTTTCTGAAGTGCTTTTTTGTAATTTATACAGGGCGCGTGAGAAGGACATAGGGTGGGAAAAGTAAAACTCTTATTTTTTTTTCCTTTTCAAAAACTCTAGGCCCATAGTGGTTTGAATTTCAGTGGGCTCAAACTATGTCCAAATAATATTAGCAGCATGAGCAAGAAAATTGCTCTTTAGGCACCTATGCACTGCTCACACACACCCAAAATTTACGAAAATGCCTCCAACGACAATTAATTACAGTTCTCTCTAAAATGGTAGTCAATTACCGTTCTCTAACCAACAACAACTATTGATGAATTTTGTGCGTAGTTGTAGATCATTACATGCTTGCTTTGACTGTGAATGTAGTTCAAACAAAATTTTAGTGCAATGTGGTAGTTTAAGAAATGAAATAACACAATGTGTGTTGTATGTATATTTTGTACTCCAAAGTGTTTCTATGACATTACAACATATCACATCATCATCTCTTATCTCTTTCCCTCTCAAAGTATATACATTCATACGAGTGTACATCAAACATTTTCTTTATAAGAATGACACATCTAAACTTTTAACTTCAAAATTAATATAATATATTTGAATAATAGATGATCCACAACAAATTGAGCTATATGAGAACATTGCGATCTACAAACACAATAGAGTACCTATCAAAAGAAACAAGTACACATTTCAACTCCTAATAATGTTACTGAATAGATGTTTCAACCACATTGTAACAATCTCCATCACAGAACTATATCCTTTTTCACTGTCACAAGGAAACCATTTTCCTTCACATCTTCCACAGTTCCTACACTATCTTCCTTGTCTTCTTCTACTTCTTGTTCTTCCACCTTCTTCCTCTCAAGTGCTTGAATCAAATTCTTCAAACTAGTTTCAACATCTTCATTCACAGACTTAGGCATCAAATTCTCAGCAACATCAGCAGGTGTCATATTAATAACTTCCAACAAATCACCAATTTCATCAAACAAATCATGTGACTCAATATCCAAATAATTCTTAACAAGAACCTTAAAAGCTTCAAAACAACAATAAGATAACTCAACATGTTTATCCATCCTTCCTGTCCTAATAAGAGCAGGATCAAGTTTCTCCACAAAATTCGTCGTGAAAATTATAATCCTCTCTCCTCCACACGCAGACCAAATTCCATCAATAAAATTCAATAAACCGGATAAAGTTACCTTACTATTTTTACTATTATTCTCTTCTTCCTCTTTTTTCCTATGATAATAATCTTTTTGTTCCATGAATGAGTCTTCTTCCTCATTTTTTTCATTTTTATTAATCTTCCTCTGGCTAGTAAAATCAAGTGAACAATCAATATCTTCAACAACTATAATAGCTTTACTAGAAGTCTCAATTAACAACTTTCTTAACTCGGTATTATCCTTAACCGCGGTTAATTCAAGATCATAAACATCATAGTTCATGAAATTCGCCATAGCGGCTATCATAGTAGATTTACCTGTTCCTGGAGGACCATAAAGTAAATAACCGCGTTTCCAAGCCTTACCGATTTTTGCATAATAGTCCTTACCATTTCTAAACTTCAAAAGATCTTTAATAACTTCATCTTTTTTCTTCTTCTCCAATGCAAGTGTCTCAAAAGTCGCAGGATGTTCAAAAACAATGTGACTCCATTTTGATTGTTTGTAACCATACCAACCACTACTTGGATTATTTGTATAAAGCTTCCTTTGTCTATTTCTCATTGCAATTTCTTTCCCTTCTTTCAAAACATGCTTGATGTAAGAAATTGTAATTAAATCTCTATGCTTTTTATGAAAAGTGAGTTTGTAGTATCTCTTATAATTAGAAAAGGATGAAAAACCATGTGATGAAGTTTCAATTTTGATTGCAGCCCACCAAAGCTTAACACCTTGAAATTCATCTGTGACTTCTTCATCATCATCAATGCTAAGAACCAATGGATTTTGACTATCTTTTATGACTTCAGCTTTGAGTCTTTTGGCTAGTTGAGATGAGTTTTCACTTAGGTAGGTTTGTATGAAAGTGTATGCTTCACTTCTTTTGAGTCTTTCACCTGAGAATTCATGGAAAGTGATTTGGATGTAAGGGTAAAAAAGAGTTATTACTTTTTGTGAGTAGATTTGAAGACTATCACGAAATGAAGATGGTAAAAAACGTTCAATTATGGCATACATGAACATTATGGTGGCTAGTATGGAGCCTAGTTGTGCCCATAGTTCACTCATACTTAGCTTTCTAGTGCTACACTTTGAGTTATGTTGCTAAGGACATGCATGATACATGTTATATAGAGCTACTTTTTTAATGGAAAATTATAAGGGATAAGTGTTTTTATTTTAAGGATTCTAAAATGAAAACGATTGATAAGTTTCATATTGAAAAATTTATTTTTTAATGTTTCAACGCCTTGAATACACAACTCTCAAGATAAATTTTTTACTTTAAACTTCTTATCAAGTCTCTTAAGAACCCTTTTTGGCATTTCTCAAATTATTAACATATCAGAAAACACTACTACAAAAAGTTGAATTTCCAGAGAAATTAAAATTGATATTCAATTTTGACGTCTTTTAAGTTTCAAAAATGACATTTTGATAACAATTTTGACAACAATTTAAATGGTTAAGGCAATTCAAATATTCACAGTTAATTAATATGACAAAGTATCACAACTCATTGACTATCAACTTAACATAATTAACCATGATTTTGACATATCATTAAACCCTCGTGTATTCGAATATATATTATAAACAATAATCATTCAAATTGTGTATCTATACACAAACACACCACAATTTATGTTAAGATATACACATAAAATTGGGGGTTAACAACGATTGAAATAAGTATGGCAAAACGGGTTTGCCTACCCTGTTTTGGTCCCGTCTAAAACGAGACGAGGCATACCAACTTTTAATGTTTGAGTTGAAACTCTTGGCCCTTGGTGGGTTGGGCTGTCTATGAACACATTTTTTTTGTCATTCTCATCTCATAAAAATAATAAGATTAAGTTTTTTTTTTTAAAAAAAAAAAAATCACCCGCAATATAAACATACACCCACACTGACTACCAAATAACCAAATCAAGCATGACATTGTTTTTGCCCGAATCTATAATTAAAAACAATATCAGGAAAGGAAACCAACAATAATTTCAAAATAGCATAGGTCGGATTAAATTCGATATAATATCAAAATAGTCTAAGTTTTTCGAACAAACAAAATAAATCCACCAATAAAATATACTAAAAAAAGATGGTAGGAAAAATGATGTTTTTTAACTTGACATGACAGACGAACCCGCTCCGTCACTGTCCAATTTTTAGTTCACTAAATGGGACTAGTTTACTTCAGTGGTTGATTTCAAACTTCAACTTAGCCTCTCTAAAACGGTTGGTTAAAAGAGTCGACTCGACAAGCTCAACTTCTTTTTCCTATATTCAGTGGATGATTAATGAATTGTGTGACATTTCATCTTAGTTTTAAAAATTTACTATAAAGATAGATAAATAATATATATATATATATATATATATATATTTAAATTGCATTAACCTTCTAAATTATTTTTAAAATTTATTGTTGAATTTGTGTGCAAAAATAACTTAACTCTTTTAACATCTATCAATAAAATTAGAGACATGTTTCATTTTTATATGGATGGAATGTGTGGTGTGTGGTGTGTGTTTTGCTTGTAGGTGTTATATCACATGAGAATCTGAGTTGAAGTGCAATTAATAAGTAAAGTTTTCAAGAAGAATCCATTTGACAATGAGTGATGTTTGTCAATTCCAAACCACTTTCCTAGCTGGAATTTTTGTCAAGTCCAAACTACTTTTCTAGTTGGATTTATGTCATGCACGATGGGAGCTTAAGGGACATGTTTGAATGTGTATGATCGTGCATGAATAATACACTAAGTAATCAAAAAGCTAAGCCGACATTGTCGTAACTTGCAACATACTTCCTCCGTTTTAAAATGAGTGTCGTTTTAGGTGTTTACACACATATTAAGAAATGCAATGATTAAAAGAAAGAGAATGATTATTTTACCAAATTATCCTTATTAACTATTGGTTAGTTTTAAAAGTAAGACTTTGGAAGTAGTGTGCAGAGTATTAATTGAAAAATACAATTGAAAAAAAAATAGTTATTATTGCATTGGAAACTGACAGTGACATTCATTTTGAAACAAATTTTTTTGGCTAAAGCGACATTCATTTTGAAACAGAATGAGTAAAATCTAGTAAACCGAATCGTAATCCACCTTTAGATGATATGCTTCTAAATCCATTTCAATTTATTTATTTCTTTTGCACTTTTCGTACATGTTTCTTTTTTATGTTATGTTTTGAGAATTCTTTGAATTAATATTTGATGGACGGTCATTAATAGGCTTATACTACAAAGCTTTGAATTAATATTTGATGGACGGTCATTAATAAGCTTATGCTACAAAGTGTTCGTACCTAGATGAAGTAGGAGTAAGGGTGTGTTTGGATCGAAGGTTTAGGGGGGAGGACTCACTTTTATTTTTTTAAATTACGAACAATGTAAAAAAAATTAAAATAAATTAAGTGTTTTTAAAGTATTATATGATCATTTATCATTTGTTTATTTAATTTTCTAAAAATCATTTTATAATGTTCATAATTTAAAAAAGAAAAGTAAGTTCTCCCCTCCTAAACCCTCCATCCAAACACACATTAGATGGAATGTGGATGTCGAGCATATATAAGGTCGGTGTTTTTGTAAGGTTGGTGTGATGATCATCAACCTACTCATCATCTAGCAGTGGTATCAAGTTCAATGACTTAACTAAAGAAGACTGGCTCCTTGTATCGAAACTCTTCCAGTTCAAGGTGAGCATATCCAAATGATAGGATGAACGTATGCATAATGCCTTGAAGTTTTAGAATTAAAATTTGGTATCCACTTGCGTGGTTGTTTAAAGGCATTGTGATGATTTCTTGGAGACCCTCGTAACCAACACAAAGGAATAAAAAGTTGTATATACAAAGTGAAAGATGCTTTCAAGTCTTATATGATGTTAGGGCAAGTCGCTGATGTTAGGTAGACTTAACCTATTTTGGTAAAACATAGACTTGTTTGGTAATTTAATTGAAAAAAAGGCACCATTATGGTAAAAATGAAGAGTGCTTTAAATTCTGAAAACTCAAGTTAACCCCTTCTCTTGGAGTTGAGATCCTCTCCATTGATGCCTCATTAAGTGATAGGGACCAACGCAATTTATATTGAAGGAACAAACTAAGACATTTTTATGATTCGTAGTTTTGAAATCTAAAATAATTTTAAACTTATAAATTATTTACCGGTTTACAACTTTACTGTATCTCAAATCTCATCGTGGATGACAAATACTTAAAAGCTAACAACAATCCAATTTATTTGGCACCTTCATTTGTGGAATTTGTGTTAACATTTTATAGAAAGATGTTGCTAAGATTTATTTTCATGGACTTGTAAACAAAACATTTATATTTTTGTTCATGTTCGTTTATAATTTTCCCTAATGACCTTCCTATTAGCGAAACTATTAGAGATCATTTCTTTTTGAGACACTCTCAACTTTATGGCGTGCATGCACCACGATTTAAAAAGAAATAAAGGAAATGTTAACGAGGATAGAATTTGTGTTGGTACACGGGTTCTTTTTCCTATCAATTTAATAATAATGTACTCCAAAGTTATGAGTGAGATGAATTTAATAATTTATTTTAAAGTAATTGAGTTCTTATTAGATTTTTTTAATAAAATATAAATAAATAAGTATATGCGGGAGCCACACAAACACAACACAAGAGACCCCGTGATGTTTTTCGAATGAGGTATGTTATTTGAACAACCACTTTTTGTACAACTTATAGGACAACCAAAAATATAGAAAGAAATGTATGTCTTGACACGAAAATCAAAGCAATAGAGAGAGAAAGCAAGAGCATAATGAGTGTATGAGAGAGAGAGAGTTGTCCCAAAAGTTGTAAGAAAATGGTTGTACAAATATCATTTCGCTTTTCGAATTGTGTTTATTTTTTTGTTTCGCTACTTTTTGGGAAAGGCAATTCTCCTTGTACAAAGTTCACATTGCCTTTCAATAAAAAGTAGTCTTAATACATCCGTTGGTCCTTTAACTTATTTTATTTTTTCAGTTTGGTCCCTTAACTGTTAAATGTCTTAAGTTGGTCCTTTATCTGTGTTTTGTTAGTAAATTTGGTCATATTTTGTTAATTTTAACTCGTTTGAATAGGAGACCGTTGGATAAATGAGGTCTATCAGATCTAACCATGTATCACCAACACCTAATTTATTTTACTTTTATTCATCTTCTTCCATCATCTTCATCTCCATACAACCTTTATCAATCTTCATCATATTCATAAAAAATAAAAAAAAAATAAAAAAAACCCAATTTTTTTTTCTTTAATTTTTTTATCATTTCAACCATAGTTTTAAAAACTGGACCGGACGTCGACTCGGTCAGTGTACTAGGTCATTGGGTCAGTGGTCGAACCGCATGACTGAACCGTATTAAACCGGATGACTCGGTCGTATGAATCGGTCTCTATAAAAAACTAGTTTTATGGTTTATCTTTATTGAATCGGATGATTTGGTCTATAAAAATATGCTTGTGTCATGATACCTATAAAATAAAAAATCATAATAAAATAAATTAACATTTTTTCACTCATCAAATAAATCAATATAAGACAAATATAATATGTATATGGATTAAGTACTTTTTTTGGGTACAACACACAGTATACAAAAATAAAAAATTGAAGGGTAAAAAAGGGGACAAGAACAATTTCTCTTAAAAAAAATAGACAAGAACGATTTAATCAATTTTTTTAGAGAACATATTTAATTAGTTTAAAAATTATTGGTTGGTTGTATCATATAGAAAACAAAAGGTTGTGCCAAGCTATGAGTAAAAGCAAAGCTTTCTTCAACCAGTCCAAAAACATCACGTGATCTAGTTATTATTAAATGAAAAACATCACATGATGGAGGGTAATGATGACATTTTCTTATATGTAGGGTTTCTTTCATTGGTTTAAAGGGGTTAAAGAAGCAACTCTAAAAAATCATCAGTCGTCACCCGTCAGTTCTTCTCTTCTCCCCCATCCCATTCTTATTAACAACAATGGCAGTAGTTGTTTCTTACATGGATTCAACTTCATCCATTACATGAATGATGTTCAATCTATTTAAATATTCCTTTTTTGTTTCTTACTTCTTCTTCCTAGTTTCTCCATCTCTACTCAGATCTAGATCTGCCATTCTTTTAATTGTCTGGGAAAAAATAAGAGTTCAGACATTGAACCGACAGATTTGAAGAAACCCCCGAGTCGCCGGTTTATTCCGGTTTTGACCGGTTCACACCGGTTCTCATCGGTTCATTAACATGGCTGATCCAATAACCAGACCGGACCGGTTACCCCACCGGTTCCCGGTTGGACCGGCCGGTCCGGTCCGGTTTTTAAAACTATGATTTCAACTTCAAATTTTTATAATTAACACCATCACCATCATCCAAAATCAAAACCCATGCCAGTCTATTTTAATTGAAGGCTTGAATTTAACTAAGTACATGTATTTTTACACATATAGAGACAACAAAATAAAACCTAGAACAGCCACTCAAATTGCTTCTAACCCTCTCGTCCTCTCTCCAGAAAACAACAATCACAGTGACCTTTCCTTTCTTTCTTTCCACCATCATCGTCATCAACAATAACAAAAAGAAACAATACAAATATCATCATCATAAACACATGAACCCAACCTCTATCTCTTTCAATCCATAATTAACTCTTGTTCTCTACAATTCTTCTAATTTTGGAATTCTTGTTTATTGATTTTGTTCTTCTTTCTCAGTGTGAAGAAGAATACGTCGACTCTATTCCTAAAAACATTGCATCTGATGATTCTTCGACCCAGACCATCCTTTTCTTTCTCTCTATAGTTTCCAAAGCCATTCCAACGTTAATTTACAAATTTAGAACCCTTTTCTGCCTCTGTTTCAAGGACGATGACGAAGGAGTCGAAGGGTTTGATGTTGGTGGCTGAGACGGTGGAGTGGTTGGTTAGACAAACGAGGTGGCTGGTTGTGGCGAGTTTGGTGTCAGAGAAAGAGGGACGGTGGTTCAGTGGTGAGAGAAAGGGTTTTGGTGAGAGAAAGTTTCTTTTTGGAGTGAATGAGTTTTGGTGATCCAATTTTGGATGATGGTGGTGGTGTTAATTATAGATTTAAGGATTTGATTTTGTGGTTTTTGTTGAAGTTAAAATGATGAATTTTTGAAAGAAAAAAAAAGGTTGAAGATGATGAAGAAGATGAAGATGAGGAAGAAGATGGATAATAGGAAAATAAATTAGATGTTAGTGATACACGGTTAGATCTGATAGACCTCATTTATCTAACGGTCTCCTTTTTAAATGAGTTAAAATTAACAAAATAGGACCAAATTTATTAACAAAACACAGATGAAGGACCAATTTGAGACATTTAACAGTAAAGGGATCAAACTGAAGTTAAAGGACCAACGGATGTATTAAGCCATAAAAAGTATGATTAGATGTATATCCAAGTAAAATTTTAGTCATTGAAATTACATTATAAACGCTAATCTAATGGTATGAGTTTTAAAACGCCTATTCGAATTATTCTCAGGATTATCAAGTAGGGAAGTCCACCTCAAAACAACTAAACTTTCAACAACAAACAAATCTAATGAGTTGTTCACCTCAACATTCTGGATGACGCGAGACATAAATCTCCCTCAACACATTCAAATATAATAAGTGTTGTTGCTTATCTCGAATGAAAATTGCTTTTCTGACATAGAAAACTTCACAATGACACAAGTAAAATACTTAAATGCCCCCAGCGGTAGTTAACTACCGCTAACTGCTTTTTTCATCCTTTTACCAACTTGCTGAAGTGAAGTGCATCACTCCTTCATTCAAGGACCATGACTCCCATAGAAGAGACTTCTTACGGGACTCCGCCCCTCAAAATCCAAAATTCCATTGTTTAGACCCATTTTTCATTTTTTTTTATTTTTCATATTCTCATAAAAATCCGAAAAAATTTGCATTAGTTTTATTTGATTTTTAAAATTTTTTTGTGCTATTTTTATATTTTTATGATTTTATTTGACAGGTTTTTAGCATTTTTTTACTTAGTTTTTTTGTGGTTTTTAAAAGCAAAACTCAAAACTGTTGAAATGTGAGAGAGTCTGATGGCTGATTATACATAAGAATTATCCGGATTATAAAATCCGAAATAGTAAACATGAATCCGGATTTTAAAATCCGGAATGCACAAGGGCATTTTTGGAAATTTTACAGGGCGCAGGAGAAGGACATAGGGTGGGAAAAATAATAGCCGTATAATTAAAAAGGCCAGGCTTAGGCCTATAAAATAGGAATTCTGCTGTTCACCCAGCACATTTTGCTCGCGCCCTGCAGCCGTTCCAAATTTACCCTTGCGCTAGTTAACTCCCGCAAGTGTAAAACTATGCGCTAGTTAACTAACGCTGCGTCAATTAAGATGCGAAAGTGTAAAACACTGCATGAGTTAACTCACACATAGTGTTAACACTTACGCGAGTTAACTCACGCACTACTGATATATCAGTACAACAATGAATGTTGTACTGATATGCATTGAATGCAATATGTGTCATCAAAGACCCGTAACCTTAAGATGCTCGTAATTGAACCGACTTACGTCAGTTTAACAAGATTATTTGATAATACGACACAATCGATCAAAATTACACAAAAACATCGTTTTTTTTTCACAATCACATAATCACACATAATGATCCAAACGGTCCAAATTACACAAATTCGCGGGTAATGACCCGTAATCACTTAAACACACTTAATGATATAATATAAGTAGTTGAAAAATTATTGACAAAGAGTAATGCGAGCAATAATTGGTGTGACATAACCGGCCACCAAAAAAATAATTCATTTCATTTAATATATATAATATTAGTAACATATTGGCCACAAATATCCAAATTACATAACCGGCCACCAAAAAATACGTCGGGGTGTAATACCACCAAAAAATAGGACGAACACTGACCGACCTATAACTGTCCTAACCTATTATAACCTATCTAAGAGGTCTAGTGACATTCCTAAATTGTCGTCTTCTTCCATGTCTTTCGTCCATTCAAATTCTTGTTCCTTTTTTTGCGGAGTGGGAGTATCATCACAAACAATTGGATTGTGCTCATTTGTTGGTTTCTTTGGCGGCTTCGGCTCGGAGGACATGAGTTTATTGTAAGCGTTTTGTCTATTCAAAAACACAAAATGTCAATTCTCCGCCTCACCAATCTTGGTGTTCATCCACTCCTTACAACTCGGTGGTAACAGACAACCTTCCTTCAAAATAACATGAAGATAGTGGTCGGGAATTAAGCAAAGACACATGATGTTGGAATGTGGATTAAGTGGAAGAGCACTTCAGATTGGGAAATATGTCTCCCATGCACCACCCATTTCGAGCAAAGTCAATAGAACAACAGATCTTTTATAGCAAGAAGCAATAATGTGACCCATATCCGGAGTGGTCATCCACTTATCTACCAACGCAACACCAATTGTACATTTTGGAGGGTATAAACCATTCAAGATTTTGTTATAACGCTCCTCTGTGTCATATATCGGCATGTAGTCACTCTTGTGATTTTTCAACTCATTAATAAGTGCATACCGAACCAAAACATGATCTTCCTCATCCTTCCCCAAGTGCCTAGCTATCACCCAAAATCCACAATGACCATCCCTTTTAACATTCACAATATCTTCAACAAAAGGTCGCATGAGATTTGGAATTTGTGAAATATAGGGATATTCCTCAATGATTTTGAAGTAGACGATGAAGCTTGTAAGTGGGAGTAAGTGCCAAGGCGTGCATCTTTCCTCCTTGGAAGTGACCTCTTGGGTTGTGAAGGTTGACTATCCGGATTTTGAGAGTCAACAGTCTCCCACCTTGAGGGGATTCGACCCGATGATGACACTTTGAGTGTAGTCCTCTTCCTTTTAGGTGCTCCCTTGGTTACCGCCTTTTTCAAAGGCGGAGACAAAATTGTGGTTTCCGGAAATGCTATTTGACGCATCATCTCTTTGATGTGGAGTTTCATATTGTAAGGGCTTTTCTTGAGAAGTTCTTGAATGCCATTCCACTCCTTCATCACGGAAAAATCATCATCAGTCTTTTCTCCTTGTACACACAACCTTTTCCAATAAGGGTATATATCATCAAAGATAAGAGGCAATTTTTGCTTGCTCTTCATGGCAATAATACACGCACAAGGTAACCCGTGCGATGTCTTTTGCACACAACCACAATCTTCCTCACCAAAGCCGAATGTCTTGGAGCATTTCAATTTATCATAGATAAATTTCAATGCGCGTATAGATACATAACCCTCTAACTCTCTCATCATCTTGATTTTTTTGTATTTGTGTTCTAAGACCGTTTTGTTCCTCCCAAAACTTCCTTGTATTTCACCAAATTGCACGGCCAACATCTTGTGAATTTCATCCAAACATGATGCCAAATCACCCACGCTACTCCTCAAATATCTTTTCAACACTCCATGAGCCGATTCAACAATGTTGGTGGTTCTACACCCTAGATGCAAGACTTTATTCGTCCATGCCCTCACAAATTTTTCCTTAAGGTTCAAAACCGTGGTTTCAACATATTTAATGAATTCCAAAAATGGCATGCATACCTCTTTGAATTTCAATAAATTACTTGCATATGATTCCTCCGTAGGAGATTCGACCAACTCTCTCCAAGTGATCACAACTTTCTCAAAAACTTCTATATTCTTCACCTTGTTCTTCTTCAATTCTTTCGTGTCAACTTTTTCACCCTTAGGAGGCTTTGGGTGAACTCTACAATCTGTGATGCACTTAGCCCTTACATTCTTCCCAATATGAAAATAACAAAGCATGGTGTATGTTTGAGGGAAAACTGTGCCAACGACATTCATCAAAGCACCATCCCTATCAGTGACAATCACCTTAGGCATGTTGTCTTTTGAGGACAGGAGACCTTTCAACATCGTAAGTGTCCAAGCAAAGTTATCCTCTAGTTCAAAGTGAAGAAAGCCGAAACCAACGGAATACGTCATTTTTGTAGAGGTGCAACCAACTATCTCAAACAACGACATTCGGTAGTTGTTGGTTTTGTATGTAGAGTCCATGACCAAAATGGTCGGAAAGGTGTTGAGCAATTTAATTGACTCCGGATGAGCAAATAAGATGTCTTCAAGAGTGGTTTCCTCACTATTGCATCTTGTGTAATATACATATTTATGCTCCACCAACTTCGAAATCAAGAATTGCAACTCCATCATGTCACCTCTTTCCCCCTTGCGCCATCTTGTTCGCACATTGTACACTTGCTTGATTGCTGTCACACTTTCTTTGTTATTTTGCTTCAAATTGGTGAGAATATTTCGAGGCACAGTCAAGCTCTTTGTCATTTCGATAACTTTTTTCTTCTCCTCCGCACTAAGTCTACTCGCAATAAGGTGTCCTTGTAACTTTTCCTCCAAGTCATGGTTGTGCATTCCACAAAGCATTGCAAGCCACCAATCATTTGTATCTTTATCAATGAAACCTTTCAACCTAAACGGACAATTACATTTCCTTGAGCCGATGCCTTCAAGGTTCGGTTTCTTCCTTGTCTTAGGTGGCTTGTATATCCCACTCCTTTCACATTGCATCGTCAAGTACGACCTTTTTAAAACGCTTTATCTATACAAACACCTAATCCAACCTTTACCCCTTGTCGACGGACCCAAGTAAGTAACTATTCTCGCTCTCTCCATCTTGCATTTGTTGTAAAAAATGAGGCGATGTCGCGAGCTTCACAAATAACATCGATAGGTACCGGTTTAGGTTCTTCAATTTTACCAATTCGAGCTTGAATTGGAATTTGGACTTTAAACGGTTTCAAATTAACGGTGGGTTTGACATCGCCGGAACCTTCACCGGAAGCTTCATTTTTGGCCGGTTTCGGTTGAACGTCATCATCCGCAACATTGTCAACCATCTCGCTATATATCTATTGAATAAAAAAAATTACAAAAGAATAAATAAATTACTTGCGGAACAAGCTAACCAAGAATAAATGTGGCGCAAAAAATTAAAAAAACATCACTGCACAATGGCGTGACTTAAGCCACACAACACTTTAACACTTGCGACACTTAAGTCACGCAACCTTTACAACTTGCGCAAGTTAACTTGCGCACCTAGCCCTATTGCCTACGAAAACCAGACGAACCAAGCACAAAAACCAGCGAAATGAGATGAGTTTTGATGATACAATACCTGATATTTGGTGCTTGATGAGCGTAGAAACTTGCTTCCTTACGATTTGCAATTATTTGGGATGAGGATTTTGACCCAAAAAAATCGCACTTTTTGGGTTTTTGAAGGTGGAGGGAAAGAAAATGGTGCTTTGAGTTTGGACTGATGGGTTTTGTACGAAAACAGTAACACTGCGTCACTTAACTTGCGCTGCGTGAATTAAGGTGTGCAGCGTTACTTAAGGTGCGCAAGGGTAAATTTGGAACGACTGCAGGGCGCGAGCAAAATGTGCAGGGTGGAGAGCAGAATTCATAAAATAGTCTATTAAGCCTGACAGGCCGGCCAGTATATTTGGACAGGATGAAGCATTCATAATTATTGGGCTTAGTTAACCAATTCACGTTTGGGCTGAATGATCCGCTCCAACCTCTATAACACCTTAATATAAATAGAGAACTAGACTTTCCAAATGTAGTAGGCGAAAGAAAAGTTTAATGGTTCAATTACAACTTACAATGTTAATGTCATCATTTTTTTAGTACAAATATTCATTCTGTTTTTACATGCCTGCAAATTACAGAATCCCTTACTCCTTAAAGTTATTAGATCTGCAAACACTTAACCCTAAAAATTTGCCTCCAAAATCGCAGCATTAAATGCTAAGTGAGATAACCCTAAAAAAATTCCCCTCCTAACTATTTGGTAATTTGAATTTCAAATTATTTTATTGGAATTGGAATAAACCTGCTAATTTTAGTGGCATTTACCAATACATGTTATTAATATCAGTGATATTTTCAAAGCAAAAATTTAACGGTAAAAATTTGACCGAGCAGCTAAAACATATCACCACTCCCTCTTTTTCCTCACTCTCTCTCTCTCTCACGTAACAACACACACAGACCCTTTCCTTCAAAAATACACAAAAATCCTTCTTCTTCTTCTACCTTCATTTCCATCCTCTAAAGTAAAAACTTCATCATCTTCATTTCTTCGTCCTCTACAAAACCCACTTGCTTTCCACCACGCCAGAGTTGCACCACCGTCGTTAATCACCACGTCGGATTCGCTCTTTATAGCGCCAGGGTCGCTGTCAGAAGCTTCTTTTATTTTGCAAGGTTAATTGTTATTTTCAGCTTTTGTATTCCTCGATCTAATACTGAATCATTCATTGATTTTTATCTTTGTTTGGTTTTTTGTTTATTCCTTTACTGACAAAATCGCAAGGGCTTCAAATTTCATCGCCAAACTCCAACTCACGACTCTTTGTTTGGTACCATTTACACATAACCTTCAATATCAGGTATGATTCTCAAATTTCTTCAATCAGTTTTATGTTTTTAACTTGATTTTCGTGTTTATTTTAAGTTTGTATTTCTATTTAGTGATGTTTAATCGTTGATTACAAGTTTTTGTTGATTTCTGATTTTATTAACCCTATTTTGAGAACTCTAATGCTAGATATGGCGAATTGTGTTTTCACGACAACCTTGCGACATGCATAATTGTATTGCAGCAGGCTTTATTCCTTTTCATCTGCTATGTGTGTTTTTAAACAATTTTAGCATCCAACTATTGATAAATAGCACCACTCCTTTGAAAATAGATATTTTGGAGTGAATGCAAAATCTGATTTTTTTTAGCTTGACTATTGGCTTTTTATATTTTCGACCCTGTATATAGATTGAAGCAAACAATAAAGAATATACACTAATTGCATCAAAGTTGTCAACCAAATGAAAATAAGAAGTGCTTTGTTTGTGTTTAGTGTATGCTTAATGAAAATTTATAGCATCCATAAAGATAAATGATGACATGCTGTCATTACGTAATTTTTAGGACTTATTTTGACATTTTGATAGAGTTCTAAGCAACATTAAGTGTCCAGGAGCAGTTAAAAGCATCAAATATGGAAGAACTGGAAGAAGCCAATCGTACTGCGATTTGCTAATCGCAATACGATTTCTTGAAGTCAGAGAGCATGTTTTTTGAAGAGTTGGATCGCAATACGATCCATACCATCGTGATACGATTTCAAGAAGGGCTTTAAAGGAAATTAGGGTTCAAAGATGCAATCGTGGTACGATTTTACCATCGTGGTACGATTGGGTGCGATCCAGAAGTTGCCTATTTAAGCTCAGCTCACTCTCAAACATGAGGATGACGATTTTGGAGAGCTAAAGTGCGATTTTAACACCCAGAAGGCTGCAGCGGAGAGGATTTCATCATCTCTAACCCAGTTTATGTATGTTTTAATTCTTTCATTGATTATGCTATTTGTAAACTCAATTATGAGTAGCTAAATCTCTTAGAGATTAGGTCGGAGATGAACCTATGTAACCCTAATTGATCATATGTTGCTGTGAAACTCTATTGTTTATTAATGAATTTCTAGTCTTTATTCAATTCAATTGTTCTTAATGCTTTTTATATCCTGATCAAATATAAACATGATTTTGTGAGATCGAATGACTACTGACCATAGCTTTCAACTTAGACCTAATTGAATTGTTCTGATAAACATGGTTAGTCTAGGAATAGATAATCGTTTGTTAGTGATATTAGGTTAACGTTCATAAAACCTTCAAGGATTATTAGACCACCTAAGGAATTAGGGGCTGTAGTTTAAGAAGAGGGTCCTAACTCAAGGGATTGATTAGGGCTAATTTGTTAACTATCGTGAAACTAGAAAATCATTAGTAATAATAGGTGCAGTAACCAATTAGGGGAAACATAGAGGATTCGAAGACCTGATCACATCTCTCTCCATATTTTCTTAATCAAATCTCATTCTTTTATTTGATTTCATAAAATCAAACCAAATCTACTGCCTAGTGGTAAAACAAAATAAACTTTTAAACATCCTAATTTTATAACGCAATTGAATTATTGAAGTTAAAAACAGTCCTCGTGGGATCGATATTTTTACTACTTCGATAGTATTTGGTGCACTTGCCAGAGATCTATCAAGTTTTTGGCGCCGTTGCCGGGGACTGTTGAATTATTTCAACAAGGCAATTAGGTTATAATTTAGGGTTTTTGCAATTTAATTTTTTGTTTTTAATTTTTGTTTTTCTGTTTTCATATTCACTTGATTACTTTGCGTTGTGCAGTGCTACTAAGGTATTTTTCTGTTTATGCGAGGTAAACAGAGCTCTGACGACTTAGAGTACGATCCGGAAATTGAAAGGACTGCTAGAGCACTTCGGAAAGCTGTCCGATCGCAAAGATTAGCTCAGTCCGTTCCACCGGGTGTTCGAGAACAAATACCGGAGCCACTCTCAACGGAATCTGAAACGATCTCTTCTCCTAAATCTGCAACTATGGAAGGAGAAGGAGTTGTACCACCGAGACCTAAGCAAGGAGACTACGGGTTAGCCACTCATCGCGGTCAACTGACCCACACTTTTCAACCCGCTAACCCCGTAGCCTTCGACATCAAGACAACTGTCCTCAACGGTTTGAGGGACAAGCAATTCGATGGGACTGAAGCTATGAGTCCTCATGAACACCTGAGCCGCTTTGCTGAAACTTGTGAGTTTTGTGTGCAACCAGCCACCGTGACTGAAGCACAAAAGAAGCTAAGGCTGTTTCCTTTCACCTTGACGGGAAGAGCGAAAGATTGGTTGCTAACAATACCAAACGGGACTGTCCAAACATGGGAAGAGTTAGAGCTGAAGTTCTTGGAGAAATATTTCCCTATGTCTAAATATTGGGAAAAGAAGATGGAGATCTCTAACTTCAAGCAAGGAGAAGGTGAATCATTGTATGATGCTTGGGAGCGATTTAACTTACTTCTTAAGAGATGCCCGAATCATGAGTTCACCGAGAAACAATACCTCCAAATCTTCACTGAGGGGGTAACACCAAACACTAGAATGTTCTTAGATGCTTCCGCGGGAGGTAGTCTCAAGAGCAAAACTGATCATGAAGTCCAAGCTTTAATTGAGAACATGGCTGGAAATGAGTATCGTGCTGAAGCTAAGAAGAAAGAAAGAGGAGTGTTTGGGGTGAGTGAACAAACTGCTATCCTTGCTAACCAAGCAGCTATGAACAAACAAATTGAAGCTCTAACTAAGGAGTTTCAAGGCTTCACCTTGGCTCATAAGCAACAACAAGTGGCTGCAATCAAATGTGACTTATGTGGTGAAGAACATCCCAACGGTGAATGTGTTCCGGAAGGATCAAGTGAAGAAGCTAACTTCATGGGAGGTTATCAAAGGCAGAATCAATACTACAATTCAGGCATTAATAAGCATCCAAATCTAAGCTACTCAAACAACAATGCTTTGAACTCTCAGATGCTCACTCCTCCTCAACAACAACAAAGAAAGTCATCAGCTCTTGAGGAAACTATGATGAACTTCATGAAGATGACTCAAGGCAACTTTGAAGAGATGAAAAAGAGTCAAGAAGCTGAAAGAAAGAACAATGAAGCTTCTAGGAAGATGCTTGAAACTCAACTGGGGCAATTAGCTAAGCAGTTGGCTGAACAAAACAAAGCCGGATTCTCAGGTAACACTAAAGATAACCCTAAGAATGAGTCTTGTAATGCTATTGAATTGAGGAGCAAAAAGGTTTTGACACCTTTAGTTCCAAAAGCTCAAAAAAAGGTTGATGAAGTAGTTGAGGTGGAGGAGAATGATGTAGTTGAAAAAAATGATGAGGGTGTAGTTGAAAAAGAAAATGATCATGGAGTAGTTGAAAACGAAAGGAAGAAAAAAATAGAGGGAGAAAAAAGTGAGAAATTGATAGATGAAGATTCAATCTTGAGGAAGTCGAAGAGTCAAATTCTGAAAGATGGAGATAAGCCACAAGTTATTCCATCATATGTGAAGCTTCCATATCCCCACCTATCCAAGAAGAAGGAAAAGGACGAGGGTCAATTCAAGAAGTTCATGCAACTTTTCTCACAACTTCAGGTGAATATTCCTTTCGGTGAAGCTCTTGATCAAATGCCGTTATATGCTAAGTTCATGAAAGACTTGTTAACTAAACGAAGGAAGCCTAAGGATGATGAGAACATAGCACTTTCTGAAAATTGTAGTGCCATTCTTCAAAAGAAGCTGCCACCTAAGTTGAAGGATCCTGGAGCTTTCACTATCCCTTGTTCCATTAGATCAGTAGACATTGGTAGAGCTTTATGTGACTTGGGAGCAAGTATCAATCTGATGCCTCTTTCAATGATGAAGAAGCTTAAGTGTGGGGAGCCAAAACCAACAAGAATGACCATTACTTTAGCTGATCGGTCAATCTCTTATCCTTTCGGTATACTTGAAGATGTGCTAGTCAAGGTTAATGACTTGATATTTCCGGCAGATTTTGTGATCTTAGACATGGCTGAAGATGAAGAAATGCCACTTATTCTAGGAAGACCTTTCCTTGCAACTGGCCGTGCTTTGATTGACATTGAGAAAGGAGAGCTAATGTTGAGATTCCATAAGGAGCAAGTAGTGTTTAATATATTTGAGGCCATGAAGCACAAAGATGAAAATCCCAAGTGTTATCGGATTGACATTGTTGAAGAAATAGTTAAAGATGACTCTTGTGAACATCAACCAACACACCCTCTTGAACGTGCAATTGTGAATTCTATAGCAAAAGGTGAAGATGATGAAGATCTTGAAGTAAGTGATTGTGTGAAGCAACTAGCAGCAAGCAAGCAAGAGTTGGGTCCGGTAAAAATAGAAGAATTAATGGGTAAGCACTCTATGGATGCTCCTATTTTGAGTGGAGAAGGAGAGAAAAATCCAGAATTAAAAGAACTCCCTTCTCACTTGAAATATGTTTTTCTCACTAAGGATGCCTCTAAACCAGTAATCATCAGCAATACCTTGACACCTTTGGAAGAAGAAAAATTAATGAGGGTGTTAAGAGACAATCAAGGAGCTTTGGGGTGGAACATTTCTGATTTGAAGGGTATTAGTCCAGCTTATTGCATGCATAAAATACACATGGAGGCTGAATACAAACCGGTGGTTCAACCTCAAAGGACACTTAACCCAACAATGAAGGAAGTGGTAAAGAAAGAGGTGCTGAAGTTACTAGATGCAGGTATGATCTACCCTATCTCAGATAGCTCATGGGTAAGTCCAGTTCATGTGGTACCCAAGAAAGGAGGAATGACGGTGGTAGCAAATGAAAAAAATGAATTGATACCTACCCGCACCGTCACTGGTTGGAGAATGTGTATAGACTACCGGAGGTTGAATACCGCAACAAGAAAGGACCACTTTCCATTACCATTCATGGATCAAATGATTGAGAGATTGGCTGTCCAAGCCTTCTATTGCTTCTTGGATGGGTATTCAGGGTATAATCAAATTGCAGTAGCTCCGGAGGATCAAGAAAAGACTGCCTTCACTTGTCCATTTGGAGTGTTTGCTTATCGAAGGATGCCCTTTGGGCTGTGTAATGCGCCGGCAACCTTTCAAAGGTGCATGCTTTCCATCTTCTCTGATATGATAGAGAAGAACATTGAGGTATTTATGGACGACTTTTCTATTTTTGGTAAGTCCTTTGATCAATGCTTGTTCCATTTAAATGCTGTACTTAGAAGATGCACCGAAACTAACCTTATTTTGAATTGGGAAAAATGTCATTTTATGGTAACTGAAGGTATAGTTTTGGGACATAAAATAAGTGCTAAAGGCATTGAGGTGGACCAAGCCAAGATAGAGGTTATAGAGAAACTTCCTCCACCCGTCAACGTTAAAGGAGTGAGGAGTTTCTTGGGGCATGCCGGTTTCTATCGGCGGTTCATAAAAGACTTTTCTAAAATTTCCAAACCCCTCTGTAACCTCTTGGTCAAAGAAAACGAGTTTAATTTTGATTCTAAATGTCTAAATGTTTTTTCTTTGATTAAAAACAAGTTGGTAACTGCACCAATAATCATTGCACCCGATTGGGATTTACCTTTTGAACTTATGTGTGATGCAAGTGATTATGCTGTTGGTGCAGTCCTAGGCCAACGCAAGAACAAATTTTTTCATGCAATTTACTATGCAAGCAAGGTTTTAAATGAAAATCAAGTTAACTATTCCACAACTGAAAAGGAATTGCTTGCGGTAATCTTTGCATTGGAAAAATTTCGTTCTTATCTAATAGGCTCCAAAGTCATTGTTTTTACAGATCATGCAGCTCTCAAATATCTCTTAACTAAAGGGGATTCAAAGCCTCGACTGTTGAGGTGGATCCTATTATTGCAAGAATTTGATCTTGAAATTCGTGACAAGAAGGGAGTCGAGAACGTGGTAGCTGACCACCTCTCAAGGCTGGAAAATGATGAGGTAACAAAGAAGGAGAAGGCCATCAAGGCCGAGTTCCCTGATGAACAGCTGTTTGCTATTGGAGAAAGACCTTGGTTTGCTGACATGGCAAACTTTAAGGCCGGCAACATAGTTCCTGATGATCTGACCTACCCTCAGAGGAAAAAGTTCTTCAAAGATGCAAACCACTACTTGTGGGATGACCCATATCTGTTTAAGGTAGGTACTGACGGTTTGATTAGACGTTGTGTTGCAGGTGAGGAAGCACATAGTATCATGTGGTACTGCCATAGCTCAGCTTATGGAGGCCACCACAGTGGAGAAAGAACAGCTGCAAAAATTTTGCAAAGTGGATTCTGGTGGCCCACCCTTTTCAAAGATTGCCACGACTTTGTCACAAGATGTGACAGATGCCAAAGGACAGGTAACATATCAAAGAGGAATGAAATTCCCCTAAAAGGAATCATTGAAGTTGAACCATTTGATTGTTGGGGTATTGATTTTATGGGACCATTCCCTTCCTCTTACTCTTATCTCCATATTCTAGTCTGTGTTGATTATGTCACAAAGTGGGTTGAAGCGATACCATGTGTTGCTAATGATGCCAAAACGGTTGTCAACTTCCTTCAAAAGAATATTTTCACTAGGTTTGGAACCCCTAGAGTATTGATCAGTGATGGGGGGAAGCATTTTTGCAATAATTTTCTTGAAAACGTGCTCAAAAAGTATAACATTAAGCACAAAGTTGCAACTCCCTATCACCCACAAACTAGTGGTCAAGCAGAGGTTTCAAACCGACAGCTGAAACAGATTCTGGAGAAGACAGTTGCGTCAAATAGAAAAGATTGGTCTAGGAAATTAGATGACGCACTGTGGGCATATAGGACAGCCTTTAAGACCCATCTTGGGTTCTCACCCTATCAGTTAGTCTATGGGAAGGCATGTCATCTTCCAGTCGAGCTAGAACATAAAGCTTATTGGGCCATTAAGGCCTTAAATTTTGATCAAGTAGCCGCTGGTAAGAAAAGAATTTTGAAACTTAATGAACTTAAGGAGATGAGGCTTAGAGCGTATGAAAATGCGCTCATCTATAAAGCCAGGACAAAAAGGTATCATGACAAAAACTTAGTGCCTAGGGATATTAACTGTGGACAACTAGTTTTGTTGTATAATTCCAGGTTGAAGCTATTTCCTGGGAAGCTCAAGTCAAAATGGTCTGGACCATTCTTGGTCAAAAGTGTGTCACCATATGGAGCTGTTGAACTAGTGACACCTGAAGGAGATCGAAGTTTCAAAGTAAATGGACAAAGAGTTAAACCATACCTAGGTGGCGACCTACCAAAAGGAAGGGTGGCACTCATTCTGAAGGACCTCTGAGAATCCTTAGCAGTCAAGCTAGTGACGATAAAGAAGCGCTAAGTGGGAGGCAACCCACTACATTTACTTTGTTTTCAATTTATTTTCTTTATTTTCTTTTTAATGTCAAAGTCCATCGAACCTATCTCCCTATTGTAATTGCTCCTACACTTGTTTATTATTAATGAATTTGTTTTGTTTCATGTGACCTATTCCAGTTTAGTAACAGTTGTTTGATGAAACGGTATTCCAAAAGTTCTAAAGGAGGGGTGACTTGATTCAAAGGCGAAGTGTACGGCGTTGCTAGGTAGTCACATACTCCCAGAAATCTCAGCCATAAGGTTCATTGCCAAATTTGTTTTTCAATTTACTTATATTTAGATTAGTTTTCCATGCAACTAC
Organism: Medicago sativa; assembly: GCF_051527215.1. Lineage (NCBI taxonomy): Eukaryota > Viridiplantae > Streptophyta > Magnoliopsida > Fabales > Fabaceae > Medicago > Medicago sativa. The sequence goes on along the minus strand of NC_140755.1, from coordinate 7,518,173 downwards.
ATTTCTAGAACTTGCATTGTTTCTCTATTATTGATTGGTCTTTGTCATATACACACTGAGGCAAAAGTGCTTGGTCCTGTGAGCCTTTTTGAAGCCTACCCTGATTTTAATTGTTATATATTATCCATTTCTTAGCCAATTTGAGCCGGTAGGATTAGAACTTTTTGTTCGGTGACAAACTACATTACAAGCCTAGAGACCTTTAGGACTTGTCCCTTAATGTATTTTCTGAGTTAAGGCATTGTAGGATGTTGCTAAAGATTAAGTTTGGGGTTGCTATTGGAATTTGCAACCAATTAAGTTTGGGGTGGGGGTACTAGAGAATAAGAGAACAAAAATGAAAGAAAAAGAAATTGTCATGCAAAATACACACAAAAATGGTGTATGAAAAAAAAAATATATATGATGAAAATGAAATGATGAAAAGAAAGGGACAAAACACATTGAAAATCCGAGTAACTTCAAACTCGATTGTCCCTACTGTTGAAAACATTCTCTAGTACCTTTGCATAGATTGTTATTCCACAAGGTGAATGAAGGAAGGATTGAATTTTGTACTTTAACTTTCGTAGGAATGCCTAACTCAAATTTTGTGTAGTCTACTTATCCAAATATATCCCACCTTTCACCTAAGCCCCGTTATAACCCTGAAGACCTCAAAAGTGTGTAATGATATTGACTTTGATTGATATTTAGAAACTTTTCAAGCGTATGGTAATATGTAGACCTGCATGTCGACTGGTAGAACCCTATTTCATATTGATGCGTGGAGTTGTGAATTGGTGGATGCGAACAAGTCAAACTAGCTCATCTTTAGCTAGAAGGAGAATGAACTTTTGGGTACTATCGTTTTGTCAGGTAACTGTTATTTTACTGTCGTTTGTCACTGTTGCAAGCAAATTCCTTGAGGACAAGGAATGGTTTAAGTTTGGGGTTGTGATGACATGCTGTCATTACGTAATTTTTAGGACTTATTTTGACATTTTGATAGAGTTCTAAGCAACATTAAGTGTCCAGGAGCAGTTAAAAGCATCAAATATGGAAGAACTGGAAGAAGCCAATCGTACTGCGATTTGCTAATCGCAATACGATTTCTTGAAGTCAGAGAGCATGTTTTTTGAAGAGTTGGATCGCAATACGATCCATACCATCGTGATACGATTTCAAGAAGGGCTTTAAAGGAAATTAGGGTTCAAAGATGCAATCGTGGTACGATTTTACCATCGTGGTACGATTGGGTGCGATCCAGAAGTTGCCTATTTAAGCTCAGCTCACTCTCAAACATGAGGATGACGATTTTGGAGAGCTAAAGTGCGATTTTAACACCCAGAAGGCTGCAGCGGAGAGGATTTCATCATCTCTAACCCAGTTTATGTATGTTTTAATTCTTTCATTGATTATGCTATTTGTAAACTCAATTATGAGTAGCTAAATCTCTTAGAGATTAGGTCGGAGATGAACCTATGTAACCCTAATTGATCATATGTTGCTGTGAAACTCTATTGTTTATTAATGAATTTCTAGTCTTTATTCAATTCAATTGTTCTTAATGCTTTTTATATCCTGATCAAATATAAACATGATTTTGTGAGATCGAATGACTACTGACCATAGCTTTCAACTTAGACCTAATTGAATTGTTCTGATAAACATGGTTAGTCTAGGAATAGATAATCGTTTGTTAGTGATATTAGGTTAACGTTCATAAAACCTTCAAGGATTATTAGACCACCTAAGGAATTAGGGGCTGTAGTTTAAGAAGAGGGTCCTAACTCAAGGGATTGATTAGGGCTAATTTGTTAACTATCGTGAAACTAGAAAATCATTAGTAATAATAGGTGCAGTAACCAATTAGGGGAAACATAGAGGATTCGAAGACCTGATCACATCTCTCTCCATATTTTCTTAATCAAATCTCATTCTTTTATTTGATTTCATAAAATCAAACCAAATCTACTGCCTAGTGGTAAAACAAAATAAACTTTTAAACATCCTAATTTTATAACGCAATTGAATTATTGAAAACCCGGTGGATCGAAAACCCGAAAGGGCGATCCAGGCAAAAGTTAGGGACAAAAAAAAAATGAATATGAAAGAGCTCGCTGAGATTGTACGCAACTCAGGCAAGAATGAGCGCCTCGATGAGCCGAAAACCCGAAAGGGCGGTTCATGCAAAAATGAGGTTGATAAAAGACAAGTAACTATATCTGGCAAATCACCATCACCCCTTGGGGCATCTGCAACTGTCAATGATCGTCTTCATCAGAGGCTTCTGTACTTGTGAATTCAAAATTTCTATGAAATGTAGCGGTCATCGTGTTCAATGTATCACCAACCAATAAAATTACCATTTTCCAAGCTTTGTAAATCCGTGAAGCCATGCCTTTGGCTGACTCTCACTCTTCTACATCAATTTGAGCCTGTGCATTTGTTTGAAACTCTATTCTTCTTTCTACTCTCAATACCATATACAAAACATTTTCTTTCTATTTGATAATGTCAATGTCTGAAACAAACATCTTTTGAAAATTGAAAAATCTTTTTCTGTCTATTTTGAAAGCAAACCTGAGCAACAGGGTACATTTCAATGAAACATGCATGAATGAATGAATGTCAATGTCTATTTCAATACATGTTACAAGCAGGTTACTCCCCAGGATGATCTGTGGTCAATGGCAAGAATGAAAAAACAGAATGAAAATGGAAAAATTGGAAAAAATGAAAATGAAAAAGCTCGCTAAGTTGAAAACCCGAAAGGGCGGCTTAGGCAAAAATGAGCACCCCGCTAATTGACAACCTGTGAAGGCAATTCAGGCAAAAATGGGGCGATGAAAAGAATCTTATTCCCCGGTGAATCGAAAACCCGAAAGGGCGGTTCAGGCAAAAATGGGGTTTGAAAATGAAAAATGAAAGAATGAAATATTGAAAAAAGCATTGACCACAGATGCGAACATCCAATGTTTACCCAGCACTGACACGCCTAGCAACGGCGAACTGTGTCCAAGAACCTTCCAAGGGTCCTCTTTTACAAGTTTTATTGCCCTCAGCCATGGTTTCGATACGTCTCTCAACGACGGTATCTCCAAAGAGGTTTTCCCCCTGTGAATATGTTGCAGCACGAGCCACTACGTGCCCAATCTTCCAATGTCTTGTCTGCCTTTGTGAAACTTCTCTGCCAAGTTACAAACCAATCATGCATTTCAAGCATTCATACATGCATAATCATGCATTTTATGTGCTCATACATCCAAAAATCTTGTTATACCATACATACATGTTGCATATCCAACTGTCAACTGTCAAATTCAATGCCAATTTCAATTTCAATTGCAAATGTCAAATGTCAATGTCAAATGTCAATGTCAAATGTCAATGTCAATGTCAATGTTAATGTCAAATGCCAATGTCAATGTTAATGTCAAATGCCAATGTCAATGTTAATGTCAAATGCCAATGTCAATGCCAATGTCAATGTTAATGTCAAATGCCAATGTCAATGTCAATGTCAATGTTAATGTCAAATGTCAAATGTCAATGTCAATGTTAATGTCAAATGCCAATGTCAATGTCAATGTTAATGTCAAATGCCAATGTCAATGTCAATGTTAATGTCAAATGCCAATGTCAATGTTAATGTCAAATGCCAATGTCAATGTCAATGTTAATGTCAAATGCCAATGTCAATGTCAATGTCAATGTCAATGTTAATGTCAAATGTCAATGTCAATGTCAATGTCAATGTCAATGCCAATGTCAATGTCAATGCCAATGTCAATGTCAATGTCAATGTCAATGCCTATGTCAATGTCAATGTCAAATTCAACTTTCAACTCAATTCAAATCAATGTCAATTTACTCTTGGGCCAACAAAAATGGTCATGTCTACTTACAAATCAAGTCAATGACAATTTACCCTCAATTGGTATCTTGTTAAACCAGACTTTCAATTTGTATCTTGATTACTGGTCAAGTGCAAGGTTCAATCCAAAAAGAACCACTTGTACCTGCTTATATGTCTATGTTTCCGGTCAAACGGCAAGTTCGATCCAAAGAACAGTTTGTACCCTTTGCTTATGTTTTGTTATCGGTCAAACGGCAAGTTCGATCCAAAGAACAGTTTGCACCAACTTACATGTTGTGATATTGATCAAGTGGCAAGTTCGATCCAAAGAACAGCTTGTATCTACCTTTTGTCTATGTTTTCGGTCAAGTGGCAAGTTCGATCCAAAGAACAGCTTGTACCCGTTTCTTGTTTGTATTTCCTCGGTCAAGTGGCAAGTTCGATCCAAAGAACAGCTTGTACCCGTCTCTTGTTTGTATTTCCTCGGTCAAGTGGCAAGTTCGATCCAAAGAACAGCTTGTACCCGTCTCTTGTTTGTATCTCTCGGTCAAGTGGCAAGTTCGATCCAAAGAACAGCTTGTACCCGTCTCTTGTTTGTATTTCTCGGTCAAGTGGCAAGTTCGATCCAAAGAACAGCTTGTACCTGTCTATTTGTTGCCCGTTCTCTCTACCTTGATGTCTATAAATCCCTTGGTGGTGACACAGCCCGTAGATTCCGGTTCGATTGTCTTGCATTCATAAATGAAATGTTGCATGGCATTCATGTTTTTTGAAAATCTGAAAACGTATTTTTATGTCCAAAAGCAGTGCAAATGTTAATATTTAAGTATCTTCGTCCCGTCAACTCTAAGACTTCGTCTCTTGACTCCCCGGACAAAGAAACTTAAATAGGGGCAGCTGTTATACCCTAATTTTGGACCTAAAAATACTTGTTCAATTCTTCTTTTCTTGCATTATAAGTCATTTGATATGTCTCTGATCAATTACATCTTTCTCTGCATTTTATTTCAATGTTATTTGCAAAATTCACATAAAAGGGTATTTCAGTCATTTCCTGCATTCGACTCATTTTAATCTTTGAAAATTGTTTGAGTCTTTCCTTGTTTCAATCTCATTTCAAAGTTCATTTCAGAAAATATCAGTTAAGTCATTTTTTAGTCAGTATAGCCCCTAGGGGCATTTTAGTCATTTCCTGTGTTAAAATTTCTTTCAGTCTTTTAAAAATTTGGTTGGGTCCTTTCAAATAGTTTGAATAAGTCTTCATTTCAATTCTATGTCAAAATCCATTTTTAAATTGCATTTGAAGTCATTTTGAGTCAATTTTGCCCCTAGGGGCATTTTAGTCTTTTCGTGTGTTAAAACCCTGTTTAAATTCTAAAATTTGTCTCTGAGTCTTTTAATTTGTTTGAATAAGCTCTTGCTTTAATCCCTTGTTAAAAAATCATTTTAAAATTGCATTTGAGTCGTTTTTGGTCGTTTTAGTCCCTAGGGGCGTTTTGGTCATTTCACATAATATTTCTGATTCGTTTTAATCTGCTTTGTTGTTTTTAATCGTCTCATTTTACGTTAATTTTCAATTTACTTTTTCAATTCAATTTTAGTTTTAATTTTCATTTTAGTCCGCGCACTTTTGTTATTTACGTTTTAATCCCTTTTAAGTTTGTTAGAGTCCAAGTGCCATGTGTCCAAATGCTATTGGTCCTTAAGAGTTTGTTAGAAGTCCAAGTACACATGGCACTATTTCATTGGTCCAAGCTTACCACATCACCTATATAAGTCAAAGGTCCAAGTCAAAGTCAAATTCAATCATTTTACACAAAAATCATAAAAAATTCCATTTTTCTTTCCCTCTTTTATTTCCATCACGTGGCCTATTTTCTTTCACCACCCTAACCAACTATTTCTCCACCACTCCTCCTCCCTAACAAACTCCTCAACCACCCTAACAAACTCATCAACCTCTTTCCACCACCATAAACCACCACCACCTTCATCAATCTTCACCTTAAACCTCCATCAAAACCACCACATTAATCGTCGCAATTCATCATCATCCATCAAACACACGCCACTTTTTTTTTCCAATTACAAAATCCAAGCCATTTTTCGAACTCATCATCATCATCTTCTCCAACAATCTAACCTCCATCCAATATCATCATCCACAAACGCAATTCCGTTTTCGAAATCGGCATCAATCCGAACCTGAATCAAGAACGTGAAGGGAGGATTTGCGGTTTGGAGACAACAAGCAGCAGATCAAATTGGAACGACGGAACCGGAAAGAGGACGAAGGAAATACGAAGGGAAGAGAAGGAACAGATCGAAGCCAAAGAAAGAGGATCATACCAAATTCGAACACTAAGGTATTGCTCCTTCAACCAATTCGCTCTGAATGCAGTGAATGTTGTGCTATTGCTTGCTCACTCCTGTTTCCTGGTATAAATATAGAACACGAAAAAAAAACTGTCGAATATTGAAGGGCAGATCCAGTTCCGTTGTTTAGTTTTGGTAAATTTCGTGTACGGATTCGAATAGAGGAAGGAAATCGGTTTTGAAAACTGTAAAAAAATTTAAGAAAAGAGGTGGTTTGAGCTTTTTAGGCGGCGGCGCCGCCACCCTTGGCCGGCCAACCGCCGCCGGAAAGTTGTTGAAGGAGGAGGGAGTTCACGCATGAGAAAGAAGAAGAAGGAGCTTGATGAGTTTTGTTTCAGAGAATGAAAAACGTTTACACCTTTTCCTTGCAATATCATATGCCTTGCCCATGGATCTGCCCATACCCATACCCATGGGTCTAACCGACCCAGCCTTAACCCATACCCAGCCTTTTCCTTAAGCCCAACATTTTTTGCCCTTCTTCTTTTCAGTATTGCTATGCGCCCCCCCTTCCCTGCGTGTTTTACTGATCTTTTTGCTATTTTCACCCCCCTGCGTATGAATTTGCCATGATAAAATTCCTAAAAGTTTTTCATGTATTCTTGATCATTTTCTTGACATATTTTTGGTGTTTTTTGTGTTAAATCTTGGTCAAAAATATGTAGTATTTTCTTGTTAAAAGTTTACCGTTTTTTGATTGAAAATTGTGAAATCTTACATGTGTTTGTGTCTAAAAATTCTCTAAAAAATTCCAAAAAAATTTATACATATTTCTTGACAGTTTTGTGGTATTTTTGTGATAATTGTTGCATGTTAAAATTGATAAAAATATATGTGGAGTTTTCTTGTGATTTTATGTTACTTTTTGATAATTTCTTGTGAAAATTTTGCATGATCTTGGCCCTTAGTCTTGAGTATTTGATATGGAACCTTGTTATATGAATTTTATGAAAATTGTGACTTTGAATCCATGAAATTGGTGCTGTTTGTGAATATGTCATTAATGCCTTGTGTTCCAAGTTTTGTTTGTGAATAAATAATGTGAAATTTGCCTAATTTTTGTCTTAAATGCTTGGTAGTGCATATTCCCTTAATCCTCTTTGTGAAAATTGAATTGAAATTCTTTGGAAACCCTTTGAAGTATGAGGATTATAGGTCATATTCAAGCCTTGCATTGGTGATGATTTTTTAGGCCTATTTCACATTTGTTTTTGCTTGTTTTTCTTATGTTAATTTTCTTACTTTTGTTATGATAGCTTTGACTTGCTCTATATCATTTGTGCTATTAACTCTTTCATTTCATGTTTCATTCATCCATGAGCATTTCATCTCCCTCTTATATTCTTAGTCCTTACTTTCTTGCAATTTAATTTGTACAAAGATTTAGAATGTAAAACTTAGGAAATCTTGTAATATTTTTTCTTATGCAATTTTAATTTCTTGGCAAAGAGGCCATAGAATGTATCTAGGGTATGATGTAAAGGACAATGGACTCTAATAATGTACACCGACACAAGCACCGACACATGCACACACTCCACTTTAGATAAATAGCTAGAATATGCATGTTTAGATGTATGTTTAGGATTGTATGTTTAGATGAAAGCCTAGGCTTTATACTTAGAAAAATCAATTTCAAAAAAACTTGAACAATATCACTCAAACTATTTTCTTAATAAACCTTGGGGTCCAAAACCCCATTGAATTTTCCTTTTATTTTCTTAATCAAAAATCCAATGAAAATAATCATACTTAGACCATATTTTGCAAATGACTAATTCCACCTCACAATTTCATAATCTCATGCCCTTGAGGCCCCTTTCTATTCTTCAAATTCCATTTTCAAACTTAAAATCAACCAACAAAAACAAAAACCCTTTTGGAAGAGAACTACGGTGGATTTGATCCCTTAAACGGGTACGTAGGCAAGGAACCAAATTCCTTCAATTCAACTAAAATAAAAATCCAAAAACATTCTTCTCCCTCCAATTCTTCACTTAGAATATCTTTAGGTATAAATAACATTTCAAAATAGCATTTAAAAATAAAGCGCGCGCGTAGAAATTAAAGACGGTTCCTATAGGTTACTATAGTCGTTATGGGTGCCTAACACCTTCCCGTAGCGAAAACAACTCCCGGACCTCGATTCTCAAGGGTTTTGCTTACTTTTTTCCCTTCCCAAGAAAAAATAAGATATCACCGGTTAAAAGGTTCAAACGTAATCAATGTTTGACACCCGAAAACCAAGATAAAACAGCTGGCGACTTCACTGGGGAGATTCGAGAGTTACGCCTAGTCTTTATTTCCACGCTTGCGCTCTTTTTACTTGTTTCTTTTACTTGCTTTCCTATGTGAATAAATGTTTAATTTCTTGCAAACGTGTGGGGTGAGAATATCAAAAGTCCTGCACCCGGGCTGAGTGAACTTAGGATTTAGGAGGGATATAATCGACAATTCATTCCGGGGGTTGCCTCGTGTTTTGGATTATGCGATCAATCCCACATAGCTGAGGCATTTTGGGGGTGATGTTGTCGGCGCGTGTTGTCGCGTTTAGGCACTTTACTTCTAATTGTTCTATGACGCTATGAACCGTAGATAACCAAACCCATCCATGGCCATTTTTCTAGGATGTAGTGCGGAGGCTAAACCGAGTGTTGTCTCGAATTTTAGTCGTCACGCGATACTACACTCAAGTTAGACCTTCCACGGATAATCATGGAGCGAGTGTTGTCTCGTGGCACCATGATATACGTCGGAGAGGTTGCAACTTGGGAACCTTTTTAGAACCTGGTTACTATTTCCTAAAGCCCTAGTTTCACCGGACGCCGTGTCCACCCATGACTCCTCGACTTTGAACTTCAACCCACCATGTTTTCTCCGAACTTGAACATAATCATGCATTCATGCATACATGTATACATGCATAAACATTTTTCCATGCATTTATCGGAAGACTTAGACAAGTCATCTTTTGAACATCACGGATGTGAACACCAAGCGATACCATCTCAACTAAACTTCTAGTTTTGCTCAAGATCTTCAAATAAAACCGTGTTTCTCCGTGATGTTCACAACCACTTTGACAAGTCTTCTGACAAAAAAAGAGTCTTTTTGCATTTGCATATCATGCATCATATGCATCATTCATCGGTCACAAATGGCTTCCTGTGCTCATTGTCTCCTGGTTTTGTCCGCCGCAGTCTGAAAAGTGGCTCGTGCTCGCAAGGTTTACCAACCAGATAGAGTTCATCAAACAAGATTTCACAAGAGAAGAAACATGGCTAACCTTGAGGAAGAGAATGCCAGCCCCTCGGGCCAGCCCATTAAAGAGTCTAATCTGGACGAGATTTTGAGGCTCATCAAGAAGAGCGATTATAAGATTGTTGACCAGCTGCTGCAAACTCCGTCAAAGATATCCATCTTGTCCCTGCTCATGAGCTCAAAAGCTCATAGAAAAGTGTTGATGAAAGTACTGGAACAAGCTTATGTTGATCATGAAGTCTCCGTGGATCAGTTCGATGGAATAGTTGGTAACATTACTGCTTGCAATAACTTGGGGTTTGGTGATGATGAGCTCCCCGAAGCAGGAAAACACCACAACTTGGCTCTGCATATCTCAGTACATTGTGGATCTGACATGATATCCAATGTGTTGGTGGACACTGGATCGTCTCTGAATGTAATGCCTGAATCCACACAAAGGCAATTGAGCCATCATGGAATTTCTCTGAGGGGTAGCAGCTATCTGGTTAAAGCTTTTGATGGATCTCGCAAAGATGTTCTTGGGGAAGTAGACTTGCCAATTACCATTGGTCCTGAGACCTTTCAGATTACCTTCCAAGTCATGGACATCAATGCTTCCTACAGTTGTCTTCTCGGTAGACCATGGATCCACGACGCTGGAGCGATAACTTCTACTTTGCATCAGAAGCTCAAGTTCATGAGGAACGGTAAGGTTGTCACTGTATATGGTGAGGAGGCATTTCTGGTTAGCCAAGTATCATCGTTCTCTTGTGTTGAAGCAGGGTCCGCTGAAGGGACGTCGTTTCAAGGCTTGACTGTTGAGGGTGCAGAGCCCCGGAGGGCTGGTGCTAGCATGGCCTCACTGAAAGACGCCCAGAAGGCTGTTCAAGCAGGGCAAGCTGCTGGCTGGGGCAAGGTGATTCAAATCTTGGAAAACAAGCGTAAAGAAGGCCTTGGATTCTCCCCGACATCTGCTGTTTCAAAGGGAGCTTTCTACAGTGCTGGGTTCATCAATGCTATTGCCGAAGATGCTGCTGAAAGAAGCCATGTGCCTACATTTGTTATACCAGGAGGCACTGTGAGAAATTGGGAAGCCGTTGATGTTCCTTTAGTCATGCATGCTTCCATGTAATGTGTTTTGTTGCTCATGTTTTCTGTTTTCAAAATAACAATCCTTTCGCTCTGCCCAAGGCGAAAGTGATATCATTGTAAGGGCGTGTTTGTTTCGGCATTGCTGTTATCAATAAAAGTTGTCGTCTTTCTCACGACTCTTTGTTTTTTACTTTTTAGTGCCTTTTTCTTGGAAATAATGGTAATGCCAGAAAAAACCAAAACATCTGTATTTTTCTTATTAATTTCAAAAATCTGCATGAAAAACTTTTTCTAAAATCATCCCAATCATATTATGCAGATTGAACCATAATAAACCCGTTGAACACAGTGACCCTATGGTTCCTCCAAATTTTGAATTCCCTGTATATGAAGCTGAAGATGATGATGATGATGAAGAGATACCGTATGAGATCACTCGACTGCTTGAGCAAGAAAGAAGAGCCATTCAGCCTCACCAGGAAGAAATTGAGCTTATCAACCTGGGTACTGAAGAGAACAAGCGAGAGATCAAGATCGGTGCCGCACTTGAGCCAGAAGTGAAAAAGAAGATCATTCAGCTTCTCCATGATTATCCAGATGTCTTTGCATGGTCCTATGAAGATATGCCGGGGCTAGATCCCAAGATTGTGGAACATCGGATACCGACAAGACCTGAATGTCCTCCTGTCAAGCAGAAATTGAGAAGGTCTCGTCCAGACATGGCTCTTAAGATCAAGGCTGAGGTACAAAAGCAAATTGATGCAGGTTTCCTCATGACAGCTGAATACCCTGAGTGGATTGCCAACATTGTACCAGTACCAAAGAAAGATGGGAAAGTTCGAATGTGTGTTGATTACAGAGATTTGAATAAAGCCAGTCCAAAAGATAACTTCCCATTGCATCATATTGATGTGCTTGTTGACAGTACTGCTCAATCCAAAGTGTTCTCTTTCATGGATGGTTTCTCTGGCTATAACCAGATACGGATGTCACCTGAAGATAGAGAAAAGACGTCCTTCATCACTCCGTAGGGAACGTTCTGTTATAAAGTGATGCCGTTTGGCTTGATAAATGCTGGTGCTACCTATCAAAGAGGTATGACGACTCTGTTTCATGATATGATTCACAAAGAGATTGAAGTATATGTTGATGATATGATTGTGAAGTCAAGTGATGAAGAGCAGCATGTTGTGTATTTGAAAAAGATGTTTGAAAGATTGAGAAAATACAAGTTGCGGTTGAATCCTAACAAGTGCACATTTGGTGTAAGATCTGGAAAGTTGCTAGGCTTCATTGTCAGTCAAAGAGGCATTGAAGTTGATCCTGACAAAGTCTGAGCCATCAGAGAGATGCCGGCCCCTCAAACTGAGAAGCAGGTCAGAGGTTTCCTCGGACGTCTGAATTATATTTCAAGATTCATATCTCACATGACCACTACGTGTGGACCAATTTTCAAATTGCTCAGAAAGAATCAGCCTGTCGTATGGAATGACGAATGTCAGGAAGCTTTTGATAGCATTAAAGAATACCTGTTGGAACCACCTATCCTTGTCCCGCCAGTGGAAGGAAGGCCTTTGATTATGTATCTGTCAGTGTTAGACGATTCAGTGGGCTGTGTTCTCGGTCAACAAGATGAGACTGGTAAGAAAGAGCATGCTATCTACTATCTGAGCAAGAAGTTCACCGACTGCGAGACTCGGTATACGATGCTTGAAAAGACTTGTTGTGCTTTAGCCTGGGCTGCCAAACGCCTGCGTCATTATATGGTGAATCATACAACTTGGTTGATATCTCGAATGGATCTAATCAAGTACATCTTTGAGAAGCCTGCTGTTACTGGAAAGATCGCACGTTGGCAAATGTTGTTGTCTGAATATGATATTGTGTACAAAGCTCAGAAAGCAATCAAAGGAAGCATCCTTGCTGAGCATCTTGCTTGTCAGCCTCTCGATGATTACCAGCCAATTAAGTTTGATTTCCCTGATGAAGAGATTATGTATTTGAAAGCAAAAGACTGTGAAGAACCACTGATCAATGAAGGGCCGGATCCCAATAGCAAATGGGGATTGGTGTTTGATGTTGCTGTTAATGCTTATGGTAAAGGAATTGGAGCCATCATTGTAACTCCGCAGGGGCACCACATTCCTTTCACTGCTCGAATAACTTTTGAATGCACAAACAACATAGCTGAATATGAAGCATGCATCTTGGGCATTGAAGAAGCCCTTGATCTGAGAATTAAGCACCTTGACATCTATGGGGATTCTGCACTTGTTATTAATCAAATAAAGGGTGAATGGGAGACTCATCATGAGAAGCTGATCCCTTACCGTGACTATGCAAGACGTCTGTTGACATATTTTACCAAGGTTGAGCTGCAGATGGCTGATGCTCTTGCTACCTTGTCTTCCATGTTTCGTGTCAATCACTGGAATGACGTGCCTGTAATCAAAGTACAACGTCTTGATAGACCCGCTCATGTGTTTACTATTGAAAATATGCCAGATCAAGCTGATGAAGATGTGAATGATAAAAAGCCTTGGTATTACAACATCAAACAATTCCTGCAGAATCGTGAATATCCGCCTGGTGCTTCCAATAGAGATAAAAAGACCTTGAGACGATGGGCTAGCAGATTCCTTCTGGACGGAGAAATCCTATACAAGAGGAACTATGATATGGTCTTATTGAGATGTGTTGATGAACAAGAAGCTGAGAAATTGATGCATGATGTACATGATGGTACTTTTGGGACCCATGCTTCGGGTCACACCATGTCAAGAAAATTGTTAAGAGCCGGCTATTACTGGATAACTATGGAGCGTGACTGTCACAAACATGCCAAAAGATGCCACAAATGTCAAATTTATGCTGACAAGATTCATGTGCCTCCACATGCTCTCAATGTTATATCTTCCCCATGGCCTTTCTCTATGTGGGGCATCGACATGATCGGAAGAATTGAACCGAAGGCTTCCAATGGACATCGTTTCATTCTAGTGGCAATTGATTATTTCACCAAGTGGGTTGAAGCTGCTTCCTACGCAAATGTGACCAAGCAAGTGGTTGTCAAGTTTATCAAGAATAACGTCATCTGTCGATATGGTGTTCCCAACAAAATTATCACTGACAATGGTTCCAATTTGAACAATAGTATGATGCAAGCTTTATGTGAAGAATTCAAGATCGAACATCACAACTCTTCTCCTTATAGACCTCAGATGAATGGTGCAGTTGAGGCCGCTAACAAGAACATCAAGAAGATTGTTCAGAAGATGGTCACTACTTACAAAGACTGACAAGAGATGCTACCTTTTGCCTTGCATGGTTACCGTACTACAGTGCGCAGTTCAACCGGGGCAACCCCTTTCTCTTTGGTGTATGGTATGGAAGCAGTTCTCCCTCTGGAAGTGGAGATTCCATCTCTTCGAGTAATAATGGAGGCAAAGTTAACTGAGGCTGAATGGTGTCAAAGTCGGTATGATCAATTGAATCTGATTGAAGAGAAGCGTATGGATGCTATGACTCATGGACAGTTGTATCAAGTGCGAATGAAGAATGCTTTTGACAAGAAAGTCCGACCTCGAGAATTCAAGGAAGGCAAACTTGTATTGAAAAGAAGAATAAGTCAGCAACCCGACCCAAGGGGCAAGTGGACACCTAACTATGAAGGTCCTTATGTTGTCAAGAAGGCTTTCTCTGGTGGTGCTTTGATTCTCACACACATGGATGGTGTTGAACTCCCAAATCCTGTTAATGCCGATATAGTCAAGAAATACTTTGTCTAAAAAGAAAAGAACAGCGTGGTAGGTCGAAAACCCGAAAGGGCGGCCTAGGCAAAAATGCGCTTCCCGGTGGATCGAAAACCCGAAAGGGCGATCCAGGCAAAAGTTAGGGACAAAAAAAAAAATTAATATGAAAGAGCTCGCTGAGATTGTACGCAACTCAGGCAAGAATGAGCGCCTCGATGAGCCGAAAACCCGAAAGGGCGGTTCATGCAAAAATGAGGTTGATAAAAGACAAGTAACTATATCTGGCAAATCACCATCACCCCTTGGGGCATCTGCAACTGTCAATGATCGTCTTCATCAGAGGCTTCTGTACTTGTGAATTCAAAATTTCTATGAAATGTAGCGGTCATCGTGTTCAATGTATCACCAACCAATAAAATTACCATTTTCCAAGCTTTGTAAATCCGTGAAGCCATGCCTTTGGCTGACTCTCACTCTTCTACATCAATTTGAGCCTGTGCATTTGTTTGAAACTCTATTCTTCTTTCTACTCTCAATACCATATACAAAACATTTTCTTTCTATTTGATAATGTCAATGTCTGAAACAAACATCTTTTGAAAATTGAAAAATCTTTTTCTGTCTATTTTGAAAGCAAACCTGAGCAACAGGGTACATTTCAATGAAACATGCATGAATGAATGAATGTCAATGTCTATTTCAATACATGTTACAAGCAGGTTACTCCCCAGGATGATCTGTGGTCAATGGCAAGAATGAAAAAACAGAATGAAAATGGAAAAATTGGAAAAAATGAAAATGAAAAAGCTCGCTAAGTTGAAAACCCGAAAGGGCGGCTTAGGCAAAAATGAGCACCCCGCTAATTGACAACCTGTGAAGGCAATTCAGGCAAAAATGGGGCGATGAAAAGAATCTTATTCCCCGGTGAATCGAAAACCCGAAAGGGCGGTTCAGGCAAAAATGGGGTTTGAAAATGAAAAATGAAAGAATGAAATATTGAAAAAAGCATTGACCACAGATGCGAACATCCAATGTTTACCCAGCACTGACACGCCTAGCAACGGCGAACTGTGTCCAAGAACCTTCCAAGGGTCCTCTTTTACAAGTTTTATTGCCCTCAGCCATGGTTTCGATACGTCTCTCAACGACGGTATCTCCAAAGAGGTTTTCCCCCTGTGAATATGTTGCAGCACGAGCCACTACGTGCCCAATCTTCCAATGTCTTGTCTGCCTTTGTGAAACTTCTCTGCCAAGTTACAAACCAATCATGCATTTCAAGCATTCATACATGCATAATCATGCATTTTATGTGCTCATACATCCAAAAATCTTGTTATACCATACATACATGTTGCATATCCAACTGTCAACTGTCAAATTCAATGCCAATTTCAATTTCAATTGCAAATGTCAAATGTCAATGTCAAATGTCAATGTCAAATGTCAATGTCAATGTCAATGTTAATGTCAAATGCCAATGTCAATGTTAATGTCAAATGCCAATGTCAATGTTAATGTCAAATGCCAATGTCAATGCCAATGTCAATGTTAATGTCAAATGCCAATGTCAATGTCAATGTCAATGTTAATGTCAAATGTCAAATGTCAATGTCAATGTTAATGTCAAATGCCAATGTCAATGTCAATGTTAATGTCAAATGCCAATGTCAATGTCAATGTTAATGTCAAATGCCAATGTCAATGTTAATGTCAAATGCCAATGTCAATGTCAATGTTAATGTCAAATGCCAATGTCAATGTCAATGTCAATGTCAATGTTAATGTCAAATGTCAATGTCAATGTCAATGTCAATGTCAATGCCAATGTCAATGTCAATGCCAATGTCAATGTCAATGTCAATGTCAATGCCTATGTCAATGTCAATGTCAAATTCAACTTTCAACTCAATTCAAATCAATGTCAATTTACTCTTGGGCCAACAAAAATGGTCATGTCTACTTACAAATCAAGTCAATGACAATTTACCCTCAATTGGTATCTTGTTAAACCAGACTTTCAATTTGTATCTTGATTACTGGTCAAGTGCAAGGTTCAATCCAAAAAGAACCACTTGTACCTGCTTATATGTCTATGTTTCCGGTCAAACGGCAAGTTCGATCCAAAGAACAGTTTGTACCCTTTGCTTATGTTTTGTTATCGGTCAAACGGCAAGTTCGATCCAAAGAACAGTTTGCACCAACTTACATGTTGTGATATTGATCAAGTGGCAAGTTCGATCCAAAGAACAGCTTGTATCTACCTTTTGTCTATGTTTTCGGTCAAGTGGCAAGTTCGATCCAAAGAACAGCTTGTACCCGTTTCTTGTTTGTATTTCCTCGGTCAAGTGGCAAGTTCGATCCAAAGAACAGCTTGTACCCGTCTCTTGTTTGTATTTCCTCGGTCAAGTGGCAAGTTCGATCCAAAGAACAGCTTGTACCCGTCTCTTGTTTGTATCTCTCGGTCAAGTGGCAAGTTCGATCCAAAGAACAGCTTGTACCCGTCTCTTGTTTGTATTTCTCGGTCAAGTGGCAAGTTCGATCCAAAGAACAGCTTGTACCTGTCTATTTGTTGCCCGTTCTCTCTACCTTGATGTCTATAAATCCCTTGGTGGTGACACAGCCCGTAGATTCCGGTTCGATTGTCTTGCATTCATAAATGAAATGTTGCATGGCATTCATGTTTTTTGAAAATCTGAAAACGTATTTTTATGTCCAAAAGCAGTGCAAATGTTAATATTTAAGTATCTTCGTCCCGTCAACTCTAAGACTTCGTCTCTTGACTCCCCGGACAAAGAAACTTAAATAGGGGCAGCTGTTATACCCTAATTTTGGACCTAAAAATACTTGTTCAATTCTTCTTTTCTTGCATTATAAGTCATTTGATATGTCTCTGATCAATTACATCTTTCTCTGCATTTTATTTCAATGTTATTTGCAAAATTCACATAAAAGGGTATTTCAGTCATTTCCTGCATTCGACTCATTTTAATCTTTGAAAATTGTTTGAGTCTTTCCTTGTTTCAATCTCATTTCAAAGTTCATTTCAGAAAATATCAGTTAAGTCATTTTTTAGTCAGTATAGCCCCTAGGGGCATTTTAGTCATTTCCTGTGTTAAAATTTCTTTCAGTCTTTTAAAAATTTGGTTGGGTCCTTTCAAATAGTTTGAATAAGTCTTCATTTCAATTCTATGTCAAAATCCATTTTTAAATTGCATTTGAAGTCATTTTGAGTCAATTTTGCCCCTAGGGGCATTTTAGTCTTTTCGTGTGTTAAAACCCTGTTTAAATTCTAAAATTTGTCTCTGAGTCTTTTAATTTGTTTGAATAAGCTCTTGCTTTAATCCCTTGTTAAAAAATCATTTTAAAATTGCATTTGAGTCGTTTTTGGTCGTTTTAGTCCCTAGGGGCGTTTTGGTCATTTCACATAATATTTCTGATTCGTTTTAATCTGCTTTGTTGTTTTTAATCGTCTCATTTTACGTTAATTTTCAATTTACTTTTTCAATTCAATTTTAGTTTTAATTTTCATTTTAGTCCGCGCACTTTTGTTATTTACGTTTTAATCCCTTTTAAGTTTGTTAGAGTCCAAGTGCCATGTGTCCAAATGCTATTGGTCCTTAAGAGTTTGTTACAAGTCCAAGTACACATGGCACTATTTCATTGGTCCAAGCTTACCACATCACCTATATAAGTCAAAGGTCCAAGTCAAAGTCAAATTCAATCATTTTACACAAAAATCATAAAAAATTCCATTTTTCTTTCCCTCTTTTATTTCCATCACGTGGCCTATTTTCTTTCACCACCCTAACCAACTATTTCTCCACCACTCCTCCTCCCTAACAAACTCCTCAACCACCCTAACAAACTCATCAACCTCTTTCCACCACCATAAACCACCACCACCTTCATCAATCTTCACCTTAAACCTCCATCAAAACCACCACATTAATCGTCGCAATTCATCATCATCCATCAAACACACGCCACTTTTTTTTTCCAATTACAAAATCCAAGCCATTTTTCGAACTCATCATCATCATCTTCTCCAACAATCTAACCTCCATCCAATATCATCATCCACAAACGCAATTCCGTTTTCGAAATCGGCATCAATCCGAACCTGAATCAAGAACGTGAAGGGAGGATTTGCGGTTTGGAGACAACAAGCAGCAGATCAAATTGGAACGACGGAACCGGAAAGAGGACGAAGGAAATACGAAGGGAAGAGAAGGAACAGATCGAAGCCAAAGAAAGAGGATCATACCAAATTCGAACACTAAGGTATTGCTCCTTCAACCAATTCGCTCTGAATGCAGTGAATGTTGTGCTATTGCTTGCTCACTCCTGTTTCCTGGTATAAATATAGAACACGAAAAAAAAACTGTCGAATATTGAAGGGCAGATCCAGTTCCGTTGTTTAGTTTTGGTAAATTTCGTGTACGGATTCGAATAGAGGAAGGAAATCGGTTTTGAAAACTGTAAAAAATTTTAAGAAAAGAGGTGGTTTGAGCTTTTCAGGCGGCGGCGCCGCCACCCTTGGCCGGCCAACCGCCGCCGGAAAGTTGTTGAAGGAGGAGGGAGTTCACGCATGAGAAAGAAGAAGAAGGAGCTTGATGAGTTTTGTTTCAGAGAATGAAAAACGTTTACACCTTTTCCTTGCAATATCATATGCCTTGCCCATGGATCTGCCCATACCCATACCCATGGGTCTAACCGACCCAGCCTTAACCCATACCCAGCCTTTTCCTTAAGCCCAACATTTTTTGCCCTTCTTCTTTTCAGTATTGCTATGCGCCCCCCCTTCCCTGCGTGTTTTAGTGATCTTTTTGCTATTTTCACCCCCCTGCGTATGAATTTGCCATGATAAAATTCCTAAAAGTTTTTCATGTATTCTTGATCATTTTCTTGACATTTTTTTGGTGTTTTTATGTGTTAAATCTTGGTCAAAAATATGTAGTATTTTCTTGTTAAAAGTTTACCATTTTTTGATTGAAAATTGTGAAATCTTACATGTGTTTGTGTCTAAAAATTCTCTAAAAAATTCCAAAAAAATTTATACATATTTCTTGACAGTTTTGTGGTATTTTTGTGATAATTGTTGCATGTTAAAATTGATAAAAATATATGTGGAGTTTTCTTGTGATTTTATGTTACTTTTTGATAATTTCTTGTGAAAATTTTGCATGATCTTGGCCCTTAGTCTTGAGTATTTGATATGGAACCTTGTTATATGAATTTTATGAAAATTGTGACTTTGAATCCATGAAATTGGTGCTGTTTGTGAATATGTCATTAATGCCTTGTGTTCCAAGTTTTGTTTGTGAATAAATAATGTGAAATTTGCCTAATTTTTGTCTTAAATGCTTGGTAGTGCATATTCCCTTAATCCTCTTTGTGAAAATTGAATTGAAATTCTTTGGAAACCCTTTGAAGTATGAGGATTATAGGTCATATTCAAGCCTTGCATTGGTGATGATTTTTTAGGCCTATTTCACATTTGTTTTTGCTTGTTTTTCTTATGTTAATTTTCTTACTTTTGTTATGATAGCTTTGACTTGCTCTATATCATTTGTGCTATTAACTCTTTCATTTCATGTTTCATTCATCCATGAGCATTTCATCTCCCTCTTATATTCTTAGTCCTTACTTTCTTGCAATTTAATTTGTACAAAGATTTAGAATGTAAAACTTAGGAAATCTTGTAATATTTTTTCTTATGCAATTTTAATTTCTTGGCAAAGAGGCCATAGAATGTATCTAGGGTATGATGTAAAGGACAATGGACTCTAATAATGTACACCGACACAAGCACCGACACATGCACACACTCCACTTTAGATAAATAGCTAGAATATGCATGTTTAGATGTATGTTTAGGATTGTATGTTTAGATGAACGCCTAGGCTTTATACTTAGAAAAATCAATTTCAAAAAAAACTTGAACAATATCACTCAAACTATTTTCTTAATAAACCTTGGGGTCCAAAACCCCATTTAATTTTCCTTTTAATTTCTTAATCAAAAATCCAATGAAAATAATCATACTTAGACCATATTTTGCAAATGACTAATTCCACCTCACAATTTCATAATCTCATGCCCTTGAGGCCCCTTTCTATTCTTCAAATTCCATTTTCAAACTTAAAATCAACCAACAAAAACAAAAACCCTTTTGGAAGAGAACTACGGTGGATTTGATCCCTTAAACGGGTACGTAGGCAAGGAACCAAATTCCTTCAATTCAACTAAAATAAAAATCCAAAAACATTCTTCTCCCTCCAATTCTTCACTTAGAATATCTTTAGGTATAAATAACATTTCAAAATAGCATTTAAAAATAAAGCGCGCGCGTAGAAATTAAAGACGGTTCCTATAGGTTACTATAGTCGTTATGGGTGCCTAACACCTTCCCGTAGCGAAAACAACTCCCGGACCTCGATTCTCAAGGGTTTTGCTTACTTTTTTCCCTTCCCAAGAAAAAATAAGATATCACCGGTTAAAAGGTTCAAACGTAATCAATGTTTGACACCCGAAAACCAAGATAAAACAGACCTGATCTCATCTCTCTCCATATTTTCTTAATCAAATCTCATTCTTATATTTGATTGAAAATTGTGAAATCTTACATGTGTTTGTGTCTAAAAATTCTCTAAAAAATTCCAAAAAAATTTATACATATTTCTTGACAGTTTTGTGGTATTTTTGTGATAATTGTTGCATGTTAAAATTGATAAAAATATATGTGGAGTTTTCTTGTGATTTTATGTTACTTTTTGATAATTTCTTGTGAAAATTTTGCATGATCTTGGCCCTTAGTCTTGAGTATTTGATATGGAACCTTGTTATATGAATTTTATGAAAATTGTGACTTTGAATCCATGAAATTGGTGCTGTTTGTGAATATGTCATTAATGCCTTGTGTTCCAAGTTTTGTTTGTGAATAAATAATGTGAAATTTGCCTAATTTTTGTCTTAAATGCTTGGTAGTGCATATTCCCTTAATCCTCTTTGTGAAAATTGAATTGAAATTCTTTGGAAACCCTTTGAAGTATGAGGATTATAGGTCATATTCAAGCCTTGCATTGGTGATGATTTTTTAGGCCTATTTCACATTTGTTTTTGCTTGTTTTTCTTATGTTAATTTTCTTACTTTTGTTATGATAGCTTTGACTTGCTCTATATCATTTGTGCTATTAACTCTTTCATTTCATGTTTCATTCATCCATGAGCATTTCATCTCCCTCTTATATTCTTAGTCCTTACTTTCTTGCAATTTAATTTGTACAAAGATTTAGAATGTAAAACTTAGGAAATCTTGTAATATTTTTTCTTATGCAATTTTAATTTCTTGGCAAAGAGGCCATAGAATGTATCTAGGGTATGATGTAAAGGACAATGGACTCTAATAATGTACACCGACACAAGCACCGACACATGCACACACTCCACTTTAGATAAATAGCTAGAATATGCATGTTTAGATGTATGTTTAGGATTGTATGTTTAGATGAACGCCTAGGCTTTATACTTAGAAAAATCAATTTCAAAAAAAACTTGAACAATATCACTCAAACTATTTTCTTAATAAACCTTGGGGTCCAAAACCCCATTTAATTTTCCTTTTAATTTCTTAATCAAAAATCCAATGAAAATAATCATACTTAGACCATATTTTGCAAATGACTAATTCCACCTCACAATTTCATAATCTCATGCCCTTGAGGCCCCTTTCTATTCTTCAAATTCCATTTTCAAACTTAAAATCAACCAACAAAAACAAAAACCCTTTTGGAAGAGAACTACGGTGGATTTGATCCCTTAAACGGGTACGTAGGCAAGGAACCAAATTCCTTCAATTCAACTAAAATAAAAATCCAAAAACATTCTTCTCCCTCCAATTCTTCACTTAGAATATCTTTAGGTATAAATAACATTTCAAAATAGCATTTAAAAATAAAGCGCGCGCGTAGAAATTAAAGACGGTTCCTATAGGTTACTATAGTCGTTATGGGTGCCTAACACCTTCCCGTAGCGAAAACAACTCCCGGACCTCGATTCTCAAGGGTTTTGCTTACTTTTTTCCCTTCCCAAGAAAAAATAAGATATCACCGGTTAAAAGGTTCAAACGTAATCAATGTTTGACACCCGAAAACCAAGATAAAACAGACCTGATCTCATCTCTCTCCATATTTTCTTAATCAAATCTCATTCTTATATTTGATTTCATAAAATCAAACCAAATCTACTGCCTAGTGGCAAAACAAAATAAACTTTTAAACATCCTAATTTTATAACGCAATTGAATTATTGAAGTTAAAAACAGTCCTCGTGGGATCGATATTTTTACTACTTCGATAGTATTTGGTGCACTTGCCAGAGATTTTAACTTTTGCATATCTTAACAGCTCTATAAAGGGACCAAATTGTAACGTTAATAACTTATGTGACCAAAATGTAACCAACAAATAACTTAAGAGACCAAATCATTAATTAAGCCAAAGAACTACTATCTCTCTTCACTGCTTCATTAAGAGTCGCATCAAAATATCTTAATGGTGTTGAATATTGTTTAGTACATTTAGCAAAGCTACCAAAAGAGCTGATGTATGGTGTTGACAATTTAGCCGAGTCATAAGGAGGATTGTCATATAGGTAGGTGATTCGGCTGAGTCTCAGAGAGTGATTCAATTTGAGGTAAGAAAATTACATAGATGTTCTTCTCCTAAGGAACTTGAAGCTCTTGAAAATTCAATGTCACATTGAGAACTGTATAAATTAATGCTATACTTATGCTTAATACCAACAAGCTATTGATTTTTCAAATGTGCTTTATTTTATTGATTTGTTTTAAGGAATAAATGTAAGGCTTATTGCCATTTGATTCTAATTACACGTGTTAAATTAGTTTATATATGCTAAGGTTATCATCATGTAGATAATATATGCATACATGAATCTATATAGATGAGTTTCTACAGATTGTGAATTATTTCCATTGCATCTATCATTTTCTTTCTGCAGGAACTGAAATGTTGCAGATGCTCTGCTTAATATATTGAGTTTGTGGGCTCAATGTAATTCAATTTATAACTAAATCATAATTGTACATTGTTTAGAAAAAATTGCATTTCCTAAAAAATTGCTGCTCATATTTGATGTAATTCGAAGAGTTATTAAAACAACAATAATTGTAGTGCTGTGTTTTGTTTTTTTGGTGTATTTATTTTTGAGCCGTCTTTTTAAAATTGTCTTTCATCTATTCTTTTCCATCTATTCTTTGCACAAATGCTTGCAATATATGCATGTAGTATTTTAGAATTGCTCTATAAATAAATACAGTTCTGCTACTTAGATGTTAATCCAATGTCTTCTCCCTTACTAAGCATTACAAACTACAATTTTCATATCCTGCTTTTCTGTTACAAACAACCTGTCCAGCAAACGATAACTTTATAAAAATCATTATATCTTATGTGTGAGAGGTAATATTTTCAAGTGAATACATACTTTATACAAATGTTGGTTTGCTTCCATAATTTGTTTTCCAATGTAATGAATGCATTATTTATACACATGTCTTGCTATTGATTCTGCAGGGATGTACAAGTTAATTGAAGAAGTATTTAGTATTGTGATTCTGATGTAATTTTTATTCTTTCAATTACTTCAATTTTAGATTAATTTCAAACAGACTTTCACTATAGGGTAGTGTATCATAGTATAACTCCGAAAGACTTTTTCAATTCGCTGTGATTATGATGTATTTCGTATTGTGTTTGCTAACATAGATAGAAAGTATGTTTTTTCTGGTGCAATCTAAGTTGGGATTAGTAATAATCAATGATAACTCACATATTTTGTTCTTTGCCTGTTTGTGTTGAGAGACTTCATTTTTGCATAACTAATCCACATCATGTATATTGAATTTCATGATTTTTGGAGGTTTACTAATGCAATAATATCTCATGATTGTCATATGTGTAGGTTCACTAATGCAATTTTTGGAGGCTTATATTGCGAGAGAAAGATATGTCAATTATTAGAGTTTCAGGACTGTTTTTGCAAGGCATTTTGGCAAACATGTATGGAGGTTTTTGCTTCTTTGTTGAAGTTAAAAATACTGAAGTAGGAAGGAAGATAATTTAGTTGTTGGGTATACTGGTTTATGCATAAATGTAGCACGAGATATACTCAATGAGGAATGAAAAAAGTGCAGATCATGCAATGCATAAGAGCAATGGTGCAGGCGACAAATAAATATTATAAGTGTTTTTTTGTTTTTGTACAAGAAGTTATAAGTTTTGTACAAATAAACACTTATAGTTATACATTGATACATTGGTGTTGTACTTTAAGTATTTGGTGTAATTCAAAGTTGTAAATATGCGCGGAGCAAAAGGTGTATTATGTAAACCTCATTAGACTCATACTATTGTGCCTTAACTTAATGAATTTATTTGTTGTCTTATTCAAAAAAAATTTAAAGAAATAACAAGTTTGATTGTATAATGACAGATGTCGAATCGACTTTTAGGAAAGCCGAAATTTTCATATATGAGACCTTTACATTTAACCAAAATTAATAAGATCTTTTTATCAAGTAAAATTTTAAAATATAAATAAAAATTGGAGACCTTATTTAACATCAACTTTTTATTTTATTTCTATGATATACTTTATACGATATTAAGAAATGCAATGTCGTTTCAAAATGAGTGTCGTTTTAGGTGTTTACACACATATTAAGAAATGCAATGATTAGAAGAAAGAGAATTGTTATTTTACCAAATTATCCTTATTAACTATTGGTTAGTTTTAAAAGTAATACTTTGGAAGTAGTGTGCAGAGTATTAATTGGAGGGTACAATTGAAAAGAAAAAGTTATTATTGCATTGGAAACTGAAAGCGACATTCATTTTGAAACAATTTTTTTTGGCTAAAGCGACACTCATTTTGAAACGGAGGGAGTATATTATACAATGAATATGACCCGTGCGGCGCACGGGTCATCAATCTAGTACTTCTTTAAACACTACGTTCGAAGTACTATTAACGCAGACACCATCTATTAGCAATATTTTGACACCATCTTCATGAGAAAAATGTTATAAAAATTTAGAAGAGCATGCCATCCTTTTGCCAAGTAAATGCCTCTATTGTTCCTCTTCACCAATACCTCAAACTCATTACACGGGTCGAATTTACTATAATTTATAAAAATAAAAAAGATCTTATTAAAATGTTGATGTTAAATAAGTCGTATAACATTAACCTATTTTTTTTTTTTAGGAAATTAACTTATTTTATTATAAATTATGAAATGCTTCATTATATACCACGTTCAAAGTTACCTTAGTTTCTTTACCATATTCACCAATTATGAATATCTTCAATCATTCTCTTGCACTAATTCTTGAAATTGCAACATATAATTGATCATAGAAAAAATACAGAAGAAGTTGGTAGATATTTTCCAACATGTCTAAACGACCGTCATTCTCTTGCCCTAACTCTTGTGAACGTTTGGGCTAAATGATCGGCTCCAACCTCTATAACACCTTAATATAAATAGAGAATGATCGAAAACCCTAATAAAAGTGCCTTCACTTCCTCACTCTTTCATACCTAGTCCCTCTGGTCCGCCTCTTCAATTCCAAACCAATAAATCTAAAAAACAATATCTTTTCTCATAGATCCTATTTTGATCAATTGGTGTGTCTCCATTTTTTTTCCTCAAATCTACGTTTGTCCAGCTTATATCAATTTCTCAGATCTACCTTTGACAGTTTCAAAGTCTATGTAAAAATTAATTGTCAAGTATTGTTTTGTAACTATTGAGAGATTTCATCCCTTTTCTCATAGATCTACTTTTCTTTTCCAGTTAATAGCATGTTTGTTATACACAAACCAACCCATATATGTCATTGTCACGGTTAAGCCAAAGTATTTGAAACGGCCTTCTGTTTGCTTGAATCATTTTTTATTTTATTTTTCATAAGATCTTGAACAAAGATAAATATTGTAAAAATACTGTAATTTTTATTTATTTAGAATATATTCTGATATATTTGATGATGATTATAAGGGGTAATAGTCACTTTGGTCCCTGAAATTGTAATGAGTAATCAAAATAGTCCTTCAATGTATCAAAACTTCAAAGTAGTCCCTGATTGTGCATTTTGTTAGTCAAAATAGTCCTTAATATTAAAATATTTCATTAATACTGTCAGATTAGTCTTCTAATATACTTACTTATTGTCATATTAGTCCTTATAAGTACATGTTTATTGTCATTTTAGTCCCTATATGAAAAGAGTTATTGTGAACATTGAGAGGTTATTTTAGTGTCAAAGACTATTTTGACTAATAGAATACACAATCAGGGACTATTTTGAAATTTTGATACAATGAAGGACTAAAATGACTAATCATTACATATTCAGGGACTAAAGTGATTATTACCCCATAATTATAAGTGTTATGAAATGTTTTGTAAATTAATGTTTTTGTAGAAAATAATGCTAATTCTATTGGTGGTAAAATTAGTTGAGAAATTTATCTAAAAAAAAGTTTGTGTAATAGTTGAACAACTATATAGATATGAACGTAAAAAAAATGAAGGAAAAAAAAAACATGTATTCAATCTCATAAAATAAAATAGGCTATAAAATAAAACAGGCTTTTAAATAGGCTAAAAGGCCAGACAGACTTTTAAATAGGTCAGGCCAAAAAAATGAGCCTCTGATAGGCCATAGACAAGGCTCAAACCTCTTAAAATTATCGTAGGTCAGGCTCAAGTCTCTTAAAGTCTGGCTTGGCCTGGCTCAGGCCTCATTGAAGATATAAACAATAAGGACCGTACCACTTTAGAGCCACGTAGTAAATAAGGGTTTTTACTACCTGTTCACTTTTTTGTTATTGAGTTTGTTATTTTCATAAAATTTCAAAACTATTTGATGCTTCACCTAATAACTTCAATTGAACGAATAATAATTTTAAAAAAATAGAGTAAAAAAAATTAAGCATGTTTTCTGATCATTCTCTAATGAAGGTAGCTATTAAGGATCACTCGCTACTAGGCAAATAATCTTTCATTGAAGATGCTCTAAAACTCTTCTTAATAACTCATTATAAATATGAGGTTTTGGTTGGTCAAACCGTTGAATTAAAAAATTTTGTTAAGTAGATCGACACTTTCAATTTTCATAAAATTTCAAAACTATTTGTTTCACCTCATAACTTCAAGTGAACGAATAATAATACTTTTAAAAATACAAGTAAATGTCTATTTTTTTGTCAAAACATAAAAAGTAAATGTATATTTTCCTATTTCATATTTACAATTGTTGAACTTTTTCAAATAAAAAAATTGGAACTATTTTTTCTAAAAAGAGTGTTGAGTATTATTAGAGATATAGGATTAATGGTATATTAGTCCTAATAGATAGTTGGCTCAGGGACAAAAGGAAAGGGTGAAAATTCACTTTCCGTTGATTTTTTCGCTCAAACTCGACCCTGAGGTAGTTTTGCGAACAAATGGCCGTAAAGTGAAGTTTTAAGAAAGCAACTCCTTGCTCACTTGAAAACTCACTTTCCGTTGATTTCTTCGCTCAAACTCAACTCCGAGGTATCGTAACCAGCTTTGATGCCAAATTTGGCTCAGGAACAAAAGGAAAGGTAGAGAAAATCGAGAAACTCTCTAATATTCTCAAAGAAAAATTGTTATTATTGGAATTCTTCAATGCTTGACTATTATTGAGTATGCCTAAATACTTGGTGGTGAGCCTTATTTATACTACTCTAGGAAGGCTCTACATTACAAACTAGTAATATCTAGAAACATTTAATGCTACTACTTAACTACAAGAACTATCTAGAGATTCTAATATCTAGTTCATGTGCCTAGAAAGTTCTAGAGATGCTAAGATGATCCTAATCACTATGAATTTATTTTTTAATATTCTTGAAAGTTCTTCGACATCTTGAAAGTTCCATAATGTTCTATATTATTCTCCATAATTCTCTATCATTCTCCCTGGGTTGGAAGAGACTTGTCCTCGAGTCGAGAATTTCTTCTTCGTTCTAAAAAAACACCATTAATCTTCTGATATGAATCGTTTATAGAATCCTTCTGTTGTGGAGACCAAAGTAATCCAAGGGAAAAATCCATACTAATAACTTTCCAAGGCGGCGTAGGAATTGGATGACACATACATAACTTTGATGTATCCTTCAATGGTTCCTTTGTGACTAAAATATCCAGTGACTTGAATTCCTCTTTTCCTTCATTGAATTCATTGAGTAGTAGAGGTGCCAAATTGATTTTAATCAGATCCTTCAGGAAAGTGTAGATGTTGGCATAACCATCAAATAATGTATGATGATCATATTGACAAGGCCTCCAAGTATCCATAGAAATAACTTCACACCATAAATTTTTTTATAATTATTTCCAATGGAAAATGATTTAATGCAGTGTTGAGATACTTTTACCTCATTATCCTTGTTGAGCCACTGAAGCTTGTATGGGTGTAGGTGCTCCTTTGTTGGCAGCTTTAAATTTTCTACCATATAATTTGACACAACATTTTCACAACTTCTACTATTGATGACGATATCACAACCCTTACCTTGCGAGGTGTTGGAAGTGTGGAAGATATTGTGTTTTAGACATGATTCTTCTTTATCTGTTGTTGTTTGTAAGCTTCTTCTAGCTATAAGTGATTCACCGGGATCAAAAGGAACACATTCTCCATCATATAATGGTTCATCCTTCTCCTCTTTTTCAAACACTTCACAAATGTTATA
Organism: Medicago sativa; assembly: GCF_051527215.1. NCBI lineage: Eukaryota > Viridiplantae > Streptophyta > Magnoliopsida > Fabales > Fabaceae > Medicago > Medicago sativa. The sequence goes on along the minus strand of NC_140755.1, from coordinate 7,489,061 downwards.
GGGAACATATTCATCATCATATATTGGATCTATGTTTCCATCTTCTTCAAACACTTCACAAATGTCAGCACCAACATATTCTTCATCGTATATTAGTTCTCCCATCATCTCATCTTCAAATGATTCATGGATGTCTTCTCTTTCTTCTTCAAAAATATTGTTTATCTCCCCGTTGACGATGGTGACTACTTTATGATTGACACAATCTAAGGCAATATGTCCATACCCTTGACATATGCAAGATTTAGGAATATTGGTATTTCTCTCTTTGATTGGGTTATGTTGGGGTCTAAATGAGGAAATAGGTTGATGGATTAGGGGTTTGTGATAATTGATATGATTTCCGGTGAAGGAAAGAGGTTGGTATGAAGATGTTTTGGATAATTGTAGTTGTGTAAAATTCTCTTGATAATAATGAGGAGGTAAATACTTACGGATCAGTTTCTGACGCATTTTGTCCCACATCTTGATCTTGCATTTCCCTTCACACTCTCGTTTCCTTTTAAGATTTTCCCACCAAATTAAAGCTTGTTTCTTCAGCTTTTCAACAACGATCTTTACTTTTTTCTCTTCTGAAACCTCCTTATGCTTAAATGAACGTTCAACAATTTATAGCCAATCCAGAAAATCATTGGGTTGTAGATTCCCTTCAAAATCTGAAATGTCTACTTTGATATCATTCACCTGAAGCTGACGTCGTTGTGAGCGTCTGCTTCTAGATGATGAAGAGTCACTACCGGAGTCATCATCATAAACTCTTCGTCGTTGTACTTCCAATAATGCATGTTGGGCGTTGACAGTCTTCTGGAGCAGATGAATTTGTCGCCACATTTTTTCCATCTCCATCTCTTGCAAACTTCTTTCGTTTTGTCTTCGAAGTGGCATTTTAACGATAACGGTTCAACAAACTTTGAGTGAAGATTGTGGTGGTGACTGGTGGTTTTGTTGGCGGTGAAGACTTGTTAACCAAGGTTTTTTTTTCACTTTCCAAACAAAATGGTGGTGTTAGTTTCGCGAACAAAATGGCCGCAAAGTGAAGTTTCACAAAGGCAACTCCTTGCTCAATTGAAAACTCACTTTCCGTTGATTTTTTCACTCAAACTCGACCCTAAGGTAGTTTTACGAACAAATGGCCGTAAAGTGAAGTTTTAAGAAAGCAACTCCTTGCTCACTTGAAAACTCTCTTTCCATTGATTTCTTCGCTCAAACTCATCTCCGAGGTATCGTAACCAGCTCTGATGCCAAATTTGGCTCAGGAACAAAAGGAAAGGTAAAGAAAATAGAGAAACTCTCTAATATTCTCAAAGAAAAGATTATATTATTTGAATGTTTCAATGCTTGAGTATATTGAATATGCCAAAACATTTGGCGGTGAGCCTTATTTATACTACTCTAGGAAGACTCTACATTACAAACTAGAAATATCTAGAAACATTTAATGCTACTACTTAATTACAAGAACTATCTAGAGACTCTAATATCTAGTTCATGTGCCTAGAAAGTTCTAGAGATGCTAAGATGATCCTAATCACTATGACTTTATTTTGTAATATTCTTGAAAGTTTTTGGACATCTTGAAAGTTCCATAATGTTCTATGTTATTCTCCATAATTCTCTATCAATAGTACTCCCTCCGGTCCTTATTATAAGAAACAATTCACTTTTTTGGTTCATTGTGTAAGTGATGTATCTAGTCTATATTTACACTAAGATACATTAATTATTCTATGAACCTAAAAAGTCAACTTTTTCTTATAATAAGGACCGGAGGGAGTACTATAAATAGGTTTAGAGCATCCACAATGGTAGTTTCCTAACAAGGACTCCTTAAATGGACCCTACGTGACACATCACTTATTTATAATTTTTTAATAAAAGTATCTATTAAGGACTCAATGACTCCAATGACAATACACTAATAAGGACTCCAATGAAAAGTACTTAAATATGTCCCACTATCTTTACATATTAAACAAAAATAATTTATCTATTACTCATTTTTACAAGTGGGACCAAGTAGTACACATTTTATTACTTCTGTATGCAAGTGAGACCAAGTAGTACACATTTTATTACTTCTTTATGCAAGTGGGACCAAGTAGTACACATTTTATTACTTTTTTAAATGTGGGACCCGTTAGTTACCCAGGAGAGAGAGGGTCCTTATATAGTTGCCCGTTCCTTAACGGAGACTCAATTTTTCTTCCTCCAATGGAGGGTCCTTAACGGGGAGTGGTCCTTGTTAAGTAAGGACCCCCCGTTAGAGATGCTCTAACCACCCATTAGTGAGAACTTTTCACTCATTTGTAACTTTTTATCTTCATCAATACAAAGAGTTATTAGGATTAATATACCACTAATCCTATATCTCTAATAATTATGAAAAGTAATCATTGGGGTACAATAAGTAATTTCTCAAAACCCAAAATTATAAAAACAAATGAGAAAACCAAAAATCCGTTGCATAATAGAACCAAAAAAGAGAACGAAAAAAAAACATAGTTCGAGGAATCCGAAGAAGAAGAAAAATGGCGGCTACAAACTCAGAGTGTGATTCTAAGGTTAATTTCAATTTTTAAATTTTCTTCTTAATTTTTCTCTTATCAATTAACGGTTTTAAATTTTGTTTTCACAGAAAAATGCAGAGAAACCGAATTTTGAAACATTTCAGCTATTTTCCTCCTCCGTAGGTTCTGGTTTCGGAATATTTGATGATGTTTCACAACAAGTTAATGCTATACCTCCACCTCCTTGTGTTGAAGTTCTTGTTTCTGAATCAGAGGTAAATTCTTGTTTGGTTGTTTTCACTGTTAATCATTGTTTTAATTGAAACTATGTTGTTTTTGAAACAGTGTTTTTTTTTTTTGTTGGATTGTTGAAATTAGGTTCCTTTATTCGTTAAACATAATGCTGAGGAAGTAAATTTTGATGGGGTTACTTTGTTTAAGGTAAAGTTTGTTTCTTTTTGTTTTTCATATTCTTATTCTCATGATACTAGAATAGAGTAAACCACCATTTTGAGTTCTGAAATTGTAAGTGTAAGTCAAAATGTTAACACAACCCCACAAAACCGGCTTGTGAGGTGAGGATTGCACTCACTTACAAACACATTGTCTAGAGCGTGGGCATAAATGGTGGGTGGCCCGATAACGGAAACCTGATAGCAGGTGGCCCAACAGATCTTGGAGGAGGCTTTGATACCATCTTAGAAATCGTGGTTGAGCCTTACACAACCCCACAAACCGGCTTGTGAGGTGAGGATTGCCCCCACTTATAAACACATCGTCAGACCATCTCTTATCCGATGTAGGACACTTTAACAGTAGACATGATGTCACATGGAACCCGTCGATGCCATGCCACACGAAATTCTAAACACAAGTTTCATACCTGTTAAAAACGTAAATTGTTATGAGTAGACTTTTCATTAGTACTAATTGATTTCGGGGTTCTGATGATTGAAGTCCAATATGCATAAAAATTTAAGTTTTTTACTCGGTATGAAACGTGTGTTTAGGGATATGTGTGACCTGGCATCAACATGGACAAGTCACAGTGTCATTTAACATGACTTATCATCACTTCTAACGAAACTACCCGACGGAGGTAGCTTTTTGATAGACGCTAAACAATTTTGGGGAGCAATTTGATATTTCATATATTTGGGATCCCAAATTTCTAGACACTTGTAATTTCAAGACCTAAATTGGTTGTTTACTCTACTATAATATAATGGGAGTTATTATTAATTATTAGTTTAAATACCTAATTTTAGAATATTATATTGATACAATCCTACAAGTTTAAAGACTGAATTGAATATTTATTATTCTTATTATCAATTATTATTTTGATAAGAGCTTAGTTTTATCACATTCTTGTAGGGACGGGTGAATACTCAACAAGTTTTTGGTTTATCCAACTCTGATTTAGTTCCCGGGAAATATGAAGGTGATAATATTTTGCTCCTCATTTCTATCTGTGAAGCAAACACACTGAATATGACACAAATGCAGACTCCGAACAAAACAATGATACGTATTTGTAGACACCGATAATAATTTACGAAAGTGGAAGCAATTGAATGTAATAACATGTCTTTAGTACGAAATGTCGGTTCTATATAGATTTATATTTGTTTGTTTATTCATTCATTTCAACGTTGTTGATGACCTATGAAGCACCAACGTAGACGCAGATTCTAAACACAACACCGACACATTAACACACCTTCACTCTTTGGTGCCGATGCAACATATTTGATGACTACTAAATCAGTTGCAACTTTGGTTTCCTTTGGTTTAGGAGGACTGAAGCTGTGGGAAGGTTCAAATGATCTAATTAAAGCCCTTCGTTCAGATATTAAAAGTGAGCTTATTTCATTTGGTGGGAAACGGGTATTAGAGGTGGGCATCACTTTCTTCAGGTGATTCTGTGATCTACTGTATTCATTATCTGTTTGATATGAAACTGTCTATTACTTGCTTAGTAAACTAACACAAACTAGCTTAGAAAAGCATGTGTCATTTGATATACAATTGAATAAGAGGATATACTCAAAGCTAGGGTTTGTTTGGATTGACTTATTTGAGCTTATCTACTGGCATAATCACTTGTGAGATTGCTTGGGAGAACTTATGCAAACAAGTTATGACATATGACCATAAGCTGTTTTTAGTTGATCTACGTTGGTGGCTCCTTTGGATAAGGCTTTTTTTGAGCTTATACAAAATAGCTTATGCAAATAAATGAGTTTTTTTTTTTTTTTTTTTTTGTATCATTTATAAGCTTGTCAATATAGTTTATGAAAAAAAATGTTGCGAAGATAAAATTTTCGTTAGTGAAAAGTTATAAATTAACATAAAATCTTATTTATTTGCATAAGCCATTTTTCATAAGCTCAAAAATAAGCCAATCCAAACGGGCCCTAGTTCTCTTGAATAGCTTATGAAAATAGCTTATACTAGTTTATATGGCAACAATTTGACTTTATTTCATCATTTGTTATAGAAATAGCTTATTCTTCAATCACAATATAATTTAGTTTCAAATATTTGATTCAGGTCGGATGCGGTCATGGACTGCCTGGAATCTATGCTTTGCTTGAGGTGAAACTATGTTTTATTGGCTTTGCTTTGGTATCTTCAATTAAATTTGAAAAATGTAATGATGTGTTTACTATGGTTGATTAGGGGGCAGCTGCTGTTCATTTTCAAGACTTCAACGCCGAGGTCCTACGCTGTCTCACAATTCCCAATGTAAACGCCAATGTTTCTGCAGGTTCGCAACCATCGCCGTCTCACTCGACAAATGACAAGGCAGAAGTTCGCTTTTTTGCTGGTGACTGGAGTGAAGTCGATAAACTGCTCCCTCATATTGGTACAGATGCAAAACACAGTGAAGGTTCTGGTTATGATTTTATTCTCATGGCGGAGACAGTTTACTCCATCAACAGTCTTCAAAGTCTATACAATCTAATCAAGAAGGTATGTTTTGATTATTGAGCCAGTAATTGCAATTTTGCAATGTGTAGAGTATATTTATCTTATATGTATTTATGTGCATCTTTGCTGATAAAAATATTGGTTTTCTTACATATTGAACTGTTTGATACAAAGTGCTTGCTACGTCCTAATGGAGTTGTGTACATGGCTGCAAAGAAGTATTACTTTGGTGTAGGCGGAGGAACTCGCAGATTTCTGTCGGTGGTGGAAAAAGATGGTGAGATAGTATTGGATATATGCAATAGGATTACGATTTTGAATCTTTGTATGTTATGTGTGTTGTAGCTGCATCATAAAAATTAAGTATTGTCCTTAATATGGGAACAATTTGCAATAGTTATAGTGATATTTCAATCTATTGATTTCAGTGTTGTCAAATAGCAGCTATAGCACTATAGTATAGCAGAATTTTAACAAACTGCTATTGTTACGCGTTACGCAATTTACTAGAGTGTTGTCAAATAACGGTTATAGCGCTATTGTATAGTAGAATTTTAACCGACCGATATTGTTATGAGTTACACAATTTAGTACAAAGTATTGTCAAATAGCGGCTATAGCATTGTAGCAGAGCGGAATTTGAACATAACACTATTTTTCGCGCTATTGACAACATTGATTGATTTCCTACTATGCCATGCACATACACTGACTCATTTGGAACCTAAGTCACAGATCCATGTAGTTATGCTGGCCAAACATTGTGAAATTTTTTTTGGTCTCATTATACGGTTTTAAGTATCAAGGATGGGATGTAATCCTCACAGGATATTATTAGATATTTCTACGGCACTAGCATTGTTTGACTGTATTATTTGTCAATCTGGGCAAAGTTGCATTTTTTAAAGCAAAATGGGGTAAGTATGTATACACACCACATGTGACTTCAATTTTTTCTTATGGAAGTCGTACTTGGCAGATGGCATTGTCGGCTTCGCATTTTTTTTCTAATATAATTGTTTTTAAATATATCGATGTTGCACATTCCATTTGCGATTTTAAGAAAGCCGTACTTGGGAATGGTGACATTATTATAGTGATCTATTTCTCTTCCCTACCAATTAGTACTTTAGTATATGCTAGTGTCATGTCATAACAGTGCTTTATATGTGCAGGCATCTTGACTAGTAACATGGTTGCCGAAATCACAGATGGTTCATCTAATGTGCGTGAAGTATGGAAGCTTGCATTCAAGTAGTACTGGTTGAACATACGCATGCTTAAATGGAGGCTGTTGTAAGGTTGATGGTTGTTAACCTCAAATGATGGATCAATCATGTATTGTTGTGGAAATTGAACCATCAAGAATGGAGAATATATTGTCTCTAATTTCATGATACTTTGCTCTGTTTATTAGACTAATGCAAGAAAAAGAAAAAACTATTAGCTTGTTATTTGTAACATTAATTAATAGTTAATGTTGGCAATAGCATTGCTGGAGAACCTGTTACTACAAATCCCTAAGCAGATTTGGTGTTGAGGAATCAAAGAATGATAATGAAAATGAGAGAACTAATAGAAAATCTTGATTGCCTTCAGCTATGGAACCTTTGAATGTGTATGTTTTGCATTTGTTTGAACTCTAACTACTAAAAATAACCTAGCCTGCCTTGGTCTATTTAGACTTTACTAGAAGCCTTTTAAATTTGAAATGTCAGGCTTAGGCTGGTAAAAATACAGGCTGTCTTATTATACTACTACAACAACAACAACGTGGTGTAGACTATCGAAAAAATAATATTAACATAACTTAGTTTTCACACATGCGTGACTTAAGTCACGCAGTGTGAGTTAACTCACGCAGGAATTAACACTTGCGTAAGTTAACTCACGCATGTATTGTTTTTGCATATTCACAATGTTTTTGCAAGTAAATGTTAAGCTGACAGAACCCAATCTCATCCTTTGCTGTTTTGTATCCATTCATTAAATGTTAAGCTGACAGAACCACCAATGCAAACAAGAAGTAAGAGAGCATTAAAGAAGCTAGACATTTGTCTTGTTTTTTTGGGATCTTTTTCATCAAATTGGTCAGCACCATGTGCTGGCAGAGAAGCTTTCAAGCCTGCACTACCAAAGGCCAACACGTATAGACTAATGAAGAGAAAAGCTTCATGGTTGCCACTAATTCCTGCAGAAGCTTTCAAGCCTGCACTACCAAAGGCCAACACGTATAGACTAATGAAGAGAAAAGCTTCAAGGTTGCCACTAATTCCTGCGTGAGTTAACTCACGCTGCGTGACTTAAGTCACGCATGTGTAAAAACTAAGTTATGTTAATTTTACATTTGCGTTAGTTAACTAACGCAGGGGTATTTTGGGAAAGGTTGCAGGGCGCGAGCGAAAAGTGCTGGGTGAAGAGCAGAAATCTATTCTTGTCCCTAGCTGGTTTCAAGCCATGCAAATAAATAGAATTTTCATAGATGGTTTAAAGGAAAAACTGAAACTCTTGAAGGGAAAGCTAAGCCAGTGGAAAAAGTAATGTTTGGGTGGGTAGACCGAGGCTGAGTGGTAGCAAACACTCATCTTGTTTCGATAGCGAAAGCCATGTGAAGGCATAAATATTGATATAGTACATCAAATACAATCTCAAATATAAGACCGCTAAACAAAAGATAGACGAATCTGCGAACGAATTCACAACACTCAAGTTAATAGAATACAACGATAAAATGACTATAAATAATATGATAAAATTAAAGTCATCAAAATACTTATGTCTCCGGATCTACAACGTTGACACCTAAGTTATTGATTGAATTTGGAATTAATTGAAGTTTATCTTTCAATATAAACCAAACAAACACAACAAGACGATAAATTATATAACACCGCATCAAGACGATGAAAGACCGAACGATGCACTCGGATGAGAAAATAAAACAAAATAAAAAAAAACTCGATTTATGTGGAAACCACTTATTTATATTAAAAGAAAGGAAAAAAAGATACATAGGAGAAATTTCAAAATAAAAATGATCCAAATTCACTCCTCTCCATTGAGTGAAGAAATTGAACTTCGAGAGAGAAGGTGTAGCTTGTTTCTCTAAAAAAAAAAAAATTAGAGTCGAATACAATAACATTTAGTAAAATAGCACATTCCAACTTCCTTAACGCGGCAAAGATAATTTGGACAATCACCGTCGCTATTGCATTCACGATATGCTATGGTATGAAACAAAAATAAAAATAATGTTATTAAAAAGTGGTAAAATATTGTGTATAAGAGAAAAAATAAAATTAAAAAAGATGAAGAAAGGGGCTTACCATCGGCGTTGATTACAACAAAAAATAGTGAAAGAAAGAGAATCATAACATAAATAAACTTCAAAAATTTAGTCATATTTTTTCCTCATTTGCATGCAATAGGACAAATTCTTTTTGTCTTCTTTTATAGTGAAAAACCCCTCATACTCATCTTCTAATATAAAAATATAAAATAAAAAAAAACAAATGTTAGAAGAAACCCTTATGTAAAATTAAAATTAATTATTAAATATCTTGTATTTATACATACGAGATATTTAACAATAATTTTAGTTTATCTCAATATGCTGTGTTTTTCCTTTTATCTCACCGAAGTGTTTAGTTTATCTTAGTACGCATCTCATATAAAAAAGTTGTTAGCAATCATAGTTAATTATGTCCATTTTTTATCAGCTTTTCATTAATATTTGTATTTCCTTTTTAGCTTTACATGATAGAGAAAAGGGAAACATACCCAAAGAACAATAATAGTTTTTAAACAATTGCAAAATTAGTTGTTGAAATAATATACAATTGAGGTGACCATATATTTATACTAAAATTAAAAGTGAAGATGTTCGCTCCAAAAATGAATAAATGTATCATACAATCAAATTTAATATATATCTATATCTAAAAATAATTATCCTCTTGGCCAAAATTGCAACATAGGCGATTTGAGGTTTGATGAGATTTACCTCACCCGGTGGAAAGGTTAGTTAAGCATTATTACCTCCGAACTAAGGTTAGTCAATTCTTTCTTGAGTCTACTAAAAATACGGGGGGTCTTGAAGACATCAGACATAGTCAAACCTCAATAGAACTAGACAATTAGACACTAAATTCATACTCTCTTTATTGTACCACTATGCACAAAGAGTGGTGATCAAGAAATCACAATTTGTGGAAGGCTTCACATATTGGACCTTGTAAATGGATCTTATCGATAAAAGGAAAATGTCAGCCGAATGTGAGATGCCACACATCCGCTCTACGAGGAAAAATCATGCAGTACCCGAGCAAGGCAAGGCATTGTAGACATTGTCGTTTTGGCTAACAAAAATAATTTTGTCTATATGTACTTGTTCTGGACCGGCCAAAAGGACCTTTGGCCCATTACTTGTGCCCAATACAATCCAAAGCCCAAACTCCACGTTTGGCAACATTACTTGCAGCATACCCTCTCTCCGCTAGGGGGGTGCACGGAGCGAGCGAGACCGGTTCAAACGAGACCCAACGTCTCTCTGCACGTTCCCGCAATAATCTCTCGGGCGGATACACTTCCCACGATTTCGTAACCGCCTGAACCAGGTGTGCCATGACAACGGCTCTGCAGCCCTCCACCTCTATAAATAGGGGACTCAATGCAGTCCCTAAGGTAGAATCTTTTCTTCCCTCTAAACCCTCTCTCTCTGATCTCTACTGACTTGAGCGTCGGAGTGCCTGCAGGTACACACCCCCCATCCGCTCCAAGAAACATTCAGACGAATTCCACCACCGTCACAACCACCGCATTCAAAGCACCGACAGTCACCTTCTGATCAGGTACGATCAGTACTCATCTTGTATAGTTTTCATGACACAATCAATCAACACTCATGTTATTTATGCTACTTTATCTCTTTAATTACCTTTCCACATTAATCTTTTTTACTTCCATTTCTTAGTCTAGTAGCAAAATATTCAAAACAACCATACTTAACACTCTACTGGAGCAAATAGGGGATCCACAAATTAGGAACATAGCTCATTCATTAACATTAATCACTTTAAGAAAGGAAAAAACCACAACTAAATATCTAATTCTAATTTGACAACAAATTTGGTGCATCAGTAGAACAATACTGATAAAACTTGGCGTCTAACTCATCTTTACAAAATTGGTTCATAAGTTGAGGACTCTCTCCTCTTTATCAAGAGTCTTATCTATGTGGGACTTGGGATTTTTCGAATAAATACAAACCTTTACCATTGAAAAACATAGTTCCTCGGATTAAGACTACATTTGACGCATGCAACTGAAATATAAAAAAGTCTTGGATGATCAAATCAACCATCATCATCAACAACAAAGTCAGGCAAACCAACACAGAACAAACCTTCACAAACATTGGGAATATCAATATTTGTTGCCCCCTCCTAGTGATGAAATCATACATCAAAGTTCGATAAAATACTCTTTGCTTCCAATTAATGTACCAAAATCAAATGTTTGAGAAACACTCTCAAAGTGGTGAGAATAATAGTCAACAACCTACTGAAGAAATAGACAATGGTATTTATATGGAAATTGTTGGAGGCATTAACAAGAAAGGGCGCATATTTGGATTAGAATCTCAAGCTGTCGTTGTCAAAGAATCTCTGAGACTATTGCCTTCAATTTCTACTGATGTAGTTTCTTCATAAAAAGTTCCTGCTATGGATGCTAAGATTGAAGCATTAACCGCTGAACTTGAAAGGAAAAATATTGAACAAGAAATGATAAAACAGAAGATGGAGCGCTTGGAGCAAATTCTTGAGATTATTGTGCCTAATATGAACTCTTCAATTCATCCCAAATGAGAGGGTGATAATGGTAACGACGAGATAGATGAACTTTAGCTTGGTGTTACCATTATTTTGCTATCTTTTGTTAGATCAAACATATCATGATCTTTTATATTTTAGACAACTTTATACGGGTAACAACTAGGTAGATTAGTGATTAAATTTAGTTTGGTTGCCTTTATATTTTGAGATTATGTGATGATGTTTTGTCGTATGAGGATACTTTTATGTCACTTTTTCAAACTTGATGTGTATCAAAATATTATTGTGATGTTCATGAGATTTAAAAGTTAAATGTAGCAAACAAAATGATATTTTATACATTGTTTTAGCACTAAACATTAGGAATATTGAAGATTTTTTATTTTTTTTAAATATCATTATAGAGACGGAATATTAGTAAATAGAGACATATAATCAGTGGCGGATCTTCTCAAGAGCCCATGGTAGCAATGGCTCCTCCCAGGTTTAGTATAAATACTATATTAGGTAGAATATTCAAAGCATTTCGCATCTGCCGCAGTGGAAATAGAACGTGTTTTACAACAACAGGTCGTTGTTCGGTTCGACTCACTCTATCTTTTACAACAACAGATCGTTGGTTCGACTCACTCTATCTCCTTTTTATTCATTCTATCACCTTTTTCTGCATATATTTTAATTTTTATTGACAAATGCATATATTTTAATTTGTTGTTCGGTTCGACTCACTCTATCTCCTTTTTATTCATTCTATCACCTTTTTCTGCATATATTTTAATTTTTATTGACAAAAAAATCTCCTTACTCCTTACAGGATATCTCCTTACACCTTACAGGACTCGAACATATATTTTAATTTTTATTGACAAAAAAAAATCTCCTTACTCCTTGCAGGATATCTCCTTACTCCTTACAGGACTCGAAAATTTTTATTGACAAAAAAAAATCTCCTTACTCCTTACAGGATATCTCCTTACTCTTTACAAGAATCGAACCATTACTCTTAAGGTTGTAATAAGCTTTGCAAACCGTTGCACCACATAAGAATTTGTGTACATTGTGTACATTCTTAACCAAATTATATATATATGTTACAAATACTTGGCTCCCCCTACATTTTTACTCAAGATCCGCCACTAGCATGTTGTACCATTGCAGTACAAATATGATCCAATGGAAAAAACCAGCAAAGTAAAACTCAAATTTATAGTACAAATACCCAACACTGCAAATTAAACAAATCACTTTCATCAATATCGAATGAAAATAAGAACCAGAAAATGGAAATACTATCTAAAGTGATCAACATAAGAGAATCCTTCACAATGTAAGAAAAAACTAATTGAAGGTCAAATTAATACTTATTTCATCAAGTGAAAAAACTGTGATTAAATATTGTTATACACATAATCATAATCATTCAATACAAAATAACGCCGTTTTTTTTTTTTGGTTACAAAATAACGCCGTTTAAAAAAATAAAAAAATACAAAATAACGAAAGAAAAATAATACTTATATAAACATAGTGAAATTTGATGAGGTAATAAGTTCAAATAAAAAGGATGAAAGAGAATAACCTATAAACTGCGGACACTCTTTGAACATGTATCGTGTCCGACACAACACGGACATCTATAATTACACACTGAATTATATGATTTTATTAAATTAATAGTCTTGTCAGTGTGTCAGTGTCCATGTCGTGTATGATGTGTGTCTGTATCCGTGCTTGAATAACAATAAACAGGGAACGACGAATGTACGAAAAAGACAAAGCATTGAACACCACTTGTCTGCTTTCAAAAAAAAAAAGGACACCATTTGCCTAACTCTAGGAGAACAATTGTTTACCATAAAAAATATAGGCGTTGACGTAGGGTCCAAATGTTATAGTGACACCTCTTTAATTTATAAAAAAAAAAAATGAAATCGAATGACCAACAATATATTTATGTAAGATTTTGTCAAAAAAATTGTATATATTTATGTAAGATCCTGGCCAAAATCAAGTGATCGATTCAATAAGTTAAAGGACAAATACAACGTATCAATGTGTTTAGGAGTCGTTTACAAATAATTATAACTTTAAAAATGGTTTCTTACAATTCAATATATGCTAAAAAATATATTTTATTGAAATAAATAGAGCATGGAGTTTTTCATATTATATAAATTGATAATACAATTTTCTGTTTACTACAAGCAAATGAAAAAAATGGCTATAATTATTGAGTTTATTTATATTGCGATCCTTCTTTTTTCTCTATTTCTCGTTGTAACTGATGCCTATAGTAAGCCAATTTTCTCATCATTTTAAAATATTTGTTTACCTTATAAATGATTTTAATCATCTTTTAATAACATTATTTAATTTTATAGATATTACTTGTAATTCTGCCCTTGATTGTGCAAGTAATCGATGTATTTTACCTGGAATGCCGATATGCGTAACAAATAAATGTTTATGTGTTTAACAGGTAAATTAAAAATGATTCTATTACTTCTTAACATATAATTGTTTTTTCATGTCATAATGAATATTGTTACCCTTATGATTTTACTTACACTTTGAGTTTTATTTCTTTGACTTTTCAATTTATTTAGCAGGACAATCTTGCAGAGCAACATAAGATGAATGCTTGAAGCCACAAAAACCTTTTTGTCTAGTATATTGTCAAATATAAACAAAACAATGTGATTTCACTATATTTACCTTTATAATATATGTATTATATATTTTTTTGTGGTGAGTGGGGTTTGAACCCCGGACCTTACATATATTATGCATTGTCCCTACCAACTGAGTTAAGCTCACGAGGACATATGCATGTATTTTATGATACATAGTAACTGTATTCTTAGATTAAATCAAATAATGTCACCACCAAAAACGAATGTCATCGCCACAAAAAACAAATTATATAAAATAATGTGATTACACTAGATTTTTTTAAGGAATTATTTTATATAAGGCAGAATTAAGTACAATTAGTATTATACTTCTAACTCGAGATTAAGTACAAGGGGTACTTGATCCAACCAAATAAACACCACACCGAAAAATATTAAGCGAGTATATAATACATCAAATTAGTGAACATAATATTAACAAGAGATCCATTTATTTTTTGACAGAAACCATTTACAAGATTGATTTGTGATTATTTCTATGCATGTATAAAGTTAAGGGAAGGTGACATTGATATTTGATCAATTCCATGACAATGGGGCTCTCCCATGAGGGTTTAATTTTATTTTTTGGCCTTAATACCGGAAATTGACTCTCCTTTTGAACCAAGTGCTTTTCAATCTATCTCGATTTCCGGATGTTTAAATAAGTTGTTGATAAAGTTGTTAACGTCAAGACTAATGAAAGTAATGAATACAGCAGTGTCCTTAAAGGAAGACAATTGATGGATGGGGTTGTGATGGTTAATGAATTTATAGATGAAGTTGTTGGAACAAAATTGATGTTATACAATTCCTCTAGAGTTTTGATGATAACAAAGTTTTGAAGAACAATTGGATAAGTTAATATGTGTTCAAGTGTGCAACACCATAAATAAAATTTAACAAGGAATGAACATGTGTAAGAGCATCAGAAGCACAAAAGAAGTTAAAAGACTATGGTAGAGGATCTAAAGAAAGGTCAACCAGTAGTCAATATGTTGGATTAGAAGAAAGGAAGCCACTCAGAAGTTGAAGATTTGCATTAGACTCCGAAGATCATAAGACTCTGAAGAATATAAGATCCTAAGGGACCCATAAGACTCGTCATATTTGTCCTCTTCTATAGCTGTCTCTATCAAGACTCTGATAGTACAATCTGTCTTCTTCTGACCACGTGTAGAAACAAACAAAGAACTTCAAGAACAAAGAGAGCGAACAGATAATTCTTGTTCTGCAAAGGAATTTCAAATGTCAAATCAACGACATTATCCATATCAGACAATGGCTCAACATCCTTAATTTGAAGCTTCTTAACGGCTCTTAATGCGCTGACATTTTTTCAATGACTCTCAAATTCTTGCCTATATAAGAAGCTAAAGACTTGACGACAATAACACGACTCTGCTATTTTTAATGTGCCCTTACCTTGTGAAATAAAAAAGTTTTCTTATCAATGTTTGTATCTTAAAAATTCTATGTTTAAGAGTCGGTTATGTACCTAATTGTTTACACCTTTAATTATATATCACATGTAAGAACAAATACTTTATTTTTAATCTTTTAGAAGTCTCTTTCAATTGTGATTGAACATTTGGAAGTCACTTGGTTGTGTACTTGAGCATTGGAAGTCTCTTGGTTGTGTCCTTGAGCATTTTGTAATTAGTTTTGATTATAGCGAATATCTCTTGAAAGTGCAATGGGACTGGAATACTCATGGATTATCGGAGGAACCAGTATAATTGCTTGTCTCTCTATCTCTCTCTCTCCTCTCTCTCTCTCTCTCTCTCTCTCTCTCTATATATATATATATATATATATATATATATATATATCTTTATCTTTGTGTTTGATTATATCCACTGATATAAGATTCTGTGTCAAACTCTACACTCATCAGACTCTGACTACTGCTTAAACACTTAGAAAAAGCCAGAAAAGCCCAACATAGATCAACTCATTCTTGTGTTTTTCTCACCTTCAGATACGAGGAGGATGAAGAGGGGGGAAAACTAATTGATCTTGACGGTGAATTTTTATAAAGCTTATGACTTGGTGGATTGGACGCAGCGGCGAAGCTAATACAATTTTTACAAGGGGGCCAAATATAAAGAAGAAATAAAATATATTTTAAAAATTAATATATTAAACTTAATTAATAAGTAAAATAAATTTGCAATAAATTTTCCTTATATTTAATGAAGCGACAACGAAGAAAATAAAATCTAACAATAATTATTTATAAAATTTGTACTCTATGAAGTTTTAACAAGTCAAATTTATTTATAATTGACACTAAACTAAATAGATTATAAGTATTTTTTTTTAAATAATCTCTCTTTAAACCAACAAAATTGTTTGGAGTAGCCAAGTAATATATTAATGAGGTAGCTATATTTTAAAACTATATAAATTATGCAAGGTTTATTTTTCTTTTGGGGTAGCCAATGCTACCCCATTGTTATGAAGGGATTCACCCCTGATTGGACGTTTGGACTATATATATGTTGAGAAGGTTTGGTTTTGGATTAAATGGATGAAGGCTTGTATTTGTACAAATATTTTGTTAGTTTTGGTAACTGGATGTCCTACGTGGGAAATCTCGATAAAGAGGCCTAAACAAGGAGACCCCCTTGCTACTCTTTCGTAAAATTTACTTTTAATCCAGATGTTATTTCAAAGGCTCTCAAAATAGCCTTCATTACCAGCAAATTCTCAATAGTTGTCTCCTCAATTCACAAGGTATCATCCACATACTGACGGTGAGTGTTATACCCTAATTTTGGACCTAAAAATACTAATTCAATTCTTCTTTTCTTGTATTACAAGTCATTTGATATGTCTCTGATTAATTGCATCTTTCTCTGCATTTTATTTCAATGTTATTTGCAAAATTCACATGGAAGGGTATTTTAGTCATTTCCTATGTCAAATTTCTCTCAGTCTTTCAAAATTTTGTTTGAGTCTTTTCATTTGGTTAGAATAAGTCTCTGATTCATTCTATGTCGAAACCCTTGCCAAAAATTGCATTTGAAGTCATTTTGAGTCAGTTTTGCCCCTAGGGGCATTTTAGTCTTTTCATGTGTTAAAGCCCTGTTTAAATTCTAAAAAATTGTCTCTGAGTCTTGTATAAGTTCTTGCTTTAATTTCCTGTTAAAAATCCATTTTTAAATTGCATTTGAGTCGTTTCGAGTCATTTTAGTCCCCAGGGGCATTTTGGTCATTTCACACGAAATTTCGGCAGAGAGAGGTTACTTTAAAGTACCTCATTTAGGCCATTGGTTCGTTTTAGTCCGTTTTGTCAATTTTAATCGTTTCACTTTACGTTATTTTCCGGTTACCAATTTTAATTCATTTTATTTTAATTTTCATTTTAAGTCTTTTTTGTTAAAAACTGCAGTTTAATCCCTTTAGTTTAGTTAATTGCATTTTAGTCCTTTATTGTCCAAGTCACAGTCCAGTGCCACGTGTCATTTTTTCATTTGTCCATAGGGAGTTAGTTACAATCCAGTCCACATGGCAGGTTATGAATGGTCCAGCAGTCATACACATCAGCTATAAATAATCCAGTCACAGTCAATGGTCAAAAAACCCATTCATTCTGTTACAACTCAGCACAAACACTTCCACTCTTTCTCTCTCCCCCAAAAACAGATCAAACACAGAAAAAGTGATGAACACATTGAAGTTCATCAAGAACTTCATCATCCAAGAACCCTAACCACTTTTCCAACAACACAATTCATCACAAAATTTCTCAAATTCGTCCATTTCACACAAAAATTCAATATCACAGAATTACCATAATACCAAAACTCCTTTCAATTCCACAGAAATCAACGCGAATCATTAAAAACGAAACAGAAATCACGCCAATTCGTTAGGTTTTCACAAAATTCGATTGAGTTCGTGATAGTCTCAGTGATTTTCTTCGAAAATCATCATCATTGACCTATGTTCGATCCTCTCCTCGCAATTCAAGCCTAAGGCGATCACGAAGAGAGGAAAACTGAGAGAAAGAAGAAGATGAATCGAAGCAAGTGTTGAATCGAAGAAGAATCTGATCAGAGAGAGTACGAAGAGAAAACCAGCACCAAAACTGAATCAAGATGCTCAATGGAACCAGATTAAGGCTCGGTTGAAGTCAATCCAAAACCCTAGGGTTTCGAATCAAACATCACGAAGGTTCAACAATTCAGTCTTCGCCAGAAGATCCAAAAACGAATTGAAGCTTCCTCCAAATCGTTCTCACAGGTAAGCTCTTCGTCCTCTCTTGTTTTCTTTCCAAAATCTCAGCCGAAAATGCATGAATGATGTGTATCCATGAATCAGCGTAGATCTACGAGTTTTAACTCGTTTTTCATCAAAAAGATTAAAGAAAAACTGAAAATGTTTCGAAAATCAAAGATCTCACGTTCGATCTACGAAGATTCATGAATATTTTTACGTTTTAAGAGTTGAATCCATGTTTATGGCGAGAAAAGGGAGTGAAATAGGTCCTAGAACCAAGGAAGAGGACGACGGAACCCTCGCCGGCGGCGGTGAAATCCGCCGGCGATGTAGAGAGAAGAGAGAGCACCAATTTGACCTAGAGAGAGAAAGAAGGGGTTCAAATGATGCATTGGACCGGTTCAAGGCCTTATATAGGCCAATGAACCGGTTCAAACCGTTTCTTGACCCGCTCCATACCCGTTTCCAACCCTGATCCGTCCTTAAGGCCCAATTCCACGCCAGTGAGTCTTGTTGCTATGCACACCCCCTGTTTCCTGCGTTCCTTGCTATTTTTTTTTTGCTATTTTCACCCCTGCTTGTCTAAAATTTTCCATGAAAAAATTCCTAAAAATTCCTATGTGATTTCAATATGTTTCTTGATACTTTTGTGAACATTTTACATGCTAAAATTGGTAAAAGAAATGTACATGATGTAGCTTGTGCTTTAGATATCTTTCTTGTTAAATTCTTGCAAATTTTTGCCATATTTTGATATGACTTTTTGTCCAATTGGTACATGTGCTCATTGTGTAATCTTGTGATGTGCTTGTCACTAACTTGCATCTTTGTGTTTGCTGTTTGTGAATGGGATTTGTCAATTCCTTGTTTTGCAAGTAATGATAGTATTCTTGTGAAAATAAAGTGTACAATATGCCTAAAATGTGCTACAAGGCTTGGCTTGATATTTCCTCATAATTCTTCAGGGCCGGCCCATAGCCCGTCGAGGCTGGGCTATGCCACCGGGCCTCGATTTTTTTGGGGCCCAAAACATTTTTTTTTTATATGTAAGGCACTTAATTAGTATTAATATATAGTTAATGCGAAAAATTTCAAACGAGTTGCAGAGCTGCAGTGGCGCGTTTACTTTATGTTTTAGTGTGGGGTAGTGGGTTCAACACCCACCAGAACCAGAGTGATTTTTTATTAATATTTTTTTTAGTGTCTTATTTAGTTTTTTGGGGCCCAAAATTTAAATTTTTTTTCGTTTCTTAAAAACTAAAACGGGGCCAACAAATTTGTTAAGACGGCCCTGTAATTCTTGTATTGGGAACTGAACTAAAATACCTTGTAAAGTAGTCATGATATGAGGATTATGAGTCCTATGTTTGCCTTGTCATTGTGGTGAACTTTTAGGCATATTGTGCTACTTGTTTTGTTAAGTTTTGTCACTTTGTTAGCACTATCTTACTTACCTATGCCTCCATCCCTTTATTCCCCATACTACTAACAATTTCCTCTATTTTGTTGCATACATCATGAGCATTTCACCTTCCATCTCATATTTTCATCCTTTATTTTTCTTACACCTTAACTTTCATGCAAAGATTAGAATGTAAAGCTTAGGAATTTTGTAATATTTTACTTCATGTCATTTTAATTTCTTGGCAAAGAGGCCATAGAATGTATCTAGGCCAATGATGTAATAAGGACAATGAACTCTAATAATGTACACCGACACAAGCACCGACACATGCACACACATCACTATATAGTTAGAATATGCATGTTTAGATGTATGTTTAGGATTGTATGTTTAGATGAATGTTTAGGCTTCATACTTAGAAAAATCATTTTCCCAAAAAAAACTTGAACAAACTTCACTCAAACATTTTTCATAATAAACCTTGGGGTCAAAACCCCATTGAATTTTCCTTTTATTTTCTTAATCAAAAATTCAATGAAAAATAATCATACTTTGACCATATTTTGCAAGTCACTAACCCAACCCCACAATTTCCTAATCTCATGCCCTTGAGGCCTCTCTCTTATTCTTCAAACTCCATTTTCAAACTTAAAATCAACCAACAAAAACAAAAACATTTTTGGAAGAGAACTACGGTGGATTTGATCCCTTAAACGGGTACGTAGGCAAGGAACAAAATTCCTTCAATTCAAATAAAATAAAAATCCAAAAACATTCTTCTCCCTCCAATTCTTCACTTAGAAACTCTTTAGGCTTAATAACATCTTTCAAATAGCATTTAAAAATAAAGCGCGCGCGTAGAAATTAAAGACGGTTCCTATAGGATACTATAGTCGTTATGGGTGCCTAACACCTTCCCGTAGCGAAAACAACTCCCGGACCTCGATTCTCAAGGGTTTTGCTTACTTTTTCCCTTCCCAAGAAAAAATAAGATATCACCGGTTTAAAAGGTTCAAACGTAATCAATGTTTGACACCCGAAAACCAAGATAAAACAGCTGGCGACTTCACTGGGGAGATTCGAGAGTTACGCCTAGTCTTTATTTCCACGCTTGCGCTTCGTTTTTACTTGCTTCTTTTACTTGCTTTCCTATGTGAATAAATGTTTAATTTCTTGCAAACGTGTGGGGTGAGAATATCAAAAGTCCTGCACCCGGGCTGAGTAAACTTAGGATTTAGGAGGGATATAATCGACAATTCATTCCGGGGGTTGCCTCGTGTTTTGGATTATGCGATCAATCCCACATAGCTGAGGCATTTTGGGGGTGATGTTGTCGGCGCGTGTTGTCGCGTTTAGGCACTTTACTTCTAATTGTTCTATGACACTATGAACCGTAGATAACCAAACCCATCCATGGCCATTTTCTAGGATGTAGTGCGGAGGCTAAACCGAGTGTTGTCTCGAGTTTTAGTTGTCACGCGATACTACACTCAAGTTAGACCTTCCACGTATAATCATGGAGCGAGTGTTCGTCTCGTGACACCATGAGATACGTCGGAGAGGTTGCAACTTGGAAACCTTTTAGAACCCGGTTACTATTTCCTAAAGCCCTAGTTTCACCGGACACCGTGTCCACCCATGACTCCTCGACTTTGAACTTCAACCCACCATGTTTTCTCCGAACTTGAACATAATCATGCATTCATGCATGCATGCATACATGCATAAACTTTTTCCATGCATTGTTATCGAAGGGCTTAGACAAGTTGAATTTGTAAACGTTGTAGGGATGAAGATGACTAAGTCCTACAAGTTCAAGGAAGTGGATTTGGCTAATTTGAGAGATTTGGCACTCAAGATTGAGGATCCGACTGGTTTCCGACGTCGTTACGGGGCTTTACTTCCTATTCTCCATACTAATGTGGATGAGAAGCTTGTGCACACTCTAGTGCAATTCTGTGATCCGAAGTATCGGTGCTTTACTTTTCCGGACTTTCAGCTGGTGCCTACTCTAGAGGCTTATTCTTCCTTGATGGATCTGTCTATTGCTAAGGGGATACCTTTCTCAGGACCTGAAAATCCTCCTACCCCATTGGTTATTGCTAAGGATCTCTATCTCAAGACCACCGATGTCTCCAAGAATCTTATCACTAAGGCACGCATCCGAGGGTTCACTTCAGAGTATCTTCTTGGGAAAGCCAACCTCAATACCACTTGTCAGGACACTCTCGAGGCTATTCTTGCACTTCTTATCTATGGGCTTATTCTCTTTCCGAATCTTGATGGCTTCGTGGACATGAATGCTATTATGATCTTCCACTCCAAGGATCTGGTTCCTACTTTGCTAGCTGACACTTACCATGCTATTCATGATCGTTCTGGCAAGGGTCGTGGATACATTCTTTGTTGTGTGCCTCTCCTCTACAGGTGGTTTATTTCGCACCTTCCGAAGTCTTTCCACGACAATCCGGAGAATTGGTCTATTTCACAGAGGATTATGGCTCTCACTCCTAATGAAGTGGTTTGGCTCACTCCCGCTTCTAGGGTTAAGGAAATTATCTTTGGTGGTGGAAAGTTTCTTAATGTACCTCTTCTTGGTACCCGGGGTGGAATCAACTATAACCCGGAGCTTGCTTTGCGACAATTTGGTTTTCCGATGAAAGATAAGCCCATCAATCTTGCTACGGCTCCTTATTTCTTCCACTACTCCAATGCTCCCACGAGAATAAGAGAGGATTTCATGGAAGCTTGGTCCAAGCTTCGGAAGAAAGAGGTGAAGCACATGGGTGTAAGGTCCGGTGTTGCTCATGAGGCCTATACACAGTGGGTGATAAACCAAGCTGAGGAGATTGGTATGCCTTACCCCTCTATGAGATATGTGTCTGCATCTGTTCCTACCATGCCTTTTCCTCTACTCCCACCTACTCAGGAGATGTATCAGGAACACCTAGCCATGGAGAGTCGGGAGAAGCACCAGTGGAGGGCTAGATACTATGAGGCTGAGAACTTGATCATGACTTTGGATGGAAAGGATGAGCAGAAGACTCATGAGGTCTTGACACTGAAGAAAGAGCTAGCTAAGGCTAAGAGAGAGATTGAGGAGAAAGATAGATTGCTTATAAGAGACTCCAAGAGGGCTAGAGGTGCCCATGACTTCTATGCACGATACTGCAACTATGAGTCTGAGTCTGAGGATGATGCTTCCACTTCCTATGCTTGAGGACCTCCATTTCCTGTTGTTATTTCCATTTGTTCATGTTGGATTTGTCTTGTAAAACTATATGTTAGTTGTTTGATTCCCGTTTATGTTAATTGTTGTTTAGTAATGTTTACAAGTTTATAATTTGTCTAAAACCCTTCGATAACACAAAAAGAGTCTTTTTGCATATGCATTAACACATTTCATGCATCATATGCATTCATTGGTCACAAAAAACTTCTCTCGTGCTCATTGCCTCCTGGTTTTGTCCGCCGCAGTCTGAAAAGTGGCTCGTACTCGCAAAGTCTACCAACCAGATAGAATTCATCAGACAAGATTTCACAAGAGAAGGATGATGGCTAATTTTGAAGAAGAAAATGCTCAGCTCCGTGCCGAATTGGCTGCTATGAAAGAAGACTTGGCCAAGGCTCATGACGCTATGTCCGCTATGATGGCTGCACAGGAACAACCAGCCACTTCTGTTCCAGTTACTGCTGAGGTGATTCCCTCTATCCCACTGTCTACTGTGGCTACTGATGCTCGTTTTGTTATGCCCAACGGCCGTCCTTATGGGCTCTCAGCTTACTATTCTCCTAATACTGCTGCTGGTATCTCTGGTTTTGCTGGTCAAGGACAGATTCCTGTGTCTACTGTTATGCCTCAGGTGACTACTGTTGTTACCGACCCTATTGTCCACACCGTGCAACAGGTGATTGACGTTGATACTCCGCGTGGACAAGATCCCGCAATGGAATCTATGAAAAGACAGTTAAGGGAGTTGGCTGGAGAACTCCGTGAGGTCAAGGCTAGCCGGGGAAACAATGGTGCTCCTGCTAAAGCTCGTGATCTATGCTTGGTATCCCGATTTGAGGTTCCTAAGAAATTCAAAGAGCCAGAATTTGACAAGTATAATGGGACTTCTTGCCCACACAACCATGTTATCCGGTATGTCCGAAAGATGGCTAATTACGCCGATAATGATGCGCTGATGATCCATTGCTTCCAGAGTAGCTTGACAGATGATGCAGCAGATTGGTACACTAGTTTGAGCAAAGATAACATCCATACTTTTGAGGAACTCGCTGCTGCTTTTGAAGGTCAATATGAATTCAACACCCGCCTGAAGCCAAATAGGGACTCTCTTAAAGCCCTATCTCAGAAATCAGATGAAACCTTCCGTGAATATGCTCAGAGGTGGAGAGGGGCAGCTGCCCGTGTTTCTCCTCGACTTGATGAGGAAGAGTTAACACAGACATTCCTGAAGACTCTGAAGAAGGAATATAAGGAGAGAATGATAGTCTCTGCCCCAAACAACTTCTCTGATATGGTTACGATGGGAACTCGCTTAGAGGAGGCTGTCCGAGATAGTATTATTGTCCTTGAGAAAGGTGAATCTTCAAACAGTGCGCCAAAGAAGTATGGTAATGGTCACCACAAGAGGAAAGAATCTGATATAGGGATGGTATCTGGTAACCCATCTGCAGCTGCTACACAATTACCTCTGCCCTATCACTACATGCAGTACTCTCAACATCCTTTCTTCCCACCATTCTACCAGCAATATCCTCTGCCACCGGGTCAACCACCAGTGCCCGTCAATGCCATCGCTCAACAAGTACAACAACAGCCTCCTGCTCAACAGCAACGGCAGCAACAACAGGGTCCCCGACCCAAACCTTCTTTTCCACCAATACCAATGCGGTATGGTGAGCTGCTCCCAACTCTACTAGCTAAGGGGCACTGTGTCACCAGGCCAGGCAAGCCTCCGCCTAATCCATTGCCTCCCAGGTTCCGACAGGATCTGACATGTGAATTCCATCAGGGTGCTCAAGGCCACGATATCGAAGGTTGCTTTTCTCTGAAGTATATTGTGAAAGACCTGATAGAAAAGGGACGGTTGACTTTTGAGAACAGTGTTCCTCATGTTCTTGACAACCCGCTTCCAAACCATGCTGCTGTCAACATGATTGAGGCTTTTGAAAGGGTCCCCGTTCCTCAAGAGGATCCCATGTTGGATGTCCGCAATGTTGTTACTCCCTTGGTACCGCTACATGTCAAGCTCTGCCAGGCTTCTTTGTTCAAACATGATCATGATTCTTGTTCAGAATGTCTCCAAAACCCTATGGGCTGTTGTGTGGTGAAAGGTGATATCCAGAGCTTGATGGATGACAAGCATTTGATTGCCAGTGATGTATGTGTGATTGGCTTGACTGTTGAGGGTGCAGAACCCCGGAGGGCTGGTGCTAGCATGGCTTCACTGAAAGACGCCCAGAAGGCTGTTCAAGCAGGACAAGCTGCTGGCTGGGGCAAAGTGATTCAGATTCTGGAAAACAAGCGTAAAGAGGGCCTTGGATTCTCTCCAACTTCTGGTATTTCAAAGGGAACCTTCTACAGTGCTGGGTTCATCAACGCTATTACTGAAGATGCTGCTGAAGGAAGTCACGTGCCTACATTTGTTATACCAGGAGGCACTGTGAAAAATTGGGAGGCCATTGATGTTCCTTTAGTCATGCATGCTTCCATGTAATGTGTTTTGTTGCTCATGTTTTTTGTTTTCAAAATAACAATCCCTTCGCTCTGCCCAAGGCGAAAGTGATATCATTGTAAGGGCGTGTTTGTTTCGGCATTGCCGTTATCAATAAAAGTTGTCGTTTTTCTCACGACTCTTTGTTTTTTACGTTTTAGTGCCTTTTTCTTGGAAATAATGGTAATGCCAGAAAAAACCAAAACATTTGTTATTTTCTTATTAATTTCAAAAATCTGCATAAAAAACATTTTTCTAAAATCATCCCAATCATATTATGCAGATTGAACCATAATAAACCCGTTGAACACAGTGACCCTATGGTTCATCCAAATTTTGAATTCCCTGTATATGAAGCTGAAGATGAGGATGATGATGAAGAGATACCGTATGAGATCACTCGACTGCTTAAGCAAGAAAGAAGAGCCATTCAGCCTCACCAGGAAGAAATTGAGCTTATCAACCTGGGTACTGAAGAGAACAAGCGAGAGATCAAGATCGGTGCTGCACTTGAACCAGAAGTGAAAAAGAAGATCACTCAGCTTCTCCATGATTATCCAGATGTCTTTGCATGGTCTTATGAAGATATGCCGGGTCTAGATCCCAAGATTGTGGAACATCGGATACCGACAAGACCTGAATGTCCTCCTGTCAAACAGAAATTGAGAAGGTCTCGTCCAGATATGGCTCTTAAGATCAAGGCTGAGGTGCAAAAGCAGATTGATGCGGGTTTCCTCATGACAGCTGAATATCCTGAGTGGATTGCCAACATTGTACCAGTGCCAAAGAAAGATGGGAAAGTTCGAATGTGTGTTGATTACAGAGATCTGAACAAAGCCAGTCCGAAAGATAACTTCCCATTGCCTCATATTGATGTGCTTGTTGACAGTACTGCTCAATCCAAAGTGTTCTCCTTCATGGATGGTTTCTCTGGTTATAATCAAATACGAATGTCTCCTGAAGATAGAGAAAAGACGTCCTTCATCACTCCGTGGGGAACGTTCTGTTATAAAGTGATGCCGTTTGGCTTGATAAATGCTGGTGCTACCTATCAAAGGGGTATGACCACTCTGTTTCATGATATGATTCACAAAGAGATTGAAGTATATGTTGATGATATGATTGTGAAATCAAGTGATGAAGAGCAGCATGTTGTGTATTTGAAAAAGATGTTTGAAAGATTAAGAAAGTACAAGCTGCGGTTGAATCCTAACAAGTGCACATTCGGTGTACGATCTGGAAAGTTGCTAGGCTTCATTGTCAGTCAAAGAGGCATTGAAGTTGATCCTGATAAAGTCCGAGCCATCAGAGAGATGCCGGCCCCTCAAACTGAGAAGCAAGTCAGAGGTTTCCTCGGACGTCTGAATTACATTTCAAGATTCATATCTCACATGACTACTACTTGTGGACCAATTTTCAAACTGCTCAGAAAGAATCAGCCTGTTGTATGGAGTGATGAATGCCAAGAAGCTTTTGATAGCATTAAAGAATACCTGTTGGAACCACCTATCCTTGTCCCACCAGTGGAAGGAAGGCCTTTGATTATGTATCTGTCAGTGTTAGATGATTCAGTGGGCTGTGTTCTCGGTCAGCAAGACGAGACTGGTAAGAAAGAGCATGCTACCTACTATCTGAGCAAGAAGTTCACCGACTGTGAGACTCGGTATACAATGCTTGAAAAGACTTGTTGTGCTTTAGCCTGGGCTGCCAAACGCCTGCGTCATTATATGGTGAATCATACGACTTGGTTGATATCCCGAATGGATCCAATCAAGTACATCTTTGAAAAGCCCGCTGTTACTGGGAAGATCGCACGTTGGCAAATGTTGTTGTCTGAATATGATATTGTGTACAAAGCTCAGAAAGCAATCAAAGGAAGTGTCCTTGCTGAGCATCTTGCTTGTCAACCTCTTGATGATTACCAACCGATTAAGTTTGATTTCCCTGATGAAGAGATCATGTATTTGAAAGCGAAAGACTGTGAAGAACCACTGATCAATGAAGGGCCGGACCCCAATAGCAAGTGGGGATTGGTGTTTGACGGTGCTGTTAATGCTTACGGTAAAGGAATTGGGGCCATCATTGTAACTCCACAGGGGCATCACATTCCTTTCACCGCTCGAATAACTTTTGAATGCACAAACAACATAGCTGAATATGAAACATGCATCTTGGGCATCGAAGAAGCCCTCGATCTGAGAATTAAGCACCTTGACATCTATGGAGATTCTGCACTTGTCATTAATCAGATAAAGGGTGAATGGGAGACTCATCATGAGAAGCTGATCCCTTACCGTGACTATGCAAGACGTCTGTTGACATACTTTACAAAAGTTGAGCTGCACCATATCCCTCGGGATGAAAATCAGATGGCTGACGCTCTTGCTACTTTGTCTTCCATGTTTCGTGTTAATCATGGAATGATGTGCCCGTCATCAAGGTGCAGCGTCTTGATAGACCCGCTCATGTGTTTACTATTGAAAATATGCCAGATCAAGCTGACAAAGATGTGAATGACAAAAAGCCTTGGTATTACAACATCAAACAATTCTTGCAAAATCGTGAATATCCACCTGGTGCTTCCAACAGGGATAAAAAGACTTTGAGACGATGGGCTAGTAAGTTCCTTCTGGACGGAGAAATCCTATACAAGTGGAACTATGACATGGTCTTGTTAAGATGTGTTGACAAACAAGAAGCTGAGAAATTGATGCATGATGTACATGACGGTACCTTTGGGACCCATGCTTCGGGCCACACCATGTCAAGAAAACTGTTAAGAGCCGGCTATTACTGGATAACCATGGAGCGTGATTGCCACAAACATGCCAAGAGATGCCACAAATGTCAAATTTATGCTGACAAGATTCATGTACCTCCACATGCTCTCAATGTTATATCTTCCCCATGGCCTTTCTCTATGTGGGGCATTGACATGATCGGAAGAATTGAGCCAAAAGCATCCAATGGACATCGTTTCATTCTAGTGGCAATTGACTATTTCACCAAGTGGGTTGAAGCTGCTTCCTATGCCAATGTGACCAAGCAAGTGGTTGTCAAGTTTATCAAGAATAACATCATCTGTCGATATGGTGTTCCCAACAAGATCATCACTGACAATGGTTCCAATCTGAACAATAGCATGGTGCAAGCTCTATGTGAAGAATTCAAAATTGAACATCACAACTCTTCTCCTTATAGACCTCAGATGAATGGTGCAGTTGAGGTCGCTAACAAGAACATCAAGAAGATTGTTCAAAAGATGGTCACTACTTACAAAGACTGGCATGAAATGCTACCTTTTGCCTTGCATGGTTACCGCACTACGGTGCGCAGTTCAACCGGGGCAACTCCCTTCTCTCTTGTGTATGGCATGGAAGCAGTTCTCCCTCTGGAAGTGGAGATCCCATCTCTTCGAGTAATCATGGAAGCAAAGTTGACTGAGGCTGAATGGTGTCAGAGTCGGTATGATCAATTGAGTCTGATTGAAGAGAAACGTATGGATGCTATGACTCATGGACAGTTGTATCAAGTACGAATGAAGAATGCTTTTGACAAGAAAGTCCGACCTCGAGAATTCAAGGAAGGCGAACTTGTGTTGAAAAGAAGAATAAACCAGCAACCCGACCCAAGGGGCAAGTGGACACCTAACTATGAAGGTCCTTATGTTGTCAAGAAGGCTTTCTCTGGTGGTGCTTTGATTCTTACACACATGGATGGTGTTGAACTACCAAATCCTGTTAATGCCGATATAGTCAAGAAATACTTTGTCTAGAAAGAAAAGAACAGCGTGGTAGGTCGAAAACCCGCAAGGGCGGCCTAGGCAAAAATGCGCTTCCCGGTGGATCGAAAACCCGAAAGGGCGATCCAGGCAAAAGTTAGGGACAAAAAAATGAATATGAAAAAGCTCGCTGAGATTGTACGCAACTCAGGCAAGAATGAGCGCCTCGATGAACCGAAAACCCGAAAGGGCGGTTCATGCAAAAATGAGGTCAATAAAAGACAAGTAACTATATCTGGCAAATCACCATCCCTCCTTGGGGCATCTGCAACTGTCAATGATCTTCTTCATCAGAGGCTTCTGTACTCGTGAATTCAAAATTTCTATGAAATGTAGCGGTCATCGTGTTCAATGTATCACCAACCAATAAAATTACCATTTTCCAAGCTTTGTAAATCCGTGAAGTCATGCCTTTGGCTGACTCTCACTCTTCTACATCAATTTGAGCCTTTCTATTGTTTGAAACTCTATTTCCTTTCTACTTTCAATGCTTTATACAAAATATTTCCTTTCCAATTGATAATGTTAATGTCTGAAACAAACATCTTTTGAAAACTAAAAATCTTTTTCTGTCTATTTTGGAAGCAAACCTGAGCAATAAGGTACATTTCAATGAAACATGCATGAATGAATGAATGTCAATGTCTATTTCAATACATGTTACAAGCAGGTTACTCCCCGGGATGATCTGTGGTCAATGGCAAGAATGAAAAAACAGAATGAAAATGAAAAAATGAAAAAATGCAAATGAGAAGCTCGCTAAGTTGAAAACCCGAAAGGGCGGCTTAGGCAAAAATGAGCACCCCGCTGATTGACAACCTATGAAGGCAATTCAGGAAAAAATGGGGCAATGAAAAGAATCTTATTCCCCGGTGAATCGAAAACCCGAAAGGGCGGTTCAGGCAAGAATGGGGTTTGAAAATGAAAAATGAAAAGAATATTGAAAAAGCATTGACCACAGGTGCGAACATCCAATGATTACCCAGCACTGACACGCCTAGCAACGGCGACCTGTATTCAAGAACTTTCCAAGGTTCCCTCCTCTACAAGTTTATTGCCCTCAGCCATGGTTTCGATACGTCTCTCAACGACGGTCTCTCCAAAGAGGTTTTTCCCCTGTGAATATGTTGCAGCACGAGCCACTACGTGCCCAATCTTCCAATGTCTTGTCTGCCTTTGTGAAGTTTTTCTGCCAAATTGCCAACCAATCATGCATTTCAAGCATTCATACATGCATAAACATGCATTTTATGTGCTCATACATCCAATAATCTTGCTATACCATACATACATGTTGCATATCCAACTGTCAACTGTCAAACTCAATTTCAATTTCAATTCCAATTCCAATGACAAATTCAATTCAATTCCAACTGTCAAATTCGATGCAATCTCCAATCTCAATTTCAATTCAATGTCAAATTCGAAGCAATTTCCAATCTCCAATTTCAATTCCAATCTCCAATTTCAATTCCAAATTCAATGTCAATTCGAAGCAATTTCCAATTTCCAATTTCAATTCCAATTTCAATGACAATATCCAATGTCAATGTCAATATCCAATGTCAATGTCAATGTCAATGTCAATTTTCAATTCAATTCCAATCCAATCTCAAAGTCAATTGCAACTCTCCAATTCAATGTCAATGTCTATGTCTCAATCCAATTCCAACTTCCAATGTTTCTTTCAATTGCAACTCTCAATCCAATGTCTATGTCTATGTCTCTGCTCAATCTCAACTTTTAATTTCTCTTTCAATGTCAATTTTCAATTCAAATCAATGTCAATTCGCTCTCAATTTACTCTTGGGCCAACAAAAATGGTCATGTCTACCCTCAAATCAAGTCAATGACAATTTACCCTCAATTGGTATCTTGTTAAACCAGACTTTCAAGTTGTATCTTGATACTGGTCAAGTGCCAGGTTCGATCCAAAAAGAACCACTTGTACCTGCTTATATACCTATGCTTCCGGACAAACGACAAGTTCGATCTAAAAGAACAGTTTGTACCCAGCTCATGCTGTGTTATCGGTCAAACGGCAAGTTCGATCTAAAAGAACAGTTTGTACCCAGCTCATGCTTTGTTATCGGACAAACGGCAAGTTCGATCTAAAAGAACAGTTTGCACCTTCCCACATGACGTGGTGATAATCCCACAAGCAAGTTCGATCCAAAGAAACAGCTTGTATCAACCCTTTTGTCTATATCTCCAGCCAAACGGCCAGTTCAATCCAAAGAACAGTTTGTGTCTGCCTATCTGTTTGTATCTTCAGCTAAGTGTCAAGTTCGATCCAAAGAACAGCTCGTATCTGCCTATGTGTCTATGTTTCCGGTCAAGTGCCAAGTTCAATCCCAAGAACAGCTTGCACCTATATTTTGTTTTGTATTCCTTGGTCAAGTGGCTAGTTCGACCCCGAGAACAGCTTGTACCTTATTTTCTATCCCTGGTTTGTCTACCCTGTCAGTGTCTATCTGAATCCCCAGTGACATGATAGGTTCCATAGACTCCAGTCGTTTGTCTTGCATTCTTAATCAAAGTATTGCATAACATTCATGTCTTTGAAAATCTGAAAGCGTATTTTTATGTCCAAAAGCAGTGCAAATGTTAATATTTAAGTATCTTTGTCCCGTCAACTCTAAGACTTCGTCTCTTGACTCTCCGGACAAAGAAACTTAAATAGGGGCAGCTGTTATACCCTAATTTTGGACCTAAAAATACTAATTCAATTCTTCTTTTCTTGTATTACAAGTCATTTGATATGTCTCTGATTAATTGCATCTTTCTCTGCATTTTATTTCAATGTTATTTGCAAAATTCACATGGAAGGGTATTTTAGTCATTTCCTATGTCAAATTTCTCTCAGTCTTTCAAAATTTTGTTTGAGTCTTTTCATTTGGTTAGAATAAGTCTCTGTTTCATTCTATGTCGAAACCCTTGCCAAAAATTGCATTTGAAGTCATTTTGAGTCAGTTTTGCCCCTAGGGGCATTTTAGTCTTTTCATGTGTTAAAGCCCTGTTTAAATTCTAAAAAATTGTCTCTGAGTCTTGTATAAGTTCTTGCTTTAATTTCCTGTTAAAAATCCATTTTTAAATTGCATTTGAGTCGTTTCGAGTCATTTTAGTCCCCAGGGGCATTTTGGTCATTTCACACGAAATTTCGGCAGAGAGAGGTTACTTTAAAGTACCTCATTTAGGCCATTGGTTCGTTTTAGTCCGTTTTGTCAATTTTAATCGTTTCACTTTACGTTATTTTCCGGTTACCAATTTTAATTCATTTTATTTTAATTTTCATTTTAAGTCTTTTTTGTTAAAAATTGCAGTTTAATCCCTTTAGTTTAGTTAATTGCATTTTAGTCCATTATTGTCCAAGTCACAGTCCAGTGCCACGTGTCATTTTTTCATTTGTCCATAGGGAGTTAGTTACAATCCAGTCCACATGGCAGGTTATGAATGGTCCAGCAGTCATACACATCAGGTATAAATAATCCAGTCACAGTCAATGGTCAAAAAACCCATTCATTCTGTTAGAACTCAGCACAAACACTTCCACTCTTTCTCTCTCCCCCAAAAACAGATCAAACACAGAAAAAGTGATGAACACGTTGAAGTTCATCAAGAACTTCATCATCCAAGAACCCTAACCACTTTTCCAACAACACAATTCATCACAAAATTTCTCAAATTCGTCCATTTCACACAAAAATTCAATATCACAGAATTACCATAATACCAAAACTCCTTTCAATTCCACAGAAATCAACGCGAATCATCAAAAACGAAACAGAAATCACGCCAATTCGTTAGGTTTTCACAAAATTCGATTGAGTTCGTGATAGTCTCAGTGATTTTCTTCGAAAATCATCATCATTGACCTATGTTCGATCCTCTCCTCGCAATTCAAGCCTAAGGCGATCATCATCATTGACCTATGTACGAAGATTCATGAATATTTTTACGTTTTAAGAGTTGAATCCATGTTTATGGCGAGAAAAGGGAGTGAAATAGGTCCTAGAACCAAGGAAGAGGACGACGGAACCCTCGCCGGCGGCGGTGAAATCCGCCGGCGATGTAGAGAGAAGAGAGAGCACCAATTTGACCTAGAGAGAGAAAGAAGGGGTTCAAATGATGCATTGGACCGGTTCAAGGCCTTATATAGGCCAATGAACCGGTTCAAACCGTTTCTTGACCCGCTCCATACCCGTTTCCAACCCTGATCCGTCCTTAAGGCCCAATTCCACGCCAGTGAGTCTTGTTGCTATGCACACCCCCTGTTTCCTGCGTTCCTTGCTTTTTTTTTGTTGCTATTTTCACCCCTGCTTGTCTAAAATTTTCCATGAAAAAATTCCTAAAAATTCCTATGTGATTTCAATATGTTTCTTGATACTTTTGTGAACATTTTACATGCTAAAATTGGTAAAAGAAATGTACATGATGTAGCTTGTGCTTTAGATATCTTTCTTGTTAAATTCTTGCAAATTTTTGCCATATTTTGATATGACTTTTTGTCCAATTGGTACATGTGCTCATTGTGTAATCTTGTGATGTGCTTGTCACTAACTTGCATCTTTGTGTTTGCTGTTTGTGAATGGGATTTGTCAATTCCTTGTTTTGCAAGTAATGATAGTATTCTTGTGAAAATAAAGTGTACAATATGCCTAAAATGTGCTACAAGGCTTGGCTTGATATTTCCTCATAATTCTTGTATTGGGAACTGAACTAAAATACCTTGTAAAGTAGTCATGATATGAGGATTATGAGTCCTATGTTTGCCTTGTCATTGTGGTGAACTTTTAGGCATATTGTGCTACTTGTTTTGTTAAGTTTTGTCACTTTGTTAGCACTATCTTACTTACCTATGCCTCCATCCCTTTATTCCCCATACTACTAACAATTTCCTCTATTTTGTTGCATACATCATGAGCATTTCACCTTCCATCTCATATTTTCATCCTTTATTTTTCTTACACCTTAACTTTCATGCAAAGATTAGAATGTAAAGCTTAGGAATTTTGTAATATTTTACTTCATGTCATTTTAATTTCTTGGCAAAGAGGCCATAGAATGTATCTAGGCCAATGATGTAATAAGGACAATGAACTCTAATAATGTACACCGACACAAGCACCGACACATGCACACACATCACTATATAGTCAGAATATGCATGTTTAGATGTATGTTTAGGATTGTATGTTTAGATGAATGTTTAGGCTTCATACTTAGAAAAATCATTTTCCCAAAAAAAACTTGAACAAACTTCACTCAAACATTTTTCATAATAAACCTTGGGGTCAAAACCCTATTGAATTTTCCTTTTATTTTCTTAATCAAAAATTCAATGAAAAATAATCATACTTTGACCATATTTTGCAAGTCACTAATCCAACCCCACAATTTCCTAATCTCATGCCCTTGAGGCCTCTCTCTTATTCTTCAAACTCCATTTTCAAACTTAAAATCAACCAACAAAAACAAAAACATTTTTGGAAGAGAACTACGGTGGATTTGATCCCTTAAACGGGTACGTAGGCAAGGAACAAAATTCCCTCAATTCAAATAAAATAAAAATCCAAAAACATTCTTCTCCCTCCAATTCTTCACTTAGAAACTCTTTAGGCTTAATAACATCTTTCAAATAGCATTTAAAAATAAAGCGCGCGCGTAGAAATTAAAGACGGTTCCTATAGGATACTATAGTCGTTATGGGTGCCTAACACCTTCCCGTAGCGAAAACAACTCCCGGACCTCGATTCTCAAGGGTTTTGCTTACTTTTTCCCTTCCCAAGAAAAAATAAGATATCACCGGTTTAAAAGGTTCAAACGTAATCAATGTTTGACACCCGAAAACCAAGATAAAACAGTGAGATACCTTCATACACCCATCTCTCATCGCATAACCTTTAAACATGTGCATCCTACATGCTGAATTCCTGAGGCCACCAAAACTTTCCATTACCAAGAGAAATAATAAGAGTAATGATATTTTGACATCCATTTGATGACACCTTTGTTGACAACCTTGTTTTTCTCACTTCTTATTGGCCAAAAACAATTGAGAGAGAAAAAGGAAGAGAGATGATAACAACATCATGTGAGTATGAGAGAGAAAATTGTCCAAAAGTTGTCAAAAAGTGGTTGTCAAAATATCATTTCTCTTTAAGAAAAGATGTCTTATGGGTATAAATGCCACATAATCATTATTAGAGGTGGGGTCAGACTTCCTAAATTTTAGTCATAGAATGATGCAATTCAAATATTTCGGGTCACCAATGAGAGTTAAGCCTAAAAGGATTTCAACGTGGGAACCAATGTTACGGGTGCTTCAAAGGTGATTGCTTTGATTGGGGAAATAGTATGTTATCTTGAGAGGTCGGGTTGTGCTCTTGAATGGAGTGTTAAACACTATTCTGATTTTCTTGATGTCACTGAGGCATATATGATAACAGACCATTTTGTAGGTTATTACATTGCACTTATTCCTCATAATCTATAAGAAATTGAGTGATGGCATGACCTATAGCATCTAATCAGTTACTATTATTAATTTATGGTTTTAAGTAGTTTTTAGTGTTCTTTAATTATTTTGAACTATTATTGCTTATTGTGGATGTGTTATGGAACATGATGAGGAAATGTATTGGAGATCTATGCAGCTACAACATAGAAAAGGAGTTTGGCGATGTATGAAGATACAACATTAGAAGATGCAAAGAGTTATAGCTCTATAGATCATCTAGGATGGCCGTACAATAGTACGAACCCAAGGGACCCTTGCTTATCATTTCTTAATGGCTAAGTTCTATGAGTTAGCCCCAATGATTGGTAGTACGAGGAATAAAGAATATGATTGGTACTGCAAGGATAAGATAAGGACACCTCATGTGGGAAATGATTAAAGGGTACAACTTTTAGTGGTTGGCCTTGTAGTATAAAACAATAACCACATGTTAGTGCCAAGGGTCCAAAATTTTTCATAGTGAAAATAACGACCAAGTTCCATCTAGGGTTAGCATCAACTAGAGTTTTCACTCTATCTCAACTTCTCCTAAGATGAGCATGAGTGCTACTTCTTAGTGATTTAAAGTTTGAATTACTTTGGTGATGCTTCAAGCTCACTTCTATCCTTGTTGGAGTGTAATGTGTTCTCAACTCTTTATTAGATATCAATTTCGCAATTTTATGTTTTCATTTATGTTTCATTTCATTTTCGTTTTCGTGGTTAAGCTCATCATGAGCAACCCCTTCTTGTGGTTTAGACATTATGAAGTTATGATATTCTTTGCTTAAGATTTAAAGAGTTATAACTTCGTCTCTTTCAAACAAATTGTTTTAATAAAAAATCTTTGAAAGTAAAACTTAATCACTTTTATTTTTAGGCTTAATTGCAGTTTTTCCCTCTTATGTTGTACAGTCTTGCGATTTTGGCCCACCTATAAAAAACAATAACAAATTCACCGCTTAGTTTACCCCCTTTTGCATTTTTGGCCCACTGATCCAATTTTGACTCAATCAACGCACACATGGCACTTCAAGGACGGCACATGTGTAACTTTTTAATTAAAAAAATAACCACGTGTGTATTTGTTGAATTAAAAAAAAAAATTGGAACAAAAGGTTTTTTTTATTGAAAAGTTACACACACGGCTTTTTTTATTTTTTAATTAAAAATTACACATGTGGCGTCCTTGAAGTACCATGTTTGCGTAGACTGTGTCAAAATTGGACCAAAAGGCCAAAAGTGCGAAAGGGGATAAACTTAAAGGGCTAATTTGTTATTGTTTTTTATAGGAGACCAAAATCGCAGGATTATGAAACATAGGAGGCCAAAATTGCAATTAAGCCATATTTTTAATGCCAAGTTGCCTGATACCAGAATGTAATGGGAATGAAAAATGAATATTTGATATGAGTTATGTCCCTAAGCACCTAAAGGAGATAGAAACAAGACAGACTACTTGAACTTAAACAAGATCTTGAAAGAGCCTAGAGATGCACCAAGATCTATCTAAAAGTCTTATTGCATGTTAAGTATTGTGATTGTACCGGAGTGACGGTTCGTCTCCCCATGCTTAACATAATGGCACTGCCAGCAGACGCCCAAGTTGCCAAGAAGCCATAGAAAGATATAGCTTTGTATATCGTAGTGAAACTATGTCATAAGTGATTCTTGCTTAAACCACACTTTTACTTTTGAGAACTTCTAATTCTTTTTAACTGTGTTTCCTAAACTGTTATCTTGATTTTATTGTTGTGACAATTATGATTTATTTTATTTACCTTTAAAACAAGTAATTTACTGGAAAACTACATGAAGATATAACTCCCCATTTCCTGTGAGATCGATATATTTTTATACTATAACTTGGACATTGTATATTTTCACTTAGTCAATCCGCTTAAAAATACATAAAGTATTCTGGGAGTCACCAACATGTTTGTTGGGGGGTGGAAGGAGGTTGTGAAGCTTCAAAGTAAGTTCCTATGCAGAGGAGCAAGGGGTCAAATAAGATTCATTGGGTTAAGTGGAGTAAGGTGTGTCGCCCAAAAAAGGATGGAGGATTAGATGTGAGATACATTGGAGTGTTAAATATAATTGTTGACTAAATAGAGGTGGTGGCTAAATTTGGTTTGGGGGTTATCAACAATCCAAACTTAGGGAATATCATAGTGTAAATCACATCTTTCATCTGGTGTTGAGATTTGGTCTCGTTGGAAAGGATGGAAGCTTAGGGTGAGAATTGGTTTACTAAAGGAATTGAAATATAGATTGGGAATGGGAGAAACACCACCTTATGAAATAGTGACTGGATAGGAGATTCCCCATGTCGGTGATATTTCTGAGGCTCTTTTTAGGTTCTAATAATAAAGAAGGGAACAGTGCCGACGGTGGAGGGTAATTTTCACTTAGTTAAATAATAACATTATTTTTAGTAAAATAGTTAAATAATAACATATTATGTGTTGGATATTATTTAATTATAAATAGTATTTGAATTATTTAAAAATTGTTAATAAATCATAAAACGCCAACATCATTAAAAATGTTCATGTGGACTCCCATTAGTTACATATACATTGGAATTTAACATCATGGGCAAAAAATTTGCCAAAAATCTTTTGAGAACTAAGATTCGAACAAAAAATGTATTGATGTTAAAATCGTAATCTCTATTATATATATTTGCACTATTTTATTTTGATAGTACACATGGCATCTTTATATTGAAAGGTGCATTTAATGTTTTGTGTAATTGGTACATATTATGTGATTTGTGC
The DNA here is from genome assembly GCF_051527215.1 of Medicago sativa. Taxonomy (NCBI): domain Eukaryota; kingdom Viridiplantae; phylum Streptophyta; class Magnoliopsida; order Fabales; family Fabaceae; genus Medicago; species Medicago sativa. The sequence goes on along the minus strand of NC_140755.1, from coordinate 7,450,696 downwards.
AAGACTTGTGTAATTAACATGATTATGCAAGTTGACTAAAAGACTTATAATGACAAAAAAATAAATGGAATATTTTATTCAAATTATTTTTGCTATTTAATGTGTTACTAATTTCATTACTAACTTAATGGCATAATTGATGTGACTTACTTGCTTCCTTTTTCCTATAAATATTGTTTGTCCGTCTCAAACATCTTCACATCATTTAGAATTCATACTAAAATTTTAAAATTATTCTCAAAATCTCTCTTTTATTTTATTGAAACACTTTTCTTCTTAACATATTTTTTTCATCACTCTAATTTCAAAAATTGATTCAATTTATGATATTACTCCACTACATGTTGTATATATCCATGTATTTTGTTCAAATTCACATATTCATCCTATGATACCCTCGAGTTCTAACGGCTTATGACAAGATATGTACCAATTACATGTTGGTACATCTCTATTATATATATTTGCACTATTTTATTTTGATAGTACACATGGCATCCTTATATTGAAAGGTGCATTTAATGTTTTGTGTAAATACATATTATGTTATTTGTGCAAGACTTATGTAATTAACATGATTATGCAAGTTGACTAAAAGGCTTATAATGACAAAAAAAATAAATGGAATATTTTATTCAAATTATTTTTGCTATTTAATGTGTTACTAATTTCATTACTAAATTAATGGCATAATTGATGTGACTTACTTGCTTCTTTTTTCCTATAAATATTGTTTGTCCGTCTCAAACATCTTCACATCATTTAGAATTCATACTAAAATTTTAAAATTATTCTCAAAATCTCTCTTTTATTTTATTGAAACACTTTTCTTCTTAACATATTTTTTTCATCACTCTAATTTCAAAAATTGATTCAATTTATGATATTACTCCACTACATGTTGTATATATCCATGTATTTTGTTCAAATTCACATATTCATCCTATGATACCCTCGAGTTCTAACGGCTTATGACAAGATATGTACCAATTACATGTTGGTACATAATTCTTAATTATCATCCAATCAAATTGTAATCAACACATCATCATATCAAGTTAGCCAGTCTTGAGTTTTTTTTTCTATATATAGTCAATTTGTCTTTCATCATTTGTATATGCATCTTCCTTTCGTACAAATTGTTTATAATATCATTTATTTGAAATGCAAATATTTTTACCTCCTGACCAATTCAATTTTATTGATTTCATTATTATCAAATTGATTTAGGCACCTTTTTTTTTCCTTCCGAATTTTGATTCCCTTTTATAGGTTTAGCTGTCGGCTCTGTTAATTTTAGGGTTTTCATCCCCATAAATATTTACACCTTTTGAAAAAGTTTGCTTCACGTTTTAATGAATTTCATTATTTTTCTATTAATTTGAAGCGACGTAATTGAAAGACGTTTTGAATCAGATTTCTTCATTCCAAAACTATTTTTTTTTGCCACTAATAATAATGAGAGATATGTGAAAGGCATGTCAATGTTTTGTTCTTCAAACGTTGAAGTTGTTCATATAAAAGAGAATTCTTCCTTAAAAAAAACAGAGAATTCTCAAGTATTTTTGGGTAACATATTAGTTGATAGTTCTCCAGATATTATATTTTTATCTTACATTTTTGTGGTGCAAACTATTCATGTATGTTGTAGAACAAGACCGACCCCTGCGAAAATGTAGAAAATTTATTTTAGTTATTTTTTTTCAATGAATTTTATCTAAACCTCACTATTTTCTTTATTATTTTCATTTGCTCCTATTCAAAAGAACTGATTTAATTTATTAAGTTTTTTCGTTTCTATTGTCAATCACTCATTTTCACTAAACATGGCGTTGATATATATTATTTCACATAAATTATTTTAACATCAAATCTCATCCATTCATTTCATTTGATAAATTAGTTCACATGCATCAAATACTCTTTATCACCTAATCAAGCATTCCACTTTTATCTCCCCATATTTATTTATTTCTGCCATCAACACATACTCAAACTTCTTTGTTAATTTTTTTACAAATTGCATGATAAAACACATACTTATGGTTGTTTGAGTCACTCATCAACATCGATAATATTTATTTGCCTTTATTTCATACCCATATTTTTTTATTTATTTTAAAATTATATTAAAAAAAAATACAACAATCTCGGCTAAACTATCAATATCTATATCCGTATCCTTATCTACATCTACAATCTACATCTACATCTACAATATAAACAAGTGAAACCATTTTCATTCAAAAGTACATGTGGCATGTTATAGTCTCATTCTAATTAATGTCAGGTTAATTAATGCTAGAAAAATTCAAATTTCCATTACATGGTATATGCTTAGCACCTGGTATTTCAGTCTCAACACATACTTCCATATACTGCCTCTATTTTAAGAAATCATTCGATTTATTATTATGATCAAAATGATATCTAGAAATTTAATTGCCTGATATCAAATCAAACAAGAAACTGCCCATAAAAAAATCAAACAAGAAACTATCAACTGCCAAATAATGAAATTAAATTCAAATTATTCAACACTTATAACAGTCCTAAAAAAGAATGTTGACAATTGGTCTAATTCAAGACTATTGTTGAATTGTTTCTCACCTATTAAAATCAAATTAAAACCAAAATAAAATAGTGAAAGGTAATGATTCTTTTTGTCACAAAAAGGAAATAAACTAGCTCAGATCTTTATCTCCCATCCTATTCTCATCACTATTACTATTTTTCAAAAATGGTTTTGATAACGGTAAGAAGATCAAGAACACCTTTAGTTCCTACAATTTCATCAAATTTTATTGTTGATTGCATCAGACCGTTCCCCTTCATCATGGTTTGTGACCATGGTTTTGGATTTTATTGCTAATAGTTGGATTTTTAGCTGTACAGGAGAAAATAAGAGGGAGAATGTTAGTTATCAAATAATTTGTTGAGAAATTGATTTAGAAGCTGAAGAAAGGCATAAACGAAAGGGATCTTGAATCTTCTCTCATGATTTATAATTTGTTCCAATTCTCTCATGATTCATATTTTGTTCCAAATAATTGTCTACTATATATCATTTTTGAAAATGCTTCATTTGAGACATTATTTTCATCATATAACGATATGATCTTATTCATTAAATTTCTTTTGCTATTAATGTAACATATTTATTTTCCCATATATTTGTTTGTGGATAACCATATTGCTACTCAATGTTCCTCAAATTTACAAAGAACTTATTGGATTTATAACTAAAGTATATCTCAGTTTAATCGACGTTAATTCCTTCCAGTTTGGTTGTGTTTCTTCTAATTGGGAGGAAACTCAACATTATTGAAATATCTTTTATCGGTTTTGTTTAAAATGTGTTCATTATTTTGCAGAGACCTTTATAATATTGAGAACAAAGTAGTTTCCTATCTATATATTCAGTTCAAGGTCGCGCATCCTATATTAACTGTCAGGGCCAAACTTTAGTTTTTTTTGTAATTTGTCATTTACTCATTTTATACCACGAATCATATGTAATAAGTGTGTATTTTAGTCTTTTTAAGGCTTTTGTTTATTTTTCTTCTTTGTGTTGTTTGGATTAGTGTTACATTATAAGAATTTTGAATTAGGGTTTCATTTTTCTTTGTTACAGCTTCTCTTCTGGATTCTTAAGTTTCTTTTTTGACATATTCTAGATTCTTACGTTGCAAAAGTTTTTCTGAATTTTATTACTATGATTATTTCGGAATTTTGCTAAAAAAAAATCTAAATTTTTATTGCAACTTTATTTCTGAATTATGTGTTCTCGCGGAATTTCATATATTTTATTTTTAGTATTAAATAAATACAAACATTTGAAGAAAAAAAATTCCTCTTTTATTTTTTTTTGAGGGAATTCCTCTTTTATTTAAATGCAGTTTTGGTCGAACCAAACTGTACACCATCGATTCAGTTTGGTTCATTTTCACTTTTAAAAAATGCTAAAACCCAAACCTCATTTGACTTTGAAGAGCATGTAAATGGTAATTTAAAAAAATCATTATAACAATCAATATTTTGAATAAAACACGTTTACTCAATAATATAAGTATTGTACTACCTCTCATACAAACAAAGTTCTAAAGAGTGTATATACACATTAATCAAAATATATCTATTTTAAAAGGGGCACTAGCCAACAAATGTGTATTTTTTTTTTTTATGTTAATTTTAAACCGAACCTCCACTAGATAAAACTAGAAAATTAGGTGTAGAACATATACAGTGGCTAGACCTATGGGTTTTTAGATGCAATATTGCACATGTTAAAGCAACTGAAAGTAATAACTTCTTATTGAAAACAACTATTATTTATTAAAAAACTACACATTTAATATAAAATGCACAACAATTATTTATTACTAAGACCCATTTAATATTTTTTGAAGTGTTGAGTTTGAGAGATTTTTTATTTTTTTAGTTAAATGGGGTTCAATTATGAACCAGCTGCATCACTTTATAAATGCATAAATAAAAGGAAACAAGAACAAAAGGAGTTGGGGGATGGACCAAAACCTTCTCAATAAAGCTAAGCAAAAAGCTGAGGGGCAAACACCAAACCAAGAAAAAAGTAAATAACAAGAAAATAAAAAGTAAAGAAAACCAAAAGAAAAATAAAAGGAACGAACTAAGAGAAAGTCCTTGAGTTATTCTGGTAACATATATACTCCTAGAGTTTGAAAGATTAAATCTTATTAAGTATTAATTATAAGAGTAAGTGACATGTACATAGAGACTCATTTAAGCAACCAAAAGGAGAGGTCCATTGTGGATGCTCTAACAATCAATTAACTTATTGATGAAAATTTTTGGTCGAAAATAATACAAAATAAATGCTTGCTGAACTTATCAATTTTTAAATATTATTGTTATTATTATTATATTATTATTAATAATAATAAATATTGATTTTTAATGTTTATTAGATATACTAATTAAATGTATCAATTAAGTTTGGTAACTAATTTTATATTTGATATTTTTTCGAGTTATCATGAAATTGGTATAAAGCTTACATCACCGCTTAGCAGTGACTAATCTTAGTTGGAAAACCTGTGGGATACATAAGACGAGTTCTCTCATCTCAGCCGAATATTTTCCATACACATGAGGCAGAAATTGAACTGCTATCCACATACTTACGAGGCTCTAATCTATTATCAATTTGACCATTTTTTCCTAGGGTCATAGCTTACATGTTAATTCCAGGTGTTCGTACAACCGGTTCATCCTTCAATATTCCATTGAAAATCAATGAAGCATTGATACATGAATTTGAAAAGAAAATATGAGACCTTAAAATTGATATGAAGGCAGCAGAGAGAATCAAACACGAGACCTTAAAAGTAGTCCCAGGCCAAAACAAGTGGGTTAGATCAAACTTATTCATTGTGTTCCCTTATTGACTTTGTTTATCCAAACAATTTGGAAAATATATAGATCTCCAAAAAAATCAAGAGCGAGGGATACTTGCTCAAACTTTGGACCCATTTGAGCACTTTAACAATATTATTCTATCGTTGTTTCCAGAAAACGAGAAGGAAAATATTAGCTTTGATTTGGTTTGTCAATCTGACCAAAATAAAAAGCTAGAAAGCAAATGGTATTCAATTGAGTTCTTGAATGATATTAACAGTTGCATATTTCAAACCACAAATTAAGATTTAAAGTTGGATGTCCAATAATATTGATGAGGAACATATACCAAGGTATTGTGTTTCAAAATGAGAAACCCCACATCTTCATCCAAAACCTTAAGACAATATGTATATTACTCATCTCATTTATATGTTCATAAATATCAAATCTTGCTGGCAATTTAGAATTTTTACTCACACATGACAAATTAGCATTTCTCCCTTAAACGTGAGACTCTCTATATCTATGATATGATGAAATAGTCAAATAAGGCCAGAGGCACAACATGGTAAAAAAGGTGGCTTGGTGGTGGTTTCATAGAGATGTGTTTTTTTTTTTCTCATTTATTTTATGAGAAGAGAGAAATTAAATTAGAAAAATTATTCGAACTAGAAAGAAATGACAAGGAAAACGAGTGAGTTGTGCGTAGTTTTATGAGTTTGTTGAAGGAGTTGGATATTACTGAGTAATTATTCTACCAAAAATATTAGACTCATAAAAAATGTCACATCAATTTAAAATGTACAATAAACATGTATTTTTCAACTCAACATAACACATAAACGTTTTTCCTTTGTCATATCCCACTAAAGACTAAAAGTGAAGGAACTTAAAATAATAGAGGTTAAATAAAAAAAAGTTATCGCCTTCACAAATAAAAATTGTATGAAAGCGAACAACTTCCAAAATATAATATTTAACATAAGAAAATTAAACAAATGACATTCAAAAGCTAACAAAACAAATCATCATAATTTCGGGACTGCAAGTGTAACCTACATTGGGTTGTATCTTTGCATTAGGCTAAAAGAAACTAGACAAATGATATCGACACCACAATTTCTCCCAAATTATTTAGGCACACGTTTGTGAGTCATCTCACTTATATCTTATTCAATATCTACTATTCCTTTCATTGTAGAACTTTAACTCTTATTTTAAACGATAACATATCTCCCTCAAGTGTGACATTCTCTGTGTCCGTAATTACGTGACATAGCCAAATAAGGTCAAACCGATGTACAACATGATCAAAAAGGTAGATTAATGGTAATTTACTAAAAGTGTGTTTTTGTTCCTTTATTTCATGAGAAGAGATCAAAGAAATTAGAAGATGAAAAATAAATTTGAGATTGAGAGAACTGATACCGGTTAAAAAAAAATAAGAATTGTGTATTTTGTCCATGAAGTTATAAAGAACGAAGTAAGTTGCAAGTGATTTTATGAAATTGTTGAAGGAGTTGAAGATTTTTGTGTAATTAATTTACCAAAAAGTTAGATTGCGTTAAAAAAACTAATTTACCAAAAAGTTAGATTCGGGTAAAAAAACGCAACAACATATAAAGAATTTACTAAGCACATATTTTGTTAACTCAGCATAACACTGAAGTGTTTATCTATGGTTAAATTCCACCAAAGATCAAAGGATAAAGAATTTAATATCTTAGAGATTGATTAAAAAACATTGCATGAAAGTGAACAACACCCGAACATAAATTTGATATAAAAATTAAATAATTGGCATCCCAAAACTAACGAAACCGTTTATCGTAATGTTGAGAGTTCTAAGGGTGTCTACAGTAGGTTGGACTATCACATTAGGCTAAGTGAAACCACACAATTGTGATTGACATGACATCATTATCCAAAACCTTAAGGCATTAAGTGTATTGGTCATCTTCCTTATATGTTTATCAACGTCTACTTTGGCATCCAATAATGTGGAACTTTAAGTCACAATTTACACATGAACATATATCTCTAAAGTGTGAGACTCAATGCGTCTGTAATTTGTTGATAGTCAAATAAGGTTAGGCGAAGGCACAACATGGTTAAAAAAATGGATTAATGGTGTTTTTGCGGAGGGAAGTTTGTGTTCCCATCTTTCATGAAACGAGAGATATAAATTTAGCAACAATAAAATAAAATTAGAATATGAAAAGAAATTTGAACATGAGAGAAATGATAAGGGAAAAAAATAGTGTGTGTTTTATCCATGGAAGTATCGGAAATATAGCGAGTTACTGACAATTTTATGGGTCAGTTAAAAAGTGTTGGAAATTTAAGAGTAAATATTTCACCAAAAAATAGACTCGGTTAAAAAAACGCCACATCTTTATAAAATGTTTAATAATCATGTACTTTTTCAATTCAGCATAACACATTTGTATTTTTCCATTCGCATGTTCGTTCACCCAAAGACCAAGATATAATATTAATTGGATAAAAAAATTGTATGAAAGCAAATGACATCCAAAAACTTATACTTGATATAAAAAGTTAAACAAATGAAATTCAAAAACTAATTTTTTTTTTAATTTTTAGAGTTCTGAGGGAGTCTACAATGGGTTGGACCATCACATTTGACGATGAGAAACTCCACAAGTGATATTGACAACACATCTTTTCGTAAAATCTTAAGACATTAGGTATATTGTTCTTCTCGCTTATACGTTACTCAATGTATATTATTGCACACAAGTTTAACTCACTATAATGTTTAGAGTTCTGAGGGAGTCTACAATGGGTTGGACCATCACATTTGACCATGAGAAACTCCACAAGTGAGATTGACATCACATCTTTGCGTAAAATCTTAAGACATTAGGTATATTGTTCTTCTTGCTTATATGTTACTCAATGTATATTATTGCACACAAGTTTAACTCACATATGAAACATAAACATCTCTCCCTTAAGTGTGAGACTATTATATATGTGATCTGGTGAGATATCACATAAGGTCAGAGACACGACATGGTAAAAAAAAGTGGGTTGGCGGCAGTTTCATAGAGGGGTGTTTGTTTCTTTCTTTCATGAGAAGAGATAAAGTAAATTATAAAAGAAAAGAAGATTAAATATGAATTTGAACTTGATAGAAATGAAAAGAGAAAAAAAAAGGAGTGTGCGTTTTATTCGTGAGAGCATAGGAAACATAATGAATTGCTGGTGATTTTATGACTTTGTTGAAGAAGTTGAATATTACTGGGCAATTATGCTACCAAAATATTAGATTTATTGAAAATATGTACATCTATTTAAAATGTCTAACGAATATGTATTTTGTCAACTCATCATACATATACATTTTTCCATTGCAAGATCCCATGAAATACCATAAGTGAAGGAATTTGAAATGACAAAGGTTATTTTTTTGTGTGCATGAAAGCTAATCACATTCAAAAACTAAAATATAAGATGAAAAATTAAACAAATAACACTCAAAAAATAACGAAACAAATCATCACATTAGGCTAGGATCCTACAATGGATTGTATTATCACATTAAGCTAAGATCAATCACAGAAGTGAGATTCACATCCTTTCTTCTTTCAAAGTCTTAAGGCATTAAGTATATGAGTCATTTCACTTATATGTTTCTCACATCTACTCTTGCATACAATACGGAATTTTAACTCACACTTGAGACATTAACATCTCTCCATTAAGTGTTAGGATCTTTGTGTCTGTAGTCCACCACCAAGAACAACTCTCGATCCCCCACAACGTCGAACCCGGATGTGCTACCACCGTTGGGCTTTCTGTGGGAGCCTACGTTGATGTAGATCGACAATTTGGATAAAGAGAAACCACACAAGTGATAATGATACAACCAAAACTCCATCTAAAATTTTAAGTAACACCTGATACATCACAATATTCCCTCCATCAAATATAACGACATTCTAGCCCGTGCTTGGCACGGGTGTCCATGCTAGTTAACCTAGAAATACATACATTCTATAATATTATATAACCAATTCGTTGGAACAAGCATTTCACTTAATACAATTCATATATCAACCGGTTTTAATCGTTTTAGTTCTCTCACATTATTATTTATAATTTTTCTGATTTTTTTTTATTTCTTTGATAGGGTAAGAAGAACAAAACATCACAAATCATTAGCCGTAAAACAACTTTTGTATTGTATATCGTCCAACACAAATATAATAATGTATATTTACTACATTGGCATTTATAATATATATTAAAGGCTTAAAAAGAAACGAAATTATTTTTGAACTTAACTATTAAATGCAGTAACAATTATTATAAATACACTTTCCAACTTTAGGATCCGAACACAAATAATTTGGACAACCATCGTCAGTATCACATTTACGAGATGCTGTGATATGAATCAAGTATAGAGCAATATTAGCATAAAAGAAAATGAAATATTGTGTATAAGGTTAATAAGAAGCTTAAAAAGGTGCTTACCATCGACATTTATTATAGCAATAAACAGTGAAAGAAAGAGGACCATAACATAAACCAAATTGAAAATTCCGGCCATATTTTACCTCTTTTGTATGTAATAGAAACAAAATGTGTGTTTAACTCATTTATAATGTAAAAACCATCGTACAGTGATTACTTTTTTTTTAATAGAATTGTCACTTGTTACAAGAGATATCATATGTAAAATTAATTTTGTTTTGAGGGAACGTAAAATTAAAATTATCATAACATGTCTGGTAAATATTTCAATATGACATGCTTGACCCTTCATCTCACTAAAGAGATCTAACATACAAATATTGTTGGCAATAAGATTTCGTCCATTTCTTTATGACTTTTCATGATATACAATGGAAAAATAACAAAAGAACAATAATAGTTTTAAGTATTTGAATAATTAATTGTAGAAATAATATACAATTGAGGCGACCATATATTTATAGACAAAATTACGCAATTCGTCCCTTAAATTAATTTTAAAAAACTCTTTCGTCCTTTATCTTTTTTTGTCTCGATTTAGTCCTTTATGTTATATAACGTCAACATAATTATATCTTTTTTTATTAAAAAAATCAAAAAACTAAAAAAAAAAAAAACTAATCAAACTCATAAACAAATCCAAATCTTCATCATAAAACCTAAAAACTCAGAATTCATTGATAAAATCTCAGAAAATGATAAGATATTGACATTTTATAATATAAAGGACTAAATTGAAACAAAAAAAGAGATAAAGAACAAGAATGTTACTTAAAATTAAATTAAGGGACGAATTGTGTAATTTTGCCTATATTTATACATTAATTTTTTTTGGAATAAATTTATTTTAAATTGTTGTATTGCGTGTTAATTGAAATATTATTTGTAATTTGCATATATTTATAACAAAATATATATATACACAACATCCCTCTAAAAAAACAAAAAACACGACACCTTTTTATTTTATAAAATAATGGAAATAACAGTTTTTAAAACTATCCCCACTCTGTAACTCTTTCACCAAACCAACTATATAACCCCTTATTTGTTAACTTTCATATCTTTAGCATTGAGCATTCTTATTTATCTGATAAGAGCAAAGCACATTATCTATTAAAATACATTAGTTATTTCCATGCAAGAAATGAGCTTTATTCTAGAAATTGATTATGGATCATACTAACAAGTGCATTTGGATCTCTATGTTTTTTTAACTAGTGGCATGGAAGCATCTGTTAGCATTCTTCAATGATTATATCCATATGAAATTAAATTATGTTCCTTGTTTGGATGATTTACCATAGAGTTTTGTTACGTAATGAGATATCTGTTAGAGCAAAGTTGATAGAATACAGAGATAAAAGAGTGAAAGAGAAAGAACAGACACAAGTAATTTATATTAGTCCCCCCCATAACACAGTAGTACTCCAGTTCTCATGCACTTTCAAGGGATTTACTATAATCTCACATATTGCAATTTCTCAAGGACACTTCCAAGAGACTTCCAAATGCTCTAGGTCACTACCAAGAGACTTCTAATGCTCAATCACTACTGAAAGAGACTTCCACTGCTCAAGCACAACTGCAAGAGACTTCCAATACTCAAGGACAACTCCAAGAGATTTCTTATGCTTAAGCACTCAAGCAAGATATTTCTATTTGTTTACCATATAAACACATTTGTTATTACACTTTATATACACTTAGTAGTGTAAACTGAACAATGTTGAACAGACTCTCGAGACTTTAGGATTTATAAGATATAAACTTCGATAAAAAAATTCCTAAGTGTTTTTGTGCTGTTGATTTTGATAGAGTAATGACACTGTAAAATAGCAGAGTCTTGTTGATTTTCTTCAGATCTTCAGTTCGTTATATAGGCAGGGATTTGAGAGACGTTGGTGAAGAGTGTCAATGCATTATGAGTTGTTGAGAAGCTTCAAATCAAGGACGTTGGGTCATTGTCTAATATTGATAATTTCGTTGAATTGTCATTAGAAAATCCTTTGTGAAATTAGAAGTATCCCTTCATTCTCTTTGTCCATGAAGTTCTTTGTCTGTTTTTACACGTGGTCAGAAGAAGCCAAAATTTTACTCAGATCCTTGATAGAGACATCTATAGAAGATGACAAATCAGATGTGGAGTATGGATCCATCTGGATCTGCTGAGTCTACATGACTTCCAAGTTTGATGGGGTCTTTTCAGTCTGATGATCTTCACAGAGTCTGATGAGTATATTCTTTAGCTTCTGAGAGGCGTCATTTTCTTCTGATCCAAGATATTCACTTTTGGTTGACCTTTCTTCATATCTTCTATCATACTCTAGTGCTTCTGATGCTCTTTTATATGTTTAATACTATGATGGATAAATTATATATATGATCCTGCACAATTGAACATATATTAGCATATCCAATTGTTCTTCAATAATTTTTATCATCAAAACCTTAAAGGAATTGTGCAATCCAATTTTGTTCCAACAATCTCCCCATTTTTGATGATGACAAACACAAGTATTTGAAAAAATTGTTGTTAATCTAATTAATAGGTAGACTTAAGAGTCAGAAGTTTGTAAGCTCCCCCTAAATCCTAAAGTGAGGTTTGTAAGCACTATTCATTAAAATAATTACAATATATTTAAAAAAGAGTTCTTAATAAACTAAGAAACAGAAATAAAATGAAACCCTAATATTTTGAAATCAGCATCTAAACTTCCATTAATCCTTGAGTCCTATTTTCTCTTCTGCTTGTTCTTCTTAAGTTCATCTAGAGCATCTTAAGACATAACTCAATCTTCATCTTCTTGACAATAGTAGGAAAGGTAACTCCAGAAACCTTCACAACGTTGAATATGACACTGGAAATGTCACTTAGAGTGAGATCTTTACGTCCAAATCCAGTAGCCAGGTCTTCATTGTAGTTCAAGCAACCATCATTTGGCACAAAGGTAACAATTTTCTTCCCATTCCTAATGAGTTGAACCCTAACACCTTTACGAATAGCAGAGTTGGATTGCTAAGTCTTGATATCAAACTTACTCAAACTGGACTGAGTAAGTGTCAGTTCAATCCCCATCTCAGTCTCTTGTTCCTGAATTGCATTCCTTGCAACTTTTTCTTTAGTCCTGAAACTTCTTTCAAAGGTTGCGCAGTGCACTCCATTCAGGGCTTCAGAGACATTCATCCATCCTTGTTTTGCGAACATAATTTTCATATTACACTCAGCCACCGTGTATTTCTTGTGAATTTGTCTCCAGCTTTTTATCTACATGTAAATCAGCCTTGTGTTGCTTAATATCAATATGGAGCACCAAGTTTTTGGTTTGTCTCTAGGTGATTTTGTTTGTTGTGAAAGTTTTCCTTAAAGATATAGTTGGGAATTAACAAGTGAAGGATTTGTAACGCAAAGGGATATTGTATTAGTTTCTTAGAAATTTCTGTCTTATATTTCCCTTTTCAAATGTTGCGGTAACTCATCCAGTTTTGTTACAAATTGGAGTTTTTGGGATTCTATGAGTGCATTAAAGATGAGTCAAAGACTATGCCAAATTGGCCATTCATATTTATGGTTGTTCTGACATGTCTCTTAAGGTTGCATTCGATTGTTTCTTTATTCTTTTTTTTTTTTTGGGTACAATTCTTTATTCTATATTTTATGTGATATCCATATTAAGCACAATCTGAGTATTGATGCTTCACTCAATAGCCATCAGCCATGCTCCTTTGCTTATTTTCTGATATGAATTGTTGAGTCCTCTGATGTGCTAAGTAACCTTTAGCACAACTTGTGTATTGTTGCTTCATTTTGTAGTTGTCAATGTTGTAAATTTTGAAGATATTTCAAAAGTTTAATTACTTTTTCTTTAAATGAGAAATGTGAAAAATATTTTAGTAGAGAAATATTTATTTTATTCTTATTATTATTATTAATAAATAAATATATGACGGTTTGTTATTCTCCCATCTTGCTAACCAAAATTCCTAAAATCTCTCCATGACTCATTAATCTTGTTACTTCCCTTTTATTTTGACTGAGTCATATATTTTGCTTGCAACACGTTTTCTTTCTACTCCAAGTTTAACCGTTACATGCTTGAATAAGTAGCATTTATTTTCTAATTTATCGGTTTCAATTTCAACTTTAATAGGAACTTGTTTTTACGTACATGTATATACAAGATATATATGTGCATTTGAGGAGAGAAAAAAAAAGTTGGTAGTGTATAGAACATGCATATTAGCTTATACTTTTCTTACTTTGTCCTCTAATAACAAATATACTTTACTCTTCTCCCAAATATTGGAATTCTGGGTTGCATCTCTGTGTTTATCAGATACAAGCTGTTCTGTCACCTCTGATGTGATTCACATCACGGAAGAACATGTTATATCCTAGAAGGATATGCGCTTATGAGGCGGATAAATCCTTAAGGACAGTGACTTTGTCACGCCTCATGTTATATAATGGATTACTGTTTGGCAGGTTATCTCCTTTCATTGTTTCGTGTTTGTTTACTTCGATTTCGCCGACGTCAAATCACCGCAATTTCAAGAAAGATAAGTTTAATTGTTATCCCTCTTGTTTATTCTCTTTAATATTTAATTGATGATTTTATTTTAACAATGATTATTATTTATAGAGAAAATTTATTCCTAATTTTTACAACAATCTTAAGGATTTATCTTTTATTAATTGTTGAAACTTGATACTCAAAATTATTTGCTCTCGTGACAGATAAATGGGAAAGGAATTGCTTAGCCTAAAAATGTTAACCGGTCGTCTCTGAAGCCGTGAGAATAGAGAGGGCCGATTTGGATATCAGGCGCAAGGTTCTTAGTGTTGTGATGTTAAATGCAAAGCCTTTCATAACCAGGTCTTTCGATCATTATTTTAATTTTATGCAATCATGGCCCAATGCGTTTTTGTGATGATTCATGCGATATATCTCTGATGATTATACATAGATAAAAAAAATTGTAATTTTGATTATGTAGCTGATGTGTGCATAGCATAAAATATTCTCAATAGGTGTCTGTTTTAATTCTGTACTAGTTTTAATTATTTGGATTGACATGTTCAATTGTATGTGCATGATATTTATTTGTAATCATATGGGTTAGTCTCAATCATTGATCCATATGCTTATATTAATTTGCCAACAGTAGAGGACCGTGAATATAAAAATAAAATCTTTTTATGTGGACGTTGCTTGTGTTTGTAAGGTAGTTATTATTGTTATTGTAAATTAAAAGCTCTAACTTGCGAGGCTTTCATATAATAGATATGGAACATGAGACCAGAATTTAGATTGAGATATATGGACTGATTATGGTTAAGTATGTTTGTGAATTTCTTTGTAGTGAATTTAATTTTTCTATGAAGAAAAGATAATTATTTATTACATGGATGGTCATTATGTTATTGTAAAATTTGTCAGAGTGTGCTTGTTTACCATGTCTTATATTTATCACAATTGGCACTTATAGTGCATATGTTTGATTTTATTGTATAGAACATATACTTTAGCTATTATTAACAAGCATATGAATTGTTACTATAAATCGTCTGTCTCGTTTTATCTCGATGATTTGTAATTGTAAGATGCTTCCTGTCATGGTATTTTATTGCATAACATGAAACTCATACTTATCCTGCTTAAATTGTGCTTATGAATACTTTGATAATGTAGAGAATCATGTGTGTAGTTTTGAGTGTGTGTCATTCTCTTGTGTAAGTTCATAAGGATGTCTCTAAAATACATTTTAATGATAAATTTATGAAAATATATGTTTATGGGGATTTATTTTTTCATTGTTGAAGTATTGTCACTTGAAAATCATTCAAGTAGACCTAAATAGAAATCTACCTATTTCACGCAATGTGGGGGTATTGTCGCCTGAAAGTTTTTCAAGTAGACATGTATAATAAAACTAATCATAAATTTATTTCTCCCTTTGTGAAGATGTTGTTGCTTAGGATTTATCTAAATAGACCTGATGAAGTATACTATGATATTGTTTACAGAATGGATAAACCTTGTATTAAAATAATACATAGATGTCAAATAGATATGAATCCAATGAGAATAAATCTATAAGTAGATTTATCTTATTGATGATCACGTTGTCGTTTAGTAGACAGTGACTGATATTAGTTTATTGTGTAATCCAAGTTTATTTATATAAACTTGATGAAATATGAGGTTAATTGACTTAGAGACGTCTTAGTCAATATTTGTGAATTTAACGGATCCGTATATAAAACCCCTTGGGAAGAAATTTAGGGAAATGAGACTTTGCCACTCGAAAACGACAAGTAATGGGAACCCAACCTTTGTGATTGGAGATCCCATGAAGAAGGTTCAATGGGTAAAAACAAGTAACTTTTAGCACTAAAATAACTTTGTCTCTTTCCTATAGTGTATGATAATGGATGAGATGTGCTAAATAATATAAAATTGATGGGTAAGCTTTAAAGGCTTTTAATGATTACCATAAGCCCTTATGGGTGGTGTGTGGTTGTAGCATACAATAGATGGAATCACCTATATGAGTGTCAAGTGGGGCCGCTTGCATGAGACCATGGCGGGTCTCTAAAGCACTCATGAATACCAGGCACGCGCATGGCCTATTAGCGCACAACAGCGTAACAGTAAGAATTGTGGGGGTGTAATGTGATTGTGAGACCTCTTGCATACAACAAGTGTCTTGGGTTCCATAGCTTGCTAAACCAATTCACTGTGTGTTAAGTCTCATTAGTCTAGGACGGGTTCCATAGCTTGCTACACCGTTCCGATGCATTACATCTACGATGTTTACCCAGAAAATTTCTCTTTGTCCTTTTTCAATTTAATTTTTTAACTTTTAAAATATGTGGGGGATTGTTGTAAATTTTGAAGATATTTCAAAAGTTTAATTACTTTTTCTTTAAATGAGAAATGTGAAAAATATTTTAGTAGAGAAATATTTATTTTATTCTTATTATTATTATTAATAAATAAATATATGCCGGTTTGTTATTCTCCCATCTTGCTAACCAAAATTCCTAAAATCTCTCCATGACTCATTAATCTTGTTACTTCCCTTTTATTATTACTGAGTCATATATATTGCTTGCAACACGTTTTTTTTCTACTCCAAGTTTAACCGTTACATGCTTGAATAAGTAGCATTTATTCCCTAATTTATCGGTTTCAATTTCAACTTTAATAGGAACTTGTTTTTACGTACATGTATATACAAGATATATATGTGCATTTGAGGAGAGAAAAAAAAGTTGGTAGTGTATAGAACATGCATATTAGCTTCTACTTTCACTACTAGAAAACTCAGATTTAGCGACGGCCGGATTCCGTCGCAAAATATGCTAAAATCCGTAGCAAACGACTTTCTGACGGATTTCGCGACGCTTCTAAAATCCGTCGTAAATATGGGGGTCGGAAAAAGTTAGCGAGGGAAAATCAATTCCGTCACTTATTGCGGTGGTCTTCATTCGGTCGCAAACATAAAATTCCCGTCGCTAAACCTCAAATTAATTAGATACTTGTAACCCAGTTTTCCGTCACAAATTACCGACGTAATAAATCTGGAAATTTCCGTCACAAATTTCTGAGGGAAATAACCGTTGCAATTTAGTGAGAGAATACTCCCGTCGCTAAATATCTGGAAATTTGTACAGCGTCCCACTAAAAGCCGACGCTACTACGCAAGGACAATGATTTTGTGACTTTTAGACATTCCATCGCAAATAGCAATTTTTTTTTTTTTTGCCTTAAAATTAATTTAGGAAATATCTCAATTCTTTCTCAAAACACATTTGGAATATAAAAAAAAGTTGATGAAAAATCACAACATAAAATACATTAATATTTAATGAAAAACCTTTTTGGTGTTCACAAGAATCACACTACTTATCTTTTGCATCAAAATATATTGAAATAATTACTAAATAGTATTATAACATTTACTTTAAACTAAAAGTTCTCAAAATAACTACTAATCAAGTTCTCAAAATAATATGATAAATAATCAAGTAAGTGGACCCATATGTTGATCCTAACTCGAAGGATGAGGTCAATATGGAGGTAGATGTGAATGACCTTGTGCAAAAGACTCTGAATTTCTGGAACTACTCTCGGTGCAATCGCGAATCCTCCTGTGACTGCTCTCGAAGCAAACGTGACTCCTCCCGTGATGCACGAATCAACTCCTCATTAGTCTTCAACCGCTCCTTGAGTTCCATGTTTTCAACTGACATTTTAGACATTGCAGTCCTCATATGCTCATATTCAGATGGTGAGATGCCTTCGGATGATCTGAATGAAGAAGATTTGTATTTTCCTGCCTATGCTCCCAAACCATATATGTGTCCTTTCTTGTCGACTCCTCCAACTACGTCTAAGAAGGTGAAGTTGTCTGCCTGATGGTCATTAGACACATCATCCCACTCTGTTTGCTGTGAGTTCATTTCAAAAATCAGTCTTTCATATTCATCCTACAAAATTAGTTCAAAAGAATTCTTACATGCAAAAATATGAAATTAAATTAATTACTACAATTACCTCAATTAAATTCATATATAAACCAACCAATAAAAACTTAAACAAATTAAAACTAGGTTTTAATTAATAACCAAGTTATCATGACTTCTTTCCAAGTGAAGAAACATAAGATTATCATGTTCAGATGTCAGAACCTGATAAACAATAATAAGCATGCATAACATTAAAAACTATAGCACAAAAGCAAACAACATACAACAATATACATGATTAGATAACAAAAAACAATTATAGCACATGATGGCAGAGTTATAGTATAGCAACATGCATCAATACACATGAGGACAATTATAAATACTAATTTTAAAGTACAGTTAAAACTCTATAAATTAATAATGTCGGGACCGGAGAAATTTATTAATTTAGAGAGTTATTAACTTATCGATAAATTAATAATTATTAATTTAAAGAGTTTTTAAGTAATTATACTGTACATACCAAACAAAAAGACAAATTAGTCTATGCCTCTTAGAATTACGTTGCAGCGAACCTTGGGACTCAACGTAAATTAGTAACTACTGTAATCAATAATGACTTTTGAAGTACAGTAAATGTAAACAAGAGGAACAAATGTGTTCAATGTATTCTTAATATATATTTTTTTCAGTTTCTATGAATTATTAATTTATGATTTTCTTGAGACCGAAAATTATAAAGGGATCTCCCGAAAAATTATTATCTTATTATTTTATCGAGTTTTTCAATTTTTTACATTGGCCCAAGTCGGTACCGGACAAATTTATTATTTTAGAGAGTTTATTAATTTACCGAGTATTAAATTAAAGAGTTTCTACTGTATTTTCAATTGTTTTATGTTTATTTAACAAAAGGCTAGAAATGATAATCTTATCGAATTGTAACTTACCGCAACCATCTGAGATTTGGAGAATACCCACTTTGATGGATCACCTTTCATTTTGTGTCTTTTGATACACCTCCCAACAGCTTGGAGTCATGTTTGAGTCAGTTTTCTATAGTACAAAATAAATAGATTAGTATTATTATTAATTTAAATCATTATGATTTACTGCAAATATAATTTGTTTACTTACTAATCTTTTAGAATGCTCGGTTGTTGGAATGGACCCACAAGTGTGCAATGGACTATCAGAGGATCTTCCATTTTGCTTATTAACTTCTTTCGAGTCCTTCCATTTACCATCTTCCCAATTTTGTTCCAATCTTTCAAGCAATTAAACAGGGATCCGTTACCCTTTGTCTATTCCTTTTCGTACCCGATACATTGTATTCTGGTACCTAGTAGATGCCTTATGATGATACGTCTTCTTTATGTCTTGCTCATGCTCAGCAAGCCGCTTATATATCCTCTGCAATACAAGCAATGTAAATAAAATAGGATAAACCGGACATCAAACTAGGAGCTGCAAAGCAGTTGAGGCTGTAGGACTTACGCTGCAAAGATACAATTTTAATCTTGTACCTTCTTTTCAATATTAAATACTAGAGTAATAGACTACATTGCCTCCACGTTTTTTTTGGAGGAATTAGAGGTGGAACTAAATTTTAGTTAAAATCAAAAATATATTCACAAACATAGATATACATTGTTGTATCTGTGACATGTGAACAATTTCATAACAGCAAAGTACATGACTCCTTGAGTGATAAAACTAACATTGAGAATACCGAACATAAGTTGCAGGAAGATCAAATAATAAGAGAGTAATGGAGTATCTTCCTTATCTCTAAGCAAATGACCGGAAAGAGAATATTTGAAAATAAATATTTTCTTACTAAAAAAGTTATTCAAATTCCAAAGAGTTTATTCACAACAAGGTAAATTAAAAATTAGTAACTATATGGAGAATTCCTACTAACCAGCTACCAACAACTAATAGTTGGAGTTACGTTAATATTATTCACATTCTCATGATATGGACTAACAAGTGACTTAATTTTATAATTTCACAATCTAACCATTCATATGGTCCCAAAGTGTTAAAGAAAAAAAGTAGGCTTTTTTTTTTTTTACTAAAATAAAAAGATTTTCAACCAGCAACAAAAAATTTTAACTCAAATTATTGTAGTTTAAGAAACCAAACTGACTAGCGAAATATAAAATTAAAAACTAAAATGGTTGTTTAGTCTATAATAATCCAATCAGTTAAGAAAATACAACATATATAATACACAGTAAATCCTAGTGCTAGCCTAAAGTGCATATGGTCCTAAATTTAAAATTGTTCTATAATCAAAGTTATATATTACAAGGGGGTTAAAGCAGGGTACTCGTAGTAAAGGAATTTATAATTCTCTAATACTGAAGGGACGGTGTCCTGTCGATTTTGGGCACTGACGTTTGTTTTTAGATGATAAAATATCATGCCTTCACTATACTTTATTTTCAATATGAACTACTAGAGTAGTAGAATACCATTCCTTTACATGTTTTTAGAGGAATTTGTCGTGGAACTAAATTTTAGTTAAAATCAAACATATATAGGTAAACATAGATAAACACTGTTATCTCCATATCATATAGATATTTTATAACAACAAATTACATGATGTCTGGAGATAACTTCAACCGACAATTCCAAATAAAAAATGGACTGGGCGACAAATCTAACATCGAGAAGGTTAAACATAAGTTCCAGAAAGAGAAGGACAGTACCTGAAACTCGTTATACCACAAGTTCGCAGGATCCTTGTCATATTTCTTTATCTCTCCATGCCATGCCCAAGTCCCTTGAAACAAACATTTCATAATCTTTGTCATGTCACGTGTGGGTTGAATAGCAGGCGCAAACCTATAAAAACAATATTAAACAAGTAGTAAAGTACAAAATATTTGTAGGTGTTTGAGATATGGGATGATGTGTCGGTTGCCCTTTAGGTTGGGGGAGGTTGGATATTTGAAGATATTTTAGATGTAAGATGGTGTGTAGGTTGCCTTGTAGAGTGGCGTTGTTTGGTATTTGTAGGTTGCCTTGTATAGTGAGGTGGTTGGGTGTATGCAGGCCTAGATGCTTGAAATATGGAAGAATGTGACAAAGTAGTTTTATGCTTACCTCTCTCTCTCTTTTCCCCTAACTTTGTTGATGCCTATACCAAAACCTCTTCCACTGCCCCTTGTGTTATCATTGTCTTCCATCTATATACATATAAAACTAGGTAATTAACTACTGTACATCAAAAAATTAAAAGGCACACACAAAAAGTATATGGGAATTCCTTGAACCCAAGACCACCCATTCTCCCTAATTACTCATTAAAAATAAAAACAAAAACAAAATTAACTATCCAAAATCTGTTCTCCCTGACTACTAATTAAAAAAAAAAATCAACTATCCAAAATCCATATACACTAGTTTGAAGCAAAAAACACAAAGGGGATTAAACTGTAAACGACAGACCAAAAAATCTTCACTAACTAAAACATATAAATCTATAAAATAATCCAAATCACCACCAAATTGACAAAATTTCAGAAATAAAAATCAAAACCTTAACAGATATGTATTCAATTCGTGGATACCCAATTCAGTTTCATAATTTATAGCATAAAAACAAGAGAAGGAGATAAAATAGTTTGGAACCTGCTTGCATCAGCCAAGTGAGATGAGCTTAGTGAGCGATGGGCTTGGCGAAGTGAAGGATTTGAGAACCTGTTTGCGGCAGCAAAGTGAGATGAGCTAAGTGAGCGATGGGCTTGGCGAAGTGAAGATTTGAGAACCTGTTTGCGGCAGCAAAGTAAGATGAGTGATTAGCCGATCGAAGTGAACTGATGAGTGAAGGTTTTGGGAATTAGATTGTTGAAGTGATGATTTAGGGCAAATGAATTTGGGAATTATAGAGGGAAAATTAGATTAGGAACCGAATGGGGGACATGTTTGGAAGTTAGATTGATGAAGGACGAATGAATTTTAGTATATGTTCCAAACCTGATGAGCTATTGCTGAATGATGGGTGAATGAGGAAAGATTTGAGTTTTGTTATGTATCTATTTGTTACAATAATGAATGATGTGAGGGAGAAATTGAGTTTTGTTATTTCTTTTTTATAATAATAATAATAAAATTCTTTCAAAATAAAATAATAATAATAATGATGATGATGATGATGATTATGATGATGATGATGATGATGATGATAATAATAATAATAATCTATCATAGTATATAATTGTGAGCAAGAATGTTCTATTGTTTGTGTTATTGAAAATATAAGAATTTTTATTATATATTTTTAAATAAAGAATTTTTTTATATTTGTTATATTATTGTTAAAAGATTAACGTATTTGTTACATATAATAATGAAACCATCATATCTATTTGGAAAATTCAAGTATGTTAGTGGAAGAAAATGAGAGATTTTTCATAAGAAACTGATATAATAATGAAACCATCATATCTATTTGGAAGATTTTTTTTTCTTATGATTTTCAAGGCGTTTGTTAGTGGAATAAAATGAAAGGTTTAAAATAAATGTTATAACATAGTACTAATTAAAACAAATTGAACCAAATAAGCAATTGTTGGTTTTTTTTTAGATTCTTATTTTGTTTTAAATATGTAACAAACTGGTATAAAAGGGATTATTAATTGAATTAGACTAAAACTAACCCTACAAGCACTGCAACTTAATTCAATGGTCAACAACAATGAGTTCAATGACTAATTAATCAATGCAAAAAGAAGTTTCAAAGATACAAACATACTCATTCCAAATGCCACGGTAGCACAAATTATATTGATCTCATCTTTATTCCATTGCCTTTGAACACAAGCACGTTGATCAGGATCCATGCTCCCATGATAAAATGCACATTTATGCCCACATTCCTAAACAATGAATTCACAAGCCACACAATTAGATGCCACCTTCTCATTTACATAAGACTAAAAGTGCAGGAGGTCACGAGAGTGCAGTCGTGGTTTATTAGATCTCATATCAGATAGAGACAGTGAAACACAAAGTAAATGCGACCTTTTCAGAAGAAAAATCACAGACAGCAGAAGAAAATACCAACCTGTAATTTTTCAGCGACCTTTTCACAGTCCATTCGTGAAATACCTATGCTAAATAAAGATTAGAAAAATAAAAGGTCCACAAACATACATGTACACTGACGAATAAATAGGCACGATGCACATACACATGAACACTGTGATAACATGTACCCCAATAACGTACAAAAATGGAACACAATGTTTCACAATACTTATATTTCCATGATAAAACTTTTCAACTTTCAAAAAGGAATATTGTGATGAAAGCTAGTTGACTCCTATGGCATGACGTTACATCTTATTTTTTCTTTGCAAAACTTGGGTTGTAGTGTTAGAATAGTAACATTTATATTAGAATTTTTAACATTTGAGTATGTAGTCTACTCCATTTTATTTGAGCTGATCAGATTAGAATAATTAGTTACTAATCCGGTTTAAATCGTCCAAACAGCGGTAAATTCAAATACTTACTGTGTAGCATCTTCTTGATGCTTATGCAACTTCTCATAAAACTTGACAGGCAATGACTCCACAACATTGATAGGTGCAGGAATAGATCCAATAAAAGATACATAAGGATGGGAAGATAAAACCACAGATTGCTGGTGAATTTCATCCAGAACCTAATTAAAATATGTACAAAAGATTCAAATTGTATAAATAATATTATTAATCTTGATCAAAATATTAAGCATTAATAAAGTTACCTCAAATAAGGCTTCTGCAAGTACAACAATTCTCGATATGCTAGCTCTAACACCAGTGTCGTCATTTGAATTATTAGTGTCACTGTTTTTGAATCGACACATACAACGAGCACTTCTATGTTGACCAGACAAGATACATGATCTCTCACGTGCAGATTGATTTTCATACTGGCCACCCAACCTCGGAAGAGAACGGACCCGTGACCGTATTCTTCTTCTCTGTTCAAGGAAATTGGACCTATGCTCCAGTAGATCCTGATACCTACTTTATCGCAATCGTGATGTCTCAACGCCGTAGTTTTGATTGCTAAACATGGAGTTAGACAAACTCGATAGAGGATATCTTGATGTAGAAGAACAAACATCACTATAATCCGATGGTGACACTCTTGAATCTGCCTCCAATGTTTGCCTTAGAGTATTCTGAATATCGTCTCTCAGTTCTCTCTCTTGTTGCAGAGGGAAAAAGGTAACGTCAAATAATGTTGATCGACGAAGGACTCTGTCACGAAGTCTACCAACACTTAGTTCGACTAAAATGAACATTCTCTTCAACTTGTTCTCGAGCTCCATTTCTCTGATCTAAATGTAGTGTAGTCTCAGTATGTACTGTCTACGTTTGAATTTTCGGAGAAAATAAGTTTAGGTCCAACTCATCTCTTGCACCAACGCCACCGATGCAAGGCAAACCTGATCCTGAGGCATTTGACCTTATATTAATAGGAGTATCTTCATGATACCGTGTTGTTTCATTTATGTTAATCAAACTGCTACAAGGTCCTGGATGTAGATTATGCTCAACATCATTGTCAAATATTGAGAGTCTTGTAGAAGAAACAAGACAAGGCCTCAATGACCTTGAATCGGTAAATATGCGAACTCTAGAGCTTTTATTACCAGGAGTGATGCCAAATCGAGAAAGGAATCGACTAGTATGACTCAACAAATTAGTTGAAGAAGTGTTAACATAGCTGCAAGTATTGTCACTGTCACTGGATTTAACCTTTCTAAAAGAATTTGATTTCACCTCATCTGAGTCAGATAGATTTCCATTATCAGCATATGTAACATCATTGCCATTTACTTTATTCTGATCACAAACCACATAATGAGTTACAATTAGGACAACATAACAATATCCCAATCAAACAAAATTGTCCTTAATACAAGACAGTCCTATTGAAATGGCACTAATGGTTATTTTACTGCTATCTCTAAGGGGATTTGAACTCTGTCTCTTGAAGTTTCAAGTTCAAATTTTTACCACTACTAGTGGGACGAAGGGAGGAAGAATATTTTTTAAGCAAAGCTTAGTTAATGAAAGCGATCAAACTCGAGACTCCAGATCGATTAGGACTCATGATCTATTCGACCTTATATGAAGCTCATTGACCACTTAAGCTATAAGTAAAACACAACTCCTTTATCCACATTGTACCACATGATAGCGTACCCCATCTATTTTTATACATAGGAAAAAAACAGAAACTCCTTATATAAAAACGAACACAACAAATCAACTTACCAGCATCAATTGAGGCCCACCTGAAGGAGAAGGCATACCAAGGATCTTTTATCCAAGAAAATATATAGATATAGGTTCCTTTTATTTAACAGTGTACTTTTTGAGGTCTTCCAATGTCAATATCCCTCTAGCCTTCTGAACATCTTTAACTAAATTAATGCCAATTATTCCACCATACAAAGCTTGTGGACCAAACTTTGCAATTGCACTTAGAGTTTCTGCTAGTTTCTTATTGTAGAATATTTCATCGGCCTTCAAGAGTTTTCCATGTGGTGCAAAGCCACTACTATGACCAACGTCATTCAATATATTTGACTCTGTTTTTTCATATGCATATGAAGGTATGGTGATAGTTTAAACCCTCTACTAGCAAGAATCAAAATGGCATTACAAGTCTATACCATGGAAGCTTTCCATGTTGTTCCCATGCCTTGTAAAGTCCAGCTAGTTCTCCTCGAACTGCTACTGAGAGGCCACCATTCGCCTTCAAAGTAGTGTTGCACTTGCCACCATACATATCCTGGAAAAAATGGATGTATCATATGGTATTGAAGAGTGATTTCAACAAATTTATTCACTATAGAGTTAAATTTTTCTGAAAAATTAATGAGAAGAGAAAATTTTGAGGTTTGAAATGAAGATAATTAAGGGTCTTTTTACTTCTGGTGTTTCCTGTTTTCATTTCCATTGGTATATAAATATTAGAGAATACATAATGGAAGGTTTTGAAAATGTTGCAAAATAGATTCAACATTTTTGAAAGAATATTATTCTCTGTGGTTAGCTTTCATATTGTCTCTATCACAATTAAAAAGAAAAATTCCTAACCAAATGTCAATTATATCATCCATTTACTAGACTTTTCTTAATAGTTTCCTCTACATGTCCTTTTCATTTCTCTACACCACATGATTTTTCCAAACAAATGTCTGCAAGTATGCAATTTAGACTATAACATAAAGTGTTTTGATTTGTCAACGCGGTCAGCATAACCGCGATTGAGGCTACATCAGATATCATGACATGATCGCTCTTGTCCACGGCCTATATTTAAAATCTTGGAAACTATATGCAAAGGAATAATTATAGTCTGTGATTGAAAGGTACCTTGGGAGCAAGAAGAGGAGCAGTTTCTCTCATATCAAAAGCCTTTGTTGCACCATTAGCTAACCTAAGAAGCATAAAGGCACCACCACCAATACCACTTGAAGCTGAAATAACAACCCTTGAACAAAGAGCAGCAGCCACATCTGCATCCATTGATTGTCCACCTTCATGGATAGCATCCATTCCAATCTTTGAGCATCGACGGTCATCAATTGCAACAGCTCCATGATAAGCAATGATTAATTCGTTTCATCTTTTTGTGAGTCCATTTTTGGCAGGAGCAGAGGCCAAACTGGGAACAACGAGGAAGCATGCGATGACATGTCATAATAACATAACTGCAGCCATATTATAAAGAATTAAGATGTTAATGAATTGTATATTTTCACTGTGTGGTACAAGACCAATTAGATACAGGTTACAACAATAACTTGGTTTGTCAAAAAAAAAAAAAAAACAATAACTTGGCTGATCACAAATTAAAGTCAGCACTAATTTAGAGAGATATTCTCTAATTCAAAGTCAAATATTGTTAGATGAATATCTGCATATATAATAATTGCAGCAATCAGTTCACTGATCTTACACATATTGATATATAAAGGCATCATCAAAATTTGAATTCATCTAACGTGTGCTGGTGTGTTAACATGCTAGTATCCTCTATTGACTACTTTTCTGTTCTAAACAAATTTCAGAACCAAAATAAGTGCTTTAACATTGTGCTTCTAACTCACAGAATGAGGGAAATAATAAAGCAAAACATTAGTTCAAAAGATAAATTAAGCATCTCATTAAAAAAAAGTTCAAGTAAAAAAGCAAAACTGTTCCATAAGGCCAGTCATTGAGGCTCATTGGATTCTGAAGTAATAGAAGAGAGTATAATAAAAAAAATCAAAGGTAGGAATCCAAAAAATAATAGAGTGCTAAAATGTGAAAATAGTCAAGAGATTCTTTTAGAAGGGATATTGTCTTCAATCCTAAACAATTGAATTTGTTGATAATATTGATACAAACAAAGTTACATTTATAAAATGTTACTAATACCAACAATGACAGTACCAATAACAACCGGAATAAATTTTTATATGGAACAAATTACCCTTTAACTAACCACACTATACTATCATCACCAAAACAAAAGTATTATTAATAGGAAAAAGACAAATGGGAAATTTTGAATATAATGGACTAACAAACATAACTAGGAAGCAACATCGTCAATTCCAAAAATGTCACATTTCTAAGACATTAAAAATTACAGTTCATTCTAAAGTGAAGGTAAAGTTTGCAACTTTATCCAAAATGCTGAAAACCCAACAAGTAAAAAATGCATTTTGATAGAAGAAAAGTACATACATTAGCAAGTAGAGCACAAGAAGTGTCAATGGTAATTGGATCCACCATTGATTTTCTTATTGAGAATGAACCACATGCATATGTTACTGCAACAACAACTTTCCTTGCTAATTCTCTTGGCTTTGATGTTCCTCTTCTTCCTCCACCTTCCCTCATTCTCTCTCTCTCTCTCTTATTTTTTGTGTTAAGCTTGTCGTGTGGCCCTCTGAGCCTGAGGAGTGCGAGAGGCTTTTGTAATTGTAGAGAGAGAGAGGAAGGGGTTCTTTGTTTGAAGATTCGTTTTTCAGGAGAATAAAAGAAAGGCCAAGGCTTCGGTGAGCAAGCTAATGAAGTCCCTTACCGTAAGAGACCTTCATTATACCACAAGATATATTACTTTTTAATTGGATGTCCAAGATTAAAGAAAGGCAACCTTTTGCAACAGTGCTACATTGGTTTTAGCATATTATAAGGTTATTATTAGATGAATATTTCAAATATTGGATTTTTTTTTCTTTTTTGGTAATAAAAGGAATGAATATGTTTTTGTATTTCACTTAGTAAAGATTCGAAAACGTTGTGGGGGAAATTGCAACCCAGAAATGAAAATGTAACACTTAATTCTTTATAGATTTTTTTTTCTTTTTTCTTTTCAAGTTTCATAATTAATAAAAATAATAATTTCTACATCCCCATGAGTTTAACTCAGTTGGTAAGGATATTGCATATTATATGCAGGGGACCGGGTCCAAACACCGGACATTCCACCTCTCCACATTTTAATGTGTGGGCTCTAGCCACTACGTTATTTGACAAAAAAAAATATCAATTAATTTATTGCGTTCACATATTATTTTTTCAGTATACATTACTTTACTACAAGAGATATTCCCTAAATAAAATTACTACAAGAGATATTTAATGAGAAACTTAATATGAATTTGTTATATTTTAAAAATAATTGTGTGATCTTTTCTTTTGAAAAAATATTAATAAGTATTTGTTATATTAATTTTTTTTTCTGTTATGTTCGAATTTAGCATTGGACATGCAACCATGTTAAAACTCTTAGGGAGTGTTTGACCCCAGTTGGGTCCCACAATACTCGAGGGATTAGTTTATGCAAGTTATGCAAGGATGATACCTGGTTTACACAAAAAAATAAGTTGTTGTGGGAGAATCTATTATCTTAATTATGAAATTCAACAACTATCAAGAACACAATTTTGTTTCATTTTAATCATTTGACACCACATCATATTTTTACCCTTTTTTTTGGACAAGAAATTATATTTAAAGAAAAGATGAAAATAATTGTCAAAAGATTGTGGTAACTTTATTAAAAAAATATTTTTTTTTATATAGTCATATCTAAACAAACAATATTGTTTTAAATTTTAATAAAAAAATAAACTCCCATTAAAATAGAATTATCCCACTATAACAATAACAATGTTTTTTTGTTTGTTTTAAGTGATAAATAAGATTTCTGTTAAATAATAAATTTAAAACAATATTTCTATTTTTAACGGGATCCTATTTTTTTTATGTGAAATTCTGTTAAAATAGACACATCAGATAATAACCTTGTTTCATTAAATACTGCGAATAAATAACATTTCTGTTTTCTGTATAAAAAAAAAATATAACATTTGTGTTTATTATAAAATTGGGTTTCATTTCAGGCATTTGTTAGTGGAAGAAGAAAATGAAAGGTTTTTAAAAAAAAAAAAAAAAAAAAAAACTTCTTTCAAAAAAAAAAAAAAAAAAAACTGTTATAACTTACTACTAATAAAAATAAATTGAAAAAAATAACAATAGAGGCAGCATGGCGTGTTGGTAATTTGCTCATTCTGTCAATGAATGGTTGCGGGTTCAAGTCTCAGCTAGGCCAAAATTTAAAACTATTTTACACTTTTGAATGATTAATAAAAGAAGGCGAAATCCCTTTGTGACGGAATACAAGTAGGTCACTAAGCTTTAGGGGAATCTTCGACGGAATATGTGACGGAATAATTAGAGATGGAATAAAACCGTCGCTAAATCCCTCACAAAACTTGGTAATCCCACATTTCTTACGGAATTATGACGGATAACTAGCGAGGACACAAACCCTCGCAAAATCCGTCGCTAATGACATCTTAAAAGTATCCCTCAGAAAATCCGTCACAGTTTGCGACGGAATTTATACCCTCACAAATTTCCGTCGCTAAAACTGAATTTTCTAGTAGTGTTTTCTTACTTTGTCCTCTAATAACAAATATACTTTACTCTTCTCCCAAATATTGGAATTCTGGGTTGCATCTCCTGTGTTTATCAGATTCAAGCTGTTCTGTCATCTCTGATGTGATTCACATCACGGAAGAACATGTTGTATCCTGGAAGGATATGCGCTTATGAGGCGGATAAATCCTTAAGGACAGTGACTTTGTCACGCCTCATGTTATATAATGGATTAATGTTTGGCAGGTTATCTCCTTTCATTGTTTCGTGTATGTTTACTTCGATTTCGCCGACGTTAAATCACCGCAATTTCAAGAAAGTTTAATTGTTATCCCTCTTGTTTATTCTCTTTAATAGTTAATTGATGATTTTATTTTAACAATGATTATTATTTATAGAGAAAATTTACTCCTAATTTTTACAACAGTCAAGACCTTCTAACATTCATTTTTTCTTCTTCTTAGCTTCTACCCTATCGTGGTTAAGAATACTTCCGTTTGTTGGCAGTATTTGATGTTAGCTTCTGTTAAGTGGTTAAACCTTGAGTTGTGACTTCTTAACGGTTAAGCATTTCTCTATATGGTTTTCTTTTATTAGTTTTCTGATAGAGTTTGGACATTGTTTGGATTTGGTTTTGTGGTGCATTTCGTACTCCTATAATTAATGTGTTGGAGGAGTTATATGGACAAAGTTTTCTACCGATGTTAGCCTTTGGAGTCTGTGAGTGCTAAATTTCCCGTGCATGCACCATTGGTATCTTCCTGTTCTTGAGTGGCTATTCATACTTGCTGGAAGTTTGTTTTGCTCCTATGCATTTGAAGTATTATTGAGGTTATGCATTTGCTGGAAAGTTGTTTTGGTTAGTAGTTTGTCTACAGGTTGTTTGATGTGATCTTTGTGTTAATGATCCTTTTGGTTGCATTATGCAAGTGGCAACATCGATTGTAGAAAATTTTTGGTTGAAACTCCCTACCCTTCAGTGTCCCTTGTACGAAGATTGAAGAGAAAATTTTGTTTCCTGATCTTCTTTATTGGAGATACAATGCTTACTAGCTTCATATTTGTTTTGTGGAAAGCCTCAGTTTGATGATTTGATTGACTTCATTCGGGTCATTGTTGAAGGCTTTCTCTTATGGTTTGCAGATTTGTATCAGTTACATTTTCCTCTGTTTGGTATTATCTTTGTAATACAAACTCAAACTAAGAGTTCTCTTACCTTAAGTTTGAGGGAGTGTTGAAATATAGGTAGTTATACTCGTTTTAGAGTTAGTTAGGGTACTAGTTTAGTCATTATATTAATTAGTCACAAAGTTGACTCATTTATATCTCTCTTTCATTTTTGTATATATCATTTCAACTATCATCAATACAATAACTTTGTAAGATTTTACTTTCTATTTACATGGATGCCATATTTCTCAACATTCTCCTATCAATAACATTTTTTATCGTGGACTTGTTTCATCATGTCCATTGATATTATATACAATTTTCAAGTCATTGGATTCGTTGTGTTCTCATTGAGACCAAATTCATACGATTGATTAGGAAATTTAAGAAATTTGCAGGTATGTTTAGGGAAGAAACTTGAATCTTAAAAATCCTATAACTTAATGTTTGATATTATTTCATTATAAATAGTATTTGACTTATTTAAATATTGTTAATAAATCATAAGACATACATCATTAAAATGTTCATGTGAACTCCCATTAGCCACATATATTGGAATTTAAAATCATGGGAAAAAGTGTGGACCAAAAATCTTTTGAGAAATTATATTTGAATAACAAATTTAATGGAGTTAAAAGCGTATTTAACCTAGATACATACATAAATTCTATAATATTATATATTATAAATGCTGATGTAGTAAATATATATTATTTTATTTGTGATGGACGATATACAATCCAAAAGTTGTTTTACGGCTAATGATTTGCGTTGTTTTGTTCTTCTTACCCTATCAAAGAAATCAAAAGATCATAAAAAATATAAATAATAATGCGAGAGAAGTAATAAGATTAACACCATTTGATATATGAATAGTATTAAAGGCTTAAAAAGAAACAAAATTATTTTTGAACTTAACTATTAATGCAGTAACAAATATTATAAATACACTTTCCAACTTTAGGATCCGAACACATATAATTTGGACAATTATCGTCAGTGTCGCATTTTCCTTCAAAAAAAAAGAATCATCAGTGTCACATTTACGAAATTCTGGGATATGAAACAAGTATAGAGCAATATTAGTATAAAGTATAAAAGAAAATGAAATATTCTGTCCAAAAACAAATGAAATATTGAATATAAAGTTAATAAGAAATTTAAAACGGTCTTCCAAAAAGAAATTTAAAAAGGTGCTTACCATCGACGTTTGTTAGAACAATAAACAATGAAAGAAAGAGGACCATAACACAAACTAAATTGAAAATTCCTGCCATATTTTACTTCTTTTGTATGTAATAGAATAAAAATGTGTGTTTGACTTATTTATAAGGTAAAAATCAACGTACACTGCTTACGTTTTTTTTTATAAAGAATTGTCACTTGTTAGAAGAAACCATATGTAAAATTAAAATTATCATAACATGACCTGTAAATATTTTAATATGCCATGATTGACCCTTCATGTTACTAAAGTGATGTAACATACCAATATTGTTGGAAATAAGATTTAGTTCATTTTTTTTATGACTTTTCATGATAGACAATGGAAAAATGACAAAAGAACAATAATAATTTTAAACAATTGAATAATAAGTTTTAGATTAAATGGATGAAAGATTGCATTTGTACAAATAATTTGTTAGTTCTGGTGGCTAGATGTCCTACGGAAAAAGTATCGATAAAGAGACCTAAAGCAAGGAGACCCCTTGCTCCTTTATTATTTCTCTTGTTTTGGGGGTCTCACGAAGTCAACATGTAGGATGCACATGCTCAAAGGCTATGTGATGAGAGATGGGTGTATGAAGGTATCCCACCTTCAGTATGTGGATGATACCTTGTGAATTTAGGAGGAAAATATTGAGAATTTGTGGGATGCGTTGAAGGCTATTATGAGAGACTTCGAAAAAGCACTTGGATTTAAAGTAAATTTTGTAAAAAGATGTCTTATGCGTATAAATGTCACATAATCATTATTAGAGGTGGGGTCAGACTTCCTAAGTTTTAGTCGTAAAATGATGTCATTTAAGTATTTCGGATCACCAATGTGAGCTAAGCCTAAGAAGCTTTCAACATGAAAACTTTCCTCCACTTCACCCAACAAATTTTCCTACCTCCCCGCACTACCCCTCCCAATTTCAATGTGTTTGTTTCTCCCACTTGTGTATTGTTTGTAATTTTGTGGCTTTATTAATTAAATATTTGCAGATTCAACAAAAAAAAAAGTTATTCTCCTATCAATAACATTTTTTTATCGTGGACTTGTTTCATCACGCCCATTGCTATTATATATATAGAGTTTTTAAGTCATTGCATTCCTTGTGTTCTTATATTGAGACCAAGTTCATGCGATTGATTAGGGAATTTAAGAAATTTGTATATATTTTTAGGGAAGAAACTTGAATCTTAAAAATACTTTAGCTCAATGTTTGATATTATTTAGTTATAAATAGTATTTGAATTATTTAAAATTGTTAATAAATCATAAAACGTCAATATCATTAAAAATGTTCATGTGGACTCCCATTAGCCACATATGTTGGAATTTACCATCATAGGCAAAAGTGTTGACACTAAATCTTTTGAGAACTAAGATTCGAACAAAGAATTTGTTGAGTTAAAAGCATATTAACCTTCCTAAAAAAAAAAAGAAGCATATTAACCTAGATACATACATTCTATAATATTATACATTATAAATGCTAATGTGTAAATATACATTATTTTATTGTGTTGGATAATATACAATACAAAAGTTGTTTTTACGGCTAATGATTTGTGTTGTTTTGGTCTTTTTACCCAATCAAAGAAAGATCAGAAAAATATAAATAATAATGTGAGAGAAGTAATAAGATTAACACCGGTTGATGTATGAATAGTATTAAAGGCTTCAAAAAAAAGAAATGAAATTATTTTTGAACTTAATTAACTGTTAAATGCATGTAACAACTCAGTAATTCAACACAGATGTAGAAGTGAAGTACTCAAGTTTTATTCAATAAACTTTGGATTAAAACAGTACAATGAAGATAATGTAGTACAATTTGTTAGAGTGATTCCAATCATTTTTCTTGACACTTTTTGTGCTAATCATTTCTTCCTTTTATAGAGGGTTCAAAGAATATTTTCTCCTAGCTTTATTCCCTTGATTGTTGGATCAATTGACACATGTCTATTTTCTCTAACCACTTTGTTGATTCCACTTTGATGACTTAGCTTTTCGTCTATTGTTATCATAACAATACAGTGACAATAATCATAAATACACTTTCCAACTGTAGGATGTGCACACAAATAATCTCGACAATCATCGTCAGTGTCGCATTTAACTGTGATATGAAACAAGTAAGAGCAATATTAGTATAAAAAGTAAATGAAATATTGTGCATAAGGTTAATATGAAATTTCAAAAAGTGCTTACCATCTCCGTTTGTTAGAATAATAAACAATGAAAGAAAGAGGACCATAACATAAATCATATTGAAAATTCCGGCCATATTTTACCTCTTTTGAATGTAATAGAAACAAAATGTGTGTTTGACTAATTTATAATGTAAAAATCATCGTACACTGCTTACTTTAAAAAAAAAAAAATTGTCTGTTGTTACAAGAAACCATATGTTAAATTAAAATTATCATAACATGTCCTGTAAATATTTCAATATGCCATGCTTGACCCTTCATGTTACTAAAGTGATATACATACAAATATTGTTCGCAATAAGATTTAGTCCATTTTTTTTTTCATGACTTTTCATGATAGACAATGGAAAAATGATAAAAGAACAATAATAAAACAGAATAAGATTGAAATTGTAGTGCTTTGATGTCTATTTATAAGGGGTTGATGCCTCCCTTGAGAATGAAGTTAACTCTATTTAAATATCTTCTAAATTTAAATGAAAATCCTTCGAACAAAAAAATTGTTCGTTGACACGATAACTAGGATGAGATAATGAGTCACTTAATATACAAAAAATGAGGCTTGCGGAATTATCATTTATCAACATTGGATCAAGGACCATAACACTTAGTTCTTACGGGGTCATCTTGACTCGACTTGATTCATTCATAATGAACATGATTTACATAAACAAATTGAAACCAAGTATCCAATATGGATTGAATCATGAGGGTGAAATCAAAAAGCTATAGAGAAGTAGGTGACAATGAAATGTGAAGATTGAAGAAGAGGGTACCAACTGCTGGTTTGTGCAATGCCACTCGATTGATAATCACAAAGATGGGGAGATATGTACTTGATGGCAGGGTAATCACTGGAAGCAACGTTGGGGAAAAGGTTTACATGCATAGGTTATCATTGAGTCCATCTGATACAAGGATTCCTTTGAAGTTTCAACGTCGACAATTCCCCATATTGGTTTCATTTGCAATGATCATCAACAAAAGCCAAGGACAATCACTCAAACAAGTGGGCATATATCTTCCTCAATCAATGTTCTCACATGGTCAGCTTTATGTCGCAATGTCAAGGGTTACATCAAGGAATGGATTGAAAATTTTGTTGACAGATGAATATGGAAATTGTATCAACACTACATCAAATGTGTTATTTAAAGAAGTTTTTCGGAATGTCTGATTTATGATTTCTGAAGAGCAAATAAACTGTGGTTAAATAAGGCCAGAATCTGATATAAATCTAATAAAAATTAATTGCTCATTCGTTATGCATAAATATTGTTATAATTATATCATCTCTGTTATATTTGTGTTATTGATGATAACAATTTCCGCATGATTTCTTTTCTCTAATGCACAGATACGTTTGCCCATCTGATTGCCTTCATGACCTGTGTTTCGCACAAAAAAATTTGGATGGTGATCTTTTCTAAGAGAGTAACCTAAATGTTGTACAAGAATTTATTCCACAAAGGTTACACAAGTTTTATAAAAATACGCTAAAAATAATTTAGTGACGTAAGGCCTAGAAATATTTTCAGAAAAATTGTAAAATTAAAGATAAAAGAATTAAATGATTTATATATTTTAATTAGTTAATGATAAGTATTCTCATGTGTTTGCCTGAATACTTTTTATTTGATCGACAAATGTTAGTTGAGTTGGTAGGGAAACTCGTATATTGTTAAAACATAGGCTCAACTCTCATTGCCGATGTAAGGATCTCTTTAGAGGGTGATCTATACCTTTCTAAACAAACTGTGAGGTGCATACCCTGACCTTGACAAGCGTCGGAGATCCAACTCACCTTAACTTTTGTATCTAAAATTTTCTTTTTGAGATAATTATTAATTAACCATATAAGCACTAAATTATATGTATTTTTCTATATGATATACATACGGTTGCATGGACAGAAAATGAATTCTGCGTGAAGAAGAGAAGTGTTGTGTTTGTAATGGTAGTGATGAGAGTGCCCTTCCTGCAAGAAGATTGTGGGAGACAATGCAAATAGTACGAAATATGTGTGTGTGTGGTAGTTAGTTGGCATCTTTAAAATGGAAACAAGGTTGGAGACTCCATATAGACAATTTGACCCCATACTCAAAATGGGAGATAACTCTCACAATTTTAAGATGGCTGATGGGGTTTTAGAAAATATATATATTGTCATATTAATGTTTGAGTTTATTCAAATTATAGCGGCCATAAGTTCATAATGATCTAAATTAAGAACTTGGCAACAAAAAATTTAAGTCATAAACAAAGTTTAACCCATATTTAAGGACTAAAAATACATATTTTTTTACTGAAAGTTGATAAGGTTAAGTCTCAATTTTATTATTCTCAGTTTCATTCCGACATTAAATTAAAATTGACAAAAGAATGATTTTTTTTTTTTATTACCATGACCATTTGCTCAAGGGATGCAAGTCAATTACTATTTGAATTAATCTATTGTTGGTATAAAAGTTGATTTCTTTATTAAACATGTTGTGACATTTTATATTAGAGATATACTTGTTTGATAAATAATATTAGTATAAACTTTGTTTTTACTAATTTTAGCATAAAAAATTTGAAAATCGTTATACTTACTTGAAAATACCTTTGGATATTATTCCATTTTAAAATAATAATAAATTTTCTATACTAAAGGATACAATGCCTACATTGAAAGAGATCATAAGGAGCACTTGAAATCTTGAATCTTTCTTTTTCTCTTAACAAAGAGGGCCTAAGCTCAAGGGTGAAAAAGTTACAATGCAACTAGACGCGGAGTACAAACGCCAACAACATTAGCTATGATCGTTGATCAATTTGACCAGGATTAAATTCAAAAAATCTTCAAGAATAGTCGCTAACGCACCCGATATAAGCTAGTGAGTTAGCACCTCGATTAGTTTTACAAAAAATCTTCAACAATCTTGATCCCTACTAACTTGAGTGTCGGAGCGCTTGTAGGTACACACCCCCCGCCGTTCTAAGAAGCACTCTTGACGTATTCTACCACCACTCAAACCACCGCATTTAAAGCACCGACAGTCACATTCTGATCAGGTACGATCAGAAACTAAAAGTTGAATAAATATTTTAGAGGGACTAAAACGAAAATCAGGTACGATCAGAAACTAAACGTTAAATAAATATTTTAGAGGGACTAAAATGAAAATTTGATATATTTATAAAGAAAACTTATGTTCATAAATATAATGTTTTTTGAGTAAACTACTAGAATTAAGACGATCTTTATAGTTGGAGACGAAATTAGTGATGTGAAACCGTTGAACCGATCCGACGATAACCACACTCTTTATTTTACTAATATTATCCTACCTCACACAAACATATGGTTAGGTCCAAAATTAAACATAAAATACTTTTTAATTCATTCACTTTCTCTCATATTCATCTCATCTCATCAGTTAGACTCTTTCATTTCTACTAAAAAAGAAACCCTAGTTGTCAACCACACCAAACCTATTGTTCATCGCCACCGGTCACCGATGAGATCGTTCATCTCTTTGTTAATTTTATCATGTTTATGCTATTGATTTATACTCGTTATATTTCATTGTTTACCATGTTCATTTTCTATGCCATTGATTTATACACGTTACGTTATATGTCATTGTTTAGTGAATATTAGAAAATGCCATTCAAAAAAGAAATTGGAATTTGACGATTCACGTTGGAATTAGATTGATTTAGTTTGGATGCGTTTTTTTAATTTCATCGCGACCATAATTTCATGCTGTTTTAATTTCAGTTGGATTTTGTTATTTTGACTATGTTTTAATTTTAGGATGTTTTTTTTGGAATTTTTGTGTTTGTTGATGAATGATGCATGTATGGATCATGAATGATTGAAATATTTGAGTTTGATGAAGTTGTTTTTGAAGAATGATAGATGAATGAATCTTGACTCATATGTATGAAATATTGAGTAAGGTTAATTATAAAAAGTTGTTTGAAAAATAGAGAACATGAAAAAACAAAATATGAAATACAATTATACAAAGTTCTATGAAATATTTTGTGAGAATATGATTTTTTTTTAATTGTATTTTTAAATAAACCAATTAACCGAACCAATTCAAACCGAACCAAACCGGTTAGTTTGGTTCGGTTTCTTTTTTGAAAAACAGTGAAAACCGAACCAATCCAAATCGATGAAGGTTTCATCGATTCGGATATTTTTTTGACTGAAAACCAATCCAAACTGAACCGTTGCACCCCCTAGTTTTTTGAGTAAACTACTAGAATTAAGACGATCTTTATAGTTGGAGACGAAATTGGTAATGTGCTTTCCTGAATATGCTAGTTTTGAACTGAATACCAAAAGGATGAGAAGTGGCCTTTCAATCAAGTAGCCTAGCTCTCGGCAAACTAGCAACAATAATGTGTTTTATATAAAAGTAAAAATGGAATAGTTCGTTTACAGTTCATTCGTTTCCATCCACTTTTAAAACAATGAAATGTGGATTTTATTTCACTCCTTCGTAAATCACCTGAACAAAAGGTATACCTTTATTCCCTTATTCCTTAAAAAAAAAAAAAAAAAAAAAAACTGCATTCCCTTATGTTCTGCTCCGATTTATTATTCCTTAAAAAAAAAAAAAAACTATATTCCCTTACGTTCTTCTCCGATTTATTTCAGTCACTTTAAAATATCTAAAAGAGGCTTAGATGTTTTTTAGCCACTGTTCGAACATTGTTTCGTCGTGTTGTAAAAATTTAGTCACTTCCACTTTACACATGCCCTATTGTTAATGTTTTCTATTAAAATAGAAACACATATAAAAAATTCAATATAATTAAATTAGTTTGAGGATATTAAAACATATAGTAAAATAACTTATTTGAGTGCTAGCGGGGTCATTAGATAGAGGGTACTTCTTCAAAAAAAAAAGATAGTAAATTACTCCCTCCGTCCCAAATTATAAGCAAAAAAACCCATTTTCATTGTCCCAAATTATAAGCAAAAAAGACAAATTTTTATCATATTTAATTATATTGTTTCAAAAAATTATCTTTTCCAAGGAAAAATTCAATGCAAAGTGCATTCAATTTGCTCTCTCTTTCATTTTCTCAATAACCAACAACCAATGAAAATTGATTTTACATCTTCCTATAAAACTTATTTTAAGGATAACACAAGAAACTATGTTGTAAACTACTATGTTTTGGTTTTCTTAATAAGTGTGATTTTTTTTGTGCTTATAATATGGGACGGAGGGAGTATAGAAATTAAAAAATTTAATTGTGATATTAAATTTAAAAAGGATCTTATAAATAAATAAATAATAATCAAGACGGACTTATATTTGTAGACGAAGGGTAGTAATATTCTTTCATGGAAGCTAGATTCAAATTGAATACCAAACGGTTGAGGAGTGGTTTTTCAATTAAGTAACCTCTCGGTAGTAATGTGTTTTAAATAAGAGTTAAAATGAAATAAAAAAAAAAAAAAATTACCGATCATTAGTTCCACTCCACCACTCTCCAAACAATGAAATGAAATGCGAATTTTATTTCATTTCTTCATAAAACACCAAACAAAGGAATAAACTCTATTCCCTTATGCTCTGCTCCGTTTTATTTAAGTCGCTTTAAAATATCTAAAGAAGTTTAAACGTCCTTTAGTCAATATCCGAACATTGTTTCAATATGTTGTGGAAGTTTAGTCACTTCCACTTTACACATTGTAAATGACTTATAACTTGATAAAAAAATACATTATAAATGTAACTATATAATATGGAAAAGATAAAGTATCACTTTGTGATTTGTTTATTACATCTCTAATTAGCTTTGATATTATTATCTTATTTTAAATCTTATTTGAGTGACTATATGAATATTTTTATCCCTACATAATAAAACAATTTTAAAGTTAAGTTTATGTACAACTTCTAGAAGACTACATATATAACGAACTCAGATTGTCAATAGAGAAACACTTGTGTTGACCATGACCAAGAATTTTGGTTTGGTCACACACACACAAGTTTTTCTCCTTCTCTCTCTTCTCTTCTCTCTTCTACATGTTCTCTTTCTTCTCTCTTCTCTCTCTTCTCTCTTCTCTCTTTGTGTGTGACCAAACCAAAATTCTTGGTCTTGGTCCACACAAGATTTTCTCTTGTCAATAATGGTCATCAAATAAAATACAAAAAACCAAGTCTTTATTGTTCTAGATGTAGACGTGGGAAAGGAAGTGAGATGGGTCTATAAAATGTAAAGGCTTTCTTTTTAAGGTCCTTTTTCTACTTTTTAATCCCTATCATCAATTTTCAACTCTGCAAAGACAACTAAATTCTCATATTAATTTCATTGTTGGTCTTGCGTTAAACTTAAAGTTAAGTATGTCGTCTTCTTTTTTTCAAATCAAAGTACGTAGCATTAAAGGGAGTACAAGAGGTATTCCCAACCTAACATTAGATAAGAAATTAACCAATACTTTGGATCAAGCTTAATGGGTTGATCCGCCAAATTGAAAACAAATAACGAGATTTTTTTTCCACCTAAAAGATCAACCAAGATCAGGAAAACAGAAACCCAACATCAATAAAATGTTGGGATGGGAAAGGAAGTGAGATGGGTCTATAAAATGTTAAGGCTTTCTTTTTAAGGTCCTTTTTCTACTTTTTAATCCCTATCATCAATTTTCAACTCTGCAAAGACAACTAAATTCTCATATTAATTTCATTGTTGGTCCTGCGTTAAAGTTAAGTATGTCGTCTTCTTTTTTCTTAAATCAAAGTACGTAGCATTAAAGGGAGTTCAAGAGATATTCCCAACCTAACATTAGATAAGAAATTAACCAATACTTTGGATCAAGCTTAATGGGTTGATTCGCCAAATTGAAAACAAATAACAAGAGATTTTTTTTTGTCACCTAAAAGATCAACCAAAGATCAGAAAAACAGAAACCCAAAATCAATAATCATCCAATTCAGCTTTAGGTTTCCATAGTCGTCTTTTTGCACCATCGTCCCACTCTTTGATGTTGTACGATATATGATTTGTGGATGCAGATTTTATCTTTGCTTAGTTCTTTTCCTTATCAACTCGAACCACCCTCAATTTTTTCGCACCAATCCAAACCTTGTCTGGTATCGGTCCTCTCTATAATAAATGGCGTTGGTTTGATATAGATTGAATTGAAAGATCATTTTGGCAGCTTTAAGATCGAAACTAATGGTATTAAAACATTAAGATCCATAATGTTTTGGATGGGAATTCCTATGTTTTCACATATCAATTCAAGGGTCTCTAAACCAGCATGAACCATGATCCATCTATTTTGGACCAAGAAATTTCCTATCTCAAGTTTCACTGCAAATCATACACCACCCATAAGGGATATGAAATTCATTAAAAGCTTTATAGGTTTATCCTCTCAATAATGCAGTGTCTAGCACTTCTCACACACACCATAGGAAAGGGACGAGAACAAAAATTAATTAACTAATTTTTGGTGCTAGCAGAACTAACAAGTGACTTGTTCTTACCCATATGAACCTTATTCATGGGATCTCCAATCACAAAGGTTGGGTTCCCATCACTTATTAATTTCGAATGGCTTAAGTCACAATCCCCTCGATGTACACAAATTTATTTCATCCCAAGGGGCTTTGTTTAGTAGCTACTTTATACACAAATGATGAAGACAATTTCTTTCATAACATAAGATTGACTAAGACGTCTCTAAGTCAATCAACCTCATATATTTATCAAAGTCTATAACAATAAACTTGATCTCTATAGTTATTTTTATACGTCTGCTTACATTATTATTAAGCGATATCACTATCAATGTGGATAAATATAAATCTATTTGTAGATTTATTATACAGGTCTGCTTGAATGACTTCAAGTGACAACATCCCCGCAATAAGTAAAGTAATTGTACATTTTGATTTATTCTCATTGGATTTCAGTTTCAATTAACATCATTGTATTATTTTGATACAATGGTTCATCAACTCTAAACAATATTTCATAAGTGTTAAGCTGACTTCTTTGATATACGTCATCAGGTCTACTTAGATAAATTCTAAGCGACAAACCCCCACATTGGGTAAATATAAATCCTTGTGTGGATTTTATTCAAGTCTGCTTGAATTATTCTTCAAGTGACGACACCCATTAACAATAATTAGTCATAAAATTTCATGATCATGACCACATTTTATCTAACCTCAATCAAAATTTCACACATGAACAAAAATAACACAAGCTTAACAAGTAGTATCAAATATCAATACAACTCCACAATTCACAAATGAGTTTGATTCAACCAACTAGTATGATCGTAACTGAATATAGTAAACAGAAAAAAGAAAAAGAACTCATTTTTCAGAGTCACAGAATCAGAACAACGTACTTAGTCTCTCTATAGTCTCATAGCAAGCAGAATACTCCCTTCAAGCCTCTTTCCATTTCCATCACTCCTAAGCATAGGAAACGACCCAACTTTTCGTCGATAAAAACCTAAAGGAACCGGAATCTTCACCCTCCCTACCACAAGTTTACCACTAGAACTAGAAGTACCAGGATCAAGCAAAGAATCAAACCTCTGTACCTCAACATTCAGAAAAACTATTACCACATACTCCCTCCGGTCACTATTATAAGCAAATTTTGACTTTTTAGGTTCATTCAATAAATGATGTATGTGGTCTACAATATAAACCACATACATCATTTATTAAATGAATCTAAAAAGTAGAAATTTGCTTATAATAGTGACCGGAGGGAGTATAGTTATCGCTCGAAACTATGATGCCAAATTTTGATTAGACTTACAAATCTTGAATCAAATGAATTTGTTAC
Source organism: Medicago sativa (assembly GCF_051527215.1). Taxonomy (NCBI): domain Eukaryota; kingdom Viridiplantae; phylum Streptophyta; class Magnoliopsida; order Fabales; family Fabaceae; genus Medicago; species Medicago sativa. Next base: position 7,406,944 of record NC_140755.1, on the reverse strand, counting down.
TGAAAAAAGTTAACTCGTAAGAAGACAAATTGAGGCAAAATCATCTCAAATTAGCAGAAAGTAGACAATTTCTAATAACATCTGTTTATTCCACATTCAATAGAAATTGCAAAAACAACTTAATAATACTACTAGTAAACTAATTAAAAGGAGAAGAAAAACAGAGTGATCTACAACACTCTGTTATCTTATTAAAACCTAAATTAAACTAGCTTAATTTTTCATTAACTAATAGAGCCAGAATTAACCAAACTAGGCTGCAGCTGCAATAGACATGAGAAAGCACGCAGTGAAGAGGAAGCAGAAGCCAAAGAGAAATGCAAAAGCAGAAAGCATCATGATATAGCGGAACACGATGTTACTCTGATTGATGACGAGAAGGATAATAGAGGCGTTGGTACTTGACGAGAAACACAGGAGTGAATAGCAAAAGGAATAGATAATGGTATTCATGATTTCGGTAGAGGTAGCCTTTGGGAGATAGTCGAGTACGTGAATCAGTATGTTTAACAACATCAGCTTAACAACATTGACGGCCATAGTTAGGACGATTGTTGAAGAAGCTGCTGACCTGAAATTATTAAGCATAAGGATGAAAAATTGAAAATATCAGATCAAGAAACAAATGCAGAAATTATTTATTTGTAAAAAAACAAAAATAAGAACACTAACACTTTCGTCCCTAGAGCAGCGATGACCGGTGCCGGTGTAGAGGTGATCGGAGTAAGCTTCTGTTCAACTTCAACAATCGGAGCTTCAGTTGAAACCGACCCAGCAACTGGTGCAACAACAGATGAAAGAGCAGCGGTGACCGTCTCCGTCACCGGAGTCGGAAGTTTCTGTTCAGGTTCGGTAGTCATTGCTTCAGTCGCCGGAGATGGAAGAGTTGGAACAACGTGCATTGTAACAGATGGAGTGATTGTGACTGAAGATTCATGCGCGGTGGAAGAAGATGGAAAGGTTTTTTCTGCAGTGGTGACAGAAGGTGGTTGTTGCGGTGGAGACATGGTGGTGATGAAAACGGTTACACAGAGAGAGAGAGAGAGAGAGACTAGAAAAGGAAGATTCTAGAAGTAATTAAATGAATGCAAGAAAATGGGAGAACGAGTGTGACTGTGCGTGCGGGAGTAGTTTAAGACTTAAGTAGCGCTTTTGCATACACGCGTACCATTTTCATTGGTTGTATTATTATTTTACTACTACCGTTTTCATTTATTTATACAAAATAAATTTAAAGCAAGGAAAAATGGATAATTTACACACATTTTATCTTCCTATATGTAACCAAAAAAGATAATTTTATCATTTTCTAATATTATTATTATTATTATGATATAAGAAGTGTTTTTATATAAAATATGTAAGAAACTAAATGCGAATATTTTTAAGAGTCGGTATTTAAGCATTGAGTTTTAGAACACTATTCTCCTCCGCTAAACTCACCTTTACTTTGTTTCAGGCAAAGGTTACGGTAGGAGAACTCTTTAGGTCTCCTACTGTAGGAAACTTGAACTTTTTTTTTTTTTTTTTGCAAAATGAATAGAAGTCAGCTGTTGGATTATGAACCTCTATGATAGTTAGCATAAACTGACAACACCTAATATTCTACACCATATATTTCCAAGTATGTTTTTACCCTTCTGTTTCTCTCCTTTTTTCTTCTCTCGTCACTGCGACACCACCGCCGCATCGTTATGGTGTTCCAGCTTCCTTAAAACATATTAATTCGTCTTTCATCACAATAACAACTAACACTACAAAATTTGAATGTCAAAACAACATGGTTTCAAAACTGAGAGATAACAACAAATTGATTATGAACATAAGAGGGTGATTTGTAAAGGGACAAGCTTCTGATAAATGCATGTTTGTCCGTTTGAGGAAAGAACAGTGTGGCATAAGGTTCATATGAAGTGACTCATAGTTCCTTAGATCATGATCCAAATATTGATTATTATTATTAGGGTCGCAAAACTTAAAGCCGTTTTTCTGTGATGCATTCAGTTTCTTGTTTGGATCACAGTCTGGCGATGGAGATTTTCATAAGCTTTGAGCGTTCTGGAAGAAAACGAATCAAAAATTTGATTATTATAACTTTTTCATTTTGGATCTAAGTTTGGAAGATGGAGATCGGCGTCGACGGTGATGTCGGCGGCGTCGACATCGGCGTTAATACTTGACAGGGAGCTTAGTTAGCTGACCGTGAGAGAGAGGAAAAAAATATTCTGGTGTAGACAGACTATTGTATTATCATGTAGTTGTGTTTGATCAAACGATAACCACTCTGGTTGTCCTGTCCTCACCGGAAAAATAGACACCGTAGTCGAAGAGGTTTCATGGGTCACTTAACCAAAGCTTTCCGTCAAAATCAAATTGTTGCTTTTGAAGATAATATGCTTAAGAAAGGAGATGGAATATCAAAATCGTTGATTCATGCCATTGAAACATCGCTGATTTCTGTGATGATATTTTCTCCAAATTATGCTTCTTCATCTTGCTGTTTAGATGAGCTAGTTAAAATTGTTGAGCTTCGCGAGAAAAATGCACAGATTCTATTGCCTATTTTCTACCAAAATTCTGAATCATAAACAAAAAATTGACTGCTACAGTGCCACCGACGGTGTTGTTTGGATCGGAGAAGATGAACAATCCATATAAACAGGATACCATGTGGCAAGGAACATGTGTTGTTTAAAAGAGGGCTTTTAATCTCAATCATTTAATTCTGATCTAAGGGTCAATAAGCATTCCTATTATTCTCACATAAAAAAATCATATTAGTTGTAAAAAAAAAAAAAGAGGTCTCCTACGGTAGGAGACCTAAGAAGGTCTCCCACCCTAAACGACGCCTTTGTTTCAATCTATCTCGTTCCTTATATTTCGTTATATTCTTTTTTTTTTGGTTACATGAGAAAAGAAAAAGAAGAAAAAAGAAAAGAAAAATAAGGGATTACATCCTTACAAAGGACACCACAAGAGCATCAGCTAGCAAAGCTAATGACAAACTAGAAGGAGGCGTTTGGAGCATAATTAAAGGATCTACGTTATTAGCTCCCAACTTTGCTAGCACATATGCACAAGCATTCCCTTCGCGAAGGGTGTGATGAAGCGATATTGCCCAATCTTTTGCCATGAAATCTCTAATAATCTCTAGCTCATTCAAATAATGATGAAACTGAGATGTTCCCTTTGTGACAAGTTGAACCACATGCAAGTCTGAGAAACACATTACTTTCCTATATCCAGCCTGCCAACATAGTCTGATGCCCACTAAAAATGCTTGTATTTCTGCATGGAGAATATTACATAAACCTACACTCCCATAGAAACCAAATTGAAATGTTCCATCATGGTTACGCACAGTGGCGCAGCCAAGATTTTTCTAGAGCCTGGGCGAAATTTGTATCCCGAATTCATATATGACATAATATATATATATATATATATATATATATATATATATATATAGTCATAAATAGAAATAAAAGAGGTTCATTATTTTTTAACAAAAGTACAATTTGAAATAAGAGAGAAGAAATATAACCTGACAATGACGTGTTAAATAAAATTAGGAGGTAAATGCCCTTGTACTTCAACAAAACGGTCTTCGCGGTGTGAATTAATCAAAACGTTTCACAAAACGTATTAAAAATTATCATATAATGTATAATAACTTAGATTAATACTTTTTTTCATAATTATAACATGTTTAAAGTAAATATAATAATAAAAATAGACTACATTTAGTAAAGATAGAATGTTTGACAGATTGAAAAGAAATTAACTAATAAATAACTATTCATAGCATATCTTTAAACAAAGTTCATGATCAATTAACTACATTTAGTTCACATCATAAATTTTTACGAATAAAAAAGAGGCATTAAAGTGCCAAAAATGGTGTAAAAAATAATAAAAATGGTGAAGAAATAAATAAAATTAAAGTTGGCTCAGCTGGATTAAATATGGACCAATTGATGTATCAAGGGGTCCAAATTTAATCACTAAAGGGTTCATCACAGCCACAAGATCTAAATCAAAGAGTTAAAAAAACAAGGGTGCAGATATGAAAAAAGGGGTGCAAAAGCAACAGCATATAGGACAAAACTGCAGGTGGGACCCGCGGTCAACAAGGAAGGAAGGAGGTCAACTCCTTCTTCTTCCTTTCTTCACGTTGAACAACAACATGAAAACACCATCATGCTTCAAAAATTAAAATCTCAATTCTTCACCAAATCTCACAAACTAAAATACCATTTTGCTTGGATTTTCACGGTGATCATGAATCTAAGCTTATATTTCACAGTGAATGTTTGTATAGAGAGAAAAGCAGAGCCTGGGCAAAAGCAAGTAAAGCAGAAGCAGAAGCATGGAGTCGCGACTAATGGGTTGGGCTTGTTGCAAGTAAATCAGAAGCAGAGCCTGGGCACTAGCCCAGCCTAGCTGGGGGGTGAAACCGCCCTTGGTTACGCACCAAGCCACCAAACCCTGCCTTTATATTCTACTCATTCTAAAATATATCAAAAATACTTTTAGATGAACCAAATTGTCTCAAATATTAACTTCTTTTTTCTTAGGAAATATTATTCTTATTCTAATTTCAAACGTTAAATTTTTAATTAACTTGAATATTTAATAAGCCTAACGTGTATTTTATTTAGGCTTAATTACCTTTTTGGTCCTCTAACTATTTAATTGGTATCAGATTGGTCCTCTAACTAAAAATTGATTTATTTCGGTCCTCTAAGTTTCTCACAGTTATTACATTTAGTCCTTTTTGTTAGTTTTATTCAAATAAGCGTTAGGGTTTGTGTTATGTGGGTACCCGACCTCCTGTTTCACACATACATATGAACCATAACAGTTACTAATAATATCAGTCACTATTTAATCATAATATCTTAACAAGGCATAGGACCAAAATGATACTAATAAATAAAGTTAGAGGACCCACATAAGACAAACCCTAACGTGTATTTGAATAAAACTAACAGAAAAGACTAAATGTAGTAACGGTGAGAAACTAAGAGGACCGAAATAAATCAATTTTTAGTTAGAGGACCAATCCGATACCAATTAAATAGTTAGAGGACCAAAAAGGTACTTTAGCCTTTTATTTAAATTGGCATTTTTTTAGGTGATTAAACTGGTAGTTAAAAAGGTCTAAATTCTAACCTCAAAGTAACTCATTATGCCAACAATATGAACTAAGCTTGCAAAAAAGGCTTCGAGTTTTGATTAGCATATACGGAGGATTAGCCTCCCTGCAAAGAGATTTTGTGATCCAAATAGTAGGATATGCATGTGATTTCTCTGTAGTAGTTATGCTGGCATCACTAAAATTGAAACAAATTTAATCTGAGATATTCCAATAAGGCTCCGTTTGGATAAACAGCTTATATAGATGCTTATAGCATTAGAACTTATAACATTAGAGTTTACATCATAAGCTCTTATACTTGATAAGCTATTTATGTTTGGATATGTACATTAAAAAATACTTACATAAATTGAAGTGTTTGAATGCGACATTACATAAGCAATTATCAAAATTTTAAATATTTTTAATTTAAAAAAATCAAAGAATCGAACCACAATTATCAAGATTTTTTATAATATTAATCAAGATGTAAAAAACAATATTGTAATATATTAATTATAATTATAATTATAATTATATAATATACATATATAGATAGATAGATAGATATTAATGTACAGTTTGTTACCAAAAAAAGACAAGTTAAGTTTGTTTTTTTTATTCAGTTTCATTTTGTTACGTAACAAAAAAATAATAAAAATCATCCTTCAAAAAAAAATTCTTAGTTACGTGTGTTACTTTAATAAGATAAGTATATAGCAATTTTGTTACTCATGCACCGCTAAATAGGGGTGTTCGCGGTGCGGTTTGGTTCGGTTTTGAGTATAAAAGTCATCCAAACCGCGAGATAAAAAAGCGTGCGGTTTGGTTCGGTTCGGTTGATTTTTAAAAAGTCATCCAAACCAAACCAAGCCAAACCAATGCAGTTTGGATTGGTTCGGTTTGTGCGGTTTATCGCAAGATAAAAAAATATCACATTAACTCTAATATTGCCAACTTGTTACAAAATAAACATAGGACATTTTATTTTGCTGTTTATATGATAAAATATTAGGTAACACTTATATCAAAATATGTAAAATTAAGAAGAAACATGAGCATGAAACAAATTATTGGGAAGTAAAGGAAATAAATTCATCACTGGAAATGAATTGAAAGAGATGGAAAGGAATTAGAATCGAACTTGATGGTGCAACAATGGAAAAATCGAATCAAAAGAGATTATTCTTGAGCTATGTAATTGGGCTAGGACATGTTTAAGTGATATTCATTATTATTGCGGTTTGGTTTGGTTTGGTTCGGTTGCTGAGATGTAAACCGCAACCCAAACCGAACCGCGCGGTTCAATGCAAAAGTCATCCGAATTTATCCGAACCAAGTGCGGTTTTTTGCGGTTTTGGTTTGGATTGGTTTGGTTTGCGGTTTTTCTATTGGGTTGGTTCGGTTTTGAACACCCCTACCGCTAAAGATAACTAACATTATAATTAAAATAAGTTTTGGAAAAGTGGATCCAGAGAGAATCGAAGGAGGTTACATAAATTCATAAGCTCCTTGTTAAGCCAGAGGGTAAGCTGAAAATTTAGGCTTATTAAAATATGGCATAAGCAGCTTATGAAACTATGATAAGCTATTTTTATTTATTTACCCAAACACCTTTAAAAAGGCTTATGGGAGTAGATAAGCCCACATAAGCTCAAAATAAGTCAATCCAAACGGGGCCTAAGTTAATTTGACCTATAGATGAACAAGCTTTTGAAAATATATTTTGTCATTGTGAGTTTTTCAAATTAAATAAATTACTAGTTCAGAATTTTCTAAATTGCTTAATTAGTAACAAAAGTTAAGCCATAGGCAAAGTTTGGCCAGTCTCTAAGGCCTACAAATATATATTTTTTGAAAATGGATAAGGTAATTAGACTCAATTTTTTTACATGTTTGGTATTTAAACACACCACTTTGAAGATATTTTGGTGTTGTGCTATATTTATATCCCCATCTAGGTTAAATTCCCATTTTTCCCATTCCATATTCTTCTTTAATTCAAAAGTCCGATATAATACCGTTAACGATGAGGCGGGATATTAAAGACTGGATTTTTCATTACCTCTGTTACCCTTCATTTAAACTATTTTATTTACTATTTTATCCTTTAATTATTTTATTTTATAATTTTAATTAAAAAAATTAAATCTCAATAAAATAGGAAAAATCCCACTACAATAGGAATAATATTATCAATATTATATATCAAGTGGATAAAGATTTTGGGCTGTATTTTTTATAATTCCAGTTATACCCTTGAACAAATTTTCCTATATTAATGTTATTTTTTGGTGGTATTAAAAAATATAAGTATTTATATTATACTTGTTGAATTACAGTTGTTATTAAAAAAGACAAATATAGTTTTTTTGAGTTTGTTATAATTTGAAAGTCACAAATATTTACACCTATAATTTTAATCAAAATCAAAATTTCATATAAAATATCTTTCATAATTTTATACATGTTTCAGTTGGTATGGACAATGCATAATATATGCAATGTCCGGGGTTCAAACCCCGGCCCCACATAAAAAAAATTATACGTGTTAGTGCAATAAAAAGAGTGTCTGTTTTTCCACAAAGAGTGTCTGTTTTTCCACTAGTATTTTATAATGCCAATGTGATAAGTTTACATTAATTTATAGGTGTTCCACAATAAACAATACAAAAGTTGTTTTGCGACCAATGATTGTCATGTGTTGTTCTTCTTAACCTGTCATAAAAATCGAAAGGTAAAAAATAAGTGAGATATATAATAAGGTTAACACAAGTCTGATATAAAAAATAAAATTATTGGCTTTAAAATAAATAAAATCATTTTTGAACTTAACTATTAAACGCAGTAACAATCATTATGAATACACTTCCCAGCTTTAGAAAAGGTACACAAATAATCTGGACAATCATCGTCAGTGTTGCAACTACGATATGCTATGATGTGAAACAAGTATAAAGGAATGTTAATATAAAATATGATGAAATATTGTGTGTAAGGTAATTAAGAAAATCTGGAAAGGGTGAGAAAATAGGGTTTACCATCGATGTTGATTACAACAATAAATAGTGAAAGAAATAAGACCATGGCATAAACAAACTTTAAAATTTCAGCCATATTATTTCTCCTTTGCATGTAATAGAAATAAACCATTTGTTTCTTTAATTTATAATGTGAAAAACACCATATTCTGCTTCCTTAAATTAATATATCTCATCTATTACAAGAAACCATTCGTCAAATTGAAATTTTAATAAAATGTCTTGCAAGTATTTTTAACATGCCTCTTGACCCTTTATCCCATCATACAAATTATCTTGGCAATAAGAGTTAGTCTATTTTTTTATCAACCTTTTATAATTATTAATTTTTAAGCAATCTTTTATTATTATGACTTGTATTTATTTTGTAGCCTTTCATTGTTTCTTTTTGTTGGATATCATATACCTAAATTTAAAATACCCTAAAATTAAATTAAATTTCTATAAAATATGTTGTATTGTGTGTTAGTTGAAATTGTATATGTAATTTTAATATAGTTTTAACACAAAAATTTTAAACCTTTTTATATTGTTATTGAAGAGTGAACCATGAAAACAATGAAAATAAGATTTTCTTTCTAAGCATCCTTTAGATTATTACAATTATTAAAATGAAGATCAGACATAAATTAATCAATTGATTTTTCCACCCTGTACATTTTGTTAGCAATATTTTTTGAGTATGGCGGATCCTAACTCGTATTTTTCTGTATACATATGTACAAAAATTAAGAAATTATTTATGAACATTCGTATGTTTGCATTTAAAATTTTTATTTATTTGATAAGTTCAAAAAACCAAATTATCAAGAGTTAAATATGTTTTTCATATCCATATAAATCTTTTGAATTTTGTTTTTAATATCTTTAATTATGATTGTACCTACTTTTTAGTCCCAACAAATTGCAAAACAATAGTACACATTTAGCATCAAAGTCAATGTCTTGCTAACATGTCAAAGTTGACTTCAATTTTGCGAGGATGTTTGTGAAGGCCACTGTAGAAAATTCTAGAAGTAGAAGTATTTGACTATTTGGGGGACTGATTATGTAGTGTCACTCCTATCTTCAGGTTCAATGAATATATTTTGGTTGCAGTTGATTACATAACCAAAAGGGTAAAATCAGTGTTTGCACCAAATGATTATGACAACACAGTAGTGAAATTTTTGAATAAAAACATTTTGCCTAAAATATGGTTTTAGTCCCTGCAAATATACCTCGTTTTGGTTTTAATCCCTGTAAAAAAATTGTTTTTGGTCCCTGCAAAATTTTTTGTTTTTTAAAATAGTCCCTGGAGGGACTATTTTCAAAAACAAACAGATTTTGCAGGGACCTTTTTAAAAAACAAAATATTTTGCAGGGACCAAAAACTACAAAATGGGTTCAATCATCATGTGCCACATATACAAATCATCACAAAAATGGGGTCATGGACTATTTTAAAAAACAAAAAATTTTGCAGGGACCAAAAACAATTTTTTTTTTACAGGCACTAAAACCAAAACGAGACATATTTGCAGGGACTAAAACCATATTTTAGCCAAACATTTTTAATAGGTTTGGTAAGGATGGAGGATCACACTTTTGCAATACACAATCACGGATGGTATTGAAACATTATAGTTTCAAGCACAAAGGTACCAGGGTCGTTCCTAGAGTTTTAGGGGCCTTGGACATAATATGAGAAAATGTTCCCTTATATAGTACGTTATATTTTTTTTAGTTTATTATTGTGATTTTATTAGCTCTTCATTTTGTTTTTTTTCCCGCTTTTCACTACCAAGTAAATTATTGTTAGGCAACATCTGAAAATAAATCAAATATTTTATAGACACCAAAACCAAATAAACTACCATAGAAAAGAACAATAGCACATTTGGAATAATCAAGAATGAGTTTCACATCGGTTCCATGATCTTGAACGCGGCTCGCATGATCTTGCAATATCATATTCAATTTTGCAATCCTTTCTATCAATTCAAGAAAGTTGACATTACAATATTAATATAATTTATTTTTCTGTAACCTTAGAAAGACAAGATTAAGATTAATTTCGTAAGTTTATTTTCAACTAAAATATAATTTGTTTTGTTATAGAAATTATCCCAATTTATTGGATAATAAATATCACCAATATTTTTAATATTAATGAGGCACAATATCATAAACAAAGGGCCCAAAAAACTATCGCCAATTTATCCTATAATAATTTTTTTGGCACATTATTAAGAAAAACCTGAAGGTGAGAAAAACACAAGAAGGGGGTTGAATTGTATTAGCTTTTTCTTCTTTTTAAAACTAAGTCCAGTGTTCAGAGTCTGATAGAGTTCAGAGTCATGAAAAAAGTTCAGAGTCTTATGTAGTGGATAAAGTAAAGAGATAGAGAGAAGAGAAAGACACAAAGCAATTATACATGTTCCTTCCACAATCCGGAAGTAATCCTGTCCCCCTTGCACTTCCAAGGAGAGTTCACTAAAATCAATATATGATTACAATTGCTCAGACACAAAAGCAATAGACTTTAAACTACTCAAGCACAAAAGCAAGAGGTTTCCTATGATCAAGCACAAACACAAGAGACTTTCTATGCTCAAGCACAAAAGCCAGAGACTTCTAAACAAACACAATCACACAGAAATATATTTGAGGTTGAACACGTGATATACAATCAGTGGTGTTCACAATACAAATCACATACAGACTCCTAAGACTCTAGAATTTCTATGATATGAAAGTTGTTAAGAAATTCGAAGTGAACTTTGATGTGAAACAATTTCAGCAGAGTTTTGGCCCTTGTAAAATTGTTGTGAGTCTCTTACAATCTTCAAGTTTTCACTCATTTACATAGAGGTGTGAAAGATACGTTGATGATTGTCAGCACATCAAAAAGAGTCGTTGTGAAGCTTGATAATCACCAATGAACTGTTGCTTGATTTTGTTATTGTCCTATGAAGGAACAATTTCAAATTCATTCCATGAATATAGAGTAACCAGCGTAGTCATAGCTGTTATCTTGTACTACTGCAGACATGAGGAGTGGAGTAGTGGAGATAGTGGTTGTACAATTGTACTATGTCCCTTTTCCTGCGCTCTTCGATGGATAAACATCCAATGCCTTCTAATTCGTCTGAAATAGCTGTTGCTCCAGGCTTCCATTCCTTCTGCAATCATATGTATTCAGAATAACAACTTTTAACAAACTTCATTTTCCAATCTTCAGACTTTGATGAACTCCAGCTTCTGATGGTTCTTCAAACTCTGATGACGTCAGCTTTTGGTAGACAGCTTCTGATGGTCTTCAGACGCTGTTTGTCTTCAGACGTTGTTTTGTCTTCAGACGCTCTCTTCTTCAGACACTATCTTGCAACACAAGTTTCCTTTTGTAAATTCCATTGCTCTCATTTGTTTTTGCAGAACCTATACTTGGTTTAAAGACATATAACTTTCTGTCTATGGTCCTGCATACTTGAACAAATATTAGCATATCCAATTGACATTTTTAATACCTTGTTATCATCAATACTCAAAGTGGTATTGTTAAACACATTTTGTTCCAAGAAAACCAATTTTTTATATGGAGGGTGTATATAGAAAACTTTGTGTTATATGAGGGTATATATAGCAAATCTAGCCAAAATGGCCTAAAACATTAACAGACTTGAGCCCAGCCCTCCATCATGTAAATATTTCGGGCCTTTCAGTGAATTTTGCTATATAAACCCCCAATAAACCAAATATTTCCATATACACCCCACTATAAAAAAATTAGGGCCCCTACTGACATTGGCCCTAGGCCGTCGCACCCCCGGCCTATGCCTAGGGTCGGATTTGAAAGGTACATCACCATACAATTTGCAAATTAATGTCTAAGTAGAAGTGTTCAACATATGGATACAACATCACAATGCAAGAAAAGATGATTTGTTGTTTCGAACCCATTATTAAACATTCCTTAACCTATAGAATCCTTCGGAAGCAACACATTATGAATCACAAGGTTATTGTTGGGTGTTTGTACCCTTTGATTCTCGGATGTTCCGACTCTTTTGAGATCTACAAGTCTTAAGGCGTCAAGCCTGCCTACACTCCAGTACCGGATTTTATCTGTCACAGTCCTTGTGACTTCTCGGAATGTTATGCTTGAAAGAGCTTTTATACTTGTTGCTTTGCTCAAGGAGTTGGTAGTAGGATGTTGATCTGTGTTAGCAGTCGATCCATTCGCTAGTTAAGCACCTGAGTTGCTCTTCACAAATGTTCACTTTTCATCTTTTTGTAACCTGGTTTGACTCACGTACGCGGGTTTGCTAGTTTGCTTTCATTATAAGTGATTGTTTTTTAGGATAGTTTCGTGCTGGTCCACTAGGTTTGATTTTTAACTTTGTATTCCCGTTTGGGTTGTACTTGAGTCACGTCTAATGTCCCTGCACTTTCTGTATCTCTTTGTTTTTTTTTATATATAATTTCAATTTATTTTCCCCTAAAAAATATGTGTAATATAATAATAAAAATAAAAAAATTAATAAAAAAATTGTTAATAAGGCTTAAAAGGCTTGCATGAACTTCAATTAGCCATATAAATTGGGATTTAACATCATGGACCAAACGTATTGACGAAAAATCTTCTGTGGATTGAAGTGAAAGGAAAAATTATACGAGTTACAAACATATTTAACTTCGATACATACATTCTATAATCTATATTTACTATATATAGAGAAAATATGTTTTAAACTAAATGAATTTGAACTTGTTATCGTGAGCTTAGCTCAGTTGGCAAGGATAATGCATAGTATATGTAAGGTCTGGGATTCTTAAGGTCTGGGGTTCAAATCCCAGACACCACCAAATCCCAGACACCACCAAATGAATTTGAACAAGCTTTTTCATTACCACTTTTATCATATCCCATGAATTCGAACAGGCTTTTTCATTACCTCTTTTATCATATCCCAGACACCACCAAAAAATGGATTTGAACAGGCTTTTCCATTACCTCTTTTATCATTCATTTAAACTATTTTTTATTTACTATTTTATCCTTTGATAATATTATCTTAAAATTTTAATTAAAAAATTAAATATCTATAAAATAAGAAACATCCCACTATAATTGGAACAATATTATCAATATTATATATTTTTTTGGTAGTGTTATATTATCAATATTATATATCAAGTAGATAAATATTTTGGGCTCTATTTTTTTATAATTCCAATTATTCTTTTAAATAAAATTTCCTATATTAAGGTTACATTTTGGTGCTATTAAAAAAGATAAGTATTTATATTATATTTGTTAAATTACTATTGTTATTAAAAAAGATAAACATAGTTTTTTTAGTTTGTTACAATTTAAAAGTCACAAATATTTGTACCTATAATCTTGATCAAAAATCAAAATTTCATATAAAATACAGTACCATTTATAATTTACAAGTGTTAGCGCAGTAAAATAAACAGAAAGACGGCACGTGAGTGCCCATCTTTTCGCTGGTATTTTATAATACCAATGTGATAAGTTTGCATTAATTTATTTGTGTTACACAATATACAATACACAAGTTGTTTTGCGACGAATGATTGTCATGTGTTGTTCTTCTTAACCTGTCATAAGAATAGAAAGGTAAAAAATAAGTGAGATATATAATAAGATTAACACAAGTCTGACATAAAAATAAATGGGAAATGTTAACTTGTGTCCTTGATGCATAAGTTAAGAAACCAAATGTAGAAAGTTTTTCTTAGAACTTGTGCATTCAATATATTAAAAGTTGCAAAAGTTATATTTTCAGTATAAAATTTATTTTTAATTTCCATTTTAAGCTTCTTAACTTGTGCCATTAGAGCACAAGTTAACATGACCCAAATAAAATTATAGGCTTTAGAAGAGATATAATCATTTTTTGAACTTAACTATTAAATGCAGTAACAATCATTATCCATACACTTCCCAACTTTCGGAGAGGTACACAAATAATCTGGACAATCATCGTCGGTGTTGCAACTACGATATGCTATGATGTGAAACAAGTATAAAGGAATGTTAATATAAAATATGATGAAATATTGTGTGTAAGGTAATTAAGAAAAACTGGAAATGGTGAGAAAATGAGGTTTACCATCGATGTTGATTACAACAATAAATAGTGAAAGAAATAAGACCATGGCATAAACAAACTTTAAAATTTCAGCCATATTATTTCTCCTTTGCATGTAATAGAAATAAACCAATTGTTTCTTTAATTTATAATGTGAAAAACACCATATTCTGCTTCCTTAAATTAATATATATATATATATATATGTCACTTTTTACAAGAAACCATTCGTCAAATTGAAATTTTTAGAAAATGTCTCTCAAGTATTTCAATATGTCTCTTGACCCTTTACCCCACTAAAGTGATCTAGCATACACAATTTGTTGGCAATAAGAGTTAGTCTATATTTTTTTATCAACCTTTTATAATTAATATTTTTTATAAAAACAACCTTTTAAGGTGGGGAAGGTTGCGGGTTGGTGGTGGCGAAGGGTCAATTTGGTGGTGTAATTTGAACTAAATTAGAGAGGAGGCGGGCCTTTCATATGTCAGGTGGTTGAAAGATAATATTTGTAGGAAGGTGGGGGATGGACGGTTCACTTTGTTTTGGGTGGATCCGTGAGTTGATAACCTTCCGTTAGCAACGTCCTTTAGTAAGTTGTTTGAGTTGGCGGAAAATAAGCTAGCCACGGTGGAGATATTTTTGTTAAGGTGGGAGCGGGGATGGAGAGGCGTGAAAGTGGTGGAGGAGACTATTTGCGTGGGAGGAAGGGTTAGTTGGTGAGTGTGCGGATCGGTTGTCTTCTATTGTTTTGCAGATTGGTGTGGCTAATAGGTGGGTGTGGAAACTTCATTCATCACAAAGTTATACGTGCTTATATTTATTTAACGGCTGGCGACAGTAATCACACAAAAGGTTTTGATCATTTGTTGTGGCTAAAAGCGGTGCCGCTCAAGGCAGGGACAAATCTAAAAAATTTAATATGTGGGGTCAATATCGTTTATCATAATATTTATTTAAAAAATATATAAATTCAAAACCAATAAAATGATGCGTTAAATATGTTTTAGCTCCTACAAAATCATGAGCTTTCAAATCTAATTCTATTTAAATTTTAATGATAATTTCTTGGTAGAGAAAATTTAGGGTGAGGGAATATGGTGTCCTAGTCCAAGGCGAAGAAATTTTAAAGATAATTTTAGTCCTCCATAATATTGCAGTATGTTGAATAATTCCTATTTTGAAAACTTTTTACAAAAAACTTATATTTCCAGTCATCAATATAGTCCCTATAATATGCAAATAGAGACTCAAACTTAATAAAAAAATTTGAGAGACTAAAATTAAAAAAAAAAAAAAACTCATAATTTTACAGAGACTAAAATATATTTAACCTTAAGTGATAACATCATTATCATTACATAAAAAATTGAAGATAACAAAAAATATACCGTTTTAAATCGAAAAATTGAACACCTTAATATCAAAGGATGATTATTACTCTCTCTATTGTATATGATTTTCTTCCTTCAGGTATTGACACTAAACATTTCATCTTCTACTTACCACTTTCATTTTTTTTATTGGAGCATTTACTTTTTATTTTAAAAACTAAAACACATACCCTAATTTTTGTTGTAATGCAAGACGAGTGGGATAGTAGTAATTGTTAATGAATATTATATTCTTAATTTATATGTATGCTATATTTCAATTCATCATTTCTCTGCTATTTCGTTTGTGTTTTATGTATCAAGTGGTTATCCTTAGAAAAAACTGTATTAAGTGTTATGTGGGGTCAACACAAAATATTAAGTGGGGTCATCAAATGAAAATATCACATCTTTTGTTATAAAAAAAACCATGGAGTGGGGTCAGCTGACCCCAATTAGCTTAGTGTGCATATGTGCCTGGCTCAAGGTCAATAGTTTTGTTTGGCGTCTGTTTCTGAATAGATTAACTACCAGGGATAATCTGTGTAGGAGACGTGTGCTTGAGGCCTCCCAAAATTCTTGTTCGGCTCTCTGTGGTGGCATGGAGGACAGGGATCACTTGTTCTTTAAATGTGATTATTACGGTCGTCTTTGGCTCTTGATTTCGGAATGGTTAGGTACTGCTATGGTTTTCCAAGGTGATATTATTTCTCATTAATTCAAATTACTTTGGAGGTCTTGGAGGTTTCTCTAGATACTCTAGGACAGTGTTACCATTATTTGGATTGAGGCTTCATTTGTTATCTGGAAAGATCGTGACAACAAAATTTTCAATAATAAGATGGACCAACTTGTGGCTCTTGCTGAAAGGTTAAGTTTTAAACATATTGGTGGTTGAGAGCACATTTTATTTTGTATGATTCCGACCACCTGTTTTGGAGGTTACAACCTTTATGTTGCCTACAGGTTGTTGTGTAATGCTACTTATGTGTTTTTTTAATTGCCGGCTTGTTTGTAGCCTAACGATTGTGTAATTATAACTTCTCAGTTTTTTCTAGCACATCTTATACTTGAGAAATTGTGTTGCTTTTCTTTAATATAATTTCGCTTAGTTTCTTTAAAAAATTATTATTACTTTTTTTTTGACGAAAAAAAAATTATTATTACTTGTATTTATTTTGTAGCCTTTCATTGTTTCTTTTTGTGGGATATCATACCTAAATTTAAAATATCCTAAAATCAAATATAATTTCTACAAAATATGTTGTATTGTGTGTTAGTTGAAATTGTATATGTAATTTATATATATTTTTAACACAAAAATATTAAACGTTTTTATTATTGAAGAGTGAACCATGAAAACAATGAAAATAAGATTTTCTTTCTAAGCATCCTTTAGATTAATACAATTATTACAATGAAGATCAGCATTAAATTAATCGATAGATTTTTCCACCATGTACATTTTGTTAGCAGTATGTTTCGAGTAAGGAGGATCCTAACTCGTATTTTTGTGTATACATATATACAGAAATTAAGAAATTATTTATGAACCTTCGTGTGTTTGCATTTAAAATGCTTATTTATTTGATAAGTTCAAAAAACCAAATTATCCAGAGTTAAATATGTTTTTCATCCATGTAAATCTTTTGAATTTTGTTTTTAATATCTTTATGATTGTACATACTTTTTTGTCCCAACAAATTGCAAAACAATACACATTTAGTTGCAAAGTCCATGGCTTGCTAACATGTCTAATTACAAAGTAGAAAATGTAATTTCTGAAAAATTTAAATTTCGTGTACTAACGATTTTGAATTTTCACATGCAAGCAACCAGGGAAAAAAGAAAACTTCACCTACATGAATTGGAAGAACAATGATTAAAATGCATATGAATGATCCAAGAAATGTAAGGAAAGGCTTAAAAAATTCATGATCGAAGATTCTTGAAATGACAATTTGAACAAATGTTATTGTTTGATTCAAGGGTAATATATCATTACATGGAAAAATGATATCAAAACGGTCAGCACCTTTTCTTGTGAAAGAGGTAACATCATATGGTAACAAAGAAATCTTGGGCAATCAATGGTTAGAGAATCAAGCTATACTTGGGGGGTTAAACAAAGAATCTCACCACAATAATTAACTTGGATTTTCCTTAGGATCCAATGAAAATATGCGTCAAACTAATAATGTTAAACAAACGCTTATTGGAAAACCTAACATAATTTTTTCTCTTTTAATTAACTTGAATTTATGTTTTATATCATAATTTTATTTCTGTTATATTCGCTAAGAAATTCAGAGCTCGATAAGGAATTCTTGCAAAAAAAATCTTGGATTTTTCTCTGACTCAAATCTCTAAGAGATGTTTCAAATCTCTAAGAGAACTCAAGGTTGCCTAAAGTGGTTTTTGGGTTTAATGTCTTAGACAATTTTGAGCTAGTTTTGTATGATAAAGCTGGAAAGAACTTGTCCTAGCATACTTTGTATGGACTGAAGACGATCCAAATTTCTTGAATGGGATGGGAAGGTTATATGCACACAAAAAAAAAAAAAAGATTGAAAATCTTGTGATTTTAAATTTTTTCAATCATTTACATTCATGCCTTAAACAATGATTTAAATTATTTTCAGTCATTTATATTCATGCCTTAAGTTTAAATGAAAATCTTGTGATGATGAACATGGTCCAAATTTTAGTGAATACAAAGTGCATATGAAATGAATAATATAGGTTTGTGTTTAAAAGTTCAATTGCATGGTATAAGTAATATTTTCAAGGGTTAATATGTGTTTACCCCCTGTAATTTGGGCGAGTTCAGGTTTTTCCCCTGTAAAAAATTTTGTTAAAATTCAGACCCTGTAATTTGAAGATTCCGTCGAAAACCCCCCGGTCGAATCTGGCACATGCCAGGTGCTGATGTGGCGTGCCACGTCACCTTTTTATGATGACGTGGCACGCTGACTGTATAATTTTTTTTATATTGTACACGTGGCATTTATTTTATTAAAAAAATATTATTTTTAATTAAAAAAATATTTTTTTAAAATTTTTTAAAAAAAAAATTTCTAAAAAAAAGGAAAAAAATTTTAACAAAAAAAATTGAAAAAATACTGAAAAAAATTAATAAAAATGAAAAAAATATCTGGAAAATTTTAAAAATAAAAAATAAAATCTGGAAAAATTTAAAAAATGAAAACATTCTGGAAAAAATTAATAAATTTCGAAAAATTCATATTTCCAAATTTTTTTCAATACCGGAAAAATGAAAAAAATTCATTTTTTTTCAGAAAGTACTTTTCAAAAATGTCCTCAATTTTCAATACAAATAATTTCCAGATTGTTTTTATCCTCAATTTTTAAATATTAGAAAATATTCTCAAATTTGTAACACGTCGTAAAAAAAAATTGAAAAAAAATCTGAATTTTCCTAAATTTTTAAATAAATTTGTACACAGATTTTTAAAAATAAAAATATTTTCAAGATTTTTTTTTGTTGAGAAAATTTGAAAAACTTCTTTTTCGAAAAATAAAAACAATCTGGATTTTTTTTTAATATTTACGATGTATTACATGTTTTATTTGTATTGAAAATTGAGGACATTTTTGAAAAGAAACAACCAGTCCCAAAGAGCTGATTAATCTTTTTTCAAAAATTTCAAAATTGATCATTTTCAAGATTAATCATATTTATAAAAATCATGTCCGAATAACAGGATACAATGTATATTGATTGACACCGGTATATAAATCATGTTATACAGTTGAAAGACAAGTACTTTCCGAAAAAAAAAAGAATTTTTTTCATTTTTCCGGTATTGAAAAAAATCTGGAAATATGAATTTTTCGAAATTTATTAATTTTTTCCCGAATGTTTTCATTTTTTTTTAATTTTCCAGATTTTTGTTTTCATTTTTATTAATTTTTTCGGTATTTTTTTATTTTTTCAGAATTTTTTTCATTTTTTTTTATTTGTTAAGAATTTTTTTCGGTTTTTTTTTAAAAAAAATTTAAACATTTTTTTAAAAAAATATTTTTTTAATTAAAAAAATATTTTTTTAATAAAAAAATAAAAAATGCCACGTGTACAATATAAAAAAATAAAAAAAATAATTATATAGTCAGCGTGTCACGCCATCATAAAAAGGTGACGTGGCACGCCACATCAGCACCTGGCGTGTGCCCGATTCGACCAGGGGGATTTTCGACGGAGTCTTCAAATTACAGGGTCTGAATTTTAACAAAATTTTTTGCAGGGGGAAAAACCGGAACTCGCCCAAATTACAGGGGGTAAACACATATTAACCCTATTTTCAAATACTCTTTTCAATATCCAATAATTTTGTGGTTGTCCTCGAATGTTAGCATGAATATGTGCCAATTTGCTTTATCAAAATGAAATTTCACCTATTCCTTGAAAACATGTTGATTATTTTAGAATCACTTTAGACCTAACCTTTGAGTCGTGTACACATTCATTTTATACAAATATTGAGATATGGTATTGTATTTAACTCTGTTGATTTTTATTGAATCTTTCTAATTACTTAATGTGTATATTATGGATATAGGTCAACGCAATTTTTTTTAATTTTGAGTAAAACCTTCTGGCCAAATAATCTTACTTGTGAGTGACTGGTCACTTATGAACTCTTTTGTGACAAAAATTATAAATTTTGTTCTTTTTGAAAATTATAATACTTAGCCTTGAAAGAAAATCAATGAATCTTTCCTCATGTATTAGGATGGGAGAGCAATTATTCTTGATAAGGTTTTATGCAAGTTGGAGAGTGCTTTGGTTTGGTCACTTTAGACCTAACCTTTTGATAGTGTGTGGGAAATGCCTCTTTTTCCTTTGTATCCTAGTATCCTAGTCTAAATACTATCAATAGATTTTTGCTTAAAAAAACATAGATACATACTTTCAATAATATTATACTGTATAAATGCGTAACAAGTTTACATTAATTTATTTGTGTAGATAATATACGATACAAAAGTTGTTTTTTTGCTAATGGCTTGTATCATGTGTTGCTCTTCATACCCTATCATGTAAAGAAAAATCAAAGTCCGATAAATATAAATGTAAATATGAGAAAAATTGTGAGACTCGCACAAGTATGATATACCAATAAAATTAAATGCTTTCTTTAAAATTAAAAAATTAAATGCTTGAAATGAAGAAAATCTTTTTTTAACTTAACTGTTAAATGCAGTAACATTCACTATAAATACACCTCACAACTTCAGGAGAGGAACAAAAGTTTTCTGCTGGACAATCAGTGTCTCTGTTGCAACCTCGAATTGCTGTGACGTGAAACAAGTATAGAGGAATGTTACTATAAAATATGATGAAATATTGAGCATAAAATAAACAAGAAAATTTGAAAATGATGAGAAAATTAAGGGTTCTTACAGTCACCGTTGGTTAGAACAAAAAACAATGCAAGAAAGAGGACCATAACATAAATAAACTTTAAATTTCTAGCCATATTTGCCATCCTTTGTTTGTAATAGTAACAAAATCTTTGAATGACTAATTTATAATGTAAAAAACACCGTATTCTATTTACTTAAATTAACACACACACACATATATATTTATATACATCACTTGTTACAAGAAACTATTTGTTTCTAAAATTAAAATTATTATAAAATGTCTCGTATGTACGTCAATATGTCATACTTGACCCTTCAACTCATTGAAGTGATCTAACGTGCAAATCTTGTTGACAATAAGATTGCTAGTCAATTTATTTTTCAACCTTTTATTATTATTTGAACTTTTTTTAGCCGTTTGTGATAGACAAGAGAAAAATATTAAAAGAACAATAATAGTTTTTTTTGGGTACAATTTGCTGTGTATGCGAGGAAACTTCCAAAAAGTTTGGAACTTCCAAATAGTTTTTTTTTTTTTTTTTACATTATTGTGAAGTGGATTCCAAGGTGTAGTCTTTGGCTTTTAGATGGCTTGGTATATCTATTATAAATCTTTAATATTTATTTTTCCAGCTCGAATCACTAATTGGGGAGCAACAACAACCAAAATTTATTTCATAAAGTTACGTCCACAACATGTATTAAATTCCGTAATAATGTTCTATCATAAACCATACATGATTCAATTCATTCATCTCTAAAACATTTTTAATAGTTTTTCTGATAATTTTTTAGGACTTTCTCTACCTCTTTTTATCTGACCCTTTAGGCCTCCTCAATTTCTCACAAGTCCCTTGTAATCCCAAAAATACTTTGCTCAGATCGTAACTCCCAAACCTCGAGGAGTAACTCCCAATCACTCAAGTTCGAAATTTACGACATTTACATATATTACACAAACAAAACAAATTCATTTCATTTGCATTTCAAATATCCTTCCTCTAAATTCATTCTTTCAACTCATTTGTGAATAATTGATTTGTTTTGTATTGTAATGTTTATTGTTCTAGATATGGTTAACAACATTGGTAGTTTGAGACTCTGTAGGCCGACCTTGCATATGTTTCTATGAAAAGAGCATGCTACAACTAATATCCCTAAATGGGGATGTCTTAGAAGGGTTAGGGACGACGCTCAAGCCTCAAGTTCACAAGCTTGAAAGAAATATAAGCAGCATGATAGGTTGTGTCACAATCGGCCACATAAGCCACCGCCACGATACCCATCGCCAACACCACAAGATCAACCACCAACACCACCACCACATGATGTTGAGATAGGATTTGGTGGTTTGCATTCTGATATGTCGCTTTTGCCTAATTTTGATAAGTGCATTGCAGGCAAAATATAGGCAGGAGAAGTAAGTAGATTTGATCCCTATAAATATTCTAACTTTTCGTTTCAATCCCCCTGAAATTTTTATTCGATTTCTAATCTCCTTAAAGTTTTCCATCACCACTTTTGGTCCTAGATTTTAAGTCAACTTATGTTCATAATTAAAAAAAAAATTACAGACATGTTTAAAATATTATAATAAACTTTCTAAAAAAATAGAACTTTTTAACAAAACATTAATCGAATATTAATTTTTATGTTTTGACGCTTAAAATTCAAATTTATTTCTTGTTTGATTATAGAATTCTAACTTTTTGGGACATTTATGCAAAAACTCTTTCAAAAATATGAAGAGGACACATGACATGACTTAAATGCAGTGACCAAAAGTAATCTATGTAACCCCCACCCCCAAATTTAATGTGAAAACATAATATTTATAGTTATTAGGCTAATAAATTAGGGAAAGGATCCACTCCAGTGGAAATTTTCTCCTCTTTTCTCCTGTGAAATAATCTTAGCCGTCCATTCATTTTAATGACATCTTAATTAATCTTAGCCCTTCATTCATTTTTTTTTTTGTACAAGTTCATTCATTTCTTTCCTCACCTTCCTCACGATGTTTTGTTTCCTTCCCTTCCTCACACCATTCATTCCCTCACAATTCACCAAATTCATCAGAAACAAAAGTATCATTCAAACAAATAATAACGAGATCAATGATTTGAATTGAAAATGATTTGAATTGAAAATTAGTATTTTGTAATCAGTGTAATCAAATTAAGATTTTTTTTCACTCACTGTAATCCATTCAAATGGTTGGAATTTAAATAAAATTCAAATTAGTATCCACCGTCGTGGTGCGCCACCGCCGCCGCACAACATAAGGAAAGAAGGATTTTGAAGGAAGATGGAAAATAGAGAAGGAAGGACAACCACTCTGTAGTCTGCCGCTGTGGTTCGCTGCCACACGTCTCCACCGTCCAACCACCGTCAATACTATTCTGCCGCCGCTATTGAGATGGGTTTGGGAGGAATGAATGGCGTGAGGAAGGGAAAGAATGGAAACAACAGAAAGGAAACAACGTGAGGAAGGGAAGGAGAATGAAGGGCTAAGATTAGTTAAGGTGTCATTAAAAGGAATGGACGGCTAAGATTATTTCACAGGAGAAAACAGAAGGAAATTTCCACTCGAGTGGATCATCTCGCCTCTAAAATATAGTCAATTTGTAGGGAGAGAAAAGCCTTGTCAGAGAATTCTGAGGGTTTTTGGGCTAGAAGATTTTATGTGCGAAGTAGAAGCAAGCTGAGAGCGAAATTGAACAGAATGTCGAGATATCCACCATTACGCAATTCGTTGGGCAAGCCAGAAGCAAAGTCAAAGCGAGGAGTTACATGGAGTTCCAAGGAAAAAAAAACAAGAGAAGATTTGTTGGGAGAGCAACATTTCGCCCAACGAAGTAAATATGATTGGAAGAAACCTAGGATCACTAGGCGGGAAAATTTTGCAAGGAGAGTCTACTATTTTCTGTCTTGTATATAAATAGTTGTGAACAGATTTCAGAACATTTCGTTACACTCATAGACTCGTTTTTAGAAAGAGAATAAAGAAGGGAACATAAAATCACCATTAGAGAGATTTGGAGGCTTGGATTCAAGCTTTGGTTGATTAGGAAGTATTTCAAAGCGACACGAAATTCTCTGTACGAATATTTTAGAGGTAGAATACTTTGACTACTAGGGGATTCATTTTGTAGGACCACTACCTTCACCTTGTGGAAATGAATATACTCCCTCCGGTCCTAAATATAAGCAAATTTAACTTTTTAGGTTCATTCAATTAATGATGTATGTGGTTCACATTATGGACCACATACATCATTAATTGAGTGAATCTAAAAAGTTAAATTTGCTTATATTTAGGACCGGAGGGAGTAGTATGGTAGCCAAGCATGGATCCGCTCTTAGTGGATTGGGGGGCAACTGCCCCCACTACTATTCTCATTATATTTGCTAATTATTTGATATTTTACGTATTGCCCCGTCTTAAAATAATTGATTGCCCCCACTACGTAAGAATTTATACCATAAAAAGAATTTCTCTCATGAATTTTATAAAATCAAATGTGCAAATGTATTTGAGATTAAATATTGAATGTTTTTTTTTCACATACATAGAGATATATTTTTTATAGTGTTGACAATAAAAAAAATTCTACCATACTTTTTAAATATAAATACACGTAAAGAACAATTTTAATGTGTAGATGATAAAAATACTCATTTTTCTAATATATAATAGCATTTGTGTTTATAAGCTCGAGTATTTTGCTCAATGATAAGACCTCTAAAGAACGTTAAAACACACTCATAAATCCTCCATTTTTTTTTGATTTTATAATCTAAATAGAATGCGTGAGAAAAGAGTATGGTGTAAAAAGAAATAGCCGTTGTTTTATTTATAGGGGTATATAACCGTTATTATTTTGTCACTTTTGCATTGTTAAAAATTTGTATAAATATTTATTATATAAAATCTTGCCCCTTCAAGTCAAAATTTCTGGATCCGTCCCTGATGGTAGCAATTGATTATGTGACCAAATGGGCATATGAGGTGCACTGAAAGCCGATGCTAAAAGTGAAGTGAAATTTTTAAAGAAAAATATAGGCCAAATACCATGTTTGGTCATTTTAGTTTGACATAATTCTCAAGTTAGTCATTTAAGTTTCAAAAGTTTCAAATAGATCCTTGTACTTTGACAGAATTTTCAAGTTAGTCTTTAAGTTTCAAATAGGTCATTTTAGTTAATAATTACTTGATGCTGATGTAGTCGTTAAGTTGCTGACTTGGATCAAAACGCTGCCTTTTAAAATCTTCAGGGTGTCAAAATGTTACGTTTAATGGTCACAATTTTAGCACTATAATGTCGTTTAATAGTGCTAAAAAGACATTTGTTGTTGCAAATAGCTGCCTTTCTAGCACTATAAATGATCATTTGTGACCATTAAACGTAGCATTTTGACACCCTGAAGCTTTTAAAAGGCAGCATTTTGATCCAAGTCAACAATTTAACGGCTACATTAACATCAGTTAAATGGATACTGACAGCAGGGGGTAACAGTGAAATAATTTATCAACTAAAAGAACATATTTGAAACTTTTGAACTAACTTGGGAATTCTGTCAGACTAAAAGAACCTAATTCAAACTTTCGAAACTTAAAGAACTAACTTGAGAATTATGTTAAACTAAAAGGATCAAAGTGGTATTTGACCGAAAATATATTTAGCAAGTTTGAGACTCTGAGGACTCTAATCAAGGAGAGCGGGTCACTTTTTTGCAATGCACAGTTGCAGAAAGTATCGGTGCATTACAATGTTAAGGCACAAGGTTGCTTCAACATCCCATTCGCAAACCATTGGGCATTCTAAGGTGTAAAACAGAGATTTAAGAGAAAATTGGAAAAATCGCAAACTCAAGCAATACTAAAATAATTTGGGGCTGGAAATTGATTATCATATCCTTATCTTTGCTTTAAAGAATGGAATTACCTCAATTCTTGAAGAATAAGAAACACATGGAACAATAATATTGTCATAACCAGGGACATGCATTTCTTAGGGTCTCGTGTGTTTGGAGACGGAAACCAATGTGTTGATGATTTAGCAAACACAAATATATCTTTGAGTTATTTCTTTTTTTCGACCTCAATTCCTTTGCAAGTTAGGGAGAGATTTACTAGGAACAAAAATAGCATTCAATGCTATATGTTTATCCCTTATTGAGAGGGTTTCGGTTTGGTCCCCTCATTGTAAATTTCTGATATATATATATATATATATATATATATATATATATATATGGTGTATAAGTAAGAGCACTATTTATAATTTATAATTTATAATGAGAGATGAGAGGGTTAAATCACAACCCTCAAATCCATCTTTATTGTGTTCCTTCACTTTCAAAAGTACAACCTATAATTTTTTTCATTCCCTTTATATATATAATTTTTTTTACCAGGTGTCAACGGATCATAACTCATATATAATTTGAGTAAGGAATTTGAAATGAGAAAATGGTGAGACGGTTTGGATTGAGTGTGCAAACTGATACACACACATATCGGAAGTGTGCAACAGTAATAAGAAACATTTGACTCCGGTCCTATTTATAAGAAACATTTGACTTTTTTGATTCATTGCATAAATGATATATTTGGTATATATCCTAGATAAGATACATTAATTACACAATGAATTTAAAAAGTGAACTTTTTAAATTCGTGAAGGAGAGTTTCTAAGGAATTTGTCTGCGGTAAACAATCAGCCAATAGTGTTTAACACGTAGATGCAAGTCAAACAACTACTTACAGTTCAAATGTTTCTCTACAATTCTACGTGGAGAGTTTTCGACGAAATATTTCATTGCTATGCTTCAGTCAATCGCCTTTCAAAACATCTCTGCATTTGTAAGAAAGGTGATTTGCGACGGAATATTCCTTGGAAAGTTGTCTGGCCCATTGCATCTTTCATCCGCTTGACTAGCAAGTGTGCTTAGTGAGGAAATTTTCCTCGGTAATCATGAGTCCCGCTACTACAACCCATGCTTTTCTGCCAAATGGTTTTTATTACCCCTTTTAATTATTTGACATCTAAGGATATTTTAACGTTTTTTATTTTTTTAAACAAAATATTCCTTTTATATAGTTTTATTTAAACAAACTAAATTATTATTTTTAAATGATTTATTACGATAAACAAACACAATAAATTTTGTATTTTAATCCGTAACAAATGGTCCCTATAAGAACGTTTTTTTTTTTTAAGGAATGAGGTCGTTTGTTTTCTTTTTTTGCTTTGAAAGATGGAATGGGGTTGTTGTTATAACTTAAAAAAAAACTAATTTATAGAGTATTGTATCTATTTGTTATAGACTTAGTGTTTGTTTGTTTTTTAAGATCTACATAAATCTAAAAACAACTTCAAATAAAATTCAAATAAAAAGATACTAAGAACAACCTTTAAAAAAACAAATTAGACTTTTTTATAGGGGAAAAAATTAAGTATCAAATAATACTTTTTTTATACAACCCAACCCAAATCAAGTCAATGAGCAGTCAGCAATAATTATGAGTACTTGATTAGTAACAAACTATTCCAAAATTCGTGGTCACTTATCTTGTGATATTTGTTACCAAACACAGTATATAAGACATCATAAACTAGCCCTCAAGCAATATTGATTAACCAGAAGCTCTCTCTCTAC
The DNA here is from genome assembly GCF_051527215.1 of Medicago sativa. Lineage (NCBI taxonomy): Eukaryota > Viridiplantae > Streptophyta > Magnoliopsida > Fabales > Fabaceae > Medicago > Medicago sativa. The sequence continues at coordinate 7,379,234 of NC_140755.1, read as the reverse complement.
TATAGGAGAATAGAAGATCAACTACCTCTGATAGCAGAATCCAAGGTACATCGTCCCATTTAATTTATTCTCCTATAATTCCTTTTTGCTTTTATTTCTGCAATTCAGAAAAACTACGTATATATATAAGTCTATGCATCTCATGAACATATTCCTTGTTATAGCGATTGTGAAAAAGGCATGAAAGAAGAGATTTATGTGATGGAAGAATCCGACAAAAGGTACTCAATCCCTTTAATTTACCCTAACGCAGTTCTACTATTCTTTTGTGCTTTAATTAATTTCTTGAAGCACACAAACTGATGAATATTTTTTTTTGTTTTGTTTTTTGAATGGCAAATAGATATAAGGACGTAGCCATATCGTCAATGGGATCGTTCTTTTTATTGTTCATCTCCCCTATACTAAACAATTCATCAAATGATCGTAAAAGCTTGGCAAAATATAACGCGATCATCACCGTCTTGGTCGTCTTTCTTGTTTCCTGTTTTCAAATAAGGCTTGTTTCCATGACCGTATCGCGCCCTATTGACCACAACATCTTTGGGATCTTATTAATACTTGGACTATCAAGTGCAATTTCAGTCATAGAAGTTAGTTTTTTATCATGGATTGCTGCTATGATCGTTGCCATCTTTTGGGGCATCATATTAGCATGGCTTCTCAAGTCTAACTGGAAAGTGATCTCTAATGAAGATATTGTATTATCAAAAGAAATCAAGAAATTTATAACAGTTAGCTTTGAAGGAATCATGATCTTATCCATAGGTTACATTTGTTCCATATCCATGTTTTACATTATTGAACGCATATGGTACTATATTTTATATTTTTCTCAGTAATGATGGATTTGATAACTCATCAAGATTATCATGCCCTGTTTTTTTCCTTTCCCTTGTTGTCGGTCCTTTATTAATCTTTCTTTTACCGAACAATGGTTTTAGTTTGTGATGCAAGAGAGTTTCCTTAGTATTTTATTATTTTGGTTGAATTCTATTATTTTTCTGTTTTGTTTTCTATTTTGTATTTTCGGCCCATACAACTTTTATTTATTCAATAATATTTTAGAGAGTTTTTTTCAATTTCTGGTGGATTCTGGAACTCTATTTTCATAAGTTTGTCACTTGCAAACTTGTTTCTTTTCAATTTAAATTTAGCGTTTGCTTGCCTCCGCTTCCTACTGCGTCAGTTTGAATTGTGTCAATTTGAATATCATTAAAAAAAATATATACCCTAAGAATCATAGTAATTCATTCTCACTGTTAGAAAAATTCTAGCTGTTTTTTTTTTTCCTCTGTTAGAAAAATTCTGGGTAATTTTGACGTAATTTTGTATATACCCTAAGAATCATAGTAATTCATTCTCACAAATTTACCATCAAATTCACATGTTTATATATTTAAGTTATTAAGGTCGTTTCTTTACAACAGCAAAAAAAAAAAACAAGTTATTAAGGTCATATTACTCATTCGGGTAGTGTACAGAAGAAGTGAAATAACCAAGTCTGCTAGGGTTTTCTCTCCAACAGTGAGAACTGAGAAGTCTCTTTTAAGTGAGAAGTTGGTTTTTTTTTTTTTTTTTTTTATTTACTCTTCTTGTATCTCTACCAACCGCTCATCACTTTCTTTGATTGCTTAACAATTGATGTTGCGGTAGAACTCAATATAATCGCTGATGAAGAAGCCTCGCTGAAAGCGAACTCAATATAATCGCTGATGAAGAAGCCTCGCTGAAAGCAACTCAGAATTCTACCTTGTTGGTCGTTATAAATTTATAGAACCTGTGACATAATATATATAAATAGTTATAAATTGAAATAAAAGAGCTTTATCATCTTGTCAACAAAAGTACAATCTGAAATAAGAGAGATGAAATATAACTTATCAATAGTGTGCTAAATAAAATTAGAAGGTAAATGTCTTCTCTGAGACCTCTTTCTGACTTTTGTTGTGCACGCGTGTAAAAAATAATAGAGTTTGCCCGATTTTTATTTTTTTAAGTGAGTAAATGGGCTATTGGGTTGAGCCTAGTATCAAAAAAGTATCGATTGAGCCCGTGCGAGTGCCAGAGTCGCCGGGTGGTGTCTCCGCCACTGGTATCATTACTTATTTTACATATGCAGGTTGCTTCATAATATCAGTTACACCCTTATAATTACTCCCCGTTTTTCCTTAAAAAAAATTACTCCCCGTTTGCTTTTAGGTGTCATTTGACTACGGATTCAGCGTTCCTATTTAACTGTCGTTTTGTTATTTTATGGGTACGGTTTGACACTTATTTCGCAATTACTCTTATCTTTTTCAATAAAACTAATTAATACTATCTATTTGGAAAACTAAAGTAATTTGTTATTTTTAAACAAAATTTGTTTTTTTTTCTTTCTAAACAGAGTTTTTTTTTTTTTATAAAACAAAGTTAGTTTTTGTTATCTTCAACATTCAAATCTACGTCACATAGTGTGAATCTAATATTGGTTGAAACCACAGTTGAAACCTTAACTTTGATTAAAGGAGTTGGAGGAAAGTTAGATTTTTCTTAATTTTTGATTAATGTGAAGTTGGGATTATTTTTATTTTGCTTACAACTATTAAAAAATATGTGTACAATATTATTTTGATTATTTTTTTTACAATTATTAAAAATATTTGTACAATAATATAGTATTTATATTATTTAAATTAGGAAAGTATGTAAAAAAAATAAGAATTTGTTGAAGAAAAAAGAGTAACAAATAATTGTTTGTTATAAGAGAAAGATAACGCTAAATTTACTGAAAAGAGAAAGTGTGTGCAAAAAAAGAATGGAATTTATTGGTGGATTAACACGAGGGTATAATAGGAAGAAAAGGTGAAAAAATACACTTCCTTAATTTGGTGTTATTATTCCAAAACAACACTTAAAAAAGAACGGAGTGAATATCTTATTTTTCACCGCAACTCCATCCACGATGGTAACTTTTATGATTTGACAAGTATTGTAGAAGAGTTTTCCTTTAAAGTTAAGTTGATGCAAGAAGCGTACAAAACTGAACATTTTTTAAGAATTGTGGTTGGTTCTACACAGTCCCAAAAAATCAACTTTTGAGATGAAGACTACCTTACTTATAAAAATTAGTTCAGGTCATTTCTAGTTCAATGTGAGGCTCTCTTTAACACACTTTATCATCCCCATGAATATTGCGTTTGGTGTATGGAAATAAATGGCGGGTGACCCAATAGCGAAGACTTAATAATACATGACCAAACTGATCTTTGATACGAATCCGCAAGCGTACGGTTCTATCGAGTGATAAAAATATCGCTCTACAAGGAGTTATTGTAATTACCGATATCGTTTTCAATGTTGATTAGCTGAAAAGATCAAGTTTAGAAGTCAAATAGTTTCTTGGTTAAAATTCAGATTATAAAAAGTGTCTAGCGATTATTGGTTTGTCTTAATAACAAATCATAAACAATTTAAGCATGTTTTTTTTATCTTATGTTAAATTCATTTTCTAAAGACAAGTTTCTCTAATATATTTCATGTTTCCTTTCAGAATCAACGAATGTATTGCAACAACAACTAACCATATTCTCATGGTTGATTGTCATTGAAATCCTTTAAGTGTGAAACTTATGGTCTCAAGGTATACAAAGTTTTGCACACCTTGTATAATCTCATTTGTTCTAATATCAATCTTCATATTTCGATCCTTCGATTGATATTTGAAATATAACTTAAAAATGATGAGATTAGATTAGAAAACGAATTTAAAAAAACAAAGTTCTAGACTTGGCTTGAAGAGGTTCTAGTCATTAATTAGACTCATCCAACAATCTCAAGACTAAAAGGTCTACTCACACATGTTCATTGTACACAAAAAGTAATGATTAAAGGACATAGAATAACATTGCATAAAAGTAAATGGTTGAATGATACAGAATTGTAAAGAGCAATGAAATAAAATGCAATAAGGTAAAAGTGCATAAAAATAGAGCAAGAACTTAGAACACAATGATAAACTTTGATTGCAATGTAAACACGTTCACAAGATATTCCAAGGTGATTACAAGTCTGATGGAGGACCTATTTATAGCTTAAAACCTTGGACCGAGCATTAATCGCAAATTACAAGACTTTAATAGGCAAATTCCAAGAGTTTTCATCATTAAAAAGTGACTGCATAATATGGACGGTCATGCCAAAGGGGCGCACGACTGTGCCAATTTCAAAAACGGCCATAATATGGAAGTTGGGAAGGCGCACGACCGTGCCACTAGAGCACACGGTCTGTGCATGGTTCTCTGGTCAGGCTGGCACGACCCAAGCTTCAGGAAGGCACGACCAGTGTAATACTGGCACGAACGTGCCACATAAATTTTGACTCAAATCTTGATTTTTCTTCTATTTCTTGGCTCTTTATCCTTTACATTGATCCAAATGCATTGTTCTTTATTATTTTGACCATGAAATTAAAACAAACACTTTGAAGTAAAATAGTTTCAAAAATAAACTAAAACACAAACTTTTATTGAAATTAACAACTAAAACACAAACTTTACTACTTATCAAATTCCCCCATACTTGAATTTTTGCTTGTCCTCAGATGCAAGTCAAACAGCCACTTGAAATTTAAACGTGCCTATGCAATTCTACATGGAGAGTTTTCGACGAAATATTTTATCGATGTACTTCAGCCAATCGCCTTCAAAACATCTCTGCATTTGTAACAAATCCATGTACTGGTTTAAGAGAAATTCCACATGTAAGCCAAAGGTGATTTGCGATGGAATACTCCTCGGAAAGTTGTCTGGCACATTGCATCTTTCACGCGCTTGACTAGCAAGTGTGATTAGCGAGGAAATTTTCCTCAGTAAGCATATGAGTCCCGCTACTTCAACCCATGCTTTTCTGCCAAATGGTTTGCGAGGACTATTTCCTTGGTGACAAGTGTAGTTTGCGAGGAAATATTACTCGAAAAAATCCGTAGAAATTTTCATATTTCTTGTAGTGAGTTAGTTATATTAAAAAAATTATCCTTAATTTTATTGATGTGTCAGTGAATTAAATAAAATTGAGTTAGTTTGATATAATTTATGTTGTATGTTATTTTCATAAATGTATATTTAATTTAAAATAAAAAATTATCAAATAATAATTAACCTAATTAAGGTCTCGTTTGTTATAGTTTTCTTTTAGTTAAAATTTTTTTAAAAAAATCACTTTTAAGAGTATTACATCTGTTTCTTGCAATTTTTTTTAAAAGGTAAAAAATCTAAGTAAAATAAATCAGAAAATAGCTTCAACTATGAAGTTATTATGAGTAGCTTCTCAAAAAATATTTTCTTTAGAGAAGAGAAAATAATAGAGATATTTTTGTATAAAGGTATCTGTAAAAAAAACACAAACATTCCAATATTATCCTCGTATTTCCATATTATTAGTGTCTTTCATAGTAATTTTCTAATAAAAATATCATTGTTATATAATTGTATCCAAGCAAGTTAAAAATAAATTAAAATAGTGGTTTTTTTATTATGATAAAAAAAATGAATTTTCTCTAAAAAGAAAAAATATCAATAATATCAAAATCTAAATTATTAAATATCAAAATCACTTGTTTTCTCTAAAAAAAAAAAATCAAAATCAAAATCATAATCAATATTTGTTTTTTCTGTCCGAAACATCAGTTATTTTTTTATTTCGTAACAAACAATAGCTTTGAAATGTATCATCTTGTGATGTTAGTTACCACACACAGTATATAATCCCTAATAGGTTAACCCTCAAGCAGTATTGATTTACCCGGAAGCTCTCTCTAGGTTGGAAAAAGAATGGAAAATCAAGTACCTCTATTAAGGTACTTACTTCGTCCCATTTAATTTATCCTCCTATAATTCCTTTTTGCTTTTACACTTTTGCAATTTAGAAAAACTACATATAATAAGTCTATGCATCTCATGAACATATTCTTTATTATAGGGATTGTGAAAAAGGCGTTAAAGAAGAGATTCATGTGATGGAAGAATCTGACACAAGGTACTCAATCCCTTTAATTTACCCTAATATATATTACTCAATTCTAAACTAATATATGTATATAATCTGAACTTATGAACATTTTTTTTTTATTGCAAATAGATATAGAGACATAGCCATGCGCTCAATGATATTATTCTTGATGTTGGTTATCTTCCCTATACTATACTATTTATCAGATGATCGTAATTTCATGGCAAAATATAACGTTCTCCTCACGATCTTTGCCGTCCTTCTTGTTTCCTCTTTTCAAATAATGCTTGTTTCCATTACGCGATCGCGCCCTATTGATAACAGCATCTTTGGGATCTTATTCTTGCTTGGACTATCAAGTGCAAGTTCAGTCATAGAAGTTAGTTATTTATCATGGACTGCTGCTATCATCATTGCGATCTTTTGGGGCATCACATTAGCATGGCTTGTAAAGTCTAGCTGGACAGTGATCTCTAATGAAGATATTGTATTCTCAGAAGAAATCAAGAAATTCATAGCAATTGTCTCCGAAGGAATCAAAACATTCTTGGCAATTATCTGGATTTTATACATAACTTGCACTTTTCTCTTTTTCATAACTTACACTATTAAAGGCATATTCGACTATTTTTATGTATAGATTGGAATTTTATTTATCTCATTAATTATTCGTTGTGCGGATTTGGTAACTCATCAAGTTTATCATGCTTCCCTCAAAAAAAGTTTATCATGCTTGATTTTTTTTCCTTGTTGTCAGTCCTTTATTAATCTTCTTTTTTAGTTTTTTTTTTTTTTTTACAAAAATAAACGATATTCATTTATTCACAAATTGATAGAGTAAATCGATACAATACAAATACAAATTCGCTAAAAACAAAAAGGATGAATATGTGAACAAACTCACAACATCCATGTTAATAGCATAAAACGGCAAAGTACCTATGCCTACAAATATAACTAATGTGACTACATTCATGTCTCCGGACTTACAACGTTGATGACGCCAAAATCATTGTCATTGATTGGATCTGAACTTGCTCAAAGCTAATCTTTCTACCTGAATCAAATAAACACCGCACTAAGACAGGAAATCAAAAACACACAGAGTCGTTCAGAGACGACGAAATCACAAAAACGAAAGAAAATATGTGAAATCATTTATTCAATTAGTATAGAATGAAAAACAATTCGAAGGGGTGATTTTTGGGTCAAAATTGACCCTAAATCACCCCTCTGAAAAGAAGAAGAAGAAAGGGATGACGGCTAGGGTTTGAGAAGGAGAGAAGAGAGAGAGGAAGAAAGGGGGTTATATTGTTAAGTTGAGACAGAACAATGTCTTAGTTTGAATTATTGCTATTTGAATATCATAAAAATAAAATAAAAAAACTCGTACTAGAATAATGTAAGGTACAAAGGGCGTAGATTATCAAATTCTAGCTGTGTTTTATTTATTTTTTTAATTTTTTTTGTTAGAGAAATTTTGACTATTTTTTACGTAATTTTGTCTATACCCTAAGAATCATCATAAAGTAATTTATTCTCATTGATTTACCATCAAATTCAAATATTTATATGTTTAAGTTATTAATGTCGTATAAGTTATAACTCATTCTGGTAGTGTACAAAAGAAGGATTCGGCTCCTCAAAAATGAACAAATTAAAGATATATATTTTAGGTACATTGTAACAAATATTGTAACAAATCATTAGTTTGTTATAATAACAACAACTCTTGGTTTTTTCATTTTATACTTTACTCACTTCTAGATTATCCTTATCCCGTAAATTATGGGAAGACGATGATCAGGGTAGTAAAATGCATTTGGTGAATTGGGATGTGTTTTGCGAACCTAAGTTTGGTGGCGGATTGGGGTTTAAGGGACCTCGAATGAGGCTTTTCTGATGAAGATGACGTGGAACCTTATTAACAAACCAGATGAGCTATGGAGCATAGTTCTTATTGGCAAGTATGGTAGAAATAGAGATTTTTTGGTTTTTTTTTTGTTTTGAAGAAGCTTAATTAGCCCACTCAAATTGGCACTAGAGAGAATCGAACCTGAGACATTGAGGAGGAGAGCACACTCCCAGGTCCCAAGTCAATACCACTAGATCAACCCAAATGGGTTAGATTTTTTTTTTTTTTTTTTAAAAGGTAAAAAATCTAAGTAAAATAAATCAGAAAATAGCTTCAACTATGAAGTTATTATGAGTAGCTTCTCAAAAAATATTTTCTTTAGAGAAGAGAAAATAATAGAGATATTTTTGTATAAAGGTATCTGTAAAAAAACACAAACATTCCAATATTATCCTCGTATTTCCATATTATTAGTGTCTTTCATAGTAATTTTCTAATAAAAATATCATTGTTATATAATTGTATCCAAGCAAGTTAAAAATAAATTAAAATAGTGGTTTTTTTATTATGATAAAAAAAATGAATTTTCTCTAAAAAGAAAAAATATCAATAATATCAAAATCTAAATTATTAAATATCAAAATCACTTGTTTTCTCTAAAAAAAAAAATCAAAATCAAAATCATAATCAATATTTGTTTTTTCTGTCCGAAACATCAGTTATTTTTTTATTTCGTAACAAACAACAGCTTTGAAATGTATCATCTTGTGATGTTAGTTACCACACACAGTATATAATCCCTAATAGGTTAACCCTCAAGCAGTATTGATTTACCCGGAAGCTCTCTCTAGGTTGGAAAAAGAATGGAAAATCAAGTACCTCTATTAAGGTACTTACTTCGTCCCATTTAATTTATCCTCCTATAATTCCTTTTTGCTTTTACACTTTTGCAATTTAGAAAAACTACATATAATAAGTCTATGCATCTCATGAACATATTCTTTATTATAGGGATTGTGAAAAAGGCGTTAAAGAAGAGATTCATGTGATGGAAGAATCTGACACAAGGTACTCAATCCCTTTAATTTACCCTAATATATATTACTCAATTCTAAACTAATATATGTATATAATCTGAACTTATGAACATTTTTTTTTTATTGCAAATAGATATAGAGACATAGCCATGCGCTCAATGATATTATTCTTGATGTTGGTTATCTTCCCTATACTATACTATTTATCAGATGATCGTAATTTCATGGCAAAATATAACGTTCTCCTCACGATCTTTGCCGTCCTTCTTGTTTCCTCTTTTCAAATAATGCTTGTTTCCATTACGCGATCGCGCCCTATTGATAACAGCATCTTTGGGATCTTATTCTTGCTTGGACTATCAAGTGCAAGTTCAGTCATAGAAGTTAGTTATTTATCATGGACTGCTGCTATCATCATTGCGATCTTTTGGGGCATCACATTAGCATGGCTTGTAAAGTCTAGCTGGACAGTGATCTCTAATGAAGATATTGTATTCTCAGAAGAAATCAAGAAATTCATAGCAATTGTCTCCGAAGGAATCAAAACATTCTTGGCAATTATCTGGATTTTATACATAACTTGCACTTTTCTCTTTTTCATAACTTACACTATTAAAGGCATATTCGACTATTTTTATGTATAGATTGGAATTTTATTTATCTCATTAATTATTCGTTGTGCGGATTTGGTAACTCATCAAGTTTATCATGCTTCCCTCAAAAAAAGTTTATCATGCTTGATTTTTTTTCCCTTGTTGTCAGTCCTTTATTAATCTTCTTTTTTAGTTTTTTTTTTTTTTTTTTTTACAAAAATAAACGATATTCATTTATTCACAAATTGATAGAGTACATCGATACAATACAAATACAAATTCGCTAAAAACAAAAAGGATGAATCTGTGAACAAACTCACAACATCCATGTTAATAGCATAAAACGGCAAAGTACCTATGCCTACAAATATAACTAATGTGAATACATTCATGTCTCCGGACTTACAACGTTGATGACGCCAAAATCATTGTCATTGATTGGATCTGAACTTGCTCAAAGCTAATCTTTCTACCTGAATCAAATAAACACCGCACTAAGACAGGAAATCAAAAACACACAGAGTCGTTCAGAGACGACGAAATCACAAAAACGAAAGAAAACAGAAAATATGTGAAATCACTTATTCAATTAGTATAGAATGAAAAACAATTCGAAGGGGTGATTTTTGGGTCAAAATTGACCCTAAATCACCCCTCTGAAAAGAAGAAGAAGAAAGGGATGACGGCTAGGGTTTGAGAAGGAGAGAAGAGAGAGAGGAAGAAAGGGGGTTATATTGTTAAGTTGAGACAGAACAATGTCTTAGTTTGAATTATTGCTATTTGAATATCATAAAAATAAAATAAAAAAACTCGTACTAGAATAATGTAAGGTACAAAGGGCGTAGATTATCAAATTCTAGCTGTGTTTTATTTATTTTTTTAATTTTTTTTGTTAGAGAAATTTTGACTATTTTTTACGTAATTTTGTCTATACCCTAAGAATCATCATAAAGTAATTTATTCTCATTGATTTACCATCAAATTCAAATATTTATATGTTTAAGTTATTAATGTCATATAAGTTATAACTCATTCTGGTAGTGTACAAAAGAAGGATACGGCTCCTCAAAAATGAACAAATTAAAGATATATATTTTAGGTACATTGTAACAAATATTGTAACAAATCATTAGTTTGTTATAATAACAACAACTCTTGGTTTTTTCATTTTATACTTTACTCACTTCTAGATTATCCTTATCCCGTAAATTATGGGAAGACGATGATCAGGGTAGTAAAATGCATTTGGTGAATTGGGATGTGTTTTGCGAACCTAAGTTTGGTGGTGGATTGGGGTTTAAGGGACCTCGAATGAGGCTTTTCTGATGAAGATGACGTGGAACCTTATTAACAAACCAGATGAGCTATGGAGCATAGTTCTTATTGGCAAGTATGGTAGAAATAGAGATTTTTTGGTTTTTTTTTTGTTTTGAAGAAGCTTAATTAGCCCACTCAAATTGGCACTAGAGAGAATCGAACCTGAGACATTGAGGAGGAGAGCACACTCCCAGGTCCCAAGTCAATACCACTAGATCAACCCAAATGGGTTAGATTTTTTTTTTTTTGTTTTTGTAGCTCTCAACCTGATGATTCCCCCTTGTGGAAAGCTTTGGCTAGAGTTTGGAATGATTTACAACGCCATGTATTTTGGTAAATATCAGATGGAAGACAGACAAATTTTGGGCCGAGTAAGTGGATTCCTAAGAAGAGAAAGCTCTTCACCATAGCTTCTAAAAATTTCATTTATATTACCCTTTTTGTGCGTGATGATTATCCAACTAATAGTGTGAATCAAGTGGTTGCTTTACCAACCTCAATTGATGTGGGTGGCTCTGATGCCATAGGTTGGGAAGGCACTAATACTTATGAGTTTACCATTCAAAGTGCTTCAAGGTTGCAGCATGGAGATATTTATGCCTTGGAGGGAGTTAGAAATCTTTGGGGACTGGAAAGGACCTCATCGATCTAAATTTTCATCTAGCTTGTGGTCCAAGACCGCATCCTTATCAGTTTTCATAGAAGCAAGCGGGGAGTGGGCATATCTTTGTACTAGATGTGGGAGATATAATGAGACTACCATTCATGTGGTTTGGGATTGTGTTTACACAACTTAGGTATGACCCAACATAGTTTCATCAAATTTATAGCTCATTTCCTCACTTTTGATTGCAGGGGCAAGATTTTCGATAACATCAGCAAACTTGAAATAGGTGCTAATACTCTGAGCTGGAAGAGTATTTTCATGACTAATTGTAGGCTTCTCCCTAACTAATCAATTTTCTTCAATTGATTATTTTGAAGCAGATTCATACTAAAGATGTAGTTGATTTCTAACTTACCGACTTTATCATTATATAGCATAATACGAGAGTATAATTGAGTTTTGTCTAAAGGTGATGTATTTTTTATTTATTTAACTCAATCTGTAGTAAAGTTGCGTTAGAGAAAGCTCTTCACCATAGCTTCCAAAAAATTTATTTATATTACTCTTTCTGTGCGTGATAATTATCCAACTAATATTGTGAATCAAGTGGTTGCTTTACCGATCCCAATTGATGTGGATGGGTCTGATGCCATAGGTTGGGAAGGCACTAATACTCATGAGTTTACCCCTCAAAATGCTTCTAGGTTGCAACATGGAGATAAGATGAGTCTACCATTCATGTGCTTTGGGATTGTGTCTACGTAACTTAGGTATGACCCAATATAGTTTCATCTAATTAATAGCTCATTTCCTCACTTTTGATTGCAGGGGCTAGATTTTCAATAACCTCAACAAACCTGGAATATGTGCTAATACTTTGAGCTGGAAGAGTATTTTCATGACTAATTGTTGGTTCTTGTGGACGTGGAGAAACAAATATATATTTGAAAACAATTTTCAGAAACGTGATTGTACTGTTGAATTTTTACTCCTATTTTATCTCAAGGTAAGTTACCATGTTGACCACAATTTCTCACATTTAAATTAAATTTGTTTAACAGTCAAAAATTTGTGTTACCTATTTACTAGCTACTGAGATATTACTAAGAGTCTTCCCATCATTTTAGCAACTGCTTTTGGTCAATCTCCACTTACCTAAATAATAGCACCCAATTGCATTTGAGTGAAACAAAAACGTGCTTAAGGTTTTCTCAATATGGTACTGTATAAATAAAACAACTTTTACTTAAGATACACTACTACAAACCATTTTCTTAAAAGCTACTTCTTTCAGTGTTACAAAATACTAAGAGCCTGAGTCATTAAGTCTGTGTATTTTTCTCGTGTTCTGATAGCCTCGGTATGATTATCGCCGAGATGAACCTGTTGTACTCTGGGGGAGTTGCGCAATTCTGCGGATAATTCCTTAGTTCAGTGACATAGTCACGCCTCAGGTTTTACGTTTTATTTTCTTGTTTTGCAGGTTGTGATCCTTCAGTCATCCGCAGACAACAAAAAGATATGGTCTAGGTAGGTTGGGATAAACCCCTTAAAGGTTGGACAAATTAAAAGTGTTATTTCTCTTTATCTTATGATAAATAAAAAATAAATAAAAACACATCTAGTAACCTTCATTCTCGGAGCCCTTTGAACGAAACCTAGAACCCCCTTGCAAAGATAGAACCATACATTCATCTTCTTGTTAAATGAAACCCTCCATTGTCTTCCTTCTACGGATCCTAAATTCATCATCTTACTCACACAAAACCTAGAGAAAACCTTCATCTTGAACCAAAAACCCTCGTCTTGAACAATTTTCAGTTTCTCACAAATCATTTTGTCATTTCTCATGCTCATCTCATTGTCTCTGGCTGCCAAGCCCTCATCACCGTCGTTGAGTCGTCATCAGCCTTGTCCAGACCTCGGCACATTGTTGGTTCCATTACCTACATCATTGATTTCTTCATTGAAGTCATCTATCAACTGTTACTAGGGATGAAGCTAAAAGAGGGACAAGCATAGACCACAGTCCCCTTGAACTTTTTAAAAAAAATTATACTAGTATGCAAATATTTTTGGTCTATATATTTTTTTTTTAGAACTTTATATCATATTGGGTCTTTTTTTTACTCAATATATTGTGTCTTAAACACCTACGTTTCTAGGCTTAATCGCACTAATACTTAACTAGAATCCTTAACAACAACAAAAACGAAAGTGAGGATTTTTCCAAAATTTACAGAAGAACCCTAATTAATCCTTGACTAGAATTCCAATATATGATTCCTCATTGTAACTTCATTTAGAAAGATTGAATCATTGTCTGCAAATTTGGTTGTGCACTACCAATGATTTATTGGTTGTGATTTCATCTTGAATTCATCCTCATACAATTGTTCTATATAAATGATAAAGTCGGTAAGGTAGAAATCAACTACATCTTTTGTATGAATCTGCTTCAAAATAATCAATTGAAGAAGCAGACAAAGGAGGTACAATAAAAGTTTTTTACTGAAGGGGTAGAGTATACAGTTGTTCATATATCAAACCATGGTTGATCCTCGTGAGCTTAGCTCAGTTAGTAAGGACAAGGCATAATCTATGCAAGGTTCAGGGTTCAAACCCCGGACACCACAAAAAAAATGTATTGAAAATTGAGGGTATTTTTGGAAAGAAAAATTCAGCCCAAAAGTGTCGAAAGGGGTAGTTTTCTTTATATATATATATAGTAGTTAGTAAAGGGTATAATTGGGATAATGAAAAGGTAAGTATAAATATACTTATCTAGTTTGTTACACTTTTAAAATGATAAAGGAAAAAAACATACATTCATATCGTGTTTATTAAAAAAAAAAATATTTAAATTTATTCTTATCTATTTGTTATATATGTTATTTGTATTTAAAATTAAGGGTTTTTTCGGAAAGAAAAATTCAACTCAAAAGTACTGAAAGGGATAGTTTTCTTTATATATAGTATAGATATAGAATATAGATTATATATATTATTGATAAACGAACGAAATAACTTCCTTAAAAGAAATAACTTCTTTTTCTAAAATCGTTGAACAATAATATCTAAATCACTTATTTTCTTTATAAAAAAAAAATTAAATTACACTCTCATCCACTCTTATGTTAAAATATATACTTCCCTCCTTTGAAAAGTAAAATTTATACTCCCCTCTCCTATAAGATGCTTGAATTACAACTCTCTCCCTTAATAATTAAATATGGACTACACTTTAATCTATTTTAACATAAATAAATATTTTTATAATATATATTAATTTTGAATCATTATTTAAAAAAATATAAATTTGTTTCTTTATAATCTAAATATCAATGACAATTAAATATAAATATTTTGTTATTAATTTTAAAATTTAGAGTATAAAATTCACTTTTAAATAACCATACTTAGTAGAATTTAGTAATTTTTCACATATTTTAAATTTATTTTGGGTTGTTTCATATTTTATAATAGGGTTTAAAACTATGTTAATGAGATTGTGAATAAAAAATAGATAAAGATATGTATTCAAAATTTGATTATATTAAAATGAACCTGCAATGCTATTTTTCTTTGAAGTGTGTTAGATTATTTTTTTGCTAGATATATTATTAGAAATAAAAAAAAAGTATTGAGGGACTAAAGTGTAGAATTTTAACTTAAGAGAGGAGGGGAATGTAATTCAAGTTTCTCTCAAGGGAGAGGTGTGAAATATTTTCTAATATGTTTTGAATAAGAGGGAAGGGAAATGTATATTTTAACATAAGAGGGGAGGGGAGTGCAATTCAAACATCTTTGAGGGGAGAGGAGTGTAATTTACTCAAAAAAAAATCAAAAACATTTTTTTGGTCCAAAAAAATCAGTTATTTTTTATTTCGTAACAAACAACAGCTCTAAATATTCCTTAAAAAGAAAACAGCTCTGACAAATATAACAAATAATACTTTTTTTTGTCAAAAAAAAATAATACTTTTTTTTTATTAATAACTAACTTTTAAAATTCGTGGTCACTTATCTTGGGATTTTAGTTACCACACACAGTATATAAATATAAACCCTAATAGGTTATCCCTCAAGCAATATTGATTTACCGGAAGCTCTCTCTCCAGGAAAGAATGGAAGATCAAGTACATCTAATGGTAGAATCTAAGTCCTTTGAGACAACCAATCCAAGGTACTTCATCCCTTTTAGTTTATCCTCCTATAATTCCTTTTTGCTTCTAAATTTTTGCAATTAAAAATCTCATGAACATATTCCTTGATTCAGCGATTGTGAAAAAGGCATGAAAGAAGTGATTCATGATTATTTTCTTCACATTGTAAATCATTGTGTCCCATGAGCATAGCTCAGATGGTAGGACAATACATTATTATATGCAGGGACCGGGGTTTGAACCCCGGACACCCCACTTATTCAACTTATAAGGTGAATTCTAGCCACTACGCTACCTCACCAAAAAAAAATCAGACACAAGGTACTCAATCCCTTTAATTTACCCTAACGCAATTCTACTATTCTTTTGGGCTTTTAATTGCTTGAAGTATGCACAAAAATTCATAAACTAATGTATGTATATTTTCTTTTTTTTAATGGAAAATAGATATAGGGATATAGCCATGGGCGCAATGACATTATTACTGATATTGTTCATCTTCCCTAAACCAAACAATTCATCCGATTTTGATCGTCAATTCATGGCAAAATATGGCGTGCTCCTCAGCGTCTTGGTCGTCTTTCTTGTTTCCTTATTTCAAATAAGGTTTGTTTCCATTACTGAATCGGGTCCTATTGACCACAACATCTTTGGGATCTTATTTTTGCTTGGAATATCAAGTGCAATTTCAGTCATAGAAGTCAGTTTTATATCATGGACTCCGGCTATGATCATTGCGATCATTTGGGGCATCATATTAGC
Source organism: Medicago sativa (assembly GCF_051527215.1). Taxonomy (NCBI): domain Eukaryota; kingdom Viridiplantae; phylum Streptophyta; class Magnoliopsida; order Fabales; family Fabaceae; genus Medicago; species Medicago sativa. The sequence continues at coordinate 7,362,906 of NC_140755.1, read as the reverse complement.
ATCGCTTGTCAAGTCTAACTGGAAAGTGATCACTAATGAAGATATTGTTTTCTCAGAAGAAATCAAGAAATTCATAGAAGTTATATTTGAAGGAATTGAGAAATTCATATCATTTATCAGTTATTCATAATTTACATTTTTGTTATATCCATAACTTACACAATTGAACGCATATGGGACTATTTCGATGTATAGAACTATAGATTGGGATTTTATTTATCTCAATAACGATTAGATGTGCGGATTTGGAAACTCATCAATCAAGGTTATCAATTATCATGCCCTTTTTTGATTTTCTTTGTTGCATTGTCAGACCTTTATTAATCTTTCTTTTATATCATAAAGTAATTAACTCTCAGTAATTTACCATCAAATTCATATATTTATAGTATATAACTCATTTTGGTAGTGTACAGAAGTATTTAAGTTATTAATATCATATACTACAGAAGAAGTGAAATACATAAATTATGTCTGCTAGGGTTTTCTCTCCAATAGTGAGAGCTGAGAAGTCTGTCTTTAGTGAGACAGTTGGTTTTTTTCTTCTTTACTCTTCCTGTACTTCTACCAACCGTTTAACACTTGCTCTCACGGATAGCTTAACAATTGAAGCTGAGGAAGAAAACTCGATATGATCGCTGATGAAGAAGCCAAAAACAACTCAGAATTCTATCTTGTTAGGCGTTTCCTCACGGACATGCCGATTAGGGTTCACACTATGAAGGGACGTATAGCTGATATTTTTCGCCCGGTTTGTGGTGTTGTAAAAAAGGAGGTGGAGCCAAATCTCTTTCTATTCCAATTGTTTCACCAAAGAGATTTAGAGAAAGTTATCAAACAAGGGAAACAAAGGCCATGGACTTTTGATGGCCATACCTTTTGTTTGAAAGGGATGGCCTCATGGGCATTATGGGCATTATAAAATTCTCTCCCAAAAAAATTAGAAATTTTTAACAAAACATAAATTAAATTATAAATTTTTAATTCATGTTTTGTTAAAAAATTCTAATTTTCAAAATTTTATACAAAAATATGAATTCTACATATGAGTTTACTTTAAACGAAGGACCAAAAGTGGAGATGAAAAACTTTTGAGAGACTTAAAGTTGAAATTTTTTAAAGGGAGTAAAATATTGCTCCATGCGCTCACGGGAGCCTCCAAACCTCTCATAAGACCCACTAATCGGACCCATATGCAATTGAGCCTCCGCAGCAAACGCAGCTGAGAACCTAGGACGGTTCACCCACAGCTGGTCCGAAGTCTCATTCATCCAATTAGCTTGCACATGCATGAATTCCTCAAGCTTTGGGTGAAGAGGAGCATAACCCCCTTGGCTACTACTCCCTCCTTGCTCCATTTGTTGTTGCCTTGCTGCCTCCCTCTCTCTCTCCTTCATATAGCCCTCATATTTCTTCACAAATCCATCCATTACCGAGTCGTTGATTGGCTTCATATTGCTGGTGTTGAGATCACTATCATAAGCCGGCACAAGCTCTTGCTCACACAACCAATTAATTAGACTCCCATGCCCCAATTGTGTGGTGTTTCCGGTTGCTAGATCATGAAGACTATTGGCCAAGAGGCGGCTAATATCTATAGGGTGCTCCTTGATGATGGCGTAGGCAGCAAGCACCCTCTTGAGAGGAATTTCAGAAGTGCAAGATGCACTCTCAAGAGTCTGGACCAAATAGGACACCCACGCCTTGGGTATTGGCAGCATCTCTGCATAGGTAAGCATCCGGGACCTTTTCCAAGTCGACCCAGGCCTACACATGGTGGTGATGATCTCATCAAAGGTATCCTCCGTAATACCAAATCTCTCCCTCCTCAATTTTTCAACCCAACACTCCTCCGGTGCTTGAACATTCAGCCATGCATTGAGAGCATCCGGGCTGAAATCAATGTATTTGCCTAGCACAAAAGATTGAAAGGGTGTATCGGACACCCTTGCATTTGCAAAGAATTCGACGATTACCGTTTTGTTGTTTGCTTCGTCGATCATCTCATTCAACCTCGTCCACCCCCTCCTTCGTAATTCAGACTCAAAGAAAGGATACTTCACAAGCTTTGTGAAATCAAACTTCCTCTCCCCTATGACTTCGAAACTCTTCATAGATTGATGGAACTCTTGGGCTTGGTCATTGATGAAATGGATGGCGTTTTCGGGTGGTTCGGATGCGGCACGAGGGCGTTTGGATTTGCTTGTGGATGGTTTGGGGTTGGTAGTTTTCTTTGAGCGGGTGTTTCTTTGGTTGGAGGCCATTTGTGAGTGAAAGGAAGATGGTGAATGGGAAATTTGTGGGGTTTTGGAAAATTGGTGAATTGTGAAGGTTTAGGTTGATGAATGGATGATGAATTTGTGGCTTGATGATGTTTAGGAAGTGAAAAAGATGATGATAATGAAAGAATTTCGTGGTTAGGTTTCTAGGGAAATTTTGACAGAGTAACGGTAGGAAAATGGGAATGGGAAGGATGGTGAAAAAGGCTGGTTTTATAGGCCTGTTTGGTGAAAATCGCGGCACGCCAAAATGCAAGGCGCGGCGCAATTTTGTGTAGTAACGGCTAGTTTTGCAACGGTTGGGAAATGGTGGGTTGAGTAACGGTCAATTTTTTTTTAAAAATCTGGGCAGGTACCATTCAAAATCGCGCTGCGGCCAAAGGATAGGCGCGGCGCGATTTTATTCAAACAGGGAGGCTGCCTTTCTGTTCCTCAAAATCGCAGCACGCCTAGAGCGGCGCGATTTTGAGCAAACAGGGAGTGTGTTTTGCTTTCTCAGGCCAAAAAATTTTCTTTTCTTGAAAAATGTCTGAGTTCATCGAATTTTTTTTTTTAAAAAAAACTTTTGAGGAGAGAATCATGCAAGACATCAGTACCTTGCATGATTTTCTTGGCAAGAGGTATATTTTGAACAAATTTTTAAACTTTCCTGCCTTGTATTAAAAGAAAAGAAAAATAACTTTGTGTTTTTATTTTTGAAAGCAATAAAATCATACCTGAAAATTAAACAGTGAGTTGCCTCCCACCAAGCGCTTTCTTTTACGTCATTGAGCTTGACGTTTCAACCACTGTTAGGGTGGCAAATATGTCAAAAAGAACACATCATCCTTCTTCTTCCTCTTGTTTGGTAGGAATTCCATGAATTTGTAACAAAGAAGTAGATGCTCCCATGCACTCACAGTTAAACCTTTGGAATTTAAGCTCTCCCACCTTAGAGAAGGACATGCGGCCATTTGCACACGAGTGATTTCCTTAACCCCTGTTTGTTCAGACTTCGGGAAAATGTCAGCACTCCTCACTTTTGGAATTTCTTCCACCACAACCTTGTGACACTCAATCTCCATCTGAACCAGCTTCCTCTGAGACTCATGTGCTTTCTCAACAAGATCACCACACTGAACATCAAACTTTTCAAATAAAACTTGATTTGACACCAAGAAATCATCTAAAATATTCTGAAGTTGAGTATTGTAATCGATGTTGATCACCTCTTTCTTCCCTTCACCATCACTACCTGGTTGATTTGCCTCATAATGACCACAACTCGAGATTTTGTTGTCCAAAATTTTGATCTTAAAAGATAGCATATATTTTTCATACTGCAACTTAGCAATCTCTTCTGTGTCATAGAGGAGTAACCTGTCTATCATAGCTGCAAAACTTGGATAAACTTTTCAGTAGCACAGTACAATGAGAAGAAAACAAAGAGCATAATATTATTTTTTTATAAATATATATACAAAAATATAAAAGATAGAAATCCTAAATAATAACGTAATTGCCTTGTTGAAATAATTCAACAGTCCCCGGCAACGGCGCCAAAAACTTGATAGACGTTTGGCAAGTGCACCAAATATTATCGAAGTAGTAAAAATATCGATCCCACGAGGACTGTTTTTAACTTCAATAATTCAATCGCGTTATAAAAATAGGATGTATAAAAGTTTATTTTGTTTTGCCACTAGGCAGTAGATTTGGTTTGATTTTAATTAAATCAAGTAACAGAAAATAAAGATTTGATTAAGAAAATATGAGAGAGATGAGATCAGATCCGTCGAATCCTCTAAGTTCCCCTAATTGGTCTACTGCGCCTATTTGTTATGAATCCTTTTCTAATTTACGATGATTAACAAAATAGCCCTAATCAATCCCTTGAGTTAGGACCCTCTTCTTAAACTACAGCCCCTAATTCCTTAGGTGGTCTAATAATTCTTGAAGGTTTTACCGAACGTAACCTATTATCACTAACAAACGATTATCTATTCCTAGACTAACCCTGTTTATTAGAACAATTCAATTAGGTCTAAGTTGAAAGCCATGGTCAGTGGTCATTCATTCTCACGAAATCAAGTTATATGTGATCAAGATATAAAAAGCATTAAGAACAATTGAATTGAATAAACTAGAATTGAATTCATAAACAAAATAGAGTTTTACAGCAACGTGTCAATTAGGGTTACAAAGATTCATCTCGGATCTAATCTCTAAGAGATTTAGCTACTCATAATCGAGTTTACAAATAGCATAATCAATGAAATAATTAAAACATACATGAATTGGTAAAAGGTTGAAGAAATCGCCCTTCTAGCCGTCTCCGATGTCTCAAAATCGCACTTTGCTCTCAAAAATCGTAACCCTTGTTCTTCAGATTGAGTGCAGTATTTATAGAAGTCATGGGCCTGACCCGTCAAAATCGCGCCGCGCCATGTATATAGGCGTGCCGCGATTTCCCTCAAACAGGGAGGATGTAATTTTGCTTCAAAAATCGCAGCACGGCTTGAAATTGGCGTGGCCCGATTTCCTTCGAACAGACTTCAATATTTAAGCTTTTTTGCACTCCAGAACGGTATAAATTGCATGAGAACTCTATCAAAATGTCACAATAAGTCCTAAAAATTACGTAATGACAGCATGTCATCAATAACCTGTCCTTAAGTCAATCTTTGAGAAAATAGAAGCTCCTTGGAGTTGATCCATCAAGTCGTCTATGCGAGGTAATGGATACTTGTTCTTGATCGTCACTTTGTTGAGTTGTCGATAATCCACACAAAGTCTCGAGCTTCCATCTTTCTTTTTCACCAACAACACTGGTGCTCCCCAAGGTGAAACACTTGGTCTAATGAATTGTTTTGATGATAAGTCCTCAATCTGAGTTTTTAGTTCTGCTAACTCATTGGGTGACATCCTATACGGTGCGATTGAAATTGGACTTGATCCAGGTACTAGATCGATCGAAAATTCGACGTCTCTAACTGGGGGTAAACCTGGAACATCTTCCGGAAATACATCCGGAAAATCTTTTGCGACCGGTATTTGGCTCAATACTAATTCACTCTCGATTTCTAAAGAAGATAATAACATGTATCCTTGAGCTCCTTCTTTTAAGGAAGCTTTTACTTGATTGGCAGATATAAATCCAGAAACCTCAGGGTTAGGAAAAATTATGTTCTTGTGTGCACAATCTAAAAGAATCTGGTTGAAAGATAACCAGTCCATGCCTAAAATCACATCTAATTGTTTTAAAGGCAAACATATCAAGTCAATATGGAATTTTCTATCCTGAATAACAATAGGACAGTTTTGACATACAAAATGTGCAAAAATAGGTTCAGAAGTTGGAGTAGAAACAATTAAGTTAAAAGGCAATGCCGTAATTGGTAATTTTAACTGTTTCACACGATCCATGGAAATAAATGAATGAGTTGCGCCTGAATCATATAGTACAGTTAGAATATTACCTAACATATCGCAATTTCCCTGTATGAGATCTTCTGATTGAGAAGCTTCAGCACCATTCAGAGTGTAAACTCTTCCTCTAACAGTTGGTTTGACACCTCTTACATTGTTCATCTTTGGTTCAACTTTTTGATTTGGGCAGTCTCTAGCAAAATGTCCTGAATCTCCACATTGATAACATATCAATCCCTTAATTGGACAAATGTTCGCCAAATGATCTGTTTTCTGACATTTGAAACACTTTCGGATATTGTTTGGAGGTTGGTTCCTTGATTGTCCTCCTCCAAAAGCATATACGACTGGACGATAAGGTTGTTGATCGCGGTTGTTACCTGGAGGTCGTGAGTAGGGTTTCTTTTGTGGTGCCTTTCCCTTCTGGTTTGATCCTTGTGAAGGATATTTCCCCCTAGATGGTCCTCCTACATTGTTTCGATTAATTCCACCTTCTTTCATCCTTTCTATCTTTCTGCATTTTTCAACCAAAGGTTGAAACTGACGAATTTCCAATGGCAATACAGACTCCTTGATACTAAATCTAAGTCCACCTTCAAATCTTTCACACAACCAATCTTCGTCAATTTGATCCTGGAAGAAACGAAAATGTTTGGACAATGATTCAAACTTAGCCCCATATTCATCAACTGTCATTCCACCTTGTTTCAAGAGAAGAAACTCTTGTTCTTTGTTAGTTTTAGCACTTCTAGGAAAATACTTGTCGAGAAATTTCGTGCGAAATATTTCCCAAGTAATATCTTGATTGTTAGCTTCAATCATCTTGCGAGTTCCTTTCCACCAGTATTCGGCATCTCCCAATAGTAAGTAAGATGCATATGTTACCTTTACTTCGTCAGGACATCTCAACACAGCGAATATCTTTTCTATCTCTTCGAGCCATAAGTCAGCTTTCTCTGGTTCGGTTTCTCACAGAAATTGTGGAGGATCGTGACGTCTGAAATCTACTAATCCTTTATTTTCAGCGTTTCGTTCTTCCCTTTGTTGCTTTCGAATATCCCTTTCATCCTTCGCAGCAGTTTGTTCTGCAATGGTTGCTGCCATTTCTGCCATAGCTTGAATAGCTCTTTCCATACCTCCTTCGGTATTGCTTGCTTCTCCATTATCTGCTTCTATATGATTATTTCTACGAATCATTGGGTTCCTAAAATTCATAATTGGTTAGAACCTAATTATTAAATAATATAATAATCTATACAAAGTTAGTACAAACAAACGCAATAAGTACGGACTTTCTCTAACGTTCCTGAAAGAATCAACCGTGCTCTGATACCACTAATGTAACACCCCTATTTTTTTTCTCACATTATAGGGTGCGTCACATACAATAAAAATCGCAAAATGTAAATAAATATAATCCGGCCGCGTCAAAATAATAATATTCATTTTTTTTTCTCGTCTTAACTATTATGTTTTTTTTTCTTTCTCACCATTTTTTTTCCGTATGTTTCTTTTTAAAACAAAGAAACAAAATAATAGCATGCTTCAGTATATTTCTTTAATAACATTCTTTCTTTTTTTCTACTGAATGTTACATTTTTAAAATAATACTCCTAATTATATTAACTAAAACACATATAAGTCGATGTCCTTTGACATATACTTGATCGCTAGAAATTATCACCTCATCGAGAAATTAAATCTCACAAGTAGAGTTATTTACTCACACATAATCACTTAAGCACATAACTTATGCAAAATCTTTAAAACTTATTAGTAGTAATTTCCCGTACCTTCGGTTTCTTCGAAAGTTGTTGTTATATTGTTTCCGTCTAAAGCAGCTCCAATATCACCTAGAATACTCATCCAAAATAACTATCTATTAGACTATAGTTATAATCAAGGTTATACTGTCTTAGGCTTTTCATACTACATAAGACTAAAATAAAAACCCATTTTTAATTTATTCATTTCTAACTAACAAAAAGAATCCAGCTTTTTCTCCATACTCTCTTTTCTTAATTCTTTTTTTTTTCTGAAAGTGCTAAAGACATAATACTGAACATGAATTTCACAGCGCACACAACACCATCCGAACTCATTTTTGCCCTGCTGTATCTTCATCGTAAGTCTAACCACAGTAAAGGAACTTTGTTTCCATATATTTATGACTTTCTTTTTGTAGAAAAATGATGTCTTATTGTGACGAAAGTTTGTTATATTTACAAGATTTTTAAGTATACTAGAATCCAATAGACAGAAAATTTATCATTAGTCACTACAACTCATTCAACAAATGTTATACGCACATATTGTTTTCTACAACTTTGTTATGAGAAAAATTCATAACATCCAAATTTAAGTTTTTATTCTAAAAATAATAGTGTCTTTAATTTCTAACTTTTAACACAAATAGTGCAGAATAACTTACGGTTAACACAAATTTAAGTAAACAAACCTGGTTTTCTAACTTATGTTACTACCTTATATAATCACAATCTTTAAAGGCCAATTTAATAGCCAAGTAAAAGGTGTTGTTATCTCTTAACTAAAACAATCAGTGCAGCCTAAATCTATGAGGTAATTCCTCTTTGTTCCATGATCTTTAAAGGATAAAGAAAGAGCAAAAATAAAACCTATTCTTTCTTTAATTAGTAAGGTACAAGGTTATATAGACATGAGTAATATAAATGAAAAGTTTGATTGTGTCTTTTTGTTGAAAGTGATGGTGTGGTGGGGTATAGATCTAGTTTTGGAATTAAGAGTAACTTGAAAAATCAGAATTCCAGTACAACAATATAAAACAAGAGAATAAAGAATAAATATAGATTGAAGAGAGAAAGTTGAGAAAAGGAAAGGAAGAGAGAGAGAGAAGACTAACCTGGTTTTCTTAGAGAGAAGAGAGTTTTTGTGGTGTGTGTTGGTGATTAGCAAAAACCCTTATTTATAGGAAAATGAGTGTGTACTCTTACTAGAAAACTTACGGTTCCTATCTTCTTCCTTCAATTATCCATTCCATTTTTTTAATTTTTTTTTTTATTAGAAACAAAGTAACGATGGGGAGAAAGAAAATTTTATTCTTTTATATTTTTTTTTCTTTTAACAACAAAAATACTATCCCCCCCCCCCTTTTCAATTCTTATATTATTATTCTATTATTTATTTTAAAACACTTTTAAATATAAGTTAAATTTTTGGATGTTACATTTTCCACCCTTCAAAGTCTTCCCTTACCCTCCAAACTCGCAAACAAAGCCAAAATGAATAATTAAAGTTTAATGTGAATAGTCCTATTGGTACAGTAGCTGGGATTGATTTGTAAGGACTAGAAACTAAACATTATTTCCTTCCAAAAAGAAACTAAACATTATTATGTGGCTATCTATGAAATTAAATCAAGCACTCAGACACAAATAATTAATGTAATTTAACAAGATCAAATTATGTGGTTATTCAAATAATTTGATCTCTGATTGAAACAAACATTAATCTGATTTTACTTCCCAATCAAAGGGCTAAGGCTAAAAACTATAAAGCATAGAAATATCTCTGCAGGGAACAACAGTAAGAAAGATCCTCCAGGTTGTTCTTAGAGCATTAGTAAACAAACATTTTGTCTAATCTTAAGGTGAGAAATTGTATATTTCACATGTCTATTTCCAAATAGATTTACAGCAAAATTGGCTCTTATGAGAAAAGTTAAATTCCTCGATAATCAACATCATATTGAAGGTTAATTAGTACAACATATACTGAGAAATAAGTCAAAACTTTATGTTACACAGCCAACCGTGATTATGAGGCTGCAGCAGATGATCTTTGAGTCTTCAATCCAAACAGATCATCAAATAGCATTGGCGCCATGGGAGGAAGATTTGCCGGTCGAGGAGCCATAAAGTTTACTATCTTTTCATGGACATTGTACCTTCAATAACAATTCATTCAAAAACTTACTCAGTTCTTAAATGCAAAATATATATGACAATGGTAGAAAAAGGAAATGTGTGGAGATCATTCTGTACCTTATCTTACGACTTTTTGAGGCACGGCGATCAACAATTTTTCTTTTTTTGGTTTGCATTCTTTTCAAAGCATAGAATGCTTTCTCTGTTCAAATGAGAATAGCCACAAATGAGAACATGTAATTCCATACATGCAAAAGAGTCTTATTTCAAGAGTGGTAACTGACAATAATGTTATGGTGATAAACAGCACAAGTAAATTCCAGCTTTTGTAAATGGTAGTACGAACACGAAGTACTAGATAATTATACATCCTTTACCTGTTTCTTAACATTCCAAATGTTAAAATATAGTTTATAAATAAGTTATACATAGACGTCCAATCTTATTTTACCATTGTCATATCTTTAAAATTATAGTTCTTAAAATTTGTTTAGTATGACCACATTGAGGAGATGAAATATGATTGGGCATCTATATAAAACTTGTTTACATTGTCAGTGTATGATTATTTACATCTATGCTTCTTTACGATCCTCGCAAAGGCATGGTGGGGAAAATAGCAAAATTTTCAGTTCAGAGGCAGCAAGTATTAGACAATCTTCACATTTCAAAAACCAAAGTGAAATTCAAGCCAAGTGCCTACCGTGCCAGTGAAAAATATCTTTTTCTATAAGCTAAAAATATATTCAAATAAAGGAAAAAACAAAATCCTAGGTTGACATTCACCTAACCCAGGAAAGGGAGGGAGGGAGGAAAATACAAAAGCACGTTAAAGAGTGTTGAGTTCCAACCTTAGAATGCGTAGTCAGGTATTATAAACATTTCGTCAAAAAACAAAGGTATTATAAACATTAAAGTCAAAGTCAAAACTGGTGGCAGTCGCATATGCAACACAAGATTTATAAGTCATAAACGCCAATACATTTTATTTATAGAGGAAGTCTTGCTTGGTCACAAGTATTTGGACACACCATTTGGACGCACACACAAAATTATATATCATTTACTTATTTTGAAAAAACACATTATTTAATTATTTTCTCTTTCAACCTTTTCTCAAATGTGTGTGTGTGTGTCCAAGTATTTTTCTTATTTATATGTATCAGTATACATGGATAGCATATTTATTTCATGAACATGAAAAATAAAGGCTCAAACTAGTTCAATGGTACTAGAAGTAAAATTATTTTAACAAAAATAAAATTTTAAAAAAAAGTGCTACCAACAATCATTCTAACATTATCTTCTCAATATTCCATTCTTATTGTCTGAAATTTATTTGGACCCCACAACTTTATGTTGAAATTATTCTCAAAGTGGTGGAACCTACATGAACTTAACCAAATAAAAAAATTGAGTGTTGAAAAGAGTGTTAGAGTGAGTGTAGCTAAAATTAGTCAACCAAAAAGAAATTGTTTACCTGATGATGAAGGATCAATTGTCTCAAAAAATTCTTTCAATAATTGCTGATAAAATTCAGAATCGTCCAGAAGTTCAGGATCACCGTCAGCATGTGTTTCCTGAGCACAATTAAATTCAAAACTGTGATGTTCAAAACTGAAATGACAAAAAAAAAAAAAAAAAAAAAAAAAAACAAGGAGTATAACGAGGGGACGTGTAAAGTGAAAAAAAGGACTTGACAATATCACAACATCCCAATGTTGCAAGACAAACTCAAGTACCTATATTGTAATATTAAGTTATTACAAAATTAAACACAGACTTTAGTAATGTATAAGGCTTACCGGTTCATTAGAGCTATCATTAACCTCGGCATCCTGGAAACATAAGCCAATAAGTGTCAATGACAAAGGGTTATAAATCAGCTTCTAACTGTTTTGAAACAACTAAGATTAAAACTGACTTACTGATCCAAATATTTTAATAGCTGATCTTCTCAGTTGCATCTGTTTGATCATTCTACTGGGATCTCTCATATAAGCAGCAACTTGATGGCTGATATCCTGCAACACGAAACAAATCAGGAGTAAAATAATTGGCTTGTCACATGGTAAAAATCCACAGTCCAGTCACAGAACTTTACCTGATTAAAAGCATGCAATTTTCCTTTAATTGCAGCAGCACCGGTTGTCACTTGTGTCATCCTCTGCCATTTGTTAATTGACTTGTCCCTGAAAGTTGCCATACTGCAAGATACAATTGTGAATAGCATCAGCCAAGCAGCCAGGTAAAAAGAACAGCAAATTTTAAGATAAAAATGCAGCTAAAGTGAAAAACATATGGCATGGATAAGTTACAAGCATAACCGACACAAAGATGAGGCTCTTGAAACCTCTGTAGCATCAACACTTGATAGAAGTTGTATCTAGTGTCTGACACCGACACATGTGATTACATTCAAATATGCCATTTTTTTCAAATTATTACCGGTGTCAGTGTCGTATGTGGTGTCTGTGCTTCATAGCATGAAACAAGAGATATAAGTATAAAAAATGCAATATTTCGAGAAAATGAATGCCTATCACAAAATAGGGCAGTTAGAAGGTTATAAAAATACCTGCTGTGCATCCGAGAAATCTGTGACCACTCTTGATCAAGATTGTCATCCAAATTGTGAGAATCTTCTAAATCTTTTGATGACCTTTCTGAACCTTTATTAAAAGAAACGAAAAATTTGGTTACTTTGGAAGTTAAAAGTCACGCATTAGAACTCCATCATCTCCAGCACAAATCAATGTTTTCAACAAAGCTGTCCAAGAGTTTATTAAAACAAAGGAAATTTTGGTTACTTTTGAAGAGTAAAGTCACATTAGAACATTATCATATCCAGCAAAAATCTAAGTTTTGAACAATGTTGTCTTAGAGTTATTAAAAGAAAGTTTATTAACCTTGGAATTTGAAAGTAACATTAGAACAATATCATATCTAGCACAAATCAATTTTTGAACAAGATTGTCTTAGAGAGGACAAAGGCAAGTTTGGACAGTGCTATGTCTGTGCTAACAGATGATAAAAAGAAGAAAAAATGGACACAAAATTCATCATAGTTTGAGAAAAAATGGACACAGAATTCATGTTAGGTTTCACATTTCTCCATCTGCTATCAATCACAGTAAAGAGAAATATTTGGGCCATGAACGGAAATCTGCCAATTGGACGATCCCCTTCCTATAATGATTGTAAAGAAGTAAATGGTATAGATTAACCATATAGACAGATAACCTTTCCTATAATAGTTCTTCCCTAACAAAAAAATCATAATTTTCAAGTTATGACTGGCTCATGACACACACTCAACTTTTCCTTCTCTCCATTCTTGCGGCCCTTTTCAACTAGAATAACAAATGGGCTCTACTCACCATACTTCATAGGTAAATCTGGCTAAACAATATGATAATCTATGACAAAAGAAACATGTTGACATCTCATGAAAATATTCAAAATGGGTTAGTGCTGTATGCTTCAAGTACATGACACCAAAATAGAAGCAAAGCATATGGTCCATAGTATAACAGCTATATAAAAGGGGGGAAAATATAAATCCCTTCCACATTCCTAAAGCAACTGTGGTACGAGTATTACCATTGCTTACACAGAATAATCTATAGATAACTCAATAGTAACTACAAAGTACAAAGACATTGCACAAACATAAAAGACAGAGATTGGGAAATAAGAACATGAAGAACTCACCATTACTGGCTTGAGCAACTGATGGATTCTTTGCGATCAGAGCCTGGAACACGAAAAAAAGATCAATCAATAATGAATCTTTTACATAAACAGAAAATCACTTGCTAATAAATTAGAGGAGATTGAACATATTAATGTCAATAAAACAAAATACTGACTTCATAGTCTTCATATGACGTGACATGGACCTGGTTTGAATGAATTTCTAGCTTATGGTAGCTTCTCAGTTAGAATAAGTTTATGGTTCTTCACTTACAAAAAAATCTTATAATGTTATAGATGTTAGGACTGAAATTAAAAGAGAGCTTTAGAAAAAATTCAGATGCAATAGTTCATTCAACGTGGACGAGAAGCTATTTTTAAAATAACTCTGTTATTGTACGATTATTATCATATTTATTAGAGATTCAGAAAAAACTGAGACACGATAGCTCATGCAACTTAGATGAGAAACTATTTCTAAATGACTCAGTTATTGTAAATTATTATCATATTTATCATTTCAAAGGTGTTTGTTGAGAAGTTCATCCAAACTAGCTCATAGAGAAACATAGAAATGAAACAACATTCAACCATTCTTTTATTTAGATATTGACACAATCCACACCTCTTGAAGTTCCAATATAGAATCCAAAGTCTCCTTGGAAGAAGTTATCAAATCTTCATATGCGCCTCTAACTGTCTCGTCTGATTCACAAAATGATTCTTTTATTGATTCCTGCAGAAAATTAACCATGTTTGGCCATGACAATTAGATGGATAAAATAGTAAATCCCATTGAATCACAAAAGTGGGGGAAGGAAAATACCTGGGGTAGCCTATTTGAATTTGAGAATGGCTTCTGAAGTAAGAATCTAAGCTCAAGAATTTTGTACCAGAGGGCCTTCAGTCAAAACAAATTTTGATGGTATTATTATAATTAATATAAAAAGCACAAGTTCCAAGTCAAAGTTACTACTTTAAACTTCTTAACATGTGCAAATTTGCACATGATAGAAAAACCCTTATTATAAACTCAAAAGGATCTATGGCAGATATTATAAACTCGTGATAGAAACCACAAAATAATACTGAAGCAATCGTGAGAGAGCTACAAATGACAAATATCTGAGTTAATGATTAATAAACATTTTGCACCCTACTACAGTACAAAGCAAATAAGGAAACAGAAGAATAAATAAATGACAAAAACTCCAAACACAAAAGTCTACTCCATAGTGAAACAGAAAGCACACCTTCTGGCTTTTCACAGCTTGCCCTTTCAGGAGATCTTCATCCTTATGATGCTTCAAGTTCTTCAAAGTGTTTCTGAGGTCAAAAAGACAAAATTCACATATTTTAGAATCCACAGAATCTCATAGATTAAGCAAAGGAAATAATACAATAAGTTCCCTGTAACCCAATTCCTCTATAACAACAGCTAGTGAGATTATTCATGAGCCATCGGGTTATATGCAGACCAGATTTCTCACATTGACATATTGCATGGCAACCAATGTATCATTCCACAATAATGCCAAAGCAACATCATGCAGATATTATGCAATCCTTAATGTTAATAGAAGCAAGGACTCTCAGTCAAAAAGGACAGTGTTATTGATAAATGATACGAGACAAAAACAACAACAATAATAATAAACTAAATTTGTACTAATTAGATAGTCCAAGGGTATGATTTAAATTAGATTAGTGCCTAGTGGTAGCAGAAAACAAACAAATTAACCTATGTAGAGTATTTAAGTAAAAAACAAAATATTTAATGCAAATTAAACTTTTACTCAACACAGACAGAACCAGTAAAACAAGTAAAACTTAAACCAGAAACAAAGTCTTCAACTGAAACAAGTCCAAAATATGCAATAGCATAATTCTTAAACTTTGAATCTAGCAATAAAGCAAAATCAAGTAGTAGAAAGCTCCCACCATGACAAGGCAAGGAAGGGTTGGACCCATTATGGGTCTATTGTAGGGTATGAAACCCTTACACAAACATGCATGGACACCAAACAGCGACACTGATAGTGACACGTAAACACTGTTAATAATTTAAGAAAATGGAATTGATTGGATATAACCATATAAGTTGTATCAGACACCAACAAGTCTCGAACAGACACCAAACACTCCCTTAATCTAAATTGCAGGTGCTACATAGAATGTATGTAGCTCTGGCCTCTGGAGCATTGATATTTGTAAAATGGTGAAGTGCCCGTACTGAGCACGTACTTGTATTTGCAAATGCAACTATAAATCTAGCAATAGCTAGCTATGAAGCACCAACATTTCGTTTCAAAAGCAATTTTCGGTGTCTGACATGTGCCAGTGTCCGAAACCAACGCATGAGGTTGCATTCAATCACTTCCATTTTCATAAATTACGGTGTGTACATGTTAGTGTGCGATTTTGTGTCATTGTCAGTGTTTCAAAGCTAGCTAACAACAATAACAGCCAAGTCTTATCCCACTAAGTGGGGTCAACCACATGGGTTAAAACAACGCCATAATTACCTATCATATAACATATCTCTATCTATCTAACTCATTAATCTCTAAATCTTTCTTAATAGTTTTTCTAGGATCTTCCTCTGGCTCTAGTGATTTGACTACCCTCCATCTGATCTACTCTCCGTACTATAGAATCCACAAGTCTTCTATCTACATGCCCAAACGACCTAAGCTTAGTTTCCACCTATGAAGCACGGATACGCACGGACACTGACACGCCGACACCGCTAATAATTTGAGAAAATCACATAATTCAGTGTAATTATTTGTATCGAGGTCGTGTCGGTGTCAAACACGACACGTCTCCGACATCAGGACACGCCTAATCCGAAGAGTGTCCGTGCTTTATAGGTTTCCACCATCTTTTCTACTTTAGATGCTACCGAAATTCTCTCTCTCTCTCTAATGTTCTCATTTCTAATCTTATTCCGCCTAGTCTTACTACACATCCAAAGCAAGAGTCCCATATGGGTTCTTTACCAATCTTACAGCTAGCCAACAATATAAATTAAAATAACATCAACGATAAAAACAAAAGCGTATGCATAAATTACAATCTTACAGCTCCTGTTCTTGGTGATGAAGATCCCTGTACTCTTTCTCAAGTTGTTCCATTTCATCATCTTTCCATCCACTTTCCTCTTGTCCCTCATCTTCTTCTTCCTCATCACTTCCCTCATCCTCTCCATCTTCCTCCTCCTCCAACTCGCTATCATCATTTACCTACACCATCACAAAAATCAAAATTCAAAAACAAAAAAAAAAAACAACGAAATAACAAAAAAATGGAACAGTGAATGAATTGCTACCTCGTTATAGGACATATCATCATCATTATCATCGTATTCATCGAAATCACTGTCACGTTTTTGCATTTTTTTAGATTTTTTTGCAGAACTACTACCCATTTTTGTAAAACCTAAACTCAATTTTTTTTATGAATGGTAAAGAAAATTATACTGCTTCAAGGTTTATGAAAGAAAAAAAAAGCGCTTATCAAAACGGAGAGGCGTGGCTGCAACGGAAGGGAGAGGGAGGGGAGAGACAAGGGTTTTAGGAGTTTATACTGTTACTACTACTATTTTATTTTTAAATTTGTAAATTATTAAGCGTTTTTGTTGAAAATATGTTTTTTTTACAAGAGAAAATACATTGTGTTTTAACTTTTTAATTCGATTTTAACGTTGAAAATAAAAATAATTATCGTCTCGAAAAAACCATCAACTCATTCAACCCTAAATTGTGCTGATTCAAAAAAAAAAAAAATCCAACCTTAATTTGTATTGGTTTGATTCAAATTTTATTTTAAAACTCAATCGAAGCAAAACAATCCGCATGATTATTTTTTACCACAAAACTAAACCTAAACCAAATCATATCTCGAAAACTGCTAGACTCAATTCTAGTTTTTTTCTTGTCTCTAGTTTGTCATGTTTCTGAAACAGTTTTACAAATCAGACACCGTACAACTAAAGTTGTCATGTCATGTTCTTCATTTTCTAACAAATCAACACACCTTATGTCTTAAACTCATTTGATTAAAAACGATTTGTTTGGTTACTTTGCCTCTTTATTACGAACTTATAGTTTATTTTAAGGTCATGTTAACGAGTGTCTTCGGGGCACTCTTTAAGCATTCTAAATAAACAATTATTATTTAAAAAAGTTAAATATTTCGATTTCCAATGCATACACACATTTTCATAAATACTTACTATTTCTTGTCCTTAAAAAGTGCCCCGGAGGCACTCATTATCATTTCCCTTATTTTAATTAGTCTATAGGTTTTCACAAACTTATAGTGTGTCCTCGTCAGCTTAGCTCAGTTGGTAGGGACAATGCATAAAATATGCAAGGTCCGAGGTTCGAACCCCGGCCACCAACAAAAAAACAAATATATATATATATATATATATATATATATATATATATGCTAAGTCAAATATTAATTTAATATGTCATTTCAATTTATTTTTAAATAATGTCATTTCATATTTATAAGTTGGTTCAACCGCTAATTTTATCAAACGCTACAAATTCAATCAGTTAGTGTATTCACTATCAGTTATAAATTAGTTTAAGCTCTGTAAGCTATCTTGTCAGTTATTAATTATTTTTTTACCAAACAAAACCTAAAGGTAATTTTCGGTCACAATCTTACCTTTTTCATGCAAGAGGACACGTAACATCGTCTAAGACATCAACTAGCAAAGTATGACTAAGTTCAGAAGGACAATTAGTTTAAATTTTAAGGGTGACACTAGAGGTAGCATTGATCTTGGTTCGTCAATATGCATATTCAATAAAAGTCAAATGTAAATTATGAAATGAAATTGTCGAATTTGCATGATGAGAGGAGCATATGGATGAAGAGGTGAAGTTCATTGAATAATCAATCCAATTGCAATTGTAGAGCATGATACAAAAATAATACTTTTGAACTTTCACTTGTTAAACGAAGATCATTAAGAATGGCATACATCTTAGTCTTAAGCTAGAAGCAGTCTCAATAGAGCATGATTAGAAAATATTTCAAAGTTTTTGGATAAATTTGATGATGTGGATAAGAAATTGATGACTTACAGCATGAATATCGACTAAACCCAAGAAGTGGTTTTACATATTCCAATATTTTTTGTCATAGAATCTTGTATAATTTGTATGGAATGAGATGAGAGTATCCAAACTCTCAATAGTGTCCCGACAAGGCAACCACCAGGGCCGTTCCTACGAATATGGAGGCTCGGTGCTTGAATTGAAATGAGACCCATAATAAAATAAAGATGTATTTTTTTTAAAAGAACAATGTCAGTGTTGTTTTGGAAAGGGGAAAACGTTAATCTCTAATTGAACTTGTCAGCCTCATAAAATTAAACCATAAATCAGCCAATTTAGCAATTTGAAAAACTCATAAAATTAATCTCTATTTGAAGAACTCATAAAATTAATCTCTATCAATCTCTATTCCAGCATTTAGCAATTTTGACATTCAACAAAAATCAGCCAATTCCATGAAAGGAAGTAAAAGAAAAACGAAACACTGATGGTGAGATGAATGGAACGCGCGTTGGTATGTATTAGAGAAAGAGTATTTTCTTTTTTAGTGGGGGGTACTGGGCTATAAATTTTTTTTCGAGGCCCATACCCTGGGGAGGCTCGGTGCTATAGCGCTGCTTGCACCCCCTAGGATCCGGCTCTCGCAACCACTCTTCTATCGGCCACTTCTAACATTCTATTTTAATTAACAGGTGCATTGGAGTATCACAAGGTATCTCAAGGGTATTTTTATTATTGCAAAGGTATTCATGTTGTTGCGGCTCTCTCACTCCCATTGTTGTCTCTCCCTCTATGTTTATTTCTCCCTATCTCTTTCAGATCTACAATTATCGAAGTAAGAAAACGTAATTCATTACGTGAAAAAAAAAGGATGAAGACCAACGACAGCGACAATGTCATGGTTTGCGAGATCTGGACGGGATGGTGGTGATGGAGATAGCAAGGAACAATTATTTTTGAAATCAATTCATTCTTTTATTTTTTTTTAATTTTTGAAAACGAAAATCAATTAAAAAATTGCAGAGCAGAAACATCGACGGCGTACACCTCAGCACGAATGACGGTATTCAAAGGCAGCAATTTGAGTGTTGAACTTTGACCCTGTTTAGGTTTTATTGAAAAAACAAACAAACCAATGTTGTGGGAATGAAAAAAAATGATTTGATGTTTCTTTCCATTGCATGACAAAGGCATAATGGAATAGAGAGAAAGGTGTGTGTGCGACAGCAAAGGAAGAAAGGAACAATGATGTTGATGTTCATTGGGTGTTACCCCTAGATTTGTAATTACAATACCATATGGGTTTTTGCCCAGATGATTAACCATATGGTGGAAGGAAAGATGCAGTTTTTTATGTTGGAGAAACTGAAGCGGCCTTGAGAAGAAGAGAAAATAATCACATGGTTTTAATTGGTTTTAAAGTTGAAAGCATCTTAGCCTTTGGTTTTAATCTGATGGCTGATAATTGCTCCTCTTATCTCTCACTATAACAACTCCTCTCACTTCATATGTCCTATATATATATATATATATATATATATATATATATATATATATATATATCTAAACTTATCATCGCCTTTCCGTTTTGGATCCAGGTACCTCTTCTACCTAACTCTAATTGAATGACAATTAGAGGCTAAACTTTTGTTATGACTTAGTTTTAACTTAGTAAATTTAAGTACTAATACGTTGTCATGATCATAATAACTTTTATTTTAACATAAAAGAATTTTGGGACGGATCTGGTGATTCTTGTTTCAGACAAAAATCTCGTTTTTTCCCGGGGAGGGAGTTAGAGATGTTGCTTGTCTGTTGTTAACTTGAATTTTTGTCAGATTACTACGTTCGATGTCTCGTTGAGAGCGTTGCTCTTCTATCCCTGCGGGTTGATAGGTTTAGAGACTTTTATAAAAGTTTTTTAAGTCTAAACTTCTTGTTACTATGATCATGAGAAAGTTTTAATACTTTGTTCTACTTTGTTATTTAACTATGTCATAACACTGTTCGCCCTTTGTTTTCTTCATGGAAGAACCAGATCAAAATGATCTTACCACCAATCAAGAATTGGTCGAATTCCCAAACAATTTGGAAAACTTAAACAAATGGGTAATACCCTCTGTTCTTAAAAAAGAAATTTACAATTTTGGGATGTTTGACTTTAAGTCTAGAATGGCTGTTAAGACCATTGAACAAAATGTTAGAATCTCAAAAGATTCTCAAGATATATATATGTTGTGTAAAAAGGATTTAGAATCCTTTAAAGAGTATAAATATATACATGTGGGGTTAATACAAATTGCTATTAGACCTTTAACTCTGCTTGGCTTAAATACCAGTATAATGGCATACGTTAGAGATGGCAGATGCAATAATTTTAAAGAATCTTTAGCTGCTGTTATTGAGTCCAGTTTATGTCATGGACCAGTCTATTTTGATATAGCACCTAATTTGAGTTTATCTTTGTCTGATAAACATTTATTTGAAGCTTTACAAATGAATATTCATACTAATGGTTATGATTTTAAAGCTGGAAGTCAAATTATGACTGTTTGTTATAGGATATATTTTAAGGTGTTAAATACCCTTAATCCTAAAGCTAGACAAATAAGTCATCCTGGAACCACTACTTTGGTTAATACTAATTTATTGACCTCTAAGGTTGCTACCAATAGACTTATAAGATGGGAAGAATTAGATTTCCCCGATAATTGGAATCTTCCTCGTATCGTTAACCCTGAACCTATCATGAATAGAAATGTTGAACAAATTGTTCAAACTACGGATGGAGATGTTGAAATTCGTTTTAGTCCTCAGAGAATTTGCAGAATACCGAGAAGTATATCTTCTAGATATTCTTCCAACAATTTTTATTCTGTGCCTAGTAATATTTCTAGGAAATCTTTTTCAGAAGCTTCGACATCTAAAACTAAAGATGAATCTGAAACTGTTGAACACGTAATTATGAGTGACAACAAAATTCCTTATGGAGTTTATGAGACTAATAACAGTCAAAAGGAAGGTAAAACCTCCCCAACCCAATCAGATTTTTAATGGATCTTACGCCTAATAGTCTGTGGAGAAAATTCATAAATGATGAATTTATGATGGAAAAATATTCCGATTTCAGAAAATGGTTTTTCAAGAAATTCCCAGATTGGGAAAGAGAAAAAATTAAAGATGATTATTATGAACATCTCAGGATAACTCAAGAGTTCATTAGATTTGTTGAATGGTTTATAACCTATTTTCTTACTCAAAATGAAAAAGAAATTTTGACTCTAAAATCTAGGTCTTGGTATATTATTGGGCAAAATGAGCCTATTCAATCGCCTTTCCCTCCTGAAAAAAGTTTGACTTTGGGAACTGACGTTGAAGCTGTTGCGTATTCACACACTAATTTAGGACCTAAAATAGGTAATACCTTAAATAGCCTTAATGAGTTAAACTCTATAATCAAAGCGCAAAATTTTTCTAATGCTTATTTGACTCGAATCGGAGATCAACTGTTGTCTTTAGATAAAGATATCGCGTTTTTAAAATTTTTAGTTGAAAAGAACATCGACAATCAAAAGATTATAATTGACCATTTTGAAAAAAAGGATATTCCTTCAACTTCAACTTCAAAAGGGTTTTATGACCAAATTAGTGAAACTCCTATAATTCAGCCTCCCACTAAAATTGAGAATTTCAAAATTGATGATAATTCGAATGAATTTATGAATACCTTGTAAGAAAAACTTAAGAAATTAAATCTTAATGTTATTTCTAAAGATGAAGATTCAGAAAATGAATCAAAAAATTCTAATAAGGATTTTGAAAATATTGATGAATTGGCTACTATGTTCAATGATTTTAGTCTTAATGAAAAGGCTGATATTAATACCGTTTATACTAAACGCGGAGTTGATAAAATTTATTACGATAGACCTTCTCCTCAAGATTTGCTTTTCGAAGAAAATGAGGACATTGTTCAAAACTCGTACTCGGGTAGATCCATTTATGAATGGAATATTGACGGTCTAAATGATAGACAAATTGTCACAGTCATTCAAAAAATGCTTATGTATTCTACCATTTGTAAACATCAAGGAAATTCTGATAGAAATATTGCTAGTTTCATAACCGTTGGTTTTGTCGGTCAACTTAGAGGTTGGTGGGATTGGTATCTCACAGCTGCTCAAAGAGAAGAAATTCTTTCTCATAAAAAGACCATTAAAAATGAAGCCACAGGATCTGTGACTAATACTAATGAAGAAGACGCTGTTTATACCCTAAGTCTTTCTATCATAAATAATTTTGTTGGTACTAGAATACCTGTTGGAGAACGTATTTGCACTCTTTTACAAAATTTACGTTGTCCTTCTTTGACACATTTTAGATGGTACAAAGATACCTTTCTATCAAGACTTTTTATGATTGAAAATCCTAATGACAGTCACTGGAAAGCTAAATTTGTTGATGGCTTACCTCATCTTTTTGCCGAAAAAATTAGGCAATCGTTAAGAAATAAGAATGATGGGATAAATATTAATTACCCGGAATTAACTTATGGTCAAATTACGAATACTTGTATTCAAGAAGGCCTTTCTTTGTGCAATGACATAAAATTAAAAAATCAGCTTAAAAAGCAGAGATTAACTGAGAAACACCAATTAGGTGAGTTTTGTGAGCAGTTTGCCTTCGACTTAGGTAAACCTACTGTTGAAAGAAAGAATAAGAAGAAAATTATTTCTTCTAATGATACTTCTCAAACTAAGAGAAAGAAACATCATAAGTCTTCTAATAAGAAGAAACATAGAGAAAATTTCTCTAAAAAATCTAGGGAAAATTTTCCTAGTTCTAAAAACAAAAGGAAAGCTGATAAGTTTTCAAAAAATATTACTTGCCATAAATGCGGCAAAACTGGTCATTATGCCACTCAATGCTGGACGAAAAAACAGCTTAATGACATAGAAGATGATAATCTTAGATCTCAACTTGAGAAAGTTTTATTTAAATATTCTGATAATGAATCAGAAGATAATAATGATGTTATAGATCAAATTGATGATTCTTCAAGTGATAACAAGTCTAATAAAAGTTCAGACTCTGATTGTCTTTGTAATGAAGAGATAGACTATTGGAAACAAATAGTCGAAATGAATGGTTTAAATGTTCTAACTGCAGAACATGATGAAGCTTTAAAAGCTATTGATAACATTTCAGATAATAATCTGAAAAGAAAAATGTTAGAATTTCTTATTAAAGATGGCTCTAATAAGGATAAAGGTCCTCAAATTATTGAGACACCTTATAGGATCAGTGAAGTCTTATCTAGATTTCGTGAAACTAATATTAAAGAAACACCTGTTTCTACTGATGATTTAAGGAGAGAAATTAATCTCTTAAAAGGAGAAATATCTCAAATAAAGAGAGATAATAATATATTATCTCAGCGGGTTTCTAAATTAGAAAATTTAAAGATTGAAGAAATTATTCAGGACATTCCTAAAATTGAGGATTCTAAACCTTCTACTTCCGAAGAAAAATCGGAAAATACCTTTTTAACTACTCTTCAAAGAGTTACTTCGCAAAAATGGTTTGTAAAAATTACTTTAGTCATTAATAAAGAATATATTCTTAAAAATGAAATAGCCTTGGTTGATAGTGGTGCAGATTTAAACTGCATTCAGGAAGGAATCATTCCTACAAAATATTTTTCTAAAACTACTCAATCTCTAACCCAAGCTGGAGGAGATAAGCTTCAAGTTAATTACAAACTTTCTAATGCTTATATTTGCAACCAAAATATTTGTCTACCAACTAATTTTATTTTGGTAAAAAATTTAACTCATAGAGTTATTTTAGGAACTCCGTTTTTGCATAATATTATGCCCATCAAAAATATTGATCAAAAGGGAATTACTACTTTGATTGACAATCAAGAAATTACTTTTGAATTTATCACTAATCCTCATACTAGGATGCTTAATGAAGTTAAGGATATTCTTAACAAAAAAGAAAAACAAATATGTTTTCTTAAAGAAGAAATTAGTCTTCGTAATATTGATAGTCAACTTAAGAGAGCTGAGATACAAAGACAGATTAAGTCTTTAGAGCTTCAATTCAATAATGAAGTTTGTAATGATTTTCCTAATGCTTTTTGGGATAGAAAGAAACATATTGTTTCTCTACCCTATATTGATGACTTTAATGAAAGTCAAATTCCTACTAAGGCTAGACCTGCTCAAATGAATGATGCTTATCAAGATTTATGTAGAAAAGAGATTCAATCTCTTCTAGACAAAGGATTAATTAGAAAATCTAAATCTCCTTGGAGTTGTATTGCGTTTTATGTTGATAACGCAGCTGAAAAGGAACGTGGTGTTCCTAGACTTGTTATTAATTATAAACCTCTTAATAAGGTTTTAAAATGGGTTAGGTATCCTATTCCTAACAAGAAAGATTTGCTTGATAGATTAGCAACTGCTGCTATATTTTCAAAATTTGATATGAAATCTGGTTATTGGCAGATCCAAATTAAGGAATCTGATAGATATAAAACTGCTTTTACTGTTCCGTTTGGACAGTTTGAATGGCTTGTGATGGCTTTTGGATTAAAAAATGCGCCATCAGAATTTCAAAAAATTATGAATGATATTTTTGAGAAATACTCAAATTTTATTATTGTTTACATTGATGATGTTTTAGTCTTTTCAAAAACTATAGATCAACATGTTAAACATTTAAAAATCTTTAAAGACGTTAAAAGAAGTGGGCTTGTTGTCTCTGCGCCCAAGATGAAACTTTTCCAGACCAAAATTAGATTTCTGGGTCATACCATTGATAAGGGAACTATTATTCCTATTAATAGAAGTATTGAATTTGCTTCTAAATTTCCAGATATTATTCTGGATAAAACTCAATTACAAAGATTTTTAGGTAGTCTTAATTATGTGTCTGACTACTATGAGTATTTATCTAAAGATACAGCTATTTTGTACAATAGGTTAAAATCCAAACCTAAGCCCTGGACGGAGGAACATACTCATGCTGTTCGTAGGATTAAGAGGAAAGTCAAAAATTTGCCTTGCCTTTCTCTAGCCAATCCTAATTATTTCAAAATTGTTGAAACTGATGCTTCCAATTTGGGTTATGGGGGAATCCTTAAGCAGGTTAACCCTACTTCTAATAAAGAAGTATTAGTTAGATCTACTTCTAATAAAGAAGTATTAGTTAGATTTACGTCAGGAAAATGGAATCCTACCCAATCCAAGTATGCTACGGTTAAGAAAGAAATGCTTTCCATCATAAAATGTATCTCTAAATTTCAGAGTGATTTACTTAATCAAAAGTTTTTGCT
The DNA here is from genome assembly GCF_051527215.1 of Medicago sativa. Classification (NCBI taxonomy): domain Eukaryota; kingdom Viridiplantae; phylum Streptophyta; class Magnoliopsida; order Fabales; family Fabaceae; genus Medicago; species Medicago sativa. The sequence goes on along the minus strand of NC_140755.1, from coordinate 7,337,195 downwards.
TAGGATTGATTGTAGTTCGGCAAAACCTATTATTGAAAAAGATGTTAAAAATCTTGTAGCAAAGCAAATCTTTGCTAATTGGCAAGCTCAATTATCTGCCTTTGAATTTGATATTCAATATATTAAAGGAGAAAATAACTCTCTTGCTGACTTCTTAACTCGTGAATTTTTGCAGGGATATGACAACCCCTTATAGGGGAAGAGGAGGTCGTGGCCAACATGGTCGTGGCTATCAAGGGAACAATAATATGTTGCCCCAAGCCCAAACTGACCCTAATATTCCAGTCATTGGTAACTGGTCTATGGTGCAGTACAACAGAGGAAGACCTAATACTTCCAACATAAAGAAGGAAAAAGAAAAAGCATCTTCTTCGACCTCAGTCAAAAGTAAGAATATTTCTTACAAGCAAATAACTCTGGAAGAATCTTCCCAAGAGTATTTAGAAAACCCTATTAATGAAACCATCATGTATATTGATGATGAAGATCTTTCACTAAATAATAGTGATGGTTGGACTATTAAAGACAGGTATTTGGATACTAGATGTTACCCAGGTATGGCTGGGAAATCTAGACCTCATCTTGAGATGCTTTTGATCGGATCAGGATCAGTTACCATTACTCATAATCACCATAATGGTAATACGAAAGACTTTATAAGTTTTTCTAAATGTCACATTAACAAGATTTTACTTCCTAAAGACTGGGGAATAAACCCCAATAATGAAAAGGCTATTATAGATAGTCAAAACAATCCTATTAATTTCAACTATTGGGATTATGTTAACGCTTTTACCCAAATGTTTTATTACCAGAACCCTAAGAACAAGCATTCTTGGTTCTTTTCTATTAACCCAGAAATTGTGGAAAAATCTATCCCTAACTGGTTCTTTTCTTGGTGGCAAAAATTTGGCCCATCTTTAGAAATTCTTCCTGAAGAAATACAAAACTTGTATACCTCTTGGTGTAATACTAGCCCTTTAATTGAAAAGGTTGCATCTAGTAAACTTATTACAGGACAATGTCCTTGTCTGTTTTTCTGTAAATTTCAAATTCCATGGATTTGGAGATGGAATATCACTATCTCTAAAGACCGGTTTAATGTTCCCATTCTCCAAAGAAATTTCTTTTACAAATTTTGGACTAATATGAGTTCGGACGACCTTAAAATTTTGGTTGATAAAATAAAGACTTCTATTTCTTCAGATAAAGTCAAGAGTGTTAAAAATTCTAACACTCAAAACTTCTCTATGAACGAAGTAAAAACTTATTTTCAGAGGAAATATCCTCAAGAAACTAATGATCAAATTAAGGTCAGAGTTCTTGATTTCATGAAAGATCAGTTTTTCTGCTCTTTCCCAGAAGATAATATGTCAGTCTCATCAAAAGGATCCAAAGAAGTTGATGAAGACGAAGATGTTCTTCCTGGTGAATCCCAACCAGACCCCACAATGGAAGATATTTGGGACTCTATGATTGAAATTGTCGCTAGCAAAGCCAAATAATTTCCCTCAGCAATTAACTCAAAGAATCTTTTGACGGACAAATGGTCCTTTTCAGCTTTTGCTTTAGTCGTAATCAGCTTTAGCTTTAGCTTTTTCTTTTTCTTTTTGACAACTTTGTTAAAAGTTGTTTGTAATTTTGTGATTATTGTTAAAGTGGCGATGGGGCCCAATGAGCACCCGGCTTCGGCAATAATGTTGTTTTGTCGTTTTTAACCGGCCACCGAATGTTTAGGTTGCCTTTTACCGGTTCAAATAGTGAACCTTTTTTCCTTTATAAGGATCACTTGTTGTTTGGTTGAGGCACGCTTTGCTTCCGCATCTTGTAACCTTTTTCAGTTTAATACATAAATTTTGTGAATCTTTGTCTTTAGTTAGAATTTTCTTAAGATCTTCATCCAAACTACTCAATCTCTAACCCAAGCTGGAGGAGATAAGCTTCAAGTTAATTTTCATAAAAAAACTATGTAATCATTATATCATTATTTTATCATAAGTAACATCTTATATTTGCAAGACAAAATTTCTATTTATAGATTCCTTAACTATTGTCTTAAGGACACAGGTTAACAAAATTTATATTTTAAATAGGTTATCGGGTATTGTCTAGTAGATAGAAAATGTCAGTGGAATAGGAGAACTTATTAAAGTGGTCACTGAGTTCAAGCTTTCCGGCCATATGAGATTAATCATCAATAAAGAGAAATCCTTCACCTTAATAACATGATTAAAGTGGTCACTTGCAATTTTTTGATTAAGTTTAGATGATTACAAGGAAGAGAACCAATTGTAATTTTGATGTGAAGGATTGGAAATAGAATTTTAGATCCCTGTCATTGTTTAATTTTTTTTTCTTTCTAATATTCGTTTGTTTCAACTAAATGATTTCATGTCATCGCCTACTTCTTTATTATTTGAACTTAAATAGTGTAATGACTGCTATAATTATGTTGAAGAATGTATATCACTCCTTCTTTATTATTTTTCATTTGATTTTATTAAAATTGCTACTTTATAATACCCAATTTATCATTCCCTTGATTTGCGATTACCAACCTAAAATCAATTCTTATTTGGTGAACTGCAACAGCAAATGATTCCCTTAACACAAACTCCGGAACCCTTGGTCAAAATCAATTCATTCTTTTATTTTTATTTTTGAAAACGAAAATCAATTAAAAAATTGCAGAGCAGAAATATCGACGGCGTACACCTCAGCACGAGCGACGGTATTCAAAGGCAGCAATTTGAGTGCTGAACTCGGACCCTGTTTAGGTTTTATTGAAAAAACAAACAAACCTATGTTCTGGGAATGAAAAAAAATGATCTGATGTTTCTTTCCATTGCATGACAAAGGCATAATGGAATAGAGAGAAAGGTGTGTGTGCGACAACAAAGGAAGAAAGGAACAATGATGTTGATGTTGATTGGGTTTTACCCCTAGATTTGTAATTACAATACCATATGGGTTTTTGCCCAGATGATTAACCATATGGTGGAAGGAAAGATGCAGTTTTTTATGTTGGAGAAACTGAAGCGGCTTTGAGAAGAAGAGAAAATAATCACATGGTTTTAATTGGTTTTAAAGCTGAAAGCATCTTAGCCGTTGGTTTTAATCTGATGGTTGATAATTGCTCCTCTCATCTCTTACTATAATAACTCCTCTCACTTGATATGTCCTCTCTCTCTATATATTGAGGATATTGTTTCAATTAAAAAACAAATGGCATTTACACTAAAAAAATTAAATTAACCTTTAAAATTGCATTTACTCAATAATTTTACTAATCCAAACACACTCTAATTGATTTTTTACATATAAAAAACATACTCTAATTTATTTGTTTGATTCCTACGTATTTAAATTTGCATTTTAAGCTCTATACCAGTTTGTACCACACGTTCGTTACAACAATGTCAAGTTGCAACTGTAATGCTCAATTATATAACATTAACTCTTTTTTTTTTTTTGTAAAGAATAGCATTAACTTGGTACTACGCACAGACGATGGAAGGTCGGAAAAAAAAAAAAAAAAAGAGAAACCAATGAAATTGAACCCAGATATTTCCTCTCAAAAGAAAAAAAAAAATATTTAAAGAGAATGCTAACCAGTGCCCAAGGACAATTGTTAAACATATAAAACAAGTAAATTTTCATAAAAAAATTATGTAATCATTATATCATTATTTTACCAAAAGTAAACATCTTATATTTATAAGACAAAATTTCTGTCCTCGTGAGCTTAGCTCAGCTAGTTGGGACAATGCATAAAATATGCAAAGGTTCGGAGTTCAAACCCCGACCACTACCAAAAAAAATAAGACAAAATTTCTATTTATATATTCCTTAACTATTGTCCTAAGGACACTTGTTAACGAGATTTATATTTTAAATAGGTTATCGGGTATTGTCTAGTAGATAGAAAATGTCAGTGGAATAGGAGAACTTATTAAAGTGGTCACTGAGTTCAAGCTTTCCATACGAGATTAATCATCAATAAAGAGAAATCCTTCACCTTAATAACATGATTAAAATACGATAAATGCTTAGATATTTTGAAGATTGGTTTGTACCACGCAGATAAGATTTATTCAAAAGTTAAATTTATTTTAAAATAAACTAATATATAAATATGACATAACATTTGATTATTTTGTAAGTAGTATCATGTAGATAAGATTCATTTAAAAGTTAAATTTATTTTAAAATAAACTAATATATAAATATAAAATGACATTTAATGATTTAATAAGTAATACATGTTCAGTCTCATAAGTCCTAACTCAACTAGCAAAAATGCCGAAACTGTTGGGTCGAACGTCATGATCGAGGTTCGAACCCCGGTTCCCCCACTTTGTGTGTGTAAGTTTACGATGATTTTGTCATCTCTTCTATCTAACAAAAAAAAAAAAGTAATACATGTTCAATTAAATTCTAGAGTATTTACCATAAAATAATAGGCAAATTATATGCTACACCCAAAATAAATACTTGCAAGTCAACCTTAAAGAAGTAACCAACGTGTCGTTGGGGCATTGGACCATTGTACTCATGTATACCGAGATTTTCGCTAGGAGAAAAATTTCCTTTTCAACTTAATTTTGATTTATTTTGGTACAATTGAATTTTGAATTCTATAAATAGCCATATTTATATTACTTTTCTTCATATCATTGTTTCACCCAAAACCATTTCTCTTCAATATCTACCTACCAAACAAAAATGAAGTATCTTATTGCTCTTTGTATCACGATCTTGTGGGCATGTGTATACCCTTTATGGCTGACTCGAACATTGTCTGAACCATCTATTGTTGAAGCACATCAACAATGGATGATGAAATATGGACGTACATACACAAATAGTTCTGAGATGGATAATCGCTTTAAGATATTCAAGGAGAATTTGGAGTATATAGAGAAGTTCAACAATGTCAATAACAAGAGTTACAAACTTGCCCTAAACCTATATTCTGATCAAACTAGTGAAGAGTTTATTGTTGGAATATTTTGTTATTTAATAATATTCCAATATCATTATGTGGGCAAATATCGTAATAATAATTATATTAGCTATTTATCAATTGTGAGCCTTAATTGATTAGTGATCAAATTAAGTAATAAGGCTATTAGATTTCTAATTAGATAATTAATTAAATATTTAATTAGTTGATATGGACTCAATGAGTGGATGTCCGGATGGCCCATTAACGGAATAATGGGAAACCCTAATGGCCATCCAATATAAAAGAGGCTATGGTCCCCAATATACCGTACACGGCAAACTCTCTCTTCTCCCCATCTGAAGAGAACTTGAGGCATAAAGGTACCGGTTGAGGAAGAACCAAATTAGCCGTCGCTAACGTTCTTGTTTGTTTCAGATCACCTCTCTCTATGTTTACCGTTGTTGTTAGTTGCTGTTGAAAGGGCTGCCATGAAAGCTTTATCCAGGTATTCCTAGTACCCTAATTCTTGATATCCTTGATAAATCAAACATGTCGTAGATCCGATCATAATCATGTTCAATGTTTTGTTTGCTTCCGCTATTGATTCATAATTGTTGAACATGTTTTATGAAATCTGTTTTTATTAAGACCTAAATTTCCAACAAGTGGTATCAGAGCAGGTCTTCATGTTTGATTTATTGAGATTGATTGTCAAATACTTTGGATTTATTCATGTTTGAGTTTTAGGTTTTCACTCGCATGAACTCTATTGTTGAATCCGGGGATTTCGATAATTTTTTACCGATTCGTTATGCACTCTTAATTATTGAATTTGGGATGCCCTTCGTGGAATCATTGTTAATTCTTTGTTTTCGAAAGAAAAAAAAAAAAAAAAAATCTGATTCGTTGAATCATTGTGAATTTTTGTTTTTTGTTCTTTTTTGTTTTCGGCAATGTTAATCCAATTTGTCATGATATTTGACACTGATGGTACTCAACCACTCTTGCGATTCATATGTTTGTTACATTAATCGATTTTCTTTTGGTTGTTTATCATTACTATTAATTCTTAATTTGTTTAAAATGTGGCATGTACTGCTTCGGTTGTTTATCATTACTATTGATTCTTGATTTGTTTAAAATGTGGCATAAATGTGGCATGTACTGCTTCGTTCCATGATCAACATCTATCATAATCATAATTTGTCTAACTTTTTTGAATGGCACATGTTTGAATTTGGTTCTCGTTTATGAACACCATCATTTTAATTTGGAATATTCGTTAATGTTCGGAAATAATCAATTGAATTCTGGTTCAATTCTTATTTTATTTTGGCCTTTTTTTTTTTTGTATCATGGTTGAATTTGGATCAGCAAAAATATTTTTTTTGTTGCCGTAAAATATTTTAATGCCAATTTTGTGCATAAGTGTCTTGCTTTAGTAAATTTGAGACACTTTTAATTTCTAATTTTTTGAGTTGTCTTTTGTGATTTGTTTCGAAAGAAATTAAATTAGTTATAATATATATTTCACTAACTATATTTTGATATCACATTGATAATTAATATTGTCATTTGAGAATTATAATATAAGGATAAACTTAGTTTTATAAGGATTATAATTCTCGTAATTATTATATTTGTGATAATAAGGTTCATATTTGGAAATATATATTTATATCGATTATGTTTTATACATTTGGGTGACAACTGATTTCATTTTTTTTTATTTTATTTTATTAGAAAATGAATTTTGATACACATAGATCTTGTACTTAAATGTTTATTTTGGGAAATAAGGTAAATTAAGTTTTGTTATATATATTTGGTTGTTATATATACTTGTGGTATATCGGTTGCTTAACACATCTCAAAATATTTTGAACCAAAATGAGTAGTACAACATATTTCAAAATAAGTTTTTGATTCTTTAAATTTTGAAAATATTGATTCTAGTTTTGTTTGTTTATTTATAAACATATAAAGTTTGTTTCCTTATTTAGGAAATAATTCAGTCTAGAGTTATTCATTATTGAGTCTAGAGTTATTCATTTTATTTAAAGAATCATTTGGTATATGTGAATCAATTATGGCATGAATATTTTTAGCATGATTCAATTTTCTTCTGATTTAAAATTGAATATTTGGTTTTGAGCATGATTGTGATGTCTGAGTTTATTGTTATTAAGTTTCTACAATGACATTATTATTATTTTTCCTCCAATCATGCATTTTGGATATATTTCATGCTATTTATGTTGTTGCTTTAATGTGATACCTGTAAATGTATTGTCATACACACGTTGATGTGATTTGTGACTTGCATCTTCTTTCAAATTCATGAGTTCGTCTTCACACTTAAATATTGTCATACACACATTGGTGTGATTTGTGACTTGCATCTTCTTTCAAATTTGTGAGTTTGTCTTCACACTTAAGGGTTGTCAAGTGACCTTATGATTACTTAGCGACATAATGAACTAATTCGGCCTACATTAAGTCGGTAGTGCCTTGTAAATTTAAGACATTTCCCATTTGGCTTGTAAAATTAAGACCATTCCCACTTAAATTCATTTATTGAATTGTCTAGTAATTTTGGTTGAGTTGGTTGAAACAACAAGTTGCAAAAGTAACCTCTGTTGCGTAGATTTGATTCAGTTAGAATTACAAAAGATGTAGTATGTAATTGTTCATGCGAGCTGTTTTAGTCGGCCAAAAGGAAGGCGCAGTTTGGCCGGATAATTACATACCTGCGATGGTAAATATGCGGTAATTATTAAGTTTTTCCATGTAGATAATGAGGATGTCAAAAGACACCCATTATCTGACCGGACCTCTTAAGTTTTATCCATGTGGATAATGAGGATGTCAAAAGGCACCCATTATCTGACATGACTTATTACCATATTTGATCATTGCATTGAGATTTACCATTTGCAGTTAATTCTTAGCAGTCAAAAGATTGTGTTTTAATGGTGCTTTGGTATCTTGTTTTTTGGTCTTTTAATTTACAACTTGTGATGATAAATATGTGGTAATTCTTAAATTTTTCATGTGGGTAATGAGGATGTCAAAAGACACCCATTATCTGACAAGACTCTTAAGTTTTTTCATGTGGGTAATGAGGATGTCAAAAGGCACCCATTATCTGACAGAACTTATTACCAATATTTGATCATTACATTGAGAGTACCGCTTGCAATTAATTCTTAGCAATCAAAAGATTGTGTTTTAATGGTGCGCTTGGTATCTTGTTTTTTGTCTTTTAATTTACAAATAAAGATCAATTGTGCATGTCTTACAATTAATTAATTTTGACATGTCTACTAATGTTGTGTGAATGTAAAGTCATTCAAGTATTTAAGAGTTTACATCTACACTTGTGATGGTAAACACAAGACAATTATAAGAATTTATTCTGTCATAGTAAATTGTCATTGTTTGATCATTGTTATAGAATACCACTAGCAATTGATATTATTGTTTAAAGACTTGATATTGATGATGCACTAGGTATTTTAGTGAGTGCTTTTACTACTCTTGTTCTCTCTAAACTAATATAGTGTATGTATCTGCTAATTTGAGTTAAATTCCTTAACTCTTAAAATTCTAATTTAGGATTTAAAGAAGAACATTAACATTGTTCTTGGATCTAGACCTTAAATAAGGTTGGTGAAACTCACATTCTCTCACAAATTCAGCAACTAATGTGAGAATTAAGTTTGACAAGTGCGTATACACCAAATCTCATAGGTCACGTGAGATCATAAAGTTAAAATATCATATGTATTAGAGGTGTTATTTAAGATGACAAATTTGTTGTCATATTTTCTTTGCTTAAAGTGCTTTTAAAGCAATATAGAGAAAGACAAGCTCTCATTGGAGAGTGGGTATTTCACTAAGGTTATTAGGCAAATAATATGTTAGGAGCACATTATGTAAACATTTAATCTTGCTAAGACACTATAATTTCGACTATCATATGACTTGTTCGAAAATTCAGTATTTAGTATTCTCTTTGCACAATTAAGTTTATAACTGTTCCAGTTAGAAATGATCATTTAAATGATCAATTCATAAAGTGTGCAAATAAGGAAAAGTTGAAGCAAGAGAAAATAAAATAGTGCTCATTCGGAAAATACCTCAAAAGACAATGGCAAATAAAGGAAAGTAGTCTTGACTAACTTATGTCCAATGATGTTGAAAGATATATCAATTTAGAATGGACAAAGTTGATAAAGATTGCTTTATCCATTTTTTGAAATATTTTTGGATTGTCATTAATGGATTATTTTTTGTATTTAAAAGACAATTTAGTGAATCATTACTTGGATTGATTTTTGTCTTAATTTCTCTTTGCATAAATCAATATTTTTTGAGTTTTATTTTCAAACGATGATTCAATGTGTCTTTTAAGTTCAACTATTAGAGTCAATTTAGTTATGACTTGTGACATTCTATATTGTTTAACGGTTTGAATATTATAAGTTTTTCGTCCCACAAATTAAGGAAATTTTGAGACACAAATTGTTAAGTTTTCTTGAGGATATTGAGTTTGGGGGAGAGATATGGTATTAGAACAAAATTGAATGAGGAAGAATTAGTTTTAAACTAATTCATATAGTTACTATTATAGTATTTTTGGATCCTCATGAGGACATTATTGTTCTTTCTCTCAATCAAGTTAAGAAATTATTTCCTGTAGATCAAACTCAACACCCTCAAGAACTAGGGCTTCTAGTATCATTAAGAATTGACTGAAAAGAGAAATTCTATTTAGTTTAATTGAAAGACTCTATTAGGACAGTCATGATACTAGTTTGCTTATTATAATTTTGGAGCTGCATAAGATGGATTTCAATTGGTGACATTAATGATACAATATGGTGCAACTGAATAATACTTTTGTGTCAATAGATACAAAGTAGATGGTTTGCAAAGTCATGAAATCCACTTTATGAGTTAAGAAATTTGTCTCTTTAGTGTTGCCACAAATTCTTATAAAGCAATTGTCTCATTTGGTTTTGAGATAATATTATGGAGAATTGTGGATTTAGCAAGTTCAGTGGGAGTAAGTTTATATTCCTAGTTTAATATGTCAATTTTATTTTATTTAGTCAGCGATGATATATGTTTGTTATGTGAAACCAAGGAAATCTCTAACAAAAGTTAGTGATGAAAGATCCTGGGGACACCTCTTTTGTATTAGGCATTTCAATACTTAGAGATTCTTCTCAAGGTATTATTCGGATATCACAAAAGAGTTATATCAATAAAGTTGAAAGTGAAATGACATAATTTTTGGATGATCTCAATCACCGAGAGAGACTTTTCAGTCTCAAATATTGCCCATTAGAAAATTTATAAATTCAGAAAATTAAGTATTTTCCTACGCTTTGTCTATAGGATTTTTATGTATGATCTTATTTATATGCATTTGGAAATAGCATATATAATCAGATTGTTTGGCAGATACTTGAGCAATTCAAAGTTTGAATTGTTGAAAAGCAACCATAAGGATTATTAAAGAGAACAAGAGAGCTTATGCTCACGTAAGAGATCTGACAATTTGGAGATCATTTATGTGTCAGACTCTGGCTTTTTGGATGTAAGTAGATAATACACATCCTAACTCAATAAATGACTGTAAGTATTTATGTCACTTGGTTGCATATAGTAAAAGGTAATGAAAGACCACTCAAGATATATAGCGACATAATTCAGTCGTATAGTTATTTAACAACAAAATTTATAAGATTCATTACCTTATAAATTATTTTTGTTAAATGATAGAACATGTAGAGACAAACTTTATGCTATCTATACTACTAATCAAAGACATGACACATAAGGTCTTCCATATGGTTGTTGTCATTAAGGATGTCTTGGATTAGTGGGAGTCTCTTTTATCTTATGTTCTATACTTTAGTTTTGGTATCGATACAGACTTTATGTTATGATTTTCTGCAGAAATAAATTTTATGAGGTTATTATTGTTATAACCATTTTTGTATCATTTGTGCAAATATTGAATTTGCAAACTTCATTTTGATCTCACTGAAGTTTTTAGTTGGATCAGTTGGAAATAGACATGATTTAGAGATCACATTGCATGAAATTTCCATGCCACTCATCCATATCGATCTATGTCATCAAGTGCATTGATATGGTGGTCGTCGGGGTTCCGTCACGTTATACGTCAGTGACGACAGCCGCGGTGGTCCCATTATTAATGTATGAGGTGGACCAGATTGTAAGGTTGAAATCTAAAGATAAATAGCATTCAGTTGCGCGCCTAAAGAATTCTGATATAATTATTAAGATATGTAGCCCAAGTGGGAGATTGTTGGAATATTTTGTTATTTAATAATATTCCAATATCATTATGTGGGCAAATATCGTAATAATAATTATATTAGCTATTTATCAATTGTGAGCCTTAATTGATTAGTGATCAAATTAAGTAATAAGGCTATTAGATTTCTAATTAGATAATTAATTAAATATTTAATTAGTTGATATGGACTCAATGAGTGGATGTCCGGATGGCCCATTAACGGAATAATGGGAAACCCTAATGGCCATCCAATATAAAAGAGGCTATGGTCCCCAATATACCGTACACGGCAAACTCTCTCTTCTCCCCATCTGAAGAGAACTTGAGGCATAAAGGTACCGGTTGAGGAAGAACCAAATTAGCCGTCGCTAACGTTCTTGTTTGTTTCAGATCACCTCTCTCTATGTTTACCGTTGTTGTTAGTTGCTGTTGAAAGGGCTGCCATGAAAGCTTTATCCAGGTATTCCTAGTACCCTAATTCTTGATATCCTTGATAAATCAAACATGTCGTAGATCCGATCATAATCATGTTCAATGTTTTGTTTGCTTCCGCTATTGATTCATAATTGTTGAACATGTTTTATGAAATCTGTTTTTATTAAGACCTAAATTTCCAACATTTATTGCTTCATACACTGGACTCAAAGTTCCTAACCAACTTTCTTCCTCCAAAATGAGGTCAACTATGATGCCCTTCAACCAAAATGATGTTGTTCCAACAAATTTTGATTGGAGAGAGCAAGGAGCTGTCACCGATGTTAAGAACCAAGGCAATTGTGGTAACTATTATTATAACCCTCTACTTAACTTTTTTCTCTTAGCAATTTTTTTAATTAGTAATTTGGACAATGAATTTTGAAACATAAAAACAAATCGTCCATGTTAAGATCATCTCCAATTATACCACTAAGTTTTGGACAATGAATTGATGAGAGTTTGTCAAAATCACTATAGATTTTAATAAAAATTATGCTTTGAAATTTTAACAAAATCAAGATGTTGATCAACGTAATTTTGTCAACTTAGTATTTGGACCAAGATCAAAAACTTTTTTGTTTATCTTAAATAATCATTACTTACATTCAAGTATTATAACTACATTCAACTTTATAAAAAGTCAGAAAAACTTATTTTTAGCTTAGTCAGACGAGTTTTTATGTATAGACAACTAAACACTTGAACTCAAGTGGTTAATAACATTAAGTTAAGGTCGAATTATTCAGAAATTCGAGTTTAAATATTAGCCAAATTTTGAATTAGCATGGCCCATTTTTCCTCAAAATAGGGTGGATAAGACAAACAAAAAAGAGTAGGGTAATCCATTTGGGGCTGGCTTAGTGGTTGGCTTGGGATCTTGGAGTTTGCTCCTCCAAAGGTCTCAAGTTCGATTCCCTCTGGTGCCAATTTTGGTGGGCTAAGTCCATACAGAACTTGCTCTGGCTTTAAATGGGGCCCTCGCAAATGGGCGGTGGGATTAGTCCCCTCAGATTAGTCGATTCTTGGATTGGATACCGAGTTTTCAAAAAAAAAAAAAAGAGTAGGGTAATCATTTTATAAAAAGTGACTTCTCTATTGTAGCAGAATTTAATTTGAGAATAATATCCAATGACATAATTTAACCAATACATGTTGTAGGATGTTGTTGGGCATTTTCAGCTGTGGCTGTCGTAGAAGGTATTGTGAAAATAAAAAATGGTAATTTGATCTCATTGTCTGAACAACAATTGATCGATTGCGATGAGAAGAGCCATGGGTGTAACAGTGGTTATATTCAAACTGCTTTCGAATCTATAATACAATCTCAAGGTATTGTTAGAGAAGATGATTATCCATACCAAGGAAATGTTCAAACCTGCCAATTACAAGGTCAGATATCAGTCGCGGCTCAAATAACTAGTTTTGCGGATGTAACTGCCATTGATGAACAACAATTATTACAGGTTGTGGCACAACAACCAGTATCGGCTAGCATCGCCGTCGCTCCTGAATTTCATCAATACAGTGAAGGGGTTTATTCAGGAACATGTGGAACCCGTTTGAACCATGCTATTACTATAATTGGTTATGGGATAAGTGAAGAAGGGATGAAGTATTGGTTGATTAAGAATTCTTGGGGTGAAAGTTGGGGTGAGAATGGCTACATGAAGATGTTAAGGGAAAATAGTGAATCTGGTGGTCATTGTGGCATTGCCATGCATGCTGTTTACCCTACCATATAGTACTTTTAAGTTTCAAATGAATTTTATTGTGTTGTTATAGATAAGTTTCATATTTTGTCTTAAATTTTTTTTTGTTGAAGCTCTTTGCTTCTTTGTGTTTGTGTTTGTATTGCATTGAATCCAACCTCTATATCATATCAATAAGGAAAAATAGATATTATCATACCTTATGTGTTATATACAATTGATTTGCTTTGTAGTAATGTCTCTAATATAACCAAATACCACTTTCTTTCTTTCTTTTGGGAAAAAATGTACAATACTAGATGTGATTGGAGGGAATGTTATGTGATTTTTTTAAGAAAATTTTAAATTTATTAATATAGTCCAATCCAACATCAAAGTGATAATAGTCTATCAACCTTCTATGAAGGATTGGAGAGGTTCCATCCTTATCATCTATTAAAAAATTGGACTAAGAAAAAAGTACAAAGTCTATATAACACCACGAATACTGCTATTCTCCCAATACGTTTTGCTCATTCCTAACCAAAATTTCAAAAATACCCTTGCATGAGTTAACTCACGCATGCGTTAATCTTTGTGTGATTTAACTCACGCTGCGTGAGTTAACTCAAACGAGCGTTTTTTCATGTTTAACACCTGCGTGAGTTAACTCAAGCGGGTGTTATACCCAGTGTGCGTTAACTCACGCATGTGTTTTTTCATGTTTAACACCTGTTTGAGTTAACTCTCATAGGGGTATTATGGGAAATTTGGTTGGGAGTGAATATTTTTTGTTGGGAGAAGAGCAGAATTCTAACACCACAAATACAAAGGAACGACATCTATTGGCCAATAGACACTAATCAAACACCAAACTAAGTTACATAAAACAATACTCATACACCCTAATTACTACACAGTCCATCACTAAAATATTTTTACTATTAAAACAAGATCAAAATAAGCAAATTGGACAAACCATAACACTCCAAAATGCTCTACACCATACATGAAACAACTCCTTTAGTTATGCCATTCATAATTATACTTTACTTGATCTTGTAAGTTGTAACAACATCTTTGTGAAAAACGGATGTCATCAATCCTACTCAATTCCAAGTTGCATACATATTCACTTGCTCCTTTTTGTCAAGATTAAAGGAGTTTAATGTGTGTGTTATATATATATATATATATATATATATATATATATATATATATATATATATATATATATATATATATATATATGCCAAGATATTGGCTTCCCAACTACTTCGCCTTATATCAATAAGCAAATCATCCCCTAAAATAAATCAAATCATCCACGCAACACATTTGAAAGGAGTTTAATGGCTTACACTTACACCATTACACTAATAACAAGATATTTGTTATGAGTTAGTTAAATATTGAGGCATTTAATAAAATATGTTTCTTAAAGAAAATATGTTTCTTAAAGTCTAGGACTAATTAATTGTTGTTTTTGTCTTTGAAACCAAGAGAATTTTTTTCTTTTTTTTTGGTGATCGGGGTTTGAAATAACAAGATATTTGTTATGAGTTAGTTAAATATTGAGGCATTTAATAAAATATGTTTCTTAATTTGTCTTTGAAACCAAGAGAATTTTTTTTTTTTTTTTTTTTGGTGATCGGGGTTTGAAATAACAAGATATTTGTTATGAGTTAGTTAAATATTGAGGCATTTAATAAAATATGTTTCTTAAAGTCTAGGACTAATAAAATATGTTTCTTAAAGTCTAGGACTAATTAATTGTTGTTTTTGTCTTTGAAACCAAGGGATTTTTTTTTTTTTTTTATGGTGATCGGGGTTTGAACCCCGGACCTTGCATATATTATGCATTGTTACTACCAACTGAGCTAAGCTCGTGAGGATTGACAAAGTTTATTTATGCAACTTAAGAAAGTGATGTTCCTGACGCGTTTATTGTAAAATATTTAACTAGTTGGCGGGGAAAGATGTGTTGGGTTAACGATCTTGAGTTTATTTTGGTTTCTGCTTCTTAAGTGTTTGGTAATAACAAGATTATTTGGGGCTTAAAGCTTATGACATTGTGCACAAATATTCAAATAAGATGTATCAGATTATTTATCTTAGGGTTAACTACTAATTAGACGATTGTGTAGAACATATAAACAATGAGATGCAACTGAGTTTAGCTGCAGTGCAAAGTACCTACATTCCCATGATCACATGTTGGTGACCGTTTGATCATGATCGAACGATCTTGATCTAACCATTTTTCACTTATTAAATAAAAATTATATTATATATCCTTAAAAAAGTTATATTTTTTATAAAATTTTCCAATCAAAGAATTTGATTCGGTAGGGTTATGAATTCACAGTTCACACCATGCCAGATATATCTCCTAGCTTCCTATAATAACACCTAATTTTGTTACTTGTAATTTAATAAAATGAAATGTAATATATTCAAATTTGCATTTATATTCTGCCAATGATAAATAAATTTACATATTTTCTTGTTGAATAAATATATAGAATTACATTATTTCAAGAAAATAAAAGCATTTACATTTACATGTAGTATTTGTGAACATATATAGTCATTGGTCTTGAAATTGTTGCATGCCTCAACTACTATTCTAATGAGCTCCCCTTTTTCACATGATCAAATTTGTGTTTTTTTTTTTAACAAAATATTCATTAACAATATATGATGTGTGAGCTTTAAACATGATACAAGCTACCATGCAACCGGAGATAGCAAGTATTAAGAACTCATGAACATCTTCTCAAGATAATAAACACACTATTATATAGTTAGTTTTAGTTAGTTATAACCAGTAACTTGTTATACAAGTTACCTTGTTATCTTTCCATTACTATATAAATGATACATGTACTTCAGATCATTCATTCAATAGATTCAGTTACATTGATTCTTCTCTTGTTCTTGATCTCATAATACGGTATCATGAGCCTTTCAAGCTCATGCTTTAAACACTTTGTTTCTTCATTTTTCTATTTGAATCTCATCGATTTCTGGTTCAATTCGGTGTAATCATGATGATTTTCTTCTTTTCTCATAAATACTAAGTTTTTTCTTCGATCTTGGTTGACAAAATTACACAATTTATCCTTTAACTTAATTTTAAGTAACACTTTCATCTTTATGTTTTTTTTTTGTCTCGATTTAGTCTTTTTATGTTATAAAATGTCAACATAGTTATCCTTATATCCTTTATCTTTTTTTTTTTGGTCTCGATTTAGTCTTTTATGTTATAAAATGTCAACATAGTTATCCTTTTTTATGAAAAAAAAATTCAAAAACTCCAAAAAAATCATCAAACTCTTAAACAAACCCAAATCTTCATGATACAAATCTAGAAAATCAGATTTCATTGAAAAAATCTCATAAAAACAATAAGTTGTTGTCACTTTATTATAACACAAAGTACTAAATCATGACAAACAAAAGATAAAGGACTAAAGTGTTACCTAAAATTAAGTTAAGGGACAAATTGTGTAATTTTGCCATCTTGGTTTTATTCAAGCTTCCATGGCGCACAACACCAATGCTTCAACCAGCACTATGCAGTCACTGATCCTGCATTGAATCAAGCTTCTGAATATTATGTACACCATAACGAAGGTCCCAATTCTGTGATTGTTTCTCCGAAACTTGATGGATCTAACTACTTGGCATGGACACGAGCCATGCGCGGAGTTTAGGTGCGAAGAATAAGTTTCAATTTGTTGATGGTTCAATTCTAATTCTTGCACCTCATGAGCATGTGTGGGAACGATATAACAACCTCATTCATTCATGGATTGCGAATTCGGTTAGTTCACTGATTGCTCAATCTATCATCTTCATTGAAAATGTTATTGATGTTTGGAAAGAATCGAAGGGAACACTTTTCCCGACGTTATTCATTCTTGCATCTCATGGCTTTGGTGATTTCTTCTTGACCACTTTGATGGCATTACGATTGGATATATCTAAAAAGAAAGACACTCTGAAAGCCATAACAACCAAAGTGTACCTGCATGGATAGCCTGGCTATCATGCACTCTCTCTGTTATATTGTTTTTACTAGTTCTTACACGTATTGGCGTTTCATGAAGAAGAACGCTCAAATTCGATGGTCTGAAATTGGAAGCAAAAACAATATGAAGGATAATAATAACACACATGAGCTCATCACCATTGAGAAACCTAGTGGAATGGCAACGTTTGTTGAGTGGTTAAAACAATTTCTTTCGTTTCCACAACTTTTTATGTGTTTGTTTTTAATCAATAAGTCTTTTGGATTATCACGTGTTTAGATAACCGCATTCGTTTCTTTTAATTAATGATTTTGTTTCTATTATAACTTTATTCATAAGCTTTTCTTTTCTTGTTTTAAGTTTGTTTGGATTATCCTGCATTTAGATAACTGTATTCATAAGCGTTTTTTATGAGATCCTAAGGTTCTCTCCTTTGACAAGAATAATAAAGTCAATATGAAATAAAAGAATCGAATTGATTTTGGTTAAAAGTATTATTTTTTGCAGGTCATAATATGTCTGTCTTGTTTTTGCTATATCTTGAGTTATACATGTCCTATTGAGATGAATTTTGATAAAAAAAAAAAAAAATTATGAGAATTTGGAAGCTTTGCTTCTTTTTGGTTCTGGATTGAACCATGACTTGATCTTATCAAGAAACCACGTTTCTTGCAGTGATCCTTTATCAAGCTAAGCATTTTCTGTCTATTTCCATCATTCTTTAATTTTAATTACAAATTTCCTCCGTTATTCACAAATATACAAAAATAAAAAAATTACATCCCCTTTTGTCCTTCATCGGTTATTGTGAGCATTAAGAGATTATGTTAGTGTAAAGGACTATTTTGACTAACAACTTGAACAGTCAGAAACTATTTTAGAATTTTAATACATTGAGGGATTATTGTGTCTAATCACTACACATTTAAGGATCAAAGTGACTATTACCCCTACTTTGTACCTAAAAGAAACCTTAACCATCCAATTTCTTATATCGCAAGTCACTTTTTTCTTCTTCTCATAAGTGTTTTTGAAAAATGGAATCTTTTCAAATATTATGTGACAAAGTTTATTTATGCAACTTAAGAAAGTGATGTTCCTGACGTGTTTATTGTAAAATATTTAACTAGTTGGCTAATGATGAATGGAAAGATGTGTTGGGTTAACGATCTTGAATTTATTTTGATTTCTGCTCCTTCAGGTTTTGGTAATAACAAGATTACTTGGAGCTTTAAGCTTATGACATTGTGCACAAATATTTAAATAAGATGTACAAGATGATTTATCTTTGGGTTAACTACTAATTAGATGATTGTGTAGAACATATAAACAACGAGATGCAACTGAGTTTAGTTGCAATCCAAAATTCCCTACATTCACACGATCGCGTGTTGGTGACAATTTGATCAAGATCGAACGATTCTGATTTAAGCATTTTTTTTTACTTAATAAATAAAAATTATATTATATATATCCTTCAAAAAAAATTATATTTTCCTTGGATACAAACATGACTGCATGGAATCCAATTTCGAATTCGCGCACATGAAGAACGGTGGAGGTGTAAAAAAATTAATTAGAGAGAAAAATAGGAATGTGTGTAAATATAAATCATAATATTATTTTTTTTCTAACATATCATGCTTTAAATCAGTCCAGCTACTGAAACTAAGTTTACTTTTATTTCAGAAACCAATTCAAAGAGAATAAGAATAGCTATTATTATGGTTCGAATATTGGACCAACATTTTATTTCCAAAAACATCCATTAAAATTTGATTTTATGAATGAAAAAACATCAGTTTGTAAATTGTATTTAGGATTATTTGGATATGAACATTTCTAGATCATAGTTATATTTTTTATAAAATTTTCCAATCAAAGAATTTGATTCGGTAGGGTCATGAATTCACAGTTCACACCATTGCCAGATATATTTCCTAGCTTCCTATAATAACACCCAATTTTGTTACTTGTAATTTAATAAAATGAAATGTACTAAATTTAAATTTGTATTTATATTCTGCCAATTATAAATAAATTTACATTTTTTCTTGTTGAATAGATATATAAAATTACATTATTTATAGAAAATAAAAACATTTACACGTAGTATTGGTGAACATATATAGTCATTGATCTTGAAAATGTTGCATGCCTCAACTACTATTCTAATGAGCTCCCCTTTTTAACATGATCAAATTTGTGTCTTTCTTTCTAACAAAATGTTCATTAACAATATACGATGTGTGAGCTTTAATACATGATATAAGTAAAGCCACCATGCAACCGGAGATTGCAAGTCATAAGGACACATCAGCATTATTTCAAGATAATAAACACACTATGATATAGTTAGTTTGAGTTAGTTATAACCGGTAACCTCTTATATAAGTTACCTAGTTATCTTTCCATTCCTATATATATAAATGATACATATAACTAACTTGTAATTCAGATCATTGATTTACATTGATTCTTCTCTTGTTCTTGATCTCATAATATGGTATCATGAGCCTTTCGAGTTCATGCTTCCGCATTAGTTTTCTTCTTCCTTTTTGCTTGATTTTTGTTTAGATTCTTGTTGAATCTTCCATTTTCTTTGCGTTTTGTTGCAGAAACACTTTGTTTCTTCATTTTTCTAAACGAACTTCATCGATTTCTTGTTGAATTCGGTGTAATCGTGTTGATTTTCTTCTATTCTCATCAATACTCTGTTTTTCCTTCAATCTTGGTTTTATTCAAGCTTCCATGGCGCATAACACCAATGATTCAACCATCATTGTGCAGAACAATGCAATCATTTATTGAATCAAGCTTCTGAATATTATGTACAGGAACTTCTATTCTACACTCACAAATTGAGGTGCACCGATGCTCTTGCTTCATAAATTTATAAATTAACGATCATTTTTATGAAATAAAGACCTATTTGTCAATATTTATATTTTGGAAAACATCATTTCACTGTTTATAACAATCATATTAATTTTTTTACATTTTCTCAAAAAATAATCAATATTCTTTGTTATGAGTAATAAAAATTCAGAAAAATCAAATTTTATTTCGTCTATGCTATTGGTAAATAAGATTTAATTATTATAATTGTCAATAATAAAAAATAATTCTTTTTCTTCAAAAAAAACTCAATTTTTTTAATTATTAATTTAACGATTCGGTGTACCGTAGAATTTGCCATTATGTACAACCTAGAGAAGGTCCCAATTCTGTAATGTTTCTCCGAAATTTAATGGACCTAACTATTTGGCATAGACACGAACCATACGCAGAAATTTAGCTGCGAAGAACAAGTTTCAATTCGTTGGTACAATTCATATTCCTGCACCTCTCATGATCCTAACTTTCATGCGTGGAAATAATGTAACAACCTCATCCATTTATGGATTGCGAATTCGGTTAGTTCTTAGATTGCTCAATCTATGATCTTCATTGAAAATGTTGTTAATGTTTGGAAAGAATTGAAGGAACGCTTTTCCCGACGTTATTGTTAAACTTTTGATCCATTAATTTAACTTGCTATGCAAGTTAACTGGTCTTCTATGCTTAACTAACCATGTACCTCACTTAGAGTAGCATAACCTCTTAGTGAGTATTGTTAGAGACAATTGTACAGTTAGAGAATCTTATGAGTTAGTTACGATCTACGGTTCCTTTTATATACTTGAATGTAATCAACTCATAATATTCAATAACAAAGATACAATTCTTACATTTTTCTCTCTTTCTTCTCTATCAAGTTTTCTGGTTTTCTTTATCATCATCATGAAGATGCCATGAAGTTTTTCATCCTTGCATCTCATGGCTTTTGTACTTTCTTCTTGATCACTTTACCGATTACAAAGATGCTGTGAAAGCCGCCAACAACCACCATGTACCTGCATGGATTCTGTCTTTTCTCTCTATCTTATTTAACTTAATTATTTAGTTTTTTTTAGAGAGAAAATATAAACAAAAATAAATACAGCAAAAGGATGTTTTTTGTAGAGAGAAAATATAAACAAGGGTTAATTATGTTTCTAGTCCCTATAAAATAGCGACCTTGTACGTTTAGTCCTTACTTAATTTTAATAGCATTTTTAGTCCCTAATTTTGTTTTTTACCCTGAGTATTAGTCCCTACTCAATTCAAATTTGTTTAATTTATGCTTAAACTCTTAAATTTTTGAACAATTTTTTGCAGACATGTTTAGAACATTACTAAAAGTTCCTCCGCAAAAAATTATTGCAAAATTTGATTTCTACATCCAGATTTTATTACTTTTTATCTTTAACTTTTGTCGTTTTAAAAAATTCATATTTAATTCATTTCATGTCTGAAAATTCTAAATTTTAGTAAACGAACCTTTCATAGTGTTCTAATCTTGTCTCAAAAAAATCGTTCAAAAATTTAAGAGTTTAAGGATAATTAATCAAACTTTGTTTTAGCAGGGACTAAAATTATAAGTAAATTTTTTTTATAGAGACTAAAAATGCAATTAAAATTAAGTAAGGACTAAACTTACAAGGTCGCTATTTTATAGGGACTAGAAACATAATTAACCCTATAAACAAAAATAAATAAAGCAAATGGATGTTTGTGTGAATAGGCGCATCTCTTCTAGAAAAATGATTAAATTTAAATTATTCTGAATTATATATACTGTTATATATGAACTATCCATAAGATTACAAATGTCCAATTTACTTAGGCTGTGTTTGGTAACCCCGAGAAGCTAGCTTATAGCTTGTTGAATTACCTTAGCTTATAAGCTTGTTGGATCAAAACATGACGTGTTTGGTAACAAGCTTTTCTCACGAGCTTATAGCTTTTCATGAGAAGCTAATTCAAGTAGCTTTTGAGCTTAAAGCTTATAGCTTTTTATATTCTCTTCCAATTTTACCCTTATTAATTTAATTTAATTTATTTTTTAATAAAAAAACTACCCACATTTATATGTAACCACCCACTTTTTCTTTAAAAAAAACGTAACTACCCACATCAGTACACGGGTACCATTTCTCATGTTGTAGTTTTTTTATATTTTGTTTGTTCCTTTTCTTATTACCTTGCTATTAATTCATATAATATAATTATAATTTTAAATAAAATATACAATAAATAGTAAAGCAAATGTTTAGTATAAAAAAGTTAATTGAGTTCATAAAACACATTTATCATTTTGGGGATGAAAATAATTTGAATATTTAAAAAGACATAAAACACATTTATCATTTTTGAGATGAAAGTAATTTGAATATTTAAAAAGAAATAAATTAAGTAAAAAAAATTGGATGTATATAATTTATAAAAAATAAATAAATAAACATGTCCTTTTATGTCATTTTATATGTTTCAACCACTTCAACAACTGATTTTACCAAACACATTATTTTTAACAAATGAGCTTTTCAGCTATAAGCTACCAGCTATCAGTCATCAGCTATCAGCTAGCTTTTTCAGCTATCAGCTAACTTATCAGCTATCAACTAGCTTTATAGCTTGTTTTTACCAAACAGAGCCTTAAAGTTTTGTTTTCTTAGTGATCGAATTTGTGTCTTTCTTTCTAACAAAATGTTCAATAACAATATATGATATGATGTGTAAGCTTAGTGATAGTAGATTAACTTTGTAGCTCAATGGACAAGTTGGTTTAAATCTCAAAAATTAGTTGTAAAATAACATTTAACATGTGTTTGGTTGCAAGTTTTAAAACCGCGGCGACCAACAACATCAAATCCCAGTACATTTTTTTTGTCGTGAAATGGAGAAACTAGAATTTCCAGCTTCATGAGGTGAATTTTTAGCTCCATGGCGCAGATCCAATAATGCAATTAATAATCTTTATTTCCTTTTTTCCCATCTTTTTAAAATACTCAATATAACGGAGAAAGGATCCAAATTTCTTTCAGAATGAACAGCTCGCCTTCCATATCCATACCTATGATAACCACTTAACATAATTTATTGCTTTTTATAAGGTTTTATACTCATTTTTATAAATTCTTAAGCATTTCAGTCAAAAAAGTTTCTTAAGCAAATGCTAGGAGTACCAATTTTTGCTATGGAAAGAAAGATCCTATTATCTCTTTTCCTACAGTTAAGGATCAATTAAAGAATCAAAATCAAAAAGATTTCAAAAATAAAACCTGTATCTTAATTAATAGTCCAATTTAAATTAAAGAAATTGCGACTAATTTGAAAAAAACTGCATAAATTATTTGTGTGCAAGAAATCTGAATTTGGTGTCATAACTTATATTAAACAAAATATATTTTCTCGTTCTTTTTTTCAAAATTATTTGTTGGGGAAGGATTCGCGATTTCTATGTAACAAGTTAATATTTCTTTTTATTGTCAAAAAAAAAAGTTAATATTTCTTTTATCCGAAAAATATGATTGGAATGGACGGATGGTACAAAATATTATTTCAAAAAAAAAAACTTAGAGCACAAATATCGGCAGGTGCTTAAATTTATTTTTCAACCATGCCACAAAACTTGTCAGTTAGGACACCACTATTTGATGTGGTAAGAGTGGTACAAAATGGATACGTAGCAAACTTTGGCAACGGTAGAAATTCTCAATTCTTACACCTCTAAATAATACTAAAATGAATTGAAACTTGCTTTTGCTAGTAATATTTTCTTACATTGCTTTTGAAAACTGAAGCTTAAATATTTTTATCGTTTTTTTTTTGAGAGGTAAATATTTTTACCGTTGTATAATGGCTAAATTGCAATAGCAAAGGCCAGGGCCGGCCCAATGTATTTTTAGGCCTAAAGCAAAATTTAAATAGAGGTCTTATAAGTGCGTTTAGAGAGAATAAGACAAAATTAACAAAAAAAAATTCATAAGTTCCCTGAATGGAAATTAATTATATATGATGTATGTTAGA
Source organism: Medicago sativa (assembly GCF_051527215.1). NCBI lineage: Eukaryota > Viridiplantae > Streptophyta > Magnoliopsida > Fabales > Fabaceae > Medicago > Medicago sativa. Next base: position 7,312,814 of record NC_140755.1, on the reverse strand, counting down.
CACCAAATAAATATTAGTATTTTTTCAGCTAGAAATCAAACTTTGGTATGTCACATTGTGAGAGTATATCCTCTTTCGCTATAATCAATTCCGTTAGTGGCGACCTTTTTAATATATATATATATATATATATATATATATATATATATATATATATATATATATATATATATATTTGTGTACGTGTGCGCACGCGCGCATGCACGTACACGTGTGTGTTGAAAATAATATTTAATATAGACATTATTTACCAATTGTTAGAGATCATAAAATAACAAAATAATATTGAAATGATACAAATATAATTTTTTACTTTTACAAATTTTAATTACACACTACTTGTCTTAATATATTTAGAACAATCGACATTGAATTCGATTGATAGGAATCTAAAGGTGAATGTTAGTAAACTAGTGGTATTAATTTCCAGAGTTTAAATTTGAGATGTTCTTCTTAGAACTCATTCGTTATCCCTTAGCTCAACAACCGAATTATCTACTAGAAACAAATTGGGGATTTTAACATTTGCATTTTAGTTATACATATACATGGGAACCCATATCCCCTTCGGTCACTCAATGTACAAATTCATGATTTTGGAAATCCACGATCATATGATCAAAATCAAATCGATGCTCTAGATCCAAGCTAGGTAATTTATGTTGTTAAAGAAAATCAAATTTTGTCTAGACTATTTGATCTCGATCGGAAGGTTATGGATCCCTTGGCTTTGTGAATACTTGTAGTGAATCTGGGTTCATGTACATTACATTTTTTTAATATTACTTTTTCTAAAGCTACTTTTTTTGTCATAATTTACAGAAAGTACCACCAAAGATTGTTAAGGATTTGGGTGAAGAGTTGCGGAAGCATACATTTATTACTCTGGCTCTTGTGGTGATAAGTGGGAAGTGAGTATTTTGAAGAAAGGAAATGACATATATCTACAAATTGGTTGGGAAAAATTTCTAATAGACAACACGGTGATGCTTGAAGAGTTATTGATTTTCACATGTGATGGGGAGAACAGGTTCCAAGTGCAAGTTTTTGGTAAGAATGGGTTGGAGAGACCATGCTTCAAGAAAGTTCAAGAACAAGAAGAAGTAGAAGTTGCTGCAACAACTCCATTAACTGTGGCCAAGAGAAAGAGGGGTGGATCGAGAAAAGGTCCTTCTCCCGAGAGAAAGAGAGAGAGAGAGAGAGAGAGAGAGAGAGAGAGAGAGAGAGAGAGAGAGAGAGAGAGAGGGAGATCCATTAACTGTGGCCAAGAGAAAGAGGGGTGGATCGAGAAAAGGTCCTTCTCCCGAGAGAGAGAGAGAGAGAGAGAGAGAGAGAGAGAGAGAGTGCTTTAAGAAAGAAAATGCTGAAGTTGTAGCAACAATTGTGGCCAAGAGAAATGATGGAAGAACAAGGAAAAAAAATCCTACTAGTGAGAGAGTATGCATCAAGAAAGAAGAAGAAGTTGCAGCAAAAACCATGTCTATGGGTAAACCAACAAAATATCTTGTTTGTGAGAGAGTAAGTGTAAAAATGGAAGAAGCCAAATCTGCAACAATGGTGGCTGAGAAAAACAGGGGTAGAACAAGAGAAAATTCTGCTGGTGAGAGAGTATGTATCAATAAACAACAAGAAGAAGAAGTTGCAGCAACTATCGTGTCTATGAGTAAACCAATAAGGTATCCTGTTCGTGAGAGAGTGAGCGTAAAGATGGAAGAAGCCAAATCTGCAACAACAGTGGCTGAGAGAAACAAGGGTAAAACAAGAGAAAATCATGTTGGTGAGAGAGTATGCGTCAAGAAACAAGAAGAAGAAGAAGACAAAGAAGAAGAAGCTATAGCAAGAACCGTGGCTCTGGGTAGATCAAGAAGAACTCCTGCTCGTGAGAGAGTATGAGCCAAGAAAGAAGAAGCAAAAATTGCAGAAACAATTGTGGCTGAGAAAAAGAAGGGTATACTAAGAAAATATCCTGCTCCTACATACTGTTATTTTAATGAGATCTTATATACTGACCACCCTAGGTGGCAGTACCACTCCCATACCACCCGTTGTGCCATTTTTAACAATAATTTTTTTTTTTGTCTTTACCAAGTTATACCAAAAGCATAAAAAAAAACTTTTTTTCGTTTCTCTTTCTTTTCCATTTAATCCCATCTCTATCTCTCTTTCTCCCACCCCTTTTCCAGTCCTCGCTTGCGATGCAATTTCCTCCACCATTTTCGTCGTCGTCGTTTTCCAATCTCCTTCCCGGTTTATGACTATGTCGCCTCTCTTCCTCATCGTTGCCGTACGCGTGCTCTATCTCTCAGATATGAGACAGCGTACGACTTTGGTGGTGATGGACGGAGTTTTGTGTGGTGGACGGAGGGGCGTGTGGCACATCTGAGGCGATGGGGAGATCTAAGGTGAGGCCGACGCTCGACGTTGATGGTTGTGAAATCTGAAGGCGAGGATGGTGGTGGTGGCGATGGAGGGTCGTGGGGAAAGAGGAAGAAAGATGGACAGAGGTGAGGGAGACATAACGATAAGAAGGAAGAGGGCAATAAAACGACGGTGGGCGGGGTGAAGGTGGAAGGAAACAATGGTGGTGGGCAGTGGCGGAGTCACTCACAACACTGTGGGGACTTCTGCCTGCACAAATGTTTTTGGAATACAATAATATACCTATGTATACTACTATTAAGTTGTAATTTTGACTAGTTGGTTGATATTTTAGTTGATTTGTTCATTAGTATGCATCCCATGAAAAACATCTAAACTCCTTAATTCATGTCTCTCATAACTTGATAGGGCGTATAATTAATTTAATATTTCATATTTTGGATCATAATATTTTTATAATTGTGATTATATTTTATTTCAACAATCAATTTAACAAATTTTTAATGTATAATCTATATAACATGACAACATAAGAAATGATTGTTATTCTGCATTTTTTTAAAAAAACATTCATATATTTTCATAATTTAAAAAGTGGTCGAGAATATTGTGATATATACACACACACTTATGAAAAAATTAATATTTTTGATATTATATATACGTAAAAAATTGCCCCCACAACTTAAAATTCCTAGCTCCGCCACTGGTGATGGGGCGACTGTGGGTGGAGCGGTTGAGAGAAGAGAGAGGGATAGAAGATCTCTGTCGAAAGAGATGAGGAAAGAGAGTGGGGTTGAGGTGAAATTACTAAAATACCCTTGTCACATAAGCAAGTGGTACAAAGTGTACAAAATGGAGGGGTCAACCTATTATTTTCCTATTTTAATTAACTCATATAAGAAAACAAATTATCTATGTGTGTGTGTGATTTAATTAAGATATGTTTAAGGACAATCCATATGTTGGAGTTAATTATTAGGATTTATATAGTTGTTAAGATTGATGGTGTTTTTATGGTTTTATTTTATGTGAATGATACTGCATTGAGCATCAATGTGGATGGTCATTTTTCTAATTGTTTCTGGATTTCTAATTGTTTCCTAATGCGCTCTACTTTTTTAAAATGATCAAATTTGTATCTTTCTTTCTAACAAAATGTTCATTAACAATATATGATGTGTGAGTTTAGTGATAGTAGATTAACTTTGTAGTTCAATGGACAAGTTGGTTAAATCTAAAAAAATACTTGTAAAATGACCATTAACTAACATTTAGCATGTGTTTGGTTGCGAATTTCAAAACCGCGGCAACCAACAACATCAAATCTCAATGCATTATTTTGTCATGAAATGGAGAAATAGATTTTCCAACTTCATGTAGACACGAATTTTAGCTCATGGCAGTGGCACACATCCAATAATACAATTAATAATATTAATTTCCTTTTTTCCCATCTTTTTAAAACACTCAATAATGAAGAAAGGATCCAAATTTCTTTCAGAATGAACAACTCACCTTCCATATCCATACCATAATATCTCTCAAAAAAAAATATCCATACCATAATAATAGTCATAAGATATTAATGGTCTCTATTGTCACCATCCCACACCAAATTGATAACCACTTAACGTAATTTATTGCTCTTTATAAACTTGTTTATTTTGGACGTGGACTTATAAGCTTGTCTTTTTCTCATTCTTTATAAGTTCTTAAGTATTTTTATGTAAAGAAAGATCCTATTATAGAATCAAAATCAAAAAATCTCAAAAATAAAACCTGTATCTTAATTATTAGTTTAATTAAAAATTAACAAATTTTGAGTAATTAACTGCATAAATTATTTGTGTGCAAGAAATCTTAATTTGGTGTCATAACTTATATTAAACAAAATATATGTTCTTGTACTTTTTTTTCCAAAATCATTCTAAATTTTTACTCGAAAAATTTGTATATCTATAACGAAGACTCTCATATATCACAACAAATCTGTTGAGGAAGGACTCACGATTTCTATGTTCTTACTTATGCCGCATGATTCCATTTCTCACCACATTTATCATTTTCCATCTATAAAACCTACTATTTGACATAAAATAAGTGAAAATTTAAGCAAAATTATAAAGAAATCAATACACATTGCATACAATTCTTTTTGCAAAATTTGGTGAAGATACAAACATGAAATGGTTGATTACTTAGCAGTTAATCAACAAAGAAGATTCTTTTCTCTACACCCCAACTCATTCAAGTATATAATAACGTATTGCCTTAGTCTTGTTATGGCCCAAAAACCTTTCTCAAATAATATTCCAAATAAAGATGGTAAAACTCAAACCAAAGCAAGGGCAATGATGTCATTAAAATAAAACGGTGCATAATTGTCAAAAGAGACATTTCTAATTCTACCACATTGTATTAACCAAATAATGACCATAAACTTTTGTAAAAAATACCTAAAATAAAACAATTTTTCTATGTGGATAAGATATTGTGCATGCAACTATAGAGACTAATGTCTTGAATCCAACATGATCGTTTTAAATGAAAAAAACATTTAACATTGCTTTTTGTTTAAAACTTGATTTGAACTCAAAAATTCTAGTTTTCGAAAAAAATACAGTTACCTCAAAACATTTAAAAAACAATTACCTTAAACTTTTGTTAAAAAAAGAACAATTACCTTAAACTTCTATCCTTAAACTTTTCTGAAGAGAAAAAAAGAACAATTACCTTAAACATTTAACCAAACAAAATTACCTTAAACTTTCCTAGTAAAAACAAACAATTACCTTAAACTTTTGTCCAAAAAAAAAACAATTACCTTAAACACATGTCTGTCCCTGATGTTAGACTTTCTCTCTCTTCTCAATCAAAGTTTCTTCTTTTCTTCCTTTTTCTTCATTTTCACACAAATTTCAAGAACACCCATTTCACAAAATCTCATCTTTTCTTCATCAATGGCGGATCCAATCCCAATCACAAAACCCCATTTGCGGATCCAACCAAAACCAATCAAAAAAGGTAACTCTTGTTCAGATTTCATCATAAAGTTTCTATTTTTAGCAATTTTCATCATTGTTCTTCCACTTTTTCCTTCACAAGCTCCTGAATTTTTGAACCAACCCATACTCACCAAGTTATGGGAGCTTCTTCACCTTCTTTTCATTGGCATTGTTGTTGCTTATGGTCTTTTTAGTAGAAGAAATGCTGAATTAGAAACTAATGATAGTGATAATAATAATAGTGCTAATTATGTTTCTAAGTTTTTTCCTGCTTCAACTATTTTTGGTGATGAATGTGAAATTGAGAATTCATGTGGGTTTGATGAGAATAAGATGATGCATTGTTGGAATGATGGGTCTAATGAGGGTGGTAATAGTAGTACTGTTGGTGTTTTTGATGAACAGTACAATACCGAAAAATTGTCGAATTATGATGATAATTTTGGTCATTCAGTTGGTTTTGATGGTGGAAATGATGGAACTAATGTGGTTCAATCTTGGAATTCTGAGTATTTTTATAGTGAGTCTGTTGTTGTTGCTCAACCTTACTTTGGTAATGTTGAATGTGGTGAGGTTGTTGGTCATAAACCTCTTGGATTACCGGTTCGAAGTTTGAAATTGGTTGAAAGAGAAGTGGATGGGGTTGGTAAATATTTCAATGAAAATGGAAGTGATTCGAGTTTAGGTTCGAGGCGTTCTTCTAAGAGGTTGGATGTGAGTGAAGATAGGGAATTTGGGGATATGGATCCTGCCAATTTAGAGAAACAATTTAATGATACTGCTGTTGATGGTGGTGGAATTGCTTCGCCTTCGCCTATTGACTGGAATTCAAGGTTTGGAAGGATGGAGAGGGAGAAAGTTTATGGCAATGATAATGGTTCTTCGCAGTTTAGGCCTCTTTCGGTTGATGAGACTAAGTTTGAAGGACTTGGCTCGTACTCTTCACAGTCTACAACGTCGTTCTCTTCTCATGCCGGTATGTATTCTTCTTCGTTTGATTCGATTGCATCTGATAATATCAATATGTATTCCTCTTCGTTTGATTCGATTGCATCGGATAATATCAATACGGGTTTTCAAGACGAAGAAATGAGACAACAGAAGGAGGATTCCTATGTGCCTGCTTTGGAAAAGAAGAATTTTCGAGACAACAGTGTGAGACGGAGGAAGACTTCTTCGTTTGTGCCTGCTCGAGAAAATATGATTTTCGAAGAGGAAGGGATGGAACAAAGGATTCAAAGAAGAGATTCGGGGAAGAAGGTATCCGAGGGCCGTTCTTTAAGAAACAGAAGAATGGGTACTAAAGGGAAACATGCTGCACATTTAAGGCCAATGTCTGTTGATGAAACTCAATTTGTCGAATCGCTTAGTTCACAGTCTTTCCAGTCGACAGGATCTTTTTCTGCCAACGCGAGAATGTATTCTTCGATGGACTCGATTTCTTCAGACACTATAGACTTCCAAGAGGAAGTTGTGGAACAAAAAGAGACTTCCCCTTTGCATACTTCGGAAAATATGAATTTCCAGGAGGAAGATATGCATACTTCAGAAAATATGAATTTCCAAGAGGAAGATATGGAGGACAATAACACTTCCTATTTGCATGCTTCAGAAAATGTCGGTTTCCAAGTGGAAGATTTGGGACAAAAGACTTCATTTGTGCCTTTTTCTGAAGATATGAATTTCCATGAGGTGGATTTGGCGACGAAGATTTCTCAGGTATCTTCAGGAAATGAAACGATGGAACTTAGAGGGAAATATGCTGCTGTTTCTCATCCTTCTCATTTCAGGCCAATATCTGATGATGAAACTCAACTTGAACCACGTATTTCACGGTCTTTGCAGTCTGTGGGATCTTTCTCATCTCACACCAGTAACACGAGTTTGCGTTCTTCCATAGATTCTGTTTCATCAGAAAATATGAATCCGCTGCAGGAAGGTTTAGGGGAAAAGAAGAGCTTGTATGGATCTTCTTCCTCTTCTTCTTCGTCTTCTTCAAGTTCACCATCATCTTCGGCTAGAAGGAACGCCGAAACTTCATTGCAGCCATTTGTTAGCTTGCTACACGATGACATGAAGAGTAATCTGAATGATGACTTCAAGAATAAAAGTGGGGCAGCAGGCGAGGATCCACCTGGGAACAAAGAGCCGGTGATGCATGGTTTGCATTCGGACTCAGACAGGCCAACAAGTCTAGCAAAAGCTCTATCAAGGGGGAAATCAGTTAGAACAAGAAGAGCCAGTGGATTGCCTTCAGGGACGATGAAAGTTGATGAAACGTCTAGCAAGCAAGCCGATGAAAAGGTTGTTGTAAAGAAGCCGGATAATGTTGATACAACAATGAGAAAAGATAAAATGAAAAGCAGAGAACCGGATCTTCTATTCAAAGGGATCAGTAAGAAAACTCTTGATTGCTATTTTCCAAATCATGATGAGGTTTCGTTGGCGAGTCATCGTAAGAGAGATAAACCAGAACCATCAAAGAGTGTGGAAGACTTGGATAACAAGCTTGAGAGCCTCCAGGGTAGCTCAGACGAAGATGTGGTGTCTGAATTTGTCAATGATTCAGGATTGGATTCTGAGGTGGATAAGAAAGCTAGTGAATTTATCGCCAGGTTCAAAGCTCAAATTAGGCTTCAGAAAATTGGATCAATTGAAAGATCAAAGGGTCAAAAAATCTTTGGTGACAACAATGTTAGGTGACTTGTAAACTATATTGCTGTACTCTCCATTAGTTCATTTAACCAGATGAATATGAAGTTCATCAAGAGGTTTTTTTAATATCGTGTTTCATCGAGCTTTCTTTGTTTTAGGAGATTCAGTTTATAGTTCAAATTCTGTTATTTTCTGGCAGCAGAACCTCCACTTGTGTATTTTCACATACAACTAATTGCTTTCATGTGCCTCCTTTTCTTTCCCAATTTAAATATTACCATCTTAATTTTCTGTCTTCTGTAACATAAATTGGTAAGAATCTGGTTGCAATGTCTTTCTGGATACAAGCAACAGAATGACAGGATCAATTGATATCAGGTGTCGCATACCGACTTGAGACTCGACACCAAATTGTATCAGGTTTATTCATTAAAAACATGAATTCGAAAAAGTATTATTAGTTAAGTATGTGTCCTTCAAGCTTTAAGCCATATCATAACGCAACTCAGATGTGTCGCATAACATCTATGCTTACTGCTGTCATCACTCTCATTTAAGATCATTATCATTAACTATGTATGAATGAATCAGATATAGATTATTTAATTGTAACAAATTAGTCTTCTACTATTTTGTTATAACAAACTAATCCTCATAAGAGTTGTTCAATCAGTTCCATTCATAAGTTTATTGATCCTTGTGGAAAAATCAAACTAGAGAACTCTCAGCGTATATGAACATCAATTGTTTATGATCTTGACAGAGATGGCGTATAATATAGCATCTTGCTGTATTATAGTCTTGAAATCAGTTAGAACAAGAAGATATGTTTTCCTTACTTAGTTGCTTGGTGCCCTTATGATTCAGCTGTACTTGCATATGGAGGTGGGACAAATGTACCGATTATTACTCACCTTCCACTTTTGTTTTTCTTAGTTTTTGTTATATTAAAATATGAATATTCTTCTATTCTAATTAATTACTTTAAAGTACATGACAGATCATACGTTATTTTTAACATATTTTTCTGTCATTTTTAGAACAATTACATATGGTTTTCGGGATATTTTGAAATATTTTAATTTGGAGTCATGTAATTCTAGTTTTCCCGAAACCAAACTGTTCTAAGGTGTTTGATGTAATTCAAGGCAAAATCATGCAAATCGGCAAATCAAAACATCTTATGTGGATTTAGGAAGACAAAAAAATGAAGTTTCAAGAGGCCTATGAAGACATTACATGAAGGAGAAATTATGTTCCAAGTTCCATGGAAGAAAACATCAAAAAAGACTAAGTAACAGACGATTACATGTAGAAAATAGTGTTGAGCGCCCCTGGGTGCTCAAAAATACACTCATACGCCCCTAGGTATGATCCATGCACCCCCAAGTGTGGTCTGCGCTCCCTAGGATGTGCTGTTACGGGAAATAATTGTCATCTTACAATATTTTTAACATATTTTTTAGTCATTTTTAAAAAAATTGCATATGATTTTTGGGATATGTTGAAATGTTTTCATTTCGATGTAATTCTAGTTTTCCCGAAACCAAACATCTTGAGGAATTTTTTTGATGTAATTCAAGGCAAAATCATGCAAATCGGCAAACTAAAACATCTTACGAGGATTTAGAAAGACAAAAAAAATGAAGTTTCAAGAGGCCTCTGAAGACATTACATGAAGGAGAAATTATGTTCCAAATCCCAAAACAAGTTCCATGGAGAAAAAAAAACATAAAAAAAAGACGAAGAAACAAAACGATTACATGTAGAAAATAGTGTTAAGCGCCCCCGGGTGCACAAAAATACACTCATACGCCCCCTGGGTATGATCCATGCACCCTCAAGTGTGGTCTGCGCTCCCCAGGATGTGCTGTTACGAGAAATAATTGATTTTTGCTACTTTTTGGTTGAAAAAACCCAGTTTTCAACCCAAACCCACTTGAAAACAAGCTTATAAATAAAACTCCTCTCACAAATTCTCATTCAGAACGAAACGGTTCTAGATGAAGACAAGCACTAGGAGTTTAAAGTAAAGAGTCTCTCTCCTCATCCTTAGTCTCTAGGGTATGTTTTATTATACTTAGTCTCTAGAGTATGTTTTATTTCTTTTGTAATCTGTCTTTAGTTATCATGAGTAACTAAACTCCATTGGTAGGGTTCTAAGATGGACCTTTATTTTATTTGTTGAATCTATTTAATTTAAGTCTTTTTATTCAGTTATTTTATGAGTCCTATTTAATTTTATTATGCTAAATATTTAATGCTTTCACTCAAATTAGGGCATACCTGAGATAATGGTAACTAATCACTCAAATTATGGAGGTGACATACCTAAGATAACGGTGAATACTTACTCAAATTTGGAAGTACATAAGATAATGATGGATAATCCACCCGAATTAGTGAAATTGCAATACATAAGACCCCACACTACAAACTAGTGAATGTGTACGAAACTACTCTAAGATTGACGATCCTACAACCGTATAGTGCCATAACTGACGTGTGAATCCGGTGCAATCCAACAACTGGAGGGAAAAAAACCCCACGAACTCATCGACTCGGTTAAGTACCATTTAACCAAATCCTTGAATAGAAGGACTATTATTTTGCAGTCAAAAACTCAAGCTCACTACTTATCTCGTATTTTATAACAATCTTTCTACACTTTATTTGTAGTAATTTGAGCAAATCATGTACATTCTTTGTGTGCTTTACATTTGATACTTATATAAATTATTATTTACAAAATATAATGAATAATTTAAAACTAAAAATTTCCTAAAAAAATAATAATTTTAAAACCAAAAATATCACTCCACCAAACATATAAGTTCTAAATGATTTTGAATTAAAACACCGTAATGGTTGGTATAATTAGGAAAGGGTATAAGCTATGTTGTGTTTCACAATGTTTTTCCTCATATTTTAAATGTTATAAGTCCCACATATGAATATACTAATATGTGATCTACGTTAGAAAAAAGAAAATGGTGAATTGAATTACAAGTCTTGTAGGAACATAATGATTACTCTTATACTCATAAGACATTAGATAAGTCTCATTGTGAACTACAAGTCATGTGTTTCCCCGACTCTTGCTTTTTTTAAGCATGCATATGTTCCTTTTATAGATTTTGTAAGAAACTAATTTAGGGTCCGTTTGTCACGGATTAAAATAAAAGTGATTTTCACATAAAATAATTTAGAGATTATTTTTTAGAGATTTTATGAAAAATCAGAATCTATTTTGCGTTTGTTTACCGTAATAAAAATCACTTGTTAAAAAAAATAATTTAGTTTGTTTGGATCCGGCTATATAAAAAATCCAGCTATATAAAAACGATTTTTTTGTTACAAAATTAGTTCAATCTTTAGATCCATATTTTCTCTCTTCTCTAAAAAAAATCTATTTTTTGAGAAGCTGCTCTCAACAGCTTCTCATTTGAAGCTGTTTTTAGATTCTGATTTTTTCTCTAAACAGCTTCTCATTTGAAGCTGTTTTTAGATTTTTTTTAGATTCTGATTTTTTCTCTAAAAAAAATCTATATTTTGAGAAGCTGCTCTCAACAGCTTCTCATTTGAAGCTGTTTTTAGATTTTTTTTTAGATTCTGATTTTTTTAATAATCTGTAACAAACGGATGCAATATTCTTAAAAGTGATTATTTTCTTAAAAAAAGTGATTTTTTCCTAAAAAAAGCTATAACAAACGGGCTCTTAATATTCTATCCTAAACTACTTTTTTTTATTTTTAGTTTGTAGACGAAATCAATATTTGAAACTCACACACATAACTTAAAAATCTTAGATCACAAGACTTATTTCCCGTTTATAACACATGAAAGAGGGATATAATCCGATATTTTACTCTTTCTTGTTTTTCAAGCATGTGTATGTTCGATTTCCACATTTTTTAACAAACTAATTTAATATTGGAAAATGTTAACACGGCTCATTAATATTTTATCCTAAACTAAAACACAAAAACTAATATTTTTTTGGCGTTAATCCTCCGATTTCCAGCGGAAAGAGACCCTTGTAATCCGAAGTTAGGTCGTGAGGTAAAGATAGTCTGACCAAGAATTGTTCTACCTAGAAATCGAACTCGGGTTCTCCTGAATAATTCGTTCTTGGTGAAACTCATTAACAACTTGAGTACAATTACTTGGTTAAAATAAAAAATGAAAACTACATGAATGTGGTACATGAATAAAAACTACTCATTAACAACTTGAGTTCAATTACTTGGTCAAAGAGAACTTCCACTTGTTTATTTTCACATCCAACTAATTGGTTAAATTTTACAATCTTTATTTTTGGTCTTCTGTGACACAATTTATTAAGAATATGATTGCGATGTATTTTCTAGATACAAGCGACAAAATGATAGGATCAATTGATATCAGATGTCGCATACCGACGCCAAATTGTATCCATCCATTTTTTTATATTATGTGATTGAGGTTTATTCATTAAAAACACGAATTCGAAAAAGCATTCTTAGTTAGGTATGTCTCCTTCAAGCTTTAAGCCATATCCAGAAGAATAAAATTCACCAAAACTTCATTGCAGTAGCACCCCTTTGTTCCAGAAGCATAGTAAGTGTGTATTGGATTGAAATATCCACATATATTGTATATTTCTTAGCAAATCTTCTGAGTAAAGAACAAAATCAAATGAAAAGTAATCCAGGAAATACAATCCTAGCTAGGATCTAGTCATATATAAATTTTATTATAATCAGATACAAATTTTATTACAAACAGAATCAAATCAAAATAATAAAAGGAAACAAAGGATAATAGAGCAGAATCACAACAAAGCACCACAGTTACATATTATCTCATGCACTACTACATTTTTTTGGGCTTAATCTGGTTGGTAAGGGAAGGGGCACTGATAAACCAGAGTTTGACTGAAAGGTAAATAAAGTTTGACCAAAGATTATTTCAGCCTAGATTTGAACTTATGCTCGTCTTAACGATTCGTCCTTAAGTAAAGCTTATTTATTAATCACTTGAGTTTTATCACTCGGTTGTCAAATACTAATGCTTAGAGGGATGTATATGTAAGTTTACAGACTAATCCATCTATACATTTTTGTTGCAGCTCATTGTCACCAAATATTTTACACATCTCTTCTGCTTTACATATAATGAAGAAATTAATTAAATATTGCACAATCTTTATTGCTTTTGCCGTAAAAACAACTGCAATGTTGGAATAAAAATAACTAGTAGAAAACGTAATTCAAAGCACACGCTCTTTCAAACAACCTTTATTGCTTTTACATACAAAGGAAACTCTTACAATATGCTATTACAAAAACAGAAGTAAACTAAAACATATGAGAACCATAAATAGAGAGGACTAATATGTTTATTTCTTTGGACTCACAAGACCCTTTTAAGCCATAACACAAAAACATTTCACTACTGTCTCTTAAAAATCTTATTTAGCAATATTATTATGGTAACGCTACGGCAATCTCTACACCGTGCAAATACTTGTGGAAAGTAAGTGCTTCCCAATGCAACTCCAGCAACAAGTCCACCACCATATCCAATCAGAACAACTGTCCAGTATAATTCAAAGAAAGACTCTGAGTCGTCATCATCATCATCAGAAGTAGAAGGCCCTGCATGATCTATACACTTCTTCAACAACTGATCCCCACACAGACCTTGGTTACCCTCAAATGAATCATCTTTGAATGTAGAAAACTGATTATTTTGTGGTATAGGACCTGTGAGATTGTTAAAGGACACATTAAAGAACTCCAAAAAGGTGAGTTGTGTCAATTGTTGGGGAATCTTCCCTGAAAGACTATTGAGAGAAAGATCTAGTGCTTCAAGGTTTGAAAGCTTCCCTAAGGAAGATGGAATGCTTCTAATAAACATATTATTTGACAAGTTAAGCAAAACAAAACCATTCAACTCGCCTATCACTTGTGGTATCTCTCCACTGATTTTGTTGCTTGAAATATCAATGGCTATTAAGTTGTATAAATTTTGAAGCTTCTCATAAACCATGGCCAACCCTTTATTTGACATTGTGATTGAATAAAATTTATCTTCTGACATACTATAATGTCCTGCATTGTTCAACGTCGACCATGAGTAAGAATCATACTGTAATTGACTTGCGTTAGAAGTATTCATTGCTTTCCAACTTCGGATCATTTCTGTTGGAAGATTGCCAGAGAATTCATTGTGAGAAAGGTCAATGATGTGAAGCTTGGAAAATGTGCTTTTCATCTTGCCATGGCACCGAATGTCTCCATGGAATTCATTGTTACTTAAAGACAATACCTTAAACTCGGGTAAATCTCCCAACCAACATGGAAATGAATCATTGATATTGTTATAACTAACATCAAAGAACTCTAACCTTCTATTGTTGACCAATGCCCTTGGCAACTGACCTTGCAGATTGTTGTTGCTGAGATAAATCATCTCAAGGGCATTTCCTATCATGTATGTTTGAGGAATGAGGCCAGACAAATTGTTCACACTTAGATCTAGATATTTTAAAGATTGGCTAAAGTTACCCAAACATGAAGGAATGTTGCCTCTTAAGTAGTTAAACGATAATTCAAGGGTCGCAAGTGAACTAAGATTGCATATGGATGAGGATATTTCTCCTGTCAATGAATTGTCGGAAACAACCAAGATTTGTAGACTTTCTTTCTTCCACAACCAATTGGGCATCGATGTTATACTGTTGTCTGACAACGTAATAACTTCCAGATTATTAGGAAACCAAGTGAAATGAATAGAATGAATTCTTATTGATCAAATGGGAGCTTACAACATGTATTTATAACAATGTTTCAACGTATGCTAAGCTACCATGCACTAGCTATAGGGGAAATAAACTCTAGGGCACAGTTACTTGCGCAGCAAGTAACAGCTATCTAAGTGATATTGCTATCAGCAACATCACTGTGTAATACCCCCCCACAAGTTGGAGGCTGATAGATATTGATCAGACCCAACTTGGATAAGAGTACATTGAAAGTCTTGGGAAGCAATGCTTTGGTAAAAAAATATGCAACTTGATCTTGGGAAGAAACAGGAAGCAGTTTGAGGATTCCAGCTTGATCTTGGGAAGCAATGAATTGTCGGAAACAACCAAGATTTGTAGACTTTCTTTCTTCCACAACCAATTGGGTATCGATGTTATACTGTTGTCTGACAACGTAATAACTTCCAGATTATTAGGAAACCAAGTGAAATGAATAGAATGAATTCTTATTGATCAAATGGGAGCTTACAACATGTATTTATAACAATGTTTCAACGTATGCTAAGCTACCATGCACTAGCTATAGGGGAAATAAACTCTAGGGCACAGTTACTTGCGCAGCAAGTAACAGCTATCTAAGTGATATTGCTATCAGCAACATCACTGTGTAATACCCCCCCACAAGTTGGAGGCTGATAGATATTGATCAGACCCAACTTGGATAAGAGTACATTGAAAGTCTTGGGAAGCAATGCTTTGGTAAAAAAATATGCAACTTGATCTTGGGAAGAAACAGGAAGCAGTTTGAGGATTCCAGCTTGATCTTGGGAAGCAATGAATTGTCGGAAACAACCAAGATTTGTAGACTTTCTTTCTTCCACAACCAATTGGGTATCGATGTTATACTGTTGTCTGACAACGTAATAACTTCCAGATTATTAGGAAACCAAGTGAAATGAATAGAATGAATTCTTATTGATCAAATGGGAGCTTACAACATGTATTTATAACAATGTTTCAACGTATGCTAAGCTACCATGCACTAGCTATAGGGGAAATAAACTCTAGGGCACAGTTACTTGCGCAGCAAGTAACAGCTATCTAAGTGATATTGCTATCAGCAACATCACTGTGTAATACCCCCCCACAAGTTGGAGGCTGATAGATATTGATCAGACCCAACTTGGATAAGAGTACATTGAAAGTCTTGGGAAGCAATGCTTTGGTAAAAAAATATGCAACTTGATCTTGGGAAGAAACAGGAAGCAGTTTGAGGATTCCAGCTTGATCTTGGGAAGCAATGAATTGTCGGAAACAACCAAGATTTGTAGACTTTCTTTCTTCCACAACCAATTGGGTATCGATGTTATACTGTTGTCTGACAACGTAATAACTTCCAGATCAGCCAGATCTCTTATAAATATTGGAATCTCAACTAAATTGCATGAATCCAATTGTACGTTTTGAATTCGAGAATCGATCACATGCGAAGAACTTTTTCCACTAAACAATGACAGTTTGTTTAATGATAAATCTAGAAAAAATAGCTTTTTGAGGTTCAGAAACGTGTCAAGCTCTAGCTTTCCATGCAAAAAATTAGAGCGTAGGTTCAACAAATCTAAATTTGTTAGGTTCATTATCCAAGATGTGGAATTTCACCTTTTATACTGCTATTTCTTGCATTTAGAAATTGTAGCTGGGTGAGATTTGCAAAAGATAATGGGATGTCATTGTCAATTTTGGCGGAGGATATATCCAAGAGAACTAATGATGAAAACTTACCTACCCACGAGATAGTCTCAATAGTAAATTCATTCAAACCAACATCCAAGACACTTAGCTTGGTAAGATTTGCCAAGGATGCAGAAGGATCACCCCTAAATTTGTTATTTCTAAGGTATATCCCCATGAGTTGTGTGAGGTTGCCAAGCGAAGAAGGAATATATCCAAAAAAATGGCAATCTGGAATTGATAGAATAACTAAAGAACTAAGTTTTCCAATGGATACTGGCAGTTTACCAGAGAAACCTGTCTGATCAAGTGCTAAGTCGATGAGTGAACTAGACTGAAACTCAGGCAAACTTCCATTGAGATTTGGATTGTATCCCAAATCCAGATATGCCAAGTTTGGAAGATGAAATACTCCAACTGGAAATTCACCATACAATTCAGAACTGTAAACAGATAGTTTTTTCAACGAAGTTAGATTTGTGAGTGTTTCTGGTAAAGTAGATGAAATAGTTACAAAACTAAGAAAAACGATCTCAAGTTTTGTTGAGTTTTGAATTATGCTTCTAAGACTGGACAATTTGAGTTGCAACAAATTGGATGTACTACCTTTAGGACGTACTATTGCTCTGAAGCCTAGATCAAGAGACAACAACTTGGACAACTGTGAAACTTGTGGTGGAATTTCTCCAGAAAATATGCTAAGAGAAAGGTCCAGATATTTTAGTTGTGAAAGCTCACCTATGTTCGATGGGATTTGAGAGTAATTGAAGTCCTTGTCAGCGAGATCAAGAACTCGAAGGGGTGCAAGGCGAAAGAGACTGCTATTTGCATCCATTGTACCATATAGTTGGCTGCTACTAAGATCGACGTGAATCACATGATCTGTGTGCTCATGACATTTAATGCCATCCCATGAGCAGCAATCTGTGCTGGTATTCCAAGAAGTTGTCTTAGGATAACCGAGAAGATTATCAGAGGCTAAGTTATTGATGACAAAGGCTTCCTTAAATTGCAACAAGGCTTGGCTTTCATATTGATGACACTTTAGCTGAATTTGAGGTAAACATGTGGTAAATGTGAAAGAGAAAAGTGAATAAAGGTAAAGAAATTTTACTAACAAAACAAGAGACCTGAGAAACACCATTGTATTTTAATATTTTGAACTGAATGTCTTGGATGAAATGCTAGACACATGCTAAGTGATTCTTATAGTAAATGAAAATATTTTCTAATGAAATTGATTATCATTGACCGTGCATTTTTGGTTTAGGACTAACATCACAAGTCTATATCTTTTGTTAACCCATTAAAGAGGCTACCATTGTCTCCTTTATCATGTAGTGAAGCTTTCTTCATTATCATTTATCTTCCACAAATTTCACTTTCTGTCCATTCATATCTTTTGTTTTCCAATAGCATTTGTCTCTATTGTTTGACTCAGCAATTTGCTCTGATTTTCTTGCTACTTGCATTTTTGAAAAACAATTAATATTTTGACTTAGTCAATTGTTTTCTTCTTTCATATCTCTACATTTTATTATTTGGTTGTATGTATAAAATTCAATCTAGAACTGACTTTCCATATAAGAGCTTGCACAAAATAATTGATAATCACTTTATTAAGTTAAACATGTGCATAATCCGAATAACAAAAGCTACTCTATTGTAAAATTAACTAGTTTTAAATGTAATTTTTTTTGATTAAAAAAATGCATTTCAGGACTACAAATATTAATTATCATATATATATAATTTTATTGTAAAAACTTCACTTTTATCTTGATCTTATCAAATGTCGTTTTATTTGTCATGATGTAGAATACTCACTTAAAATTAGGGTTAATAAATGTTCACCCTGTAATATTAGCGGTTTCTTATTTTCCCTCTACAAAATTAGTTTTTTAGATGCAAAAAATGCAGCTCTAAAACCAAGTAACCCGTCAAAAACCGTTACAAAAACCTCAACAGCTCATCACATAAAAAAGAATTCATTTTGCTGCGAAATTCTCCAATAACTTGAAGTAGCAATAAATGTCACAAAAAATGGGGGTTTGAATTGTGACCCTTTTAAAATTTATTTCTGAAACTTAAATAGGGCCCGTTTGTTATGGATTAAAATAAAAGTGATTTTCACATAAAATAATTTAGAGATTATTTTTTAGAGATTCTTTAAAAAATCAGAATCTATTTTATGTTTGTTTACCATATCAAAAATCACTTTTTTTTTAAAAAAGTGATTTTTAGTTTGTTTGGATACAACTTTCAAAAAGTGATTTTTTACTATAAAATTACCATAAAGGACACAATTTTTTTCCTTTCAAATATAACATGTTTGTCCAAAAAATTTATTTTTTTATGTATGAAAACAAGTATAATTAAAAAATGCATTTACGTTGTAAAAAAACATACTATCTATGTATTTGTCACGTTCAAAAAATTTACACAAAATATTACATAAAATTATCAACATGAATTCAAATAAAATAAGTAACATTTTTTTTTTGAGAGAAATAAAAATGAGTAACATAACATATTCGTTAAAGAAAAATTAACATATCATATTGATTTTTATGAAACTGCACATATTACCCTCAAGCCCCAAGCTATGGCAGTATAAGACACCCAAACAATTACCCTCAAAACCCAACAATAACAGCGACAGTGACATTCAACCAGAAAAAATATTCAAAACAAACAAAAACAACATAAAAAAATATAATAACAGAAAGAGAAACACACAAAATATATATATATATATATATATATATACACACACATACATACAGGTTCAACTATGAATGAATAAAAAACATAATGGAATTGCTAACCAAGGAAGAGGGACCTCACTTGTTTAGAGATTAGAGAAGAACAACGATTAGGCTGTGAAAAAATAAAATAATAGGAAGACTAGTCTTTGTGTATATATAGCAAAACAAGGATTTGATTGGAATTTTAGTTTTTCTAAAACATATCTTTTTTCTTAAAAATTCCATAACAAATTTCTCTCTCCTCTGAAAATAATCTATTAAAAAAAAAAGCTGCTCACAACAGCTTCTCATTTGAAGCTGTTTTTAGATTTTTTTTAGATTCTGATTTTTTTGAAAATCTGTAACAAACAGATGCAATATTAAAAAAAGTGATTATTTTCTTAAAAAAAGTGATTTTTTTATAAAAAAAAGCTGTAACAAACGGGCTCTAAGTATATAAGCTCAAGAAAATTCTTGGTTAGTGTTAAGTGAATAATAATTATAATATTAGGACCAGAGAACTCTGGATAATAAAATAAATAAAGGACCAGAAAGTTCTGGAATAAAATACTGAAACAAATAAAGCAGTAAAGGACCAGAAAACTCTGGATATATAACTGAAATAAATAAAGCAGTAAAGGACCAGAGAACTCTGGAGATATTAAGAATAAGATAAATAGGACCAGAAAGTTCTGGATAATTATTAAGTAGTTGGTTAATTATTTAATTTTAGTTTAAGGACCAGAGTACTCTGGAAAATTAATATAGTTAGTTATTTGTTATATGTGACTGCAAGAAATTAAGAGATGAGAGAAGAGAGAGAACACAAGAGTTTTATCCTGGTTCGCCTAACCGGCTACGTCCAGTCCCCACACTACGTGTGATATTATCCACTATAGTATCCTGCTATCAGAAACTTCTGAATAGCACTATAATATGTTGATCACACCAGATCAGTCTGTTACACTTTGTATTATAAACCTCAGCAGGCTTCTACGATTCTTGATCACACAAGAAAAGTTCTATCTCAAACTATTAAGCCCAATAGACTTGAGATCTAGTTACAATTTGTATGGTGGTGGGTGTTGGTAAAATATGGAATCTCAAAAGAGATTTTAAAAGTATCTCATGTAGAGATTTCAAAATAATATCTCAAAGAGATATTTTAAATAATATCCCAACTTGGAGATATTATCAATACAAACTTTCAGAGATATCTTAGCTACAAGAGAAGAAAGATATTTGAAGCTTGCTTTGTTGTTGTTGAAGAGCTTTATGAATACTTCTTTGAATATTCACGTGAATGAGAGAATTGAATTCTTTGTGTGTAAGCTCTTGAGAATTGCCTTGCTATCTTGTTGTATTTATAGAGGCTGAAGTGGTGAAGTTCACTTGAAATTATACATGAACATACAGCTGTTAAGCTTGTACGAAAAACAGCCCATGTGCTCTTGCTTTTGATGCTTGATGCACAAGTGTTGCAAAAAATTTGTTATTCCAAGTGAAGAATGTTCTGAAGAACATTCTCTTCTTTCTAGCCATTTGAGACAGCCCACGTGAGGTTGTAGTACAGTTGTGTATGAGTTGTAATTGGCTGTGATTGAATGACATCATCCTTATCCATATTTGTAGTTTCACCAGAATGTTCTCAAGAACATTCTTTCTTTGTAAAACAATTTTGTTCTTCTTTCTTTATGGCACGTGCTTTTCCAATTCCTTTTTAAATGCAATGGCCTTTATGTAATCATTTGATATTCTTTCCATTTATGTCATATATCCAAAGTATCTTCTTTTGGTGAGACATAGAGAATATTTTACTTCTTGAATTTGTTCCAAAAAGTCCAATTATGTCCTTTTGCTTAATTGCTTTGATAAGGACGTTTTTAACTTGTCTTGTGAGCAAAGAACCTTCTTCTTATATTAAGAACATTCTCATGAAACATTTCTCACAAAATTCATTAGTAGATAACAAGTTAAAAAACAAGTATTAAATGTTTGTAATCTTTAAAACATCAAATAAGGATTTTGTCCTCAACATAACTCACAAAAACAAACAACAAACAAGCAATAATGAGTAATAATAACTAATTGGGATTGGGGAAAAATAAGTGAACAGAATTACTATTATTGTAACTTAATTTACATTTTATAGCGTAAGTATTTATCATATAAATGCTTATAAATAAGCTATTTCTGTAACACAAGATAAAATAATGTAATTCAACAACCAAAATTAAAATTATGGATTAAAATCCACAAAACTTCAAAACCATTTACATAGGTACCTATTATTTTATAACTAAAACAAATCATTGGACTTGATATAAGAGTGCCTAGACTATCTACTTGAACCACTTTCAAATTAAATAAATATAAATATCATTTTTGGGAAACTACATCAAACATGGAAGAAAAATATAAAATGCATTTGTAACCATAAAAATATTACAATTAAATCTCACGATTTATTTTGAATTACGTCTCACAATTGTTGTAATTCCTTTCGTTACAGTATTCAAATGAAAAAGAAAAATTGCATGTTTTAGATGGTGACCTTTTGTAAATTGCAATAAGCTCACTACTCATCTAGCATTTTATAGTCACCATTCTTTGTGTGCTTTATTATTTACAAAATATAATGAATAATTTAAGACTAAAAATATCACTCCACCAAACATATAAGTTCTAAATGATATTGAATTAAAACACCATAATGGTTGGTGTAATTAGGAAATGTTATAATCTATGTTGTGTTTCATAGTGTTATTCTCATATTTTAAAAGTTATAAGTCCCATATAGGATACTTTTGTGAGCTTTTGAGTCTTTATATACTAATATGTGATATAAGTTGTAAAAAAGAAAGTGGTGAAATACATGATTGTGTTGTTCGGGAATGATTTATCTTACATATTTATATTATTATAATATGACATAATCATCTTCTCCGAAACACAATTATGTGTTTCTCTGACTCTTA
Organism: Medicago sativa; assembly: GCF_051527215.1. NCBI lineage: Eukaryota > Viridiplantae > Streptophyta > Magnoliopsida > Fabales > Fabaceae > Medicago > Medicago sativa. Next base: position 7,290,568 of record NC_140755.1, on the reverse strand, counting down.
ATTTTTTTTAGCATTCATATGTTATGTTTCTTTTTTATATTTTGTAAGAAACTAATTTAATATTCTATCCTAAACTACTTTTTTTTTTTAATTTTTGGTTTGTAAACGAAATCAACATATGACTCACACACACAACTTAAAAGTCTTAGATTCACACATGACTTATTTCTTGTTTATAATTCATTATTTTACTGTTTCTTATTTTTCAAGCATGTGTATGTTCGATTTCCACATTTTTTTAAGAAACTAATTTAAAACACAAAGACTACTCTTTTTTTTAGCGTTAATCCTCTGGTTCCCAATGGGAAGAGACTTTAGTAATCTGGAGTTCGGTCGTGAGGTAAAGATAATCTGACCAAGAATTGTTTTACATAGGAATCAAACTTGAGTTCTCCCGAATGATTCGTCATTGGTGAAACTCACTAACAACAACAGTTCAATTGTTTGGTTAAAAAATAACTAAATGAACGTGGTACATGAATGGAACTATTTTTCTTTTAAACACTTTCGTTGGGCAATTTCAAAGAGAACTTCCACTAGTTTATTTTCACATCCAATTAATTGGTTTCATGTACCTCTTTTTCTCTCTAAATTTAAATTTTACAATCTTTATTTTCGGTCTTCTTTAACATAATTTATTAAGAATCTGGTTGCGATGTATTTTCTAGATACAAGCGACAGAATGATAGGATCAATTGATATCAGAAGTCGCATACCGACTTGAGTCTGGACACCAAATTGTATCCATCCATTTTTTTCAATATTAAGTGATTGAGGTTTATTCATTAAAGACACGAATTCGAAAAAAGTATTCTTAGTTAAGTATGTCTCATTCAAGCTTTAAGCCATATCCTTAAGAATAAATTAACCAAAACTTCGTTGCAGTAGCATCCCTCGGTTCCAGAAGCATAGTAAGTATGTATTGAATTGAAATATCCACAAATATTGTGTATTTCTTAGCAAATCACAACAAATTACCACTTACGTATTACCGCAAGCACTACTTCATTTTTTTAGGCTTAATCCGTGTAACACCCATACTAGACGTATCTAGATAGTCTAGCAAGTGAGTTAGTTTAGTACTGGATACATTAAAACATTTACAACATAAAAACTTCGAATAAATTTCTTATACAACAAATGCGTTCGTACAATAAGTTTACAACTCAACCTTTCAAAATATTAAAAGTGCATCCTTGAATATTCATATCTTCCTGCAGCGGGTACGAACGAACACTTGTCGCAACGTCCATTCGGCTACTAGCTTGCTAAACCATCCTGATGTCTGAAACAAATAAGGATTGGGATGAGACATAATGTCTCAGTGAGCTCCACATAATCCTAGGCTATAGGCAACCACGGGGGAAACCTACGGTCACCACGTGTCTACAATACAACCTGCCGGTTGATTATACGTGTGTGGGAACATGCTTTCCTAGACGGTTGTGCATACTAGACCCGTCATAGGCCCTTCTTAACTTGTTATAGGTTTCACTTCTTATACGTGTCATGGCGGTTAAGGGGAATCTAGAACCGCAATGCCAAGAATACGCTCTACGTATCGAGGCCTAAGCATAACATAATCATGACACGATTCTAAACCGGACGATTATGGGAAACCTAAGATCGTCACCGGCATATCTTTCTTTACTTGCTTCTACTTTCTTGAATATGTTGTATCTAACAACATATCATCTCTTATCACAAAAGTGATTCTTACTTTCTTACTAGTTCTTGACGATCTATGTCAAGGCTCTATGAAATAACATATGCATGCTCAATAAATATGCATAGTCAGATTCATTGATTATGTTAGCGTGTAACAAGCAAACAATATCTGAGTTCATTTTACGGATTAGTCCCGGGTGGAGTAACCCTGGAAGTTAATCCCTTACTACCGGTGAAATGTCTAGCTAGGGCGCACCGAACTCCCTTAGTGACGTGCGGGTCCCTTACGGCTTACCCCGTTCCCCTTGGAGAACCTTTTATATCCAACCTTGGAAGGAATACAAAAGACACGGCACCTTAACTTAGTGACATGCGGCTCCCTTGCGGCTTAACCGTTCCCCTTGGGGAACCCCTTGAATCCAACCTTGGAAGGATTACAAGAGACATGACACTCTTATTAAAATCTTGGTCTTATGCATGTATGAAGGTTATACCTAAACATACTATCTCTTTTACCTCGGATCCTTAAACGATCCCACTAGAGATAACTATATGCTTGCTTAACTTACTTTGTGAATAGATTTCTAATCGATTCACGTCTTGCCATACTCGTATGGCACTTAGCTCTTATGCGAAGATGATTCTTATATCACACCGCAACTTATCAAGCATACTTCTCATGTCTAGCATTCTATTCTTTACTAAACATTCTAGTTCTCGATAACTATACCGAGGCTCTAGCTTCTTCCCTTTCCTTAAAGATTAACTTGCTACCCGATTCAGAACATAATTCTCTCGTTCGCCATGCTATGTTAACTTGTCAAATACTTGCTTTTTATTTTAAGAAAACTTTGCTCAATATTATCAAATAGAACCTTGGTTTGAGGGGTTTACTTTTATAAGAAGACTGCACAAGAAAAACCGAGCCGAAACCCACCAGAAACGCCTTAAGCGAGCAAACAATGCACGAATGCACTGTTTACTCGCCTAGGCGAGTACTCTAGCTCGCTAGGCGAGTTGCTTGCTCGCCGTGGCGAGTTGGTGGCGAGTAAACACCCCAGACTGTGGGTTTTGCTCGCCTGGCGAGCTGCTTGCTCGTCGTGGCGAGTTGTGACAGTCCAGCACTTGTAAAAATGGTGTTTTTGACCCAAAAGCCTCAAAACCAAGTGTCTCTATGCTTATTATGACTCTATTGGTCATAGAAAACCTGTAAAACAGTCTCAAGACAAGTATTCACAAGCAAAGCAAGCATGGCAAGAAAAGGGCAACTAACTATTACTTAAAAACCCTAGAATTTACATAGTTTCCTTACAAGAGTGAAACACATAAACCATGGGTGGAAACTATCTAAGGAACTCACCTAATATTGCAGCATCAATCAAACTGACAACCTTCTTGCTCAAGCTCAAACCCTAACTCTTGATCTTGATTCCAAGTTTGTCCTCAAGCTTCAAATCAAACCCATGGTTAATCTTTGCTAGATAAGTTGCTAACATCCATAATGATCCACCAAGCTTTCAAGCATAATCATCACTTCACAAAGAACCCTAGCTTTGATCCACTTGCTTTCTTGTACTTATGATCTCATAAAAGAAACATTGCTTTACTTGAATCAACAAAGAAACCATAGCATAAACAAACCCTAGCCTCAAGGACTTCTCTTGGTGAGGAGAAGAAGTAGTGAAATTAACCAAGGCTTCTAGTTGTTCTTGAGGGAGGAGAAGAAGAAAACCATGTTGTATGATCCAACCCTAACTTAGGAATCCTTGAGGAAGAAGATTTGATGATTTGATGAGGTAGGGAGAGAAGAGAGAGATGGCGTGGGAAGTAGAGAGAAGGGAGAGAAGTTCCCAACTTCAAACCCTAGAGAGAGAAAGGAAAAATGGTTATGAAGATATTTGGTGCCAAAATCCAATAAATATCTCTTTGAGTGCAATTACCAATTTTCCCTTGCCTTAATCGTGTTAAATCCGACACTGATACTTTATCCGAAATAAGCTGACATCTCATAATAAATATTTTCCATTACGCTTACTTTCCTTAAACTTTAATCATCTGGCACGATCGACTGGTAATATACCGATACGGACAGGCGGAATATTACAATCCGGTTCCAAAGGGAAGGGGTACCAATAAATCAGAGTTTAACTGAGAGGTAAATAAAGTCTGACTAAAGATTATTTCAGCGGAGATTTGAACTTATGCTCGTCATAACGATCCGTCCTTACGTAGAGCTTTATTAATCACTTGAGTTATATCACTCTGTTTTCCAGTACAAATGCTTAGAGGGGTGCATAAGTAAGTTCAAAGAATCAACTAATCCATCTATATATTTTTGTTGCAACTCATTGACACCAAATATTTTACTATCTCTTCTGCTTTACTTCTGTAAACCTTTCCTTCCTCCTTTTGCATCACTGATCTCAAAGCCTTGTCCAAAGAATCTTCATTACTAGTTGCTTTTACTCCCACCATTTTTTCTTCCATAACTCTAGCAATCAAACCTTGTTCATTTTGCAAAGGCAACATAATAAGTGGACATGTAACTTGAAGACTCTCTATCACTGAACTCCAACCACAATGAGTCAAGAATCCGCCAATACACTCGTGTGCTAAGATTCTTAACTGTGGTGCCCAAATATTCCACACAAGACTGATTCTCAAGCCAATCATGTCGACTATGATAACCATCTTGCTTCTTTAGAACAAAAAGATAAGGAAAACCAGATAACTTTAATCCCATGGTTACATCATTCAAGTCATCATCGCTTAATGTGGCTTCATTTCCAAATGACAATCTGATACTGTATGATAATTTATATCTTATATATAGTAGCAAACTATAGTAACAGTATAAATTCTATAGTGACGGTATGAAAATCTGCAGTAACAATCAGATACTATATGATAATTTTATAAATAAAATTTGATGCTTTTTATAAATAAAATTTGATGCTATATGATAACTAGAAAATCAAATCCTACAAATAAATTTAACCAAAAATGTAGCTCTATAAACCAACTAACCCACCAAAAACCATTACAAAACCTCAACAAATCATCACATCAAAAAATTTGCTACGAAATTCTCCATTAACTCACAAAAACAAACAACAAACAAGCAATAAAGAGTAATAAGAACTAATTGGGATTGGGGAGAAATAAGTGAACAGAACTATAGTTGTAACTTTAATTTACATTTTATAGCGTAAGTATTTATCATATAAATGCTTATAAATAAGCTATTTCTATAACACAAGATAAAATAATGTAATTCAACAACAAAAATTCAAATTATGGGTTAAAGCTACACTAAACTTCAAATCCATAATTCAAAACAGAAATTCAACCAAAGTTATTTATTACAAATTATGGATTAAAATCCACAAAACTTCAAAACCATTTACAAAGGTACATGTTGAAATTTGGGGTCTAACTCATCCTTGTAAAATCGGTTCGTAAGGGGGAGTGTCTCCTCTTTATAAACTCTTATCAAGAGTCTTATCTATCTGATGGGGGACTTGAGTTTTTCCTAATACACCCCCCTCATGCTCATCACTCTTTGGGCTTGGTACGTGGATAAGTAGGTGACCCTTGAATTCGACAAGCACCGATATCATGTTGAAATTTGGTGAGTTATATGGTGTTGTGTGCAAGTGTGAGCTATATGTCCCACATCGAATAGAAAAGTAAAGGTTGAACACCTTATAAGTAAGATGACTTATAAACTCATCGCCTTAGGGTTTTGGGTAGGAGTGTGGCATCTACTATCTACTTGAACCACTTTCATTCATTTAAATAAATATAATAATAAAATAAATATATTCATTTTAATAAAATAAATATATACATTTAAATAAAAATAATAATAATAAAATAAATATATTCATTTAAATAAATATAATAAATAAAAATAATAAAATAAATATATTCATTTAAATAATATAATAATAAAATAAATAATAATAATAAAATAAATATATTCATTTAAATAAATATAATAAATATATTCATTTAAATCTCAAAATAAAATAAATATAATATCGTTTTGGAAAACTGCATCAAAATCATTTAAATAAATATAATATCGTTTTTGGAAAACTGCATCAAACATGGAAGATAAAAAATATTACAATTAAATCTCACGACTTATTTTGAATTAAGTCACACGATTGTTGTAATTCCTTAAATGAAAAAGTCATCCTTCTTTGTGTGCTTTCTACACTATAATATCGTTTTTGGAAAACTGCATCAAACATGGAAGATAAAAAATATTACAATTAAATCTCACGACTTATTTTGAATTAAGTCTCACGATTGTTGTAATTCCTTAAATGAAAAAGTCATCCTTCTTTGTGTGCTTTCTACACTTTATTTTCTAGTAGTTTGAGCAAATCATGTACATTCTCCTCTTTAAGGGGAGGAGTGTCTCCTCTTTATAAACTCTTATCAAGAGTCTTATCTATCTGATGGGGGACTTGAGTTTTTCCTAATACACCCCCCTCATGCCCATCACTCTTTGGGCTTGGTACGTGGATAAGTAGGTGACCCTTGAATTCGACAAGCACCGATATCATGTTGAAATTTGGTGAGTTATATGGTGTTGTGTGCAAGTGTGAGCTATATGTCCCACATCGAATAGAAAAGTAAAGGTTGAACACCTTATAAGTAAGATGACTTATAAACTCATCGCCTCAGGGTTTTGGGTAGGAGTGTGGCATCTACTATCTACTTGAACCACTTTCATTCATTTAAATAAATATAATATCGTAATATATATTTAAATAAATATAATATCGTAATATCGTTTTTGGAAAACTGCATCAAACATGGAAGATAAAAAATATTATAAAAAATATTACAATTAAATCTCACGACTTATTTTGAATTAAGTCTCACGATTGTTGTAATTCCTTAAATGAAAACGTCATCCTTCTTTGTGTGCTTTCTACACTTTATTTTCTAGTAGTTTGAGCAAATCATGTACATTCTCCTCTTTAAGGGGAGGAGTATCTTCTCTTTATAAACTCTTATCAAGAGTCTTATCTATCTGATGGGGGACTTGAGTTTTTCCTAATACACCCCCCTCATGCCCATCACTCTTTGGGCTTGGGTTGTAATTCCTTAAATGAAAACGTCATCCTTCTTTGTGTGCTTTCTACACTTTATTTTCTAGTAGTTTGAGCAAATCATGTACATTCTCCTCTTTAAGGGGAGGAGTATCTTCTCTTTATAAACTCTTATCAAGAGTCTTATCTATCTGATGGGGGACTTGAGTTTTTCCTAATACACCCCCCTCATGCCCATCACTCTTTGGGCTTGGTACGTGGATAAGTAGGTGACCCTTGAATTCGACAAGCACCAATATCATGTTGAAATTTGGTGAGTTATATGGTGTTGTGTGCAAGTGTGAGCTATATGTCCCACATCGAATAGAAAAGTAAAGTTTGAACACCTTATAAGTAAGATGACTTATAAACTCATCGCCTCAGGGTTTTGGGTAGGAGTGTGGCATCTACTATCTACTTGAACCACTTTCATTTCATTCATTTAAATAAATATAATATCGTTTTTGGAAAACTGCATCAAACATGGAAGATAAACAATATTATAAAAAATATTACAATTAAATCTCACGACTTATTTTGAATTAAGTCTCACGATTGTTGTAATTCCTTAAATGAAAACGTCATCCTTCTTTGTGTGCTTTCTACACTTTATTTTCTAGTAGTTTGAGCAAATCATGTACATTCTCCTCTTTAAGGGGAGGAGTATCTTCTCTTTATAAACTCTTATCAAGAGTCTTATCTATCTGATGGGGGACTTGAGTTTTTCCTAATACACCCCCCTCATGCCCATCACTCTTTGGGCTTGGTACGTGGATAAGTAGGTGACCCTTGAATTCGACAAGCACCGATATCATGTTGAAATTTGGTGAGTTATATGGTGTTGTGTGCAAGTGTGAGCTATATGTCCCACATCGAATAGAAAAGTAAAGGTTGAACACCTTATAAGTAAGATGACTTATAAACTCATCGCCTCAGGGTATTGGGTAGGAGTGTGGCATCTACTATCTACTTGAACCACTTTCATTCATTTAAATAAATATAATATCGTTTTTGGAAAACTTAAATAAATATAATATCGTTTTTGGAAAACTACATCAAAAAATAAATATAATATCGTTTTTGGAAAACTGCATCAAACATGGAAGATAAAAAATATTACAATTAAATCTCACGACTTATTTTGAATTAAGTCTCACGATTGTTGTAATTCCTTAAATGAAAAAGTCATCCTTCTTTGTGTGCTTTCTACACTTTATTTTCTAGTAGTTTGAGCAAATCATGTACATTCTTTGTGTTTTATATTTGATACTATAAATTATTATTTATTGAATTAAGTCTCACGATTGTTGTAATTCCTTAAATGAAAAAGTCATCCTTCTTTGTGTGCTTTCTACACTTTATTTTCTAGTAGTTTGAGCAAATCATGTACATTCTTTGTGTTTTATATTTGATGCTCATATAAATTATTATTTACAGAATATAACGAATAATTTAAAACTAAAAATTTCTATCACTCCACCAAACATATAAGTTCTAAATGATATTGAATTGAAACACGCTAATGGTTGGTGTAATTAGGAAATGATATAAGCTATATGTTGAGTTTCATAGTGTTTTTCTCATATTTTAAAAGTTTTATTTTTTTAAGAAGCTAAAATGAAATTTATTTAAAATACAAAGAATCCTAGTAAGTACAATGAATGCTAGTAGGAGATTTATAAAGCAACATACACCAGAAAAGTGTGTCGTATATATGCGGAACACACAAACAAACACTCATGTATCAAATACAAGCTTCTACAACAAACCAAAAACACCCTCCACAGAGGGCCCTCGAAACCAATAGAGACTAAACACCATACCAAGAAGTCATCTCCAAAAACCAAAGTCTAAACGCCTGCGCCATAGCAGAAACAAATCTTGTATCATACCGTTGAAAAACCTCACCAAAATAACCATCAAACCTACCAAAATCCCATGTAACCGCACCTTAAACAAGCCACACCTTCTAACATCCATGTATTTGAAAACCCCCTCAACAACAAACTCATAGAAGAAAACCCACAAAAACCGTAACCACCATTAGCCACCACAAGCACCACCACCACCAAAACTACCATTAACCACCATTAATCCTCATCAAAAACCAGCAACAGCCACCACGAGCATCACCACCAAAAACCACCACGAACACCACCACAAAAGACCCAATATCAGTGCCACCATGGAAACCACCACGAAGCACCACAAACCAACACAAACAAAAAACAACCTACGAGCTCCTCAACAACCACCACCGCATACCCTCCAAATCACAAACATCTCACCACCACAACCCTGTCCAACACACACCACAAAACTACAACCACACATCTCTGACCTGCTAGTGAACCATTAATCACCACACCCATAACGACCTCTCGTCGGCGCAACAACCACACCACTTAACCACCACCGATCTACCCCATTACCACCATCGAGTCACCACCAATCCACCACAAAAAAAAAATTTAACCCACCAAAAACTAGCTCGAAAACAGCCATAAAATGAACAAATTTGAACATCTTTGAAACAAACCATGGAAACCGTACAGAGGAGATGAAGAAACCACTGGAAACCGCCTTGAAAACCACCCCAACCGCAAGCTACGATATTGGAAAAACCCAGCCACCGGCACATCCACCGAAAAACCAAGAACCTGTAATATTCCGCCTAACAGTATCGGTATATTACCCGTTGACTGTGTTGGATGAATTTAATCCATGGGAAGTAAGTTAATGGAAATATTTTATGACATGTCAGCTTTTTACGGGAAAAGTATCAGAGTCGTTTTAAACACGCTTGAGGCAAGGGTATTATTGTAATTTCACAGAAATGATTATTTATATGATTTTGGTGGAAAATATCTCATTTTCCTTATCCATTTCTCTCTCTTCAAATGTTGGAAAACATTTCCTCTTCCTTCTCTCTTCTCTTCTCCCACGCCACTTCTTCTCCTCCCACCCTCCTTCAAACTTGCAAACTTCTTCCTTCTTGGATTCTAGGGTTGGAGATGGATCTTTTATCATGGTTTCCTTCTTCTTCCTCTCTCTCAAGAACAACTAGAAGCTTGGGATTTGTTTGTTCTCTCTCTATAATGGGTTCAAATCTAGGGTTTGGTTTTGGATCAATAAGCTTTATGTTGGGTTTATTTCATGGGTATCGTACCCCAATTTTTGACCTAAGGATCCTATATTCATACACCGACATATGTCATTTGATCCTGATCAGTCTTTAATTTTTTTCAGTAAAAATTTTGAGGTATTTTAAAATACCTCATTTTATTTACTTATTCTTAGACAGACCCTTTTCTCTCTTTATTTTTATTATTATCCACTTTTATCATTTTAATTTCCATCTTTTATAATTTATATTTTTTATCTATTTTAATTTTAGTTATTATTTTTATTATTTTTTTTTATCTTATTTTGTCCATTTGTCCAAAAAAGTCCAATTTTCTCTGTATTCTTGCGCAACATATCACGCCATATTCCCCGGATAAATCCCATTTTTGCTCTATGTTTTTTCTTCCCTTCCACCTAACCAAGCAATTCTGTCTGCTCTTAACACTATAAATCCACTTGCAATTTACACAAAAAAAGGAGGACGATCACACCAATACACAATTTCATATACAGAGAAGCAAACACAAGAAAAACACACACACAGCCGTTACACACAAACAATTCACAAACCTGCAATTTTCAATCACCACGTCACAATTCTGAAACTAAAATCACCAAACAACAATTTTCGCACAAACAGCAAACCAAACAGAAGCTTTTCCCACAGACAGCAAACCAAACAGAAGCTATTCACACAGACAGCAAACCAAACAGAAGAGTTTCTCTCATACAGCAAACCAAACAGAAGGTTTCAGCAACTTATTTCCAAATCCAAAACAAAAATCTAGTAAAGGTAGTAATTTCCTAAACTTAGATCTAGTCTTGATTTTGAGTCTTTTTAAGAAACAAATTTCAAAACTGAAAAGAGAATAAAAAGAGGGTTTAGAAAATATAATTTTTCTGAAAAAAGGAGTCGTTTTTATTTTCCGGTGCGGTGGCTACCGCACCGGAAAATCACTCCGTCACCGCCCCGGAAAATCACTCCGTCGGTGTTCTTTTTGTTAAGAACAAAGAGAGAAGAGAGACGTGAGGAGAAGAGAAAGAAGAAAGAGAAAAGAAAAGAAGAATGAAGTGAAAAATCTTACCTACCTTCCATTTTAAAAAAAGCCATAATGATTCAATGCAAAAGGGTGCATGGTCTTATCATGCACCCACGTTCCTTTTTCCCTTTGATTTCAAATCAACAGCTCCTGAAGCTTCTCCTGTGATCAAAAACAGGGCCACTCGATTTTAATCAGATGGCCCATATTATTTCTCACGTCCTCACTTCATGATTGGACCCCGGCATTTTATTTTCATTTTCTATCATGCATTTTATCTTATCGTGCATTTTTATTTTTTTTATTGTGCATTCTTATTTTATTGTTGTCATATCATCATGCATATTTATTTTCCGTCATTTATTTTATCGCATAGAAATAGAATGTATTTAGGGCCAATATAAACATAAATGAAAGAGAGTGTGTGTGCGTGCGTGTGCGTGTGTCGTGTCTTTTATTTCTTTACTGCTTTATATATTTAAAAATGAAAAGAAAATTAGGTTAGGGATTATGTAGTGATCCAACGTCACTACAAGTCCACACACTTTTATTTTTATTGCTCCGTTAAGTCTTATTTTCATTTAATATTCAAAAAACAACAAAAACATGCAAATAACAAAATCACAAAAATATTTTCATTAATAAATCTTGATTTTTTTCAATCAAGTGATCGTCTCTTTAGTTTATTTCTTAATCAAATATCAAATCAATGTAAATCTACTTCGAGTCTGTTTTCTTTCAATATAAAAAATACAAACAAATTCCAATTTGCCATTTGGCTTTTCATTTTAATTTTTTTTTCAAAACTATTAAAAAAACACAAACAAATCAAACGTCAATTTCAACCACGAACTACGTGATTTTGATCCTTCACGGGTACGTAGGCAAAGGACACTCGTCCTTCCAAATCAATAAAAACTGTAGATAAATTAGGTCTTTATTTTCTTTCATCATTTCAAATTTCTTTTTTTTTTTGAAGCAAGCAAGTTTATAGCACAAAAGTTAAATAAAATCAAGAGGTTCTCGTAGAGTACTACGAATATTTAGGGTGCTTAAAACCTTCCCTAAATGTAACCAACCCCCGAACCCTTAATCCCTTTAAAACGTGGTATTTGAACCTTTTTCCACTTTCTTTTGAAAAGAATTAAAAGTTCAGTCGTGAAATCAAAAATGGGTCAAACGCTAATCAAATGGCATTCGACTGTCCGAAAAATGACGCGACAATGGGATTGGAAAAAAAGCAAGAGACAACTATGGAATGGATGGAAGCTTTGGAGTCACCTTGGAAGCAAGAGTTAGGGTTGTTGTTGGTAAGTACCAAGATGATTCAAGATAAGGTTTCTTCATGGTCAAGGTGTCTTTGTATGCAAGAAAGAATAACAAGTTTGATGGCACGATCAAAGGATTGAAAGTTAGGGTTTTGATGCTTGGGCTTGGAAGCTTGGAGATGTTTCAAGAACTTGATTAGGTGAGTTCCATAGATAGTTTTCCCACCCTTTGGGATCATGATTATGCCTTGATAGATTAATATGAATAACATGAATTTTTCTAGGGTTTTCAAGTATATGTTTAGTTGCCCCTTTTTGCTATGCTTGCTAAACTTGCTGATACTTGCCATGTAAACGTTTTACAAGTTTCCTATGGCCTCTAAGGGTCATAACATGCTTAGAGACACTTGGTTTGAGGTTGCTGGACTGTCATAACTCGCCCAGGCGAGCAATTGGCTGCCTAGGCGAGCAAAATGGCATTCCTGGGGGTCTGCTCGCCTCCCAACTCGCCTAGGCAAGTAACCAACTAGCCTAGGGAAGTAAGTGAGCTCGCCTAGGCGAGCAAGTAGTGCCCTCTGGTGCTGCTTGCTCGTTTTAGGCAGATTCGGTATTTTCGTTCCGGGTTTTCTTGTGCAGTCTTTTATAAAAATAAACCCCTCAAACCAAGGTCCTAAATGATGATCAATGAAAGCAAGATTATTATGAAATGAAGCAAGTATTAGGCATGTTAGTAAGGCATGGCATATTAGAGAAACAATTCATGAATCGGGTAGCAAGTTAATCATTAAGCAAGGGAAAACTAGAGCCTCGACATAGTAATCGAGAACTAGCAAGTTTAGCAAGAATTTCTAGGATGTTAAGACGCGAAGTATATATATTTGCACATGATCAAGAATGATAGGACAAGTATGTTAAGTTGTGGATAGGATAGTTTATCTCTCCACCATGAATAAGATAGTACAAGCATGACCTAGAATGATAAGTTACCGCTAATCGGATCGATCAAGGTTCCGAGGTAAATAAGCACGTATGTATATATTTAACTTATGTGTACGACAAGACTATGACTTAATAAGTGTAGGTGACATGTCTCTTGATATCCACATCAGGGGGATAAAAGGGGTTCTCGTAATGAGAAGGATTCAAGCCGTAAGGGACCCGCATGTCACTGAGTAAACAAGACGTAGGTGCTCGTGTCTCTTGTTATCCACGCCAGGGGGATACGGGAGGTTCTCGACCTAAGGGGAACGGTTCAAGCCGCAAGGGACCCGCAAGACACCGAGGGAGTCCGATGTACGTACATCGGTCATGTATGGGATTGATCTCGGGGTTACTCTGTTTTATCTTGGTTTTCGGGTGTCAAACATTGATTACGTTTGAACCTTTTTAACCGGTGATATCTTATTTTTTCTTGGGAAGGGAAAAAGTAAGCAAAACCCTTGAGAATCGAGGTCCGAGAGTTGTTTTCGCTACGGGAAGGTGTTAGGCACCCATAACGACTATAGTATCCTATAGGAACCGTCTTTAATTTCTACGCGCGCGCTTTATTTTTAAATGCTATTTGAAAATGTTATTTACACCTAAGAATGTACTAAGTGAAGAATTGGAGGGAGAAGAAAGTGTTTGAATTTTTATTTTATTTGAATTGAAGGAATTTTGTTCCTTGCCTACGTACCCGTTTAAGGGATCAAATCCACCGTAGTTCTCTTCCAAAAATGTTTTTGTTTTTGTTGGTTGATTTTAAGTTTGAAAATTGGAGTTTGAAGAATAGAAAGAGGCCTCAAGGGCATGAGATTTAGAAAAGGTGAGGTGGAATTAGTTATTTGCAAAATATAGTCTAAGTATGATTAAAGTTCATTGAAATTTGATTAAGAAAATAAAAGGAAAATTACAATGGGATTTTGATCCCAAGGTTTATTTAGAAAATGGTTTGAGTGATGTTGTTCACATTTTTTTGGAAAATTGATTTTTCTAAGTGTAAAGCCTAATCATTCATCTAAACATACAATCCTAAACATACATCTAAACATGCATATTCTAGCTATATACCTAAAGTGGTGTGTGTGCATGTGTCGGTGCTTGTGTCGGTGTACATCATTAGAGTCCATAGTCCTTATTACATCATTGGCCTAGATACATTCTATGGTCTTGCAAGAAATTAAAAAGCATAAGAAAAATATTACGAAGTTCCTAAGTATTACATTCTAATTTTTTGCATGAAATTAAATTGCAAGAAAATAAAGACTAAAAATATAAGAAGGAGATGAAATGCTCTTGGATGAATGAAACATGAAATGAAAGGGTTAGTAGAACAAGATGTAATATGAAAGAAAAAAATGCTACACAAAGTGGTAAAATCAACAAGAATAAAGTGTCAAAATACACTAAAAATTTACCATAACATCTCAATATGCATATAACTTATAATTCTCTCATCATAGCAACTTTCAAAAGGCTTTATTGCAGCCATAATGTGGGAATTATAGGAACATGTTCAAATCAAGGGTTATGATACATTTTTAGACACATTTGGTACTTTATTTTCCCAAGGCTTGTAAAACAAGTAATCAACCACAACACATTCACAAAAAGTAAAATATACAACAAAACAGAGATAAGCTCATCACAAATTCACATGTCACAATTCAATATCATGCACCAAGATTAAAATCAAGATTATGCAATTTTCCACAAGATTTAACACAACACACCACAAAATAAGCAAGAAAGATATCACACTATTTTTTACCAGTTTTCATTACGTAAAAACAACACAAAATTAACACAAATGTATCAAGGCATACTCACAAATTTTTTTAGAGAATTTTCTAAAGTTTTAAAACCTGCCAGAGGTGTGATTAGCAGAATCTTGCGTGGGAAATAGCAAAAAACATACAGCCAAGCAAAGTTCAGCAACAGCAGGCCCTAAGCCCAATCCAAGACAAGAAAACGGGTAGGGTCATGGGTTGGATGAACTGGATCGGTTTTAGAGAGAGAGTATAAAGGCTTGGCACCAAAAAAAAGACTACACACTAACAAAAAACACATCACACTACTTGGTTCTAGAGAGAGAGAGTCTGACTTCTCTCTAGAACCAGTCCACCGGCGACGAAACGAGGAAGACAACCGGAGCCACTCCGGTGCGGTGGTTGGCCGGAGCGCCGCCGCACCGGAGTTATTTTTCATCTTTTTTTGTTAAAATTTTTATATCATTTTGCTCGTGTTCTCTTCCTCTATTCGAATCCAGTCTTGGATTTTCAAAACGAACCACATACAAGCCTAGATCTACTCTTCTATTTCGAAAAATTTTTAGAACAATGAACAACAAAAGAAATGGTTACCTCTTTTGGATCAAAACGGAGGAAGTAAGAGGAGAATGACGGAAGATTTTTCCGTCTTTCGCGAATTTTCCTTCGATCTGCTTTAACTTCATTTTTGACCTTTCATCACATTTGATTTGGCTTCGTTTCTGACCTTTCTTGCACAATCTGATCCGAATTCGTCTGCGGTTTTGGATCTTGCGTTGTGAGAGAGAACGAAAAGTTGTTGCGGTGATTCTGACGTGTTGATTGCTGTGTGATTTGCGAGAAAACGAACTACTGTTGTGTTTGTTTCTTTTCTTTTGCAGGTGTACGAATCTGTTGTGGAATTAGACGGCTGATTTGTGGTGGTTTATGGCAGTTTGTGGTTTGTTACGGCGGAGATGTGGTGGCCGTGACAGTTAGTTACGGTGGTTTTGAGAGTTTGTGGTGGTTCTGGAAAATTCTGTTAGGGTTTGTGTTCACATGTTCTTGATGAGATTCATCAAGTTCATGTGGATTTTGATGGTTTGATCTGTTTTTTGGTGGAGAGAGAAACTGTAAAGTGTTTGTGATGAGTTGGAATGTGATGAATGGATCTGTTGAATGTGTGGCATCTTTGACCCTTTGACTGGACTTTATAGGTGATGTGGATGACTGCTGGACCATTCATAACCTGCCATGTGGCGTAACTAACTCTTGGACAAATGAGAACCTGACACGTGTACTGGACAATGACTTGGACAATAATGGACTAAAATGCAATTTTTAGAATTTTAGGACTAAAAATAAAATGAATTAAAATTGGTAACCGGAAAATAACGTAAAGTGAAACAATTAAAATTGACAAAACGGACTAAAACGAACCAATGGCCTAAATGAGGTACTTTAAAGTAACCTCTCTCTGCCGAAATTTTGTGTGAAATGACCAAAACGCCCCTAGGGCTAAAATGACTCAGATGCGATTTTAAAATGGATTTTGACATGGAATTAAAGCAAGAGCTTATACAAGCAAGTTAAGAGACTCAGAGACAATTTTAAGAGATTAAACAGAGCTTTAACACTTGAAAAGACTAAAATGCCCCTAGGGGCTAAACTGACTCAAAATGACTTCAAATGCAAATTTTGAACTGGATTTTGACATAGAATGAAACAGAGACTTATTCAAACTACTTGAAAAGACTCGAACAAATTTTTAAAAGACTGAAAGAAATTTTGACATAGGAAATGACTAAAATGCCCTTTTTCATGAATTTTGCAAATAATATTGAAATAAAATGCAGAGAAAGATGTAATTGATCAGAGATAGTTCAAATGACTTGTAATGCAAGAAAAGAAGAATTGAGTTAGTATTTTTAGGTCCAAAATTAGGGTATAACATACTCCACCCGCGACTATCCGTAAAATGAATCAAGATAATAACTGTTTGTTCAACGCTAACCTAATGAATGAACTTAGATACGTTTATGCACGATATGATTATGTTATGTTTATCAAGAATGATTACATGTATGATCAAGTTAAGAGCAATAGATGCTAAGACAAGTGCAAGTTACGCATAGAACAAGTAAAGAACATGATACCGATGACGATCTTAGGTTTCCCCTAATCGTCCGGTTTAGCATCGTGCCATGATTATGATATGTTTAGGCCTCGATACGTAGAGCGTATCTTTGGCAATGCGGTTTTAGGTTCCCCTCGACCGCAATGACACGTATAGGAAGTGAAACCTATAACAAGTTAAGATAAGATTATGACGGCTCTAGTATGCACTACCGTCTAAGTATGCAAGTCCCCACACACGTATAATCAACCGTCAGGTTGTAATGCAGACACGTGGTGACCGTAGGTTTCCCCTTGAGGTTGCCTATAGCCTAGGATTTAGGGGAACTCACTGAGACATTATGTCTCATCCCAATCCTTATTTTGTTTCAGATATCAGGTTGGACGTCAAGGTAGTAGCCGGAAGGATTTTTTTCAGCAAGAGCTTGTTCGTACCCGAAGCATGAAGAATATGGATCTCAAGGATGTTTTTATGTTTAAATAAGATAAGATATGATGTATTCATATTGTACGAACGCGTTTTGTTGTATATAAATTCATTCGGAGTTTTTATGTTGTAAATTTTTAATGTATCCAGTACTAAATTCAACGCATGTGCTAGACTTTCTAGATACGTCTAGTATGGGTGTTACATTTGGTATCAGAGCAGGTCGATTCAGACCGTGCCTTGGGTCATTAAGTTACAACAAACGTAGTGGGACCATTGGGTTCCGGGTAAATGTTCTAGTTGTTGTTGTTAGTTGAGCCTGATCAACTCAATTTAACGTTCGACGATTAGAATGGATGCCTGAGAGCTGAATAGTGTTTTATCTTGGTTTTCGGGTGTCAAACATTGATTACGTTTGAACCTTTTAAACCGGTGATATCTTATTTTTTCTTGGGAAGGGAAAAAGTAAGCAAAACCCTTGAGAATCGAGGTCCGGGAGTTGTTTTCGCTACGGGAAGGTGTTAGGCACCCATAACGACTATAGTATCCTATAGGAACCGTCTTTAATTTCTACGCGCGCGCTTTATTTTTAAATGCTATTTTGAAATGTTATTTACACCTAAAGTTTGCTAAATGAAGAATTGGAGGGAGAAGAATGTGTTTGGATTTTTATTTTAGTTGAATTGAAGGAATTTTGTTCCTTGCCTACGTACCCGTTTAAGGGATCAAATCCACCGTAGTTCTCTTCCAAAAATGTTTTTGTTTTTGTTGGTTGATTTTAAGTTTGAAAATTGGAATTTTGAAGAATAGAAAGAGGCCTCAAGGGCATGAGATTGTAAAAAGTGGGGTTGGATTAGTCATTTGCAAAAGAAGTCAAAGTTTGATTATTTTCATTGAAATTTGATTAAGAAAATGGAAAAGGAAAATACAATGGGATTTTGATCCCAAGGTTTATCTAGAAAATAGTTTGAGTGATGTTATTCATATTTCTTTGGAAAATTGATTTTTTCTAAGTATAAAGCCTAACCATTCATCTAAACATACAATCCTAAACATACATCTAAACATGCATATTCTAGCTATATTATAGTGATGTGTGTGCATGTGTCGGTGCTTGTGTCGGTGTACATCATTAGAGTCCATTGTCCTTTACATCATACCCTAGATACATTCTATGGCCCCTTTGCCAAGAAATTAAAAGCATAGGAATATTACAAAATTCTTAGGTGTCAAATTCTAACTTTGGTACAAATTAAGTTGCAAGAAAAATAGAAATGAATATGGGATGAAATGGAGATGCTTATGATGAATATGAAACATGAAATGAAAAGGTTAGTAGCATAAGGCAATATCAAAAGAAATAAAGCAAGAGAAACATTATAACACAAAAGATAGAAAACATAGGCAAAATGAAGGCAAACATGGCTAAAATTTGTTCATAAAATGCAAGAACCAAGTGGCCTATAATTCTTACATCCCAATACATTTTTAGAGGTTTAGAATCAAGCCTTGGAATGGGAATTAAGGCAACATGATTTACTTGACATTTTAAAACAAATTTTAAGCATATTTGCATTATCTAACTACACAACTAACTTGTAAGCTAAAGTAACCTACCAAGATTCACAATTATGCACCAACATTAAACACAAACAGTAGCTAAAACCCTATGAAATCAAGTGGTATAGGTCACCAACATTCATCAAGCAATTGGAATTAAAATCCACAAATTTCTATTCATTTTTAGCACAAAATATCACAAGAAATGGCAAGAAAATTAAACACATTATTTTTACCACTTTTAATGCAAAAATATCACACAAACGTTGCAAAAAAAAACAAGAAACACTCACACAAATTTATAGAATTTTCTAAAAAAAATTAGGCATGGGGAGGGTGTAAAAAGCACTAGGCTGCGTGACAAATAGCCAGAAAATAAGCAAAAAGCAGTAAAGCTTAAAGAAAACGCCCCAGGCCCAAGTATATGCTGGATCTTGGATCATCCAACAGCCTCAGAGGCGTTGGATTGATCCAGTCTTTCTAAAACCTAGATCTAAGGGTCCAAACAAGCAGGCACACCGTAAACTAAAGAAGGAACACAACAAGATCAAATCAGGTCCACACGTCTAAACCAAATGCAAGATCAATGGCTGACATAACGTCTAGGAATGAACCAAACCGGTTTCTATGAACCAAACCGGTTCACATCCATGTAAAAGCAAGCATAACCGGTTCAATTCATTCCTAAACCCTACCTCTCCTTCTTCCTCTCAGATTCTCTCGTTCTCTCATGGCTCCCTTCGTGGTTTCTTCTCACCACACTCATGGATTTAAACCGTAAGTCATGAAATAACCATGAATCAGCGTAGTTTGTACACAAAACGTTTCGTTTTCGTTGATTCTTTGTTCAAACCGTTTCGATCTTGATACTTTTTGAAGAAAATTGCTCGAAACGTTTCGATCTGGATGTTTCTTGAAGGAAATTGTTCAAAACATTTCATTCTACACTGATTCGAACAGGTTTGGTTTCGCAACTTTACGATTTTAGGGTTTTCAACTCTTTTCCTAATTTCTTTCGAGACTAAACCCTAAACCGTTCTAATTCCTTCACTGATGATGATTACACACTCTGATTTGGAAAACAAACGGTGAATCTTCATGATTTTGGAATTAGGGTTTCGACTTTGAATTTTTCAAAAGCTTTTTCAGGATTTTCACTTCGATTCACCGTTTATCTTTGATTTCAAACTTTCGATGATGATGATTATGAACAAACGAGAAGGTTTTCTTTGAATATACCTGGATTTGATTGGAGTTTCGAACAAAAGATCCTTGAATGAGCTTCTGGTTCCTTCGATGAGAATTGAAACCGAAAATAAATCGGTGTTTTGATCCTTTCCTTCTTCGAACTGGTTTGATCTTGCTTCAACTTTTCTTCTTCTCTCTTCTTCAAACTGTGATCGCTCGAATTCCTTGAATTGGAGCTTGAATTGCAGTGACCGGTTCAATGATGAAGATTACGCAGGTAATCTCTGAGAACTTAATTGAATTCGAACCTTTTTGCTGAATTGAACGTATTGTTGCTTCTATCTTTGTAACTCTCGTTGAATTTTGAGTGTTTTTGTGATGAATTTGGTGCAATTGTGTGTGTTTTTTGGTGAATTGGAAACGGTTACGGTGGTTTTGGTAGTGGAGAGAGTTTGTTAGAACTCTGGTGTGGTGGCGCGTGAAAGAAAGAACGGTGACTGTGTTTTTTTTGGTGAGTTGGCAATGAATGTGTGGCTCTGTGATGATGATGTGTTGTATTTATAGCTGACATGTGTACCTGTGAGCCAGTGGCAAACTGCCACGTGTTTTGGACCTATTTTGGACTGGATTCTGGACTTAGGACCTGAGGGACTAATCTGCAATTAAGAAAACTAAAGGGACAAAACTGAAAAGTGGAAAAGAGGACTTAATTGCAAAAAAAACTTAAAATAAAATTGAGATAAGAAGGACTGTTATGCAAAAAATACGAAATTAAAGGCCTAAAGAAAATTAAAAGGGACTTGAATGAAATTTTGGACACTTTGGACTTAGAGAGAAAAAAAACTAAAAATAAAATTGGAATAAAAAATGGTAACTTGACTAAACGTAAAGTGAAACGTCTAAAATTTGACAAAACGGACTAAAACGAACCAATGGCTTAAATGAGGTACTTTAAAGTAACCTCTATCTGCCAAAATTTCGTGTGAAATGACCAAAATGCCCCTAGGGCTAAAACAACTGAAAATGACTCAGATGCAAATTTAAAATGGGTTTTTAACCAAGAATTGAAACAAAAATTTATTTAAACCAACTTGAAAGACTCAGAGACAATTTTTAAGATTTGAACAGAGTCTTTGACACTTGAAAAGACTAAAATGCCCCTAGGGGCAAAACTGACCTAAAATGACTTCAAATGCAATTTTTTAAAATGGATTTTGACATGGAATGAGACAGAGGCTTATTCTAACCGAATGGAAAGACTCAAGCAAATTTTGAAAGACTGAGAGAAATTTTGACATAGGAAATGACTAAAATGCCCTTCCATGTGAATTTTGCAAATAACATTGAAATAAAATGCAGAGAAAGATGCAATTGATCAGAGATAGTTCAAATGACTTATAATGCAAGAAAAGAAGAATTGAGTTGGTATTTTTAGGTCCAAAGTTAGGGTATAACAGCTGCCCCTATTTAAGTTTCTTTGTCCGGAGAGTCAAGAGACGAAGTCTTAGAGTTGACGGAACGAAGATACTTAAATATTAACATTTGCACTGCTTTTGGACATAAAAATACGCTTTCAGATTTTCAAAATTATGAATGCTATGCAATATTTGATTATGAATGCAAGACAAACGACTGGAGTCTATGGAACCTGTCATGTCACTGGGGATTCAGGTGGACATTGACAGGGTAGACAAACCAGGGAGTAGAAAATAAGGTGCAAGTTGTTCTTTGGGTCGAACTAGCCACTTGACCAAGGAACACAAAACAAGAGATGGGAGCAAGCTGTTCTTGGGATTGAACTTGGCACTTGACCGGAAACAATAGACACATAGGCAGATGCGAGCTGTTCTTTGGATCGAACTTGACACTTAGCTGAAGATACAAACAGATAGGCAGACACAAACTGTTCTTTGGATTGAACTGGCCGTTTGGCTGGAGACATAGACAAAAGGGTTGATACAAGCTGTTTCTTTGGATCGAACTTGCTTGTTGGATTATCACCACACCATGTGGGAAGGTGCAGACTGTTCTCTTAGATCGAACTTGTCGTTTGACCGATAACAAAGCATAAGCTGGGTACAAACTGTTCTTCAGATTGAACTTGCCGTCTGACCGATAACAAAGCATCAGCTGGGTACAAACTGTTCTTCAGATTGAACTTGCTGTTTGACCGATAACAAAGCATAAGCTAGGTACAAACTGTTCCCCAGATCGAACTTGCTGTTGGACCGATAACAAAGCATAAGCTAGGTACAAACTGTTCTCTGGATTGAACTTGTCGTTTGTCCGGAAGCATAGGCATATAAGCAGGTACAAGTGGTTCTTTTTTTGGATCGAACCTGGCACTTGACCAGTAACAAGATACAAATTGAGAGTCTGGTTTAACAAGATACCAATTGAGGGTAAATTGTTATTGACTTGATTTGTAAAATAGACATGACCATTTTGGTTGGCCCAAGAGTAAATTGAGAGTGAATTGACATTGATTTGAGTTGAAAATTGACATTGGCAGAGACATAGACATAGACATTGGATTGGAGAGTTGCAATTGACATTGAGATTGGATTGAAATTGGAAATTGACATTGACATTGACATTGAGATTGGATAGAAATTGGAAATTGACATTGATATTGACATTGAGATTGGATAGAAATTGGAAATTGACATTTACATTGACATTGACATTGGATATTGACATTGGAGATTGGAAATTGCTTCGAATTGACATTGAATTGGAATTGGAATTGAGATTGCTTCGAATTTGACAGTTGACATGGTTTGGAATTGAGATTGGAAAGTTGAGATTGCATCGAATTTGACAGTTGAAATTGGATTGAATTTGACATTGGAATTGGAATGGAAATTGAAATTGAATTTGACAGTTGACAGTTGGATATGCAACATGTATGCATGGTGTAGCAAGATTATTGGATGTATGAGCACATAAAATGCATGATTATGCATGTATGAATGCTTGAAATGTATGATTGATTGGCAGTTGGACAGAGAAGTTTCACAAAGGCAGACGAAACATTGGAAGATTGGGCACGTGGTGGCTCGTGCTGCAACATACCCACAGGGGAAAACCTCTTTGGAGAGACCGTCGTTGAGGGACGTATCAAAACCATGGCTGAGGGCAGTAAAACTTGTAAAGGAGGGACCCTTGGAAGGTTCTTGGATACAGGTCGCCGTTGCTAGGCGTGTCAGTGCTGGGTAATCATTGGATATTCGCATCTGTGGTCAATGCTTTTATATTCTTTTCATTCTTTTCATTTTCAAACCCCACTTTTGCCTGAACCGCCCTTTCGGGTTTTCGATTCACCGGGGAATAAATTCTCTTCATTGCCCCATTTTTGCCTGATTTGCCTTCACAGGTTGTCAATCAGCGGGGTGCTCATTTTTGCCTAAGCCGCCCTTTCGGGTTTTCAACTTAGCGAGCTTTTCATTTTCATTTTTCCATTTTCTTTTCATTCTGTTTTTTCATTCTTGCCATTGACCACAGATCATCCTGAGGGTAACCTGCTTGTAACATGTATTGAAATAGACATTGACGCTCATTCATTCATGCATGTTTCATTGAAATGTACCCTGTTGCTCAGGTTTGCTTTCAAAATAGACAGAAAAAGATTTTTTACTTTTCAAAGATGTTTGTTTCAGACATTAACATTATCAAATAGAAAAGAAACATTTTGTATAAAGCATTGAAAGTAGAAAGAAGAATAGAGTTTCAAACAGTAGAACAGACTCAAATTGATGTAGAAGAGTGAAAGTCAGCCAATGGCATGACTTCACGGATTTACAAAGCTTGGAAAATGGTAATTTTATTGGTTGGTGATACATTGAACACGATGACCGCTACATTTCTTAGAAATTTTGAATTCGCAAGTACAGAAGCCTCTGATGAAGATGACCATTGACAGTTGCAGATGCCCCAAGGGGTGATGGTGGTTTGCCAGATATAGTTACTTGTCTTTTACCAACCTCATTTTTGCATGAACCGCCCTTTCGGGTTTTCGGCTCATCGAGGCGCTCATTCTTGCCTGAGTTGCGTACAATCTCAGCGAGCTTTTTCATATATTTTTTTTGTCCCTAACTTTTGCCTGGATCGCCCTTTCGGGTTTTCGATCCACCGGGAAGCGCATTTTTGCCTAGGCCGCCCTTTCGGGTTTTCGACCTACCACGCTGTTCTTTTCTTTCTAGACAAAGTATTTCTTGACTATATCGGCATTAACAGGATTTGGAAGCTCAACACCATCCATGTGTGTAAGAATCAAAGCACCACCAGAGAAAGCCTTCTTGACAACATAAGGACCTTCATAGTTAGGTGTCCACTTGCCCCTTGGGTCGGGTTGCCGGTTTATCCTTCTTTTCAATACAAGTTCGCCTTCCTTGAATTCTCGAGGTCGGACTTTCTTGTCAAAAGCATTCTTCATTCGCACTTGATACAACTGTCCATGAGCCATAACATCCATGCGTTTCCCTTCAATCAGATTCAATTGATCATACCGACTTTGACACCATTCAGACTCGGTTAATTTTGCTTCCATGATCACTCGAAGAGATGGAATCTCCACTTCCAGAGGGAGAACTGCTTCCATACCATATACAAGAGAGAAAGGAGTTGCCCCGGTTGAACTGCGCACCGTAGTACGGTAACCATGCAAGGCAAAAGGTAGCATTTCATGCCAGTCTTTGTAAGTAGTGACCATCTTCTGAACAATCTTCTTGATGTTCTTGTTAGCGGCCTCAACTGCACCATTCATCTGAGGTCTGTGAGGAGAAGAGTTGTGATGTTCAATCTTGAACTCCTCACATAACGCTTGCACCATGCTATTGTTCAGATTGGAACCATTGTCAGTGATGATCTTGTTGGGAACACCATATCGACAGATGATGTTATTCTTGATAAACTTGACAACCACTTGCTTGGTCACATTCGCATAGGAAGCAGCTTCAACCCACTTGGTGAAATAGTCAATTGCCACCAGAATGAAACGATGTCCATTGGAAGCTTTTGGTTCAATTCTTCCGATCATGTCAATGCCCCACATAGAGAAAGGCCATGGGGAAGATATAACATTGAGAGCGTGTGGAGGCACATGGATCTTATCAGCATAAATTTGACATTTGTGGCATCTTTTAGCATGTTTGTGGCAGTCACGCTCCATAGTTATCCAGTAATAGCCGGCTCTTAACAGTTTCCTTGACATGGTATGGCCCGAAGCATGGGTCCCAAAGGTACCCTCATGTACATCATGCATCAATTTCTCAGCTTCTTGTCTGTCAACACATCTCAATAAGACCATGTCATAGTTCCTTTTGTATAGGATTTCTCCGTCCAGAAGGAATATGCTAGCCCATCGTCTCAAAGTCTTCTTATCCCTGTTGGAAGCACCAGGTGGATATTCACGATTCTGCAAGAATTGTTTGATGTTGTAATACCAAGGCTTTTTATCATTCACATCTTCCTTAGCCTGATCTGGCATATTTTCAATGGTAAACACATGAGCGGGTCTATCGAGACGCTGCACTTTGATTACGGGCACATCATTCCAGTGATTGACACGAAACATGAAAGACAAAGTAGCAAGAGCGTCAGCCATCTGGTTTTCATCCCGAGGGATGTGGTGCAACTCAACCTTGGTAAAGTATGTCAACAGACGTCTTGCATAGTCACGGTAAGGGATCAGCTTCTCATGATGAGTTTCCCATTCACCCTTTATCTGATTAATAACAAGTGCAGAATCTCCATAGATGTCAAGGTGTTTAATTCTCAGGTCAAGGGCTTCTTCAATGCCCAAGATGCATGCTTCATATTCAGCTATGTTGTTTGTGCATTCAAAAGTTATTCGAGCGGTGAAAGGAATGTGGTGCCCTTGTGGAGTTACAATGATGGCCCCAATTCCTTTACCATAAGCATTAACAGCACCATCAAACACCAATCCCCACTTGCTATTGGGATCTGGCCCTTCATTGATCAGTAGCTCTTCACAGTCTTTTGCTTTCAGATACATGACCTCTTCATCAGGGAAATCAAACTTAATTGGCTGGTAATCATCAAGAGGTTGACAAGCAAGATGCTCAGCAAGGACGCTTCCTTTGATTGCTTTCTGAGCTTTGTACACAATGTCATATTCAGACAACAACATTTGCCAACGCGCAATCTTTCCAGTAACAGCAGGCTTTTCAAAGATGTACTTGATTGGATCCATTCGGGATATCAACCAAGTTGTATGATTCACCATATAATGACGCAGGCGTTTGGCAGCCCAAGCTAAAGCACAACAAGTCTTTTCAAGCATTGTATACCGGGTCTCACAGTCGGTGAACTTCTTGCTCAGATAGTAGATGGCATGTTCTTTCTTACCAGTCTCATCTTGCTGACCGAGAACACAACCCATAGAGTCATCTAACACTGACAGATACATGATCAAAGGCCTTCCTTCCACTGGTGGGACGAGGATAGGTGGTTCCAACATGTATTCTTTAATGCTATCAAAAGCTTCCTGGCATTCATCATTCCATACAACAGGCTGATTCTTTCTGAGCAATTTGAAGATTGGTCCACAAGTAGTGGTCATGTGAGATATAAATCTTGAAATGTAATTCAGACGTCCGAGGAAACCTCTGACTTGCTTTTCAGTTTGAGGAGCTGGCATCTCTTTGATGGCTCGGACTTTGTCAGGGTCAACTTCAATGCCTCTCTGGCTGACAATGAAGCCTAGCAACTTTCCAGATCTTACATCGAATGTGCACTTGTTAGGATTCAACCGCAGCTTGTACTTTCTTAGTCTTTCAAACATCTTTTTCAAATACACAACATGCTGCTCTTCATCACTTGATTTCACAATCATATCATCAACATATACTTCAATCTCTTTGTGAATCATATCATGAAACAGAGTAGTCATACCCCTTTGATAGGTAGCACCAGCATTTATCAAGCCAAATGGCATCACTTTATAACAGAACGTTCCCCACGGAGTGATGAAGGACGTCTTTTCTCTATCTTCAGGAGACATTCGTATCTGATTATAACCAGAGAAACCATCCATGAAAGAGAACACTTTGGATTGAGCAGTACTGTCAACAAGCACATCAATATGTGGCAATGGGAAGTTATCTTTTGGACTGGCTTTATTCAGATCTCTGTAATCAACACACATTCGAACTTTCCCATCTTTCTTTGGTACTGGTACGATGTTGGCAATCCACTCAGGATATTCAGCGGTCATGAGGAAACCCGCATCAATTTGCTTTTGCACTTCAGCCTTGATCTTAAGAGCCATGTCTGGACGAGACCTTCTCAATTTCTGTTTGACAGGAGGACATTCAGGTCTTGTCGGTATCCGATGTTCCACAATCTTGGGATCTAGGCCCGGCATATCTTCATAGGACCATGCAAAGACATCTGGATAATCATGGAGAAGCTGAATAATCTTCTTTTTCACTTCTGGCTCAAGTGCAGCACCAATCTTGATCTCTCGCCTGTTTTCTTCAGTACCCAGGTTGATAAGCTCAATCTCTTCCTGGTGAGGCTGAATGGCTCTTCTTTCTTGCTCAAGCAGTCGAGTAATCTCATACGGTATCTCTTCATCATCATCATCCTCATCTTCAGCTTCATATACAGGGAATTCAAAATTTGGAGGAACCATAGGGTCACTGTGTTCAACGGGTTTATTATGGTTCAATCTGCATAATATGATTGGGATGATTTTTTTAGAAAAAGTTTTTCTATGCAGATTTTTGAAATTAATAAGAAAATAACAAATGTTTTGGTTTTTTCTGGCATTACCATTATTTCCAAGAAAAAGGCACTAAACAGTAAAAAAAACAAAGAGTCGTGAGAAAGACGACAACTTTTATTGAAAACGGCAATGCCGAAACAAACATGCCCTTACAATGATATCACTTTCGCCTTGGGCAGAGCGAAAGGATTGTTATTTTGAAAACAGGAAAACATGAGCAACACGACACATTACATGGAATCATGCATGATCAAGGGAACATCAATGGCTTCCCAATTTCTCACAGTGCCTCCTGGTATAACAAATGCAGGCACGTAACCTCCTTCAGCAGCATCTTCAGTAATAGCATTAATGAACCCAGCACTGTAAAAGGTTCCCTTTGAAACAGCAGATGTCGGGGAGAATCCAAGGCCCTCTTTACACTTGTTTTCCAAGATCTGGATTACTTTGCCCCAGCCAGCAGCTTTCCCTGCTTGAACAGCCTTCTGGGCATCCTTCAGTGAAGCCATACTAGTAATAGCCCTCCGGGGTTCTGCACCCTCAACAGTCAAGCCTTGAAACGACGTCCCTTCAGCGGACCCTGCTTCAACACACGAGAAAGATGACACTTGGCTGACTAGATATGCTTCTTCACCATGCACAGTGACAATCTTACCATTCTTCATGAACTTGAGCTTCTGATGCAAAGTAGAAGTGACTGCTCCAGCGTCGTGGATCCACGGTCTTCCGAGGAGACAACTGTAGGAAGCATTGATGTCCATGACTTGGAAAGTAATTTGGAATGTCTCAGGTCCAATGGTAATTGGCAAGTCTACCTCCCCGAGAACATCCTTGCGGGATCCATCAAAAGCTTTAACCAGATAGCTGCTACCCCTCAGGGAAATTCCATGATGACTCAATTGCCTTAATGTGGATTCAGGCATTACATTCAGAGACGATCCAGTGTCCACCAACACGTTGGATATCATGTCAGATCCACAATGTACTGAGATATGTAGAGCCAAGTTGTGGTGCTTCCCTGCTGCGGGGAGTTCATCATCACCAAACCCCAAGTTGTTGCAGGCAGTAATATTACTCACTATCCCATCAAACTGATCCACGGAGACTTCGTGGTCAACATAAGCTTGCTCCAGTATCTTCATTAACACTTTCCTATGAGCCTCTGAGCTCAAGAGCAAGGACAAGATGGATATCTTTGATGGGATTTGTAGCAGCTGGTCAACAATCTTATAATCACTTTTCTTGATAAGCCTCAGGATTTCGTCCAGATTGGACTCTTCAATAGATTGGCCTGCTGGGCCGGTGTTCTTGTCAACAGGAGGAACAACTGGTGGAGTGATTGTGGCGATAGGTGTGACCACTTTCTTTTGAAACAGGGGAGGACGGACTTTTCCGCTTCTCAGAGTTGTAATTTCACCGGCAACATTGTCAACTGTAGCTGGGGATACCAGAGGCACCTCCACTCCGTTCTCAATCATGGTTGCATTGTACTTGTAGGGAATTGCTTTGGTAGAGGTATAAGATACCGGACCAGGTAGCCTGATCACCAAAGGCTCAACATTCCTTGTCTGAGACGCACTTTCAACAGGAGAGTCATGGAACACTGGCACAATCACACATACATAACTGGCAATCAAGTGCTTGTCATCCATCAGGCTCTGGATATCACCTTGCACCACGCAACAGCCCATGGGATTTTGCAGACATTCTGAACAAGAATCATGGTCATGTTTGAACAAAGAAGCCTGGCAGAGCTTGACATGTAGCGGTACCAAGGGAGTGACGACATTGCGGACATCCAACATGGGATCCTCTTGAGGAATGGGGACCCCTTCAAAAGCTTCAATCATATTGACAGCCGCATGGTTTGGAAGCGGATTGTCAAGCACATGAGGAACACTGTTCTCAAAAGTCAAACGTCCTTTTTCTGTCAGATCTTTCACAATATATTTCAAAGCAAAGCAACCTTCAATATCATGGCCTTGAGCACCCTGATGAAATTCACATGTCAGATCTTGTCGGAACCTGGGAGGCAATGGATTAGGCGGAGGCTTGCTTGGTCTAGTAACACAGTGTCCCTTGGCCAGTAGAGTTGGGAGCAGCTCACCATACCGCATTGGTATCGGTGGAAAAGAAGGTTTGGGTCGGGGACCCTGTTGTTGCTGCCGTTGCTGTTGAGCAGGAGGCTGTTGTTGTGCTTGCTGAGGAATGGCATTGACGGGCATTGGTGGTTGACCCGGTGGCAGAGGATATTGCTGGTAGAATGGTGGGAAGAAAGGATGTTGAGAGTATTGCATGTAGTGATAAGGCAGAGGTAATTGCGTAGCAGCTGCAGATGGGTTACCAGATACCATCCCTACGTCAGATTCTTTCCTCTTGTGGTGACCATTACCATACTTCTTTGGCGCACTGTTTGAAGATTCACCTTTCTCAAGGACAATAATACCATCTCAGACGGCCTCCTCTAGGCGATTTCCCATTGTAACCATATCAGAGAAGTTGTTTGGAGCAGAGACTATCATTCTTTCCTTATATTCCTTCTTCAGAGTCTTCAGGAATGTCTGTGTTAACTCTTCCTCATCAAGTCGAGGGGAAACACGGGCAGCTGCCCCTCTCCATCTCTGAGCATATTCACGGAAGGTTTCATCTGATTTCTGAGATAGGGCTTTAAGAGAGTCCCTATTTGGCCTCAGACGGGTATTGAACTCATATTGACCTTCAAAAGCAGCAGCGAGTTCCTCAAAAGTATGAATGTTGTCTTTGCTCAGACTAGTGTACCAATTTGCTGCATCATCTGTCAAGCTACTCTGGAAGCAATGGATCATCAGTGCATCATTGTCTGCGTAGTTAGCCATCTTTCGGACATACCGGATAACATGGTTGTGTGGGCAAGAAGTCCCATTGTACTTGTCAAATTCTGGCTCTTTGAATTTCTTAGGAACCTCAAATCGGGATACCAAGCATAGATCACGAGCTTTAGCGGGAGCACCATTGTTTCCCCGGCTAGCCTTGACCTCACGGAGTTCTCCAGCCAACTCCCTTAACTGTCTCTTCATAGCTTCCATTGCGGGATCTTGTCCACGCGGAGTGTCAACGTCAATCACCTGTTGTACAGTGTGTACAATAGGGTCGGTAACAACAGTAGTCACCTGAGGCATAGCAGTGGACACCGGAATCTGTCCTTGACCAGCAAAACCAGAGATACCAGCAGCAGTATTAGAAGAATAGAAAGGTGGAAGCCCATAAGGACGGCCGTTAGGCATAACAAACCGAGCATCAGTAGCCACAGTAGACAGTGGGATAGAGGGAATCACCTCGGCAGTAGCTGGAACAGAAGTGGCTGGTTGTTCCTGTGCAGCCATCATAGTGGACATGGCGTCATGAGCCTTGGCCAAGTCTTCTTTCATAGCAGCCAATTCGGCACGGAGCTGAGCATTTTCCTCTTCAAAGTTAGTCATCATCCTTCTCTTGCGAAATCTTGTTTGATGAATTCTATCTGGTTGGTAGACTTTGCGAACACGAGCCACTTTTCAGACTGCGGCGGACAAAACCAGGAGGCAATGAGCACGAGAGAAGTTTTTTTTTTGTGACCAATGGATGCATATGATGCATGAAATGTGTATATGCAAAAAGACTCTTTTTATGTTATCGAAGGGTTTTAGACAAATTAAAAACTTGTAAACATTACTAAACAACAATTAACATAAACGGGAAACAAACAACCAACATATAGTTTTACAGGACAATTTCAACATAAATAAATGGAAATAACAACAGGAAAATGCAATCCTCAAGCATAGGAAGTGGAAGCGTCGTCCTCAGACTCAGACTCATAACTGCAGTATCGTGCATAGAAGTCATGGGCACCTCTAGCCCTCTTGGAGTCTCTCATAAGCAACCTATCTTTCTCCTCAATCTCTCTTTTAGCTTTAGCTAGCTCTTTCTTCAGTGTCAAGACCTCATGAGTCTGCTGCTCATCCTTTCCATCCAAAGTCATGATCAAGTTCTCGGCCTCATAGTATCTAGCCCTCCACTGATGCTTCTCCCGACTCTCCATAGCTAGATGCTCCTGATACATCTCCTGGGTAGGTGGGAGTAGAGGCAGAGGCATGGTAGGAACAGTTGCAGACACATATCTCATAGAGGGGTAAGGCATACCAATCTCCTCAGCTTGGTTTATCACCCACTGTGTATAGGCCTCATGAGCAATACCGGACCTTACACCCATATGCTTCACCTCTTTCTTCCGAAGCTTAGTCCAAGCTTCCATGAAATCCTCTCTAATTCCCGTAGGAGCACTGGAGTAGTGAAAGAAATAAGGAACTGTAGCAAGATTGATGGGCTTATCTTTCATCGGGAAGCCAAATTGTCGCAAAGCAAGCTCCGGGTTATAATTGATTCCACCCCGGGTACCAAGAAGAGGTACATTAAGAAACTTCCCACCACCAAAGATAATTTCCTTAACCCTAGAAGCGGGAGTGAGCCAAACCACTGCATTAGGAGTGAGAGCCATAATCCTCTGTGAAATAGACCAATTCTCCGGATTGTCATGGAAAGACTTCGGAAGGTGCGAAATAAACCACCTATAGAGGAGAGGCACACAACAAAGGATATACCCACGACCCTTGCCGGAACGATCGTGAATAGCATGATATGTGTCAGCTAGCAAAGTAGGAACCGGATTCTTGGAGTGGAAGATCATAATAGCATTCATGTCCACGAAGTCGTCAAGATTCGGAAAGAGAATAAGCCCGTAGATGAGAAGTGCAAGAATAGCCTCAAGAGTGTCTTGACAAGTGGTATTGGCTTTCCCAAGAAGATACTCTGAAGTGAACCCTCGGATACGTGCCTTAGTGACAAGATTCTTGGAGACATCGGAGGTCGTAAGATGGAGATCCTTAGCAATAACCAGAGAAGTAGGAGGATGCTCAAGTCCCGCAAAGGGTACCCCCTTAGCAATAGATATACCCATCAAGTGAGAATAAGCCTCTAGAGTAGGCATCAACTGAAAGTCTGGAAAAGTAAAGCACTGATACCCCCGATCGTAGAATTGCACTAGAGTGTGCACAAGCTTCTCATCCACATTAGTATGGAGAATAGGAAGTAAAGCCCCGTAACGATGTCGGAAACCAGTCGGATCCTCAATCTTGAGTGCCAAATCTCTCAAACTAGCCAAATCCACTTCCTTGAACTTGTAGGACTTAGTCATCTTCATTCCTACAATGTTTACAAATTCAACTTGTCTAAGCCCTTCGATAACAATGCATGACAAAAGTTTATGCATGTATGCATGTATGCATGAATGCATGATTATGTTCAAGTTCGGAGAAAACATGGTGGGTTAAAGTTCAAAGTCGAGGAGTCATGGGTAGACACAGTGTCCGGTGAAACTAGGGCTTTAGGATATAGTAACCGGGTTCTAAAAAGGTTCCCAAGTTGCAACCTCTCCGACGTATCTCATGGTGTCACGAGACAACACTCGCTCCATGATTATACGTGGAAGGTCTAACTTGAGTGTAGTATCGCGTAACGACTAAAATTCGAGACAACACTCGGTTTAGCCTCCGCAATACATCCTAGAAAATGGCCATGGATGGGTTTGGTTATCTACGGTTCATAGCGTCATAGAACAATTAGAAGTAAAGTGCCTAAACGCGACAACACGCGCCGACAACATCACCCCCAAAATGCCTTAGCTATGTGGGATTGATCGCATAATCCAAAACACGAGGCAACCCCCGGAATGAATTGTCAATTATATCCCTCCTAAATCCTAAGTTCACTCAGCCCGGGTGCAGGACTTTTGATATTCTCACCCCACACGTTTGCAAGAAATTAAACATTTATTCACATAGGAGAGCAAGTAAAAGAAGCGAGTAAAAATACAAGCGCAAGCGTGGAAATAAAGACTAGGCGTAACTCTCGAATCTCCCCAGTGAAGTCGCCAGCTGTTTTATCTTGGTTTTCGGGTGTCAAACATTGATTACGTTTGAACCTTTTAAACCGGTGATATCTTATTTTTTCTTGGGAAGGGAAAAAGTAAGCAAAACCCTTGAGAATCGAGGTCCGGGAGTTGTTTTCGCTACGGGAAGGTGTTAGGCACCCATAACGACTATAGTATCCTATAGGAACCGTCTTTAATTTCTACGCGCGCGCTTTATTTTTAAATGCTATTTTGAAATGTTATTTACACCTAAAGTTTGCTAAATGAAGAATTGGAGGGAGAAGAATGTGTTTGGATTTTTATTTTAGTTGAATGGAAGGAATTTTGTTCCTTGCCTACGTACCCGTTTAAGGGATCAAATCCACCGTAGTTCTCTTCCAAAAATGTTTTTGTTTTTGTTGGTTGATTTTAAGTTTGAAAATTGGAATTTTGAAGAATAGAAAGAGGCCTCAAGGGCATGAGATTGTAAAAAGTGGGGTTGGATTAGTCATTTGCAAAAGAAGTCAAAGTTTGATTATTTTCATTGAAATTTGATTAAGAAAATGGAAAAGGAAAATACAATGGGATTTTGATCCCAAGGTTTATCTAGAAAATAGTTTGAGTGATGTTATTCATATTTCTTTGGAAAATTGATTTTTTCTAAGTATAAAGCCTAACCATTCATCTAAACATACAATCCTAAACATACATCTAAACATGCATATTCTAGCTATATTATAGTGATGTGTGTGCATGTGTCGGTGCTTGTGTCGGTGTACATCATTAGAGTCCATTGTCCTTTACATCATACCCTAGATACATTCTATGGCCCCTTTGCCAAGAAATTAAAAGCATAGGAATATTACAAAATTCTTAGGTGTCACATTCTAACTTTGGTACAAATTAAGTTGCAAGAAAAATAGAAATGAATATGGGATGAAATGGAGATGCTTATGATGAATATGAAACATGAAATGAAAAGGTTAGTAGCATAAGGCAATATCAAAAGAAATAAAGCAAGAGAAACATTATAACACAAAAGATAGAAAACATAGGCAAAATGAAGGCAAACATGGCTAAAATTTGTTCATAAAATGCAAGAACCAAGTGGCCTATAATTCTTACATCCCAATACATTTTTAGAGGTTTAGAATCAAGCCTTGGAATGGGAATTAAGGCAACATGATTTACTTGACATTTTAAAACAAATTTTAAGCATATTTGCATTATCTAACTACACAACTAACTTGTAAGCTAAAGTAACCTACCAAGATTCACAATTATGCACCAACATTAAACACAAACAGTAGCTAAAACCCTATGAAATCAAGTGGTATAGGTCACCAACATTCATCAAGCAATTGGAATTAAAATCCACAAATTTCTATTCATTTTTAGCACAAAATATCACAAGAAATGGCAAGAAAATTAAACACATTATTTTTACCACTTTTAATGCAAAAATATCACACAAACGTTGCAAAAAAAAACAAGAAACACTCACACAAATTTATAGAATTTTCTAAAAAAAATTAGGCATGGGGAGGGTGTAAAAAGCACTAGGCTGCGTGACAAATAGCCAGAAAATAAGCAAAAAGCAGTAAAGCTTAAAGAAAACGCCCCAGGCCCAAGTATATGCTGGATCCTGGATCATCCAACAGCCTCAGAGGCGTTGGATTGATCCAGTCTTTCTAAAACCTAGATCTAAGGGTCCAAACAAGCAGGCACACCGTAAACTAAAGAAGGAGTTAACACAACAAGATCAAATCAGGTCCACACGTCTAAACCAAATGCAAGATCAATGGCTGACATAACGTCTAGGAATGAACCAAACCGGTTTCTATGAACCAAACCGGTTCACATCCATGTAAAAGCAAGCATAACCGGTTCAATTCATTCCTAAACCCTACCTCTCCTTCTTCCTCTCAGACTCTCTCGTTCTCTCATGGCTCCCTTCGTGGTTTCTTCTCACCACACTCATGGATTTAAACCGTAAGTCATGAAATAACCATGAATCAGCGTAGTTTGTACACAAAACGTTTCGTTTTCGTTGATTCTTTGTTCAAACCGTTTCGATCTTGATACTTTTTGAAGAAAATTGCTCGAAACGTTTCGATCTGGATGTTTCTTGAAGGAAATTGTTCAAAACATTTCATTCTACACTGATTCGAACAGGTTTGGTTTCGCAACTTTACGATTTTAGGGTTTTCAACTCTTTTCCTAATTTCTTTCGAGACTAAACCCTAAACCGTTCTAATTCCTTCACTGATGATGATTACACACTCTGATTTGGAAAACAAACGGTGAATCTTCATGATTTTGGAATTAGGGTTTCGACTTTGAATTTTTCAAAAGCTTTTTCAGGATTTTCACTTCGATTCACCGTTTATCTTTGATTTCAAACTTTCGATGATGATGATTATGAACAAACGAGAAGGTTTTCTTTGAATATACCTGGATTTGATTGGAGTTTCGAACAAAAGATCCTTGAATGAGCTTCTGGTTCCTTTGATGAGAATTGAAACCGAAAATAAATCGGTGTTTTGATCCTTTCCTTCTTCGAACTGGTTTGATCTTGCTTCAACTTTTCTTCTTCTCTCTTCTTCGAACTGTGATCGCTCGAATTCCTTGAATTGGAGCTTGAATTGCAGTGACCGGTTCAATGATGAAGATTACGCAGGTAATCTCTGAGAACTTAATTGAATTCGAACCTTTTTGCTGAATTGAACGTATTGTTGCTTCTATCTTTGTAACTCTCGTTGAATTTTGAGTGTTTTTGTGATGAATTTGGTGCAATTGTGTGTGTTTTTTGGTGAATTGGAAACGGTTACGGTGGTTTTGGTAGTGGAGAGAGTTTGTTAGAACTCTGGTGTGGTGGCGCGTGAAAGAAAGAACGGTGACTGTGTTTTTTTTGGTGAGTTGGCAATGAATGTGTGGCTCTGTGATGATGATGTGTTGTATTTATAGCTGACATGTGTACCTGTGAGCCAGTGGCAAACTGCCACGTGTTTTGGACCTATTTTGGACTGGATTCTGGACTTAGGACCTGAGGGACTAATCTGCAATTAAGAAAACTAAAGGGACAAAACTGAAAAGTGGAAAAGAGGACTTAATTGCAAAAAAAACTTAAAAGAAAATTGAGATAAGAAGGACTGTTATGCAAAAAATACGAAATTAAAGGCCTAAAGAAAATTAAAAGGGACTTGAATGAAATTTTGGACACTTTGGACTTAGAGAGAAAAAAAACTAAAAATAAAATTGGAATAAAAAATGGTAACTTGACTAAACGTAAAGTGAAACGTCTAAAATTTGACAAAACGGATTAAAACGAACCAATGGCTTAAATGAGGTACTTTAAAGTAACCTCTCTCTGCCAAAATTTCGTGTGAAATGACCAAAATGCCCCTAGGGCTAAAACAACTGAAAATGACTCAGATGCAAATTTAAAATGGGTTTTTAACCAAGAATTGAAACAAAAATTTATTTAAACCAACTTGAAAGACTCAGAGACAATTTTTAAGATTTGAACAGAGTCTTTGACACTTGAAAAGACTAAAATGCCCCTAGGGGCAAAACTGACCTAAAATGACTTCAAATGCAATTTTTTAAAATGGATTTTGACATGGAATGAGACAGAGGCTTATTCTAACCGAATGGAAAGACTCAAGCAAATTTTGAAAGACTGAGAGAAATTTTGACATAGGAAATGACTAAAATGCCCTTCCATGTGAATTTTGCAAATAACATTGAAATAAAATGCAGAGAAAGATGCAATTGATCAGAGATAGTTCAAATGACTTATAATGCAAGAAAAGAAGAATTGAGTTGGTATTTTTAGGTCCAAAGTTAGGGTATAACAAATAGGACCCAGAATTGAGTAAAGAATTTAACATTCTTTACTCAATTTATGTAAAGAATGTTTCCTGAAAAATAGAGTTGGAGAAGCTCACCAATAGCAAGCCTGGGACGAAATTTTCCGTTTTTATGAAACCTACTAGTTCGTTCATATGGTTTGCAATGACTATTGGGGAGATGTCTTCACAATAAACTGTTATGTGACGAAAATCTTTTATGTCATCAAGTAACGAATGCATATCATATCCTAAGATTTTCAAAAAAAAAAAAAGGCATGGACAACTATCAACGAAATTGATACGGTTTAAGGTAGCTTTGGAAATTAATGTGTTAAGAGTCATGAACGAGCCAAGATTAAGAGTACAGAAGTTCCGGCGTTTAAAAGGAAAGTCGCAGAAGTTTATGCATGAGGTATGAACTAAGAAGTTAAAGCGGTGCAAAGTTATGAGAAATCACAAGGTTCACGGATTATGTGGAAATATGACGTATCTCTCGAACCTATGTTTTGCTTAACAGACTTGCTAAGGCTCGAAATGATGTTGAATCATGAGTTTAAATAATTTTAGAAAGATTTATGCGTATGGGTGATTGAAGTTGACATTCTGAAAATTCACAAGAGATTTTCTAGGAACCGGTTTGCTTCGACACTCGTAGAACGGGCTAGACTTATTAGAGTCTAGTTTTGATGGCACGTATGTGTTATCAACTCGTTCTATGATTTTAGAGCAACGGCCGGGGCCAAAAACTCAATATATTTATAAAGTAGAAAATCATCAACGTCAATGACCCGTGCGTTAGTTTACTAAGTTTTTCTTTAAAAGAAAAAAAAAACGACGAGCAAGCATTGGTATGATTAAGCAAAATATAGTATGCGAAGATACGAAGGTACGAGGATTAGATGTTCAAGAAAGATATGTTCAAGTGCTAGACGAGTTTGTCAAAGGAATTCGAGTTTACTCGAAAACAAATTCAAGTATGGTATGTATACCTCCGCAGGTAAATGCAACCAGCAATAACGTAAGGTTTACCCCCAAGTCAAGTATTATGAGCATAAGATAAGTTATCACAAGTTTTGAATTTACAAGACAAGTGTAAGGTTGTGATGTTGGTTGCACCATGGAAGATTTTGAGGATAGTTCAAGAAGTAAGTATTCAAGTGATAAGCATGAATTGAAGTCTCAATTGCTCTAACGGAATAGAGTATTAGTTTAAGCCAACCGATGGGAATCAGAGTAGCGCCATGGAAGCTAATCGTTAATCACGAAACATGGAATTTTAGTATGAAAGAATTTTCGGTTGGTAATACAAGTTTAACAAGAATGCATTATAAGACATGCGAGGAGTTCTCGATGTGATAAGTAAGGATGAATTCTTATTCAATCAGTGTTGGCTAAGGTAAAAGTTTTAAGTATGTGCCGTCACCTAAGTAAGATGAAAATGACAAGAATTGCCGTATATGAATTGGTCAGGATGCACGAACGATGATAATGGGAAGTATGTAAGGTTCAGAAGGTTACCTTTCGTGACTCAAGTAAAGAATCAAAGCATCAAGAATGATGACCGGTTTCCGGAAAGGTATTAACGCTCAAGCGATAACCGAATTAGATGATGTGGAGCATCAAGTTTAGTGTTCCTAAGAAGAGGAATAAGTTAATGTCAAGAGGTTCAAGAATTTCCTACGGATATGTAAGTGGTATTGCGCGAATGTATATCGATTCAGAAAGGAGGAATCCATTCGTGAAGTAAGCATGTTATCACGAAAGGAGATGCAACTCTTGAGTTTTATGCAATGAGCTTCGTACCCTTGTATGCAATACTTGTTGAGTGAAAACGATACTTGTTAAGATATGTTAAAGCATGATTTATGACTTTTAAAGCTAAGATTGGTATTATGGAACTTGGGAACGATGCTTATTTTTTTTTTAAACTCATGGAATCATACTTTTTCGAAACTGATAAGATACGTCGTAAGTAAACTCACTTAGGACGTACAAGCTTCAGGACCAACTTGTCATGGACAAGTTTAGGGCGAGTTATAAAAATCTTTTTCAAAATATAGAAACTCGTCCGGTGGTTCTGTGGTACCATTACACAATCAGTTTTGGAAATGACAAAATCTTTTTAGTCATGTGTATATTCGTTCCAAGAACCCGAATACCAAAGTTTAAGAAAATTTCTTTAAGAAATATTTTAGAACACGTATCGTTATCATTTAACAAGAGGTGGCACTTGAAAGTATGCGCATATTATGGAAATGGCAATGTTCGTATGAAGCCAATATCCTACGGAATACACGTAAATGTGTTAAAGAATGTATGATGTATGTGCAAGAAAATTTGCTAGAAAGTTTCAAGAACATGTTAACCACTACGTTGGGTATTAGATTGTCAAGCTATATGAGATACCCTTTAGTTCGGGTGCAATAAGATGCAGTAAGATTGCAATGAAATCGGAAGATTTCCTAAGGCTCTGAAAAGAGAGAAGAGATTTATGGAATTTTTTATATGAGTAATGCAAGTAAGAGGCGTGTGTCTCAAGATTCAGTGAGAAAACTGATGTATGAATTATATGTTTACCCGATAAAATTATGTATGCATGAAAAGATGTTTTAATGTTGCAAGTAAGCACTGCAGGGTAAACCTGGTTTTCGATAGGATTCCAGTTAAAAGGCAAATCCTGAGTGTTCATGTTTATGTTAAGATACCCTTTTATGAATGGTTTATGCTAAGCGAGTAAGACACGAATCCGAGACAATAAGTCTATGTGTACCAAGGAAAGTTTTAAGTCATGATGTGTTAATATAACTTCAAAGTTTAATTGATATTAAGACCACGAAAACTATATGCTTATGAGTATGAATCAAGAAACAAGACGAAACACAAGCAATGATGAACTTCTTAAGAGTTTGTGTTTCGAATATGTATGGCTCAGACCAAAGATGGTAAGTGGTTGTCACGATGTTTGGTAGTCGATCTCTAAATTTCGAGGACGAAATTTTTTAAGGGGGGTAGAATGTAATATCCCGCCTGACAGTATCGGTATATTACCCGTTGACCGTGTTGGATGAATTTAATCCATGGGAAGTAAGTTAATGGAAATATTTGATGACATGTCAACTTTTTACGGGAAAAGTATCAGAGTCGTTTTAAACACGCTTGAGGCAAGGGTATTATTGTAATTTCACAGAAATGATTATTTATATGATTTTGGTGGAAAATATCTCATTTTCCTTATCCATTTCTCTCTCTTCAAATGTTGGAAAACATTTCCTCTTCCTTCTCTCTTCTGTTCTCCCACGCCACTTCTTCTTCTCCCACCCTCCTTCAAACTTGCAAACTTCTTCCTTCTTGGATTCTAGGGTTGGAGATGGATCTTTTATCATGGTTTCCTTCTTCTTCATCTCTCTCAAGAACAACTAGAAGCTTGGGATTTGTTTGTTCTCTCTCTATAATGGGTTCAAATCTAGGGTTTGGTTTTGGATCAAGAAGCTTTATGTTGGGTTTATTTCATGGGATTGGAAAGTAAGCAAGAGACAACTATGGAATGGATGGAAGCTTTGGAGTCACCTTGGAAGCAAGAGTTAGGGTTGTTGTTGGTAAGTACCAAGATGATTCAAGATAAGGTTTCTTCATGGTCAAGGTGTCTTTGTATGCAAGAAAGAATAACAAGTTTGATGGCACGATCAAAGGATTGAAAGTTAGGGTTTTGATGCTTGGGCTTGGAAGCTTGGAGATGTTTCAAGAACTTGATTAGGTGAGTTCCATAGATAGTTTTCCCACCCTTTGGGATCATGATTATGCCTTGATAGATTAATATGAATAACATGAATTTTTCTAGGGTTTTCAAGTATATGTTTAGTTGCCCCTTTTTGCTATGCTTGCTAAACTTGCTGATACTTGCCATGTAAACGTTTTACAAGTTTCCTATGGCCTCTAAGGGTCATAACATGCTTAGAGACACTTGGTTTGAGGTTTTTAAGTCAAAAATATCAGTTTTGAGGTTGCTGGACTGTCATAACTCGCCCAGGCGAGCAATTGGCTGCCTAGGCGAGCAAAATGGCATTCCTGGGGGTCTGCTCGCCTCCCAACTCGCCTAGGCAAGTAACCAACTAGCCTAGGGAAGTAAGTGAGCTCGCCTAGGCAAGCAAGTAGTGCCCTCTGGTGCTGCTTGCTGGTTTCAGGCAGATTCGGTATTTTCGTTCCAGGTTTTCTTGTGCAGTCTTTTATAAAAATAAACCCCTCAAACCAAGGTCCTAAATGATGATCAATGAAAGCAAGATTATTATGAAATGAAGC
Organism: Medicago sativa; assembly: GCF_051527215.1. Classification (NCBI taxonomy): domain Eukaryota; kingdom Viridiplantae; phylum Streptophyta; class Magnoliopsida; order Fabales; family Fabaceae; genus Medicago; species Medicago sativa. Next base: position 7,248,498 of record NC_140755.1, on the reverse strand, counting down.
AAGTATTAGGCATGTTAGTAAGGCATGGCATATTAGAGAAACAATTCATGAATCGAGTAGCAAGTTAATCATTAAGCAAGGGAAAACTAGAGCCTCGACATAGTAATCGAGAACTAGCAAGTTTAGCAAGAATTTCTAGGATGTTAAGATGGGAAGTATATATATTCGCACATGATCAAGAATGATAGGAAAAGTATGTTAAGTTGTGGATAGGATAGTTTATCTCTCCACCATGAATAAGATAGTACAAGCATGACCTAGAATGATAAGTTACCGCTAATCGGATCGATCAAGGTTCCGAGGTAAATAAGCAAGTATGTATATATTTAACTTATGTGTACGACAAGACTATGACTTAATAAGTGTAGGTGACATGTCTCTTGGTATCCACATCAGGGGGATACAAGGGGTTCTCGTAATGAGAACGATTCAAGCCGTAAGGGACCCGTATGTCACTGAGTAAACAAGACGTAGGTGCTCGTGTCTCTTGTTATCCACGCCAGGGGGGATACGGGAGGTTCTCGACCTAAGGGGAACGGTTCAAGCCGTAAGGGACCCGCACGACACCGAGGGAGTCCGATGTACGTACATCGGTCATGTATGGGATTGATCTCGGGGTTACTCCACCCGCGACTATCCGTAAAATGAATCAAGATAATAACTGTTTTTTCAACGCTAACCTAATGAATGAACTTAGATACGTTTATGCACGATATGATTATGTTATGTTTATCAAGAATGATTACATGTATGATCAAGTTAAGAGCAATAGATGCTAAGACAAGTGCAAGTTACGCATAGAACAAGTAAAGAACATGATACCGATGACGATCTTAGGTTTCCCCTAATCGTCCGGTTTAGCATCATGCCATGATTATGATATGTTTAGGCCTCGATACGTAGAGTGTATCTTTGGCAATGCGGTTTTAAGTTCCCCTCGACCGCAATGACACGTATAGGAAGTGAAGCCTATAACAAGTTAAGATAAGATTATGACGGCTCTAGTATGCACTAACGTCTAAGTATGCAAGTCCCCACACACGTATAATCAACCTTCAGGTTGTAATGTAGACACGTGGTGACCGTAGGTTTCCCCTTGAGGTTGCCTATAACCTAGGATTTAGGGGAACTCACTGAGACATTATGTCTCATCCCAATCCTTATTTTGTTTCAGATATCAGGTTGGACGTCAAGGTAGTAGCCGGATGGATTTTTTTCAGCAAGAGCTCGTTCATACCCGAAGCATGAAGAATATGGATCTCAAGGATGTTTTTATGTTTAAATAAGATAAGATATGATGTATTCATATTGTACGAACGCGTTTTGTTGTATATAAATTCATTCGGAGTTTTTATGTTGTAAATTTTTAATGTATCCAGTACTAAATTCAACGCACGTGCTAGACTTTCTAGATACGTCTAGTATGGGTGTTACAGAACCCATCCTTTCGGCGAAATCAGCGCTGAGAGAACAGTGACCAAGGTGATGCGCATGGCTGCTCCATCTTCGCACCACCAGCCACCGCCGTTTACTTTGTGAACCAAAGGAATTTGGAAAGAAGGGGCAGAGGATATAAGAAGTTAGGCAAGGGACAATATAGTGAGAAGAGAGAAAGGATGTTAGGATGTTAGGCGGCGGCACAAATCCTACACTTCTCACCCTCCAATCTTCAATAGCAAACACTCAAATAGAGCTAACACTAAAAATATGGCTCTAACCTCATATTTTAAAAGTTATATGTCCCACGTAGGAAATTTTTTTTAGTTTTTGAGTCTTTATATACTAATATATTCTATAAGATGGAAAAAAGAAAGTTGTGAAATACAAGATCTTTGTTGCTATGATATTTTATCTAATATTAATGAGACATAAATCGTCATAGTAGCACGAATCATGTGTTTCCTTGACTCTCTTAATTTTTTAAGAAAAAGAAACTAATTTAATATTTTATCTTAAACTAAAACACAAAAAATACTTTTTTTTTTACGTTAATCCTCCGGTTCCCAGCGGAAAGAGGTTCTAGTAATTCAGAGTTCAGTCGTGAGATAAAGATAGTCCAGTCAAGAATTGTTTTACGAATCGCACTCAGGTTCTCCCAAATGATTCTTCCTTGGTGAAGCTCGTTAACAACTTGAGTTCAATTGTTTAGTTAAAAGAAAAAACTGAATGAATGTGGTACATGAATGAAACCGTTTTTTTTTAAACACTTTCGTTGGGCAATTTCAAAGAGAACTTCCGCTTGTTTATTTTCACATCAAGCTAATTGCTTTCATGTACTTCCTTTTCTTTCTAAATTTAAATTTTACAATCTTTATTTTTGGTCTTCTGTAACATAATTTGTTAAGAATATGGTTGCGATGTTTTATCTAGATACAGGCGACGAAATGATAGGATCTATTGATATTAGATGTCGCATACCGACTTGAGTCTCAACACCAAATTGTATCCATCCATTTTTTTAATATTAAGTGATTGAGGTTTATTCATTAAAAACACGAATTCGAAAAAGCATTCTTAGTTAAGTATGTCTCCTTCAAGCTTTAAACCATATCTTAAGGCAACTCATAAGTGTCACATAACGTCTATGCTTACTGCTATATATGCTGTGTTTATTCATTATTTCTTGACAGATTGGCAAGAGTTGAATAAAAACATGCTTAGAGGGATGTATATGTAAGTTCACAGACTAATCCATCTATACATTTTTGTTGCAGCTAATTTGTCGCCAAATATTTACTCATCTCTTCTGCTTTACTTATGTAAACCTTTCCTTCATCCTTTTGCATCACTGATCTCAAAGCCTTGCCCAAAGAATCCCTAGAAAATTTCCATCATCTTCATTTTTAGTTACTTTCACTCCCACCATTTTTTTCTTTCATAACTCTAGCAATCAAACCTTGTTCATTTTGCAAAAGCAACATAATAAGTGGACATCGAACTTGAAGACTCTCTATCACTGAACTCCAACCACAATGAGTCAATAGAGGATACAGTTTTTATTTTTTTTATTAGGGTGCCAAAATTGCAGCATTTTAAAATATAAGGGGGGAAAACTGCATTTAAGCCTCAAATCTACACTCGACTTCAAATCCACAATTCAAAACAGAAATTCAACAAAAGTTATTTATTACAAATTATGGATGAAAATCCACAAAACTTCAAAACCAATTAAAAAGGTACCTATTATTTTATAACTAAAACAAATCTTTGAAGTTGATATAAGAGTGCCTAGACTATCTACTTCAACCACTTTCAAATTAAATAAACATAAATATCATTTTTGGGAAACTACATCAAACATGGAAGAAAAATATAAAATGCATTTGTAACCATAAAAATATTACAATTAAATCTCACGACTTATTTTGAATTAAGTCTCCCGATTGTATTTCCTTTCGTGACGGTATTCAAATGAAAAAGAAAAGTTGCATGTTTTAGAAAAATGACGGCCTTTTGTAAATGGGCACTTCTACGATGAAGTTAGAAAATTGACTTTTTTAAAAAAGTTATTTTGTTTAACCAATAGTATAACTTTAATGCTACGTCAGAAGGTGAGTTTGCCTTCTTCATACTTTTTTAGTGTTCTTCATTCCATGGTGTTCTTCAGAAAGTTGAAAAATTGGTTGTTGCTGTTGCTGCCAACTAGTACATGACGCATCTGTTATGAAACCTGTTTCTGGTTTAGCCTCAGTTTACTTACATGAAATTGAAACAGCAGACCAAGTGAAACATTTAGCTGCATATTTTACATCCCAAGGCACGGAACAAAACTAGTGTCGCTTGCATCAAACGGAACTAGAGCAGAAACAAATCACAGGAATATACCATATTTTTAAAAATTAAGTGAACTGTGTGTCCTAGCAGTTAAGCTAGTATGTATAAAAAATACTACTATAAGCAACAACATTCTTAATTAAGTGAACAACTTTCCGCTAAGAACAAACGACCATAAGCAACAAGATCTGCCTTATTTTCTGTTATAGCATTGATCCCATGTTCTCTGTCATAACCTCCCGCACCCATGAAAGTGCCGTTGAAAGCCTTTCTCATTGGCCATAGGATTAACTTCACCAGAAAAGTCATTCTCATGACTTCACCATAGAATTTTCCTTTGTAAATTGCAATACTTAAGCTCACTACTTATCTAGCATTTTATAGTCATCCTTCTTTGTGTTTTCTACACTTTATTTCTAGTAGTTTCAGCAAATCATGTACATTCTTTGTGTGCTTTATATTTGATACTTATATAAATTATTATTTACAAAGTATAATGAAAAATTTAAAACTATAAATATCACTCCACCAAACATATAAGTTCTAAATGATTTTGAATTAAAACACCTTAATGGTTGGTGTAATTAGGAAAGGGTATAAGCTATATGTTGTTTCATAGTGTTTTTTTTCCTTCATATCTTAAAAGTTATATGCCCCACATAGAATAATATTGTGAGCTTTTGAGTCTTTATATACTATATACTAATATGTTATACAAGTTAGGAAAAAAGAAAAAAAAAAATGGTGAAATACATGATTTTGTAAGCTTTTATGGATGATTTTTTTTTTAACTATTAATTCCATAAAACAATTATAAGTAAGTAAGTCGACATGGTTTCCTCTATCAATCATGTGTTTTCTTGACTCTTAATTTTTTTAAGCATATTTCCTGTTTATAACACATGATATGTATATTTTACTGTTTCTTATTTTTCAAGCATGTGAATATGTTCGATTTTCCACATTTTTTAAGAAACTAATTTAATATTTTTTATCCTTAACTAAAACACAAAAACTACTTTTTTTTTTCTTCCTTCAAGCATGTGTATGTTCGATTTCCACATTTGTAAAGAAACTAATTTAATATTTTATCCTAAACTAAAACTATATTCTTTTTACGTTAATCCTCTGGTTCCTAGCGGAATGAGGCCCTGGTAATGTATAGTTTAGCCGTGAGATAAAGATAGTCCGGCCAATAATTGTTTTATAAATTGCACTCGAGTTCTTCCAAATGATTTGTCTTTGGTAAAACTCATTAACAACTTGAGTTCAATTGTTTGATTAAAAAAAAAACTAAATGAATGCGGTACATGGAACCATTTTTCTCTTAAACACTTTTGTTGGGCAATTTCAAAGAGAACTTCCTTTACGATATTTATTTTTGGTCTTCTGTAACATAATTTGTTAAGAATCTGGTTGCGATGTTTTTAAAGTATTGATGACATACAATTACGCTATTTTTAACATATTTTTCAGTCATTTTTAGAACAATTTCATATGGTTTACGGAATATTTTGAAATATTTTCATTTCGAGTCATGTAATTCTAGCTTTCCCGAAACAAAACAGTTCTGGGGTGTTTTTTATGTAATTCAAGGCAAAATCATGCAAATCGGCAAAGCAAAGCATCTTATGAGAATTTAGGAAGACAACAAATGAAGATTCAATAGGCATCTGAAGACATTACATGAAGGAGAAACCATGTTCCAACTCCCACAATAAGTTCCATGGAAGAAAACATAAAAAAAAAAAGACAAATAAATTGACGATTACATGTAAAAACTAGTGTTGTGCGACCCCGGGTGCGCAAAAATACACTCATTGTGATCCATGTGCCTCCGAGTGTGGTTTGTGTGCCCTAGGATGTGTTACGAGAAATAACTGATTTTAGCTACTTTTTAGTGGAAAACCCCAATTTTTCAACCCAAACCCACTTGGAAACAAACCTATAAAAAAAACCTCCTCTCACAAATTTTCATTCAGAACAAAACGTTTCAAAGGAAGGCAAACATTGAAGGTGAGAAAAACACAAGAAGGGGGGTTGAATTGTGTTTTGAAAAATTCTTCGTTTCTCCTAAAAACTGAACACACTGATCAGAAGCTAAGTGAGATAGCTTCTGAAGTGATGATCAGAATCTAAATGCAGCGGAATAAAACAGAGAGAGAGAGAAGAAGAACGACACAAAGCAATTATACTGGTTCCTTCCACATTCCGGAAGTAGTCCAGTCCCCCTTGCACTTCCAAGGAGATTTCACTAAGAGTAATATCTGATTACAATTGCTCAAGCACACAAGCAAGAGACTTCCTTTGCTCAAGCACACAAGCTAGAGACTTCCTTTGCTCAAGAACACAATCAAGAGACTTCCTGCTCAAGCACAACTGCAAGAGACTTCCTAACTAAACAAAATTACACAGAAAATTGTTTAAGGTTGAACACTTGATATACAATCAGAGGTGCTCACAATATAAATCAGATACAGACTCAATGGACTTAAGAATTTCTAAGATATGACTTTGAGACACAGAAATTCTAAGTGAATGCAGAACAATTTCAGCAGAGGTTTGGCACTTGTAAAAATGTTGTGAGTCTTTCGTTCAGCGTTCTTGCATTACCAAAACTCTAAGTCTTCACTCCTTTATATAGAGGTGCGAAAGAGACGTTGTGAAATTGCCAGCACACCAAAGAGTCGTTGTTGAAGCTTGATCTTTCACCAATGATATTTTGCCTGATTTGGTTGTTGTCCTATGAAGAACAAATTTGAAATCCATTCCTTATCCAAAGGAACATCTATGCAGGCGAAGCCGTATTCTGGAGTTGTTTTCTTGTCTTGTAGCGTGGACACAAAACAGAGTAGTGGAGAAGGTGGTTGTACAGTTCGTACAATAGTACAATGTCAACGCTTTCGTCCAAATTGCAAGCACATGCCTTCAAACACCTTTGAAATGACCGTTGCAATGTTCCACTAATTTTCTGCTATGTTTTCGAATCCAACAGACAGCTTTTGCAATGTAGATTCTTCAATCTTTGAATCTTCTGCAAATCCAGTTGATCTTCAGCTTCTGGTGAAATGACTTCTGATGAGGCAGCTTCTGATGATGCAGCTTCTGATGAAGCAGCTTCTGCAGCTTCTGATGGTGCAGCTTTTGATGATACAGCTTCTGATAATGTGGCTTCTGGACCTCTTGTCTTCAGGAGCACTATTCTTCAGGAGCGCTTTTACTATCTTCAGGAGCAGCTTGACTTTAGGAGCGCTTTCCACTTTCAGGAGCATATTGCCTTCAGAATCGTCTAAGCTTCATCTTCTTTTGCTCTTTATTTCCTCATTCAGAACCAATTAATGATGTAACTTTTTAACTGTGGTCCTGTACACTTGAACAAATATTAGCTAGTCCAATTTACAATTTTTTAATACCTTGTTATCATCAAAACTCTTTAAGGTTCATTGTTAAACACATTTTGTTCCAACAATCTCCCCCTTTTTGATGATGACAAACAATAGTATTTAAAATTGATCAATTGTTGTTAATCTAATTAACAAGTTGACCTTGGGGTTCTGAGGTTTGTAAGCTCAGAGTCTAAGGTTTGTAAGCTCTAACTCCCCCTGAGTCTGATAGTCTTTAAGGTGAGGTTTGTAAGCTCCCCCTATGTTCTATCCAGGTTAATTAAATTCATTTTTCGCACAATAATATCAGAGCTTAAAAAAATTGAAAGAATTGACTTATAGATAAGAAGAATGGTTCAATTAATTTTTATTTGAAATTTGATACTCCCCCTTTTTTGATACACCGATAAAAAGGATAGAAATTTTCAAAATTTTCAAATATTAATTAATGGGGCTCAGAGCCTTTAAATACTATCACATATACTCCCCCTTTTGTCATTAGCAAAAAGACTTAAGCAAAAAAGAAGAGATGAGAAAAACATAAGATTAAAGGTTCAGAGCATAATTCAAATAAATTTAAAGCATTTTAATCATCTTCAAAGATTAAATAAACAATCATAGCAAGCATTATTATCAAAGCAAATAATAGCACACAAGGTATAAACAGTTAATGATATTCAGAAGCAAGAAGAATTCAGAAGCATATAATACCAGAAGCATAAGACTAAGTCAGAAGCAGAAATGAACAAAGAATACTAAAAGCCTAAAGAAGAAAAAAAATAAGCTAAAAGTGTGCGACTATTGGTTTGGCTTATTTCTCTAAAATCTTCTTCAGAAGCTCTTGAACATCAGCATACTTCTTGTCCATATCTTTTCTGTAGTTGTCTTCTCTGATCTTGGCTTCTTGCATATCAGCTTCCAATTTTGATATCTTCAGCTTCTGTTCTAGTAGCTCTGTTTCAAGCCTTTCATTTTCTTCTTTGAGCACCTTGTTCTCCTGAGCTAGAGCCAGGTTAGGTGCATCAATCTTCTCCAGGATCTCAGAAGGAATAATCAGATGCAGCTCCTTAGGCAGGAATTCATCAGGTTCTCTGCCTCTGATACTGAGTGGATTCTTCACCCAAGTACCAAGAACTTCAACATCTTCAGTATTCTCTTCTATTCCATTCAACCAATCTTCCAGCTTCTGCTTGGCTTGCTCTTGAGCCTCAATGCAGGAATCATGCAAAGCTGAAATCAGGTTGACGACCCTTTCTTTTATCCTTTTCCATTGCTTCTGATAGCTTATTGTATGCCCCAAGTCATTTCTTCCTGCTATCAGTCTGAGAGCTTCAGAAGCAATATCTTCCCACACATCTTTTAGTACTTGAGAATCCAGGAAAATGGTGGGAGGGGAAGGTTGTTTAGAGGGTTTTGGAGGGGCTAAGTGTATAATGGGTAGGTTTGATGATGATTGGTCATTTGTAGTTAAGGATTGGCTGGTTGATGGTTGGTCAGGAGTGGGGTCAATTGCCATATCAGAGGCATGATCATCTTGATCATCCTCAGAGTCTGTGTCCATATCACATACACCAGTATGATGGGTGATCTTGATAACTTGTACTGGTGAAGGAGTTATGGAAGCAGGGGTTGGCTCAGGAACAATGTGTTCAGGAGCGGCAGTTTCAGGTTCAGGTTCAGGAGTGGGTTTAGTAACTGGTTGTTCAGGAACAGTATGTTCATGAACGGTCTTTTGAGGAGAGACTTGTTCAAGAACAGATGGTTCAGGAACAATTGGTTGTTGTTGTGGGGGTGATGAAGTTGTAGGGGGTGAAGAGGCTTTTTCTGGTGAAGGTTTTTGTTGTGGGGGGTCTTCTGAAACAACGTTATCAGAAGCAGCTGCTTCTGGAGTTGTTTCAGAGGCTTTTTCTGAGGTTGTGTCAACATATTCTGGTACAATCATGTTGAGAGGTTGAATGTTAAGAGGTTGAGGGTTAAGGAGAAAGATATTATTGATGACTCTATCTCTCTGCACAGCCAATTCAGTTAACTTCTCATTGATTATATGACCAACTGGTTCATAAGTGTTTGACTGAGATGGCTTTGTGTTGGTATTGGTTGATGTTGACTGGCGTTTTACTGGTTTTCGAAAAAGTTGAGCTATGGGTATATCATCATCAGAATCTGAATATGATGATGAGGATTTTGAAGAAGGTGAAGGAGAGTCACTGGATATCTCATGTACTACAGGTTCTGAGTGTGTGAAAATATTACCTGTTGTAGAAGGTTCTGAACAATCAGCTGACTTCATTTGATCATCTTCAGCAATGTCAGAAATTTTAAGAAGTTGTGATGCTTCTGTCATTACCCTCTCTTGAAGTTCAGAAGCGATCTCCATAGCTTTTCCAATAGCTTCTGACACATTAGTAGGAGCTTCACCCTTCTCAGAAACATGAGGAAAGTCATTGGTCCTCCTTACTGCTGGCTTCCTCTTCTTCTTTGGTACTACAGGTTGATCAAGAGCAAGACCAATACTCAGGACCACGCTAGAGTTGATGTCTTCAGCTACTTCTTCAATTGATGGCATTGCAGAACCACCAATGTTAAGCTTATCAGAAGTGACTTTAGACTTCTTAGCAGATTTTTCAACCTCTAGATATTGCTCTGCAGTCATCTTCCTTTTTGACTTTCTGCCTCTGGCTCGTGGCAGAGCACCACCATACATTTCCTCTGGTACATCTTCCAATCTGATTCTCTCATTAGTTGCCTCAAAGTGTTCCTTGATATAGTACATCTGCACTTCAAGGGGATCCTTCTTGCAGATGGGTGGAAAGTCCTTCATAAGATCAGACTTAACAAGTGATTCACTCAAATCTGTTTGGAGCTTGGTGACAACAGGGATCAACTTCATATTCTTGAGGGTTTGTGCATTTATGAACTTTCCAGTTTTAGTATCAAGCAGCTCATCTGTGAAGGCTTCAGCACTGCTTAGCTTGTCCAAGACTCCTCCTTGATAGAATATTTCTGACAAGAGTCTTCCATAAGGTACCCAGGTTCTATTCTGCAGCTGACTCTGTTTCAGACACTCTATCAAGTACTTGAACATATATTTTGGCACGTTCACTTTCTCCTTCTTAATGAAGTGCTGGAGAAAGACCTTCTGTGCCAAATTGGGTTTCTCACTTCCACCACATGGAAGTAAGTCCTCATTCTGAATCTTCAGAAGCAGCTTCTTATCCATGCTCAGATCAGCATACTTTCCTGCTTGCGTTGAGTTGTACAGAGCCAAGTTTATTTTCTCTTTCCAGAAGCGTTCTTCAGCTGTACTTGAGAGATCAATTCCAGAGTATTTTCCAGAGGCCTCTCTACGGAGTACAGCTTCTATCTGCCATTCTGAAATTCTTACTGGAATACCACAAATACTTGACCTGATTTCAACACCTGTAAATGGCTCAAGTCCCATTACTTCTCTGGTCTTCCCTTCCAGTTCGGGATAAATCAATACCATTTGACTTTCTTCAGTTATAGACACAGCTTTGTCATAAACCTTAGCTCTCACCCAGAAGTGTCTGACCAATGCTTCGTATGTTGGTCCATTCAACATCTTGAAGTAATGCATAAGTTTCTGCTTTTCATAGTAGCTTCTGATCCAACACTCATGGAAGGCGAGTGATTCAAAATCCACCGGATTTTCTATTTGAACCTGTAGTTCCCATTCTTCCAATTTCATGCTTCTTCCTTTGTAGTCATATTCAGGGACCATCCGTGAAGAAGATACTGAAACTTCTTGTTGCGAGCTTGATGATGCCATTTGATGATGATTGAAGAAGATTTAGAGAATTTAGGGTTCTAAGGTTTTTGCGCTTACTTCGCAAGAGGTTTGAGAGCAAAAAGTGTTTGTTGTGAGTGAGTAGTGTGTGAATTGACAAAGTGTTAAAAGTAAAACGATTGCAATTCAAAAGAGATAAACAAACATAACATTAATGACAAAATTGGGGGCGCGTGAAAAGTACTTTCAAAGCTATTAAATCATCATTGCCCTTTTAGTTATACACCAACACATACAGGCCACGTAAGAAGTTCACAGAGTAACTACCAAGTTAGTGGGCCAGAAGTTACTTTTAAAAAGTAACTCCCAACGTTTCCACTAATTCAACTATTCGAAAGCAATAAATCCAGCTTCTGGACTTCAGATGCTGACGTCATCATTATCAGAAGCGAGTTTTCCTCAGAACCTCAATAAAGAGCTTCTGATGGACTACCGCTTCTGAACTAACTTCAGAACCTAAAATCCTATTCAGGAGCAAGCAAGCATCTAGTCAGACACGTAGTGCATGTTCAAATTTTTCTTTATAAAATCAAATCTTTCAACAGTTAAAGGCTTAGTAAATATATCAGCCCATTGATTTTCAGTATCAATGAATTGTATATCTAAAATTCCTTTTTAAACATAATCTCTGATAAAATGGTGTTTGATCTCAATGTGCTTAGCTCTTGAATGCAAAATTGGATTTTTAGACAAACAAATAGCAGCAGTATTATCACAATAAATGGGAATACTGTTAGCAGTTATTTGATAATCTTCCAACTGATGTTTCATCCAAAGTAGTTGTGTACAACAACTTGCAGCTGAAATGTATTCTGCTTCTGTTGTAGACATAGCAATAGTTGTTTGTCTTTTGCTAGCCCAGGATATAAGATTATCACCCAGAAATTGACAATTGCCACTGGTTGACTTTCTTTCAATCCTATCACCAGCATAATCAGCATCACAGAATCCAATTAGCTTATAATCTAAGGATTTCCTATAAAGGAGTCCAAGATTAGTTGTTCCTTTCAAATACCTGAAGATTCTCTTGACAGCAGTCATATGAGATTCTCTAGGATCTGATTGGAATCTTGCACACAAACATACACTGAATAAAATATCTGGCCTAGATGCAGTAAGGTATAACAAAGAACCAATCATACCTCTATACAGCTTCTGATCTACTTTAGCTCCTTCATCTTCTTTGCTTAAGGTGCACGTAGGGTGCATTGGAGTGTTCATCACTTTAATATCTTCAAGTTTGAACTTCTTCAGAAGCTCCTTTGTGTACTTTGATTGATGAACATAGACTCCATCTTTGCATTGATTGATTTGAATGCCAAGGAAGAACTTCAGCTCTCCCATCATGCTCATTTCAAATTCATCCTGCATTAACTCAGAAAATTCCTTGCAAAGAGATGCATTAGTAGAACCAAATATTATATCATCAACATATATTTGCACAACAAGAATATCTTTCCCAAGGGTCCTTCTGAAGAGTGTAGTATCAACCTGTCCTCTTTTAAAATCATTCTTGATTAAGAAATTACTTAGTCTATCATACCAAGCTCTGGGAGCTTGTTTCAAGCCATATAGTGATTTCTTCAGTTTAAAAACATGGTCAGGATATTTAATATCCTCAAATCCAGGAGGTTGCTTGACATACACTTCTTCTTCTATGACACCATTTAGAAATGCACTCTTGACATCCATTTGATATAATATTATGCCATGATTAACTGCATAGGAAAGAAGTAACCTGATTGCTTCCAATCTTGCAACTGGAGCAAACGTTTCAGTGTAATCAATGCCTTCTTGTTGACTATACCCTTGTGCAACAAGCCTGGCTTTGTTTCTTGTTACTTCACCTTGCTCATTCAGCTTGTTTCTGAATACCCATTTTGTTCCAATAATGTTCTTGTGCTGAGGTTTGGGTACCAGATCCCACACATCATTTCTTTGAAATTGATTCAACTCTTCTTGCATAGCTAGGATCCATCCATCATCTGAAAGTGCTTCATCAACTGTTGTAGGTTCAATCATTGAGATTAGTCCAATCATTGACTCTACTTGTCTGAAATGTGATCTTGTTCTTCTTGGACTATCTTTGTTTCCAATGATTAGCTCCTCAGGATGTGAAGACTTGTGTTTGAATGTGTTTCTGGGAGGATCTGCTTGATGTGAGCCATCTTGTGCTTCATCAGAAGTAGCTTCATCTTGCGCTTCTGATGTGGGTTCAGCTTCTGGACTATCTTCAGATTCAGCTATCTGATCAGGTTCTGGAGTAACTTCAGGAACCTGTATCTCCGCAAAACTTTCACCTTGCTTTGAAGTTTTATCTTCAAGCTCTTTGTCATCAAATCTAACGTGCATAGATTCTTCAACACAGAGTGTCTCTGAATTATACACTCTGTATGCCTTTGACATTTCAGAGTAACCTAAGAAGATTCCTCTTTGGGCCTTGGCATCAAATTTCTTTAGGTAGAGCTTGTTGTTCAGAATGTAACATGTACATCCAAATTGATGAAAGTAAGAGATATTGGGTTTTCTTCCTTTAAAGAGTTCATATGCTGTTTTCTCCAAAATAGGTCTAATATAAATCCTGTTTTGAACATAACATGCTGTATTCACTGCTTCTGCCCAAAAATGTTTAGCCAAATTGTTTTCATGGATCATGGTTCTGGCCATTTCTTGTAAAGTTCTATTCTTTCTCTCTACAACCCCATTTTGTTGTGGAGTTCTAGGAGAAGAGAATTCATGAATGATTCCATGTTTTTCACAAAAAGCTTCAAATGGCTCATTTTCAAATTCTCCACCATGATCACTTCTGATTTTCAAAATTTTTGACTCTTTTTCAGTTTGAATTTGTGTGCAGAAGTTACTGAATACCTCATATGCATAATCCTTACTTTTCAGGAATTTCACCCAAGTCCATCTGCTGTAATCATCAACAATGACTAATCCATATTTACTTCCAGAAAAGGATGCAGTACTCACTGGTCCAAATAAATCAATATGGAGTAATTCTAAAGGTCTTGAGGCTGAAACAATGTCTTTGGTTTTAAAAGATGATTTCACAATTTTCCCTCTCTGACATGCACCACAGAGTGCATCTGAATGATAGTCAATGTCTGGTAGCCCTTTCACAAGTTGTAACTTACTAAGCTTAGAGATTAACCTCCAGTTAGCATGTCCCAACCTTCTGTGCCACATCCATTTCTTATCATTCACTGATAGTAGGCAAATCACCTTCTGATCAGCCAGTTCAGAAAAATTGATTTTATAGACATTGTCAACTCTCTTTCCCTTGAACACAATGGATTTGTCTTCCTTGTTGATTACTGTACAGTTGGGTTTTTCAAAAAGCACATCATAACCATTATCACAAAATTGACTAATGCTCAAAAGGTTATGTTCAAGACCATCTACCAACCATACATTATTAATTGAGGTAGAGGAATTACCAATAGTTCCTGTACCTATGATCTTGCCTGACTGGTTGCCTCCAAACTTCACATTTCCTCCTTCTTTCATTGTTAGGCTGAGGAACATGGACTTATCTCCTGTCATGTGCCTTGAGCAACCGCTGTCTAGGTACCAAGATCTTTGTTTTGGAACTGCTCTTAGACATACCTGCATTATTGACATTTTTAGATTTAGGTACCCATTGTTCTATGGGTCCTGGAAGGTTAGTGCTTAAGGCTTTACTCTTCACTTCTTGTACCTTGTGCTGTGAGTTGGGTTGCTTCTGATTAACCATCACCTTAGGTTTTGGTACTTCAGAAGCAGTAACTGTCTTCTTCTGAAACTTAGACTTCAGAACCTCAGGTTTTGGTTTCACCAGACTCTGAGGAATAGGTTCTGATCTTTTTAGGATCCTAACCTTTGAAGTCTTGGAATCAGATTTGATCATAGCCTTTGACTTAGAGTTCTTTGGCCTTGAAGTAATCTTAGCCTTAGAACCAGAAGCTTCAGGTTCTGATTGAACAACAGTTTCCAACTCAACACCTTCTGGTATGAAGAAGGTTTTCAGACCTTCCTTGATGCATTCACAACAAGATTTTAGATTGGTTTTCTCAAGTTTCACTTCTGGAAAACCAATTCCTCTGCCATTGTTCTTGTAAATGCTATAAATCATAGAAGCCACTCTGCTTCTGTCAATGCCAGATATTATAAAATCTTCAAAAGCAATTTCATGGTTACTTAAAGGTTTTTCATTACACTTTTCTTGTAGTTTCTGACATAAGAACCTGAGCTGATCTTCATATGTTTTACACATGAAGTCAAAGCCCCTAAGTCCTTGTTCAGAAGCTTTCAGATCCAATAGAGTTGTTTTTTGCTGTTGTACTAAATCAGCATATTTTTCTTTTAAATCCTTCAACTCATTGGTTCTTACTTCAAAATGTGTAAGAAGTTCTTTAAGTGACTCAACAAGTTCATTTCTGGGAATTTTAGAATATACCTCGTTTTCATCTTCTGAGTCTGAATCTGATCCAGCTTCTGAAGTTGCTGTTGCTACCAACCCAACGGCTACCTTTGCATCTTCATCAGCTTCCTCTTTATCAGATCCAGATTCACTTTCCAAATCATCCCATGTTGCCATTAAAATCTGCTTAATCTGCTTCTTGTATTTGCTTGGTTTGAACGTTGATTTCCTTGACTTGTCCTTTGATTTCTCTTTCTGAAGATCAGGGCATTCAGCAATGAAGTGTCCAGGCTTCTTACAGTTGAAGCATCCCTTCTGATCTTCTCTCCTAGAGCTTCTGGAGTTACCCCTTCTGGCGAGAAACTTTCTGTTCTTCTTGGCCAGATATTGAAGTCTGTTTGAGAGCATGGCCATTTCAGCAGCATCTGGTTCAGAATCTGAACTTGACTGTTCTTCCTCTTCAGATTCAACCACTTTGAGAGCTTTTGATGACTTGCCTTTGGATGGAAGAGCTATTGATTTACTCTTCTTAGTAGACTCATGTTCATTAAGACTTAACTCATGAACTTTGAGAGAACTAACAAGATCTTCGACACTTAAAGTGTTTAAATCTTTAGCTTCGTCAATGGCAGTCACCTTTGGTCTCCATCTGGCAGGTAAGCTTCTGAGTATCTTGCTTACATGATCAGAAGCAACATAGCTCTTCTTTAGAATCTGTAGCCCAGAAACTAAGGTTTGAAACCTTGAGTACATCTCCTCAATAGTTTCATCATCCTTCATCTTGAATAACTCATACTGATGTACAAGTAGGAGAGCTTTAGCTTCTTTGACCTTCTTGCTGCCTTCGTAGTTTGAACAGAGAGAAGCAAACATAGCTTTAGCAGTGGATTTGTCACTCATCTTCATGTACTCTGCTTTGGGAATGGCAGTGACAAGAGCTCCTCTGATAATATGATGCTTCTTGTAAAGTTTCCTCAGTTCTGGAGTATGTTTCTTTCTATCCACAGCAGCTCCTTCTTCATCAAGGACTAAATCACCAACACCATCTTCTAGTATATCCCATAGTTCTTCAGCATCTCCATTGAACTTTGGAACTTTTCCAACATTGGATCTTTTACCATCACTATAATCATGTGATGCATGATTATAGCTAGTTTGACCAGGACCAGTAGGAGGAGGAGTAGACATGTTTTTCTCAGATCTTTGACTGTTGCACGGTTAAGTGTTACACAACAGACCAAGGCTCTAGATACCAATTGAAGGTGAGAAAAACACAAGAAGGGGGGTTGAATTGTGTTTTGAAAAATTCTTCGTTTCTCCTAAAAACTGAACACACTGATCAGAAGCTAAGTGAGACAGCTTCTGAAGTGATGATCAGAATCTAAATGCAGCGGAATAAAACAGAGAGAGAGAGAGAAGAAGAACGACACAAAGCAATTATACTGGTTCCTTCCACAATCCGGAAGTAGTCCAGTCCCCCTTGCACTTCCAAGGAGATTTCACTAAGAGTAATATCTGATTACAATTGCTCAAGCACACAAGCAAGAGACTTCCTTTGCTCAAGCACACAAGCTAGAGACTTCCTTTGCTCAAGAACACAATCAAGAGACTTCCTGCTCAAGCACAACTGCAAGAGACTTCCTAACTAAACAAAATTACACAGAAAATTGTTTAAGGTTGAACACTTGATATACAATCAGAGGTGCTCACAATATAAATCAGATACAGACTCAATGGACTTAAGAATTTCTAAGATATGACTTTGAGACACAGAAATTCTAAGTGAATGCAGAACAATTTCAGCAGAGGTTTGGCACTTGTAAAAATGTTGTGAGTCTTTCGTTCAGCGTTCTTGCATTACCAAAACTCTAAGTCTTCACTCCTTTATATAGAGGTGCGAAAGAGACGTTGTGAAATTGCCAGCACACCAAAGAGTCGTTGTTGAAGCTTGATCTTTCACCAATGATATTTTGCCTGATTTGGTTGTTGTCCTATGAAGAACAAATTTGAAATCCATTCCTTATCCAAAGGAACATCTATGCAGGCGAAGCCGTATTCTGGAGTTGTTTTCTTGTCTTGTAGCGTGGACACAAAACAGAGTAGTGGAGAAGGTGGTTGTACAGTTCATACAATAGTACAATGTCAACGCTTTCGTCCAAATTGCAAGCACATGCCTTCAAACACCTTTGAAATGACCGTTGCAATGTTCCACTAATTTTCTGCTATGTTTTCGAATCCAACAGACAGCTTTTGCAATGTAGATTCTTCAATCTTTGAATCTTCTGCAAATCCAGTTGATCTTCAGCTTCTGGTGAAATGACTTCTGATGAGGCAGCTTCGGATGATGCAGCTTCTGATGAAGCAGCTTCTGCAGCTTCTGATGGTGCAGCTTTTGATGATACAGCTTCTGATAATGTGGCTTCTGGACCTCTTGTCTTCAGGAGCACTATTCTTCAGGAGCGCTTTTACTATCTTCAGGAGCAGCTTGACTTCAGGAGCGCTTTCCACTTTCAGGAGCATATTGCCTTCAGAATCGTCTAAGCTTCATCTTCTTTTGCTCTTTATTTGCTCATTCAGAACCAATTAATGATGTAACTTTTTAACTGTGGTCCTGTACACTTGAACAAATATTAGCTAGTCCAATTTACAATTTTTTAATACCTTGTTATCATCAAAACTCTTTAAGGTTCATTGTTAAACACATTTTGTTCCAACAAACATTAGAGCTTCAAGAAATGAGTCTCTCTCCTCATCCTTAGTCTCTATCAAGAGAGGTTGAGTTGATGAACTTCTAAGATTCATAGATGATGAAACCTTTAGAATAAATTTAAGAACTCTAATTTAAGTATATGCTTCAATTACCTCCGAGAATAATTTAAATAATATAATGAATAATTTAAAACAAAAAATTTCCTAAAATTAAAAAAATTAAACCAAAAATATCACTCCACCAAACATATAAGTTCTAAATGATTTTAAATTAAAATACCATAATGGTTGGTATAATTAGGAAAGGGTATAAGCTATGTTGTGTTTTATAGTGTTTTTCTCATATTTTAAAAGTTATAAGTCTCACATAGGATATTTTTATGAGCTTTTGAGTCTTTATATACTAATATGGGATATAAGTTAGGAAAAAGAAATCGGTGAAATACAAGATTGTGTTGCTCTTATAATTTATCTTATACTCATCTTATATCTTATCTATATATAAAAGTTAACCCATGCCAATTTTGAAGCCCTAATTTTTCCTAAACCCTAATGACTAAAATTCCTGTTTTACCCTAAACAATCTATATATAAAAGTTAACCCATGCCAATTTTGAAGCCCTAATTTTTCCTAAACCCTAATGACTAAAATTCCTGTTTTACCCTAACCAAAACAATTAAACGGATAAACATAATAAAAAAAAAGCCGCAAATTTCTTCTAAACCGCAAATTCCTGTTTTTCCTCTCTTTCTCTCACGCGGTTCTTTCCTTTCTTCTCTGCGATTCCACCGAAGCCACAATTTCCTGTTTTTCCTCTCTTTCTCTCACGCGTTTCTTCTTCTTCCTCTTATCATCATCACCACCGCCAACCCTCTCCCTCTCTCTCTTTCCTTTGTATCTTTTTTTCATTAACGGGTTTCGTGTTTACTCCACTGTAGTCCCTTTCTTCTCTGCGATTCCACCGATACCGTTTCACTTCAATTTCATATATACCCCTAATTTCACTACCATCGATTTCATGATTCTGATTAACTGCAATGTTTATTTTACTTTTTATTTTTTTCAGGAGCTTCAGATTGAATTTTCCAAGTATGAACATCCAGTTGTTTTAACTGTTGAGGCTCAGGTAAATAAATTACTTTTTATCCTTTAAAATTTCTATCATTTTTTTATCTGATAATATATAGTGTCTGTTTTTTCTTCAGGCAAAGTATGTTGGCAATGGTGGCCTCAGTAAAAATTTGTTTTTGAAGCTACATTTGTAATATCTATATATAAAAGTTAACCCATGCCAATTTTGAAGCCCTAATTTTTCCTAAACCCTAATGACTAAAATTCCTGTTTTACCCTAACCAAAACAATTAAACGGATAAACATAATAAAAAAAAAGCCGCAAATTTCTTCTAAACCGCAAATTCCTGTTTTTCCTCTCTTTCTCTCACGCGGTTCTTTCCTTTCTTCTCTGCGATTCCACCGAAGCCACAATTTCCTGTTTTTCCTCTCTTTCTCTCACGCGTTTCTTCTTCTTCCTCTTATCATCATCACCACCGCCAACCCTCTCCCTCTCTCTCTTTCCTTTGTATCTTTTTTTCATTAACGGGTTTCGTGTTTACTCCACTGTAGTCCCTTTCTTCTCTGCGATTCCACCGATACCGTTTCACTTCAATTTCATATATACCCCTAATTTCACTACCATCGATTTCATGATTCTGATTAACTGCAATGTTTATTTTACTTTTTATTTTTTTCAGGAGCTTCAGATTGAATTTTCCAAGTATGAACATCCAGTTGTTTTAACTGTTGAGGCTCAGGTAAATAAATTACTTTTTATCCTTTAAAATTTCTATCATTTTTTTATCTGATAATATATAGTGTCTGTTTTTTCTTCAGGCAAAGTATGTTGGCAATGGTGGCCTCAGTAAAAATTTGTTTTTGAAGCTACATTTATAATATAAGGAAAAAAAGATACTTTTTTTTTATGGTTATTGTTATTGAATGTGTATGATATATGATACCTGATAATTACTATTGTTGTGAAATAGGATAAGAAGAACAGGTTTTACATTGTTAATAGGTTTTTTTTGTTGTTTAAATTTGTTCATTTGGTATTTTGGCTGAAGCATCAAGTGGTTTTGTTTTGAGATTGAGTGTACATCATATGGTAGTTTTGAGCTTTGTTTGTTGTTTGTGATTTGTATTGTTGTTTGGATGCAGCCCAAATTTTGCAATAAAAGTAGTTGAAACTCACCTCTAAATCTTACTTTCAGCCATCCAACATAGTTGAAACTGAAACTGTCCAAAGCTTATTCAACTTTCAATGGGGTCTAGGCGGTTGCATAATTTCATGATGGCAAAGAATACCCAAGAAACTGCTTCAATTTTGATGAATTTGAAAGGTTGATTTGTTATTCTTTTCTCTTTTCCATAAACAAGCATTCCATATTTTTCATTTCTTAAAGATATTGTGAGACCATAATTATTGTGAACATTGCTTTCATTTTATAGTTTATATTTTTCTCTAGATATTGGTTGTGTTTCTCTCTAAATGTATGATGCATATCTTTAAGAAAATTGAATTGAATTGTCAGTAGTTCATCTTGAACTTAATCAAATTAGTTTAAAGGTTTGGTGCATTGACGTTTTGATTCTGAATAGAAACTAGCCTTAGAAATAACTGAATTTTACCTTTTCAACTTGAACTAATTCTTTGGAACTGAACTCTACCAAATTGTTGTGACTAACTGATTTTAGTACAGTTTAAAAATCCAAAAATTAAATCGAGTCGAATATTAGAAATGCTAAAAAATAGATATCAAACTGGACCACGTTGAGAAAACTGAATAATGAATGATAATTCATGACCTAGATCACATTTCAGCTTCATTGGGTGTGATTTTGACAGGTTCAATTATATTGGAACAACTCAAATACATCAAGCATCTGTAGCAAATTCCAAAATCACACTCAAGACATATCAAGACTGGTTCGATGGTATAACATTTTTCTCTTGCACATGTTCCCTATTTTGTGCATTCACAATTTTTGGTGTTTTAAGATTTTGCATTCACCATCTACATGTTCCCTATTTTGTAAATTAACAATTTTGGATTTTGCATTCACTATCTACATACACAATCAACTATCATGGCAATCTACATGTTTTAAGATGTTTCTTCATTAGGTTTTATGTTTGAAGTTTTACTTTTTTTCATTAATTTATAAAGACTCTATAATGGTGGTTATTGTTTTGGTTTGGGTGATAAGGGGATGAAGTAGTGGCATTGTAATCTTGCACTTTTGGAAATGTTACTTTAGATGTTTTAAGTTTTCTTTTGGTCGTTTTAAGAATGTACTTTGGGTACTATTCAAATGAATGATTTGATTTGGTTTTGGTGATCAATGTGGGAATTGAGGAGGAATGTTTGTCGTATATCATCTTTACCACTGATTTATACTTTTTTTCTTTATTGGATTCAATTTAGACAAAGGATTTTTCATTAGTTTATGAATTTTCTTCCTATTTAAATTTCTTCTCCTTTTTCCAATTTTCTATGATATGCAGGGAGAATATTTATTTCAAATTTGTTATTATACCTAACAAGTTTATTTTGGGTCCTTTTTCCTCATATGATTTTGTTTCATATCTTAACTGGTTAATGTGTTACACAACGTATTTTTGGTACTAACTGACTCACTATGTATCATATGCCTTTTTGCTTCATTGTGTTATTGGCTTCTTTTTTTTTTATCTTGGTTTGGATTGCGATAGTTATTAGTCTGTCCTCCCCAACTATTTGGAGATCTTAATCCATGTCTAGACATTTAGAGCATGATGTTTTGTCCCTCAATATATTATTATTTTTTCTCTGAAACTTTGGTAATTGAATGAAATGTTCTTTATTTGTTTAATTTCATGGCAGGGATTAGGGAATTTTTTTAATAGGACGATTGGCTTGATCATTAGAATGGATCTCTTATTTAACCAAGTTATATGTCTTTTATAGATTCACATTCCAGTCAAAAAAATAAAAGCTGCAATCAGTCCCTTAAAATAGGTGCACATCAAAACTGGTAAACCTGTCTGAAGATGACAGTGTTGTTCTAATGTTGGTTTCTCTGAATGTTTGTGTAGAATTAGGTGCACTAAATATGTTGTTTTGGGGTTTTGACAGATTATCCTGTTTGTTTTAATCCCCTACGTGGTTCTCTGTAAGCAGAGGGTTATTGCCTTGCCTTCTCCTACTGTTGCAAGGGTTAGTTTTCAATAAATTTCGATGCTTCAAAAAAACAATGTTAAGGTAGCAGCTTTCTCTAAAAAAAAAATATTTTTCTTAATTTTTTGAACATTTGATTGCTAGGTGAATTGATATATTGATAGGTTGTTCAAAATCTCTAAAGAAGGGATGCACTGTTATATCCATTGGAAGCCATTGATTTTGGTCGAAGAATGGCCAATGAGAAAGAAATAAAGACATGTGCAGCGAAAGAATATATATTCACTCAAAACTCATCCTCTATATTGAGTTGCCTATAGGAGTTTGAACTTTACTGAATCAGGTGTTTTTCTTGGTTGTTTTTTTCTGCATACTTGGAGCTGGTCCATGGTAATTTTCTGCATAATTTGGAGCGAGTTTTAGGGATTTTATGCATAGTTTGGAGCAGGTTTCTAGCCTGTCGGCTGCTGTTGTGCAATGGCAATAGTTCTCACTTTCTCTGTTTTCTAATATGGAAGGTTTCTTAACATTTTCAAGCGTTTTTTTGTAGTTTATAATTGTTTGATTAAGTGGCTATTGATTTCACAATTTTTTATGGTGTTGATTTTTGTTTTGATAATCTGACTTATACCCAATTTAGAAGTTATCTTGATATAGATCCTGAAAGCACTATCCTTCAAATATATACCATGATCTATTGTTTTATTCTAAATTTCTAACATACATGCAAAGAAACAGTGTGTACATTTGGCAATATTTTCACATAGTCCCTAAAGTGACTATATAGTGCAAATTGAACTAAATCTCTTATATGCACGAGTGGATTACTTACATGTACATGTTTATGTATTGAAAGTATCATATATACGCCCTTGAACTACTGAAAGCACTTATTTTATTTGTAGAACAATTTACTGTCACTAATTGGGTGCATGTTCTCGCCAAATACTCTTATTTGTTTCTATACGGCAGATTTGAAGAAGCATATATATGTATGTCTGAATACAAGTAGATCAAATTACCTGATCTAGATGTTAAAAAATTTGCTCAAGTATTTGAATGGGAAGTAAATTATAGTATCGGATTTTTTAGGAGTTATTGATATTGAGATCCACAAAGTAAATTGTTGATAGAGGATCCATTATGGATGCTTGATAGAAACCCTCTGCTGCTAATAGATGCTCAAGAGTGAAGGAAAACATGCATTAGTTTTTTTTTTTTTTTTATGGCTGCTTGACAACAACCCTCTGCTGCTGTTTTTGCTGTTATGGTGTTGCAGATGCTGTTTTTTAGGTGTGGGGTGCGGCAGTTCTGTCTGCTGCTAAAACTGCTGCTATTTAATATATGTTCCATTTTTTGTTCGTTTCAGCCTTGGCAAATTATCATGAGGACAAGCAACAACCACTGAATGCATAGGTTAAGCTTTCTATTCTATTTTGGTTTAGTTTTTTGATTGATATTTTGTACATAGGTTATTTCTATGAAGTATAATGTTTAGAAATGACATTGATTTAGCTTTTTGTTGTTACTAAAATAATTTGAACTGCTTGACATGTTCTTCAAATGAGTGGTTGTTATAAAAATTGGAGTTTATTACATTATATAACAAATACTTTATAAAAGTCTAAATGTATATATTGCTAAACAGCTGTAGATGTTGTAATGCTATGCCCAATCTCTTGCTTTTGATTAAGCGACTTTGTTTTATCGCATATGAAATGATTCTTTGCTCATGATATTGTTGTTTATGATCTTAGCTTTGACATAAAAGGGCAATATATTGGAAGCTGTTCTGATGATGGGAGCTTAGTTCTTCAAAGACGAAAACCATGTATATCAGAAGTCTAGCCCAATATATTGACATTATCTTAACGTCGGTACTCTTCCTTCTCATTCTATTGTTCACTCATACTCACATTCATTCAACCAGTTAGATTTTGCAGATTCTTAGAATTGAAATTGAAAATGAATTGGGAGTACTTATTAGTTATTTTGTTAAGTTGTGTACTCTTATTTTTGGCTTAATAGTTACAAGCACAATAGTATTTTTGTGATTTTTCCCTCACATTTTTTTAGGTATTAAGTGTTCGTAAGATGAATTTTTTAAATGAAGCACCTTGATTGGATAAGTTACCTAATTAAGCTATCGTTGTAACAAAAATAAGGTGAGAAAATTTTTCTATAATTTCTCTCACAAGTGCTTATGGACATGTATTAAACTATTTCTACAATTGAATTTTACAACGATAGGAGAAGGCAAGGCAGAGACGGGTTAAGCTGAAAGGAAAATGTGATTAGCGGAGGTTAAACCTGAATGGAAAATGGCAAGGTCCTGATATATTACTTTCCTTCTCTTTCTTGACTTTAGACGTTCGTGAATGTGATTATTACTTGATTATATTGTTATAAATCTTAGGCATTTAAAATTGAAATTATGTAGGTCAATATAAAATCATCCCCAAAATTGAAATTATGAATGCTCAAAAGTGCACTTTAAGAGAGACCTACTCTTTTTTAGGAATTGGAGAATTTTCATGGAGTACATCTGCACTTTTTTCATTTGAGATGTCTGATGCTATGTCATGTTTTGCTAACTTTTTTTTTTTGAAGGATGTTTTGCTAACTTGCTGTTGTAGAGTTTTTGGGCCATTTTTTCCGCTTCTGGTGTAATTCTATTGCCGAATCAACTCACATTTTTCTGGTCTCATAAGCAAATTTCGACGCCTGTTTTGGTATGATGCAGCTAAAGTTTGTGTTCTGTTGCTGATGTTCTAATCTATATATTGTGTAAAAGCTACACGTTGTAATCTTTCATGTTCTAATCCATATTTTCTGTAGCAGCAATAGTTGTTATAAAATATATAGATTAAAGATGCAACATCTCGTGTTCTTTTGTATTATGAATGTCATTTTTAACTTGCCAAATCATGATCGAAAGTCTTTCACTGTGGGATACTTTGAATTTGTTGAGTGTTAAAGAATTTTGGGTGGACTTCATGAGTTTAATTTCTTCATCTACTGCTTTTCATGATGAGGACGTAGAATTATTATTTTTTGTTTAATTTGTGATTGGGTATAAATCATTTTATTATTGAAATCCATATCTTTTTTGAACATTTTTATATCATTGTATCTTTATTTGACGCTTTTTTTGAACATTTTTATGTCATTGTGTCTTTTTTGACGCATTTTATTTCATTGTATCTTTTTTTTTTGGAACACCTTTTGAACACAATTAATGCTTTTGGTATCTCAAATCACAAAATAAGACTAAAAGTTTTTTTTTTTTTGAAGAAAAAAAAGTTGGAGTTTCTGTGATGTTAATGAGAAATATGGACCCAACTACATGCCTACGTAATGGAACTAGGTTAATTGAGAATTTCTTTTCAATTTAATGTATACAGTTTCATATATATATCTATGTTTTGCAATGACCATTAACAAAAGTCAAGCGCAGTCACTAAAACAAGTTCATATATACTTTCCACACGTGTTATCACATGGTCAACTTTATGTAGCAATATCAAGGGCTACCTAAAGAAACGGTCTCAAAACTTTGCTAACAGACGAAGACGGTCTCAAAACTTCTTAATATTATGAAATACTATATGACAATCATGACATTCATATAAACTATTTTGTTACCTATTATCATCAAATATTACCTTCCATATGACCCGTGCGTTAGCACGGGTCGATGGTCTAGTATTTACTAAAGCTTAACCCGTAAAGCTAACCCTAAACCTAATTTTTTCCCCCCATTTTTTCCTCCACTTTTCTAAGCCATTGGATCTTGCGCATTTAGGCGCCATTCAATTTTAGTCATTGATCATCTTACTTAATTAATGCCAGCTGAATTTTGTTATCAAGTTTGCTATAATTTTGGCCAGCCGAATCCTTATTATTTTTTTTTTGAATTCCTATCCTCCTTTTTTTTTTCGAATCCTAATTTTTTTTTTGAATTCCTATCCTCTTTTTTTTTTTATTCCTATCCTCCTTTTGGCCAACCGAATCCTTATTATTATTTTTTTTTGAATTCCTATCCTCCTTTTTTTTTATTCCTATCCTCCTTTTTTTTTTCGAATCCTTTTTTTTTTTGAATTCATATCCTCTTTTTTTTTTTTATTCCTATCCTCCTTTTGGTCAGCCGAATCCTTATTATTATTTTTTTTGAATTTCTATCCTCTTTTTTTTTTATTCCTATCCTCCTTTTTTTTAAGCAAATATTTTCTACACTTTTAGGTTTGCAATTATTTCACATAACAAATTTCATCTAAAAAGCATCGCACCAATTTTATTTCCATCCTCTTGCCTTTTTTTTTATGAAGCAAATATTTTCTACCCTAAATAATAAAGCTTAACCCCTAAAGCTATTTCTAACCTTAATATTTTTCCCCCCATTTCTCCCTCCACTTTTCTGAGTCATTGGATCTTGCACATTTAGGCGCCATTCAATTTTAGCCATTGATCATCTTACTTAATTAATGCCAGCCAAATTTTGTTATCAAGTTTGCTATAATTTTGGCCAGCCGAATCCTTATTATTTTTTTTTGAATTCCTATCCTCCTTTTTTTTTATTCTTATCCTCTTTTTTTTTTCGAATCCTTATTTATTTTTTTTGAATTCCTATCCTCCTTTTTTTTTATTCCTATCCTCCTTTTGGCCAGCCGAATCCTTATTATTATTTTTTTTGAATTCTCATCCTCCTTTTTTTTTATTCCTATCCTCCTTTTTTTTTCGAATCCTTATTTTTTTTTGAATTCATATCCTCTTTTTTTTATTATTCCTATCCTCCTTTTGGCCAGCCGAATCCTTATTATTATTTTTTTTGAATTTCTATCCTCTTTTTTTTTTATTCCTATCCTCCTTTTTTTTAAGCAAATATTTTCTACACTTTTAGGTTTGCAATTATTTCACATAACAAATTTCATCTAAAAAAATGCATCGCACCAATTTTATTCCCATCCTCTTGCCTTTTTTTTTATGAAGCAAATATTTTCTACCCTAAATAATAAAGCTTAACCCCTAAAGCTATTTCTAACCTTAATATTTTTCCCCCATTTCTCCCTCCACTTTTCTGAGCCATTGGATCTTGCACATTTAGCCGCCATTCAATTTTAGCCATTGATCATCTTACTTAATTAATGCCAGCCAAATTTTGTTATCAAGTTTGCTATAATTTTGGCCGGCCGAATCCTTATTATTTTTTTTTTGAATTCCTATCCTCCTTTTTTTTATTCCTATCCTCTTTTTTTTTTCGAATCCTTATTTTTTTTTTAATTCCTATCCTCCTTTTTTTTATTCCTATCCTCTTTTTTTTTTCGAATCCTTATTTTTTTTTTAATTCCTATCCTCCTTTTTTTTTTATTCCTATCCTCCTTTTGGCCAGCCGAATCCTTATTATTATTTTTTTTAATTCCTATCCTCCTTTTTTTTTATTCCTATCCTCCTTTTTTTTAAGCAAATATTTTCTGCAATTATTTAACGTAACAAATTCCATCTAAAAAAATGCATCGCACCAATTTTATTCCTATCCTCTTGCCTTTTTTTTTATGAAGCAAATATTTTCTACCCTAAAAAATCCTTATTTATTAATTTTGTTACGTCTGCAGCAACTTAACCTAATTTTTTCCCTCCACTATCTATCTATATATAAAAGTTGTCCCAAGCCAATTTTGAAGCCCTAATTTTTCCAAAACCCTAATGGCTACAATTACTGTTTCACCCTAACTAAATCGTTAATCTATTTTTATCTATAAAAGTTCACCCGAAACCTTATTTTAGCCCTAATTTTAACCTAAACCCTAATGCTTAAATTTACTGTTTTAACCCTAATCTATCTATATATAAAAGTTGTCCCAAGCCAATTTTGAAGCCCTAATTTTTCCAAAACCCTAATGGCTACAATTCCTGTTTTACCCTAACTAAATCGTTAATCTATTTATCTATAAAAGTTAACCCGAAAGCTTATCTATCTATATATAAAAGTTGTCCCAAGCCAATTTTGAAGCCCTAATTTTTCCAAAACCCTAATGGCTACAATTACTGTTTTACGTACCCTAACTATGAGAATGATGCTTGATTATATTTTGCTTTCTTTAGTCTTTAGATATACATTGATGAATAATTTGGAGGCTTATTACTTATCATGTTTTTTGGTTCCTGTAGGAATTTTGGAAGTTGTTTTGATGTATTTTACTTTTTCACATGCCCTGAGTTTTTCATGTCTCGATAGAGAAAAGATATATGATAATAGAGTATGTTGTTTTTACCCTGACATATCACAACCAAAACCTGGCATAATGTGGTCAACTAAAGCTATATTTGATGAGATGCTCTACATGTTTTCTTTAATCTTATTGTTTTTGACATGTTTTCTTATCCAAAAAAGGGGAAGTCAAGTCATGATAGTTTGGTCATTTTGCCTTTGATTTAGCCTGTCTTCGAGTTGGAGTTGTTCTGTCTGAGTAGTGTGTTGTAGTTTTTGCAGTGTTGATATATGCATACTGTTTCAGGATTTTGGTTGCTGTATTGTATCTTCAGTGGGGAGTTGATGTATCAATCAAGAGAGACGTAGCTAGCAGACTATCCATATCACTGTTTTTCAGCTTGCCGAATTCATTTAGACTGTTGTATTTTGTGAGAGGTGCCTTATAACTGTGCAACTCATGCTTCTCTGTGGCAGAAGTTGCCTCTGTATAGTTTGCTGAGTATAAGTGATCAAGTTTCTTTCAATTGAGGCAAATAATGTGTCTTGATGAATTTTTTTAGTGGCTTTGGTGTTATAACACTCTTTTTCCCACATTGTAATGGTGTAAGTCCGTGACCAACTTATTGGTGTTGAATACTTATGTAAACTATAGTTATAGTTATGCTGAAATATTCTAATACATTAATTTTACTAACTATATAAAGAACAACCATCAATTCTCCTAAAAAAGTCATATTGTTTTAAGCCAAGAGCACTCCCACGTGATTTTTTATAGTGAAGTGATGTCATCTTGGATCAGTGGCTTTCACACTCTTATAAGGGTTCTATTGTTGTCTGATGTATCAAATTATTTATTTTTTAACAGCAAGTGAAGTATCAATTTATTTCCAAGTTTTCAAAAACTACAGGTTTTGCATATTAGGTATGTTCCTAATCAATTGGCACACTTTTAGTAAAATTGAAAGAGAATAAAGAGTAAAATACAATTGTATTCCACTGAAGTGTGTTTATGTCACATTACTAATTCAATCTTAAAAATCATAAATCACTGATATTGAACAATGCATTAATAAGCTTCCTAGACACACTTTTGCGACAAGCTATTGGTTTTTTTTTTTTTTGAAACAACAAAATAAGCTATTGGATGTATAGAGAGTGAACTGAATTGGATCACAGAGGAAACAATCAAACATGTGGAGGACATTAATATGATTAAGTTGTGATCAAGTTGTCTAAAAAATATCAAGTAGTGATCACGTTCCTATTACCCCATCCAGCAAAAACTTATAACTTAGACTACTTTTGTAAGATAAAATCTTATATTAGTGTAAAGTTGTGATAAATTTATTTTGTTTCATGTCATTATATTCGATTGTCTTATTGCGAATATAATATAAATGTCATACATGTTAGTCGCAACTAGCAATTTAAAAATCATTTGTTCAAAAATAATCTTCATCTATATCAGACCCGTGCGATAGCACGGGTGAAAAGTCTAGTTCCGCTAATACTAATCCCAAAACCCTAACAATTTTTCCCTCATGTTACGCTATGCAGTCACTAAACCTAATTATTTGAATTTCAAATCTGCCTTGCAATTTGTTATTTTTCCTCCATTATTCCGCTAATACTAATCCCAAAATCCTAACAATTTTTCCCTTTATTCCGCTGATACTAATCCCAAAATCCTAACAATTTTTCCCACATATTACGGTATGCAGTCACATAACCTAACAAGTGATTAGCTGACTTTTCATTTGTAAACCAAAACTTCAGAATTTATATTACCGTCTTTTAGAATACTAACACACGCTTGGCACCCCTTTCTCGCACTCTCTGAAACAGAACTGTTACCACCATTGACGGTGAGTTCATCTCTCTCTCTCTCTCTCTCAGAAGCTCTCTCCTCCATTGTCGTTCCTTTCTCTCTGTTGCCCTTATCTCTCCAACTGTAATGGCGTTTATTGATTTGATTGGTAATGGTGGCTTTAATAGGTTTCCGATAACATGAGGCGGCGGAGGGAGCTGGTTGTGGTGGACGGTCTGATTCTTTAGCTTAGACGGCGGAGGGATCAGATTTCGAAGAATCGACAGAGGCTAATTTCACAAGGTAAGAACTGTGTACCCATTATTTTAAGAAACCGGTTTCAAACCCTCTTCATATTTGTCCAAAAAGTTCCTTCTGTAATTCCTTAATTTAATTCATTGACCTGTTTCTTTTGATTTTTCTTCAATTCTTTCCTTACGGTAACCACATGCTCTTTTATGTGTTGGTTGTCTTCAAGTAATTCCTATGTTTATGTTGATGCTTATATTTCTGTCTGTTTTTGCAATTGATAGAAAAGTAGTTGTATCTTAATCTTAATTCAATGCCGTAATATGTCATATATTTTATTACGCAGAAGCAGTATATTTATTTCATGCGTTTTGGACACTGAGTATACATTGAATACATACAACTTGCTGAATTTTTTACGTAGTTATATGTGATTCTTATTGGCTATACCAGAAAATATGTACAGTAGTACAACATTATGAAATTGATACCAGCATGTTTAATCCATATATACTTATTTGTGTTCTGGATTGATCCATTATAATTGGTTAACATGAGTGCTTATTTATATATGATATGTTATAGCATAGACTTGAACACATGGACAGCAATAGAGCATTATGAGATCAATATTTAAATTCTTGAATTTTCATTAATTTTGTTGTGCATATTTGGTTTTGACAGAAGATCAGTTGAAAATATACGCAGTAGCAGATATCGAATTGCTCCTTCTCAGTGCTGGCAAGAGTTTAGCCAACTTCCCTCCAATGCCTAGAGCAGCTCCATCACTTATACCTGATCTGGAAAATCGTCTAATTCATCATGAGATGAACTATAATAGGGGCGTGTTAGCTGGCGAGCATTCACGTTTAATTTCAACAATGACAGATGAGCAACATAAAGTGTATGACACTATTATGAGTAGGGTCAATTCAAATACTCCAGGCCTGCTTTTTTGTATGGATACGGCAGGACAAGCAAAACGTTCATTTGGAGAGCAATGGCAGCTGCAATAAGATCTAGAGGTGAGATAGTCTTAACAGTCGCATCAAGTGGGATAGCTGCACTAGTCATACCCGGTGGAAGAACGACACATTCAAGGTTTGGCATTCCTATCATGATAGACGAGTGTTCAACCTATTTCTTTTGTTCGTCAGGGTGATGATGTGTTGGTATTTTATGGTTTTTACAGCAACATGTGTTTTTTTTTTTTGTATGCTTTCTGGTAGCAACCTCTGTGTGTTTTTTGGTTAATTTTAGCAATGGTTTGATAATTTTATGCTATTGTGCCAATTTTTGATAGGTTATTTTATGTTTTAGCTATTCCGTTTTATTCTCGATGTTAGTTAGCTTGACATGGTTGCTTCTAACTGTTTTGGAAGTGTTTTCTACTCTTTCTCTAGGTTTTTTTTATATATTTCCCCTACCTGTTTATTTAGTTCTAATTTGTGCGCAATTTTTTCATCATCCCTCCTTCTCCTTTTTTTTAATCCTTTTTTTTAAAACGAGTGTTGCTGCAACATAGCAGATTGCTTAAAAGGGAGGTTCAAGCAGAGTCAATACATAGGTTGAAGATTTCTGATTGGGAGGAGTGGATTTTGGTACTTTTTTAGGTTTCTTTCATAAATCAAGGTTGGTGTTGTGTTTTTAAGAGTTGGTTGTAGATTGACATTTGTAAAGTGATTGATGCAAATGAAATATTTTGATGATTTCCAGCTGGATTTTGAGAGTCAAGTGAAATTGAATTGAAATTGAATTGGCAGATTTTAAAAGTTGGGAGTCAAGACAGTCTTTGCGCTTTTTGTGTAGATTTTGAATGTTGCGGTCTGATGTATAAAATTGATGTTGAGATATTGAATCCTGTGTTAATATCTGCGCAAAGAGTAGCAACTTCTCTTTTGAAGGATGCTATAAGCTGGGTTTTTATCATCCCAATACTATTGATCTTTTCCTGCCACAAAAGTGTGGTTCGGCTCCAAGAAGAAATTATCCGATCAAAAAATTTCCCTCCCATTTTGTTCTGATTTTTAAATTCTTTGGCAATTAATGTTGTTTATTTTATTTACCGTATTGTATGTAAACCTTTAGTTTTCCACGCACATTCACACATTCATCCACCCTTTTGCCATCCTCATTCCATCCAGCTACGCAAAAAACATAACAGCAAGGTGTGCCGATCAAAATATGGCCGTTCGTGAGTTTGAAAGTTTGCTTGCGCTTCATTGCTTAAAGGGTAATCATATGCTTTTGTATCATTCTTTTCATCGCTTTTCATTATCTGAATCTGTATTCAAATGTGTTTGTTTCATATTTCTTAATGCACTTCACCGTGGATTTACACTCTGCAAAACAAATCACATAATTTGCACTCTTCGTGTTCTGTTTCACAATTGGGTGTGATATTTTGAATTATACCAATGGTGAGCGATGATATTAAATCATTTTATCTCATTGAAATGGTTGAATAGCTACTGAGAATATTTTAACAGTTTTGTTCAATAAATTGTTTACACTGCAGAGGTTATTTATATGTTGATCACAATATCCTATGTTGATTCTTATTTTGTTAAAAATGAGTTCTTTTTTGAATTCATAGATAGCTCTCTCTTGAGTTCCAACTCCTCCATTTATATAAGCTTAAAAAGTTCTAATGAGTTCTTTTTTAAATTAAGCCTTATTTACCTGATCTTCTGACTTAGAAACTGCTACTGCATTTTAAATTATACATGATTCATGTTCGTTGCTGACTTTGGGGACCAGATTCATCGACTGCATTGCTCCACCAATTAAGGCTCTTTCTAATTTGTTTATTGTTTTGTTTCCTATCCTATCAAGAAGGTTAAGCCAAGGATTAACGGGGATATCCATTCAAGGTTGATAATGTTGAAGGATCTGTATGCATTTATCCAATGTGCAATAAGAAAGAGGTATGACTCCAAACTTTTGCATTCCATTTTTGCTAAGAGGTCATGTCTAAGCTACCAAAAAGTTTCGGTGCAATAATGTTAATTAATTTTTTTAAGTCGAACATAGATTTCGCATATGTCGCAAGAGGATAGAAGAGTGTGTGTCAAGTTTGATACATAACACATTACACTAAGATGATTTGCAACCTCTTAAACTCAGAAACACAAATACTTTCCTTTTGCTAAAGCTTGAATTAACATTGTATTGATGTAGATTATAGATATCATTACTTTAGTTTTCTGCAATACACGGAGCTTCTTAATAATTAAAGAAGATTATCATTCCTTGAGATCTTATAGCTTAATCGTTGTGTTGGGAAGTTTAACCTACCTCTGAAATGCAGAGATAATTTACATTCTTAGTTAATATTTGTTACTTGATTTTCTCAAATTATTGAAATGGAGTTTCTTAGTTAGATTGAATAATGATAATTCCCAAGACAAGAACATTTTTGTCCAATATACATGTTTAATACATTGGTTTAGTACTTTGAGATTCTGTATATGATTGAACTGATGCTTTACATAGATTGTGTCATGTTGCTGGCTTCTATTTTCTTTGCTGCATTTTGTTGACTTAATATTCTGCTTACTCAACTGATTTCAAGGTGTTTTTTAACTGAAATTTGGAAATCTTGACAGGTTACTACAAGTCCTTAATATACAATTTAGTGCATTATTGCTGTTAGAGTTTAGTTTGAAACATGTGTATTAGTATTATATATTACACATTTTATTTTTCTGCATAATAGTTAGAATTTTTGTGAACAATAGTTTTGTTTGCGGATTGATATTATGTTTTAGATAATAATTTGTAATCAAATATTGGTCCATGGCCATGATATGAGCAAGAAGTGATGATTGTTAACCATAAATTGAATGTTCAAGTTAAAATTACTATGCTTTTAGGATAAGGCTTTACTCTCCTATGCTTTTCTAAAGGAATCTTATCCAGAAGTTATGTTGTTAAAGGCTCAAACCACGTGTGACAATGCTCAATTACTCCACTTAAAGGAATCTTATTTTGATTGATTTAGTATATTAATCTACCGTGTGACAGTGCAGATTTTGATAAGGGAACAAGTAATGACCTTGATATTTTTTATCAAAAGAATGTAGTGGTTTCTATAATCTACTTCAAGTAATTTATAGGTTATGTTTTAGAAAGAGGTCTCTCTTATAAAATGAATCAGCAATGATATTAAATATGTGAAAGTGATAATAAAGTGTTGTTTGGAAAGAAAGAAAAAATTGCAGTAAGATTTTCTTTGCATTTTTTTTTTTTGTTTCTCATAAGTTCTCTTCAATTGAGTTGATATTATTTGAGACACATTGGATCGATATCTCTATTGAGATTAAAATTAAAAGCTATTACTATACTTATAATTAAACAAATGAAAAACATATTGCAATTACAACTTTGATTGTAAAAGTCGAGAAAACATTTGATATGGTTGAGCGCGGATTCAATTCCCTGTCAATTCTTCACTTTTCAACTTAAAATTGTTCAAGTTTCAAAGAAAACAATTCCCTTTTGCTTTCTCATTTGCCATGACTATTAACAAGAGCCAAGAAGTTTAGTATACATTATCTATCGGTACGGTACCTTCGGTTACTCCGATAAATTTTGTATCTGTATTCAAACTTTATAAATTCCATTCCAACATATTTTGTATTATTATATATCATATTTTAACGGCTCATAAGACCCGTGCGGCGCACGGGTCGGCGTTCTAGTATAACATAAATTACCATCGCAGCGTGTGTTTCCCACTCTTTATTTTTTTAAGCATGCATATGTTCCTTTTTTAAGTTTTTAAGTAACTAATTTAACATTCTATCTTAAACTACTTTTTTTTTTAGTTTGTAGACGAAATCAACATCTGGAACTCACACACATATGACTTAAAAATCTTAGATTCACACGACACTTATTTCCTGTTTATATCACATGAAAGAGTGATATAATCCTATATTTTACTCTTTCTTATTTTTCAAGCATTTGTATATTCTATTTCCACGTTTTTTAAAAACTAATTTAATATTTTATCCTAAACTAAAACATAAAAACTACTCTTTTTTGTGCAAGTTGGATAGAAATTGCTAATCGGTCAGTCATGCAAAATATGTGCAAGTTGGATAGAAATCTTAGCAATGTTATTTTTGTAGGTATAGAAACTGGTGTTGGAATTACTCTTGCACAAGTTGTGTCATTTGTAGCTACATGTTAATATAAAGCCATAACATAAATAACAAACCATATTATCTGTCAACAGCAAACAATTAACTTCAACTGTATTCAACAAATTAATAATAACTGTTGTCATCACACTCATTTAAGATCCTTATACCTATGAATGAATCAGGCAAAATTACTCTCGAGATCCTTTAGATCATTTAATTGTAACAAATTAATCTTTAATATTATTTTTCCAATCAAGTTCTTATTGCTGTTAGATCATTTACAAAGCTACCTATTATTTTATAACTAAAACAAATCCTTCGAGTTGATATAAGAGTGCCTAGACTATCTACTTGAACCACTTTCAAATTAAATAAATATAAATATCATTTCTGGGAAACTACATCAAAAACATGGAAGAAAAATATAAAATGCATTTGTAACCATAAAAAAATATTACAATTAAATCTCACGACTTATTTTGAATTAAGTCTCACAATTGTTGTAATTCCTTTCGTTACAGTATTCAAATGAAAAAGAAAAATTGCATGTGTTAGATGGTGACCTTTTGTAAATTGCAATAAGCTCACTACTCATCTAGCATTTCATAGTCATCCTTCTTTGTGTGCTTTATATTTGATACTTATATAAATTATTATTTACGAAATATAAATTTAAAACTAAAAATATACTCCACCAAACATATACGTTCTAAATGATATTGAATTAAAACACCATAATGGTTGGTGTAATTAGGAAAGGATACAAGCTATCTGTTGAGTTTCATAGTGTTTTTCTCATATTTTAAAAGTTATATGTCCCATATAGGATATTTTTGTGAGTTTTTGAGTATTTATATACTAATATGTGATATAATTTAGAAAAAAGGGAGTGGTGAAAAACAATGCTCGGAAGTTGTGATGATGAGTTATTTTAATTTTTTTTTATCTTCATATGATATAAAATCGTCATAGTTACACGAACCATGTGTTTCCTTAACTCTTAATTTTTTTAAGCATGCATATGTTCCTTTTACTGTTTCTTATTTTTCAAGCATGTGTATGTTCGATTTCCACATTTTATAAGAAACTAATTTAATATTTCATCCTAAACTAAAACACAAAAACTACTCTCTTTTTTTACGTGAATCCTCCAGTTCCCTGCAGAAAGAGGTTCTCGTAATTCGGAGTTCAGTCGTAAGTTAAAGATAGTTCAGTCAATAATTGTTTTACGAATTGCACTCGGGTTCTCCCGAATGACAGTGAAACTCATTAACAACTTAGGTTCAATTACTTGGTTAAAAAAAAAAAACTAAATAAATGTGGTACATGAATCGAACCGTTTTTCTTTTAATTAAACACTGTTGTTCGGCAATTTCAAAAGAGAACTTCCACTTGTTTATTTTCAAGTCCAACTAATTGCTTTAATCATGTACCTCTTTTTCTTTCTAAACTTAAATTTTACAATCTTTATTTTTGGTCTTCTGTGACATAATTTGTTAAGAATCTGGTTGCGATGTATTTTCTGGATACAAGCGACATAATGATATGATCAATTGATATCAGGTGTCACACCGACTTAGTCTCGACACAAAATTGTATCCATCCATTTTTTTCAATATTAAGTGATTGAGGTTTATTCATTAAAGGCACAAATTCAAAAAAAGTATTCTTAGTTAAGTATGTCTCCTTCAAGATTTAAGCCATATCATAACGCAACTCATAAGTGTCGCATAACGTCTATGCTTACTACGAAGAGCTACATATTTGTTTTCATTTGACTAAGAAATCCAAAAAAATAAAAAAAGTTCCAAATCCACTAAAAATTGAACAATATATGCATAAGATGCCAAGTTTAGATTATATTGGTTTTAAACAATAAGGTGCGAAGTCATAATACAATTAGGAGTTGATGTTTTCAAAAGCTTTGTTAAAGGTTCATGAAGATTATCATAGGCTTTCTTAAGATATGGAACAATGTGTTGTGGAATGTCCATAGTATAGTAGCCTCTGCATGATCAAGGATATTATCAACATGAGAAAGTTTGAGTTCTATAAATTCTAACAAAGTTTGTAAATTTTGAGGTAGTTTAGAGAGGCATTTAATGTTTCTAGGTGTGGAAATGAAGGAGACTTTGTTACCCTTTTGAGCTAAGAGCTTGGAAAGGTTGAAAAATGGCTTTATCTGACCAAAATCAATCATGGAAAAACAGCTATGAGAAGCTTGGTTTGTTGATCTGCCATGGTTGTGAATTGTGATGGTGTTTAAGGTAGAGTGTAGAGCCAAAATGTTTGTGAAGAAGTGGTAGTTTTATGGTGTCAATGATAATACAATCTACTGTTCTTTATATATACATGATACTTTTATTTAGAAATATTACTCAATGACAATGTACATCCGAGATAATTGGGAATTTCATTATTTGTAAATCAATTTTGGATAAGAGTTAATCTTGTTTAAATTTGTGGTTAATAAAGTTTAGTGGATGATTAAGAAGTTGTGACATCAAATCTATTTATTAACCAAATTCATTAACACCTGTGTTTACAAGAACAACATCATGAATAAATTTATTAAGCTATTAGATAGGACGAACAGAATGTCTTCTTCAGCGGATATGATCCTTTTAAATATATGAGTATCATATACGGGGGTAAGAAGCCAGTCTTAACTACGTCGGTTGGAATGAGCAACCGGGGCATACCAACTATTTGTATACATATAGTTAGCGTCAAGACAAAAATTAACATCTTTCTATTTTTGTTGACAAGCAACGATAAAATAAAAACATAAAATGTTACACCACAATATAATATTTAATTATATAAAATCAAAATACAATAGGAATCAAGTTAACATAAGAAATATCATCAACAACAGCGCAACGAGCGCACATGTCAAAACACAGCTGAAACATAAGTACTCTTTAACTTCCATTATTTTACATTCAGATTTCTGCTTGCATGGTGCCAATAAATCGAGTGAAGTACTCTTTAACTTCCACCTCATAGAATAAACCATGACTTTATATTCAGATTTATGCTAATGTCATAACTTCGATCACAAACAAACAGATTAGCGATGCATATCTTCTACCGCTGTTGACTTGAGAGATGGGGAGTGGTGATTAAATATAAGAATAGTTAAATTTTACGAATTAATTTTACAAGAATAGCAAGAATATAGATGTATCTTTTAAACAATTGATTTATCGTTACCCATTAAATATAATAATAATAATAATAATAATAATAATAATAATAATAATAATAATAATAATAATAATAATAATATTTAGATACTTTTTTTAAAAAATACGTAATTATCTACTTTTTTTTAATAAGTAATTATCTACTTCTATATTTACATAATTTCAATTTGTTTACAGTAATGAATTTTTTTATATAAAAAATAGTAATAATAATATAAAATTTAAAAATACACACATTTTTTAAACCTTAAAACATAATTTTTTTAGTCCCTAGAAATATCTTAAATTTTATTTTTATAGAAATTTAACAACAAACGTCCATTAGTTCATTTCCTTCGTTTTTCCAAAACATAATAATATTCATACATTTAATTTTCACATTCAACAAAAATGTTACAGCAAAACATAATATTTTGAAGAGATCATGAAAAAATAATCTTTAAACAAGAAACTTTGAAGGAAATGCTATGACGGTACAAAAGTAACCTCGTTTAAAGAAAAGCAGGTGATGGAATGGCCGAGGAATATGGGAGTGTCGTAAGATAGCCTGGGAGTAAGAAAATTTGGAAACCAGCTCGAAGCACATTTGGGATGAGTGATCCCCGATACACAAGGAGCCTCGACTATGTTTAGTAATACATACATGTAATTAATTAGGGTCAAGACGAGAAATAATGTGTCCATCTTTTCACTTTTATTGACAAGGAACAATAAAATAAAAAAAATAATTAAGTGAAGAGAAAATTTGGAAGAATAATATTTTTTATATAAGATCAAAATAAGGTTTTTCATGTCTAATATTTGTTCCTATTGTTGTGGATTGTTTCTATTTTAATGGGATTTAAGTAGTTTTTTAATTGATAATTTTAAATAAAAATGATAAATAGTTTAAATGAAAGGGTAAATTTGATACATGTAGAATAAGTGATATATGTATTATTTGAAGGGAAATGCTAAGGAGAGCCCTTGGGGCATTGGATAAGAGGATAAAAATAGAAATGATAAATAGTTTAAATGAAAGGGTAAATTTGATACATGTAGAATAAGTGATATTTGTATTATTTGAAGGAAAATGCTAAAGAGTGTCTTTGGGGCATTGGATAAGAGGATAAAAATAGAAATATTGTATTGGAAAATGGTGAAAAGTGATGAATTTTAATTTTTAAAAGTCAAGATGTTGTTGAATCCAATGCAAATATGCTACTTTTGGTTTTCTTAACAAGTGCCCTTAGAGCAAGGGCACTTGTTAGCATAACGTCCCTTATTTGAAAGATATATTGGTGGTTTATGCATGTATTGATGGTGGTGTTTGTGATTGAAATTGATGACTTCAAAATTCATATTTAAAACATTAAGAAAAAGATAGACATGTATTTTTTTCAAGATTTATTGTTGATTCGTGCATGTATTGAATTTTGTTGTTTGTGCTTGAAATGTATGACTCTGAAAATCATGTTTGTTTCATGAGAATAAGAGAAAATGAGTTGTCTATGATTTTTCCAATATTCATAATTGATTTTTTAAATTTAAAATTGACGATATATTAATTATATTTTATCTTTTCTTTAATTAATAAAACATACATTGATCAAAGTTTTGTAGATTTCTAAAATATCTCCCTAGTTTATTGATTCAATCCTGTTGTGAATCAATTTAAAATGTAATAACTAGTTTTTTAGTAGGATTTGAGTTTTTATTTCTTAAGTCATTACGGATCAACAAAAAGAATAATTAAGTCATTTCAAATCAACAAAAACAATAATTTTTTTACTTTTTAGTTGGGTTAGTTTTTTTTTTTTTTAGGAAAGTAGGGTTAGTTGTTAACTGAGATTGTAGACTTTATTAATATTTGGAAGAACTAGTCGACCGTCCCGTGCTATCGCACGGGTCAATAATGTGCACATTACGATAACAATGTAGGAGCAATACCACCAATGATAAGCGTAGAAGCAAAAAATCGCATGAAATATAGCAAATCAAAACAAAGCAAAATATAAGTTGATTAAAGTTGATTAAAATACAATCATACAATTAAACATGCAATACATTTTTGTAAGTATCTATTGAACATTATGAAATACGTCTTTGTAAACTACATTTGACATTACATCTACATCTTCGATATTTTCCGTCAATTACCGGTATCTTCAAGCCATTCCTTGAAACACATATAGTTGTCCATGACAGAAAATTGATTGTAGTAGATATACTCCAACTTGTCTAAGAGATTGAATTGGGAATTGGTTGTTGGTTGCTCAAACGCTTCTTCATCATCTGAAGGCTTTCCTTTTTGTGATTCCTCCTTCTAAACATGTGATTCTATAAACCAATAAGACAAAGAGAAAAAAGTATATATTCCAAATCAAAATTGTCCACGGCCGCATAGTCATAGAACAGAAGCAAAGAAAGCAAGTTTGAACTATAATATAAAAGGGGAGAGGTAGATTTCTAGAGATATCTCTTTCTCACATGTATTTTTTTCTTAGAGAATCCATCTCCTCATGCTCCCATGATGAATATAATAAGAGAAGAAAAGAAGGTAATGCAGTTTTGGAAAAAAATGTGCTTAGATTAATGCAACTCAAATATTCGATTACTTCCATTTTTTCAAATTATTGTCAGTGTTCGTGTCTATGCCGTGTCAATTGTTTGTACTTAATAGGAGATACATCTACAATCAAATTACATACATCGAAAGATGGTAAAGTGATTGGTATGCCCTTTCCCAAAAACATGTTCAGTTCCTCTAGCAGATTGCTTACTTGCAGCAAGTTGGTCAACAACAGACATAGGTGGCTCCAATGAAAAGGATTTGATTTGGCCACCAGACTCTCCATAGAGGGATTGAGATCCAAAACCACTCCACCATGGTGCAGCAGCTGAATTATTAGTACCAGATGATAATTGCCCCACAAAATTGTGTGCAATTCCTTCATGTTCTTTCAGATAAACAGTTTGCATAACCATAACTCCAAAATTATCCAAAGATTATTTCTAACTTAATTAATCTTTCTGGTATAAAATAAACAACTTTCTGCAATCAAAGATTGAAAAAATAATTGCCATAACAATATCCATTTAAAAAAAATCAAGGAAGAATTAGCATAAATAGTACTATGATTTATTTACCTCAGATTTCTATTACGTCTTCAGCATTATTTGTTGTAAAAATGTGTAGACTCTGTTCAGATTATCTCTGCAAAAAAAAATGTGCTTAGATAAACAACTTGGAAGACAATTCTTTTATCCAATGTTTTGAACCAATAAATAAGTCTTTAAATAAACACAAATGCATCTTAATGAAACCAATTGATGAGAGATTATGAGTAAATGCTAAATAGCTTAACACAAAGTATCACACATCAAATGTACTATATCAACCAAACTTATCACAAAAAAGAATGTATTATAACAACTAACTAAATATCCAACCAAAGATGCATACAATAACCATAGCAACATAAAACATTCCTCCACTAAAAAAATTGTTCATCATAATAAGCTAAAATGATTCATGGAAAAAACAGTATAACATACCAAAAACCGATAAAGAAAAAACAGATTAATGGTGACTATGACAACTCACAGATCATATGTCGAACTCCATGTGAAATGTTCGTAAGTTGATCAAATCCCTCTGAACATGTCTGTCAGTCTCTGTGCCAGTATTGCCTAAAGCTATTAAAATGAGTTTTAAGGTGAGCAAATAAGATAAAAGAGTAACACATACAATAGAAGAAACATAAGCATGGACATACACACACAACATTCAGAGGACAATCATGCAGCTGATGAGATAAAAAATGCAGGAAAGAAAGTTTGAACATAAACTTGAGCACTTAGTTGCAAAATGATGTATAATTGTGCATGATTCAAAACCAACCTTGTTGAAATAAGCATCATCAACAATAATAAAGTATAAACAATTTCAAGTTATAAAAAAGATCACACACACACGCAGCATTAAATGGCCTATCACACTCTTCATGAGATAAAAATTCATATGTAAGATTTTGAACAAATACTAAAACAAACAATTGCAGAAGGCGTTTTGTTTCAGTTTTTGAACAAAAACTTAAAAAAATGGTAGCAGTTTTGAGTTTTGAGTGAATGACATCAACTACACATTGGCATAAACAGAATCAAGTTATCTAAACAACCATAAACTTGGATAATCCAAAATATAATCATACCTTTCATTGATTATACTGCAGCAACTGAAGTAAAAACTGAAAACTCATAATTCATTGTACAATCTAGAGTCTCGTGTTCGAGACTACAACCAACATTAGTATCTAACAAACATGGAATGGAAAAGTTTAAAATAGGAAGTGTTGAAGGAAAAGTCTCAACTCATGCAAGGTATAATAAAAAAACAATACATGCATAAACTACTCCAAATAGATTCGCAAGCACACTGTGGTATACAGGAAAAAGGTCATCCTTCGCTAGGCCTTGGCGAATAAGTGCGTTGTTTTGCAGCGTATATCTCCCAGGTACCAACCGGCCTTTAACATCAACACATCCTTGAGAACCTATTGAATAAAAAAAAGGTAAATATTTGTCATACACAAAGAGCTTCCATTTTTAAATATAATCACCGATGAGAATAACGAAACAAAACACAAACTAAATAGGAACAAATTCCTCACACCAAACAAAATAAATAATTACCATCTGTAAAGGTCGACATGTTTGGGAAATGCGTCCTTCTCTGGCCCTCATCGACACTTCGACCAGCAATTCCAAATCTGAACCATGCTTTCTTAAAGATTGGTTCGTCGAATGAGGATGAAACCACTACATT
This sequence comes from Medicago sativa, assembly GCF_051527215.1. Lineage (NCBI taxonomy): Eukaryota > Viridiplantae > Streptophyta > Magnoliopsida > Fabales > Fabaceae > Medicago > Medicago sativa. The sequence continues at coordinate 7,204,771 of NC_140755.1, read as the reverse complement.
AAACCACACAGTAAAAACAACCACAAAGAATTAGTGCATAAACCAGTGTTGAAAACCATTGTAGAACAAATGAACCAATCCTACCATTAGGTATACTGGACAAAGGAGAGCCCACATGAGACTGCAGCGGTTGAACATGTTCTTGAGAACATTCAAGATTCAGGCTGGAAGAGGCCCTCTTCCGAGACAGTTCCATGATGAGGTGTTATGTAGTGGAAAAGCACAATAGTGTTATATAGGATCTCCATACCGACGGTTCGATTTTGGTCTTTCAAGTAAGTGATTGGTGAAATCTTCCACACTAAGATTAAGAAGAGTTAAGCCAGCCTGCACACACAACAAATGTTCAAATATAATTAAATGTCAATAAATTTTCAAAATAGATGAAAATGCAGAGAAATTTCATGGCACAAAAGGCAAATTCCAAACTATATTCAGAAATGCACATGTAGCAAACAAAATTTGATTGAAGCGTTGGTTCATGACACAAAACACAATCACAAAATTCACAATCACTTACTTGAAAGACCAGAACCGTCACATTTACATTCTCTTTAGTTTTATGAGAATCCAATGGCACAACTTCTAGATAAAACTGTTACGGCCTCCTACGCATTGACGAAGACGCCGGCGAACTTGGAGCGTGATTGGAGGATCCATGTAACCATTTAGATGACGAAGTTGTTGAAGATGACGGCGAATTTTTGCACCTTTTATTGCTTCAATCTACCCCAATCATTTTGATCACGCCAAACCTACAACAATCAACAAATTTCGACAAAAAATTAAATAAAATGAATAATAATAATCCAAACAATTCAGCGTCACCAGCTAAAGTCACCTAAATTAATTGAAAGCAAAACAGATTTACACACATCAATATAGATATTTTTGTCCTAAACTATAAATGACAACTGCTTCTATGTAATGAAACTGTAATCAACCAAAATTAATGAAACCTAATATGAATTGATTGATTGAACCTCTATGCAGAAAACTACAAAATCAAAATTGGTGAAACCCATAATGAAATTTTTGGGGGAAAAATAGAATTGTTACCACTCTTGTAGATACCTTCATCATTCTTTCTTCTGCAGTTGAAAAAGATTAGAAATGGGGAAAACCCAAACAGAAGCCTCACCACTAACCTCCTTCTTAAGAAGATTTTTGAAGAATCAATATTGAGAGAGAGATGGGGATAAGCTCTGTCAACAGAGAGAATATATGAGGGTGAAGAAGAGATGAGATAAAATATGTGTGGAGAGAAGAAGGATTTGTGGGAACCGATGAAGTGGGAGAAGAGAAAGAAGAAGGCGGTTCTGTTCTCTGTTCTGGAACCGACCTTTAGCTCTAATTGCTCAATTTTCTGCTATCTCACGTGATGCATTAGCTGTTAGATCAGAAGGACAAAAAGGTAATTGACAGAGCAAAATGAAAAACCTATTTCCCGCCTCAAGCCATCAGTACAAATTTTCTAGGGTTTGCAAGCAGTTCTGTGTTCCCTTTAATATAGTAAGATAAGATAGTTTGTATTGTTGTTTGTTACATGGTGAAACATCTCTCTTTATTTTGATCGATTGTACAAGTAGTCAAGTAACCATATTAATGTTATTACACATAAATGTTTTTTTTTTTTTTTTTGAAGTTGCAACATAAATTTTTTAACTTCACTTTGGCACCTTCAGTTTTTTACAAGACGAATTTTTTTAATAATACGATTAAAAGAGAACGTCGTTATTTTAGATAGGAAAGGACACACAAAAATTTAAGATAGACCCTAGATTCTGACTCAATCTCCTTGAATTTTTTTAATAATACGATTAAAAGAGAACGTCGTTATTTTAGATAGGAAAGGACACACAAAAATTTAAGATAGACCCTAGATTCTGACTCAATCTCCTTGAATCCTGAGTGCATCCGAAATCTCCTTGAATCCTGAGTGCATCCGAAACACTGGATTTGTTTAATTCACTATGATCAGAAGACAAAACATATTTGTTAAAATTGGGGTCTAACTCATCATCACAAAATCAGCTTGTGAGGTGAGGAGTGTCTCCTCTTTATAAACTCTCATCAAGAGTCTCATCTATCCGATGTGGGACTTGAGTTTTTCCCAAAAATATTGTCTTCAAATATTGAAGAGCTACAACTTTGTTTTCGTATGACTTTATCACAAATCCAAAAAGAAATACGTACTAAATCAACTCAAAATTGAAAAATATGCGCATAAAATGCCAAGTTTAGATGATATTATATTTATTTTTAAAAACTCGACATCTGATCCAAGAACCGACTGATTCGAGGGGACCAATCTCACTGTCCACTTGTAGGAGTCCATTTAAAGCCAAACTTAGCCCATCAAAATTGGGGTTAAGATCCTCTCCATTTATAAAAATAAATTGAAGATACAATTTGGAAAGAGATAGACACAAAAAATAGGTGTTGGGTCCTTTCATTAAATAGGTCTCACCATCAAAATTGACATCAGGAGAATCGAACGTGAGACACTTAAATGATATTGTTGCTAACCAATAAGGTGCAAAGTCATAAATGATACAATCAGGAGTTGATATTTTCAAAAACTTTGTTGAGGGTCTTAAATAATATCATAGGCTTCTTATGACATGGAACGGTGTGTAGTGAAATGTCCATGGTAGCCTCTCCATGATCAGGGAGATTATCAACATGAGGAAGTTTTAAGAGGCTTTTAATGTTTTAGGTGTGAAAATGGTGTTATGTGACCAAAAGAAAGCCATAGAAAAACAGCAATGTGAAACTTTGTATGTTGATCTACCATGGTTGTGATGATGTTTAAGTTAGAGAGTAAAGGCAAAATGTTCGTGAACAAGTGGTGGTATATGGTGTCAATGATGTTACAATCCATTGGATCTTTATATGTACATAACATTTTATTTTATTTTAGAAATGTTCATATTGAGTATTTGTTATACTCAATGACGATGTATCTTTAAGATAGTTGGAATTTTCGTTATTTGAACATTAATTTGGAACACAAAAATTTGACAACATTTTAAGTGGTTAACGAGGTTGAGATCCATATTTAATGTGGTTAGTTGAGTAGTAAATGGAAGATTCATCAATCATAATTGAATCTTTTTTTTTGTTGAGTTGTCTAGTCGTCAGGATTTCACCTCTTAAAATGAATAAGTGATATATCCTATATTTGAACATTGACCCTTAGATATTGCAATTCCTTATCAACTTAATTATGCTGAGGGAACATCATCTATTGAACTTTATTAACCACAAACTTGAACACTATATGGTGTTCCAACAACATGTAGATTTGAATACCAAAACATCATGGTTAATCTTTTGACCAAAAAAAAAACATCATGGTTAATCTTATTCTCATATTCATGGTTAATGAAGTGCAATTGAAAATATATCTATTAATTAATCTAACACTTCATTAACTACGTTTGTGAACTGTGTTACCATTGAAAATGTTGTGTACAAATTGATATTCAAATAAGATTTCTGATTATACTCCCTCCGGTCACTAATATAAGCAAAAATAAACTTGTTAGGTTCATTCATTAAATGATATATTTAGTCAATATTATCGCTAGATATATCATTTAATGAATGAACCTAAAAAGTTTATTTTTGTTTATATTAGTGACCAGGGGGAGTATTTTAATTATTGATGTTTCATTTCAATGCAACAACACAAAGTCTCGCTCACAGTCTTATACCTCTATTGTTGTGTTTACAAGAACAATATATAAATGGATTAATTATTGGGCAAATTCTATGGTACACTCACAAATTTGAGTGTACCAGTACACCAAATTATCAAATTAATATCGAAACAAGTTTTTTTAAGAAAAAGAATTGTTTTCAATCATTAACAATTACAATAATTAGATCTTATTTACCAAAAGTGTCGACGAAATAAAATTTACTCTTTTTTTTTAATTTTTGTTACATATAACAAAGAATATTGATTATTTTTTATAAGAAAATGTTAAAAATTTAATATGATTTTTATAAACAATAAAATAATGTTTTTTCTTATAAAATGATGTTTTATAAAATATAAATATTGTTAAGTAACTTTTTATTTCATAAAATGATTGTTAAATTATAAATTTTTGAAGCAGGAGTACCGGTACACCTTAATTTATGAGGTGTACCATAGAAGTTCCCTAATTATTGACCTACTATTGGACCCACACAACAACCTTTACATTGACAAGTGGGTGATTATTAGCATCAATCAAGTGTTTAATCATGCTCAAAGTGGACAAACAACTTGTGATGATGAAGCATCCACCCATAAGTCATGACATACAAGATTGTCTGTTACATGGTTAAATTCATTCTTTCTAACGAGTAATTTGTTGGTGTGATTCATATTTAAGATTGTTCTCCACGTGACATAGACATACTAAAATATGATGCAAATAAATTAGATGGTATAATTTACTCAGATTTTTAAGGTAAATTTGAACCTCAAATCAAATGAACTGAAAATCTATTTTTTTAAACTAACAAAAATATAAACATGAATCAGCTTATGGTGCTGCTGAATTAATATTAAAAAAAAAAAAAAACACATGCTATTGAATACCACCGGATCTAGTGCAAGTGGTTGGTGCATGGGTTGTGTAAGTGTTGTAAATTTCGATGTACCGAGTTCTTACCCTAGAACAAAAATCAAGTTGTATGTCACTAAGTGAAGTCGGCTACATGGATCAAAGGACACCACAATGTTTTATCATATAACAATATTTCTTTCCAACTCATTAATCTCTAGTTCTTTTTTAATAGACCTGCACACATCAAAAAGATTAAAGTATTCGACTAAACATTCACACAAGAAAGTCGTAGATGATGAATTTCCCCTTTTAATCAAGTTGTAAACGACATATACATCATGCATCATACACATGTTGGGGGAGAAGAGGAGCTCTTCATGGGAAAGATTATGCTTTCTGACAGAGCCATATACAAAGTACAATCTAAACCAATTAATTGGTTTCTACATATATTTTAAGAAACACCCTCCTCCTCTCCCCCTGTGCTTGGAATAAATTGGTCAATATTGATAACTCATTGAGGTGGTTCTTCTGGAGCTTCATGATAAACAATAGTTTCATCTGCACTGGGGTCAGCATGATACTGACCATATATGGCGTAAACACCGACCATAAGAATGCTTAGAATCACAAATCTCACCCATGCTTCATGATGTAACTGTAAACAGAAGTTCATAAAATAATCAACTTTAACCTCGTAAAATATATGGTATTATTTTGGCTAAAATTTCAAAACGAAGAGATGGTGGACGTACCTGGCCAAATAAGAACATGTTAAAGAAGATGCAAACATTTGGTACAATAGGAACTCCAGGGCAAGAAAACCCTACTGAATCCGCTGCATAAACCTAGATAGCAAAATGATAAAAACAGAATGTTATTAATGAGAGAAATCAACATAGAAATTCAAATGGACGCTCATAAGTTACAAAAAGTGTAATGTTATTATGTCTGATAAGCATGTCAGAACTAGTCCTGAGATAACCTCAGTACTTAATCTTCTTCTCACGAAGCCGTGCCGTACCCTCCTGCTCATGAAGTGATCACTTGTTTTCTTCCTGTTGTGAGATGTATTCTGAACTTCCATATTAAATCAAATCAAAATATTTAGGTCCTTCGTTTTTTATTACATAAGATGACATTCGCTTTCTTAATTTTTTAAATAAATACTAATATTTTGTTAATCAATATTAGACAATAGACATAAATGAATATTTGCAAATCAACGTGATTTTTGTTCAATTGGAATGATTATGTGAAGTACATTTAATTTAACTTCTTAATATTTCACAAAATAGCAGTGAAATACACAATACCAACCAACACACAATTTTATGATATTTTCCCTCCTTTACAATGACAAGATTGAATTAAAACTAACTACAGTTATTCTATACCTTGTCAAAGAACAAAATAGGACATCAATTATTTACAGGTCAGTGGTACATTGCTTTCTAACATGGCAATTTTGAAATTTGCAGTCTAATCATTAGATAGTTAACAAAACTAAAAAAATAACACTGACCTGGCGGAAATGAAGAGCAAGAGAAGCACCGACTGCAACAACTATAGCAAGAATCACAAAGATAATTGAAGTTTCATAACGGAACAAGAGTCCCGCAGCAAATCCAGAAACAGCAACAGCAATGAGGCAAATTACACCTTCCCGCCGCTTAGCTGAAGATACTTCGATATTTGTCTTACCCTTCCAGCGAAGTACAACAACACATGCTGAGACAACTGAATAGCCAGTCTGAAATAAGTAAAAATATCAGGTGTGGGCGTTATCTACGACTATTTACAAACACTATTCAACTATAATGAGTATTTTAGTCAAAGCACAGCAATGTGGTATTATTTGCTAAATGGACTCCGAATGCGTTAAACATGGTTAGATTCTATTGGTGCGTCTGATGTATAGAGACACATCATCAGACAGAATGAAGCCCGGGTACAATACGGATATAAGAAATTCTTAAAATATGATATGACTTAGATACCCGAATACAAACAAATACACACACCCAAACACAATGATATTTCTAATTTCTAAATGATATATAACCATACCAACAGGTAATGATCACAATTTACAAAAAGACGCTTATCATAACAAAAGAACACATGCACACTTTTAATAGGCACATATGTTACACTTTTCCATACCCAAAGTATTTTTTCCCTATAATCATGTCAAAAAATATAAGTATTTCTAACCGGACTAACCCTACCAATGTCGAATGTCGCAAAAAGCAACGTTGGACCTATTTAAAAGAAGTTTTGACTCAATTCAATTGCCAATTTTTATCTCGCACATGCTCATTATTGAAAAAGGTAAAGCTTTTTAGTATGGTTCATTAAGAGACAACTCTGATAATTCTATAAATCTACCATGATTTTAAGCCACTATTGTCAAGTGGGTCATGTGCATCTCCACTAATGTCCCACAACCTTGTATAGAACATGGATACTTTATCAATTTTGAAGTATTTGGACTTCATAAATACTACTTAGTATTACAAGATGAGATAGAACATATATGCATTTTGTTGACTACCATGATCTTAGAAATCGATTCTTACCAGCGTACCAACAGAAAGAATGTGTGATAGCATGCGCACATTAAGCAGCCCAGCCATAATGCTGGCAACACAGCCAACCCAAATCTGAGAATGAAGAGGGGTGTGGCGTTTGGGGTGAACTTTAGCAAATATTGCGGGTAGTAAACCATCCCTGCCAAGTCCAAGATATAGCCGAGACTGCTCATCAGAAAGAAAAAACCTGTCATGTATGTAAATAAGCACATGCCTCCGGCACATCAATCAGTATTACGACGTGAACGTGATTCACCTGAACATAGAGACCAACAAGGAGTGCTGTTGTAAGTCCAGCAATAGCACCAATGCTAATCAGAATAGAAACAAATTTTAATCCCTTAGATTTAAAAGCTTCAGCCAAAGGAGCTTCTTCTCCTAGAAGACTGTATGGAACCATTCCAGTAATCACCAAGCATACTCCAATGTACAATGCAATACATACCAAGAGGCTTCCAATTATGCCTATTGGCAAATCCCTCTGAAATGTCAAAAATAAGATAAGATAAAAAGAAAATATTAGTAGACGAATACATTATTGCAAGATAGTTTTTGTTACACGTCAGTTGAGTTGGACTATTAGATTCACAGACGGACTTATAGTTAATTTATAACAACTATTTAAAATCCGAATATCTACTATTTACTTCTAATATAATTAATGTAAAAGTATCAACAATAGACTTTGGCATCTGGTAGATGATACAAAAATTCAAATAGAAACATCAGTTAACGTTTACTTCTAACATCATTATCATTCTCAACAGAAACATCAGATAACAGATATGACATTTAGAAAATTCATAAAGCATTGGAGCAATATCAAGACAATAAACCTGTGGCTTCTTAGATTCTTCAGCAGAATTGGCAACTGCATCAAATCCAACATACGCAAAGAAGACTACAGTAGCTCCTGTAAAGACGGGTCTTATACCATTTGGAACAAACGGAGACCAGTTGGAAACATCAACCTCAAAAGCTCCAGCAAAGATGACAACAATAACAATGATTATCTGCAGAAGACAGTAAAATAACTAGTGATTCGTTTCTCACATGAAACCGCAGCATTAACACACTGCTCAATGTTAAATACTTTAGGTAAGATGGAAAGGAACCTTGGTCACTGTCATGAACGAATTCACAGCCGATGATTCTCTAACACCAAGACAGAGAATTATAGTGAGAAGTATTAGTAGAATCGGAGCTAAGGCATTGATGGATAAGACGTTTCCGATGTCTAGACCATGTCCAATCCATTTTGGAATGTTATCTTTGAAAACAGGGAAGATCTCTAGAAATGTAACAATATAATTTGCTAAACTTCTTGCTATGCTAGCTGCCCCAATATGATAGTCAAGCATTAATTGTGAAAAAACAAGAAAAGCGGTAAGTTCATTGAAAGCCGTATATGTATATAGATACGCTCCTCCAACAACAGCAGGAAATCGAGAAGCTAGCTCAGCGTAACAGAGTGCATTTATAACACAGGATGCTCCAGCAAATATAAAACTTAATGTTACCGCTGCATTACAGAAAGAAACCAGAATAAGCCACAAAGTTTGGAACTATAACAGCAAAATAACCATCACATGTCCATGATCATTATCTTAAAGCAGATGTACATAGATAAATGTGTAATTAAGATTGATTTTTCAAGATAACAAGTAAGCATTGTTCATTATCACAGCACATTAGATACCCTTTTAGCCTACACATCCTCCAATATAACTAAGATACCATAATAAATAGATAAATGATAATATTATATGTCTGCAATAACTAATGCAAACTTAACTAAAGGCGTGTTTGGTGTCAGAAAAGTGTCAATGACACAGTACTCAACTCACACATGTGTATTTAATTACTTCTATTTTCTCAAATTATTACCGGTATGAGTATCTATGTGTATGGTGTAGAGTTCACTTTCACTTAATCACTTCCATGTCGTATGTCATTTCTAGGGTATCAACTCAAATACTGGAAACACCCTTACTGAAGAAAATTCAATATTCAATCAATATCATATGCAAAACACAAAAATCGAAAGCATCCTAATTGTTTATACTGAAGAACAAAGGCTCCATTTTGAGCTTGTATAAGATAATATTTCATTTTATACAAATATCTCTCTATTTAAGGCCTATTTGGATTAGCTTATTTGAGCTTATCTCCTGACATAATCACTTGTGAGACTGTTTGAGAGAGCTTATGAAAACAGCTTACAGACATCTCCATAAACTATTTTCAGCTTATTTCCATAATCTCACTAGAATAGCTTACAAAAACAGCTTATGCCTTATATAAAAACGGTCTAACTTATTTTATCTTTCGCTATAAAAAGTAAAAACAGCTTATACATAAGCAATTTATCAGCACTTACGTTATAAGCCATTAATTTTGTTTATCCAAGCAAGGCCTTAATAATTGAGCTTATCTACTTACATAAACACTTACGAGACTATTCCAAATAAACAAAAACAACTTATGACATATCATAAACTGTTTACACCTCATTTCCATAAAGTCTCCAAAATAGCTATAGCTTATATAAAATGAACTTATACATAAGCACTTATATATGATAAACACTTGTCAATTGATAATTGAGTTACTTCGCTCTCGAATACAAGATAAAAAAGTCAAACAAAATAAATGTATCTGGTTCAAATCTTTAACCAGATACATTAATTATGTTCGACTTTTTTTTTTCTTTTTCTTTTCTTATATTTAAGACTGGAATAGTAAATAAATTGAAAAATTCTCCACATACCAGGTCCAACGTCATGAGCAACGGTGCCGGTAACAACGAAGATACCGGCACCGATGGAAGCTCCGATTCCAAGAAGTATAAGGTCAAAGACACCAAGCCGACGGGAAAGACCACGTCCAGAATTATCGCGAGCTGTCTTCTCTGATGGAGAGATGACGCGTTTGGATCGGAGTGCCGATGACAAGAAACGTGAACAACACGAAGAAGATGAAGGAGAAGATGAAGAAGGAGAATTGCTACGAATTCCCATGGTTCTTCTTTTTTCGTAGCAATTTGAATGAGTGAAGAAGAGAGTGTTATTTGGGTTCAGGTGAAGTTACCAGCTTCCATCTTCATGATGAAGGAAGAAACGTGATTTGGAAGCAAATCAAAATTGAAAATACTTAATAGAAGAAAAAAAAATTAAATAACTAATGTATTTGGTCTGTAATATAGATCATATACGTTGTTTATTAAATAAATTTAAAAATTTAAATATAGTGAAGAAAATGTTATCTGCACTTTGATGAATAAAATGGTTTTAATTAATTTACTTACTTTTATTGTCAAAATTAAATTAATTAATTTATTTACTTTATTTGTTTAAAAAAAGGTTTGATTTATTTACTTGCTTTTTTAGCAAAATTTTGTTTTACTTGTATGCTAAGATGTACAACAACCAACATCTTGGTTAGATACATTTACCATATTTTTTGGGCTGATGTTCGAAGACACCCATCCATTTATTTGATGGAAAATGTCAAGAGAAATGCTAGGAACACTCTCTTCTAATACTTTCTCTAACACCCACTCTCCTATTGGATGGAACACATGTGGGTACCACACTTTGGAAATGGATCCCACATAAAGTGGTGAGACCCACATGTGTTTCACTCAATAGGAGAGTGAGTGTTAGAGAGAGTGTTATAAAGAGAGTGTTCCAAGCATTTCTCAAATGTTAATGAGTGCTCCTGGGCACTCTTTAAAGACCATAATACATGTAATTATTGCATTGGAAATCGAAATATTTGATTTTTTAAAAAGATAATTGCTTATTTTAGTATGATTAAAGAGTATCTCGGAAGCACTCGTTAACAAGATCATTATTTAATATCTGAAGCTTATATGAAATGTAGAATGAGTGTCTAGGGGTGTCTACAAAACAATACCTAATTTTTAAGGTGGAGAAAAAATAGAAATGATATTTGAACATCCATTTTGTGACAACTTTCTCTCTCATACTCACATTATCTTTTTACTTTCTCTCTCTATTACTTTAGTTTTTGTGTCAATATCTCATTTCCTTTATAAAATTTTGGTTGTCACAAAAGTTGTCACATGTATGGATGTTCAAATAACACACTCGAGAAAAAAAGAGTATATTTCTATCAACAACTTTGCAATTAAGAAGTTCACTCAATATGCCCTAAAAACATATTGATTTGAATGTCACTATTAACGTGAACACCTCTTTAATCACTATTAACGTGAACACCTCTTTAATCGATGATACGTAAATGTCTTTGTTAGAGTTTATTGAGTTTTGAGGTTTCTTATGACCTTAATTGATTATAGAACAAATTCACTTGGGCTTTTTTTTTTTGGTAAGTGTTCACTTGAGCATTTTGTTATAAAAAATATATCACCAAAAATAAAAGAGAGGTAATAAAATGTAGGTACAGATTATGGTTGAGATTGGATTCAATCACGCCCCACACTTCAATCACTATCAAACCCATCATACCTTTTTTTTGTTTTTAAATTAAGAGATAAATAAATATATTTGTGATCATTCTTATAAAATCATAAATATTCATAAGATTAAACATAAGATACTTTTACTTTTCTATAAGATTAAAATATTATACTTTAATAAAATATAAAATTAAATATGAATAAAATTATTATAATAAATAAACTTTTCATTAAGCTATTAACTTTCAAGTGGTTGAAGGTGAAGTTTGTCACTCTTCCCTTTAATTATCATGGTTGGTGGCTTAGTCCGTTTACTTTACTAGGAATAGGCTAATTGTTGTTTCTGTTTCCGGGATGTACTATGGTGTTAGGATCTTCTTTGTAAATTTGTTACCTTGTATCGCCTTTGAGGTTATTATTCCTGGGCACATCTTGTGCTAGGAAGGCCTTTGTTGAGTTAATATATTTCATTTTAGCTTCTTCAAAAAAAAAAAAAAAAACTTTTCAAGTATTAAGAGATATATTTAGTCTATGTAAATAAATTTTACATAAACCTTATTTGTTAATATACATTAAACCATGCTTATTGTGTGAGATACCGTCATTTGTTGCGTGTTTGGTATCTCCGTTTGTGAGGTATCGAGCCTGCATTTTATAGGTCATGTCAAGTATGTGATAGCTAGCGTAGAGCACACCACTTTCAACTAAAATATTGGATACATTTTTTTTTCGTCAAATAATCTAGTTGCTAAAAATTTACATATTATAAGGTGAATAAGGAACAAAGACAGAGACTCAACGAAAAAAAAGTGAGTTGTCTGAAATTTGATTCTCGACCACGTACATATTATGCAATGAATCTATCAATTGAATTAAGCTTACATGGACATATAGGATAGACTCCTAAAGAAGATGAATTGAAAATTTTATTTTATACTAATATATTTTGGAAAACGCTTTATACTAATGTCTAATAGGAACATTTCTTTTCTATATATTCTATTATTTTGAAAATATTGTTACAAAAGTAAGAGTGTATATGACAAACTTGTAAATTATATTATGGTTAGAATTTATTTTTAAGAAACTAAAATGAAATATAATAAAATTGTCAATGCCTCATGTCCAACACAATTGTGCTTGGAAATGAGACTAAAGTATCAACTTACAACAACCTAAAAATCAAATCAAATCATAAAACAAACAAAAAGCTCAAACTAGTGAACAAACCACACACACAAACGATCCCCACCAGAATCGGAGGTCAACAAGCAAAATTGATTTACATTGACCATTAATATCTTTTAAATTTTGCTTTTAATATCTAAAAGGTATATTATTCTTTACATTGACAAAATTGATTTACAAAACTAATATTATTCTATTTTTTTTAAAAAAAGTAATATTATTTTTATAGATTGTGGATGTACCTAAGCAACATCTTTTTTTTTTTTTTAAGGAGTGTACCTAACCAACATGTTGATTGTTGTACATCTTGAGATACATATATATCATTCTTATAAAAAAAAAAACAAAAGATCTAACATAAAAATTATACTAATTTATTTTTATAACCATGTTATAATCATTTTGTCAAAAAAAAAAAAAAAACATGTTATAAGCATGATGAAGTATGATTTTCCAAGGTTTTATTGGACATACAAGATGGATGTTCCCTCTCTCAATTAACTTTCTTGAGTAAAAAAAGTGTTGAGTTAAAGTTAAAATTCTATACATACCAGGTCCGGAAGTGCGAGCAACGGTGCCGGTGACCACGAAGATACCGGCACCGATGGAAGCACCGATCCCGAGAAGGATAAGGTCAAATGGACCAAGCCGGCGGGTTAGACCACGTTTGGAATTGTCACGGGCTGTCTTCTCCGCCGCTGTGACAACGCATTTGGATCGAAGCGCGGATGACCAGAAATGGGACCAACAAGATGATGATGATGAAGATGAAGGAGGAGGAGAAGTTATATGCATAGCCATGGTTGCTTTTTTAGGAAATTGAATAGAATGAAGATGAAAATAAATAAATAAAATGCAAAGAGTGTGTTGATCTTGGTTTAGGTGAAGTTACTGTTATATGATATATATAGCCACCATATTGATGGATGAAGTAACGTAAATTGGAATCAAATCAAAATTGAAGATACGTACTACCAGTACTTAAGAAGAAACAAAATCAATGGTAATTAATTATTGTATATGCCGTAAAAATTAATGTTGATGTATGTATCTACCCAACAACTTGACTGTTATGCATTTTGGCGTATACTAGAATAATATTGGCGAAAAATAAGTTGATTCAAATACATCTAAGAGAACTTTTTTTTAGGAACATCTAAGAAAACTTTTTTTTTTTCCTTTATCTACCAAAAAAAAAAACTTTTGTTTATAGGCAAAGGAGATCAAGGTGTGTCTAAATAACAGATACCCCATCCTATGCCGCCTAATTATAATATATTGTTAAAAAAGGGAGAAAAATATATATACAAGAGGGGTGCCAAACCAAAACTCTTAAAAATCAAGAATAAATAAATAAGAAAAAAAATGGCCCGATAAGAGAAGGTGCTACTCAACCGCCTTTAGATTCACCTTTTGAACGAGTGTTGTAGGAATTGAGTTTACTTAGATTTTTCTTCTGCTTCTTCGTCGGATAAGGTGTAAAGGGGACGTCAACATCTTTACCTTGAATAAGGTATTCGCTAACAAGATCAATTTCATTCTGAAGTTGTGGATCAATGTACGTAGCTACCTCTATCTGTGCAACATAGATTAGTACGTTGAATTAGTTGAACATCCTTTGTCAAAGGCAGCTTATACATAGCCAAAGTGAGAACCGGCTGCGACAATTCAACCACCTACTCATTTGCAGTCTGATCTAAAACCGTTCTACCCAGGGTGACCGTGACTAGTGCCTAACTATCTCATCGGTGACGTTGTGCAACGGCATATGAAACGAAGTCTGAGACATTTCTATATGTGTTGTATCAAAAGAAATAATAGAAATACGACTTTCTACTTGCACATCAATATGGTATGCATCAATGCTCGTTCTGAATTCTAAGGTTCGATTACGTGTGAATTGAAAAATGTGGCTAAAAAATGAGAGGTTGGGTGTTGTCGTACAAATAAAATTGTTACAAAAAAATGTATTGGTATTGGGGCACTTTGAAGGAATTTTCAAAATGGTTTTGAAAAGTTGGAAATAATTATACTGTGTCAACAGAAATTAATTGGTAATCCAAGTGGTTTTATTGTTTGGTACAAATTGTAGGATTGTGGGTTCTAGTCTTTAGTTTTGCATTTCTTATCTTTAATGGTTATTTGACATTCTTTATTTTCTTCATTTTGTTACGACCTTTTTGAATGATAAAATTCCAGAAAAATACTTTTTATTTAAGAAATTCCAAAAAAAAAATAAAAAATACTACTCCAATTTAGAGTCAAATATTTTTTAGTACAATATATGTTATGTCAAATATTTACGTGCCAAGATGTACAACAAACACCATGTTGGCTAGATACAGCCGCAATATATATTTGTCATAATTCTTATAAAATTATAATTTTTGAAAAGACAAATTATTTTAATCTTAATCTATAAAATTCATTTATTTTTGTTTCTTACTCATGAATTCTACTCCAATTCATGTGGGTGGTGGCCACACGTTTTCCTTTATTAGCCACAAGACAAACTGATTAAATGCTAATCAATTATCACACGTTTTCCTCTTTAAGTTACTTACAAAAGAGAGAGTAGCATTTCCCTCCCTTTCTTGACACACGAAAATAGCAACATATTGGAAGTAAAAATTTATTTCTCCAGTCAAATAAAGTAATTATTTCAAACAATAAATCACTGTCACAAAAATAGCAACATTGAAGTAAGAATCAATGGATATTTATTTATTGGGTCATGTTAACTTGTGCCCTTAGGGCACATGTTAAGCAACCTAAATAGAGCAATTTTGCATTGGAAAACACAATATAACAACTTTTAAGAAGTTGAATGCACGCCTTTTGATATGTATGTTTCTATAATGAGTATCTTAACATGTGCCTTGAAGGCACAAGTTAACATTAGCCTTATTTATTTTAACAATCCGATTCTCATGACTTATAGCATGTTTGGATATCCATGATTTATCAAACGCACGAAAAATGGTCACGGCAACGTAAAAGCTTCAACTAGCAGCTTCTCAATTTTCCCAATTCAACTGCCTGCGGGACGCGATATTTCAAAATGATGGGATTTTTAACGGAATTCCAAACAGACACTTAGTCCCTCAAAAATGAAAAATAACTTTTTTTTTCAGGGAAAAAAAATGAAAAATGACTTAGTAATTTAAAAATTGACTAGTAGGTAAGTAAAATCTGATCAATAATTATTTCATTCCAAAATTAAATTAGAATTATTCATCGTTGAACACAGTTTTGAATGGTTTAATCACTTTTTAAATCAGTTCAATCGATCTTAAAAGTGTCCAACAACCCTTAATTGATGTTGAAAAACAAAACAAAAGTTAATTGACGTTGACTAGCAATAGTTAAAAAAAACAATTTAAAATTTGAAAAAGTAATTTTCAAATCTCTTGAGACAGTCCATATGCTTTTTAAGCCCAACAAAATTGTTAATTTATCATAGACTTTATTTTAATTTATTTTATTTTCTTGATTAGTCATTAGGTCATTAGATTGCTCAACCGACCCTAATTTTCAATCAGTTTAACTCTCAATCAGTTTTTATTTTATTTTAAATATGAGCAGTTTTGAAGGGTCTATGAGCAACCATTTTTTTCTTCATATTTTCAATTGAGTATAGAGTGTGTGCGAGTGATGTAAATTCCAGACGAGTATAACCATAATGAACGACAAATTCAATCCGAGTATGACATAATAAGTGGCAAAACTCTTCCATAACTTTTTTAACACTCATACATTCTTAGGTTCAACAAATCCACTCAAAAAATAACTATGAATACAAGTCTTACCTCTCAAATATGATGATTGTCAAGATTTTCCATCAACTCATATGACCATCCAAAATCCTTTTCCGTTCAAGTTGTACCTCTCAAATAAAAATCGAGCAAACCATCAAACTTGTCTTTGAAATTATGAGTATTTTTCAAAAAGTTTCCAAACTATTAAATTGTCGAGTTAGTTCTTATATTCAACCACTTACAGTATTATAAATTAGGTTTTATATTTTTACAATTTACTATCAATTTAGCCATATTATATTTAACCACTTACTATCAATTTAATCCCCAATCCATCATACCCTCAAAAGAACTAATACAACTAAAATTTGACAGATACATCAACCTTTTCGAAATATTCATAATTTCATGACCTATTTGATAGTGCTTACAAAGTCATATTCAAATTTAATAGATTATACTCTATACAAATCATGTGAAACATAGCTATATGATAACTCTATAATACTATATGATAACTAGAAAATTAAATCCTAAAAACAAACTCAACCAAAATTATAGCTCTTTTCACAACTAACCCTCCAGAAACCGTTACAAAAACATATATATAAACAAACCTTCCCTCACTTTTTTCAACCCTCTTTATCACTCACACTCACAGAAAAACCAAAAACTTGATACACAAGCAAAAGAAAAAATCATTCAGAATTCAGAAAAAAATGGGTGATTTTCATTATCAAAATCATCAACAACAATCCATTTTGCTACAAAATTCTCACAAAAACAAACAACAAAGATCCATTATCATTCCATCTTCATCATCTCCATCGTTTCTTGACCAACAAGAAACCGATTTTTTCTCAATGCTGCAACTTAACAGCACTTCTTCACCTCGCCACCGTCACAAACGTCGTTCAATGGCGTCATCTTCCTCCGAACGACGTGCCAAGAAGCATTCTTTTGACCAAGATGATCTCACCAACAATGGCTTCTCTGCCATTTCACTTCCTTTTAGTGTTTGTGGTAATGATCTTCGTCGATGTGTCTCCACACCGGAGCAGTCTTCTCCACCACCGGAGCAGTCCAATCTACCGCAGGTGAAAGAGGCTGGTTTGCCGCCTTTGCCACCGAATCTAAGGAGATCTTTGTCTGCTGATGTTTCTCAAGCTTTGAACACGCCTTTGCCGCCGAAACTAAGGAGATCTTTGTCTGCTGATGTTTCTCAAGCTTTGAACACTGAGGAAACTACTACAGTTGATTCATTGGTATGTTTGATTGTTATGAAAGTTCTGTTTCTTTGTAAAAATTTGATCTTTTTAGGATTTAGAATCATGGGTTTTCTGTGTTTTGTTGTTTTTCTTGGAAAAAATTTGATCTTTTTTGGATTTAGAATCATGGTTTTTTCATAAAAATGTAATCTTTTTGGATTTGGAATCATGGGTTTTTTTTTGTTTCTTGGAAAAAAATTGATCTTTTTTTGATTTTGGAATCATGGCTTTTGTTTTCTTAATTGGACCTTTTTTGATTTAGAATCATGGGTTTTCTTTGTTTCTTAGAAAAATTTGATCTTTTTGGATTTGGAATCATGGATTTTTTCTGTTATTTATGTGATTGCAGAGGCTAAAAAGGATGAAGGATCGTTTGAGAGAAATGCGACAATGGTGGGATGAACTGATGAATGAAGAGGAGGAAAAAGTAGAAGAACAGCAAGAAGAAGTAGAAGAAGTAGAAGAACTAGAAGAAAAAGAGGAATCTCCTGTTTCTGAAGAGGAAAAAGTTCTATCTCAGGTATATGTTTTGATCTTCTATTGTTATCTTCAATGTTTTTGGTCCTGCTTGTGATTGTGCTGAGAAATTTTATATTGCGTTAAAATGCAGCCGCAATTGCTTTTGTGATGCTGTTGCAGCGATGTTTAAACTCGTTGTATTGCAGTCACGATTGCAGTTGCGGACCCCCAAGTTAGAACGTCACAAGTTTTGTTCATAAAGTCATAATCGGTTTTTCTTATTTACATAAATATTCTAAACAATTGATGGCTTAGAAACAGAATAAATTTCTGTTATGATTATAGAAAATTGCAAATAAGTGTGTGACTAATGCAGTTGTAATTGCAGTTGCAAATTACAAAACCGCAATCTCCTGTTGCTGAAGAGTACAATGCCGTATCTCAGGTATATGTCTTGATTTTGGACTGTGATTAGTCTTCTATAGTTATCTTCAATGTATTTGGTCTTTTAATTGGTTTTGAATTGTGCTTGCGGGTCATAAACGCGTATACGATGTGAACTGTTATATTGCGGTAAAATGGGTTGCAATGTAGTTTGTGGACTCTTATAGCACTAGCTTGCTGACTCGTTTTAAAAAATGGTTTCTGTAGATAAATGTTATAGAAAAAAGCTCTTTTGAACTGAGATAACGTTATGATGCATTTTGAACTAAATCAATGATAGACATAACCTTGATTGCTAAATTTAGTATCAATTCATTTTAAAGGCTTCTACAATGTTATAACTGCAGTGTTCACTAGGTAGCTGTCATTTTTGTTCAAGTGCGAATTACTATGTACTAATGTAGCTGCAATTGTGATGAATCCATTTGCTTTTTTGTAGGATGGATGTTGTGAAGATTTTGAAGAAGCTGTGAGTGTAGAGTGGGCTGAAAAATGCTTAAGCCTTAATTTCAAGTGCCCATGTGGCAAGGGTTATGAAGTGCTTATATCTTCAAACAACTGTTACTATAAGTTGGTTTAGATGATATACTATGTCAGATTCCTTTTAATTTGGGAATCACTTCTGTTTTATTCTTTATTAGTTTGGTCATTCTTTTTCTGTTTCCATATGTAGAATCAATGTATAATTGTATATCACTTACATTTCTTTTGTAATGAAATTGTTATGTACTATCTCAACATTCTTCCAAGGAAATGAATGGATTGCTTCATTTCCTTGTGAAAGTATGAATTTCCATTGGCTTATGAACTGGTAATGCAAATTACATATATGATAACGGTGGCATGTTTATTGTAAGTTGTGTCTATCTGAATGGCATTATCCATTTGCATGAATCCAAAGATTTTGAACCTAACTTATTTTGTTACACTTTAATTATCGTCACTCATTGAGCACACATGTTTAAGGAAGAAAAACTGAACTTGGAGAAGTGGAATGACAAATCCTAACACGTTAAAGATGCTTAAAGTGAATGTGGCATGCTGTAATTTAGTGTGTCCATTCTCAGCTGAAGCAATTCTTTGTACGACTAACTTCGACTGTAAATAGTAACCAGAAGATTAAAAAGAAAATTGGAATCATACCACAGTTACTTCTTGTTATAAGGGTAAAGGCTAAAAACTGAAATCATAACTGCATAAATAAGGATTATGTTACATTGCTTTCAAAAACTAACATATTATTATGTATTGCAAGCCTTTCTAATTTGCATGACAGGGTCATTTTGTTTTTGCATATACCAACCTAGGCCAATAATTAAAGCATTCTATGATGCAACATATTACAGTTTGAATCTGAACTCGGACTGTTATTACATGTGTATAAAGATTATATAAACTGTAAATTGTCCTCGCTAATAACTACTTCTGTATAACACTGCCAAATGGGCTCACGTCGCCCCCCATAACTTATAAATAGATGGTTTTGTCCATACCAGTTGGACCGTTGGGAGATGATAGCAGGTTTAATGTTGGATAGTGTTCGGAATATTGATTCTGCTGTGAGCATTCTTGAGTATGTCACTGTTGCGGTTAGTTATGCTTAGTTAATTAAAATTGGTGCAACGGTGTTGTTTGTGTGATTAAGAACATGAGTCATATGGTTTATGTCTTTTGCAGTTTGTTAGAGATGCTCGAGGCGCGGTAAGTCTAGTGGAATTTTGGCGGTTGAGTCAAAGGAAGGTAAATGACGATTACAAGTCTCATACTTATAGGACTCTGACTCAAGTTTGTATCTAACTCTAGCTGAATTACAACTAATTTATTACCTTTGTTACAAACATTTCAAATAACCTTTATAAACAAAGCACACACTTACTTCAGGCAATCACAAGAAAACGAAACAGGAACATATAAGATCCGTAAATACAAAAGAAAGAGAGTCCTTTTGCTTTCAACTCAAAAGACCCTTTGAATCCATCCAAGTACCTGTGGGCTGAAAGTGATTCCCAATGCCACTCCTGCAACAAGACCACCTGCATAGCCAATCAGACTTACTTTCCAGTCAAATTCAAAGAAAGATTCTGAGTCATCATGGTCATCGTCAGAGGCAGAAGGTGGTGAAAAAGAAGTCCCTGCATGATCGATACACTTCTTCGACAATTGATCCCCGCACAGACCTTGGTTACCCTCGAATGAATTATCTTGAAATGTAGCGAACTGCTGATTCTGCGGTATAGGACCTGAGAGATTGTTGAAGGACACATTAAGGAACTCCAAAAAGGTAAGTTGTGTCAACTGTTGAGGAATCTTTCCCGACAGATTGTTGAAAGAAAGATCCAATGCTTCAAGGTTTGAAAGCTTCCCTAAGGAAGATGGTATGTTGCCAGTAAGGATGTTATTTGACAAGTTGAGCAACACAAGACCCTTCAATTCGCCTATCGGTCTTGGTATCTCTCCACTTATTTGGTTGCTTGAAATATCAATGGCTATCATTTTATAAAACTCTTGAAGCCTCTCATAAACCATCACCAACCCTTTGTTTGACATTGTGAACGAATAAGTGTTTGTTTCTGTCCAAGATTGTCCTTTCTGCTGGGTCCGGAAGAAAAGTCGCCACTGCTCGTACTGTAATTGACTTGTGTTGGAAGCTTTCATTGATTTCCAGTTCTGAATCATTTCTAAAGGCAAACTTCCAGAGAATTTATTGAAAGAAAGATCAATGATGTGAAGTTTGGAAAATGAGCATGGCATGTTTCCAATCCTAGGGCAATTTATTGATCCATGAAATTCGTTGCCACGCAAAGCCAATACCTTCAACTCAGGTATAGCTCCCAGCCAGAATGGAAACAAATCTTTGATATTGTTATGGCTAACATCAAAGAACTCTAGCCTTCTGCAGTTGACCAATGCTCTTGGCAACTGACCCTGCAGATTATTGTTGCTGAGATCAATCATCTGAAGGGAATTATGAGTCAGATATGTTTGAGGAATGAGACCAGATAATTTGTTTCCTTTTAGCATCAAAATTTCTAGAGATTGGCTAAAGTTACCTAGACATGAAGGAACATTGCCGCTTAAATTGTTGAACGATAAATCAAGATGCATGAGTGATTTGAGATTGCATATGGACGAGGATATTTCTCCTGTCAATGAACCGTGGGAAACAGTTAAGCTTTGTAGACTTGTTTTTCTCCACAACCAACTAGGTAGCGAGGTTATACTGTTGTTTGACAAGATAATACATCCTAGATCACTAAGATCTCTTATAAATGTCGGAATCTCAACCAAATTGCATGAAGCCAATTGTAAAACATGGATTCGAGAATCAGTCACATTGGAAGAACGTTTTCCACCGAGCAATGACAATTTGTTGAACGATAAATTTAGAAAAGTTAACTTTTTGAACTTGAGAAAGATGTCAAGCTCTAGCTTTCCATGCAAGAAATTAGTGCTTAAGGAGAGACTTTCAAGATTCTCAAGTCTAAAGAAACACTCGGGGATTTCACCATGAAGGCTATTATGTTCGAGGTTCAAGTATGCTAAATCGGTTAGGTTCATTATCCAAGATGGAATTTCACCCCTTAAATTGCTATTTTCTACACGTAAATATTGCAGCTGGGTGAGGTTTGCGAAAGATAATGGTATATCGCTGCCAATACTCACTTCAGATAGATCTAAGTAAGTGATCGATGACACCTTACCTATCCAAGAGATTGCCTTCATAGTAAATTCATTGAAACCTAGACACAAGTAGCTTAGTTTGGTGAGATTTGTTAGGGATGCAGAAGGGTCTCCTCTAAATTTGTTATATCCGAGTTTTATGAATGTGAGCTGAGTTAGGTTGCCAAGTGAAGAAGGAATAGGACCAAAAAAATTGCAATTTGAAATTGATAGTACTTTTAAAGAACCAAGTTTTCCAATGGATTCTGGTATTGTACCATAGAAGCTAGTGGCATCAAGTCCTATTTGGGTGAGTGCATTAGATCGAAACTCCGGCAACCTACCTTTGAGATTTTGGTTATCTCTCAAATCCAAATATCTCAATTTTGGAAGATGAAAAATTCCGACCGGAAATTCACCATACAATTCACAATTGTAAAGAGATAGTACTTTCAACGAAGTTAGATTTGTGAGTGTGTTTGGTAAAGTAGACGAAATAGTCACAGAACTAAGATAAAGTATCTCAAGTTTTGTTGAGTTTTGAATTATGCTTCTGAGACTAGACAATTCGAGTTGCAACAAACCGATTCCACCTCCTGAAATTGGTTCAGCAAAATTGTTGCCTAGATCAAGAGACAACAAATTGGATAATTTTGAAATTTCCGGTGGAATTTCTCCGAAAAGTTTGGTACGAGAAAGGTTTAAATATTTTATCTGCGAAAGCTCGCCTATCCTAGATGGGATTCGAGAGTATTTGAAGTCATTATCTGCAAGATCAAGAACTCGAAGGTGCACAAGGCGAAAAAGACTGCTATTAGCATGAATTTTACCATAGAGCTGGCTGCTACTAAGATCAATGCTAATGACATGATTTGTGTTCTCATCGCATCGAATTCCATCCCATGAGCAACAATCTATGGTTGAATTCCAAGATGAAATTTTAGGATAACTGAGAGAATTGTGAGAAGCAAACTTTCTAATTACAAAGCCTTCCTTGAATTGTAACAAGGCATGGCTTTCATCTTGATGACACCTTGGTTGAACTAAAGAAAAACATGTAGTAAATGTGGAAAAGAACAAAGAATAAAGGAAAAGAGACTTCATTGTATGTTAATAATTTAAGGTGAAACATTCACTGATAAAATACTAGACACATTAGGTGGTTTTTATACTAAAGTATTGGACTGTACAAACATACCAAATCACACGGCATTGACATTTGAAGCATGAAAATGTTTTCTAGTCAACATCATGATCATATACAAGACAGTGTAGATATGAGGGGCTGTGCATTTTGGTATACAAATCCCACGGCATTTAATCACTACTAAAAACTCTATGTTTCCTGAAGCGCCCTTTCGGACGATATAATTGTCCGAATGTGCACTTTTAGACGGTAGAAAATAATGGTTTTTTTTCTTTCTTTCTGGATGTATACATTCGAATTCATGTTAGAGGTGAAGAAAACTCTTCTGTTTGATTAATACTCCCACCGATCCCATATATAAGAAAAAATTTAGAATTGTGTTTGCCTTATGGTTAACATCAAGAAAGGTTTTTCAACCATGGTTAGTAGATTCTACAGCTTGTGCTGTCTCCATCGTTTTATTTGTTCTCTTATATAATTTCAAAACACATGCATTTTTTACAAGGACTTTAACCTAACATGATATGATATCTTCCATTGACAAGGTATATATATCTGATGTTTTAGCATTTAGTGAAGAATATTTTTTTAATCTAGTGGATAGAAATTCACTCGTAAGATGAATAAGTGAGGTGTTCGAGGTTTGAACCTCAACCCCTATATATTATGTATGTCTCTATCAAATAAGCTAACTCACGTGAAATAGAACTTTTTTATTATCATTCAAAATTAATTACAGAGAATGAACATTTTAGATTTTTAATACAATAATAATTAATTTTTTTCAATTACCCTTTGTATCATTTGCAATTCAATATCTTCCATTTTAAATTTAAGACAATTGTGAATGCATTAATATTTGATAAAAGTAAGTAAAACTATTTTTCTTTCTATTTGATTTATTTGTTTTTTTAATTTGTGTGAAATTGTTAAATGATGGCTTACTCTTTATGAGACGGAGGGAGTATATAATCTTAATTTTAACCGCGCGCTTTTTGCACATTCTCGTAGTCATAACTTTAGAATCCGTCTAATCTTGATAGGACACTCTAGAAAAAACAAATTTTTGTTATGTAATTCGTACAATACCAAAGTTAAATTATAACCGTCTAATTTTGATCAAACTATTATCGATATATTATTGTTTAACTGCGTGACTTTGTCAACTCCATTTCAAACCAACTTTATACAAAATTAAAAAGCTGGAATTTCAAACATACTTTATCAGCCTCCAATGAATTCCAGACAAGAGTCAATTCAAATTTTGTCATATTCAATTTTAAGAGCTTGATTTTCAAACCAGTTAAGAAAAATTTCAACACTTCAGTTGCTGGTGTCAAACTTCAGTCGTGTATTTTGGTTCAAAAGTTCAATCTAAAATGATTATCCATTTAAATGTTTACAGAAAATCATTTAAAGTAATTCGGAAAAATTCTAAGTTTGTTCATGTTCCTTCTTCCAAAAATATTCTAGTTCTTTTTTTAAGAGAAAATATTGTTCCTTATTTTGGTGTGAAGTTTCTAATGCAGTTTTCAATAACCAATAATCTCTGCTGAAGAACAGGACACGTGAGGTGAGTTTTTCCTTGCAACCGAATTTTCTTCACACACGAGTTAGGAATAAGCCCTAACCGGTTGCTTAAGGGATCCAAGTGGCTTAGATTATTCCATTATTTTCTCTTTTGAAGGGATAGACCATTCCTTTGTTGTTAGAGTAACAAATTTATCTGAAATGAGTATTAGCTTTATATATTTTCTTCCACCGGTCTTATATATAAACAAAGATTCTTTTTCCATATTCATTGAATAATTAATGCATTTGGTTTATAATGTAAGCTATATACATAAGTTATTCAATGAATTTAAAAAATTTATTCGTTTGTATATGAGACCAGAGAGAACACTCCATAATATTATTAATATCATAAGTGAGATGATGTATTTAAGTTACTCGATGGTAAAATAAATAGGGTAATTTTGTAAAAAAAAATCATTAATACATGTAAAATTTTATAAAGGATTTTATAATGAGAGACAACTGAAAAAGGGTTTTATAGGGATGGAGGGTTGTGGTAGAGTTACGTGTGACGCACCCTAAAAAAAAACTATTTTTTATAGGAAAATTTACTAAAGTATCTCTAGCTTTTGTTTTGGTACAAAAAGTATCGGGGTAATAGTCACTTTGGTCCCTGAATGTGTGACAAGTAGTTACAATAGTCTTTTAATGTATCAAAATTTCAAAATAGTCCCTGATTATCCACTTTGTTAATCAAAATAGTCCCTAAAGCTTAAATAAACCCTTAATACTCACAATAACTCTTTTGATATAAGGAATAAAATGACAATAAGTAAGTACGTATAATGATTAATATGACAATAAGTAAGTCTATTGAAAGACTAATATGAAAATATTACGAAATATTTTAATATCAAGGACTATTTTGACTAACAAAGTGCACAATTATGGACTATTTTGATACATTGAGGGACTATTGTGACTACTCGTCACTCATTCAAGGACCAAAGTGACTATTTTCCCAAAAAAGTATCTCTAGCTTTAAAAAGAATATTACGATGTGGCCTCCCTCTCTCTCAATATGTGTTACAGTCACAAACTCAAATTTATTCAACTTGATAGAACCTAATGAACATTTCATTTAGTAAAAACAACAACTTCAAATAATCATACATTTGGAAATAGTTTACTTGTTATTGTATTCTTGTTGATTGCTACGAAGACTTTTTCTATGTTTCTATGTTATTGTTATGATATGCTATTCAAACCAATTTTTTATTTGAATATTTCTTTTAAAAAATTATTTGTCAAAAGAATTATAGCAAACAAAACGTTACACTATAAAAACCATTTGAAAAGAAACTATAAAAACTTTCTTTAAAATGACTTTTTTTAAAATAAATATATTTTTGTGCCTCAACCGAGATATTTTTTTTTTTAATCTGCCACTAATGAAGGAATTCCATCCATCCTTTTTTACAAGAGTAAATAGGCAATTACCCCCTGAAATTGTAAGTTTCGTCAATTACCCTCCTAAAATTAACAAAACGTCAATTACCCCACTGAAATTGCACAACGTTAATCAATTTACCCCCTCCGTCAAATTTTTCTGTCAGTCAACGTGAAGTTTTGCAAATACCCCCCTGAAGTTTTGCACTTATGTGCAAAATGCCCCCCAAACTTAAATTTTTTTTTTCTTCTTATCTTGACTCAAAAGATATTAAAAACAAAGAATTAACTGTTAACTTTAATATTTAAGCTTACAATAATAATATATCCTCTAAAAATAATGCAGAATTAATAACTTCATATTACTTTAGTAAAATGCATGTTTAGTTCAATTTTTAAGATAGAATAATTTTATTCAAACTTATCATAAGAAACTGCTAGAATTAATTATTCATGAGGAATGAGTGTCTCTAACTTACTTTGTTGTGAATTAGCGTGTCTCTATCTAAATAAGTCATAAGTTATGGAGAATTGAACAACCAAATGGCATAACATAAACAAAATAAAATATCAGACCCCTTTAAGAATGAAAGAACCCTGTAAAGTATTAAAGTTAAATGTTAATTGCTTGTCTTTAATATCTTTTGAGTTAGAGATAAGAAAAAAAATATAAATTTTCAAGTTTGGGGGGCATTTTGCACATAAGTGCAAAACTTCAAGGGGGTATTTGCAAAATGTCATGTTTACGACGGAGGGGGTAAATTGATTAACGTTATGCAATTTCAGAGGGGGTAATTGACGTTTTGTTAATTTCAGAGGGTAATTGACGAAACTTACAATTTCAGAGGGGGTAATTGCCTATTTACTCTTTTTTACAAACATCTCTAACTTTTTTCAAATATATCAAGAAAAGTGGAATCACAAATCAAGGATAGTTAAAGTTAATCTGGCATGCTCTAATTTAGTGAGTCATATGGCTTATGTCTCTTGGTGTTTGTTTGAAAAAGGTTTGCAGTTAAATTACATGTATGTTGTTATGTTATGGCACTGAAATTTTTGTTAGATGGTGGAGACCTCACAATTTGCTTGATTCAAAATTTGAAGAGTTCTAGAATCATTTCTACAACCTTTGTAATTAAAAGTCAATTTTTAGGATCCATTAATGAAAATATATCGTTGTTCCAAATTCTGGTTTTACTATACTCATGTAACATGTTCTTGTGATAGGTATCTTTATGTTGATGTCTGCTTGAGTGTAACTATGGTGACAACTTTGATGTTATTTTATATGTTATGTTCTTGTGATAGTTTGGCGAAGTTTTTTTGTTTTGTTTTCATATGTAGCATTTGGTTGTCATTAGAATGAATGTATAATTGTATATATCACTTACATTTGTTTTGTAAATAAAATGTTATGTACTATCTCAACATTCTTTCAAGGAAATGAATGAAAGTATATTTTGTTTATTTGCTTTTCAAAATTCATATGTTGCATTTGGTTGTCATTAGAATGAATGTGTAATTGTATATGTCACTTACATTTGTTTTGTAAATAAAATGTTATGTACTATCTCAACATTCTTTCAAGGAAATGAATGAAAGTATATTTTGTTTATTTGCTTTTCAAAAGTTGGAATAAATATTGCATGAAATTGTCTACTAATTGTGACTAGTGAGTAATAAGTGGATAATATCTTGATCAAATATTTTGCTTCTTTTTTATTCTTTTTTCTTTTTGAGAACTCGTTATCCGGCTCAAAGACCAACTAATATTGGAGCCATATTTTACAATATTTTTTTTCTTCTAATTAAAAACTAAAAACAATTTAAGGTTAAGACATTAATTGGTGATACAAATTACAAATCATCATTTTCAACCTTAGTTTTTTTTTAATAGAATTTAACCTTAGTTTCTAATATTACTTATTCTATTCGTACAGTAAAATTCATAATGGGAATTGATAGTCCCCTTTAAATTCATCCTTCTTCACCGTGTTTTTAACCTAATTGCTTGCATTTATTTGCTCACGACATTCTTGAACCTATGTGTCATAATTTAAATTTGTACTAGACTCTTGGGGTTAAGGGTAAATCCTAACTCAAATTAGGTTATTACTCAAGATTTAAGTTATTGATTTTTTCCATCTTGGACATTTTCATACTATATTATTTAAATATATTGGGCTCTTGATATAACTACAATGGTTATAATCCCTCAAAAAAAAAAACTACAATGGTTATAAGAATTTTGACGACCTACTTTTATATATGGCTATTACTTTTTCCACACTATTGGTTTCTCACGCGTCCTCTTTTTTTTTTAATTTACCCTTTGTTTGAAAAATATAACTCGAACTACATTTCAGCATATATAATCTAAAATAAGTTGATCCTCGCAACACAAGAGACGGTTAAGTCATTTCTTTAATTTCTTACTTTTCGATCGGTGAATTTTTAAGAATCATGAGTTAAAGGTGATAAACCAAAAGAAGAACAAAACAATAGGTTGAGAATCATGAAAGTGAGATGTGGAAGATTTTCCAATCGATGAAAGTTGCAATACAAATGACTTATATGGTCAAATTTGAAAGTTTTTTTTAGATATAATGCTTGAAATTACCAAAAATAGTGGAGAAAAGATGAAGACATGTTGAATTTTAGATGATCGAGGGATAGAGCTCTAGAAGGTTGTGACTTAAGTTTTTTCAATGTTCTAAGTCTATAATGAGAGTTTTAACTCGAATTTACTGAGTAATGTAGTTGAATGAGCTTTGAAATGAGTCAAAAATGGGTTCAGCCTAGAAATTCACGCAAAACCAGTTGCCATAAATTAATTCATGACACTAATGAATCGATTCATGCAAGTCTATGGTTCCATAAATTGACAACATATGCATATGAATTGATTCACACACCACATTAATTGATTCAATATGATAGAAATGATGAAAAATAGATTTTGTGGTTTTCGATGTCGTCTTACTAGTGTATTGTTCTCATGTTCAACACATATATAATATTCATATATTTATCTTATCTATAACAAAAGAAAAAGAGAAATAATAATAAAATTCCATTAAAAATTTCTAAACTCAAATGACTAACGGTATATTTATGGGAGATCCTTACTAAGATTAAAAAATCAATTGAGTGAGCTAAATGGACAAATAGAATATCAATATACTTAAGAGACATCCAGTAATGATTCTAATTACACAAAAGGTGTCTTGCAATTTCATATGTGTTGCAAAATATTTAATTCAAGTAAGTAGAGCATGAAATTGTTTATACTATATAAAGTGATAAAATTGTTTTCTATTTGTTATATGCAAATATAAAAAAATGACTAAAATTCTCAATTTTGTTTATGCTATGATAATTATACTTTCTCTATTTCTTCTTGTAACTAATATCCGAGGTCAGCATATTCTTCTCACCATTTTCATGTTTTTCTTCTTCAATTATACATAATATTTTGATAATTTTCATAAACATCTTTTATTCTTGTTTTAATTTGTAGCTCTAAATTGTACTACCGCCCGCCAATGTGTCAATAATCGTTGTTACCTTCATGGAAAGCCATCATGTTTGAATGGTCAATGTGCATGTGTTTAATAGTTAAGTAGAAAATGATTAAATATCTTTAAGATTATGGTTTTATTTTTATATCATAGTAAATGTTGTTACTTTTATTACTACTCCCACACTTTTATTTATATTTATCATACATTTTAGTTGCTTTTACGGGATAAGAAGCACAACGCAAGACAAATGTGTTAATCTCAAATAATTATTTGTATCATATATTGTAAAACAAACAAAATAATGTGTTTTGACTATACTTTCCTTATATTATATGTGTTTTGAATAACATATAACATGTGTTGTATTTTCTATTGATTACAATCACAATGATATGTTATATGATTAGTATTTCACACACATACGTGTGTGTGTGTATGTAAATGTCTTTTATAACAATATATTAAGTGGTGGATGCAAGACCTTAGGCCAGGGATGCAAAATATTAAACTTTCATAAATCATTATATTCATGTGTATAAATGTAATATACTCAAATAACTACATCATACTCAATTTATAGTGTACCAAAAAATAGTTATATAAATGTTATATGATTGTCCTTGAAAAAATTTCATGATCTGAAATCGTTGAATAATTAACTCATCATTACTATCCAACACATTGGTTTCAATATAAGTCACCAAATAATCATTCATACAATGTTTCCATTCAATTATGTTATATAGTTTTCATAATTTTTATAGCATAAAAAGATCATTTGATGATTGATATGGCCAAGGGAAAATTATTGTTTACTTCAAAAGCTGATAAACAACTTCTGTTTTAGTTTCAACCAACTTTTTTAAAAGATCGTCAATTCCTTTCAAAGATGCAAATTCAATATTGTTTAGTATATTGATATGGCCAAGGGAAAAATTATTGTTTACTTCAAAAGCTGATAAACAACTTATGTTTTAGTTTCAACCAATTTTTTAAGAGATCGTCAATTCCTTTCAAAGATGCAAATTCAATATTGTTTAGTATATCAATGATATAAGTCTTAAGTTCATTATCAAGTATCACCAAACAAATTATACAAAATTCTCACGGATAAAAAGTTGCAATTTAAACTAGTTTTATTGTTGCGCTAAAAACACACATAGAGCAAGTGTACTATATCATAGAAGTAGTATAAAGGATTATTGTATCCACAAGGATTAATTAACAAGTATCAAACTAATTGAGGTTATTTATTAATTAGACTAACAAGTAGTTGCAAAGAGAGAGAGATTTCTAAGAGAGAATTTAGAGAGATATATTAGTTTTTTTGTTGGTTTGCGTAAAAGTTGCAAAGAGAGAATAAAGAATGGTGGGACCCATTGCCTTTTTATTTCTCCTCGTACGTCAAGGAATAGTGGAGAAAGACAATCTCTTTTTTATTTTCCAAGTGTTTATATAGAGTGAGGAGCAGTTGAGGATGGTCCTATTTGCATGTGGTCTGTAACCGAAATGTTGAGGATGCATGTGGAAATGATGCTTGAAGATGGAAATGTTATATTAAACTGTTTAATAGTAAAAAAGTTGTTATGAATGATATACTTTTTTAATTAGTGACCCGAATACACTAGTCAAAATGATCATAAAACACGACATGAATTATCCTAAAATGAATTATCCTAAAAATGATGCTTGAAGATGGAAATGTTATATTAAACTGTTTAATAGTAAAAAAGTTGTTATGAATGATATACTTTTTTAATTAGTGACCCGAATACACTAGTCAAAATGATCATAAAACACGACATGAATTATCCTAAAATGAATTATCCTAAAATATGTTTATAAATAGAAAGAGTTTTATATTAAATAAATACATGAACATTTAATATCTATAGATACCTCATGTTGATAAATTTATTTAAAACTCGGAAGGCATGCTCCCCAAACAGTTATTGAGAGGAGACAAAAAGTCAATCCAAAGAAAATGGTGACGGCGTGACCTTCTATCTACACCGAACTCACTTTGATTAAATGTTCAGTGGAGATTGAAGGCGGAAAACAAATACAAGAAAATGGGTTTTGAATTCTGTTTTTTCGTTTTAGAAAATTATTTTGTTTTAACTATTACAACTTAAAATTTTATTATGAAAAACTTTTTTTAGAGTTAAATGTAAAATACACAGGTTCTTTATCAAAACATTTAACTTCATTTGATACCAAAAGAACAACGAGAAGTTAAACCATAAATAACATGTGTCAAACAAAATGTTATATATATATATATATATATATATATATATATATATATATATATATATATATATATATATATATATGACCATAGTAAACCCCTTGTCTTTGTACCGAAATAGAGACGTGGTTTTAACGACCAGGTACAACATCACATTTGACACCTAAGGAAGGTACAACCACACTATGAGGTACATCAACATATGTTACAGTAATACGTAGATGAGTTTTGGTTGGTACAACCACTCTATTGTCCAGTTCCAATAAACGTGATTGACCTAATTATAGATCATTTTCCGAAATCGTATAAGTGTCAAAAGTGAGTGAATGTTCATCAGAACTAATATATATATATATATATATATATATATATATATACATATATTGAGAGAGAGAGAGGGGAAGAGGAGGCGGAGAGAGAATGACACAATATGTTTATAATGGTTCAACATCAACCTGATGACTAGTCCAATAAACCATATACAAAGTGACTTTACCGTTCACACAAGAGACTTCCTTTACTGTAACCCGTAATTATAGTACTCAAAGTATCCACCCCAATATTTCACGAAACATTAATATTTTCTAACTTCATCACTCTTATCGCTTACCCCGGTTGTCTAACCATGATGGGTTACCCAACTATGATTCTGACTTACTCTGTCTTCTCAAGTCCACGAGGTACAATTGTTTAAAGTTTCTTCAAATTATCCCAAGTGTTTATAATTTATCCAAACTATTACAAAGGGTTTCCAACACTGGGCGGGGTCATTTCAAGGATCATAAATTTTTAATTATATGTTTAGTATAGGTGAAATAGGGGAGAGAGAGAGATTTCTAAGAGAGAATTTAGAGAGATATATTAGTTTTCTTTTGTTGGTTTGCGTAAAAGTTGCAAAGCGAGAAGAAAGAATGGTGGGACCCATTGTCTTTTTATTTCTCCTCGTACGCCAAGGAATAGTGGAGAAAGACAATCTCTTTTTTATTTTCCAAGTGTTTATATAGAGTGAGGAGCAGTTGAGGATGGTCCTATTTGCATGTGGTCTGTAACCGAAATGTTGAGGATGCATGTGGAAATGATGCTTGAAGATGGAAATGTTATATTAAACTGTTTAATAGTAAAAAAATTGTTATGAATGATATACTTTTTTAATTAGTGACCCGAATACACTAGTCAAAATGATCATAAAACACGACATGAATTATCCTAAAATGAATTATCCTAAAATAGGTAGAGAATTATCCAAAAATATGTTTATAAATAGAAAGAGTTTTATATTAAATAAATACATGAACATTTAATATCTATAGATACCTCATGTTGATAAATTTATTTAAAACTCGGAGGGCATGCTCCCCAAACAGTTATTGAGAGGAGACAAAAAGTTAATCCAAAGAAAATGGTGACGGCGGGACCTTCTATCTACACCGAACTCACCTTGATTAAATGTCCAGTGGAGATTGAAGGCGGAAAACAAATACAAGAAAAAGGGTTTTGAATTCTGTTTTTTCGTTTTAGAAAATTCTCTTGTTTTAACTATTACAACTTAAAATTTTATTGTGAAAAACTTTTCTTAGAGTTAAATGTAAAATACACAGGTTCTTTATCAAAACATTTAACTTCATTTTATACCAAAAGAACAACGAGAAGTTAAACAATAAATAACATGTGTCAAACAAAATGATATATATATATATATATATATATATATATATATATATATATAAAACCATAGTAAACCCCTTGTCTTTGTACCGTAATAGAGACCTGGTTTAACGACCAGGTACAACATCACATTTGACACTTAAGGAAGGTACAACCCAACTATGAGGTACATCAACATATGTTACTATAATATGTAGATGAGTTTTGGATGGTACAACCACTCTATTGTCCAGTTCTAATAAACGTGATTGATCTAATTATAGATCATTTTCCAAAATCGTAAAAGTGTCAAAAGTGAGTGAATGTTCATCAAAACTAATATAGTATTATATATATATATATATATATAGGATGTATCAAGTGAGAGGAGTGGTTATTATGAGAGGGTGAGAGGACTAAATAATATCCATTAGATCAAATTGTACGGATCAGATTAAAAGCTCCATATAAAATTAATTGCACATGATTATTTTCCCTTCTTTTGGCTTCTCCCCGTTATCGCTTCTCCTTCCTCCTCCTTTGGATTTCACCTTTCCTCATAAACAGTGTCGCTCCTCTTTGGCTTCTCTTGATTTCTCTTTCTGGATTTCCTTCCACTCTCACAATCATATATGTTTCTTTTCAATTTTGTGAATTGGTGTTTCGATATATGTTTTATGTCCACCGCTTAATATATATGACACCCCCACCTTTCCCAATTCCTTATTTTTTGTATTGGTTTTGTATTGGAATTCTTCAATTTCATCTTTCTAAAAATTGCTTCCTCAAACCTTACATCAATCATCGACTTCCTCTATCATAAAATTAAATCTGATTATCTGAAGTTTATCATAATTTCCCAATTATAAAAATTAAATTTTAATTGATTATTTTCATGAGAGAAGAAGGAGAAATTAATCACATGAAGTATATCTGACGAGTGTTAGTCGTTGTTGTTCCAATTCGTCGAAGTTAGTCGGCGACGTTTCTGTTTGTCGGTGTTCATGTTCACCGCAGAGTTCGTCACCCTTCTTCCACATTTGGAAAAAAAAGTGATTTTGTGCTTGTTTTTGGACCTGAGTTTAGATGTTCTTAAATTTCATATTACTTTTTAAATTGGAATTTTAATGGTAATTTGTGTTTATAAGTTATAATAATGAAAGAGATACTACAAATAAAATAAAAATTGTATTCCAGAGATGAAAGAAGGGGAGAGGGAATTCTGTGAAGAAGTGAGAAGAAAACTAGAAAAAAAGAGAGGATGGAGTAATTGAGAATAATCACGTACGTAAGACACTGTTATAAGATTTTTAATCAGAGCCATTGATTTTGATCTAACAGTTGATAAAAGACCCTCTCATCTCTCATTTTAACTAGTCCTCTCACTTGATATGCCCTCTATATATATATATATATATATATATAGATAGATAGATAGATAGATAGATAGATAGATAGAGAGAGAGAGAGAGAGAGAGAGAGAGAGAGAGAGAGAGGAGGGGGGAGAGAGAATGACACAATATGTTTATAATGGTTCAACATCAACCTAATGACTAGTCCAATAAACCATATACAAAGTGACTTTACCGTTCACACGATTTCCTTTACTGTAGCCCGTAATTATATTAATCAAAGTATCCACCCCAATATTTCACGAAGCATTAATATTTTCTAAGTTCATCACTCCTATCACTTACCCCGATTGTCTAACCATGATGGGTTACCCAACAATGATTCTGAATTAGATTAGTTTACTTTGTCTTCTCAAGTCCACGAGGTGCAATTGTTTAAAGTTTCTTCAAATTATCCCAAATGTTTATAATTTATCCAAACTATTACAAAGGGTTTCCAATACTGGGCGGGGTCATTTCTAGGATCATAAATTTTTAATTATATGTTTAGTATAGGTGAAATAGGGAAGAGAGAGATTTCTAAGGGAGAATTTAGAGAGACATATTAGTTTTCTTTTGTTGGTTTGCGTAAAAGTTGCAAAGAGAGAAAAAAGAATGGTGGGACCCATTGTCTTTTAATTTCTCCTCGTACGCGAAGGAAAAGTGGAGAAAGATAATCTCTTTTTTATTTTCCAAGTTTGCCACATCTTTGATATATTCAATTTACAAAGATGTTCACAATCACCCATGCATGCAAGGGCACAACAAAAATGACCAAAGTAAAAATTGTGTTGCTTTTCGAAGAAGGACCGAAATCTGTTGAGAAGTTATGGTACTAATACCAACCACATAGAGAATATTTATTTTTTTGATGTACAACAAAGTAAATATCTGGACCAACGAATATTTTTTTTATTTTTGTATTTTTTTGGGTGAATTCAAAAAGATGTGGTTTTATTCAAGACAGTGGATTTATCACTTCGATTCATCTTAAATGAGTTGACTAATGATTTAACACATAAAGACCATTTTATAATATAATTATATAGTAATAAATAAATTTAATGAGATGTTTTTTATTGCTAGGGTATTTTAGTACTTTTATAAATAACCAACGCTTACATTTATTTCTCTCATTTTTCTCTATTCCATCACATCTTTCTCTCTTCTATCACTCTCTCTCTCTCATCTCTTTATATCTTCTCAATTTCTTCTCATTATCAAACACACCATAAGAGAAGATAATAAATAGAAATATGAAGGTGAGAAAAACATAAGAAGAGAGGTTGAATTGTATTAGCTTTTTCTGTAAATATTTTATAAGTTAAAAACTGATTAGAGAATGCAAAATACAAACATATAAAGAGGGAAGAGATTAACACATATATTTATCTTGGTTCACCCCAAATATGCGATTACGTCCAATCCCCTCACACTTGAAAGATTTTTCCACTATTATCATTCTATATTACAATTTACTTAGACATACATGTCTAAGATTTTCTGCCTCTCATTGAGAACTTCTATAATCAGAGTTTACAAATAAATTGATTGGTATTTACACTTCAGACTGAAATAGTGGTAAACTAAATTAAGGTAAATTGATTTCTAATCACTTAAGAATTTCTAAGATATAAAGTTTTTAAGAATTTTTCCAAGTGTTTTTGTGCTTTAGATTTAAATAGAGTTTTTGCATAGTTAGAAAACATGTGAATCTCTTAGTTCTTCTAATGCTCAGGGTGCTTTTATAGGATAAATGACTAGAATTATTGTTGAAGACATTGGCCAGTGCATCACAAGCTTTCTTCACGTTTTAAATCTTTGCTTCTAAAGGATAATTTTGGTGTATAACACTTCAGAATTTCTTTGCCTATAAGACTTTGTTCTTTTGTGCAACATGGTCTTCATTTAATTTAGCGGAGAAAAAACGCACTACAAAACATAGAAAATAACGTTCCATGAGAAGAAGAAAAAATTGGTCATATAATCTTCAGTTAATTGACCGTTGATTTCACCCTTGAGAGCTTGCCTTCATATCAGAGCTTGTCTTCATGACTTGATGCATACTGATTTCACTTTTTGGTGACCATCAGAGTCTTGTCATCATAACTTGTTTTGGGCTTTAGGTTTTCTCTTTAGTGTTTAGAGCACGCTCTTTTAGAGTCAGAATTATATTATATGATCATGCACACTTGAACAAACATTAGAATATTCAATTGTTCTTCTATATATTGTTATCATCAAAACCTTAGAAGCATTGTTCTAAAACCCACTTTGGTTCAACAAAATCATATATAAATTCAAGAGTACTTACGACTACTCGATTGATTCACACATGATCTAAATTACTCTCACTTGAGAGGATTTTGAATAAGTTCTTAAATCATGTTCTTGACTTTTTTTTGCTTTTCTCAATCAAGTAGAACCCATCTTTATATCTTTTGAAGTGTGATGTTTTAAACACATGCGCTGGCTTGTTTCTTTTTCAGAATTTTGAAGGCGTTGCTGAGAGAAGACAAGGGCAAAGACAATTTACGTGTCTTGAATAGCTTCTCTTTTATAGTGAAGAGAATGCTACCGTTGAGAAAATAGATATGAGATAACAAGACAAATTTGGATAAAAAAAAGTCGTTGGATATTCGTATGGATTGTGCGACTCTCTACTTTTTTACCGTGGTTTTTTTTTGTTTTTAGTTTTAATGTGATATCTTTAAGATGAATGGCTTTTAGAGATTCACTTCCTTATACTTTAGAGGATCTTTTAGGATGAACACTTCATCATTTTGAGATTTAATCTTCAGTTCAGTCTAGATGATTGCTTGATTTATTTCATTGAGGATCATCCAGAGGATTGCTCAAGCCAAATGCTTGATCTTCACTTTGTTGAGTTTAGGTTGTCCAGAAGATCGTCACGTCCAAACAATTTATCTCATTTCCTTGTTTGCTTATGATCAAAGGTTTGCTTAGGCACATACAATGATTTGACTCCTTCATGACTTTACGTTGACCAGAGAACATGTTGCATAGACTGATCAACTTGTCTTGAGCTTGTAAACCACCTTCTTTATGTTCATACTCGGACGAGTAATGTGCACATGATATTATGGATTCCTTGAATCTTCTATTAAACTTTAGTTTAGCTATCTTGTTTAGATTTGTTGAAAGACTTGAATTCTGCACACTTGAAGCCATAATTAATAGACAAATTATTCCTTTGCAAATAGAACATTGGACAATGATGTTCATTTTCTTTGCTTGCTTTGTTATCATCAAAAGAAGTTGCATATTATGGATATTGCTGATAATTTATGTAAGTCTTCATTCTTCACCATATATCATACATGCATAAACCCTAGATCAGTGTCGTTTTGGTGTGAATTCAAATCATTTATTGACACTATCTAGAAGGCTAACAATAACATCTCATTGAACATGCCTCATGCCTCAATGATTAGTCTTTAACATCGTTAGCTTCGAGTGTCACACTTTTCAATTCAATTCAAGGTTTGTTTGATACTACAAACTCTTATCATATTTCTCTTATTTTTATTTTGCCAATCTACTTAGCGTTTAGTACCTCTATACTTTAATGACATAAAATGTATATAAAAAAAAAACTACTTATGACCCATATTGATACGATAATAGTTAATTCTAAAATTTTATAAATTTTATTTTATTGCATATTTGGTATATTTAATAAATACCAAATAAGTTTATTACATTAATATTTGGTCATACCATCAATTAAATCTAAATCCTTCATCTTTTTGACTCATAATTAAATCATTCATCACTCTATACTACTTCATGGTTTGAGATACATTGTTTTAGTAGTATTAGCATCAACACACATTAACCTCGTGATAAAGATGAGAAACGTGAACTTGACATCTCGTGTTGTGGATTAAGCGAATAATCTCATGTTATTTTTCACATTCAACTCTAAAGACAAAAAAAAATTCCCATGTTATTGATGCAAAATATCTACCAACTTTGTCATTGTTTAATTCTTCCCGAGAAACCTAACTTATAATGAGATCTCTCCTGTCGTGGATCAAGGGAAAATCCCAAACTATTCGTTGCATTCAACAATAAAGACCAACCTATACTTTTTCTTGTCGCCATGCTACTGATGCAAAATATCCACAAACTTTGTCGTTAAATTTTTGCTGAAAAAATTAACTAACCATCCTTAACGGGATCTCCTCTCCCATGTCATGGATCAAGGGAAGGATCCCAGACGATTCTTTGTATTCAACAATAAAGACCAATATATACTTTGTCTTGTCACCCCGTGATTGATGCAAAATATCAACTAAATTTGTTACCGTTTAATTTTTGTCGAGAAACCTAACTAACAACCTGCTCACAAAAAACCCTAACTAACCACCTTTAGCGGGATCTCCTCTCCCATGTCCTGGATCACGAAAGAATCACAAACTATTCTCATTCAACTATATAGACTAACATACAAAGGATCCACCGACTTTATCATTGTCTAGTTTCTATCGAGAAATCTCACCAACCATATTTAATAGAATCTCTCCTCCCAACCACGTTTTTTCATCCACAAAATTCAAATCCAAGACCTTACCTAAAAGATCAGATATCATTCAACTCGGACCAACGTAATGTTGATTATTGCGTAAATATAAAAAATATGTATAGGAAAAAATATATATAGATACAAAATTGCTGATTTTATGAGCTGTAGTTTCATTCATATAGGTTTATTGTTCCTATTCTTCCCCATTCTCTCTTCTTCTTCGTCCCTAATGCTGTGATTCTCTCTCTCTCTCTAGGTACATTCTCTTTCTCTCTCTACCCTTCATCAACCATCTTCCTCATCCCAATCACCCCTTACCCCTTTCACTTCTTCATTCGAAGCTTTTCCATTCATAACCTTGACCCTTTCTAGGGTCTAGGTTCAATTCTCTTCACCCTTTTCAACCAGCTTCGATTTTCACTACCCTTTTGTTCATTGATTTCATTGCAATTCGTTTTAAATGCATCTGATTTGCGGTTTCAACCATATAGCTTGAGCTCAAGGTTTGAGAAATAAAGACAATTTTTTTATTGGTTTTATGTGTTTTTAGTTTGATATAAATTCTGGGTTTTG
Source organism: Medicago sativa (assembly GCF_051527215.1). Taxonomy (NCBI): domain Eukaryota; kingdom Viridiplantae; phylum Streptophyta; class Magnoliopsida; order Fabales; family Fabaceae; genus Medicago; species Medicago sativa. Next base: position 7,164,348 of record NC_140755.1, on the reverse strand, counting down.
TTTATTTTGTTGTATATTGAATTGGGTTGTTTTGTTTTCTTGATTCTTAGTAGTGTTTATTTGTGTTTAATTTGATTGATTTTGATGTATGATTAGGGTTTTTTAGGGTGACAGGGTTGTTTTATATTGAAGGGCTTTGTTAGATTTTGGAATGGTTTTTGGATTCGTGAATTTGAGGTGGTTTTGTTGGTGAATTCAGTGAATTGATTCAGTGGTATTGAGATTGTTTGTTTGTGTTTGAATGTGTAGGTGTTGAATTTGGTGTGACTTTTTTGAAATATGAGCCGTAGAGTGAGGAGGAAAGTGGCAAGAAAAGGCAAAGGAAATGCGGTTTCGAGTTGCCCGGAAATTCAAGACGAGGTAGCGGATTTGGAAGCTGGAGGAGTTGTTGATTGGAGGTGTTTGCCTGATGATACAGTAATTCAGCTATTGTCATGTTTGAGTTATCGCGATCGAGCTAGTTTATCAGCAACTTGTAAGACATGGAGGGTTCTCGGTAACTCTCCGTGTTTGTGGAGTTCTTTGGATCTTCGTTCGCACAAGTTTGATGCCAATGTTGCAGCTTCACTTGCTTCTAGATGTGTGCATCTTCAGAAGCTTAGGTTTCGTGGCGCGGATTCGGCTGATGCATTACTTTATCTTCGAGCTAAGAACTTGCGCGAAATAAGCGGTGATGGTTGCAGGAAGATGACTGATGCAACTCTTGCTGTGGTTGTAGCACGGCATGAGTTACTTGAGAGTCTTGTGCTTGGACCAGATTTTTGTGATAAAGTCACTAGTGATGCTATAAGAGCAATAGCTCATTGCTGTCCAAGTTTGATGAAACTCAGGCTCTCGGGCATCAGGGATGTGAATGCCGATGCTATTAACGCATTGGCTAACTATTGTCCAAAGTTGACCGATATCGGGTTCATCGACTGCCTGAGTGTTGACGAGCTTGCATTGGGAAATGTGCAATCGGTTCGTTTCCTTTCTGTTGCGGGGACACCAAGTATGAAGTGGAGTGTGGTTACGAATCTTAAGCTTCCTAACCTGATTGGATTAGATGTTTCAAGAACTGATATCGGTCCGTCTGCTGTTTCAAGATTGTTATCCTCATCACCAAGTTTGAGGGTTTTGATTGCTTTGAATTGTCCTATCCTTGAAGAAGAGACTAGCTTTTCTGCTAGTAAATATAAGAACAAGTTGTTGATTTCCCTATCAACCGATATTTTTAAAGGACTAGCTTCTTTATTTTCCGACAATACAAATAGAGGAAAGAACGTGTTTTTGGACTGGAGGACTTCAAAGACTTACAATGATAAGGGCCTTGATGAAATCATACCTTGGCTTGAATGGATGCTATCCCATATACTTTTGCGTTCTGCTGAGAGCCCTCAACAAGGAGGTCTTGATAATTTCTGGGTTGAACAAGGTGCCTCTCTCTTGCTTAGTCTTATGCAGAGTTCTCAAGAGGATGTTCAGGAGAGGGCGGCCACAGGTCTTGCAACTTTTGTTGTAATTGATGATGAAAATGCTAGCATCGATTGTGGAAGGGCTGAAGCAGTTATGCGAGATGGTGGCATACGCCTCCTTCTTGGACTTGCAAAATCTTACAGGGAAGGGCTCCAGTCTGAGGCAGCTAAGGTATTCTCTCTTTCCATTTGTATCTGTCTGGTCCATCTGAACATTTTTAATAACTTTTACTTGTATATGTTGTTGGAAAAACTGATACTTATTTGTTAGTATTCTCGATCTATGAAGCATAGACATTTGACACGACACTGACATGGTGACACCGATAATTATTTTAAAAAATGGAATGATTGAATGTAAACTTGTGTCGGTGTCGTGTGAGATACTGGACACACCTCCAATTTGAAGTGTCGGTGCTACATAGCTCTCCATAGCCAATGCCTTTTGCATGCATACCCATTGTGCAGTTTATGTGCACTGTGATGTCTTTTAATGTTTTGCTTACAAATCTGACCAACGAAAAACCTTGACTGACGAATATCTGTGTATGTGTTCTCTGAACCTTCTCAATTTACAGGCTATTGCAAATTTGTCCGTGAATGCCAATGTAGCCAAGGCGGTTGCAGAAGAGGGCGGGATTGAGATCCTTGCTAGTTTGGCTAGGTCAATGAACAAACTGGTGGCTGAAGAGGCTGCTGGAGGATTATGGAATCTCTCTGTTGGAGAAGAGCACAAGGTTAGATTTTGTATCTGATTTTATTTTTTCTTTGAAATTTAATGCGTACGGTTTGAAGTAAAAGCTGAAGCGGCTTCCATCATAGGGTGCCATTGCGGAAGCTGGTGGAGTACAAGCTTTAGTGGATCTTATATTCAAGTGGTCCTCTACTGGAGATGGAGTATTGGTAAGTTTCTTCATTTTATGATTGTGATCGTGTTTAGTGCCTTTCTTGCTTCATATGTTCAACAATAGAAGTTGTTTTACAATGATTTTGTTTTTTCAGGAACGTGCAGCCGGTGCATTGGCTAATTTGGCTGCTGATGACAAGTGCAGTACAGAGGTTGCATTAGCAGGAGGTGTACATGCTCTAGTGATGCTCGCTCGTCACTGCAAATTCGAGGGAGTGCAAGAGCAGGTAGTAATACTCTCTATAATTTGGGTATCATCTATTTTTGTTACTAAAATCTTTGAAGCTACTTTATTAGGTTGATAATGTCTGCCAATTGAAGATTGGAACTCGTATCAGTTGTTTTTCTTCGTTAATGATAAGTAATTGTTATTTCCTTTTTGCATGGGAGTCTTTTTGTGGGACAGATATTGTAGAAATGGTTGAATTGATTTTTAGCTTCTATTCCTTAACTTGGAAGTTGTAAAGGCTTAGAAATGCCCAAGTCCCTTTATTATTCTTATTCGATTTTTGGATTCATTCTATAACACGGCTATCCAATTCCGGTGGAGTTATTTTCTATCTTGTGTTTTCCTATCATTGAACTTCGCACATTTTACATTTGTGAAGGTATTAGTTTTTTTTTTTTTTTGTGTGCGCGCGCGCGTGCGTGTGTTTGTTTGTATTGAGAGAAAAGGGATTGTTTTCAACATTTCATTTAAATTTTGATGGAAATGTGGTCAACATTGTGTCCATTCTGGTCATTGATCATCTCCGCATTTAGGAAATAAAATGCATGCCTTATTTGTGTGATCTACCTTAGCTAAGAGGTGCTTCTATTGTTCCTTCCCTATGCATTATGATTTCTTGGTGACATTACTCATTGTGTGTATAATTGTAATTATTGTCCTGTCCATTGTGGTAATTTAACTCCCAATTGGTGTGGGTTAAATAATATTATTCCTCTTAAACACTAGGCTGCTCGTGCATTGGCAAATTTAGCTGCTCATGGCGATAGCAACAGTAACAATGCTGCTGTTGGACAAGAAGCAGGTGCTCTCGAGGCTCTTGTTCAACTTACGCGTTCTGCCCATGAGGGTGTCAGGTAATCTTCTATTTGTTTTTTACATTTGTGTCGGTTTACTGGCCTATTACTTTCTTATGCCTTTATTGAAAATATAGGAATTAGATGGATACGAGAAAAGGGAGATAGAGGAAACATGTAGAAAATGTATTTTGCCAATGATGCTCTTAATAATTTGAAACATAAAAACAAGGATCATAATATTTGTTCTTTGATGGCTTTCTTATTTTTTTAATTATGTTTAATATTCTGCCAAGGACTACTGTTGTTTCACAAGTGTTGTCACTTGTTAGATAGTGGCTATGGCATTGTAGCATAGTGGAATTTGAACAAACTGCTATTTTCCGTGATTTACAATTGACAACACTGGTTCAAGTAAGTAACAAATAAATGAAAAGACTAAGGGACATCGTGCACAATTGAAGTTTGTCACTAAGTCCATTGATGTTAGAAATGTTGTGAAAGTATTAAACCATTCATGTGGTTTCACCTAACAATACAATTGATTATGACAATTGCTTAGAGTTGAATCCTTGTCACTCTCATTCTTATAAATAAAAAAGATTGACGCACAACCTTTGAATTAACCCCACTTCAATCCTAAAGCGTTCTTACATGAGGGGTGTGTTGTGAAATGTTAATAGGAGTATAACATCATTCATAGCTTATGCTTTTGAAATAGTTGGTTCTTGACAATTTTCCTTCTAGTGCTTCTCTTTGTCATGTACTCTTGTACCTGCAAAAATATTACATTCGTTCCTGTGTTGATTTCACATTCTGTCATATTTCTATAGGCAAGAAGCTGCTGGTGCACTTTGGAATTTGTCATTTGACGATAGAAATCGAGAGGCCATTGCAGCAGCTGGTGGAGTTCAAGCTTTGGTATGTTTTGTGCCTTGCTTAGCTAACTTCTTTTTCTTTCTAAAGTATATAAACTAATAAGTATTCCCTCTAGTATATGAAAACCGTCTCCTTAGTCCCTGCTATTAATATGTTAGAGACTAACATGATGAATTTTCATATAGTTTAGGGATTTCTTATTATTTTTATATATTTTAGAGACTAAATTGGAGAGAGTGTGATGCTTTAAGGACTAAATTGAAAGTTAATTCAAATTATTTATCCTTTTCCAAAATAAAATCAATCTTTTTATGGATCTCATGTAATTTGTTTACAATAGCATTAACATTGTAGAGACTAAAATGTTCATATATTTATGCTTTTACATGGTGGTTTATGTAGGTTACTCTTGCTCAATCCTGTTCTAATGCTTCCGCTGGACTTCAAGAGAGGGCTGCTGGTGCTCTATGGGGATTGTCAGTTTCTGAAGCCAACAGGTACCTTACAGTTCCATTTATTTCATTCTGACAATATTGTTCTTGTGAATCTTTGTCGTTGAGACATTCTCTTAGAACTCTTTTATGTATGATGGACTGTTGGAGTAGCCAACCAGTCAATGGGAAAATATGATTAGGATCTTTGTAATGATCCTATATTTATTGGGAATTTGGCCCCCACATTGCTGGAAGAAGCCCTCCCATATATCGGAAAATAATTTCCGATGGCACAAACGTATCGGAACCTCTCGGATTCTATGTTCCGCCGTCTGCTGCCCCTTGTTCCAGTGACAATTTTTACAACTGATCTCACCACCAGAACTGGCATCTCCCAATCGAGCCATTCCCATAATTACGCCGCCATCAAACCTTTAATGCACTTTCAAGTGCGACTTGAAGCTCTGGCTCGCAAAAAACTTTCCGAGCGTATGCCGGTGTGTTTGAAGCCCTTTCCGCTGCTTCCAATGTGTTTGCGAATCAGAAAGGGTTATTGTTGTCATTCCCCCAATCTGCGAAGCTATACGGTCTTGTCTGATGTGGAATTCCTCCTGTCACTGTCGAGTACACTGAGTAATGCCCCAGGTTCGAGCGAATCCTTCTCTTTGCTCCTTCCAACTTACAAGTCCATCATTGTCGGAAACTTCCACCCTTAGTAACTGTGCCTCCACCTACAACACTTGTGGATTCTCCCTTCCAACTCTACTGCCTTCTCCGGCCCTAACACCTACACTAGATCTTCCTATTGCACTCGGAAAAGGTATAAGGTCTACTCGTAATCCTTCTCTTCATTATGTCAATTTGAGCTATCATCGTCTGTCACCTACGCATTTTGCTTGTCTTTCTGCCCTCTCTTCTGTGTCTATTCCTAAATTGCAGGTGAAGCTCTTTTTGATCTTGGGTGGGGACAGGCTATGGTTGAAGAAATGTGTGCTTTACAACAGTGGGACTTGGGATTTTAGTTGGTTTTTACAATTAAAGATGGTCCTGACAAGGCTAGTTGCTAAATGTTATACACATGTATCTGGCTTGGATTATGGAGATACCTTTTTTGAAGTATCAAAAATGACATCTGTTCGCTTGTTCTTGTCCATGGCTGCTATTCGCCATTAGCTTCTTCATCAACTTGATATTAAGAATGCTTTCCTCCATTGGGATCTAATTGACGAAGTTTATATGGAGAAACATCTTAGATTTGTTGCTATAGGGGAGTCTACTAGGCTATTTTTCTGCTTACGCATGTCTCTATATGACCTTAAACAATCTCCTCGAGCATGAATTAGAAGATTTAGCAATGTTTAAACAATCTCCTCGAGCATGATTTAGAAGATTTAGCAATGTTGTTTAGTAGTTTGGTGTGATTAAAAGTGAGTTGGATCACTCAGTTTCCTATTGCCATTCAACCATAGTTGGCATTTACTTTGTTCTGTATGTTGTCGATGTTGTCATTATAGGCAGTGATCCATCATGGCATTGCTCAGATTAATCAACATATCTGTCACCATTTTCAGACAAAAGATCTTGGCAGACTATAGTATTTGTTGGGGGATAGAGGTGGCAAAATCCAAGGACGGTCTTACAATATCACAGAAATTATGTTGTTGACATTCTAGAGGAAACAAGTTTGATGAATGCTAAACTTGCCGACACTGCTATGTATCCCAATGTCAAGCTTCTACCAAATCAAGGGGAGCCACTCTCAGATCCAGAAAGATATAGAAGATTAGTAGGCAAGCTAAATCACCTCACTATCATTCGCCCATATATCTCCTTCACTGTTAGTGTGGTAAGTCAATTTCTTAACTAGCCTAATAAAGAACATTGGGTTGTCATTATTCACATTTTGAAGTGCATGAAGGAAGCTCAAAGCAAAGGTTTCATTTATGAGAACCATGGTCATACTTGAGTTGTGGGATAGGGATACTCATGTTGATTGGAAAAGCTCTCCTGCAGACAGGATCCAGTTTTGGATATTGTATACTCATTGGGGGGCAACCTCATCTCTTGGAAAAGTAGGAAGCAGAATGTTGTTGCTAGATCGTGTGCCCAGCAGAATAGCAGCTCACATGACTCGAGCAGTTACTTCGGGAACTTAGATTTGGAGAGGTTGCACGGGCGACTCTCATTTGTGATGATCAAATTGCTTTGCATATTGCCACAGATTCAGTATTCCATGAGAGAACTAAGCATTTTGAGATAGATTGTCATTTCATCAATGTGTAGAAATCACTAATTTTATTGGCTCAAATGATCAATTGACACATGTTTTCCCAAGTCCTTGAGGAGTTCTCGATAAACTATAGCTTGGTGCATATGATTTATCTGCTCCAGCATGATGGTGTGTTGGAAAAATGATTAGGATCTTTGATATTGTTCTAGTTATGCTATATTATTTGCATTTATTGCATTAAGCCTACACAAAACAGACTTCATTGTGTAGTTCAAACACTTGGGTTCACCATATGCCTTAACATATCTGTAAACCAGTACCTAAAATCTATCAGAATAATTTTTTCACTTGAATAAAAAAACACCGCATGAAGGATTTTGGTTAGTTGCAAGCATGAAGTCTTTCAGTGATTCAATCAAGTTTGGATGTGCTAGAGTCACATTGGAAAGGACAGTTGTTGACAACTTAAATGTAGCAGTGGAAACTATGACTTTATGCAGTTGCTTTTATGGGAAGGGATGGTGATTGTTTTGTTTGGTTTGTTGATAATGTTGGGCTATTGTGAAATTTAAAATGGTTCGTTTTCTATTATAAATACTAGAAAGTTTTAGCATTTCCAGAATCAATTTATGTGATTTTCATTTGTAGTTTTGCATTCTTATTGTTTTGAAATGGAAACGTAATTAAACTAGCAACCAATGAGGAAGAAAATACAAAGGCTAACCTATTAGGAAATAGACAATTTCTGGATGGAGTTCGACGGAGAGCTAACTCTCGACTATAGGTTATAGGTAATAGTCGAGACTCGTCTTATTCTACTTAATTGCAGTTCTACTAGTGCTTTAGTTCGATCACATTTCCACAACCTAGTCTCTGTCAATGCTGAATGCTGCCCAAGTTTGATTAGATCAATTTATGATTGAACTTCGATTTTTGGGATATTATGTAAATAACTCAAGTACAACCAAGTAAGAAGCTTTGCATGTCACCCCCAATCTAGTGTTTCAGTGGTGGAAAGACCAAACATATAGACTATCATTTCATTGAGAAAAATATCCTATCAGGTAGAGGTTCCTATCAATTATCAACTAGCAGATGTCTTCACTAAATTGTGAGACGTTCCTTCTTGTGCAATAAGTATAATTCATGTGATCTATATGCTCCAAACTTGAAGGCAAGTGTTGTATGTGTAATTAGTCTTTTTTTCCAATATAGTGTTTAGGTTCATTGAGTGTAATCATTTAGATTAATATATATTCTTTGGTATTCTTTGGTCTCTATTGTGAATTTACTCATGGTTTTCTTTTTCTCCTCTTGACAGCATCATAAATAGTTTCCAATCCAACTAAATGATTTTGCCAAAAACATAGAAAAAAGAAGTAGATGGCCTTTTCTGGTCTTTACTTCTCAGTTTCTCTAATAAGCTAAATGATCTAGTTCATCGCACTTTTTGTATGTTATTTTTTTTCCCGCTTTCTTGTTTTCTAATACATCCTTACTTTAATGGAAGATTTATACATTTTGGTTTTATTTGACTAATATATAGATTTGAGTCTGAACACCCAAGTGATAATTGACAATTTAATTTTTTTCATTTGAACATATATGTTAACATTCATTTATGTTGGTCTTTGTTTGCTCAGCATTGCCATTGGACGAGAAGGAGGCGTTGCACCTCTGATTGCATTGGCACGATCCGAAGCGGAGGTAATTTATTTTCTTGATGTCCAATGTCTATATGTTTATTTGATCAATGTCAGACAGCACATGACAATGCTGAAAAATTATCCCATTTCTGTGCATTGATTAGTTCATCGCCAGTCTTGTTAGCAGTTTTTAATGTTGCTTTAGACTATAGTAGAGTAGTAGCTGTATGCCCTTTTGTATTGGTGTGTTCTTCAAGCCTTTTTCTCTTTTGGTTTTGTGTATTAATAATAGTTGTTTATAATAAGTGGTTAAATAGACATAACTTAAAATTTCTGCTAGCCACTAGGCTGTTGATAGTATCTTCCTCTTGCTTTTGATAAAAACTTACTTGAGTTATTGCAATTTCAGAAATTGTCACCATATATACTAAACCCTTTCTAACTGTAATCTGATAAAAGAAAAAAAAAGCATTGTAAGTAGTGGCTATAGGTTGTGGAATTTGAACAAATCATTATTGTTCTGCGATGCACTATTAAGTGGATAATGTTGTCGAATGGTGGCTATAGAGGCACTATATCACTCTTATGTCGTGCAATTTGAACAAACCGCTATTTCCTTGATCCGTGAGTGATAACATGATCAAAAGAATATCACACTTGATGACATTGGTGGTATACATACAAGTATAACCATTATGCTAAAGCATGTCTTGGGGGCTGGTGTTGTTGTACTTTTTAATATATTTTAGCCTCCAATGGATAATTCTGTGTATCCTTGTGTGCAATTTCTGGCATTCCAGTCACCTGTATTTATTGTCTAACAAGCATTTTACATTGTTTTATGTCTGTACATCGTTTTCCCATCTTAATTTTTTTAGACATGTCAAATGCTGATTAAACTCAAACCACTTTCCGCTTCCAGGATGTTCATGAAACGGCTGCAGGAGCGTTATGGAATCTTGCTTTCAATCCTGGTAATGCTTTACGAATAGTGGAGGAAGGTGGAGTAGCTGCACTTGTTGAGCTCTGCTCTTCATCAGTGTCAAAAATGGCACGATTTATGGCAGCACTGGCTTTGGCCTACATGTTTGATGGGAGGTAATAATTTGATAAAAAACCTGCTTGTAACAAAGTTAGGGTGCGTTTACTTTTGGTGTTTCCTATGTTCATGGTAATTGATAAAATTAACATTAGAGAAGTCTTACGGAAGTCTTATTTATTTTTATTTTTATTTATTTATTTTTTTTTTTAAGAGGAAGTCTTATGGAAGTTTCTGAGAATGCATGTTAATAATAGATCAAATATTTAAAAAAATTCTGAAAAGTTTCATAACAGTGTCACCAGAAATGCATTCTTTCTAGTTAGCTTCCATTTTCTCTTCATCACATTTAGAAATGGAATCCATAACCAAATGTTTATTCCAGCACCCACATACAAAGTAAATATTGAAAATGTTGTTAGAAAGTTAACAGTTCCGAAACTTAGATTATATATTTCCACATTTATTATAATTTATTTCCTTAATCAGCATTAGGAATCAACTATTAGTATAAATAAGGATTAGTAACTTGATCAGTAAAATGAATATTGGAAGCAATTGAAAATTGTGAAATGCAGTGTTTAACCGATTAAACTGAGTATCACAACATGTTTTGCAGAATGGATGAATTTGCTTTAGTCGGCACCATGTCAGAGAGTGTTTCTAAAAGTGTGGGCTTAGATGGAGCCAGAAGAATGGCTCTGAAACACATTGAAGCATTCGTCCGTATGTTTTCTAATCAACAAGCATTTGCAGCTGCCGCTTCATCGTCAGCTCCTGCAGCACTAGCACAGGTTACTGAAAGTGCTCGCATTCTAGAAGCCGGACATCTGAGATGCAGGTTTGTCTTTCCTTCTAATGCCACTCAAAGTAGCTCTTATTATGTTGTACCTTTCTAACTATGTAGCTTTGTTACTGACACGTGTGACAATATTACATTCAATTACTTTTAATTCTCAAATTACTACCAGTGTCGTGTTAATGTTGTGTCCAGTGTCTGTGTCACTGCTTCATAGCTAACTCATGTTTAGTCATATTTTCTCATGATAGAAAGCCATTTACACCAGCTGAAATTTTTGCTATTCTTGGTTTCGCCGTAAAGAATAATCTGTTTTACATTTTCAATGCAATAGAATGTACAAATTTAAGTTTCTCTAGTCATCTTTGTGTACTGAATTAGTCACGTCATTAACAATTTTGAGCAATCATCTTATTCCGAATCCGCACTTAATGAAAACTTAGACCAAGAAGTAAATACTTAGTAAGAAATGATATTAAGCTATTCTTTAGTTTAACTTTTTTCTTTATCAGAATGCATCATTCATTCTTTCAGTGGAAATGTTAGACTGATCACTCTCATACATATCTAAATTCATGGGAATTCTTGTGCTCTTATAGTTCTTACTTTCATTGCTCTCACATTTTCCCTATCAACCTCGCATCATTTTTTTATTTCGAAGATAATTTACCTGATTTTATTTTCATTGTTCTTCAGTGGTGCTGAAGTTGGAAGATTTGTTACTATGCTAAGAAATCCATCGTCTATACTCAAAGCTTGTGCAGCATTTGCTCTACTCCAGGTAACTATAGCAACCTGCTTGGTTTTCATCTATACTAGGGCTTTAAATAAAGGTCTGCGATCACAATGTGGGTCACTGCGTGATGCTTTTAATATTTGCCGAAACCACAATGCGATCACATTTGAGGCTGTATCTGCACATTTGACCTCAATACTCCACAACATCAAAAATCACAATGTGACCGCACTCGTTATTTAAAACCCTTATATATATATATATATATATATATATATATATATATATATATATATATATATATCGAGTTTGAATTCTGACTTCATATGATTTTTCTTGCTATCACAGTTTACAATTCCCGGTGGACGACACGCTGTGCACCATGCCAGCCTCATGCAGAAAGCAGGTGCAGCAAGAGTTCTGCGTAGTGCAGCCGCCGCAGCAACTGCGCCTCTCGAAGCAAAAATCTTTGCCAGGATTGTTCTTCGTAATCTCGAGTATCATCATATAGAGCATACTGTGTAGATCAAATGCATCTGTTGTTTAAACCGTCCATTTTCTAAAACCATATTAAACATTGTGAATCTGTGATATTTTTCACATGGACACAAATCACCGACTTGCCATAAGAACACTGCTCACTGATCTTTGCTGAAAGTGAAGCGAGTTATAAATTGACAAGTTTGGTTCTCTTTATCTATGAACTTTTTTTTTTTGTAGAACTTCTTAGTGAAGTGTTCTTATATGTTGAGATGTATTTCTAGCTCTTCTTGTAACAATATTTGAATGTCAAGGCTAAACTAGACTAGGCAAATTGGTATAAATTTTATGGCCTTGATGATTAATTTTTAAGTGTATTATTTATGTACTATTATGAGTTTAGAGTTATTTGAAGAGATTTACTAAAGGTGTTTTGGTTTACTTTAATTATGAATTACCCTATTTATTTGCAATAGAATCTCAGTGGATTATGCATTTATAATATTGCTTTGATTTGGCTCTTCAATTCTAAGAGTTTTAGTCTACATTTGACGGTGAGTTTAGCACAATCACGGTGTGTCACTGCGATTTTGGCAAAAGTTACACTTTAGAGTTTTAATTGAATCACAATGTTTTGGTGATTTCGTCAAACTTACAATGTCGTGATTTTGTCAAATCACCGGCTTTCCAAACAGGCAGCCTTACTAATTAGATAAAAAAGGAAGCAAGAAAATATTTTATGTTTCAATATTCTTTGGTATCTATTTGAGTACTGTGGGGGGCTGGGGAACAAGAAAATTTTAAGGTAAAATCTGGTTTTATACACTTCATTTTGCACAATTTTTTTGGTATACAATCGAGGTAGAGAACAATATGTGCGCCTGTTTGTTACGGATTAAAAAATAAAGTGATTTTGACACTAAATAATTTATAGATTTATTTTTCAGAGATTTTATAAAAAAAGAAAATCAGAATCTATTTTGCGTTTGTTTACTGTGACATGAAATCAATTGTTAATTGACGTCATGTTAAAATCAAATCACTTTTCTTTCACTTGGATCAAACCATACACAATCTCATACAAACTTTAAATTTGGAGCTATATAATCTAACAATAAAATTTTGTACGTATTGCATAACATGTATATAATTTGTGTTTTTTCTTATTTCAAGAGAGTGCACAATATGTTTGTCAAATTAAATTTGATTCAAATCTTTTAAGTAAAGTATTGAGTTCAAGTTTCGTGGATGAAAAAATGTGGCTGAAAAATGAGTCTTTCTACAAGATGGACAACCACGTTCATTGGTACATATTAGTCATCGGCAAAATCTGTAGCATGTTTTACAAAAATAGTCAAATCACGGTATCTTGATAATATTCAATATTTCATCAACCGAACAATCCATAATGACAATTCATTTCTCACTTACTTATGGTGTGCGTTTGATCTGTAAAACAGAAAGTACTAGACAAAATAACACAAGATAGATCAGCACAACACAAGGCAGAACAACACAAGACAAATTTTGTTTGGTGAGGAACAAGAATTTCAATTTTTTTCTTGTCCATTGTCTCCAGTTTATCTTGTCCTTTAAACAGTTTTACAGATCAAACACTGTATAATTGGAGTTGTTATGTATTGTGCTTCATTTCCCTAAAAAAAAAAAAAAAGTATTGTGCTTCATTTGTTAGCAAATCAAATGCACCCATGGAGTTAAAGTATGTTATAACTTTTCTTTATCTAACATATTCTTTCGTTGTAATTAGATCGATGGACATGGATTTCTTGTCATCACAACCGGTAAATGATCTCAATCGTTGTTCAAGATTAGAGGTTAAAATTTTAAGAGAAATGTTAACTTGTGTCTAAGTTAAGAAATCAAATATAGAAATATAATATTAAAAATTATACGATGTCTTAAAATTTTAAACATTTTTTTTTCAATGCCGAACATATCTTTTAATTCCTTATTCAACTTCCTAATTTGTGCCTTAGCAATAGCATGACCCAAATTTTAATTCTAAAATCATATGATTTGAGTCATTTGATTTCTATGGAACAACTTAGATGGATCGACTACATTGACCTAAGGAAATTTCGAGGTAAAGAAAATCCATTGTCTCTAACCTTGGAGTTATTTCACAGCAATTGAAGAAAGAAAAAAAAAAAAAAAATCATACCATGTAAAATATTACGATTTCGAAATTTTCTAAGGTTACATATATATGACCAAGTATATATAGTAAATACTAGAGAAAATCAAAGCTTTTGTTCCCTTTGTGACAAGACAAGTGATTTTTGGTGGAGGCAGGAGCTTATAACCAAGTCTTTATGCAATGGCAATCAAGAGTGAAATCAACCAATGAATCTTCTTAGCTCTGCTTGCTTTATTGTAGGTGATGACTTCTCATATTGTTGTCTTCATCAATTACTGAATAATAAAAAACCATAAGCAATAGATTTGCAAATTAAATATAATAATCAACAAAAAACTATTTTCCTTCAAAAAAAAAAAACTATTTGAAATATAAGTCATCCCAAATCGTGTTAGTGATAATCATGGCATTGTTTATAACTGTTTTATTATATTTCATGGTAATTTTATTTAGACTCCTACTATATAAATTGTATTTCATAAATATTTTAAAAAATATTGAAATATCTACAAGTTTATCTAACTCACCAATAAAATTTTAGTGGGTTGGATCTCAAAGACTAACCATAGTCGATGAAAGCCTTAAGATTTAGATTATGATAACATGTTCTTACATATTATTCACTAACAAGATCCTTACGCATCGGTAGCAGAATTCAAACTCTGATCCTTATGAGATATGAGTTGAATCTTTACCAATTGGAGCACCAATTTGATACATTACCCTAAGAACAACTAACATTGGTAAACAATAGTTGTAATATTTCTAACACTGTTTAGAAATATATGACAACTGAAACTTTAAGTTTCATCATCATTTAGACTATAGTTTCCACCTAAGTTTTCTGATCAAAACAAGAAACAAGGTTTCATTTATGGCTAATTATAAAATAATTTGAAAGAGCTAGGAATTAAATACTAACCTTAGGCCATTATGTTTTAATATTTGTAACATACTTGAGTAGCATGTCAACAACTTCTGTTGAGACCTTTGAACCTGATTGCTTTAAGTCTCCAATCTTAGCATCTGTCTCTTGATCAAGCCTTTTTACATTTAATCCAGAGCTCCCAGTTGTCTAAGGAAATTCAATCAATACCAAAGAAATAAATTTCCTTAATCAAATAAATATTGGTCACTCTTATTTAAATTTTGAACTATGAGGCCTTACATATCATTTTATAGACACATACATATATGTTATATGGAATGTGTGTATATATATATATAAATATTTATTGTTATGCGATGGTAAATTTTTTTTCCATTTGCATTCAATAAAATCTCACAATATATACATATTTATGAAAATATTTTAGGATCTATAACAACAAAATGTATGTACAAAGATATTTACTAAGCATGCAAATAAAATCCATATATAAATGTGTGTGCATATATACCTCTGTAAGTGACTTTTGATATTCTTCTTCCATGTGAGATCTGTATTGAGCTGCCTCCCTTTCAGCTTCATCTTTTGCTTGCTTCAACCTTTGAGTCCTCACTAATAATTTTTCATTCATTTCATCATATTAGTAAAAATTACGACTAATTTTTTTTGGTTAAATGTAATTCATTCTTACAAAATTAACTTATAAGGTGAAGAATGCATCCCAATTATGAACACTTCCTAAACCATATATTTTAAACAAAGTCAGATTACGAACAGGCTCTCTCATGCTCGAGATTAGACATTTTAAAAGTTACCTGAGCGACAAAGAGTATCTGAGTGGGGTACAATAAATCATAAAAACACACTTTACATCGTTTTGGAATATGGATTGGACCTATCTCAACCTCACGAAACTAACTAGTAAAGTGATAAATGTTTCACCTATAAACGTTTTCCAGACTGCATCTCATTTAATGTGTGACTCAACAGTGATTGAAGACGTATTTGGTGTCATACATGTGTCGGTATTTGTGATCACATTCAATTAATTGATTTTCTCAAATTAATACCAATGTTAGTGTGTTAGTGTCATATTTAATGATCGTGTTTGTGTTAGTGCTTCATAGTTTGTACGACAAAGATACATGAATAAAAAACATTGGATCTTACAATTTCTTGCATTTGAAACAATGTGTTGGGCTTCTTGTTCAGCAGTTAGAAGCATTTGAATGCCACCTTGACCTTTAAAGGGATCCATGGTAACTATAGATCAACAAAATCAACATTCATAGATATCAGAAAATATGTATAGTTTGAAAGAAACATATATATAACTTTTGTTAGCATTCAACATTTATAAAATGAGAAAATCAAAATAGTTTGAAGAAACATAACATCAATTTCTTACCAAAAGAAATGAAACTTTTCCAAAGTAAGGTGTTGGAGGAATATTGAAGAACTTTGATATCATTTGGTGGAGAAATTGTTCTCAAATATGAATTGTCCGAAAGTAATGCAAATATAGTTTTGTTACATACCAAGTCAAACTGCGCACTTTGTGTGATGGGATTGGAAAATGATTTATTAAGACATAAAATATGATTGGAAAAAAAGGAAAAAAAAAGTTAGAATTTTAAAAGAATTATCTTTAAGGTGTACAACCGATAATATCGACATTGTTAGGCTGAATATCTTTCGTGATGTCCGAAGTTCGAACCCAAAATCTTCCATTTTGTGTACGTGTGTGAGTTTATAATGTTTATCATTTCCTATCCCATTCTGTGTGCGTGAGTTTATAATGTCTATCACTTCCTCTACGAACAAATTTTTTTAAACAGAATTGTTAATTTTCAAAAGGTAAATTATATTGTTTTTTTTTTTTTACCAAAGGAAAATTATATTGTTATGAAGGAAGCTACCGTAAAAAAAATAAAAAATATGAAGTAAATTTTGATGGGTTATTTTTACAAACATCCAAAATCGTCCCTCTGATTTTAAGTGTCATACGAAGTATGAACTTGGTGCTTCATTTTATTTACAGGAAATGCTAACGAGTGTTTTCGGGAAATTCTTGAATGACTTTAAATGGTGAGTTTTTATGAAAATTTGTATAATCAATACATTGAAAATTGAAATATTTAATTTTTTTAAGACATAATTTCTTATTTTAAAATTCTTAAAGAATGTGTTATAAGTCACATATACGCATGGGTGCTACCATACACAAGTTTTGTTATATATATATAGGTGCCCCTTAAGTTTGGGGCCTGATCGGTCCCCCATATTTCCCTTCATCATTCTCTTTATTCTTACCATCATCTTTCTTTGGTTGAACCATCTCCACATTTCGTATCACCTTTTCCGCCATATATGGTACAATTTCCTTCCCATCTATCAACTAGTCTAAAAAACGATCATGTTTTGAACCAACCGGAAAAAATAGAAAATTAACATAGTTATTGAGATAAAGCTATTCTAGTGAAAATTCAAACAAAATAAAAATGAAGAGGAACTCAATCAACACGAAAAAAAAAGATAAAAATGAGGATGAGTTTTGTTTTTGTGTCGTTGTTGCACATTATATTGAAGAAGGTACTGAAATTTCTAACTTGTTAAGGGGATTTTTCTTCGGTTTTTTCCTCATCGATTTTTTTGTTGTTGTCGGGTTTCTTTTTCTCCTCGTTGTATTTATTCTTCTTCGACGGTTTATTGGTGGTGGCGTCTATTTTAGGAGAGACCATAATATACATGTAACATAACATGTGTGTCGGGAGCTTGCTTTCATAATATTTTACGTTTTCATTCATTTGAAAAGTTTGAAAAATGGTTTCTACATTAATAATAGTTTTGCTAAGTAAAAAAAAAAACTAGTATAAATTTTTTGAAGTGTGATCATTTAGCAAAACAATATTGCTTAAGTAAAAGTTACATGTATTTCATTCCATGCCTAGAATCAGTCCAATAAACAGTCAAATTCTTTATATAATTTCAAGCATAGAAATAAGAAAGTATTTCTGGGAATGGAAAAAATATGCCATGAATTAATCCACCACCCTGTCCTTCTGTGCCACATTCCTCAAATTCTAAAATACTCACAATGAGGAACATGCATTGGAATTTTCATCTCTAAGTATTTTTGGAAGAGTATGATTTTGGATGCAAGTAGAATGGAGGAACTCAATCAGAACGAAAAAATATGAAAAACCAAGTCAATTATGAATCAATTAGGATGATAAAAACTTATTAATTTTAAGGAAACAAGCTCAAATCCAAAACTCTACCTTATAATCACACCCTTGTTGATGATTATAATTATATTGTTGTTGTTTGGAACCCTAGCTGAACCTCCATCCTCAATGTCGTCGGTGGAATTTTTAAGTGTCATGCACGATGTATGAGGTTGACGTCTAATTTTTTTTATAAGTCAAACCCTTGTTGGTTCACATGATTATAATCATACCCTTGTCGATGATTATAAATTATACCATTGTCGTTTGGAACCCTGCATTCATACTAAATAACAGTCTTTTGAAAAAAAAATATTTGAAGTATGAGCGAATTTAGTTTGGTGAGGATCAAAATCTAAAGAAAACCCATTGTTTCATTATTCTTTCAATGTGAAAAACAAACTAATTTAATCTCAAAACTTATCTACACATTTTACCAATGATTTTGTCAAAGTGGACCGAACCTTTTATAAATGTTTTCATTTCCTTAATTTTCAATTTTGCAATGCTTCCATCTTACCAACGATTAATATCAATGTGGATCCAATCACACCGTCCAAAATTGCATTGCTTCCATCTTACCAACGATTAATATCAAAGTGGATCCGATCACACCGTCCACTTGCAGAACCCTATTTAAAGCTAAACAAAGCTTTCTATAGAATGATCACCAAAATTGGCACCAAGGCAATCGAACCTGAGACCTTGAGAGGAACACACTCCAAGGTCCCAAACCAACATTACTTGATCATCCCAAGTGGGTTATGAAATGTGATTTGATTAGATTTACGGATCAAATACACGTTTAGAACGTTAAAAATTAATCAATAACCATGAACTCAATAATCTAAAATTTAGAAAACCGGCAAAATATGATAGGATATGTTAAAATTTATATTTTACATATTTAAACAATTTAATCTTTATTATGTCACGTGAAAATGCAAGAACCTAAAATAAATGAGGAAAATATTTCACATGTATAAGTAGTGATTATTTCATGTGAATTCTAAATTAATATATAATGATGAATTATCAACAATAGTTATCAATGTCAATGCAAGAAATATACATTCAAGTCCCAATGAGTTTTGAAGGTTGGAATCAATATTCTTTCACTTGGTTCTTCAAATATGGTACTATATGATTATGACCCTTCAAATATGGCACTATATAAGTTTTCATGTCACTGTGAGAGATATCCAGGTGATCTCCTGAAACGGTAAAGAATTTAACTTTCCCAGCTTCATCTAATGCCTTTAAGCCAATCCAATCTTCAGTATAGAGTTTAGTCTGCACAAAACAAAGCTTGCTTAAGACATCAAATGTCCAATTATGAAAATGGTATATAAATAGCTTCAATATGTTTTGAACAAATCATATTTCCAAGAGGTGAAAAATCAGCCCAGTGAAGATAGCAGGAGAGAGAATTACAGACAAAACATGACAATTTCTACCGTAAACCACTTTGATAGATGGTCCGTCATAGACTGATACTTGAAAATAGTTTGAAGTTTCAACAACGACATACATCACATTCAAAAAGTAGAAGTTCATGCTCTTTCTTGTCCTCACTACCAAGATGATGACTTGGTTGGTTTTGGTTTGTTAAAAACAAAGGAAAAAGAAGTGTGCCTCAAAATTCAACTCATACTATCATTTCCTTGTTTTTAACGAATTGACTACGATCAAGTCACCGTCTCAGGAGTAAGAACGATGAGGACCATGAGCATCTACTTTTGAGGGGCGTTGTCAATTTTCATTAGAGGTTCGGTGGTTTTTAAGTACCGTTCCACCATATAACCTGCCTCAACAGATAGGAACAATGCAAAATAAACTGCAGATATGAAATATTTATATTACCTGTTGTGGTGGTAAAACAGAATGTAAGGCTCCATCTGGATAAAAACCAAACCATGCTGTTTCTTTTGGTATTAAAATCGTATCTTGGTCAAACTAGTTTTCATGCAGACAAACAGAGAAAGATAGATAAGCCACACTGACAAATATTTGTAAGCAGAAAAGTTTTAAATTACAGGAGAGATCAGAAGACATTAAAATGCTTAGTTCTATAAACGCACCATAATAAGGACCAGGTTTTCTAAGCTAGCAAATCGTTTGCTGTAAGTGGAGTTCCTCTTATTGACGATTTCATTGTTAAGCTTTGGAAGGAACTTACACCCCTTAAGGTAGCCGGCAATATCCTGAGGAAAAAAAAAAAAAAAAAAGATTATTTTTCCTTCCATCTAACTTGTAAGTCATCTCTATAGTGAGGAAATTTTATAGGACAAAATGTCATTGATCAAAGATGGTATACCATATTAGTTTGCGAATGTGACCAATGCTATGAAACAAATATCAGACACGACACTAATACTCACACATCGACACCGGAAATAATTTGAAAAAAAAAATGGGGATATTGAATGTGCCACATGTGTCCTATGGCGGTGTCCGACACCAACACGTGTTGGACACCAGACACGTCTTCAATATGAAATGTCTTTGCAACAAGCAATCAAACAAGTAAAAGGAAACCTATATTGAATGATACTTCAGTAAAATGAATGCAACTGACACAAGACAGATCAAGACTGCAGTATAAAGAATTGCACCACAAACATCAATCTTTGTGCATGGTTGAGATGTTTGAAGAATGAAATAATGTTGATCAAAATAACAACAACTAAAACAGAGATACTTTAGAAAAACATGATTATACTCACAATTGGCATTTTCACATAGCCGGTAGGAGCCAGAGAATTCTGCATCAAAGCAATGGAAAAAGCCAGGGAAGTATGTCATTTGCTTTAAGAATGGACTTCAGAAGAAAAATAATTATCATCTCAATAAAATAAAAAGAGTAAAATGGCAAAGGTGAAACCTGGACTATGCTGCTGTAGACCCCAAATTTGATTACACTGTCGATAAGGGTGCATACTTTCTCAGACTGGAAAAAAATGGGAGAAAACTTATGTTAATTATTAAATTTTAACAAATATTTATTTAACAGCTTAGTTATTAACGTTTTAAATGTTTTTACCCAATCAACAGATATGGCAAGTTACATCAAGGATCAAGACTTCATGACCCGCCGCCATATGAATTAAAAAAAAAAACTACAAAGAAAATAAGATAAATTTTGAAATTGGGTGTGTTTTACCTACCAGTGGTAGTGATTCAAATTGCAATATCTATAATATGCTTATTAATTGAAATAGAATGATAAAATGATATTGTTTATCCCATACAAATTGTCACGCATGAGAGCATGCTGAAACCCTGGGATCATAATTAAAAGTTCATAACATTAGGACAGGCTCCTATAGAGTAATGGTCACTCCGTATAAGTTTGTTCAGCAAACTTAAGAAGAATGGAATTTTTATATCGGGCTCCTTAAGAAGAAAAGAAAATAAATGGTGCCAACGGTTGAGCGAATGATAAGAGATAATCATCATGAGAATTTGCAATATAACAACCCGGACAACTGGCAGGTAGAGCGAGGAACAGAATCAGCTGGAATGAAAGGAATGAGAGCGGTCGAGCAGGGATATAGGAGGGGTAAGTGAGTATTCAATGAGGAAGAAAGGGACTCGAGAGTGTGCAGGCCCCTTCAAGTGTCTGCAGTGTATCTATTTTCATTTCTAATTTTTTGAAGCGGTTTTCATCGGTTACAAATCTTCATTAGATATGGATATCACCTTATCAGTACAAAGGACGAAATTCCGGTGAATGTCTTTATCAAACAATGCTCCATTTTCCAGTTTCCTATCATTAATCAAGAAGGAGGTCTTTTCAGCCTAATGAAAAGAAAGGAAGTGAGGTGAATGGATGGAGTGTATTACAGGGAACCAACATGGGACCACTTTGGACAGAAAAAACATGAAATAAGTGGGTAAACTATAATAAACTTCATTGCAGTGTTGTCAATTGCGTATCACAGAAAATAGTGGTTTGTTCAAATGCTCCTGCACTACAAAGCCGCTATAGCCACTACTTGACAACACTATACTAAATATGTATATTGCAGAACAATACCGACTTTTTCAAATTCTGGTACGATATAGCACTATAGTGCAGCTATTTGACAACGCTGTTTGGTTCACCGAGCTTTTTTTGGGGGGGCCGGGGGTTTAAGGTGTACGATTCAGGGCAGGTAGCAAAAACCCAATAACTGATGATTCAAAGAAATAAAAGTCAATAAAAAATCTTAGAGGATTGTCGGGAGTAGACATGCACGGACGGACTCAAGCTTCCCTAAAAAAAATTATTTCAAAATATATTATTTGATTTGAGCCTTCAGAACAAGTACATCCTCTCACATTGTGTCACTGCATGGGTACACATTGTGACCAATCAAAACATAAAATTTCAGTCAACGTAGGTTGGTTGGTAAAGGTGTAACTCACAATTCACAAGGACGTGAGTTCCAATCCCACTATCAGTGTGAGAATCTTGTTAATGGGTAATCTATTAGTAACTCTGTAAGTGCTTTCTGAATTGTGACCGTGAGGCTTGACCTGACTCTGGTGTCTTTAGGACCCAACTATCCTAAACATTTATTTATACATTTTTTTTCTTTCAATTTCCTGATTCAGTGCAATGTGTATGAAAAAGTTAATAATATTGAAAGTTCCCTTTATTTATCATATCAGACAACTTTGGTATAACACTTTCTATTCAAGCAGTTTTCCGAAAGAATGTTTCATTATTAGTCTTTGCACTTCTACATAGAAAGTCATCATCATCTAGTGGATCGAATTCATTTTTACTTCTTAACCGTAGAAAAAGAAAATAGAATATAGAAGAACGATAGAGACTTTCTCGACACAGCAGTATAACAATCACATACCCCGCATAACGGAATAGAAGCCGTACCAGCATGTGGACCACCCAGGGATATAAAATTCTTTACCTGAATCACATGCAAAGGATACAAGTGAAATACACTACATAAAATATTGGCATAAATAGAATAAGTACCAAGAGCCAAGAAAGCTTAAAGGAAGGAAATACAGTCTTACGAAAACTATTATCAAAATTATTGGGTTTGGGTCCTTTTAAGTTTATAGGAAGGAATAGCAATACCCAAATTAATAAAATCATACTAATATGATGTGAATGATATGTCACAAAAGATAAAATGCCAATCCTTTTTTATATTATTAATATACTACACTCGTAGTTCAAATTTATAGTAAAGAAGTTAGTTCTTACCGGAGGTCCACCATCACAAAATTCAATAATCCCTCTTCCAATCACGTTGCCCTGATAACAAAAAAAACTAATATGCCGTTAAAATAGGAAAACTTTTATTGAAATGCATGAATTGTCAAACCCTAAGACAACTAAAATGAGATTTAGTTTAGTAATAAGCAAAAGAACTAATATGCCGTTAAAATAGGAAAACACTTATTGAAATGCATGTATAGTATCTAAGATGAGATTTAGTTTAGTATTAAGCAGGTGTAGTAGGGGAATGGATTCCCTTAAAGGCAAGGTGGCCTCAGATAACAACCTTCAGCGCACGTGGCAAATGGGGAGTGTGTGAAGTTGTTAGGCCCGCTTTCGATGGTAGGCCTATTATTAACGTGGAGGAGAGGAAATAATATAATTGATTATAAAAAGGAAAGCAATAGAAAGGGGAAGGGGCATGATGAATGTGAAGTGGGAATTCAGGGGCTGAGTACTGGGTGATACCCATCTCAGAGGGGGTGCTGTCGTTGTTCACGGTATCATTTACTCTCTCTTTTGGAAGAAGATTTATCTCCATCCCTTTCTCATTTACTGTTTTCATTAACCTTTTGTATAGAGGACTCATCCTCAGAGTTTGTTATTAATATCATTTCACCGGTTTCAGTTTATCATATGGTTTGCTCCTCTTAGAAGCACGAGAGGGATTGGGATTTAAATGGGTGGAAATAATATTGTACAAGGAGTGCAAGCAACACACTCTCTAACACACATATTTTAACACACTCTCTTCAATTAGCTAAAATTCAAATGAGAACCACATAATTTGGTGGAACCCGCATAAATTTCAACCAACAGAAGAGATTTTGTTGAGATGTGTATGGTAGAGAGTATGTTCCTAACATTATTCATACCATACTTTCCTTTACTTGAGTAATGTGATCCCATCTCTATCATTTTATATCAAAAAATGCCGAGTAATACAATACTAACACAGATTTGAACAAGCTGGAAAAAAACCACCATAATTTTCTGGTTTTGACACCCCTATAACCCAATAGGGTGAACTGGTCAGGTCAAAGGTCCAAGTTACTAGTTATCGGCATAACCAGAAGAACCCAGTCTAGGTTTAACTTTGCCCATTAGATATATGTTCATATATTTGTGCATTTAATCCATAAATAGTATTACATTATTGCATGCTTCAAATGTTCTCCAAACGTATTCAAGCAAAACAGATGAAATTTGTCATCATAAAGATCAATTTTACAAAATTCTCAGACAAAATTGGACTTGATCCAAAAACATCAAAGTACAAACCAACATAATCTCACAACATTGATGGCAAAAATACAAAAATACTGTTGTTGCATTGCATAGTATAGATTTACCTGAGAAAGTCCAACAATGTTGTAACCTTGATTTAGTTCACTCATTTTCTTGACCTATAGATACGAACAAACACTTCTTTAAAAAAAAATTATGATTAACCACCAGGGCAGCAAATTACCAAACAATTTCACCACCTTCTCACATGCAATAGCCGTCTGCAAGGATAGAGAGCAAATCAATGGTTACTCGAATTGTCAAACACCAAACTTCATTAAAACCAATGCACGTCATTCGAGAGTCACCTGTTTTAATAGGGGCTTGGTCCAAGAAGTCCACATTCCATTTCCAATTTCTCTACAGATATACCAAGTAAAAATAACTAAATATATGGAATCGTTACATTCCTAATGTAACTTTTTAGGGTTAAAAGAAATTTATTCCTATTATTGAGGTTATGAAAGAACAAAAAGTGATATGTATACAAAAACCCTCTATCTCATTGACTTTCAGCCATATTGTGAAATGTGAAACATTTTGTGCAACTGCCTCTACCTATAGCACACTGGAACCAGAATTACCTGGTCCTTGGAATATGCTATAGAATAAGGAAATACAACCAAAAAGTGAAACAGCACTAAAAACATGAGATAACAAATATAACAAAGTCTAATAATAGCGTACATGCAGTATCCTTGAGAACCAGACCAATCACTTAAAAGCTTCACAAAGTTTGTGACTCCTCCATTCTTGCATTGATCTCCAATACCTGACATCTCCAAACACAAAATCAGTATCTTATGGCTGGGTATTCAATAATTTTGCATAGATAGTGTATTCTTGCTAAAACATGCATTGAAATCTGAATATCATACAATACAACATTCCTTTTGCAGTAAAAACAAACTTCATATTCCATGTTAGGCTGACTCCTGTTAGGGTCCCCAAGTTTTAATATTTGTTATTCTGATTTTCCTGAATTAATGCATACTACTTGTCTATCAAATATATGGTTTTCTACCTTAACTAGTAATCCATTTAAATAATAATTTTCATTTAATTATGTTGTTTCCTATTTTTACCAAGCTTTTGGAATAAATATTCTAGATGATGTATCACTATTCTCCACCGAGCAAAGTTATAAGAACAAGGTCTTCTCTCGAACAAAGTGAACCCCTCAAATTGGTTTTCCCTATCTTAATTTTCAAATTCCTAACATTCTTTGCAGAAGCTAAAGATATTAGTATCTCAAACTGTTCTGACCATGTAAACTCAATAGCAAGAGAGTAACTCGAGCTCTAACTGGAGAAGTAAACCAACAGGACAAGCACACAGTAACGATGCTCTCTTCTGCTAAGTGCATAAGCACGAATTTCATCGTTGTTAAGGTAGAGACCCTAATGAGATGAATGACTAGAGCAGAAGAAGTGTTTTTGTTTCCATCATACACCAGAAAGCATTGGGATTAATCAATTGCAAGTCTCATCATGCCAACAGGGTTTCAAAATAGTTCAGCGACCATGACTTGGGATACAGAATCAAGTTTTTATGTCTCAGTGGCCGCGATTGAGGATACATCAGCCCTGCAATTCTCCTCATTATCAGGGATTGCACCACGACCGTGAATAAAATTTAAAAACTTGGGTCAATCCACCTCAAAATTTATCAACCAACAACGATTGAAGAAGGAAAAAAAAAACTAAAAACAAAAGTTCCACAAACTTTTCTTCTAACTATGCTCTCTTTTGTTATGTATATATCTCAAATTTCCTCGTTGCGAAGGTGGGGACCCTAATGAGATGAAACACTAGTGCTGAAACACTTTTTCTCTTCCATCATACACTATAAGCTTCTAAAGTAAAGCAAATGGTATTAGGCCCTGTTATGGTAAACAACTTATTTTGCAGCTAAGTGCTTATCATATAAGCCGTTTTTATAACACATGATAAAATAAAGTCAAAACTGTTTTTGTATAATCCATAAGCTATCTTGGAGAGCTTATGGAAATAAGGTGAAAAGTGAAAACAACTTATAAACATGTCATAAGTTGTTTACATAAGTTCTGCCAAACAGTGCCACAATTGCTTATGTCTGTAGATAAACTAAAATAATCCAATCCAAGCAGGCCTTTAATCTTGGTGGAGATGTGATGAAAATATATGATTTTTATGAACATGTTTCATTGATTCATACTTAAATGAATCAGCTGCAAGTCTCATCAACTCAACCTAAAGCCCGCGACCACAAATCGGGTTGCAAAATCAAGGTTTTTCATGCCTCCAATACCACAACTGAGGTCACAGAACAACCCCAATTTAGCCACAATTCTCCTAACTATCAAGGATAGTTCGCAATCGTAACCGTAATTTAATCCCTTTGGGTCTAGTCAACCCATTTCAACTAAATGATACGGCTCAAGTTGTCGCAAACAGTGCCACAAGTGCTTATGCAGTAGATAAACTATAATAATCCAATCCAAGCAGGCCTTTAATCTTGGTGGAGATGTGATGAAAATATATGATTTTTATGAACATGTTTCATTGATTCATACTTAAATGAATCAACTGCAAGTCTCATCAACTCAACCTAAAGCCCGCGACCACAAATCGGGTTGCAAAATCAAGGTTTTTCATGCCTCCAATACCACAACTGAGGTCACAGAACAACCCCAATTTAGCCACAATTCTCCTAACTATCAAGGATAGTTCGCAATCGTAACCGTAATTTAATCCCTTGGGTCTAGTCAACCCATTTCACCTAAGAACAAATTATTCCGGAGAACAGGAGTTCAATTTGGGAGTGGAACAATTTTTTTGCCAGACTTTACTTACCAACTAAACTAAGCTAAAAAAAACTAAACTTTGAGTTAATCAAAAGCAATAATCAATGACCCAGTATATAAAAGTGAAACATTAAACAAATTAAATAAGATTGCAACATAAACAAATAACTATGAACCATAAAAATGAGATAAATTGGTATTTTAATATAAATTAAAGAAAAACTCACCATGCAATACGATGAAAGGAAGAGATTGAGTAACAGGGATGAGTACGAGAAAGAAGAACACAGCAACAACGTTAACAACTCGCTGTTGTTGTTGTTGTTGGTTACTTCCCATTTTCAAACCAAACCAACAACAAACGACTGAGTGATGAATCAAATCAGAATTTGAGATAGGGATTCGAAATGAGAATTTTAAAATAACATTTGGGGAAAATTTGAAATTTCAAAAAGTTGTGGGACCAATTTTTAAATATAAAGGTTTCAAAAAGTTGTGGTCAAATCGAAGCAAAGCTCTGCTCTGACTTTAAAAAACTCGGTGGGATTGGTCCACGAATTAGTCGGATTTTGGATTGGATACCGAGTTTTTAAAAAAAATAATAAATATAAAATATACGTATCCATTAGCAAATTATAGGGACCAATAGGAAACGTTTGAAAATTTAATTATGGGACCACACTTTCAATTTTTTTTTTGTGGTGGCCGGGATTTGAACCCCGACCTTGCATATTTTATGCATTGTCCAAACCAACTGAATTTTCTTTTTTAAATTTATATGGACCAATTTGTAATTTTTTATTTTAAATTTAAATTTGTACAGCTTAGTTTTTAAAATTTAGGCAATTATTTGACTTTTATCTTAATTAATTGATTCCTTGTACGCTATAAATCGATTTATCAAATACTCAAATATTTATATGATTTAAAACCAGTTAATCAATTTGTAGATTCTTAAAAGTCAAATTTTATTGATCAATCCACCTAATTAGTTATATTTTATCGTACTAACTTGGTTTTATCAACTAAATATTCACTTAACATCGTCAATGACCTCTAAATTACGATTATAATCATCATTTAAGGGCCTTCTTCATTTTTTTTTGGTTGGTAGACAGACCTTCTTCATTTTTACTGATATTATCTGTTTAATAAAATTCAATGTATAAATCAATTTATAAAACACAAACATAGTTTTAACTTCACAAAATCACTCAAACTTATCAACAATTCACAACATATAGAGATTATCATCACTAGCACATAAATCACACAAATTACTTACTTTAGTACACAACCTTACACATTTAACATCAAAGAAAACATAATCATCAATCAATCATAATTATACAAATAAGAAATAGGACGAAATAATATAAGAGGTCTGATCATATAAATTATAGAAAATATTGCAACATAAACAAGCAACAATACATCATATTATTTTAATTAAATCAAAGCAAGAGCTCATAATTGAAGACATGAATAAAGAAGGTGCCAGGATGAAAAATTAAAGATGGATATAAATCTAAAAGTTTTAGGATAAATGTATAAATATATGATAAAAAGTTATACAAAATGATATTCTAAAATATTTTTTTGGATAATCAAACCTTGAGCGAAAAAAGATAATCAAACCACGATAAGAAGCTTTTTATTATGCTACAAATCATTAATCCTTATTTATACAGTCAATTTTTATTATGCTACAAATCGTCAATCCTTATTTATATTATCAGTTTTTATCAAATTCAACCTATAAATTGATTTTTACATATCCAAAATCAATTTTAACACAAAAAAACGAATCATTTCAAGATTATCTTCAACCAATACATAGATCACACAAATTAAATATTTTAACATAATCGTGCACATTTAACGTCAACGAACACATGTTAAAACATATTCTTCCATCAATCATGTTTATGAAATTAATAAATAAGCAACACATGATAAGAGATAATTTGATCACATAACACATAAATAATTATGTTCTCATCACAATAGTCTAGATTTTTATATAATTGTGGACGTACAACATATATTAATCATGACATATTCTTATTTCATAAAGCTACAATAATCCAAACTTAGTTAATTGATCTCTATCGTATAATCCATCTAATTAATTTTGTTTGTGTAATTAATTTATTTTTATCATCCAATCATTCAATTGCATTTCAAATATCTTGATAAGAAATGATTTTATAATCACTAAACTCTAAATTATGATTCGGATCATCACCTAAGAGTTTTTTGCATTTCAAATATGAACAATCAATTTTTATTATGCTACAAATTAATTATTCTTATTTATATTATCAATTTTTATCAAATTCAACCTATAAATTACTTTTTACATATCAAAAATCAATTTTAACACAAAAAAACGAATCATTTCATGATTATCTTCAACCAACACATAAATCACACAAATTAAATATTTTAACATAATCATGCACATTTAACGTCAACGAACACATGTTAAAACACATTCATTCATCAATCATGTTTATGGAAATAATAAATAAGCAACACATGATATGAGATAATTTGATCACATAAACACATAACATAATTATGTTCTCCTCACAATCGTCTAGGTACAGTAACTGTGGACATACAACATATATTAATCATGACATATTCTTAATTAATAAAGCTACCATCATCCAAACTTAGTTAATCGATTTCTATCATATAATTCATCTAATTAGTTTGTTCATATAATATAATTAATTTAATTTTATCATCTAATCATTCAATGCATTTCAAATATCATGATAAAAAATGATTTTATAATCACTAAACTCTAAATTATGATTCATATGATCATCTAGGGGTCTTTTGCATTTCAAATATTAACAATCAATTTTTATTATACTACAAATTGATTATCCTTATTTGTATTATCAGTTTTTATCTAATTCAACCTATACATTGGTTTTTATATATCCAAAATCAATTTTAACACAAAAAAAAAAAAAATGAATCATTTCAAGATTATCTTCAACCAACACATAAATCACAAAAATTAAATATTTTAACATAATCATACACATTTAAAGTCAACGAACACATGTTAAAACACATTCATCTATCAATCATGTTTATGAAAATAATAATTAAGCAACACATGATAAGAGATAATTTGATCACATAAACACATGACATAATTATGTTCTCATCACAATCGTCTAGATACAATAATTGTGGACATACAACATATATTAATCATGACATATTCTTATTTGATAAAGTTACCATCATTCAAACTTAGTTAATCGATTTCTATTGTATAATCCATCTAATTAATTTTGTTCGTGTAATTAATTTAATTTTATCATCTAATCATTCAATTGCATTTCAACTATCATGATAATAAATGATTTTATAATCAATCAACTCTAAACTATGATTCAGATCATCACCTATGGGTCTTTTGCATTTCAAATATGAACAATCAATTTATTTTTTATGCTACAAATTGATTATCCTTATTTGTATTATCAGTTTTTATCAAATTCAACCTATAAATTGATTTTTACATATCCAAAATAAATTTTAACACAAAAAAAAAATGAATCATTTCAAGATTATCTTTAACCAACACATAAATCACACAAATTAAATATTTTAACATAGTCATACACATTTAACGTCAACGAACACATGTTAAAATACATTCATTCATCAATCATGTTAATGAAAATAATAAATAAGCAACACATGATAAGAGATAATTTGATCAGATAAACACATATCATAATTATGTTCTCCTCACATTCGTCTAAATACAATAATTGTGGACGTACAATATATATTAATTATGACATATTATTATTTAATAAAGCTAATATCATCCAAACTTGGTTAATCGATTTCTATTGTATAATCCATCTAATTAGTTTGAGTCTCTGGCTTATTTGAACTTTGAACATGTTGATTGTTTTTTGGGTTATTTAATGAACCTTGTTGTTGGTGGTTGAAAAGTTGTTTGTGTTGAAGGTTGTTAAGTTTCTGCTGTTGATGATATTGTTGTTGATCCTGAAAGTGGTAAAGCTATGGTTGTTGATCTTGAACGTGGTAAAGTTGCTGCTGATGATGATGGTGGGAGTGGACACATTGCTATTGTCGTTGCTCCTAGGATGGAAAGGAATCCTTCTATCAATCGAAGGTATTTTACCAAGGACGCAAATCATGAATGAAATGAGTTTGTTCTATTAATTTGTTTTTGTTTTAAGTTGATTTAAGTTTTCTTTTATTTCAGGAATGATTTAGCTTATTAAGATTATGATAACTATTTAAGTGAATGTTGTTGATGAGTTAAGTTTTTATAATTTTGTTCAGGAGTTAAGTTTCTTTAATCCATTGAATGGTTGCATTAATCTGATACTCTAATTGCCCATTATTTGTTCAATAGGCAGTAACGTGGCGCTGGGATATCATGATACTCTAAGCCTTAATTGGCTGATTGATATTTTCGATCGATCTATGAATGGAGTCTTAGCATACGAGAAGGTATTAACTATTGTTATGGGTATATAGTTTAAATGACTAAATATTTACACTACTTTTAGTTAATTTAAATGTTATTTTGCATATTGAAGAAAACATTGATAAAATTATATATCTTCTATCATACTTGCAACAACTCAGGAGAATTAATGGTCCTCATTTGAATTTCACGCCCAAGTTGATGATGGACCATTGGATTGATAAGATTAATAGAATTGTTCCAGAGCTATATACAGTGAAATATCATGATTTAAAAGAAGCTGATTTGAAGGAAGCTAGCTTATCACATTTACATATATGTATAGCTAGCTTCGAAGATGTTGCAAACGATGTTGAAAAGGAATTTAAACTCTCCAAAATTAAATGGTGATGGACCATTGTAGATCACGTTCCCTTGGTCACCAAAGAGAAGTCCGTGTTGTCGAAAATGTTGATGAGGATTGAATCAAGGAGTAGCATGGTGATAACTAGGACACTGCCTAAGTTGGATGGCGACCTCTCTGAACTTCCTATTTTTCTTAACTTCTGGTTGCCAAAACTATTCAATATTTTAACATAATCGTGCACATTTAACGTCAACGAACATATGTTAAAACATATTCATCCATCTATCATGTTTATGAAAATAATAAATAAGCAACACATGATAAGAGATAATTTGATCACATAACACATAAATAATTATGTTCTCATCACAATAGTCTAGATACAATAATTGTGGACGTACAACATATATTAATCATGACATATTCTTATTTGATAAAGCTACAATAATCCAAACTTAGTTAATCGATCTCTATCGTACAATCCATCTAATTAATTTTGTTTGTGTAATTAATTTAATTTTATCATCTAATCATTCAATTGCATTTGAAATATCTTGATAACAAATGATTTTATAATCTCTAAACTCTAAATTATGATTCAGATCATCACCTAAGGGTTTTTTGCATTTCAAATATGAACAATCAATTTTTATTATGCTACAAATTAATTATCCGTATTTATATTATCAATTTTTATCAAATTCAACCTATAAATTACTTTTTACATATCAAAAATCAATTTTAACACAAAAAAACGAATCATTTCAAGATTATCTTCAATCAACACATAAATCACACAAATTAAATATTTTAACATAATCATGCACATTTAACGTCAACGAACACATGTTAAAACACATTCATTCATCATTCATGTTTATGAAAATAATAAATAAGCAACACATGATATGAGATAATTTGATCACGTAAACACATAACATAATTATGTTCTCCTCACAATCGTCTAGGTACAATAATTGTGGACATACAACATATATCAATCATGACATATTCTTATTTAATAAAGCTACCAACATCCAAACTTAGTTAATCGATTTCTATCATATAATTCATCTAATTAGTTTGTTCATATAATATAATCAATTTAATTTTATCACCTAATCATCAATGCATTTCAAATATCATGATAAAAAATGATTTTATAATCACTAAACTCTAAATTATGATTCAGATCATCATCTAGGGGTCTTTTGCATTTCAAATATGAACAATCAATTTTTATTATAATACAAATTGATTATCCTTATTTGTATCATCAGTTTTTATCTAATTCAACATATAAATTGATTTTTATATATCCAAAATCAATTTTAACACAAAAAAAAAAGAATCATTTTATGATTATCTTCAACCAACACATAAATCACAAAAATTAAATATTTTAACATAATCATACACATTTAACGTCAACGAACACATGTTAAAACACATTCATCTATCAATCATGTTTATGAAAATAATAATTAAGCAACACATGATAAGAGATAATTTGATCACATAAACACATGACATAATTATGTTCTCATCACAATCATGACATATATTAATCCATCTAATTAATTTTGTTCGTGTAATTAATTTCATTTTATCATCTAATCATTCAATTGCATTTCAAATATCATGATAAGAAATGATTTTATTATCAATCAACTCTAAATTATGATTCCGATCATCACCTACGGGTCTTTTGATTTTCAAATATGAACAATCAATTTATTTTTTATGCTACAAATTGATTATCCTTATTTGTATTATCAGTTTTTATCAAATTCAACCTATACGAGGCCTCTTGATGCTTGTCCTTTCTCCTGGTTTATCAAAAAAAAAAAAAAAAATTCAACCTATAAATTGATTTTTACATATCCAAAATAAATTTTAACACATAAAAAAAACGAATCATTTCAAGATTATCTTTAACCAACACATAAATCACACAAATTAAATATTTTAACATAGTCATGCACATTTAACGTCAACGAACACATGTTAAAACACATTCATTCATCAATCATGTTAATGAAAATAATAAATAATTTTAGTATTTGCTTAATATGATAGCACTCAAGGTGATTCCTGTCGAGTATATGATCCTATATGCGATTTTTTTTTTCAATTGTGATTGTTCGTTAATCTCTTTCCTTGCTTTGAGTTCCGGTTCTTTTATTTATTTTGTACAATATGTGATTCCTTTCTGGCAATACTCTTGAATAATCTAAACTTGAAAGTTTTGGTTTCCTTCTTAGGTAGAAATACCTTCCAATAATGAGACAAACGTGGAGGTTTGAGAGGTCACTCATCAAATGAGCACATGCACTTAATAAGGTAAATCTTATTGAATCTCAGTTTGATTTTCGCAACATATTATGTTTAGTCTATTTCCTCACAGAGTCTGATCATATTGAATTTATAAGAATTACACTTAATAAGGTACGTGAACGCATGTACCACAAAAAATATGTTCAACCGCGATTAATCGCAGCAATTGGCTTATATATTTGGTGTGTTACTTTCCAATCTGATTATGAAGTCATGTCGTAAAAAACTTATATACACATGTTTTATAGTTTAGTGACAATTCTTGAGTGTTATGTATCAGAAAAATAAAAATAGAGTTTAGTAAAAAATTATTGTTCCTGGCAGTGCATATTAGCGTGTGCATCAACCTAGAGTCACTGTAAACAAAAATATACCACTTGGCCCATATGCACCTCATATATTGAATACCCTGCTCACAATCGTCCAATAGTTGCTAGGTTGGATCGTCGTTTATGTGAAGTTGGATCCCAGTCTTTTGCAAATGTTGTGTTGAAGATGTTGACTTACTTGGATATTCATTCTGAATATTTGGTATATATTCATTATGAATGTTGTTTGACAGTTGGTGGTTGAATGCCGTCAGTATTGTTAGAGATATATATTTTAATTAGAAATGGCATCCTTTATTTGAAAGTCTCTTCATGGTATGGTTCCTATCCTACTATTGATAGTTGTATCCTACTACTCTAATTGTTGGTGTTCTTTATATTTGTTCTTTGATAGCATACTGATTGTCTACCTTGGCATAGCCAGTTGAATTTGTAAATAATCTCATAACTTTATAGTCAACATTTGGATGTAATATTCATGATTCTATTTATCATAACCATATATTGTATCTTATGTGACTTTTTATGTGACTTTATAGTCAACAGACCAAGAGCAAATTATGCTAAAAGAAAGCTATTAACAGCTCAAAAAAACGCAGCATAGGGTGCACGAGATCACCAATCATACAACAGCTCCAACTTGACTATAATTAAGTGGAAAACTTGCTACTAATAAAGTCTGACATAATGACGTCTCCAACATGATACCAATCAAGTTTAAAACCTGCAAATCAATTCTAAAACCTTTTTAAGAATCAATTCAAGAACTTTGACGAGGTAGTGGACGAAATTAAGGCGGTGTCTTGGTGTTGGTCTTTGAGTAGATTAAGGATTGTTTCTTGCCTTTTCTACGAGTGGTGTTGGAACCCGTGAGAGTGCATGAGGCGAAGGTGACAGCTGCTGCTTGGGGAGGCCTGTTTCGGGCTGGTAGGAAGGTGCTTTGCGGCTGCTTTGGCTGGTTGTGCTGATAGTGAGTTTTGAGGTGCTAAGGCCTTATTTTTTGGCTTTCAGTGTGTTTTAATTTTTCTTTTCTGTACTGTAGTGGCTGTTAGCATTTTGGTTGCTTTTAGGGGGTATCCTGCGCCTCTTAATTTTCCTGTCATGGTTGTGCTTTGCCTTTGTTGTATCTGCTTGCCTTTTGCACAACTTGTGCTAGGCTACTTAATGAATATGCTATTTCAAAGAAAAAGTGGAACACATTATGTTGGTTTTCATTTTTTAGATTCAATTTTAAGTAAACTCAAATGAATTACGACTTTTAAGAGCTATGTTATGAATTAGGACTATCTTCTATTTGCTTTATGCCACGATTGGGTGAAATTTCATTTCTCTTTGTGTTTTGAGGCAAAATCAAAGATACTAATGTCAAAATGTAAGTATTTTTTTGTCACAAAGTAGTAAGAGATATTATTGATTTAAACATTTGGATGAGATTGTTCATAGTTCAACAAAATATGATAGAGATTACCAGTTAAATTATGTAATTGTATCATTCTAAGTACCAAGTTTCATACAAGATAAAACTTTTCTAAGTAACGTCATTTTTTTTTTTCATTTTAACCTGTTTTCAATATATGTAAATATTAGTCCGAAGGTATAATAACCATTATTGTCAAAAAGTTTTTATCTTAAGATTGTCATTAACTCCATCTGATAAAAGGATCTCTTTCAATTTTCAATGACGACAATTTGGTATAACTAAAAATAAAAGTCAAGATCAATCACTTAAGCATGTTGGTGTTTATTTGCCTCGAACAATTTTTTCTCATAGGCAGCTATATATTGTCTCAAGGAACGGTTTGAAGATATTGGTTATTGATGATGAAGGGAAGATAGTTATGTGACATCTAATGTAGTTTATATATAAAATTTTCAAAATGTACTCCAATTTTTTTTAATACAATTTGACTCACTTATATAAATATTAATGTTTGTGGCATTGATCAATGATACATAATATTCTAGAATGCTATATTTCTCAAAATGCTTGAGTTGATTGTAATCAAAATATATTGATCAATAGTTTATCACAAACCCGCTCGATAGCGCGGGTCACACAATCTAGTTCTATACAAAGTTATTACGCAATACGAATTCTCACATATATTGGATTTTTTAATTCAATTTCTTAGAATATGAAAATAAGAAAACTTTCAAACCACTTATCTAAAGTAGTGGATCCAAAAGCAATTAAAGTATTTTCTTTTACACAACCCACTTGTCTAAAGTATTTTCTA
This sequence comes from Medicago sativa, assembly GCF_051527215.1. Taxonomy (NCBI): domain Eukaryota; kingdom Viridiplantae; phylum Streptophyta; class Magnoliopsida; order Fabales; family Fabaceae; genus Medicago; species Medicago sativa. Next base: position 7,127,392 of record NC_140755.1, on the reverse strand, counting down.
TAAATAACAATGCAATGCTTGTCACAATACTAGCAATCTAGCATTTGTGTTCTCCTTCAATGGCATCACCAGATCTCACACATTCCACAGAAGAACACTCAAAAGATGAACAATTGGAACCAATTGGAGAAGAGTGTAAGAATCTAATTCTCTCACTTCCTAAAGGATATGGGTTTGGCAATCAATATTTTTATTTTTTTTCAAGGTTTTTGGACTACAGCATCACAAATACAATCCATAATCTCTTTTCAAAACCACTTTCAAGCTAAAGATAGTGATGTGGTTGTTGCCACTATCAGGAACCACATGGTTGAAAGCCCTAACCTTTGCAATTATTAATCGCCATCATTTTTCTTCTCTAGAGAATCATCCATTACTTAAAACTAATCCTCATGAATTAGTACATTTCTTTGAATTTAATATTTATGTTGATACCGTTTGTCAATTTCCTAAAGTTGATTTATTAAACATGATTGAACCAAGGCTTTTTGGAACTCACATTCCTTTTACTTAGAGGTGTCAATTGAGCCCCAAATTTCAAAGCCCACTTAAAAAAGCCCCCACCAAGCCCACTAAATTAAAGCCCCCTAATTGAAAAGAATTATTTGGGGCCAAGCCCACTATAAAATCTATTTATTTGTGGGCCTAATAAAGCCCCATATTATAATTTTTTTCTTAACAACTTACTACGATCTTATTTTGAAAAACAGCTTATTTAAAACAGCTTATTTATGCAAAACAACTTATTACGATTTCATTTTAAAAAACAACTTATTCAAAACAATTTATTTATGCAAAACAACATATTTATGCAAAACAACTTATTCAAAACAACTTATTCAAAAGTTTTACTTCTCTAGCCAAGTCAATTAAAGAGTCCAATTGTAAGATAATTTACATATGTAGGAACCCATTTGACACTTTTGTGTCTTATTGGAATTTCATGAACAAAGTTGTATTACATCATTCTTTACCTACATCAACTATAGAGGATGATTATGAAAAATATTGTAGGGAATATGTCATGTTGGTCCATTTTGGGACCATATGCTAGGTTATTTGAAGGAGAGCATTGCTAGACCAAACAAGATTTTATTCTTGAAATACGAAGATCTTAAAGAAGATGTAAATTTTCATGTCAAAAGAATTGCGGAATTTTTGGAAATAATTGTGTGATTGAAAATATAATCAATTTATGTAGCTTTGAAAAAATGAAAGAATTGGAAGCAAATAAATTTGGAGTCTTAGGAAGGATATATGAGAAAAAGTACTTCTTTTGAAAGGCAGAAATAGGAGATTGGATTAATCATCTTTCTCCTTCAATGGTAGAAAAGTTATCCAAAATCATGGAAGAAAAATTAAGTGGATCTGGTATTTCATTTAAAGTATGCCCATAATATCACTATTAATTAGTTGTTTTCAATAAGTAGCACAAGTGAAAGATGCAAATATTGTTGTTGGTCTTTTACATAACTATGTGGCTATTTCATAGATTCAGATGGTTGTGAACGTGAAGTGTGTGTAAAAGTTTAATTAATGTTTCTTTTGAGTGATCTTAAGATATTGGCATGTAATATGTTACTTCGTTTGCAAAATCATGTGATATATACTTAATAATACTCATCTTATGAAAATACTTTATTCTCTAGGGTTTGTCTAACATGTACAATATTACACATTTTAGAGCAATTAAAATGAAATTTTTTTTATTGAAAAACAACTATTATTTATGAAAAAGAGTCATATTTAATATTAATTCAAAGGTCTCAATGTAAACTTACTATTTTAAACTTATTAACATATACCGATTTGTACATATTAGAAAAACCCTATTATTTGTAGACTTTGGAATCACACATTTGTATACTTTAAATCGTCACATATATAGTCTTTAAAGAGATTAATTTGTATACAATAAAACTGTAATTTCATTTTTTTTACATATATATGCAATCAAAGCATACCATTACCACACAAAAAAAAAACTTTTTTTTTCTTTCTAATACCCAAAAAAAAAAAAACTCTAAAGTAAATAATAAAGAAGAGAAATATAACAACAACAATTTGTTGGTTCTTACCCATTTTCAAATGAATCCAAGTGAGTCAGTCTTAGCATTTTCAACAAATCACTAACTATATGGTGATCACTCCACTGGTGCCATTACAAACATCTTTCTATGGTTAAGAAGGGACCTCTTTTCATTGTAACTTGTTGAGAGATTTGGAGGAATAAAAATGAAAACATTTTTCATAAAGTTAAGAAAGATATTTTGATAATATTTTTCTCTTATCATTCATTCATGGTTCATGTTATTGGTTGCTCTAACCACTATCTTATCTATCTCTAGGTTCGCTGGTTGCTCTAAACACTTACATTACATGAGGGTAAGTGAAAACTCTAAAATGTACGTGAATCTGCCCTAAAAGAAAGACGAATAACTTGCAAGAGAATAGAGACCTTTTTTATTTTTTAAAGGAAATGGAGTTCTCCATTACTTAAAAATTTAATGTGTAAAAACTCATTTAAGAAAATGCAGAGATATCACATGTATTGTATATAATTAAGCATTATATTCATATATAAATGGTTAAGCTCTTTAAAAAATCTAATATAATTTTGGAGTTCTTATTTATTTGAATATAAATTACAGTTTTTTTATTTAAACATAAATTATAGTTTAAAATCTTTATCATTCATTTTTATAACAATTTCAAATCTTATTTTTACAAATTATTATTATATTGGTAAAGACAAAACGCTATTTATTCCTTAAAAAAAAAAAAGACAAAGCGCTATTTATATTGTTTTTTTGTTTGTGTGAACCAAGTATATCCTCTATGCACAACTCTAAAGACTAATCTCTCCAGCAAAACTCTTCCTTAAGATATTTAACACTATTTCATTTTCAAGGCTGAATTCAAACTTAGGACCTCTGATTAAGCTGGAAGAGAGCCCTTACGATCTCATCGAAGTGAACTTGGGTTAAATCACTGCCAATATTGTTTATGAAACAAAAACAATCCGAATAAATAACACAATTTATGAAAGGTTAAATAAGTATTAGGTGCCTAATAAAGAAAGTGGCATGTTTATGTCCCTATAAAAAATTTTGGCATGAAGTTTTAGCCTTTGTTAAATTTAAATTTCTTTAGGCTTAAACACCTTTTTGATCCCTTTATCTCTATTGCGAGGTTTATATTGGTCCCCTAACGAAAAAAAGATGTGCATATTCGTCCTTTAATTTGATGAATTATGGTACTCCTTCCGTTCATTTTTAAGTGTTGTTTTGAACTCCACCAATATACTTCATATTGGTCCTTTACTTCCTATTATACATTTATTTTAATCCACCAGTATATTCCTATTTTTTTTTCACACACTTTCTCTTTCTAATAAATTTAATATGTTATCTTTCTCTCTTAATAAACAATTGTTAGTTACTATCTTTTTCTCCAAAAAATTCTTATTTTTTTCACACTTTGTCTCTATTATAACAAATTTTTTTAAGATAACAAGAAACAAACTTTGTTTAATAAAAAAAGAAAAGAAACTTTGTTTAAAAAAACAAACTTTAGTTTTCCAAATATATAACATTAATTAGTTTTATTTAAAAAGATAAGAATAATTGACAAAGGGTATAATTGACAAATTATACCCTTAAAATACCAAAACAACAGTTAAATATGAACGCTAAACCTGCACTCAAACGACACTTAAAAAGGAACGGGGAAGTAGCAAATTATTCATTTCCATTCATTTTGTTAATCAAAGTCAACACTTATGACACATGGCGTTGTTGATGTGGATACTCAATTAGATAGCATGGAGAGTTGGAAAAAGATATGATAGTGATAAATAGAGAAAGAGATAAACAATGGGATTAGAGAAAAAATGAAGGGAAAAAAATCCCAAATAAAATATCATTGAAAATTAGAAATAGAAATCATCAATAAATGTACTTTTCTATAAAAAAATCAATAAATGTAATAGCTGTAAAAAAGATCAATAATAAATATATAATAAAAAGTTCAGTGTTGAGGTCCCCGTGAACATAACTCACTTGGCAGAGACATGCATTATTATATGCAGGGGTCGGGGTTCGAACCCCCGACACCACACTTATTCACCTTAAAATAGGTGAATTCTAGCCATTAAACTACTTAAATTTTTTTTTTTCATTGTTGGGTGATCTCTTCCGTTTGTTTGTTGCTGTTGACTTCTCATCTTACGATCTACCCACTATGCTATTTTTGCAGTTTTTTCTTAATTTTCATTGAATGATCATGCTCTATGCAATTCCATTCTTATACACATGATGATGAACATTACCATTTATGCAGTTACTTTATTTATTACACGGCAATTGAGAGTTGTTACAAAAAATGGCAAAACGGGACTAATAAAAATGCTAGGCCAAAACTTGATGTATTCCTTTTTTGGAGGTTGATGTATTCCCTTTATCTACTTTTCTCTAGAAGGATTCGTTCTAGGAGGAGGTCATTAACCACTTGAGCAGTTTGTTGATGTATTCCATTTATCTACCATTAAGTTATAGATGTTAACTAGTATTTGGTTAGTACATTTAATGTACGTGTCCAAAACCAGATAAAGTATTTTCTTTTACACAAACCGTTGTTAAGATTAATCTATAAAATAACAATGCAATGTCTTTCACAATACTAGCAATCTAGCATTTGTGTTCTCCTTCAATGGCATCAACAAATCTCACACATTCCACACAAGAACAATCAAAAGATGAGCAATTAGAAGCAGTTGGAGAAGAGTGTAAGAATCTAGTTCTCTCACTTCCTAAAGAATATGGGTTTGGCAATCAATATTATTATTTTTTTCAAGGCTTTTGGACTACACCATCACAAATACAATCTATAATCTCTTTTCAAAATCACTTTCAAGCTAAAGATAGTGATATTGTTATTGCCTCTATGCCAAAATCAGGAACTACATGGTTGAAAGCCCTAACCTTTGCAATTATTAATCGCCATCATTTTTCTTCACTAGAGAATCATCCATTACTTAAAACTAATCCTCATGAATTAGTACCTTTCTTTGAATTTAATATTTATGTTGATACCGTTTGTCAATTTCCCAAAGTTGATCTATTAAACATGATTGAACCAAGGATTTTTGGAACTCACATTCCTTTCCATTCTCTAGCCAAGTCAATTAAAGAGTCAAATTGTAAGATAATTTACATATGTAGGAACCCATTTGACACTTTTGTGTCTTATTGGAATTTCATGAACAAAATTGCATTAAATCAATCTTTAAAGGATGATTTTGAAAGATATTGTAAAGGTATATGTCATGTTGGTCCATTTTGGGACCATATGTTGGGTTACTTGAAGGAGAGCATAGCTAGACCAAACAAGATTTTATTCTTGAAATATGAAGATCTTAAAGAAGACATAAATTTTCATGTGAAAAGAATTGCAGAGTTTTTGGGTTGTCCTTTTACTCAAGAGGAGGAAAGTAATGGTGTGATTGAAAATATTATCAATTTATGTAGCTTTGAAACATTGAAAGAATTGGATGCAAATAAATGTGGAGGTTTAGGATGGAATATTGAGAAAAAGTACTACTTTCGAAAGGCAGAAATTGGGGATTGGATTAATTATCTTTCTCCTTCAATGGTGGAAAAAGCTGTCCAAAATCATAGAAGAAAAATTAAGTGGATCAGGTATCTCATTTAAAGTATGCCCATAATGCCAAATAATGTTGTTATATGCACTTGGCAAGTGAGTAAATTTTTTAGTTGTGAGGTTATTATTTTAAATAAGTGGCTATATGCACTAGGCTTGTATTTAGTGCAAATGCAAGACACAAATAATGTTGTAGCTCTTTTATTTTTATTTGTTATATATATATATATATATATACATCCTATATATATAGAGCATGTATATTATGAGAATGACTATCTTATATGAGAATGATGAGAATGGTCATCAACCATTAAATAAAAAATAAATGGTTGAGATTAAAAAATCACATATGTACTTTACCTTACTATATCAATTCTCATAAACTCATTTCTCTTTTCATCTTCTCCCCACAATCATAGCCAGACCAAATTAAATTAATATTCCAATCTAATTAAATCGTCTTGAATGAATAACTAAATGAATTTGATTTGCAAAAACATTACTCCCCTTCTCGTGTTCTCCAATTCACAGTCATCTTCTACCAACAACATCACTAAGATTACTCTGATGGTCTCTAAACAACATATTGATTTGTACTTATTGGAATAAAGTGGGTATGGAAAAGGTTACACTTCTCAATTCCGTATTTTGTTGAACGCAAAGAGGATTAAAGATGAAAATTTGGGGCCATCAACATTAACAACTCTTTTTTTATTTGTTTTCCAGTTAAAAAAAAAAAGTTCTAAATAATCCTTCCAATTAAGTACTCCATCTTCCGTTATTTTTTCCAGATTCCTAAAAATTCAATTTAAAGAATATGTGTGACTCTTCCTATCATAAAAACAAATAGATCTTAACAAAAAAAAAAAAAAAACCATTCACCTTTAACGATTGTGATTGGAAAACCATAAAAATCAAAGTGACGAAAATTGTAGGATTTTGTTGGCACGTTTACGATTAAATGTTGATTAATTTCTGCTTCTCATCTTAAAATCTAATCGAATGTTTATTAATTTCTTCACTGGAGATTGAATTGTAATGGTCGGAAAGAGCGGTGGTCGCCGGAGGAGAGATTGTAGCAGAAATTTTGATTGTGTGGAGAAGAAGATGAAAAGGGAAATGAGTTTATGAGAATTGATGTAGTAAGGTAAAGTACATATGTGACTTTTTAATCTCAATCATTCATTTTTGATCTAATGGTTGATGACCATTCTCATCATTCTCATATAAGATAGTCATTCTCATAATATACATCCTATATATATATATATATCAGTGTGTTATGTCAATATTATATTCTAGTATTAATTAATAGTAGTTTTATGAAGTTATTAGTAGTTATAGGAATATACTTATTTCCTTCAAAAAAAAAAAAGGAATATACTTATTTATTGACGTGTTATATTAATGTTGTAATGTGTGAATGACTAAGAAAGCAAGTCAATAAATAAAAGTTCTAATCTTCCTTCATTTCTTAGGACATATGTCCTTTTTCATATTGAAATAATTTTACTGCTACTTTTCAATATTCTATCATGGTTCTTTCATAAAAGAACTCCATTTCTTCTTCGAATTTCATTTCATTTTAAAACTTTCATTCATCCATGAAGTCTCGTTATCTCATACGCGAGTCACTTAGAGAAATTGATCAATGTATAAGTGAATCATTTTGTAAAACCATTCAACAACTTATTACACAGGGACGGATGCAGAAAATTTTAATAAGTGAGGTCAATATTATATCATTAAAATTCATGTTAAAATATATAAACATGTAAACGATATTTTTTTTAGGGAGAAACAATAAAAAATTATATAATTGTAGTTTATAATTGCTCTAAAATATTGATTTTTTTAAAATATTTTTTATTTCTAGCATATTAAAAAATATAGCACCGATTAATTATTTAATTCTTTTTTTAAAGAATTATTTAATTCTTATACTAGCACCATATGTAGATTTCAACCATATGTAAATTGGTGAGAGAAAACATAGTAAATTTAACCATATGTAGATGTTAGTCTAATACTAGTTTGTTGTTAGAAATGAATTATGTGGGGACAATTATACATATTAGTGGGTTCACAATGTATAAATAACTAAATTTGGTTTAAAAAAATAATGAACACGTGGGGGAAGCTGACCCCACTGCCCCGATGCTAGATGTGTGTCTGAACATACAAGAATGAATGACATATTGTAAAGGATGGCTGCTTCCGAATCGTCCATCGTCGCGTCAAGATCATTTATCACTTTGGAGGCCGACTTGATTGTTTTGTGTCAACCACTTGTTATAGAGATTCAATAAGAAATTGATTTCTCTACCAAAATCAATCGAAGCCAATTCCTCCACATAAACATTAGGAAATCCTTTGGTTATATCTACCAAAATCATTGTTAGATTCATCAATGAAATTGACACATGACCTAAACAATGAATTGCACCACATTCATGGGATACAACACCATATGATCTTGGTGGATATTTTATTTGTGTAATTGCGTTGTACAAATAAGTAACTTTTTTTTTTAGGGAGATCACGTTATTCTTTTTAAAGAGTTTGGAATCACAAATCTGTATACTTTGAATTTTCAAGAATCATCTATTTTTTCAAGAGATTAATTTGCATACCCTAACCCTATCCGTATAATTTTTTACATATAAATGAAAAAAAAAAATGCTAATTTGTTGCGGGGGTGAGGTTTTACCTCTGAAAATTCAGTATCTGGGTTTCCCAAAACCTCCTCCAAACTTATGGGTGGTGAAATCTAAAGCATATATTTTGTGGAGGTTTATAACTTCCACTATCCACTATGTTTATTTTGCGAAGTTTCAAAACCTCTCCCATTCATATATTTTGTGGAAGGTTTTTCATGTAACACCTAATATTTATTTTTTTTAGAGGAAAACCTCCTATTTTAGAGAATGTTTATGTGAAGTCAAACCCTAGTTCTTGACTAAATAACTTAGCTATCAACCTTGCTTTATATTTGTTTTTGCTTCCATCTTGATTTTGCTCAAGTCTAAATATCCACTTACAACCAACAGACCTTCTGTTTGCATGAAGTGAAACAAGACACCGAATTCCATTGTGAATGTGCCGTGGAAAACACGAGAAATAGGGGGTTTGAATTGTGACCATTTTAAAAACTTGCGCAAAGAGAGTAAGGGAATAAAGAATCACACAATATGTTTATATCGGTTCACTGTCCAACCGATAGCTATCTAGCCTACCCCTAACAGAGTGATTTTCCATTCTGCATTAAAAGAACTTAATCAACAAAAGAGTATTCTAGACTCAGCTTTTCCAAACACTATGAGTTTTCATACATTGCATTTAGAAATGATTCAAGATGGAAATCAATGAAAGGTTCCAAAACAAGTCAGTTACAGTACGAATAGTGGCGAAGTTTCTTCCGGTCCCAGCATTCACGACAACATTGGACAGAAACAAACACTTATTCGTTCACAATGTCTAACAAATGGTTAATCATGGTTTATGAGAGGCTTCAAGAGTTTTATAAAATGATAGCCATTGATATTTCAAGCAACAAAGTAAGTGGAGACTTATAAGTACTAGACTTACCTCGCCTCAAGAAGCTCTAACAAACATCAGAAGACATAAACCATATGACCCTGTTCTTAATCACAAAAGCAACACCATTTCTGCAATTTTAATTAAGAGAGAAGAACTAACCACACTAGTGACATGGTCACGATAAGAACAATATTCCGAACAGCGAACATTATATCCAACATTCAACCGATTATCGTCTCCCAAGGATCGTTAGTTAGTTGGTTAGTTATGCAGTTAGGCTTTCAAGTTTGAACATTGACCCTTATAACAAGAAGTAAATGTAGCAAAATAAATTAGGTTCAAAATCTTTGTACTCATGCAAATGGACAGTGCAATTTAGATAGATACAAGTAAATCAAAAGCTTGAGAATAACATATATAAGCTAAATATGGTCACTGATGCTTCCGTAATTTGAATGTAATAATAAATTCATAAACCATGCCACACATAGACTTTGCCCTAAATAATTTGAATGTGTACACTTAACTTTAAGTAACATGTGAACATTTTTCATTTGTTAAAAACACTTTCAATCGCTGCACAATATTTTATGCCCTAAATAATTTCCTTTCACCTTAGAAGTAACACGGTTATGTAATGATCCAAGATATAAAAAGAGAATATTTAGACCCAATGTAACTTAAGAACTATGAGTCATCATTTTCTAGATGAATTTGGATATATTTATTAGAGTTAATCATATAATATTTTGTTATGTCATTCATCACAACAACACGGTGGCAACCAGAAAAGGGCAAAGAGCAAACTCTAGGGAAATGAGAGAAGTCAATATATTAAAAATATATAACTAAATTGAGAGGAAAATTATGAGAGAGGAAAACCAGTGAGTTAAAGAATTAAAAACAGGATAATAGGTTTCACGTAAAAAAATTTCACCAAGAGAATAGGAAATCAAAAGAACAATTTGGATGGATAATTGATTAGATTGTTATTTATTTATTTATTTATTTATTTTTTAATCTCAATTGTTTAGATTGTTATATGTTCAAATTAAAAATATATTTTCTATTTTTTTAAGAAATCAGACTAGTCCACTAAAATGAGTTACAATACCATAAGGTTTAAAATAACGGAAAATAATGATTAAAAAAAATCAAAGAAAAATGTTATAGAGGAGAATAATAGAGAAAGTATATAACAGTAAAAGATCAAAAAACAGTAAAAGATCAAATTACTCGATGTATAAAACATGATTTTTTTTTGTGATTTAAAATTTGAAATTATTTTTTAATGTTAAAATAAAAATACATTAAAATCTGAATAATTAAAACTTTTTAAGGAGTTTGACCAAAAAAAAATAAAACTTTATTAAGGAGAAAACAATTGAATAGCTTGATTTAAATAAAGAAGAATATTTTTGAAAAGATTTTGGGGAAGGGAGAATTAATTAAAGTGACACGAGGTTAGGACAATGCATAAAATATGCAAGGTTTGAGATTCAAACCCCGACCACCACCCAAAAAAGTAACATGAAATGCCATTTTAATGTGTCTTTGCAGGGTTGAACTAGGTCCCCTTTGAGGTTATAAAACTAAACACTCGTTTTGAGTTTGGTACCAAAGTACCCATAGACATAAGAACTAGTTTGCAACCAAATGACCTCGTGGGAGAAAGGTATATACAAATAAACTTTAATTGATAAACCACCAATAATTATTATTTTTTTATCAGATGGTATGGTAGTTAGAATTTCACCCTTCAAGATGAATAAACAATGAATTCAATGTTTAAACCACAACCACTGTATATTGCTTTGTTTCTAGCAATTGCGTTATACTCATAATGACACAATCATTAAATTTATCTAGGCAAAAAAATATTTATAGAAGAGTTTAATTTTCATGCATCACGTAAAATGTTATACAGTGTCAACTCTTTACAATTAATCACATGTATGACTTTAAAGTAATAATCTAACAATTATGATTGATTGACATTGTAAAAATTCTTTACACTTTCTTGAGGTGAATTGAGTATCCTTTATGTGCAATTGTAGAGACTATATAAGACTACTCTTTACTTCGAGAGTATATATGAACTAAATATTTTATAAAATAAAAAACTCTTTTACATTATAAAATAAAAACTATTGTCACATAAGTGTAGTTCAGTTGGTAGCTAACAAAAATATTATGTGCAGGAGCCGATGTTCGAACCTTAAATTCTCCACTTTTCCACACATATTGTGTGTGAATCTAGCCACTAACCTACCTGACAAAAAAAAACTATTTACATACGCAATGTATGTGAATTAGATCTTTTATAAACTAAAATATTTAAGAATTTAATGGTGGTAAGTTAACGATCCAAAACAACTTTACACACATAACCAAACATTTAGATTTTGCACATTAATTAAAGTTTTTAATTTATGTGACAATTCTAAATGTTTTGATTGATTGTATGTGCAAAGTTATTTTAGAATGTCATCACACCACCATTAAACTCAATAACTAATTATCTCTATGAGCTTAACTCAGTTGGTAAGGACAATGCTTAATATATGCAAGGTCCGGTGTTCGAACCTCAGACACCACAAAAAAACTCAATAATTGCACGGTACTACAATAAATTTTAGAATTTTAGTCCTCTTAAGTATAACTTAGTTTGACATATACGTTGTATTTCATAAACAGAGATCGATGTTCGAACCATAAATTAATCGATGTTCGAAACATAAATTACCAGTTAATTCACTTTAAATGGTGAAATTATAGCAATTTAAACGATGAAATTATAGCAAATAAGCTGCTTGACAAAAAAAGATAGAATTTGAAATGATTTTTTTTATTATCTAATTTTATAATTTTAAATAATAATCTCTCAAAACTCAAAAGTAATTTATATCAAAAGATAGAATATTTTACAATTTCTGTACCAAAAAAAAAAAAAAAAGAATATTTTACAATTTTTACAGCAAAGTAATTTCACCGCTGTCACTCACAACACAATCGAGTAGCGACAGCTTTCAATTGTAAGTGTTATTTGGTTCCCATGTTCTTCTTCTTCTTCCTTGTTTCAAGGTTTTATGGTAATTGAACTTTGTTTCTCGTATCGCACGATTTTATGCTATTTTATATTATTTTTGTTTCATAATCATTTTATTTGTTTGGTATTATTCACTTTTTATGTGAAATTTGCAAAATTTCGATGATTTTATGCGATTTCTTCACATGGGTTTATGCTGTTTTATTTGATCATGAAGTTGTTGCTTTTGTTTCATTGATTTTTGTATTATTTTTGTTGCATAAACATGTTATGTTTATTTGATGTTTATTCATGATTTTGGTGAAAGTTTTGATTTTGATGATTATACAATTTGATAGCATGTGATTTTTTCATATGGGTTTGTGAGAAATCAATTTTTCAATCATGAAGTTGTTGCTTTTGTTTCATCGATTGTATTCATGATTTTTTTTTTGTGTGACAGTTTTGATTTTGATGATTTTATAATTTGTAGCATGCAATTTCTTCATGAGTTTATGATTATATCGATTTTTTTTTCCGATTATGAAGTTTTAGCTATGGTTTTTGAACAGATAATGAGTGAAAAAACTGGCCCAGAATTGGAACTTGACAAGATAGTAGAAGAAGAAGAAGGTAACCTTGGAAAAGAAGATAATAATGTAACAAATGATGAATCTTCTGTTGCAATTTCAGAACCGAAAGAACAAAATGCGGTTAAAGAGATTCCGTCGTTGTCTTGTAGAGATGAGGAGAATGTGGAAGTTAATATAATTGGGAATTCTGGTTTCAAGGGTGTGGAAGATAATTGTGTGGATCTTACTGTTAGCGAGAGTTCAAGTTCTAGTTCTTTTGGTCATACAGACACTAGTTCTGATTCTGCATTCGGTGATTCTGAGGAGGTTGAATCGCAGCGGAGGCATAAAGTGTGGAGAAAGCCACTTCTATTGAGGTATGTTTCTCAATGTTTTAGTTATTGGACCGAACTAGGAAGTAGGAACTGGGAAGTTTGTTGGTTGGTTTGAGCTCGGTTGTACCTTACTCTAGTTGAACCAGGATTGAACTAGGTTTAACCATGGTTGGTTCATCTTGTTTTTATTTTTGCATTTATTTGTTTGTTTTACTTTTTAAATATGGTTTCACCGATTGAAGCATGAATCCGAGGTTGTTTGAGCGTGTTGAGAGAAGTCGTGTAGATGTTGTAGAAAGGAGAGTAAGATCGGATGGAGGATAGTTAAATTGCTAGAGGCAGAGGTGGTCCTAGAAAAACTAAAGAGTAACTATTAAGAAAGATCTAGAGATTAATGAGTTGGATCAAAATATGGTTTATGATAGAACATTACGGCGTAATTTGATTGATGTATTCGACCCCACTATAGGGTTTGGTTGTTGTTTTTGTGGTCTTAACTCCCTGGTTTTTAGGGAAAGGGGTCTTTGATAATCCGGAGTTTGGTTGGAAGGTATGTAAAGTATGGCCAAAGATTGTTTCAGCCAGGATTCAAACTCGGGTTTTCTCAAGTGATAAAAGATTACTGTTATAGACTCAATTTCAATTCATCCTTTTTTGACCTATAGGAAGAAGCAATAAAACAAATTGAAAAACCTAACAAAAAAGGAACTAACACATACAGAAGGAATATGCTTTGGATTGGATTGCAGTTATGAGTTGTTTTGATATATGAAGCATGAATGTCCTTAGATTTAGGTGTGTCCTGTGCACATGCGTCGGACGCTAACACCCGTACAACACGTTCAGATACTTCATTTAGGTGTCCAAATAAACTGTTCTTTTTATTTCACACCAACATGTACGGGACATTGTTCTGCTGGAAAAGGACACCTTTTTTATGATGTGTTTTGCTTATTTTGTACATTTAGTTGCTGTAATTCATAACTTGTTGTGGGTATTTATGACTATGTGAATCATCAAATTTCACCTCCTTTTTATATTTTATATATGATGCTTTTATATTTATTAATATTATATATCTGTGTCAGTGTTCTACATTTCGGACACTAGTGGTGTCTATTTGTCTGTCCGTGCTGCATAGGTTCTCATGATTGAAGTTGTGATACATCATAAATGTCATGTTTGTATTTTCAAATTACCTTGTGTTGGCTGCTATGTATTTTTTATAAGGATGTCATCTAGTTGTGTTTAAACTTTTACACTGTTAACTATCCGTGTCAGTGTTTAAACGTATTTCTGTTTACTATTCAGAAAGAAAAAGTTAACTGATCATTGGAGGAGGTACATCTTTCCTATAATGTGGCGCTCTAAATGGATCGAGTTGAAAATAAAGAAACTCAACTCTCAAGCACAGAAATACGTAAAAGAGATTGCGGCTATCGATCAACAAAAACAGTTTGATTTTTTGAAGTTTGCAGTAGACGATTTTGGTGTCAAGTCAGTACCTAGATCCAAGGGAATTCAAAGGACTAAAGTAATGTGGAGAAAGAACAGGAAAAGAGCTGAAGAATGTGATTTATCATCATATATGTCTAACCATTGTTTTTTCTCGTACTATGGTATGAAATTACTTGGTTTGTCGTAGTATTTTCTTTTGCCAGTGTATTTTGCGTTGATAGTAATCTCTTTTCTCTCTTCTGCTGTCCAGAGAATAAAAACCAAGCTCATGATGGTCCCGTAGAAGGTTTTCATGATGATGTCGTGGGTAAGTGGCCATCCCATAATATAATGTTTTTTCATTTAACTAACAAGATTTGACTCTTTTAAAGTGTGAATCAAACAAGGTTCAAGAGTTACATGCATATTCATCTTTGCTTGCATGTGTTTATTGAGTATATGATTATGAACATTTTTCAAACTGGTTTTGATCAATTGTTATATGTTTTGTTTCATTGATATGAGAAGGTAATGCTGATAATGTTGGGGAGATCAAGTTAAACGATATGTGGGCATCTGTAGATCATCAAAAAGATAATGATAAATCCTTCGTTGACATGATTGAAAATGTTGAAGCATTGTTGTCGCAAGTTGAGAATTTGAAAACTCGGATTGATACCGTGAAATATGAAAATCCTGGAAAGTTCTGTTCTGCAACTCAATCGAACATAGTTGGGCCATCTAATGGATTTAATCGTTCTGTTCATAATTCTGCTTCTTTTGCCGGTAAAGGAATTCTGGTTCCAGGTAGTTTCGCTAAATCTGAGTTATATACTGAAGATCAACTTTTGACTGACAATGAATTATCAACTCGAGAAGGGATAACTCCTTCAGTTGAGTCTGCCAATAGGACCCAGTTTGTGGTTCAGGGAGAAAATGTAAGCTTTATTATTTAAAATTATTTCAACAATTTGTATGTCATTCTTTGTTTTCCATTGCCTGCATCGTGCGTTTGGTTTTGTTTAGTTTCAATTATGCAATATATCCTTGAAGAAAGTTGTTCAAAATTTTCAAGAGCTAAGATGCCACAACTTTTATAATCATTTCTTGTTATCCCAAATAAATGTCCTTGGTGGCTTGGTGAATGATTTTAAAATTTTCTTATGCCCGTGTATAGTAAAATACTCTTGACCTTTCATGTGTAGAGTAAAATACTCACCTGTCATAACCCGGCCATGGTATCTGTATTCTTTGTTGTGTACTTTTAAGTGTTGCCAACCGCGGATCACAGAAAATTGTAGTTTGTTTCAAATTCTCCTACACCACAATGTTATAGCCCCGCTATAGCCTTTATTTGACAATACCACTGGTACCTTTACTTTTAATGTTTGGAGTTGATAACAATAATATTTTATGTATCCATTTGTCGTAGAATGAAAAACTTTGTCCAATTACTCTGCGTAATAGGATTATTGCAGACATCATAAATTTGTAACGTTGTCATTTTCTTGTAATGTTATGATTCAGGTTGAGGAGAAATCCAATGAATCAGTTGAAGAGCAGAAATGCATTTCTTCAGCTCAAGTTTCAGAGTCTGACATGATCACTGAGAATTCTATTAAACCATGTTCAACAACCAAGACACATTTCCCTAGGAACACAAGGAGGGTAAGGAGGAAGTTTGGTCCTTAAGAGTTTGATTATTTCTTCAAGAGCTTGTGGATGCAATGAGTTACAACATCATAATCATAATGTGTAAATTCTGGTTTAGTTGGTATATATTTTGCTGCACCAAGAAATGAGTTCATTATTACATTATGTGAATATGTGGATCATGCTCTTTCTTGAAGGATGCTTTTATTTTTATTAATTGGAGATATATTATTTAAGGAAGTACTGTTTCTTGATGTACTTGGGAGATTATTACTTCAATAACTGAAAATACAGTTTCTACAAAGCTATTGGCATTAATCAGTTAAATATTATACAGTAACTTGCTTATAGGCAAAAGAGTCTTGAGGATTACAAGAGCAATAACCAAACAGAAAATACAGTTTTTGTTTTCTACCTTAACTTTGTGGTTGTTATTTTTTAACTAGCAAATTGAAGTATGAGAAGTATAAGTGACACTTTGTTGTAAAAAAGAGTGTTACTACTCTTCCAAAATTATTCTCTTTAAGAAAGTTGTATTATGGGTTTGAAGATGAAGAAGTGAGATATTATTTTTTATATTTATGGGTTTTAAATTTGGGTCTTGCTAACAAGTTTTCTAAAGGCATTTGTTAAGGATTCAAAAATAGAAACAATTGATAATTTTTATGTAGAAAAAATTGCTTTTTGATGTTTCTATGTGTTAAATACACGAATTCCAATAAAATTTTTTCTGCTTTAAGGCTATGTTTGGATTGGTGGTATGTGGTGGAATGGAATGGAATGGAGCAATAAATTATTAGATTCCATTGTTTGGATTTTGCAAATAATGATGAAGTGGAATGGAACACAATGGAACTCATTCCATTCCATCCAATCCTTCAAATTTTCATTCCGCAATTTGGGATGTATGCAATGGAATGAAGCTTCAGTACAGTTAAAGTATTACCCTTTTATCCTATTTCTTTAAAATACATTATTTCAAGACCTCAAAGATTTCATCAATTCTCAAATACAATTTTGAATGTCTTGTCAAATATTGGTGCATTTTCCATTATTATAAATACAAAGTAGAATATATATATCGAATTGAGATTAATGAAAGTAATATTAATTAAAATTATAATTGAAAAAAATAATTAATACTACGTTGAAAAGTTAAATGTGCCAATTATTTTGAGGCAATTTTTGTATGTGAAAATAACTCAGTTTTTTTGGGACGATGGACAAACCTAAAAACATGTATTTTACCAAAACTAAGTTTCTATTAGTAGATTTCTTAGTCAATATAATATTGTAAGAGTACTCGTTAGTAGGAAACACTAAAGTTGACTCATTGACGAAGAAAACTCGCACATTAAAGGAAACTAATGCACAAAATCTAGACCACGACAAGAGGAAGATGCTTCCTTCATTGGGCCCCCCACATAACCAATAATACCACAAACTGGATGGGAACTAAAAATCATGTCTCCTTCAATGACTTGTAGCTAAGAAGATGAAGTTGCATTCTTTAGGGGTGTTACTTTCAATTTTTCATAACCACACATATATACTAGACTTATCTTATGCAGTGACATATACGTAGAACAATACATGAATTAAAATATCAAAATTGGCGTGTGAGAATGAGAATGACCAAGGAGCATATGCTAGTAGTCACACAACATTATAAAGGTTGTTTATGGTCATTCATTAGATCTAAAACAAAAATTTATGAACTTGACAAAATATTTCATTTTAAATTTCCTTGGTTCAAAAATGTTGATTGCCTTTCTTATTATTTGCAGTTTGATTGTGGGAACTCAATGTGCTGCCACTGTGACATCTCATCAACTTCAAATGGAAGCAAATGCTATATTAAATAGTGGATGGTGGAACACTTCTGATCCACTCTTCAATATCTCTGATCGTTGTAATTGGTATGATATTATATATATTATATCTTGCAACGATGATGGAAGCATAATAGCAATAAACATAGACAATTGGAATTCTCAACTTGCAACACCCAACTTGTCTACTCTCAACTATTCTGCTTTTAACAATTTAGAATTCCTTGTTATAAGGTCAGTTGAACTATATGGGACTATCCCAAAAGAAATTGGTCATCTCTCTAAACTCACTTCTCTTGATTTGTCTTACAATTTTCTTGAAGGTCAGCTACCTCCTGAATTATGGTTGCTAAAAAATCTCACTTTCTTACATCTATCTAACAATAAATTCAAAGGTGAGATACCTTCTTCACTAGGAAATCTCTCCAAGCTCACTCATCTTGATTTGTCTGCCAATTATCTTAAAGGTCAGCTACCTCCTGAATTGTGGTTGCTAAAAAATCTCACTTACTTAGATCTATCTAACAATAAATTCAAAGGCTATATTCCTTTTGAGTTGGGGTTTCTAAAAAATCTCACTACAGTAAGTCTATCTAACAATAGATTCAAAGGTGAGATACCTTCTTCCCTCGGAAATCTAAAACAATTAGAGGACCTAGACATCTCTCACAACGACCTTACAGGTTCCATTCCTAATGAGTTGGGATTATTGAAAAATCTCTCTACATTAGAACTATCTCACAATAGACTTAATGGAATCCTGCCTATTTTTCCATTTAATGATTATTTAATTTCCATGAACCTCAGTCACAACCTCATTAGTGGTCAAATCCCTTCTCATATTCGAGGTTTTTACGAACTTACTTTAAGCAATAATAATCTCACAGGAACAATTCCCCAATCTCTTTGTAATGCCATTTTTGTGGACATTTCATACAATTGTTTGGAGGGTCCCATTCCAAATTGTCCTCAGATTTATGCAACGAACATGGAAAACTCTGATGTATGTTCACCACACAAGAAAAAAAGTAAATTAAAGCACATTGTTGTCATTGTTATTCCGATCCTTATCATTCTAGTCATAGTCTTCTTACTTCTCATATGTTTAAATCGTCATCATGATTCTTCTGAGAAGTTGCATGGAAACTCAACAAAAACAAAGAATGGAGATATGTTTTGTATATGGAATTTTGATGGGAAGATAGCATATGATGACATAATCAAAGCAACAGAAAACTTTGACATGAGATATTGTATTGGAACAGGAGCATATGGAAGTGTTTACAAGGCACAATTACCAAGTGGAAAGGTTGTTGCCTTAAAGAAACTTCACGGCTATGAAGCAGAGGTTCCATCTTTCGATGAGAGTTTCCGAAATGAAGTGAGAATATTATCAGAAATAAAACACAAACATATTGTGAAGCTTTATGGATTTTGCTTGCACAAAAGAATCATGTTTTTGATCTATCAATACATGGAGAAAGGAAGCTTGTTCTCTGTCTTGTATGATGATGTAGAAGCTGTGGAATTCAAGTGGAGAAAAAGGGTTAATTCTGTTAAAGGAATTGCATTTGCTCTATCTTATCTTCATCATGATTGCACTGCTCCAATCGTGCATAGAGATGTATCTACTAGCAATATATTGCTTAACTCTGAGTGGCAGGCCAGTGTCTCTGACTTTGGCACAGCTCGACTCCTTCAATATGATTCATCCAATCGTACTATAGTTGCTGGAACTATTGGATATATAGCTCCTGGTAAATTAATCATTGATATTTTTTCTCTTATTGTTTTGTTTTTTTTCTTCATTTTTGTATGATGCAGAACATGCATACTATCCACATAAATAACATAAATGTTTTTATTTTATCTATATATATTTTGGCAGTCTAAAAAAAATATAAATGTTCATTAGTTTTTCATGCTAAGTAGTAATTTTCAATTATTTTCTTTGGATTCTTTTAAATACTCATAGCGATTTGATCATTGCAGAGCTTGCCTATACTATGGCTGTGAATGAAAAGTGTGATGTGTATAGTTTTGGTGTAGTCGCACTTGAAACTTTGGTTGGAAGACACCCTGAAGATTTATTGTCATCACTTCAATCAACATCGATAAGAAGTGTCAAACTATGTCAAGTATTAGACCAGCGTCTTCCACTTCCAAATAACGACGTAGTTATACGTGACATAATTCATGTTGCCGTGGTTGCATTTGCATGCTTAAATATCAATCCTCGTTCTCGACCAACAATGAAACGTGTGTCACAAAGTTTTGTCACGGAGCTCACACCATTAAGCATTCCTTTGAGTGAAATTTCAGTGCAGCAACTAATGAGTGAAGAACTCAAAGCATTATTTTATATTGCGAACCCTTGAAACAAAGACTTCAGAATGAATTAAGTTGAGTTTGTTATTATTCAATAATAAAGACACTGTCTTCTTTTTTTGTTTTTTCCCCAAAAGTTGTTGAAAAATGCTGTAAAAGTTTGTTGTTCTGATATATCAAACATAAGTATATATGTATTCACATTTCTGTTTTTGTATAAAATTGAACTACTTCTGTATCAATTATTATGCTAATTGAATTAAAAGATAAAGGTATTGCAATTGATTCAATCAAAATCTCAAGGTTTACAAATTCAACAAGAAAAATCTTGATGTGCTTGTGATAAAAATAAGCAACTCATTTTGAGATGAGTTGAGAAAATACTTTAAAGTCATGTCATATTGTTGTTAACCAAGAATAGATCCACGAAAAATCTTCAATGCAGAAAATGCAAATATTAAAGATCAAAGATGAAGGTGAATCACAATGACGGTGATGAGAAACCAAGAATGGTTAGTGAGTACAGCATGTATTATACTCTAACTAAGATGCCTAGCAGGCTAACTAACTATTGACAGCTAAACCATAGCTTGCACTGCAAGGTAATTGTTGTTCTATAACTAACTGAAACGTGAATTCTATACATTGTAATAAATAACACTCCAAACAACCTCTTTATTTGATCCTCTTTCCTTTATCATTTGTTCAACACCCTCCATATTTCCGCGTCTCCTTTATGTATCAAACAAATTTCTCAACATCACAAAGTCTCCGTCTCCTTTTTTATCCATGTTGAGTGCCTCTTTTAGCACTCTCTTGTTAGCATCATAAGGTTATGACACTCTGTCATATTAGTTATTTAACTGTGTTTTAATTTAGAGTCATTTAGCGCGTTTTGTAGTCAAGTTACATGGTGTTATAGTTGATTTTAGCAAGAAATAAGTTTTCATAGGCCAACAACGTGGGTGTTGCACTAATGAAAAGGATGAGAATATCAGTGCGATCTGAGCTACAAAAATTGGGTGCATTTGTGAAAAATTGTGGCGCAATTTGGGCCACTAAAGCAGTGACACGTGAATATGAGAATATCATGAATTTTTTTATTTATGGCGCATTGATTTATTAATTTCATATTTTGGAACAAAAAAGACACTAAAGTTGACCCATTGACGAAGAAGAACTTACACACGCTATAGAAAAATGCACAAAACTTTATAATTGATTAAGTCAATAGGTGACTTGGGAGACACATGCATCTCTAGACTCTAGACGTAACCGGTGGGGAGAAACCTTGACATAGAAATAATGGGTCCCTCTCAAAAAAGAAAAGAAATAGAGAAATATTAAGAACATTATTTTTCTATCCTTTTATCTGACATTTATTTTTTTATTGGATAAAAATTAAGGAAAATTCTATGGTGAAGTTATGAAAATAATTTTTCTGGTGAAGTTAAATGACCAATCATTGAGTATTTGTGTATTTAATCCATGCAACGTCAGATTATATGGTGTATTGCATATTTGTCCGTAAGGTGTGTCATTATATATTTACTTATTGCAATTGTGTCCCTGATTAAATTAAAATTAAGCATATATTCCCATTTGTGCTCTAAGATTGAAATTTCCCTTAATATTTTGTATGAGGACTGATTTGTAATAAGGTAAAGTTTAGTTTTAGAGTGGTCCACCAACAGAACATTAGCTGACATGACATCGGCAGTTATATTATTGGCTAGATAAAATAACTTTTCCAAAAAAATCAATTTTCTGACTGAACCATATAAACCCCCTAAAACTAATGAGTCTTAAAATTTTATATGCAGGACACATTTTTAAAATGTGGAATACACATCCTCCCTACGAAGGTGCTCGGAGTAAAACAAAAACTGATTCAAACATTTTGTAACGTCTCCCTCCACGTTCTCTCGAAACTCTCCTTGACGGTTACGATTTCCACGAATCCGTAACCGCCGAACCACATGTGTGCCCGACAATGGCACCTGCAAAACCCACCTCTATATAAGGGGACTCTCATCAATCTCAAAGGTTAAAATCTATTCACTCTCTCAACCCCCATTCTGGTCTCCAACTAACTTAAGCATCGGAGTGTCTACAAGTACAAATTCCACGTTGTTCCAGTCAACGGCCGAGGCTTTCAACCATCATACAACCATCATGCAAAACTGCACCGATAATCACCTTCTAATCAGTTACGATCATGGTTAAAAATAATACTTGAGAAGAATTATTGCATCCACAATAGCTGATAAAATACACATGAGCAGAGCTTAAATTGACATAAAGTTGTTGAACGCAAATGGAGGGGTAGATGCTTCCTTCATTTGTGGTCTCACATAAGTGAATCAAATTTTATAAATGAATCAAATTAGCGTGTGAGAATGAGAGTGACGACAAGGTCACACAACATCATAAAAGTTTTTGATGGTCATTCATTAGATCTCAAGAAAAAAAAGAACTTGACAAAATATTTAGTTTCAAATTTCTTTGGTACAAATATGTGGATTGCCTTTCTTCTTATTTGGGGTGTGATTGTGGGAACTATGTGGATTGTCTTTCTTCTTATTTGGGGTGTGATCGTGGGAACTCAATCTTTTGCCACAATGACATATCAATTTCAAATAGAAGCAAATGCCTATTTTAAACCGTGGATGGTGGAACACGTTTGATGCATAAATCAATATCTCGAACCATTGTAATTAGAGGTGTTTGCGGTACGGTTTGGTTTGATTTGAGACAAACATTCTTCTGAACCAAAAGATAAAAAAGTATGCGGTTTGATTTAGTTCGGTTGACTTTTAAAATAAAATCATAATCAAACCAATATAGTTTGGATTGGATCGGTTGATACGTTTTTAGATAACAATTTTATTCTTTGCAACATTAAAATCAACTTAAAAAGTTAAAACACAACATATTTTCAACAATATTTTAAATTTCATCCAACATTACAATTTCATTTTCATCCAACAATATTCTCAACTATATAAATCATACTAAAAACGAGGACGAAAAGTAATCATATTTTGTAAAAATTACAGTAGACTAAGATTTTCATCATTCTCTTAGAGTTCAAGTAGCACATAAATACATTATTGAAAGAAAAAAAAAACAAAGAAGAAACTTAACAAGAGAAAAAAAAATTCAATTTTATAAAAGTTTTCATTAAGTTTCTATGAGTATTGGAGATGACATATATTTAATTAGTGTTTTTTTGATTCATTGGTTTCCTTTGAGTTTCTATGAGTATTGGTTTAGGTGACATATATTTAATTAATGTTTTTTGGTTCAATGGTTTATTGACATAGGTGACAGAGTTAACATTAGAAGAAAAAAATAATTCATTGAGTTTCATTATTAAGACAAATGTAAAAACTTATATTTAAAAAAAAAAAAAAATTCTATTCTTATATTTCTTAGCTAATATTCTAAGAGCACCGGTTTGTAAAAATCCTTATTCGTTTGATTTCATGTTTAGAAACGGAGAAAATTACAAGTTGACCTATTGTCGAAGAAAACATGCACACTAAAGGAAACTAATGCACAAGACCAAGCCAAGAGGCGACAAATGCATATGCATATTTATCTAGACGTAACAATAGGGGAAAGATCGATCATTACATAGAAAAGCTTATGAAATAAAATTATTAAAATAGGAAGAGAATGGAGAGGAAGATGCTCCCTTCATTGGGCCACCCGCATAACCAATAATACCAAAAACTGGATTCATTCCTCACCTTATTTTTTGTTGGCCAAATAACGTGTTTTTTACAGAATCAGATGATTTATTATTTCCTAAAGTTGTGTCAACAATTTAGGAAACTTTGAATGTGTTTGGATTGTTCCTAAAGATGTTCCGATATTTCAGGAGTTGCTTTATTTGTTCCTGATTCTTGTGTAGCGGGTCACTGCTTTGATCTGATTTGTTCTGAAGCTCAACAAGACTAATTAGCCTGTATTGCTTCAATATATATAAAACACTACAAGACTTAATTATTCATTCAAGCCGCCATTGACGAAATAGCTTTTTAGGGTTTTGAGTCATTGTTATTTGTGAGCATTTCTTATATCACCTTGATACATGTTAAGGATTGTGTTTTATTGAGTTGTAAGTTGTGTACTTCTTCAAAGTTGTGAAGCACGGATGTAGTTTGTGTTTGAAGGTAATTCATCTTATTGAGTTGTAATTTGATAATCACAGGGGCTGTGATTGATTGAGTGGAAGTGAGATGGGATCTCAGATCTAGGAGTTCCTAGGTCAAAGTCAATACGGGTAGGTCCTAGGTCTTAAGTTGTAAACTGAGAGTTTGCTGAGAACTGAGAATAAGGACTACACTAGTGGATTTCCTTCCTGACTTGGTAGCCCCAGAGTAGGTGTGTTTGTCACCAAACTGGGTTAACAATTCTCCTGTGTCTTTTACTTTCTTGTCATTTACGTTTTGCATCTCTTGTTTATTATTGTTAGCATGATGTTCTGAGGATTTCATTCAACATTCGTAATTTGTGTCTGGTGTTGAAACATCACGTATAACATCTGAAAAGCTAACGCGACAGAATTTCAAACTATCTCTTCAAGAGTTGCAACATCATAATGTTTAAATTCTGGTTTTGTATATATTTTGCTGCACCAAGAAAGGAGTTCATTATTACATTATGTGAATATGCGGATCATGCTCTTTCTTGGAGGATATGCTTTTATTTTTATTTATTGGAGATATATTATTTAAGGAAGTATTGTTTCTTTGATGTACTTGGGAGATTATTACTTCAATAACTGAAAATAAAGTTTCTACAAAGCTATTATACAGTAACTTGCTTACAGGTAAAAGAGTCTTGAGGATTACAAGAGCAATAATCAAACAGAAAATACAGTTTTTGTTTTCTACCTTAACTTTATGGTTGTTAGTTTTAGTTTGTTAAACAAATTCTTAATACTGCAATCATACATACCATATGGGTCATATGGATTGAAAGAAATTAAAGATGCTTCCACAACAAGCATCAATCCATGACAACTTTATTCAATCATATTCTTGCTAAAGTCAGGCTTAGCTACAACCTCTGTTTGGTTAAAAGCAACTCTGATATGCATGACTATAAAGTTTCTAAACTGTTTAGCATCCCTTTTAGAAGCATGAGAGTCACTCCTGTTCATCATGTTGCTTGGACCCCTCCTCTTGGGGCAACTATCAAGTTCAACTATGATGGTTCAGTCATAGGGGCCCATCCTTGTGGTGTTGTTGGTGTTGTGATTAGGAACTCCAATTATGAATTCTTAGGAGCTATTGTCAGTAATATTGGTCATGCTTCCCCATTGGAAGCAGAGCTCAGTGCCTGCAAACTTGCCATAGAATGAGCCAAACACATGAATTTCACCAACATTTGTTTGGAAACTGATTCTTTACAAGTGATCAATGCCTTCATCAATAAGAGGGGGATTCCTTGGCAAATGAGAGCCAGGTGGCATAATTGTTTAAAGTTTTGTTATGGTATTATTTGCTCATGCGTTCGCACTCACAAAGAAGGAAATATGGTGGCAGATACACTTGCTAAAAATGGCCAAGGACTTTCTCCCTACTCCACTCAGTGGTGGCCTTCACCACCTACCTTCATCCAATCACTTCTCTTAACGGACAAGCTTGGGTTACCTTACTCTAGATTAACTATGATTTGATTTTTTTTCCCTCTTTGTCTGTTGTTTTTGGAGGTTTCTGTTTTGTCTTACCTGCTTTGTTTTGCCTGCTGTTTGTTCTTGCTTTAGGTAGTTTTTGTTTGTTTTGTTTGTTTGGATGATTTGGTGTTTGTAACAGGTTCAGGCCTCTCTTGGTTATCAATATATTTTTAGCTTTATCAAAAAGTTTTTAACTAGCAAATTGAAGTATCAGAAGTATAAGTGACACTTTGTGGTTGGCTTAAGTAACACTCTTGTAAAAAAGAATGTTACTACTCTTCCAAAATTATTCTCTTTTAGGCTATGTTTGGATTGGTGGTATGTAATGGAATCGAATGGAATGGAGTGGTACATAATTATATTCCATTGTTTGGATTTGCAAAAAGTGAATGGAGTGGAATGGAATACAATGGAACTCATTCCACCCAATACCACCAAAACCTTCAATTTTCCAGTCCCCTGAATTTGGGGTGTATCCAATGGAATAGAGTTTCATAACAAAAATATTACATTTTTATCCCTGTCTTTATTTAATCATAACTGAACTGCAACATGTTCTCTCAACTGTTCTTAATCCTCGTTTAATTTTTCTTCTCCTATTTCATTTTTTCATTGCTGACATGTCTCTCTCTTGCTCCTCGTATGCATGTATTGCATCACGAAGATAACAAAGAGATTGAAAGCTCTAATTGTAATAACTTGCAGTGCAAGTAACTAGCTCAAATTAGTTTTAGTTAGTTACAGGAGTTATTATCCTATGTTTTAGGTACATGTTAATAAGCATGAGGATCTAAGAGCTTATAAATACTAGTTGTACAAACTCATTCAAGTAATGAGAATCTTATTTTCCATTCTATTTCTAATTTCATAATATGGTATCAGTTTTCCTTTTCTCTCTCTTTGAGAGAGAGTTTGTTACGATTCAGTTACACATTTCCGCCATTGTTGCTTGAGCTTCAAGCTTCGTTTTTCCTTCGTTTCTTCTTCATTTTCTTCTCTTCTTTTTGCTCTCTCTCTGATTCTTTCATTTCTTCATACATCTTCTTCTCTTTTGTGTGAATTTTTGCTTTTCATCATGCCTCCTCGTATTGCTCCGGTTGTTGAAAATCAACAAGCTAATCAAGATTCTGTGTATTTCGTTCATCCTAGCGAAGGTCCGAACTCATTTCTTGTTACTCCACCACTCAACGGTTCCAATTATCTGGCATGGAGTCATTCTATGAGGCGTGCTTTGGGAGTGAAGAACAAGATTTCCTTCATTGATGGATCTTTACCTGTTCCATATTTGCTTGATTTGAATAGAAGCTCTTGGGAGCATTGTAACCACCTCATTCACTCTTGGATAATCAACTCTGTTTCTGAACCTATTGCTCAGACTTTGGTGTTTCACGAGTATGTTTTTGACGTATGGGAGGATTTAAAGGAGCGTTTCTCTAAGGCAGATCGCATCAGAATTGCAGCTATACGTTCCTCAATTCATTCCCTCAAACAAGGTTCAAAGAGTGTTCTTGAGTATTTCACTGAATTGAAAGCTCTCTGGGAAGAGTTGAATCTCATCGCCCTATTCCAATGTGTTCTTGCATTCCACAGTGCAGATGTGAAGCTATGCGCGCTGCACGGAATCAACGAGTTGAGGATCAGGTTATTCAGTTTCTTCAAGGTTTGAATGATTCATTTTTTGTTGTTAAAAGCCAAGTGCTTCTTATGGATCCTCTTCCCCCTTTGAACAAAGTGTATTCTTTGGTTGTGCAAGAAGAGAGTAACAACGCTGTTATCTCTCATTCTTCACCGGCTCAAGATGATTCCAACGTACTCATTAATTCTTCTGAGTCACATAAACCTTTTGGTCGTGGCAAGAATCCTTATGTTGGCAAGAATTCTCCTAGATATTGTTACCAAAAGCATGGGCATACAAGACACATGACACAATTGAATTTTGTTATCAAAAGCATAGGTATCCCAGTTTTAACAAGAAAAGTTCCTCTGCAAATGCTTCTCTTGGTGAGAGTTCTGAGGTTGTTCCTGGTGGAAATGCGGTGGTTCCTTCATCCGTTCTTAATCAAGAGCAGTTATCTCAGCTTGTTTCCTTGCTACAACAATCAAATTTGCTTTCTTCTGCATCTTCACCAAATACCTCAACTTCTATTCAACCTGCCACATAAAACTCTCCTTCTATCAACACTGTTTCAGGTATATATTATGTGTCTTCTAATTCACCTTCTTTGTCTGATTTTTGGATAATTGATTCTGGTGCAAATGATCATATTTGCTCCTCTTTGCACTATTTTAGTTCCTTTTATAAGATTAAACCAACCAAAGTAAAATTACCTAATGGTCATTTTTTCCTAATTGAATATGCTGGTAACATCACTTTTTCCCCTACTTTACATATTTCTCATGTCTTGTATTCCCCTATATTCCATATCAATTCGATATCTGTGTCTAAACTTTGTGAATCTCTTTCTCGTCAATTTGCTTTTTCTAATTCTACTTGTATGATTCAGGCCATGAAATCTCATCAGATGATTGGTTTGGGTGATAAGGTGGATGGCCTTTACAGATTGAGAATTCAAGACCCAGCTTCTCATGCTATTCATTCCATATATTCTTCTGGCAGTTTTTCTATTCCTGTAATAATGTAGCATCTGAATCTTATATTCCTATGTCAGCCTTGTGGCATTTTAGATTTGGTCACTTGTCAAATAATAGATTGTCAAATATGACAAGTTTGTATCCCTCTATTACTTGTAATAACCAGTATGTATATGACATTTGTCATTTTGCTAAACAAAGAAAATTGCCTTTCAATATTAGTGTTTCCCATGCTTCTTCCATATTTGAACTTCTTCATTTTGATATTTGGGGCCCTCTTTCTATTCCTTCTGTGCATGGACACAAATATTTTCTTACTATTGTTGATGATTTCAGTAGATATGTTTGGATTGTTTTACTTAAAGCTAAATCAGAAGTGTCTCAACATGTTCAAAATTTCATTACTATGATTGAAAATCAGTTTCATGTAAGCCCTAAAACTGTGAGAACAGATAATGGTCCTGAATTTTTACTCCATTCCTTTAATGCTTCCAAAGGCATTCTACACCACTTGTCTTGTGTTGAAACTCCTGAACAGAATGGTAGAGTAGAAAGAAAGCACCAACACATCTTAAATGTTGGAAGAGCTTTACTCTATCAATCAAAATTACCTAAACATTTTTGGTCTTATGCTTTCTGTCATGCTACTTTCCTTATCAACAGAGTCACCACACCCTTACTTAAGAACAAATCCCCATATCAATTACTATATAATTGCACAGCTGACATTTCTGTTTTCAAAGTTTTTGGTTCATTGTGCTATGCTTCCACCATTCAATCACACAGAATTAGCTTGACCCCAAAGCTAGAAAATTTGTTTTCTTGGGATACAAGTCTGGTGTCAAAGGATTCATTCTATATGATTTAGCTTCAAAAGAAATATTTTTATCTAGAAATGTGTCTTTTCATGAACATAGTTTTCCATACAAAAGCTCATATATGTCCATCACTTCATATTGGGAGTATTTTACTCCTTCTGACACATTACCTGCACCATCTGTAACACCCCATTTCCCAACATAAAAATTTCATAATATAAATCAGAGTAATTCATCGCAAACGGGATATCACATTTCTTTTCATAAAATCTTAACAAAATAGATAATAATTTATTCTTCAAAACGTTCAACATCATAATAATTTCAAAATTTCGTAGCGGAATCAATTCATCATCTTAAACATAGTCTTTGGCACAAGGCCTCATCATAAAAATCTCATAAAAAGTCTAAACATAATAAATGGTTCCAAATTAACAACTTCATTATAAGTCTCATAAAAGCAATACGTAAGGAATAGAAAATAATGTCAAAACTCTCATCCCGTTACGTATCAGAGCACCTAAAGACACACTTGTGAGGAGTCCACTCACGACCACGCCTAATCTTGATTACCTGCAAGTTACTCATACAAAGAGCAACATTTTCAAGCAGAAGGGGTGAGATTTCTCAAACAATAATATCAAGTATACAACTCATCATTACATTGAACAACATAAACATCATATAATTCAACAATTATATTTAAATACATAGATATCATCATTTAACAGTCATAATCATCGTCAAATAACATCATACAAATATTTCATCACTAGATACTTCGTTAAAACATCACAACTTAACAACTTGACTCAACAATGCATCTAAACTCGACTTTGCAACTCTTATCATCTTATATCATCTTGACAATGCAAATGCATGTGGTACCATTCTAGGGCATAAACCCTCGTCGCTTATGAGCATAAATATACTCCTAGGGTATGAGCCCTCGTCTCTGTTGAGCAAAAGCTCCTAGGACATGAGCCCTCATCATTAAATGAGTATGCATGGACTCAACTTCTTACGTCTTGAACAAAATCGACATCTTATATGACTCCAATACTTTGGACAACGTCTTACAACTTTACAACTTAGACTGACACTTATATCTTAATGATATTAATAGTCGCATAAACAGTGACATAAGACAACTTGCACATAACAACATCAATAGCAATAACTTACATGGTAAAAAACAACAATATCTTCCATAACAACATTTTTCTCATAATATATGTTTTTCACTTTATCCAACAACAAGTATTCATATTAATTCAGACTCACTGTAAGGAAATGCAATTATATAATTTTCAACCCTACCCCAAAGACCAGCTCACGAACTCATTAGATCTTTATACAAGGTCATTTCTTCCCTAAAAACGTCTCTAGTTAGTTAGGATGAAGTAACTACACTTAGGAAGAAGTTTGGAAACATTTGGATTGAAGAAAAATGCATTTTTAAGGTTTCTTTCCTGATAGGATCGTGGCACGTGGCACTCCCATCGTGGCACGATTTTTCCAGAGTCAAAAATTCTAAAATCCTGATCAAAATCGTGGCACGTTGGTCCCGCATCGTGGCACGTTTTCGATACCGTTTGCGCCTACACGTTCCTGACACTTAGCCCTATCATAATCTATAGAAAAATTCAAGTTTAAACCACCCCAAAATCGTTTTCCAGAACCTCTCATAATCCCTTATTTGCAAAAACATTTAGGCACCAACTTTGAAACGAAAATCCCAATTTTCATCAACCCAATCCCAAAATTGGTTCTAATCATCGTACTATGAAGAATCTAAGGTCTGAACACTGTTTTCTACATCACTTCAACAGGTTTCCATCATCTAATCAACAATTCTCACTCAAACCCTAATTCTCATGATCTCACAAACTAATCCTAAAACATGTTAGATGCAATTTAATGATTCACATACTTAATATTAGTGAAAGATAGTCCCACCCTTACCTTAGAAATTGATGCAGCGTTCTTCTCTTTGGTTCTTCTCTTCTCTTACTCTCCTTTTTCCAAAAGCGTTTTAACGTAAAAACGTTTCTAACCTATTCCTCTTCTATTTATCTCTTCTTTCTATTCTCTCTTATTTCTCTTCTCACCACTAAACTTTCTCAAATCACAACACAGCCCCACATCTTAATATATTTATTTTATTTTGAAATATTATTTTATTAAATAATAAAATAAGTTACAACTCATCACATAAATCTTATAAATCATGTAAATATATAAATATATTCCAAAACTCATTAAAATAATTAAATAATCAAAGAGGGCGTTACAACTCTCCCCACTTAAAGAATTTTTGTCCTCGAAAATGAACCTCAAGAAAACAACTCTGGATAAGACTCCAACATCTTACTCTCTAGCTCCCACGTCAAGCTTTCACCAGTCGCTCCGTCCCAAACAACCTTCACAAGGGGTATTTCTTTGCCTCTTAACTTCTTCACTTCACGACCTTCAATCCTCACTGGTAAGGTCTCCACCGTAAGGTTATCTCTAACTTGCACATCATCTCTTTGGATCACATGAGATGGATCCGGAACATACTTCCGAAGTTGCGACACATGAAACACATCGTGCAAATTCGAAAGATGCAGTGGTAAACCCACTCGGTACGCCACCGTTCCAACTCTTTCCGATATCTGATACGGTCCAATAAATCTCGGAGTCAACTTCTTTGACTTTAATGCACGACCAACACCAGTCATGGGAGTAATGTAACGCCCTCCTTTTTATTTAATTATTTTAATTAGTTTTAGAATATATTTATATATTTATATGTATATGAGGGATATATGATTTGTTGAGATTAGATGTCTTTTTATAATTTAGTTAATATATTTTGTTGAGTGATATTTTGTTATGTTATATGTTGGTATTTACTAGCATAATATATTTGTTAATTGTTATAGATATATATTTCTTATTTGGTGTATTATTATATATTTAGTAGAGAAATATTATTTATTAGAATATGAGGATTATTAGTGTGAGTGGATTTGGGGGTTAGAATAGAAAGAAAAATAAGTTGTTGAGCTAAATAGATTTGGGAAGAATATTTTAGTATTATAAATAGAGAAGCTCAAGTTGGAAAGAGTTTACCCTAAACCGCTTTTTGGAAAAGAGGAGAACAAGAAAGAAGAGAAGAGAAGAGAAAAGTCAAGAGAAGAGGAGAAGACCTTAGGAAAGAAGAACGCTGCTGATGATTCAGAAATTAATCTAAGGTGAGGGTGAGACTATCTTACATTAATATTAAGTTGTTAAATCATTAGATTACATCTGACAAGTTGGGGAGAGTTTGTGAGAATTTAAGACTTAGGGTTTTGAGAGAGATTTGATGATTAGATGATGAAAACTTGTTGAATTGATGTAGAAATTGTGTACAGACCTTAGATAATCCATAGGATGATTATTGGAAGTAGTTTTGAGGTTAGAACCCTGGAATTGGATGAGATGTCGGTGAGTTTAAGAATTAGGGTTTAAGAATTGTAATAGGTTGTTAATAGATTTGAGAACCCTTTGAATTTGCATACAGTAGGTTGATGAATAATTAGTGTTCTAATGATAGGGTAATCATAGGGTAATGATTAGGGTCAATTTTGGAGAGTATTGGATCAAAAACGGAGTCGAAAAGATTTCCCCAAGGCGAAATCGCAGCTGAACTGCGATTTTGCTGTCAGTGTGCAGAACGCTTTTTTATTGTCTCAGTTTGACAAGTTTAATTTCCGAACTGGGTTTAGGTGTAAACACAAAAGTTGTAGGTATGGATGTTAGATTTTTAATGCCGTTGGTCTCACGTCAAAACGATTTATAGAACTTGAGTTATGGTCAAATTACTGCACGTAGGTCACAGTAAATTTTTATGGACTTTCAACACAACTTTTCCGAATTTAAAATGAAAACTGGTATTGATCGGTACAGAATTGGTCTTAGGTGTAAACATGAAAGTTTTAGATAATTTTGTTAGCTTTCTAGTGGCTTTGGTTTGACATGAAAATGATGTTTGGTCTTTGAGTTATGATGAAAATACTACAGGGAGGTCTTAGCAAAATTGTACGGTGACAACATTCTCTGTTTCATGTTTTTGCGTTTTGTTCATATGTTTCTGTTTTGAATTGATCTTTGTTGTAAACATGAAAGTTGTTGATATTTGTGATATCTTTCCAGTAGTTTTGGTTTGACATGAAAATATGTTGTGGATAATTTATTATGTTTTTACAAAGATACATAGTGAATTATTGAGATGTTTAAGTTAGAGTGATGCATTCAATGATGATAATATGTTGTGAACTGTCCATATGCTATCTATGTTGTTGCTGAATCTTAGTAAAGATGTATAAGTCGGTCTAAGTCGTAAATATCTAAGAAGTTGTCCACATTAATGGAATTATGAGAGATGTTCATGAAGTTGTATAAGTTGCGGGAAGTTGAGTCCATTGCATACTCATATACGTTGGTTGGGGGCTTGATGCTCTGGAATGCTTAGTCATTCACACGATGGGTGAGGGCTTGATGCCCTGGAGCTTTTGCTCACTATGTTGGGGGCTTGATGTCCTGAAGAGCCTATTTACGCTCATATAAGTTGGTTGGGAGCTTGATGCTCTGTATTGGTACCAAATGCATTTGCATATCAAGAGGTTTCTAAAATGATTTAAGATGTTAAGATTTCAAGTTGTCGAGTTGTCAAGTTGTTAAGATGTTAAGATGTCAAGTTGAAAAGTTATTAATGAAGTGCTATGACGAGTGAAGACGAATGTGAAGGTGAGAAAAACACAAGAAGGGGGGGTTGAATTGTGTTTTGGAAAATTCTTCGTTTCTCCTAAACACTGAACACACTGATCAGAAGCTAAGTGTGACAGCTTCTGAAGTGATTATCAGAATCTATATGCAGCGGAAAAAACAGAGAGAGAGAAGAAGAAAGACACAAAGCAATTATACAGGTTCCTTCCACAAACCGGAAGTAGTCCTGTCCCCCTTGCACTTCCAAGGAGAGTTCACTATGAGTAATATCTGATTACAAATGCTCAAGCACACAAGCAAGAGACTTCCAATGCTCAAGCACACAAGCAAGAGACTTCCTTTGCTCAAGAACACAATCAAGAGACTTCCTGCTCAAGCACAACTGCAAGAGACTTCCTAACTAAACAAAATTACACAGAAAATTGTTTAAGTTTGAACACTTGATATACAATCAGAGGTGCTCACAATACAAATCAGATACAGACTCAATGGACTTAAGAATTTCTAAGATATGACTTTGAGACACAGAAATTCTAAGTGAATGCAGAACATTTTCAGCAGAGGTTTGGTACTTGTGAAAATCTTGTGAGTCTTTCGTTCAGCGTTCTTGCATTGCCAAAACTCTAAGTCTTCACTCCTTTATATAGAGGTGTGAAAGAGACGTTGTGAAATTGCCAGCGCCCAAAGAGTCGTTGTTGAAGCTTGATCTTTCACCAATGATATATTGCCTGATTTGGTTGTTGTCCTATGAAGAACAAATTTGAAATCCATTCCTTATCCAAAGGAACATATATGCAGGCGAAACCGTATTCTGGAGCTGTTTTCTTGTCTTGTAGCGTGGACACAAAACAGAGTAGTGGAGAACGTGGTTGTACAATTCGTACAAAGTACAATGTCAACGCTTTCGTCCAAATTGCAAGCACAAGCTTTCAAACACCTTTGAAATGACCGTTGCAAAATTCCACTAATCCTTTGTTTGTGTTTTCGAATCCAATAGACAGCTTTTGCATTGATAATTCTTCGATTCTTGAATCTTTTGCAAATCCAGTTGAGATTCAGCTTCTGGTGAAATAGCTTCTGATGAGGCAGCTTCTGATGATGCAGCTTCTGATGATATGACTTCTGCAGCTTCTGATGATGCAGCTTCTGATGATATGACTTCTGGACTTCTTGTCTTCAGGAGCACTATTCTTACTTCAGAAGCGTCTTAACTTCAGGAGCACTATCCTTACTTCAGAAGCGACTTAACTTCAGGAGCGCTTTTTCTCTTCAGTAACAAGTTGCCTTCAGGAGCGTCGAAGCTTCAAATTTTTGTTGTTTCCTTTGCTCTTTATTTGCTCATTCAGAACCAATGATGATGTAACTTTATAATTATGGTCCTGTACACTTGAACAAATATTAGCTAGTCCAATTTACAATTTTTAATACCTTGTTATCATCAAAACTCTTTAAGGTTCATTGTTAAACACATTTTGTTCCAACAATCTCCCCCTTTTTGATGATGACAAACAAAAGTATTTAAAATTGATCAATTGTTGTTAATCTAATTAACAAGTTGACTTTGGGGTTCTGAGGTTTGTAAGCTCAGAGTCTGAGGTTTGTAAGCTCAAACTCCCCCTGAGTCTGATAGTCTTTAAGGTGAGGTTTGTAAGCTCCCCCTAAGTTCTATCCAGGTTAATTAAATTCATTTTTCGCATAATAAAATTATCAGAGCTTTTTAAAAAAATTGAATCATTGAAAGAATTAACTTATAGATAAGAAGAATGGTTCAATTAATTTTACTTGAATTTTGATACTACTTCGTTCGTTCATAGCTTATACCAATAAGGTAAAAAAAATGATAGAAGTTTTTCAAAAATTTCAAATGCCATTAATGGGGCTCAGAGCCTTTAAATACTTGTCACATATACTCCCCCTTTTGTCATTATCAAAAAAATAAAAATAAGCATAAAAGACAAAAAGATTTGAGAAAAACTCAAACATGAGAGAGTATACTAAGAAATTAACTAAATAAATCAGACCAAAGTATATGAACATGAATATCTAATTATCAGAAGCAGCTAAGCAGTCAGAATCATTTAAGCATTCAGAAGCATAGAAAAATAAAACAAGATGGTTTCAGAAGCAAGGACTAAAACTTTAAAACACACAACAAACAAAAGATAACACTAAGGTGTGCAACTAATGGTTGGTTTGTTGTTGTTTCTTCATCTTCTCCATTTCTTCAGTTTTTGTCTTCAACAGTTCTTCAAGGTAGTGTTGCCTCTGGAGAAGAGCCTGTTCCCTTTCCTTAGCCTCTTGCTGCTGCTGTGCCATCTGTTTCTTCAGAAGCTTACACAACCTTGCTTCTCTGGTCAAGTAGTCCTTTTCTGAGAAGAAAGGCTGGTTTGCCAGGAGCAGTGTAGAACTTCTTACTCTGAGATTCTGCTTCAGATGCTCCATTAATTTCCTGACAGAAGCTTCCTTGCTTCTGATGCACTTAGCCTTTACATTTTCAATAAGCTCAGCTGCCCGGTTCTGAAGAGATGCCCAGGAGTCTTCATATGCGTTGGTGAGATCAATTGACCTTCTTTGATCCACCAGATTATGCATTTGACTAAGGATTGTGAGAAGCTCAGCATTAATATATCCAGATTCCAGGATGTTTGTGGGTGGTTGTTCAAGGGTTTCAAGATCAGAATCACTGATTTCCAGGTCTTGAACAGGGTTAGGAACTGGAATGGTAAAGTGTGTTCGTGTGTTTGAAGATGAAGGCTGGTCAGAAGCAATGTGTGTGGTAATGGTTGAGGCTTGAGCATTGACTTGAGAGTTGTCAACATCCATGGGAGTTGGTTCTGGGGAGTGTTCAATTTCAGTTGGTGGTTGTTGTGGTGAAGTTGATGTTTGAGTGTTGAGTTGGGGGTCAATGGTAGCTATTGGTGATTGTGGGGGTGTTGTGGGTTTATGTGGTTCAGGTGTGTGGTGATGGGGGTTTTCTGAAACAACATTTTCAGAAGCAGCTGCTTCTGGAGTTGTTTCAGAGGCCTTTTCTGAGGTAAACTCAACATTTTCTGGAGGAATCATGTTGAGAGGTTGAATGTTAAGGGGTTGAGGGTTAAGGCGAAAGATAGTATCAATGACTCTTTCTCTCTGCTCAGCCAGTTCAGCCAACTTCTCATTAATTATGTGACCAACTGGTTCATAAGTAGTTGACTGAGAGGGCTTTTTGTTGGTTTTGGTTGATGTTGACTGGCTTTTTAATGGTTTTTGAAAAAGTTGAGCTAAGGGTACATCATCATCAGAATCATCAGAATCTGATAGTGATGTGGATGCGGAATCTGATGATATATTAATTACCTTCTCTGGTTCAGGATTAGAATCCTCTTTAGCAGACTCACTGTTCATCAGCAACAGTTGCTTGGCTTCTGAAACTACAGACTCTTGTAGCTCAGCAGCAATTTCCAAAACTTTTTCAGCTGCTGCCTTCTTCCCTTGTAACTCCTTTAACTCCAAATCAGAAGCAGCTTGAGCTGTCAAAGTGATATGAGGAAAATCCTTGGTCCTCCTCAAAGCTGGCTTTCTCTTCCTCTTTGGTATAGCTGGTTGTATAGGGGCAATACCAGAACTTAGGACTGCACAAGAGTTGTTGTCTTCAGCTACCTCTTCAATTGATGGTATTGCAGAACCACCAATCTTAAGCTTGACAGAAGCAGGTCTTGCCTTCTTAGCAGATTCTTCAACCTTCAGATACTCTTCTTTGGTCATTTTCCTCTTAACACTTCTGCTTTTTGCCAGAGGCACAGTACCACCATACATTTCCTCAGGTACCTCATCCAACCTGATGACCTCTTTGGTTGCCACATAGTGTTCCTTGATGTACCTCATCTGTACTTCAATAGGATCCTGTTTGCAGATGGGTGGAAAATCCCTCATAAGATCAGACACGACATGGGATTCACTTAGATCAGTCTTAAGTTTGGTGACCTTGCTGATCAGCTTCATATTCTTGAGAGTTTGAGCATTTATGAATGCTCCAGTTTTTGTATCCAGCATCTGATCTGTGTAGCCTTGAGCTCTGCTTAAACTGTCCAAGACACCTCCTTGATAGAATATCTCTGATAAGAGTCTTCCATAAGGAACCCAGGGCCTTGGTTTATCCTGCAGCTGACTCTGTTTCAGACACTCTACCAAGTACTTGAACATGTATTTGGGCACATTCACCTTTTCCTTCTTGATGAGGTGCTGGAGAAAGACCTTCTGAGCCAAATTTGGTTTCTCATTATCACCACATGGAAACAAATCTTCATTCTGAATCTTCAGAAGCATCTTGGTTTCCATGTTTAATTCAGCATATTTCTTCTCCTTTTCAGAATTGTATATAACCAAGTTAGCTCTTTCCTTCCAAATGCGTTGTTCAGCAGCACTTGAAAGATCAATTCCAGAGTAATATCCAGACGCTTCAACCTTAAGAACAGCTTCTATCTGCCATTGAGTAATTCTTACTGGAATACCGCAAATACTTGATCTGATTTCATCCTCAACAAACGGCGCAAGACCCATTTCTTCTCTTGTTTTCCCTTCTAATTCAGGATACATTAACATCATCTGACTTTCCTCAGCTAGGGATGCTGCTCTGTTGTAAAATTTTTCTCTTACCCAGAAGTGTCTAACCAGAGCTTCGTATGTTGGTCCATTCAACATTTTGAAGTAATGCATGAGTCCTTGCTCTTCAAAGTAGCTTCTGATCCAACACTTATGAAAACCCAGAGAATCAAAATCCACTGGATTCTCTATCTGAACTTGTAAATCCCATTCTTCCAATTTCATGCTTCTTCCTCTGTAGTCATATTCAGGGACCATTCGTGAAGTAGATACTGAATCTTCTCGTTGCGAACTTGATGATGCCATTTGATGATTGACGAAGATTTGAAGAAGATGAAGATTTTAGGGTTCTAAGGTTGAGAGAATGCGCTTACTTCGCAAGAGGTTTGAGAGCAAATGTGTTTGTTGTGAGTGAGTAGTGTGTGAATTGTCAAAGTGTTAAAAGTAAAACGATTGCAATTCAAAAGAGACAAACAAACATAACATTAATGACAAAATTGGGGGCGCGTGAAAAGTACTTTCAAAGCTATTAAATCATCATTGCCCTTTTAGTTATACACCAACACATACAGGCCACGTAAGAAGTTCACAGAGTAACTACCAAGTTAGTGGGCCAGAAGTTACTTTTTAAAAGGTAACTTCCAAGGTTTCCACTAATTCAACTATTCAGAAGCAATAAATCTAGCTTCTGGACTTCAGATGCTGACGTCATCATCAGAAGCGAGTTTTCCTCAGGACCTCAATAAAGAGCTTCTGATGGACTACCACTTCTGAACTAACTTCAGAACCTAAAACCCTATTCAGGAGCAAGCAAGCATTTAATCAGATACAAAGTGCATGTTCAAATTTTTCTTTATAAAATCAAATCTTTCAACAGTTAAAGGCTTAGTAAATATATCAGCCCATTGATTTTCAGTATCAATGAATTGTATATCTAATATTCCTTTTTGAACATAATCTCTGATAAAATGGTGTTTGATTTCAATGTGCTTAGCTCTTGAATGCAAAGTTGGATTTTTAGACAAACAAATAACAGCAGTATTATCACAATAAATGGGAATACTGTTAGCAGTTATCTGATAATCTTCCAACTGATGTTTCATCCAAAGTAGTTGTGTACAACAACTTGCAGCTGAAATGTATTCTGCTTCTGCTGTAGACATAGCAATAGTTGTTTGTCTTTTGCTAGCCCATGATATAAGATTATCACCCAGAAATTGACAATTGCCACTGGTTGACTTTCTTTCAATCCTATCACCAGCATAATCAGCGTCACAAAATCCAATTAGCTTATAATCTAAGGATTTCCTATAAAGGAGTCCAAGATTAGTTGTTCCTTTCAAATACCTGAAGATTCTCTTGACAGCAGTCATATGAGATTCTCTAGGATCTGATTGGAATCTTGCACACAAGCATACACTGAATAAAATATCTGGCCTAGATGCAGTGAGGTATAACAAAGAACCAATCATACCTCTATACAGCTTCTGATCTACTTTAGCTCCTTCATCTTCTTTGCTTAAGTTGCACGTAGGGTGCATTGGAGTGTTCATCACTTTACAATCTTCAAGTTTGAACTTCTTTAGAAGCTCCTTTGTGTACTTTGATTGATGAACATAGACTCCATCTTTGCATTGATTGATTTGAATGCCAAGGAAGAACTTTAGCTCTCCCATCATGCTCATTTCAAATTCATCCTGCATTAACTCAGAAAATTCCTTGCAAAGAGATGCATTAGTAGAACCAAATATTATATCATCAACATATATTTGCACAACAAGAATATCTTTCCCAAGGGTCCTTCTGAAGAGTGTAGTATCAACCTGTCCTCTTTTAAAATAATTTTTGATTAAGAAATTACTTAGTCTATCATACCAAGCTCTGGGAGCTTGTTTCAAGCCATATAGTGATTTCTTCAGTTTAAAAACATGGTCAGGATATTTAATATCCTCAAATCCAGGAGGTTGCTTGACATACACTTCTTCTTCTATGACACCATTTAGAAATGCACTCTTGACATCCATTTGATATAATATTATGCCATGATTAACTGCATAGGAAAAAAGTAACCTGATTGCTTCCAATCTTGCAACTGGAGCAAACGTTTCAGTGTAATCAATGCCTTATTGTTGACTATACCCTTGTGCAACAAGCCTGGCTTTGTTTCTTGTTACTTCACCTTGCTCATTCAGCTTGTTTCTGAATACCCATTTTGTTCCAATAATGTTCTTGTGCTGAGGTTTGGGTATCAGATCCCACACATCATTTCTTTGAAATTGATTCAACTCTTCTTGCATAGCTAGGATCCATCCATCATCTGAAAGTGCTTCATCAACTGTTGTAGGTTCAATCATTGAGATTAGTCCAATCATTGACTCTTCTTGTCTGAAATGTGATCTTGTTCTTCTTGGACTATCTTTGTTTCCAATGATTAGCTCCTCAGGATGTGAAGACTTGTGTTTGAATGTGTTTCTGGGAGGATCTTCTTGATGTGAGCCATCTTGTGCTTCATCAGAAGCAGTTTCATCTTGCGCTTCTGATGTGGGTTCAACTTCTGGACTATCTTCAGATTATCTGATCAGGTTCTGGAGTAGCTTCAGGAACCTGTATCTCTGCAGAACTTTCACCTTGCTTTGAAGTTTTATCTTCAAGCTCCTTGTCATCAAATTTAACGTGCATAGATTCTTCAACACAGAGTGTTTCTGAATTATACACTCTGTATGCCTTTGACCTTTCAGAGTAACCTAAAAAGATTCCTCTTTGGGCCTTGGCATCAAATTTCTTTAGGTAGAGCTTGTTGTTCAGAATGTAGCATGTACATCCAAATTGATGAAAGTAAGAGATATTGGGTTTTCTTCCTTTAAAGAGTTCATATGCTGTTTTCTCCAAAATAGGTCTAATATAGATCCTGTTTTGAACATAGCATGCTGTATTCACTGCTTCTGCCCAAAAATGTTTTGGTAAATTGTTTTCATGAATCATGGTTCTGGCCATTTCTTGTAAAGTTCTATTCTTTCTCTCTACAACCCCATTTTGTTGTGGTGTTCTAGGAGAAGAGAATTCATGGAAAATTCCATGTTTTTCACAAAAAGCTTCAAATGGCTCATTTTCAAATTCTCCACCATGATCACTTCTGATTTTCAAAATTTTTGATTCTTTTTCAGATTGAATTTGAGTGCAGAAGCTACTGAATACATCACACGCAACATCTTTACTCTTTATGAATTTCACCCAAGTCCATCTGCTGTAATCATCAACAATGACTAATCCATATCTACTTCCATATAAGGATGCAGTACTCACTGGTCCAAATAAATCAATATGGAGTAATTCTAAAGGTCTTGAGGTTGAAACAATGTCTTTGGTTTTAAAAGATGATTTCACAATTTTCCCTCTCTGACATGCACCACAGAGTGCATCTGAATGATAGTCAATGTCTGGTAGCCCTTTCACAAGTTGTAACTTACTAAGCTTAGAGATTAACCTCCAGTTAGCATGTCCCAACCTTCTGTGCCACATCCATTTCTTATCATTCACTGATAGTAGGCAAATCACCTTCTGATCAGCCAGTTCAGAAAAATTGATTTTATAGACATTGTCAACTCTCTTTCCCTTGAACACAATGGATTTGTCTTCCTTGTTGATTACTGTACAGTTGGGTTTTTCAAAAAGCACATCATAACCATTATCACAAAATTGACTAATGCTCAAAAGGTTATGTTCAAGACCATCTACCAACCATACATTATTAATTGAGGTAGAGGAATTACCAATAGTTCCTGTACCTATGATCTTGCCAGACTGGTTGCCTCCAAATTTCACATTTCCTCCCTCTTTCATTGTTAGGCTGAGGAACATGGACTTGTCTCCTGTCATGTGTCTTGAGCAACCGCTGTCTAGGTACCATGATCATTGCTTTGGCACTGCTCTTAGACATACCTGCATCATTGACATTTTTAGTTTTAGGTACCCATTGTTCTATGGGTCCTGGAAGGTTAGTACTTAAGGCTTTACTCTTCACTTCTTGTACCTTGTGCTGTGAGTTGGGTTGCTTCTGATTAACCATCACCTTAGGTTTTGGTACTTCAGAAGCAGTAACTGTCTTCTTCTGAAACTTAGACTTCAGAACCCCAGATTTTGGTTTCACCAGACTCTGAGGAATAGGTTCTGATCTTTTCAGGATCCTAACCTTTGAAGTCTTGGAATCAGATTTGATCATAGCCTTTGACTTAGAGTTCTTTGGCTTTGAAATAATCTTAGCCTTAGAACTAGAAGCTTCAGGTTCTGATTGAACAACAGTTTCCAACTCAGCCCCTTCTGGTACAAAGAATGTTTTCAGACCTTCCTTGATGCATTCACAACAAGACTTTAGATTGGTTTTCTCAAGTTTCACCTCTGGAAAACCAATTCCTCTGCCATTGTTCTTGTAAATGCTATAAATCATAGAAACTACTCTGCTTCTGTCAATGCCAGATATAATGAAATCTTCAAGAGCAATTTCATGATTACTTAAAGGTTTTTCATTACACTTTTCTTGTAGCTTCTGACATAAGAACCTGAGCTGATCTTCATATGTTTTACACATGAAGTCAAAGCCCCTAAGTCCTTGTTCAGAAGCTTTCAGATCCAATAGAGTTGATTTTTGTTGTTGTACCAAATCAGCATATTTTTCTTTTAAATCCTTCAACTCATTGGTTCTTACTTCAAAATGTGTAAGAAGTTCTTTAAGTGACTCAACAAGTTCATCTCTGGGAATTTTGGAATATACCTCGTTTTCATCTTCTGAGTCTGAATCTGATCCAGCTTCTGAAGTTGCTGTTGCTACCAACCCAACAGCTACCTTTGCATCTTCAGCAGCTTCCTCTTTATCAGATCCAGATTCACTACCCAAATCATCCCAGGTTGCCATTAAACTCTGCTTAATCTGCTTCTTGAATTTGCTTGGTTTGAATGTAGACCTCTTTGACTTGTCCTTTGACTTTTCTCTTTGAAGATCAGGGCATTCAGCAATGAAGTGTCCTGGCTTCTTACAGTTGAAGCATCCCTTCTGATCTTCTTTCCTTGAGCTTCTGGAGTTACCCCTTTTGGCGAGAAACTTTCTGTTCTTCTTGGCCAGATATTGAAGTCTGTTTGAGAGCATGGCCATTTCAGCAGCATCTGGTTCAGAATCTGAACTTGACTGTTCTTCCTCTTCAGATTCAACCACTCTGAGAGCTTTTGATGACTTGCCTTTGGATGGAAGAGCTATTGATTTACTCTTCTTAGTAGACTCATGTTCATTAAGACTTAACTCATGAACTTTGAGAGAACTAACAAGATCTTCGACACTTAAAGTGTTTAAATCTTTAGCTTCCTCAATGGCAGTCACCTTCGGTCTCCATCTGGCAGGTAAGCTTCTGAGAATCTTGCTTACATGATCAGAAGCAACATAGCTCTTCTTTAGAATCTGTAGCCCAGAAACTAAGGTTTGAAACCTTGAGTACATCTCCTCAATAGTTTCATCATCCTTCATCTTGAATAACTCATACTGATGTACAAGCAGAAGAGCCTTTGCTTCTTTGACCTTCTTGCTCCCTTCATAATTTGAACAGAGAGAAGCAAACATAGCTTTAGCAGTGGATTTGTCACTCATTTGCATGTA
This sequence comes from Medicago sativa, assembly GCF_051527215.1. Classification (NCBI taxonomy): domain Eukaryota; kingdom Viridiplantae; phylum Streptophyta; class Magnoliopsida; order Fabales; family Fabaceae; genus Medicago; species Medicago sativa. The sequence goes on along the minus strand of NC_140755.1, from coordinate 7,082,927 downwards.
CTCTGCTTTGGGTATGGCAGTGACAAGAGCTCCTCTGATAATATGATGCTTCTTGTAGAGTTTCCTCAGTTCTGGAGTATGTTTCTTTCTATCCACAGCAGCTCCTTCTTCATCAAGGACTAAATCACCAACACCATCTTCCAGAATATCCCATAATTCTTCATCTAGGCTCATGATGTAACTGTAAAAATTGGTCTTCCACCAAGAGAACTCTTCAGCATCTCCATTGAACTTTGGAACTTTTCCAACACTGGTTTTCTTACTATCACTATAATCATGTGAGACATTTTTATAGCTAGTATCACCAGAACCATTAGGAGGAGGAGTAGTCATGTTTTTCTCAGATCTTTGACTGTTGCACGGTTAAGTGTTACACAACAGACCAAGGCTCTGATACCAATTGAAGGTGAGAAAAACACAAGAAGGGGGGGTTGAATTGTGTTTTGGAAAATTCTTCGTTTCTCCTAAACACTGAACACACTGATCAGAAGCTAAGTGAGACAGCTTCTGAAGTGATTATCAGAATCTATATGCAGCGGAAAAAACAGAGAGAGAGAAGAAGAAAGACACAAAGCAATTATACAGGTTCCTTCCACAAACCGGAAGTAGTCCTGTCCCCCTTGCACTTCCAAGGAGAGTTCACTATGAGTAATATCTGATTACAAATGCTCAAGCACACAAGCAAGAGACTTCCAATGCTCAAGCACACAAGCAAGAGACTTCCTTTGCTCAAGAACACAATCAAGAGACTTCCTGCTCAAGCACAACTGCAAGAGACTTCCTAACTAAACAAAATTACACAGAAAATTGTTTAAGTTTGAACACTTGATATACAATCAGAGGTGCTCACAATACAAATCAGATACAGACTCAATGGACTTAAGAATTTCTAAGATATGACTTTGAGACACAGAAATTCTAAGTGAATGCAGAACAATTTCAGCAGAGGTTTGGTACTTGTGAAAATCTTGTGAGTCTTTCGTTCAGCGTTCTTGCATTGCCAAAACTCTAAGTCTTCACTCCTTTATATAGAGGTGTGAAAGAGACGTTGTGAAATTGCCAGCGCCCAAAGAGTCGTTGTTGAAGCTTGATCTTTCACCAATGATATATTGCCTGATTTGGTTGTTGTCCTATGAAGAACAAATTTGAAATCCATTCCTTATCCAAAGGAACATATATGCAGGCGAAACCGTATTCTGGAGCTGTTTTCTTGTCTTGTAGCGTGGACACAAAACAGAGTAGTGGAGAACGTGGTTGTACAATTCGTACAAAGTACAATGTCAACGCTTTCGTCCAAATTGCAAGCACAAGCTTTCAAACACCTTTGAAATGACCGTTGCAAAATTCCACTAATCCTTTGTTTGTGTTTTCGAATCCAATAGACAGCTTTTGCATTGATAATTCTTCGATTCTTGAATCTTTTGCAAATCCAGTTGAGATTCAGCTTCTGGTGAAATAGCTTCTGATGAGGCAGCTTCTGATGATGCAGCTTCTGATGATATGACTTCTGCAGCTTCTGATGATGCAGCTTCTGATGATATGACTTCTGGACTTCTTGTCTTCAGGAGCACTATTCTTACTTCAGAAGCGTCTTAACTTCAGGAGCACTATCCTTACTTCAGAAGCGACTTAACTTCAGGAGCGCTTTTTCTCTTCAGTAACAAGTTGCCTTCAGGAGCATCCAAGCTTCAAATTCTTGTTGTTTCCTTTGCTCTTTATTTGCTCATTCAGAACCAATGATGATGTAACTTTATAATTATGGTCCTGTACACTTGAACAAATATTAGCTAGTCCAATTTACAATTTTTAATACCTTGTTATCATCAAAACTCTTTAAGGTTCATTGTTAAACACATTTTGTTCCAACAGAATGATTATGATGTTTATGTTGATAATTGATTATGATGTTTATGTTGATGATTGATTATGGTGTTATATGATTTATGATAAGATGTCACGTGAATTATGATATGATGATATGTGATGTTTTATGAATGTATTTATGATGATACATGATAACGTTGTGTTTGTACTTAGGATGCTATAAGTTGATGTTTATAATTATGTTGATATATGAAGTGATTACGAATTTGATTATGAAGTTGTTTCCGGTAATGCTATGTTTTGATAATGATACTTATGTGAATTACATGTTGATACTTATGATTATTATTGATGTTAGATGTTGATGCATGAAGATAATGTTTGATGAAATGTGGTGATATTGTGATTAATATTGATGCTACGTGATGATTGTTGGTGACTATTATTTGATGTTATATGATGATGTTTATGTCTATGATTATGATGATGCTATGATGCTATGATTAATAGGATATATGATAATGTTTATGACTATTATTTGTAGATATGTGATGATATTTATATGATGATATAATAAGAAGTATATGATTAATGTAGGAAGAATAATGACACTAGTTAAGGAAGTTTAAGTTGTTAGATATGATTAATGAATTAAAAAATGTTTAAGTTGTTGAATGTACTTTATATGATTTATATGTTTAATATTATTGTTTGAGAAATCTCACCCCTCCTGTTTGAATGTTGCCCTTACGTTGGTAACGTGCAGGTAATCAAGGTTAGCTGCAGTCGTAGGTGGCTATCTCTCACAATGTCTTTAGGTGCTCTGATACGTAACGGGATGGGATTTATGAACTGTTTTCTATTCCTTATGTGTCTTTTATGAACTTTTATGAACAAGTATTGAACCAAAATTTATGAGATTTTCTGATAAGGCCTGCGTGCCAAGACTTTTATTATGTTGAACTATTTTCCACTGCAAAGTTTCAGACTTTATGATGTTGAATTTTGAAGGATAATTATTATTATCTATTTTATGATTTTTCAAGAAGTATGTGACATTCCGTTTATGATTTAAATACTCTGATTTATTAAGAAATTTTCAAGTTGGGAAAATGGGTGTTATACCCTAATTTTGGACCTAAAAATATTTGCTAAAAATGTTTTCTATCTCTGATATGTGTCTTTGACCTTTGAGAGATTGCTGTCGCGTCATTTTTCGGACTGGTCGAAAGGCCATTTGATTGGCGTTCGACCCGCTTTCGATTTCACGACTGAACATTTAATTCTTTTCGAAAGAAAGTGGAAAAAGGTTCAAATACCACGTTTTTAGGGATTAAGGGTCCGGGGGTTGGTTACATTTAGGGAAGGTGTTAAGCACCCTAAATATTCGTAGTACTCTATGAGAACCTCTTGATTTTATTTAACTTTTGTGCTATAAACTTGCTTGCTTTAAAAAATGGAATTTGCAGTGATAAAAGAAAAATAGAGACCTAAATTATCTACGTTTTATTGATTTGGAAGGACGCGTGTCCCTTGCCTACGTACCCGTGAGGGATCAAAACCTCGTAGTTCGGGGTAGAAATTGACGTTTGATTGGTTTTGTGTTTTTTTAATAGTTTTTGAAAAAGGTTTTAAAATGAAAAGCCAAATAGCAAATTGGAATTTGTTTATGTTTTTTATATTGAAAGCAAAATCACTCAAAGTAGCATTACATTGATTGATGTTTGATTTAAGAAAATAAAATAAAGAGACGATCGCTTGATTTAGAATCAAGGTTTGTTTATAAAAATATTTTTGTGATTTTGATATATTCGCATGTTTTTGTTATTTTTTGAATAATGATATGAAAATTATATAAGCAGAAATATAATAGTAACAGTTGATTTAGGACCAGAGAACTCTGGATTAATTTATTTAAACAAGGACCAGATAGTTCTGGAGAACAATTAAATTAAACAAAAATATAATATTAACAGTTAATTAGGACCAGAGCACTCTGGATTAATTTAATTAACACGGACCAGATTGTTCTGGAGAATAATATAATATCAACAATTAAATTAGGACCAGAGCACTCTGGATTGAGGTGTGTGTTTAATGACGAAATGTAAATATGCATATGATAATAGTAGACAATAGAATGTAATGCGAAAATAAAATAAAAATGCATGAGAAAAGAAATAAAAAATGCAAGAGAAAATTAGAATGCATGAGAAAGGAATGAAAGTAGATGCTGGGGATGCAAGCAGTGATATGGGGGGGTGCAGGAATAAAAAAGGGGAAGCAGAAAACAGGATGGGCTTAGAGAACCTTGCTGGGTCGAGAATACATGGGTCATGGGTCGACCCAAAAGGCATATATATAAGAGATATGGGTCAGGTTTTTATGCATTTTTCAAACACCATTCTCTCTCTTCTCTTTTTCTTTCCCTCACGTATTCTTCTTTCTCTCAAGAACATATAGATGTTCTTCCCACTCAACCCAGAAACCGGCGAAGGTGAGAAAGGTTCCGGCGACGGTTGGCCGGCCGGTACGGCGGCACCACCGCACCGGAACCCTAATTTAATTTTTTTTGCTTTTTTTTATTCTCTTCTTCTTCTTCTCTTTTTGATTCTAGGTTCAAAATTTTTAAAACAAACACTGTTTATCCTAGATCTAGAAAGAGAAGAAAAATCTTTACCCTTTTTTAACCTTTGGATCTTGATTCGGTTTTGGCTTACGGTGTGGTTGTGTGAGATTGGATCACGTTTTTTTGTGGCTGGTTGTTACTGGATTGTTGATGTTTGTAACCGATTTGTGGTTGGTTTTTGAGATGCACGGTCGATTCTGTGGTTGTTTTGTGATGAGGGTTTGTTGTTGTGATGTTTGATTTTGACCGATTGGGTATTTGCTGAGTTGAATGAATTCGGCTCTTTTGGATGTGTTTTGTTTGCTAGAAATTTTTCCCTTTTGTGTTATGCAGGCCGACCCCCTTTCTTGGCTGTGATGCAGGCTTATTTTATAGAGTGGATTGAGACATTGAGTGGGATAAAGCAGCGACAAAAACTGTCTTGGCTTGGGTACAAGGGAACATTACAGGCTGTGTTGGATTGGAAGAACACGTTTGTTTTTTTGGATATTTTGGGACAAAATTTTGATTAAAAAGAAATAATAATAATAATAACAATAATAATAATAAAAGAAGGACTAAAATAAAAACAAACTGAGATAAAAATAAGAATTAAAAATCGAATTTAAAATTAATAAAAGATGGAAACCAAAATTAAATAAAAAATGAAAATTGAGAGAAGAGGGCCCTACTCGGAACCAAATATGAGGTATTTTAAAATACCTCTCTGCCGAAATTTTCGCTGAAAAATCAGAGATCAATCCGAGTCAAACGACGCGTGTCGGTGTATGAATGCAGTGTCTAATGGTCAAAATTTGGGGTATGACAGATGCCCCTATTTAAGTTTCTTCGTTACGGGGTTTTTAAAAAAAAAATTTAAATCAACGGGTCGAAGAGACTTAAATACTAAGTACACCAATTTTGACCAGTTGTAATGCTGAGAATGCAATGCTGATGAATATAATGATATGAATGCATGTGATGCAATTATGAATGCAACGAGTGGCAAGCATATGCCGACTGATGGACAAACTGATAATTATCACTGGGGAGGAAAGACTGTTTAAGACGAGCATACTGTCAGTTACCCGCATGAGCAACGTGAAGGTGAGAAAAACACAAGAAGGGGGGTTGAATTGTGTTTTGAAAAATTCTTCGTTTCTCCTAAAAACTGAACACACTGATCAGAAGCTAGGTGAGACAGCTTCTGAAGTGATAATCAGAATCTAAATGCAGCGGAATAAAACAGAGAGAGAAGAAGAACGACACAAAGCAATTATACTGGTTCCTTCCACAATCCGGAAGTAGTCCAGTCCCCCTTGCACTTCCAAGGAGATTTCACTATGAGTAATATCTGATTACAAATGCTCAAGCACACAAGCAAGAGACTTCCAATGCTCAAGCACACAAGCAAGAGACTTCCTTTGCTCAAGAACACAATCAAGAGACTTCCTGCTCAAGCACAACTGCAAGAGACTTCCTAACTAAACAAAATTACACAGAAAATTGTTTAAGGTTGAACACTTGATATACAATCAGAGGTGCTCACAATACAAATCAGATACAGACTCAATGGACTTAAGAATTTCTAAGATATGACTTTGAGACACAGAAATTCTAAGTGAATGCAGAACAATTTCAGCAGAGGTTTGGTACTTGTGAAAATCTTGTGAGTCTTTCGTTCAGCGTTCTTGCATTACCAAATCTCTAGGTCTTCACTCCTTTATATAGAGGTGTGAAAGAGACGTTGTGAAATTGCCAGCACACCAAAGAGTCGTTAGTTGAAGCTTGATCTTTCACCAATGATCTTTTGCCTGATTTGGTTGTTGTCCTATAAAGAACCAATTTGAAATCCATTCCTTATCCAAAGGAACATATATGCAGGCGAGACCGTATTCTGGAGCTGTTTTCTTGTCTTGAAGCGTGGACACAAAACAGAGTAGTGGAGAACGTGGTTGTACAATTCGTACAAAGTACAATGTCAACGCTTTCGTCCAAAATGCAAGCACAAGCCTTCAAACACCTTTGAAATGACCGTTGCAAAATTCCACTAATCCTTTGTTTGTGTTTTCGAATCCAATGGACAGCTTTTGCATTGATAATTCTTCAATTCTTGAATCTTTTGCAAATCCAGTTGAGATTCAGCTTCTGGTGAAATAGCTTCTGATGAGGCAGCTTCTGATGATGCAGCTTCTGATGATATGACTTCTGCAGCTTCTGATGACGCAGCTTTACTTCAGGAGCGGTATTTCTTCAGGAGCAGCTTGACTTCAGGAGCGCTTTGCCTTCAGAATCATCTAAGCTTCATTTCTTTTGCTCTTTATTTGCTCATTCAGAACCAATGATGATGTAACTTTATAATTATGGTCCTGTACACTTGAACAAATATTAGCTAGTCCAATGTACAATTTTTAATACCTTGTTATCATCAAAACTCTTTAAGGTTCATTGTTAAACACATTTTGTTCCAACAATCTCCCCCTTTTTGATGATGACAAACAAAAGTATTTAAAATTGATCAATTGTTGTTAATCTAATTAACAAGTTGACTTTGGGGTTCTGAGGTTTGTAAGCTCAGAATCTGAGGTTTGTAAGCTCAAACTCCCCCTGAGTCTGATAGTCTTTAAGGTGAGGTTTGTAAGCTCCCCCTAAGTTCTATCCAGGTTAACTAAATTCATTTTTCGCACAATAAAAAATATCAGAGCTTAAAAACAAAATTGAATCATTGAAAGAATTAACTTATAGATAAGAAGAATGGTTCAATTAATTTTACTTGAATTTTGATACTCCTTCGTTCGTTCATAGCTTATACCAATAAGGTAAAAAAATGATAGAAGTTTTTCAAAAAATTTCAAATGCCATTAATGGGGCTCAGAGCCTTTAAATACTTGTCACATATACTCCCCCTTTTGTCATTATCAAAAAAGATAAAAAAATAAGCATAAAAGACAAAAAGATTTGAGAAAAAACTCAAACAAAAGAGAGTATACAAGAAATTAATCAGATCAAAAATATATGAACATGAATATCCAAAAAAAAATATCAGAAGCAGCTAAACAGTCAGAATCAGTAAGCATTCAGAAGCAAAGAGAATTAAAACAGAATGGTTTCAGAAGCAAGGACTAGGAATTCAAAACAAATAACAAACAAAAAGAAAAACACAAGGGTGTGCAACTAAGTGTTGGTTTGATGTTGTTTCTTCATCTCCTCCATTTCTTCAATCTTCTTCTGCAACAGTTCTTCAAGCTGTTGTTGCCTCTGGAGAAGAGCATGTTCCCTTTCCTTAGCTTCTTGCTGCTGCTGTGCCATCTGTTTCTTCAGAAGCTTACACAACCTGGCTTCTCTGGTCAAGTAGTCCGTTTCTGAGAAGAAAGGCTGGTTTGCCAGGAGCAGTGTAGAACTTCTTACTCTAAGACTCTGATTCAGATGCTCCATTAATTTCCTGACAGAAGCTTCCTTGCTTCTGATGCACTTAGCCCTTATGCTTTCAATTAGCTCAGTTGCTAGGTTCTGAAGAGATGCCCAGGAGTCTTCATATGCACTTGTGAGATCAATTGTCCTTCGTTGATCCACAAGATTATGCAACTGACTCAGGATTGTGAGAAGCTCAGAATTAATATATCCAGATTCCAGGATGTTTGAGGGTGGTTGTTCAAGGATTTCAAGATCAGAATCACTGATTTCCAAATCTTGAACAGAGTTAGGAACTGGGATGGTAAAGTGTGTTTGTGTGTTTGAAGATGAAGGCTGGTCAGAGGCAATGTGTGTGGTGGAGGTTGAGGCTTGAACATTGACTAGAGAGATGTCAACATCCATGGGAGTTGGTTCTGGGGAGTGTTCAGGTAAAGGTTGAAAGTCAGTTTCTGTTGATGGTTGTTGTGGTGAAGTTGATGTTTGAGTGTTGAGTTGGGGGTCAATGGTAGCTGTTGGTGATTGTGGGGGTGCTGTGGGTTTATGTGGTTCAGGTGTTTGTTGATGGGGGTTTTCTGAAACAACATTTTCAGAAGCAGCTGCTTCTGGAGTTGCTTCAGAGGCCTTTTCTGAAGTAGATTTGTCTATGGGTAACTCACCTGAGTAGTGGAGAGCAAGATTGTCTAAGACGGAAGTGTCTTCTATTGGTTCAGGTACTGATGGTGAAGAAGGTGAAATGGGGATAGAGGTGACTGGAATCTGAATTACCTGATCTGCAGGGCCAGCTTCAGAAGTGATCTTCTGTGGATCAGCAGCTTGAGGAACTACTTCTGAAGTTCCCTCTTCTGGAGCATTTTCACAAATGAGCATCATATCGTCTTCCTCATTGTCTTCAGTGGGCTTACCAGCAATGGCTCTTACTTCAGCCAATTTATCTTTGTAGAACCTATCACAGTCTTCCAATCCCAAAGCCTTGAGCTTTTCATCTCTTTGATGAGTGTATTGTGCTTTTAGATCCTTTTTGTCTGAAATAAGTTCAGAAGCACGTTCATCTGCCATCCTTTTCCTTATTGGAGTCATCTCAACCATAGGACTCACAAGTTGAAGGGGAGCCTTCTTCTTCTTCAGCTTGGGATCAGCCTCTTCTTTCTCCATTTCTTCAAGAGCTTCCTCCAGCTGCTCTTGAGTGATTACCAAGTCTGCCTTACCTTTTCTTCTCTTCTGAGGAATAGAAGCAGCACCAATCTTCTGCATCTTTCCTTTATCCTTGATAGAAACAGGTTTAGCTTCAGACTTAGCAACTTTAGCAATAGCAGCTTCTAACTCAGTACTGGTTCTGGCCTTCTTTCCTTTAGTAGGAGCAGCATCAGATTCAGAACTAGTTCTGGCCCTTTTCCCTTTAGGTGCATCAGAAACAGCAGCTTCTGACACAGCAACTGCTTTGGCCTTCTTGCCTTTCCCTTTAGCAAGAGCAGCTTCCTCCTGAGACCTCGCATCTTCCTCCAAGACGTACTCAGCTACTAATCTAGCTAAGTGTTCAGGATTACTTTCCTTAACTATGGAAGGAAAGTCCCTGATAATCTCAGATTCTTCTGTGGTCAACTCCAACCATTTCTCATCTTTAGGAGCTGTCTTGAAAAAGTGCATTGAATGCAAAGTCTTGCTACTGATAGTCTTCTCTGCAGTAGAAACTTCGAAGCATTTATCAGAAGCATCCCTTGTTCTTCTCAACAAATCCAGCACTTTCCCTTGATAAAAGATCTCAGAGAGCAATCTTCCATAGGGCACTTGTTTCCTTCCTTTGACTGTGCTTTCATTAATAGCCCTGCAGAGATGATCCAATACATATCTTGGAAAGTTTATCTCTTCCAGATTGGTCATGAAATAGATTGCTAGCTTCTGTTGGTTGTTGGGTTGATCAGACCCACCTGCTCTTTGAAAGAAGCAATCGTTGCTGAATTTCACCAACATTCTATTGTGAATCTCCATTTCAGAAGGCTTAGCATCTTTGTTACCACCCAGAAGAGTGTTGTAGTAGTTTTGCAGCAGGACATCATCCTTCTTAACAATTTCTTGAAACCTTCCTTCTGCATCCATTCTACAAGCTTTAGCAACTATCTCCTCTGTGATGATTACGGGAATACCCATCACTTCAGACCTTATCTCAAGGCTACTGAAGGAAGTGGGATTCAACTCAATCTCCTTCTTTCCTTTCTTCGACCCAGCTGGTTTATCTGCTGCCTTCACAGGCTTTCTATTGACAATTTCAGCCCTTAACCAGAAATCTTTGACCAAGTTCACATATGTTGGCCCATTTAGCATGTTGAAGTAGCCAGACAGTTTCTGAGTTTCTACGTAGCCTTCTGATCCAACACTCATGGAAGGCGAGTGATTCAAAATCCACTGGATTTTCTATTTGAACCTGTAGTTCCCATTCTTCCAATTTCATGCTTCTTCCTTTGTAGTCAAATTCAGGGACCATCCGTGAAGTAGATTCTGAAACTTTTGAGCTTGATGATGCCATTTGATGATTGACGAAGATTTGAAGAAGATGAAGATTTTAGGGTTCTAAGGTTTGAGAGAATGCGCTTACTTCGCAAGAGGTTTGAGAGCAAATGTGTTTGTTGTGAGTGAGTAGTGTGTGAATTGTCAAAGTGTTAAAAGTAAAACGATTGCAATTCAAAAGAGACAAACAAACATAACATTAATGACAAAATTGGGGGCGCGTGAAAAGTACTTTCAAAGCTATTAAATCATCATTGCCCTTTTAGTTATACACCAACACATACAGGCCACGTAAGAAGTTCACAGAGTAACTACCAAGTTAGTGGGCCAGAAGTTACTTTTTAAAAGGTAACTCCCAACGTTTCCACTAATTCAACTATTCAGAAGCAATAAATCCAGCTTCTGGACTTCAGATGCTGACGTCATCAGAAGCGAGTTTTCCTCAGAACCTCAATAAAGAGCTTCTGATGGACTACTGCTTCTGAACTAACTTCAGAACCTAAAATCCTATTCAGGAGCAAGCAAACATCTAATCAGACACGTAATGCATGTTCAAATTTTTCTTTATAAAATCAAATCTTTCAACAGTTAAAGGCTTAGTAAATATATCAGCCCATTGATTTTCAGTATCAATGAATTGTATATCTAAAATTCCTTTTTGAACATAATCTCTGATAAAATGGTGTTTGATTTCAATGTGCTTGGCTCTTGAATGCAAAATTGGATTTTTAGACAAACAAATAGCAGCAGTATTATCACAATAAATGGGAATACTGTTAGCAGTTATCTGATAATCTTCCAACTGATGTTTCATCCAAAGTAGTTGTGTACAACAACTTGCAGCTGAAATGTATTCTGCTTCTGCTGTAGACATAGCAATAGTTGTTTGTCTTTTGCTAGCCCAGGATATAAGATTATCACCCAGAAATTGACAATTGCCACTGGTTGACTTTCTTTCAATCCTATCACCAGCATAATCAGCATCACAGAATCCAATTAGCTTATAATCTAAGGATTTCCTATAAAGGAGTCCAAGATTAGTTGTTCCTTTCAAATACCTGAAGATTCTCTTGACAGCAGTCATATGAGATTCTCTAGGATCTGATTGGAATCTTGCACACAAGCATACACTGAATAAAATATCAGGCCTAGATGCAGTGAGGAATAACAAAGAACCAATCATACCTCTATACAGCTTCTGATCTACTTTAGCTCCTTCATCTTCTTTGCTTAAGGTGCACGTAGGGTGCATTGGAGTGTTCATCACTTTACAATCTTCAAGTTTGAACTTCTTCAGAAGCTCCTTTGTGTACTTTGATTGATGAACATAGACTCCATCTTTGCATTGATTGATTTGAATGCCCAGGAAGAACTTCAGCTCTCCCATCATGCTCATTTCAAATTCATCCTGCATTAACTCAGAAAATTCCTTGCAAAGAGATGCATTAGTAGAACCAAATATTATATCATCAACATATATTTGCACAACAAGAATATCTTTCTCAAGGGTCCTTCTGAAGAGTGTAGTATCAACCTGTCCTCTTTTAAAATCATTTTTGATTAAGAAATTACTTAGTCTATCATACCAAGCTCTGGGAGCTTGTTTCAAGCCATATATGATTTCTTCAGTTTAAAAACATGGTCAGGATATTTAATATCCTCAAATCCAGGAGGTTGCTTGACATACACTTCTTCTTCTATGACACCATTTAGAAATGCACTCTTGACATCCATTTGATATAATATTATGCCATGATTAACTGCATAGGAAAGAAGTAACCTGATTGCTTCCAATCTTGCAACTGGAGCAAACGTTTCAGTGTAATCAATGCCTTCTTGTTGACTATACCCTTGTGCAACAAGCCTGGCTTTGTTTCTTGTTACTTCACCTTGCTCATTCAGCTTGTTTCTGAATACCCATTTTGTTCCAATAATGTTCTTGTGCTGAGGTTTGGGTACCAGATCCCACACATCATTTCTTTGAAATTGATTCAACTCTTCTTGCATAGCTAGGATCCATCCATCATCTGAAAGTGCTTCATCAACTGTTGTAGGTTCAGTCATTGAGATTAGTCCAATCATTGACTCTTCTTGTCTGAAATGTGATCTTGTTCTTCTTGGACTATCTTTGTTTCCAATGATTAGCTCCTCAGGATGTGAAGACTTGTGTTTGAATGTGTTTCTGGGAGGATCTGCTTGATGTGAGCCATCTTGTGCTTCATCAGAAGCAGCTTCATCTTGTGCTTCTGATGTGGGTTCAGCTTCTGGACTATCTTCAGATTCAGCTATCTGATCAGGTTCTGGAGTAGCTTCAGGAACCTGTATCTCTGCAGAACTTTCACCTTGCTTTGAAGTTTTATCTTCAAGCTCCTTGTCATCAAATTTAACGTGCATAGATTCTTCAACACAAAGTGTTTCTGAATTATACACTCTGTATGCCTTTGACCTTTCAGAGTAACCTAAAAAGATTCCTCTTTGGGCCTTGGCATCAAATTTCTTTAGGTAGAGCTTGTTGTTCAGAATGTAACATGTACATCCAAATTGATGAAAGTAAGAGATATTGGGTTTTCTTCCTTTAAAGAGTTCATATGCTGTTTTCTCCAAAATAGGTCTAATATAGATCCTGTTTTGAACATAGCATGCTGTATTCACTGCTTCTGCCCAAAAATGTTTTGGTAAATTGTTTTCATGAATCATGGTTCTGGCCATTTCTTGTAAAGTTCTATTCTTTCTCTCTACAACCCCATTTTGTTGTGGTGTTCTAGGAGAAGAGAACTCATGGAAAATTCCATGTTTTTCACAAAAAGCTTCAAATGGCTCATTTTCAAATTCTCCACCATGATCACTTCTGACTTTCAAAATTTTTGATTCTTTTTCAGATTGAATTTGAGTGCAGAAGCTACTGAATACATCACACGCAACATCTTTACTCTTTATGAATTTCACCCAAGTCCATCTGCTGTAATCATCAACAATGACTAATCCATATCTACTTCCATATAGGGATGCAGTACTCACTGGTCCAAATAAATCAATATGGAGTAATTCTAAAGGTCTTGAGGTTGAAACAATGTCTTTGGTTTTAAAAGATGATTTCACAATTTTCCCTCTCTGACATGCACCACAGAGTGCATCTGAATGATAGTCAATGTCTGGTAGCCCTTTCACAAGTTGTAACTTACTAAGCTTAGAGATTAACCTCCAGTTAGCATGTCCCAACCTTCTGTGCCACATCCATTTCTTATCATTCACTGATAGTAGGCAAACCACCTTCTGATCAGCCAGTTCAGAAAAATTGATTTTATAGACATTGTCAACTCTCTTTCCCTTGAACACAATGGATTTGTCTTTCTTGTTGATTACTGTACAGTTGGGTTTTTCAAAAAGCACATCATAACCATTATCACAAAATTGACTAATGCTCAAAAGGTTATGTTCAAGACCATCTACCAACCATACATTATTAATTGAGGTAGAGGAATTACCAATAGTTCCTGTACCTATGATCTTGCCTGACTGGTTGCCTCCAAATTTCACATTTCCTCCCTCTTTCATTGTTAGGCTGAGGAACATGGACTTGTCTCCTGTCATGTGTCTTGAGCAACCGCTGTCTAGGTACCATGATCTTTGCTTTGGCACTGCTCTTAGACATACCTGCATTATTGACATTTTTAGATTTAGGTACCCATTGTTCTATGGGTCCTGGAAGGTTAGTACTTAAGGCTTTACTCTTCACTTCTTGTACCTTGTGCTGTGAGTTGGGTTGCTTCTGATTAACCATCACCTTAGGTTTTGGTACTTCAGAAGCAGTAACTATCTTCTTCTGAAACTTAGACTTCAGAACCCCATATTTTGGTTTCACCAGACTCTGAGGAATAGGTTCTGATCTTTTCAGGATCCTGACCTTTGAAGTCTTGGAATCAGATTTGATCATAGCCTTTGACTTAGAGTTCTTTGGCTTTGAAGTAATTTTAGCCTTAGAACTAGAAGCTTCAGGTTCTGATTGAACAACAGTTTCCAACTCAGCCCCTTCTGGTACAAAGAATGTTTTCAGACCTTCCTTGATGCATTCACAACAAGATTTTCGATTGGTTCTCTCAAGTTTCACTTCTGGAAAACCAATTCCTCTGCCGTTGTTCTTGTAAATGCTATAAATCATAGAAGCCACTCTGCTTCTGTCAATGCCAGATATAATAAAATCTTCAAGAGCAATTTCATGGTTACTTAAAGGTTTTTCATTACACTTTTCTTGTAGCTTCTGACATAAGAACCTGAGCTGATCTTCATATGTTTTACACATGAAGTCAAAGCCCCTAAGTCCTTGTTCAGAAGCTTTCAGATCCAATAGAGTTGATTTTTGCTGTTGTACCAAATCAGCATATTTTTCTTTTAAATCCTTCAACTCATTGGTTCTTACTTCAAAATGTGTAAGAAGTTCTTTAAGTGACTCAACAAGTTCATCTCTGGGAATTTTGGAATATACCTCGTTTTCATCTTCTGAGTCTGAATCTGATCCAGCTTCTGAAGTTGCTGTTGCTACCAACCCAACAGCTACCTTTGCATCTTCATCAGCTTCCTCTTTATCAGATCCAGATTCACTACCCAAATCATCCCAGGTTGCCATTAAACTCTGCTTAATCTGCTTCTTGAGTTTGCTTGGTTTGAATGTAGACCTCTTTGACTTGTCCTTTGACTTTTCTCTTTGAAGATCAGGGCATTCAGCAATGAAGTGTCCAGGCTTCTTACAATTGAAGCATCCCTTCTGATCTTCTTTCTTTGAGCTTCTGGAGTTACCCCTTCTGGAGAGAAACTTTCTGTTCTTCTTGGCCAGATATTGAAGTCTGTTTGAGAGCATGGCCATTTCAGCAGCATCTGGTTCAGAATCTGAACTTGACTGTTCTTCCTCTTCAGATTCAATCACTTTGAGAGCTTTTGATAACTTGCCTTTGGATGGAAGAGCTATTGATTTACTCTTCTTAGTAGACTCATGTTCATTAAGACTTAACTCATGAACTTTGAGAGAACTAACAAGATCTTCGACACTTAAAGTGTTTAAATCTTTAGCTTCCTCAATGGCAGTCACTTTTGGTCTCCATCTGGCAGGTAAGCTTCTGAGTATCTTGCTTACATGATCAGAAGCAACATAGCTCTTCTTTAGAATCTGTAGCCCAGAAACTAAGGTTTGAAACCTTGAGTACATCTCCTCAATAGTTTCATCATCCTTCATCTTGAATAACTCATACTGATGTACAAGCAGGAGAGCCTTTGCTTCTTTGACCTTCTTGCTCCCTTCATAATTTGAACAGAGAGAAGCAAACATAGCTTTAGCAGTGGATTTGTCACTCATCTTCATATACTCTGCTTTGGGTATGGCAGTGACAAGGGCTCCTCTGATAATATGATGCTTCTTGTAAAGTTTCCTCAGTTCTGGAGTATGTTTCTTTCTATCCACAGCAGCTCCTTCTTCATCAAGGACTAAATCACCAACACCATCTTCCAGAATATCCCATAATTCTTCATCCAGGCTCATGATGTAACTGTAAAAGTTGGTCTTCCACCAAGAGAACTCTTCAGCATCTCCATTGAACTTTGGAACTTTTCCAACACTGGTTTTCTTACTATCACTATAATCATGTGAGACATGTTTATAGCTAGTATCACTAGGACCAGTAGGAGGAGGAGTAGACATGTTTTTCTCAGATCTTTGACTGTTGCACGGTTAAGTGATACACAACAGACCAAGGCTCTAGATACCAATTGAAGGTGAGAAAAACACAAGAAGGGGGGTTGAATTGTGTTTTGAAAAATTCTTCGTTTCTCCTAAAAACTGAACACACTGATCAGAAGCTAGGTGAGACAGCTTCTGAAGTGATAATCAGAATCTAAATGCAGCGGAATAAAACAGAGAGAGAGAAGAAGAACGACACAAAGCAATTATACTGGTTCCTTCCACAATCCGGAAGTAGTCCAGTCCCCCTTGCACTTCCAAGGAGATTTCACTATGAGTAATATCTGATTACAAATGCTCAAGCACACAAGCAAGAGACTTCCAATGCTCAAGCACACAAGCAAGAGACTTCCTTTGCTCAAGAACACAATCAAGAGACTTCCTGCTCAAGCACAACTGCAAGAGACTTCCTAACTAAACAAAATTACACAGAAAATTGTTTAAGGTTGAACACTTGATACACAATCAGAGGTGCTCACAATACAAATCAGATACAGACTCAATGGACTTAAGAATTTCTAAGATATGACTTTGAGACACAGAAATTCTAAGTGAATGCAGAACAATTTCAGCAGAGGTTTGGTACTTGTGAAAATCTTGTGAGTCTTTCGTTCAGCGTTCTTGCATTACCAAATCTCTAGGTCTTCACTCCTTTATATAGAGGTGTGAAAGAGATGTTGTGAAATTGCCAGCACACCAAAGAGTCGTTAGTTGAAGCTTGATCTTTCACCAATGATCTTTTGCCTGATTTGGTTGTTGTCCTATAAAGAACCAATTTGAAATCCATTCCTTATCCAAAGGAACATATATGCAGGCGAGACCGTATTCTGGAGCTGTTTTCTTGTCTTGAAGCGTGGACACAAAACAGAGTAGTGGAGAACGTGGTTGTACAATTCGTACAAAGTACAATGTCAACGCTTTCGTCCAAAATGCAAGCACAAGCCTTCAAACACCTTTGAAATGACCGTTGCAAAATTCCACTAATCCTTTGTTTGTGTTTTCGAATCCAATGGACAGCTTTTGCATTGATAATTCTTCAATTCTTGAATCTTTTGCAAATCCAGTTGAGATTCAGCTTCTGGTGAAATAGCTTCTGATGAGGCAGCTTCTGATGATGCAGCTTCTGATGATATGACTTCTGCAGCTTCTGATGACGCAGCTTTACTTCAGGAGCGGTATTTCTTCAGGAGCAGCTTGACTTCAGGAGCGCTTTGCCTTCAGAATCATCTAAGCTTCATTTCTTTTGCTCTTTATTTGCTTATTCAGAACCAATGATGATGTAACTTTATAATTATGGTCCTGTACACTTGAACAAATATTAGCTAGTCCAATTTACAATTTTTAATACCTTGTTATCATCAAAACTCTTTAAGGTTCATTGTTAAACACATTTTGTTCCAACACAACGACCATATACATAAAGAAAATATTGTTAGTTACCCGCAGGAGTAACGACCACTTACAGAGAGAAAATGTTGTCAGTTACCCGCATGTGTAACGACCACTTACAGAAACAAATTGCCGTCAGTTACCCGCATGTGTAACGACCACTTACAGAAATAAATTGCCATCAGTTACCCGCATGAGTAACGACCATTACCAGAAAGAAAATGTCGTCAGTTACCCGCATGAGTAACGACCACTATAGTTACCCGCATGAGTAACGACCATCTACATAAAGAAAATATTGTCAGTTACCCGCATGTGTAACGACTACGCACAAAAAGAAAATGTCGTCAGTTACCCGCATGTGTAACGACCACGTACAGAAAGAAAATGGTGTCGGTTACCCGCATGTGTAACGACCACTACAGAAAGAAATGTCGTCGGTTACCCGCAGGAGTAACGACTATAATATAGAAAGAAAATGTCGTCGGTTACCCGCATGTGTAACGACTACGTTCAAAAACAAAATGTTGTCAGGTACCCGCATGAGTAACGACTACTTACAAAAACAAATTGTTGTCAGTTACCCGCATGAGTAATGACTACATACAAAAACAAATTGTTGTCAGTTACCCGCATGAGTAATGACTACATACAGAAAGAAAATGCTGTCAGTTACCCGCATGAGTAATGACACATTGGGATGATTTAATGGGTCCTGCCACTTTGACTTGAATCAGACACATTGGGACGACATTTTTAGAGTAAGACATAGACAAATAATGCAACTAAGTATGAATGATATTTTATGCGTGCTATGTATGCATGAATGAATGTATGTGTATGAGACTCATATGACAGTATAATGCTAAGACTGTTGAGACAAGATTGGGCAGGTCCAAAGGAAGCAGCCCGACGTTATGTTACAAGCATTCAACACTCTTCGTTGGGGAATAACATCACTTGGGGATGAATCAAGCATTGACGGGGTACAACCCTTCAAACAAATCACTGGCAGAAGTCGCCATTCGTAAACCAGCATGAAATGATGCCTCTGTCTTTGTTTTTTCATAAAATCCCTAACTTTTGCCTGGATCGCCCTTTCGGGTTTTCGATCCACCGGGACGCCCATTTTTTTTGCCTAAGTCATCCTTTTCCGGATTTCGACTTAGCGAGCTTTTTTTTTTTTTTTTTTTTTTTTGCTTTATGTATTTTCATCATTAATGAAAAGTCGCTTTGATCCCGACTTTGTTTTTATTTTTGTGCTTTTCCTGGAAAAATGGTAATACAAAAAAAAAAAACCAAAAAAATTATTTTCTTTTAATCATTTCCACGTATCTGCATAATCATAATGTTTATATCAATAATCAAATCATGCATTTTTAAACCCGTTGAACACTTAAACCCTGTACTCTCTCTCGACTCCGAGTTCCTCATATCCAAGGCTAAAGAGGAGGATGACGAGGAAGTTTCCAATAAGATATACTGCCTACTGGGGCAACTTGGCCATCAAAGCTGCAAATATCAAGAAAGATTGTCCAGAAGAGGACTTTCATGCACAAGAACTGGCACGAGATGCTACAATTGACCTTGCATGGGTATTGTACTTCAGTACACACTTCAACAGGGGCAATCCCCCTCCATCCCTCAGCATACAACATAAAGGCAGTGCTTCTCGTGGAAGTCAAAATCCCATCAACGGAAGTTCCAATGAAAGATTTAAAAGTGTTACCGCTGTATGTCACGGACAGTTATATTAAAAGGATAAAGCAAGTATGCGACAAAGAAGGTTTGTCCCCGCGAATGTCAAGAAGTGGCTTTGTGCTCAAAAATGTATTACTCGATTCCAGGGGCAAATGGATGCCAATTCACAATGAATGGTAGAAAACTTGCACATCCTATGAATACCGATGCAGTCAAGAAAAACTGTCAAAAAAAATGAAAGCTCGATGAGTGGCAAACCTGAAAAGGCAGCTTAGACAAAAAAAGGAGCGTCTCGATGGACTGAAAACCTGAAAGGGCGGTCTATGCAAAAGTTAGAGACATATAAAAAAAATGTGTGTTTATCCTGATAGGTTGAAACCCGCAAGGGCGATCTACGCAAAAGTTAAGGATCATGACAAAGTAACTGCATCGGGTCGGACATGACTCACTTGGGGCATTTCAACTGTCAAAAGGATCTCCAATATGAAGCATCTGCAAATCAATAACTCGGAACAGTGGAATTCAAAGTTGTCAGGGAGAACGGCAGTTATTGTGTTCAAAGTACCTTTCCCTTTATAATTACCATTTTCCAAACTTTTTAAAATCCATGGAGCCTTGCCATTGGGCAGGCTACCATTCCATTACATCTAATTTGAGCCTATGTCCATTTATTTGAAATTCTCATCCATTCTGTTCACAAAATTTTCTTCTATTTTTGATGATTATACTTGAAGCAAAAAAAAAATTAAAAACTTTTTCATGTCTTTTGAAATGCATAAACAACAAGTACATTTTCTTTGAACTGATGAGTAGGTGAAACATACATCAACATCCGTCTCAAAGACAGTTAAACTCTGCAAGGTAAGCATGACCAAAAGCTGTGAGGTGACCATTTCTGTCGCGTCATTTTTCGGACTGGTCGAAAGGCCATTTGATTGGCGTTCGACCCGCTTTCGATTTCACGACTGAACATTTAATTCTTTTCGAAAGAAAGTGGAAAAAGGTTCAAATACCACGTTTTTAGGGATTAAGGGTTCGGGGGTTGGTTACATTTTGGGAAGGTGTTAAGCACCCTAAATATTCGTAGTACTCTATGAGAACCTCTTGATTTTATTTAACTTTTGTGCTATAAACTTGCTTGCTTTAAAAAATGGAATTTGCAGTGATAAAAGAAAAATAGAGACCTAAATTATCTACGTTTTATTGATTTGGAAGGACGCGTGTCCCTTGCCTACGTACCCGTGAGGGATCAAAACCTCGTAGTTCGGGGTAGAAATTGACGTTTGATTGGTTTTGTGTTTTTTTAATAGTTTTTGAAAAAGGTTTTAAAATGAAAAGCCAAATAGCAAATTGGAATTTGTTTATGTTTTTTATATTGAAAGCAAAATCATTCAAAGTAGCATTACATTGATTGATGTTTGATTTAAGAAAATAAAATAAAGAGACGATCGCTTGATTTAGAATCAAGGTTTGTTTATAAAAATATTTTTGTGATTTTGATATATTCGCATGTTTTTGTTATTTTTTGAATAATGATATGAAAATTATATAAGCAGAAATATAATAGTAACAGTTGATTTAGGACCAGAGCACTCTGGATTAATTTATTTAAACAAGGACTAGATAGTTCTGGAGAACAATTAAATTAAACAAAAATATAATATTAACAGTTAATTAGGACCAGAGCACTCTGGATTAATTTAATTAACACGGACCATATTGTTCTGGAGAATAATATAATATCAACAATTAAATTAGGACCAGAGCACTCTGGATTGAGGTGTGTGTTTAATGACGAAATGTAAATATGCATATGATAATAGTAGACAATAGAATGTAATGCGAAAATAAAATAAAAATGCATGAGAAAAGAAATAAAAAATGCAAGAGAAAATTAGAATGCATGAGAAAGGAATGAAAGTAGATGCTGGGGGTGCAAGCAGTGATATGGGGGGGTGCAGGAATAAAAAAGGGGAAGCAGAAAACAGGATGGGCTTAGAGAACCTTGCTGGGTCGAGAATACATGGGTCATGGGTCGACCCAAAAGGCATATATATAAGAGATATGGGTCAGGTTTTTATTCATTTTTCAAACACCATTCTCTCTCTTCTCTTTTTCTTTCCCTCACGTATTCTTCTTTCTCTCAAGAACATATAGATGTTCTTCCCACTCAACCCAGAAACCGGCGAAGGTGAGAAAGGTTCCGGCGACGGTTGGCCGGCCGGTACGGCGGCACCACCGCACCGGAACCCTAATTTAATTTTTTTTGCTTTTTTTTATTCTCTTCTTCTTCTTCTCTTTTTGATTCTAGGTTCAAAATTTTTAAAACAAACACTGTTTATCCTAGATCTAGAAAGAGAAGAAAAATCTTTACCCTTTTTTTACCTTTGGATCTTGATTCGGTTTTGGCTTACGGTGTGGTTGTGTGAGATTGGATCACGTTTTTTTGTGGCTGGTTGTTACTGGATTGTTGATGTTTGTAACCGATTTGTGGTTGGTTTTTGAGATGCACGGTCGATTCTGTGGTTGTTTTGTGATGAGGGTTTGTTGTTGT
The DNA here is from genome assembly GCF_051527215.1 of Medicago sativa. Taxonomy (NCBI): domain Eukaryota; kingdom Viridiplantae; phylum Streptophyta; class Magnoliopsida; order Fabales; family Fabaceae; genus Medicago; species Medicago sativa. The sequence goes on along the minus strand of NC_140755.1, from coordinate 7,061,207 downwards.
GATGTTTGATTTTGACCGATTGGGTATTTGCTGAGTTGAATGAATTCGGCTCTTTTGGATGTGTTTTGTTTGCTAGAAATTTTTCCCTTTTGTGTTATGCAGGCCGACCCCCTTTCTTGGCTGTGATGCAGGCTTATTTTATAGAGTGGATTGAGACATAGAGTGGGATAAAGCAGCGACAAAAACTGTCTTGGCTTGGGTACAAGGGAACATTACAGGCTGTGTTGGATTGGAAGAACACGTTTGTTTTTTTGGATATTTTGGGACAAAATTTTGATTAAAAAGAAATAATAATAATAATAATAATAATAACAATAATAATAATAAAAGAAGGACTAAAATAAAAACAAACTGAGATAAAAATAAGAATTAAAAATCGAATTTAAAATTAATAAAAGATGGAAACCAAAATTAAATAAAAAATGAAAATTGAGAGAAGAGGGCCCTACTCGGAACCAAATATGAGGTATTTTAAAATACCTCTCTGCCGAAATTTTCGCTGAAAAATCAGAGATCAATCCGAGTCAAACGACGCGTGTCGGTGTATGAATGCAGTGTCTAATGGTCAAAATATGGGGTATGACAATTGCCTATTTGTTACTGTTTACTCTGATATTTTACTCTGCTGTATTTGCATATTTCTACTGTCTGTGTTTGAAAATCTTTTCAGTTGTGATTTTGTCTGTATTTCCCTGCATTTGAAACCATACAAAGGTCTTTCTTGCATATCAAGTCATTTGAAATTGTCTCTGATCAATTGCATATTTCTCTGCATTTTATTTCAATCTTATTTGCAAAAATCATGAAAAAAGGGCATTTCATGCATTCAAATTCATTTTAATCCCTGAAAATTGTCTCTGAGTCTTTTCAATTTGTTTGTATAAACTCTTGTTTTAATTCCATGTTAAAAGCCATTTCAAAAAATTGAACTCGAGTCATTTTGAGTCAGTTTAGTCCCTAGGGGCATTTTAGTCTTTTCACATAAAATTTTGACAGAGAGAGGTTACTTTGAAGTACCTCATTTTGTATTTGTTTCATTTTAGTCCTTTTTGTTGTTTTTAATTGTTTCAATTTACGTTATATTCAATTTACCAATTTTAAACCAAATTTTATTATTATTTTCATTTTAGTCCCTATTTTCTGTTATTTTCATTTTAGTCCTCCAAGTTAATAAAATTGCATTTTTTTAGTCCTTTTTCAATTTGCAGTTTGGTCCTTGTATTTTCAAAAATTGCAGAAAAGTCCCAAGTCCAGAATTAGTCCAAGGCCGAGCCATTTCAGTCCAATCCAGGTGTCAATATCTCACTGGCTTACAAGTACAAGTGTCAGCTATATAAAGGCCATATCATCAATGCACAGTACGAATACACCACTCATTACGAGCCAAATCATCACAAACACATTCCCATTTCCATTTTCCAGAAAAACGGATCAAAACCTCAAGTTCACATGAACTTCATCAAGAACACGTGAACCAGAAACCTTAATCGTTTTCCAGATTCACCAAAACAAACACAAATCAACAAATTCAACACCAATTCCATCGTTTCATCACAATCCAGAACCAACTCAAGCCTCGAATCGAACTAAGAAGAGAAGAAGAAGAAGATTCAACCAATTTATTTTCGGTTTGAAGCTTCATACCAGTTTTTCACGAAGACGAAGAAATCGAAGTTTTCCTTTGCTGTTCTTTCTCCATTTCTCCGTAATCGAGGTAAACATCTTTTCTTCCATTTTTTTTCATCTTCCTTTGAATTTTTTGTACGTGTTTGTGTTTGATACTCTCGGAAGAGGCTTCCTAGGTTTAGTTCGTGGTAGATCGGAGCTTTTGCGAAAATTTTCTTTTCAAAAAAAATTTGTTCGAAGTAAAAATTTCAAAAAAACCGAGAGTTTATCTCCCGATCTACAACGATCTAAACTTTTTCTTTGATTTTTGGCTTTAGATTCGGACTTAGGGTGAAAAGACGAGTGGTTTAGGGTTTAGATCGGTGAGTTTGAAGCTCGCCGAAATCTGGAAGATCACGTCAGAGACGATGAAGATTACGGCGGAATCATGAAGATTCCGGCCGATCTTCATCTTTTCTGGCCGTTTCACTCCAGATACCGGCGAAGAAGAGAGGAACCGGTGAGAGCTCAGAGAGAGAGAGAGAGAGAGAGCTTTAGAGAGAGAAAGAAGAAGAGGAAATGAATTGGACCGGTGTTCTTGTGCTTTTATAGGCACTTGAACCGGTCCGGTTCGTTTCTGGTTCGGCTTTCCCTCACTCCTAGCCTTTAGATCTAGGGTTTCTGACGTGTACGATTGAGATCTTTTGTTACGGTGTGCCTGATGCCTGTTTCCGTGTTCTACATGCTGAGAGCCGTTAGATCTAGGGTTCAGATAGATCCGGATCAATCCAACGCTCCTGAGCCTTTCCTGTGTGATCCGGATCCATCTAGGTTTAGGCTTGGGCCTGTTTTTGTTGATTTCTGCGTTTTTTGCTATTTTCTTGTTATTCATGCACTGTACCTTGCTATCTGCACCTCCTGCATGCTTTATTTCCATGATAAAAATTTCTAAAAAATTGCCTATTCTTTTTCTTGATATTTTTGATAATTCTTGATACTTTTTACATGATAATTCTGATTGAAAAAATATGTGATAATATCTTGTTTTTTTGCTTACTTTTTCTTGATAAATCTTGTGAAATTTTACTATACTTTGATCAAGATATTTTGCTATGTGATATTGATGCTTGAGACTTGATTTTGTGATTTGTTTACCTCTGAAAATGCCTAAGTTCCTATTGCTTTGTGTGTTTAATTTTCGTTTTCTTGTTTTGCAAGTAATGTGAATATTCTTGTGAAAATGAAGTGTAAAATATGCCTAAAAATGTGCTATGATTTTTGGCTTGATATTTCCTTGTGATTCTTGTGTTATGGCTGAGATAAAACACTTTGTCAAATGGTCATGATATGAGAATTATAGGTTACGTGCTTGCCTTGTTATTGTGGTAGATTTTTAGACATATTTTGCTACCTTTTTTGATAAGTTTTTGTCACTTTGTTAGTACTATTTTGCTTGCTTATAATTTTTACCATATTATGCCATCTTATGCTACTAACCCTTTCATTCATGGTTCATTCATAGCATTCTCGTCTCATTTCTTTAGATTTAATTTTCTTGCAATTTACATTTCTTGCAAAGATTTGGCACGTATAAGCTAGGAATTTTGTACTTTATTTCTTGCCTTTACTTTCTGGCAAGATGTAGAATGTAAACTAGGCCCCGATGTAACGGACAATGGACTCTAAACATGTACACCGACACAAGTACACACCTCACATGGATACTTTAGATGTATGTTTAGGGTATGCATGCTTTAGATGTATGTTTAGGGTTTGTATGCTTTAGATGTATGTTTAGGAACCTTGAAACTTAGAAAAATCCATTTTCCAAATAAACATGAATAACTTCACTTGAAAACTTTTTCATAATAAATGGGAGTCAAAACTCCCCTATTTTCTTTTTACTTTCTTAAGAAAAACTTCAATGAATTCTAATCAAACTTAGACTTTTTTCAAAATCACTAATTCAACCTCATATTTTTCTAAATCTCATGCCCTTGAGGCCTCTCATCTCAATTATTCAAAAATTCCATTTTCAAACTTAAAATCAACCAACAAAAACAAAAATTTTTTTTGGAAGAGAACTACATGGAGTTTGATCCCTTAAAAGGGTATGTAGGCAAGAAGTCAAAACTTCTCCAAGTCCAAAAAAACAATAATTCAAACACATTCTTCTCCCTCCAATTCTTAACCTAGCAAACCCTTAGGTGTAAATAACATTTTCAAATAGCATTTAAAAGCAAAGCGCGTGCGTAGAAAGTAAAGATGGTTCCTATAGAATACTATAGTCGTTATAGGTGCCTAACACCTTCCTATAGCGAAAACAACTCCCGGACCTCGATTCTCAAGGGTTTTTCTTATTTTTCCCTTCCCAAGAAAAAATAAGATATCAGAGGTTAAAAAGGTTCAAACTTAATCAATGTTTGACACCCGAAAAACCAAGATAAAACAATGGGGTGTTACAAGTAACTCTTAGAAATACATGATCTCCTTCTTGAAACTCAAGGTCCTTTCTACGCTTATCATGATAACTCTTTTGTCGACTCTGCGACGCTTTCATCTTCTCTTGGATCATCTTTACCTTCTCAGTAGTTTGTTGAACAATTTCTGGTCCTAAAACCACATTCTCACCTGACTCAAACCAACACAACGGAGTTCTGCACCTCCTACCATACAAAGCCTCAAAAGGTACCATCCCAATACTAGAATGGTAATTGTTATTGTACGTGAACTCGATCAACGGTAGGTGACTATCCCAAGTTCCACCTTGCTCAAGTACACAAACTCTCAACAAGTCTTCCAACGATTGAATCGTTCTTTCCGACTGACCATCTGTCTGCGGATAATACGCCGAACTCAACCTCAACTTAGAGCCTAAAGCCTCCTGCAAACTCTTCCGAAATCTAGAAGTAAATCTTGGATCTCTATCTGATACATTGCTCGAAGGAACACCATTCACCTTCACTATATCTCGAATATAAATCTCTGCCAACTGAGCTACAGTAAAACTGATATTAATCGGAATAAAATGAGCCAACTTTGTCAATCTATCAACAATCACCCAAAAAGCGTCATTCCCTTTAGGAGTATTCGGCAAACTCGTCACAAAATCCATGGATATACTATCCCATTTCCATTCTGGCACAACTAATGGTGTCATCAACCCAGCAGGTTTCTGATGCTCAACTTTTGACTTCTGGCAAATCAAACATGAATACACAAACTGTGCCACATCACGTTTCAATCCAGACCACCAAAACAACTTCTTCAAATCATGATACATCTTCGTAGCTCCCGGATGAATACTCAAGCTACTTCTGTGACTCTCTTCAAGAATCATCTTCTTCATCTCATCATTGTCTGGAATACAAATTCTACCTCGAAATCTCAACACACCTTGATCATCGACCTTGAAGTCACTATCTTCAGTCTGATTACTAGCAACCAACAAGTCCACAAACTAAACATCCACTTTCTGTGCCTCTCTAATGCTTTTCGAGAAATCACTATCAATCTTGAGCATCCCTAGCTTTACACTCTGAGGTGACAATTCACAAACCAAACTCAGGTCTCTAAACTGTTCAAGCAATTCAAACTCTTTAGCCATCATAGCAGACATATGTAAGGTCTTCCTACTTAAGGCATATGCAACAACATTAGCTTTACCCGGATGATAATTCAACTCAAAGTCATAATCTTTCAACAATTCAAGCCACCTTCACTGTCTCATATTCAATTCCTTCTGGTCAAACAAATACTTCAAGTTCTTGTGATCATTGAAAACTTCGAATCTCGAACCGTACAAGTAATGTCTCCAAATCTTAAGCACAAATACCACTGCAGCTAATTCAAGATCATGAGTAGGATAATTTCGTTCATGAATTCTCATCTGTCTTGACGCATAAGCGACCACTTTACCGTCTTGCATAAGCACACCACCTAAGCCCATCTTGGACGCATCACAATACACCACAAAAGGTCCATCGGGCTTCGGCAAAATCAAAACTGGAGCTGTCGTCAAACGCTTCTTCAATTCATTAAAACTGTTCTCACAATGAACATCCCACACAAAGGCTTTACCTTTACAAGTCAACTGCGTTAACGGAAGTGCCAACTTAGAAAATCCTTCTATAAATCTTCTATAATAACCAGCCAATCCCAAAAAGCTTCTAATCTCCGTAACCAACTTAAGAGTCTTCCATTGTGATACTGCATCAACTTTATACGGATCAACTGCAATACCACTACCAGAAATAATATGGCCAAGAAAACTTACCTCCTTCAACCAGAATTCGCACTTTGACAACTTGGCATATAACTTCTTCTCTTTCAGCACTTGCAAAACAATCTTCAGATGCTCAGCATGCTCTTCTTCAGACTTGGAGTATATTAAAATATCATCGATGAATACCAGCACAAAACGATCCAAAAACGCATGAAAAATTCGATTCATGTACTCCATAAACACACCAGGAGCATTACTCACACCAAAAGGCATCACCTTATTTTGATAATGTCCATAACGCGTTCTAAAAGCCGTCTTCTGCATATCTTCATCTTTCACTTTAATCTGGTGATAACCCGATCTCAAGTCAATCTTGCTAAACACATGTGCACCCACTAACTGATCCATCAAATCGTCAATTCTCGAAAGTGGATACCTGTTCTTTATTGTCACTTTATTTAACTGCCGATAATCAATGCATAACCTCATGCTACTGTCTTTCTTCTTAACCAACAATACCGGCGCTCCCCAAGGTGAAACACTCGGTCGTATAAACTTCTTATCAAGCAAATATTCTAACTGCTTCTTCAACTCGGAAAATTCAGATGCCGACATACGGTAAGGTGTTATAGACACATGCTTCGTTCCCGGAATAAGATCAATAGAAAATTTGACTTCCCTCTCCGGTGGCACATCTGGAATTTCATCTGGAAAAACGTCTGGGAAGTCGCACACCACGTGTAGCTTATCAATCACTGCTTGATTCTCCATAGAAAAGTACGCCATCAAAGAAAACATCAAAATTTCATCGCGTTCTAATTGTTTCAGCTGCTTAGTAGACAAAAACTCCGCTCCACTTTCTTCTTCGGCAGAAGAGAAATACACCGTCTTACTAAAACAATTAATATGAACATGGTTGTACTCCAACCAGTTCATACCAAGGATTACATCCATTCCAGTCAAAGGTAAACAAACCAAATCAATTTCAAAGTCTCTACCAAACATAGACAAAGGACATCTTGAACAAACAAGAGAAGTAGTCACCGAACCCTTAGCTGGAGTTTCGACAACCATCTCTCCATTCACATTTGACATAGTAAGACCCAACTTAGAAGCACAATCAATAGCAATAAAACAATGTGTAGCACCAGTATCGATAATAGAAACTAAAGGTGTACTATCAATATAACAAGTACCTCTGATCAAGCGATCCTCGTTCTCTGTCTGGGTACCAGCCAATGCAAAAACTCTTCCAGTAGTCTGAGCCTTCTTAGGCTTCTTGCATTGGGAACCTATATGTCCCTCTTCATTGCAGTTAAAACACACAACATCATCAAACTTGCATTCAGTACTAGTATGCCCTTTCTTTCCGCAACAGAAACACTGTTTCACATCTCCAGTACAAGCATCACTCTTGTGGCCCTTCTCACCACAATTATAGCAGAAAATCTCAACAGGAGCTTCTTTCTTCTTAGGCCTCCTCTCATCATTAACTCTTTGTTTTCCCTTATCAGCTGAGGCACTATAAGGCTTAGGACGACTCTGCTGACCCTTGCCTTTCCTCTCATTTACAATCTTCTAATGAGCCTTAGTATCCTCTTCATAAATCCTGCAACTGCTCACCAGCTCGGAAAATTTACGGATCTTCTAGTAACCAATTGCTCTCTTGATGTCAGCATGCAAACCATTCTCAAACTTGATACATTTAGAAAACTCAGCAGTCTCAGTAGTATAGTGTGGATAAAATTTGGCCAGCTCCACAAACTTAGCAGCATATTCAGTCACAGACATGTTCCCTTGCTTCCGCGGAAAGTACCTGTCTAGGAACTCTCTCCTAAACACAACACAAGTAACAACCGCACCATCTTGCTCTAAGATAGGTAGAAGACTCACCCACCAGTCATCAGCTTCCTCAGCCAGCATGTGCGTACCAAAACGCACCTTCTGATCCTCCGTACATTGCATAACTCGGAAGATGCTCTCAATCTCTTTGAGCCACGTCTGAGCTCCATCAGGGTCAAACTTTCCTTTGAAAGTAGGGGTGATTCCTTAAGAAAGTCTCCAACATTCTCACTTCAGCATTAGCACCCGCATTAGGATTTGGTTGTTGCCCCACAGCTTGAGCCACAGCTTCCAATGCAGCAGCAATATCACCGTCGTTTCTTCCAGCCATCTTAGTTTTTCTACACAACGAACAACAATCAGAATAACATAATAATGGTATTCCAACTGTTAAACAACTCGACTCGACTCAACTACTTGGCCGAACGGACCAACCTGCTCTGATACCAATTGTAACACCCCGTTTCCCAACATAAAAATTTCATAATATAAATCAGAGTAATTCATCGCAAACGGGATATCACATTTCTTTTCATAAAATCTTAACAAAATAGATAATAATTTATTCTTTAAAACGTTCAACATCATAATCATTTCAAAATTTCGTAGCGGAATCAATTCATCATCTTAAACATAGTCTTTGGCACAAGGCCTCATCATAAAAATCTCATAAAAAGTCTAAACATAATAAATGGTTCCAAATCAAAAACTTCATTATAAGTCTCATAAAAACAATACGTAAGGAATAGAAAATAATGTCAAAACTCCCATCCCGTTACGTATCAGAGCACCTAAAGACACACTTGTGAGGAGTCCACTCACGACCACGCCTAATCTTGATTACCTGCAAGTTACTCATACGAAGAGCAACATTTTCAAGCAGAAGGGGTGAGATTTCTCAAACAATAATATCAAGTATATAACTCATCAATTACATTTAACAACATAAACATCATATAATTCAACAATTATATTTAAATACATAAATATCATCATATAACAGTCATAATCATCGTCACATAACATCATACAAATATTTCATCACTAGATACTTCGTTAAAACATCACGACTTAACAACTTGACTCGACAATGCATCTAAACTCGACTATGTAACTCTTATCATCTTATATTATCTTGACAATGCAAATGCATGTGGTACCATTCTAGGGCATAAGCCCTCGTCGCTTATGAGCATAAATATACTCCTAGGGCATGAGCCCTCGTCGCTATTGAGCAAAAGCTCGTAGGGCATGAGCCCTCGTCTCTATTGAGCAAAAGCTCCTAGGACATGAGCCCTCATCATTAAATGAGTATGCATGAACTCAACTTCTTATGACTTGAACAACATCGACATCTTATATGACTCCAATACTTTGGACAACGTCTTACAACTTTATAACTTAGACCGACACTTACATCTTAATGATATTAATAGTCAACAACAGCATAAACAGTGACATAAGACAACTTGCACATAACAACATCAATAGCAATAACTTGCATGGTAAAAACAACAATATCTTCCATAACAACATTTTCCTCATAATATATGTTTTTCACTTTATCCAACAACAAGTATTCATATTAATTCAGACTCACTGTAAGGAAATGTAATTATATACAATTTTCATCCCTACCCCAAAGACCAGCTCACGAACTCATTATATCTTTATACAAGGTCATTTCTTCCCTAAAAACATCTCTAGTTAGTTAGGATGAAGTAACTACACTTAGGAAGAAGTTTGGAAACATTTGGATTGAAGAAAAATGCATTTTTAAGGTTTCTTGCCTGATAGGATCATGGCACGTGGGACTCCCATCGTGGCACGATTTTTCCAGAGTCAAAAATTCTAAAATCCTGATCAAAATCGTGGCACGTTGGTCCCGCATCGTGGCACGTTTTTGATGCCGTTTGCGCCTACACGTTCCTGACACTTAGCCCTATCATAATCTATAGAAAAATTCAAGTTTAAACCACCCCGAAATCGTTTTCCAGAACCTCTCATAATCCCTTATTTGCAAAAACATTTAGGCACCAACTTTGAAACGAAAATCCCAATTTTCATCAACCCAATCCCAAAATTGGTTCTAATCATCGTACTATGAAGAATCTAAGGTCTGAACACTGTTTTCTACATCACTTCAACAGGTTTCCATCATCTAATCAACAATTCTCACTCAAACCCTAATTCTCATGATCTCACAAACTAATCCTAAAACATGTTAGATGCAATTTAATGATTCACAGACTTAATATTAGTGAAAGATAGTCCCACCCTTAACTTAGAAATCGATGCAGCCTTCTTCTCTTTGGTTCTTCTCTTCTCTTGCTCTCTTCTTTCCCAAAAGCGTTTTAACGTAAAAACGTTTCTAACCTATTCCTCTTCTATTTATCTCTTATTCTCTTCTCACCACTAAACTTTCTCAAATCACAACACAGCCCCACATCTTAATATATTTATTTTATTTTCAAATCTTATTTTATTAAATAATAAAATAAGTTACAACTCATCACATAAATCTTATAAATCATGTAAATATATAAATATATTCCAAAACTCATTAAAATAATTAAATAATCAAAGAGGGCGTTACACCATCACTACCTACTTCTTCCCCCATCATTCCTTCACCTCCTTATTCTACTCCTCACACTTCTACACCCTTAAATACAGACATCCCTGAACATATAACTCCTAGAAAGTCTTCTAGAACTAAAACCTCTCTTGCATATTTACAAGACTTTATTTGTCCCACTACTATCAACTGTTTACAATCTCCACATTCTAGTATTTATCCTATTTCCAATTATGTCTTTTACACATTTATCTAACCCTCAGTGTCGTTTTGCTTTGTCTATTTCAACAAAAACTGATCCCAAAACCTATGTTGAAGCCAGTAAATAGGATTGTTGGAAACACGCAATGCAAGCTGAACTAAAGGCTCTTGAGAAGACTGACACATGGAAAGTTGTTGATTTACCACCAAACATCACTCCTATTGGTTGTAGGTGGGTTTATAAAATCAAACACCATGCTGATGGCTCTATTGAAAGGTTTAAAGCTAGACTAGTTGCAAAGGGGTATAATCGAATTGAAGGAGACACACTATTCACCTGTAGTTAAACTAACCACAGTCAGATTAGTTTTGGCACTAGCTTCTATCAATCATCGACATTTACACCAGTTAGATGTCAATAATGCCTTCCTGGATGGAGATCTAAAGGAGGATGTTTATATGATGTTACCTCCTGGCACCACTTTTGACAAACCTAATCAGGTCTGTAAGCTTGTCAAATCACTCTATGGACTTAAGCAAGCTAGCAGACAATGGTATGAGAAACTGACATCTCTATTGCTGCATCATGGTTATCTTCAGGCTTCATCTGACCATTCTCTCTTTACCAAACAATCAAATTCTGACTTCACTATACTTTTGGTTTATGTTGATGATGTTATTTTGGCTGGAAACTCGTTGTCTGAATTTCAGTCAATTAAACAAATTCTACATGATTCTTTCCAAATTAAAGATTTAGGTCAGTTGAAATATTTTCTTGGTTTGGAGATTGCACATTCACAGTCTGGTATCTCTATTTGTCAAAGGAAATACTGTTTGGATCTCATCATTGATTCAGGCTTATTGGAATCCAAACCTGCTTCTACACCTTCTCACCCTTCTTCTAAGCTTCACCAAGACAATAGTGCACCATATGAGGATATTGCATCATATAGAAGATTTGTAGGAAGATTACTGTATTTGAACACAACCAGACCAGACATTACATTCACTACCCAGCAGCTTAGTCAGTATCTCACCAAACCCACTCATGCTCATTATTCAGCAGCCATAAGAGTTTTGAGATACCTCAAAGGTTGCCCTGGAAAAGGTTTATTCTTCCCTAGAGATTATGAACTTCAATTATCAGGGTTCTCTGATGCAGATTGGGCAGGATGTATAGATTCAAGGAGATCAGTTTCTGGTCAGTGTTTCTTTCTAGGAAGATCTCTAATATCATGGAGAATAAAAAAGCAATTAACTGTCTCAAGGTCCTCTTCAGAAGCTGAATATAGAGCCCTTGCAGCAGCAACATGTGAGCTTTAGTGGTTATTATACTTAATGCAAGATCTGAAGATGGTTTGTAACAAGTTATCAGTGATATACTGTGACAATCAAAGTGCTCTTCACATAGCAGCAAACCTTGTGTTTCATGAACGCACAAAGCACTTAGAGATAGATTGTCATATTGTTAGAGAAAAATTACAAGCTAAAGTGTCGAAACTTCTTCCTGTTTCATCAAAAGAACAACTAGCAGATTTCTTCCCTAAGCCTCTCTTGCCTCAACCTTTCAATCTGTTATTATTCGAGTTGGGGATGATTAACATTTACTCACCTCCAACATGTGGGAGGATATTGCATCACAAAGATAACAAAGAGATTGAAAGCTCTAATTGTAATAACTTGCAGTGCAAGTAACTAGCTCAAATTAGTTTTAGTTAGTTACAAGAGTTATTATCCTATGCTTTAGGTACGTGTTAATAAGCATGAGGATCTAAGAGCTTATAAATACTAGTTGTACAAACCCATGGCTATGAATGAAAAGTGTGATGTATATAGTTTTGGTGTAGTGGCACTTGAAACTTTAGTTGGAAGGCACCCTGGGGATTTATTGTCATCACTTCAATCAACATCGACACAAAGTCTCAAACTATGTCAAGTCTTAGACCAGCGTCTTCCACTTCCAAATAATGACATAGTTATATGTGATATTATTCATGTTGCCGTGGTAGCATTTGCATGCTTAAATGTCAATCCTCGTTCTCGACCAACAATGAAACGTGCGTCACAAAGTTTTGTCACTGAGCTTCCAGTATTAAGTATTCCTTTGAGTGAAATTTCAGTGCAGCAACTAATGAGTGAAGAACTCAAAGCATTATTTTATATTGGGAACCCTTGAATGAAATACTTGTATGTGTTATTATTGAATAATAAAGACATTGTCTTTTTTTTTTCTCCTTTCCCAAAGGTTGTTGAAAAATGCTGTAAAACTTTGTTGTTCTGATATATCAATGAATATTACTTCAATAACTGAATGAATAGTTTCTTTTTTATACTCCATTTATCAATTTATGTCCTTTAATATTGCTATTCTCGTCCCTGAGTTTAAATTATCAGAAGGATTGCCTTACTAGTTAATAGTTATATAGGTAATTTCTTTTGTAAATAACTGAATGAAAAAGTTTTGGAGCATCTTCAATGTGAGAAAACCTTATTTTTAAGCAAATAACTAGTTTTGAGAATGTTGTTAACCAATTTATAAGCAACTTTATAAGAAAATAAGTAATCCTTACACAACTAACATGTGTCTGCTTCTTTTTGTTCATTTCAGATGTGAATGAATATAATTTGTATTTTTTTTTTAATAATAAGAAATCTTCTGTTTAAAGCATAACTGACAATAACAACAACCAAGCCTTATCCCACTAAGTCGGGTCCGCTACTTGGGTCAAATTACGTCATGATGTTCTATCATAAACTATGGTCTGGTCCACCTCATTAATCTCCAAGTCTTCCTAATAATTTCTCCAGCAAAGATTCAAACTGATTTTTTTTTTTTAATGTTAAAAGATTGATATTATAGACTCAATTTCAATTCACCTTTTTTTTGGCCTACCGGAATAAGCAATAAATCAAAATTGAAAAATCTAATAACAAAGAAGTAAAATAACTAACCCCATTCTTCAACTTTTTAGATATATAAATAAATGATGCTTTTATATCTATTAATAAGTTCCCATGATTCAAGTTGTGATGCATCATAAATGCCATATTTGTATTCAGAAAGAAAAAGTTAAATGGATCAAGTTGAAAATAAAGAAACTCAACTCTCAAGCACAGAAATACGTAAAAGATATTGCGGCTATTGATCAACAAAAACAGCTTGATTTTTTGAAGTTTGCAGTAGATGATTTTGGTGTCAAGTCAGTACCTAGATCTGAGGGAATTCAAAGGACTAAAGTCATGATATTGTTTTTTCTCGTACTATGGTATGAAATTACTTGGTTTCTTGTAGTATTTTCTTTTGCCAGTGTATTTTGCTTTGATCGTAATCTTTTCTCTCTCTTCTTCTGTCCAGAGAATAAAAACCGAGCTCATGATGGTCCCGTAGAAGGTTTTCTGATGATGTCGTGGGTAAGTAGCCATAATATAATGTTTTTTAATTTAACTATTATCATTTGACAGATATTCATCTTTCATGTGTTATGAACATTTTTCAAACTAGTTTTAATCAATGTTTATATGTTTCTACATTCCATGAGATTCTAAATTTTTAATCCTACATTCTGTTTCATTGATATGAGAAGGTAACGCTGATAATGTTGGTGAGATCAAGTTAAACGATGTGTGGGCATCTGTAGATCATCAAAAAGATAATGATAAATCCTTCGTTGACATGATTGAAAATGTTGAAGCATTGTCGTCGCAAGTTAAGAATTTGAAAGCTCGGATTGATACTGTGAAATATGAAAATCCAGGAATGTTCTGTTCTGCAACTCAATCGAACATAATTGGGCCATCTAATGGATTTAATCGTTCTGTTCATAATTCTGCTTCTTTTGCTGGTAAAGAAATTCCAGTTCCAGGTAGTTTGGCTGGTAAATTTGAGTTATATGCGGAAGATCAACTTATGACTGACAATGCATTATCAACTCGAGAAGGGATAACTCCTTCCATCGAATCTGCCAATATGACCCAGTTTGAGGTTCAGGGAGAAAATGTAAGCTTTATTAGTTGAAAGTTATTTCAACAATTTGTATGTCATTCGGGTTTTCCACTTTTATTGCATAAGTTTCCACTGCCTGCACCATGCTCTTGGTTTTGTTTAGTTTCTATTATGCAATGTATCCATGAAGGAAGTTGTTCAAAATTCACAAGAATTAAGATGCCACAAAACTTTTATAATCCAGTTTTTGTTAATACTCATTTCTTGTTATAAATGTCCTTGGTGTCTTGGTGAGTGATTTTAAAATTTTCTTATGCACGTGTATAGTAAAATACTCTTGACCTGTCACAACCCGGCCATGTTACCTGTATTCTTTGTTGTGTACTTTTAAGTGTTGTTAATTGTAGATCGCAGAAAATTGTAGTTTGTTCAAATTCTCCTACACTAGAGTGTTATATCCCCGCCGCTATAGCCTTTATTTTACAACACTATACTAAATAGCGTACCGTGGGAAAGTGACAATCTGTTCAAATTCCGCAATGCTATAGCTTCTATTTGACAACAGTGGTACCTTTAATTTTTGGAGTTGATAACAATAATTTGATTAGTCATGTATCTGTTTGTTCATCTACTAAGGTTGCATGTTAGAATGAAAAACTTTTCCAATTACTCTGC
This sequence comes from Medicago sativa, assembly GCF_051527215.1. NCBI lineage: Eukaryota > Viridiplantae > Streptophyta > Magnoliopsida > Fabales > Fabaceae > Medicago > Medicago sativa. The sequence continues at coordinate 7,046,138 of NC_140755.1, read as the reverse complement.
GTAATAGGATTATTGCAGACATTGTAAATTTATAATGTTGTCATTTTCTTGTAATGTTATGATTCAGGTTGAGGAGAAATCCAATGAATCAGTTGAAGAGCAGAAATCCATTTCTCGAGCTCAAGTTTCAGACTCTGACATGGTCAGTGAGAATGGTGTACCAAATGCTCATTCTATTAAACCATGTTCAACATCCAAGACTCATTTCCCTAGGAACACAAGGAGGGTAAGGAGGAAGTTTGGTCCTTAGAGTTTGTGGATGCAATGAGTTACAACATTTTTTTTTTTTGATCAAGGCAATGAAAATAAAATGCAAATCTGGATTAAGGCCTGAACCTGTGTACACAAGAGAGAGAAAGGATGCCAAAGGCTATCCTACATCAACAAAAACAAAGAGTAGCCTGCCATGAAAAGCAAAGGGCTACATATACCCCTAGGCTTTGTTTGCGAGTTTTGAGGGGAAGGAAAGGAAAGGCTAAGGAGGGGAAGGGAAGGAAAGGGAGGGAAGGGAGAAAGGGAGGAAACCCTTCCCCTTGTTTGGGAGTTAAAAAACCAACAAGGAAAGGAAATGGAGGGCTTATGTTATAATTTTACCATTTTACCCTTTTTTTCTCTTAAAAACAATACATTGTGTTATACTTTGTAATTTATCTTATAATTTTTTTTTACCAATTTGATAAAAAATCTTGAAAGCATGAAAACTTTTTTTAATTATTTTTTTCATAAATCTGAATTTTTTTTTGATAATTTTATAAAAAATTGATACAATAATAATAACTTAAATTTTCTATATTTAAAAAACCATATTTGATATTTCCTCTAATTTGATATGTTTTTGGTACAAATTTCATTATTAATTTTAAAAATATAAAAGAATGAAAAAATTCTCCCAAAAAATTTCACCATGTATGTTTTTTTTCCCATTTATTAATTAAAACAATAATAATATAAGTGTTATATGATTTTCGTTCAATCATTCACACTCTGTGCCACGAAAATGAATTAGCTTCACTCGGATTTATTTTCAAATAAATTAGAGAATGAGAAGCAAACATATTAAATTTGAAATCCAAATATTTCACTTGTAAATAAGACATTGAAAATGCAGCATATCCTGTTATACCAATACATGACATAAAATTGACAAACTATACTCATGAAAATTCATTTCTAACTTAGAAAAGAAAGATAACATACAAACTAATGCATTATGCCTAAAACATGAAGCACCAATAACACACAAAACACATGACAGTACCATCAAAACTGCAAGAACTAACACAATATCATAGCAAAGAAAAGCAATGAGTAGAGAGACCAACAATCCAAATGAAAAAACAAGTACATCAGTAACAGGTGATGTCACAAGTTTAGGCTAAAAAAATTGATACAATCCAAATGAAAAGCAATGAGTAGCCAACGCATGACAACAAAGCATGACAGCAAGGAAAATATAGGCTAAAAAAGCATGATAGGTGGGATATAATATGTGATAGACAAACACTATCAATCAAAGTATAAATCAGTAGCATGATCATACTAATACTACTTAACTTGTGTGAATGTGATCAGTTTTCAGTTTATTATTGATGATTGCTATTGCCATTACTAATACTATTCATATTGTTAGAGCATTATATATATAGAAAGAGACCAACCCACAAAGAAAGTGGGAGGAACTCAATGAATAGATACACAGGGAGCGCTACAGCTTCCCCAACCCAGCAGTTTAAAAAACCTGCCTACCGAACCTAGCAACACACCAGTAACAGGACAAAAAACCTGCAGCACACCAATACAAACTACAACAAATAAACAGACAGACTCGTAACCGCGACACCTCTAAAACCTTAACGAGATAAACATTCTCTTGGGTTCGTAGTATATCAAAGCATCAACATCATTTATAAAAACAGAAGCATCAACATCAAATATGAACAATTGGATCGACATTATATTTTCTATAGTCACGACATTGTACATCAATATATAGCTCATAAACCACACATACTTATTTAACACAACTATGATTCAAACAAACAGGTTCGTTACTACTGCAACCATTTCAGCCCTCTCATAAATTCCTACAATATATTCAAGTCTTATCATCAACAGATATGCCTCCAATAGAGCTAATAATTATATGGAAAAAAAATATAGAGAAAATGGATAAATTACCTTGACGAGCGACCTTGACCAAACATCGATTCTAATAGAAAACTCTTCCTCAAGTGTTTTGGAAGTCCGAGTAAAGCTCTAACCTTCTCAGGAAATTCTAGAAGATAAGAATATGCCCGAAAGATCATATGACTATCCACTTGCAATTCCTCAATAAGTTTAAAAACTTCTTCTTCTGAAATTGGAAGTTTTACATTAGCTTTCTCATAAGCTGCAATGTTGTCTTTAAAATACTTATCATGAGATGCAATACTCTCTCTAAAAGCATCAGCAACGTTCAAAAGGGCAGCTTTTATCCCTTCAACTTCATCTTCATCTCGGGACTTTCTAGATCTTTTAGCTCTAGGTTCTGGGGGAATTTGGACCTCAGGAGAAGTGATATCCTGCTCATTGCCGCCCTCTTGCAAACTCTCTAGTGTCACCTGGTCACTAGTACCAATGGATTCTGACTCACGATTAAGGGGATGATTTTGACGAATATCTTCATCATTCATAACCTTTCCTCCAGTGGCCCTTTCATCTCCACAAGCAATAACCAATTTGTCATAATTGACAAAAGGTTTGGTCACCCATTGTGCAGCTTCAGGTTTTGCCTATCAAAAAAAATTATAAAAAATTATGTTATAAAGCTTCAGAACATGCTAACATGCATTCAAATAAGTTCCCATCAAATAAGTTATACAATTCAAATAAGTGCACATGCTGACATAGGTTCATGTCACATATATAAGCAAGCAAACCCAACAACTCAATTAATGTAAGTTATAAGTATGTACCTCAATTAATGTTTTCCAAACTTCAGGTAAAGCATCCCACATATGTGTGTCTGATTTCCAAGCAAAACCGCTCATGCCCTTGAAAATGTCATGACATTTAGTAAAATTTCTTTTCACCAATTTCCATCTATCTTTCACCTTTTCCTTGTCAAAAGGTCTTTGAAACTTTTCAGACATCTCCTTTGTTATATTGGTGTATGCTAATGGTGTAAAGGTCCCACCTATTTTGTTTCCCGCACTTACTTGATGAACAAAGGCATCAATAAGAGCATTGTTCATCTCTGTTGTCCATGTCTCTCTTTTAGAGGTAGACATGATTCTGTTATATTAGAAGAAAAATAAAAGATATCATATTATAAAATCATCACATAAATTTATAGATAAATTTGAGATGAACTCATGTATACCTTTCTTTGGTGACTCTTGGAATAACAGTTGCAACAAATAGTATGTTTATTCAATATATCAGGAACATCAATATCCAAGTTTTGTGTAGGAAAACTTAAGATCAAAAGAACATGCGACCAACACATTTTGTGTAGGAAAACTTTTCCTACCACGATACCTTGAAGCTTCAGCCAATGGTACTTTTACACGAACATGTGTACAATCAATTGCTCCAACGCAGTCCTTAAAGTAGGGGTAAAATCGATTATTTCCAAGAATTTCTACCGGAATGCGTGATCCATCCGGTTGTTTGAGATAGGTACGCCTTATCTCAATTATCGATCGGAGCACCCGATGAAAATGACGACTAGTAGCTTCGCCGGAGCGTCGGAACAAGAATTGAATCTCTCTATTTCTTACATTGTGTGTTAGAAGGTAAAGAGTTTTAGCAACTTGTTCCTCTACGGTTACCCTTTGTGTTGGTAGAAGACCACCCTCTTGTTGTAATATAGAGCATAAGTCCAAAAACGCCTTAGGACTCATTCTTATTATCTTCCGACCTTCACTAGTAGCAACTATATTCATTATCTTATTGCGTACTCTATCCTTCTCTAGAGTCAAACTACGATCAACTATCCTACTTTGAGAACGGATTTTAATCCTATAGTAACAAACTACAAGACATATGACATGAACAAGGGTCATTCGAAGTCTTGCTCTCCATCTAATCAATTCCATAATTGTTTGACGAGCCATTTGATGATCCATTTAAACTGAATCCAACATAAAATAATACATGTTTGTGAAACAAACAACATTTATTTATAATAATAGTGAAATCATAATAATAGTGATTATACAGTATCCATGATTATACACAAAAATCATAATAACAGTGAAAAACATAAATCAACATTTATGTATATGCATAAATCACCCTATGAAATCAAGATAAATCAAAGCAAATCCTAAAACAAAAAACATCTATTGAGTAGATATGATTCACTCTAAAAAATCAAACAGCAAAACAGAAATCAAATTGTGAATCAAACACAAAAACACAAATCAAATCGTGAATCAAACAGCAAAACACAAATCAATTCATGAATGAAATAGCAAAAGGAAAAGAAATTGGAAAAGAATGGAAGAGAGTTTGAGATTGATACCAGAAGAAAGAGGATCGAGAGATGAAGGAAACTTTGTTGTTCAACTTCCTTCTCCGCCGTTCACCGTCGTTCGCCGCCGTTCAGGTTGAGATCGCAGTTTACGTCGCCGTCGGGAGAAGAGAGAGCGTGCACTGAGTTACAGTGAAATGAATGTTAGAATTAGATGAAATTAGGTTAGGGCTAAAATTGGAATTTTGAATTATTGTAAGGGTAAAATAGTTAATTTGTATCTTTAACCCTCCAAAACCCCCCAATTTGGGGGAACTCTAAAATTGGATAAATTAAGCCCTCCAAAACCCCCCAAAACCTTTCCCTATTTTTTTAAAACTCCCAAACAAGGGTTTACCTCTCCATAAGCCTTTCCTTCCCTTCCCTTCCCCTCCAAAACCCAACTCGCAAACAAAGCCCTAGAGAATTCTAATCAGACATAGCATCTGTTATGCAAAATATATGAGTATCAAACCATCCTAATCCTCTAATCACAATATTTGGGATTGCTTTTGATAACACCTTTTTTGGAACGAGTTTGTATGTGCTCACTACTTGTGCTTTTTGGTGAAACTTGTCTATTTGTTTGCTTCTTTTGCTTTTTGTTTCTAGCTGCTGATGCACAAACAAGGCTAGACTCATGCTCCTCATTGGTATAATTCCCCCAATACTTTTGTAAAATGTCCACACTTCTTTGAGCTTCAGCAGAACAAACAACTGTAGTATGCACTGGAGGCTTCAAAGGAAGCTTGTCTGCTGATAGGGAGGTGTGGTAAGTGGTGATAGGCTGAGGCATAGCACAACCAGAGACAAGGTTCAACACAGACTGGTTAGAAACAAAAGGCAAAGGCTGAGAGGGCCTGGATTCCGAGGGAGTAGGAGTCTCTTGCACTTTGCCTGACTCTGAAATTGAATCTGCAGTGTTAGCTTGGGAGCTTTGATTTGTCTGCTTCTTGGTAACCAGAACAGTGTTAGGAGTTTTCTGCCTTCTTGACATAAAAGGAGTGAGTATACTTCCCTCTTCAAGATCTCCTTCGAGGTTATGCTCTTGCTCATCATCACTCATATCAGTCTCTTCATCAACCAAGTCTCCCCACGGAGTTTTTAATATACTTACCCTCTGCATTGCATCAGAGGTAGCTCTGTTTCCATCTTTGGAGGTTGGTTGAGAAATAGGGATGTCAATAGCTGTGTAATTATCATTCTCCTTGCCTTTGACACCAGAGTCAAAGCAAGCATTCTCATTAGGACCTGATTCAACAGGCATCAGGATATCTTGCTGCATATCTGTTGTGCTGTGAATCAGTTCCTGCACCACCAAAACAGTCTCCCCAGAAGGAATTTCACCATCCTCACTTAAAAGGTCAAATGAGTTGTTGAGAACTAAGGCCAGATCGGTGGAAGCACCCTTCATGAGAACTGTAACAGGCTTATCAACCTTAGCTCCATCCTTCTCCAAAGAAGTAGAGGCAATCAAACTATCACTGTCATGTTGTTTGGCAGGTGGATCAATGGTAATGTGTAAATTCTGGTATAGTTGGTATATATTTTGCTGCACCAAGAAATGAGTTCATTATTACATTATGTGAATATGTGGATCATGCTCTTTCTTGAAGGATGCTTTTGTTTTTATTTATTGGAGATATATTATTTAAGGAAGTACGGTTTCTTGATGTACTTGGGAGATTATTACTTCAATAACTGAAAATACAGTCTCTACAAAGCTATTGGCATTAATCAGTTAAATATTATACAGTAACTTTCTTATAGGTAAAAGAGTCCTGAGGATTACAAGAGCAATAACCAAACAGAAAATACAGTTTCTGTTTTCTACCTTAACTTTGTGGTTGTTATTTTTTAACTAGCAAATTGAAGTATGAGAAGTATATATAAGTGACACTTTGTGGTTTATTTAAGTAACACTCTTGTTAAAATTATTCTCTTTAAGAAAGTTGTATTCTAGATTTGATTGAAGATGAAACAGTGAGAGATGATTTTTCATATTTATGGGTTTTAAAATTTAGCTGAAGTTATGAAGAAAGACAAAAAAATATATGCACAACATTATGAGTGTATCGGAGTGTCATTGTACTGAACAACATTAAATTATGAGAGAGGACACAACAATGAGTGTTCAAAAATTTCAGCGTGCATTTCAAGTAATGTTCTCAATGTTTTGATGATTGTCCCTCATTTTTGCATTTTTTCTCTTCCTGTTTCTTTGCGTCACCTCATTTCTCTATTCTTAGGGAGTGAATATTTGAGTTTGGTACCGATACAAATTAAATCGATGATAATTGGTTTGTTTCAGTTGTTCGGTTCATCTAAAAATTGATTGAATAGTTGATCTTTTATCGGTTAAGAGTGTTTTACCCCCATTAATATAGGCTATTTCCGGTTTTCCACCATGTAATTTTTTATTTTTTTAGTTTTCGTCCTTGTAATTTGAAGATTTCTGGTTTTGGACCTTCATCAATTTTGTTTGTACAAAATCGATGATATGGCAGGGGGTAAACCAAAATTTTCTCAAATTAATAGGGGGTAAACCAAAATTTTCTCAAATTACAGGGAGGTAAACCAAAATTTGCTCAAATTAGAGGGGGCGAAATTTGCCATCAAGGTCTAAAACCAAAAAATCTTCAAATTACAGGGATGAAAATCACTTATTTAAAATAAATAAGAGAGAAAAATATGAAGAGGAGTGATTTCATGTCAAAATTTGACCCATAACTACCTCATCAATGAAGAAAATGAAAGGGAGGACCGAGAGAGAAAAAACTAGGGCCGACTTTACCATCATTTCCTTTTTTTTTGTTTTTTTTTAAAGAACCATCATTTCCTTTTATTTTCTCTCATATTAAACCACTAAATAATAATAAGATTTGTCATTCACTTTATCTTCTTTTTATTATATTTTCATTTCTATATCTTTTGTTCATCAACCAAACAATGGATGAACTATCTAGAGACTAAGTTGTTCTATAAAAAAAAAAAAGAGACCAAGTTGATCTCGTTTATATTCCTTAAAGACTAAAAATAAGTTTTTTTTTTCTTCTAAAGCACTAATTTGGAACTTATAGTTTTTCTTAAGAATAAACTAGTTTCACTCAAGAGTAAAAATATTACTTGCAAAGAAAATGGTGTTCTATATGCTGTAGATTGTTAACGAGTACTCTTAAAATATTGGTTAAAATATTAAATTAAAAGTAAGTTTGTAACAAAGTTTAGAAACGAAAAAAACACTAAAGTTGACTCATTTAGACGTAACCAATGGGGAAAGACCTTTTACACAAAAATGTATGGGTCAACATTTAAGAGGATTAGTCACTCATTTAGTTTCAACTTATATGGAAAAGAAGATGCTTCCTTCATGTCTCCTTCAATGACTTGTAGCTATGAAGATGAAGTTGCATTCTTTAGGGATGTTACTTTCAATTTTTCATAACCACACATATATACTAGACTTATCTTATGCAGTGACATATACGTAGAAAAATACATGAATTAAAATATCAAAATTGTCTTGTGAGAATGAGATTGACCAACGAGCATATGCTAGTAGTCACATAACATTATAAAGGTTGTTCATGGTCATTCATTAGATCTAAAACAATTTTTTTAACTACAAATAGTTTCAAATTTCTTTGGTCCAAAAATGTGGATTGCCTTTCTTCTTATTTGCAGTATGATTGTGGGAACCCAATGTGCTGCCACTATGACATCTCAACTTCAAATGGAAGCAAATGCAATATTGAATAGTGGATGGTCTGTAGGCTTCAATATCTCTGATCGTTGTAATTGGAATGAAATAACTTGCAACAGTGCTGGAAGCATAAAAGCAATCAACATAGACATAGACACTTGGAGATCTCAACTTGCAACACCCAACTTGTCTACTCTCAACTATTCTGCTTTTAACAATTTAGAAAGCCTTCTTATAAGAGGTATTGAACTAGAAGGGACTATCCCAAAAGAAATTGGTCATCTCTCTAAGCTCACTCATCTTGATTTGTCTTACAATTATCTTAAAGGTCAGCTACCTCCCGAATTGTGGTTGATAAAAAACCTCACTTTCGTAGATCTATCTTACAATAGATTCAAAGGTGAGATACCTTCTTCACTAGGAAATCTAAAACAATTAGTAGACCTAGACATCTCAGACAACAACCTTAAAGGTTCCATTCCTCATGAGTTGGGGTTCTTGAAAAATCTCTCTTCATTAGATCTATCTCACAATAGACTTAATGGAAACCTGCCTATTTTTCTTACAAATCTTACACAATTAAAATACCTTGACATCTCATTTAATTTACTCATAGGTCCGCTTCCTTCCAATTGGTTCCCATTTACTGATTATTTAATTTCCATGGACTTAAGTAACAACCTCATTGGTGGTCAAATCCCTTCTCATATTGGAGATTATTACAAACTTAATTTAAGCAATAATAATCTCACCGGAACAATTCCCCATTCTCTCTGTGATGTCTCTTTTGTGGACATTTCATACAATTGTTTGGGGGGTCCCATTCCAAATTGTCCTGGTCTTTATACAACAAACTATGATGTATGTTCACCACACAAGAAAAATAATAAATTAAAGCACATTGTTGTCATTGTTATTCCGATCCTTATTATTCTAGTCATAGTCTTCTTACTTCTCATATGTTTAAATCTTCATCATGATTCTTCTGAGAAGTTGCATGGAAACTCAACAGAAACAAAGAATGGAGATATGTTTTGTATATGGAATTTTGATGGGAAGATAGCATATGATGATATCATCAAAGCAACAAAAGACTTTGACATGAGATATTGTATTGGAACAGGAGCATATGGAAGTGTTTACAAGGCACAATTACCAAGTGGCAAGGTTGTTGCCTTAAAGAAACTTCACGGCTATGAAGCAGAGGTTCCATCTTTTGATGAGAGTTTCAGAAATGAAGTGAGAATATTATCAGAAATAAAGCACAAACATATTGTGAAGCTTTATGGATTTTGCTTGCACAAAAGAATCATGTTTTTGATCTATCAATACATGGAGAAAGGAAGCTTGTTCTCTGTCTTGTATGATGATGTGGAAGCGGTGGAATTCAAGTGGAGAAAAAGGGTTAACACCGTTAAAGGAGTTGCATTTGCTCTATCTTATCTTCATCATGATTGCACTGCTCCAATCGTGCATAGAGATGTATCTAGTAGCAATATATTGCTTAACTCTGAGTGGCAGGCAAGTGTTTGTGACTTTGGAACTGCTCGACTCCTTCAATATGATTCATCCAATCGAACTATAGTTGCTGGAACTATTGGATATATAGCTCCTGGTAAATTAATTATTGATATTTTTTCTTTCTTGTTCTTTTTTTCTGTTCTTCATTTTTATATGATGCACAACATGCATATTCATAATCCACATAAGTAACATACATGTTCATTACTTTTTCATGCTAAATAGTAATTTTCAATTATTTTCTTTGGATTCTTTTAAATACTCGTGATTATTTGATCAATGCAGAGCTTGCTTATACTATGGCTGTGAATGAAAAGTGTGATGTATATAGTTTTGGTGTAGTGGCACTTGAAACTTTAGTTGGAAGGCACCCTGGGGATTTATTGTCATCACTTCAATCAACATCTACAAGAAGTGTCAAACTATGTCAAGTATTAGACCAGCGTCTTCCACTTCCAAATAACGACGTAGTTATACGTGACATAATTCATGTTGCCGTGGATGCATTTGCATGCTTAAATATCCTCGTTCTCGACCAACAATGAAACGTGTGTCACAAAGTTTTGTCACGGAGCTCACACCATTAAGCATTCCTTTGAGTGAAATTTCAGTGCAGCAACTAATGAGTGAAGAACTCAAAGCATTATTTTATACTGCGAACCCTTGAAACAAAGACTTCAGAATGCATTAAGTTGAGTTTGTTATTATTCAATAATAAAGACACTGTCTTCTTTTTTTGTTTTTTTCTCAAAAGTTGTTGAAAAATGCTGTAAAACTTTGTTGTTCTGATATATCAAACATAAGTATATATGTATTCACATTTCAGTTTTTGTATAAAATTGAACTACTTCTGTTTCAATTATTATGCTAATTGAATTAAAAGATAAAGGTATTGCAATTGATTCAATCAAAATCTCAAGGTTTACAAATTCAACAAGAAAAATCTTGATGTGCTTGGTGATTATTACTTCAATAACTGAATGAATATTTTCTTTTTTATACTCCATTTATCAATGTATGTCCTTTAATATTATTATTTTTCTCTTCAGAAAAGACACCCTTGATATTTGAGTAAACCAAACCACTATTCTCGTCCCTGAATTTGAATTATGCACTGAAACATTGTCAACTTATCAAAAGCATTGCCTTACTAGTAATATAGGTAATTTCATTGTGATAAAAATAAGCAACTCATTTTGAGATGAGTTGAGAAAATACTTTAAAGTCATGTCATATTGTTGTTAACCAAGAATAGATCCCCCAAGAATCTTCAATGCAGAAAATGCAAAGATTAAAGATCAAAGATGAAGGTGTATCGCAAATTCGCAATGACGGTGATGAGAAACCAAGAATGGTTAGGATCACAACTAACTGAAATGAATCTTAGTTAGTACAGCTAAACCATAGCTTGCACTGCAAGGTAAATGTTGTTCTATAACTAACTGAAATGTGAATTCTATACATTGTAATAAATAACACTCCAAACAACCTCTTTATTTGATCCTCTTTCCTTTATCATTTGTTCAACACCCTCCATATTTCCGCGTCTCCACAAATTTCTCAACATCACAAAGTCTTCGTCTCCTTTTTTATCCATGTTGAGTGCCTCTTTTAGCACTCTCTTGTTAGCATCATAAGGTTATGACACTCTGTCATATTAGTTATTTAACTGTTTTTTAATTTAGAGTCATTTAGCGCGTTTTGTAGTCAAGTTACATGGTGTTATAGTTGATTTTAGCAAGAAATAAGTTTTCATAGGCCAACAACGTGGGTGTTGCACTAATGAAAAGGATGATAGAAGTTGAATAATTGAAGAAAGGAGAATGTTAACCAGTGCCCCTGGAGCATTAGTTAAGCAGCCAAAAAAAAGATTTCATTAAAATGTGGTGTAATAATCACTTTGGTCAAAAGTAACAGTTTATATTTCCAAGACAATTTTTCTATTTTTGGATTTCTTAACCAGTGCCCCAGGGGCACCGGTTAACAAGACCCAGAAAGGAATAGCGCCATGATCAAAATCAATCACGGTGCGATCTGAGCTACAAAAATTGGGTGCATTTCTAAAAAATTGTGGCGTAATTTGGGCCACTAAAGCAGTGACACGTGAATATGAGAATATCATGAATTTTTTTATTTATGGCGCATTGAATTGATTAATTTCATATTTTGGAACAAAAAAGACACTAAAGTTGACCCATTGACGAAGAAGAACTTACACACGCTATAGAAAAATGCACAAAACTTTATAATTGATTAAGTCAATAGGTGACTTGGGAGACACATGCATCTCTAGACTCTAGACGTAACCGGTGGGGAAAAACCTTTACATATAAATAATATGAGTTCCTCTCAAAAAAGAAAAGAAATAGAGAAATATTAAGAACATTATTTTTCTATCCTTTTATCTGACGTTTGTTTTTTTATTGGATAAAATTAAGGAAAATTGAAGTCATGAAAATGCATTTTCTGATGAAGTTAAATGATCAATCATTGAGTATTTGTGTATTTAATCCATGAAACGTCAGATTATATGGTGTATTGCACATTTGTCCATAAGGTGTGTCATTATCTCTTTACTTATTGCAATTGTGTCCCTGATTAAATTAAAATTAAGCATATATTCTCATTTGTGCACTAAGATTGAAATTCCCCTTAATATTTTGTATGAGGACTGATTTGTAATATGATAAAGTTTCGTTTTAGCGTGGTCCACCAGCAGGACATTAGCTGATATGACATCGGCAGTAATATTATTGGCTAAACGAAATAACTTTTTCAAAAAATCAATTTTTTGACTGCACCAAAGAACCCCCTAAAATTAATGAGTCTTACAATTTTACATGTAGGACACATTTTTAAAATGTGGAATACACATCCTCCGTGCGAAGGTGCTCGGAGTAAAAGAGATTCAAACATTTTGTAACGTCTCCCTCCACGTTCTCTCGAATCTCTCCTTGACGGTTATGATTTCCACGAATCCTTAACCGCTGAACCACTCGTGTGCCCGACAACGGTATCTGCAAAACCCACCTCTATATAAGGGGGTCTATCAGCAGTCCCAAAGGTTAGAATCTATTCACTCTCTCAACCCCCATTCTGGTCTCCAACTGACTTAAGTGTTGGAGTGTCTGCATGTACAAATTCACTGCCGTTCCAGTCAACAGCTGAGGCTTTCAATCATCATACAACCACCATACAAAATTGCACTGGTAATCACCTTCTAATCAGTTACGATCATGATTGAAAATAATAAGAATTACTGCGAGCTTAATTTGACATAAAGTTGTTGAACGTAAATGGAGGGGTAGATGCTTCCTTCATTTGGGCTCTCACGTAAGTGAATCAAATCAAATTTTATGAATGAATCAAATTAGCGTGTGAGAATGAGAGCGACGACGAGGTCACACAACATCATAAAAGTTTTTGATGGTCATTCATTAGATCTCAGGAAGAAAAAAAAGTACTTGACAAAATATTTAGTTTCAAATTTCTTTGGTGCAATTATGTGGATTGCCTTTCTTCTTATTTGGGGTGTGATTGTGGGAACTATGTGGATTGTCTTTCTTCTTATATTTGGGGTGTGATCGTGGGAAGTGGGAACTCAATCTTTTCCCACAATGACATATCAATTTCAAATGGAATCAAATGCCTATATTAAACCGTGGATGGTGGAACACGTTAGATGCATGCATCAATATCTCGTACCATTGTAATTAGGGGTGTTTGCGATACGGTTTGATTTGGTTTGAGACTAAAAATCATCTAAACCACAAGATACAAAAGTATGTGGTTTGATTTGTTTCGGTTGATTTTTAAAATAAAATCATAACCAAACCAATACAATTTGAATTGGATCAACTGGTACGTTTTTTTAGACAATAATTTTATTCTTTCCAACATTAAAATCAAAGTAAAAAGTTAAAAACACAACATATTTTCAACAATATTTTAAATTTCATCCAACATTACAATTTCATTTTCATCTAACAATATTCCCAACAACATAAACCATATTAAAAAACATGGACAGAAAGTAATCATATTTTGTAAAAAATACAATGGACTAAGATTTTCATCATTCTCTAAATGTTCAAGTAGCACATAAATACATTATTGAAAGAAAAAACAAAGAAGAAACTTAACAAGAGAAAAAAAAATCCATTTTATAAAAGTTTCCATTGAGTTTATATTGGAGATGACATATATTTAATTAATGTTTTTTGGTTTATTTAGTTTTCTTTGAGTTTCTATGAGTATTGGTTTAGGTGACATATATTTAATTAGTGTTTTTTGATTCATTGATTTATTGGTATAGATGACAGAGTTAACATTAAAAAAAAATGAGTTTCATTATTAAGACAAATGTAAAAACTTATGTTTCCAAAAAAAAAATTATTAAATTTTTTTTTTAGCCAATATTCTAAGAGCACCGGTTTGTAAAAATCCTTATTCGTTTGATATCATGTTTAGAAACGGAGAAAATAACAAGTTGACCTATTGTCGAAGAAAAACATGCACACTAAAGGAAACTAATGCACAAGACCAAGCCAAGAGGCGACAAATGCATGCATATTTATCTAGACGTAACAATAGGGGAAAATTATTAAAATATAGGAAGTGAATGGAGAGGAAGATGCTCCCTTCATTGGGCCACCCGCATAACCAATAATACCAAAAACTGGATTCATTCCTCACCTTATTTCTTGTTGGGCAAGTAGCGTGTTTTTGTACAAAATCAGATGATTTATTATTTTCTAAAATTGTTCAACAATTTAACAATTTAGGAAACTTTGGATGTGTTTGGATTGGATTGTTCCTAAAGATGTTCCGACATTCTAGAAGTTGCTTTATTTGTTCCTGATTAATTCTTGTGTAGCGGGTCACCGCTTTGATCTGATTTGTTCTAAAGGCCAACAAGACTAATTAGCATGTATTGCTTCAGTATATATACAAGACTGCAAGACTTAATTATTCATTCAAGCCGTCACTTTTTAGAGTTTTGAGTCATTGTTATTTGTGAGCCTTTCTTGTATCGCCTTGATACACGTTAAGGACAGTGTTTTATTAAGTTGTAAGTTGTGCACTTCTCCAAAGCAATGAAGCACGCAGGTAGTTTGTATTTGAAGGTAACTTCATCTTATTGAGTTGTAATTTGATAATTGTTTTATCTTGGTTTTTCGGGTGTCAAACATTGATTAAGTTTGAACCTTTTAACCGGTGATATCTTATTTTTTCTTGGGAAGGGAAAAAGTAAGCAAAACCCTTGAGAATCGAGGTCCGGGAGTTGTTTTCGCTACGGGAAGGTGTTAGGCACCCATAACGACTATAGTATCCTATAGGAACCGTCTTTAATTCCTACGCGCGCGCTTCATTTTTAAATGCTATTTTGAAAGATGATATTAAGCCTAAGAGTATTCTAAGTGAAGAATTGGAGGGAGAAGAATGTGTTTGAATTTTTATTTTATTTGAATTGAAGGAATTTTGTTCCTTGCCTACGTACCCGTTTAAGGGATCAAATCCACCGTAGTTCTCTTCCAAAAAATGTTTTTGTTTTTGTTGGTTGATTTTAAGTTTGAAAATTGGAATTTTTAAGAATGGAGATTGAGAGGCCTCAAGGGCATAAGGTTGTGAAAATGTGAGGTGGAATTAGTTATTTGCAAAAAGGTCTAAGTATGATTAAAATTCATTAAAGTTTGATTAAGAAAACAAAAGGAAAATCAATGGGATTTTGATCCCAAGGTTTATTGTGAAAAAGATTTGAGTGACGTTGTTCGTATTTTTTGGAAAAGAGATTTTTCTAAGTGTACAGCATTCATCTAAACATACAATCCTAAACATACATCTAAACATGCATATTCTAGCCATATACCTAAAGTGATGTGTGTGCATGTGTCGGTGCTTGTGTCGGTGTACATTATTAGAGTCCATTGTCCTTTACATCATTGGCCTAGATACATGCTATGGTCTTGCAAGGAATTAAAATTGCATGAAAGTAAAGTACAAAAAGTCCTAAGTATTACATTCTAATTTTTTGGTGAAACTTAAAGTGCAAGAAATAAGATGGAGGAGGAGATGAGGTATGGAATGCTTATGAATGAATGAAACATGAGATGAAAGGGGTTAGTAGCACCAAATATAATGAGGAAAACAATAAGGTAAGAGAGTATTAAACAAATGTAAAAAAACCAATATAAAGTGTTAAGATACACTAGAAACTAATCACAATACTTCAAGATGCACATGGCTCATAATTTTCACACTATTACAATTTTAAAGTGGGTTTCAATGCAGCAAAATGTGAGAATTGGAAGTTCATGCTCAAATTACAAGATTATGACTCATTCCTAGATGCATTTAACATTTTGTTTTCACAAACAATCATTATTATGCCTTGTAAAACAAGTAACCAACTACACATATTCACATGCAGCAAGAAAACACACACAAATAGTAGCTAAAACCTCACAAAATCAAGTGGTATAGGTCACAAATATTCATCAAGACAATGGGACTAGAATCAAGCAATTTTTACCAACTTTTTAGCACAAAACATCACAAAATAGCAAGAAAGTCAACACATTACTTTTTTTATCAATTTTTTAGTGCAAAAATCATCACAAAATATCACAAAACTAATAAGAAGCCTATATGAAATTTTTTTAGAACCTCTTGAAGTATTTTTGGGCTTAAAGATACACAAGAACATCACAAATTTTAACAAGAATGGTAAATAAACTAAAAAAGCTACACACATTTTTTAATCAAGATTTAACACAAAATAACATCAAAACAATATCAAGAAAATGATCCAAAATACGTAGGAAATTTTTAGGAATTTTTGAAAGAAATTTTGGGTGAACAGGGGTGTGAAAAGCATGCCACATGGTGCACATAGCAAGAAAACCAAGAAACAACGAAATTCAGCAAAGAACAAGAGTCCAGGCCCAAACCCTAACAGACTTGGATCACAGGGAGCAAGCACAGCCGTTGGATTGATCCAAACGGTGTAACCCTAGATCGAACGGTCAGACACATGGTTCAAGGGCGAACCAGACTGGTTCAGGCGAACCGGTCTGGTTCACTCCCTCTATAAAACCTAAGAGGCCAGTCTAAGCCTCACTTGCTCCATTCATTTCTCTCTCTAACTCTCAGATTCTCTCGTTCTCTCTCTAAATCTTCCACCGTCTTCCCCGGCGGAAACAGCCACCGCCGGTGACGATGAAGCCCTAAACTCACCAAATCCACATGACCTAAGACTTTTCACCGTTCATTTTTCAATCTAAACACGAAACAAACACCAGAAATTGCAAACGAAGCTTGGATCTATGCAAATCGGAGTTTAAACCTTTCGGTTTTAGGTCTTTCAAATCTCTTCGAGATCTTTTGAAACGAGGCTCTAATCTATGTTATTTTCTCTGCTGATGATGAATTTGAACTCAATTTTGTAAAATGAACGGTGAATTTTTGCAGATCTAAATTTTAGGGTTTGGTTTCGAAGTTTTTTTAAAAGTTTTTTGGAATATCTTGAAACGAAACCCTAAACCGAACTACTTTACTCACTTATGATGATTATAAGCATCGTTTCAAGAAATAAACGGTGAATCTTTGAAGATTCACATCTTTTAGGGTTTCGCTTCAAAGTCCTTCGAATATTTTTCGAAGTTCTTCTTCAATTCACCGTTTATTTGTGTTTGTGGATCTTCGTTGAGCTTTTGCGATGAAAACGAAGGGGTTTTTTGAGGATTACCTGGTTTTACTTGGAGATTCGAACAAAAAGATCCCTGTTGAAGCTTCTGGTAAGTTCTGGAACCGAAAATAAATCGGTAATCTTCTTCTTCTTCTTCACTGGTTCAAAATTGCTTCGGTCTCTCTTCTTCTCACCTCAAAAACCCTCTGTGATCGTCCAGTTCATTGCATTTGTGATGAATTTGGGCTTGAATTGCAGAGGAAGTGATTCGATGATGATGATTCAATCTTGAATCACTGAGAATCGCAACGAAATTTATCCAATTGATGATGAAATTGATTTCTGGAATTCTAGGGTTTGAGAATTGTTCTTTGTGTTCTTGGAGCTTTTTGCTTTTTGATCGTAACAGAATGGAGAGAGAATGTGGAATCTGTTTGTGTGATGTGGCTTGTTGTGATTGATTCTGGGCCTGCATTGGTGAATTGGCTCCTTTTATAGGCTGCCATGTGGCCTTGGTGGCCAATGGCTTGTTGACATGTGTCCTTGGACTTGCTTGGATCCGAAACTGGGCTATTTCTGGACTTGAGGGCCTCTTTGCAATTTTGAAACTTTTAAGGGTTGACCTGCAATTTTTTAAAAAGGACCAGACTGCAAATTTTGGACAAAATGACTTAATTGTAAATTTAAGAAATGTTTAAAGGACCGAAGAAGAAAAATGGACCAAAAATACAAACAAAAAGACTCTAGGGACTATAATGCAATTATTAAAAACTAAAGGGCTAAAAAAGAAAAGTAACAAAAAGGACTAATATGCAAATTTTAGGAATTAAAGGACTAAAGTGCAAAAAATGAAAATAAAAAATAAAATTGAATTAAAAATTGGTAAAATTGACTAAACGTAAAGTGAAACGATTAAAATTGACAAAACGGACTAAAATGAACCAATTACCTAAATGAGGTACTTTAAAGTAACCTCTCTCTGCCGAAATTTCGTGTGAAATGACCAAAATGCCCCTGGGGACTAAAGCGACTAAAAATGACTCAGATGCAAATTTTAAAATGGATTTTTAACAGGGAATTGAAGCAAGAGCTTATACAAGCAAATTAAAAGACTCAGAGACAATTTTAAGAGATTAAACAGAGCTTTAACACTTGAAAAGACTAAAATGCCCCTAGGGGCTAAACTGACTCAAAATGACTTCAAATGCAATTTTTGAAATGGATTTTGACATAGAATTGAAATGAGGACTTATTCTAACCAGTTGAAAAGACTCAAACAATTTTTCAAAGATTGGAAGAAATTTTTAACATAGGAAATGACTAAAATACCCTTTTGTGTGAATTTTGTAAGCAATATTGAAATGAGATGCAAAGAAAGATGCAATTGATCAGAGACATACTCAAATGACTTGAAATGCAAGAAAAGAAGAATTGGACAAGTATTTTTAGGTCCAAAATTAGGGTATGACAATAATCACAGGGGTTGTGATTGATTGAGTGGAAGTGAACAATTCTCCTGTACCTTTTACTTTCTTGTCATTTACGTTTTGCATCTCTTGTTTATTATTGTTAACATGATGTTCTAAACATTTAATTCAACATTCGTAATTTGTGTCTGGTGTTGAAACATCACTCAGAACATCTGTAAAGCTAACGCGCCAGAATTTCAAATTATTTCTTCAAGAGTTGCAACATCATAATGTGTAAATTCTGGTTTAGGTTTTACATATTTTGCTGCACCAAGAAATGAGTTCATTATTACATTATGTGAATATGCATGCTTTTTCTTGGAGGATGCTTTTATTTTATTTATTGGATTAATATTATTTTAGGAAGTATTGTTTCTTTGATGTACTTGGGAGATTATTACTTCAATAACTGAAAATACAGTTTCTACAAAGCTATTATACAGTAACTTGCTTATAGGTAAAAGAGTCTTGAGGATTACAAGAGCAATAGCCAAACAGAAAATACAGTTTTTGTTTTCTACCTTAACTTTATGGTTGTTAGTTTTTAACTAGCAAATTGAAGTATGAGAAGTATAAGTGACACTTTGTGGATGGTTTAAGTAACACTCTTGTAAAAAAGAGGGTGTACAATTTAGTTGAAGTGATGAATTTTTGTTTTTTTTCTTTTTCTTTTGGGTATGCGTTATGAAGATGATGATGAATACGAGGGAACAAGATGAAGAAAGGTAAATTAAATTTTAAATTACATATTTAGTCTCAATGTATGAAGATGACAAAGAAGATGAAGAAAGACAAAACAAATTGATGGAGATGACCAAATTGAATAACATATAAAAAAATAAGGGACCAAAAATGTAAGGATTAATAATTATGGGACGAAAAGTAAACAAAAAAATTAATTAGGGACTAAACGTTCAATTTAACAATTCTAATCTAAAATATTACAAGTGTTGGAGTGTGTCACTGTACTGCACAACACTGAATTGTGAAAGATTAAGGTATGAGAGTGTTGAGTGGTGCAAAAGAGGTGCAATGTTTAAATTTCAGGGTGTTCAAAAAATTATAAAACGTAGATAATTTCTGGAAATTTGAAAAGTTGATCCGGTTAATTTCAAAGAATGAAAGCGTGTATTTCACACGTAATGTTTTGTGTTTTTTCTTCACCAATTTACATCACCTTCACCTCATTACTCTTCTTAGTGAGTGCAACATATCATTTTGATTCTATTTTTTAATTAAAAAAAAGTGTTAGAGTCAATTAAATTTACATCAATTTGATTTGGTTTTAGGTTTTTTTTTCCTTTATAAATGAACCGATACAAACGAAATCGATGATATTTGGTTTGTTTCAGTTGACTGATTCATCTAAAAATCAATTGAATAGTTGATCTTTCAATATAAAACAATGAAGACCACAATAACAAGAAGGGAAATCAAACAACGTCGCACAAAACGATGAACAAGTACTTCAAAAATGTTAAAAACCCCAACAACAATAGATGTCTGTCTGTAGTCGATGTTAATGGTTCTACTCACTTTTACGGTTGAAATATTGACTTTAATGATACTGATTTGATTAAAACAACAAAAAAATAATTATATAGTTCGTATTTATCAAACTTCAATTTAGTCACACTCTCTCATCTCTTTTTATCTTCACAATTTCTTCGCACAAGCAAACATATTCTAAAGTTATAATCCATTGAAAAAGAAAAGCTGGCATACACTAAGCCTGTGTTTGGTTGAGGTGAAAAAGAGAAGAGAGAAGTTGGTGAGAGAGAAATTGAAGAGAGAATGCCAACTTCTCTTGTTTGGAAGACTGAAGAAATAGGGGAGAGATGCTAATTTGGTGTGGGTCCCACGCTTTTGCTCTTCTCCCCAAACCTGCGAAGAAAGACGAGAAAAGTTCTACTTCTTATTTTTTTTTTCCTTTTTTACCCTTACCTTCTACACTAGTGATGGATGGCAAAATCAAAATTATTCTACACTTGTTCCGGTTCTGGTTGGTGAGTCGGTGACATTTGCTATTTATTATCCATTTCCTTTTCGTTGAACTGTTGAAGCAGAGGAGTATAGTGAGCTGATATATATATATATATATGGAGGAGGAGAAAGGAATGGATAATTCTTGTTCATGTTCTTTTCATCCAAACACTTCTTTGTATTTTCTTCTGCCGGTGTGTTATGATTCAATTATTGTTTTCCCCATTTTATTCTGAACACTATTTTTTGCAATTTCGAATTTTTGGATGGAAATGGTTTCTCGTTAACATAATTCTATGTTACTGAAATGTTGCAATTCTTCTTGAATTGTTGTTTGTTTGTGTCTGAATTTAGAAACACCAAATCCATGTTGTTAGATATGATTTGTTTTTTAATGCCCAATAATTGTTTGATGAAATGCATGTCTTTAATTTGAATGAATATTGATTGCTAATTAAAATATATATATATATATATATATATATATATATCTGGAGGAGGAGAAGGGAATGGATAACTGGAGATTGAATTGGTGAAGATGCGGTTACGTTGAGAGTGTAAACAGTGCACTGTTGAATTTCTTGTATTCTTTTTTTAAGGTGATTTAAAAAATCAGGGGTAGTTTAGTATTTTCAAAAATAACCAACACTTCTCTCTTCCCTATTTCTTTTGTCTTTCTCTTATACCAAACCATACCTCAAATCTACTCTATTTCTCACCTATTTCTCTCTTATTAACTTCTCTCTCAGCTATTTCTCTCTTCACAACTTCTCTTCTAAACCAAACACACCCTAAAAGAAACTTGGTAGACTCGTGTGTTTTTTATTTTATTTTTTATATAATTAACTTAGTCAATAGGCGATTTCAGAAACACATGCATCTTTTTTAAAGGGACTTTAAAAAAAAAGGATCTTGCTAACAAGTGCCCTAAGGGCATTGTTTAAGGAACCCATAAAAAGAAATTATGTCTTGAAAATACAAGTCAAACACATGTTAAAATCATAACTGTACAATTTCCAATGCAAAAGTTGCTACTTTTAGATGCTTAAACAATGCCCTTAGGGCACTTGTTAGCATTTTCCTAAAAAAAAGGTCCATAGAAAATAGAAATAAAGGGGTCCCGCTCAAAAAGAAAAGAAATAAGTGGGTTAACATTTAAGAGTCCCGCGTAAAAACACGTCTTCCTAATGAGTGTTTTTGGAACACTCATTAAAAAATTGAAATAAAATTTCTTTTAAAAAAATCATAGATTTTAATTTTCAACACAATATATATTTGATAAAATTTCATCAGTTTAAATGAAGTTTTTCAGAGACACTCGTTAACATTTCCCTAAAAATAATAGAAATGTTTTGTTGGAGGAAAAAAATAATATAAATGTTAAGAAAACTCTTTTTATAACGTTTTTTTAACATTGATTTATTTTATTATGTGAAACTCATATGAATCCCGCCATTTTATGAGTGACACAGACTTTCAAAATATGAAATACACATGAGTTTCACTAGTTAAAGGATAAATGTTAAAAAAAATATTTAAAAGAGATTCTCTATAACATTTCTTTAAAAATACTTATGACAATTATTAAAATAGTACGCATTTAAATCAAATGCTGATAATAAATTTTAGGAAAGATCGAATTGTTTGTTATTGAACTCCATATTAGTCCATACTAGAGTACTTTAAGAACAAGATCTTCACATACAAGATCTTCATAATATATAAGTAAAAAAAAAAGTAAATAGATGCTTGTAATTAGAGACAAATGGAGCACTAAAACTTTTTTTATTGCAAATGGAGCACTATAACTAATCAAATTAATCAATTAGCGTGTGACAATACACAACAAGAGATTTGATGCTCATTCATTAGATCTCAAAAACAAAACAAAGTATAGTTTCAATTTCTTTGGTCCAAAAATGTGGATGGTCTTTCTTCTTATTTGCAGTTTGATTGCGGGAACTCAATGTGCTACCACTGTGACATCTCATCAACTTCAAATGCAAGTGAATGCTGTATTGAATAGTGGATGGTGGAACACGTCTGATGCAAGCTTCAATATCTCTGATCGTTGTAATTGGGATGGTATATCTTGCAACGATGGTGGAAGTATAAAATCAATCACCATAGGCATAGGCCCTTGGGGGAATCAACTGGCAACAGTTAACTTGTCTACTTTCCATAATTTAGAAAGCCTTGTTATAAGAGAAATTGGACTACTAGGGACTATCCCAAAAGAAATTGGTCTCTAAGCTCACTCGTCTTGATCTGTCTTACAATATTCTTGAGGGTCAGGTACCTCATTCATTAGGAAATCTCTCCAAGCTCACTCATCTCATTTTGTCCTATAACTCTCTTGAAGGTTCTATTCCTAATGAGTTGGGATTCATTAAAAAATTTGTTTCATTGGATCTATCCTTCAATATAATCTTAGGTGATATTCCTCCTTCACTGGGAAATCTCTCCAAACTCACTCATCTTGATCTATCTCTCAATAATCTTAAAGGTCATGTACCTCCTTCACTAGGAAATCTCTCCAAACTCACTTATCTTGATCTTTCTCGCAATCATCTTGAAGGTTCTATTCCTCATGAGTTAGGAGTCATTAAAAATCTCGTTTCATTAAGTCTATCAACTAATAGAATCTCAGGCGATATTCCTCCTTCATTAGGAAATCTCTTTAAACTCACTTATCTTTTCATTGATGGTAATTATCTTATCGGTAAGATACCTCCTTCAATAGGAAATCTTAGACCATTAGTGTACCTAGACATCTCTAACAATTACATTCAAGGTTCCATCCCTCCCGAGATATGATTCCTAAAAAACCTCACTACATTACGTCTATCTAACAATAGATTCAAATATGAGATGCCTTCTTCCCTAGGTAATCTCAAACAACTAGAGAACCTAGACATCTCTCACAACAACTTTCAACGTTCCATTCCTCTTGAATTGGGGTTCTTGAAAAATCTCACTAGTTTAGATTTATCTAACAATAGATTCAAAAGTGAGATACCTTCATCAATGGGAAATCTCAATCAACTAGAGGAGCTATACATCTCTAACAACTACATTGAAGGTTTTATTCCTTTTGAGCTGGGGTTACTGAAAAATATAACTGCACTAAGTCTATCTAACAATAAATTCAAAGGTGAGATACCTTCTTCACTAGGAAATCTCAGAAAGTTACAACAGCTCAACATATCTCACAACAACATTCAAGGTTCCCTTCCTTACGAGTTGGGGTTCCTGAAAAATCTCACTAGATTAGATCTATCTCACAATAGACTCAACGGAAACTTTACTAATTTTCATAATAATCTCACACAATTAGTATACCTTGACAACTCATATAATTTTTTCACTGGTTTCTTTCCCTATAACTTTGATCAATTAAGTAGCAATTCCATCAGTGGGATCTTTCCAATTTCATTAAAAACCCTTGACATGTCCCACAATCTACTCATTGGTGTAAATTTTTCGATTTTCATTCCATTTTCTGATTATGAAATTTCCATAGACTTCAGTCACAACCTCATTTGTGGTGAAATACCTTTTCAGCTTGAAGATTTTCACAAACTTAATTTAAGCAATAAGAATCTCACTGGAGCAATTCCGCAATCTCTCTGTGTCGCGTCATTTTTCGGAGATCAAGGCTATTTGATTAGCTTTTGACTCACTTTTTATTTCACGACTTTGAAAAAATTTATTTAAATTGGGGGGTCCGGGGGTTGGTTATATTTAGGGAAGGTATTAGCACCCTAAATATTCGTAGTACTCTACGAGAACCTTTTGGTTTTATTTAACTTTTTGTGCTTTAAACACTACAAGAAAATTGGCATCTTGCGACAGGTAAATTAAGGCTTTGCGACAGTTCTGACTGTCGCAATTGGATATTTGCGACAGTTCCGCAACCGACGGGAAAATGCATGTCGGGAAGGTATTTCGCGACGGTTCTGTAAACTGCCGTTACAACCGTCGCAGAAACAATAGCGACAGTTGTAACTGTCGTGATGTATTTTTTTTATTTTTTTTATGGATGGCTCTTATAGGCTTGCAGCGACAGTTTCAAACCGTCGCAAATGTATAAATTTCATTTTTTTAATAATATTTCTTATTTATCAATTTTCATTAGATTAATTTTGACGGCTGAATCAATAAGAATTAATCTTAAATTAAAATGAAACTATTAATCAATAAATACTTAAAATGGAATAATATATAACTACAAATTACTTAATTTCATTCATATAAACCATCCAAAAGTATGATTGTTGATCCATACATTGAACTTAATTAAAACTATAAATAAAGTAGCTTAAACATTCGGATCCATACATTGAATGAACTTGATTAAAACTAGAAATAAAGTAGCTTAAACGCTCAAAAACCAAAATACTAGTGAATTTCAATGGTTGACTATACAAAATAGTCCATCACCATTAGCTCATAATATTTATCTAAATATCCCTAGTGATGTTGCTCATGATTCTCAAGGCGATAACTAGACTCGGAGGAGCGCACACCATCTCTTGGTGATTCTGTGTTTGTTGGCTGAAAAATAAAATAAGACAATGATTAGCAATATCAAAGTACTCATTAACACTCAAAACAAAAGAAAAACAACAATATTCAAAATGGATAATAAAATTAAACAACCAAGTCAAACAGACCTCCAAACAACCAAGTAAAAACATACAAAATCCAAGGTCGAGCTCCAAAGAAGTTGACAACAACAACCTAACTAGGTATAGTTAAAGCCCTAATCCAATTAAAGTTATTTCATCACATACTAAACTACCTATAATTTGCAGCAAGTATATAAAAATGTATAGTTAAACTGCTACAACTTGATTTGGTTTGGTTTATGAACCATGCACACCCCTACCAAAAACTTAACATCCTAATCCAAGCAACAAGAATGCAACTTGTGAAAATACAATTTTACCTGTTTTTCTCTAGAATTTTGCATTTGCATCAAGAATGCCACTTGTTCCTTCAAGATATCAACTTGTGAAGCCTTATCCTTAAGTGAATCGATTTCGGCTTGCATTTTCAACATCTTCTCATTAGCCTCAAAGGAAGATGTCGTTCTAGCATGGTGAGAAGTAGAGATTTGAGATGGTGTTATCCCAAGTCCCATAGAACGCACATACCCAGGATGTTCTTTTCCAAACACTTTGACAAATGCTTCATTCTCAGGAGTGTTTTGCATTTCAATTTGCAATTGTTCCTGCATATTATCCAGGGCTCTTATTTGATAAACAAAGGTACTTCACAAGATGTTTATCACTATGTCAGACTTACAAATCAATCAATCATACATCGAAATTGTTTGTTTAGCAGTTGACATCCACAATGCTACATGAAAAAACAAAAGCAAATACTCTACTTCTATCTATAATAATGTCTGCACAATCTAACCAAACAATATACACATCAGCAGTGAACTTTGTCTGCTTTACCATATTCCAAAATGAATCATGTATAGTCAGTTACCTAAGTCAAACTTGTGCATAATCATAATTGTACAATTTCATCCAGGAAAAGGTAATTGCATCCAAGCAAAGAACAACTAGAACAACATTAACTTGTATCATGGATAAAACATACACACGTCAGTAATAAAAGGAAATGATGCACTTACAGCTTTTTTCTTGGCCTCTTCATTGACATATAGCCCTTTGGAGTCCTTATGAGAAACTGAAAACATTTCTCCCCTACTGTATTCTCGACCATCTTTCACTTCCTACAAATAACCACATATAATAAGTACTTGTGCAATTAAGTATTTGATCAATGACAGATTGAGTGAATCATACCAACTCATATTTCTTCCTCGCAAGAGACTTTTTTCCTAGTGTATGAGGGGTCGTTAGTTTTTTCCTATTTGCTGCATTTTTTCGCGCCTTCTTTTGCGTGTCTGGCTTCCGCCTATATGCTACAAAAAGAGCCCAATCGGTTGCGTCAATATGACCTGGATAATTCGCAAGATTCACTTCTAATGGGAGATCCCATTTATAATGTTCCTTGAACAACCGACATCTTTCATCCTTCCATTTCCTTCCAATACTTGTCAAAATATAGCTTTTGTTGTCTCCATCATCAACAACAAATTTTGTCTTGAAACATAAACATAAAATAATAGTTACTAAACAAAAGAAACAATAAATCAGAATATATAGTTGTATATCAATGATACCTTTATTTTTTCATCATAAACTTTAGTTTTTGTTTTCTCTGGAATTTTGTCCCAACTTTCAAACATTATTGGAAAGTCTCTATACATTCTAGCAAGGTTACCCAAAAAACTCGCTAAAAAACCAGCTGCTTCTCCCACTGGTTGACGACCCTTCCATCTTGTTATTATCCTTGTTCCATTAGGAGATTCAGCCAACACATCATACACCACTAAACGCTTGTTTGAAACATGACCCGCCTCATCTAACACATAAGAAAGTAAGTGAAATATGGCATAAGTCAATGATGTAAAACAATTAAATTATTTAAAGATAATTTTGTACTAGATCACTTACTTATAACTTCTAAATCCCAATATTTAGATATCTTTTTTTCAGCAATATTCGGCGCATCATCTAACACGTCGTCTTCAGAATCAGGGAAAGGAATAGAATGATTATGTGATGTGGCCTGGGAAGATGGCAGTTCGGTTACCTCGACTATTGCCGGCAGTGTTGACACCTTGCTAGTTAGTGGATATGTCTCTTGAACTGGTGCAGGTGGTGGTGTCACATGTGTAGGTTGTGGAGGGGCTTGTGGTAAGTCATGCGAACGGAGGCGCTTCTTGTTGGCTGCTTCGAGAGCTCCAGGTTGTACAAACCTTGAACGACCCTTCACAAAGTAAATAAGATCACAATCATAAATATGGAGGGATTTGATTGGTCCAAAAAAGAAAAATAACTATAGGAATCAAAAGTAAAATTAAGATCACAATTTCAAGTGCATAACTATAGGGATTTAATTCACAACTTTCAATTGAGTAATTTGTTATACTTGATCTAAAAAGATATTAAAGGGGATGAAAGAATAGGGGTATCAGTTACAACACATTTGACACTGTCATATAAACTTGATTCTTGAACTCGGTATATGACATCCACATAAAAAAACCTCTTTAAGATTCTGCAATTATAGTTGTTTTTTTATTTTAAATAATGGTTACCTTTATTTTTAAAAGGCAAAAAGCATAAATCAAGACACAAAATGAATAGCTACAATGCAGGAATTTTATCTTAAATTATTTCCTCTAAATATTTGATATCATAAACAAATACTCCTAATGACAGAATTTAATCCTCCTATATATGCAGTAGATAAGAATGCAAACAGCTCCCTACCATGTTAAATTCATGTTCTTTATGTTTTGAGAAGTGGCTGAGAATGAGTTTGTAATGGGTGTCTACAACACAGTTAAACAATATCATACATTTCTAGCTAACACATAAACTATCATTTAAATCAAACGAAGATATGTTCCTTTAAACATATCAGATACACTATCCTTTAAACACTTATGTGATAAAAAATGTTCAGAGCCAGAAATCAATAAAAAAAGGTTCTAAAGTTTCAGAATCAATAAATCATACCGATGAAGGTTTTTTAGTGGCAGAAGAGGATTTGACAAGGGATTGGGCGAGAATTGGCAGATTGAGAGCGTTAATCACTTTATTATTATCTTCCATTCTTTTGAGCCGTGCATACTCATATGGTGTCATCTTTTTCACAAGGTCGAGACTCCAAACACACTTACGCTGCAAGCATTGATGATAACAAGTCAAAACAATGCAAATAGCAAAGCATACTAGGATAGCAAAAAACAAGTTAAGTACTTAGGCTTTGTGCACAATGGATACAATAAAAGTGTGTTTAGGCTCTGTGTATAAATCACTTACCTGTTCAAATGGTGAAGTTAAGAAATATAATTCATTTCTTACATCCATATATCTCATTTTCATATGTAATATAACTTAATATTAATTATCATATACCATATTCTAAGGCATCTAATGCACAAGTAAAATAGCCACTAACACATTCATATTCACATTATTATTAACACAAAACCTCATCTCTATTATTTTTTTCAATAGGTAAAGACCAAAACAAACATTAACCACAATTCCAAGTATAACAGTAAAGACATTACAAATACTGCAGCTCATCGCTCAATATTAATCAAGCCGCAACAGTTTAATTTTCATACAGAACAACATCAAAAATAATAGCAAAAAGCAACATAAAAACATAGAAGTTTAGTGTAACAGACCATCGAAAAAACAGCAGAAAAATAACAGACCAGCAACATGTGCGCATACAGGCACTCATTATTTCAGCTTCAGCATGTTTACAACAACAGAACGAAACACACAAATGAACTTATAAAACACCATTTCACCAATAAACACAAAATGTCAGCATTCAAACAGCAATGATTGCACAAAACAAAGCAATGTGAAATCATTTTTTGTGAAATCATTTTGAGGGAAAAGGTTGAATAATGAGATTGTTAAATCAAATTATAAAAAAAAAAAATCTTCTGTTTTTTTGGTTGATGATTACAAACTCTCCCGGGAATCAAATAATAACAAGGAAGGGGTTATATATATATATAAACTATAACTCATAAATCAACCAATATTGATGACACTATTTACGCCAAAATCCTAACAAAATATTATCTAGACCCCACAACACAAACAATGATTCTTAATATAAAAAACTCTAATTATCCAAACACAGCAAAAAAAGGGTGAATCTTTGAAATGTTGTTAATGACCCTACAAAGTAATTAATCGATCTTTAAATCATTGAGATTGAATAAAAGAAGATTAAATGTTAAGAAGAATGAGAATGAAAAGGAGAAAGAGAAGAAGTACGGAGAAGGTTCACTTTCTACCGGAGACGAGGTGGCGGCTGGTACAGATGGCGTTCGTTGAAAGTTCAGATCTATGATAGAGGTTGAGTAAAGCGGTGTAGTTATCACAGATCTGATTTTTGTTTGAGAGAGGATAAAAGAAGAGAGAAATTGATCTAGGGGATTTTGTGTAATAGGCACAAGAAGAAAAAATACACAAATCAAAGCATTCAATCCCAGAGAGAAGATACTTACAGTTTTGGGTTTCGATTATCACAAATCCTGATTGTGAGTGAAGAAGCATTCAATCCCAGTGGGTGAAGAACTGAAACGATAAAAGGGTTTGGCTGAGAGTGGGTTTCGATTATCACAGAGAGAAGATTTGTGAGTGAGAAGGATTTGGGGTTTTTTAGTGTCATGGATTTATGACGTTTTGTTTTGTTTTTTATTTTTATTTTTCTGAAAAGAAAGAGGAAAGGGAGCCAAATTTTTTGGAAGAAGCGGCTCTTTATTTTCATTTCCCGCTGAAAGTCATTCCCATTAAAATATTACGACATATGACCAAACAGTCGTATGAACCGTCGCAAATATCAATTAAAAAACAACTTTGCGACACTTGTGCCAATATGTCGTAATGTGAGTGTCGTAAAATGACAATTTTCTTGTAGTGAAACTTGCTTGCTTTTTTTTTAAAAAAGGAATTTGAAATGATAAAAGAAAGGAGACCTAGTTTATCTACATTTTATTGATTTGGAAGGACGAGTGTCCTCTGCCTACGTACCCGTGAGGGATCAAAACCTCGTAGTTCGGGGTTAAGAAAACGACGTTTGATTTGTTTTGGTGTTTTTTTATTAATTTTAAAAAAAGGTTTTAAAATAAAAGCCAAGTGGCAAATGAGAATTGGTTTGTATTTTTTTATATTGAAAGAAAAATGACTCAAAGTATGATTAGAATTGATTTGATATTTGGTTAAGAAAAAAAATAAAAAAACGATCACTTGATTGAAAATCAAGGTTTATTATGAAAATATTTTTTGTGATTTTTTGTTATTTGAATGTTTTTATTGTTTTTGAATATTGAATAGAACATAAAATAAACTAACGTAGCAATAAAAATGAAAGCGTGAGAATTTTGTAGTGACGTTGGATCACCACAAATTCTCCTAACCTAATCTAATTTTTTTGTATTTTTCGATATATAAAAACGGGAAAGAAATAAAAGACACACACACACACACACACTTCTTTCTCATTTATATTGTACATTGACCCTAAATACATTCTATATCATATGCAATGAAAGTAAATGACAAAAAGATAAATATGCCTAACTAAGTAACAAGAATGCAGAATAATAAATCTACTAAAAAAATAAATGCAAAAGAAAAGAAAAGAAATAAAATGCTAAAAAATAAAAATGCATGATAGAAAATGAAAATAAAATGCAAGGGGGTCCAATCATAAGGTGGGGGGTGCAAGGATCTAACAGACCGAATCTGGGCCATTGATTGGATCGATGGCCCTGATCTGATCTAAGGTAGCATCATCACAGCCATTAAAAATTAAATCAAAGGGGTTAGGGTGCGAGGGTGCATGCTAGAGTCATGCACCCACACACACATGATCACAAGGTTATATAAATAACCTCACCGTCCCCACTACCCTTATTTCCTTCTCTCTTTTCTTTTGTTCTTTCCCACTCCTTCTTTCCCTTTTTCTTTCCCCTTTCGATTTTCTTCTCTTCTGTTTCTTTTTCCTTCTTTTTCGTTTTTTCTTTCTCCACACAACAAAATAAATAAAAAAAAAAACTATGTGTACACAAATGATGAAAAGGAGGGTATACCCTTTTGTTTAGATCCGGATTTGGACCAGTTATGGTTTGTATTGTTCGAACTGTTGGTGTTGGATTTGATATTTGTATGGTTGTCTGTGTCTGGATCTACCACCGGCTTGTGCTTGTATGTGTGGGTCGAAATTGTTGTGATGGTGGTTCAATGATGGTGTATGATGAGGGTTTGAGAGGTTTTGATGATTTGTGATTACTGGATTGCTTTTCTCTTTGCAGATTGTGTCGAAAATTCGTTTGAAAAAAATGTGTTAGGCGGCTGTGTGTTGAAACTGTGAATTTGTGCGTGTGTTGTTTCGATGTCGGTTTTGCTGATGAAATTGTGCCCCCCTTATTATGATGCTTCTGTCCCTTTTTAAATTGATCTGCATCTCCAAATTGGGACAGAAATTCAATATGGTTAATTGAGGATTGAATGGGTTTGAATGCCTTTGAAACGCGCATGATGGAAATAGAAACAATGTTCTGACCTTTGCTGTGATTGTGGCACTGTAGAGCAGAGAAGTTTTTTCGGACCCCTGGACAATATTTTCTAACCTATTGACACTTTGTAATTTTTTGACACTATTGTTTTTTTGGATTTTTTTTGGATAATTAATAAAAATTAAAAAATAAATAAAAATAAAGTGATTAAAATAAAAGAACAAAAATGACTAACAATAAAACTAAAATTAAAATTAAAATTAAAAGAGAATTAATAAAAGATGGAAATTTAAAAGATAAAAGTAAACAAAAAATAAAGAGAGAAGAGGGCCCGATTCGCAACCATAAATGAGGTATTTTAAAATACCTCTCTGCCGAATTTTTCCCTAAAGAGTCAGAGACTAATCAGGGTCAAATGGCATATGAATGTGGAATGTTAGGTCAAAAATTGGGGTATGACAGATGCCCCTATTTAAGTTTCTTCGTCCGGAGATTTGAAGATGAAATCTTTGGGTTGATGGGACGAAGAGACTTAAATACAAAAATACACCAATTTTGGACCTAAGATGCTGTGAAATGCTCATGATGCAAGTATGAATGCAGGACGGCAAAGATGATTTGACTGGGGTGGAAACAACAAAAGGGATACCCAAGTTCGTTAAAGAAAGGGATCCGACTCTGCTGGGGAATTGCAGTTTCACTGGGGAAAAGATTGTCTACTACCGTATCGGTTTGGAACGATATCTTAATGAAGACAAAACCTTTTTTAGCGACATCACTTGAACAGTTAAACTGGGGATGACACTGGAAAAAAAAATGTGATTTCAAACTGAAATGTGACGAGAGGTAAACTCAAGCGGTCCGTTGTTTAGGACTGGCAGCTTGGAACAAGACAAAAAGGTAAACTTAAGCGGTCCGTTGTTTTGGACTGGCAGCTTACAACAAAATAAACTCAAGCGGTCCGTTGTTTAGGACTGGCAGCTTGAAACAAGATAGAAAGGTAAACTCAAGCGGTCCGTTGTTTAGGACTGGCAGCTTGGAACAAGACAAAAAGGTAAACTTAAGCGGTCCGTTGTTTTGGACTGGCAGCTTGAAACAAAAAGTAGACTCAAGCGGTCCGTTGTTTAGGACTAGCGGCTTGAAATAAGACAAAAAGGTAAACTCAAGCGGTCCGTTGTTTAGGACTAGCAGCCTGAAATAAGACAAAATGAAACTCAAGCGGTCCAGTGTTTAGGACTAGCAGCCTGAAATATGACAAAAAGGAAACTCAGGCGGTCCGTTGTTTAGGACTAGCAGCCTGAAATAAGACAAAATGAAACTCAAGCGGTCCGTTGTTTGGGACTAGCAGCCTGAAATAAGACAAAATGAAACTCAAGCGGTCCGTTGTTTAGGACTGGCAGCTTGAAACAAGATAAAAAGGAAATTCAAGCGGTCCGTTGTTTAGGACTAGCAGCCTGAAATAAGACAAAATGAAACTCAAGCGGTCCGTTGTTTAGGACTGGCAGCTTGAAACAAGATAAAAAGGAAACTCAAGCGGTCCGTTGTTTAGGACTGGTAGCTTGAACAAGATGAAAAAGTAACCTCAAGCGGTCCGTTGTTTAGGACTGGCAGCTTGAAACAAGATAAAATGTAGGCTCAAGCGGTCCGTTGTATAGGACTGGCAGCCTGAAATAAGACAAAATGAAACTCAAGCGGTCCGTTGTTTAGGACTGGTAGCTTGAACAAGATGAAAAAGTAACCTCAAGCGGTCCGTTGTTTAGGACTGGCAGCTTGAAACAAGATAAAATGTAGGCTCAAGCGGTCCGTTGTATAGGACTGGCAGCTTGAAACGATTGAGGACTGAGACGAAAGGACACGACCAAACAAGAATTTGGGTAACTGATGCAACCATGTGTGAATTGATATTATGCATATGTTGTGTATGAATATGTGAAAGTGTTAATGCATGAATATATAATTGCATGAATGTATGAATGCATGAGTATAACTTGTGTGACTGTATTCACAGTATGTGATAGATGAACTCGATGGGACAGGACACGACAGGTAAGATGAGAGGCGGACTGACATCGCAGTACAAACACTCAGCAAACTTCTTTGGAGGTGATATTATCGTGAACAAATCGAGCCGTTGACGGTGTAAAACCCGGCACAAGGTAGCAACTGATGCCTCTTGGGGAGGGAGCCCATTGTCTAACCAAAAGTCTGGAAGAAGTCGCCATTTGTAAACCGACGCAGGGTGCTTTTCCCCTGGCATGCTTCAACAGTCATTTTTTTTGTATATATTTTTTTTGGTTTTTAAAAATCCCTAACTTTTGCCTGGACCGCCTTTTCGGGTTTTCAGTCCAACGGGAATATATTCTTTTTTTGTGCCCCTAATTTTTGCCTGGACCGCCCTTTCGGGTTTTCAGTCCACCGGGACGCTCTCTATTGCCTAAGCCGCCTTTTCAGGTTTTCAACTTAGCGAGCTTTGATTTTTTTTGTATATATTTTTTTGTTTGACTGTGATGGCATCTTGCTCAAGAAAGAAGCCCTCTCCATGGTGCATTGTCATGTTTCTCTTTCGGAGTGTAACCGTTCTCAAGGCGCATGCCGATGTAAGCTTCAACTACTCACGAGTTCAAAGAGAGTGCGCTTGTTGTTCACACTTTTCAAAAGATGTAAAAAAAGTTTTGCATTTTTTTGAAGATTTTTGCTTCAAGTATCGCCATCAAAAATAGAAGAAATTTTGCAAATAGAATAAATGAGAGTTCCAAATAAATGGACACAGGCTCGAATTTGATGAATTGAGTGGTGGCCTACCAATGGCATGGCTCCACGGATCTTTGAAAAATTTGGAAAATGGTATATATATGGGAAGGGTACATTGAACACAATAACCGTTATACTCCCTGACAACTTTGAATGCCCCAGTTCCGAGTCTTTGGTCTGCAGATGCATCGAATCGGAGGTTCTTTGATAGCAGATGCGCCTCATGCTTCGGATCGGCGGTTCTTTGACAACAGGTATGCCCCAAGTGGATTGTACTTGACCAGATGCAGTTACTTTGTCTTTTGATCCTTAACTTTTGCATAGATCGCCCTTTCGGGTTTTCAATCTATCAGGATAATCATCATCATTTTTTTTTTGTCTCTAATTTTTGCCTGGACCGCCCTTTCAGGTTTTCAGTCCACCGAGACGCTCATTTTTGCCTAAGCCGCCTTTTCAGGTTCGCGACTTATCGAGCTTTTATTTTTGACAAAGTATTTCTTGACTGCACCGGCATTCATAGGACGTGTGAGTTTGTCACCATCCATAGTTGAAAAAGTCATTGCTCACAAGTCTTCATAATTAGGCGTCCACTTGCCCCTGGAGTCTGATTGGAAAGTAGTACAAAGTTGGGCACAAAGTTTCTTTCTTGAATTCACGGGGACGAGCCTTCTTGTTAGAAGCTTGTTTCAAACCTCTTTTGATATATTTGTACAAAGGTCGTCATGCATTTAAATTCAATTAGGTTTGGACTTTAGCAGAACTCCTATTGACGGGACTTCGACCTTCACGGAAAGCACGACCTCCATGTTACATATTGGGGAAGGAGGGGGGTTGCCCCTGTTGAAATGTGTACGATATCTGAGCATAGCGAATGGTAACACCCCGAGCCAATCTTTGTAATTGAATGTCATCTTCTAGATAATCTCCTTGATATTTTGTTTGCAGCTTCGATGGCTAAGATGCCCCAGTATGTGAGAGATCTCGTCGGGAGTCTCTTCATTATCCTTCTTCAGCTTCGGACACAGGGAACTCACAGTTGGAAGAGAGTACATGATTAATGTGTTCAACGGGTTTATTAATGCATGATTTGATTATTAATTTTGACAAGTATAAGTCATGATTATGCAGATATTTGAGAATGATTTTATTTTTTGGTTTTTTGTATTACCATTTTTTCCAGAAAAAGCACAAAGTAAAAACAAAGTCGGGATCAAAACGACTTTTTTATTAATGATGACAATGCAAGAAGCAAAATGCCCTACACAAGTTCACTTTCGTCTCGGGCGGAACGAAAGGATTTTTTTTTGAAAAGCAGTAAACAATAAACACATCATTTGAACAAATCGAGTAGCGGAAGAAAACATCAACATCGACTCAATTGCAGCTAAACCCTCTTTGTGTTACAACATTAGACACCATGATCTAGTGGTAGATTGGCTAGCACATTTGGAGTTAAGACTTAGAAAGTCAGGCGGTTGGTCCGGATCAAATTCTGGACTTCTTTCTTCAGTGCATTACAATGTTCAATATCATGGCCAGGTGCCCCCTGATGGAAGGTACAGAAAAGGTCAGGTCTATACCATGCTGGTAATCTTGCTGGTACCGGAGGAGGCGCCTTGGTCTGGACTAGATTCCTTTCGAGCAACTGTGGAAGCAAAACCGCATACTTTATAGGAATCGGGTCATACTGCGGCGTTTTTTTTAGCCTGGCGATGTGGATCGACTTGCTGACCTTTCACCATATTCACTCCCTAGTCTTTCTCCTTTGAACTGCCAGCGGGGACACTTTCATTGATCAATCGTCCTTCTCGGACTCCTTCTTCTAGTCGTACACCCGTAGCAACCATCTCAGCAAAGTTCCTGGGAGTACTTCCGACCATATTCACGTAATAGAACTGACTGAGAGTTTTTAAAAAAAGCTTGGTCATCTCCTTCTCTTCTATGCGCGGGCTGACTTGGGCAGCAGTATCCCTCCACCGCTGGGCATACTCTTTGAACGTTTCTTTGTTTCCCTGAGTCATAGCTTGTAGATCACTTCGATCTGGGGCCATATCCACATTGTAACTATATTGCTCCACAAAAGCATCACACAGATCTTGAAAAGTTTGGATATTTGTTTTATCTAGATTCATGTACCATTTTGAGGCAGGACTAGCCAAACTTTCATGGAAAAAATAGATAAGGACTGAATCATCCTTGGAATAGGCAGACATTCTTCTCACATACATTGTTAGATGTTCCTCAGGACAGGATTTTCCCTTATACTTCTCGAAGTCTGGTACCTTGAACTTGTGGGGTATTTGAACATTTGGCACCAAACAAAGATCATAAGCAGTCTTCCCAAATACTTTCTTCCTGTGGAGGGCTCTCACATCTCGCTGAATTTCATCATATTTTTGCTGCAAGTCATTCACTCTATCATAGGCTTCCATATCCCCTGAATGGTAGATGGGCTCTTCTTCTTGTGGAATGGTATGCATCACAGGTGCTGAATAGGTCATAGTGACTGGAGGAGCTCTCATAGGAGGTGGAGGAACATGAGCTACATATTGATGGGTAGGCATCTGAGCTTCACAAGCAATGGGACGGAGTATTTCGCCAGCAGTAAGAGGCGGGAACCAGGGCACGGAACGTTGTGGAGCAGAGTACTCCGGAGTATCGGCACAAAACATCCATTCAGGGCCAATAGACACAGTTTCGGCTTGAGTCCTGATAGGAGGAGCAGGAGGACGTGCTTGAGCAACCGTCAGTGTCTTCATCAATTCAGTCATTTCGTCCATCTTGGTCTGCATGGCTGCAATTTCCTCCCGGAGCAATTGATTTTCTTGCTCGAGAAAATCCATCTTCTCTTTATGATTGCTCGAGTGTTGTACATGCGAGTTGGTTTCGGACGAGGACGCCATGACACTTTTGAGATTGGTTGACCTTTTTATAGGAAAAACAAACGTGTGAGACACTGACTTGAACCTATGAATGCATGATGATGGATTATGCTTATGCAAAAAATGGACACATTTTTTTTTATTGAAGGACTTTGTCAAAGTAATTGTAAACATTATAAGGAACATTGTTTCAATTGATAATTTGAAGTGTTACAAACAGTTTCCTTAAGAGCAAAAGCAAAGTCAAGGAAAGAGACCCCAACAAAAGCTAAAGTCTAGATAAGACTTTTGAAAATGTATTTCTTGGTGTTCCTCTTTTCAAGGTCTATACCTCTGATGCTTACAAGACGACTTATCTAAGTCCTTCGATATTTTGATGAGAAATTTTTTTTTATGAAGATATGCATGTATGCATGAATATGCTAAAGAACAATGAAAACATGGTGAGGTTTAAGGTCCATGATGATGGAGTCAAGGGTAACAACGCCATTTGGTAAGGATTATGGTTTTATTTACACTTGTAACAAGGGTTCTATCAAGGTTCCCAAAGTTTTCAACCACGTCCGAATATTTGTTAGGCGACGAGAGTACTCTCGTTCCAACAATATTCATCGGTTAGTCTCGTTTGGGTGTAGTATCGCGTGACGACCAATACGAGAGTACTCTCGACTAGCCACCGCACTACGTCCTAAAAGGCCAAGATGGGTTAAAGGTGACTAAAGGTCCTCAACTTCGACGGTCACTTGAAAGTAACATGCCATACGCGAGTACTCACGTCGACAAACGTGTACCTCCAAGATCCCTCCATTGAGTGGGTTATCACATGTACCAATACCGAAGAGTACTCTTGGCATGGAAACTATGATTATACCCGGTCCTATCTTAATTTCCCTCAAGTCCGGGTGTAGGACTTATCTCACCACTCACATTAGAAGAAAGAAGAAAGAAGAAGGAGAGAATATACATACACGTATTTCCATCTTTTATTTTTATATTTTTTAAGCAAGTTATAGCACAAAAGTTAAATAAAAGCCAAGTTAGGCTCAACCCTCTTAGGGGGTCCCCAGTGAAGTCGCCATTTCTGTCGCGTCATTTTTCGGAGATCAAGGCTATTTGATTAGCTTTTGACTCACTTTTTATTTCACGACTTTGAAAAAATTTATTTAAATTGGGGGGTCCGGGGGTTGGTTATATTTAGGGAAGGTATTAGCACCCTAAATATTCGTAGTACTCTACGAGAACCTTTTGGTTTTATTTAACTTTTTGTGCTTTAAACTTGCTTGCTTTTTTTTTAAAAAAGGAATTTGAAATGATAAAAGAAAGGAGACCTAGTTTATCTACATTTTATTGATTTGGAAGGACGAGTGTCCTCTGCCTACGTACCCGTGAGGGATCAAAACCTCGTAGTTCGGGGTTAAGAAAACGACGTTTGATTTGTTTTGGTGTTTTTTTATTAATTTTAAAAAAAGGTTTTAAAATAAAAGCCAAGTGGCAAATGAGAATTGGTTTGTATTTTTTTATATTGAAAGAAAAATGACTCAAAGTATGATTAGAATTGATTTGATATTTGGTTAAGAAAAAAAATAAAAAAACGATCACTTGATTGAAAATCAAGGTTTATTATGAAAATATTTTTTGTGATTTTTTGTTATTTGAATGTTTTTATTGTTTTTGAATATTGAATAGAACATAAAATAAACTAACGTAGCAATAAAAATGAAAGCGTGAGAATTTTGTAGTGACGTTGGATCACCACAAATTCTCCTAACCTAATCTAATTTTTTTGTATTTTTCGATATATAAAAACGGGAAAGAAATAAAAGACACACACACACACACACACTTCTTTCTCATTTATATTGTACATTGACCCTAAATACATTCTATATCATATGCAATGAAAGTAAATGACAAAAAGATAAATATGCCTAACTAAGTAACAAGAATGCAGAATAATAAATCTACTAAAAAAATAAATGCAAAAGAAAAGAAAAGAAATAAAATGCTAAAAAATAAAAATGCATGATAGAAAATGAAAATAAAATGCAAGGGGGTCCAATCATAAGGTGGGGGGTGCAAGGATCTAACAGACCGAATCTGGGCCATTGATTGGATCGATGGCCCTGATCTGATCTAAGGTAGCATCATCACAGCCATTAAAAATTAAATCAAAGGGGTTAGGGTGCGAGGGTGCATGCTAGAGTCATGCACCCACACACACATGATCACAAGGTTATATAAATAACCTCACCGTCCCCACTACCCTTATTTCCTTCTCTCTTTTCTTTTGTTCTTTCCCACTCCTTCTTTCCCTTTTTCTTTCCCCTTTCGATTTTCTTCTCTTCTGTTTCTTTTTCCTTCTTTTTCGTTTTTTCTTTCTCCACACAACAAAATAAATAAAAAAAAAAACTATGTGTACACAAATGATGAAAAGGAGGGTATACCCTTTTGTTTAGATCCGGATTTGGACCAGTTATGGTTTGTATTGTTCGAACTGTTGGTGTTGGATTTGATATTTGTATGGTTGTCTGTGTCTGGATCTACCACCGGCTTGTGCTTGTATGTGTGGGTCGAAATTGTTGTGATGGTGGTTCAATGATGGTGTATGATGAGGGTTTGAGAGGTTTTGATGATTTGTGATTACTGGATTGCTTTTCTCTTTGCAGATTGTGTCGAAAATTCGTTTGAAAAAAATGTGTTAGGCGGCTGTGTGTTGAAACTGTGAATTTGTGCGTGTGTTGTTTCGATGTCGGTTTTGCTGATGAAATTGTGCCCCCCTTATTATGATGCTTCTGTCCCTTTTTAAATTGATCTGCATCTCCAAATTGGGACAGAAATTCAATATGGTTAATTGAGGATTGAATGGGTTTGAATGCCTTTGAAACGCGCATGATGGAAATAGAAACAATGTTCTGACCTTTGCTGTGATTGTGGCACTGTAGAGCAGAGAAGTTTTTTCGGACCCCTGGACAATATTTTCTAACCTATTGACACTTTGTAATTTTTTGACACTATTGTTTTTTTGGATTTTTTTTGGATAATTAATAAAAATTAAAAAATAAATAAAAATAAAGTGATTAAAATAAAAGAACAAAAATGACTAACAATAAAACTAAAATTAAAATTAAAATTAAAAGAGAATTAATAAAAGATGGAAATTTAAAAGATAAAAGTAAACAAAAAATAAAGAGAGAAGAGGGCCCGATTCGCAACCATAAATGAGGTATTTTAAAATACCTCTCTGCCGAATTTTTCCCTAAAGAGTCAGAGACTAATCAGGGTCAAATGGCATATGAATGTGGAATGTTAGGTCAAAAATTGGGGTATGACACTCTGTAATGTCCTTTATGTGGACATTTCATACAATTGTTTGGAGGGTACCATTCCAAATTGTCTTTAGGTTTATTCAAGTAAAAAGGAAAATTATGATGTATGTTCATTTAACCAATTCCAACCTTGGCCCCTACACAAGAAAAACAATAAATTAAAGCACATTGTTGTCATTGTTCTTCCGATCCTTAATATTCTAGTCATAGTCTTCATCATATGGTTAAATCTTCATCATAATTCAACTAAGAAGTTGCATGGAAACTTAACAGCAACAAAGAATGGAGATATGTTTTGTATATGGAATTATGATGGGAAGATAGCATATGATGACATCATCAAAGCAACAGAAGACTTTGACATGAGATATTGCATTGGAAAAGGAGCATATGGAAGTGTTTACAAGGCACAATTACCAAGTGGCAAGGTTGTTGCCTTAAAGAAACTTCATGGCCGTGAAGCAGAGGTTCCGTCTTTTGATGAGAGTTTCAGAAATGAAGTGCGAATATTATCAGAAATAAAGCACCGACATATCGTGAAGCTTTATGGATTCTGCTTGCACAAAA
This sequence comes from Medicago sativa, assembly GCF_051527215.1. Classification (NCBI taxonomy): domain Eukaryota; kingdom Viridiplantae; phylum Streptophyta; class Magnoliopsida; order Fabales; family Fabaceae; genus Medicago; species Medicago sativa. The sequence goes on along the minus strand of NC_140755.1, from coordinate 7,004,608 downwards.
GAATCATGTTTTTGATCTATCAGTACATGGAGAGAGGAAGCTTGTTCTCTGTCTTGTATGATGATGTAGAAGCCGTGGAATTCAAATGGAGGAAAAGGGTTAACATTATTAAAGGAGTTTCATTTGCTCTATCTTATCTTCATCGTGATTGCACTCCTCCAACAGTGCATCGAGATGTATCTACTAGCAATATATTGCTAAACTCTGAGTGGCAGGCTAGTGCTTGTGACTTTGGCACAGCTCGACTCCTTCAATATGATTCATCCAATTGAACTATAGTTGCTGAAACTATTGTATATATAGCTCCTGGTAAATTAATTATTAATATTTTTTCTTTTCATGATCTGTTTTTCTGTTCTTCATAATTATATGATGCACAACATGCATATTCATAATCCACATAGGTAACATACATGTTCATTAGTTTTTCATGATACGTGGTAATTCTCAATTATTTTCTTTTGATTTTTTTTATATATTCATAGTGATTTGATCAATGCAGAACTTTCCTATACTATGGCTGTGAATGAGAATTGTGATGTATATAGTTTTGGTGTAGTCGCACTTGAAACTTTAGTTGGAAGGCATCCTGGAGATTTATTGTCATCACTTCAATCAACATCGATGCAAAGTGTCAAACTATGTCAAGTATTAGACCAGTGTCTTCCCCTTCCAAATAACGACGTAGTTATACGTGACATAATTCATGTTGCCGTGTTAGCATTTGCATGCTTAAATATCAATCCTCGTTCTCGACCAACAGTGAAACGTGTGTCACAAAATTTTGTCACCGAGCTTACACCATTAAGCATTCCTTTGAGTGACATTTCAGTGCAGCAACTAATGAATGAAGAACTCAAAGCATTATTTTATATTGCGAACCCATGAAACAAAAACTTCAGAATGAATTAAGTTGAGTTTGTTGTTATTCACTAAGAAAGACACTGTCTTTTTTTTTTCCTTCCCAAAAGTTGTTGAAAAATGCTGTAAAACTTTGTTGTTCTGATATATCAAACATAAGTATCTATGTATTCACATTTCTGTTTTTGTATAAAATTGATCTACTTCTGTTTCAATTATTATGCTAATTGAGTTAAAAGATAAAGGTATTGCAATTAATTCAATCAAAATGTCAAGGTTTACAAATTCAACAAGAAAAATCTTGATGTACTTGGTGATTATTACTTCTATAGCTGACTGAATATTTTCTTTTTTATACTCCATTTATCAATGTATGTCCCTGAATTTGAATTATCCACTGAAGCATAACATAGTCAACTTATAAGAAGGATTGCCTTACTAGTTAATAGTTATATATGTAATTTATTTTGTTAATAACGTTTGCTGTAACATGTAAGTAAGAACAAGTTGTGGAGCATCTTCAATTTGAGAAAAATAAGCAACTCACATTGAGATGAGTTGAGAAATCACTTTAAAGTGGTCACACACTCACAAAATGTCACATTGTTGTTAACCAATTTGAGAAAATAAGTAATCCTTACACAACTAACATGTGTTTGCTTCTTTTTAATAATAAGAAACCTTTTGTTTGAAGCATAACTGACAATAACAACAACCAAACCTTATCCCACTAAATGGGGTCGGCTATTTGGGTCAAATTACGTCATTAATCTCCAAGTCTTCCTAATAATTTATCAATTTTTTTTAATGTTAAAAGATTGATGTTATAGACTCCATTTCAATTCACCTTTTTTTTGGCCTACAGGAAGAAGCAATAAATCAAAATTGAAAAATCTAACAAAAAAGTTTTTTTTTTTTTTTTTTGGTGGTGAAATCTAACAAAAAAGTAAAATAACTAATTACATTCCTAAGCTTTTTAGACATATAAATGATGCTTTTATATCTATTAATATATATGTATTAGTGTCCTGCATTGTGGTTTGTATTCCCAAATTACCTTGTGTTGGCTGCTATGTATTTTTTATAAGAATTTCATCTAGTTGTGTTTAAACTATTCAGAAAGAAAAAGTTAACTGATCATTGGAGGAGGTTCATCTTTCCTATAATGTGGCGCTCTAAATGGATTGAGTTGAAAATAAAGAAACTCGACTCTCAAAAGCACAGAAATACGTAAAAGAGATTGCGGCTATTGATCAACAAAAACAGCTTGATTTTTTGAAGTTTGCAGTAGACGATTTTGGTGTCAAGTCAGTACCTAGATCTGAGGGAATTCGAAGGACTAAAGTAATAGGAAAAGAGCTGAAGAATGTGACTTATCATCATATATGTCTAACCATTGTTTTTTCCCAGTGTACTATGGTATGAAATTACTTGGTTTGTTGTAGTATTTTCTTTTCCCAGTGTATTTTGCTTTGATCGTAATCTTTTCTCTCTCCTCTTCTGTCTAGAGAATAAAAACCGAGCTCATGATGGTCCCGTAGAATGTTTTTGTGATGATGTCGTTGGTAAGTAGCCATAATATAATGTTTTTTTTTTTTTTTTTTAATTTAACTATTATCATTTGACTCAGTTATTGTGTGAATCAAACAAGGGTTCAAGAGTTACGTACAAGATATTCATCTTTCATCGTTGGTAAGTAGCCACAATATAATGTTTTGATTAATTGTTATATGTTTCTACATTCCATGAGATTCTAAATTTTTAATCCCACGTTCTGTTTCATTGATAGGGATGGCAATTGGACCCAGGTCCGATGGACACCCGCAAAAAATACCCGCAATGGGAATGTAAAACCCCGGTTTTATGGGTATGGGTTTGGGTCCGGGTAATTACCCGCAAATTTAGATGGGTATGGGTGCGGGTAAGGGGAAATACTTGGGTGACATTAATGTCACCGTGACATTAAATCTGGGCCACAGAAAGGCCAAGATAGATGTGTTGTGTGGCCCAGATACAATGACAATGTGTGTTGTGTGGCCCAGATTTAATGTCACGGTGACATTAATGTCACCAAAGTGCTACTCGCGGGTAAGGGCAATATATTACCCAGCTCCGCAACCCGCATATACATATTTATTGAATATAATTAATATTTTATTTATTTTTGGTGTATAATTATTTAATATATTTAGCTATTTAAGGATAAACATAAACCTAAAAACTTATATGGTAATTGTTTCATCCTTACCTTCATAAGCTCACAATTTGATGTTTATTTTAGCATGTAGTTTTTTTATATGTATTTTGAATGTTTTTATTTTAATTTTCGAGGAATATTTTGGATTTTTTTTATTTGGTTAAATACTACGATTTCTACTATTTTATGAGTTGCTTTAAAAAAAATTGGATCATAGTTTTATTTCAATTGTTATGTTTTTAATTGTCTTTTTATAATTAAAGTGCGGGTAATGGGTACGGGTATGAGCACTTAGGTGCCCACAGGGGTATGTGGAAGGGCACTAAAGTTGTTACCCACGAGGATACGGGCTCGGATACCGGTATTTTTTACAAACACGGATATGGGAAAGGTACTATAGTACCCTACCCATTGGGTACCAATTGTCATCCCTATTCATTGATATGAAAAGGTAATGCTGATAATGTTGGGGAGATCAAGTTAAACGATATGTGGGCATCTGTAGATCATCAAAAAGATAATGATAAATCCTTCATTGACATGATTGAAAATGTTGAAGCATTGTTGTCGCAAGTTGAGAATTTGAAAAGTCGGATTGATACCTTGAAAAATGAAAATCCACGAAAGTTCTGTTCTGCAACTCAATCGAACATAGTTGGGCCATCTAATGGATTTAATCGTTCTGTTCATAATTCTGCTTCTTTTGCCGGTAAAGAAATTCTGGTTCCAGGTAGTTTCGCTAAAGCTGAGTTATATACTGAAGATCAACTTTTGACTGACAATGCATTATCAACTCGAGAAGGGATAACTCCTTCAGTTGAGTCTGCCAATAGGACCCAGTTTGAGGTTCAGGGAGAAAATGTAAGCTTTTATTATTCATTACCAACTAAATTCTGATTTAGTTGGTATATATTTTGCTGCACCAAGAAATGAGTTCATTATTACATTATGTGAATATGTGGATCTTGCTCTTTCTTGAAGGATGCTTTTATTTTTATTTATTGGAGATATATTATTTAAGGAAGGACTGTTTCTTGATGTACTTGGGAGATTATTACATCAATATATACAGTTTCTACAAAGCTATTGGCATCGGTGTCAGTTAAATATTATACAGTAACTTGCTTATAGGCAAAAGAGTCTTGAGGATTACAAGAGCAATAACCAAACAGAAAATACAGTTTTTGTTTTCTACCTTAACTTTATGGTTGTTAGTTTTTAACTAGAAAATTGAAGTATGAGAAGTATAAGTGACACTTTGTGGTTGGTTTAAGTGACACTCTTGTAAAAAAGAGTGTTACTACTCTTCCAAAATTATTCTCTTTAAGAAAGTTGTATTATGGGTTTGAAGATGAAGAAGTGAGATGTTATTTTTCATATTTATGGGTTTTAATTTTGGGTCATGCTAACAAGTTTTCTTAGGGCACTTGTTAAGGATTCAAAAATAGAAACAATTGATAATTTTTATGTAGAAAAAATTGTTTTTTGATGTTTCTATTTGTTAAATACACGAATCCCAATAAATTTTTTCTACTTTAAGGCTATGTTTGGATTGGTGGTATGTCGTGGAATGGAATGGAATAGAGCAGTAAATTATTAGATTCCATTGTTTGGATTTTGCAAATAATGAATGAAGTGGAATAGAACACAATGGAACTCATTCCATTCCATCAAATCCTTCAAATTTTCATTCCGCAATTTGGGATGTATGCAATGGAATGAAGCTTCAGTACAGTTAAAGTATTACCCTTTTATCCTATTTCTTTAAAATACATTATTTCAAGACCTCAAAGATTTCATCAATTCTCAAATACAATTTTGAGTGTCTTGTCAAATATTGGTGCATTTTCCATTATTATAAATACAAAGTAGAATATATATCGAATTGAGATTAATGAAAGTAATATTAATTAAAATTATAATTGAAAAAAATAATTAATACTACGTTGAAAAGTTAAATGTGCCAATTATTTTGAGACAATTTTTGTGTGTGAAAATAACTCAGTTTTTTTGGGACGATGGACAAACCTAAAAACATGTATTTTACCAAAACTAAGTTTCTATTAGTAGATTTCTTAGTCAATATAATATTGTAAGAGTACTCGTTAGTAGGAAACACTAAAGTTGACTCATTGACGAAGTAAACTCGCACATTAAAGGAAACTAATGCACAAAATATAGACCAGGTCAAGAGGAAGATGCTTCCTTCATTGGGCCCCCCACATAACCAATAATACCACAAACTGGATGGGAACTAAAAATCATGTCTCCTTCAAAGACTTGTAGCTAAGAAGATGAAGTTGCATTCTTTAGGGATGTTGCTTTCAATTTTTCATATCCACACATACTATAGACTTATCTTATGCAGTGACATATACGTATGTAGAACAATACATGAATTAAAATATCAAAATTGGCGTGTGAGAATGAGAATGACCAAGGAGCATATGCTAGTAGTCACACAACATTATAAAGGTTGTTTATGGTCATTCATTAGATCTAAAACAAAAATTTATGAACTTGACAAAATATTTCATTTTAAATTTCCTTGGTTCAAAAATGTTGATTGCCTTTTGTTGGTATATGACTCAAAATTGAGTCTTTGTGTTTCTGAGGAATCGTGACACGATTTAGCAAACGTGTCACGATTTTCTTATGCCGTGAGTATGTTTTGCAGGGTGGCAAAACGTGACACGATTTGGGAAATCGTGACACGATTTTGACAGATCTGAAACACGTTTTAAGCATTCTTTGACCCATTTTGTTGAGTAAGCTTGGTGAATCTCATGGAAACCAAAGGAGGGAACTTTTAGGGTTTTAGATACTAAAGGTTGAGGGTCTTTGGGTGAGGTTCAAAGCTTCAAGATGTGAATCTTGGAGAACCAAAAGAGGGGGCTCTTGGGAAAAGGGTTGGTGCCTTTTGGGGAAGATTCATGGGGTTGGGAAACACATGAGTGAAGAGTCTTTTGTAAGCAACATGGGTGAGTCTTGTGAAACCAAAAGAGAAGATCCTTAGTGAAATCAAAGGTTAAGGGTTGGTTCTCTTTTGGGGGTTAGATTCTAGTGTTGGGAAACAATTGTAAACACCTTGGGAGAGTGAAAATTCATGAGTGTCTTGTTCATTGGTGAGATTGGGAAAATGGGTAGAAATTAGGGTTGTTCTTTGTGAGCTTGTTGAAGCTAATTTCTTGTAACCCATTTGTATCTCTTTGTAAGAACTCATTGATAGTGGATTGGAGAGATCAATCTCTCCCCCAGAGTAGGTCAAGTTGGACCGAACTGGGTGAACATTTCTTGGTGTTGTTATTTTTCTTTACTCTCTTTATCTTGTTTATTCCTTGGTTGGATTGTGGTTTTGCTATGCACTTGGTTTATAGACTAGGTTTATATTGTTGTTGTTGCTTGTGGTTAATTTTTGGTTGTTGGTTGCCATTGATACTTGCTCCACACATCATAGTTTGTATTGGTGTGAAATTTGAGTCCGGAATTCACAACAATTGGCGCCCACCGTGGGGAAAGGGGAGAAGTTTGTCAAGTGTGCACCATGGGTACCAAAGGTTACATCTTGGAGATGGAAGCAAGCATGGTTCAATGGAAGTGTATGGAAGCATTGAAGGTTGAGGTTTCGAAGCCGGTCATCCTAGCACAATCGAAGAAGGTAAAGTGTGAAGAGAGGAGGTCATGATGGTGATGTCGTGGCGGTGATGTGTGTGTTCCCAATTATTAAGTTCAGCCTGGAGAGGCGGTGTGAATAATACTCATGATCAACCTTTGAGGTGGAGTGGCAAGGTGGAAGCATAGTGTGTGTACACATTTGGAAGTTGAGGTAGAGAAAGCTCAACTTGAGGTGGAGTTGATGACACCGGGAATGGTACGACTATGGAGGCCTTGGGTGATATGCTCTAGTTGTGAGCATGTGAATTCTTCATGAGGACGGAAGGCATTCCGGGGTTTGAAGAATGTTTGGCATGGCTTGTGGAATTACCGGAAAAGGCCAATGGTAATTGGAGGCAAGTGAATCTTTGGGAGGACGGATTTGATCACTCCGGGGGCCGAAGAGGTTATGGTGTAGGCTTGTGGAACTACCTAAAAATCCTAGTGTAGTTGGATGCAAGGAACTTCAAGAGGGCGGAAGGCATTCCGAGGTTTGAAGAGGTAAAGGTGAGAAAACTTGTGGAACTACAAAGTGTAGTTGGATGCAAGGAATAAGACTTGGAAGCTTGTGGAACTACCGAGGGTGGTTGGATGCAAGTGGAGGTCGGTGTGTGGATCAAGGTTCAAGCGGGTCTTTGGACTTGATTGGTTTTGTCTTGGGGAATAGTTCAAGGCAAGGTTAAGGAGCAAGATGGTTGATGGTTAAAGTGGCATCGCCATCAATTTAGAGTCAAGGTGGAGAATGTTGGTATATGACTCAAAATTGAGTCTTTGTGTTTCTGAGGAATCGTGACACGATTTAGCAAACGTGTCACGATTTTCTTATGCCGTGAGTATGTTTTGCAGGGTGGCAAAACGTGACACGATTTGGGAAATCGTGACACGATTTTGACAGATCTGAAACACGTTTTAAGCATTCTTTGACCCATTTTGTTGAGTAAGCTTGGTGAATCTCATGGAAACCAAAGGAGGGAACTTTTAGGGTTTTAGATACTAAAGGTTGAGGGTCTTTGGGTGAGGTTCAAAGCTTCAAGATGTGAATCTTGGAGAACCAAAAGAGGGGGCTCTTGGGAAAAGGGTTGGTGCCTTTTGGGGAAGATTCATGGGGTTGGGAAACACATGAGTGAAGAGTCTTTTGTAAGCAACATGGGTGAGTCTTGTGAAACCAAAAGAGAAGATCCTTAGTGAAATCAAAGGTTAAGGGTTGGTTCTCTTTTGGGGGTTAGATTCTAGTGTTGGGAAACAATTGTAAACACCTTGGGAGAGTGAAAATTCATGAGTGTCTTGTTCATTGGTGAGATTGGGAAAATGGGTAGAAATTAGGGTTGTTCTTTGTGAGCTTGTTGAAGCTAATTTCTTGTAACCCATTTGTATCTCTTTGTAAGAACTCATTGATAGTGGATTGGAGAGATCAATCTCTCCCCCAGAGTAGGTCAAGTTGGACCGAACTGGGTGAACATTTCTTGGTGTTGTTATTTTTCTTTACTCTCTTTATCTTGTTTATTCCTTGGTTGGATTGTGGTTTTGCTATGCACTTGGTTTATAGACTAGGTTTATATTGTTGTTGTTGCTTGTGGTTAATTTTTGGTTGTTGGTTGCCATTGATACTTGCTCCACACATCATAGTTTGTATTGGTGTGAAATTTGAGTCCGGAATTCACAACACCTTTCTTATTATTTGCAGTTTGATTGTGGGAACTCAATGTGCTGCCACTGTGACATCTCATCAACTTCAAATGGAAGAAAATGCTATATTGAAAAGTGGATGGTGGTATACATCTGATCCACACTTCAATATCTCTGATCGTTGTAATTGGTCTGATATATCTTGCAACAAGGCTGGAAGCATAAAAGCAATCAACATAGACCCTTTGAGATATCAACTTGCAACACTTAACTTGTCTACTCTCAACTATTCTGCTTTTAACAATTTAGAAAGCCTTGTTGTAAGAGAAACTGTACTACAAGGGAGTATCCCAAAAGAAATTGGGAATCTCTCTAAGCTCACTCATCTTGATTTGTCTCGCAATTTTCTTAAAGGTGAGCTACCTCCTGAATTGTGGTTGCTAAAAAATCTCACTTTCTTAGATCTATCTTACAATATATTCAAAGGTGAGATACCTTCTTCATTGGGAAATCTCAAACAATTACAGGAGCTAGATATCTCTCACAACAACCTTAAAGGTTCCATTCCTCATGAGTTGGGGTTATTGGAAAATCTCAATAGATTAGATCTATCTCACAACAAAATTCAAGGTTCCATTCCTCATGAGTTTGCAGCTCTCACAGACTTAGCATACCTTGACCTTTCATATAATTTACTCATAGGTACGCTTCCTTCCAATTGGTTTCGATCTAATTATTATCTAATTTCCGGGGACTTCAGTCACAACCTCATTAGTGGTCAAATCCCTTCTTATATTGGCGACATTGAAAAACTTAATTTAAACAATAATAATCTCACTGGAATAATTCCCCAATCTCTCTGTAATGTCTATTTGGTGGACATTTCATACAATTGTTTGGAGGGTCCCATTCCAAATTGTCTTCAGGTTTATCCAAATTGTCCTGGTCTTTATACAACAAACATGGAAAAGTACTATTATGTATGTCCATTTAACCAATTCCAGCCTTGGTCACCACACAAGAAAAATAATAAATTAAAGCACATTGTTGTCATTGTTATTCCGATCCTTATTATTCTAGTCATAGTCTTCTTACTTCTCATATGTTTAAATCGTCATCATGATTCTTCTGAGAAGTTGCATGGAAACTCAACAAAAACAAAGAATGGAGATATGTTTTGTATATGGAATTATGATGGGAAGATAGCATACGATGACATCATCAAAGCAACAGAAGACTTTGACATGAGATATTGCATTGGAACAGGAGCATATGGAAGTGTTTACAAGGCACAATTACCAAGTGGCAAGGTTGTTGCCTTAAAGAAACTTCACGGCTATGAAGCCGAAGTTCCATCTTTTGATGAGAGTTTCAGAAATGAAGCGAGAATATTATCAGAAATAAAGCACCGACATATTGTGAAGCTTTATGGATTCTGCTTGCACAAAAGAGTCATGTTTTTGATCTATCAATACATGGAGAGAGGGAGCTTGTTCTCTGTCTTGTATGATGATGTAGAAGCCATGGAATTCAAGTGGAGAAAAAGGGTTAATGCTGTTAAAGGAGTTGCATTTGCTCTATCTTATCTTCACCATGATTGCACTGCTCCAATCGTGCATAGAGATGTATCTAGTAGCAATATATTGCTAAACTCTGAGTGGCAGGCTAGTGTTTGTGACTTTGGCACAACTCGACTCTTTCAATATGATTCATCCAATCGAACTATAGTCGCTGGAACTATTGGATATATTGCTCCTGGTAAATTAATCATTGATATTTTTTCTTTTCATGTTCTGTTGTTTTCATGCTAAGTAGTAATTTTAAATTATTTTCTTTAGATTCTTTTAAATACTCATAGTGATATGATTAATGCAGAGCTTGCATATACTATGGCTGTGAATGAAAAGTGTGATGTATATAGTTTTGGTGTAGTCGCACTTGAAGCTTTAGTTGGAAGGCACCCTGGGGATTTATTGTCATCACTTCAATCAACATCAACAAGAAGTCTCAAACTATGTCAAGTATTAGACCAACGTCTTCCATTTCCAAATAATGACATAGTTATACGTGACATAATTCATGTGGCCGTGGTAGCATTTGCATGCTTAAATGTCAATCCTCGTTCTCGACCAACAATGAAATGTGTGTCACAAAGTTTTGTCACCGAGCTTCCACTATTAAGCATTCTTTTGAGTGAAGTTTCAGTGCAGCAACTCATGAGTCATGAACTCAAAGAATTATTTTATATTGCAAACCCTTGAAAGAAAAACTTTCAGATGAATTAAGTTGTTTGTGTTATTTTTCAATAAAGACATTGTCTATTTTTTTTTTATATATATGTTCAGTTATTTCAAATATATGTATCCATGTGTCTTCATGTTTTCTGATTTTGAATAAAATTGAACTGCTTTTGGTTCCATTAATTATTATGTTAATGTAAATATGTAATTAAAAAAAATAAAGGTATTGCAATTACTTCAATCAAAATCTACAAATTCCACACAAAAATCTTGATGTACTTTGGGATTATTACTTCAATAACTGAAGGAATATTTTCATTTTTATACTCCATTTAGTCATTGTATGTCCTTTGATATTATTTTTTGAGTAAACCAAACTACTATGAGTTATGGATAACCTACATATACTTTCGAACAAACTATTGGCATTTACCAGTCACCAGAAACAGTTAAATACCAAAAGAGCCAAGGGATTACAAGAGCGATAACCAAACAGAAATTAGTTCTGCTTGGCCAGAATGATGGACATACAAGAGGAGGTGGGTTGGCGTGTGGTTGAAGAAACGATGAGCATGTTGGAAGAAGGAAAACATCGAGAAGTGGAAGGAGAGATGAATTTGGTGAGAGGGTTGAGATTGTTTTGAAGAATGAAAACGTGGATTTCAAGTAATGTTTTCGATGTTTTGTTCTTTGATGATTGAAGTATGCTGAAACATTTTCGCTCTATTTGAATCCATATTCTTCTTGAGTTGTTGTTGCGTTTCACCAAGGTTAGTACATACTAACTGACTATCCACCAAAGAGCTTCTCATATAACAGGAGTTGAACTGACGCTCTTGCGAGGTATTAATCAACTCCTTGAAAACTGAATTAATATTCGTTCACAATTGAGAATCGTCTATTAAACTAGTTTTGTAGAGAAAATAATTGTTTCAAAGATAATCATCGTAGCAGCACACAATATATTTACAATCATCCTGATTAGTAAAAAATACACATGTGTAGAAGCCATTTCACAGGGAAAAGATAAAGCTACTAAATAGTACACAATTGAATTAGATCCTGATTTACAAGACAGTGAAGAGCGATTAGGTACCTGTATGAGCCTTTTGGAGATTCTCTCGAATACATCATGGTTTGTTATGTATGCACCAGTTGAGTTCAAACCAACATCAACATGTCATGAGCTGAACTCACATTAGATTCAATATCTGCGAAGCCAAGTTCAGTAACTATCTGATTATGTACAGTTCCACCTTTGCTAAATCCAAGGATGATTGTCTTAGGGGTGAAGCAAGATGGTATGAGCCGAAATGATTTTTTTAACCTGCATTACAAGGAATATGTAATAATTGCAAGTTGGAGAGTACCTATGTGTCCATATCCATTCAAATGCAAATTTTAGTAAATAATCCTTTAGGCTCATGACATAGTATAGCAATGTTGGGAATAACAGATCACAGAAAATAGCGCTTTTTCAAATTCTGCTACACAAAAGGGTTATGTTATAGTGCTACTATTTGACACCATTTGGTACTTACAGCGCTGATAATATGATTTTCTTGATTAAGAACCTCTTTATTTGATAATTTTTTTTTCATCATTTGCTTAACATTCTCCACATTTCCTTATCTCTATTTTGTGGTGAAAAATTTCTCAACTTCACATAGTCTCTGACACCTTTTTTATCCATATTCACTGCCTCTTTTAGCACTCTCTTGGACTTCAAAAAAATCTCAAAAGTAACAAGAAGCAAATAGATACGAAGTCAATATTATATCGTTAGAATCGTAAGCTGATCACACTCTGTCAAACTAGTTATTTAGAATTTTTTTAGAGTCATTTAGCACGGTTTGTAGTCGAGGTACATGGTGTTTTAGTTGATTTTAGCAAGAGCTAAGTTTTATGTCTGGTATGCTACCTCAGAGAACAATGTGGATGTTATAGTGATGAAAATGAAGCAAGAAAAAGAAGTAGAAGAATTAAAGAAATCGCGACACGATTAGAAGCAATTGCGGTTCGATATGAGCTACAAAAATTGAGTACATTCGTCGAAAATTGTGGTGCTATATGAAGCAATGGTGATGCAGCTTGGGCCGTGTGAAGCAGTGATACCATACGTGGATTAGTAGTAAATTGCAGCGTAATCTGTATGAATTGGGGCGCGATCCCGACACTGAAACCTAGTCCACAAAAGTCAAATGTCAAACCAGAAGTGGGGGTTTGATTTCCTAAGGTTCTAAAGGAAGCTGCAAAGTATAAATAATGTAGAGACTAAGTTGGGTTGTTATGGTTAATTTTTCTCAAAGACCAGAAATTATCTTCTTTTTCTTCTCAAGAACTAATTTGTATCTTTCAGTTTTTTTTAAGGACTAAAATTAGTTTCACTGAAAGTAAAAATACCTTCTTTCAAAGAAAATTGCATTTTATTTGTAAGAAATTCTAATATGGACCACTCATGAACTAGTACTTAATTTTTTTGTTAAAACTACATCAACGATGTATGTCATATGTCATTAGTGTTAATATTTGAAAGAGTCTGTCGGTAGCATATGTTAATGGTTCTACTTATTTTTACGATTGAAATAGTGACTTAAAACAAGTAAAAAAAGTATATTGTTCGGTATTGAACTGATATTAATTTTGTCACATTTTCTCATCTCTTTCTCTCTTCACACTTTCTTCACACATTCAAACATATCCTAAAGTTGACCCATTGACGAAGAAAACTTACACACACTAAAGGAAACTAATTAAGGCTCAAAACTATGGATTTTCAAAGTCTAGACGTAACTAGTGGGGGAAAACTATTGCATAAAGTTATAAGAGAAATATGCGGAAACACATGCATCTTTAGAGTCTAGACTTGTCATAAAAAGTCGTTTATAAATTTCAGGTGAAGTCGAAATGTTTGGAATTGTTCGTAAATGGAGGGGCAGATGCTAATTCCTTCATTGGGCCCCTCACATAACCAATAATCATGTCTCCTTTCAAAGCTTACAATCATATTCTCTTGGAATGTTGCTGATATTAATTTTGTCACACTTTCTCATCTCTTTCTCTCTTCACATTTTCTTCCTACATTCAAACATATCCTAAAGTTGACCCATTGACTAAGAAAAACTCACACACATTAAAAGAAATTAATTAATGTTCAAAACTATGGATTTTCAAAGTCTAGACGTAACTATTCTTAAAAAAAAAAAAAAGGCTAGACGTAACTAGTGGGGGAAAACTATATGCGGAAACACATGCATCTTTAGAGTCTAGACTTGTCATAAATTTCCTTTTATCATAACAACATTTATTAAACACATTTTGTTCCAACAATAACAACATTTTTTTTAAAAATATTTTGACGTTACCTGAAATTTATTAACGGCTTTTGACTCAATGTGTTTTACACATATACCATTTTAATAAATTTATTAACGACTTTTGATTCAATGTGTTTTACATATACCATTTTAATAAATTTATTTATGTCATAAGCTTTCATAAGCTAATATTTGTTCAAGTGTGCAGGACCATAGTCAAAAGTTTACATCATATATGGGTTCTGAAGAACAAATGAGAGCTTAGAAGTCAACAAAAAGGAAGTTTTAAAGCGTCTGAAGAGAAGTGCTCCTGAAGACAAAAGTGCTCCTGAAGACAAAGTGCTCCTGAAGATGATGACGTCATCAGAAGCTGAAGTTCATCAGAAGCTAGTTCAGAAGCGACTTCATCAGAAGCTGAAAATCACCAAAAGCTGAAGATTCAAGATTTAACACTTCAAAAGTTGTCTATTGGATTCGAAAGCAATGCAGAAGACTGGGAATGCAACGCAACGGTAATTTTGTGAAGATTTGAAGGCTTTAGAGGCTTATCTTCAAAGAGCGTTGACAAAGTACAATTGTACGAAGTGTACAACCACTATCTCCACTACTCTGCAGTGTCCACGCTACAAGACAAGAAAACAGCTCCAGAATACAGCTCTGCCTGCAACAATGTTCCTTCACAATGGGAATGGATTTCAAATTGGTTCTTCATAGGACAATGACCAAATCAGGCAAAAGATCATTGGTGATTGATCAAAGCTTCAAACGACTATTTTTGATGTGCTGGCTAAAGATCATTGGTGATTGATCAAAGGTTCAAATTTGTCGAAAATTGTGGTGCTATATAAAGCAATGGTGATGCAGCTTGGGCCGTGTGAAGCAGTGATACCATACATGGATTAGTAGTAAATTGCAGTGTAATCAGTATCAATTGTGGCGCGATCCCGACACTGAAACCTAGTCTACAAAAGTCAAATGTCAAACCATAAGGGGGGTTTGATTTCCTAAGGTTCTAAAGGAAGCTGCAAAGTATAAATAATGTACAGACTAAGTTGTTATGGTTTATTTTTTCTCAAAGACTAAAAATTATCTTCTTTTTCTTCTCAAGAACTAATTTGTATCTTTCAGTTTTTTTTTTAAGGACTAAAATTAGTTTCACTGAAAGTAAAAATACCTACTTTCAAAGAAAATTGCATTTTATTTGTAAGAAATTCTAATAGGGACCACTCATGAACTAGTACTTAATTTTTTGTTAAAACTACATCAACGATATATGTCATATGTCATTAGTGTATATTTGAAAGAGTATGTCGGTAGCAGACGTTAATAGTTCTACTTATTTTTACAATTGAAATAGTGACTTAAAACAAGAAAAAAAAGTATGTAGTTCATACTAAACTGATATTAATTTTGTCACACTCTCATCTCTTTCTCTCTTCACACTTTCTTCCTACATTCAAACATATCCTACAGTTGACCCGTTGATGAAGAAAAGCTCACACACACTAAAGGAAACTAATTAATGCTCAAAACTATGGATTTTCAAAGTCTAGACGTAACTAGTGGGGAAAAACTATTGCATAAAATAATAAGAGAAATATGCGGAAACGGATGCATCTTTAGAGTCTAGACTTGTCATAAATTTCCTTTTATTTTATCATAAGTATGAAAATTCTCCTCGATAACTTTAATTGTTATCTTGCTTTTCTTATGTAGTTTCACCCTCGTCTTATTATTCGCTGAAAAGGAGTCTCGACTGATATGGATAAATTTGTTTAATAAATATTTTGACGTTACCTGAAATTTATTAACGGCTTTTGATTGTTTTACATATACCATTTTAATAATTTTATTATTAAAATGGTATATGTAAAACAATCAAAAGCCGTTAATAAATTTCAGGTAAAGTCGAAATGTATGGAATTGTTCGTAAATGGAGGGGTAGATGCTAATTCTTTCATTGGGGCCCTTACATAACCAATAATCATATCTCCTTCAAAGCTTGCAGTCATATTCTTTTGGAATGTTGCTTTCATGTCCACATACATACACGTAGTGCAATAAATGAATCAAATTGTAAGGAATTGGCATGTGATAATGAGAATTGAGAGTGACGGACGAGGTCACACAACATCATTATAAAGGTTTTTGTCACAATGTGGATGGTCTCAGATCAAAAAGAAAAATGTGGATGGTCTTTCATCTTATTTGGGGGTTGATTGTGGTAACTCAATCTGCTGTCATTGTGAATTGTGACATCTCAACTTCTAATGGAGGCAAATGATACAATAAAGAGCACGAACATTATTATTCTAAACTTAGGTTTATCATTTCTCTTAGGCTTATTATTTCCCATATGCTTCAAACTTAGTCATAATTCTATTAAGAAAATACATCGACAACAAAGAATGGGGATTTATTTTGTGTATGGAATTATGATGGAAAAATAACATTTGATGACATTATTAAATCTGAATGAATGAGGGTGTTTTGATGATGATTCAGATTCTGGTGTTAATTTGGATTGGTTTAATTAGTTAAGTGAATGTTAGCTTATCCAATTGTTGTTATGGATAGTGGTTCGTTATAGTTGATAACTAATACTTTGTGAACTCAAAGTATTGATCGATAA
Source organism: Medicago sativa (assembly GCF_051527215.1). Classification (NCBI taxonomy): domain Eukaryota; kingdom Viridiplantae; phylum Streptophyta; class Magnoliopsida; order Fabales; family Fabaceae; genus Medicago; species Medicago sativa. The sequence goes on along the minus strand of NC_140755.1, from coordinate 6,988,081 downwards.
TCTACTAAACTAGATAGGAAAATCAATGTCCGTGGAAATTACAATTTTGCCCTTAATAAGGGCATTTTCGTAAATTAGTAAATGGACTCCCCTTGCCTATGTATATGTGAAAAGGAAAAAAAAAAAAAACAAAAGAAGGGGGACGAGAGATTGGAAAGGGAGAGGAAGAAGGGGGATGAGAGAAAGAGGAAACGGGAACAGAGAAAGAAGGGCCGGCGTCTTCTTCTTCTTCATCAAAGAGGTGATTTTCTTATTCCTTCTTGAATCTAAGGCCATGCATGTCTCAGATTGAATGAGTTTTGTGCTTTTAATTCAAAAATTTAGGTTTTTGGTTTGTTTCTTTGCAATTTTGGGTTTAATTCATCTATGTGAAATTAAATTTCTCAATTTGTATAGTTTTGAACTATTGCCATCAGATTGTTTAGAAAGTAGCAATTAAGTTGTTGTGGGGTATGTTTGAATTGATGTTTTAGTGTTTGGGTTAAAATTGAAGTCTTTATAAGTAATAAGCTGTCAATTAAGTTGTTTTGCAGAAGCTTAAGTGGAATACAAGTTGTTGCAGGTATGGTTATGTGTTCTTTATATTACCAATGCTATATTTAAGTTACCATATGAGTAGTTGGTGGACTGATAAACTGTTTTGGGAGTTGACAGAATTGCTTAAATCATAATTGAGTTGTTTTAGAAGCTGACAGAAAGTGATTATGGAGGATTAGGGCAAGGGCAGAAGTGGATAAATTGTAATTAGGCCGTTGATTTGGATACAAGCTAGGAATAAGCTGGTTTTGGAAGAAGTTTGGTGAAACCCGTATTTGTGACAGGACTCCACTAAAAGGGTAAGAACTCACTCCCTGTAACGTCGAATCAAGTGATTTTTGTTCTTGGTTTTTGATGATTAAACTGATTTGGGCTGTTTTTGGTTTAATTTGTGCTGAGAAGAAATATCAGTGATTAGTTTCTGATGCAAATATGTCTCTGCAGAAGTTGTTTTTGTGTTTTAAAGATGTTATAACTTTGTATAACATATTTCTATTTTTTTTTCTAACTTCCGTGTGATGATTCTTTGCAAAACAGAGAGACATTTCATGGTGCACTGAGTTTTACGGCCTCACTTTCCCACTTTGGCTGAATCTATAGCTTTGAGGTGGTGACTTCAATTGCCTTTAGGTACTGACTTCAATTCAATGTCTTTAAGATTAAATTTGTCATCAATCATGTAACGCCCGTCTTAATTATTTGATTATTTAAAAATATATTTATATATATGATTTAAGTGATTTTCATGATTGATATGTGTGAATTTTATGATTCATGAAGTTGAGTGGTTTATATGATTTATAAATGAATTATGTGGGGTATTTTGTTGTGGTGAAGTTGTTATGTTGTTATGACTTATTTTATTATTAAATAAAATAAGATATGAGAAATAAAATAAAAATATTAAAGATTGGGCTGCGTGGTGAGATGAGCAATTAGTAGTGAGAAGAGTAAAAAGGAGAGATAAATAGACAGACATAAGTTAGGAAAAGTAGTACGTACGTTTTTGGAGAAAAAGGGAGAAAAGTCAGAAAGAGAGAAGAACCAAAGGAGGGCTGCGATTCTGCTATTATCAGGTAAGGGTGAGACTAATTTTCAATATTATTAAGGGTATAATTCTATAGGATGAATTTAGCATGATTAGGTTAAGTTTTGGTGAGAATTGAGAATTAGGTTTAGGATCAATTTTGATGAATGAATCAAGAACAGATGTTAGATTGATGCAAAATTAGTGTACAGACCTTAGATATGACTTAAGATGATAATTAGATGCTATTTGGATGAAGGAATCGTGAATATAGGTGAAAAGTTGTGATTTTTAGGTTTCTGGCCGTACTGACATTCATCGCTCGCACCTGCGAGCAAGAACACTCGCATCTGCGAGCTAGAACCCAGAACTCGCAACTGCGAGCAATGCAACTCGCAACTGCGAGTGACCTGTAAGCTCGCAACTGCGAGCAGAATAACTCGCCACTGCGAGTAAAGACTTAGGCACCCAGAATGCACGCTTTGCTCGCCAGTGCAAGCAAAGTTACTCGCAACTGCGAGTTAGGCCGTTAGTTGCCCAAAATTGTTCTGATGCGATCCTTTCGCACGTGTAGTCATGAGTTGATCTTAGAAGTAAGAAAGAGGGTTGTTTAGGATGCTTTCAGAAGTCCCAGAAGTCTGTTTAGGTGACTGAGATTAGTAGTGATGTTGTATAAGAATTATTTAAGATGCTATATGATGATAAATGGTTATGATTCATTCCCTTTAATGTTGTTATGATATTTAAACACTGTTTTACGATGTAAATGTTGCTGGTTGCTGCTGTTGACTGTTAGTGTCTTGAAGTTGCATGAGTCGGTCTATGTTGTTGGAATTTTAAGAAGTTGTCCATGATTATGAGTCGTATGAGTTGTTCACGTCGTCGTCTAAGTCGTTGGAAGTTTGAGTTCATTGCATGCTCATTAAAGTTGGGGGCTTTAGGCCCGGCAGCCTTTGTGCTCATTAAAGTTGGGGGCTTTAGGCCCGTCAGCCTTTGTGCTCACACGTTGAAGAGCTTATTATGCTCATTTTGTTGTTGAATGGTACCACATGCATTTGCATATCAAGAAGTTTCATGTTGTCTAAGTTGTTAAGTTGTTGTTGTGTTGTTAGAGTTGCATGGTCAAAGATGAGTTGTGTTGTCCAGTTGTTGTTGAGTTGATAGAGTTGCATGGTCAAAGATGAGTTGTGTCGTCAAGTTGAGTGTTAAGTTGATTATGATTTGCGATGAAAATTAGTAACGGTATTTGATGATTGTGTTTGTTATGAAAGGAAAAATATGCTAATTGTTAATTGGTGATATGTTATTAATGTTTAAGTTGTTAAATGCATTTTATTGGATTATATGCTTAATGTAATGATTATGAAATCTCACCCCTTCTGCGTATATGTTGCCTCGACTGTGGGTAATGTGCAGGTAATAAAGATTAGAGGCGTTCGTGAGTGGACTCCTCACTTGGTGTCTAGGTGCTCTGATACGTAACGGGGTGGGGGCGTGCTTTTACTTCTATTCCTTACGTGTCTCTTTTATGAACTAATTTATGAGATTTTCCAATAAGGCCTGCGTGCCAAGACTTTAAAATGTTGAACTATTTTCCGCTGCAACAGTTTAAGATTTTTCATGATGTTGAATTTGAAGGATAATTACTATTATCCATTTTATGATTTAAATGAAGTATGTGACATTCCGTTGTGATCAAAATACTCTGATTTTAAATGAAATTTTTATGTTGGGAAAACGGGGTGTTACAATTGGTATCAGAGCAGGTCGGTCCGTCCGGTCAAGTAGTGAGTCGAGTTGTGTCTTTAGGAGTTGGAATACCACTATTATGATATTCTAAATGTTGTGTGTTGTGCAGAGAAGAGACCTGGAGGCTGCGAATCTTATTTGCTATAAGAGGACTAGAATGGTTGGAAGAAATGATGCTGCGATTGCTGCTGCTTTGGAAGCTGTAGCCCAAGCTGTGGGACAACATCCAAATGCTGGTGCTGGTGCGAATGCTGATGTGAGAATGTTGGAGACCTTTCTGAGAAATCATCCTCCTACCTTCAAAGGAAGGTACGACCCTGATGGAGCACAGACGTGGCTCAAGGAGGTTGAGAGAATTTTCAGAGTTATGCAATGTACTGATGATCAGAAGGTGCGTTTTGGAACGCATATGCTGGCTGAGGAAGCTGACGACTGGTGGGTGAGCCTCCAACCTACCCTAGAGCAGGATGATGCAGTTATTACTTGGGCTGTGTTTAAGAGAGAGTTCCTAAACAGATATTTTCCTGAGGATGTTCGCGGAAGAAAAGAGATCGAGTTCCTTGAGCTGAAGCAAGGAAACATGTCGGTGACAGAGTATGCAGCAAAGTTTGTGGAGCTGGCTCAGTTCTATCCACACTACACTGGGGACAATGCTGAGTTCTCTAAGTGTATCAAGTTCGAGAATGGTTTGCGTGCTGATATTAAGCGAGCCATTGGTTACCAACAGATCCGTGACTTTTCTGCTTTGGTGAGCAGATGCAGAATCTATGAAGATGACAGCAAAGCTCATTATAAGATTATGAGTGAGAAGAGGGGTAAGGGCCAACAAAGTCGCCCAAAGCCTTACAGTGCTCCTGCTGACAAAGGAAAAGGAAGAGCTAATGATGAGAGGAGGTCAAATAAGAAGGATGCTGGTGCTGAGGTTGTTTGTTACACTTGTGGCGAGAAAGGCCATAAGAGTAATGCTTGTACTAAGGATATTAAACGGTGCTTTCGTTGTGGCAGTAAAGGACATACACTTGCAGAGTGTAAGCATGCGGACATTGTGTGTTTTAACTGCAAAGAAGAGGGTCATATTGGGTCTCAGTGTACGAATCCGAAGAAGACTCAGACTAGAGGGAAAGTGTTTGCTTTGACTGGTACTCAGACTGAAAATGAGGATCGTTTGATCAGAGGTACTTGTTATATTAACAATACTCCTTTAGTTGCTATTATTGATACTGGTGCTACACATTGTTTTGTTGCTTTTGATTGTGCTTCTAAGTTGGGTCTTGCTGTGTCTGATATGAGTGGAGAAATGGTCGTCGAAACTCCAGCTAAGGGTTCGGTGACTACTTCTCTTGTTTGTTTACGATGTCCTTTGTCTATGTTTGATCGTGATTTTGAGATTGATTTAGTTTGTCTGCCTCTGAGTGGAATGGATGTAATTCTTGGTATGAACTGGTTAGAGTACAACCATGTTCTCATTAATTGTTTTAGTAAGTCGGTGCGTTTCTCTTCTGCTGAAGAGGAAAGTGGAGCAGAATTTTTGTCTACTAAGCAGCTGAAGCAATTAGAACGCGATGGGATCTTGATGTTTTCCTTGATGGCATCCTTATCTTTGGAGAATCAAGCAGTGATTGATAAGTTGCAGGTGGTGTGTGATTTTCCTAAAGTTTTCCCTGATGAAATCCCTGATGTACCACCGGAGAGAGAAGTTGAATTTTCTATTGACCTTGTTCCGGGAACGAAGCCTGTGTCTATGACACCTTATCGTATGTCAGCTTCTGAGTTGGCTGAGTTGAAGAAACAGTTGGAGGAATTGCTAGATAAGAAGTTCATTAGACCGAGTGTTTCACCTTGGGGAGCGCCGGTATTGTTGGTTAAGAAGAAAGATGGAAGTATGAGGTTGTGCATTGATTATCGACAACTGAATAAAGTAACTATAAAGAATAGATATCCACTTCCTAGAATTGATGATTTGATGGACCAGCTGGTGGGTGCACGTGTGTTCAGCAAGATTGATTTAAGGTCGGGTTATCATCAGATTAAAGTAAAAGATGAAGACATGCAGAAGACGGCCTTTAGGACGCGATATGGTCATTATGAATATAAGGTGATGCCTTTTGGTGTGAGTAATGCGCCTGGCGTGTTTATGGAGTATATGAATCGCATTTTCCATGCATTTTTGGATCGCTTTGTGGTTGTGTTCATCGATGATATTTTGATTTACTCTAAGACAGAAGAAGAACATGCAGAACATTTGAAAATCGTTTTGCAAGTGCTGAAAGAGAAGAAGTTGTATGCTAAATTGTCTAAGTGTGAATTCTGGTTGAACGAGGTAAGTTTTCTGGGCCATGTTATTTCCGGTAGTGGTATTGCAGTCGACCCATCTAAAGTTGAAGCAGTATCACAATGGGAGACTCCTAAGTTAGTTACAGAGATTAGAAGCTTTTTGGGTTTGGCGGGATACTATCGAAGATTTATAGAAGGATTTTCTAAGTTGGCACTTCCGTTAACTCAGTTGACGTGTAAAGGTAAAACCTTTGTGTGGGATGTTCATTGTGAGAACAGTTTTAATGAATTGAAGAAGCGTTTGACGACGGCTCCAGTTTTGATTTTGCCAAAACCTGATGAACCTTTTGCGGTGTATTGTGATGCGTCCAAATTAGGTTTAGGCGGTGTGCTTATGCAAGATGGTAAAGTTGTTGCTTATGCATCAAGACAGTTGAGAACTCATGAACGAAACTATCCTACTCATGACCTTGAATTAGCTGCAGTCGTATTTGTCCTTAAGATTTGGAGACACTACTTGTATGGTTCGAGATTCGAGGTGTTTAGTGATCACAAGAGCTTGAAGTATTTGTTTGATCAGAAAGAATTGAATATGCGACAGCGACGGTGGCTCGAATTGTTGAAGGATTATGACTTTAGTTTGAATTACCATCCGGGTAAAGCTAATGTTGTTGCGGATGCCTTAAGTAGGAAGAGTTTACATATGTCTGCTATGATGGTGAAGGAATTTGAATTACTTGAACAGTTTAGAGATATGAGCTTAGTTTGTGAAATGTCGTCTCGGAGCGTTAAGTTAGGAATGCTGAAAATTGATAACGATTTCTTGAAAAGTATTAGAGATGCACAGAAGGTTGATGTTAAGTTTGTGGACTTGTTGGTTGCTAGTAATCAAACTGAAGATGGTGACTTTAAAGTCGATGATCAAGGTGTGTTGAGGTTCCGAGGTAGGATTTGTATCCCAGACAATGACGAGATAAAAAGGATGATTCTGGAAGAGAGTCATAGGAGTAGTTTGAGCATTCATCCGGGAGCTACAAAGATGTATCATGATTTAAAGAAGCTGTTTTGGTGGTCAGGATTGAAACGTGATGTGGCACAATTTGTGTACTCTTGTTTGATTTGTCAGAAGTCGAAGGTAGAGCATCAGAAACCTGCTAGGTTGATGACACCGTTAGATGTACCAGAATGGAAATGGGATAGTATATCCATGGATTTTGTGACGAGTTTGCCAAATACTCCTAAAGGGAATGACGCAATTTGGGTGATTGTTGACAGATTGACGAAGTCGGCACATTTCCTTCCGATTAATATTAGTTTTCCTGTGGCTCAGTTGGCAGATATTTATATTCGAGACATTGTGAAGCTGCATGGTGTTCCTTCGAGCATTGTGTCAGATAGAGACCCACGATTTACTTCTAGATTTTGGAAGAGTTTGCAAGAGGCTTTAGGCTCTAAGTTGAGATTGAGTTCGGCTTATCATCCTCAGACAGATGGTCAGTCGGAAAGAACAATTCAGTCACTCGAAGACTTGTTGAGAGTTTGTGTACTTGAGCAAGGTGGAACTTGGGATAGTCATCTTCCGTTGATAGAGTTCACTTATAATAACAGTTATCATTCAAGTATTGGGATGGCACCTTTCGAGGCTTTGTATGGTCGGAGGTGTAGGACTCCGTTGTGTTGGTTTGAGACCGGTGAAAGTGTGGTTCTAGGCCCAGAAATTGTTCAACAGACTACTGAGAAGGTGAAAATGATTCAAGAGAAGATGAAAGCGTCGCAGAGTCGACAGAAGAGTTACCATGATAAGCGTAAGAAAGACCTTGAGTTTCAAGAGGGAGACCATGTGTTCTTGAGAGTTACCCCAACGACCGGTGTTGGTCGTGCATTGAAGTCAAAGAAGTTGACTCCAAAGTTTATTGGTCCTTATCAGATATCTGAGAGAATTGGCCCGGTGGCTTATAGAGTCGGCTTGCCACCGCATTTATCGAATTTGCACGATGTGTTTCATGTGTCGCAGCTGAGGAAGTATGTTCCAGACCCGTCCCATGTGATTCAGAGTGATGACGTGCAAGTTAGAGACAACCTTACGGTGGAGACTTTACCTTTGAGGATTGATGATCGCAAAATGAAGACGTTGAGAGGCAAAGAAATACCTCTAGTGAGAGTTGTTTGGAGCGGCGCTACTGGTGAAAGCTTGACGTGGGAGCTGGAGAGTAAGATGATGGAGTCTTATCCAGAGTTGTTTGCTTGAGGTAAATTTTCGAGGACGAAAATTCTATAAGTTGGGGAGAGTTGTAACGCCCGTCTTAATTATTTGATTATTTAAAAATATATTTATATATATGATTTAAGTGATTTTCATGATTGATATGTGTGAATTTTATGATTCATGAAGTTGAGTGGTTTATATGATTTATAAATGAATTATGTGGGGTATTTTGTTGTGGTGAAGTTGTTATGTTGTTATGACTTATTTTATTATTAAATAAAATAAGATATGAGAAATAAAATAAAAATATTAAAGATTGGGCTGCGTGGTGAGATGAGCAATTAGTAGTGAGAAGAGTAAAAAGGAGAGATAAATAGACAGACATAAGTTAGGAAAAGTAGTACGTACGTTTTTGGAGAAAAAGGGAGAAAAGTCAGAAAGAGAGAAGAACCAAAGGAGGGCTGCGATTCTGCTATTATCAGGTAAGGGTGAGACTAATTTTCAATATTATTAAGGGTATAATTCTATAGGATGAATTTAGCATGATTAGGTTAAGTTTTGGTGAGAATTGAGAATTAGGTTTAGGATCAATTTTGATGAATGAATCAAGAACAGATGTTAGATTGATGCAAAATTAGTGTACAGACCTTAGATATGACTTAAGATGATAATTAGATGCTATTTGGATGAAGGAATCGTGAATATAGGTGAAAAGTTGTGATTTTTAGGTTTCTGGCCGTACTGACATTCATCGCTCGCACCTGCGAGCAAGAACACTCGCATCTGCGAGCTAGAACCCAGAACTCGCAACTGCGAGCAATGCAACTCGCAACTGCGAGTGACCTGTAAGCTCGCAACTGCGAGCAGAATAACTCGCCACTGCGAGTAAAGACTTAGGCACCCAGAATGCACGCTTTGCTCGCCAGTGCGAGCAAAGTTACTCGCAACTGCGAGTTCGGCCGTTAGTTGCCCAAAATTGTTCTGATGCGATCCTTTCGCACGTGTAGTCATGAGTTGATCTTAGAAGTAAGAAAGATGGTTGTTTAGGATGCTTTCAGAAGTCCCAGAAGTCTGTTTAGGTGACTGAGATTAGTAGTGATGTTGTATAAGAATTATTTAAGATGCTATATGATGATAAGTGGTTATGATTCATTCCCTTTAATGTTGTTATGATATTTAAACACTGTTTTACGATGTAAATGTTGCTGGTTGCTGCTGTTGACTGTTAGTGTCTTGAAGTTGCATGAGTCGGTCTATGTTGTTGGAATTTTAAGAAGTTGTCCATGATTATGAGTCGTATGAGTTGTTCACGTCGTCGTCTAAGTCGTTGGAAGTTTGAGTTCATTGCATGCTCATTAAAGTTGGGGGCTTTAGGCCCGGCAGCCTTTGTGCTCATTAAAGTTGGGGGCTTTAGGCCCGGCAGCCTTTGTGCTCACACGTTGAAGAGCTTATTATGCTCATTTTGTTGTTGAATGGTACCACATGCATTTGCATATCAAAAAGTTTCATGTTGTCTAAGGTGTTAAGTTGTTGTTGTGTTGTTAGAGTTGCATGGTCAAAGACGAGTTGTGTTGTCCAGTTGTTGTTGAGTTGATAGAGTTGCATGGTCAAAGATGAGTTGTGTCGTCAAGTTGAGTGTTAAGTTGATTATGATTTGCGATGAAAATTAGTAACGGTATTTGATGATTGTGTTTGTTATGAAAGGAAAAATATGCTAATTGTTAATTGGTGATATGTTATTAATGTTTAAGTTGTTAAATGCATTTTATTGGATTATATGCTTAATGTAATGATTATGAAATCTCACCCCTTCTGCGTATATGTTGCCTCGACCGTGGGTAATGTGCAGGTAATAAAGATTAGAGGCGTTCGTGAGTGGACTCCTCACTTGGTGTCTAGGTGCTCTGATACGTAACGGGATGGGGGCGTGCTTTTACTTCTATTCCTTACGTGTCTCTTTTATGAACTAATTTATGAGATTTTCCAATAAGGCCTGCGTGCCAAGACTTTAAAATGTTGAACTATTTTCCGCTGCAACAGTTTAAGATTTTTCATGATGTTGAATTTGAAGGATAATTACTATTATCCATTTTATGATTTAAATGAAGTATGTGACATTCCGTTGTGATCAAAATACTCTGATTTTAAATGAAATTTTTATGTTGGGAAAACGGGGTGTTACAAATCATGGTAGGAATTGGAAGTTTATTCCATTTTTAAGGCATTTTGCTAACTTAAGAATTAAGACTTAGCGTAAAAAGTGCATCAAGTTTAAAGATTCCAATGCAGCAGAAAGCTCTTAAAATCAGGTTTTGCATCTCTCTCCCAGACACACAAACGAAAGCACACACACACTGACAGACTATGTATATCTTAAATTTGTCGATATAATTCTGAGTTGTTAGTGAGTGTGATTTTCATTTGAAATTTTAGTGTTTGAACTTTTGTGTTGATAACTAATTTTATAAGTTTTTCTTTTCTGAATTATTGACATGCAGCCCCCGGTAGCTCCGCTTATGGTGCATAAGACGTCCTGATTGAGTTGGTGTGGCCTGTTTGATGTTCTCGGTCATCTTGCACAAATTATTTGAAGATGAAATAGTTGAACAAGAAGTCTATTGGATAAATATCACTTGATGAGGGATGGATTCAAGCCTGTAAAAATAAAATCAGAGTGATTCTGGTGGAAGCCTTCATCCTATGAAAAATTAGAGAAAATTGGTGGTTCTGATTTCAGTGCTTGGACAAGTGAGTATGTACCTGCATATCGGTTAGAGATTGACCCCAAGATAATGGGAGATTGAAAGTTTCAGGGCTGGAAGAAGTCTTCAGAGAATAGGTGGGAAGTTCTTTTGACTCACTCTCAAATGGTACTTTATCTCTTCCTTTTGTATCGACCTTTATATTTTTAGTGATGTTTTTTTGTTATTTTATTATTAGTAGTTGTGGCTCAACTATTTAAGTAAGCCAAGTAGTGGACTTCATCTTTTGTCCGTAGTTTTATTAAAAAATAGAAGGAAAAGAATGTAATTAGAAGAGATAAATAATGCTTATTACAAAACTCATTCAAAATCTGTGTTGAATAATTTCAGTACTTGGTATTTGACATTCAGACAATCTTTTCATTGTTAAGAAGTCTTGTGCGAAACTTGTGGCTGATGCGAAGGTTAGTTTCAAGATTAAATGTGTGTGCCAAGTAAAGTAGTGTAATCAAGTAAATTTATGTGTATGTTTAACACTTATATGTCATGTTTAACGATTTCAAATGTGCAGGGTGAAAATGCTGGTTTTTATCCATCTGAGCTGAAAAATCTCATTGGTCACAAGATGCTTTTTGTTGTTGATCATTCATCCAATGCAGTTTCCAGGTCTGATGGATCTTATCGTGTTGGGAGGGTCTGTATGGATGCTAAAATTATTGAAGTGTTTGAGGATGGGGATGCAAATTTTTCAAATGTCAGGGTTGGACAGTGATTGCTGTGTGAAGATATTATTTTAGATTTATATAGAAAAATAATGTATTTCTCATTTTTGTTTTCCAGGGAAATGTGGAAGGTTCTTCTGCATTGAATAAGGATGATAATGCTGCTGCTGGAGCGCAGTAAGGTGAAATGTTGTCCGGGGTAACTGCTGACCCTCATGATTTTGTCAAGGGTTCTGTTTTGTTGCCTAAGATGGTGCCTGCAGATTTGCTTGGCAAAAGGAAATTGACTAAGGTTGGTTCATGACATAATTGTGTTTTTTGGTTTAAAACTGTCATATATAGGTGTGAGAAAAAGACTTTGGGGAAAATATGCAGCAGAGATCAGAGACACAACAAGAAAAGGAAGAAGTGTTTGGCTTGGAACATCTGACAGTGCTGAGGATGCTGCTTTAGCTTACGATCTAGCTGCATTTTCAATGAGGTAATAATCTTGTGCTCAATTTTTCTGTTCAAAGGGTCAAAGGATATTTGCAAGAGATTCAATGTGATTGCAGAAAGGGTTTTCACCTGCACTTGCATTCAAAATTCAAATTAAAGTCTTGAAATGTATTGTTGTCTGAATTGAATAATTTTTGTCAGGGTTCTCTACGTGACAAGGCAAGCAGATGAATATGTAATTCGTCGCGATGATTGGTTTTAAATCGTTTCTTCTCCACACTATCTCTCTGAAATTGTACTCCCTTTCGTTCTGTCTCTATAATTTATACTTTTCTATTGCTTATACTGCAATGATTCATCTAACTAAGCCTATATTTGATACTGTTGAAGGTTATATACGCCAGTTTTGTGGTTTGCTACTGCTGGATCAAATCTAACAATCTGGCTACTTATATTTCTGTTCTCCGCCTGTTTTTCTTTTAAATTTAAAATATATCTTGATTGTGTTATAACAGTCCTTAACTGCTCATAGTGGTTTCAGTTAAGGTGATATCATTGATTTAGATGGTTTCATTTTCATGTCTTCATTCCTTTTCCTCCTCTTATTTGGATTGCTGAACCGCCTGTTTTAGCAATATGCAGATGATTCGGACATTTAATTAGTCATAAGCCTTCCGATACGGGGAGATGCATAAATCGGAAGGCAGTACATGTGGTCACCACCAGTGTTGGTTGTGGAGAAATTTCTTTCCCTATGGTACTTTAATTTTATTAAGCTTTTTCCCACTCAATTAGTTTTGCTTCTTATGTGTGTTTAGCTTCTATGTCCATATTGAACTTTACAATTACTATCTAGGTACCATGAACCTTGACTCTTATAGGGTAATTTGATGAAATATTTATGGCATGGGGCCAAAAACATATATAACATGTTGTTTGTTAAATTTGAATGTTTAGACTAGACATAGTAGTCCTGATTGCAAAGAGATATGGGAGATGAAAAACTTTGATGTGGTCATATAGAATTTCTGATTAGGTAGACATTAGAAAAAATGGAAAAGTGATGAAATTGTAAAATATTAGTAAAATTCATTGGAAAGAAATGTGTTTTTGCCTGGATGCCTTGATCAAACTCAAATATATAGAAAATCCGACAGATATGTTGGAAACAGTTTGGGGATAACTGCAGGGTATGAATAGTTTAATCTCTCTATCTGAGTTAATTTATTTTGACCATTTGGTAAAGGATGGAAGGAGAATGGGGTTATATGTTGGGCTTATTTGGATTGGTTTATTTGAGTTTATCTACTTGTGTATGCACTTGTGATACTGTTTGTAAGAGCTTATGAAAACAATTTATGACATGTCCATAACCTTTTTCTAACTCATTTTCCTAAGCTCCTCAAGTATAGCTTATGAATATAACTCATAGCTTATTTCAATAAGCTCTCTAAGACATTGTTTAAGTTCAGAATCAGCACAATACATTGAATGCTTTTCGTATGAATTGTCTGTTACCATGCAAAAGAATAGTCTGTTTAAGTTATTGAACTTATTTTCTTGGTGGATCCTATTCAATGCACATTGTATGACAGATTTGATCAGAGATCATGCACATGAAAAAAAAGATGACTTTCTTTTCCCTCCGGAGTTTCACATTGCGAAAGAGTTAAATAATGGAACTGAGATAATAGTAATGACGAAACTTGCGAAAACCGTGAGTTAAATCAGAGATGCTTTGTAGAGGACAGGTATTGGAATTATCAGTGTTAGATTGAGCAAATATTATTTTCTTTTACTTATCAGGTGCTTTTATGTTTTTGATTAGGTTGAATATGTCAAATCTGAAAGGAACCTTCTTGCAGAAGTTGATAGCAATTGCATTGTAAAACTTTATTGTTCCTTTCAAGATGGCGAGTATTTATATCTCATATAATGGAGTATCTACCCGGTGGAGATATGATGACGTTGTTGATGCGGAAAGAAGTACTGACTGAAGATGAAGCTAAGTTCTATATCGAGGAGACTGTGCTAGCCATAGAGTCTATTCATAAACATAATTATATTCATAGGTCCGCTTAATCTGTAATCACTATTGTTTTGCGAAATCCTATTTAGTATAAGATTGTAGCTTAACTAAGTTTTGACAAACCGTTATTTTCAACGAAATCACTATTGTTTTGGAATTTTCAGTGTTAGATTGTAGGGTACTTAACTTTACGACATGGATCTTGAATACTGATCATTCGGAGGTATTCATTTTAATCAAGAAATATTTAATATTCTGATTAATTGCATTTTACAGAGATATCAAGCCCGACAACTTGCTTCTGGATAGAAATGGTCACGTGAAATTATCAGATTTTGGATTATGTAAGCCGCTAGACTGCAGTAACCTTCAGGAAAAAGACTTATCTAATGGAGTTAACATAAGTGGAGTCCTTCAAAGTGATGAACTTGCTTTATCTCCTAACCAATCACAACAGCAGCAACTGGAGCATTCGCGGAAAAATCGAAGCAGAATGCTGGTAAGTCTCTCAAATAAACACATTCATAAATAAGCATGATTTTTTTTTTTAACATAGCAAACTTTATTATAAAACGGCGAGACTCACAACACGAGTACTCACAAAACGTATTCATAAATAAGTATGATTACTTTGTTCAAAGCGGCCTACACCTTTTTTCAGTTATAATAAAAATTCAGTCATTATTCTTTCGTTATGTTTGGACTTCGGTTCTCTTGTTATATTTTTGTTTGGTTAGTAACTTAGAGTCTAGCATCATTTACATCATATATCAATTTGGGTTATTGCGTAATATTCTATCCTTTAAAGACTATTCTCTCTTTTGATTGTATGGCTGCTCTACTTAGATTCATCATTAATGACGTTTTAAGCTTTTCTATCTTTGTGATATTGCAGGCCTATTCTACGGTTGGAACACCCGATTATATTGCTCCAGAAGTTATTCTGAAGAGAGGGTATGGCGTGGAATGTGATTGGTATAATAGTATATGGCGTTGAAAGCTTGGCAAGTTTGCATTACTGAGAATAAGTGAATAACTTCTCAGGTCTGCTGCTGATAATCTCTAACATATGCTGGTCAAGCTAAGTGAAGAAAAAGCTCACGTTGAGGCTGAGATTGAGCATTAAAAGAACACCTTAGAATAATGTGAGAGAGAAATTAATTCCAAAGAGCTTGAAATTCGCAATGAAGAAAAAAACATGAGTATGAGGTTTGCAGAAGCTGCTAACAAGCAGCATTGGAGGGTGTCAAAAAAATTGCTAAGATATCTCCAGCAGGCTATCCTTCAGAAAAGCACATAGAAATAGCCACTCTAGAAGTGAAATATAATTGTTAACCCTTTCTGCTTCATCAATTATTCTTTGAAGTTGCAAAGGTTCCTATAGTGTACAAATATTTTATATCATTTTGTTAATATGAAAAACTATGATCTTAACTTTCTGCTTTCATAAATATTTGGATAAAGATTTTCAATGTTTGTGCAATATTCATTAATTTGTTCATTTTTCCTTTGGAACAATTTTTTTTACAAGATACGTTATACCACAAACATAAAAAATTAGATACATGTGTATTTGGAGCAATGATATTTGATTTTGGGGCTGTCAGTTATTGGTTTTTGGTTTCTTGGCTTTCTGTTAGTTTTTCTGCAGCATTATGTTAGATACTGGTTCAGATGTGAATAAATACCGATGATAATTCTTGGTTGCTGCTATGAGGTTTTGGGGCTAAGTTTATAGATTTAACAGCGTAGCTATAGTTGTATAGTAGTAAAACCGTGTCTGATATTGTTTATGTAATGGTTCAAGAGTGCATTACATCTAGCATTTTATTACACACTAGCTTTATTCATTCAATTAATATGGAGTTCAAATTCAGTACACTAGCTCTATTGTTAATGAAGTGCTAAACCAAAGGATTAGAACAAATTTTAGTACTGTTAAAAAAATTGAACAATTCTTATTAAATCAAAGGCACGGTGATGGAACATTGCTTTACCACTATGCTAAAGGATCATTGCTTTTTCTTCATAAGACTCTATGGACTTTTTACACCTATCTCTAACACGTACTTGCAAGCTTTCAAATAGTGGGGTTATGCTCGCATAATCATAATTAATCTTGAAGCATAACACATGCATTGGAATCAAGTTTGCTATGTGACAAGGATGAAGAACACCATATGCCACAATTACTTGCAGCACAAGTTAACACAACTTAGGCTAACTTTTAGTTAGAAAAACAGTTGTAACTACCTTCCTAATTTGTAGGAGAGTTAGTTATTATACTGTGAGATTAAGTACATAAGATTTCCGAGATGTTTTATTGTCTATCGTTGATTTCCCGAACAAATCTAATGGATCGGGATTGGTATAAGGTCACCTATTTCTACTAAGAACCTAACAGAACTTTTAAAAAGTTTTTAACACAATAGTTTTTCGGTTGGATCGAGGTCCACTTCTGGAACCCCACCCGCATTAGTAGATGCAATGATCCTTTTTAGTTTATAAATGTGTAACTTTGACTGTTTATAATTTTAGAGTATTAATGTTCAACATTTACATATATGTTCTTAGATAAATTGCATCAACATTATTAAAAAGAGTACAAACTTAAGCGCAAATACGAATCGGTTTTAGTAATAAACATATTTTCTAAATTATAACTTATTCAAACATATAATAAAGAATTTCAAAACCATAGTATTCTAAATTGCTTGATTTCCACGTTTATAAAGGGCAGTAATTTCTTAGAAAGAATTCAGCTTTCTCCCTTGAAACATAAGCAAATTAAGCTCTCTGATGTTACCAAATTATGAAGGGATTGAACCTTACAAAAAGTTTTGTCCTAAAACTTTCATCCTTTAACGGAAAAGTTCAGATAAGTTTCTCGAATTTCAACTAAAAATTAATTTTTTAGATTATGTGGTTTTGATTTCCACATATAGAAAGAACAACAGTTTTCCGTAATTTGCACATTTCTCATGAACAAAACATATGCTCTTTTCATGAATTAAGGTTGTGTAATGCTTTGATAAATATTTTAGAAAGATGCGCATTTCTAATGTTTGTGCAATATGCTTGCTTGATTTTCACATTTATAAACGACAAAAATCTCTTAAAAAAATGCGGCTATCTCCCTTAATTTACTCATTTTTCCTTTAGAATTTTTTTTTACAAAATACGTTACTGAACCCCATGCCTTAGACCATGCATCACAAATATTTGGATTATGCAACCTTCGTTCTCAAATTTATGAAGAATGGTAATATTCCGTAATTTGAACATCTCTCCTTTAAAACAAGTTTTTTTAAAAGTACGTATAATTCACCTGAAAGGACTCGATACTAAATTGCAGTTAATATCTGCCTTTGCTATAGATCATGTGAAATGATTTATATACGTTGAAACTGAAAGGCAAAATGATATAAATCAGGTAGAGAGACATCCAGCTATCTGTCTGATGCAGAAGTTTGTTCACCTGAAAGGACTGGATACTAAATTACAGTTAATATCTACCTTTACTGTAGATCATGTGAAAGGATTTATATACGTGGTACTAAATTGCAGTTAATATCTGCCTTTGCTAGGGGTGGCAAAAATACCCATACCCACGGGTACCCGTGGGTAAAATCCGTCACGGGCATGGAGCGGGTAGCTAAACGGGTATCAACGAGTATCATAAACGGGTATTTGACTACTCATTATTATATGGACACGGATTTGATTGTATCCATACCCACGGGTACCCATACCCGATAATAAATTAAGTAAATTACTAAAATATCTGTATATATCATATCTTATTACTTAAAGTTGTTACCTTATTGAAGAAAATTTTACCGCCCACCTAAAAATCCTCAATAATAACCTATTTTTATTTTAAATTTTTTTAATTCATCTTATTAAGTTCACCGTTTCCACTTCATTCACATCATAAAACATATAGATTATATAACAATATGAATTTTCTATGGATTATGTATGATTTATGAAATTTTGAATGGATGATGTATGGATGTTTAATAGTTGAAGTTTTTTTGTAATTAAAAAAAGTTATTATTTATACCAAAAAATAAATAAATTCAAAACTCCATGGGTACCCATGGATACCTCAATACCCACGGGTACCCGTATAGTGGGCACCCACGAGGATACGGGGCAGACACGGGTATCATATTTATCCAACGGGGCGGGGACATGTATCATATTATCCGTACCCATGGGTATCCATTGACATCCCTAGCCTTTCATGTAGATCATGTGAAAAGATTTATATATGTTTGAGCTAAAACACAAAATGATATAAATCAGGTAGAGAGGCTTTCAGCTATCTGTCTGATGCAGAAGTTTGTTCACCTGAAAGAACTGGATACTAAATTGCAGTTAATATCTGCCTTTGTTGTAGATCATGTGAAAGGATTTATATACATTGAAGCTGAAAGTCAAAATGATATAAATCAGGTAGCTTTGGTAATAGGGTTTTCATTGGTTTATAGATAGATATCAATTATTACTAGAAAAGCGTTTCTTCCGCTAACTAAATATGTTTTCATTTGTTACTCGTGATCAAGCCATTTTGAAGATTTAATTTTGTAATCCGTAATGCAAGAGTACTCTAAATATTGTATTATGATTTATAATTATTTGTCATTTCGCAATCTATCCTTTCAATATAATATTTTATCAAATACGTTACTGAACCCCGTGCGAAGCACGGGTTGGTAACTAGTTCCTTAAAAAAAAATATTGATTCGGACCACCTATGCTGAATGACTCCCTTTATTTGATTAGTGTCATGCTTTGGATTGGAATAAAAAGCATACACCATCCGATCATTATTATAAGGAAAAATTTTCATTTTGCATTCATTCAATTAATGATGTGTGTGGTCTTTATTATAAATCACATACATCATTTAATAAATGAATTTAAAATGTTAATTTTTGCTTATAACAATGATCAAAGATATCCTAAAGTTGATCCATTGGCGAAGAAACTAATGCACAAAACTTTATAATTGACTTAGTCAATAGCGACTTGGGAAACAATGCATGTCTAGTCTCTAGACGTAACCAGTGGGGAATTAAAAACCTATACATAGAAATAAAGGGTACCTCTCAAAAATGAAAAGAAATATGTGTGTCAACATTTAAGAGTTGGTTATATAAAAATAGATAAAGTTTAACTATATTTCTAACATTTTTTTTTTCAACATTAATTCTTTTAGTCGGTGAAACTCATAATTCTCATCATTATTTATGTGTGATATTTTTAAAATTTGGGAACAAACGAGTTTTACTCAATAAAAAAATTAAAATTAAAACGAGCATTTAAAAGAGAGTGTGCATAACATTTATAAAACGAGCCACTTTTGATATGGCTTCTTTTAAATTTAGAACTGAATTAATTATTTTTTCACAAAAACATCTATAATTATTGTACATATTCTTTTGTACTCTTTTTGTCTCTGAATATATCATTTTTTGTGGTGTCCGGGGTTCTAACCTTGGATTTTGCATATGTTATGCATTGTTTTTACCAATTGAGCTAAATTCACGTGAACATCTCTGAATATATCTAACAAACGGAGTACTATAACTAAATATAAATACTTTGAGATAAATCAATTCATCCTCCTAATTGATAAATTTATACAATATACAAATTGTTAACAAATTCAATAATATAATTATTTTATATTTTATTTTTTTGGGATTTAGATAAAGAGATTTTATATTTAGGATCGAAATTAAGACTTGAGAAGAATTATTGCAGAGGTTAATTTGACATAAAGTTGTTGAACGTAAATGGAGGGGTAGATGCTTCCTTTATTTGGGCCCTCAAATATAACCAATAATCATATGTTCACACATACTATAAATGAATCAAATTAGCGTGTGACAATGAGAATGACCGACGAGCTCATTCATTAGATCTCAAAAACAAAACAAAAAATAGTTTGAAATCCTTTGGTCCAAAAATGTGGATTGCCTTTCTTATTATTTGCGGTTTGATTGTGGGAACTCAGTCTGCTGCTACTGTGACATCTCAACTTCAAATGGAAGCAAATGCAATATTGAAAAGTGGATGGTGGAACACATTTGATCCACTCTTCAATATCTCTGATCGTTGTAATTGGTATGATATTATTATATCTTGCAACGAGGCTGGAAGCATAAAAGCAATCAAAATAGACTCTTGGGGAAGTCAATTTATAACAGTTAACTTGTCTACTCTCAACTATTCTGCTTTTAACAATTTAGAAAGCCTTGTTATAAAAGAAATTGGACTACTAGGGACTATCCCAAAAGAAATTGGTCATCTCTCTAAGCTCACTTATCTTGATTTGTCTAACAATTTTCTTGATGGCCAGGTACCTCCTTCAATATATAATCTTAGACAATTAAACTACCTAGATATCTCTTTGAACTCTTTTCAAGGTTCCATCCCTCCCAAATTGTGGTTGCTAAAAAATCTCACTTTCTTAGATCTATCTAACAATAGATTCAAAGGTGAGATACCTTCTTCACTAGGAAATCTCAAACAGTTACAACAACTAAACATCTCACACAACAACATTCAAGGTTCCATTCCTCTTGAGTTGGGAATCCTGGAAAGTATAACTACATTAGATCTTTCTAACAATAGACTCACTGGAAACTTGCCAATTTCTCTTACAAATCTCACACAATTAGAATACCTTGACATCTCATACAATTTTCTCACTGGTTTCCTTCCATATAACTTTGATCAATTAACTGAATTGCAAGTGTTGATGTTAAATAACAACTCCATCAGTGGGACCTTTCCAATCTCGTTAACAAATCTCTCTCAATTAGAAACCCTTGATATTTCCCACAATTTAATCCATGGTGTCCTTCCTTCCAAAATATTTCCATTTATTGATTACGTAACTTCCATTGACCTCAGTCACAACCTCATTGGTGGTGAAATCCCTTATGAGCTTGGATATTTTCAAAGT
The DNA here is from genome assembly GCF_051527215.1 of Medicago sativa. NCBI lineage: Eukaryota > Viridiplantae > Streptophyta > Magnoliopsida > Fabales > Fabaceae > Medicago > Medicago sativa. The sequence goes on along the minus strand of NC_140755.1, from coordinate 6,967,415 downwards.
CTTATTTTAAACAATAATAATCTCACTGGAACAATTCCAAAATCTATTTGCAATGTTAATTTTATGAACATTTCCCACAACTATTTAAGTGGTCCCATTCCAAATTGTGTTGATCCCTATAGAGTAATAGGGAACAAGGATTTATGTATCAACATTCCATACAAGAAAATACACTTCCAATTCCAAACTTGTGCATATCCCAGGAAAAGTAATAAAGTAAAGCACCATGTTTTCATTGCTCTTCCTATCCTTATTATTCTAATCTTAGCCTTATCACTTATCATATGCTTCAAATTTCCTCATACTTCTGTTAAGAACAAGCATGCAAACACAACAACAACAAAGAATGGGGATTTGTTTTGTGTATGGAATTATGACGGGAAAATAGCATTTGATGACATTATTAAAGCAACAGAGGACTTTGACATGAGATATTGCATTGGAACAGGAGCATATGGAAGTGTTTACAAGGCACAATTACCAAGTGGCAAGGTTGTTGCCTTAAAGAAACTTCATGGATATGAAGCAGAGGTTCCATCTTTTGATGAGAGTTTCAGAAATGAAGTGAAAATATTATCGGAAATAAAGCACCGACATATTGTGAAGATTTATGGATTCTGCTTGCACAAAAGAGTCATGTTTTTGATCTATCAATACATGGAGAGAGGAAGCTTATTCTCTGTCTTGTATGATGATGTAGAAGCCGTGGAATTCAAGTGGAGGAAAAGGGTTAACACTATTAAAGGAGTTGCATTTGCTCTTTCATATCTTCATCATGATTGCACTGCTCCAATACTGCATAGAGATGTATCTACTAGCAATATCTTGCTAAACTCTGAGTGGCAGGCAAGTGTTTGTGACTTTGGCACAGCACGACTCCTTCAATATGATTCATCCAATCGAACTATAGTTGCTGGAACTATTGGATATATAGCTCCTGGTAAATTAATTATTGATATTTTTTTCTTTCTTGTTCTGTTTTTTCTGTTCTTCATTTTTATATGATGCACAGCATGCATATTCATAATCCACATAAGTAACATACATGTTCATTACTTTTTCATGCTAAATAGTAATTTTCAATTATTTTCTTTGGATTCTTTTAAATACTCGTGATTATTTGATCAATGCAGAGCTTGCTTATACTATGGCTGTGAGTGAAAAGTGTGATGTATATAGTTTTGGTGTAGTGGCACTTGAAACTTTAGTTGGAAAGCACCCTGGGGATTTATTGTCATCACTTCAATCAACATTGACACAAAGTCTCAAACTATGTCAAGTATTAGACCAGCGTCTTCCACTTCCAAATAACGACGTAGTTATACGTGACATAATTCATGTTGCCGTGGTTGCATTTGCATGCTTAAATATCAATCCTCGTTCTCGACCAACAATGAAACGTGTGTCACAAAGTTTTGTCACGGAGCTCACACCATTAACCATTCCTTTGAGTGAAATTTCGGTGCAGCAACTAATGAGTGAAGAACTCAAAGCATTATTTTATATTGCGAACCCTTGAAACAAAGACTACAGAATGAATTAAGTTGAGTTTGTTATTATTCAATAATAAAGACATTGTCTTTTTTTTTTTCTTCCGAAAAGTTGTCGAAAAATGCTGTAAAACTTTGTTGTTCTGATATATCAAACATAAGCATATATGTATTCACATTTCTGCTTTTGAATAAAATTTAACTCCTTCTGTTTCAATTATTATGTTAATTGAATTAAAAGATAAAAGGTATTGCAATTGCTTCAATCAAAATATCAAGGTTTACAAATTCAACAAAAAAAATCTTGATGTACTTACTTGGTGATTATTACTTCAATAACTGAATGAAAATTTTCTTTTTTGTACTTCATTTATCAATGTATCTGAGTAAACCAAACAACTATTCTCGTCCCTGAAACTAAAAGAAAATCTTCAAACTGTCAGTTCTGTTAGCTAACTCAACTGTTATTGATTATGCGATCCAAATGTTAGAAACCAAAGAAGCATAACATAGTCTTTTGAGAAAAATAAGCAACTTATTTTGAGATGAGTTTGGAAACCACTTTAAAGTAGTCACACTCACACAATGTCACATTCTTGATAACCAATTCTTAAGCAATTTATCAGTGGTCACACTTATTTTGTTTTCACTAGCTAGAGTTTTTAAGTATATAGTCCTCTCACTTGATACATCTAAAGACAGTGCAATAGACTTTAGATAAGTAAAGCAATCTTCAAAACAATTTTTCCACTTGCAACGATAGTTAAGGCTGCACACAGCTACCCTTCTAAGACTTAACCTAGAAGGGGAGTGAAAGTGTTACTTTGTTCTCTCATTCTCTTCAACTCAAGGATAATTTGTTTTCGGTTTTTTTGTCTTGGTGTAAACGTATTTTACACTATTAATCATGTAGGTTAACATAAAATTTAAAAGTCTCTGAACTGTTAGTAAAAGAAGATTAAACTATTATCTTAACTGTTTAAGAAGCTTCATAAGATGCATACAATTGGGTACAAGTTGTATGAGAAGATAACAAACCTTTACAACCATATATGATGGAGCATCATAATGCTTCCCGGGTACAGCCATGTGGATAGTGCTGCATCAAATTTACTCTGCTTAAAAATTATACAAAGTTCCTCCGCAAAAAATTAGCTTTAAATTTGATTTATTAGGTCCAAATTTTCATTGCCTTAATAATTTTGAAATTTGTGTGTTTAGAAAAATTCATATTTAATTCATTACATGTTAAAAAAATATAATTTGTTATAAAAAAAAAGGTTTCTTATAATGTTTTCAACATGTAAAAATTCATTCAAAAATTTGTAAGTTTAAGCATAATTAAACCAATTTTAATTTAACATGGACTAAACCTTCGACAGAAATTTTTTATCGTGACCAAATCATGACACTTTTTTTTTATGAGGACTAAAAACAAAATTCGTTATATTTACCGGGACTAAAAACTTATTTAACTCTAAAATTTATTTGGAAATATAATTCTTTGTTACGGTGATAATGTGAAACCAAATTGAAAACATTTTCTCAATTATAACCTTTCTATTGAATTTTCCTAAACATTCAATGGCAAAAACAAGAATAACAACATGGAATCCTTCAAACTCTTTGATATGTTTTTCAACAGATTGCTTGTGTATCCAAAACCAAACTCAATGTTGCCCTTTTCCTCTCATTAATTAGTAAAACAAATTCAATGTTGCCCTTTTCCTCTCATTCAATTTGTGTTCATTCCCATAATCCTTTGTATGATTGTACTTGAATGATACAAAAACAATCATCTATGATGAGTTCAACAAAATAAACAGAGGAATGGTGAAAAAGTAAAAATGGGGTTTGTTTTCCAAAGGTTATAAATTGATGTTTCTAATTTCTACACCATTGTTTTTTTTTCTTTTTTTCCCTTTATTCATGTATAAGTTCTTAAACTCTTTTGCTATAACTATGTTTATCCTGAGTAGCTAATTACCTATTGATTAGGTCTCGCATGCTAAACTACTAAATAATAATATGATTTTTTTAGCTTCTTTGCACGATATTTTCTTTCCTTTTTTTCTTTCTTTATCAACCATATAAACTATAAATAAGTTGAAACTAAGTTGTTATGGTTTATTTTTTTCAAAGACTAAAAATTGTATTAAACATCAATTTTCGCCTCTTTGAAGCTTGCAGCAGCCTTTATAACCTTTGGAAACCAAACCTCATTTTCTATTTGACATTTGGATTTTATAGTGTTAGGATTGCGCCAAGATTTATACAGATCGCGTTGCGATATAAAACTACTTCACGTGTCAATGCTTTAGTGTCCCGAATCATGTCACGATTGCTTCAGATCGCACCACAATTTTCGACAAATGCATCCAATTTTTGTAGCTCAAATCACACCGTGATTGATTTTGATCATGGCGCTATTTCTTCAATTATTCTACTTCTGTCTTTGCTTCCTTTTCATTAGTGCAACACCCACGTTATTGGCCTATGAAACATATTTGTAATAAAACTTATATGTTGCTAAAATCAACTAAAACACCATGTAACTTGACTACAAACCGCCCTAAATGGCTCTAAAAAACAGTTAAATAACTAATATGACAGAGTGGCATCACCTTATGATGCTAACGAAAGAGTGCTAAAAGAGGTATTCAACATGCACTACGACATATATGGTATTCAGTTAAACTTTTTCGGTAATATCTAAAAAATTGTTACTGATTCTTAGTTGGTAACACATGTTTGTAACACTTATGGAAATTCGTTACATTTTTTTCATTTGAAAAAGAAATTCGCTTAAAAACTATGTATTTAGTGGGTTGCTCTAAAAAAAAAAACTATGTATTTAGTGGATGGTTTGTCTATGTGTGCGTAAGATTCATAAAGGGTCGGTCGACTCTTTCTAGAAGATTTAAATATCTCAAAGCGAGATTGTGCGCATCTCTCTTATATAGATGTAATTGTTTGTCCAAATTTTGATAGGTTGAAAGACAAGATCGGAGTTCTGATTGGTATTGGCTTCCGTTGGATGTGACCATCGCCACTGGCATCATGTGGTGTACGTCACTAGTGTTACAGAGAAAGTCGTCGCGGATGTGGGGTGGCACTTGGTTGAAGAAACGGCTAGCGTGTTGGACGATGGAAACATCATTGTTTTTGTTTTTGCGAGAGGAAGAAGAAAAAGAGCTCCGGAAGTGGAAGAGGAGATCAATTGGTGAGGAGGTTGAGGCTGGTTTGAAGAGTTTTTGAGAATGAAAGTGTGGATTTCAAGGAATGTTTTCAAGGTTTTTTTCTTTGATAATTGAAGGTTAGGATTTACGCTTTGTTTGGGTCCATCTTATTGAGTTGTTGTTGTTTTGACTCACTAATTAACTGAAGATAAGTTTAATATCAAAATAATAAACAAAAAAATACATTTGAGAATCTAAATGTCTAACAAAAGATACATCAGTGTTATACCCCATTTTTTGACGTAACCAAAACTTTCTTTCTCCTCATTTTCTAAAAATTTTTCAAAAAAAAAAAAGGTCACCATTGACCAAGGTCAACTGTTGACCGAAGTCAACCTTTGACCAAGGTCAACGGTTGACCAAAAGTCAACTTTTCAAAACAAACCTTTTTTTTCACACCAAATGCATTCCCATTATTGTTTTTTTTCCTTAGTTACTTGTTTTACAAGTTAACTTCAAATTTTCCTTTTTTTATGCATTTTTATTTTATTTTATTTTATTTTTTCACATTTTTATTTTATTACTTCATTCTCAAGAAAACTCAATTTAATCACAAAAATCACAAACTTTACACCATTTTGTTTTATTATTTTCAAAGTCACAAAATTCATTTTCAAAAATACCAAAAAACACTAACTTTAACAAATTCACACAAAATGCACATTCCACTCTCATTTCATTTCTTTCCCCACAAACTGTGCTTCTAGATTCTTCTTCACATATAACAACTCATCATTATCCAACACATCATCACTCACCACCAAAAATCATCCAAAAAAGTTTCAAAAACTCATTTTTTTTGCAAAATTCAAAACTACCCTTTCTTACCTAATTTTTGCACTCTTGGTGACCAAGTCACTCCCTCTATGAGTACCCAACAACTCATAGATAGAGGGGGCCGAAATTTTGAGTGGCCAAAATCACCATTTTCATCAAAAATTCCAAAATCTCCATTTCTCCATGAAACTTCACCATTCTTCAACCAAAAGTTCATAAACACTTCCAACAAACCAAAAACACTCAAAAACTAAAGAAAAACAATTTAAATTCGTGAAAAAGTGATAGTGAGTTAGACCATTTAAAGGCTCAATTAAGGTGGGTTTTGATGTTTTTATTCCCCTGGAGTTGTTATGATGCTTTCCCTTTAATTATTTTTGCTTAATTCACTGTTTTGTTGAGTTTTATTTTTTTGTTTCAAAACCTTTTTCTCGCTTTTATCTCTATACAAACATTCAATGTGAAATCTAAGCTTAGATTCATGATCAGCGTGAAAATCCAAGCAAAATGGTATTTTAGTTTGTGAGATTTGGTGAATATTTGAGTTTTTCAAAATTTTCAAAAATGGTAGTATATTGGTGTTGTTGTAACCGTGAATGAGTTTGTGGTTGGGGGAGAAGAAGTTGACTTCTCTCCCCCTTGACTAGTGGGTTCCACAGTTTTGTATTATATGCTGGTTGTTACTACACCTCCACTGTTTCACTTCTGCACCCCCTTTTCCCTCTATTTTTTTCTCTCTCTTGTTCTAAAAAACCTTTTATTTAATTTAGTTTGCTTTATTTATTTATTTCTTCTGTTTTTTTTTCCTTTTTAAGCACACATATTTGTGTGCAACATTTTAGGACTTTTAGTTTTTATTTTTTTTCTATTTTTTTTTGCTTTTATTGCTTTATTTTATAGTTTAATTTCATTGCACTTTATTTAATTTTTAGCTAGTTTAATGCTTACTTGATCTTTATGCCTTTTTTCTCTTTTAGATTTTTTTTTTATTACCTTGCATTTATTTATTTAGTGTAGCTTCCATCTCTTGCATTTTATTTCTTGTCATTTAAATTATTAAAGTATTTGAATGTAATTAGGGAATGATGTAATTTAGTTTGTGCACTTTATTTATTCTTGTCATTTATTTTTTCCTTGAGACCTTAGAATGTATCTAGGAACCATGTAAATATCCATAAATGAGAAGTAGCACCGACACTCACACATTTATTTACCGCTTCACGTTATAACCGCGATCGAGACAAAAATGACTTAGGGATAATTAGGTTATTAATTTGACTTCAAAATTTTCTTAAAATTAAACCACTAGTAATATTAGGTTCACTTACTTGAGAGTTTGCTTGGGATCCAACGTCCTTTGTAAATTTCTCATTTTTTTTCATTTCATTACGTCGTTGCGTTTAGTTTCTTTAGTTTACCGTTAACTTAGAAAAATCTTTTATCTCAAAAATCAAATATGTCAAACTTCAAATATTTTCTTAATAGACCTTGGACTTTAACCCAAGTGTTTTTCCTTTTATTTTCTTAATCAAAAGTTTAATCAATTTAACATCCACATTAGACATGGATTTCTTGTAATTAAAATTAACTCTTGTCGCTCTCTCCATCTTGTATTTGTTGTAAAAAATGAGGCGGTATCGCGACCTTCAAAAACAACACCGATAGGTACCGGTTTAGTTCTTCAATTTTACCAATGCGAGCTTGAAATGGAATTTTGACTTTAAACAGTTTCACATTAACGGTTGGTTTGACATCGCCGGAACCTTCGCCGGAAGCATCATCACCGGAAGCTTCATTTTTGGTTGGTTTCGGTTCAACGTCATCATCCGCGACATTGTCAACCATCTCACTATATATCTATTAAATGAAAAAAATAACAAAGGAAGAATAAATAAATTACTTGTGGAACAAGCTAACCAAGAACAAAAGTGGCGCAAAAAATTCACAAAACATGACTGTATAGTGGCGTGACTTAAGTCACGCAACACTTTAACTCCTGCGTGACTTAAGTCACGCAGCCTTTAACCCTTGCGCAAGTTAACTTGCGCACCAAGCCCTACTGCCTACGAAAAACTGACGAACTAAGCACAAAAACCAGCAAAATGAGATGAGTTTTGATGATACAATACTTGATATTTGGTGCTGGATGAGCGTAGAAACTTTCTTCCTGACGATTTGCAATGGTTTGGGATGAGGATTTTGACCCAAAAATTCACACGTTTTGGGTTTTTCAAGGTGGAGGGAAAGAAAATGGTGCTTGGAGTATGGATTGATGGGTTTTGTATGAAAACAGTAACTCCGTGTGACTTAACTCACACTGCGTGAGTTAAGTAGCGCAGTTTTACTTAAGTACCGCAGCGTTACTTAAGTAGCACATGAGTATTTTGGGCAAGGCTGAAGGGCGCGAGTGTTTTATGTTGGGGGAAGAGCATAAATCTAAATTGAAATAGAGAGAAAAGGATGAAAAAGAGTGATTTCGGGTTAAAATTTGACCCAAAACCACCTCCTGAATAAAAAAAAATGGAAGGAAGGACCTAAAGAGAGAAAACTAGAGTCGGCATTACCGTCATTTCCATTTATTTTCCGTCATATTATCTACTTTATCTTCTTTTATTTTCCTTAAAGACCAAAAATAAGTTTTTTTTTTCTTAAGAATAAATTAGTTTCCCTCAAAAGTAAAAATAACTTGCAAAGAAAATGGTGTTATATACGTTGGAGAAGGTTGATAAGTCTCCTTTGAGTATTGGTTAAAGTACTAAAATACTTGTAAGTAAGTTTTGCATTAAAAAATTGTGTAATTATCACTCCCTTGGTCTCATAATACCCAAATCTTTTGTTCATTTTACACATATTAAGAAAAAGACTTAAATTTCCATTTGACTGTTGCAAATATTAATCACTTGAAAAATGGTCATAATTACATCTGATTAGTAATGGACGAAAATTCAAATGGACTATATTTGCAGGGACGAAAGACCTATTTAAGCCAACCACCTCGTCTAATCGTCACTTGCCACATGGGCACCACGTCGCTAATGACAGCCCATGTAACGCCCACTTTTTTAATTATTTGATTTATTCTTTGTTACTTGATTTATTTGGTTTATTTATTGAGCCTAGAAATATATTTATATATATTTATATGAATTATGTGATGAGATGTGAATATTGATATGACTTATATGTTTATATGAACTATGTGATGTGATGTGTATATTTATATGATTTTATATGATTTATATGATGTGGTGTGATTTTATGTGATTATATATGTGATGTGAATTTAGAATATATTTATATGATTTATGTGTTTTGAATAATTATGTAATGTGAGTCTGGAAATATATTTATATTTATGTGATGTATTTATGTGAATATATGTTATTCGGTGTATAATATACTTGTTATTTTGTGTGAAAATATATATATATATGTTATTTGGTTTATTATTTATTAGATTATATTTAGTAGGTAATTATAATTATTAGAAAGAGTAAATAGAATAGTTGGAGGGTTATAAATATGAGAGACTAGGTTGGAATAGCTATTACGTAGAAACTGTTTTGTGAGAAGAGTAGCCACCAAAAAGAAGAGAGAAAGCAATTTCCGTTTTTCTGAAACCTACCTCAGTAAAACAATGATATCTCACTCGTTAACCGTTGGATCGTGACGATTTTTGGACACAGCATTCACAACACCTGGGTCTACCTTTTCACCGTTCGGATCGTCGAAACAAGGTCTGAGTTGAGAGAAAACTATCGCGCACTGAAGCAGTATTTTTGGGTGTTTTCATCACTTTGTTTTTCGCAAGCTTTGTTCATCTGAATTAAGGTAAGGGTGAGACTAGCTTTCAATATAATTAAGGGTATGGTTCTGAGAATTGAATTTAACATGATTAGGTTGAGTTTTGGTGAGAATTGAGATTAGGGTTAAATGACCGATTTGATGATTAAACCATGAAAAGATGTTAGATTGATGCAAAATTAGTTTACAGACCTTAGATATTGTCTAGGGTGTTAATTAGATGCCATATGGATGAAAGAATCATGAAGATAGGTGAAAAGTTGTGATTTTTAGGTTTTTGGCCGTACTGACATTCATCGCTCGCAACTGCGAGTAGAAACACTCGCAACGGCGAGCTGCACCGCATCGCTCGCAACTGCGAGCAACGTTACTCGCAACTGCGAGTAGGACCTTCGAGCTCGCCATTGCGAGCAAATTACTCGCCACTGCGAGTTAGGCTGTTAGTTGCCCAAAATTGTCCCGATGCGATTCTTTCGCACGTGTAGTCATGAGTTGATCTTATAAGTAAGAAAAATGGTTGTTTAGGATACTTTCAGAAGTTCCAGAGGTCTGTTTAGGTGACTGAGATTAGTGGTGATGATGTATAAGAATTATTTAAGATGCGTTATGATTATAAGTTGTTATGATTCATTCCCTTTAATGTTGATATGTTATTTAGACGCTATTATATGTTGTATCTTGCTGCTGTTTTCTGTTGTCGACTGTTAGTGTCTTGAGGTTGCATGAGTCGGTCTATGTTGTTGGAATTTAAGAAGTTGTCCATGATTATGAGTCGTATGAGTTGTACACGTCGTTGTCTAAGTTGTTGGAAGTTGAGTCCATTGCATACTCATATAAGTTGGTTGAGGGCTTGATGCCCTGGAATGCTTAGTCATTCACATGATTGGTGAGGGCTTGATGCCCTGGAGCTTTTGCTCACTATGTTGGGGGCTTGATGCCCTGAAGAGCCTAATTACGCTCATATAAGTTGGTTGGGAGCTTGATGCTCTGTATTGGTACCACATGCATGATGAAGTTGTCTAAGTTGTTGATGAAGTTGTCTAAGTTGTTGATGAAGTTGTCTAAGTTGTTGATGAGGTTGTCTAAGTTGTTGTTGAGGTTGTCTGAGTTGTTGTTGAAGTTGTAGTTGCATTGTAGAGTCGTCATAACTTATATTTAATGATGATTTAACGATGATGTCTGACGATGATGCCTTTAATGATGATGTTTGATTATGTTTTGATGATGATGCTTTGATGATGACGTTTGATTATGATTTGATGATGATATTTTGATGATAATGTCTGTTTATGATTGATGATGATAATAATATGATACTAAATGATTATTAATGCTGATGTTTATGATGTCTTAAGTTGTTAAATATATGATGATACTTGATTATGACTTAATGATGATTTTTGCTTATGAATTAGAGATGATAATTGTTTACGAACTAATGATGATATTTGACAATGATAATTGAATATGATTTGATATAATGCTAAATGGTAAATGTTTTAAATGTAAATGATGATTTATGTTGTTAAATGCATTTTGACGAATTATATGTTTAATTTATTGACTGTGAAATCTCACCCCTTCTGCGTATATGTTGCCTCGACCGTGGGTAATGTGCAGGTAATAAAGATTAGAAGTGTTCGTGAGAGGACTCCTCACTTGTGTCTAGGTGCTCTGATATGTAACGGGATGGGGCTTGCTTTCATGAACTTTTTATGAATAAACATTAACTAAAACTTATGAGATTTCTGATAAGGCCTGTGTGCCAAGACTTTTATTATGTCGAATAATTTCCGCTGCATGATTATAGATTTTGACGTTGAATTTTGAAAGATAATTATTATTATCTATTTTGTGGTTTTAAGGAAGTATGTGACATTCCGTTTGTGATTTATGATGAAATTTTCAAGTTGGGAAAACGGGGTGTTACAATTGGTATCAGAGCAGGTCGGTCTGTCCGGCCAAGTAGTAGAGTCGTGTCAAGCAACGTAGTGTTGTGTAATAATTTTACATTGTCTTTTGTTGTTCTGACTTGTTGTTTGATTGTATGTTGTTTAAAATTGTTGTTTGTTGTATAGACTAATCCAGAGTTGTTTGCAGGATGTTTAATTTTCGAGGACGAAAATTCTTTAAGTGGGGGAGAGTTGTAACGCCCACTTTTTTAATTATTTGATTTATTCTTTGTTACTTGATTTATTTGGTTTATTTATTGAGCCTAGAAATATATTTATATATATTTATATGAATTATGTGATGAGATGTGAATATTGATATGACTTATATGTTTATATGAACTATGTGATGTGATGTGTATATTTATATGATTTTATATGATTTATATGATGTGGTGTGATTTTATGTGATTATATATGTGATGTGAATTTAGAATATATTTATATGATTTATGTGTTTTGAATAATTATGTAATGTGAGTCTGGAAATATATTTATATTTATGTGATGTATTTATGTGAATATATGTTATTCGGTGTATAATATACTTGTTATTTTGTGTGAAAATATATATATATATGTTATTTGGTTTATTATTTATTAGATTATATTTAGTAGGTAATTATAATTATTAGAAAGAGTAAATAGAATAGTTGGAGGGTTATAAATATGAGAGACTAGGTTGGAATAGCTATTACGTAGAAACTGTTTTGTGAGAAGAGTAGCCACCAAAAAGAAGAGAGAAAGCAATTTCCGTTTTTCTGAAACCTACCTCAGTAAAACAATGATATCTCACTCGTTAACCGTTGGATCGTGACGATTTTTGGACACAGCATTCACAACACCTGGGTCTACCTTTTCACCGTTCGGATCGTCGAAACAAGGTCTGAGTTGAGAGAAAACTATCGCGCACTGAAGCAGTATTTTTGGGTGTTTTCATCACTTTGTTTTTCGCAAGCTTTGTTCATCTGAATTAAGGTAAGGGTGAGACTAGCTTTCAATATAATTAAGGGTATGGTTCTGAGAATTGAATTTAACATGATTAGGTTGAGTTTTGGTGAGAATTGAGATTAGGGTTAAATGACCGATTTGATGATTAAACCATGAAAAGATGTTAGATTGATGCAAAATTAGTTTACAGACCTTAGATATTGTCTAGGGTGTTAATTAGATGCCATATGGATGAAAGAATCATGAAGATAGGTGAAAAGTTGTGATTTTTAGGTTTTTGGCCGTACTGACATTCATCGCTCGCAACTGCGAGTAGAAACACTCGCAACGGCGAGCTGCACCGCATCGCTCGCAACTGCGAGCAACGTTACTCGCAACTGCGAGTAGGACCTTCGAGCTCGCCATTGCGAGCAAATTACTCGCCACTGCGAGTTAGGCTGTTAGTTTCCCAAAATTGTCCCGATGCGATTCTTTCGCACGTGTAGTCATGAGTTGATCTTATAAGTAAGAAAAATGGTTGTTTAGGATACTTTCAGAAGTTCCAGAGGTCTGTTTAGGTGACTGAGATTAGTGGTGATGATGTATAAGAATTATTTAAGATGCGTTATGATTATAAGTTGTTATGATTCATTCCCTTTAATGTTGATATGTTATTTAGACGCTATTATATGTTGTATCTTGCTGCTGTTTTCTGTTGTCGACTGTTAGTGTCTTGAGGTTGCATGAGTCGGTCTATGTTGTTGGAATTTAAGAAGTTGTCCATGATTATGAGTCGTATGAGTTGTACACGTCGTTGTCTAAGTTGTTGGAAGTTGAGTCCATTGCATACTCATATAAGTTGGTTGAGGGCTTGATGCCCTGGAATGCTTAGTCATTCACATGATTGGTGAGGGCTTGATGCCCTGGAGCTTTTGCTCACTATGTTGGGGGCTTGATGCCCTGAAGAGCCTAATTACGCTCATATAAGTTGGTTGGGAGCTTGATGCTCTGTATTGGTACCACATGCATGATGAAGTTGTCTAAGTTGTTGATGAAGTTGTCTAAGTTGTTGATGAAGTTGTCTAAGTTGTTGATGAGGTTGTCTAAGTTGTTGTTGAGGTTGTCTGAGTTGTTGTTGAAGTTGTCTGAGTTGTTGTTGAAGTTGTAGTTGCATTGTAGAGTCGTCATAACTTATATTTAATGATGATTTAACGATGATGTCTGACGATGATGCCTTTAATGATGATGTTTGATTATGTTTTGATGATGATGCTTTGATGATGACGTTTGATTATGATTTGATGATGATATTTTGATGATAATGTCTGTTTATGATTGATGATGATAATAATATGATACTAAATGATTATTAATGCTGATGTTTATGATGTCTTAAGTTGTTAAATATATGATGATACTTGATTATGACTTAATGATGATTTTTGCTTATGAATTAGAGATGATAATTGTTTACGAACTAATGATGATATTTGACAATGATAATTGAATATGATTTGATATAATGCTAAATGGTAAATGTTTTAAATGTAAATGATGATTTATGTTGTTAAATGCATTTTGACGAATTATATGTTTAATTTATTGACTGTGAAATCTCACCCCTTCTGCGTATATGTTGCCTCGACCGTGGGTAATGTGCAGGTAATAAAGATTAGAAGTGTTCGTGAGAGGACTCCTCACTTGTGTCTAGGTGCTCTGATATGTAACGGGATGGGGCTTGCTTTCATGAACTTTTTATGAATAAACATTAACTAAAACTTATGAGATTTCTGATAAGGCCTGTGTGCCAAGACTTTTATTATGTCGAATAATTTCCGCTGCATGATTATAGATTTTGACGTTGAATTTTGAAAGATAATTATTATTATCTATTTTGTGGTTTTAAGGAAGTATGTGACATTCCGTTTGTGATTTATGATGAAATTTTCAAGTTGGGAAAACGGGGTGTTACAGCCCACCTCAGCAAAAAAACCTAATTAGGAATAAAAGTCAAATGATTAAATTTTGCAGTGGCAGATTGGAAGGATTAGTAACTTCAGGGACTAAAATTCAAATGACCTATATTTGTAGGGACGAAAGACCTATTTTAGCCTAAGAAAAATTGTATAAGTTAAAGAGAGAGAAAAATGTTCGGTTTTGAGTGTCTCGTCAAGTATTGATGCATTTTCCATTATTATAAACTCAAAGTAGAATATATTTAATTAAGAGTAATGAAAGCAATATTAATTAAAGTTATAATTGGAAAAAAATAATTAATATTATATTGAAAAGTGAAATGTGTCAATTATTTTGAGACAATTTTTTTGTGTGCAAATAACTCAGTTATTTTGGGATGAAGGAACAAACCTAAAAATTTGTATTACCAAAACTAAGTTTCTATTAGTAGATTTCTTAATCAATATTGTAAGAGTACTAGTTAGCAAGAAACATTAAAGTTGACTCATTGACGAGGAAAAACTCACACACTAAAGGAAACTAATGCACAAAATCTAGACCACGTCAAGAGGAAGATGCTTCCTTCATTGGGCCCCCCACATAACCAATAATACATATAGACTTGTTGCTAAGAAGATGAAGTTGTATTCTTTAGGGATGTTGCTTTCAATTTTTCACGTCCATACATACTAGACTTATCTTATGCAGTGACATATACGTAGAAAAATACATGAATTTAAAATATCAAAATTGGCGTGTGAGAATGAGATTGACCAACGAGCATATGCTAGTAGTCACATAACATTATAAAGGTTGTTTATGGTCATTCATTAGATCTAAAACAAATTTTTTAACTACAAATAGTTTCAAATTTCTTTGGTCCAAAAATGTGGATTGCCTTTCTTATTATTTGCAGTATGATTGTGGGAACTCAATGTGCTGCCACTGTGACATCTCATCAACTTCAAATGGAAGAAAATGCTATATTGAATAGTGGATGGTGGACCATGTATGATCAACTCTCCAATATCTCTGATCGTTGTAATTGGTATGGTATATCTTGCAACGATGATGGAAGCATAAAAGCAATCAACATAGACACTTGGGGAAGTCAACTTGCAACACTTAACTTGTCTATTCTCAACTATTCTGCTTTTAACAATTTAGAAAGCCTTGTTGTAAGAGAAACTGTACTACAAGGGAGTATCCCAAAAGAAATTGGGAATCTCTCTAAGCTCACTCATCTTGATTTGTCTCACAATTTTCTTAAAGGTGAGCTACCTCCTGAATTATGGTTGCTAAAAAATCTCACTTTCTTAGATCTATCTTACAATAGATTCAAAGGTGAGATACCTTCTTCCCTAGGAAATCTCAACCAGTTACAACTACTAAACATCTCTCACAACAACATTCAAGGTTCCATTCGTCATGAGTTGGGGTTCTTGAAAAATCTCTCTACATTAGATCTATCTCACAATAGACTTAATGGAAACCTGCCTAATTTTCTTACGAATCTTACACAATTAGATTACCTTGACATCTCATATAATTTACTCATAGGTACGCTTCCTTCCATTTGGTTTCCATTTAATAATTATCTAGTTTCCATGGACCTCAGTCACAACCTCATTAGTGGTAAAATCCCTTCTCATATTGGTAATTATTACAAACTTAATTTAAGCAATAATAATCTCACTGGAACAATTCCCCAATCTCTCTGTGATGTCTCTTTTGTGGACATTTCATACAATTGTTTGGAGGGTCCCATTCCAAATTGTCCTAGTCGTTATACAACAAACTATGATGTATGTTCACCACACAAGAAAAATAATAAATTAAAGCTCATTGTTGTCATTGTTCTTCCGATCTTTATTATTCTAGTAGTCTTCATCATATGGTTAAATCTTCATCATAATTCAACTAAGAAGTTGCATGGAAACTTAACAGCAACAAAGAATGGAGATATGTTTTGTATATGGAATTATGATGGGAAGATAGCATATGATGACATAATCAGAGCAACCGAAGACTTTGACATGAGATATTGTATTGGAACAGGAGCATATGGAAGTGTTTACAAGGCACAATTACCAAGTGGCAAGGTTGTTGCCTTAAAGAAACTTCACGGCTATGAAGCCGAGGTTCCATTTTTGATGAGAGTTTCAGAAATGAAGTGAAAATATTATCAGAAATAAAGCACCGACATATCGTGAAGCTTTATGGATTTTGCTTGCACAAAAGAATCATGTTTTTGATCTATCAATACATGGAGAAAGGAAGCTTGTTCTCTGTCTTGTATGATGATGTAAAAGTCGTGGAATTCAAGTGGAGGAAAAGGGTTAACACTATTAAAGGAGTTGCATTTGCTCTTTCATATCTTCACCATGATTGCACGGCTCCAATAGTGCATTGAGATGTATCTACTAGCAATATCTTGCTAAACTCTGAGTGGCAGGCCAGTGTTTGTGACTTCGGCACTGCTCGACTCCTTCAATATGATTCATCCAATCGAACTATAGTTGCTGGAACTATTGGATATATAGCTCCAGCCTCCAGGTAAATTAACCATTGCTATTTTTTCTTTTCTTTTTATGTTTTTTTTTTCCGTTCATTTTTATATGAAGCACAACATGTATATTCATAGTCCACAAAAATAATATACATGTTCAGTAGTTTTTCATGCTAAGTAGTAATTTTAAATTATTTTCTTTGGATTCTTTTAAATATTCATAGCGATTTGATCAATGCAGAGCTTGCATATACTATGGCTGTGAATGAAAAGTGTGATGTATATAGTTTTGGTGTAGTGGCACTTGAAACTTTAGTTGGAAGGCACCCTGGGGATTTATTGTCATCACTTCAATCAACATCGACACCAAGTCTCAAACTATGTCAAGTATTAGACCAACGTCTTCCACTTCCAAATAATTACATAGTTATACGTGACATAATTCATGTTGCCGTGGTAGCATTTGCATGCTTAAATGTCAATCCTCGTTCTCGACCAACAATGAAACGTGTGTCACAAAGTTTTGTCACAGAGCTTACACCATTAAGCATTCCTTTGAATGAAATTTCAGTGCAGCAACTAATGAGTGAAGAACTCAAAGGATTATTTTATATTGGGAACCCTTGAAAGAAAAACTTCAGAATGAATTAAGTTGAGTGTGTTATTATTCAATAAAGACATTGTCTATTTTTTATTTTATTTTTGTGCAGAAATTGTTGACAAATGCTGTAATATTTTGTTCAGATATCTTGAGAGTTAATAGAAACAAAAGAAGTATAGCAAAGTCAACTTATCAGAAGCTTAACTGTGTTAATTTGCGTTGAGCAATGGGAGAAAAATAAAGAACTAAAAATGAGTTGCTTAACCACTTTAAAGTGGCTCACAGTGTCAAATATTTAAGAATTTTCTTTGTTGCTTAACTGTGTTGAAGCAATCCTTAAGAATTTTGTCCACTTCTTTTTTTTCTTTCCAATTATGAGAAAATAAAGGAGTCTTAAACAACTCATATTTGTCCATTTCTGTGTGTTCATTTCACATAAGATGGAACGTAAAAATAAGCAAAGTTGTTTAATAATAAATTTTTTCTACTGTCATGTAATCGAACTAATAAACATAGAGGAAAATAAACAAGAGAAAGTAGATAGCTTGCAGCCCAAGTAATAGTTAGAGGGCAATTTTGTCTTTGTACTTGGTTCTTCATTTGTTAGTGAAGTTAGTTACAAAGCTCTCACTAGAACTTGTATATATACCAATGTAACACTTCAATAATTAACGAGAATTTCCATCATTTCATTCATTTTGTTTCTTTGATAATATGGTATCAGATTTACTCTCTCTCTTCTTGAGAGGAGTTTGTTACGATTCAGTTACAAGCTTCCGCCATTGATGCTCAAGCTCAAGCTTTTCATCTTCTTCGTTTTCATCGATTCTCTTGCAGAATCTTCTTGATTCTTCTTCGTTTCTTCTCGATTTTGTCTCAATTTCACTTGGAGATTCTTCGTTCTTCGTTTTTCTCTTTGATCGTTCTTCTTCGTTTTCTTACGATCATACTCTGTTTTCTCTGATTTCACATTTCTTGCTTCTTCTTCATCATGCCTCCTCGTCAAGCACCAGTTGCTCCTCAACCAGACACGAATTCTCCATATTATGTGCATCCTAGTGAAAGTCCAAGCTCTGTGTTAGTTACACCTCTTCTTGATGGTTCCAACTACCTCGCTTGGCATCGTTCTATGAAGCGTGCTTTAGGCGCGAAGAACAAGCTTTCCTTCATTGATGGATCTATTCCAATTCCTCCTATTGATGATTTGAACCGTAGTGCTTGGGATCGCTGTAACTACTTGATCCACTCTTGGATTTTGAACTCTGTTTCTGCACAAATTGCTCAGACTATCGTATTCCATGAATATGCTATTGATGTGTGGATTGAGCTTCAAGAACGTTTCTCTAAGGTTGATAGAATCAGAATTGCTTCTTTACGCACTGCTATCAACAACTTGAAACAAGGTACCAAATCTGTTCTTGAATACTTCACTGAGTTGAAGTCTCTTTAGGAAGAACTCAATTCACATCGTCCTATGCCTATGTGCACCTGTCCTCATCCATGTCGTTGTGAATCTATGAGATCTGCTCGCAATTTTCGTTTGGAGGATCAAGTCATTCAGTTTTTAACTGGTTTGAATGATAATTTTGGAGTTGTAAAAACTCAGGTTTTGCTCATGGAGCCTCTTCCTTCTATCAACAAAGTATACTCTCTTGTTGTTCAGGAAGAAAGTAATAATTCCACTATTATTACTTCTCCTTCTATTGAAGATTCTAGCATTTTGGTGAATGCTTCTGAAGCAAGAAAACCTTTTGGACGTGGCAAACCTACTTCTGGGTTTTATCCTCCAAAGAATAACTCCAAATATTGCACCTTTTGCCATAAGACTAATCACACTGTTGATTTCTGCTATCAAAAACATGGTTTCCCTAATGCTAACAAGGGAACTCCTTCTACTCATGCTGTGAATTCAGAGGCTGTTCCTGATTCACAAGGTGTTGCTGCAGGTTCCTCAACTATCTCTCAAACTGGTTTGACTCCAGATCAGTATCTTCATCTTGTTAACTTGCTCCAACAATCATCCCTAACCCCTCCACCATCTACCACTACTTCAACCAACACCAATCATGTTCTTTCTGCACCTTCTTCCTCTTCTGTCAATGCTTCTGCAGGTATAAACGCTATATTTTCCTGCTCCTTGCAAGTTAAATCACCCTACTGGCTTATAGATTTAGGTGCTAATGAACACATTTGTTCTTCTATATCATTACTTCCTTCATTTTACAAAATTAAACCTCTCAATGTTACTTTACCAAATGGTCAATCTGTTTTAGTGCATTATGCTGGTACTGTCTTCTTTTCTCCTTCTTTTCATATCACCAATGTCTTATATTCTCCTCATTTTAAAGTCAATTTAATTTCTGTTTCTAGACTCCTTCAACTCATGACTTATGCAATCCATTTTGTGAACAATGTATGCACCATACAGGATGTGAAATCACAGAAGATGATTGGTTCGGGTGAACTCTGTGATGGACTTTATAGACTGAGAATGCCTGATACTTCTCTCTCTAGTAGTATTCCTAAGTTTCCTTCCAATAAAATTTCCTTGCAATCTTTTAATTCAGTTTCTTGTAAATCTAATAATCACATACCTTCTTTAGCACTGTGGCACTTGAGATTGGGACATTTGTCCAATCAAAGATTGTCTCAGATGCATCAATTGTATCCCATTATTCACAATGATAATAAATCTACTTGTGACATTTGTCATTTTGCTAAGCAAAAGAAATTACCTTATACTTTGAGTACCTCTATTGCTTCATCTAATTTTGAATTGCTGCCAATCCTGTTTTCCATGAACGCACCAAGCATCTTGAGATTGACTGTCATATAGTCAGAGAAAAATTGCAAGCTGGTTTGTTCAAACTGCTGCCTATTTCTTCTACAGATCAAGTTGCAGATTTTTTCACCAAATCATTGCTTCCTCAACCATTTCATCTACACCTATCCAAGTTGGGGTTGCTAGACATTTACCAACCTCCAACTTGTGGGGGGATAATAAACATAGAGGAAAATAAACAAGAGAAAGTAGATAGCTTGCAGCCCAAGTAATAGTTAGAGGGCAATTTTGTCTTTGTACTTGGTTCTTCATTTGTTAGTTGAAGTTAGTTACAAAGCTCTCACTAGAACTTGTATATATACCAATGTAACACTTCAATAATTAACGAGAATTTCCATCATTTCATTCATTTTGTTTCTTTGATAATACGAACTCCACATACAAAAAAAAAATAGGCAAAGTTGGTTAATAGTAAATTTTTTCTACTGTCATGTAATCGAACTCCCCATACAAAATAATAAGCAAAGTTGCTCATGTTTAAACAACTACGCTGAAGTGGCTCTTACACGGAGACTAACATTGTCTAATGGATGATAACTTAACCATACTAGTTCAAGAAATAACATTCTTATCCCTCATCTTATCAAAAAAATAATATTACTACCAGCGGAATGAAGTCATGTTAATCCATAGTTCGATTGAGAGAAAAATAAAGTTTGGCGAACTCAGGTTTTCTCAAATGATCCCTCCTTAACTCAAATCCATTAACTATTTGAGTACATTAATCGAATTTAACTAAATTTCTTAACAAGTCCATATATGAGAATATTATGAAAGGAAAACAAATTCAATTTGACCTTTTCCTCTCCTTAAACTTGTGTTCATCACCACAATGCTTTGTCTGATTGTACTTGAACAACAATACATAAGAAATCATTGAACTTCAATGGTATTTTATAATTTTTTTCTTTACTATTTTTGAACTTTTATATAATACAGGGGAGAGTACTATAATGAAGAATTCACACTATCATTGAAACACCGAAACAGAAATACATTGGGAGCTTTTGGACCTGAAAGAGGCTTTTTGCGGGTAATTCTTAAAATTTGAGCCTAGAGTTCTACATTGTTGAGAGTCACACCACTTGTAAACATATTTTCAGGCCATATCTTATACAATGTAGAACTCTCAATGGTAATATATACAATAATCTTATATACGATGCTTTTATATCTATTGAAAATATATATCCGTGTCAGTGTCCTACATGTCGGGTATTAGTTCTGTCTATGTGTCTGTCTCCGTGCTTCATAGGTCATGTTTGTATTCCCAAATTACCTTGTGTTTGCTGCTATGCATTTTTTATAAGGATTTCATCTAGTTGTGTTCTAAACTATTACACTGTTAACTATTCAGAAAGAAAAAGTTAACTGATCATTGGAGGAGGTTCATCTTTCCTATAATGTGGCGCTCTAAATGGAACGAGTTGAAAATAAAGAATCTCGACTCTCAAGCACAGAAATACGTAAAAGATATTGCGGCTATTGATCAGCAAACACAGCTTGACTTTTTGAAGTTTTCAGTAGATGACTTTGATGTCAAGTCAGTACCTAGATCTGAGGGAATTCAAAGGACTAAAGTCATGTGGAGAAAGAACAGGAAAAGAGCTGAAGAATGTGACTTATCATCGTATATGTATAACCATTGTTTTTTCTCGTACTATGGCATGAAATTAATTGGTTTGTTGTAGTATTTTCTTTTGCCAGTGTATTTTGCTTTGATAATAATCTATTTTTTTTCTCTCTTCTGCTGTCCAGAGAATAAAAGCCGAGCTCATGATGGTCCCGTAGAAGGTTTTCATGATGATGTCGTTGGTAAGTAGACATAATATAAGGTTTTTTAATTATATACAGTCTGAAGCAAACAAGGTTCAAGAGTTACATGCACAGATATTCATCTCTACTTGCATTTGTTTATTGAGCATATGATTATGAACATTTTTCAAACTGGTTTTAATCAATTGTTATATGTTTCTACATTCCATGAGCTTCTAAATTTTTAATCCTACGTTCTGTTTCATTGATATGAGAAGGTAATGCTGATAGTGTTGGGGAGATCAAGTTAAACGATATGTGGTCATCTGTAGATCGTCAAAAAGATAGTGATAAATCCTTCGTTGACATGATTGAAAATGTTGAAGCATTGTTGTCGCAAGTTGAGAATTTGAAAACTCGGATTGATACCGTGAAATATGAAAATCCTGGAAAGTTCTGTTCTGCAACTCAATCGTTATGTTCATAATTCTGCTTCTTTTCCCGGTAAAGAAATTCCAGTTCCAGGTGGTTTTGACGGTAAATCTGAGTTATATGCCGAAGATCAACTTATGACCGACAATGCATTATCAACTCGAGAAGGGATAACTCCTTCCATCGAATCTGCCAATAGGACCCAGTTTGAGGTTCAGGGAGAAAATGTAAGCTTTATTATTTGAAAGTTATTTCAACACTTTATATGTCGTTCATGTTTTCAATTTTTATGCATAAGTTTCCATTGCCTGCACCATGCTCTTGGTTAATTTACAAGAATTAAGATGCCACAAAACTTTTATAATCCACTTTTTGTTAATTCTCATTTCTTGTTATCCCAAATAAATGTCCTTGGTGATTGATTTTAAAATTTTCTTACGCATGTGTATACTAAAATACTCTTGACCTGTCACAACCCGGCCATGTTATCTGTTTTCTTTGTTGTGTACTTTTAAGTGTTGTCAATCGCGGATCATAGAAAATTGTAGTTTGTCCAAATTCTCCTACACTAGTGTTATAGTCCCGCAATAGCCTTTATTTGACAAGACTATACTAAATAGCGTACCGCGGAAAAAAAACAATATGTTCAAATTCTGTGATGTTGTAGCCGCTATTTGACAACACCGGTACCTTTACTTAAAGTTTGGAGTTGATAACAATAATGGTATTAGTCATAGACCTATTCGTACATCTACTAAGGTTGCATGTCAGAATGAACAACTTTGTCCAATTACTCTGCATAATAGGATTATTGCAGACATTGTAATGTTGTTATTTTCTTGTAATGTTATGATTCAGCTTGAGGAGAAATCCAATGAATCAGTTGAAGAGCAGAAATGCATTTCTCCAGCTCAAGTTTCAGACTCTGATATGGTCACTGAGAATGCTGTTCCTAATGCTCATTCTATTAAACCATGTTCAACATCCAAGAGACATTTTCCTAGGAACACAAGGAGGGTAAGGAGGAAGTTTGGTCCTTAAGAGTTTGATTATTTCTTCAAGAGCTTGTGGATGCAATGAGTTACAACATCGTAACGTGGAAATTGTGGTTTAGTTGGTATATATTTTGATGCAACAAGAAATGAGTTCATTATTACATTATGTGAATATGTGGATCATGCTCTTTTCTTGAAGGATGCTTTTATTTTTATTAATCGGAGATATATTATTTAAGGAAGCACTGTTTCTTGATGTACTTGGGAGATTATTACTTCAATAACTGAAAATACAGTTTCTACAAAGCTATTAGCATTATAGGCAAAAGAGTCGAGGATTACAAGAGCAATAACCAAACAGGAAATACAGTTATTTTTTAACTAGAAATTTGAAGTATGAGAATTGTAAGTCACACTTTGTGGTTGGTTTAAGTAACACTCTTGTTAAAAAGAGTGTTACTACTCTTGTAAAAATTAAGTTGTATTCTGGGTTTCAAGATGAAGAAGTGAGATGATTTTTCATAATTATGGGTTTTACAATTGAGTTGAAGGGATGATTTTTTTTCTCCTTCTTTTGAGTTTGTGTTATGAAGATGACGATGAATACGAACAAGATGAAGAAAGATAAAATAAATTTTAAATTACATATTTAGTCTCAGTGTATGAAGACGACAAAGAAGATGAAGAAAGACGAAAAATTGATGGAGAGGACCAAGTTGAATGACAAGTGCAAAAATAAGGGACAATAATTTAAGGATTAGTAATTATGGGACTAAAATTGAACAAAAAATATATTTAGGGGACTAAACATTCAATTTAACATTTATTCTAATCTAAAGTATTATGAGTGTGTCATTGTACTGCACAACATTAAATTATGAGGGAGAGGAAACAAAATTGAATCTCCAACAATTGAGAAGAGAGGACTCAACATTAAGGTATGAGAATTGAGAGTGTTGAGTGGTGCAAAAGAGGTGCAATGTTTAAATTTCAAGTAATGTTCTCAATGTTTTGCGTTTTGATGATTGTCCCTCATTTTTTCTCTTCGTATTTATTTGCTTCACAAATTTACAACACCTTCACCTCATTACTCTTCTTAGTGAGTGCAACATATCAATTTGGTTATATTTTTATTTAAAAAAATATTAAAGTCAATTAAATTTACATCAAGTTGGTTTTAGCTTTTTCTTTATAAATGAAACAAATACAAACTAAATTCATGGTATTTGTTTGTTTCAGTTGACCGGTTCATCTAAAAATCAATTGAATAGTTGATCTTTCAATATGAAACAAATGAACACCACAACAAGTAGATAAATTAACAACACTGCACAAGACGATGAACAACACATCGTCGCTTTCAGACAATGATATCACGTAGAAAAAAACTAGATCTATTTAAAATCACTTATTTAAATTGAAATAGAGAGAAAAATATGAAGAAGAGTGATTTCGGGTCAAAATTTGACCCAAAACCACCTCCTCAATAAAGAAAATGGAAGGAAGAACCTAGAGAAAGAAAACTAGAGTCGGCGTTACCTTCATTTCCATTTATTTTCTCTCATATTATCTACTTTATCTTCTTTTATTTTCCTTAAAGACTGAAAATAAGTTTTTTTCTTTCTTCTGAAGCAATAATTTGGAACTTACGGATTTTCTAAAGAATAAATTAGTTTCCCTCAAATGTAAAAATAACTTGGAAATAAAATGGTGTTTTATACGTTGGAGAAGGTTAATAAGTCTCCTTTAGGTATTAGTTAAAGTACTAAAATACTTGTAAGTAAAAAATTGTGTAATTATCACTCCCTTGGTTAAAGTCTCCTTTAGGTATTAGTTAAAGTCTTTTGTTCATTTTACACATATTAAGAAAAATTGTATAAGTGAAAGAGAGAGAAAAATGAACAGTTTTGAGTGTCCTGTTCAATATTGATGCATTTTCCATTATTATCAATGCAAAGTAGAATATATTTAATTAAGGGTAATGAAAGTAATATTAATTAAAGTTATAATATAAAAAATAATAATTAATATTACATTGAAAAATGAAATGTGTCTATTATTTTGAGACAATTTTTTTTTGCGCAAATAATTCAGTTATTTTGGGACGGAGGGACAAACCTAAAAATTTGTATTACTATAATTCAGTTATTTTGGGACGGAGGGACAAACCTAAAAATTTGTATTACTACGTTAGTAAGAAACACTGAAGTTGACTCATTGACGAAGAAAAACTCGCATACTAAAGGAAACTAATGCACAAAATCTAGAACACGTCAAGAGGCGACATGGGAGTGAGATAAATGCATGCATATCTAGACGTAAACAATGGGGAAAGACCTTTACACAAAAATATACGGGTCAATAGTCACTCATTTAGTTTCAAGTATATGAAGAAGAAGATGCTTCCTTCATTGGGGCCCTCACATAACGAATCATGTCTCCTTCAAAGACTTGTTGCTAAGAAGATCATGAAGTTGCATTCTTTAGGGATGTTGCTTTCAATTTTTCATATCCACACATACTATAGACTTATCTTATGCAGTGACATATATACGTAGAACAATACATTAATTAAAATATCAAAATTGGCGTGTGAGGATGAGATTGACCAACGAGCATATGCTAGTAGTCACACAAAATTATAAAGGTTTTTTTAGTTTAGTGGAGGTATATATGTCGCATTAGAGTTGACTAGTAACATTTTTTCTTTCAAAGTATAATAAATTATAAAGGGTAAACATGAATTTTAATTAAAATATTAAGGGTAAAAATGGGATAAAATATGAGAGACTATAAGCTATAAGCTCAAACGCTACATGAAATAGCTTCTGAAAAATAGCATATAAGCTCGTGAAATAAGCTATAAGCTCATGGTGAAAAAGTATTACCAAACAGAGCATTTTTTTATCAAACGAGCTTATAAGCTATAAGCTATAAGCTAATTGAGACGTGTTACCAAACAGTCTCTACAATAAATAATACTAACACAAGTGCAGAGCTAAATTTGAACGTAAATGGAGGGTAGATGCTAATTCCTACATCGGGGCCCTCACATAACCAATAATCATGTCTCATTCAAAGCTTGCAATCATTTTCTCTTGCAATCATTGACTGACGAGGTCACACAACATCATTATAAAGGTTTTTGATGGTCATTTTATTAGATCTCAAAACAAAACAAAAAAAGAACTTGACAAAATATTTAGTTTCGAATTTCTTTAGTTTAAAAATGTGGATGGTCTTTCTTCTTATTTGGTGTTTGATTGTGGGAACTCAATGTGCTGCCACTGTGACATCTCATCAATTTCAAATGGAAGAAAATGCTATATTGAATAGTGGATGGTGGAACATGTCTGATCCACTCTTCAATATATCTCATCGATGTAATTGGTATGAAATATCTTGCAACGATGCTGGAAGCATAAAAGCAATCAACATAGACACTTGGAGTTCTCAACTTGCAACACCCAACTTGTCTACTCTCAACTATTCTGCTTTTAACAATTTAGAAATCCTTGTTATAAGAGAAATTGGTCTACTAGGGAGTATCCCAAAAGAAATTGGTCATCTCTTTAAGCTCACTCATCTTGATTTGTCTGGCAATTATCTTGAAGGCCAGGTACCTCCTTCAATAGATAATCTTAGACAATTAAACCACCTAGACATTTCTTTAAACTTTATTCATGGTTCCATCCCTCCCGAATTGTGGTTGCTAAAAAATCTCACTTTCTTAGATCTATCTAACAATAGATTCAAAGGTGAGATACCTTCTTCCATAGGAAATCTCAAAAAGTTACAACAATTAAACATCTCTCACAACGACCTTACAGGTTCCATTCCTCCTGAGTCGGGGTTCCTGAAAAATATCACTGCATTAGAACTATCTCACAATAGACTCAATGAAAACCTGCCTATTTTTCTAACAAATCTGACACAATTAGAATACCTTGACATCTCATACAATTTTCTCACTGGTTTCCTTCCATATAACTTTGATCAATTAACTGAATTGCAAGTGTTGATGTTAAATAACAACTCCATCAGTGGGACCTTTCCAATCTCGTTAACAAATCTTTCTCAATTAGAAACCCTTGATATTTCCCACAATTTAATCCATGGTGTCCTTCCTTCCAAAATATTTCCATTTATTGATTACGTAACTTCCATTGACCTCAGTCACAACCTCATTGGTGGTGAAATCCCTTATGAGCTTGGATATTTTCAAAGTCTTATTTTAAACAATAATAATCTCACTGGAACAATTCCAAAATCTATTTGCAATGTTAATTTTATGAACATTTCCCACAACTATTTAAGTGGTCCCATTCCAAATTGTGTTGATCCTTATAGAGTAATAGGGAACAAGGATTTATGTATCAACATTCCATACAAGAAAATGCACTTCCAATTCCAAACTTGTGCATCTCTCAAGAAAAGTAATAAAGTAAAGCACCATGTTTTCATTGCTCTTCCTATCCTTATTATTCTAATCTTAGCCTTATCACTTATCATATGCTTCAAATTTCGTCATACTTCTGTTAAGAACAAGCATGCAAACACAACAACAACAAAGAATGGGGATTTGTTTTGTGTATGGAACTATTGTTATACCCTAATTTTGGACCTAAAAATACTAACTCAATTCTTCTTTTCTTGCATTTCAAGTCATTTGAACTGTCTCTGATCAATTACATCTTTCTCTGCGTTTTATTTCAATATTACTTGCAAAATTCACATAAAAGGGTATTTTAGTCATTTCCTATGTTAAAATTTCTTTCAGTCTTTTAAAGTTTGTTTGAGTCCTTTCAAATAGTTTGAATAAGTCTTTATTTCAACTCTATGTCAAAATCCATCTCAAAAATTGCATTTGAAGTCATTTTGAGTCAGTTTAGCCCCTAGGGGCATTTTAGTCTTTTCAAGTGTTAAAGCTCTGTCTAATCTCTTAAAAATGTCTCTGAGTCTTTTAATTTTGCTTGTATAAGTTCTTGCTTTAATTCCCTGTTAAAAATCCATTTTTGAAATTTGCATCTGAGTCATTTTTAGTCGTTTTAGCCCCAGGGGCATTTTGGTCATTTCACACGAAATTTTGGCAGAGAGAGGTTACTTTGAAGTACCTCATTTAAGTAGTTGGTTCATTTTAGTCCATTTTGTGTCTTTTATTGGTTTAACTTTACGTTTGTTCCAATTTACCAATTTTATTCCAATTTTATTATTATTTTCATTTTAGTCCCTAAACTGTTAGAAATTGCACTTTGGTCCTTTTATGTCATTTTTTAGGTTTTTTTTATTTTTAATTTTTAGTCCTTTAAGTCATTTTTTTGCTTTAAGTCCTTTTAAGTCAATTGCAGTCCAGTCCTTTAATTTCAATAAATTGCAGATTGGTCCTTAATATTTTTTTGCAGGAAAGTCCTTTAAGTACTGGAAATTGCAGAATGGTCCAAAAGTTAGTTACAGACTCATGATCACGTGGCAAGCCCTCATTGGCCTACAGATACACATGTCAGCCATATAAAAGGTCCCAATCATTGCCATTCCACAGGGAATTGAACAACTCAGCAAAACTCACCAATAACACGTTTCTAATTCTCTCTCTGATCAAAAAAGATCAAACACCAAAATTTCCAGAAAAACCTTCAAGAACATTCATAACAGAAACCCTAACCGTTTCCAGAACTTCAAAATTCATCAGATTCATATCAGTTTCATCAATACAAAGCTTAATTCAGCAATTATTGTGCAAAATCAATTCAAATTGATACGAATTCTCAGAGATTCATCAAGAATCTTCATCATTGAATTCGTACCTTCGCAATTCAAGCACAAAGTGCGATCACGAATGATTTCTTTGAGGTGAGAAGAAGAGAGACCGAAGCAATTTTGGATCAGTGAAGAAGAAGAAGATTACCGATTTATTTTCGGTTCCAGAACTTGCCAGAAGCTTCAACAAGGAACTTTTGTTCGAATCTCCAAGTAAAACCAGGTAATCCTCAAAAAACCCCTTCGTTTTCATCGCAAAAGCTCAACGAAGATCCACAAACAGAAATAAACGGTGAATTGAAGAAGAACTTCGAAAAAGATTCGAAGAACTTTGAAACGAAACCCTAAAGATGTGAATCTTCAAAGATTCACAGTTTATTTCTTGAAACGAGGCTTATAATCATCATAAGTGAGTAAAGTAGTTCGGTTTAGGGTTTCGTTTCAATATATTCCAAAAAACTTTCAAAAACTTCGAAACCAAACCCTAAAATTTAGATCTGCAAAAATTCACCGTTCATTTTACAAAATCGAGTTCAAATTCATCATCAGCAGAGAAAATAACATAGATTAAAGCCTCGTTTCAATAGAGTTCGAAGAGATTTGAAAGATCCAAAACCGAAAGGTTTAAACTCCGATCTGCATAGATCCAAGCTTCGTTTGCAATTTCTAGTGTTTGTTTCATGTTTAGATCGAAAAATGAACGGTGAAAAGTCTTGATCATGAAGATTTGGTGAGTTTAGGGCTTCATCGTCACCGGCGGTGGTTGTTTCCGCCGGGGAAGACGGTGGAAGAGTTAGAGAGAGACGAGAGAATCTGAGAGTTAGAGAGAGAAAGGAGTGGAACGAATGAGGCTTAGACCGGCCTCTTAGGTTATATAGAGGGAGTGAACCAGACCGATTCACCTGAACCAGTCTGGTTCGCCCTTGAACCAGGTGTCTGACCGTTCGATCTTGGGTTACACCGTTTGGATCAATCCAACGGTTGTGCGTGCTCCCTGTGATCCAAGTCTGTTAGGGTTTGGGCCTGGGTCTCTTGTTATTGGACTTCGTTTGTTCCTTCATTTTTTTTGCTGTTTGCACCATATTACATGCTTTTCACGCCCTTTTTCACTCAAATTTTTCTCTTAAAAATTCCCATAGGTTTTTGATCATTTTCTTGATATTTTTATGATGTTATTGTGTGTTGAATCTTGATTAAAAATATGTGTAGCTTTTTTTAGTTTGTTTACTATTCTTGTTAAAATTTGTGATGTTCTTGTGTATCTTTAAGTCCAAAATTATTTCAAGAGGTTCTAAAAAATTTTCATGTAGGCTTCTTATTAGTTTTGTGATATTTTGTGATGATATTTGCACTAAAAAATTGGTAAAAGAGTAGTGTGTTGACTTTCTTGTTGTTTTGTGATGTTTTGTGCTAAAAAGTTGGTAAAAATTGCTTGATTCTAGTCCCATTGTCTTGATGAATATTTGTGACCTACACCACTTGATTTTGTGAGGTTTTAGCTACTATTTGTGTTTGTTTTCTTGCTGCATGTGAGTATGTGTAGTTGGTTACTTGTTTTGCAAGGCATAATAATGATTGTTTGTGAAAATAAAATGTTAAATGCATCTAGGAATGAGTCATGATCTTGTAATTTGAGCATGAACTTCTAATTCTCACATTTGGCTGCATTGAAACCCACTTTAAAATTGTAGTAGTGTGAAAATTATGAGCCATGTGCATCTTGAAGTATTGTGATTAGTTTCTAGTGTATCTTAACACCTTATATTGGTTTTTCTCCACATTTGTTTAATACTCTCTTGCCTTATTGTTTTCCTCATTATATTTGGTGCTACTAACCCCTTTCGTCTCATGTTTCATTCATTCATAAGCATTCCATACCTCATCTCCTCCTCCATCTTACTTCTTGCACTTTAAGTTTCACCAAAAAATTAGAATGTAATACTTAGGATTTTTTTTTGTACTTTACTTTATGCCTTTAAATTTCTTGCAAGACCATAAAATGTATCTAGGCCAATGATGTAATAAGGACAATGGACTCTAATGATGTACACCGACACAAGCACCGACACATGCACACACATCACTTTAGATGTATGCTTAGAATATGCATGTTTAGATGTATGTTTAGGATTGTATGTTTAGATGAATGCTTAGGATTTACACTTAGAAAAATCAATTTCCCAAAAAATATGAACAAAATCACTCAAATCATTTTCTAAATAAACCTTGGGATCAAAATCCCATTGATTTTCTCTTTTATTTTCTTAATCAAAATTTCAATGAATTTTAATCATACTTAGACCCTTTTGCAAAATAACTAATCTCACCTCACATTTTTCCAATCTTATGCCCTTGAGGCCTCTCAATCTCTCATTCTTCAAATTCCAATTTTCAAACTTAAAATCAACCAACAAAAACAAAAACATTTTTGGAAGAGAACTACGGTGGATTTGATCCCTTAAACGGGTACGTAGGCAAGGAATCAAAATTCCTTCAATTCAAATAAAAATAAAAATTCAAACACATTCTTCTCCCTCCAATTCTTCACTTAGTAAATTCTTAGATTTAAATAAACACTTTCAAATAGCATTTAAAAATAAAGCGCGCGCGTAGAAATTAAAGACGGTTCCTATAGGTTACTATAGTCGTTATGGGTGCCTAACACCTTCCCGTAGCGAAAACAACTCCCGGACCTCGATTCTCAAGGGTTTTTCTTATTTTTCCCTTCCCAAGAAAAAATGAGATATCACCGGTTAAAAAGGTTCAAACGTAATCAATGTTTGACACCCGAAAACCAAGATAAAACAACTATGACGGAAAAATAGCATTTGATGACATTATTAAAGCAACAGAGGACTTTGACATGAGATATTGCATTGGAACAGGAGCATATGGAAGTGTTTACAAGGCACAATTACCAAGTGGCAAGGTTGTTGCCTTAAAGAAACTTCATGGTTATGAAGCCGAGGTTCAATCTTTTGATGAGAGTTTTCGAAATGAAGTGAAAATATTATCAGAAATAAAGCACCGACATATTGTGAAGCTTTATGGATACTGCTTGCACAAGAGAATCATGTTTTTGATCTATCAATACATGGAGAGAGGAAGCTTATTCTCTGTCTTGTATGATGATGTAGAAGCCGTAGAATTCAAGTGGAGAAAAAGGGTTAATACTGTTAAAGGAGTTGCATTTGCACTTTCATATCTTCATCATGATTGCACTGCTCCAATAGTGCATAGAGATGTATCTACTAGCAATATCTTGCTAAACTCTGAGTGGCAGGCCAGTGTTTGTGACTTTGGCACAGCTCGACTCCTTCAATATGATTCATCCAATCGAACTATAGTCGCTGGAACTATTGGATATATTGCTCCTGGTAAATTGATCAGTGATTTTTTTTTTCTTTTCATGTTCTGTTGTTTTCTTCATTTTTGTATGATGCACATCATGCATATTCATAATCCATATAAATAACATACATGTTCATTAGTTTTTCATGCTAAGTAGTAATTTTCAATTATTTTCATTGGATTCTTTTGAATACTCATACTAATTTGATCAATGCAGAACTTGCATATACTATGGCTGTGAATGAAAAGTGTGATGTATACAGTTTTGGTGTAGTGGCACTTGAAACTTTAATTGGAAGGCACCCTGGGGATATATTGTCATCATTTCAATCAACATCGACACAAAGTATCAAATTATGTCAAGTATTAGATCAACGTCTTCCACTTCCAAATAATGAAATAGTTATACGTGACATAATTCATGTTGCCATGGTAGCATTTGCATGCTTAAATCTCAATCCTCGTTCTCGACCAACAATGAAATGTGTGTCACAAAGTTTTGCCACGGAGCTTACACCATTAAGCATTCCTTTGAGTGAAATTTCAGTGCAGCAACTAATGAGTGAAGAACTCAAAGCATTATTTTATATTGGGAACCCTTGAAAGAAAAACTTGAGTGTGTTATTATTCAATAATAAAGACATTGTCTTTTTTTTTTCTTTCCCAAAAGTTGTTGAAAAATGCTGTAAAATTTTGTTGTTCTGATATATCAAACATATGTATATATGTATTCACATTTCTGTTTTTGAATAAAATTGAACTACTTTTGTTTCAATTATTATGTAAATTGAATTAAAAGATATAGGTATTGCATTTACTTAAATAACTGAATGAATATTTTATTTTTTATAATCCATTTATCAATGTATGTCCTATGATATTATTATTTTTCTCTTCAGAAAAGACACCCTTGATATTTGAGTAAACCAAACAACTATTCTCGTCCCTGACTTTGAATTATGCACTGAAGCATAACATAGTAAACTTATCATAAGCATTGCCTTACTAGTTATATAGGTAATTGGCTTGTGAGAAAAATAAGCAACTCACTTTGAGATGAGTTGAGAAACCACTTTAAAGTGTTCACACAATGTCACAACACAATTTCACATTGCTATTCATGACCAATTCTTATCTACATATTTTTCCTTTCACATGTATGAGTGTGTCTCCTTCATTTTGTTCAATTCGGATGTGAGTGAATATAATTTATTTTTTTTAATAATAAAAAACCTAATGTTTGAAGCAACCATCTCTATCTCATAAAGTGGTTACCAACTTACCATCCTTGTAATGTAGGAAGAAAAAATGGTTCGAATCCTGAATTTTGGCACATTACCTTGCCAGAAAAATTTCAAGTGGAATGGAGTTGATGTGCAGTTTCAAGTGCAGGTGGATGAATCATGTTATTCACACTTGAGTGCAATGAGAACCAAAACTGTAGCTGAGCGGAAATGTTGTTTGTCCTGTTCTTTTAGCCACTATGGCTGCTGATGGTGCCAATATTCCGGTGATTATGATAGATTCATCTACTTTATTGAGATTCATCTACTTTATTCCGGTAAGTAGCCATATTTGACTCGGTTATTGTGTGAATCAAACAAGGTTCAAGAGTTACGTGCACAGATATTCATCTTTCATTTGTTACGAACATTTTTCAAACTGGTTTTAATCAATTTTTATATGTTTCTACATTCCATGAGATTCTAAATTTTTAATCCTACGTTCTGTTTCATTGATATGAAAAGGTAATGCTGATAATGTTGGGGAGATCAAGTTGAACTATATGTGGTCTTCTGTAGATCATCATAAAGATAATGATAAATCCTTCATTGACATGATTGAAAATGTTGAAGCATTGTTGTCGCAAGTTGAGAATTTGAAAACTCGGATTGATACCGTGAAATATGAAAATCCTGGAAAGTTCTGTTCTGCAACTCAATCAAACATAGTTGGGCCATGTATTGGATTTAATCGTTCTGTTCATAATTCTGCTTCTTTTGCCGGTAAAGAAATTCTGGTTCAATAAAGAATGGGGATTTATTTTGTACATTATTATTCTAATCTTAGGCTTATCATTTCTCTTATGCTTATTACTTCTCATATGCTTCAAACTTCATCAAAGTTCTGTTAAAAACAAAGAATGGGGATTTATTTTGTGTATGGAATTATAACGGAAAAATAACATTTGATGACATTATTAAATCTGAATGAAAGGGAGTATTTTGATAATAATTCAGAGTTTGGTGTTATTAATTTAGATTGGTTTAATTAATTAGTTAAGTGCTTGTTAGCTGATCCAATTGTGGTTATGGATAGTGCTTCATTAGTTGATAACTAACCTATTAGTTAGTTAGTTAGTTATAAGATAACTTGCGTTACAAGTTATCTTACTAATCATCTTTATTTCACTCATCTCATTCTCTTTCTTTGAATTTTGGTCATTGGTGTGAACCATCTTTATTTCAGAAAAGCCGCGACAAAGATGGGTTGCGAAGAGACTAATCCACAAAATGCAAATTTCCGTCTATCACAAATTTGATGTTATAGACTCAATTTTCAAAGTGAACATCTGATTATTAGAAATTGGATAAGAGAAATAATAAATAGTAAGAAAGAGAGCAATATAAAAGTGATACAATGTCGGAGTGACTTTCCTACTTTCCTATTTAAAACAACGAAAAATAAATATATAGTTTGTATTAAACTGACATCAATTAAATCACGTACTTAATCGTAAAAAATATTGATCCATACTGAACCAATAATGTCTAATGACTCCCTTTACTTGGTTAGTTTCCTGTTTTTTGGAACAAAAAGCACATTAAAGTTGACTTATTGACTAAGAAACTAATATACAAAACTTTATAATTGACCAAGTCAAATAGGCGACATGGGAAACACATGCATGTTATATAGACGTAACGCGTGGGGAATTAGAAACCTATACATAGAAATAACGGGTCCCTCTCAAAAAAGAAAAGTAATATGTGGGTCAACATTTAAGAGATAGTTACATAAAAATAGATACTACCTCCGTCCCGGTATAATTGACCTACTTTGGTTTTTCACACAGATTAAGAAAAGTGTATAAATAAAGGGGAAAGTGGAATATATTGTATTGGGAATGATAAAAGTAGTATTATTTAGTGTTATATTGTATTGGGAATGATGAAAGTTGTATTGAAAATTGAAATGGGTCAGTTATTTTGGGACACTTTTTTTTAGAAAATAGGTCAGTTATTCCGGAACGGAGGGAGTAATAAAGTTTACTATACATTTTTTTAACATTAATTCTATTTGTCGGTGAAACTCATAATTCTCATCATTTATGTGTAATATTTTTAAAATTTGGGAAACAAACTAGTTTTACTAAATAAAAAAATAAAATTAAAACGAGTATTTAAAAGAGAGTGTACATTACACTTATACAAAAATAAATATGAATGATTATGACAATGAAATTGTATATGTAAAATGCATTGAACTCAAAAATTAAAATAAATTTCAGGTAAGGTTGAAACTTCATATTAGTCCACAATCCTTTTCAGCGATGAACAAAGTTAACTATGAGAATTTTCATACTCATAATAAAATGAAATTTTTGGCAAATTTTGTTTTACTAAAATGAATTTTGATCGTAGGGTTAGAAATAGGAAGTCCTTGCAACAACGTCATATCCTAGGTTGCTTGGCTAAGTGGAGAGAAATTGATGGTTTTGTTGAGTTGGTTGACGGTGTGTTGAGCGAGCCAGGACAAGTTGGTAGAGGTAATGGAGGAGAGGATCTTGAGGAAAAAGACAAAAAGAGGGTCCTAACATCTATAATTATTGTACATATTCTTTTGATATGGCTTCTTTTAAATTTTGAACTGAATTAATTATTTTTCACAAAAACATCTATAATTATTGTACATATTCTTCCCTCAAAAAAAAAAAATTATTGTACATATTCTTTTGTACTCTTTTTGTCTCTGAATATATCTAACAAATGGAGTACTATAACTAACTATAAATACTTTGAGATAAATCAATTCATCCTCCTAATTGATAAATTTATACAATATACAAATTGTTAACAAATTCAATAATATAATTATTATTTTTATTTTTCGGGATTTAGATAAAGAGATTTTATATTTAGGATCGAAAATGATACTTGGGAAGAATTATTGCAGAGGTTAATTTGACATAAAGTTGTTGAACGTAAATGGAGGGGTAGATGCTTCCTTTATTTGGGCCCTCAAATATAACCAATAATTATATGTTCACACTTACTAGACTTATCTTATAAATGAATCAAATTAGTGTGTGACAATGAGAATGACCGACGAGGTCACACAACATCATAAAGGTTTTTTATGGTCATTCATTAGATCTCAAAAACAAAAACAAAAAAATAGTTTCAGTTTCTTTGGTCCAAAAATGTGGATTGCCTTTCTTCTTATTTGCAGTTTGATTGTAGGAACTCAATCTGCTGCCACTGTGACATCTCAACAACTTCAAATGGAAGCAAATGCTATATTGAATAGTGGATGGTGGAACACATCTGATCCACTCTTCAATATCTCTAGTCGTTGTAATTGGCCGTATGATATTATATCTTGCAACGATGCTGGAAGCATAAAAGCAATCATGTACTTGCAGAAAAGTACGGTAAGGATTCTAGGGCTAAGAATCGTGTATTAGGGTTTTAGACTGATGATTAGATGCCTTGAGACTGCTCTCAAGAGTGTTATTTATAGCCTGTTTATGGGTTTGGGCTTTGGTTGCTTGGTTTCCAAGCAACAGGGGTATTGGCGTACTTTTGATGATTTTGGAGGGTTCTAGAGACTGAGTGAGGCGGCATCCTTATGGAAGACGCGCCTGGGCCTGTGGCCCTTCTGGGGGGGCGCCCAGACCCTTACGGAGGGCGCCCAGGTCTTTATGAAGGGATCTTTAGCCTTTAGGAATATTATGACGGTCCACAGCCCCCCGAGCACGAGTCTTGGAACAAGGCGAAGTGATGATGTCATGGGACTGGACTTTCCTGAGGTTCAGCAAGTCTCCCAAGAAAGTTACGACGGTCCACAGCCCCCCAAGCACGAGTCTTGGAACAAGGCGAAGTGATGAGGACGTCTGATATTAGCTTTGGGCGGCCGCCCGTTGTGGGCGCTCGCAGATTTACGCGTAGGGGCTTGCTTGGAGTTTCGGCGAGGCTCTTTCGCGTGGCGATCTTGACATCAATAGCTCGCCTTCTGAACGTTTCGTATTCTCTTCGTCCCCGATGATCGCCACGTGTCGAGATCAAATGACGTTGCCCCACTCAATCGTTTCGGACACGCTTCCCGAGGCGACCTTTCCTTTTTAAAGGACGTGTTTGGCCTTTGCATTCATTTTTATTTCTCCGCTTCCGTCGTTGCTGTATTCAAGCTCCTTCCCTTCCGGCTTAAGCGGCTTCAGCAGATCTTTCTATTTTTCCTTCGCAGGTATTTCTCAACTCCTTAACCTCTCTCACATTTTTCTTTACTGTTATGCTTCGTGAGAGTTTGAAATAGAAATTAGGTATGGTGTTGATTAGGGAGTGCGATGAGAAAGGGAGATTGGTTCAACCCATTGATCCAGTTGAGAAAAATCGTTTGAGGAAGGAATGCTTGAAACATGCCACCGGTCCTGATGGGATGATAAATTGGGACACTTATTATGACGGTTTATTTGGAGAGGAGTTGTTTAGTGATTTGTCTAGCGAATCTAGCGCTAATTCGGGTAGTGATAGTGACTGTGTGTTCTTGTCTGCCACTTCAGGGACGAATCACAAGGAGGACGAGTGCCAGGAGATTCGTCCGTTTCAGGC
This sequence comes from Medicago sativa, assembly GCF_051527215.1. Lineage (NCBI taxonomy): Eukaryota > Viridiplantae > Streptophyta > Magnoliopsida > Fabales > Fabaceae > Medicago > Medicago sativa. The sequence goes on along the minus strand of NC_140755.1, from coordinate 6,929,194 downwards.
TCCCTTAGGGTTGGTTGGAGACGAAAACGCTTCTAGGTCCGCAGAAATGGCCCTATTCGCCGAGGAAGTGCGGCTGGAAGAATCATTGTACGTCGATGTTTCTGCTCTTGACTACTTTAGGAGCAAGTTTGATATCTCTGCAACTGGGCGAGAGGAGGACGTAGTTTTATTGTCCTGTGACCCTGATGAGCGTGCCTGTGACCAAGAGATGATGGGCGAGGGCGACGAATCCTACTTCGTCTATACTGCGGTTTTGGAGGAGTTTGGCGTGAAAATCCCTTTCACGCCCTTCGAGATGGATGTCTTGAGGCTCCTCAATATGGCGCCTACTCAAATACGCCCTAACAGTTGGGCGTTTATTCGCGCCTTCGAGGTTCTGTGCAAAGCCCTGGGTCTCGAGCCCTCGGTTGGGGTGTTCTTCCACTTCTATGGGACCAAAGATGTTAACAAGGGCACGTGGATCTCTATTTCGGCCCATTCTGGAAAAAGGCTGTTTCCTACTTATGCCTGCAATTTTAAGAAAGAATGGCGAGACACATTTGTTAGGGTACAGGGTGCACCGGAATGTTCTACATCTTCCGTGCTGGTGAATGGAGTACCCAAGTTTCCTCTTAGGTGGACTAGTGCTCCTTTGGCTGTGAAAGGTTATGCTCGTGACGCCATGTCGCCCTATGAGCGTGCACTTGTGGATTTCTTGGAGGAAGCCCCTTTAACCAATATTCACGAGCTGCTAAATAGGGAGGGCGACTTGGTTCGTCTGAATGCTTATTTACGTGAGTGTTTTCTTGATTACTTATGTTGGGTTTCGCTTGTGGGTTATCATATGTGTCTTACTGACTGGATGAATTTGGTTTTATTTTCAGAGGAGATGTTGCCCCTGACTGGAGCGGAGATGAAGAAGTACCTCGCCGAGCTTAAGAGGAACAAGAATCCTGATGGTTATGTGTCCAGTGGCTCAGCTGGCGTCTCTTTGCGGAAGCTGAAACGTAAAGAGCCTTCTGGAAAGGGCGAAGCTGGGGTTATAGAGGTGGATGATTCGGAGGGTGCTGGTGGGGCGCACAACCCTGTTGCCATTGAATCTCCCTTGTCAAAAAAGTCCAGGACCACGCGAGGCGCTAAGGGTGCTGGAGGTCGCCCTCCGTCTGGGAAAGAGGTCGGTGGGACGTCGCTGAATGATGAGGTCATGGAGTCCTTCTGGCACTCGGAATTTGACATTCGCCGGTAAGCCTTTTTGGCTGCTTTCTAGTTGATTGTTTTTATTTGTTTCAAACGAGAGGTGACTTATGATGACATTGTGACGCGGCGTCTTGCAGGTACATGAAAGAACAAGTACCTTTTGCGAAGGTCGATGTCGAGGCCGGGGTGAAAGCTAAGTGCAGTTACCTGGTGGCTGATATTGGTACTGCTGCTTTGAGGACTCTGTTGCTGACCCATTGTCTGGAGGTTAAGCAGGATCTGGTGGAGAAGAAATATAAAGATGCTGCCGAGGACGTCGAGAAGTGGAAACATAAATCTAGCGGGCTAGATGGCCGCCTGAAGGAGGCGCTGAAGGACAAGAAGGCTGCTGAGGATGCTCTGGAAGAGATGAAGATGGCCAAAGAGGCTGCAGAGGCGGCGAGGGATGAGGCCAAGTCCGCCTTGGAGAAGTCGGAAGCGGCGGTGGACGAAGGTAGGCGAGCTTTGGCGATCTACTTTGAAGACGGCTTCAGGCGTGCTAAGGAGCAAGCGCACTTTTTCAACCCTGACGCCAAATTGGAAGATCTTGATCCATTTAAGGTGATTGTCGACGGCGAGCTCGTCGACGATGAATGATTTTATGTCGAATCTTATGGTTTTGTAACTTAAGTCATGGTGACGTACTACATTGATCATATGGTTTTGTAACATAAGTCATGGTGACGTACTACATTTAACGCTTGTTTTTTGGATTCCGTATGGGAACTTCGTAGTTTTTAAATTTTGATGCATTTTGATCATATTATCGCACTTGTATGAGCCTGCCGTTTGTTTTTATTTTATCGTCTTTATGTTGCGTGAATTTCCTCTGGATGACGATGCGCTTTAGCTTTTTCGAGGCTTTGTGATTGTCAAATTTAATTAGGGCCTTTCTAAGGTTCACGTTACATTGATCAAAATTATGCGAGCCTTTATTTTGGGGCGACCATCAGAGCCCTTACAGGTTTGAAGTCAATTATCTACGTCAGAGCCCTTCCAGGGTTGACGGAACTTTCAGTCGAACCCCGCCAGAGCCCTTACAGGGTTGGCGTTTTGGGCGAGCATCAGAGCCCTTACAGGGTTGAAGTTAATCATCTACGTCAGAGCCCTTCCAGGGTTGACGGAACTTTCAGTCGAACCCCGCCAGAGCCCTTACAGGGTTGGCGTTTTGGGCGAGCATCAGAGCCCTTACAGGTTTGAAGTCAATTATCTACGTCAGAGCCCTTCCAGGGTTGACGGAACTTTCAGTCGAACCCCACCAGAGCCCTTACAGGGTTGGCGTTTTGGGCGAGCATCAGAGCCCTTACAGGGTTGAAGTTAATCATCTTCGTCAAAGCCCTTCCAGGGTTGACGGAACTTTCAGTCGAACCCCGCCAGAGCCCTTACAGGGTTGGCGTTTTGGGCGAGCATCAGAGCCCTTACAGGGTTGAAGTTAATCATCTTCGTCAGAGCCCTTCCAGGGTTGACGGAACTTTCAGTCGAACCCCGCCAGAGCCCTTACAGGGTTGGCGTTTTGGGCGAGCATCAGAGCCCTTACAGGGTTGAAGTTAATCATCTACGTCAGAGCCCTTCCAGGGTTGACGCAACTTTCAGTCGAACCCCGCCAGAGCCCTTACAGGGTTGGCGTTTTGGGCGAGCATCAGAGCCCTTACAGGGTTGAAGTTAATCATCTATGTCAGAGCCCTTCCAGGGTTGACGGAACTTTCAGTCGAACCCCGCCAGAGCCCTTACAGGGTTGGCGTTTTGGGCGAGCATCAGAGCCCTTACAGGGTTGAAGTTAATCATCTACGTCAGAGCCCTTCCAGGGTTGACGGAACTTTCAGTCGAACCCCGCCAGAGCCCTTACAGGGTTGGCGTTTTGGGCGAGCATCAGAGCCCTTACAGGGTTGAAGTTAATCATCTTCGTCAGAGCCCTTCCAGGGTTGACGGTACTGGCGATCCTGCGTATAAAATTTTTGACAATAATATTTCATGCAATAGTAGGAGCTAGTAACTTTGAAAAAAGGAGAGGGCGCCTCGTTAAAAACCCCTGCCCTTGCAGGGGAAAAGAGTGCTACCCTAACCGTCTGTTTATTCAATTTATTCAAAGGAATCATAAGTCATAATGGTGGTCTTTAAGCCAGCCTTATTCAAAGATGACAAACTACGAAAAAAGAAAGGAAAAGCGAAAAATCAACTGTAATAGTGGCGCAGATTAGCTATATTCCAAGTACGGGGGATAGCTTCTCCGCTCAGTTCTTCCAACTTGTAAGCTCCATGGGAACATTTTTCTCGAACTCGATACGGGCCTTCCCAATTGGGGAACAATTTTCCTATTCTTGTAGGGGCGACCACTTGCTTTAGCACGAGATCGCCTTCTTTCATTTCTCTGTGCGCCACCTTTGAGTTGTAGCGGCGGGCTGCTCTCTGTTTTGCGGCGAATTCTCTTATGTGAGCTTGCTCTCTCACCTCGTCGATCACGTCCATGCTAACAGCGAGACCTGTCTCATTAGCTTTTCAAAGAAATAACTCATGAATTCATACGGTGGAGTTGTAAGAGGTGAAACTGTAAAAAGGAAATCTGTCTGCCTGCGAAACAACAAGTTAGATGCATAAATATAAGACTTGATACCTTCTTTAGAAAAGGTATCTCTCCGCCAAGTGGGGGTATCAATTTCTACTGGGAGCATGGCGTCTGTGCCGTAAACCATCGTAAATGGCGTCTCCATTGTCGAAGAGTGTGGTGTAGTGTGGTAAGACCATAGTACCTGTGCTTATTTTGACCAAGGCGACGTTCATACGTGTGACACATTGTATTGGAAATGTGGAGAAATTGAATTGAGAATAGAAATTAAATTGACCATGTCCTTACCTCGTGGAGTTGTTCTGCCCAGAGACTCTTGGCGGCCTCCAGCTTCTTCTTGATGCCGTTGAGGATGACCTTGTTGGCTGACTCGGCCTGCCCATTAGCTTGCGGGTGTATTACTGAGACGAACTTTGTCTGTATTCCCAGGTGTTTGCAGAATTCTACCACGGATGAGCTTGCGAATTGGGTCCCATTATCAGACACTATGAATTTGGGTAGACCGAAACGGCAGATGATTTTCTTCCAGTAAATTTTTTTGACTCTCTCAGCTGTTATTTTGGCGACGGCTTCTGCTTCAATCCACTTAGTAAAGTAATCGACTCCTACTATGAGGAACTTCAGTTGTCCTGGGGCGAGAGGAAAAGGTCCTACGATGTCAACCGCCCATTTATGGAAAGGCCAAGGGGAGTATACTGAAGTAAGTTCTACTGCTGGGGCGTGCTTTTTATCAGAGAATCTTTGGCATTTGTCACACTTTCGGACGAAGTTTGAGCTGTCTTGGAGCATAGTGGGCCAGTAATATCCTGCGCGGAGGAGCTTTGCAGCTAGAGCTCGCCCTCCTATGTGGCTGCCGCACACGCCTTCATGAACTTCAAGAAGCACTAGGTGGGTCTCGCTCTCCGCTAGACAACGCAGCAGGGGGCTCGTTCGACCACACTTGTAGAGTTTGCCTGAGATGATAGTGAACTTTGAAGCCCTTTTTCTGACTATCTGCTCTTCGTCTTTGTTCTTGGGTGTAAAAGAGCCGGTTAGATACCTGAGTAGCGGCTCCATCCAGCCTACACCTTCTTCAGCGATGTGGAGAACCGTTTCAACGCTGGTATTGGGCGCTGAGATTACTTCTTGAATGACGGTTCTGTTGTTGCCCGGACGTTTGGTGCTGGCGAGCTTTGCTAGTATATCCGCTCTGGAGTTCTGTTCTCGGGGCACGTAGATAGCTTCAAAGAAAACGAATCTTTTGGCTAGGGCTCGTACCTTTCCCAGATATTTGGTGAGTTGAGGGTCCTTCGTCTGGTACTCGCCCGTAATTTGGCTTGTTATGAGCTGAGAGTCACTTTTTGCTCGTAAATTTTCAGCCCCCATTTCCTGCGCCAAAGTCATGCCGGCGATTAGAGCTTCGTATTCTGCCTGATTGTTGCTTGCTTTGAATTCAAACCGGGGGGATTGTTCTATGACAATATCGTCGGGACCTTCCAGGATAACGCCCGCGCCACTTCCTTTCAAGTTGGAGGAGCCGTCAACAGATAAAAGCCATACAAATGGGACCTCCTCTGGGGACGGGGAGGTGAGTTCTACCACGAAATCTGCCAGGACTTGGGACTTTATGCTTCCTCTTGGTACGAACTGGATGTCATACTCTGATAGTTCTACGGACCAGGCGACCATCCTTCCTGCAAGGTCCGGTTTCCCAAGCACTTGTCTGATGGGATAGTCTGTTTATACGACTATTCTGTGGCTTTGGAAATACGGACGCAGTTTCCTTGCTGTAACGACTATGGCCAGAGCCAGACGCTCTAACTTCTGGTAGCGCAGCTCGGCGCCTTTGAACACTCTGCTGACGAAGTAGATCGGCCTTTCTCCTTCTTCTGAATCTTCGACCAACACCTTACTCATAGCATTTGCGGAGATCGCCAAGTATAGAAAGAGGATGGAGTTTGGGTTTGGTCTCTGAAGGATTGGCGGGCTAGATAAAAACTTTTTTACTTGTTGAAAGGCATCCTCGCACTCTGGTGTCCATTCAAATTTTTCCTTCCTTCTAATTGAAGCGAAGAAGGAGAAAGCTTTGTCGCCGGCGCAGGATAAGAAGCGGGACAGGGCAGCCAGCCTTCCTGTCAACTGTTGGACTTCCTTTATGTTGGACGGGCTTCTCATGTTGATGATCGCCTGACACTTATCTGGATTTGCTTCGATACCTCGCCTAGTTAAGAGAAAACCTAGGAATTTCCCAGCCTGCACTCCGAAAGAACACTTTGATGGGTTTAATCGTATCCGATACTTCCTTACTTGCCCTAAGATTTCTTCCAAATCTTCTGTGTGGCTCCCTCCTTCTTTTGTTTTTGCTACCAGATCGTCGATGTATACTTCCAGGTTACGTCCAATCTGGTGTGTGAAAGCGGTGTCCATAGACCTTTGGAAAGTGGCTCCAGCGTTTTTTAGGCCGAAAGACATGACTTCATAATGGTAGTTCTTGGTGTTAGTCATGAAGGCCGTTTTGGGGGAGTCTAAAGGGTCCATTCGTATCTGGTTGTAACCAGAGTAGGCGTCCATGAAGCTCAAGGTGTTGTAGTCGGAGGCACTGTCAATCAGATGGTCAATGTTTGGGAGCGGGTAAGGATCTTTTGGGCATGCTGAGTTCAGATCCGTATAATCCACGCACATCCTCCACTTCTCGTTCGCCTTCTTTACCAGGACGGTATTGGCCAGCCATGTTGGGTACTTTATTTCGCTGATGAAGCGGGCTTCTACTAATTTCCGCACTTCGTCGTCCACGGCTTTCCTTCTTTCCTCGCCCATCTTCCTTTTCCGTTGCACTACCGGTTTCACTCCAGGCTTGACTGACAGATGGTGACAGGCGATGTCGGGGTCCATTCCTGGCATTTCAGATGGGTGCCAGGCAAAGAGATCCAGGTTTCTCCGTAGTAAATCGACGAGGGCGATCTCTTCCTTCTGGTTCAGAGACGTGCCGATCTTAGTTGTCTGATGTGCTTCTGGACCAATGGATACTTCCTTCAAGTCTTCGATGGGCTCGAGGCGCTCTTGCTGGAAGTCCTCTCTAGGATCGAGGTCTATCATGTTGACCTCGTGAGTTTCTTCATTACTAGACTTCTTCCTTGCCTTTTGTAATCTCAGGCTATTGTGGTAGCATTCTCTGGCGGTTTTCTGGTCGCCTCGAATGGTCCCGATCTTTCCGTTATCCAGGGGATACTTCATGACCAAGAACTTTGTAGATAGGAAACCTCCCAAAAGGTTGAAGGCTGGGCGACCAATGATAATGTTGTAAGAGCTTGGCGAGTTCACGACGAGGTACCTTACTCGGATGGTTTCTGAATGAGAGCCGCTCCCGAACGTTGTTTTGAGTGTGATGTAACCTCTTACGTGTACCTGTTCGCCTGTAAAACCTGCCAGGGTTCCCTTGAAAGGTTGTAGCAGTTCCGGGTCCAAACCCATTCGATCGAATGTATCGTAGTATAGGATGTCTGCCGAACTTCCTGGGTCAATCAATACTCTCTTCACATCCCACTTGAATATTTGTAAAGTAACGACCATGGGGTCGTCGTCGTGCGGTATGACGTCTTGGAAATCTCTGGCAGTGAAAGAGATGTCAGGTTCACGCCCAGAGTTTGGGGTTTCGTATTCTTGACACAACATCACCTGCCTGACGTATTTCTTTCGTGATGAATTGGACTCTCCGCCACCGGAGAAACCGCCCGAAATGGTGTTGAGCGTGTGTCTCTTCCCTTCGCTCCCTTCATCTTTTTTCTTTTCCATCTTGTGTTCGCTCTCGCCCTTCCTGTCCTGAGCGTATCCTCTTAATTTTCCATTCTGTATCAGCTTCTCTATTTCTTGTCGTAGGTGTATGCATGAGTCAGTGTCATGTCCCCGTATTCGGTGGTACTTGCACCATTTGTTTTTGTCCTTTCCCATGACCTCGTATCGTGGCGGAGGCGGGTCTGGGATCAATTTGGCTTCATAGACTTCCTTCAAAATGCGCTCCGGTTTCGTGTTGAGAGGGGTGAATTCCTCCGGACGCGGGTAGGGCCTGTAATTTGGTCTTCGGTAAGGAATGCGATCCCTACTAGATGATGGTTGATAAGGTCGCCGTTCTGAATTGGACGTTCGTTCCTTGGCGTCTCTCGCCCTCTTCTCAGCGTTGCTCTCCTCGCCCTTTATGTAACAATCTGCCCTTGCGATTATTTCCTCCATGGAATCAGCGGGCTTTTGAGCGAGTGATTCATTGAACTGTCCTGCCTTCAAACCGTTCTGGAAGGCGCCTACAAATACTTCTTGGTTGGGATTGATGACTTTTATGGTCGTATCGTTGAATCTCGCTAGATAGTCTCGCAGGGACTCATTGGGTCTGGACCGTCATAATATTCCTAAAGGCTAAAGATCCCTTCATAAAGACCTGGGCGCCCTCCGTAAGGGTCTGGGCGCCCCCCAGAAGGGCCACAGGCCCAGGCGCGTCTTCCATAAGGACGCCGCCTCACTCAGTCTCTAGAACCCTCCAAAATCATCAAAAGTACGCCAATACCCCTGTTGCTTGGAAACCAAGCAACCAAAGCCCAAACCCATAAACAGGCTATAAATAACACTCTTGAGAGCAGTCTCAAGGCATCTAATCATCAGTCTAAAACCCTAATACACGATTCTTAGCCCTAGAATCCTTACCGTACTTTTCTGCAAGTACAGTTGGCGCCGTCTGTGGGAAACGGTAAAACTAGCCTCGACCACGTTTCTAAATCGCGAATCGTGATTTGGAAAACCTGAAACCAGACCTCCGAATCGTAAGACCACCTTACGACTTCGAAACCCCTTTTCCTTTACAAACCTAAATCGCACCTCACGTACGATTTAGAGAAAAGCCTTTCATCATGGCGACAGCCGAAGAGTTAGAATCCATGCGAACTCAACTCGCACAATTGCAAGATCGCAACGACGCCTTACAGGCTTCGATGGAGAACATACAACAGAAACAACTGGAGGAAAAAGAGGAATCACACCACGGCGAGATGGACGATCCAGAGCCGCAGCCTCTGTCCGCCCAGATCTGGGGAGCGCCGGTTCCCCAGATCTCTGGTTTGAAGTTCTCTGGAACCGGCGCTCCCCAGATCTCGGCGGACAGAGGCTGCGGCTCTGGATCGTCCATCTCGCCGTGGTGTGATTCCTCTTTTTCCTCCAGTTGTTTCTGTTGTATGTTCTCCATCGAAGCCTGTAAGGCGTCGTTGCGATCTTGCAATTGTGCGAGTTGAGTTCGCATGGATTCTAACTCTTCGGCTGTCGCCATGATGAAAGGCTTTTCTCTAAATCGTACGTGAGGTGCGATTTAGGTTTGTAAAGGAAAAGGGGTTTCGAAGTCGTAAGGTGGTCTTACGATTCGGAGGTCTGGTTTCAGGTTTTCCAAATCACGATTCGCGATTTAGAAACGTGGTCGAGGCTAGTTTTACCGTTTCCCACAGACGGCGCCAACTGTACTTGCAGAAAAGTACGGTAAGGATTCTAGGGCTAAGAATCGTGTATTAGGGTTTTAGACTGATGATTAGATGCCTTGAGACTGCTCTCAAGAGTGTTATTTATAGCCTGTTTATGGGTTTGGGCTTTGGTTGCTTGGTTTCCAAGCAACAGGGGTATTGGCGTACTTTTGATGATTTTGGAGGGTTCTAGAGACTGAGTGAGGCGGCGTCCTTATGGAAGACGCGCCTGGGCCTGTGGCCCTTCTGGGGGGCGCCCAGACCCTTACGGAGGGCGCCCAGGTCTTTATGAAGGGATCTTTAGCCTTTAGGAATATTATGACGGTCCAGACCCAATGAGTCCCTGCGAGACTATCTAGCGAGATTCAACGATACGACCATAAAAGTCATCAATCCCAACCAAGAAGTATTTGTAGGCGCCTTCCAGAACGGTTTGAAGGCAGGACAGTTCAATGAATCACTCGCTCAAAAGCCCGCTGATTCCATGGAGGAAATAATCGCAAGGGCAGATTGTTACATAAAGGGCGAGGAGAGCAACGCTGAGAAGAGGGCGAGAGACGCCAAGGAACGAACGTCCAATTCAGAACGGCGACCTTATCAACCATCATCTAGTAGGGATCGCATTCCTTACCGAAGACCAAATTACAGGCCCTACCCGCGTCCGGAGGAATTCACCCCTCTCAACACGAAACCGGAGCGCATTTTGAAGGAAGTCTATGAAGCCAAATTGATCCCAGACCCGCCTCCGCCACGATACGAGGTCATGGGAAAGGACAAAAACAAATGGTGCAAGTACCACCGAATACGGGGACATGACACTGACTCATGCATACACCTACGACAAGAAATAGAGAAGCTGATACAGAATGGAAAATTAAGAGGATACGCTCAGGACAGGAAGGGCGAGAGCGAACACAAGATGGAAAGGAAAAAAGATGAAGGGAGCGAAGGGAAGAGACACACGCTCAACACCATTTCGGGCGGTTTCTCCGGTGGCGGAGAGTCCAATTCATCACGAAAGAAATACGTCAGGCAGGTGATGTTGTGTCAAGAATACGAAACCCCAAACTCTGGGCGTGAACCTGACATCTCTTTCACTGCCAGAGATTTCCAAGACGTCATACCGCACGACGACGACCCCATGGTCGTTACTTTACAAATATTCAAGTGGGATGTGAAGAGAGTATTGATTGACCCAGGAAGTTCGGCAGACATCCTATACTACGATACATTCGATCGAATGGGTTTGGACCCGGAACTGCTACAACCTTTCAAGGGAACCCTGGCAGGTTTTACAGGCGAACAGGTACACGTAAGAGGTTACATCACACTCAAAACAACGTTCGGGAGCGGCTCTCATTCAAAAACCATCCGAGTAAGGTACCTCGTCGTGAACTCGCCAAGCTCTTACAACATTATCATTGGTCGCCCAGCCTTCAACCTTTTGGGAGGTTCCTATCTACAAAGTTCTTGGTCATGAAGTATCCCCTGGATAACGGAAAGATCGGGACCATTCGAGGCGACCAGAAAACCGCCAGAGAATGCTACCACAATAGCCTGAGATTACAAAAGGCAAGGAAGAAGTCTAGTAATGAAGAAACTCACGAGGTCAACATGATAGACCTCGATCCTAGAGAGGACTTCCAGCAAGAGCGCCTCGAGCCCATCGAAGACTTGAAGGAAGTATCCATTGGTCCAGAAGCACATCAGACAACTAAGATCGGCACGTCTCTGAACCAGAAGGAAGAGATCGCCCTCGTCGATTTACTACGGAGAAACCTGGATCTCTTTGCCTGGCACCCATCTGAAATGCCAGGAATGGACCCCGACATCGCCTGTCACCATCTGTCAGTCAAGCCTGGAGTGAAACCGGTAGTGCAACGGAAAAGGAAGATGGGCGAGGAAAGAAGGAAAGCCGTGGACGACGAAGTGCGGAAATTAGTAGACGCCCGCTTCATCAGCGAAATAAAGTACCCAACATGGCTGGCCAATACCGTCCTGGTAAAGAAGGTGAACGGGAAGTGGAGGATGTGCGTGGATTATACGGATCTGAACTCAGCATGCCCAAAAGATCCTTACCCGCTCCCAAACATTGACCATCTGATTGACAGTGCCTCCGACTACAACACTTTGAGCTTCATGGACGCCTACTCTGGTTACAACCAGATACGAATGGACCCTTTAGACGCCCCCAAAACGGCCTTCATGACTAACACCAAGAACTACCATTATGAAGTCATGTCTTTCGGCCTAAAAAACGCTGGAGCCACTTTCCAAAGGTCTATAGACACCGCTTTCACACACCAGATTGGACGTAACCTGGAAGTATACATCGACGATCTGGTAGCAAAAACAAAAGAAGGAGGGAGCCACACAGAAGATTTGGAAGAAATCTTAGGGCAAGTAAGGAAGTATCGGATACGATTAAACCCATCAAAGTGTTCTTTCGGAGTGCAGGCTGGGAAATTCCTAGGTTTACTCTTAACTAGGCGAGGTATCGAAGCAAATCCAGATAAGTGTCAGGCGATCATCAACATGAGAAGCCCGTCCAACATAAAGGAAGTCCAACAGTTGACAGGAAGGCTGGCTGCCCTGTCCCGCTTCTTATCCTGCGCCGGCGACAAAGCTTTCTCCTTCTTCGCTTCAATTAGAAGGAAGGAAAAATTTGAATGGACACCAGAGTGCGAGGATGCCTTTCAACAAGTAAAAAAGTTTTTATCTAGCCCGCCAATCCTTCAGAGACCAAACCCAAACTCCATCCTCTTTCTATACTTGGCGATCTCCGCAAATGCTATGAGTACGGTGTTGGTCGAAGATTCAGAAGAAGGAGAAAGGCCGATCTACTTCGTCAGCAGAGTGTTCAAAGGCGCCGAGCTGCGCTACCAGAAGTTAGAGCGCCTGGCTCTGGCCGTAGTCGTTACAGCAAGGAAACTGCGTCCGTATTTCCAAAGCCACAGAATAGTCGTAAAAACAGACTATCCCATCAGACAAGTGCTTGGGAAACCGGACCTTGCGGTAGGATGGTCGCCTGGTCCGTAGAACTATCAGAGTACGACATCCAGTTCGTACCAAGAGGAAGCATAAAGTCCCAAGTCCTGGCAGATTTCGTGGTAGAACTCACCTCCCCGTCCCCAGAGGAGGTCCCATTTGTATGGCTTTTATCTGTTGACGGCTCCTCCAACTTGAAAGGAAGTGGCGCGGGCGTTATCCTGGAAGGTCCCGACGATATTGTCATAGAACAATCCCTCCGGTTTGAATTCAAAGCAAGCAACAATCAGGCAGAATACGAAGCTCTAATCGCCGGCATGACTTTGGCGCAGGAAATGGGGGCTGAAAATTTACGAGCAAAAAGTGACTCTCAGCTCATAACAAGCCAAATTACGGGCGAGTACCAGACGAAGGACCCTCAACTCACCAAATATCTGGGAAAGGTACGAGCCCTCCGTTTCAAAATGAGTATCGTTTTAGGTGTTTACACACATATTAAGAAATGCAATGATTAAAAGAAAGAAAATTGTTATTTTACCAAATTATCCTTATTAACTATTGGTTAGAATCCTGAATTTTGGCACATCACCCTGCCAGAAAATTTCAAGAGTGGAGTTGATGTGGAGTTTCAAGTGCAGGTGCAATGAGAGCAAGTGCAGGTGCAAACACTATGGCATTCTTATTCTGCTGTTCTTTTAGCCACTATGGCTGCTGGTGGTGCCACTATTCCACTCGGCAAACATCTTTTCTCTAGCTTCCTCATTAGCTCCTTTTCATTGTTCGAATATTTCACTCCAGAAAGCAATGGGACTCAAAACTCCCAAAATTTCACTCGTATTCAAAACTCCACTCCAGCGTTCCATTAAAAATTCTGCATAGAATGTTTGGCATTAAGCACATCAAATGTTCAAAGATGAGTGAATTGCTACTGCATAAAGGAGCATGAAACTAACATGTCCAAATGTCCAATATAAACCACTCTTGTCAACAAACTGCAGAAAATAGAACTTAGTTCAAATTACACTACAATGCTATAGCCACAATTTGACAACAGTTAGTACAAAAAGTGTTCCAGAATAATATAAATTTCTTTAAACCTTTAAACTCCGCTACGCTATAGTGGTATGTCACTGTTATAGTTGCTATTTGACAACACTTAGAACTAAATAGCATATCCCGAAACAATATTCATCTTTACTTTCATGTGTTTATTGAGTATATGATTATGAACATTTTTCAAACTGGTTTTAATCAATTGTTATATGTTTCTACATTCCATGAGATTCTAAATTTTTAATCCCACATTCTGTTTCATTGTTATGAAAAGGTAATGTTGTATCAAGTTGAACGATATGTGGTCTTCTGTAGATGATCAAAAAGATAATGATAAATCCTTCATTGACCTCATTGATATTGTTGAAGCGTTGTTGTCGCAAATCGAGAATTTGAAAACTCGGATTGATACCGTGAAATATGAAAATCCTGGAAAGTTCTATTCTGCAACTCAATCGAACATAATTGGGCCATCTAATGGATTTAATCGTTCTGGTCATAATTCTGCTTGTTTTGCCGGTAAAGAAATTCCGGTTCCAGGTAGTTTTGCTAATGCTTCATCCCAGCATAAATCTGAGTTATGTGCTGAAGATCAACTTTTGACTGACAATGCATTATCAACTCGAAAAGGGATAACTCCTTCCATCGAATCTGCCAATAGGACTCAGTTTGAGATTCATGGAGAAAATGTAAGCTTTATTATTTGGAAGTTTTTCAACAATTTGTATGTCATTCGTGTTTTCCATTTTTATTGCATTAGTTTCCACTGCCTGCACCATGCTCTCGGTTTTGTTTAGTTTCTATTATGCAATCTATCCATGAAGGAAGTTGTTCACAATTCACAAGAATTAAGATGCCACAAAACTTTTATAATCCAGTTTTTGTTAGTTTTCATTTCTTGTTATCCCAAGTAAATGTCCTTGGTGATTGATTTTAAAATTTTCTTACGCATGTGTGTAGTAAAATACTCTTGACCTGTTATAACCCTGACATGTTATATGTATTCTTTGTAGTGTACTTTTAAATGTTGTCAATCGCGGATCACAGAAAATTGTAGTTTGTTCAAATTTTCTTACACTAGTTTCATAGCCCCCCTATAGCCTTTATTTGACAACACTACTTAATAGCGTACCGTGAAAAAATAACAACTTGTTCAAACTCGACAATGCTATAGCTGCTATTTGACAACACTGGTACCTTTACTTAAAGTTTGGAGTTGATACAATAGTATTTTAGTCATGGACCCATTCGTAGAATGGTAAATTTCTAATGTTGTCATTTTCTTGTAATGTTATGAATCAGCTTGAGGAGAAATCCAATGAATCAGCTGTAGAGCAGAAATCCATTTCTCCAGCTCAAATTTCAGACTCTGACATGGTCACTGAGAATGCTGTTCCTAATGCTCATTCTATTAAACCATGTTCAACATCCAAGACACATTTTCCTAGGAACACAAGGAGGGTAAGGAGGAAGTTTGGTCCGTAGAGTTTGTGGATGCAATGAGTTACAACATCATAATGATAATGTGTAAATTCTGGTATAGTTGGTATATATTTTGCTGCACAAAGAAATGAGTTCATTATTACATTATGTGAATATGTGGATCATGCTCTTTCTTGAAGGATGCTTTTATTTTTATTTATTGGAAATATATTATTTAAGGAAGTACTGTTTCTTGATGTACTTGGGAGATTATTACTTCAATATATACAGTTTCTACAAAGCTATTGGCATCGGTGTCAGTTAAATATTATACAGTAACTTGCTTATAGGCAAAAGAGTCTTGAGGATTACAAGAGCAATAACCAAACAGAAAATACAGTTTTTGTTTTCTACCTTAACTTTATGGTTGTTAGTTTTTAACTAGAAAATTGAAGTATGAGAAGTATAAGTGACACTTTGTGGTTGGTTTAAGTAACACTCTTGTAAAAAAGAGTGTTACTACTCTTCCAAAATTATTCTCTTTATTAAAGTTGTATTATGGGTTTGAAGATTAAGAAGTGAGATGTTATTTTTCATATTTATGGGTTTTAATTTTGGGTCTTGCTAACAAGTTTTCTAAGGGCACTTGTCAAGGATTCAAAAATAGAAACAATTGATATTTTTTATGTAGAAAAAATTGCTTTTTGATGATTCTGTGTTAAATACACGAATCTCAATATTTTTTTCTACTTTAAGGCTATGTTTGGATTGGTGGTATGTCGTGGAATGGAATGGAATAGAGCAGTAAATTATTAGATTCCATTGTTTGGATTTTTCAAATAATGAATGAAGTGGAATGGAACACAATGGAACTCATTCCATTCCATCCAATCCTTCAAATTTTCATTGGCCAATTTGGGATGTATGCAATGGAATGAAGCTTCACAACCCTTTTATCCTATTTCTCTAAAATACATTATTTCAAGACCTCAAAGATTTCATCAATTCTCAAATACAGTTTTGAGTGTCTTGTCAAATATTGGTGCATTTTCTATTATTATAAATACAAAGTAGAATATATCGAATTAAGAGTAATGAAAGTAATTAAAGTTATAATTGTAAAAATAATTAATACTACATTGAAAAGTTAAATGTGCCAATTATTGAGACAATTTTTGTGTGTGCAAATAACTCAGTTATTTTGGGACGAAGGACAAACCTATAAACTTGTATTTTACCAAAACTAAGTTTCTATTAGTAGATTTCTTAGTCAATATTGTAAAAACTAAGTTTCCATTAGTATATTTCTTAGTCAATATTGTAAGAGTACTCGTTAGCAAGAAACACTAAAGTTGACTCATTGACGAAGAAAACTCGCACATTAAAGAAAACTAATGCACAAAATCTAGACCACGTCAAGAGGAAGATGTCTCCTTCAAAGACTTGTAGCTAAGAAGATGAAGTTGCATTCTTTAGGGATGTTGCTTTCAATTTTTCATATCCACACATATATACTAGACTTATCTTATGCAGTGACATATACATAGAACAATACATGAATTAAAATATCAAAATTGGCATGTGATGATGAGAGTGACCAACCGAGCATATGCTAGTAGTCACACAACATTATAAAGGTTGTTTATGGTCATTCATTAGATCTAAAACAAATTTTTTAACTACAAATATTTTAGTTTCAAATTTCTTTGGTCCAAAAATGTGGATGTCCTTTCTTCTTATTTGAAGTATGTGGGAACTCAATGTGCTGCCACTATGACATCTTATGCATACTTCAATATCTCTGATCGTTGTAATTGGCATGAAATAACTTGCAACAGTGCTGCAAGCATAGAAGCAATCAACATAGACTCTTGGGGGTATCCACTTAACATGTCTACTTTCAACTTGTCTACTCTCCACAATTTAGAAAGCATTGTTATAAGAGAAATTGGACTACTAGGGACTATCCCAAAAGAAATTGGTCATCTCTCTAAGCTCACTCATCTTGATTTGTTTGACAATAATCTTAAAGGTGAGCTTCCTACTTCACTAGAAAATCTCACCAAACTCACTCATCTTGATTTGTAACAATTATCTTGAAGGTCAAGTACCTCCTTCAATAGATAATCTTAGACAATTAAACTACCTAGACATCTCTTTTAACAATATCAATGGTTCCATCCCTCCTGAATTGTGGTTGCTAAAAAATCTCACTTTCTTAGATCTATCTAACAATAGATTCAAAGGTGAGTTACCTTCTTCCCTAGTAAATCTAAAACAATTACAGAAGCTAGATATCTCTCACAACAACCTTATAGGTTCCATTCCTCTTGAGTTGGGGTTCTTGAAAAAGCTCACTTCATTAAATCTATCTAACAATAGATTCAAAGGTGAGATACCTTCTTCCCTAGTAAATCTAAAACAATTACAGAAGCTAGATATCTCTCACAACAACCTTATAGGTTCCATTCCTCTTGAGTTGGGGTTCTTGAAAAATCTCTCTACATTAGATCTATCTTACAATAGACTCAATAGAAACTTGCCTATATCCCTTACAAACCTCACAAAGTTACAATACCTTGACATCTCTAACAATTTTATCAATGGTTTCCTCCCATTTAACTTCGATCAATTAACCAATTTGCAAGTGTTGATTCTAAATCACAATTCCATCGGTGGAACCTTTCCAATTTCCTTAACAAATCTCTCTCTATTAGATACCCTTGACATTTCCCATATCTACTTTGAAGGTTATATTCCTTTTGAGTTGGGGTTCCTCAAAAATCTCGCCACACTAAGTCTATCTAATAATAGATTCAAAGGTGTGATACCTTCTTCACTAGGAAATCTCAAACAATTACAAAAGCTAAACATCTCTCACAACAACATTCAAGGTTCCATTCCTCTTGAGTTCGCAGCTCTCACAGACTTAGCATACCTTGACCTTTCATATAATTTACTCGTAGGTACGCTTCCTTCCAATTGGTTTCAATCTAATCTAATTTCCGGGGACCTCAGTCACAACCTCATTAGTGGTCAAATCCCTTCTTATATTGGATATTTTTACAAACTTAATTTAAGCAATAATAATCTCACTGGAACAATTCCCCAATCTCTCTGTAAGGTCTATTATGTGGACATTTCATACAATTGTTTGGAGGGTCCCATTCCAAATTGTCTTCACGTTTATACAACGTACATGTACAACTCTGATGTATGTTCATTTAACCAATTCCAACCTTGGTCACCACATAAGAAAAACAATAAATTAAAGCTCATTGTTGGCATTGTTATTCCGATCCTTATTATTCTAGTCATAGTCTTCTTACTTCTCATATGTTTAAATCGTCATCATGATTCTTCTGAGAAGTTGCATGGAAACTCAACAAAAACAAAGAATGGAGATATGTTTTGTATATGGAATTATGATGGGAAGATAGCATATGATGACATAATCAAAGCAACAGAAGACTTTGACATGAGATATTGCATTGGAACAGGAGCATATGGAAGTGTTTACAAGGCACAATTACCAAGTGGCAAGGTTGTTGCCTTAAAGAAACTTCATGGCTATGAAGCAGAGGTTCCATCTTTTGATGAGAGTTTCCGAAATGAAGTGAGAATATTATCAGAAATAAAGCACCTACATATTGTGAAGCTTTATGGATTCAGCTTGCACAAAAGAGTCATGTTTTTGATCTATCAATACATGGAGAGAGGAAGCTTATTCTCTGTCTTGTATGATGATGTAGAAGCCGTGGAATTCAATTGGAGGAAAAGGGTTAACACTATTAAAGGAGTTGCATTTGCAATATCATATCTTCACCATGATTGCAATGCTCCAATAGTGCATAGAGATGTATCTACTAGCAATATCTTGCTAAACTCTGAGTGGAAGGCTAGTGTTTGTGACTTTGGCACTGCTCGACTCCTTCAATATGATTCATCCAATCGAACTATAGTTGCTGGAACTATTGGATATATAGCTCCTGGTAAATTATCTTTGATATTCTTTCTTTCTTATTTTGTTTTTTTTTTCTTCTTCATTTCTGTATGATGCAAAACATGCATATTCATAGTCCGGACAAATAACATACAAGTTCATAAAACTGTACTACTAAATTTTTAAACTACTGTTTTTTGTACTTACAGAGTTGATTATAACAAATTATATATTTGTTTATTATGAAAGATTAAAGTTGGACAAATAATACACTTTTGAATATTCATTAAATACACTGTCTTATATGTGTGTGTATGTGGACCCTTTTAAATACTCATAGTGATTTGATCAATGCAGAGCTTGCCTATACTATGGCTGTGAATGAAAAGTGTGATGTATATAGTTTTGGTGTAGTGGCACTTGAAACTTTAGTTGGAATGCACCCTGGGGATTTATTGTCATCACTTCAATCAACATCGACACCAAGTCTCAAACTATGTCAAGTATTAGACCAGCGTCTTCCACTTCCAAATAATGACAGAGTTATACGTGACATAATTCATGTTGCCGTGGTAGCATTTGCATGCTTAAATGTCAATCCTCGTTCTCGACCAACAATGAAACGTGTGTCACAAAGTTTTGTCACCGAGCTTCCACGATTAAGCATTCCTTTTAGTGAAGTTTCAGTGCAGCAACTCATGAGTCAAGAACTCAAAGAATTATTTTATATTGCAAACCCTTGAAAGAAAAACTTTATGATGAATTAAGTTGTTTGTGTTATTTTTCAATAAAGACACTGTCTATTTTTTTTTTATATATATGTTCAGATATTTCAAATATATGTATACATGTGTCTTCATGTTTTCTTATCTTGAATAAAATTGAACTGCTTTTGGTTCCATCAATTATTACGTTAATGTAAATATGTAATTAAAAAAAAATAAAGGTATTGCAATTACTTCAATCAAAATCTACAAATTCCACACAAAAATCTTGATGTCCTTGGGGATTATTACTTCAGTAACTGAAGGAATATTTTCATTTTTATACTCCATTTAGTCATTGTATGTCCTTTGATATTATTTTTTGAGTAAACCAAACTACTATGAGTTATGGATAACCTACATATAATTTCGGACAAACTATTGCCATTTATTAGTCACCAGAAACAGTTAAATACCAAAAGCGCCAAGGGATTACAAGAGCGATAACCAAACAGAAATTAGTTCTGTTTGGCCAGAATCATGGACATACAAGAGGAGGTGGGTTGGTGTTGAAGAAACGACGAGGATGTTGGAAGAAGGAAGACATTGAGAAGTGGAAGGAGAGATTAATTTGGTGAGAGGGTTGAGATTGTTTTGAAGAGAGTTTTGAAGAATGAAAACATGGATTTCAAAGTAATGTTTTCGATGTTTGTTCTTTGATGATTGAAGTACGCTGAAACATTTTTCGCTCTATTTGAATCCATATTCATCTTGTGTTGTTGTTGCGACTCACGACGATTAGTACATACTAACGGATTATCCACCAAAGAGCTTCTCATATAACAGGAGTTCAACTCATGCTCTTGCGAGGTATGAATCAACTCCTTGCAAACTGAATTGACATTCGTTCACAATTGAGAATCTTCTATTAAACTAGTTTTGTAGAGAAAATAATTGTTTCAAAGATAATCATCCTAGCAGCACACGATATATTTACAGTCATCCTGAATAGTAAAAATACACATATGTAGAAGCCATTTCACAGGGAAATACTAAATAGTACACAATTGAATTAGGTCCTGATTTACAGGACAGTGAAGAGCGATTAGGTACCTTGTCAATGGCAGAGGAACTTTTCGGCATAATGGAAAGTTAAAGTCAGCATAGACATGGCTTGAATATGGTTGATAATAAAATTAAAGTGATTAGGTACCATCCTAGCTTTTTCATGACACATGCTAGTAAGAGTTTCTTTCCTCTTCTCAGTGACTTGTAAGCTCGTACAACAGAAGATCCACAAAGATACTCTAGACCAAGCCAGCACCAATGTCATCACCACAAGGTTCTCCTAACTTTCTTAGACCCAATAAGTACACTGATAGTAATAATGTTGGTGGATTTTAAAAGTAGATGCCCCATATATTCAGCAAAACACCATATGACATTTCAGGAGACCCAAGGTCGAGTACTAACTTACATCTAAGCTTTCAATTATTTCAAAGTGCATCTGCATATTTGGAAGCTTATCAGCAAAATAATACCTTGATAAAACTTCTAACTTCCCCTTGCTCCTGCCGGCTTCCAATTCAAGAAGAAGCAACATTTTATCCTTTTCCTTCCGTATCCAGTCTCGCTGCTCGTCAGTCCATTTTCTCGGCGTTCCATGAAGGACAAAGCGGAGTTGACGTGCTCCATGTATGAGCCTTTTGGAGATTCTCTCAAATACGTCATGGTTTGTTAAGTATGCACCAGTTGAGTTCAAACCAACATCAACATAATGAATCTCACTGATGCTGTTCAGTAAGGCTTCCTTTGTTTGAGGTACTATGGAAATCTCTTCAGTAACTATCTGATTAAGTACTGTTCCACCTTTGCTAAATACAAAGATGATTTTCTTTGGCTGATGAAAACAACAGGAAGGTATGTCTACTTGCCTTTCTGAAATGATTTTTTTACCTGCATTACAAGGAAATTCAGAATATGAAAAGCATGACTGTTTTTAGTATCGAAGAATCACAAGTGATACATCATGCAATCTAGCATATTGGTTCATGCCTTGGTTCATAGGTGTCCATATCATACAAAATAATCCTTAGGCTCGTGACATACTATAGCAATGTTTTCAATCGCAGATCGTACAAAATAATGTTTGTTAAAATTCAACTTGACAGCAGTGCTATAGGCCATTACTTGACAACATTTTGTACTAAATAGTGTATCGCGGAACAATGGGGATTTGTTCAAATTTCGCTGCACCATAGCGCCACTATGTAACAACGCTGTCGTATAAAATATCAAAACCAAATAATAAAAGCATTAGGACATGAAAATTAACAACGGTTTAGATTTTAAACCATCAAAAGTAGCATAATCATAGTAAATTTTAAGGCAGGAATTTGTAGCATATAAGAATGAGAAGAAACATTTCTTACTTCTTGAATGCAATTAGATAGAAGTGAGACGGTTGATGTGGATGCCGGTAATCCAGTTGGATGGTATGACCTTGGTTCTCCATATTGATTCATAGATGGTATAATGTCCTTATAGACAGCAAACGGTCCATTCAAAACAGAAGCTTCAATAACCCAAGCATTTATGAAAGGACCAAATTTGGACAAGATAAATCAGATAGTTTCTGTATATCTGATAGTTTCTCAATCGCTGTTTTACCGGTCCTTTCAACTCGATCACCACATGTTGTTTTGGCTTCAAATTTGTGGTTTTGAGAAACAGAGAAATCGTGACACGATTTCATCAACGTGTCACGATTTTGGCTATGCCGAAAGCATGTTTTGCTGGTGTATAATCGTGGCACGATTTTGGGAAAACGTGACACGATTTTCGGCTTGCTGGGCACGTTTTCAGGATAAGGTTGGTCGTACCTTGGGTCGTACGTATCAAACGTGTCACGATTTGGACAAACGTGACACGATTTTGACAGCTGAAGACTGCTATATAAGTGTTTCTTTGCAGTTTTTGAAGGAGAGCTTGAAGAGAGAGAAACTTGGATTACAAAGGAGGTAACTTTAGGGTTGAGTGTCTTTGTAGTGAGGATCTCTTGGGTTGGGAAACATTGTAAACACCTTGGGTAGTGAGATTTCACCATTGGAAGGATCAAAAGCTTCCTTTTGTGTTTTCTCTTAGGATTCATTGTGAGTGTGGGTGACATGAAAATGGGTAGAAATTAGGTCTTGTTCTTTTGTGAGCTTTTAAGCTAATTTCTTGTAACCCATTTGTATCACTTTCATCTTAGTGGATTGGAGGGCTGCTCTCTCCCCCAGAGTAGGTCATATTGGACCGAACTGGGTTACCATCTTGGTGTGTTTGTTCCTTTCTTTCATTGCTTATCTTTATTGCTTTGATTATGCTTGTGGTGTTGCTCTACACTTAGATTTAGATCTGTTTTTGTTGTTGTTGCTTGGAGACACTTTATCTATTGATTACCACTTCCTTTGCTCCACACATCTTTGTTATTCATTGGTGTGATTTTGTCCGAATTCACAACAATTGGCGCCCACCGTGGGGCATAGGCGTGAATTGGTAAAGTTGGTATCATGGGTTCAAAGTGGGACATCGAGAAGTTCACCGGAAGTAATGATTTCGGGTTGTGGAAGGTTAAGATGCAAGCGGTTTTGACACAACAAAAGTGTGTAGAAGCATTGAAGGGTGAAGCGGCGATGCCGGCACATTTGACACAAGCGGAGAAGCGTGAGATGATAGACAAGGCAAAGAGTGCCATTGTTTTATGTCTCGGAGATAAGGTTTTAAGGGATGTCGCGAGGGAGGCTACCGCGGCATCGATGTGGGCTAAGTTGGAGTCATTGTACATGACGAAATCGTTGGCTCATAGGCAACTCTTGAAACAACAACTCTATTCATTTAGGATGGTGGAGTCTAAAACAATCTCGGAGCAATTGGCGGAATTTAACAAAATTCTTGATGATTTGGCCAACATTGAAGTTAATATGGAAGATGAGGATAAGGCTTTGTTGTTACTTTGTTCATTACCAAAGTCTTTTGAGCATTTCAAGGATACCATCCTTTATGGTAAGGAGGGCACCACTACTTTGGAGGAGGTCCAATCGGCTTTGAGAACCAAGGAATTGACCAAGTTCAAGGACTTGAAGATTGATGATGGTGGTGAAGGCTTGAATGTTACAAGAGGGAGAAGTGAGCAAAGAGGAAAAGGCAAGGGGAAGTCGAGGTCCAAGTCTAAGTCCAAGGGCTTTGACAAATCAAAGTATAAATGCTTTCTTTGTCATAAGCAAGGTCACTACAAGAAGGATTGCCCGGATAAAGGGGGCAATGGTAGTTCTTCCGTTCAAGTTGCGGTGGCGTCCGATGAAGATGGTTATGAGAGTGCGGGTGCACTAGTGGTCACAAGTTGGGAACCGGAGAAGAGTTGGGTTTTGGACTCGGGATGCTCTTATCACATGTGTCCTAGGAAGGAATATTTTCAGACTTTGGCTCTAAAAGAAGGAGGAGTTGTTCGACTCGGAAATAACAAAGCGTGCAAAGTCCAAGGCATGGGCACCGTTCGTCTAAAGATGTTTGATGGCCGTGAATTCCTTTTAAAGGATGTGAGGTTTGTTCCCGAACTTAAGCGAAATTTAATTTCCCTTAGCATGTTTGATAGTCTAGGTTATAGCACTAGAATTGAGCATGGGGTTTGTAAAATTTCGCATGGTGCATTGATTACGGTTAAAGGGTCTAAAATGAATGGCTTATACATTTTAGATGGTTCCATAGTAATTGGTAATGCATCGGTAGCTAGTGTTGTACCTCATAATAATTCTGAATTGTGGCATTTGAGATTGGGGCATGTTAGTGAAAGAGGTTTAGTTGAACTAGCTAAACAAGGTTTGCTAGGAAAAGATAAATTGGACAAGCTAGAATTTTGTGAGCATTGCATACTAGGCAAGCAACATAGAGTGAAGTTTGGTAGTGGTATGCATCATTCTAGTAGACCTTTTGAGTATGTGCATTCGGACCTTTGGGGTCCTTCCAAGACTCTTACTCATGGAGGGGGTTCCTATTTTCTTTCCATCATTGATGATTATTCTAGGAGAGTGTGGGTCTTTGTTTTGAAAAACAAAAGTGACACCTTTGAGAAGTTTAAGGAATGGCACACTCTCATAGAAAATCAAATGGGAACTAAACTAAAAGGTTTGAGAACTGACAATGGCCTGGAGTTTGTTTCAGAGCAATTTAATGAGTTTTGCAGGTTAAAAGGAATCAAGAGGCATAGAACCGTACCGAGAACACCGCAACAAAATGGTCTTGCTGAACGGATGAATAGGACCCTTTTGGAGCGGGTGAGGTGCATGCTTCTAGGAGCTGGGTTACCTAAGAGTTTCTGGGGTGAAGCAGTGACAACTGCTGCTTATTTGATCAATAGATGTCCATCAACGGGAATAGACTTCAAGACACCTATGGAGGTATGGAGTGGGAAACCGGCAGATTACTCCTCTTTGAAGGTTTTCGGAGCTTTGGCATATGCGCATATCAAGCAAGACAAGCTTGAGCCTAGAGCTTTGAAATGTGTCTTCATTGGTTATCCGGAAGGTGTGAAGGGTTACAAGTTGTGGAAATTGGACTCTAGTGGAGGATCAAAAGTCTTGATTAGTAGGGATGTTACCTTTGATGAGACCCGTATGGGGATGAAGTGTAAAGACCTAGAGACTTTAGAACCGGAAACAATGGTGGAGGAAACTCAGTTTGAGGTGGAGCTTCCAAATGAAGAGAAAGATGATGTGGAAGATGAAGCTTCAACATCGGATACAAGTGGAACTCAACCGGTAGTGGATCCCGATTATCTTTTGGCTAGAGATAGAGAAAGGAGGACCATTACGGCACCTAGAAGATATGGTTATGCGGACTTGGTGTGTTTTGCTCTAAATGCGGCTGAAGATGTGCAAGACTCGGAGCCTAGAAACTTCAAGGAGGCATTTGAGAGCAAAGAAAGCAAGTATTGGTTGAAGGCGGTGAATGAAGAGATGGATTCATTGGAAAAGAACCAAACTTGGAAACTTGTGAAGCTACCTAAACACCAAAGGGTAGTTGGATGCAAGTGGATCTTCAAGAAAAAGGAAGGTATTCCGGGAGTTGAAGGTCCTAGGTACAAAGCAAGACTTGTGGCCAAGGGTTTTACTCAAGTGGAGGGGATCGACTACAATGAGATCTTCTCACCGGTGGTGAAACATTGTTCCATAAGGATACTTATGGCTATTGTGAATCAATTCAATCTTGAGTTGGAACAAATGGATGTAAAGACCGCTTTCTTACATGGTGACCTTGAAGAGACAATCTACATGGAGCAACCGGAAGGTTTTGTGGAGGACAAGTCTAAGGTATGTCTTTTGAAGAAATCTTTGTATGGGTTGAAGCAAAGCCCAAGGCAATGGTATCGTCGGTTTGATGAATTTCTTTTGAAGACCGGCTTTGTGAGAAGCGGGTATGATTCTTGTGTGTACATGTTGAAGAGGGGTGAGAAAGTCATTCTCTATCTCCTTCTATATGTGGATGATATCTTGATGGCAAGCTCTAGCAAGGATGAGATTGTGAAGCTCAAAGAAAAGTTAAATGGTGAATTTGAGATGAAAGATCTTGGTCCGGCAAAGAGAGTTCTTGGAATTGATATCTTGAGGAATCGTGACAAAGGTGAACTTTTCTTATCTCAACTTAGTTATTTGAAGAAGGTGGTGGAGCGTTTTAGAATGACAAACTCTAAAACCGTGAGCACTCCCTTGGGTCACCACACAAAGTTGTCCATAAAACAATGTCCTCAATCCGAGGATGAGAAGCAAGCGATGGAAAGTACTCCCTATGCAAGTGGGGTTGGAAGCATCATGTATGGAATGGTTTGTAGTAGGCCGGACTTAGCTTATGCGGTTAGCATTGTGAGTCGGTTTATGGCAAATCCGGGTATTGTGCATTGGCAAGCTTTGAAGTGGGTGTTGAGGTATTTAAACGGGTCTTTGAAGTGCGGTTTGAAATACACAAGAGCAGCTCAAGATGAAGATGCTTTGGAGGGGTATGTTGATGCGGACTATGCGGGCAATGTGGACACAAGAAAATCTCTATCGGGTTTTGTGTTTACTCTTTATGGCACGGCTATTAGTTGGAAGGCAAATCAACAATCCGTGGTGGCATTATCTACCACTCAAGCGGAGTACATTGCCCTTGTTGAAGGGGTGAAAGAGGCCATATGGTTGAAAGGGATGATTGGTGAGTTAGGAATTACTCAAGAATGTGTGAAAATACATTGTGATAGCCAAAGCGCCATTCACTTGGCGAATCATCAAGTGTATCATGAGAGGACAAAGCACATTGACATTCGCTTGCACTTTGTTAGAGACATGATTGAAGCAAAAGAGATTGTGGTGGAAAAAGTGGCATCGGAAGAGAATCCGGCGGATGTGTTTACCAAGTCATTGCCTAGATCAAGGTTCAAGCATTGCTTGGACTTGATCAAGTTTGTTGAAGAGTAATTCCCTTTTGGAGAGAGCAGCATGGTGGTTGATGGTTAAACTGACATCATCACCAAATTAGAAGTCAAGGTGGAGAATGTTGTTTTGGCTTCAAATTTGTGGTTTTGAGAAACAGAGAAATCGTGACACGATTTCATCAACGTGTCACGATTTTGGCTATGCCGAAAGCATGTTTTGCTGGTGTATAATCGTGGCACGATTTTGGGAAAACGTGACACGATTTTCGGCTTGCTGGGCACGTTTTCAGGATAAGGTTGGTCGTACCTTGGGTCGTACGTATCAAACGTGTCACGATTTGGACAAACGTGACACGATTTTGACAGCTGAAGACTGCTATATAAGTGTTTCTTTGCAGTTTTTGAAGGAGAGCTTGAAGAGAGAGAAACTTGGATTACAAAGGAGGTAACTTTAGGGTTGAGTGTCTTTGTAGTGAGGATCTCTTGGGTTGGGAAACATTGTAAACACCTTGGGTAGTGAGATTTCACCATTGGAAGGATCAAAAGCTTCCTTTTGTGTTTTCTCTTAGGATTCATTGTGAGTGTGGGTGACATGAAAATGGGTAGAAATTAGGTCTTGTTCTTTTGTGAGCTTTTAAGCTAATTTCTTGTAACCCATTTGTATCACTTTCATCTTAGTGGATTGGAGGGCTGCTCTCTCCCCCAGAGTAGGTCATATTGGACCGAACTGGGTTACCATCTTGGTGTGTTTGTTCCTTTCTTTCATTGCTTATCTTTATTGCTTTGATTATGCTTGTGGTGTTGCTCTACACTTAGATTTAGATCTGTTTTTGTTGTTGTTGCTTGGAGACACTTTATCTATTGATTACCACTTCCTTTGCTCCACACATCTTTGTTATTCATTGGTGTGATTTTGTCCGAATTCACAACACCACAGAAAAAGATTGCATTTGCTATAGGCACCTGTAACAAATCAGAACAATCTCAGGTAAGAAAACTGTTTCATTTTTTCATAAAGTGAAATGAAAATTCTGTATAGACTAAGCTTTTGGATTTTTTTAATAAACTGTTTCATTTTTCTAACTTACACTTAAAGTTCTTGTTTCAGAAGAAAGGCAAAGAGATGCACCAACTCTATGGAATGTCTCCCTGTTAGAAACCAACCACGCTCAAAACTCCACTCCATCGTTCCATTTAAAATTCTGAAAGATGAGTGTATTGCTACTGCATAAAGGGGCATGAAACTAACCACTCTTGTCAGCAACAAATTCAAGAAAATATAAGTTTGTTCAAATTACACTACAGTGCTATAGGCCTATTGCCACAATTCGACAACAGTTTGTTCAAAGTGTATTCAAGAGTATATTACTATTGCATCAAACTAGCAAGTACAAATATCCAATATAAACTGCTGCGGTCAATCACAGATCACAATATATAGTGTTTTTTTCAATCAAATCAGTGTTGTCGATGGCAGAATGCAAAAAACCCACCATATAAACACGCTAATGCATCATCATGGCAAACATCCCTTTACAAATTACCCATCGCGATTCCCGGTTGTGAAAAAATATACAACGCCATTCCAACATGGAGGCACCGTGGCCCCTATTCAACGGTTCAAATTCTTCTACAGTATAGCCGCTATTTGACAACACATAGGTTATGTTTAGTTCCACTTTTTAAGCAGCCAAAATTGATTTTAGAGGTATGAAATTGATTTTAACATGTTTGATGAGTCTAAAGTAAAGTTGATTTTAGCATTAGTTGCTTTTAAGTCTAAGCGCGATTTTTACACCTGCTATTTTTTTTTTCTTCCTAACTCTCTTTAATGTGACGGCGCCATGGCTGTCATTTGACAACACAGGTTCAAATTCTTTTACAGTATAGCTTCTGTCTGAAAACACTTAGGGTGTGTTTGGGAAGAGGGTTTAGGAGGGGAAGAGAGGGGAGGACTCACTTTTATTTTTTAAATTACGAACAATGTAAAATGTCTTTTTAAGATAAATTAAGTGTTTTTGAATGATTATATAATCATTTATCATGTTGTTAATTCAATTTTTTAAAAATCATTTTATAATGTCTTTAAAGTAAAAAAGGAATGTAAGTTCTCCCCTCCCTTCCCCTCATAAACCCTCTTCCCAAACACACCCTTAGCCTATGTTCTTTTCTTTGATAAGAAGGGAGACAAAAATTTAGACGAGACAAAAAACGAATTTAAAAAAAGGAATTTGAACATGATAAAGTAAATATTGTACATTTTGTTTGTGACAATATAAGGAATAGTGTAAATTGTCTGTAATTTTATAGGGTTGTTGAAGAAGTTTTAGATTTTCGAGTTATTATTTTAGCAAAAAATTAGACTCGATAAAAAAAATCACATAATTTTCATATGTAATTTGTCAACTCAACATAACACTTATGCAATTTTCAATTGTCACATGCTACCAAAGACCAAAAAGTGAAGGAATTTGAAATAATAGGGGTTGGATGAAAAAAATTGCGTGAATGAATAGACATCCAAAAATTAAATTTTAAGATAAAAATTTAAACAAATGACATCCAAAAACTTAAAAGACAGCTCATCATAACGTTGTGACTTCTGGAGGATCCTACACTGAGTTTAATCATCTCATTATACTAACATAACCCATGCAAATGAGATTGACATTGCATCTTCATCCTATACCTTAAGGAATTAGGTATGGGGGTATATCATTTAAATGTTCTCTAACATTTACTCTTGTATTCAATGCAAAACTTTAACTCACACTTGACAGACTAACATCTCTTCCTTAAGTATGAGACTCTATGCATCTGTGATCTATCATCATGAACCACACCCGCTTCCCCCACAGAGTTGAATCGGGCTATGTTCTCACGACTGGGCCTTCCGAGGCAATGGCGAAGCTAGCATAAATATTACGCGGGGGCCAAATTTAAAGAAAAATGAAATTTTATTTAAAAACAAATTTAATCCTAAACTTAACCAATATGTTATAAAAAAAATCACAATAATTTTTAATTACATGAAATGTAACTAAAACAATAACAAAGAAAATAAAAATTGACAATAGCTATTTAGAAATGTTGGACACAAAGCCTTTTAAAAAGTCAATTTTATTCACAATTGATTGTATACTAACTAGACTAATAATGTTTTTTTCAATGATAACAAGACTAATAATGTTTTTTTCAATGATAACAAATAAGTTATGGGTCTTGTTAAAAGTATCCCAGGGCACTCTTTAAGCAATCCAAAATAAGAAATTATTGAGGGTAGCTAAATATAAAAACATACCAACTCATTCAATAAAAATAATTGTTTTGGGGTAGCCATGGCTACCACATTGTCTTGGAGGGCTACACCCCTGTTCCAAGGGAGCCAACGCTGGTGTGAGTTGAGTCATAGATAGAGAGCAACCACACAAATGAGAATGATACCATCTTTTCACACAATATTTTAAGGCACTAAGTGTATGAGTTTTTTAACTTATATATTTGTCAACCTCTATTTTTCTTCTCAATGTTGGACTGTAACTGACACTTGATACATCACAAGATTATCTCCGTCATGTTTGACGGAATTCTAGCCCGTGTTTGATACCTCGGTATCTACATTAATTTATAATTAAAATAACAACGTAAATCATATCGATCTGATTAAAGCAATAATTTTAAACACAGATCACAGATCCACAATGAATTACTTAAGCCAACATATTTACCTTTATTTGTTTAATTTCATGTTTAGAAACCAAAAAAGAAGCTATAGTTCAAAAAAAAAAAAAAGTCACTAAAGTTAGCCCATTGACGTAGAAAAACTCGCAAACGAGGAAAACACACATGCACAAATTTTTTATATTGACAAAGTCAATAGGCAACACGAGACACATATGCATGTCTAGACGTAACCAACGAGGAAGAAAAGATATCATGCTGGTCAACATTTAAGTGTTGGTCCCCTCAAAAAAAGATAAACATTTAAGAGTTTGTTACATAAAATAAGAGAAATGTAGAAGATTCGTTTTAACTTTTTTTTTTTTAAGCCGTGTTCTTTAACATTCTTCTTAATGCTCCCTCGGGTGAAACACTCATAGACTTAAAAATGATTTTTTTTAAGGGACATAAAAATAAAATAAAAAAGGTGCGTCAAAAAAAAAAAGTTCCCTAAAAAAAAGATAAATCTTACAGAGTATTTGAAATAGAGCGTCTGTAACATTCTTATAACAATAATTACGAAAATTTATGACATCCTTATTTATTAATTCTACCGTAGGCAGGCTTACAGGCGCTCCTATTCGCCGGATGTGAGATCCAATTGGGGGGAAGGGGGCCAGGCAGGGTGCCACCAAAAGGGGGGGTTGGGGAGGATTGGCTAGATGTGAGACCAAGGAGAAGGAAGGTGCGTCGTCAGGCAGATCGAGATCGGGACTGGAAGCTGGAGGACAACAGGTTCAGAGGATGGGTTGAAGCTGGTGACCGTCAGTCTAGATTTAGAGATTCAGGCCATGGTTACTACGACAGTGATGTGGGTTTTTATCAAGATGGGTTTGAAGACCGGTATGCTCGTGAAACTGAGGAAGATTGGCATCGTGGTCAGGGTCGGAGGTATTCAAGGAACTCTCGGCGCCGGGATGCTTGTATGATGCGTGACGGAAAGCATAAAGAAGCTCGGAGAGTTGAGGGTAGCGACAAACCAGTACAACCTTTGGTAACTACAAACAACAACACAACAGAGGCTGGCAATCAAACTCGAAGGTTTGTTACATTTTATTTTACAAATTTTCCTCTTCAACTATCGAATTTTTATCTGAGAAAAGGCTTTGAGGTTTGTGGGATGTTGGAAGAGGTGGTTGTTCCGAGACGTCGTAATGTGAGTGGGGAATCTTATGGCTTTGTCCGCTATTCCAACGTTCGTGATGTTTCGAAATTACTGAAAGCGGTAAACGCTGTTTGTTTTGGTCACTACAAAATCAAAGCAAAGGTGGCTAAGTTTGACAAAGGGGCAGCGGCGGAGGTTGAGAGGTCTGTTGAGGGTGGAGGAGATGGAGAGTTGGTAAACAAGGAAGTGATGAAGGCTGGTGCGGTTGAGAAGACGGCTGAAGGAATTAAAAAAGCGAGCTTGCGGATTGTGAAAGGAGGTGGTATGGTAGAGGGTGAGGGAGCAGGAGGCGAGACAGGGGACAATGTAGACGTGACAGAGCCTGTTCATCCGGTGGTGGGTGTGAAGGTAGGAGGTATTACAGTCAGGCTGGAGAAGGGTCGAGGTAAAGTAAGTAAGGTAGGTGGTGTAAAAAAGAAGCTATCTGGTTGTGTTAAAGGAGTCAAACAGAGAGAAGGGGAGCAACCTATAATCAAAAAGTTAATCCGGAAGTACAAATCAAGTGAGGAAGATCTGTTGTGGGCTCGTTCTGGTGTATTGGCTTCAGTGACTAATGGGGAAACCATTCCAGCGGTCCAAAATAGAATTGCTGATGCAGGTGTCGACAATATTGATATAATACCGCTACGGCTGACAAAGTGTTTATCCGTAGCTCTTCGAAGGTTAATATCACTACTATTTTGCATGAAGCTAAGGATTTGTTTGATCATTTCTTTACCAATATTGTGAGGTGGGAGAAGAGTATTGTGCCTTTCCAATGGGGTGCTTGGCTAAGATTGTACGGCGTTCCGTTACATGCTTGGAATGAAGTATTTTTCAAACTGTGCATCGTTGATTGTGGTAGGTTCCTTCGTTTGGATTCTTGTTCGGTGGAGAAAGAGAGATTTGATTATGCTAGGGTCTTGATTGCTACTTCAAAGCTTGAGATTATTAATTGTCAAGAAACAATTTTAATAGACGACGTTTTGGTGACCGTCAAAATTGTTGAAGAATGGGGCTTCAATATTGGTGATGATGTTTGTTTGTTTGAAGATGATGATGGCTCTGATGGAGAGAAATCACAACAGGATGATGTCCGGTTAGAAAAGGATAATGAGGTTAATGCTGATTTTTTGGTTAATGAAATTGCGCAAGACTTTGCGGAGTCAGAGGGGTTCAACAATGGCGCTGATGTAAATGAGATTCAAGCTGTTCCTTCACAAGCAATTCCAGATCTGTTCAGTAGTCAACAGCGGCATATTTCAGCAAACAAGGATGTGCCGCCTTCAGCAGAAGCAGCATCTCAGTCTGCCCAGTCTATTCCGCATGTAGAAGTGACTTCTGCAGCTCCAACGGCTGTCCAATTTTCTGACATTCACTCGCAGATTGTGGAGCCTCCTAATCAGGGTCAAAATGCCACTCAAAGGTAGCAGATTCGCTCAAAGTCTTGCCCACCCCGGGCTGATTGCTTGCTGCCTCCCGGCCCATGGAGCTTGGAAGTGTTAAGCGCCCATCATCATAGTAATGCAGGGGATGTATCTTCACCGAGGCAATGTTTATTTACAGGGATGAGGAATAGTGATGGTTGTTTTAAAGGGGAGGCAACTGTTCAACGTCGGAAGAAGGTCGATGGTGTAATGCACCATAATGTGCATAACATGAAAAAAGTGGCAAGACTCCCTAAGGAGGATAGAGTAGCAGTTTTGAAATACTTAAGGAGAAATGAGCGCAAGCATCAAGGTTCATCTAAATTGAAAAAGGCGGTAACTATGATTTCCAAAGATTTAACGGATAATTCTTCTTCTTCATGCTCAGTTAACAATGATTTGAAACATTGGGTGGTTTTACATGGGAGCGAGAAAGTGGTGAGGGAGGATGTTTTGAATTTAGGGGAGTCTATTGGTGTTCAACTTAGTGGTTGTAGCAATATGTTTGGGGTGCTCGCTAAGTCAAGGAAAGGAAAGAGGCGGGGGGTTGTTGTTGAGGAGAGTGTCAACTCTTCTTTAGAGGGTGTTGTGTAGTTGCCATAGATGATAATGGTGAGGGGGTGGGTGAGGGTGTGTGTGATGAAGCTACTTTCTTGGAATGTAAGGGGGTTGGGAGGCTTTGAGAAGAGGAAGGAAGTTCGTTCTATTGTGAAGGAAAAGCGTCCGTTGATTGTGTGCTTGCAAGAAACTAAAATGCAATTATGTGATGCCAGGTTGTGCTTGTCTATTTGGGAAGGGCAGCAATTTGCCTTCTCTTTTCGTCCGTCTATAGGGGCGTCAGGGGGGCTGTTGACTATGTGGGATTCTTCAGAAGTGGAGGTGTAGTCTACTAGTAGTTTTGATCATGTCTTGTGTATTCATGGGCGGTTTATTTCTTCTAATGAAGAGTTCCATCTTTTTAATGTGTATGCCCCGTGTGAGGCTAATGCGCTGCAATTGCTTTGGGATGATCTGTCGGTTCGCGTTCAGGCTTTGAGAGGTCAAAAAGTGTGTGTTTGTGGTGATTTTAACGCTGTCCGGTGTAGGGAGGAAAGGAAGTCAACGTCGGTTTATGGGGGAGCTGATTATGGCCCGTTTAACCTTTTCATTGAGGAAAATGTTTTGATAGATTTACCATTGTGGGGACGTAAATTCACTTGGTTTAAAGGGGATGGTCGATCGATGAGTCGGATTGATAGGTATTTGGTTTCTGAAGAATGGTGTCTGGTGTGGCCAAATTGTACTTAAGTTGCTCAGTTAAGAGGTTTATCAGATCACTGTCTGTTGATTCTCTCGGTTGATGAAGAAAATTGGGGACCTCGGTCTACTCGTTTCTTGAAGTGTTGGTCGGACTTACCAGGTTACAAGCAATTTGTCTCGGAGAGGTTGAAATCAATGCATGTAGAAGGATGGGGTGGTTTTGTGCTAAAAGAAAAGTTCAAACTTATTAAATTTGCTTTGAAAGAGTGGCATGCTTCTCATACTCGTAATTTAAATGCGAAAATTGCTAACTTGAAAGATCGTATGGCCGAATTGGACGACCAAGGGGCAATTGATATGTTGTCTGCGGATGATTGTGATGAGCTTCGTGGTTTGTCTGCCAATATTCATTCTCTTTCCAGGCTTAATACCAGTATCTGTTGGCAACAATCGAGGAATCAATGGCTTCGTGAAGGTGATGCAAATTCAAAAATTTTCCATTCTATTTTATCTTTCCGTCGTCGTCATAATGCTTTATGTTCAGTTGCGGTTGATGGTGTGTTGATGGAAGGAGTTGAGCCTGTTAGGCATGCTGTGTTTAATCATTTTGAGCAACATTTTAAGAAGCAAAATGTGGTTCGTCCTAGCGTCTCTAATCTTCATTTTCGCTCTCTCTCTTTGGCCGAGGGTGGGGGTTTGATTAAGCCTTTCTCTGTGGATGAGGTAAAGGGAGCTGTGTGGGATTGTGAGAGCTTCAAAAGTCCGGGACCTGATGGGGTCAACTTTGGTTTTATAAAAGATTTTTGGCTTGACCTAAAAGATGATGTTATGCGGTTTGTGTCGGACTTTCACCGGAACGGTAAATTGACAAAAGGTATTAATACAACTTTCTTTGTTCTTATTCCAAAGGTTGAAAATCCGCAGAGACTTAATGAGTTCCGACCTATATCCTTGGTGGGGAGTATGTATAAAATTCTAGCAAAATTGTTGGCAAACAGATTGAGGATGGTGATTAATAGTGTTGTTTCTGAAACTCAATATGCTTTTATTAAGAACCGCCAAATCCTTGATGGTATCCTTATAGCTAACGAGGTGGTTGATGAAGCTAGTAAGCTAAAAAAGGAGCTCCTGTTGTTTAAGGTGGACTTTGAAAAGGCTTTTGATTCTGTTGATTTCAATT
Source organism: Medicago sativa (assembly GCF_051527215.1). Taxonomy (NCBI): domain Eukaryota; kingdom Viridiplantae; phylum Streptophyta; class Magnoliopsida; order Fabales; family Fabaceae; genus Medicago; species Medicago sativa. The sequence continues at coordinate 6,893,678 of NC_140755.1, read as the reverse complement.
ATCTGGATAATGTCATGGAGTGTATGTCATTTCCTGTTTTGTGGAGGAAATGGATTCGAGAATGTATTGGTACTGCTACAGCTTCAGTCTTAGTCAATGGCAGCCCTACATATGAGTTTACTCTTCATAGAGGATTAAGGCAGGGGGACCCTCTCTCCCCTTTCTTGTTTCTTATTGCGGCCGAGGGTCTTCACATCCTGATGAAATCTATGGTTGACAATCGGTTGTTTACGGGCTATTCGATTGGGGCAGCCAACCCGGTGGTCATATCTCATTTACAATATGCTGACGATACTTTGTTGGTGGGTCAGAAAAGTTGGGCGAATGTCCGTGCTCTTCGGGCGAACCTTGTTATTTTTGAGATGATGTCTGGTTTGAAGGTTAATTTTAACAAAAGCCTACTGGTGGTTGTTAATATTCAGAGCTCGTGGCTGGGAGAGGCGACTTCAGCGTTGGGTTGTAAAGTGGGTAAGGTTCCTTTCTTGTATCTTGGTTTACCTATTGGGGGAAATCCTCGGAGACTTTCGTTTTGGGACCCGGTTGTGAATCGGATTAAATCTAGACTGATGGGTTGGAATAGTCGGTTCCTCTCTTTTGGCGGTCGTTTGATTCTCCTAAAATCAGTCCTGGCTTCTCTGCCTGTCTATGCACTTTCTTTATTCAAAGCTCCATCAGGTATAATCTCTTCCATTGAATCTGTGTTGAATAATTTTTTTTTTGGGGGGGGGGTGTGAGGAACATAGGAAAATATCTTGGATAGGGTGGAATACTATTTGTTCCACAAAGGAGTCTGGAGGTCTGGGGGTTAGGAAATTGAAGGAGTTTAATGTAGCTTTGCTAGGTAAATGGTGTTGGAGGTTGTTGGTGGATAGAGAAGGGTTGTGGTTTCAAGTGTTAGTTGCCCGTTATGGGGCTGTCGGCGGGAGGCTGGAGGTAGGGGGCCGAAGTTGTTCTTCTTGGTGGAAGGAGATTGGGAGGATTCGAGAGGGTGTTGGTGATGTTGGGGGTAGGTGCTTTTGTGACAATGTTGTGAGGAAGTTGGGTGATGGGAATGAAACACTGTTTTGGTCTCATAGATGGTTGGGTGGCATAGCTCTTTGTGATCGCTTTCCCCGTTTATTTGAGTTGGCTGAGAACAAATTGGAGACTGTTACTACTATGTTCTCTCGTGGCCTTGACCAGGGTGGAGGGGGTTGGCGGTGGAGGAGGCGGTTGTGGGTTTGGGAGGAGAATTTACTAGATGAGTGTAGGGCTTTACTGTTTGATGTTTCTCTTGTTTTTAATGTTTCAGATAGTTGGGTATGGCTCCCTGATCACATGGGGGGTTACTCGGTTTGAGGTGCTTATGAATTCTTAACCTCTACTGACACTGCTCCTTTGGATAGCCCTCTAGATCTCGTGTGGCATCATCAGGTTCCGCTTAAGGTGTCGATCTTTGCTTGGCGGCTTTTACGGAATAGGTTACCTACGAAAGTAAATCTGGCATTTAGAGGTGTTCTTCAGTCGGATGCGCCTCTTTGCGTAGCAGGGTGTGGTCAGGTCGAATCAGCTGATCACTTGTTCATTACTTGCCCTACTTCTGTTGCGTTGTGGCAGCAATTGCGGCAGTGGATTGGTTTTGTGGGAGTGGATATTAATAATGTTGCTCATCATTTGATTCAGTTTGTGCATATGTCATGTGGTGGTAAAACTAAGCGTTCGTTTCTACAATTAATTTGGCTTCTTTCTGTTTGGGTTTTGTGGAACGAACGCAATAACCACCTTTTCAACAATGTTATTTCTGATGTATCTAGGTTGATTGATAAGATTAAATCTTTGTCTCTAGCGTGGCTTTTGGCTAAAAAGGCTATTTTCGTTTGTGGTACTCAGAAGTGGTGGTCAAGCCCTTTGGATTGTCTAGGTATTGGCTAACCACCAAGTATAGGTTTTGTTTTTCAATTTCTGCTGGTTTGTTTTGACTCTTGTTGTATAGTTTGAGTGGTATTCTAGGCACTTCTTGTGCTTGGAAGCTACTATTTTTGTTATATATATTCCATTTTGGCTTGTTCAAAAAAAAAATCTGCAACAACTTAACCTAATTTTTTCCCGCACCAATTTCATTCCTATCCTCTTGCATTTTTTTGCCTTTTTTTGACAATATTTTGTACAGTTATTTAAAACTAAAAAAATGCATCGTTCCTTTCCTTTTGCCTTTTTTTTTTGACAATATTTTGTACACTTATTTAATACTAAAAAAATGCGTCGTTCTTATCCTCTTGCCTTTTTTTTGTGACAATATTTTGTACACTTCTTTAATACTAAAAAAATGCATCTTTTTTTTTTATAAATATTTTGTACACTTATTTAATACGTTTACAAACAGAATACCCTTATTTCCATGCAAACTCGGCTGCTTTAATTTGCATGCAAACTCGGCTATATACAGCAAACCCAAAACCGTGTTTCTCTAAAAAATAAAAAACCTAAACCGTGGTAAATAAAAACCCTAAACCATGGTAAATTTTCATTTGTTAAATAATTTTTTGTTTAATGAATTAATGGCTACTTCAATTTCAGCATTATTTGCTTCGATAAATGTAGTTTTTTATTTGTTTTTGAATTTACAAATTTGTTAAGAAAAAATTGAAGGAAAATTTGCTATTATTTTCAAAACTGATTTTTTTCTTCAAATTTTTATCATGTCCACTAAAAAATTCATACTACCAAACACTATTTTTGAAAGTTAATGACCCGTAAGATTTTTGAATGTCAAACATTCTCTGATTATTTTTAATGTTAATTAATAGTTGAAAAAATCTCTAAATTATTGAATGTCAAAATCATTTTTATTTAAATTTCTTTATAGACACAGGGTCTATGTGGTTGTTAGTTATAACTTTTAAAAAGATCACTTTTAAGAGCATTATTTCTCTTTGTTATTGTTTTTTCAAAACCAGGATCTAAAAAAAAATCTAAAAACAATTTCAAATTAAAAGATATTAAGATTATGTTTTTTATGGGAGGGAGGAGAAAATAAATATCAAAAGATGAAAGTAATTTTGTAACAAAAAATTCGGATATCATACATAGCGAATTTCGCTCATATCCTTAATTATATGTCTAACCCGGGCAACGCCGGGTAAAAAAACTAATAAAATTATTAAAGTATATGTAAAACACATTAAACAGATGATAAATTAAAGATGGCAATGGGTACCCAATGGGTAGGGTATTATAGTACCCATCTTCATCGTGGGCAACAACTTTAGGGCCCGTCCCCATACCCTATAGGCACTTAAGTGCCCATACCCGCACTCATTATCCGCACTTTAACCGTGACTTTTAGTTGCTTTAACATACTATAATCAACAATAAATACTTCGAGATAAATCGATTTTGAATAAAGATACTTCGAGATAAATTCTAATAAAGACTACATACATAATTTATTTAATGAATCTAAAGAATTAAAGTTCTATTATAAATGACAGCGGAGTAATATATGTCAATTTTTTATTTTATTTTTTAGGGGTTTAGATAAAGAGATTACAGTATATGTTTAGGATCGAAAAAAAAAACTTAAACAGTGCAGCGTTAAATTTGAACGTAAATGGAGGGGTAGATTCCTTCATTGGGGCCCTCACATAACCAATAATGATGTCTCATTCAAAGCTTGCAATCATTTTCTCCTGTAATGAATTGGCGTGTGAGAATTAGAGTGACTGACGAGGTCACACAACATCATTATAAAGGTTTTTGATGGCCATTCATTAGATCTCAAAGAAGGAAAACATGAGCTTGATAAAATATTTAGTTTCTAATTTCTTTGGTCCAAAAATGTGGATTGCCTTTCTTATTATTTGCAGTTTCATTGTGGGAACTCAGTCTGCTTCTACTGTGACATCTCAACTTCAAATGGAAGCAAATGCAATATTGAACAGTGGATGGTGGAACACGTCTGATGCAGGTTTCAATATCTCTGATCGTTGTAATTGGCCGTATGATATTATATCTTGCAACGAGGCTGGAAGCATAAAAGCAATCAACATAGACCCTTGGGGGTATCAACTTGCAACACTTAACTTAACTACTCTCGACTATTCTGCTTTTAACAATTTAGAAAGCCTTGTTATAAGCTCAGTTGAACTATATGGGACTATCCCAAAAGAAATTGGTCATCTCTCTAAGCTCACTCATCTTGATTTGTCTAACAATGATCTTGAAGGTGAGATACCTTCTTCACTAGGAAATCTCTCCAAGCTCACTCATCTTGATTTGTCTGCCAATTTTCTTGAAGGCAAGGTACCTCCTTCACTAGGCAATCTCACCAAACTCACTCATCTTGATTTGTATTTCACTAATATTGTAGGCCAGGTACCTCCTTCACTAGGAAATCTCATCAAACTCACTTATCTTGATTTGTCTCACAATTCTCTTGTAGGTGAGGTACCTCCTTCAATAGAAAATCTTAGACAATTAAAGTACTTAGACATCTCTTTTAACAATATTAATGGTTCCATCCCTCCTGAATTGTGCTTGCTAAAAAATCTGACTTTCTTAGATCTATCTAACAATAGATTCAAAGGTGAGATACCTTCTACAATAAGAAATCTCGAACAATTACAGAAGCTGGACATCTCTTTTAACTTTATTAATGGTTCCATCCCTCCCGAATTGTGGTTTCTAAAAAATCTCACTTTCTTAGATCTATCTAATAATAGATTCAATGGTGAGATACCATATTTACTAGGAAATCTAAAACAATTAGAGGACCTAGACATCTCCGATAACTACATTGAAGGTCATATTCCTTTTGATCAGTTGGGGTTCTTGAAAAAACTAACTGCGCTAAGTCTATCTAACAATAGATTCAAAGGTGTGATACCTTCTTCACTAGGCAATATCAAACAGTTACAAGAGTTAAACATATCTCACAACAACATTCAAGGTTCCATTCCTCATGAGTTGGGGTTCTTGAAAAATCTCTCTAAATTAGATCTATCTCACAATAGACTTAATGGAAACCTGCCTATTTTTCTTACAAATCTTACACAATTAAATTACCTTGACATCTCATATAATTTACTCATAGGTACGTTTCCTTCTAATTTGTTTCCATTTAATGATAATTTATTTTCCATGGACCTCAGTCACAACCTCATTAGTGGTAAAATCCCTTCTCATATTCGAGGTTTTCATGAACTTAATTTAAGCAATAATAATCTCACTGGAACAATTCCCCAATCTATCTGTAATGTCTATTATGTGGACATTTCATACAATTGTTTGGAGGGTCCCATTCCAAATTGTCTTCAGGTTTATACAAAGAATAAGGGAAATAATAATCTCAATGGAGCAATTCCCCAATCTCTTTGTAATCTCTCTGTAATGTCTTTTCACCAATTCCATCCTTGGCCAACACACAAGAAAATTAAAAAATTACAACACATTGTTTTCATTGTTTTTCCGATCCTTATTGTTTTAGTCCTAGTCTTCTCACTTCTCATATGTTTGTATCGTCATCATAATTCTACTGAGAAGTCGCACGGAAACTCAACAAAAACAAAGAATGGAGATATGTTTTGTATATGGAATTTTGATGGGAAGATAGCATATGATGACATCATCAAAGCAACACAAGACTTTGACATGAGATATTGCATTGGAACAGGAGCATATGGAAGTGTTTACAAGGCTGAATTACCAAGTGGAAAGGTTGTTGCCTTAAAGAAACTTCACGGCTATGAAGCAGAGGTTCCATCTATTGATGAGAGTTTCAGAAATGAAGTGAGAATATTATCAGAAATAAAGCACCGACATATCGTGAAGCTTTATGGATTTTGCTTGCACAAAACAATCATGTTTTTGATCTATCAATACATGGAGAAAGGAAGCTTGTTCTCTGTCTTGTATGATGATGTAAAAGTCATGGAATTCAAGTGGAGGAAAAGGGTTAACACTATTAAAGGAGTTGCATTTGCTCTTTCATATCTTCACCATGATTGCACCGCTCCAATAGTGCATCGAGATATATCTACCAGAAATATCTTGCTAAACTCTGAGTGGCAGGCCAGTGTTTGTGACTTCGGCACAGCTCGACTCCTTCAATATGATTCATCCAATCGAACTATAGTTGCTGGAACTATTGGATATATAGCTCCAGGTAAATTAACCATTGCTATTTTTTCTTTTCTTGTTATGTTTTTTTTTTCCGTTCATTTTTATATGAAGCACAACATGTATATTCATAATCCACAAAAATAATATACATGTTCATTAGTTTTTCATGCTAAGTAGTAATTTTAAATTATTTTCTTTGGATTCTTTTAAATATTCATAGCGATTTGATCAATGCAGAGCTTGCCTATACTCTGGCTGTGAATGAAAAGTGTGATGTATATAGTTTTGGTGTAGTGGCACTTGAAACTTTAGTTGGAAGGCACCCTGGGGATTTATTGTCATCACTTCAATCAACATCGACACAAAGTGTCAAACTATGTCAAGTATTAGACCAGCGTCTTCCACTTCCAAATAACGACGTAGTTATACGTGACATAATTCATGTTGCCGTGGTTGCATTTGCATGCTTAAATATCAATCCTCGTTCTCGACCAGCAATGAAACGTGTGTCACAAAGTTTTGTCACGGAGCTCACACCATTAAGCATTCCTTTGAGTGAAATTTCAGTGCAGCAACTAATGAGTGAAGAACTCAAAGCATTATTTTATATTTAAGTTGAGTGTGTTATTATTCAATAATAAAGACATTGTCTTTTTTTTTTTCTTTTCCAAAAGTTGTTGAAAAATGCTGTAAAACTTGGTTGTTCTTATATATCAAAAATAAGTATATATGTATTCTCATTTCTGCTTTTGAATAAAATTGAACTACTTCTGTTTCAATTATTATGTTAATTGAATTAAAAGATAAAAGGTATTGCAATTGCTTCAATCAAAATCTCAAGGTTTACAAATTCAACAAGAAATTTTTTTAAGTGCATGGTGATTATCACTTCAATAACTGAATGATTATTTTTATTTTTATACTTCATTTATCTTTTTTTTTTTTTGAAATAGCAAATTTTATTAAACAACCAGATCCCTGCTCAAGACGAACAGAGATCGGTGAAATTGAGCATACAAACATAAGACGTCGTATATAGGCGTAACACCTGAAAATAAACACCCTAAAAACACCCCTGAAGACAACACCCACCGAAATTCATGTCACCACCTAAAATAGACTCCTTAACGAAAACGACCACTGTGAAAACGATGTCCAACACCGTCCATCGTCACTACATTCCCTTATAGAAAAACACCCCTAAAAAAAAAAAAAAAACTGATATTGATTATGCGATCCAAATGTTAGAAACCAAAGAAGTCACACTCACACAATATCACATTGTTGTTAACCAATTCTAAAGCAATTTAATAGTGGTCACACTTACTTTGTTATCACTAGCTAGTGATAAAGTTGCGATTACTCGCTTTACTCTCCAAAGCCAATATGCTCGGTGATAAAGCTTTACATAATCTTGAACTTTTTGGAAAGGTGAAAAGAGATTTAAAAATGTATGAATATAGGAAGAAAACAAATTTAACGTAATCGAAATTGGTAAAGTGGTTACCAACTAACCATCCTTGTAATGTAGGAAGAAAAAATGGTTTGAATCCTGAATTGTAACACTCATGCACCAAGCAAAAAATTGAAGAGGTGTCGCACATTTCAACTCAAGGATAATTTCTTTTCGATTTTTTTGTCTTGGTGTAAACGTATTTTACACTATTAATCATGTAGGTTAACATAAAATTTAGAAGTCTCTGACCTGTTAGTCAAAGAAGATTAATCTATTATCTTAACTGTTTAAGAAGCTTCATACGATGCATACAATTGAGTACAAGTGGTATGAGAAGATAACAAACCTTTAGGTACAGCCATGTTGAAAGTGCTGCATCAAATTTACTCTGCGTAAAAATTATACAAAGTTCCTCCGCAAAAAATTAGTTTTAAATTTGATTTATTAGGTCCAAATTTTCATTGCCTTAATAATTTAGAAATTTGTGTGTTTAGAAAAATTCATATTTAATTCATTAAATGTTAAAAAAAATATATAATTTTTTTATTAAAAAAAAAAAGGTTTCTTATAATGTTTTCAACATGTATGTAAAAAATCATTCAAAAATTTGTAAGTTTAAACATAATTAAACCAATTTTAATTTAACATGGACTAAAACTTGGTACAACTTTTTTTTATCGTGACCAAAACATGACACTTTTTTTATGAGGACTAAAAACAAAATTCGTTATATTTACAGGGACTAAAAACTTATTTAACTTTAAACTTTATTTGGAAATATAATTCTTTGTTACGGTGATAATGTGAAACCAAATTGAAAATATATTTTTCAACAAATTGCTTGTGTATCCAAAACCAAACTCAACAGAAGGGAAGTTGACAATCCTGTGATACAAAATCAAAATGATAAAAAACATTAATTAGTTAAACAAATTCAATGTTGCCCTTTTCCTCTCATTCAATTTGTGTTCATTCCCATAATCCTTTGTATGATTGTACTTGAATGATACAGAAACAATCATCTATGATGAGTTCAACAAAATAAACAGAGCAATGGTGAAAAAGTAAAAATGGGGTTTGTTTTCCAAAGGTTATAAATTGATGTTTCTCTTTTGCTATAACTATGTTTATCCTGATTAGGTGTCGCATGCTAAACTTCTAAATAATAATATGATTTTTTTAGCTTCTTTGCACGATATTTTCTTTCCTTTTTTTTTCTTTATCAACCATATAAACTATAAATAAGTTGAAACTAAGTTGTTATGGTTTATTTTTTCAAAGACTAAAAATTGTATTAAACATCAATTTTCGCCTCTTTGAAGCTTGCAGCCGCCTTTATAACCTTTGGAAACCAAACCTAATTTTCTATTTGACATTTGGATTTTATAGCGTTAGGATGGCGCCAAGATTTATACTGATCGCGTTGCGATATAAAACTACTTCACGTGTTAATGCTTTAGTGTCCCGAATCATGTCCACCACAATTTTCGACAAATGCACCCAATTTTCGTAGCTCAAATCACACCGGGATTGATTTTGATCATGGCGCTATTTCTTCAATTATTCTACTTCTGTCTTTGCTTCCTTTTCATTAGTGCAACACCCACGTTATTGGCCTATGAAACATATTTGTAATAAAACTTATCTGTTGCTAAAAACAACTAAAACACCATGTAACTTTGTTATACCCTAATTTTGGACCTAAAAATACTTGCTCAAAATGTTTTTCATCTCTGATATGGTCTTTGACCTTTTAAAGGATTGCCATCTTGCTATTGTTTTACCCTGCTGTATCTTCCAATTTTGCTTTAAAAATCTTTTTCAACTGTGTATTTGTCTATGATTTCTTGCATTTAGAGCCATCCAAAAGGTTTTTCTTGCATATCAAGTCATTTGAGATTGTCTCTGATCAATTGCACATTTCTCTGCATTTTATTTCAATATTATCTGCAAAAATATGAAAAAGGGTATTTTAGTCATTTCATGCATTCAAACTCATTTTAGTCCTTGAGAATGGTCTCAGAGTCTTTTCAATTTGCTTGCATAAACTCTTGTTTTAATTCATGACAAAATCCATTCCAAAAATTGCATTTGAGCCATTTTGAGTCAGTTTAGCCCCTAGGGGCATTTTAGTCATTACCTGTGTTAAAATTTCTTTTAATCTTTGAAAATTGTCTCTGAGTCTTTTCATTTAGTTTGTATAAACTCTTGCTTCAATTTCTTGTCAAAATCCATTTCAAAAATTGCATCTGAGACATTTTGAGTCAGTTTAGTCCCTAGGGGCATTTTGGTCATTTCACATGAAATTTTGGCAGAGAGAGGTTACTTTGAAGTACCTCATTTGTGTAGTTGGTTCATTTTAGTCCTTTTTGTGTTTTTTATTGGTTTCACTTTACGTTATTTTCAATTTACATTTTTTACCCAATTTTATTAGTATTTGCATTTTAGTCCTCATTTCCTACTATTTTCAGTTTAGTCCTTTTTTTCATTTTTCTTTTAAAGTCTTTTTTTTCAATTTACATTTTAGCCCTTTTAAGTCTTGAGAATTACATTTTAGTCCAGTTTGTCAAAATTGCAGTTTGGTCCTCGTACTTTCAAAAATTGCAGAAAGGTCCCAAGTCCAAATTTCAGTCCAAGTTTAGTCCAGAATAAGTGGCAAGCTCCCATTGGCTATCAAGAACACATGTCACCTATATAAAGGCACAATCATCACAGTCCCATTCAGAGAGTGCCAACACATCACAAACAGAATCACACATTTCTCTCTCCTGTTAGTTACGATCAAAATCCAGAGGTTGAAGAACTTCATCGAAGTTCATCAAGAACTTCTCAGAAATTCTCAATTCCAAACCCTAACCGACTCAAATCTTCATCAGATTCATCACCAATCATACAAATTCAACATGAATTTCCAGAAAACCTAAGCTGAAACCATTCCAATTCAACAAATTCTTACCAAATTCGATCAAAGCCGCATTGGTTCTCAGTGATTCTCTGCGAGAATCTTCATCACCGAACCTTTTTCTTGCAATTCAAGCACGAATGCGATCACAAGAAGGAGACTGAGGAAGAGAAGAAGAGGATCGAAGTGAAAACGAAGCAGAATCACACCGGTGAAGAAAGAGAAGAAAATAACTGGTTTATTTCCAGTGAAAGCACTTACCAGAGAAGATGAAGAAGACGACGTAAAGTGTTACGGCGTTCTGCAACTCTCTTCTCCGATCAAACTTCCGGTAAACCCTAATTTCTCAAAATCTATTTCCAGGATGTGATGTGTGTTTGTTATGCTTCGTATTTCATGGATCTAGGGTTATAGAACGAAGAACAATGGAAATACACCGTTTAATCTTCGTTTTCAGAAAAGATAAAAGAGGAGTGGACGGAATCCGTCTTTCTCACCGGAGAAGACGACAATTCCGTCGTTCTTTAAAGATTACAGCGTACTTGTCATTGTTCCTCCACCTTACAGCGCCGTTAGGTTAGATCGGAGAAGAAGAAGAGAGAACGAGAGAGATATGAGAAGAAGAAAGAGAAAGATCGGTTGGAAATGAAGTGAGACCGGCTCACAAGCTTTTATAGGGGGTGGACCGGACCAGTTCACCTGAACCAGGCTGGTTCACTCCCAAACCGGTCTCTTCTTCGTTTTTGGCCGTTTGATCTGCTTCTTAATTGCGTGTATGGTGTAGATCTAGTTATTGTGTGTTCCTTCTTTGACTTGTGGTGCACCACGTGTTCCTGGCCTTTAGATCTAGGGTTTTGAAGGAGTTGGATCAATCCAATGCCTCTGAGGTTGTTAGATGATCCAGATCCAACATATACTTGGGTCTGGGCTTTGTGTTACTGTTTTTTTCGTTTTTATTGATTTTCTTGCTATTTGCACACAGTCTTGTGGTTTTTACACTCTTGACATACCTAAAATCTTTTAGAAAATTCTATAAAAATTTGTGAATGTTTCTTATTATTTTTGCAACCTTTGTATGATATTTTTGTATTAAAAAATGGATAAAAATAATGTGTTGTGTTTTGCTTTATTTCTTGAATTTTATGTTAAAAACTTGTGAAAATGTGCATAATTTTGATCCCAATTTTTGATACATGTTTGTGATTTGTGATGTGTGAATTGGTGATGGATTTGTCACTGTTTGAATGTGTTTCTTGTTGTATGTGAATATGTGTGATTAATTACTTGTTTTACAAGTCGTATAAATAATTGTTTGTGAAAATAAAGTGCCAAATATGCCTAAAATGTATCATAATTCTTGATTTAAATATGTTCCTATAATTCTCAATATTATTGCTGTAATAAAACCTTTGAAAAATTGACATGATAATGAGGATTATAGGTCATACACTTGTTTGGACATTGTGATAAGTTTTACGTATATTTTGCTACTTTTATGTTAAGAGTTTTGTTGCTTTTTTGTCAAGTTTTTGCTACTTTGTTTAGTATTCCTTTTTGCTTATAATCTCTATCCTATTATGTCTTATGCTACTAACCCTCTTATTTCATGTTTCATTCATCCATAAGCATCTCATCCTCCATCTTATATTCTTAGCTTTTATTTCTTGCACTTTAATTTTCATGCCAAGACTTTGCATGTAAAAACTTAGGGATCTTTGTACTTTACTTTAAGCTTTTAATTTCTTGCAAGACCATAGCATGTAAACTAGGGCATATGTAAAGGACAATGGACTCTAATGATGTACACCGACACAAGCACCGACACATGCACACACATCACATGGATACTTTAGATGTATGTTTAGGGTATGCATGCTTTAGATGTATGTTTAGGGAATGTATGCTTAGATGTATGTTTAGGAACTTTGAAACTTAGACAAAAATTCTTTTTTCCAAAAAATATGAACAACTTCACTCAAATAATTTTCCAAATAAACCTTGGGATCAAAATCCTATTGAATTTTCCCTTCATTTTCTTAAACAAAAATCTTAATGAATTTTAATCATACTTGGATTTCTTTTGCAAAATGACTAATTCAACCTCATATTTTCACAATCTTATGCCCTTGAGGCCTCTCTCTCTCATTCTTCAAAATCCCATTTTCAGAATTAAAATCAACCAACAAAAACAAAAACATTTTTTGGAAGAGAACTACATGGAGTTTGATCCCTTAAAAGGGTATGTAGGCAAGGGGTCAAAACCTCTCCAAGTCCAATAAAACAAAAATTCAAACATTCTTCTCCCTCCAATTCTTCACTTAGTAAACCCTTAGGCATGAATAACACTTTCAAATAGCATTTAAAAATAAAGCGCGCGCGTAGAAAGTAAAGACGGTTCCTATAGGATACTATAGTCGTTATGGGTGCCTAACACCTTCCCATAACGAAAACAACTCCCGAACCTCGATTCTCAAGCGTTTTTCTTATTTTTCCCTTCCCAAGAAAAAATGAGATATCAAAGGTTAAAAAGGTTCAAACTTAATCAATGTTTGACACCCGAAAAACCAAGATAAAACAAACTTGACTACTAACCACCCTAAATGACTCTAAAAAACAGTTAAATAACTAATATGATAGAGTGGCATCACCTTATGATGCTAACGAAAGAGTGCTGACAGAGGTATTCAGCATGCACTACGACATATATGGTATTCAGTAACAGTTTTTCGGTAATATCTAAAAAATTGTTACTGATTCTTAATTGGTAACACATGTTTGTAACACTTATGGAAATTCGTTACATTTTTTTCTTTTGAAAAATAAAATCCGTTCCCTATTTGTACTAGTTTATTAATTTGTTTTTTTTACTCAGTTTAGTAGTACAAAAGAGAAAAATTAAAACAATGAAATTTTATTTTAAAAATTATCAGAGACACATTCTCACCAAAGAAATTCGCTTAACTTTCTCTTTCACTTGTTCCCACTACAAGAAATATGACATTTTGCCAGGGATTTTGACAGGGGTTTGGAACCCCTGGGAAATTTGCCAGGGAAAATGCCAAGGACAACACCTGGCATATAACACAAGGGTTTGCCCTTGCAAAACCCCTCACTTATTGCAAGGCGGGAAATTGAAATTCAAGAATCTGTTGCATGCAGGCTTGAAGTGACTAAAGTAGGTGATTGTCAGGCAAAAACCGAGGGAATATGCCAGGGAAAGCCCCTGGGATGGACAAAAAGGTGATGAATCTCTGCAATTTCTCAGTTGACTTGACATGAGCCTGAAAAGCTTCTGCAAAAGTTGACATGCCAGGGGTTAAAGCCCTGGGATATTGCACAAATCCCTGGTTTTTTTTCCTACCATTATGTACCTATCTGCACCTAGAAACAACTATGAGTTGACTGCCATTTGTGAGGGGCAGCCCCTGGGAAAACCGCTGGCATTATTTCCCTCTATAAAAACCAACGTAACCTTGTGCCCTTGTTTCAGACTTAGAAAAATTTATACAACTCAATCTTCTTCATACACTTCTACTCACTTCTACACTCTACTCTTATTCAACATCAAGAAACTTTTCTAATTTGGTAAAAATCTATTCTTTTATTTTATTTGTGTTTTTATTTTTTACTACTTACTGATATATAAATTATTTTATTGCATCAGTGTTCAAGTATTGCCTCCTCTTGTGGATCCTTGCTAAACTTGCTCTCTGGATTTGTTCTTCTCTCATATCAAGCTTCAACAAGTTAGTGATAGAGCCAAACCGCAAGCGCACGGCCTATCGAAGTAATAGTAGTAAGTAGAGTATCGTTCCGCTAGGGAGTTGGTCAATTTAATTAACTTTTAATGAATGATTAGAGAAGAGAAAGCTGATTAGAAAGGGTTTGATTGCTGAAGGTAAAAACAATAATAATAAAGGGGCCTTAGGATCATTGGTTCATCTTAATAACTAATCCTTCACTAGACAAAACCTAAACTTCTAATTTCATGGTTTACACACTAATTTCTAAAGACCGGTTTCCCTTAGCCCCTCACCTTTCCGATGAAAGTCCGGTGAGAGTTTACTTCTAGCAACCAAGCCTATTTCACTGACATGATTACTAGAAGATGCATAGAGGATTGAAACTACTCTTTGTCTCAATAGTTGCAAAGACTATTTCACTGTTTTGCAACTATTGTCTAGATTCACTTGTTCCAACATCAAGACTCCGCTCTCGCTTTATGAATTGATGTTTGGGATGATGGATTAACGATTATCAAACCCTCCGCTTTCGCTTCCACAGTTTGATAATTGTTAATCCACGTTAAGACGGTGAATCTAGATTAGAAATTAGGGTTACATAGAAATTAGGGTTTAGACATGTTTTGTTTAGGATTGAGTCATTAGACTCCCCAATAATCCTAAGACTAAGAAGTCTACTCACTCATGTTCATCGTAGACATGGAGGAAGAAGAGAGAAATACGGTAAAATAAATTGCGAGGAAAGTAAAAGGAAAATAAAGACTTTTATTAAAATAATACTTGAAATAAACAAAGTAAAGGATGATTGTTTATGGTGGAGAGCTACTCTATTTATAGCTTTACATTCGACTTAGAAACTAAGCAACTAAAAGGATAAAACGGTAAAGCTGCAACAGGGTAACTTGGCCTTGAAGAAAAAGCAGCAAAAGTGGTTCTGGGGACGGGCACGGCCGTGCCACATGTTGGCACGGGCCGTGCCAAGCTTCTGGTAAGGGGAAATGTATTTTTGCCCCGTATCTTCGTATTCTTGCGCTGTATTTTGCTCCAGTCCTCTTTCTTTTGCTCCAAGGCACCTTCCACCATATATTTATTCCTAAAATAAAATAAAAGACAATTTGAAGTAAAATATTCTAAACTAAAATAAAATGCAATAAAATAAAATCAAATCTAAAATAAAACTAAACTAAATAAGGCAATAAATAATACTATCTATGACTCATCAAACTCCCCCACACTTGAATCTTTGCTTGTCCTCAAGCAAAAGGCAGCAAACATAGCAGCAACGAAGATTGATTTATGGCAATATTAAGAACATAAGTCTCAAAGAAAGGTTTTGCCTCAAGTACACTAATTTCAATTTCAAACACTTCTCATGAACCTATTCTACCCAACATCAAGTCTCAAGTGAGTGTGTGTGTGCAGTCCAACCCTTTTCTTGCTCCTGTATAAGACAGATATTATGAGGAATAGGTTCTATCCTTAGTGCTAAAGTAACCGAGAAAAGTCCTTTCTTCATTTCATATAAGAGTGATGGGAATTTGAGTTAAAATTAGATTAGATATAACAATTAAGCACAAAGGGGCTGCAGATGCTTAGGGGCTATCTATCCTCGTAGGAAGTCTTCTCGGATGTAATTGTCCTTTCCCCCTAGATTCAAAATCACCCTAAGTAGTGCTGCAAAATTATTTATTTGTTTCATCTCCGCGTAGGAAGTCTTTTTGGATGTAATTGTCCTTTCCCCCTAGCATTGATGAATTTGTTTCACTTTAAGTTCAAATTAAGGAGTCACCACCACAATTAGGAAGTCAGGATGTAATTGTCCTTTCCCCCATATGTTGGTGCCATTCTCCCGCCCCATTTAACATTAACAAATTAATAAGAATATAACAATTAAGAACAATTTGATTAATTTTCCCACACAAACTTATACTACTTTTACTCTTAAGACTTTAAAGGGTCTAAGTTAACACTAAAGATAGAACGTGTTCCTTAAAATACCTATTCATACATTTACTCAAGGATTGCAACTGGGTGCTTTTCTCATTGGAGATTTTCACAATAAAACATGACATGGGTATAGCAAGAACATAAGAAACACAAGAAACTACTTTCATGTACAAGAGGCAACCTTTAAGAAAGAGACAAAACAAAAATTTTCATGCCATATTTACATTAAAAACAAGCTACTAGTCATGCCTCTTGCTATAAAAACAAAACAAAAGAATAAAGTTCAAGGGAGTTTGGGAACACTACGACTCTAGAGACTTTATTAGGCCCCCCCCACACTTAGGGGAAGCATTGTCCTCAATGATTCAAAAGAAAAAGAAATTAAAAGAAGAAGAAGAAGTAAGAAGAAGATGGAGTAGAGGAGGTAGAAGAAGGAGATGAGTAGAATAATGAGAGATATAGGGAGAAGAAGAAGGGAAGAGAGGAAGAGGAAAGCTCACATTTGTTTATTGAGGTCCGTAAGGAGGACCTTGAAGTTGGAGGTGTTGCATCATCCGACGGAGCATCTCATTATTTTCATCATTGACACGGTTGCCCCTTTGAACTTCATTGCGAAGGCCGGAGATCTCAACACCTTGCCTTTGTTGCTCGGTGCTCATCCTCTCGATTTCATTGTGAATCCATGTCCATCTTTGATTTTCATTAAGCTCATCGGCTTCATGGCCATGGTGCCCCTCTTGGTGCAAGTTAGCACCTTCTCCTTCATCATGGTGCAAGCTAGCACCCTCTCCTTCATCATCTTGTTGTTCTAGAACCTGCACATCATCAACATACAACCAATTTTCTTCCACCTCGGTGGTAGTCCGAGATGGGTTAGGCAATAAAAACACGATTGGCACATTTAGCTTAAGTTGGTAATGTAGTGGTGGACGATGTTTAATGAAATTCATAGCAATGAGGGTTTCCCGGTTAAGCTTATTGTTTCCCTCAATTGGTTTGATCCCCTCATCCTCACTCACACCAAAACATCGAGCTATGTATGTAATGATGCCACCCACCACTATGTCTCCCCTACCGGCTGGTCTAGTAGCTACAAAGTCTAGGTAATCAATCAAATAAAAGCCAGTGTTGACGGGGTGGTTATAGAGCATTGCCCATAACATGAACAACTCATCGGTTCTAGTGTTTCCTAGCTCGGTTCTTCCCCAAATAGTGCAAGCCATGACCCTCTGAAGGTACCTAAGTACGGGGTTGTGAATGTTGCTAGCTTTGTTGGCTCTAGGGACATAGTTATCAAGGCCGGTGATACGGTTCCAAAAGGCAGCTGGGTCATAGTTATCCGGTTTCAGACTATCATCCCAATGATCATGAATATACCCCTCATTGACAAAACCTAAGGCTTCACAAAAGTGCTGAAGAGACATATTATAATCAATGTTCATTAACCGGAAAACAACTCTATGGTTAGGGTTATCAAAATTCAACTTATCTTTAGTGAAAACAAGTGAGCTTAAAAATTCATAAGTAAAATTCTCATAACCCCTCAAAGGTGTTAGCATATCAGTCCAACCTAGCCTACCTATCAACCTAAAAACATCATCTCTAAGCCCTAGCACTTGCAAATCATAGGAATCAGGATATCTAGAGGGATGTAAGGTTTTAGAAGTAAGAATTTTGTACCTGTCCCTTTGTTTGTTGTCTTTGAACTGAATTCCATGATTCTTGACTTGTGTTTGCTTCTTTGGGGGAGGACCGGAAGAACTTGCTGGTTCCTTTCCACTTCTTCTTCTTGAAGCCATTTGACCTTGGTTGTGGTTGGTATGAAAGTTTGGGGTTTGGGAAGATTTTTGGTGGAAAGGATTGGTTTAGGGTTGGGGTGGATGTTTAAGTAAGGTTTATGGGTTTAGTTATGGAGATTGGTTGAGGTTTTGTGGTGATTGGGTTAGGTTTTGAAGGATTAGGGTTTTGGTGAATTATGGGTTTGGGTGGATGAAAGTTGTTTTTGATTGGTGATTTTTGTTTTGGATGAAGTTTGTGATTGATTGGTGAAAGAATGGAGTAGATTGATGAAGAATTGAGTGAGATATGGAGGTTTGAAGGTTTGAAGGTTATGGAGGTTTAGAGAGAAGTTTGAAGGTAGAGAGAGGTTTGTGGTTTGAGAATGAATGGAGAAGAAGAAGAAAAATTTGGTTTAAAAAGGCCAGAACACGGGCACGGCCGTGCCAACCTTGGCACGGGCCGTGCCAACTTTCTGTGGCTCCCAACCTTCTTTTCTTCAAAAACACTGGCACGGCCGTGCCAGATCCAGCACGGGCCGTGCCAACACTCTGGTCAGAGGGACTTCAAAATTTTTCATTTTCTTGATTTTTCTCGAATCATACTTGGACAATTACCTACAAAACAAATTAAAACAAAGAAAAACAAAACAAAAACAATTAAATGCGTGGGTTGCCTCCCACGAAGCGCTCTTTTAATGTCATTAGCTTGACGGTTAGAAAGAGTCCTTAGAATGGATCAAAGATATCATGTTGTGTAGATGGCGCTATAAAACGTTCTTTCACAACATGATCGTTAAGCATGCAACAAGAGTAAAGAGCGGGACCTTTCATAACGTTTTCCAACTCAAATCCTACCATCTTATCACTCACTTGAAAGACAATCCTACCAAGTTTAACATCAATGAGGGCTCCTGCAGTTGCGAGGAACGGTCTACCTAGGATTATAGGGACGTCATCGTCCTCTTCAATGTCAACGACTACAAAATCAGTGGGGATGTATATCCCCTCTATCTTAACAGGTATGTCCTCGACAAATCCTACAAGTTTCATGGTAGAACGATCAGCTATTTTTAATTCCATCTCGGTAGGTTTCAACTCTCCTATCCCTATCCTTTTAAGCAGAGACAAAGGCAGCAAACTAACACTAGCTCCTAAGTCACATAAGGCTTTGTTTATGGATTCATTCCCAATTTCACATGGTATGGCAAAGCTACCTGGATCTCTAAGCTTAGGGGGTGCTTCTTGGATGATTGCACTAGTTTCCTTAGCCAAGGCTATTGTCTCATTATGCTCTATAGCCCTTTTCTTTGAAAAAATTTCCTTTAAAAACTTGGCATAAAGAGGCATCCTAGACAAAGCTTCAGCAAAGGGAAGTTTAATGCAAATCTTCCTAAGTATGTTAACAAATTTTTCAAATTTACCCTCTAGTTTAAGCTTTTCGGGATTTAAGGGGGATGGAGTTTTGTTTTCTTCAAGTGGTTTAGCTTCTTCTATCACAACTTTATCACCTAAGGGCTTGACATTTTCTTTCCCAATGTTTTTAACCTTAGCAAAAGTTTCACCTAACTTACTACCCCTAAAAGATATGACATTAACTTGGGCTTTGGGGTTGGCTTCGGTTTGACCAGGAAAGACTCCCGGTGTTTGGGAAGATGTAGCCACTTGTTGGGCTATTTGGGCGATTTGTGTTTCAAGCATTTTAGAGTGAGTAGCAATAGAATCAACCTTGGTATTGAGCTTGGAAAGAGAATCATTCAGAAATCCAGTTTGGTTTTTAAGTTCTTGGAGTTGTTTGTTTTGGTTGGCAATAGAATTTTCCAACAAAATTTCCAAATTGGATTTTTGAGTGAATCTTTGGTTGTTTGCATAACCGGGTGGTGCTACTTGTCCATAGAGATTTTGGTTTTTAAAAAAATTTTGATTTTGTCGCATCCCTTGGTTGTATTGAGCATAATTCATTTGCTCAACACCATTAGTAGCACTACCTAGTTGGCAATCAACACCAGCATGACCAGCTATACCACATATTTCACAAGAAGGAGTAGATGCAGAATTGATAGCACTAACATTGAATTTTTCAAGTTTTTCAGTTAGTGTATCAATTTTAGAGGCAAGGTGATCATAGTTAGAGACTTCGTGTATACCTGCCTCCTTTTTGGAGGATGAAGAACTAGAGATGGCTCTCTCGTCGGTCCATTTGTAATGATTTTGAGCCATGTCTTCAATTAGGGCATACGCCTCCGTGTAGTTTTTGTTCATAAGTGCTCCACCTGCAGCTGCATCAACAGACATCTTAGTGGTATAAGACAAGCCATTATAAAAAGTGTGGACTATAAGCCACTTCTCTAGGCCATGGTGGGGACAAAGTCTTAGCATTTCTTTGAAACGCTCCCACGCCTCATAGAGAGATTCCCCATCTTTTTGATTGAACCGTGTGATTTGGTCTCTAAGTTTAGCGGTTTTAGATGGTGGAAAGAAACGGGCAAGGAATGCTTGCCTCATCTGATCCCATGAAGTAATGGAACCGACTTCGAGGGAATGGAACCAAGCGCTAGCTCTATCCCTTAAGGAAAAGGGAAAGAGATGAAGTCTTACGGCCTCTTGGTTCTCCTTCATGGTTCCACTAATTCGTAGGAAAACAGAGATGTGAAGATTGGGATCCTCTGTGGGGGATCCCGAGAATTGGTTTTGCTGCACCAAGTTAAGTAGGGCAGGCTTGATTTCAAAGTTGTCATCCTCAACCGTTGGGTACACAATAACAGCTTGTGGCTCAGCCGTAGACGGCGTTGCATACTCTTTGAGAGTGCGATTGGCCATGGCGGTGTTATTTTGTGCTGCTCTCCTCCTTCTATGTAAGAACCTTTCGATCTCGGGTATGAATACCGCTTGATTTCTAGTTCTTCGCATACAAGGTTGAGAACCCAAGAAGTTAACGATAACAGAAAAATAAAAAGGTAAAAATAAAAATAAAAAGAAAAGAGAAAGAAGAAGAGAGAATTCTAATCACTAAGAAAAAGCTAATCAAATTAGTTAACTCCCCGGCAACGGCGCCAAAAACTTGATAGAGCCAAACCGCAAGCGCACGGCCTATCGAAGTAATAGTAGTAAGTAGAGTATCGTTCCGCTAGGGAGTTGGTCAATTTAATTAACTTTTAATGAATGATTAGAGAAGAGAAAGCTGATTAGAAAGGGTTTGATTGCTGAAGGTAAAAACAATAATAATAAAGGGGCCTTAGGATCATTGGTTCATCTTAATAACTAATCCTTCACTAGACAAAACCTAAACTTCTAATTTCATGGTTTACACACTAATTTCTAAAGACCGGTTTCCCTTAGCCCCTCACCTTTCCGATGAAAGTCCGGTGAGAGTTTACTTCTAGCAACCAAGCCTATTTCACTGACATGATTACTAGAAGATGCATAGAGGATTGAAACTACTCTTTGTCTCAATAGTTGCAAAGACTATTTCACTGTTTTGCAACTATTGTCTAGATTCACTTGTTCCAACATCAAGACTCCGCTCTCGCTTTATGAATTGATGTTTGGGATGATGGATTAACGATTATCAAACCCTCCGCTTTCGCTTCCACAGTTTGATAATTGTTAATCCACGTTAAGACGGTGAATCTAGATTAGAAATTAGGGTTACATAGAAATTAGGGTTTAGACATGTTTTGTTTAGGATTGAGTCATTAGACTCCCCAATAATCCTAAGACTAAGAAGTCTACTCACTCATGTTCATCGTAGACATGGAGGAAGAAGAGAGAAATACGGTAAAATAAATTGCGAGGAAAGTAAAAGGAAAATAAAGACTTTTATTAAAATAATACTTGAAATAAACAAAGTAAAGGATGATTGTTTATGGTGGAGAGCTACTCTATTTATAGCTTTACATTCGACTTAGAAACTAAGCAACTAAAAGGATAAAACGGTAAAGCTGCAACAGGGTAACTTGGCCTTGAAGAAAAAGCAGCAAAAGTGGTTCTGGGGACGGGCACGGTCGTGCCACATGTTGGCACGGGCCGTGCCAAGCTTCTGGTAAGGGGAAATGTATTTTTGCCCCGTATCTTCGTATTCTTGCGCTGTATTTTGCTCCAGTCCTCTTTCTTTTGCTCCAAGGCACCTTCCACCATATATTTATTCCTAAAATAAAATAAAAGACAATTTGAAGTAAAATATTCTAAACTAAAATAAAATGCAATAAAATAAAATCAAATCTAAAATAAAACTAAACTAAATAAGGCAATAAATAATACTATCTATGACTCATCAGTTAGTAAATTTGTTCTTCTCTGGATTTCCAAGATCAGTTTTTTATTTGTTAAAATAAATTTTAAAAATTATTTTAATGTATAATTAAAGAAAAAAATAATAATACTGTTAATTTAATTTAAATTAAAGAAAATTACTTTTAAAATTGTATAATTAAAGAATACATTTTTTTTCCTTTTTTTAATTCGGAATTTAAATATATATAAATGTATAAACGTTTTTTCCTTTTTTTAATTCGGAATTTAAATAAATAAAGAAAACTATATAGAATGTTATATAGAAATAAATAATTTGGAATTTCCTTTTTTTTTTTTTCCAAAATCGGTTTTTAAAAAATGCATGTTTTTTAATTACTACTGTTAATTTAATAAAACTGGTTTTAAAAACTTTTTTTTAAATTAGCCAAAATCGGTAGTGTAGTAAAAAAATCTGAAATTTTTTAAAATGAAATCTGTTTGTTAAAATTTTAAAATCTGTTTAAATTTGTGTAATAAAATCTGTTTGTTAAAAATCTGTTTTTTTTTTTAAATTTTTCTAATTTAAAAAACTGGTTTTAAAATAAAAATACTTCATAAAAAATAATATACTAAAAAAATTTATTGTTGGAAAACATTTTTTAAAAATAGTGTATTAAAAATCAGTTTTATTTCTAAAATTAAAATTATGTTAAAATCTGTTTTTTTGATAAATTAAAATCTATTATTATATTTTATCAATTTATAAAATAAAACAATACAATATTGTATGTGTTATGTTGCTTTATTTGTATGCATTTAATTGTGTTTTAAAATATAATTTTAAATATTTTTAAAATTATATTTCTTTAAAAAAATGATTTTTTAAAAAATTAATTGTATTTAAAAAACAACTTTTAAAAAAATCAATTTTTTAATTAATTTAAATGCATTTTATTAATTAAAATTATTTTTAAAATATTTAATTAATTAATAAAAAATACGTTTTTATAAATAAAACATTTTTTTTAAAAAAAATAATATGGACGTTTGCCAGGGGTTAAACCCCTCGCAAGTCCCTGGTTTTTTGGGGATCTGACTTGACTTTCCATCAGTCAGTCGTCAGTCAGTCATCGCAGTCGGAGTCAGAGCCTGCAAAGTTGCAGAAGAAAGTGAGGGAATATGCCAGGGAAAATGTCAGGCCATATACCAGGGGTTTAGCCCCTCGTTTTTTTCCCAGGGGTGTAACCCCTGTCAAAAGGTTAGCGACGAGTGCTTTTGCGAGTGCTTATGCCCCTGGGAAATTCCCTCACAAACGTCCAGTTTGCCAGGGATTCTGTCCTTTTCTCAGGGATTTTGCCCCTGGCAAAAGGTAATGTTTCTTGTAGTGCCCCAACCATTTCCATGGAAGCTTCGTTTTCACCGTGAATTTTCTGCATAAGATCTTCGTATTTACCTCATCTTCAACTTCATCACTTTGATCGAAACCCTAACTTTTGAAAATTGCTTCAATCTTGGTAAATTTGCCGGGTTTTTGGTTATGTTCTGCTAAATTTGCCGGGTTCATGGTCATAGTTATTTCTTGACTGTTGTGGATGATTATAGTAGATTTGTATGGGTCATTTTATTGAAATCAAAATCAGAAGTTCAATTACAAGTTCAAAACTTTATATTTTTTGCAGAAAATCAATTTGATTGCAAGGTTAAAACTGTCAGAAGTGACAATGGTCCTGAGTTTGATTTACAACAATTTTATGCTTCAAAAGGAATTTTACATCAAAAATCTTGTGTTGAAACTCCCCAACAAAATGGGAGGGTTGAGAGAAAACACCAGCACATTTTGAATGTTGGGAGAGCTCTTCTTTTTCAATCAAAACTTCCTAAAAAATTTTGGTCTTATGCTCTTGTGCATGCCACTTATATCATAAATAGAGTTTCTTCATCCATTTTAAAGGAAAAATCTCCTTATCAACTTCTTTTTGATCAAAACCCTGATTTTGATAGTTTTAAAGTTTTTGGTTCATTGTGTTTTGCTTCTACTCTTTGTTCTCACAGAATTAAGCTTGCTTCTAGAGCAATAAAGAGTGTTTTTCTTGGATATAAGACTGGTGTCAAGGGTTTTGTTCTCTTTGACTTACAGTCTAATCAACTTTTCATTTCTAGAAATGTTGTTTTTTATGAGTATGTTTTGCCTTATAAAACTGCTTCTGATCCTATTTCTGCTTCTGATGCTACTTCTGCTTCTGATCCTATTTCCGCTTCTGATCGTACTTCTGCTTCTGATCCTACTTCCGCTTCTGATCCTACTTCTGCTTCTGATCCTCCTTCTGCTTCTGATAGTTTTCCTGCATCTGTCCCACGTGTAGCGTATCATAATCAGGATTCTTTCTCTGACTCTCTCCCCATTCCTCCTATCAATCATAATGATTCTTCCTCTCCTATTATAAACCCTCATATACCTAATTTACCTGATCCTATAGATGATGTTGAACCTGTTCTTAGAAGGTCTGAAAGAGTCAAAAATGTTCCTGTTAAGCTTCAAGACTATGTTTGTAACTCTTTCACAGATCAACCATCTTCATCTTCTTTAGGTAGTTTATATCCTTTGTCCAATTTTACTTCTTCTCATTTTCTTTCTCCTTCACAATCACATTTTACTTTTTCTGTTACTTCCCACACTGAGCCCAAATCATTTGAAGAGGCTATGCAATTTGAGTACTGGGTTGAGGCAATGAATGCTGAGATCCTGACTTTAGTAAAGAATGGTACATAGACATTAGTTGATTCTCCTCCCAAAGTCAAACCTATAGGGAGCAAATGGGTGTTCAAAATCAAGTATCATTCTGATGGCACCATTGAAAGATACAAAGCCAGATTGGTTGCTAAAGGGTATAGTCAAATTGAAGGTCTTGACTATTTTAAAACTTTTTCACCAGTAGAAAAGATCACCACTGTTAGACTGCTTCTTGCTTTGGCCTCCATCAATGATTGGTTCTTGCACTAGCTTGATGTTGTTGGAACAAAATCTGTTTAACAATGAACCTCAAAGAGTTTTGATGATAACAAGGTATTAAAAATTGTAAATTGGACTAGCTAATATTTGTTCAAGTGTACAGGACCACAGTTAAAAAGTTACAACATTAATTGGTTCTGAATGAGCAAATAAAGAGCAAATGAAAATGAAGCTTAGACGATTCTAAAGGCAATACGCTCCTGAAAGTGGAAAGCGCTCCTGAAGTCAAGCTGCTCCTGAAGATAGTAAACGCGCTCCTGAAGAAATAGTGCTCCTGAAGACAAGAGGTCCAGAAGCTGCATCATCAGAAGCTGCACCATCAGAAGCTGCAGAAGCTGCTTCATCAGAAGCAACATCATCAGAAGCTGCCTCATCAGAAGTCATTTCACCAGAAGCTGAAGATCAACTGGATTTGCAGAAGATTCAAAGATTGAAGAATCTACACTGCAAAAAGCTGTCTATTGGACTCGAAAACACAGCAGAAAATTAGTGGAACTTTGCAACGGTCATTTCAAAGGTGTTTGAAGGCATGTGCTTGCAATTTGGACGAAAACGTTGACATTGTACTATTGTACGAACTGTACAACCACCTTCTCCACTACTCTGTTTTGTGTCCACGCTACAAGACAAGAAAACAGCTTCAGAATACGGCTTCGCCTGCATAGATGTTCCTTTGGATAAGGAATGGATTTCAAATTTGTTCTTCATAGGACAACAACCAAATCAGGCAAAATATCATTGGTGAAAGATCAAGCTTCAACAACGACTCTTTGGTGTGCTGGCAATTTCACAACGTCTCTTTCACACCTCTATATAAAGGAGTGAAGACTTAGAGTTTTGGTAATGCAAGAACGCTGAACGAAAAGACTCACAACATTTTTACAAGTGCCAAACCTCTGCTGAAATTGTTCTGCATTCACTTAGAATTTCTGTGTCTCAAAGTCATATCTTAGAAATTCTTAAGTCCATTGAGTCTGTATCTGATTTATATTTTGAGCACCTCTGATTGTATATCAAGTGTTCAACCTTAAACAATTTTCTGTGTAATTTTGTTTAGTTAGGAAGTCTCTTGCAGTTGTGCTTGAGCAGGAAGTCTCTTGATTGTGTTCTTGAGCAAAGGAAGTCTCTAGCTTGTGTGCTTGAGCAAAGGAAGTCTCTTGCTTGTGTGCTTGAGCAATTGTAATCAGATATTACTCTTAGTGAAATCTCCTTGGAAGTGCAAGGGGGACTGGACTACTTCCGGATTGTGGAAGGAACCAGCATAATTGCTTTGTGTCGTTCTTCTTCTCTCTCTCTGTTTTATTCTGCTGCATTTAGATTCTGATCATCACTTCAGAAGCTGTCTCACTTAGCTTCTCATCAGTGTGTTCAGTTTTTAGGAGAAACGAAGAATTTTTCAAAACACAATTCAACCCCCCTTCTTGTGTTTTTCTCACCTTCAATTGGTATCTAGAGCCTTGGTCTGTTGTGTAACACTTAACAGTGCGACAGTCAAATATCTGAGAAAAACATGTCCACTCCTCCTCCTGCTGGTTCTAGTGATACTATCTATAAAAATGTCTCACATGATTATAGTGATAGTAAGAAATCCAGTGTTGGGAAGATTCCAAAATTCAATGGAGATGCTGAAGAATTCTCTTGGTGGAAGACCAACTTTTACAGTTACATCATGAGCCTAGATGAAGAATTATGGGATATTCTGGAAGATGATGTTGGTGATTTAGTCCTTGATGAAGAAGGAGCTGCTGTGGATAGAAAGAAACATACTCCAGAACTGAGGAAACTCTACAAGAAGCATCATATTATCGGAGGAGCCCTTGTCACTGCCATACCCAAAGAAGAATACATGAAGATGAGTGACAAATCCACTGCGAAAGCTATGTTTGCTTCTCTCTGTTCAAATTATGAAGGGAGCAAGAAGGTCAAAGAAGCAAAGGCTCTCCTGCTTGTACATCAGTATGAGTTATTCAAGATGAAGGATGATGAAACTATTGAGGAGATGTACTCAAGGTTTCAAACCTTAGTTTCTGGGCTACAGATTCTAAAGAAGAGCTATGTTGCTTCTGATCATGTAAGCAAGATACTCAGAAGCTTACCTGCCAGATGGAGACCAAAGGTGACTGCCATTGAGGAAGCTAAAGATTTAAACACTTTAAGTGTCGAAGATCTTGTTAGTTCTCTCAAAGTTCATGAGTTAAGTCTTAATGAACATGAGTCTACTAAGAAGAGTAAATCAATAGCTCTTTCATCCAAAGGCAAGTCATCAAAAGCTCTCAAAGTGGTTGAATCTGAAGAGGAAGAACAGTCAAGTTCAGATTCTGAACCAGATGCTGCTGAAATGGCCATGCTCTCAAACAGACTTCAATATCTGGCCAAGAAGAACAGAAAGTTTCTCGCCAGAAGGGGTAACTCCAGAAGCTCAAGGAAAGAAGATCAGAAGGGATGCTTCAACTGTAAGAAGCCGGGACACTTCATTGCTGAATGCCCTGATCTTCAAAGAGAAAAGTCAAAGGACAAGTCAAAGAGGTCTACATTCAAACCAAGCAAATTCAAGAAGCAGATTAAGCAGAGTTTAATGGCAACCTGGGATGATTTGGGTAGTGAATCTGGATCTGATAAAGAGGAAGCTGATGAAGATGCAAAGGTAGCTGTTGGGTTGGTAGCAACAGCAACTTCAGAAGCTGGATCAGATTCAGACTCAGAAGATGAAAACGAGGTATATTCCAAAATTCCCAGAGATGAACTTGTTGAGTCACTTAAAGAACTTCTTACACATTTTGAAGTAAGAACCAATGAGTTGAAGGATTTAAAAGAAAAATATGCTGATTTGGTACAACAGCAAAAATCAACTCTATTGGATCTGAAAGCTTCTGAACATGGACTTAGGGGCTTTGACTTCATGTGTAAAACATATGAAGATCAGCTCAGGTTCTTATATCAGAAGCTACAAGAAAAGTGTAATGAAAAACCTTTAAGTAACCATGAAATTGCTCTTGAAGATTTTATTATATCTGGCATTGACAGAAGCAGGGTAGCTTCTATGATTTATAGCATTTACAAGAACAATGGCAGAGGAATTGGTTTTCCAGAAGTGAAACTTGAGAAAACCAATCTAAAATCTTGTTGTGAATGCATCAAGGAAGGTCTGAAAACCTTCTTTGTACCAGAAGGGGCTGAGTTGGAAACTGTTGTTCAATCAGAACCTGAAGCTTCTAGTTCTAAGGCTAAGATTACTTCAAAGCCAAAGAACTCTAAGTCAAAAGCTATGATCAAATCTGATTCCAAGACTTCAAAGGTTAGGATCCTAAAAAGATCAGAACCTATTCCTCAGAGTCTGGTGAAACCAAAATCTGGGGTTCTGAAGTCTAAGGTTCAGAAGAAGACAGTTACTGCTTCTGAAGTACCAAAACCTAAGGTGATGGTTAATCAGAAGCAACCCAACTCACAGCACAAGGTACAAGAAGTGAAGAGTAAAGCCTTAAGTACTAACCTTCCAGGACCCATAGGACAATGGGTACCTAAATCTAAAAATGTCAATGATGCAGGTATGTCTAAGAGCAGTGCCAAAGCAAAGATCATGGTACCTAGACAGCGGTTGCTCAAGACACATGACAGGAGACAAGTCAATGTTCCTCAGCCTAACAATGAAAGAGGGAGGAAATGTGAAGTTTGGAGGAAACCAGACAGGCAAGATCATAAGTACAGGAACTATTGGTAATTCCTCTACCTCAATTAATAATGTATGGTTGGTAGATGGTCTTGAACATAACCTTTTGAGCATTAGTCAATTTTGTGATAATGGTTATGATGTGCTTTTTGAAAAACCCAACTGTACAGTAATCAACAAGGAAGACAAATCCATTGTGTTCAAGGGAAAGAGAGTTGACAATGTCTATAAAATCAATTTTTCTAAACTGGCTAATCAGAAAGTGATTTGCTTACTATCAGTGAATGATAAGAAATGGATGTGGCACAGAAGGTTGGGACATGCTAACTGGAGGTTAATCTCTAAGCTTAGTAAGTTACAACTTGTGAAAGGGCTACCAGACATTGACTATCATTCAGATGCACTCTGTGGTGCATGTCAGAGAGGGAAAATTGTGGAATCATCTTTTAAAACCAAAGACATTGTTTCAACCTCAAGATCTTTAGAATTACTCCATATTGATTTATTTGGACCAGTGAGTACTGCATCCTTATATGGAAGTAAATATGGATTAGTCATTGTTGATGATTACAGCAGATGGACTTGGGTGAAATTCCTGAAAAGTAAGGATTATGCATATGAGGTATTCAGTAACTTCTGCACACAAATTCAAACTGAAAAAGAGTCAAAAATTTTGAAAATCAGAAGTGATCATGGTGGAGAATTTGAAAATGAGCCATTTGAAGCTTTTTGTGAAAAACATGGAATCATCCTTGAATTCTCTTCTCCTAGAACTCCACAACAAAATGGGGTTGTAGAGAGAAAGAATAGAACGTTACAAGAAATGGCCAGAACCATGATCCATGAAAACAACTTGGCTAAACATTTTTGGGCAGAAGCAGTGAATACAACATGTTATGTTCAAAACAGGATCTATATTAGACCTATTTTGGAGAAAACTGCATATGAACTCTTTAAAGGAAGAAAACCAAATATCTCTTACTTTCATCAATTTGGATGTACATGTTACATTCTGAACAACAAGCTCTACCTAAAGAAATTTGATGCCAAGGCCCAAAGAGGAATCTTTTTAGGTTACTCTGAAAGGTCAAAGGCATACAGAGCGTATAATTCAGAGACACTCTGTGTTGAAGAATCTATGCACGTCAGATTTGATGACAAAGAGCTTGAAGATAAAACTTCAAAGCAAGATGAAAGTTTTGCAGAGATACAGGTTCCTGAAGTTACTCCAGAACCTGATCAGATAGCTGAATCTGAAGATAGTCCAGAAGCTGAACCCACATCAGAAGCGCAAGATGAAACTGCTTCTGATGAAGCACAAGATGGCACACATCAAGCAGATCCTCCCAGAAACATATTCAAACATAAGTCTTCACATCCTGAGGAGCTAATCATTGGAAATAAAGATAGTCCAAGAAGAACAAGATCACATTTCAGACAAGTAGAGTCAATGATTGGACTAATCTCAATGATTGAACCTACAATAGTTGATGAAGCACTCTCAGATGATGGATGGATCCTAGCTATGCAAGAAGAGTTGAATCAATTTCAAAGAAATGATGTGTGGGATCTGGTACCCAAACCTCAGCACAAGAACATTATTGGAACAAAATGGGTATTCAG
This sequence comes from Medicago sativa, assembly GCF_051527215.1. Taxonomy (NCBI): domain Eukaryota; kingdom Viridiplantae; phylum Streptophyta; class Magnoliopsida; order Fabales; family Fabaceae; genus Medicago; species Medicago sativa. The sequence continues at coordinate 6,863,223 of NC_140755.1, read as the reverse complement.
AAACAAGCTGAATGAGCAAGGTGAAGTAACAAGAAACAAAGCCAGGCTTGTTGCACAAGGGTATAGTCAACAAGAAGGCATTGATTACACTGAAACATTTGCTCCAGTTGCAAGATTGGAAGCAATCAGGTTACTTCTTTCCTATGCAGTTAATCATGGCATAATATTATATCAAATGGATGTCAAGAGTGCATTTCTAAATGGTGTCATAGAAGAAGAAGTGTATGTCAAGCAACCTCCTGGATTTGAGGATATTAAATATCCTGACCATGTTTTTAAACTGAAGAAATCACTATATGGTTTGAAACAAGCTCCCAGAGCTTGGTATGATAGACTAAGTAATTTCTTAATCAAGAATGATTTTAAAAGAGGACAGGTTGATACAACACTCTTCAGAAGGACCCTTGGGAAAGATATTCTTGTTGTGCAAATATATGTTGATGATATAATATTTGGTTCTACTAATGCATCTCTTTGCAAGGAATTCCCTAAGTTGATGCAGGATGAATTTGAAATGAGCATGATGGGAGAGCTGAAGTTCTTCCTTGGCATTCAAATCAATCAATGCAAAGATGGAGTCTATGTTCATCAATCAAAGTACACAAAGGAGCTTCTGAAGAAGTTCAAACTTGAGGATTGTAAAGTGATGAACACTCCAATGCACCCTACGTGCACCTTAAGCAAAGAAGATGAAGGAGCTAAAGTAGATCAGAAGCTGTATAGAGGTATGATTGGTTCTTTGTTATACCTTACTGCATCTAGGCCAGATATTTTATTCAGTGTATGCTTGTGTGCAAGATTCCAATCAGATCCTAGAGAATCTCATATGATTGCTGTCAAGAGAATCTTCAGGTATTTGAAAGGAACAACTAATCTTGGACTCCTTTATAGGAAATCCTTAGATTATAAGCTAATTGGATTCTGTGATGCTGATTATGCTGGTGATAGGATTGAAAGAAAGTCAACCAGTGGCAATTGTCAATTTCTGGGTGATAATCTTATATCCTGGGCTAGCAAAAGACAAACAACTATTGCTATGTCTACAGCATAAGCAGAATACATTTCAGCTGCAAGTTGTTGTACACAACTACTTTGGATGAAACATCAGTTGGAAGACTATCAGATAATTGCTAACAGTATTCCCATTTATTGTGATAATACTGCTGCTATTTGTTTATCTAAAAATCCAATTTTGCATTCAAGAGCTAAGCACATTGAAATCAAACACCATTTTATCAGAGATTATGTTCAAAAAGGAATCTTAGATATACAATTCATTGATACTGAAAATCAATGGGCTGATATATTTACTAAGCCTTTAACTGTTGAAAGATTTGATTTTATAAAGAAAAATTTGAACATGTACTTTGTATCTGATTAAATGCTTGCTTGCTCCTGAATAGGATTTTAGGTTCTGAAGTTAGTTCAGAAGCAGTAGTCCATCAGAAGCTCTTTATTGAGGTTCTGAGGAAAACTCGCTTCTGATAATGATGACGTCAGCATCTGAAGTCCAGAAGCTGGATTTATTGCTTTCGAATAGTTGAATTAGTGGAAACGTTGGGAGTTACCTTTTAAAAGTAACTTCTGGCCCACTAACTTGGTAGTTACTCTGTGAACTTCTTACGTGGCCTGTATGTGTTGGTGTATAACAAAAAGGGCAATGATGATTTAATAACTTTGAAAGTACTTTTCACGCGCCCCCAATTTTGTCATTAATGTTATGTTTGTTTGTCTCTTTTGAATTGCAATCGTTTTTACTTTTAACACTTTGTCAATTCACACACTACTCACTCACAACAAACACTTTTGCTCTCAAACCTCTTGCGAAGTAAGCGCAAAAACCTTAGAACCCTATATTCTCTAAATCTTCTTCAATCATCATCGAATGGCATCATCAAGCTCGCAACAAAAAGTTTCAGAATCTACTTCAAGCAAGCAAGGCGCATCAGGATCTGAGTCAGTCTACAAAGAAAAGACTATGGATACTCCATGGAAATCCTTAATCGTCCAAGTAGAATCGCCAGTGGACTTCGCTTCACTTAAGAAGTACGACGTGGACATGGAAGGCTATGTAGAAACTCAGAAGCTGTCTGGATACTTCAAGATGTTAAACGGGCCAACTTATGTGAACTTGGTCAAAGATTTCTGGTTAAGAGCTGAAATCGTCAATAGAAAGCCTGTGAAGGTAGCAGGGAAACAAGCTGGGTCGAAGAAGAAAAAGATGGAGATAGAGTTGAATCCCACTTCCTTCAGTAGCCTTGAGATAAGGTCTGAAGTGATGGGTATTCCTGTAACCATCACAGAGGAGATAATTGCAAAAGCATGCAGAGTGGATGCAGAAGGAAGATTCCAAGAAATAGTAAAGACGGAAGATATCCTTCTGCAAAGCTACTGCAACTTGCTTCTGGGTGGGAATCCAAAAGCCAAGACATCAGAAATGAAGATTCACCACAGAATGTTGGTGAAGTTCTGCACTGATTGTTTCTTTCAGAGAGGTGGAGGATCTGATCAACCAAATTTCCAACAGAAGCTAGCTATTTACTTCATGGCAACTCAGAACAAGATCAACTTCCCAAGATATGTCTTGGATCATCTCTGTTGGGCAATTAATGAAGGCACTATCAAAGGAAGAAAACAAGTACCCTATGGAAGATTATTGTCTGAAATCTTCCACCAAGGAGGAGTACTGAAGGTTCTGAAGAAATCAAGGGATGCATCTGACAAATGTTTCAAGGCCTCTACTGTTGAGAAGACTATAAGTAGCAGGACCTTGCATTCCATGCATGTTTTTAAGACAGCCCCAAAAGATGAAAAATGGTTGGAAATGACTACAGCTGAATCTGAGATTATCAGGGATTTTCCTTCCATCGTTAAGAAGAGCAATCCTGAGATTTTAGCTAAATCTATTGTTGAGTATGTCTTGGAGGAAGATGCAAGCTCTCAGGAGGTAACTACTCCTATTAAGACCAAAGGGAAGAAAGTTAAAGGAGTTACTGCGTCAGAAACCACTGATAATAAGCCCAAGCAAAAGAAGGATGCTAAGAGAAAGAGAGGGAAAGCTGAAACAGTTTACTACAAGGAAAAACTGGATGAAACTTTGGATGAGATAGAGGAAGAAGAGGCAGAACCTAAGCTGAAAAGAAAGAAGGCTCCACTTGACAAGAAAAGCTCCATGGTTCAAGTGACTCCAGCTATAAAGAGAATGGCTAAGGAACATTCTGATGACTTTTTAGCAAATAGGCGAGAAGTGAAAGCCATGAAAGAACTTGAACGAGAAGAGGAAGGAGAAAGGATGCTAATCGTGGATGAAGCTAATGCTGAAAATGTAGAGCAAGTTCAGAATCTTGGAACTTCAGAAGCAGTAGATAACTCTGCAATGTTATCTAAGGTACCTCAAGTTTCTCACACATCTTGCACCACATCCTCTATTCCTTCTGAAGACACGTCTCTTTTAGATCACCTAGAAAGTCATTATCTAGGTGAACTACCCCAATCTGGCTTTGACACAACCTCAGAGAAAGCCTCTGAGACAACTCCAGAAGCAGCTGCTTCTGATAAAGTTGTTTCAGAAGACCCCCCTCAGCAAAAACCTTCACCAGAAAAAGCCTTTTCACCCCCTCAATCTGCACCTACAACTTCATCACCCCCACAACAACAACCAATTGTTCCTGAACCATCTGTTCCTGAACAACCAATTCCTCAAAAGACCGTTCCTGAACATATTGTTCCTGAACAACCAGTTACTCAACCCATTCCTGAACCTGCACCTGAAACTGCCGCTCCTGAACACATTGTTCCTGAGCTAACCTCTGCTTCCATAACTCCTTCACCAGTACAAGTTATCAAGATCACCCATCATACTGGTGTATGTGATATGGACACAAACTCTGAGGATGATCAAAATGATCATGCCTCTGATATGGTAGTTGACCCCACTCCTGACCAACCATCAACTAGCCAATCCTTAACTACAAATGACCAATCATCATCAAACCTACCCATTATACACTTAGCCCCTCCAAAACCCTCTAAACAACCTTCACCTCCCACCATTTACCTGGATTCTCAAGTACTAAAAGATGTGTGGGAAGATATTGCTTCTGAAGTTCTCAGACTGATAGCAGGAAGAAATGACTTGGGTCATCAAGTTAGCTATCAGAAGCAATGGAGAAGGATAAAAGAAAGGGTCGTCAACCTGATTTCAGCTTTGCATGATTCCTGCATTGAGGCTCAAGAGCATGCCATGCAGAAGCTGGAAGATTGGTTGAATGGAATAGAAGAGAATACTGGAGATGTTGAAGTTCTTGGTACTTGGGTGAAGAATCCACTCAGTATCAGAGGCAAAGAACCTGATGAATTCCTGCCTAAGGAGCTGCATCAGATTATTCCTTCTGAGATCCTGGAGAAGATTGATGCACCTAACCTGGCTCTAGCTCAGGAGAACAAGGTGCTCAAAGAAGAAAATGACAGGCTTAAAACAGAGCTACTAGAGCAGAAGCTGAAGATATCAAAATTGGAAGCTGATATGCAAGAAGCCAAGATCAGAGAAGACAACTACAGAAAAGATATGGACAAGAAATATGCTGATGTTCAAGAGCTTCTGAAGAAGATTTTAGAGAAATAAGCCAAACCCATAGTTGCACACTTTTAGCTTATTTTTTTCTTTCTCTTTAGGCTTTTAATATTCTTTGATCATCTCTGCTTCTGATTTAGTTTCTTTTCGCTTCTGATATTATAAGCTTCTGAATTCTTCTTGCTTCTGAAAATCTTTAACTGTTCATACCTTGTGTGTTATTATTCGCTTTGATAATAATGCTTGCTATGCTTGTTATTTAATCCTTGAAGATGGTTAATATGCTTTAAAATAATTTGAATTATGCTCTGAACCTTTAATCTTATGTTTTTCTCATCTCTTCTTTTTGTTTATGTCTTTTTGCTAATGACAAAAGGGGGAGTATATGTGATAGTATTTAAAGGCTCTGAGCCCCATTAATAATATTTGAAAATTTTGAAAAATTTCTATCTTTTTGTTCTACCTTTAAAAGGGTGTATCAAAAAGGGTGAAGTATCAAATTTCAAATAAAATTAATTGAACCATTCTTCTTGTCTATAAGTCAATTCTTTCAATTTTTTTTTGCTCTGATATTATTGTGCGAAAAATGAATTTAATTAACCTGGATAGAACATAGGGGGAGCTTACAAACCTCACCTTAAAGACTATCAGACTCAGGGGGAGTTAGAGCTTACAAACCTCAGATTCTGAGCTTACAAACCTCAAAAACCCCAAAGTCAACTCGTTAATTAGATTAACAACAATTGACCAATTTTAAATACTATTGTTTGTCATCATCAAAAAGGGGGAGATTGTTGGAACAAAATGTGTTTAACAATGAACCTCAAAGAGTTTTGATGATAACAAGGTATTAAAAATTGTAAATTGGACTAGCTAATATTTGTTCAAGTGTACAGGACCACAATTAAAAAGTTACATCATTAATTGGTTCTGAATGAGCAAATAAAGAGCAAATGAAAATGAAGCTTAGACGATTCTGAAGGCAATACGCTCCTGAAAGTGGAAAGCGCTCCTGAAGTCAAGCTGCTCCTGAAGATAGTAAACGCGCTCCTGAAGAAATAGTGCTCCTGAAGACAAGAGGTCCAGAAGCTGCATCATCAGAAGCTGCGCCATCAGAAGCTGCAGAAGCTGCTTCATCAGAAGCAACATCATCAGAAGCTGCCTCATCAGAAGTCATTTCACCAGAAGCTGAAGATCAACTGGATTTGCAGAAGATTCAAAGATTGAAGAATCTACACTGCAAAAAGCTGTCTATTGGACTCGAAAACACAGCAGAAAATTAGTGGAACTTTGCAACGGTCATTTCAAAGGTGTTTGAAGGCATGTGCTTGCAATTTGGACGAAAGCGTTGACATTGTACTATTGTACGAACTGTACAACCACCTTCTCCACTACTCTGTTTTGTGTCCACGCTACAAGACAAGAAAACAGCTTCAGAATACGGCTTCGCCTGCATAGATGTTCCTTTGGATAAGGAATGGATTTCAAATTTGTTCTTCATAGGACAACAACCAAATCAGGCAAAATATCATTGGTGAAAGATCAAGCTTCAACAACGACTCTTTGGTGTGCTGGCAATTTCACAACGTCTCTTTCACACCTCTATATAAAGGAGTGAAGACTTAGAGTTTTGGTAATGCAAGAACGCTGAACGAAAAGACTCACAACATTTTTACAAGTGCCAAACCTCTGCTGAAATTGTTCTGCATTCACTTAGAATTTCTGTGTCTCAAAGTCATATCTTAGAAATTCTTAAGTCCATTGAGTCTGTATCTGATTTATATTTTGAGCACCTCTGATTGTATATCAAGTGTTCAACCTTAAACAATTTTCTGTGTAATTTTGTTTAGTTAGGAAGTCTCTTGCAGTTGTGCTTGAGCAGGAAGTCTCTTGATTGTGTTCTTGAGCAAAGGAAGTCTCTAGCTTGTGTGCTTGAGCAAAGGAAGTCTCTTGCTTGTGTGCTTGAGCAATTGTAATCAGATATTACTCTTAGTGAAATCTCCTTGGAAGTGCAAGGGGGACTGGACTACTTCCGGATTGTGGAAGGAACCAGTATAATTGCTTTGTGTCGTTCTTCTTCTCTCTCTCTGTTTTATTCCGCTGCATTTAGATTCTGATCATCACTTCAGAAGCTGTCTCACTTAGCTTCTGATCAGTGTGTTCAGTTTTTAGGAGAAACGAAGAATTTTTCAAAACACAATTCAACCCCCCTTCTTGTGTTTTTCTCACCTTCAATTGGTATCTAGAGCCTTGGTCTGTTGTGTAACACTTAACAGTGCGACAGTCAAAGATCTGAGAAAAACATGTCCACTCCTCCTCCTGCTGGTTCTAGTGATACTATCTATAAAAATGTCTCACATGATTATAGTGATAGTAAAAAATCCAGTGTTGGGAAGATTCCAAAATTCAATGGAGATGCTGAAGAATTCTCTTGGTGGAAGACCAACTTTTACAGTTACATCATGAGCCTAGATGAAGAATTATGGGATATTCTGGAAGATGGTGTTGGTGATTTAGTCCTTGATGAAGAAGGAGCTGCTGTGGATAGAAAGAAACATACTCCAGAACTGAGGAAACTCTACAAGAAGCATCATATTATCGGAGGAGCCCTTGTCACTGCCATACCCAAAGAAGAATACATGAAGATGAGTGACAAATCCACTGCGAAAGCTATGTTTGCTTCTCTCTGTTCAAATTATGAAGGGAGCAAGAAGGTCAAAGAAGCAAAGGCTCTCCTGCTTGTACATCAGTATGAGTTATTCAAGATGAAGGATGATGAAACTATTGAGGAGATGTACTCAAGGTTTCAAACCTTAGTTTCTGGGCTACAGATTCTAAAGAAGAGCTATGTTGCTTCTGATCATGTAAGCAAGATACTCAGAAGCTTACCTGCCAGATGGAGACCAAAGGTGACTGCCATTGAGGAAGCTAAAGATTTAAACACTTTAAGTGTCGAAGATCTTGTTAGTTCTCTCAAAGTTCATGAGTTAAGTCTTAATGAACATGAGTCTACTAAGAAGAGTAAATCAATAGCTCTTTCATCCAAAGGCAAGTCATCAAAAGCTCTCAAAGTGGTTGAATCTGAAGAGGAAGAACAGTCAAGTTCAGATTCTGAACCAGATGCTGCTGAAATGGCCATGCTCTCAAACAGACTTCAATATCTGGCCAAGAAGAACAGAAAGTTTCTCGCCAGAAGGGGTAACTCCATAGGTGTTTCCACACCTATGGATCCTTCTATCAAGCTGCACCATGATGGGGGGCAACCCTATGAAGATATCTACTCATATAGAAGGCTTGTAGGCAGATTAATATACTTGACAAACACAAGACCAGACATTTGTTTTGTGGTTCAACAACTTAGTCAATTTCTGTCTGCACCAACCAAAACTCATTACAATGCATCATGTAGGGTGATTAGATACTTGAAGAATTCACCAGGCAAAGGTTTATTCTTTCCTAAGTCATCACATATACAACTTTTAGGCTTCACAGATGCAGATTGGGCAGGCTGTGTTGACACAAGAAGATCCATAACAGGCTTGTGCTTCTTCCTTGGTTCATCTCTTATATCATGGCACACCAAAAAGCAAAGCACAGTGTCTAGATCTTCAAGTGAAGCTGAATACAGAGCACTTTCAGCTGCAGCTTGTGAAATGCAGTGGCTGATTTACCTTCTCAAGGATTTAAGGATTCACAACACTAAACTTCCTGTATTGTATTGTGATAACAGAAGTGCTTTACATATTGCAGCAAATCCAGTGTTTCATGAAAGAACTAAACATCTGGAGATAGATTGTCACTTTGTAAGAGAGAAGGTACAAAATGGAACTATGAAGCTTCTCCCAGTTTCAAGTGTTGAACAAGCAGCAGACTTCTTCACCAAACCACTGCATCCTAAGCCTTTCCTTACTCTATTGTCCAAGCTTGGCATGGTAGATATATACCAAGCTCCAGCTTGTGGGAGGCTGTTACAAAATAATGAGAAAGAGGAGATTACTTGTGATGCAAGTAAGTTCACAAATGAAAAAGAAGTTACTTGAGGATCAAGTAACTTGACTATGCCAGCTGGACTTTCTGTTATGACAGTTAGATAAGTAGTGCTAGCATATGGTTAGTGTATGATAACTACGATAGACTCTCATTAGTCTATAAATAAGTGTTCACACTTTGTATCATTTCATTGATTAATCAATAAAGATTTTCACTTTCATTTCATTTTTCTCTCTTCTCTAGTTTCTTGTTAGATTTAATTCAGTGTAGGATTAGACTACGAAAACCATATTGGTTCCAATAGAGGGTTTGCACTCTACAGTGTTGTTACTTGTTGAACCCTTTCTGTTGCAATATTCTTTTACATTTATAATCTCAAAGGTATTTAGCTGGTACCGATATAATTAATTACTGAATATCAACTATTTACTATTGAACAATCTCTGGAGAAAGGTTCCCAATCAGAGATAGAACATTCAGTTACAAACTTGAACAGAAATTAAACATTACACAGAACAGACAGAGAAAGAACCAGTTCCTACCAAGAATTCGAGAGCCTTGGACCTTTCCCTTTTCAAATAGTCACTCAAATATTTTAGGATCCTGAGGATGTCCTGTCTTTCCTTAATTTAGCACAAAAAGAAAGTACACACACAAATAGTGCTATGAAATGTCTCTAATTGATTCATCTGAGCTAGTGATTTCAGCTTTTTTTTTTTTTATTGATTATTACAATAATCATGTTTCTCCAACACAAAAAGCCCTTCGTATCCTTTATCAAGAAAAGAAAGAAGAAGAAAAAAACCTTGTATTTTATACAAATTTACACGGACATGGCTCAGAAAATTTGTGCCAATGTTGCCACCTGCTTATGTATTATAGTTTATTTCTGCATTCTACATCCTTCATACATTGATCTATCTTTTTGCACCCAAAAAACAAGATAAAAAAGAAGGAAAAGAAGGGAAAATGTTTGCTGTTTTTTTTTTTTTTTGTTAATCTGACGGAGTAACTCATTTTATCCCGTAATATTATCTTTGATATGATTTTATTTATTGTCTCTAATTTTCTTCACAGGCAACCCTATCTCTTGCAATGGAAATTCTTTTATCTGATGAGAATGGTTTGGCAGACGTTCAGCAGGGTGTTGGTCGTCTTATCAATGCTATAGTTGATATTCTTGTCCTGAGCTTGTACCAGGAAGCATCTTTTTTTCACACTCCAAGGTTGATTTTTTTTTTTCGAACTATTTCAATATAAGAAACACATTAAGAAGAAAGAGAAGATGATTGTAAGGGTGCGTTTGTTTTAGCTTTAAAAAAAATAGATTTTGTGTCAAAAGAATCTAGAGTGTTGAAGTTTGTTGTATGTCCCACATCGCTCAGGTTCCCGAGCTGTCGATTGTATAAATATGCTTGAGTTCCCTCCTCCTTTGGGGTGAGATCCAAGCTTATTTAACATGGTATCAGAGCCGGGTTAAGGATTGCGATGTGGGAATTTGAGCCAGCGCTAGGTCCCACGCTAGCCATGCTAGGTCCCAAGTCCCAAGTTCCTAGGTCCCAAGTCCCAAGTTCTAGCCATGCTAGGTCCCAAGTCCCAAGTTCTAGCCATGCTAGGTCCCAAGTCCCACCCAAGTTCTAGCCATGCTAGGTCCCAAGTCCCAAGTTTGTTGTTGTTGTATGTCCCACATCGCTCAGGTTCCCGAGCTGTCGATTGTTGGGAATTTGACCCAGTCCCACGCTAGGTCCCACGCTAGCCATGCTAGCCCAGTCCCACGCTAGGTCCCACGCTAGCCATGCTAGGTCCCAAGTTTGTTGTTGTTGTATGTCCCACATCGCTCAGGTCCCAAGTCCCACCCAAGTTCTAGCCATGCTAGGTCCCAAGTCCCAAGTTTGTTGTTGTTGTATGTCCCACATCGCTCAGGTTCCCGAGCTGTCGATTGTTGGGAATTTGACCCAGTCCCACGCTAGGTCCCACGCTAGCCATGCTAGCCCAGTCCCACGCTAGGTCCCACGCTAGCCATGCTAGGTCCCAAGTTTGTTGTTGTTGTATGTCCCACATCGCTCAGGTTCCCGAGCTGTCGATTGTTGGGAATTTGACCCAGTCCCATGCTAGGTCCCACGCTAGCCATGCTAGGTCCCAAGTTTGTTGTTGTTGTATGTCCCACATTCCCACATCGCTCAGGTTCCCGAGCTGTCGATTGTATAAATATGCTTGAGTTCCCTCCTCCTTTGAGCTAGCTTTTGGGATGAGATCCTCCTTTGAGCTAGCTTTTGGGATGAGATCCAAGCTTATTTAACATAGAGATTTTTCTTTAAAGATTTTCAAAAAAATCTGAAGTTATTTGTGTTTGTCTACTATCCATAAAAATCCATTTTTTTTAAAAAAATGAGTTCTAACATGTACATGTGTTATCTCCTTGTTGTTAAACAAAATAGATTTTGAGAAAAGCTAATCCTAATAGCTTTTCATTTTAGGGTCAAAATAGATTTTTTCTAGGTCCCAAGTTTGTTGTATGTCCCACATCGCTCAGGTTCCCGAGCTGTCGATTGTATAAATATGCTTGAGTTCCCTCCTCCTTTGAGCTAGCTTTTGGGATGAGATCCAAGCTTATTTAACATAGAGATTTTTCTTTAATGATTTTCAAAAGATTTCAAAAAAATCTGAAGTTATTTGTGTTTGTCTACTATCCATAAAAATCCATTTTTTTTTAAAAATGAGTTCTAACATGTACATGTGTTATCTCCTTGTTGTTAAAACAAAATAGATTTTGAGAAAAGCTAATCCTAATAGCTTTTCATTTTAGGGTCAAAATAGATTTTTTTGATAAAATATCCATAAAAATCCATTTTTTTTAAAAAATGAGTTCTAACATGTACATGTGTTATCTCCTTGTTGTTAAACAAAATAGATTTTGAGAAAAGCTAATCCTAATAGCTTTTCATTTTAGGGTCAAAATAGATTTTTTTGATAAAATGATTTTTCTAAAAATCCTAAACAAACGCTTAAAAATGAAAAAAGTAATTTTTTTTAAGGAAAAAATAGATTTTTTTTGAAAAAAATCTGAAACAAACGCACCCTAAATAATTTGGAAGATGGGAAAAGTATTAATAAAATAAAATCAAAACCGTAATTAGGCAAAGCTGTCCAATTTCTCATCATGTCTGTTTGGTAAGTTCCATAAGAGACCATGAGCATTAGGTACTCCAACCATACTGTAAAGTTGGGCATATATTTCTCGTTATCACAAAAATTTGGCTTTTCACTTCTACCAGAACCATTACATTAAATCTATTCATAATAAAATGTACACATCACCTAGGGCATTCTGTTTTTTTAAATAAAATGTAAACTTCATACATTGTTTTCCCTTTTCAGTCTGCCATTGCTGAGATAAGCTGCTGGAAAGAAACTTCAACAATGCTTGAGTATGTTTCTTAACTCCATGCTTTATCATATAATCAACATTTTCTCATAGCCATCAGGTCTTTGGCTTTTGGGAAGTCTTTTTCAGTTAAGCTTTGCCTTTCTGATGAATATTGGTAGTTTTGCTTGTTATACTGCAGGAGTGCACGCTTGGCTCAACAACTTTATCTTTTTCCACCGAAAGCTGTTTCTGTGCTTTCCCATGTGCAGACTCTTCTCTCTACATTATCATCAAGACAGGTTTTTTCCTGCATATTTTCTGTTATTGGTAATAATTTGTTATTTACTCATTTCAACTAACTCTTTCTTGATGCAGCCAACTCTACGTCTTCTTGCCACGTCTACTCTAAGACATCTAATTGAGAAGATCCGGTTGGTTTCTAACCATGACAAGATTTTCAATATAGATATATTAGTGTATATATTATTTTTGTGCTAAAAGCTGGTTTTAAATTTTACAGGCTTCCGTTATTATTGAGCAGATTGAAGAAAACTTGTTCTTTATGTTGGATGAGGAATCTGATTCAGAGTATGTGAATAAGAAAAATAAAAAAGAAAAAGAAAAAAGCTTTCATACATATTTTTAGGTTATTGGCAATACATATTTTTTGTATCTTTATTCTCTTTTAATAAATAAGCATTTATAATAGAGACCCAAAGATGTCATAAGGAATACAGATTGATATATGCCATTCTCCTAGAGAAGTCAGCAAAGAAAATACAAGTTAAAAACTATAACAGTTTGATCTCTAACATGCACGACCCCTTGGAAAATCTCATGTTAAATGTTGATTAAAATAAAAAATTAAACTCGCTCATAACAAACGGAGGCATTTGTTTCAACGTATGTGATTGTATTCCTTCGAATGACATTCCCAGAAATGCTATGGTTACTAATGTTATTCCAGTTAGGAATGAGCTAAGTATTTGGTTAGCATTATACTATGTATTTAGAAATATTTTTCAAAATTTTATGGTGTAGAGAGAAGACCTCTATATGCTGTAGTACGAATAGTAGTTCAGATAAAGGAGAGTCAAATCAAAAGAGGTAGAGGAAGACCTAAAAAAATTATGAGAGAAATTATTTGGAAAAATTTAAATGTTAATGAGTTGAACCCAAATATGGTTTGGGATAGAACATTATGGTGTAATTTGATCCATGTAGCCGACCCCACTTAGTGAGATTAGGCTTGGTTGTTGTTGTTTCAAAATTTTAACTATGGTCGACCACAGTTATCATTTATATTTTATTAAAAAAAATTACATATTTGCCAACAATAGTAATTGCCATGATTCTTTCACGATTATGAAGCTTATTTCATACTTCTTTCATTTGTGCAAATTGTTAACTTAGTATGCACTGCAATTATGCGATTACTCTTTGCATCATGTCCTTCTTGTACATCACATTGGATATCAGTATGTCGCAAAGTGGTAAGCTTTCTATTTTAAAATGCATATTTTTCTACATTGGTCACTATGTCTAAAAGTTATACAACTACAAGACATGAAAATGAATACTTTTGAAGGAAGCAGTATTAGATCCATATGGTAGAAGTGAATGTTTCCTTTTTCCCGTTCCCCTTCATAATGCTTTCCATAACATTTCACCAAATCTTGACAAATGGTTTAATATGGGGGATTATCGCAGGTCCTTGCAACAACAACTGGTTTAATAACAATGCAGAAAATGAGTTTGCAGATGGTGATTCAAAGTTGAACCTTAATGATGAAGAAAATATGGTTTCTGGCTCCAATAGCACACAAAATTACAAGTTTCAAGCTTCCACCGGTGCAGCTAATAGAGAGGAGTACCTCAGGTATAGGAATAGGCTTTTTGCTGTAGATTATGTATTTCTTAACTATGTAATTTAACTTTCGCTATAAATACATAGAACCTACAATTCCTACATGTTTATAAAAAATGATAGTAGTCGCGAAACTGGCTCTTGAAAGTAAATATGTTGAAGATTGTGAAGCAAATAAATCCATCTGTGTTATTGCTCTGAGATATTGCATACATTGTTTCCAAACTGTATTCAGTGATTCAAATATGCAGGTAAATTAATATATAAGAAATTTCTCACCATTGCTGTTACAGATGTTTAGGAACTTTGTCCATATTCTAATTAACTACTGTTGCTTACTTCTGTTATGCTACTACATGTAGGGTGTGATACGAGCTTCTGTGACAAATGATAAGAATCAAACAGAACAGAGAATTCTTTATTCTCTGAAGTCGTGATTCAATTTTTTAATCCTAAAAGATGATCGTCATTACTGACTTGCTCTTATTATGATTACCTAGATGACCCAGCATCCAAAATCAATGGTTCTGACATTAGTTTTAGTTGGCTACAAGTGTGTAAGGGAGGCTTCAACCGAGGTTTACTTTTTGAGGGTGGTTGTTGCTTTGACTAAGTATGGCTTTGAGGAATTCCATTGCAGGAGGTTAAGAGTTTAAACCAAGCGAAACTAATACATGCAAAGCTTGCATTTTCTCTTGAACAAATTATATAGTAGTTGCGAAACTGGTTCTTGAAAGTAAATATGTTGAAGATTAAGATATTGCATTCGCTGTTTCCAAAGTGTATTCAGTGATTCAAATATGTCGGTAAATTAATATATAATAAATATCTCAGCATTGCTGTTACAAATGTTTAGGAACTTTGTCCATATTCTGATTAACTACTGTTGCTTACTTCTGTTATGCCACTACATGTAGTGTGTGATACAAGCTTCTTTGACAAATGATACGAATCAAACAGAACATAAAGCACCAGTTTTGGATATTAAAATGCCAAAGCCAGCGGTAGGAAATGAAGAGAAACATCCCACACCTTCAGCTGCTGTGATGCAATCAGATGAGAATAATGAGGAAGAAGATGAATTCAGTGAAGATGATTGAGATGCTTTTCAGTCTTTTCCTGTTTCGAAAAATGAAGGTGGATATGAATTAAAAAAAGAGAATTCTGACAAAGTCAAAGATCTCCATGAGGATGTTTACATGACCATCCCTCAAGGTGTTTCTACTTCATAGCCAAACCAATTTTGCAAGCTATCCAACTCTTTGAATGGTCTTAAGCAGGCTAGTAGGAAATTGCTATGAGAAACTCACCAATCATCACTAATGGATATAAACAAGAAACTTTTGATGCTTCCTTCGTTTATTAAGCAAGCTTCTGACAGTTTCACCATCCTTCTTGTTTATGTTGATGACATAATTCTTGCTGGAAATTCTCTCACTGAGATTACTTTCATCAAGTATGTGTTGAATCAAGCATTCAAAGTCAAAGAACTTGGTACCCTCAAATACTTTTTGGGACTTCAAGTTGCTCATTCCCACAGTGGCATTTCTTTATGTCAAAGAAAATATTGTTTGGATTTGCTGCATGATTCAGGTATCCTTGGTTCCAAACCTGTTACTACACCTTCTGATCCCTCCATCAAATTACACAATGATAATTCACCTCTCTTTACTGATGTTTCTGCATATAGAAGGTTAATAGGAAGATTGATTTATCTGAACACAACTAGACCTGACATTACTTTCATTACTCAACAACTCAGTCAATTTTTGAGCAAACCTACACAAACTCACTAAAATGCTCCTCTAAGGGTTCTTAAGTATCTTAAGGGTTCCCTAGGTCGTGGTGTTTTCTTTCCTAGAGATTCAGGTTTACATATTCAAGGTTACATTGATGCTGAGTGGGCAGGATGTAAGGATACTAGACGTTCCATTTCAGGACATTGCTTCTTTCTTGGTCAATCCCTTATTCCTTGGAGAACCAAAAAGCAATCTACTGTATCCAGATCTTCTGATGTTGAGTGTAGAGCCATGGCATCTGCTACATGTGAACTTCAATGGCTGCTCTATTTACTTAGGGATCGTCATGTTCAGTGTGTTCAACTTCCTGTGTTGTACTGTGACAATCAAAGTGTTATGCACATTGCAGCTAATCCAGTGTTTCGTGAGAGGACTAAACACCTTGAAATTGACTGTCATATTGTGAGGGAAAAGTTACAAGATGGTCTCTTCAAGCTTCTACCAGTCACCACTTACGATCAACTTGCATATTTTTTTTTACAAAATCCCTATTTCCACAACCTTTTAATCTTTTGCTATCCAAGTTGGGGTTGTTGGATATATACCAACCTCCAACTTGTGGGGAGGTATTGCACAATGATAATTCAAGTAAAGCAAAGCATGAAGATAAGAAATCTTGTATAAATACATTCCTTATAATAGTTCAATTAGTATATTGTATAAATACATTGATGTAACCTCTCTTCAATTTAATGAATCATTTCACATTTTCACACTTTCTTAATAACAGCCACCATTGTCGGTGCTGGAGCAGTAGTAGTTTGATAATGAACAACAGGAACATGACCGGCTTCTACACCATTCAAACCTAAGTTTCCAACAATTTAGTTAAGACCGAATCTATAAATTACACATAATCGTATTCTGAACAAACAATTCTATTCGTTTTGCTGAACCCAAACACTTTCAACGAGCAAAGGTGAAAATCACATTAGTTAGATTAGAGGAGTAAAAAAATTTGGTTGAAGCATTTTATCAAACAGAAAGCAAGCATTCTGCCATAAATTTTGGTTGAAGCATTTGATCAAACAAACAACAAGCATTCTACTATAAGGCATAACAACAACAAAATCAAATAAAAAATTAAAAACACAGTACAAAAAAAAAACTTCATCTCCAAAACAGAGTGTTTTGGAATCATTGATAGAGATATGCAAAATAAATTCATGAAACCCAGAAAAAACGCATGCATTCAAACTATAAATTGAAAACGAACGCAAAAAAGATAGAGATATGCACGAAGCCTTGCTAGTGACTAGAGAGAAAACGAAAGACCTGAGAGTTTGAAAATCTATTTGCGGAGCTGCAATTGCAATTGTGAATGGTGAAACGATTTGATTTGAGGAGTTGTTGAAACTTTCGTGATTACCGATTGAGGTTTTCACAAACAGAATTTTGTAGAACTTGAATCAATTTGAGGTTGACGATTGTCGATTGAAAATGATCAATTTGTTGATGTATGGAGAGAAGAACCCTAACTTCATTTGTGATTTGGAAAGTGTGATGAGGGAGAAAAGTGATCTTTTGTGAAACATTTTGTGTGAGGAGTGAGAAAAGAATAAAAAAAATATTAACATTGTCTCAAAAAACTCCGAGTATTGTAAACAACGTTACCGACTTACTACCATGGTGGTACACTTTTTTAAAAATGTTTCAAAAATTGTTAAATAGTAACACTTTGTTTCTCTGTTACTTGTCTATGTTACTAAATATCATATATGTAGTAGTGTTCATACAGTTAATCCAAGGGCAGCAGTGAAACAATTCTGAAAATTGAGCAAGTATATACCGGAAATTGGTTATATTGATCGATTGATGTTATTGGACTATCAAAAACCAGATTTTCTATAAAATTATTGATCTTGGTTTTACGGCTAAAAGAATTTCTTCCAAGCCTCATCTTGGTGGTTTATACATCCGCGGGCTGTCTCAAGAAAGAAGCAACGACTTTCAAGTTATTTATCATCTACAGCAGACACTATTGGAATTCCCATGCGAGAAAAGCTTGAGAGCACTACTGGCATCTCGTCGCCTATCTTAAAGTCCGTTTTTCCATCTCCCTGAAATACAAAACAAGAATAGGTCAATGTGGGAATTGGATGGCTCATGTTACATACAATTTAATGGTGGTGCAAAATAAATGTATCTATTTAAAAAGTTAAAGGAATTCTTTATGCTACAATCAAATTGATTATTTATAGCAAAGATGGAAATCATGAAAGCGAAACACTAAATTGTGTGGAAGCAACTTTTTGTGTGTGAATGATCAGCTAAGATAATGTTGAAAAAAATGTAAATTAACGAGAGAATATGAATATTTCCCGGTCTCTCCAACAAAAAGTAGAAAAAATTGATAGACCCTGATATCAAAATATAAATTAATAGTTTATTACAATAGAATCAAGTAATTCGAGAGTCTTGGTTCTTTACCCTTCAAGAATCTGAGAGCTTTGATCTCTCCCTATAAATCATTTACCTAAATAATCTAATGCCCTTCTTTTCCTCTACATCTATATTTATAATACTAATGATAGTTACATAGAAGTTCTACGGATAGCTCTATTGCACCGTAAATGTAACGGTTACTATTAAATGCAAAGGTTTTATTTATGTTTACCCCTCTAATACAAGGGTATATATATATATTTATTTCTTGTAAAAAAAAAAAAAAGATTCCAACCCAACAATTTGAAGATTCTTTGGTTTTTGTCATTCATGAACTTTGATCGTACAAAATTGAAGATATGACAGAGGTAAACCGAAATTCACTCAAATCACATGAGGTGAAAATATCCTAAATTTTAAAATTTGATGTCATGAAGGTCCAAAACCAAAGAATTAAACTTTTGATTACAAGGTTTAAATCTAAACAATTTTTCTATAGGGGATAAACTAGAAACCGCTAATATTACAAGGAAGTAAACATATATTAACCCTAAATATAATTTACTAATATTATATAATTTCTGCCCTTACGAGTCATATTACTAACAAAAAAATCATAAGAAAAAATGTCAATGTTTGCAAAAGAGGTAAGAGACAAGGAAAACCATACATATCAAAAAAAAAAAATGCCACTTATGAAACATAAAGATGACTCTACCTCAAAATGGTACATTCCTCGAACTCCTCCACACAAATCTAATACTAACCCATGTGCACAAATTTGATGAACTTTGGCATTAACTTTTGTTCCAAGTCTCAAATCTTTGGCAATAACTTTGGCATTATCTTTTTTTTTGAACAAGGCTCTTGGAAGTTTTTTAAATATAATGTCAGCAGATTTGTGATCTCCTAATGCCGAAAGTGCGCAATGCATCCTACACCCACAAAGTAAAATCATAATGAGAAGGAAAATATTATAAGAAAGGGGGAAAATAGTATAAAGGTTAGAAGCCCACAAATAGTAGCTTAATGGATCGTAATCATCTCCACCATTTCCAGCAAATTCTCTCCAAACCAAATGAGCATTATTCAAATCTCCTAATTTGACACAACACCAAAGGAGACTATGAAGACACAGTGTTGGAGGAACAAGGCCAAGCTCTTTTTTTATTAGATCCAGCAAGTCCAATCCAAATTGCAAATGTGTGGACCCATATAACAAAATTGGATAATACACCTATAGATACATGAGAGCAATATGTCATGCTTTATACACGCAGAATATTAAACCAAAATTTAATTCTTATAATTGTGAATCCTTATTCAAGTTATAAGGAAACAAAAACTTACTTCATCAAAAATCTTTTCCTCATCATAGTCCTTATCATGTTTGAAATAATCCATGAGTTGTTTAAACATTTCAATGGTAGAACTGCGAAATATACAATGAACATACACAAATGACAGAATAAAATCATAATTTAATTTTTGGGAAAAATAATCATACCTTAAATTTTTGTTCTGAACTGAGAACCGGATAACTATCTTGCAACCTTGGACCCAATCTTCACCACTCAACTCCGTGAGTAGGAGAAGCGACCTCTCCAACTCACCATGTAAGTTACAAAACACATCCTTAGAGTGTACAATGATCGATGAGTTTTAAGGCTGAAAGTGGAAGGTATACAAATTGATAATAATCTAAAACTTTACCATGAGACATAAAATAGCTTTAGGGTTTAAAGTTTGTCCAGCTTTCTTGATTTCCTCCAACAAAACAAGTGCCTCGGACAATTTCCCATGTGATGCAAGAGATGAGACAAGCATGCTTTTAATTTCAATTAACCACTTCACTGATATGCGTGGATCTAGAACAACCTGAAATGTTAAGGACAACATGCTATGTCCTTTACAAGGTCACTCCGAAAGAGAAACGGTACAAAGACAACATATATATTTACACATACCTGTTTTGCTTTCTCAAATTCACCGTAAGCTGCATATGCATGAATAAGGGCTACAAAAACTTCTTTTGAGAAGTCGATTCCAGATTGTTTCATCTCTTCATAATACTACAAGTAAATATTCTAATTAGCAACTCGATAATATATTGAAAGAAAGCTTTTTACTACAATGATATCTTTTGAAAGCATACATTATAAAAATAAAATATATAGGAAATACTTACATCTTTAATCACTGCACCAAAATGTAACGAAAGGCAACAAATCTTTTTCTTGTACTCGAAATAGTACTCGCGATGGCGACTTAGGATGGAATAGATTTGATCAACCTTGATTTTCAATATAGCAAAAGGATTAGAAAATGAACAACTGGATATTTGTAAAACAAGACAAATAAGAAAGAATGCTTCACTCAAATGTTAACCCATATTTACTTCATTATTTATGTCATTTCCCGAAATTACAGAAATGGGAAAAAGGAATCATACATTTCATAAGGTAAGTGTAAAATTTTAAGGGGAGCCATGGAGCAACGGTAAAGTGGTTGTCACGAAACTGAAAGGTCACAAGTTCAAGTCTTAAAAACAACCTCTTGTGTATAAAAAAACAACGTAAGGCTGCGTACAATACACCAAAGGGCAGGACCCCTTCTTGGTCCCTACATATGCAAGAGCTTTAGTGTACCGGGAGTTTTTTTTTTTTATATATAATTGTAAAAGTGTGTTGGGGAAGAATAACTTGAACCGGTTTACATGTCATAATTAAATCTTAGCATTTATCTTTTGGAGTTTTCTTTTGTATGTCGTAGCTCATGGAAAACCCTCCCTTGAAAGCAAAAAAACTAACCAAGCATTTAAATACTGTATCGAGCATCATATATATTGCTTCTAGTTGAATAGTTTAATGACAATCTTACATGACATATTGTGCGAAGAAATACAACAACAACGACAACAACAACCAACCTTATCTCACTAAGTGGGGTCGGCTACAAGGATCAAATTACGTCATAGTGTTCTATTTGGATCCAACTTATTAACCTCTAGATCTTTCTTAACAAGGAAGCTGCTTTACGTAAGATATATAGTACCTGAAAATCTTGATTCGTTTCTGAGCAAGTCTCTAATAGAGATTGCATTACATGACTGGAGGGCATAAAGAATGCTTCACACATTTTATCAACAACATCAATAGCTACATCCACCTGCATAAGTTAAAAAGAAAAATGTAATGTAGAAAACAGAAAACAGAAAGAATAGAGAATTTGATATGAAGGGAGCAAACGTCTTGTTATCGTTTTCCTTCTCATGTATGACATTATGACAATTATTTATTTGATAACCATAATATGAGAATGAATAAAGGAGAAAATTATACCTGGTTCTTACCACAGCAATACAAAATTATCTTTTCATACGTATAGAATGAAATTCCCCACCGACCATGCAAATTCTCAATCTCTTTTATGAAATGCTCAACCTTGAAATTACCAACAAACGATATAAAAAATTGCTAAGAAAAAAAAATTGTAATATACAACTATTGTAAGAAAAAATTATGCCTTAAGTACTGCTTTTTTGCTGGCAGTCAAAATGGGCAAAATCAACGATAAAATATTTTAAATGCATACACCGCAAAACTTGTTTTATGATGGGATATGCTCAATTTTGTTTTTTAATTTTGTAAAGTTGATTGAAAGTTGTAGAGAAGCATAACTGCCTTGCAGTATTATCTTATAAGTCCTTCACCTCTAAATTTGGAATGCTAACTGCATAACTAGCAATGAAGTTTGAAATGTCATCAGAATCTTCCCAATCATCATGATCTGTCATTAATATGAATACAAGGAACAAACTTATAAAAGGCAGTACTTTGAAAACTGAAATTTTAAAGGTAAGCAATCAAGAAACAGATACAAAACACAGTAACATAATAATGGTACCTTCATAATAATCCAATAGTAACTTTTCTGCCTCAGATTTCATGTGTAGCCTTCCTAATGATTCGAATATACTTGATAAAGATTTTAAAGAACCAATCTCTCCAATGTTAGTATTTTTCAACACATCCGAAATCTGTTCCTTGCGATCACTTTCACAGAGAGCCAAAAAGTAGTTTTCTGCAACAGGATTGAATACAACTAAGTTTTCATTAGAATTTTGTTAACATCAGCATCTGGGATAAAAACAGATTAATCTACCTCGCAATTCAACTGTGCTTTTCCTATCGTCAATTATAATATATTCACAAGCATCGCGGATCATCTCCTCGTCATTTATCCTTATCCACATCAACATGTCATAATAACCCAATCGTGAACTTGAGTTGTGATTATGATCTTTAATCAATTTAGAGAATATTTTAAATTCGTCAACAGCTCCCATGTCAATTATATGCTTAAGAAGTAGACCGTATGTTTCTTCTTCTAGTTGAAACCTAAAAACAACTGGCATTGACTCTAAAAGATGACGAATCAAATTCAATTGTTTTAGCAAAATGCATTTATCTCCGGTCGACCTAGCCTTCTCTATCAACAGTTTCACTAATCTACTAAACCCCGTCAACCCTATTGACGGACCATGCAAGTGAATCATACGAACAAGAGTGGTTAGCCCTAAGTTTTCTAAAAGAAATTGAAAACGTTGTTGCTCATCAACGGTATCCTCTCTAGAAATCCAAGATTGTTTCCTCTCAACTGTTAGATCCTCTTGCCTCATTGAAGCGTCGTCATGAAGCTTCTCAACCGGACGAGCATCATGGAGTTTGCGGGACAAGAGAATAGGGTTCCATGAAAACGATGTTTTGCTATTGTTGTGCATATCAGAACTGAAGTGATAGCTAATAACACGTAGTTTTTGAAGGGAAAAGGCGCGCATCATCTTTGAGCTGCACTGCAAGGAGTGAAGCAAGGTAGTCGCGATCATGATGGAGTTCTTGCGTGTTCTGATTTGGAAATGTCTAAATGAGTGCAATCGCCGTCAAAAACTTTAGGGTTCAACTTAGAGTTAGTGCAGGTCTTGATATTTGGTAATTTACTAACAAAAAATCAACGAGGGTTACTAAAAAAATGAATAAAAAGAGGGTTACTAAGGCTCTGTTTGTTTCATACTAGTGTAACGCCCCGTGCCAAGCACGGGTTACATTTTATTTAAAATTCTTTAACGGGATTTACCCATAAATAAGTTTTTTTAAATATTATATGATTTTTTTAGTTTGATTTTATTTCAGGATTTTGACATTATGTAGTACTTTATTTTCATATTTAAAATTGAAACAATAGATCAGTGTTTATTGGGACCAAAAAAGTTAAATTTTACAAAGATACAACTATTTTTGTGAGTGATAAAATAGTGGACAAAAGTACAACTATGCTTAAAATATAAAAACACTATAAATAATTAATATATTCTTAAAAATATATCTAATTAATAAGAGGTATGATTACCTCTGTTTTAATCTTTTTTTTTGTTACAAAAAGTTTAGGTGGGTTCGGCTCCGGTCACCACCAGGGTCAGGGCACGCCTCCGGGCCCAAAGGGCACTTATAGAGGTACTTACAGATCACCCACCAACACTGCCCTCACATCGGCAGAGGGAATCGAACACACAACCTTCTGCAAGGAAGTGGCCCGTTCCTTACCAACTGAGCCAACGTGTATTGGTACCTCTGTTTTAATCTACCACTATGAATAAAATTATTACTTTTTTTTATCTAATCACAATACTCTCTCGGATTTCAATTATAAAAAAATCTCTAACTTCAAAA
The DNA here is from genome assembly GCF_051527215.1 of Medicago sativa. Lineage (NCBI taxonomy): Eukaryota > Viridiplantae > Streptophyta > Magnoliopsida > Fabales > Fabaceae > Medicago > Medicago sativa. The sequence goes on along the minus strand of NC_140755.1, from coordinate 6,839,513 downwards.
ATTTACTTATATGCAATTAGTTTTCTCAATTAGATAAAAATATATAAAATTATGAAAAGTACCATCTATTGGAACTTGTTTCATGAGGATAAAAAAATACTTAAAATAAAACTTACATGAATTAAAATGTATATTAGGATAAATAACATCAAATAGAGTCAAAGTAAGTTATAATTGTTTTAATTTAAGATGAAAAATATATAATTATTTATTTTTTATATCTAAGATTGGATAGAGTCCCTACAAAAATATTGGAGAGAGTATTTTTCATGGAAGCAAATTATCTACGGTGTGAAAAAATTGAGAAAACAATTTTCTTTAATCTCCTCCCTTCATTTTTTTAATTAGAGATCAAGGGAAAAAAATTAAAACATTCTAACTAATTTCATTATACTTTAGTGTAAATTATGATTTCGAATTCATTGTTTCTCATTTTTCCAAGCAAACACTTACTCCTTCTTAAAGTTCCTAACCGAAACCCACAAACTAAAACCTCCACCAAACATGGGGAAGAAAGAGGTAGGAGATCTATGTCAACCCACTCAATTACATGCAAGTTCTTCAACTCCTCAATGATGATCGTAGGAGTAAGGTTAAAAAAACTCTTCTAGTATGCTAATGCAGGATAGATCAGGCAACTAAAAATAAAGGTAATTTTCTTTTACCATTTATTAGAAAATGTATTTACTAAAAGGATTGTGAAAAAAAATCTCCTCCATCAAAATAAGCATACATTTTCCTTAGTTCTTTTTTGTCTCTATAATTTAACAGTTGAATTTGATCTTAGTTGATTGAAAATAATTTTGTAACATCACTTTTCAATCTATAAAGAAACAAATAAAATGGTTCAAGTAAATGAATAGATATGTATTTTTTAATAATATTAAATAATCAAGTCGATAGCTGTAAATACTTACCTAGGAACAACTTAACGCTTGCTAAAAAAATTGTCAGTCGCCTTTTTAAATTCACCGGAAGATAGAAAAAGAGTACATTCAAACTGATATCTCTTCAAAATTAAATACCATAATGTATTATATATTAAAATTAAAAAAATAAAAACAAATCAAGTTCACCCATTCGAATTCAATTCAATGTTCTTGTAATGTATCTTTGTTCTTGTAATGTATCTTTGTATTCTCCTTCAATATCCATCACAGTTGGTTTAATTTCTTTCATTCATCAAGGCTCACATAAGTAAAATTTACTTTATTGAATCCTTATTATTTTTAGTGTGGAGGGAGTGTGGAAGCTAGGAAAGTCAATTAGGTTAAGTGAGATAAGGTGTGTTTTGGTCGATATAGTTGTTGCTTGGGGGTTTGTATAGTGCAGAATTTTCACTTATCTTTGTTAAGTGAATGATTTTGGAGGCTAATATGGATCAATAACTTTGCATCTTAAAGTTTTAGCTTCTTAAAATAGGTTGGAGGGAGTTCATGTGAAGAGTAGAGACATTTAGGCGTATGTATGGTAAAAATAGGGGCGGAGATGGGGATTAGAAACTGGTTTGATGACAACTTGATGATAGTGGAGGGTAATGAGAAAAATACACATTTTTGCCATGATTCGTGGTTGTAGAGCGGTCCTTTGTGTAATATATTTAGAAGAATTATTGAGTTATCTCAAAATAACTCTATGTCGTTTAAGGAGATACGTAGGTTGGAGTTGGATGGGGTGGAGACAATGTCATAAAAATTTTCTTAGAAGGAGATGCATGGGATATATTGTTGTCCTTTGTTGGACATTTTTTTTAAGGCTAGTGTCTTTGATAATTTTCTTTAAAGTTGATCATTGTGAAATGTACATTGACAAAGGGGTATATCATCTGATGATGCAGGTGGAGCATGATGAACATATGGCTCTAAAAAATCTCATTAAGAACAAATTAGACCCTCTAAATGTCTCTCTCTTTCCGTGGAGGCTCTTCAATAACTGAATTCTAACAAATGATAACTTAGCTTGATGGAGTATTTTAAATATGAACTCATTTTTATGTTCTGACGGATGTGAAAAAGAGAAAAATGATCTTTTATATTTTTACTGTGAATTCTTTGGTAGCATATGACATATTATTCTAAAATGGTTGGATAATTGTTGTGTTCTTCCCATTAATTATTGCGAGGGTACTCTTTTCATTTCAGTGGTTCTCAATTGTTCAAAAAAAAAAAAGTTTGTTTTAGTTTTCAGTTGATTTTGTTGACTGACATTTGGATTATTTGGAAAGACAAAGATTCTTACATTTTTGTCACAAGAACCAGTTTATGGTGTTGTTAGATAAATTTACAATTCTCGTTTAGTGGTGGCAAAATGCTAAGAAATCAGGTACGTATTTTGAGTTGAAATGTTGGTGGAATAATCCTTCTACTCTTGTTTTGGCCATTCTACCTCATGATTTGGTTCTTTTGTATATGTGTATCTTGAACTTTGTATTTTTCTTTCTTGGAAACATCTTGTGCTTGAAGGGTTTTTAATATAATTGATTCGACGTCTTCATACAAACAAAATTCACCCCAATCAAGACACCAATTGCATCAATATATAATATATTAAATGTTAAGTAACTTAAAACTAAAATTTTCATGTTGTTAGAAAGGGATGGGGGTTCAAAATTAGTTTGATGATAAAAATATGATTCAATTTTATATATATATATATATATATATATATATATATATATATATATATATATAAACAAACAATCACGTTGCTAGTTATAAATTGTGACCTTGAAACAATTTAACTTTTGCAAACATAATGGCAACTACAACATTTTGAGATTCACCGGAAGATAGAAAAGAGTTCAACTCTTTAACATACTCTCTAAAAAGAGTACATTTAAAGCGATACCTGTTTAAAATTGTCAAAGATTATACAAATATTGTTTAAATACCATAATATTGTTTAAAGTGATAGTCACTTACCAACGATGTAGTTGTTGTTGTAAGAATCATTGAAAATCTTAGATGCAGGTGTAAACTAAGACATGTATGTAGGGACCAAAACATATTTAGATATTTTGACTTTTATGCTGATTGTGAAATTCAGTTTGTATTCGTTGCGTGGTGGTCTATACAAACCACTATTGCAAGCAACATCAAATGAGGAAATTGTGAGCACCACTCCCTCTTGGAGCTACTCCTTGAACTTGTAGATCAATTTCTTCGTACAACGCACTAATTCGGTCACCCTACATAACAAAGATTAAAACATTACACTTTAAACAAAAAAATAAAAAAAAACTAAAATGATATGAAAGAAAAAAAATAAACTCTCACGTCCACGGTTGTTTTCTTGGCGAAACATCAGTGATGAAGTCGTGTTTCGTAGACATTTTTCTTTGCAATAGAAAAAATTACAAAAATAACTTAGAATATAGATACCAGAGAAACAGAGAACAGAAAAATAAGAACTATATTTTGTGATTGTTTTGTACTCGTACCCAAAAGCGCTACTATTTATATAGAAAAATAGTACCATAACGGTTAATATCTATTAATTATTAATTTGACCGTTTTAAAATTAATATTATCAACATCTTTAATATTATAAAATGTTCATTAAACGATTAGATTATATTTCATGTAACCTACAAAAAATTAACTTCATAACATTTGAAATTTAATAATATCTTATTAATATTAAGTAATATAATTTTGTAATGAATAAAAATTAATTATATAACCTTAAAAACTAATTACTACAATTAAATTTTTAATTAGTTAGTTACTGTCATAGTGTAACAGACCAAAATTCAAAATATAATTTATTCAAGTTATTTATTATAATTTTGTAACCTATCAAATTTTTAATGTACCGTATAAACATTAATCGAATACTAATTATATTAATAATTATTTGATTGTAACGTACCAATTTTTTAATGTAACATATAAATTTTAATCGAAACAATAATTATATTAATAATTATTTGATTGTAACGCACCAATTTTTAAATGTAACGTATACATTTTAATCGAAACAATAATTATATTAATAATTATTTGATTGTAACGTACCAATTTTTAAATGTAACATATAAATTTTAATCGAAATAATAATTATATTAATAATTATTTGATTGTAACCAACTATGTATTTTATGTACAGTTTAATGTTAAATAAAAAACGGTTTTTAATAATAATTATAATTATTAAGCTTGTATTAAAAATTAGGAGAATTTTTTGGAACAATTGCCAAGTAGGATTATGATGATGTGGACATCTTTAGAGGAGAGGATTTTGAAATAGGCTATTTCTAAAAACTCTAAATTGTTAGTATAAAGATTTTTGTTTCAAAAAATATACATATCTTTTTTAAAAAAAATCACTTTTTTTATTTTAGTGTTTGTCTTTGATTTTTAGAAAAATAATTTTTATCAAAAAAATCTATTTTGACCTTAAAATGAAAGGCTATTAGGGTTAACTTTTCTAAAAGGTGGGGTTTAGCATGGGAATGAAGATTTGTTTCCTACCATAGGAAAGGTTTTTTGGATCGTTAGATTAAAGAGGAGTATTGATTTTAGCATGGTCTTTTCACACTATATTTTTTTTTTTCATTCTCTTTAACGTTGACCTTCTACGTTCATTGTCTTCAACATATATATTGCCTGCAATTAGCTCTCTCTTCTGTTGATCCCAATGAATACCAACTTTTTTTCCCGATCTATAATTCATGTTGCAGAACTATCATATGAGTGTCTTTGTGAGCTTAGCTCAGTTGGTAGGGACAATGCATAATATATGCAAGGTCCGGGGTTAACCTCGGCCACCACAAAAAAAAAAACTATCATATGAGAGCATAAATCATATTATCTTAAATTATTTGATTACTCTTCTTCAATTATAAATAAACAAACTAGAAAGTGCTATGGTGTTAAACATTCCAAAAACTCAAAAAGGACCAATTGAACTCAAAGAAATGTATATAACTGTGCTTCGACGACTGAAGAACACACTGGTCTTGCAAATAAAATACTGCAATCAATAATTCATGAACGCACCATAAGTTAAAACTCATTTAAAAAATAAAATATTTTTATGGGTAGTGGTAGGCAAACAAAAATAACTTTAGATTTTTTTAAAAATCTCTAAAAAAAAATCTCAAGATTCATGAAATCTATTTTAATTATTTTTTAAAGTAGAAAAAAAACGCACCATAAGTTGTTTAAAAGAACTCATGGGGTAGTAGCCAATTATTCCTATTGCTAAGAACGTTCATTATCATTTCACGGATTACATGGGATCGTTAGCATTGAGAATATGAAGTAAAATGAATTCTTCGTTTTTCGTCGCTCACCTCTCAGACCGTCAATCATTATCCATTTTTTTAACTAAAACTACTTTTATATTTTGATATATACAACATTGTAGTTTAGCGAATAATAGTTTTTTTTTAACATGCTTTAGCGAATAATAGTTAATATGAATACATGTAATACTTATATTTAAATGTTTATTTTGGATAGGTTCAATTTAAACATTCTTTAATATGGAGGAAGATATTGATAAATATTAAAAATTTCTTCGCACTATATCAACTATGAGAGAAGGGTATAATATTTATAAGCAGGAGATGTTGTGTAGTATGAGGTTGTTGTTGGATGATTGAGTCTCTCCATGAGGGGGGTTTTATCATGGAAGTATGAAACAAATGAGTTCTAGTCAGTTAGTTCGATATACACGATTCTATCGGTTGCTTTGGACATGGAGAGAGCATGAGATGAGGAGAGGGTCTAAGTTCTTGCTAAGGTATGGAAAAGCTTGGTCACTTTTAAAGTAATTATCTTCTCTTAACATATGCTCAAAGACAGTGATCCTACCTATTAGAATCTCTGAAGAAGTAGGATTATCATCGATTTTATTGGTAGTTTGTGTGTGTTTTGTGGGGATCCAATCAAGTTTGATAGCCATTTATTTGTCACATGTGTCTTTGCTTACCAGACGTAGTATAATGTTTGTAGGTGGTTTAGTTCAGAGTTGGTTAGTCGGGGAATGAAAAGTATTAATCGAAGGACCGAAAGGTGAAGTTTAACAGTTGTTATTTCATCAACACAAATATCAAGAGAATGATCGAAAAATGAAGTATGATATTGGAACAAATGAAATTAGACAATGATTACGAAACATGACAATAGTCTAGTAAACCTTGAGACCTTAAAGTTTCGTTCATAAAGGGTTTCAATAGTAATCAACCATGAGAATAGGCGTAGTTGCTATTAAAATACATTCATTGAGACCGAAAGGAGATATGAAAAGGCAAAGAGAAACTTGTCTTTAGAAAATAGATCCAACGTAAGATTTAGGTTTAGGGTTTGGTTTGTGAAAGATTTGTCACCAAGATGAACCAATAATCCCAAGACGTTTTTATTATTATTATTTTAAATTAAACAAAAATCCCAAGTTTTGAACCTTTGAACTTTCATCTAATCATTGTTTAAAAGTGAATCAAATACACGACTCCCAGTCGGAACGATAATCTTTATTACTACATGGTTAAACCGTGCACTTGCTGATTTACGACATCATTACTCACATATGACATATTGACATCTATGTGTATAAGGTCAAATGACGACACACCATGTTCTTAAAGGTTCGTCAATGTTTCTTTCATGAAGAGAGATTTATGTTCCTTTCTTTCATGAGAAGAAAGACAAAAAATTAGAAGGAAAAATAACAGATTTGAAAAAAGAATTTGTACATGAGAGAAGATAAGGGAAAAAATAATTATTGTGTTGTGTTCGTGAGAGAATATATATAAATGTCAGTTGTCGGTAATATTATGGGTTTGTCAAAGTTGGAGATTTTTGGGTAATTATTTTTCCAAACAATTTGATTCAATTAAAAAATACCATAGAATTAGAATATCTAATATGCATGTATTTTATCAACTCGACATAACACATTTGTCTAAGATATATCTATCTATATCTATATCTACTAGTAATACAACTGGAAATGAGTCAAGTTGAATCGAACTTGTCTAAGCTCGGCTCGACTCGATATAAATTGGTCCGGCTCGAAACTCAACTCGAGTTCGACATGAACTTTTTTTGGAGCTCGAGTTCGGCTCGTTTAAAGTTCACGAACAACTCGGTTCACGAAATTCTAACCCGTGCTGAATCGAGCTGAACCGAGTTGTTCGTGAACTTTAAACGAGCCGAACTCGAGCTCCAAAAAAGTTCGTGTCGAACTCGAGTTGAGTTTCGAGCCTGACCAAATTTTATCGAGGTTAGCCGAGCTTAGACAAGTTCGATTCAACTCGACTCATTTCCAGCAGTATTACTAGTGTGTATATATATATATATATATATATATATATATATCTTGCCAAATATTGGTAATTGATAATACCGATTAATCATCTTCTTTAATGATATTAGAGTAAGTTATTTATTGATAGAGTAGTGCAGGACTGGTCCTTCGAATTTGAATTCCTTGGGCGAACTATGAGATGATGCCTTTATAAAAAAAATTAACAAAAAATACACAAGGATAAAAGAAATGAACATGAACATTATTACACATTTTCATTTGACATTACTATACAAAAAGAACACGAGTATGAATCTTTGAAATGTGAACCAAGTGAAATATAAATATGTTAGCAAGTATTTTATATAATTTAAATAATAGAAAATAATATCCAAGGGAAATATGGTGCCCCTGAAAATATGGTGCCCTGGGCTGCCGCCCTCTCGTCCCATACTTAGGGCACCCCTGGAGTTGTGATATCTTTAAGTAAGGTTTAGTCAATCAGGAATATCCAAATTTGATCTTTGGCTGAAACATTTCTTGATAAAAATTCACTTCTGCTGAGAATGGAGGGTGAAGACAAAAGTAAATAAAAGAGATTCATGATGTGTAATCTCAAGGAGTAGAGCACGGAATGGACACTTAACAAACACAATTCAAGTAGGCAAAGCATAATTAAAATTTGGTTAAGTTTTCATTGCAAGCTCATTCCAAACTCCAAAACAATAACTAAAACCATGACATGATATACACGATGACATTTTGCTTAAAATGTTTAAAATTTGGGTTGAGCCTTACACTTATAAACTCTCAACAGTAATATATACTATAACATTCTACACAGATACATCAAGTTGTTCTCATTCCCAGTTATACATGTATTACAGAATGGAACAGATGCTCTAATCTAATCAAATGATAATCAGATTCTAAGTTAGATTAGAAAAAACTGGTGACATATATTCACAATCATCCAGATAAATAAGACATTTTCAGCTGACCTATCTAAAGTACTAACTTGCATCTAAGCTTTCAATTATTTCAAAGTGCATCTGCATATTTGGAGGCTTATTGGCAAAATAATACATTGATAAAATTCTATTTTCCGTTGCTCTTGTCGGTTTCAGATTCAAGCAGAAGCAGCATTTTATCCTTTTCCTTCTGTATCCAGTTTCGCTGCTCGTCAGTCCATTGACTCGACGTTGCATGAAGGACAAAGTGGAGTTGACGTGCTCCTTGTATGAGCCTTTTAGAGATTCTCTCAAATACATCATGCATGGTTTGTTAAGTATGCACCAGTTGAGTTCAAACAAACATCAACATAATGAATCTCACTGATGCTGTTCAGTAAGGCTTCCTTTGGTACTATGGAAATCTCCTCATCAACTGAACTCACATTAGATCCAATATCTGCGAAGCCAAGTTCAGTAACTATCTGATTAAGTACAGTTCCACCTTTGCTAAATCCAAGGATGATTGTCCTAGGATAATGAAAACATCAGGAAGTACAGTTCCTACTTTTTTTACCTGCATTACAGGGAAATTCAGAACAAGGAAAGCATTCAGGGAAATGTAGTAATTGTCCAATTGCATGTTGTAAACAATGCAAACAAGTACTGTTTTTAGTATCAGAAAATCACAGAAGTGATACATCATATCATGCAGCATATTGGTTCATGTCTTGGTTCATTCACAGATTCTAAGGAGGTAGAACCAAGTTTAGATATGGAATGGAATATACTTGTTAAAGAAATTCGATTAGGTCCTAAGCAAACAACTTGGTTGGTGAGCTGAGGGATATCAAAGGAATTCTAACCTGGAGGTTCAAGGTTCAAACCCTGAAAACTAACATAACTACTAATTTAGCACATCTAGCTAAGGATGAGCACCGGGTTTGACCCGCAAAACACCGGCATTGTTCATATCTTGTGACAAGTTAAGGTTTGACGAGTTTAGGTTTAAGCAATAGGCCCAACCAAAATTTAGGGACAGGTTAAGAGTTTGACGATTCACGGTTTGACGAGTTAAAGGTTTAAATATCGTTATTTTCTTCATGTATGTAATTGTTAATATACATGGTAAAATACCAAAAAAATAAAAAATCTTTCACTTTCAACTTTTACTCATAATTCAATGATCACCATGTAATATTGTTACACCCTTTGTGGCAACCAGGTGTTTTATCTTGGTTTTCGGGTGTCAAACATTGATTACGTTTGAACCTTTTTAACCGGTGATATCTTATTTTTTCTTGGGAAGGGAAAAAGTAAGCAAAACCCTTGAGAATCGAGGTCCGGGAGTTGTTTTCGCTACGGGAAGGTGTTAGGCACCCATAACGACTATAGTATCCTATAGGAACCGTCTTTACTTTCTACGCGCGCGCTTTATTTTTGAATGCTATTTTGAAAGTGTTTATTTAAACCTAAGAGTTTACTAAGTCAAGAATTGGAGGGAGAAGAAAGTGTTTGAATTTTTATTTTATTTGAATTGAAGGAATTTTGATTCCTTGCCTACGTACCCTTTTTAAGGGATCAAATCCACCGTAGTTCTCTTCCAAAAAATGTTTTTGTTTTTGTTGGTTGATTTTAAGTTTGAAAATTGGAGTTTTGAAGAATGAGAGAGAGAGGCCTCAAGGGCATATGATTGTGAAATTGTGAGGTTGAATTAGTTATTTTGCAAAAGAGTCAAGTATGATTAATTTTCATTGAAATTTGATTAAGAAAATGAAAGGGAAAATACAATGGGATTTTGATCCCAAGGTTTATTTAGAAAGTGATTTGAGTGATGTTGTTCATATTTATTTGAAAAAAAGGATTTTTGGCTAAGTTTAAAGCCTAAGCATTCATCTAAACATTCAATCCTAAACATACATCTAAACATGCATATCCTAGCCATACATCTAAAAATATCTATGTGATGTGTGTGCATGTGTCGGTGCTTTTGTCAGTGTACATCATTAGAGTCCATTGTCCTTTACATCATTGGCCTAGATACATTCTATGGTCTTGCAAGAATTTAAAAGTATAAGAAAAATATTACAAAATCTCTAAGTTTTACATTCTAAGTACTAGTATGGGAATTAAAGTGCAAGAAATGAAACTAAAATGGAAGAATGATGTATGCTTATGGAGTGTATGAGACATGAAATACAAGGAAATGGTTAGTGGCACATGGTAATATCAAGAGAAAATAAGCAAGAACAATGTTATAACAAAAGCATAGAAGACAACCCAAAATGAAGCCTAAATGGATGCAAAACATGACTAAAATTACTCACAAAACACAAGAACCAAATGACCTATAATTCTTACATTCCAACACATTTTCCAAAGGTTTAGAATCAAGCTTTAGGATGTGAATTAAAGCAATATGATGAACTTGACATTTTTCAAAGTAAGCTTAGGCATATTTGCATTATTTATTCACAAACATAACTTGCAAACATAGCAATTAGACAAAATTCACACACATGCAGCAAAAGCACATACAAACAGTAGCTAAAACTTCACAAAATCATATGGTATAGGTCACAAACTTTTATCAAGAAATTGGGATTAGAATCAAGCAATTTTCACAAGCCTTTAATTCAAAACATCACAAAATAGCAAGAAAATCAACACATTATTTATTATCAAGTTTTAATATGCAAAAATCATCACAAAAATGCCACAAAATTAACAAGAAATATACATGAAAATTTTTAGAGTTTTTTAAAAGATTTTTAGGCTCAAGAATGTGTAAAACTTTCACAAACTTAACACAAACACATCACATAAGCAAGAAAAAAATTACACACATTTTTATCAATTTTTATCATGCAAAACCATCACAAAAACATCACAAATACATCAAGAAATATCTAGGAATTTTTATGGAATTTTCGTAAGAGATTTTAGATTCATCAGAGGTGCAATTATCAAAAGTTATGCACAAAATAGCAAGAAATAAGAAAGAAACGAAAAAACTGCAAAGAAAGAAAGTCCAGGCCCAAAGGGAGATGGATCCTGGATCATCCAAACGCATCAGGAGCGTTGGATTGATCCAGGAAACCAAAACCCTAGATCCAACGCCTCAGAACGCAGGGGAACATGGGTATACAGTACACGCGCGCGCGTGTAATCAAGGACAGGTATATAAGCAAGAATTATGAAGGGAAATTCATTCCCCCATGTTATTTCTCTCTCTAGAACAAAGAGAAGAGAGAGAGAGTCTGCAACACCCCCTCGTCTTCTCCGACGAGCTTGAGGACGCCGGCGTGGTGGCTGTCGGCGCAACATGGTGGCGCCGCCGCACCAGAGGTCCCAAACTCTTCCTTTCTTCATCCTAAACTCGAATCTAAGCCCAGAAATCAAAGAAGACAAATAAATCAGCGTAGATCGGGGAATTTCTCCACGGTTTTGATGATTTCTTTTATTAAATCTCTTTTTACAAATTTTTTCGAAAGGTAATGGTTCTAAACACTCCGATCTACGTTGATCCGTAACAACAAACACATATGAAACAAGAACTTAGATTTGTGAAGGAATAACGAAAGGAAAGGCAGAAGAGTTTGATACCTGTGCTTAGATCGGTGATGAGTTCTTGATGAGAACCAAGCACTTTTAGCTTCGCCTTTTGGTTTTCTGAAAGCTATTCCAAACCCTAACCGTTTTAGTTCTTTCGCAAACTCAGGATTCCTTCGCTGTTAATCTTCGATTCGATGCTGGATTTGAAACCCTAGGGTTTTGGATTGGCTCTAATCGGACTTTGATTCGATTTCCTTGAATATTTTGTTTCGGCTTTGGTGAAATTGGTTCAATCTTGATGAACCTGTTTCTGTTTGAACTTGATTTGATCTTGATGCTGGTTTTCTTTTCGTATTCTCTGATTCGAATCTTCATCGATATCTCTTTTTCTCTCTCTCAACTTTCTTCTTGTGATCGCCTTAGGGCTTGAATTGCAAGGAGAAAGAAGAAAAAAAGTTCGATGATGAGATTTTCGTGGAAAAATCACTGAGAACTGATGCAAATGGAACTGAATTTGGCGAAGATTCTTCGATTTGAAATGGTTTTGATTTCGATTTTCTGAAAGCTTGAGTTGTTTCTGCGTTTTTGGTGATGAATTTGGTAGAGAAAATGATTCGGTTAGGGTTGTTGGATGATGAAGTTCTTGATGAACTTCAATGTGTTCATCACTTTTTCTGTGTTTTGATCTGTTTTTGGTGGAGAGAGAAAGAGTGGAAGTGTTTGTGGTGATGTGTAATAGAGTGAATGGATCTCTGTGACTTGGTCTGTGACTGGGCTATTTATAGCTGATGTGTATGATGACTGGACCAATCTGCCGATGCCACGTGGCACTGGACTTGTAACAAACTTTGACCAACTTTGACCTGCAAAAATAACAAACTAAAAGGACCAAAATGCAAATAACAAAACTTTAAGGGCTAAAATGCAATTAGTAACAATTTTTAGGACTAAAATGAAAATAAAAAATAAAATTGAATTAAAATTGGTAAAATGGAAAATAACGTAAAGTGAAACGATTAAAAATGACAAAACGGACTAAAATGAACCAACTACTTAAATGAGGTACTTTAAAGTAATCTCTCTCTGTCGAAATTTCGTGTGAAATGACCAAAATGTCCCTGGGGACTAAAATGACTCAAAACGTCTCAGATGGAATTTTAAAATGGTTTTTAACGAGGAATTAAAGCAAGAACTTATTCAGACAAGTTGAAAAGACTCAGAGACAATTTTTAGAAATTAAACAGAGTTTTAACACATGAATAGACTAAAATGCCCCTAGGGGCTAAACTGACTCAAAATGACTTCAAATGCAATTTTTGAAATGGATTTTGACATAGAATTGAAATAAAGACTTATTCAAACCAATTGAAAAGACTCAAACAATTTTTTAAAGGACTAAAATGAGTTTGGATACAGGAAATGACTAAAATACCCTTTTTCATGAATTTTTGCAAATAACATTGAAATAAGATGCAGAGAAAGATGCAATTGATCAGAGAAAATCTCAAATGACTTGGAATGTAAGAAAAATATTTTGAACGACTTGAAATGAAAGAAAAGAAGAATTGAGCTAGTATTTTTAGGTCCAAAATTAGGGTATAACACCAGGTCTTGTCTTAAATAGTCGCAGTCTTAATTTGACCTGTAGAGCATTAGGTTTGTTCGGGTCTTAGGGACTTGGGTCTAGTTTCATCCAAACTGTCCCTTGCTCACCCTCTGCAACTAACATTTTCCTATCAAAAAACAAACAGGCCTCATATCGTTACTAAGGTTAGATGATGTTATTAAGGGTCAAGTTGGGAATCTAATTTGTATGCACCCTGCACAGTGATATTATTAAGGGTCAGGTAGGAAAACTACTTAACTTTTTTTCATAAAGTGAAATAAAAATGCTAAACTGACTATAAACTTTTGAATTTGATTTCAAGGTGTACCAACTTACACTCAAAGTTCTTGTCTCAGAAGAAAGGCAGAGAGATGCACCAACTCTGTGAAATGTCCCGCTGTTAGAATACGACGGGACTCACAAAACACCACTCCAGCGTGTCATTTAAAATTTTGCATAGAATGTTTGGCATTAAGCACATAAAATGTTGAAATATGAATGTATTGCTACTGCATAAAGCGGCATGAAACTAACAAGTCTAAATGTCCAATATAAACCACTCTTGTCAGCAACAAATTGCAGAAACTAGAAGTTTGTTCAAATTACACTACAGTGCTATAACGCCACTATAACCGCAATTTGACAACAATTAGTACGAAATAATGTATTGCAGACTACTATCAATTTGTTAAAAACTTTAAATTACCCTACTCTATAGTGTTATTTCTCCGGTGTACCTGCTATTTGACAACACTTAGAACTAAATGGCATATCACGCAACAATAGCCATTTGTTCAAATTTCGATAAGTTGTAGTTGCTATTTGACAACACCGATATCAACCATACTGAAAAGTTCAGCACAAACATCTTTAAGTGCAGAAAATGCTGAAAGTTGAGTGTATTGATGTTTCATAAAGGAGCATCAAACTAGCAAGTACAAATGTCCAATATAGACCACTGTTGTCAGTCGTAGATCACATGAAATATTGGTTTGTTTAAATCAGTATTGTCAATGGTAGAAGGCCAAAAACATGCCAATGCCATATAAACACGCCATTGCGGCCTATGGTACTGCCATTGCGATCATCCCTTTACAAATTTCCTATGGCAGTTGTAAAAAAATCCACTACACCATTCCAACTTGGCAGCGCCATGGCCGCCATTTGACAAAAATAGTTCAAATTCTTCTAAGGTATAGACGCTATTTGACAACACTAAGCCTATGTTTAGTGACACTTTTTCAGCAGCCAAAATTGATCTTAAGGTATAAAATTATATGTGGATGGGTTGTTTCTTTTAAAAAGCGGCCAGTTACCAAAATAAAAAAAGTGGGCAGTTACAAATGTATATGGGTTGTTTTTAAATTAAAAAATATTATAATTAAATTAATAAGTTTAAAATTGGAAGAAAATATAAAAAGATACAAGTCATAGGCTCCAACACTATTTGAAATAGCATCTCCAAAAATGCTATAAGCTAATGAGAAAAACTTTTTACCAAACAAGTATTATCCTATCAAAAAAACCTTGTAAGCTTGTTCAACATAATATAAGCTAACTGGATGGATATGTCGTTGGTTCTCATGACTAAAATTGGAGCACGTAGCTATGGCATGTGAACAAGGCATATGGAAAGGTTGGAATTTCCCACAATCACACCATTTTGTCCGCAGGTGGATCTTAAAAGTTTCCTTTGGCCTTCCTTCCGTATTGTCGACAGTTTCATGGACAGAAAAATTCTGCATTTCTTGATCAAATTGATTTACTTCTTGAGTGTGGGACTTACTCATTCCAGCTTTAAGCTTGTCCATGAATTGCTCCGTGTAAGCCTGATTAGTCTTTAACCTGATTTCTGACTTCTCTCCTCGCTCTACGAAAAGTGATGCATGCCTATAGTAGGCTGACTTAACCACAGTTGTGAAAGGGAGATTGTGAAATTCCTTGAACACATTTTTCATCCATTTTACAAGGTTACCGGACAGGTGACCATAGTGTATACCTTTCCCATATGTTTGTGTGCATTTTCTACAAAATATGCTTGACAAACCATCAGATATTCAGTTAATTCAATATAACATGGCATACATACTATTCTTGATTGTCACTGTATTAATGTTTGACAAACCCGACGATGAAGTACACATGAAATACTTGGATATATTGGTTGATTTGATAGAGGTCAGAGAATTCAGTTGGGGTTATGTGTGTTTAGCCACACTTTACAGAAACCACTCTATCAGGCTGCAAGTGAAACAATAAATATAGTCTGATGTACGCTGCTACGTACAAAATACCCCCTTTTATAGCATTCATTTTTGTGTTTAATAGCGCTTTTGAAGCGCTAAGAAAGCCCCCGCTCTTATAGGTCAGAACCCTATAATAGCGCTTTTAAAACGCTATTAAATAGCAATGCTTCAATAGCGCTTTCAGAAAAGCGCTAATATAGCCTTATTCTAGTGCTATTAAAGTCCTTATCTAACAGCCATTTCTTAGCACTTTCTGAAAAGCGCTATTGTATCCTTTCTACTCAAACTGGCATTTCTTAGCGTTTTACTGAAGGCGCTAATAAAAGTTGTGTTTTTTTTTATTATTATATTTAAATCTACAACCAAAATCCTATAATTAAATTTACAGTCTAAAATGCTATAATAAAATACTGAAATATAGCAAATTGCATTCATGATAATCTCATTACAAATTGATCATAAACTTAATTACAAATGCCATAATATTATTAATCAAAACAACTAAAAATATATAAATAACTTAAAATTACCCACTAAAAAATTCACAAAGTTACAATTATGTGTGAAAACCTTACAACACCAAACCATCTATAGACAAGAAACAAAGGGCACACCAACAAATGCAAAATGATTCAGATTTGTAAAACAACAAAACTAACAGAACAAAAATTGAAACAGGGGGCTAGATTACATTCAAAAACCTTGTAACTGATAATGAAGCAGATATGATCTAATCTGATCATGGGCAGAAACAGAAGCGAAAAAAAGACCATGAGTTGAAATAACCGGAACCAACTGCAGAAACAAGCGCATCACAACAACCTGCAAACTCGCAAGAAACCAAGATCCCAGTTAGCGGAAAACTCCTAAACCAGATGAACCTTTGATAGACTTAATCACCTAGGCTTAGTCAAAGTTAATTGATTAACAAACTTCTCCAATAAAAAAATTCATAGATAGGTTCTGCATGTACAAGTCATAAAAATTTGGATGTAAATGTCTAAAAGCCTAAAGTTTAGTTATGCTTACGCAATATAATATTCAAATATAGTGAAGAACTCTCCAAGTGACACAAAGTAAAAGGCTAACAAAAAAACAAAGACACGTGTACTTCATGAAGGAGACCAACATATGAAACTAAGTTTTGTTCAAAAAAAAAACATAAGAAACTAAGCTTGTTCAGAAGCTAAAAGGCATGCTATTTCTATTTCTTGATTTTCAATTCATATTGTCTAGTTGGTTCATAATTTACAATATTTCAAGAAACTTCTAACAAGGTCCTTAGATAATAAACCGATTATATATATATATATATATATATATATATATATATGTGTGTGTGTGTGTGTGTGAAAAGTAGCCACTATCACACAAAAAACACCAAACATGAGAGGACACGTGACAAGCGATCCAACGTTTACTCAATAGATATACCTCCAGCATATTCTTCTGTGTCGTATGGAATGAAAAATAACTCAGAGAGTACTCAAGTGCATATAGAATCAACTTAAAATCAAAAGAATCTCAGTTGACAAAGAATACAATACAAAACATTCAAACATTATTTAATTCATTGTTTGTCTATTAACTTGTCAAACAATCCAGTTTCAATATAAAAATTCCAACAGCCTAATCTTGTGTTGAGCTAAATATAACCAAGAATGATATCATATCATATGGCATAACTTTGTGTTGATTAACGACTGAAAGAGAATTAAGAATGTATACCTTTAGAAATACATTCACCAAAAGCGCGATTGAGCGGTAGGGTGAGATAAGTCGAACATCAACCAATGAACCAATTCAAGGTGATCTTTTTTGTGACCAATTTGCTGCTCTGCAAATTATGAAACAATACAGATTATTGCCCTATAACCACAAGTAACATACACTCAAATCTGGGACAAAAAGAAGAATGCAAATGGAAAAATATATAAGTGTGAGTATCAATCAATGGTTAACAAACATGAAAGCACACAAATAGCTAGATATAGTCCGGTATAAACTCGTTACGGCAGAACAGAGCAGCTAAAACTACCTAGTAAAGATTAAAGACAACCAATTTTTGCTTATAATTAGGGACAAGAAAATAAATGGGCATCAAGGAACACAAACTCACTTCTGTAACACCAATGCTAAACAAATATAAGCCCAATGTTATACGATAAAATGACCCACAAGCTAAGTCTCACATCAGAAGATTTGAGAAACTATAGAAGAAAGTTGTCCATAAAACCAAGGAAATGAATTGATAGTGTCGCGTCATTTTTCGGAGATCAAGGCTATTTGATTAGCTTTTTGACTCACTAAATTTATTTCACGACTGAACAATTTTATTTTTTAAGAAATGGGGAAAAAAAATTCAAACACCCCATTTTGAAAATATTTAGGGTTCGGGGGTTAGTTACATAAAGGGAAGGTGTTAGCACCCTTTATGTCCGTAGTACTCTACGGGAACCTCTTGGTTTTATTTAATTAGTGTGCTATAACTTGCTTATTTTTTTTGAAAAAAAGGATTTGAAATGATAAAAGAAAGGAGGACCTAATTATCTACATTTTATTGATTTGGAAGAACAAAGTCCTCTGCCTACGTACCCATGAGGGATCAAAATCACGTAGTTCGTGGTAAAAATTGACGTTTGATTGGTTATGTGTTTTTTATTAGTTTGAAAAAGGTTTTAAAATGGAAAAAGCCAAATGGCAAAATGAATTTGTTTGTATTTTTTATATTAAAGAAAAATGACTTGAAATGGATTAGAATTGATTTGAAATTTGTTTAAGAAAAAAATAAAAAAAGACGTCACTTGATTTAATATCAAGGTTTATTTTAAAAAAAGATTTTTTGATTTTTGTTATATGCATGTTTTTGTTGTTTTTGAATGATAACTAACGGAGCATAAATAATAAAAGCGTAGGTATCTCGTAGTGACGTTGTATCACTTTAAGAACCTCTAACCTAATCTAGGACATAAGAATAAATCATACACACACACACACGGGCACATGCACCTAAGCTATTACAAAAAACCTTATTATACATGCTATGGTCTGCGATAAAATAAATAAATTACATTGAACCTATATTTACATTCTAAACTATGTGCAAAACGAAAAAAAGAAGTAAATTACATTAAGCCTACTATACATTCTAATGATTTAAAAATGACTAAAATAAAATATGCGAATGCGAATTAAAATGATATAAGATGTAGCAAAATAAAATACAATTGGAATTAAAATAAAGATGCATGATAGATAAAAGTAAAAAAAAAGAAAAATGAATGCAGGTGAGGTTCAGGAATTAAAATGGGAGTGTGCAGGAATAAATAAACAAGTGAGTTGGGCTTAAGGGAAATGAGTCGGGTCGGTTTACTTACGGGCGGGTCGGTTTGTTTAAGGGTTTTGAAATGGAGGCCATTTGATCTGGAATCAACGGTCAGGAAAAGCGAGGGTGCATGCTAAAGCATGCACCCATGCATACTGGAATACAACAGTCATATATATGGGATGTAAGCTTCAGAATCCATCATTTTGAAACTTTCTTTCTCTCTCATTCCCCCATTCCTCTCGTTTCTCTCCTCACATTCCTTCATCTCCGACGAGAATTGGGTGGCGGCCGGCCGTTAGGAACGGCGGCGCCGCCGTACAAAAACACCTGCAAACCTTTTCTTTGATTTCCTACGCGCTATTCTACCCTCTATTCGTCTCTAACCTCGAAAAAAAAATTAAAAAAAACAAACCCTAATGTCCTAAATCTACAAATCAAAAATGTCCCCTCTGTTTCGTTTTTGTTTTAAACCGATTTCGTACCACTACTCAATTTCTGACCTCAAAATTATTGAAAAGAGATTAGGACAAAAAGGCTACCTTTGGCGTTGTCTTTGGATCCGCTAACGATTGGTTGCTTCGCGGTGGTGTGAACTTCGGCCGCTGCTTCCTTCAGATTATGGAATCAGTTTCACTTCTTCCTATTCTCTTCTTCAGTCTTTTGAATCGATGCTGCCGTTTATCCGTTTGAGACCGGTTGTGCTTGCCGAGTCCGATGGTGTGTAAGTGCCACTGGATTTTTCTATGTGTTGTGCGATTCTGTCCTCTGCAGTTTTTTCCGTGTCTCTGCTGGTTCTTGCGCGTCTCTCTGCAATTTTTTCCGTCCCTCTGCTGGTTTGTGCGTCTTGTATTTATGGGGTAAGGGTTCGAGACAACTTAGGGAGCACGCTCCTTTGTTTGTTGCAGAGTTTTGTGGCTGGATTAGGATGAGGCTAGCGAAACATGAATGAACTTGGACGTGGATTGGGATTCGGAAGCAACAGAATGCAAGAGTGTGACAGGCTGTTCTTGTGGATTGGGATTGAGACGAGATGAACATTGGGATTGAGACGAGATGAACATGCGTGTGACATGCTGTGATTCTGTACTTGGACTTATTTTTGGGTTTTTAACAAATAGAAAAATAAATAAGAAATACAATTAACAAAAGGATAAAAATAAAAGAGGATAACTACATGGACTTGATTTTTTGGGACTTATCGCCTAAATAGAAAGAAATAAAATGTAAAAAAAAATAAAACGGGGTAAACACATATATACATTTTTTTTGATTTTTATCTTCTAATTAATAAGTAAATAAAAAATTTGGATTTATCTAAAAAGAAAATAACAAAAGGATTAAAAGAAATAATGACTTGGTAAAAAACTTTAAAGTTGAATTTGATTAAGAAAGAAAAATTTAAAAGATGGAAATAAAGAATAATAAAAAATGATAGAGAGAAAAGGGTTCAATTCGGAATTGAATATGAGGTATTTTAAAATACCTTTCTGTCGAATTTCTAACTGAAAATCGAAGATTTGATCAGGGTTACGTGACGCGTGTCAGTGTGACCTTAGGTCAAAAATTGGGGTATGACAGATGCCCCTATTTAAGTTTCTTCGTCCGGAGATTTGAAGATGGAATCTTTGATTTGACGGGCCGAAGAGACTTAAATATAAAAGTACACCAATTTTGACCTAAGTCGCTATGAATGCTTGTGATGTAATTATGAATGCATGACAGTGAAGATGATTTGACTCGAATGAGAAACCAACACGGGATACCCAAGTTCGCTAAAGTAGAGGGATCCGACTCCACTAGGGGGAATGTAGTTTCACTGGGGAAATTGACCGTCTACTATCGTATTGATTGAGAGCGGTAATTTTAACGAAGACGAAACTTTTGAGTGACAACTCTTGACGAGACGCACTGGGGATGACACTGGAGGAAGTAAAATGTGATTTCAAGTTGTTCATTGGTCGGGACTAACCGTTTGAAATATGACAAAATGTAAACTCCAGCGGTCCGTTGTTTAGGACCGTCAGCTTGGAACAAGATAAAAAGTAGACTTCAGCGGTCCGTTGTTTAGGACTGGCAGTTTGAAACAAGACGAAAATAGACTTAAGCGGTCCGTTGTTTAGGACTGGCAGCTCGAAATAAGACAAAAGGTAAAGTCAAGCGGTCCGTTGTTTAGGACTGGCAGCTTGAAACAAGACGAAAATAGACTTAAGCGGTCCGTTGTTTAGGACTGGCAGCTCGAAATAAGACAAAAGGTAAAGTCAAGCGGTTCGTTGTTTAGGACTGGCAGCTTGAAACAAGATAAACTCAAGCGGTCCGTTGTTTGGGACTGGCAGCTTGAAACAAGATGAAAATAGACTTAAGCGGTCCGTTGTTTAGGACTGGCAGCTCGAAATAAGACAAAAGGTAAAGTCAAGCGGTCCGTTGTTTAGGACTGGCAGCTTGAAACAAGATAGAAAGTAGACTCAAGCGGTCCGTTGTTTAGGACTAGTAGCTTGAAACAAGATAAACTCAAGCAGTCCGTTGTTTAGGACTAGCAGCTTGAAACAATTGGGGACTGAAACAAAAGGATACGACCAAACAAGACTTTTGGGTGACTGGTGCAACCATGTATGAATTGATATTGTGTATATGTTGTGTATATATGAATGTATGAATCTGTGACAGTATTAATGTCTGAATGTATGATTGTATGAATGTATGAATTTATGAATGTATGAATGTATGAGTAAAGCTTGTAAGACCGTATTCAGTGTATGTGACAGACAAACTTGATGAGACTAGACAGAACTGGTAAGGTGTGAAGTAGACCAACGTTGCAGTACTACACACTTAGCAAACTTCCTTGGAGATGATCTCGTTGAGGACAAAAGTAACAATTGATGTCTTCTAGGGGGGAGAACCCATTAAAAGCCTGGAAAAAGTCGCCATTTGTAAGCCAACGCAGAAATCTCTTCCGTTGACACACTTTAGTCATCGTGCCTTTTCTTTGTTTTTTTTGTTTTCTTTTTGAATCCCTAACTTTTGCCTGGATCGCCCTTTCGGGTTTTCAATCCACCGGGAGTATATTCCTTTTTTATGCCCCTAATTTTTGCCTGGACCGCCCTTTCGGGTTTTCAGTCCACCGAGGCGCTCTCTATTGCCTAAGCCGCCTTTTCTGGTTTTCGACTTAACGAGCTCCTTTTTTTTTTCTTTTTTTCTTTTTTTTTTTTTGAAAGCTTCCCACAGTGTTTAGCCATGCTTGTTCAATAGGGCTTAACCACCTTTGAGGAGAATGTTGATGCGCCCTTCCTTTACTTTCGAGTCCTACAATGCACTTATTTGTTTATGCTTTCAAGAGACGTGAAAAAGTTTTATGAATTTTGCTTCAGAATATTATCATCAAAGAAATAGAAGAAATTTTGGAAAAAATGAAATAAATGAGAATTCCAAGTAAAGGGCAAAGGCTCAAATTTTATTGATTGAATGGTGGCCCGCTAAAGGCGTGACTCCATAGATATTTACAAAATTTGGAAAAATGGTAATTTAAAATGGAGAGGTACTTTGAACTTCATAACTCTAAATTTCTAACAACTTTGAATTCCGCTGCTTTTGATGCTTCAGATTGGAGATTCTTTGATAGCAGGTATGTCCCAAGTGGATTGTGCCAGACTGGATGCAGTTACTTTGTCTTTTCTTTTTATCCTTAACTTTTGCATAGACCGCCCTTTCGGGTTTTCAGCCTATCAGGATGATTTTCTGTTTAATGTCTCTAACTTTTGCCTGGACCGCCCTTTCGGGTTTTCAGTCCACCGAGACGCTCATTCTTGCCTAAGCCGCCCTTTCAGGTTTTCGACTTACCGAGCTGTTCTTAAAATTTTTAGACAAAGTATTTCTTGACTGCATCCGCGTTTACAGTACGTGGAAGTTCTTCACCATCCATGGTTTGAAGAGTCATGGCACCACCGGAGAAGGCTCTTTTGACAACATATGGACCTTCATAGTTAGGCGTCCACTTGCCCCTGGAGTCTGGTTGGAAAGTAAAAATCTTTTTGAGCACAAGATCACCTTCTTTGAATTCACGGGGACGAACTTTCTTGTCAAAAGCCTGCTTCATCCTCTTTTGATATATTTGACCATGACACAGGGCAGTCATGCGCTTTTCCTCAATCAGATTCAATTGATCATACCTACTTTGGACCCATTCAGCCTCTGATAACTCAGCTTCCATCAGAACTCTCATTGAAGGAATCTCAACTTCTACGGGAAGTACAACCTCCATACCATATACCAAAGAGAAAGGAGTTGCCCCTGTTGACGTGCGTATGGAAGTACGATATCCGTGTAATGCAAAGGGAAGCATCTCATGCCAATCTTTATATGTCACCACCATCTTCTGGACGATCTTCTTTATGTTCTTATTTGCAGCTTCGACAGCACCATTCATCTGAGGTCTGTAAGGCGAAGAATTATGATGCTCAATCTTGAAATCATCACATAAATCTTTCATCATCTTGTTGTTTAGATTTGTCCCATTGTCTGTAATGATCCGGTTAGGGACACCGTAGCGGCAGATAATATGATTCTTGATAAACTTGACCACCACTTGCTTGGTCACATTAGCATATGATGCTGCTTCAACCCACTTGGTGAAATAGTCAATAGCCACTAGAATGAAGCGGTGCCCGTTTGACGCTTTTGGTTCAATCCTTCCAATCATGTCAATGCCACACATAGAGAAAGGCCAGGGAGACGAAAGAACATTGAGTGCAGTCGGCGGCACATGAATCTTATTGGCATAGATCTGACACTTATGACATTTTCTGGCGTGTTTGTAACAATCAGCTTCCATCGTCATCCAATAATAACCCGCTCTCAATAGCTTCTTAGTCATTGCATGCCCGCTTGAATGAGTTCCGAAGGAGCCTTCATGTATTTCATGCATCAATAAATCAGCCTCGTGCTTGTCCACACATTTGAGCAATACCATGTCAAAGTTTCTTTTATACAAAACGTCCCCGTTCAGGAAGAAATTGCCAGACAGTCTTCTTAGAGTCTTCGTGTCTTTATTGGATGCCCCGAGTGGATACTCTTGACTCCGAAGGAAACACTCGATATCATGGAACCATGGCTTGTCATCAACAACTTCTTCAGCAGCGAATACATGAGCAGGTCTTTCAAGACGTATGATACGGATCAAAGGCACTTCATTCCAACGATTTATTTGGTACATCAAAGACAGGGTAGCGAGAGCATCTGCCATCTGGTTCTCATCACGAGGGATGTGGTGTAGCTCGACTTTGTTGAAGAAGGTCAGTAATCGTCTTGCATAATCTTTGTAGGGGACCAAGCCGGGGTGACGAGTCTCCCATTCTCCTGTGATCTGATTGATTACGAGGGTTGAGTCACCATAAATGTCGAGGATCTTGATTCTCAAATCAATGGCTTCTTCGAGACCCATAATACATGCTTCGTATTCTGCCATGTTGTTTGTACAGTCAAATGTCAGTCTGGCAGTGAAGGGGATATGTGCACCCTCAGGAGTAATAATGATTGCCCCTATTCTGCTTCCATAAACATTAACAGCTTCGTCGAAGATTAGACCCCATCTTGATTCAGGATCTGGACCTTCTCCGAATAACGGCTCGTCACAATCTTTCATCTTCAGATACATAATCTCTTCATCAGGAAAGTCGAACTTGATAGGCTGATAATCCTCAACTGGTTGGTGAGCTAAATGATCTGCAATGATACTCCCTTTGATTGCTTTCTGGGTACGGTACTCGATGTCATATTCAGATAACAACATCTGCCACCGGGCGATTCTTCCTGTTACTGCAGCTTTCTCGAAGATGTACTTGATCAGATCCATTTTAGAAATCAACCAAGTAGTATGATTAATCATATTGTGACGAAGGCGTTTGGCAGCCCAAGCTAGAGCACAACATGTCTTTTCGAGCATGGAATATCGAGACTCACAATCAGTAAACTTCTTGCTTAAGTAATAAATAGCGTGCTCCTTTCTTCCAGTTTCATCTTGTTGCCCGAGTACACAACCCATAGAATCTTCTAACACAGTCAGGTACATGATCAGAGGTCTTCCTTCAACTGGAGGGATAAGGATTGGAGGTTCTAGCAAATACTCTTTGATGCTGTCAAAGGCTTTCTGGCACTCTTCTGTCCACACAATACCTTGCTCTTTGCGGAGTAGCTTGAATATCGGCCCACATATTGCAGTCATATGAGAAATAAAACGGGAGATATAGTTCAGTCGTCCGAGAAACCCTCTTACTTGTTTTTCTGTTTGTGGAGCGGGCATCTCTCTGATAGCTCTGACCTTGTCGGGATCTACTTCAATACCTTTCTGGCTGACAATGAAGCCCAAAAGCTTTCCGGATCTGACGCCAAAGGTGCACTTGTTAGGATTCAAACGGAGTTGATACTTTCTCAGTCGTTGGAACATCTTCAGCAAATACTCGACATGCTCATCTTCAGTACTTGACTTGACAATCATATCATCTACATAAACCTCAATCTCTTTGTGCATCATGTCATGGAAAAGAGTAGTCATACCTCTCTGATAAGTAGCACCTGCATTTATTAACCCAAACGGCATTACTCTGTAACAGAAAGTGCCCCAAGGTGTAATGAAAGATGTCTTCTCTCTATCTTCGGGTGCCATCTTGATCTGATTGTACCCGGAGAAACCATCCATGAAGGAGAAAACTTTGGATTTTGCAGTATTGTCAACCAGTACATCAATGTGAGGCAGTGGAAAATCATCTTTGGGACTAGCTTTGTTCAGATCACGGTAATCAACACACATTCTGACTTTGCCATCTTTCTTCGAAACAGGGACAATGTTGGCAAGCCACTGAGGGTATTCTGATGTGACAAGGAAACCTGCGTCAATCTGTTTCTGTACTTCTTCTTTAATCTTGAGGGCCATATCAAGACGGGCTCTTCTCAACTTCTGCTTGACCGGTGGACATTCAGGTTTCAACGGCAAACGGTGCACCACAATATCAGTATCTAGGCCTGGCATATCTCTGTACGACCAAGCAAATATATCAACATATTCTCTGAGAAGTTTTATTACTCGCTTCTTGACCCTTGCTTCAAGTGATGCCCCAATCTTGACCTCCTTCTTGTCTTCTTCAGTACCCAAGTTGATCACCTCTATTACTTCCCCATAAGGCTGAATGGCATTTCTTTCTCGTTCATGTAACCGAGAGATTTCATCGGGAATCTCTTCATTCTCTTCCTCTTCCGCCTCAAACACAGGGGATTCAAAGTTGGGAGAGACCATAGGGCTATGTCGTTCAAAGGGTTCATTGATGTTTAATCTGCACATATGATTGATGATTTTAGAAAATAAGTAAAATGCAGATTTTTCGAAGGTGAATTACATTTTTTGGTTTTCTGTTTTACCATTTTTCAGAAAAAGCACAAAAGAAAAATAAAACAAAAGTCGGGAACAAAACGACATTGTTATTTAATTGATGACAATTTCTTGAAGCAAAGGGCCCTAGATAGATTCACTTTCGCCTGGGGCGGGGCGAAAGGATTTTTTGAAAAAGCATAAAAACAAATACATTACTTGGACAAGTGAGCAACAAAAGGAACATCTACAGCGACCCAATTGTGGCTAGACTCTCCGTGAGTCACGAAGCTTCGTGGTATCCCCTCAGGATTGTCTTCAATGATATCATTGGCTTCTGACAGGGCATTAATAAAGCCCGCACTGTGGAAAGTCTCTCTTGCTGGCACGACGACATTCCAAGGCAAATCAGTTGACGGAGAGAAACCCAGACCTTCTCGACGCTTGTTCTCTGGCAATTCTATCAACTTCCCCCAGCTTGCAGATCCTCCAGCTTGTACTATGCTCTGAGCATCTTTTAGAGAGGAAATAGATGCTTCACTCTTCTTGGTATTCTCTTTTTCCACGGCAAGTCCCTGGAATGACGTCCCCTCAACACTGTCGGCCTTGATAAAAGAGAAAGACGACAAATGGCTTACTAACAGGGCTTCCTCCCCATTCACAGTTATCAGCTTCCCATTATGCACAAACTTCAGCTTCTGGTGCAATGTAGAGGTTACTGCCCCAGCTTTATGAATCCAAGGGCGACCTAGCAAGCAACTGTATGATGCCCGGATGTCTATCACTTGAAATGTAATCTGGAAGATCTGCGGCCCAACTGTAATAGGCAGATCCACCTCCCCATGGACATCCTTCCTCGAACCATCAAAAGCCTTTACCATTACCTCACTTTGTCTTAAAGGTGTGCCCTTGTAAGAGAGCTGGTCATAAGTTGTTTTGGCCATCACATTTAGAGACGAACCGGTGTCTATCAGCACATTTGACAAAGTGTCGGTCTTACAATTCACAGATATGTGCAAAGCCAGATTATGGTTCCTTCCTTCTTTCGGAAGCTCTTCATCACTGAAACTCAGGTTGTTGCATGCAGTGATGTTCCCCACTATTCCTCCGAATTGACCAACAGTCACATCGTAGTCCACAAAAGCTTGTTCCAGGACCTTCATTAAAGCCTCCTTGTGAGCATCAGAATTCAGCAGTAGCGACATTATGGATATCTTTGATGGAGTCTGCATCTGTTGATCAACCACCTTGTACTCACTCTTCTTGATTAGCTTGAGAATCTCATCAATCTCAGAATTTGCATTGGTCCCACTAGACTGACCGATATCTTTGACTGCACTGGGATCTTTAGCTTGGGTCTCCTCGATTACCGGAGCACTAGCTTTCTTTGGGAGCACCACAGGAACAATACGCCCATTTCTTAGCACTCTACTGACTTCAGCGACATTCCCTACAGACGGCAAAGGTGGTATTGGAACTTCACGACCGTCCTCTATCATAGTGGCATTGTACTTATAAGGAATGGCTTTCTCAGAAGCATAAGGCATCGGACCAGGCAAACAGATCACTAGAGGAGCAGCAACTGACTTTCGACTGTCGTAGAATATCTCCAAAGGCTCCTCTGAAGTTATAACACATACATCATCACACTTTCTTTCAACAACAAGTTCTCCTTGGTCTAAAAGTCCTTGAATATCATCTTTTACTTTCTGACAACCTTGAGGATCTAGAAGACACACTTCACAGGCGGCATGATCATGTTCAAAGAGAGACGCTTGACACATCTTGGTATGTATAGGGACCAAAGGTGTCCGGATGTGTTGGACGTTCAGGATGAGATGAGTCTTCTGGCAATCTTCGATCATGTTGACAGTTGTGGTACCATGGTTTGGTAACGGATTGGTTCGAACATTTGGTGTTGAGTCTGTGAAGGTTATCTTCTTGTCATCGATCAGCTTCTGGACTGCATTCTTCAAGGCATAACAGTTCTCAGTATCATGACCTGGGGACCCTTGGTGAAAAGCACAAGTCTGGCGAGGTTTATACCATGCCGGTGGTTTCTCTGGCACTGGAAGAGGTGCTCTAAGTTGAACCAAATTCTTACTGAGCAACCCTGGGAGTAACTCTGCATATGTCACGGGAATTGGGTCAATTTTTAATCTGGTATTTTGTGGCCGAGGCTTTTGTTGTTGGTATGGTTGTTGGGGATATTGTTGGTATGGTTGTTGAGGATATTGTTGGTATGGTTGTTGGGGATATTGTGGAAGGTATTGTTGTTGTTGAGGATATTGTTGATGTTGGGGATATTGTTGTGGGGGATATTGTGGGAATTGAGGTTGTTGTGGATATTGTGAGAATTGAGGTTGGCCATTTGGTGGTTGGATGGTATTGGTAGCAGGTGTGATGGCAGCAATGTGTTGATAGGCTGGATAATTTTGTTGAGGCCTCCTATGGGCCACCATACGACCTCTTGTTCTTTCTTTTTCGGGAGGTGATTCCCAGACTTCTTGGTTCCACTTGCAGATGTCCCTTCTTTTACTAAACGTCCTTCTCGGACTCCTTCTTCCAACCGTACATCCGTAGCAACCATCTCAGCAAAGTCCTTGGGAGTACTTCCGACCATATTCACATAATAAAACTGATTGAGAGTTTTTAAGAAGAGCTTGGTCATCTCCTTCTCTTCTATGCGCGGGCTGACTTGGGCAGCGGCATCCCTCCACCGCTGGGCATACTCTTTGAATGTTTCTTTGTCTCCCTGAGTCATAGCTTGTAGGTCACTTCGATCTGGGGCCATATCCACATTGTAACTGTATTGCTCCACAAAAGCATCACACAGATCTTGGAAAGTTTGGATATTTGTTTTATCTAGATTCATGTACCATTTTGAGGCAGGACTAGCCAAACTTTCATGGAAGAAATAGATAAGGACTGAATCATCCTTGGAATAGGCAGACATTCTTCTCACATACATTGTTAGATGTTCCTCAGGACAGGATTTTCCCTTATACTTCTCGAAGTCTGGTACCTTGAACTTGTGGGGTATTTGAACATTTGGCACTAAACAGAGATCTTAAGCAGTCTTCCCAAATACTTTCTTCCTGTGGAGGGCTCTCACATCTCGCTGAATTTCATCATATTTTTGCTGCAAGTCATTCACTCTATCATAGGCTTCCATATCCCCTGAATGGTAGATGGGCTCTTCTTCTTGTGGAATGGTATGCATCACAGGTGCTGAATAGGTCATAGCGGCTGGAGGAGCTCTTACAAGAGGCGGAGGAACATAAGCTGCATTTTGCTGAGTAGGCATCGGCATTTCTGATATAACAGGGCGAAATACTTCACTGAGACAAACAGGCACACCCCAAGGTCGTACTTCACAAGCAATGGGGCGGAGTATTTCACCAGCAGTAAAGGGCGAGAACCGAGGTGCAGAGCGCTGCGGAGCAGAAGGTGTTGGAGTATTGGCACATATTGTCCATTCAGGGGCAGCAGAAGCGGCAGCAGAGGCGGATGTTTCAGCCTGAGTTCTGCCAGGAGGAGGAGGCGGTGGTGCTTGTGCTTGAGATTGTGCTTGAGCTTGTGCTTGAGCCTGAGCCAGTGCTTGAGCTTGAGCTTGTGCTTGAACGAGTGCTTGAGCTTGTGCTTCAGCTTGTGCTTGAGCTCGAACCTGTGCTTCTGCCATTGTCTTCATCATTTCAGCCATCTCATCCATCTTAGTCTGCATGGTTGACATCTCTTCGCGGAGCACTCGATTTTCTTGTTCGAGATAATCCATCTTCTTCTTAACGTTTGCTCGAGTGTAGATAGTGCGGGTGGGCTTGTAGCTGATACGTGGGGCCACCTTCTGAAACGGGCTGACTTTCTGGAAAGGAAAACTTGTGTGAGACTCTGGATTTGAAACTATGGAATGCAAAATGATGCATGATGTTATGCAAAAATAGACATATTTTAATTTATCGAAGGACTTAGAAAAGCAAATTTGTAAACATTGTAATGGAAAATTTCATTGAATAATTAAAGTACGAGATAATTCCCTTTCTAACAACCAAGCCAAGGGATAAACTTACAAATATAAAATGCTATAAGCTAATTCCCTTTCTAACAGACTGAGCCAAGGGATAGGCTCCAAAGGACATAAACAAGAACATAAAACAACTGGGAGACTCTCAAACTCCTACTCCTCGAAATCTGGGTGCGGCTCAGCATAGAGATCCATGCGCCTCTTCTTATTCCCTGGAATCCGGTCAAGTATGACATTTTTTTCTTTGATGATGGCTTCTAAGCGGGCAATTTCAATGCCCCTCCGGTGACTTTCCCGATTCTTTTTCTCTAATAAATCCATAATTACCTCATAATCTTGTTCCTTCTTGCGGAGCATTCTTTCCAAGACGGCTTTTTCACGGTTGGATGCATGCAAACGCTCTTGGTACTCTTCCTTGGTCTCCGGGAGTAAGGGTAATGGTATTTCCGGATCAGTCGCAGTCAAGTACCTTGGTATGGTGTAAGGCATACGGAAAGCCGTAGCTCTGTCTATAACCCACTGAGTGTAAGATTCATGTGCAAAGCTCTGCTTTTTTCCCAGCTGGATCCCATCAAACTTACGAACGGTATACCAGGCTTGCACAAACCGCATTCTCAAATCTATATGAACCTCACTATTAAGGTAGAACTCGCTGGATAAGGAAATACTATCAGGCTTCCCTTTCAAAGGATATCCGTACTGGCGCATAGCAAGAGTCGGATTATAAGTGATTCCTCCATCTGTACCAATAAGGGGCACATTCTCAAATTCCCCACAACTTCCAATGATTCCTTCAGTGTCAGCAGCAGGATGAGCCCAAACGATGTCGGCCGGGGTGAGAGGCATAAGTCTTTCAGACCAAGAAGCTTTCCCGATGTCAGTCTTAGAGAAGACGGCTCTGGGCAAGTGTGAAGCAAACCATTTGTATAACATAGGTGCACAGCAAACAATGGTTCCACCCTCTTGGCGCTGTCTATAGTGGATGGAGTGGTAAGTATCTGCGAGGAGGGTAGGGACCGGGTTATTAGTGAGGAAGATTTTGATTGCATTGATATCGACAAAGTTGTCCATGTTGGGAAACAGGAAGAGGCCATATATGAGTAAGGCGAGAACGGATTCAAAGGCATCGGTCTTTTTGGCTTTGGCAAAGTCAGAGGCTTTTCGGTAGAGGAATTTGGCGGTTAGGCCTTGGAAACCGTTTTTGATGGTAAAATGGGGTAGGGATATGTCGGAAGGCTTGAGGTGAAGGGCTTTTGCAATATCTGATGCCGTAGGGGCGGGTTCAAGACCATTGAAGGGTAATTCTTTGGACACCGGTAAGCCAACCCAATAGGAATACTCCTCGAGCGTGGGGACCAAGTGATAGTCCGGGAAAGTAAAGCAATGATAAGCCGGGTCATAAAACTGCACCAAAGTTTCCAAAATGCCATCGTCCACCCTCACCTTGATGAGGTCAAGTAACCTCCCATAATGATTTCGGAACCTCTTAGGATTAACTACTTGATCTCCTAGCTCCCTTAGTCTTGTCAAATCCGGTTTCTTGAAACTATACTTCTTAATGCTCCTTGTCTGTGGATTCATCTACAATGTTTACAAAAGAAAAACTTGTCTAAATCCTTCGATAATTTTATGAATGGAAAAGAATATTTATGAATAAATGCATGTATGCGTGTTTATGCTCAAAGTACATAGAATACATGGTGGTGAGGTTAAGTCCACCTGTTGGGGTCAAGGGTAACAACGCCATTTGGTAAGGACTATGGTTTTGAATTGCACTCGTAACAAAGGTTCTACCAAGTTCCCAAATTACAACTACCCTTATGAACATATCGGTGCGTAGGACTGCTCCTAGTCCAATAATATTCGTAAGGAAGTCTAGTTTGAGTGTAGTATCACGTGACGACTAAAGTCAAGACTGCTCTTGGTTTAGCCACCGCACTACGTCCTAAAAGAGGCCAAGATGGGTTAAGGGTGATCTAAAGGTCCTCAACATTTGAAGGATTTCAAAAATAATAATGCCAATCACGACTGCTCATGGTGACATAGTACTACTCTTGAAACCCACGTTGAGTGGAGTTATATCACATGCACACATATCGCAGGACCGCTCCTGGTATGGCACTATGATCGTACCCCGTCCTATCTTATTTTTCACTCAAGCCCGGGTGTAGGACTTATGATCTCACCACTCACGTTTTAAGAAAGGAGAAAGAAGAAGGGAGAACAGACATATACACGAATTTCCATCTTTTATTTTTATTTTTTTAAGCAAGTAATAGCACAAAAATTAAATAAGACCAAGTTAGGCTCAACCCTCTTAGGGGTATCCCCAGTGAAGTCGCCATTTCTGTCGCGTCATTTTTCGGAGATCAAGGTTATTTGATTAGCTTTTTGACTCACTAAATTTATTTCACGACTGAACAATTTTATTTTTTAAGAAAAGGGGAAAAAAAATTCAAACACCCCATTTTGAAAAGATTTAGGGTTCGGGGGTTAGTTACATAAAGGGAAGGTCTTAGCACCCTTTATGTCCGTAGTACTCTACGGGAACCTCTTGGTTTTATTTAATTAGTGTGCTATAACTTGCTTATTTTTTTTGAAAAAAAGGATTTGAAATGATAAAAGAAAGGAGGACCTAATTATCTACATTTTATTGATTTGGAAGAACAAAGTCCTCTGCCTACGTACCCGTGAGGGATCAAAATCACGTAGTTCGTGGTAAAAATTGACGTTTGATTGGTTATGTGTTTTTTATTAGTTTGAAAAAGGTTTTAAAATGGAAAAAGCCAAATGGCAAAATGAATTTGTTTGTATTTTTTATATTAAAGAAAAATTACTTGAAATGGATTAGAATTGATTTGAAATTTGTTTAAGAAAAAAATAAAAAAAGACGTCACTTGATTTAAGATCAAGGTTTATTTTAAAAAAAGATTTTTTGATTTTTGTTATATGCATGTTTTTGTTGTTTTTGAATGATAACTAACAGAGCATAAATAATAAAAGCGTAGGTATCTCGTAGTGACGTTGTATCACTTTAAGAACCTCTAACCTAATCTAGGACATAAGAATAAATCATACACACACACACGGGCACATGCACCTAAGCTATTACAAAAAACCTATTATACATGCTATGGTATGCGATAAAATAAATAAATTACATTGAACCTATATTTACATTCTAAACTATGTGCAAAACGAAAAAAAGAAGTAAATTACATTAAGCCTACTATACATTCTAATGATTTAAAAATGACTAAAATAAAATATGCGAATGCGAATTAAAATGATATAAGATGCAGCAAAATAAAATACAATTGGAATTAAAATAAAGATGCATGATAGATAAAAGTAAAAAAAAGAAAAATGAATGCAGGTGGGGTTCAGGAATTAAAATGGGAGTGTGCAGGAATAAATAAACAAGTGAGTTGGGCTTAAGGGAAATGAACCGGGTCGGTTTACTTACGGGCGGGTCGGTTTGTTTAAGGGTTTTGAAATGGAGGCCATTTGATCTGGAATCAACGGTCAGGAAAAGCGAGGGTGCATGCTAAAGCATGCACCCACGCATACTGGAATACAACAGTCATATATATGGGATGTAAGCTTCAGAATCCATCATTTTGAAACTTTCTTTCTCTCTCATTCCCCCATTCCTCTCGTTTCTCTCCTCCCATTCCTTCATCTCCGACGAGAATTGGGTGGCGGCCGGCCGTTAGGAACGGCGGCGCCGCCGTACAAAAACACCTGCAAACCTCTTCTTTGATTTCCTACGCGCTATTCTACCCTCTATTCGTCTCTAACCTCGAAAAAAAAATTAAAAAAAACAAACCCTAATGTCCTAAATCTACAAATCAAAATTGTCCCCTCTGTTTCGTTTTTGTTTTAAACCGATTTCGTACCACTACTCAATTTCTGACCTCAAAATTATTGAAAAGAGATTAGGACAAAAAGGCTACCTTTGGCGTTGTCTTTGGATCCGCTAACGATTGGTTGCTTCGCGGTGGTGTGAACTTCGGCCGCTGCTTCCTTCAGATTATGGAATCAGTTTCACTTCTTCCTATTCTCTTCTTCTGTCTTTTGAATCGATGCTGCCGTTTATCCGTTTGAGACCTGTTGTGCTTGCCGAGTCCGATGGTGTGTAAGTGCCACTGGATTTTTCTGTGTGTTGTGCGATTCTGTCCTCTGCAGTTTTTTCCGTGTCTCTGCTGGTTCTTGCGCGTCTCTCTGCAATTTTTTTCCGTCCCTCTGCTGGTTTGTGCGTCTTGTATTTATAGGGTAAGGGTTCGAGACAACTTAGGGAGCACGCTCCTTTGTTTGTTGCGGAGTTTTGTGGCTGGATTAGGATGAGGCTAGCGAAACATGAATGAACTTGGACGTGGATTGGGATTCGGAAGCAACAGAATGCAAGAGTGTGACAGGCTGTTCTTGTGGATTGGGATTGAGACGAGATGAACATTGGGATTGAGACGAGATGAACATGCGTGTGACATGCTGTGATTCTGTACTTGGACTTATTTTTGGGTTTTTAACAAATAGAAAAATAAATAAGAAATACAATTAACAAAAGGATAAAAATAAAAGAGGATAACTACATGGACTTGATTTTTTGGGACTTATCGCCTAAATAGAAAGAAATAAAATGTAAAAAAAAATAAAACGAGGTAAACACATATATACATTTTTTTTGATTTTTATCTTCTAATTAATAAGTAAATAAAAAATTTGGATTTATCTAAAAAGAAAATAACAAAAGGATTAAAAGAAATAATGACTTGGTAAAAAACTTTAAAGTTGAATTTGATTAAGAAAGAAAAATTTAAAAGATGGAAATAAAGAATAATAAAAAATGATAGAGAGAAAAGGGTTCAATTCGGAATTGAATATGAGGTATTTTAAAATACCTTTCTGTCGAATTTCTAACTGAAAATCGAAGATTTGATCAGGGTTACGTGACGCGTGTCAATGTGACCTTAGGTCAAAAATTGGGGTATGACAGATAGTTATATGGATTTGAGGATACGAACCAAGGAAGCAATAAATACCAGCGGTATCTTCATTCGATGCATGCATTACACCGTTTTCCTGTTTTTTTATTTAAGCTATAGTCCAAACCTTTTATTCAACCAATTAGAGTTTTTCATTCTTTGGTACGCTTGTTTCAACAGTTTGGGCGAATTCGACGGGAATTGACGCATACCAATACGCTGAAGTATCCGAATTCGGTACTTGCAAATTGGTTTGTGGTTCTCTATGTAGTACACGAATTATGTAACTATGTCCAATACCAAACCAAAGAAAGAAAGAAAAAAGCAAACAGAAATGGAACATAAGAGAGATGACAAAATTGGAGATGTATTGATGTGGTGAACCTTCTTAATAACGAAGGATAGAGTATATATATATATTCATAATAATATGGCATCAGGTTCTTGTTTATACACTTAGCAACATAGAATGAAAATTGGATGGACATATATAATATATAAGAAAAGCAACGACTTGTTTTCTTTCTTCCATATATTACTTTAATAAACTTCATGATCACACTCATCTATAATTTATATAATTAGTTGTCCATACCATGTATTATATACAAGGACATCGTACAATATAAAATATATGTTAGATCATCACTACTACTAGGTCAAAAAAAAAAAACATTCAAAGCTTCCATCATCAATAAATATCTTATGCTCAAAGAAAGTGGCATAGTGTAGTTATAAAACTAAGCTCACAAGGTAGAGCAATGTTACTTAAAAAAACGTGTAGAGCAATTTGAAATTAAATCTACAAAACCCAAAATTGATACAAGCTAAACACAGAGGTCACTAAGACCTGCCAATATTCGCTCAACAAACCAATCCTTAAAATACTCACACTCACTTGACAGCATGGGAACAAAATAGCCAATTAACAAAACAAATAGTGATAATACTTATATAAGAACAAGACTAGATTCACATGACAAAACACAATATCAATGAAAAAGGACACATCCAAAAGCTGATTTCCCTAGCCAAAACCTAAGCAAATAAGTCATGATATAAGCTACAACAAGAGATTACAATGTGGTTGTATTTTTATTTATTTTTTGAATAAATTTGTTTGTAGTTTTTAGGAACAATAAACAAAATTATTTTAAATGTGAGTGTTCAACAAGGATTTTTTTTTTTTTTTTGAACTTTACCAGCTATCAATTTCCTGCTGGGGTTTTGAACCAAGCTTCCTTGCACGCTCCCAACATTCCATTCTCATCATCCCCATACGAGGCCCATATACCATGCTCATGTCAATTTGTCACAAAAGCCACAAATTAATAAAAGCATATTCACAAAATCCAAATCAGATTGCAGACAAAAGTAGATATTTTTCTTGCAGTGATGTTTTTATTTTATCATAAGAATAACATACAAAAGTAGAACTTAATTTATAACAGACGCATAGAGACAGAAAAAGCCTTTCGTTCTCATTCGAAGTTGACAATTGCACTATCAATGGATTGAAATGTGACAGTTTGGCAGAGAATATTGGAGCAGTCAAAGAATAAGGACACAGCTCCTAAGTAACATAGCTTCTGACGTTACGGAGCTTCTGAAGTCACACAGCTCCTGAACATAGCTTCTGACGTTACAGAGCTTCTGAAGTTACATAGCTTCTGAGTTCTGATGCAAGTTTCATTTAGCTTTGTAATTTCATTTACATTTAGCTTGCATTTACATTTCATGTAGTTAGTTAGAAGTGATAGTGATGACGTGTCACTCTAAGCTCCTATATAAACAATGCTTGTAACTGTTTTTCATTCAATGAAAGAACTGTAACTGTTTCTCAATTCTCTCTTCTTCTTCAAGCTTCGTCAAGCTTCATCCATGGCAGATTCCATGGTTTCTTTGTTCTTAGATGGTATCAGAGCAAGATTTTCTTGCTCTGCTTCCGCACATTGAAGATTGAACGTTAGATAAGTTCATCTTCTTCGTTCACTCTGTTTTCTATTCTCTTTTCACCGATTCGCTTTGATTTTGCGTTTCTGGTTTTCATTGTTCTTTCTTGAACAATTTCTCATTTCTTCTTTGAATCTTTGATCGAATTCTTCTTCAATATGGTGCGAAACAACAACAATCAGGATCAAAGCCTTGATCCTTACTATGTTCACTCTTCAGATAATTCCACAACGGTTACGGTTACACCGCAATTGAATGGTGAAAATTATCACTCGTGGTCTATGAAGATGCGAAGAGCACTTGCAATGAAGAACAAATTTAAGTTTGTTGATGGATCTATACCTGTACCAGATGAAGATGATTTGAGCTATGCTGGATGGGAAAGGTGCAATAATCTTGTTCATACTTGGATAATCAATTCTATTGAACCTTCAATTGCACAAAGTGTGGTTTTTATAGAAAATGCTGTGGATATGTGGAATGATTTAAAGGATAGATTCATGAGAGGAGATAGAATTAGGGTTGCTCAATTGCAAGAAGAAATTGCGAATCTGAAGCAAGGAAACAAGAAAGTTATTGAATTTTTCACTGAATTGAGAGGTTTATAGGAAGAACTGGATCAGTATAGGCCTAAGCCTCAATGTACATGTCCAGTTGCTTGTGTTTGTTTGGCTATGAGGAACAACAAAGCATTCAGAGCAGAAGATAGGATTATCAAGTTTCTGATGGGACTGAGTGAAGAGTACCAAGGGGTAACATCACAAGTGCTGTTGATGGATCCTTTGCCTCAGATTAATAGAGTTTTCTCAATGGTTTTACAGCAAGAGAGAAAGATGCAATACAATACAGTATCATCACCAGTTTTGGATGATACTGCTTCTGGGTTGATCAATGCCATAGATGGTCAGAGACAATTTGGAAGAGGAAGAGGAAATGGTTTTTCTCAAGGAAGAGGAAGAGGAAATCCCAGAGTTTGTAGTTTTTGTAATAGAACTAATCATATAGTTGAAACATGCTACAAGAAGCATGGTTATCCTCCTAATTGGGGAAGAGGAGGTGGAAACTCTTTTGCTAATGCTAACTTTGTGGAATGTGAAGATACTGAATCTAAAGGAAGCACTTCTGCTGGGAAAAATGATGAGAGTGGAATGATGCTGACTAAGGATCAGTACCAGAATCTGATAGCACTTTTGGAGAGAAGTAATGTTGAAGCTAAAGGTTCAACAAACATGATAAAAACCAATGGCTCAGGTGTAAACATTGGAGGTAAACTATTTATCAATAATGCTATTTGCAAAATTGATGATAATAGCTGGATTGTTGATACTGGTGCAACACACCATACTTGTCATGATTTGAGTTGGTTCACTAGTTATAGGGACATTACACCTATAAGTGTCACTTTACCAAACGAGACTATTGTGGAAGCTTGTCATAGAGGAAGTGTCAAGTTATCACACACTCTACACATACATGATGTGTTATATTTGCCAGATTTTGCTGTAAATCTTATATCAGTCTCAAAGTTATGCAAAGAACAAGATTGCATTGTGAATTTTGAGGCCAACCAGTGTATTATACAGGCAAAGAAGGATATGAGGAAGATTGGTTTGGCTGAAGAGATAGATGGACTCTATTACTTGAAGGCTGAAAAAGGAACACAAAAACAAGTCAAAATTTCAAGTATTTCTGCTTCTAATAACAAGTCTGATAATGTAGTGCCCTCTGGTATTCTATGGCATCTTAGACTTGGGCATCTATCTCATGATAGAATGCTATGCATGAATAAAATGTATAGTTACATTTCTGTAAGTGATCATGTGGCTTGTGATATATGTCAAATGGCCAGACAAAAGAAATTACCTTTCTCTATTAGTAAAAATAATGCACATACTGTGTTTGAACTTGTGCATGTTGATATTTGGGGTCCTTTCTCTACTGAATCTATTCATGGTTTCAAGTATTTTTTGACTATTTTGGATGACTATAGTAGACATGTTTGGGTGGTTATGATGAAAACTAAATCAGAAGCTTCAGACAAGATCAGAAGCTTTGTCTACATGATAGAAAATCAATTTGAAAAGAAAGTGAAGTCCATCAGGAGTGATAATGGTCCTGAGTTTCTTATGCAAGATTTCTATGCTAAAAGAGGCATACTACATCAAAGAAGTTGTGTATATACACCACAACAGAATGGAAGGGTAGAAAGAAGACATCAGCATATACTGAACATTAGCAGAGCCTTAATGTTTCAGTCAAGATTGCCCAAGAAGTTCTGGTCTTATGCAGTGTTACATGCTGTATTTCTTTTGAATAGAATACCAACTAAGATCTTGCAAAATAAGTCATCTTATGAGATGTTATATAATAAAACACCTGATTTGTGTGAGCTTAAGGTGTTTGGATGCTTGAGTTATGCATCTACTTTGTCTATTAACAGACACAAATTTGACCCTAGAGCCAAGAAATGTGCTTTTCTAGACTATAAATCAGGAATGAAAGGGTACATATTAGTAGACATTCACAATTCTGAAGTGTTTGTATCCAGAAATGTGAAGTTCTTTGATTTGGAGTTCCCATTTCATTCTTCATCCTTGAATCCTGTTCCCAACACTCACATTTATCTAGACAGCAGACATGACTTGTCTGCTAAGTCACCTAATGACACAACAGTTTGTATTCAAAGTAATATTAATACTGATACAGATGATAATGAAAATGTCTCTGAAGCTGATACTATAGCTGATGACACTCAGGAGCTTCATGATGTTAATGAAGTTGAAGCACCAGTGCCCATTAGAAAGTGGGCGCGGTTATGGTGCATAAGTAAAATCCTTATGCACCCTGCATAAATCCAGAAATGGTTTTTGTGAGTTGTACTCCAAAACCATTAGATGTACTTAATGGTTTCCAGCACTCTGCATAAAATTATAGTATGTTGTACTCCAAAACCATTTCTGGATTTATGCAGGGTGCATAAGGATTTCTTTATGCACCATAACCACACCCTTAGAAAGTCTCAAAGAGTTACTCAACCTCCTGCACACTTGAAAGACTATGTTTGTGACTCTGTTGTATACCCTATGACAAACTATATGTCTTACTCTCAACTCACTCCACAACATAAGGCATATGCTCTCTCTATTTCTCATGATGTGGAGCCCCCAAACTTTCATCATGCTAATCAAGACTCCAGGTGGATAACAGCTATGCAGACTGAAATTGAGGCACTCAATGCTAACAATACCTGGGAGTTTGTTGATTTACCATCAGATGCTGTTGCTATTGGTAATAAATGGGTGTACAAAATTAAGAGACATGCTGATGGGAGTATTGAAAGATTCAAAGCAAGGCTGGTGGCCCAAGGGTATACTCAGACTGAAGGACTGGATTATTTTGAGACATTTTCTCCAGTTGCCAAAATGTCCACTATTAGAGTACTCTTGGCACTTGCATCCATTCATGGTTGGCACTTGCACCAACTGGATGTAAATAATGCCTTTCTTCATGGTGAGCTACATGAAACTGTCTATATGAAGGTGCCTCAAGGAGTCATCTCTCCTAAACCTGGACAAGTTTGTAAGCTGCTTAAGTCTTTGTATGGACTTAAGCAGGCCAGCAGACAATGGTTTGAAAAGCTCACTACATTTCTCTATGCACAGGGCTTCATTCAAGCAGCCTCTGATCACACTCTCTTCATCAAATCCACTGCAGGATCTTTTACTGCCCTGCTTGTGTATGTTGATGATATCATACTAGCTGGGACATCTCTTACTGAGTTTGATATCTTGAAGTCTGCTTTAGATCAAACTTTTAGAATCAAGAATCTGGGCCAGCTTAAATTTTTCCTTGGGATTGAAGTGGCACATTCTTCTAGAGGTATTTCTCTATGTCAGAGGAAATACTGTTTGGAACTCTTAGAAGATGCTAAACTGACCAGTTGCAAACCTGCAAGCACACCCCTTGATCCATCTTCACGTTTGCATCTTGATGGAGGTTCAGTTTACCATGATGTAGCTGCTTACAGAAGACTGGTGGGTAGATTGTTATACCTTACAACTACAAGACCAGATATTGCCTATGCCACTCAGCAACTCAGTCAATTCATGGCTTCACCAACAGTTACTCATTATCATGCAGGTCTAAGAGTTCTTTGATACCTTAAGAGATCCCCTGGTCGTGGCTTATTCTTTCCCCAATCATCTGACTTACAACTGTTTGGATTCAGTGATGCTGATTGGGGACGGTGCATAGACACCAGAAAATCCATTTCTGGGTATTGTTTCTTTCTTGGGAAATCTCTAGTGTCCTGGAAATCAAAGAAACAAAGCACTATTTCTTGCTCTTCTGCAGAAGCTGAATACAGAGCTCTAGCTTCAGCAACTCGTGAACTGCAATGGATGTGTTTTCTTCTCCATGATTTGAAGCAGTCACCTTCATGATTACCAGTGCTCTACTGTGATAATCAGAGTGCTCTACACATTTCAGCCAATCCTGTGTTTCATGAGCGCACAAAGCATCTTAATATTGATTGTCATCTGGTGCGTGAAAAATTGCAAGCTGGAGTTATGAGGTTACTGCCTATTTCTTCACACAATCAAACTGCTGATGTTTTCACCAAAGCATCAAATCCTAGACAGTTTTATGAGTGTGTTAACAAGTTGGGGATGATTGACATATACCAACCTCCAGCTTGTGGGGGAGTATTGGAGAAGTCAAAGAATAAGGACACAGCTCCTGAAGTAACATAGCTTCTGACGTTACGGAGCTTCTGAAGTCACACAGCTCCTGAGTTCTGATGCAAGTTTCATTTAGCTTTGTAATTTCATTTACATTTAGCTTGCATTTACATTTCATGTAG
Source organism: Medicago sativa (assembly GCF_051527215.1). Classification (NCBI taxonomy): domain Eukaryota; kingdom Viridiplantae; phylum Streptophyta; class Magnoliopsida; order Fabales; family Fabaceae; genus Medicago; species Medicago sativa. Next base: position 6,797,397 of record NC_140755.1, on the reverse strand, counting down.
TTAGTTAGAAGTGATAGTGATGACGTGTCACTCTAAGCTCCTATATAAACAATGCTTGTAACCGTTTTTCATTCAATGAAAGAACTGTAACTGTTTCTCAATTCTCTCTTCTTCTTCAAGCTTCGTCAAGCTTCATCCATGGCAGATTCCATGGTTTCTTTGTTCTTAGAGAGAAACCAAATAAAACAGAAAAAGAGATAAGATCCCTTAACATAAACAGATTGCAACAGGAGTAGAGTTACTAAACAAATAAATTCAGTGAGTGGTGTTAGTTTGGTGTTGGTGGCTGCTGGTACAAAAGCTGGGTTTAGTCCTTGTAGGCTGCATCCTCCTTGGTTTGCTTCTGCCTCGGCCGGGATGGGTTTTAGGGCCTGTATAGGCGTTTGTTTTAGGGCTGTTTGGGCGTGACAGCAGGCTGCATGACAGCAACTGCGAGCTGTTGCTGCAGTTCTGTTTTGGCCTGTTTTGTTCTAACATTGACTTCCCGTTTAGCACGTCTTGTGCCGAGTTTGAGTTAATATGATGGAGCTAAACAAGTACTACTAACTTCTCCAATTGCTATTCCAACTTTTAATAGCTAACCAAACTCAATAACTACAAATTTTAATTACAAAATAACAACTATGTATGATCGAAAAATTTGAGGGATCTGTTTCCCTTTAATAAAGTGTGAATTAAAGTTAGCCAAGTCAGTTAGCCATCTATTCATTCCAAGTCAGGTGTCTACACTATATTTATATCTTTGACAAATACTTTATATTTTTACTAGAATTACGAACTGACGTGTACCGAAACTCTATACCCCATACGCACCAAATTCTTCTCATGTCGCTCACCGCAAACCCGAACCTGTACCACGTACCGACGTGAATTGCGTATTATGTGACTATGGACTACAATTTCAGTTAATGTGTGTTTCTTTAATTGTAGAAAAACCATACCCAGCCAAAGAACATTAAAAAAAGGGTTAATATGTGTTTACCCCCCTGTAATTTGGGCGAGTTCCGGTTTTCCCCCCTGTAATAAATTTTGTTAAAATTCAGCCCCTGTAATTTGAAGATTCCGTCGAAAACCCCCCTGGTCAAACCTGGCACACGCCAGGTGCTGATGTGGCGTGCCACGTCACCTTTTTCTGATGACGTGGCACGCTGACTGTATAATTATTTTATTTTTTATTTTTTTATATTGTACACGTGGCATTTTTTTATTTTTTTATTAAAAAATAATTTTTTAATTAAAAAAATATTTTAAATTTTTTTTTAAAAAAACGAAAAAAATTCTTAAAAATGAAAAAAATTCTAAAAAAATAAAAAAATTCCGAAAAAATTAATAAAAATGAATACAAAAATCTGGTAAATTTTACCAGATTTTTGTATTCATTTTTATTAATTTTTTCGGTATTTTTTTATTTTTTTCAGAATTTTTTTTATTTTTTAAGAATTTTTTTCGTTTTTTAAAAAAAAAATTAAATTTTTTTAAAAAAATAATATTTTTTTAATTAAAAATAATATTTTTTTAATTAAAAAAATTATTTTTTAATAAAAAAATAAAAAATGCCACGTGTACAATATAAAAAAATAAAAAATAAAATAATTATACAGTCAGCGTGCCACGTCATCAGAAAAAGGTGACGTGGCACGCCACATCAGCACCTGGCGTGTGCCAGGTTTGACCAGGGGGGTTTTCGACGGAATCTTCAAATTACAGGGGCTGAATTTTAACAAAATTTATTACAGGGGGGAAAACCGGAACTCGCCCAAATTACAGGGGGGTAAACACATATTAACCCTTAAAAAAAAAAAAAACAAAAGTCAAATCCTTGAACATGAAAAGCAAAAGTCAAAAGTTCAAAATTATCACAGTGTACAAAGTCATTATACAGCTCAAGACAAAACAAAATCATTATACACTCAAAATCTAAGCATCATAACACATTCAACTCTCAAAATCTAAGCAAAAGGGTCACCAGAAACATACAACTCAAGTGAACAGTAAATCGAGTGAACAGTAAAAATCAAAAATCCAAATCAAAATATAGTGAGAGAAGAAACGAAAAGGGTCACTAAATCAAAATCTATTGAAAGAAGGAACAAAAAGTAAATCATAATCTATTGAAAGAAGGAACAAAAAGTAAAGCAAGTGAACAATAACGGAGAATAAGAATACTGGATTGAGAGAAGAAAGAGCCACTCGATTGAGAAGAAGATGCGTGATTGAGAGGTTGATGAAGGAGGAGAAAGGACAATGGAGGAACAATGCAGATTGGTGATGTAGGAAGAGCGATTGAGTTCTATGATTTTTTTTTGGTGATTTTTTTTTTTGGGACTGATAACACGATGGAGGAGCTTTTGTGTTTGTGAACTGTGGGGCCGGGTTAAAATGAAAAAAATCCGCCCTTTTTTATTTTTACAAAACCCGAACAATAGCGTTTGTGAAAAGCGCTATCTATACCCCCTCTAACAATAGCGTTTCCTGAAAAGCGCTATTAGTGCAGACCAAAATAATAGCATATATAGAAAAACGCTATATAACCCAGTTTTTAACATATTTTTCTTAGCGCTTTCTAAAAAGTGCTATAACAGGTTTATTAGTTGCATTTTTAATAGCATTTATCCAGAAACACTATTAAAATTATGCTATTAAAAGCCAAAATTGTGGTAGTATACTTCAAGCTCGAGGGTTGAAGTATCACAATTTATCCATATATAAATAGATAAGTTTTAACAATTTTTTATATCACATATATTTCAAAAAAATTCATGTTATTGACTATTTTCTTTTGGTTGGTATGTTAAAGAAATATCCCACTCAAAAAAGCCTGGACATTGGTTTCATACCGTGCATTGATTGGCAAAATGACAAACAAAGACGTGAGAAAACATATCTGTACTTTATTATGATTGCAAAATATTTTTTTCAACAAAATTTGTATGCTTAATTAAATTTTATCTATCAGTTAATTTGGAGGCCTTACCGACCTCTTCCATACAAGGGCGAAGAGGACATTCAATTGTGGACTGCACAAAAGAAAGAGTGTGACGCCAATTTGTACTCATGCAAAATCTACAACTTGATGAACCAATGTGCATGAAGAAGTACCAAGACATGATCAGGAAGCAATACATAATTACTTTGGAATACAAATATCCTGATCAAATCCAAACGTGGGAAAATCGTTATGACTAGTGTTGCATGGGGAGCGTTATTCAATCATTTAATGGATTATTTCAAGGAGGTAGTTCTTTGTGTGCAATCATCCTTTTTTTTGAAGAAGAAAAAATGGAATATATTAACAATAGGGGTGTTACCCCTTTAGCACAAGGTGTACTAAAGAAGCCACTCCACAAAACCAAGAGTCATAACAATAATTACAGAAACTACGGTCAATCGAGGCCCAGACATAGCATAGGGTCCGACCACCAACTCTGAGAGCCGTACACAAACGTGGCATTATTAGCTTTGAGCCACCAATAAGAATGAAATTTAATTTTGTCTAAAAGTTGTATAATTGGGGTTTGGATATTATTAAAGAGCCTCTGATTTCGCTCATTCCAAACCAACCAAACACACATTTATGTAGTGAGCCGTAAAATGGTCCTTAAAATGGGTATACACCGCATTGCGAATCGGTTGAACACCTTCCACAAGATTACCATTAACCATAAGCGATACAATCGAATTCCTCCTCCGCCGACTAGACAACACCGAAAGGAAATACTTAGAATTAGCATCTCCATCTTTCAACCAAAGTAACCGAGACTGTTGCCAAATGACACTAGTGTTTACTCGGGACAAGAAATGAATATCATGAGTTATGTCCCGCATCTCTTCTAATTCTTCTATGGTCAGCGCGCTACTCTGCCCTTTTCATCAAACAAAGCAAGTCGAGCCTTTCATGAATCGATCCTACCTGGAATATTTTGAGCGTGTACTGAGTGCCACTCCTTAAGCGCAGATTTGATCAATTTCAACTTTTCTCTTAGAACAAAACAGCCCCACCCTTCTACATGGAAGGAATGCCATTTTTCGTTCACAAATTGCTTGTACCCCGGCACCTCTTGTCAGCATTTCAATATTCTAGAGATCAATGATCGGATAGACCCCTGAGAAGAGCTACCTGGAAACAGTTGGGCCAATTTAAACACCAGTCGTCTGATAACATGTAACGGGCGATCCTACTCATAGATGAGCCATCCCCCTTGAAACAAGTGAACATTCTACCACATAACGGCAAGTCTATTAACCCATTGTCTTCGATGAAAAGATTGAACTGATGGATATCAGGAGCAACACTGCCCCCCCCCCCCCCCCCCCCCGATGAGTCCGCTTTTCCTCCACATACCTGACAGCATTAAAATCACCGCATACACACACATTCTTACCCCTTAAAGACTGCAACTTGACTGATAAAGATGCCCATAACAATTGTTTATCCCGCATCTCACAAGGAGCATAAATGTTGAACAAGTAAAATTCTTTATCAGTTCGACCATAGTGTATACCTTTCCCATATGTTTGTGTGCATTTTCTACAAAATATGCTTGACAAACCATCAGATATTCAGTTAATTCAATATAACATGGCATACATACTATTCTTGATTGTCACCCTATTAATGTTTGACAAACCCGACGATGAAGTACACATGAAATACTTGGATATATTGGTTGATTTGATAGAGGTCAGAGAATTCAGTTGGGGTTATGTGTGTTTAGCCACACTTTACAGAAACCACTCTATCAGAGCTGCAAGTGAAACAATAAATATAGTCTGATGTACGCTGCTACTTCAAGCTCGAGGGTGGTTTCGATTGAAACTTTTTCCCCCGAAAAGAAATGACCCACAATTTATCCATATATAAATTAAATAGGTAAGTTTTAACAATTTTTTATATCACATATATTTCAAAAAATTTCATGTTATTGACTATTTTCTTTTGGTTGATATGTTAAAGAAATATCCCACTCAAAAGAGCTTGGACATTCAGTGGTTTCATACCGTGCATTGATTGACAAAATGACAAAGAAAGACGTGAGAAAACATATATGTACTTTATTATGATTGCAAAATATTTTTTTCAACAAAATTTGTATGCTAAATTAAATTTTATTTATCAGTAAATTTGGAGGCCTTACCGACCTCTTCCATACAAGGGTGAAGAGGACATTCAATTGTGGACTGCCAAACACTTATATCTTTTATTATCATCAAGTAGAAATGCACATAAGAAAGAGTGCGACGCCAATTTGTACTCATGCAAAATCTACAACTTGATGAACCAATGTGCATGAAGAAGTACCAAGACATGATCAGGAAGCAATACATAATTTCTTTGGAATACAAATATCCTGATCAAATCCAAACGTGGGAAAATCGTTATGACTAATGTTGCATGGGGAGCGTTATTCAGGGCACGTTTGTTTCAGATTTTTTTTCAAAAAAAATCTATTTTTTCCTTATAAAAATCACTTTTTTCATTTTTAAGTGTTTGTTTAGAATTTTTAGAAAAATCATTTTATCAAAAAAAAATCTATTTTGACCCTAAAATGAAAAGCTATTAGGATTAGTTTTTCTCAAAATCTATTTTTTTTCAACAACAAGGAGATAACACATGTGCATGTTAGAACTCATTTTTCTAAAAAAATGGATTTTTATGGATAGTAGGCAAACACAAATAATTTCCGATTTATTTTAAAATCTCTAAAAAAAAATCTCTAGATTCTTTTGACACAAAATCTATTTTTTTTTTAAAGCTGAAACAAATGCACCCTCAATCATTTGATGGATTATTTCAAGGAGGTAGTTCTTTGTGTGCAATCATCCATTTTTTTTTTGAAGAAGAAAAAATGGAATATATTAACAACAGGGGTGTTACCCCTTTAGCACAAGGTGTACTAAAGAAGCCACTCCACAAAACCAAGAGTCATAACAATTATTACAGAAACTACGGTCAATCGAGGCCCAGACATAGCATAGGGTCCGACCACCAACTCTGAGAGTCGTACACAAACGTGGCATTATTAGCTTTGAGCCACCAATAAGAATGAAATTTAATTTTGTCTAAAAGCTGTATAATTGGGGTTTGGATATTATTAAAGAGCCTCTGATTTCGCTCATTCCAAACCAACCAAACACACAACAACCAAATAAGCTGCAGGAAAGATTTTCGCTTCTTCGAATGACCTGTGCAATGAATAAACTGAACAAAATGATCATTAAGGTTGTTAGGATCAGCCCGTGCAACACCCAACCAAAGCTTGGTATACTGCTATAAAGAACTAAATTCGTCGCAATGGAGGAACAAGTGGGGTGATGTTTCGTCGTGATCACAACCCGCCACACACTTGTTCGCGTCTTGCTGAAGGATGTTGCGCCTGACGAGGTTTGTCTTAGTAGGAAGCCTGTCTTGCAGCAGTCTCCCGGCCAAAATCGAACACTTTCAGAGGAACCTGCTCATGCCAAACAAGATCTCGCAAAACGTCATAAAAACCTGCATCCTGATTAGTCAAAAGCTGATACGCTCCGCTCACAGTGTAGCCCTCATGGATGTCTGGCTCCCACTGCCACCTGTCAGAGCTATCATAATGCAAAACAAAAACATCAAATAAAAGCCTACACTCCTCTACCATTTCCTCCTCCCACGCCCACAGTCTCCTCCTCCACCTCCACGCCTCCCCACCTACCTCCCAACCAAGATTAAACATTTCCTCCACCGTACTTAATTTATTGGTTGATAAATCAAATAAACGAGGAAAACGCTTACGTAAGGGGACATCGCAAACCCACCTGTCATACGAAAAGAAAGTTTGAGAATCGTCCCCCACCTTTTTCAACACTCTCTGCAAACCAGCCCCCCTCGGCCTCACCTACCCCATCCCTAGTCTTCGCTATCTCCTTCCACCAACAAGAAACATGTAACGCCCCGTATTTCAGCACCAAAAATTGTGTTAGTTTTTTTTTTTTAACGAAAGAATAAATAAAACCTTTATAAACTCAAGTCATAGACTTTTATGAACAAAATAAATTAAAGATTCCTTTTCAAAATGAACGTCAGAGTTATATAGCGCTTTGTATAACGAATGATTAATTTACAAGACTCACTTACATCCCTACGCAGAGGGAAAGTTTCCTAACAAAAGTATTAACTAAAAATTAAAAAGAATCCTAAAGCTGATCCTTAACTCTAAACTGTTATGACTTGGTTTGAGACCTACTGATGACCTCAAGCTTGACTTCCCAAACTGCTACTCCTCCAAAGTCTTTGTCACTCCCGCTTAACGACTCCCTATTTGGATGTGGGGCAAAGCCCGATCCACGAATTAATGTAAAGGGTCACGATCTAAAAACAACATAATTACAGAAATACAACATGCATTGCATGTAGGCATGGTAAATGGCTTTAAAATAAACATTCAACAAATAAACTATAACAATGCACATTTAGCCTAAAAATACAGACTCTACATGAGTGTGAAGCCTATCACAGGACATCACATGCAAATGATTCCGGAATTATCACCGCTCCGCATAGGGTTGTGGCCGCGCCACTAAGGAGATGAGTATCTACTCATCTATCAGACTCAATGATCCACTACGGGATAAGGTGGGTTAAAAACGCACCCCGTGCCACCTCTCCGGTGTGCACCTCATGACTCCTCTCTGGTGGCCACGTTTACTATGAAATGCATGAGCATACGATTCCCCTTATATGCTAATGCAACATCTTACATATCTCAAAAGCATATGTAAACAATTCATCTCATGCATTAAAGACTGCACATATATAATCCTTTATTCACCTTGAAAATTAAGCATCATCCATCACGTATGAAAATACGGAGAAATTATACATACCAATTTATCATATATAGATATATCTAAAAATAGATAGGTGCCCTTACCTGAGCAAAGCATTCCCTTTTATTTCTTTTAGTTATGAAAGACCCTCAAGAATCCATAGCCATTTAAATGCTTTTAATTATCTTTTTACTCATTTCTCTAAACTCTCACTCAAACGCTCACTATCTCTTTTTCTCAAAGTTCATGACACAAACACTCAAGGGAAGAAAAAGAAGCTGAAGAAATATAGAGAGAGATGATCGTACTCGAGAGAGAATAAGAAAGATAGAACTCAACTAGTTTCTACCCAAGGAGTCCACGATGTTGAAGATCAAGAATAAGGCCCGTATTTATTGTTACTATTGATATTTATTTTATTTCTTTTGATGAAAGTTAACATTTTACGCGCGGTCCAAATTTATTAACAACGTCAAAAACATTATTTTTTTAAAAGCAGTTGAGATCATAAATCAACCATTTTTTTTCTTAAAGTGCTAAAGACATAATACCCCAATATCGTTTTCTACAACTTTGTTATGAGAAAAGCTCATAACATCCAAATTTAAGTTTTTATTCTAAAAATAATAGTGTCTTTAATTTCTAACTTTTAACACGTATAGTCAAAACATAACTATCATTATATCTCTTTATGTCAATTCAAATCCTTATAACTAACCATGAGCTCTCAAACAATTTATATATGATAACAAAACACGTGTATGTGTCCTAACCATTGTTGTCTTCAAAATTTGCAATAAATCAAAACTTTTACTCCAAATAATACAATTGTAGTCTCCAAATCAAAACTCTCTTTGACACCTAATAATTTATTTATACTTATCTAGAATAGATCAAAAGGTTATTCATGTTTGTAACTATAATTTTGTCTTAGTGACAAAGGCTAGTCTAAAAGCTCTACAAAAAATGAACTAATAATTTTGTCTTAGTGATAGAGGACAATAAGATTGTACATATACTATCTCTGTTATATTAAATCGAGCCACCCATCTTAAACAGCAACATACTTTTTTTTTATTTCTTTAAAATTACCAAAAATAGTAAAAAATTAATTATACAACAGAATCTATTTTCACACTAAAACTATGCTTACGAAATTCCAAAGTTTATGACTACAACTAATGAACCTACTAAATTAATTTAGCATTTTTGTTTTATACAAAACACATAAAGATATTTTCTTTTTACCGGATTGTAAACCTGTATGTATATATAGATGGAGGTGAAATCACTTGAAAATTAACTAAATAAAAGAGTCTAGAGTATTTGATAGAAAAAGAGGTGGAACAAGTTTGACAAATCATTCTACTTTATTTTTAATACAAGAAAACCATATTAATCAATTTTATTTTACTAAACAGGAATATATTTGTTTTCTTTTTCATAAATAGTTCTTGTGATTGTGATGATACTAGATTAGATCCTCAACAGAAAATGAAATAAAATAGGTACAGTACTCGCTTATAGCATCAAAATTTATTAGATGTGAGAAATAATTTTAGGATTTAGAAATAGTAACGAATGAGTTTTTAAAATAAATAAAGGATAGGAAGAAAACATTGGCAGGACCAGAAGAAAATGGAATCGTAAAAAAAAGAAACGGAGAACAAGAAGTATACAGGAAAATGTCTAAAAGGTATAGAGAGGAATGAGATAATAGAGATAAAAGGAATAAAACATAAAGAAAGGATAATATACAAACCTTCAAGTTTTTGGTTTAGCCAACTGATGGTGTGATTCTTTCTTTTAAAACTCCAAGCTTCTATATAAAGTAAAGTCTCAGGTGTAGTCTCATATGAAAATATCTAGCTCCTTTTCTTTTTACATTTTTTATTTATTATTATTTTTTTCTTTTACGATCATGAACCTTCTTCCATACTAATAATTCTTTACCTATTAATTTGTTAATCACATCTTATTACTAAAACTCATCATCATAAATAATAAAAGTATAACATCCTCCTAAGTCTGCATATTTGTATGGCCTAATCCCTATAGCTAGGAGCATTTTTATTATTCTTTTATTTTAAATTCAATATAGGTTCATATATGTCACTGAAGCTAAGTCCAAAATTTAGTTGAGAAATTACAAATATGATCTTGAAGGAGTTAGATTAGTTTGGGTTTATGATTCTCTACATATTTTGTAAATAAAGGAAAACCAAAATCAAAGAAAGATATTTTCATGAGTTATTTATTACCTTTCTCAAGGTTCGTGGAATTTTCTTTTGTAGAAGGAGAAGAAAGAATAGAAAATAACAAAGAAAGAGAGAAAAAGTAATAAGAGAGAAGATAGAATTGTGATGAACAAAGACATAAGAGAGGGAGAGAAGAGAGATTGACGAAAGAAGAAAGGAAAGAATGAAGAAATAAGAGAGAAGAAGAAAGAAGAGAGAAGAGAGAAGAAAGAAGAAAACAACTAGAGAGAAGAAAGAAGAAAGATAGAAGAGAGAAGAGAGATGACGAGAAAGAGAAGAAAATGAGTGTGAATGAGCCACTTTGATTTGCATACATACATGCATATAAATAAGTAAAAATATTAGAGTATGCAAATGTGGGTGGTGTAACGGGAAATACTTGGGTGCCATTAATGGCACCGTGTCATTACATCCTGGCCATTGATGGCACCCAAACATTGTGGATGTGTGTGTGATGTGTGTGTGTGGTGGAGATCTAATGGCATGGTGCCATTAATGGCACCAAAGTGCCACCCGTGGTGTAACCGTGTGAGGAACAAGAGATTGGAGGTAGATATTTTCTATCTCAGCAAAGCAAATCATCATCATTAGACTTTATTAGTTACAATTGGTTCTTATAAGAAAATTTTCGATGGGAAAAATATTTTTATTGCATAAATATATCGTAAATAATTTTATAAGTCTATACAAAAAATTTCGTACAAAACGGAGTTTGTTTTAAAAAATTAAGAGCGGTAAATTTTCCGTTTCTGGAAGATACTGAAAATTAAATTCTCGAGAAATTTTCCGAAAAATTTATCATGAGTCGCTATCGCGACAAAGATTACAAAATATTCGAGTAGCGATAAAAATTCATCGTCGAAGGTATTATTTATTTTTACTTGAACAACAAATAAAATAGATATGGAAACATATTATTATATTATTAACATTTATTTATTTTCTAAAATTACGGGTCTTACAAAACACTCCGGCTCCCTACCACCAACCTCCCTGCCTCCTCACCGTATCTCGCCACCAACACCCTGAACCACATCCCCTCTCTATCCACCAACATCCGCCAACACCATTTACCTAAGAGAGCAATATTAAACTCCTTCAACTGTCTCACCCCCAAACATCCATACTCCTTACGAAGAGAAATAGAGCTCCAAGCAATCCGGCTCCCTACCACCAACCTCCCTGCCTCCTCACCGTATCTCGCCACCAACACCCTGAACCACATCCCCTCTCTATCCACCAACATCCGCCAACACCATTTACCTAAGAGAGCAATATTAAACTCCTTCAACTGTCTCACCCCCAAACATCCATACTCCTTACGAAGAGAAATAGAGCTCCAAGCAATCCAGGAAATTTTCCTGTTATCCTCACTCCCTCCCCAAAAAAATTTAGAAAAAATAGAGTTAATGGAAGAGATTATACCTGACGGAGCTTTGAAGAAGGAAAGGGCACAGACAAGCAGAGATGTCAGGACAGATTTAAGAAGGACCAACCGACCTCCGAATGAAAGAAACCGACTTTGCCACCCCGACAGTCTAAGCTTAATGGTATGCACAACGGGTTCCCGGAAAGATAACCTTCTAGGATCGCCTCCAATCGAGAGACCCAGATACAAAAACGTAACCTTACCCATCTTACAATTCAGAATAGATGCCGCCTCATTAAGCCACGAATCCGCAATATCGACTTCAACCAATAAACTTTTATTGAAGTTCACTTTCAAACCAGACATCTCCGCGAACAAAATTAACACCGCTCGCAAAGCTCGAACATTAGCCTAACTCTTTGCTCCAAATAACAGCGTATCATCTGTGAATTGAAGATGGGAAACTGACACTGCATTAGATGTGTCGACCCCATACCCAGTGAACAAGTTATTATCAACCAAAGAAGACATCATTACATTCAGGCCCTCAGCAGCTGAGAGGAATAGAAAAGGGGAAAGGGGATCGCCTTGCCGCAGGCCCCTTTGCAAGGGAAACTCCATCGTAGGGCTGTCGTTGACAAGAACAGAAGCAGTAGCTGTCGTTACACATTCTTTTATCCATTTCCTCCATAACGCCGGAAACCTCATTTTATGCATTACGGCATCCAAATACCCCCAATCCACCGAATCATAAGCTTTTTCAAAATCAACTTTAAACAACATCAACTCCTTCTTAGCTTTTTTAGCCTCATCAACCACCTCATTAGCAATTAGAATTCCATCAAGAATTTCTCTGTCTTTCACAAAGGCAGTCTGAGTCTCCGCAATGACACTGCCATAACCATCCTCAGACGATTGGCTAGCACCTTTGCCAAAATTTTGTACAGGCACCCCACCAATGAAATAGGGCGAAAATCATTTAATCTTTGAGGAGTTTCAACTTTTCGAATAAGAGCAATAAAAGTATGGTTTATACCTCTGGTTAATTTACCATTCCGATGAAAATCTGATATAAACCGCATTACATCAATCTGAATCTCTTCCCAGAAGTCTTTAATAAAACCAAAATTCACACCATCAGGTCCAGGACTTTTAAAATTGTCGCAATCCCAAACTGCTAGTTTGACTTCCTCTACCGTAAAATGTTTTACCAGACAGCCGCCTTCAGCATAAGATAAACTTTTAAAAGGTAAATTTGCAACCCCCGGCCTATTTATGTAGTGAGCCGCAAAATGGTCCTTAAAATGGGTATACACAACATTGCGAATCGGTTGAACACCTTCCACAAGATTACCATTAACCATAAGCGATACAATCGAATTCCTCCTCCGCCGACTAGATAACACTGAACGGAAATACTTAGAATTAGCATCTCCATCTTTCAACCAAAGTAACTGAGACTGTTGCCAACTGACACTAGTGTTTACTCGGGACAAGAAATGAATATCATGAGTTATGTCCCGCATCTCTTCTAATTCTTCTATGGTCAGCGCGCTACCCTGCCCTTTTTCATCAAACAAAGCAAGTCGAGCCTTTTCATGAATCGATCCTACCTGGAATATTTTGAGCGTGTACGGAGTGCCACTCCTTAAGCGCATATTTGATCAATTTCAACTTTTCTCTTAGAACAAAACCGCCCCACCCTTCTACATGGAAGGAATGTCATTTTTTGTTCACAAATTGCTTGTACCCCGGCACCTCTTGCCAGGATTTCAACATTCTAGACGGACGGGGTCCCCAATTTTCCTCATCAACTGATAACTGTAGCGGACAATGATCGGATAGACCCCTGTGAAGAGCTACCTGGAAACAGTTGGGCCAATTTAAACATCAGTCGTCTGATAACAAGTAACGGTCGATCTTACTCATATATGAGCCATCCCCTTGAACCAAGTGAACATTCTACCACATAACGGCAAGTCTATTAACCCATAGTCTTCGATGAAAAGATTGAACTGATGGATATCAGGAGCAACACTGCCCCCCTCCTTTGAGTCCACCTTTCCTCCACATACCTGACAGCATTAAAATCACCGCATACACACACATTCTTACCCCTTAAAGACTGCAACTTGACTGATAAAGATGCCCATAACAATTGTTTATCCCGCATCTCACAAGGAGCATAAATTTTGAACAAGTAAAATTCTTTATCTGTTCGAATAAATTTGCCATGAATTTTAAGCACATGATCAAAGCTAACAGATGACCACACCTCTACTTCCAAAGTATCCCACATCGCTAGAATCCCTCCCGAAGCCCCCATTGAAGGGCGATAAGAGTAAGAGAAACTCGAATCACCCCACAAAGAGGCGCATAAAGACTGCTCACACACCTCCATTTTTGTTTCTTGAATACAAAAGATAAAAGGTTGTTATTTCTCACCTACTAATTTCCTCACTTCTTTCCTCTTCTCTGAACCTCCTAAACCCCGAACATTCCACAACCCACCTAAACACCCCCATCCACCACGCCACCTCCATCCCCGCCCACAACCCAACACTGAAACACCATAACTAAACACCCCCATCCACCACGCCACCTCCATCCCCCACAGGAGTCAACACTGGCCCTACATACACCTACTTCGGACGAGATAAAACACTGAATTTATTATTACTGTTACCATGAAAAGAGACCTTGTAAAACCACCCAATTTCGCCAATCGTTATTCACTGAAGCCATTGAAGAATATTCATTAATAGAAATATGAATCTCCGCCTCCAAGGACCTTGTAATTTTCTCCATTTGACGTCGACGATTTTTGATTTTATGTTTTAAAACCTTCATGACTTTGGACTTCCTCAAGACTTTCATAACCTCTTCTCTATCTTTACTAGGTAATCTGGCCACCTTTTCAATGTTAGCACCGGGTGTCGAAGCACTCCTCCCGCTTTCTTTTTACCTGCGTGTTGTTTAGACCTCCCACCACTATCACCACTTTCCTTCACAACCTTCCTCAGTCGCTTATTTTTAGAGGAAATAAGACCAATATCCCCTTGTTGAATATTTTGTAACCAGTCCACACTCCATGGCCCTGATCGAAAAGACAAAGTCTCTTCAGAAGAAATAGTGGTTGATTTTATACATCTTTTTCTAGAAACTCCCGCTTTGTCGACAAAGTTTTCAACCGGTATTGTAGAATCAATTCCACACACAAAAGTCGCTTCAACATTCTTCTCTACCTGCGGTTGTACCCCACTTCGAAGTACCACGCTAGTATCATCAATAATATCCTCCTTAAAAGAAGCCGAGGCAACCATAAGATCTTGCTCCTTAGGACTATTCGGGCGACAATCTGACTGCACACTATTTGTATGCACATTCAAACCCCCCGTAGTCTCCAAGGGATTCGACACTCCCCATCCATCAGCAACGTCCTCAAAATCAATTTTTTCTGCAAGGTCCTTGACAATATTATCCTCCAATTTCTCAACATTTTTATCCATTTCAAAATCATCTTGGAAATCTACGTTATCAGGTGAAGAAGACTCTGAATTATCATCTGCCTCAAACAAACAGACATCCTCCCCTATATTAAAACCCCACTCTTCAATAATTTTAATTTCCACCAAGACCCCATCAACCATTAAATGCTCAGACATATTTACCACATCCAAAGTCGACATGGAAACCAACACTCTTGCATAATCAAACCTTTCTCTATTCAAAGAGCATGTGTCCGAACGTAAATACCTTCCACAATCAAAAACACAAAGCTTAAAGAAACTTCCATTCCAAGCATGTAACGGTATCCCGTACAAACGTAACCAGGCACCCCTCTGAAAAGGTATCACCTCTTTATGCCAGCCAACCAAACTAGAGAAAATAAGGTTGAAAAATTGTTTTGCTTCCCCCACTATAACAGAAACATTCTTCTCAGATAGAGAATGAAGAAATACCTTGTCAGCGCCCAAAGGAATAATGTCAATGTCTTTAAAACCAGCGTCCTTCACACGACTCTGAATAAGCGGTATGGATTCCCCGTTAATCACTGTTCCAATCAAACCTCTAGATGCCGACTTGCTGTCCTCCCCACAAGAATTATACTTCCGAACCAATTTTGAAGAACATGTCATCGTGTCCGTGCTAACATTCCTACCCACCTTCCCCACAGCGCCCTGGACCTTCTCTTCTCCTTCCTCTCCAACCCCTCCCCTCTTCGACGCTCCCCCAACCGACACCCACACCGACCCCACCTTCACACCTCCCTCCTTCACCTCTCCATCCTTCTTCGCCCCAACACCCTCCCTACCCGTCCTTACACTTTTTTCTCCCTCAATCTCCTTCTCCCTCGCCTTACCCACCACACCCTCTCGACCCATCTTCCTAGTAACCTTACCTCCTACTCCCACTCCCTCCCTCACCAAAACCTCCTTCTTCTTGTCGAACCTAGCTAGCACAGCATGTACATGATATTGACCAAAGCAAACATTATTTAAAGCTTTCAGCAATTTATCCGCGTCACGAACCTTGGCATACCGCACAAAACCATAAACCTCACCATTCCTATTCCTATTATTTGCCACAAAGACATCTTCAAGAATACCACAGACTTCGAACCCCTTTCGCAAGAAAAAAGTCGAAGCCTGTGGAGGAAAGTTTGTGATATAGAAAGTAACGAACCGTTTAACAGAAGACTCAGCATCAGTTCCCCTTGTTTCTATATCCTGCAATCGCGGTGCCTTCTGACTTGTGTCGTTTCCCCTTGTTTCTTCATCCTCCAATCGTTGTACCTTCTGACTTGAAATAACAGCCGCGCGCGGTGGCTGTCTGGGAAGAGGAACAACCGCGCGCCTCCCCTCTTGCCTGCGACCTGACTGTCGCGATGGTAACCTTGGCCAATCTGTATCAGCATCGCAATCATAATCCTCATTAAACACACTGTCGCCCCAGTCCAATACCTTGCCACCGTAAAATTTCGTTCCTGTATCAAAATCCCCATGGTAACGTTCAATCGGTGGTGCAAACCTAACCCTATCCTGTCGAAGCTTGAAGTCATCCCGTCTCTGAAGCCGTTCTTCCTCTGTGAACCTGTCTTGACCTTGAGCTTCCTGTCGCCGCGCTTTCCCCCGTCGCGGTCTCACGTCAATCCAATCTCTCTCCAACCCCCCCCCCCCCTCCCCTTTGTGGCACCCTGCCTGGAACCCTTTCCCCCACGATGATCCTCACCTCCGACGAAGAATGTCGGTGCGATTGACCGCAGCGGAGCCACTGTCCATCGTCGTTCTCTCTCTCAACCCCTCTCATCACTCAGAGCTCTTTTAATTATTGAATTCTCTCATCCATTGTGTGCATTCATCCATTGACAATGTACAACCGGAAGAACCACAATATGTTGTTCATGACATTAGGCGTAGGGGATATGGCACAGACGAACATTTGTGGTTTTTTATTTGTCGAAATAATTTTTAATATGTAATATTTTATTATGAATTTTATTAGTATATTTTTAATTTATGTTTAATAATTTAAATTGAATAAAAATATAAAACAACAAAATGAAAAACAAAAAACGGAAGAAAAAAAAAATTTCACGAGTGCGACATTTCAATTGCCAAACTTGTGACCACGTCATCAAGGAAAATTGATAGTTAAAAAAAATCTCACATGTATGGCATATTGGTAATAAAATCTCACATGTAGAGCAGACAAAAAAAATTCCCAAACACGATCGCCAATCACCTAAACAACAACACAACATCGTTCCACCCAACGATTCTTGCTTCGTCGGAAACCCCATCCAGACCGATGAAGCTCAGTCGAAATGGCCTCACCGATACACCAACGATGGTTGAAAATTTGAAAATGAGTTCAAGGTATTTTTGTCAATTTTAGGTGTACCTAGAAAAAAATATTCCATTTACCTAGTTGCGAAAATATTTATCTAAGTAATTCCCTTTAACTAGATAAGTTTACCTTCTACCATGTCATATGGTTTTTTTTTTAACAGCAAATTAATTAATAAAGAGAACTTACCACAAAGACATGAGTGGTAGTAACTCGGAAATACGAGGGGCAGAGATGCATCCGCACACAGGCACCAAAAACAACACCATCCAAACTAAGCTAGCAAAATTACAACAGACAGAACTAGCGTAAACCGCACCACATACCAAATCCAACAAAGAAAAACATAAGAAATTACACCGCCCTTAAAGAGCCACAACCCAAAGTTAGAGAGACAAGCACCATCTTGGATTCCAACACCACTCGTAAAATAGACAAACCGCAATTTTCAGTCTATTCATACTCCAATGCCAGGATAACACCTTAACTTGGTCCACCATTTCATCCACCCCACTAGACTTGTTATTGAAAATCCTATCGTTTCTCATATTCCAAATGGTCCAAATGTCCGCGTGCCAAATGATTGAAGCCCCTTTATTCAATTTCTTGTTGCGCCCTTCCCTTGCCCAACACCTGCTATGAATCATCACATTAGGAGGTGTGATAAAATTGAATTCAACCCAATTCATCACCTTCCTCCAAACTTGAGAAGTCACATGACAATGAAGGAACAAGTAAACAACTGTTTAAACCTCCAAACCGCAAAAGACACGCCTCAAGGGGTCATCAATAACCAAAAGGCCTCTCTTTCGAAGGTTTACCTTTGTTGGGATACGATTAAGAATCATAGTCCACGAAAAAGCCAACTTAGATGGTTGCCTTACTCTTCCAGAAATCATGAAACAGCCCATCTTCCTCCATAGACACACCTTCAACTACTAGACACAAGTTTTTTAAAATAACACGATTTTACGGAAAAAAAACTCGCCCCTCCTCCCACTTCCACACCCAACAATCTGGGCCATCTCCTAAAACTACTTCTTCCAACCTAACAATAAGATCATGTAATAAATGACTCTCCCACACAAACAACTCCCTCCGCCAATCAAAATTCCACCTATTCACCACAAAATTATCACGCACCATTTCCCCTACTTTCCACTCTTGATTTCTTGCAATTGAAAATAATCTTGGAAAAATGACACAGAGGCTCATTTGCTAACCAAGCTTCCTTCCAAAAAAGAGTTCCCATACCATTCCCCACCTTCCTAACCAACTCCCTGTCAAACCAACTACCACAATCCAGTTCCTCCAAGGTCATTAAATCTAACCACCAACGAGATGAATATGACGGCCACACTTCACACCCATCTCTATCCTTCGGCCCACCTGTGTACCATATTTATCGACTAAGACCAACTTCCAAAGCAAATTTTCCTCCGATAATAACCTCCATCTCCACTTTACTAGAAGACTAACATTCACCAACCTAATATCCCTCACTCCTAAATCCCCTCTAAACTATGTCATATGGTTTAGTATTATCGCAGTGTATTTCTCTATTTAAGTCATGAACTAGAAATATGCGTCTTGACTTTTATTTTTATTATGAACATCTACATTACTGTAGTTTTGTTCTATTTTTTTTCTTTTCAAAACTATATTTTTGATGTCTAAATATTGAACTAATATCACAAACTTGTGTAGTTTTGGACTTTTGGTGTATAAATGTCTAACTAATGTCACAAATTTTAAAAATTTCTTAATCTAAAACCTTCGTTCATTCCAAAACTTATAGTAATAGACGCATAGATTAAAACACCAATCTTGATCCCTTAATCCATGGTACTGAGTGACTCATTTTCCTATGGCTTTCTTAAACTACATACTGTTAATCCAAGGGCAGTACTGCAACAATTCTAAAAATTTACCAAGGCATTCCGAGCGGTTCCACAAAAACCAAGAAAATATATCCCGGAAGTTGGTTATATTAATCGATTGATGTTATTGGACTACCAAAAACAATATTTTCAATAAAATTATTGTTGTTTCCCTCAAAAAAGCAACGACTTTCAAGTTATTTATCATCCAAGCATCATCTTGGTGGTATACATCGATGAGATATCTCGTGAAAGAAGCAAAGACTTTCAAGTTATTTATCATCCACAGAAGACACTACTGGAATTCCCAAGCGAGAAAAGCTTGAGAGCACTACTCGCATCTCGTCGCCTATCTTAAAGTCCGTTTTGCCATCTCCCTGCAATACAAAACAAGAATAGGTCAATATAGGAATTGGATGGCTCATGTTACATACAATTTAATGGTGGTCAGAAATAAATGTATCAATTTATGAAGTTAAAGGAATTCTTTATGCTACAATCAAATTGATTATTTCTAACAAAGATGGAAATTATGGAAATCATGAAGACGAAAACGAGACACTAAATTGTGTGGAAGCAACATTATGTGTGTGAATGATCAGCTAAGATAATGATCAGCTAAGGATACAAAAGTCATATTAAAAAAATGAATTTGTAGAAAAAATTGATAGAACCTGATATAAAAATATAAATTAATAGTATATTACAATAGAATCAAGTAATTCGAGAGTCTTGGTTCTCTCCCCTTCAAGAATCTGAGAGCTTGATCTCTCCCTTTGAATCCTTTACCCAAATAATCTAATGCCCTTCAAGTACCTTAAATTTTGAAATTTGATGTCGTGAAGGTACAAAACCAATGAATTAATCTTCTGATTATAGGGTTGAAATCTAAACAATTTTTTTATAGTGGGTAAACTTGAAACCGCTAATATTGCAAAGAGGTAAACATATATTAACCCTAAATATAATTTACTAATATTATATCATTTCCGCCCTTACAAGTCATATTACTAACAAAAAAAATCATAAGAAAAAACGTTAAAGTTGGCAAAAGAGGTAAAAGACAAGGAAAACCGGGTGCAGATCCTCTCCATTTCCTTAGAAAATTGAGATCTCAAGTTTATTGTATGTGAGCCTGAATTGTGGCACATTAAAAAAACAATGGCTGAGATTTATTTTAATAAAAGAAAAACATTTAAAAATAAAAATAAAATCAGAATATTAGAAATGGAAATGAAGACCTGCACCCAAGAAAACCGTACATATAAAAAAGAAACTGACACTTATGAAACATAAAGATGACTCTACCTCAAAATGGTACATTCCTCGAACTCCTCCAGCCAAATCTAATACTAACCCATGTGCACAAATTTGATAAACTTTGGCATTAACTTTTGTTCCAAGTCTCAAATCTTTGGCATTAACTTTGGCATTAACTTTTTTTTTGAACAAGGCTCTTGGAAGTTTTTTAAATATAACGTCAGCAGATTTGTGATCTCCTAATTTCGAAAGTACGCAATACATCCTACAGCCATAAATTAAAATCAGGATGAGAAGGAAAATATTATAAGAAAGGGGGAAAATAGTATAAAGTTTAGAAGCCCACAAATAGTTGCTAAATGAATTGTAACGATCTCCAGCAAATTCTCTCCAAACCAAATGAGCATTATTCAAATCTCCTGATTTGATGCAGCAACAAAGGAGACTATAAAGACACACACATGGAGGAACAAGGCCAAGCTCTTTTTTTATTAGATCCAACAAGTCCAATCCAAATTGCAAATGTGTGGACCCATATAACGCAATTGGATAATACACCTATACATACATGAGACCAATATGTCATGCTTTATACACAGAATATTAAACCAAAATTTAATTCTATTAATCGTGAATCCTTATTCAAGTTATAAGGAAACAAAAACTTACTTCACCAAAAGCAGAATCTCTCTTTCCAAAATCATGTTTGAAATAATCCATGAGTTGTTTAAACATTTCAATGGTAGAACTGCGAAATATACAATGAACATACACAAATGACAGAATAAAATAATAATTTAATATTGGGAAAAAATAATCATACCTTAAATTTTTGTTTTGAACTGAGAACCGGATAACTATCTTGCAACCTTCGACCCAATCTTCACCACTCAACTCCGTGAGTAGGAGAAGCGACCTCTCCAACTCGCCATGTAAGTTACATAACACATCCTTAGAGTTTACAATGATTGATGAGTTTTAAGGCTGAAAGTGGAAGGTATACAAATTAATAATAAACTAAAACATTACCATGAGACATAAATTAGCTTTAGGGTTTAAAGTTTGTGCAGCTTTCTTGATTTCCTCCAACAAAACAAGTGCCTCAGACAATTTCCCATGCGATGCAAGAGATGAGACAAGCATGCTTTTAATTTCAATTAACCACTTCACTGGTATGCATGGATCTAGAACAACCTGAAATGTTAAGGACAACATGTTATGTCCTTTACAAGGTCACTCCGAAAAGAAACTGTAGAAAGACAGCATATATATTTACACATACCTGTTTTGCTTTCTCAAATTCACCATAAGCTGCATATGCATGAATAAGGGCTACAAAAACTTCTTTTGAGAAGTGGATTCCAGATTGTTCCATCTCTTCATAATACTACAAGTAAATATTATAATTACCAACTCGATAATATATTGAAAGAAAGCTTTTTACTACAATGATATCTTTTGAAAGCATACATTATAAAAATAAAATAAAAGGGCAAAACTTACATCTTTCATCACTGCACCAAAATGTAACGAAAGGCAACAAATCTTTCTCTTGTACTCGAAAAAGTACTTGCGATGGCGACTTAGGATGGAATAGATTTGATCAACCTTGATTTTCAATGTAGCAAAAGGATTAGAAAATGAACAATCGGATATTTGTAAAACAAGACAAATAAGAAAGAATGCTTCACTCAAAAGTTAACCCATATTTACTTCATTATTTATGTCATTTCCCGAAATTACAGAAATGAGAAAAAGGAATCGTACATTTCATTATGTAAGTGTAAAAGTTTAAGGGGAGCCTTGGAGCAACGGTAAAGCGGTTGTCACGAAACTGAAAGGTCACAAGTTCAAGTCTTAAAAACAGCCTCTTGTGTATAAAAAACAATTGTAAGGGTGCATACAATACACCAAATGGAAGGACCCCTTCTTGGTCCCTACATATGCGGGAACTTTAGTACGTCGGTAGTTTTTTTTTTTTTTATAATTGTAAAAGTGTGTTGGGGAAGAATAACTTGAACCGGTTTACATGTCATAATTAAATCTTAGCATTTATCTTCTGGAGTTTTCATTTGTATGTCGTAGCTCATGGAAAACCCTCCCTTGAAATCAAGGGGAAATAACCTAGCATTTAAATACTTTATCGAGCATCACATGCTACATATTGCTTCTAGTTCAATAGCTTAAAGACAATCTTACATGACATATTGTGCGAAGAAATGCAACAACAACAACGAAAACAACAGCAACCAAGCCTTATCTTACTAAATGGGGTTGGCTACATGGATCAAATTACGCCATAGTGTTTTTTCATAAACCATATATGGATCTAACTCAATAACCTCTAAAATTTTCTTAGCAATTTTTATAGTTTTTCTATGTCTTCCTCTACCTCTTCTAATCTCACTATCCTCCATCAGATCTACTCTTTGTACTACAACATCTAAAGGTCATTTCTCCACATGTTCAAACCACCTTAGCCTATTTTCTACCATCTTTTTTACTACATGTGCTACCCCAACTCTCTCTCACTCTAATGGTGTCATTCATAATCCTATCACGTCTAGTTTTGTCACTCATCCAGTGCAACATATTGTGCGAAGAAATGGATTAGAATACATTTAAAAAGGAAAAAAAAAAAAAAAGGGAAGCTGCTTTTCGTAAGATATATAGTACCTGAAAATCTTGATTAGTTTCTGAGCAAGTCTCTAATAGAGATTGCATTACATGACTGGAGGGCATACAGAATGCTTCACACATTTTATCAACAACATCAATAGCTACATCCACCTGCATAAGTTAAAAAGAAAAATGAAATGTAGAAAACAGAAAACAGAAAGAACAGAGAATTTGATATGAAGGGAGCAAACGTCTTGTTATCATTTTCCTTCTCATGCATGACATTATGACAATTATTTATTTGATAACCATAATATGAGAATGAATAAAGGAGAAAATTATACCTTGTTCTTACCACAGCAATACAAAATTAGCTTTTCATATGTACTGAATGAATATGATGAATATAATGCAGGCAAAATTCTACCATGCAAATTCTCAATCTCTTTTATGAGATGCTCAACCTTGAAATTACCAACAAACGATATAAGAAAATTGCTAAGAAAAAAAATTGTAACATACAACTATTGTAAGAAAAAATTATGCCTTCAGTACTGCTTTTTTGCTGGCAATCAAAATGAGCAAAATCCACGGTAAAATATTTTAAATGCATACACGGCAAAACTTGTTTTATGATGGGATATGCATAATTGCCTCGCAGTAGCATAATTGCCTCGCAGTATTATCTTATAAGTCCCTCACCTCTAAATTTGGAATGCTAACTGCATAACTAGCAATGAAGTTTGAAATGTCATAACAATCTTCCCAATCATCATGATTTGTCATTAATATGAATACAAGGAACAAACTTATAAAAGGCAGTACATGGACATTTTGGAGAATAACTGCCTCAGGTTAATATGAATACAAGGAACAGACATATAAAAGGCAGTACTTTGAAAACTGAAATTCTAAAGGTAAGCAATCAAGAAACAGATACAAAACACAGTAACATAATAATGGTACCTTCATAATAATCCAATAGTAACTTTTCTGCCTCAGATTTCAACTGTAGCCTTCCTAATGATTCGAATATACTTGATAAAGATTTTGCAGAACCAATCTCTCCAATGTTTGTATTTTTCAACACATCCGAAATTTGTGCCTTGCGATCACTTTCACAAAGAGCCAAAAAGTAGTTTTCTGCAACCGGATTGAATACAACTAAGTTTTCGTTAGAATTTTGTTGATGTTAACATAAGCATCTTGGATAAAAACAGATTAATCTACCTCGCAATTTAGATGTGCTTTTCCTATCGGCAATTGTAATATAATCACAAGCATCGCGGATCATCTCCTCGTCATTAACCCTTATCCACATCAACATGTCATAATAACCCAATCGAGAAATTGAATTGGGATTATGATCTTTAATCAATTTAGAGAACATTTTAAATTCGTCAACAGCTCCCATGTCAATTATATACTTGAGAAGTGGTCCATATGTTTCTTCTTCTAGTTGAAACCTAAACACAACTGGCATTGACTGTAAAAGATGACGAATCAAATTCAATTGTTCTAGCAAAATGCATTTATCTCCGGTCGACCTAGCCTTCTCTATCAACAGTTTCACTAATCTATTAAAACCCGTAAACCCTATTGACGGACCATGCAAGTGAATCATACGAACAAGAGTGGTTAGCCCTAAGTTTTCTAAAAGAAATTGGAAACGTTGTTGCTCATCAATGGTATCCTCTCTAGAAATCCACGATTGTTTCCTCTCAATTGTTAGTTCCTCTTGTCTTATTGAAGCGTCGTCATGAACCTTCTCAACCGGAGGAGCATCATGGAATTTGCGGGACGAGAGAATAGGGTTCCATGAAAATGATGTTTTGCGAATGTTGTG
Organism: Medicago sativa; assembly: GCF_051527215.1. NCBI lineage: Eukaryota > Viridiplantae > Streptophyta > Magnoliopsida > Fabales > Fabaceae > Medicago > Medicago sativa. Next base: position 6,772,518 of record NC_140755.1, on the reverse strand, counting down.
TAATTCTGAACAGAAATAATGGCTAAGAACCCGTAGTTTTTGTAGGGAAAAGGCGCGCATCTTTGAGCTGCACTGCAAGTGAAGCAAGGTAGTCGCGATCATGATCGAGTTCTTGCGTGTGCTGAATTGGAAATTTATTGAAACTGGTGGAATCGCCGTCAAAAAACTTGCATAGATCTGAGAACAGTTTTTTTTTTTTTTGAATAATTTTTTTTTTTGAATAATTTACTAACAAAAACCAACGAATGCAGACTTGTCCTATTTTTTAGGAATAAAAAGAGAGTTATTAAGTTGTAACGGAAATCATTTTGTAGGAATAAAAAGAGAATTTTTTGTTTTTTGGGGGTAAGAAAAGATGGCAAAGCCATCACACAAAGTGGAGGAACCGAGGTTCTAACAATTTCGGCATTTTTGCCAGTTGAACTAGGACTTATGAAACAGGAATAAAAAAGAGTTATTAAGTTGTTTAACGGAAATCACGGGGTAGTGGCCAATTATATTCCTATTAGTAAGCATTTTCATTATCATTTCACGGATTACATGGGATCGTACGGGTTCCATGGGATCGTTAGCATTGAGAATATGACTGTTCTATTGTTAAACACGGTCAATCAGGGGCGGATGTACTTGTAGACCATGTGTAGCTAAAGCTCCACGTGAAATTTTCCTATTTATTTTTAATAAACTTTGTCACTTGTTAATGATACCAAAACGAGAAATGCTAGCAACACACATTCTAACACACATTTTTCAACACTCTTTTTGATTGGTTAAAATTCACATGGGACCCACTAAATTTATATGGGACCCACATGATTTGGTGAGACTCGTGTGAATTTTAACTAATCATAGAGAGTGTATGAATTTTAACCAATCAAAGAGAGTGTGTTGGAAAATGTGTGTTAGAATGTGTGTTGCTAGCATTCATCTACCAAAAAATAATTATAAGAAATGTGGAATAAGGGATGAGAATAACATATATCTAAAGTTCTTAAAATTTGCAATAAGCATGATTTTGATGTGCTTGATATGGATGCACCATATGCGCAAAGGAAAAAACCTAGACAACACTCTTCAACTTCTAGTGTTAAGGCAACTAAAAGTAGTAACATTTCATTGAAAAACACCAATTATTTGTTAAAAAGTTATATATTTAGTATAAAATACACAATTTACAAGACAAACTTACTATTTTAAATTTCTTAACATGTGCAAATTTGCACATGACAAAAGAAATCATTCTTATTTTTAATAGTTTGCATTATTGTTTCTTCAAAATTTTAGTCTCATATATACTAAATGTCTGGTTCTGCCTCTGTGGTCAATGTAAAAGTATCCTTTCAAACCCATAATGAGTCAACGTAAAAGCATGTTAAACCATCACTGGTGTTGTCAACTCAAGAATAAATAATTGTGATTTCCATCAAGCATATGTGTGTTTATATATCCTTTTTTTAAGGATAAATTTGCTTATATTTCCTTGTTATTATCAACCTTGTTCAACTACATAATTTTAATTATTTATCTATTAGTCTCATATATACTAAATGTCTGGTTCTGCCTCTGTGGTCAATGTAAAAGTATCCTTTCAAACCCATAATGAGTCAACGTAAAAGCATGTTAAACCATCACTGGTGTTGTCAACTCAAGAATAAATAATTGTGATTTCCATCAAGCATATGTGTGTTTATATATCCTTTTTTTAAGGATAAATTTGCTTATATTTCCTTGTTATTATCAACCTTGTTCAACTACATAATTTTAATTATTTATCTATATTACTTAATAGCATGGTTGACACTCTAACTTTTAGTCTCAACTTTTAAGTTGGAAGTCATGAAGTATAATTGTGCTCAGTAATTTGGGAGTGTGAACATCATCAACTACATCACCATTCAAGTTGCGCTAAATATCATAACTCAATTATGTTTTCTCTTCACATGGAAGCAATTCCAACATATAATCGTTGATCTTTTCAACAATTGTATTTTTAGAAGATAATATAACCCTATTTTGGAAATAACTTATGTCATTCATATTTTTTAAAAGTTTCGGATATGTGGTCTTGACGATGAATTTTTCTAATTATACCCTATTTAATTCTAATTGTAACATCTCATACTGCTTTCAGGATTGCCGACTGACCCCACAAACCAACACGAGTCTTTTCAGCGTGTTTTGTCCTCACTCGCACACTTACCGAGAAACTTCCCGGTAGGTCACCCATCCCAAAATTGCTCCAAGTCAAGCACGCTTAACTGTGGAGTTCTTATGGGATGAGCTAACGAAAAGAAGATGCATCTTGTTGATATAGGTAATACCCAACAATTCTTATAAGACTTCCTTCAACCATGCAGTCCCATACCTGCACGGCCTCATGATCCCTCTCATTCCGATGTGATTCAGTTTTGCCTAGAAGCATGCCAGGAGCCGGACCACTCCCCGCCCTCATCAGCCTCGGGCGTTTAATATAGATGACTAAGCTAATATAGGTCCGTCGAATTAGATATGAGCCTAAAACGATGAAGTAGTTTAAGTAGTAGAAGGGGAAGTAGAAGAGATATAGATAGGATGTTCATGGCGGAGTGACAACGACGAGAGTAATCCCTTAGGGTATTTAAAAATTCTAATGTGGCAAGTCGATTATGAGAGTATAAAATATGAAAGATATAAAGAAGTGAAAAAGACGATGATGAGCGAGAATATGAAGTAGGTACTTTTCGAGTAACTGACGAAGTCAAACTTAATCTTCGTAAACCAACGATGAGCTTAGGAGTATAGTTAATTAGAGTGAGAGAGTCATGGTAATCAAATAACTTAAGGCAAATGTTATATAAGAACGTATGAAGTGTAGAAACGAATAAAGAATATAGTGTAGTCGAATTAGGAGATCGGAGACGAAATGTAAGGAAGAATAATAGAGTTGTGAATTAAGTAATGAAAGATAATAGGAATGATGATAGAGATGAATAAGATGGAAATCGATTAGAAGAGAGAAATTAAGATGAATAGGAAAGCAGATAAAATGTAATAGTTATAATGTTTGACGATAATAATAATGACCGGTATCGAGAGAATAAAACCTTGAATTATAATGAAGTCATGGCGAGGGAAGTTTATGAAGTCTATATTATAAAGATGCCGAGAGTGACGATGTCTATATTACGATATGAGATCTGATGATGTTTATATCATAATGATGACAAGAATGGTGAAGTTTATTTCTAATAAAATATGGGAGTGAGGGAGTTAAAGATCATAGAAATAAGAATAGGTGTTGTTTGTTTATATGGGTGATGATCTTGGAGATGTTTAAGGAGTATAAGGACGATAATGGTGACATGTATTTTATTTGATGAAGAAAATAAAGAGGTTTAAAGTAATTATGATGGTGATGTTGGTAATGTTTAATAATATTTGGTGATGTAAGCGGTGATGGTTATATATGGTGATGTTTAGAGAGTATGGTGATGAAATGGTGAGAATATTTATAATTGGTGATGAAAATGGTGATGTTTATTATGGTGATGTTCTTCTTTATGTTGTGGTGTTTTGCATACTAGGGAGAGTCGTGCATTAATGAATGATGTGTTGACGCATATTTACTTGAGGAGCCGGTCCCAATGCATGCATACTAGAATTGAGTCTAGGAAAAATGGTGATGAATTATTGGTGATGAAAAGTCCAGTAATATATCTCTGGCAATTTGGTGATGAAAAGTCCAGTAACATTTCTCTGGCAACTTGGTGATGATAGGTGTGGTACCATATTCATATAGGTCTTAGGATGAGTCCATATGCATTTAAATGACATACTTGTTCTTGATATTTTTAAATGTGAAATGTAATGTGATGGTGTGATATACGACATGCTGAGAAAGAATATTTTATGTTGATGATATTGTAATGGTGGAATATTGTTCTTATGATATTTCAATATTGTGAATGTTTCCTTATAATATGTTATGGCTTAATTTCTCACCCCTTTCTTGTTGCTGTATTTGTGGTGTTTGTACCTGTGGGGTACAGATACTTAGGACGAGGAGATCTAGTTGCGGGACGCCTAGAAGGTTGTGACGGGACTTATCTTCCGTCAATTTTATTTTAGTGATGATTAGACATGTAGTCGAATATGAGCTCTGATATGTAACACCAGGGTTGTGGTTGACGATGAATTTATTTATCTCTGAGTTTAAATCTTGAGAACTATAGTTATTTCTATTTCGATGTTGAATGACAAGAGAAATTTTTATCAATGAGATCAGAGAATTGTTTTCTGTTGTTGAAATTATTATTTAAAAGGAAAATTTATGCTATTATGTGATATCATGTGAAGTTTTGTAACATCCTAAATATTAAATTTATTCTTATTATTTAAAAATTATCATCGGGAAACAGGGTGTTACACTAATTACATCCCAAAATGACCAAATTACCTTTAAGTCAAATTTAATTTTCAAATTCACCAAAAACCTTTTGCATCATTCTTCCTATTCCAAAACTCGGTTTAAATAGGTCATGTTAATTGAGTTTAAGTGTACATACTTAAACTTAATTTAAGTAGGTCATGTAAACTCAGTTTAAGTAGGTCGTGTAAATTATGTTAGGATAGGTCACGTAAACTGAAATTTGCATTAACCTCCTCGACCTTTGTTTATTGATTCCACGTAATCTTATTTTAAGTAGATACATGTAAACTCAGTTTACATGTACATACTTAAATTGAATTTAAGTTAACCTCAACCTTTAAATGAATGTTCACTTAAATTTCACTAACGTTAACGTGTGGTGTGCACCATCAAATACCCGTAGCTTGTAGAGTGCATAACATATTAGCACGTTGAACAACAAGAAAAAAATAGAAGCTGAACATCATTAAAAAAAAAAAAAGAAATTCACTTACATATATGCAATATGGATGAAAGACGTTTTGATTCACTCTTTAGTCTTTCATTGAGATTGAATAAATATCTATGATCATTTGTAGGTGAAAGAGGGTGAAAGTTTAGAGTAACAATGAATTTGGGTTTTGATAAAATTTATATAAAAGGGTAATTTTGAAGGTGAGAAAAACACAAGAAGGGGGGTTGAATTGTGTTTTGAAAAATTCTTCGTTTCTCTAAACAACTGAATACACTGATCAGAAGCTAAGTGAGACAGCTTCTGAAGTGATGATCAGAATCTAAATGCAGCGGAATAAAACAGAGAGAGAGAAGAAGAACGACACAAAGCAATTATACTGGTTCCTTCCACAATCCGGAAGTAGTCCAGTCCCCCTTGCACTTCCAAGGAGATTTCACTATGAGTAATATCTGATTACAAATGCTCAAGCACACAAGCAAGAGACTTCCAATGCTCAAGCACACAAGCAAGAGACTTCCTTTGCTCAAGAACACAATCAAGAGACTTCCTGCTCAAGCACAACTGCAAGAGACTTCCTAACTAAACAAAATTACACAGAAAATTGTTTAAGGTTGAACACTTGATATACAATCAGAGGTGCTCACAATACAAATCAGATACAGACTCAATGGACTTAAGAATTTCTAAGATATGACTTTGAGACACAGAAATTCTAAGTGAATGCAGAACAATTTCAGCAGAGGTTTGGTACTTGTGAAAATCTTGTGAGTCTTTCGTTCAGCGTTCTTGCATTACCAATTCTCTAGGTCTTCACTCCTTTATATAGAGGTGTGAAAGAGACGTTGTGAAATTGCCAGCACACCAAAGAGTCGTTGTTGAAGCTTGATCTTTCACCAATGATCTTTTGCCTGATTTGGTTGTTGTCCTATGAAGAACAAATTTGAAATCCATTCCTTATCCAAAGGAACATCTATGCAGGCGAGACCGTATTCTGGAGCTGTTTTCTTGTCTTGAAGTGCAGACACAAAACAGAGTAGTGGAGAACGTGGTTGTACAATTCGTACAAAGTACAATGTCAACGCTTTCGTCCAAATTGCAAACACACACCTTCAAACACCTTTGAAATGACCGTTGCAAGCTCCACTAATCCTTTGTTTGTGTTTTCGAATCCAATAGACAGCTTTTGCATTGATGATTCTTCAATTCTTGATTCTTTGCAAATCCAGTTGATATTCAGCTTCTGGTGAAATGGCTTCTGATGAGGCAGCTTCTGATGATGCAGCTTCTGATGAGATGACTTCTGCAGCTTCTGATGATGTGACTTTTGGACCTCTTGTCTTCAGGAGCACTATTCTTCAGGAGCAGCTTACTTCAGGAGCGCTATTTCTTCAGGAGCAGCTTGACTTCAGGAGCGCTTTTTCTTCAGGAGCAAGTTGCCTTCAGGAGCGTCCAAGCTTCAAATTTTTGTTGTTTCCATAGCTCTTTATTTGCTCATTCAGAACCAATGATGATGTAACTTTATAATTATGGTCCTGTACACTTGAACAAATATTAGCTAATCCAATTTACAATTTTTAATACCTTGTTATCATCAAAACTCTTTAAGGTTTATTGTTAAACACATTTTGTTCCAACAATCTCCCCCTTTTTGATGATGACAAACAAAAGTATTTAAAATTGATCAATTGTTGTTAATCTAATTAACAAGTTGACTTTGGGGTTCTGAGGTTTGTAAGCTCAGAATCTGAGGTTTGTAAGCTCAAACTCCCCCTGAGTCTGATAGTCTTTAAGGTGAGGTTTGTAAGCTCCCCCTAAGTTCTATCCAGGTTAATTAAATTCATTTTGCGCAATAATTATTATCAGAGCTTAAAAGCAAAGTTGAATCATTGAACGAATTTACTTATAGATAAGAAGAATGGTTCAATTAACTTTACTTGAATTTTGATACTCCTTCGTTCATTCATAGCTTATACCAATAAGGTAAAAAGATAGAAGTTTTTCAAAAATTTCAAATGCCATTAATGGGACTCAGAGCCTTTAAATACTTGTCACATATACTCCCCCTTTTGTCATTATCAAAAAAAATTAAAATAAATCTAAGCACAAAAGACAAAAAGATATGAGAAAAACTCAAACGTGAGAGAGTATACTAAGCAATGAACTAAATAAATCAGAGCAAAAATCATGTATATTCAATTGTCAGAAGCAGCTAAACAGTCAGAATCAGTAAGCATTCAGAAGCAAAAGAAATAAGACAAGATGATTTCAGAAGCAAGGACTAAGAAAATAAAACAAACAACAAACAAAGAAAAACACAAGGGTGTGCAACTAAGGGTTGGTTTGTTGTTGTTTCTTCATCTCTTCCATTTCTTCAATCTTCTTCTTCAACAGTTCTTCAAGTTGTTGTTGCCTCTGAAGAAGAGCTTGTTCCCTTTCTCTAGCTTCTTGCTGCTGCTGTGCCATCTGTTTCTTCAGAAGCTTACACAGCCTTGCTTCTCTGGTCAAGTAATCCGTTTCAAAGAAGAAAGGCTGGTTTGCCAAGAGCAGTGTAGAACTTCTTACTCTAAGACTCTGATTCAGATTTTCCATTAGCCTTCTGACTGAAGCTTGCTTGACTCTGATGCATTTAGCCTTGATTTCTTCAATAACCCCAGCTGCCCGGTTCTGAAGAGATACCCAGGAGTCTTCATATGCACCTGTGAGATCAATCGTCCTTCTTTGATCCACCAGATTGTGCATCTGACTCAAGATTGTCAGAAGCTCAGAATTGATATATCCAGATTCCAGGATGTTTGTGGGTGGATGTTCAAGGATTTCAAGATCAGAATCACTGATTTCTAAGTCTTGAATAGGGTTAGGAACTGGAATGGTAAGGTGTGTTTGTGTGTTAGAAGATGAGGGCTGGTCAGAATCAATGTGTGTGGTGGAGGTTGAGGCTTGAACATTGACTAGAGAGATGTCAACATCCATGGGAGTTGGTTCAGGAGAGTGTTCAGGTAAAGGTTGAAATTCAGTTTCAGATGGTGGTTGTTGTGGTGAAGATGTTGTTTGAGTGTTGAGTTGGGGGTCAGTGATGGCTATTGGTGATTGTGGGGGTGTTGTGGGTTTTTGTGGTTCAGGTGTTTGTTGATGAGGGTTTTCTGAAACAACATTTTCAGAAGCAGCTGCTTCTGGAGTTGTTTCAGAGGCTTTTTCTGAGGTTTTGTCTATGGGTAACTCACCTGAGTAGTGGAGAGCAAGATTGTCTAAGACAGAAGTGTCTTCTATTGGTTCAGGTGCTGATGGTGAAAAGGGTGAAGTGGGGATAGAGGTGACTGGAATCTGGATTACCTGATCTGCAGGGCCAGCTTCAGAAGTGATAGTACTAGGTGCTTTCAGAACCGCTTCTGAAGCTTTAACAGCCACTTCCTTGACTTCTTCAGACTTCTTCTTGAAAAATTCATCACAATTCTCCAGACCTGAAGCCTTGAGCCTTTGATCCCTCTCCAAATTGTATTGAGCTTCTTTCCTTTTTAATTCAGCTAGCATCTGAACAGCTTGCCCATCAGCTTCTTTCTCCATATCAGAAGTTACTTCAACCATTGGAGTGAAGGTTAGTTCAGATGCCTTCTTCTTGTGCTCATTTGCCTTTATCCCATCAAGAGCTTTATTCAGATGCTCTTCTGTGATGACTGACTCTGATCTGTCCTTGCTTCTTTTTATGGGAATAGAAGCAGCCCTAATTTTCTTCTTCTCCATTCTATCTGCTAACTTATCAGCAGCGTATTCCTTAGCCATCCTTTCCATGACTGGAGTTACTTCAAACATAGAGTTTTTCAACTCAAGAGGAGCTTTCTTCTTCTTCAACTTGGGATCAGCTTCTTCTTTCTCTAACTCGTCCAGAGCTTCATCCAACTTCTCTTTATGGTAGACAGTTTCAGTCTTTCCTCTCTTTCTCTTAACAACTTTCAGTTGCTTGACCTTATCAGCAGCAGCTCCAGGAGCATTTTTAACTTTCTTCACTTTAACAGGAGCAGCTTCATCCTGAGTGCTTGCATCTTCCTCCAAGATGTACTCAGCTACTAAATTGGCTAAGATTTCAGGGTTGCTTTCTTTAAAGATGGGAGGAAAGTCCCTGATTATCTCAGTCTCAGCAGTTGTCATCTCTAACCACTTCTCATCTTTAGGGGCTTCTTTGAAGAACTTCATAGAGTGTAAGCTCCTGCTACTGATAGTCCTTTCAGCAGTAGAGACTTTGAAACATTTATCAGAAGCACTCCTTGTCCTTTTTAAGAACTCCAGCACCCTTCCTTGATGAAAGATTTCAGACAGCAATCTTCCATAGGGTACTTGTTTTCTTTCTCTTGTAATGCTTTCGTTTATGGCCCAGCAGAGATGATCCATTACATATCTTGGGAAGTTTATCTTTTCCAAAATAGCCATGAAGTAAATTGCTAGCTTCTGTTGATTGTTGGGTTGGTCAGATCCTCCTGCTCTTTGAAAGAAGCAATCATTACTGAACTTCACCAACATCCTGTTGTGAATCTCCATTTCAGAAGGCTTTGCATCCTTCTTCCCACCCAAAAGAGTGTTGTAGTAACCTTGTAGCAGGACATCTTCCTTCCTGACTATTTCTTGGAATCTTCCCTCTGCATGCCTTCTACAAGCTTTAGCTATAACTTCCTCAGTGATGGTTATAGGAATGCCCATCACTTCAGACCTTATTTCTAAGCTGTCAAATGATGTAGGATTCATATCCATGACCATTTTCCCTTTCTTTGACCCAGCTTGTTTGCTTACAACTTTTGCAGGCTTTTCATTGTACACTTCAGCTTTTAACCAAAAGTCCTTGACCAAATTCACATATGTTGGCCCATTTAGCATTCTGAAATACTCAGACAGCTCCTGTGTTTCTATTAAACCTTCCATGTTTACTTCGTACTTCTTGAGTGAAGTAAAATCCACTGGTGACTCTATTTGGACTATCAAGGATTCCCATGGAATATCCATAGTCTTTTCTTTGTAGATGGACCCAGATTCTGATACGCTTTGCTTGTTTGATGTAGATTCTGAAACTTTTGAGCTTGATGATGCCATTTGATGATTGACGAAGATTTGAAGAAGATGAAGATTTTTAGGGTTCTAAGGTTGAGAGAATGCGCTTACTTCGCAAACGGTTTGAGAGCAAATGTGTTTGTTGTGAGTGAGTAGTGTGTGAATTGACAAAGTGTTAAAAGTAAAACGATTGCAATTCAAAAGAGACAAACAAACATAACATTAATGACAAAATTGGGGGCGCGTGAAAAGTACTTTCAAAGCTTTTAAATCATCATTGCCCTTTTTAGTTATACACCAACACATACAGGCCACGTAAGAAGTTCACAGAGTAACTACCAAGTTAGTGGGCCAGAAGTTACTTTAACAAGTAACTCCCAACGTTTCCACTAATTCAACTATTCAGAAGCAACAAATCCAGCTTCTGGACTTCAGATGCTGATGTCATCATCAGAAGCGAGTTTTCCTCAGAACCTCAATAAAGAGCTTCTGATGGACTACCGCTTCTGAACTAACTTCAGAACCTAAAATCCTATTCAGGAGCAAGCAAACATTTAATCAGACACGAAGTGCATGTTCAAATTTTTCTTTATAAAATCAAATCTTTCAACAGTTAAAGGCTTAGTAAATATATCAGCCCATTGATTTTCAGTATCAATGAATTGTATATCTAAAATTCCTTTTTGAACATAATCTCTGATAAAGTGGTGTTTGATTTCAATGTGCTTAGCTCTTGAATGCAAAATTGGATTTTTAGACAAACAAATAGCAGCAGTATTATCACAATAAATGGGAATACTGTTAGCAGTTATCTGATAATCTTCCAACTGATGTTTCATCCAAAGTAGTTGTGTACAACAACTTGCAGCTGAAATGTATTCTGCTTCTGCTGTAGACATAGCAATAGTTGTTTGTCTTTTGCTAGCCCAGGATATAAGATTATCACCCAGAAATTGACAATTGCCACTGGTTGATTTTCTTTCAATCCTATCACCAGCATAATCAGCATCACAGAATCTAATTAGCTTATAATCTAAGGATTTCCTATAAAGGAGTCCAAGATTGGTTGTTCCTTTCAAATACCTGAAGATTCTCTTGACAGCAGTCATATGAGATTCTCTAGGATCTGATTGGAATCTTGCACACAAGCATACACTGAATAAAATATCTGGCCTAGATGCAGTGAGGTATAACAAAGAACCAATCATACCTCTATACAGCTTCTGATCTACTTTAGCTCCTTCATCTTCTTTGCTCAGGTTGCACGTAGGATGCATTGGAGTGTTCATCACTTTACAATCTTCAAGTTTGAACTTCTTCAGAAGCTCCTTTGTGTACTTTGATTGATGAACATAGACTCCATCTTTGCATTGATTGATTTGAATGCCAAGGAAGAACTTCAGCTCTCCCATCATGCTCATTTCAAATTCATCCTGCATTAACTCAGAAAATTCCTTGCAAAGAGATGCATTAGTAGAACCAAATATTATATCATCAACATATATTTGCACAACAAGAATATCTTTCCCAAGGGTCCTTCTGAAGAGTGTAGTGTCAACCTGTCCTCTCTTAAAATCATTTTTGATTAAGAAATTACTTAGTCTATCATACCAAGCTCTGGGAGCTTGTTTCAAGCCATATAGTGATTTCTTCAATTTAAAAACATGGTCAGGATATTTAATATCCTCAAATCCAGGAGGTTGCTTAACATACACTTCTTCTTCTATGACACCATTGAGAAATGCACTCTTGACATCCATCTGATATAATATTATGCCATGATTAACTGCATAGGAAAGAAGTAACCTGATTGCTTCCAATCTTGCAACTGGAGCAAACGTTTCAGTGTAATCAATGCCTTCTTGTTGACTATACCCTTGTGCAACAAGTCTGGCTTTGTTTCTTGTTACTTCACCTTGCTCATTCAGCTTGTTTCTGAATACCCATTTTGTTCCAATAATGTTCTTGTGCTGAGGTTTGGGTACCAGATCCCACACATCATTTCTTTGAAATTGATTCAACTCTTCTTGCATAGCTAGGATCCATCCATCATCTGAAAGTGCTTCATCAACTGTTGTAGGTTCAATCATTGAGATTAGTCCAATCATTGACTCTTCTTGTCTGAAATGTGATCTTGTTCTTCTTGGACTATCTTTGTTTCCAATGATTAGCTCCTCAGGATGTGAAGACTTGTGTTTGAATGTGTTTCTGGGAGGATCTTCTTGATGTGAGCCATCTTGTGCTTCATCAGAAGCAGTTTCATCTTGCGCTTCTGATGTGGGTTCAGCTTCTGGACTATCTTCAGACTCAGCTATCTGATCAGGTTCTGGAGTAGCTTCAGGAACCTGTATCTCTGCAAAACTTTCACCCTGCTTTGAAGTTTTATCTTCAAGCTCCTTGTCATCAAATTTAACGTGCATAGATTCTTCAACACAGAGTGTTTCTGAATTATACACTCTGTATGCCTTTGACCTTTCAGAGTAACCTAAAAAGATTCCTCTTTGGGCCTTGGCATCAAATTTCTTTAGGTAGAGCTTGTTGTTCAGAATGTAACAAGTACATCCAAATTGATGAAAGTAAGAGATATTGGGTTTTCTTCCTTTAAAGAGTTCATATGCTGTTTTCTCCAAAATAGGTCTAATATAGATCCTGTTTTGAACATAGCATGCTGTATTCACTGCTTCTGCCCAAAAATGTTTTGGTAAATTGTTTTCATGAATCATGGTTCTGGCCATTTCTTGTAAAGTTCTATTCTTTCTCTCTACAACTCCATTTTGTTGTGGTGTTCTAGGAGAAGAGAATTCATGGAAAATTCCATGTTTTTCACAAAAAGCTTCAAATGGCTCATTTTCAAATTCTCCACCATGATCACTTCTGACTTTCAAAATTTTTGATTCTTTTTCAGATTGAATTTGAGTGCAGAAGCTACTGAATACATCACACACAACATCTTTACTCTTTATGAATTTCACCCAAGTCCATCTGCTGTAATCATCAACAATGACTAATCCATATCTACTTCCATATAAGGATGCAGTACTCACTGGTCCAAATAAATCAATATGGAGTAATTCTAAAGGTCTTGAGGTTGAAACAATATCTTTTGTTTTAAAAGATGATTTCACAATTTTCCCTCTCTGACATGCACCACAGAGTGCATCTGAATGATAGTCAATGTCTGGTAGCCCTTTCACCAGTTGTAACTTACTAAGCTTAGAGATTAACCTCCAGTTAGCATGTCCCAACCTTCTGTGCCACATCCATTTCTTATCATTCACTGATAGTAGGCAAATCACCTTCTGATCAGCCAGTTCAGAAAAATTGATTTTATAGACATTGTCAACTCTCTTTCCTTTGAACACAATGGATTTGTCTTCCTTGTTGATTACTGTACAGTTGGGTTTTTCAAAAAGCACATCATAACCATTATCACAAAATTGACTAATGCTCAAAAGGTTATGTTCAAGACCATCTACCAACCATACATTATTAATCGAGGTAGAGGAGTTACCAATAGTTCCTGTACCTATGATCTTGCCTGACTGGTTGCCTCCAAATTTCACATTTCCTCCCTCTTTCATTGTTAGGCTGAGGAACATGGACTTGTCTCCTGTCATGTGTCTTGAGCAACCACTGTTTAGGTACCATGATCTTTGCTTTGGCACTGCTCTTAGACATACCTGCATCATTGACATTTTTAGATTTAGGTACCCATTGTTCTATGGGTCCTGGAAGGTTAGTACATAAGGCTTTACTCTTCACTTCTTGTACCTTGTGCTGTGAGTTGGATTGCTTCTGATTAACCATCACCTTAGGTTTTGGTACTTCAGAAGCAGTAACTGTCTTCTTCTGAAACTTAGACTTCAGAACCCCAGATTTTGGTTTCACCAGACTCTGAGGAATAGGTTCTGATCTTTTCAGGATCCTAACCTTTGAAGTTTTGGAATCAGATTTGATCATAGCCTTTGACTTAGAGTTCTTTGGCTTTGAAGTAATCTTAGCCTTAGAACTAGAAGCTTCAGGTTCTGATTGAACAACAGTTTCCAACTCAGCCCCTTCTGGTACAAAGAATGTTTTCAGACCTTCCTTGATGCATTCACAACAAGACTTTAGATTGGTTTTCTCCAGTTTCACTTCTGGAAAACCAATTCCTCTGCCATTGTTCTTGTAAATGCTATAAATCATAGAAGCCACTCTGCTTCTGTCAATGCCAGATATAATGAAGTCTTCAAGAGCAATTTCATGATTACTTAAAGGTTTTTCATTACACTTTTCTTGTAGCTTCTGACATAAGAACCTGAGCTGGTCTTCATATGTTTTACACATGAAGTCAAAGCCCCTAAGTCCCTGTTCAGAAGCTTTCAGATCCAATAGAGTTGATTTTTGCTGTTGTACCAAATCAGCATATTTTTCTTTTAAATCCTTCAACTCATTGGTTCTTACTTCAAAATGTGTAAGAAGTTCTTTAAGTGACTCAACAAGTTCATCTCTGGGAATTTTGGAATATACCTCATTTTCATCTTCTGAGTCTGAATCTGATCCAGCTTCTGAAGTTGCTGTTGCTACCAACCCAACAGCTACCTTTGCATCTTCATCAGCTTCCTCTTTATCAGATCCAGATTCACTACCCAAATCATCCCAGGTTGCCATTAAACTCTGCTTAATCTGCTTCTTGAATTTGCTTGGTTTGAATGTAGACCTCTTTGACTTGTCCTTTGACTTTTCTCTTTGAAGATCAGGGCATTCAGCAATGAAGTGACCTGGCTTCTTACAGTTGAAGCATCCCTTCTGATCTTCTTTCCTTGAGCTTCTGGAGTTACCCCTTCTGGAGAGAAACTTTCTGTTCTTCTTGGCCAGATATTGAAGTCTGTTTGAGAGCATGGCCATTTCTGCAGCATCTGGTTCAGAATCTGAACTTGACTGTTCTTCCTCTTCAGATTCAACCACTTTGAGAGCTTTTGATGACTTGCCTTTGGATGGAAGAGCTATTGATTTACTCTTCTTAGTAGACTCATGTTCATTAAGACTTAACTCATGAACTTTGAGAGAACTAACAAGATCTTCGACACTTAAAGTGTTTAAATCTTTAGCTTCCTCAATGGCAGTCACCTTCGGTCTCCATCTGGCAGGTAAGCTTCTGAGAATCTTGCTTACATGATCAGAAGCAACATAGCTCTTCTTTAGAATCTGTAGACCAGAAACTAAGGTTTGAAACCTTGAGTACATCTCCTCAATAGTTTCATCATCCTTCATTTTGAATAACTCATACTGATGTACAAGCAGGAGAGCCTTTGCTTCTTTGACCTTCTTGCTCCCTTCATAATTTGAACAGAGAGAAGCAAACATAGCTTTAGCAGTGGATTTGTCACTCATCTTCATGTATTCTGCTTTGGGTATGGCAGTGACAAGAGCTCCTCTGATAATATGATGCTTCTTGTAAAGTTTCCTCAGTTCTGGAGTATGTTTCTTTCTATCCACAGCAGCTCCTTCTTCATCAAGGACTAAACCACCAACGCCGTCTTCCAGAATATCCCACAATTCTTCATCTAGGCTCATGATGTAACTGTAAAAATTGGTCTTCCACCAAGAGAACTCTTCAGCATCTCCATTGAACTTTGGAACTTTTCCAACACTGGTTTTCTTACTATCACTATAATCATGTGAGACATTTTTATAGCTAGTATCACCATCAGGAGGAGGAGTAGTCATGTTTTTCTCAGATCTTTGACTGTTGCACGGTTAAGTGATACACAACAGACCAAGGCTCTAGATACCAATTGAAGGTGAGAAAAACACAAGAAGGGGGGTTGAATTGTGTTTTGAAAAATTCTTCGTTTCTCTAAACAACTGAATACACTGATCAGAAGCTAAGTGAGACAGCTTCTGAAGTGATGATCAGAATCTAAATGCAGCGGAATAAAACAGAGAGAGAGAAGAAGAACGACACAAAGCAATTATACTGGTTCCTTCCACAATCCGGAAGTAGTCCAGTCCCCCTTGCACTTCCAAGGAGATTTCACTATGAGTAATATCTGATTACAAATGCTCAAGCACACAAGCAAGAGACTTCCAATGCTCAAGCACACAAGCAAGAGACTTCCTTTGCTCAAGAACACAATCAAGAGACTTCCTGCTCAAGCACAACTGCAAGAGACTTCCTAACTAAACAAAATTACACAGAAAATTGTTTAAGGTTGAACACTTGATATACAATCAGAGGTGCTCACAATACAAATCAGATACAGACTCAATGGACTTAAGAATTTCTAAGATATGACTTTGAGACACAGAAATTCTAAGTGAATGCAGAACAATTTCAGCAGAGGTTTGGTACTTGTGAAAATCTTGTGAGTCTTTCGTTCAGCGTTCTTGCATTACCAATTCTCTAGGTCTTCACTCCTTTATATAGAGGTGTGAAAGAGACGTTGTGAAATTGCCAGCACACCAAAGAGTCGTTGTTGAAGCTTGATCTTTCACCAATGATCTTTTGCCTGATTTGGTTGTTGTCCTATGAAGAACAAATTTGAAATCCATTCCTTATCCAAAGGAACATCTATGCAGGCGAGACCGTATTCTGGAGCTGTTTTCTTGTCTTGAAGTGCAGACACAAAACAGAGTAGTGGAGAACGTGGTTGTACAATTCGTACAAAGTACAATGTCAACGCTTTCGTCCAAATTGCAAACACACACCTTCAAACACCTTTGAAATGACCGTTGCAAGCTCCACTAATCCTTTGTTTGTGTTTTCGAATCCAATAGACAGCTTTTGCATTGATGATTCTTCAATTCTTGATTCTTTGCAAATCCAGTTGATATTCAGCTTCTGGTGAAATGGCTTCTGATGAGGCAGCTTCTGATGATGCAGCTTCTGATGATGCAGCTTCTGATGAGATGACTTCTGCAGCTTCTGATGATGTGACTTCTGGACCTCTTGTCTTCAGGAGCACTATTCTTCAGGAGCAGCTTACTTCAGGAGCGCTATTTCTTCAGGAGCAACTTGACTTCAGGAGCGCTTTTTCTTCAGGAGCAAGTTGCCTTCAGGAGCGTCCAAGCTTCAAATTTTTGTTGTTTCCATAGCTCTTTATTTGCTCATTCAGAACCAATGATGATGTAACTTTATAATTATGGTCCTGTACACTTGAACAAATATTAGCTAATCCAGTTTACAATTTTTAATACCTTGTTATCATCAAAACTCTTTAAGGTTTATTGTTAAACACATTTTGTTCCAACAAATTTTGGTATTATTATAAAATTTTAAGTAAATTTGTGTGTAATCATAAATATATGGGGTGTGATTAGAAAAATTCCTTAACAATATATGCAAGAGGATCACTTGAGCTTGAATTAATGCGCAGTTCCTCATTAGGTATAAGTAATGCAGCGATACCACTTGATTCAATTGTTAAAACGATCACACGTCTTGATCTTAAGGCAACTGAAATGGCCATCCAAATAAATTTTCTTGTGCCCCCATAACCATAAAGGAAAAACACACCAAACTTATTTTCATTAACTTTTGTCATGATTTTATCATATACTTCTTGTTGCTCAGAAATCATTGTTGACATCAATCGAACATGTTCATCAGTTAAAGATTGTTTGTCCTTATTCAACTCATCATGTATCAATCTATTTTTTAAAAAGCTTTGGCTTCAGCTATAGAGATTTTCCTTGCTACTATGTATAACCTTTTCCAGAAATGCATCATACATTCCTTTATACTTTGTTATTATTTTAGTTCTTTCTTGCAGTGTTATCAAATAGCAGCTATAACATAGAAATTTTTTGAAAAAAATCAATATAGTTTGACCATACACTATTTAACACAAAGTATTGTCAAATCACGGTTATAGACGCAATTGCATTTCAGTTGGAAGCTGAATCTTTTATTGATTTGAGAAGTTCTCAATATACATCAGATCCCTGCTGGATCAATGAATTGAAGATAATGAATTTAATTCCTAAAGTGAATCTCATATTTTAAGTGAATCAGTGCATGATGATTGAGTATAAGACAAGCACTATTGTAAGAGATTCCAATCCCAGACTTAACCATTAGACCCAAAAGTTGGAACACCTGCGGCGGGCATTCATTCTACAAAAGGAATGTAGAAGTTGATTAAAGGTATCAAGACTTGGATAACAAGGCATCCTTAACATGTGTTTAAAAAGATGTGTACTATTGGCAATGTTGTCCATATGGGGAAGATGAAAAAGTGTAAGGTCGAAAGTGAAATAATTAGTGGAATTCATTTGTTTGAAAATACCTAAAGCAGTATGGGATTGACATGTTCTAAATAGAAAATCCTTATAAGTAAATTTATAAGCATCAACGAACACATCATGTTTACGTGCATGCGACAAAACCCTTAATAAGAGTAAAAAAGGTTTAGGGTGTGTTTGGATTGAGGGTTTAGGAGGGCAAGGGAGGGGAGGGTTCATTTTTCTTTTTTTAAATTACGGATTATATAACATGTTTTTCTAAAATAAATTAAACGCGATTGAAGTATTACATGATCGTTTATCATGTTAATATGTTAACTTTTTAAGAAACATTTCATTTTGTCCGTAATTTATAAATGAAAAGCAGACCCTCCCCTCCCTTCCCCTCCATCCAAACACACCCTTAGAGTTTGTGTTTGAATCATTGAAAGTACCAGTAAGTTGTAACTCTGACATAATAGTTTCGATTGATTTGAAACGGAGAATGAGGACATGGACAACGGGAAACATTTGATCGAAGGTTAACAATTCGGGATATATATATATATATATATATATATATATATATATATATATATATATATATATATATATATATATCCCTAAGGAAGAAGGATAAAATGCGTAAATCATAGCAGGATCTAGTAGGGAGTAGGGACTTTTGGGCGGACAAAATTCACATCGTTCTGTTTCTGTATTTTCGAAATCGCGGTTAAACGTTGTGATGGCCGCAATAACATTTGATAAACTGGAATTCATGCGTGCGATACAGGAGCTAGGAAAGAAAATATAAGAACGAAAAGAGGAAAAGACCATGGAGCCGCTCTGTGTGTGTTAAAATTGAACAAATTCTTGACTCTTACATCGCAAGTAACCAAAAAAATTTGAGGAGAAACCTAAAGAAACCATAAAAAATATTTAAACTAAATAAAAAATTCAAGGTATCCACTTACAATAATGTATGGATATTTGTTTTGGGGAGGGAGGAGCTCGAACCCACGCTTACCTTCTCTGCATCCGTCCCAGCAAAGATTTATTACAACACTAATCAATCTCAACAAATATTTCTATATAAACATAGCACACCACATCAATAGGAAATAGTAGAAGAATGGTACAACACTTAACTGGTGAGATATGTTGACCTAAGTCATCAATAGGGATAGTTAGAAGAAAATCATGAGCATGTGTTGCTTACAAACACCCAGAAATTGCCTTCTGTTTTGTGGTCACGTCAAAACATGTAGTGCTTTATGAAGGACGATGTCCTTGTTAGTAAAACTACTAAAATCAAAATCTATAATCGTACCACGAAGATCATCCAATGCATTGTCAAAATCTGAGTCCATACCACTATGATCTTGTAGCAGCCAAGATTGTGCCCCTTATGCCACAAAAAAAGTGCATGAGGAAGCTTCTCTTGTCTAGTACAAATTTTTGAAGGGAGCGAACTCTTGTGATGCTTATTAATTACTGTCACATGAAGACCAAAAGATCTCAATCTTAAACTGAAAAATATCGTCCTACATGAATTAACTCGTGTTGAAAAATACACTTATGTATAAATTTTTATTTCATTGTTTAAGAATGAAAGATACATTACTTTTTCTTTTACATATATCTTATTATTATATATATATTAGTTTATGATGTATAGCCGATAACTAGATATTGGTTTTATCCTTAACATGTTGATCTAGTACTCTAGGTGGTTTGAACTTAATAACACTTCATAGTAAGGATGAAAATCACTCACAATAATGAAGAACTTAAGCTTTGATTTAAAAGTAGACCATTATTAAGTTAGACCGAGCTTATCAAGTAAATATAATTATGGTAATTTTTCACGTATACAATACATTAAAATCGTATAATTATTTAGAATTTTATAAATTTAACCATGTACTAGCTAAAATTTTAAAGAAGTTTTTATATAATGTGTTAGAATAATATAATTATTTGCTATATAAAAACTTAAAAGGAATGTTTGATTAGCAGAAACAACACCATAAACTCATGGTGACTTGAACTAGAAGTAATAATTAGTCTATTACATAGTCAAAGTGGCAATAGTCCCTAGTAGCACATAGAACATAATAACTAGATATTAAGAGACATGTTATTCATGATTAACCCTATTTAGCTTATAACATACAATGTAACATTAAACAATATTTTCTTTCATTTCAACCACCACTACTGAAGGGAACTCTTGTTTATTGCCATCATCACAACCATGTTCTTGCTGCTGCTCAGTTGAACTAGTTTCTACTTTATTCTTAGCATTCTTGTATATGAGGTATAAGATCATTTGAGAGACACCAAACAGAAACCCTAACACATTTGGTAGCTGATATAAAAGCAAAACACAAAAGAACAATTAATTAGTTTAATTTCTATCAAGCATATACGAAAGAAAAATTAATTAATAGGATGAGTATATTAAATATTTTATATACTCACCATAATGTAATTATCCTTGTCAAAGAGACCATAGAAAAACCACATGGTGGCACAGAGAGTAAGGAACAATGATAAAGAAAATGGCATGTACTCAACACTTCTTGTTCTTATCACCTTCCTCTGCAATTCATGTACAAATTTTAAATTAAATCTCTTATCACTCAATCAAAAACACACATCAATAAAAAAAAATTGGGTCACCATTAAACAAAATTGGATTAGTCATGAAGGTCAATATGTAGATTTCGTCCCTACAAGAAAAAGTTAAATTAGTGACCAGTAATTAAAGACAAAAAACATGAATTTGGCTCCAATTTAGTTGTAAAGTGTTGAAGACATCAAAATGAGAGACCAATTTCATTTTTTTTTGTCTTTAATTTCTTTCTATAAGTCAACTTTTTCTATTAGTGCATGTAAAATTAAGATGGATTCTCCACAATGAGAAGTGGTTCTAAGGGTGTTACTCCATGTTCCAAAATACAAGTTGTAGTTGATCATTTTACACATATGAATGCATAATTTTGATCTTTTAAAAAATTATAAAAATTTGATATTTTGAAAATATTCGAGACAAATCGAACAGCATCTTATATATTAACATTTATCTTTATATATTAGTTAAGAATATGTTCAGAATAGGTTACTTGAATAGCGTGCATGATCAAATCACGACATGTATTTAGAAACGAAGGAAATATTTATCAGCCCTTGAAAAATATTAGAAAGTACTTGTTCGAAAAATATTCGAAAGTACATATCTCAAAATTTTGTTTAAAGTATCAACCATTTGATTTGTTTTCACTTTTGTTTAAAGTATCAACCATTTGATTTGTTTTAACTGAGGTGAATTTGGGTTAGTAAAATTAAGTATATAAGATGAATGGTAAGAATTAGAGAAAGTACCATTATGCTTAAAGGAGCAGCAAAGACTGCAATGTTAAAAATGGCACAAATCAACCCAACAGCATGAACACGAAAGGAGGACTTCACCACAAAGAAGGTGATTATCATGGTCAAGCCAAGACCTCCTAGGTCAGCAACAAGTATAAAAACCAAAGTGGATATCTGCAATTCATCAAAACATTTATTAATTTCCACACGTTATATATATATAATCGTACTAACTCATGTTCTAGGTATATAATAAATCCAAAGAAAAAAAGGTATATAAATCTAAAGAAAGATTAACACAAACATGGAAATCGAGCACGACACTCAAGTTAATACATCAACATCGATAATAATTTAAAAATTTGAAATTATTATTGTAACCACTTACATCAGTGTCGTGTCGGTGTCGAGTTGGACACACTTTCAATATGAAATCTTGGTATTACATATATTAGGTTTTCAACATGTAGTTTATAACACTCCTAAGGGTAACTCTTTCACAAGAAAAAACACTCCTAAGGGTAATCACGTGCACTCTAGAGGTCATAGAAATAAAAAATTACTGCTAAAAATATTGAACTATAATCGCAAATTAGAGACGGAAAAAAATTCTTAAATATTACATATGTTAAAATTGGAAGTTAATTTTATTTTTTACGTCTCTAATTTTCGTATGTAATTCAACTTTTTTTTTTCTTATAATGAATGTAGAGAGCAAAGAGTTAAAAAGAAATAAAGATTTTGTGATTATGGTATTACGTACCTTAAGCTTTCTGGGAGCATATATGATGTACATGATTAGGTATGCAACTTCTATAACACATCCAATACAATTGATTGTGATAATCAAAATGGCATTGGTCTTAAGGAAGCCATAATATAGCAATAACAATGCACTAAGAAGTGCAACTACATATGGAATTGATTGATACCCTTCAGATGATTTTTTCTTGTAAATTGAATAGAAGGTTGGCCTGCAAGAGATAGAATAACAAAGAGTTTATTTTTGTTCCCAAAAAAAATAGTAATATTCATATATAGCAAAATTATATATTACTTAATTTATTTGAGAGAGGACTTACAATGGTGCTAGGAACACCATGAATGAGACAATGTTACCTAGACACAAAAAAGGAAACATAAAGAATGAGAACCAGGATCATAGTAGGGAAAACTGAAAGCTGGTAGTATATATTAGTATATTACACTCATAATAATGTGATGAAAACCTTAATGTATTCACTAAAAATAAAAGAAAGGAAACGTTTATGACATTGTATGAAAAACTTTTCAAAACAATGTATTTTATATTCAACAATTTAGATATTAATTTTATTGATTAAAAAAATAAAAACTATTTTTCATGTGTTTATTATAGTTATAACTATTTTCTAAAGAGTTTCTCATTTGAAGTTGTTTCTATTTTATTTATTTTTTAAAATTCTCTATTTAAAAAAAGTCTATAACGAACAAACAAAAACTTCTACAAGTTTAGCTAGACCGATTAGAATGAAAAAATAGAAAGAAGAAAAAGTAACGAATTAAATCATATAAAACATTTCTATAACACGATCCCCTTGAGCTTAGCTCAGGGGCTGGAGTTCGAACTCTGGACACCTCATTTTTCCATAATTAATATGTGAGCTCTAGCCTCTATCTACTTGACGAAAAAAAAAAAACATTTCTATAACATCAAAGTTGAAAATGGTGCAGTGAAAAGAAAAGATTGGAGTAAGAATGGGACTAAAAATTTAATTTAACATACCTAGAAGACCAAAGATCAAAACCATCTCGTGATCAGAAAAGGAAAACATGTTTAGAGATAGAGAGGTGTTTCCTTATGTGTGTGATATGAGTATATGAAAGTGTGTGCTTCAACCAAGCATGTTAGCTTCCATATATATAGTGGATGGATAATACTTTTAGGATTCCCCTAAAAAAAAAATACTTCTAAGATTGTCCACTAGGACCACGTAATGCACCATTTTTTCTCTCATAGAACTCCCTCTTTTTAGAGCACTAATAATTTATCATCCAAAAAGCTTACCAAACCTAACACCAAAAATCATTGAGTAGGTCACTTCTAACATTTCACCATCCTCATTTTGTCTAGCTTTTTCTCTTGTCAAACTTGTAAAACTCTTATTGATTTTAAGAGAAATAATGACATAATTATCAGTCAAATACTTTATGTTTTAGAATATTAAAGAAACCTTAAATATGTTCACTAGAAAATAAAAAAGAAACCTTAAATATTGGAAAAGTTGGTGATATAGCTAATGTAAATATGACACGACAAAGTTACAATTTTGACCATGTCTTTTTTGAGCTCCTATATTACATTGATAAACTGAAGGGTTTCGATAAAGAGGAAACATTTTTATTAGTAAATTAATAATCATTTTTTCGAAATAATAATGAATTATTTGTAAACATTTGTACTTTAAAAAAATATAGGAAAATATTATTTCACTGGTTATAAGCAATATATTAATTTCTAATTTTTTTTTATTAAAAGATATTCATCATTCACTATTGTTAGCAATAACAAAATTTGAATATTTTCCTTCAAAAAAAAACAAATTTTGAATATTTTAAATGTTATTTCGTTGATATTTTTGGTGAATTATACGCAGTTTTTATAAATTTTTAAAGGATGTTACTTTTTATTATATAAAAACTCATTTAGCTATTGATTCAAGACAGATTGTACCGGTACATGTTAAATCGACACATGTACCATGTAAATCCAAATAAATTTCTATGTCATAACAAAACACTTCCGACACACTAAAAAGATTCACATTGTTTAGAAATCAAACTAAAAACAATAGTTTATAAACATTCACACTCTTAAATTCGTCAATACCTCTTTCAACTAAAGAAAAAACCGTGAGAGTTCACATACTTGCTCAGAATAGATGGTATATAAAAGAAAAAACAATATATGTTTCATAGTTGAGTTTGGAACCAATTCTTTTTTAAGGGTTTTGTAACAATTTTTCTTTTAGTAAAGTATTTTAGTGGCATGAAATTCACCTCTTAAAATGAACAAGAAAAAAAATTTGGTTCGAATGCCGACTCATGCATACTGCAATGTCTCTACCCCGACTCATGCATACTACAATGTCTCTACCAACTTAGTTGTGTTCATATGGAGGGGTTTGGAGCAAATTTTTTTTTTTTATCAAGTAGTCTAGTAGCTAAAAATCATCTTTTTAAAATGAATAAGTTGGACGTTTGGAGTTTGAACTCGAAACTTTGCATGTAGTATATATTGTTTCGATCAACTAAACTAAGTAATGTACCGACGGTTTTGAACAATTTCTAAAGAGGGTGCAAATGAATATTATCTTATCATAAGGTAAGGGACAATAAAATAATGACGCAATATGGACCGCATCCACTTTGAACAGAACGTTGGATTTGAGGCAAGTGTTCATGCATAGAATGATAAATAATGTGCTTTTAAAAATGCACCAACTTTTCCTTCAAAAAAAAAATGCACCAACTTTTTCCTTCTTGTTTAAAGTTTCATTTGCTCATGATTAAAAAAAATAGTTTCTCATATCGATAAAAATATAAGATCTCACCCGAAAATTATAATTTTGACAAAAATTATTTTTATTTCAAAATAAAACACACAAAAGGTAAAGGATACAAGTCACTAATAGAAAAATGTTAAATTAACATTCAAAGTTAGAAACTAAAGAGTAAAATTGATCTTCAATTTTGACGTCTTTATTCCCACAAATTTTATTTTTATTTTGACTTTTTAAGAGACATAATTAACGACAAATTTTAGTTTTTTACGTTTAAAATTTGTCCCTAATTTAACTTTTCTAATCGTATAAGAAAAACAATAGAGATATACACAAGAAACTTTTAGACCCGTGCTTAATTAAAAGTGTAGATCATTACTTTTATATTCTGAAAGTTTATTTTTTTCGTGAGTGATTACATAATGAAATGTGAATTTCCTTATCTTAAAATCTCTTTTAATTTCGATGTGACGCCAAACAGGGGTGAATATTTCTCAATGACATATAATTAAAAAGATATTAAAAACATTATGAGAGTATGAGATAGAGAATGAAAGAAAGTTGTTTCAAAATAATTGTATAAATATCATTTTTTATTGTTTAGTAATTGTAAAGTCATGTGGCTAAATGTTGAGCAAGAAAGTGGTTTCGATTTAGGACTATATGACATTATTACTTGTTGAGCAAGAAAGTGGTTTCGATTTAGGACTATATGACATTATTACTTTTTAAGGCAAAATGACATAATTACTTGGGAACTCATATTTGCATTCAAACTTTGTGAACAATATTATTTCATCACTATAGTAAATAATACTCCTCCCTCTCCAACAAGTCGGCCCTAGTTCTCTCTCTCTCTCTCTCTCTCTCTCTCTCTCTCTCTCTCTCTCTCTCTCTCTCTCTCTCTCTCTCTCTCTCTAGGTTTTCTCTTCGAGTTTCTTCATTGAGGGGTTGGTTTTGGGTCAATTTTTGACTTGAAATCACCCCCTCTTCATCTTTTTCTCTCTATTTCAATCTAAATAAGTGATTTTCACATAGATCTAGGTTTTTCTTTGTGATTTCATCATCTAAGTGTGGTGGTTTGTTGTTCGTCGTCTTGTGCGGCGTTGTTTGATTTTACGTCTTCTTGCGGTGTTCATTTGATTCATCTTGAAAGATCGATTATTCAATCAAAGATTTGGGCGTCAACGTTGCAGATCCGGAGGACATGGAAATTCCGGTCACTTTAATTTTATCATATATTTTTGTAGGCATTATGTCGTTATATGCTATTAACTTGGATGCTGTGAGTTTGTTCGCAGATTCATCCTTTAAGTTTTTAGCGGTGTTGAATGATGAATCTCTCGATTTGAATAAATGAATATCATTTTGTTTTTGTCAAAAAAGAAAACATAATTACTTGATTTTTAGAGATCTTGAGATGAAAAGATGTTTTTTAATAGACGAAGAAAAATATACCTTGAAAAGAAAGTTGAAGAAATATAACCAAATCATTGTTTTCTAATAAGCAAAAATTTATTAAAAAAGACTACAAGGGGTACTTGCCCATAACAAAGTACAACAAGCAGGTATTATAAGCTCTCAAGAAACCCTATTTAGCAAGAACATCATCATCCATATTTTAAAGTTAAATGTTTTCGTAACCTTTAATGTAACTTTAGTCCAAACTCATATTTTTCTCTCAAAATGGTAATTTTTAGCCTAAAAAGGGTGATTTGTATTTTCTCTTCAAAATAATTGTCATACGTAATCATTTCAACGGTAAAAAATCTAGGTTGAGACCAACGGTAAAAAATCTAGGTTGAGACCAATATCGCAAATGTGATAATTGAGCGATAAAAAAAATTGATTTTAAAATGGAGAGATTTTTTCTTGGGGTATATAAATAGAAGGGTTAAATATGTTTTTTGTCCCTATAAAATTGCGACCTTCTAAGTTTAATCCTTACTTAATTTTAATAGCTTTTTTAATCCCTACAAAAAAAAATTTACTTATAATTTTAGTCCCTGCTAAAATAAATTTTGTTTAATTATCCTTAAACTCTTAAATTTTTTAACGATTCTTTTTATACAAGTTTAGAACACTATGAAAGGTTCATTTACTAAAATCTATAATTTTTTAACATGAAATAAATTAAATATGAATTTTTTAAAACGACAAAAGTTTAAGATATAAGTAACAAAAATATGGACGTAGAAATCAAATTTTTGCGATATTTTTTTCGGAGGACCTTTCAATAACGTTCTTAACACGTCTGTAAAAAATTGTTGAAAAACTTAAGAGTTTAAGCATAAATTAAACAAATTTGGATTGAGTAAGGACTAATATTGAGTGCAGAAATTTTTTGTAGGGATTAAAAAAGCTATTAAAATTAAGTAAGGACTAAACTTACAAGGTCGCAATTTTGTAGAAATGTGCATAGTCATCACATTTCTACTTTTAAAGGTACTTTTCCACTTTTAGAGAAATAAATTTGTACAATTCTAAATATATAATATTTACTTTTGTTATATTAACATGTGTCCTAAGGACGGGATCACGTTAGCATTTTTCTATAATCAAAATTGGACTTAACTTGGAAACTAGGAAAGTTGCTTGGGCCACTTGAGACTCAGTTTGTTTAAAAAAGGACAGAGAGGGTTTGGGGGTTTGAGGATGTCGGAGTTTAATTTAGCTTTATTGGGAAAATGGTATTGGAGATTGCATGTAGAGCGGGGAGGTTTGTGGTATAGGGTATTGACAGTCAGGTATGGTGAGGAAAAATGGCGAATTTTTGAGGGATGGAGGAGTGCCTCTGCATGGTGGGAATGCATATTGAGGTTGAGTGACGGAGATGGAATGGGGATTGGAAGTTGGTTTGACGATAATATGAAAAGTGGTGGGTGATGGTACTCGTTCCTTTTTTGGACTGACAAGTGGATGTGAGATGAACCTTATGTGCAAAAATCTATCAATGCACATGCATCTTGTGTCCTAACTCTCTGGATACGGTTCGCGATTACATGTGGTGCCACTGTCTCAATGATGATGTGCAGTCTACAACTCCGGCTTGGTCTAAACCACATGCAGATTGGATCAAGTGTAACATTGATTGTGCCCTTTTTGAAGCTGAAGGAAAATTTGGTGTTGGTATCTGTTTTCGAGACAACCTTGGACATCTTATCCAAGCTAATTCTATGGTATTTCCTTCTGTCACAACCACAGTTGAGTGTGAAGCTAACGCTTTACAACAAGCCCTCCAAATTACTCTTGACCTTGGTCTGAATCAGGTAGTATTCGAAAGTGATTGTCAACTAGTGGTGAATGCAGTCCTTAATAATAGCTCCTATATATGAATGAACTATGAAGTTTACTCTCTAATTGTAGGACTTTGCTTTTATCTAATGCTAGTTATGCTCTAGCTCATATTAGGAGACAAGCTAATATGGCCGCTCATAACCTTGGTCGAGCGTCTATATTACATGCTAGTCCTAGTATTTACTTTCATCCTCCCTGTAACGCCCTACTTTTAATATAATTTATTTAATTAATTTGTTGCATTTTAGTAGTATATTATGTGATTTATTATAATATATATAAGATGAAATATATATTATTATATGTATTAATAATATTATTATGTGGGGGAGGAATATAATTATTAGAAATAAATAATTATTAGGGAAGAGAGTAGTTTTTAAGGAGGAGAGCAATTAGAGAAAGGGTTAAGATTCAGTTAGAGAGAAAGGAAAAAAATATAACGCGTACA
Organism: Medicago sativa; assembly: GCF_051527215.1. Lineage (NCBI taxonomy): Eukaryota > Viridiplantae > Streptophyta > Magnoliopsida > Fabales > Fabaceae > Medicago > Medicago sativa. The sequence continues at coordinate 6,743,752 of NC_140755.1, read as the reverse complement.
ATTGGAAAAGAGGAGAAAAGAGGAGTAGTCAGAGAGAACCCTAAGAACGAAGAACGCAGCCGTTGGAATTCAGAAAAACAATCTAAGGTAAGGGTGAGACTAACTCTCATTAGTATCAAGTTTTGATTCATGAAGTTTGGTCAATTGTTGTAGTTTCAAGAATTTGGGAATTAGGTAAAGAATCACTAAAAATGGAAGATTTAAGTGAACTTTCATGTAATTTGATGTAGAAAGATGTTAATCAGTCATAGAAAACGTTTAGATGTTGATTCCTAATGATTTTGGGGCTTGGGTAGTGGAATTTTGAATGCTGAGATGAGAACAGAGCTGCGACAAACCCTTTTGTCATCGCTCGCCATTGCGAGTGAATCCCAACTCGCCACTGCGAGTGATTCGGTGCGCCTCGCGAGCTTCCCTGTTGAGCTCGCCATTGCGAGTAGTGTAACGCCCGTCGTAATTATTTAATTATTTTAATAAGGTTTAGCATATATTTATATGAATTATGTGATTTATGGGAGATATGTGATTGATGTGATTTTCAAGATTTACGTGAGTTATAATGATGGTGTGACTTATTTTATTATTAAATAAAATAAGATTCGAAAATAAAATAATTATAGAGAAGTGGGGCTGTTTTATAAAATTAGAGAGTTAGTGGTTAAAGAGGAAATAGAAAAGAATAGAAGAGATATAAATAGAAGAGGTTGGGTTTAGAAAAGTTTTACACAGTACGTACGTTTTGTTGAAAAAGGGAGAAAAAGTCAGAGAAGAAGAGGAGACCTGGAGAGCTGCGATTTCATCTGTTATAAGGTAAGGGTGAGACTAACTTTCAATATTATTAAGTCTCTAATTCTGAAAAATGGATTTAGCATGATTTAGGTTGAATTTTGTGAGAGTTAAGAATTAGGGTTTAAGATCGATTTTGACGATTGAACCATGAAAAATTGTTAGATTGATGCAAAACTTGTGTACATACCTTACATATTCCATAGGGTGATGATTAGATGATGTTTAGATGTTCGAACCATGAGAATAGATGAAAAGTTGAGATTTTTAGGATTCTGCCCAAGCTTACATTCATCGCTCGCCTCGCGAGCAAATCAACTCGCAATGGCGAGTAACCCAGTTGAAATCCTGATTTTGTAATTGATGTTTTAGGCCAAGTTTTATATGGTTTTGAGTGCCTTAATAGTTATAAGAATGATTAGGCAAGTTTTTGGGTCAGGATTGGACCCAGGGAAGTTAAAAATGGGATTTTTGGGTGAAAAATGTCAAGAACCCGAGAGCAACCAAACTCTAGCTCGCCTCGCGAGCAGACCTACTCGCAATTGCGAGTAACCAAGAAACATGAACTCGAAATGGCGAGTAGATGAGCTCACCTCGCGAGCAACCAAGAAACAGACATCTTATTAGGTTTTTGCGATCTCTTTCGCACGTGTGATTATGAGTTGATCCTAGAAGAATTTATGTAGGTTGTTAAGAGTAATTAAAGCTGTTCAAAAGCCTGATTTAGATGACTGTGATTATTAATAATGAAGTGATGGTTTATAATTATTATTATGATGTCTTACGATGTGCAAAGTTGACATGGTTCATTCCTCAATAATGTTGTGATAATTAAAGCACTATTATATGCTGCCATTGATGATGTTTTGCTGTTGGTGACCATTTAATGTCATATGTCGGTCTAAGTTGTAAAGATTTAAGAAGTTGTCCATGTTAATGGAATTATAAGATATATTCATGATGTTGTCTAAGTTGTAGGAAGATTGAGTCCATTGCATACTCATTAAAGATGGGGGCTTGAGGCCCGGCAGCTTATGCTCAAACTACGTTGGGGGCTTGAGGCCCGGTAGCTTTTGCTCACTTTTGTTGAAGAACCTATTTACGCTCATATATGTTGGGGGCTTGATGCCCCGAATGGTACCACATGCATTTGCATATTCAAGAGGTTTTAAGATGATTAAGATGTTAAAAGTTGCATTGTCAAGTTGAGTCGCACTGTCGAGTCAAGCTATAAGTTGTTTATGAAGTTGATATTTGATTATGATTTGATGATGATATTTGATTACGTTTGATGATGATAATTTGATGATGATGTTTGACTATAAGTTGTTTAAATTGATGACATGATACTAAATGATTAATGTTGTTGACGTTTATGATGTTCTATGTTGTTAAATACATTTTGATGAATTATATGCTTAATTTGTTGACTGTGAAATCTCACCCCTTCTGCTTGAAAATGTTGCCCTTCGTATGGGTAACTTGCAGGTAATAAAGACTAGAGGCGTTCGTGAGTGGACTCCTCACTTTGTGTCTAGGTGCTCTGATACGTAACGGGATGGGACTTTGACTTTATTTCTATTCCTTACGTATTATTTATGAACTTTTATGAATAAATGTTGAACCAAGACTCATGAGACTTTTATGATGAGGCATGTGTGCCAAAGAATTTTATGTTGATTGGATTTAATTCCGCTGATAAGTTTTGAATTACTTATGTTAAATGATTTTGAGGAATAAATTGTTATTTATTCAGTTTATGAAATTTTAAGAAGTGTAGCATTCCGTTTGAAGTGGTTAAACTCTGATTTATATTTAAGAAATTTTTATGTTGGGAAAACGGGGTGTTACAAGTAGTGTAGCTCGCCTCGCGAGCTAGTGCAGTACAGACCTGCTGCTTCGCCATTTCTTGTTATTTTGCCTGTTTCCATGTTGAGTTAGGTTCTGATGTATATATGAAAGATGTTTTTGATTAAATTGTTGTTCCAGTAGTGCTGTTTGATATGATGATACCTTGTGAATAATTTGTTATGAAATTAACATTAGAGATGAAGTTGTTGCATTAGAGTTGTGCCGTTGCATAGTCAGAGATGGGGGCTTAATGCCTGACAGGTCCTTTATGACCTTAGAGATGGGGGCTTAATGCCCTGGTGGTACCACATGCATATTGAAGTTGTCTAAGATGTTGTTGTTTAAGATGAGGAGTTGTTGTTGCATTGTAGAGTCGTCATAACATGAAATAAATGATGATTGCTTAAGATGTTGTTGCTGTCCTTGATGATGTTGATTGTTGTTCTAACATTAATGAATGATATTATGTGATGTTATATGATGAATATATATGTTGTTGATTATTCTTTATGAATTGTTACTTGCTATTAATGAATGTGAAATCTCATCCCTTCTGCTTGAAAATGTTGCTCTTCGTATGAGTAATTTGAAGGTAACGAAGAATAGTGCAGTTGTGAGTAATCTCCGCCGTGTCGTCTAGGATGCTCTTATACGTAACGGGATGGGGATTGTCTGATGCATGTTTTCCTTGTTACGTATTTCCTTTTTATTATTGTGAACGATTCTCAAGAAGACTATTTAAGATGTTAATGTGGTGGCCTTTTAGGGCCAAGGATTTTATAAGTTGATGTAAAACTAATTCCCCTGCATGATTGTTGGATTTTTATAAAGACTGGTTATTTAAATAAATAGCATTTTGCTCTATTTATAATTGTGGAAAATGTTTAAAAGATGAATGTGATGCTCCGTTTATGATGATAAACTCTGATATTCTTTATATTTATTTATTTGGGAAAACGGGGTGTTACACTCCCGATTGTATTCACTTTAATATTTTAGATGAAATAAAATGAGTTACCTTTCCCTAAAAAAATATTTTTTTTTAAAAAAAATATAACATTTAAATAGGTGAACAAAAATATAGTTGAGTTTGAAGTAAATAAAATTTCATGTTCTAGTTTGGAGAAAAAAAGTAAACTCTTCGACTTATCTTTTTTTTTTAAACCCAAAAAGAGGAGTAGCAAAGGGCTACACCCTCAAAACCATAACATTAAACATAAGAGAAATACAAAGAAAAGGAGGGGGACTAGGTCAAAACCTCCTAAACATGAGCCACCCTAAAGTTGGGCATCCCTTGTTTATCATGCAACAAAATGCTACTAAGAAAATCAGGCATGCAAAGCCAAACAGTTAAGCCATTCAAATCTAACCCTATTGAAGCTAACTTGTTTGCGCAATTATTACCCTCTCTATAAATGTGAGTGACCATGAAGTTCATACGATATAGAAGGCCTTTGCAGTTCTTCCATCTATTTCTAAGATCATAAGGAATCATTGAATCATTCTTGAATGCCATGACCACTAAGGAGGAGTCTGTTTCAATCCACACATTTTTCCACCCTCTTAGAAAGGCAATCTCAGCTGCTCGCATTATTGCAGATAACTCAGAGTGAAAAGCGCTGCCTCCTCCCAGATTTTCTGCAAAACATGACAGAAAATTTGCTAGAGAATCTCTAAAAATACCACCGACAGCTGATGTGGTAGAGCTGGCTGCACCGTCGGTGTTGCACTTGATCCATCCTGAGCTAGGCGGGGACCAAATTACTTCCTTGACACAAACGGGTTTTGGAGGATGAATAACAACCTTAAACTTCTTCAATGTAACCAAGTCCCGAGCAGAATTATTGGCGAATTTAGAAGTGTTGTTTCCTGAAAGATTGACAGATGAGATGATGTTGTTGATTGCTAGTCTCCAGTTAGGTTTATCATTTTGGAATCTGCATTGGTTTCTGGAATACCAAATGGTGCTGAAGATGTTAACAATGGTGGCTTGGATCACTATTTTACATTGTGGGGACCAATTCCTATCACAAACCGTCCAAATATCCTCAACAGATTGAAAATTTAGAGTAGTTTCCAGAATAGAAGCAAACCAACACCATATCATGAAAGCAAACTTACATTCAAAGAAAAGGTGAAAAGAGGTTTCCACATTTGAAAAGCAAAGCGAGCACATGGAAGAGATGCAGCATCCCCTTTGTTGCAGCTTTTCATCAGTTGGCACTTTGTCATGAATTACTCTCCAAGTTAGAAGAGACTTCGACGGAGGTATGTCCTTGTTCCAAATGTTGCTTGCCCAGTGAAAAGTAGCTGAGGGTTGTCTTATGAAAGCATATGAGTCAGATAAACTCATACCTCCATGAGTGGTGTGTTTCCAAACTAGCTTATCATCTGTGATTTCCATTGGAATTATGATTTTTAAGACAATCGGCCTAAGGCTAAGGTGTTGAGAAGCAATATCATGAGGAATACACCACTGACAGTTCTGGATATAGTCTTTCACAAGCGCAGGAAAAGCTTGAATATCATTGTCTGATAAATTTAACCTTTCCTGAATAGGGTCTCCACACCATGTATCCTTCCAGAAATTGATGCTACCTCCATCTCCAACAACCCAGTAAGAGTTTGCAGTGACTTTGGAGAACTCTGATTTGATACCAGACCACAGGGAAGAAAAGATGTGATGATTGATAGCTTTGTTACCACGAACAGCCCTGCACTTCAAAATTTTTGCCCAATCTTCTGTGGATTGCATCATGTCCTAGCACAGCTTTAAGTTGAAGGCTTCGTTTAATGAAATGAGAGATCTCAATCCTAAACCACCCTCCAAGTATGGTTTACAAATTTTTTTTCATGCCACCGTTACAAGCTTTCTCTTTGTTGTATCACCACTTCATATAAAGTTTTTTACCCATTTCTCAATGTCCTTCAAGCCATGAATATATTGACATTGAGTGTGTAAGCATGATATAAATGACTGATTTGGCCAATTGCACCCTTCCAGCTATAGAAAGCAGAGAGGCCTTCCAAGCTGAGAGTTTTGATTTGATTTTGTCAGCTATTGGCCGAAGATGAATTGCCTTTGGCCTCCCTTTGAAAATGGGAACTCCAAGGTATATGAATGGCAAAGACCCAATTTCAAAGCCAAATAGATTAATAATATTATTCAGTCTAGCCTAAGAGATACCACCTGCATAGATGGTAGATTTACTAGCACTGATGATTTGCCCAGCACTGTTTGCATATCTGGTGAAGAGATTGTGTAAAGCTGTAAGACATTCAAAATTCCCTCTGCAATAAATCATAATATCATCAGCATATAGGCGGTGTGATGGTATTTGTATGTTTCTTGCGCCAGTTATCAACTTAACCTTGCCTTCCTCCACAAGCTTGGTGATTCCTCTACTCAACACTTCTTTTGCTAGACAGAAAAGAAGAAGGGACAGGGGATCACCTTGCCTAACTCCCCTTGTACATTTAAAATAGCCTTCTTGCTTGCCATTGATAGAGATTGAAAGAGTGGCTGAAGATAGAATGGAAGCAACCCAGTTACAGAATGTCTGATTGAAGCCAAAACAGTTGAGCACTTTCAAGAGAAACTTCCAATCAAGAGTGTCAAAAGCTTTTTTTATATCTATCTTAAGAGCTAGATTTCCACCAGAAGATTTTTTGTCCAGAATGTTGATTGTTTCAGAAGCAAGACAAAGACAATCTTTTATGTTTCTTCCTTTAATAAAACCTTTTTGATTGCTAGAAATAATCTCTGGAAGAATGCTAGCAAGCCTGTCAGCAATGATCTTTGAAATCACCTTGAACTTGAAGTTGGCCATAGCAATGGGTCTATACTGGTCCACACTATCTGCATTGGAGTGTTTTGGAATGAGAATTAACGTGTTGGCATTGTAATCAGGAAGGATCCATCCTGAAATAAAAAACTGCATGATTGCATCGATTAGCTCTTTATGAATGATTTCCCAGTAAGTTTGAAAGAGGAATGCCCCAAACCCATCTGGGCCAGGAGCTCCATCCTTGTTGAGATTAAAGACTGCTGCTTTGATTTCTTCATGAGTGGGGAGCATAGTGAGCATATGATTAGTGTTGTCTTCTACCAGCTTCGGGATGACCTCTTCTACAAGCGAATGATCCTGCAATAAAGGGTTAATGCAAAAAAGATTCTTATAGTAATTGACCACATGATTAGAAATTTGATTTTGTTCAGTAATAACATTCTCTCCATCTCTTAGACTAGAAATACGCTTTGTTTTGTTCTTGATTTTAGAGAGTCTGTGAAAATATGCAGTGTTCCTGTCTCCATTCAAATGCCAATTTGTTCTTGCTTTCTCTTGCCAGAAGCACTCTTGTCTATCTAGGGCTTGGTTTAGGTCCAATTGAGCTTGCTTTTCGAGGTTTAAAAGGCTGTCAGAAGGGCCATCAGTTTGGATTTGAAGTTGAATATTGCTTAAGTTGGACTCAGCATTCTTGACATAATCATGGACATTACCAAATGTTTCCTTGTTCCAGATTTTGAGCTTGTGTTTGAGATTTTGCAGCTTCTTTGTTAGAATGTACATGGGACATCCAATGACAGGGGTTTGCCAGGAGGATGCTATGAACTCTTTACAATCATCATGCAGGGCCCACATCTTCAAAAATTTAAAGCTGGAGATGAAAGTGTTGTCAGAAGTGTCAAAGGTTAACAATAAAGGATAATGATCTGAGGTGGTTTTGATTAAAGTGGAGCATGAAGTGGATTGACAAATATCTAGCCAAGCTTAATTGCAAATAGATCTGTCCAATCTTCTTTGAGTGTGAGCTCTACCTCTTCTACCATTATTCCAAGTGTAGTATGCTCCTCTAGTTGGAAGGTGGATTAAGTCAAAAGTGTTTGTCCAGTCAACAAAATCATGCATAGGTGGTCTAAATGGATTGAAGTTACCTTGGTGTTCATGTGCTCCAAGAACGGTGTTGAAGTCTCCAATGAAGTTCCAAGGGATGTTGTGTTAACCTGACTTGAATGATCCTGTATTAAGAGCGAAATTGGCTAAAGGGATGGGTCATAATTATTATGGAGAACCCGCGTGGCCTAACGATCTTTTATATATTTTTCCAGTAGTAATTCTAGGTACTATTGCCTGTAACGTAGGCTTAGCGGTTCTTGAACCATCAATGATTGGGGAACCCGCAGATCCGTTTGCAACTCCTTTGCAAATATTGCCCGAATGGTATTTTTTTCCCGTATTTCAAATACTTCGTACAGTACCCAATAAATTATTAGGCGTTCTTTTAATGGTTTCAGTACCCGTGGGATTATTAACAGTACCTTTTTTGGAGAATGTTAATAAGTTCCAAATCCTTGTATTTCTAGGAGTATAATAACAGTTATGATAATTTTGGATATTTCCTCAAAAAATGTATAATTTGAATATTTTGACCTTTAAACTTCAAAAAAGCGTTGTGGGCTAACCATTGTTCTTTTCACCACACCATCAAAAAGTTTTGCTACAAAAAATTAACATCAATGATAGATAGACACCCTTAATGTGTACACCAATTTGTACCACTCTGCAAAATTTCAGTTAACCAAATATATGATCTGCGTGACCACATATTTTTAGTTGCTTGACCAATATTTTTCCAGAATTTATTTGGTTAACTAAGTGAAAAAATAGTGGTCACGCACATTTTGTTGCGTAACCATATTTTTCAGCTTCTAAATAGTGGTCAAGCAACTGAAAAAATGTGGTCACACATACTATATATTTGGTTAACTGAAAATTTTCACTGTGGTATAAAGAGGTGTACACATTAAGAGTATCTAATCTTTATTCAAAAATTAATGCATGCATTGCCTTTAATAATCCATAAGCACACAATGGTTAAGGATGATCAATTAACATTTGAGATGAAGTATTTGAACAATTGAATTAATAGCATCAATAGATAAAAGATCCTCAAAATAATTGAAATCAATAGATTATTATTTCATATTAAATAAAAAATATATAAAAGATCCTGAAAATATAAGGGTGAAAATAAACTTAATAATTTAATTAAATATCATATGTAAAATACTTATTAAATTTTATTTATATCTTTTTTTAGGGTGTATATATATAGAGTTGCAACGTTTGGTTGAAAGTGCAGTTCTGCTTAAAGTTTCTCTTTTGCTTGGTGTTTACTTTTTAACCACATCCCGACTAAAGACAACTAGTTTAAAAAGGGAGTTATTAATAACAACGGTCATTTTTGCACAGAAGGTTGTGACATGAATGAAAACAAGGATAATTTATTAGTCAGATGTGATTTTTAACACATGAGGGTGACATGAAATAGTAGCATTTTGGTGATTTAGGTGGTTTTTCAAAAAGGGTTTGACTTTCTTTAAATATTATTTGGCTTTCTACGATTTGGATAATTTAGAAAGAACATAATGGTCTTTTTTCAGCATAAGGAGGAAAATTTACAAACTTTATAGGAGAAGATTAAGTTTTAGTCTTATTGATGATTGAAATCAAAATAACATTTGTTTTCAATTAGCATTGTTGGAGGCTTCATCCTCTCCAATGATTGTTGTTTGTCTTTTAAGTGATTTCTATTCCTATTTTATGTTTTATACAAAATTTAACTCTTTGCAATCTTTTCGGGCACGGCTAATGCTGGAAAGGTTATCGTTAATGATATTCCATTTTTCCTTATTAAAAGAAATAGTTACTACACAAATTCTATAAATTTTATATATCTACATGAACGGCCATTTCGTAGGCTTGTCGAGCAATAAGGATGCAAGCAAAAGCACAAGTAGAAGTCTCTTGTATCTTCGTCCTCTCATTTCACATGAAAAATAGTCATATCCACATTAATATCAATAAAAGAAAATAAGAAATAAAACTTGAAAATTAAACTAACAAACATTATATTTGACCAATATATATTATAGAAGTAACTTGAATCTTTTATTATTTTGTCAGGTAGCCTAGTGGCTAGAGTTCATCTTATAAGGTGAATAAGTGGGGTGTCCGGGGTTCAAACCTCGGCCCCTACATATAATAATGCATTGTCTCTAACTGAGCTATGATCACGGAACGAGTAACTTGAATCTTTATCATATCTCAAAAATTAATGAATAGTTAAGACATGTATTATAAACTATTTAAAAGAGTATATGTGACATATGACATATCCTACAAAAAAAAATTAACAACAACTCACCGGAGTAACATTCTTTAAAAAAAATCAATTGGAACTTTTATGTTCTAATTTTAAAAAGGAACTAACATGATGGACAAAACCACCCTCTTCTTTGATCATTGAATTTATCTAGTAGACTAAAATGGAAATAAGTTAAATGAAAGAACAATGGTGCTCAAATTATAAAAGAAAAAGTAAAATATGTTTTTATTTATTATATAAAAAAATATTCAATTGAGAGACTTCAAAATTGTGATTTCACCCAAAAATGCTTAGATGAGGTGACATGAGTCTTTTCTAGATCAACAAGGTCTTGGATTTAAATCTAGTTTTGGGCATGCAACAACTCAAAATTGGTCTCTGTCTTTGTACCAAATTCTCAAATTGGCCTCTGACTCAATTAATAACTCAAAATGGTCTTTGTCTTTGTCAAACGTTTATAAAAATGGTCCTGTAAATGATTTACTAACAGAGGGTCCTAACTGAGAATCGTTTGACAAAGACATAAACCATTTTAAGTTATTAATAGAGTCAATGACTAAATTGAAAATTTGGTACAAATATAGGGGGACTAATTTGATGGTTTACCAAAAAAAAATATTGCTTGAATGTATATGGAACCTTGCTCTGGCCAACCCCATACGTGGCACCTATTGAGTGGATATGATTCTTAAAAAAATGTCAATTTTATATATTATCCGACCAATTACACTACTCTTCCTACTTTTGTTCAATTGCTTTTGTTTGTTGGCAAACGTGGAAGAATGAGTGAGAATCATCACACAATCATGAATCACCAATCACCAATCTAGGATAAAAAGAAGCACACATATTGAGTCCAGCATATACCATTTGATGAAACTTGACGTGACAAACCATGCACGAGCCGTGATATGAGACTTATCATGCTACCAAAATTAACATGCCCCAACACCACCAATCAAGCCAATATGTGTACGTGTCTTTAAGGGTGCACTTGACACATTCAAATGGTCGGAATTCATTCATGATTGATCATAGCCGTAGGCACACTTATCAAGGTAAAAGACAAAAAACTAACAAAGATTTGTTCAATTGATGAATTGAATATGGATCTCTTTTGGACTTAGGTCAAGCCCGATCCACCAAGAAAATGGGTATTATTATTGATCTACTACGGACCATGTGATCATCGTCACATCAGGATTTGTCCATAGTTGTCTTCGAGGACAATTTGTCTGATTACGAATTGAGTAAATCATCAAATTAATCTCTGTCTTTGTACCCAATTCTCAAATTACTCTTTGACTTTATTAATAACTTAAAATGGTTCCTGTCTTTGTGAAACGTTTCTCAGATTGATCCCTGACTCTATTAGCTATGCTGTATTTTGAGTGTTAATGGTTCAATGTCTTTTGGATATTATTTAGCGGTTAATGACATAATGCCTTTTGGATCATATTTGGTATGTTAATGTCTTAAAATACAAAACAACTAATAGAGTCGGGGACCAAACTGAAAAATGTTTGACAAAGACAGAGACCATTTTGAGTTATTAATAGAATCAGGGACCAATTTGAGGATTTGGTACAAAGACAGAGACCAATTTGGTGATTTACTCATTAGGAATTCTATTAAAAAAATCTCAATTCTCTTTCTATAAATGCTAACTCATGATGTATAGGTTTTAGTACACATTCTTTAAATCCTAAAATCTTTCACTCACGATTATTCACTAACTTGGTTGTGAGAGTACTCGTAGCTACAGAAACCCTAATTTGGTGTACTTGTCGTCATCAACCACTACCCACTCATTTATCTCTCAAGTTGTTGATCAAAGGACACTTCAAATCGGGATCCAACTTATATCATATATGATTTCAACATTGCATTATCGACGTAGAGTTGGTGAATAAAATATAATTACATTGACATCTATTTTTTTTTAACAAGTGAATAAACAAATCGATGCTGTAATTAGTAAAATGTTCTTCGATTTTTGAAAAACAGCAAACACAGTCTTGAAATAATAAAATGTAAGTTAAATTGGTCTTCCAATTGATTTTTATGGACAAGAGTTATGATGTGGCACATTAACTGAAAATGTGAGCCCAAATATAACGCCAACATATTAAAAATTACCTTACTTATGTTTGGGACTGTGAGCATTTCCATGACTAATTTGATAGTAATTTAATCACGGCATAATAGTCATTTTGGACAAAAAAAATCATAAGTTACCCTAAATTTAATAGAGAAATTTGAGTAAGATTTTACAATTTTATGAATGGATTTGTTAGTTCTTGAAAATTCTACTTTCATTGTGGTCCGTTCCCAGCCACCTAATTTCGAAACTTGGGTTGTCTTCGCTGCAACCTCCAACATCTTCATTATGTTAGGTGTGAAGGCATGAATTTAGTCCCACATTGTTTAGAAATATAACCTATGTTATGCATATAAGGTTTGAGCAGCTTTCATCTTGTAAATTGATTTTGTAATTTGAGTTAAACCCAAATTTTGAGTTAAACCCAAATTCTACAAATAGTTCACAAAAACAAGAGACCATCTTTTTGGTGTGCTAGAGTATGGAACGTAAAACACTAAGTGGTGTGCTAGAGTATGGAACGTAAAACACTAAGATTAAAGAGTAGATTTTCAACCAAGTTAGCATTTTAGGCAAAATAAGAGACCATCTTAATGAATGGTATAATTTCTTTTGAAGAAAAATATATCTCCCTTTTAAACTTTGACTCAATTTAACCGAACTTTAATCCTCTACGTAATACCTCTTAGAAATTATGTTTGGGCCTAACACAACCTCACAAAACCGGCTTGTGAGGTGACGATTACTCCCACTTATAAACACATTGTCAGACAATCTCCTATATGATGTGTGACTCTTAACACACCCCCTCACGACCAGCACAATTAGGCTTGGTTTGTGAACATAAACGGTGGGTGGCCCGATAGCGGAAACCTGATAGCATCTTAAAAATCATGGTTGGACCTAACACAACTGCATAAAACCGACTTGTGAGGTGAAGATTTTTCCTAATTATAAACACATTGTCAGATCACCTCTTATTCAATGTGAGACTCTTAAAGAGTACCGAACTCCAATAGTAGAGGATCCAAACACCAATTCACCCAACCTTATCTTTTATCTACAAAAACAAAAAAGGATAAATATCCGTTGGTAGTTAATAGTTAATGGAGTGACCTTAACTTTACGGCGTTAAGAAATGTTTGGTGGTTTTTAGCACAACGTAGGATGCACGTGTACACGTGTACGTTCACCATTGCATTGCTTTTGTAGTATCTTCCTACAACACCTTTTTCTTATTTGCTTTTGTGCAATTTTCTTAAATCATATAACAAAAAGACAAAGGTATCAATAATGTACATTTGTATATCGTGATCATATAACAAAAAGACAAAGGTATCAATAATGTACATTTGTATATCGTGACAGAAAATTAAAGTAGTGACATGAGATAATGTGTGATTGTTTTTTGGGGGAGGGGGAGTGTTATGCAATTTCAATGATAAGGTTATAGAAAAAAAATATAAATGATTTAAGAATTTTTTAAAAACCTACTTTACAACAAAATGAAATGTTTAATTTTAGAAGAACTTACTATATTTGGATAAACTTTTTGGTTAGTAATATTTTTCTTAAAGAAATACAAGTTGTATAAACACAAATAGTGTGATAAAATTTGCCAACTAAATTGAAAACTTTCACGATCTTTTTATAAAACGATGTTAGTCATCAACGAGTACTCAACAATTAAAGTACTCAGCAAACTCGGATTCTCCTAAACTATCCGTCTTTTGGTGAAACTTATCAACTATTAAGTTCAATCATTTTGTTTTCTCTTTTAAGTTGGTTCTATTTGCATTTATTATTCATTTTTACCTTTCAATTAAAGTATTTAATGAGTACATTATAACTCCAACCCAACACCATTAAATAAATAAAAAATCAATTAGTTATATAAACCAGTTACAACTCGTCAATTCGATCATTGTGAGAGAGGGTGCCTCTTATTGTCTTGAAAGATTTATGGTTGGTGCAGACAGAAGTTGATTTGAAATTGAAGGATCACTTGCCAACATTCTTACATATTTCTAAGAATATATTCATAGTAAGATTTTATAGAAGGATTTTAGGAGAATAATATTAATGTTTTGAAATGGTAGAAGACGGTAAAGACATTTAATATGTTGAAGTGAAAGTTTCCACCTGCACATTCCTCTACATTTGGTGTATTTAAGTTTCAAATAAACAAAAGTGTCTAGAGATGGAACGGGTCGTGGAGAAGGGAATTTTTCTTATAAAAGGACAAAGGGTCATGTAAACCGATGCCCCCGGGGCACTGGTTAAAGAAACTAAAAAAGGAAATTTAAAAGTGAAAATAACACTTTTTATGTTTTTGAGGAGTTAACAACACAAGTTCCAATGTAATATTTTCTACATTTGATTCCTTAATTAGTGTCCGAGGACACCGGTTAACATTTCCCAAAAGACAAATTATGGTTAGATTTGCTGCAGAATATGTTGTCTTCGGTTTGTACTTCAATTGAAAATGACCATTGGTGTTGGATGTTTGATAATTCTTTTTTTTTTTTTTTTTTTTTTTAAATAAGATGTTTGATAATTCTTAAGTATTATTATATGTAGTGAAATTAGCTTATGAATGTTTTATTTCATTGAGTGCACTTGTGTGTGGATTCCCTATAGCAGTGGTGGAGAACATCAGATTCTGAGATGAATACTCACTTGTATTGCTTATGTTATCTTATTAATCTAACGTTGAAGTTTGTCTTTAATTTCATACATCTCTTCCAGTGTTCTTTGTTGTTAAATTGGAGTTAGAATATTTTCTATTTACAGAATATTTAGACATATGTTATGACAAAAGTACTGGTGTAAGAATTTGGGAGAGCTAATTAATAGCTTATGAAATATCCACAAGTTATTCTCAACTTCTTACAATAAACTACTAATGAAAACTTATTAAAATAGCTTACAACTTGTATGAAAACATATTCAACAAATTTTCTCTTGTTTCTTGCATTAGAAATTAATCTAATGTCAATCAATTACCATCACAATTTTCACGAGTTTATTCTGTTTCTTTTACTGTCGAAACTATTTAGAACAACATCAAAATAGGGTGAGGACCTTGAGCTGATTCAATAATCATGATTTTTGTCCACAACTTGCTGGTATTATGATTCAGAATAAATCAACATTCTTCAGAATAGAAATAAGAAAGCCACTTCCAAATCATGGACCTTGAAAGCAACTTTGGTGACGATCGAGTGATATCTCTCGTGTATGGAATGTGTTACATAGCACAGAGATATCAATGTGTTCAATCATTGAACTACATAAACAAAATAAGTTTATACAGTAGTTGTTGAAATTCAAAATTTTAATTTTTTAAAATAGTGAGTTAATATATTTCTGGATGGATTAAGCACCAAAAGAAAAATAAAAGCAGATACATAAAAAATGATATCACAGGTGGTGCTAAGTGGAATAAGTTTTGTAAATTGAGATCACAACTCACAAACTGGGTGATATCTTAACTTAAATTTTCGAGAACACACAGTTGCAACTTACAAATGATAAAGAAGATTCCAAAGGTAATAGAAACTAGAATCCTGCCATATCATATTGTACCAAATCACCATCCCTCCCTTAGCATCAAAGACATGTGCATGTAAGTAAATTAAGATCACAAGTGAAGATGGGTAATGTTAACTCAAGTTTTGGAGCACAAAAAGTTGTAAGTGATAAACAAGATCCAAAAGCTGATAGAAATTAGAATCCTAACATAGCATAGCATGCCATATATACTAACTGTATTGTCATAACAAACATAATCTTCATCTTCACAAGAATTATCCGAGAGAACTTTCAATGCATGACAAACAAGAGCAGGTTTTTCTTCCCAGATTCCAATTCATTTACAGTTGCATTCTCCAAACATGGACCCTCATTATGCCTCTTCCCCATTCCAGAGCCTTCTACAGCGACCTCGTCACCAACATCATTAGCAATTGACTTTGGCCTTGACTTGTTTCCTTCAAATTTCATCAAGGGTTTTCCAAACCAGGCTCTAATACATACTTAAGGCTTAAAATATTCTATTTCTTGGAACGGAACAAATGGAACATAAAATATTTCTTTCTACATGAGGGCAGCCGAGTCAATTCTAAAATATTAGGGCATAACATCCCAGAGGATAAGCTGCTGTACTGCCAGTGCAATTAGCAACAACTAATGACTATTCTATTCTATTCTATCTAATCTGATAAAATAATTTAACAAAAAGGTCATTGTATGGAAACTACTTTTCAGCTTTTAAGTCTATTGCCAAGTATACTTGGCTAAAGGCTGAAGTGTTGAATAGGTTTTTATTCTCCCAGATCCTAGATTTTGCTAACTAATTATTTTATTAACTGTGATTTTATGTTGTGGATTCTGTGACTGTCAATATAGGATGTGTGGTTTTAAGTTGACTGTATTTGAAAACCAAACTCTGTTAGTCAAGTTGTGTCTGTTTTCTCAAATATTAGTTTTGCATTCCAAAATGTCGTCTATTGATTTTTATTTGTAGTCTAGCGGCAAAACTCATACACACTAACTGCAGAGAATTGGGGAATTGCGTGTTTGAATCCACATCCTATCATATCAAATGTCTCTGCAGTCTTTTACCATTTGAGTAGTACTTACAGGATCTATGTTTATTTGTTGTTATTAATTAACTAGTCACTCTTTCAATTAGTAGCGCTTTTTAACATTTGCTAGTTATTTATTTGTGTGTGGTTTTTCTAGTGTAATAGTGTGTATATGGACAATTGACCACAGTGAAAGTATGTTTTAGTTCAGCATCTGTAATTCACATGCTGAAGCTTTGTATGGGACTATGAGGGTGGGTCATGCCATTACGTAATTATATAAAACAGTGTATATTGGAACAGCTACAAACAAGGCTCAATTGTTTAATAATGTAAACACAAAATTTTCAGATCCTTATTGCATAAAAGTCAGAAACCTCTGAGCAAAAGTTTCATTATATAAAGTGATATAAATACTTGATCAAGATTCCCACAAAGGCATATAATTTCTCTCAAACTATTTTCCCTTTCCATCAATTGAGAGATTATACAGAGAGCAAAAATAGAGTGCATGTTAAATACATATGACAAATCAATACTATTTGGAAGTCCATGCTTGTTATGAGAAGCAGCTTCAGCAAAAGAGTGCATGAAATAAGCTCCATTCTTGCTGTTGTGTATGCTGTATTTCTGTCCATTCTCAGTGTTATAAATGGTGGAGGGCGGATTATGGCAGTCAGCCAAACATCTACCATATACATATGTATCGCCGCCTATGTAGGAAACAAGGCGAATATAAGACGCATCGCGGCCTACGGTGGATGGCACAGTGTCCACCATGTCATGGTCCCAAGCAGCAATTTGACTTGACAACATTGTCAGTTTGTCACTGCCACTTATATCGAATGGTAAATGAAATAAACTATCAAATTTTGAGAAAAACTATGCCATTTTAAGATATCTACATTTCTAAAATTTCAAAGGGGAGAGGTAAATGTAAGTTACCTGAGAAGTTACACAATTTTTTTCCTTCATCACCTCAAAATGTTGATCTCTAAGCTAATGCAATATTCAAGATGAAGATCCCACAGATACTTCTTTAAACACAAGATCCTATTGTTCACAGTTCAGGTCAGCCAGCATTAGAAAGCAAGTTGACTTTTTTCTGGTCTGAACCCCTCCTTTCCAAAAGCAACCTTGGACTCTGGTTAATCTGCAGTTAAGCTATGTAGGATCAACAAGGAGGCCGAAGCACTCTTCGTACTTTTTATTCCCGTTATTTTGTGACTTTGATTTCCAAACGATTTTCCTTGTGTATCCTTGCAGACAAATCAGAAACAAGAGCATAATTATTGGTTTCATAGCATGCAGTCATAAATGCTGCTAATATTACACGATTAACATGAAGGTCTATGTCTAGTAACTTATTAAAGAACAGCGCAGCCATGCCTACTTTCTTCTCACTACAAAGCTTCCTGACCAGGGTGGTAGCCGTCCGGATCCAGAGTTTCTTTTCCAGCCTTTCTAGAATAACCATAGCAGATAAACAATCATCTACCTTACAATATTCATAAGCCAACGTTATCCTAGTAACTTCACATGGGACAAGTCCCTTTTCTATCATAGAGTCATACAAACCCCGAGCCTCGTCGAGCTTGGATTGTTTGCAAAGCCCGCTTATAATAGCGCCATACGTAATAGAATCTGGGGCACAACCATGATCACTCAACCTATGGAAAAACTTCATAGCCAAGGTCAAATTTCCTTCTCTACAATAACCACATATCATAGATGTATAAGTTCTGTTTGTAGGAATAATTCCGATTCTCACAGCTTCCTCAAAAAACATCTCACTTTCTTTCATTCTATTTTCCCGACAGAAGACTGCAATCAATGTGGTGTATGAATGAATATCAGGTTGAATACCACTTTTTACCATCTTATTGAATAACACCAATGCTTGCCTGATATTTGCCTGTTTACAATGTTCAGACATTAGAATATTATAGGTGAATTTATCAGGTTTCAGACCATTCTGAAAGCCATCCTCAAGCATTTTGTAAGCCTCTTGTACCCTTCCTCTTTTACAAAGGCCATTAACAATGGCATTATATGTACATACATTAGGACTAAAACCTTCACTACTCATTAGATTCATCAAATCATATGCTCTTTCAAAATTTCCTGCTTTGCAATGCCCATCAATGAGAGTTGTGTAAGTGTTGGTGTTCGGTACTAATCCCTGCTCTTTCATTCGACTCAGTAGCATCTCTGCTCGGTTTAGTTTGCCCTCTCTACAATACCCGCTTATCATGGCAGTATACGTAAGCACATTTGGCTTGTGATTTTCGCTTCGAACAAGCTTAAGAAACAGCCTAAACGCTTTCTCAGTCCATCCTTTCTTGCAAAGACCATCAATTAAAGATGTATGAGTATACACATTAGGTTTCCAACCTTTACCAACCATCTCCTCCAACATTTCAAATGCTTGCTTTATACTACCCCTTTTGCACAAACCTTCAATCATACACGTGAAATTAATCAAATTAGGCTCCAAACCCATATCAACTAACCTACGAAAATACCACAATGCTCTGGTTGCATAACCCTTTTCACAGAATCTGCTAATTATTAACGTAAATGTTGCATTATCAACCACAAAACCCCTCTCAAGCATGGCACTCAACCACCTATCAGCCTCCAAAACATTGCCAATCTTACAATACATAACAACCATCACCCTATAGCTAACAGAATCTGGTTGAACCCCTCTAACACACATTTCCTCAAACAACAACTCTGCATATTCAACCAAACCCATTTCACTCGTCACCTTGATAATCCAATTCAACGTCCTAGTATTCGGAACCAAACCCTGATTATGCATTTCAATAACCATCTCCACAGCCTCTTTCAACCTCCCAACCTCAGCAAAACTCTCCACCATACACCGCATAACTTCACAAGCTTTCTCCGAATTCCTATTCCCAATCAACGACGTCGCACACACAATGTACAGTCTCATAAAATGTCGAAACTTCGGATACCCAATAGCCCAATGGAAGAAACTAAGAGCCACCATTGAACCAGCATCACTTGCAAGGGAAGCAACAACCGAAACAGCTTGTTCATGGGTTAAAAAATCAACCTCAATCCCAAAATGGAGTCTTTGAGATGAAACTCTCATGTGGGCATGTTGATTATAAGATTCACACACCAATGAACATACCCTTTGGACCATAGATTGAGATATGGGTTGTAATTGTAATTGTGTTGAAGAAGAATAATAGCATAGTGATTTTCTATTAAACGTGAAAATTGAGGTGAATCTACGTGAAAAGCCATGATTTTTGAGAATTACAAAGCACAACATGAAAAATGTGCAAAGTGTGGAAAATGATTTAATCAATGAGGGAAATTGAAATTGGAGAATTCATCAATTCAACCAATGAATAAGCTATTTTAATCCTCAATTGCAAGAAATGAAAAGAAAAAAAAGTGATTAGGGTTTGTTTATAAATCTAGGGTTTTTGCATAAGAGAAAATTGGGAAGAATAGAACGCACCAACAGATGAAGAAAATTGAGGAGGCGGTGGCAGATTGCTAGGTGGGAGCTTTTATTGTACGGTGGTCGATGGACGGAGCTCACGGTGGCCTGAGGGTTGCACCGGTGCGGTGTAGTGGTGGAGATGAGACTGAGAGTGTTCTGAGAAGAGATAGAGTGTGAGTGTGTCTCTGTTTGATTTTGTAAAAAAGAAATAAAAAGGCTTAAATATGTCTATCGTCCTTGCAAATAGGACTCTTTTGAATTTTCGTCCTTATTCTTACTAATGCTTCCAAACTTTCCCTGCAATTATTAATCATTTGAGTTTTGGTCATAAACACATTTTATTATTGATGTGGCATGTGATTAGATATGTGGCAATGATGTGGCATACGCT
Source organism: Medicago sativa (assembly GCF_051527215.1). Lineage (NCBI taxonomy): Eukaryota > Viridiplantae > Streptophyta > Magnoliopsida > Fabales > Fabaceae > Medicago > Medicago sativa. The sequence continues at coordinate 6,723,374 of NC_140755.1, read as the reverse complement.
GACTAGGTTAAGACAGCAATGACTCAGCAAAAACCATCGAAAATGACCCTTTCCCCTTAGACCATTTACAGTGGTTCAACACATTCAACACCCTTCAACACCCACTTTTTCAATTTTTAATACTCCACATCATCTTCTCCCTCTTAATTCAACACTCATTTAATTTTTATCACTCCAATGGTTTTTTCATTCAACACTCTACCCCACCACCTTTTATTTCTAATTCTTATTTAATTTTATATTTTTGTTTTTATAATTACATAAAATTACAATTATCGATTATAATTAAATTAAAATAAAGAAAAACTGAAGAAAAAAATTGAAAAAAAAAATGTATTTAAATAATTTATTTTTATTTTTCTTAACTTCAAATGCAATACAACAAATTAAGCACGCGATACACAAATATCTTAAAATGCAAGACAACAAACAAGCACACAACATGCTTGCAATTCATGATGAAGATAGTGAAAAACTTGGTTTTTGTTTATGTGTCCAAATCAAATGAACCAAGTCTCTATTTATAGAGGGAAAAAAATCATGAATTTTGGTATTTTTTTATTTTTTATTTTTAATTATTTTTCAACGAAATAGTTGATTTAAATAATTAAAATGATAATAATCTGCATGACCAATCAGGACGCGACACACATGCAAGTTTATCCAAAAAGTCATTCCTCTCTCATCCCTACTGCAGCTCACACGCTGTTGTCTGCAAGTGTGGTACACGCGCCTTTTCGGTCCAATAACGCGTCGCCACGTGGCATCTGGTGGGAGATTAAATTGTGTTTAACCGGTTCATCATCTCTCTCGTCCAGCACAGCATTCAACATATATTAAACACACCATTGGACTGCTTTTGCTTGTTTAATGTCTGATTAAACAGACCATTGCAAATGGTCTTAATGGGAGTAGACAAGTGTGAAATGACCATAATACCACTATCTTCTTCTTCTTCTTCCTCCAAAATCCAGATTCAATAACCACCATCAGATCATCAAGAACATCAATACTTCCAAAAACCAGCAACATGAACAGATTCAACATGAACAGACTAAACACATTCAATACCAACAAATACCTCCAAAATCTGGTATCTTTTTTTTTTTTAAATAGCCAATTTATTATAGCATCCAACCTCTTAAGAATAGAGGAAGGGGCAACAGAACACAACAACAATACAAAATGCCCCAACGCATAGGCTTAGAGCAACAACAGCTGCAGGAAAGTAAAAAGGAAAACTCGCTAGTCCACACACCCAAAACTAGCAGTCACTACAAACCGAACCAACTGCAGAGAGTGTGCCATGGTTTTGCTCCGGTGGCGGGGATTGACGGGGGAGGATGAAGCTTGGTCACCAGTGCGACTGTTGGAGCAATATTTTGTGCAGTGAAGCTCTGGTTTGACCTTGACGGAGGAGGAATTAGCTTTGAAGGAGCGAGAAATCCATGAAATGGTGCGTTTAGTGATGCAGTTAAGGAGAAAAGAGTGGATTTGAGAGCATTATTTGGTAAGGTAACAAGAGATGTTGGTGTTGGTGATTCCATTGTTGTTCTTTGTAACTCACTGCTTGCTCTCCTCTAATGTGCCACTGTTTTTGTTTCTAATTTATGAACAAAATTGTCTTATGCTCAATTCATTCGTTTTTTAATTCTTCAATTTGATTATGATTTTTTGCAATAATATCTTAATGATTGGGATAGACTTTGAAGATTTGATTTTGTTGCCATTTTAAGATCTGGAAAATTCTTAATGATTGAGATAGACTTTGAAGATTTGATTTTGTTACCATTTTAAGATCTGGAAAATTTGTGGAAGAAGTAGGAAGAAGGAAGGGAAAGTGATGACAGTCAGTCATGCACTATTTTTAGAGTCTTTTTTTATGATACTTTTGAGTTCACAAGCAAGTTTAAGCATTAAGAAGAGCAAGAAAAGCAAGAAAATTGGAAGACTTGGAATCCAGGAATCGCGGTACGATTTTCACTATCGTAATACGATTTTTGAAGTCAGAAGGCATGTTTTTGAAGAAGCTGAATCGTAATACGATCCATATAATCGTGATACGATTTCAAGAAGGGCTTTAAAGGAAATTAGGGTTTAAAGATGTAATCGTGGTACGATTTATCTAATCGTGGTACGATTTTGGGCGATCCAGATTTGCCTATTTAAGCTGAAGTCAGTCTCAAACAAAGTGATTACGATTTTGGAGAGCTAAAGTGCGATTTTAACACCCAGAAGGCTGCAGCGGAGAGGATTTCATCATCTCTAACCCAGTTTATGTATGTTTTAATTCTTTCATTGATTATGCTATTTGTAAACTCAATTATGAGTAGCTAAATCTCTTAGAGATTAGGTCGGAGATGAACCTATGTAACCCTAATTGATCATATGTTGTTGTGAAACTCTATTGTTTATTAATGAATTTCTAGTCTTTATTCAATTCAATTGTTCTTAATGCTTTTTATATCCTGATCAAATATAAACATGATTTTGTGAGATCGAATGACTACTGACCATAGCTTTCGACTTAGACCTAATTGAATTGTTCTGATAAACATGGTTAGTCTAGGAATGGATAATCGTTTGTTAGTGATATTAGGTTAACGTTCATAAAACCTTCAAGGATTATTAGACCACCTAAGGAATTAGGGGTTGTAGTTTAAGAAGAGGGTCCTAACTCAAGGGATTGATTAGGGCTAATTTGTTAACTATCGTAAACCTAGAAAATCATTAGTAACAATAGGTGCAGTAACCAATTAGGGGAAACATAGAGGATTCGAAGACCTGATCTCATCTCTCTCCATATTTTCTTAATCAAATCTATTCTTTTTTATTTGATTTCTTAAAATCAAACCAAATCTACTGCCTAGTGGCAAAACAAAATAAACTTTTATACATCCTAATTTTATAACGCAATTGAATTATTGAAGTTAAAAACAGTCCTTGTGGGATCGATATTTTACTACTTCGATAGTATTTGGTGCACTTTGATAAACCACTTAATTGTGTATTTTATATTAACTTTTTGGGTATAGTTTATTCCAATTTGTGTTATTATTAGTTAGTTACTTATCTATTTTTTCTTTATTTTATATAGATAAGAAAGTAGAAAAAAATATTAAAAAGAATAGAATTTTTATAAGATTTCAATCCATGTACATGTATCTATATGTCTATGTGCACTTATATGTCTAAAACTCTATATACAATACCAACGTGCACATCACATGGGCATAATTTTCACCCTAAGATAAGTCATTCATGAAGGCTCAAGGAAAATGAAGAGTTATGCCTTTTAGTCATACATGAGTAACAAGGCGGTCAAAAAAAAAGTAGAGAGAGTTATTTATTTTGCTTTTTACCAAACAAGTGGCTCTCCACACAATCATGATTATGAAGAAAAATCAAAACAAAACAAGTTGGCCCACATGAAATTAACACTGCTGGAACAAAAAGTGTAAGGGGCGGCATCAAATTGAAAAGAAGACAAAAGGAATTTTGCATCTACCATCAAGTTGATACACTAATACATGAGATAAAAAGAAGAAAAATGGCCTTTACTTTTGACGGCAAGGAGAAAACAAGTGGGAGGCAAGACCATTGTAAATTGATGAAAGGCTGAGGCGGTGAAGGATTTGCTTACTGACAAAGGAATTTTTGAGGCGGTGAAATTGGAATTCTACAGGCTATATATAGAACACTCACTTCACTTATTACATATACTTCACATACTTCAATATACAATACACGCTACAGAGAGAGCAGAATTAATTCAAGAGCTTGGGGATAGAAATTGAAGATTCAAATCTTGGAGCAAGAATTTTCCTTCCTTTTAGGGTTATTTCTTACTCTTAATTTCATGAATTCTATCTCTATTTTAGTATTGTTTTTGATTATGGATAGCTAAATTAGTCTCTAGGGTCTTAGGTGAATCTTGTATGTTGAGATACCTTGTCATGTTATAGTTTATTAATTATAATTTCTATTTTTATTCCAATTAAATTGTTCTATTGATTTTATCACATGATTAGGAATGATCAAACCTTTGTATGTTAACAATCAGTTAATTGATCAGCGATCGTACTGCAATTAATTGGTAGACCTATAGAACAATCGAGACTAGAATTATTGCATGATCAAACCTTAATTTTAGTCTTCCAATCATTCAACCTTTTTGTTCTTTATGCTTTTCTTGAGTTTCAACTCTTTGAATGACCAAACAAAGTGTTAACTTGGAGAAAGAATATTAATCACGAATGACCAAACGGATTAATAGTTTTAGTAAAGGGATTGGTGATTGAATAAAAATAGGAATTTAATTAGAACTAGACATAAAGGAATCAAAGCATGCAAGTGAAACCGTGACCCTAGACCGCTCTCTATTTGATTTACATCTTCACACTTTTATCATTCTTCGCCATTGCTTTTTACTAAGTTACCAAAACACTCTACTACTTGTTCGTCTAAATAATAAATTAATCTTAATTAGTTTGGTAATTGTTAATTAATCCCTGTGGATACGATAATCTTTTATACTACTTCTGCGATAGAGTACACTTGCTCTAAGTGTGTTTTTAGCGCAACAAGTTTTTGGCGCCGTTGCCGGGGATTTAATTTAGCAATATTGAACGAAAAAGATTTTTATTACTTTAGACTTTTATTTTTGTTTTTCTTGTTTTGTCTTATTTTGCTTAATTTAGTTTTTAATTTTTCAAGTGTTATTGTTACTTGTGCATGCTCACCCGCTCCCAGGAGCCTATTTTGATTTTTGATCCAGAAGTTGAAAGAACGGCTCGCAGAAACAAAGCAAAGAAGAGAGCGATGGCAGAAAATCCGAGAAAAACACTTCGGGATTACTTCACTCCCTCAACAAATATCACTGCTAGCATAGTCAACCCGCCTATGCAAGCCACAAATTTTGAGCTCAAACCGGGTTTAATTCAAATGGTTCAGAATTCCACTATGTTCAGAGGTGCATCAACTGAAGATCCAAATGCCCACCTGAAGAACTTTATAAGAGTGGCAGACTCCATAAAGTGCAATGGTGTCACGCCTGAAGCCATTCGAATGCGGCTGTTTCCATGGTCATTGGCCGACAAAGCAACTACATGGTTGGACTCTTTGCCTAATGAGTCAATCACTACATGGGACCAATTGACACAGAAGTTTTTAAACAAATACTTCCCTCCAGGAAAAGCTGCCAAGATTCGAGCAGAAATCACCAACTTTTCTCAATTTGAAGAAGAATCCTTACACGAAGCTTGGGAAAGACTTCAAGACAAGCTTCGAAGTTGCCCTCACCATGGATTTGAGAAGTGGCAGATACTTGAAATTTTGTACAATGGACTGTCATCTCAGAATAGGGGAGTTATTGATTCAGCTTGCGGAGGCTCTATGCTAAATAAAGAGCCAGAAGAAGTGTACAACCTAGTTGCAGAGATAACTGCTGACAGTGCTCAGTGGGCTACAAATGATAGACACTTAAAGAAGCCAGCTGGAATGTACAAGGTAAATGCTGAAACCAACTTTGAAATAAAATTAGATGCCATTTCAAAACAGATTGAAACATTGATGAAGGCACAAGCTCAACCTGCTCTCGTGGTCCCTTCAACTGATGAAAGACTCCAAACCATTGAAGAATTTATAAAAGCACAAGGTCGATCATCTCCCTTGACTGAAGAGGCTAATTATATTCACAATTCCAATCGGAACCAGAATGATCCTTATTCAAACACGTACAACCAGGGTTGGAGAAATCACCCGAATTTATCTTGGGGAGGACAACACAAAGGACAAAGCTCTAATTTCTACAGGTCACCACATGTGCAAATGCATGAGGAGAAAAAAACGGAAACCAGCGATATATTGGCCAAGTTTATGGAGCAAACAAATGAAAAATTTGGAACCTTGGAGGGCCATATCTCAAGCATTCTTAACTTGTTATCTCAAAGGCCTCAAGGCTCACTACCTACTCAAACAGAGCCTAATCCAAAGGAGAAGAATGAGCATTGCAAGGTTGTCACTCTTAGAAGCGGCAAAGAGCTAAATCAGGAAAACAATCAAAATGTGCAGGTGCCCGAGCAAAAGAAAGAAGTTCCTACTGAAGGGAGCACTTCCACAAATCACAACAAGGGAAAGGAGAAAGTAGATGAGCATGTAGAGGTAAGTGTTCCTTTTCCTAATAGACTTAAAAATGAGCATAACGATAAGCAATTTTCTAGATTTCTTGAAATGTTTAGAAAATTGCATATCAACATTCCTTTTGCGGAAGCTATAGCTCAAATGCCTAAATATGCTAAATTTTTAAAAGATATAATTTCCAACAAAAAGAAGTTAGAAGGCTTTGAGACAATTAAACTTAATGAGGAATGTTCTTCCATAGTTTTGAAAAAGTTACCACCTAAGCTTAAGGATCCTGGTAGTTTTACTATCCCATGTACAATTGGTAACTCTTATTTTGAAAAGGCATTATGTGATTTAGGAGCAAGTATAAATTTAATGCCTTTATCTGTTTTTAGAAAACTTGGTTTACAAGAACCACAACCTACTAACATATCTTTGCAGCTAGCTGATAGATCCATTGCCCACCCACGTGGGATGGTAGAAGATGTTTTAGTTAAGGTTGATAAGTTTATTTTCCCTGCTGATTTTATTGTTTTAGATATGGAAGAGGATAAGGAAGTTCCAATTCTTTTGGGACGCCCTTTCTTAGCTACAGGTAAAAGCGTAATTGATGTCCATCAAGGGAAATTGACTTTAAAATTAGGAGACGAGGAAGTTGTCTTTCAAGTTTTTAATTCAATGAAAAATCCTTCTTCATTCGCTTCATGTAATATGATTCAAACCATTGATGTTAATGATATGATTACTTCTGATGTTTTTGATGATTTTAGGATTCAAGATCCTCTTGAAAAAATACTAACCTTGCAGGGACTCGGCATGATAGAGGGTGGTGAGGAAGAAGAGTTCTTAATGTTTTTGCAGGCTCACCACTCCCAAAAGAATTGGAGTAACCATAGATTTGAGGAACTGGAATGGGGAAACACTCCAAAGCCTAAACAATCAATCGAAGAGGCTCCTGAGCTTGATTTAAAGCCTCTTCCAGCAAATATGAAATATGCTTTCTTGAACCCTCCTTCCTCTTTACCTGTGATTATTTCTGCAGATTTGACAGATACTATGGAGGAACAACTTTTGAGGGTATTAAGGGACAACAAAGAGGCTTTTGGATGGTCAATCCATGATATAAAAGGCATCAATCCCTCAATTTGCACCCATCGAATCTATATGGAGGATGATTACCAGCCTCGAGCACTACCACAACGCCGCCTCAATCCCAACATGAAAGAGGTTGTCAAAAATGAGGTAATAAAGCTTCTTGATGCAGGTATCATCTATCCTATCTCTGATAGTAAATGGGTAAGTCCGGTACAATGTGTTCCTAAAAAGGGAGGTACTACTGTGATGCAGAATGATAAAAATGAATTAATTGCTGTTAGAAAAACTATTGGGTGGCGTATGTGCATCGACTTTAGAAAATTAAATGATGCCACCCGAAAAGATCATTTTCCTCTCCCCTTTATTGATCAAATGCTTGAGAGAGTGGCAGGGCATGAATATTATTGTTGTTTAGATGGTTATTCCGGTTATTTGCAAATACCAGTGGCTTCACAAGATCAAGAAAAAACCACTTTTACTTGCCCATATGGTACTTTTGCATATAAAAGAATGCCTTTTGGTTTATGTAATGCTCCTGCCACTTTCCAAAGATGCATGATGGCTATTTTCTCAGATATGATTGAAAAATGCATCGAAATATTTATGGATGACTTTACTGTATTTGGATCCTCTTATGAATCTTGTTTGCACAACCTAGCCTTAGTTTTACACAGATGTAGGGACACTAATTTAGTTCTTAATTGGGAGAAGTGTCAGTTTATGGTGCAAGATTGCATTATTTTGGGACACAAAGTGTCAAATAAAGGCATTGAGGTAGATCCTGCAAAGGTGGAGGTAATATCTAAATTGCCCCCTCCAAATTCTATTAAAGGGGTACGTAGTTTCCTAGGCCATGTTGGTTTCTATAGGAGGTTCGTTAAGGATTTTTCTAAAATTTCAAAACCTATGACCAACCTTTTAATGAAAGAATCTTCTTTTGATTTTTCTGACAATTGTTTGAAAGCTTTTAATTGTTTAAAGGAAAAATTAATTAGTGCCCCTGTTGTCGTGGCCCCTGATTGGTCACTCCCCTTTGAAATCATGTGCGATGCTAGCGACACCGCTGTAGGGGCAGTTTTGGGGCAAAGAAAGAATAAGGTATTTCACACTATTTATTATGCTAGTCGCACTCTTGATGATGCTCAAAGAAATTACACTACCACAGAAAAGGAGTTGCTAGCTGTAGTCTTTGCGTTTGATAAGTTTCGTCATTACCTCATTCTTTCTAAAGTTATTGTTTTCACTGACCACGCTGCTATTAGATATTTGATTGGAAAACAGGATGCAAAGCCCAGACTTATTAGGTGGATCTTGTTGCTACAAGAGTTCGACTTGGAGATTAAAGACAAGAAAGGCTCAGAGAACTTAGTAGCTGACCACCTCTCAAGGCTCGACCATAGTGTGATGCAACCGTCAAATGATGGTGAGATCAAGGAGACATTCCCTGATGAGAGGCTTTTAGCTATTTCCAATTATCCTTGGTTTGCAGATATTGTTAACTACTTGGTCGGTAAGGCAGTTCCCCCTCATTTTTCTTATCAGCAAAAGAAAAAATTAGTTTCTGATTCTAGGAAATACTTGTGGGATGACCCTTACCTTTTTAAAGTGTGTGGAGACCAGGTAATTAGGCGTTGTGTTCCTATGGATGAGGTAAATTCTATCCTTCAGCATTGTCATTCTAAAGAGGTAGGTGGCCATTTTGGGCCGAATAGGACTGCATATAAAGTTTTGCAATGTGGTTTTTATTGGCCTACTATTTTTAAAGATGCTCATGAGTTTGTTAAAGCATGTGATAACTGCCAGAGAAGTGGTAATATTTCTAGGCGTCATGAAATGCCATTGAATAATATTCTTGTTTGTGAGATATTTGATGTTTGGGGTATTGATTTTATGGGCCCTTTTCCTAAATCATTTTCAAATCAATACATTCTTGTTGCTGTGGATTATGTATCTAAATGGGTGGAAGCTGCAGCCTTACCCACTAATGATGCTCGAGTTGTAGTGAAATTTTTGAAGAAAAATATTTTTACTCGATTCGGTACTCCCCGAGCTATCATTAGTGACGGTGGCACACATTTTTGCAATAAACAATTTGAATCTCTCTTAAGCAAATATGGTGTCACCCATAAGGTCTCAACTCCCTATCATCCACAAACTAGTGGACAAGTTGAAATTTCAAATAGAGAATTGAAAAGGATTTTAGAGAAGACTGTTAGTGCATCTAGGAAAGATTGGTCTTTGAAATTGGATGATGCTTTATGGGCGTATAGGACCGCTTTTAAAACTCCTATTGGGATGTCTCCCTACCGCCTTATCTTTGGTAAAGCATGTCATTTACCAGTTGAATTAGAGCATAAAGCATTGTGGGCTTTAAAATTTTTAAACTTTGATGCTCAGCTTACTGGTGAAAATAGATTAATGCAGTTAGATGAATTGGATGAGTTCCGCCTTGGAGCTTATGAAAATGCAAAGTTATACAAAGAGCGCACTAAAAAGTGGCATGATAAGCGTATCCAGCAGCGTGAATTCCATATCGGTGAAAAAGTCTTAATCTATAATTCACGTTTGCGTCTTTTTCCAGGAAAATTACGCTCAAGGTGGTTTGGGCCATACATTGTTGTTCAAGTTTTTCCTTCTGGTGCACTTGAAGTTGCTAAAGATGATGGAACCACTTTCAAAGTTAACGGGCAGCGTGCAAAACATTATGAGGAGGGGTTGCTCCAAGCGAGCTGTGTCACTCACCTCATTGATTGATCTGTCTTAAGGAACTGTCAGGCTCGCGACATTAAACAAGCGCTTCGCAGGAGGCAACCTGTGTATGCTCTCTCAGGGAAGTTCCTTTTACCCTTGCACACTTATTTTATTTTTTGGTTTGTTTATCAATTTTGCATTGTGGACCATGCTTTGTGCTAGTGTGGGGGAGAGATTACATTTTGTTACTTAACCTCTGTTAGTTAGTCCTGTTGATGACATTCTTCTAGCTTGTTTTGTTTGAATTATGCTATATTGAAAAGTAAATACTAGTTCTTTAAAGAACCCTTAACAAAAAAAAAAAGGTTTTGATTGGATGAATGAATGATGAAAATCATCAAATGTCCGAGGTTTTTGGTAGAATCAGCAAAAAAAAAAAAAATGCATGGTGATGATAGAACTTTTTGATGATTGCAAGAGTCAAAGTACATGTTTATAGCCTTTCTAGTATGTTTACATGAATTTGAAACTTGTACTTTGTACAAAAACCATTTCATTCATTGCTCTTCAAAAGCTTGTTTAACTTTGAATCACTTAGAACTAACCAAATTGTGAGGCAGCTTTCCATTTTTATTTTTACTATATGCATGGAGACCGGCAAATTGTGTTTTAACTCGGTCACTTTATGTTGAATCCTGCAGTTTGTTTGAATGTTTGAAAGCATAGACATGATCAAGGCAATTTTTTTCAATTTTGAGCACAAATACTTGACCATATATAGCCTACCCTGTGAGAAAGTGAGTATTTGATAACCCCTCTGAGCCTAAATGACAGAATTTGCAACAATTTTGAACTGTCAAATTCGCTACGCGAGCCTACTTCGCCTGGCGAATCTGCCCTGTTTTTCTAAATCCAGTTCAGTCTTGAATCAATGCAAATTCTATATTTTCTTTTGAATTATAAAACTCTGAACCTTCATTGTTTATTCAAATATTGTCCCTTGTCTTAGGATAGGTGAGCATTTGTTTGAGAAATTTGGTTTTGTTCAAGTTGGGGAGATTGGGTAAGATTTATAATTTATTGATAAGTCAAATAAGTTGGTGATTTTCAAAGCTATCTTGACAACAACAAAAAAAAAAAAAAAAAGTGAAAAAAAAAATGAATGAAAAAAAAAAACATAATAAGTTGTCAAGAATGGTTTCTCAATGTTTTCATATCACCATAGTGTTATAAAGGGCAACTGTAAAGTGGTTCATATAGTAAGGAATGCTCTCCTATTCTAAGGCCTTTTTGAAACATTTCCCAGATAAATGACCATTTCTTGTAACCCAGCCTCATTACAACCCTTAAAGACCTTAGTGATCTATGCTTGATGCTTTCAAATGAATATGCTTGGATGTATGCCTAACTTGATCAGGATGTTAGCACATTGTCGGATGTGAGTCCCACTTCACATATGAGCGTAAATTTCACTTTTTACTTGTGAGGATTGTGTGTTAGGTGTGATTCAAACTTAACTTTGCTATTGACTTGGAATGAATGAAATGATATTTGCATTTAGGATTTTTTTCACATTCATGTTTTGATCCTAGGATAGTTGTAAATGTGAGCCTTGCACAATGCAATCTAAATTGAGTCATGCATGATCAAACTTTTCAATCCAATTGTTTGATTTGCTAAAAACCTTGTGAGTATTCCTTTTCGCATTCATGCTAAACTTGGGTAAACCTTTTGACACCTCATGTGTATTTTATGATATTATTTGTAATTTTGGGTCTCTTACAAAGTTTGTCACTATTTTGCATTTGAAAAGTTATCTTTTGAGCTAGTATATTTGCTTGAGGACAAGCAAAGGTTAAGTGTGGGGGAGTTGATAAACCACTTAATTGTGTATTTTATATTAACTTTTTGGGTATAGTTTATTCCAATTTGTGTTATTATTAGTTAGTTACTTATCTATTTTTTCTTTATTTTATATAGATAAGAAAGTAGAAAAAAATATTAAAAAGAATAGAATTTTTATAAGATTTCAATCCATGTACATGTATCTATATGTCTATGTGCACTTATATGTCTAAAACTCTATATACAATACCAACGTGCACATCACATGGGCATAATTTTCACCCTAAGATAAGTCATTCATGAAGGCTCAAGGAAAATGAAGAGTTATGCCTTTTAGTCATACATGAGTAACAAGGCGGTCAAAAAAAAAGTAGAGAGAGTTATTTATTTTGCTTTTTACCAAACAAGTGGCTCTACACACAATCATGATTATGAAGAAAAATCAAAACAAAACAAGTTGGCCCACATGAAATTAACACTGCTGGAACAAAAAGTGTAAGGGGCGGCATCAAATTGAAAAGAAGACAAAAGGAATTTTGCATCTACCATCAAGTTGATACACTAATACATGAGATAAAAAGAAGAAAAATGGCCTTTACTTTTGACGGCAAGGAGAAAACAAGTGGGAGGCAAGACCATTGTAAATTGATGAAAGGCTGAGGCGGTGAAGGATTTGCTTACTGACAAAGGAATTTTTGAGGCGGTGAAATTGGAATTCTACAGGCTATATATAGAACACTCACTTCACTTATTACATATACTTCACATACTTCAATATACAATACACGCTACAGAGAGAGCAGAATTAATTCAAGAGCTTGGGGATAGAAATTGAAGATTCAAATCTTGGAGCAAGAATTTTCCTTCCTTTTAGGGTTATTTCTTACTCTTAATTTCATGAATTCTATCTCTATTTTAGTATTGTTTTTGATTATGGATAGCTAAATTAGTCTCTAGGGTCTTAGGTGAATCTTGTATGTTGAGATACCTTGTCATGTTATAGTTTATTAATTATAATTTCTATTTTTATTCCAATTAAATTGTTCTATTGATTTTATCACATGATTAGGAATGATCAAACCTTTGTATGTTAACAATCAGTTAATTGATCAGCGATCGTACTGCAATTAATTGGTAGACCTATAGAACAATCGAGACTAGAATTATTGCATGATCAAACCTTAATTTTAGTCTTCCAATCATTCAACCTTTTTGTTCTTTATGCTTTTCTTGAGTTTCAACTCTTTGAATGACCAAACAAAGTGTTAACTTGGAGAAAGAATATTAATCACGAATGACCAAACGGATTAATAGTTTTAGTAAAGGGATTGGTGATTGAATAAAAATAGGAATTTAATTAGAACTAGACATAAAGGAATCAAAGCATGCAAGTGAAACCGTGACCCTAGACCGCTCTCTATTTGATTTACATCTTCACACTTTTATCATTCTTCGCCATTGCTTTTTACTAAGTTACCAAAACACTCTACTACTTGTTCGTCTAAATAATAAATTAATCTTAATTAGTTTGGTAATTGTTAATTAATCCCTGTGGATACGATAATCTTTTATACTACTTCTGCGATAGAGTACACTTGCTCTAAGTGTGTTTTTAGCGCAACACACTTGCCAGAGATCTATCAAGTTTTTGGCGCCGCTGCCGGGGACTGTTGAGTCATTTCAATTTGGCAATTTTGTTTTTTATTTAGGATTTCTGTCATTTATATTTTAGGATTTCTGTCATTTATATTTTTGTATATATATTTATAAAAAAAAAGATTTATGCTCTTCTTTTTCTTCTCATTGTACCGTGCTACTAAAAAGTTTATCCAAGTTTTGCAGCTATGATAGACAGGGTACTCCTCTATGACACAGAAGAGATTGCTAAGTTGCAGTATGAAAAATATATGCTATCTTTTAAGATCAAAATTTTGGACAAAAAAATCTTGAGTTGTGGTCATTATGAGGCGAATCAACCAGGTAGTGATGGTGAAGGAAAGAAAGAGGTGATCAACATCGATTACAATACTCAACTTCAGAATATTTTAGATGATTTCTTGGTGTCAAATCAAGTTTTATTTGAAAAGTTTGATGTTCAGTGTGGTGATCTTGTTAAGAAAGCACATGAGTCTCAGAGGAAGCTGGTTCAGATGGAGATTGAGTGTCACAAGGTTGTGGTGGAAGAAAATCCAAAAGTGAGGAGTGTTGACATTTTCCCGAAGTCTGAACAAACAAGGGTTAAGGAAATCACTTGTGTGCAGATGGTTGCTTGTCCTTCTCTAAGGTGGGAGAGCTTAAATTCCAAAGGTTTAACTGTGAGCGCATGGGAGCATCTACTTCTTTGTTACAAATTCATGGAATTCCTACCAAACAAGAGGAAGAAGAAGGATGATGTGTTCTTTCTAACATATTTGCCACCCTAACAGTGGTTGAAGCGTCAAGCTCAATGACGTAAAAGAAAGCGCTTGGTGGGAGGCAGCCCATCCTTTTTATTATGTCTTTATTTTCAGTATTTTATTTTTATTGTTGAGTCAGACAATTGTCAGTATGTTTGAATAACTCAGTTGTATCCCCCTGTTATGTGATTGAATCTGAACTTGTTTATTATTGATGAATTTGCTTGTTTGTTGACTTTTTACAGTTTAGTAACAAATATTTGTTCAAGTGGTATTCCAAAAGTTCAAAAGGAGGAGTGACTTGGTATTTCAAAGGCGAAGTGTACGGCATTAAAGATAGGTAGTCACAACTCCCAGAAATCTCAGCCATAAGGTTCATTGCCAAATTTTGTTTTTCAATTTACATATATTAGAATATTCCATGCATCTACATTTCTAGAACTTGCGATTTTTCTCTATTGTTGATTGATCTTTGTCATTAGCACACTGAGGCAAAAGTGCTTGGTCCTGTGAACCTTTTGAAGCCTACCCTGATTTTAATTGTTATATATCATCCATTTCTTAGCCAATTTGAGCCGGTAGGATTAGAACTTTTTGTTCGGTGACAAACTACATTACAAGCCTAGAGACTTTTAGGATTTGTCCCTTAATGTATTTTCTGAGTTAAGGCATTGTAGAATGTTGCTAAAGATTAAGTTTGGGGTTGCTATTGGAATTTGCAACCAATTAAGTTTGGGGTGGGGGTACTAGAGAATAAGAGAACAAAGAATGAACATTATCATGAAAAATACACACAAAATGGTGTATCAAAAAAAAAAAAGAGAATGAAATTGAATGATGAAAAAAAAGGGACAAAACATTGAAAATCCGAGTAACTTCAAACTCGATTGTCCCAATAGTTACGAATATTCTCTAGTACCTTTACAATAAGTGTTGTTCCATAAGGTGAATGAATGATGGATTGAATGTTGTGCTTCAAATTCCGTAGGAATGCCTAACTCAAATTTTGTGTAGCCTACTTATCCAAATATTATCCTACCTTCACCTAAGCCCCGTTATAACCCTTAAAGACCTCAAAGTGTGCATTGACATTGATTTTGATTGACGTTTAGAAACTTTTCAAGCGTATGGTAATATGTAGATTACATGTCGACTGTGAACCCTATTCAAATTGTTGTGTGGAGTTGTGAATTGGTGGATGCGAACAAGTCAAACTAGCTCATCTTTAGCTAGTAAGGTGTTGAACTTTTGGGTACTATCGCTTGATCAGGTAATTGTTAATTTATTGTCGATTGTCAATATTGCAAGTAGATTCCTTGAGGACAAGGAATGGTTCAAGTTTGGGGTTGTGATGACAGTCAGTCATGCACTATTTTTAGAGTCTTTTTTTTATGATACTTTTGAGTTCACAAGCAAGTTTAAGCATCAAGAAGAGCAAGAAAAGCAAGAAAATTGGAAGACTTGGAATCCAGGAATCGCGGTACGATTTTCACTATCGTAATACGATTTTTGAAGTCAGAAGGCATGTTTTTGAAGAAGCTGAATCGTAATACGATCCATATAATCGTGATACGATTTCAAGAAGGGCTTTAAAGGAAATTAGGGTTTAAAGATGTAATCGTGGTACGATTTATCTAATCGTGGTACGATTTTGGGCGATCCAGATTTGCCTATTTAAGCTGAAGTCAGTCTCAAACAAAGTGATTACGATTTTGGAGAGCTAAAGTGCGATTTTAACACCCAGAAGGCTGCAGCGGAGAGGATTTCATCATCTCTAACCCAGTTTATGTATGTTTTAATTCTTTCATTGATTATGCTATTTGTAAACTCAATTATGAGTAGCTAAATCTCTTAGAGATTAGGTCGGAGATGAACCTATGTAACCCTAATTGATCATATGTTGTTGTGAAACTCTATTGTTTATTAATGAATTTCTAGTCTTTATTCAATTCAATTGTTCTTAATGCTTTTTATATCCTGATCAAATATAAACATGATTTTGTGAGATCGAATGACTACTGACCATAGCTTTCGACTTAGACCTAATTGAATTGTTCTGATAAACATGGTTAGTCTAGGAATGGATAATCGTTTGTTAGTGATATTAGGTTAACGTTCATAAAACCTTCAAGGATTATTAGACCACCTAAGGAATTAGGGGTTGTAGTTTAAGAAGAGGGTCCTAACTCAAGGGATTGATTAGGGCTAATTTGTTAACTATCGTAAACCTAGAAAATCATTAGTAACAATAGGTGCAGTAACCAATTAGGGGAAACATAGAGGATTCGAAGACCTGATCTCATCTCTCTCCATATTTTCTTAATCAAATCTATTCTTTTTTATTTGATTTCTTAAAATCAAACCAAATCTACTGCCTAGTGGCAAAACAAAATAAACTTTTATACATCCTAATTTTATAACGCAATTGAATTATTGAAGTTAAAAACAGTCCTCGTGGGATCGATATTTTACTACTTCGATAGTATTTGGTGCACTTGCCAGAGATCTATCAGAAAGCCAGGGGTATCTTGGTAATTTTGTGCGTCGATGGTTCCATTAAGGGTAAAATAGGAAGTTCATGTGTGAAAAGTTGACTCAGCGAGGTGGTTACCCAGTCAACGGGTGCCACGTAAGCAATCAGATGCCACATATGCTAATTAAAGTAATTAGTTCCAAATTTTAAGTGATTAATAATTAGAGGGAAGGTTGGGAAGGATTAGTTAGTACAGGGACAAAAATTCAAACGAGCCTTATTTGCAGGGATGAAAGATGTAACGTCCTCCTTGTTATTTAATTATTTTTCTTGAGATAGAGTCGAATTATATGATTTATTTAATTATGTGGTATGTTGATATTTTATTGAGCAGCTTTATTTTATTATTTATTAGAATATATTTAGTGGGAGAATATAATTAGTGGAAGAATATATTTAGTGGGAGGATATAATTACTGGAAGAATATATTTAGTGGAAGAATATATTTAGTGGGAGCATATAATTAGTGGAATAATATATTTAGCGGAAAAATATAATTATTTAGAATAATGAGGCTTTGGGGCAGAATTGGAATTAAGAGAAAATAAGTAGGTTAAGGATTTATATATGAAGAGGAGAGTCAGAGTTAGAAAATAAGGATTACGTGCAAACTGTTTTTTTTTTTGGAGAAAGAGGAGAAACCTAGAGAAAGAGGAGAAACCTAGAGAAGAGAAGAACCTGAGAAGAGAAGTCTGTAGAATCATTGCAATCAATCAATCTAAGGTAAGGGTGGGACTATCATTCAATAATCTTGAGTCTATAATTCTGAAAATTTCATTTAACATGTTGTTGGTTTAGTTTTTGAGAATTGGAGAATTAGGGTTAAGAGTGATAATTGATGATTTATGTTATGTTCTTGTTGATTTGTGGTTGTTGATGATTGTTGCTGTTAATGTCATATTATAAATTGGGTATGAATTATGTTGAGTTGTTGTTGATTGTGATGATTTTTGAATGAATGTGAAGTTTGAATAATATAAGTTGCTTTTCGTGATTTTTCTTATCCCGAATTTTGAAATAGAAACTAGTATTGATCGGTACAGAATTGGTCTTAGGTGTAAACATGAAAGTTGTAGGTATGGATGTTAGTTTTCTAATGCCTTTGGTCTGATGTCAAAATGATTTATAGAACTTGAGTTATGGTCAAATTACTGCACGTAGGTCACAGTGAATTTTTATGGACTATCTGCACAACTTTTCCGAATTTGAAATGAAAACTGGTATTGATCGGTACAGAATTGGTCTTAGGTGTAAACATGAAAGTTTTATATAATTTTGTTAGCTTTCCAGTGGCTTTGGTTTGACGTGAAAATGACTTTTAGTTTTTGAGTTATGATGAAAATACTCCGAGGAGGTCTTAGCAAAATTACACAGTGACAACATTCTCTGTTTCATGTTTTTGCGTTTTGTTCATATGTTTCTGTTTTAAATTGATCTTTGTTGTAAACATGAAAGTTGTTGATAATTGTGATATCTTTCCAGTAGCCTTGGTTTGACATGAAAATATGTTGTTAATAATTTGTTATGTTTTTACAAAGATGCGTGATGAATTGTTGATATTTGATACGATGTTATATGATGTTGTTTATGATTGATGAACATGAGATTATGATGCGAAGTCGTTGTCGTTGTCGTCACCACTGTTGTCGTCAATGTCGTTAAAGTTGTAAGTTGTTTGTCGATGTCGTTAAAGTTGTAAGTTGTTTGTCGATGTCATCGAAGTCGTTGGTCGTCAAAGTATTGTTGTTGAGTCCATGCATCATCATTGTTAGAGAAGAGGGCTCATGCCCTGGAATGCTAGTCATTTACCCTTAAAGACGAGGGCTTATGCCCTGGAGCTTATGCTCAATTAAAGATGAGGCCTCATGCCCTATGAGCTTTTGCTCAATAGCGACGAGGGCTCATGCCCTAGGAGTATATTTATGCTCAAAAGCAACGAGGGCTTATGCCCTAGAATGGTACCACATGCATGAGTAAAATGATAGAGTTGCATAGTCGAGTTAAGTTGCATTGTCGAATCAAGTTGTTAAGTTGATTTATGAAGTTGATATTGATGTTGATTATGAAGTTGATTATGATGATGATAATAATGCTACATGACCATTGTTATGATATGTTGATGATGTTTATGTTGTTAAATATAATTGTTGAATTATATGCTTAACATTATTGTTTGTGAATCTCACCCTTTCTGCTTGGAAATGTTGCTCTTCGTATGAGTAACTTGCAGGTGATCGAAAATAAGTAGTTGTAGATTGCTGTCGTGAGTGGCTATCTCTCACTGTGTCTTTAGGTGCTCTGATACGTAACGGGATGGGAACTTTTGTGGCTATTTTCTATTCCTTACGTACTGCTTATGATTTTACAAGACTATGATTTAGTTTTTGGATTATTACGAGATGTTTTGATGAGGCCTTCGTGCCAAGACTAATTATGTTGTTGAATTAAAATCCGCTGCGAAGTTTTTGAATATTTATGTTGACCAATTTATGAAGGATGAATTGTTATTTATTCCGTTTATGATTTTATGAAAAGAAGTGTAACATTCCGTTTATGTTGAATGACTCTGATTTATATGTGAAATTTTTATGTTGGGAAAACGGGGTGTTACAAAAGACATATTTAAGCGAATAAAAAAATGTTTCTTCTATTAATTTTCTTTCCAAAGTGAACAAGTGGGTGTCTAGATTTTGAATCCCGACGTCAACTTGTATTATACAATGTTCATATCAAAACTAAGTTCGCACGGACCATAATGATTTAAAATAAGGTCTTGTTAACCAGTGTCTCGGTGCACAAGTTCCAAGACACTCATACTAGCTATATTTATTTTTTTTACTAGTGTCTCAGAGGCACCGGTTAACATTTTCCTTTAAAATAAAACTAGGGGGTGGGGAAGGGGTGTGGTGTGTTGGGTTAAGATTTTAAAAGAATTTTTTATTAACAATCTTGTGTATTCAATCAATACTCTTTTCAACTTTAAAAAAAATCTTGTGGTATTCAATTAAGACTATCTGTCATTTTAAAAAAAGTCTTGTGGTATTCAATTTAAACTCTTCATCGTTTAAGAAAAGTCTTGTGGTATTAAAAATCATTCAAATTTCAAAGGATTGTTTAATAAATTAGATTTTGATAGATTTTGTGAGATTTTTTGGAAAACATTTAGCATGAAAAAATCTTTTTTTGAAAACGAGAGATTTCTTAGCATTGTTTTTTCTTTTAAGATTTTACCATCTCTCTCCTTCATTCTCTCTTCTCTCCCTATCCCCTCTCTTCTCTATCTCTCCTCCCTCTTTCTATCTCCCTCCTTCCTCTATCTTTCTTGTATAAAATAAATAAATAAATAAAAGAGTATGTGTTGAGAATATTGTGAAGACAATGTGTTATAATTGTTTTTTTCAATGAATCTTTAAAATTCATAAAATTTTATGAAATCTTATAAAATTCATAAAATCATTTCAAATCTTTTTAAATCTTACGACATTAATCCATTGAAATCCAAATTGTAAATCTTGATAGTATTTTAAAATCATGAAAGTTATTAAAATCACGCGAAGTCTTTTAAAATCCTCATGACTTTTTTAAACAAAAATTGTCCTTTAAAATCCTAATCCAATAGACCCGCTAAAACAAACAAGATCGACATCATTTAGTAGTATTAAGCTATGTTGATCAAATAATGACAACTTCTGGTTTGTTTAAGGTAGATATCGTTTTAAATTGAGGGGTGATATTTGAAAAACAACCCAAAAAAGTTATCATTATGTTGTATACACACCATAGCTTTATAACCCCAACAAATTCCAACCGCCCACTTGCGGAGGCCGCATTTAAAGTCAAATTAAAGTTTTGTATGGACTTACCCATCGAAATTGGCATTAAAGGAAATCGAACCTGAGACTTTGAGATGAACAAACTCCAAGATCTCAAGACAACCACTAGGCCAACCCCAAATGAGTTTATATATATATATATATATATATATATATATATATATATATATATATATATATAATGTTTTTTATGTTATGTCTTGTCAAAAAAACTGTTACGAAGCTTAGAGAATCTGAAGAGAGACTAGTTATGCAGACTAGTTATGCTTAGAGATTTTGTAAAAAAAAATCACAAAATCTGAAGAATTTGCTAAGCAGACTAGTTATGCTTAGAAAATCAATTAGAGAAAGAAAGTATATACATAGGTTATGTCTGATTTGCTAAGCACGAAGCTTATGCTTAGAGAAAATCATAGAACAAAACTTGAACATAAATCAGTTTTTTACAAACTCAACTCAAACTAATTAAATGCAGCCCCCGACATCGGCGTCATTTTGATAAAGGTAGTTTATCGGTTGTTATTCTTCTAGTACAGTGGTAAGTATGTCAATTTCATCAAACAAATAAAATATTGTATTCAAGGAGACCACGCTTAGCTAACTTGAGTTTATATCGACACATTTTCTAAACAATGTATTTATAAAGTGTTTTGGTGGTTTAAATCAATATAAACTTAATAAATATAGATAGATTTGTGCTAGGAATGAATTTCAAGAACTAACCTCGTATGGTTCCTCTTAATCGATTGTATACTTTTTATGCCTCAAATATAACACTCCACCATTTCCTCAACGTACGTCTCCAAACTAATGTTAACGAAGTGAAGTAACAATGAAACAACTGGCATCCGATGCTCGGTAGAAAAATAGTTGATTGTTTCTTTGGCCTAAGCTCGAAAAGTTATACATGAATATAGGCCTACCCCCAATCTCTCAGGCGATAACACCTATACATAATCTAAACCATGTCCATTAGATAGCCAGCCTTATTAGGGATCTAACTAAATCAAAAGATCAATTGCGGCACACTTCATCGGCAACAAAGCATTTAAAAAAAGGTTTATACTAAAATTATATTGAGAACGTAAATCATATACAATCATCTAGACTAAGAGTATTACGTAGATTACTAGATATTTACATCCAATCGCAACACAAAAGAGAATTTAGATAGCCATGTGTCGCATGACTAACATCAGGTATATGTTGAATCTTGGAGTACCAAGCATCCTTGGCCGTCCAATGGCTCCAACCACTCTCTTCCCATGTTCTCTCTATTCTATTTTGGGTTTACAATTGATTGAGATTACAAATGACTTGAACTTCTATTTGTCGAGTTTCTGAAGTTGCAGATTCTCTAAGCACAAAAAGTTATGCTTAGTGAATCGAGGTTTCTTCAAGGGAGAGAAAAGCCAACTTTTCTTCATATATTTTTCCATAAATCTCCTTTATGGAGAGTTAACCGCCTTTGCTCGCTTAGCACAATTCTTGTGCTTAATGAATCAACTTTATCTCCAATATTATAGAATCCTCTTTTTATGATTGCTTTCACTTTGACATGAATTAGTGAATATGTCTCTAGATGCCCTAGCATAACTCCGGTGTGTACGCTTGTCTTGGATTTCTCTGCATTGGTGCAGTTATTGTTCTAAACCTATAAAACTGTATAGAAACTGGACATAATAGCTTTCTGGCATACTAAACTAATACAAACAATATATGTATCAAATTGGGGGTTTCAATAACTGATTTCTTGCAAAACAAGTCGCTAAGTGCTATGGAAAATAACAATATTTTAGCACTTATCACCAAATATAAACCGGTGGTTGAAAAATGTTTATATATAGGGCTCTGTGCATAGTGAAATATTCATTAAGAACTTGACAGTCCATGGTTCAAGCCACAGGCAAACTACTGGAGCATCAAAGAGGAGTCGCAAACCTTCTCCAAATTGTTTTTAGAGTATGTTTTATATTCACTTGGTTATTTACGTTCTTACCATGAGTAACTACACGCCTATTAGTCAGAGATCTAAGATTAACCTCTATTTATTTGTTGAAATTCATTAATGCAATTGATTTAATTTTAATTTCAGTTATATTAATTTTAATATGTTTCACCACTACAAAAAAAATATGATAATTCTGGCAGCTAAAACTGCCACTAAATACATAGATCGAGATTGGTGGTTATGATGTTTTCTTGAATGGTTAGACGTTGTAATTTTGTTTGTGAAAGGTTGGTTAGGTTCAACAATTTTGTTTCGGTTTGTACGTTCATCTTGATCTCCTTATTTGATTCCTTTGCAATGGTTGTCAGATTTGTTTGTTTTTTTTTGCTTTGGTATTTGCTTTAGGGTTCGTTTGGTTCAACGGATGGGAGGGGAGGGGAGGGAAAATGAGATGTTTTAGTTAAATATATGTTTGGTTCAAAAGAGGGAAGGGGAGAGATAGTGAGGGGTTTTAATTGAAAACATGTTTAGTTCACAAGAGGAGGAGAGATATTTTAAAATAAAATTACCTTTTTTCTCTTAAAATTTTAGTAAGAATAATTTTGAGTTTTAACTTAAAATCAAGGATAGTTTCGTCAATGTAATAATGACATTAATTTCACATTTTCCCCCTTCTAAAAATTGAACTACACATGTCGAATTAAAAATATCCCACCCCTTCCATAAACCTCCAACCAAGCGGATCCACTGTCTGCTATTTTTTGTTAGTCCCATTTTGTGTTAGTTCCACTGTCTGCTATTTTTGCTTTTCGAATTTATTAGCGATTGTATAGAGAATCTCTAAAAAAGTAGTAACAAAAGGAGACTTATTTGAAATTTTCATTTGGTGGTAGTGTTTGTTATTTAGTTAATCACTATAGAATATTAGGATGGTCAATGAAAAAGATGATTTCCTTCAATCTGTTAGTGTTCAATTCAATGGAGGGAGAATTACTCTTATTGGAGGTATGTAAGGAAGAATGTTTTGAAGGAAAAGAATACGTAGAGTTCTGTTGACGAAATAAAATATGCAAGATTAGCAAGGATGTGATAATAGTAATTCGAAGATCCATACTTGGATCAATAATTTAGTGTCTCAGTCAATAGGTATGTCACTGGCAACTCAAGAGGTTTGGTATCATTTGAAATGTTTGTATGGACAGTCCAATTTTGTAAAATGGTATAAGCTGAAAGTGATATTAGGGTTCTTTGATGACAGATCATCTTACGTTACTTTCAGTATAATTTTTAGTTATTTTATTTTATTTTAGTTTTGATCCAAATTAGATGAGTTTGAGAACAATTTTCTATGGTTTACGAGACATTTTGTAATGTTTTCATTTCGGGTCATGTAATTATAGTTTTTCGGTAGCCAAGAAGTTCTTAGGTGTTTTTGATGTAATTTACTGTAAAATTAGTCAAGCAAATCGACAAAGTAAAACATCTCAAGAGGATTTTGAAAGACTATGAACGAAGATTCAATGGGCCTATGAAGGCATTACAAATTGGATAAATTATATTCGAACTCATCGTTAAAGGAAGGGTGAATCTAAATCTAGAATTCAAGTCAAGCAAATCGACAAAGTAAAGCATCTCAACAGGATTTTGAAAGACTATGAATGAAGATTCAATAGGCCTATGAAGGCATTACAAATTGGATAAATTATATTCGAACTCATCGGCAAAGGAAGGGTGAATCTAAGTCTAGAATTCATTCCCCCCCCCCCCCCCCCCCCCCCCGCGGGTCTTCCTTTCTGATTCAATATGGTCTAAGAATTAGATGCATCGTGGGTGGATAGGATTGAGAAGTGTGCCTCCCCACCGTATTAGCAGCAGGATTTGCTCTCGCTATATGGATAATATGATTCCCATGTACAAGGTCATCTTTAAAGAGATGTGGCTTTAACTTCCTTTCTCGGATTTTCAGAAAGAAGTCTTCAAAGTGGATGAAACTGGCTCCCTCTCAGTTGTATCCCAATTCATTTGGTTTCATTAGGGCCTTCGAGCTCGTTTGTGAGCATCTGGAGTTGACATCCCTTCTTCCATTTCGCGCTTCAATTCAACGTTCTTCTCTATTCTTCGACTAACCCTTCTTCTCCCGTCTTCCTTGTTCTTCGATTCTCCCTTTATATATTTCTAACTTAGGTCAAAGTGAAAGGGCCTAAAATGAAAATGTCATAACAATTTGATTTTTGTTTTAATCTTATTTGTTTCGCTGCCATGTAAAAGTTTGATCCAAGTGGATATTAAAAAATTCTATTGGCAATAGCAAGAAAATATGAGTGAATTTTTTTTAAAAGGAATTAACATAAACTGGTGTTGTTTATTTTGAAATCGAGGAAATAGCAAGAAATATTTTTCAAGGAAACAAAATATAAAATATTTGTCTCCATGAGCATAACTCAGTTGATTTATATATTGTATTATCTATACTTCTATCTATACTATATATAAATAAAGTATATCATTTTGGGCTGACTTTTACTACTCTAAAGTGTGTGTATATTTGATTATGTTTGTTTATATAATTTTGATTACAATGTTCAAATTTATAAATATTAATGAAAAATTATTTGTACATCAATTTATCTACAAATTATTGTCAAAGCATATAATGAAATTATTTATCAACTCGACATATTTTTGTTTGCATGTATATAAAATTT
Organism: Medicago sativa; assembly: GCF_051527215.1. Taxonomy (NCBI): domain Eukaryota; kingdom Viridiplantae; phylum Streptophyta; class Magnoliopsida; order Fabales; family Fabaceae; genus Medicago; species Medicago sativa. Next base: position 6,698,201 of record NC_140755.1, on the reverse strand, counting down.
AAATAAAATAAAAATTATTTATTTTTTATTCTAATAATAATTAGTAAAATGATAACATAAATGTATAAAAAGCTTGTTATGTAAATGAAAAATCTTATGATTGCGATAAATGAATATATTTAAAAACTATATTTTTTGTAATGTCTTCATCTTCTCCTTATATTTTTCTTACTTTAATGAGAGCTTTTGTTGAATTTTGAGAAACTTATCTTGATAAAGCTACATATAATTGACTAGGGCTGAAAACATGTGGTGAAAGATAGATTTCAATATTCGGAATGGTCTGCCCTTGGTACTTTTTTTTTGAATAGGCTATAATGAGATATATTACTAAGTCATAATGTTCTTTCTAGCACAAGGTGTACCAAGGAAGAACTAAAGAATCGATACATTATGTACAAACAAAGAGAAAAAAAGAGAGCACCAAAGGCCTAAAAGCTAGAACCAAATCTATGTAGTGCCCAACATAGTAAATGGACTAAGCCACCACCCATGAAAATTTAATCGAAGAGAGGCAAATTTCGCCTTCAACCACGCATAGGAAATAGCCTTAATTTTATCCACCACTTGTAACAAGGAGCACTCTTTTTCCTTGAAAATCCTGTTGTTTCTTTCTTTCCAGATTTTCCACACGGTAGAAAACCAAAGCATCTGTATAATTGAACGCCGTGCCTTAGCCCCACCACCAACATAAGTAAATTGATTAAATTGATCGGCTACATAACAAGGAGTAACCATAGAAATTCCAATCCGCCTATAAATATAATTCCACACAAATCCAAAACTGCGGCAATGTAGAAATAAATGAGATGAATTTTCCAAAGAGCCATAGCTAGAAGCACACATCCGAGAATCGTGATCAATAACGCCACGTCGAAATAAGTTATCCTTTGTAGGTAATCTATCTCAAAACAGGCGCCAAACAAAAAGTACTACCTTCAATGGGATATCCTTATTCCACAGCGATGTCGACGCCATTGAAGATGTATCAAGATGCTGAACCGTCAAGAACTGGTAAGCACTACAAACAGAATAAACACGAGAATTCTCCAAAGACCAATGCCACATATCATCTTTGTCAACCTGCAGATTAACATTTTGAAGTAAAAGAGTAAGCTCCCCCACCTGCTCCTCCTCCCACGCAAACAACCTCCTCATCCACCGTAAAAGAGTCTGCCCTTGGGACTTATTTATCGTAATAGCAAAACTTAGTCTAATAGAAAACTTTTTTCTACTATGCACAAAAGGAAGTCCCTATCTCGCATTTGTTTTTAATTTAATTATGGGTATGAATGCTATTTTTTCAGCATTATTTTCTAATAGGATTTTCACATCCAACATATTCATAAACAAACCACAACATAATAGTTTATGTCCCATTACACATGTCAAATCTATGGTATATGTTTCCCAGCAACATTAAAATTCATGCATGCTTCGGCTAAAAAAAATTAAGGCCAGATACCTCTTTTGGTTATTTAAGTTTGACAAAAATATTAGGTTATAGTCCTTTAAGTTTTTTGTGTTTCAAATAGGTCTTTATTACCCTTTTAAGGACATATTTAAAAGTTAAAAACTTAAAAAACCTCAAATAGATGCATTAAATTAACAGCTTAAAGGACCTGTTAGAAACTTAAAAAAAAAATATAATGGCCTATATTTAAAATTTAACAAACTTAAAGAACTACCCCGATATTTTTGTCAAACTTAAAAGATCAAAAAATGTATTTTGCCAAAAAATTAAATCCTATGAGATTTTAATTTTTTAACAATTCATGAATTTGAGATTTGTTTTAGACGAAAATCAAATATTTCGGTTGTTTATCATTAAATTGTAGAACAACATATATGATTTTTTTGGGAAAAAATCTAATCGTGAAATTGAATTCATCAAACTTAAAAAAAATGGACAAATATCAATGTCCCAAATCGTATGGACTAGAGATTTTATATATGTTTGTGAAATAAACTAAATAAAATAAATATTAATGATTGCATAATAATTCCAAAATAAAATAATTTTCCGTTTTTTGAGATTTTATGATGACAATGATCGAGAGAACATGAATAAGTGAAATGAGAAACAAAAATTTGTTTTGGCAACATAATTCCATAATCAATGATAAAAGAATTTGTATCTCACAAATGTTAATGGGACATGCCTTTAAGAGGATGAATATGTTAAGAGTCACTATTTTACTCTCTAATTGCTCATTTGAAAATATTTTATCTCAGTGTATGAATGATAATTTTCCTTTTCTTAATGATTATATTTATAGTGACATATACTTGATCATCTAGTTTGTTACACTTTTTTTAAAAGATAAAAGAAAACAACTGGACATATACTCATAGCGTGTTTGTTGCACGATATATTGTGTGCTAACAAAAAAAAATTGTGTTTGTTCCACTTTTTCTAGTATTTGAATTCACTCTCATCCATTATCTTTTTCAAATGATAAGGAAAAAAATCGGACATATACAATTTGTTACATTTTGTTTTAATATTTGAATTTACTATTATCTATTTGTTATATGTGTTATTTCTTATTTGTATTGAAAGTTGGGGGTAATTTTGAAATGAGAAAAGTCAACCAAAAGAGCCAAAAAGGTTATTTTCTTGATATACAGTATATATAATTTATATTTCCTTGATATATATTATATGTAGGGGACGAAGTTCGAACCCCGTATTTCCCGTCTTATTCACCTTAGTGGTGAAATTATAATCACTAGACTACTTGAGAAAAAAATAACAACATATTCATTTATGTTTAGCTTTCATTGTTGATATGATGATCATCTTTGTTGTGTGATTTGCTCTTCAACCTTTCAAAATTGCTCATCCGTTAATTCAATTAGAGTTAACTCCCCCGTCACTCTAGCTGAGTTAAGGGAATAAACATTTTTGAAAGAGAGATGAATAATTTTCTAAAGACAACTGATTGATGGAAATTTTACCCCACACCCATACATCTATACTTTCACCCCCAACATTTGACCCAAACTGCCCATTTTACCCTCTTATATAAATTAAGAAAAAAATCTTTAATAACTTTCATTTCACCCACACACACCTTTCCGGAAACGTTGTGAGAAAAAGAGAGATTAAGTTGTGTTTCTTATTGGAATCCTAGCTATTCAATTTTTTTATTTTGTTTTTTACCGGAATCGGTATTTGCTGGTTTTCGATAGTGTTATGGTTACCATAATCGTTGATTGCAGATTTCCGACAATGAAACTGTCACTAGAATTATTGATTGCAGATTTCTTAAATTAAACAGTCGCCAGAAACCCAAAGAAGCAATCTGAAAATCGAAATCGACCTTCCCTTTGAGGTTTTCTAGTTGAGATTTTCCCGAAAACCGCATAGACTGTGATACACATTTCTTATGATATTAGGTGCTGTTTTGGATCCAAAAAATTGCATCTCTGATGATTACCGTGTTGCTTTGTTTCCAATTCTATTCATCTTTTATTTTTAAGTTTGTTAATGTTATTTAGTTTCTTGTTCTTTTTATTATTTCTTTGCCCTTTTTTTTCCTCTGTTAAGAACCACTGCCAAATTTGATCAAACAAGTTGATTTTTCTCCCTGGGTCCTTAGCGAAAGCAAGTTGAATTCACATAATTAAAAAAATCCTACCGGAAAGGATTTGAAGAGGTTTTTGGTAAAGCCTATGAAAATGTAAACATCAGGGTTCCTAAAATTTGGTTGAATTCAGAAACATTGTATATTGATTACCGACAAAGAAATAGAAATTGAAATGTTTAAGGTGGTTTTATTATGTGGGGGTGAACTCAAAAATAATGTGTAAAAGATATAAGGCTTAAATGTGTGTTTGGTCCCTGCAGTTTTACCAGTTTTAGGTATTGGTCTTTTTGTTTGGTTTAAGTCCTCGCGCTTTGCAAATAATTTGGTATTGGTCCTTCTGTCAATGAGATGTTAAAAAAAAACAACAAAACTAACGGAGTGTCACGTGGCCCAATCATTTCACGCCACGTGGCACACTAAAAAACAAAAATTAAAAATTAAAACAAATCAAATAAAAAATTAGTTTGTAATTAGTTTTGTTATTATTATTAAATTAAATTAGAAATTAAAGAGAGAGAAAACAATAGCCGCAATCTCATCACCAAATTGATTATCATCTTCGCAAGAATAACAACCACCACCACAGTTGCCGTCAAGCTGAATCACCTGTGCACTGTTTGCAACCACGCTTCCCTATCTTATCTTATCAAGCACTTGGTGGTCACAAAGCCAGCAGATGTAAATCCTTATCTAAAAACCAATCCACCACCATTAACAACACCGTATGTGTTTCCATCGCAACTGTCACCCAACTGTCACAAGAGTTTTCCTACTGCCCAAGCTCTTGGTGGACACAAACGGTGCCACTGCGATGGTTGTAACAACAACGACAACAAGTGGAAAAAAGAAAATCCTCACGTTTCTCTTCTTCAAATTCAAATCTGATGTGTCTCTTTTTATTAATTTATTTTTAATCTAATAATAATAATAAAAAAACTAATTAAAATTTTAAAACTAATTTTTTATTTAATTTTAAAATTTTGTTTTTTAGTGTGCCATGTGGCGTAATATAACTGGGCCACGTGGCACCCCGTTAGTTATGTTGGTTTTTTTTTTTAACATCTCATTGATAGAAGGACCAATACCAAATTATTTGCAAAGTGCGAGGACTTAAACCAAACAAAAAAAACTGTAGGGACCAATGCCAAAAACTGGTAAAACTGCAGGGACCAAACACACATTTAAGCCAAAGATTAAATGGTAAAAGGATAAAATTGGAATATTTTAAGATTTGTAGGGGTGAAAGTACATTTGTAGGGGTATTGGGTAAAATTTCCCTGATTGATTTGGATTTGGATTTGGTGAAATTCGGCCCAACCCAATTCAAGTGTAAACCTTGCCTATCGAAACCCTAATTCCAACCCTAACTCTGTTTGTCAACCTAATCATGAAGAACACCTTGCCGTCGTAACAGAATGTCTCAGCCGGAAACTTCAGCGGTGGAGGCTATGGAAGAGGAGGTAGATAGGATCAGCATTTTACCAGATGATATCCTGGTTCACATTCTCTCTCCTCTTCCCACCAAACAAGCCTTTGTGACTTCCGTTCTTTCAAAGAGATGGAAGAATCTATGGTGTCTCCTTCCAGCTCTCGAATTCATCGGAACCAAATCTGAAACCAAAGACCTTGTTCCGCGAGAAGCTGCTGGTAATCATTACATGCATAATTGGGAAAGAATATACCCTGAATTTCCTAATACTATATTTACTTGTGAAACCCTTGTTATTCTTAAGCTCAGTAATCTTTTTATTATGGGTGCCGAGTTTTGTCATTATCTCATAAGATTACCCTCACTTAAAACCCTACATTTGAAAGACATTGAGTTTCAACAATATGGAGATCTTGAGTGTCTTCTAGAGGGATGTCCAGTTCTTGAAGATCTTCAACTATATGTTATATCCTATGTCACTCTTCTTTTTTCCAAGGCATGCTGTGAAACCTTGACAAAGTTGAATAGAGCAGATATTATTCAATGTGATTGCGGTGTTCCCATGAAAGCACTTTCAAATGTGGAGTTTCTACACATAGAACTATCCAGGGTATATGTCACTATATGATGCATGACATTGAAAATAAATATTATTAATTTTTCGAAACTGATTTTTTTTTTTTTTTTTTTAATGTAGGGTTATCTGCATATCGACTTCCCTACATTCAATAATTTGACTCATTTGGTGCTCAACTATCATCACGGTATAGATCTACAACTGCTTCACTATTTCCCCAAGCTTCAAACTCTTCACCTTTATCAGGTTTGTTTCTTAATTTTAACAACAATATTTGATTTTTTTTTCCTTTCTTTTCTTAACATAGAAGAATGTATGATTTTATTTCTTCTTTATTATTAAAAGAAGACACAAGGCAAGATTTGGGGGCTTAAGCACGACAATCTTCATATTCTTGATCGAAATTATAATCAACAAGACTCGGCTCTTCCAAAATCTGTTCCATCTTGCCTTTTATTAAACCTTACAACTTGCACTATGCGGGAAGTTGGATTTCCAGAACTTCGGAATGAGCACATTATGTTAGCAAGATATATTCTGAACAATTCAGCAGTTTTAAAAACTATGTCAGTTGGGTGCTTCTGGCAACAGTCTGAAATAAAAAGACAATTATTTTCATGTTCAAGAGCTTCTGCAACATGTAAACTTTCAGTTTATTTGGAACATTATGATTAAGTAAGTAAGTAGTAGTTTCCCTATTCTTTCTGTTGTTTCATTAGCTGCAACCATGAAATTGTTGAATTTGGTGCTTTTATAAACCTTGTTCTCTGATGGTTGCTATTTTTTATTAATAGATTGTTAGCTGCTGATTCAAAAAAAAAAAAAAAAAAAAAATTTGAAGCCATAGTTTAACTGAAATAAAAACAACAGTATTACTTGCAAATTATCACCCAGTATCAAATTTATGTCACTTTAGTGCAATAGATGTTCTAGCGATTTCTCACTAAATCCTAAGCCAAGTGGCACTAATTTTATTTTTGAATTGTTTGGTTTTTTTCTACACAGATGCAGATGTGTATATGATCTATTTATCATTCACTGGAAGTGCTTTTCTAAGTTTAATAGCTTTATAGGATATTCTCATGTTTCATTTTCTTTAGTTTCTTTGTTTGGTTCTTAATACCAGCAATCAATGTTTCTTTTGGATTACTAGACACCATGAGAGCACGTTAATCATTAGTGTGTATTACAATACAGGCTTATGCGTTATTATTTACACCTTTTGCTGTGTTACTGGCGTTGTCGTCTAATTGTATCTCTTTTATGCAGAGTGCGAAGAAGACCAAGAACTGAGCATCAAGTTGAATCTTTTTATGGCACTGGTATAACCCTGTAGTATGCTAAAACTGTGCGATCAGTGCTTACTAGTCTCCTTTTTTTTTTTTTGGCTAAGACTTTGTTTAATAAATATAAACTTATTTCTTCCTAACTTTATATTATACCTAATTGTAAGTTTGCGTTTTTACCATTGCTTTTAAGATTCTCAAAGTATTCGAAAATACTTGTATTATCAGTTTATTTAACGCTGCTAATCTCTTGTTAATAGAAGTAACTGCATAAAAGTATATATCCAACATATGTTTTCATTACAATTATGTGTATAAACCGGGTCACCTATGCGCACAACTTCATAGATCATGCGAATCACTAAATATTGAATGTATGGATCTTACAAACCCTTTGATTATAACCTAATCTGAATGGTGTTATGTGTAGTATATAACACGAAGAAACGAACCTCAATTGCCAAGCAAAATTCCCTTACGATATGGTTAATTTGATTCACCAAATTTAAGATATGAATTTTTTTTTTTTATCACTAATATTAAACTTTTATGTCTCTAAAAATCTTAGTTCCAAACATGTAGCTCAACAAAATTCTACAGAGGTGAAGGTATTGCTTGACTAATATGTGGTAACATAATGTTACCATAAAAAGACTCGGCTGACGAATTCATTGAAACCAGATTGGAAGCCAAAGACTCGGCTGCATGCTTCGACGAATTCATTGAAACCAGGTTGTAATCATTCCATGGACAGTTTCGTCTTGGACGTTAAACATGATTCCTCTCTACTTCATGCTCTCGTTGTTCGGGATAAGGAAATAACCCCTGACTTGCATTATACTATCCTTACATGCAAAATCCTTATACTATCCTTACATGCAAAACCCTTGCTGTCCTTCAGCTCATTTATCTTTCTTTCAATGCAGAGTTTTGGTTTTATCCCATAAGATTACCCTCACTCAAAACCCTACATTTGAAGGACATTCGTTTTCAAATTAATGGACATCTTATGTTGCTCATAGATGAATGTCCAATTCTTGAAGATCTTCCATTATATGATATATACGTCCTTGGACATTCTAGAGAAATCGGCAAAACCTTAAAAAAGTTGAACAGAACAGATATTACTGAATGTCGTTGCTGTATTCCGATGGAAACACTTTCAAATGATATGAATTGATGCATTCAATTGAAAATGAATAATGTGAATTATTTTTAAATTTTTTTTTTGTAGGATTATCGAGATTGTCACTTTCCTACGTTCCATAATTTGACTCATTTGGTGCTAAACTATAATTGGGATACAGTTCCAAAAGTGCTCCCCTATCGTCCTAAGCTTCAAAATCTTGAACTTTCTCAGGTTTATTTGTTAAAATTAACAATCATATTTTTTTTCTTTCTTTTGTTAGCATACATGTATGTATCATTTTATTTCTTCTGTATTATTAACAGAAGATACAAGGCAGCATTTGGGGGGATGAGTACTTTGGATAATATCAGCTAGTAAACTGGGCCCATCCACAATTTGTACTATGCGGGACTTTGCATTTGGAGGCCTACAGAGTTATCACATTAGGTTAGCAAAATTTATTCTGAAGAATTCAAGAGTTTTAGAAACTATATCAATCTGGTGATTCAGGAAACGGTCTAAAATATAACGAAAATTAACCTCATGTTCAAGTGCTTCTGCAACATGTCAACTTTCAATTTATGCTGCTATGTCGGCCAGGTAAACTTTGTCTCAGATGCACAAATTAAGAAACAACTATCCTCAATTGATTTAGTTTATACTTGAATGATCTTTTTGAAGATTTGCTTCACTTAACATAGATTATATGCTGCATATGGAATGAATAATCAGTTAATTTTAAAACTTGGACAGCAGTGTTGTTAATGCTATTTGTAAAACTTAGAAAGTTATGTTCTTAATCTATTTTTGTGCGAAATAGCTTATTTTTTTATTCTAATGTGCCATTCTCTCATAGCCCCTAATTGAATTTTTTTGCATTAAATTGTATATGGTGGGAGAATAGTGATTTGCTTAAATTCTACTATGATATGGCTTCTACGTACTCCGACAATAATTTGTACTAACTAGTATATCATTAAAGAATAGTGATATTTTCAAATTCTGCTATGCCAAAGTGAAATTGCGGCTATAACTGCTATTTGACAAAACTTTGTATTAAATAGTGTATCGTAAAACAATATTATTGATTTGTTTAAATTATGCTATGTTGTAGCTGCTCTTTGATAGCACTGCAAGAAAGAACTAAAGTGATAACTAAGGAATGCATGTGGATGGGTTGCTTGCATTTCATAGCAAACATTTTAGCTATTACTTCAATTCTCTTTTCAACAAATGTATTCATCAACTCACTGTTTAAATTATGCATGTGGATCCTTTTTTTTTTTTATAACTTACTAACTTGAGCTTCCAACTCTTTGCTTTTATTTATCAAATTCTAGATTATACTTAGTTTGGTAATTTAACAAGCTATTTCTAATTTCTCTCAGAAAGAATTTGACCCCATTCTTTTTAAAAGAAAGAATCTTAATTTAATCCTCCCAGAACTCCTATTTGATTCCCATATTTGTCCATGGATCTGTCTTTGTCCGAAGGGACATTCATCGTGATTCATTAACCTTCGATCTATTGGTTCCCGTATTTGATTGCCTCATTCACCGTTTCAAATCATTTGTGACTATTATGTTAGAGTTACAATCTAATGAATCGATGTCAGAGCTTCATTCTATTTTTCTCTTGTTGAGGGTTTTGTCGCATGCATGTAAACACGGTATGCTCGTTGATACTTTTACCACCTGGTAAAATCCTTACATTTGTTTAATGTCATGCTCGTTGATAAATATAGTTTTGGTGGCCTACTAACTGCACTTTTTGCTCAAGGTAGAGCTGATGAAGCAGTGTGTTTTGTGCTATTGTTATGAAGTATGCTCAGAGTGGTACTCATGATGATGATGACATTCTTGTTATGATAATGACCGATCTTATTAAGGCTGGTATGCTTGAAAAGGCTGACACATATTTTAAGTTAGAAAGCAAAGAAAAAGATGTAATATAATGCGTATCTACAAAAGGTTATTGATTTATTTATTTTTTTGACAGAAAAAAGGTTATTGATTGTTAATTGGTTGTTCAATGGATTGTATTTCTTATGCGAGCGTTATAACAATTCTACTTATTCTTGTTCAATGGATTGTATTTCTTATGCGAGCGTTATAACAATTCTACTATTTAAGAGCTTTTGAATCACAAGTTGAGATTCAAAGTTGGAGCCACAATGATGTTGTTAAGAGTTATATAACACAGTTCCTAGGATTATGTAATGGAACTTGACTAATGATGACAAAAATGAGAAAACATCCCTTCAAAAAAAATGGGAAATTATATTATTTGAAAGAAAATTGTTGCAACTTTAATGTAACTTACGATGTGAGAATATATCTTACGATGACAATGAAGATCTTAATATAACTTTAAGTGTGGTTTAGGGAAGATTTTTTTTTTAAATGTGTTTTGCCTCTTTTATCTGCAATAGTCAATGATTTTATCATTGGAACCTTCATATCACCAGGAAGATAACCTCATGAAGATAACCTCATGTCTAGAGGGTGCAATTTGCCTTCTATTTACAACAACTACTTATCACACTATGAGTCAACCTTTCATTTTTTTTTAACCATGCTTTTGTTGTCAATTTGTGGTCTTGGTTCGCAACCAATATCAATGCCACTATTCAATTTTAAACTATTGATGATATATGGCCCCTATATATGTGATAAAAATTGGTCACCTGGATGTAAAATAGTAATAAAATATTACCTTGTAAACCTCAAATTCTATTCTGTATTGTTGGTAGGGGTGTAAGTGGTTCGGACAAAACCAACGAAACCGAAAGTCAAAACCGAACCAAACCGAAAAAATATCCGACCTTGTTTGGTTCGGTTTGAAACCGATCCGAACCAATCGAAACCGATCTAGCTTGGTTTGGTTCATGGTTTTTCATTTCGAGATCCGTGAAACCGATAAACCAATCCGATGATAACCACACTCCTTATTTTACTAATATTATCCTACCTCACACATACTTATGGTTAGACCCAAAATTAAAGTCAAACATAAAATACTTGTTAATCCATTCACTTTCTCTCATCATCTTCATCTCATCTCAACTCTTTCATTTTTACTAAAAAATAAACTCTAGCTGTCAACCACACCAAACCCATTGTTCATCGCCACCGGTCACCGCTGAGATCGTTCATCTTTTGGTTAGTTTTATCATGTTTATGTCATTGATTTATACTCATTATATTTCATTGTTTTCCATGTTCATTTGCTATGCCATTGATTTATACACGTTTTCCATGTTCTTTTTGGAATTTTTGTGTTTGTTGATGAATGATGCATGTATGGATCATGGATTATTGAAATATTTGAGTTTGATGAAGTTGTTTTTGTAGAATGATTGATAAATGAATCTTGGATCGTATGTATGAAATATTGAGTAAGGTTAGTTATAAAAAGTTGTTTGAAAAATAGAGAATATGAAAAAACAAAATATGAAATACGACTATACAAAGTTCAATGAACTATTTTGTGAGAATATGAATTTTTTTAAGGCTTATTCAATCACTCGGTCCCTTAACTTAATTGATTGTCTCAATTTGGTCCCCTAACTATAATTTGTACCAATTTGGTCCTCTATGTTTTGCTCCGTTACTAGTTTTAGTCCTTTCTGTTAGTTTCTCTCAAAAAAACGTGAACAGAAAGGACTAAAACTAGGAACGGAGCAAAACATAGGGGACCAAATTGGTACATAAGTTAACGTTTTTTTGAGAGAAACTACCAGAAAGGACTAAAACTAGTAACGAAGCAAAACATAGTGGACCGAATTGGTACAAATTATAGTTAGGGGACCAAATTGAGACAATCAATTAAGTTAAGGGACCGTGTGATTGAATAAGCCTTTTTTCAATTGTATTTTTAAATAAACCGATCAACTGAACCAATCCAAACCGAACCAAACCGATTAGTTTGGTTCGGTTTCTTTTTTGAAAAACAGTGAAAACCAAACCAATCCAAACCGATGAAGGTTTCATCGGTTCAGACATTTTTTTGAATGAAAACCAATCCAAACCGTACCGTTACACCCCTAATTGTTGGAACCAAGTTTGATTATAAAGTTGATACATTCATTGTAAATCAACAATCCATCTTAAAATCTCAAATGTTTCCCTTTTTGGTAATAAAACCGCACTCACATGTGCATTTAACATGACATAATTGACTATTCTCAAGACCCTCAAAGTTGATATTAAGCTTCCCAAAGCCCCTATTGTTAAGGAAGTCGTTTGGTTCCCTCCCAATTTACATTGGACTAAAGGTCATACTGATGAAGCAGCAGTTAGAACTTAGAAATCCTGATCAAGCTTCTGCTAGACGCATTTTCAGAAATTCAGAGGGTGGTTGCCTTGATTATTTTGTTCAGAATTCAAGTTTTGGTTCAGGTCTTTTTGCAGAGTTATCAATGGCTATGATGGAAATAGAAATAGCTAACTATAAAGGATGTAGTAACCTTTGGTTGGAAACAGATTCAAAGCTAGTTTTGACGACTTTTTCTAATATTTACCTCAAAGAAACAGATGGTTGAACTGCCTATATTTAACTCTTGCCGTTTTTGGTCTCCCATGTATATAGATATGGTAACTCTTTTACATAAATATGTTCACAAATCTAGACTTTCATTATCTAGTTTTTCTTTTCCCTAGTGGAATGATATGCATGACATTATTAGGGTTGAGTAAATTAATTAAGAGTAGGTTGGATTTAACTAATTACAGTTTTGTAACTTTTGAAGAGGTTTTGGCCTAATCCCTTTTCTTTCAGGTACTCTTCTTTTTTCTTTCAATATGCAACACTCTTGGTTAAAAAATAATAATAGAACTTTGAAGATTAACCTTTATATAATGGTCATTTTACAACGGTTTCAAATGAAATTTGAGATATGTTTTTAGAGGTTACAAAGTTCATCTTTTACCACAAAACTATTACTTCTTGGAGAGGACATTATATTTTTCTTATAAATTATTCTATTATTCACACTACCATAAATTACTTTCACTAGGACAACTCATGGGTTTTTTAATAATAAAATTTTAAATTGTTTAAAAAAATTGAAACAAGTATTTTATACTTTCCAATGTTTGAAAGAAAAACTAATTTTTTTATAAGGTAAATAGTATTAAGGTTTTTATTTACATAAGATAATTTTTATTTTCTTGACAACAGATAATATATTTTATTAACATAAGAATATTTATTACTTAACATAAATCAACTGAATATAATTAAAATAAAAGGCGTTTTATTTAATAGGACTTTGAAGGTTAGCCATTATATAGTTTTCATTTTTCAACTATCCAAGATGAAATTTGAGCTTAGTACGTAAAAAACAGATGAGGTTCTATTTTATTTAATAGGACTTTGAAGGTTCTATTATTATTTTAAGATGAAAAAAAAAGACTTTTATAAATCAACTGAATATAATTAAAATTATTTTATTATACACTCAATTAGCTAACTTTCACTAGGACCATTCACCTTTTTTTTTTTTTATAATAAAACTTGAAACAAAGACTTTTTTTAAGGCACGAAACTTTTATTATTAAATTAAGAAAACTTGGTTTGTTAAATTTGGGCACAAATAGAAAAATGTTATTAAGGAAAAAATCATTCAAAAAACAGAAGTATTTAGTCATTTCTTTATATTTATTAATAAAAATAAATCCAATAAATACTTTTTAATAAAGGGAATTTTAATAGATAATATAAAACTTTATATATTTTTTTTAAATTAGGAAAACATATTTTTGTTACATTTGGACGCAAAGGGAAAAATATCATTAAATAAAAAATCATTCCAAAAACAATAGTATTTACTCATTTTGTTTATATTCATTATTAAAACTAGATTCAGTGAATACTTTTTTTGGTGATAAAATTCATCGAATACTTGTACCAAAAAAAAAAACAGTGAATAGTATAATATCAAATGTAGTTTTATTTAATACGAGTTTGAAGTCTAACCATTATCATATTACAAAATTCGTAGAGCTTAAATTGCAAAAGAAAAACTTCATTGTTCGTGAAATTCTCTCAACTATGTAAAAGCAATTTTCGTAGCTCAAACACAAATGGGTAAGTGTAAGCTCAAACATATTAATTAATTCTGTAGCACCATTGATACAAAATTGATCCAAGTAATGATTTTCCTATCTTACTTTTTGTAATATTTTGTAGGTATTGATTTGAATCTACTAGGTTTTTTTATTTCTCTAATATCTTGTTGTTTTGTTTTGTGCAGAAAACAAGTCTGTAAGCATGAAGAGGGTTCAAAGAGATACACAAATTCATGCTGGTTTAATTCAACTTCTCTTGACTAGAAGTAGTGAGGTTTCATTTCTATCCCTTAACTCTGATCAAGCTAGTGCAATATATAGTGATATAAAGGTAATGAATGTTTTTGAATTCAAGATGTGGATTTCTATGTCCAAACTTGATGATGTAATAAAATCAGGAGAACTAGGGAGAGCCTTAGTTGGAAAAAGATTTCTCCTTGTCATAGATAATGATGTTTGGAATCATAATAAAGATAGGAACATTCTGTTCAAAAAATTGTCAACCATGACTTGCAAACAAGGGAGTAAAGTGATTTTAATAAGTTTTTTAACTGAGATATCTGACTTGCCAGATTCCGTTCTTGTGAACGTGTCAACAAAGAATGGAACAAACTAATCAAGGATCCTAATTTCCCAAGATTGCACTTTGCACAACAAGCAACTGTTTATCCCATAATGAGAACAATTAAACCTAAACTTTGGCCTAGTTACTTTCACATGATTGAGGTTAACAACACCACTGACCTTGAACAACCATTGAAGTTGCATTCAAAGTTGTTACCACCTAGGGAGGTTGCAATTCCAAAGTTTGGTATAGTGAACTCTTGTAATGGCTTGCTTTGTTTGTGCACTAACCCCTTCAACAACCCTGCATGTGTTTGGAATCCTATCACTGGAGAATATATATTGATTCCAAAACCTGAAAGAAACCCTGATACAAATAATTACATCATGGATCAAGAAGAGAAAGGAGAATCTTACTGCAAAGAATTTGTTGTTTCTGGTTTTGGCTTTAGTCAAAAGGATAACCAATATAGAGTGATGAGGGCATTCGGTTTGGTAGAAGAGGGTGACATATATTCAATAATTGTCCAGGTGTGGACTCTTGGTTCAAAAAAATGGCAAACTCTCGGTGTATTAGATCGATGGAGAGAAATTGGGTTGAAAGTAACTAGCTCGAGACAAGCAATATTGCCGATTGAAGCACGATATAGGCAATCATTTTGTGTATACATGAATGGAGCTGTTCATTGGCTTGCTACTCGTTCATGTATGATTTACATTTGTTCCTTCAACTTCGACCAAGAGAAAATCATTGAAATCGCACCACCTGATAGCTTTAATGAAACTGATGGTGATAATCATTCCATTAGAAAAATGAGATTGGGAGTGTTACATGATTGTCTCTATGTGGGTGATACAAGTTGTTATGCTAACTTTGAACTATGGGTGCTCAAAGATTATAACGATGACAATTTCTCATGGACGAAAGAGGTCGTAATTAACAATCTTTCTCTTAACATACGGCCAAGGGGTTTATATCGGCCAATAAAGTACCTTGACAATGGAGATTTGTTGATGTTCCATCCCAGCAATGCCTTGGTATGCTATAACCCAAAAGAAAAAAGTATCCGATATTTCAAGATGCATGAAGCTGATTTAGAGTTTGAAATGATTCCTCACATTCCCAGTCTAATTCCCATGAAAGATGTTATAAATATGGAAGGATCGCAAGTAGAGATTCTCAACGTGAGGTAATAAACAATAATAATTTTTTTTACAGAGCCGTGTGATGATCACATAGCGAACTATTCTTTCGCCTTTTGTTAAATTTCATTTCCTTATCTTTCAAATATAGTAGATCTATTTGGGTGGATATATAGTGCTTTTGAAGTTCTATAGATCTTTGTTTATAGTTTTAATTATATTTATTTATGTTCAAGGTCTTTAATTAATCGAACATTTTTCTTTATTAAATTTAATTTTTGTGTGATGATATATAATGATTTTTTGTTTTCATGTTATCTATTGGTGAATGATATCTTCTTTAAAGAAAGCATTGTACATGTTGGTTAAGATTTCATAGTGAAAGAATAGAGATAAAAAACGAGTTAATACTCTCATTTTATAAAATTCTTCTACATTTCTTAACTCATATAGCTAACTATATATTTTTTTTTGGGTCAAGTAGCCTACTGGCTATAATTCACCTTTTTTCAAACTGAATAAGTGGGGTGTCCGGGGTTCGAACCCCTACCCATACATATATCAATGCATCATGTCCCTAACAACTGAGTTATCCTCTCGGGGACCTTATAGCTAACTATTTATTATAGCTTAATTAAATATATTGTAACATATTAGAAAAGTTGTTTCTTCCTGGGTTTATTCTTTTGTTTTCATTTTTTATTTTTGATTTGTAAGAAGTTGTTATTTTGTTACAAACATCATTTCAGGAGAATAATTGTTTTTTGACGAGAAAAACAATTATTCTTCAACAATAATAATTGTAACTGTTGAAGTTAGTTTTGAAGTTGTTCATAGTTTGTTGTTAGTCCCACATCGCTCAGGTTCCCGGGCTGTCGAGTGTATAAATATGCTTGAGTACCCTCCTCCTTCGAGCTAGCTTTTGGGACGAGATCCAAGCTTATTTAACAGTAACAAATATTTTTTTTAACCGTAGAATTTTGTAACAATAAATATTTTAATATTTTTGGAAAATAAAGTTGTTACTTATAAACATGTAAAAAAAAATTCATTATACTATGTAACAGAATTCTTACAATAGTGCAAAAGATGGGATTAATTGTTTGAAATAGCTTTTTACTGACATATTATCAAAATATAAAAAATCATAAGATTACAAGGGATATTCCAATCTAATTGGTTATGTAAGGATTACTCACTTTGCTTGGTTTATAGTGGCCGTTCTGTTGATTCCCAAAAACTTAATGAAATAGGGATTAAGACATTAGTATGATTTAGTACAAAGTACAAGGGCATGATGCCTATTTATCACAAATTAAAGATATTTTCTTGTTATTAAATAAATTAAAGATATTCTCTTGTGGTGAAAATTAATTTATTGATTAAGTACATTTACAATATTTTTTGAGGGAAGTACATTTACAATATTGATTAAATAACATGGTGAAAAAACCCAACATATTTGTGTGTGTATGTCATTCTAATACGGTTTGTTTCAACATTTAGGGATGGTGAGAGGTTACCCCATAATCGGAAGGAGTATGGAGAATTTGCTTTGGTTGAAGAAAATCAGATGATATGATCGAAGCGTTAACCGGTCATCATTGTTTATAATTGGCCAAAGGGAGATGAGTAGTTTATTATTTTTAGTATTTCTATGTTTCCTGGTTTATTGTCTTTATATTTCTTGTATCCAGTAACTTTGGCTATTTGGTATTACAGAACCCTAGCCTCCTCTCTTTTCTCTATGAATAATCTCTTTGGTTAACATGGTATCAAAAATCTTGGTTTGATTATGAAATCACTAAATACATAGATTGAGATTGGTGGTTACTGGTTATATAGTTTTGTTGATAGGTTAGACGCTGTAATTTTGTTTAAAAGGTTATGTGCTTAAATTTTGTTTCGGTTAGTACGTTCATCAACTCCTTATTTGATTTCTTTATGCCGATTGAAATTGGTGGTTGTGAGATTTGTTTGGTGGTTCAACAGAGAGGAGGGGAGGGAAAATGAGATATTTTTTAGTTAAATTTATGTTGAAGTGAAGGATTTTAATTAAAAACATGTTTGTTTCACAATGGGAGGGGAGGCATTTTAAAAAAAAAATTACATTTGGAATTTACATTTGGTGGTAGTGTTTGTTATTTGGTTAGCCACTATAGAATATTAGGAGGTCAAATATCATTTCCTTCAATATGTTAGTGTTCAATTCGATGGAGGGAGAAATACTCTTATTGGAAGTATGTAATGAAGAATGTTTTGAAAGAAAATAATATGTGGAGTTATGTTGATGAAATAAAATATGCAAAAGAGTAGCAAGGATGTGATGTTAGTAATTCGAAAATCCATACTTGGATCAATAATTTAGGGTGTGTTTGGATTGAGGGTTTAGGAGGGGAAGGGAGGGGAGAGATTACTTTTCTTTTTTAATTTACGGACTATATAACATGTTTTTCTAAAATAAATTAAGTGTGATTGAAGTATTATATGAATGTTTATCATGTTAATATGTTAACTTTTTAAAAAAAAATTCGTAGTGTCCATAATTTGAAAATGAAAAGTAAACCCTTCCATCCCTTCCCCTCCTAAACCCTCAATCCAAACACACCCTTAATGTCTCACACAATAGGTATGTAGCAAACTATAATATTGCTCAAGAGGTTTGGCACCATTTGAAACAAATCGGACAAAAATTTTTAATTTCAAATTGTAACAAATTATACTTTTTTTAAACACCAATAATATAGCAAATATAATGTATTTTTTTTATATCTTTTTTTCAAGGACAATATCAATGTGGCAATTTTATAGGCTAATTTATTTAAGGGTATAATTGAAAGTGAAAAAGCCACCCCAAATGCAAGTATTGTAATTGTGCAAATTCGCCCCTATTTTTATAGGCAAATGTACTAATATGAGATTTATAAAAAAAAATGTACTGATATGAGAAAGTTGATATGATAAAATTTTGAAAATTCGTGACTATCTTCAAAAGATGAACATAAATGTAGTGTATATATTAAATACTTTGTTGTTTTGTATTCAAAATACTGTTATATATTTCCACTGCGCCCATTATGGAACCACAAATCTTGATTCTACATGACTTGTTGTTGATTGTGACTCTGTTATAGTACCATTTAAATGGTTGTTCAACTTCGATCAACTCAAAACCATCTTCATGGGCAGTGGTTCTCCCATTCTCACTATCATCAAACCCTAAACCTTTAACATCATCATCATCACTAATAAACACATTTCCTTCCTCATTAGACCCAACATCTAAATCTAAACACTTAGGTTCATTCACTTTCTCAACACTATTGTGGACATTGTGCTCAACATAAAGATGTCCATCAACCTTATTTGCAGTAGAATAGATGAATATATCACCAACAACATCATCCATATCAACTTGAACAAAACTTTCATCTATCCCATCAATTTTATTCGAAGTCCTAATATTTCTTATCATATCGTCAAATAGCCACAATACTAACAATATATGGCAACCCCTAATTGTTAGAATCAATTTCAGACACAACAATTTGAACACAACCTCTATAAAACATGCAATCATCGCTAACAAACTCTCCACCATGATGGAAACACATCAAAGATATTCATTTTTTGTGACAGAAAAAATTGATTATCAAGTGTCGCGCATGTCATCATATCCAATGTTTTAACCGCACATAGTCAACAATAAATTAACATCACCAAAGTGGGTATACACAAACCCTATAAATCAAACTTCTGCACATGGATATTATTGTTAAGGAATCTAAATAAGAGTTTTGGGAGCACAACGACATACAAATAGAGAAGTAAAATTTCTTACCAGAGAAAATCTCCAGTTCTTCTCCCTTTTTCGATTCCGCACTTCAATTCAACTATCTTCTCCCTTCTTCTATGTTCTTCGACTGGCACTTCTTATCCCTTCTTCCATGTTCTTCTATTCTCCCTTTTTCTATTTCTAACTTAGGTTAAAGTGAAAGGGGATCAAATCAAATGAGTTTAGGGGTGGAAACCAAAAAAAATTCTATTGGCACGGGGAAACTCCAAGATGTTTTTAAGGGTAAACCTAAACTCGCTGAAATGGCAGGGGTTAACACCTTTTAACCCAATAATAGAATATGAGTGAATTTTTTCTTAAAAGTAATTAACATAAACCGGAGTTGTTTATTTTGAAATTGAGGAAATAACAATAAATATTTTTCATGTAAACATAATATAGAATATTTGTTCTCGTGAGTATAACTCAGTTGATATGAACATTGTATTATATTAGAGAAATGATATTTGTACAACCATTTTTTTTACAACTTTTGAAACAACCCTCTTGTTATACCCTAATTTTGGACCTAAAAATACTAGTCAATTCTTCTTTTCTTGCATTTTAAGTCATTTGAACTGTCTTCGATCAATTGCATCTTTCTTTGCATTTTATTTCAATGTTATTTGCAAAATTTACATGCAAGGGTATTTTAGTCATTTCCTATGTCAAATTTCTCTCAGTCTTTCAAAATTTTGTTTGAGTCCTTTCAAATAGGTGGAATAAGTCTTTGTTTCATTCTATGTCAAAATCCATTTTAAAAAATTGCATTTGAAGTCATTTTTGAGTCAGTTTTGCCCCTAGGGGCATTTTAGTCTTTTCAAGTGACAAAGTACTGTTTAAATCCTAAAAAAACTGTCTCTGAGTCTTTTTAATTCTGCTTGTAGGAGTCTTTGATTCAATTTCTGTCAAAAATCCATTTTTTAATTGCATCTGAGTCGTTTTTAGTCGTTTTAGCCCCCAGGGGCATTTTGGTCATTTCACACGAAATTTCGGCAGAGAGGTACTTTAAAGTACCTCATTTAGGCCATTGGTTCGTTTTAAGTCCGTTTTGTCAAATTTTAGACGTTTCACTTTACGTTTAGTCAAATTACCATTTTTATTCCAATTTTATTGTTATTTTCATTTTAGTCCTTAAACTTTTAGAAATTGCACTTTGGTCCCACCTTATTTCTTTTTAGGTTTTATTTTTTAGTCCTTTAGTCCTTTAAGTCAATTTTCTCTTTCGTTTTAAGTCCTTTTTTTAATTGCAGTCCAGTCCTTTAACTTCAACAATTTGCAAATTAGTCCTTAGTCATTTTTTAGTCTAAACATGGTCCAGGGCACGTGTCAGAACCTCATTGGGCAAGAATAACACTTGGCACCTATAAAAAGGTGCCAACTCAGGTCAAAGGGTCAGAATTTCACCATTCCAGAGAAGCCAACTCATCAAACTACACAGTCATCGTTTTTTTTCACGCGCCACCACAATAGAGCTCTAACAAACTCTCTCCGCCACTGAAACCACCGTAACCGTTTCCAATTCACCAGAAATACACACAATTGCACCAAATTCATCACAAAAACACAAAAAATCAGTGAAAGTTACAAAGGTCGAAGCAAATTCAGCAAAAATGTTCAAGTTCAGTTGAAGTTCTCAGAGATTACTTGCGTAATCTTCATCATCGAACCAGAAATCATCTTCCTGCAATCCAAGCGTAGAACGCGATCACAGGAAGAAGGTTGAAGAAGAGAAGAAGGGAAATCGAAAGATCAGAAGATACGAAGAGAAATCTGCAACAAAAACAGTTCAGAGTTCGATTCGATCGAGTCCAAAACCCTAGGGTTTCGAATCCAGCACCAAATCGAAGAACAAACAGTGAAGAAGGTTCCAATTGAAACGGTTAGGGTTCAAGAATCAAGAGGCGAAAGGAAAACCGAAGTATTCCATCGTCTTCTCTCCTTTTCCAGGCATCAACAGGTAAAACATTCAAACTTCTCAGCTGTTCCTTTAACAAATTCATCAGTGAAGTTAATTTAATGGTAAACGGTGTGGATCTTCGTATTTTTTCTCATCTTTCTTTGAAAACATCATAAACAGAGGAAGAGACGAAGATTCACATCGTAAAAACGAATGCCATAGCCTCGTTTCAGATCGTTCTCTTTAAGTCTCAACATGACCGAACCCTAAAAGTGTAGATCTAGAAAGATCTACGAGTTTTCTGAAAGAAATAAGAAGAGATTCGAAAAGAGAATGAAAAGACGAGTGTTATGGCGTTTCGTTTCATCAAAAATAGCTAAGTCTCATGTTCATCGGAATCTGGAAGTGACGGTGGAGAAGATGAAGTTTCCGACCGTTCTTCATCCTCTCCGACGAGTTCAGTTGCAGAGCTCTTAGAGAGAGAAGTGTTAGAGAGAGAAGAGATTGAGGATTATGAGACCTGGACCGGTCCCTTTTGTTTTATAGTGTGTGAATTGAACCGGTTCAGGTGAATCAGTTCGGCTCACACCGGTCTAGCATAATCTTCAATCCGCACCGTCTGATCTAGGGTTGAACACGTGTACGCTTGTGATTCTTTGCTTCTGTGTGCCTAAGCCGGTTTACCACGCGCTGCGCGTCCTAAACCGTCAGATTTAGGGTTTTGAGCGAGCTGGATCAATCCAACGCCCCTGAGGCACTTGGATGATCCAGGATCCGTTCTTCCCTTGGGCCTGGGCTTGATTTTGTTGCAGTTTTCGTTTTGTCCTTATTTTTTGCTATTTCCTTCACTGGCTTTGATCCCTGCACCCCTGGCATGCTTGGAATATTTTAGGAAATTCTAAGAAAATTTATAGAGTTTTTTTTAGTATTTTTGTGATGTTTTGTATTGATTTCATACTGAAAAACTTATCAAAAAATATTGAGGCAATTTCTAGTGTTATTTCTTGAGTATCATGTTAAAATTGGTGAAAATTGACCTAGTTTTTGTTTCTAATCCATGATGTGCACTTGTGGTATATGATATGGGTTCTTATGAACCATTAGCCACTGTTTGAACATGATTTTAATACTTGTGTGTGGAATTTAGTTAGTGGCTTAGCTTACAAGTTAGTTGTGTAGTTAAATAATGTAAATATGCTTAAAATTTGTTCTAAAATGCCAAGTAACTCATGTTGCCTTAATTCCCATTCCAAGACTTGTTTCTAAACTTTTAAAAATGCATTGGAATGTGAGAATTATGGGACATATGGTTCTTGCATTCTATGAATAAATTTTAGACATATTTGCACTCATTTTGCCTTTATTCCCTATCCTTTATATTCTAGCATTTCTCTTGCTTTATTTCTTTTGATATTGCCTTATGCTACTAACCTTTTCATTTCATGTTTCATATTCATCCATAAGCATTACCATTTCATTTCACATCCCATCTCTTTCTTCACTTTGATTTCTTGCACTTTAAGTTTTAACTTGTACCAAAGTTAGAATGTAAACATTTAGGAGTTCTTGTAATATTTTACTTTTATGCCACTTTTAATTTCTTGGCAAAGAGGCCATAGAATGTATCTAGGGTATGATGTAAAGGACAATGGACTCTAATGATGTACACCGACACAAGCACCGACACATGCACACACACCACTATATAGCTAGAATATGCATGTTTAGATGTATGCTTAGGATTGTATGTTTAGATGAATGCCTAGGACTTATACTTAGAGAAAAATCCAATTTTCCAAACAAATGTGAACAACTTCACTCAAACCTTTTCCAAATAAACCTTGGGATCCAATATCCCATTGTATTTTCTTTTCCATTTTCTTAATCAAATTTCAATGAAAATAATCAAACTTTGACTTCTTTTGCAATTCACTAATCCAACCTCACTATTTCCTAATCTCATGCCCTTGAGGCCTCTTTCTATTCTTCCAAAATCCATTTTCAAACTTAAAATCAACCAACAAAAACAAAAACATTTTTTGAGAGAGAACTACGGTGGATTTGATCCCTTAATCGGGTACGTAGGCAAGGAACAAAATTCCTTCAATTCAACTAAAATAAAAATTCAAACACATTCTTCTCCCTCCTATTCTTCATTTAGTAACTTTTAGGTGTAAATAACATTTTCAAATAGCATTTAAAAATAAAGCGCGCTCGTAGAAATTAAAGACGGTTCCTATAGGATACTATAGTCGTTATGGGTGCCTAACACCTTCCCGTAGCGAAAACAACTCCCGGACCTCGATTCTCAAGGGTTTTGCTTACTTTTTCCCTTCCCAAGAAAAAATAAGATATCACCGGTTTAAAAGGTTCAAACGTAATCAATGTTTGACACCCGAAAACCAAGATAAAACACCTCTCTCTCATATACTCACATGTGTTTTTATTCTCTTTTTTCTTCTTTCTCTCTATTGTTATTGTCGAATAAAAAGAGAGAAAAAATGGTTGTCACAAAAGTTGTCTAAAATTGGTTGTACAAATATCATTCCTCAAAAAATAATATATAGCGTATTCATTATCATTTAGTTTTAGTTGTTGATGTGCTCATCATCTTTGATGGATGATCTGTAAGTACTTAAGTAAGTATTTAGATAAGTACTTTTAAATTTAATCCTTGAAGACCCTAATGAAATGAAGTTCTAACTCACCTACACTTTTTAATTGTCAAAAAAAAACCCTACACTTTTTAAACAATTTTTTTTTTCAAGTTCATGTTGGACGCTCAACTTAAAATATAGACAACTGATTCAATTGCCTTTGGATTGAAAATTGCTTTTCTGATATTGAGAAATGAGAAGTTCACAATGACACATGTAAATGACCTAAAAGCCCCCAGCGGTAGTTAACTACCGTTTACCAAACCGGCAGTAGTTAATTGCCACTGCCCTCAGCGGTAGTTAACTACCGCTGGAAATTGCTTTTCTGCACATGCCCACTTGTTCTGCCACCAACTTCCATTTTTCAATTGCTTTTCTGATTTAATTGCCACCATCATCATCTTTTCATTCTCTTTCTCTCTCCTCCTCATCTCAAGGAACAAAGCAAGCTCTTCGTCTCTTTCCTTCATCACCTTCTTTCTCTCCAACACCTTCCATGATCAACGAAACAAATAAAAATCAACACTTTGAACAACCCTTTGAGCAAAAACAAAGAACCAAATACTAAAGTCACAATTTTTCAATCAAAAAACTAATTTTTGAATCATGAACAATTACATGGATCAAGATTGTTCAAAGAGTATGTAGAAAAACACTAAAAAATAATCTAATTACCTTCAATGAGTTGAAATGTGATGAAATAAATAATGGGGTCAATGAAAAATTGCTTCTAATGAATTAAGAACTATGCTAGTGTTGGATAGTGAGGTGAATAACAAGGTAGAATCTGAGTGGTGTTTTTGTTCGATAAGTTTGAGGAAATGATGATTGATGAATGTTGGTTTGACAAGGTGGAAGTTGCAGTTTCATATGATTTGTGTATCAATCTCAAAGAAGGGTTGAATCAATTGGTTTGAAAAGGTAGAAGCTGCAGTTTCATATGCTCCACGGTAGTTAACTACCGTTGGAGTTTTTTTTTTAATGTCTTTTTTTTTTAAGCTGTGTTGGTGTACAACGGTAGTTAACTACCGCCGTTGGGGGTAAAAACGTCATTTCCATATGTCAATATGACGTTTTGAATGTTAGAAAAGCAATTTTCCATTGGATTTGGTCAAATTCGGCCCAACCCAATTCAACGGTAAACCTTGCCTATCAAAACCATATTTCTTGCCGTTTTTAAACGTTATTCGCTTCCAACCTAACCATGAAGAACACCTTGCCGTCCTAACAGAATGTCTCAGCTGGAAACTTCAACGGTGAAGGCTATGGAGGAGGAGGTAGATTGGATCAGCATTTTACCAAATGATATCCTAGTTCACAATCTCTCTTCTCTTCCCACCAATCAAGCCTTTGTGACTTCCATTCTTTCAAAGAGATGGAAGAATTTATGGTGTCTCGTTCCAGCTCTCGAATTCGTCGGAACCAAATCGGTAACCAAATACCTTGTTTCGGGAGAAGTTGTAGGTAATCATTACATGGATAATTGGGAAAGAATATACCCTGAATTTCCTAATACTATCTTTACTATTGAAACCCTTGTTATTCTTAAGCTCAGTAATATTTTTATGGGTGCTGGGTTTTGTAATTATCTCATAAGATTACCCTCACTCAAAACCCTACATCTGAAAGACGTTGAGTTTCAACAATATGGAGATCTTGATTGTCTTCTAGAGGGATGTCCAGTTCTTGAAGATCTTCAACTATATGTTATATCCTATGTCACTCTTCTTTATTCCAAGGCATGCTGTGAAACCTTGACAAAGTTGAATAGAGCAGATATTATTCAATGTGAATGCTGTGTTCTGATGAAAGCACTTTCAAATGTGGAGTTTCTACACATAAAACTATCCATGGTATATATCACCATATGATGCATGCTATTGAAAATGAATATTGTTAATTTATTGAAACTGATTTTTTTTTAATATAGGGTTATCTTTATTACGTCTTCCCTACATTCAATAATTTGACCCATTTGGTGCTCAACTATCGTCACGGTATAGATCTACAGATGCTCCACCATTGCCCCAAGCTTCAAACTCTTGACCTTTATCAGGTTTGTTTCTTAAATTTAACAATTATATTTCATTTTTTTTCCTTCCTTTTCTAAACATACCTGTATGTATCGTTTTATTTTGTCTGTATTATTAACAGAAGAACCGAGGCAGCATTAGGGAGGATCGAAGTTATGGTCAAAAAGACTGGTCCCTTCCAAAATCTGTTCCCTCTTGCCTTGTATTAAACCTTACAACTTGCATTATGCGGGACGTTGGATTTTCAGACTTTAACCGTGAGCACATTTTGTTAGCAAAATATATTCTGAACAACTCAGCAGTTTTAGAAACTATGTCAGTCGGGTGCTGCTGGAATCTATCTAAAATAAAAAGAAAATTATTCTCAAGTTCAAGGGCCTCTGCAACATGTAAACTTTCAGTTTATTCGGAACAATATGATTAAGTAAGTAAGTAGTAGTTTCTCTATACTCTCTTTTGTTTCATTAGCTCCAACCATGAAATTGTTGGATTTGGTTGTTTTAAGAACTGTGTGCTGATGGTTGCTATTTGTTATTAATAGTTTGTTAGCTGCTGATTAAGTAAGTTTCAAATTTATGTTAAGCCAATAGGCACTAATTTTATATTTGGATTACTAGACACCAAGCAGGCACTTGAATCATTAATGAGTATTTCAATATAGGCACAATATAGGCTTATGTGTTATTATTTACACCTTTTGTTGTGTTACTGGCGTTGTCGTCTAACTGTATCTCTTTTATGCAGACCCCCGAAGAAAACCAAGAACTGAGCAGCATACCCAAAAATACGAAGGAAGTTGAATCTTTTTATGGCACTGGCATAACCCTGTAGTATATATGCTAAAACTGTGTGATCAGTGCTAACTAGTGTCCTGGTTTTGTTGGTTAAGACTTTGTTTTATAATAAACTTATTTCTTCCTAACTTTATATTATACCTAATTGTAAGTTTGCGTTTTTACCATTGCTTTTAAGATTCTCAAAGTTTTCCGGAATATTTGTGATAATCCGTTTATTTTACGCTACTAATCTCACATTAATACAAGTAACTGCATAAAAGTATATATACATCGATGTTTTATAATTATGTGTATAAACCAGGTCACCTATGCGCACAACTACATAGACCATGTGAATCACTTAGAGGGATTCCGCCCATGGCAAACGTCGTTTTCACAAGGCTTTTTGTTCTTTTCCCAAGGAATCCGCCCTTAACAAACTGCAATGTTTCTTGTAAGATAAATATTCTTTTTTTGGGCTTCTAACTGCACTTTGTGCTCAAGGTAGAGTTGATGAAACCTTACGTTCGTTCAAAGCCACACTACACTTTTGACCATAGAAAATACTACGCCATTTATAATTCAAGATGTCTGAAGTCAGTTTGACTATATCCTGCTAGACTAGAATGATAAGTTCTCTGCTTTTTAACAATCTGATTTCTCGCCGGATTCTTTCGTTAACTAAAATATTAGTGCCTCTCCACAAGTCCTAACTCGACTTGCAAATATTAATGCTGAAATATTAATGCTGAAATTGCTAGTTCTCAGGTGGTTATTGTCATTTCGTCTATCTACCGAGAATAAAAAAAAACCTTGTACCTGTCTTGTTTATGGTTGCTGTCGTATTGAATAAAATGTTGATATGTTATTATTATCCTTTTGAGCCTGGATTCAATGCATTATTTCAGCTTTAAAAATTTTGAGGCGTCTTCTGTTGGTGATTGACCAACTAGCCTTGGTTGAAAAAAAAAAATACTAACGCCCTGCAAGTTTAGAAAAATTGAACCAGTTCAGTTTGATCTAGAAAAGAAATAGAGGAATTCAAATTGGTGCCATACAAGCTCATGAGAGTATGACTTACGACACAAATCTTTGCTGTGGACACTTCCAACATGATTGCCACCAACTGTACAGGTAAAAAAAATGCTTTTAATTGTGAACACTATCAATAATTCAGGTTACATACAAAGATACTACAAAGAAATATGCATATGCCTCCAAATATCAGAGAGAAGGGTGTAATCATCCTTCTGAACATGGATTCACTAAAAGCATTTCTCTCTTAAACATTCCAAACACATATCTTAGAAACTTGTTTCTTTCATGGTCAAGTGCTCCTTATACAATAATGTGAATGGCATGTGCAGTCTTTATGGTTAAATTGGTTCGCCGAGTTTAAAATATTATTACTTTCTTTATCACTAATATTAACTTTTGTCTCAAAAAGCTTAGTTCAGAAGAGTATCTCAGCTGGCCCTCTATCGTACAAAATTTCAAAAAGAAAATATGCCGTCAAAGATAATTTTATTGGAAATATATTTCTCTGCAGCTGGGAGATATGTATTTGACTTTAATTAAAGATCTAGATGACAATGTGTAGGATATTAAAGTATCTATTCTATGGCCTATAAAGCTACAGTTAAGGCTCTATATTGGGATGACATTCTTTTGTTGTCTTTTCAAAACAAATGGATTGCTCATTCTTTCAATACAAAAATCTAATATGACATATCATTTTTTTTTTTACTATATATCGTTTTTCAAATCACAACAAATGGATTGCTCATCCATTGAAGTAATGTTTTATAAAATGTATTGAACCGGTTAGTTTAATCGAAAAGGAAATGCTTAAGTTTACGAAAACTAGGAGCTAGAAAAACAAGAATAAATCTGGTTGGTGTATTTTAAATTTATATACACCCATGACTGTGCATTGGGTCGGTCGAAAGTTTAACTGCTCTATTTCTTTGGAAATTAAATGTTCTATTCGTTGGTTTCTGGCATCAAATGCTTCATAAGAAATAGCAAACAAGTAGTTTCTATTCGTCGGTCGAAAGTTTGATTTGAACCTAATTACATTACAGTTTGGTTGAACATGTTGAATTTGAGTGGAATTGGTTGGCTGCCAGGATATTTTATTTGTCTAATTAGTTTGATCCCAAACTTTCGCTCTTTTCCCTCCTCATGTGTGTGAGTGGGGATTGAACCCTCGACCTCCATATAACGTCGTTCATTATTAACTCCCACACCCTATGCCAAAAAGAAAACTGTATATTCCCTAGGTTTGATAGCAGTTAAATTCAACTCGGAGCAATTTACGACCCAAATAGCATTAAACTAACTAGAAAAGTTGCCAAATTTCCTTATCCATATCAAGATTCAATCTTTTTCATATTCCCTAATTGCTAACAATGTCAACGGATCTTAAACTCAATTGCAAGAATAAAACGAAACAACAAATGCATAAGCACTAATTAAACAAAAATATATATTACAAATGTTTTGATAGTGACAGGATTAGTTAATGGAGAATCGCATCTGAAAAATCAGGAACTATTTTCACTATAGGAAATGAAATATTTATTCTTTTTTGGCTGTTCTATGGATGAGGCCAATGGCCAAACCCTAATTACTATATATATAATCTCACAACAAACATTAGTTTTCATCAGCGTAGTGTCCAAATAAAAATGAATAATTCTATTGAGACAAGTTACCAAGTTTGAAATGAATAGAGAAAAATGTGTTCCGTGACCCTCAAAGGCTTCCACTATATTATGTGTTTCAAATCGAATTATTCTATACGAAGAAACAAATAGCAGCGGTTGACTTGCGAGGGTTCACCGAAGACTTTGTTCTTTGTATTTTGATTGTTCAATTAACCTCAGAGATCTATCCATTTTACAAAAATTATTTCTTTTGCGTAAAAAAAAGTATTTCCTCTATTAAACGTTGTCCTTGATCTTTACTAAATTACTACTAATTTTATATAAAAGGGTTAATTATGTTTTTGGTCCCTACAAAATTGCAACCTTGTAAGTTTAGTCCTTACTTAATTTTAATAGCATTTTTAATCCCTACAAAAAAAATTTACTTATAATTTTAGTCCCTGCTAAAATAAATTTTGTTTAATTATCCTTAAACTCTTAAATTTTTTAACGATTCTTTTTATACAAGTTTAGAACACTATGAACAGTTCATTTACTAAAATCTATAATTTTTTAACATGAAATAAATTAAATATGAATTTTTTAAAACGAAAAAAGTTTAAGATATAAGTAACAAAAATATGGACGTAGAAATCAAAATTTTGCGATATTTTTTTCGGAGGACCTTTTAATAACGTTTTTAACACGCTTGTAAAAAATTGTTGAAAAACTTAAGAGTTTAAGCATAAATTAAACAAATTTGGATTGAGTAAGGACTAATATTGAGTGCAGAATTTTTTTGTAGGGATTAAAAATGCTATTAAAATTAAGTAAGGACTAAACTTACAAGGTCGCCATTTGTTATACCCTAATTTTGGACCTAAAAATACTTGTTCAATTCTTCTTTTCTTGCATTATAAGTCATTTGAACTGTCTCTGATCAATTGCATCTTTCTCTGCATTTTATTTCAATTTTATTTGCAAAATTCATGAAAAAGGGCATTTTAGTCATTTCCTATGTCAAAAGTTCTTTCAGTCTTTTAAAATTTTGTTTGAGTCTTTTCAAGTAGTTTGAATAAGTCTTTGTTTCATTCTATGTCAAAACCCTTTCCAAAAATTGCATTTGAAGTCATTTTGAGTCGGTTTTGCCCCTAGGGGCATTTTAGTCTTTTCATGTGTTAAAACCCTGTTTAAATTCTAAAAATTGTCTCTGAGTCTTTTAATTTGTTTGAATAAGCTCTTGCTTTAATCCCTTGTTAAAAAATCATTTTAAAATTGCATTTGAGTCGTTTTTAGTCGTTTTAGTCCCTAGGGGCGTTTTGGTCATTTCACATAATATTTCTGATTCGTTTTAATCTGCTTTGTTGTTTTTAATCGTCACATTTTACGTTAATTTTCAATTTACTTTTTCGATTCAATTTTAGTTTTAATTTTCATTTTAGTCCGCGCACTTTTGTTATTTACGTTTTAATCCCTTTTAAGTTTGTTAGAGTCCAAGTGCCATGTGTCCAAATGTTATTGGTCTTTAAAAGTTTGTTACAAGTCAAGTCCATGTGGCATTTCCTCATTGGTCCAAGCACCCCTTTCATCACCTATAAATAGGTCAAAGCCTTGGTCAAAATTAACAACTAATCATTTTTTTTACACTAATTATTTTTCAATCATTTTCACAAAACTTTTTCTCTCAATTTTCCCTCCACCTCTAACAAACTTTAACCACCTCTTTCACCACCATAACAAACCACCTTCTCCACCTTCAACCACCCTAACAAACTCCATAACTAATTTCCACCACCATAAACCACCTTAACTACCTTTTTCCTCCATCAAAATTCATCAATTCCTAACCAAATCTTCCACCACCACCATTACATTCTTCACACTTTCTTTTCTCCTCCTCCTTTATCTCTCCACCGTAACCTCCCATCCTTCCTCCACCATCCTCGACGCCGTTGAAATCCTCACCACCGCAACAGCCACCATGCTTCACCGCCGGTAACAACCGCCCCTCACATTCCTCCACCGGCTTCTCAAATAATCACTTTTGCATAATCACTCTTTCTCAATTTTCCATTCCTCAAATGTGCCTGCTTTTCCAGAAGAATCACTTCTCGCGCCAAACATGTTCCCAATTCAATACTCCAGAATCTGGTAAATGCACAAGAAGGTCGAAACTTCATTCTGGACCACCGCAGAAGTTGATCTTTCCTCCGATTTCAAGCACTGGAACAGCCTCACAGACGGCGAACGCCACTTCATCTCACACATCCCCGTCTTCTTCGCCGCCTCGGATAGAATTGCCCTCGAAGATCTCGACGGAGGGTTCATATCTCTGAAGCACGTGCGTTTCCAGATTGCAATTGACAACAATCCATCTTTGATAGCATCGTTGGATTCACGCGAGGAAAGAAAGAGGAAATCGAAGGTGAAGGAGAGAAGATCGCTGAGTTCAAGAACGTGAAGAAGAAGCTTGAAACCGTGACGGCACTTTCGAATCGAAATCTAGCACCACTCCGATCGTCCTTCAAAACGGCTATGTTGAAAATCCAAAACTCGTTTTCAAAAGCGAAAGCAAAAAACGGAAGATTCGAGTTCAAACGACGCCATAACGAAGGAGTTTTTTCACTGTGAAGTTGCAAGCTATGCCGTTATCGTCGTTTTGATGAAGACTGGTTCGGTGGAGTTGTCGTTTAATCAAAAAATGAAGAAACTTGAAGTGTTTTGAGGATTTTGTCAAAGAAGGGCTAGGAACAAATCCTCTTCTTATTGGTAAGCCTGGGCCCTATTTGCTGATTTCATTTTCTGCACATTTTTTGCTAGATGCACCCCCGTTAATTGATTTTTACACCCCTGTTCATTCAAAATTTTTGTAAAAAAATTCCACAAAATTTCCAGTATTTTTCTTGTGTTTTGTGATGACTTTCGTGGTATCTCGCATGCTAAATCTTGATCACACCATATATTTTTTTTATCTTGATTCTTGATTAATACGTTGTATCCATTTTACTCGAGTCTTGATAAAAATTTCTAAGTGCCTTGTGAATGTTGAGGTGATCAATTTTTAGCACTCGATACTTGTTCCTTAGAATGTAATTACGTGTTAAGACCTACTTCAAAATAATGTGTGCTTGTTTTTGCCATTTTTGCCACTTTTTGTTAACATTTTTGTGAAGTTTTAATGTGGTTTTGAACTTGAAATTTTGATGCATAAATGTGGCTTTGAGTATGAAATGTTTGGAGTGAATTTGATTCTTAGATATGATGTATACCTACTGTTTTTGAACTAGTCTATGTGAATTTTGTGTTTGTTAAATAATGTGAAATGCTCTTGTGAAATAAAGTGCATAAAGAGCTTGAAAATCTTATAATCTTTGGCATGTCGATTTTCCTTGATTCTCATATTCCTTTCCTTGAAATAAGTCACCTAAAACTTCCAATGTTGTGAGAATTTAGGTCTCAAACTTGCCTTAGAAGTATATTGAATTTCAAGTCCCTTCGTCACCTTTTTTCACTAGAATTGTTAAGTTTACTTTACTTGCAAGTTATATTTGTCTTACTATGCATTTGTCATTTTGTTTCTATCTCATTGGTTCTACTAACCCTTTTTATTTCATGTCTCATAAGCATACTTCATTCTTCCATCATAGTTTCATTTCTTGCATATCAATTTGTACCAAGGCTTAGAATGTAAAAATTAGGAATCTTGTAATATTTTACTTCATGCAATTTTTTAATTTCTTGGCAAAGAGGCCATAGAATGTATCTAGGGTATGATGTAAAGGACAATAGACTCTAATGATGTACACCGACACAAGCACTGACACATGCACACACACCACTTTAGATAAGTAGCTAGAATATGCATGTTTAGATGTATGTTTAGGATTGTATGTTTAGATGAATGCCTAGGACTTATACTTAGAAAAACCCAATTTTCCAAACAAATGTGAACAACTTCACTCAAACCTTTTCCAAATAAACCTTGGGATCCAATATCCCATTGTATTTTCTTTTCCATTTTCTTAATCAAATTTCAATGAAAATAATCAAACTTTGACTTCTTTTGCAATTCACTAATTCAACCTCACTATTTTCCAATCTCATGCCCTTGAGGCCTCTTTCTATTCTTCAAACTCCATTTTTCAAACTTAAAATCAACCAACAAAAACAAAAACATTTTTGAGAGAGAACTACGGTGGATTTGATCCCTTAATCGGGTACGTAGGCAAGGAACAAAATTCCTTCAATTCAAATAAAATAAAAATTCAAACACATTCTTCTCCCTCCAATTCTTCACTTAGAAAATTTTTAGGTGTAAATAACATTTTCAAAATAGCATTTAAAAATAAAGCGCGCGCGTAGAAATTAAAGACGGTTCCTATAGGTTACTATAGTCGTTATGGGTGCCTAACACCTTCCCGTAGCGAAAACAACTCCCGGACCTCGATTCTCAAGGGTTTTGCTTACTTTTTCCCTTCCCAAGAAAAAATAAGATATCACCGGTTTAAAAGGTTCAAACGTAATCAATGTTTGACACCCGAAAACCAAGATAAAACAGCTGGCGACTTCACTGGGGACATTCGAGAGTTACGCCTAGTCTTTATTTCCACGCTTGCGCTTGTATTTTTACTTGCTTCTTTTACTTGCTTTCCTATGTGAATAAATGTTTAAATTCTTGCAAACGTGTGGGGTGAGAATATCAAAAGTCCTGCACCCGGGCTGAGTGAACTTAGGATTTAGGAGGGATATAATCGACAATTCATTCCGGGGGTTGCCTCGTGTTTTGGATTATGCGATCAATCCCACATAGCTGAGGCATTTTGGAGGTGATGTTGTCGGCGCGAGTTGTCGCGTTTAGGCACTTTACTTCTAATTGTTCTATGACGCTATGAACCGTAGATAACCAAACCCATCCATGGCCATTTTCTAGGACGTAGTGCGGAGGCTAAACCGGGTGTTGTCTCGAGTTTTAGTCGTCACGCGATACTACACTCAAGTTAGACCTTCCACGTATAATCATGGAGCGAGAGTTGTCTCGTGACACCATGAGATACGTCGGAGAGGTTGCAACTTGGGAACCTTCTTAGAACCCGGTTACTATTATCCTAAAGCCCTAGTTTCACCGGACACCGTGTCCACCCATGACTCCTCGACTTTGAACTTCAACCCACCATGTTTTCTCCGAACTTGAACATAATCATGCATTCATGCATACATGCATACATGCATAAACTTTTTGTCATGCATTGTTATCGAAGGGCTTAGACAAGTTGAAATTGTAAACATTGTAGGGATGAAGATGACTAAATCCTACAAGTTCAAGGAGGTGGATTTGGCTAGTTTGAGAGATTTGGCACGCAAGATTGAGGATCCGACTGGTTTCCGACGTCGTTACGGGGCTTTACTTCCTATTCTTCATACTAATGTGGATGAGAAGCTTGTGCACACTCTAGTGCAATTCTATGATCCGGGGTATCGGTGCTTCACTTTTCCAGACTTTCAGTTGGTGCCTACTCTAGAGGCTTATTCTTCCTTGACAGGTCTATCTATTGCTAAGGGGATACCTTTCTCAGGACCTGAAAATCCTCTTCCTCCATTGGTTATTGCTAAAGATCTCTATCTCAGGACCACCGATGTCTCCAAGAATCTTGTTACTAAGGCACATATCCGAGGGTTCACTTCAGAGTATCTTCTTGGGAAAGCCAACCTCAATACCACTTGTCAGGACACTCTTGAGGCTATTCTTGCACTTCTCATCTATGGGCTTATTCTCTTTCCGAATCTTGATGGCTTCGTGGACATGAATGTTATTATGATCTTCCACTCCAAGAATCCGGTTCCTACTTTGCTAGCTGACACATACCATGCTATTCACGATCGGTCCAGCAAAGGTCGTGGATACATTCTTTGTTGTGTGCCTCTCCTCTATAGGTGGTTTATTTCGCACCTTCCGCAGTCTTTCCACGACAATCCGAGGAATTGGTCTATTTCACAGAGGATTATGGCTCTCACTCCTAATGAAGTGGTTTGGCTCACTCCCGCTTCTAAGGTCAAGGAAATCATCTTGGGTGGTGGAAAGTTTCTTAATGTACCTCTTCTTGGTACCCGGGGTGGAATCAATTATAACCCGGAGCTTGCTTTGCGACAATTTGGTTTCCCGATGAAAGACAAGCCCATCAATCTTGCTACGGCTCCTTACTTCTTTCACTACTCCAGTGCTCCCACCGGAATTAGAGAAGATTTCATGCATGCTTGGACTAAGCTTCGGAAGAAAGAGGTAAAGCATATGGGTGTGAGGTCCGGTATCGCTCATGAGGCCTATACACAGTGGGTGATAAGCCGAGCTGAGGAGGCTGGTACGCCTTACCCCTCTATGAGATATGTGTCTGCAACTATTCCTACCATGCCTTTCCCTCTACTCCCACCTACCCAGGAGATGTATCAGGAGCATCTAGCTATGGAGAGTCG
The DNA here is from genome assembly GCF_051527215.1 of Medicago sativa. Lineage (NCBI taxonomy): Eukaryota > Viridiplantae > Streptophyta > Magnoliopsida > Fabales > Fabaceae > Medicago > Medicago sativa. The sequence continues at coordinate 6,662,092 of NC_140755.1, read as the reverse complement.
GGAGAAGCATCAGTGGAGAGCTAGATATTATGAGGCTGAGAACTTGATCATGACTTTGGATGGAAAGGGTGAGCAGCAGACTCATGAGGTCTTGACACTGAAGAAAGAGTTAGCTAAGGCTAAGAGAGAGATTGAAGAGAAAGATAGGATGCTTATGAGGGACTCCAAGAGGGCTAGGGGCGCCCGTGACTTCTATGCACGATACTGCAGCTATGAGTCTGAGTCTGAGGATGATGCTTCCACTTCCTATGCTTGAGGATTTCTTTTCCTGTTGTTATTTCCAGTTGTTTATGTTGTTTTACATTTCAAAGTCTATCCCTTGGCTTAGCATTTCAAAGGGAATCGTCTTGTAAAACTATATGTTGGTTATTTGTTTCCGGTTCGTGTTAATCGTTGTTTAGTAATGTTTACAAGTTTCTAATTTGTCTAAAAACCCTTCGATAACACGTAAAAAGAATCTTTTTGCATGTGCATTTACACATTTCATGCATCATATGCATTCATTGGTCACAAAAAGCTTCTCTCGTGCTTACTGCCTCCTGGTTTTGTCCGCCGCAGTCTGAAAAGTGGCTCGTGCTCGCAAAGTGTATCACCCAGATAGAATTCACCAAACAAGATTTCACAAGAGAAGGATCATGGCTAACTTTGAAGAAGAGAATGCTCGGCTCCGTGCCGAATTGGCTGCTATGAAAGAAGACTTGGCTAAGGCTCATGACACTATGTCTACTTTGCTGGCTGCACAAGAACAACCAGCCACATCTGTCCCAGTTTCTACTGAAGCAGTTCCGTCTATCCCACTATCTACTGTGGCTACTGATGCTCGTTTTGTTATGCCCAATGGGCGTCCTTATGGTCTCTCAGCTTACTATTCTCCTAATACCGCTGCTGGTGTCTCTGGTTTCGCTGGTCAAGGACAGATTCCTGTGTCCACTGCTATGCCTCAGGTGACTACTGTTGTTACCGACCCTGTTGTACACACTGTGCAACAGGTAATTGATGTCGATACTCCGCGTGGACAAGATCCCGCAATGGAAGCTATGAGAAGACAGTTGATGGAGTTGGCTGGAGAACTCCGTGAGGTCAAGGCTAGCCGAGGAAGCAATGGTGTTCCTGCTAAAGCTCGTGATCTATGCCTGGTATCCCGATTTGAGGTTCCAAAGAAATTCAAAGAGCCAGAATTTGACAAGTACAATGGGACTTCTTGCCCACATAACCATGTTATCCGGTATGTCCGAAAGATGGCTAACTACGCAGACAATGATGCACTAATGATCCATTGCTTCCAGAGTAGCTTGACAGATGATGCAGCAGATTGGTACACTAGTTTGAGCAAAGACAACATACGTACTTTTGAGGATCTGGCTGCTGCTTTTGAAGGTCAATATGAATTCAACACTCGTCTGAGGCCAAATAGAGACTCTCTTAAAGCCCTGTCTCAGAAATCAGATGAAACCTTCCGAGAATATGCTCAGAGGTGGAGAGGGGCAGCTGCCCGTGTTTCTCCTCGACTTGATGAGGAAGAGTTAACACAGACATTCCTGAAGACTCTGAAGAAGGAATATAAGGAGAGAATGATAGTCTCTGCCCCAAACAACTTCTCTGATATGGTTACAATGGGAACGCGTCTAGAGGAGGCCGTCCGGGATGGTATTATTGTCCTTGAGAAAGGTGAATCTTCAACCAGTGCACCAAAGAAGTATGGTAATGGTCATCATAAGAAGAAAGAATCTGATGTGGGGATGGTGTCTGGTAACCCATCTGCAGCTGCCACACAATTACCTATGCCTTATCATTACATGCAGTACTCTCAGCATCCTTTCTTCCCTCCACTCTACCAGCAATATCCTCTGCCACCGGGTCAACCACCGGTGCCTGTCAATGCCATCGCTCAGCAAGTGCAACAACAGCCTCCTGCTCAACAGCAGCAGCAACAACAGGGTCCCCGACCCAGACCTTCTTTTCCACCAATACCAATGCGGTATGGTGAGCTGCTCCCAACTCTACTGGCCAAAGGACACTGTGTCACTAGACCAGGCAAGCCTCCGCCTAATCCATTGCCTCCCAGGTTCCGACAGGATCTAACATGTGCATTCCATCAGGGTGCTCAGGGCCATGATGTTGAGGGTTGCCTTGCTCTGAAATATATTGTGAAAGACCTAATAGAAAAGGGACGGTTGACTTTTGAGAATAGTGCTCCTCAGGTTCTTGATAATCCACTCCCAAACCATGCTGTTGTTAATATGATTGAGGCTTTTGAAAGGGGCCCTGTTCCTCAAGAGGATCCCGCGTTGGATGTCCGCAATGTTGTTACTCCCTTGGTGCCGTTACATGTCAAGCTCTGCCAGGCTTCTTTGTTCAAACATGATCATGATTCTTGTTCAGAATGTCTGCAAAATCCCATGGGCTGTTGTGTGGTGCAAAATGATATCCAGAGTCTGATGGATGACAAGCACTTGATTACCAGTGATGTATGTGTGATTGTACCAGTGTTCCATGACTCTCCTGTTGAAAGTGTATCTCAGGTGAAGAATGTTGAGCCTTTGGTGATCAGGCTACCCGGTCCGGTATCTTATACCTCTACCAAAGCAATTCCCTACAAATACAATGCAACCATGATTGAGAATGGAGTGGAGGTGCCTCTAGTATCCCCAGCTACAGTTGATAATGTTGCTAGTGAAGTTACAACTCTGAGAAGTGGAAAAGTCCGTCCACCCTTGTTTCAAAAGAAGGTGGTGACACCTATTGCCCCGGTAACTCCACCAGTTGCTCCCCCTGTTGACAAGAACACCGGCCCAGCAGGCCAATCTATTGAAGAGTCCAATCTGGACGAAATCCTGAGACTTATCAAGAAAAGTGACTATAAGATTGTTGACCAGCTGCTACAGACTCCTTCAAAGATATCCATCCTGTCTCTGCTCATGAGCTCTGAGGCTCATAGGAAAGTGTTAATGAAGATACTCGAGCAAGCTTATGTTGACCACGAGGTCTCTGTGGATCAGTTTGATGGGATAGTGAGTAATATTACTGCCTGCAACAACTTGGGGTTCGGCGACGATGAGCTCCCCGAAGCAGGGAAACGCCACAACTTGGCTCTACATATCTCGGTGCACTGTGGGTCTGATATGATATCCAACGTATTGTTAGACACTGGATCGTCTCTGAATGTAATGCCTGAATCCACACTAAGGAAATTGAGCCATCATGGAATTTCTCTGAGAGGTAGCAGCTATCTGGTTAAAGCTTTTGATGGATCCCGCACAGATGTTCTCGGGGAAGTGGACTTGCCCATTACCATTGGTCCTGAGACCTTTCAAATTACTTTCCAAGTCATGGATATCAATGCTTCCTACAGTTGTCTCCTCGGAAGACCATGGATCCATGACGCTGGAGCGGTCACATCCACTTTGCATCAGAAGCTCAAGTTCATGAGGAACGGTAAGGTTGTCACTGTATATGGTGAGGAGGCATTTCTGGTTAGCCAAATATCATCGTTCTCTTGTGTTGAAGCAGGATCCGCAGAAGGGACGTCATTCCAAGGCTTGACTGTTGAGAGTGCAGAACCCCGGAGAGCGGGTGCTAGCATGGCTTCGCTAAAAGATGCCCAGAAGGCTGTTCAAGCAGGGCAAGCTGCCGGCTGGGGCAAGGTGATTCAGATCTTGGGAAACAAGCGTAAAGAAGGCCTTGGATTCTCCCCGACCTCTGCTGTTTCAAAGGGAACTTTCTACAGTGCTGGATACATCAATGCTATTACTGAAGATGCTGCTGAAAGAAGCCGTGTGCCTACATTCGTTATACCAGGAGGCACTGTGAGAAATTGGGAAGCCATTGATGTTCCTTTAGTCATGCATGCTTCCATGTAATGTGTTTTGTTGCTCATGTTTCTTGTTTTCAAAATAACAATCCTTTCGCTCTGCCCAAGGCGAAAGTGATATCTTTGTAAGGGCGTGTTTGTTTCGGCATTGCCGTTAATCAATAAAAGTTGTCGTCTTTCTCACGACTCTTTGTTTTTTACTTTTTAGTGCCTTTTTCTTGGAAATAATGGTAATACCAGAAAAAACCAAAACATCTGTATTTTCTTATTAATTTCAAAAATCTGCATAGAAAAACTTTTTTCTAAAATCATCCCAATCATGTTATGCAGATTGAACCATAATAAACCCGTTGAACACAGTGACCCTATGGTTCCTCCAAATTTTGAATTCCCTGTATATGAAGCTGAAGATGAGGATGATGATGATGAAGAGATACCGTATGAGATCACTCGACTGCTTGAACAAGAAAGAAGAGCCATTCAGTCTCACCAGGAAGAGATTGAGCTTATCAACCTGGGTACTGAAGAGAACAAGCGAGAGATCAAGATCGGTGTTGCACTTGAGCCAGAAGTGAAAAGGAGGATTATTCAGCTTCTCCATGATTATCCAGATGTCTTTGCATGGTCCTATGAAGATATGCCGGGTCTAGATCCCAAGATTGTGGAACATCGAATACCGACAAGACCTGAATGTCCTCCTGTCAAACAGAAATTGAGAAGATCTCGACCAGACATGGCTCTTAAGATCAAGGCTGAAGTACAAAAGCAAATTGATGCGGGTTTCCTCATGACAGCTGAATACCCTGAGTGGATTGCCAACATCGTACCAGTACCAAAGAAAGATGGGAAAGTTCGAATGTGTGTTGATTACAGAGATTTGAATAAAGCCAGTCCAAAAGATAACTTCCCATTGCCTCATATTGATGTGCTCGTTGACAGTACTGCTCAATCCAAAGTGTTCTCCTTCATGGATGGTTTCTCTGGTTATAATCAGATACGGATGTCCCCTGAAGATAGAGAAAAGACGTCCCTCATCACTCCGTGGGGAACGTTCTGTTATAAAGTGATGCCGTTTGGCTTGATAAATGCTGGTGCTACCTATCAAAGGGGTATGACCACTCTGTTTCATGATATGATTCACAAAGAAATTGAAGTATATGTTGATGATATGATTGTGAAGTCAAGTGATGAAGAGCAGCATGTTGTGTATTTGAAAAAGATGTTTGAAAGACTGAGAAAATACAAGATGCGGTTGAATCCTAACAAGTGGACATTCGGTGTACAATCTGGAAAGTTGCTAGGCTTCATTGTCAGCCAAAGAGGCATTGAAGTGGATCCTGAAAAAGTCCGAGCCATCAGAGAGATGCCGGCCCCCTCAAACTGAGAAGCAAGTCAGAGGTTTCCTCGGACGTCTGAATTACATTTCAAGATTTATATCTCACATGACTACTACCTGTGGTCCAATTTTCAAATTGCTCAGAAAGAATCAGCCTGTTGTATGGAATGATGAATGTCAGGAAGCTTTTGATAGCATTAAGGAATACCTGTTGGAGCCACCTATCCTCGTCCCGCCAGTGGAAGGAAGGCCTTTGATTATGTATCTGTCAGTGTTAGATGATTCAGTGGGCTGTGTTCTCGGTCAACAAGATGAGACTAGTAAGAAAGAGCATGCTATCTACTATCTGAGCAAGAAATTCACCGACTGTGAGACTCGGTATACAATGCTTGAAAAGACTTGTTGTGCTTTAGCTTGGGCTGCCAAACGCCTGCGGCATTATATGGTGAATCATACAACTTGGTTGATCTCCCGAATGGATCCAATCAAGTACATCTTTGAAAAGCCTGCTGTTACTGGAAAGATCGCACGTTGGCAAATGTTGTTGTCTGAATATGATATTGTGTACAAAGCCCAGAAAGCAATCAAAGGAAGTATCCTTGCTGAGCATCTTGCTTGTCAGCCTCTTGATGATTATCAGCCGATTAAGTTTGATTTCCCTGATGAAGAGGTCATGTATCTGAAAGCAAAAGACTGTGAAGAACCACTGATCAATGAAGGGCCAGATCCCAATAGTAAATGGGGCTTAGTGTTTGATGGTGCTGTTAATGTTTATGGTAAAGGAATTGGGGCCATCATTGTAACTCCACAGGGGCACCACATTCCTTTCACCGCTCGAATAACTTTTGAATGCACAAACAACATAGCTGAATATGAAGCATGCATCTTGGGCATTGAAGAAGCCCTTGACCTGAGAATCAAACACCTTGACATCTATGGAGATTCTGCACTTGTTATCAATCAGATAAAGGGTGAATGGGAGACTCATCATGAGAAGCTGATCCCATACCGTGACTATGCAAGACGTCTATTGACATACTTTACCAAGGTTGAGCTGCACCATATCCCTCGGGATGAAAATCAAATGGCTGACGCTCTTGCTACTTTGTCTTCCATGTTTCGAGTCAATCACTGGAATGATGTGCCCGTAATCAAAGTGCAACGTCTTGATAGGCCCGCTCATGTGTTTACTATTGAAAATATGCCAGATCAAGCTTACAAAGATGGGAATGATAAAAAGCCATGGTATTATAATATCAAGCAATTCTTGCAGAATCGTGAATATCCACCTGGTGCTTCCAACAGAGATAAAAAGACCTTGAGACGATGGGCTAGCAGATTCTTTCTGGACGGAGAAATCCTATACAAGAGGAACTATGACATGCTGAGATGTGTGGATAAACAAGAAGCTGAGAAATTGATGCATGATGTACATGATGGTACTTTTGGGACCCATGCTTCGGGTCATACCATGTCAAGAAAACTGTTAAGAGCCGGCTATTACTGGATAACTATGGAGCGTGACTGCCACAAGCATGCCAAGAGATGTCACAAATGTCAAATTTATGCTGACAAGATTCATGTGCCTCCACATGCTCTCAATGTTATCTCTTCCCCATGGCCTTTCTCTATGTGGGGCATTGACATGATCGGAAGAATTGAACCGAAGGCGTCCAATGGACATCGTTTCATCTTAGTGGCAATTGACTATTTCACCAAGTGGGTTGAAGCTGCCTCCTATGCCAACGTGACCAAGCAAGTGGTTGTCAAGTTTATCAAGAATAACATCATCTGTCGATATGGTGTTCCCAACAAAATTATCACTGACAATGGTTCCAATCTGAACAATAGCATGATGCAAGCTTTATGTGAAGAATTCAAGATTGAGCATCACAACTCGTCTCCTTATAGACCTCAGATGAATGGTGCAGTTGAGGCCGCTAACAAGAACATCAAGAAGATTGTTCAGAAGATGGTCACTACTTACAAAGACTGGCATGAAATGCTACCGTTTGCCTTGCATGGTTACCGTACTACGGTGCGCAGTTCAACCGGGGCAACTCCTTTCTCTCTGGTATATGGCATGGAAGCAGTTCTCCCCCTGGAAGTGGAGATTCCATCTCTTCGAGTGATCATGGAAGCGAAGTTAACTGAGGCTGAATGGTGTCAAAGTCGGTATGATCAATTGAATCTGATTGAAGAGAAACGTATGGATGCTATGACTCATGGACAGTTGTATCAAGTGCGAATGAAGAATGCTTTTGACAAGAAAGTCCGACCTCGAGAATTCAAGGAAGGCGAACTTGTATTGAAAAGAAGAATAAGTCAGCAACCCGACCCAAGGGGCAAGTGGACACCTAACTATGAAGGTCCTTATGTCGTCAAGAAGGCTTTCTCTGGTGGTGCTTTGATTCTTACACACATGGATGGTGTTGAGCTTCCAAATCCTGTTAATGCCGATATAGTCAAGAAATACTTTGTCTAAAAAGAAAAGAACAGCGTGGTAGGTCGAAAACCCGAAAGGGCGGCCTAGGCAAAAATGCGCTTCCCGGTGGATCGAAAACCCGAAAGGGCGATCCAGGCAAAAGTTAGGGACAAAAAAAAACAAATATATGAAAAAGCTCGCTGAGATTGTACGCAACTCAGGCAAGAATGAGCGCCTCGATGAGCCGAAAACCCGAAAGGGCGGTTCATGCAAAAATGAGGTTGATAAAAGACAAGTAACTATATCCGGCAAATCACCATCACCCCTTGGGGCATCTGCAACTGTCAATGATCATCTTCATCAGAAGCTTCTGTACTTGTGAATTCAAAATTTCTATGAAATGTAGCGGTCATCGTGTTCAATGTATCACCAACCAATAAAATTACCATTTTCCAAGCTTTGTAAATCCGTGGAGTCATGCCCTTGGCTGACTTTCACTCTTCTACATCAATTTGAGCCTTTCTATTGTTTGAAATTCTATTGTCTTTCTACTTTCAATGCTTTATACAGAATATTTTCTTTCTATTTGATAATGTCAAAGTCTGAAACAAACATTTTTTGAAAATTAAAAATCTTTTTCTGTCTATTTTGAAAGCAAACCTGAGCAACAGGGTACATTTCAATGAAACATGCATGAATGAATGAATATCAATGTCTATTTCAATACATGTTACAAGCAGGTTACTCCCCAGGACGATCTGTGGTCAATGGCAAGAATGAAAAAACAGAATGAAAATGAAAAAGAAAAATTGAAAAATACAAATAAAGAGCTCGCTAAGTCGAAAACCCGAAAGGGCGGCTTAGGCAAAAATGAGCACCCCGCTGATTGACAACCTATGAAGGCAATTCAGGCAAAAATGGGGCAATGAAAAGAATCTTTACTCCCCGGTGAATCGAAAACCCGAAAGGGCGGTTCAGGCAAAAATGGGGTTTGAAAATGAAAGAATGAAAGAATGAAAATGATATGAAAAGCATTGACCACAGATGCGAACATCCAATGTTTACCCAGCACTGACACGCCTAGCAACGGCGACCTGTATCCAAGAACCTTCCAAGGGTCCTCCTCTACAAGTTTACTGCCCTTAGCCATGGTTTTGATACGTCTCTCAAACGACGGTCTCTCCAAAGAGGTTTTCCCCTGTGAATATGTCACAGCACGAGCCACTACGTGCCCAATCTTCCAATGTCTTGTCTGCCTTTGTGACTTTGTGAAATTTCTCTGCCAAATTGCCAAACAATCATGCATTTCAAGCATTCATACATGCATAATCATGCATTTTATGTGCTCATACATCCAATAATCTTGCTATACCATACATACATGTTGCATATCCAACTGTCAACTGTCAAATTCAATGTCAATGTCAATGTCAATGTCAATATCAATGTCAATGTTAATGTCAAATGTCAATGTCAATGTTAATGTCAAATGCCAATGCCAATGTCAATGTTAATGTCAAATGCCAATGTCAATGTCAATGTTAGTGTCAAATGCCAATGTCAATGTTAATGTCAAATGCCAATGTCAATGTCAATGTTAATGTCAAATGCCAATGTCAATGTTAATGTCAAATGCCAATGTCAATGTCAATGTCAATGTCAATGCCAATGTCAAATGTCAAATGTCAATGTCAATGTCAAATGCCAATGTCAATGTCAATGTCAATATCAATGCCAATGTCAAATGTCAAATGTCAATGTTAATGTCAAATGCCAATGTCAATGTCAATGTTAATGTCAAATGCCAATGTCAATGTCAATGTTAATGTCAAATGCCAATGTCAATGTCAAATGTCAATGTCAATGTCAATGTTAATGTCAAATGCTAATGTCAATGTCAATGTCAATGTTAATGTCAAAAGCCAATGTCAATGTCAATGTTAATGTCAAATGCCAATGCCAATGTCAATGTCAATGTCAATGTTAATGTCAAATGCTAATGTCAATGTCAATGTCAATGTTAATGTCAAATGCCAATGCCAATGTCAATGTCAATGTCAATGTTAATATCCAATGCCAATGTCAATGCCAATGTCAATGTCAATGTCAATGTCAATGTCAATGTCAATGCCAATGTCAATGTCAATGTCAATGCTGATGTCAATTTCAACTGTCAATTCAGTTCAAATCAATGTCAATTTACTTTTGGGCCAACAAAAATGGTCATGTCTATTTTCAAATCAAGTCAATGACAATTTACCCTCAATTGGTATCTTGTTAAACCAGACTTTCAATTTGTATCTTGTTACTGGTCAAGTGGCAAGTTCGATCCAAAGAACAGCTTGTACCTGCATATATGTCTATGTTTTCGGTCAAGTGGCAAGTTCGATCCAAAGAACAGCTTGTACCTATCTTTTGTTTGTATTTCCGGTCAAGTGGCAAGTTCGATCCAAAGAACAGCTTGTACCCGTTTCTTGTTTGTATTTCCTCGGTCAAGTGGCAAGTTCGATCCAAAGAACAGCTTGTACCCGTGTCTTGTTTGTATTTCCTCGGTCAAGTGGCAAGTTCGATCCAAAGAACAGCTTGTACCCGTGTCTTGTTTGTATTTCCTCGGTCGAGTGGCAAGTTTGATCCAAAGAACAGCTTGTACCCGTGTCTTGTTTGTATTTCCTCGGTCAAGTGGCAAGTTCGATCCAAAGAACAGCTTGTACCTGTCTATTTGTTGTATCTTTCGGTCAAGTGGCAAGTTCGATCCAAAGAACAGCTTGTACCTGTCTATTTGTTGCCCGTTCTTTCTACCTTGATGTCTATAAATCCCTTGGTGGTGTGACACAGCCCGTAGATTCCGGTTTGATTGTCTTGCATTCATAAATGAAATGTTGCATGGCATTCATGTTTTTGAAAATCTGCAAACGTATTTTTATGTCCAAAAGCAGTGCAAATGTTAATATTTAAGTATCTTCGTCCCGTCAATTCTAAGACTTCGTCTCTTGACCCTCCGGACAAAGAAACTTAAATAGGGGCAGCTGTTATACCCTAATTTTGGACCTAAAAATACTTGTTCAATTCTTCTTTTCTTGCATTATAAGTCATTTGAACTGTCTCTGATCAATTGCATCTTTCTCTGCATTTTATTTCAATTTTATTTGCAAAATTCATGAAAAAGGGCATTTTAGTCATTTCCTATGTCAAAAGTTCTTTCAGTCTTTTAAAATTTTGTTTGAGTCTTTTCAAGTAGTTTGAATAAGTCTTTGTTTCATTCTATGTCAAAACCCTTTCCAAAAATTGCATTTGAAGTCATTTTGAGTCGGTTTTGCCCCTAGGGGCATTTTAGTCTTTTCATGTGTTAAAACCCTGTTTAAATTCTAAAAATTGTCTCTGAGTCTTTTAATTTGTTTGAATAAGCTCTTGCTTTAATCCCTTGTTAAAAAATCATTTTAAAATTGCATTTGAGTCGTTTTTAGTCGTTTTAGTCCCTAGGGGCGTTTTGGTCATTTCACATAATATTTCTGATTCGTTTTAATCTGCTTTGTTGTTTTTAATCGTCACATTTTACGTTAATTTTCAATTTACTTTTTCGATTCAATTTTAGTTTTAATTTTCATTTTAGTCCGCGCACTTTTGTTATTTACGTTTTAATCCCTTTTAAGTTTGTTAGAGTCCAAGTGCCATGTGTCCAAATGTTATTGGTCTTTAAAAGTTTGTTACAAGTCAAGTCCATGTGGCATTTCCTCATTGGTCCAAGCACCCCTTTCATCACCTATAAATAGGTCAAAGCCTTGGTCAAAATTAACAACTAATCATTTTTTTTACACTAATTATTTTTCAATCATTTTCACAAAACTTTTTCTCTCAATTTTCCCTCCACCTCTAACAAACTTTAACCATTTCTTTCACCACCATAACAAACCACCTTCTCCACCTTCAACCACCCTAACAAACTCCATAACTAATTTCCACCACCATAAACCACCTTAACTACCTTTTTCCTCCATCAAAATTCATCAATTCCTAACCAAATCTTCCACCACCACCATTACATTCTTCACACTTTCTTTTCTCCTCCTCCTTTATCTCTCCACCGTAACCTCCCATCCTTCCTCCACCATCCTCGACGCCGTTGAAATCCTCACCACCGCAACAGCCACCATGCTTCACCGCCGGTAACAACCGCCCCTCACATTCCTCCACCGGCTTCTCAAATAATCACTTTTGCATAATCACTCTTTCTCAATTTTCCATTCCTCAAATGTGCCTGCTTTTCCAGAAGAATCACTTCTCGCGCCAAACATGTTCCCAATTCAATACTCCAGAATCTGGTAAATGCACAAGAAGGTCGAAACTTCATTCTGGACCACCGCAGAAGTTGATCTTTCCTCCGATTTCAAGCACTGGAACAGCCTCACAGACGGCGAACGCCACTTCATCTCACACATCCCCGTCTTCTTCGCCGCCTCGGATAGAATTGCCCTCGAAGATCTCGACGGAGGGTTCATATCTCTGAAGCACGTGCGTTTCCAGATTGCAATTGACAACAATCCATCTTTGATAGCATCGTTGGATTCACGCGAGGAAAGAAAGAGGAAATCGAAGGTGAAGGAGAGAAGATCGCTGAGTTCAAGAACGTGAAGAAGAAGCTTGAAACCGTGACGGCACTTTCGAATCGAAATCTAGCACCACTCCGATCGTCCTTCAAAACGGCTATGTTGAAAATCCAAAACTCGTTTTCAAAAGCGAAAGCAAAAAACGGAAGATTCGAGTTCAAACGACGCCATAACGAAGGAGTTTTTTCACTGTGAAGTTGCAAGCTATGCCGTTATCGTCGTTTTGATGAAGACTGGTTCGGTGGAGTTGTCGTTTAATCAAAAAATGAAGAAACTTGAAGTGTTTTGAGGATTTTGTCAAAGAAGGGCTAGGAACAAATCCTCTTCTTATTGGTAAGCCTGGGCCCTATTTGCTGATTTCATTTTCTGCACATTTTTTGCTAGATGCACCCCCGTTAATTGATTTTTACACCCCTGTTCATTCAAAATTTTTGTAAAAAAATTCCACAAAATTTCCAGTATTTTTCTTGTGTTTTGTGATGACTTTCGTGGTATCTCGCATGCTAAATCTTGATCACACCATATATTTTTTTTATCTTGATTCTTGATTAATACGTTGTATCCATTTTACTCGAGTCTTGATAAAAATTTCTAAGTGCCTTGTGAATGTTGAGGTGATCAATTTTTAGCACTCGATACTTGTTCCTTAGAATGTAATTACGTGTTAAGACCTACTTCAAAATAATGTGTGCTTGTTTTTGCCATTTTTGCCACTTTTTGTTAACATTTTTGTGAAGTTTTAATGTGGTTTTGAACTTGAAATTTTGATGCATAAATGTGGCTTTGAGTATGAAATGTTTGGAGTGAATTTGATTCTTAGATATGATGTATACCTACTGTTTTTGAACTAGTCTATGTGAATTTTGTGTTTGTTAAATAATGTGAAATGCTCTTGTGAAATAAAGTGCATAAAGAGCTTGAAAATCTTATAATCTTTGGCATGTCGATTTTCCTTGATTCTCATATTCCTTTCCTTGAAATAAGTCACCTAAAACTTCCAATGTTGTGAGAATTTAGGTCTCAAACTTGCCTTAGAAGTATATTGAATTTCAAGTCCCTTCGTCACCTTTTTTCACTAGAATTGTTAAGTTTACTTTACTTGCAAGTTATATTTGTCTTACTATGCATTTGTCATTTTGTTTCTATCTCATTGGTTCTACTAACCCTTTTTATTTCATGTCTCATAAGCATACTTCATTCTTCCATCATAGTTTCATTTCTTGCATATCAATTTGTACCAAGGCTTAGAATGTAAAAATTAGGAATCTTGTAATATTTTACTTCATGCAATTTTTTAATTTCTTGGCAAAGAGGCCATAGAATGTATCTAGGGTATGATGTAAAGGACAATAGACTCTAATGATGTACACCGACACAAGCACTGACACATGCACACACACCACTTTAGATAAGTAGCTAGAATATGCATGTTTAGATGTATGTTTAGGATTGTATGTTTAGATGAATGCCTAGGACTTATACTTAGAAAAACCCAATTTTCCAAACAAATGTGAACAACTTCACTCAAACCTTTTCCAAATAAACCTTGGGATCCAATATCCCATTGTATTTTCTTTTCCATTTTCTTAATCAAATTTCAATGAAAATAATCAAACTTTGACTTCTTTTGCAATTCACTAATTCAACCTTACTATTTTCCAATCTCATGCCCTTGAGGCCTCTTTCTATTCTTCAAACTCCATTTTTCAAACTTAAAATCAACCAACAAAAACAAAAACATTTTTGAGAGAGAACTACGGTGGATTTGATCCCTTAATCGGGTACGTAGGCAAGGAACAAAATTCCTTCAATTCAAATAAAATAAAAATTCAAACACATTCTTCTCCCTCCAATTCTTCACTTAGAAAATTTTTAGGTGTAAATAACATTTTCAAAATAGCATTTAAAAATAAAGCGCGCGCGTAGAAATTAAAGACGGTTCCTATAGGTTACTATAGTCGTTATGGGTGCCTAACACCTTCCCGTAGCGAAAACAACTCCCGGACCTCGATTCTCAAGGGTTTTGCTTACTTTTTCCCTTCCCAAGAAAAAATAAGATATCACCGGTTTAAAAGGTTCAAACGTAATCAATGTTTGACACCCGAAAACCAAGATAAAACACCATTTTGTAAGGACCAAAAACATAATTAACCCTATATAAAATGACAATTTCCTAGCTATTCCATACATGAATTGCAGTATAAACATTTTTATGGCAGTCTAAAACATATAGGTTATAATTCTTATAATAATACGATGATATCTTTCTCTCAGCTTCCTTTCAGTCCTACATGTGTCTTAGAACGTAGTTTGTGGACGTATCAAGTAATTTTGGTGACCATCACCAATCAAAATTGAACTAAGTGGTCAAGAATTGATCAACAACTAAGTATGTCACCTCAACATCTCTTGTTTATGATGGGCTATCTCATTTTAATTTTCTTCATCTGTTTTATATTATGTGTCGTTTAAATTATTTGTAGTTCTAAAGAATTATTGAGTATATACTCTAAAAAGCCCATAAAAACTCTGTCTTTTCCTTTCTCTCTTGCAAGCCGTCACAAAAACCCTAGTTTCTTCTTCTTCGTCAACCAAAGAGGGGTGATTTCGGGTCAATTTTTGACCCAAAATCACCCCTCTAACTCGCTTTTCTATTTCCCTTTTATTGAAATAAGTGATTTTCACATCTATTTAGTTTTATTTTGTGATTTTGTCGTCTTCGTGCGACGTTGGTTGTTCGTCGTCTTTGTGCGACGTTGTTTGTTTTTCTTGTTTCTCTCAAGGATTTGATCGCTTCAGATTGTCAGATCAGCTTCGATCCAGTGCAGATCCAATCAATGACTTTGGCGTCATCCACGTTGCAGATCCGGAAACATAGTTATTCTGGAGATTTAAATATAGTCATATGTGTAGACATTTGTACTTTGCCATTTTATGCTACTAACATGGATGTTGTGAGCCTGTTCACATATTCATCCTTTTTGTTTTTAGCGAATTTGCATTATATCGATGTACTCTTTCAATTTGTATGAACAGATATCTTTTATTTTGTCAAAAAAAAAATTTATTGAGTATACTTACTAATTAGGATATAAGTCGTTGGTGGTTAATGCAGATATGTTGATGCACAATAAATAATGATATTAGCAAAAAAATAAGACACAAGTTAATGATTTAAATATAGAAATAATTTTTGGAATGTATGCATTGTACTCCCTTTGTTCCTTTTTAATTGTCATTTTAGAATTTTAACACAAAAATAGTGAAATGTATTTTTGCACACTTTTTTTCTATTATACCCTCATTTTAATTCACTAATAATTTCTTCTTCTTTTTTTGACACACTTTATCTTTTCATTAAACTAGTTTAGAGACCCGGCGTTGCCCGAGTTAGATATTAAATAAGTTTTATAAGTTTGTGTGCACGAATACACGGGTCAGTATATTAGATTGAATTTATTTAAATTTAAAATTATAATAATATCATAAAAATAAATATAAATGATAAGATGAATGTCCAATGCAAGAATAAAAAGTGTAACAAAATCAATAATGAATTAGTCCAAGTGGTAAGAGTTTTGGGTCCCTTTAAACATGTGGTCATGGGTTTGTTTCGTGGCATATGCGTATGAGAGAGAAAAAATTAATTGAAATATATATATATATATATATATATATATATATATATATATATATATATATATATATATATATATATATATCAAAGTATATGTATGAGAAATAATAAAATTGGTGTTTGGAAAATCTGAAGAAGGAAAAATGTTAGATGAAAAGAAGGTTTGGGGTTTCTGCTTGTGCTCAAAGTATGTAAATATGTGATTAACGAAAATTTATTTATTTATAGTTAACATATGCATTAGAATATGCTGTTAAAATATAACATAATAAATAAGCAAACATTTTTTTATCAAAAAAAAAAAAAACTAATAGAACATTTTTTTTCCTCAAACATAAAAATTAATTGGATGATATAGTGTTAAAAGATTAGTAATAACTAATTGAAGTTTCTTTTCCTAAAAACAAATAAACAAATTGAAGTCTTTTAATCATAAAATAAGATCGTATATATAAACTTTGTTGAAAGTATTATGTGTAGTTTGTTGAGATATTTCTGCTACATAAAATATTAGAAAGTCAATAAAAATTTAAAGAAAATATAGAGTGGATAAGATCAAAATGTTGTTGAGATATTTATGTTAAATAAAATAGGGTTAATTAAGTTTTTAGTCCCTATAAAATAAAATCACAATTTTTAGTCCCTGTGACATTTTCCTTAAGCATTTTAAGGACCAAAAATGTTGATGGAAATTTTTTATAGGGACTAAAAATGCTAATGGAAAAATTTTATAGGGACTAAAAATGCTGATGAAAAATTTTATAAGGACTAAAAAGTGTGATTTTATTTTATAGGGACTAAAAAGAAAATTCTGAATATTTACAGGGACCATTTACTTAATTAACCCAATAAAATATTGGTTTTTTAAAAATAGAAAAAATAATAAAAAAATTGAGAATGAATGTGGAAGTGACACGTGGCATAAAAAACCTTACTTTATATATATACTATTGATACTATTGATTGATTGATTGATGTGTAGTTTGTTGAGATATTTCTCCTACATAAAATGCATTCAGAAATTGGCATCCTTATGACTGATTTTCAAATTTTAAAGAAGTTTAACATTGTTATTCACCCTCCTAGAGCTCCCCAGATCAAAGAGATCATTTGGCATCCTCCTCTCCCTAGCTGGACTAAAGCTAACACTGATAGTTCTGCAAATTCTTTATCGTCTGTCTGTGGGATTGTTTTCAGAAATTGCTTTTCTGAATGCATTATTTTGTGTGTTGCTGAAAATATTGGTTTTAATGATGCATTTCAGGCTGAGATATGTGCTGCTTTGCGAGCAATAGAGATAGCACATCAGAAGAATTGGCTTAATTTATGGATAGAGACTAATTCAAAGCTTCTGGTGTTGGTTTTTTCTAATGAAACTATTATTCCTTGGAACCTATGTAATAGATGGTTTAATTGTAAAAAGTTATTATGTGACATGTCTTTTGTGATTTCCCACATCTATAGAGAAGGGAACCAATGTGCTGATTCCCTTGCAAACATAGGTTTGTTTTTACACAGATTGTTTGTTTGGGAAACAGTTCATCCTTCAATTTGTAGTCAAGTTGTTAAAGAAAAGCTTGGTATGCCAAGCTTTAGGTTTACTTCCTTATGTGGGTTTTTTGGCTTCGTCCCCCATCTTTTTGTATTTGTTCTTTGCTTTTCTTTAATGAAGGTTGGAGGTTAGCAGTGCTTGCTACCTCTTTCTGCTAAAAAAAATAAAATAAAATTCTCCTACATAAAATATTAAAAATTTAATAAAAATTAAAGAAAATACAGAGTGCATAAGATCAAAAGTATGTTGAGATATTTATGTTAAATAAAATATTGGTTTTTAAAAATAGAAAAAATAATAAAAATATTGAGAATGAATTTGGAAATGACACGTCGCATAAAAAACCTTACTTATATATATATATATATATATATATATATATATATATATATATATATATATATTATTGATTGATGTGTAGTTTGTTGAGATATTTCTCCTACATAAAATATTAGAAATTCAATAAAAATTTAAATAAAATATTGAGTGCATAAGATCAAAAGTTTGTTTGTAAAAAAAAGGATCAAAAGTTTGTTGAGATATTCATGTTAAATAAAATATTGGTTTTTAAAAATCGAAAAAATAATAAAAATATTGAGAATGAACGTGGAAGTGACACGTAGAATAAAAAACCTTACTTTATATATATACTATTGATTGATTGAGTGATTGATTGATGTGTAGTTTGTTGAGATATTTCTCCTACATAAATTATTAGAAATTCAATAAAAATTTAAAGAAATACTGAGTGCATAAGATCAAATGTTTGTTGAGATATTTATGTTAAATAAAATATTAGTTTTTAAAAATAGAAAAAATAATAAAAATATTGAGAATGAATGTGGAAGTGACATGTGGCATAAAAAACCTTACTTTATATAAATGAATCAAATGCCTTTGTCTTTTTTGTTTTTTTTTTTTTAATAAATTTAAATGCCTTTCTTGTTTTTTTTATTGAGTTGATACCATATATCTAACTTGAAATCTTTAACGGTATAAAATTAATTTGTTAGAATATACTGTATAGTAGCTGTCAAAATGGTTAGTTTGTTGGTTTTGAGTTAAAAACTTTGTCTTTTTTGTTTTTTTTTTTTAATAAATTTAAATGCCTTTCTTGTTTTTTTTATTGAGTTGATACCATATATCTAACTTGAAATCTTTAACGGTATAAAATTAATTTGTTAGAATATACTGTATAGTAGCTGTCAAAATGGTTAGTTTGTTGGTTTTGAGTTAAAATGGTGTTAACCAGCAATAAAACGAAACTACTTTCACTAATTACAGCTAATATTCACATTAACACTCTAACGGTTATAACTTACACCTATGAAAATAGATATACGTAGGTCCCACTCTTTTTCATAACCGAGAGTCTTCCCTTTTCTTTCCGTCGTTCTTTCTTCCGCCACAATCACAACCGTTGATCCTTTCTTGATTCATCTCACCGGAAATTGAACAAAGATGAATCGGTAAGGCTCCAGAGAGAGAGAGAAAGAACAGAGATGGCATCTCCGGTGAAGTCGCCGGCGAAGACGCAACTAGTATTAGAGATCAACTTGATCTCAACACAAGGTTTGAAACCACCGTTATCACCACGGCGAAACATTGGTGAATGGAAATGTCTGTGTTTTTGAACTGGCTATTATTTCGTTCAGTCCATAACACCCACACACAAACAAGCCAAAGAAGTTGCATAAATGATGCACCACCTAACAAATTAGTGAATTGAACAAAGTGAGCAGACACATCAACAGGGTCAACTCCAAACACCCCAATCCAAGCTCGGACCAGACTACGGGTATTTTGGGGGGAAAAAATAGGGTGCGCGAGGAAAGACATAGGGTTGGAAAAGTAAATCTCAAAATATATATCTGATGGACTAGAAGAAAAAACTACGATATGTGTTTTTTTTTGTTTTGCTTCGTAGATTTGTGTATATAGTGATAACAGTCAAACGATTCAGTGATAAAATGGGGGGAAAAAAAATCTGTAAATTGGTGTATAAATTCAAAAGATTCAAACGGATAAAAAAAGGAAAAATAACTAATTTCCTTATTGTATTATAAAATAATATAGCAAAATATCAAATATGATTTTTTTTTTTACTATTTTAAGAATTATTAATTTGATAGTATTATATGTATGTAAAATATTTATTAAATTCTTGATTTACGGTAATTTGAATATAAAACGACAATTTTAAAATTAGAAAAAAATTAAAAGTACTAGATATTCCGTATAATTTTTTTTTAGATTTGTGTATATATTGATTAAAGTCAAACGTTTCACACTAATAAAAATGGGAAAAAAAAAACTTGAAACTGGTGAATAAATTCAAAGGATTCAAACAGATAAAAAAAGAAAATAACTAATTAAATTAAGAATACTAGATATTCCGTATAAATTTTTCGTAGATTTGTGTATGTAGTAGTGATTACAATCAAACCATTCATATTAATAAAAATAGGAAAAAAAAAATCTGTAAATTAGTGTATAAATTCAAAGGATTCAAACAGATAAAAAGAGGAAAAAATAACTAACTTCTTTATTGTATTATAAATTAATAGTTGAAAAATATTCTAACTAGCATAAAAAAAAAGGTAATTTAAATATTAGAAAATATCAAATTTTATTTTATTTTCATTTTTACTATTTTAACAATTATAAATTTGATAGTATTATATGTGAAATATTTATTAAATTCTTAATTTATGGTAATTTAAATATAAAACGGTAATTTCAAAATTAGAAAAAAAATTAAAAATACTAGATATTCCGTGTAAATTTTTCTTAGATTTATGTATATAGTGATTACAGTCAAACGATTCATACTAATAAAAATGGGAAAAATAACTGATAATTACCGTATGTAAAAAAAAAAAAGAATATTCTTATTGTAAAAAAACAGCTAATATCCTAAAAAAAGAGTTATTATAATAAAAATAGTTTAATACAAATTCTAAATAGCACAAAAAAAGGGATATATTTTTAATATGGATCACATAAGTTTTATTTTATTTTTTCATTATTAGTATTTATGTTTGAATATTTATTTTTTATAGGGTTATTTTTTCATATTAATTAAGTACATAAAATAAAATACATATTTTTTATTTTTTTAAAAAATACAACTTTATTTTGATAAGAACAAAAATTAACTTTTTTATTGATCACAATTTCTTGCTCAGCAATTTGTTGTTAATATAAATAGAGAAGCATTTGTGCTCAGCAATTTGTCCACTTCCAACGTCCACTTACAACTTTGTCTTTTGTTTGTCTTTGTCCCTTTTGATTTTATCTAGGAACTAGGAAGAGAATGAAGAATCTTCACACCAACATTGCCTCTACTTCCTTTAGAGATAGATGTTTTGAGGATGCTGATTTCGGAATTGCTTTAGATCATAGTAATTCTTTGGATAGAATACTTCAAATTGTGGTCATTGACGATCCAATTGAAACTCATTCTAACACCGAGGATTGTTCCACAAGTGCAGATTGGGCTAGCCACGACAAGCGAAGAGAGGGCATCAAGAATGAAAATGGTATACACACACCTTTCTGTCCTAAACCCTTACATTTTGTGTTTTTTGATTTTCCAGTTTTTGAGATACTAGAGGGAAAAATTATATATATATATATATATATATATATATATATATATATATATATATATATATTCTTCCAAAATTGAGACATTATGTAACTTGATTGGTGTTCATTAAGTTGTTCTGATTGTTTATGAAACTATTCAAGGTGTTTTATTGTCATTTAATTGTTTATATTCATGTCATTTTTTAGTGATATAGGGTATGCCATAAACTAAAAATTGTTGTCTTTTTATCAAACAAAAAATTAGTGCGTAGCCTCTTTGTTTCTTTCATACTTTCCCTAGAAAATGGAGGGATAAAATGAGAATGAGTTGAAATGTAAAACTCTGATCAAATGAACCATATTAGGGTTCCCACAAACCGAAAAGGAACATTTTTATGTGATAAATGTAACACAATCAAACTTAGATATGTCTTTCAAAGGTGCTTAAGTGTTTTGGATCACTCCAGTGCCCTTTTTTCCACAGAAACCATACCGAACATAACTGTTTGTGAATTAGTTTTTCAAAATGGTATATTGATTAGTTGTCAAGTATTTGTTTGTTGTTTGTAACACATTACCAAACTGGTTTTTCAACGGACACCATACCGGACTCACTGGTACGTTGATTAGTTGTCAAACATTAATTCGTTGTTTGTAACACGCTGCCGAACCGGACCATCTTGTAAATTGACTATTTGTCAAATATTCATTGGTTGTGCACAGCGGATCCTGTAAATTTATTGTAAAAATCTGCCACCAATAAATGATTGACAAATCATCCCAATTTCGGCTATTTAAGAGGAGAACCGGGGCATCAAAGTAACACACATATCTTTCTCTCTTAAAACCCCCGTTTACTTTGCTTTCAAATCTGAAAGTAAATCGAGCAATAGTCATGTGTTATTTGATCCTACCATGGCTCAACGATCGGAGTTGTTGCTGTGTGATTAGAATGTCAGAAGTTCAAGTTGTGGAGTTAGTTTCTTGCAAATACGTCTGTCGAGTCAAGAGTGGATTTCAATTTTTTTTTTTTACTGTGGATTTCAATAGATCTAATTATATTTCAATAGTGGATCCTTGTGATTCTAGTTAAATAATATTCTGTTCTGCTAAATCATTTGAGTTATTATTAATGTACAGCTGATGGTTCTGCAGTTGTCAAAGTTACAACTCTGCGCATTAGCTCCCACATCCTAGCGGCGAAAAGTCCATTCTTCAACAAGGTAGATGTCTCTTCTTTATTGGTTGGGCTCGAATACTTTTAAAAAAAAAATGTTTGCTTAGTTGTGTATATTTTTGCAGCTTTTCTCAAATGGGATGAGGGAGTCAGGGCAAAGGCATGTGACCGTGAGAATCACTTCATCTGGTATAAACACAAACAGAACTTTTTAAATTATTTGCCTAATCAGATTTGATTGCTCAATAGTTTGCTTACAACTTCTCTTGCATGTTACAGAGGAGGCTCCTCTGATGGAGCTTCTGGATTTTATGTACAACGGTACTTTGAGCGTGACCTCACCGACTGCATTGCTGGATGTCCTGATGGCCGCAGACAAATTCGAGGTTGCGTCATGCACAACATACTGCAGCAGGGTACTGCAGAACATACCCATGACACCGGAGTGTGCATTGCTCTACCTAGAGCTTCCTTCCAGTGTCCTAATGGCTGATGCTGTTCAGCCATTGATAGATGCAGCGAAGCAATACCTTGCTGGACGTTACAAAGATGTAACGAAGTAAGCTCCTTTTCCACTTTATTTAAATTACTGATATGATTTTTGTTATAATCTTCTTAATGCAGTTTATTTTAATAAATTATCACATGACTTGAGAAAAAGCTTAAGTGCTACTTAGAAAATATTTTTTTTTGAACAAAAAAATATTTTTGCATTGTATGAAAGGCCTTCAATTTGTTTAAATCTCAAATGACGTTTTGACCTTTGAATGCTAATAAGTTTCATTAATGACCAGGCATCAGGAGGAGCTGATGGACATGCCTTTAGCTGGAGTAAAGGCAATACTCACCGGTGATGAGCTGCAGGTTGCATCTGAGGATGCAGTGCACGACTTTGTGCTTAAGTGGGTACGGGCCCAATACCCAAAGTTGGAAGAGATGGGGGAAGTCCTCGAAGTAAAGCTTGCCCGCTTCATCCGCTTCGCACACATTCAAGGTCGAGGCACCACATCGCCGGCGGATACTAGCTGCAGAATCTGCTTTATTGAGTTGTCTTTTTAGTTGGTAGCATTGTGACTTTTTTGTTTCATAGTTTCTCATTTCCTTTTGTTGTAATATAAACTGGCAAATTGCACTTGGTGGCTATGTAGTATGTGTTTTAGGTTGAATGTATTTCATATTGTAAAATTGAGTTTGAAATTAAATAAAGTTTTTTCGATGTTTTATTGTTCTAAAGTAAGTTCGATGTTGAATTCAATGTAAATTTTTAATATAATGTTAAAGTTACTTTTGATGGCTTATGGTTAAATGCATATTTAGAGGTAAAATTAATCCTAACACAGAGAAACAAATATATATTTGTGCTCCAGGGTCATAAACAGGAAGTGAAACAGATATCTTTAATAGTTATCATCGCTATTAACTTACTTTAATGTGTACATACATGTATAATGCTATGAGGAACTGTGAAAACTTCCCCATTATATATCATTTTTTTATGAGTACTAAATATATATAATTTTTTTAGGAGGAGTATTGTACAGATCATCATTATTATTGTTAGTGCTTGCTTTTTTTCTTTGGCTGAAACAAATACTAATGCTTGTTTTTTTCTTTTTTTGGTTGAAAGGAATATTACTATATTAGTGATTGTTCTTAATTGAATTCATTGGGATAAGGTGTATTGAGAGAATGAGGGTTATGGTTAAAGTCATGTCAGCAGAATATGGGGTAGATGGCGGTCGGATTGGGGGGTTCTATTTATACGGTGGAAAGATTTATGCGGTTTGGTGATGGTTAAAGTTCCTCATTTTAGACTGATCCTTGGTTAGACTGTGGACCTTTACGTTTTAGATTTAGCTGCCCTTTCGAATTATACGTAGATACTAATATTTTAATGGCTGAGATGAGGAGACTAGGTTGAGGGTTAGAGTTGGAGATGAAGGAGGAGGCTTTTTGTTGGGAGGAGGAACAACAAGCGGAGTGTTGCTCTTCGCTGTGTTGGATAATATTAATTTGCAGGATTTTGTGACAGACACTTGGTTAGGAAAACATGACCTACAACAAGGGGGTATTTATTCAGTCAAAGGAGCAAGTCATACATGTTCTTGTTCTACTATTATTATTAATTCATTTTCTCTTGACGCTAGTATATATCCGTTGACACTAGGTGTCAGTCATTTGACACACACCAAATCTCAACCGTTAACTTAAAAACGGATCCTACTGATGATATATCTTGCTAAACATAATAATCATAAACCTCACTTGACACCTTTCCTTGCAAAATCCCATTACAGTATAACTGCCTCTTCTTTTTATTTGCCATAAACTTCTCATGTTTGCCATGGCACAGTATTGAACCATTCATTATCTTTCCTATTTGATACAATATTTGTTAAACATGTTTTGAGAATTGTGAGAATTCAGTATTTAGCTTTGATTTTATTCGAAACATGTTTTGAGAATTGTGAGAACCTCACGCTAATTATAAAAATGCTAGAACAAATGCTAATTTGAAATTTGTAGTGACAGACTGCTAAAAGAAACTGCTTTGGCTCTTGAAGTTAACGTGAACTTACGTACTGTCGCTGCTTTTGGTGCAGAAGATCGAATGTTAATCCAATTTGCGTCTGAACCGAACAAACCTAACAAGCAGGCATTTCTAAAAGGCCACATATGTGACAGATGTCTGTTTTCTACCCGTTGCCCATCAGTTTTAATCAAGAAGAAGGAATCTAATTTTGGAGATATCATGAATTCCTTTATGGTCTTAACCATCACTGCTCTTGCCAATCGAAAAAAATCATCACTGCTCTTGTTATAACATAAACACTAGCTCTTAGAAGAAAATGAGAAGTGTATGTATAAAAGAATAATAAAGTTTCAAATTTTGCATCCATTTACACAATTGAAAGATAGTAGTTCGACCAGAGTTCAGTCCGAACAGTTTGGAGTACAGATTCTGTGAGTTTGAATCCATCTTGTCAGGCCTATAAACTATAAACACCAACACAACCATCATCTAAGAATTCTGCATATGACATTATCTTGTCAGGCCTATAAACTATAAACACCAACACAACCATCATCTAAGAATCTGAACAATCTGAGAATCTGAAATTTCTGCATATGACATTTATGCATATGCTGTGATGCATATGCTTTCTGCATATGACATGATGCATATGCTTTCTGCATATGACATTTATGCATATGCTGTGATGCTTTCTGCATATGACATGATGCATATGCTTTCTGCATATGACATTTATGCATATGCTGTGATGCTTTCTGCACATAGTCACATAATTCTTGTAATCAAGGGAGAATTGCGAATTGGTACGTGAGTACCGAATTCGGGTACTTCGGCGTATTGGTACGCACAAACCAGCGAACCAAGCGTACCAAAGCATTGTTACCGCTGATTGGTTGAAAAAAAGGTCTAGACTCCAAAGTAAATATAAAATGAATCAGCATGAGTTGAGGACTGAGTGAGAAGAACATGAACAAAGAGTGGAGAGTGAGAAACTTGGTAGAAGAAATTAGGTAAAAAAATACTTTTTTTTTATAGCTCACTATATTTATTTAGGTATTATTACTACTACGAACCGGAGCGTACCGAAGCTTTATACCCCTATACGTACCGAATTCTTCTCCTGCCGCGTACCGCGAACCCGTACCCGTACCGCGTACCGGAACGAACCGCGAATTATGTGACTATGATTTATAACATATATTTAGTATTATTATTTTTTTGGTAAAATCCATCGATTTTGATTGCGATTTTACAATTTCCTATGTCGATTTTACAAAAGTCCTTGAGTAAAATCCTTCGATTTTGATTGCGATTTTATGAGTCTCGATTTTGCTATTCCCTTTCGACCTAAAGTAAAGTCCCGATTTTGACAACCTTGCTCTGCACCCAAAAACAAACTATGTTATTGTTTTTTCAACTTTAATAACTCATTATGTTACTCATCAAACAGACTATGAGTTCCTTAATATTGACATTACTTCATGTGTATGAGAATTCTTCAAAATTGTGATACGTTTTTTGGCTGTGTACAATAAATCAAAACAAAGTTTCAGCAAGAAACACTGTTTAGCAAACCTACAACAAATACTTCAATAAATATCTTAATCCTGCCACCTTATTTCAAAGCTTTAAATAGCACCTGTCATTCAAACCCAACTCATTGGATCATAACATGTAAAAAAAGTATAAATATAGCTAATATTAGGAAGCTTGTAGTGTTTTTGATACTTAATACCACCAATTGCACGTTGTTATCTCTCAAATTTGTGAAATCCACATTCTATCTATTATTTAGCAAATAAATAGTCACTTGAAAAGTAATAAACAAATCAATATTAAATGTCAAAGTAGCACAACAAATACCAAAAAGAAGAAAACAGAAATTAGTAGACATAATCAGAAAAATTGGATTATTTTGTCCACTCTCATACCGATGGCAGCTTATATTGTTTGCACCTTTCTTCTTCTTTTTAGTAAATCGGAACGATGTTCCGTCTTACTTTTATTTTTAACATTTCCTTTTGCCAGTTGCATTGTGAAATTAGTTCTTAAAAATCTCCCCCTCGTGTTATGATTATGATACATGACAAACTGAGATTTTGGATCACAGTGAAGCGAGTCATGCAGCCACATGATATGCTCCTCTCCTCTTCTATCGTTTTCCCTCTTTCCTCTGTGCGGACGGTTGTGTAAGGAAAAAATTTTGGTAACCTCCGTTGCTGCGATTTCATAAGTAAAAAACTAAAAGAAAATAGGATGAAACCGTGGGAGTGTGTTTGTTTTTTCTTTAGAGTAACCAGCATATGGCGAGCAATAAGGATATAAAATAGGCCAGACCTAATCAGCCTATATATATATATATATATATATATATATATATATATATATATATATATATATATATATGTAGGAGAATATATATGTAGGAGATACATTAAATAAATTCAAAAGGGGGTGGTCATGACCTCGGATTTGCTACATAGTGCCTCAATGCATTGGACTCCAGCAGTAAGTAACTTACCAACTTGAGACAGGGCCAAAAGGAAGAAGTGAAAAAGCATTCCCAATTTGGGAAGAAGGAGCTAGATTATCATACCTAAGAGATGATGATGATGATGAAGATGATGAAGGGCAGTGGTTATGATTACGGTTCTGAATTGTCGGACGTGAAGAAGAAGAAGTGGAATGTGGTTGAGGATGGACCTTGCCAGCTATAAGTTGTATGCACTTTCTCACTTAAAACTTCACAGTCGTCTTGTTAAGTGTGAATTTTTCATAAGCTTCCTTTTGATTAATAGGGTTTCTGTCAAGGTGTCGTTCCATAAGCTTACCACAAGCTTGATATAAAATGGCACCTGACAGAAACCCTATGATAAGCTTGTGGTAAGCTTATGAAACGACACAACGACAGAAACCCTAACAATCAAAAGGAAGCTCATGAAAAAATTCACACCTATCAAAGACACCTATGAAGTTTTAAGCGAGAAAATGCATACAACTCGCAAGGTTCATCCTAAACGACCTTCCTCTTCTTCTACTTCACGTCCGACAAATCAGAATCGTAATCATAAGTCATAACCACTCTTCATCATCTTCCTCTTATGCATCATCATTATCCTCTTAGGTAAGGTAATCTACCTCCTTCAAAAATTGGGGGGCAAAGGAATGCTTCTTCACTTCTTCCTCGCGGCCCCATCGGTAATGCCTCATCAGTTTCTTTCTCAAAACTCTGAATGACACTCTTGTCAATACCTCCAAGCTTGTTGATCAAATGATTAGCAATGGTTGACTTCCCATGGTCAACATGATCAATAACCAGAATGTGAATATGAAACTTTTCCTCCTTAAACTTGAAATCAAAAAAGAACTGCCAATTCAACACAAAAAACATTCTGACAAGTCCAAAAAAAATAAAAAAAAATATGCACGACACAATGACAACAATATACCAGATATCCTCAAAAAAAAAGTAAAATACACCAGATATCATGTACAACAAACAATACACCAAATAACATTTACAACATTTATTTTTTTTCTATTTTATATTAAAAATAGTTGTAGCAACCAAAATTAAAAAGAAAATAATTTGTTTTTCATTTGTTGATAATAAACTAAAATTATATCATTGCTAATTATTCTAAGAACATCTCTTTCTATATAGATTACAAGAGATGAATCAAATGTTGTAGCATGATACCTGTGCATACGGACGGGTGAGCGCGTTGCGCTCTTTTTTTGAATTTTTGGAAGCAAATCGCAATTGCGTAGAAATTATAAAATAAAAAAATATATCTTTGTATTGTTATATGAATAAAAATATAGACATATGTACAAATTGTCCAAAAATTTATTTTTGTATTAAATATGAGTAAAAATATAGACATGTGTATAAATTTAAAAAAATCGGTCCTCGTATTAATATATAAGCTAAAATATAGCCACATGTATAAATTAAAAACATAGGTCATCTTATTAATATACGAGTAAAAATAGACACGTGTCTAAATTACAAAAAAATATGTCTTCGTATTAATATATGAGTAAAAATATAGACACAAGTATAAATTATACGGTAAAAATTACACAGTGAACTAGTAAAAAAAAAGATAGAAAAAGAAAAAGAAAAGAAGGACATAGGCTAGTGTGGCACTTGCCACACTGTGCCTTGAAGAGGTCCGCCCCTGCCTACGGATGGGTGATATCAATAATAGAAACGAACCTTACCACACTGAAACCCTAACCGCAAGGAAGAGAAGAGAAAGAAAAAACAGGGTTGCAGTTTTTCTTTTGTGTCAGGGATTATATAGTGACTGCACTTAGAGTCTATATCGGAATTATTAAAATACATATATATTAATATCATATTTAAATATACTGTCAAAAAAATATCATATTTAAATATTTTTTAAACTTTTATAAAGTCTTTTTTAGGTCTTTCCTACCAAACAGCAAAAAATAGAAAATTGAGGCATATGTAGAAATTTTTTTTTTTTTAACCAAAAGGAGGTAGCAGATTGCTAACCTCTAAAACTTTAATAAAAGAAAAAGAACAAGTACAAAGAGGGGGGACTTAGCCAATACCCTCAAAAGGAAACAAACCTAAAGCTTGGCATACCAAGCTTGGCATATGCATGTAGAAAGTTAATAGATCGAGGCAGGCTAAATAATAGAAAACTAGGTTAGGATTACCAATATTACTGCCAGCCGCTGCAACATTCATTCATTCGGTTCCTCCTCCTCTCCTTCCAGAATATCATTCAACCTTCTTGCACCCACAGCTTCTTCTTCTTCGGTTAGTGAATTCTCGTCTCTCACAATTCTCTTATTTCGATTTTCTTAATATTTATATTGCTGTTAGTGTCACTTGATTTTGCTTCAACTTTTACTTTGTTCAAATTTAATTTCTAGTTCGAATCCAAACAAAGAAAAATTATACATGTCAGATAATATGTAATAAGCCTTTTAGTATAATTGGGTTAAGGGACTAAGGGTGGTTTAGTATTTTAATATTTTATGTTTCACTATATATTCTCAATTTTAACCCTCTATTTTGATAAACTATTGGTATTCTATGAAACTCGCCTTCGTATTTGTTTTGTTATTGTCTCTCAAACCTAGATTTCTAACAGTACACATATGTATATAAGTTAATGCAATTTGTAACCGCATAATTAGCAGCTACAATTAGCTATACAGAGTTACGAAAATTGATATAAAACTTCACCTATATATTTCAGGTGCATTGGGACTATTTTCTTTCAGATTATAAAATGGATGATCGCATTACTGAATTGCCTGACTGTATCTTGTCTTATATCCTGACAATGTTATCCGTGAAAGATTTGTTCAGAGCTACAGTACTGTCTAAAAGGTGGTGCAAGCTCTGGGCTCTAAGAAGAGATCTATTCTTTGATATCTTCATGCTTGGAAGTAGCGAGGAGGAACTACTAGAAACCGTGTATCTCACTGATGACCCTATTGGTCCTTCTATGTACAATAGAAGCATCGTTAACATAAATACGAGTAGGGATGAATTTGTAAATCGAGTAAATCAATTTGTTAAGAATTTTCCAGGGACAAATATTGATTCTTTCCTGGTGAACTTCTCTTTATATTGTGAGCATTGGAACACTATTGATCAATGGATAAGTTTTGCAATTGCAAGAGGAGTTGGAAAAATCAGTCTACTCTTTCTAGGGAGGCCTTATGCACATCGCACACCTAAAAGCAAACATTATACATTTGACTTTGGCTTATTTTCGACGACTAATGCTTCAGCTCTAAAGCATCTGCATCTTCAATGTTTTCTTGTTCGCCATCCCACCAAATGTGACTTTATACCATTCAAAAATTTAAGATTTCTTTCACTTCTTGAAAGTGTTAAACTATATGAAATGTTCTTTGAAAGTCTGTTATCTAATTGTCGACGTCTTGATGAACTTTGCTGAATTTTCTATGAGTTCAAATCATTCATGCCAAATATAATAAGTTCATCCGTATGTCATCTTAAGGTTACAAGATGTTATTTCATATCCAACAATATCCAGGTGGATTTAAACTTGATATTAGTGGACTGCCTTAAACTAACTTCATTGCAGTACCTTGAACATTAACACTCCTATGTTGAAATGCATTTATTTCATCATTTCATTGAAAGATCTGAATAAATGTGTTGCTCTATGTGCAAGTTTTCCTGAACTTCAGATACTGCATGTGGATACGTCGGTTAGTCAAAATGTTGGAAGAGTGAGTGTGTTTTTTTTACATTTCTTTGACTTTTGAATTATATTTTGAATCCTACACACTCTTGTTCAGGTCAAAACTTCTCTAAAGATAACTCAACCACTCAAACATCTTAAGCAGTTGAACCTCGTCATTTTGTGCCCGCACATCTTAAATGATGTGAAGTATGATCCTTTGTGGATTTTAAACATCCTTCAAGCTTCTACTCTTTTACAGAAACTTTCAATCATGGTAACATGTTTAATACACATGTTTTACTTTTTATTTTTATTTATTGTGGTTATCATTATGATTTTTATCCATTGCTCCTTAAAAAAAATTACGTTTTGACCTAGTGGGTCATACACATTAAATACACTTATATTCATAATCAATTTGAGCTTGTTGTACTTGGCCACCTATTATTTTTCCAAATCTAACTTTTGATCTGATTCCTCTAAGCCTATGTTTGGTATTACAGTGTGAGTATGTTAGAATCACAATGATTCACCATGATTTTGTAGAAGCCTGCAAAGTGTAGCTTTTGAAAAATCACAATGGATCACAGTGATTATGTTATACCTACAGTAAAACCAAACACACACTTGGTAGTAGCAACATTTCCCATAACTTCTTTTTTAATTATACAAACTTTGTTAATAGTGTAGATATTTTTGTAAGATATTTTGATTTGCATTCATTGATCCATGTTTACTACTTTAATTTTGAGTTTAAAAATTCAGAGTTCTTCAAAAATCAGAAAGATATCAGGGATATTGAAACATTCTCTCATGACGAAGTAAAAATTATTGAATTGAGAGGTTGTATTGGCAATTGGTTTGAGATTGAGTTTATTATGAATGTTCTCAAATATGCCCAAAAGCTTGAGCAAATAGTTGTGATGAGTCCGAGTTGCAATTGTGGCCGTGAACGGATGCGTGAAAGGATCGGTGAAAAGCTCCAAAGTCTAGTTGGACTAGAAAAACTTGTTTTCATCTAATATTGTAGATTTTTTTTTCTTTCCGTCTTTATTCTTGCACTAATGTTATAGAATTTATCAAAATGGCTCATAACTTTACTAATGTTTATGATCGATGCAACAATATGCATTTTACTAGCATATTTGAGTGGTCATTATTATAGCCATATTTGAGGGTATTTTCTCAAACGTTTTTCTACAATACAGTAGTGAACCACAACAATGAACTAAACTATTTTATCCTAAAAGTGTTGTTATTGATAGTTTATTTTGCACAACTTTAGATAGTACCGCGAAACATCATAAAGAGAACGACTCAGTCGTGACTCAACCCGGTGATATACTTGGTGTTAATTTTTTTATGGTATTTTCGAATGCTAAAATCAATATTCCCTCTCTCATTTTTCTTCTTTAGTGACGGTTAGTGCAAGGAATTTATTGTAACTTTGATAGTTAATAGATTAGCATAGGTAGATAGAAGTGCAATATGAGTGCCTCCTTCTCTAGATGTCAAAATATGGTGGGAATGGTATTTGCATTTGTCATGATAAAGGTCATTTAGTCCTCGCCAAAATAGAATGGCTCAAACCCATCATAGATGTTGAAAGAAGATAGCCTTTTGGTCACCTTCTTTTAAAATGGGTTCATGAATTGCAGCGGACAAATGTGGATTTTGAACTACATTCTAACCGCATGGTGGATAAATTCAAAAATAAAATAAGATGTATCTGATTTAGAAGCTATTATGAACCATTGTAGAAACGTTTATACTATTCATTTTAAAAACTCTTATGTTGAGTTTATTATGACAAAAGTCAATAATGTTGGTCATACTCTTGCTAGGGCAGCCACATCCCTCATATAGTTTTCATTTTTTTCATTCATATTCCAACCTGTATCTATAACACAAATTGGATGATTGACGTACCTGTACTTGAACACTTCAAAATAGCAGCTGATAAAATTCAAAATAGCAGCATAACTTATAAAATGTGTATTACTCGTGACCTTCTCGCCCTTTGGTTATTGTGGGATTTTTAAATCATTGTACATATCCTTAAAGTACATGTACAAGTACAATATTCTAATTTCACATAAGCCAAAACCTCACCATGGAGGTAAAGAATGTCATGAGTAACAAACAAAGTCCAATCTCATGGTTAATTTTGACTTTGTGAAGAAGTCTGTCGGTTACAAAAATGGATTAATCATTTTTTTCTGATTGTATTGAGCACTCCCTAACATGATGGAAAAATCTTTTATATATATATATATATATATATATATATATATATATATATATATATATATATATATATATCGTAATTGATTGTTTTACTTATGTTAATATGTTAATATTATTAATATCTTTAATCATTTTTAATAAAAGATATAAAAATTGATATTTTGAAAATATTCATTGAGACAAATTGAATATTTTATCTTCTAGCATATGTCTTTATATATTAGTACACAAAATAAGATCAAAATAAATTATATGAATAATGTAAATAGTTAAACTACAACATGCTGTGAAGCCCCCGATACTTCAAAATGGATGATGTATCGTATCCCCTGCATATCCTGCATCGATACCTGTCTGATACTTCCTGATACGTATCAGGTGAGTATCCGAAAATTAAATTTTATTTTTTAAAAAAATAATTATCTGATACTTCCCGATACGTATCAGGAAAATATCTGATAATTATCCTGCACCGATACCTGCCCCAATACTTCCCAATTAATATTAACTAAAATAACTTAACTCTTGAGTACAATGCTTCTTTTTTGGATCGATATAGTATAGCACTAACAATATTCTTTTGGATATAGTAAAGCACTTATTGTGCTCTTTTTGGGATATATTGTGTATGTAATTGACTAATCATCACTCTCTTAATCGTCAATATTATTTATATTTATGTTGATGTGTCACGAGCCTATGACTTGTTTCTTTTATTTGTTAATATATTTGCATATTAAAAAATGGTTATAATTATACTGTACATTTAATTATATAATTTTTTTTATTAACGTATCTCAGCCGTATCGTATCTTGATTTTTGAAATTTTTCCGTATCGGTGCAGTATCGTATTCGTATCGTATCTCGTATCTCGTATCCGGGCTTCATTGACAACATGTATTTACAAACGAAGTGACTAACTAATATTATGTTTGTCACTTGTAATTCATTGTTTTTCATTTTAGATTTACGATAAGGAAAATATGTTAACGAATGTTTTAAGGGTATTCTTTAAGGACTTTATATATTAAATTTTTATGGATACTTGTACATTCAGTATATTAGAAATTAAAATATTAGATTAGTCAACAAAAAGAAATTAAAATATTAGACATTTTCAATGAATTCTTAAAAAGCGTCATTAGATATTTGTCAGCAAAACTCATGTGATAATTGTGTAAAAATACAATATTCACAATTCACATTTATTGTTTATAATATTATTTTCCCGTATGTGTAGAAAAGTTTGTAATACTTTATTTGAAGCATGAAGGAGGAGTATTAAAAGCAAAGATTCTGATCCAAAACAAAACAAAGTGAGGAGAGGACAGCGGTGTTTGTAGTTGTAACAAAGCGGCAATGCAAGAAGAAGAATAAGTAGAAGGAGTGTCTTTTCAGATATGTTGTGAGATGTTTTCTTTTTTGCAATTCCTTTTGAATAAATAAACAAAGTAATAATATTGAATTGAGTGATTTTCACTTGAAAATGAAATGAATTCCTTGCCGCAAGTTGCAAAAAAAACAACAAAAATATACTTTAATTAATATCTTCTTCATTTGATGATTAATTAATTAATTAAGTAATGAATGAATGAATGAATTATATATTAATCTTGTTCATTTGTTGTTTATAGCTAATAGTAGTGCATTACATACGACGAGGTTTCAATGGAACAGAGTAAGAGCTTTGTCTTCGCCCTTCAGGTAGGTACCTCACCTTCATTCAGATCTATATATTTTTATTCTAATTCAAATTACCAATTAATCAAGTGTTTGAGTTCAAGTAGTTAATTAGTTTCAATTAATATGCATTTGGGTTGGAACTGTTAAGGCCTGGAAAATTAATATATCACTCGTCTCCAGAGTTCGGCCTTGAGGTAAGTAAAGTATAGTCTAGCCATGAATCGTTCCATCCAGAAATCGAACTCAGCTTCTCCCAACTCATCTCATAATAATTGAATGACTGCATTTCCATTCTCCGAGTATACGCAGACTGGGTTTCATGTGAAAAGTTTGTAGTTTGAACAATTTCTAATATTGATCTTCATGTTATGTCTTTTCAGGAACTTAAGAATCTGAGGCCTCAACTCTATTCTGCTGCAGACTACTGTGAAAATCTTATCTCCGTAGTGATCAGAAAGAAATGTAAGATGTTTGATTCGTAATGAGATTTTTAGTTTGTTGTTTTAGAAGGCAGTCTTAGCCCCTTCTTTCAACCTTTTTTTTTTTTTTTTTTTTTTTTGGAAATAATCAAAACTATTATATCGTAACACTGCTACAAACATTTGATTTTATCGGAGCATGATGGCGATTTTCGCAATTGTACGAAATCGTTCAAGTAGTAAATTTAAAATCGGTAAGACCGAGTGTCGAACTCGAGGATCGCGTTATACTATTGAATCGTATTTGAGACTTAATTGAACAAAAAGTTACGAAGTTGGTTTTATCGCAATGATGAAAATTAAACAAAGTAAAGTGGTTCAAATTAATAAGAGAAAAGTGTTGGGGATGAGTTTTACTGGATGACTATTTCATGTTAACAACCTAATTATCGCTATTGAATCGACTCATCTAATTGCTACCGAATCCTCTATAAAATTCGTGCCCTAATTCCTTAGTGACAGAAACGTTAATTCTAAAATAAACACCTAATTCCTTAGTGAGTTTTAAGATTAAAATTAAGCATGAACGAGCAAGGATTCTCAAATGGTTCCAAGGGTTTGCATCTATTCCTAGATTACAAAGGCAAGGATTTCTTATCTCAAAGCGTTTATAAATTCCACTTCCGTTTCACAATATAAACCGTAAATCAATTTAAAGGTGATCAATCAATAAAAGCATTAAGAACCGAGATAAGAGAAACAATTCAATGAATTTCATCAATAATAAAAACTAGGTGATATGACAATCATGTTCATCTAGGTTACTCATCCCCAACAATGGAGGGTTTAGTTACACATAGCAATTAAACAAGAGAAAGGGATAAAAGAAAGATTACAAGAACAATTCATGAATGATTCTTGCTCAAAATCTCCTCCAGTGTTGCTCTAGATCTCTCCTTATGTGTTTCTATGCCTTTTTATCTCCAAAAACGTGAACCCTTTGTGAGAAACACCTCTTTTCTATTTATAAGAAGCTTAAAATCGGCCCCCGAGTGCCTAAAATCGGCCCCCGAAGGCCGAAAACTCGCGTCCTGAAAACAGCAAATCGGCGCCCGAACCAGGAGGGTCGGGGCCCGATTTTTCCAGACGCAAAGCTTCCTATTTGTGCTGTGAAATCGGCGCCCGAACCAGGAAGGTCGGGGCCCGATTTTGACTTGTGCTGGCAGCCTGAAATCTTCATTTTGAGTGCTTTTTAGCTTCAATATCTTGATGAATAACCCTAAAAATTACATTAAAAGTGTCTACAAACATGGTTACTTGTCCTCAAGGAACACACTAAAAATGAAAAAATAACAGTAAAATAACACTTACTCCACCAAGGGTCATGTCAAAAGTTCACTCCTTAGTTAGCAATTGATGAGCTAACTTGCTTGGTAACACATCCAATTCACAACTTCTCGCAACAATATTGAAACAAGGTTCACACAGTCGACATGCAAACTACTATATTACCAAGACTTGAAAAGTTTCTAAGCATCAATCAAAGTCAATATCATGCACACACTTTTAAGGACTTTTTCGGTTATAACGGGGCTTAGGTTCGAGGTGGGATAATTTGGAAAGTAGGCTTAAAAAAATGACTAGGAGTTAAGCATTATCCTACGGTTCTAAAAATTAAAAACACAGTTTATACCACAACAAAATTCAGGGGCTAGAGATCATC
Organism: Medicago sativa; assembly: GCF_051527215.1. Lineage (NCBI taxonomy): Eukaryota > Viridiplantae > Streptophyta > Magnoliopsida > Fabales > Fabaceae > Medicago > Medicago sativa. Next base: position 6,625,147 of record NC_140755.1, on the reverse strand, counting down.
AACATTGAATTAAAAACAACTGATCACTTGTTGTCATTATGCATTCATTCATTTTTTTGCTTTTTTGAGCTGAATTTTTTTTAATGTTTCAGCTTATTTTTAACATGCTTTTCTCTTTTTTTTTTTTATAAGACAACACAAGATGATCTTCAATTCTCTAGTCCCCTTACCCCAAACTTAGAGTGTTGCTAGTTCCAAGAGCAACCCCAAACTTGAATTTTTGTAACATTGAAACACAAATTATGCATAACTCCAACAAAATTATTGGGACAATCCTATGGTCTCTAGGCTTGTAATGTGGTTCGTCACCGAAACAAGGGGTCTAATCCTAATGGCTCAACTTGGCTTAAACAAAGGAATAATTCAATATAAACTCAGGTTGGCTTCAAAGGCTCAAGGTACAAGCAATTTGCCTTAGTGTGCACATAATATAACCAATCAATAGCAGAGAAAAATCGCAAGCCCTAGAAATAGCATTCACATGGAAACACTCATATTTTTAAAAATTGAAAAATAAAATTTAGCTATGACCTTACAAGTTGAGGTTTCTGGAAGTTGTGACTACCTAAGAATTCCGTCCGGCCGTACACTTCCCATTGAAAGATCCCATCAAGCAACCACCTCCTTTGAACTTTTGACAAACCATTGGCAGAATCTTTGTTACTAAACTGGTACATTTCAAGAGAAGTGAGTTCATCAATAATAAACAAACGCAGATGCATCATAAAATAGGGGACTAAACCATAAGTACCAAGACATTACTCAAGTTCTACTCCATACTACAGTTCATACTAATGAAAATAACAAAACAAAACAAAAACAAATACTGAAAACGATAAAAATAGTAAATATCTGGGCTAGACAAGGTGCCCAAATCACTGATGTGCTCCGGATGACCCTCCTGGTCCTGAAGGTGGAAATGGATAGTAGAGAGGATGTGAGTCTGCACCCGGATTCCTCTCAGCTTGAATCCTAAAGTACTCCGTTCTAATTCGCTCCTCTGCTCTGAGTCCCCGCCGCCTCTCCTCAGCAAAATAGTTCTCCATCTCAAGTGGACTAGCAAACCTGTCATAAGCATTAGTCCTTGCATTAGCATCCTGACGGTAGAGCTCAGCTGCCTCATAGAAGGGCTGAGGGAATGCTGGTGGGGGCATCCTATCTCGAGAAGAAATGTCCTGAGCCCAGTTGGCCATGGCATATGTATACTCCATGAAATAGGGTGGAATACCCTGCTGCTGTATCTGAGGTGGTGGCACTTGTGGTGGAGGCACCTGTGGGATGTGATCTTGTTCCATAGCCTGATGCTCGTCTGCCTCCCTAAGCTTCCGATCATAGTTCTCCTGCTCTCTGTCAAAACCTTCTAGCACAGAGTCTGATATAGGCCTCAAAGACTTCACATATACATCAGTGGGTTCAACTGGAACCTGAGCTTCCTGACACAATCTGTTAAACAAACAACAATGCCCCAAAGTATTTTTATCAGTACCAATTAGATTCCGCAAACTATCAATCATCAACTGAGCAACATCTATCTCTTCATCAGCTATCAATGCCAACAAAATAATCACCCGGTCTCTTAACATCTCAGCTGTTGACGAAGTTTGCTCAATGACCGTCAAAATAAATGACGCCCATGCCTTGTACTTCGGTAGCAAATCGACAGTGTTAATCCTCTGAGGTCTATCCAAACTTCCTATCCACCCCTTTCCATCTCTCATAAGCCCCTCAAGCAAACTATCCCAGCCGGTGCGACCTCGAAAAGTATCATATACCTGCTTCCGATACACAACATCACACTTCTCCACATCCCTCAGCCCAAGCACTCGCTTAATATCCCTCTTCTGATAACCAACCTTCTTCCCTCTCACATAAGTTTAACCATTTTTATGAACAAATGCATTTGCCAAGAATTCTAAGGCAATGCTCGAATTACTCTCCTCGGTCACCATGTTCACAATTCCTTCCCACTTTCTAGCTTCAATTTGCCACACAAAAACAGGGTGTTTTTCTAACTTATCCATAGCAATACCCCTTTCTTTATTGAAACCCCTCTTCTTTATCAAATTATACCTTTCCTCCGCAATCTCCGAAACAAACCTTTGGTATGGTGGTTGGATGGGTGGTTGAGGTTGTGGTGGGCTAGGTGGTTGTTGAGAAGAGGTTCCGGTAGCTCTTTTACCTCTACTTCTCTTTGTGGTGGGTTCTTGGGTTTGGTTCTTATTTTTGGCCATGGTTGTTGTTGTGTTTGATAATGGGTATGTAAATTTGGGAATATGAATTTGGGGATAAAGTGAGGGTTTGATGAAATTGATGGAATTTGGGTTTAATTTGTTGGTAAAAGTTTGTGGGTTTGATTGTTGATAATGATTTGTGATGGATTTGTGGTTTTTGGAAATGATTGTTGAAGGTTAGGGGTAATGGGTAGTGGTGTTGTTGATGGAGGTTTATGAGATGGTGAGGTTAGAGATGAAGATGTGTGGGTTTGTGGTGGTAGAGAAAGGTTGAAGATGAAGTTTAAGTGTAGATTTGTGGTGTGGGTAAGTGAGAATGGTGAAGAAGAAGATGAAGGATGAAATTGGTGGTTTCTATGGAGATTTGGGCAGCATAACATTACTTGTGGAAGGTAAGAGTGAAAGAATGAAGAGTAGGCATGTTTATAGAAGGCCAAAAATCGGCCATGTAAGGGACAAAATCGGCCGCCGATTGGAGAGGGTCGGGCGCCGAAAAAAACAGTGAGCAAAGCTCACTTACCCGCAACAAATCGGGCGCCGACTAGTGATGGGTCGGGCGCCGATTTCTTTTTTTTTTTTGTGTAAAAATCGGGCGCCGATATGTATGGGTCGGGCGCCGATTTTTACAGTAACATTTATTTTATTTTTTTTTTGACAGAAAATTAAAATTTTTACCTATTCGAACTCAGTGGGTTGCCTCCCACCCAGCGTTGGTTTAACGTCCTAAGCTTGACGGTCCACTTCTCTTCCTTCAAGTGGAGTGCAGCGGAATAGACTCAGTTGGACGCTCTAACTCTCCCCCATAGTATGGTTTGAGTCTTTGGCCATTCACCTTGAAAGTTCTATTAGAGTCTGGATCCTTCACCTCAATGGCAGCGTAGGGATAAACTTTCACAATTTGAAATGGACCGGACCACCTTGATTTCAGCTTCCCAGGAAACAACCTCAACCTGGAATTAAAAAGTAAAACAAGTTGCCCTTCTCTAAACTCCCTAGTTTGAATCTTTTTGTCATGTCATTTCTTTGTTTTTTCTTTATAAATTTTGGCATTCTCGTAGGCATAGTTCCGGAATTCATCCAACTCATGGAGTTGAAGAATTCTAGACTCACCTGCTTTAAAAAGATCAAAATTAAGGAGCTTAGTTGCCCACAAAGCCTTGTGTTCGAGCTCTAAGGGCAAATGACAGGATTTTCCATAAACAATTTGAAAAGGGGACATACCTATAGGTGTTTTGAAGGCAGTCCTATATGCCCATAAGGCGTCATCAAGCTTAAGAGACCAATCCTTTCGGGACGAGTTCACAGTTTTTTCTAAAATTTGCTTGATTTGCCTATTGGACACTTCTACTTGTCCACTAGTCTGAGGATGGTAGGGTGTGGCAATCCGATGATGCACATTGTACTTTTTCCACAACGCCTCCATCTTTCGATTGAGGAAGTGGGTGCCTTCATCACTAATTAAAGCTCTAGGAACCCCAAAGCGTGAAAAAATGTTTTTCTTAAGGAAGGCAACCACTACTTGAGCATCATTGGTTTGCGTGGCAATTGCTTCTACCCACTTAGAAACGTAGTCCACTGCTACCAAAATGTACATCTTTGAGTATGAGGATGGAAATGGTCCCATGAAATCAATCCCCCACACATCAAAAATTTCCACTTCTAACACAGGATTTTGTGGCATCTCGTTTCTTTTTGAAATATTTCCCGTGCGTTGGCAGCGGTCACATTTCTTAACGTAGGTGAAAGCATCTTTAAACAGAGTAGGCCAAAACAGGCCTGACTGAAGGACCTTTGCAGCAGTCCTATCCCCACTAAAGTGTCCCCCATAGCTGGAGTCATGGCAGTGCCACAACACCTTTTCTTGTTCATCTTCGGGGACACACCTTCTCAACAACCCATCAACCCCCCTTTTATACAAAAATGGTTCATCCCACACATACAACTTGCAGTCATGTAGGAATTTCTTACGTTGTTGGGAGTTAAAGTCAAGAGGAATAATCTTACCCACCATGTAGTTCGCAAAGTCCGCGAACCACGGTACCATCGTAACAGCTAAGATGTGCTCATCAGTAAAGAGGTCCTTGATAGGCCTCTCCTCCTCTGTTTCATCCATCTTCTCCAGGTGAGAAAGATGGTCAGCCACCGTGTTCTCCGATCCTTTCTTGTCACAGATCTCTAAATCAAATTCCTGCAACAACAGTATCCACCTAAGAAGCCTTGGCTTAGATTCTTGCTTAGAAAACAAATACCTTAGTGCAGCATGGTCAGTGTAAACAATGACTTTAGACCCTAACAAGTAAGATCTAAATTTATCAAAAGCATAAACAACAGCCAGAAGTTCTTTTTCAGTGGTAGCATAGTTAAGTTGTGCTGGATTCAAAACATGGCTGGCATAATAGATAACATGCAACAACTTATCTTTTCTTTGACCAAGTACTGCCCCAACAGCTATGTCACTTGCATCACACATAATTTCAAAAGGTAGTGACCAATCAGGTGCAATGACAATAGGGGCAGTGATCAATTTTTGCTTCAAAGTATTAAAAGCATTCAGACACTCATCATTGAATTGGAAAGGAATGTCTTTGACAAGCAGGTTAGTAAGGGGTTTTGCTATTTTTGAAAAATCTTTGATAAAGCTCCTATAAAAACCTGCATGGCCTAAAAAACTTCGAATGCCTTTCTCATTAGTGGGAGGAGGAAGTTTTTCAATTACTTCAATTTTAGCTTGGTCAACCTCTATCCCCTTGTGAGAGATTCGGTGACCCCAAACAATTCCCTCTCTCACCATGAAATGGCAATTTTCCCAGTTTAAGACTAAATTAGCTTTTTGACATCTTTCCACTACAAGAGATAAATTATGCAAACAATGATCAAAAGAAGAGCCAAAGACAGAAAAATCATCCATAAAAACTTCGATATGTTTTTCAAGCATATCGGAGAATATGGACATGACACACCTTTGAAACGTGGCAGGGGCATTGCATAGCCCAAATGGCATCCTCCTGTAAGCAAATATCCCATAAGGACATGTGAAAGCAGTTTTCTCTTGATCTTCAGGTGCCACCGCAATTTGATTATAACCAGAGTACCCGTCCAAGAAACAGTAGTACTCATGACCCGCTAACCTCTCTAACATTTGATCAATGAAAGGTAGTGGGAAGTGATCTTTCCTTGTTGCGGTATTCAGCCTCCTATAGTCAATACAAACTCTCCACCCGGTGACTGTGCGTGTTGGGATCAGCTCATTCTTCTCATTTGTAACCACGATAGTCCCACCCTTTTTAGGAACAACTTGGACGGGACTCACCCACGAACTGTCCGAAATGGGATAAATGATACCAGCTTCAAGTAACTTCACCACCTCCTTTCTAATCACCTCTTTCATGGCTGGATTTAGTCTTCGTTGTGGCTGCACCACCGGCTTAAAATTGTCCTCCATCAATATTTTATGCATGCAAAAAGTAGGACTTATTCCTTTCAAATCCTCAATAGACCAACCTAGAGCACCCTTGTACATTCTAAGAACCCTTAACAACTTTTCTTCTTCAAGTTTGCTCAAGTTAGAATTAATGATGGCTGGATACTTCTCTTTCTCACCAAGGAACACATACTTCAAGTGAGAAGGTAATTGTTTGAGTTCAACTACCGGTGCTTCTTTTGATTTCTCCACAATTTCGTCTTGAGGATGAAGTTCCTCCCACCTAGTAGGGGTGCGACGGTTGTGGGATGGAGAGGCCTCCAACATAGCTAAGACTTCACCTTCTTTAGGATCCTCACTTTCTTGTGCAATTTCCGGTGGCAAGCTTAAGACTCTTTCAAGTGGTAGGGCTGGTATCTCTTTTTGGAGTTTTTCTTTCACAAAGGATTTGATCATGTCGACCCTATAGCATTTTTCTTTCTCTTCGGGGTGCTTCATAGCTTTAAGAACATTCAACTTCACCACCTCATCAAAGAATTTCAAAGTTAAAGTGTCATCTTCCATGTCAATTAAACACCTTCCGGTTTGCAAGAACGGTCTTCCGAGTATCAAAGGAATATCATCATCTTCTTCCATCTCAAGAACAACAAAATCTACCGGGAAGATGAATTTATCAACTTTCACAAGAACATCTTCAACTATGAATTGTAGAGTCATCCTTGTGTCTCTTACTCTTCCAATGCCCAACTTCTTATAAATAGACAAAGGCATCAAGCTCACACTAGCTCCCAGATCAATCAACGCCTTCTTAAAAGTTCTATCTCCAATGGTACACGGAATTGTAACACTACCAGGATCTTTTAGCTTCCTAGGGATTTTTCTTTGTAAAACAGCACTACATTGCTCGATGAGCATCACATCTTCATCATCAATTGTTCTCTTCCTTGAAAGAATGTCCTTCATGAATTTTGCATATGAAGACATTTGTTGGATAGCTTCAGCAAAAGGAATGTTGATTTGTAGCTTCTTGAACATCTCAATGAATTTTGCAAAGCACTTGTCATCTTTTTCTTTCTTCAACCTTTGAGGGTAAGGCAGCTTGATTTGTGGCTTTGGAGGCTCATCTTTCTTCTTTTCTGGCTCTTCGACAACATGAGTGTTAACGGCATCACGCACTTCAACCTCCACTTCAATTAGTTCAGGAGATGAGTCACCTTCATCATGTTTAGTTTGAGATGATAGTGATTCATCCCTCTTCATGCTTCTTGTAGTGACCATGTTCACATTTTCATGATCCCTTGGATTGATGACAGTGTTGCTTGGAAGGGTCCCTGGAGCTCTTTGTGTGAGTTGTTGAGCAATTTGCCCAACTTGAGTTTCAAGATTTTTGATTGAAGCCCTTGTATTCTTTTGAGCCTCTCTGGTTTCTTGAGCTAAGGAATTCATGTTGGTAGCCATTGCTTCAATTGCTAACTCCCAATCAGCCTTCTTTGGAGCTTGGTTTGATGGACCTCCTTGATAACCCCCTTGTTGTTGGTTTTGAGAACCACCTTGTTGATTTTTCCATGAGAAATTTGGATGGTTCCTCCAGCCTGGATTATATGTATTTGCAAAAGGGTTATTTCTAACCTGGTTCCCCTGACTGCTGAGGTAGTTCACCATTTCCACTTGGGTTGCATCCATGGGCACATCACAATGCATAGTGAAATGAGGGCCAGCACACCAATCACATTTGACAGTGTTCATTTGATTCACCGGAGCAACTTGGGGTTGAGTTAAGTTAAGTGCTGCCATTTTCTTTGACACTTCAGCAGCTACTGCATCTTGAATCTGCTTACCAGTTAATATGTTTTGAGCATTTTTGAGCTCAAGTTGATTCAGATCTATGAGTCCTCCCCTTGTACCACCATTTCTATCATACAGCTCCATCTGTTCATTGAGTGCAACAGCTTCAATGATTTTGATTATTTGAGAAGCGGTTTTGAAATTTATGGAACCACCGGAAGCTGTGTCGAGAACTTGTCTAGTAGCCAGACGTAGACCATTACAGAACATCTGCATTTGAACGGTAGTATCAAAGTTGTGCTCGGGACATGATGAGAGTAGCTTCTTGTATCTTTTATACGCCTCTCCCAAAGACTCTCCCTCTTTCTGTTGGAAGTTGGAAATGTCTTGTCGCCTTCTCACGAATAGAGCTGTAGGAAAGAATTGCTCCAAGAACTTGTCTTCCATCTCATTCCAAGTTGTTATGCTACCAGCCGGTAAGGAATCAAACCACTCATATGCATCATCAGTTAAAGTGAACGGGAACAGTCTCAATCTTCTTGCTTCCTCAGAATGCCCTTGTACCTTAGCTGTCTCACAAAGTATCACGAAACTCTTCAAGTGCTTGTTGGCATCTTCATTGTACTTCCCCGCATACTGATTCTCCTTCAGCTCCCGCAATAGACCGGGATTGATTTCAAACTTGTTCACCGTCACAGGCTGATTAGTAATGGTCAACCTGTTTCGGTTTCTGTCACGAGCCCCATAGTCACCGAGAAGTCTTTCTGCAGGTGGTGGCGGTGGTGGCCGTTGTCCCTCCGCCATCTCTTCGTCTAACTGCTCGTCCGTGTCAACCTCTACTCCGCTAGTCCCTTCCTTTTCTCGAAGTTTTCTGAGTTTTGTTTCTTTCCGGATTGCTCGGCAGTACTTTTCAACTTCTGGAATAAAGGTAAGTTCAGCTGAGGGCTGGCCTCGCATCCAAGGTTAGACAATGAGTGAGTAATAATTTTAAAAACAAAAATAAAAACAATAATTTTGTTGCAGAGCAAAAAATTTCAATTAAGAAAATAAAATTCAACAGTGATTTGGCAATCCCCGGCAACGGCGCCAAAAACTTGATGGCGATTTTCGCAAGTGTACGAAATCGTTCAAGTAGTAAATTTAAAATCGGTAAGACCGAGTGTCGAACTCGAGGATCGCGTTATACTATTGAATCGTATTTGAGACTTAATTGAACAAAAAGTTACGAAGTTGGTTTTATCGCAATGATGAAAATTAAACAAAGTAAAGTGGTTCAAATTAATAAGAGAAAAGTGTTGGGGATGAGTTTTACTGGATGACTATTTCATGTTAACAACCTAATTATCGCTATTGAATCGACTCATCTAATTGCTACCGAATCCTCTATAAAATTCGTGCCCTAATTCCTTAGTGACAGAAACGTTAATTCTAAAATAAACACCTAATTCCTTAGTGAGTTTTAAGATTAAAATTAAGCATGAACGAGCAAGGATTCTCAAATGGTTCCAAGGGTTTGCATCTATTCCTAGATTACAAAGGCAAGGATTTCTTATCTCAAAGCGTTTATAAATTCCACTTCCGTTTCACAATATAAACCGTAAATCAATTTAAAGGTGATCAATCAATAAAAGCATTAAGAACCGAGATAAGAGAAACAATTCAATGAATTTCATCAATAATAAAAACTAGGTCATATGACAATCATGTTCATCTAGGTTACTCATCCCCAACAATGGAGGGTTTAGTTACACATAGCAATTAAACAAGAGAAAAGGATAAAAGAAAGATTACAAGAACAATTCATGAATGATTCTTGCTCAAAATCTCCTCCAGTGTTGCTCTAGATCTCTCCTTATGTGTTTCTATGCCTTTTTATCTCCAAAAACGTGAACCCTTTGTGAGAAAGACCTCTTTTCTATTTATAAGAAGCTTAAAATCGGCCCCCGAGTGCCTAAAACTCGCGTCCTGAAAACAGCAAATCGGCGCCCGAACCAGGACGGTCGGGGCCCGATTTTTCCAGAAGCAAAGCTTCCTATTTGTGCTGTGAAATCGGCGCCTGTACCAGGAAGGTCGGGGCCCGATTTTGACTTGTGCTGGCAGCCTGAAATCTTCATTTTGAGTGCTTTTTAGCTTTAATATCTTGATGAATAACCCTAAAAATTACATTAAAAGTGTCTACAAACATGGTAATGACAGAGAGTCATCAGAGCACTTTGCCAGTTAATGTTATGGCTAAATTTTTCTATTGTACCACTCTTTAGGTATTTCAATAAATGTAATTTGTATGCTTTGCTTTATGTGGGTGGGACAAAATATAATTATGTGAATAAAGAAGCAGATATGTAAATTTAGAGTACTTAAACAATAGTAATTTAATTCGACGATTTCTGATGACTAAAATTTGAACAGTCTGAAGTGGTGACCAAAGAACACCAACTACCATTTGTTGTTGTTAATGTGACTTGTGGTGAGCACTGATTACCGATATCTGATATCAGCATTATTGTTTATATGCAAAAGTATTTGTTATTCTGATTCTTAAAATGTTGTCTCAATAGTGAAGCGTAAAATGGATGTTGTGGCATATCGTCATATCCTTAAAAGGACATGAACTTGTGTCCTTGAAATTTTTGTGACTAGTTATTTTAACAGCTTGTGGGAGAGATTATAAGCTCGTGCATCATCTGCTTACCGATAATTATTGTGTATTTGACCTGCATGGATTTCAGTGTACTTGACAACATGAAAGATTATGCTGCAAGAGCTCTTGTCAATGCTGTTGATCATCTTATGTTGCAGAGTTTTGGTTTTATCCCATAAGATTACCCTCACTCAAAACCCTACATTTGAAGGACATTCGTTTTCAAATTAATGGACATCTTATGTTGCTCATAGATGAATGTCCAATTCTTGAAGATCTTCAATTATATGATATATACGTCCTTGGACATTCTAGAGAAATCGGCAAAACCTTAAAAAAGTTGAACAGAACAGATATTACTGAATGTCGTTGCTGTATTCCGATGGAAACACTTTCAAATGATATGAATTGATGCATTCAATTGAAAATGAATAATGTGAATTATTTTTTTAAATTTTTTTTGTAGGATTATCGAGATTGTCACTTTCCTACGTTCCATAATTTGACTCATTTGGTGCTAAAATATAATTGGGATACAGTTCCAAAAGTGCTCCCCTATTGTCCTAAGCTTCAAAATCTTGAACTTGTTGTAATTTTTTATATTTCAAAAGTTATATTGTCATACTGATCATGTGCTACTATGTTGCCATTTCTTAAATAATTCATTTGCTGAGTCATTGCAAATAACTATTATTAAAGCACATTTAAATTGCTTACTAAGTCAAGGCTGTTACCATTTTCTTCACAACGTTAACTTTGAGCTATTATTATGCCTTTATTCTAGCATGACTAAGCAGGTACTTGCAGATATATTATAAACTTCTTTTCACGTGTGAAACATATAAGTTAAGCACTATTCTTCTCAAGTTTTGATCAGTAGCAACAAAAATTAAAACCGATACCTCACAACTTTGTTTTTCTTCTCTTCCAATTTTACTTTCCTGAGATAAACATCTTCCTGATAAAATTATTATTCTTGCTGTTCTGTAACCTCCATAACTAGGAGAAGGACCTGTTGAATCCTGGGGAGTTTGCGCACATTGAGGCGGATAAATTCCAAGGACAGTCTTCGTGACGCCTCAGGTTAATACTAACGTGATTATATAGGTTTACTTTTTAGTTTGTTTTGCAGAATCTGGTTCGTTATTATTTAAAGTTGCGGTGTTGCGGTTGCTGTCTACGCCTCAGGTACAACAATCTTGGAATTTATCTCTAGAACTGTGACCGCAAGTTAAGATTTGGGTGACTAATTTAAAAGGTACACAAGTTTCATTTAACAATTAATTGACAAACTAAATTGCCGTGAACCTCTGTCTGTTTTATATTTGCTTTGTGAGATAGAAGTATTCACGTTAATTTATTTGCCTTTCCTAAGCTTCAATTTACATTATTATAATTATTATTATGGAATCTGCTTTGTTGAAAAGCCCTTACAATAGAATTTTTAAACCAAAAATTGGACACCATATTGCTCAATATAGTTACAAAGATGGAAACAACCAAACTATCGACTCTAAATTTAATTTACAAGTTTTGACAGATGATATACATGTGAATGTTGTTTCTCATACAATATTTTCAATGAAGGAAAAACCATGGGTGGTAGACTCAGGCTCTACCTCACATATTTGTGCAAATAAAAATATGTTCACATCTTTTAAAACTATAGAGAAAGGAAGGGAACATATCATTTTAAGTGATTTGATAACAGTTGATGTTCTTGGTATAGGAAAAGTGGAGTTAAAACTCGCTTCTGGAAAAACCATTTCTTTAAGTAATGTTTTATATGTGCCTCATATGAGTCATAATTTGGTATATGTGTCTATATTGAGCAAAGCGGGTGTAACAGTCACTTTTGAATCAAACGAAGTTTTACTTTCAAAATGTGGGGGCTTTGTAGGCGAAGGATTTTATAATAATGGTTTATTTGTATTAGATATCTCTACAATTATGAATAAAAATATTTCCTCTGCATGTTTGATTGATTCATATGATATTTGGCATGCTAGATTAGGACATATTAGTTCTTCATATGTTTTTAAATTAGATCGTCTTGGTATAATTTCTCTTGGTGATAAACAACATGATAAATGTGATGTTTGTGTTGAATGTAAATTAACCAAAAAGACATGTCCATCTGTGCAACGTGAATCTAATTTGCTTGATTTAATTCATACTGATTTAGGAGATTTAAAGCAAACTCCAACAAGAGGTGGTAAATGTTATTATGTGACTTTTATAGATGATTTCTCTAGATACACTAAGGTTTATTTATTAAGGCATAAAGATGAAGCGTTTGACATGTTTTTATCTTATAAAGCTGAAGTAGAGAATCAATTAAATAAGAAAATTAAAAGAGTTAGATCTGATCGTGGTGGTGAGTATATTTCTTTCAATGAATTTTGTGAAAAAGAAGGCATTATACATGAAATAACTCCTCCTTATTCTCCTGAATCTAATGGCGTAGCTGAAAGGAAAAATAGGACTTTAAAAGAAATGATGAATTCTATGCTAGTTAGTTCTCATGCTCCTAATAATCTTTGGGGTGAAGCTTTATTGTCTGCATGTTTTTTATTAAATAGAATACCTCATAGAACTACCGGTAAGACACCATATGAACTTTGGAGAGGTCATCAACCTAACTTGAAATATTTAAGAGTGTGGGGGTGTCTTGCTAAAGTCATGTTACCTGAACCTAAGAAAAGAAAGTTAGGATCTAAAACATCTGATTGTATGTTTATAGGATATGCTCAAAATAGTGCTGCCTATAGGTTTCTTGTTTTGAAAAGTGATGTTTTAGATTGCAATACAATTATGGAAACTAAGAATGCTGAATTTTTTGAAAATATTTTTCCTTTGAAATCTAAATTTGAAGGTAGCTCTAAGCAACCTTTAGAAATTAATTTTGAAGGTCCTAATGAGGAATTAAGGAGAAGTACACGACAAAGAAAAGAGACATCCTTCGGAAGTGATTTTTATATTTATCTTGTTGATAATGAGCCTAAAAATTTTCATGAAGCTATTTCTTCTTCTGATTCAAAATTTTGGAAAGAAGCTATTAAAACCGAAATTGATTCTATTACCAAAAACAAAACTTGGATTTTAGTCGATTTACCTCCAGGATCAAAAACTATTGGTTGCAAATGGATTTTTAAAAGAAAATATAATCATGATGGGTCAATCGATAAATACAAAGCTCGTTTAGTTGCAAAAGGTTTTTCTCAAAAAGAAAACATTGATTATTTTGATACTTTTGCTCCGGTAACGAGAATTTCCTCAATTCGGATTTTAATAGCTTTAGCTTCTATTTATAAACTTGTTATACATCAAATGGATGTAAAAACTGCATTTTTAAACGGCGATTTAGAAGAGGAAATTTATATGGCTCAACCTGAAGGATGTGTAGTTTCTGGTCAAGAGAAAAAGGTGTGTAAACTCCTTAAATCTTTATATGGTTTGAAACAAGCACCAAAACAATGGCATGAAAAATTTAATGAAATTTTGATTAGTGATGGTTTCTCCTCTATTGAAGTTGATAAATGTGTTTATGTTAAATCTTTGGATGGAGAACATGTTATTATATGCTTATATGTGGATGACATGCTCATTTTTGGTACTTGCATTGATATTGTAATCAAAACTAAATCTTTTCTTTCATCTAAGTTTGATATGAAAGACATGGGCGAAGCAAGTGTTATTTTAGGAGTAAGAATCATAAGGAAGGGTGATAGTATAATACTATCCCAACAACATTATGTTGAGAAACTTCTTAAAAAGTTTGGTCATTTTGACTCTAATCCTGTGAGTACCCCTTATGATGCTAACTCTAAATTAGTGAAAAATAGAGGTGATCCTGTTAACCAGAATCAGTATTCTCAAGTAATTGGGAGCTTACTGCATCTGATGAATTTTTCTCAACCTGATATTGCATATGCAGTAGGTCGCTTGAGTAGATATACTCATAACCCGAGTCAGGATCACTGGCAGGCACTTGCTAGACTTATGAAATATTTGAAAGGTACCATGAATTATGGTATTGTATATAGTGGATTTCCCGCTGTACTAGAAGGGTATAGCGATGCTAACTGGATCTCTGATTCAGATGAGACAAAATCTACTAGTGGTTATGTATTCACACTAGGTGGTGGTGCGATTACATGGAGATCAGCTAAACAAACAATAATTGCTGGATCAACTATGGAGTCAGAGTTTGTAGCTCTAGAGTTGACTGGTAGTGAAGCTGAGTGGTTAAGAATTTTTTTGGCAAGTATTCCTTTAGGAACAAAGCCAACACCATCAGTGTCAATTCATTGTGATAGCCAATCGGCTATAGCTATTGCAAAGAATACATCTTACAATGGCAAAAATAGACATGTACGTCTGAGACATAATATAGTAAAGCAATTGCAAAAATATGGAACTATATCGATCGATTATGTGAAGTCAGAAGTGAATCTAGCTGATCCACTGACAAAGCCTCTAGGGATGAAATTAATATGTGAAACATCGAGGGGAATGAGACTTGAGCCAATTGAAAACGATAAGTAATGGTAACCCAACCTTTGTGATTGGAGATCCCATGAAGAAGGTTCAATGGGAAAAACAAGTTACTTGTTAGTTCTGTTAGCACTGAAATTTTTCGTCCCTTTCCTATGGTGTATGATATTGGATGTGAGAGTGCTAATCTATATAAAATTGATGGGTAAGCTTAAAAAGCTTTTAATGATTACCATAAGCCCTTATGGGTGGTGTGTGGTTGGAGCATGCACTAGATGGAATCACCTATATGAGTGTCAAGTGGGGCCGCTTGCATGAGACCGTGGCGGGTCTCTAGAGCACTCATGAATACCAGGCACGCGCATGGCCTAATAGCGCACAACGGCGTAACAGCATGAATTGTGGGGGTGTAATGTGATTGTGAGACCTCTAACACATAACAAGTGTCTTGGGTTCCATAGCTTGCTAAACCAATTCACTGTGTGTTAAGTCTTACTAGTCTAGGACGGGTTCCATAGCTTGCTATACTGTTCCGATGCATTACATCTACCGATGTTTACTCAGGAAAATTCTTTATTTTAACTTTTGAAATATGTGGGGGATTGTTGTAATTTTTTATATTTCAAAAGTTATATTGTCATACTGATCATGTGCTACTATGTTGCCATTTCTTAAATAATTCATTTGCTGAGTCATTGCAAATAACTATTATTAAAGCACATTTAAATTGCTTACTAAGTCAAGGCTGTTACCATTTTCTTCACAACGTTAACTTTGAGCTATTATTATGCCTTTATTCTAGCATGACTAAGCAGGTACTTGCAGATATATTATAAACTTCTTTTCACGTGTGAAACATATAAGTTAAGCACTATTCTTCTCAAGTTTTGATCAGTAGCAACAAAAATTAAAACCGATACCTCACAACTTTGTTTTTCTTCTCTTCCAATTTTACTTTCCTGAGATAAACATCTTCCTGATAAAATTATTATTCTTGCTGTTCTGTAACCTCCATAACTAGGAGAAGGACCTGTTGAATCCTGGGGAGTTTGCGCACATTGAGGCGGATAAATTCCAAGGACAGTCTTCGTGACGCCTCAGGTTAATACTAACGTGATTATATAGGTTTACTTTTTAGTTTGTTTTGCAGAATCTGGTTCGTTATTATTTAAAGTTGCGGTGTTGCGGTTGCTGTCTACACATCAGGTACAACAGAACTTTCACAGGTTTATTTGTTAAAATTAACAATCATATTTTTTTTCTTTCTTTTGTTAGCATACATGTATGTATCATTATATATCTTCTGTATTATTAACAGAAGATACAAGGCAGCATTTGGGGGGATGAGTACTTTGGATAATATCAGCAAGTAAACTGAGCCCATCCACAATTTGTGCTATGCGGGACTTTGCATTTGGAGGCATACAGAGTTATCACATTAGGTTAGCAAAATTTATTCTGAAGAATTCAAGAGTTTTAGAAACTATATCAATCTGGTGCTTCAGGAAACGGTCTAAAAATATAACGAAAATTAACCTCATGTTCAAGTGCTTCTGCAACATGTCAACTTTCAATTTATGCTGCTATGTCGGCCAGGTAAACTTTGTCTCAGATGCACAAATTAAGAAACAACTATCCTCAATTGATTTAGTTTATACTTAACATAGATTTGCTTCACTTAACAACTATCCACAAATTAAGAAACAACTATCCACAGATTAAGAAACTTTGTCTCAGATGCACAAATTAAGAAACAACTATCCACAAATTAAGAAACAAATCTTTTTGAAGATTTGCTTCACTTAACATAGATTATATGCTGCATATGGAATGAATAATCAGTTAATTTTAAAACTTGGACAGCAGTGTTGTTAATGCTATTTGTAAAACTTAGAAAGTTATGTTCTTAATCTATTTTTGTGCGAAATAGCTTATTTTTTTATTCTAATGTGCCATTCTCTCATAGCCCCTAATTGAATTTTTTTGCATTAAATTGTATATGGTGGGAGAATAGTGATTTGCTTAAATTCTACTATGATATGGCTTCTACGTACTCCGACAATAATTTGTACTAACTAGTATATCATTAAAGAATAGTGATATTTTCAAATTTTGCTATGCCAAAGTCAAATTGCGGCTATAACTGCTATTTGACAAAACTTTGTATTAAATAGGGGAGAACTAGATTACCCTCTCTTGGTTAGAGGGTATTTTACCCTTTCAACAAATCAACCAATCAAAATGCAATATACAAATGTAACATTAATGTCAAATAAATGAGTCAAATCTTTTTTTTTTATATAAAAAACTCAATTTTAATCCTAAGGTAACTTTTAATTTTTATTTAATTATATTTAGGTATACAATCTTAATTAATTTACATTATAGGGCTTGTAAGAATTAAAATTTCACATCAAATATACAATCTTAATTAATTTACACTAGATGCGGGGCCATGGTACATTTGTATGTTATGGATATGGGGGCCATGGTACATTTGTATTTAGGCCTACTTTATTTAACAAAAAATCCACTTGCTATCTATTATAATTGTCTGATCAGGCGTATAGTGTATATACGCATATATAAAAAAAATGCATGTTATTAAGAATAACATTTCTGATATATGTTAATGACTAGACGCGCAAAATTTACTTTGACATGACATATATCGAGTCTTCAAGAGAAAAATCATTTTTGCAGCAGTGAATTCTGAATTGAGTCTAATTTACTCTTCTTGACCCTTGTAATTGATATATGTTTTCTTGTAGTAAAAATCATTCTTGTTTCTGAAGTTAAAAAGTTTTAGGAGCATATAAGTCTATATGAGCAATTTCATGTACTGATAGCAGTTCCTGTTCTGGTTTAGTAGCTGGTGTTTTTATATTTTTCATATAGTTCTGTTTTTCAGTTAATTGTTATGTGTCCGAACCTCACATCTTTAAAAATGATTGGTAGACTAATAAACAAAAAGAAAGAACATTTGTATATTCCATCAAAGTCCACACATCAGAGAGCTTGAATCAATGATGCAGAGTCAATATATATGCCTTTGCATCATCAGTTGAACCATTTTCATCACAACATTCACTCAATCCAATGACTCTCACTTTACAACAAGGGAACAATTAGTAGGCTTTAACTTCTTGCATGTGCCTCTAAATTGAAGACTTTAAATTAGAAGACTCATCCAACAGAACAAAACTAGTATTAACTCCTTAGACATTTGTTGAAGAATAATACATTAAGCTAAGAGACTAGATGTGCATTGAATTAAAGCCAGATAATTTTAAAGGAAAACATTTTGAAAGCTGCAAGAAATATGGTTATCAAAATCATAATGCAAGATGACAATGCATTATAGTAATCGAAATTGTAAAATAATATAACATGGCTCTATAGTAATCGAATTCTGTTGGATTTGATCAAAGTGAGTGGATTGATATGTTGGTAATGGCATGCAAATTTGTAACAACCATTCAATTTAGCCCCTAAATATTTTGAAATAGCACGATAGGATTCTCACGATAGGTTTCAGATCATGAAACTAGGATTCAATTTGTAATCTAGGCCTAGATTACCAACGATAGGATTCTCACGATAACAACAGGATCACGATAGTGTAAATCAAATCAATAAGAAAGATAAGTCACGATACCTGATGTGATTTTGGAAACAACGGCGATTCTCACGATGTCTGGAATCAAACAGGCGGCAGCGATTCTCACGATAATTGGATTGAACAATCAAGATGGGAAGAAGAATGAAGAAGAAATTGCAGGTTATGTCTGTTCAAGGTTTTGGAATGGAACAAAATTTATGAATGTATTTGATGTGAAATTTTAATTCTTACAAGCCCTATAGTGTAAATTAATTAAGATTGTATATTTCATGTGAAATTTTAATTCTTACAAGCCCTATAATGTAAATTAATTAAGATTGTATACCTAAATATAATTAAATAAAAATTAAAAGTTACCTTAGGATTAAAATTGAGTTTTTTATTTAAAAAAAAAAAGATTTGACTCATTTATTTGACATTAATGTTATATTTGTATATTGCATTTTGATTGGTTGATTTGTTGAAAGGGTAAAATATCCTCTAAACAAGAGAGGGTAATCTAGAAAAAACCATTAAATAGTGTATCGTAAAACAATATTATTGATTTGTTTAAATTATGCTATGCTGTAGCTGCTCTTTGATAGCACTGCAATATTATTGTGGATGGGTTGCTTGCATTTCATAGCAAACATTTTAGCTATTACTTCAATTGTCTTTTCAACAAATGTATTCATCAACTCACTCTTTGTTGGAATAATAGTCTGACCCC
Source organism: Medicago sativa (assembly GCF_051527215.1). Taxonomy (NCBI): domain Eukaryota; kingdom Viridiplantae; phylum Streptophyta; class Magnoliopsida; order Fabales; family Fabaceae; genus Medicago; species Medicago sativa. The sequence continues at coordinate 6,606,241 of NC_140755.1, read as the reverse complement.
GATCCTTTTTTTTTTTTTATAACTTACTAACTTGAGCTTCCAACTCTTTGCTTTTATTTATCGAATTCTAGATTATACTTAGTTTGGTAATTTAACAAGCTATTTCTAATTTCTCTCGGAAAGAATTTGACCCCATTCTTTTTAAAAGAAAGAATCTTAATTTAATCCTCCCAGAACTCCCATTCAGGGCCGTCTTAACAAATTCATAGGCCCCGTTTTAGTTTTATAAGGGATGCAAAAAAAAATTTAAATTATGGGCCCGAAAAAAAATTACACAAGTCATTTAAAAAAAAAATTAAAAATTACACTTTGGTGGGACTTGAACACATGACTTCTCATTCACCAAAAGCTACCTGCGCCATAGAAGCACGCTTAGCAGATTGATATTATTTGCTTTTAATACATATATAACCATTATTTAGTGTCTTAAATATTTTTAAAAAAAATTTTGGGCCCCAAAAAATTGGAGGCCCGGTGCCGTAGCCCAGCCTCGACGGGCTATGGGCCGGCCCTGCTCCCATTTGATTCCCATATTTGTCCGTGGATCTGTCTTTGTCCGAAGGGACATTCATCGTGATTCATTAACCTTCGATCTATTGGTTCCCGTATTTGATTGCCTCATTCACCGTTTCAAATCATTTGTGACTATTATGTTAGAGTTACAATCTAATGAATCAATGTCAGAACTTCATTCTATTTTTCTCTTGTTGAGGGTTTTGTCGCATGCATGTAAACACGGTATGCACGTTGATACTTTTACCACCTGGTAAAATCCTTACATTTGTTTAATGTCATGCTCGTTGATAAATATAGTTTTGTTGGCCTACTAACTGCACTTTTTGCTCAAGGTAGAGCTGATGAAGCAGTGTGTTTTGTGGTATTGTTTTGAAGTATGCTCAGAGTGGTACTCATGATGATGATGACATTCTTGTTATGATAATGACCGATCTTATAAAGGCTGGTATGCTTGGAAAGGCTGACACATATTTTAAGTTAGAAAGCAAAGAAAAAGATGTAATATAATGTGTATCTACAAAAGGTTATTGATTTATTTATTTTTTTGACAGAAAAAAAGGTTATTGATTGTTAATTGGTTGTTCAATGGATTGTATTTCTTATGCGAGCGTTATAACAATTCTACTATTTAAGAGCTTTTGAATCACAAGTTGAGATTCAAAGTTGGAGCGACAATGATGTTGTTAAGAGTTATAACTTAGTTCCTAGGATTATGTAATGGAACTTGACTAATGATGACAAAAATGAGAAAACATCCCTTCAAAAAAAAAAAGCGAAATTATATTATTTGAAAGAAAATTGTTGTAACTTTAATGTAACTTACGATGTGAGAATATATCTTACGATGACAATGAAGATCTTAATATAACTTTAAGTGTGGTTTAGGGAAGATTTTTTTTTAAATGTGTTTTGCCTCTTTTATCTGCAATAGTCAATGATTTTATCATTGATTTTCATTGGAACCTTCATATCACCAGGAAGATAACCTCATGAAGATAACCTCATGTCTAGAGGGTGCAATTTGCCTTCTATTTACAACAACTACTTATCACACTATGAGTCAACCTTTCATTTTTTTTTAACCATGCTTTTGTTGTCAATTTGTGGTCTTGGTTCGCAACCAATATCAATGCCACTATTCAATTTTAAACTATTGATGATATATGGCCCCTATATATGTGATAAAAATTGGTCACCTGGATGTAAAATAGTAATAAAATATTACCTTGTAAACCTCAAATTCTATTCTGTATTGTTTCCTTGTTGGAACCAAGTTTGATTATAAAACCGCACTCACATGTGCATTTAACATGACATAATTGACTATTCTCAAGACCCTCAAAGTTGATATTAAGCTTCCCAAAGCCCCTATTGTTAAGGAGATCGTTTGGTTCCCTCCCAATTTACATTGGACTAAAGGTCATACTGATGAAGCAGCAGTTAGAAATCCTGATCAAGCTTCTGCTAGACGCATTTTCAGAAATTCAGACGGTGGTTGCCTTGATTATTTTGTTCAGAATTCAAGTTTTGGTTCAGGTCTTTTTGCAGAGTTATCAATGGCTATGATGGAAATAGAAATAGCTAACTATAAAGGATGTAGTAACCTTTGGTTGGAAACAGATTCAAAGCTAGTTTTGACGACTTTTTCTAATATTTACCTGCGCTGGTTCATTGACCTCAAAGAAACAGATGGTTGAACTGCCTATATTTAACTCTTAACTTGCCGTTTTTGGTCTCCCATGTATATAGATATGGTAACTCTTGTACATAAATATGTTCACAAATCTAGACTTTCATTATCTAGTTTTTCTTTTCCCTAGTGGAATGATATGCATGACATTATTAGGGCTGAGTAAATTAATTAAGAGTAGGTTGGATTTAACTAATTACAGTTTTGTAACTTTTGAAGAGGTTTTGGCCTAATCCCTTTTCTTTCAGGTACTCTTCTTTTTTCTTTCAAGATGCAACACTCTTGGTTAAAAAATAATAATAGAACTTTGAAGATTAACCTTTATATAATGGTCATTTTACAACGGTTTCAAATGAAATTTGAGATATGTTTTTAGAGGTTACAAAGTTCAGCTTTTACCACAAAACTATTACTTCTTGGAGAGGACATTATATTTTTCTTATAAATTATTCTATTATTCACACTACCATAAATTACTTTCACTAGGACAACTCATGGGTTTTTTTATAATAAAATTTTAAATTGTTTAAAAAAAATTGAAACAAGTATTTATACTTTCCAATGTTTGAAAGAAAAACTAATTTTTTTATAAGGTAAATAGTATTAAGGTTTTTATTTACATAAGATAATTTTTATTTTCTTGACAACAGATAATATATTTTATTAACATAAGAATATTTATTACTTAACATAAATCAACTGAATATAATTAAAATAAAAGGCGTTTTATTTAATAGGACTTTGAAGGTTAGCCATTATATAGTTTTCATTTTTCAACTATCCAAGATGAAATTTGAGCTTAGTACGTAAAAAACAGATGAGGTTCTATTTTATTTAATAGGACTTTGAAGGTTCTATTATTATTTTAAGATGAAAAAAAAGACTTTTATAAATCAACTGAATATAATTAAAATTATTTTATTATACACTCAATTAGCTAACTTTCACCAGGACAATTCACCTATTTTTTTTTTATAATAAAACTTGAAACAAAGACTTTTTTTAAGGCACGAAACAAAGACTTCATACTTTCCAATGTTTGAAAAAATAAAAATTTATTTTTTTAGAAGGTAAGTACAGAAAATATATTTTTATATTATTAAATTATGAATTAGACAACTTTCACTAGGCCAATTCAGCTAATCTTTTATAATAAAATTTGAAACAAAGACTTTATACTTTCCAATGTTTAATATAAGGTAAGTACTAGAAACTATATTTTTATTTTTTTTTTTTGAAACAAGAAACTATATTTTTTATTATTAAATTAAGAAAACTTGGTTTGTTAAATTTGGACACAAATAGAAAAATGTTATTAAGGAAAAAATCATTCAAAAAACAGAAGTATTTAGTCATTTCTTTATATTTATTAATAAAAATAAATCCAATAAATACTTTTTAATAAAGGGAATTTTAATAGATAATATAAAACTCTATATATTTTTTTAAATTAGGAAAACATATTTTTGTTACATTTGGACGCAAAGGGAAAAATATCATTAAATAAAAAATCATTCCAAAAACAATAGTATTTACTCATTTTGTTTATATTCATTATTAAAACTAGATTCAGTGAATACTTTTTTTGGTGATAAAATTCATCGAATACTTGTACCAAAAAAAAAAACAGTGAATAGTATAATATCAAATGTAGTTTTATTTAATACGAGTTTGAAGTCTAACCATTATCATATTACAAAATTCGTAGAGCTTAAATTGCAAAAGAAAAACTTCATTGTTCGTGAAATTCTCTCAACTATGTAAAAGCAATTTTCGTAGCTCAAACACAAATGGGTAAGTGTAAGCTCAAACATATTAATTAATTCTGTAACACCATATTAATTAATTCTGTAACACCATCTTACTTTTTGTATTATTTTGTAGGTATTGATTTGAATCTACTAGGTTTTTTTTATCTCTCTAATATCTTGTTGTTTTGTTTTGTACAGAAAACAAGTCTGTGAGCATGAAGAGGCTTCAAAGAGATACACAAATTCATGCTGGTTTAATTCAACTTCTATTGACTAGAAGTAGTGAGGTTTCATTTCTATCCCTTAACTCTGATCAAGCTAGTGCCATATATAGTGATATAAAGGTAATGAATGTTTTTGAATTCAAGATGTGGATTTCTATGTCCAAACTTGATGATGTAATAAAATCAGAAGAACTAGGAAGAGCCTTAGTTGGAAAAAGATTTCTCCTTGTCATAGATAATGATGTTTGGAATCATAATAAAGATAGGAATATGCTGTTCAAAAAATTGTCAACCATGACTTGCAAACAAGGGAGTAAAGTGATTTTAATAAGTTTTTTAACTGAGATATCTGACTTGCCAGATTCCGTTCTTCAGAAAATTCTTTCCAAACTCCCTATTAGAACTATTCGTTCTTGTGAATGTGTCAACAAAGAATGGAACAAACTAATCAAGGATCCTAATTTCCCAAGATTGCACTTTGCACAACAAGCAACTGTTCATCCCATAATGAGAACAATTAAACCTAAACTTTGGCCTAGTTACTTTCACATGATTGAGGTTAACAACACCACTGACCTTGAACAACCATTGAAGTTGCATTCAAAGTTGTTACCACCTAGGGAGGTTGCAATTCCAAAGTTTGGTATAGTGAACTCTTGTAATGGCTTGCTTTGTTTGTGCACTAACCCCTTCAATAACCCTGCATGTGTTTGGAATCCTATCACTGGAGAATATATATTGATTCCAAAACCTGAAAGAAACCCTGATACAAATAATTACATCATGGATCAAGAAGAGAAAGGAGAATCATACTACAAAGAATTTGTTGTTTCTGGTTTTGGCTTTAGTCAAAAGGATAACCAATATAGAGTGATGAGGGCATTCGGTTTGGTAGATGAGGGTGACATATATTCAATCATTGTTCAGGTATTGACTCTTGGTTCAAGAAAATGGCAAACCCTCGGTGTATTAGATCGATGGAGAGAAATTGGGTTGAAAGTAACTAGCTCGAGACAAGCAATATTGCCGATTGAAGCACGATATAGGCAATCATTTTGTGTATACATGAATGGAGCTGTTCATTGGCTTTCTACTCGTTCATGTATGATTTACATTTGTTCCTTCAACTTCGACCAAGAGAAAATCATTGAAATCTCACCACCTGATAGCTTTAATGAAACTGATGTTGATAATCATTCCATTAGAAAAATGAGATTGGGAGTGTTACATGATTGTCTCTATGTGGGTGATACAAGTTGTTATGCAAACTTTGAACTATGGGTGCTCAAAGATTATAACGATGACAATTTCTCATGGACGAAAGAGGTCGTAATTAACAATCTTTCTCTTAACATACGGCCAAAGGGGTTTATATCGGCCAATAAAGTACCTTGACAATGGAGATTTGTTGATGTTCCATCCCAGCAATGCCTTGGTATGCTATAACCCAAAAGAAAAAAGTATCCGATATTTCAAGATGCATGAAGCTGATTTAGAGTTTGAAATGATTCCTCACATTCCCAGTCTAATTCCCATGAAAGATGTTATAAATATGGAAGGATCGCAAGTAGAGATTCTCAACGTGAGGTAATAAACAATAATAATTTTTTTTTTTTACGGAGCCGTGTGATGATCACATAGCGAACTATTCTTTCGCCTTTTGTTAAATTTCATTTCCTTATCTTTCAAATATAGTAGATCTATTTGGGTGGATATATAGTGCTTTTGAAGTTCTATAGATCTTTGTTTATAGTTTTAATTATATTTATTTATGTTCAAGGTCTTTAATTAATCGAACATTTTTCTTTATTAAATTTAATTTTTGTGTGATGATATATAATGATTTTTTGTTTTCATGTTATCTATTGGTGAATGATATCTTCTTTGAAGAAAGCACTGTACATGTTGGTTAAGATTTCATAGTGAAAGAATAGAGATAAAAAATGAGCTAATACTCTCATTTTATAAAATTCTTCTACATTTCTTAACTCATATAGCTAACTATATATTTTTTTTGGGTCAAGTAGCCTACCGGCTATAATTCACCTTTTTTCAAACTGAATAAGTGGGGTGTCCGGGGTTCGAACCCCTACCCATACATATATCAATGCATCATGTCCCTAACAACTGAGTTATCCTCTCGGGGACCTTATAGTTAACTATTTATTATAGCTTAATTAAATATATTGTAACATATTAGAAAAGTTGTTTCTTCCTGGGTTTATTCTTTTGTTTTCATTTTTTATTTTTGATTTGTAAGAAGTTGTTATTTTGTGACAAACATCATTTCAGGAGAATAATTGTTTTTTGACGAGAAAAACAATTATTCTTCAACAATAATAATTGTAACTGTTGAAGTTAGTTTTGAAGTTGTTCATAGTTTGTTGTTAGTCTCACATCGCTCAGGTTCCCGGGCTGTCGAGTGTATAAATATGCTTGAGTACCCTCCTCCTTCGAGCTAACTTTTGGGACGAGATCCAAGCTTATTTAACATTAACAAATATTTTTAACCGTAGATTTTTGTAACAAAATAAATATTTTTGGAAAATAAAATATTTTTGGAAAATAAAGTTGTTACTTATAAACATGTAAAAAAAATTCATTATACTATGTAACAGAATTCTTACAATATTGCAAAAGACGGGATTAATTGTTTGAAATAGCTTTTTACTGACATATTATCAAAATATAAAAAATCATAAGATTACAAGGGATATTCCAATCTAATTGGTTATGTAAGGATTACTCACTTTGCTTGGTTTATAGTGGCCGTTCTGTTGATTCCCAAAAACTTAATGAAATAGGGATTAAGACATTAGTATGATTTAGTACAAAGTACAAGGGCATGATGCCTATTTATCACAAATTAAAGATATTTTCTTGTTATTAAATAAATTAAAGATATTCTCTTGTGGTGAAAATTAATTTATTGATTAAGTACATTTACAATATTTTTTGAGGGAAGTACATTTACAATATTGATTAAATAACATGGTGAAAAAACCCAACATATTTGTGTGTGTATGTCATTCTAATACGGTTTGTTTCAACATTTAGGGATGGTGAGAGGTTACCCCATAATCGGAAGGAGTATGGAGAATTTGCTTTGGTTGAAGAAAATCAGATGATATGATCGAAGCGTTAACCGGTCATCATTGTTTATAATTGGCCAAAGGGAGATGAGTAGTTTATTATTTTTAGTATTTCTATGTTTCCTGGTTTATTGTCTTTATATTTCTTGTATCCAGTAACTTTGGCTATTTGGTATTACAGAACCCTAGCCTCCTCTCTTTTCTCTATGAATAATCTCTTTGGTTAACATGGTATCAAAAATCTTGGTTTGATTATGAAATCACTAAATACATAGATTGAGATTGGTGGTTACTGGTTATAATGTTTTGTTGATAGGTTAGACGCTGTAATTTTGTTTACAAGGTTATGTGCTTAAATTTTGTTTCGGTTAGTACGTTCATCAACTCCTTATTTGATTTCTTTATGCCGATTGAAATTGGTGGTTGTGAGATTTGTTTGGTGGTTCAACAGAGAGGAGGGGAGGGAAAATGAGATATTTTTTAGTTAAATTTATGTTTGGTTCAAAAGAGGGAAATATGAGGGGAAGTGAAGGATTTTAATTAAAAACATGTTTGTTTCACAATGGGAGGGGAGGCATTTTAAAAAAAAAATTACCTTTTTGCCTTTAAAATTTAAGTAAGAATAATTTTTAGTTTTAACATAAAATATATCATGGATTGTTTTGTCAATGTAATAATGACATTAATTTCACATCTTCCATTCCCTTAAAAAGAAAATCCATTTCAACGGAAACCAATAAATGAGTCTATAAGGGGTTTTGCTCCTCTTCACTTCTAAAAGTTAAACTAAACATGTCAAATTAAAAATATTTCCTCCCCTCCCTTTCCCTCCCCTCCAAAACCTCCAACCAAACGGACTCGTAGCCTCATTTTGTGTTAGTTCCACACTATCTTCTATTGTTGCTTTCGAATTTATTAGCAATTGTATAGTGAATCTCTAAAAAAGGTGTAACAAAAGGAGACTTATTTGGAATTTACATTTGGTGGTAGTGTTTGTTATTTGGTTAGCCACTATAGAATATTAGGAAGGTCAAATATCATTTCCTTCAATATGTTAGTGTTCAATTCGATAGAGGGAGAAATACTCTTATTGGAAGTATGTAATGAAGAATGTTTTGAAAGAAAATAATATGTGGAGTTATGTTGATGAAATAAAATATGCAAAAGAGTAGCAAGGATGTGATGTTAGTAGTTCGAAAATGCATACTTGGATCAATAATTTAGGGTGTGTTTGGATTGAGGGTTTAGGAGGGGAAGGGAGGGGAGAGATTACTTTTCTTTTTTAATTTACGGACTATATAACATGTTTTTCTAAAATAAATTAAGTGTGATTGAAGTATTATATGAACGTTTATCATGTTAATATGTTAACTTTTTAAAAAACATTTCGTAATGTCCATAATTTGAAAATGAAAAGTAAACCCTTCCATCCCTTCCCCTCCTAAATCCTCAATCCAAACACACCCTTAATGCACACAATAGGTATGTAGCAAACTATAATATTGCTCAAGAGGTTTGGCACCATTTGAAACAAATCGGACAAAAAAATTTAATTTCAAATTGTAACAAATTATACTTTTTTTAAACACCAATAATATAGCAAATATAATGTATTTTTGTTTATATCTTTTTTCAAGGACAATAACAATGTGACAATTTTATAGGCTAATTTATTTAAGGGTATAATTGAAAGTGAAAAAGCCACCCCAAATGCAAGTATTGTAATTGTGCAAATTCGCCCCCTATTTTTATAGGCAAATGTACTAATATGAGATTTATAAAAAAAAATGTACTGATATGAGAAAGTTGATATGATAAAATTTTGAAAATTCGTGACTATCTTCAAAAGATGAACATAAATGTAGTGTATATATTAAATACTTTGTTGTTTTGTATTCAAAATATTGTTATATATTTCTACTCCGCCCATTATGGAACCACAAATCTTGATTCTACATGACTTGTTGTTGATTGTGACTCTGTTATAGCACCATTTAAATGGTTGTTCAACTTCGATCAACTCAAAACCATCTTCATGGGCAGTGGTTCTCCCATTCTCACTATCATCAAACCTTAAACCTTAAACATCATCATCATCACTAATAAACACATTTCCTTCCTCATTAGACCCAACATCTAAATCTAAACACTTAGGTTCATTCACTTTCTCAACACTATTGTGGACATTGTGCTCAACATAAAGATGTCCATCAACCTTATTTGCAGTAGAATAGATGAATATATCACCAACAACATCATCCATATCAACTTGAACAAAACTTTCATCTATCCCATCAATTTTATTCGAAGTCCTAATATTTCTTATCATATCCTCAAATAGCCACAATACTAACAATATATGGCAACCCCTAATTGTTAGAATCAATTTGAACACAACCTCTATAAAACATGCAATCATCGCTAACAAACTCTCCACCATGATGGAAACACATCAAAGATATTCATTTTTTGTGACAGAAAAAATTGATTATCAAGTGTCACGCATGTCATCATATCCCATGTTTTAACCGCACATAGTCAACAATAAATTAACATCACCAAAGTGGGTATACACAAACCCTATAAATCAAACTTCTGCACATGGATATTATTGTTAAGGAATCTAAATAAGAGTTTTGGGAGCACAACGACATACAAATAGAGAAGTAAAGTTTCTTACCAGAGAAAATCTCTAGTTCTTCTCCCTTCTTCGATTCCGCACTTCAATTCAACTATCTTCTCCCTTCTTCTATGTTCTTCGACTGGCACTTCTTATCCCTTCTTCCATGTTCTTCTATTCTCCCTTTTTCTATTTCTAACTTAGGTTAAAGTGAAAGGGGATCAAATCAAAATGTCATAACAATTTGATCTTTGTTTTATTTATTTGTTTGGATGCCATGAAAATGTTTTAATCCAAGTGGATATTAAAAAAATTAAAATTAAAATTATTTACATACTTAACATGCCACATCAGTCAAGTGACTCAGTCAAATGAGTTTAGGGGTGGAAACCAAAAAAAATTCTGTTGGCACGGGGAAACTCCAAGATGTTTTTAAGAGTAAACCTAAACTCGCTGAAATGGCAGGGGTTAACACCTTTTAACCCAATAATAGAATATGAGTGAATTTTTTCTTAAAAGTAATTAACATAAACCGGAGTTGTTTATTTTGAAATTGAGGAAATAACAATAAATATTTTTCATGTAAACATAATATAGAATATTTGTCCTCGTGAGTATAACTCAGTTGATATGAACATTGTATTATATTAGAGAAATGATATTTGTACAACCATTTTTTTTTTACAACTTTTGAAACAACCCTCTCTCTCATATACTCACATGTGTTTTTATTCTCTTTTTTCTTCTTTCTCTCTATTGTTATTGTCGAATAAAAAGAGAGAAAAAATGGTTGTCACAAAAGTTGTCTAAAATTGGTTGTACAAATATCATTCCTCAAAAAATAATATAGCGTATTCATTCTCATTTAGTTTTAGTTGTTGATGTGCTCATCATCTTTGATGGATGATCTGTAAGTACTTAAGGAAGTATTTAGATAAGCACTTTTAAATTTAATCCTTGAAGACCCTAATGAAATGAAGTTCTAACTCACCTACACTTTTTAATTGTCAAAAAAAAAAAAACCCCTACACTTTTTAAACAATTTTTTTTTCAAGTTCATGTTGGACACTCAACTTAAAATATAGACAACTGATTCATTTGCCTTTGGATTGAAAATTGCTTTTCTGACATTGAGAAGTTCACAATGACACATGTAAATGACCTAAAAGCCCCCAACGGTAGTTAACTACCGTTTACCAAACCGGCAACAGTTAACTGCCACTATCCTCAACGGTAGTTAACTACCGCTGGAAATTGCTTTTCTGCACATGCCCACTTGTTCTGCCACCAACTTCCATTTTTCAATTGCTTTTCTGATTTAATTGCCACCATCATCATCTTTTCACTCTTTCTCTCTCCTCCTCATCTCAAGGAACAAATCAAGCTCTTCGTCTCTTTCCTTCATCACCTTCTTTCTCTCCAACACCTTCCATGATCAACGAAACAAATAAAAATCAACACTTTGAACAACCCTTTGAGCAAAAACAAAGAACCAAATACTAAAGTCACAATTTTTCAATCAAAAAACTAATTTTTGAATCATGAACAATTACATGGATCAAGATTGTTCAAAGGGTATGTAGAAAAACACTAAAAAATAATCTAATTACCTTCAATGAGTTGAAATGTGATGAAATAAATAATGGGGTCAATGAAAAATTGCTTCTAATGAATTAAGAACTATGCTAGTGTTGGATAGTGAGGTGAATAACAAGGTAGAATCTGAGTGGTGTTTTTGTTCGATAAGTTTGAGGAAATGATGATTGATGAATATTGGTTTGACAAGGTGGAAGTTGCAGTTTCATATGATTTGTGTATCAATCTCAAAGAAGGGTTGAATCAATTGGTTTGACAAGGTAGAAACTGCAGTTTCATATGCTCCACGGTAGTTAACTACCGTTAGAGTTTTTTGGTTAATGTCTTTTTTTTTAAGCTGTGTTGGTGTACAACGGTAGTTAACTACCGCCGTTGGGGGTAAAAACGTCATTTCCATATGTCAATATGACGTTTTGAATGTCAGAAAAGCAATTTTCCTTTGGATTTGGTCAAATTCGGCCCAACCCAATTCAACTGTAAACCTTGCCTATCAAAACCCTAATTCTTTCCGTTTTTAAACGCTATTCGCTTCCAACCTAACCATGAAGAACACCTTGCCGTCGTAACAGAATGTCTCAGCCAAAAACTTCAACGGTGAAGGTTATGGAGGAGGAGGTAGATAGGATCAGCATTTTACCAAATGATATCCTAGTTCACATTCTCTCTTCTCTTCCCACCAATCAAGCCTTTGTGACTTCCATTCTTTCAAAGAGATGGAAGAATTTATGGTGTCTCGTTCCAGATCTCGAATTCGTCGGAACCAAATCGGTAACCAAATACCTTGTTTCGGGAGAAGCTGTAGGTAATCATTACATGGATAATTGGGAAAGAATATACCCTGAATTTCCTAATACTATCTTTACTAGTGAAACCCTTGTTATTCTTAAGCTCAGTAATATTTTTATGGGTGTTGGGTTTTGTAATTATCTCATAAGATTACCCTCACTCAAAACCCTACATCTGAAAGACATTGAGTTTCAACAATATGGAGATCTTGATTGTCTTCTAGAGGGATGTCCAGTTCTTGAAGATATTCAACTATATGTTATATCCTATGTCACTCTTCTTTATTCCAAGGCATGCTGTGAAACCTTGACAAAGTTGAATAGAGCAGATATTATTCAATGTGAATGCTGTGTTCCGATGAAAGCACTTTCAAATGTGGAGTTTCTACACATAAAACTATCCATGGTATATATCACCATATGATGCATGCTATTGAAAATGAATATTGTTAATTTATTGAAACTGATTTTTTTTTTAATATAGGGTTATTATCTTTATTATGTTTTCCCTACATTCAATAATTTGACCCATTTGGTGCTCAACTATCGTCACGGTATAGATCTACAGATGCTCCACCATTGCCCCAAGCTTCAAACTCTTGACCTTTATCAGGTTTGTTTCTTAAATTTAACAATTATATTTCATTTTTTTTCCTTCCTTTTCTTAACATACATGTATGCATCGTTTTATTTTGTTTGTATTATTAACAGAAGAACCGAGGCAGCATTAGGGAGGATCGAAGTTATGGTCAAAAAGACTGGTCCCTTCCAAAATCTGTTCCCTCTTGCCTTGTATTAAACCTTACAACTTGCATTATGCGGGACGTTGGATTTTCAGACTTTAACCGTGAGCACATTTTGTTAGCAAAATATATTCTGAACAACTCAGCAGTTTTAGAAACTATGTCAGTCGGGTGCTGCTGGAATCTATCTAAAATAAAAAGAAAATTATTCTCAAGTTCAAGGGCCTCTGCAACATGTAAACTTTCAGTTTATTCGGAACAATATGATTAAGTAAGTAAGTAGTAGTTTCTCTATACTCTCTTTTGTTTCATTAGCTCCAACCATGAAATTGTTGGATTTGGTTGTTTTAAGAACTGTGTGCTGATGGTTGCTATTTGTTATTAATAGTTTGTTAGCTGCTGATTAAGTAAGTTTCAAATTTATGTTAAGCCAATAGGCACTAATTTTATATTTGGATTACTAGACACCAAGCAGGCACTTTAATCATTAATGAGTATTTCAATATAGGCACAATATAGGCTTATGTGTTATTATTTACACCTTTTGTTGTGTTACTGGCGTTGTCGTCTAACTGTATCTCTTTTATGCAGACCCCCGAAGAAAACCAAGAACTGAGCAGCATACCCAAAAATACGAAGGAAGTTGAATCTTTTTATGGCACTGGCATAACCCTGTAGTATATATGCTAAAACTGTGTGATCAGTGCTAACTAGTGTCCTGGTTTTGTTGGTTAAGACTTTGTTTTATAATAAACTTATTTCTTCCTAACTTTATATTATACCTAATTGTAAGTTTGCGTTTTTACCATTGCTTTTAAGATTCTCAAAGTTTTCCGGAATATTTGTGATAATCCGTTTATTTTACGCTACTAATCTCACATTAATACAAGTAACTGCATAAAAGTATATATACATCGATGTTTTATAATTATGTGTATAAACCAGGTCACCTATGTGCACAACTACATAGACCATGTGAATCACTTAGAGGGATTCCGCCCATGGCAAACGTCGTTTTCACAAGGCTTTTTGTTCTTTTCCCAAGGAATCCGCCCCTAACAAACTGCAATGTTTCTTGTAAGATAAATATTCTTTTTTTGGGCTTCTAATTGCACTTTGTGCTCAAGGTAGAGTTGATGAAACCTTACGTTCGTTCAAAGCCACACTACACTTTTGACCATAGAAAATACTACGCCATTTATAATTCAAGATGTCTGAAGTCAGTTTGACTATATCCTGCTAGACTAGAATGATAAGTTCTCTGCTTTTTAACAATCTGATTTCTCGCCGGATTCTTTCGTTAACTAAAATATTAGTGCCTCTCCGCAAGTCCTAACTCGACTTGCAAAAATGCTGAAATTGCTAGTTCTCAGGTGGTTATTGTCATTTCGTCTATCTACCGAGAATAAAAAAAACCTTGTACCTGTCTTGTTTGTGGTTGCTGTCGTATTGAATAAAATGTTGATATGTTATTATTATCCTTTTGAGCCTGGATTCAATGCATTATTTCAGCTTTAAAAATTTTGAGGCGTCTTCTGTTGGTGATTGACCAACTAGCCTTGGTTGAAAAAAAAAATACTAACGCCCTGCAAGTTTAGAAAAATTGAACCAGTTCAGTTTGATCTAGAAAAGAAATAGAGGAATTCAAATTGGTGCAATACAAGCTCATGAGAGTATGACTTACGACACAAATCTTTGCTGTGGACACTTCCAACATGATTGCCACCAACTGTACAGGTAAAAAAAATGCTTTTAATTGTGAACACTATCAATAATTCAGGTTACATACAAAGATACTACAAAGAAATATGCCTCCAAGAAATATGCCTCCAAATATCAGAGAGAAGGGTGTAATCATCCTTCTGAACATGGATTCACTAAAAGCATTTATCTCTTAAACATTCCAAACACATATCTTAGAAACTTGTTTCTTTCATGGTCAAGTGCTCCTTATACAATAATGTGAATGGCGTGTTTTATAAAATGTATTGAACCGGTTAGTTTAATCGAAAAGGAAATGCTTAAGTTTACGAAAACTAGGAGCTAGAAAAACAAGAATAAATCTGGTTGGTGTATTTTAAATTTATATACACCCATGACTGTGCATTGGGTCGGTCGAAAGTTTAACTGCTCTATTTCTTTGGAAATTAAATGTTCTATTCGTTGGTTTCTGGCATCAAATGCTTCATAAGAAATAGCAAACAAGCAGTTTCTATTCGTCGGTCGAAAGTTTGATTTGAACCTAATTACATTACAGTTTGGTTGAACATGTTGAATTTGAGTGGAATTGGTTGGCTGCCAGGATATTTTATTTGTCTAATTAGTTTGATCCCAAACTTTCGCTCTTTCCCCTCCTCATGTGCGTGAGTGGGGATTGAACCCTCGACCTCCATATAACGTCGTTCATTATTAACTCCCACACCCTATGCCAAAAAGAAAACTGGACATTCCCTAGGTTTGATAGCATTAAACTAACTAGAAAAGTTGCCAATTTTCCTTATCCATATCAAGATTCAATCTTTTTCATATTCCCTAATTGCTAACAATGTCAACGGATCTTAAACTCAATTGCAAGAATAAAACGAAACAACAAATGCATAAGCACTAATTAAACAAAAATATATATATATATATATATATATATATATATATATATATTACAAATGTTTTGATAGTGACAGGATTAGTTAATGGAGAATCGCATCTGAAAAATCAGGAACTATTTTCACTATAGTATCAGGCACAATGGGATTCTATAGGATTTGGAACATAAGACCATATACTACGTAGGAAATGAAATATTTATTCTTTTTTGGCTGTTCTATGGATGAGGCCAATGGCCAATCCCTAATTACTATATATATAATCTCACAACAAACATTAGTTTTCATCAGCGTAGTGTCCAAATAAAAATGAATAATTCTATTGAGACAAGTTACCAAGTTTGAAATGAATAGAGAAAAATGTGTTCCGTGACCATCAAAGGCTTCCGCTATATTATGTGTTTCAAATCGAATTATTATATACGAAGAAACACATAGCGGCGGTTGACTTGAGAGGGTTCACTGAAGACTTTGTTCTTTGTATTTTGATTGTTCAATTAACCTCAGAGATCTATCCATTTTACAAAAATTATTTCTTTTGCGTAAAAAAAAGTATTTCCTCTATTAACACGTTGTCCTTGATCTTTACTAAATTACTACTAATTTTATATAAAATGACAATTTCCTAGCTATTCCATACATGAATTGCAATATAAACATTTTTATGGCAGTCTAAAACATATAGGTTATAATTCTTATAATAATACGATGATATCTTTCTCTCAGCTTCCTTTCAGTCCTACATGTGTCTTAGAACGTAGTTTGTGGACGTATCAAGTAATTTTGGTGACCATCACCAATCAAAATTGGGCTAAGTGGTCAAGAATTGATCAACAACTAAGTATGTCACCTCAACATCTCTTGTTTATGATGGGCTATTTGTTTATGATGGGCTATCTCATTTTAATTTTCTTCATCTGTTTTATATTATGTGTCGTTTAAATTATTTGTAGTTCTTAAAGAATTATTGAGTATATACTCTAAAAAGCCCATAAAAACTCTCTCTTTTCCTTTTTCTCTTGCGAGCCGTCACAAAAACCCTAGTTTCTTCTCCTTCGTCAACCAAAGAGGGGTGATTTAGGGTCAATTTTTGACCTAAAATCACCCCTCTAACTCGTTTTTCTATTTCCCTTTTATTGAAATAAGTGATTTTCACATCTATTTCATTTTATTTTGTGATTTTGTCGTCTTCGTGCGACATTGGTTGTTCGTCGTCTTTGTGCAACGTTGTTTTTTTTTCTTGTTTCTCTCAAGGATTTGATCGCTTTAGATTGTCAGATCAGCTTCGATCCAGTGCAGATCCAATCAATGACTTTGGCGTCATCCACGTTGCAGATCAGGAAACATGGTTATTCTGAAGATTTAAATATAGTCATATGTGTAGACATTTGTACTTTGCCGTTTTATGCTATTAACATGGATGTTGTGAACCTGTTAGCGAATTTGCATTATATCGATGTACTCTTTCAATTTGTATGAATGGATATCTTTTATGTTGTCAAAAGAAAAAAAGAATTATTGAGTATACTTACTAATTAGGATATAAGCCGTTGGTGGTTAATGCAGATATGTTGAAGCACAATAAATAATGATATTAGTAAAAAAACTAAGGCACAAGTTAATGATTTAAATATAGAAATAATTTTTGGAATGTATGCATTGTACTCCCTCCGTTCCTTTTTAATTGTCATTTTAGAATTTTAACAAAAAAATAGCGAAATGTATTTTTGCACACTTTTTTCCTATTATACCCTCATTTTAATTCACTAATAATTTCCTCTTTTTTTTGACACACTTTATCTTTTCAATAAACTAGTTTAGAGACCCGGTGTTGCCCGAGTTTTTTTTTTTTTAGAGAATATAATAAATAAAAAGAAAGAGATACACAGACTGGGGGGACATCAGGCCTGACCCAGGAATAACCTAACGAGGAATACAGCGTGAAAAATCAGTCCAATGGATCAACTCTAATCTATCCTAACAAAAATACACTAACCACATGCGCAACCCAGCAAACCCGCGTACGGGCGCGAAACCAAGTTACAAAAAAGTATGAAGAGTGAACATTTGCATAGAACAATTAGAGTGTTGCCCGAGTTAGATATTAAATAAGTTTTATAAGTTTGTGTGCACTAATACACGGGTTAGTATATTAGATTGAATTTATTTAAATTTAAAATTATAATAATATCATAAAAATAAATATAAATGATAAGATGAATGTCAAATGCAAGAATAAAAAGTGTAGCAAAATCAATAATGAATTAGTCCAAGTGGTAAGAGTTTTGGGTCCTTTTAAACACGTGGTCATGGGTTTGTTTCATGGCCTATGCGTATGAGAGAGAAGAATCAATTGAAAGGGAATAAAGTGGTTGAAATATATATATATATATATATATATCAAAGTATATGTATGAGAAATAATAAAATTGGTGTTTGGAAAACCTGAAGAAGGAAAAATGTTAGATGAAAAGAAGGTTTGGGGTTTTAGCTTGTCCTCAAAGTATGTAAATATGTGATTAACGAAAATTTATTTATTTATAGTTAACATTTGCATTAGAATATGCTGTTAAAAGATAACATAATAACTAAGCGAACCTTTTTTTTAATAAAAAAAAAACTAATAGAACATTTTTTTTCCTCAAACATAAAAATTAATTGAATGATATAGTGCTAAAAGATTAGTAATAACTAATTGAAGCTTCTTTTCCTAAAAACAAATAAACAAATTGGAGTCTTTTAATCATAAAAATTGTATATATAAACTTTGTTGAAAGTATTATGGGTAGTTTGTTGAGATATTTCTGCTACATAAAATATTTGAAATTCAATAAAAATTTAAAGAAAAATATTGAGTGGGTTGAGATATTTATGTTAAATAAAATAGGGTTAATTAAGTTTTTAGTCTTATAAAATAAAATCACAATTTTTAGTCCCTTTGACATTTTCCTTAAGCATTTTAAGGACCAAAAATGTTGATGGAAATTTTTTATAGGGACTAAAAATGCTAATGGAAAAATTTTATAGGGACTAAAAATGCTGATGGAAAATTTTATAAGGACTAAAAATTGTGATTTTATTTTATAGGGACTAAAAAGAAAATTCTGAATATTTACAGGGACCATTTACTTAATTAACCCAATAAAATATTGGTTTTTTAAAAATAGAAAAAATAACAAAAATATTGAGAATGAACGTGGACGTAGCATAAAAAACTACGATATGTGTTTTTTTCTTTTTTTGCTTCGTAGATTTGTGTATATAGTGATTACAGTGTCAAATGATTCAGTGATAAAAATGGGGGGAAAAAATCTGTAAATTGGTGTATAAATTCAAAAGATTCAAACGGATAAAAAGAGGAAAAATAACTAATTTCCTTATTGTATTATAAAATAATATAGCAAAATATCAAATATGTTTTTTTTTTATTTTTACTATTTTAAGAATTATTAATTTGATAGTATTATATGTATGTAAAATATTTATTAAATTCTTGATTTACGGTAATTTGAATATAAAACGGCAATTTTAAAATTAGAAAAAAAATTAAAAGTACTAGATATTCCGTATAATTTTTTTTTATTTTTTTTAGATTTGTGTATATATTGATTAAAGTCAAACGATTCACACTAATAAAAATGGGAAAAAAAAATCTTGAAATTGGTGAATAAATTCAAAGGATTCAAACAGATAAAAAAAGAAAATAACTAATTAAATTAAGAATACTAGATATTCCGTATAAATTTTTCGTAGATTTGTGTATGTAGTAGTGATTACAATCAAACCATTCATATTAATAAAAATAGGTAAAAAAATCTGTAAATTAGTGTATAAATTCAAAGGATTCAAACAGATAAAAAGAGGAAAAAATAACCAACTTCTTTATTGTATTATAAATTAATAGTTGAAAAATATTCTAACTAGCATAAAAATAAAAAAAGGTAATTTAAATATTAGAAAAATATCAAATTTTATTTTATTTTCATTTTTACTATTTTAACAATTATAAATTTGATAGTATTATATGTGAAATATTTATTAAATTCTTAATTTATGGTAATTTAAATATAAAACGGTGTCCCGTAAGTGTAGCTCAGTTGGTAGCTACCAGGGATAATGTTTGCAGGGGCCGGGGTTCGAACCCCGGATTCCCCACTTCTCCACACTTTAAAAGTGTGTGATCTAGCCACTAGGCTATTGAACCAAAAAAAAATAAATAAATAAATAAATAAATATAAAACGGTAATTTCAAAATTAGAAAAAAAAATTAAAAGTACTAGATATTCCGTATAAATTTTTCTTAGATTTATGTATATAGTGATTACAGTCAAAAGATTCATACTAATAAAAATGGGAAAAATAACTGATAATTACCGTATGTAAAAAAAACGAATATTCTTATTGTAAAAAAAAAGCTAATATCCTAAAAAAAGAGTTATTATAATAAAAAAAAGCTAATATCCTAAAAAAAGAGTTATTATAATAAAATAGTTTAATACAAATTCTAAATAGCACAAAAAAAGGGATATATTTTTAATATGGATCACATAAGTTTTATTTTATTTTTTCATTATTAGTATTAATGTTTGAATTTCTTTTTATAATAATGTGGATCAAAGTTCGGGATTAGTTTTGAAACAACAAAGTTTGAGTTTAAAGGAAGAGACTAAACTTATACATTGCGACAAACTAATATTTAAATTATGTCGGGGAGATATTTATCCACATTTAATATTTGGATTGGATGACTTGATGGTTTTTTTTTTTTTTTTTGGTAAGAAACTTCTTTTAAATTATATGTGTGTTTATAGTTTTCAAAAAAAAAAATATGTGTGTGTTTATAAATATATGGATCGTTCTCCTAAATTATTTACATTTTCGCTGTCTACTAGTATTTAGAAGATAGATCTTCCGTCGAGCAAACAAAGATATATATAGTTCATCCCCTATTAATTACTCTTGAAAAAAGAACTACACATCAAGACAAATGCATCAAGTTTTCAGGCACCACATATCTACCAACTTCTAAAACAAATCTAGGTTTTTGTTGGGAAAAAAAGAGGTCAAAAATAAAAGAAACTTACAACTTGAATGATCACTAACTAATCTACTAAACAATACTCCTTAAACTAGAAATAACAGAAACGTTATCTTCTCATTCTCATCTCTCAACATTAATAAAAACATCACGACATATGAATAACGGTATAAAACAAAAGTTAACACGAATGTGTACATGCAAACCACAAATGACAAAGTGAATGATTATCAAGCCAACCATATTCATGTTCCTCCAATTATAATGGACCTTTCCAACTTACATCTACGTTATAGTTTCTAAGAAATCATAATGAAATATTATCGTTTTTAAATAAGAAATTATAACAAAGATAAGAGATACATATGGTCCGACTCTATTCAACCCGAGTCTCTAAAGCATGTGGTTAGAGATTCAATTTTTAAATTATGTGTATGTGAAATCCATGCTACGGTCTATAAAACTTAAAAAAAAAAATTATCAAAAATATTGGTTAAAAGTCACATCGATGTTTGAACCAAACCTAGATTTAGGTCCGATTTACACGAATATTTAAGAATAAAAAACAAAACCAACATGATTGAAGGAACCGACCGAGTTTCAAATCAACCAAGAGAAGTATCAATATTTAGTGTTCGATAATTACTTTGGGTGGAGAAAATTTATTAGAAACCAAACAACAATAAAAAATAATATCTATTTTTTTATATGAGAAATAATAATTTCTATTCTTTTATATATTATATATAAAGATAATTCATTGTGTCAAAAAAAACAAATATATAAAAATAATACCCTTAAAATTTGTCTATATGAATGATATATTATATTGTTATTGGTGTCATTCAAAAAGATAATAATTTATATTTTATTTGCTATATTGTTGGTGTTATTGAAAAAGATAAACATAATTTTTTAAAATATGAAAGTGTAAAATATCTATACATATAGTCTTAATCAAAATCAAAATTTCATAAACACTATTGTTCAAAATTTATATATATTAACGCAATAAAAAATATGCAGACAAACACCGAGTATTCATTTTTTTTTTTTTGGAATAAAACACCGAGTGTCCATTTGAACACTAGTACTAATAAAATAAGAGATTACCCTTCAAAAAAAAATAAAATAAGAGATTAATTTTGATGTACTACCAATGTAAGACTTTTTACACCGTCAAACATTCAGTTATACTAATTTTCAAGTAGATATGATTAATTGCACAAAAAAAAAATTTGATTAATTCCAAATAATTAAAATCTAACAATTATAAATGAATGAAATAAAATATTTCTAGAATGTTTTTTTCGGACAAATCCCAAGAATGTTATAATTTCATATTAATTAAGTACATAAAATAAAATACATATTTTTTATTTTTTTAAAAAATACAACTTTATTTTGATAAGAACAAAAATTAACTTTTTTATTGATCACAATTTCTTGCTCAGCAATTTGTTGTTAATATAAATAGAGAAGCATTTGTGCTCAGCAATTTGTCCACTTACAACTTTGTCTTTTGTTTGTCTTTGTCCCTTTTGATTTTATCTAGGAACTAGGAAGAGAATGAAGAATCTTCACACCAACATTGCCTCTACCTCCTTTAGAGATAGATGTTTTGAGGATGCTGATTTCGGAATTGCTTTAGATCATAGTAATTCTTTGGATAGAATACTTCAAATTGTGCAGATTGGGCTAGCCACGACAAGAGAAGAGAGGGCATCAAGAATGAAAATGGTATACACACACCTTTCTCTCCTAAACCCTTACATTTTGTGTTTTTTGATTTTCCAGTTTTTGAGATAGTAGAGGGAAAAATTATATATATATATATATATATATATATATATATATATATATATATATATATATATATATATATACACACACACACACACACACATATATACATATATATATATACACACATATATACATATATACATATATATATATATATATATATATATATATAGATATATATTCTTCCAAAATTGAGACATTATGTAACTTGATTGGTGTTCATTAGGTTGTTCTGATTGTTTATGAAACTATTCAAGGTGTTTTATTGTCATTTAATTGTTTATATTCATGTCATTTTTTAGTGATATAGGGTATGCCATAAACTAAAAATTGTTGTCTTTTTATCAAACAAAAAATTAGTGCGTAGCCTCTTTGTTTCTTTCATACTTTACCTAGAAAATGGAGGGATAAAATGAGAATGAGTTGAAATGTAAAACTCAGATCAAATGAACCATATTAGGGTTCCCACAAACTGAAAAGGAACATTTTTATGTGATAAATGTAACACAATCAAACTTAGATATGTCTTTCAAAGGTGCTTAAGTGTTTTGGATCACTCCAGTGCCCTTTTTTCCACAGAAACCATACCGAACATAACTGTTTGTGAATTAGTTTTTCAAAATGGTATATTGATTAGTTGTCAAGTATTTGTTTGTTGTTTGTAACACATTACCAAACTGGTTTTTCAACGGACACCATACCGGACTCATTGGTACGTTGATTAGTTGTCAAACATTAATTCGTTGTTTGTAACACGCTGCCGAACCGGACTATCTTGTAAATTGACTATTTGTCAAATATTCATTGGTTGTGCACAGCGGATCCTGTACATTTATTGTAAAAATCTGCCACCAATAAATGATTGACAAATCATCCGAATTTTGGCTATTTAAGAGGAGAACCAGGGCATCAAAGTAACACACATATCTTTCTCTCTTAAAACCTTCGTTTACTTTGGCTCAGCGTCGCTTTCAAACCTGAAAGTAAATCGAGCAATAGTCATGTGTTATTTGATCCTACCATGGCTCAACGATCGGAGTTGTTGCTGTGTGATTAGAATGTCAGAAGTTCAAGTTGTGGAGTTAGTTTCTTGCAAATGTTTTACAAATGCTGGGCTATCCACAATGGACTCACAATGGGTCCGATCTTTCCTTGAACCCTGCTATGGCGGGAGTTTTATAGCACCATGTATAATTGCTTCTTCTTTGGTGATATGTTCTTGAATTTTAAGAAATATGTCTGTCGAGTCAAGAGTGGATTTCAATATTTTTTTTTTACTGTGGATTTCAATAGATCTAATTATATTTCAATAGTGGATCATTGTGATTCTAGTTAAATAATATTCTGTTCTGCTAAATCATTTGAGTTATTATTAATGTACAGGTGATGGCTCTGCAGTTGTCAAAGTTACAACTCTGCGCATTAGCTCCCACATCCTAGCGGCGAAAAGTCCATTCTTCAACAAGGTAGATGTCTCTTCTTTATTGGTTAGACTCGAATACTTTTAAAAAAAATGTTTGCTTAGTTGTGTATATTTTTGCAGCTTTTCTCAAATGGGATGAGGGAGTCAGGGCAAAGGCATGTGACCGTGAGAATCACTTCATCTGGTATAAACACAAACAGAACTTTTTAAATTATTTGCCTAATCATATTTGATTGCTCTATAGTTTGCTTACAGCTTCTCTTGCATGTTACAGAGGAAGCTCCTCTGATGGAGCTTCTGGATTTTATGTACAACGGTACTTTGAGCGTGACCTCACCAACTGCATTGCTGGATGTCCTGATGGCCGCAGACAAATTCGAGGTTGCGTCATGCACAACATACTGCAGCATGGTACTGCAGAACATACCCATGACACCAGAGTGTGCATTGCTCTACCTAGAGCTTCCTTCCAGTGTCCTAATGGCTGATGCTGTTCAGCCATTGATAGATGCAGCCAAGCAATACCTTGCTGGACGTTACAAAGATGTAACGAAGTAAGCTCCTTTTCAACTTTATTTAAATTACTGATATGATTTTTGTTATAATCTTCTTAATGCAGTTTATTTTAATAAATTATCACATGACTTGAGAAAAAGCTTAAGTGCTACTTAGAAAATATTTTTTTTTGAACAAAAAAATATTTTTGCATTGTATGAAAGGCCTTCAATTTGTTTAAATCTCAAATGACGTTTTGACCTTTGAATGCTAATAAGTTTCATTAATGACCAGGCATCAGGAGGAGCTGATGGACATGCCTTTAGCTGGAGTAAAGGCAATACTCACCGGTGATGAGCTGCAGGTTGCATCTGAGGATGCAGTGCACGACTTTGTGCTTAAGTGGGTACGGGCCCAATACCCAAAGTTGGAAGAGATGGGGGAAGTCCTCGAAGTAAAGCTTGCCCGCTTCATCCGCTTCGCACACATTCAAGGTTGAGGCACCACATCGCCGGCGGATACTAGCTGCAGAATCTGCTTTATTGAGTTGTCTTTTTAGTTGGTAGCATTGTGACTTTTTTGTTTCATAGTTTCTCATTTCCTTTTGTTGTAATATAAACTGGCAAATTGCACTTGGTGGCTATGTAGTATGTGTTTTAGGTTGAATGTATTTCATATTGTAAAATTGAGTTTGAAATTAAATAAAGTTTTTTCGATGTTTTATTGTTCTAAAGTAAGTTCGATGTTGAATTCAATGTAAATTTTTAATATAATGTTAAAGTTACTTTTGATGGCTTATGGTTAAATGCAAGGTTATCAAAATCGGGACTTTACTTCAAGTCGAAAGGGAGTAACAAAATCGGGACTCGTAAAATCGCAATCAAAATCGAAGGATTTTACTCGAGGACTTTTGTAGAATCGATGTAGGATAGCAAAGTCGGGACTCGTAAAATCGCAATCAAAATCGAGGATTCTACCAAAACAAAAATAATGATGAATATATGTTATAAATTGCATATGGTCATAAATGTCTAAAGTTCAAAGTCCACAAAATACATATACATAAATGTGGGGGAAGTGAAGGAATGGAAATTTTTGGCCTTTCGGGTATTTATAGAACGGGTCATGGATTCAAATCGGGTCAATTTACGAACCAGGTCAAAAACTGACCCTTATCACAAAAATGAACAAAATCCTTCAAAATCCATCAAAATCCTGCGATTTTGAATGGATTTCACGATTTCGTGCGATTTTGATAGGATTTTGCCTGTTTTTGGGACTTTGCTATGGATTTGAGTCGTTGAAGCTACGCAAAGTCGCAAAAACCAGGATTTTGAGACTTAAGTCGGGTTTTTGATAACAATGGTTAAATGCATATTTAGAGGTAAAATTAATCCTAACACAGAGAAACAAATATATATTTGTGCTCCAGGGTCATAAACAGGAAGTGAAACAGATATCTTTAATAGTTATCATTCTATTAACTTACTTTAATGTGTACATACATGTATAATGCTACGAGGAACTGTGAAAACTTCCCCATTATATATCATTTTTTTATGAGTACTAAATATATATAAATTTTTTAGGAGGAGTATTGTATAGATCATCATTATTATTGTTAGTGCTTGCTTTTTTTCTTTGGCTGAAACAAATACTAGTGCTTGTTTTTTTCTTTTTTTGGTTGAAAGGAATATTACTATATTAGTGATTGTTCTTAATTGAATTCATTGGGATAAGGTGTATTGAGAGAATGAGGGTTATGGTTAAAGTCATGTCAGCAGAATATGGGGTAGATGGCGGTCGGATTGGGGGGTTCTATTTATACGGTGGAAAGATTTATGCGGTTTGGTGATGGTTAAAGTTCCTCATTTTAGACTGATCCTTGGTTAGACTGTGGACCTTTACGTTTTAGATTTAGCTGCCCTTTCGAATTATACGTAGATACTAATATTTTAATGGCTGAGATGAGGAGACTAGGTTGAGGGTTAGAGTTGGAGATGAAGGAGGAGGCTTTTTGTTGGGAGGAGGAACAATAAGCGGAGTGTTGCTCTTCGCTGTGTTGGATAATATTAATTTGCAGGATTTTGTGACAGACACTTGGTTAGGAAAACATGACCTACAACAAGGGGGTATTTATTCAGTCAAAGGAGCAAGTCATACATGTTCTTGTTCTACTATTATTATTAATTCATTTTCTCTTGACGCTAGTATATATCCGTTGACACTAGGTGTCAGTCATTTGACACACACCAAATCTCAACCGTTAACTTAAAAACGGATCCTACTGATGATATATCTTGCTAAACATAATAATCATAAACCTCACTTGACACCTTTCCTTGCAAAATCCCATTACAGTATAACTGCCTCTTCTTTTTATTTGCCATAAACTTCTCATGTTTGCCATGGCACAGTATTGAACCATTCATTATCTTTCCTATTTGATACTATTTGTTAAACATGTTTTGAGAATTGTGAGAATTCAGTATTTAGCTTTGATTTTATTCGAAACATGTTTTGAGAATTGTGAGAACCTCACGCTATTTATAAAAATGCTAGAACAAATGCTAATTTGAAATTTGTTGTGACAGACTGCTAAAAGAAACTGCTTTGGCTCTTGAAGTTAACGTGAACTTACGTACTGTCGCTGCTTTTGGTGCAGAAGATCGAATATTAATCCAATTTGCGTCTGAACCGTACAAACCTAACAAGCAGGCACTTCTAAGAGGCCACATATGTGACAGATGTCTGTTTTCTACTCGTTGCCCATCAGTTTTAATCAAGAAGAAAGAATCTAATTTTGGAGATATCATGAATTCCTTTATGGTCTTAACCATCACTGCTCTTGTTATAACATAAACACTAGCTCTTAGAAGAAAATGAGAAGTGTATGTACAAAAGAATAATAAAGTTTCAAATTTTGCATGCTTACACCTTGAACTTTTCATTTAATGCAAAATTAACCAATGTGACTGTTAAATTAAAAGATTTCATTTAGTAAATCGAAGTTACATAATATAAGCTGAGACAAAACACACTAGATAAGACTCCAAAATCCTCTCAGTCATCATTATCACTTACCAAAACCTGAAGAAAAGCACACCAATTTCTCGTTACAATGTTTTTCTGTTGCTGTTAAGTTATATGCAGTGATTCAAGAATAGCAGAAAAATTTGCAGCCAAGAATAAGAATGAATTGTATATTAAAGGACTATTGATTTGATGATAATACAAAACTAAATCTAACTGAAAATTACAATGAGAACATTCAAACTACACACCATTTAGAAATAAACAATGAGCAATTCCTATAGTAAGCATCTCATATGTTCTTCTTGTCAATCTAACTGAAAATTACAATGAGAACATTCAAACTACACACCATTTAGAAATAAACAATGAGCAATTCCTATACCTATAGTTGCTAAGCATCTCATATGTTCTTCTTGTCATTCTTCTTGTCATAAATTTCTTCCTCTTCCACTATCACATGCTTTCTTCTCCAAGGCTTTTAGTTTCACAATATCTTCTTGCTTTTACCACATCCATTTACTCTTCTTGTCATGTCATAAATTTCTTCCATTTCTTCCTCTTCCACTATCACATGCTTTCTTCTCCAAGGCTTTTAGTTTCACAATATCTTCTTGCTTTTACCACATCCATGGCTTTTAGTTTCACAATATCTTCTTGCTTTTACCACATCCATTTACACACAATATCTTCTTGCTTTTACCACATTTCCTCTTCCACTATCACATGCTTTCTTCTCCAAGGCTTTTAGTTTCACAATATCTTCTTGCTTTTACCACATCCATGGCTTTTAGTTTCACAATATCTTCTTGCTTTTACCACATCCATTTACACACAATATCTTCTTGCTTTTACCACTGCTTTTACCACATTTCATATTTCTTCTCCAAGGCTTTTAGTTTCACAATATCTTCTTGCTTTTACCACATCCATTTACACCTTCTCCAAGGCTTTTAGTTTCACAATATCTTCTTGCTTTTACCACATCCATTTACACAATTGAAAGATTCGACCAATCGACCAATCTTCATACCGTTTGCCTAACTTCCAATCGACCAATCTTCATACCGTCATACCGTTTGCCTAACTTCATATTGAATCATACCGTTTGCCTAACTTTACCACATCCATTTACACAATTGAAAGATTCGACCAATCGACCAATCTTCATACCGTTTGCCTAACTTCCAATCGACCAATCTTCATACCGTCATACCGTTTGCCTAACTTCATATTGAATCATACCGTTTGCCTAACTGGTCGAATCTTTCAATATGAAGTTAGGCAAACGGTATGACGGTATGAAGATTGGTCGATTGGAAGTTAGGCAAACGGTATGATTCAATATGAAGTTAGGCAAACGGTATGACGGTATGAAATCATACCGTTTGCCTAACTTCCAATCGACCAATCTTCATACCGTCATACCGTTTGCCTAACTTCATATTGAAAGATTCGACCAATCGACCAATCTTCATACCGTTTGCCTATCTTCATACCGTTTGCCTAACTTCATATCCTTCATATCAATTTCCGCATCAGACATATATCGAGGCCTAATTCATCCCTACAAAACCGGCTTGTACGGTGAGGAGTGCCTCCTCTTTATAAACTTTTCTCAAGATTCCTATCTATCCGATGTGGGACTAAAATCCCACCCGAGAGTTGGCCGCTAACACCCCATACCACTTTTAAGACGGTGCAGGACCAAGCATAAAAGAACTTTGATGACGGTGAGGTGAGGAACAAAGTAACAGTGACAGAAAAGGGGGGAAGGTCACGTGATTGAACTTCTTCCAACATTGACGCATTGTACTTTATGTGTGTGTGTGCACGCGTGCGCGTGTGTATTTACAAGAGTTGAAGACAGTCTAACTGTATAAGTATTTGTATTGCTCAAAATTTAGGGAATTGAGAAGATGCAATATGGCTTTGTGTATCAAATATTGCTGAAATAATTGTCAAAAATAATGATAATCCATTTTAGAATATAATTTCATTAATTCAATTTGAAAGGTGTACATGATAGTAGTCAAGTAAACCCATGAGCAAGTGACTCAATTTTACAACAACAATGATCAGTAGAAAACAAAGGTTGGCGTTGGACCATAGTTTCTTTGCTTGAGCCTTATGTGCTTCGACCATCTCAATCAACATCACCGTCATTTTATTTGCTTTAGCAAGTTGGTCTCTTGAAGCCCTTTAAGAGTTGCTGTATTATATCTTATGTTCCCTCTGCACCCAAAAACAAACTATGTTATTGTTTTTTTCAACTTTAATAACTCATTATGTTACTCATCAAACAGACTATGAGCTCCTTAATATTGACATTACTTCATGTGTATGAGAATTCTTCAAAATTGTGATACGTTTTTTGGCTGTGTACAATAAATCAAAACAAAGTTTCAGCAAGAAACACTGTTTAGCAAACCTACAACAAATACTTCAATAAATATCTTAATCCTGCCACCTTATTTCAAAGCTTTAAATAGCACCTGTCATTCAAACCCAACTCATTGGATCATAACATGTAAAAAAAAGTATAAATATAGCTAATGTAAGGAAGCTTGTAGTGTTTTTGATACTTAATACAACCAATTGCACGTTGTTATCTCTCAAATTTGTCAAATCCACATTCTATCTATTATTTATCTTTTAATATTCTTTGTTAGTCGATTTTCATTCGCATATTGAGAAAACTAATTAATAGGAAATATAGCAAATAAATAGTCACTTGAAAAGTAATAAACAAATCAATATTAAATGTCAAAGTAGCACAACAAATACCAAAAAGAAGAAAACAGAAATTAGTAGACATAATCAGAAAAATTGGATTATTTTGTCCACTCTCATACCGATGGCAGCTTATATTGTTTGCACCTTTCTTCTTCTTTTTAGTAAATCGGAACGATGTTCCGTCTTACTTTTATTTTTAACATTTCCTTTTGCCAGTTGCATTGTGAAATTAGTTCTTAAAAATCTCCCCCTCGTGTTATGATTATGATACATGACAAACTGAGATTTTGGATCAATAGAAAAGTACAGTGAAGCGAGTCATGCAGCCACATGATATGCTCCTCTCCTCTTCTATCGTTTTCCCTCTTTCCTCTGTGCGGACGGTTGTGTAAGGAAAAAATTTTGGTAACCTCCATTGCTGCGATTTCATTAGTAAAAAACTAAAAGAAAATAGGATGAAACCGTGGGAGTGTGTTTGTTTTTTCTTTAGAGTAACCAGCATATGGCGAGCAATAAGGTAATAAAATAGGCCAGACCTAATCAGCCTATATATATATATATATATATATATATATATATATATATATATATATATATATATATATATATATATATATATATGTAGGAGAATATATATGTAGGAGATACATTAAATAAATTCAAAAGGGGGTGGTCATGACCTCGGATTTGCTACATAGTGCTTCAATGCATTGGACTCCAGCAGTAAGTAACTTACCAACTTGAGACGGGGCCAAAAGGAAGAAGTGAAAAAGCATTCCCAATTTGGGAAGAAGGAGCTAGATTACCATACCTAAGAGATGATGATGATGAAGATGATGAAGGGCAGTGGTTATGATTACGGTTCTGAATTGTCGGACGTGAAGAAGAAGAAGTGGAATGTGGTTGAGGATGGACCTTGCCAGCTATAAGTTGTATGCACTTTCTCACTTAAAACTTCACAGTCGTCTTGTTAAGTGTGAATTTTTCATAAGCTTCCTTTTGATTAATAGGGTTTCTATCAAGGTGTCGTTTCATAAGCTTACCACAAGCTTGATATAAAATGGCACCTGACAGAAACCCTATGATAAGCTTGTGGTAAGCTTATGAAACGACACAACGACAGAAACCCTAACAATCAAAAGGAAGCTCATGAAAAAATTCACACCTATCAAAGACACCTATGAAGTTTTAAGCGAGAAAATGCATACAACTCGCAAGGTTCATCCTAAACGACCTTCCTCTTCTTCTACTTCACGTCCGACAAATCAGAATCGTAATCATAAGTCATAACCACTCTTCATCATCTTCCTCTTATGCATCATCATTATCCTCTTAGGTAAGGTAATCTACCTCCTTCAAAAATTGGGGGGCAAAGGAATGCTTCTTCACTTCTTCCTCGCGGCCCCATCGGTAATGCCTCATCAGTTTCTTTCTCAAAACTTTGAATGACACTCTTGTCAATACCTCCAAGCTTGTTGATCAAATGATTAGCAATGGTTGACTTCCCATGGTCAACATGATCAATAACCAGAATGTGAATATGAAACTTTTCCTCCTTAAACTTGAAATCAAAAAAGAACTGCCAATTCAACACAAAAAACATTCTGACAAGTCCAAAAAAAATAAAAAAAATATGCACGACACAATGACAACAATATACCAGATATCCTCAAAAAAAAAAAAAATACACCAGATATCATGTACAACAAACAATACACCAAATAACATTTACAACATTTATTTTTTTCTATTTTATATTAAAAATAGTTGTAGCAACCAAAATTAAAAAGAAAATAATTTGTTTTTCATTTGTTGATAATAAACTAAAATTATATCATTGCTAATTATTCTAAGAACATCTCTTTCTATATAGATTACAAGAGATGAATCAAATGTTGTAGCATGATACCTGTGCTTACGGACGGGTGAGCGCGTTGCGCTCTTTTTTTGAATTTTTGGAAGCAAATCGCAATTGCGTAGAAATTATAAAATAAAAAAATATATCTTTGTATTGTTATATGAATAAAAATATAGACATATGTACAAATTGTACAAAAATTTATTTCTGTATTAAATATGAGTAAAAATATAGACATGTGTATAAATTTAAAAAAATCGGTCCCCGTATTAATATATAAGCTAAAATATAGCCACATGTATAAATTAAAAACATAGGTCATCTTATTAATATACGAGTAAAAATAGACACGTGTCTAAATTACAAAAAAATATGTCTTCGTATTAATATATGAGTAAAAATATAGACACAAGTATAAATTATACGGTAAAAATTACACAGTGAACTAGTAAAAAAAAGATAAAAAAGAAAAGAAAAGAAGGACATAGGCTAGTGTGGCACTTGCCACACTGTGCCTTGAAGAGGTCCGCCCCTGCCTACGGATGGGTGATATCAATAATAGAAACGAACCTTACCACACTGAAACCCTAACCGCAAGGAAGAGAAGAGAAAGAAAAAACAGGGTTGCAGTTTTTCTTTTGTGTCAGGGATTATATAGCGACTGCACTTAGAGTCTATATCGGAATTATTAAAATACGTATATATTAATATCATATTTAAATATTCTGTCAAAAAAATATCATATTTAAATATTTTTTAAACTTTTATAAAGTCTTTTTTAGGTTTTTCCTACCAAACAGGAAAAAATAGAAAATTGAGGCATATGCATGTAGATTTTTTTTTTTTTAACCAAAAGGAGGTAGCAGATTGCTAACCTCTAAAACTTTAATAAAAGAAAAAGAACAAGTACAAAGAGGGGGGACTTGTAACACCCACAACGTGGCTTTCGATATCCCTCCAGTTGGATACGAAAGGTTCCCTCCAGTTGGAACGGGCACTATCCGTAAGGATGACCCCACGTTAATAAGAGGAACCGAATCACATCGGAATGAGAGGGATCCGGAGGCCGTGTAGGTATGGGACTACATGGTTGAAGGAAGGCTTATAAGAATTGTTAGGTACTACCCATATCAACAAGATGCATCTTCTTTTCGGTAGCCCATTCGATAAGAACTCCACAGTTAAGCGTGCTTTGGCTTGGAGTAGTACTAGGATGGGTGACCTACCGGGAAGTTTCCCGGTAAGCATGTGAGTGAGGACAAAGCATGCTGAAAAGACTCGTGTTGGTTTGTGGGGTTAGTCGGCAATCCTGAAAGCAGTCTGGGATGTTACAAATGGTATCAGAGCAGACCTCTCCCAGTACGGTGTGGTTCGAGGACGAACCAGGCGGAAGCTGGTGGGCATGTAACACCCACAACGTGGCTTTCGATATCCCGCCAGTTGGATACGAAAGGTTCCCGCCAGTTGGAACGGGCACTATCCGTAAGGATGACCCCACGTTAATAAGAGGAACCGAATCACATCGGAATGAGAGGGATCCGGAGGCCGTGTAGGTATGGGACTACATGGTTGAAGGAAGGCTTATAAGAATTGTTAGGTACTACCCATATCAACAAGATGCATCTTCTTTTCGGTAGCCCATTCGATAAGAACTCCACAGTTAAGCGTGCTTGGCTTGGAGTAGTACTAGGATGGGTGACCTACCGGGAAGTTTCCCGGTAAGCATGTGAGTGAGGACAAAGCATGCTGAAAAGACTCGTGTTGGTTTGTGGGGTTAGTCGGCAATCCTGAAAGCAGTCTGGGATGTTACAGGACTTATAGCCAATACCCTCAAAAGGAAACAAACCTAAAGCTTGGCATACCAAGATTGGCATATGCATGTAGAAAGTTAATAGATCGAGGCAGGCTTAATAATAGAAAACTAGGTTAGGATTACCAATATTACTGCCAGCCGCTGCAACATTCATTCATTCGGTTCCTCCTCCTCTCCTTCCAGAATATCATTCAACCTTCTTGCACCCACAGCTTCTTCTTCTTCGGTTAGTGAATTCTCGTCTCTCACAATTCTCTTATTTCGATTTTCTTAATATTTATATTGCTGTTAGTGTCACTTGATTTTGCTTCAACTTTTACTTTGTTCAAATTTAATTTCTAGTTCGAATCCAAACAAAGAAAAATTATACATGTCAGATAATATGTAATAAGCCTTTTAGTATAATTGGGTTAAGGGACTAAGGGTGGTTTAGTATTTTAATATTTTATGTTTCACTATATATTCTCAATTTTAACCCTTTATTTTGATAAACTATTGGTATTCTATGAAACTCTAGCCTTTGTATTTGTTTTGTTATTGTCTCTCAAACCTAGATTTCTAACAGTACACATATGTATATAAGTTGATGCAATTTGTAACCGCATAATTAGCAGCTACAATTAGCTATACAGAGTTACGAAAATTGATATAAAACTTCACCTATATATTTCAGGTGCATTGGGACTATTTTCTTTCAGATTATAAAATGGATGCTCGCATTAGTGAATTGCCTGACTGTATCTTGACTTATATCCTGACAATGTTATCCGTGAAAGATTTGTTGAGAGCTACAGTACTGTCTAAAAGGTGGTGCAAGCTCTGGGCTCTAAGAAGAGATCTATTCTTTGATATCTTCATGCTTGGAAGTAGCGAGGAGGAACTACTAGAAACCGGGTATCTCACTGATGACCCTATTGGTCCTTCTATGTACAATAGAAGCATCGTTAACATAAATACGAGTAGGGATGAATTTGTAAATCGAGTAAATCAATTTGTTAAGAATTTTCCAGGGACAAATATTGATTCTTTCCTGGTGAACTTCTCTTTATATTGTGAGCATTGGAACACTATTGATCAATGGATAAGTTTTGCAATTGCAAGAGGAGTTGGAAAAATCAGTCTACTCTTTCTAGGGAGGCCTTATGCACATCGCACACCTAAAAGCAAACATTATACATTTGACTTTGGCTTATTTTCGACGACTAATGCTTCAGCTCTAAAGCATCTGCATCTTCAATGTTTTCTTGTTCGCCATCCCACCAAATGTGACTTTATACCATTCAAAAATTTAAGATTTCTTTCACTTCTTGAAAGTGTAAAACTATATGAAATGTTCTTTGAAAGTCTGTTATCTAATTGTCGACGTCTTGATGAACTTTGCTGAATTTTCTATGAGTTCAAATCATCCATGCCAAATATAATAAGTTCATCCTTATGTCATCTTAAGGTTACAAGATGTTATTTCATATCCAACAATATCCAGGTGGATTTAAACTTGATATTAGTGGACTGCCTTAAACTAACTTCATTGCAGTACCATGGATATGATATGGATACCTTGAACATTAACACTCCTATGTTGAAATGCATTTATTTCATCATTTCATTGAAAGATATGAATAAATGTGTTGCTCTATGTGCAAGTTTTCCTGAACTTCAGATACTGCATGTGGATACGTCTTTAACGGTTAGTCAAAATGTTGGAAGAGTGAGTGTGTTTTTTTTACATTTCTTTGACTTTTGAATTATATTTTGAATCCTACACACTCTTGTTCAGGTAAAAACTTCTCTAAAGATAACTCAACCACTCAAACATCTTAAGCAGTTGA
Source organism: Medicago sativa (assembly GCF_051527215.1). NCBI lineage: Eukaryota > Viridiplantae > Streptophyta > Magnoliopsida > Fabales > Fabaceae > Medicago > Medicago sativa. The sequence goes on along the minus strand of NC_140755.1, from coordinate 6,570,590 downwards.
ACCTCGTCATTTTGTGCCCGCACATCTTAAATGATGTGAAGTATGATCCTTTGTGGATTTTAAACATCCTTCAAGCTTCTACTCTTTTACAGAAACTTTCAATCATGGTAACATGTTTAATACACATGTTTTACTTTTTATTTTTATTTATTGTGGTTATCATTATGATTTTTATCCATTGCTCCTTAAAAAAATTTACGCTTTGACCTAGTGGGTCATACATGATATCTGGCAAGTGCACCAAATACTATCGAAGTAGTAAAAATATCGATCCCACGAGGACTGTTTTTAACTTCAATAATTCAATTGCGTTATAAAAATAGGATGTATAAAAGTTTATTTTAGTTTGCCACTAGGCAGTAGATTTGGTTTGATTTTAAGAAATCAAATAAAAGAAATAGGTTTGATTAAGAAAATATGGAGAGAGATGAGATCAGGTCTTCGAATCCTCTATGTTTCCCCTAATTGGTTACTGCACCTATTGTTACTAATGATTTTCTAGTTTCACGATAGTTAACAAATTAGCCCTAATCAATCCCTTGAGTTAGGACCCTCTTCTTAAACTACAGCCCCTAATTCCTTAGGTGGTCTAATAATCCTTGAAGGTTTTATGAACGTTAACCTAATATCACTAACAAACGATTATCCATTCTTAGACTAACCATGTTTATTAGAACAATTCAATTAGGTCTAAGTCGAAAGCTATGGTCAGTAGTCATTCGATCTCACAAAATCATGTTTATATTTGATCAGGATATAAAAAACAGTAAGAACAATTGAATTGAATAAAGACTAGAATTTCATTAATAAACAATAGAGTTTCACAGCAACATATAATCAATTAGGGTTACATAGGTTCATCTCCGACCTAATCTCTAAGAGATTTAGCTACTCATAATTGAGTTTACAAATAGCATACTCAATGAAAGAATTAAAACATACATAAACTGGGTTAGAGATGATGAAATCCTCTCCGCTGCAGCCTTCTGGGTGTTAAAATCGCACTTTCGTTCTCCAAAATCGTAACCCTTGTTCTTCAGATTGAGTGCAGTATTTATAGAAGTCATGGGCCTGACCCATCAAAATCGCGCCGCGCCTTGTATTATGGCGTGCCGCGATTTCCTCTTTACAGGAAGTGTGTAATTTTGCTTCAAAAATCGCAGCACGGCTTGAAATTGGCGTGGCGCGATTTCCTTCGAACAGACTTCAAATTTTAAGCTTTTTGCACTCCAGAACAGTATAAATTGCATGAGAACTCTATCAAAATGTCACAATAAGTCCCTAATATTACGTAATGACAGGATGTCATCAATACACATTAAATACACTTATATTCATAATCAATTTGAGCTTGTTGTACTTGGCCACCTATTATTTTTCCAAATCTAACTTTTGATTTGATTCCTCTAAGCCTATGTTTGGTATTACAGTGGGTATGTTAGAATCACAATGATTCACCATGATTTTGTAGAAGCCTGCAAAGTGTAGCTTTTGAAAAATCACAATGGATCACAGTGATTATGTTATACCTACAGTAAAACCAAACACACACTTGGTAGTAGCAACATTTCCCATAACTTCTTTTTTAATTATACAAACTTTGTTAATAGTGTAGATATTTTTGTAAGATATTTTGATTTGCATTCATTGATCCATGTTTACTACTTTAATTTTGAGTTTAAAAATTCAGAGTTCTTCAAAAATCAGAAAGATATCAGGGATATTGAAACATTCTCTCATGACGAAGTAAAAATTATTGAATTGAGAGGTTGTATTGGCAATTGGTTTGAGATTGAGTTTGTTATGAATGTTCTCAAATATGCCCAAAAGCTTGAGCAAATAGTTGTGATGAGTCCGAGTTGCAATTGTGGCCGTGAACGGATGCGTGAAAGGATCGGTGAAAAGCTCCAAAGTCTAGTTGGACTAGAAAAACTTGTTTTCATCTAATATTGTAGATTTTTTTTTCTTTCCGTCTTTATTCTTGCACTAATGTTATAGAATTTATCAAAATGGCTCATAACTTTACTAATGTTTATGATCGATGCAACAATATGCATTTTACTAGCATATTTGAGTGGTCATTATTATAGCCATATTTGAGGGTATTTTCTCAAACGTTTTTCTACAATACAGTAGTGAACCACAACAATGAACTAAACTATTTTATCCTAAAAGTGTTGTTATTGATAGTTTATTTTGCACAACTTTAGATAGTGCCGCGAAACATCATAAAGAGAACGACTCGGTCGTGACTCAACCCGGTGATATACTTGGTGTTAATTTTTTTTATGGTATTTTCGAATGCTAAAATCAATATTCCCTCTCTCATTTTTCTTCTTTAGTGACGGTTAGTGCAAGGAATTTATTGTAACTTTGATAGTTAATAGACTAGCATAGGTAGATAGAAGTGCAATATGAGTGCCTCCTTCTCTAGATGTCAAAATATGGTGGGAATGGTATTTTTTTATTAACGTATCCCAGCCGTATCGTATCTTGATTTTTGAAATTTTTCCGTATCGGTGCAGTATCGTATCCGTATCGTATCTCGTATCCGGGCTTCATAGACAACATGTGTTTACAAACGAAGTGACTAACTAATATTATGTTTGTCACTTGTAATTCATTGTTTTTCATTTTAGATTTACGATAAGGAAAATATGTTAACGAATGTTTTAAGGGTATTCTTTAAGGACTTTATATATTAAATTTTTATGGAAACTTGTACATTCAGTGTATTAGAAATTAAAATATTAGATTCGTCAACAAAAAGAAATTAAAATATTAGACATTTTCAATGAATTCTTAAAAAGCGTCATTAGGATATTTGTCAGCAAAACTCATGTGATAATTGTGTAAAAATACAATATTCACCATAGTCACAGAATTCGCTGCCCTTCAAGGGAACCGCGAATTGGTTCGTCCGAATTCGCATCTGAATTCGCAAAAAGCAACGTACCGGCAAGATGAAGAGAGAACAGTTCAAAAGTCTCACCGTTTTTCATTTTTTTCAGTTTTGAATTGCATTTTTTCAAGTGTTTTCATCCTTCTCTTATTAATTGTGAGTCGAAATTGACATATGGAATAAATGGGTGCTGGAGAAAGAAGAACCGAAGAAGATGAAAAGTTTGTTTTCTTGTTCTGTAGATGAACATGAAGTGTTAAGAAAGAGAAAAGACTCTGTGTTTAGCTAAACAAAAACCACATGCTTCTTTTACGAGAATCCAAAACAAATGGCAATTTCCGATACAATCTGTTATTACTTTCTGCTTACGAGGTTTCTCCTCAATTCTCAAGATTCAACTTATTCAACTTTATTTAACTTTCCTTAAAAAAATAACTTTATTTAACTATTTTATGCGGTTGTGTAATTTATTATATTGAGGAAGTATATTTCAAAATCTTTATTTTTGTAACTAAATATTTGTTGGTTTCAAAACACTAAAAAATATTTTTATTCTTAGTATACTACTATTATATTTTTACAAACCACGAACCCATAACGTACCAACTATGTATACCCCCTACGTACCGAATTCTCTTGAGAGTTGCGTACCGCGTACCCGAATTCGTACCACGTACCGAAGCGAACTACGAACCGTGTGACTATGATATTCACAATTCACATTTATTGTTTATAATACTCCCTCCGTCTTTTTTTATAAGCAAAAAACACTAATTCACACTTATTAAGAAAACCAATACTTAGTGATTTGAGGTATAATTTTTTGTGTTCTCCTTGGAATAAGTTTCATGGAAAGATGTAAAAATAATTCTCATTGGTTAAAAATTATGGAGAAAATAAAAAGAGAAACAAATTGAATGCAACATGCATTTAATTTTATATTGGAAAAGATGATTTGTTTGAAAAAACACAATAATAACATAAAAGTTGGTGTTTTTTGCTTATATTTTGATACAAAGAAAATGAGATTTTTTTGCTTATATTTTAGGACGGAGGGAGTATTATTTTCCAGTATGTGTAGAAAAGTTTGTAATACTTTATTTGAAGCATGAAGGAGGAGTATTAAAAGCAAAGATTCTGATCCAAAACAAAACAAAGTGAGGAGAGGAGAGGACAGCGGTGTGTGTAGTTGTAACAAAGCGGCAATGCAAGAAGAAGAATAAGTAGAAGGAGTGTCTTTTCAGATATGTTGTGAGATGTTTTCTTTTTTGCAATTCCTTTTGAATAAACAAAGTAAAAATATTAAATATTCGCTGATTAGTAGTTACTTACTTTTTAATAAAACATTGAATTGAGTGATTTTCTTCACTTGAAAATGAAATGAATTCCTTGCTGCAAGTTGCAACAAAACAACAAAAATATACTTTAATTAATATCTTCTTCATTTGATGATTAATTAATTAATTAAGTAATGAATGAATGAATTATATATTAATCTTGTTCATTTGTTGTTTATAGCTAATAGTGCATTACATAGAGAGTAAGAGATGGAGTTGGCAATGACATTCGACGAGGTTTCAATGGAACAGAGTAAGAGCTTTGTCTTCGCCCTTCAGGTACCTCACCTTCATTCAGATCTATATATTTTTATTCTAATTCAAATTACCAATTAATCAAGTGTTTGAGTTCAAGTAGTTAATTAGTTTCAATTAATATGCATTTGGGTTGGAACTGTTAAGGCCTGGAAAATTAATATATCACTCGTCTCCAGAGTTCGGCCTTGAGGTAAGTAAAGTATAGTCTCACTACTAAAAAAACAGTGATTTCGGACGGAATTTTCGGACGGATACGAGTTTGTCTGAATTTTTCGGACGGATTTGGGACGGTTTTAACGGAGCGAAATTTTCGTCCCAAATCCGTCCCAAAATCGTGTGAAAATTTTATGACATGTTCAAACAGTGTTTTTTCCCACGAATTTCGCACGGATTTCTTTAAAAAAAACAATTCTGTCCCAAAACCGTGTGAAATATTGAGACGGATTTCGGACGGCTAATATTTTTGAGGGTTTTAATTGGGAAAATTTCATCTCCCGCTTATATCTCACAAAATTTCCCTCGTGTGCTGCTCTCATGACCCTAAAATTTCATCTCCCTCTTTCATAACCCTAAAACCAACTTCAACATCAATTTCTCAGTGTGCTGCTCTTCAATCAACTTCTCCTGTGCTGCTCTTCAATCAATTTCTTCCAAAAACTTCTCAAGCTTGTCAATCAATCTCTCAAGCTATCCAAGGTTCACTTCTCTTCTCTTCAGATCTGAGGATTATCTGTATATTTTTTTTTTAATTTCTCAGTGTTTTCTTCAAAAAATCAAGCATGTTCCCATAAACTTGTACCTGATTCTTGGTTCAATTTTAGGGTTTATTTTGTTTTACTTATTAGGGTTTTTAGTGTGCTTAACTACCTATACTTGGATTCACGTTTGCTGTTGAAAATAATTGTGAGTTTTGTGCTTAATTGTGGGTTTTGTGTTGAAAATAATTGTGGGTTTATTTTTTGTTCACTTTTTTCTGTTGAAAGACTTGGATTCACTTTTAAGTTCTAAACTGTGGTTATAGATAATGCAGATAAATGCAGCCACTTTTTTAAGATGCTAGTAAGAAATAACCTGTTTGTGGTTGCGATCACAAAGCAATTATTGATATCGCGGTTAAATGTCATTGCAATGCAATTTTTATTAGTTGTGTTTTAAGTATAGAGAATTGAGAGAAATCTCATATTGCATAGACTGCAGAAAAAATACAAGTGTTTGAGCTATATATGCGGCTTACAGATCACAATAGCTAGCTAACTAAACTACTAACTAATAATAGTTACATCTACTGCTAACAGATGGATAACTGTCCTAATTGACTTTAGATGAAGTTAGTTGAATCTGACTAGCTTCTACATCCTTAATAGTACCCGGTGTTGATTCTTGGCGTTGTTGTTAGAGTGCTGCTACCGTGGTTGTTTTAGTGCTGAGTTTTCTTTGCTTTTTAGCCAATTTTGGTGCCTTTAGCAGCTGTGTATGGGGCGCTGCTTTGCTGCTGCTGTTTCTAGGTGCAGCTAGTGTGTTTGTGCAGCTAGAGTGCTGATGTTGTGGTTGTTAGTGTTTTTTTCTAGGTGGTTGTTCTTTCTAGAAGCAGTTAGTGTTTTTGTGCTGTTTTTTTCTTTTCTGTTTTGGTGTTTAAGTGTGTGTATCTCAGTTCTGTTTTTCTGTTGGCATACTTTTGGTGTTGTATTTTGGTAGCTAGATGATGTTGGGTGTTATATTTTTGGTGACACCTAGTTATAGATTATCTCCATTGGACATGATAATGATCACAGATTTTTTTTTAAGTTTTCAAGGGTTTACCAGCTGTGGCAGTAGTTCTGCAACTCAATACCTGGCTACGGACTATGGTTTTGCAATTAAGGAGAAGCAACCATCCTTATGGTGTCACAATTTTTCCATTGTTTACAATTAAATGCACTTTGTGTTTTGTCCTTCTTTAAAGAAATAAATTGCTCTTGCCCAATTTTAATTATCATGCATGTCATTGTTGAATTATTTTTAGCATCAATCAGAGTTTATGTTGATACTGGCGCTATAACATAGGAGAATTTGAAGAAATTTCCAGTGTTCTATTTAGTAAAAAACGATGTCAAATACTGGTTATAGCGATGCTAAATTTAGCTGCATTGGAAGGTATGAGTTGGTCTGGAGATTTTGAAATTTAGCATGTTAGGCACTCTAAAATTCAAGATAGTTGAAAGAATACACTAGATAGAGGTTAAGAATAAACTTTCAAAAAGTGGAATTTCAACTTATCATCCTAATTTTGTTTTGGTGCATTCTATAAGTTTAAAGGAATTTTTTACATAACTTGGTTGAACTATTGAAAAGTGAATCCAGTTTACCAACTGTTAGGCGCAAAACATGGCATAATTAGACTAGGGAGTAATAAATTACGGATCACGATTCATGTTTAAAGTGAATCTTCAATTGTAGACAGGTTGTGTATAGAAACTATGGACTATCATAGAGACTTAAAAATGAGAGGAAAAAACATGCATTGACATCACTAATTGCTGTAATGGTTTTATGTCTGGATTTCATTCATGCTATTAAAATGTAAATATTTCTAATAATTTTTTTTTTACTATGTTCAGCCTTGATATGTACATTATGCCATTTGTTTTTCTGGTGTGATTTTATTGTTAGTGCTGGTCTAATTGCCTAGGTTTGTTAGGTCTGTTTTGCTTGGGAATAAATTTGTCATTTAAAAAGAAAAGTTATTTAGGCAGTTAATCAAATTGTTGTTTTAGATGTCTGGAAGAGGTACTAACAGAGGTGGAAGGACTTTATCCTCTCGAGGCCGATACTCAACTGGTAAAGGGCTAATTGTTGTATAAGTTACACCTACTACACCATCTCCACAGGTATCTCTAAGTCAATCATTATCACATGCACAACCTACACCATCACCACACATAAACACTCTGAAGATGAAGGAATTGATCAAGAATGCCTTGAGATCAAGGGAGAAGGTAGATTCAGAGGTATGATGTATCAAAAGAGGAAAAACTATGCAGAAAATTCCGAATACTGGCCAAAGTACATCCCTGAGCCAATATGGAATCAATTAATACTTTATTGGGGATCCGATAAAAATTTTATGAATTTATCAGTGGCAAACATTGCAAATAGTGCCTCAACTCAAGGGAGCTCCATTCATACCGATGGTTCTATATCTATGGGTATATGTTTGTCTTGTGTTCGAGTACGTCATCTTTTGAACAAAGTATTACTCAAATTTCTGTTAATTTACTTTTGAGTATTGACTAGTGAACAATTTAGTCATGTTATTTTGTGATATTATGTGCTAGAACATTGAGCACATATATGAATCTAGTTTGTATAATTTTGTTTTAGACAATGAGCATTTGTTTACTCTTGAATTATTTTTTAATTTTATTTGAATCTATTATGTATTATTGAATATAATTTTAGGATTTCAATTTATTTTAAACTCATTAAAATAAATTAATTTTGTTGCAATTCTGTATAAAAAAAAGCATATAATCTCTCCCGAAAAGCGTGGTAAATATTTTAAGGTTCCTTAATTTCGTCCGAAAATCGTTGGAAAATTTGTCTGAACACTGTAGGAAATTAAACTTAATTCCGTCCGAAAACTGTAGGAAATTAAACTTAATTACGTCCGAAAACTGTAGGAAATTAAACTTAATTCCGTCCGAAATTCGTAGGAAATTGAACTTAATTCCGTCCGAAATGCGTCCGAAATCTATTCACATGTCCCACAAACATAATCGTGCGAAATCCGTCCCAAATATTTTTGGGACGAAATTTGGGACGGAATTATGATTTGCGACGCGGCTTTTTCGGACAACGCCTTATCCGTCCGAATTCCGTCCGAAAACACATTTCCGTCCGAATTCTGTGGGAAATGTCCGTAAATTCCGTCCCAAAACCGTCCGAAATTTCGTCCGAAAATGACATTTTTTTAGTAGTGTCTAGCCATGAATCGTTCCATCCAGAAATCGAACTCAGCTTCTCCCAACTCATCTCATAATAATTGAATGACTGCATTTCCATTCTCCGAGTATACGCAGACTGGGTTTCATGTGAAAAGTTTGTAGTTTGAACAATTTCTAATATTGATCTTCATGTTATGTCTTTTCAGGAACTTAAGAATCTGAGGCCTCAACTCTATTCTGCTGCAGACTACTGTGAAAAATCTTATCTCCGTAGTGATCAGAAAGAAATGTAAGATGTTTGATTCGTAATGAGATTTTTAGTTTGTTGTTTTAGAAGGCAATCTTAGCCCCTTCTTTCAACCTTTTTTTTTTTTTTTTGGAAATAATCAAAACTATTATATCGTAACACTGCTACAAACATTTGATTTTATGGGAGCACTTTGCCAGTTAATGTTATGGCTAAATTTTTCTATTGTACCACTCTTTAGGTATTTCAATAAATGTAATTTGTATGCTTTGCTTTATGTGGGTAGGACAAAATATAATTATGTGAATAAAGAAGCAGATATGTAAATTTAGAGTACTTAAACAATAGTAATTTAATTCGACGATTTCTGATGACTAAAATTTGAACGGTCTGAAGTGGTGACCAAAGAACACCAACTAACATTTGTTGTTGTTAATGTGACTTGTGGTGAGCACTGATTACCGATATCTGATATCAGCATTATTGTTTATATGCAAAAGTATTTGTTATTCTGATTCTTAAAATGTTGTCTCAATAGTGAAGCGTAAAATGGATGTTGTGGCATATCGTCATATCCTTAAAAGGACATGAACTTGTGTCCTTGAAATTTTTGTGACTATTTTAACAGCTTGTGGGAGAGATTATAAGCTCGTGCATCATCTGCTTACCGATAATTATTGTGTATTTGACCTGTATGGATTTCAGTGTACTTGACAACATGAAAGATTATGCTGCAAGAGCTCTTGTCAATGCTGTTGATCATCTTGGGACTGTAGCCTGCAAGTTAACTGATCTTCTTGAGCAGCAAACATTGGATGTTTCAACCATGGACTTGAAGATCTGTACTCTAAATCAGGTTACAACAAAAACGTTAGAGATGTCATGTTAAACTAGGTATTTCTAATGGAGTTGAAGTGACATGTTTCATATTTGCTTGCTACATGCAGAGACTTCTTACATGCCGAGTATACACAAACAAAGAGGGGGTTCGGCAACAGCAGTTGTTGGCTATTATTCCTAGACATCACAAGCACTACATTTTGCCAAGTAGGCTTAACTGCTATAACTTTTCTCCATAAGTAGTTATTGACACCAGACTGTGAATTTTGTTTTTACTTATGGTTCTTGTTCATTTCTGTTGCACAATGCAAACTAGATTCGGTCAATAAAAAGGTACATTTCCGTCCATACAAACAGACTGATGCAAAACAAAATTCATTTAGAACCAGAAATCGTCCTCAACCATCAGATGTGTAGTTGGGAAAACTCTGTCGCTTGTCCTAATGTTTGTTCCCCACACCCCACCCCTCAGGTTTGTTGGTAAGTGATGGACATTATTTTCTTCAACTAAATGTGTATTGTTGTACTTAGGTACCCCTGTTGCAAAAACTCTTTCATGGCATCTAGCATCAGAAACTAAGTCGACCTTAAAAAAGCGAAGTTCACATGCTTCAAAAAAGTAAATTTTTAATTTGAGGCTGCACATGGCTGTTGCTCTATTTATTTTTCTCTTTTACCATTGATGGCATCATTATTGCACAAAGTTGCAGAGTGTTGTTTTAATACGTTACTGTTGGCAAATGGAGGGACCCACCATTGCATGTGTGAATAAAAGAATGAATAAAATACACCGAAAGTTAAATGACCGAAAGTTTTTGGCATTTGACAGCAATACATGTTTGAAAAGCATGGCAATTGTTGGTGAACATTGTTGGGTACCTACTACATAGTGCAATTGTTGGTGAATAATTGGTAGTAGGTAATTGGTAGTAGGTGAGGCAATGACTTTGCACCCCTATAAATAGCTTGCTTGCAAACCATTGTAATTACAACACAGAACAACAACAACAACACAAATATATTACATCAGTAGAGAGTTTAGAAAAACTCAGTGTGAGAATTTTAGGAGAAAATTCCTGGGTGTAATTGGGTTGTGGGTAGTGAGAGTTTGTGAGTGTTTGTAAACACATATATTTCCTTTATTAAAAAGATCTGCAGCAGCAGTCCGGAGAGTAGGCATTATTGGCCGAACTTCGTTAACAATCTTGTGTGTTGTTATTCCGCATTTATTCCACTTCTACTTAATCTGACCATGGGGAAATTGTGCGTAGTTTCCTAACAACTGGTATCAGAGCTCCTGGCTCGGTATCTCTGTTATTTTTGGCAAAAGTACTATTCGTGAATAATAATTCACGTGAATAGTAATTTTCGTGAATAGTGAAAATTTGGTCAGTGTTACCAATTTGTTCACGGAGGTGTTCTAAAACACAGTGGTTCACAAAATTTGTCAAAGAATATCCAGAGGAGGTTAGATTCAAGTGGGAGTTATGGCTGCAGACGAAGGAAAGGTGAAAATTGAAAAGTTCGATGGTGCGGACTTTGGCTTTTGGAAGATGCAGATCGAAGATTATTTGTATCAGAAAAAGCTACATCAACCTCTCACAGAAAAGAAACCAGAATCGATGAAGGATGATGAGTGGAACCTTCTCGATAGACAAGCACTTGGTGTTGTGCGATTGTCGTTATCTCGAAATGTTGCTTTTAACATAGCAAAAGAGAAAACCACCGCTGGTCTTATGAAGGCTCTTTCTAGCATGTACGAAAAGCCTTCAGCATCAAATAAAGTTCATTTGATGAGGCGGTTGTTTACACTTCGGATGACAGAAGGCGCATCAGTGGCGCAACATATCAATGAACTTAATATTGTCACAACCCAATTAAGTTCAGTTGGTATCGAATTTGACGATGAGGTACGAGCATTGATACTTTTGTCATCCCTACCAGATAGTTGGAGTGCTACCGTCACAGCTGTGAGTAGCTCCTCGGGAAGCAAAAAGATGAAATTTGATGATGTTCGTGATCTGGTACTCAGTGAAGAGATCCGACGGAGAGAGTTGGGTGAATCTTCATCCTCTTCAGTATTGCATACAGAGTCAAGAGGAAGAAATTCAACCAGAGGAAATGGACGTGGTAAATCAAAGGCCAGACAATCCAAATCCAGAAATCATCGTAGTTCTCAGAACTCGAAATCTATCGACTGTTGGAATTGTGGAAAGACGGGACACTTCAAAAATCAGTGTAGGCTCCCAGCAAAGAATCAAGAGGCTAAAGATGAGGCAAATGTTGCTTCCACCTCAGGAGGAGGTGACGCGTTGATATGTTCTTTGGAGAGCAAGGAAGAGTCTTGGGTGTTAGACTCTGGAGCGTCTTTTCATGCTACTTCCCAGAAAGAATTCTTCAAGAATTATGTCCCCGGTAACCTTGGTAAAGTTTACCTTGGAAATGAACAATCTTGTAAGGTTGTGGGTAAAGGTGAAGTTAAGATTAAGTTGAATGGGTCTGTATGGGAATTGAAAAATGTCAGACATATTCCCGACCTCACGAAAAACTTAATCTCCGTAGGCCAGTTGGCTGACGAAGGCTACACAACAGTCTTCCACGGTGATGACTGGAAGATTTCAAAAGGTGCAATGACCATAGCTCGCGGTAGAAAGAGTGGTACTCTTTACAAGACAGCTGGAGCATGCCATTTGATTGCAGTTGCAACAAATGAAAATCCTAATCTATGGCACAAGAGATTAGGCCATATGAGTGAAAAGGGGATGAAGGTTATGCACTCAAAAGGAAAACTACCAAGTCTTCGGTCAATAGAAATTGACATATGTGAAGACTGTATACTTGGAAAGCAGAAGAGAGTCAGCTTTCAGACAAGTGGAAGAACCCCAAAGAAGGAGAAACTTGAGCTTGTTCACTCTGATGTTTGGGGTCCAACAACTGTCCCATCCATTGGTGGGAAGCATTACTTCGTGACTTTTATCGATGATCACTCTAGGAAGGTATGGGTATACTTTCTGAAACATAAGTCTGAAGTATTTGAAGCTTTCAAGAGATGGAAAGCCATGGTGGAAAATGAGACAAGTTTGAAGATCAAAAAGCTCAGAACCGACAATGGTGGTGAATATGAAGACACCAAATTCAAGAAGTTTTGCTATGAGCACGGGATCAGAATGGAAAGAACTGTGCCAGGCACTCCCCAACATAATGGTGTAGCTGAGCGTATGAATAGAACATTGACTGAGAGAGCCAGAAGCTTGCGTGTGCAGTCAGGCTTACCAAAGAACTTCTGGGCAGAAGCAGTCAACACATCAGCTTACTTAATCAACCGAGGTCCATCGGTGCCATTGGAGCATAAAATACCAGAAGAGGTATGGAGTGGAAAAGAGGTAAAACTCTCACATCTTAGAGTTTTCGGCTGTGTAGCATATGTGCATATTAGTGATCAAGGTAGAAATAAACTTGATCCCAAATCCAAGAAGTGCACTTTCATCGGTTATGGTGAAGATGAGTTTGGCTACCGCCTCTGGGATGATGAAAACAAAAAGATGGTTCGCAGTAGAGATGTGATCTTCAATGAAAGAGTGATGTACAAAGACAGGCATAACACAACCACCAACGACTCAGGATTGAGCGAGCCTGTTTATGTAGAGATGGATGATGTTCCAGGAAGTCCCACAGATGAGATTCCCCAATCAGAGGAATTGGCAGAATCAAGCATCAGACAACCGTCTGACACACCAGTGCATCCTACTCCAGTTCCTGAATTAAGAAGGTCTTCTAGACTTCGTGTTCCAAACAGCAGATACATAAACTACATGTTGTTAACTGATGGAGGAGAGCCTGAAGATTATGATGAAGCATGTCAGACCACGGATGCTAGTAAGTGGGTGCTTGCCATGAAAGACGAAATGAAGTCTTTGATCTCCAATCAGACATGGGAACTAGCTAAGTTACCCAAGGGAAAGAAGGCACTTCACAACAAATGGGTGTATCGAGTAAAGGAGGACCATGATGGCTCTAAGAGATACAAAGCCCGACTAGTGGTCAAAGGATTCCAGCAGAAAGAAGGAATTGACTACACCGAGATTTTTGCTCCAGTGGTGAAGCTCAATACTATCAGGTCTGTCTTAAGTATTGTTGCCAGCGAAAATCTCTATCTTGAGCAGTTAGATGTGAAGACTGCATTTCTTCATGGAGACTTAAATGAGGAGATATACATGCACCAACCAGAAGGATTCTCAGAAAAAGGGAAAGAGAATATGGTGTGCAGGTTAAAGAAGAGCTTGTATGGCCTGAAACAAGCTCCAAGGCAGTGGTATATGAAGTTTGAAAGCTTCATGCACAAGGAAGGTTTCCAGAAGTGCAATGCCGACCATTGTTGCTTCTTCAAGAGATATAAGTCAAGTTATATCATTTTGCTATTTTATGTTGATGATATGTTAGTAGCAGGCTCAGACATTGATGAGATCAAAAACTTGAAGATGCAATTGTCAAAAGAGTTTGACATGAAGGATTTAGGTCAGGCAAAGAAAATTCTTGGTATGCAAATCACGAGAGATAAGCAAAAAGGAGTTTTGCAGTTATCTCAAGCAGAGTACATCAACCGTGTTTTGCAAAGATTCAACATGGGCGATGCCAAATCGGTTAGCACACCGTTGGCAAGTCATTTTCGCCTATCTCAAGAACAATCACCTCAGACGGAGGAAGAAAAAGAACTCATGGCCAGGATTCCATATGCTTCAGCAATTGGAAGTTTGATGTACGCAATGGTCTGTACGAGGCCAGACATTGGCCATGCAGTGGGAGTTATTAGCAGGTTTATGTCAAATCCAGGTAAAGCTCATTGGGAAGCGGTTAAATGGATTTTGAGGTATCTAAGAGGCACCACAGAGAAATGTTTGTACTTCAGCAAAGGAGAGATAAAAGTAGAAGGCTACGTAGATGCAGACTTTGCTGGTGAAGTTGATCACCGAAGAAGTACAACTGGTTATATATTTACTGTTGGTACTGGAGCAGTTAGTTGGATGTCGCAAATACAAAAGATTGTCGCTTTATCCACTACAGAGGCTGAGTATGTAGCAGTAACAGAAGCTAGCAAAGAATTGATATGGCTTCAAGGATTGTTAACAGAGTTAGGATTCATGCAGGAGAAATGTGCTTTGTACAGTGATAGTCAGAGTGCGATACATCTGGCAAGGAATTCAGCATTTCATTCGAGAACAAAGCACATAGGTCTTCGTTATCACTTCATCAGATCTCTTCTTGAGGATGAGGTTCTAACATTGATCAAAATTCAAGGAAGTAAGAATCCCGTAGATATGTTAACAAAGGTGGTGACTATCGACAAACTGAAGTTGTGCTCAACTTCAGTTGGCCTGTTAGAATAAGAGACCAGAGAAGGATGCTGCATGATCGAGGTGTGAAGACCGATTGAAATCAGTCTTCAAGTGGGAGATTGTTGGCAAATGGAGGGACCCACCATTGCATGTGTGAATAAAAGAATGAATAAAATACACCGAAAGTTAAATGACCGAAAGTTTTTGGCATTTGACAGCAATACATGTTTGAAAAGCATGGCAATTGTTGGTGAACATTGTTGGGTACCTACTACATAGTGCAATTGTTGGTGAATAATTGGTAGTAGGTAATTGGTAGTAGGTGAGGCAATGACTTTGCACCCCTATAAATAGCTTGCTTGCAAACCATTGTAATTACAACACAGAACAACAACAACACAAATATATTACATCAGTAGAGAGTTTAGAAAAACTCAGTGTGAGAATTTTAGGAGAAAATTCCTGGGTGTAATTGGGTTGTGGGTAGTGAGAGTTTGTGAGTGTTTGTAAACACATATATTTCCTTTATTAAAAAGATCTGCAGCAGCAGTCCGGAGAGTAGGCATTATTGGCCGAACTTCGTTAACAATCTTGTGTGTTGTTATTCCGCATTTATTCCACTTCTACTTAATCTGACCATGGGGAAATTGTGCGTAGTTTCCTAACAGTTACACATCCACTTTTGCAGAACCAAGGACGCAAAATTCTCTGCCAAGACCACTGGAGTTTTCCACCTTACAGGTTTGTTGTTGAATAATTGTGTCCCTGGTATTTGTTGATTGGGTTTTATTCTCTGTTTTTCTTTTATTTCTTGATATGATTTAGTTTCCTTAGACAGTGGGACTCATAGCTGTGACCTCTCAATCCATAAGATTTTTGGACTCCCTTTTATATAGTAAATATATTTGTTTTGTATCGTCAAATTATATGAGACCGTCTTTTCATCATTTTTAGTTGGTATCTAGAAGACTAGCCTTGCTGCAGTTGGTTTTCACTTCTTTGATTTCGGGGCATTTATGTTAGTTTTGCAAGAGTGGACTAAACGGATTGAGGTTTATTGTTATTTCTTTTGGGAAAAGACTCTTGTAAAAATCATTAAGGGGCTGTTTGGTTGAGGAGAAGATGGGACGAGAGAAGTTGAAGGGAGAGAGAAAGGAGAGAAGTGTCCCATCAAAGCTGTTTGGTGGGGGGAAGAAATAGGGGAGAGAGATCAAAAATCAGTGGACCCCACGTCAATATTCCTTCTCTCCATGGATGCGAAGAAAGGGGAGGAGCTGTTGTTATTTTAGACATTTCTCAATTTTGCCCTTGCTTAGATAACAGTAACATAGACCATCTTGTTGTTTTTGAAAGGCTAAATAACATTGTTTTTTTTTTGTATGACCAAATAACAAATAATCTTTAGAAAAAAACATACGATTTGATAAAACCAGTGAAAATAAATAGTGTGAAAATCTAGTAATATATTTTTTTTGATAAAACTGTAATGAATTGATTTAATTAATTGACTACGTAAAACTATTTTAAACAATTAATTAAGAAGTAGTCTAATTTCTGTGTAAAAATAATCAATTTAATTTCTTAATTAAATTAGAATAAAAAAACTGCATTAATTTGTATATGAAATCAAAAAAAGTATATATGAAATTAAATTACTAAGATAATAAATTGTATTAGTTTTTTTAATATAAGGATATTTTAGTCTTTTCAAAAATTAAACACACTTCTCTCTCTTCTATTTCTCTCTTTCTTCTCATGTACCAAATAATATATCAAATCTACTCTATTTCTCATATATTTCTCTCTTTTCAAACTCTTTCTCACATTTTTCTCTCTTCACACTTTCTTTTCACAACCAAACACACCCTAAGAGACAAGACTTCTTTGCTGTATTCTAATTATCAGCTTTTGGCATGTTAAGCTCTGGTTTTAGGGGTGTTGATTATACGATTTAGCTACCTTAGACTAGATTCGCAGATGTCATCTTTCTCATTTGTTTTGGGGATTCCATTTTATTCACCACTTGTATATATTTGTTTTGAATCATCAAACAATCATATATTAGATCTTAATCAGTTTCAAGCACATCAAATAATTCAGTTCAATTGGGCAACCAATGTTTGTTTTTTCCACTATAAAAATAATAGCTTAGTTGCATGCCTGCAGATAATGAAGAGGTTACACGGTTGAAACCTTCAGCATCGAACAACCACGTACCAAATGGAGTGCCTACTTCTGGTGCTGCCAGCCAAACACTCGGTGTCACAGGAAGGGTAATGTCATATTCATCAGCAAGTTCAAATGTTGTTCCATGCTTAATAAAATAGTCAAACTGTGATTATATTAACCCATTTTTCGCAATTTTTTGCATGTTTTTTAAACTGATAATATTTTGTCATTTATTCTTTTTTAGTGCTTTTGCTATGTAACATTTTTTAGTGATGTTATTGATGATTCTGTCTGCAGGATGCATTAGAGGGTTTCAGACCATTGACAACATTTGGGTCCTTTGACAATCTAAATGTACATGAGACTATCCATGTTCCTAGTCGCAGCAAAAGTGTGCTATCAAGTTTTTTTGTCAAGCAAAGATCTGCAAAATTGCGAGCCGGCTCTGTCTCATAAATACCTCTCCAGGCAAATGCTAGCCATTCTGTTTTGTGACAGATTTTGACAGAAGAGTTAAGAAAACACTTAAATCTACTCAATTGCATTATGCCCTATCCATTCACTATGCGTCCACAAATGCCCAAAATTACTTGATTTTTTTCTTCGTTTAGTAAATCAAAGTATCCCGCGCATAACTGCGGACTAGAATTACTTTATTTTATATTTGTAGTTTATGCCTTTGAATAATGGCAGTGCATAATAATTGTATAGTAAGGCGAGCCAGTAGCCCCAAAGTAATGATGATCAAAAATAGAATCTTCTGCTTGCTAGATTACCCAAGGCAACCATATATACATCTGAATTACAATCCATATACACTGATACACACACTATTTGGGCACAGCTTGACTTATGATGTATTTGTGCCACAAAACTATAACATTTTCAGTAAAAAATGTTGTACTAAAATAAATGTAATTTTTCAGTTTTCAATATAATAGTAATATATATTTTTTCCAATTGTACTCTATTATATTATTTTCATCACTTCTAAGGTATTATATTACATTTTGATGATAATGGTGGATAAAGAAATGTTTAACCAACTTAATTTCAATATAACCATCTTAATGTCACTCTAATCTTTACAAGCATCAACAGAAAGGTGAATTTGATTAAAATTTTATAATTTCATGAATCATTTTGGAATTGCTAATGAAAGGAACTAGATTGATGCGATCTTATAATTTTAAGGACCAATTTAGATATTTGTTGAAAAAGTCACAAATTATAATTAAAAACTTACTTGTATTATTCCTTTTTGAATGATTTTTTTTTTTTTGAAGGATCCTTTTTGAATGATATATATACATGAATTACTCATGTATATTACTCATGATATATATCCATGATATATATCCATGAATTACGCACTAATAAGCTTGGGTGGAGAAAAAAATACAAAGAAGGGGAAATCGGTTGCCATACAATCACCTGGCTCGAACAAAAACCCCATTAAAAAACCACCCGAAAACAAAAGGAACAACCCACAAGAGTCGTGACGCAAAGATATACAAGAGAAAACCCTCCAGCATACCCCTGCGTCAACACCCGAGGCACCCAAAAGCAACTAAACCACCAAAAAATCTGCCAAGCAACAGCAGCAGGAAAAAACAGACTCGCCTAAGATGGAAGGACAAAACGCAGCAAGGGTGCCACCGGAACCGGGAAAAAAGCAAAGGGAAAAACACAGCCTGCCAACCACCTGATGCCTCACAACCAAACCACACCAAAAAACAAACAAGACAGAGCCAAACACAGCAGCACCCAAGCAGAACACAGCAGCTACAGCCTACAGCACATCACAGACAGCCCGTAAAACAACAGCAGACGAACTGCTAAACAACCACAGTAAAATACGCCGCTGCTCTCACAGACAGAAGGACTGCAACAGCACCAAAACCTGCTAGCCAATGCACAATCAGGACCTGCTAGGTTGTCTGCTAAGGCACCATTGAGGGTTCCAACACCACTCGAAGAAAAGACAAACCCGCAAACTCATCCTACACATAATCCATTTCCAGGCCAGCACTTTAACCTCTTCCACAATACCATACACCTCAACATTAACATTCTTAAAGACTTTATCATTCCTTGATTTCCACAAAGCCCAGATAGTTGCAAGCCAAACCACCCCCTTTCCCGTTTTAACCTTCTTGATGCTTTCACCCCCATTCCAACACTCCCAATGAACAAAAAGATTCGGAGGAATAATAAAAAAGGAGTCCCACCACCTCATAAGCTTAAGCCAAACCGCGCTAGCCACATGACAGTGAACAAAGAAATGGGTAACGGATTCAACCACACTATCACACAAAGCACACGTTTGCCTAACCTCCGGCCCAAGCACATTCCTCAACGAAAGGTTAGCCATTGTTGGAATGCGATTAAGCATGGCCTTCCAAGCGAAAGCCATCACCTTCGAAGGCACCGGACACTTCCACAACTTATCAAAGACTCTCTTTTCCTCCTCCCTCCATAAAACCACATCAAGAACTAACCCCACCAACTTCAAATAAGCCGAGTTCACCGTGAAAGCTCCGGAGTCATCTAGCTTCCACACCCAAACATCCTCTTGATTAGATAAACTCACACTTGCCAAGTCCTCCTTGAGGTTAACAAGAACCTCCTCTTCCCACATAAATAAATGTCTTCTCCACATAAAATTCCATTCCATACCTAACTCGGACATCAATCCCATCTCTCCCACCTTAGCCTCCTTTTGATCCGAAATAGAGAAAAGCCTAGGATACCTACTCCGGAGGCTATTCTCACCAATCCAAATGTCGGTCCAAAAGCGCGTAGAAAACCCATTACCCACTTTCCGCCCAACACTCGAATTGAACCAATTGGGCTCACCAAAATCACCTAACTTAACAAGCTCCTTCCACCAAGGAGAGGGGGAACTAGCCCCCCTATTAAGGCCTTCCTCCAACAAACCCTCCACACACATACCATATCTAGCCTTCAAAACCTCTTTCCATAACGCCATCTCTCCATCCAACAACCTCCACCGCCACTTAGCCAAGAGACTAACATTCATGATCCGGATGTCCTTCACCCCCAAACCCCCATTCCTCTTGTTTTGACAAACTGAATCCCATTTTACCCAACTAATCTTGTTCCCACCTCCCACACATTCGCAAAGAAATTCTCTTTGGATACGGACAATCCTCTTCCACACATTCACCGGTAATTTAAGAAACGACAAAAAGAAGATAGGAATTGCATTAAGAACCGCATTCAAAAGCACAATTCTACCGCCAAAGCTAATATATATATGCCCCCAAGAATTCAACTTCCCACTTAAACTTTCCACCAACGGCTCCCATGTTGACATACTCCTAGAGTTAGCACCCACCGGGAGGCCCAAATACTTAAACGGGAGAGCTCCTTCACTACAACTCAAAAAGTTACAAGCCATGCCCATAAAGTCACTCTCGACATTAATCCCTATCAAAGAGCTTTTGAAAAAATTTATCTTGAGACCCGACACCATCTCAAAACCCCTAAGAATAGCTTTTAGGGCCCGAAGATTTTCCACCGTTGGTTTTCCAATACAAAGGGTGTCATCCACATATTGTAAGTGAGAAACCACCAACCCATTATCACCAAAAGAGAAACCTTGGAACAAATTGCGATCCACCGCATTCCCCATCAAACCACTAAAGCCTTCCGCCACCAACAAAAACAAAAACGGCGCAAGAGGATCTCCTTGCTTGAGGCCCCGATGAATACAAAATTCCTCCGTTGGACTCCCGTTCACAAGAATAGACATTGAACCACCAAACACACAAGCTTTCATCCAATTCACCCACTTCTCACACATCCCAACCCTCCTCATCATATACTCCAAAAGCCCCAATTTACCGAGTCATAAGCCTTTTCAAAGTCAACTTTTAAAATAATACAATCTTGTTTTGCTTTCTTGGCATAGTCCACCAACACATTCACCACCAAAACCCTATCTACCAAATGTCTACCTTTAAGGAACGCCGATTGAGATGGAGAGATAATAGAGTTCATGACACTAGAAAGCCTCCTAGCCAACACCTTTGCCAATAATTTATATCAGCAACCTAAAAGAGATATTGGCCTAAAATCCTTCAACTCCAAAGGGGATGACACTTTAGGGATAAGAGTGACAAAGAACGCCAACATACCCTTCGGCAAAACCTCATTAGCATGGAATTGATCGAACATAATCCGAACCTCATCCTTAATCAAGTACAAAAATTCCTTGATAAAGAAAAAATTAAAACCATCCGGCCCCGGACTTTTATCACCATCACTATCACGAACCACCGCCTCCATTTCCAACAAGGAAAAAGGAGCCACCAAAATATCATTCTCGGTCTCATTTAAAGTGCTAAACTCCACTCCATCCAACTTCGGACGGTTCCACCAATCATCCGCAAAATGATCCTTGAAGTAGTTCACAACCTTTCTTCTAACATCAATGGGAGACACCACCCAACTCTCCCCATCCTTAAGCGCCTTGATAGAATTCCGACTCTTGCGAGAGTTAACGCATTTATGGAAAAATTTAGAATTCGCATCTCCCTCCTTAAGCCATTTAGATCTAGACCTTTGGGCTATTAAAGCATCCTTGGCCTTTAGGATCCTCCATAACTCCTCAAATTTAAGCTTCCGGAGGTCCACCTCCCGGTCAGATAACACACCTTCCTCCCCTTTCTCATCGAGACCCTTTATCTCCTCCACCAACCTCTCTACCCTCTCTTCCATACCCCCGTACTCCTCTTCGCTCCACGCCTTAATACAAGGTTTAAGGCCCTTTAATTTTTCTTTTAGAACAAAACTCATCCACCCCGAGACATTTTGGTTCCTCCAAGCCTCTTTGACCACCCTTTTAAAGTCTTGATGTTGAAGCCAAAAGTTATTGAATCGGAACGGTGAAGGTCCCCAATTCCAACCTCCATTTTTAAGAACCAAAGGGCAATGATCCGAGACATCTCGAGGCAACACCCAAAGCGCATTATGTCAATATTGAAGTTGATCTTTGAAATTGTATGATCATATCAGCCTAGCCTCTACATTATCAATATCCTAAAATGATTCATGAAATAACACAGGCCATAAAGCTCTTTCACTCAATCCACACAAGACCTCATTCGGACTCGATCTTTCAATTAATTGAAATCCAAATTCCATAGCAAGAAAAGAGAATCTCATACATGGTTGTAACACAGGCCATGATGTTCCTACTATAGCCATTTTTAAGTAAAGAAAATTAATTTTAGTAAAAAAATCAAAACTCATCTCATCTATCTATCATTTTCTCTACTTACTACTACAAGACACTCCTGAGTCTACGTCACCGTATTTCTAGTGTATTATTATCGTTATTTCATTATTCTGTGAAATACTATTTGGAAATTATGTGGCAATAACCACATAATAAAGCTATGTCATCTTGTTCAAAAAATAAAGCTATGTCATTTTTCTTGTCAAAAAAAAAAAAAGCTATGTCATTTTTGTAACTATTAATTAATTAATTCATTAAAAGTAAAATAAAATAAAAAAAAGTTAATCTGTCACATAATTCCCATCAGAAACAACATGAAAATCTTCTATATCTTTATCCCTCCTTCCACTTGTGGCCACACTTTTGATTCATGCACTCGTAAAATATTGTTGCAGGTTCATCAGCTGATCGAGTCTGTTGCATGTTATAACTAGCTTGAGGATGGCGACAATTTGGGCATGGAACTAGGAGGAAAAAAAAAAGGGGGGGAATGAGTGAGAGAAGGAAAAAATAGTAATGGAAATAACAAAGAAACAAGGATTGCATAATTACTCAATATCCGTTAACAAAAACAGTATTACAAATTGTACCAAAAAGAACAAAACAGTATTACAAAAATTAGGGGTGATAGTTATTAGTCATGTGGTCTGAAAGAAGACATACAAAGACAAAATCATTCCAACTTTTTAAAAAAACGGACATCAAGCAGTTTTAAACTGCTCGAACCAAAACAAAACAGTGGTTGAAGCGCTCAAATAAGAAAACCATAAACAATGTTAATTCGCGATTCAACTGCTCAAACCGTAAATCATTTAAAAAAGACATCTAAATCATTGATTCAACTGTTTTAAACCGCTCGAACCTAGACAAAACGGTGGTTGAACTGCTCAGATAACCGAACCATAAACAATGTTAATTCGTCGTGATTCAACCGCTCAAACAGTAATCATGTAAGAGAAAAGCATAATGGAATCGCATGATGAACAGCAAGACAAACTTGGTACAAGGAAAATAAACTCAAAAGTTTCTATTAGGAGTTGATATTGATAATCCAAACTGAAACAAGCAAACTCACACAAACAAAACCAGACCACAACTTCTAATTCCCTACTTCACAAAAGCTCATAAATATTATAGCTTTGAGCACACCGTCCTTAAAACCAAATCACAGAAATTTGATATGTTAAAAATTAAGCTATATCAGACAGCTTATATACATGGCAAAAGTATTGCTCACTTAGATTTGGCTTCACATTTTGACATTTAAACCTTGAAAATATATTAGGTTACCTCAACAGTGCTAGAAAAAATAAACAAGCTTGCCTTACACTAAACTAAAGCCCCATATATCCCTTTGCATTAGATCACATTCAACTCAAGAGAAAGTCTTTAGTGGGGTAATTAATCCCAAATATTTATTATCTTCAGAGTTGAATCACTAAAAACAGATTGTATCATCTCCAACGTCCAATAAACTAGTACAATCAGTTCAGACAATTGATATAATCATTTCACAAATATTTGATTATCCAAGTAAACAAGTCCACAATGAGCTAAAGAAGGATGATTAACAAAAATTGCGATAAATTGTGAGAAAAGTAGTACTGTCGGCTTTTGGTTTATTCTTGTTGATTTCATCATGGGAGATAATAGGGTCAATCCCTTTCCTGACGAGCATTTGCCTTCTCTTAATCTTAACCTGTAAAGTAAAAAAACATGATGATAAAGAAAGAAAGATGAATTGAAGGTAACTAACTAATTGGTAATAGAAATGGAAAATAGACTCGACTCGAGTACATAACATACCCCTGTCCTGATTGGGCAAATATATGGACAAGTGAGGCAATAAAACCTTGTGGGATGAGATGTGCCGTGACTCGTAGTATTGGGTAATTCAAGCATCAGCATGCTCCCACACATAGGGCAAAACTCCATCTTCACACACCAACAACAACAATGCAATCAACGTCAGAATATTTGAATTAACCGAATGACTCAGTCTTAACATAATTAATTAACCATATTACCTAATTAAACAAGTTAGGTTTTTTCACTCTTCACATTCAGATTTCTGTTTTTACTTTTATATCAATTCACTTTGAGTTTAATACAATTTGATGTCGTTTTGAATTTTTTCTACCCACACCCCAAAAATTCCTAGTTACACCCAAAAGCAATCCAAGTTGAATGGAAATTGAACAATAATAGAGCAAGAAAATCATGACATGAAACCCAAACATAATCGAATTGAACTCAGAATTGAACATAATCGAATCAAACATACTTGAATTGGAATTGAAAGAGGTGCGCTTGAAGAGGATGATGAATGGGCGGGCGGTCTGGACTTGAATGTTTTCCAAGTTTCGATAAACACAACGAATTCCACACAATACGCAGTTTCAGTTCAGTTACTAGGTTTTTTTAATTTGAGGGTTTTAGACAGAATTGGAATTTTTTTTTTTTATGAGGGAATATCTTAAAAGTTTTAAAAGTTATGTTTTTAGTATAAAATTTATTTTTTAATTTTATTTTAAACTTTTTAACTTGTGTCCTAAGGATGCCCTTTTATTTATTCATTTTTTTGTCATATGTAAAATTATCCTTTTTTCTTTGTAAAAAAATAACTTTCTTTTCTTCTTTATTCATTTTTCGTTGTAAATTAATAAAAAAAAAATTATGAGTTTAATGGTGTTGGGTTGACGGTCCAAAACAATTTTGCACATACAACCAATCAAAATATTTAAAATTGTCATATCAATTAATGTTTTTAATTTACGTGATAATTCAAAATGTTTTGATTGTGTGTGCACGATTGTTTTGGACAGTCAATCCACCACCATTAAACTCATAATTTAATTAGTATACACTTATTTTGCACGACGCATGATAATGTGTTATCACGTCAATTAAAAAATATAAAAATACACGAGCTTTCATTTTTTATTAATTGACATATCAACGCATCGTTGGATACATGTGTGAAATAATTGTATATTAATAATGTATACTAAAATCCCTCAAAAATAAATAAATAAGGTATACTAATTAAATTCTATTTATTAATAGAAATGTAAATTAAATTTTATATTTTAAGGTATTATCATTTCATATATCAGTACTAAAAAGTTTAAAAATTATATTTAGTTATTATTGGTCCGACCCGGTTGCACCTTGAATCCTTGCATAATCCGGTTTAATGTGTGGTTTGATTTTAATTACTTGAAAAAAAATATATGTTGTTCTTTTTTACCATTTAATTTTTTTTAGGACTTAACACGAGTAGAGACTCTCAGTCTCCACTCTAAAAAAAGTCAAGCATTGACTCGTGGATTAAGTCACATATTTATACTAGGTTGGACTCAATCATATTGGTTTGTATCAATTTTAGAATTCTGCTCTGTACCTAACAGTTATCGCTCGCTCCCAACTGAACTTCCCAAAATACCCCTGTGTGAGTTAACTCACGCACGTGTTAATTCCAACGTGAGTTAACTCACGCAAGTGTTAATTTCAGCGTGAGTTAAGTTGCACAGCGCATGTTAAGATGCGCAAATTTTAACACATGCGGTATTTAACTAACGCAGGGGTAATTTTTTGTGTTATTCTTGGAATAAGTTTTATGGAAAGATGCAAAAACAATTATCATAGGTTAATTATTATGGAGAAAATAAAAATGAGAACAAATTGAATGCAATTTGCATTTAATTTTACTTTGGAAAGATGATTTTTTTTGAAAAAACATAATAATAGCATAAAAGTTGGTCTTTTTTGCTTATATTTTGGGACAAAGAAAATGAGATTTTTTTGCTTATAATTTGGGACGGAGGGAGTACTTCCTCCGTCCCATATTATAAGCAAAAAAAAAAAAATTTACACTTATTAAGGAAACCAAAACATAGTCGTTTGCAACATAGTTTCTTGTGTTATCCTTGAAATAAGTTTTATAGGAAGATGTAAAAACAATTTTCATTGGTTATTGGTTATTGAGAAAATGAAAGAGAGAGCAAATTGAATGCACTTTGCATTTAATTTTCCTTTGAAAAAGATAACTTTTTAAAACAATATAATTAAATATGATAAAAGTTGGTCTTTTTTGCTTATAACTTGGGATAAAGAAAATAAGTTTTTTTTTTCTTATAATTTGAGACGGGAGGGAGTAGTGTCAACAACGGACGAGATTTTGATACTTTCAAAAATAAGGGATTAGGGTTTAACGCTACAATAGTAACAGTTATTGTAGCAATCGTCAAGTACCGCAACATTAAGCATATGGTGGCTCTTTTTGAATACATGCAGTCATCATCATCACTTACAATATATGAAAACAAGATACAACCAAAATTACTTAACTACCCATACCTAATTTTCTTCCGAACTTTTTCATTTACAACTTTAGGGTTATTTTTTGTCAAATCCACTATCAAAACCCACTTTACTAAAACCCACTTTCTCACCTTTCTTTATTTAATAACTAGACCACTGACCCGTGCTAACGCACGGGTCATATCGATAAATATATTAAGCGCAAATATGTATCAAAATAGTTGAGTTGAATGGAAAAAATAGTATGTCCCCGTGAGCTTATCTCAGTTGTAAGGATAATGCATAATATATGCAAGGTTCGGGTTCGAATCCCGGACACCACCAAAAAAAAGAATGGAAAAAATAGTATAATTCAATTCATAATATTAATTACCACAAATGTTTGTACTGTACCATATTAAAATATTTCCATGACATCGACGCATCGCACGGGTCTCTTAAAAACACAAAACAATTAAATTTTGGTCTGAAATCGTATATTTAAATTGTTTTTCTTTCTCTTTTAGTAAAATAAGTGATTTCCACCTATTTACTGTCTTTTTACGTATGTTTAATGATTTCGTCATTTGGATTTGATTTCCTGTAGATTTATCTCTTTCATTTTTATCGATTTTAAAGTTTTATTGTTGTAGCTATAAACAAAAACAGTATAAATAAAACCAACAAATACATTATTTGTCCATTGATTATTGTCAACTATATATTCTTTTATTTACTTTTTACAATACAAAATTTGCATGAATAGACTCTCTATCAAGTCTTCGGTGGCCATTGTGTTTGAAGCAAATCAGCATACACAGATATTATAGGACATCTCATTTAGCTAAATGCTTGAGTTGGTTCAACTTTCATTCCTTTAAGTTGTGCTGAAAAGAACAAATTAATAGGTGAGATCTTATTTTACATACAAACTTGGAAAAAAATATAAGAACATATATACATACATATATACATACATATATATATATATATATATATATATATATATATATATATATATATATATATATATATATTTAAACAGCCAATCTTCATTAATAATGCACAAAATCATTCTAAATAAATATAAGAACATATATTTATGTTTCATATTGTAAATTTTTTCTTTCAAGCCCAAAATCATTCTTCTTTCAAGCTTCACAATATAGAAGTTGGCTACTACAAAACCACTCAACCTGCAAAAAGAGATAATGAAAGTGTCTATTTTATAGATATGTCACAGAATTGTCAAAAAACACATAGCCGTGATTTTGCATAAATTCAATTGGATTCTTTAAGAACAATTCAAGACATAACATTTTGAAGAAAAAGAAACAATTGGGGAGAGCACATAATATAAGAAAAAAAATAAGAAATTTAAAAACAACTTATTAAATTGTATGCTTGATTCGCTTTTTAGCTTGTTCCATTCATTGGTTTCTACATATTCCAAATAGTACTTCCAAAACTTCTCTAACTGCTTTCTCAACTTCCAATAAGGATTGAACCAGTTGCAAGTGTGTTCTTTTCTACATTTCTTTTCTGGAAGATACACAATAAATTTAATAAATTGCTGAGCATTTCACCCTCAGTAAAATATATGTAGGAACCAAGTATTACAATACATAAAACTGGCACCGATAAAATACCTTCAGTATCTTCAAAGAACCGTTAATGAATTTCAAGGCCTCTTGGAGAGCACCGGTTAGTGTTATCAAGGCCTCTTGGAGAGCACCGGTTAGTGTTACTGGTGTCTGCACGGCCTCCAAATTTTTTGATACCTCAATACACCGTCCAAAAAATAAAATAAAAAACTAATTCACCACCAAATGTATTTTTTAGCCAGAGATGAGAGAAAGGAACAAACAAACTTTCACAGCAAGTTTGTATGACATTGACAGTGTCCTCTTATAATATGCTCCTCGATACAGGCTATACTTATTATATTTTTTCATATTTATATCTAAAAAGCATAAGCATTTTGGTTCCAGTTTTAGTTTACTTTGTATAATCTGAGTTTTGAAAACTAAAGTTCTTATAATATGAAGAGAATGAGGCTAATATAGAATGAATCTAAATAACAGAATGCATCAGATATAAGACACTTTAGTGAAAAGGAAATTTTCAATTGTTAATACAAAGAAATTCATATATCAGACAGATAAGAGTAGTTGAAAGTGACTCACTTTAACGAAGCTATCAATAACCGGAAAACTTTTAGCACAATCATGGAGATCTTGCTGGTTCTTCATTGATTTCACTAAGAAATTGACTGAACAATGACCAACCCTCCCAAAATACATATCTCGAAGCAAAACAAATTGTCATCGGAACCACCACCATCGTTGGCACCGCCTCCGGCGCCGATAACAACAGTATCATATCTCCATCATCGCATTCTTGTCTGATACTACTCCAACCTCCATTGACGGCGCCGAAACCTAAGCAACAACAGCAAAATAAATAATCAGTCCCTAAATGAATAAAGCAGCACACTAAAATTGGATGGACATCCTTGTAAGTAACAAACCTGTTGCCTTACAAACCAGAAGCAAATTCGCAAAAAACACACAGGACAGGGGGCACACAAAAAACAACTCTCAAAAACTCAGCAGCATACATTTTTTGGTTTTGAATCTTCATGATAGACATTGCCTGCTACAGATGAAAGATTCAACTTATAAAGAAAAGCTTGCATACATATATATGCTTGCACACAAATTAGCAATCGCTATAAAACCAACATGAACCTGTCAAGATAAAATTATGCAGCAATGGCATTATCGGCACCAAAAAAAATTAAATCACCGTTAGTTATTTCTGTTGATACTAACACACATTAACTGATTTATATTAAATAATGACAGTAATGAAAAATAAAAACCAACAACAACCCTGAAACCTGAAAATATGAAGCAAATATATACTAAAACATTTCAATTAACACAATTTAACTCAACTCCTCACAAACCAAATCCAAATCAAAATTGAAACAGTTATGTTAAATCAAAGCCAAACTTAAATTAGTGAATGCCAATTAAAACAATCATATGTACACAATGTTGTCGTAGGGCATCAGTTGCTCCGAATTCTCTAGTACCCACTTGCTTAATGATAGCATGATGTGGGATGTTTTGTATTTGTCATGCTTTTAATTTCATTTGACTCTCAAAAAATAGCAGCAAATCATCAAAATATTCAAGTTACACCAATCACTTTATATTTGTCAATCCACAATATCAAAAGTAAGCAGCAAGTAATTTTAATTTGCTTGAGAAATTAGAGTTTTCATATTTCCTACCTAATTCAATAGTCATGAAGAGTTCTAATATGAATACACAATTTCTCCATATATAAGCAATTGTCAAAGACCTTTACATTTGCTGTTAGGAGTTTCAGCCAGATCAGATGCATAAGTATCAGTCTTGTAGTTTGAATCACCACATTCAATACATTCCTGGTGCAATAAGATGAATAATAATTACAAATAAGCAACACTATTCAATTTAAGACTAATTTTAACAATTGGTTTTACCAAATCACTATTGAATATAAGACTGAATTGAAATATAAATGTTTTTACCAGTAAGTGTTCTTTATTAGCTAATTCAGTAACGACATTCAAGTAGTTATCATCTTCTTCATTGCAAAGTTGGAATTAAATGTATAAAATTAATAAAATTAGATTTCTGCAAAAAGTTAAGATGTAAAATATAGCAAATGGAAAGAATTAGGTAAATGTACCTTTCTATTATGCATAACTAAGAATTGTTGGATGACAGAAGAACCTAAGTAGACCTTTTCATAGAAAAGCAACACCATTTATTTATTATATTACCATCACCAACTTCAACCTTGAACAACCATTGCTTATCCAAGAATGACTTAATAAATTGCAGAAGAAATTGGAAGGAAAAAAAAATGAGCAGCTTCAGGTTTTAACCGCTTTTGCTGAGAAGCACATAAAAGAGTTGGATGTTCTTAGAACACAACTCGTAAAAACTAAAGCAACATCAGATTCAAGTGCTAATCCAACTGAAATTAATAGATTTTCAAATCAAAATTCAAGTAAAATTTCACTTACGCTTGGTCAAGTACATGAGAATGGCATGGAGAGGGAATTTGATCCCAAAAAGAAGGCCGGAGTTTTGATTCATGGGGCTGGTTGAGTATGTCAGCCAGCTGCTCAAATGTTATCATCATTTGGATCTAGCCAATGGTATAGTATTTTAGGTAAAACTCATCTGCCAATTCTTTTTCCTCTACCTCTGCTAGCGATGGAGCATAAGAATAATAAACTCAAATGCAGATACTCAATAGCCAGCTTCTCTATGACAGTTTCTGCTAAAAAGTATCAGTTATTGGATCAGTTGTTGAGTCATGGCTATTTAGGATATTAGCTGCACTTTACGCATATGAAGAGGTGATATCAGTAATGATGTTATATACAATGACATGAATATAAGGTAGTGTAATCATAAAAAGGCAAATGTGTTTTTTAATATGCATATGAACACACAAAAAGCAACAGATTGAATAGTTGCCCCAATTTAAGATATTCGGCAGACTTAACACATAAATAACATGCAATAAGGTAATTGAATAATACGGTAATTGAAGAACTTTGCTGAAGGTGTCTGTCCATCCTCATTCTCATTCACTTCCTTGACAACACCTGCTTTTTGATTAAGGGCAAACTTGGATGAATCAGCGCACTCAATCATCTGGATCTGAATATAAAATGAGTGTAACGTGAGCATTTAAAATTTACAGGTTCATCACGAAAGTACCATCTTCATAAAAGTCAACCAAAAAGCAATTTTTGTTTTTTATACAAACAAAAAAGCAAATTTATTATCATCCATTAAATATTCTCGAATGTACCATCTTCATAAAAGTCAACCAAATAGCAATTTTTGTTTTTTATACAAACAAAAAAACAAAAAAGCAAATTTTGGTTTTTTATAATGAATTTTTGTTCTTATTTTTGAACCTGATAAAGAAGCAAATTTCAATCATGCCCAATTAAGAAAACAAACAAAAAATTCATTCAAAACTAACCAAACCCATATCAAGAACATTAAAAAAACCAACCCCAAAAAATAAAAATAAGAACTTGAAAACGAACCTACACAACGGCAATGATCACAGAAAGGATGAGAAGAGTTATAAACTTCTTCTTCAAAAGTATAGAAAGGAACCATTAGATTCTTCTTTTCATGAATTAGAAAAGTGCACCAAAGAGGATTCCGCATAACCGTATAATCTTCAAGCTTCCGACATTGTGATCCGTGAACTTTTTGTTTTCTTGTTAATAAACATAGGCTTGTGAAAAACTAAATTGCAGCCACCTGTGCAGAAAAACCAGTAGGAGATCATCACAAACAGGCAGCTAAAACCGACAATGAAAATCTATAAACTGAACCATAACACTTGCACACCAAAGCAAAGAAAAGAAAATAAAACCTATATGTTGCAGCTGGACCACGCGGAGACAGATCAAAACCCAAAGGCAGAAGAAACACCGCTACATAGCAGCTGCGGTATCGAACACTTCTTTTGCACAACAACAGTCCACACTCCACAGGCTGAAAATCAGCTCCAAGCTATGCGGAAAATCACTTCGAACTTGCTCCAAATTATGTATTAAATTACCTTGAACCGGCTTCAAATTATGCAGAAAAAACAACCAAGAAAAACATCTAATTCAGTAAAAGTTCAAACTTTTGTATGCAGCTCAACATAAAAGATGCATTATGAGTGAATATGTTAAACTTATCACCAGCTTGCAGCCACTTTACTTTGCAAACTGATCTATATCCATGTAACATCAACTTTGATAAACATCAACTACTATGTATATTAAATAAAACCATCGATCACATGAATTATAACCACGGTGCAGAAAAATAGAGTAATGTGTAATATAATACTATTATACTTGTTTCAAACTAAAATAACCCAGTAACTTCTTTCCATTTTTTTTGTGATTACTAAGTTATTAACATGGTAAATACTATATCACACTATCAAATTATGAATTTGCAGGAGTATAACAAAATTTCGGCAAAACTGTTAAAAGGAAGAAAGTGTTTGAATGTGTTCATGTCAGACACTCACTGTTTGTTACCTCTACAACATTCGTCGGTTGCCAACCATATCAAGACTCTTTCTTCCGTGAATTTGAACCAAAAATTGAATTCTTTGAAGGGTTTCTATTAAAATCTATAGCTTTGGTCATAATTTCAACATCCTTTAACAATTGCTTTTGATTAAAGAGAACCAACACCATTCATTTTAAGAAGAGAATCGATGCGCCTATGATGACGGCGAGGAGTAAATCGATGCGGCGTTCGTAGGCTTTAACGTATATGGAATCAGGAAGATTCTTTTCTAGGATTGTCCACTCTTTCATGATTCTTTTGTAAACAGCGCTTTTTGTGTCGCTGAAGCAGTTTCCGGTGATGGATTTGGAGAAGATGAAGAAGAAGATTTGGTTGAGAAGAGAAAGAGAGAGATAGAACCGATTCAAATAAAGAGAGAGAAAAGTAGGGCTATAGTTTTTTGTCATGTTTATCTGTTTATTTGTTTTTTATTTGTGTGGTTTATCTGTTTGCGGTTTTGGAAGAAATGTGCGGCATATTTTGTTAGGGTTTAGCGGAAACAACTCTGTTGGTAGCGGAAACAGATGAAAACAATTCTTTTTCTTTTTGTTTTTCATAATTAAAGTTTTGATTAAGGTAAAACAGTAATTATAATCATTAGGGCTTATGTAAAATTAGGCCAAAATTGTTTGCTTGGGACAACTTTTATATATAGATTGATGGTAGCGGAAACAGATGAAAACAATTCTTTTTCTTTTTGTTTTTCATAATTAAAGTTTTGATTAGGGTAAAACAGTAATTATAATCATTAGGGCTTAGGTAAAATTAGGGCAAAATTGTTTGCTTGAGACAACTTTTATATATAGATTGATATCTTTCTTTATTTATAATAATAATCTTTTCTCTCTCATCTTTATTTATTTAATAATAAACTTTTCTCTCACCTTTATTTTTTAATAATAAATTTTTCTCTCTCAATCTCACTCTCCTCTCTTATCTTTTTCTTACCAACTTTCTTCATTTTTTATTTTCTCTCTTCATTTTCAACTTCATTTTCTCTACTAATTTTCAATTCGGTTTTACTAACAAGTTTTTTTTTTTAGAGGAAACTAACAAATGTTGTTGTTACAGCAGAATATGATTTTGTATTTTACGATAACACTATTATATAATACGTTAATTATGTTTTTTCACGGGACGCACATTAATATTTTTCACACTCAAACATATTAGTAAATAAAATCTATGATTACATTTATTTATTAGCTTTTTTCATATCGTCAATACTAAAACTAGAACAATATTATAATATACTATGATTAATCATACTTCAATTTTTTCTGTTGTTTTTTTTTTTTTTATAAAATATATCACTAAAAAACCCGTTGGAGTGTACAATTGTAACACGAGACCCATTTTAGTAACTACAACGAGTGATCAGTTTTAATTAGTTTTTTTTAATATCTCTAATTAGACACCGCGATTGCCTAAGTTTTATTAATATATTAATAAAATATATGTGGGTGTATGGACTATATATTAATAAAAATATATATGAGTATATGTTTGTTTTATGGGAATATATTAATATATTCTTATTTCTGAAATTTAATGGGAACTATATATTGATAAAATACAAATGAGTATATGAACTATATATTAACAAAAATATATCTCACTATATGTTTTTTTACGGGAATATGTTAGTATATATTTATTTATGAAATGTATTTTCATTTATTAGCTTTTTTAATATCGTCAATACTAAAACAAGAACAATATTATAATATACTATGATTAATCATACTTCAATTTTATCCCTTTTTTTTGTTGAAAATGTATCACTAAAAAAATCATTGGAATGTACAATTGTAACACGGGACCCATTTTAGTAACTACAACGAGTGATCGGTTTTAATTAGTATTTTTTTAATATCTCTATTTAAACACCGCGACTGGCTAAGTTTTATTAATATATTCAAAAAATATATGCGGGTGTATGAACTATATATTAATAAAAATATATATGTGAGTATATGTTTGTTTTACGGTAATATATTAGTATATTCTTATTTATGAAATCTAATGAGAACTATATATTGATAAATATATATGAGTGTATGGACTATATATTAACAAAAATATATCTCACTGTATTTTTTTTACGGGAATATGTTAGCATATGTTTATTTATGAAATATATTTTACGATAACAATAATATATAATACATTAATTATGATTTTTCACGGGATGCTTATTAGTATTTTTCACACTAAAACATATTAGTAAATAAAAACTATGATTATTTTTATTTATTAACTTTTTTAAAATCCTCAATACTAAAATTTAATATATATATTTGTTCATATTAAAATTTAATTATTTTATAATTTTTCATTACTACCGATCAATATATACATTATTATGCTTTAAATACTTTACATATTTTCACCATGGACAAAAGAAAATCACTATTGCAAGCACAACCGAGACGCAACACGCGGCGGAGCCGCGGCCATACAGCGCGACGAAGCCGCGCTACCCGTGCTGTAGCACGGGTATCTCGACTAGTCTTATATTATAATTTGGCAAGATAAAAAAAAAACTGCACAATTAAAAGTTCTAATAACTTGACACCACAAAAAGGATAGTCCAATAAAACAGTACATAAAGAAGCCACAAAAGATAATTGCATGATTAACATTTGGCTATCACAAATAAATGTCACACTGATGAAAGTCGTTCTTAGCATCAAACAAGATAAGTATTTGTATATCGTCTCCACAGGGAATAGTGCGTTATCAATGACAGTTTAACATCAATTATCATTCCAAGTATTAAGAGTACTTGTTTTTTTGAATTGAAATGTAACTAGCTAAACTAATTGCAAAAAGTAAAAGTTGAGATAAATAAGGATTGAAACTTGTTAGGAGTAGCGTTCCTTAACCAAGCGTCACACGTAACCTAATGATCCATACGAATTCTAGCTTTGTAAACAACATTATCACAATCAATTCTAAACTATCCTTCGTGTCCAAAGTGATATAATTAACTCTAAGGTATCGTTTAAACATTCGTGTCCAAATCCCTTAAACGATAACAAAGTCGATCGGATAACTTACTCGACCGTGTCCAGTCTGATTAAGTATCCGAAAGCATTTAACTCTTGATTATGGTGATTATCACAAGATTAACAAAGATGTCAAGTAAGTTAACCTAAGATATATTGCTACTCTAGCTCTAGATTCAAGAGTTTGTGTCCAAAGCATCTTGAATCTCATTGAAAGCATTAACACAAGAATAACAACAATATTGAATATAAATTGCTAGAACCATATATTGCAAGATCAAAAGATTACATGTTTAGCAAGGATCAAGTACCTCTCATCCCAACAAAGGGTATTTAGCTACACATCATCATGGAAGCCTTGCAAGGATGGATTGAAAAGGAAGGAACCATTACACTTGTGATGTCTCAACAAAGGAATAAAGATCCAACTTCCAAAACCACTCTCACTCTATATGATCTACCCTATTTCTCTCTATGAAATTACAAGTTAAAAGCTATGAAAAACTAAGAGAAAAGGATCCTAAAAATATCTAAGAAGATCCCAACATAATATCTTCAAGGAATAGCAAGTGGGCTATTTATAGAGGTCTGCCCTGCTTGAGGTCGCAGCTGCGAGCTACACCACTCGCAGATGCGAGTTGAGAAAATTCAAAGGATTCCAGAGAGATACGCTATTGGCGTATCTGGGCAAACCGCCCTTACTCGCAGGTGCGAGTAAGGGAGCTCGCAGTTGCGAGCTGCTCGCATTGGCACTCGCAGTTGGGAGTTTGAGTGCGAGTTGCATGCCTCCTGGATCAGCTTCTGCCCAAATAGTACTTTTTCATGATTTTTGGTCTTTGATCAGTGTCTTGAGGCTAATTCCTGCACAAAAGAGTAGAGTAAGATATATAAAGCGTAATAAGGCATTTAACACCTATTTCTCGGCTTTTCCTTCAATAACTTGTAAAACAAGTAACAAAAAGTGCATGAAATACAACATGAAATTAACACTTCTTGGCACTTATCACACACATAAATGGAACAAGATCAATGTTCAATTAAGGGAAATAAAACTTTATTAATTAACTCAACAGTCTAAACTCATTACAACGACTTGCATTTATTTAGGCATAGGCAAATAAGCTTGTGGTTTCTTGGTCACTTTTGCAATGTAAGCACCAAATGATATGACCCAATTCCAGTAGGGATGACACTCCAGAATTTAGAGAGAGAAACTAGAGATAAAAGAAAGGAAAGTCATTATATTTTTCATTGATTCTCATAATAAGGCATACAAAGCTTATATAGACTTGTGCATATTCATAATAAGATAAGTGCACCCTTACATACTCAATATTATCCCCTAACAATATACTTCTAGATTAAGGTGAGTCATAATAACCTTCTAGAACTAGCTGAGTTACCATATTAGTGCTCCTTATTCTAAACATCCTATCAGAAAGACCCTTAACTCATTGTTATTATTAATTAAGAGAGAAATAAAGGACATGTTGAAAAGGGTAGGCACCAAGTGCATGTTTAGATTAGCGATGAGTTGGGTAGAATTTCAGTGTTCGCCAAATTCACCACCAACCCAAACATGTACTAAGTGGCCTTGAAAAAATTATACTCCCTCCGTTTCAAAATGAGGGTCACTTTAGCTAAACAAGTGCATGTTTACATTTCCAATAGAACTTTAATTTCTTTCTTCCAATTTTACTTTCAATAAATACTCCAACTTTAATTTTGTCTTTTTCTTATAAAGTAAGGGCATTTTAGTAAAAACGTTATATCCAATGATTATTTCATTCCATTTCTTAATCTGTGTGCCAAAGCCTAAAGCGACAGTTATTTTGAAACGGAGGGAGTAATTATGATGACCGCTAACGATTGTGTCAGAGGTATGGAGTCTTCGTCATGCTTTGTTGTTCTCCATTTTCCATAACTAATGCTTTTTTTTTGGGATACGCAAGCTATCACAAAGTTTGTGTGAAGAACCATATGAACAACTTTCAGTTTTTGTAAAGAAACAAAGTGTTCTACCAACTGAGAAATAAGAAATCTAAACAAAATACTTAACTTAGCTATCTTTTTAAGCAAGCAGACTATATATGGCCTATGCCTAGCTAGCTGTTAGCTTTTGGGCGGGTGGTTTAGCAGTCCTGTACTCCAGTATGTTTATTTTGCCGATCCAGGGAACGCCTGCCATGTTAGATATCATGAAATTTTTGCTTTCGTTATTGTTAAATGTGATGATATACTGCGCGCAGAAAATCATGGCTTTGAAATTGTGATTTCGATTGCGGTTACAATGCAAACTTTTATATTGTGGCAAAATTTGGAAATTGCGGTTGCCGTTGCACAAACATCAAAATCCTTTAGAATGCGTACGCAATTCACAACCATGCTGAAAAAGTCTATTGCATTGTGCTTGTAATCATGGGTTTTAAATATAGGCTTATGCCTTGTTATTTACAGCTTCTTTTGTGTTACTGGTATTGTCGTCTAACTTTCTCTTTTATGTAGGGCGCCGAAGAAAACCAAGAAGTGAGCATACCCAGAAATTCAAAGGAAGTTGAATCTTTTTATGGATTTGGCATAACCCTGTAGTGTTCTAAAATCGTTTTCAGTGCTAATTAGTCTCTTCTTTTTGTTCGTTTAGACTTTGTTTTATAAGTATAAACTTATTTCTTGCTAACTTTCTATTATACCTATTTGTTAGTTTGTGTTTTGAACTTTGGTTTTTAATATTCCGTAAAGTTTGCAGTATACTTGTGTTGTCCGTTTATTCTGCACTACTAATCGCATTCTAATACAATTAACTGGGATTTCTACCGGACTTTTATACCGTATGTGATTCATTTACTTATTACATTAATTATCTTCATTGAGCCAGTTGGGATCGGATGTAGATGAGAACTCTTGGTTACCTCTATCCATAATTCAGAATGTCTTTTAGAAGGGTTGGTTCTCTACTCTTCTACAATCCGATTTCTCACAGGTTCCTTTCGTTAACTAAAACCTAGGTACCAGCCTTGTTTCTGGTTCCTGTCGTATAATGTAACTAAGTATTATGTCCCCTTCCTGATTTGGTGATCAACTACTTTATCTGCAATGCAGTATTTCAGAGGAACAAAAACTCTTTCTATAATCTCCATTTCATAGTGGAGGGCCTGCATATTTGTTGCTAGGTCATCGATTTTTGGCTTTTACATGCCCTTTTGATCCTCATTGTTTTGCTGCAAATGATTCTATATAAATTAATTTTTATTTTTTTATTTTTGTGTTCTTACTATTCAAACAAATGTCATACCAGTGTTGGATACCGTGACATGCCTACTCCTAAATAATAATAGAACTTTGACGATTAACCTTTATATAATGGTCATTTTACAACGGTTTCAAATGAAATTTGAGATATGTTTTTTGATGTTACAAAGTTCAGCTTTTACCACAAAACTATTACTTCTTGGAGAGGACATTATATTTTTCTTATAAATTATTCTATTATTCACACTACCATAAATTACTAATTTTTTTTATAAGGTAAATAGTATAAAGGTTTTTATTAACATAAGATAATTTTTATTTTCTTGACAACAGATAATATATTTTCTGAATATCAAAAAAAAAAAAAAGATAATATATTTTCTTAACATAAGAATATTTATTACTTAAAATAAATCAACTGAATATAATTAAAATAAAAGGCGTTTTATTTAATAGGACTTTGAAGGTTAACCATTATATAGTTTTCATTTTTCAACTATCCAAGATTTTTTTTTGATAAGCAAGGAGATAAGACAGGCATCAGAAGGCATCGTCGACATCCCAACTAGGTTGGCACCCCGAGAGACCTTCATCCTATGCCGCCTCTCTCAACAAAATTTTATTAAAAAAAGAGAAAAATAATTACAAAAGAAGGGGGGACTAGGCCAAAAACCCTCCAGAGAAACAGAAACCAGAAACAGAAAAATAAACAGTAAAAACAAAGAAACCGCCCAGCAAGGGGTTATGGAAACCTATAGTTAGGCAACCCACACCTGTCTCTAAAAAAATCAATGGTTAACGCATCCGGGAGAGTATCAAGCCACATATCACCCACTATGGAATGCCCCAAATCAGCTAATTTGTCTGCACAACTGTTTCCTTCCCTATAGATGTGTGAAGAAATTACCTGAACACCAAGATTGCGAGCATTATGCCATCTGTTCCGCAACATCATCGGAACCAAAGAATAGTTGGAAAATATCCGAAGAGCACTAGTAGAGTCGCTCTCTAACCACAAATGAGTCCATCGATATTTGGCGGCATTTTCAATAGCAATAATAATACCCATGACTTCCGCATAAAAAACAGACTGAATTCCAATATTACTATAAAAAGCACCTCGAAAAGTACCGAAGTTATCGCGAAACAGCCCACCACAAGCTGCAAAGCCATCTTTTACCGAACCATCCGTATTAACCTTTAACCACGGAGGCGTCGGAGCCTTCCACGTAACCATAATAATATCTTTGACACGTCGACAGTTAGGAGAAACCGCAAAAGAATCAAGAAAAGAAGAATCGGATTGCAAGCACTTACCATGCGAAAGATTTCCTGACATTGCAATGTTTGAGTGAATACGTGTTTTGACTGAATGTAACGTTGGCGTGACATTTCTAAACCGCAAGGAGTTTCTAGCCCACCAAATGGCGTGAAGCGTATGCAAAATTGCCGCCAAATAAATGTCAGAAACCTGTGATGAGCATATGTCCGGTGTACAAGATAGAAGGGTGTCTGCTGATGTGCAATCAATAAAACAATTTAATTTACCACTCATCCAGTTCCATAAATGCAATGCAAACGGACACCTAAGAAAAAGATGATCCGACGTTTCATCCGTAGATGAACACAGACTGCAAATTGACACTACAATGCATCCACGGGCCCGGAGGTTCTCATCCGTGGGCATCTTACCATGATGGAGCCTCCAAAAAATAAAAGAATGAGAAGGTGGTATAGCCCAGCTCCAAATACGGCCAGCCCATGGAAGCAAGACTGACGTGGGACGCAGAAAAGATAATGCAATCTTCGATGTCAGAAGACCATCAGAAGCGTGAATCCATACCAACACGTCAGGAAGAGGTCCTATAGGAAGAATTAAAGAATTTAGGCGACTTTGAACATCCCCAAAATTCCTTAATACCGAGGGCAGCAGCCAGCCCCCATCAACAATAACATCAGACACCTTACCTTGAAGATGAGCATGATAAACAGATTCCAACTGAATTAAGTCCACCAAAGTTTCCCCAAGCCAGTTGTCCGTCCAAAAATTAATTTTCTCACCATTACCTACAATCCACAAAGAATTCTCCATGACTGTACCAATCTGTCCTTTGATACCCGACCATACCGAAGATTTAAAGAACCGCGCATTCGGTTTCCCATGCTTGAAATATCGCTTCTTGAACAAATCAGCCCACTGCGACTCAGAAGACATCAATTCCCACGCCAACTTAAGAATTAAAGCTTCATTGATCAACCGAGTTGGCTTAATATCCAGACCCCCTTCAGACCAGGGCCGACACATTACTTTCCAAGATACCGTACAAACCTTTCTTGTTTGAACGTCACCGCTCCAAATAAAATTTTTAAGCCATGAGTCCAATAACTTCAGCAAACGTCGAGGCCACAAATAAACATGAAATGAGTATACAAGCATCCCATGAATGATAGATTTCACCAGCTGTACACGACCCATGATTGAAAGAATAGATCCCTTCCACGTTGCTAATTTATTGCGAATCTTGTCCGTGATCATTCTGAAATGATTTACTTTTGGTTTCCCTTGAAATATAGGACATCCAAGATACATGAATGGCACCGCTCCAACATTGAAGCCCAACATATTAGCAATCATATTAATCCGGGACACAGACATAGCACCTGTGAAGAAACGACTTTTTGCATTGTTTACAATCTGGCCAGAAACAGCAGAATATTGATTAAAAATACTGAGAATCTCCCGGATATTGCTCTTCAAACCTGTACAAAATATCATTATATCATCCGCATACAATACATGAGTTGGGAAAGCAGTACTCCGACAATAAGACATGGGAATGAGGCGCCCCATGGCGACAGAAGCAGATATGGCTCGGCTGAGAACCTCTTCCGCCAAACAAAACAGTAGAGGGGAAAGAGGATCTCCCTGTCTAACTCCACGAGTGCAAGAGAAAAAACCAACCGCTTTCCCGTTAACCAAAATTGACAAACGGGCTGAGTTAAGTATGGCAAGAATCCAGTTGATGAAAATTGGAGAGAATCCGAAATTACTAAGAACTTGAATCAAAAAATTCCAATCTAAAGTATCAAATGCCTTTGATATATCAACCTTAAGAGCAATGTTCCCACCATATTGATTTTTACCAAGAGAGTTAATCGCTTCGGAAGCAATAATGACACAATCTGATATGTTTCGATCTCTAACAAAGCCCCTTTGTTCCACGGAGATAATACGGGTAGTGATACTAGCAAGCCTATCCGCCACTATCTTTGTAATAATTTTGAAGTGAAAATTAGCCAGCGCAATAGGACGGTAGTCTCCCATAGAACTTGCACTTTGAACCTTCGGTATTAACACTATCATGTTCGAATTAATGTTATTAGGAAGCACCGCACC
Organism: Medicago sativa; assembly: GCF_051527215.1. Classification (NCBI taxonomy): domain Eukaryota; kingdom Viridiplantae; phylum Streptophyta; class Magnoliopsida; order Fabales; family Fabaceae; genus Medicago; species Medicago sativa. Next base: position 6,528,192 of record NC_140755.1, on the reverse strand, counting down.
ATGAAAGAATTGCTGCACGGAATTGATCACATCTGAACCGATAATATCCCAATAGGATTGATAAAAATGTCCACCAAAACCATCCGGACCCGGTGCCGAATCACCATTGAGGGCGAACACTGCATCTTTGATATCAATATTCGAAGGGAAACGCAACAACATTTGATTATCTGCCTCTGTCACTAAAGAAGGAATAATATCATCCACCAAAGCATTTTGTACACAGTTGTTCTCCATGCTAAAAATTGCCTGAAAATATGATAAAATATGCATTTCTAACTCCGTGGGATCTGTAATAACGGTATCCCCATCCTGTAAAAAAGAGATAGACTTTGTTGCTGCCCGGATTTTAGAAATCCTATGAAAATAAGCTGTATTACGATCCCCACTAACAAAGCGTTGATCTCGAGCTTTTTCTCTCCAAAATTCTTCTTGGGAATTTAAAGCTTTGGTTAACATGAGTTGCGCTTCAAGATCTTGCATGTATAGCTGATCAGAAAACCCGTCGGAGTCAATTAACTGTTGAATTCTGCTGACTTCATCCATAGCAACTTTTACTTGCCTATCAACATCCCCAAATATCGTTCTATTCCAAAGCTTAAAGGCATTTTTTAGGTTCCGTAATTTTGCTTGAAACCGCAGCATACCATGTCCGCGAACATTTTTATTCCAACTCTCCAAAACCAATTCACGGCAACCACTATGAGATGACCATACCTTATAAAATTTGAAAGGTGTAGCATGCTTCACCGAAGAGAAAACAAGAGAAACCAAGATTGGATGATGATCGGATTGATGTCGAACCAAGGCTGAACAAGATGAGTTTCGCCAAAAATTAATCCAATCTTCATTGCAAATAGCTCTATCAAGACGAAGAGCGACATTTTCATTGCCAAATCTTCCATTTGTCCACGTGAAAAATGATCCCAAAGTTGGCAAATGATTTCAAGATGAAATTTGAGCTTAGTACGTAAAAAAAAGATGAAATCTGAGTTATGTATCTTAAAATTATTTTATTATACACTCAATTAGCGAACTTTCACTAGATTTTTTTTATAATAAAACTTGAAACAAAGACTTTTTTTTTAGGCACGAAACAAAGACTTCATACTTTCCAATGTTTGAAAAAATATAATTTTTTTTTATAATGTAAGTACTAGAAAATATATTTTTATATTATTAAATTATGAATTAGACAACTTTCACTAGGCCAATTCACCTAATTTTTTTATAATAAAATTTGAAACAAAGACTTTATACTTTCCAATGTTTGATATAAGGTAAGTACTAGAAACTATATTTTTTATTTTATTTTTTTGAAACAAGAAACTATATTTTTTATTTTAAATTAAGAAAACTTGATTTGTTAAATTTGGACACAAATAGAAAAATGTTATTAAGGAAAAAATCATTCAAAAAACAGAAGTATTTAGTCATTTCTTTATATTTATTAATAAAAATAAATCCAATAAATACTTTTTAATAATGGGAATTTTAATAGATAATATAAAACTCTATATATTTTTTTAAATTAGGAAAACATATTTTTGTTACATTTGGACGCAAAGGGAAAAATATCATTAAATAAAAAATCATTCCAAAAACAATAGTATTTACTCATTTTGTTTATATTCATTATTAAAACTAGATTCAGTGAATTCTTTTTTTGGTGATAAAATTCATCGAATACTTGTACCCAAAAAAAACAGTGAATAGTATAATATCAAAAGTAGTTTTATTTAATACGAGTTTGAAGTCTAACCATTATCATATTACAAAATTCGTAGAGCTTAAATTGCAAAAGAAAAGCTTCATTGTTCGTGAAATTCTCTCAACTATGTAAAAGCAATTTTCGTAGCTCAAACACAAATGGGTAAGTGTAAGCTCAAACATATTAATTAATTCTGTAGCACCATTGATACAAAATTGATCCAAGTAATGATTTTCCTATCTTACTTTTTGTAATATTTTGTAGGTATTGATTTGAATCTACTAGGTTTTTTTATCTCTCTAATATCTTGTTGTTTTGTTTTGTACAGAAAACAAGTCTGTAAGCATGAAGAGGCTTCAAAGAGATACACAAATTCATGCTGGTTTAATTCAACTTCTCTTGACTAGAAGTAGTGAGGTTTCATTTCTATCCCTTAACTCTGATCAAGCTAGTGCCATATATAGTGATATAAAGGTAATGAATGTTTTTGAATTCAAGATGTGGATTTCTATGTCCAAACTTGATGATGTAATAAAATCAGAAGAACTAGGAAGAGCCTTAGTTGGAAAAAGATTTCTCCTTGTCATAGATAATGATGTTTGGAATCATAATAAAGATAGGAACATGCTGTTCAAAAAATTGTCAACCATGACTTGCAAACAAGGGAGTAAAGTGATTTTAATAAGTTTTTTAACTGAGATATCTGATTTACCAGATTCTGTTCTTCAGAAAATTCTTTCCAAACTCCCTATTAGAACTATTCGTTCTTGTGAATGTGTCAACAAAGAATGGAACAAACTAATCAAGGATCCTAATTTCCCAAGATTGCACTTTGCACAACAAGCAACTGTTTATCCCATAATGAGAACAATTAAACCTAAACTTTGGCCTAGTTACTTTCACATGATTGAGGTTAACAACACCACTGACCTTGAACAACCATTGAAGTTGCATTCAAAGTTGTTACCACCTAGGGAGGTTGCAATTCCAAAGTTTGGTATAGTGAACTCTTGTAATGGCTTGCTTTGTTTGTGCACTAACCCCTTCAATAACCCTGCTTGTGTTTGGAATCCTATCACTGGAGAATATATATTGATTCCAAAACCTGAAAGAAACCCTGATACAAATAATTACATCATGGATCAAGAAGAGAAAGGAGAATCATACTACAAAGAATTTGTTGTTTCTGGTTTTGGCTTTAGTCAAAAGGATAACCAATATAGAGTGATGAGGGCATTCGGTTTGGTAGAAGAGGGTGACATATATTCAATCATTGTCCAGGTGTGGACTCTTGGTTCAAAAAAATGGCAAACTCTCGGTGTATTAGATCGATGGAGAGAAATTGGGTTGAAAGTAACTAGCTCGAGACAAGCAATATTGCCGATTGAAGCACGATATAGGCAATCATTTTGTGTATACATGAATGGAGCTGTTCATTGGCTTGCTACTCGTTCATGTATGATTTACATTTGTTCCTTCAACTTCGACCAAGAGAAAATCATTGAAATCTCACCACCTGATAGCTTTAATGAAACTGATGACGATAATCATTCCATTAGAAAAATGAGATTGGGAGTGTTACATGATTGTCTCTATGTGGGTGATACAAGTTGTTATGCAAACTTTGAACTATGGGTGCTCAAAGATTATAACGATGACAATTTCTCATGGACGAAAGAGGTCGTAATTAACAATCTTTCTCTTAACATACGGCCAAGGGGTTTATATCGGCCAATAAAGTACCTTGACAATGGAGATTTGTTGATGTTCCATCCCAGCAATGCCTTGGTATGCTATAACCCAAAAGAAAAAAGTATCCGATATTTCAAGATGCATGAAGCTGATTTAGAGTTTGAAATGATTCCTCAGATTCCCAGTCTAATTCCCATGAAAGATGTTATAAATATGGAAGGATCGCAAGTAGAGATTCTCAACGTGAGGTAATAAACAATAATAATTTTTTTTTTACGGAGCCGTGTGATGATTACATAGCGAACTATTCTTTCGCCTTTTGTTAAATTTCATTTCCTTATCTTTCAAATATAGTAGATCTATTTGGGTGGATATATAGTGCTTTTGAAGTTCTATAGATCTTTGTTTATAGTTTTAATTATATTTATTTATGTTCAAGGTCTTTAATAAATCGAACATTTTTCTTTATTAAATTTAATTTTTGTGTGATGATATATAATGATTTTTTGTTTTCATGTTATCTATTGGTGAATGATATCTTCTTTGAAGAAAGCATTGTACATGTTGGTTAAGATTTCATAGTGAAAGAATAGAGATAAAAAATGAGCTAATACTCTCATTTTATAAAATTCTTCTACATTTCTTAACTCATATAGCTAACTATATATTTTTTTTGGGTCAAGTAGCCTACTGGCTATAATTCACCTTTTTTCAAACTGAATAAGTGGGGTGTTCGGGGTTCGAACCCCTACCCATACATATATCAATGCATCATGTCCCTAACAACTGAGTTATCCTCTCGGGGACCTTATAGCTAACTATTTATTATAGCTTAATTAAATATATTGTAACATATTAGAAAAGTTGTTTCTTCCTGGGTTTATTCTTTTGTTTTCATTTTTTATTTTTGATTTGTAAGAAGTTGTTATTTTGTTACAAACATCATTTCAGGAGAATAATTGTTTTTTGACGAGAAAAACAATTATTCTTCAACAATAATAATTGTAACTGTTGAAGTTAGTTTTGAAGTTGTTCATAGTTTGTTGTTAGTCCCACATCGCTGAGGTTCCCGGGCTGTCGAGTGTATAAATATGCTTGAGTACCCTCCTCCTTCGAGCTAGCTTTTGGGACGAGATCCAAGCTTATTTAACAGTAACAAATATTTTTAACCGTAGATTTTTGTAACAAAATAAATATTTTTGGAAAATAAAGTTGTTACTTATAAACATGTAAAAAAAATTCATTATACTATGTAACAGAATTCTTACAATATTGCAAAAGATGGGATTAATTGTTTGAAATAGCTTTTTACTGACATATTATCAAAATATAAAAAATCATAAGATTACAAGGGATATTCCAATCTAATTGGTTATGTAAGGATTACTCACTTTGCTTAGTTTATAGTGGCCGTTCTGTTGATTCCCAAAAACTTAATGAAATAGGGATTAAGACATTAGTATGATTTAGTACAAAGTACAAGGGCATGATGCCTATTTATCACAAATTAAAGATATTTTCTTGTTATTAAATAAATTAAAGATATTCTCTTGTGGTGAAAATTAATTTATTGATTAAGTACATTTACAATATTTTTTGAGGGAAGTACATTTACAATATTGATTAAATAACATGGTGAAAAAACCCAACATATTTGTGTGTGTATGTCATTCTAATACGGTTTGTTTACAATATTTTTTGAGGGAAGTACATTTACAATATTGATTAAATAACATGGTGAAAAAACCCAACATATTTGTGTGTGTATGTCATTCTAATACGGTTTGTTTCAACATTTAGGGATGGTGAGAGGTTACCCCATAATCGGAAGGAATATGGAGAATTTGCTTTGGTTGAAGAAAATCAGATGATATGATCGAAGCGTTAACCGGTCATCATTGTTTATAATTGGCCAAAGGGAGATGAGTTGTTTATTATTTTTAGTATTTCTATGTTTCCTGGTTTATTGTCTTTATATTTCTTGTATCCAGTAACTTTGGCTATTTGGTATTAAAGAACCCTAGCCTCCTCTCTTTTCTCTATGAATAATCTCTTTGGTTAACATGGTATCAAAAATCTTGGTTTGATTATGAAATCACTAAATACATAGATTGAGATTGGTGGTTACTGGTTATAATGTTTTGTTGATAGGTTAGACGCTGTAATTTTGTTTAAAAGGTTATGTGCTTAAATTTTGTTTCGGTTAGTACGTTCATCAACTCCTTATTTGATTTCTTTATGCCGATTGAAATTGGTGGTTGTGAGATTTGTTTGGTGGTTCAACAGAGAGGAGGGGAGAGGAGGGGAGGGAAAATGAGATATTTTTTAGTTAAATTTATGTTTGGTTCAAAAGAGGGAAATATGAGGGGAAGTAAAGGATTTTAATTAAAAACATGTTTGTTTCACAATGGGAGGGGAGGCATTTTAAAAAAAAAAATTACCTTTTTGCCTTTAAAATTTAAGTAAGAATAATTTTTAGTTTTAACATAAAATATATCAAGGATTGTTTTGTCAATGTAATAATGACATTAATTTCACATCTTCCATTCCCTTAAAAAGAAAACCCATTTCAACGGAAACCAATAAATGAGTCTATAAGGGTTTTTGCTCCTCTTCACTTCTAAAAGTTGAACTAAACATGTTAAATTAAAAATATTTCCTCCCCTCCCTTTCCCTCCCCTCCAAAACCTCCAACCAAACGGACTCGTAGCCTCATTTTGTGTTAGTTCCACACTATCTTCTATTGTTGCTTTCGAATTTATTAGCAATTGTATATCTAAAAAAGGTGTAACAAAAGGAGACTTATTTGGAATTTACATTTGGTGGTAGTGTTTGTTATTTGGTTAGCCACTATAGAATATTAGGAAGGTCAAATATCATTTCCTTCAATATGTTAGTGTTCAATTCGATGGAGGGAGAAATACTTTTATTGGAAGTATGTAATGCAGAATGTTTTGAAAGAAAATAATATGTGGAGTTATGTTGATGAAATAAAATATGCAAAAGAGTAGCAAGGATGTGATGTTAGTAATTCGAAAATCCATACTTGGATCAGTAATTTAGGGTGTGTTTGGATTGAGGGTTTAGGAGGGGAAGGGAGGGGAGAGATTACTTTTCTTTTTTAATTTACGGACTATATAACATGTTTTTCTAAAATAAATTAAGTGTGATTGAAGTATTATATGAACGTTTATCATGTTAATATGTTAACTTTTTAAAAAACATTTCGTAGTGTCCATAATTTGAAAATGAAAAGTAAACCCTTCCATCCCTTCCCCTCCTAAACCCTCAATCCAAACACACTCTTAATGTCTCACACAATAGGTATGTAGCAAACTATAATATTGCTCAAGAGGTTTGGCACCATTTGAAACAAATCGGACAAAAAATTTTAATTTCAAATTGTAACAAATTATACTTTTTTTAAACACCAATAATATAGCAAATATAATGTATTTTTTTTTATATCTTTTTTCAAGGACATTAACAATGTGACAATTTTATAGGCTAATTTATTTAAGGGTATAATTGAAAGTGAAAAAGCCACCCCAAATGCAAGTATTGTAATTGTGCAAATTCGCCCCCTATTTTTATAGGCAAATGTACTAATATGAGATTTATAAAAAAATGTACTGATATGAGAAAGTTGATATGATAAAATTTTGAAAATTCGTGACTATCTTCAAAAGATGAACATAAATGTAGTGTATATATTAAATACTTTGTTGTTTTGTATTCAAAATACTGTTATATATTTCCACTGCGCCCATTATGGAACCACAAATCTTGATTCTACATGACTTGTTGTTGATTGTGACTCTGTTATAGCACCATTTAAATGGTTGTTCAACTTCGATCAACTCAAAACCATCTTCATGGGCAGTGGTTCTCCCATTCTCACTATCATCAAACCTTAAACCTTTAACATCATCATCATCACTAATAAACACATTTCCTTCCTCATTAGACCCAACATCTAAATCTAAACACTTAGGTTCATTCACTTTCTCAACACTATTGTGGACATTGTGCTCAACATAAAGATGTCCATCAACCTTATTTGCAGTAGAATAGATGAATATATCACCAACAACATCATCCATATCAACTTGAACAAAACTTTCATCTATCCCATCAATTTTATTTGAAGTCCTAATATTTCTTATCATATCCTCAAATAGCCACAATACTAACAATATAACCCCTAATTGTTAGAATCAATTTCAGGCATAACAATTTGAACACAACCTCTATAAAACATGCAATCATCGCTAACAAACTCTCCACCATGATGGAAACACATCAAAGATATTCATTTTTTGTGACAGAAAAAATTGATTATCAAGTGTAGCGCATTTCATCATATCCCATGTTTTAACCGCTCATAGTCAACAATAAATTAACATCACCAAAGTGGGTATACACAAACCCTATAAATCAAACTTTTGCACATGGATATTGTTGTTAAGGAATCTAAATAAGAGTTTTGGGAGCACAACGACATACAAATAGATAAGTAAAGTTTCTTACCAGAGAAAATCTCTAGTTCTTCTCCCTTCTTCGATTCCGCGCTTCAATTCAACTATCTTCTCCCTTCTTCTATGTTCTTCGACTGGCACTTCTTATCCCTTCTTCCATGTTCTTCTGTTCTCCCTTTTTCTATTTCTAACTTAGGTTAAAGTGAAAGGGGATCAAATCAAAATGTCATAACAATTTGATCTTTGTTTTATGTATTTGTTTGGATGCCATGAAAATGTTTTAATCCAGGTGGATATTAAAAAAATTAAAATTAAAATTATTTACATACTTAACATGCCACATCAATCAAGTGACTCAGTCAAATGAGTTTAGGGGTGGAAACCAAAAAAAATTCTATTGGCACGGGGAAACTCCAAGATGTTTTTAAGGGTAAACCTAAACTCGCTGAAATGGCAGGGGTTAACACCTTTTAACCCAATAATAGAATATGAGTGAATTTTTTCTTAAAAGTAATTAACATAAACCGGAGTTGTTTATTTTGAAATTGAGCAAATAACAATAAATATTTTCATGTAAACATAATATAGAATATTTGTTCTCGTGAGTATAACTCAGTTGATATGAACATTGTATTATATTAGAGAAATGATATTTGTACAACCATTTTTTTTACAACTTTTGAAACAACCCTCTCTCTCATATACTCACATGTGTTTTTATTCTCTTTTTTCTTCTTTCTCTCTATTGTTATTGTCAAATAAAAAGAGAGAAAAAATGGTTGTCACAAAAGTTGTCTAAAATTGGTTGTACAAATATCATTCCTCAAAAAATAATATAGCGTATTCATTCTCATTTAGTTTTAGTTGTTGATGTGCTCATCATCTTTGATGGATGATCTGTAAGTACTTAAGTAAGTATTTAGATAAGTACTTTTAAATTTAATCCTTGAAGACCCTAATGAAATGAAGTTCTAACTCACCTACACTTTTTAATTGTCAAAAAAAAAAACCCTACACTTTTTAAACAATTTTTTTTTCAAGTTCATGTTGGACGCTCAACTTAAAATATAGACAATTGATTCATTTGCCTTTGGATTGAAAATTGCTTTGTTCACAATGACACATGTAAATGACCTAAAAGCCCCCAGCGGTAGTTAACTACCGTTTACCAAACCGGCAGCAGTTAATTGCCACTGCCCTCAGCGGTAGTTAACTACCGCTGGAAATTGCTTTTCTGCACATGCCTGTTCGATAAGTTTGAGGAAATGATGATTGATGAATATTGGTTTGACAAGGTGGAAGTTGCAGTTTCATATGATTTGTGTATCAATCTCAAAGAAGGGTTGAATCAATTGGTTTGACAAGGTAGAAGCTGCAGTTTCATATGCTCCACGGTAGTTAACTACCGTTGGAGTTTTTTTTTTAATGTCTTTTTTTTTAAGCTGTGTTGGTGTACAACGGTAGTTAACTACCGCCGTTGGGGGTAAAAACGTCATTTCCATATGTCAATATGACGTTTTGAATGTCAGAAAAGCAATTTTCCTTTGGATTTGGTCAAATTCGGCCCAACCCAATTCAACGGTAAACCTTGCCTATCAAAACCCTAATTCTTGCCGTTTTTAAACGCTATTCGCTTCCAACCTAACCATGAAGAACACCTTGCCGTCGTAACAGAATGTCTCAGCCGGAAACTTCAACGGTGAAGGCTATGGAGGAGGAGGTAGATAGGATCAGCATTTTACCAAATGATATCCTAGTTCACATTCTCTCTTCTCTTCCCACCAATCAAGCCTTTGTGACTTCCATTCTTTCAAAGAGATGGAAGAATTTATGGTGTCTCGTTCCAGTCTCGAATTCGTCGGAACCAAATCGGTAACCAAATACCTTGTTTCGGGAGAAGCTGTAGGTAATCATTACATGGATAATGGGGAAAGAATATACCCTGAATTTCCTAATACTATCTTTACTAGTGAAACCCTTGTTATTCTTAAGCTCAGTAATATTTTTATGGGTGCTGGGTTTTGTAATTATCTCATAAGATTACCCTCACTCAAAACCCTACATCTGAAAGACATTGAGTTTCAACAATATGGAGATCTTGATTGTCTTCTAGAGGGATGTCCAGTTCTTGAAGATCTTCAACTATATGTTATATCCTATGTCACTCTTCTTTATTCCAAGGCATGCTGTGAAACCTTGACAAAGTTGAATAGAGCAGATATTATTCAATGTGAATGATGTGTTCCGATGAAAGCACTTTCAAATGTGGAGTTTCTACACATAAAACTATCCATGGTATATATCACCATATGATGCATGCTATTGAAAATGAATATTGTTAATTTATTGAAACTAATTTTTTTTTTAATATAGGGTTATCTTTATTACGTCTTCCCTACATTCAATAATTTGACCCATTTGGTGCTAACTATCGTCACGGTATAGATCTACAGATGCTCCACCATTGCCCCAAGCTTCAAACTCTTGACCTTTATCAGGTTTGTTTCTTAAATTTAACAATTATATTTCATTTTTTTTTCCTTCCTTTTCTTAACATACCTGTATGTATCGTTTTATTTTGTCTGTATTATTAACAGAAGAACCGAGGCAGCATTAGGGAGGATCGAAGTTATGGTCAAAAAGACTGGTCCCTTCCAAAATATGTTCCCTCTTGCCTTGTATTAAACCTTACAACTTGCATTATGCGGGACGTTGGATTTTCAGACTTTAACCGTGAGCACATTTTGTTAGCAAAATATATTCTGAACAACTCAGCAGTTTTAGAAACTATGTCAGTCGGGTGCTGCTGGAATCTATCTAAAATAAAAAGAAAATTATTCTCAAGTTCAAGGGCCTCTGCAACATGTAAACTTTCAGTTTATTGGGAACAATATGATTTAGTAAGTAAGTAGTAGTTTCTCTATACTCTCTTTTGTTTCATTAGCTCCAACCATGAAATTGTTGGATTTGGTTCTTTTAAGAACTGTGTGATGATGGTTGCTATTTGTTATTAATAGTTTGTTAGCTGCTGATTAAGTAAGTAAGTATCAAATTTATGTTAAGCCAATAGGCACTAATTTTATATTTGGATTACTAGACACCAAGCAGGCACCTTAATCATTAGTGAGCAAGGTTATCAAAATCGGGACTTTACTTCAAGTCGAAAGGGAGTAGCAAAATCGGGACTCGTAAAATCGCAATTAAAATCGAAGGATTTTACTCAAGGACTTTTGTAGAATCGATATAGGATAGCAAAGTCGGGACTCGTAAAATCGCAATCAAAATCGAGGATTCTACCAAAACAAAAATAATGTTAAATATATGTTATAAATTGCATATAGTCATAAATGACTAAAGTTCAAAGTCCATAAATATAGATGATTCAAAGCCTAGATGCAAATATTCTTTAGTAGTCATAATAATGTTAAATAACCTAACAATGCTAAATAATCCCGTGTAACAATTGAGGAAGTGAAAGAATGAAATTTTTTGGCCTTTTGGGTATTTATAGAACTGGGTCATGGATTCAAATCGGGTCAATTTTCGAACCGGGTCAAAAATTGACCCTTATCAAAAAATGAACAAAATCCTTCAAAATCCATCAAAATCATGCGATTTTGAATGGATTTCACGATTTTGTGCGATTTTGATAGGATTTTGCCTGTTTTTGGGACTTTGCTATGGATTTGAGTCGTTGAAGCTACGTAAAGTCGCAAAAACCAGGATTTTAGGACTTAAGTCGCGTTTTTGATAACAATGTTAGTGAGTATTTCAATATAGGCACAATATAGGCTTATATGTTATTATTTACACCTTTTGTCGTCTAACTGTATCTCTTTTATGCAGACCGCCGAAGAAAACAAAGAACTGAGCAGCACACCCAGAAATTCAAAGGAAATTGAATCTTTTAATGGCACTGGCATAACCCTGTAGTATGCTAAAACTGTGTGATCAGTGCTAACTAGTCTCCTTTTTTTTGTTGGTTAAGACTTTGTTTTATAATAAACTTATTTCTTCCTAACTTTATATTATACCTATTTGTTAGTTTGTGTTTTTACCATTGCTTTTAAGATTCTCAAAGTTTTCCGGAATATTTGTGATAATCCGTATATTTAACGTTACTAATCTCACGTTAATACAAGTAACTGCATAAAAGTATATATACATCAATGTTTTACAATTATGTGTATAAACCAGGTCACCTATACGCACAACTACATTAGACCATGTGAATCACTTAGAGGGATTCTGCCCCTGGCAAACGTCATTTTCACAAGGCTTTTTGTTCTTTACCCAAGGAATCCGCCCCTGACAATCTGCAATGTTTCTTGTGGTGATTCTGTCTGATTTAACAACGTTGATGATGCCTTATATTTGCTTAATGTCATGCTTACTAAAGGTTTTATGAAAGATAAATATTCTCTTTTTGGGCTTCTAACTGCACTTTGTGCTCAAGGTAGAGTTGATAAGCCTTACATTCGTTCAAAGCCACACTACACTTTTGACAATAGAAAATACTACTACATTTATAATTCAAGATGTCTGAAGTCAGTTTGACTATATCCTGCTAGACTAGAATGATACGTTCTCTTCTTTTTAACAATCTGATTTCTCGCCGGATTCTTTCGTTAACTAAAATATTAGTACCTCTCCACAAGTCCTAACTCGACTTGCAAAAATGCTGAAATTGCTAGTTCTCAGGTGGCTATTGTCATTTCGTCTATCTACCTGAAAGAAAAAAACCTAGTACCTGCCTTGTTTGTGGTTTCTGTCGTATTGAATAAAATGTTGATATATTATTATCCTTCTGAGCCTGGATTCAATGCATTATTTCAGCTTTAGAAATTTTGAGGCGACTTCTGTTGGTGATCGACCAACTAGCCTTGGTTGAAAGACAAAATACTAATGTGTAATCATCCTTCTGAACCTTGATTCGTTAAATTATTTCAGTTTTTGAGATCACTAAAAGCATTTCTCTCTTAAACATTCCAAACTCAATTCTTAGAAACTTGTTTCTTTAATTTCTTGGTCAAGTGCTCCTTATACAATAATCTGAATGGTATGTGCAGTCTTTATGGTTAATTTGGTTCGCCGAATTTAAAATATTATTACTTTCCTTATCACTAATATTAACTTTTATGTCTCAAAAAGCTTAGTTCAAAACAATATCTGAGCTGGCCCTCTATTGTACAACATTTCCAAAAGAAAATATGGCATCTTTGCATGAAATATTATTCTCTGCAGCTGGGAGATATGTATTTGACTTTAATTAAAGATAAATTTGATTTGTTATTGTAGAAGGCTAGCTGCAGATCTAGATGACAATGTGTAGGATATTAAAGTATCTGTGCTATGGTGAAAAACAGGGTAAGACTGCATACAATACACCAAAAATAGTGAGACCCCTTCCCGGACCTAGCGTACGCGGGAGCTTTAGTGCACCGGGTTGCCATTTTTTATGTTATGGCGTATAGCTACATTTAAGGCTCTATATTGGCATGGGAATAATCATCTGTTGTCTTTTCACAACAAATGGATAGCTCATTCTTTCAATGCAAAAATCTATCTTGACATATCATTTTTTTTCCTATCGTTTTTTCACATCACATCCTTTGAAGTAATGTTTGAATAAAAGGATTGAACAGGTTAGTTTAATCGAAAGGGAAATGTTATGTTTATGAAAACTAGGTAGATTTTAATTTTATATCCACCTATGATCGTGTGTATTTGGTCGGTGGAATGTTTAACTGCTCTATTTCTTGTAGTGATTCTGTCTAATTCTTGCATCAAATGCTTCATAAGAAATCGCATCTCTCTAATCGATAATCAATCACTTTGTTGTTTGATTTGAACCTAATTACATTACATTTTGGTTGAACATGTTGAATTTGAGTAGAATTGATCGATTGGCTGCCAGGATATTTTATGAGTGTCTAAGTTTGATCCCAAACTTTTCCCCCTCCTCGTGTGTGTTAGTGGGGATTGAACCCTTGACCTCCATATAGCGTCGTTCATTAACTTCCACACCCTAGGCCAACAAGCAAACCTTATACTCCCTATGTTTGATTGTGTAATTTACAACTCAAATAGCGTTAAACTAAATGAAAATTTGCCAATTCAGTTTACTTTTTTTGTGTTTGATTAAACCAATGTATCTGAGTGATCAACTAAAGAATTAAGAAACTACTTATCACGATCACGAAGATTCATTTAAGTGGTTGATATCTTCCATCATATGTTTTTATACGCATCGGTTAGAGATTGAACCCCAAACTAAATGTTTAAAAGGCCAAATATCTATCACTTTTTAAATGTTCTACGTAATAAACACTTTTCCTTATCCATATCAAGATTCAATCTTTTTCATATTCCCTAATTCCTAACAATGTCAACGGATCTTAAACTCAATTGCAAGAATAAAATGAAACAACAAATGCATAACCACTAATTGAACAAAAAAAATAATTACAAATGTTTTGATAGTGACAGGATTAGTTAATGGAGAATCGCATCTGAAATATTTAGAACTGTTTTCACTATAGTATACAATGAAATATTTATTCCTTTTTGGTTGTTCTATGGATGAGGCCAAAGGCTAAACCCTAATTACTATATATATAAGCCCACTACAAACATTAGTTTTCATCAGCGTAGTGTCCTAGTAAATATGAATAATTCTAATGAGACAAGTTTCCAAGTTTGAAAAGAATAGAGAAAAATGTGTTCTGTGACCCTCAAAGGCTTCCGCTATATTATATTTCTAATCAAATTATTATATACGAAGAAACATATAGTAGCGGTTGACCTGAGAGGGTTCACCGAAGACTTTGTTCTTTCTATTTTGATTGTTCAATTAATCTCAGAAATCAACCCATTTTACAAAAGGTATTTCCTCTATAAACACGTTGTCCTTGATCTTTACTACTAATTTTATATAAAATGACAATTTCCTAGCTATTCCATACATGAATTGCAAAATAAACATTTTTATGGCAGTCTAAAACATAGAGGTTATAATTCTTAATAATACGATGATATCTTCCTTTTAGTCCTAGATGTGTGTCTTAGAACGTAGTTTGTGGACATACCAAGTAAATTTGGTGACCATCACAGATCAAAATTGGGCTAAGGGGTCAAGAATTGATCAACAACTAGGTATGTCACCTCAACATCTCTTGTTTATGATGGGCTATCTCATTTTAATTTTCTTCATCTGTTTTATATTATGTGTCGTTTAAATTATTTGTAGTTCTTAAAGAATTATTGAGTATACTTACTAATTAGGATATAAGCCGTTGGTGGTTAATGCAGATATGTTGAAGCACAATAAATAATGATATTAGTAAAAAAAAAAAAAAATTAATCAACGACTCATTGAGAGGGATCTAATATATGTTTTTATACTAGATCCCTCTCATACTAGATCCCTCTCATAGGGGGTTAACATAATTCTAAACATTTGTAGAAAAACACGTAATCAAAGCATCACACTTAATATGAGAGAGATCTAGTATATGTTTTATAAAATTCATCACTCATCCCGTCTCAAATTAGGTGTATATTTCGAGTTTTACATGCTTATTAAAGAATTGATTAGTAATATTGGTTTTAAAAGTAGAATCTGTTTCATTTACTAAAATGTCTTTATTAATTATAGTTAATGAAGTAGTTAGAGGATTGAAATGCAATAAATAGGAGTATGTCAGTGGAAAAGAATAATATATGTTGTATTAATATTTTAAAATGGACAAATAATTTGAGACAATGGGATTTAAGAATCTAGCATTTTTTAATGATGGTATGCTAGGTAAGAAAGGATGGAAACTTCAAACTGATGTGGATAGTTTGGTGGCTTGTTTATTTAAAGCGCGCTATTTCCCATGTACCGACTTCTTTGGGGAAAGATGGGCTCCAATCCCAACTATGCATGGTGAAGCATCCTTAGCGCCAAGAATGTGGTACAACAAGGGGTTATGTGGTGTATTGGCATAGGTACACGTATTCCGTTGATGGGCCACCCTTGGGTAGCAAACGGTGACAACATCTCAACTGCTCAAACAAGTAATGCTCAATTTCATTCCATTTTTGTTAGTGAACTGATTAATTGCTCAGAAAACCAAGACTTGGAAAGATGCTTGTCTCCCATGTCTTTGATCCGCGTACCACAAATATAATCCTTAATACTTCTTTTTTCCTTCAAATTACAGCTAACACCTTAGTTTGGAAGGGATAAAAGAATGGTCGGAGGTGCTTATCGATTTTGTACAAAGATTTTAGACACACTTCTCATTTATGACATCTAGGACAATGGTACTCTATTAGGAATATCAAAGCTCCGTCAAAGGTGAAGAAATTTTTGTTTTGGAGGGTTCGCCGTGATTGTTTCTCGACTCGTGTGTGCCTTATCAACAGAGGAGTTACCTGCCCCACTGAGTATGTTATTTGTAGTAAGAATGTTGAAGATACCATGCATGTTCTATTTACTTGTGCTTGGGCGATTCAGGTATGTCGCACACACATTTTTGGGATAACAAACTCTAAATAATCATGATAGGATGGAGGCAGTTGTTTTCCATTTTCTTCATCGAATCCATTCGTTCCAATGTACTCTATTTTCTACCATCATCTGGAATTTACGAAAGCACCGAAATTTGAAATTATTGCAACAAGTTGATGGAACGACCTCCAAAGTTGTTGAGTGTGTTATGCGTATGGTAGAAGGCTGGAAGCATGTAAGAGATAAGCAAGAACGCAAGATAAAAAAAAAACCCCTTTGACACCAGGGCCGAGTAGCATACACAATATTCATTTGCAGAGACCCACCCCTGGTAGACTTAAATGTAATGTTGATGCAACTTTATCTTCCTCTTGTAATAAGGTTGTAATGGCATGTGTAATCGTTATGAGGAAGGTCGTTTTGTTCTTGCAAAAACTACATGGTTTTCCCCTTTATGTTCGGTGAATATAGGTGAAACATTGAGGCTTTTTCAAGCGTTTTGCAGTGGGTAGTTAATTAGGCTTCGACAATATTGACTTTTCACTTGCTTCGAAGGTAATGGTTGATGCTTTTAATAGTAATAATAACAACAACAATGAATTTGGTAGCATTATTCATCAGTGTGGGCAATTGTTTAGTGTTTCTTTTAACAACTTTATGGTTGAGGTTAGCCTGAGGCAAGTAAATGGGATCGCTCATGAGTTAGCACAGACAACCTTATTAGAAGCTAATTTCCAATTATTTATTGATGTATCGCCGTGTACCAATGAATTATTAGATAATGAAATGCAACGAAATTCTTCCCCGAAACAAATAATTTGAGACAAAGAAAAATAGTAAGAAAAAAGTGTTCAAGCAACAATCATATTTGCAAGTCTTGCAAAGAAAAAAGTGACATTTGCATGGGGTTGACCCCCAAAATGCAAGTTTGCTAGTAAAAACATTGAAGTCCCGAGATTCTAGTTTGCCACGGGCAGACCCTCGTATATCCCCTGTAAGTTGCAAAAAACCCATATGTTATGTCAGTCTCGACAGTTTGAAACGAATCTGAATGGGAAAGATATCTCCTGTCTAACATATTCAAGGGTTAATGGCATGTTTGCAAGGGGATAACTCTTGTCAAGCCCAAAATTTAATTCTCATATTTTCCCATGGGTTTCATTTTCTCTACCCCTTGCTAATTTTCCAAGGGTTCATGCCCCTCGCACAAGGCCCTGATAAATAGCAATTTTCTTGTAGTATCTTATGGAGAAAGAAACTCGCAAAATGGTAAAATTTCTAAGGGTAGGAGCGTAATTATTGGGGTGTATGGTAAAATTTTCTTTTGTATAGGTTCAAAAAACACTTATTATCAGATAAAAAAAAGAGGAAAATTGTTCTTCTAACTTAAGAAATTGTTCTTTTACACCCTAAGGGTCCGTTTGATGGTCAGGATAGGGAGACAGGATATGATACATTAATCATATCCTGCTTAAATCTCATGTTTGATGCACCAGAGGGATAGGATAAAATAAACCATTTTCCTATCCTATCCTTGTAATATCCCGCGTAATTTTAAATAAATTGTCGTATCAGTTACATGTTAGAACGAAAATAATTTTCAAAGGATTAATTACTTATTGAGAAATCGACGATATTTGGTAAGTTTCTCGTATTACTATTCCAACGGACATGAGAAATTAAATGGTTACGAATTAACGGAGGATAATCATGTCTTTTTCACTTGAAGGGTATTTTGGTAATCTTGTCACTCAAGATTTTTTTAAAAATTGGCTAAAGGTCAAATTTTCTACCACTTTCCTCATGTTTCTACACCACTCTAGAACATTTTCTCTTCTCCTTCCCTCTCAAATTTCGGTCTCCACATTCACCACCATAACCCTCACAATTTTTCACCCAAATCATCATGGAATCATACAAGAAAGCATGTATGTGAGCTTCTAGTGGTGGAGTAAGCAAGAATTAAGTTCAAAAATCATTATTTCCCTCCATTGCTCTCAAAACCGCCCCTCCTTTTGATTCTCCATAACCTTCTTTTTCATTCAAGCCTCATGGGAATTAGCTTATGAGTTTGCATTAGAGCACCAAAGAATGGATTAATCACAAGGTAAGTGGCATAATCACCTTTTCATGGGAATTTATTTAATCCAACTTTTCATGGGAATTTATTTAATCCAAGCTTTGCTATATGTTTTATGTGTAATTGGAAGAGGATTATGTGTGGTAATGGTATTTAGAAATATGGTATGAAGAATGATAATAAGCTAGGAGCATTGGTGTGAGAACTTAGGACTTAAAGTGTGCAAGTTATTCCCATAAGCTATTTCAAGTGATTATTGATTGTAACATGTTGGAATTTTGTATAATTGGTTTAGGAGGTGTTTAAACATGTTGGGATTGCTTCTGGAAAATTTGAACAGAAAATGAATGGTTTAGAGGGAATAAGCTGTCAGTTAAGCTGTTTTGATCAAAAGGCCTTAAATGATTAAGTTGTGGATTCAAACTGATTTGTAAGTGATTAAAAGGGCTGATTATTCATGTTGGAATTATGTGTGAAAGTTTGAATTGAAATTGATATGCTAAAAGTCATAAGTTTCTAGTTAAGCCGTTTGGAAAATAGCTTAAATTGGAATTTGAGTTGTTCCAAGTATTGTTTTGTAATGACCAGTTTAGGAGAGATATGTTAAACTGGTATATGAGTAATGGTAAAATTATAAACTGATTTAGTGATGATAAAAGTGCTTAAATAGTAATTAAGCTGTTTTGGAAGTGCTTAAATAGCCAAACGGCAAACTTCTGGTGCAGAGACTGAAATGGTAATTTTTATATATGCTGGTTGATGAGTTAGGAGTATGTCACAAGTGGTTTGGACTGTTTCGGAAAAGTCAAGACCTATAAGTCAAGGAATAAGCTATTTTGGAAAATTGATTATGGAGTTTTGGAGATAGCAGAAGCTGCAGGCTGTTGATAAGATGCTTTGCAATTTTTCCATGAGTGATTCGAGGTGAGTTCCTTTAGATAGAAACCCCGTCTTGGGTAGTTTAATTCTCCATGAAACTACATTAATTTATTTATTCTAGCTTATTAATTTATATATTAGTTTCTTATGTCAATATAAATTTATCAGGGCATGGGAAATTATTTATAACCTTTAGGAATGACATATGACAACGATATGCCTAGAACCTGAATAGGTTCGTATGATTAGACACATGAAAATATTAGAATTATCAGATTAATTTACAAGTTAAAGACGATATTCATTTCGTCTTTATTATCAATTCAGAAATATTATCATTATAAGAAAATCAGTTAAGAGAAATTATGCATCTCTAACTCCCTATCAGTAATGGAGTTGAGGGTTATTTCAGTTGTCAGAAAATCAGTTCAGTTTATAATATTAAATAATTTATAAGCCGTGGCTTTTGCTATCCTCGCCAGTTAGGATACAAAAGGTTCCCGCCAGTTGGAACGGGCACTATCCGTGAGGATGACCCCACGATAATCAGAGGTGTCTGGTATCCCCATTAGTTGGGTTCCCGCCAGTTGGAATTATTACCGGTTAGCAATGGAATAAATTCTGGGGTTACTCCACCTGGATTTATTCCGTAAAATCAACTCAGATAATATTGTTTGTTCAACGCTAACATTTCTAACATAATATGACAGACATTATGACTATAATAGTTAGTATGATTTCAGCATTAGTATCAGGATTGAATCAGTATTTCAGATAGCGATCCTAGTTATCCCCCGATCGCTCAGTTATGCATGACAAAACTGTATAAACCCAAAAAGGGTTGAGCTTAGAGACAAATGGAGATCCTAGGTTCCCTGAGATTGCCTACAACCTAGGATAGATGGAACTCACTGAGACATCCCGTCTCACCCCAATCCCTTTTATTTTATTTCAGATCAGCAGGTTGTATGTGGCAATGAGACAATACAGGAGGCTGAATGATATATTTTCACATGCTCGTGTCGTACTAGTTCAGATTATTTATTACGGTTCCAGACATGTATTCAGATAGCGAATGTATGATCCTGCAGTGTTGTATATATTTATTCAGTCGAAATTTTATTATTGTAATTTTAATGTATCCAGTACTAAATTTAACGCACATTCTAAATATTCTAGATAAGTTTAGTATGGGCGTTACAATCCTGACTTTCCTTTATAATTTATATCCCGAGTATAGGCTGGGTTAGAAATTATCCTGACGGGATTAGAAGATCATTCCTTATTTATTATCTTGATATTCTGCCATTTTTAAAATATTGTCATTTTTAAAATAATGATAGCATGTATTTTCTATTATAATTAATAACATGTCATTTTTACAATATTTAATTAATTATGATAGCAATTTTTTCATTTATTTATAATGATATCCTGTTTGTTATCATGTGTGCATCAAACACATGATAGGATTAATGTTTATCATGTCCTTATCATATCCTATCATGACCTTAACCTTGGTCGGTTGCTCGTTAGGCATATGTAAACCTGCTAAACTTGATCAAACAAACCAATCTAACTTGCATTTTAATCAAAATTAATCAAGTTCAAGTCCAGTTCGAATTAACTCATTCAAACGAAATGAATTTTGGTTGAAGTAGCGAGTTTGATATTTTGAACCTGAGAATCCATAAATCCAAATTATTGGCATGTCATATAATTTTATAAATTGTGAATAACGACCCTTAAAATAAATCTATTTTTTTATTTAAAATAAAATAAATCTATTTTTTATTTAAAAATAAATAAATATGTTTTTTTATTTATTAAATGTAAAAACAGAAACTGTAATCTAATTTGAGTGACTTTCTTCCTTTATTCAAATTAAAATATTTTTTGTCCCGTGAGCTTAGCTAAGCTGGTAAAGACAATGCATAATATATGCAAGGTCCGGGGTTTGAACCTCGGACACCACCAAAAAAAAAAATTAAAATATTTTCACCACAAAAAAGAAATTGAAAGATTTTCTTGAGTTTTTACCTTTGTGTGTTTTAGATAATATGAATTTGCTTTCAGATTTGATTCAAATTGTTGAATAATATATTTTATTCCAATAAATACCGAAATTTCACAAGTTTCTTTAAAGTATCATAAATCATAAATATTGTTGAATAATATATTTTTATTTAGAATTTAAAATCATTTACCTTTTTTTTATAAAAAAAAGTTTAGATGAGTTAAGCTTCGGGATTCACCAGGTCAAAAGAGCATTTACAAACGTTTTTCGATAGAGTTGAACATACAACCTTGAAGGTGAGTTAACTCCTTAACCACCAAGTCATTCTTTATTGTCAAAAAAAATATATATATTTTTCTTCATGACCTAAGTAATTTTTTTTAATATGACCTAGACCTAAGTACATGTTGGACACTCAAATTAAAATAAAAGACAGTTAATTAATTTCAATATTGAATTTGCAAGCAATTTAATCTAAGGTTTGGGGTTAGAATATGATGCAGTCTGAAGCGTAGCCTAGCAAACGCTAAACCTAGATTGAAAATCAATAAGTTTGCAAGCGACAAATTTGTGAAAATAGGGTTCCGGAATCCCCCCAGAAATTGAGAGTACTCTCTAAAATATTATTGAATGAATAAAAGTTTTTCATTAGGCTACAATAGACAAAGTTAAATAGAGAAATAACAAAATCTTATTGAACAGAAAATAAAAACAATTATTAAAATTGGGCTAAAATTAAAATAGAGTAAATTACACTCCCCTCCCCTCAAAGATGATTGAATTACACTCACCTCCCCTCTTATGTTAAAATATACACTCCCCTCCCCTCTTATTCAAAACATATTAGAAATTTTTTCACTCTCCTCCCCTAAGAGAAGCTTGAATTACATTCCATTCCCCTCTTATGTTAAAATCTACACTTTACTCCCTCAATAATTTTTTTTTATTTCTAATAATCTGCCAAAAAAATAATAATCTAACACATTTTAAAAAAAATAGTATTGCGGGTCTATTTTAATATAATAAAAAATTGAATACATATTTTTCGCTATTTTTTATTCACAATTTCATTAACATGTAATTTTAAACCCTATTATAAAATATGAAACAACCCAAAATAAAATTAAAATATGTGAAAAATTACTAAATACAATAAAGCATGGTTATTTAAAAGTTAATTTTATACTCTAAATTATAAAATCAATAGCAAAATATTTAAATTTAATTATTATTGACATTTAAATTATAAAGAAATGAATTAATTTTTCTTAAATGGTGGCTCAAAATTAATATATATCTTAAAAATATTTATCTATGTTTAAATAGATTAAAGTGTAGTGCATATTTAATTATTAAGGGAGGAGGTTGTAATTTAAGCATCATATAAGAGATGGGAGTATAAATTTTACTTTTTCAAGGGAGGGGGAGTGTATATTTTAACATAAGAGGGGAGGGTGTGTAATTTAAGTATCTTTAAGGGGAGGGGAGTGTAATTTACTCATAAAAATACTATAAAATTATTGAGGAAACTCTACTACTTCAGAATAGAATCGTTGTTGCTTCTTTCTTCAAATAAAAAAAAAAATAGAATCGTTGTTGCTTCTAAACCCTAGTAGCTTCCAACCCTAACCCTATTCTGTTGCGTCACTCGTTGGCATGTGAAGAACACCGCCCTGCCGTGACAGAAATGTCTAGTCCGCCAGAAACTTCAACGGCGGAGATGGATAGGATAAGCAGTTTACCAGACGATATCCTAATTCACATTCTCTCTTCTCTTCCCACCAAACAAGCCTTTCTCACTTCCATTCTTTCAAAGAGATGGAAGCATCTATGGTGTTTTGTTCCAGATATTAACTTTACCGAAACTGAAGACTCAGATTTACACTTATTCTACAAATTTGTTGACTCCATCTTGTGCACGCGAAAAGGTGTTGGTAATCATTCCATCCACAGTTTTATCCTAGACGTTGAATACAAGAGGTATAAACGGGGAAGAATAACACGTAAATTGTCTAATACTATTCTTACTTGTACAACCCTAGTTGTTCTTAAGCTCAGTTATCTTTATATGGGTCTGGAGTTTTGCTATTATCCCATAATATTACCCTCACTCAAAACCCTACATTTGAAAGACATTAAGTTTGATCAATATGGAGATCTTAAGCGTCTTCTAGAGTATTGTCCAGTTCTTGAAGATCTTCAACTATATGTTATAATCTTTTCCACTCGGCAAAATTCCAAAGCACCCTACGAAACCTTAACAAAGTTGAATAGAGCAGATATTATTGATTGTGATTGCGGTGTTCTGATGAAAGCACTTTCAAATTTGGAGTTTCTACACATAGAACCATTCAGGGTATATATCAATATATGATGCACGCCATTGAAAATGAATATTGTTAATTTTTTGAAACTGATTTTTTTTTTTTTTAATGTAGGTTTATCTGCCCAAGGACTTCCCTACATTCAATAATTTGACTCATTTGGTGATCAACTATCATTACCGTATAGATCTACAACTGCTCCACCATTGCCCCAAGCTTCAAACTCTTGACCTTTATCAGGTTTGTTTCTTAAATTTAACAATCATATTCTTAACATACACATGCATTTATGGTTTTGTTTCGTCGTTATTATTAACAGAAGATACAAGGCAGAATTTGGGGGAATAAGTATGACTATGTTCCTATTCTTGATCGAAGTTTTCATAACTGGACCCTTCCAAAATCTGTTCCTTCTTGCCTTTCATTAAGCCTTACAACTTGCACTATGCGGGACTTTGGATTTGGAGATCTTCAGCATAAGCACATTATGTTAGCAAGATATATTCTAAACAATTCAGCAGTTTTAGAAACTATGTCAATCTGGTCCAAGTTGAAACTGTCTAAAATTAAAAGGCAATTATTCTCATGTTCAAGGGCTTCTGCAACAAGTAAACTTTCAATTTATTCGGAACATATATGATTATGTAGGTAAGTAGTAGTTTCTCTATTCTCTCTTTTGTTTCATTATCTGCTAGTCTGCTACCAAGACATTTTTGGATTTGGTGGTTTGATGCACTATGTGTTGCTACCAAGACATTGAAAAAAATATTCTTAATTGATTTAGTTTTTACTTGCATTATCTTTGTGGATTTGGTTTATTGAGATAAGTTATATGATGCATAATGAATAATCAATTAATTTTAAAAGGGTAGTGTATACTAGTAGGCATAGGCAAATAAGCTGGTGGTTTCTTGATTACTTTTGCAATGTAAGCACCAAATGATATGACCCAATTCGAGTAGGGATCACACTCCAGAATTTAGAGAGAGAAACTAGAGATAAAAGAAAGGAAATTCAGTATATTTTTCATTGATTCTCATAATAAGGCATACAAATTAATATAGACTTGTGCATATTCAGAATAGAGAAATGATATTTTGACAACCACTTTTTGACAACTTTTGGACAACTTTCTCTCTCATACTCACATGATGTTGTTATCCTTTCTCTTCCTTTTTCTCTCTCCATTGTTTTTGACCAATAAGAAGTGAGAAAAACAAGGTTGTCAACAAAGTTGTCATCAAATGGATGTCAAAATATCATTACTCTTCATAATAAGATAAGTGCACCCTTACATGCTCAATATTATCCTCTAACAATATACTTCTAGATTAAGGTGAGTCATATTAACCTTCTAGAACTAGCTGAGTTACCATATTATTCTAAACATCCTATCAGAAAGACCCTTAACTCATTGTTATTATTAATTAAGAGAGAAATAAAGAACATGTTGAAAAAGGTCGGCACCAAGTGCATGTTTAGATTAGCGATGAGTTGGGTAGAATTTCAGTGTTCGCCAAATTCACCACCAACCCAAACATGTACTAAGTGGCCTTGAAAAAATTATACTCCCTCCGTTTCAAAATGAGGGTCACTTTAGCTAAAAAAAATTGTTTCAAAATGAATGTCACTTTACATTTCCAATACAACTTTAATTTCTTTCTTCCAATTTTACTTTCAATAAATACTCCAACTTTAATTTTGTCTTTTTCTTATAAAGTAAGGGCATTTTAGTAAAAACATTATATCCAATGATTATTTCATTCCATTTCTTAATCTGTGTGCCAAAGCCTAAAGCGACAGTCATTTTGAAACGGAGGGAGTAATTATGATGACCGCTAACGATTGTGTCAGAGGTATGGAGTCTTCGTCATGCTTTGTTGTTCTCCATTTTCCATAACTAATGCTTTTTTTTTTTTGGGATACGCAAGCTATCACAAAGTTTGTGTGAAGAACCATATGAACAACTTTCAGTTTTTGTAAAGAAACAAAGTGTTCTACCAACTGAGAAATAAGAAATCTAAACAAAATACTTAACTTAGTTATCTTTTTAAGCAAGCAGACTATATATGGCCTATGCCTAGCTAGCTGTTGTTAGCTTTTGGGCGGGAGGTTTAGCAGTCCTGTACTCCAGTATGTTTATTTTGCCGATCCAGGGAACGCCTGCCTTGTTAGATATCATGAAATTTTTGCTTTCGTTATTGTTAAATGTGATGATATACTGCGCGCAGAAAATCATGACTTTGAAATTGTGATTTCGATTGCGGTTACAATGCAAACTTTTATATTGTGGCAAAATTTGGAAATTGCGGTTGCCGTTGCACAAACATCAAAATCCTTTAGAATGCGTACGCAATTCACAACCATGCTGAAAAAGTCTATTGCATTGTGCTTGTAATCATGGGTTTTAAATATAGGCTTATGCCTTGTTATTTACAGCTTCTTTTGTGTTACTGGTATTGTCGTCTAACTTTCTCTTTGATGTAGAGCGGCGAAGAAAACCAAGAAGTGAGCAGCATACCCAGAAATTCAAAGGAAGTTGAATCTTTTTATGGCACTGGCATAACCCTGTAGTGTTCTAAAATAGTTTCAGTGCTAACTAGTCTCCTCTTTTTGTTCGTTTAGACTTTGTTTTATTAGTATAAACTTATTTCTTGCTAACCTTTCTATTATACCTATTTGTTAGTTTGTGTTTTGACCTTTGGTTTTTAATATCACTAAAGTATGCAATATAATTGCGTTGTCCGTTTATTCCGCACTACTAATCGCATTCTAATACAATTAACTGGGATTTCTACCGGACTTTTATACCGTATGTGATTCACTTACGTATTACATTAATTATCTTCATTGAGCCAGTTGGGATCTGATGTAGATGAGAACTCAATTGGTTACCTCTAAAACCTTGGTACCAACCTTGTTGCTGGTTCCTGTCGTATAATGCAGATGGTTTTCTGGCGCGCTGGAAACAATACTGCATTCAGCAAACCATACAAAAACTTGGTTTGTTAATCTGCTTGTACTCGCTATATCAAGGGAAATCGTCTACACATTCTATCTTTGCGTGCTTTTTTTTTTTTATGAGATCGATGAAAAAATAACTAAAAATTCACACTTTAATTCTTCAACATATATGTATAATTTCCATACACATTTTTACATTTATTGAATCATGAACCTTCAAGAATTTTTCATTTGTAAGTTTAAGCTTACATGCTCCTATTAAAAAATAATACTTTGTTGCTTCCACTCCTTCATGTTTTTTATAACGTGGATATTGGAAGCCTTTGAGGGTCACTAAAAGCTTTTTTTCTCTATTAAAAATATCAAATGTATCGATCTTACAAACTTAATGATTATGCTCCCATTTGGATTGAGCTTATGAAAAAGAGCTTATGCAAATAAATAAGTTTTTATTCTAATTTATAAGTTCTCTCTAACGAAAATTATATCTTCATAGACTGTTTTTTTATAAACTACATTAAGAAGCTTATAAATAATACATAAAAGCATATTTATTTGCCTAAGCTAATCCAAGCAGGGCCTTAATGCAGTATATAACACGAAGAAATGAACTTCAATTTTCCAAACAAAATTCCCTTACTTTATAGTTAATTTGATTCACCAAATTTAAGATATGACTACTTTTTTATCACGAATATTTAACTATTATGTCTCAAGAACCTCAGTTTAGAACAATATCTCAGCAAAATTCCACAAAGTTGAAGGTGGTACTTGACTTTTGCAATGGAATGTCACCAAAATAGGAAATAAGGCATCTTTTGCATGACTTATTATTCTCTGCAGCTAGAAGATATGTATTTGACTTTAGTTAAAAATAATTTTGATTTTGATTTGATTGGATATTAAAGAATCTATGCTATAGATTATAGCTATGTTTAAAAGTCTATTTCTAATTACATTCTTTCTACCATTTGGATCATCTTCCAATAAAAAATCTATAATGGCATGACATTTTTTACATTTCCTTTTCACATTGCATCCTTTAAAACAATGTTTGAAAAATCGGATCAGCCGATCGATTCAACTAGTTAAACCGGGAAGCAATATATTTTCTACGTGGTTCGATCTGGTTACATTACAGTCTCGTTTAATTAGACTTGCCTTTTTTTTTTAAGATTATTTTTATCTGTTAATACCTTACTTTTTAAATTTATTTCTTTGAATCCCCTTCAACTGTGGTTGACCTAATTAAATTAAAACTCGATGGTCTCACCGATTTGATCTCTCATCTGGTTTTTAACATCGCTTTAAAGTCTTGCAGACGAATAGTTTTTAACATATCATCAAGTCATTGAACCACACATCGTTGATCTTGTTGGAAACAATTTTTTCTTACGGGCTTATGAAGTGATTGTAAGTTGTAACTTTTTTTTTTGACAAAAGTAAGTTGTAACTTGATATTATGTCATTTTGTCTAAGAGCATCCACAATGGAGACCCTCAATTTTGAGGTCTTAAATGGGTCCCACTGATGTAGTAATTTTGCATCAAACAAGATAAGTATTTGTGTATCGTCTCCACAGGGAATAGTGCATTATCAAGGACAGTTTAACATCAATTATCATTTCAAGTATTAAGAGTACTTGTTTGTTTGAATTGTGACTAACTAAACTAATTGCGAAAAGTAAAAGTTGAGATAAATAAGGATTGAAACTTGTTAGGAGTAGAGTTCCTTAACCAAGCGCCACACATAACCTAATGATCCATACGAATTCTAGCATTATAAACAATATTATCACAATCAATTCTAAACTATCCTTCCTGTCCAAAGCGATATATTTAACTCTAAGGTATCGTTTAAACATTCGTGTCCAAATCCCTTAAACGATAACAAAGTCGATCGGATAACTTAATCGACCGTGTCCAGCCTGATTATGTATCCGAAAGCATTAAACTTTTGATTATGGTGATTATCAAAGATTAACAAAGATGTCAAGTAAGTTAACCTAAGATATATCGCTACTCTAGATCTAGATTCAAGAGTTTGTGTCCAAATCATCTTAAATCTCATTGAAAGCATTAACAACAAGAACAACAACAATATTGAATATAAATTGCTAGAACCATATTTTGCAAGATCAAAAGATTACATATTTAGCAAGGATCAAGTACCTCTTATCCCAACAAAGGGTATTTAGCTACACATCATCATGGAAGCCTTGCAAGGATGGATTGAAAAGGAAAGATTCATTACACCTTGTGATGTCTCAACAAAGGAGGAAAGATCCAAAATCACTCTCACTCTATATGATCTACCCTATTTCTCTCTATGAAATGTCTACCTATGAAAACTATAAGAAAAACTAAGATAAAAACTAACTTAATATCTAGAAATGAGAGAAAATGAGCTTTTATACAAATCTGCAAAAGTCACATTTCGCCTGGCAGAATTAAGCTCGCCATGGCGAGATGAGCTTTCTTCACCAATGGTTTTCTGCCACGTCACCAAAAATAGATCAAACCGCCTAACTTTCGCCTTTCATCTCGCCATTGGTTCGCCTGGCGAAATTTCTCGCCATGGCCATCTCAGTGGCGAAGTGGCCTGGTGCTCTCTGGAAGTCCTCGCCATTTAGCTCGCCTTTGTCTCGCCATGGCGAGCTGGCCTTTGCCCAAATTTGTTGTTTTTACACTTGCTTGATGTTTGTACACTCAATTCCTGCACAAATGGGTAGAGTAAGATGACTAAAGCGTAATAGGTCAAAATTCACTTTTCTCTCAGCTTTTCCCTAGATAACTTGTGAAACAAGTAACAAACGTGCCATAAATAAACATT
The DNA here is from genome assembly GCF_051527215.1 of Medicago sativa. Classification (NCBI taxonomy): domain Eukaryota; kingdom Viridiplantae; phylum Streptophyta; class Magnoliopsida; order Fabales; family Fabaceae; genus Medicago; species Medicago sativa. The sequence continues at coordinate 6,498,718 of NC_140755.1, read as the reverse complement.
AAAAGTACTACTTCCTGGCACTTATCAAACTCTCCCCAACTTAACTCTTTGTTTGTCCTCAAACAAAATATCAAAAACATAACAAGCTACGCCAAGACGCAAGTAAGAAAGACTTTGAAAGCTTTTGCAAATGAATGATTTGAAAAATATGCGCGGGCAAGTCTGAAGCTTCCAACTTATCTGGCAATCCACTGCAAATGTGAAATGAGTTCTAAACACAAAGTACATGTCAAATAGTTCAAATCAATAATATACTTATTCACGAACCACACCTAACACACTTCTTTGAAAGTAAATAAACAATTGAATCAAGTGAGTGAGGGTTATGAACACACATCCGACAATCAATTTAACATACCAATCAAGTTATGTGTCCATCCAAATATCATTTCAAAATGCATAAAAAACATGGATCAAAAGGTCTTTGAGGGTTATAACTTGGCTTGGCTACAAAAGAAATGTCATATGTGGGGCAATTGAAATCAAAAAGCCTATCAAAGAGGAACATTCCTTGTATCAACCATTTAAAATTCACAACCTTCCCTACCAATTATTACAACCCTTGGTGTTCACAAATGATACACTTTGATCTTGATAACTTATTCTCTTTTTGGATTTTTCTTTCTTTTTCTCTTTTTCTTTTTCTTTCCATGTACACATTGTTTTCTTTTCTTTTTGTATTTACAACACCATGTTGTCTTGATCAAAGATAAAATTACACCATTATACTTGACATAAGATTTACATCTACCTTCTCTCCCCAACTTGAATCAAAATACACCCTATTTGAATGTTCCCTTACTCTAAGGCAAAAGGGACAAATAAACATTGAAGGTTTAGGTTTCAACAATTAAAAACATATCAGAGTCTCAAAGTGCGTCAAAAATGAACTGGATATTGAAAAGTTTAAAGGCAAATTCATCAAGCATTGAACTTATGAATTGACAGTTCATAATTGAGGACTCCGATTCATTTGGGTCAAGTGGGTTAGCAAGTACTCGCTCTTCTCACAAGGTAGACTATTTGTGGTCAAGTAAGTTTCACTCATAAACAAAAATATGCCTTGATCACTTCCATGCCTTCACACAATTTAAAACAATTATTGGATTTAAAATAACACAATCGAGTTAAACAATGAATTCCGGTCTCCTTGCATATGTACAAACACTTGAGGTTTCCTCACTTTTAGGCTAGAACTAAGTGGTTCACAAACAATTATATTATTACGAAGAACTAAATTACATGAAATTTGTGCAAAGTACTCGTTTCACATTCAAGTAAAAATCTAGAAAAACCGGAAACTTGTACCTTGGCTATGCGCTTTAATCACAACAATGAATCATTATCAATCATCTGAGATTTGCTCACTTTGGCTATCTTTCAAGCACATTGCAATTTGAAATTTTGAGCATTTTTTTCAATTTCTTTCAAACAAGCAATAGTAATAACCAAAATAAACTTCCACAATTTTTTTTTTAAAAATAGCTCAAAATGAAGTACTTGACAAAAATAACAACACAATACTAACACAATACATTATTAAAACAATACTAACAACCCGTAATTAAACACATTGTCTTGACAAACATCACAGTACAACATCCCATAGTACGGAACAATACATAATTCAAAACATCCCAAAGTACTAAAGTCATACATAACAAAGTAAACATCAACAGAAGCAAATAGTTCAAAGAGTAATTAACAAAAAGCAATAAAAGATGAGTTCTAGAAATAAGGAATTGACTGAAAGCATCTTCGAATGTCCTCATTTCAGATGTGCTTTCAAGTCCTGCTCCCTAAAACTCCTGCTCTTCATAACTCTGAGTGTCTTCACTAGAATTTGTTGCACTCACCACCGCATCCGCATCATGTAAATCTGCCCCACCCTGATCATCATCAGCTGGATCATCAACATGCATATCTGAAGAACCACCCTCTCCATAGACAAATGGCCTGTCCCCAGGTCAAACACAATAAGCCTGAAAAGCCTATGGCAAAGGAACCTGATGGTCTGCTACCTGTGGATATATAACCGGCATGTAGCTGCATCCGGTACATAGAATCATGCAATGAAGTCATCGCCCGCTTGTTAGCCTCGAGGTAGTCCCAAGTGTAAGTAAAACACTGCCTCTGGGCTGGGTCCATGTGTGAGAAATCATCAGCTGATGTTGGAGCTTGAGGTTGGTGCGATGAGGAAGCTCCGGTACCTTTCTTACCCTTTTTCTCTTTGTCACTGTGCCTTGCAATGATAGCATCAGTGATTGGATTCTGCAGCTCCTTATGGACATGGCTAGGGATTTTAATGCAGAGGCTAATAATCAACCCCATTATCAATCCAGGAAAGGCTAATAATCAACCCCATTATCAATCAAAGGGACCCTATCCTTGTTGCTTAAAGCAACATCTTTAAGTTCTTCAGCAATGATGCGGGCAATGTCAACTGGTTGATCGGTGAGAATGTAGTACAAGAGGGGTGGGATATCTATAGTGCATGTAGAGAGGTGACTCTTTGGTTTGACATTGAACAAGATCAGCTTCAATAGGGTTTGAGTAATGGGGGTCATGTTACACTTCTTTACGGTATCCCTCCTTGTCACACTCTTCTCATACCCCTTCCCTGGTTGAAGAATTGTTGCTTGAATGGCTGAGTGATCCCAATCCCCTTTGTTTTGCTGGAGGTGGAAGGGACACAGTTCATCTGGGTGTTTGAGTTTATACGGTTTCCCGAGGTAATCATTGATGCCTTCGCGATCAAAGGTGATCACCCTGCCCCTAATCATGGTTCTGAAGCTAAAATTTTCGCCTTCCAAAGGCATGGCGTTCGCATAAAACTCACGCACAATTTCAGTGTTGAGTTGAGGGTGAGGGGCAACCAGTTTCTCCCACTTTCTCTTTTGAATGATGGCAGCCAGCACTTTGTATTTCCCTTGAGCTGAGATTTGGAACTGCTTGTCATGCCAAATCTTTCGGCTGCAGAGTTCCTGAAACCTGTCCTGATGGTCAGCACTAAAGAACCTGTGCTCATCATATGGCCTTGAAGCTTCAACAGTTTCAGATTGTTTCCTTTTTCCCTTAGCGGAAGCTGATGCTTTTTATGTATTCTTAGGTGCCATGCCTGTTAATTAACAAAACCAGGAAACCCAAACAATTCACAGGACAAATAATTAGAAAGAATTAAAATCAAAGCATGATAAAATAAAAATAATTTTTCTGAGTCCAGTGAATTTCGCCTGGCAGAAAATTTCGCCATGGCGAAATTGGTCTAAATTTTCTGGGTTTTTTATGAACACCTCGCCATGGCGAACTCAATGGCGAGGGAACCCAGAATTTCGAAATTCGCCCTTTTTCACAAAAATTCATCAGTTTTCCCTTGTTTCTTCCTATTGCATGATTGTTCTAACTTATATCACTACTTTTCGACCCTTATCATGACCCAGAGATGAATTAAATCAGAGTTTCACCACACAAACCCTTTTTATTCGAAATTTTACAAAAATGGGTTAGAAATTCAAAAGTTGTGGTGTGAGCAAGAAAAGAACACAAATTAGTTTCTGATTTTCGTTCATCTCAGTCATTTTAGGGATTCAAATTGACAAGAAGAAGAGATTAAAATTGATTATTGTCAACTAACCTAGGGTTTTATCAAGAACAATACATGCACAGTAAATAATGAAAGAAATTAATAACAAACCTGATTAAATCAAATGCAGAGATGATGAAAAATTAAAAGCTTGACTTGATTTGGCTTGCTATGGATTTGTATGGAAAGTTTCCTTGGAAAAATTAGGGTTTGAAGTGAGAAAATAGGGTTGGTGGAGAGAGAGGAAAAGGAAACCGAAATTTTTGAGATAATGAGGGTGAGTGGGTGGTTGGGAGGAGTTATGGTGAGTTAGTGGCATGGAAAAACGTAACTGCCATTTTGGCAATTTCGCCAGGCGGAGGCTGAGCTCGCCATGGCGAGGGAAATGGTAACTCAGGTCACATGACCTGTAAATTTCGCCTGGCGGAATATTCTTGGCCTGGCGAAAATGACATTTTTAGACCAAAATTTTCAAGTTGCTTCTGCTTTGGATTGGCTTTGTTATGCATATGACTCTAAACTTATTTATGTAATAAAACACTAAATAAACTTACAAAATTGGGTTGCCTCCCAACTAGCGCTTGTTTAACGTCGTTAGCTCGACGCCTTTTTCGTTAGGGTGGCAAAAATGAAATGGACAATACATCATCCTTTGAAATCCAACGTTTTGGTAGGAATTCCATGAACTTTAGGAACGAATGACTTAGAGTCCATAACCTCCCTAGCTTTGGTTTATTGAACAAGGTGCAAATTTCATCAATTACTCGATCGATTTCTACCTTGTTCACTTTCTTCCCCCTTACTTCCATTAAATCTTCCTTGATTAGTAACCGTTCCTTTTTCTCAATCACCATTACTTCTTCAACAGTTTTGACTACTTCAATTGGCCTTTCTTGAGGAAGTTCTTCCTTGTGTGGTGCACCACATTCTTCTAATGTTGCAACTTCCTCATTTTGAACAACAATTTCTTCAACAATCTCTCCGACTCTCTCAAACATATTTAGATTATTTTCTTGTTCTTTAAGAGTGGATTGATTGTTGGCTTGGTTATCCATGATTTGTGCTTGAATCAACCCAATTTGAAGTGATAAATTCTTCAATCTTTGGTTGGTATCTTGCATGTTTATCATGGATTGTTGCATGAAGACATTCAAAGTATTTTCTATCACCGAATATCTTTGATCTTCAAAAGAATGTTGGTGATACTGTTGATAGGATTCATACTCGGGTGGAGTATAGAAGTTGCTATAACCATGATTAGCCATGATTTTGGCTAGGTGATGATACTAAAACGGAAACAACTAACAAGAAACTTTTCTTTGTTTATCAACAAGGGGTTAGTACAAACAACTATCAAGTAAAGAAAACTATTTACGGATTATGTACGAATGCTTAAAATGATAAATCAATCGTTCTATCTATGATAACTAAACACCATTCCCCGGCAACGGCGTCATTTTGATGTAGTAATTTTGCATCAAACAAGATAAGTATTTGTGTATCGTCTCCACAGGGAATAGTGCATTATCAAGGACAGTTTAACATCAATTATCATTTCAAGTATTAAGAGTACTTGTTTGTTTGAATTGTGACTAACTAAACTAATTGCGAAAAGTAAAAGTTGAGATAAATAAGGATTGAAACTTGTTAGGAGTAGAGTTCCTTAACCAAGCGTCACACATAACCTAATGATCCATACGAATTCTAGCTTTATAAACAATATTATCACAATCAATTATAAACTATCCTTCGTGTCCAAAGCGATATAATTAACTCTAAGGTATCGTTTAAACATTCGTGTCCAAATCCCTTAAACGATAACAAAGTCGATCGGATAACTTAATCGACCGTGTCCAGCTTGATTAAGTATCCGAAAGCATTAAACTTTTGATTATGGTGATTATCAAAGATTAACAAAGATGTCAAGTAAGTTAACCTAAGATATATCGCTACTCTAGATCTAGATTCAAGAGTTTGTGTCCAAATCATCTTGAATCTCATTGAAAGCATTAACAACAAGAACAACAACAATATTGAATATAAATTGCTAGAACCATATTTTGCAAGATCAAAAGATTACATATTTAGCAAGGATCAAGTACCTCTCATCCCAACAAAGGGTATTTAGCTACACATCATCATGGAAGCCTTGCAAGGATGGATTGAAAAGGAATGATTCATTACACCTTGTGATGTCTCAACAAAGGAGGAAAGATCCAACTTCCAAAATCACTCTCACTCTATATGATCTACCCTATTTCTCTCTATGAAATGTCTACCTATGAAAACTATAAGAAAAACTAAGATAAAAACTAACTTAATATCTAGAAATGAGAGAAAATGAGCTTTTATACAAATCTGCAAAAGTCACATTTCGCCTGGCAGAATTAAGCTCGCCATGGCGAGATGAGCTTTCTTTCGCAATGGTTTTCTGCCACGTCACCAAAAATAGATCAAACCGCCTAACTTTCGCCTTTCATCTCGCCATTGGTTCGCCTGGCGAAATTTCTCGCCATGGCCATCTCAGTGGCGAAGTGGCCTGGTGCTCTCTGGAAGTCCTCGCCATTTAGCTCGCCTTTGTCTCGCCATGGCGAGCTGGCCTTTGCCCAAATTTGTTGTTTTTGCACTTGCTTGATGTTTGGACACTCAATTCCTGCACAAATGGGTAGAGTAAGATGACTAAAGCGTAATAGGTCAAAATTCACTTTTCTCTCGGCTTTTCCCTAGATAACTTGTGAAACAAGTAACAAACGTGCCATAAATAAACATTAAAAGTACTACTTCATGTCACTTATCACCCACATGGACACATCACTTTTTAATAATTTTTTCATAATAGTACCTAATAGGTACACAACCACTCAAAGTTAGGGAGAATTATTCTAGTTAAGTCACTTCAAAAATTTATTCAAAAAATTGATTATAGTAATCAATTTCTAATTTTAGTGGTAATTTTATGAATTATTCATTTTTAGAATTTATAGTAGAATAGAAAATATAAAAATAAAATAAAACAATGAAGTTTTAGTGACAGCCACAACCGTAGGTGGAGGTCCATAATGTTTTTAAAATGGTCTCCTTAGAATTACCTACGTTTTGTCCATAGTTAAAGGTGGAAATCATGATGTGACAAACATTTGGCAATGACAGACGGATTTAGCTTCAGAAATTTGCCCCAAAATTTATGGAATATATATTTAGCTGTTTCAAACTATTCTTGAGATCATTAAATGGTCTAGTGGTTAGTGTTTGTTGTAATCCAGTGTAGGGTGCGTATTCGATTGCCCTCAAGATCGTTTTTTAATAAAAATAAAAATAAAATATAATAGAAAATATAAAAATGAGAGGAGTTAGGACTCGAACATAGGACATAACCACCGCAACAGAGGGAAACTTGGGTAATGGTTATGCCAGATATCATATATATAGAAAAACTGGGGGACGCCATGGCTCCATGAGTCTAAGAGAAGATCCGCCACTGAGCCCAGGCTCGTGCCCAGACTCGCCGGACAGTAAATCTGCCCATGACCCAAAGTGTGTTTCGATAATGGTTCAACTCAGTTCAATCTAATTCTGCAAAACTAAATAAAACTTAAATAGGATTAAATTGATCGACAATTTAATTAACACTTCTTCATATTCCATACCAAGACTCTATATTTTCCATATTCCCCATGTCAACGGGTAACAAGCTTAAATTCCAAGAACCAAATATTTGTAATGCGAAAGAAAGGATGGAAACTTCAAACCGATGTGGATAATTTGGTGGCTCAGTTATTTAAAGCTCGCTATTTTCCACGTACCGACTTTAGTGGGGAAAAAAGATAGGCTCCAATCCTCGCTGTTCCTTTTTGTGCCTTCGAATATTACCATTATGAGGTCGACTGATGGTTCAACCTTGAGTCAGCCATTGACAGGAGCACCCAACTCTAGAGAGCTAAGTCTCTAATGTGTAGGGGTCTCAAATATTTGTAAGGGCATGAATATAGTTGTTGGGGTGCAAGGTAAAATTTTCTATGGTTATAGTATGATAGGTATGTCCAAACCAAACACTTATTATCAAATAAAAAAGAGGAAAATTGTTCTTCTGATTTAAGAAATTTCTCATTTAACCCTAAAAATTGCCCTTCTCACTTAAGAAAGTGGTATACGATGTTCATATTAGAGTATTTTTAGGGTGTGAATGAGCAATTTCTTAAGTTAGTATAGCAATTTAAAAAAAAGAGAGTAAATTGACAAGATTGGCCCAACCCAATAGACACACATCCACACAAAAACAATAATCAACAAAACAAATCGAAACCAAAACAAGGCTTATTGTAATTTTGTGATTTTAACTACCAACTAAAATTTTCTAATTGTTTTTTTAAGAAGTAAAAAAAAACATGTAATTTTTTAATTTGTAATTGTTCAAATTACCTCACTATTTTCTATATTATGAGTTTGTTTTTGGTATTAGAACATGGCTTCAATTTGATAGAAACAGCTCTAGTTCAACCATTATTTTTTTATGCATTCTAGTTCACGTCGTATAACGCTAAGAAAAAAGATTCACCACGTTTTTTTATCTTTCCAAACTGGTGGTAGCTAAAGGTGCTCACCAACCACAAAATATATTAGAAAGGGAAAACAAAGATGGAGGGGACCAAACCAAAACTCCATTACATGTTGGAAAATCTCAGTAACCAAAACCTTCATATTGGCCCATATGTTTCTTAGACTCCAAGGGATCTGAGTAGAGGCTATAATGGCTTTGATAACAAGACTTGAATCAGTTTCTAACCATAAGTGCTTCCAATTCTTTTCATATGCAATCTCTATAGCTCTTATAGCTCCACAAAGTTCAGCATGATAAGACGTTGCATAGCCCAAAGGTTCAACAAAGCAAGCTAAGAAATCAGCTTCATGATTTATGAAAACCCCTCCACAAAAAGCCATGCCTGGATTTCCATTTAAGGCTTCATCTATGTTACACTTTGTCCAACTGATCATGGGAGGATGCCAGAAGATTTCCATGATATCAAGAGCTTTTGGATATTTGATTTGAACTCTAAAAGACTTCATAATAGTAAAGTCAGTCACTGAGTTGTATGAGAACAAAGTGTGATTACCTGACAAAGAAACATTAGCTATTATCACTGAGACTGCAGACTTCCAAGGAATCACCTTATCATTATATCTGAATTGGTTTCTCACAAACCATATTGTGTTTATTAAGTTGATCAAAGCAGACCTAATCACCACTTTACACTGAGGGGACCAATGCAAATCACAAATTATCTAGATGTCCTCAATTTGAGTGAACTGAATAACTTTGTTAATAATGCTAGCAAACAAGCACCAAAGCTTTTTTGCATATGGACAATTAAAAAATAAATGGAAAGAGGTTTCTATATGATTCAGGCAAAGACTGCACATGGAGGGGATGTAGCAACCCCTTTACTTGAGTTTATCATCAGATGGCACCTTGTCTTGCATTAGCCTCCAAACAAAAAGGGATTTTGAAGGTGGAACCTCCTTGCACCAGATGTATTTAGTCCATGCAAGATCTTGAAATTGCTGAAGTTTAAAATCATAAGCATCTCTGAAAGCAAGCTCCCCATTTGTAGTATGCTTCCACATCAATTCATCACATTTTAGCACAGTAGGGAAAGTAACTTGCTGCACAATCAAGCTAATAGATGGGAACATCTGAACTAACTGCGGAGGAAGGTTCCATTGATCATTGATAAGGTAGTCACTCACACAAGATTGCAAACCTTCACTGATGTAGGATGGAATGATAAGTTGCTGAGAAAGTGGTTCAGCACACCAGGCATCATTCCAAAAATTCACTTGCTCTCCAGAACCAATAAGCCAAGCTGAATTTTCAATGATTTCTCTATATTCTTACTTTATGGTACTCCATAAAGATGAGTAGATATGATGTTGAATAGCTTTACCTTTCCTTATAGCTCTACTCTTTAGCAACATGGCCCAAGGTTGCTTTGATTTAAAGATATTCAAGCAAAGTTTGAGATTAGCTGCATTGTTCAGATTCAGCAAAGACTTTAAATTGAGACCATCTTGCGAATAAGGTCTGCACACTTTCTTCCATGAAACTGTAACAAGTTCTCTCTTATCAATAGTCCCACTCCAAATGAAATTCCTCGTGCATTTTTCAAAACACCACGATTTCTAATATCAACGTTAGAGTTATTATTCTCATGCTTTTTTCTCAACTTTTATGTTCTTTTCTGCATGTGCATCCACTTGTTTACTATACGTCTAACCCAGATAATGTCGAGCCTCAACACTAGTATTTAAATTTTTCAAAGATTGGTGTAAATCCTTATGTTTAAACTACATAAAATGTTGGAACTTTTTTTTTATATTTATATCTGGATAAATATATTACTCTCATACATATTTAAAAGTAGTATAACCTTATAAGATAAATAAAGTCTTGGAGAAATCCTGACCTTAACCTTGGTGGGGGTGGTCGGTGGGCATATTTAAACCTACAAACCCGGTCACACGAACCAATTTAACTTGCATTTTAATCAAAATTAATCAAGTTCGGGTCTAGTACGAACTAATTCATTCAAACTAAGGGCCCGTTTGTTACAGATTAAAATAAAAGTGATTTTGACATAATAATATATTTTGAGATTTTATGAAAAATCAGAATCTATTTTATGTTTGTTTAGCGTAATAAAAAATCATTTTTTTAAACAAATAATTTAGTTTGTTTGGATACAACTAAATAAAAGGGATCTTTTGTTATAAATTTGTTCAATCTTTTGAACTATATTTTTTCTCTCCTCTAAAAAAAATCTATTTTTTCAGAAGCTGCTCTTAACAGCTTCTCATTTGAAGTTGTTTTTAGATTATTTTTAGATTCTGATTTTTTTAAAAAGCTATAACAAACGGATGCGATACTCTTTAAAGTGATTTTTTTTAAAGTGATTTTTTAAAAAGCTATAACAAACGGATGCAATACTCTTTAATTTAAATTGTTGAATGATATATTTTATTCCAATTAAGTATCATAAATGTGTAGTAAAAAAAAATCATAAATGTGTTAATCAAATAACTTTTTATTTAGAATTTAAAAGTATTTACAAATGTTTTATAGATAGAGTTGAAAATACAACGTTAAAGGTGAGTTAACTCCTTGACAACCGAGTCAATAATTATTGTCAAAAATAGACAGTAAATTAATTTCAATATTGAATTCGTTAAAATTTGGCCCATCCCAATTTAACCCAATTCCTGAATACCCTAAACATTGCCTATTTAATCTATGGTTTGAGGTTATAACAATAGTATCCTTCTTCTAAACCCTAGTAGTTTCCAACCCTAACCCTATTCTGTTACGTCACTCATTGCCACAGTGAAAAACACCGCACTGCCGTAACAGAATGTCTAAGCAGCCAAAAACATCAACAGTGGAGGTAGATAGGATAAGCGGTTTACCAGACGATATCCTAATTCAAATTCTCTCTTTTCTTCCCACCAAACAAGCCTTTCTCACTTCCCTTCTTTCAAAGAGATGGAAGCATCTATGGTGTTTTGTTCCAGATATTGACTTTACCGAAACCAAACACTCCGATTCACACTTATTCGACAAATTCGTTGACTCCATCTTGTGCTTGCGAAAATCTGCTGGTAATAATTCCGTCCACAGTTTCATCCTGGACGTTAAACACATATGGCATAATTGGGAAAGAATAACCCCAAAATTGTCTAATACTATTCTTACTTGTCCAACCCTTGTTGTTCTTAAGCTCAGTTATCTTTATATGGGTGCGGCATTTTGTTATTATCCCATAAGATTACCCTCACTCAAAACCCTACATTTGAAAGACATTAAGTTTGATCGATATGGAGATCTTAAGTGTCTTCTAGAGTATTGTCCAGTTATTGAAGATCTTCAACTATATCATATATCCCATCTCATTTTTCTTGATTCCAACAGATGTTGTGAAACCTTAACAAAGTTGATTAGAGCAGATATTATTGAATGTAAATGCCATGTTCCGATGAAAGCACTTTCAAATGTGGAGTTTCTACGCATAAAACTATACATGGTATATATCATGATATGATGCATGCCATTCATTTGTATTGTTTATTTGTTAATACTTTTTTTTTTTTTAATAAATGCAGACTTTTGACTCTCCTACATTCCATAATTTGACTCATTTGGTGCTCAACTACAATTGGGGTATAGTTCAACATGTGCTCCACCTTTGCCCTAAGCTTCAAAATCTTGACTTTTATCAGGTTTGTTTCTTAATTTTAACAATATATCGTATTTGATTTTTTTATTTTCTTAAAATACAAGTATGTATCGTTTTATTTTATCTGTATTATTTTAACAGAAGATACAAGGCAGCATTAGGGATCATGAGTTCGTATATCTTCAAAACTGGACCCGTCCAAATTTTGTTCCAGTATGCCTTTCACTAAACCTTACAACATGCTCTATGAGGGACTTTGGATTTGCAGGTCTTCAACATGAGCACACTATGTTAGCAACATATATTCTGAACAATTCAACAGTTTTAGAAACTATGTCAATTAGGTGCTTCAGGAACCGATCTGAGATAGAAAAACAACTAATCTCATGTTCAAGGGCTTCTGCAACATGTCAACTTTCAATTTATTGATAACATATATGATTATGTATGTACGATTACTTTCTCTATTCTCTCTTTTGTTTCATTAGCTGCTAGTCTGCTACCATGACATTGTTGGATTTGGTGGTTTGATGAACTATGTGTTGCTATAAAAGTCATTGTATACTTTGTCTCAATGCACAAATTAAGAAAAAAAATATCCTTAATTGATTTAGTTTTTACTTGCTTGATGTTTTTGTTGGAAAATATAGAGCGTGAGGGAACTAGTGGTAGGGACACACATTAGTGATGAGCATATTGTAGGAGGAGACACATTAGTGATATGGTGAAGCCTTCAATATTATTGACATTGCATCTCAAAGGCTTAAAGGCTTGAATACAATTGCACCCATATAAGTCTATTTATAGGTGCTTATAGATGTTTCTAGAACTAGAATAATCTAGGCCTTTGTTTGCCTTTTCTACATTAGAATATTATGGATGTTTCTAGGCTCCAACTTAACCTAGACATTAATGGAACAATCTAGAAACATATAATAACTTTAAGCTTATTCTAGTTTTCTCTAATGTATTCTAGAAATATCTAGCAATGTGCATCATATTTCAACACTCCTCCTTGATGCATATTTCGAAAACTTCAAATGTAGTACGTAGTTGCTCAAACATAGATTTGTGCTATCATCTCCTCCTGCATTGATACTCTTCATAGTTGATCAATTTGACATGATAGAAAATTTGTGCCACCTCTTGCCATAATATTTGTTATTGGTCTCCTTGCTAGTCTTGTTGAAGACTTCTGCATGGACCATTCTTCCTCCTTAGTTGCATGTGAATCTCCTTGTCGACATTGTTGAAGATTTCTGACAGGGAGAATTTCTTGTTCATAGTTGCTTGTGAGTCTCCTTGTCACTCATGTAGTAGATTCTTGACAGGGACTCATTCTTGCTCTAGTAGTTACCTATGCTTGTACTCAAGTTAAGCATCAGAGGTCACAGGTCTCCATTTATATTTATTGCCTGGACTTGTGCTCTATTCGAACTTGAGTGTCTTATTAGCCATAGGTCTTCGACATTAGTCGGACTTGAACTTTAGAGGATCGGGCTGTTAGGCTACCTGAACTCCTCTATAGCCTTCTTAGTTTTCTTGTTTTAACTCAAACAGAGTAGAGCCTTGTGGCTACATGTACTCCTTTTGTGTTTGAGTCATAGACTGAGAATTTTTACTTTTGTAGAATTTATGTTATAGAAGAACATATAGTTGGTGACACGAGATCATATTTTGCTACGCCCTGTTAATGACCGAACGCAGCTCTGATACCACTGTTGGAAAATATAGAGCGTGAGGGAACTAGTGGTAGGGACACACATTAGTGATGAGCATATTGTAGGAGGAGACACATTAGTGATATGGTGAAGCCTTCAATATTATTGACATTGCATCTCAAAGGCTTAAAGGCTTGAATACAATTGCACCCATATAAGTCTATTTATAGGTGCTTATAGATGTTTCTAGAACTAGAATAATCTAGGCCTTTGTTTGCCTTTTCTACATTAGAATATTATGGATGTTTCTAGGCTACAACTTAACCTAGACATTAATGGAACAATCTAGAAACATATAATAACTTTAAGCTTATTCTAGTTTTCTCTAATGTATTCTAGAAATATCTAGAAATGTGCATCATATTTCAACAGTTTTTGAGGATTTGGTTTATTGACATAGGTTAATTGCTGCATAAGGAACAATCATTTAATTTTAATAGGGTAATGTAGTAGGCATAGGGCCATAGGCAGATAAACTTTTGGTTTCTTGGTCACTTTTGCAATGTGAGTGAAAGACCCTTACATCATTATTATTATTATTTAAGAGACAAATAAAGACCATGTTGAAGACACCAAAGTGTATGTTTAGATCAGCGGTGAGTTGGGTAGAATTTCAGTGTCACCTTGATTTCGTCAAATACAACACCATCCCAAACATGTACTAAGCGACCATGAATAAGTTAAAATTATGCCTGCTAACAATTGAGTCAGAGATACGGAGTTTTTGCATATGATAAATGTGGAGTCTTTGTCATGCTTTGTTGTTCCCCATTTTCCCTAAATAATACATTTTTTTGGGATATGCAAACTATCAAAAAGTTTGTGTGAAGAACTATATGAACAGATTTCAGTTTTTGTAGAGAACAAAGTATTCTAATTTCTAAACAAATGAGATGAAATACTGCACTGAAAATCACAGGTTTTAAATTGCTATTTCCATTACAGCTTTTGTTGTGTTAATGGTATTGTCGTCTAACTTTCTCTTTTGTGTAGAGCGCCGAAGAAAACCAAGAACTGAGCAGCATACCCAGAAATTCAAAGGAAGTTGAATCTTTTTATGGCGCTTGCATAACCTTGTAGTGTGCTAAAATTATGTTCAGTGCTATAGTCTCCTTTTTTTGTTGGTTTAGACTTTGTTTTATAAGTATTAACTTTTTTTTGTTACTTATTTTTATTTTTGGGTTCTTACTATTCCTGTTGTTGGGTTCTGGCAACTCTTAATTTTTTGTTTTTCAAGCTTTGAACATCAAAGTTAGTCTTTTAAGTTAGCTTATTACATGTCTTGATAAACACCTATATATACTTAAATTCTTAGGTACCTTCGAGTTTGGTTGGATCCCAATACCATCTAAGCAAAATTTGGTTAACATTTAAATTTATTTAAAAATAAATTAATGCAAAAATATGACATGACATTGATTGATTAATTATTAGATAAGAACCAAACTACATAGACACTGTTGTGTTCGCCTTAATGTTTTTTATAACGTGGACATTGGAAGTTTTTGAGGGTCACCAAAAGCATTTTTCTCTATTAAGAATATCAAATGTATATAGTTCTTACAAACTTGTTGAATATATGCTGTATATAACATGAACTTCAATTTGCCAAACAAAATACCCTTACTTTATGGTTAATTTGATTCACCAAATTTAAGATATGACTACTTTTTTTTATCAAGAATATTTAACTATTATGTCTCAAGAACCTTAGTTTAGAGCAATATCTCAACAATAGGAAATATGGCATCTTTTGCATGAATTATTATTCTCTGCAGCTAGGAGATATGTATTTGACTTTAGTTAAAAATTATTTTGATTTGATTGGTTTTGTAGAAGGCTAGTAGGGGATCTGGATGAGAATAATGTGTAGCTATGATTAAGAGCTTATATTCTATTACATTCTTTCTTGCATTTGGATCATCTTAGTTTTAAATTTCAATAGGGGGTTATGCATATGATTTCAACATTTAAATTCATTGGATTTTTTCCCAAAAAAAAAAAAAAAATCATTCGGTTCTAAAACTTTAAAAAAAAAAAAATCTACAGAATAGTTTTAATGGTGAGAGCTATTTAAAAAAAAAAGTTTTAATACTGAGACCATCAACATAACTCTTTCATGTTGGATTTAAACATGAGAGGATTCATTTCTTTCTTTCATTGTCCTTTTACATCAAATTGATGATTCAATCTTCCAATAATATATCTATAATGGCATAACATTTTTTACATTTCCTTTTCACATTGCATCCTTTAAAACAATGTTTTAAAAACCGGATCGATAGATCAATTCAACTAGTTAAACCGGGAAACGACCAATATATCTTCTCGTGCATTTGTTAATATCTTACTTTTTTTAATTTATTTCTTTGTATCCCCTTCAACTGTGGTTGACCTAATTAAATTAAGACTTCATGGTCTCACCGATTTGATCTCTCATCTGGTTTTTAACATTGCTTTAAAGTCTTGCAGACAAATAATTTTTCCCTTAATTGTCATGTCATGTCATTTTTTCTGTCATTTCACAAAAACACAACAAAATTATATAGATATTTACAAGGGCTCTTAAAATCAATGGAAACCCAACAAACCATATTCACCTAAAAAAAATATTACAAATTGATCGACAATTTAGTAAACAGTTATGTAGTAAACACTTTTTCATATTCCATACCAAGACTCTATCTTTTCCGTATTCCCTATATCCCAAATATGTCAACGATAACAAGCTTAATTCCAAGAATGAAAAGAAAAAACACATAACATCTAATCCAAAACAATACTATACACACTATTGGTAGTTCGAATATTAATTACTAGAGAATCGCATCTAAAAAATTAGAAACACTTTTCACAATGGTATTAAGCACAATGGTATCAATAGAATTAGGAAGAGACAAGTATACTATATAGTAAAAGAAATATTTATTCTTTTTTGGTTGTTCTATGGATGAGCTGAAAGGTCAAATCCCTTATTACTATATATATACAAGCTCTTTACAAACATTTTTCATCAGCTTTGTGTGCTAACAAATATGAAAAGTGCTATACAAGTTTCCATGTTTTGAAGTGGACAAAGAAAATTGTGTTTTGTGACCCTCAAAGGCTTCCACTGCATTGTGTTTCAAATCGAATTATTATATACGAAGAAACATGTAGTAGTGGTTGACCTAAGAGGGTTCACTAAAGACGTTATTCTTGTATTTTGATTGTTTGATGAGTCGAATAAATTAATCAATTTATTTTAAGAAAAGTATTCTCTCTATTAACACATTATGCTTGATCTTTACTACTAATTTTATTCAAAGTGGCAATTTCCTAGCTATTTCATACATGAATTGCAATAGAGACATTTATAAGGCGCTCTAAAACACAAAAGTTATAATTTCCTAACTATCTTTCTCTCATCTTCCTTCCAGTGTCAGACGTGCCTCAATATGTGGTTTGTGGGCAAATCATCATACTTATTTCTAATATGAATAACATTGTTAACATTTTGTTCCAACCCTAATTCCACTAAATTTGGCGCCCTGCTTTTCCCTATTTTTGTGGAAACGCTTCTCCGTGCTTTTTTTTTTGGTTCACGTCATTATTGCTGTCACAATTCACAAGGCAATGATACAACTTCTACTGTCTATGCCTTTCAGATTAGTTTCAAAACAAGAATTAAATGGCGGTTATTGTATTCCACTCTCCCTCGACTATTGATTTCCCAAAAATTATTGATTGCCTTCCGGTTTTCCAAGGTTTTGTGGTTTCATATCAAAGATTTCTGCCTTCTATATATTCAAGCTTTCAAGTATGTAGTGTATGCATCGTTTCCAGTGATGGCTCACCACCATAACATTCAGGCCATGCTTTCCTATCACATGTTGATCGGTGAAATTTCATACTCTTATTCTTTTGTTTTCTGTTTATGTCAACCCTTAATATTTCATCATTCTCCTCTTTTATGATTGTATTTAGTCGCCATCGTTTCAACTTTTAATCATTTGATGTTGATCTGGCTGAAACTCCAAACAACAAAACAAGAGGAAATAGATCAGAAGTGCTACTGATACGACTTTGTTAAGCAGAATGAATCCAATTTCTCCAGCGACAACATCCTCGCCAAATTAAACCTGTTTATGTAGACGTCGTGGTTGTGGTTTCTGGTCAAATCTTAATCTCCTTTATCAATGAGATTTTATAAGGTGATATTTATTTTGGTTTTCTTCTAAAATTGGTAATTAAAAGTATACTGTGGACTGGGTTCCCATAAGGTGATATTAATTATGCTCTAAACTGACATGTTTTCCTGGTGTTTAGGCTTTTTTGTAACCATGTTGTACACTGCTTTATCCATAGGGCGTGCGTGTTTGTCTCTAAGTTTGTGACTTTATTTGAGGTTTTCTTTTTTTCTTTTCAATGAAGGAAGTTTGATTGTCAATTGCATTTTTAGATGAATTGGTTGGGTTTAGTTAGTAGAATCAATACATTCAATCTCTATCATTTGAATTTTATTATACTATATATTTGATTATATTATTTATGGATAGCTTCTCTTTTACTACTTTCAGGGTTGGCCCTAAGAATCTTTTATTAGTAGTTACTCTTCCATTTGTATGTGTTGTTGCATACTCACTGCAATGGCTGATATGGCTGCTCTGTTGATGTTTCTATGTTAATTAATATGTTTTCACAGCTGAAAAAGAAGAATCTATGTTGTTCTTTTCAACAAGATGAAAAGAAGGCATTATGACTTTTAAACACAAATAGAGGTCAGAAGCAAGTGATTGAGAGTGATAAGAGGTTCTCTTAAAGAGGAAACACAAGTTGATCATAAAGTTTTCCTTATAGGTGACAAGTATGTTATCAAAATTTCATCGATGATATGGGTGAATTATTTTTTATTGGGAATTTGAAGTGTTGGAATGAGGATTTGGAATTTTTAATTTTTTTTTGCTAAAGAATTTTGAAAAACTGTAATTGTCAATGGAAATTAACACTAATATATGTGGTGGCCAGCAGTTTCTGTTTGTCACTGTGTATTTTGAATAGCATTTAGGCCACTGCAAAGAATTGTATAAGATTTAAACTGATATACTTGAACTCGAAGATCGTCTTAAAAGCTGCGGCTGCCTTCCAGTTATCTTTTAAATTCATATTCTGTTAGGGATTTTTTTCTTCCTTTTCTGCTTCGTAAATTTGTGTTCCTGATTTGAATGAAATTTGTTTTGTTTTTTCGATTTCGTTTAGGATATTGATGAAAGAGCTTGATTCTTCACTGTGTTTTTCTTCCTTGCTTTGACTATAGGGCGTTCTCATTGGGGTGTTAGGTTAAGCTTGAAAACTCTGTTTTTCAATTGGTATCTCTTAGCTTTTCTCTAGGAAGAGATCCACATAAATGTTCAGGTTCTCAATCTCATAAGATATTATTTGTGTCAATCGGAAAAGCATGTTCGTTTGTTGCTTTGATTGGTTTGTATACTTAATATTCCCTTACAACTTCTCAAAATGTTAATTTTGTAGCTACTACTGAGTTTTATAAATTTGGGTAATGTTTTGTTTTATAGTGGAATTTGATATTGATTTATTAAATTCTGGTCGTAGTTAGTTTGACATTTTCTGAAATTGGTGTTGTCAAAGGATGTTTCTATTGTAAGAAATAGGATGGTGCAATTATATCATCAAGGGCTGGTTTGGTCATACTAAATTATGAGGGTGATGCACTGAGATTATGGACATATATATGCATCACTTAATGATTTTTATGGTGGTTCCTAAAATTGTTTATAAGGAGTTTACTTTAAATTTTATTTTCTTCTCTCTTCTGCCAAATAAAGTGATGAATTTTCTCTATACTTTTTTTTTTTTTTGTAAACGCATACATTATAGATTTCCTTTGGTTTAAGTTATATGACATTTGAAGGTTGAATTATTGATATGTTGAAAATATGGCTTTGGTTCTCTATAACTCCGTAATTTAAATGGATTTCATGGAGCATAAAGAAGGGAAATAAGTCTATACAAGGTAAAATTTGCAGTTATTATTCAATTAATTGTGTAATTGTTTTACTCAATAGTAAGTCCATACAAGGTAAAACTAAAATGGATTGATTTAATTTCATTCTTTGTTTTGGTTTGTGAAGATAAACGGTCAAATGGCTGAAGTTGCAGTACAAGATCCTATAAAAGGTCCTATAAAAGGTATTTCAAAAGTATTTGGCTGACATATCATCAGTATTGCTTACAATGCTGCTGAGGGAGAACTGGCCTGCCTTCATTATATTGATTGACTCTTCACTCTGCCAATGACTCTGCTAGGAAAGTCTCAAATATAGGTTACTAGATTCAAGATTCAGAGGGCGATATTGGTTCGTGGGGACATGAGTATGTTAGGTAAGAATTGTTTAATTAGTTTTAAAGTTATGTATTCTCTCCATCTTAAAATTGTCTCTTTCATGCTGATTTCATTTAATTTTGGCTGAAATATATTCCAAGAATTACCATAAATCTCTTGATAAAGTTTACGCAATATGACACAAAAAGCATGAGCATCCGGTAATATGATCATATTATATCCTGTTCAAAAAAATATGATCATATTATATTTGTTTATTTCTTAAAACTCTTTCTCTTATGAACCACTTTCAATATTATGTTTTAGATGAGTGTATATTTTTATCAGCACCCTTCACATGATAAGGATTTGGGAACTTGATTCATAGTAAGACTATTGATTTCTGTCATGTGAAAGTTGTAGACTGCTTCAATTCAAACTACTTCCAAGGCACAATCATTGTTGATCTCCAAGGAACTCATCTCTATTTTATAAAGTCATTCCTTGAGGATTATTAACTTAAAGTTTCTGCTGTTATCTTAATGCTATTCTCATACCTCAATATATTAATGCTATCTTAATGGACATCTGTATGATCCACCCATGAAAGTTACATCAAGAATTGGTTTGAAAATTCTGTTGACTGATGAATATGTCAACTGCATTAATACGGCTTCAAATGTGTTGTATAGAGAATTTTTTTTAAATGTGTGAAACTTGAATTATATAATGTCATTTGTATTGTTTTTGGACTTGCAGTTGTCATAATTTTGTGTGATGTTGAATATTGAATTTCAAGGAATGTTTGTGAATTTGAAGGAATGTTTGTGTTACTATATGAGACTGGCTTGGAACTATTTATCAACATGTACATATCTTATGTGTTATATTTTACTATATTTTTATCAACACTATAAATGCCCGTGCGTCAGCACGGGTAGGGGATCTAGTCACTTGTAATAGGAGTCACAATGATACTTTCGGTGTCGAAACATTTGTCAGATAGCGCATGAGCTTTGTTTCGCTTTTTTTTTTTTATAATAGTTGATTATAAATTGTCCATGTTCCTTTTTTTATGTATATTTGGGATTTCACTGGGCTGACAACCCAGCTTTTAATAAATGGCAAAGCTAGGGTACCAAATTCATTCTCTTGGTCAACCTGGAAAATAGGTAGTTGCTGTTTCAACTTATTCTTTGTTTTCTTTTTATATAACTTTGTTTCAAGTTTATGGTGCTCGACATGGAACCAGATGCTTGACAAGTGATGGTGGAATATTGAAATGTTTTTAACATCTGTTGTTAGTTCTGAAGATTTAATGCTTGAAATCAGTTGTATGGTTTTTTAACAACTTTTTGGCTGCTACATCTCCGCGTCGATGCAGGTTTATCTAGAGTTACAAGTTCGTGGACTTTCATATTCAATGAGGGATAGTCAGAGCAATGGGATGATTTCTGATAGGTCTCAGATGGAAGCACTGACAATGTTATCCCCTAAGTAACAGCAGACAACTATTGTCAAGGCAGTAGCTATAGAGCAGTTCGATCTTTGGGCTTGAATTTTTTGGCTTGCGGGAACTGCTTGCTTTTTTGTTGGATGGACTGCATGAAGACTTTAATCGTGTAAAACGCAAGCAATATGATGGAGTTAAGGATGCAGATGGTCGTCCAGATGGAGAAGTGGCAGAAGAGTATTGGCAAAATCACCTTGCTCACAATGACGCAATAGTAGTTGATTTGTTCCAAGTAAGGCTTTATGATGCATTTTTCTTATCATCTAACAGTTCCGTACTCTGGGTTTTTAACATATCATTTAGGGTTCTCAGTTCTGTGCTCCCTAAGTTTTCTGTATCAGTGATGCACATAAGATTTTAATGGAAATAATTAAATAAAAGTCCTGAAACGAGATTTTTTCTTCTTCTTTAGAAAGAAGAGATTGGTGGGATGTTGCAGCTTTAATGTGATGGTTGATGGGTAAGTTAAGATACGGTATATGGATTTGGCTAGGGATTTGTTTGATAAGATGAGGGATAAGAATGTTATTTCTTGGACTAGTATGGTTCATGGTTATTTGCAGATGGTTGATGAGGCTAGGTTTTTGTTCAATTTTATGCCGGAGATGAATGTTTCTAAATTGGAATGTGATGATTAGAGGTAGCTGCATGATGCGTTGAAGTTTTTTTGTGAAATGATGGGGTGTGTCGATGTGGAAATGAATGAAGTGACTGTCGTGAGTGTTCTTCCTGCTGTTGCTGGTTTGAGTGCATTGGATTTGGGTGGTTGGATTCTGGGTTTGTTCAAAGGAACCAACTTGATGGTTATGTTCATGTTTCTAATGCACTGGTTGATATGTATGCAAAACGTGGGGAAATTGGAAAAGCGAAATTGGTTTTTGAGGAAATGACGGTAAAAGATACGTGTTCTTGGAATGCTTTGATAAATGGGTTATGGGGTCAATCGATGTGCAAAAGAAGCATTGGAGGTGTTTGCGGTGATGTTGCATGAAGAATTACGGGTCAATATTTGTTTAAAAATTAAAGTGGCATTAATGAACATTTTACAATCGTCTCCAAGGAATTTAACTTTGTATTTTACGATTACAAAGCTAAATTTTTAACACTGAACTAACACATCAGCTATACCTTAGTTTCATACAATTGAAACGAATTGTGGACAAATTGCTTTAAGGATTTAAAGTGGTTATGCAACTCATTTTGCTTATGTTTCTCACTATGCAATTAAGAGTTAAGCTCAACAACTTGTTCTTACATGTAACAAAGAAGTTCTTTAGAAAATGAATTAACTGTATAAATCGTATAACTAGTAATTCTGATAAGTTGACTTGCTATTCTACTTTCGATTCTATTATCCCAAGATATCTACTACTTATATCATCTTTCCTAAACCCACAAATTGTACTCCATTCTCATAAACCTAGTGAAATTTATATTTGTCCCTTATATTTTTAGAAAACAAAAATCTCGCACTTCAATCCATCTTTGTGTTCCGACAAACTCAAACTTGAATTTTTCGGCACACAAAAAAAAAATCTAAAAAGTACGGCAAACTTAGGGCCTGTTTGATATCCTTTTCAAAAACAGTTTTTAAGTTTTTAAAAATTGAAAAAGAGTAAAACGTGTTTGATAAATCTTTTTGGAACGGTTCCGCCTTTTCAGTTTTCAAAACAGTTCCACTTTTTCAGTTTTTAAAACAGAAAAACGGAAACATCTTTTAGATGTTTTCTTCTTTTTGATTCCGGTTTTCACTCTAACAAAACACGGGAATCATTTTTTTAATGGCAAATTCGTAAATAGCCTACCTGAATTATCTCTACAAAATTGTAGGCAGTTTCGATTATCAAGCGGATTTTGTTTTAATTTTTTTTCTTAAAAACAGATTTTAAATATTGGTTTATAAAATAGTTTTTAAAATAGTTTTTAAATTTTGATTTTATCATTACACATAAATAGAAAATTGTCGATGAGTTGATTTTTTGGGGTAAACATCTCCGAGGTAACAAAGATCAATTTAAGGGGTTGGTCCCTTTAAACAAATATTTTTCTATATGCACCGATCATGGGTCAAACCCTAGACCAAATTGTTAAGAGACTCAAGTATTTATCACTTGTGTCGCGTTATGTTAGTCGTTTGAGTTGATTTTTAAAACAGGTGGAAATGAAAAATGCACTTTTAAATTTGTACCAATATTTTCATCAACAAAATCATATGACAAGTTTTTCCAAAATTTTAAGTAAGAAAACAAACACAACCTAGACCAACTCTTAAAATATAAAATAAATAAAGCATTAAAGGTAGATTAAAAAGTTAGTATTACTAAACTAAATTGAAATATTTAATATTTTGTATTAATGAAAAACATTATTAATTAAAATGAACATGTTCGTATTACTTTTTTTTTGAATAAATGTTCGTATTACTTATTTCATCAAAAAAAAAATGTTCGTATTACTTTTTTTTGAGGGAATGTTCGTATTACTTATTAGTCGTCTCAACCGAAAGTATATACAAGTGCAACATATGAAATTAAATTGAAGTATGAACTTAACTCTTGTTGGCTATAAAACTGTGTTGCAACATATGAAATTAATCCATCCATGCAACTTTTGGTGTGAATGGTTTTGAAGATTTTTTCTCACAGTGATTCTAAATCTTATGTTGAATTTTAAAAATAAGATGAGAGACTCTGAGTGTCTGAAATACATTAATCATACACTTTTAAATAAACTTTATGTGTAAGAATCTTAGAATATTTAAAACTTTTCTGTAAGAAAATACACTTGTCAATAACAAAAATATTGCAAGAAGAATGATAAATTGACTCACTATCTTGTTTATTAACCAATTATTTTGAATTAAAAACAAAATAGTGCCCTTTATATTCTAAATTCAATGTGATTGCTCAATAAAAAAATCAAATTACTCAACGCATCGAATTGTAACTTCCTAAAAGAAATTGAAATAAAATGGTATCAGTACTCGTAACTTAATATGATTATTTTTTCGAAATTGTGAGTAGTTGTCTTATTTAAAAAAAAAAAAATAATTTATTAAGTATGGCTAAATAAAATGAGGCCTTTTATCTTCTATGGGTTTAGTAGTAGCCTACGACAAGTGTCCTAACAGATAAGGAAATTTATTTTCCACACTTCTTTCTTCTCATGCACCATCCAATATCTCAAAAAGGCTCTTCTGTTTTCATATTATATAATTCAAAATGAGGTTTTTACCTACATTTTTTGTGGAAAAATGCATTTTTCATCAATTTGGATTAGGGCAAATTACATTCACCTCCCCTAAGGTATCATTAAATAACACTAACACCCCCTCTAGTTTTTAACTCAACACTAACCTCCCTTAATTGTTATACAAATAGGCAAACACCTCCCTTTATACTTAACAGCGTTAGCCTCTATTAATTAACTCCTCCAACCTCCTTCACATTCTTTCTGTCATGAGTATTTTTTCCAATTTTTTGAGAGATCTTCTTCCACCCACCATGTTGCAAGTGTATTTGTGGATTGTTTTGTTTCTATTTACCGTTTTTATCATGGCAATTTATTTGCTGACTAATGATTAGCGTCTTCGTTTTTATCATTGTCCTCACTTCTCAGCTCAAAATTTTGCAAAACCATCAACAACAAAAGACAAAAATATGAATTCATTCAACCAAACTCCACACCTAGGAACTACATTGGCCATCAAAAGTTGTTTTTTGAAAAGGTCCAGATAAAGAATTGGACACAGTTTGTAAGTTCTAGCAAATTGGGTTGTCGTTGAACTGGTAAGTTTATTGTAACTCTAATCAATTATGTGAATGTTTGTGAGAGAATTCATGGGGGAATTGTGTGAAAAGTCAAGAGGTTGAGTGTGGTTGTGGAAGGAGGGGTCGAACCAAATAATGAGTTTATTTGGAGGGTTAAGGTTTTGAGGTTGGAAAGGGGGAAGAAACTGACGAGGGAATTGGTCAAAAAGCTTTGAGAGAACTCGTAACAGAGAATATGGATGTGAGCATGACTGAAATCTAATTAGTTAACAAACACTTAACAGAGACTAACGGTGTTAAGTGAAAAGGGAGGTAGTTGTCTATTTGAATCAAAAATAAGGGAGGTTAGTGTTGAGTTAAAAAATAGAGGGGGTGTTAGTGTTATTTATGAATAACTTAGGGGAGGTGAGTGTAATTTACCCTTTGGATTATAAAACCCAAAGTGCTTTGTTTTTATTCAGATTATAAAATTCGAACACCTCATATAAACCCCATTATAAAACAGGTTCAAATTATATAATTTGAACTGTATCAGCACAAAGAATGAACTTGTTTTATCATAGGGATGGTCAGTTTAACCATTATAATCAACTCCTTCTCTAGTGTGTCTTGTGTTTTACATCATTGTTAGTTGTGTGCGTCGTGTCCCAATCCAAAATTTGGTATTCAGGTTACTTGGTCAGATAGCTCCGAAACTTGCTTAGAAAATCAGAAGAAGAAAAAATCAAGCAACAAGACACCCTTAGAAGGAACTTCTTATGCGACTTCACCCCTCAAAATCCAAAATTGCATTGTTTAAACTCATTTTTTATTTTAATTGACAGGTTTTATTATTTTTTATTTTTTGGTTGTGTTTTAAAAGCGAAATTTGCTAAGTTTGGATTTGGTTTGTCACATTTTATGAGATTGATAGGTTCTATTGTCACATTTTGTCCCATTTCTTATGGTCCTAGAGCATTGATATGTTGTTCTAAACCCTCCCTCCGACTCCCAACAAGTGGTATCATAGCTCTGATTCAGCTTGGTGGGGAAGCGAGCTGGATCTTTGTATTGGATCATTGTTTCAAGGGTAGAATGGTTAGTTTCACATCGCTTGTGGATGGACAAAATATTGTATTTATCATAGAGGTGATCTATATACATAATACCTAAGGGTGCGTTTGATGGTTAGGATAGAGAGTCAGGATAGGAAAGATATATCATATCATGTTTCAATCCTTCGTTTGATGTACCAATAGGATATGATAAATTATTCCTTTAATTTATCCTATCCTATCACTCCTTTGTATTTTCTATCCTGAGTTTGAGCTGGGTTAAAATTAACCTATCAGGTTTGATAAGAGAAATCCTAAATTTACCCTCACGCTAATCCTCTCTAATTCATCCACAACATCCACTCATCGTCTTCTTCCTATTGCTCATGCCATCATTTTCGTTTTCAATTCATCCATCATTATTATTGATATCAATTTATTTTTGTATGGATTCATATCATTTTTCTTTCAATTCCTCTTTGTCCTAACAACAGAATTGATGTACAAACACCATCAAAATCTTGCAGATGGTGTTCTTCGAAGTTGAAACAAAACGGATAAATTGTTCATAAAATCTGGCAGATGGTGTTCTTCGTCCTTTAATTTTCCTGTTTCAATTGTACAAAACGGATAATTGATGTACAAACACCACATATTCTTTTACTATGTTCATATCATTTTTTTATAGATCCATTTTTTTTCTTTTCCGATTTCAGTTTCGTCATTTTCTTTTTATGCATTCCTCCTTTTTTTGTGATTTCAATTTTTTTCCAATTCATTTTACAAATTTCTAGTTTTTTTTTTGTTTTATTATAGATTCATCTCTTTATTTTTCTATCGATTTCAATTTTTCCTCTTTGTTTGATGTTTTTGTAATATGTACAATATGAAAAAAGTGAAAAATGTAATTGATTACAAGGGTAATTTTGTCATTTAATATGATATAAATAATGTTATACGGGTTGTTATCATGTGCGCGTCAAACACATGATATGATAGTGTTTATCTTGTCTATATCATATCCTATCTCTATCCTGTTTCATATACTATCCTGCCTTTTTCTTATCCTGACCATCAAACGACCCCTAAAAGTTTTAGATGGAGATTTGATGTCTTCCACTCTTACGGTCCTAGACATTGATATGTTGCTCCCGGCGCTACCCTGAACTCCCCAACAAGTGATATCAAAGCTCTCAATCAACTTGGTGGAAAAGCATATTGGATCTTGATATTGGATCATTGTTTCAAGTGTGAGTCGTTAGTCTCAACTCGCCTATGAAGAGTCAAAAATTATATTTATCATATAGGTGATCATGAGGGGTAATCTTGGCGCAACTGGTAAAATTGTTGTCATGTGACTGAAAGGTCACGGGCTCAAGTCCTGGAAGCGTGTGTGGGAGCTTTAATGCACCAGATTACCCTTTTATAGGTGATCTACATACCTAATACTTTTAAGTGAAGATATGACTTTTCCATTTCTGATATAATGTGTTTATAATTAAGGGATAGTCATAACTTTACAAATTAGTTTTCTAGAATATTATCAATCATGTTGCCATGTTCTTTTAGAAAACAAAAACTTATGTCAACACATTTGTTTTTTACTAAGCAAAAAATCATGTCAGCAATTTGAAAAAAAAAAATTTGACAAAAACAGTTTGAAAATTTAAAATGTTTAGTTAGAAGAATAATTTTATCGGTTATGCTAACGAGTGTCATTTAAGACACTAGTTAAGAATTAAAAAATAAAAATAATTGATAAATTTTATTTAATTTTTTTCTTTGTTTCAATGTCTTGAATAATGTACAATTTCTAACATAAAATTTTCAATTTAAACTTTTAAACAAGTGCCTTAACATTTTCTTAATTTTATATCCAAACATTTCCTATGCCAAAAGTGGAGTACGTGTCATGTAAATCTAATAAATTGTTGGCAAGACAAAGAAGTTGAACAACCTTATTGATGAACAAAACAAAAGGACCAAGGTGTCATATTCACGTGAGAAATTTCGTTGCAAGTACAGAACTAGTTGCAGAATCACATTCACCATAATAATCACTTACCGTTCTAAAGCAGGAAGGGATTCTGAAATGTTATTGTTATCCATTATCACACGTACCCATCACTCCACCACCCCACATTTCCATTTATATGATTGAATCAAATTGAGGCAGTGCCTATCTTTATCATTGGGAATAATGTTAATATCCACTGACTTTCCCAATATGTAATGTAATAATCGAATTTCATTTTTCTTCTTGGAAAAGTTTAAGAGACAATATGCACTGGATTTGTATAGAACAAAAAAAAAAAAAAATATGACCAATATTATATCTTGAACCTTCCCAAATAGACTTCTAATCTTTGAGATAAGACATGCACAAGAATATCTTTATGAACACCCACCATCATGCAAAATATAGCTTCCAATCAGTCTCAATCTAAATATTTTACAAACACATTTTGAAATAGCAATTTCTAAATCCTTTAATATGCTTCAAATTTCAACCATGACTACATTACTAAATCCAGCATTACGAGAGAATAACTAAACAGAAAATATCTTTACTTTAAAATATCTCCAACAAATATTTATATAAAAAATAATATTATTATGTTAATATAAATAGTTTTATCCTTAAAAGTTTTATTTTGTTGATAAATCACAGGGTGATATTGTTTCAAGTTTACCAAAAAAAATTCTAGGAATAACATTTCTTGAAACATAAAGATGAGAATTTTATTCTATGGTATTTAGAAAAAAAAATACATTTGTTAAAAATTATAATATTCTCAGGAACCATAAAAATAGGTATATAATATGTAATTACACATGAATTTGTTCTCATCTTCTTCATGGGAACTTTGTTCAATTGTACTCAAGTCAACTAAAAGATTTTATTCCCATGAACGTTTTATGCCTAGGAATAAAATTTAGTAAACTTGTAACAAACATAGACATGTATATTTCTATCATTTTATTTTTAGAAATCTAAGAATATAACTTGAAACAAACACACTTTCATATGTGAGTTTTAAGATTTGGATCCTCTTTTCATCAAAAGTTAATAATAAAAAAAATAAAAATTTGGATCCTCTAAGCAGCGAAAAAATTGAGAAGTTTTTATTGATGATTTCACCATTAAAACGTATTGATTTTATTACAGTAATTATAATTATAGTCAAACAACCGACGATTATGATTAATTGACATAATACTCCCCCCGGTCCTATTTACAAGAGAAATTTGAGTCAATAAAAGTTGATGTATCTAGTTAAAAATTCAATCCAAATACATCAACTTTTGTTGACCCAACTTTCTCTTATAAATAGGACCGGAGGGAATATAAAATATCATATTTTTTTGGTCAATGACATAGTATAAAATACTTTTTGAAGAACATGTATAAAAAACTTATATTAAGAGAGTGTAAAACACATTTATAATGACAGTGGATATTGATTAAATTAAAAAGTTTCACACAAACATCCTTGTTAGTAATTTAATTTGATAATATAAGATTAGGAAGAATAATATTGTATATGTAAGGTGATTTGCAGCTAGTGTCGGCGGGAAGAGAGTGATTGGTAAGATCAGTTTGTGGGACCCACCTGATGCCGTTAGTTGTTAGTTATTTTTACGTTGCATACATGATGATGATGCATGCCATACCGCACCGACCCTCTTTGTTTCGGATTTTGCTACAGCAAACGGTGTCGTATTCGTCACTTGAGGATGGGTACTTTTGTCATTTTCTATGTCAACCCTCGTGCCTTATTCGTCAGACGTGGCTATCTCCTTGCCGTTTTTTCATGCTTTGAACTTCGATTTCATGCCATGGAGATTAATTAGTATAATATATTGACATTTTTTTTTAAGAAATAGTACCTATCTTTTGTTATATATAAATTCTTATAAATAAATTTTATGTTTAAATTCAAAAAATGTTTACGAATCTTTTTTTTTTATAAAGAAATATGCATGTTTTTAAAAAATCTAAAAGATTTTTAGGTTCTAAAATCACTTACAAATAAATTTTATGTTCATTTTCAATCAAAGACACGAGCGGAGTTCAAATCTAAAATCTTTTGATCCAAGATATGTCTTTTGTACACTAAACCTAATATTTGGAGCTAGAAATACGCGTTTCTTTTTTTAAAGATGCATTAGCGTCCTTATATGTCTATTTTGTGTTGTTCGATTATACTTTGTGTATATATGTATTTAATTTGACTTTTCAAATTCGAATACAAATTAATAATATTACTTACGGTTATATTTGAAGAAAAAAACTCATTTAATAATTTGAAATTGAGTATATATTTAGGGACAATTATAACTTATAAGTGTTTATAATTAGAGCTGTAAAATACAAAAATATAATTTTATTAATAATAATTTACAAAAATTACCTCATTTAATCTTTATTACAAGAAAAATTTTAATTTTTAGCTTATTGAGTAACTCATGTATACGGTGTAACTGGTCCATAATAAGATACGTCAATTATTCAGTAAACCTAAGAAACTATTTTTTTTTTATAATAAAAAACGGAGAAAGTATTTCTTTCATTTTCAAAAGGGGTAAAGTTATTGGATTTCAATAACATTGGTTAGTGTATTAAAAGAAGAATATAATACAAAATATGAACACAAGTATTAACTAATTGAGCTTTAGAATTAATAACCTCTTTAATGTTTTTTATTCTTTAAATATAATTTCATCATCAAAATCATAAGAATTTTTGTACCAAAAAAAAAAAAAGCATAAACTATCGTATTTTATATTTGTATAGGTTTCGGTATGTTTGTTCAAAAAAAAGGTTTGGGTATGTATGCAATGGAATTTCAAGTCATTAGGTAAATATGACCCAATACTTGGCAAAAATATAAAATTCCATTTATATGTGTTATACTTGTATCGCTCTCCAATAATTTGTTAAATGAGTCATTGTTTGATCCATAATGGAAGTTTTATTTGGGTTAGAAGTGTAAAAGGTTTTATATTGTCCACACATCACAACTAATCAGTATAATGCATTTTTTTTAATAACACTAATCAAGTATAATACATTGTGAGTAGAGTTTAACTTTTTTCCATAAAAGGTGTCGAAGTAAATGAAATATATTTTACCAATAAAATAAGTATTTCTCATCATTTTTTTAATTGTCGTATAAAATTCAAACATAACGTGTATTTTATTTGGTAGATAGACGAGATAGTAAAGTCATCATAATCTCACACACACAAAGTAGAGGTATCGGGATTCGAACCCCGATCATGACGTCCGGCGTAACAATTTCGGCATTTTTACCAGTTGAGCTAGGAATTATGGGACAACATAACATCTATTTTAAAACAAAGAGAGTATCAAATAGAATCGCATCTAAGACACCTACTATTTATAATGGGACTAATTAAGGTTTACCAAATATAGCTAGCTAATCGCTAAATATAGCCTAATATTATCCTTTCTTACACAACAACAAGAAGTCATGTTTAAGAAGACAATATCACAAAATTCACAAACACGGCACACAAAAGCAACAACAACATCAACAACAAATCCTCTCTAAGAAGATAAGATCACAAAATTCACAAATATGAATCATAATCAGAAAAGGTAAGTAGCCTCATACATTGCTTTGAAGAATAGGACACAATCACAAACAAAGTACACAATCGTAACAACAACATCAATAGTAAATCGTGTTTAAGAAGATAAGATTGCAAAATTCACAAATACAAATCATAATAAGAAAAAAAGACAATTAACCTCATCACATTGCTTTGAAGAATAAGACACAATCTACCGCTTCACATTTTTTCATATTTCTCTCTCTAACCCATCTTTCTCTAGTAAAGTAGTTAAAGAAATAACAATTGAGGGACATTTGTCGCTCAATTAGTTGGTAAAAATGAATCACAATTGATGACTATTAATCGATACTGTCAATCGATATCTCGGGTGATCTATAGCTCATTTATTTTGTCAAATAATCTAATTGTTAGAAATTCATCTTTTAAGATGAATAAGTGGGATCCTTAAAAAAAAATTCAATTGACTTCATTGTCATTTATTACTCGTATAGAGAAGTCTTTTTTGTCTAAACCAATTATATTATTCTAGACTAGATATCAAGTAGACCCCACTTAATAATCCGTCAAATCCAAACCATGGTTAGAAAATATAGTAGTAGTAATAATTAATCAAAAGGTCGTATAACAATTCAAACGAATTTATCCAAATTCTTTTGGGAAAAAAAAAACCAATTTATTCCAAATTAGTTAATAATAATTCAAACTAAATTGGCTAATAACAAATCTCTAGATTTCTGTTTCAAAAAAAACAAATCTCTAGATTTCAAATTAAATTTTTATTCTTTTTTTTTTGAAAAAATTAATTTTTATTCTCTTGTAACAAAAAAAAAACTAAATTTTTATCCCTTCCAAAAAAAAAAAACAGACAAAAGTACGAAGAAGAAGAAAGTTCCTAAATCTCGTCGAAACATTTGTGTCTCTGTCATCGTTCGTGCATGAAATTTCGGTTCTTCTTTCTTACACAAAGGGTAACAACAAATTCAACACCGTGTTCAACAAGATTAGATAAATTCCCAAACAAGAATCCACAAAAAAGTGATTATCTTCAATTCAATTCAATTCATTGCATTCAAACAACAAGACACAATCCACCGTTTCCTTTTCCATTCCTTCTGCAATCTTTCTCTCTCTAACCCTTTTCTCTCTCTTCCTTAAATACTCTTCAAATACCAATGACTCAATCTCAATTTTCATATTCTTAACAAACCCATTTTCATTTCAACAATCTCTTTCAATCTTCTTACAATGGAAGATTCAAATCCCCACAATTCACTTCAGAAACTTCATTGTTCTGTTAAGAATTACGATTGGGGTTTACCTGGTCAATTGTCACAGGTTGCTAAGCTTTCTGAGCTTAATTCTGGGTTTCAATTTGATCCAATGAAGCCTTATGCTGAACTTTGGATTGGTACCCATGATTCTGGTCCTTCTTTTCTTGTTTCTGATGATGATGAACAAAGGGTTAGTCTTAAAGATTGGATTTTTGATAACCCTGATTTGTTGCTTGGTCATAAAGTTGTTAACAAATGGGGTTCTGATCTACCTTTCTTGTTTAAGGTATGTGATTTTGATTACTAGTGGTTTTTTTTTTTAATGTTTTTTGTTGGTTACTATGTAATTGGTGTGAAATATTCATTGGTTTTGTTGATAACTAATCTGTGTCGGGGGAGTCTCCCAATTTTGCTCAGACCAATGTGATGTTGGATACCCTTTATTTATTTTTTGTTTAAATGGTTGTTTAGTTTTTATGAAAAGGTTGAATTTTCGTGATGTTTTCTATGTAGCACCGACATTTGAGGTTGAAGGTGTGTGTGAATGTCTAGTGCTGTGTCTAACACAGTCATTGTTGGACTCTGACACGATGCTGACATGTGTGATTATATTTAACTATTTTATTTTCTCAAATTATTATTTGTGTCAATGTCGTGTTTAGTGTGTATCCGTGCTTCTTATGATGGGGTGCTCCCTTGGATTTCTTTGTTTAAATGGGTGTTTAGTTTTACGAAAAAGGTTGAATTTTTGTGTTGTTTTCTATGTAACACGATACTTGAGATTGAAGTCGTGTTTGTTCTTGTCTAACAAGACACTGGTGTGTGTGATTATATTTAAATGTACACTTTTCTGAAATTATTATATGTGTTATGTTGTGCCTGATGTCTATGTTTGTATTGATGCTTCATAGGATGTGCTGCCCTTTTTATTTTTATTTTGTTTAAAAGGTTGTATATAGTTTATGAAAAGGTTGGATTTTTCTGTTGTTTTTCATGTATTAGGTGCTATCTGTGGGGAAGGCTTTGTCTATACAAGCTCACCCAGATAAGGAGTTGGCTAGGATGCTGCATAAATTGCATCCTGATGTGTATAAAGATGGGAATCATAAACCTGAGATGGCTCTTGCAATGACAGATTTTGAGGCTCTTTGTGGATTTATCACTCTTAAGGTAGTATTTAATTATTCTGTGGATTTTTATTAATTTAATTTGTTTTTGTTGTTAGTATTATGAGAATAACTGAACTGGCTTTTGCTTTCATTGACTGTGTCAAGAAAGATTCATTGTTTATGTTTAGAACACTGATTGTGATTTGTTTTCTTTCTAATTTAAATATAGTTTTTGTGAATATGAGCCTTATTATAAGTTGAAAATTAGGTGGTGTTATCTTGAATTTTCTGTTTTAAGTATTGTTATTGATGACAAGTAAGTTAGAGTTTTTTGATGATTTGATTTGTTAATTTTTAAAGTAACTTCTTTTATAAACTTCAAAATATTCAATACTCATGAGTGTGATTGGAACTGTCCATCTGTTAGGTATAATTCCTTAATGATATGACTGAGTGAAACTTTTTTCTGTTCACTTTAATTTTATTCACATGTCAATCTCATTCTCTCTGGTTGAGTTGAGAGGCCTTTTTCTGATACAATACAACCTGTGATATTCTAACTAACAATTAATAAAGAGTTACAAAAAAATTCAAATGATAACCCTTTGGTGTTAATGAAGCAACTATATTTGTTATAAAGTAAAATATGTGGAAATTTAGTATATTTTTATTACAGATCTTTTTGTTTGGAACTGCCAAATTGAAGTTCGGCTGCTTTAGTTTGATGTGTATTTTTTGAAACGGGAATAAATAGAACATAGGGAGTATTTTTTGCCACGCCTCTCTACATGACGTGTCTTTATTAAAAGGTGTAGCAGTTATCAGTTTAGATTTATGTATGTAGAGAATCAATTTAGTTAACTCAAAAGTTTGGATTTCGGTCTTGTCCATGGTTCATTTCTGTCATTCTCCAAGACGGGATTTTAATACTGCTTTTTTTTCAATTGCATTGTCTTAACTTGTATTAGTGTCTATTTGTTCGGTCAAGAAAAACTGTTGCCTAAACAGTCTTTTTTGGTCGAACAATTTTGAGTTTGACACAAATTTAACTATGTTTTTTTAAACATGTCCAAAATCTTACTTGTAGAATAAGGTTAGAGCTTACCTTTGGTATATTCAACCATCTTTTACTGATTTATTGTAATGTTATTCTCTTGGGAGTAATGGTCAATTTTCTGTTTTTTTCTATTTAGGAGCTTAAAGCTGTGATTCATACCGTTCCGGAAGTTGTCGACCTAGTTGGTGTTACAAATGCGAATCTGGTGTTAGAAACTAGTGATCAGAATGAAGACAAGGTTAAACCTGTTCTACAGGCAGTGTTCACTCATCTTATGTCAGCTAGTAAGGAGAGAGTGACCGATGCTGTGAACAGATTGATAAATCGACTGCATGAGGAAAGTGAGGTTAGTTGATTAGTTAATCTGTTTGGTTTTGAAGAGTTTGGCTTAGAAACTAAATTTGTTTAGTTTTAAGAGTTTAGCTTCGACGCTAAATCTATTCTTGTCAATTTATTCCGTTTGTTCCATTAAGTTAGTTGGATATTATACACTCATTGCGAACATGGCAGGAACTCATCAAGAGATGGATCAAAAAATTTGTAGAGGATTTGATATATGTGGTCTTAGGCCTTGTTTGGTTAAACGACTTAATTAAGCTCTTATAACATATCCGTTTATCATATAAGTGCTTATGTATAAGCTATTTCTAAAACAAAAGATGAATTAAAAAAAGTCAAATTGTTTTCATATAAGTTATCAGCTGTTTTCGTAAGCTAAAAGCAGCTGATGGACATGTTATAAGCTGTTTCCATGAACTCTCGTAAGCAGTCTCACAAATGTTCATGCTAGTAGATAATCTCAGATAAGCCAATATGAACAGGCCCTAAATATGTTCTTAGGGTCACATGATATTTATGGTCGAGAGTAATTGATCTATTCAAAGTTGATCTAATAAAGTTAGTTAGTTTCTATTATTTCTTTTATTTTTCGATGTAATTGAACTCTCAATTGATACCTTGATATTCTTATCTTGCATCAGACAAGGCATTTGACAGAAAAGGAGCTGTTGGTGCTGCGGTTGGAAAATCAATATCCATCCGATATTGGTGTGATTGCAGCTTTCTTTCTGAACCACGTCAAACTCAATCCTGGTGAAGCATTGTTCCTCGGGGCCAATGAACCACATGCTTATTTATCTGGGGAGTGTATTGAATGCATGGCAACTTCTGACAATGTTGTACGAGCCGGCCTAACTCCCAAATTCATAGATGTGCCGACTCTTTGTTCCATGCTCACATACAAGCAGGTAAATTACATCACACATCAGACTGTTTACCGCAACTTTTATAACATACATCAATGGCCTTATTTGGATAAACAACTTAAGTTCTTATAGCATAAGTGCTTATCATATAAGTATTTATGTTCTATATTTCTATAATGAAAAATAAAATAAAGTCAAATCTTAAAACCACGTATTGACATGTCAGTCTCATAAGTTTTCATGTTTATAGACAAGCTCAAATTAGTCTCACAAGTGTGTATGCATGTAGATAAACTCAAATAAGTCAATTCAAACAGACCCTAAAGTTAAATTATTAGAATTTACCATTGGATCTTATTTCAGTCTTACACTTGATTACTATTCTAAGGCATGTGTCATTTTTTTCTTCCTCTGAATTTCATATTGGTCATGGATTCATCTTTATTGAGATTTGGTACCTTTTGTTCTGTTTTTTTGCATCTTAAGACTTCTCATGCCACATAGATTGCTTGGTTGGTTGGCTATTTGATTGCAACTTTGTGTGATATTAACTCAATTGTAGGCATGTGCATGCATAACCATATACTAGTTGGCATGCACATATTAATCATGGTTTCGAAATTTTGACGGAATACGCGGTCTTTGAAATGAAGCTTGATAGGTTGCATACGTGAAACTCGGATTTAAACTCACTTTTTTATTGTCTTATTTTCTCACAGGGTTTTCCGGAGATTCTGCGAGGAGTGTCTATGAATCCATATGTAAATAAATATATCCCGCCATTTGAGGAATTTGAGATTGACCGTTGTATTCTTCCAAAAGGGGAAACAGTGGTGTTCCCGGCAGTTCCAGGTCCTTCCATCTTTTTGGTCACGGCCGGGGAAGGATCCATGAACACAGGATCACTCAAAGTATATGAAATCACCGAAGGTGATGCTCTTTTCGCTCCTGCTTACACAGAGATTAGCGTTGCGAGTGAATCCGAGTTGCATCTGTACAGAACAGGGATTAATAGCAAGTTTTTTCAAGACTCTTAAGCATTCAAAGGTGGAAGAGCTTGTGAAGGAAATAAAAAGAAATTCTTGGATTTGGTTTATGGAAAAGAAGAGTACTTAGGTAGCTTAGGTAGTTTTCGAGTTCTTTGGTGGGCAGAGTACTACTTGTACTTCATCTCGATTAGTGGGTTCAGTACCATTTGCACTTTTTTCCATGTTTGCGAATAAAATTATATATTGCTGTTCAAAAAAATAATAATCTTAAGTTAGCAAGTGTTTTAATTATTATTTTTTATTTTTTTTGTCATATGAGAATAAAATAATCAAATTTCTGTGTAATACTATGTAATAGCAGAACTTTAGTGTAAATGTAACAGTAATAAGATCACAGAGCTGAGAGAAAAGTTCATTGTAGATGTATTCCTATTTGTAAATTTATTTATAAATAATATCAATAAGTGAAGTGGTTAGGCTGATTTTTGTTGAACTGTGGATTTAAACTTAAAAATTCTAAATAAACATAAAATGTAAAGCTTGATACTATTTGTCTCTCTGTATATTAGCACTTTTTTGAAGGAAAAAAAAATGTGTACCTAAATATGAATCTCATTTTGAATTACTAGATACATTCTTTACTAGAAAGTGAATTGAAAGAAAGGTGTATAAGATTGATACATATATTTAAATTATGAGTGAAGATTCAATTTAGTCTCCGGCAGTTTTCGCACAGCCTGCTGTAGTACCTGACAAAAACTAATGTCAAACTAGTTTTTGACATTTTTTTTTAAATTGATGACAAATTAATCTCTATCTAATAATTAGTAGAAGAATAATTTGTCTTTCATATAAAAACGACAGAGACTAATTTGGATCTTTACTCTTAAATTATTACCTTCACTATAATATTTTTTCACTTGTATAAACCTTCAATATAATGTTTTTTAGGGGCTTCAATATAATTAATTTTTTTAAAACTAATAATTATAATTAATTATTTTGGGTCAACCATGGAGAAAATAGTTAAATACGACATTATGTATAAGAAAAGAAAAGAAAAGAAAAGTTGGATTGCAATAGAAACAAGAAGACTGTACCAAAAAAAAAAAAAAGAAACAAGAAGACAAAGTCAACCAGCTAGAAATCCCAAAAGTAGTACTTTGGACACAAGTTGAAGATTTTAGATGTCATTAACAAGCTTATGTTAGTCAGTGTCAAAGTAATAGTGGTCGGTATGAATAGCACATAGAATATCACATTTCCTATTTGGACCCTCCTCTGTTGCCTAAGTTTGAAGCTTGGTGAAACTTTTCAATCATTTGTAATGAGTTGAAGCAATCACTGCTAACAAAATGGGAAAATTGAACCAAACATTTCCTCTGCTATTTCCCTTCTTATTTGTGTAAACCCTTCAGCCATGAAAGAATAACTTCTGCACCTTTCTCCCATGAAGTGTCCAACATCATGTCATGAGCAAGTCCTTCAACACATACTGGTGACACACCATAAAACTGTGCGGTTTCTTTGAGTCCCTCTGCATCCTATAACCAACAAACGCAGTAAACTACCTTAGGTTAGGAACTAAATAAAACTACAGAAACAAAATCAATGTTGCAGAAATATTGACAGAAGATAACTAGGTAAGAATAATCAGACAATATCATTGAAGAAAAAAAAGCACTTCATTCTCATCCTTGGTTCGAGCCAAAGAAACAAAGTCATTCAATCATTATCAAACTGAATTCCTATCCATGAGGATTCTATGGAGCGCTTTCTACTTCTACTAGGTCATAAACTAGATCATAAACCAATTTGGGACACCTAAACTTGACAACTTCTTACGTGGTTAGCGTAGTTCACACACGTGGTTAATCATGTGCAAATTTAAGGTTAATAAAGTTCAGTAGATGGTTAATAAGTTGTGACACCCGGTATATCTATTAACCAAACAAATCTAACACTTAATTAACCACGTGTGCGAACTACGTGATCCATTTAAAAAGTTGTTGAATTTTGATTTCTCAAGATGATGTTCAAATAACATTTTTGTTACTTATTTTTTTTCAATCGACATTTCTGTTAGTTTTTTCACCATTTATAAGAAATAGAGCTTACCACAATGAAGTCATTGTTTGCACCCAAAACAAGAACTTCAACAGGGAGATTTGGTACTGAAGGAACTGGAAGTGAAGCATTCAACTTTCTTAAATCAAACAATGGCATCCGTGAACTTTCTTTCATTAGTTCTTGATATCTGAAATATTAACAGAAAAATACAGGCTCGGTGCCTTCAAAAAGCTTCAAAACCAACAAAAATAATTGAGGATGAAAACATATCATGGTCATATTATTGTCAACCACCAATCCATGACACCAAAACCTTCCATTCTAGCCCCATATGCTAAATGTTTTCCATTCTTACTTTATATCATCTCCTTAACATCGATAAGTTCTAGTTAAAAGTGACAATTTTTTAGCGAATGACTAGGTTAATTTCCATTCTTTCAATAAAATTTCTTAAAATCTGGGTTACACTTAATTAAACGCTACAAAACTGACGTGTAAGGTGAGGGTTTCCTCTCACTTATAAACATATTTTCAGACCAGATCATGTGGATGTGGAACTGTCAACACTTCCCGCCCAGGACTACATATCTTGAGCTTGACCCGAATGGCCTAATAGTGGGTAGCCAACCGGATCTTGAATAGACTCCGATACCATCTGAAAATTTGGGCTGCGTACCCACTCTACAAAACCGGCCTAACTCAACTTACAAAGTTATTTCACAGCATATCATGTGGGACTCTCAACAAAAACCTAGTGACTACCGTCAATGTTTCACAAAGCAACATCTTTTTGAGTCAAATTGCAATAGGAAGTGATCATGAAAAGAATGATTCAAGGAAAACAAACCTTTTAACAACATGATCCTCCATTGTGGGTGAGAAAAATGTCTCCTTGCAAAGAGAAAGAGAGCTTTGAAAACCTTTTGCAGCCAAGCTGTATGTCACCTGCCAAATAGTGGATTGAACAGGTGCATATAAGAAGATGAATAAAGGAACCATCACACTATACAAAAAATTCAATTTAAATTACCTTGAAGGCAGCAATTGGTTTCGAAATTAGATATCGCCAAACTAGTCCACTAATAAAAATAAAGAAAATTTGTCAACCAGTAGTCATAGTTAACGATTCTTTATCTTTCTCTAGAAAAAACAAAAAACAATAGTAAGGAATAAAAATTTAAGTTAGTTACCTATTACCAGTAGGAGGTACAGAACAAACAAGGACAGCTCCTCTAAGCTCCGGGTATAAATTTTCTATTAGAGAATCAAGCTCAAACAGAATTAGCATAACAAACCAGAAATGAAAACTCACATACATGTGTGTGCACGCGTGTGTGTTGTGAACAAAAGAGTGTATGTCTGTGTGGAATTCCACTTGTCC
Organism: Medicago sativa; assembly: GCF_051527215.1. Lineage (NCBI taxonomy): Eukaryota > Viridiplantae > Streptophyta > Magnoliopsida > Fabales > Fabaceae > Medicago > Medicago sativa. The sequence continues at coordinate 6,457,864 of NC_140755.1, read as the reverse complement.
CGGCCCAGAGGCTGCAATCCCACAATATCTGCGATTTTGAACGCAATCTTGTTTTGTCTCAAAAGAATCCAATTCTGCATGCACGTTAGATCATAGGGGACAAGTGAGATCGTCACATCGTACGATCTCACGATCTAAATCGTGATCTCGACTACATTGGTACAGCTTCTCACGAACTTGTACAATCAATGCCACAAAGATAGTCAACTCAATTATCGAAGAATTAAGGAAATGATCAACAATTCTCCCTTCATCAGACAGATGGACAAATAAGCACTCCAATAGAGAAATTATGGTTTCCTCACTATCAACAAGCTCCCACAGGTGATGAACTACTTCCGAGTTGGATCTGGTATACCGTAAGGGGTTTTGTTTTTCTATAGATTCTTTTGAATTAGATCAAAAGCAGTTCTCAAATGAGATATTCAACTCCAAGGGTGTGTGTGTAAATGGTTCTAAACAATTAGCAATTATAGGATATATAGGAAACAAGAATCCTTTAATTCAACCAATTTTCAAACAAGCAAGTGCATGAATAAGCCAGAATCAGGAAGTACCTTTGAGCTTGTCATTTCCTAAATTGGAAATATAATACTGAATAATAAGTCCTCCAAATGAATGTCCGAGCAAGATGGGTGGCGATTGAATATTTCGATAAATAAAATCTGCAACATCTCTTGCATGTGTCTACTGCAGAACATGGTACAAACAAGAAACCATAAGAGTATATGAACATAATCTATAATAATGAACTATGTCCAAATTATTACATAAAAAAATTGAAAGTTGATATATGAATAATTCTAAACTAGTGAAGGGAGAGGCACTTTACTTCAAGTGTACCAGCAACTGAATCTTCCGGTTCATCACTTTCGCCCTGTGCGTGTAGAATATATAACAGAACAGTTTAAGATAATCAAATGAACAACATGAAATCACCAAAAGTAAAATATCAAAATCACATGTTAAAAAATGCAGATGACAATGACGGTGGTGCAGCAATTCCAAGTATAAAATATGTCCTAATGTGGTAGGGAAGCCATGCCAGTAACCACAAACCTACGCAGTGAACATTACAATACATTGGACACAAACATGGAGCCTATGGCATGACAATAACATATTCCCCTCCCTTAACTTTTTTCCTTCAAAAAAGTAATAATATACTTAAATGTTTCGGTCCAAGATAAGTTATTGTAATTTCTAAACAAACTCTTGTAAATAAATTATAACGCGACAGTCAAAATTATTTTTACCTCATAAATTCATATGCCACTTGAGTCTCTTGTAATGAAAAATGATCAATTCATCTTTAGTATTCTATATGAATAAATTTTTTGTAACATATCCAGACTGTGTCATATTCTGAATCAAAAAAAATTCACATATCTATATATCAAGCACACCTGCACTACGTGCACTTTGTATACGGGTTTCATAGCTACATATTCATTTCACGTGTCATGTCATCTTCTAACAACAGAAATAAACAAATTGATCCTTTGAGAAATGTGTTACAATTTAAATGACATATTCACCAATTTATAAAATCAATTAACATATTTGAACACCCTTTATTCCCCTACAAACATTCAACACCTCATTTTATCTCTATCACTCTCTTCCTACCACATCATCAACCAATCACATCTATCACATCACTCTCTCTTATCTATTTCTTTCTCAAGGTGTATACACTCATATGAGTGTACACCAAACATTATCCTTATAAAAAATTCAAGAACAATATTTATATTTATTAGGTTAAACAAACAATATAGTCCCCGAATGTGTGTAGCATTCTCAATCTCATTATAGTCCCTCAAGAGACATTTGAACATGTGTTTGCAATTTCGATAGATTCAGAGATTATAATGATGGTGTCTCACACATTCAATGACCAAACTGACTATTTTTTTTTGGTGTAAACCGGTTATCATCCGCGCGCATAACTGCGAAGACTAATCTCTCGAGCCTTATGAGACCTAAATGGGCGCCAAACTCTTTCAAAGAGTTTTAACACTGCTGCATGCCCAAAGCTGGATTCGAACCAGGACCTTGGTTAAGCTATTGATTAATGCTCACAAATTTGAGAATCAATATGTTATTAAGCTATCCTCCGCGCATGCAACTGCGAAGACTAATCCATTATCCCTCGAGCCTTGTGGGACCCAAATGGGCGCAAAATCTCCCTAAGTGTTTTAACACAACACTGGATTCGAAGTTCGAACTAGGACCTTGATTAAGCTATTGATTAATGCTCACAAAATTGAGAATCAATATGTCTATTAACTTATAATTATGAAGAAGAAAAAAAAAGTAGTTTAGAGAGAGAAAGAGTATAGAACCTGTCCAAGCAAAGAAAGAGCATAACAATCATAACCAGATTGAGAAAAGAAAGGCAACCACTGTTCAGCCCAACACCAAGCAGCATGATAACTTCCATGAACAAATACCAAAGCTGGTGAACACTCACTTTCACTTTCATTCTTCTCCTTCTTCTTCTGGACAATGACTTCCATGTTCAAACCAGAAGGAAGCTCATGGAAAATACGAGATTGCCCTTCCTTCAGATTGTAAGGGACACTCATCTTCTCCTTTCTCTGTAATGCTGCTACTGTTACTGTCTTATTGTTGTAATTATTATTATGATAAGAAACTTTGGAAATTGAACACACAGAAAGACCCACCGTCATTGCCATCACTCACTGTTGCTTCTTCTTCTTCAAATTTTTTTCTTCCCTTTCTTTCTTCTTCTTTCTCTTTTTGTTTTCTTTTTTAATCTTTAATGGTAAGACATAAAGTCCCGTGATCATAGATGAGTTGATATGATTGCATGGACGTGCATTTGGGTCGGGGTTCGAATTCCAGACACCCCACTTAATCACTTTAAAAAATGTGAAATCTAGCTGCTAAACTAATTGACAAAAAAAAATACTAAATTACTTGACAAAAAAAAATGCTAAACTACTTGACTAAAAAATGGTAAGACCTATAACAAATTTTCAATATTGTTTTTTAGATAAATAAGTTTTTTTTTCCTTCAAGTAACTTAGTTGGTAAAAATTCAATTTAAACGAATACAAGTGGGATGATCAAAGCGCGAACTCTAACCTCTCCATGTAATGTGCAATGTTCAAACCAATTGAATTAAAAACTTGGATAAACAAGTTTTAATAGTGTAGTTTAGTTTTACACATGCATGCAATTAAATAGTAAGAAATAAATATTTGTAGAGATATATTTTAGGAAATTTAAAAGGAAATAAATAAATATTATAAATATATATTTTAGGAAATTTAAAAGAGTAGTTGTATGCATGTGTACAAATATTTTACATGTAAATTTACAAAATCTAAACTTTAATTCATTTAGTTAGGAGTTTGATTTATATACATGGTGTGTATAAATTTTTTGTAAAACTTTTATACACGATGATATATATAAATTAAATATTTTAGTTACACTATTATATAATCATATTTGTCGCATTATTAAAAATATTTGATTTTATTTACATCAAATTTTTAACATAATTGTTCAATAAACCCTTCAAATTTACTCAGCTGAAAAAACCTGATCAAGGGTTATATCAAATTTAACACACAAATAGCCGATCAGGAATTACGACTGATGAGCAAATTTGAGGGGCTCTTGAGTCTCTAGGTCAAGAAGGTATACAGCAAAACCTGTTGCTTTTCTTCACTTTATGTATATTTCATGTCCATGAATTTTCTGTTCAATTATTTGTGTTGTTGTTTTAACATCTCAATATTGTTGTTTTTCCTATTTGAACCGTTCAATTAGTGGAAACTTGAATTGTGTCATTGTGGTTATTATTTTTTGAAGATATTAACTGTTTCATAAGGAACTCAAAAGAGAAAATTTTAAATAAAAAAACATACTTTTTCAGCTTTTAATGCACTGATTACACATCTCTTAATGCAAATCCTACTATATTTGATCCTTAACCAGTGTCCCGGGGGCACTGGTTAACATTTTTCTTTTTGTTTTTAGTTAGAATTTATTTGGATTGACTTATTTAAGTTTATCTACCAGCATAAACACTTATGAGACTATTTGTGAGAACTTATGAAAACAACCGATGAAAATAGCTTATAACTTATTTGAAACAGTTTGAATTTATTTTATATTGTTATGAAAATAGCTTATACATAAGCTTCATATAAGCATGCTTATATGCCATAAATTGTTTATTCAAAAAGGGTCTTGGAGTTGTTTAGATTGACTTATTTGAGTTTATCTACTGGTATATACACTTAATAGATTGTCTAAGAGAGCTTATGAAAACAGTTAGTGACATGTCTATACTATAAGCTATTTTCAACTTATTTTCACAAGGTCTCAAAGATAGCTTTTCAAAATAGCTTATATATTATATGAAAACATATCAACTTTATTATATATTTTGATATTGAAATAGCTTATACATTACATAAACACTTATATGATAAGCGTTTATGCTGTAAATGTTTAATTAAGCTGTTTATCCAAAATAGAGCCTTAATAGTTTATTCTTTAGACTTAATTCCTTCATTTGTTTGTTTGGTTCTAGTGTCTCTGGAAACATACAAATCGTAGAGTCTGCCTGTTCAATAATAGTAGCTTTAAGTTTTCCAATAAGCACTATTAGTAAAAAACAATTCTAATTTAACTGAGTTTTTGCAATGTCAATGTCGTATCAGTGTCGTGTCCAGAGTCTGTAACCATGTCAGTGCTTCATAGCTCCCCCCACTTTCCCTTCAAACTCTTAAAGAAAGCCTACAGTATGAGACTGAGAACAAATACTTCTATCTGAGTAACGTCTATCACTGCCACCTGTGGTTGCTTTTGATCTATTTTGAAATATTTTTGAGCTAATAATATCCACTTTGTTATGCTGTCTGTGATTAGTATCATCATCGTACATCAGTAATCCGTGTTACTTGTAAATAATGAAGCACTTAATTGTCTTTTTTTGTTTCTTTAATTGTTTAAATTATAGAGATGGAAACAAAGTCATTTGATGCAATGCTTCCTAGACCTCAGGTGAATGCCACGTTTTGTCTTGGCGCAGAATCATATTCTGTTGAGGCAGCCAATGGTTCTTCATTATCAGAGCAACTAGTTAACATGAAAGAACAAAGCATGGCCGTATTGAAGGATTTCATAACAAAGCATAATGTTCCTCAAGATGTCCCCAATAAGTTGTTAGAAGATTTAGTAATGACTCCATACCAGGACACCGTTTCTTTTCAACCACTGGTGGAGGAAACAACTGTCTCCACTGGAACCCTAACACTTGGTGATTCACTTCCCAAGCCGCCACCGGTAATCTGTATTCCGTTTGATCTCGTGAAAGAAATCTTGTGTAGACTCCCTGTCAAATTCCTCCTACAATTCCGCTGCGTCTGCAAGTCATGGAATTTTCTAATCTCAAATGATCCCAAATTCGCCAAAAAACACCTTCGCATGATGTCAACAACCAAACACCACCACCTCGTCACAACCACATGGTTCATTGCAAAAGAGTTAAATGTAATGTCTTATCAATTAGATTCTCTTCAACTCGACTCTATTTTCACCTCCAATCCCACACAACTTGATTACTCTCCCATTATTCCAACACACGACGATGGCCTCGTTGCATCTTGTGATGGTCTCCTTTGTTTCGCCATTAATCAACGTCTCGCTGTTCTCTATAACCCTTGCATTAGAAAAATAAAAAAATTACCCTTTATTGATCTTCCACGAGTACAAGGTTCAACTGTATATGCTTTTGGATATGATCCTTTCATTGATAATTACAAGGTTGTTGCTGTTTTTTGGTATGGTTCTTATCACAGGGCTTACAAAACTCAAGTTGAAGTTCATACTTTGGGCACCGACTCTTGGATAAGGATTAAGGACTTCCCTTCTAATGTTCGGTTGGATCGACATGGAATATTCGTGAGTGGCACGGTTAATTGGTTGACATATTCTTATTCGAATGGTTTTTATCAGTTGCGTTCCATTGTTTCTCTTCATTTGGGGAAGGAATCTTATCAAGAGATACCGCAACCTCATTATGGAAATTTGAATAAGTTAACCTTGAGTGTGATGAGGGATTGCTTGTGCATTTTTTCTCGAGAAAGTCACTACTCTTCTACTGATGTTTGGCTTATGAAGGAATATGGAAATAAAGAGTCTTGGATTAAATTGATTCGTCTTCCTTACTTTGGTGATTTTGGTTTTGCTTATACCAGGATAGTATATATTTCAGAGGACGACAACCGTGTGCTGCTTGTCTTTAGAGAGGATCGTAAATTGAAGTGGATTGTTTATGATTCAAAAAATGATAATATAAAGAGTTTGAAGATTCAAGACTTGAGTTGGGTAGAATCAGAAGTCTATGTTGAAAGTTTGATATCACCTTGATTATAATATTAGGATGTAGATGATGTGCTACGTCACTTGAGAATGAGATTCATTCCTAACATCTATGTTTATTTTTTGTTTATCTTTATTTGATTTTATGTTTGTTCTAAGTGTTGGCAACTTCATGGATCATTGTTAGTTAATTAATAGTGAGTAAAATTTGAAGCTTGAGAAATTGCTTTGTTATTTCCATTTTTGTGTAGTGTGTGTATACACAATCACTTCTTAAATTAACATGTTTTAATTTCTTGACCTTGACATAAAACTTATTGGAGCTGCCTTCTCTGCAATGCGAATGTGCACTTTAAATCTCATGTTTTTATTACTGTCTTCTTATGCTTATCCTGATGGGCACAAAAAATTATGGCATTAGTCAGTTCAAACTGAAAGGATGTCAATATTAAGACGAGTCCGATTATTAGGATTAGACAAAAAACAAATGAGTGACTATTTAACAATTTGAAAGAACTGTATTATTTGAGGTGGTTAAGGGTGAAAGAAGGATTTGGAAAGAGGAGAAAAATAGAGCCTTGTCCGTTCATAATGCTTATAGGTATTGTATCGACCATTTTATGATTCGTCACTGCTTAAAGTGGAAGGAAGATATAATTTGATTTAGTGTTTAAGGTTCTGCCGAAGATTAAATATTTGTCGTGTGTACAGAAACTGTTTACCAACATGGACAAGATTACAAGACAGAAGAATTCGATATACTGCTGCGTGCGCTGTTTGTGATGGCGGTTTAGAAGACGGATTGCATCTGTTTTTCTTCTATCCGAACAGAAATCACTGCTGGCAGAATAGCAGGTTCTGAATTGATATATATCGGTCTGCAGCAGGCCAAGACAGTGCTGCAATTGTCATTTTCCAATGTTTGCAGAATCGGGATAGGAGCTGTGGCCCTCATTGGACAATGCAAGTGTGGAGTCTGTGGCAACAGTGCAACAATGTAATCTGGAACAGTAGCGCAGAGACGCCAAACCAAGCAATTTTACGGGGAAGACATCCATTGGAGGAGGAATTCCAGCTGACACAGCAACTCTGCGCTGAATAGAAGCATGATTAGGCACCAGTTTTACTGATTATTGTATGAAACTAGCTCCTAGCTGTTTCAAAATGCAACATCGATGATGCCTCTTTCTCAGTTCAAATTAAGAGTGGTAATTGAAAATGATAGAGCACTTCATTCATCATTGGTTCGGTCGAAGAAGCAAAGGCACTCAATCATTAACAAACTGAATTCATATCCGTGAGGATTCCATGAGTGTCTTCTACTTCTAATAGCTCGTGAACTTATCTTCTAACAAAAGCACTTATGATACTCAAAAAAATCTATGGAAACAACTTATAACATGACTATAAATTGTTTTTAGCTTATTTTCTTAAGTTCTCCTGGATAACTTATGAAAATAGCTTACATCTTAAATCTTAAATGAAAACAATTTGACGTATTAATACACAAGCACTCATATGATAAACCCTAATGCTATAATCTAAAATAACAATTTGTATTTATGAACGGAATCAAGTGTATCATAATGGATTTTATTTTTTGATTGGTGCTTCCAGATTAGATAAAAAATATATTCTTGAATGAGATATTCAACTCCAGAGATGTGTGCGCGCGCGCACATGTATGTGTTTTAGTGATTATAAAGCAACGCCATTTATTTGACCACATTCACTATGATGTTTACATGTATGGTAACTAGAAATCGAATCTGGTGTATATGATTCTAATTTCTAAATAATTAACCATTATATTATAGTATATGTGAATCCAGAATCATCTAACTCAACCAATTTTCTAATCCAGAACCATAAAGTACCTTTGAGTTTTCCATTTTCAAAATTATATTTGTCAAATTATTAAAAATATTTGAGTTAAATCTTCATTTATTTAGAATTATACATATAATTGATCGTGATTAGTTAATAGTGTAAACTTTTACATCGAAAAAGTGTCAAAATTAAACTCTTTCTAATTTTCACTTAAAGCTAGTAAATTGAAAATTTTATAAATCAAAAACCATTTTATGTTAGGCTTTTTTTTGTCGGTAGACGAAATGGTAAACACCACTGAAACTCACACACACTGCATTGTTCCGGGTTCAAACTTTGGTGAAGGCGTCCAACCTAACAATTTCAACATTGCCGGTTGAACTAGGCTTTACAGATTTATGCTAGACTTTATTATTTGTACTAAATAACATTCTTAGAGTTATTATAGTTTACACAAATTGTTTTTTGTTTTGTTTTAAAGAAATAAAATTCTAACCTACAAAAATTGAAACCAGGGAGAATCAAATATAATAATACCTGAGATTAACGTATTCAAAGGTTCATAGCAAACATCACTAGACCAACTCAAGAGAGTTTACTTATTCTTTCTTTATTCAAATAATTAATTTAAATGTTTTTTCAACATACATTTTTATACAAAATTACTTTACTTATCTCTTATCTTTCTCAATAATGGTCATCAATTGAAGTACATATGGGGGGTATAAGGGAGATTTTACAAAATCCCTTTCAATTGAATATAACGCCCACGAAATGAGTATATTGCCGCAAAACGGGACCTAAATCCTGTCGTGTTTGAGCTGCTTCATTCTGACTCTAGTCTCTCTCTCTCTCTGTCAATAAGGTAAACCGCAAAACATTTCGATTTTCTTCATAGTTTCATTTCATGTCGATGAGTTTTCTGTTCAATTATGTGTTGTAGTTGTTTGAATATCTTAATAATTTTTTTGTTTCTGTATGAACTGTTTCAGTTAGTTGAAAATTGTGAAGTGTTATTGTTTGAAGATATTAACTGTTTGATGAAATGTCTCTGTGTGTGTTCTGCTTGAGGAATTGTTAGGACTTGTTTAGATTGACTTATTTGAGCTTATCTACTATAAGCACTTATGAGACTGTTTGTGAGAGCTTATAGTAACAGTTTATACCATGCCCATAAACTATTTTCAGTTTATTTTCATAGGTCTTGGAAGATAGTTTATGAAACTAACGTACAACTTATCTGAAAACATATTTACTTTATTATATATTTTGTTATAGAAGTAGCTTATACATAAGCGCTTGTCATATGTTAACTGTTTGATATGAGGAATTGTGCTTAGCTTTCAATTTTGTATGCTTGAGGATAGTTGAGCTTAGCTTGACATTTGGATAGTTGAGCTTCTAGATAAACAGTTAATTCTTTGGACTCGGGGTCTGTTTGATTGACTTAGGGCACGTTTGGATTAGGCTTATTTTGAGCTCATGCAAAACAGCTTATGCAAATAAATAAGCTTTTATGTGTTGTTCATAAGTTTGTAAATGTAGTTTATGAAAAAACAGTTTATAAAGATACAATTTTCATTTGTGAAAACTTATAAATTAACATAAAAACTTATTTATTTGCATAAGCTGTTTTGCATAAGCTCAAAATAAGCCTAATCCAAACGGGCATTTGAGTAAATTTTATCTACTGGCATAAACATTTGTGAGACTGTTTGGGAGAGCTTATAGAAACAATTTGTGACATGTCCATCTGTTTAAGGGAAATTTCCATAAACTCTCAACAATAGCTTATGAAAACAACTTGCAGTTTATATGAAAACAATTTGACTTTATTTTATCTTTTGTTATATGATTAGATTATACATAAACACCTATAGCTTATGCTATAAGCGTTTAATTAAACTGTTTACATCCAAACAGGGCCTTAGTTTCCTTCATTTCCTAGTTTCTTCGTTTCTTTATTGGTTCATTCATATATTGTGTTCAATTTTAGAAGCTTGTTAGATTTTTATCTTCTATCTGATCTAGTTCTGGTCTTACAGAATACAATCAGTATATACAAATCATAGATTCAGCCTTCTGAAATGCAATAGCTGAAAGTGTTCAATAAGCAACTAATGAAAAAAAAAATATGATGAATTTTAACGTAACTATAAACAATTTCAGAAGCCTTTTTTCGTTAGTTGAAAAGCCCCATGAGTTTGAAAGCCATCCATATTGTGCTATTGTTGAACATGATTTCGATTTTTATAAGGCTTTGCCTCAAGTGAAATACTTAGACTTTGTTTGGGAGTTAGGATGAGGCCTTGGAGGAAATAGGAGGAAGGAAAAGGAAGAAAAAATTTCACCTTATTTAGAATAGTATTTTTTGAGAGGATGGAAAAAGAATACTTATAACTAATATTTTCTTGGGTTAATTAAGTAAATGATCCCTAAAAATATTCAGAATTTTGTTTTTAGTCCCTACAAAATAAAATCACACTAAGAAGTCCCTATAAAATTTTTCATCAACATTTTTAGTCCCTATAAAAAATTTCCATCAGCATTTTTAGTCCCTAAAATGCTTAAGGAAAATGTCACAAGGACTAAAAAGTGTGATTTTATTTTGTAGGGACTAAAAACAAAACTGTGAATATTTATAGGGAGTAAAAACTTAATTAACCCTATTTTCTTTGGTTTGAGAATATTATAAAGAGATGAGAAGGATTTGAAAATTTATTCAAAACCCTCCAAAGTCTTTCCTCGACACATTTTTTGAGTTAGTCCATACTGAAGAGAGAGTGCTCAAAAGAGAGTGTTGCTAGCATTCCTCTTCAAGAGAAATGCTAGCAACACTCTCTTTTGAGCACTCTCTCTAACACTCACTCTTTTATTGGGTGAAATCAATGTGGCACCTACACTTTGGAAATGGAACCCACATAAAGTGGTGGGACATACATTGATTTTACCCAATAAAAGAGTGAGTGTTAAAGAGAGTGCTCAAAAGAGAGTGTTGCTAGCATTCCTCTTTGGTTCAATGAAGAAAAGTAAACCTCCATGCAAGGTGGGGGACTATTTCCCCTTCTCTTTCCCTTTTCTCGTCAGTATATTCTCTAACTTTTCCCCTCACTTCTCCTCCAAACTCGAAAACAAAGCTTTATAGTATGAGACTAAGAACAAATACGGTGGTTAGTTTTGAAAATACTGTTTCCTTTAGATATATTTTGAAATATTTTTGAGCCAATACCCAGTTTGTTCTGTTGTCTTTGATTGGTGTTATTATATACATCCGTAATCAGTGCTACTTTTAAACAATGAAGCACTTAACTGCTTCTTTTGTTTCTATAATTATTCAAAATGCAGAGATGGAAATAGAATCAAGTGATGCAGTGCTTCCTAGACCTCAGGTGAATGCCACATTTCGTCTCAGCACAGAGTCATATTCTGTTCAGGCAATCAATGGTTCTTCATTATCAGAGCAACTCGTTAACATGAAAGAACAAAGCATGGCCGTATTGAAGGATTTCATAACAAAGCATAATATTCCTCAAGATGTTCCAGACGAGTCGTTAGAAGCTTCCTCGGAAGATGATGATGATGTTGCTAAGAAGGCTCAAGTAAAGGCTAAGAAAACTAAGCTTACTTAGCTTTTGAAATATGTCTAAAATGTATGAGTGGTTTTATCTTTGTACTGTGTGATTCTACAACTGATTTTTAGTTAGTTTATTGAAGAATTTAAGGAATATTATTTGGTGGATGATAACACATACCAATATTTAAATTCATGGAAATATGATTGTGCCTTCATGTTGTTTTTTTTTTTTTTTAGATATTCTTCATTTTAATTTCCATAGTTTTAATGATTCTTTTTGCACCTGAGGTAGCATTGGAACCTTTTGAAATGGGATGTATAATTCATGCATTATTAAAAACTTAAAGCATTATGCCCTGTTAAAGTTCTGTAAAATTTAGGTATTGATCTATGAAGCAGAAATACTCTTCGGGTGAGGTGTGTCCCAATGTCGGATACATATTGTGTATGACACCGACACATATGATTCCATTGATTTATGTCACTTTTTCAAAGCATTATCGGTGCGGACGTGTTTGTGTTGTGTCCGGTGTCTATGCTTCATAGGTATTGACATTATTTCAATATTAAACAAAAAATCTGAATCTGAGTGTTGAATATAATTTTGGATTTCATGTTGCTTATATCACACATGTCAGTTATGTTTCTAAACTTTATTATTATTCTACAAGACTGCATGTGACTAAGTCATTCAACCAAATCTTCTTTTCCAATGCTGCATACACACAAATACAAATGAGTAGGGATTAAACAAATTTGTCAATGAAGAGGCCAAAATTTTCATGTTATGGCACTACTTTACACCTCTCACTTCTAAAACACCTCTAAAATTCCTAGCATGTTTTCAAAAGGGTACTTCTGAATTGCATAAATTATTTCCAGACGGTTCATAATTAATATTTTTCCAAATGTGAACATTCAAAGTCATGTTGGAAGTCGAGAAATGGAATGTGAATTGATCCTGTTTTCTGAATGTACATTCAAACTTATGTTGCGGGTGGAGAAATGGGATGTGATCCTGTTTAATGCTTCAATTTGATATGATACTCGATTACTGCGCGAGAAATTCCATTTCTGATATCAAAAGAGATTGGGAAGCTAGCTTTGTTTGTTTTCTGATATAACAAACAACTAATATTTTGATTGACGACCAAAAAATGTACCAATGAAATTACAACTAATATTTTGATTGAAGACCTAAATTCATCAAACAAAATACATGTTTAGGTGCCATCTATAAACCATGACCATCTTTTCTTGTAGTTTTGGTCATTGCTTTGGTGATGACATGAGTAAGAATCCCAATTGGGCAAAAGAACAAGCAAAAGGAAACTGAATGCCGAGTTTCAATCTGATTCTTCAGTCCATCATGAAATATATGCCTGGATTTTGAACCAAAAATACTGTCAGAGAAATAACTAAAGAATGAGAAAGAGCTGTGTTATTTTAACACAAATTCGACAACAAAATTCACCACGGTTTTGAATGTCATTAATCACGATATTAGCCACGATATCATGTGTATAGTTTAACACAGATTAACAGATTATGGTTAATAGAATATCATGTGCATTCGAAAACCTGAAGATCATGAATATAATTGGGATGATTAATGGATACCATGTATATTTGAACATCTAAAAACCATTTGGTTTATGACGTCCAAATTCAGGGTTAATTGCATTAACCGGATGATTAATGAGTTGTGACATATACTTATATTCATTAACCAACCACTTAATACGATCAACCAGATACCTTAACGGCATTAATTATCCAAATTGTTCTCGATTTTTTGTTCGCAAATTTGTATCAAAATATCATTCATGAATGAAAAACCAGCAATAACGAGGAAAATTGGGTGAAGTAGAAATCACAAAAGATACAACAGGACCTTGCAGCAAAAAGATCAACAACCAAAAGGTGAATCCAAGCAGAGGCTAAAGTCAACTCACTAGAGAACATTTTTCCTATGCTAGAAAGCTGCAAGGAGTATGCAAATATAAACGGTTATGAGTTTGAATAATAGAACTCTTTAAAGAAAGAAAACATAACTTCGTTGATGAATGAATACACACCTCAGGTAGTAAGTATTTACTCGCGAAAATCAATCGAACTGTTTCAGGTGTCCAAGAAAGGCACAGCAAATAAGCATATAGAATGCCGAGCACTACATATGGTAAACTACTTTCCATAGACTTTTTGGTCTATATTTTTTAATTTCAGAAAAATTAATCAGGATATCAGTATCATAACCAAATAAATGAAATGAAAAGGAATATCAGAATGCTTTTTTGTTAATGTACCTAAAAACTGAATATGAATTGTGAAAATGAGATTACTAATCATAATTTTTCTCAAATGCAGAAAGAAATGTACCAGATCGGATTTTGGGGCTAGAACCATAAGGGTGTAAAACGGGAGCACTGCAATTGTTCCCCATGTAAATACAGTGCTAGGAAGTTGAGATCCTATGAACCCTGCAACATTGAGGTAAAACAATGAATCACCGCCATTTATACAGAACAAGCAATTTAAGCATAGATCATAATCAAGTTTTTTCAAGTATATTATAACAATCTATTCGATTCAATGGTGTCGACCTAAATGTGTTTGTTCAAGGCTTTGAAAGTTACAATATACAAAAGAATAACAGAAAATTAGGAAACTCGAATAGCTGAGATCAGCGGCCACATGAATAATTGTAGAAAAGGGAATACATGCAAAAGGAGCAATGTTAACATCCATAACTTGTCTCCAAAAACTTAAAAAGAATAGAGCTCAGAAAAGACAAGACCCTGTTTGGATAAACAGCTTAGCTGACGCTTATCATATAAGTGCTTCTGTCTAAGCTATTTTTATAACAAACAATAAAATAAAGTTGGACTGTTTTCATATAATCTATAAGCTGTTTCAATAAACTATCTTAAAGCATTTAAGGAAATAAACTAAAAACAGCTTATGCACATGTCATGTATAAGTGTTTTCATAACCTCTCTCAAGTCTCAAACAGTCTTACTAGGCTCTATATCAATAGATAAGCTCAAATAAGTCAATCCAAACATGCCCTAATAGTAACCTACTTTATGATAATGCCGCCAAAAAAGATAAGATAAATATAGAGATGCATCTTGTGTATCAGATCCTTACAGATCCAACAATTTTTGCAAAAGAACCTAAATATATCCATTATGCTCAAATTCCTTCACAGCCAATTCTATTGAATGGTAAATTATATGTAAGAAACAAATTGCACCAATTCTAGATTACATGAAAAAGTAGCATTAAAAAAGGATTACATGAAGCATGTATTTGACTTCTTTTTGGATGGCGAACCGATCTTGTAGCTTTTGGTTTTACAACAATTCTGGACCCTCCTATGAAACTCCAATCTCCACTTAAACTGAATCTACTTCTCGAAATGTGTTTGGTAACACCATCACTCCTGATAGAGAAAGGAAAATTCAGCTTCAGTTGCCCAACTGTCCTACAGAGTTTTATATCCTGCCCCAAATGATTATAAATCAATATGAAATAGAATAAAACTTCTTGAGCTCAGAAATACACACTAGATTATCCATACATACGAATAAATAAACTACATTGACTCAAAAAATGAAATAATTCAATGTAACCGCATATGCCGGTGTTGGACATCGACACATGCTAAACACTGGACAAATCTTCAATTTTAAGTGTCGGTGCTCCAAAGTTGGTTTGATGACACAAGAGTGCCAACTTTTTGAAATACAAACTCCTATTTGTTTTGTTTTAAACAACCTAGCGGCAAAACTCACACCAACCAAGTGCTAAGAAGTTGAAAATGAGGGGTTGAACCGACGCCACAACATATCAAATTTCTCTGCAACATTCTATCATATGAGGTGTACTCACGCGACAATATACCAACATGCATTTTAACATATCAAATGTCACTGCAACATTTTACCATCTGAGTTATACTTACGCGGCAATATAAACTCCCTTTTATTGCCTATGAAGCACTTACACAAACATGACACTGACATCAATGTGAAGTGTCAATTCTACATATTTAATACCAACATGCACCTAACATCAAATCTATTACAAACTTAAAAATAACAAAAAAAAAAAAAAAACTCAAAGACCCATTTCACATTAGTAATGCATATTGGTGATTCTGATCTATCACAGAAAACAATTTTCAATTTCAGATACATTTATTCAAAGTTCAAAACTTTACATTTCAAACAGAAACCCCATTTGTGTAAAATCAAAAAAAGGTACCAAAAAAGACAAAAAAAATGCAGATAAGATTACAAAACAAAACAATGAAAGGGTTGTACCTTATTAAATGGTAATGGTGAATGAGAATAGCAAGAAGAGAAAGACATGATTGAAGAAGCAAAAGAAGTATGTAGTGAACAACAGATTCAGCAACAATGGCCACTTCTTCATATATATGAATATGAAGCTGAAATTTGGTAGTGAAAAGAGAAAAAGTTAGCTAAAATTGGAAGTGATGCTTTTCAATCAATGGCCACTTTCCACTTGTTTTGTCTTTTCTAAACACTTTCTTGGTGTGATACACCGAACACATATTCATAATAATTTAAGAAATTACTTTTTACTTTTTTTTCTTAAGGAAAGAAATTACATGTATATTGTATATACTTTTCATATGTGCTTTCACTTCTTGTTGTAATATAAGGGTGTGTTTGGATAATTGATTTTTATAGTATTGATTTTGGTTAAAATTAATTAAAGTGATTTGTGTTTAGACACATTTATGTGTGTTTGGACAATTGAGTCTGATAGAATTGATTTTGGTTAAAATTAATTAAAGTGATTTGTGTTTGGACACATTTATGTAAAAGTGAGTTGAATTGTAAATTTACGTGTAAAAATCAATTCTAAAACTAAAATCTACAAATTCTAGATTCAAATATAATTAATTTTGGAGACAAAATCAATTCTATAGACATAATCAATTCTACTAGACAACAACCAAATATTTCAGAATCAATTTTACTAACAAATATTTAGATTTTTTTTGTTACAATGTTTAAATCAATAAAAGCTAATGTATTTGATTTAAAATGTGTTAATTTTTGTGTAACCAATTTTATCTCTTATATTTAGATTATTACTACTAAACCTTAGTATTTTATTAAGCAACATCAACTTACAAGGCCTCATTCATTTTTTATGGCTTAATTGCAGTTTTAGCCCCCTAACTTTTCTAAAGTTGCGATTTTGGCCCCCTAAGAAGAAAAAAAACTACAAAACCGCCCCCTAAGTTTTGCAACTGTGGCAGTTTTGGCCCCCAAGGCCAATTTTGACTCGGTCTACGCTGACATGACACCCTAAGTGAGGTGCCACGTGTCATTTTTTTATTTTTTTTGCCTTGGGGGGCCAAAACTGCCACAGTTGCAAAACTTAGGGGGCGGTTTTATAGTTTTTTCTTAGGGGGCCAAAATCGCAACTTTGAAAAAGTTTAGGGGGCTAAAACTGCAATTAAGCCATTTTTTATTCCAATGAAGTAACCTCAAAAAATTCAAAACGGGTCCCACATCTCACCAAACATATTAATATTTTATTATTGGCTTAATTACACTTTTGGTCCTCGTGTTTTGGCCTACTCACGAAACTGGTCCTGCCCTTTTCAAACAGAACAAAATTGTCCTTCAGTTATCATTTTTGTTGCATTTTTTGTCATACCCCCCGTTTTATTCACCAAAAACGCAGAGAAATAACAGTTTTAGACCTACCCCTATGCTCAACCATGAAATAAACAAGGAATAAAGCATGTGGGTACAAAGAATCCACTTTATTCAACACAATGACAAAAAAAACCCTAATTTCTAAGATATGTTTCAAATTAGGTTTTTTTTTTTTGTTAGTGTGCTGAATAGACTAGATTCCTTGTACCCACATGCTTTATTCCTTGTTGATTTCATGGTTGAGCATAGGGATAGGTCTAAAACTGTCTAAAACTGTCATTTCTCTGCGTTTCTGGAGTTTGAAAATAGGAGGTAGGACGAAAAATGCAACAAAAATGATAATTGAAGGACGATTTTGTTCTGTTTTAAAAGGGTAGGACCAGTTTCGTGAGTAGGCCAAAACACGAGGACTAAAAGTGTAATTAAGCCTATTTTATTTGCTTTTTATTGCACACCTTCATCTTTTCACAGTTTTGCTGTAGAAAAACATTAAGAAATGTGCAGGATGAGTTGCTTCAGCAGAGTACGGTGATTACAAAAGTTGTCGAACTCCAATAATTTTTTCCGCGAAATACCCTCCTTTTGAAATTACGTGGGGGCGTATATAGCCAATGAAGTTGCTCTTAGTAGCGAAGAGTATTAGACATGATATGCACTTTTGATCTAAAATATTTTTTTTTATTTGCCGGGAAACGATATGACAAATATCAATTACAATGTTTCATATTCAAACTCAAGTGAAATGGTTCAGTTTAGGCTTACTAGTGGATTGAATTGTTTTAGATGGCTAAGATTTTGACTCTTTATATTTGTTACTCCTAACCTATGAAGCACGGATACGGACATGGACACTGGACATGATACGGATACTGACACACCGACACAACTAATAATTTGAAAAAAATACATAATTCAGTGTAATTACAAGTGTCGGTGTCGGACACGACACGTGTCCCACACTGGGACACGCCTAATCCGTGGAGTGTCCGTGCTTCATACTCCCTCCGGTCACATTTATAAGCAAATTTTTACTTTTTAGATTCATTCAATAAATGATGTATTTGGTCTACAATATAGACCATATACATCATTTAATGAATGAACCTAAAAAGTTAAAATTTGCTTATAATAGTGACCAGAGGGAGTAGCTCTTAACCATTGACCACAACCTGAGCTATGTTTGGCGTGGGATTTGGAGTGTGAAGCAGGTGATTCGTCACGATTTTCAATGGAGCATTGTAACTTGGGATAGGATGCCAATATGGAATCACAATTAGTTGAGCACTGGCGAAGTAACTATCCTGACGACATAACTGCATGTTGCCTGACATCATTTCACTGTGGACATGCCAAACACAAAACAATGAAATCCGGTGATAGTAAATGATTTGGTCGATAACAATGTGGCACAACACATTTTTCAATATTATTGCGTCGACAACGTCGCATCCTCAAAACCTTCTCAAAGATGACAACAACACAAATCCACACTCTCCAAGTTGTTCCCATCAACAAGATGAAATCCACTAACAATAACATCACATTTTTTCAGAAATCAAAGTCTGTATTCAACCCTGAGAAATATCCCCTCTAATGATATACTCCATCTATGCGACTTCTTGCACGAAAGTTTAGACTGGGAGATATCAACCTACAATCTATTCGTTCCCGTTCTAGATCGCCTCACTCGTTCCAAATCAATTGAAACTCTTATCTCAGATTTACAATCTTTTGGTTTTCTCAATGGTGATGTAAACGCAAACTTGTTATCACTTTTGGGTCACGCAGGTAAAAGCAAGATGCTCATTGATGCTTATCGCCACATGGTAGAATCTCATGGGTTTGTTCCAAAGACATTTTCTTTAAATTTACTTGTGGATTGTCTATTTGGAACTTCTCAAACCCTAGCTGCTTTAAGTGTTTTGGAACAAATGGACTCTCCTGATTATTCCACTTTCGAGATTACACTTTTTCACATTTCCCATTCCAAGGACATAACAAGTTTACATTTAAAAAATTCATTTTGTCTCAGACGCATGTTGAGTGTGCCCTATTATCCTGACAAGGTTACTTTTAACAAGATTCTGATTTCCTTTTGTAAAATGAACGATGATGAGGTCGAGATCGATGTCCACAAGTGTACCAGCTTTTAGGTCTAAAGGTTAAGTTAGGAATTGAATTCTCTATCGATGGTTGGACATCAATCATTCATAAGTGTGATAAATTGGGGAGACTCCATGATGCTACAAAATTGTTCTTCGACATGATTCAGACGGGTCGTTCTCTTAATGTTGTCCCTGTGACACATAATGTTTTATTTTAGGCATTTCTGGATTCCAGCATGGTGGATGATGCCTTACATTTGTTCAATGCCATACTTGCTGAGGGTTTGTGCCAAGTAAATTTAGTTTTGTTGGGCTATTAACTGCACTTTGTGCTGAAGGTAGAATATCTGAAGCAGTTAGGGCATATTGTGATATTGTTATTGAGCATCCTTATAGTGATTTTCACCTTGATAATCACATTCCTCTTATGATAATAACTGAGCTTATAAATGCTGGTATGACTGACGAAGCTGCCACTGTTTTAGGATTGTCTAGAAGTCAGAGAACTCTAAAGGCCTTGCTTCCCTCGTCTGCTAAAATTCGGAGATCCTACAAAAGGTTATACGGATGCTAAGATGAGCGATATAAATCGTGAAAAATGGCGATATAGAGATTTTGCAGTTTTGGCCCCCAAGGCCAATTTTGACTCGGTCTGCGACTTGGGACAATGATGCGGCTAGTGTGAGGTATCAACTTAGGCACATCTGTTGCTTGTTGAAAACTATTTCCAAATCCTCTATTAGGTTTGGATTCAACTTAAGCCTTCGAGAATTTTGGAAAGAATCCTTGTTGAATTTAGAGTCTGAAGAGTAGTACTTGATTTGTGCCATCCTTTTGAATTCTTTATATTTAATTTTCTTGGTTGTTCATTGTTTTTGCAATTGGTAGTATTTTGTATGCTCGTTAACTATTATGCATTATAACAAGTGCACATCTTTAGGTTGCATTAAACTTTTAATTTTTTGGCTTAAATGCTCAATTGATCCCTTAACTTGATTTCAAGTATCGGTTTGGTCCCTTAAGTAATAAAAGTACTTGATTTGTGCCATCCTTTTGAATTCTTTATATTTAATTTTCTTGGTTATTCATTGTTTTTGCAATTGGTAGTATTTTGTATGCTCGTTAACTATTATGCATTATAACAAGTGCACATCTTTAGGTTGCATTAAACTTTTAACTTTTTGGCTTAAATGCTCAATTGGTCCTTTAACTTGATTTCAAGTATCGGTTTGGTCCCTTAAATAATAAAAGGTCCGTTTAGGTCCTTTAACTTTATTTAAAGTATCGGTTTGGTCCCTTCTGTTAATTTAATTAAAAAAAAAGTTAAGTTTAGGGACCGAACTAATACTAATTAAATAAGTTAAGGGACCAAACTAATACTAATTAAATAAGTTAAGAGACCAAAATTTAACTTTTTTTTGAATTAAATTAACAGAAAGGACCAAACTAATACTTTATATAAAGTTAAGGAACCTAAAAGGACCTTTTATTACTTATGAGACCAAACCGATACTTGAAATAAATTTAAGGGACCAATTGAGCATTTAAGCCTAATTTATTCTCAAACAATGATCCGCCGACAAGGTCTTTTGGTGTGCAACTCCATGGAGATTGTGTTTTCTCCTTCACTCTTCAAGGCGGTTATGCTAAGAACAATGACCGTTGGTTTATCGCGTCATTGTCTAGTTCCACTCTATTTTGACTCAGTATTAAGGCTCGAAATACCGACATTCTGAGTTAGCGAACTAGATAAAGAATCAACTTTTTTCCCCATCTGCTCTACCGTCTATCATTCAATTGGCTAGGAGGCTCCTTTCGCCAAATAGTTCAATCGTATATTTATCGAGATCGGCTAACATGATAATTATTTTTAAGTGTAAACACATGGTTTAATGATGTTTTTGTACCGGCCGAACTATATTTTGTATTTTGAGGCTGTGTGAAACGATAGAAATGGGAATATGATTTGAGATTATTAGACAAAGATTCAAAAAGTTAGAGTCGTTTTATTTCTTTGATTTTGTTAACGTCATGTTATAAACTTTGACGATTAATGTCCATTGACTGAAAATGTGTACACGAGATACCAACTAGATAAGTGTAAATTGTCTATGATTATGATTGTTGTCTGAGCTAGATGCTCTAGTAAACACAAAGGAGACCGACAAAATTTCATCAAAAAGTTTTTACTTTATTGTTTTTCAAAAGAATTTGAGAAAAAATTTCAGAGGAAGTGAATTTGGAAAAATGCTCTTGTAAACGTGAATTTTACTATTATTGTTAATTTTAACGTTAAAACATATTTTACTATATTTTCTTTTAAAAAAGTGTGTAAAAGATCCCAAAACTGATGGTTTATGGGGTTCATTGAGTTACGAACCTTCATACTAAAGGTGGCAACTGATTGTATACATCTTGTTTATTTTTCGTCTCAATTATTAGCAAGGACTTGATCAGGGAGGGTTCAATCAATATATAAGTATGTTTAACCTTCTTCTATATAAGTTTCCATCATATATATTAAATAATTTCTTCACTTTAATGTTAAGTATTGTTATTAGAGATTAATTAGAATAGACTGACAGTGTAAAACAACTTTACACTATCAACCAATTAAATTCACCAAATTAAACACATCATCTTAATTGTTAAAATAAGGAAGAATCAAATAAAATCATTTCCAATAATTGCCATATCCCAGATTTAATCTTTGTGCCTTTCTTTCTCATCCCAATCATCAATATTCTTCCTTTTTCACTCTCTCTAAAACCAATAACTTCTTTTTTAAATTTGTTTCTTTCTTCATGATTTGGAGGAAGACATAGTTCGGATGCAGATTGGGCATATATACACTGATTTTTTTTTCCCCATTCTGTTTAGCAATTTTCACTATGACTTTGTTTCATACTTTAGATTTTGAACGATAATCAAAATTTTGTAGCAGAATCTACTTATAGGTTATGTAATGTTAGTTGGAAGGTTTTGGAGCTCAAATTATCATTGCCAAGGAAATGTAGTAAACTCTTCCTGAAATAGTCAAATTTCAATATCTTCTTCCATCAAATTAAATATGAATTGAGACTATATGTGTTGTCAAATCATAATTCATAAGTGATAATCATAATAGTGATATGAAGTGAATTGTAGATTAAGGCTACAACATGTTCACATTTACAAACATGTTTTCAATTTTAAAACAAAAGGGTTGAGAAGGAGAAAAACAATTGAATTTTCACAAAGGAATCTTAGAAACTTGTACATTTGGATGGAAATAGTATGGATAGGAGATTATGAAGTTTGTATGTCGGTATATAAGTTGCGAAAAGTATGTTTACTATAGGGAGAAATAGTCACATATTGCACTGGTACTAAAATAGAAGCATTATTGGGATGGTCTATGTTCAAAAAATTCTGCTCAATGCCACACCATTTTGATTGTTAGCCTCTTCATTATGCAAAAGCCTCTAAATGAATATTGAAAACTTCTAAATCAAATGCCGTAATTAAGAAACGTGAGATATGATATTTATTGGAAAATATTTTATTTGATTTTTCTTTTTTTAACACTTAAGATGATGTGTCTAATTGAGTGATTTTAATTGGTTGATAGTGTAAAGTTGTTTTACACTGTCAGTCTATTCTAATTAATCTCTTGTTATTATTATTCACAACCAAAAGCATGAAGAAAAAATAGATGACCCAACTGCAACAACCAAATTACCATACAGAAATTGTTTTAGCTAATTCTATTATTCTCACAACCGTATTATTTTTTAAGGCCCAATCGATTAACCTAGGTTTCTGATAACACGCCACTATATATATATATATATATATATATATATATATATATATATATATATATATATATATATATATATATATATATATATATATATCGAAACTCACATAAACCCTAGTTTTTGTCGCAGAACAATCACAATTCACAAAATGAGTTCCGGCGAGTTGGGTTGCATTTATGCCACCTTGATCCTCCACGACGATGGAATCCCAATCACCGTAAGTCTATTATCTTTTTTCAATTAGATTTTTTTAATTTCCAAATTGCTCATAGATATCTTTTTTTTAGGCGGAGAAGATCGGCACTTTGTTGAAGGCTGCTAACGTCATCGTTGAATCCTACTGGCCAAGCCTATTCGCTAAGCTTGCTCAAAGCAAGAACATTGATGATCTCATTTTGAATTCCGACAATTGTTGAGTTTTACTTCATATTGTTGAATTTTGGAAAAGACTCCCTTAGTGGTGAAGTCCTAAAAGAAAATTTAGAGTTTGAAGAGTAGTACTTGATGTGTGTCATCTTTTTGAATTCTTTATATGAGCAATGCTAAATGCAGTCGCTCTATCAATCGCTTTTGGCCACTTTCTCGTGGATTGGTCCACGTAACTAATCTTAATAAAATTTATTACTGGCAACCGGCTGCTCTATTCAATTATTATATTTTAAAATAAAATGAAAAGTCTGATAACGCCTCCATCTCCGGAGGCGTTATCTTCAAGATCTGAAGTTCCCAAATCACTTTTCACGAATTTAGCGGCACCACCTTCTTTATCAAGTTCGTCTCTCGACAAAATTGTGGGAAGGAAAGAAGAGATGATGATAGTACGAGATCGTCGGAAAATTGTACAGTAATGACCTAGAAGAACACATATTAGGAGGACGAAGTAAGATTCCAGCAATAGTCTGATTGGGAGGATATTGAAGTTGAAATAAAGATGAAGAACTGTATATTGAAAGTCAAAATCCATTTTTTAGAAATCAAAAACAAAAACCCATTTTTTTTTATAGAGAAAGAACTCATTTTTAAGAGAAGCATTTCTTTGGCTTGTTGAAGTGTGGTACTGTGGTAGTTCTTTTTTACTGGAAGATTTTTTGTATTGATTATTTGGAGTGGGTTTAATGAGTCAGGCACAACGAAGAAGATGAGCTATGTTTTTTGAAGTTTGAATAAAAAAAGAAAAGTGTGGTTCTAAAACCAGGGGAGCCGGTTATCCTGTATTTGGTTTTTTGGAAAATGATACGTGGACCAATAGTTGAATGATTGTTTAAGAGAGAGTGTCAGAGAGATTGTCCTTAGCATTGCTCCTCTTTATATTTAACTTTATTGGTTCTTAATTGTTTTTGCAATTGGTTGTATTTCCTATGCTCGTTAACTATTATGCATTAACAAGTGTACAACTTTTCGTTGCATTAGAATTTTAATTTATTCTCAAACGATGATCCGTTGACAAGGTCTTTTGGTGTGCAACTCCATGGAGATTGTGTTTTTTGCTTCACTCTTCAAGGCGGTTAGTGATGCTAAGAACAAGGAACGTTGGTTTACCGCGTCATTCACTACAAGAAACATTACATTTTGCCAGGGGCAAAATCCCTGAGAAAATGACAGAATCCCTGGCAAACTGGACGTTTGTGAGGGAATTTCCCAGGGGCAGAAGCACTCACAAAAGCACTCGTCGCAAACATTTTGCCAGGGGTTACACCCCTGGGAAAAAAACGAGGGGCTAAACCCCTGGCATATGGCCTGACTTTTTCCCTGACATAACCCCTGACATATTCCCTCACTTTTTTCTGCAACTGTGCAGCCTCTGACTGCGCTGACTGACTGACTGATGGAAGGTCAAGTCAGATCAGCAAAAAACCAGGGACATGCGAGGGGTTTAACCCCTGGCAAACGTCCATATTATTTTAAAAAAAATATGTTTTATTTATAAAAACGAATTTTTTATTAATTAATTAAAAATTGATTTTTTTTTTTAAAAGTTGTTTTTGAAATACAATTAAATGGTTTAAAAATCATTTTAATTAATAAAAAAATATTAATAATATAAATATTTTTTTAAACACAATTAAATGCATATAAATAAAGTTGTACTTAATAATATTAAAAAATATATTTTTAATAACAGATTTAGTTTAACAAACAATTTTACTTTTAAAAAATATCAGATTTTTGAATACACAAATTTAAAAACAATATTCCCTAAATTAATTAATTTAAAAAAAAACAGCACCAAAATGTTCTTAGAAAAAATAAACTGGTCCTATTTTTCTTAAAAAAAATTACAGTTTATTATTGAAAAAAAAACAGAATATACTATAAAGCTTAGTGTTTGACCATATTTTTTTAACATTCTACTACAACATGCATATATTTCATTTTATAAAAAAAAACAAAATGCATATATTTCATTTTATCAAAAGAAAAAACATGCATATATTTCATGCATAATAATATGAAAAAACAAAAAAAAATTATCATGATTATATATGTTATGTTCAGATTTTCGAAGAAAAAAAATTATTTTACCAAACAGTCAGCATATTTTAGAACATATCATCAACATGTATATCAGTTATAGTGTTATGAGGGGAAAAAAATCACTAACTAGTTGAAGCTTTACAATAGTAGATCTGTAATGCAATCCAAAAACAACAAGAGTTGGAGCAATAGCTAACCACAGGTGGCAGATAAGTAACACAACTGCAAATAACATACAAAATAAATAACATTAATAAGTAGTAAAAATTAATATCATGATAAAACATGTAACAAATGAAATATTTTTTACCAAATAAATGAAGTTTGATGAATGTGTTGTGTGAAGGTGTTGTGTTTTATGTGAAGAAATTTTTCTAAGTCTTGTTAAACCTGTAAAATGACCGCAACTTCTCTTTTATAGGCAAGAAAATAAACCAAGGCTTTTGCCACGGCCATGCCACTCGTATGCCTGCACAACAGAGATTCACATGCTTTTCCAGGCCCTTGTCTCAATCAACAGTGAACACAACATAGATTCCCATGCTTTTTCAATATCCCACGGGCTGTCCTTGGCAAAAGCCCTCGGTTTTGAGCTGACATCAAACAGCTTTTTACCTGCCAAGCCTGCAGCAAGCTACTTTTCAATTTTCAAATTGGCGCCTTGTAAAAAGCCACGGATTAAGTGAGGGCAAATCCTTGTGTTATATGCCAGGGGTTATCCTTGGCATTTTCCTTGGTAAATTTCCCAGGGGTTTCAAACCCCTGTCAAAATCCCTGGCAAAAAGTAATGTTTCTTGTAGTGATTGTCCAGTTCCACTCTATTTTGACTTAATATCAAGGCTCGAAAGACCGACATTCTGAGTTAGCGAACTAGATAAAGAATCAACTTTTTTCCCCATCTGCTCTACCGTCTATCATTCAATTGGCTAGGAGGCTCCTTTCGCCAAATAGTTCAATCGCATATTTATCGAGATCGGCTAATATGATAATTATTTTTAAGTGTAAACACATGGTTTAATGATGTTTTTGTACCGGCCGAACTATATTTTGTATTTTGAGGCTGTGTGAAACGATAGAAATGGGAATATGATTTGAGATTATCAGACAAAGATCAAAAAGTTAGAATCGTTTTATTTCTTAGATTTTGCTAATGTCATGTATATGAACTTTGATTGTTGTCCGTTGACCGAAAATGTGTACATGAGATACCAACTAGATAAGGTGTAAACTGTGTATGATATTATGATTGTTGTGTGAGCTAGATGCTCTAGTAAACAACACAAACACAAAGGAGACCGACAAAATTTCATCAAAAAGTTTCTACTTTATTGTTTTTCAAATGAATTTGAGAAAAAGTTTCAGAGGAAATGAATTTGGAAAAATGCTCTTGTAAACGTGAATTTTACTATTATTGTTAATTTTAACGTTAAAACATGTTTTACTAAAAAAAGTGTGTAAAAGATCCCAAAACTGATGGTTTATGGGGTTTTTGAGTTACGAACCTTCATATTAAAGGTGCCAACAAAGAAAGTAAATAAAGATTGTATACATCTTGTTTTTTTGGTCTCAATTATTAGCAAGGACTTGATTAGGGAGGGTTCAATCAATATATAAGTATGTTTAACCTTCTTCTATATAAGTTTCCATCATATATATTAAATAATTTCTTCACTTTAATGCTAAGTATTGTTATTAGCTAATTCTATTATTCACAACCGTATTATTTTTGAAGGCCCAATCGATTAACCTAGGTTTCTGATAACACGCCACTATATATATCGAAACTCACAGAACAATCGCAAACCCTAGGTTTCTGAATTATTATCGTATTATTTGCTGCTCTGGAATTCGTAAACCCTAGTTTTTGTAGCAGAACAATCACAATTCACAAAATGAGTTCCGGCGAGTTGGGTTGCATTTACGCCACCTTGATCCTCCACGACGATGGAATCCCAATCACCGTAAGTCTATTATCTTTTTTCAATTTGATTTTTATAATCTCCAAATCGCTCATAGATCTCATTTTTTTTTTAGGCAGAGAAGATCGGCACTTTGTTGAAGGCTGCTAACGTCACCGTTGAATCCTACTGGCCAAGCCTATTCGCTAAGCTTGCTCAGAGCAAGAACATTGATGATCTCATTTTGAACTCCGGCTCTGTTGGTGGTGCCGCCGTTGCTGAACCTGCTCATGCTGATTCGTTTCCTTCGTCTTCTTCTTCTCCTCCTCGTTCCTTTTCAGTTATTTCTTTTTCAAATCTTGTTGATAATTGAATCTTTTCTGTGTTGCTTGAAATTATTTGAAACTTGTTGGGTTTTGAGAAATTGAATGTGTCAAAACAATAATCAGGAACACAAAAGACAAGTTGCTAAGCGGAGAGAGGAGAGCTCAAAGCATACATATGATCAGGGATATCGGTCTTTGAATATCTCACAAGCGTCGCAAATGGGTAACTCAAATCACCCCCTTCTCATTTTATAAACCAATTGTACTTTTTATTTTAATTTTTACATTCTTGATTCTCTTACGTTATTGTCTTTGTTTAAGATTAGACAAAGTTTTTTCAGTGTTGTATTAATGCTTTTGTTGCAGTAGATTAAAATATACTCACCCTTGGGTTTCTTAATTGATCAAAACAATAAATAAACAGATCCCGAAGACAAAAAAGAAGTTGCTTATCCTGAAGTCGAGAGCTCAGATGATGATATAGGTTGTTTTGGCTGCGGGACAAGTGAGGAAGGCAGTGATATTGACTATCCAAAATATACTTTGCACGACATCTTTGATAGTCGTACTAATGGAGCTTTTGCTAGTGATGTGAGTGATATGAGTGACTTTGATGACTTTGATTGCATTGGGAATCATTACAACTCAGACGTTGATGAGAATGGCAGAAAATTCGGTCATAACCTAGAAGTTGATTATAGAAGGCATTATGTGCGTTAGTGGGTTTTGAGATATGTATGGTCTTTGCTTGTCGAACTCATTAAATTATTAGTACACCCGTGCGAATATATGAACACATTAAATTAAAAGCTTCATTACAATATGTATAATATTATTTATCTGACATTTTGAAACACTTCTTTGCAAACTATGTATTAATGAAGTTTAAGTATTGGCAAAAGAAGTTAAAGGTTTTGGGCAATGAAAGTAAAAGAAGTCAAGAAGTGTTGTAAAGTAAAGATATTGATTACTTTATTCATTTTTTGTCCGTTTTTAATGAAGATAAAGTTTTTGTAATTCTATTCAAGGCCTTGCATTATTCTTGAACAAAATATATTAAAAAGCATGAAATATTTTAGCAATTGTTGAGTTTTACTTCATATATAGAATCTCTCGCTTACTTGTGTGTTTATAGTGAACATCCCCTTGGAAGTGCAAGGGGAGTGGACTACTTTCAAATTGTGAAAGGGACCATGATAATTGTTGTTGAGCCTCTACAAATCTTAGTTCTTCATTCCTTTATATATGTGTATGAAAGATACGTTGTAGAAGTGGCAGCACATCAAAAGAGTCGTTACTGAAGCTTGATTATCATCAATGATTTGTTGTTTGATTTGGTTAATGTCATAGGATGAAATAGTTTGACATTCATTCCTTGTATATAAATAATTAACCAACATGGACACAACTGTAGCAGTACTATGAGCAGACATGATATGCGCAGACATTGCGCAGACATGAGTGGAGTAGTGGTTGTAGAATTATACTATTGTCCTTTTCCCAAGTTCCTTCAGTGGATACAACTTTTGATATTGCAAATGCGAAAAACTCAATAAAAAATTTCAGGTTTAGATTCTAGAATCAATATATTTTTTTGGGTATTTTCAAGGGCGAACAATATGCGGGAAAAGTTTCTTAAAACACCCAGCAAATGAGCAAACCGTAAACACCTTTTCCTTCTTCAAGTTTATCAATATTATTGCGTCGACCAAACCGCATCCTCAAAATCTTCTCAACGATGACGACATCACAAATCCATACTCTCCAAGTTGTTTCCATCAACAAGATGAAAATCACTAACAATAACATCACATTTTTCAGAAAACAAAATATGTATTCAACCCTAAACCCAAATACCCCATCTAATGATTTACTCCATCTATTCTAATTTTTGCGTGGCGATTTTGGCTGGGAGACGTTACCATACTACACCGCCTCACTCATTCCAAATCAATTAAAGCTTTTGTCTCAGATTTACAATATATTGGCTCTCTCAATGATGATTCAATGACAAACTTGTTATCACTTCTGCATCATGCTGGTACACTCGATATGCTCATCGATGCTTATCACATCACACGGGTTTGTTCCAGATACCGATGCTTTATATTATCTTGTGGATTCTCTATTTACAACTTCTCAAACCCTAGTTGCTTTAACTGTTTTGGAGCAAATGAAATCTCCCCATTCTTCGTTTTTTGAGCTTATACTTTTTCACATTCCCTATCTAACGGACATAACAAGTCTACATTTAACAAATTCAGTTCTTTTCAGACTCATGCCTTATCATCCTAACAAGGTTACTTTTAACAAGGTTCTGATTTCCTTTTGTAAAATGTACGTCGATGTCATGCCACAAGTGTACCAGCTTATAGGTCTAAAGGTTAAGTTAGGAATTGAATTTTCTATCGATGGTTGGACTTCAATCATTCGTAAGTGTGGTAAATTAGGGAGACTTCCGGATGCTACCAAATTGTTCTTTGACATGATTCAGACCCGTTGTTCTCTTGATGTCGTCCCTGTGACGCATAATGTTTTATTTAAGGCATTTCTGGAATACAACAAGGTCGATGATGCCTTACGTTTGTTCAATGTCATGCGTTCTAAACGTTTTAAACCAGATAAAGACAGTTTTGTTGGGCTAGTAACTGCACTTTGTGCTGAAGGTAGAATCGATGAAGCAGTTAGTGCGTATCGTGATATTGTTATGAAGTATCCTCATTGTGATTTTCACCTTGATAATGACATTGTTCTTATGATAATGACTGAGCTTATAAATGCTGGTAAGACTGACGAAGCTGCACTGTTTTAGGATTGTCTAGAAGTCCTAGAACTCAAGAGGCCTGGCTTCCCTTGTCTGCTAAAATTCGGAGATCCTACAAAAGGTTATACGGATGCTAAGATGAGCCATAGAAATTGTGAAAATTGTGATATAGAGCTTTTGGAGTTCTTTAACTAGCTTACATTTATGGAAAATACTTGCATATTGCTCTTTAGTTAAAGTTGGTGCTGTTTTGCACGGATACACGGAAAAAACTGCTCAAAATTGTTTCAACCAACACATCCTAACCGACGCAGTCTATATAAGTTATGTGAAGAACCAGTAGAACAGTAGCTAAGTTTCTCATATATTTGTTTCTATGTTTTTTTTCAATTAAATAATCACTCGATTTAAAAGTAATTTCATGTTTATTTCCATCTTCGCGCTTGGGGCAATGATGCAGCTAGTGTGAGGTACCAACTGAGGCACGTCTATTGCTGGTTGAGAACTATTTTCAAAACCTCTCTTAGGTTTGGGTTCAACTCAAGCCTTCGGGGATTTCTCAAGAGTACTTTTTGAATTCTTTATATTTTGATGTTAGTGGTTGTTGATTGTTTTTGCAATGGATTATTGTTTCATATGCTTGTTAACTGTTATGAGCATTATAACAATTCTACTTATTGTATAATGTATATATGATTTTTATTTTGGTGTCAACCCTCCGGTTCCTGGGGGAAGAGGGGGCCTAGAGTAATCAAAAGTTTGGTCGGGAGGTTAGTAAAATCTAGCAAAAAATTGTATTTCTAGGAAGGACATATATAGTTGCCTTCAACTTGTGATTGGAAGCTGGCTTTCTTCTTTGAATTTGATGTCTGAGTTGAGATATTTGAGTTTATTATCTGCCAATACATGCCAAACTTGTTAAAGTTTAATTGAAAGAAAAGTTGCAAAACTATCTTTCTGTCTTTAAATTTATTTTCTTAGTGAGTGAATTGT
This sequence comes from Medicago sativa, assembly GCF_051527215.1. NCBI lineage: Eukaryota > Viridiplantae > Streptophyta > Magnoliopsida > Fabales > Fabaceae > Medicago > Medicago sativa. Next base: position 6,426,022 of record NC_140755.1, on the reverse strand, counting down.
GGCCATATAAACACTACTTACACTTATCACACAAAACATAGATGTTATATAGAAAAACAAATTTCTTAGATTTTCTATCTTTGCTTCTATACAAACAATGTCTACAAGTTGTCAGTTTAATAGTGATTGTTGTAAATTGAGTATAATTAAAAAAAGAGCAATGCTATATCTCTAGAAAAATAACATCAAGAATTCTTCAAAAATAAAGAATAGCCAATCACAATGCACTATTTGCCACAATTCAAGGAGGTGTGGCTGAAAAATAGGAAGTGAACAAATAAATCATCCAATTAAAATTTGCCAACTGTGTCTTGAAAAATTCTTGAAGCTATTTTTCTTGAGAAGTAGCATTTTCCTTAAAAAAATAGTTAAATTGTATCACATGTTTATGAGTGAGAAATAAGGAAAATTACCTCTCAAACGACATGTTGCTCTTCTCTAATAAACTTATTTAATTTGTTCAAAACCTCAATTTCACATCAAGAAGAGTCTGTTGTACCAAAAGGATTTGCGCATATGACTCCTCAAGGATAACCAGATTTTGCGTAACTGATTATTATTAATACTATATTTGATTCTTTAACAAGTACTGCACGGACATTTGTTAGTATTTTCCTTATTATTATATAGATTTGATCTAGTAATATATATCATAGAACAAAATTCATGCGTCACTTTATTAAATAATAATTTTCCATTCCTCAATTTTATTTTATTAAAAAAAAAAACTTATATACAAACAATAGAAACTTTTCTTTTCTCCATGCCAATAACAATCTCAATAATTTTATTTTATTAAAAAAAAAAACTTATATACAAACAATAGAAACTTTTCTTTTCTCCATGCCAATAACAATCTCAATATTCATAGGATAAACAGAAAACAAATTATTTAGAAGATGAATGTTTCAAGCTGTGGTCATCAAGCCATAAAATGATATCACTAAAAACTTGGATTATCATTTCATCAGGTTCACCCTCAAGAAGAGAATGGTAAGCATCCTTGTAAAGTTTAAGCTTCTTGTCTGTGCTGCTAGCTTTCTCGTAAAATGTTTTGCTCACTGAGGGATCAGTCACAATATCAGCCTCCCCATGAAGGATTAGCAATGGCAAAGATACCTATAATCATCAAAACCATTACATATCAACCTTAACAGAAAATCACAGTATTCAATATTGCATGGTTGTCAAACTGAGATTCAAATAGTAAATTAGAAGACCTATTTTCAGAACCGTGAATTAAATCTTGTCACGAATCGTAAGATACATTGCCAATAAAAGTATGACATCTTTAAGCACAAAAATAATTGAAGATTTAAGTCAGAAATCAAATGGAAAAAGAAAAACGGATGACTATGCAAAGCTGACAAAAAGTGGGCAATTACACTAGTTTAGGTAGTGATTCGCTAGAATGAATCGAAATTCATCATAGTGAATCTGAATTCAAATGAGATGTATGTTTAAAAATACACACTAGAGATTCACATCGATTGGATTTAGTTTTGCATCGAATCATGATACGATATGACTCACATGTATCGTCAACCATAAATGCATTGCAAAACAATCCAAGGAGAAGAGAAGAAAACATGATTATGCAGATGTAGTTTATTTAGACATTTAACAAGTTGAATTCGAAAGATAGGAACATACTTCTTCCAATCTCTTTTCTATTTCTTGAGTAGTTTTAAGCATCTCGACGGCAGTCCACAACCGCGGTTTATCTTTGTAAGCAACAACATTATAGGCAGTCTGCACACAGATACCAGAAAAGTTTGATTATTCACTAATACAATCATTGCTGAGAAAGAACTGAGTGTAAAATTTGAAGTGAAAAACAATTTCTATTTGATTAAGTGAAATACAATAATTGAAGTGAAATACAATAATTGCTGAGAAATAATTGAGTGTAAAAAGTGATATATTTGTAGGATCCAAAATTTTTAAGTTATCAAACAAAAACAATATTCTATTGGATTAAGACACACGAACCATTTCTCTCTTCTTCAAATCTCTAAAAGCTGCCTCTGCTAAATTCTTCTGTGGAACTAACTTTTGCTTTGGTAGAACATTAGCTATACCAATGAGTATCTGAGCTAGCAACCATGGAGGAACCATGTCATCTGCAATCTAAAGAAATAGAGTGTCTGGTCAAAAAAGAACATAGAAAATCATACAAAAACACCTGAAGTTAAATTGTTTCAGAAAGAAAAAAATTACTTTACACATTGGTGCAACAAGAATAGCGCCATCCCATGCCTTAGGTTGTTTAAGGTGCATCTTTAAAGCAACAGCTCCTCCCATGGATTGTCCAAAGAGGAAGCTTGGAAGAGATTGCAATTCTGGATTTTCTGCTATTGAATGAACCAAACCTTTTGTAAGGATATAGTTTCGAATCAAAATTAAAAACTCCAGTTTTATTAACTTGTGTGCAATGTAATGACAATTAAATAAAGAAATAAATTCAATGAAACTAAACAATCCATTTCATTATTTATACCCAAAGGAAAGTAAAATATACACAACACAAAACACACTTCCATGTGAAAGCAAAAGTTCAAGTTTCCAGGTAAAGAAGTCTTAAAATTTCGGTTGAGCCTAACTCAACCGTACAATATCGGCATGTAAAGTAAGGGATGCCTCAGATTTATAAACCGATTTTGAAACCATATCTCATCTAATATGGACTCTTAACACAGACACCTCATGTCCTGGACTGGACAAGACCCTGGCTCGAGTAACCCAATAGCAGATAACCCAATTGATCTTGAATAGACTATGATACTATCTTAATTTGGGTTAAAATTAACTCAACCATGTAAAACCGGCATGTAAGGTGAGGGATGACTCTCCTTTATAAACTAGTAATGAAACATATAAGATGACAGTAGGAAGTTTTCTTCATCAGAAATGTAACTCAGTTTTAAGATTGATAATGAGAAGAGTTCAGCAGTAATTCCAAGAAATTCTATTTTGCACAATTCTAAGTGACAAATGCAGTTCACTAACTTCCTAAGTTGAAAGGTACATAGGTATATCAATCAAATGAAGAATAATAAGATGGAAAAATTCAGTCTAATCTATTCCTTTCCATAAAGCTAAAAAAATTACTCTTGTTCAATGTTTCAACTTTCAAGTGTTTGCAGTTAGAATAATAAGGTAATCAATCAATGTTTGATATAGCTTGCAAAATATGACAAAGGACCCTATGAATACTAAACTAAAAGAAAAGCAACTCCTAAGTTAGATAATAACTACAAGAAGAACAAAAGCTTTGTATCCAGCTTTAACAGGGATGCAACCCTGCCCCCACCCTGTACTGTACATAATTTTTCGGTCATCTCTAATAGAATCGGTGTGCTAATCGGCCAAGCCTGGCACGGATGTACTGGACATTGGGCAGGAAGAATGAATTGTGAAGCCCCGATCCTCTAGAAGCAATGTGAGAATGTATTCTCTTAACTAAGCTTCTTGTTGGCGTGGGATGAAATAATGACCCAGGGCTGAGCACTCTAGAAGCAAAATAATGACCCTCGCAGGGTTGATGAACCTGCCTTTTTTGTTGGCGTGGGATGAAAGACCTGGCAGCGGAAAGCCCACTATTCCTGCTGACCAGCTTCTCACAAACTATGCTACGCTCCGTCTGCTTGTAATTTACATTCACTGGCTTAAGAGCTAATGAATGCAGAGCGACAGTTGGTCCTGAGTCTAACAACTAAGTAAACCACCTCTGAATGCTTGTGCATTCATCGAAGATTAATCAGTAAAGCAGGACAGGAACAGTAGGAAGAAAACACGACAAGATAGTTTAGCCCATCGACCTTGTGGTAAGGAATCTGAATAAGAGGCCGTATTATCCATATGGCCTGAGACATAAGGCTTGTCAGGGAGCTAATTCGTTCCATATATAAGGACCATCCCTACCCTATTTAGGTATCTATCGTTCCCTACTCTTTACTATTGATATTATATAGACAACGAGTTTTACATAGGAAAGGTACCTCCCCTCAGATCGGCACCACCACCGACTCCCCTGAGGTCAACTCATGTTTTCAGACGAGAACACACCCTACTGAAAAATTCCTCATTATTTTTTATTTGACACTCTCAAAGCATTTGTGTTTTGGAACCTTTGATGTTGTAGTTCTAGTTGTATCATCTGGCCTAAGAGCCCTGTTTAACATAACTCTCCTTTATAACCAAACTTAGGTGCATTTCCTTAGGTGTTTTTCGTGTTGTTCTTCACTTAAAATATTTTTAACTTACCCATGATTTCCTCAAATCCATAATTTTCTCAAAATTTGTTATAACCACAAAAAAAAATATTTTAAGTGAAGAACAACACGAAAAAGTACCTAAGGAAACACACCTAAGTTGTGTCCTTTTAATAATTATTCTACACAAATCTTTGTATGATGCAGCATAACTACATCATATAAACTACTTTCAGAGCAAAAACTGGTACAAGATATATCATCAAAAAGAAATATTCATCAAGACTACATTCCTTAACTTCATGCCTTAAGTAGTCATGCCCCTATGGTACACTATTATACTCTCCTTCCTGACAAGAAACTAATTCTACCACAGTAGATTTGTAGTATTCAATTTCAACATGGTGTTAACTACATTCAAGACACAGTTCCATGCGAGTTTAGGTACCTTTGATCTTGGAGTAAATCTCGATGACATCATCAACTAGCGAATCGAAACTAGGAATATAGCAATGAAGACCTTCTGAAAGACCAAATCCTGGATAATCCATAGCAAAAACTCCATATCCAGCACATGCCAATTTTCTAGCTATTCCTGCAAATAAATTCACAGTATGATCAAGTCAATCAAGTCAGTAATTGACAATGTAACTTATCTAGTAAAACAAAGCAACCAGAACTTAACACCAGCTACTACATGCCTTCAAAGAAAAAGGTGGAAGTATCTCCATAACCATGACAGTAAAACACAGCTGCTTTCGGCCTGGCAGTTTCAGGAAACCAGCTCTTGTAGAAGATTTCTACGCCCTTTGAGTTCACCTCGTATGACTGTTGTGAAGTATCAAGTAATGCAAATACAGAAAGGAGGAAAAGGTATTAGCATAGCACGTATCCACATTTTAAACACAAATACATTTTATAAAAATCATCGCAGACGAGAGACTTTCATACCTCCTTCATTTTTAGTCCATCGCATTGAGTCTGCAAAGCATAAAGGAACACTCAGAGAAAGTAAAAATTTAGGAAATCAATTCAAATTTCAAAAAAAAATACATGTGGAAATTTAAGAGGCACATTCTAAGAGGTGAATGAATATATCTTGACTAGATTGTTTAGCAGTCTTGCCTCGTTGAATTTATTCATGGTTGACACCATCCTACTCTATGAACTATCTATCAACTTGAAATCTCAAAGTCAACGGGCCTTTAAGAAAACCTAACCACATCTCAACTACCATGAATAGCACCAATTGACTACCACAGAACAACATGAATATGAACATTGAAACTGAAACTTAGATATATTCAGATAGCATATATATTGTTTTGATTTTAACACTCCGATTCTCAGATAAAGGGATCCTGGTAATCAAAAGTTCGGCCCGAAGATAAGTAAAGTCTGTCCAAAATACTATGAAATTGAATAAACAAATTAAATTAAAATGAACATTATAAAACAAATTAAGGCCCAATCAGATTGAGTTACTTTTGATCTTATGAAAAATAGCTCTTACAAATAAATAAACTTTTATGTTAATTCATAACTTCTTACTGACAAAAATTGTATCCTCATACGTCTATGAAGGATAGACACTCCTCGGATTCGGTGAGTCCTGGTGTCCGACACATATAATTACACTGAATTACGTGATTTTCTCAAATTATTAGCGGTGTCAGCGTGTCAGTGTACGTATGTCTTTTTTCATAAACTACTTGACAAATTTATGAATAATACATAAAAGCTTATTTATTTGCATAAGTGGTTTTGAATAAGCTTAAAAATAAAGTCAATCGAAACGGGTCCTTAGTGTATTTCTTTCATAGGGATATTATATACATAGATAGTACCTTAAAGAGTATGTGGTCAATCCGAAGCTGAATATCCTTAAAGGCTTCACGAGCTTGTCTTCTAGCAGAAACATGATCCATATTAGCATCCAAAATCTTGTGCAATTCATTGCCAACTCCTGGAAACCTAGTAGCCATAGCCAATGTCGTCTCTGAATTCTACACTCAGCCTAAAGGGTCACAAAAAGCAATTCAAACTCACACACCCCACATGAAAAAGGAACAAAATTTAAGTAAATGAAACAGAGAATAGTGAAAAAATGGATTTTTTTTTTTTTTGTCAAAGTACCTCGGGAACGATGAAAATGGAAAAGGTTTGAAATTCTGAGAGGCATAGCCATAATAATGAAAGATTTGAAACGTGACGTATTTTGATTTTTCTGAGTAGATACTAGATATGGGACCTAAGGCTAAACTTACTACAAAGTCAATATACTTAATGTTTATTGACTTGACTATTTTGTTTCACTAGTTCAAAATTTGATTTTATTAGTGTATAACTCGGACATGTTTGGTTGTTTCTCTATAAAATTTATTTTATCTTTAGAATTGATTTTATTTAAAGGGTTATGCTAACCGGTGCCTTTAGGGCAATGGTTAAGAAAACCAAAAAATGAAAGTTTTACGTTAAAAATACCACTTTTTAGACTTTTGAGGAGTTGAATGCCCAAGTTCCAATGCAAGATTACTATATTTGCTTCCTTAACCATTGCCCTGAGGGCATTGGTTAGCATTTCCCTTATTTAAAAGATAGAAATCAGAACTTTTGATTTAAAAATTGATTTTAATATTTAAATTTAAGAAAATATTAACAAGTGTCCTTATGACATTGTTTAAACATCTAAACGTAATAATTTATATATTGAAAAACTTCGTAGTTATGAAGTTTACATATGTTTGACTTATAGTTCCAAGATAAAATTTCTTTTTATAGATACCTTAAACAATGTCCTTAAGATACTTGTTAACAAAACCCTTAAATTTTTGTAAAAAAAAAAAAAAAAAACCTTAAATTTATTGGTCAACACCTTATTTGTTTTTAAAATCTACTTCATATTAAAAAAAATAAAAATGGTAATGCTAACTTGTGCCGTTAGGGCACATATTAAGAAACCTAAAAGAAGAAATATTCTCTAAAATGTTGTGCATTCAATTCATTAAAAAGTTAAATATTAAATAAAATGCACACATTCCAATAAGATTACTTCGTTTGTCAGAAATACATTCGCTATATTAACTATTATAAAAAAAATTTGTCAGAAACACATTCCAATAGATACCTTATAAAATGTTGTTTATAAGATTAATATTTTATTTATTTCATTTATATGAATAATATATTAACTATTATAAAAAAAATTTGTCTATAAAATCTTCTTCAAATTAAAAAAACAATATAAATCAATTTACACTCTCTATCAAAATATTTTGTTATATTAACTAAAACGCTCAGTATTTTCAGCACAAAACCAAAAAAGAAAGTAATGAGTTACATCAAAAGACTTAGGATCCTTCAAAATAAAATCAAAAGTCTTAGGAGTAACAAAAAAAAAAGGCAAAGTGAAATCTGTTACAATATGACTCCCAAACAAGCAAAATGATAGATAAAAATAAAATTGATGTGATTCGTTTTCAGCCACTAAAAAGTTTGAAGCTTAATTTTTTTCGAGAAGATGTTGTAACGAATCCTCCTTTTGCTTAAAATCTCGAGCATTTATTTCATGTCAAATGACCCAGACACATGAAAGAGAAATCAAATGAAGAATTGAGCGAATATTTTTTTTTGGAAAACCATCCAAGGTTCAAAATTGAAGTAAATGGTTTGTCACATGAGCGGGGTGCACCATGATTAAACCAAGACAACTAGAAATACCATAACAAATTTTCTCAAAAAAGTTGTAAGATAGAAAAAGACATCGGTGTCCTCCGATTTGCCACAACCACTCACACAAAGCTTCACATTAGGTTGAAGAACTCGCCTCCTGATTAAATTATCCATCGTAGCGGTTACGAAGCAGACGCCAAACGATAAGATTGTCCTTCAGGGGGAACTCCTTATTCCAAATAATGTTTATGTGATCAGTTGAGGAGTTGTTTATCCTTCGAAAACATCTAATTATAAACATCTGTAACATTGCATTTTTTAGAAGCGTGTAAATGCAATATTATTTAAAAACTCGTAGCACTCCCTCACCTGCTCTTCCTCCCAAGCTAGTAACCTTCGCCTCCACTTCTAAGCCTCACTGTCCTCCCCCACCCAAAAGAATACATCTCATCCAGTGTCGTCATTTTATTATCAGCTAGATAAAAAAGACGACTAAATATACTCTTCAAAATCGCACCAAGCAATGGATCCCAACAAAATGAAGTATGAGCACTATCTCCCACATCACGCCTAAGGTTATCATTAAACCAACGACCAACTCCCAAACCAGCCCCACCTCTAATACTATTCAAATTATTCCACAAAACTGAACCACCTTTGCCCCCATCAACGATACTCCCTCTTTTTTTTATTTTGAGCAAACGATACTCCCTCTTAGCTCACCATATTTAGCGCCTAAAACTTTATACCACATACTCTGAGTCTAGACCTTTAACCTCCAACACCATTTACCAAGTAACACCAAATTAAATCCTCTTATTCTCCTAGCCCCCAAGCTACCCTTTTTTTAGAACAATTAGTGTCCTAATTAATCCAAGATATTTTCCTGATTTCCTCACTCCCTCCCAAAAAAAATCAAAATATATTTGATGGTAGAAATGATATCTGTCGGAGCCTTGAAGAAGGAAAGAAAATAGACCAGATGAGAGGGCAAGACAGACTTCAGAAGAACCAATCGGCCATCCAAAGAAAGATTTCTATTCTTCCAATCTGATAATCTTGTTTTAATATTCGATCAAGCAAAGAACACCAAAAGTTCAACTTACATGAGTCTCCACCAATAGGAATCCCCAAGTAAACAAAATGTAAACGACCCATTTTACAGTTGAGAATGGAGGCAGCTTTTGTCAATCAAGAATGAACGTTGAAACCCACTAACATACTCTTGTGAAAATTAACTTCGAGACCTGAAGACGCCTCAAATGTGAAGCAAAACTTTTAAAACTTTAATATTAACCCAACTTTTAACACTAACTAACAAAGTATCGTCAGCAAATTAAAGGTAAGAAATAGAGACATTATCTGATTCTCCAACCTTATATCCGCTAAAAAAAAAAAAAAAACCACCTCCACTAAAGCAGCTATTAAGAAGAGGAAAGGAGAGAGGGAATCGCCTTGTCTCAGGCCTCTTTCAAATTTGAATTCGTTAGATTAAATCCATTACTTCATATATTTAAGTTTAAAGGCACCGAGATAAGTTGCCATAATATCATATCATAGGAGCAATAAATATTTCACAAACAATTGAGCCAACTAGTAATCCATGACTATCACCTAGAATAAGTCCTAAACTGAGTTACAAACAAAATGGACTACACACTATTTGTCAGCCATAGACCAGATTCAAACAAAATATTGGGATTCTCGTAGATTTCAAGAAAAGTTGTTTTGTTTTATGCTATTTGGATTCATTAAGCCTTTACAAATCATTACTCTCAAACTGCAAGTTGCAGAAATGAGACTGAAGAAATATCTAGCTATACTTTCATTTCATTTGTGTTCACTTATCTTTGCTAGACCTACAAATATATTTGTGGCCATGGATAAAGGGATGTCAATTTGGTAAAGTGATGTAGATTATAGCTTCATGGCAAAGTTTTCCACTAAAAAAAAGGTTCATGATAAAATAAGTGATTAGAGTCTCACGTTGAACTAAATTTTGATTTGACTACAAGTGATGTGATATTGTTATTTGTGAGTTAGCTTTTGATACCGGCATATATACATACACTAGACACGGACACGTAAGCATCGATCATAAATTAAGAAAGTGAAAGTGATTGACTGTAATCATATGTGTCGTGTCAGCATTGGACACCAACATATGTCACCGAACAAGGTAACCATTTTTTAGTAACTTGGGAATAAAGTAACCATTTCATTCATTAACTCTTAATCTTATACATCCCATTTTTCAAATACAAAAACATAAATATAAAAACACAAAAGGAAAACATTTCCCTGAAAAAGAAATGAAAATTAAAAGCAAAACATAAAGGGGAAGAAGGAAAAAGTTCTTCCAAATTTCGATGCAATGAACTTAGTAAACTGCAGGTGTGTTTTGTTCTTCCCTAACAAGACCGTCAATTTCGATGTGTTTTGTTCGTTCATAAAGGAAGAAATTTGATGCGATATAGTGAGCAGACTGGCCATCAACGGTATGTAAGCTATTGCAATTCGCAAACAGTAGAAGGTAAGGCCTGATATTTAGCATCTGAAGATGATTTTCAGACCATGCATTGCTTTGAGATCATGAATTGCTTTTTGGAGTGCCAATATTATGTCATGTAATTGGCAAAAGAAGCATTGGTGAAGTTATTTATAAAACTCTGAATTGAGCATGCAGAACAAACACCTCAAGAATTAACCTGATTACATAGTCTCACAAGAAAAAAAACCAATTTAAGGTATAAATTTCCAAAGAGAGGTGTACGATTGTTTATTATCTGTAACACTGCCCCTTAATATCACTTCAGTTAGTAATAATTTTTGCTTTCCATAAAAACAAATTTCAGAAAGCGAAAACCATAGATAATACAAATTTGAGAATCAATAGAAGTACCATTTCATTTATTAACTCTTATCCATACATTTGCATTTTGAAATCCGAAAGCGAAAACCAAAAAACAAAGGAAGACATAACAATCAGAAAAAATTGAAAGAAAAAAATGTTCTTCCAATGGCAGCAGAGAGTGATTAAATACTCAAAATTTAGTAGACTGCAGGTGTGTGTGCAATGAAACTGATGCATTGAACTTGACGAACGTTGTCGAATCCGATGATACGGACAAAGGCATCAGGGTAAGCAGCAATAGCTTCATCAAGCTCCTTCAACACTTGAGAAGAATCGGTTGCTCCAAACAAAGGCAACTTCCACATTGTCCAGTAACGTCCATCATAGTATCCTGGTGACTTGTGGTTCTCACGGTACACAAATCCTTTCTGCAAGTAACCAAGTAGACATGTTAACCATCAAAACTCAAATGGATTTTAAATAAAGGTCCGTGACCACAATCAGGGTCGTGACAAAACAACAATTATATATATTGCGAAGATATTGCAAGTAAATGAATATTAGACCTCGGTCTCAAATTCCAAGCAAGCAACCCATCCCTTCCTTATAAGGTAATCAACTTCTTTCGCCAATTGTTCTCTGGTCAATGGTGGAAGGTATGAAAGTGTCTCAAACTTCTTCTTCCCAATAGGAGGCCACACCTATATAGTAGTAATGTACAAAAGATTAAGTTAGGGGCTTAATAAAATTTTGCATGGCCAATGACTCTATTAATGTTATTTAAATTTAAGTAACCTTATGAAAAAAAAATGAAATCATTTCAACTAAAATACTATGAACCAATAATGTACAAAGTTTTAATTGGAAAACTTGAACTAAAAGTTATTTCAAACTAGACTTAGCGCAGTATTTCTCACCTGCATGCAGTTTACTCTTCCACCATTGCTTGTAATGGAGGTAATGTCCTTGTTGATCTTTGTAACTGGGAAGCCAGCCATGGACTTGAGTCCAACAAATGGAGCCACCGCGCCGGATTGAACCGACGAGGCGCGGTTAACTGTAGTCACAGCTGAAGAGGAGATCATAGAGGCAGCCATTGTTGTTAATTGTTAATTAACACTTCTATAATTGAGTTGCAAAGCTTGTACTGAAACTAGCTATTTATATATTGTTTTGGAATTGGTTTCTGATTAATTATACCAATGGTTTTGGATTGTGAAAATGATAAACATTGGAACCATATTAACCACATGAGATTGGGAAGAAAAAAAAATTGTATACTGGCCTTATCATAATGCACCACTATGTGAATGCCACGTGGATGATGTCCTACTAATCTTATCTTCACTTGTGAAGAACATAAATGTGTGATGGTTCCTTCAAAAAAAAAAAAAAATGTGTGATGGTAGTTATGTTGATATTTTTATAAAAAGTAAATTGAAATAATTTTCTATTGTATACATGTTGGCCTGATGGAGTTTTGTCCCTATTGATTCCTCCATAAATATCTTTAGGGTTAAATATGTTTTGGTCCCTATAAATATACCAACTTTTCGTTTTAGTCCCTCTAAAATTTTCCTTCAAATTTTAGTCCGTATAAAAGTTTCAATCACTACTTTTGATCCCTATTTTTAAGTTAATTTTAGTATTTTTATTAATGAAATTGTGCAGAAATGTGTAGAATATTGTAAAAATATTTTCCCAAAAAAATTAGAATTTTTTAACAAAACATAAATTTAATATGAATTTTTAACCATAAAATATATAAAAATTCATATTAAATTCATGTTTTGTTAAAAAATTCTAAATTTTTTTGGGAGAGATTCTTATAATATTATTAATTTTTCTGCAAAATTTTATTCAAAAAATATGAATTCTACATACGAGTTTACTTTAAAAGAGGGACCAAAAGTGAAGATGGAAAATTTTTGGAGGACTAAAAGTTGAAGGAAAATTTTAGAGGGACTAAAATGAAAAGTTGGTATATTTATAGGGACCAAAAACATATTTAACCCATATCTTTATCATGGATGGTACCTTTGTTGAGGCTTTGGCTCCATTCATATAATAATTTGTTTATGTAAAAACTTGTATGTTGAAAATTTCCACAAACCGTATAGTGCTAAACATGAGCAAATTATACAATCAAGAAGAAAAACAATACTAATAGTTATGTTAGTAACACATACTTCTTTTGCTTGAAATTTAGGAATTACGCCTTCTTTTTATGTGAAACCTACATGATTTATTCATTTAAATTTTAATTAGAAGAGTGTGTATTGAAAAGAGTGTATTGCTATCTAAAAATATAAACGCCATTAACATCCTAATTGTAGGCATAGGATAGAAACTTTTGTAGGGGTTAGCCAGAAAAACTAGTTGCATCGTGTGTGATTCACATAAGATTCTTGAGAGTTCTACGTTAGATGTTAAATGTGATATGATCTAAAAAAATATTTATAAATATAATGTATCCCCTGCCTTCGAAGTCATTTTTGTGAGATTGAATTAGATCGGTCCATTTCTAATTTCCAAGAAGGAATATCATGTTTATACAAAACTGGTTTTATAAGTAATAAATTGTTAATGACTGAGAGGTCCATAAAATATTAAGATATTTGCAGCTTCTTCCTTTTCTTATATTAGGACTCTCAAAAGTAAGAACTTAATAGGTGAAAGCAGGGTCGTTCTGAGATTTTGGTGGCCTATATAAATCAATGAAATGTTGGTCTAATAATCAATTTTCGCTGCAAAATTATTAATAATTCGTTCATAATCAAGATTCTTTAAACAAATTTTTTTTATAGAAATTAAAGCGATATTACTTAATCTATTAGTGGCCGTAACCTTACTTTCCTCATAGGATTGCAAAATGGTAAAGGAAATAATTTGTGCCAAAAAAAAATGATGTTTCTTAGGGTAACATCTCTTTTGAATCAATGAAATCATTTGGACTTCAAGTTGTTGGAAGAATATTCAGGGGATATGCTGATTGTTTGTGCATCTTAGGGTAACATCTCTTTTGTATCATTTTCTTGTACTCTTTAGAATATTTCCACTTTATTCATGTATAAAATCATCATTGCAGAGTGCCTTACATTGTTTAAGTAAAGTTTTAGCTAAGGTATCATCTGATGTGAAGAAATTAAAATGTTATTCATGTCGCGGTCAATTTTGACATGTTTTGTCCGTTCGTAAAAGGAGGAATTGGCTGCAATACACTAAACAGATTGGCTGTCACGGTATAAAATAAAGATTGCAAAATAAAAGATAAATGGAGCACAAATAGTGAAAGCTAAGGCCGAATATTTAGCGTATGAAGATGACTTTGAGACTGTGGATTGCTTTTTGGAGCCAACGATATGTCAAGTAGCTAAATGAATCGTCTTATACGTTTCCTTATCCTAATGTAGTCTTCTTCACAAGAAATGATTTAGTCTCATATTCATTTTATAAACTCAATTTTGTTATTTTCATAATTGTATTATACTAGTGTGTGACCCGTGCGCGGACGCACGGGTAAGTTTACCTTTTGTTTACACAGCAGCCCGTGTCACATATTGAATTAAGCGTGTACCAAAATCGAATACGTGTGAGTCAGTATTCCGACACTGCCACGACACGATACCTTAAATATACAAAAGTATATCATTTTCAAATTGTTAAGGTGTTATTGTATTATTGTTCAGGTTGTTTTTGATGTCCATATCGATGTTTACGCAATTAAAACTATACCGATTACACCAACCTCATATCGATATATATTTATTCGATTTCGAGAAGAGACTCATGTGGATGGGCCAATTTGAACCATTGCCAACACGGTATGAATTTAATGATGAAATCCCAAATGGTAATAGCAATTAAAACATTTTTCATATCCCATTAGAATTCTACATAAAAAAAAAAAAAAAAAAAGCTTCTACACCCACAAATATAAAAAAGATGCCCCGCTAGTTGGCATTGTAATCTTATCTTATTTTTACTGATTTTTATTTCCCCTACAAAATTAAAAAAATATATATTTTCTTGTTATTTGTAGAGTTTTCCAATGTGTGTGTCCTTCCCCCTTCTTTAAAAAAAGAAAAAACGTGAGTGTTTTATTTTATTAAAAAATTATCACCTTTTGCTAAAATAATTAAAACAATTCCACCTATCCCTTTCTGAATTATTTTATCTTTCCAAAAACAAAACTCTTCTCCATCCTTCAAACCCTAGCCGCCGGACTCCTTCTTGGCCTCCCTTTGTCGCTCCAAAGCTTTAGTTGAATGTGAGATCAACACCATCTTCCTCCTTTCTTTGCGATCTATATTTCTACCCGTTTCATTGTTCGAAAACTTGAAGTTTTTGTCGAACTTCTGCCTCCGATACTCCATTTCCGAGTTCCGACAACCTCCGATCATCCATTGAGTACTGGATCTATGATCCTCATCACGAAAAACCGTCGGATGGGTTGGTTTATTTCGAGATTTGGGCACGTCACCGTCGACCACCGTGCCGGAATTCGTCTCCCGAAGTCCTCTCCGTACGTATGAACTTTTTATGACATTATTTCTATTATTCTTGTTCTATTTCGAGTTATAAAGTTAAATTTGAGTTTTCTAGTAAGTGTTAAGTGATTACTTGTAGTGGATCCAGTTAAAACGATTGTTTGAAGGGGGACTTTCACTACTGTGAAGGAAAAGTCTACGGGATTACAATAAGCTGATTGATACTGCTTATGGTAAAGGTTTTCATTTTGTGTTTTTTTTTTTCTCTGGTGTTTTGGAGTTCATTTAATTGATTTTATGTTGAAAATTGTGGATATATTTCTGTTTTTTTTTCCTCCCCTTCTTTCAGTTTTTAGGAATTTTTAAAACAATTTTTGAATTGTAGTGTGAATTACTTCACCGTTGTAGATTTCTAAATATATCTGTTTTTCAAAGTTTGTAATACTTTTTCTTTTTGTAATACTTTTTCTTTTATTTTTGAAGTTTGGATAGAGGAAGAAAATATATGGAATAGAAGATAAAAGTAAATTAGTATTGGTTGAACTATATATAATATCACTTGATTACGTGAAAGATAATACTTTTGGTTAAATTTTGTATAAATTTAAATGGTGAATTTAAAGTAGAATATTATGTTGGTTGAAAAGTTATTTTTCATTATCCTGGATCATGATTTTCGTGTGCTTAATTTCAGGCAGCAAAGGTTCCCATGAGAGATGTGTTTTGATGATAAATTGCTTGCAAAAGTACAATCTCAACTGGTATATTCCTCCTTCCTAAAGTGGCAATCAATTTTTTTTTTTAATACAGAAGCAATTGCAGCTTATCTCTAACGATATCATCTGGATTTTGCAGGAGAAGATGGTGGCCAGTACTTATCATCTGAACACTATCGCTAAAGAAGCTTATAGGTCATATATATTGGCATATAATGCAAAATCTGTGAAGGGAATGTTCAATGCTCACTGCCTTTAATTATAGGTATAACTTCATTTCCCGCTCTGTGCTATTGCAATTTTAAATTTTTAATCCCATAACTTCATATGATTTTCCTGTTGATAGGTTTGGTTGTTCAATAGGTCTTGCATAAGTGTGATGGACTTAACGATGATCCGATCACTCCATCAGCTATTTTCCAATGCCACACCCGTAGAGTCAAAAAGTTGGTTGTAAGTTATGTGGTCTAAGAAAATCCTCAGTTGGTAGTTTCAATGAAAATGGAAACCCCAATGCAGTATGGAATGCAGTATGGAGAGGCAGTGAAGATGGAACCTTAAGACAACATGATTTCTGGGAAGATACCTCTTGTTCTTCTGCAGGATCTTCATAATGTTCTGGTAAGTGGTTTAATTCATTTGTAGTGATTTCCAATTATCAGTTTTGATATCCACTAAACAATTGAGCAATTACTGTAGTTGGGTTGAATTTTGAAAATTTCCTTTATCTTCTTGGTTATATGCATGATTACTTAAATATATTGTTCGTGTGTAGGTGATTGTGGAGAAAGCTGGAAGAAGTGACATTGCTAAGAAGTAAGTGGTTATCTTTTGTTATCCTGTTTGTTTTAGTTATTTTTAAGGCCCGAAAAGATTATGTTAGCTGATTTTTTTTATGTGGTCCTTGATGCTTTTGTGAAGATTTTGGAAGGCTGTATTGTTTGTTACATTAATTGTGGTGTACAGCTGGATGAAATTTGATTATTTAGTCATCCAAACAATATAACCTTGCAGAACAAACTTCGATGAAAATTTCGTGTTTTATTACTCGGTCTTGTATCTTTAAATCATAATTCTTTTTAGATGACTAATCTGGTTGCTCTCTTCGCCACATAATTCTTGAAATTATTGCAGAACCCAATTGAAATTTGTGAATTTGAAGTGCTTTGACTACATGATTTGTTATCGAAGAACATGAGTATGAATCACTGATTTGTTATGGAAGAATATGAGTATGAATCATTGAAATGAAATAGAATGTGGAAATTTTGAGGTGATGAAGAGATACAAAATTATTTATAATCAATGTTGATTTAATATTTTTATCTCAACTCACCAAACCCTGTAAAGTAACTCCTCAACTTTTAAAATAAATAAAATGATATTTTGCTTAAAAAAATCTTTCTTTTTGCTCAGATTGCATAAACATACATAAAAGTCAACTTTTCTTTATTCTCTTTAATACATTTGTCTTCTAACTTGTACTTTGTACAATTGAAGGCCAAAGACTTCATGTAGTGTATCTAGTGATTTAAATTTTCAAAACCTTGATTACTTCAGGTCCATCAGGTGATACAAAATCATGGGCAGGTTCTGACATATGCAGCTATGCAGCTATAAAGGATTCTACTGAAAAAATGCATCAGGTGATTTCAATTGTTTCCAACTAAATGCTCCTACCCTTAATGGTTTTACTGATAAACTTCGTGATATTACTCTTATCAATGCAAATACCAACAATTTCATTGGCACAATCACATCTCAAATCACTAAACTTCCTTATTTTATGTGCTCGATTTAAGAAACAACAAATTTTCAAGTCTTTTTCAATAAATGTTCAGGGCATGAGCACTTTAACATTCTTGGATTCAAGGTTTAATTTCTTTGGTAGTGTTCCACAATCAAATACTCACACAAAATCTTGAAATTCTTTTCATCATTAACAATGCATCGGCACAAAAATTGCTTAAAATTCATCATAAGATTAGCGACCCCGATTAGCTACCCCTCATCAAGCTTAATGTATAATTCTTCAATAATTAATTTCTCCTTAATTATGACGTACTGTTTTATTGTTTCAATATGATTTTGTTTAAATGCTGCCTATCACCCTTAGATTCTGCACTTTAGACAAAAAGATATTTATATGTAAAGTCAAAAATTGTAGCAATTGTATCCCATAAATTTATATTTGTGTTATTCTTTTCTAAAAATATTTTTTTCCTTGTCTACAAATATTTTTTTCCTGTTGTAAATCATGTATGTATACTAATTTTGCTTTTTAGCTCATGGTGCGAGAAAGTAAAGTGGCTCAAATTGTGTATAAAGGGAAAATAATTGTTAAGATGCCCATCCTTGACAATAATATGTTTTTGTTTGTTTATTTGTTAGCAATGGAGCCAGTTTTGATTTTGGGTAGCTAAAGAAGCAATAGTTCTGAAAGGAGTTATGAGTGGAAATGATGAAACAAATGTAAGTTTTCCTTTTCTATCTAATAGTAATACCTCTTTTTCTCTCTTTTAAGATATCCAAATCCTTCTAAAATGATAGAAAATGAATAAAGGAAGTGTTTAAATATGTCTAAAGAATGCATAGGGCTTAATACCATTTTCAATACAATGATTATACCAAGTTTATAGACATGAGAAACCAAAATCCAAACTCTTCAATATTTTCTTTAATTTAGAAATCAAAATCCTGTTCATAATAGAATTGTTTCCACACAGTTTGGCATCATTACTCATAGCATTAAATAATGCAGCCACAGATTTAAGAACATCCAAATTAAACAAAAAAAAACCTTAAAATTAAAATAAACAAACTTAAAGATAAATAAGGGATTATATAGTATTACAATCTTGAATCATTATTGCCCATTTGGTTTGTTCATTGCATATCTTACCCACTTTTATTTCAGGGGGGTCACATAAATAGTGATATTTTGTTTTAAAACTTTTTGGCTCAGATTGTATAACAAAAATTAATTAATCCAAACTTGTCTTTGAATATAACTATTTTACTCATTTGGGACATTTTTGTAGGATGTTGATTGACTGATGGAGTATGCTGATTTCTTTGAATCATTGAAAGAAAAGGATCTAGTTTTAATTTTGTGCAGCTAGAAGAAGCACAAGTTCTGCGAGGAGTTAAGAGGAGAAATAATGAAACAAAAGCATGTAAGTTTTCCTTTTCTATCTAATAGTGCACTGAGAAGTATTATACCTGTACCTGTACAGTGAGAAGTAAAATGTAAAAATAACATTAAAATTGTCTGCTAGTTAAAAACATTTAATATAAACTGAAAATAACTTGTCTATCTTGCTTGTATCATAAGGGGAAAACCTTGACAAAGAAAAAGGAAAACAGAAAAATGAACAGAAATTATATGATGCATGGAAGACACTATATTTATCTGCTTATGTTGTACAAATTGCCAATGCCTCCTCAGCAAGATCCCTATTAGGCTTTTATCATACCTGTGTAGTGAAAAATAAATTGTTAAAAGAACATTAGAAATCATTGCTAGTTGGAAACATTTAAAAGAAACTGAAAATAACTTATCTTGCTTGTATCATTAGCAGGGGAAAACAGAAATATAAAGAGAAATTATATGCTGCATGTCAACTACTGATTTTTATTTTCATTCTTTTGCTAAATTTCAGCATGGATTAATTGTAGGTTGAAATTCAGAAGCTTATTGATGAATATAAAGCTTATTGAAATTCAGAAGCTTATTGTAGGCAGAAAGAAAGAAAGAAAGAAAGCAAGAAAAGAAAGCAAGGAAGAGGAAGGAAGGAAGGAACCGAATTTTTTGATTTGGCAATGATCAAAACAATGCTTCATGTATTTATAGAGAATTTGGTCATGGTGCTGAAAAGGGGATGAATCCAAAAAAAAAAATGTATAATAAAATTAAATTGAAAAGTGATTTGTAGGCTTGTAGACTTTTTGACTTTAGAGAAAAGCATTGTCTGGTTATGGTGCTGAAAAGGGGATGAATCCAAAAAATAAAAAAATTGTATAATAAAATTAAATTGAAAAGTGATTTGTAGCCTCGTAGACTTTTTGACTTTAGAGAGAAGCATTGTTAGAAAAGCAAACTTAATGTGAGAAAGACATGGGTTTATGTCAACATCAGACAAAAATAAACTTACACAATACCTTTGCAGTCTGCAAAATTCAAAGGCGCCGCACAATTCAGAATGCCATAAAGTGGGGAATGCAAACAAAATTAACCGTTAAAGAAACTGACAGTACCTTTGCAGTCCAAAATTTAACGGAGCATTACAATTTAGAATGCCATTAAAGAAACACACATCAAAATAAGCCTCACTAACGACAACAATGTAAACGTGGGCAGATAATTGGCCATCTACAGGGTTTTTTGGGGTGCTCATGTTGTTAAGTGTATGGATACTTTTCATAATTGATGTTCAAGTTTTTTTGTAAAGATGTACTGATTCTGCATAAAGTTGATAAAGATTGAAAAAAGTTGTGGAAATAAAATCCTCTTTCCATAAATGTTGCTATCAAAAAGTGGTCCAATATTTTAGTGAAACCTTAAAGGCCTCTCAATTGTAAATGATCAGCCAAAGATCAGAATCTGACAAGGAGTCTAGTAGTTCAAGAAAAAAATATTTATTTTTGTGGTAAGAGAGCTTCATCAAGTCCAATCTTGCCTTTATGTTGAATTACAAATATG
Source organism: Medicago sativa (assembly GCF_051527215.1). NCBI lineage: Eukaryota > Viridiplantae > Streptophyta > Magnoliopsida > Fabales > Fabaceae > Medicago > Medicago sativa. The sequence goes on along the minus strand of NC_140755.1, from coordinate 6,405,374 downwards.
ATTTGAAAATTACATAAAGAAAAGTGAATAAATGTCTAAAACAAAAAGGTTATACTAGACTGTAAATTTGTGTTCAGTTACATTTTTGCAGCTTTGCTAGGTCTGCAAATAAATATGTTGTCGAGGGACTAAGAATATGTTCCTCGAAATTGTAAACAACGGTCCAAATAGTCTCTGAACTGTACAAATCGGCAAATGATCTCTGATGTGGAAAGCTATGATCTGACACGCTAAGCGAACATGTGGTCATCATCCACGTGGAATGCTACATGCTCAATGAGCGCGCTGCATCATAGTATCTTGAGAAATAAAATAAAAGTGAGACCATTCTTACTGATGCGTTACAGTTTCAGGATTTATTTCTCAAATAGCATATTTCAGGGACTATTTTGACAAAAATGCTCACAATTTCGACGACAAATTCATCATTCACTCATTTAGTTGCCAAGGGTAAAGATATTTCAATTAGGTAAAGTTCAGTTGCTTCAATGCAAAGGAAGCATAGGCGCAGTTATTACTTTATCTTTATATATCCATTAATGAAACTAATTTGAGAATGAATAAAAGTATCATTTCATTAATTAACTCTTATCCATCTATTTGCATTTCAAAATCCGAAAGCAAAGACCGAAAAAACACTGGAGACATTTCCTTTAAAAAGAAAAGGAAATTACAAACAGAACAAATGGAGAGAAAAAAATGTTCCTTCAATGGCAGATAGTAAATTCTCAAATTTAGTAGACTGCAGGTGTGTGTGCAATGAAACTGATGCATTGATCTTGACGAACGTTGTCGAATCCGATGATACGGACAAAGGCATCAGGGTAAGCAGCAATAGCTTCATCAAGCTCCTTCAACACTTGAGAAGCATCAGTTGCTCCAAACAAAGGCAACTTCCACATTGTCCAGTAACGTCCGTCATAGTATTCTGGTGAACTGTGGTTCTCACGGTACACAAATCCTTTCTGCAAGTAACCAAGTAGAAATCAAAACAAACATATGTTAAATACAAATTTGTGACTGTGACCTTGGCCACGACAAAACAACGATTATATATATTGAGAAGATATTGCAAGTAAATGAATATTAGACCTCGGTCTCAAATTCCAGGCAGGCAACCCATCCCTTCCTTATAAGGTATTCTACTTCTTTCGCCAATTGTTCTCTGGTCAATGGTGGAAGGTATTAAAGAGTCTCAAACTTCTTCTTGCCAATAGGAGGCCACACCTAAAATTGAACAAAATTTGAATCCTTTAATGCTATTCAAGTAACCTTCTAGTACCAAAATATGTAACATGTACGTTTTTTAAATCTAATGAAAAAATACATATTTCAAAAGCATTAAAGAGTAACATGTCATATGGAAATAAGCTTAAAATATTTTATGAGCATGTCGTAAGTTGTTTTCATAAACTCTCTTAAGTAGTCTCATAAGTTTTATGTCATTAGATAAACTAAAATAACTCAATCCAAACAAGTCATAGAAGGTGATATAAAGCAGGTATATTCTTTTCTCACCTGCATGCAGTTTACTCTTCCACCATTGCTTGCAATGGAAGTAATGTCTTTGTTGACCTTTGTAACTGGGAAGCCAGCCATGGACTTTAGTCCAACAAATGGAGCCACCGCGCCAGATTGTACCGAAGAGGCACGGTTAACTGTAGTCACAGCTGAAGAGGACATGATAGAGGAAGCCATTTTTTTTCTCCCTTACTTAGTTCACTAGTAAAGTAAGATGTACTTCTGCTTGAATTGCAAAGCTTATACTCAAACTTGCTATATATAATGTTTTTATTTTCCTATTTCCAATATTATGGTCTTATAAATTGTGGTAATGCTTCATAATACCATTTTGTTGGTTGTGAATATGATAAACTTTGCTGCCATATCAACCACACAGGAATGGAAATTTTTGTGCTAGCCTTATCATTAGCCACCAATATAAAATTGCCACGTGTAGTTTTGTGACTATTAATGCCTCCACAAATATCAATCATGTATGGTACTTTTTTCAGGCTTTGGCTCCTTATAGGGGTAATCAATATTGGTCATTACTTTTCCCACCCTATTTGGTTTTCGAGCGCCCTAATTTTTTCTTAACCTTGATTCGGATTATATAATCCAAACAGTATAAAAACTATTGGAAGACAAATCACCCTAGAGATGTTTGTGTATGTGTCAGTTAAACATACGTTTCAGATTATATAATCTGAAACTTCTTAAAATAATTTGACTTATATAATCCGAAAAGTGTCAAACACCTCACAAAATGCAAAATGTGGTATAAAAAACGCATATTTCAGATTATATAATCTAAACTGTTTTATGACATTTCAAATTATATAATCTGAAAGGTATCAGAAGAAAAACAGAGTTTGTTTTCACTATGATGCATACAGATTATATAATTTGTTGATATAAACATGCATTCGTGAATAAATTTAAAAATATTGTAATGAAAATGATCAAAAACAACACAATTATCGAACATAAAATTAAAAACAAATTATCCATATGTTACAAACCCAATATTCAAACATAAAATTAAAAAACAAATTTGTTCAAAATACTACAACAACATCATAAAAGTACTGGGTAGCCCTAGAACCTCAGCCACCCCTACCACACCCACGATGATAAACCCGCCCTCCATGAATGTCCAGAATTGATTCCAAACTTGCATATTCTGCCGTCCCTCTCTCCATATATCATAAATCATTATATAGCACAAATAAAGTTTCAATTGATTCTCTTCTTCATATAACTAGTATCCTTATCGACAACATGTATAAGATTAATCCAATTCGATTCTAGTCCAAAATCATCTGTTGTAGTTTTTAATTATTTTTATTATTGCCTTTTTCTTAGGTTATACATAAAAAAAATATTCCGTGGCTTTTGTTCCTCAATACTAGCCTAAAAGAATAAGGTTTTGTTCATAATGGAAGCATCTGGAATTGGAAAAAATAAATTTACCATCTACTTAGATACTCGATTCCCCTCTGAAATCATCAACTCAGACAAAATTCAAGTCTATAAGGGTCTTGACTTGTCACCAACAAGGTATCAGAATATGAACATTGTTCGATTCCACATCACATATTAGGCATCACCAATGATTCTGATTATGATTTTACTGTGCTTGATTTTTGATAAGACACGCTTGAAGCTTTATATTTCAGAGTTGAAAATTGATACCTAGGCATTATTATAGGAGGGAAAATTCTCACTTATAAAGATTAATTGATGATGCAATTATTCCATTTTGTTTAAAGCATTATTGGTGTTTCATTTGGCTAGATGTTTATTTGCCTCTTTTGTTTCAATACGTAGACAAAAGAGTTTATCAAGTGGTTGAGGCAGGTCTTGTGTAAGAGATTAGAGATTTTTCCTTTTCTATCTCAAAATAACAATCAAGCTTAGAAATCCAATTTTTCATTTTCTCTAATTTCATCAAGCCAAATATTGAATCATTTGATCTCCTCTTTTGTATAAATATTGAATCAAATGAGGCAAAGAAACATCAAGCCAAATAAAACAACAGTATTATTTTGAACAAAATTCAATTTTGAACAAAATTCAATGATTGGGTCATCAACTAATATTTCAATGTAAGAATGTGACCTTCCTACAATAATGGTTAGGTGTCAATTTTCACCTATGAATATAGAGTTTCAAGCATGTGTTTGCAAAAATTAATCACAATGAAATCATATCAGGATCATTGATGATGCATAACGTGATGTGAAATCGAAAAACGTTCAGATTTTGGTACTAAGTTGGTGTCAAGTCAAGATCTTTATAAATTTGAATTTTATTTGAATTGATGATTTCATAGAGGAAATGAGTACCTAAGTAGATGAAAAGTATAGTTTTTCCGATGTATGTTGCACCCATTATGAACATAACCTTCTTCTTTTCAGCTAGCGACGAGGAAGCAAACGCCGTGAGATTTTTTTGATGTATAATCTGAAGAAAAAAAAACATAAAAAATTAATACAAGACTACAACAAATAATTTTGAACTACAATCGAAATAACTAAGAAGAGGGTTGATTTTTTTTTTGACAAAAGAAGAGGGTTGATTGAAACTCTTTTGTAGTGTGAGAACTTCATTTTTTAATAATATGTTATTTAATTGAATGTTTTGTTTGAGATGAATATGACCTCCATTGTGCTATATATACCTCTTTCCAGGAAACATACAATAAATTTTTGTTTGACTCAATCGTATAAAATTAATGTAAATAATATTATGATTTTTCCGGTCAAAATAAAAAAAAAGTATTACGTTTTTCTAGAAAGTACGGTCAAAAAAATTGTTCAGGAGTATTACGTTTTTCTAAAATTAATGTAAATAATATTATGATTTTTCAGGAGTATTATGTTTTTCTAGAAAGTAGTTAGGATAAAATTCCATAAATAATTGTTATCTTTTTTTTTAATAACACGTAATTACAACCTTTTATTTCTCTCTTTTTTTTGGGTGAAAAATATGTTATTGGTGCAATTACAACTTTATATATAAATTCCTTAAAAAAAAAACTCGTATATAATTATCTATGTGACACCCTAAACCCCAAATACAAAATAAATGTATTCATTAGTTTTAAAAGAGTTTTGGATCGGTTGGAAAATATATTAAAATAATTGTATTGTTCCTATAAAATTTTACTAATTTCAATTTTAGTCTCTCTTAAATTTTCCTTAGCGGAAAATTTTAGAGGAACTAACAGCAAAATTTTAAGCAACCAAAAATTTATTTAAGCCCTATTTTTTTTTCCATAAAAGATTGGCTAAGGACACTTTTTTGCTTTTTCTTTAAGAGATCAGAAAGATATATATTACTATGAACTGACTATCTTTCCGGCTCAAGGTGTACCAAGGAAGAAAACCGAATAATTACAACAAAAGTTCAACAAACCAAAGAGTCAATGCCCAAGAGAAAAGGGCTTTGGCACCAAACATGAAACTGATACAGAAAAACAACAAATTTAGCTTTAAACCACCAAAAGGAAATAAGCTTAATATTCTCCAAAATCTGAATATGAGCATTTTCTTTGCCATCGAAAATCCTGACGTTTCTTTCCTTCCAAACCTATCAAGAAGTCGCAAACCAATTGAAGAACATAAATGACCGACGTGATTTAACATAACCTAATAAGCTACCAAACTGTAAAAAAGAATCAACAATATTCAACGGATTGGCCGAATGAACTCCAAGCCAATTTCGAAGAAGTTGCCAAATAGAACCAAACAAGCTGCAACCTAAAAATAAATGTTGGGTTGTTTCCTCCTTACCGCAACCACTAACACATAATTGAGACTCATTAGGTATGATCCCGTGACGAAATAAATTACCCTATGTTGATAATTTATTGCAAAATATCCACCAAGCAAACACTGAGACCTTCAACGGGAACTCCTTTATCCACAATAAGTCTGATTGAATGAAATTGTGGGGGGAGTTCACGCCAGTCAGAATACGATATGCACTGACGCAGTCGAAAGCAGAGGCTAGCAAGCGCTAAACCTAGATTGAAAAGAAATAAGTTTGCAAGCGACAAACTTGTTAAAATAGGGTTCCAGAATACACCAGAAATTGAGAAAACTCTATAAAATATTATTGAATGAATAAAAATTGCCCTGCAACTATTAAGCTTTAATAGGGAAATAACAAAACCCTAATGGGCCAAAAATAACATACTGAAAACAAAACAAACAAATAATTAAATAAAATTAGGTTGAAATAATAAAATATAATGAAATACTATGAAAACCCTCCTACATCATTCTCTTCCACCTCTGAAGAACTCGACCAAGTTCTCGTTCTGATAAGGAGCTTTTTCCTATGTTTGTTGACTCCTCCAATGAACAAGCGACCACCCTCCTGGATCCCATTGAATGAAATTCAAAGAAATTATGTCCAAACTAGCAGTATGAACTGTTCCAACATCAAAACTATTTCCATTTCTCATCCCATTCGAGTTTTGTGTTTTGATTAGGACTCCACATTTTGATCCTTGGTGAACTCTGGTTTGAGGCAAAATATAGAGTTATGGCACTAGGAATTTGTGAGCTATTATGGATGAAACAAGTGTTAGAATATTTGAAGATACAATGTGAAGGGCAATTGGAGTTTTAGTTCGACAAAAATCGGGGTACGATTTTGGATAACGTTCACTTGTACCGTGTACGAATTGGAAAATCTGGGCACAATTTTGGAAAACACATTAGAGGAGAGTTTTGCGAGCAACTTGGGTGAGTCTTAGGAAACCAAAAGAGAATAATTTTAGGAAATCAAAGGATATGGATTGGTTCTCTTTTGGGGGTTAGATTCTAGAGTTGAAAAACAATTGGGAAGCACCTTTGGTGAGTGAAATCATTGAGTCACTTGTTCATGGAATGAGATTGGGAAAAAGGTAGAAATTAGGTTTTGTCTTGGAAAACTTGTTGAAGTTAATTTCTTGTAACCCTTTTTTGTATCTCTTTGTAAAGAACTCGATCTCTTCCCCAAAGTAGGTCAATGATAGACCGAACTAGGTAAACAGTTATTTGGCGTTGCTCTTTTTCTCTATTCTCTTTATCTTGTTTCTTCTTTGGTTCGATTGTGGTTTTGCTTTACACTTGGTTTCTAGATTAGATCTAGAATTGTTGTTGTTACTTGTGGTTATTTTGCTTATTGGTTGTCTTTGATACTTGCTCCACGAATCTAAATTTCATTGGTGTGAGATTTGGAGCTACCGAATTCACAACAGAGTTGATTACTACAATTTACGTTCCTTTTGGGCATCAATTGAAAAATGTGTTAACAAAGAGTTTACCGACAGAATGATTCAACCTTTTTACTTGCAAGCTTGGAATAATTGATATCCATTCAACAGCTTGAGAAGGAGTGTTATAAATAGCAGACTGTGAATAGTAAAATCAAGTTTTTGGCTCTTAGTATCATTTTGATTTACTCTTTTAAATATTTTCAATTTATTCATGCATAAAATCACCAATGCAGAGTGTCTTACATTGCTCAAGTCAAAGTTTTATCTAAGGCATTTTCAGATATGAAGAACTTAAAATGTTATTCATGAAGGAAGTTATATATAGAATAGGAAATACATACAACTTGTTTGCAAAGCCGAACAAACGGGAATATCTACCAACAGATGAAGAGGTTTTGTGAACAAGTCTGCCACTTGACCGACTGCGGAAATAGGCAGTAAGATCATGCAACAACTTTGGTCGAAACTTTTTCCCTACAATTGTGACGGTCAATTTCAATGTATTTTGTCCATTCATAAAAGGTCGAATTGGCTGCAATAAAGCGTGTAACTTGGCTTTCACTGTATGAGAAAGATGTGAAAATAAAAGATAAATGAAAATCATGCAGAAGGTAAAAGCTACGGCCTTAAATTTAGCGTACGAAGATGACTTTGAGACTGCAGATTGCTTTTTGGAGCGCTAACTATATGCAGTTCATAATTTCTGCTCAAAAAAATTTCTTCTAAAGATGTACTGAATGTGCATTATTTAGGTGAAAATGAGAAAGAATTACCTGGAAATATAATATATCTTTCTTTAATATCATACTGTTGGTTCCTTTGTTAGTTAAAATTTCAAGTTCAAGCCATTACAAGGAAAACAACATATACTACTAATTTCAGAATGAATAAAAGTACCATTTCATTTATTATTAACTCTTATCCATACATTTGCATTTGAAATCCAAAAGCGAAAATCCAAAAACAGAGAAAAATTGTTCTTCAAGTGGAAGAAGGGACTAAAACTTAGTAAACTGGTGGTGTGTGTGCAATGAAACTGATGCATTGAACTTGACGAACATAGTCGAATCCGATGATACGGACAAAGGCATCAGGGTAAGAAGCAATAGCTTCATCAAACTCCTTCAACACTTGAGAAACATCAGTTGCTCCAAACAAAGGCAACTTCCACATTGTCCAGTAACGTCCGTCATAGTACCCTGGTGAATTGTGGTTCTCACGGTACACAAATCCTTTCTGCAAGTTATCAAAGGTGGACTATGAAAAGTAAGAAGAACTTAATTGTGGAGGTACGGTTGTCCTTGATATTTTGGATGTTCTATATGATCCGAGAAATTTTTTTCTTCGTAATCATTTAAATTTATCATCTTTGTATTTATATCTGCAAAATTATTGATCGTCCATCACTTCACAATCAACATTCTTAGAAAAAATGCAGCAAACACCCCAAAAGGGCAAATTGTGGTTAAAAAAACGCATATTTCGGATGATATAATCTGAAATGTCATAAAACTGTTCGAATTATATAATCTGAAAGATATCAGAACAGAAACAGATTATATCATCCTTTGATATAAACATGCATTCCTGAATAAATAAATAAAATATTAAAATGAAAAGATAAGAAACAACACAATTTTCAAACATAAAATTAAAAACAAAATATTTGTAGGATACAAACCAAATATTTAAAATACTATTACAAGACCATAACACTACGGGATAGTCCTAAGACCTCTACCACGCCTACAACGATAAACCTGCCCTCCATGAACCTCCTGCAAAATTGATTCCAAACTCGCCTATTCACCGGTCCCTCTCTCCATATATCATACATCACTATATATAGTACAAATAAAGTTTCAATTGATTCTCTTCTTCATATCCTTATTGACAACATGTATAAGATTAATCAATTTCGATACTAGTTCAAAATCATTAAGTTTGCACTTTTGCCTCCCTAACTTTGTATTAGTTGCAATTTTGTCCCCCTATTAAAAAAAACACATTTCAGTCCCTTAAGTTTCCCCTTTTACAACTTTTAATTTTGATCATTAAAAATCAACCATTCAAGATGGTAGAAGGTCAAGATCGCCTGAAACTTGCTAAACAAAACACCCCGCTTGTTTTTACTGTCCTGAATGGTTGGGTTTGAATGATCAAAATTGAAAGTTGCAAAAAGGGGGAAACTTTTTTTTAATAGGGGGCCAAGATTGCAACTAGTTTAAAGTTAGGGGGTCAATAGTGTGTCTAAGCCTTATTTGTGTTATTGTCTTTTCCTTAGGTTATACATCAAAATAAATAAAAATCTTGGCTTTTTTTTCCTCAATATGCTAGCCGAAAAGAACAAGGTTTTGTTCATAACGAAAGCAATTGGAATTGGAAAAAATAAATCTTCCATCTACTTATGTACTTGATTCCTCTCTGAAATCATCAACTCAGATAAAATTCAAGTCTATAAGGGTCTTGACCTTTCACCAACAAGGTATCAAAGTATGAACATTGTTCAATTCCACATCACATATTAGGCGTCACCAATAATTATGATTATCCATTGTGATTGATTTTTGAAACAACAATAGCATTTCAATGTAACAACAATAACATTTTGAACAAAATTCAATGATTGGGTCATCGACTAATATTTCAGTGTAAGAATCTGACCCTCCTACAATAATGGTTAGATGTCCATTTTTCAGCTATGAATATATAATTTCAGGCATGTGTTTGAAAAAAATCAATCATAGGGAAATCATATCTGAATCATTGATGATGCATAACATGTGATGTGAAATCGAACAACGTTCAAATTATGGTACCAAGTTGGTGTCAAGTCAAGATCTTAATAAATTTGAATTTTATTTGAATTGATCATAGTGGAAATGAGTAACTAAGTAGATGAAAAGTATAGTTTTTCCGGTGTTAGTTGCACCCGTTATGAACATAACCTTCTTCTTTTCAGCTAGTGAGGAGGAAGCGAACGCCGTGAGATTTTTTGATGTAAAACCTGAAGAAAAAAATTAAATATCAATTCAAGACTACAACAAATAATTTTGAACTAAAATCGAAATGCATTAATCGAGAAGAGGGTAGATTGAAACTCTGTTGTAGAGTGAGAACTTCATTTTTGAATTGGAAATTGCTTAATATCACGAGACCATATGTCGTGATTGTCTCACGAAGCTATTTTGTTGGCCACCCACCCTTGTATTCCGCCAAAGTGCATTCTTAGAACTTTATCTCTTATCAGGACATATAGCACTACTCTTTTGCTTAAAACCATTATTGTTTGAGATGAATATGACCTCAATTGTGTGATATATACTTCTATCGAGAAAACATGGAATAAATTTTTGTTTGACTCAATCGTATAAAATTAATGTAAATAAAAAGTATTATGTTCTTTCGGTCAAAATAAAAAAGTATTATTCTAGAGAGTATTTAACAAAAAAGTCCATAAATAATTGTTACCTATTATCTATCTATCTACCTATCTTCTATACTATCTTGAATTCTAAACTTGGATTAACCTTAAACTTCCATTGTGCCTATGTGGCATCTCTAAAAACTCTCCTCATCCTTTCTTAAAAATTTGCCACCTTTCATATTCTTATTCTCTCAAATTTATGAGTTATGTACAACCTCCGTTATATGAATTTAATATATTAATGATAATAACCTCCGAGAGAATCTATCATTTTTAATCACTAAAGAGGAGGTTGATATTGCCCTGAATTCCATGAAGCCTTATAAGGCGCCGGGTCATATGGTTTCCAATGCATTTTCTTCAAACAATATTATCATATAGTTGGGGACGATATTTTTAATCTTGTCAAATCGGCCTTCCACACGGGTTTTTTTTATCGAGCTTTATCGGATACCTTGATCGCTCTCATCCTCAAAGTTGAACCCCCCACCACTTATAAATATTTTAGACCGATCAGCCTCTGCAATATTGTCTACAAGATTATCACTAAAGTCTTCATCGCTTAAGACCGATTCTTGATACTAGTATTGGTCCCTACCAAAGCAGCTTTCTACCGGGTAAGGGCACTTCTGACAATGTCATTGTTTTGCAGGAAATCATTCATTTTATGAGAAGGTCTAAAAATAAAAAAGGTTATGCTGCTTTTAAACTTGATCATGAGAAATCTTTTGATAATGTCAACTGGGACTTCCTCAAGAGTACTCAGTTTCCCTACTATAGCAACCAATCTTATCATGCATTGTGTTACCTCCTCCACTTTCTTTATCCTCTAGAATGGGAATAAGATGCCTCCCTTCAAGCCTACTCATGGCCTCATACAATGTGATCCTCTCTCACCATATCTTTTCATTCTTTGTATGGAAAAACTCTCAATTTCCATCAACAACGTTGTCCTCCAAGGAAACTGGGAACCCATCCACATCACCAACTCAGGGCCGAAGTTGTCCCATCTTCTTTTTGCGGATGACGTCCTCCTTTTTTCTAAGGCAAGAAATTCTCAGCTAAGATTCATTTCTAATTTATTTGATCGCTTTAGTCATGCTTCAGGATTGAAAATAAATTTGTCCAAGTCTAGACTTTCTATTCCTCAGGCATTCCACAAGCTAAGATTAACAAGTTGACATCTATTTCTGGAATTAGAAGCACTATTTCTCTTGATAAGTAATTGGGCTTCCCTATTCTGAAAAGGAAGTGCGAAAAGGAATGGTTTCTATTTTATTGTTGAGAAAATGCAAACAAGACTGGCATTCTGGAAAAATAGATTGTTGAATAAATCTGGTAGATTAACTCTTCTTTCTTCTATTCTTTCCTCTATTCCATCTTATTAAATGTAGATTAGTTGGTTTCATCAATCCATTTGTGAAAACATTGATCAAACAACCAGAAATTTCATTTGGAGGTACAAATGATAAAGGCATCCATTTGGTAGGTTGAAAAAAGATTTCTCGTCCTAAATCTCTTGGTGGCCTTGGAATCAGATCAGCTAGGGATCGAATACTCGCCTTTTAGGAAAGCTAGTGTGGGACGTGATTCAATCTTCTGGAAAACTTTGGGTTAATCTCCTCTCTATCAGATATGTAGCCGGCCATAACACTCTTTAAGCAACTGATAGCCCCAGCGGCTCTCCCACTTGGTCATCCATCATCAAAGCTAAAAATGTCCTTAAAGCAGGATACTTCTGGCGTGCGCCGGGTCTTCATCCTTCTGGTTTAGTCAATGGACAACTCTTGGAATTCTTGGGTCTCTTGTACCTTATAAAGATATTCATGACATTCAGCTTACGGTCAAAGATGTTCTCTCGGCTAATGATCCTCACACGCATATTCTCTATACCCAGCTATCTCAGACGACCTCTGACCACATAAATCACATCCACACTAATTTCAATGATACCATGAAAGATACTTACATTTGGAACAACCAAAAGAATGGCACCTCCCTTAAAAATGGTTGTATAGGTCCATAAAAAAATGCAATAAAATTACAACTTCATTCTTTTCTTTTCTTTTCTTTTCTTTTCTTTTATTTCCCAAGTTATGAAAGGTGGACTATGAAAAGTAAGAATAATTTAATAGTGGAAGTAGGGTCAGGGTCGGCCTAAGGGCCAAGCAACTCAAGCTAAGACTTTAGGCCTCAAAATTTTGGGTGAAAAAAAAAACCTCTAAAAATTTAATTTGGTTGTAAGTATACTATATGATAGATAAACTACAAACATTTGCATAACTAATTACTAAAAATGGCTCAATTACTCTTGGTTATGAGTTCAAATTTTTGTCTTCACAAAATTGATTTTATATAAATATTCTGTTAGAAAAATATATTTTGAAAGACCACATTAATTTTATTTTTTGTTTTAGGCCTCTTAATCTATAGGGCCAGCCCCGAGTAGGGTTGTCCTTGAGATTTTGGATGCTCTATATGATCCGAGAAAATTTTTTCTTCGTAATCATTTAAATTTATCATCTTTGCATTTATATCTGCAAAATTATTGATCACCCATCACTTCACATTCTTAGACAAAATGCCAGTAAAAAGAGAGATCACTTGATTGGAAAATCACTTCTCAACTTTGTGGTACTCGGTTCGATACTAGCATCTCTCGGAACATTTTTTAAAAAAATAAATAGAAATTAAAGCAGGACAACTTAATTTAATCGATTATTGTCCCCAACCTTTACCATACAACTTTTATCACAGAACTAAAGAATTAATAAGAGATTATTGGGGCCCTTAAAAAATAGGGCACATGTCGTCGCACCATCTGAACATGCTCAAGACCATTGCCGGATAGAAGTTTTAAGTCTAGGTGCCCTTATATTAATTTCTGATCTATTTATCTTCAGCATTATTTATAATCTTCAAGAATCTCTCACTTTTCTAGGATTGATTGAAAAATTAAAACATGTACACTTCTATAAGTTATAGCTGGTTTTGGCTGTTAGTATCATTTCCTTTTACTTTTTGAAATATGTCCACTTTATTCATGAATAAAATCACCAATGTAGAATGCCTTACATTGTTTAAGCTAAAGTTTTAGCTAAGATATTATTGTTGTGGATTAATTCAACTACAAAGTGGTTGTTAGTTGCAACTAGTTTGTTAGAGAAGTTGGTGGTTAGTAACTAGCTAGTTGGTTAGTATTTGTTAGTTTACTTGTGATTCAAGTAATTAGAAAAGTCTTTTAAATACTTGTAATTGCATCCCATGTATTCATTCATTCAGTTTTCATAATCAATATAATTCACTCTTAGTGTTTCTTTCTCTCAAATTTAGTCCCTTCATTTAGTTCCTAAGAGTACAAGAAACGCATCTTGCACTAACAATTAGGGGTGGACAAGCGGGCGGTTCCGGTCGGTTCCGGACCGTAAACCTCCACCCAAAGTAATCCGTCGGCTAGAAATCATCAATCCATCTCCGACCATTCAAGCTCTCGGTTTGATCGGATGACGGGTAGTACGGGTAGCGGTTTGATCGGACGGATTGAAGCGGATGAAAGAAAAAGAATGAGAAGAAAGAGTTAGTTAAAAATGAAGCTCTGCATGCGAAGTTTTTCTGCAAATGGCTTAAAAAAAGAAAGACAACAAAGTTGAGTGTTGTTCATAGCCTCCAATTTCTACTGGCAGACCTTCAAGTTTCCATTCAAGTATTTCGCCATGTTAGAAGAAGAAGAAGAAATTAGAACTAGAAGGATACAACTAAAAACTAAAACTATAGTAATTTTTTTTTCTCTGTAAATGGATACAATAGAGAGAGAATAACAAGAGGCTGAAGAAAATAATAAATTTTTTGTTAAAAGAATAACAAGAGGCTGAAGAAAAATAATGAATTTTTTGTTAAAAGAATGTAATTTCTCGTCTCACTATGTTTCAAAATAAAAAAGATTAAACTTTATTTATCATGAGTTGTTATAACAATACTAGAAAAATAGTTCTATGGCACATTTCAATACTTTACTGTTATACTAGTTTTTTCCAAGTAGTATCATTATTATCATCTGACAGAGTGGGAGTCTCGAGACTGTGTTGTCTCTTCATATCCTAAGCACATGCTATAGTACTATTTGACTAATAATTGTGTATTGTGATATGGATACAATGGGACACTAAGACCACTTACAATGGGATGATATTGAATCCCAAATTCAACATATTGAAGCCATTGCAAGACCCTATTGAATATCATGCAGAGGAAAGAGAGGATGAAAAAATTCAACAAGTTTAATCCCTGACCGAGGTGCCACGTGGCGTTGCGGCATTGGGCAAAACTGGCGCGTGCACGTCACGCGCCGACAGGGAGGGTGAGAAGCAGCTTCACGCGGTGAGAGAAAGGGAGGGGATAAAGATATTGCCACGTGGCTTTCGTTGATTGGCTGCTTGGATTTTTATCTTCTTAATAATTTGGACTCAATTATTTCATTGCAAATAATTTTTTTTTTTTTTTACCAAAATTCGTGATTTTTTTTTCTCTATAAATAGAGACTTGGATCATTTCATTTGGACACAGAAAAAAAATCGAGTTTTTCACTCTCTTAATCTCATTATTAGTCTTTCTTTTAAAGTTTTAGTCTTTGATTAGTGAAATGGATCCCAATAACAATCAATTCAACACCCAAAATTCTTCTGATTACCCATTTAGCTACCAAAATCCCAACAATTATCAACACCCAAATCAATTTCTCAACCAACATCCTCAAAACCCAAATCAATTTCCCAACCAATATCCTCAAAACCCAAATCAATTTCTCATCCAAAATCCTCAAAACATGCCTAATTTTGGTTTTGCCTCAAATTTCAATCACTCATCCTCTGTTCCAAACAACTTTCATCCATATTCTAGATCTATGATGGGATATCCATCTCAAACACCCCCATTTAATGGTTATATGCCGATGATGAATGAAAATTTTCAGAGTGTTGGAGAAATGACAAGAGACAATGAAGTCACTCCAGAGGATACAACTCCTAAGAGCAAAAAAAACCCCCAACCATCATGGAACACTGAACAAAATTTGGTGTTAATTAGTGGGTGGATAAAATATGGAACATCCAGTGTTGTCGGGAGAAACCAGACAAGTGAAGCATATTGGGGTAAAATTACTGAGTATTGTAATGAGCATTGCTCATTCGATTCTCCACGCGATGTCATTGCATGCCGAAACCGTTTTAATTATATGAGCAAATTAATAAATAAATGGGTTGGTGCTTATGATACCGCTAAGCGTCAGCAAGCAAGCGGTTGGTCGGAAGATGATGTTTTG
Source organism: Medicago sativa (assembly GCF_051527215.1). Lineage (NCBI taxonomy): Eukaryota > Viridiplantae > Streptophyta > Magnoliopsida > Fabales > Fabaceae > Medicago > Medicago sativa. Next base: position 6,389,855 of record NC_140755.1, on the reverse strand, counting down.
GCAAAAGCCCAGGAAATATATGCATGTGGGAAGAATGGTAAATTTACTTTAAAGGAAGAATGGCGCGCTCTTCGTGATCAACCACGTTATGGCAGTCAAGTAGGAGGCAGTCAAGTGGGAGGAAATGTTGGCTCAGGTAGTAGTGGATCTAAGAGATCTCACGAGGACTCTGTAGGATCTAGTGCTCGTCCAATGGGAAGGGAGGCAGCTAAAAAAAAAGGAAAAAAGAAAAGCAATGACGCTGGCTTGAAGGAGATGGAAAACGAGTGGGTTCAATTCAAAGAAATGAAGGTGCAAGAGATGGAACAATTTAAAGAGTACACCGAAAAAATGGAAAAGTACACTGCAGTGCAACAGGAGAAAAACAGATTGAAGAAAATGGACTTGTACATGAAGTTAAGTTCTCAAGAGCATCTCGATGACAGGAAAAAAAAAATGTTGGAAAACTTGGAGCGTGAGCTGTTTGGAAATTAATTTCACTAATATTTGTTTGTATTCGGTCAAAATTGTCAGTGTTGTCTAGTCCCCAATGTTTACTTTAAATAATTGTCAGTGTTGTGTAGTCCTCAATGTTGCTTTAAATAATTGTCAGTGTTGTTTAGTCCTCAATGTTGCTTTAAATAATTGTCAGTGTTGCTTTAAATAATTTGTCTCGTGACTTTACTATGCTTTACTATGCTTTTACTATGCTTTAAATAATTTGTCCCGTGACTTTACTATGCTTTACTATGCTTTTACTATGCTTTAAATAATTTGTCCCGTGGTATTCATAGCCCATGGTATTCATAGCCCATGGTATTGCTTCAACTATTTTCTTATATATAGGGACTTGAATAACATTCATATCTACTTCCAAACCTATTTGCCACTTCAATATTGTTTAAACTATTTCCTTTCTCAAATTACATTCACATCCACTTCCAATATCTACTTCCAAACACTATCAATGGATCCTTTTGGTTTTGATATGAAAGCCTACTTCCAAAAACGTGATGCTGAAGACACTTATATGGTCAACCGATTTATTCAGCGTCGAAAAAAACTAGAGGAAGGTAGTGGATCCGGTAGTGGATCTGGTAGAAGAAAATATTTAAATAGAGATCATGCAGCAGCTAACCAAAGACTCATTGACGACTACTTTGCCAATGAGCCTACATATGACGATGCAATGTTTCGTCGTCGGTTTCGGATGCAAAAACATGTTTTCCTTCGAATCGTTGGAGACCTTTCAAGTAGTGACAACTACTTCACCCAACGAGTTGATGCCACCAACAAAGAAGGTATATCACCCTTAGCAAAATGTACCACAGCAATGCGAATGTTAGCATATGGTGTGGCAGCAGATGCGGTCGATGAATACATTAAAATAGGAGGTACTACAGCATTGGAGTGCTTACGTAGATTCTGTAAAGGAATCATACGATTGTATGAGCATGTGTACTTGAGAGCACCAACCCAAGATGACCTTCAAAGAATACTCCATGTTAGTGAAATGCGGGGGTTCCCAGGGATGATCGGGAGTATTGACTGCATGCACTGGGAGTGGAAAAATTGTCCTAAAGCATGGGAAGGTCAATTTACTAGGGGGGATAAGGGAACCACCACAGTTATTCTTGAAGCAGTTGCATCTCATGATCTATGGATCTGGCATGCCTTTTTTGGATGTCCAGGAACGGGTGTTGAAGGGTATTGAATTATTTTTCCCATTGTATATGGTCTAACAATCGGTCGGTATCGGGTTTCATACGGATTCATTTTGGATATCCGCGCCCGTCCCTTCTTACTCACACAAGACCGAAATGGTTCACCCGATAACCCGGCGGGTTGTTTAGACCCATCCGTTTCTCTGTGCTTTGCTTGCGGTTTTTTCGGTTTGGGTCGGACTTCGGGTTTTTGTCCACCCCTACTAACAATTTAGTCCCTTCATTTATTTACTAAGAGTGCAAGAAATGTAACGCCCTCCTTTTTATTTAATTATTTTTATTAAGTTAGAGTCTATTTATGTGATTTATTTATTTATATGAGGTGTTAGTATTTTATTATGTGGCATTATTCTATTATTTATTAGAATATGAGAATTATTAGAGTAAGTAGATTTGGAGGTAATTTTGAGATTAGATGTCTTTTTATGATTTAGTCGATTTATTTTGATGAGTTGGTATTTACTAGAATAATATATATTTGTTATTTGTTAGAGATATATTTGTTATTTGGTGTAGAAATATATTTGTTATTTGTTAGAGATATATTTGTTATTTGGTGAAGAAATATATTTGTTATTTGTCAGAGATATATTTGTTATTTGGTGTAGAAATATATTTGTTATTTGTGAGAGATATATTTAATTTAGAAATAAATAAGATTATGAGGATTATTAGTGTGAGGGGAATTGGGGGTTAGAATAGAAAGAAGAATAAGTTGTTGGGCCTAAATAGATTTGGGAAGAATATTTTAGTATTATAAATAGAGAAGCTTAGGTTGGAAAGAGCTTACCTTAAACCGCTTTTTGGAAAAGAGGAGAACAAGAAAGAAGAAAAGAGAAGAGAAGAGAAGAGAAGAGAAAAATCAAGAGAAGAGGAGAAGACCTTAGGAAAAGAACGCTGCTGCTGATTCAGGAATTAATCTAAGGTGAGGGTGAGACTATCTTGCATTAATATTAAGTTGTTAAATCATTAGATTACATCTAACAAGTTGGGGAGAGTTTGTGAGAATTTGAGAATTAGGGTTTTGTGAGAGTTTTGATGATTAGATGATGAAAACTTGTTGAATTGATGTAGAAATTGTGTACAAACCTTAGATAATCCATAGGATGATTATTGGAAGTAGTTTTGAGGTTAGAACCATGAGATTAGGTGAAACTTGGAGAAAATCTGCATTCTGCTCGAATTTTGATATTAAAACCTGTATTGATCAGTGCGGAATTGGTCTTAGGTGTAAACACGAAAGTTGTAGGTATGGATGTTAGCTTTCTAATGTCGTTGGTCTCACGTCAATAGGATTTATAGAACTTGAGTTATGGTCAAATTACTGCACGTAGGTCACAGTGAATTTTTATGGACTTTCAGCACAACTTTTCTGAATTTAAAATGAAAACTGGTATTGATCAGTACAGAATTGGTATTAGGCGTAAACATGAAAGTTTTAGATAATTTTGTTAGCTTTCTAGTGGCTTTGGTTTGACGTGAAAATGATGTTTGGTCTTTGAGTTATGATGAAAATACTACAGGGAGGTCTTAACAAAATTGTACGGTGACAACATTCTCTGTTTCATGTTTTTGCGTTTTGTTCATATGTTTGTGTTTTGAATTGATCTTTGTTGTAAACATGAAAGTTGTTGATATTTGTGATACCTTTCCAGTAGCTTTGGTTTGACATGAAAATATGTTGTGGATAATTTATTATGTTTTTACAAAGATACATAGTGAATTATTGTTGATGTTTAAATATGATGTTATATGATGTTGTTTATGATTGATGAATATGATGTTTTAAGATGTTGTTTATTATCATTTGATATTGTTATATTATGATATGACATGAATTATTTATGTGATCCATATGTTGTCAAGATGCTAAGATGTTAAGATGTTAAGACGTTAAGATGATATGAAGTTGTTAAGTCGTCGAGTCGTTATGAAGTCGTCAAGTTGTTAAGATGTCATAGATGTTCATGAAGTTTCTAAGACGTAAGATGTTGAGTCCATGCATACTCATTTATAGATGAGGGCTCATGCCCTGGAGCTTTTGCTCAACCACGACGATGGAGCTTTTGCTCAACCATGACGATGGAGCTTTTGCTCAACCACGACGATGAGGGCTTATGCCCTAGGAGTATATTTATGCTCACAAGCGACGAGGACTTATGCCCTAGATTGGTACCACATGCATTTGCATTTTCATGATGACTCAAGATGATTTAAGATGATAAGAGTTGCATAGTCGAGTTGAGTCACATTGTCAAGTCAAGAGTCGAGTCGATCATGAAGTTGTTTATGACTATGATTATGAAGTCGATTATGAGTTTGATTAAGAAGCTGTTATGATGATTATAAGATGCTAAATGATTATTGTTTTTGATGTTCATGATTGTTTTGATGATGATGTTGTTTATGAGTTGATGATTATGATTTGATGATTATGGTTATGATTAGTACTTGATGTTATATGATGATGTTTATGTCTATGATTAAGATGCTATGATTAAAAGGAATATATGATAATGCTTATGACCAATATTTGTAGATATGTGATGATATTTATATGATAATATGATACGAAGTATATGACTAATATAGGAAGAATAGTGACACTAGTTAAGGAAGTTTTAAGTTGTTAGATATGATTAATGAATTATAAGATGTTTAAGTTGTTGAATGTACTTTATATGATTTATATGCTTAATATTATTGTTTGAGAAATCTCACCCCTCTGCTTGGAAATGTTGCTCTTCGTATGGGTAACTTGCAGGTAACCAGGATTAGTTGTGGTCGTGAGTGGACTCCTCACAAGTGTGTCTTAGGTGCTCTGATACGTAACGGGATAGGATTATGTCTTCTATTTCTATTCCTTACGTATTACTTATGGATTTTTATGAATAAATGTTGAACAAGACTTATGAGATTTTTATGTTGAGGCCTGCGTGCCAAAGACTATTTTTATGATGTTGAACTAATTCCGCTGCGAAGTTTTGAATTACTTATGTTAAATGATTTGAAGAATAAATTGTTATTTATTCAGTTTATGAATTTTTAAGAAGTGTAGCATTCCGTTTAAAGTTGAAAAACTCTGATTTATTTATGAAATTTTTACGTTGGGAAAACGGGGTGTTACAAGAAACGCATCTTGCACTAACAATTTAGTCCCTTCATTTATTTACTAATATATGAGTATTGTATATTTAGAACTTTCAGCTAGGCAAGTAGACAATTAAAGGGGGTAGGCTCGAGATGTTTTGTGAGCAGGTCTGCCACTTGATCGACTGAGGAAATAGGCGGTCGATCATGCAAAAACTGCCGTTGAAACTTTTTCCCTAACAACGTGTCGGTCAATTTTGATGTATTTCGTCCATTCATAAAAGACAGAATTGGCTGCCATATAGTAAGTAAATTGGTTATCACTGCATGAAAAGGATGAGAAAATAAAAAATAAATGGAAATCATGCTGAAGGTATGCAAGGCATTGCAATTCGCGAACAATAAAAGCTAAGACCTAAAATTTAGCGTATGAAGATGACTTTGAGACCGCGGATTGTTTTTTGGAGCGCCAACGATATTCAGTTCATAATTTCTGCTCAAAAAATATTTCTTGCAAAGATGTACTGATTGTGCATAATTATGGTAAAGATGAGAATGAATTAGGTGGAAATGCAATTTTTCTTTCTTTAATATCATACTATTGGTTCCTTTGTTATTTAAAGTTTCAAGTTCAAGCCATTACAAGGAAAACAGCATATACTACTAACTTGAGAATGAAAAAAAGTACCATTTCATTTATTAACTCTTATCCATACATTTGCATTTTGAAATCCGAAAGCGAAAACCAAAAAACAAAGGAAGACATAACGATCAGAAAAAATTGAAAGAAAAAAATGTTCTTCCAATGGCAGCAGAGAGTGATTAAATACTCAAAATTTAGTAGACTGCAGGTGTGTGTGCAATGAAACTGATGCATTGAACTTGACGAACGTTGTCGAATCCGATGATACGGACAAAGGCATCAGGGTAAGCAGCAATAGCTTCATCAAGCTCCTTCAACACTTGAGAAGAATCGGTTGCTCCAAACAAAGGCAACTTCCACATTGTCCAGTAACGTCCATCATAGTATCCTGGTGACTTGTGGTTCTCACGGTACACAAATCCTTTCTGCAAGTAACCAAGTACAAATCAAAACAAACATATGTTAAGTACAAATTTGTGACTGTGACCTTGGTCGCGACAAAACAACGATTATATATATTGAGAAGATATTGCAAGTAAAGTAATATTAGACCTCGGTCTCAAATTCCAAGCAAGCAACCCATCCCTTCCTTATAAGGTAATCAACTTCTTTAGCCAATTGTTCTCTGGTCAATGGTGGAAGGTATGAAAGAGTCTCAAACTTCTTCTTGCCAATAGGAGGCCACACCTAAAATTTCACAAAATGGTTAACAAACTTGTGTACTTTTGCCAACGAATCTATAAGTGCTTATGTACGTATAAGCTGTTTTCATAAACTATCCTGAAGAGCTTATGAAAATATAAGATGAAAACAGTTTACAGACATGTCATAAATTTTTTCTCACCTGCATGCAGTTTACTCTTCCACCATTGCTTGTAATGGAGGTAATGTCTTTGTTGATCTTTGTAACTGGGAAGCCAGCCATAGACTTGAGTCCAACGAATGGAGCCACCGCGCCGGATTGTACCGAAGAGGCACGGTTAACTGTAGTCACAGCTGAAGAGGACATGATAGAGGAAGCCATTTTTTTCTTAGTTCACAAGTAAAACACACTTCTGTTTGAATTGCAAAGCTTCTACTAAAACTTGCTATATATAATGGTTTTTATTTTTCTATTTCCAATATTATGGTCTTAATATTGTGGTAATTGGCTACTGCCTAATACCAACTTGTTAGATTTTGAAAATGATAATCATTGAACCTATATTGACCACACAAGAATGGAAATTTGTGTGCTAGCCTTATCATTATCCACCAATAGGACACTGCCATGTGGATTTTTCCCCACAAATCGTATCTCCTCCTAAGAAATGTGTAAATGTGTGATGGTGGTCATGTAGATATTTTGGTCATCCTTGAAAGTTCCACTTTAGTATGTTGGCCTCATGGAATTTTGTGACTATTACTTCACAAATATTTATCATGTATGGGTAACATTTGTTCCTGTCCAAGCTTTTGGATTCTCAGGGAGAAAAAATATTAGAATAAGAAAAAAAATATATCAATAAAATGAACCCTTTCAACTGTCAGTCTATTATCCTTTTTGTTGGGTAGTTGAGAATGTGCTTCTTATTCACAATTAGATGAGAAATTTTCAAGTAAATAGCAAAATATGAGGTATGTGAAGCCATACAGAATTGAAAATGAATCATATCCCATTAACACACAATTTCATATAGACACATGAAATGAAATAAAGTAAAAAAATATTAAATAATACTCTTTCCCTTTTAAAATAAATGTCGGTCTAAATTTTTTCAAATAGATTAAGAAAATCAATAATTAAATTAAAAAACGTCATATTTTTACATTATTATCTTTAAAGTATTGATTGTTAAGGCAGGCTTGTCGCAACGATAAAGTTGTTGTCATGTAGCTTAAATGTCATGAGTTAAAGTCCTATAAACAATATTTTGTGTAAAAATAAGATAAAATTGTGTACAATATACCAAATGGTAAGACATTTTCTCAAATCATGTGTATGCTAGAACTTTGTGCACCGGGTTTTTTATCCTTAAAGTTGTCAGTCATTCCTATGAACATAGTGAGTGTAATGGCTTGAAAGTAGTGGAAACAATTTTAAAAGTAGAATTGGAAAAAAAGACAATCACATAGTGAAAGTAAAACAATACTTTAAACATTTCTATGTACTAAAATGATAATTATTTTAGAACGGGGGAGTATTATTAATTTTTATTAAATAATATTATTTTATTTCATGTTTTTATTTATATCTAAATGAAAGTGTCCATTAAAAAAATTTCAACCCAACCCATTTGGGTTGGACTTGGGAGTGTGCTCCTCCTCAAGGTCCAGGTTCGATTATTTCCGGTGTCAATTTACGTTGGTTAATTTAACTTCTTAAAAAAAAATCAACTCGGCCATGTAGGCGAACGAACTAATGGGGCTCAATATCATTCATAGTTGGTTTATAACTTGTGAACAAACTTATGTGTTGAAAATGTGAAAACAATATTTTTGAACCCTAAAACAACGTTCATATTACATTGGATAACAATAGAAGCAACAGGAATTAAGAACTATTAGAAAAATATTGAACAGTTGAGCTAATGAAAGGTTAACTGGCCTGTAAAAAACTGGAATATATTTGTTTTTTTGTATTATTATATTATACTCAATGCTCATGTTGATGGCATGTTTGCAACTTTGAAGTATTACCCGTTAGGTCCTGATTAATTTGATTTGTTGCTCTTCAGTATTATTTATAACTCAAAGCAGCATTGTTGTTCTCAGATTTTCTAGCTTTGCTGGTACAAAGCCTAAATGTAGTTACTAGTTAGTTACTTTTAGCCATCTTTAAGAAGTTGTTTTTTGTGATCTGAATTCAAAGGTATGGCATTTGAAATACTACTTTGGATAATATGTGTTATAACGGGATGCAAGAATAATGATAATAATAGTAAAAGATAGAATGAAAAACGACATAAGATTTAATGTGGTATCCAGCAATGTGCTGACTAATCTACAGGCAGAAACATTGAAAAGAATTACACTATAATCGATAATTACAAATACTAAATAGTAAAAGTAATACCAGTTATAGCAAAACTCAATAACTATTAACTATTGGTGTAGAAAATACTAACACACAAGGCCTTTATTTATATGATCAAGTCTTTACATATTTCTTCTTATTCTTTGATGTGGGACTTTTTTCTAACATTCAAGGCATATTTCAACAAGTCTCCACCTTGACTTGAATCCTCTCCAGATAACCAGATGCGCCAAAAGTACTCGAAGTACCAGATGTGTCAGATGCATTACATTGAATGCCCAGATGAGCTTGCTCTGCCTCAGGCCTTGCCCCTCCGAGGGCAATCAACAACTTCTAACATTGAGCAAGTTCAAACAGTGTTGAAACTTGTTCTGCGGAACCGGCTTGATAAACTTATCGGCTGGGTTGTTTGATGTATCCACTTTGTTTACCTTGATCCTCTTCACAGTTCTCAGAAAATAGTACCTCACATCAATGTGTTTTGTCCTCTCAATATGTGTGATTGCAAACCTAACCTGATATCTCGCAATTAGCTTCTACAAATGTATTTACTCATGTTCCTTACAAAGGATGTCTATATCTAGAGCTCCTTAAACCAAAAGGGATAATAGTCACTTTGGTCCCCAAATATATAATGAGTAGTCACAATAATCCCTCAATATATATATCAAAATTTCAAAATAGTTTCTGATTGTGCACTTTGTTAGTCAAAATAGTATCTAACGCTAAAATAATCGCTCAATACTCACAATAATTTTTTCCATATAGGAACTTAAATGACAATAAGTAAGTACCTATAAGGATTTATATGACAATAAATAAATATATTGAAGGACTGATGTGACAATATTAATGAAATATTTTAATATCAATAACTATTTTGACTCGTGAAGTGCAAATCAGATGTTATTTTGAAATTTCGATATATTAAAGGACTATTGTAAGTAATCTTGAAGAACTAAAATGACTATTACTCCAAACCAAAATGTTATATATGAGTTTTCACTAGATCTATACTTTTTTTTTTGGAAAATGTTAACTAGTGTCCCCGGGGCACTGGTTAAGGAAACCAAATATAGTATAAAGACCTTGAAATTTGTGTAATCAAAGTTAAAAGGTGTAAAAAATTATGTTTTTAATGCAAATATTTCCTTTTTTGTTTTCTTAACTAGTGTTTTCGAGGCACTGGTTCTCTTTTTTTTTTTTTCAAGGGAACTTGATCTATACTTTTTGGTCCCACTAATGTAGGAGTGAGAAATTACTTCACTCCATAGTGTCAAAAATAATTCCATTTACACTGAGCGGGTTCAACGAGTGCGGGAAATGAAAAGCAGCGAAAATTAAAAGCGCAATATTCAATTCATTTTCCCGCTTCATTTATAAATAATCGCTTTTTTCTTCACCGCTTTCACTATTCATCTTCTTCTCTCTTCTCTTAACAAAAAATAAGCGCTTATTCTGTCTTTCACCTTAACAATGCCTCAAAAACGCGTTCGTAAATCTTCCAAACAAGACGAAGTCGTTCCTCATTCTTCCAAACGGAAGAAAGCCAAACAATCTCCGGTTGAAGAAGAACTGGTTTCGCTTCTTCCTTCTAGAAGAAAGAAATTGAAGCAATCTTCGGTTAATTCCGACGATGCATGCTTCGTCGGAGAACCTATTCCGTCTGATGAAGCACAAAAGAAATGGCCTCACCGGTACACTAAGAACGAGTGAGTTATTTTTATTTTTATTTATTTTTTTGATTTTTTTTTGTCGTGTTATTGCAAGATTTGAAATTTACTGCTATATATATATATATATATATATATATATATATATATATATATATGATTGTGTTTTGTAGTGAATCGAGTGAGGATGAAAGTTTGAAGGCGAAGTTTCACTATCGTGAAGCGAAGGTTGATGGGATTTTATATCAGCTGGAGGATAATGCTTTTGTCAAGGTTACTATTTTATTTGATTAAATGTTGATAAATTTGTGTTTTGTTTTATTTTACTTTATTTCATGTTGAAATTTTGGTGTTTTAGGGTTTCTTTCTTTGATTTCATGTTGAAAATTGCGTGTTTATGCTATTTTGTTTGATTTTATGTTGAAAATTTTGTTTTTTAGGGTTTATTTCTTCATATGTTGTAAATTTTGTTTTTTAGGGTTTATTTCTTCATGTTGGAAATTATATTTTTATTTGACATGATTTCTTGCTGAAAATTGTGTGTTTTATGGTTCATTTCTTTGATTTCTTGTGGAAAATTTGGTGTTTATGCTTTATTTCTCTGATTTAATGTTGAAAACTGTTTTTATTTTATGAGTAGTGTTATATATCCCGAATGATTGTACCACAAAACGTTCGCGAAATGAATGTTAGCCAGTAAAAATTTTGCCTGGCCGGAAATCATGGGGTGGTGGGTCTTGTATAGTGTTTTGATGAAGCGGTAGTAAAAAAAAGTATGAAATCCAAGGAATAGTAATTTGCCACATCATTCGGGAACCAATCGCGAATACACATTCGCTGTACATAGCATTTCCGTTATTTTATATATGATTTCATGTTGAAAAATGTGTTTTAGGCTTCATTTCTTTATGTCATGATAAAACATTTTAATTATTGATTTTAATTCATGTTGAAAATCTTGTGTTTTAGTGTTTATTTGATTTGATTTCATGTTTATTTATTTGTTTATTTTATTTTTGAGTTTTGATCTTACTGTGTTGATGTGATGAATGTTGTTTAGGGGGAGGAAGGAAAAGAGGACTACATTGCTAAGATTGTGGAGATGTTTGAAACTCCTGATGAAGAACAATATTTTACTGCCCAATGGTTTTACAGAGCCGAAGACACGGTAAAGATTGAATTTCAACTCTTTCGTGTTTTGTTTTGGGTTGCTTTGCTGTTTATGGTTATTGTTGATTTTGGTGATTTGAATGTGTGTGTGCAGGTGATTAAGGACCATGGGAATCTAGTTGACAAAAAGAGGATTTTCATATCTGATGTAAAAGATGAAAATCCTTTAGATTGTTTAGTTAGGAAAGTTAACATTGTACAAATTTCTCCTGATGTAAGTGCTTCATGTAGTTCTTTTGTTGTATAACTTATAATTTTGCATTATAATGCTCAGAGTTTTGAAATATGTTGATTTTATATACTACAGGCTGCAAAAAAGAAGAAAATTCCTCCTTGTGAATTCTATTTTGACATGAAGTACACTGTGCCCTATATAACTTTCTCAAATGTTGACAATGGTATGATTTCATAATTTAACTGATGATTTGTTTAAGTTTCTTGCATGTAACTTTGCTGAACTTTTTTTTTTTTTTATGTTGATTGTGGTTTACCCTGATTGATACAGCTGCCAAAATAGAAAGTGAGACTTCAACACTTTCAAATGAATCTGGGTCCAATGTCCATGCAGCTGATAAAAATGCGGTTAAAGGAAAATCAAGTCAAATTAAAGAATGTAATAGGCCTGAGTGGACTTTACTGGATTTGTATTCTGGGTGTGGAGCTATGTCCACTGGTCTTTGCTTTGGAGCATCTATTTCTGGCATTAAGCTTGTCACGGTATTTAGACTAATTTGCATAATGTTTCTTTGGTTCATTTTAACTTTGCTTGTAAAGAATATCTTTACTGATTTTATAATGTTGTTTTTGACTTGAAGAGATGGGCCGTGGATATAAATGAATATGCATGTGAGAGTCTCAAGCTGAATCACCCAGAAACTCACGTACGTTTTGGTGTTATTCTGTAGTTGATGCTTGTCATTGTAACTTTTTTCACAGTTCTTCATTATTATTCTTATTAACATGCATATATTGCTTTCCAAAATGTCAAATTCAGGTGAGGAATGAGCCGGCAGAAGACTTTTTAAGTCTACTGAAAGAGTGGGCTAAACTCTGTGAGAAGTTTGTACTAAATGGAGCAGAAAGTACAGATTCTGATTTGAATGCTGGTGAAGAAGCTGGTGAAGAAGCTGGTGATGAAGCTACAGATGATTCACCTGACTCTGAGGTATTTGAGGTTGAAAGACTACTCTCTATTTGCTATGGCGATCCCAACGAAGATGAAAAACCAGGACTATATTTCAGAGTAGGTTTTCTTGCCTTATAACTTTATCTTATGCAATTAATTTTTCAGCTAGTGATCATTATTTTTTATGCTATAAATTTATAATCTTTCAGGTGCAATGGAAGGGTTACGATTCCAGTTATGATACATGGGAGCCCATTGAGGGCTTGAGGTATATTCCAATCATCAAGATATTGATTATTGTTACTCAAACATTGCTTCACTTAAGATTTGCTGTTAATTAAGGCTTATAGTTAATTGTATGCTAGATTCTAACTGTGATTATTGTTTAACAGCGAGTGTAAAGATGCTATGAAAGATTTTGTTATAAATGGATATAAGGACAAGATATTGCCTCTTCCTGTAAGTCTCACCACTCCTCATTATTGACTTGTACTCAACCCCTTCTTTCACCTCTAATGGTTTATCAACTGTCTGTTATTCATTAAAATGATCTGTACTACTTCATGCTTGTCTAGGGCCAAGCTGATTTTATTTGTGGTGGGCCACCTTGTCAAGGTGTTAGTGGTTTCAATCGCTTCAGGAACAAAAATGCTCCATTGGAGGATGAAAAAAATCAGCAACTAATTGTTTACATGGACATCATCAATTTCTTGAAGCCTAAGTATGTTCTCATGGAGAACGTTGTTGACATTTTGAAATTTGCTGGTGGGTTTCTGGGGCGTTATGCTGTAGGCCGTCTAGTGGCCATGAATTATCAAGCTCGGATGGGAATGATGGCTGCAGGGTCATATGGCCTTCCTCAATTTCGGATGCGTGTTTTTCTTTGGGGAGCTCTAACTACTGAAGTAAGGCCGTTGCTTAGTACTAGATTTTTAATTTGTTGTGTTATTTAAGTTACTCTAAATGTTTTAAAATGGAAGGCTAATGATTTATCGACTTTTCTGTTTGTAGAAATTACCCTCATATCCGTTACCAACTCATGAGGTTGAATCCAGATCAGTCATCCCTACTGAGTTTGAAGTAAGAAATGATAGAAATAGAGATGTTTGTGCCCTTTTCTTAGATAAGGAACCCATGTTGTGATTGTAAATTTCTAATCAATGTGATCTTTGTACTTTCATAATGCAGGCAATAACAGTTGCATATTCCACTAATGAAAAGTGTCAGCTGGCCAAGGCATTATACCTTGGGGACGCAATTGATGATCTCCCACCGGTATGTTGTTTTTGCTCACAAATACATTCTTAATATAGTTTGTTTGATTCTTATAAAATTTTGATTCCATTTTTTTCCTTGGTTTTCTTTTATCAAACAGGTTGAAAATGATGATAGCGATGATGAAAAGAGCTACGGGACTACTCCTCGTACTGATTTTCAAAAATATATCAGATTAAAGAGAAGTGGTATGTTTTGTATTGATTTGAGTTTTGAATTATTCTTGGTTGTTTTCTTTTTTGGTACTCTGTCATTGCAATGAAAGATGTCAGTGGTTTTTTTATGAATGAATGTTTCATATTTCAATGTGTTCATAGTTCATACAATCTCTATTTATCAGCTAAAATGTACCGGCCGCATATATGAACTGCATTTTGTCTTACTCTGGTCTTTTTTATAATTAGAATTGTGTATGTGGTCATTGCATATAGTTACATGTCACATGGTTAGAAAATTTGTCTTGCTTCCTTCATCACTAACTTGAATTGGTTTTGAATCATATGTTTCTACTCCAGAGATGGTGAATTATTCGGCTGACTCTCAAAGTGCACCAAGTGGTATGCTGTATGATCATAGACCTTTGAAATTAAACACCGATGACTATGAGAGAGTTTGCCACATTCCAAAGGAGAAGGTTCCATATCTTGAATTGATATTATGTACTGTTATTTATCTTTGTTGCTCAATGTAAATTCTAATTGTGCTTGCTTGCCTTTTTAGGGGGCAAACTTCAGGGACCTCGAGGGTGTGCTAGTTAAAGAAAACAAGGTGGAATGGGACCCGTCTGTTAAAAGAGTGTATCTAAAATCTGGAAAGCCGTTGGTACTAATTCTGTCTTGTCTTAGGGACACGTTTATTTTGAAGTTAGTTCTTTGTTGACCACAACCTTTTTTTTCCATATAGGTTCCAGATTATGCTATGACATTTGTTCACGGGACCTCCTCTAAGTATGTATATATGTGCATCTATTTTATGTCATCATATTTTATGTTTATTTCATCTATATCAAAGTTCTTATGTATCTGCTGAATACAACAGGCCATTTGGTCGACTTTGGTGGGATGAAATTGTGTCCACTGTTGTAACAAGGGCCGAGCCTCATAACCAGGTTGTTATTCGAAGTTGTGTACATTATATTTTGTAAAACCAATGCCACTTATGCTACCCTCCCATTGTAAAACCTCTTTAAAACAATGTTGTATTTGAGAAATGTTATCGACCTTAGGATGATCATGTTAGCATTTTTTCAATTAAACTCATCTGACCATGTTTTTTGTTTGGACCTGTTGTGTAAGTGGCAGTACTTATTTCGATTGTTTTCTTTTTCATTTATGATTATGCATTTTCTGAATCCAAAGTTATTCCATTTCAAGGCTCTTCTCCATCCAGACCAAGACAGAGTTCTTAGCATTCGAGAGAATGCAAGGCTACAAGGATTTCCAGACTGCTATAAGCTTTGTGGCCCTGTCAAACAGAGGTATGTGTTCAAACTGGTATCTTATCTGGAGTTAGTTAATGAAAGATATAAACAGAATTTTGTTGTTAGAAAACATCTGTAGCCTCGCATACACAAATTTTCATATATTTATGATTTAAGATAATACACAATATTTTATCATATGAAGTTTACAGACAAGGATGGCTGAATGTTCAGTCTTCCCTTCCATTTTGAAATTGAAATATATGTTCCTTCCAATTCCTTAACCAAAAACTGATAAACCTATTATAACTAACTTCTATATTTATTACTTAATTGCACAACAACTGCTCAATAACTCTCCTAAGGGATCAGTCCAGAATTTTTAGGTGTAATATTTCTTATTGGACTAACAATATGGTTAGATTTCTAAATGTAGAAGACTAAAGTAGTTATAGTTTGAGTTTAGTTAGTAAAATTTTCTATCTTTCAGTATAATTTTATTTTTTTCCATTATTATGTATATCATGGCACTCAATATTTCCATCTTTAATGTGCAGGTACATGCAAGTTGGAAACGCAGTTGCTGTTCCTGTTGCCCTTGCCCTTGGATACACATTAGGTTTGGCAATTCTAGGACTCTCCGATGACGGTCCTTTGACAACTCTCCCCTTTAAGTACCCAAGTTGTCTAGCCCGTCCTTTAGATGTAGTTGATGATGATGGTTCAAGTTGATCTTGTCCTCATTAATCCATGTCTTTTCAACTGTTATCTTGTTTTCATTTTCATTTTTAAGCCAATAATATTCAGGGCCTAGAATTGTATAAATGAATGTTCCTACAACTGATGATTATGCAAGATTCTGGAAACATAAAATATGGCAAATGGGAATGTTTAAAAACTATGATTGATTTAATGACACTTAATTTGATCAGTTATTTGTATGTCAACTTTTATTTATATCATGTTATCATCAATTCCCATACTATTTTTCTCGTTAAATTGAAAGTATTAAGTTTGGTTTAGGAAAACAGAACACAAGCTCATATTTTTACATCAGGCCTTGCCTTTGTATTACAACTTCATATGTTAAAATTAGGAAATTATGGCATAACCTTGTATGCAAAAAAACTACACTGAAAGTAAACAAGGGATAGATAATCTTGTTACATCAGCTTTGAGCATATGATCAAATTTTGTCAGGCATGGCTAAAGAAACTGATATCACTTGACAAAGAGCACCCATAGTTCACTATAACATCCACACTCCACACTCTAGTTTGCTTGAACTTTGATACTCCAACTTTCCTAAATTTTTTGTATGTTTGTCCCAAAACTTTGCTTCCACTAGAAACCAAAAAACAAATACATATTTTTGTATCCTTACAAAAGCCAAAATATTCACTAAATGAAATAAAGGCATAAAGATCTAAGTTTATATGTCTCAATTATATGTTTAGAATAAACCATTAAATTAGTCTCTATATTTGTAACTTATTCTCAAATTGATCTCCAACTCTATTAATATTTTAAATCAATACCTATTTTTTTTTTAGAAAAAGTGCGCCTCAATCTTAAATGACCAAAGATTAAAACCGAGGAGTACTGTTAACCAATTGGGTCTAACATTAGTAAAAAAGAACAATTTGGTCTAACATTTTTTTTTTTTTTTGAAAATATTTGGTCTAACATTTTATTATTCTACCTATGTATTAATGTACAATTCTGAATATTGAAAATGAAAATATTCATAATTTTCTCAATCCGTTACTTCCACAAATGAGAACTTCTCTATGTTTTTGAACGTCACCACCGTTCCACCGCACACGGCGATCCGCTTCTCTTGCACCACCGCAAGCTTCAAGCTTAATATTGTGGTCTCTAACTCTCTGAATTGTGAGTTTCATGATTCTAATTTATGAGTTTTAGCTTTTAGATTAATTTCATTCTTATTCAACTGAATTTGATTATGAATTTCATATTTTTTATGATTTTTTTCGCTATGAAGCACAAACACCGGACATGACACGGACACATACACCTCCACACCGATAATAATTTGAGAAAATGACATATGTGTTGGTGTCGGACACGATAGGGATAGGTACCCGACATGGGACATGCTTAATCCGATGAGTATATGTGCTTCATAGATTTTTTTTTTTTTTAATGACAAATGTTAGTAGTTAGATTAGATTAATATTTACTCATTCCTTTGGATTTGAACCCAGGACCCTCTAACTCATAATGAATCTCACTTGCGAGTTTCATGATTCTAATTTTTGAGTTTTAGGTTTTAGATATCGAGGAAATTGGAATGCAGATGAAATGCAGATGGAGTTTCAAGCACTTTTTTGTTGATCGCGTCTTAACATTTTTGAAGTGCAGACGGAGGATGGATCGAATCAGCTCATTGCCAGATGAAATCCTATGTCACATTCTCTCATTTCTCGAAACAAAAGATGCTTTCATTACAAGTCTTCTTTCAAAGAGATGGAACTCACTCTGGCTCTTTGTTCCCACTCTTGATCTTTATGAATATTCCTTGTTCTCACATTATTCCAAATCTCAGTTTCAAAAGTTGGTATTTGAGGCCATTTTCAAACGAAGTGTGTACCAACCCATTAAAAAGTTGTGCCTACATGTAGGTAGTTACGATGAAAAAATTTCGCCATTGGAATATGATATTGAGTCATGGTTAACCGGTGCAGCAGAACGTGAATTGGAGCATCTTGAACTCGATTTTATCATTGACTATAATTTGCCTTGTTGCATTTTTAGTTTTAGAAACCTTGTGGTTCTCACATTGAAAGACTTAACCATATCTGATGTTTCTCATGTTGACTTTCCCTTACTCAAAACCCTACATTTATACCACATTGTTGTTGGGAATCGGTTTATTCTTGAACTTTTTAGTGGCTGTCCTGTACTTGAGGATTTTGTAGCAAAACTTTTATATATTTCCTCCAGTAGAAACATGTCAACATCCCCTGATCGAGTGCTGAAATGTTTACCTAAGTTGGTTAGGGCAAAACTTTCAGACTTATCTGAAGATTTTCCTTTGGAACCCTTTTGTAGTGTTGAATCGCTTCACTTGAAACAGGTAACATATGCGCTTAATTAATTTGTTTTTTTATTTCTTTGGTGATTGAAATTTCTAATTTAATTGCATAATGTCAATCTCAGTTGTTAAACTCTTTTCTAATAAGAAATGTGATTGATATGCATTTTGTTTTGTTTTTTTGTTTTGTGAAAATTTTACCCTGACTTCTAACAATTAATCTTTCTTCATATTCTAGGTGGACTACTATGATGATTTGTTGCCTACTTTTAATAATTTGACCCAACTGGTGCTTATTTCTTTGGATAGTTGGCAATCCTTAGTCGACATTCTCAACCATTGTCCTAAGCTTCAAAATCTTGAACTTGACCGGGTTTGTTAAGTTTATTTATGATTTATCTTTTTATAACACACTATTAGAAATTGGGTTGACCCTAACTCAACCCTACAAAGATAAGGTGAGAAATTTCCTTGTCTCATTCAGTGTCTAACACACATCTTATGTTTTCTGTGTGCATTATTAACAGGTCAACATACTCGAGAACTTATGGGCTAGAAATTATGACTTAGAAAATTGGGTGGGTCAAGATTTTGCTCCGCAATGCCTCTCATTACACCTTACAACTTGCAATATTTTCAATTATTACGGTGGTCAAGAAGGTGAGCTTCTGCTAGCAAGGTATATCTTGAAGAATGCGAGAGTTTTACAAACCATGACAATATGGAATATATGTTTCAAAATAAAAGGAAAACTATCCTCATGCCCAAGGGCCTCTGCAACATGTAAAGTTGCCATTCATGATGCTCCAATGTACTCCCGTCGCCGTCCCTTAATATAAGTGGCTTCTCGGTACTTGTCATTTTATTTGCTTCCAACTTGCAACCGCTAGAATTAGTGGCTTGAACTAGAATTTTAATGGTCACAGAATAGCATCTAGTATTTGCTTACCTGTTTTTATTATCCATTTTGCGACTAATTTCTGTGATAAATTCTGATTTGATGCATAACCATATGGTAGGAGGGTACAATTGTTTCCTAGAAAAAAGGATGGTGCAATTGTAAATCAGTATCCTGCTTTTGCCATGTCCATGTGCATTTATTCTTTTGCATAGAAGCACAAACAAAGATTAAACAAAGTAATTGTATTTTCAAAGGATTTCTTATTTACCATCGGTCTTGTTTTTTGATAATATTTTGACTGTCACATGAAAAAGGATTTAGATCTAAATGATATTTTTCAAGACTTGGTTTATTTACATGATATAATAGGGTTTTGATCCATGTACTTGACCTTCACTAACAGGATATGGTTTTGCTATTAGGGTTAGGTTGAATTGGATTGGAGAAGGAAACTTGAAATAGGAACAGACACAAACTCACCTTCAGTAGTTCGACTAGGAACATACACAAACTTATACTTTCACTAGTAGGACTCAAAATTACGACTTAGGTTAAAAAATTAGAAAAACAACAGGAACTGAGACAGGTGTTTTAGGGAAGCTATGACCAAGGTTTAGGAACTCAAAGTCCTGAGGTTGGTTGAGGACGATTGAAGAAACTAAACACATTTTCGTAAAAGAAAGAAGCTCGAGCAACTTCAAGTAAATGACGAGTTTTTTATTTCTTCGATGCCATTTTTTTTTATGGATGTTTAACACATGTAAAATCATGAATGATGTCCCTTTTACCGGTAAAGTTGGAAAGATTATGATTGGCATGTTATTTACCATTGTAAGGACATAATATTTTAATATCTTTCCCCAATTATAATAAACAACGGTGATACTTCTGAAGAAAATTCAAGTTACTTGAAAACAGTCATCAATAAAGGAAACAAAGCATCTCTCACACAAGAAATAATGAAAACATGGAACGGTCCCCTAACATCAGAATGAATAATGACAGATATCACATTCAAACGACCGAATAGTTTGTTTTAAAAACAATGTTGTAAACGTTCACTTCATTAACGAACAAGGACGATTGTGTTGAAGCCATAATAGGAAGGGAGAAGAAGACTAACTTTGGTTTGTAATGAGTTAATTCCCATGTAACAAAAGAATGGAGTTGCAATGAATGAAAGTTGTATTGTGATTGGTTAAAATCCATTAGAGGAGCATGAAGGCATCAGTATTAGCAACATTAGTAGTTTAATTGTATTACAGCTTCATATGTTAAAATTAGGAAATTAGGACTCCAACTGTCCTTAATCTTTGACAAAAAAAACACCCATAGTTCACTAAAACATCCGCACACTAGTTTGCTTGAACTTAGTACTCCAACTGTCCTTAATCTTTGCCTTTTCTCTTTTTATGCTTGTCCCAAAACTTTGGTTCTGCTTAAAACCAAAAAATAAATACATATTTTATCTTTTGTACCCTTACAAAAACCAACATGTTCAGTAAATGAAAGTTAAAGGCATAAGGATCTAAGTTTATATGTATCATTATTTTTTAGTGTAAATTATTTAATTGGTCTCCGTCTTCATAAGTCACTTTTAAGTTAGTCTCTGACTCTATTAATATTTTAAATCAATCTCTATTTTTTTTTTTAGAGAAGGTGTGTCTTCCATCTTAAATGACTAAAGATTAGGACGAAGTAATACCTATTAACCAATTGGGTCTAACATCAGTAAAAAAGAACAATTTGGTCTAACATTTTATTAGTCTACCTATGAATTAAATTAATGTACAATTATGAATATTGAAAATGAAAATATTCATAATTTTCTGAAATACTATCATAAATAAATATTAAAAATATACGTTACTTCCACAAATGAGAACTTCTCTATGTTTTTGAACGTCACCACCGCACACGGCGATCCGCTTCTCTTGCACCACCGCAAGCTTCAAGCTGATCTTTGCGCTGATCGAAGTTATTTGTTCAAGCTTAATATTGTGGTCTCTTACTCTTTGATTTGTGAGTTTCATGATTCTAATTGATTCTAATTTATGAGTTTTTGGTTTTAGATTCATTTCGTTCTTATTCAACTGAATTGATTATGAATTTCTTATTTTTTGTATTATTTTTTTTATTTTTTTGCTATGAATCACCAACACCGGACACGACACCGACACAAATACCTCCACATCGATAATAATTTGAGAAAAATGACATAATTCAATGCAATTATACATGGAGTGTTTGAGTCGGACACACGATAGGTATCCGACACAGGACACACTTAATCTTAGGAGTATTTGTGCTTCATAAATTTTTTTTTAATGACAAATGTCGGTAGTTAGTTGTTAGAATAATATTACTCATTTGTTCGGGTTTGAACCCAGAACCTCTAACTCGTAATGAATTTCACTTGTGAGTTCATGACTCTAATTTGGGAGTTGTAGGTTTTAGATCAAAGTGATCACGAGCTTTTCATTCGAGGAAATCTGTAATTCATTTCTTACAGAAAATTGATAAACACTTGAAATTAGTAAAGAAAGTTAAATCTGGAGTTTCAAGCACTTTTTTGTTGATCACGTCTTGAATTTTGAAATGCAGATGGAGGAAGATCGAATCAGCTCATTGTCAGATGAAATCATATGTCACATTCTCTCATTTCTCGATACAGAAGATGCTTTTACCACAAGCCTCCTTTCAAAAAGATGGAATCCACTCTGGCTCTTAGTTCCCACTCTTGATCTTCATGAATATCGCATGTTCCCACATTATTCCGTATCACTGTTTCCAAAGTTGGTATTTGCAGCCATTTTCAAACGAAGTGTGAACCAACCCATCAAAAAGTTGTGCCTAAGTGTAGGGAGTTACGATGACCATCATCTTGAAAAAGTTTCAGTGTTGGACTATGATATTGAGTCATGGTTAACCGGTGCAGCAAAACGGAAATTGGAGCATCTTGAATTTGATTTTATCATCGACCATTATTTGCCTTGTTGCATTTTTAGTTTTAGAAACCTTGTGGTTCTCAAATTGAAAGACTTAACCATATCTACTGCATCTCATGTTGACTTTCCCTTACTCAAAACCCTACATTTATACCACGTTGATTTCGATCATCGTTGGTTTGTTTTTAAACTTTTTAGTGGCTGTCCAGTACTTGAGGATTTTGAAGCAAATCTTTTATATATTAACTCCAGCAGAAACATGTCAACATCCCCTGATCGAGTGCTGAAATGTTTACCCAAGTTGGTTAGGGCAAAACTTTCAGAAATATCTGAAGATTTTCCTTTGGAACCCTTTTGTAGTGTTGAGTCGCTCCACTTGGAAGAGGTGACATATGTGCTTAATTAAATTTATTATTTATTTCTAATTTAACTGTATAATGTCAATGTCAGTTGTTAAACGCTTTACTAATAAGAAATGTGATTGATATGTATTTTGTTTTGTAAAAATCTTACCCTGACTTCTAACAATTAATCTTTCTTCATATTCTAGGTGGAGTACTATGATGGTTTGTTTCCTACTTTTAATAATTTGACCCAACTGGTGCTTATTTCTTTGGATAGTTGGCAATCCTTAGTCGACGTTCTCAACCATTGCCCTAAGCTTCAAAAGCTTGAACTTGATCAGGTTTGTTAATTTTTATATGATTTATCTTTTTATAGCACACTACTAAAAATTGGGTTGACCCTAACTCAACCCTACAAAGATAAGGTGAGAAATTTCCTCGTCTCATTCAGTGTCTTAACACACAACTTTATGTTTTTTGTGTGCATTATTAACAGGTGAACGCACTCGAGAACTTAAGGGCAAGAGAATATGACTTAGAAAATTGGGTGGACCAAGATTTTGTTCCGCAATGCCTCTCATTACACCTTACAACTTGCAATATTTTCAATTATTACGGTGGTCAAGAAGGTGAGCTTCTGCTAGCAAGGTATATCTTGAAGAATGCGAGAGTTTTACAAACAATGACAATATGGAATATATGTTTCAAAATAAAAGGAAAACTATCCTCATGCCCAAGGGCCTCTGCAACATGTAAAGTTGCCATTCATGATGCTCCAATGTACTCCCGTCGCCCTCCCTTAATATAAGTGGCTTCTCGGTGCTTGTCATTTTATTTGCTTCCAACTTGCAACCGATAGAATTAGTGGCTTGAACTAGAATTTTAATGGTCACAGAAAAGCATCTAGTATTTGCTTACCTATGTTTATTTGTTTATGATGTCATTACCACATTGATCCATTTTGCAACTAATTTGTGTGCTAAATTCTGATTTGATGCATAACCATATGGTAGGATGGTACAATTGTTGCCTAGAAAAAAGGAGGGTGCAATTGTGTAATTGTAAATTAGTGTCCTGCTTTTGCCAGGTACATTTATTCTTTTGCATAGAAGCACAAACAAAGTAGTTGTATTCTCAAAGGATTTCTTATTTACTATTTGTCTTGTCTTTTGATAATGTTTTGACTGTCACACGAAAAAGACCAAATAGTTTGTTTTGAAAACAATCATGTAAACGTACACTTCATTAATTAACGAGGATGACCAAGACGTTTGTGTAGATGCCATATTAGGAAAGCAGAAGAACACTATGACTGAAGTATTACCATTTACAGTCATATTTTTACATCAATATGAAATGAATTATGTTTTGCCATCAATAAAGAGGATAAAACTTTCGTATACAATGAGTTAATTCCTATGTGACAAAAGAATGGAGTTGCAATGAATGAAAGTTGTATTGTGAATTTGTGATTGGTTAAATACCATTAGAGGAGTATGAAGGCTTATGTATGATCTTGGATTCTATCGTGAATGAAAGTTTGCAACATTAACAGTTTAATAAAAAAATGCTGATCCTATTATAATTATACCGCCAAGAAAGGTATATCCGTATATGTAATAATAGAAGCATACTATGCTCAGCTTTGGTTGGTCTCATTTGTTTTACTGATACTTTTGGTTAGATCTTGGATTCTTCATCTTGTTTTAACACATGATTGAGTTTCCACTTCATAAAAGAAGGGATGAGTCTGTGCTGATGATGTTGAGTTTGATATCTAGAAATGAAACGTCTTAACTATAAAAAAAAAAGAATGCAGTAAAAGGATATTTACAATTACATAGACAAATAAAAACTAAAAGAGTAAATTACACTCCCCTCCTCCCAAAGATGCTTGAATTACACTCCCCTCCCCTCCCTCCCCTCGTTTTCAAAACATATTAGAAAATATTTCACTCTCCTCCCTTGAGAGAAGCTTGAATTACATTCCCCTCCCCTCTTATGTTAAAATCTACGCTTTACTCCCTCAATATTTTTTTATTTTTAATAATCTAGCAAAAAAAAAAATAATCTAACACACTTTGAAGAAAAATAGTATTGTGAATCAATTTTAATATAATCAAATTTTGAATATATATTTTTCGCTATTTTTTATTCAAAATTTCGTTAACATATATTTTTAAACTCTATTATAAAATATGAAAAAACCAAAAATTAAATTAAAATATGTGAAAAATTATGAAAGTCGATAAAGTATGGTTATTTAAAAGTGGATTTCATACTCTAAATTATAAATAATAACAAAATATTTAAATTTAATTATCATTCACATTAAAATTATAAATAAATGAATTTATTTTCCTTAAATGATAGTTCAAAATTAGTATATATCATAATAGTATTTATTTATGTTAAAATAGATTAAAGTGTAGGTCATATTTAATTATTAAGGGAGGGGGTTGCAATTCAAGCATCTCAAAGGGGAGGGGAGTATAAATTTTACTTTTTAAGGGAGGGAAGTGTATATTTTAACATAAGAGGGGAGGGGAGTGTAATTCAAGCATCTCATAGGGGAGGGGAGTGTAATTTACTCAAACTAAAAATATTTATAGAAACACAATAAAACTTATTTTCAATTTTTAACTTATCATTTCATATTTTAAGTGTATACACTCTAAAATTATAAAGTTTGTGGTTCACTTGGCTTTTTCTCTTTTTAACTTGAACTACAAAATTGTTCATCTTACTCTGGTGGATGCTGATCCTGAACTCACTAGAGAGTAAAGTTGGTATTATTCAACTTCTGTTGCTGAAGGGTGTAATTTAAATCAAGTTAGTATAGGGAATTATAGTTTGATTAATCGTTGGTTTGGTTGTTGCCACATTTAACTTACAATGTAGAAATAAAGGGTAGAATATTTTCATTTGAAAGTGTTTAGTATGACTCATGTTCTCTGATAAGTGGGCAGCCATGTAATCCTAAGTATTGCATAATGGAAGAAAAAAATGTACAGCAGTTACAGTTGTCAAAGACGTTGCCGCAATTAGCCGAGATGTGCCAACATAGGAACAATACAGTGTCTCAGTTAGATAACTATATGACAGAAGAATAGGCAAAATAGTTCTACACTACAATCCCAGGTTATCGAAAACTACACTAAATTATACCGAGTAACACAGCAACTAATGCAATGCAGATAGATATCAACTCTGTAACAAGAGAGATTGTTAGGATCCTCCTTTCTTTGAGCAAACAAGAATTCCAATAACAATAATAAAGGTATAATAACATATTCAAATGAATTGAGATTGCAAACAAATGGAGGATTTCTTATTGATGTAGTGAAATTGAAAGAGATGATACAATACAAAAGGTAATAAAATAAAGATGATAACATACATCACAAGGCTACTCCAAAAGAGCACTCTACTTTCACAACAGAGCGTTGTAGAATCACTAAACCTAATTATTCAAAAACTATTTTTCCCCTCTACCAAAGACCTTTTTAGAATAAGCAAAATAACAACTCTTAACAACCATCTAACAAACTTGTCAATGTAGCAACTAACTTCTAATTAACTTCTTAACTTCAATCCTAACAAACTCCCATTTTAAGTTCTAAAAAGTAATAGAACCCAATTTTCAAATTGGCATCAGAAGAGAATCATTCGAAGCATATCTTATCACCACTTCACTATATTTGAACACAAGTGCGACACCCCCAATTACTAGAATGATTATCAAGTATCAATGACATTTAATATCTCGTCACAATTGTAAATTTGACAGCAACCAACACCTCTGTCAAAAGGAATAGCAACAGTAAACAAAAACATGCTTTTGTAAATAAAATAAAAATAAAATGCCTATTCAGATGCAAGCCAATCACCAAACTTAGGACTAACGTCTCCCTTTTTTTTTTTTTTTTGAAAGAGCCAAATTTATTATACCGAGCCGGCGTAAGACACACCAGACAAAGAACAAGAACAAGACAAATACAAAGGTGCCGTATATATGCGGAACACCAACCCAAAAAACACTCCGTATACATGAGAACCCAAAAAACACTCCATATACATGAGGAACCCCTCCCCAAAAATCAAAACGAGCCAACCCATTCACAAGCGCACCTCAAAAACTCCTAAAAACCAAAGCAGCAACAGCAAAAAATCAGAAGCCAAACCTCAGGAAAACAGATACAGCGGCAGATATCAGAAACCACAGCAACAGGAGCCGCGGCTGCATACAGCAGCAGCAGATTGCAAAATGGTTCTGCAGAAACCAAACATCAGGAAAACAGAAACAGCAGCCGATAGCAGAAGCCACAAAAACGGTTCTGCAGGTGAAAACAGCAAAAACACCTGAACCTGAAAAGCAGAACCAGCCTAGCAGCGCTGCCACTGCACACACCACCCAACCTGTTCTCGGCAACCTATCCAAAACACCACTGACCCGAAACTCCCGGCCCAGCTCCTTACTCTTATGACAATAAGTATATACATGAGAAGTACATCACAATGATTGTCCATTAATTTCCTTCACAAGAGCAACTAAATACTCCCCTTGACAATAAATTATATACTTGAGACACAACAGGTCCAGAGTCCTCAAGGTGTTCGCTCAAGTGTTTGAGTCGGAACACCAGAAACTGTTTGAAATTGAAGCCTATTCTAACTAAAGACATAACTTACTAACTACTGCCACTGTAGATTACATTCAATCACTGATATTATTAATGATGTTTACGTGTCAGTTTCATGATCAGTGTGAGTGTTTCATGGCTCCTGAACTATGATTTGTAAGCTAAAAACTAAATTGGATAAATTTTTCAGCAAGAAACAATTGTGAAAAAAGAGGAATCAATCCCAAACATGTTTGTTTGGCAATGAATTTGACAAATCGCAACGTGCCGCCGTAATTTCATCAAAAGCTACACTTTTGAACTTCAACAAAATCACGGTGTCATTGTGATTTCATCAAACTCATCGTCATTCCAAACATGCACACAATGTTTTTCAAGAGACAAAATCTAGTTTTGAAAACAAGTAATCAAACATGCCTGAAACTTAAATATACAAATCAGTTATCAAGATATACCAATTTAAGATTAAAGGTGTTGCTTGGTTAGTGATAGTTTTCCTCAAATCATAATGTTCATCATTATTTTGAATGAAGACAAACTCTACAGCCTGAACGTATTCATGACCACTTCAAAGTTAAAACTCAACATAAAATTAGTGGGTTTCTGAATCAATTTATTTTCCAAGTTCTAACCTCATCAAGCATTGATTTTGAATATTAAAATAAACCCAAAAAAATCATTCAATTCCTATCCCTCTTTCTCAAATGTAAGGCAATCCCCAAACTTAGGACTAAATAAATCAGTGGGTTTCTGAATCAATTTATTTTCCAAGTTCTAACCTCTTCAAGAATTGATTTTGAATATTAAAATAAACCCAAAAAAATCATTCAATTCCTATCCCTCTTTCTCAAATGTAAGGCAATCCCCAAACTTAGGACTAAATAAACCCAGCTCGTTACTCCCATGACAATAAGTACATATGAGAAGCAGACTCACATTAAGCAAAGAGAAAATGTACACTAGATTTCAGAGGTAAATTGCATACTACTCTTCTCTTTCTAGTTTTCAGACGAAAAATTATAATTTTTTTGGGACCACAGCATGTTTAGGAATACAATGAAGTGCAAGCTAACCTTCGTTCTTAGGCTAAAGAGTACTAAATATATAAGTTCTCAGAGAAACAATCATGAAAAAAGAGCAATCAATCCCAAAGAATATACCTTTTTCAACAGACAAAAACCAGTTTTCAGAACAAGTAATCAAACACTATGTAAGTTCGACAGTTCAGATTGAATGTTGTGCCAACATATACCAGCACAACACCAATACATGTGGTTACGTTCAATCACATCCATTTTCTCAAATATTTATAATTGTCGAACCTAAATATCAGTAACTTGTTTAGTGTCGGTACTCCATAGATCAAACATGCCTAAAACTTAAATATACAAATATGTTATCAAGATATGAGATATACCTATTTCCGAATAGTAAAGGCAATGCTTGATTAGTTCATCTCAAATCTCAATGTTCATCATCACAATCATGCTGCATTGTGACAAACTCTACCACCTGCAAAACAACTCATGACCACTTCATCGTTCTAACCTATAAAAAACTGACACAAACACAAACACGACACATGGACAACAATAATAATAACTTAATGAAATAAAATTATTGAATTGAATATATCCACGTGTCGGTGTCGTGTCAGACACCCGACACACCTTCAATCAAAATTGTCAGTGATGCATAGGTTCAAACTCAACATAAAATCTGTTAGTTATAGAATCACTATTATTCTCCAAATTCTAACTTCATCAAGCATTGCTTGAAAGCTTGGCATAAACAAATATTTTCACTTGCAACACTAATCAAACTAAACTCAAAACAGAGCAAATAACCTAAATTATCATCACAAATTCATGCATTATTCTTCAAAATACATAAAACAAAATCCAAACTAAAATTTAACCAACATTAATCTTCCAAATTACACAATCAAGCAATATTCTGCCACGAAATCGCCGTTTTCCTTTTATTCCTATTCATCCAAACATCACTATTCTTCTTCCAATTCCTAATCTCCAATTTCTCACCATCCCCTTTCACACCAAAAAACTCTGGTCTCGACCCCGCCACCGCAATCCTCGGTAAACCTAATGCCGACGAAACAGATTCACTTTCATCTCCCTTCCCCGAAAACGCAGACAGAAACACCTTCCCTGAACTACTTCCAGCGTGAATTTGTGGAAGCAACGAATTCAAACCAAACACACCACGGATTTCTCCTTTTGATGCAGGATCGTGTTTGAGGAATCTGGAGGATGATGATGCGGTGGATACAGCGGCGGCGGTTGCAGTAGTGGTGGTGCGTTGTGGAGGTGGATTAATACCGTTGAGCCAACGAACGAGAGCGATACGAGATGAACGGTTAGGATCGTATTCGATGCGTTCGACTATACCGACGGAAGAAGAAGTGTTGCGCTTGAGATCGATAACTCGATGTAAACGTTTATGGCCGCCGCCGCGGTGGAAGGAGGTGATGCGACCGTAACAGTTACGGCCGGCGGTTTTTCCGGCGCCGAATGTGAATTGTCTCAGTGATCTCTTCACTCCTCCTGACATTTTTTCTGGATGTTGTAGTTAGGGTTCGTTGTTCCTTTTTTGCTTAAAGAAAACGATTTTTAAATTTTTCTTTTCTTTTCTTTTTCAATTTTAGAATAATATTTCCTTTTTGCAAAAAGTAATGAATATATTTAGGGTTAATACATGTTTGCCTTGTAATATTAGCGATTGTTTTCAATTCTGTAGTTTGAAGATTCTTTGGTTTTGAACCTTCATGAATTTTGAGTGTATAAAATCGATGATATGACAGGGGATAAACGGAAATTCTCTCAAATTACAAAAGGCGAAAGGCGAAAGTACCTTAAATTTTGTAATTTGATGCCATGAAGGTAGAAATTTTTTTATAGGGTTGGAATCTAAATAAAATTTTTTACAGAGTTGAAATCTAAACAAAATCTTTTAGAGTAGATAAAGCAGAAATCGTTAATATTACAGGGGGAAAACATATATTAACCCATATATTTAAATCACTATGAAAATCTTTGAGAAGATGGGACATGCACATCATCGATATGAACTCAAGTAACGATATATAGTCTAACAATATCAATATCGTTACGAGTTAGATCTTACAAATTTATATGGGACCAACAATTTTTTTAAGGAATTGGACGATTATTGTAATGTGTTTATACAACTATACGATGATTTTTCAATTAAATGTCATTGTAAAATTAGTTTACATAGTACTGTTTTATTGCCTAGAAAATTTTTATTATTCATAGTACTGTTTTACATAGTACTGTTTTTGCTCTCCGCCATGCACTTTTCGCTCGCGCCCTGCAACCATTCCGAAAATACCCATGCGCTAGTTAACATAACACATGTCTGCCCCTCACTAGATAATAGAACTGTTCATTGAAACATTTTCAAAATGCAAAAACAAAACTTGCGTGACGTAAGTGTTAATTTCTGCGTGAGTTAACTCACGCAGCGTGACTTAAGTCACGCAAGTGTAAAAATTAAGTCCCGTTTTATTACACTTGCGCTAGTTAACTAGCGCAGGGGTGTTTTCGGAATGGCTGCAGGGCGCGAGCGAAAAGTGCAGGGCGGAGAGCAAAATTCTTATTTTAAGTATGGTCTGACCTTTTTAAAAGTCTGGCTTGACCTATTAGTCTGTCTAAAAGTCTAGTTTATGTTACAAATTTCAAAGAGAGTTTGTCCATCAATTTTTTTCCTTTCAATTTGTGCAACATAATTAATATAGAGTTAAACATTAATTAGATACAAATTTAACTAATAGAACACAATTGTAAAATTTATAGATGGAAAGAAACTCAAGAATAATAATGTCTGATAACAACAAGAATTTCAAATGTAATCTAATAACCATACTTGACCTTAGGCATATCAGTAGCAAGCTTTAACGGTTCATAGAAATAAAATAACCATATGAGTCTTAAATGATAACTTAACAAGCTTCCAAACAGTATGAAACTGAAAACAAAATCAGTAATTCAACAAAAAAAATGTAAAAAAATCTTCAATGTGATAAAAAAAAGCATAAAGTCTGAGAATTTGAAGGATCATTAATTCTTTTTGATATATATAAATATAAATAAATATGGAAAAATGTAATATACTCATATACGGACCGACCTGATAGGCTTGATAGGCATTTTTATAAGCATAAGCCTGGCCTGATTAAATTAATAGGCTTTTTAAAAAGCTCAAACTTGACTCTTTTATTAAACGAGCTAGGCCGAGCCGAGCTTTTAGTATGCCAAACCATAGGCCCCTGACGGGAGGCCTAGCCTATTCCCACCCCTATATACAATCAATCAGACTCCTTTCACTATCAAAAAAAAAAAAAGACTCCTTTAAAAAAAA
This sequence comes from Medicago sativa, assembly GCF_051527215.1. Taxonomy (NCBI): domain Eukaryota; kingdom Viridiplantae; phylum Streptophyta; class Magnoliopsida; order Fabales; family Fabaceae; genus Medicago; species Medicago sativa. The sequence continues at coordinate 6,358,444 of NC_140755.1, read as the reverse complement.
TACACAATCAGTCAAACCTTAAATTTATAATGTGCTTATGAAGATATTTGTTCATTGTTCACTAAAGAGGTATGTGTACCCCAATAAGAGTTAAACCACATTCTCTTAGTAAGTATCAATTTCTTATCAACTGAATTAATCTTGACTGATGTTATATTTAAACTATATATCATGCATGAAAATCATCTCTATTTTCTAATGTGTGTATTCCTAATGTGTATTAGGGGATCAAATATTAAGCATAGATCGTATCCCTAATTCTAGTCTAGACTTGTGTATTTTTAGTTAGCATTTATTTTGGAAATGAATGAATTGATCTTTTTATGAAATGTTTACCATTAAACAAATGAATGTCTTTGAAAAATGTAGTGCATGATTGGAAACTAAAAAAATGAATATAAGGTATTGTGAATGAATGAATGGTAAATGAATGTGGTACGTAGTTGATGATGGATATTGTGAAAAATGCATGTTTATTGCTTAAAAACACAATATCTCTGTCAAACAATGTTGTGTTGTTAGCTTACCTAGTTCAAACTCATGTTAACTCACGCTGGGGTTGTTTAGGAAACATCGGGGTGTGAATAAGTAAAAACCAAAGGGAGAAATGCAATTCTCTCTATTCTCTTGTAAATCAACTCTTTTTAGACTTGGGCTTCCTGATATCAACTCTTTTTAGATTTGGGCTTCCTGATAAAGTACAGGAGTAATTTTTTAGCTATTTCTTTTTCCACCTCCGTTTTTGCTTGTGTGCTCTATTCGAATTATAAAGTTAAAAAGAAAATTAAAAGTTTTTGAAAGTGTTTAAACACGTTTTAGAGGGTTTAGAAGACATTAATATTGTTCGAATTATAAAATTCAAAATTCGTAGAACGCATAAAAAATTAATTGGATGGAAGAAGACAATTTTAGAGGGTCTGGAAAACATTTTTTTTTTTTGTCTATGATGCACAATAATAATTGTTCTTCTATAAGACCATATTATTTCCAATAAAAAATGTTAAGAATTCAAGTAAGATACATAAATGAAATCCATAAATCAATTATCCAATCCAATTCTTTTTATTAATTTTTTTGAAGGAAGTTAAACTAATCCACTAAAACTAATATCAGAAAGAATCAAACGTAAGACTTTGAGAATAACATATTTCAAGAATGCAAACAAACACCACTAAACCAATTTAAGTGGATTATCTTTATTCATAGAGCCAAATTCAGCTTTTGGCTTGGATGGAATTTTTAAAACAATGCATATATAATATGATAGAATCTATGGTTGAGTTGTCATATTTGATTGGCTTAACAAATACTATGATAAAAATAATTTGATTCCATCAAATTTCTCTTATCATTATCAAACGTTTTAGAGTCGGTGATCAATCCATTTGCCATTGAGTAGTTTAATCCTGACAATTTAATTAAATAAATAACACTACTTACTATAATCAAGCTTTTCTAATTAACAATTAAGCAAACATTAGTTCCATTCAATGAACTTAAATAGAAAACTGTTAGGTGGGAACCACATAAACTATTTTCAAACCATAGTCGCCCATAGGACTGAGACTCTAAACCAGAAACCACTCTTACGAACAATTAGTCAAAAAAATAAAAGTATTAAAGTATAGAGAATAGAGAAATACTAGTGTTCCCAAAAACCAGGAGTTAAATTGGAAAGTTGGCAAGAGATAATTATAAGATTCCAATTTCCAAATAAATTGGGAATTCAATTCATTATGGCCGTCATTCTGACATCCCATCCAAACCTAATTGCTAATTGCCACGCGCTTTCCTTCACCGAACCCTCCCTTGTCTCATTGCATGAACGCCACCTTACCACACATACTGTTGACATTTCCATCGAGAAGTAATTAACTATGAAAATGAGTCGAGTTGAATTCATCGGAGCTTAACTAAAAACCCAATCTGTTCATCTTGAATTTTGATTAAATTTTGATACAATTTTTTTTAACTCAAATTTAACTTGTTTAAAATTCATTAATAATTTGATTTGACTCGTTAAATTCAGTTTATTTGTACTAATCATATAATTTAAAAATATTTTTATCGTAAAATGTCAAATTTTTTAGATTTTTAACCTTCTAATTTATTTTTCAAAAAGACCAAGTTCTAATGAAAATAAGAGTTCCCCAAGGCATAACGTGTTTTTTAGTAGATAAACACAAATACAAAATTCATATCTAAATAAATGCAGAAAAATATAAAAAACTAAAACCATATTCAACTACAAACACTTCAAAATCGAAATACAAAAGCACATCAAAAGTAAAAGTAGTATATATATATATATATATATATATATTTGTCAAGTAAGTAGTACATTTAAATGAAACAACAATCAACACTTTCATAGATAGAATTCAAAATTCTCAAAATACTATTTCATTTCGAAACTCATATATTATCGATTCAACTCATGAACGAAATGATTTGAACTACATATAACTTCAATTTAACTCATTCCGTTAACAAAATTAATCTGCAGTTTAAATTTAATTCATTTGATTCATAAACCAAGTTGAACAAGTTAATTTTTAATTAGAATTCCAAACTATATTTAAGTTGTCTTAGAAGTAAAGTAGAGTCGTCAATGAACCGTTCAAACATCATATATTTCGAACTATGTTCAAACATCAAGCTTCATAGTTTTCTTTATTTTGTCTTTTAGTTTCAAGTTGATAAAAAAACCTCCATTCTAAAATTCGTTCGAGAGATAATGAAGTTTAGTTTACATTTGTTGTCAAATTCAATACTTCAAATTCATTCAAAATATTTAATTTTAGAATAAATTTATATTTAACGACATGAGACCAATCATTTGATTTATCAAATTACAAAGTTTCATATAAAAATCTGAAACCTGATTTGATCCCAGCAAATTTCAAAAAAACTAGAAGTATCCAATAAAAAGAATTTGATGTACACTCTTTTATCGCATATTTTACAAGTTTTATTTAGATTATTTTAGATATTATATTATTTAAATTAAAAACCATAGAAAACGTTGTGTCTGTGATATGAATCCCAAACGTGTGTTTTTACGTCCCTCCCTATCCTTGGACAGTTTGCATGTGCTCATACAACTTTTGCCTCCACAGCCACCACCGCTACATATTTTTTTAATTCTTTTTTCTATGGTATTGATTGATTAATTAATATTTCAAGAATGCCCTCTCAAAATATATATTTTTCCAACAATGTTGCATTCAGATTCAGTGTATGGAATGTAATAAGCGGTAGTTTTTTCTTCCTTAAAAAAATTCACATGCAAATGCAATGATGACATTGACTCGATACCAACAACCATATCATCACCATAAGTAAAAAAAAAACATCGGATCACCATAAAAATTTAGTCAAATCACATAAAATTTCGCTGCAAAAGTAATAACTTTTGTTAGTGTATAGTGTAAATAGTGTAATTATATTTGCAAGCAATTTTTTAGTCTTCATGTATTTCCTAAATCAAATGAGAATTTATGACTCAATTCCTCTATAGATTATAATAATAAGATTAAGTTATTACTAAGGTGTTGGCGAAGGTTCTTGCGATTCAGCTTCGTGGTGTTATTACTAGTGTTGTATCAGATTGTCAAACTGCCTTTGTCAGAGGGAAGCAGATATTGGATGGCATCCTTGTTGCTAATGAGGTAGTTGACGAAGCGCGTAGGTTGAAAAAAGAAATGCTTTTATTTAAAGTGGACTTCGAAAAGGCTTACGATTCGGTATACTTGTAGTATTTGGATTCTGTTATGATGAAAATGAATTTTCAAACCCTTTGGCGGAAGTGGATATCAGTTTGTGTCGGTTCAGTCTTGGCGTTTGTTTTGGTGAATGGGAGTCCTACAGAGGAATTTCCAATTGAAAGGGGGCTTCGTCAAGGAGACCCTCTTTCACCATTTTTATTTTTGCTAGCAGCAGAAGTGTTTAATGTGTTGATGAATTCCTTGGTGGCGACGGATTTGTATAAAGGCTATCATGTGGGGTGTGAGGATGGGGCTTTTGTTTCCCATCTTCAGTTTGCAGATGACACATTATTACTTGGTGAAAAAAGTTGGGCTAATGTCCGATCCATAAGGGCGGTGCTGCTTATTTTTGAACAGATGTCTGGGTTGAAGGTGAATTTTCACAAGAGTATGCTAATGGGGGTTTATGTATCAGACTCCTGGTTGTATGAGGCTGCTTCAGCGTTGCATTGTCGAGTCGGCTCTTTGCCTTTTGTGTATTTGGGATTGCCGATTGGTGGGGATGCTCGGAAATTAGATTTTGGAAACCAGTGATTGATTGTATTGTTACTAGACTGTCGAGTTGGAAATGTAAATTTTTATCGTTAGGGGGTCGTCTGATTCTTCTGAAATTTGTCATGTCTGAAGGTGAGAAAAACACAAGAAGGGGGGTTGAATTGTGTTTTGAAAAAAATTCTTCGTTTCTCTTAAAAACTGAACACACTGATCATAAGCTAGGTGAGACAGCTTCTGAAGTGATAATCAGAATCTAAATGCAGCGGAATAAAACAGAGAGAGAGAGAGAAGAAGAACGACACAAAGCAATTATACTGGTTCCTTCCACAATCCGGAAGTAGTCCAGTCCCCCTTGCACTTCCAAGGAGATTTCACTATGAGTAATATCTGATTACAAATGCTCAAGCACACAAGCAAGAGACTTCCAATGCTCAAGCACACAAGCAAGAGACTTCCTTTGCTCAAGAACACAATCAAGGGACTTCCTGCTCAAGCACAACTGCAAGAGACTTCCTAACTAAACAAAATTACACAGAAAATTGTTTAAAGTTGAACACTTGATATACAATCAGAGGTGCTCACAATACAAATCAGATACAGACTCAATGGACTTAAGAATTTCTAAGATATGACTTTGAGACACAGAAATTCTAAGTGAATGCAGAACAATTTCAGCAGAGGTTTGGTACTTGTGAAAATCTTGTGAGTCTTTCGTTTAGCGTTCTTGCATTACCAAATCTCTAGGTCTTCACTCCTTTATATAGAGGTGTGAAAGAGACGTTGTGAAATTGCCAGCACACCAAAGAGTCGTTATTGAAGCTTGATCTTTCACCAATGATCTTTTGCCTGATTTGGTTGTTGTCCTATGAAGAACCAATTTGAAATCCATTCCTTATCCAAAGGAACATATATGCAGGCGAGACCGTATTCTGGAGCTGTTTTCTTGTCTTGAAGCGTGGACACAAAACAGAGTAGTGGAGAACGTGGTTGTACAATTCGTACAAAGTACAATGTCAACGCTTTCGTCCAAAATGCAAGCACAAGCCTTCAAACACCTTTGAAATGACCGTTGCAAAATTCCACTAATCCTTTGTTTGTGTTTTCGAATCCAATGGACAGCTTTTGCAATGATAATTCTTCAATTCTTGAATCTTTTGCAAATCCAGTTGAGATTCAGCTTCTGGTGAAATAGCTTCTGATGAGGCAGCTTCTGATGATGCAGCTTCTGATGATATGACTTCTGCAGCTTCTGATGACGCAGCTTCTGATGATGTGGCTTCTGGACCTCTTGTCTTCAGAAGCACTATTCTTCAGGAGCAGCTTTACTTCAGGAGCGCTATTTTTTCAGGAGCAGCTTGACTTCAGGAGCGCTTTGCCTTCAGAATCATCTAAGCTTCATTTTCTTTTGCTCTTTATTTGCTCATTCAGAACCAATGATGATGTAACTTTATAATTATGGTCCTGTACACTTGAACAAATATTAGCTAGTCCAATTTACAATTTTTAATACCTTGTTATCATCAAAACTCTTTAAGGTTCATTGTTAAACACATTTTGTTCCAACAATCTCCCCCTTTTTGATGATGACAAACAAAAGTATTTAAAATTGATCAATTGTTGTTAATCTAATTAACAAGTTGACTTTGGGGTTCTGAGGTTTGTAAGCTCAGAATCTGAGGTTTGTAAGCTCAAACTCCCCCTGAGTCTGATAGTATTTAAGGTGAGGTTTGTAAGCTCCCCCTAAGTTCTATCCAGGTTAATTAAATTCATTTTTCGCACAATAAAAAATATCAGAGCTTAAAAACAAAATTGAATCAATGAAAGAATTAACTTATAGATAAGAAGAATGGTTCAATTAATTTTACTTGAATTTTGATACTCCTTCGTTCGTTCATAGCTTATACCAATAAGGTAAAAAAAATGATAGAAGTTTTTCAAAAAATTTCAAATGCCATTAATGGGGCTCAGAGCCTTTAAATACTTGTCACATATACTCCCCCTTTTGTCATTATCAAAAAAAGATAAAAAAAACATAAAAGACAAAAAGATTTGAGAAAAACTCAAACAAAAGAGAGTATACAAGAAATTAATCAGATCAAAAATTTATGAACATGAATATCTAAAATATCAGAAGCAGCTAAACAGTCAGAATCAGTAAGCATTCAGAAGCAAAGAGAATTAAAACAGAATGGTTTCAGAAGCAAGGACTAGGAATTCAAAACAAACAACAAACAAAAAGAAAAACACAAGGGTGTGCAACTAAGTGTTGGTTTGATGTTGTTTCTTCATCTCCTCCATTTCTTCAATCTTCTTCTGCAACAGTTCTTCAAGCTGTTGTTGCCTCTTGAGAAGAGCCTGTTCCCTTTCCTTAGCTTCTTGTTGCTGCTGTGCCATCTGTTTCTTCAGAAGCTTACACAACCTGGCTTCTCTGGTCAAGTAGTCCGTTTCTGAGAAGAAAGGCTGGTTTGCCAGGAGCAGTGTAGAACTTCTTACTCTAAGACTCTGATTCAGATTTTCCATTAGCCTTCTGACTGATGCTTGCTTGACTCTGATGCATTTAGCCTTGATCTCTTCAATAAGCTCAGCTGCCCGGTTCTGAAGAGATGCCCAGGAGTCTTCATATGCACTTGTGAGATCAATTGTCCTTCGTTGATCCACAAGATTATGCATCTGACTCAGGATTGTGAGAAGCTCAGAATTAATATATCCAGATTCCAGGATGTTTGAGGGTGGTTGTTCAAGGATTTCAAGATCAGAATCACTGATTTCCAAATCTTGAACAGGGTTAGGAACTGGAATGGTAAAGTGTGTTTGAGTGTTTGAAGATGAAGGCAGGTCAGAAGCAATGTGTGTGGTAGAGGTTGAGGCTTGAACATTGACTAGAGAGATGTCAACATCCATGGGAGTTGGTTGTGGGGAGTGTTCAATTTCAGTTGGTGGTTGTTGTGGTGAAGTTGATGTTTGAGTGTTGAGTTGGGGGTCAATGGTAGCTGTTGGTGATTGTGGGGGTGTTGTGGGTTTATGTGGTTCAGGTGTTTGTTGATGGGGGTTTTCTGAAACAACGTTTTCAGAAGCAGCTGCTTCTGGAGTTGCTTCAGAGGCCTTTTCTGAGGTAAATTTGTCTATGGGTAACTCACCTGAGTAGTGGAGAGCAAGATTGTCTAAGACAGAAGTGTCTTCTATTGGTTCAGGTACAGATGGTGAAGAAGGTGAAATGGGGATAGAGGTGACTGGAATCTGAATTACCTGATCTGCACGGCCAGCTTCAGAAGTGATCTTCTGTGGATCAGCAGCTTGAGGAACTACTTCTGAAGTTCCCTCTTCTGGAGCATTTTCAAAAATGAGCATCATATCGTCTTCCTCATTGTCTTCAGTGGGCTTACCAGCAATGGCTCTTACTTCAGCCAATTTCTCTTTGAAGTACCTATCACAATCTTCCATACCCAAGGCCTTGAGCTTTTCATCTCTTTGATGAGTGTATTGTGCTTTTAGATCCTTTTTGTCTGAAATAAGTTCAGAAGCACGTTCATCTGCCATCCTTTTCCTTATTGGAGTCATCTCAACCATAGGACTCACAAGTTGAAGGGGAGCCTTCTTCTTCTTCAGCTTGGGATCAGCCTCTTCTTTCTCCATTTCTTCAAGAGCTTCCTCCAGCTGCTCTTGAGTGATTACCAAGTCTGCCTTACCTTTTCTTCTCTTCTGAGGAATAGAAGCAGCACCAATCTTCTGCATCTTTCCTTTATCCTTGATAGAAACAGGTTTAGCTTCAGACTTAGCAACTTTAGCAATAGCAGCTTCTGACTCAGTACTGGTTCTGGCCTTCTTTCCTTTAGTAGGAGCAGCATCAGATTCAGAACTAGTTCTGGCCCTTTTCCCTTTAGGTGCATCAGAAACAGCAGCTTCTGACACAGCAACTGCTTTGGCCTTCTTGCCTTTCCCTTTAGCAAGAGCAGCTTCCTCCTGAGACCTCGCATCTTCCTCCAAGACGTACTCAGCTACTAATCTAGCTAAGTGTTCAGGATTACTTTCCTTAACTATGGAAGGAAAGTCCCTGATAATCTCAGATTCTTCTGTGGTCAACTCCAACCATTTCTCATCTTTAGGAGCTGTCTTGAAAAAGTGCATTGAATGCAAAGTCTTGCTACTGATAGTCTTCTCTGCAGTAGAAACTTCGAAGCATTTATCAGAAGCATCCCTTGTTCTTCTCAACAAATCCAGCACTTTCCCTTGATAAAAGATCTCAGAGAGCAATCTTCCATAGAGCACTTGTTTCCTTCCTTTGACTGTGCTTTCATTAATAGCCCAGCAGAGATGATCCAATACATATCTTGGAAAGTTTATCTTTTCCAGATTGGTCATGAAATAGATTGCTAGCTTCTGTTGGTTGTTGGGTTGATCAGACCCACCTGCTCTTTGAAAGAAGCAATCATTGCTGAATTTCACCAACATTCTATTGTGAATCTCCATTTCAGAAGGCTTAGTATCTTTGTTTCCACCCAGAAGAGTGTTGTAGTAGTTTTGCAGAAGGACATCATCCTTCTTAACAATTTCTTGAAACCTTCCTTCTGCATCCATTCTACAAGCTTTAGCAACTATCTCCTCTGTGATGATTATGGGAATGCCCATCACTTCAGACCTTATCTCAAGGCTACTGAAGGAAGTGGGATTCAACTCAATCTCCTTCTTTCCTTTCTTCGACCCAGCTGGTTTATCTGCTGCCTTTACAGGCTTTCTATTGACAATTTCAGCCCTTAACCAGAAATCTTTGACCAAGTTCACAAATGTTGGCCCATTTAGCATGTTGAAGTAGTCAGACAGTTTCTGAGTTTCTACGTAGCCTTCCATGTCCACTTCGTACTTCTTGAGCGAAGTGAAGTCCACTGGTGATTCTACTTGGACGATTAAGGATTTCCATGGAATATCCATAGTCTTCTCTTTGTAGATGGACCCAGATTCTGATACGCTTTGCTTGTTTGATGTAGATTCTGAAACTTTTGAGCTTGATGATGCCATTTGATGATTGAAGAAGATTTGAAGAAGATGAAGATCTTAGGGTTCTAAGTTTGAGAGAATGCGCTTACTTCGCAAGAGGTTTGAGAGCAAATGTGTTTGTTGTGAGTGAGTAGTGTGTGAATTGTCAAAGTGTTAAAAGTAAAACGATTGCAATTCAAAAGAGACAAACAAACATAACATTAATGACAAAATTGGGGGCGCGTGAAAAGTACTTTCAAAGCTATTAAATCATCATTGCCCTTTTAGTTATACACCAACACATACAGGCCACGTAAGAAGTTCACAGAGTGACTACCAAGTTAGTGGGCCAGAAGTTACTTTTTAAAAGGTAACTTCCAACGTTTCCACTAATTCAACTATTCAGAAGCAACAAATCCAGCTTCTGGACTTCAGATGCTGACGTCATCATCAGAAGCGAGTTTTCCTCAGAACCTCAATAAAGAGCTTCTGATGGACTACCGCTTCTGAACTAACTTCAGAACCTAAAATCCTATTCAGGAGCAAGCAAGCATTTAATCAGATACAAAGTGCATGTTCAAATTTTTCTTTATAAAATCAAATCTTTCAACAGTTAAAGGCTTAGTAAATATATCAGCCCATTGATTTTCAGTATCAATGAATTGTATATCTAAAATTCCTTTTTGAACATAATCTCTGATAAAATGATGTTTGATTTCAATGTGCTTCGCTCTTGAATGCAAAATTGGATTTTTAGACAAACAAATAGCAGCAGTATTATCACAATAAATGGGAATACTGTTAGCAGTTATCTGATAATCTTCCAACTGATGTTTCATCCAGAGTAGTTGTGTACAACAACTTGCAGCTGAAATGTATTCTGCTTCTGCTGTAGACATAGCAATAGTTGTTTGTCTTTTGCTAGCCCAGGATATAAGATTATCACCCAGAAATTGACAATTACCACTGGTTGACTTTCTTTCAATCCTATCACCAGCATAATCAGCATCACAGAATCCAATTAGCTTATAATCTAAGGATTTCCTATAAAGGAGTCCAAGATTAGTTGTTCCTTTCAAATACCTGAAGATTCTCTTGACAGCAGTCATATGAGATTCTTTAGGATCTGATTGGAATCTTGCACACAAGCATACACTGAATAAAATATCTGGCCTAGATGCAGTGAGGTATAACAAAGAACCAATCATACCTCTATACAGCTTCTGATCTACTTTAGCTCCTTCATCTTCTTTGCTTAAGTTGCACGTGGGGTGCATTGAAGTGTTCATCACTTTACAATCTTCAAGTTTGAACTTCTTCAGAAGCTCCTTTGTGTACTTTGATTGATGAACATAGACTCCATCTTTGCATTGATTGATTTGAATGCCAAGGAAGAACTTCAGCTCTCCCATCATGCTCATTTCAAATTCATCCTGCATCAACTCAGAAAATTCCTTGCAAAGAGATGCATTAGTAGAACCAAATATTATATCATCAACATATATTTGCACAACAAGAATATCTTTCCCAGGGGTCCTTCTGAAGAGTGTAGTATCAACCTGTCCTCTTTTAAAGTCATTTTTGATTAAGAAATTACTTAGTCTATCATACCAAGCTCTGGGAGCTTGTTTCAAGCCATATAGTGATTTCTTCAGTTTAAAAACATGGTCAGGATATTTAATATCCTCAAATCCAGGAGGTTGCTTGACATACACTTCTTCTTCTATGACACCATTTAGAAAAGCACTCTTGACATCCATTTGATATAATATTATGCCATGATTAACTGCATAGGAAAGAAGTAACCTGATTGCTTCCAATCTTGCAACTGGAGCAAACGTTTCAGTGTAATCAATGCCTTCTTGTTGACTATACCCTTGTGCAACAAGCCTGGCTTTGTTTCTTGTTACTTCACCTTGCTCATTCAGCTTGTTTCTGAATACCCATTTTGTTCCAATAATGTTCTTGTGCTGAGGTTTGGGTACCAGATCCCACACATCATTTCTTTGAAATTGATTCAACTCTTCTTGCATAGCTAGGATCCATCCATCATCTGAAAGTGCTTCATCAACTGTTGTAGGTTCAATCATTGAGATTAGTCCAATCATTGACTCCTCTTGTCTGAAATGTGATCTTGTTCTTCTTGGACTATCTTTGTTTCCAATGATTAGCTCCTCAGGATGTGAAGACTTGTGTTTGAATGTGTTTCTGGGAGGATCTGCTTGATGTGAGCCATCTTGTGCTTCATCAGAAGCAGCTTCATCTTGCGCTTCTGATGTGGGTTCAGCTTCTGGACTATCTTCAGACTCAGCTATCTGATCAGGTTCTGGAGTAGCTTCAGGAACCTGTATCTCTGCAAAACTTTCACCTTGCTTTGAAGTTTTATCTTCAAGCTCCTTGTCATCAAATTTAACGTGCATAGATTCTTCAACACAGAGTGTTTCTGAATTATACACTCTGTATGCCTTTGACCTTTCAGAGTAACCTAAAAAGATTCCTCTTTGGGCCTTGGCATCAAATTTCTTTAGGTAGAGCTTGTTGTTCAGAATGTAACATGTACATCCAAATTGATGAAAGTAAGAGATATTGGGTTTTCTTCCTTTAAAGAGTTCATATGCTGTTTTCTCCAAAATAGGTCTAATATAGATCCTGTTTTGAACATAGCATGCTGTATTCACTGCTTCTGCCCAAAAATGTTTTGGTAAATTGTTTTCATGAATCATGGTTCTGGCCATTTCTTGTAAAGTTCTATTCTTTCTCTCTACAACCCCATTTTGTTGTGGTGTTCTAGGAGAAGAGAACTCATGGAAAATTCCATGTTTTTCACAAAAGGCTTCAAATGGCTCATTTTCAAATTCTCCACCATGATCACTTCTGACTTTCAAAATTTTTGATTCTTTTTCAGATTGAATTTGAGTGCAGAAGCTACTGAATACATCACACGCAACATCTTTACTCTTTATGAATTTCACCCAAGTCCATCTGCTGTAATCATCAACAATGACTAATCCATATCTACTTCCATATAGGGATGCAGTACTCACTGGTCCAAATAAATCAATATGGAGTAATTCTAAAGGTCTTGAGGTTGAAACAATGTCTTTGGTTTTAAAAGATGATTTCACAATTTTCCCTCTCTGACATGCACCACAGAGTGCATCTGAATGATAGTCAATGTCTGGTAGCCCTTTCACAAGTTGTAACTTACTAAGCTTAGAGATTAACCTCCAGTTAGCATGTCCCAACCTTCTGTGCCACATCCATTTCTTATCATTCACTGATAGTAGGCAAACCACCTTCTGATCAGCCAGTTCAGAAAAATTGATTTTATAGACATTGTCAACTCTCTTTCCCTTGAACACAATGGATTTGTCTTCCTTGTTGATTACTGTACAGTTGGGTTTTTCAAAAAGCACATCATAACCATTATCACAAAATTGACTGATGCTCAAAAGGTTATGTTCAAGACCATCTACCAACCATACATTATTAATTGAGGTAGAGGAGTTACCAATAGTTCCTGTACCTATGATCTTGCCTGACTGGTTGCCTCCAAATTTCACATTTCCTCCCTCTTTCATTGTTAGGCTGAGGAACATGGACTTGTCTCCTGTCATGTGTCTTGAGCAACCGCTGTCTAGGTACCATGATCTTTGCTTTGGCACTGCTCTTAGACATACCTGCATCATTGACATTTTTTGATTTAGGTACCCATTGTTCTATGGGTCCTGGAAGGTTAGTACTTAAGGCTTTACTCTTCACTTCTTGTACCTTGTGCTGTGAGTTGGGTTGCTTCTGATTAACCATCACCTTAGGTTTTGGTACTTCAGAAGCAGTAACTATCTTCTTCTGAAACTTAGACTTCAGAACCCCAGATTTTGGTTTCACCAGACTCTGAGGAATAGGTTCTGATCTTTTCAGGATCCTGACCTTTGAAGTCTTGGAATCAGATTTGATCATAGCCTTTGACTTAGAGTTCTTTGGCGTTGAAGTAATCTTAGCCTTAGGACTAGAAGCTTCAGGTTCTGATTGAACAACAGTTTCCAACTCAGCCCCTTCTGGTACAAAGAATGTTTTCAGACCTTCCTTGATGCATTCACAACAAGATTTTAGATTGGTTTTCTCAAGTTTCACTTCTGGAAAACCAATTCCTCTGCCATTGTTCTTGTAAATGCTATAAATCATAGAAGCTACTCTGCTTCTGTCAATGCCAAATATAATAAAATCTTCAAGAGCAATTTCATGGTTACTTAAAGGTTTTTCATTACACTTTTCTTGTAGCTTCTGACATAAGAACCTGAGCTGATCTTCATATGTTTTACACATGAAGTCAAAGCCCCTAAGTCCTTGTTCAGAAGCTTTCAGATCCAATAGAGTTGATTTTTGCTGTTGTACCAAATCAGCATATTTTTCTTTTAAATCCTTCAACTCATTGGTTCTTACTTCAAAATGTGTAAGAAGTTCTTTAAGTGACTCAACAAGTTCATCTCTGGGAATTTTGGAATATACCTCGTTTTCATCTTCTGAGTCTGAATCTGATCCAGCTTCTGAAGTTGCTGTTGCTACCAACCCAACAGCTACCTTTGCATCTTCATCAGCTTCCTCTTTATCAGATCCAGATTCACTACCCAAATCATCCCAGGTTGCCATTAAACTCTGCTTAATCTGCTTCTTGAGTTTGCTTGGTTTGAATGTAGACCTCTTTGACTTGTCCTTTGACTTTTCTCTTTGAAGATCAGGGCATTCAGCAATGAAGTGTCCAGGCTTCTTACAGTTGAAGCATCCCTTCTGATCTTCTTTCCTTGAGCTTCTGGAGTTACCCCTTTTGGCGAGAAACTTTCTGTTCTTCTTGGCCAGATATTGAAGTCTGTTTGAGAGCATGGCCATTTCAGCAGCATCTGGTTCAGAATCTGAACTTGACTGTTCTTCCTCTTCAGATTCAACTACTTTGAGAGCTTTTGATGACTTGCCTTTGGATGGAAGAGCTATTGATTTACTCTTCTTAGTAGACTCATGTTCATTAAGACTTAACTCATGAACTTTGAGAGAACTAACAAGATCTTCGACACTTAAAGTGTTTAAATCTTTAGCTTCCTCAATGGCAGTCACTTTTGGTCTCCATCTGGCAGGTAAGCTTCTGAGTATCTTGCTTACATGATCAGAAGCAACATAGCTCTTCTTTAGAATCTGTAGCCCAGAAACTAAGGTTTGAAACCTTGAGTACATCTCCTCAATAGTTTCATCATCCTTCATCTTGAATAACTCATACTGATGTACAAGCAGGAGAGCCTTTGCTTCTTTGACCTTCTTGCTTCCTTCATAATTTGAACAGAGAGAAGCAAACATAGCTTTAGCAGTGGATTTGTCACTCATCTTCATGTATTCTGCTTTGGGTATGGCAGTGACAAGAGCTCCTCTGATAATATGATGCTTCTTGTAAAGTTTCCTCAGTTCTGGAGTATGTTTCTTTCTATCCACAGCAGCTCCTTCTTCATCAAGGACTAAATCAACAACACCATCTTCCAGAATATCCCATAATTCTTCATCCAGGCTCATGATGTAACTGTAAAAGTTGGTCTTCCACCAAGAGAACTCTTCAGCATCTCCATTGAACTTTGGAACTTTTCCAACACTGGTTTTCTTACTATCACTATAATCATGTGAGACATGTTTATAGCTAGTATCACTAGAACCAGTAGGAGGAGGAGTAGACATGTTTTTCTCAGATCTTTGACTGTTGCACGGTTAAGTGTTACACAACAGACCAAGGCTCTAGATACCAATTGAAGGTGAGAAAAACACAAGAAGGGGGGTTGAATTGTGTTTTGAAAAAAATTCTTCGTTTCTCTTAAAAACTGAACACACTGATCAGAAGCTAGGTGAGACAGCTTCTGAAGTGATAATCAGAATCTAAATGCAGCGGAATAAAACAGAGAGAGAGAAGAAGAACGACACAAAGCAATTATACTGGTTCCTTCCACAATCCGGAAGTAGTCCAGTCCCCCTTGCACTTCCAAGGAGATTTCACTATGAGTAATATCTGATTACAAATGCTCAAGCACACAAGCAAGAGACTTCCAATGCTCAAGCACACAAGCAAGAGACTTCCTTTGCTCAAGAACACAATCAAGGGACTTCCTGCTCAAGCACAACTGCAAGAGACTTCCTAACTAAACAAAATTACACAGAAAATTGTTTAAAGTTGAACACTTGATATACAATCAGAGGTGCTCACAATACAAATCAGATACAGACTCAATGGACTTAAGAATTTCTAAGATATGACTTTGAGACACAGAAATTCTAAGTGAATGCAGAACAATTTCAGCAGAGGTTTGGTACTTGTGAAAATCTTGTGAGTCTTTCGTTTAGCGTTCTTGCATTACCAAATCTCTAGGTCTTCACTCCTTTATATAGAGGTGTGAAAGAGACGTTGTGAAATTGCCAGCACACCAAAGAGTCGTTATTGAAGCTTGATCTTTCACCAATGATCTTTTGCCTGATTTGGTTGTTGTCCTATGAAGAACCAATTTGAAATCCATTCCTTATCCAAAGGAACATATATGCAGGCGAGACCGTATTCTGGAGCTGTTTTCTTGTCTTGAAGCGTGGACACAAAACAGAGTAGTGGAGAACGTGGTTGTACAATTCGTACAAAGTACAATGTCAACGCTTTCGTCCAAAATGCAAGCACAAGCCTTCAAACACCTTTGAAATGACCGTTGCAAAATTCCACTAATCCTTTGTTTGTGTTTTCGAATCCAATGGACAGCTTTTGCATTGATAATTCTTCAATTCTTGAATCTTTTGCAAATCCAGTTGAGATTCAGCTTCTGGTGAAATAGCTTCTGATGAGGCAGCTTCTGATGATGCAGCTTCTGATGATATGACTTCTGCAGCTTCTGATGACGCAGCTTCTGATGATGTGGCTTCTGGACCTCTTGTCTTCAGAAGCACTATTCTTCAGGAGCAGCTTTACTTCAGGAGCGCTATTTTTTCAGGAGCAGCTTGACTTCAGGAGCGCTTTGCCTTCAGAATCATCTAAGCTTCATTTTCTTTTGCTCTTTATTTGCTCATTCAGAACCAATGATGATGTAACTTTATAATTATGGTCCTGTACACTTGAACAAATATTAGCTAGTCCAATTTACAATTTTTAATACCTTGTTATCATCAAAACTCTTTAAGGTTCATTGTTAAACACATTTTGTTCCAACAATGTCCTCTTCCGGTTTACTTTCTTTCCTTCTTCAAGGCTCCAACAGGTATAATTTCTTCTATTGAATCTATTTTTAAAAGATTTTTTTTTTTTGGGGGGGGGGGGGGGGGGGGTTGTGAGGACTTTAGGAAAATTTCTTGGGTTGGATGGGACACGGTGTGTTTACCTAAGGAGGTAGGAGGGTTAGGCATGAGGAGGTTACGTGAATTTAATATTTCATTGTTAGGGAAGTGGTGGTGGAGGATGTTAGTTGATAGATATGGCCTATGGTATCGAGTCTTAAAGGCTCGATACAGGGAGGAGGAAAGCCGTTTGTTGGAGGGGGCGTGATTGTTCCATGTGGTGGAGGATGATGCACGCTATCCGGGCTAGTGTGGGGGAGGGAGTTCGTCGTGTTGTCGGAGGAGGGAGTACTACTTATTTCTGGACGGACAACTGGGTGGGTGGAGTGCCTTTACGGGTTAGATTTCCACACCTTTTTGACTTGACAATAGATAGGTGGGTGACGGTGGAGGAGATGGCGAGGCGAGGGTGGGAGGAAGGGGGAACGACTTGGTTGTGGAGAAGGGGTCTACTAGCCTGGGAGGAGGAGAGTGTTTCAGAATGTATTGTTTTGCTGCATGATATTGTTTTGCTCCGTTAAGGGTACTTATCACTCTCTTACGTCAGTGGATGCACCTCTTGATCGTGGTTCCTCTTAAGATTTCTTTATTCGTGTGGAGGCTTCTTCGCAATCGGCTGCCCACCAAAGATAATTTAGTCTGTCGGCATATCCTCATCGCGGAAGATAGTTTCTGTGTAGGAGGGTGTGGTTCATTGGAGACCGCAGACCACCTCCTCTTTCGTTGCGATCCTTTTAGCAACGTGTGGTTTGCGGTGTTGCAGTGGCTAGGCATCTCCTTTGTCGCTCCTGGGGGCTGCCGGGATCATTTTACCCAGTTCGGTCATTTGGCGGGGTTACCGCATTCGTCTTATTCGTTTCTTCAGCTAATCTGGATGGCATGTGTCTGGGTTATTTGGAAGGAACAGAACAGCAGAGTCTTTCATCAGAAGATTACAGATTCACAGAGCATAGTCGACAAGGTTAAACTGTTATCTTTCTAATGGCTAAAAGCCAATCTCATAACTTTTGTTTTTAGTTATCACGATTGGTGGCGCACCCCTTGTTATGTATGGGTGTCAGGTTGTAATCTTCTTGTTTTTTCATTTTATTTCGGTGTTTGTTTGAGGCACCTATGACCTGACTTTGTATTGTTTGGATGGTGTTTCTCTTTTGCACACCTTGTGCGGGATGAATCACCAGAGTTAATCTTATATTCCATTTTGGCTTGTTCAAAAAAAAAAAAAGATTAAGTTAAACGTAATTTAAATTCTCACAAAATAGATAAAGTTTACTTTTGGTTTATGTTGATCTTTTAGTTAAACTAATAAAATACCAGTGCTTTTACACGGGGTTGTGTAACATTGCATTAATTATATAGAAAATAATTATATTGTAAATATTGTTGAACGTTTAAAGATATTGAATGAAAATAATCAAAATTAATGTATTGTTTCTATGTAAGTCGATATGATAAAATTTTGAAAAATCATGACAATTTTTTAAATATCAACATTAATGTAGTTTTCCCTAAAAAAACATTAATGAAGTTTTCCTATTAAATATTTTGTTATTTTATATACAAAGCACTGTTAAATAATTGCACCGCACCTGTTGCGGATTTTATGTGTGCGGAAACACATTTTTATTGACATATATGAGAAAGTAGATATGATAAAATTTTGAAAATTCATTCCTATTTTCAAAACATTAATGTAGCATTTCTATTAAATATATATTCTTATTCTATATAAAAAATCATTGCTAAAACTATACCCCAAAAAAAAATTGTTAAATATTTGCATCACACTTGTTTCAAATTTTATGTGCTAAATCAATTTTTTATGTAACAATATGAAAAAATCAATCTAATAAAATTTAAAAACTCATCACTATTTTTAAAATATAACATCATTGCAGTGTTTCTATTAAATATTTTTATTTTATATGCGATTTAATGAGATTAAAAGAGATATATAAGAATAAATTGTTTTCTTTCTAAAAAAAATAAATAAACTGTTTTATCATCGATTAACTTGATCTTTCTCCCTAACTTCCTTCCCTTGCCACCCCTCAACTTCACACACAACATAACATTTGTAGTTCCCTCCACCAACCATTTGATTGAAATTCCAATTTCTTTTGCATCAACCATTTCTTGATCCCATTTCACTCCATTGTTTTTCCTTCATCAACAAGCTCAATCTCAAAGTTGTCGTATTTGGTGGTTTTGGGTTATCAAGTAAAGGAAGCACTAAAGTGTTTCCCCTGATATCGAGCTCCTCTGTCCCTAATTTATGGCAAGTCCACCTCAAGACAAAACCTCTACAATTTTTTTGTTGCTCGTTTCATTGAACTTTCCTTCTCACTCTTCTTGGATAAAACTAATATTTTTATTAATTGGACTTAGATTATAAAGCCCAAATGTATTATTTTCCGCCCTTTTAGGGTCCAAAACTGGATCCACACCCCCTAAATATAATTAAAGTGATATGTATTCTCATTTAGCAAGACCAAAAGATAGTTAACCAACTATACATTATACCTTGCATTCATCCAATAAGAGGTATCTTTTGTACCTTTATGCCATTTTTATATTCTCTACCGCCCTAGTCTCGCCTAAACCTCGTATATGCTCACGATCCTACACACCATTTGCATTGAGCCCAATGACAACTCCTCTTCTAAATAGTTTCACCAAATAATGAACTAGGTTAACTCCAATTTTGTTTCCAATAGTGGCTGACACATGTCGGAAAACAGTGTCGACTAAAAATGTTTTGTCTATATTGACAACCTTCTTACTTCAGATTAATATTTTCATTCTAGCCACATCCAAACACTTCATGCTCTTAGTATCCTCATCCACCTCAACAAAAAAGTTCCAAATAATGACATTAATCTTCTAAAAAAATGTCTCCATTTATACATGAATGGCTACTCTAACACTCCAATCACTCCTTGTTTGATTTCACCATCTTTGTTAGTTTTTCTTTTGCTGCGCCTTTCAACAATATCATTTCCTCTCCCATTGGAACTTCTTAAATAGAGAAGTAACATTCCATTCTCAAGCTTTCTTACATGTCTTTTCATCATAAAGGAACCCCCACATAGCCAGCTAAAAGTATTTTTGTGAGTTCTACATCTTCCTCATCATCCCATACATTGTTTCCTCTTTGATCACGGTAACATTTGCTTTGACTCTTTTGCCCACTCTATGACTGATTTTATCCCTGTATCTGAACCGCATTTGATTTTCTACCATCATGTAGAAATGTGTTGAAAGAGCATCCTTCCACATCTGTCTCCACATACTCCCCTTCCCTCGTCGCTTTATCCTCTTCTGCCCCACCTTAACCTCATTTCTTTTGAATTGAAACTCGTTGATTCTAATTTTATATGCACCTTACTAAACATTATTCAACATCTTTAACAATTCTTCGAGATTCTCTACCTCTTTGAATCTTGTAAACCCAAATCTTCTCTCCACTTGTCACATTTGTTAGGGATGTACACCTCAACCACACTTCTTGATAAACTCGCCCATCAGCTCGAAATCCTTGATATTGCCTCTAGGATATATATATATGTGAACAAAAAAATAAATTGAGTTGTCTGTGAGTCGTTGAATGTAGCTACTCCTACCTCCAAGTACTTTTCTTCTTGTTCTCCACTTCATTTTCCCTCTCTTTACTCAACGACTACCCCCTTCATTTTATCTTGTATGCAGCTACACTGTCTTGGTTTTGTTCATACGAAAGTCATAACTTCTAAGACTTGTTTCCAATTTCTTATTTAATTTCTCTCTCGACTCTTCAAGTTTGACTATATCACATGCAAGAAACATACATCTCAATGTTAGCTCTTTGTCGTTTTCCGTAAATACTTCTTAAGTTAAATTAAAAAGATAAGAAATTTTGATTGACCTTACAAGTAAGAGTCTTGCTAACTTGTGCCCTTAAGGCACAAGATAAAAAACTAAATGTAAAAATTTAACCTTGAAAATTGTCTCATCAACTAAAATGCACGGGATAAATGGATGTTGTCTAAAATATTGTAAATAAATAAAATGCATGGGAGAAGCGAGCATTGAGTAAAATTTCAGAAGTAACTTAAATGCACGGGATAAATTATCATTGACTAAACTAACTATGATGCACAAGAGAAGTTGTTAGGGGGGAAACACCTGGAACAAACCAAACTGGTTAAGTATTATAGACTTCTACATTTTTCACTTTTCATTTATTACTTTTGTTATACCTATGATAATTATTTATAATATATTAACTTCGTCTAATATATGATTTTTCTTATGCAGAAATTACCACGTGAATTTGCAAATTTCCTGAAGCACAACATATGCGACAACCTAATTTTATGTGGAGACAATGGAGAAAACCAAACTTTAAACATCATTGTTAATAATGATCGCAGATTCACTACACAAATTGGACCTAAGTGGAATAAATTCGCCCGAACTAATGAATTCCGACCAAGATGCACTGTCATATTTAAATTTTCGGTCAATAATTGTTATGTTTGTGATGTATTTCATGTAAAATAGGACTATATATGTGGGTTATTTTATATTAGTCTTTTTATGACTTTGTATTCCTAAGATTTTACCAATGCATTAACATTACTATCAATTCTATTTTCTACATTATAATTGAAATTAAGTGTTTTCTACTTATTCCTAGAAGTATAAATTATATAATCAATGCGATTTAGTTTATTATAGCATCAAACATCTTTTGATACAATAGCATCAAACATCTAATACACAAATAATTGGACAACACATATAAATAATTCAGATAAATAAATAATTAATTTACAACAAAACTCTTATACAAATTAATGATCTTTTACAAATAACAAACGTTTACTGTACCCGTGCGTCAGCACGGGTTTGTTACTAGTTCATAACCTTAAAATATTAACAACTTATATTTTCAATGCAATATTTATTGTTTTATTCTATTTTAAGATATTTATCTTGTGTTTTAAGCGTACAAGTTAACATTTCCTAAAAAGAATCTTACTATCATGGAAAAATTATCGATGATCCCACCATACGTCCTCACATTAGTTGTACTAGCTTGTATAGACAATGATTTAAAATTATTTTAAAATGAGTTTTTTTTTTGTACAAAAAATGAGTTTTTTTAACACAGCTTTTATAGCTATGATTCTTGTTAGTAAGAATATTTTTTTAGGGGAACACCCAACATTATATGTGTGACTCAAAAGTCTTCTACTCCATCAGTTCCTTAATAGATGACCTAGTTGACTCTAACACACATACCAATGCATATGTTTTATCTTTGATATCTTCAATTCTCTACTAAAAAAATTATGAAAATTTAATATTTTAAAAATATTCAGCGAGACGAATCCAACAACATCTTATATGATATTATTTATCTTTGTAAATTAGAAAGAAAATATGGTCAAAATATGTCAAGTCAATAATATATATTGTCAGCTAAGTCCTCTATTGAGGGACGGAGTAAAAAAAAAGAATTTATAAAATGGGACTAGCTATGTTGGGAAAATGTGTATGACACATAACATGTGTCAATTAGATGAATGTAGTGCCAAAATTTGATCTACTAAAACAAATGCAAGTTGAACATGTCCATATTTGTCCCACAAGATTAAACTATTGAGAAAATTATTTAACTAATTTATTCTCCTAACAGTTGATTAGAAACAAAAACCAATCTAATACTTACAGCATCTACACGCCACACAATCTATCCAAAACTAAAACCATTGGCTTTGACACTTTTTCTCTTTCTATCTTTCAGCGCCCACAGTCCCAAAAAATAAAAACCAGAAACCAGTTACCTGTTTTGTCCTAAAAAACCACTTTCCATCAAATTCCCAAAAACCAGGAGCTTTTACACCATTTGTTTTTTCAAATAATATTCCAAAACCGCTTTTGAAATGAAGACACACCATAATATGTGGCGATTCGACCGCACTCTGTCACCTGATCGTGTTTGCCACGCGCCTTACTCTTCTTTTCTTAATTTTTGTACCCATTTGCATGTACTTTCTGACACCCACCTCTCTTATTTTCTTGAAATTTCACTTTCAACTTTCTTTTTTCCTAGTTTCTCTCGTGTTAAAGATTCCGTAATATGGTAGATTTTTAAAGGGTGATTTCTATAGTGATAAAGGCATGAACATAATCATGTTAAATTTGAAATGGATGTAAAAGCTCATCCAATTTAAAGATTGAAATAGAATCCGTGTATGTTTGATTTAATCTTTAGACTTTAGAGGATCTATAATTGATTTTAAGGGTTAATATGTTTTTTTTCTATAAAATTTTACTTTTTATTCTCTCTAAAATTTTCTTTGATATTTAGTTAGTCTATTAAAATTTTTTCATCTTAATTTTTTGTCTCTATTTTTAAGTAAATCCATGTAAAAATTATATTTTTGAATAGAATTTTGTAGAAAATTTTATAATATTATAATAATTCTTCTAAAAAAAATTACTCCCTCCGTCCCGGAATAACTGACCCATTTTCTAAAAAAAAGTGTCCCAAAATAACTGACCCATTTCAATTTTCAATACAACTTTCATCATTCCCAATACAATATAACACTAAATAATACTACTTTTATCATTCCCAATACAATATATTCCACTTTCCCCTTTATTTATACATTTTTCTTAATCTGTGTGAAATGAGTCAAGAGGTCAAATAAATTGGGACGGAGGGAGTAGAATTTTTTAACAAAACATGAATTAAATATGAATTATAATTTTTTTTGTTAAAAATTCATATTTTGGTAAAAAAATTTAATTTTTTTGGAGAGAGATTTTTACAATATTCTACACATTTCCGCACAACTTTATTGAACAATACAAAGACTACACATGATTTCTGCCTTTAAAATATGGACAAAAAAATGGTTATTGAAAATTTTATAGCGATAAGAAATTCTTTAGAGGGAATAAAACGAAAAATTATTTTTACATGAATGTATTCAAATACAAATCATTAAACCTTAAACTACATTCAGTTTTACATAATCAAGTCACCTAAAATTAATTCTTGTCACCGTAAAACAAACAATTAAAGTTGCATTAAAATAAATGATATTTGAACAATATTTTTCTAGCAAATGTGATAAATATTTGAGACGAAGGAAATACTTTGTACCAAAAGATATTCAAAGGAATTCTACAAATTATTTTTTTAAAGAATATTCAACAAAACTTTGTTTTACAAGATTATGATGGTGGATTAACGTTCTAAAACAACTTTACACACAACTAATCAAAACATTTAAAATTGACACATTAATTAATATTTTTTATTTATGTGACAATTTAAAATATTTTAATTGATTATTTGTACAAATTTGAGTATTAATCTACCATCATTAAACTCTTTATTTTTTTACAAAATTTTCTAAATTTTTTACTATTTTCTTACTCCCTCCGTCCCGGAATAACTGACCCATTTTCTAAAAAAAAGTGTCCCAAAATAACTGACTCATTTCAATTTTCAATACAACTTTCATCATTCCCAATACAATATAACACTAAATAATACTACTTTTATCATTCCCAATACAATATATTCTACTTTCCTCTTTATTTATATATTTTTCTTAATATGTGTGAAAAACAAAATTGTGTCAATTAAATTGGGAGGGAGGTATTACAATTTTACTTTGATTGAATTTGAATTGGATGTGTACCTCCTCCTCTATGCAAGTTACAACTTGCAAGCCACGACACAGTAATGTTGTAGTGCTCAATAGCTGGCTCTTGAAGGTCACTCCACGTCATCTACCATCCCAATAACAAAGGGATAAGTGTCCTATGATTGGAAGTTAATCACACGCAATTATCATGAGAGTGGTTTTTATTTATCTTGTTCCACAAATTTGGTTGTTTACTTCTACAAACCCCAACCTCCCTGAATGTGGAAAAACCATGGTTTTTATAGTAAACACAATAATACAACACATACACAAAAGTAGTACTATAAAACAAAACAAAAACTATTGTTAAGAAACAACTGCGTTCCCCACAATCTAGTACCTGAAAATCCATTGGCTTTCTCTCTCTCTTTCTCTCTCTCTCTCTCAACACACTTCAAATATATACCCTTCTTTCTTTCCCATATTTTTCATAGACACAATCTTTCTCCTATATCAAAGTCTAATTTTTCTTCTCTAAATCTTTTATTTTTTCAATTGGGTCTTTGAAAATTTTCATTAAAAATGCGGATGAGTTGTAACGGTTGTAGAGTACTAAGAAAAGGTTGCAGTGAAAACTGTAGCATAAGACCTTGTTTACAATGGATCAAAAGCCCTGAATCACAAGCTAATGCCACCGTGTTTCTCGCCAAATTCTACGGCCGTGCTGGTCTCATGAACCTTGTTAACGCCGGTCCCGAACATCTTCGTCCAGGTTCGTAAAAGGTGACACTAATAACTATTTTACAGTTTTAGTGCATGTTTAGATTGACGGTGATCTTAACAAAATTACATGTATACTTTTGTTAAATCTCACCGTTTATCCAAACATGCAATACACACATCTCTCTATAAGAAAAAGTTGGACCAACAAAAGTTGATATATTTGTCGACGAAATTTTCTTATATTTAGAAACAAGTAGTTTTTTTTTTTTGACAAATTTTTTTTAATTAAGAAACAAGTTATTGATATTTTTTTGTTTTTAATTTGCAGCAATTTTTCGTTCGTTGTTGTACGAAGCATGTGGTCGAATAGTGAACCCAATTTACGGTTCAGTCGGTTTATTATGGTCCGGAAGTTGGCAGCTATGTCAAGCCGCAGTGGAAGCTGTTTTGAAAGGCGCACCGATCACGCCGATAACTTCGGAAGCAGCTGCTAACGGGAGGGGCCCACCACTCAAAGCCTATGACATCCGTCATGTGTCGAAGGAGGAAAACTCGGCCGCGTCGACCGAGTTAACTCAACAAAGAGTCAAGACTCGGTCGCGTAAGCGGTCGAGTTTAGCCAAGCCGAAGATACAAGAAGAGGAAAAGAGTAGTAACGAGAACAAGGGATTTGAATCCGGTTCAACTGAGCCGACCGGTTCGGTTGAACCGGTTGAGGAGGTGATGAACCGGTCAGCTAGTCATGAGTCGTCGATTAGCCACCAGTCTGAGGCGGTTGCGTTGGTGGATGGAGAGAGTAAAGATAGTGAGAGTGAAACTTCGATGATCTTATTTAGAGATGAACCGGAGTTGGACCGGAAAATGAAGCCGGTTGACCGAACCAGTGAGAGTGGAGAGGAAAAGGTTGGTTTGGAGCTGACTCTTGGGCTTGAACCGGTTTCACGCGTTTATCACGTGGTTCCTGTGAAGAAAAGAAGGGTTGTATTGAAGGATTGTGGTGTTGGCTCATGGAATGTGGAGTTGGGGCTTCAATATCCGGCTTAGACCGGGTTTGGCTTGGTTCGGTTTTGGTTCAGTTTTGACTTAAGCGGCTTTCTCTCATTTGTACAAGAGACAGAGATTATCAGAAGCGGCTTTCTCTCATTTGTACAAGAGACAGAGATTATCAGAACCAGTTCTTGTTTAGTTTTTAATTAGAACCTTTTAATAACTTTTTGTTGTTTACATTTTGGGTTTAATTAGCTTTTTCTATTTATCAGAAAATGTGAATCTGTCCAAACTATGTAGATGAGAAAGTACATTGGGAAATTGAAACCATCAAGTTGTTACAACTTACAAGGGGCCATTGATGCATCATCATATGCATTTTGATTTACTCATTACTACCTCCGTCCCTAATTATAAGATCCTTTTGAGAATATTTTTTGTCCCTTTTTATAAGACCCCTTTGCTATTTCCAACTACATTAATTATTTCTTTACATACATGCCCCTATTTATTATACATCTTTTTCTTCAATAAGCAATAAATAACATGTTGAAAACATAAACCAACACTCTCTCTTAAAGGATAAAATTGTAAAACCAATAGTAATTACAAACATATTTAATACAAATATCCACTATCTTAATTCCCGTTATTTTTTCAAAAGGGTCCTATAATTAGGGACGGAGGTAGTATTATTTATTCATAAGATAGAAAAAGAAAACACTAACAAAATGAGGTGATATAATAATGGGTTAATTATGTTTCTAGTCCCTATAAAATAGCGACCTTGTAAGTTTAGTCCTTACTTAATTTTAATAGCATATTTTTAGTCCCAAATTTTGTTTTTTTGCACTGAGTATTAGTCCCTACTCAATTCAAATTTGTTTAATTTATGCTTAAACTCTTAAATTTTTGAACAATTTTTTGCAGACATGTTTAGAACATTACTAAAAGTTCCTCCGCAAAAAATTATCGCAAAATTTGATTTCTACATCCAGATTTTATTACTTTTTATCTTTAACTTTTGTCGTTTTAAAAAATTCATATTTAATGCATTTCATGTCTGAAAATTCTAAATTTTAGTAAACGAACCTTTCATAGTGTTTTAATCTTGTCTCAAAAAAATCGTTCAAAAATTTAAGAGTTTAAGGATAATTAATCAAACTTTGTTTTAGCAGGGACTAAAATTATAAGTAAATTTTTTTATAGGGACTAAAAATGCTATTAAAATTAAGTAAGGACTAAACTTACAAGGTCGCTATTTTATAGGGACTAGAAACATAATTAACCCTATAATAATTGGGTTAAATATGATTTTGGTTCCTATAAAATTGGGACCTTTTAAATTTAGTCCTTACTTAATTTTAATAGTTCTTTTAAAATTAAGTAAGAACTAAACTTAAAAGTTTCTAATTTTATAGGGACCAAAAACATATTTAATCCTTTATAATTTGCATTTAAAAAAAAATGTGAGCATGTGTTAAGAGCAAGGTGAATTTACTTGAAAATATATAAAAATAATAATTTGGTGGGTAATATATATATTTTTTTGACAAAATTTGGTGGGTAATATTTGATTGTTATGAAATTATTACGAGGTATTGGGGGCATGTTTATGTCAGTTTTTGGGGTGAATTTCTATGTTTTTGGTTTCTTCGGAATGAAGCAATCGTGGTTGAAGAGTCGTGAATCGTGGTTGAGAAGCATTACCTTTTCCTAGTAAAATTTGTACCAACGCATTTATTCAAAGAAATTTGATTCAAATGTTTAGATGATTTGGCTTCAATCTCAAATACTAGCTTTTGATATTTGAACTTTATAAGGGGATTCATAGAAACTTTCATCTCAATGCAAGTAAAGGAAAGTTTGTACTCCCTCCGTTCCTTTTTAAGTGTCTTTTTAGAAAATTAACACCAAAATAGCGATGTGTATTTTTGCACATTTTCTTCCTATTATACCCTCATTGTAATCCACCAATAAATTTCTATTTTTTTGCACACACTTTATCTTTCCAATAAATTTAATATGTTATATTTCTCTCGTAACAAACAACTGTCAGTTATTATCTTTTTCTCCAACAAATTCCTAATTTTTTTGTGCGCTCTCTCTCTCATAACAAACAATTGTCAATTTTTTAAATATTGTACACATCTTTTTAATTATTTAAAGTCAATATAAAAATTATTCCAACTTCACATTAATCAAAAGTTAAGAAAAAATTAACTTTCTTCCAACTCCTTTAATCAAAGTTAAGGCTGCAACTATGACTGCAACCAATGCTAGAGTCACACTTGAAATTTTAACAATTGTTACTCATCTTATCTATAAAATTTTAACTCTTCTTGGAACCATTGTTTGGAACAAAATTTTGTTAAAATTGAAGATAACAAGAATCAAACTTTGTTTAAACAAAACAAATAAACTTTGTTTACATAAAACAAACTTTAGTTTTTCAAATAGATATCATTAATTAGTTTTATTGAAAAAGATAAAAGTAATTGACAAAGGGTATAATTGACAAATCGTACCCTTAAAATACCAAAAAGACAATTAAATTGGAACGAAAAATTCACTCTAAAAAGACACTTAAAAAGGAACGGAGGGAGTAACTAATAGAGCAAAACAAAAATGAATATTTGTGCAAATACACTCCCTCTGTTCCTTTTTAAGTGTCGTTTTAGGGTGAATTTTTGGTTCCAATTTAACTGTCGTTTTGATATTTTAAATGTATGATTTGTCTATTTTACCCTTTGTTGATTACACTTATTTTTTTTAATAAAACTAATTAATGTTATCTATTTGGAAAACTAAAGTTTGTTTATTTTCTTAAACAAAGTTTGTTTGTCTTTTTTAAACAAAGTTTGTTTCTTCTTGTTATCTTCAAATTTAAACAAAATATTGTTACCTATGATAATGGTTCCATGAGTAGTATATGTTAAAAATTTCAAGTGCAAAGTAAAAGAACATATATGAGAGAAGAACAAATAAAAGACTCTATGAATGTTCAAAAGGAAGAAAGAGTGCAAGACTCATTGGAACTATTGATGGAAGGTGAAGAGGGAGAAATAGTTGAAGCCTTAATTTTGATTAAAGAGGTTGGAGGAAAGTTAATTTTTTCATAACTTTTGATTTTTTTTTGGTAGTGGCCAGAGTTTGAACCCCCGACCTTGCATATATTATACATTGTCCATACCAACCAACTGAGCTAAGCTCACGAGGACAACTTTTGATTAATGTAATGTGAAGTTGGAATAATTTTGATATAGACTTAAAATAATTAAAGAGATATGCACAATATTTAGAAAATTGAAAATTGTTTGTTATGAGAGAAAGATAAAGCGTGCAAAAAAATAGGAATTTGTTAGAGAAAAAGAGTAGTAACTAACAATTGTTTGTTACATATTAAATTTATTGAAAAGATAAAGTGTGTGAAAAAAATAGTAAAATATTAGTGGATTAAAATGAGGGTATAATAGGAAAAAAATGTGCAAAAATACATTTCGCTATTTTTGTGTTAAAACTCTAAAACGACACTTAAAAAGGAACGGAGAGAGTATGTGTTAATAATTTTACTAAATCCAGTTAAAGTTATATGCCTGTATCTACTATTTTACGAGTATTTAAAATATGGTTTATTTTATTCCATTCATTTGTACTCATTAAGATGTTTGTTCCATACCAATCCATAGTTTTTTTTTTTGGATACCATACATACAAAATTTTGGTCATCGTTAATCATATGTCTAATTCGGACAATGCCGGACAACTACAATAGTTTTATAAAAAAAATAGAATCTATTTTGTGTTTGTTTGTCAGAATAAAATGATTTTAAAAAACAGTTTGTTGAGGTGTCAAAAGACAGTTAATTTGACAGTTATTCTGAAACTTTATTTTTTGACAGTTATTTTCTCTCTTCTCTATATATGATTTCTTACTACAAAAGACGCAAAAGGGTAAAAATATGTTGAGATGTCAAATGATTAGGATGAAACAAAATCATATTTTTGTTGGTCATTAACTTTTATAAATCTATACTATATATAAAAAAAAAACCCCTTTCAGCTTTTTTGAGTTGAATTTTTCTTTTCAAAATTGCCCTCAATTTTCAATACAAATAACTCATGTAACAAATAGATAAGAATAAATTTAAATATTAAATAAAATGTAACAAACAAAATATGAATATATATATATATATATATATATATATATATATATATATGTGGTTTTTTTTCCTTTATCATTTAAAAAGTGTAACAAATTAGATGAGTATATTTATACTTACTTTTTTTATTATCCCAATTGTACCCTTAAACAACTTTTTCTATAATAAAGATTGTTGTTGGTGTCATTAAAAAAAAAAAAAGAATTTTGATTATATTTTTTGTTATATTGTTGGTGTCATTCAAATAGATAAGTTTGGTTTGTTATAACTTGAAAACAACAAACATTTATATTTTTAGTTTTAATCAAAATCAAAATTTCATAAAAAAATATCGTTCATAATTTTTAAACGTTAACGCAATAAAAGGAGCGAAAAGACGGGCACGTGAGTGTCCGTCTTTTCGCTAGTAGAAAATAAAATATAGAATATTGATTGATACTATTGAGGAATAGAAAATTTAAAAAATATAATGAGTAATTTGTTGAGATATTTATGCTAAATAAATATTAAAAATAAGTCTTTTTTTTTTGAAAGAAAATATTAAAAATAAATCAAAACTTAAATAAAATAAAATCAAAGTAATATATGAAGTTTGTTTAACTATTTATGCCAAATAAAATATTAGATTTAGAAATTAAAAATAATAATAATAAAATATTAAGAATAAACGTATATTATTGACTATTGATTGATAGTTTTTAAAGAGAGAAATAATAGGGGGAAGTTGAAGTAGACTTAACAACCTCATAATATGTAACAAAAAAAAAACAACCTAACAATATAAGATTGGATCATTTGCATGCAATATATCAGATTGAATCAAACTCGAGCTTGCTTGCAAAGTAAACCCTATTTCTTGTGTGACCTATATATATTTTCATCGCTACAGGCTTGCCTTCAAACTTAGTAAAAGGAGTCTAATTTAGAAGAATTCAAAAACCAAGGTTAGTATTATAAACGTAGATGCTTGAGTTTTCGGAAACACAAAAAATACTATTGTTTTAAAATTAAGTTGCTACAAATTTTGACTGAGTTTTTTTTTTTTTTTTTTCAGCTTCTTTTGATTATTTGAAAGATCATGGGGATAAAGTACGAAGGACGTGCTATTGGAATAGACCTTGGAACTACTTATTCGTGTGTTGCTGTGTGGCTCGAGAATCACAATCGAGTCGAGATCATCTACAACGACCAAGGCAACAAAACAACACCTTCTTTTGTTGCTTTCACTGATGATCAAAGGTTGATTGGCGATGCTGCTAAGAATCAGGCTGCAACCAATCCTGAAAATACTGTTTTCGGTAAATTTTTCTTTGTATTCTCTACCAATTATTGATAAAGATTTTCATGAATGATATGCAATTGCTATGTTAACTCAACAAATAAATGAATGATGAGAACTAACTATTGATAATTTTTTTTTCTTCAGATGCTAAGAGATTAATTGGTAGGAAGTTTAGTGATTCAGTTGTTCAAAAAGACATGATGTTGTGGCCATTCAAGGTCATTGCCGGTGTGAATGACAAACCCGTGATTGTTGTTAAGTACAAGGGTCAGGAGAAGCACTTTTGTGCGGAGGAAATATCATCTATGGTCCTTACGAAAATGCGAGAAATTGCAGAGACATATCTAATGTCACCAGTGACAAATGCTGTTGTTACTGTGCCTGCACATTTCAATGATTCTCAGCGAAAAGCCACCATAGATGCCGGTGCAATTGCTGGCCTTAATGTCATTCAGATAATTAATGAACCTACTGCTGCAGCTATTGCGTATGGTTTTGACAAGAGAAGTGACTGTGATGGTAAACGGAATATTTTGGTCTTTGACCTTGGTGGTGGTACTTTTGATGTGTCTATCCTAACAATCAACGGCGATGTCTTTGAAGTGAAAGCCACTGGTGGAAACACTCACCTTGGAGGAGAGGACTTTGATAATAGAATGGTGAGCTACTTTGTAGAGGAGTTCAAAAAGAAGAATAAAGTGGACATTAGTGGTAACCAGAAATCCTTAAGGAGGTTGAGAACTGCCTGTGAGAGGGCAAAGAGGACACTCTCTTTTGCTTTAGCCACCACCGTTGAGGTCGATTCTTTATTTCAGGGAATCGACTTCTGTTCATTAATCACTCGTGCCAAGTTTGAGGAAATTAATATGGATCTTTTTAATGAGTGTACGAAAACTGTTGAGAGTTGTCTTAGCGATTCAAAAATATGCATGAGTGATATCGATGATATTGTTCTTGTTGGTGGCTCGTCTAGGATTCCCAAAGTGCAAGATATATTGCAAGACATTTTCCCGGAGAAGGTTTTATGCAAGAGTATCAACCCAGACGAGGCAGTTGCTTATGGTGCAGCTGTTCAAGCTGCTATTTTAAGCAAAGGCTTCAAGAATGTCCCAAACTTGGTGCTGCAAGATGTTACCCCATTGTCACTTGGCATCTCAGGAGGTGTTGATCATGTCATGAGGGTGGTGATTCCAAGGAACACTACCGTGCCTGTCAGGAAGACAGGAGAATTTATAACCCTTGTTGATAATAATGATATTGGTGTTGTCTCGATTAGTGTTTATGAGGGTGAGAGAGCAAGAGCGCAAGACAACAATCTGCTTGGTTCGTTCAAGCTTTCTATCCGTCCAGGCGCTCCTCGTGGCACTCCCTTGGAGGTATGTTTTTCTATCAATGAAAATGGCATTTTAACAGTTTCTGCTAAGGAAATATCTACAGGAAATACGAATCAGATCACCATCAACAATGAAAAAGAAAGATTGTCTACATTTGAAATTAACAAAATGATTGAAGAAGCTGAGAGATACCGCGTGGAAGATAAGGAATTTTTAAGGAAGGCGACAGTAATGAATGCTTTGGATTATTGTGTTTACAAAGTGAAGAATGCCTTAAAGAAGAAGGATGTTAATTTAAATCTCTCCCATAAAGAAAGGGAAAAGATCAACATTGCAATTACCGTCGCAACAAGCTTGCTTGATAAGAATAACAACAAACAGCAGAAAATAGATGTTGTTGAGGATCATCTCAAGGAGCTGGAGATCATGTTGGAAAAGCTTGTAGTCAATACTGGCATTGAGAATAAACCCAAGTCTTCTTTTTTAAGATCTCTTTTCAATTGATGTCTTGATTTTGGAAGTTCTTAAACATATACTATATAGTATTGAAGTTTAGGTTTTCGGTTTTTTCTTTTCTTATTCTAATTTGAGTAGCATATTTAAAAATCAAGATCCTTCTCAGGCTTTTTGTGCTCTAGTTAATAATATTTGCAAATATGTGCAATCCCAAACTTTATTTTAATGTATAGATACATAAACTGATACATTGGTTTCATGGATGAAAACTGAGAATTATTATCCAACCAAAAAATTGGGTAATACTAAAATAAAATATTTAACTATTGTTTTCCAACGCAATGAACAAATTATTTTTTAACTATTTAAAGAGAAAAAAAATTGGTACTGAGTCTTATTACATAAACCAACAATTGTTTTCCAACGCTAATGGAAGCAATACAAAAACAACCAAGTTTTATTCTACTACGTGGGTCAATTACATCGATCAAAACACATCATAATGTTATTTTTTTTCATTAGTTTCTCTTGTAGTTTTCTAGGTCTTCATTTATCATTAGTGATCTAACTCCTCTACATATATTCTCTTTAGTACAAAATTCACGTCTTCTCTCTACATGCAAAGGCCACATGAGCCTACGTTCCACCATTTTATCTACTATAGGCAAGGTTTTGCAACTCGAGAGTTTACCTCAACTCGTTTTGTCTATGTAAACTCGTACGAGTTCTCGAGTCGAGTTTACCTAAAATTAAAATTATATAAAATTTATTATATGCATGATATATATGAGCTAATATAGTATTGTAAATAGGTCAATCGTGCAAAATATGACTTAATTACAAAGGCAAATTATATCAAACTACCAAAATAAAATGTTATGCTCAACTTAGCATCAAAATACAAAAATTAACGCACAAAATCATAAGTTTCATAAGTCTCTAAGTTTAAGCCATCCATAAAACCATCCAAAAAAGAAAGTTTCACAAGTTCCTAAAGTTGATAATAAAACTATCTAAAAAATAAACTAGTTAATTTCTTCAAAAGGTCAACAAACACCACCACCGCAACCCTAATTGGCGTCGAAATCTGAATTTCCATTGTAGGAATCCCAACCCTAACTGGTATGAGCTCCCCTGTTCATGGTTTGAGAACTCAAAAAAGAAAGGAAAATAAACGATTCATTTCAGGAACAACGTGTTACTGTAAAGGTAACTATTCAGCAAACGTTTCAGTCTTTGGACTTGTGGAAAAGGAATTGGGTTTTGAAAAAAATGGGTCCAAAAAGAGATCCAATTTTTTTATTTTTTTTAGATATAAACTCGGTAAACTCGGTTGAGTTTACACGAGTTTACCGAGTGTTAACTCGGTCAAACTCATCAAACCTTCCGATTTTACCAGAAACCGAGTTTACCTCCGAGTTAACACAATTTTGGTACCTAAAAACGTAAACTCGGTAAACTCGGAGAGTTAACACTCGATTTGCGAAACATCGATTATAGGTATGTTGTCTCAACTCTCTATCCAATGTTGTTATTTTTAATCATATCATGTCTAGTATTACCACACATCCAACATACATCCTCATCTCTTTTCTTAAAAAAAAAAATCCTCATGTCTATTACGCTTAACTAATTTTTGTTTTGGTTATTTACAACCATCGCTTTCTCGTTTTTATTTGAGTGGTTGAAATACCATATTGATATTTGGAGAAGTTAAAAATTAGAATGGTGGTAACACCATATTTGAATGGTCTCAACACCATAATCGAGTGGTTATAGTACCATATTGGTTTCAGTATTAAAAGAGTGGTCGTAGTACCATATTGAAGATGTAATTCTTGAACGATTTTCTACAGTGCAGTGGTTAACTGCACAGTTATAGCTTGACTTGTTTTATCCTACAATTTTGGGCAGTGCCACGAAACGTCTTAAAGAGAGCGACCTAGTCGTGACTCAACCTAGTAACATTTTCGAGAGAAAATAGAATTTGGAAAACCAAAATACAACAGTTTCGAAATCCAAAAACAACATAAAGTAAAGCAATATTATTGCTTTCTTCTTGAACAACCATATAATACACTTTGTTAATGGATGGTAAAGGTTCCATAAGTAGGACCGAAGATTTAATAACTGAAAAATTGTCATTTAGACCTTTGAGAAATTGAATTACTTGAACTTTAAGACGAAATGCACGAGCTAACCACATAACATCACATCTACACTAATGAGGACATGTACAAGTCCGTCAAGGCCTATGAGTGTTAAGTTCTTCCCGAAATCCTCGTATCTCAGGAAGAATCAAGAACAAATTTGGAACCATGATTGTTGATCTCAAAACAGAAATTAGCAACTCGACCAACCTTTGAAAACCTTTCTTTGAGATCTTGCCAAACATCAATAGCATTCTCAAGAAACATAATTGTTTGAGCAATTGGAGAAGAAACATAATTAAGAAGCCGAGAATGAACTAAGTTATTGCATTACTCCACGTCCTCGATTCAAAACAACTAGATTACGAACTGGAACTGAACCATCAATGAAAACGAGTTTGTTCTTGGCACCAAGGGCTCATTGTATTGATCTTGACCAAGAAAGATAGTTCAACCATTCAATTGAGGTGTAATTACCACAAAGTTAGGGTCTTCGCTGGGATGCATGTAGTACACAGAATTAACATCAGCATCAAATGTCAAATTGGAATAGGAATCACGTGTGGTGGCATGATAAAGATGAGAAAAATTCAAAGAAACAAGTATAAGGATCGTGAGAAAACGCAAGAAAAACTGCAATCTGAATAAGAATTGCAGAGTACACAAAGAAAAGAGTTGAAGAACAAAGAAAAAATCATCAAAGATTCAAGGCGAATCAAGAGATTTTGCGACTGATACCATATTATGATATTAGAATTTGAGAGAGTTTGAGAGAGATAGTGAAATCAAATAGCAGAATATTATTCATCGAATCTTATTGAATAGTGATTGTTCATACGTTGTGTATATAGAAGCTTTGATCTAACTATTTCGAAGATAACTTCTCATGCAAGTAACCGCCAATCTAACCAACTTTCCTAGAAATTAGGGAATCATAGCTGTCATAACAGCTTGCACAACTGTCAGTATAACTAATCTATCAAACTAAACAACTATTATTAGAGTAGCTAACTACTATTGGTGCTAAGTGTCTTCACTTGTGTCAGAGTAACTAACTAATAATAAGGAAAAGGAATTGACTTTAATAATGTTTGCTACTCCTATATTAGTTGAGTAAACGACTTAAAAGCTCAACACTTACTAAATCACTTGTTTTTAAATCAGATGCGAAACCCGCTTAATGTGTCATTTCAAGTATATCAAATGACTTAAACTCTTATTAATCCAGCTTGAAAGCTTATTCTATTTCATTTTTGTAAACTGTAAACACCGCCTATTATATTTTTGCTACTCATGTTTTTTTAGGCAATTCATATTACACTTGTATGTACCACCATTTGTAGTTTCATTAGCTATTATTTTAATTTAGTCTTTTTTTTTTGGTAGACGAAATGGAAGAGTGACGGTTCGAACCCTAGACACAACGTTCGGTCTAACAATTTTGATATTTTGATCATTCTACGTGTAATATGGGAATAATTGGAATAACTCGGTCAGAATAACCCTAAGCATACTCCAATTTGATGAAATAAACTAAAGCAATAATATAATTCATCTAATCCATTCAAAAAAATATAATTCATCTAATGACACAAGTATTTTATTGCACTGAATATCATATATCATTTTTTTAATTAATTATCTCTAATTTATTTAATATATATGTATATTATAGAGATACACATAACTATAAAAAATAAAAGGAATACATCATTTTGTTTGCATTGCAAAATAAATAAGACAAATAATTATTTATAACTAAAGTATTTATCCTGAGAGGTTATGCATGTCCTGTCAAATAAATTAAAAGGTTAGAGAAATATAATTTAAAGTGCAAGAGAAATCACAAGAGTTGTATAATTCACTATGACATGCAAACAAAATTATAAGCTTTTAAGTAATATAATTATTTTTTTTTGACTTAACTGTTAAACCCATGCAGATACATTTTTTATTCACACATAGCTGTGTTTCAGTTGCCATACAAGGAAGATGTAAACAATCGAGGAAAGTAATACACTCACAAGCTGTGATGTAAAAAAAAAAAAAGTTATTAAAAAGGGTCGAATGATGATGTATAAGATCAAAAAGAAACTTGAAAATGAAGAGAAGAAAAGGCTTACCAGTGTCAGTTATAAAAAGAAATAGGAAAATCAAGAAGATCATAGCATACACAAACTTGATAATTTTAATCATTTTTTTTTCTTTTTTTGATTGTAACACACAACAAACTATTTTATCACTATATAATATAAAAGACCTCATGCTATATTTATAAGAAAAACAAACTTGAATTGCAAGAAAGCCTTTTTAAAATCAAAATAGTTAATAAATGCCTCTTACGTATTTTGACATGTTGTTTTGTCCCTTTAGCTCTCGCAATTGATCACTTAATCTAATTATTAAGGATCTCACATAAAATATTGTTGGACATTTTAGTTTATTTTTTAATGACATTGTTTTTTTTTTGGGAGTAATTTAATGGCAATATCATTATATTATTTCCTTTTATCCTTTCATGATAGACAAGGGAAAATCTAAAAAAATAATAGTAGGGTTGAACAAAGGAAAAGTTAGTCTTAAGAGTTAGGAATAATACATCCTCGAGGTGATCCAATGTTTATACATATGTTAGAAGTTTTGTATAGTCAAATTTAATACAATATCAAATGTTTAAATTTCATGATTTATCCAACAATTCATTCATATCAATCTTATGATTCATGTATTTTTTTTTAAGCAAGTGATTCTTATCTAAATCTATTTTTATATCTATACTATAAATAAAGAAAAAATATAATTGAAGATTGATTTTTTCACTTCCAATTATACTCTATAACAAATGTACCTATAAAAATGCTACATTGTTGGTGTCATTCAAAAAGATAAAACTATATATTATATTTTTTTTCTTGTTTTTTTTTTTACAAATATATTTGATATACTTTTGACAAATATATTTGCTATATTCTTAGTGTAATTAAAAAAGGTAAGTATTTTTTATGAGGGGTAAAAAAGATAAGTATAATTTTTTTTTTGTGGTGGCCGAGGTTTGAACCCCGGACCTTACATATATTATGCATTGTCCCTATCAACTGAGTTAAACCCACGAGGACAAAAAACAAGATAAGTATATTTTTTTATGGTGATAACAAGATAAGTATATTTGTTACAATATGAAAAATTTCATAAAAATTATTGTTCGTAATTTATACGCATTAACCAATAAAAAGAGCAGAAAAATGAGCACTCCACTATTGTATATATATAATAAACATTTGGCTTGCATCTCATGAAATTTTTTACATGCCTTCCTCGTTTATTGACTTGCTATTCAATTTTTACAAACCAAAAAAAATTCAAATTGCAATTAAAAAATGGTTCTCATAGTATTTTTTACATGCCTTCCTCGTTTATTGACTTGCTATTCAATTTTTACAAACCAAAAAAAATTCAAATTGCAATTAAAAAATGGTTCTCATAGTGTTTGTTTACACTCTTTGTTTACTGTCATGTACTCTACCCGTTATTAAATATATGTTGCAGTTAACCACTTCAGACATACCAATGCACAACTTCGACTATTAGTATCATTCATTATCAATAATAAAAAATTATAAAAACTTGAAATTTTGAAAATATTCACGAGACAAATCAAATAGCATCCTTTATGCCGACATTGTCTTTATATATTAGTAAAAAAATATGGTCAAAATAAATTATATGAATAGTGTATATTGTTAAAATACGACATATATTTAAGAACGGATGAAGCAACATCTATTGATTTTAGTATTAAATTATCTTAATACAGAGAAATGACTGATATGCGTTAAATTACCTCAAACAATTTATGTTATTTTATATAGTAAAATTAAAGTGCATAGACATCAAGTAATACCCAACACATCCCAACTATGTTAGCACATTCCTGGTATCAACTAGGTTATTTCAAAGTGTTTTTCACATAAAGGACAATATGAAACCATGATAAAACCCTTTTTTTCTAAGATTGTCATAAATAGTTACCGCAATATGGAGAACTTTCCAAATAAGTAACAATTTGGAAGGAGGAATAAACTAGGACCAAATACTTCTACCCCAAGAAACTATGTTATAGAACGTGGAAAGGCTGATATATGCCTCATTAAAGTGCACCTTACCGATTTGGAACTATCCAAAACCCTAGAATCGACAATAGGATTAGAAGGAATATATAACCATAGTCATAGTGCATCATAAACTCACCATCTTTGATAAAATCAGCAACTATGTATTGAACTAAGTAAATACTAGTCTTTTCAATGTCAATAACATCACAAATTCTATTATGTATCCATTTGTCAAGACCATATTGATACGTTGTTTTGCCATCTCCAAGCTTCCGAGAACTGTTCTCTAAGATGACCATCAACATCTTTCCTAAACAAAGCCAAATGGATGATTTAATGTAACCACACACAAGCTTATTGTTGATGAAGAGATCTCCTAGATAGACGGAGTGTAGGAACAATATTGATTATTAGTAGTCATTAAATCCCATTAAAGTTTGAGACGACCAACTTCATTAATCTTGGTAATACTGCAGAGGATTAAGTGTTGGAAATTATGTATGAATAAAATCAGATTTCACAAAACATGTTCAATAATTATGAATTAATAGCGGAAGCAAATAGCTAGAACATGATTATGATCGGATCTACGACATGTTTGATTTATCAAGGATATTAATAATTAGGTATTAGGAATACTTGGATGAAGCTTTGATCATCGATCTCAACCACAAACAATTTGAAAAAAGATTTAGTTCTTTCTCAACTTGTACCTTTATGCCTCAAGATCTCTTCGGATGGGGGAAGAGAGAGTTTTGCCATGTATTGGAGACCATATCCTCCTATGATGTGATGGTCATTAGTGTTTCCTACTATTCCGTTAATAAACCATCCAGACATCCACTCATTGAGTCCATATCAATTAACTAATATTTAATTAATTATCTATTTAGAAATCTAACAACCTTATTACTTTAATTTGATCACTATTAATGCTAATTAATTAAGACTCACAATTGATAAATAGATAATATAATTATTATTATGATATTTGCTCACATAATGATATTGAAATATAATTAAATAATAAAATATTCCAACATCAAGACCTCCACAATAAATAGGAATACAAGTTTTGTGCGAAGAGAGAGTTATTAGCCTCCAAGAATCAATGCTATTAAGACCATACACATTTTTTCAATAGTTTTAAGGTGGGGGACTTGCCAAGCATAGATTTTGAATCTAGATATTTTTTTAAGATTTTTTTTTTGACAAGGGTTTTAAGAAGATTTTGAATCTATAGATAAACATATTAAACTTAATTATTTCAAAAAGAATTAAATAGAGAGCAGGAAATAGTTTTTTTTTTTTTTTCCTAAGATGATAACTAAGTCATTTCTTTTTCAATAATATGCTAAATACAATCAGAGACTTTGTAAAACACCATGGAACAAGAATGTGCGGTCTCTCTAGTTAACTAATGAACAACTTTATTTGCTTGCCTCTTACCATAAACCACAATGTTTTGTCGAAAATAAGAATATAGAAAATGTTTGTAATCTAGGATAAGTTATTCAAACTAAGTGTTAATAATTCGTGATCCGTTGATCCACCAACGGTTTGGAGTTTAATTCAAAAGTAACATTATCCAAATGGAAGATGTCGTATCCATAAGCAATTTTGACAAAAAATACCCTATTTGGCAAGGCATTCCAAATCCGTATGGACTTGACACCATGGTTTGGGGTTGAGCCGTAACCCTCAATTGTTTCTAAAACCCTTGCCACCTTTGGACTTTTGGATGAACAATTTCTCCCATGATAACCACTTTATGCCTCTCAAAACAAATTCATCATTTTCTAAATTTCATCATTGATAGATATGAGGATGAGATAGATACTCATATGGAAAATATTGGCTCTTCTAGGGTTTGCACCCTAGAATGAGCGCATCCAGCTTTCATTCAACATGAAGGTAATTGATCCATCAATCGATCAAGCAATTGCACCTTGCCATGGATCATGCTTCATCCATTTCGATCTCTCTTCTTGTTCGTCTTTTGTTGCTTAAATTGTCTTTGTTCGGTGCTTCACCGTCAAGCAAAAAATTGGCCTTGGGAAAGAAAGGCAACACATGTGTGATTGTTGTGATTTTAATCAACAAAAAATACATTCGGCTAATGTAACGCCCATACTAAACTTATCTAGAATATTTAGAATGTGCGCTAAATTTAGTTCTGGATACATTAAAATTACAATAATAAAAATTGCGACTGAATAATTATATATCACTACATGATCGTACATTTGCTGTATGAATACATGTCTGGAACCATAATAAATAATCTGAACTAGTACGACACGAGCATGTGAAAATATGTCATTCAGCCTCCTGTATTGTCTCCTTGCCACGTACAACCTGCTGATCTGAAATAAAATAAAAGGGATTGGGGTGAGACGGGATGTCTCAGTGAGTTCCACCTATCCTAAGCTGTAGGCAATATCAGGGAACCTAGGATCGCCATCTGTCTCTAAGCTCAACCCTTTTTGGGTTTATACAGTTTTGTTTAACTGAGCGATCGGGGGATAACTAGGATCGCTATCTGAAATACTGATTCAATCCTGATACTAATGCTGAAATCATACTAACTATTATAGTCATAATGTCTGTCATATTATGTTAGGAATGTTAGCGTTGAACAAACAATATTATCTGAGTTGATTTTACGGAATAAACCCAGGTGGAGTAACCCCAGAATTTATTCCACTCTGACTGGTAATTTCCAACTGGCGGGAACCTTTTGTATCCTAACTGGCGAGGATAGCAAAAGCCACGGTTTAAACATATTTTAATATTATAACTGAAATGATTTCTGATAACTGAAATAATTCTCAACTCCACTACTAACGGGGAGCAAAAGAGAGGAATACATTAACTTAATTGATTTCTTATAATAATAACATCCTGAAACTGATAATAAAGACGTAGTGATTCCGTCTTTATTCTGAAATTAATTCTGATACTAACCTATTCAGGTTCTAGGCATATCGTTGTCATATGCCATTCCTAAAAGGTCATAAGATTTCCCCCATATTCTGATAAACTAAATTCGACTAATTAAGCCGAACTTCCATAACTAGGATTCTTTACTTCCAATGATTGGAAATCCACCCATGAATTGTTTACATGACATGCTTGTTCTAAATACATCTCTTATGTCAATGTGCAATAATTATGTAATGGCACCTAAGTTGGAGGATTGCTAAATATTCTTTGTCACATAGTAAGAAAATATGCATTAATGTCAATTCGAACATGTTTATGTTACTATGCGTGTTGGAGTATCTTAAAACATTCCTGGTTACATAATTGAATAAAATGAATGTTTCAAATTCTAGCCGAACAATGGCTATATTTATGCATGATAAACTTTCTTGTAAAATTATTCAAGAAAATGTAACCATTTCTAGTAACCAAGGCAAATGTTAAATTCCAATATTTTTCTCAATCATTTACATAAGTAAATTCATCATTGGCCTTGTTTAAACAATTTCCTCCAACATCAACACTATCATAAACATATTCATAACATAAAACATGTTATGAATAACATAAAACATGTTAGAGTAAACTAGTAACCAAAACATGTGACAATTCAATTTTCCAAATTATATGTATATCAATCTTCTATTCAAATTCTATCCTCCAACATTAGGACTAAAGTAGTATTGCACAACAACATAAGAAATTTTAGAACAAAATAATGGGAATCTAGCATTGATACAATTATGCCAACACGTTCTAATAATTCTTAATCATATATTAGCATTCTAATGATATAATTTACTACCCAAAGGTGGGTTTACTAACTAAAGGAACTCACCTCGAATCACTCTTGGAAAAATTGCAAAGCATCTTATCAACAACTTGCAGCTTCTGCTATCTCCAAAACTCCATAATCAATTTTCCAAAATAGCTTATGCCTTGACTTATAGGTCTTGACTTTTCCGAAACAGTCCAACCCACTTGTGACATACTCCTAACTCATCAACCAGCATATAGAAAAATTACCATTTCAGTCCCTGCACCAGAAGTTTGCCGTTTGGCTATTTAAGCACTTCCAAAACAGCTTAATTACTATTTAAGCACTTTTATCATCACTAAAACAGCTTATAATTTTACCATTACTCATATACCAGTTAAACATATCTCTCATAAACTGGTCATTACAAAAAAAATACTTGAAACAACTCAAATTCCAATTTAAGCTATTTTCCAAACGGCTTAACTAGAAACTCATGACTTTTAGCATATCAATTTCAATTCAAACTTTCACACATAATTCCAACATGAATAAACAGTCCTATGAACCACTTATACAACAGTTGGAATTCACAACTTAGTCGTTTAAGGCATTTTGCTCAAAACAGCTTATATGACAACTTATTCCCTCTAAACAATTCAACTTATGTTCAAATTTTCCAGAATACAACCAAACATGATTACACTTCACCTAAACCACTTGCATCAAAAGTCTAACTTGTTTCATCCAATAATCATTTATGATAATTTCCTTGAAAACAACTTATACCTCAATTTAGGCACTTTTAGTTCAACATAACATCCCAACAGCAACAACACTAAAACTGACACTACTAGCAGTCAAAAATACAGGGTCATCACAGAATCCAAAAGCAATAACAGATTATTTGTGATTACCTTCTAATGCTCCAAGTAGAAATCCAAAATCATAAGCTAAAGCTTTCAAATTTCTTGTACTCAAGCTTCAGCTCTCTTTTCATGTCTTCTGTCCAAGGCTTGGTTCACCAACATAAGGTCTCAAAACTTGCTAACAAGGTTACAATATGATAAGGATCAAAGTTGTTTGCCTGTATGATGAGAATTAGGTGGGAGAAGAAAAAGGGCCGAGAGAGAGAGAGAGAGAGAGAGAGAGAGAGAGAATTAGAAGAGGGGAGGAGATATTTTTGATGAGGGAGAAAAGAATGGGAAAAAATGAAGATATTTTGTATGCTTGACCTTTTATAGTCCTTAGATGAGTAATGACCAAAATGCTCTTTTCTACACTCTTCCTCAACTAAAATATCCGATAAAATGCCGTAAAAGTTTTAAGCGAAATATTACATTCACCGTGATCCGTTGGAATAATTTGATTCGGTCCGGAAAGTCTTATGTGCAATTACCATTTTGCCTTTCCCTTAAAAAAACCCTAAGATAAATAACTGATACTGAATTTTTACATGCGGGGTATTACAGCTAATAGTATATTTCATTATACATTTACAAAATTCGTAATCACTTCAACACTAAACAGATTACAGTTTTGATCCAAGCCTTCCATTTCGGCCAAATGATTCGCATTCATCGGAAGTTTAATCAAATATATTGGTCTGCTTGTATGATACTGAAACAGTGCTTTTCTGCTATGATGTTCATCAAATTCTGTTTAGTATATTAAGTAGTA
Organism: Medicago sativa; assembly: GCF_051527215.1. Classification (NCBI taxonomy): domain Eukaryota; kingdom Viridiplantae; phylum Streptophyta; class Magnoliopsida; order Fabales; family Fabaceae; genus Medicago; species Medicago sativa. Next base: position 6,313,586 of record NC_140755.1, on the reverse strand, counting down.
TTTGTCTATGATGTATCAAGTGTGGCATCAATTGTTGTGATTAAGTAATATAGATTTTGCAGTTAATATCATTCAAGCCATTTCAAAACGACAAATAGTAACAGAATTTTTCAATGTAATTGTGATGTTTTCTATTTCAGTAGTAGCACAGTTACTTTCCAAATATTTTTCTGCACTGTGTTTAACTATGTTAGCTTCAACAGTTTAGCTTTATCGATCATGCTTATTTATTTACTGCAGGTTGATTTGTGCATCACTATTTAATTGCGGAATGGGGATAACAATAGGAGAGAAGTCTTCTCATATTTTCAAGTTTCAATCAACTTGGTTTGCAATCTCAAAAAACCTTGTTTACACTTAAAAAGAACTTTTGTTTTTGTTTCCTTATACTACTAGCTTTGGATACAATTCCAAACACTATGATTCATGCAAATTTTCTTTAGTCATGCTTCCTTTTAGTACGTTGTTCTGTAATGTCGAAACTTTAGAATTCGTGTTACTCCTTTGAACTAATTAGGTCTTGACTGAGTTAGCTGATACTTTGAAAAGTCATTCGTTTATGGAACATTTAAACGAAGATGAACGAAAAAAATGGTTAATGACAAGACAAAATACAATGTTGCACCGAGACATGTATCTCTCTCGTAGAAAGACCGAAGTGAGAGCAACCTAACTATTATCAACCATATTTATAAGAACAAAGTAACGTATCAATCAACTTTGAGAGGTCCTAGAATATAAATGAAACCTTTAATGATGTTAATAGAAGATGAGGAGTATTTGTTGGAATAGAAGACATGGAGACTTTGATTTTTGAGAGATATATTTTGGATGCATCCAGATTCGATCAAAGTTTCTAGATTCCAAAGAGTTGTTGCTCATTTTTGCAATTGTATTGATCATTGCACCACACACAAAATTAATGGATACGTGTAAATAGTAGGTTGCAAATAGTAGGTTAGTTAAGATCTTGCTTGTTGCACAAGTAAGCTAGTTTGTTAGAGAAATGTAAGAGACTTATTTCTTTAAATTATCAACTTTCTCTAGAAACTAATAATGGACAAAATTTATTCGATTGAAGAAGCTACTTTTTCTTCAACGAATGTTCACATGAAATTTTAACTATTTTTCGCATCTATCTATTATATTTATTAATTCAGCCCCCAAGTTGAATAAGAGGTGATCCACATGAATTTTTTAACTATTTTTTATCAAATATTCGATTGAAGAACCTAACTATTGCTACATACTCATATGTGTGTGTAAGAACTAATACTTATTCTATAAAAAATATATAATAGAAAACAAATCACATACTGTATTTTATAATAGAAAAGGAATTGTTTTCACATTACATTGTTTTGTTTGCCTTGGAAAATATAAAATACAAAGTTATTTTTGAATGAAGTATTGTCTTGAGTAGATTTACCTGTCCTGTCAAATAAATCAAAAGGTCAGAAACATATAATTCAAAGTGTAAGCGAAATCATAAGAGTAACGAAAGTTGCTGCAAATAAAATTATAGGTTCAAAAGTAATATTATATATTTCGACTTAACTGTTAAACGCATACACATTCATCTTGCACGCACAAAGGCAAGGTAGGTGACATACACGGAGTATGTACACAATTGACGGTAGAAGTACAATTAGCAGCTATGATGTAAAACAGTAATAAAAAAAAAACATTGTTATAGAAAGGGTCGAAGTATAATGTATAAGGGCAAAAAAGAAACATGAAATTGAAGAGAAAAAAACTTACTCGTATTTGTTACAAAAAGAAATAGGAAAAGCAAGATGATCATAGTATGCACAAACTTAAAAATTTGAGTCATATTTTGTTTTGTTTTGCATATAACAATCAACAACTATTTCATCACTTATATAGTATAAAGAAGCTCAAACTATATTAATAAGAAAACAACAAGCATATAGAATTGCAAGAAAACCTTTTAAAAATTAGAACCGTTATCAAATGTCTCTCAAGTATTTTGATATGTTGTTTTGTCCTTTTAACTCAATAAATCGATAGCTTAGTCTTACTAAAGATCTCACACATAATTGTTGTTGACCAATTGAGTTTATTCTTTTTTCGTTTCACTTTAGACATTGAATTAAAGGATCAAAATATCTAACATTTATAATTTAGGGGAACAAAGTGTATAATATTTGTTTTGATAGGTAAGTGCATATATAGTGTTTGTAATTTAAGAGAGTGAAGTAAAACAAATAAAACTTAAGAAATCAAAATATCTAACGTTTTAACTTTAGGAATCAAAATGAATCGAAAAACAATTAAAGAACCAAAGTAAAACTAAAGTTAACTAAAATGACCAAAACTATAATTTATCATCATCATCATCATCATCATCATCATCTCTTTCTTCTCCTTTTCATGATGGACAAAGGGCAATCTCAAAAGAGTAATAGTAGTGTTGAACAAATGAAAACTTAGTTTTCTGAACAAAATACATACATGAGGTGGCGTCATTTTATGCTTAAGTTAAAATGTTTTCTATGGTCAAATTTAATACAATATCAAGAGGGTAACTTGTAAACATTTTTTTTGGGTAGGTAACTTGTAAACATTTTACAAGATATATTAAGGACTTACCAAGAAAATAAATTAATAAAGTGTATAAATAAGATAAATGACAGCGAATGGGTTGCCTATAATTTAATGAGAAATGATATTTGTACAATCAATTTTTGACAATTTTTGTGACAACCTTTTATCTTCTACTAACATTATATTTTTACTTTCTTTCTTTATTGTTTTAGTTTTCGTACTAATATCTACTTTTCTTTGTAAATACGTCTTTGTCTCATAAATTGTCATGCAAATGGCTGTTCAAGTAACACACCTCTAATTTAATCGGGAATATTTGTAATAGTGTATTGATACATAATAATTAATCTATTTGAAAAATAAGCTCATTTTAGAAGTTATTATATACATATTTTAGCAATATCAGAAGTTATTGTAGGTATAGTTCTAATATTATTAAGTGAAGCATTACCAATAATTGTTCAAATTATAATTCCAAATTAGATTGTTCCAATTAATGATTCATCATTAACGGGAATTTATTAACCTCTTAAAATATTTAAATGCATAATAAGAAAATGGGAAATGAAAAATTCTTATCCATAAAAAAAAAAAAAAAAAAAACCAAGTTTTGTGCAGAATTGAGTCACTTTGATTAGATAATTGACAACCCTTGTTCCATTTGGTACAGAAGCAAGTACGATCTTTGCAATGTGTTACAACAACAAATTCCATCAATCCATGTTTGTACTAGATTCTCTTTGTCACGCAAGTCTCATTCTCATCTTCAACATTTAAGTGCTTGTCCACTTCGCCCACTTTATTATTTGCAAATTGGTGTTGATCTCCACATACAATTGTATCATAATCTAGTAAAATAAGTTATAAACTTGTGGTCAAAAGACCATTATCAAACATGGCGTTTTTTGTCAGACTAGCTTATAAACTACCTGCTATATATAAGCTATAAGTTACCTTCTTGGTCTTGCCAAACAGAGCCTTAAAATTATTATTAATCAAAGTAGTTTTAATGATCTAACAAATTTGCCGCTAAAGTTTGTCTAAATAAAATCCATAATTTATTATTTTTAGCAAAAGAAAACACTTCCATAATTTATTCTTGTTTGTCTCACCATAGTGTTTATGTATAATAACACTTCCCGTTTTATCCGTAAAAGGACATGGGTTGGTCACCACTAGCAAACATGATTCTGGGGTCACTAAGTGGCTTGTCAATTCAATTGAAGTTAATCAAACTTGCATCAAGAGGCATTAACTTACCATATACTACTTTCTAAGTTAAGTTGTCACGTCTAGTATGTGAGTGAGTGCTCCAACTATCAGAAGAAGCAACTAATTAACAACTTTAATTAAGAGGTTTTTTCTGTATATTGAACGGCTAACAATAGATGTAATTTTATTTATTTTTGGTTTAACCTTTTAGTTTTTAGGAGAATAGGCTCTGTTAAATTGAAGTTTGGTTGCAAGATAATAATGCTTGATCCCTCAAATTCAATATGTAAAAAAAATAAAATTCACTAATAACCTCAATGGCTCGGTTCTCACATAAAGCAATAGAGATGGAGGAATTGTAATTGTAACAAATTTTTAATTTTTAATTTTTAATTTTACATGTGGGAGTAATTGTAACAAATTTTTAATTTTAGTTTTACAATTAAAAATTAGGTAGTAATTGTAATAATTGTAACAAATTTTTAATTTTTTTTTGACAAAGGGAGTAATTGTAACAATTAGGTACCATTAATTAATACATATGTCACAATGAAGGAATTTATTTTATTTTTTGGTTACAACAATGAAGGAATTTTCCTTAAAAAAACAATGAAGGAATTTATTTGGTACCTCTTCTTAATTTTTTTTTTTTTTTTGAAGGATGGTGCCAATTTTTACAAAATATATCCTTAGGTAGTTACTGATAGTAACTACCTTTAGTTATTTCTAACTAATTGCGGTTTAGAGTTAACTACTAGTTCGGACTAGGCTAGGTTTTCAAATAATGATGACTTGTATGTTAATTAAGTAAACTGTCTGCATGACTATAGTTAGAGTTTTAAGTGTCTAATACCCATTGCCATTTATTTGTATAACATTAAGGACAAGTGAGAGTGATAAACCCCTTGAACTTTTATTTTTGAGAGAGTGATACATACGCATTATCGAGCACATAATCTATATTGGGTCGACTGAGTTTTGATACGGAAAATTACACAAGTTCTCATCTTTGACCAACACAACTGATCTAGATAAATATTCTTGTTAAGAAAAGTCAAAGTGCTCATCATGTGTTTATTTTTTATGAAGAATGTCGACAATACAACTTAAAATGAATACTGTCTCTTAGTGCATATATAAACTTCAGGAAAACACTCACATGATTTAATTTAACCAATAAAAATACTGAAATTATTACGTCGAACGTTGTGAGTGGGGATCGAAGGGTTCAAACCTCGAATTCTCCACTTATATGTGTAGGTTTCTAATGCCTATTATTATTTTGTCTATCTAAAAAAAATGAACTTTAGGGGAACAATCAGAAAAATAAATCGTTTTGATAGTAAAACATATATATTTAACCACTAGTTTCGGGTTTTGCCAATTCCATAATTAATTTAAAAATGTTTTTTTTTTTGGTAGTGTCCGGGGTTTGAACCTCATACCTTGCATATATTATGCATTGTCCTTACCAGCTTAGATGTTTAACTATATAGGTTGTTAATAAGAAGTTAATATACATTTTTTTTTAAAAATTATTTTATGATAAATTATAGCAAACATTTATGCAAGTGGAATATTTATAAAGATAAGTATAAATAATTGTAAATAAGCTCCTTCAAACCTACTTTATAATTTGGATTGTTTTATTAATGTTTATAATATTATCTTTTATTACAAAACTCATCATTGGTTTGTTTGTCTTTTCATGGAAATTCCAATTTGAAAGTTTCAGCCGTGAAAACCAAAAATTCTAAGTGTCCTTTAAGACTTTTTTAACCTGCGCCATCTATTCTACACCATATCATCTACAATAATACTATATTACTAAAAACTGTGAAACAATAATAATTTCATGATTAAAGTAGCATACATTAGTAATTTTTTAATATATACTAGTAAAAATATCGTAATTTTTTATGAGAGTCAGTGTTTATTTATGGCACGCAGAATGACTAAAAGGTAGTCTAGCTTACACAATGGCACACAAGATTGTGTGAATGATTCACGTAGCATTTCTATGCATCATCATGAGTATAATAATTATCAAAGCACAATTACTTTATTGATTTTACAACACCATGCCCGAAACTAAAAGAAGATCAACATGTTTCAATCATGATCTTGCAACTCTAGTCGATTTGTTGGTGTGATTTTGATTTCTCCTCAATCAATCAGTGAAGATATAGTGCCCGTTTGGTTCAGTTTTGAATATAATTGATTCTGAGAGAATTGATTCTGATAGAATTGATTCTGACAGAATTGATTTATGTTTGGATACAATTATGTAGAATTGATTAAACAAAATGATTTATGTTTGGATGCAATTATGTAGAATTGCTTTTGAATGTATAATTACTAAAATAGACATAGCTAAAGGAGAATTGATAAAGAATGAGAATTGATAAAGGGCAATAAAGTAAAATAACATGTTGTAATAATAAAATATACAAACCTATACACGTTGTTCAAGGAGAATTGATTCTAGAAAAGCTAGAAGCTAGGATTTGTAGCTTCATGGAGAATTGCTTTTGGAGGATAAAAGCAATTCTGAAAAGCTGAACCAAACACGTTGTTTTTGGCTAGAATTGCTTTTGGCACTGTAGAGAATTGATTTTGGGCTAGAATTGCTTCTCAGAAGCCAAACCAAACAGACCCATAATTTATTTATTAAAGGATGAAAAATATCTTCTGCACTTCAATTTTTTTAAGTAAAAATTATACTATATCAACATATAAATAAAAATTATTATCCTTGAGCATGTGATCAAAATGGATGTTTACGTTATCATTATTTATTAACTGTCACATCCCTTTTTCCAAATAAATCTGTTGAATCTCCTATGGTTTGGACATTTAAGTGCCTAAGTTAATTAGTTACACATAATATAACTTGCTGTTTAAAACTGTAGTTCAAGGCTATACAGAAATTGTATCTATATCCTTCAAAAAAAAAAAAAAAAGAAATTGTATCTATATATAAGGCTATAAGCTATGCTCAAAAAATTTAGGGTTTGATTTTTTTAAAATGGTGTAAGTATTAGTATTTTATAAGGAGTGATGATCAAACCATGGATTTTTTATCACTCTACTTCTTAACTCTCCAACCCCGACCACCTTGTCAACTTTAGATCCATTACGCCCATCAAGCTTGATTTAAATTTTGAATATTGTCTATGATTAACTTTTATTTTGTCTTATATATCAATGCTATAATGGTTATTAAGTTCTATTCTTTAGGTAGATGGTTATATAATTGATTTAAGGGTCTCGTTAACAAGTGTCCTTAGAGTACTTGTTAAGGATACAAAAATGAAAATAATTGGTAAATTTTAAGTAAAAAAATTACTTTATAAAGTTGCAATGTATTGAATGTACCATTTTCAAAACAATTTTTATTTTTTTTAAATTTCTTAACAAGTGCCCTAAAGAAACCAAAATAAAAGCAACCATGAATATATCAACAATTTATATGAAGAATAGACCTAATTTGTAGATTAATTTAAATTAATAATCACACCAAGTATATTAAATGTGTCCTAAGCATGTTTAAGGTAGGGACTATATGTAATAAAAGACAAAAAACTTCAAACGAGGCATCATTTTGATAATAATGGCCATCCACCTTACCAAGCAAAGCATGTAAGTAAGGAAATTCAGTTTAGAATTGAATTTCAATATTAAAATATTTTGATACAATACAATAAGAAATACAAGGTGGGGCGTGTGGATCAATTAATTTATTTGAAGTTTTGATCTGTGAGGCACTTATGTTATAGGTCAGTGCAGGAGGTTACATTATTTGGTGATTTGCTTAAGGTTTTGTGGCAATGAGAGTGTGGGAGGAATAGGATGTGGTAGTGGGCTGATTTTAATGGTGGACCATGATTATTTGTTATTTATTAGCAATTTAATCATAAACAATTAATTTATTTTAAAGCTATATAAATAATAGTTTTTTTTTTTTTAAGAATATAAATAATAGTTTTTAAAAGTAGAAACTTATCATCTTCCTTTGATTGCACCAAAGAAAAGTATACTGCTTTGACTCCACATTTGTGGCTCAAAAGAGCCGAATAATGCTTGTGTCTCTCATAAAACTTGTTCCTCATAAAATTTCACATTAAGATGATCATCAAAAAATTAAGCACACAACAAGACACATAAACTTGTACAAATTGGTGTATTTTTTCATTCCGCAGCACACAACAACAAACACTTATCCAGTCGAAATGAACTTTAACCTAGTTATATAGTTTACTACAATAATGAGAAAATTACTCTATTTAGGACCAGTGTTAATGTTACATTGTCTTATTTGAAGGATCAACTGGACCAAATAATTGGTTGTCTCAACCACAGCGACATGAGAAGAGTGGTCAATTTTGGGTATTGTCGTCCGTCAATCGGCTCAGATGAAAGCGTTCGTTCATATAGATGAAACTTTAAAATGATGTCGATATGAGAACCATGTTCTCTAAATTTGATCAATATAGTTGGAAGGGACATATTGAGTTAAACACTACCTTGGTATGATTTGTTCATTCTATTCATGAAGTTTGATTCGTCCAAGAAGATACGAAGAAATCAAGTCATGCATGGATGAGTCCGATGAAGAAAATTGTTTGGTATTGATGAACTTTTTTGTGCTTAATTTATCTTTTTAATTTATGATGCTATTGTTGTTGTTGTTACTACAATTGTTTTAGTTTATTTTATGTTGTTGTTCTAGAATCCGAATGAGGGTAATTTTTAAAATCGAAGGACGCATGAGAGGGATGAAGAGAAAATAATTTCACTATATGTTATGTGCCATCCTTCTTGGCCTTTATTGAGCTAAGGGGTCAAATTTTTGGACCTAAAGGAATGTGGAAAAGAACAATCCCCCTCAAGCTCAAAACCCCCGAATTCTATCGAAAGTTAGCTTCTAGACGTGTTTTTTCCCTGCCAATTCCCTATGAAAATTAAAGTTTCGGTACCATTTTTAGCAATACAGTGTTTGGGATCTTATTTGTATGACATTGTGTTAGGAATCTCACATGACATTACACGACCACAATGTGACATGTGGCAACTTAATTTTAAAATGAAAACAGAAAACAAAATAAACCCTAAGAGAGAGAATAATAAAGTCATGTGTCAAATTCTGGTTGAGCAATGTCGTATGACATTCCTGCCACAATATCACACAAGTGAAATGAGTGAACCATCAAATTCGTCCCTGAATTTTCACGCGTCGGCCAACTTCATCCCTCAATTATGCGAAATATCAAATTAGTCCCTGAATTTGTCAGACGTCCATCAAAAAGGTCCCTCCATCCAAGTGCTCCGTTAGCCATGCTGACATGTCGCCCTGCATGCTGTGTTGTCTTGTACGCGTGGCAAGAAGGAAGCCAAGTGTTCAGGGGCTAATTTGATTGATTTGGAAAAAGTTCATTTTTCACTTTTCAGTTTATTTTTTTCCTGCTTTTCCCATTTTGCCCCTGCATTACATATTCCTCCTTCTTCACATTTCAGTCAGAACCATCAAAAACATCATTGACCCTCCTCCTTCCCGCTAAAAATTTCTCCATTCTCACCCCTCCAAAATCATCATCATCTCCGGCGATTCTGACGTTTTTGAAGTTCCTCTATTCAACTGTGATTAAAGGTAACACCTTTCCTGTTGTTTATCAAGATTCTGTGTTCGTTTTGACCCTGTTTTTGTCTGTTTTTTGGTTTTTTCGTTTTAAGTTTGGATCATCTTGTTTATTTTGTTTTTGTGATCGTTGATGCTTGCATTGTTCTTTGTTTGTGTTTGTTTTACGTTTTTGAGACAGTTAGTTTGATTATTCGTTTTTAGGGTTGCAAATGCTTCATACTTTGTGCCACAAAATGTTGTGCTTGGAAATGCAGAAACTGCAGGAAATGTTGTTGCAAATGCTGGACAGGTATGACTCTTAATTTTTAAGGATCGTTTTGGCAATTAGTATATTAACTGAAGGACTGATATGATTGATTATGTTATGATTTAGGGACTAATTTGATTGATTTTGCAATTTCAGTGTTGCACCAAGGAGGTATGGCCTTAGAGGACAGGTTCCTTCAGCTGATAGGCCTAAGCAAACACCAATGAGGGGTCCTGCACCAGCTCATCAACCTCATGCTGGCATGATTAGGGTTCCATATCCAACCTATGGTCCACCCGGTTCGACTCAACCTACTAAATTCATGGAGTTTATACCAACTCCTGGATTTCCAAAGAAGTGATGCTTCCTGGAGTTTAATAGATGTTTTGGATTTGTAATATTTAGGCTTATTTGAATTATGCCCCATAGTTGGGTTTCTTTTTGCTTAACTTGCCGTTTAAGACCTATGACTTGTTAATGCCCCAAAATTGGGTTGCTTTTGCCTATGTAATTTCTGAGATTTATGACTTATGACCTATGACTTTTGCCTATATAATATTTTAGTTTCAATTTGTGTGTTCTGTAATTTCAAGGATCTATTTGATATATGATTAAAAAATTCAGGCACTTATTTGATGGTTTTTAATATTTCGTAGGGATGTATTTGAAGGTCACATTTTTGAATCATCTTCAACCTCTTTTCATCACCATTAAACTTGGAGCTTGAAGATGAAGCTCGACTTTAATAACAGTTTTTTCCCATATTCCCACCCCCCATCATTTGAGATTCAATTTAAATAGTTTTGCTTCAAGAAATTTTGTGGATTTTGGCTTTCAAATTCAATACGAAAAAATTAGGGTTTCAAATTTTTTAAATTGGGGAAGAACTGGAATTGGACCACTTATTATTGGAGGAAATTTAGGTGATATTAGAATGTAGATTGCAGATTGTTTAATTAGGGTTCCAATTTTATACAATTGGGGAAGACAGATACGTTGGGGAAGAAAAGAGCTGTTTGGGAAGAAACCAAAAAAATTTCTGCAAATCAATCAATTTAGTCCTTCAAAATGTTTGTTATTTTCGGCCAAATTAATCCCTGCCTACGTGACGTATGACATGTGAGAGGTTAACGACCACGTCAGCCCCGTTAACCCTCTGTTTGAACAGAAGGACTAAATTGATTGACAATTAACAAATTCAGGGATTAAATTGATATTTCGCATAATTGAGGGACTAAGTTGGCCGACGCGTGAAAATTCAGGGACGAAGTTGATGATTCAGTCCAAGTGAAATCCCAATAAATTGCTCAGAATTTTCCAAAGAATGTTGCCTTCTTTAAAACGTTTTGCATGCTACTCAAATAGCTGTCCACAATTTATTAGATCTCCAACTGTTAATAATATCCAGAAAAAATATGGTTACAATAAAAGAATTTGTATAACTATTTTGTAACAACTATTAAACAATTATTATCTCTTTCATACATTCATTGTCTTCTTTCTATGAAAAAAAATAATATTGTCTTAAAAATTGTCACAAGTTAGTTGTATAAATATCATTACTCATAAAGAATTATATAAACCATGTAGTGGAAGAAGGAGAGGTGGCTAAGAAAACAACTCCCATGTCCCATCTCCAAAATGGAGATACTGACCCTACCTTGTTTGTTTTTTGTTACAACCAAGTTGGCTTATTTCAATTAGGAAAGTGAAGCACTTTGTTAGAGAAATGAAAAAAAATAAAGATTCTGAAGTTTGATGGAGCAACTATGCTAAAAAGAAAAAAGAAAAAAATCAATATTACACTAATCTTAAGTAAAACTGTCAACATCACTTATTTTAAAAGACGAATAGGTAAGAATCCTCTAAGAAAGATTTTAGGTTCGAATATTGTGGGTGGAAAAAATATGATTTGTGTTAGAACAACAACTAGTATAATAGAATAAAAAAAACGAGAATCAAAAGAAAACAAGACACAATCTTTATCTACGTAGTTCGGATAATGTTATTAACCTCCTACAACTATAGAGATATTGTCATTCATGTATTTTTTTGAATGAATTAGGTTTTCAGTGTTACAACTATATATATAGTATTACGATTTAGATTACAACAATAATTCCACCTCTCTTAAGTTTCTATCTATGAGCCATATAATCAACTCTTTGGATGAAAAACCATTAAAGATGGTCAATCTCAGGTTACCCAACAACAAATCAGTCATTGATAAAAATTTAATGGATACTTCACATCAATAAGCTTTTTACATTGCTACTATAAAGAAGCTTTCTATCCCCATCGCATAATATAATTTTGTGCATTTTTAGTCTTCATTATGGGCGCACACCTGTTTTAAAAACTTATCAAAACAGCTCCTCCAATATCTTTATCTCATGTTACATTGAAGAGATAAATTAATAGATGTGCTTTCATTCAAGTTGATATTAATTAATTTAAATATTCTAATCCTTGCAATCATTGTTTCATTTCTATTTCTTCATTGCAAAACAAGTTGAAAATAAAATAACAAGTTACAAGAATGCTCATCATGGTCAAGATTGTCACAACTCACTCTCCGCATATAAAAGACCAAAATCAAAAAGACTCCTCTCCCTCAATTATAAACTAAAAATCCTAACTTTCCGGATTTGAATTTGAAGCAATAACTAAACATTTATTGCCGTTTATGATCTCGATTGTTGATAAAGATCAAACAATCGAGATCATTGACGTGAGTCATATGCAACGACTTTTTAGTACCTTAGATTAACCGAATGCACTAACAAAACTATTTCTTGATCGATTGGAGTTGATCCATCCGCGTCTCAACTCAAGAATTGGCTACGTCCCATATCATGTCTCCAACGACTTCAAACAAATTTGAACCCCATGCTTGGGCTTAATTGTGAGCACAACCACGGGTGCGTGACGGTAATTATCCGAAATTGTGAAGCTAAATCGAGAGATTAACATTGCTAATATAATTTTAGCTTCCATTAAGGCAAATGTTTGTCCAACACAATTTCTTGGGCCAAAAGCAAATGGTAAAAAACGGCCAGGAATGAATGATTTTGAAGTAAACCTCTCTGGATTGAATTCATTTGCATCTTTACCCCATAGTTTTTCACTATGATGAATTGCCAACACAGGAATCCATATTGATAACCCTTTAGGGATGTAAAGGTCACCCAATATTATGTCTTCAAAGGCCATTCTAGGGAGTACAGATGCCGGAGGATAGAGCCTCAATGACTCGTTGATTACCATATGCAACTGCAAAAGTAAATAATAAAAAATTGGTTAGATTATATATTATAATATAGTTCCGTCGACAAAAAATATAATATATATATCTTCGTTAGATAATCTCAGTTGATAGAGACATTGCATAACATATATAAAGATTATAGTTCGAACTCCAAACCGTTATTTGTTAAAAAAATATAATATATATATTGTTTTTAAGGTGATATATAAATATATCTCACTATGTTGAGTGATTAGGTCAAATCATTTTCCTTTTGTTCTCTTTTCCTATGATATGATACAGGTTTTTTCTTCTCATAAAAGTATGGTTGTATCGTTATTCAGAACTTGAACAAATATCTTTTACCTTTTGTGCACTTGGGTCCCTCTAAAAAGAAAGATAACCATGATAATAATATTGATATATTATTCTAAACGACACCAGCTACACACGAGTGCAAAGATGATAGCTGAATAAATCATAGTTTAATTTTGTTTTTAAAAAGCAAATCATATTTTTTGTTTTTTTTCTCAAAACATACATATCTAGGTTAAACTAAAATATTTCCAAACTGTCTTTTCTAAACATCGTGCTGATAATAACTTAATTAATTAAAAGTCTAGGATCTTTTGATTGATTAGGCTTTTAGGTGAAATACTATAGCCTAAACTTACACTACCATATAACACCAATATAAAATGGGGAAAAGTGTCAACGGTTTTAAACATTTTTTATTTGTATTTGTGTTCAAGTAAGACTTATTTTTAATGTATAGGTTTCATGAAGAGAATTATTTTTTAAGAGATGAAGAAATTACTTTTTTTGTTCAAGTGGTTAGAAAAACCATAACCTCTGTATATAATACAATGTCTCTATTAACTGAGTTACACAATATTTTTTTCGAAGTAATGAAGAGAATTACGTACTTAACACTTCTAAAAGTAAAACAATTGTAAAATAAAAGTAAAAACAAATCGTAGAAAATGATTGTATAATGTGCATGAGAATATTAGATACCAAAATTTGACCAAACCCGCCACTTGTCCCTCATAACTTAAAAAATAGTGTAATATGACTTTTTTTTTTGTACGACTCTTTCTTCTCTTGTAAGTGTAAATTAAAAAAATAAAAGCTTTCACATTCATATTAGGGAGAAGTTATAAAGAATCAAATAAACTATGAAGTATTTTTATGTTTTGCTTTTAAAGATATCACTAATGCACAACTACAAAGACTAGTGCTTTAAAAATTTTGAAGCGTGTGTTAAGATTATCGAGGTCATCTATCCTAGTACTACTCTCGCTTAAGCACGCTTAACTGTGAAGTTCGAATAAGATCCGGTGTATTAGTTCCTGATATGATATGATCACACCTTTTCTTTTATTCATTTAAAACAAGAAGATTTTGTTAATTACTTTTTTTTTTAAGAAGATTTTGTTAATTACTTACCGTAGTGAGCTTGGAGAGTTTATCCAAAGAGGGAATTCCACCATTGCATACCCTTTTAACCTCAGCTCTAACTTTTTCTTGCCAAGATGGATTACTTGCTAGTAACATAACTGTCCAAGTGAGTAAAAGTGCTGTTGTTTCATGTCCAGAAAAGAAAAATGTTTTGCATTCATCCATCACTAATTGCAAATTTAAGCTAGTTTCCTTCTTTTGCATCTCATTCAATAGTATACCCAACAAATCATTCCCATAAGAATTGCTTCTTCCAATCTCAACACAATCTTTCCTGCTTTGTATTATTTCCATCAATAATCTCTCCACTTCCATCTTCAATGACTTTATTTCTCTATTGTACTTGCTTGGAAAAAACCTATATACACCAATTGCATCTTACATGATTTTGACATCAATGAAAAGGAAAATAAAATGAACATGAATGTGATGATTAGGACATGCATTAAATGCTTGTTGGTAAGAAAAATAATAGATTTTATTGAACCTTAAAAAAAAATTCTCATAGTGGTAAGAGTTTGACACTTAATCTTAGTAGACCGAGTTTAAATGTTCAATTCTACAATGTTTATTAGTGTCGCTTTAATACATAAATTTTACTTTTTCTCTAATTATTTTTAACGTTTTGCAAGCACGATTTAAGTCTCTGCAAATTTGTATTACTTTTTCACCAAAAATAAGTGTTTCTTTTAGTTTTGGATGCCATTTTTTCAATTGTACTCTCTAATTAATATTATGTTCAGTGCAACACTCTCAATTTGATATTCTCTCACTTTGCATTTACGGTAATTGGAATACATCAATATTTTTTTAAGCAAAATACATCATTAGTTAATAAAGATAATTTAACATAGTCGCGCTCGCAATTTTAAATACACACTGAATGACACAAATACCAACTATTATTATTATTATTTTGGAAAAAGAAAAAGGAAAATTGGTGGTTTGGAAACAAAGTTGTTGTAAAGTGAAAGTACCTACCTGCTGCCAGGAAAGCAAAGGTGGCGACTTGCTTGAGCACAGAGAGTCTGGAGAACTGTGAGGAGATGGAATATTTTTCTTCCCTTTTGGTAGCTTGTACCAAACTCAGTTCTAGAGATAATATCTGCAGTAAGTTTAGCCATGTACTCACCAATCTCCACCTCACTTTGTCCACACTCCAACCCTTTTTGTAGCGATTCTAACATCTCTTTAGTACATTCCACCATATGCCCTGCATAGCTCTGCAATAACATCATCAATGTTTTTCTATGCAGCACTGACACTTCAAATTGAAAGCATGTTTGAGTGTGTGACACGTGTAAGTGTTTGGGATATTTAATAGCTTTTTTTAGTGTTATGTCTGATATCTGTGTTTGTGTATTATAATATTATCGGGTTGTCCGCAGTTGCAAATTTAATGCAATTAGCATACTGGTGGATGTTAGATCAAGATCAGACCGTCAATATTTCAAACTTGGTATTTAATGGTTTAAAAAAAATGAAAATATAATTGCTTTCTGTGCCGTTTGATCTTGATTCAACAATCACCAATGTGATGATAACATTTTAGAGAAAGTTAAAATACTTTATATAAACCATTCTTTACGCTTAAATAGAAGGCAAGCAGGCAACAAGCTGCGCCGCTAGACCCATGATGAGTAAAGTCAATTCAAACCCATGATGAGTATGATTGAATAATACCTTAAGTCTGTCCCCCATGAATGCAGGGGCAACAATGTGACGTTGGTGATACCAATTTTCACCATTTGCCATCAATACTCCTTCTCCAATGAAATGTTTTGAACCCTGTTTTTGTAACCATGATTTTCCAGATACTGTACTGTATTTTGAAAGAAACTCTTTTATCAATTCAGTTTCTGTCAAACACAGCCTTGGCTCTGGACCATTCCAATATATATACCTCTTTCCTACACAATCAAAATTAACATGTCCAATTAAACTAATTATAATTACTATTATTATTATTATTATTATTATTATTATTATTATTATTATTATATTCCCCTCAAAAAATTATTATTATATGTTATTATCATCATATATATATATATATATATATATATATATATATATATATATATATAGATGAGAACAATTTGTTATATTTGAATCACAACAAAGTGTTTCACCTGAGTCGTTATCTATACGTATAATTGACGTACGTACCGAATTGGGACGACCAGAGAACAAAATGAGGAAGAAGGCGACCGACAATGTCATGGCTTATAGTTTTCATGTCTTGTGAGGTTGATTTGGAAACAAGGGAAGCCATGTCGAGGATGTTCCCGGTGAAGAAGCAAGGTTTCGGGCCCCGAACACCTTGCATCTCCATGATTTTCTTGATATGTAGTGGAGTGAGGAAATAACATGATAGGTTTTCATACAAGAGTTTAAATAGAAAAGTAACTAGTATGAACAAAAGTATATTGAGAACCACCATCATGGAGATGATTTTTTTTTTTGGTGCTAATATATATTTTGGGAAGATGAGAAGTGAATTTGAGATTATAGCAAGGTAGAGTGGTGATATGAGATGGGAATATGATGTATGACTCAACTTATATTTATATATAGTGGGAATTTGATATGTACTATTCCTTCATTTTTATATACACACACTGTGGCGGAGTTGAGTTATTAAATTTTGTTTAGTGGTTTTGAGAAAGTGTTTCTGATTCATCATTACTCATTGCTTTGAAGACAAAGGAGGGTGTAGTGTGTGTACATACATAGAAATGAGCTGTTCATAAGGGATATGACATATACTAAATATCACAATATTATGCAAGTATGCAAGTAATGCTATAGTAACTTATTCTTATTGGTTTAATCCATTAACTTATGCTTGTATCTGTTTTGGTTTTCAACTTTAGCACTTGTCCACTATCTGCAACTGCACTCTAATTGCCTATATGAATCTGGAGGATCAATTGGTGATAAAACTCTAAAAACTCTTGTATATTGGCTTCACTTGACTATAGTTGGATTTTGGATTTCCAAAGTCTATTTTGAAAAGAATTTTCATCCACCAAAGTTATTACTGTGTTGAGTCACGATTAAGTTGCTCTATTTAAGATGTTTTGCGGCACTGTCCTAAATTTTGCAAGACAAACTATCAAACACGCCGACTCCAGGATAAAACAAGACCAGCTACAACTATGCGAATAATAACCTGAGTCTGAAAATCTGGTATATTTAATAAAATACGAATAATAAAGTTGTTATATATCTATGCAGTTTTAGTTGTATGAGTATTTTTTAATTTGAGATAAATTTTTTTTTTTTGAGATATTGTTTGGCCCTTATATTCATTCCAAATGTGAGTTGGATGGATACAACCGTAGTTAATCCTTTCAGTCAATTATCAATTTTTTTTTGTCAAGTAGTCTAGTGGCTAGAATTCAACTTTTTCAAGATGAATAAGTGGGGTGTATGGGGTTCGAACCCCAACCCATGTATATAACAATGTATGTCGTCAACTGAGTTATGATGACGGCGACAGTCAATTATCAATTCTAAATGCTTGGTAATAATTAAATTTTCCGTCCCTACAAAGTCATCAAATTTTATTTTTCATCTTCATAAAAGAAGTGTCGTGTTTGCTTTCCTATAAGTTTTTGGGATTAAAGTGTTTTTGTCCCTATAAATACTTTAATTTTTCTTATTAATTCCCTTAATATTTTTTGACTTTTAAGAAGAAGAAGAAAGGTATATAAACATGAGGTGTGATAACTGGACACACTTTTTTAGACAAGACAACATTTTAAATCGGTTATTTAAAAATACGATTTTAAAAGACTTTTGTCTTTTTTGAAAATAAAAGATTTTTACTTTTATTTTTATTTTTATTTTCATCCCTTAGGATTGTAATACTGGCTCTGATACCAGGTTGGGGGCAGAATCCCCAGCGGAATTTTGTTGTCGAACTTGATTTAACATTTGTTCGATTTTAATTAATCCTTGAAATGGTTTTAAGAGCGTTTTTGCTCTTTCTCTTTGTGTATTATTAAGATTTTCTAAATCTTCTATTTCTCTTAGAAAATCGTCAATATATTCTATATGATAAATTACAAATTCTTTAGAATGAAATAGAATTTGTCTTAAGACAACTCTTCTGTGATAAAATTCTATATCAGAGACTATGTTCTCTAATCTTTCTTTAAAAAATTTTAATTCTGTTATTAGGCCTAAACCAGGCATTATATATTTGAGGAACTTTCCTGAATTTTTTCTAATGACTGTTCAAATTCAATTAATTTTTGAGATGGCCATAACAGGGTTGTGGCTCTTTCTTTTTGTGTAACAGAAATATTTTCTGTTCCTTCTAATTCTTCTATCATTTCATCTATATATGAAATCTGTAAAATCATTAAATCATGAATTCCCCAAAGTGTGTTCTTCATTTCTATTCTTAAGAAATTTTCTTCTATTCTGTTAACTAGGCTATCTAGTTTTATTCTGAATAAACTTAATTCATTTTTTATTGTTATTCCTGGCATTATAATTTTTTACTAATGCCTAAGAGTTCAGTTTTTATTTCTGACAAGGTTTTGTTAAGCTTTCTTTTTTCATTACTATCTAATGAAGTTCTTGCTGGTAGAAACTTTGGTTCACTAGTACTTTCTTCTTGTTTTAGAAGAGGTGTTCTTTCTATGGTCATAATAGATTTTGACCTTTTTAGTGGTTTTAGAATTGGTGATTCTAATTTTACTAATGATGCAAATAGTTCATCTATTTGTATTTTTTCTTTTCCACTAAATTCTACACTATAATGAGAGTTACTTAGTGCATAATTCATTTTATAACTTATACTAAAAGGACGGTTTCCTGGTCTCATGAGATCTAGATCTTTAAGTTTATAATGAATTACTAAAGATCTGTCTAGATCTATATCATTTAGACTCAAACATATTTGTAGATTTATATCAAATTTTATTTTTCCACCTATTAAATTTCCTTCACCTTTGGCTATTAGTGAATGTTTTTTATTCATTCTAGCATCTTCTATGAGAAGTTCTAGTTCTGAATTTACTCCTTTCATAAAAGTACTCTTTATGATTATCTGGATAGTTGATACATGAATATATCCTATCTTCTGTCTTTTTTCTAACGATAGATGTTTTAATCTATTATTAATTTGTTCTTCGTCTATTATAGATATTACAACAGATCCATCTGTTGATTCCATTGGTACAGGAACTTCTCCTATCATCATTCCATATTTTAGAATATTTTCTCTAGATAGTTTTTCTTTTATTAAAGAAAAATACTCTTTTGTTTAAAATTTTCTTAAGGTTTTAAGGTAAAATCTACCTTTTCTATGTGATCTATTAGTACGTTTGCCATAAAACCAGATGAATCTTTTTTTTTATGCTAAATTCCATGATGAAATGTAAATATTATAAAGTATTTAAGATCATACCTGACTTTGTCTTGAATTTTTGATAATTCTGATCTTTCGATCCTTTGGATTTGAAATAATCTTTCGATTATTGATATTGAAGACTTTAAAATCTTTCGATTTGGTTATGACAACCTCAAATCCTGCGAAGTCCTTTCCCACAATGTTTTAAACTAAAGGTACTTACTTCATTGATTTTAGTTGTACTTTACAAGTGAGCATCGAGACTCTTATTTATAGGAGGAAAGGACTTACAGAGTAGGTCACATGTCACTTTCCTTGCAGCTAAAAAGAAAAACAAACAAAACACGCAAAGGAAAAAGTAAAAGCATTATCACATAAGGTGATTAGGTTTTCAACTAAATGGACCCCATCTGACTTAGATGATAAGGTTCCATTATTACAACTTTGTTCCTACGGCCATCTACATGACGCGTGTTTAGGCTTTTCCTTTTGCCTTATCTTCAAGTACTGTGATTGTCGGTATTTTGTCTTCTTCTACCGACACTTTCTTTTTTGCACACCATTTACAGGTATGCCCTTTGTATTTTGAGAAGTGTTGACAACACTCCTGTTGAACTTCATCTGGGATTTGGCCAAGAGCATTCTCAAATTTTGAGAATAGTTCTTCATAATGAAGTGTTTGCTTGAGATGTTCTTCTGAAACCTTCTTCTTGGAGTCACAGACCATAAGACAGGTTTCTGTAGTATAGAGGACCTTATAATTAATAATGGTAGAGCCATATTTAATAAGGTTATCATAAAAACGTTTCATTTGATAAATGAACGAGTCTACTGTCCATCCAATACTTTCTGTATTTGGAGGTAGATAGGTTTTATTTGAAATTCCTATTTTGATGTCTGTTCTTGGTCTTACAGCCATAAAATTATTTTCTTCAAAAAACCATGGATAGGTTTGTTCGAATTGGAGGAATATTTCTCTCCCTTTAGCAAGGAAATCATTAAATCTTTTTGCTGTATTACCAATCTCTTTTGGTAGATCAGCCAATTCTTGGAATCTACGACCTTCTCCTTCTTCAAGATACACGGTCTTAAGCATTCCATAGTTATAGAATTCTTTAATCAATTCCTTGGATATTCCTGGAACCGTATTAGCTTTTACCCCATATGTGGTGTTGACTGGGTAAAAACATTCAAGTGCTAACTCTTCTTTGAAGTTTGCTAGCCATCTCCATTTTCCCATGAAATCATCAAGGGTTTTTGGCTTATTTTTTTCTTTCTGGAGATTTATTATTGATCTCACTGAGATCTTTTTCTTTGACTCCATTTTTGATGGTTGGCCAATTTCTTTAGCAATGGTCATTTCTTTATAGGAGGCTTTGTAAGCCTCTTTTGCTTCCTCCATTGTTGGATAGGACTTATGTCTGACATTTTTGCCATTGATGTGGAGGCTTGCAATTGCCCAATTATTGTAGATGCCTTTCATTGGACCATCAAAGATGACATACACCTTCTTTGCTGGTTGTGGATCTACAACATCGCTTGTTTGGTCTGAACCATTTTTTGGCTCTTCATCTTCTTGTTCAACTTTGTCAGCCCATGACTTTTTTGTATCTTCCTCTGGCATAGAACCTGCTGAAGATGTTGATGAAAAACTTTGTTGTTCATTCAAAGTCTTTTTTGTTGGTTCTTCTTTTGTTGTTGTTGGAGTTTCAACATTTATGATCTTGGTTAGACTTTCAATCATTTTAATCATCTCCCCCCTCTCTGAAGAGAGCTGTTTTAGCTTTTGGCTATGGATTTCAATCTGTTCATCCTTTTGCTTTAAGCTATTGTAGAGAACTTTTAGAGCTTGCTCTATTCTCTTGTCAGAGTATCTGCAAAACAATTGTTTTCTGATTTTATTAGTTGAATATAAGGATAGAATTGTTGGATGCGCATTTGCCATCTAACAAGTCTTCCTTGTTTATGATCAACTTTTAAATTGTAGCGCCAAAATCCGCTAGCATAAGTTGAATCAGTTCTTAGTAAAAATCTTGATGGAATTAAATCCATTCTCCATTTTTCTAAAACATTTAAACAAGAAAGAGTTTCTTTCTCATTGATATGATATCTTGTTTCAACATCTTTAAAAGAACCTGAAACATACTTGCATAAAACAAGATCTTTATCCTTGATTCGGATGTTATTACTTGAATAATCAAGTTTTGTATCAGTTGATACTGATGTTTTATCTGATCGCCCATTAGGGATATCTGATTTTAACTGTGGGGTTGCGCCCACAATGGTATAGGATTGTTGTGGGGTTTCATCCTCAACATATCCAATGAGATTTAATCCCAATTTTTGTTTACCATTAGGTAGAGCTCTCATAACTCCAGCCCATGTAATCTGATTTGCATCAACGTTTACAACCAAAAAATCATTTTCTGTTGGGTTGTATAGTTGTGGTAAAACTTTTAATTTTTCTTTTAATGATTTTACAGCCTCAGTATTTTTTTGTGTCCATGACCATGACACTTTTTCAGATATCTTCTTCTGTAAAAATTTTCTATCATTTGCTAAATCTTGAAGAAATCCTTCATTAGCAATATAATTTAAACATCCCAAAAATCTTTGGATTTGTTTTCTATCCACTAATTGGTCAGGAAAAAGTAAAAATTTTTCTTGAACATGTGGTGATAAATCGAGTTTTCCTCCTTCTCTTATAATAAGACCAAGGAATTCAATTTCTTGTTTCAAAAGTATTGACTTTTTTCTAGATAGAACAATTCCTCTATCTTTTATTCTGTTTAAGATAGTCATAACAACTTTAACATGTTGTTCTTTACTTCCTTTAGTAAAAATTAAAATATCATCGATATATACAAAGCAAATATGATCAAGACCTTTAAGAGTATTGTCCATAAATCTTTGATATATTGACGGTGCTTGTTTTAAACCAAATGGTAAAACTTTCCATTCAAAATGTCCTTCTGGACAACTGAAGGTTGTTAATGGTTTTGTTTCTTCTGATAACCTTAACTGCCAGTATCCAGATTTTGCATCTAAAGATGAAAACCAATTACATCCTCTTATTTTTTCAAAAATGTAATCTTTTCTTGGTAACTTATAAGAATCACTTATAATTGCCTCATTAAGTTTTTTATAGTTAATCACCATTCGAGCTTTTCCTCTTTTTATCTCATTGTGTTTTCTGACATAAAAAGCTGGTGCTGAATGTAGACTAATAGAAGCACTTATTAGACCTTTTTCTAATAATTCTGCTATTTCTTTTTTGAATTCTTCCTTATCTTCTGTTGAGTAAGGAATTTTGTATAAAACCTTTACTTCTTTTTTAGGATCTTTTAGTTTTATGACAATTAAATCCTGTATTTTATTCACTATAGAGTCTAATGGATTTTCAGAACAAACCTGATCTAGATGATATCCTAGATTTTGTTCAGTAGTTAAGTAAAACTTTCTTTTATCCCACATACATCTAAGTACATTGAGATTTTCTTTTATTGCCCTTAAAATTTCGTTTTTTGTTATAATGTTTGTCGTAACAAGTTCACTTTCTTCTGGGTTATTTACATTAAACCATATTAGTGTTATAGTATCAAGCTCTTGAATAAAAGGACTATATAACTTTAAAAAGTTATTTCCTATTATCAAATCTATTCCAGAATCATGTTTGATCTTATATAAAAATATTTATCTTCAATTTTTATGAAAGTATCTTTTAAGACAAACCATATCTTATGTTTTGTTTTATCAGCAATAATTATTTCTTTTGGTTTTTTTAATTCAATCCAATCTTTGGATATGGATTTTCTTCCAAAACATAGGGTTGCACCAGTATCAATGTAACCCATGATTTTCTTTTTATTCAAGATAATTTGAATAAATGTTGAATTAGGATTTCCATCTTTTAGGATTTTCCTACTCATTCTTCAAATTCTTCTTCAGTAGTATATTCAAAAATACTACTCTCATCAGAATCTATGTCTGATTCTATTGGTTCGAAACCTACATACCAAATTAGTTTTAAGGTTTCTTTTTTAGATTCTTTCTTCTTGGGACATTCATTTGCATAATGTCCTTCTTCATGGCATAACCAACATGTACATGTTTTCTTGCCTTTAGGACATGAATTCTTTTTAGGATATTTTTTCTTTCTCCAAAAATATTTTTGTTTATTGAATTTCTTAGGAAATTTCTTTTTCCTTTTATATTCTGATCGGTCAATTTTTCTAAAGACCTTTCTTTTTCTTTTTCTAGGTTTTTTACAACCATAATTTCCTACTTTATTTTGTAGTTTATCACAACAAAGATTTATTTTTGCATCTCTTTTAACAATTTTATTCATACATTGTTCAGATACCCATTGTTTTAATGTAGTTATTCTAGGTCCTAGGGTATTTTCCAATCCCATTTCGTTATTTGTTTTTTCGTCAAAAATTTCTTGCATTTTTATTCCTAATCCTCTTGGGAGTTTATTATAGAATAAATTTAATAAATTATATTCTATTCTTTTTGTTGGATGAATGCCATAGTAATATTCTTCAAATTCACATATAAATGGATCTATTTGACACATATCACAAATTTTTAAATTAAAATTTTTGTGAATCAATGTGTTTTCTAATTCCTTTTTAGCATTAATACTTTCATATCCTACAAATTCTGGTCTTAGAAAATTGTATATATAGTCTACAGTTTGATTCCCCGTAGATGGTAATTCTGAATCTGGATATTCATGTATGAATTTCATCGCATTTCCATATGTTTTAGTCTTAAGATAATTAAAAACATCTTTTGGGCCAAAGGCCTTAAGTTGGACATCTATTTGAACATTTATTTTATGTTTTCGATACCATTCTCTTAATTCTTTTCCTTTATCTGTAATACAATCAAGATTAAGCACATCATCCTCTTTTTGTGAATTTACAATTGGAATATATTTTGGTGGTATACTTTTATATTTTCTTTCATTTATTTTTTCCTGTATTATTTGTTGGTCAATAAATTCTTCTCTACCTTCACGGTGTCCTCTTTTACGTCCTTGTTCTGATGATTCTGCGTCATTAGCTTTAACAAATCCTACTTGTGGATTTTCATCAAAACTTTCCACTGAACTATCCGAATCAAAATCATAGACGAATTTATTTTCATCTTCTAGTTCTTCAATATTTTTATTCTTTTCACTAATGTCTAAAGTAGCCATTAGGGTTTGTAATTCTTGTAGCTGGTTAGCTATCTCTTCCTCTGTTTCGTCCATTTTAGTATTTAGGGGCAAAGAATTGTATTTGTTGCGAGGGTTTTTCTTTTACCTCATCTTCCCCCTCCTTAAAAAGAAGTTGGAGATCCTCTAAAGTTAAACTTTTATCTTTCTTAGGTAAAAGGCTTATTAGATCAATTAGATCGTCTATTTTTATGCAGAGTTTTTCATCTAACCCTTTTTGAATATTTTCTATATTAAATAGTCTTTCGTCGAGTTTTTCTTTGAACTCTTTATCTATCCAGTACTCTGTTGAAGTTTCTATAAAAGAAACTATTTTCTCCAGTCGTTCTTGTAAAACAACTATTTTTTCATAAATATCTTGTATTTTTTCTCCAAGTCCTTTATTAGCCATGTAGAAATTCTTGTATCTTTATGCTTAAAAGATTTGCAAAATTTTCATACTCCCAGTATAGAGAATAATTATTTTCCATTATAAGAAACCAGAATGCCGTTTCTCTTAACCATCTAATTTGATTTTTCATTCTAATTATATTATTATGATTAGGTTCTAATATGAATGGTTGTGGTATTATTTTTCCAAATGGATTTATAAGACCATCCATTTTATCTAGCTATTCTTTTGAGTTCTTTTTTCTAATTCACAATACATCTCTACATAATATTTAAAAAGAAAATAATCAAAATTTTCTTTATGATAATATCTAGCAGTTTCATGACACCATCTAATTTGTGTCTTTACTATTGGGATATCTTGGTAATTTGGACATAAACACCAAGGTTGAAGGATAATTTTTCCTTTTGGGTTCCGAAGATACCAATGTTTTTGCATTTAATTATTTTGGACTTTTTAAGTCAGTTGATTAAAAGGTCGGTTTTAAAGATTTTTGTCCTAAATCAATCAAAATTTGACAGGTGGGGTATAATACCCTTGCTGTCGTATTTGTGTTTGGGAAAGTGTGTTTGTTTATCATTTTCCTATAAACATCCTTCAATTTGACCAAAATAGAAGTGGACGTTGACAAAAGAAATTCAATAATCCACCTTCTCCACCATTTTATGATCCACCTTCTCCACCATTTTAACATGAAAATTCATCTTTGCCATATGTCAAACCGAAAATTAGTTGTGATATGTTAGATTGGCTAACAAAAGTATACGGTTTAGTCTATGATTGTTCTAGGTTAGGTCACACCATTTTTACATAGAGAATGATCAGTCTTTTTGGAAAGTCAATTTAGTTAAAAAGATCAGGTATAGATCATAAAAAAATTATTTTAATCCTATCAGGTTGACCTACTTAAGTAAAATGAATAATATATTTTTGGGCCTTGTTAACGAGTGTTCCCGGGACACTCTTTAAACATTCTAAATTTAGTAGTTATTTCATAAGAATGTCAAAGTTTTCAATTTTCAATGCACTTTATTGCACAAACTTCCACAAAAGGTTATCATTTAAGGTCCTTAACCAGTGCCCCGGGGACACCGGTTAACATTTCCCTATATTTTTTTTATTACTTTGTAGATCTTTAAACTATTTGGGACTTTCTAAATATGTTTCTGAACTAGCAAAATTTGCAAGCAAGTCGTTGAATCACTGAATTAACATGTAACACTAACACTTCTTTCAAAAAAAAAATGTAACACTAACACTTTTTTCATCTGTAGAGGAAGTGACAAACACCGATATAAACTTACACACATAAAGTAAAATATCTTATATTCGAACCCATAACAATACAGAAGATATTTAGTCTAACATTTAATCGATTGTGCTAGGCCTTATGGATAAAACTCAGGCATTTTAAAAACTGAAAATTGAAAATGTTTAAAAAAAACGGTCCATTAAGTATTTCTTTGAATTGGATCAACCTATTGGCTGCAGGCTTTATAAGCTCGATCAATATGTGATTTACATTTTTCGGTATATTTCCTCTAATTCACGATTACTGGGTTGATGCATGGCATAGACAGATGACATAACTACGTTAGTAATATTATATATTTACTTGACCTCTTGATCTTTTTTTTTTCGTTGTCGTTGTTTGAACCCCAGACTTTGTATATAATATGCATTGTCTATGCCAACTGAATTAAGTTCACGATGACCTCTTAGGTTTTGTTTGGGAGTTTGGAGGGGAGGGGAGGGGAGGGTTTTGGAAAAAAGGAAGGAGCAAGTGGAAGAAATAGAAGACATTGGGAGGAGAGGGCTTTGGAGGTTAATTTTTTACTCATAATAAAAAATCCCCCTCATAGGGGGGAACTCAAAAATTGTATTGGGGGAGGGTTTTGGGGGGGGGTTATGGAGAGTTTATATGAATTTTTCAAATCCAGTCTATGTTGTTATTATATTCTTAAAATTAAAGGTATATTAATCATAAGTATTAGTTTATCATTCTCTAAAAAACTGTTCTTTCAAAAAATATGAATTTTTTGTCCATTTTTCTATATATTTCCAACCCTCCAAAGCCCTCATTTCCCTTCCCCTCCAAACTCCCAAACAAAGCCTTAATCTTCTATGATAACACAAGAGAATCGTCTGAGAATCGAGATCAAACTTATTTTCCTATGACATATATCTATTAGCATTCAGCACCTTTGACACCCAACGGAATAAAATGCCTTTGATAGGACTGAAATGATTCTAAAAGCAAACTACTATAAAGTTAAGTGGAGTATGCATCAATCACAATAGTCATGTGTGAACAAATTATATGCATAAAAAACAAGAACAAGGCAGACCAACTCCTTGTGGAAGCTTTGTAGTTTGAGGTAAAATTGTCCAATCTAAATTGAAGAGTTAATTTATATATACTAACATTCTTTTTTTGAAAGAAATAATATATATATATATATATATATATATATATATATATATATATATATTAACATTATAAAATGCCTTTTGAAATAAAATAAATAAACTTTCCGGTCATCCCATCATATATATATGGGAATGTTAACTTGTGCCCTTGAGGCATAAGTTAAGAAACCAAATGTAGAAGTTTTTGCTTGGAAATTGTGCATTCAATGTCTTAAAAGTCTCAAAAGTTATATTTTCAATATAAAACTTATTTTTTATTTCCATTTTAAGCTCCTTAACTTGTGCCCTAAGGGCACAAGTTAACATGACTATATATATATATATATATATATATATATATATATATATATATTTTAAGAGTGGCTAGAAGTTATATTTTTTTAAGGAGAATAAGTAAAGTGTCTAGGATTCAAACCTTGACCTCTTTGTATATTATACAACGTCCTTACTAACTTAGCAATCTTGATCGAGCAACCACCAGAATATGTGAAAGTCTGATTGCTGAGAAATCGAGTCATTTTTCTACACTTAATATGTGAATTTTACCACTAATATATTTTTAGAAACTAGTCTAAACATAGCTTTATGCAAAAAGGCTATTAATAGAAGGTTGCTTTTCTGACATAGAATACTTCCAATTGACACATGGAAATGACCATTTTACCCCCAGCGGTCGTTAACTGCCACTGGGAAACACGCCGGCTGTTAACTGCCGCTGGAGTCTTCCAGCGGTTGTTAACAGCCGCTACGTGCGTTCTAGGATGCACCGTCCTTTTCACCATTCAACCTCTTTTCCTTCATTCATTCAACACATATTTTTCACATTTTTTCCACATTCAATATATTTTCTTTCAACATTCAACCTATTTTTTCTAAATTCAACCTCTTTTTCCATCATTCAACCTCTTTTTCCATCATTTATTCAACCTATTTTTTCTACATTTTTCCCCTATAAAAACCCTCACATTCTCACATTTCCTCACATTCTCTCCTCCTTACTCTCATTTCCTCTTTACTTCTTTACTCTTTCTTCTAAAAAATGTTTGTTTGTCATAGTCCAGTACTCAAAGAAACTCAACCAGAACTTGTTCATTGGTTATATATTCAAGTGAGGAACAACACGAATTGCAGCATGAACCTTCTTGTAAAGCTCCTCAAGGCCATCTGTCTCGATTCTTTTCTTAATGTACTCACTAACGTGAGTCTCGTATTTCTCAGGCTCATCCTCAGTCAATACTAAAGTGAGTCTGTTATTTCTCAGGCTCATCCTCAGTCAATAAATTGAGTCTGGTATTTCTCAGGCTCATCCTCACTCAATAAATTAAGTCTGGTATTTCTCAGGTTCATCCTCACTCAATAAATGTACGACGAAGATGACTTCACCTATTAAGGAATAAATGTACGACGGAGATGTTATTTTTAATGTTATTGGCACGACGAAGCAGATTTAGTTTTACCCCATTGTAAATGTATTATTATATTAATAAAATGTGATTTTATATATATTACTTGTGTTCCTTTATTTTAGTTTTTATTTTCATTTATTTATATAAAATCCGAATAAAATTCGAATAAAATCTAACGTGAATTCAAATAATTAAAATTCGAATAAAATCTAACGTGAATTCGAATAAATATTGCGTATCGAATAAGTAAATTATAATAAGTACACAACATTAATGCAAATAAAAATGGTGTATTGAATAAATAAATTCGATAAAGTACACAACATTAATTCTTAGACAATTTTATTTACATATAATTACATTACGTAAAAGACATGTACGTCAACTATCATTACATTACATTCGGAAATGTACCTTTCAACTACAACAATTATCTTACCTTTGAATGGGGTCAATTCAAACTAGCTAAACAGCAGGACTCCAACATTCGTCCAAAAGTGCTTTTGTTCCATTCTAAATGTTAAATTCTTGTTGGTCTTGGTTTAAAATGATAGTATCTAAGTGCCAACGGAATGAGGTCCAGACCTTGACATTTCGATACCATCATTTAAACGAAGCCAACAAGAAATTAACAATTAGAATGGAACAAAAACACTCCCGGACGAATGTCGGTGTCCTGCCATTTAACTAGTTTGAATGACCCCATCCAAAGGAAGACAATTGTTGTAGTTGGAATGTGCATTCCAACTACAACAATTGTCTTACCTCTGAAATGGGGTAAATTCAAACTTGCCAAACAACAGGACTCAAGCATTTTGCTGGGCATTCATGTTTTCCTTCGAAAAGAATAAATTTTTGTCAGGCTTGATTTAGATGATGGTATTCAAGTGCCAACGAAATGAGGTCCATTCCTTGACACTTAATACCATCATCTAAGCAAGCCTAACAAAAATTTAATCTTTTCAAAGGAAAAACATTAATGCCCAGCGAAATGCTTGAGTCCTTGCCGTTTGGCAAGTTTGAATCACCCCATTTCATAGGTAAGACAAATGTTGTAGTTGAAATGCACCTTACCCTAACTAATGACGATCTTCTGGCGGAATCAAGTTGTTGATGATATCTTCAGTTGATCTCAGCAACGTCACCCGCATATCGATCCACTGGAACTTGGTGTGCTCCCAAAACATACTCGTCACGTTTTCGTCGTTCGTTAACTCCACCCAAGTGAATGATACGCTCCCCTCGTCGAGCTTTGGACGTTTATACCGAACATTTTGCACCCTCCTTGTGTCTCTTGGGTTGACTCCTTGGTTGAATTCATTCAGTTGATCCTTGAGATCTCTTAACGTTACATCAAGGCACGGAACCTTCAACCTCTGAGGTTCTCCGCCGTTGAATGTTGCATGAACGTCGATCCACCCGGCCATTGTTTCAAATCTACACACATAGAAATTAAAAATAATCAATGAAAAACTCATTCAAACACTTGTAGTGAAAATTTGACATAAACCCGAAAAATCCTAAACAAACCCTAAAAAATTTATAAAATTCGAAAATAAATTATAAATTCAATCAATATAACTTCATTATAACAGGTATTCATAATATATGTCAATAGCATTTCAGATCTACAACATAACTATATTAACAACAAATATTCAAACCCTAAAAAATTTATAAAATTCGAAAAAAAATTAAAATTCGAATTTTTTTTATACATTTAAGCAATATAAGTTCATTATAACAGATATTCATAATATATGTTAATAGCATTTCAGATCTACAACCATAACTATATTAAAAACAAATATTCAAAATTTAATAATTAAACAACAACTAAAATTATAAACATATAAACACATATACTAACTAAAATGTATGACAATAGCATAAGTGATAACTTACTTGTGATTTAGTGGAAGAAATTTTGGATGATTTGGTAGAGTTTTTTTTAGAGAGAGTGAAATTTTGAGAGACTGTGGATGGTGATAGTGATGATGGAGGGACTGTCTGGAATATGGGCACTGGCGTGAATATATCACAAACACAGCGGTAGTTAACAACCGCTGGCACTCAGCTGTAGTTAACAACCGACGTGTTTCCCAGCGGTTGTTAACTACCGCAGGGGTATTAAGGTCATTTCCATGTGTCAATTGGAAGTATTCTTTGTCAAAAAAGCAATCTTCCTATTAATATCTATATTACAAACGAGGGCCGCCACTCTGGAATCTCTTTTGTTCTAAAGCCCATCATGTCTGACCTTGAGTGTTAACTCAAAACTCGAAAGGAAATAGTTGTCTAGGTAAAAGTATAACTTTTTTGGTTAATTGAAGCTACAAAATGCCATTAAAAAAATATTGAAGTTACCTTTTTTTTATAAAATCGGACAAGTTTTTTCTTTATAACATGCATCTAGCTATGTCCAACTTGGATAGTTGTGAGCTCTGTCTAACTTGGACAAGTTTGAATTATATGAAATCATTGTTAGCTCAAATCTAGATAATTATTAATTTTGACTAAGAATATAGTTAAAAGGTTAAATATGTTTTTTGTACTTATAAAATTAGAAACTTTTAAGTTTAGTCCTTTACTTAATTTTAATAGCATTTTTAGTTCCTAAAAAAAATATTTACATTTAAATTTAGTCTCTGCTAAATCAAAGTTTGTTTAATTATCCTTAAACTTTGAAATTTTTGAATGATTTTTCTGAGACAAGTTTAGAACATTACAAAAGGTTCATTTACTAAAATTTAGAATTTTTTAACATGAAATGAATTAAATATGACTTTTTTTAAACGACAAAAGTTCAACGTAAAAGCCCCAAAAATTTGGACGTAGAAATCAAATTTTGAGATAATTTTTTGCAGAGGAACTTTTAGTAATTTTTTTAACACGTCTCCAAAAAATTGTTCAAAAACTTAAAAGTTTAAGCATAGTTTAAGCATAATTAAACAAATTTGAATTTAGTAGGGACTAAAATTGAATGCATAAATTTTTTATAGGGACTAAAAAACCAATTAAAATTAAGTAAGGATTAAACTTAAAATGTCTCAATTTTATAGGGAGCAAAAATATATTTAACCCTATAGTTAATTATGATTAGATTATAATTTGTATACACTATACTATTGAAACTAATTTTTAAAGTATGCGTTCAATCACAAATTACCATTGTCATTAAAAAAAAATCATAAATTACCATTTTTTTACTACTCACATCACAATATATTATATTGCTGTGATTCAGTTAGATGTATGTGTATAAAAGTTATACACAGTTTTGCAAAACACAAAACTAAAGTGGCATATAGTATTAAAAAGGAGAATAATGTAAATTCTAAACAACGTTTCACCTATCTCATGGCCTAGTCTCCTTTAGATTATAATTAACGGTTAAGACGGCATTTTCATTAAAAAACCTATCCTAGTCTCACCTTCACCTAAATAATTTTGTGATTTCATCAGCCCTATCGCTGAAGGTAACTCTTCCAACATGATGGTGTGTCATAGGAAACTAGGGTATTGTCATACCGAGTAAAATTCTAGAAAAACAACCACTGTTAGTACCATAACAGTGGTTGTTTTTGCTAGAGTTTTACTAGGTTTGAAATTGAAACCTTGTTTCCTTTACACTATGCAACCACCTTAAAGGGAGTTCAGAAATTAGTGGATATACTCCCTCACGTGATACTTTTGATTACTTATTTTAGGTCAAAGAATAAATTTTTATTTTTTTTTTGTAATGAACAAAAGAATGTTTAATACTATTATAAAACTTCCTTCAAAAAAAAAAACTATTATAAAACTTGTCAAAGTTATCCTTCATTTGAAGTAGAACGTGGTTAATAATAATAACATCTCTTTAGTGCACATGATCAAGATATATGAGTCAACTAGAAGAACACTTTCATATATTTCAAATTACTTTTGAATGCATCGAGCATTCTATTCTTTAGGATTTCTAGCACATATACCGAAGTGGATTAAGAATCAAGACTAACCGAAAGCTTAACAAGACCAATCCTTAATATTTCAATTTAATAACTTAATCAAGAGTTGGTAATTGTGTTTTTTATAATAGAAATTGTACTTAGAATCCTGTCCAGTTAGAATCAAGAACGATTTAATTTGGCTTTGGATCTGTTTGTCAAGATGCATAGACTAACAAACTGAATTGTCCCTTCAAAAAATAAAATGTCATAATTATAAATGAAAGTAGTATAGATTATAAATGATGGTGATTGGTGTGAGGGTGGTGAAAAACATTCATAATTAGTAAATTTGAACAATAATTAAGAAAGTTGGAAAAGAAGGTATAATTATTAGAGATGGTTGTTGTTTGAAAACTGGTTTGTTCTAAAATGTCATCCTTGGCGGAAAGGGCTTAAAGAGAATTAAAATGTACGTGATAATTATTCAAATACAAGTGTTTCATGCATGGCAAGCTATAAAAGTAAGAAATTGTTGTTGACTGAAAAAGGAGAAACCGATGGTGTAGAGTCTAAAAGTTGCACATGAGAATGATCCCACAATTTTTAATTTAGGATATTATTTTAAGAGGATTTTTATTTGAACAATCATTTTCTAGACAACTTTGAGACAACTAAAATATAACATAAAAACCAAAACAATAAAGAGAGAGTAAAAACATAATATGAGTATACGAGAGAAATTGTCATAAAAATTGTCATAAAATGATTGTTCAAATATCATTTCTCTTATTTCAATATGTTTTTCATTGAAGCTCCAAAATGGAAAACAAGACATGTGGCTCTCGTGTTAACCAACAATTTGAAATTAAAGGGTTAATAGAGTTGAACTAAAAATATGAATTTCTAATCACTAAACTATTTGACAAAAAAAAAAGTTTGATTAATTAAGTAGTTAATGGGTTTCGATTAAAAACAAATCATTCACGAGAACTCAAGTTTAAATCCTAGCGGAAAGATTCATTAATCACACCTTTCAGTCAGATTCTGGATTACCAAAGTCCCTTCAACCAAAAAAAACATTCAACCAAATAAGAGCATTTATAATGTAAGGGGAACCATATTTATAATGTCGAGGTATTTGCTAATGTCCTCAAGTATGATTCTCTTTCTGCAAGCGATTGATGTTGAAGAAGGAACTATGTCCCTCAACTGCGTGTTCCTTAACTGTTCTAGTAGAGTGTTAAATACAATTCTTTTTTGGGTTTTCACTACCAGACCAAGAAATGCATGTAAAATAATGGTGAAGACATAATTATGGACATAAAAATAGTGAAAATAATTTGTGTTTGATTGATCATGATTCGTGTCTTCAATACATTATGATTGGTATATATAGGCAAAATTTCATGTTGGCCGAAACGACATGACCAATAGTCTATAGCCTCTCTCAACTCTTTTTGCAAATGTGTGTTGGTTTTTCCTTGTTGAGGGGTTTGTGCCACCCCACATTCGACTGTCAACTTCCACTTTATGACATGATCCGTTGACAAGGTCCATAGTGCACAACTTTTCCACAATACATGCTTCCTTAATCATGGCTTTCTGTCGTTAGCGGGGCTACAAACAGAGAGCGTGAGTTTAATGCCTCATTGTCTATTTCTACTCATCATTGATAACTTGATGTCTTCAAAACCCACATATTAGTAAGTGGACTTGAGAAAGAAACATATATCCATAACTCGGATATCCTAGTCTTCCTCTAACCTTCTATCGGTTGAGAAATAATTATTTTTAAGTGTTAACAGTTCTAAAGTTTTTTTTTTATGGATCTACAATTCTCATGAAAAATCTGTTAATCATACTTATGTCAATTAAAAAGCTCCTTTTCAAGACTTCTACAAGCTTAATGTTGATGCAGCTATTTCGAACTATGCTTAGTGGAAGCTCAAAGCTATTATTAAAAAAGGAAAATGCTAGATATCAAGAATGATTTTATCAAGAAAGATTCAAGAATGACATGGCGCGCAGAATAATCACCCTTAGATTTCAGTTTTATTTATTAACCTTTCATAAAAAAAAAATACATAACTCCCACCACCCCATGATTTCCGGCCAGACTGAGATTTTATTGGCTAACATTAATTTCAGGACAATTTCTTGATAAAATCTAAGGGTGATTATTCTGCCATGTCATTCTTGAATCTTTCTTGATAAAATCTTTCTTGATATATACAGGGGCAGATCTGAACCAGGCCTGGTGTGGCAAGTGCCACACCAGCCTAGTTCCATTCAATTTTTTTTCTCTTATCAGTCCACAAGCCAACCCATCAATACAAAGTCACAAACACACAATTTCCTCCACTCTCAGCAACCTATGAAGAAGAAGAATAGCTAAATTTCAGTTTGAAAGAAACCTATGAAGAAGAAGAAGAGACCTATCTCAGTGTTGAATAGAAACCATGGAACACACAAATGGGAAACGGCGCATGTAGCCATGTACTGCTTGAAACTTGAAATGGTAGAGAAAAATAGAAACTAGGGTTAGTTGCAGGTGGGCTTGGCCTAGTAACAAATAAATATGGAGTACAAAGTATAATAATCTAATAGAATGATTTTTCTTTCTTTATTTTTGACACTTAATTAAATAACTTTTTTTTTCAAGAATTAAATAACTTTTTTTATTACCCCTAAAAAAACTATTTTTTTTCACTAATTAAATAGTATATTTATAATTTTGATTATTTATTAATTATCCAGTTCAACCGGTTCAACTGTGGTTCAATCAAACCTTGAATCGAAGGTCTCGTTAGTTCAACCTCTGGTTGAATATAGAGCATTTCAACAAATGAAAAATAGAGCATTTTTTTTTTTTTGTAATTTTTGTTGTTACAACTATTTTTAATATAATTTCATATTAAATCTAGTATTATTTAATTATTTAACAAAAAAAATGTGCCTCACTAAAATTTGAAGTCCAGATCCGCCCCTGGATATATATATATATATATATATATATATATATATATATATATATATATATATATATATCTTTATTAAAAATCACAGACTCGCGATTGCTTGGCGTATGAGAGATTTTGACGAAGGTTTCTTTGCAAAAGCTATGGTTGGGGTTGGTTTTGGACTTGACCATTTTCTATAGCAATAGCAAAACCCGAGTAATCACTTACAAAGTATATCATGGATCTTCTAAACGTTTCCACTCCATATTTACAAAAAAAAAAAAAAAAAAAAAAAAAAAAACCATACAAGATTCGCATAATATACTTCTAGATGAAAAAAAAAATTGATTTTGTCTGGAAATACAAGTTTAGGTGACAATGAAGCTATTTTTTTTCTTTCCAAATGCGTATATATATTCGAAGTGATATGGGGGTAAGAAAAGTTCCTCCTTTTTTTTGGTTATACGGGCTCCATGATATCATCTTCCAAGGAAGAGCTCATTTATTTTATTTTATGTCTAATCATGGAAAATCGCCTTTCACACTTCACATGATGCTAATAAACACCATGCAATGACAAATTTAACCTCAATTCTATCGGTAGTTACCTACCGTTAGTTAAAATCCATCGACAGTTAACTACCGATGAAGTTATATCGGTAATTCTGTGGTGTTTCTTATCAACTTTTGATGTGGGAACGTCAATTTTCCTTATCATGTTAGTAGAAAGGCCAATAATGCAACCCATTTGTTGGCAAAATATGCTCTCATAGATGATAGATCCCATCTCATTATGATTTGAAAATTGCATCTTAGATCCCTTTACACACTTTCCCCTCAAACTACCAAAAATACCTTACTCAGTTCGTAACACCCGAGTGGTTTAGGCTCTAAATCTTGATTGCTCAAGTACGGGAGTTACGCCCTAATGTGCGCTGATACATACTAAAACAGAAACCGAAATTACACTTTGTGTTTCAACCTTTTTTTCTTACACTTTGCCTTCATACTCCAACAAATCAAACTCAAGCAAAATTCATCAAACTCAAAAAAGAAGTTGATAGACGTTTGGCAAGTGCACCAAATACTATCGAAGTAGTAAAAATATCGATCCCACGAGGACTGTTTTAATCTCAATAATTCAACTACGTTGTATTTTAGGATGTATAAAAGTTATTTTGATTTGCCACTAGGCAGTAGATTGGTTTGATTACATAAAAGTAATTGCTGAAAATAAAATTGGTTTTTAAGAATAAGAGAGAGATGAGTTTAGGTCTTTCAAATCATCGATGTTCCCCTAATTGTTATGTTGCACCTATTCGTATGAATGATCTTCTAATCCCACGATAGTTAACAAAATAGTCCTAATCAATCCCTTGAGTTAGGACCCTCTTCTTAAACTACAGCCCCTAATCCCTTAGGTGGTCTAATAATCTTTGAAGGTTTAAAGCACGTTAACCTAATATCACTAATAAACGATTATTCATTCCTAGACTAACCATGTTTATTAGAACAATTCAATAGGTCTAAGTAGAAAGCTATGGTCAGTAGTCATTCATTCTCACTAAATCATATTTATATTTGATCAGGATATAAAAAAGCATTAAGAACAATTGAATTGAATAAAGACTAGAATATCATTCACAATAAATAGAGTTTCACAACATAATATCTCAAGTAGGGTTACAACGAATCATCTCAGACCTAACCTCTAATGAATTTAGCTACTCATAATAGTGTTTACAAATAACATAATCATTAGAGGTAATAAAACATACACAAAGTGGTTGGAAGATGAAGAAATCGTCCTCCTGGTCCTCCTTGTAGTTGCAAAATCGCACTTGGCTCTCTAGAATTCGTAACCCTTGTTTTTGGAATAGACTTCAGCTTAAATAGGCACAGAATATCGCCCAAATCGTGTCACGTTTTAAGTGAATCGTGACACGTTTTTACCTTCTGGAGCAAGAAACTGAATTAGGGTTTCACCAAATCGTGTCACGTTTTACCAATCGTGACCCGTTTTCATAATGTCGAAACAAGGCTTCTTGTGCTTCC
The DNA here is from genome assembly GCF_051527215.1 of Medicago sativa. Lineage (NCBI taxonomy): Eukaryota > Viridiplantae > Streptophyta > Magnoliopsida > Fabales > Fabaceae > Medicago > Medicago sativa. Next base: position 6,275,444 of record NC_140755.1, on the reverse strand, counting down.
CAAATCGTGTCACGTTTGTACCAAATCATGACACGTTTTATTTCTTTGTGTTTCCTTCAGTTTTTCTGCTCTTTTTGCTGCATAAGTCTTCTGTGAACTCCTTTTTGTGATGAAAATACATATAAAATTACGTAATGACAAGGTGTCATCACAACCCCAAACTTAAACCATTCCTTGTCCTCAAGGAATTTACTTGCAAAGCTGACAATCGACAGTAAAATAACAATTACCTATTCAAGCAGTAGTACCCAAAAGTTCAACACCTTACTAGCTAAAGATGAGCTAGTTTGACTTGTATGCATCCACCAATTCACAACTCCACGCAAATAATTGAAATAGGGTTCTACCAGTCGACATGCAGGTCTACATATTACCATACGCTTGAAAAGTTTCTAAACATCAATCAAAGTCAATATCATTACACACTTTTGAGTTCTTTAGGGTTATAACGGGACTTAGGTGAAAGGTGGGATATATTTGGATAAGTAGGCTACACAAAATTTGAGTTAGGCATTCCTACGGAAGTTAAAGCACAAATTAAATCCAACACATTCATTCACCTAATAGAACAACAATTGCAAAGGTACTAGAGAATATTTATAACATTAGGGACAATCGAGTTTGAAGTTACTCGGATGTTCAAAGTTTGGTCCCTTTTTCATCATTCATTTTCATTTTTTTTTTCATACACCATTTTTTTTTTGAGTGTATTTTTGCATTTTGCATGACAATTCTTTTTCTTTTTGTTCTCTTTTTCTCTAGTACCCCCACCCCAAACTTAATTGGTTGCAAATTCCAATAGCAACCCCAAACTTAATTATTAGCAACATTCTACAATGCCTAACTCAGAAAAACAATAAGGGACAAGTCCTAAAAGTCTCTAAGTTTGTAATGTAGTTTGTCACCGAATAAAAAGTTCTAATCCTACCGGCTCAAAGTGGCTAAGAAAAGGATAAAATGTATCAATTATAATCAGGGTAGGCTTCAAAAGGCTCACAGGACCAAGCACTTTTGCCTCAGTGTGTAATTAACAAAGACCAATCAATAATAGAGAAACAATGCAAGTTCTAGAAATGTAGTTGCATGGAAAACTAATCTAAATATAAGTAAATTGAAAAACAAAATATGGCAATGAACCTTATGGCTGAGATTTCTGGGAGTATGTGACTACCTAGCAACGCCGTACACTTCGCCTTTGAAAACCAAGTCACTCCTCCTTTTGAACTTTTGGAATACCACTTGAACAACTTTTTGTTATCAAACTGTAAAAAGTCAACTAAACAAACAAATTCATCAATAATAAACAAGTGCAGGAATAATTACATAAACGGGGGGTAAAACCGAGTTAAACTTAATTAAAAGCAATTAAAATTGTTCGAACATAAAATTAAAGTTACATAACCAAAGTGCTGAAACAAAAACAGAAAAATAATAAAAGAATGGGCCATCAGTAACCCACTCAATCATGCATCTGGTCCTCTGGAATCCAAGTGTTGGGGTCCTCCTCTGCATAGGTACCCTCCCCAAAGTGCTTCCTAGACTGAGCTCCACTAGCAGCAAAGTCAGCTCTGATCTCCTGCTCTCTATCCTGAGCTCGACCTCTGGTGACATCAAAGTAATGGTCCATAGCCTCCTCGGACCCATCAAAGCGCTCGAACGACCCAGTCATCTTCCTCCTGTTGAGGCATATCGCCTCAGTGAACTCCTGACCAAACCTCGGACGGTTCCAATACTCCTGATCTGACACCTCATTCATCCAGTTGGCATGGCCGAACATGTAGTCCAGCATCATAGGATGAATAGGTGCATAGGCACCCTGCTGACTGCTCCCCTCTCCAGCAAAAGTCTGGCTCTGAGGTGGTGGTTGTGGCTGATGTGGTGGTGGCGGCTGTGGCTGTCCTGCTGCTGCTGCCTCGGCAACCATGATAGCCTGCATGCGGTCATGATAATCCTTGACAAAGCCATCCATGTAAGTGTCGGTGATGGGCTTCATCATTGCTGCACTCAAATCATTAGCAAACAAATCGTACTCCTCCTCCTCACAAAGCCAATTGATAAGGCTCAAGTGAGGGAGTGCCTTCTTGGTACCTGAAGCAAACATATAAATATTGTCGGCAATTAACTCACCAACATTGATGGGTGCACCATCAAGAATAGCAGACAGCGTCAACAAGCGGGGCAGCGGAATCTCTGAAGTACAAGAGGTGCCCTCAATAGTTTGCACCATAAAAGATGCCCACGCCTTTGCATGGGGCTTGAAGTCAGCCCTCAACAGCATATGTGACCCTCCATGCCACTTAGCACCTTCAAAACAAATCTGCAATAACAACTCCTCCCACCTATCATCATTCCAATTCTTGCACTCCTCCATCCTCCTCTTCACATCACAAGTCTCCGGTGGCACAATCTCTAGCAACTGATTAATCCTCTCCGGGCTATAGTCTATCTCCTTCCCCCTCACATAGGATACATACTTCCTCCCAATATACCTAGCATTGGAATAGAATTCTATCCCAATAGTTTTGTTGGCCTGCTCGAAAATCATACTAGCAAGGGACTCCCACCCTCTCTCAGTGATCACCTGATGGAACTCAGGGTTGGAGATGAGTTTGGTGAAATCAAATCCTCTCTCCGGGATCACCCTATAGCCTCGGATGTCCTTGAAACGGTCACGGGCAGCATTATTGTAAAATCGGTGGTTTATGGACGGTGGTGGTGGTGTTAGGGCTAGGTTTAACGGGCTGTTTACGTTTGGGGGCTATTTTGGCCTTTTTGGATGGTTGGGATGTGGCTTGGGACTTGCCTTTGTTCCTTGTTTCCACCATGGTTAGGGTTTGGAGAAAAGAAATGGATGTTAGGGTTAGGGTTGGAGTGGAGATGATGGAGATGTTGGATTTGGTTTGTTTGTGGGTGAAGATGAAGGTTTATGGTGATGGTTTGATGATTGGAAGATGAAAAGATGAAGATTTGTGGTAGAAAAGGGTTAGAAAATTGTAGGTTAGGGTTCTGGGAAAATTTTGGCAGAGTTTGGCTACTTTTGGAAGTGAATGGAATGAAAAGCTGGGAAAATCGTGTCACGTTTGGCCAAAAACGTGTCACGATTAGGTTTTGTAACGGTTGAATTTTTGAAACTGCTAAAATCGTGTCACGTTTGGGCTAAACGTGTCACGATTGCTCATTTTTGAAAAATTTCTTGCCCAGAAATCGTGTCACGTTTTGGCCAACGTGTCACGATTTCTCAATGTCGAAATGCACCAGTTTGAGACTTAGAAAAAATTTTAGGTGCCAAAAATCGTGTCACGATTTCAGCATCGTGACACGTTTTATGAAAATGTCGAATGGAAAACAAAACGTGTCACGATTTGCACAGTATTGGAAAACAAAAAATTTCTTCCTCTGTTCGTTTCAGCAAAAATCTTTTTGTATTTTTGAATATTTGAAAGCAATAAAAAGAAATAAGAAATACTACCTGAAATCTACATGTGGGTTGCCTCCCACCAAGCGCTTTCTTTTACGTCATTGAGCTTGACGCTTCAACCAATGTTAGGGTGGCAAATAGGTCAGAAAGAACACATCATCCTTCTTCTTCCTCTTGTTTGGTAGGAATTCCATGTATTTGTAACAAAGAAGTAGATGCTCCCATGCGCTCACAGTTAAACCTTTGGAATTTAAGCTCTCCCACCTTAGAGAAGGACATGCATCCATTTGCACACGAGTGATTTCCTTAACCCCTGTTTGTTCAGACTTCGGGAAAATGTCAGCACTCCCCACTTTTGGATTTTCTTCCACCACAACCTTGTGACACTCAATGTCCATCTGAACCAGCTTCCTTTGAGACTCATGTGCTTTCTCAACAAGATCACCACACTGAACATCAAACTTCTCAAATGAAACTTGATTTGACACCACGAAATCATCTAAAATATTCTGAAGTTGAGTATTGTAATCGATGTTGATCACCTCTTTCTTCCCTTCACCATCACTACCTGGTTGATTCGCCTCATAATGACCACAACTCGAGATTTTGTTGTCCAAAATTTTGATCTTAAAAGATAGCATATATTTTTCATACTGCAACTTAGCAATCTCTTCTGTGTCATAGAGGAGTACCCTGTCTATCATAGCTGCAAAACTTGGATAAACTTTTTAGTAGCACAGTACAATGAGAAGAAAAAGAAGAGCATAAATCTTTTTTTTCTTTTTTTTTATAAATATATATACAAAAATATAAATGACAGAAATCCTAAATTATAACGTAATTGCCTTGTTGAAATAAATCAACAGTCCCCGACAACGGCGCCAAAAACTTGATAGACGTTTGGCAAGTGCACCAAATACTATCGAAGTAGTAAAAATATCGATCCCACGAGGACTGTTTTAATCTCAATAATTCAACTACGTTGTATTTTAGGATGTATAAAAGTTATTTTGATTTGCCACTAGGCAGTAGATTGGTTTGATTGCATAAAAGTAATTGCTGAAAATAAAATTGGTTTTTAAGAATAAGAGAGAGATGAGTTTAGGTCTTTCAAATCATCGATGTTCCCCTAATTGTTATGTTGCACCTATTCGTATGAATGATCTTCTAATCCCACGATAGTTAACAAAATAGTCCTAATCAATCCCTTGAGTTAGGACCCTCTTCTTGCACCTATTCGTAACCCTTGTTTTTGGAATAGACTTCAGCTTAAATAGGCACAAAATATCGCCCAAATCGTGTCACGTTTTAAGTGAATCGTGACACGTTTTTACCTTCTGGAGCAAGAAACTGAATTAGGGTTTCACCAAATCGTGTCACGTTTTACCAATCGTGACACGTTTTCATAATGTCGAAACAAGGCTTCTTGTGTTCCCCCCCCCCCCCCCCCCCCCCCCCGGCTCAACTTTTAGATAGAGATATAATTTGTCATTCATACTTTAGGCTCTCTTATGGATAATCTCTTTTGTATGTGGTTCAAGCCCTAACTTGTTTTCTTTTATTTTAATGACTTTATAAAAAAAATATTCAAATTTATTATGCAAAGGTTTTAATGCTTTCACCTGAATTATGACATACCTGAGATAACGGTAAATAATCACTCGAATTAGGGAGGTGACATACCTAAGATAACGATGAATACTTACTTAAATTAGGAAGTATCTAAGATAGCGGTGGATAACCACCTGAATTAGGGAAATTGTTATAAAAACGGTGAATGAACTTAGAATTAGGCCGAAATCCTAATATGAACGTTGCATAGTAATTTTACTCCTTCATCCTTGATAACGTAGACAAGATAGAACTGCCCGTTTATAGAACTAGCAAGAGGAAAGAGTATGCTACTGTATTTCTATGATTCATAGATGAGAGAACATTTATGATAAATTTAAGAACTCTAATTTAAGTCGATGTTTAAATTACCTCTCAGAGAGTATGACCTCACCTAATACTCCGTACAAAGGTGCACTATGCCTCTGAGATTGACTACCCTATGAGTTTGTTGTGCCTATAACTTTAGGTGAATCTTCTGCAATTCAACAACGGGAGAGGATAAAACCCCACAAACTCATGACTTAAAAAGAGTACCATTTACCCAATCCTTAAATAACGTAATTGTTGCTTAATTTCAACAAATAAATCATGACCCTTAAAACCAATTAAAGTTTAGATGATCCAAACTATACAAATTGTTGTAGTGTATACTAGGTGGCATTAAAAAAGTCATTGTTCGTATCATTGTCCTTCCTAGACAACTCGGTGAGCTATCATCAATTTGTCCAGTTGCGTAGGGAACCATATCCCATCACATAAAAAGCCACACCACATGCTCTATTATTGATTCCTCTTAAGACAAGTGCGGCAAACCTTGGAATGATAAAGAGTACGAATCACTGATCTCTTTTGATCTTTGAACTATGCAGTAATTGAGCAAGAAATAAATAGGAGTATGGTTGCCCTTACAGCTGACATAAACATACATGACTATATAACGTACATAGAGCATCATATGTTATTACTAGAGTTGATATATCAATTTGATGCAAATCAATGGCTCCTCATTGTTGTTTTCCCCTCTCTCTCTCTACAATTATACGAAACTATACCCCTAATTATAAAACTATTTTCAAAAAAAGTTTTGTTCTTAAATAGTACTCCTTCCGTTTCAAAATGAGTGTCGCTGCTTTAACCAAAAATATGTTTCAAAATGAATGTCACTTTCAGTTTCCAATGCAATAATAACTTTTTCTTTTCAATTGTACCCTCCAATTAATACTCAACACACTACTTCCAAAGTATTACTTTTAAAACTAACCAATAGTTAATAAGGATAATTTGGTAAAATAACCATTCACTTTCATTTAATCATTGAATTTCTTAATATGTGTGTAAACACCTAAAACGACACTAATTTTGAAACGGAGGGAGTATAAGACTATCTACAAATTTTTATATGCATTTATTACTCTTTTTTCAACTATACCTTTATTTTTTTTGGTAGTGGCCGAGGTTTGAACCCCGAACCTTGCATATATTATGCATTGTCCAAAGCAACTGAGTTAAGCTCACGAGGACTCAATTATACCTTTATTAATGTATTAATAAAGGTACATATACTAACAATTATCTTAAAATATGAAAAATCAATAGTGAATCCATATATTTGTGACTTCAACAACTTTTTTTAAAGTAGTCTTATAAAAAAGATGAAAGAATAGTAGTAATTAGGAATAAATCTTCACATATACGACAAGCTCTTGTAACCACATGTGACTATACATATAAAACGTCACATGCCGAATTTTAATCAGGACATGACGATATGTATGTCATCCTTTAAAACTAATTATGAAACTTAAGAAGATGAGAACGTACTAACAACATAGACTAATTATAATTAGATTGCATTTCTCTTAACTAGTTAACGTACAAACCATGCATAAACAAGAGAACAATAATACATGAAGAGCACAATTTATTAAGCATGCATCCCTTTAGTTAACTAGGCCTTGCAAGGGGCCAAGGGAGCACCACACAAACACTTATTATTCGAAAACCACGACGGATCAAACCCTTGCAACTTCCCTCCATCCTTTGGTATAGGACCACAAAGCTGGTTGTGGCTCACATCTAGGCCTACAAGCTTAGGAAGGTGGCCGAGGTAAGCCGGAACCCGACCGGTTAAATGGTTGTTATTAAGCCCTAAGGTGGCTAAATTGGTGAGCTTGCTAAAGTAATCAGGGATAGGACCGGTTAGACTGTTCCAGTTAAGGAGGACGAAGTTAAGATGAGGCAATTTCGCAATGGCTTGAGGGATAGGACCGGTGAGGTTAGGGAGGTTGCGGAATATTAGGGTTTCCAGGTATGGTAGTTCAGCAATGAGTGGTGGGATCGTACCGACTAGGTCATCAGCACCGTCGATCTCGAGGAAGTTGACGCGGTAGATTGTGGTTTTTGGGATTTTCTTGCATAAAACTATGCGCCATTTGCAACAATCTGTTTGTGGTGTCCAGGTTGAGAAGAGGCTTGTATTGTGGAAATGGTCTTTGATCTTGAGGAGAACTTTTTGGTCGTCGGGGTGGCAGTGGTGTCGGCGTGGTGGTGGAGAAAGAGAGAACGTTAAGGAGGGGAGGAAGAGGAGAAGGAGGAGGAAGGAGGGAGACATGGATGGGTTTCTCTCCATTTTTGTGGAGTAACTTAGGTGGTTTTTGATGTAGGAAGTTGAAATAAATGAAGGGTATTTATAAGGTCCAAAACTCCTTTATAATTATAGGAGTACCTTGCATGTTTATTCATATTTATTACCGAAAAAGTTTGATTATTTTGAAAATTTTATTACTTTCAACAGCAATGTAAAAATCTTCATCGAAACTCCTATAATTAATCAAGATCACAAATAATGTATTGGTCCAAGACCATGTAATAATTTCTTTCTGGTGGGGGTCTTTTTTTGGAATATGACACCGAAACTTTTTTATATGTATAGAGATTGTGTTCTTATAAACCAGTAAAATAATAATTTTATTGCATTATTCATTCGAAATGAGCAAGTTTCACATATGTGAGCACTGAGCAGGGAGCTATGTGATGTAATGCCCTTCAAATATGAATATTGTCAATGTCATTTTCTTGCATGAGGCAACTATTCCCACATGATAAGTGGGGCGTGGGACTGATCCAAACTTTTTTTGTTGAGAGGCAACCTCTCCAAATTTGGATATGGTAACTATAATTTTCTTGGTTGAGACAATTATGAGGACTTTTCACATGTTATGTATTAGGAATTAAATTGTTAATATTTGACCTTCAATCAATAGTTTATATATTTAGTTGGTTGATTATCTTACATATTTAATATTAGATAAAAGTTTTTGAGTTTGAATCCTGAGAGCATCCACAATGGTAGTTTCCTAACAAGGACTCTTTAAATGGACCCCACGTGACACATCACTTATTTATAATTTTTAAATAAAAGTATCTATTAAGGACTCAATGACTCCAATGGTAATACACTAATAAAGACTCCAATGAAAAGTACTTAAATATGTCCCACTATCTTTATATCATTAAACAAAAATAATTTATTTATTACTCCTTTTTACAAGTTGAACCAAGTAGTACACATTTTATTACTCCTTTATGCAAATGGGACCAAGTAGTACATATTTTATTACTTTTTTAAACGTGGGATCCGTTAGTTACCCCAGGAGAGAGAGAGTCCTTATATAATTGTTCGTTCCTTAACGGGGACTTATTTTTTCTTCCTCCAATAGAGGGTCCTTAACGGGGAGTGGTCCTTGTTAAGTAAGGACCCCCATTGGAGATGCTCTGAGAGCCCTTCTTTCCTATACTGAAATTAATATTGTATAATATTCAAGTCTTATCCTTTCGATTGTTGTGAGACCTATGTCGATATAGATTTTGAGATGATCCACCACAAGGGGTATAATTTATGCTGCAAATGAACACTAATTAGGCAAATTTCAAGGGATGGGAGAACTGCTTCCGAATAATTGATCAAGCAAGAGAAAGGACTAATGGATAGTGCTAGTACGATAGGACTGTGAAATTAGTAATAGGAAAGATTTCCTAAAAAAAAAAAAAAAAACCTTTACCACCGAATACAAAGTATCATTTTACCTCAAAAATCCAAAGTTTCCTAATTCGATTCCCTACTGATAAATTGTGCGACAAAAAAGACATGCCTTAATTGCTTCAACTAAGGCGTGCTCGAACCATGGGTATGGGTGATACGAGTAAAGATCCTCTTCATTTGTCAAAGTAAATGGATTATACAATTTGGAATGAGATAGACACAAAAAAGAGATAGTGAATGCTTTCAATAAATAGGTCCTGCCATCCTTAATTAGTGTATACTCTTTTCAAGATTTTTTGTGTCTTTATCTTTCCAAATAGAGAAAATGAGAAAATTGTAAATGGAGAGATTGCCAACTCGGGTGATGCATACTTTGTTATAAAGACTCTTGCTAGTAGGCACTACAATATTTGTCATTTTGTCAACATTTTAACAATCAAATTGTGGAGTAGAGATCATCTCCATTTTTCAAAATAATTGAAGATTTTCATTAGTTTAGTTTTGGTATATAAACATACAATTGTTGTCAACATTAAGGGTTTGTGAGCTCAAGGAGTCTGTCTCCATCGAATTAGGATAATCTCTATTTAGAATCTTCTCCATTTTTTCTATTTAGAGAGATAAAAACACAAGAAAAATTCAAAATAATTAATGGTGGTTAGACTCATTTAATGACATGACCCACCACCTATTTTTTGTGTCTATCTCTTTCTTGACAATATCCATTTATTTTTATAAATGGAGATGATCCCTACTCGTCTCTACCACGGGACTCCCTCCCTCAATTTGGGTCTGAGATTACGTTTAGCAAGTATCGGATAAAACCATCAAGGGTCTCCAAAAATAGAAGGTTTCCCCCATGATTACATTTATCATATTTTAGCAGCACTCTCTAAAGCCCTCACTGACTTAAACACCCGAGCACGTGCAGGTACGTACACCACCCTCCTTCAGTGGAGAAGGACTCATGAAAGACCACAACGGACAACGAAAAACTTGATCCCATTACACAACAGATCTCAACACAACAGAACCATTTTCCTAGGTCCGGGAGGATCGTCCTCAATTTTTATTGGGACAGGACGAGTAACCCGAGGGGTAACCTGAACTCGGTCCATGTTTCTGTTATGTCCTTGGCATTCCTTTATTATATTTTTCTTTTCATCGGGTCAGACCTGGCCCAATGCATTATTGTTAGGATGAGTTTTAAGACATAGTCGTATTTTGTACAACCCTATAAGACAATATGACCAAATATTTTTAAGCTTTTTACTCAAAAATAAACTCAAGTGTAAAACGTAAAAGATATACAACAATTGAGTTCACTCATCTCAAACAAAATATTAAATTAATTTACATATTATTTATTTACGAACAAAATTATTAATGTGACAACAGAGATTCGATAACCCCTCTTCTTGAAATAATTCACACCCTTACTAAAAGGATAGCTAAAAAAAATTGTTTAAAAAGTTTGTATGACCATTGACTGAATTAAAGACAATTATATAATTCATACTCATAAATTTCTTACTATGTTTATTAAATAATATGTTATAAGGTTATATTCATATTTAGAGTAGGTAACTATATTATTATTTAAATACTTTTGACTGCAATATTAATTAATATTTAATAGTTACCCACATAACAATAAATTTTTCAATTTGACCAAAAATAAAAAGAATATATTTTTTTATTTTTTTCCCTATCTTATCTCTTGAGAAAGACTAAATATTATTTTAATTAATAACAGTTACTACCAACACTATATTATAAAATATTGCATGGATTCCTTGATATCAATATATAGCGCATAGTTGAGTTCATTTTTCACATCACAAAAATAAAAACTGTAAGTGTACTCACACATTATTCAAAAACAAGTTCTAACTCTAATAACAGAGTTTCAATCAACCCTCTTCTTGGTATAGCATACACCCTGACTAAGAAGATAGCTAGGGATAATGTATTTTTTATTTGAATTAGTTCAAATTTATTTATTACTAATTTTTTTATTTTTTATGTGTTGCTTTTTTTTCCTTCAGATTTTACATCCAAAACATCTCATGGCTTTCACTACCTCAACCCCAGCTGAAAAGAAGAACAAGGTTTTGTTCATATTGGGTGCAACAGGAACTGGGAAAACTAAACTTTCCATCAACTTGGGTACTCATTACCCCGCTGAAATTATCAACTCGGATAAGATTCAAGTCTATAAGGGTCTTGATATCGTCACAAATAAGGTACCGGAATCTGAACGCTGCTCGATTCCGCATCACATATTAGGCATCATCGATGATCCTGAATATGATTTTACTATGAATGATTTCTGCAACCACGTGGTTGAATCCGTAGATCTCATAATTGGCAATGGACACCTGCCTATTATTGTAGGAGGGTCCAATTCTTATCTAAAAAAATTAGTTGAGGACCCAGCCATTTTATTTCTTTCAAAATATGATTGTTGTTTCATTTGGGTAGACGTGTTTTTGCATACTCTAAATCAATATGTAGGCAAAAGAGTTGATGAAATGGTTCAGGCAGGGATGGTTGATGAGGTTCGAGAATATTTTGTACCTGGGGCAGACAACACAAAGGGAATTAGAAGGGCTATTGGGGTTCCTGAGCTTGATTCATTTTTTGCGATAGAAAAGAAAAGTGGCATTGATGATGCTATAAAGGAAAAGATACTGAAGGAAGCTATTGAAAAAACCAAACAGAACACTTGCATACTGGCTAAAAATCAACTCTCGAAGATCCAGAACATGACTCATATGCTTGGATCGATGGTATACAAAATTGATTCTACGGAAGTCTTTGAGGCCCTTTTAAAGGGAGAAGATTATAAACATTTACATCAAGAGATTGTGATTAAGCCAAGCAAGGAGATAGTGAAGAGATTCCTAGAGAAGACGACTGATGGATTTGGATATGAAAAATATTCAAATGAAAATGGGAAATATGCACCCAATGGTGCTTGAAACATTGGGGCAAATATTAGATAAAAAGAATTTTGTTTATTTTCATTTGGGTATAAGAATTTGATTTCGTGCGAAGAGGAACTTGGTTGTCTTCCCCTCAAAATAAAAATAAAAATTTGTTGTCTTATTTTTCGATGGGAATAATTTTAAGGTGGGCTGGGTTTTAAAGATGTTGTTGTCTTTTTGTAATTGATAATACAAAAAATAAAATAGAATGTAAGATTAGTTGAATTTTTACAAAAAGTTAAGAGATGTTTTTTTTTTTTTATGAACTATATACTTGATTTGTAATTTTTTGTCTTGGTTGTTATTTTTCATCTTGTAATGAATAACATTAACTTTTGCGTCAATAAATTTAAACAGCAAGACTTAAAAGATTAATGGGAGCTTTAATATATGGTACACTCACAAATTAAAATGCACTCGTACTTTTGTTTTTTAAATCAATAAATTAACGACAATTTTCATAAAATAAAATGATATTTTTCAATTTTTATACTTTAAAAAATATCATTTCATAAGAAAAAACATTATTTCATTGTTTATAGAATCATACTAATTTTTTATATCTTATCTTAACAATAATCAATATTCACTAGTATGAGTAATAAAAATTCAAAGAAATTCCTCTCGAATAAAAATAAATTTTATTTCACGAATATTTTGGTAAATGATATTTAGTTTTTTTTAGGGAAGTAAATGATATTTAGTTATTGTATAATTGTAATTGATATAAAATAATATTAGAAAAAAAACTCATTAAACTATTAAATTAAATACTAGATATGTACCGGTACATAAATATCTAAAGGTGCGTTTGATATGTTAAAAAATAAAGGACACAATAAAACAACTCAACTGAGGGCAAAGGGACATGACAACTGACAAAAACTAAAATTTATGCCACTCACTAAATCACAACATAACTTTAAAAAAAGAAAAATAACATGTAGCTACGGCCATCCATGAACTTTTGCGGCATTGCCCATGACATGGGCATGAGCAGTCTCAAGTACAAGTTATCTAAAATACCAAAATAGTTTTTTGTTTTTGTCCATAAAATACTTTGTTCGGTCTTGTGTTGTACTGTGATGTTTTATGTTGTTATGTCAAGTACATATTTTGTAGCATATCAAACGCATCATAGATGTACTATAGAAATTACCTTTTTTTCTAAAGAAAGTATAAATTACCATGTAAACCCAAAAAATAAACTTTTTTTATAAACAAATATATAAGTAACATTAATATAATTTATTTAAGGGAATTTTTTCAAACATTGAAATGCAATCCAAATCCAAGGTGAATGTTATAAAATTGAGTTTTTCTTTGTCAAGTAGAATTGATTTTTTTAATAGATGTAAGTTATCTATATGTAATCAAGTTAGAGCTTGGTATTAATTGTTGTTACCATTTTGTAACCTCGTAACCTCGTTAGATTTTGTGATAAATAGTGTTCATGGTTTCTATTAAAGTTTGTTAAGTTTGTGTAAGTGTCTAAAATTAATATGTCTTTGAGTCTAATGGAATATGTTAAGACTCTCCCTGCATAATGAATCTATGCAACACACAAATATTTCAAAGACCTATATGTGTGGAGCTTTAAGAAGTGGATTAAGAGTCCTTTGAAATGCATTGCACGAGGGCTGGTCTCCAAAGTTTGAAAGTCCACCCAATTATTTCTTAGTGAGAGTTAATCAAGAGTTATATTAGGTCTAATATTCATAGTGAACTTCACAAATTGCAAATGATCTGATTTAACTCAGTAATTGGTTTAGCAATGAAAACGAAATTTAGTTCGTGACAACGAAAATGATTGGTTGTCAAGCACTCTAATGTTACAATAGAGGAACTTGATTGTGAATAATTTGTCTAACTACCTTAGAATGGGTTTCATAACCACTGCCAGTTTTCTTGGCTGCTTGTCTCTTTAAATTTTTCTTTCGACTTTTGGAAAGATATGGTGTAAAAATAGCCTCTTCTCAGTCCGCCCCATCCACTTTATCTCCCCATAATTTTAAAAGTACTTTAATATATTGAAAGTATTATTATGTAATTCATGGTCATTAATTTGTGTTTACCTCATAATTGTTTGGTACTTGATTATTCGTACAATCTTCTGAATCATGAACGTCCTTATTATCAGCATAAAAGACTTAAAAAGGAATACATAGACGAGGGCAAAGAACTTGACCCAATAATTTCAAAAAAAAAAAAAAAAAAATATATATATATATATATATATATATATATATATTAATTTTTACTAAACTAATATATAACGTTCAATGGAGAATGGCTTATGAAGTACCACAATGGACGATGACAAGCTTAATCCCTCTACACAACGGATCTCAACCCAACAAAATTGTTTTCATAGGTCTAGGAGGATCAGTCCTCTAATTAAATTGGGATGCGACGAGTAACCCAGTGGGTAACCAGAACTCGGTCACCACACAGAGGATTCTCGATGACCAATGCCTCAAGGGGGTCCGAGATTACATTTAGCAAGTATCGGATAAAACCATCAAGGGTCTCCAAAAATAGAAGGTTTCCCCCAAGATTACATTTATCATATTTTAGCAGCACTCTCTTAAGCCCTCACTGACTTAAATATCCGAGCACGTGCAGGTACGTACACCACCCTCCTTCACAGCGGACGATGACAAACTTAATCCCACTACACAACAGATCTCAACCCAACATAACCATTTTCCTATGTCCAGGAGGACTGTCCTCAATTTTTATTGGGACAGGACGAGTAACTCGATAGGTAACCTAAACTCGGTCCATGCTCCCGTTATGTCCTTGTCATTCCTTTATTTTTTTTATTTTTTTTCATCAGGTCAGACCTGGCCCAATGCATTATTGTTGGGATGAGTTGTAAGGCATAGTCGTATTTTGTACAACCTTATATGACAATATGACCAAACATTTTTAAGCTTTTTACTCAAAAATAAATTCAAGTGTAAAACGTAAAAGATATACAACAATTGAGGTCACGCATCTCAAACAAAATAATAAATTAATTTACATATTATTTACTTACGAACAAAATTATTAATGTGACAACAGAGATTCGATAACCCCTCTTCTTGAAATAATTCACACCCTTACTAACAAGATAACTAAAAAAAAATCAAAAAGAAAACGATAGCTAGAAAATAATAAATTTGAAAAAGTTTGTATGACCATTGACCGAATTAAAGACAATTATATAATTCTTACTCATAAATTCCTTACAACGTTTATTAAATAATATGTTATAAGGTTATATTCATATTTATAGTAGGTAACAATATTATTATTTAAATATTTTTGACTGCAATATTAATTAATATTTAACAGTTACCCACATAACAATAAAATTTTCAATTTGACCAAAAATAAAAAGAATATATATTTTTTTCTATCTTATCTCTTGAGAAAGACTAAATATTATTTTTATCTAATAAGAGTTACTACCAAAACGCTATATTATAAGATATTGCATGGTTTCCTTGATATCAATATATAGCGCATAGTTGAGTTCACTTTTCTCATCACAAAAATAAAAACTGTAAGTGTACTCACACATTATTCACAAACAAGTTCTAACTCTAATAACAGAGTTTAAATCAACCCTCTTCTTGGTATAGCATACTCCCTTACTAAGAAGATAGCTAGGGATAATGTATTTTCGATTTAAATTAGTTCAAATTTACTTATTACAAATTTTTATTATTTTTTATGTGTTGTTTTTTTTTCTTCAGATTTTTCATCCAAAAAATCTCATGGCTTTCACTACTTCAACCCTAGCTGAAAAGAGGAACAAGGTTTTGTTCATATTGGGTGCAACATGAACTGGGAAAACTAAACTTTCTATCAACTTGGGTACTCATTACCCCGCTGAAATCATCAACTCAGATAAGATCTCGAAATTGAATTCTTTGATAATGAATACATTTTATTTGAAAGAATTTTTTTAAAACATTCAACACAATTCAAACCCTCCTTATCTTATGTTTCCAATACCTTCATAACTTGAGCATTCTTTGTCATTGTCACTTGCTCTTCCATTTTGACCTATATGACCATGGGGCCAATAGAGTTATGCTTTTCTTATCCTTATTTTTATTCTTTTTCGTTTTTCTCTTGAACTTCTTCATGTTGATCCAACCTCATGAGTTGTTGCTAACGGTTCTTCAACTTCCCCGATAGTGTTGCAGTTGCCATGGTTACAATGTTCCTTGAATCACCAAAAACTGTGAATTTTAGCAGACATTCCCTAAAAAGACATCTCAACACTTTATTTATCAAATCCTCAGTTGCAATAGTTGTCTTAACTATGAAAAAGTTATACTTTTAATGCTTTATTATGAATTTATAATTTTTTACATGTTTTCTTGAGAGCAATATATATAGCACAATCAGGGACGAATCCAGAAATTCTAATAAGTGGGGTCGAGGTCATCTATCATATATATATGAATTGATATCGTTGTAGAAAAAAAGGAGAGAGTACAAAAAATCGTAACATTTAAAGATTGAACTCACCTTAATATCATAGAATTATAACTACCCTTTGCGTCTCTTCGTATTTTGAAAGTATTGTAATTTTTTTTTTCATTTTCAACACTATCAAATATATCATCTTTCGTCGGTTTGAGCTTAGATCATTTTATAGACACATTGCATTATATATGCATAAACTAAGTTTGAATCTCAAATTCCCCATTTATTAACCTTAATATGTGAATTTCTTGTCACTGAATTATTTAATTTAAAAAACCACTCTTTATATATATGTTACCGGGATAATCATTCAAAAGTTCATTTCACATAAGGGTGTACATTTTATACGTTGTTGTGTGAAGCAAAGAAGTGAGAAGTCAAAAAAATGTGATGCTTAAGACATATTAAGATTCCCAAACCAAACACACTTCGATTTTTCTTTCTTTTTTTGTTTATAAAACTGCATTATTTTAATGCTAAATTGTTAATAGCCTTTGAAATTTGAGTAAAAAATAGTCTTCTCATCATAATCACTCCATCCACTATTTGTTTGTTCTTTGGCAAATACTTCATCCACTTTTTAGTAGTCTTTCCATTTGTAGACCTAGTATTTTAATAATATTTATGTCACACTTTGTCTTTAATGGATTGAATGAGTTTATGTGGGGGCAACTTATAATTTAAAGAAGGGTCAACATGTAAAATTATTAGATTGTTGGTTAAAAAAATACTGATGAAGTGGGGTCAGCTGCCCCCAATTAGATGCAAGTGCATCCGTGCCTGCAGCACAATTGAGTTCAATCATCTTACAAAAAAATATTCAATCATCAATCTTCTTGATATAAATCATATCCTTACGAAGAACATATCTAGGAATAATGCATTTTGATTCTAGATCAAAATTATTTGTTGTAGTTTTAAATATTCTTTTTGTGTTGTTTTTATCTTTAAATTTTACATCAAAATAACTTCATGGGTTTCTCTTTCTCAACACTAGCCGAAAACAATAAGGTTCTCTTAATAATAGGTGCATATGGCACTAAAAAGATAAACTTTCTATCTACCTAGGTACTCAATTCTTTTATGAGTTCATCAACTTTGTATTTGGATTAAAATTCAATGTTGGGGTTAATCAATTACTTTGTATTTTTTTGACGGATTTACCCTGTGCTTGAATGCTATTGAATATTTCATAGTGTCATTTAAGTGTTCATGATGACTCGATGAGTATATTTACGTTGTTACACTATTCTTGAATTGATGTATTTTAGTTTTACATAAAATATATTAGTATGTAGTTTTATTATATAAGTATTAAAATAATTTAAAAATTTAAAATTTCAATTTGGATAACCAAACTCATCCAATTTAAACTGCGTTAAATTGTACCGGATTAGTTTTTTAAGAGAGAGATATAAACCAAACTGAATTGCAAGTATTTTAATCTTTGGATAAAATAGTTTTGTCTCATAACTGAGACGAATCACATCACATATACATCTAACTAGATTCACCAAATTTTGATTTATTTTGACCAGTTACTAGGGAAGAATAGCACCCTTAGCCTCCTTCCCCCCCAAAAAAAAAACCCTCAACCTATCTTTAAAAAAAGATTATAATATAATTTTGAACCGATCCAAAACACTTTTAAACCTACTGAATTTTATTTTATAATTTATATTCATATTTAAGCTTTAGGGTGCCACATACATAATTATAGACAAGGTTGTAATTGTATCAGTAACTCATTAAAATTAAAAAAGAAGATAAGGTTGTAATTACATGTAAATTAGGTAAATAATAGGCTATCTTGCGCATGCCCCCCCCCCCCCAAGAAAGACACGCAAAAATCGAGAAAAAAATAGTTATTAAAATATTATATATGATTTTTTTTCCTAACTACTCTCTTAGAAAAAATAGAATACTTTTTTTTTTTTACCCATAAAACATAATACTTTTTATTTACATTTATTTTATACGATTGAGTCAAACAAAAATTTATTGCATGCCTTCTCTAGAACATTATATATAGAATAATTGAGTTTATTTTATCTCAACCACAATATTCAACTCTTTTTGAACAATATGTTAATCAATTGAATATTGTGGTTGAGATAAAATGACCTTAATTGTTCTATATATAATGTTCTAGAGAAAGCATGCAATAAATTTTTGTTTGACTCAATCGTATAAAATAAATGTAAATAAAAAGTATTATGTTTTTCCAGTCAAAAGAAAAAAAGTATTCTATTTTTTTAAGAGAGTAGTTAGGAAAAAAAAAATTCATAAATAATCGTTTAATAACTATTTTTTCTTGATTTTTGCGTGTCATTCTTGTGCAGGGGCCATGCGCAAGATAACCTATTATTTACCTAATTTACATGTAATTACAACCTTTTTTTTTTTGAAGAGGCCATGTAATTACAACCTTATTTTTTTTAAAGAGTTACTGATACAATTACAACCTTGTCTATAATTATGTATGTAGCACCCTAAAGCTTAAATATGAATATAAATTATAAAATAAAATTCAGTAGGTTTAAAAGAGTTTTGGATCGGTTCAAAATTATATTATAATCTCTTTTTAAAGATAGGTTGAGGGTTTTTTTTTTGGGGGGAAGGAAGCTAAGGGTGCTATTCTTCCCTAGCAACGGGTCAAAATAAATCAAAATTTGGTGAATATAGTTAGATGTATATGTGATGTGGTTCGTCTCAGTTTTGAGACAAAAACTATTTTATCCAAAGATTAAAATACTTGCAGTTCAGTTTGGTTTAGATCTCTCTTAAAAAACTAATCCGCTCCAATTTAACGCAGTTTAAATTGGATGAGTTCGGTTATCCAAATTTAAATTTTAAATTTTTAAATTATTTTAATACTTATATAATAAAACTACATACTAATATATTTTATGTAAAACTAAAATACATCAATTCAAAAATATTGTAACACCGTAAGTATACTCATCATGAACACTTAAATGACACTATGACATATTCAATAACATTCAAGTTCAAGGTAAGTCCGTAAAAGAATATAAAGTAATTGATTAACCCCAACATTGAATTTTTTTTTTTGGTAGTGCCCAACATTGAATTTTAATCCAAATACAAAGTTATTTGAATGACTATTAGCCTGATATTCTTTACTCCTTTCATGTCTACCATTTCAAAGACTTCTCTAGATATTCTTTTTTTTTTTTTTTTAAAAAGGACTTCTCTAGATATATTTTTAGTCTTGGTGGAAATTGTTTGTTTTCATATTATGGAATATAAAGATCAACTTTCACATTAAAAAACAAAATCCAAAGTAGTAGTTTTAAGGGAATTCGAAATGAAGCGTCACAACCTTAAGCTACTAATTTTACATAGGTTTCGGTTCGCCTTGGCTCGGTTTTTTAGTTGTGGTTCGAAAACCAAAATGGACCTAAAGATCAGCTTTCACACACTAAAAGAAAACAACGTTTTAGCGTCAGCTGAAAACCCACTCTAACAGATCTAAAACCAACGCTAACACTGATTTAGCGTCAGATTAGCGTTGGGGTAGCGTCGGCTTCCTGCCAACCGAGGCTAATTTAGCATCTGTTCGGTCGAGTTTAAAACCAACACTTCATTGAGCCGAGGCTAATAAATCCAACATCAAAAAGTCAACCAAATAACTTAGAGTTGGCCAGACAAACACCGATTTTATACTTTAGCCTCGACTGGGCTAATGCTAAAGTCAACTTTAGACTAGTCAAACACATAATTAGAGTTGGACCAACCGACGCTAATTAATTTACATTTTTTTTTTATACATTTCACTTTATAGCCTGTTTTAAAAAACATAACCACAAATCAGCAAAACATTTCACTTTATACCCAATTTTGCCATCATATTGCCAATAAACAAGTTAACACATCAAATCAACCACAAAAGTGCTAACATAAGCAATTCAGTTTAACGGCTATTGTGATACTACAAAATATCAAAATTACGACTACCATAACATGGTAAAGTCATAATAGATTAGCAACAAAATAAACATATCAAAAATAAGTCGTTATACTACGATACAGGGGCGGATATAAACTTTGTTGTACCATAAACATTTGTTAACAAATAAGTCTGTTGAACCATAAACTTGACACAGGTACGACCCCTGTAGATTCGGTCCACAACTTAAGTATTGTTCATCAATCTGGGTAGTACAGCTCAATAGAGAAAAAAATATAAATATTTCATTATACTTTTTGTTAGAAAAAACATGTCATGAGGTATTATTTATAAGTAATATGCATGGTATTCATCAACAGAAAAACATGTCATGAGGTTGTCCCACTTGTAAACTATACAACAACAAACTAGAGAAATTTAGTTGAGAGAAAATCACCTTGTTTGTCCAAAAAGTTCTCTGATGGAGATAATAAAGTTGAGGAGAAAAAATAGAACAAATTCAGAGACTGGATATTCAAGGACAAAAGATAAAAATGAGTTTGATTTCATTTGAACATGTGATGTCATAGAAATGGCGGCAATACTCGGGGGATTTTTTGGGGGGGGGTGTTATGGCCTCCCTAAAGTCTCAAAAAATCATTTTTGATAGATATACATGCACATATTTAACTGAATGTTATATTATATATATTAACTTGTGCATTATAAGTACTATGATTGCAGTGGATAAATTTTTGTGACATATTATATATATATATATATATATATATATATATATATATATATATATATATATATATTAAAAATATGGCCCCACATAGAAATATTCTTGCCTCCGCCACAATGAAATTATTAGGAAAACTTCTGAATACACTTTCTTATACATTTCACTTTATAGTCTCTTTTGAAAAACATAACCACAAATCAGCAAAACATTTCACTTTATACCCAATTTTGCCATCATATTGCCAATAAACAAGTTAACACATCAAATCAACCACAAAAGTGCTAACATAAACAATTAAGTTTAACGACTGTTGTGATACTACAAAATATCAAAATTACGACTATCATAACATGCTCAAGTCATAATAGATTAACAACAAAATAAACATGTCAAAAATAAGTCGTTCTACTACGATACAGGTACGGCTATAAACTTTATTGTACCATAAACATTTGTTAACAAATAAGTCTGTTGAACCATAAACTTGACACAGGTACGACCCCTGCAGATTCGGTCCACAACGAAATTATTAGGAAAACTTATGAATACACTTTCTTACCCCCAACCCCCAATGTAGTCTTGGGTTTAATTGATATGACAATTTTAAATATTTTCCCCCACCCATGTAGTCTTGGGTTTAATTGATATGACAATTTTAAATATTTTGATTAGTTGCATGTACAAAATTGTTTTAACTATCAACCCTCTGCCATTAAAGTCATATCATTTAGTCAAAATCACAGGTTTACATTCCTCAAGCTTTTTTTCGTGGTGGCCGGGATTTGAACACCAAACCTTACATTTATGTAGTATCCATACTAACTGAGCTAAACTCATCCTTTAAAAGAAAATAACATATTCCTAAGGAATCATTCAAAAAAAACATTCTTAAAAAAACCACTAAAAAAACACATTCCCAAACAAACAAAAATCAGAAATTAATATTATTGTATTTATGGTCTTTGTTGATCTTGAGAATTCCAGCGGCAGCATAGAATCATCAGCAACTCCGACCAAACTACGAAACCCAACAAAACGGTTTGTCTCTCATCGTTTTCGGTAACTTTTGTTTTGTCTGATACTAATGATTAATGAATGAATTGTTGAATGTAAAATGGTTTGTGTATATATAAAGGTCCAGTTTAGATTGAGCTTATTATAGAGCTTATACAAAACAGCTTAGGTGAATAAATACTCTTTTTATGTATTATTTTTGTGTATTTTATGAAAAAAGAAGATACAATTTTCGTTCATGAAAGCTTGTAAATTTAAATAAAAACTTATTTATTTAGATAAGTTATTTTTCATAAGCTCAATCCAGACAAGACCTTTATATATACACAAGCTATTAAGCTCTATCTTCAAGTTAGAATCAATTCTCGAGCAACCAAACATGCCAAAATCAATTTTAGTTACTCCAAACGTGGAACCAAACATAGGCCAAGTGTTTTCAGACAGAGGCTCTATCAAATGGCAGCCATGGCGCTGTCATATTAAAGAGAGTTAGGAAAAAAGAAATCAGGTGTAAAAATCGCGCTTAGACTTAAAAGCTACTAATGCTAGTCTCAAGTTAGAATCAATTCTGGATGCAAAATCAACTTTGCTCGAGGGTCATCAAACATGTTAAAATCAATTTTATACCTCTAAGAATCAATTTCGGCTGCTTACAACGTGGAACTAAACATATGCGTTGTGTTGTCAAATAGCGGCTATAGTGTAGAAGAATTTGAACCGGTGAATTGGGGCCACGGTGACTCCACTTTGGAATGGCGTGGTATATTTTTTGACGACCGCGATAGGCAATTTGTAAAGGGATGTTTGCCATGATGATGCATTGGCGTGTTTATATGGTGGGTTTTTGGCCTTCTGCCATTGACAACACTGATTTGATTGAAGAAAAAAAAACACTATATATTGTGATCCGTGATTGACAACAGTAGTTTATATTGGACATTTGTACTTGCTAGTTTGATGCAATAGTAATATACTCAACTTTTAGCGTTCACTGCTCTTATGATGTCTGTATTGGACTTCTTAGCATGTATATCAGCCTTGTCAAATAGCAAGTGCAATGTTGCGAAATTTGAACAAATTGCTATTGTTCAAGTGTTGTCAAATAGCAACTATAACGGTGACATAGCACTATAGCATAGAGAAATTTAAAGGTTTAAACGAATTGATATTATTGTGCAATACACTTTTTGTACTAACTGTTGTCGAATTGTGGCTGTAGGCCTATAGCACTGTAGTGTAATTTTAACAAACTTATATTTTCTAGAATTTGTTGCTGACAATAGTGGTTTATATTGGACATTTGGACTTGTTAGTTTCATGCAGCTTTATGCAGTAGCAATACACTCATCTTTCAGAATTTTAAATGGAACGCTGGAGTGGAGTTTTGAAAGTCCCGTTGCTTTCTAACAGGGAGACATTCCATAGAGTTGGTGCATCTCTTTGCCTTTCTTCTGAAACAAGAACTTTGAGTGTAAGTTAGTACCAGTTTATGAAAAAAATCCAAAAGCTTATAGTCTATGTAGAATTTTCATTTCACTTTATGAAAAAATGAATCAGTTTTCTTACCTGAGACTGTTCTGATTTGTTACAGGTGCCTATAGCAAATGCAATCTTTTTCTGTGGTGACGGAGTTGAAAGAACCGGTAACGCAGTGATTGAGAAACTATCAGATTTACAGAAACTATCTGAAATTATTGTGTCCAAATTTGGTCCTTTCATAGATGCTTGGGTTATTGAAGCTTCTGTTTTCAATGGACCGTTTGCTGTCTATAAGGACTTTATACCATCTGTGAATCAATATGGAGAGCCAAGGTCATACCTTCCAACTGGATTCCCGGCGTCTACATCAACCGCCTCACTTCTATCTAATTGCCTTCAAGAAGTAAGAAATTGTGAAATTGTTCTTCTCATTCTTATATGCTACAATTTCCTGACTTAAAATTTGCTATGATTATGCCACTTTTGATAGTTTAAAATCTAAACCGTTGTTAATTTTCATGTCCTAAAGCTTTTATCATTTGGTTTTGATATTTTATTCGACAGTGTTGTTACATAGTGGCGCTATGGTGCAGAGAAATTTGAACAAATCCCCATTGTTCCCCGATACACTATTTAGTACAAAATGTTGTCAAGTAGTGGCCTATAGCACTGCTGTCAAGTTGAATTTTAACAAACATTATTTTGTACGATCTGCGATTGAAAACATTGCTATAGTATGTCACGAGCCTTAAGGATTATTTTGTACGATATGGACGCCTATGAACCAAGGCATGAACCAATATGCTAGATGACATGATATATCACTTGTGATTCTCCAATACTAAAAATAGTCCTTGTTTGCACTGTTTTAAACTTGCATTTAAAATATTACTACATTGTCCTGAATTCTTTCCATACTCTGAATTTCCTTGTAATGCAGGTAAAAAAAATCGTTTCAGAAAGGCAAGTAGACACTCCTTCCTGTTGTTTTCATCAACCAAAGACAATCATCCTTGGATTTAGCAAAGGTGGAACAGTACTTAATCAGATAGTTACTGAACTTGGCTTTGCAGATATTGGATCTAATGTGAATTCAGTCGATGAGGAGATTTCCATAGTACCTCAAACAAAGGAAGCCTTACTGAACAGCATCAGTGAGATTCATTATGTAGATGTTGGTTTGAACTCAACTGGTGCATACTTAACAAACCATGATGTATTTGAGAGAATCTCTAAAAGGCTCATACAAGGAGCACGTCAACTCCGCATTGTCCTTCATGGAACGCCGAGACAATGGACTGACGAGCAGCGAGACTGGATACGGAAGGAAAAGGATAAAATGTTGCTTCTTCTTGAATTGGAAGCCAGCAAGAGCAAGTGGAAGTTAGAAGTTTTATCAAGGTATTATTTTGCTGATAAGCTTCCAAATATGCAGATGCACTTTGAAATAATTGAAAGCTTAGATGTAAGTTAGTACTCTACCTAGGTCTCCTGAAATCTCTTACTTATATGGTGTTTTGCTGAATATACGGGGCATCTACTTTTAGTGCTATGTTTCTGGTTCATTAGTATGGGACAACTAGATGGTGGCAAGATGTGGCTTAAATGATGGAAGAAGATATTGGGAGGCACATGTAAAAGCCACCAATATTACTATCAGTTTACTTATTGGGTCTAAGAAAGTTAGGAGAAATTGTTGATGACATGGGTGCTGGCTTGGTCTATAGTATCTTTGTGGATCTTCTGTTGTACGAGCTTACAAGTCACTGAGAAGAGGAAAGAAACTCTTACTAGCATGTTTAACTTTTCATTATGCCGAAAAGTTCCTCTGCCATTGACCTGTAAATCAGGATCTAATTCAATTGTGTACTATTTAGTAGCTTTATCTTTTCCCTGTGAAATGGCTTCTACATCTGTGTATTTTTACTAATCAGGATGATTGTAAATATATCGTGTGCTGCTAGGATGATTATCTTTGAAACGGTTATTTTCTCTACAAAACTAGTTTAATAGAAGATTCTCAATTGTGAACGAATGTTAATTCAGTTTACAAGGAGTTGATTCATACCTCGCAAGAGCGTGAGTTCAACCACACGCTCTTTGGTGGATAATCAGTTAGTATGTACTAACCTTGGTGAGTCGCAACAACAACTCAAGAAGAACATGGATTCAAACAGAGTGAAAATATTTCAGCATACTTCAATCATCAAAGAACAAAACATCGAAAACATTACTTGAAATCCACGCTTTCATTCTTCATCTCTTCTTCCACTTCTCGAGGTCTTCCTTCTTCCAACATGCTCGATGTTTCTTCAACCACACGCCAACCCACCTCCGCTACAGTTCAGGAGATCACGGTGCAAACCACTTGCTTGGGACTCAGTTCACCTTCTTGATCATTACGATAAAAGTGTATGATTGCAGAGAGGAGAGGAGTTTCTCTTGTATGTCCATGATTCTGGCTAAACAGAACTAATTTCTGTTTGGTTATCATTCTTGTAATCCTTGGTTCTTTTGCCTATATGCAAGTTACTGTATAGTATTTAACTGTTTCTGGTGACTGATCAATGCCTATACCAATAGTTTGTCGGAAATTATATGTAAGTTATCCATAACTCACTGTTGTACTTTGTGTAAGAGAAACTTCAGGGACCAAAATAGTAGTTTGGTTTACTCAAAAAATAATATCAAAGGACATAAAATGACTAAATGCAGTATACAAATGAAAATATACATCAAGATTTTTGTGTGGAATTTGTAGATTTTGATTGAAGTAATTGCAATACCTTTATTTTTTTTAATTACATATTTACATTAACATAATAATTAATGGAACCAGAAGTAGTTCAATTTTATTCAAAATCACAAAACATGAAGACATGTGTACATATATTTGAAATATCTGAACATATATAAAAACAAATAGACAGTGTCTTTATTGAAAAAAATAACACAAACAACTTAATTCATTGTAAAGTTTTTCTTTCAAGGGTTTGCAATATAAAATAATTCTTTGAGTTCTTGACTCATGAGTTGCTGCACTGAAACTTCACTAAAAGGAATGCTTAATCGTGGAAGCTTGGTGACAAAACTTTGTGACACACGTTTCATTGTTGGTCGAGAACGAGGATTGACATTTAAGCATGCAAATGCTACCACGGCAACATGAATTATGTCACGTATAACTATGTCATTATTTGGAAGTGGAAGACGTTGGTCTAATACTTGACATAGTTTGACACTTTTTGTCGATGTCGATTGAAGTGATGACAATAAATCCCCAGGGTGCCTTCCAACTAAAGTTTCAAGTGCCACTACACCAAAACTATATACATCACACTTTTCATTCACCGCCATAGTATAGGCCAACTCTGCATTGATAAAATCACTATGAGTATTTTGATCAAAAAAAAATAAAAAATCACTGAGTATTTAAGCGAATCCAAAAAAAATAATTGAAAATTACTGCTTAGCATGAAAAACTAATGAACATGTATGTTATTTGTGTGGATTATGAATATCCATGATGTGCATCATACAAAAATGAAGAAAAAACAGAACAAGAAAAGAAAAAATATCAATGATTAATTTACCAGGAGCTATATATCCAATAGTTCCAGCAACTATAGTTCGATTGGATGAATCATATTGAAGGAGTCGAGCAGTGCCAAAGTCACAAACATTAGCCTGCCACTCAGAGTTTAGCAATATATTGCTACTAGATACATCTCGATGCACTATTGGAGCGGTGCAATCATGATGAAGATACGATATAGCAAATGCAACTCCTTTAATAGTGTTGACCCTTTTTCTCCACTTGAATTCCACGGCTTCTACATCATCATACAAGACAGAGAACAAGCTTCCTCTCTCCATGTATTGATAGATCAAAAACATGATTCTTTTGTGCAAGCAGAATCCATAAAGCTTCACAATATGTCGGTGCTTTATTTCTGATAATATTCTCACTTCATTTCGGAAACTCTCATCAAAAGATGGAACCTCGGCTTCATAGCCGTGAAGTTTCTTTAAGGCAACAACCTTGCCACTTGGTAATTGTGCCTTGTAAACACTTCCATATGCTCCTGTTCCAATGCAATATCTCATGTCAAAGTCTTCTGTTGCTTTGATGATGTCATCGTATCCTATCTTCCCATCATAATTCCATATGCAAAACATATCTCCATTCTTTGTTTTTGTCGAGTTTCCATGCAACTTCTCAGAAGAATCATGATGACGATTTAAACATATGAGAAGTAAGAAGACTATGACTAGAATAATAACGATCGGAATAACAATGACAACAATGAGCTTTAATTTATTGTTTTTCTTATGTGTTGACCAAGGATGGAATTGGTTAAATGACATTACATGGAGATTACAAAGAGATTGGGGAATTGCTCCATTGATATTAATATCTCCCTTATTCTTTGTGTAAACCTGAAGACAATTTGGAATGGGACCCTCCAAACAATTGTATGAAATGTCCACAAAAATGACATTGCAGAGAGATTGGGGAATTGTTCCAGTGAGATTATTATTGCTTAAAATAAGTTGTTGAAAATATCCAAGCTCAGAAGGTATTTCACCTCTAATGAGGTTGTAACTGAAGTCTATGGAAATTACATAATCAGTAAGATTTGTAAGAAAAGTAGGCAGGTTTCCATTAAGTCTATTGTGAGATAGATCTAATTTAGAGAGATTTTTCAAGAAGCCCAGCTCATGAGGAATGGAACCTTGAATGTTGTTGTGAGATATGTTTAAGTCTTGTAACTGTTTGATATAGCCTAGTGAAGAAGGTATCACACCTTTGAATCTATTGTTAGATAGACTTAGCGCAGTTAGTTTTTTCAAGAACCCCAACTCAAAAGGAATATGACCTTCAATGTAGTTGTAAGAGATAGATTTTTCAAAAACACCAACTCATGAGGAATGGAACCATTAAGGTCGTTGTAAGAGATGTATAGGTCCTGTAATTGTTTGAGATTTCCTAGTGAAGAAGGTATCTCACCTTTGAATCTATTGTAAGATATATCTAATCTAGAGAGATTTTCCAAGAACCCCAACTCATGAGGAATGGAACCTGTAAGGTCGTTGTGCGAGATGTCTAGCTCCTGTAATTGTTTGAGATTTCCTAGTGAAGAAGGTATCTCACCTTTGAATCTATTGTTAGATAGATCTAAGAAAGTGAAATTTTTTAGCAACCACAATTCGGGAGGGATGGAACCATTAATATAGTTAAAAGAGATATCTAGGTAGTTTAATTGTCTAAGATTATCTATTGAAGGAGGTATCTGACCTTTAAGATAATTGTCAAACAAATCAAGATGAGTGAGTTTAGAGAGATGACCAATTTCTTTTGGGATAGTCCCTTCTAGATCAATTCCTCTTATAACAAGGCTTTCTAAATTGTTAAAAGCAGAATAGTTGAGAGTAGACAAATTGGGTGTTGGGTGTTGAGATCTCCAACTCCAAGTGTCTATGTTGATTGCTTTTATGCTTCCAGCCTTGTTGCAAGATATATCATACCAATTACAACGATCAGAGATATTGAAGTATGCATAAGATGTGTTCCACCATCCACTATTCAATATAGCATTTGCTTCCATTTGAAGTTGATGAGATGTCGTTGTGGCAGATTGAGTTCCCGCAATCAAACCCCAAATAAGAAGAAAAACCATCCACATTTTTTGGACTAAAGAAATTTGAAACTTTTAAATATTTTGTCAAGTTCCTTTTTTTTTTGTTGCGATCTAATGAATGATCGTGATCAAAAACCTTTATAATGTTAGTCATTCTCATTCTCACACGCCAATTTTGATATTTTAATTCATATATTGTACTACGTATATGTCACTGCATAAGATAAGTCTATAGTATGTGTGGATATCAAAAATTGAAAGCAACATCCCTAAAGAATGCAACTTCATCTTCTTAGCAACAATTCTTTGAAGGAGACATGATTGGTTATAATGTGAGGGGCCCAATGAAGGAAGCATCTTCCTCTCCATTTGTGCCTGTTTTTCTTCGTCAATGAGTCAACTTCAGTGTTTCTTGCTAACACTTACTCTTCCGATATTGACCAAGAAATATATTAATAGAAACTTAATTTTGGTAATACATGTTTTTAGGTTTGTCCCTTCGTCCCAAAATAACTAAGTTATATGCAGGAGTCAAGATCCTCTCCATTTATTTCCCTCTCCATTTTCTGCATTTAGAGAGATAAAGACACATAGAAAAGAGTCAAGATCTTCTCCATTTTGTATCCTCTCCATTTCTCCATTTGGAGAGATATAGACTCAAAAAAAATTGGAAAAAGTAAAAAATAATTAATGATGGTGGGACCCACTTAGTGGTAGGACCCACTACCTATTTTATGTCTCCAAATTGTGTACTTCCATTTATTTTATCAAATGGAGAGGATCCTAACCCCATAAAAAAGTAAAAAATAATTAATGATGGTGACTCCCACTTAATGATAAGTCCCACCACCTATTTTTTTGTATCTATCTCTCTCCAAATTGCATCTTCCATTTATTTTTATAAATGGAGAGGATCTTAACTCTGTATGCACACACAAAAATTGTCTTAAAATAATTGGCACATTTAACTTTTCAACGTAATATTAATTATTTTTTCCAATTATAACTTTAATTAATATTACTTTCATTATTCTCAATTCGATATATTCTACTTTGTATTTATAATAATGGAAAATGCATCGATATTTGACAAGACACTCAACGGTCATTTTTCTCTCTATTTCACTTATACATTTTTTCTTAATATGTGTGAAATGAACAAATAATTCGGGTATTATGAGGTGAATGGAGTAATAGTTATACAGGTTTTTGATGCAAAACTTACTTAGGAGTATTTTAGTACTTTAACCAATATCCAAAGGAGACTTATTAACCTTCTCCATCGTATAAAATACCATTTTCTTTGCAAGTAATTTTTACTTTTGAGGGAAACTAATTTATTCTTAAGAAAAGTAAGTTCCAAATTAGTCCTTGAGAAGAAAAAAAAACTTATTTTCGGTCATTAAGGAAAATATAAGAAGATAAAGTAGATAATATGTGAGAAAATAAATGGAAAAGAAGGTAACGTCGAATTTTGACCCGGAATTACTCTTCTTCATCTTTTTCTCTCTATTTCAATTTAAATAAGTGATTTTAAATAGATCTAGTTTTTTTCTTCATGATATCATCATCTGAATGCGACGATGTGTTGTTCGTTGTTTTGTGCGGCGTTGTTAATTTCTCTTCTTGTTGTTGTGGTGTTCATTTGTTTTATATTGAAAGATCAACTATTCAATGGATTTTAAGATAAACCGATCAATTGAAACAAACCAAATATCATTGATTTAATTTGTATTGGTTCATTTATAAAAACACCTAAAATCAAATCAAATTGATGTAAATTTAATTGACTTTTAACATTTTTTTTAAATAAAAATAGAACCAAACTAATCTGTTGCACTCCCTAAGAATAGAGCAATGAGGTGAATGTGATGTAAATATGTGAAGCAAATAAACTGGAAAGGAAAAAAAACAAGAAGAATGCAAAAATGAGGGACATAATCATCAAAACACAACATTTGAGAACTTTAACCCTACCTTAATGTTGTGCACTCTCTTCTACTGTATTGTTAGAGATTCAAATATTGTGCAGTACAATGACACACATAATATTTTAGATTAGAATATGTTAAATTGAATGTTTAGTCCCTTAAATAATTTTTTTTAATTTTAGTTTCATAATTAGTAATCATTAGATTTTGGTCCCTTACAAGAGTGGTAACACTCTTTTTTAATTGTTACTTAAATAAACCACAAAGTGACCACAAAGTGTCACTTATACTTCTCATACTTCAATTTGCTAGCTAAAAAATAACAACCATAAAGTTAAGGTAGAAAACAAAAACTGTATGTTCTGTTTGGTTATTAGACTTGTATTCAGTATAATATTTACCTATAAGCAAGTTACTCTATAATATTTAACTGATTAATGCCAATAGCTTATTAGAAACTGTATTTTCAGTTATTGAAGAAATAATCTCCCAAGTACATCAAGAAACAGTAGTTCCTTAAATAATATATCTCCAATAAATAAAAATAAAAGCATCCTTCAAGAAAGAGCATGCTCCACATATTCACATAATGTAATAATGAACTCATTTCTTGGTGCAGCAAAATATATACCAACTAAACCACAATTTACACATTATGAATTGCAGAACAGAACTTTCCAGGATTTTCATTTTTCACGGTATCAATCCGAGTTTTCAAATTCTCAACTTGCGACAACAATGCTTCAACATTTTCAATCATGTCAACGAAGGATTTATCATTATCCTTATGATGATCTACAGAAGACCACATATCGTTCAACTTGATCTCCCCAACATTATCAGCATTACCTTCTCATATCAATTAAACAGAACGTAGGATTAAAAATTTAGAATCTCATGGAATGTAGAAACATATAACAATTGATTGAAGTCAGTTTGTAAAATGGTCATAATCACATACTCAATAAACACATGCAAGTAAAGATGAATATTTGTGCGTGTAACTCTTGAAGCTTGTTTGATTCACACTATATCTTACCTACGACATCATCATGAAAACCTTCTACGGGACCATCATGAGCTCGGTTTTTATTCTCTGGACAGCAGAAGAGAGAAAAAGATTACTATCAAAGCAAAATATACTGGCAATTGAAGCTTCTGTTTTCAATGGACCGTTTGCTGTCTATAAGGACTTTATACCATCTGTGAATCAATATGGAGAACCAAGGTCATACCATCCAACTGGATTCCCGGCATCTACATCAACCGTCACACTTCTATCTAATTTTCTTCAAGAAGTAAGAAATGGTTCTTCCTGGCATCTACAAAGTCCTACCGTAATGTGTGGTTCGTTCATAATTGAAGTAGAAAGAATATTTGTATTAATGGTCTAAAATGTAAACCATTATTAAGTATCCATGTCATAAAGTTTTTAATATCAACGTTGTTAAAGTAGCGGTGAAGAGAAATTACTACATTTCCCTGAATGCTTTCCATATTCCTTGTAATGCAGATAAAAAAAAAATCATTTCAGGAGGGCAAGTAGATATTCCATCTTGCTTCACCCCTAAGACAATGTTGATTCATATTAGAATTTAGAATACCTAAGACAATGTTGATTTTCTCAATGGAAACCTAAGACATCAGTGAGATTCATTATCTAACAATTAGAATACCTTTGTAATGCAGATAAATAACCTTACTGAACAGCATCAGTGAGATTCATTATGTTGATGTTGGTTTGAACTCAACTGGTGCATACTTAACAAATCATGATGTATTTCAGAGAATCTCCAAAAGGCTCATACAAGGAGCACGCCGTCTCCGCTTTGTCCTTCATGGAACGCCGAGACAATGGACTGACGAGCAGCGAGACTGGATACGGAAGGAAAAGGATAAAATAGTGCTTCTTCTTGAATTGGAAGCCGGCAAGAGCAAGGGGAAGTTATAAGTTTTATCAAGGTATTATTTTGCTGATAAACTTCCAAATATGCAGATGCACTTTGAAATAATTGAAAGCTTAGATGTAAGTTAGAACTTTACATAGGTCTGCTGAAAATGGTTCTGGAATGATTATTATGCTAAAATAAAAAAACAAATGTCACCAGTTTATAAGATTATTGTATATATTACCGTTGAGAGTTCTACATTAGATAAGATATGGCCTGAAAATGTGTTTATAAGTGGAAGGCTCAACCCAAATTTCAAGAGTTACAACCAAAGCCTCTTCGCAGCCTTAGAGAGGGCCAAATGTTCATAGTGTCCTTCTGTTTTGGTGTTTGCAATGACAGAACTATCATTACTGCAATACTGTCTGAATTTTTCATTTAGAAATTATAAAATGTTATCAATATCTAATTATGATAGTACTCTCACCTATGTTATCAATATCTAATTATGATAATACTCTCACCTATGTTAACAATATCTAATTGTGAAGTGTTCAACATGAATGTTTTTGGTATTCTAAGTAAAAAATAAGGATAAAAAAGTGCAACTGTGAGTGAATGCAAATCGATTAATACACTCTAAAGAAATTATATTACTTAAATTACAAGTTATTCCATGCCAGGAATCAGACCAATAAACAGTAAAAAAGTTGATATATTATATAAATTTTAAACTATAAAGTAATTCCTTCCTTTAAAGGAAAATGAAGAGATACTATAAGTTAACCCAACAAATGCTTCTGTTCCACATTATTTGTTGAACTCATCATAACTGATTGCTTCTGTATTGTTAAAGTATAATCATACAAAGGATTATGGGGATGAACACAAGTTTAATGAGAGGTAAAGGTCAACATTGAATTTGTTTTACTTTCATAATACACTTATTTGTCTACTAGTTAATGATTTATCATTTTTATTTTGCATCACAGGATTGTCAACTTCCCATGTGTTGAGTTTGGTAATGGATACACTGTATAAGCAATTTGTTGAGAAAGATATCAAAGAGTTTGAAGCATTCCATGTTGCTATTCTTGATACCTTCATGTTGCTATTTTTTTTTTTTTAGGACAAGAAGTTAATTGAAAATAAAGTTTAATATAAAGGTTATGATTAAGACTTATGAATTATGATAATATGCTAATTTCATTGAATCCATAACCAGTAGTTATAATTGAGAAAATGTTTTCAATTGAATTTCTTGACAAAGATATAATGTCAATTGAATGGTGGGGAGACTTTAGGAACTGATTCAACATTGAAAAAAAAAATAGATTTTAAATTAAATTTTGCAAACAGTCAATTTTATTATAACATCTAATCACGTCTAGAAACACCGATGACAACATTACGTAACTCTGAGTGGAATTGGAGTCAGATCTCTTAAGCAAGGTCTCAGGTTCGAGACGCGAATGAAAAAAATGTGGTTACGAGAAGGGTCTCCATCGAAGGTGGTCGATCTGGTTCCATGATATAGATTAGTCATCGTCAAAGACATTGAATACTTTGCACCTATAACATATTTAGAACAAAAACCCAATGAAGCATGGTATAATATGGCTTAGAATTCACTCTCACAATTTGGTTTCACATTATCACCATAACAGAGATTTATACTTGCAAGTAAATTTTATGCAGCACTATCAACATGGCTGTACCAGGGAAGCATTATGATGCCCCCTCATATATGGATGTAAAGATTAGTAATCTTCTCATACATTTAAGGTAATAGCTTAATTTTCATTCATTTACAGTTCAGGAAGATAAACATTTTATTTTTAATTTGACTTAAAACTATGTATAGTGTAAAATAAATTTACACCTAGACAAAAACTAATTATCTTTGACTTTTAAATTTTACTTTTTCATTCTAGCTTCCACATGAGAAGCGAGACCCAAGAATCCAACTAAAGTCGTAGAAGGAAAATTGTTTTCAAGATTTTTTGTCCTTTTTTTGATCTTATATGTAAGCCATCACATGGTCTCAATTGACAATTAATGTGTGACTTTTTGGTGTACCGGAGTAGTAGCTCCCCACTCGAAATTAAGGGCCTTAAGGGCCTGTCAGCCCTCACGCGTAGCTTAGGCCATGTTTTCCATAGACATCATCAATATTTTGACCTCAAGTCCATTGCAACACCTTTCTTAAGTTTGTCCGCTTTGTTTCTTATGACTAAGTCCTCAAGAATCTGTCCTTAGTTAAAAAGCGTCTCGGTGGATAGAAGAGTGTTTGTGTATTTATAAACTACTTTCAACATAAATTCCCGAACAATGTGATGTTATACCCTAATTTTGGACCTAAAAATACTAACTCAATTCTCCTTTTCTTGTATTTCAAGTCATTTGATATGTCTCTGATCATTTACATCTTTCTTTGCATTTTATTTCAATATTGTTTGTAAAATTCATGAAAAAGGGCATTTTAGTCATTTCTTATGTTAAAATTTCTTTCAATCTTTGAAAAATTGTTTGAGTCTTTTCAACTGGTTTGAATAAGTCCTTATTTCAATTCTAGGTCAAAATCCATTTCAAAAATTGCATTTGAAGTCATTTTGAGTCAGTTTTGCCCCTAGGGGCATTTTAGTCTTTTCATGTGTCAAAACTCTGTTTAAACTCTTAAAATTGTCTCTGAGTCTTTTAATTTTGTTTGTATAAGTTCTTGCTTTAATTTCCTGTTAAAAATCCATTTTAAAATTTACATCTAAGTCATTTTTAGTCGTTTTAGCCCCAGGGGCATTTTGGTCATTTCACACGAAATTTCGGCAGAGAGAGGTTACTTTAAAGTACCTCATTTAAGTCATTGGTTCGTTTTAGTCCGTTTTGTCAATTTTAATCGTTTCACTTTACGTTATTTTCCGGTTGCCAATTTTAATTCATTTTATTTTATTTTCATTTTAAGTCCTAAAATTCCTAAAAATTGCATTTTAGTCCATATTGTCCAAGTCATTAGTCCAGTACACATGTCAGTTCCTCATTTGTCCAAGAGTTAGTTACGCCACATGGCAGTGTCTTATTGGTCCAGCAGTCAGCTATAAATAGCCCAGTCATCACATACACTATTCAGATCCATTCATTGTGGTACAACTCATCACAAACAGATTCTTTTTTCTCTCTCTCTGCATTTTCAGATCAAAGCACAAAACTCTTGATGAACTTGATGAATGTTCATCAAGAACATCAAGAACAAACCCTAACAAACTTTTCCAGAATTCAATTCTTCATCAACACATAATCATCATCACCGAATCATCAACACATAATCATCATCACAAAAATCGAATCAAAATTCCAGCATCCAATCCACAAAAACACACCGAAATCGAATCAAGATTCCAGTGTCAAATTCACAAGAAACACACCAAATTCGAATCTAGTATTCCAGCACCAGAACACGCGTTCGAATTCGGTTCAGCACTGAATCAAGCAAAAGCTCAGAACCGAAGCATCAACGTAAAGGCACAAGGGAAAGGAAGAAGGAAGAGTTCAGAGAAGCAAACAAATTGATCGGTGAAAGGATCTTTTCACGAGGCTTTTCCGTCCTCAAAGTCTCCGTTTCAAAACACGGTACGTGGCTCGTTTGTCTTCCTTTCGTCATATTTCGTTTGATTTAGCATACGTGAAAAAGTGAAAAACGCCGCAAACCTTTGAAATCCGATCTACTCCGTTTCAAGCTTTTTTTTCGAAAACGAACTTTGGATCCAGAAAGAGTGTGATGAGACGAGTCTAAAAATGTAAAAAAATTCAAGATCGGAGTAGATTGGAGTTCGCCGGCGCCGGAAACCGCCACCGGCAACCGTCGCCGGCGTTTAAGGCTTCGTCGGAGAAGAAGAGGTTTTGTTGCAGACCTCCTCTCTCTAGGAAAGTTTAGAGAGAGAAACGGTAGTGGAAAGTGAGGATTTCTACTTGCATCTTGCTTTTATACTTCCTTGTCATCCCATGCGTGCAAGTACATGCTATTACCATGTTCCTTCGTATGATCTGGCCAATGGATCTTGGATCTAATCCAGTTGGATCGATCTAACGATCCCTGTACCTCCTTATGACCCAGTCTTTCTCTTAGGATTGGGCTTGGGCCCTTGTGTGCTGCTGATTTCGTTTTTTGAGGATTTCTTTGCTATTCGTATGCTGCAAATTTGTTTTCTACACCCCTGCTTATGTTCAAAACCTCTTGAAAAATTCCACAAAAATTTCTAATGTTTTTCTTGTGATTATTGATGAATCTTGATGCTATTCTCCAGTTAAATTTTGATTGAAAGAGTATGAAAAATATTTTGTGTCCTTGTTGGCTCAATGTGTTGATTCTTGTTAAAATTTTGTTGTAAAGGCTTTTTAAACTTTTGTGAATCTTTAGTAGTAATTTTAGCATTTTAAAGCTTATCTTTTGGGATGTGATTTCATGCTGAAATTCACTTCAAGATTATGTGCAACTTTCTTGTGCTTTTGGCTCACTTTTTCTTATAAAACTTTGTGCAATTTTGAAGTGATTTTGGTTCTTGAATTTAGCACATAATAGTGACTTTGAATATGCATTTTTTTGAGTGAATTGGCCTCTTGATTTTGTATGTACTTGCTGTTTGGTTTGGTTTCTTATCATGAATTTTGTACTATGTGAATAATGTGTACTTCTTGTGTCAAATAAAGTGCAAATAGGTTTGGAAATACTATGATTGTATTGCATGCTAATGTCCCTTAATTTCTCACATCATGATGGATTTAAAACCTTTGGAATTTTACCATTAATGTGAGGATTATAGGCCTTGGTTTTGCCTTAGAATTTTAGTAGTTTCCAAATACAATTTCATCATGTCTTTTGGTTAAATTTTTTGGCTATTTCCTTGTTAAATTCTAGTTACTTTACTATGCTCTTTTTTCTTGCTTCGATTTCATTTTACATTTTATTCTACTAACCCTTTTGTTTCATGTTTCATAAGCATACTTCATTCTTCCATTTTAGTTTCATTTCTTGCATATTAATTTTTACCAAGGTTTAGAATGTAAACACTTAGATTTTTTTTGTACTTTACTTCTTATGCAATTTTCATTTCTTGCAAGACCATAGCATGTATCTAGGCCAATGATGTAAAGGACAGTGGACTCTAATGATGTACACCGACACAAGCACCGACGCATGCACACACATCACGTAGATATTTTAGATGTATGCTTAGGCTATGCATGTTTAGATGTATGTTTAGGATTGAATGTTTAGATGAATGCTTAGGATTTACACTTAGAAAAATCATTTCCCAAAAATATAAGCAACATCACTCAAATAATTTTCCAAAGAAACCTTGGGATCAAAATCCCATTGAATTTTCCCTTTATTTTCTTAAATAAAAAACCTTAATGAATTTTAAACCATACTTAGACCTTTTTGCAAATAACTAATTCCACCTCACCTTTTTTACAATCTCATGCCTTTGAGGCCTCTCAATCTCCATTCTCAAAAATTCCAATTTTCAAACTTAAAATCAACCAACAAAAACAAAAACATTTTTGGAAGAGAACTACGGCGGATTTGATCCCTTAAACGGGTACGTAGGCAAGGAACAAAATTCCTTCAATTCAAATAAAATAAAAATTCAAACACATTCTTCTCCCTCCAATTCTTCACTTAGAATACCTTTTGGCTTAACATCACTTTCAAAATAGCATTTTAAAATAAAGCGCGCGCGTAGAAAATAAAGACGGTTCCTATAGGATACTATAGTCGTTATGGGTGCCTAACACCTTCCCGTAGCGAAAACAACTCCCGGACCTCGATTCTCAAGGGTTTTGCTTACTTTTTTCCCTTCCCAAGAAAAAATAAGATATCACCGGTTAAAAGGGTTCAAACTTAATCAATGTTTAACACCCGAAAACCAAGATGAAACATGTGAGACTTTTTTTCTATACGCAATCACTCACATGTTTTTGTCTATACGCAATCACTCACATGTTTTTTGTCCTTAGTTAAGATTGATGTTCGTAGGAAACACAGGGTCACTTGTTGATCATGTAGTGCAGCACTCAAGTGTGGATAACATGATTCCTCCACCTGCACTTGAAACTACATCAGATCATTCACAACAAGACATGCCAAAAACTGCATCAGATTCAGATGCACAAAAAGAGATGATAAAAACTGCATCAGATGCACATCAACTCACGGCTAAAGGAAATTATTGTGCCTTGTGTAAAAAAGGTCATGATTAACAGTTAGAGACATACATGAACCTGTTTGTGTATATATGCTATTTTATGTTTCATGTCATGTTTATAGAAAAGAAGAAACTATTTCACCAAAGAAAAGAAATTAAATGTTAATGGATAAATACTATCAAGCGCACATAAGTGTAACTTATGTTGAATTATGAGGGGAGGAGAAATAATTATTGATATTATGTGGATCATGACATTGGATTTTGAGCATTTAACCGTACAAACGGATTGCTATGTGGTTTCTTTCATTTACATGATGCTCCACATTCATTTTTCCATCTAACATGATAATGTGAGACTCCTTTACTCGCACTTGATACACCTACTGTTGCTGATTTGAGTGCTTTGGATTTGAGTGGTTGGATTCATGAGTTTGTAAAAAGAAACCAACTTGATGGGTCTGTTCATGTGCGTAATGCATTGGTTTATATGTATGCAAAATGTGGAGAAATTGGAAACGCATAATTGGTTTTTGAGGAGGTGCCGGAAAAAGATACAGGTTTGTGGAATACTTTGATAAATGGCAATGGAGTCAATGGATTTGAAAATGAAGCATTGGAGGTATTTGCTGTCATGTTAAGGGAAGGATTTGAACCAAAAAGATAGTGATCATTGGCTAGATATATTGTTTAACCAGTTCTATACTGATGAATTTGTTCTATCCCACGAGAAGAAAAAAAAATATATGCTAATGGGAGGAAAAAGACTATGTACTGATCCGAATTTTGGGTCCGTTAGAACAAGATTTTATAAAATACATTACCTGCATACCTGGATGAATAAGTAAATCCTCATTTTGGTCGTTGAGATTTATAAATCTCTGTCAATGAAGTCCTTATACTAATGAAACTAAAAAGGGAACCTGGAGATCACGATGCAAACCACGTTATTGGAATTCAGTTCACCGTCTTGACCATTTCGATAAAAGTGTATGATTGATGCAGAAGATGAGTTCCTCTTTTATGCCCATAAAAGAGAAATTATTCATTCAGTTGTTGAAGGAATAATCCCCCAAGTACATCAAGATTCTTATTTTGTGGAATTTGTAAACCTGGAGATTTTGATTGAAGTAATTACAATACCTTTTTTTTTTAATTCAAATAATAATGGACCCAGAAGTAGTTCAGTTTTATTCAAAAACAAAAAACAAGAATACATACATATCTGAACAAAATTTTAGAGCACATGTCAACAACTTCTGCAAAAAAAAATAAAAAAATAGACAGTGTCTTTATTGAATAATAACACACTCAACTTAATACAATGTGAAGTTTTTCTTTCAAGGGTCCTCAATATAAAATAATGCTTTGAGTTCTTGACTCAAGAGTTGCTGCATTGAAATTTCACTCAAAGGAGTTCTTAATGGTGTCAGCTCAGTGGCAAAACTTTGTGACACACGTTTCATTGTTGGTCGAGAACGAGGATTGACATTTAAGCATGCAAATGCTACCACGGCAACATGAATTATGTCATGTGTAACCATTTCTTTATTTGGAAGTGGAAGTCGTTGGTCTAATACTTGACATAATTTGATACTTTGTGTCGATGTTGATTGAAGTGATGACAATATATCCTGAGGGTGCCTTCCAACTAAAGTTTCAAGTGCCACTACACCAAAACCATATACATCACACTTTTCATTCACAGCCATAGTATAAGCAAGCTCTGCATTGTTCAAATAATCATGAGTATTTAAAAGAATCAAAAGAAAATAATTGAAAATTACTATTTAGCATGTAAAACTAATGAACATGTATGTTATTTATGTGGATTATGAATATGCATGTTGTGCATCATATAAATATGAAGAAAAAAAAACAGAACAAGAAAAGAAAAAATATCAATGATTAATTTACCAGGAGCTATATATCCAATAGTTCCAGCAACTATAGTTCGATTGGATGAATCATATTGAAGGAGTCGAGCTGTCCCAAAGTCACAAACACTAGCCTGCCACTCAGAGTTTAGCAATATATTGCTATTAGATACATCTCGATGCACTATTGGAGCGGTGCAGTCATGATGAAGATAAGATAGAGCAAAGGCAATTCCTTTAACAGTATTAACCCTTTTTCTCCACTTGAATTCCACAGCTTCCACATCATCATACAAGACAGAGAATAAGCTTCCTTTCTCCATGTATTGATAGATCAAAAACATGATTCTTTTGTGCAAGCAGAATCCATAAAGCTTCACAATATGTTTGTGCTTTATTTCTGATAATATTCTCACTTCATTTCTGAAACTCTTATCAAAAGCTGGCACCTCAGCTTCATAGCCGTGAAGTTTCTTTAAGGCAACAACCTTGCCATTTGGTAATTGTGCCTTGTAAACACTTCCATATGCTCCTGTTCCAATGCAATATCTCATGTCAAAGTCTTCTGTTGCTTTGATTATGTCATCATATGCTATCTTCCCATCATAATTCCATATACAAAACATATCTCCATTCTTTGTTTTTGTTAAGTTCCCATGCAACTTCTTTGAATTATGATGAAGATTTAAGCATATGATGAAGACTAGGACTAGAATAATAAGAATCGGAAGAACAACGACATCAATGTGTTTTAATTTATTATTTTTCTTGTATGGTGACCAAGGTTGGAATTGGTTAAACGAACATAGATCATAATTTTCCTTGTTCGTTGTATAAACCTGAAGACAATGTGGAATGGGACCCTCCAAACAATTGTATGAAATGTCCACAAAAGAGACATTACAGAGAGATTGGGGAATTGTTCCTTTGAGATTATTATTGCTTAAATCAAGTTTGTAAAAATATCCAATATAAGAAGGGATTTCACCATTAATGAGGTTGTGACTGAAGTCCATGGAAGTATCATAATCAGTAAATGGAGACAAATTGGAAGGAAGCTGACCGATGAGTAAATTGTGGGAAATGTCAAGGGTTTTTAATGAAATTGGAAAGAGCAACCACAATTCGGGAGGGATGGAACCATTAATATTGTTCAAAGAGATGTTTAAGTACTTTAATTGTCTAAGATTATATATTGAAGGAGGTACCTGGCCTTCAAGAATATTGTAAGACAAATCAAGATGAGTGAGTTTGGTGAGATTTTCTAGTGAAGTAGGCATCTCACCTGCAAGATAATTGTAAGACAAATCAAGATGAGTGAGCTTAGAGAGATGACCAATTTCTTTTGGGATAGTCCCATGTAGTTCAAATGACCTTATAACAAGGCTTTCTAAATTGTTAAAAGCAGAATAGTTGAGAGTAGACAAGTTAAGTGTTGCAAGTTGACTTCCCCAAGAGTCTATGTTGATCGCTTTTATGCTTCCAGCATCGTTGCAAGTTATAGCAGTCCAATTACAACGATCAGAGATATTGAACCGTGCATCAAACGTGTTCCACCATCCACTATTCAATATTGCATTTGCTTCCATTTGAAGTTGAAATGTCACAGTAGCAGAAGACTGAGTTCCGACAATCAAACCGCAAATAATAAGAAAGGCAATCCACATTTTTGGACCAAAGAAATTTGAATCTATTTTGTAGTTAAAAAAATTTGTTTTAGATCTAATGAATGACCATAAACAACCTTTATAATGTTATGTGACTACTAGCATATGCTCGTTGGTCAATCTCATTCTCACACGCCAATTTTGATATTTTAATTCATATATTGTTCTACGTATATGTCACTGCATAAGATAAGTCTATAGTATGTGTGGATATGAAAAATTGAAAGCAACATCCCTAAAGAATGCAACTTCATCTTCTTAGCTACAAGTCTTTGAAGGAGACATGATTGGTTATGTGAGGGGCCCAATGAAGAAAGCATCTTCTTCTCCATATACTTGAAACCATATATTTCTGTGTAAAAGGTCTTTCCCCATTGGTTACGTCTAAATATGCATGCATTTATCTCCCTTCCAAGTCACCTCTTCACATGGCCAATGAGTCAAATTTAGTGTTTTTTTAGTTTCTAAACATGAAATTAAACGAATAAGGATTGTGCCGTGCTCTTAGGATATTGGATAAGGAAACCATTAATAAAAACTTACTTTCAACTTACTTTTAATATTTTAAG
Source organism: Medicago sativa (assembly GCF_051527215.1). Lineage (NCBI taxonomy): Eukaryota > Viridiplantae > Streptophyta > Magnoliopsida > Fabales > Fabaceae > Medicago > Medicago sativa. Next base: position 6,231,963 of record NC_140755.1, on the reverse strand, counting down.
GGGATTCATTAACAATCTATAACATATAGAACACCATTTTCTTTGCATTATTTTTACTCTTGAGTGAAACTAGTTTATTCTTAGAAAAACTATATATAAGTTCCAAATTAGTGCTTGAGAAGGAAAAAAAAACTTATTTTTAGTCATTAAGGAAAATAAACGAGATCAACTTGTTCTATTTTTTTTTATTTTTTTTATAGATAGAACAACTTAGTCTCTAGATAGTTCATCCTTTGTTTGGCTGATGAACAAAAGATATAGAAATGAAAAGATAAAGTGAATGAAAAACTTATTATTATTTTGTGGTTTAATATGAGAGAAAATAAAAGGAAATGGGCCTAGTTTTTTCTCTCTCGGTCCTCCCTTCCATTTTCTTCATTGACGAGGTAGTTATGGGTCAAACTTTGACATGAAATCACTTCTCTTCATATTTTTCTCTCCATTTTATTTTAAATAAGTGATTTTTCGTCCTTGTCATTTGAAGAGATTTTGGTTTTAGATCTTCATGGCAAATTTTGCTCCCTCTAATTTGAACAAATTTTTGTTTACTTCCCTCTAATTTTTAAGACTAGCAATGCTCGGTTGGTCATTCTCATTCTCACGCCAATTTTGATATTTTAATTTATGTATTGCACTACGTATATATCACTGCATAAGATAACTCTAGTATGTGTGGATATGAAAAACTGAAAGCAACATCCCTAAAGAATGCAACTTCATCTTCTTAGCAACAAGTCTTAAAGGAGACATGATTTTTTTTCCCATCTAGTTTGTGGTATTATTGGTTATGTGGGGGGCCCAATGAAGGAAGCATCTTCCTCTTGACGTGGTCTAGATTTTGTGCATTAGTTTCCTTTGTTGTGCGAGTTTTTCTTCGTCAATGAGTCAACTTCAGTGTTTCTTGATAACACATACTCTTACAATATTGACTAAGAAATCTACTAATAGAAACTTAGTTTTGGTAATACAAGTTTTTAGGTTTGTCTCTTCGTCCCAAAATAACTGAGTTATTTGCACACTCAAAAATTGTCTCAAAATAATTGACACATTTAACTGTAATATTAATTATTTTTTACAATTATAACTTTAATTAATATTACTTTCATTACTCTCAATTCGATATATTCTACTTTGTATTAATAATAATGGAAAATGTACCTATATTTGACAATGGCCATTTTTCTCTCTATTTCACTTATACATTTTTTTTCTTAATATGTGTGAAATGAACAAATGACTCGGGTATTATGAGACGAAGGGAGTAATAATTACACAGTTTTTTGACGCAAAACTTACTTAAGAGTATTTTAGTACTTAACCAATACCCAAATGAGAATTATTAACCTTCTCCAACGTATAAAACACCATTTTCTTTGCAAGTAATTTTTACTTTTGAGGGAAACTAATTTATTCTTAAGAAAAGTAAGTTCCAAATTAGTGCTTGAGAAGAAAAAAACTTATTTTCGGTCTTTAAGGAAAATATAAGAAGATAAAGTAGATAATATGTGAGAAAATAAATGGAAATGAAGGTAACGCCGACTCTAGTTTTCTCTCTTTAGGTCATACCTTTCATTTTCTTCATTGAGGAGGTGGTTTTGGGTCAAATTTTGACCCGAAATTACTCTTCTTCATCTTTTTCTCTCTATTTCAATTTAAATAAGTGATTTTAAATAGATCTAGTTTTTTTCTTCATGATATCATCGTCTGAATGCGATGATGTGTTGTTCGTTGTTTTGTGCGATGTTGTTAATTTCTCTTCATGTTGTTGCGGAGTTCATTTGTTTTATATTGAAAGATTAACTATTCAATGGATTTTAAGATAAACCGATCAATTGAAACAAACCAAATATCATTGATTTAATTTGTATTGGTTCATTTATAAAAACACCTAAAATCAAATCAAATTGATGTAAATTTAATTGACTTTTAAGATTTTTTTTTAAATAAAAATAGAAGCAAACTGATCTATTGCACTCCTAAGAATAGAGCAATGAGGTGAATGTCATGTAAATTTGTGAAGCAAATAAACAGGAAAGGAAAAAAATCAAGAAGAATGCAAAAATGACTAGGGACATAATCATCAAAACACAAAACATTTAAGAACTTTAACCCTACCTTAATGTTGTGTACCCTCTTCTACTGTATTGTTAGAGATTCAAATATTGTGTCCTTTTTTTTTAGAGGGGAAATATTGTGTCCTCTCTCTCATAGTTTAATGTTGTGCAGTACAATGACACACATAATATTTTAGATTAGAATATTTTAAATTGAATGTTTAGTCCCTTAAATAATTTTTTTTTTAATTTTAGTTTCATAAGTAGTAATCATTAGATTTTGGTCCCTTATTTTTGCACCTGTCATTGAACTTGGTCCTCTCCATCAATTTTTTTGTCTTTCTTAATAACTTCAACTAAATTTTAAAACCCATAAATATGAAAAATCATGTCTCACTTCTTCATCTTAAACCCAGAATACAACTTTCTTAAAGAGAATAATTTTTACAAGAGTGGTAACACTCTTTTTTAATTGTTACTTAAATAAACCACGAAGTGTCACTTATACTTCTCATACTTCAATTTGCTAGCTAAAAAATAACAACCATAAAGTTAAGGTAGAAAACAAAAACTGTATGTTCTGTTTGGTTATCGCACTTGTATTCAGTATAATATTTACCTATAAGCAAGTTACTCTATAATATTTAACTGATTAATGCCAATAGCTTATTAGAAACTGTATTTTCAGTTATTGAAGAAATAATCTCCCAAGTACATCAAGAAACAGTAGTTCCTTAAATAATATATCTCCAATAAATAAAAATAAAAGCATCCTTCAAGAAAGAGCATGCTCCACATATTCACATAATGTAATAATGAACTCATTTCTTGGTTGCAGCAAAATATATACCAACTATACCAGAATTTACACATTATGAATTGCAGAACAGAACTTTCCTGGATTTTCATTTTTCACGGTATCAATCCGAATTTTCAAATTCTCAACTTGCGACAACAATGCTTCAACATTTTCAATCATGTCAACGAAGGATTTGTCATTATCTTTATGATGATCTACAGATGTCCACATATCGTTTAACTTGATCTCCCCAACATTATCAGCATTACCTTCTCATATCAATCAAACAGAACGTCGGATTAAAAATTAAGAATCTCATGGAATGTAGAAACATATAACAATTGATTGAAGTCAGTTTGTAAAATGGTCATAATCACATACTCAATAAACACATGCAAGTAAAGATGAATATTTGTGCGTGTAACTCTTGAAGCTTGTTTGATTCACACTATATCTTACCTACGACATCATCATGAAAACCTTCTACGGGACCATCATGAGCTCGGTTTTTATTCTCTGGACAGCAGAAGAGAGAAAAAGATTACTATCAAAGCAAAATATACTGGCAATTGAAGCTTCTGTTTTCAATGGACCGTTTGCTGTCTATAAGGACTTTATACCATCTGTGAATCAATATGGAGAACCAAGGTCATACCATCCAACTGGATTCCCGGCATCTACATCGACCGTCACACTTCTACCTAATTTTCTTCAAGAAGTAAGAAATGGTTCTTCCCGGCATCTACAAAGTCCTACCATAATGTGTGGTTCGTTCATAATTGAAGTAGAAAGAATATTTGTATTAATGGTTTAAAATGTAAACCATTATTAAGTATCAATGTCATAAAGTTTTTATTATCAACGTTGTTAAAGTAGCGGTGAAGAGAAATTACTACATTTCCCTGAATGCTTTCCATATTCCTTGTAATGCAGATAAAAAAAATCATTTCAGGAGGGCAAGTAGATATTCCATCTTGCTTCACCCCTAAGACAATGTTGATTCATATTAGAATTTAGAATAACTAAGACAATGTTGATTTTCTCACTGGAAACCAAACACATCAGTGAGATTCATTATCTAACAATTAGAATACCTTTGTAATGCAGATAAATAACCTTTGTAATGCAGATAAATAAACTTCCAAATATGCAGATGCACTTTGAAATAATTGAAAGCTTAGATGTAAGTTAGAACTTTACATAGGTCTGCTGAAAATGGTTCTGGAATGATTATTATGCTAAAAGAAAAAACAAATGTCACCAGTTTATAAGATTATTGTATATATTACCGTTGAGAGTTCTACATTAGATAAGATATGGCCTGAAAATATGTTTATAAGTGGAAGGCTCAACCCAAATTTCAAGAGTTACAACCAAAGCCTCTTCGCAGCCTTAGAGAGGGCATGTACAAAAGCTCCAAATGTTCATAGTGTCCTTCTGTTTTGGTGTTTGCAATGACAGAACTATCATTACTGCAATACTGTCTGAATTTTTCATTTAGAAATTATAAAATGTTATCAATATCTAATTATGATAGTACTCTCACCTATGTTAACAATATCTAATTGTGAAGTGTTCAACATGAATGTTTTTGGTATTCTAAGTAAAAAATAAGGATAAAAAAGTGCAACTGTGAGTGAATGCAAATCGATTAATACACTCTAAAGAAATTATATTACTTAAATTACAAGTTATTCCATGCCAGGAATCAGACCAATAAACAGTAAAAAAGTTGATATATTATATAAATTTTAAACTATAAAGTAATTCCTTCCTTTAAAGGAAAATGAAGAGATACTATAAGTTAACCCAACAAATGCTTCTGTTCCACATTATTTGTTGAACTCATCATAACTGATTGCTTCTGTACTGTTAAAGTATAATCATACAAAGGATTATGGGGATGAACACAAGTTTAATGAGAGGAAAAGGTCAACATTGAATTTGTTTTACTTTCATAATACACTTATTTGTCTACTAGTTAATGATTTATCATTTTTATTTTGCATCACAGGATTGTCAACTTCCCATGTGTTGAGTTTGGTAATGGATACACTGTATAAGCAATTTGTTGAGAAAGATATCAAAGAGTTTGAAGCATTCCATGTTGCTATTCTTGATACCTTCATGTTGCTATTTTTTTTTTTTAGGACAAGAAGTTAATTGAAAATAAAATTTAATATAAAGGTTATGATTAAGACTTATGAATTATGATAATATGCTAATTTCATTGAATCCATAACCAGTAGTTATAATTGAGAAAATGTTTTCAATTGAATTTCTTGACAAAGATATAATGTCAATTGAATGGTGGGGAGACTTTAGGAACTGATTCAACATTGAAAAAAAAAATAGATTTTAAATTAAATTTTGCAAACAGTCAATTTTATTATAACATCTAATCACGTCTAGAAACACCGATGACAACATTACGTAACTCTGAGTGGAATTGGAGTCAGATCTCTTAAGCAAGGTCTCAGGTTCGAGACGCGAATGAAAAAAATGTGGTTACGAGAAGGGTCTCCATCGAAGGTGGTCGATCTGGTTCCATGATATAGATTAGTCATCGTCAAAGACATTGAATACTTTGCACCTATAACATATTTAGAACAAAAACCCAATGAAGCATGGTATAATATGGCTTAGAATTCACTCTCACAATTTGGTTTCACATTATCACCATAACAGAGATTTATACTTGCAAGTAAATTTTATGCAGCACTATCAACATGGCTGTACCAGGGAAGCATTATGATGCCCCCTCATATATGGATGTAAAGATTAGTAATCTTCTCATACATTTAAGGTAATAGCTTAATTTTCATTCATTTACAGTTCAGGAAGATAAACATTTTATTTTTAATTTGACTTAAAACTATGTATAGTGTAAAATAAATTTACACCTAGACAAAAACTAATTATCTTTGACTTTTAAATTTTACTTTTTCATTCTAGCTTCCACATGAGAAGCGAGACCCAAGAATCCAACTAAAGTCGTAGAAGGAAAATTGTTTTCAAGATTTTTTGTCCTTTTTTTGATCTTATGTGTAAGCCATCACATGGTCTCAATTGACAATTAATGTGTGACTTTTTGGTGTACCGGAGTAGTAGCTCCCCACTCGAAATTAAGGGCCTTAAGGGCCTGTCAGCCCTCACGCGTAGCTTAGGCCATGTTTTCCATAGACATCATCAATATTTTGACCTCAAGTCCATTGCAACACCTTTCTTAAGTTTGTCCGCTTTGTTTCTTATGACTAAGTCCTCAAGAATCTGTCCTTGGTTAAAAAGCGTCTCGGTGGATAGAAGAGTGTTTGTGTATTTATAAACTACTTTCAACATAAATTCCCGAACAATGTGAGACTTTTTTTCTATACGCAATCACTCACATGTTTTTGTCTATACGCAATCACTCACATGTTTTTTGTCCTTAGTTAAGATTGATGTTCGTAGGAAACACGGTCACTTGTTGATCATGTAGTGCAGCACTCAAGTGTGGATAACATGATTCCTCCACCTGCACTTGAAACTACATCAGATCATTCACAACAAGACATGCCAAAAACTGCATCAGATTCAGATGCACAAAAAGAGATGATAAAAACTGCATCAGATGCACATCAACTCACGGCTAAAGGAAATTATTGTGCCTTGTGTAAAAAAGGTCATGATTAACAGTTAGAGACATACATGAACCTGTTTGTGTATATATGCTATTTTATGTTTCATGTCATGTTTATAGAAAAGAAGAAACTATTTCACCAAAGAAAAGAAATTAAATGTTAATGGATAAATACTATCAAGCACACATAAGTGTAACTTATGTTGAATTATGAGGGGAGGAGAAATAATTATTGATATTATGTGGATCATGACATTGGATTTTGAGCATTTAACCGTACAAACGGATTGCTATGTGGTTTCTTTCATTTACATGATGCTCCACATTCATTTTTCCATCTAACATGATAATTTGAGACTCCTTTACTCGCACTTGATACACCTACTGTTGCTGATTTGAGTGCTTTGGATTTGAGTGGTTGGATTCATGAGTTTGTAAAAAGAAACCAACTTGATGGGTCTGTTCATGTGCGTAATGCATTGGTTTATATGTATGCAAAATGTGGAGAAATTGGAAACGCATAATTGGTTTTTGAGGAGGTGCCGGAAAAAGATACAGGTTTGTGGAATACTTTGATAAATGGCAATGGAGTCAATGGATTTGAAAATGAAGCATTGGAGGTATTTGCTGTCATGTTAAGGGAAGGATTTGAACCAAAAAGATAGTGATCATTGGCTAGATATATTGTTTAACCAGTTCTATACTGATGAATTTGTTCTATCCCACGAGAAGAAAAAAAAATATATGCTAATGGGAGGAAAAAGACTATGTACTGATCCGAATTTTGGGTCCGTTAGAACAAGATTTTATAAAATACATTACCTGCATACCTGGATGAATAAGTAAATCCTCATTTTGGTCGTTGAGATTTATAAATCTCTGTCAATGAAGTCCTTATACTAATGAAACTAAAAAGGGAACCTGGAGATCACGATGCAAACCACGTTATTGGAATTCAGTTCACCGTCTTGACCATTTCGATAAAAGTGTATGATTGATGCAGAAGATGAGTTCCTCTTTTATGCCCATAAAAGAGAAATTATTCATTCAGTTGTTGAAGGAATAATCCCCCAAGTACATCAAGATTCTTATTTTGTGGAATTTGTAAACCTGGAGATTTTGATTGAAGTAATTACAATACCTTTTTTTTTTAATTCAAATAATAATGGACCCAGAAGTAGTTCAGTTTTATTCAAAAACAAAAAACAAGAATACATACATATCTGAACAAAATTTTAGAGCACATGTCAACAACTTCTGCAAAAAAAAATAAAAAAATAGACAGTGTCTTTATTGAATAATAACACACTCAACTTAATACAATGTGAAGTTTTTCTTTCAAGGGTCCTCAATATAAAATAATGCTTTGAGTTCTTGACTCAAGAGTTGCTGCATTGAAATTTCACTCAAAGGAGTTCTTAATGGTGTCAGCTCAGTGGCAAAACTTTGTGACACACGTTTCATTGTTGGTCGAGAACGAGGATTGACATTTAAGCATGCAAATGCTACCACGGCAACATGAATTATGTCATGTGTAACCATTTCTTTATTTGGAAGTGGAAGTCGTTGGTCTAATACTTGACATAATTTGATACTTTGTGTTGATGTTGATTGAAGTGATGACAATATATCCTGAGGGTGCCTTCCAACTAAAGTTTCAAGTGCCACTACACCAAAACCATATACATCACACTTTTCATTCACAGCCATAGTATAAGCAAGCTCTGCATTGTTCAAATAATCATGAGTATTTAAAAGAATCAAAAGAAAATAATTGAAAATTACTATTTAGCATGTAAAACTAATGAACATGTATGTTATTTATGTGGATTATGAATATGCATGTTGTGCATCATATAAATATGAAGAAAACAAAACAGAACAAGAAAAGAAATAATATCAATGATTAATTTACCAGGAGCTATATATCCAATAGTTCCAGCAACTATAGTTCGATTGGATGAATCATATTGAAGGAGTCGAGCTGTGCCAAAGTCACAAACACTAGCCTGCCACTCAGAGTTTAGCAATATATTGCTACTAGATACATCTCGATGCACTATTGGAGCGGTGCAGTCATGATGAAGATAAGATAGAGCAAAGGCAATTCCTTTAACAGTATTAACCCTTTTTCTCCACTTGAATTCCACAGCTTCCACATCATCATACAAGACAGAGAATAAGCTTCCTTTCTCCATGTATTGATAGATCAAAAACATGATTCTTTTGTGCAAGCAGAATCCATAAAGCTTCACAATATGCCGGTGCTTTATTTCTGATAATATTCTCACTTCATTTCTGAAACTCTCATCAAAAGATGGAACCTCTGCTTCATAGCCGTGAAGTTTCTTTAAGGCAACAACCTTGCCACTTGGTAATTGTGCCTTGTAAACACTTCCATATGCTCCTGTTCCAATGCAATATCTCATGTCAAAGTCTTCTGTTGCTTTGATGATGTCATCATATGCTATCTTCCCATCATAATTCCATATACAAAACATATCTACATTCTTTGTTGTCATTGTGTTTGCATGCTTGTTCTTAACAGAACTATGACGAAGTTTGAAGCATATGAGAAATGATAAGGCTAAGATTATAATACTAAGGATTGAAAGAACAATGAAACCATGGTGCTTTAGTTTAGAACTTTTCTTGGGAGGTGAGCAAGGTTGAAATTGGAAGCGGATATTCTTGTATGGAACATTAGTGCATAAATCCTTGTTCCCTATTATTGAAAAAGGATCAACACAATTTGGAATGGACCCACTTAAATAATTGTAGGAAATGTTCATAGAAGTAACGGTACAAATAGATTCGGGAATTCTTCCGGTAAGATTATTATTGCTTAAAATAAGTTGTCGAAAATTTCCAAACATGGAAGGGATTTCACCACTAATGAAGTTGCAACTTAGGTCAATGGAAGTTTCGAAATATGTTAATGAAAAAAAATTGGAAGGAAGGGTACCTGTGAGAAAATTATATGAAATATCAATGGATACTAATTTTGTGAGATTTGTAAGAGAAATAGGCAAGTTTCCATTGAGTCTATTGTGTGATAGATTTAATGTAGTGATATTTTTCAAGAACTTCAACTCAAGAGGAACGGAACCTTGAATCTTGTTGCGAGAGATGTCTAGCTTCTGTAATTGTTTGAGATTTCTTAGTGAAGAAGGTATCTCACCTTTGAATCTATTATTAGATAGATCTAATCTAGTGAGATTTTTCAAAAACCCCAACTCAAGAGGAATGGAACCTTGAATGTAATTGCTAGAGATGTCTAGGTCTACTAATTGTTTTAGATTTCCTAGTGAAGAAGGTATCTCACCTTTGAATCTATTGTTAGATAGATCTAAGAAAGTCAGATTTTTTAGCAACCACAATTCAGGAGGGATAGAACCTTGAATAAAGTTTAAAGAAATGTCTAGGTAGTTTAATTGTCTAAGATTATCTATTGAAGGAGGTACCTGGCCTTCAAGAAAATTGTTAGACAAATCAAGATGAGTGAGCTTAGAGAGATGACCAATTTCTTTTGGGATACTCCCTAGTAGACCAATTTCTCTTATAACAAGGCTTTCTAAATTGTGGAAAGTAGACAAGTTGAAAGTAGACATGTTAAGTGTTGCAAGTTGACTTCCCCAAGAGTCTATTTTGATTGCTTTTATGATTCCAGCGCCATTGCAAGATATATCATGCCAATTACAACGATTAGAGATATTGAAGCGTGCATCAGACGTGTTCCACCATCCACTATTTAACATAGCATCTGCTTCCATTTGAAGTTGAGATGTCACAGTGGCAGCAGATTGAGTTCCCACAATCAAACTGCAAATAAGAAGAAAGGCAATCCACATTTTTTGGACCCAAGAAATTTGAAACTAAATATTTTCTGTAGTTCATAAATTTTTGCTTTAGATCTAATGAATGACCATAAGAAAAAAAAAACCTTTATAATGTTGTGTGACTAGCATGCTCGGTTGGTCACTCTTATTATCACAAGCCAATTTTGATATCTTATGTCGACTGCATAAGACAAGTCTAGTATGTGGATATGACAATTGAAAGCAACATCCATAGAGAATGCAACTTCATATTCTTAGCTACAATAAGTCTTTGAAGGAGACATGATTGGTTATGTGAGGGGCCCAATGAAGGAAGCATCTTCTTCTCCATATACTTGAAACAAAATGAGTGACTAGATATGCATGCATTTATCTCCTCCCAAGTCGTCTCTTAACGTGGTCATTGAGTCAACTTTAGTGTTTTTTTTTGTTTCTAAACATGAAATTAAATGAATAAGGATTTTGCCGTGCTCTTAGTGACGACACTATATCATATCACATTTTTAGAGTCTTTTTAATTAAATTTTAATTATATTTCTATTTGTTTTATATTTAATTTGAAGTTGTTTTGAATAAATTATCATTTTTAATTTATTGAGTCAAATAGTATTATAGTTATATTTACTGGGCCAAGGAAGCATATATCATGCTGGCATATATTTTTTAGTTGATACACATTGGCATAAAAAGATTTAAACTATTACTTTTCCCACCTTATCAGGTACTCATGTGCCCTGTAAAAATTCCTAAAATGCTCTTCAGATTATAAAATCCAAAATACTACAAAAACTGGTTCGGATTATATAATCCGAATAGGTTCGATATATATAAGAAAAATCACCCCTCCCCCCATTTTCACTTTCTCTCTCCCTTATCCCAAAATCTGAACCACCCTATGAGGCAATTTGTTGAGAAATATATTAGAGATTCTGAAGCATTCTATGTTTCTATTCTTGGGGAAAATCTTTCATAGACATAATCACAAATGAATATTGTTTAGCACCCTAACATGAAATGAAAAAAATTTAAGAAAAAATATTTAGTCAAATCAATTGGCATTATTCAATTTTATTCTCTTTTATTTTTCTTTTGGTTTTGTGTATGTGCCTAAATATATTTATTTGGGTTTGTGCCCAAGCAACTATGCCTCCTATTCTTGATACCTTCATGTAAGCATGAGCTTCCAATGAAAAATTAATCACCTGTTAATATCTTGCCTTTGAATGTTTAGGAAAAGAAGATAATTGAAAATAAAATTTAATAGAAAGGTTATGCTTAAGACATATGAATTATGATAATATGCTAATTTTATTGAATCCATAACCAGTAGTTATAATTGAGAAAATGTTTTCAATTGAATTTCTTGACAAAGATATAATGTCAATTGAATGGTGGGGGGGACTTTAGGAACTGATTCAACATTGAAAAAAAAATTAGATTTTACTCAAAAAAATTTAGTGTCAACCTATAGAAACCAGCCGGAGACAACATTACGTTAATTAGTACGAGTGTAATTGGACTCAGATATCTTAACGTGGTTACGAGGAGAGATTCCACTGAAGGTGGTCTGTCTGAATCTACATATAGATTAGTCATCGTCAAAGACGGTGAATACATGCACCTATAGCATAGTTCGAAAAAACCACAATGAAGCATGATAAAACATGGCGTAGCTCACAATTTGGTTTCACGTTATTAACATAACGAAGAATTCTACTTATATAATTAAATTTTATGTAGAACTATCAACATGGCCGTACCAGGGAAGCTTCTCATAAGGATGTAAAGGTTTGTAAACTTCTCATACAATTTGTAGTCAATTGCTTGCATCTTGGGAAGCTTCTTATACATTTAAGGTAATAGTTTGATCTTCATTCAGTAACAGTTCAGAAACTTTTACATTTTATTTCAATTTAAGTTTAAATTTAAACTATGTATAGCGTAAAATATGTATACACCTAGAAAAAAACCAATTATCTTTTAAATTTTACCTTTTCACTCACTTTTTTTTACTTCAAGTTTCTATATAAGAAGGGAGACTCGAGAATCCCAATTCATAATAAATATTGGTATATATTTATGCGGACTTGATTAAAAGGCACCTTACGGTTTTGTCCTTAGTTAAAAGGCACCTCAGTGCATAGTGTTTATGTGTTTATAAACTACTCTTAAGTCTTAACCTAAATTCTCAAACAATGTGAGACTTTTTGCTATAACCAATCACTCACATATTTTGCATCATGCAGGAAATTTTCGAACAATGGAAAGAAGCTAATGAGGAAGCCAAAGAGAAGATGTTTGCAGACTTCATGATTAAGAATGTGAATCTCAACAAAGTAGATGAATCTATGATAATCACTCGAATAGTATTATTAAGAAAGTATTATTATTATTATCAAGAAAGTATTATTATTATTATTATTATTATTATTATTATTATTATTATTATTATTATTATTATTATTATTATTATTATTATTATTATTATTATTATTATTATTATTATTATTATTATTATTATTATTATTATTATTATTATTATTAGTACTACTACTACTACTACTACTACTACCACTACTACTACTACCACTACCACTACCACTACTACTACTACTACCACTACTACTACTACTACTATCACTACTACTACTACTACTACTACTACTACTACTACTACTACCACTACCACTACTCCTCTCGATAAAGCTATATATAATTGACCATGACTGAAAACATGTCGTGGAAGATAGATTCTGACATTGGGAATGGTCTACCCTTTAACATTAATTTATGCTCACATTTGTTACAAATATTTTTTTAGAGGATTTAAAGTCCAATCTTTAACATAATATTTTGCTCACGTTTGTTACTAATATTTTTTTTTCCAGAGGATTTAAAGTTCAATCTTTAACATTGTTTTTTGCTCATGTTTGTTACTAATATTTTTTTTAGAGTATTTAAAGTTCAATCTTTAACATTATTTTTTCTCACATTTGTTACTAATCTTTTTTTAGAGGATTTAAAGTCCAATCTTTAACATTATTTTTTGCTCACGTTTGTTACTAATATTTTTTTTAGAGAATTTATAGTCCAATCTTCAACAATATTTTTTGCTCACGTCTATTACTAATCTTTTTTTAGAGGATTTAAAGTCCAATCTTTAACAATATTTTTTGCTCATGTTTGTTACTAATTTTTTTTTAGAGGATTTAAATTCCAATATTTAACATTTGCTCACGTTTGTTACTAATTTTTTTTTTTAGAGGATTTAAAGTCCAATCTTTTCCATTATTTTTTACTCACGTTTGTTACAATTGATCAAAGACTAAGGATGAGTAATTTATATCAATAAAATAATATGGAATACTGTTTTTTGTGGAAGGGATATGAAAATACTTGACAATCTTTGTCAGTTGTATTGAGGGGAACAACACAGATGTACAACATAAAAGCGGCTGATAAAAAAGTAACATGAGTTGTTGTTTTGTGCTAATTTTTTTGCGAGTTTGATCTTTGGTTAACAGAGGTAAAAGAGGGTTAACGGTGACGATTAGTGATATGAATTACTAATCCACATATTATTTTATAATTGGCTATTTGTATTTAAAATTAAGGGTATTTTTAGAAAGAAAAGTCCAACCCAAAGGTGTGCTTATAGATAATAAAAAAAGGCACATTATCATAGTTTGTATAAGCAATCATAAACCAACAAAGTCAAATAATTCTTAAAATTAATCGTAAATAATTTGAATCATAATCACTTATAAACCAGCAAAGTCAAATAATCCATAAAATTAATCAACTTTGATTAGTTGTAACTTGAAAGGAAAAAAAAAACGTATAGGTTAATTCTGAATTCTGATGCAGAGGGCGGAGAGAGGTTGAGAAAAACTAAACAATGCGGGAACGAACTATGAACTGTGAGAACCCTACTTATTAATATTTTTAATATAGTGCTAACAAATCTTTTTCTTAAAGATTTTGAATCTTAATATTTTGCTCACGTTTATTACTAATATTTTTATCAGAGGATTTAAAGTCCAATTTTTAACATTATTTTTTTCTCTTGTTTGTTACTAATTTTTTTTTTGCTCACGTTTGTTACTAATCTTTTATTAGAGTATTTAAAGTCTAATATTTAACATTATTTTTTGCTCATGTTTGTTACTAATATTTTTTTAGAGGATTTAAAGTCCAATCTTTAACAATATTTTTTGCTCACATTTGTTACTAATCTTTTTTAGAGGATTTATTGTCCATTTAATATAGTGCTAACAAATCTTTTTCTAAAAGATTTTGAATCATAATATTTTGCTCACATTTGTTACTAACATTTTTATCAGAGGATTTAAAGTTCAATTTTTAACATTATTTTTTGCTTAGTTTGTTACTATTTTTTTTTTTTTGCTCATGTTTGTTACTAATCTTTTATTAGAGGATTTAAAGTCTAATCTTTAACATTATTTTTTGCTCATGTTTGTTACTAAATTTTTTTAGAGGATTTAAAGTCCAATCTTTAACAATATTTTTTGCTCACGTTTGTTACTAATTTTTTTTAGAGAATTTATAGTCCAATCCTCATCGGCTATTATTTTTGTTTAAAAAAAATTAAAAAAACTCATCGACTCGTGAGAAATAAAGCAGAAAAAAAACATAAACTTTAGATTATTTTTTTTCATAAGTGATTATTGTTCAACTTTGATTTTCTCAAATTCTGATTCATTCATTCTTCTAACAAAAAAAAGTAAAAACAGAGCTTGAATTGTAATGTTGGCGGAAAGTAAATTGCTCGAAGGATAAAACAGAAAGATATTCAATTCATGAAGTGGACCTTAAAGATATTCCATTCAATGGTGCTTCAGAAGTATTAATCAAGTTCGTGAGCCTTGGAACTTTCTAATTTTTTAGAGGTGATGAGATGTGATTAGAGGGTACTATGATGAATTCTTGATCGATTTGAATTCATGAGAAGAGACATAAAGAATGCAAATATAATTTTTAAACTTTTTGTGAGTTTGATCTGTTGTTAAGGGTGGCAAAAGAAAGTTAACGGTGACGATTAGTGACATTGATTATTAATCCACGTGTTATTTTATAATTGACTATTTGTATTTAAAATTAAGGGTATTTTTGGAAAGAAAATTTCAACCCAAATGTGTGCTGAAAAGGGTAGTTTTCTTTATATATAGTATAGATTACTATTTATTATTATTATTATTATAGGATTACGACAATTCATTTTTATTTGAGGTTGTTTTCCTGAAAGGTTGTCAAAAGGAAAATAATAACATGTGCAATGTACATATGAACATGCACTACGTTGTTGAAATTATTCTTCTCACTTCTCAAATTGTTTTTTTTTTCAATGTTGTTGGCCTACTGGCAGTTAATAGCTGCTCATCACTTTTAAAATCGGTTAAGCCGATTTAAAAGTGATTGAACCGCTCTGAAAATGCGCCCAACGACAACTAACTGCCTCTGAACCAACAACAGTTGAAAAAAAGAGCAGTTTGAAAAGTAAGATAAGTAATTTTACGGCATAGAGAATTTAAATCATTCATGTTACTTCCTCTCTCTCTCAATATATATACACACATCACCCTTGTTTATATTTGTGTCACATTCATCCAAATTTCAAAGAGAAAGGAAAAGGTTCCTTTCGACTACACAAAACAACACCAGAAGGAAATTAAGTTAGCAAGTAGCAAGTGATTTTTTGAATACCCTTTTATCCAAATTTGTTGTTAGTAACTAGGACCAATTGGATTTTAACTGGGGTGTCACAAAGGATAAAACTTTTTGTTGTTATTGTTGTGGTGGGATGATGGAAGGTGGAGGTAGTTTCAGGATTGGTAGTTCATCAATTTGGAGGAACAATGATGCTGGTGAGATTTTTTCAAATTCTTTCCACCAAGAAGATGATGATGAAGAAGCTCTTAAATGGGCTGTAATTCAGAAACTTCCCACTTTTGAACGTTTGAGGAAAGGTTTAATCACTTCACTTCAAGGGGAAACCACTGAGATCGATATCGTGAACCTTGGGTCGCAAGAAAGAAGAGATTTACTTGAAAGACTTGTTAGACTTGCTGAAGATGACAATGAAAAGTTTTTGCTCAAACTCAAGGATCGATTCGAAAGGTTAGAATTCAATTTTCTTTGTCCTTGATTTTAAAAGAGGTGCTTTTGAAATGCACTAATTTATATGCTTATCGTTCTTTTCTTCTTCCTTGGATGATATCAGAGTAGGAATTGATCTTCCAACAATAGAGGTTCGATTCGAGCGCTTGGATATCGAAGCAGAAGCTCATATAGGATGTAGGTCTTTGCCTACCTTCACTAACTACATGGTTAATATAGTAGAGGTAAAATAATCAACTCTCATAAATAGTACTAACTTGCTATGTAATATTTTGTTGAAGGAGATTCTAACTAAACAATATGGTTTTTTTCTTTAACATTTCAATTGTATAGGGCCTGTTGAACTCTCTGCATGTACTTCCAAGTAGAAAACAACATATAAATATTCTCAAGGATGTTAGTGGAATAATTGTATAGGGCCTGTTGAACTCTCTGCATGTACTTCCAAGTAGAAAACAACATATAAATATTCTCAAGGATGTTAGTGGAATAATAAAGCCTTCAAGGTATCAATACAAATATAGTTCTATTCATTAATTTATCTTTAGGTCCTCTTGAACCAATACAACATGTTTTAATTTACTTTTTTGCAGAATGACATTGCTTTTGGGCCCTCCAAGTTCTGGAAAAACCACACTCCTGTTGGCCTTGTCCGGAAAACTTGATCCAAAATTGAAGGTTACAACATATTTTAGCTATCATATATGTGCTCATATTTTAGCTCTAGTTTCCATCCTTGGATCTATAGCTAATTCCTAATATAGTGCGGCTTCGTGATCAGCTTTCTGGAAAGGTTTCTTATAATGGTCATGAGATGAATGAGTTTGTGCCTCAAAGAACTGCTGCTTATGTGGATCAAAATGATCTTCACATTGGAGAAATGACTGTTAGAGAAACCTTGACCTTCTCAGCAAGGGTCCAGGGAGTTGGGCCTCGTTATGGTTAGTCTACAAGATTTCTTTTATTCTTATCATATAAGTTTTTGTATATAAGCTTTTCCTATAACAAAATATATACTAAGTCAAACTGTTTTCATATAAACTATAATATATTTTCATAACTTATCTAGGAGAGCTTATGGAAATAAGCTGACAACAACTTATGGACATGTCATAAGTTGTTTCCATAACCTCTCTCAAACAATCTTACAAGTAATTATGTGAGTAAACAAACTCAAACAAGTCAATCCAAAAAGGCCATAAATGAGAAAGTTTTGATCATGTATGATATTGTTGATATTCCGCAGACTTGCTAGCAGAGTTGTCCAGAAGAGAAAAACATGCAAATATCATGCCTGATCTAGACATTGATGTGTACATGAAGGTAATATAGAGTTCTTTTATACTGATTGAATTATCTACTTCTTTTCCATGAAAATGAAAATGAATGATATTAAAGTGGTCGTCCTTTTGATTCATAACACTCACAGGCTATAGCAACTGAAGGCCAGAATGAAAATTTGATAACAGATTATGTCCTGCGGGTAAAATAGTCATACTTTCAAAACCATATAATGTCACCATGACTACATTGTAATAATATGTTTTAAATTCTCTTGTTTCTTTGTTATACATTTTCAGATTTTGGGACTAGAGATATGTGCTGATACTGTTGTAGGAAATGCAATGTTACGAGGTATCTCTGGTGGACAAAAGAAACGAGTTACAACTGGTAAAAAAAATAAATAAATCCAATTTAAGTCTTAACTTGGATCGTTATTAATCATCTCATGAATGTATTATTATGAATCTATCAATGTAGGGGAGATGTTGGTTGGACCGGCAAAAGCTTTATTCATGGATGAAATATCTACTGGTTTGGATAGCTCAACAACTTTTCAAATTGTGAATTCAATGAAGCAATTTGTCCACATACTAAAAGGAACTGCAGTCATATCACTCCTGCAGCCACCACCAGAGACTTACAATCTTTTCGACGATATTATTCTACTCTCTGATAGTTGCATTATATACCAAGGTCCTCAGGAACACGTGCTTGAATTTTTCGAGTCAATAGGTTTTAAATGTCCTAATAGGAAAGGAGTGGCAGATTTTGTTCAAGAAGTGAGTATCATTGTGTCTTTTATCATTTTTTTTCCAAAAGAAGGTATTATACTTTATTCTATTTAATAACAATTTACTTTTTTATTTGAAAATTATTATGTAATTATAGGTGATATCGAGGAAAGACCAAGAGCAGTACTGGGAACACAAGGATCGGCCTTATAGATTTGTCACAGCTAAAGAGTTTTCTGGGGCATTTCAATCATTTCATGTTGGCAAAAGACTTGGTGATGAACTGAGTACTGAATTTGACAAGTCTAAGAGCCACCCATCTGCCTTGACAACCAAGAAATATGGTGTAGGAAAACGAGAATTTTTTAAAGCATGTTTATCAAGAGAATATTTACTTATGAAGCGCAACTCATTCGCCTACATCTTCAAGATTTTCCATGTAGGTTTACGGAATTTTGACATTGTCTTTTTAACATCATGTTCCTACCTCAAGTTTAATGTACTGCTTTTCTGAGGTATTATCTGTTTTGGGCCTTGTGTAAGTACATTACTCAAATCCCACTACTGATGACTTCCCTCTCCTTTTAGCTATGTATAATGGCAATGATTGCGATGACCATCTTCTTCCGCACTGAGATGCACAGAGATTCATTGACTCATGGAGGTATATATGTAGGTGCATTGTTCTATGGTGTTGTTGTGATCATGTTCAAGGTAATGGCTGAAATATCCATGGTAGTTCCAAGACTTCCTGTTTTCTACAAGCAAAGGGGGTACCTCTTTTTCCCTCCATGGTCATATGCTCTTCCTTCATGGGTCCTAAAAATACCCTTGACTTTTGTGGAAGTGGCTGTTTGGGTATTACTTACCTACTATGTCATTGGTTTTGATCCAAATATTGGAAGGTAAGAGTAACATGTTTTAACATTTTTTATGGTACTTGTGAATTGATCCAAAACAAGCCCTTGATCATTTATGGTTTTTTTACAACTAAGCAAATAATGATATGCATTTATCTGTCTACCACCTAATGCAGATTTTTCAAACAATACCTTATTCTTGTACTAGTACACCAGATGGCTTCTGCATTATTCCGATTCATTGCAGCAGTTGCGAGGGACATGACAGTGGCTCTAACATTTGGATCATTTGCAATTGCCATCCTTTTTTCTATGAGTGGTTATGTCCTATCAAAAGGTATCGTGAAGATAAACAAATAAGCAACCACATCGTTTGTTTCATTATGTTCTATCATAAAAGAGTTTTCCTCTCTTTTCTTTTCTTTGTTTTATGCTCACAGACAAAATAAAAAAATGGTGGATATGGGGATTTTGGATATCACCTATGATGTATGGACAAAACTCCATGGTAAATAATGAGTTCCTTGGGAATAAATGGAAACATGTAAGATTTTTATTTATTTATTTTACTATTTTTATGTTCATTTTTCTATGACTTCCTTATAAGATAAATAATCTTATGTACCACCAAAGTCTAGTACAAGTGGTTGGTGTGCAGTGTATATGAGTATTTACATTTGATTTTTCTTCATTGAAATATATAAATAATCTGATGTCTTGATATATATTTTCTTATGAAAGGTTCTTCCTAACTCAACGGAGCCAATAGGAGTGGAAGTATTGAAATCTCACGGATACTTCACTGAGTCATATTGGTACTGGATAGGTGTTGGTGTTTTGATTGGATATACATTATTTTTCAACTTTGGATATATCCTTGCTCTCACTTTCTTGAATCGTGAGTATCTTCACCTTAAATGTATAGTGACATTAATGCTTAATTGGTATTGTAAAGCGACTTCTAATTTGGAACAATTTTTTTTTCCTAAAACTACTTAGAATTTGAGACGGAGGGAGTAAAACAGATGAGACTAGTCCATGTACTGATATAATGCAAAATTGACCGTGCAGCGCTTAGGAAGCATCAAACTTTTATACTAGAGGAATCTCAAAGCAATGGTCAACCTGGTGATAGTAGAAAAAGAACTAATGTATTGAGATTCATAAAGGATACCTTTTCACAGAACTTAAATAAAGGTACTTTCATTTAGTAACTCATAATCACTGAAAATTTAGTAATGTCTATAGATAAGTAATCGTTTATTTTCAACTCACATAACACCTTATGGTTAAGTGACATTGGATCTACTTCACAGTGAGAAATGGAGAAAGTAGACGTGGAAGCACCTCTCCAAGTACTTTATCCGGTAGACAAGAAAGAGTTTTTGTAGAGACAAAGCATAGTAGGAAAAGAGGAATGGTTCTCCCTTTTGAACCGCATTCAATAACCTTTGATGAAGTAACATATTCTGTAGACATGCCACAGGTAATGTAGAAACGAATAAGTAAATTTTAACTTTGATACAGCCTCAGCAATTTACAGTCAATGATATCATTGATATGTGTGAATATAGAAGTATTTATTATTAAAGTCAAACGTTTCTAATGTTATGACAGTTATTATTGACTCACATTATAAACCATTTTTACACTGTTAGTGTATATGAACTTTCAAACTATTATTTTGAAGAAATGATTATCAAATACTTGAACTGGACTTGCAGGAAATGCGAAACCGTGGTGTTGTTGAGGATAAGTTGGTTCTTTTGAAGGGTATAAGTGGAGCTTTCAGACCAGGTGTTCTCACTGCTCTGATGGGTGTGACCGGTGCTGGCAAAACAACATTGATGGATGTGCTTTCTGGTAGGAAAACTGATGGATATATCGGTGGAAACATCATAATTTCTGGCTATCCAAAGAAGCAAGAAACCTTTACAAGAATTTCTGGATACTGTGAGCAAACTGATATCCACTCTCCTCATGTTACCGTCTATGAATCTTTGCTCTATTCAGCATGGCTCCGATTGACCCCGGACATCAATGCTGAAACCAGGAAGGTTAGCATTTTAATCAATTGAGATTTTACCATTCATTGGAATTACTGTGTTAAAGTTTGTAATGAATTATGCTTATAGATGTTCATTGAGGAAGTCATGGAACTTGTGGAACTGAAATCACTGCGAAACGCATTAGTAGGACTACCTGGTGTTAGCGGTCTCTCAACGGAGCAGCGCAAAAGGCTGACTATTGCAGTTGAGTTGGTTGCTAATCCTTCTATAATATTTATGGATGAGCCAACTTCTGGTCTAGATGCAAGGGCAGCAGCGATTGTTATGAGAACAGTTAGGAGCACAGTAGACACTGGAAGAACTGTTGTTTGCACCATCCATCAACCTAGTATTGATATATTTGAATCTTTTGATGAGGTGATAAAAAAGAAATAATTCAAGAAATTAAGGATTTTTTTTTTTTTTTTTTTGTTTTCTTTCATCTCAAAGCTTCTAATATTTATGTCACAATGAAATGCAGCTTTTGTTACTAAAGCAAGGAGGACAAGAGATATATGTGGGGCCACTTGGGCATAATTCTTCCAATTTAAACAGCTACTTTGAGGTAGGGAATACAGAATTCATTGTTATGCTTCAAATATAATCTTTATCTTGTTAGTATTTTAATATCTACACTCTTTTGTGTTGAAGGGAATCCAAGGTGTTAACAAGATTAAAAACGGTTATAATCCAGCAACATGGATGTTGGAAGTCACAGCTTCATCTAAGGAAATGGAATTAGGAATTGATTTTGCAGAGGTGTACAAAAATTCAGAGTTATACAGGTATTTTCACTTGTACGCAATTTAATCAAAGGGTTAATAGGCTTTTACCCCCCTGCCATTTGAGCGATATATGGTTTACGCCCCTGTAAAAAAAAAAAGGTATGGAGATCCCCCTTGTAATTTAAAGATTCTTTGGTTTTGGACCCTCGATGCATATGACTGTGCATTTTAGTTGATGTGGCAGGGGGTAAACCAAATTTTGCCGATATGGCAGGGAGGTAAAAGTCTGTTAACCAATAAATTTCTGCACAGTCATATGCACTGAGGGTCCAAAACCAAAAAATCTTTAAATTACAATGGAGGATTTCCAAACTTGTTTTTTACAGGGATAACCCATATATCGCCCAAAAGGCAGGGGGTAAAAGCCTATTAACCCTTTAATCAAACTATAGAATTGGAAAATAATCTACTAAAAAGCACTGACCGGAGAAAAACAAAGAAATTTTGTTGTTAGTGGTTATTCAGAGCATAGGTCTATTTGAATAAACAACTTAATCAAGCGTTTATAGCATAAACATTTGTTATATAAGTGTGTATGAATGAGTTAATTCTATAACAAAATATAAAGTAATGTCAAACTATATTCATATAAAGTATAAACTATAAGTTGTTTTCATAGGCTACCCTGAAGAACTTACGTAAATAAGCTGAAAATGGCTTATTGAGAGTGAATGGCGATATAAACTGTACTTAAAACATTTTGTTTCAGGAGAAACAAAGCACTTATCAAAGAATTGAGTACTCCAGCTTCTGGTTCAAGAGATCTTTATTTTACTTCACAGTACTCGAGATCCTTTTGGACACAATGCATGGTTTGTTATGGAAACAACATTGGTCTTACTGGCGCAATCCTGTATACACTGCCATAAGATTTCTGTACACAATTGCGGTAGCTATTTTGCTTGGAACCATGTTTTGGAACGTTGGCTCCAATATGTAAGATAAATTGGAAAAGTAGAAATATTTACTCGTGTTTGTAGAACTTCTTTTAACTAGCAATAAAATTTCATATCAAATTATTGCAGTGAAAAGGAACAAGATCTTTTTAATGCCATGGGATCCATGTATTGTGCTGTTCTAATAATTGGCATCAAGAATAATAGTGCAGTGCAGCCGGTGGTTGCTGTTGAAAGAACCGTCTTCTATAGAGAAAGAGCGGCCGGAATGTATTCAGCTTTTCCATATGCTTTTGGTCAGGCAAGCATCTCTTATTTTGTTCGACTTCTGCAAGATCCTCCTAAATCACACTTTGTCCACTTTTATATAAACAACATTTCTTCGGTAAATAAGAATAATGATCATTTTTACCATCTTACTAACATAAAGGACATAAAAGAGAAGTTCAAAATTTATATGTTTAGTAAACTGGAGGGTTATTGGGAAGAGTTAAAACTTTCAATTTTATCAATTCACCTATGTTCTTTTTCAGGTTGTAATTGAGCTTCCACATGTTTTTGTACAATCTGTGATCTATGGATTTATAGTTTATGCTATGATTGGTTTTGAGTGGACTTTGGTTAAAGTTTTGTGGTGCCTATTCTTCATGTATTTCACATTCCTCTACTTCACCTTCCATGGTATGATGTTAGTGGCCATGACCCCAAACAATCACATTTCCACTATTGTTTCCTCTGCATTCTATTCGGTATGGAATATCTTTTCAGGATTCATAGTCCCAAGACCGGTAATTCTTGACTTCCTCAAAATTTTAGTGCATTTTAATTTCGCGCTTCTTGTCATGTCAGCACAATGGTAAAAGTGACCTTATAACCTTGAAGGACAGTCAAAAAGATTGTAAAATTGTCGTTAATGTCACTCTAATTAATAATTGCTTCTCTTTCCATTATTTTATTAAATTTCATGCTTTTTTTTCTTGGTGGCTTTGGCTAACAGAGTATTCCAGTGTGGTGGAGATGGTACAGTTGGGCAAATCCAGTGGCTTGGAGTTTATATGGATTGGTGGCTTCACAATATGGAGATTTAAAACAAAACATTGAATGCAATGATGGAAGCCAAACAGTGGAAGACTTTTTGAGAAATTACTTTGGTTTCAAGCATGATTTTCTAGGAGTGGTTGCTCTTGTCAATGTTGCATTTCCAATAGCTTTTGCTTTGGTCTTTGCCATATCAATCAAGATGTTTAATTTTCAAAGGCGTTAAGAGCGTTCAAATTTACTTTTTTGCATAGGAATTCCATCTAAAGGAGAAAAGATCCCACATCATTTATTGTTTATACATATTGTATTTTCAAGAACTTTTTTGGAACATCATTTATTGTTCCAACTGATTTTCATTGGGCAGATATACGAGTGGGTTTGAACGGATTGTGCTAAACAAATTTCTCTTTAGACTTACATTTTTTATGCTAGCCACCCCAAAAAGACCAAAATTCCCCCAACGGCAGTTAACCACCGCTTGCTCTCCGTCGGCCGTTAACTATCGTTCCATCAACGGAAGTTAAGTATCACTAGCTTCAACGACAGCTGTTACAGAAGCCAAACTGCACATTTTGGCATAATACCTCATCTTTTATGTTGTTTTTCAGTACATTCAATCATTCATTCATAAAATCAAAAGAAATACATTCATACAAAAATTGAATAAATGACGGTTACATTAAATCAACTACAAATGCAACATACGAAAATACATTAAATCAACTAAGTTTATACAATGGTTACAAGAAATTAGCCTTGAAGAACATTTCCTATAATTTCTATCATTTTCCCACTCACTTTCGTTGAACATGAGAGTTACAATCGGGACCATGAAATTGTTTCCAATTTCTCTCTAAGAGCAATCCCAAATTTCTCTCCTTTTATCCCAAAAGCCACTCAATAATATTCACACTCCAAGGTGTTTACAAAGTATTTCCCAACCCTAGATACTATCCAAAAAAACTCAACTTTTTACCCTTAATGTTTCCTCTTTTGGTCTACCAAGATTCAAAACGGAAAACAACACTACATTTATATAGATTTTGTGACCCCCACCTCACACATGCACTTACCTGCCTCGCGGACAATAAACTTTTAGATTAAACATTCACCTTTGGCTTCCCCGCCTCACAGATGTGCCACAATTGAATCAGTTTTTTAGACTTATAAATGATGAGAATTCAAAGCATATACAACAACCATATTGTATATACAAAATTTCTATCACCATCGTGAGACTATTAATTAGTCAATAGCATAAACGAGGCATCACAATGAACTGAGCCAAGTGGAACAAAGATTGCGACTCGATTCGATAATTTATTCGTTAAACTTAGTTCATGAACTAAATGACCTGAACTTGAGCTATATATAGTTTGACTCGTATGGTTCATGACCTGACTCGATTATATATAACACTTAAAAATTTAAAAACCAAAGATTGTATGTTGTTTAAGAAAGTTGGAAGTAGAACCAGACATCCTCTAATATTTATGTATGTTGTTTTTAAAGGAATTATTGATACTAATTTAATTAACAATTTAAATATTATTTAATAATAAAATAAAAAATATGCCAACACTTACCAATAATAAGATAGAATTGGACTCAGATCTGAGTCATATATCCTAATGGAATTGGACTCAGATCTCTTAAGCAGGGTCTAAGGTTCGAGACGAGAATGAGAAAGAAAAAAAATGTGGTTACGAGGAGAGACTCCTCTGAAGGTGGTCAATCTGGTTCCATGGTATAGATTAGTCATCGTCAAAGGCATTGAATAATCTGCAGCTATAACATAGTTAGAACAAAAACCCAATGAAGCATGGAAAAATATCGCTTTGAGTTCACTCTCACAATTTGGTTTCACATCACCACTAAAGTCTTAGAAGGAGAAATTGTTTTCAAGATTTTTGTTCGGACCTCTTTTCGAAGGTATTGTCATTTTTTGATCTTATGTGTAAGCCATCACATAGTCTCAACTCACAATTAATGTGAGACTTTTGGGTGTACCCGAGTAGTAGTAGCCCCCCACTCGAAACTAAGGGGCCCAAGGGCCTGTCATCCCTCATGCGTAGCTTAGGCCCTCTTTTTTGTAGACATCATCAATATTTTAACCTCAAATCCATTGCAACACTTATCTTAGGTTTGTCAGCTTTGTATCTTATGACTATGTTCTCAAGGTTTTTATCTGTAGTTAAAAAGCGCCTCGGTGGATGGAGTAGTGTTTGTGTATTTATGAACTACTTTTAGCCTAAATTCCTAACAATGTGAGACTTTTTGTCTATACGCAATCACTCAAACTTGTAGTAAAATTTTCATCTATACACGATCTCTCACATATTTTGCATCATGCAGGAAATTTTCGAACAATGGAAAGATGCTAATGAGGAAGCCAAAGAGAAGATGTTTGCAGACTTCATGAATAAGAATGTGAATCTCAACAAGGTAGATGAATCTATGATAATCATTGGAATAGTGGCACCACCATCAACCATATTGGCTAAAATTAGAACAGGACAAACAAACTTGCTACAGTTTTGGCTCTCATTGCTGTAAAAAAAATTAGGTTAATGTTTATAGTAAACACCACAACATCAAAGGGTGCAACAGGGTCACTTGTTGATCATGTAGATAACATTCACAACAGCACATACCAAAAACTGCATCAGATGGACATCAACACATGCCTAAGGGCAATTATTGTGCCTTGTGTAAAAAAAGTAACGAAATGCATGAACCTATTCTAATAAGATGTATACTATTTTATTGTTCGTGTCATAAATACTCCTGCTTGATTATAAGCAAGACATAAATCAATGTTGTTTTCTTGTAATGTGCATTAAAAAACAAAATCGAAAGTAGTAGTTTTAAGGGAATATGAAATGAAGCGTCACAACCTTAAGCTACTAATTTTATGTAGGTTTCGGTTCGTATTGGCTCGGTTTTTTAGTTGTGGTCCAAAAACCAAGTTGAACCAATTGTTTCTTGTTCAAAGTGGACCAAACACATCCTGGAGTTTCTATTTGACCTATCATAGGTTTTAAATCATTCACATATTGTAATCTTGTTTGAGCATAAAGTTAAGTAATGCATCAAGTAGCTATAAGAAGCCTGTTGGATAATGGAAATACCTCACAAAATAAGCATTCAATAATCTCAAATCTCCATTCGCATTCAATAAACCTATAAATAAGCATTCTAGATTCTATCGATCTCCATTCAAATGAAAATCATATTCTTTGTGTAAGTGTATTGATTCTGCAATATTTTATTTCACTTCTTGCATTGCAGGTGACTTGCAAATTATTCCTTGTTGGTTACGTAGTCTTGAAATCAAAAACATGATAGTATTCATTCTTTCCCAAGATGAAAATGAAAATGTTCCCCACTTTTCAATCAAACTGAATTTTCGTTTTATCTAGGTCGGTCTAGATAAAAATAAAAATAAAAATTATGAAAAAGTTACTATTAACCCTTTATTATAATATTTTGCATGTTTTCATGAGAACATTATATATAGCACAATTGAGTTCAGTCATCTCACAGAAAATATTAAGTTAATTCATATACTATTAAAAAACAAAGGTCTCACTTTACAAAAGAGTTTCAATCAACAATCTTCTTGATATAACTCATATCCTTACTAAGAAGATATCTAGGAATAATGCATTTTGATTATAGATCAAAATTATTTGTTGTAGTTTTAAATATTCTTTTTGTGTTGTTTTTATCTTTAGATTTTATATCAAAATAACTTCATGGATTTCTCTTCCTCAACACTAGCCGAAAACAACAAGGTTATCTACATAATAGGTGCATATGGCACTAAAAAGATAAAATTCCCATCTACCTAGGTACTCAATTCTTCTATGAATTCATCAACTTTAACAAAATTCAAGTTTATAAGGGTTTTGACTTGTCACCAACAAGGTATTAGAATATGAACATTGTTCAATTCCACATCACATATTAAGCATCGCCAATAATCCTTATTATGATTTTATTATGATTGATTTTTGAAAACACGTGCTTGAAGCTCTAGATTTCATAATTGAAAACGAGCATCTACGCATTATTGTAGGAGGGTAAAATTTTCACCGACAAATATTAGTTTATGAGCCAATAATAGCATTTTATACAAAAAATTATTGTTGTTTCATTTGACTTGACGTTTATTTGCCTATTTTGTTTCAACCTTTATACAAAAGAGTTGATGAAATGGTTGAGGCAGGGCTTGAGTATGAGATCAGAGAAATTTTTGTGCCTGGACCAAACTACACCCTTGGATTATAAGGACAATTGAGGTTCCTGAGCTTATTATCATTTTGAGATAGAAAAGAAAAAAGGTGTTGACGTGGTTCAAAAGGAAAATACACGTAAGGAATGCATTAGAAAAGCAAAAAAAAAAAAAAAAAACACTTGCAAATTTGATGAAAATCAACTCTTGAATAACCATAAGATGATTGATAAGCTAGGATGGAATATGAACAAAATTAATTCTACAAAAAGTATTTGAGGCTATTTTAATTGGAGGAGATTATCAACATTAGCATCAAGAGATTGTGGTTAAGTCAAGCATTGAAATAGCCTCAAGGGTTTTCGTAGAATTAATTTTGTACATCTTATATCCAAGCTTACCAATCATCTTGTGGATCTTCAAGTGTTGATTTTCAACCAATTTGCAAGTGTTATCTTTGGTTTTCGAATACATTAATTTACTATATTTTCCTTTTGAACCTTGTCAACATCTTTTTCCTTTTCTATTTCAAAATAATAATCAAGCTCACGAACCCTAATTGCCCTTTCGATCCCACTTATGCAGTTTGCTCCAAATACGAAAATTTCACTTCTCATCCACAATCCCTGCCAACCCCATTTCATCAACTCTTTTATACAAGTATTGTAACAAAATACTCAAATAAATGTCCATTCAAATGAAACAACAATAGTAATTTGAATAAAATGCAATGATTGGGTCATCAACTAATATTTCCATGTTGTAATTTTACCCTCCTATGGTTAGGTGTTCATTTTGAACTATGAAATATAGAATTTCAAGCATGTGTTTGCAAAAATCAATCACAGTGAATTCATAATTAGGATAATTGACGATGCCTAATATGTGATGTGGAATTGAACAACGTTGAGATTCTCGTACCTGTTGGTGACAACTCAAGATCCTTATAAACTTGAATTTCGTTGGAGTTGATGATTTCATAAAGGAATTGAATATCTAAGTAGATGGAAAGTTTTTTTCCAGTGCCAGTTGCATCCATTATGAACGAGAACCTTCTTTTTGGCTAATGTTGACGAAGCGAACGTCGTGAAGTATTTTTGATGTAAAATTTGAAAATAAAAAAAAATCATAAACTAATTAAACTAAAATAAATAATTTTGAGCTATAATATAAAACGCTTTATACCTTGTAATCTTCTTAGTAAAGGATATACTTTATGCGAAGAAGAGGGTTGATTGAAACTTTGTTGCACAGTGAGAGCTTCATTTTTGAACAATATGTTAATCAACTGAATATTGTGGTTGAGATAAAATGACCTCAATTGTTCTATATATAATGTTCTTGAGAAAGCATGCAATAAATATTTGTTTGACTCAATCGTATAAAATAAATGTAAATAAAAAGTATTATGTTTTTTCCGGTCAAAAGAAAAAAAGTATTCTATTTTTTTAAGAGAGTAGTTAGGAAAAAAATTCATAAATAATCGTTTAATCACTATTACTGGTATGATTACAACCTTATCTATAATTATGTATGTGGCACCCTAAAGCTTAAATAGGCAAATGAACGTAAAAATAAATCATCCCAACATAAGGCGTAATAGAGAATATTACAAAAAATACACGAAATTAGAGTAATATATGAGGGAGCAAACACATGAAAAACAAAGTTTCTCTTCTGCCGGAGAGGAAAGTGGAGCAGAGTTTTTGTCTACTAAGCAGCTGAAGCAGCTAGAACGCGATGGAATCCTAATGTTTTCTTTGATGGCATCCTTATCTTTGGAGAATCAAGCAGTGGTCGATAAGTTACAAGTAGTGTGCGATTTCCCTGAAGTTTTTCCTGATGAAATTCCTGATGTGCCACCGGAAAGAGAAGTTGAATTTTCTATTGATCTTGTTCCGGGAACGAAGCTTATGTCTATGACACCTTATCGTATGTCAGCTTCTGAGTTGGCTGAGTTGAAGAAACAGTAGGAAGATCTACTTGACAAGAAGTTTATTAGACCAAGTGTTTCACCCTGGGAGCTCTAGTGTTGCTGGTGAAGAAGAAAGATGGCAGTATGAGGTTGTGTATTGACTATCGACAGTTGAACAAAGTAACTATAAAGAACAGGTATCCACTTCCAAGTATTGATGACTTGATGGATCAGTTAGTGGGTGCACGTGTGTTCAGCAAGATTGACTTGAGGTTGGGTTATCACCAGATTAAAGTAAGAGATGAAGATATGCAAAAGACGGCTTTTAGGACGCGGTATGGACATTATGAATATAAGGTGATGCCTTTCGGTGTTAGTAATGCGCCAGGTGTATTTATGGAGTATATGAATCGCATTTTTCATGCATTTTTGGATCGCTTCGTGGTTGTGTTCATTGATGATATTCTGATTTATTCTAAGACGGAGGAAGAACATGCTGAGCATTTGAAGATTGTTTTGCAAGTGCTGAAAGAAAAGAAGTTGTATGCTAAATTGTCTAAGTGCGAGTTCTGGTTGAATGAAGTAAGTTTTCTGGGCCATGTTGTTTCTGGTAGTGGTATTGCAGTTGATCCATCTAAAGTTGAAGCAGTATTACAATGGGAGACTCCGAAGTTAGTTACAGAGATCAGAAGCTTTTTGGGTTTAGCGGGTTACTACCGAAGATTTATTGAAGGATTTTCTAAGTTAGCACATCTGTTAACGCAATTGACGTGTAAGGGTAAAACCTTTGTGTGGGATGTTCATTGCGAGAACAGTTTTAATGAGTTGAAGAAGCGTTTGACGACGGCTCCGATTTTGATCTTGCCGAAACCTGATGAACCTTTTGTAGTGTATTGTGATGCGTCCAAGTTAGGATTGGGAGGTGTACTTATGCAAGATGGTAAGGTGGTTGCGTATGCATTGTTTTATCTTGGTTTTCGGGTGTCAAACATTGATTACGTTTGGACCTTTTTAACCTTTGATATCTTATTTTTTCTTGGGAAGGGAAAAAGTAAGCAAAACCCTTGAGAATCGAGGTCCGGGAGTGGTTTTCGCTACGGGAAGGTGTTAGGCACCCATAACGACTATAGTATCCTATAGGAACCGTCTTTAATTTCTACGCGCGCGCTCTATTTTTAAATGCTATTTGAAAATGTTATTTACACCTAAGAATTTACTAAGTGAAGAATTGGAAGGAGAAGAATGTGTTTGAAATTTTATTTTATTTGAATTGAAGGAATTTTGTTCCTTGCCTACGTACCCGTTTAAGGGATCAAATCCATCGTAGTTCTCTTCCAAAAATGTTTTTGTTTTTGTTGGTTGATTTTAAGTTTGAAAATGGGATTTTGAAGAATAGAAAGAGGCCTCAAGGGCATGAGATTTAGAAAATGTGAGGTGGAATTAGTTACTTGCAAAATGTGGTCTAAGTATTATTAAGGTTCATTAAGATTTTTGTTTAAGAAAAGAAAAGAAAAATCAATGGGATTTTGATCCCAAGGTTTATTGAGAAAAGCATTTGAGTGAAGTTTGTTCATATTTTTTGGGAAATTGATTTTTCTAAATGTAAATCCTAAGCATTCATCTAAACATACAATCCTAAACATACATCTAAACATGCATATTCTAGCTATATACCTAAAGTGATGTGTGTGCATGTGTCGGTGCTTGTGTCGGTGTACATTATTAGAGTCCATTGTCCTTATTACATCATTGGCCTAGATACATTCTATGGTCTTGCAAGAAATTTAAAGGCATAAAGGAAAATGTTACAAAATTCCTAGGTGTTACATTCTAATTTTTGCATGGAATTTAAAGGGTAAGACATAAAAGGATGAGGATGTGAGATGGAGGATGAAATGCTCATGAAATGTATGAAACATGAAATGAAAGGGTTAGTAATAATAGGCATAGGGTAGTAGAAAATTGGCAAAGAAATAAGGCATGATAACATAACAAAAATGGCAAGAAAAGGTGACAAAATACACCTAACAAAATACCAAAATCCCAAGCACACAAAAGACTCATAACCCTCATGTTATGACACTTTTCAAGGGGTTTTGGGGTCAGCCCTAATATGAGGGTCACAAGAAAATCACAAGCCAAAGGGTCATGGTATACTCTTAGGTCTATTTTGCACTAATTCACACGCTAAAATTCAAGTAACTTGCCATATAAGAAACCAATCATCACATATCACAAACAGCACCAAATATTCCAAATTAAACAACAAACAATGCCTCAAAGTTACTCTTCAAGCACCAATCATCATGAGTCGAGATATTGGAACTAAAATGTGCAAAAAAGCTTCACAATATATGACAAGAACAACGCAAATCCCACACAATCCCACATATATCTTCCCATCAATTTTCAACATGAAAAAGGTCCCAAGAAACAGGCCTCGATTATTCAAAACAAATGTAAAAGAAATCACAAGGTTTTTTTTTTTTACAAGTTTTCAATAAGGCTTTATCAAGAATTGGAAAGAAATGAATTAACAACAAAAATATTTTTTCACATGTTCTTCGTAGTCTTTTAACATGCAAGAAACCACAAAAATGTAGAGGAAAAAAAAATTAGAGAACACATGGAAAATTATTTGGAGTTTTTATCATGAGAAATTAACACAGTAGGGGGGTGCAAGAATCAATCTGCAGTATACAAACAGCAAGAACATGCACAAAACGAAATCAACAACAACACCAGGGCCCAAGCCCACTCCAAGATGAAAAACTGGGTCAAGATTATGGGTATGGATCATGGATTATGGGTCAAGCTAATGGCATGGGTTAAAAATGCAAGTTGTTGTTGTAGAGAGAAATCACACGTGATTTTCTTTTCCATTCAAAACACAATACTACTCTTCTCTCTCTCACTATTGCAGCGATTCCCTCTCTCTCTAAACCAAGCTTCACCTTCTTCATCAATATTCCGGCGAAGAGAAAGGAATTCCGACAAGGAGCTCCGGCACCGGCACGGTGGCCGGAGCTCAAAACTTTTGCAAACCGGATTTTTTTTACATCTTTTTGCTCGAAATTCTTCCCTCTTCGCGGATCTATCGATACTTTTCACGCAAATTCGAAGAACAAGGCTCAACACCGCAATTACAGTCACGAAATTAGAGCAAGAGGGGGAAAGAATCGTTACCTCCGTTCCGTCGATACCGCTTGCGTTTAAACTCCTTCTTCTTCTTTGATTCCGTTACCGATTTTCACCGAGACTCCACTGCTTGAGCTGGTTCGGTTTGCTTGCTTCTTCCTCTCTTCAGATCAGTTTGGTTATGATTTTGCTGTAGCACTCTTGACAGATTCGAAGCTTTCGAAATTAGCGTGTGTTTGTCGTGAGATTTGGAATTGTTTTCTTCACGGTTGTGATGATGATTGTGTGTAAAATGGCGGTGGATTTGAGACTTGCAATAATGAATTTTTAGGAATAGTGTGAGGTTGATGATGAATGTTGGTGAATTGATGGAGGTTGAAGGTTGTTAGAGTGGAGGAGAGTGGTGGTTGTGGAGTTTTTTATGGTGGTTGTGGAGGTTGAAGGTGGTGGTTAGAATTGGTTAGGGTGATTGAAAGTGGTGGAGGAAAGTTGTTATGGTGGTTGAGTGGTTAGTTATGGTGGAGAAAGAAGGTTGTTAGGGTGGTGAAAATGGTGGAGAAAAAGTTTGTTGGGATGGAAGGAGAAGAGAGTCACGTGAGAGAAGAAAGGGAGAAGAGAAATTGATTTTTTTATGATTTTTTTGTAAAAATGATTGGTTGAATGATTAATTGACCCTTTGACCAATTTATAGGCTAGTTCATTGGCCTTGGACCAATAGGATAGAGACATGTGGCACTTGGACTCTAACAAACTTTTGTGGACTAATAGCATTTGGACACGTGGCACTTGGACTTAACACACTTAAAAAGGATTAAAATGTAAATAACAAAAGTACGAGGACCAAAATGAAAATTAAAACTAAAATTGAATTGAAAGAGTAAATTGAAAATTAACGTAAAGCGAGACGATTAAAAACAACAAAGCAGATTAAAATGAATCAGAAATATTATGTGAAATGACCAAAACGCCCCTAGGGACTAAAATGACTCGAAACGACTCAAATGCAATTTTAAAATGATTTTTTAACAAGGGATTAAAGCAAGAGTTCATACAAGCGAATTAAAAGACTCAGAGACAATTTTTAGAATTTAAACAGGGCTTTAACACATGAAAAGACTAAAATGCCCCTAGGGGCAAAACTGGCTCAAAATGACTTCAAATGCAATTTTAAAATGGACTTTGACATAGAATTGAAATGAAGACTTATTCAAACTATTTGAAAGGACTCAAACAAATTTTTAAAAGATTGAAAGAAATTTTGACATAGGAAATGACTAAAATGCCCCTAGGGGCTAAACTGACTAAAAAATGACTCAACTGATATTTTTGAAATGAATTTTGACATGAGATTGAAACAAGGACCTATACAAACCAATTTAAAAGACTCAAACAATTTTCAAGGATTAAAATGAGTTGAATGCAGGAAATGACTAAAATACCCTTTTTTGTAAATTTTGCAAGTAATATTGAAATAAAATGCAGAGAAAGATGTAATTGATCAAAGACATATCAAATGACTTGAAATGCAAGAAAGGAAGAATTGAACAAGTATTTTTAGGTCCAAAATTAGGGTATAACAGCTGCCCCTATTTAAGTTTCTTTGTCCGGAGAGTCAAGAGACGAGGTCTTTGACTTGACGGGACGAAGATACTTAAATATTAACTTTTGCACTGTTTTTGGACATAAAAATACGCTCTTAGATTTTCAAAACATGAATGCCATGCAACATTTTGATTATGAATGCAAGACAAGCAACTGGAGTCTAACAGAGCATGTCATATCACTGGGGATTTAGGTAGACATTAACAGGGGAGACAAACCAGGGGACAAAAGATAGGTACAAGCTGTTCTTTGGATCGAACCTGCCACTTGACCAAGAGATACAAACAAGAGATGGGTACAAGCTGTTCTTTGGATCGAACCTGCCACTTGACCAAGGAAATACAAACAAAAGATAGGTACAAGTTGTTCTTTGGATCGAACCTGCCACTTGACCAAGAGATACAAACAAGAAATGGATACAAGCTGTTCTTTGGATCGAACTTGCCACTTGATTGAAAACATAGCCATATAGGCGGATACAAGCTGTTCTTTGGATCGAACTTGCCACTTGATCGGAGATATAGACAAAAGGTAGATACAAGCTGTTCTTTGGATCGAACCTGCCACTTGATCAATACCACAACATGTAAGTAGGTGCAAACTGTTCTTTGGATCGAACTTGCCGTTTGACCGATAACAAAACATAAGCAAAGGGTACAAACTGTTCTTTGGATCGAACTTGCCGTTTGACCGGAAACATAGACATATAAGCAGGTACAAGCTGTTCTTTGGATCGAACTTGCCACTTGACCGACAACAAGGTACAAATTGAAAGTTGGATTTAGAAAGATACAAATTGAGAGTAAGCTGACATTGACTTGATTTGAAAATAGACATGACCATTTTTGTTGGCCCAAAAGTAAATTGAGAGTGGATTGACATTGACAAAGACATTGGATTGAAAGTTTGAGATTGAAAGAGAGATTGAGAATTGAGATTGATTAGAGACATAGACATAAACATTGGATTGGAGAATTGAAATTGACAATGAGATCGGATTGAAAATTGAGATTGAATTGAATTGAAATTGAGATTGGATTGGATTGAAATTGAAATTTGAGAGTTGAGATTGCATCGAATTTGAGATTTGAAATTGAATTGAATTGAAATTGGAGATTGAAATTGAGTTTGACAGTTGAAGTTTGGATTGAATTGAAATTGAGATTGAATTGAAATTGGAATTTGAGTTGAATTTGACAGTGAAGATTGGAAATGCAACATGTATGTATGGTATAACAAGATTGAATGCATGAGCACATAAAATGCATGATTATGCATGTATGAATGCTTGAAATGCATGATTGGTTCGTAGTTTGACAGAGAAGTTTCACAGAGGCAGATGAAGCATTGGAAGGTTGGGCACGTAGTGGCTCGTGCTGCAATATATTCACAGGGGAAAACCTCTTTGGAGAGACCGTCGTTGAGAGACGCATCGAAACCATGGCTGAGGGCAATAAAACTTGTAAAGGAGGGACCCTTGGAAAGTTCTTGGATACAGGTCGCCGTTGCTAGGCGTGTCAGTGCTGGGTAAGCATTGGATGTTCGCATCTGTGGTCAATGCTTCTCAATATTTTATTCTTTCATTTTTCAATCCCATTTTTGCCTGAACCGCCCTTTCGGGTTTTCGATTCACCGGGGAATAAAATTCTTTTCATTGCCCCATTTTTGCCTGAATTGCCTTCATAGGTTGTCAATCAGCGGGGTGCTCATTTTTGCCTAAGCCGCCCTTTCGGGTTTTCGACTTAGCGAGCTTTTCATTTGCATTTTTTTTCAATCAATTTTTTTTATTTTCATTCTGTTTTTTCATTCTTGCCATTGACCACAGATCATCCCGAGGAGTAACCTGCTTGTAACATGGATTGAAATAGACATTGACATTCATTTATTCATGCATGTTTCATTGAAATGTACCCTATTGCTCAGGTTTGCTTTCAAAAATGTTTGTTTCAGACATTGACATTATCAAGTAGAAAGAAAATATTTTGTATATAGCATTGAAAGTAGAAAGAAAAATAGAGTTTCAAACAATAGCACAGGCTCAAATTGATGTAGAAGAGTGAGAGTCAGACAAAGGCACGACTTCACGGATTTACAAAGCTTGGAAAATGGTAATTTTATTGGTTGGTGATACATTGAACACGATGACCGCTACATTTCATAGAAATTTTGAATTCACAAGTACAGAAGCTTCTGATGAAGATGATCATTGATAGTTGCAGATGCCCCAAGGGGTGATGGTGATTTGCCGGATATAGTTACTTGTCTTTTATTGTCAACCTCCTTTTTGCATGAACCGCCCTTTCGGGTTTTCGGCTCATCGAGGCGCTCATTCATGCCTGAGTTGCGTACAATCTCAGCGAGCTTTTCATATTCATTTTTTTTGTCCCTAACTTTTGCCTGGATCGCCCTTTCGGGTTTTCGGTCCACTGGGAAGCGCATGTTTGCCTAGGCCGCCCTTTCGGGTTTTCGACCCACCACGCTGTTCTTTTCTTTCTAGACAAAGTATTTCTTGACTATATCGGCATTAACAGGATTTGGGAGTTCAACACCATCCATGTGTGTAAGAATCAAAGCACCACCAGAGAAAGCCTTCTTGACAACATAAGGACCTTCATAGTTAGGTGTCCACTTGCCCCTTGGGTCGGGCTGTTGACTTATCCTTCTTTTCAACGCAAGTTCGCCTTCCTTGAATTCTCGAGGTCAGACTTTCTTGTCAAACGCATTCTTCATTCGTACTTGATACAACTGTCCATGAGCCATATCATCCATACGTTTCTCTTCAATCAAATTCAATTGGTCATACTGACTTTGACACCATTCAGCCTCAGTTAATTTTGCTTCCATGATCACTCGAAGAGATGGAATTTCCACTTCCAGAGGGAGAACTGCTTCCATACAATATACAAGAGAGAAAGGAGTTGCCCCGGTTGAACTGCGCACTGTAGTACGGTAACCATGCAAGGCGAAAGGTAGCATTTCATGCCAGTCTTTGTAAGTAGTGACCATCTTCTGAACAATCTTCTTGATGTTCTTGTTAGCGGCCTCAACTGCACCATTCATCTGAGGTCTATAAGGAGAAGAGTTGTGATGTTCAATTTTGAATTCTTCACATAAAGCTTGCATCATGCTATTGTTCAGATTGGAACCATTGTCAGTGATGATTTTGTTGGGAACACCATATCGACAGATGATATTATTCTTGATGAACTTGACAACCACTTGCTTGGTCACATTTGCATAGTGTTATACCCTAATTTTGGACCTAAAAATACTTGCTCAATTCTTCTTTTCTTGCATTATAAGTCATTTGATATGTCTCTGATCAATTGCATCCTTCTCTGCATTTTATTTCAATGTTATTTGCAAAATTCACATAAAAGGGTATTTTAGTCATTTCTTGCATTCAACTCATTTTTGAAAATTGTTTGAGTCTTTCAAATTGGTTTGTATAAGTCCTTGTTTCAATCTCATGTCAAAATTCATTTCAAAAATATCAGTTGAGTCATTTTTTAGTCAGTTTAGCCCCTAGGGGCATTTTAGTCATTTCCTACGTTAAAATTTCTTTCAGTCTTTTAAAAATTTGTTTGAGTCCTTTCAAATAGTTTGAATAAGTCTTCATTTCAATTCTATGTCAAAATCCATTTTTAAATTGCATTTGAAGTCATTTTGAGTCAATTTTGCCCCTAGGGGCATTTTAGTCTTTTCATGTGTTAAAACCCTGTTTAAATTCTAAAAATTGTCTCTGAGTCTTTTAATTCGCTTGTATGAACTCTTGCTTTAATCCCTTGTTAAAAATCATTTTAAAATTGCATTTGAGTCATTTCGAGTCATTTTAGTCCCTAGGGGCGTTTTGGTCATTTCACATAATATTTCTGATTCGTTTTAATCTGCTTTGTTGTTTTTAATCGTCTCGCTTTACGTTAATTTTCAATTTACTTTTTCAATTCAATTTTAGCTTTAATTTTCATTTTAGTCCTCGCACTTTTGTTATTTACATTTTAATCCCTTTTAAGTTTGTTAGAGTCCAAGTGCCATGTGTCCAAATGTTATTGGTCCACAAAAGTTTGTTACAAGTCAAGTGCCACATGGCATTATTTCATTGGTCCAAGCATTCCCACATCACCTATATAAGTCAAACCCTTAGTCAAAATTTCACAACTAATCATTTTTACACTAATCATTTTTTTCACTAATTATTTTCACAAAAAAATCACAAAAATCATTTTTTCCTTCTTCCCTCTTTCTTCTCTCACGTGGCCACCTCCATCACCACCATAACCAACTTTTTTCCACCACTTCCTCCACCCTAACAAACTCTTTCCACCACCCCAACTAATTTCTACCACCACAAAAACCACTACAACTAACTTTCCTCCACCACAATCTCCACCATAACTAACTTCTTCAACCTCACTTCAACCTCCATAACCACCATAACAACCTCCATAACTTCCCAAATTCATCACACACCTCAACCAATTCATACCCCAATCCTCACACCAATCACCACCGCGAGCAGTACACAATCCGTTCACGAATCCGTCGAACGATATCACTGAAACGGAAGCTAAGGGAGAGGAAAACGGTGCTGATCGGAACAGCAATGACATCAATAATAATGACAAGGAGATCGCAGCAACCTTTCAAGCATACCTGAGCCGAAACAAATTCGAAGAAGAAGCAAGAAAGAGCGGAACCGCACCTGTTCGTAACAAGAAGCTCGGAATCGCATAGATTGAAGTTGAAGCGGAAACTGGACGGTGAAGAGGTAACTCACGAATTCAATCTTTATTCTTCTTTCTCTAGGGAATTTTCGAATTGTATGCCATAGATCTACACATTTGTGCTTCGTTTCGGTGAATTTTGATGTCGGATTCGAATAGAGGAGTGAAAGAGCTTTAATTTGATGTAAAAAAATTTAGAAAAGGAGGAGTTTAAAAACTCCGACGCGGTGGTGCCACCGCCGGCCACCGCGTCGGAAAATCATTGCCGGCCTGAGAAGAAGGTTGGGGGCGGCACTGTGTGAGAGAAGGAATGGTACGTGAAAGGGAAGAAAGACAATTGAATTGTCTTCTTTTCAAACACAGCAAGCTTTTTATTAACTCATGTAATCCAAGCCATAACCCATGTAATCCAAACCATAACCCATGGATCCTGGGCTGATCCAGCATGGAGCCCATTTCCTTTGTCTCTTGCTTGTTCTCTGGTTACTTTTCGTTATCCCCTTGCATGATCACTGCACCCCCTGCCATGCCTAAAAGCTTTTGAAAATTCCACCAAAATTCTAGTAGTTCTTTTTATGCTTCTTGATGATTTTTGATGTGTCTTACACGCCAAGTCTTGATCACAACATGTGAAAAATATTTTGATTCTTGATTAGTGATTTGTGTCAATTTTTGTTCGAATCTTGATCAAATTTCTAAAGCCTTGGTGCGAAGTTGTTGTGATCAATTGTTGGCATGGAACGTTTGTTTTACACGTTGAAAATTGCATCGAAAATATATGTGAGTTTGTTTGTGACTTTTGTGACTTTTCGTCAAATTTTGTGGAGTTTTTTTTTTTTTTTGCATATTTCGGTTCCAATATTTTGGCTCGTGATGATTGGTGCTTGATGAATAACTTTGAAATATCGTTTGGTGTTTAATTTGGAATATTTGATGCTGTTTTGTGATGTATGATATTGATTTCTTGTATTGCAAATTGTTTGAATACTACCATGTGCAAATTGGTGCAAAATAGGTCTAAAGTATGCCAAAACTTTTGAAGCTTGATGTTGCCTTGCAAGTTTCATATCATATGCTGAAATAAAACTCTTTGAAAATTTGCAAAGGATATGAAAATTATAGGTCATAATCTTGCTTTCATGTCATGGTAAATTTTAGGCATATTTTGCCACTTTAGTGTTAATTCTCATCGATTTGCTTAACATTTTCTTACCTATCCCTTCTATCATTTTGTGCCTTATATTACTAACCATTTTGTTTCATGTTTCATGAGCATCTTTCATCATCTTCATCTCATCATTTTATATCCTTGGTTTTCATCTTTTTTTACACTTTAACTTTCATGCAAAAATTAGAATGTAAAAGTTAGGGTTTTTGTAATATTTTACTTTATGCCTTTAAATTTCTTGTAAGACCATAGAATGTATCTAGGCCAATGATGTAATAAGGACAATGGACTCTAATGATGTACACCGACACAAGCACCGACACATGCACACACACCACTTTAGGTATATAGCTAGAATATGCATGTTTAGATGTATGTTTAGGATTGTATGTTTAGATGAATGTTTAGGCTTTATACTTAGAAAAATCAATTTCCAAAAAAAAATATGAACAAACTTCACTCAAATGGCTTTCTTAATAAACCTTGGGATCAAAATCCCATTGTAATTTTCCCTTTTATTTTCTTAATCAAAAATTCAATGAAAATAATCATATTTGACTTCTTTTGCAAATGACTAATTCCACCTCACAATTTCATAATCTCATGCCCTTGAGGCCTCTTTCTATTCTTCAAAATTCATTTTCAAACTTAAAATCAACCAACAAAAACAAAAACATTTTTGGAAGAGAACTACGGTGGATTTGATCCCTTAAACGGGTACGTAGGCAAGGAACAAAATTCCTTCAATTCAAATAAAATAAAAATCCAAAAACATTCTTCTCCCTCCAATTCTTCACTTAGAAACTTTTAGGTTTAATAATTACTTTTCAAAATAGCATTTAAAAATAAAGCGCGCGCGTAGAAATTAAAGACGGTTCCTATAGGATACTATAGTCGTTATGGGTGCCTAACACCTTCCCGTAGCGAAAACAACTCCCGGACCTCGATTCTCAAGGGTTTTGCTTACTTTTTCCCTTCCCAAGAAAAAATAAGATATCACCGGTTTAAAAGGTTCAAACGTAATCAATGTTTGACACCTGAAAACCAAGATAAAACAGCTGGCGACTTCACTGGGGAGATTCGAGAGTTACGCCTAGTCTTTATTTCCACGCTTGCGCTTTCGTTTTACTTGCTTCTTTTACATGCTTTCCTATGTGAATAAATGTTTAATTTCTTGCAAACGTGTGGGGTGAGAATATCAAAAGTCCTGCACCCGGGCTGAGTGAACTTAGGATTTAGGAGGGATATAATCGACAATTCATTCCGGGGGTTGCCTCGTGTTTTGGATTATGCGATCAATCCCACATAGCTAAGGCATTTTGGGGGTGATGTTGTCGGCGCGTGTTGTCGCGTTTAGGCACTTTACCTCTAATTGTTCTATGACGCTATGAACCGTAGATAACCGAACCCATCCATGGCCATTTTTCTAGGATGTAGTGCGGAGGCTAAACCGAGTGTTGTCTCGAATTTTAGTCGTCACGCGATACTACACTCAAGTTAGACCTTCCACGTATAATCATGGAGCGAGTGTTGTCTCGTGGCACCGTGATATACGTCGGAGAGGTTGCAACTTGGGAACCTTTTTAGAACCCGGTTACTATTTCCTAAAACCCTAGTCTCACCGGACGCCGTGTCCACCCATGACTCCTTGACTTTGAACTTCAAACCCACCATGTTTTCTCCGAACTTGAACATAATCATGCATTCATGCATACACGCATACATGCATAAACTTTTTCCCATGCATTTATCGGAGGACTTAGACAAGTCATCTTTTGAACATCACGGATGTGAACACCAAGTGATACCATCTCAACTAAACTTTTAGTTTTGCTAAAGATTTTCAAATAAAACCGTGTTTCTCCGTGACGTTCACAACCACTTTGACAAAGTCCTCTGACAAAAAAGAGTCTTTTCGCATTTGCATATCATGCATCATATGCATCATTCATCGGTCACAAATGGCTTCCCGTGCTCATTGTCTCCTGGTTCTTCTGCCGCAGTCTGAAAAGTGGCTCGTGCTCGCAAGATTCACCAACCAGATAGAGTTCATC
Source organism: Medicago sativa (assembly GCF_051527215.1). NCBI lineage: Eukaryota > Viridiplantae > Streptophyta > Magnoliopsida > Fabales > Fabaceae > Medicago > Medicago sativa. The sequence goes on along the minus strand of NC_140755.1, from coordinate 6,189,031 downwards.
AGACAAGATTGTACAAGAGAAGAAACATGGCTAACCTTGAGGAAGAGAATGCCAGCCCCTCGGGCCAGCCCATTGAAGAGTCTAACCTGGACGAAATTCTGAGGCTCATCAAAAAGAGCGATTATAAAATTGTTGACCAGCTGCTGCAAACTCCATCGAAGATATCCATCTTGTCTCTGCTCTTGAGCTCAGAAGCCCACAGGAAAGTGTTGATGAAAGTACTAGAGCAAGGTTATGTTGATCATGAAGTCTCTGTGAATCAATTTGATGGGATAGTGAGTAATATTACTGCCTGCAACAACTTGGGATTTGGTGACGATGAACTCCCCGAAGCAGGGAAACACCATAACTTGGCTCTACATATCTCGGTACACTGCAAGTCTGACATGATATCCAATGTGCTGGTGGACACTGGATCATCTCTGAATGTAATGCCTGAATCTACACTAAGGCAATTGAGCCATCATGGAATCTCTTTGAAGGGAAGTAGCTATCTGGTTAAGGCTTTCGATGGATCTCGCAAGGATGTTCTCGGGGAAGTAGACTTGCCAATTACCATTGGTCCGGAGACATTTCAGATTACTTTTCAGGTCATGGACATCAATGCTTCTTACAGCTGTCTCCTCGGAAGACCGTGGATTCATGACGCTGGTGCAGTAACTTCTACTTTGCATCAAAAGCTCAAATTCATGAAGAATGGTAAGATTGTCACTGTGCACGGTGAGGAAGCATATCTGGTTAGCCAAGTATCATCTTTCTCTTGTGTTGAAGCAGGGTCCGCTGAAGGGACGTCATTTCAAGGCTTGACTATTGAGGGAGCGGAGCCTCGAAGAGCTGGTACTGCTATGGCTTCATTGAGAGACGCCCAGAGAGCTGTTCAAGAAGGGCAAGCTGCCGGCTGGGGTCAAGTGATTCAGATTTTGGAAAACAAGCGTAAAGAGGGCCTTGGATTCTCCCCAACCTCTGGTGTTTCAACAGGAACTTTCTACAGTGCTGGGTTTATCAATGCTATTGCTGAAGATACTGCTGAAAATAGTTATGTGCCTACATTTGTTGTACCAGGAGGCACCGTGAGAAATTGGGAGGCCATTGATGTTCCTTTAGTCATGCATGCTTCCATGTAATGTGTCTTGTTGCTCATGTTTTCTTTGTTTTCAAAGTAACAATTCTTTCGCTCTGCCCAAGGCGAAAGTGATATCATTGTAAGGGCATGTTTGTTTCGGCATTGCCGTTATCAATAAAAGTTGTCGTCTTTCTCACGACTCTTTGTTTTTTTACTTTCTAGTGCCTTTTTCTTGGAAATAATGGTAATGCCAAAAAAAACCAAAACATCTGTATTTTCTTATTAATTTCAAAAATCTGCATGAAAAACATTTTTCTAAAAATCATCCCAACCATATTATGCAGATTGAACCACAATAAACCCGTTGAACACAGTGACCCTATGGTTCCTCCAAATTTTGAATTCCCTGTATATGAAGCTGAAGATGAGGAAGATAATGAAGAGATACCGTATGAGATCACTCGACTGCTTGAGCAAGAAAGAAGAGCCATTCAGCCTCACCAGGAAGAGATTGAGCTTATCAACCTGGGTACTGAAGAGAACAAGCGAGAGATCAAGATTGGTGCCGCACTCGAGCCAAAAGTGAAAAAGAGGATCACTCAGCTTCTCCATGATTATCCAGATGTCTTTGCATGGTCCTATGAAGATATGCCGGGTCTAGATCCCAAGATTGTGGAACATCGAATACCGACAAGACCTGAATGTCCTCCTGTCAAACAGAAATTGAGAAGGTCTCGTCCAGACATGGCTCTTAAGATCAAGGCTGAGGTACAAAAGCAAATTGATGCGGGTTTCCTCATGACAGCTGAATATCCTGAGTGGATTGCCAACATCGTACCAGTACCGAAGAAAGATGGGAAAGTTCGAATGTGTGTTGACTACAGGGATCTGAACAAAGCCAGTCCAAAATATAACTTCCCATTGCCTCATATTGATGTGCTTGTTGACAGTACTGCTCAATCCAAAGTGTTCTCCTTTATGGATGGTTTCTCTGGTTATAATCAAATACGAATGTCTCCTGAAGATAGAGAAAAGACGTCCTTCATCACTCCGTGGGGAACGTTCTGTTACAAAGTGATGCCGTTCGGCTTGATAAACGCTGGTGCTACCTATCAAAGGGGTATGACCACTCTGTTTCATGATATGATTCACAAAGAGATTGAAGTATATGTTGATGATATGATTGTAAAGTCAAGTGATGAAGAGCAGCATGTTGTGCATTTGAAAAAGATGTTTGAAAGATTAAGAAAGTACAAGCTGCGGTTGAATCCTAACAAATGCACATTCGGTGTACGATCTGGAAAGTTGCTAGGCTTCATTGTCAGCCAGAGAGGCATTGAAGTTGATCCTGACAAAGTCCGAGCCATCAGAGAGATGCCGGCCCCTCAAACTGAGAAGCAAGTCAGAGGTTTCCTCGGGCGTCTGAACTATATTTCAAGATTTATATCTCACATGACTACTACCTGTGGACCAATTTTCAAATTGCTCAGAAAGAATCAGCCTGTTGTATGGAATGATGAATGCCAGGAAGCTTTTGATAGCATTAAAGAATACCTGTTGGAACCACCTATCCTTGTCCCACCAGTGGAAGGAAGGCCTTTGATTATGTATCTGTCAGTGTTAGATGATTCAGTGGGCTGTGTTCTCGGGCAGCAAGATGAGACTGGTAAGAAAGAGCATGCTATCTACTATCTGAGCAAGAAGTTCACTGACTGTGAGACTCGGTATACAATGCTTGAAAAGACCTGTTGTGCTTTAACCTGGGCTGCCAAACGCCTGCGTCATTATATGATGAATCATACAACTTGGTTGATATCCCGAATGGATCCAATCAAGTACATCTTTGAAAAGCCCGCTGTTACTGGAAAGATTGCGCGTTGGCAAATGTTGTTGTCTGAATATGATATTGTGTACAAAGCTCAGAAAGCAATCAAAGGAAGTGTCCTTGCTGAGCATCTTGCTTGTCAACCTCTTGATGATTACCAGCCAATTAAATTTGATTTCCCTGATAAAGAGATTATGTATTTGAAAGCGAAAGACTGTGAAGAGCCACTGATCAATGAAGGGTCGGACCCCAATAGCAAGTGGGGATTGGTGTTTGATGGTGCTGTTAATGCTTATGGTAAAGGGATTGGAGCCATCATTGTAACTCCACAGGGGCACCACATTCCTTTCACTGCTCGAATAACTTTTGAATGCACAAACAACATAGCTGAATATGAAGCATGCATCTTGGGCATTGAAGAAGCCCTTGATCTGAGAATTAAGCACCTTGACATCTATGGAGATTCTGCACTTGTTATTAACCAGATAAAAGGTGAATGGGAGACTCATCATGAGAAGCTGATCCCGTACCGTGATTATGCAAGACGTCTGTTGACATACTTTACCAAGGTCGAGCTGCACCACATCCCTCGGGATGAGAATCAAATGGCTGACGCTCTTGCTACTCTGTCTTCCATGTTTCGTGTCAACCACTGGAATGATGTGCCCGTAATCAAAGTACAACGTCTTGATAGACCCGCTCATGTGTTTACTGTTGAAAATATGCCAGATCAGGCTAATGAAGATGTGAATGATAAAAAGCCTTGGTATTATAACATCAAGCAATTCTTGCAGAATCGTGAATATCCACCTGGTGCTTCCAACAGGGATAAAAAGACTTTGAGAAGATGGGCTAGAAGATTCCTTCTGGACGGGGAAACCCTATACAAGAGGAACTATGACATGGTCTTGCTGAGATGTGTTGACAAACAAGAAGCTGAGAAGTTGATGCATGATGTACATGACGGTACTTTTGGGACCCATGCTTCGGGCCACACCATGTCAAGGAAATTTCTAAGAGCCGGCTATTACAGGATAACTATGGAGCGTGACTGCCATAAACATGCTAAGAGATGCCACAAATGTCAAATTTATGCTGACAAGATTCATGTGCCTCCACATGCTCTCAATGTTATATCTTCCCCATGGCCTTTCTCTATGTGGGGCATTGACATGATCGGAAGAATTGAGCCAAAAGCTTCCAATGGACATCATTTCATTCTAGTGGCAATTGACTATTTCACCAAGTGGGTTGAAGCTGCTTCCTATGCAAATGTGACCAAGCAAGTGGTTGTCAAGTTTATCAAGAATAACATCATCTGTCGATATGGTGTTCCCAACGAGATCATTACTGACAATGGTTCCAATCTGAACAATAGCATGATGCAGGCTTTATGTGAAGAATTCAAGATTGAACATCACAACTCTTCTCCTTATAGACCTCAGATGAATGGTGCAGTTGAGGCCGCTAACAAGAACATCAAGAAGATTATTCAGAAGATGGTCACTACTTACAAAGACTGGCACGAAATGCTACCTTTTGCCTTGCATGGTTACCGTACTACAGTGCGCAGTTCAACCGGGGCAACCCCTTTCTCTTTGGTATATGGTATGGAAGCAGTTCTCCCTCTGGAAGTGGAGATTCCATCTCTTCGAGTAATCATGGAAGCAAAATTAACTGAGGCTGAATGGTGTCAAAGTCGGTATGACCAGTTGAATCTGATTGAAGAGAAACGTATGGATGCTATGACTCATGGACAGTTGTATCAAGTACGAATGAAGAATGCTTTTGACAAGAAAGTCCGACCTCGAGAATTCAAGGAAGGCGAACTTGTATTGAAAAGAAGGATAAGTCAGCAACCCGACCCAAGGGGCAAGTGGACACCTAACTACGAAGGTCCTTATATTGTCAAGAAGGCTTTCTCTGGTGGTGCTTTGATTCTTACACACATGGATGGTGTTGAGCTTCCAAATCCTGTTAATGCCGATATAGTCAAGAAATACTTTGTCTAGAAAGAAAAGAACAGCGTGGTAGGTCGAAAACCCGAAAGGGCGGCCTAGGCAAAAATGCGCTTCCCGGTGGATCGAAAACCCGAAAGGGCGATCCAGGCAAAAGTTAGGGACAAAAAAAAATGAATATGAAAAAGCTCGCTGAGATTGTACGCAACTCAGGCAAGAATGAGCGCCTCGATGAGCCGAAAACCCGAAAGGGCGGTTCATGCAAAAATGAGGTCAATAAAAGACAAGTAACTATATCTGGCAAATCACCATCACCCTTGGGGCATCTGCAACTGTCAATGATCTTCTTCATCAGAGGCTTCTGTACTTGTGGATTCAAAATTTCTATGAAATGTAGAGGTCATCGTGTTCAATGTATCACCAACCAATAAAATTACCATTTTCCAAGCTTTGTAAATCTGTGAAGTCATGCCTTTGGCTGACCCTCACTCTTCTACATCAATTTGAGCCTTTCTACTGTTTGAAACTCCATTTTTCTTTCTACTTTCAATGCTTTATACACAAAACATTTTCTTTCTATTTTGATAATGTCAATATCTGAAACAAACATTTTTGAAAAATTGAAAAATCTTTTTCTGTCTATTTTGAAAGCAAACCTGAGCAATATGGTACATTTCAATGAGACATGCATGAATAAATGAGTGTCAATGTCTATTTCAATACATGTTACAAGCAGGTTACTCCCCAGGATGATCTGTGGTTAATGGCAAGAATGAAAAAACAGAATGAAAATGAAAAAAATGAAAAAATACAAATAAAGAGCTCGCTAAGTTGAAAACCCGAAAGGGCGGCTTAGGCAAAAATGAGCACCCCGCGGATTGACAACCTATGAAGGCAATTCAGGCAAAAACGGGGCAATGAAAAGAATCTTTACTCCCCGGTGAATCGAAAACCCGAAAGGGCGGTTCAGGCAAAAGTGGGGTTTGAAAATGAAAAATGAAAGAATGGAATATTGAAAAAGCATTGACCACAGATGCGAACATCCAATGTTCACCCAGCACTGACACGCCTAGCAACGGCGACCTGTATCCAAGAACCTTCCAAGGGTCCCTTCCTTACAAATTTTAATTGCCCTCTGCCATGGTTTTGATACGTCTCTCAACGACGGTCTCCCCAAAGAGGTTCTTCCCCTGTGAATATGTCGCAGCACGAGCCACTACGTGCCCAATCTTCCAATGTTTTGTCTATCTCTGTGAAACCTTCTCTGTCAAATTACAAGCCAATCGTGCATTTCAAGCATTCATACATGCACAATCATGCATTTTATGTGCTCATACATCCAACAATCTTGCTATACCATACATACATGTTGCATATCCAACTGTCAACTGTCAAATTCAATGCCAATTTCAATTTCAATTCCAAATGTCAATCTCAATTTCAACTGTCAAGTTCAATTCAATTTCAACTGTCAAATTCGAAGCTGTCAGCTGTCAAATGTCAATGTCAAATGTCAATGTTAATGACAAATGTCAATATCCAATGTCAATGTCAAATGTCAATGTCAATGTCAATGTTAATGTCAATATCCAATGTCAATGTCAATGTTAATGTCAAATGTCAATGTCAATGTCAATGTTAATGTCAAATGCCAATGTCAATGTCAATGTCAATGTTAATGTCAAATGCCAATGTCAATGTCAATGTCAATGTCAATTTCAATATCCAATGCCAATGTCAATGTCAATGTCAATGTTAATGTCAAATGCCAATGTCAATGTTAATGTCAAATGCCAAAGTCAATGTCAATGTCAATGTTAATGTCAAATGCCAATGTCAATGCCAATGTCAATGTTAATGTCAAATGCCAATGTCAATGTTAATGTCGAATGTCAATGTTAATGTCAAATGTCAATGCCAATGTCAATGTCAATGTCAATGTTAATGTCAAATGCCAATGTCAATGTCAATGTCAATGTTAATGTCAAATGCCAATGTCAATGTCAATGTCAATGTTAATGTCAAATGCCAATGTCAATGTCAATGTCAATGTCAATGTTAATGTCAAATGCCAATGTCAATGTCAATGTCAATGTTAATGTCAAATGTCAATGTCAATGTCAATGTCAATGTCAATATCCAATGCCAATGTCAATGCCAATGTCAATGTCAATGTCAATGTCAATGCCAATGTCAATATCAATGTCAATGCTGATGTCAATTTCAACTTTCAATTCAATTCAAATCAATGTCAATTTACTTTTGGGCCAACAAAAAATGGTCATGTCTATTTTCAAATCAAGTCAATGACAATTTACCCTCAATTGGTATCTTGTTAAACCAGACTTTCAATTTGTATCTTGTTATCGGTCAAGTGGCAAGTTCGATCCAAAGAACAGCTTGTACCTGCTTATATGTCTATGTTTCCGGTCAAACGGCAAGTTCGATCCAAAGAACAGTTTGCACCCTTTGCTTATGTTTTGTTATCGGTCAAACGGCAAGTTCGATCCAAAGAACAGTTTGCACCTCCTTACATGTTGTGGTATTGATCAAGTGGCAGGTTCGATCCAAAGAACAGCTTGTATCTACCTTTTGTCTATATTTCCGGTCAAGTGGCAAGTTCGATCCAAAGAACAGCTTGTACCCGTTTCTTGTTTGTATTTCCTCGGTCAAGTGGCAAGTTCGATCCAAAGAACAGCTTGTACCCGTCTCTTGTTTGTATCTCTCGGTCAAGTGGCAAGTTCGATCCAAAGAACAGCTTGTACCCATCTCTTGTTTGTATCTCTCGGTCAAGTGGCAAGTTCGATCCAAAGAACAGCTTGTACCTGTCTATTTGTTGCCCGTTCTTTCTCCCTTGATGTCTATAAATCCCTTGGTGGTGTGACACAGCCCGTAGATTCCGGTTCGATTGTCTTGCATTCATAAATGAAATATTGCATGGCATTCATGTTTTTGAAAATCTGAAAACGTATTTTTATGTCCAAAAGCAGTGCAAATGTTAATATTTAAGTATCTTCGTCCCGTCGACTCTAAGACTTCGTCTCTTGACTCTCCGGACAAAGAAACTTAAATAGGGGCAGCTGTTATACCCTAATTTTGGACCTAAAAATACTTGCTCAATTCTTCTTTTCTTGCATTATAAGTCATTTGATATGTCTCTGATCAATTGCATCCTTCTCTGCATTTTATTTCAATGTTATTTGCAAAATTCACATAAAAGGGTATTTTAGTCATTTCTTGCATTCAACTCATTTTTGAAAATTGTTTGAGTCTTTCAAATTGGTTTGTATAAGTCCTTGTTTCAATCTCATGTCAAAATTCATTTCAAAAATATCAGTTGAGTCATTTTTTAGTCAGTTTAGCCCCTAGGGGCATTTTAGTCATTTCCTACGTTAAAATTTCTTTCAGTCTTTTAAAAATTTGTTTGAGTCCTTTCAAATAGTTTGAATAAGTCTTCATTTCAATTCTATGTCAAAATCCATTTTTAAATTGCATTTGAAGTCATTTTGAGTCAATTTTGCCCCTAGGGGCATTTTAGTCTTTTCATGTGTTAAAACCCTGTTTAAATTCTAAAAATTGTCTCTGAGTCTTTTAATTCGCTTGTATGAACTCTTGCTTTAATCCCTTGTTAAAAATCATTTTAAAATTGCATTTGAGTCATTTCGAGTCATTTTAGTCCCTAGGGGCGTTTTGGTCATTTCACATAATATTTCTGATTCGTTTTAATCTGCTTTGTTGTTTTTAATCGTCTCGCTTTACGTTAATTTTCAATTTACTTTTTCAATTCAATTTTAGCTTTAATTTTCATTTTAGTCCTCGCACTTTTGTTATTTACATTTTAATCCCTTTTAAGTTTGTTAGAGTCCAAGTGCCATGTGTCCAAATGTTATTGGTCCACAAAAGTTTGTTACAAGTCAAGTGCCACATGGCATTATTTCATTGGTCCAAGCATTCCCACATCACCTATATAAGTCAAACCCTTAGTCAAAATTTCACAACTAATCATTTTTACACTAATCATTTTTTTCACTAATTATTTTCACAAAAAAATCACAAAAATCATTTTTTCCTTCTTCCCTCTTTCTTCTCTCACGTGGCCACCTCCATCACCACCATAACCAACTTTTTTCCACCACTTCCTCCACCCTAACAAACTCTTTCCACCACCCCAACTAATTTCTACCACCACAAAAACCACTACAACTAACTTTCCTCCACCACAATCTCCACCATAACTAACTTCTTCAACCTCACTTCAACCTCCATAACCACCATAACAACCTCCATAACTTCCCAAATTCATCACACACCTCAACCAATTCATACCCCAATCCTCACACCAATCACCACCGCGAGCAGTACACAATCCGTTCACGAATCCGTCGAACGATATCACTGAAACGGAAGCTAAGGGAGAGGAAAACGGTGCTGATCGGAACAGCAATGACATCAATAATAATGACAAGGAGATCGCAGCAACCTTTCAAGCATACCTGAGCCGAAACAAATTCGAAGAAGAAGCAAGAAAGAGCGGAACCGCACCTGTTCGTAACAAGAAGCTCGGAATCGCATAGATTGAAGTTGAAGCGGAAACTGGACGGTGAAGAGGTAACTCACGAATTCAATCTTTATTCTTCTTTCTCTAGGGAATTTTCGAATTGTATGCCATAGATCTACACATTTGTGCTTCGTTTCGGTGAATTTTGATGTCGGATTCGAATAGAGGAGTGAAAGAGCTTTAATTTGATGTAAAAAAATTTAGAAAAGGAGGAGTTTAAAAACTCCGACGCGGTGGTGCCACCGCCGGCCACCGCGTCGGAAAATCATTGCCGGCCTGAGAAGAAGGTTGGGGGCGGCACTGTGTGAGAGAAGGAATGGTACGTGAAAGGGAAGAAAGACAATTGAATTGTCTTCTTTTCAAACACAGCAAGCTTTTTATTAACTCATGTAATCCAAGCCATAACCCATGTAATCCAAACCATAACCCATGGATCCTGGGCTGATCCAGCATGGAGCCCATTTCCTTTGTCTCTTGCTTGTTCTCTGGTTACTTTTCGTTATCCCCTTGCATGATCACTGCACCCCCTGCCATGCCTAAAAGCTTTTGAAAATTCCACCAAAATTCTAGTAGTTCTTTTTATGCTTCTTGATGATTTTTGATGTGTCTTACACGCCAAGTCTTGATCACAACATGTGAAAAATATTTTGATTCTTGATTAGTGATTTGTGTCAATTTTTGTTCGAATCTTGATCAAATTTCTAAAGCCTTGGTGCGAAGTTGTTGTGATCAATTGTTGGCATGGAACGTTTGTTTTACACGTTGAAAATTGCATCGAAAATATATGTGAGTTTGTTTGTGACTTTTGTGACTTTTCGTCAAATTTTGTGGAGTTTTTTTTTTTTTTTGCATATTTCGGTTCCAATATTTTGGCTCGTGATGATTGGTGCTTGATGAATAACTTTGAAATATCGTTTGGTGTTTAATTTGGAATATTTGATGCTGTTTTGTGATGTATGATATTGATTTCTTGTATTGCAAATTGTTTGAATACTACCATGTGCAAATTGGTGCAAAATAGGTCTAAAGTATGCCAAAACTTTTGAAGCTTGATGTTGCCTTGCAAGTTTCATATCATATGCTGAAATAAAACTCTTTGAAAATTTGCAAAGGATATGAAAATTATAGGTCATAATCTTGCTTTCATGTCATGGTAAATTTTAGGCATATTTTGCCACTTTAGTGTTAATTCTCATCGATTTGCTTAACATTTTCTTACCTATCCCTTCTATCATTTTGTGCCTTATATTACTAACCATTTTGTTTCATGTTTCATGAGCATCTTTCATCATCTTCATCTCATCATTTTATATCCTTGGTTTTCATCTTTTTTTACACTTTAACTTTCATGCAAAAATTAGAATGTAAAAGTTAGGGTTTTTGTAATATTTTACTTTATGCCTTTAAATTTCTTGCAAGACCATAGAATGTATCTAGGCCAATGATGTAATAAGGACAATGGACTCTAATGATGTACACCGACACAAGCACCGACACATGCACACACACCACTTTAGGTATATAGCTAGAATATGCATGTTTAGATGTATGTTTAGGATTGTATGTTTAGATGAATGTTTAGGCTTTATACTTAGAAAAATCAATTTCCAAAAAAAAATATGAACAAACTTCACTCAAATGGCTTTCTTAATAAACCTTGGGATCAAAATCCCATTGTAATTTTCCCTTTTATTTTCTTAATCAAAAATTCAATGAAAATAATCATATTTGACTTCTTTTGCAAATGACTAATTCCACCTCACAATTTCATAATCTCATGCCCTTGAGGCCTCTTTCTATTCTTCAAAATTCATTTTCAAACTTAAAATCAACCAACAAAAACAAAAACATTTTTGGAAGAGAACTACGGTGGATTTGATCCCTTAAACGGGTACGTAGGCAAGGAACAAAATTCCTTCAATTCAAATAAAATAAAAATCCAAAAACATTCTTCTCCCTCCAATTCTTCACTTAGAAACTTTTAGGTTTAATAATTACTTTTCAAAATAGCATTTAAAATAAAGCGCGCGCGTAGAAATTAAAGACGGTTCCTATAGGATACTATAGTCGTTATGGGTGCCTAACACCTTCCCGTAGCGAAAACAACTCCCGGACCTCGATTCTCAAGGGTTTTGCTTACTTTTTCCCTTCCCAAGAAAAAATAAGATATCACCGGTTTAAAAGGTTCAAACGTAATCAATGTTTGACACCTGAAAACCAAGATAAAACACATAGGAAGCAGCTTCAACCCACGTGGTGAAATAGTCAATTGCCACTAGAATGAAACGATGTCCGTTGGAAGCTTTTGGTTCAATTCTTCCTATCATGTCAATGCCCCACATAGAGAAAGGCCATGGGGAAGATATAACATTGAGAGCGTGTGGAGGCACATGAATCTTGTCAGCATAAATTTGACATTTGTGGCATCTCTTAGAATGTTTGTGGCAATCACGTTCCATAGTTATCCAGTAATAGCAGGCTCTTAACAGTTTTCTTGACATGGTGTGGCCCGAAGCATGGGTCCCAAAAGTACCATCATGTACGTCATGCATCAATTTCTCAGCCTCTTGTTTGTCAACACATCTCAACAAAACCATGTCATAGTTCCTCTTGTATAGGATTTCTCCGTCCAGAAGGAATTTGCTAGCCCATCGTCTCAAAGTATTTTTATCCATGTTGGAAGCACCAGGCGGATATTCATGATTCTGCAAGAATTGTTTGATGTTGTAATACCAAGGTTTTCCATCATTCACATCTTGATCAGCTTGATCTGGCACATTTTCAATAGTAAACACATGAGCGGGTCTATCAAGACGCTGTACTTTGATTACGGGCACGTCATTCCAGTGATTGACACGAAACATAGAAGACAAAGTAGCAAGAGCGTCAGCCATCTGATTTTCATCTCGAGGGATATGGTGCAGCTCAACCTTGGTAAAGTATGTCAACAGACGTCTTGCATAGTCACGGTATGGGATCAGCTTCTCATGATGAGTCTCCCATTCACCCTTTATCTGATTAATAACAAGTGCGGAATCTCCATAGATGTCAAGATGCTTAATTCTCAGATCAAGGGCTTCTTCAATGCCCAAGATGCATGCTTCATATTCAGCTATGTTGTTTGTGCATTCAAAGGTTATTCGAGCAGTGAAAGGAATGTGGTGCCCCTGTGGAGTTACAATGATGGCCCCAATTCCTTTACCATAAGCATTAACAGCACCATCAAACACCAATCCCCATTTGCTATTGGGATCCGGTCCTTTATTGATCAATGGCTCTTCACAGTCTTTTGCTTTCAGATACATAATCTCTTCATCAGGGAAATCAAATTTAATTGGCTGGTAATCATCAAGAGGCTGACAAGCAAGATGCTCAGCAAGGACACTTCCTTTGATTGCTTTCTGAGCTTTGTACACAATATCATATTCAGACAACAACATTTGCCAACGTGCAATCTTTCCAGTAACAGCAGGCTTTTCAAAGATGTACTTGATTGGATCCATTCGGGATATCAACCAAGTTGTATGATTCACCATATAATGACGCAGACGTTTGGCAGCCCAAGCTAAAGCACAACAAGTCTTTTCAAGCATTGTATACCGAGTCTCACAGTCGGTAAACTTCTTGCTCAGATAGTAGATAGCATGCTCTTTCTTACCAGTCTCATCTTGTTGACCGAGGACACAACCCACTGAATCATCTAACACTGACAGATACATAATCAAAGGCCTTCCTTCCACTGGTGGGACAAGGATAGGTGGTTCCAACAGATATTCTTTAATGCTATCAAAAGCTTCCTGGCATTCGTCATTCCATACAACAGGCTGATTCTTTCTGAGCAATTTGAAAATTGGTCCACAGGTAGTGGTCATGTGAGATATGAATCTTGAAATATAGTTCAGACGTCCGAGGAAACCTCTGACTTGCTTCTCAGTTTGAGGGGCCGGCATTTCTCTGATGGCTCGGACTTTGTCGGGATCAACTTCAATGCCTCTTTGGCTGACAATGAAGCCTAACAACTTTCCAGATCTTACACCAAATGTGCATTTATTAGGATTCAACCGCAGCTTGTACTTTCTCAGTCTTTCAAACATCTTTTTCAAATACACAACATGTTGCTCTTCATCACTTGACTTCACAATCATATCATCAACATATACTTCAATCTCTTTGTGAATCATATCATGAAACAGAGTGGTCATACCCCTTTGATAGGTAGCACCAGCATTTATCAAGCCGAACGGCATCACTTTATAACAGAACGTTCTGAAGTGGATAAAATAGTCACAAGAAAGGGGGGTTTGAATTGTGACCCTTTAAAAATTCACCTGCAACTTAAAAATGATTCTCAAGTAGTTTACTTGGAATAGTTAAGTTAACTTTCTGACTTCAGAACGTTCTGACGTTCTTAGAGCAGAAACAGTTTAACAGAAACAGTTTAACAAGATAAATGTGTATGTGTGTGTTTGTGTTTGCAATAAATAAAGAGTATAGGGAAGAGAGAATGAACACACAGAGATTTATAGTGGTTCCCCCAATGTGGGTTAGTCCACTCCTCACAGTCTTGTGAGAGTTTCCACTATGATGCTTGAGATAACCTCTCAAATCCTGCACCTTACAATCTGTGTTCACCTGAACACTTACAATCCTGTTTTCTCTAAGCCTCAGCAGGCTTGCACCTTTTTTCTAAGTTACCCACTTAGACTTTTGCACCTTTTGCTCAAACTAACACTTTAGTACCCCTAAAGCTAGATGAGACTTTCTTTTCTTCTTGCTAAGTTACCCACTTAGACTTTTACACCTTCAGCTCAAACTAACACTTTAGTACCCCTAAAGCTAGATGAGAGTTTACAAGATGTTTGGAGTTTGAATGTTTGAGAAACAAACAGAGGAGGGAGAGGAAGAAGTTATCTTTATGATAAGTGCTCAAAAGTAATATATTTCATGTGTTAAAAGAGGCATTTTTAGTGACTTGTTATGCAAGTTATCTACGGAAAAGCAACCAATTGTTGTAATTATACCATTTATGCTTTATATGCCTAATTCTACCCAATTTATGCAGGAAATGACAAGCAAGGACCAAAACTCAAGTTGTGTGAACCAAGCAGATCTCGCTTATGCGAGGTCATCTCGCTTAAGCGAGATTCCTCCAGGGAGAAGCTCAACCTTCGCTTGCATCTCGCTTCCAGGGTCGCTTGTGAATTTTAGAATCTCGCTTACGCGAGATCATCTCGCTTACGCGAGATTTCTCCAGGGAACAGATGAGCATCTCGCTTTCTATCTCGCTTCCATGTCGCTCAAGCAGGATTCTAAGGCGGTTTAAGTTTCAAGCAACTTCGCTTGCGCGAGGTCTCACTCGCTTACGCGAGATACAACTTCATCAAGGAGCAGGGCTACGTGGCAAGACTTCATTGGCCATTGTTAGATATTTAGGCTTCTCGCTTGAGCGAGATGAATCTCGCTTAAGCGAGATTGCACGTTTTCAGCCCATTTAAATACAAGTTTTCCCTCTCTCTAGAACCATTCACTATTCCATTGAAACATTTTATACATTTCTAGAGAGAGGTTAGAGCTATTTCATAGAGAGAAACACAAAGCAAGTGATTAAGGAGTAGATTCAACCCTAGATTCATTGAGACATCAAGGATCTTGGCATGGAATCTTCATCTTTCCTTCATTCCTTGCATTAGTTTACATGTCTATATGTAACTATCACCTTCTTTGTAGTATTGAGGTAACTATCAAGCTATTATGTAATCTTTTGATCTTTTAATATATAAGGTTCTAGCTTAATGATTCAATATTGTTGTTATTCTTGCTTTTAATGCTTTCAAAGAGATTCAAGATGATTTGGACACAAACTCTTGAATCTAGAACTAGAATAACAATCTATCTTATGTTATATCACTCTTGACAAGTTTGTAAACCTTTGATAATTACTTTTAATCAAGATTTTAATGCTTTCGGATACTTAATCAGGCTGGACACGGTCGATTAAGTTATCCGATCGACTTTGTTATCGTTTAAGGAATTTGGACACGAATGTTTAAACGCTAACTTGGAAATAACGATGTCGCTTTGGACACGAAGGATATTGTAGAAATGATTGTAATAATATTGGTTATAAAGCTAGAGTCTGTTAATCGATCGAGAGATTGTTGCTGTTATGCTTGCTCGTTATCTTATACCGCAAGCGAAATAGTTCGATCCCCTCTCGTTTTTACTTTAGTGTCAAATATGGATATAGTGTTACAACCAAACAAATTATATCCAAACCCTTAATGTGAACGATTGTGTAAATGCTTATGATTAAACGTAACTCCCTGTGGAAACGATCCTATATATACTCACGTGTACATAGTTAAATGACATGTAGGAAAAAAGCTACATCAAAATGGCGCCGTTGCCGGGGAGTAGCGTATTTTTATATTATAAGTATGGAAACAATTTTGTCATGTTAAGTCAATTTTGCACAAAATTCTTTCATGCATATACACATACACATATATCATTCATTATTTTTTATGCTAACCACTTGGTATAGTCTTGGTGAACTTTGTTTATGCGAGGTACCGTTGCTCACGAAGACCTACAATTTGATCCTGAGATTGAGAAAACTGCTAGGTTACTTAGAGCTCAAGCAAAGGAAGCTAAGAGATTAGCCAGGCTGGCTCAGCCGGAATCTTTACTTTTTATTCCTTCTCCGTCAGGTTCGGTGCATACTATTTCACTTGGTGATTCTTCACATTCTTCACCACCTTCATCTCCGAAGAGTGAACCAGAAGTAGTCATGGCTCAGGAAAATGATAATGATGCTCTACCTATGTGGATTAGTCCTAGGAGGCTAGCAAATCTTGGCAATCGTAATGCCAAATCAATTGAGCTGAAGTCGGGGTTGATAAACTTGATAACTCATAACCAATTTACTGGTATGGATCATGAGGATCCATATAAACACCTTACCAACTTCTATGTTACCGCCGGTACACTTGGTATGAAGGAAGATGAGGAAGAGGGTGTGTTTGTGCAATTGTTTCCTCATTCTTTGATCGGGAAGGCTAAGGAGTGGTATCTTGATCAACCAACTTCTTTGATGGAAAATTGGGGTGAGCTAGAGAAAGCATTTCAAGAAAGGTTCTTTCCGGAGGATAGGCATCTTGAGGCTAAAACTTCAATTACAACTTTTGCTCAAGGCCAAAGTGAGACTCTTTGTGAAGCTTGGGAGCGTTATAAATCATTGCTAAGGAATTGTCCAAAGCATGGTTTTGATAGCCAAATGCAACTATATCTTTTTCGTCAAGGGCTTCAAGACATGTCCAAGACGATGCTAGATGCAAGTGCTGGAGGTTCTATTGCTTTGAAAAACCCAGCTGAAGCTGTCAAAATCATTAACCAATTGGCTCTCAACACAAGAAAATCCTCTCACAACCGGAATCCTAATCAAAGGAAAGTCGGTATTCTGGAACTAGAAGCAAATGATGCGGTCTTAGCTCAAAATAAGCTTCTCACTCAACAAATAGAAGCTATGCAAAAGGAGATGAGAGCTATGCCAAAACAAATTCTTGAATCTCTCAAGCAAGAAGGAGGAACCGCTCAAGTCAATACTTGTGGACTTTGTACGGGGGATCATCCAACCGGCTATTGTCCCGAACCCGGTTCTTTTGAAGAGGAAGAGGTCAACTATGTGGGAAACCAACAAAGGCCTAACCAACCACAACATGCCGGAACCTCACAACAATCCCAAAATCCGGGTACTTCCAACTTCCAAGGAAGGTATCCGGCCAACCAAAACCAACAAAGACCGTGGAGAGCACCTTACAACAATAACTACCAATATCCTCAATCAAATTTCTACCAACAACCTTTCCCCCAATTCCAACAACCCTTCAATAATCAATACCAATTCCCACCACCAAATAACCCCCAACAACCTAACAATTCCCAAAGCACCGAGGAGGTCTTGAAACAATTCATGCAAGTGTCCATGGCTAACCAGAAAAACACCGACGCGTCGATCAAAGGCCTTGAGACACAAGTTGGTCAGTTAGCACAACAAATGGCTCAAGGTCCTCCGCAATTGGGAGCTTTCACCGCTAACACTCAACCAAATCCTAAGGAGCACCACAAGGCATAGCAGTCAAAAGCTATAGCTACAAGGAGTGGGAGAGTAGTAGGTAAAGGGGTAGGTGATGATATTGTTGTTGAAGAGAAGGATGATGAAGTTGTTAACGAGGAGGAAAAAGAGGAGTTCGAGGAGGATAGTGTAGAGATAGAGGAGGAAGTGTATATAAAGAATAAAGAAGCATTAGTTGAAAAAGAAAAAAATCAAAAAAGAGATCTAGTGGAACAAGAGGAGATGGAGAGGAAGAATAAAGATGTGGGGAAAGATAAAGGGAAGAAACAAGTAGTTGAGAAGCAAGTGGTGGCTCAACGCTTACCATACCCACATGCTCCATCGAAGAAAGACAAAGAGCGGCAATACGCAAGGTTTCTTGAACTCTTCAAGAAGTTGCAAATTGATATACCATTCTCAGAAGCCTTGGAGCAAATGTCGGTCTATGCGAAGTTCATGAAAGATATCCTTTCCAAGAAAAGAAGAATCAACGATGAAGAGACGATTCAAATCGATGCCAATTGTAGTGCTATTATTCAAAGAACGTTGCCTAAGAAAGAGCAAGATCCGGGAAGAGTCACTCTACCGGTAGCTATTGGCACAACACCTGTAGGTAAAGCACTACTTGATCTTGGATCAAGCATCAATCTCATGCCTTTGTCCGTTGCCAAAAGAGTTGGTGACCTTTGTATAAAGCGGACTAGGATGATGTTGCAATTGGCCGACAAATCCTTTGCAAAACCACTAGGTATGGCCGAAGATGTTCTTGTAAAAGTGGACAAATTTATTTTTCCGGCTGACTTTGTGGTTATGGATGTCGAAGAAGATGAGGATGTGCCTATCTTAATGGGAAGGAATTTCATGCAAACGGCTCGGATGATGATTGACCTTGATGATAATATCATGAAGGTCAAGGTAAATGATGAAGAGGTTACCTTCAACATCCGAGAAGCTTTGAAGTACTCGAAAGACAAGGGTGCATGTTTCAAAATGGATGCAACCGAAGAAGTCATCTTGACTACTCGGAAGCAATTACACAATAGAACACCCCTTGAGAGTGCTTTGGTGGACGCACTCAATGCTATTGATGAAGACGAAGCAAGTGCCATTGAAGAGTGTTTGAAGGAGCTAGATTCCTTGAAGGAGGTTCTTCCTAATCAAGCTATACTTGAAGATTTGAAAGAAGAATCCAAGGAAGAAGCAAAAGTTGATGACACCAAGGTAGAATTAAATGTTTTACCATCTAATTTGAAATATGTTTTTCTTGAGAAAGATGGTACAAAACCGGTGATCATTAGTAGCTCCTTGTCCATCGATGAAGAAACAAAGTTGGTAGAGGTTCTCAAGGCCAACAAGGAAGAAATAGGGTGGAAGTTATCCGATTTGAAAGGGATAAGTCCATCTTATTGTATGCACAAGATTATGATGGAAGAAAACTTCAAGCCGGTAGCACAACCACAACGCCGCTTAAATCCAAACATGAAAGAGGTGGTGCGAAAGGAAGTAGTGAAGTTGCTTGAAGCCGGCATGATCTATCCTATCTCGGATAGTGCTTGGGTAAGCCCGGTTCAAGTAGTCCCCAAGAAAGGAGGAATGACGGTGATCACTAATGATAAAGATGAGTTGATCCCAACTAGAACCGTCACCGGATGGAGGATGTGTATAGATTATAGAAGACTCAATCAAGCAACAAGGAAGGATCACTTTCCCTTGCCCTTCATGGATCAAATGCTTGAAAGACTCTCCGGTCAATCCTTTTATTGCTTCCTAGATGGTTACTCCGGTTACAATCAAATCGCCATGAACCCAGATGATCACGAGAAGACAGCTTTCACTTGCCCCTTTGGTATTTTTGCTTATCGAAGAATGCCATTTGGCTTGTGTAATGCACCCGCAACTTTTCAACGGTGTGTTCAAGCAATCTTCTCCAAACTTATTGGAAAATGCATGGAGGTGTTCATGGATGATTTCTCGGTTTTCGGTTCGTCATTTGATACGTGTTTGAATAGCTTGGATACCGAGGGTACTGTCCTTGGTCATAAGATTTCTGCTAAGGGTATCGAGGTAGACCAAGCAAAGGTCGATGTCATAGGAAAGCTTCCTCCACCGGTAAATGTCAAAGGTGTGCGGAGTTTTCTTGGTCATGCCGGGTTCTACCGGAGATTCATCAAAGACTTCTCAAAGATTGCAAAGCCAATGAGCAACTTGCTCAACAAAGATAAGTCTTTTGTTTTTGATAATGAATGTCTTGATGCATTTGAATCTTTAAAAGAAAAGTTGACCACCGCACCAATAATCATTGCTCCTAATTGGGATTTAAATTTTGAATTAATGTGTGATGCAAGTGATTATGCTGTTGGTGCGGTCTTGGGTCAACGTAAGGACAAAATTTTTCATGCTATTCACTATGCAAGTAAGGTTTTAAATGAAGCACAAATTAATTATGCCACAACTGAAAAAGAGTTACTTGCAATAGTTTATGCAATGGAGAAATTTCGTTCTTACTTTGTAGGTTCCAAAATTGTTGTTTACACTGACCATGCAGCTATCAAGTATCTCCTTACTAAGTCCGACTCAAAGCCAAGGCTCATCCGTTGGATGTTGTTGCTTCAAGAGTTTGACTTAGAGATCAAGGATAAGAAAGGCACGGAGAATCTTGTAGCTGATCACCTTTCAAGGTTGACAAACAATGAGGTAACCAAGAATGAACCGGAGGTTCGTGAAGAATTTCCCGATGAACGGTTGCTAGCTATCAATGTGAGACCGTGGTTTGCCGACATGGTAAACTACAAAGCAACCGGGTTCATTCCGGAAGATTTTGAATGGCAACAACGCAAGAAGTTCCTTCATGATGCTAACCACTTTGTGTGGGATGAGCCTTATTTGTTCAAAATTGGAGCGGACAATCTCTTGCGTAGGTGTGTAGATGATGAAGAGGCAAAGAAGATCCTATGGCAATGTCATAATTCGCCCTATGGAGGTCACTTCAACGGGGAGAGAACGGCCGCAAAGGTACTTCAATCCGGGTTCTATTGGCCAACTTTATTCAAAGATGCCAATTTACATTGCAAGTATTGTGATGAATGCCAAAGAACCGGATCAATGTCAAAAAGAAATGAGATGCCTCTACAACTCATCCTTGAAGTGGAAGTGTTTGATTGTTGGGGTATAGATTTTGTTGGCCCTTTTCCTTCATCATATTCAAATGAGTACATCTTGGTAGCTGTTGATTATGTTTCAAAGTGGGTGGAAGCCGTAGCATCGCCTAAAGCCGATAGCAAGACGGTAGTGAAGTTCCTAAAAAAGAATATTTTCACCCGGTTTGGTACACCAAGAGTTCTCATTAGTGATGGAGGGTCACACTTTTGCAACACACAACTTGCCAAGGCCCTAGATCATTATGGAGTCAAGCACAAAGTAGCATCACCGTATCATCCACAAACGAATGGACAAGCCGAAGTTTCTAACCGGGAGGTCAAACGCATACTTGAGAAGACGGTCTCTACATCTCGGAAGGATTGGTCGGCTAAACTTGATGAAGCTTTGTGGGCATATAGGACTGCATACAAGTCTCCTATAGGCCTCACTCCTTTCCAAATGGTCTATGGCAAATCTTGTCACTTACCGGTCGAGCTCGAACATAAAGCATTTTGGGCATTGAAGTTCCTAAACTTTGATCAAGAGAAAGCCGGTGAAAGAAGAAAAGTTCAAATGCATGAGCTTGAAGAATTGCGAAATCAAGCTTATGAATCTTCAAAGCTCTACAAAGAAAGGACCAAGAAGTATCATGACAAGAAGATCATTCTGAGACAATTCATGCCGGGACAAATGGTATTACTTTTCAATTCAAGACTGAGGTTGTTTCCGGGCAAATTGAAGTCTAAGTGGTCTGGACCTTTCATGGTTAAAGAGGTCAAACCGTACGGAGCTGTTGAACTTGAGGACCCAGTCACCAAAGCCAACTGGACTGTTAATGGGCAAAGGCTTAAGCCCTACTTCGGTGGTGAAATTGATCGGTGTTTGACGACGATTTCACTAATCGAGCCATGATTTCTTCAAAATCCGTCAAGCTAAGGACGTAAAACAAGCTCTTGCTGGGAGTCACACCCAGTTTTGTAAGTATTTTCATGTTTTAATGCATTTAGGAATAATTTCATGAGCAAAACAAAGTAAGAAGCATAGCTGGAGAAATCTCGCTCAAGCGAAGTTAATCTCGCTTAAGCGAGATTGTTGCATTTTCGAATTGTTGGTTCTGGAGAAATCTCGCTTAAGCGAGTTAATATCGCGCAAGCGAGATGAGTTTTTAATTCAAAAAGGGTAACGGTTTCCAAGGGGATTAACTCCCCTTAACCACTCCCCCATCCACTCATTTCCACTCATTTACGTTTTCTAACTTTCCTTTTCTCCATTTTCTCTAAACTTTTCTTTTCCTCACAAACTTTAACCCTAAAATCAAAACCAATTCAACCATAGTCAAGCACTTGCATACTTCTTCATTCATCATCATTTGCTTGCTTCATTAATCATCATTTCAACAGGTTTGATTTCTATTTCTGTGCCATGCTTTTCAATTTCAAAATTCATGCTTTATGCAAATTTAGAATGGCTAGGGTTAGATTTAAGTATTTGTGACTAGAGACTGTTTCCTTAGGTTCATAACAATGAAAATGAATCAAAATCATCACTGTTTTTCTTCAACATTCAATTGTGTAAATTTTGACCCATTTTGAAATCTTTGGAAAATAAGGGTTTTGATTTAATGTTGAACACAAGTCTTGATTTTGGTTTCTTTTCATGAGTTGGTTTTGTGAGTAGAGGAATGAGGTTAAATTTTGGTCAAAAGTATTGTGGGTTTGGTTGAAAATTCTGGAAATGGGTTGATTTTCGCAGGATCAGAAGAACCTCGCTTAAGCGAAGTTCTTAACTAATTTTCTCGCTTAAGCGAGTCTTCATATTTTTGCCCAGATTTTCCTTCAATATCTCGCTTCTGGTCTCGCTTAAGCGAGTTGCAAGCGAGATAGCCTAGTGCCTTCTTGTTATTTCTGACTTTTGTGTTAATCTAATCTGTGTACTTCTATTTGATTCCATACTGTGCTGATCAATTGTTGCTATACTGTATATGGTTTTTCTGGTTGTTTTGCAGATGGCCCCCAAAAATCAACCAACCAAGAAACGTAAAACCACTGCTTCCTCATCCGGTGTTGTAAACCGTCCTGCACCCTTACCTAGAAACCCGGACCGTACCATTTACACGTCCAACAAAACCTATGCCAGGTTTCTCGAGCTGAAAAAAGAGAAAACTTGGCATGACAAAATTTTCCGGATTAACCCTGAGGGAGAGTATGCTGACATAGCAGCCATTTTCACTGAGAGAAAGTGGGAGAAACTCCTTAACCCATATCCCAAAATCAACCTAGATCTCTTGAGAGAGTTTTATGCCAATTCTTTACCAGATTGTGATGCTAAGGAAATGCATGCTGCATTTTCTTACACCACCATGGTGAGAGGAAAAACCATCCGCTTCGATAGGGATGCGATTAATGAGTATCTAGGCAACCCTTACACCCTACCTGAGTCTGATGACCCTGACACACCTGCCTTGTGTCCTTATGGGGAGAGAGAGAGAGCTGCTGATTGGAATCTTGGAAAGATTGAGAGGGAGATTTTGCTACCGGGTAGGACATATACTGAATCCAAAGCGGGTAACCGCAATTTGGCGGCCTTCACTGATATAAGGCCAAAAGCTGGGATTCTGTTTAAGTTCTTAGTTCATAATGTCTGGCCGAAGAGTCATGTCACCACAACTCCCAAGAGAATAATGCCTCCTCTGATTTGGCACATTTGCAAAGGAAGGCCGGTGGATCTGGCTTCGATTATTTCAAGAGAGCTGAAGCATGTAGCTCTCGGTGGTGTAGCGGGACCAGAGACCCGGCTTGCTTTTCCCGGCTTTATTATGGGATTACTTAGGCATCATGAGGTGCCAGTCACCGAGCCTTTTTCTGAAGAGTTGGTTTCTCCCATTGATGACAAATACATTCGGGGTTACATTTCTAGAGCATTAGCCAAAGGTGCTGCTTCTTCTTCTCAAGTACCCCAACTTGAGGATGTACCCCAACCTGAGGATGTACCCCAACCTGAGGACTTTCCAGAGCATGAAGATCCTCACCAGACTATGCCACCACCTCAGCAGTCAGGCACTTTTGATTTTTCATCTTTTCAGGCATACATGGCTCAGTATGAGCAGCGAGCAGTTGAGAGAGCTCAGGCACAGCAGCAGCAAGCCTTTCAGTTAGCTCAAGCACAGGAGCTGAGAGAGAATCACATAATGGATCAGCAGGCTGCTATTTTCCGCAGCAACCAAGGCATCTACTCGCATCTTTACGATGCTCACATGGATCCCCGGTGTTTTATGTTCACTCCTGCACAGTACTATGATTCTTGCATGTGGCCTGGGGACAGGCCAATCTACCCAGGAGGGGGCAGTGGTGCAGCATTTGGTGGAGCAGCTGATGACTTTACTAGGACAGCCAGTGTCCACATTGGTGGTGATGCGGTGAGGACAGCTAGTGTGCATGGGACAGCTAGTGTGCATGGTGTCGATGATGATCCAGAGAGGACAGCTAGTGTCCATTTATCTCAGCAGGATGATATGGATGATGATGCGGCACACTGACCGCATTCTTTTGATGCTTAGTTTACTTTGACTTCTGCTTTGACTTTTTAGTTTATGTTTTTATTTTTATGCTGGAACAATTTTATAGCTTTTGAACTTATACTTTTTGAGCACGGTTTTGGGTGTTCATTACTTTGGTTTAATTTTAATTTCGTTGGGTTAAATAGCTTAGCTTGTTGTTTGATTTTTAACTTATTGCTTTGGATGAAATTTTTGATTAATCTTGCTTGTGTTTAGTCAAAAGAAAAAATTGCTCATGAACATCAATGTTTAAAGTGCTCTAAGGAGCCAATTATTGAGCAAAAGCAGGTGAGTGATAATGATATGAATTGTGAGAAAGCGCATTGCCAAGGTATTGGTTTCCTGTTATTCTAGGTGTTACTATGAATTTGAAATTTGTACTGTGCACAAAATATATATCATTTAAGTCTTTTCATAAACATGAATATCTTTGAACCACTTAGTACTTAACCTAAATGTGAGGTAGCTTCAATCTGTTGTATATATGCTGGAGACCGATAATCATCGTCTAACTTGTTTTAGTTATGTTAAATCTGATAATTATTTTGAATTGTTTGAAAGCATGGAAAGGATCAAGGCATTTTTTGAATTGAGAGTAACCTACTTGACCACATAAAGCCTACCTGTGAGAAGAGCGAGTATCTGATACCCCAATCTGAGCCAAATGAATCAAGTCCTCAAACATGAACTGTCAATATTCATAAGCACAATGCTTGTTGAATTTGCCTGAAATTTTTCAAAAATCCAGTTCATGGTTGAATCTTATAGGACTTTGATAATTTTACTTTGTTGAACCCTTAACCTTTTTGTACTTTGTCCCTTGCCTTAGGATAGGGGAACATTCAATTAGAGTTTTGTTGTATTCAAGTTGGGGAGAAAAAGGAGGCATTATATGTTAAGTTATGGTGAAGTTGTAAAATAACCTGACAACATTGAATCAAAGAAAAATTGTACATTTGAAAAAGAAAAGAAAAGAAAAGAAAAAGAAAGAGAAAAATCAAAAATAGAATAAGTTGTCAAGGTTATAAGTTTGATTGTTAATCACCAATGGTTTTAATTCTTGGTAGGGAAGTATATGGATTTCAAGTTGTGATACAAAAAAATGTTCCTCTTTGATAGGCTTTCTGATCAATTGCCCCACATATGACATTTCTTTTGTAGCCCGGCCAAGTTATAACCCTTGCAAGACCTTTTGATCCATGCTTTTATGCTTTTTGAGATGATATTTGGATGGACACCTAACTTAAATAGTATGTTAGCATGATTGTTGGATGTGTGTTCATTACCTCATTCATTGTTATCATTATATTGCATTTACTTTCAAAGAAGTGTGTTAGGTGTGGTTCATAGATAGATATGTTTATACTTTGAAGTTTATGATGTGTATTTTGTGCTTAGGACTTGTTTCACATTTATAGCTGTGCTAGGAATAATGGAGAACTTCATGCTTGCCGGAGCTTTCACATTTGAATCACCACTTGAAAATTTTTATTTGATTTGAATTGTTTGGTAGTGTGCTAGAAAGCTTGTCCAAAGCCTTGTGAGTTTCCTTTTGATTCTTTTGTTTGAGGACAAACAGAAAGCTAAGTTGGGGAGAGTTTGATAAGTGCTCAAAAGTAATATATTTCATGTGTTAAAAGAGGCATTTTTAGTGACTTGTTATGCAAGTTATCTACGGAAAAGCAACCAATTGTTGTAATTATACCATTTATGCTTTATATGCCTAATTCTACCCAATTTATGCAGGAAATGACAAGCAAGGACCAAAACTCAAGTTGTGTGAACCAAGCAGATCTCGCTTACGCGAGGTCATCTCGCTTAAGCGAGATTCCTCCAGGGAGAAGCTCAACCTTCGCTTGCATCTCGCTTCCAGGGTCGCTTGTGAATTTTAGAATCTCGCTTACGCGAGATCATCTCGCTTACGCGAGATTTCTCCAGGGAACAGATGAGCATCTCGCTTTCTATCTCGCTTCCATGTCGCTCAAGCAGGATTCTAAGGCGGTTTAAGTTTCAAGCAACTTCGCTTGCGCGAGGTCTCACTCGCTTACGCGAGATACAACTTCATCAAGGAGCAGGGCTACGTGGCAAGACTTCATTGGCCATTGTTAGATATTTAGGCTTCTCGCTTGAGCGAGATGAATCTCGCTTAAGCGAGATTGCACGTTTTCAGCCCATTTAAATACAAGTTTTGCCTCTCTCTAGAACCATTCACTATTCCATTGAAACATTTTATACATTTCTAGAGAGAGGTTAGAGCTATTTCATAGAGAGAAACACAAAGCAAGTGATTAAGGAGTAGATTCAACCCTAGATTCATTGAGACATCAAGGATCTTGGCATGGAATCTTCATCTTTCCTTCATTCCTTGCATTAGTTTACATGTCTATATGTAACTATCACCTTCTTTGTAGTATTGAGGTAACTATCAAGCTATTATGTAATCTTTTGATCTTTTAATATATAAGGTTCTAGCTTAATGATTCAATATTGTTGTTATTCTTGCTTTTAATGCTTTCAAAGAGATTCAAGATGATTTGGACACAAACTCTTGAATCTAGAACTAGAATAACAATCTATCTTATGTTATATCACTCTTGACAAGTTTGTAAACCTTTGATAATTACTTTTAATCAAGATTTTAATGCTTTCGGATACTTAATCAGGCTGGACACGGTCGATTAAGTTATCCGATCGACTTTGTTATCGTTTAAGGAATTTGGACACGAATGTTTAAACGCTAACTTGGAAATAACGATGTCGCTTTGGACACGAAGGATATTGTAGAAATGATTGTAATAATATTGGTTATAAAGCTAGAGTCTGTTAATCGATCGAGAGATTGTTGCTGTTATGCTTGCTCGTTATCTTATACCGCAAGCGAAATAGTTCGATCCCCTCTCGTTTTTACTTTAGTGTCAAATATGGATATAGTGTTACAACCAAACAAATTATATCCAAACCCTTAATGTGAACGATTGTGTAAATGCTTATGATTAAACGTAACTCCCTGTGGAAACGATCCTATATATACTCACGTGTACATAGTTAAATGACATGTAGGAAAAAAGCTACATCAAAATGGCGCCGTTGCCGGGGAGTAGCGTATTTTTATATTATAAGTATGGAAACAATTTTGTCATGTTAAGTCAATTTTGCACAAAATTCTTTCATGCATATACACATACACATATATCATTCATTATTTTTTATGCTAACCACTTGGTATAGTCTTGGTGAACTTTGTTTATGCGAGGTACCGTTGCTCACGAAGACCTACAATTTGATCCTGAGATTGAGAAAACTGCTAGGTTACTTAGAGCTCAAGCAAAGGAAGCTAAGAGATTAGCCAGGCTGGCTCAGCCGGAATCTTTACTTTTTATTCCTTCTCCGTCAGGTTCGGTGCATACTATTTCACTTGGTGATTCTTCACATTCTTCACCACCTTCATCTCCGAAGAGTGAACCAGAAGTAGTCATGGCTCAGGAAAATGATAATGATGCTCTACCTATGTGGATTAGTCCTAGGAGGCTAGCAAATCTTGGCAATCGTAATGCCAAATCAATTGAGCTGAAGTCGGGGTTGATAAACTTGATAACTCATAACCAATTTACTGGTATGGATCATGAGGATGGTGTTGAGCTTCCAAATCCTGTTAATGCCGATATAGTCAAGAAATACTTTGTCTAGAAAGAAAAGAACAGCGTGGTAGGTCGAAAACCCGAAAGGGCGGCCTAGGCAAAAATGCGCTTCCCGGTGGATCGAAAACCCGAAAGGGCGATCCAGGCAAAAGTTAGGGACAAAAAAAAATGAATATGAAAAAGCTCGCTGAGATTGTACGCAACTCAGGCAAGAATGAGCGCCTCGATGAGCCGAAAACCCGAAAGGGCGGTTCATGCAAAAATGAGGTCAATAAAAGACAAGTAACTATATCTGGCAAATCACCATCACCCTTGGGGCATCTGCAACTGTCAATGATCTTCTTCATCAGAGGCTTCTGTACTTGTGGATTCAAAATTTCTATGAAATGTAGCGGTCATCGTGTTCAATGTATCACCAACCAATAAAATTACCATTTTCCAAGCTTTGTAAATCTGTGAAGTCATGCCTTTGGCTGACCCTCACTCTTCTACATCAATTTGAGCCTTTCTACTGTTTGAAACTCCATTTTTCTTTCTACTTTCAATGCTTTATACACAAAACATTTTCTTTCTATTTTGATAATGTCAATATCTGAAACAAACATTTTTGAAAAATTGAAAAATCTTTTTCTGTCTATTTTGAAAGCAAACCTGAGCAATATGGTACATTTCAATGAGACATGCATGAATAAATGAGTGTCAATGTCTATTTCAATACATGTTACAAGCAGGTTACTCCCCAGGATGATCTGTGGTTAATGGCAAGAATGAAAAAACAGAATGAAAATGAAAAAAATGAAAAAATACAAATAAAGAGCTCGCTAAGTTGAAAACCCGAAAGGGCGGCTTAGGCAAAAATGAGCACCCCGCGGATTGACAACCTATGAAGGCAATTCAGGCAAAAACGGGGCAATGAAAAGAATCTTTACTCCCCGGTGAATCGAAAACCCGAAAGGGCGGTTCAGGCAAAAGTGGGGTTTGAAAATGAAAAATGAAAGAATGGAATATTGAAAAAGCATTGACCACAGATGCGAACATCCAATGTTCACCCAGCACTGACACGCCTAGCAACGGCGACCTGTATCCAAGAACCTTCCAAGGGTCCCTTCCTTACAAATTTTAATTGCCCTCTGCCATGGTTTTGATACGTCTCTCAACGACGGTCTCCCCAAAGAGGTTCTTCCCCTGTGAATATGTCGCAGCACGAGCCACTACGTGCCCAATCTTCCAATGTTTTGTCTATCTCTGTGAAACCTTCTCTGTCAAATTACAAGCCAATCGTGCATTTCAAGCATTCATACATGCACAATCATGCATTTTATGTGCTCATACATCCAACAATCTTGCTATACCATACATACATGTTGCATATCCAACTGTCAACTGTCAAATTCAATGCCAATTTCAATTTCAATTCCAAATGTCAATCTCAATTTCAACTGTCAAGTTCAATTCAATTTCAACTGTCAAATTCGAAGCTGTCAGCTGTCAAATGTCAATGTCAAATGTCAATGTTAATGACAAATGTCAATATCCAATGTCAATGTCAAATGTCAATGTCAATGTCAATGTTAATGTCAATATCCAATGTCAATGTCAATGTTAATGTCAAATGTCAATGTCAATGTCAATGTTAATGTCAAATGCCAATGTCAATGTCAATGTCAATGTTAATGTCAAATGCCAATGTCAATGTCAATGTCAATTTCAATATCCAATGCCAATGTCAATGTCAATGTTAATGTCAAATGCCAATGTCAATGTTAATGTCAAATGCCAAAGTCAATGTCAATGTCAATGTTAATGTCAAATGCCAATGTCAATGCCAATGTCAATGTTAATGTCAAATGCCAATGTCAATGTTAATGTCGAATGTCAATGTTAATGTCAAATGTCAATGCCAATGTCAATGTCAATGTCAATGTTAATGTCAAATGCCAATGTCAATGTCAATGTCAATGTTAATGTCAAATGCCAATGTCAATGTCAATGTCAATGTTAATGTCAAATGCCAATGTCAATGTCAATGTCAATGTCAATGTTAATGTCAAATGCCAATGTCAATGTCAATGTCAATGTTAATGTCAAATGTCAATGTCAATGTCAATGTCAATGTCAATATCCAATGCCAATGTCAATGCCAATGTCAATGTCAATGTCAATGTCAATGCCAATGTCAATATCAATGTCAATGCTGATGTCAATTTCAACTTTCAATTCAATTCAAATCAATGTCAATTTACTTTTGGGCCAACAAAAAATGGTCATGTCTATTTTCAAATCAAGTCAATGACAATTTACCCTCAATTGGTATCTTGTTAAACCAGACTTTCAATTTGTATCTTGTTATCGGTCAAGTGGAAAGTTCGATCCAAAGAACAGCTTGTACCTGCTTATATGTCTATGTTTCCGGTCAAACGGCAAGTTCGATCCAAAGAACAGTTTGCACCCTTTGCTTATGTTTTGTTATCGGTCAAACGGCAAGTTCGATCCAAAGAATAGTTTGCACCTCCTTACATGTTGTGGTATTGATCAAGTGGCAGGTTCGATCCAAAGAACAGCTTGTATCTACCTTTTGTCTATATTTCCGGTCAAGTGGCAAGTTCGATCCAAAGAACAGCTTGTACCCGTTTCTTGTTTGTATTTCCTCGGTCAAGTGGCAAGTTCGATCCAAAGAACAGCTTGTACCCGTCTCTTGTTTGTATCTCTCGGTCAAGTGGCAAGTTCGATCCAAAGAACAGCTTGTACCCATCTCTTGTTTGTATCTCTCGGTCAAGTGGCAAGTTCGATCCAAAGAACAGCTTGTACCTGTCTATTTGTTGCCCGTTCTTTCTCCCTTGATGTCTATAAATCCCTTGGTGGTGTGACACAGCCCGTAGATTCCGGTTCGATTGTCTTGCATTCATAAATGAAATATTGCATGGCATTCACGTTTTTGAAAATCTGAAAACGTATTTTTATGTCCAAAAGCAGTGCAAATGTTAATATTTAAGTATCTTCGTCCCGTCGACTCTAAGACTTCGTCTCTTGACTCTCCGGACAAAGAAACTTAAATAGGGGCAGCTGTTATACCCTAATTTTGGACCTAAAAATACTTGCTCAATTCTTCTTTTCTTGCATTATAAGTCATTTGATATGTCTCTGATCAATTGCATCCTTCTCTGCATTTTATTTCAATGTTATTTGCAAAATTCACATAAAAGGGTATTTTAGTCATTTCTTGCATTCAACTCATTTTTGAAAATTGTTTGAGTCTTTCAAATTGGTTTGTATAAGTCCTTGTTTCAATCTCATGTCAAAATTCATTTCAAAAATATCAGTTGAGTCATTTTTTAGTCAGTTTAGCCCCTAGGGGCATTTTAGTCATTTCCTACGTTAAAATTTCTTTCAGTCTTTTAAAAATTTGTTTGAGTCCTTTCAAATAGTTTGAATAAGTCTTCATTTCAATTCTATGTCAAAATCCATTTTTAAATTGCATTTGAAGTCATTTTGAGTCAATTTTGCCCCTAGGGGCATTTTAGTCTTTTCATGTGTTAAAACCCTGTTTAAATTCTAAAAATTGTCTCTGAGTCTTTTAATTCGCTTGTATGAACTCTTGCTTTAATCCCTTGTTAAAAATCATTTTAAAATTGCATTTGAGTCATTTCGAGTCATTTTAGTCCCTAGGGGCGTTTTGGTCATTTCACATAATATTTCTGATTCGTTTTAATCTGCTTTGTTGTTTTTAATCGTCTCGCTTTACGTTAATTTTCAATTTACTTTTTCAATTCAATTTTAGCTTTAATTTTCATTTTAGTCCTCGCACTTTTGTTATTTACATTTTAATCCCTTTTAAGTTTGTTAGAGTCCAAGTGCCATGTGTCCAAATGTTATTGGTCCACAAAAGTTTGTTACAAGTCAAGTGCCACATGGCATTATTTCATTGGTCCAAGCATTCCCACATCACCTATATAAGTCAAACCCTTAGTCAAAATTTCACAACTAATCATTTTTACACTAATCATTTTTTTCACTAATTATTTTCACAAAAAAATCACAAAAATCATTTTTTCCTTCTTCCCTCTTTCTTCTCTCACGTGGCCACCTCCATCACCACCATAACCAACTTTTTTCCACCACTTCCTCCACCCTAACAAACTCTTTCCACCACCCCAACTAATTTCTACCACCACAAAAACCACTACAACTAACTTTCCTCCACCACAATCTCCACCATAACTAACTTCTTCAACCTCACTTCAACCTCCATAACCACCATAACAACCTCCATAACTTCCCAAATTCATCACACACCTCAACCAATTCATACCCCAATCCTCACACCAATCACCACCGCGAGCAGTACACAATCCGTTCACGAATCCGTCGAACGATATCACTGAAACGGAAGCTAAGGGAGAGGAAAACGGTGCTGATCGGAACAGCAATGACATCAATAATAATGACAAGGAGATCGCAGCAACCTTTCAAGCATACCTGAGCCGAAACAAATTCGAAGAAGAAGCAAGAAAGAGCGGAACCGCACCTGTTCGTAACAAGAAGCTCGGAATCGCATAGATTGAAGTTGAAGCGGAAACTGGACGGTGAAGAGGTAACTCACGAATTCAATCTTTATTCTTCTTTCTCTAGGGAATTTTCGAATTGTATGCCATAGATCTACACATTTGTGCTTCGTTTCGGTGAATTTTGATGTCGGATTCGAATAGAGGAGTGAAAGAGCTTTAATTTGATGTAAAAAAATTTAGAAAAGGAGGAGTTTAAAAACTCCGACGCGGTGGTGCCACCGCCGGCCACCGCGTCGGAAAATCATTGCCGGCCTGAGAAGAAGGTTGGGGGCGGCACTGTGTGAGAGAAGGAATGGTACGTGAAAGGGAAGAAAGACAATTGAATTGTCTTCTTTTCAAACACAGCAAGCTTTTTATTAACTCATGTAATCCAAGCCATAACCCATGTAATCCAAACCATAACCCATGGATCCTGGGCTGATCCAGCATGGAGCCCATTTCCTTTGTCTCTTGCTTGTTCTCTGGTTACTTTTCGTTATCCCCTTGCATGATCACTGCACCCCCTGCCATGCCTAAAAGCTTTTGAAAATTCCACCAAAATTCTAGTAGTTCTTTTTATGCTTCTTGATGATTTTTGATGTGTCTTACACGCCAAGTCTTGATCACAACATGTGAAAAATATTTTGATTCTTGATTAGTGATTTGTGTCAATTTTTGTTCGAATCTTGATCAAATTTCTAAAGCCTTGGTGCGAAGTTGTTGTGATCAATTGTTGGCATGGAACGTTTGTTTTACACGTTGAAAATTGCATCGAAAATATATGTGAGTTTGTTTGTGACTTTTGTGACTTTTCGTCAAATTTTGTGGAGTTTTTTTTTTTTTTTGCATATTTCGGTTCCAATATTTTGGCTCGTGATGATTGGTGCTTGATGAATAACTTTGAAATATCGTTTGGTGTTTAATTTGGAATATTTGATGCTGTTTTGTGATGTATGATATTGATTTCTTGTATTGCAAATTGTTTGAATACTACCATGTGCAAATTGGTGCAAAATAGGTCTAAAGTATGCCAAAACTTTTGAAGCTTGATGTTGCCTTGCAAGTTTCATATCATATGCTGAAATAAAACTCTTTGAAAATTTGCAAAGGATATGAAAATTATAGGTCATAATCTTGCTTTCATGTCATGGTAAATTTTAGGCATATTTTGCCACTTTAGTGTTAATTCTCATCGATTTGCTTAACATTTTCTTACCTATCCCTTCTATCATTTTGTGCCTTATATTACTAACCATTTTGTTTCATGTTTCATGAGCATCTTTCATCATCTTCATCTCATCATTTTATATCCTTGGTTTTCATCTTTTTTTACACTTTAACTTTCATGCAAAAATTAGAATGTAAAAGTTAGGGTTTTTGTAATATTTTACTTTATGCCTTTAAATTTCTTGCAAGACCATAGAATGTATCTAGGCCAATGATGTAATAAGGACAATGGACTCTAATGATGTACACCGACACAAGCACCGACACATGCACACACACCACTTTAGGTATATAGCTAGAATATGCATGTTTAGATGTATGTTTAGGATTGTATGTTTAGATGAATGTTTAGGCTTTATACTTAGAAAAATCAATTTCCAAAAAAAAATATGAACAAACTTCACTCAAATGGCTTTCTTAATAAACCTTGGGATCAAAATCCCATTGTAATTTTCCCTTTTATTTTCTTAATCAAAAATTCAATGAAAATAATCATATTTGACTTCTTTTGCAAATGACTAATTCCACCTCACAATTTCATAATCTCATGCCCTTGAGGCCTCTTTCTATTCTTCAAAATTCATTTTCAAACTTAAAATCAACCAACAAAAACAAAAACATTTTTGGAAGAGAACTACGGTGGATTTGATCCCTTAAACGGGTACGTAGGCAAGGAACAAAATTCCTTCAATTCAAATAAAATAAAAATCCAAAAACATTCTTCTCCCTCCAATTCTTCACTTAGAAACTTTTAGGTTTAATAATTACTTTTCAAAATAGCATTTAAAATAAAGCGCGCGCGTAGAAATTAAAGACGGTTCCTATAGGATACTATAGTCGTTATGGGTGCCTAACACCTTCCCGTAGCGAAAACAACTCCCGGACCTCGATTCTCAAGGGTTTTGCTTACTTTTTCCCTTCCCAAGAAAAAATAAGATATCACCGGTTTAAAAGGTTCAAACGTAATCAATGTTTGACACCTGAAAACCAAGATAAAACACATAGGAAGCAGCTTCAACCCACGTGGTGAAATAGTCAATTGCCACTAGAATGAAACGATGTCCGTTGGAAGCTTTTGGTTCAATTCTTCCTATCATGTCAATGCCCCACATAGAGAAAGGCCATGGGGAAGATATAACATTGAGAGCGTGTGGAGGCACATGAATCTTGTCAGCATAAATTTGACATTTGTGGCATCTCTTAGAATGTTTGTGGCAATCACGTTCCATAGTTATCCAGTAATAGCAGGCTCTTAACAGTTTTCTTGACATGGTGTGGCCCGAAGCATGGGTCCCAAAAGTACCATCATGTACGTCATGCATCAATTTCTCAGCCTCTTGTTTGTCAACACATCTCAACAAAACCATGTCATAGTTCCTCTTGTATAGGATTTCTCCGTCCAGAAGGAATTTGCTAGCCCATCGTCTCAAAGTATTTTTATCCATGTTGGAAGCACCAGGCGGATATTCATGATTCTGCAAGAATTGTTTGATGTTGTAATACCAAGGTTTTCCATCATTCACATCTTGATCAGCTTGATCTGGCACATTTTCAATAGTAAACACATGAGCGGGTCTATCAAGACGCTGTACTTTGATTACGGGCACGTCATTCCAGTGATTGACACGAAACATAGAAGACAAAGTAGCAAGAGCGTCAGCCATCTGATTTTCATCTCGAGGGATATGGTGCAGCTCAACCTTGGTAAAGTATGTCAACAGACGTCTTGCATAGTCACGGTATGGGATCAGCTTCTCATGATGAGTCTCCCATTCACCCTTTATCTGATTAATAACAAGTGCGGAATCTCCATAGATGTCAAGATGCTTAATTCTCAGATCAAGGGCTTCTTCAATGCCCAAGATGCATGCTTCATATTCAGCTATGTTGTTTGTGCATTCAAAGGTTATTCGAGCAGTGAAAGGAATGTGGTGCCCCTGTGGAGTTACAATGATGGCCCCAATTCCTTTACCATAAGCATTAACAGCACCATCAAACACCAATCCCCATTTGCTATTGGGATCCGGTCCTTTATTGATCAATGGCTCTTCACAGTCTTTTGCTTTCAGATACATAATCTCTTCATCAGGGAAATCAAATTTAATTGGCTGGTAATCATCAAGAGGCTGACAAGCAAGATGCTCAGCAAGGACACTTCCTTTGATTGCTTTCTGAGCTTTGTACACAATATCATATTCAGACAACAACATTTGCCAACGTGCAATCTTTCCAGTAACAGCAGGCTTTTCAAAGATGTACTTGATTGGATCCATTCGGGATATCAACCAAGTTGTATGATTCACCATATAATGACGCAGACGTTTGGCAGCCCAAGCTAAAGCACAACAAGTCTTTTCAAGCATTGTATACCGAGTCTCACAGTCGGTAAACTTCTTGCTCAGATAGTAGATAGCATGCTCTTTCTTACCAGTCTCATCTTGTTGACCGAGGACACAACCCACTGAATCATCTAACACTGACAGATACATAATCAAAGGCCTTCCTTCCACTGGTGGGACAAGGATAGGTGGTTCCAACAGATATTCTTTAATGCTATCAAAAGCTTCCTGGCATTCGTCATTCCATACAACAGGCTGATTCTTTCTGAGCAATTTGAAAATTGGTCCACAGGTAGTGGTCATGTGAGATATGAATCTTGAAATATAGTTCAGACGTCCGAGGAAACCTCTGACTTGCTTCTCAGTTTGAGGGGCCGGCATTTCTCTGATGGCTCGGACTTTGTCGGGATCAACTTCAATGCCTCTTTGGCTGACAATGAAGCCTAACAACTTTCCAGATCTTACACCAAATGTGCATTTATTAGGATTCAACCGCAGCTTGTACTTTCTCAGTCTTTCAAACATCTTTTTCAAATACACAACATGTTGCTCTTCATCACTTGACTTCACAATCATATCATCAACATATACTTCAATCTCTTTGTGAATCATATCATGAAACAGAGTGGTCATACCCCTTTGATAGGTAGCACCAGCATTTATCAAGCCGAACGGCATCACTTTATAACAGAACGTTCTGAAGTGGATAAAATAGTCACAAGAAAGGGGGGTTTGAATTGTGACCCTTTAAAAATTCACCTGCAACTTAAAAATGATTCTCAAGTAGTTTACTTGGAATAGTTAAGTTAACTTTCTGACTTCAGAACGTTCTGACGTTCTTAGAGCAGAAACAGTTTAACAGAAACAGTTTAACAAGATAAATGTGTATGTGTGTGTTTGTGTTTGCAATAAATAAAGAGTATAGGGAAGAGAGAATGAACACACAGAGATTTATAGTGGTTCCCCCAATGTGGGTTAGTCCACTCCTCACAGTCTTGTGAGAGTTTCCACTATGATGCTTGAGATAACCTCTCAAATCCTGCACCTTACAATCTGTGTTCACCTGAACACTTACAATCCTGTTTTCTCTAAGCCTCAGCAGGCTTGCACCTTTTTGCTAAGTTACCCACTTAGACTTTTGCACCTTTTGCTCAAACTAACACTTTAGTACCCCTAAAGCTAGATGAGACTTTCTTTTCTTCTTGCTAAGTTACCCACTTAGACTTTTACACCTTCAGCTCAAACTAACACTTTAGTACCCCTAAAGCTAGATGAGAGTTTACAAGATGTTTGGAGTTTGAATGTTTGAGAAACAAACAGAGGAGGGAGAGGAAGAAGTTATCTTTATGATAAGTGCTCAAAAGTAATATATTTCATGTGTTAAAAGAGGCATTTTTAGTGACTTGTTATGCAAGTTATCTACGGAAAAGCAACCAATTGTTGTAATTATACCATTTATGCTTTATATGCCTAATTCTACCCAATTTATGCAGGAAATGACAAGCAAGGACCAAAACTCAAGTTGTGTGAACCAAGCAGATCTCGCTTACGCGAGGTCATCTCGCTTAAGCGAGATTCCTCCAGGGAGAAGCTCAACCTTCGCTTGCATCTCGCTTCCAGGGTCGCTTGTGAATTTTAGAATCTCGCTTACGCGAGATCATCTCGCTTACGCGAGATTTCTCCAGGGAACAGATGAGCATCTCGCTTTCTATCTCGCTTCCATGTCGCTCAAGCAGGATTCTAAGGCGGTTTAAGTTTCAAGCAACTTCGCTTGCGCGAGGTCTCACTCGCTTACGCGAGATACAACTTCATCAAGGAGCAGGGCTACGTGGCAAGACTTCATTGGCCATTGTTAGATATTTAGGCTTCTCGCTTGAGCGAGATGAATCTCGCTTAAGCGAGATTGCACGTTTTCAGCCCATTTAAATACAAGTTTTCCCTCTCTCTAGAACCATTCACTATTCCATTGAAACATTTTATACATTTCTAGAGAGAGGTTAGAGCTATTTCATAGAGAGAAACACAAAGCAAGTGATTAAGGAGTAGATTCAACCCTAGATTCATTGAGACATCAAGGATCTTGGCATGGAATCTTCATCTTTCCTTCATTCCTTGCATTAGTTTACATGTCTATATGTAACTATCACCTTCTTTGTAGTATTGAGGTAACTATCAAGCTATTATGTAATCTTTTGATCTTTTAATATATAAGGTTCTAGCTTAATGATTCAATATTGTTGTTATTCTTGCTTTTAATGCTTTCAAAGAGATTCAAGATGATTTGGACACAAACTCTTGAATCTAGAACTAGAATAACAATCTATCTTATGTTATATCACTCTTGACAAGTTTGTAAACCTTTGATAATTACTTTTAATCAAGATTTTAATGCTTTCGGATACTTAATCAGGCTGGACACGGTCGATTAAGTTATCCGATCGACTTTGTTATCGTTTAAGGAATTTGGACACGAATGTTTAAACGCTAACTTGGAAATAACGATGTCGCTTTGGACACGAAGGATATTGTAGAAATGATTGTAATAATATTGGTTATAAAGCTAGAGTCTGTTAATCGATCGAGAGATTGTTGCTGTTATGCTTGCTCGTTATCTTATACCGCAAGCGAAATAGTTCGATCCCCTCTCGTTTTTACTTTAGTGTCAAATATGGATATAGTGTTACAACCAAACAAATTATATCCAAACCCTTAATGTGAACGATTGTGTAAATGCTTATGATTAAACGTAACTCCCTGTGGAAACGATCCTATATATACTCACGTGTACATAGTTAAATGACATGTAGGAAAAAAGCTACATCAAAATGGCGCCGTTGCCGGGGAGTAGCGTATTTTTATATTATAAGTATGGAAACAATTTTGTCATGTTAAGTCAATTTTGCACAAAATTCTTTCATGCATATACACATACACATATATCATTCATTATTTTTTATGCTAACCACTTGGTATAGTCTTGGTGAACTTTGTTTATGCGAGGTACCGTTGCTCACGAAGACCTACAATTTGATCCTGAGATTGAGAAAACTGCTAGGTTACTTAGAGCTCAAGCAAAGGAAGCTAAGAGATTAGCCAGGCTGGCTCAGCCGGAATCTTTACTTTTTATTCCTTCTCCGTCAGGTTCGGTGCATACTATTTCACTTGGTGATTCTTCACATTCTTCACCACCTTCATCTCCGAAGAGTGAACCAGAAGTAGTCATGGCTCAGGAAAATGATAATGATGCTCTACCTATGTGGATTAGTCCTAGGAGGCTAGCAAATCTTGGCAATCGTAATGCCAAATCAATTGAGCTGAAGTCGGGGTTGATAAACTTGATAACTCATAACCAATTTACTGGTATGGATCATGAGGATCCATATAAACACCTTACCAACTTCTATGTTACCGCCGGTACACTTGGTATGAAGGAAGATGAGGAAGAGGGTGTGTTTGTGCAATTGTTTCCTCATTCTTTGATCGGGAAGGCTAAGGAGTGGTATCTTGATCAACCAACTTCTTTGATGGAAAATTGGGGTGAGCTAGAGAAAGCATTTCAAGAAAGGTTCTTTCCGGAGGATAGGCATCTTGAGGCTAAAACTTCAATTACAACTTTTGCTCAAGGCCAAAGTGAGACTCTTTGTGAAGCTTGGGAGCGTTATAAATCATTGCTAAGGAATTGTCCAAAGCATGGTTTTGATAGCCAAATGCAACTATATCTTTTTCGTCAAGGGCTTCAAGACATGTCCAAGACGATGCTAGATGCAAGTGCTGGAGGTTCTATTGCTTTGAAAAACCCAGCTGAAGCTGTCAAAATCATTAACCAATTGGCTCTCAACACAAGAAAATCCTCTCACAACCGGAATCCTAATCAAAGGAAAGTCGGTATTCTGGAACTAGAAGCAAATGATGCGGTCTTAGCTCAAAATAAGCTTCTCACTCAACAAATAGAAGCTATGCAAAAGGAGATGAGAGCTATGCCAAAACAAATTCTTGAATCTCTCAAGCAAGAAGGAGGAACCGCTCAAGTCAATACTTGTGGACTTTGTACGGGGGATCATCCAACCGGCTATTGTCCCGAACCCGGTTCTTTTCAAGAGGAAGAGGTCAACTATGTGGGAAACCAACAAAGGCCTAACCAACCACAACATGCCGGAACCTCACAACAATCCCAAAATCCGGGTACTTCCAACTTCCAAGGAAGGTATCCGGCCAACCAAAACCAACAAAGACCGTGGAGAGCACCTTACAACAATAACTACCAATATCCTCAATCAAATTTCTACCAACAACCTTTCCCCCAATTCCAACAACCCTTCAATAATCAATACCAATTCCCACCACCAAATAACCCCCAACAACCTAACAATTCCCAAAGCACCGAGGAGGTCTTGAAACAATTCATGCAAGTGTCCATGGCTAACCAGAAAAACACCGACGCGTCGATCAAAGGCCTTGAGACACAAGTTGGTCAGTTAGCACAACAAATGGCTCAAGGTCCTCCGCAATTGGGAGCTTTCACCGCTAACACTCAACCAAATCCTAAGGAGCACCACAAGGCATAGCAGTCAAAAGCTATAGCTACAAGGAGTGGGAGAGTAGTAGGTAAAGGGGTAGGTGATGATATTGTTGTTGAAGAGAAGGATGATGAAGTTGTTAACGAGGAGGAAAAAGAGGAGTTCGAGGAGGATAGTGTAGAGATAGAGGAGGAAGTGTATATAAAGAATAAAGAAGCATTAGTTGAAAAAGAAAAAAATCAAAAAAGAGATCTAGTGGAACAAGAGGAGATGGAGAGGAAGAATAAAGATGTGGGGAAAGATAAAGGGAAGAAACAAGTAGTTGAGAAGCAAGTGGTGGCTCAACGCTTACCATACCCACATGCTCCATCGAAGAAAGACAAAGAGCGGCAATACGCAAGGTTTCTTGAACTCTTCAAGAAGTTGCAAATTGATATACCATTCTCAGAAGCCTTGGAGCAAATGTCGGTCTATGCGAAGTTCATGAAAGATATCCTTTCCAAGAAAAGAAGAATCAACGATGAAGAGACGATTCAAATCGATGCCAATTGTAGTGCTATTATTCAAAGAACGTTGCCTAAGAAAGAGCAAGATCCGGGAAGAGTCACTCTACCGGTAGCTATTGGCACAACACCTGTAGGTAAAGCACTACTTGATCTTGGATCAAGCATCAATCTCATGCCTTTGTCCGTTGCCAAAAGAGTTGGTGACCTTTGTATAAAGCGGACTAGGATGATGTTGCAATTGGCCGACAAATCCTTTGCAAAACCACTAGGTATGGCCGAAGATGTTCTTGTAAAAGTGGACAAATTTATTTTTCCGGCTGACTTTGTGGTTATGGATGTCGAAGAAGATGAGGATGTGCCTATCTTAATGGGAAGGAATTTCATGCAAACGGCTCGGATGATGATTGACCTTGATGATAATATCATGAAGGTCAAGGTAAATGATGAAGAGGTTACCTTCAACATCCGAGAAGCTTTGAAGTACTCGAAAGACAAGGGTGCATGTTTCAAAATGGATGCAACCGAAGAAGTCATCTTGACTACTCGGAAGCAATTACACAATAGAACACCCCTTGAGAGTGCTTTGGTGGACGCACTCAATGCTATTGATGAAGACGAAGCAAGTGCCATTGAAGAGTGTTTGAAGGAGCTAGATTCCTTGAAGGAGGTTCTTCCTAATCAAGCTATACTTGAAGATTTGAAAGAAGAATCCAAGGAAGAAGCAAAAGTTGATGACACCAAGGTAGAATTAAATGTTTTACCATCTAATTTGAAATATGTTTTTCTTGAGAAAGATGGTACAAAACCGGTGATCATTAGTAGCTCCTTGTCCATCGATGAAGAAACAAAGTTGGTAGAGGTTCTCAAGGCCAACAAGGAAGAAATAGGGTGGAAGTTATCCGATTTGAAAGGGATAAGTCCATCTTATTGTATGCACAAGATTATGATGGAAGAAAACTTCAAGCCGGTAGCACAACCACAACGCCGCTTAAATCCAAACATGAAAGAGGTGGTGCGAAAGGAAGTAGTGAAGTTGCTTGAAGCCGGCATGATCTATCCTATCTCGGATAGTGCTTGGGTAAGCCCGGTTCAAGTAGTCCCCAAGAAAGGAGGAATGACGGTGATCACTAATGATAAAGATGAGTTGATCCCAACTAGAACCGTCACCGGATGGAGGATGTGTATAGATTATAGAAGACTCAATCAAGCAACAAGGAAGGATCACTTTCCCTTGCCCTTCATGGATCAAATGCTTGAAAGACTCTCCGGTCAATCCTTTTATTGCTTCCTAGATGGTTACTCCGGTTACAATCAAATCGCCATGAACCCAGATGATCACGAGAAGACGGCTTTCACTTGCCCCTTTGGTATTTTTGCTTATCGAAGAATGCCATTTGGCTTGTGTAATGCACCCGCAACTTTTCAACGGTGTGTTCAAGCAATCTTCTCCAAACTTATTGGAAAATGCATGGAGGTGTTCATGGATGATTTCTCGGTTTTCGGTTCGTCATTTGATACGTGTTTGAATAGCTTGGATACCGAGGGTACTGTCCTTGGTCATAAGATTTCTGCTAAGGGTATCGAGGTAGACCAAGCAAAGGTCGATGTCATAGGAAAGCTTCCTCCACCGGTAAATGTCAAAGGTGTGCGGAGTTTTCTTGGTCATGCCGGGTTCTACCGGAGATTCATCAAAGACTTCTCAAAGATTGCAAAGCCAATGAGCAACTTGCTCAACAAAGATAAGTCTTTTGTTTTTGATAATGAATGTCTTGATGCATTTGAATCTTTAAAAGAAAAGTTGACCACCGCACCAATAATCATTGCTCCTAATTGGGATTTAAATTTTGAATTAATGTGTGATGCAAGTGATTATGCTGTTGGTGCGGTCTTGGGTCAACGTAAGGACAAAATTTTTCATGCTATTCACTATGCAAGTAAGGTTTTAAATGAAGCACAAATTAATTATGCCACAACTGAAAAAGAGTTACTTGCAATAGTTTATGCAATGGAGAAATTTCGTTCTTACTTTGTAGGTTCCAAAATTGTTGTTTACACTGACCATGCAGCTATCAAGTATCTCCTTACTAAGTCCGACTCAAAGCCAAGGCTCATCCGTTGGATGTTGTTGCTTCAAGAGTTTGACTTAGAGATCAAGGATAAGAAAGGCACGGAGAATCTTGTAGCTGATCACCTTTCAAGGTTGACAAACAATGAGGTAACCAAGAATGAACCGGAGGTTCGTGAAGAATTTCCCGATGAACGGTTGCTAGCTATCAATGTGAGACCGTGGTTTGCCGACATGGTAAACTACAAAGCAACCGGGTTCATTCCGGAAGATTTTGAATGGCAACAACGCAAGAAGTTCCTTCATGATGCTAACCACTTTGTGTGGGATGAGCCTTATTTGTTCAAAATTGGAGCGGACAATCTCTTGCGTAGGTGTGTAGATGATGAAGAGGCAAAGAAGATCCTATGGCAATGTCATAATTCGCCCTATGGAGGTCACTTCAACGGGGAGAGAACGGCCGCAAAGGTACTTCAATCCGGGTTCTATTGGCCAACTTTATTCAAAGATGCCAATTTACATTGCAAGTATTGTGATGAATGCCAAAGAACCGGATCAATGTCAAAAAGAAATGAGATGCCTCTACAACTCATCCTTGAAGTGGAAGTGTTTGATTGTTGGGGTATAGATTTTGTTGGCCCTTTTCCTTCATCATATTCAAATGAGTACATCTTGGTAGCTGTTGATTATGTTTCAAAGTGGGTGGAAGCCGTAGCATCGCCTAAAGCCGATAGCAAGACGGTAGTGAAGTTCCTAAAAAAGAATATTTTCACCCGGTTTGGTACACCAAGAGTTCTCATTAGTGATGGAGGGTCACACTTTTGCAACACACAACTTGCCAAGGCCCTAGATCATTATGGAGTCAAGCACAAAGTAGCATCACCGTATCATCCACAAACGAATGGACAAGCCGAAGTTTCTAACCGGGAGGTCAAACGCATACTTGAGAAGACGGTCTCTACATCTCGGAAGGATTGGTCGGCTAAACTTGATGAAGCTTTGTGGGCATATAGGACTGCATACAAGTCTCCTATAGGCCTCACTCCTTTCCAAATGGTCTATGGCAAATCTTGTCACTTACCGGTCGAGCTCGAACATAAAGCATTTTGGGCATTGAAGTTCCTA
The DNA here is from genome assembly GCF_051527215.1 of Medicago sativa. Lineage (NCBI taxonomy): Eukaryota > Viridiplantae > Streptophyta > Magnoliopsida > Fabales > Fabaceae > Medicago > Medicago sativa. The sequence goes on along the minus strand of NC_140755.1, from coordinate 6,144,859 downwards.
AACTTTGATCAAGAGAAAGCCGGTGAAAGAAGAAAAGTTCAAATGCATGAGCTTGAAGAATTGCGAAATCAAGCTTATGAATCTTCAAAGCTCTACAAAGAAAGGACCAAGAAGTATCATGACAAGAAGATCATTCTGAGACAATTCATGCCGGGACAAATGGTATTACTTTTCAATTCAAGACTGAGGTTGTTTCCGGGCAAATTGAAGTCTAAGTGGTCTGGACCTTTCATGGTTAAAGAGGTCAAACCGTACGGAGCTGTTGAACTTGAGGACCCAGTCACCAAAGCCAACTGGACTGTTAATGGGCAAAGGCTTAAGCCCTACTTCGGTGGTGAAATTGATCGGTGTTTGACGACGATTTCACTAATCGAGCCATGATTTCTTCAAAATCCGTCAAGCTAAGGACGTAAAACAAGCTCTTGCTGGGAGTCACACCCAGTTTTGTAAGTATTTTCATGTTTTAATGCATTTAGGAATAATTTCATGAGCAAAACAAAGTAAGAAGCATAGCTGGAGAAATCTCGCTCAAGCGAAGTTAATCTCGCTTAAGCGAGATTGTTGCATTTTCGAATTGTTGGTTCTGGAGAAATCTCGCTTAAGCGAGTTAATATCGCGCAAGCGAGATGAGTTTTTAATTCAAAAAGGGTAACGGTTTCCAAGGGGATTAACTCCCCTTAACCACTCCCCCATCCACTCATTTCCACTCATTTACGTTTTCTAACTTTCCTTTTCTCCATTTTCTCTAAACTTTTCTTTTCCTCACAAACTTTAACCCTAAAATCAAAACCAATTCAACCATAGTCAAGCACTTGCATACTTCTTCATTCATCATCATTTGCTTGCTTCATTAATCATCATTTCAACAGGTTTGATTTCTATTTCTGTGCCATGCTTTTCAATTTCAAAATTCATGCTTTATGCAAATTTAGAATGGCTAGGGTTAGATTTAAGTATTTGTGACTAGAGACTGTTTCCTTAGGTTCATAACAATGAAAATGAATCAAAATCATCACTGTTTTTCTTCAACATTCAATTGTGTAAATTTTGACCCATTTTGAAATCTTTGGAAAATAAGGGTTTCGATTTAATGTTGAACACAAGTCTTGATTTTGGTTTCTTTTCATGAGTTGGTTTTGTGAGTAGAGGAATGAGGTTAAATTTTGGTCAAAAGTATTGTGGGTTTGGTTGAAAATTCTGGAAATGGGTTGATTTTCGCAGGATCAGAAGAACCTCGCTTAAGCGAAGTTCTTAACTAATTTTCTCGCTTAAGCGAGTCTTCATATTTTTGCCCAGATTTTCCTTCAATATCTCGCTTCTGGTCTCGCTTAAGCGAGTTGCAAGCGAGATAGCCTAGTGCCTTCTTGTTATTTCTGACTTTTGTGTTAATCTAATCTGTGTACTTCTATTTGATTCCATACTGTGCTGATCAATTGTTGCTATACTGTATATGGTTTTTCTAGTTGTTTTGCAGATGGCCCCCAAAAATCAACCAACCAAGAAACGTAAAACCACTGCTTCCTCATCCGGTGTTGTAAACCGTCCTGCACCCTTACCTAGAAACCCGGACCGTACCATTTACACGTCCAACAAAACCTATGCCAGGTTTCTCGAGCTGAAAAAAGAGAAAACTTGGCATGACAAAATTTTCCGGATTAACCCTGAGGGAGAGTATGCTGACATAGCAGCCATTTTCACTGAGAGAAAGTGGGAGAAACTCCTTAACCCATATCCCAAAATCAACCTAGATCTCTTGAGAGAGTTTTATGCCAATTCTTTACCAGATTGTGATGCTAAGGAAATGCATGCTGCATTTTCTTACACCACCATGGTGAGAGGAAAAACCATCCGCTTCGATAGGGATGCGATTAATGAGTATCTAGGCAACCCTTACACCCTACCTGAGTCTGATGACCCTGACACACCTGCCTTGTGTCCTTATGGGGAGAGAGAGAGAGCTGCTGATTGGAATCTTGGAAAGATTGAGAGGGAGATTTTGCTACCGGGTAGGACATATACTGAATCCAAAGCGGGTAACCGCAATTTGGCGGCCTTCACTGATATAAGGCCAAAAGCTGGGATTCTGTTTAAGTTCTTAGTTCATAATGTCTGGCCGAAGAGTCATGTCACCACAACTCCCAAGAGAATAATGCCTCCTCTGATTTGGCACATTTGCAAAGGAAGGCCGGTGGATCTGGCTTCGATTATTTCAAGAGAGCTGAAGCATGTAGCTCTCGGTGGTGTAGCGGGACCAGAGACCCGGCTTGCTTTTCCCGGCTTTATTATGGGATTACTTAGGCATCATGAGGTGCCAGTCACCGAGCCTTTTTCTGAAGAGTTGGTTTCTCCCATTGATGACAAATACATTCGGGGTTACATTTCTAGAGCATTAGCCAAAGGTGCTGCTTCTTCTTCTCAAGTACCCCAACTTGAGGATGTACCCCAACCTGAGGATGTACCCCAACCTGAGGACTTTCCAGAGCATGAAGATCCTCACCAGACTATGCCACCACCTCAGCAGTCAGGCACTTTTGATTTTTCATCTTTTCAGGCATACATGGCTCAGTATGAGCAGCGAGCAGTTGAGAGAGCTCAGGCACAGCAGCAGCAAGCCTTTCAGTTAGCTCAAGCACAGGAGCTGAGAGAGAATCACATAATGGATCAGCAGGCTGCTATTTTCCGCAGCAACCAAGGCATCTACTCGCATCTTTACGATGCTCACATGGATCCCCGGTGTTTTATGTTCACTCCTGCACAGTACTATGATTCTTGCATGTGGCCTGGGGACAGGCCAATCTACCCAGGAGGGGGCAGTGGTGCAGCATTTGGTGGAGCAGCTGATGACTTTACTAGGACAGCCAGTGTCCACATTGGTGGTGATGCGGTGAGGACAGCTAGTGTGCATGGGACAGCTAGTGTGCATGGTGTCGATGATGATCCAGAGAGGACAGCTAGTGTCCATTTATCTCAGCAGGATGATATGGATGATGATGCGGCACACTGACCGCATTCTTTTGATGCTTAGTTTACTTTGACTTCTGCTTTGACTTTTTAGTTTATGTTTTTATTTTTATGCTGGAACAATTTTATAGCTTTTGAACTTATACTTTTTGAGCACGGTTTTGGGTGTTCATTACTTTGGTTTAATTTTAATTTCGTTGGGTTAAATAGCTTAGCTTGTTGTTTGATTTTTAACTTATTGCTTTGGATGAAATTTTTGATTAATCTTGCTTGTGTTTAGTCAAAAGAAAAAATTGCTCATGAACATCAATGTTTAAAGTGCTCTAAGGAGCCAATTATTGAGCAAAAGCAGGTGAGTGATAATGATATGAATTGTGAGAAAGCGCATTGCCAAGGTATTGGTTTCCTGTTATTCTAGGTGTTACTATGAATTTGAAATTTGTACTGTGCACAAAATATATATCATTTAAGTCTTTTCATAAACATGAATATCTTTGAACCACTTAGTACTTAACCTAAATGTGAGGTAGCTTCAATCTGTTGTATATATGCTGGAGACCGATAATCATCGTCTAACTTGTTTTAGTTATGTTAAATCTGATAATTATTTTGAATTGTTTGAAAGCATGGAAAGGATCAAGGCATTTTTTGAATTGAGAGTAACCTACTTGACCACATAAAGCCTACCTGTGAGAAGAGCGAGTATCTGATACCCCAATCTGAGCCAAATGAATCAAGTCCTCAAACATGAACTGTCAATATTCATAAGCACAATGCTTGTTGAATTTGCCTGAAATTTTTCAAAAATCCAGTTCATGGTTGAATCTTATAGGACTTTGATAATTTTACTTTGTTGAACCCTTAACCTTTTTGTACTTTGTCCCTTGCCTTAGGATAGGGGAACATTCAATTAGAGTTTTGTTGTATTCAAGTTGGGGAGAAAAAGGAGGCATTATATGTTAAGTTATGGTGAAGTTGTAAAATAACCTGACAACATTGAATCAAAGAAAAATTGTACATTTGAAAAAGAAAAGAAAAGAAAAGAAAAAGAAAGAGAAAAATCAAAAATAGAATAAGTTGTCAAGGTTATAAGTTTGATTGTTAATCACCAATGGTTTTAATTCTTGGTAGGGAAGTATATGGATTTCAAGTTGTGATACAAAAAAATGTTCCTCTTTGATAGGCTTTCTGATCAATTGCCCCACATATGACATTTCTTTTGTAGCCCGGCCAAGTTATAACCCTTGCAAGACCTTTTGATCCATGCTTTTATGCTTTTTGAGATGATATTTGGATGGACACCTAACTTAAATAGTATGTTAGCATGATTGTTGGATGTGTGTTCATTACCTCATTCATTGTTATCATTATATTGCATTTACTTTCAAAGAAGTGTGTTAGGTGTGGTTCATAGATAGATATGTTTATACTTTGAAGTTTATGATGTGTATTTTGTGCTTAGGACTTGTTTCACATTTATAGCTGTGCTAGGAATAATGGAGAACTTCATGCTTGCCGGAGCTTTCACATTTGAATCACCACTTGAAAATTTTTATTTGATTTGAATTGTTTGGTAGTGTGCTAGAAAGCTTGTCCAAAGCCTTGTGAGTTTCCTTTTGATTCTTTTGTTTGAGGACAAACAGAAAGCTAAGTTGGGGAGAGTTTGATAAGTGCTCAAAAGTAATATATTTCATGTGTTAAAAGAGGCATTTTTAGTGACTTGTTATGCAAGTTATCTACGGAAAAGCAACCAATTGTTGTAATTATACCATTTATGCTTTATATGCCTAATTCTACCCAATTTATGCAGGAAATGACAAGCAAGGACCAAAACTCAAGTTGTGTGAACCAAGCAGATCTCGCTTACGCGAGGTCATCTCGCTTAAGCGAGATTCCTCCAGGGAGAAGCTCAACCTTCGCTTGCATCTCGCTTCCAGGGTCGCTTGTGAATTTTAGAATCTCGCTTACGCGAGATCATCTCGCTTACGCGAGATTTCTCCAGGGAACAGATGAGCATCTCGCTTTCTATCTCGCTTCCATGTCGCTCAAGCAGGATTCTAAGGCGGTTTAAGTTTCAAGCAACTTCGCTTGCGCGAGGTCTCACTCGCTTACGCGAGATACAACTTCATCAAGGAGCAGGGCTACGTGGCAAGACTTCATTGGCCATTGTTAGATATTTAGGCTTCTCGCTTGAGCGAGATGAATCTCGCTTAAGCGAGATTGCACGTTTTCAGCCCATTTAAATACAAGTTTTGCCTCTCTCTAGAACCATTCACTATTCCATTGAAACATTTTATACATTTCTAGAGAGAGGTTAGAGCTATTTCATAGAGAGAAACACAAAGCAAGTGATTAAGGAGTAGATTCAACCCTAGATTCATTGAGACATCAAGGATCTTGGCATGGAATCTTCATCTTTCCTTCATTCCTTGCATTAGTTTACATGTCTATATGTAACTATCACCTTCTTTGTAGTATTGAGGTAACTATCAAGCTATTATGTAATCTTTTGATCTTTTAATATATAAGGTTCTAGCTTAATGATTCAATATTGTTGTTATTCTTGCTTTTAATGCTTTCAAAGAGATTCAAGATGATTTGGACACAAACTCTTGAATCTAGAACTAGAATAACAATCTATCTTATGTTATATCACTCTTGACAAGTTTGTAAACCTTTGATAATTACTTTTAATCAAGATTTTAATGCTTTCGGATACTTAATCAGGCTGGACACGGTCGATTAAGTTATCCGATCGACTTTGTTATCGTTTAAGGAATTTGGACACGAATGTTTGAACGCTAACTTGGAAATAACGATGTCGCTTTGGACACGAAGGATATTGTAGAAATGATTGTAATAATATTGGTTATAAAGCTAGAGTCTGTTAATCGATCGAGAGATTGTTGCTGTTATGCTTGCTCGTTATCTTATACCGCAAGCGAAATAGTTCGATCCCCTCTCGTTTTTACTTTAGTGTCAAATATGGATATAGTGTTACAACCAAACAAATTATATCCAAACCCTTAATGTGAACGATTGTGTAAATGCTTATGATTAAACGTAACTCCCTGTGGAAACGATCCTATATATACTCACGTGTACATAGTTAAATGACATGTAGGAAAAAAGCTACATCAAAATGGCGCCGTTGCCGGGGAGTAGCGTATTTTTATATTATAAGTATGGAAACAATTTTGTCATGTTAAGTCAATTTTGCACAAAATTCTTTCATGCATATACACATACACATATATCATTCATTATTTTTTATGCTAACCACTTGGTATAGTCTTGGTGAACTTTGTTTATGCGAGGTACCGTTGCTCACGAAGACCTACAATTTGATCCTGAGATTGAGAAAACTGCTAGGTTACTTAGAGCTCAAGCAAAGGAAGCTAAGAGATTAGCCAGGCTGGCTCAGCCGGAATCTTTACTTTTTATTCCTTCTCCGTCAGGTTCGGTGCATACTATTTCACTTGGTGATTCTTCACATTCTTCACCACCTTCATCTCCGAAGAGTGAACCAGAAGTAGTCATGGCTCAGGAAAATGATAATGATGCTCTACCTATGTGGATTAGTCCTAGGAGGCTAGCAAATCTTGGCAATCGTAATGCCAAATCAATTGAGCTGAAGTCGGGGTTGATAAACTTGATAACTCATAACCAATTTACTGGTATGGATCATGAGGATCCATATAAACACCTTACCAACTTCTATGTTACCGCCGGTACACTTGGTATGAAGGAAGATGAGGAAGAGGGTGTGTTTGTGCAATTGTTTCCTCATTCTTTGATCGGGAAGGCTAAGGAGTGGTATCTTGATCAACCAACTTCTTTGATGGAAAATTGGGGTGAGCTAGAGAAAGCATTTCAAGAAAGGTTCTTTCCGGAGGATAGGCATCTTGAGGCTAAAACTTCAGTGTCAAATATGGATATAGTGTTACAACCAAACAAATTATATCCAAACCCTTAATGTGAACGATTGTGTAAATGCTTATGATTAAACGTAACTCCCTGTGGAAACGATCCTATATATACTCACGTGTACATAGTTAAATGACATGTAGGAAAAAAGCTACATCACTTTACAAGAGATAACAAAGAGAATTGATATACACTATAAAGAAGGTATAAAGACCCTTCAGTGATGATCAATTCAGAGAAGAAAGGAGGGAGAACTTATCTGTAACAAGATAAGGAAGAATTGGTTTACACTACAAAGAAGGTAGAAGGAGCCTTCAGTGATGACCAATTCGAATGCTAAAGCTTCAAACATATTTGAGATGTTTTCTTGTATGCTTTGCAATGGTGCCAGTTTTGCTGAGCCTTAGATCTGTATTTATAGTCTTTGGGCTCAAATAGCCGTTGTAGGGTGTCCAATGGTGTTATGCCACGTGTCCTGGGCCCCACAAGCTTTTACTTGAAAATCTGGGTGAACATTCTGACCATCAGAATGTTGTTGCGTTCCCAGGATGAACATCAGAATGTTGCTGTGTTCTTCATCAGAATGTTAGAAATTCATGATGTTCTTCATCTGGGTTCATCATGGATGAATGTTGGATGAATTTCTGGGCTTGCCCAGCATGTGATGTGAGATTTGTTTGAGTTTTATCCTCCAAAAAGTAGCTTCTCCATATGCTTCAAAAGTTGCTGGAAAAGTAGGATAAAGTGAACCAAATCTGTCTTGGACTTTGTACAGGAAAGAGAGGATAGTGGTCTGCAGCTTCAGGCCCATGCTTCTAGGAGATTTGCTTGATTTTGTTCAGAGTACAAGTTATCTCTGATGCAAGATCTCCTTTTGCTACCTTTTTCTTCTTTCTACCAACTACATTGTTCATAGCTGGAAGCATGTGCAGAAGTGAACATTCTGATCATCAGAATGTTTCATTTGTGCTTACTTTAGGATGATTTGTAAGACTACTTTTGATGTAATCAATCCTAATAGTAGAGACACGACTGAAGTGCAGTGAATGCAACATCTAGGATAATATTCTCATTGGAATAATCCTAGTACTTCAAGTGTTCATAGTCTTGAATGAACCTTGAAGACCTTTTTGATACTTTTGCTTGCTCAAGCTTTTATTTCTGAAGCATCCATGCAATTGTACTTTCCTGGACATATATTTATGTCACGTTGTAGTTTGCATGTTCTTCATGTTCTTGATGATTCTAGGTTTTCTTATGAACAACCTTCTGAACTATCATCAGAACGTTCTGATCAACTCACTGATCAACATTCTGAACAACATTCTGAACTAACTTTCTGAACTCAGAGTTAGTTCATGAATGCAAATGTTCTTTGATTTCTTGTATCTTGGTATGTTTTAACTTTGTTTGTGTCTTGGTTAATCACTCAAGAACGCACAAATACCAAGAACTATCAAAGTCCATTAATCCTTTAATCATCATAGATGCCTTTAATGATTTCTTGATCCAAAGTCAAAATCATTGTATGCATAAGATATGTTAATGTCACATCTGTTCTTGCATGTTTTTGGTGTGGACATTGATTTATGGTTTTGCTCTAATGAACCTTCTGAGCAACCTTCTGAACTCCTTCTGGGTTCAAACATATGAACTTCAGAATGTTTCTTCTGGGTTCCTTCCTTTTTGGCTGTTGTACTTTGTGTTGAACATTCTGATGTCCTTCAACACTTTGAACCTTATGAAAGTTGTTTATTTATTTCCTTCAAAAATTACTTGAAGCATATAAATGGGTGATCATTTGTTTTGACAAACAAGATGATTCTTTCTTTGAAGTCCAAAAGAATATTTCTTTGCATCTAGTTCATTATTGCATGTAACTGATGACTTTAAATATTCTTGTTTATCCATGAAATAATCCTTTATTATTTCTGGATATATTCAGGGTTAATGTTCATGATTGTTATGAACTCCATTCACATGAACATTCTGATCTCTGTTCATATGAACATTCTGAACTCTGAACTTCATATCTTCAGAAGCTTTGGAAGTGTGATACTTTGAGGAGGTTCTGAGAATCTTCCTAACTTGTATGCATATTTCCTTTTATCTTCTTTACCCATGGTGGATCTTCAAATCATATAAGATAAAACTCAATGTGAGTTTTGTCACATAACTTCAAGCACATTCTTGTGCAGCTTGTGATGTAAGTTCTTCCAGCATGATTCAAGTTCTTCCATCATGATTCTTGAGTTGTGAATCTTCATGGAGATATGATCTTGTTGTTTCAACTGATGGTATACTCATTCTTTCATTGTTGAGTAGATATGATGCACTTATCAATGCGGGTGGCTTCTAGCTTATCCACTTATGTGATTCCTGTTCTTTTAACAAAAACTCAAGTGCAACCATCAGTAGATCACCATTCATAAAACTTATTATTTATTCCACGAGGTTTGTTATCATTAAAACATTCATCAAAAAGATTTTTGCTTCAACACGTTCCCCATGGAGTGATGAAGGACGTCTTTTCTCTATCTTCAGGTGACATCCGTATCTGGTTGTAACCGGAGAAACCATCCATAAAAGAGAACACTTTGGATTGAGCAGTACTGTCAACAAGCACATCAATATGAGGCAATGGGAAGTTATCTTTTGGACTGGCCTTATTCAGATCTCTGTAATCAACACACATTTGAACTTTCCCATCTTTCTTTGGCACTGGTACAATGTTGGCAATCCACTCAGGATATTCAGCTGTCATGAGGAAACCTGCATCAATTTGCTTTTGCACTTCAGCCTTGATCTTAAGAGCCATGTCTGGACGAGACCTTCTCAATTTCTGTTTGACAGGAGGACATTCAGGTCTTGTCGGTATCCGATGTTCCACAATCTTGGGATCTAGACCCGGCATATCTTCATAAGACCATGCAAAGATATCTGGATAATCACGGAGAAGCTGAGTAATCTTCTTCTTCACTTCTGGCTCGAGTGCAGCACCAATCTTGATCTCTCGCTTGTTCTCTTCAGTACCCAGGTTGATAAGCTCAATCTCTTCCTGGTGAGGCTGAATGGCTCTTCTTTCTTGTTCAAGCAGTCGAGTGATCTCATACGGTATCTCTTCATTATCTTCCTCATCTTCAGCTTCGTATACAGGGAATTCAAGATTTGGAGGAACCATAGGGTTACTGTGTTCAACGGGTTTATTGTGGTTCAATCTGCATAAGATGATTAGGATGATTTTTTAGAAAAAATGTTTTTCATGCAGATTTTTGAAATTAATAAGAAAATACAGATGTTTTGGTTTTTTCTGGCATTACCATTATTTCCAAGAAAAAGGCACTAAAAAGTAAAAAAACAAAGAGTCGTGAGAAAGACGACAACTTTTATTAATAACGGCAATACCGAAACAAACATGCCCTTACAATGATATCACTTTCGCCTTGGGCAGAGCGAAATGATTGTTATTTTGAAAACAAAGAAAACATGAGCAACACAACACATTACATGGAAGCATGCATGACTAAAGGAACATCAATGGCCCCCCAATTTCTCACAGTGCCTCCTGGTACAACAAATGTAGGCACATAACTACTTTCAGTAGTATCTTCAGCAATAGCATTGATAAACCCAGCACTGTAGAAAGTTCCTGTTGAAACACCAGAGGTTGGGGAGAATCCAAGGCCCTCTTTACGCTTGTTTTCCAAAATCTGAATCACTTTGCCCCAGCTAGAAGCTTGCCCTTCTTGAACAGCCTTCTGGGCATCTTTCAATGAAGCCATAGCAGTACCAGCTCTTCGAGGCTCCGCGCCTTCAACAGTCAAGCCTTGAAATGATGTCCCTTCAGCGGACCCTGCTTCAACACAAGAGAAAGATGACACTTGGCTAACTAGATATTCTTCTTCACCATGTACTGTGACAAGCTTACCGTTCCTCATGAACTTGAGCTTTTGATGCAAAGTAGAAGTGACTGCCCCAGCATCGTGAATCCACGGTCTTCCGATGAGACAACTGTAAGAAGCATTGATGTCCATGACCTGGAAAGTGACCTGGAATGTCTCGGGACCAATGGTAATTGGTAGATCTACCTCCCCAAGAACATCTTTGCGAGATCCGTCGAAAGCCTTAACTAAATAGCTGCTTCCCCTCATAGAAATTCCATGATGACTCAACTGTCTCAGTGTAGATTCAGGCATTACATTTAAGGATGATCCAGTGTCCACCAACACATTGGATATCATGTCAGACTTGCAGTGCACTGAGATATGCAGAGCCAAGTTGTGATGTTTTCCGGCTTCAGGGAGCTCATCATCACCAAACCCCGAGTTATTGCAAGTAGTAATGTTACCCACTATTCCATCGAACTGATCCACAGAGACTTCATGATCAATATATGCCTGTTCTAGCACTTTCATTAACACTTTCCTGTGAGCTTCTGAGCTCAAGAGCAGAGACAAGATGGATATCTTTGATGGAGTTTGCAGCAGCTGGTCTACAATCTTATAGTCACTCTCTTTGATGAGCCTCAAAATTTCGTCCAGATTAGACTCTTCAATGGGATGGCCTGAGGGGCTGGCATTCTCTTCCTCAAGGTTAGCCATGTTTCTTCTCTTGTACAATCTTGTCTGATGAACTCTATCTGGTTGGTGAATCTTGCGAGCACGAGCCACCTTTCAGACTGCGGCAGAAGAACCAGGAGACAATGAGCACGGGAAGCCATTTGTGACCGATGAATGATGCATATGATGCATGATATGCAAATGCGAAAAGACTCTTTTTGTCAGAGGACTTTGTCAAAGTGGTTGTGAACATCACGGAGAAACACAGTTTTATTTGAAGATCTTGAGAAAAACTACAAGTTTAGTTGAGATGGTATCACTTGGTGTTCACATCTGTGATGTTCAAAAGATGACTTGTCTAAGTCTTCCGATAAATGCATGGAAAAAAGTTTATGCATGTATGCATGTATGCATGATCACATTCAAGTACGGAGAAAACATGGTGGGTTGAGATTCAAAGTCAAGGAGTCACGGGTGGACACGGTGTCCGGTGAAACTAAGGCTTTAGGAAATAGTAACCGGGTTCTAAAAAGGTTCCCAAGTTGCAACCTCTCCGACGTATATTATGGTGTCACGAGACAACACTCGCTCCATGATTATCCGTGGAAGGTCTAACTTGAGTGTAGCATCGCGTGACGACTAAAACTCGAGACAACACTCGGTTTAGCCTCCGCACTACGTCCTAGAAAATGGCCATGGATGGGTTTGGTTATCTACGGTTCATAGCGTCATAGAACAATTAGAAGTAAAGTGCCTAAACGCGACAACACGCGCCGACAACATCACCCCCAAAATGCCTCAACTATGTGGGATTGATCGCATAATCCAAAACACGAGGCAACCCCCGGAATGAATTGTCGACTATATCCCTCCTAAATCCTAAGTTCACTCAGCCCGGGTGCAGGACTTTTGGTAGTCTCACCCCACACGTTTGCAAGAATTTAAACATTTATTCACATAAGAAAAAAAAGAAGCAAGTAAAAACGAAAGCGCAAGCGTGGAAATAAAGACTAGGCGTAACTCTCGAATCTCCCCAGTGAAGTCGCCAGCTGTTTTATCTTGGTTTTCGGGTGTCAAACATTGATTACGTTTGGACCTTTTTAACCTTTGATATCTTATTTTTTCTTGGGAAGGGAAAAAGTAAGCAAAACCCTTGAGAATCGAGGTCCGGGAGTAGTTTTCGCTACGGGAAGGTGTTAGGCACCCATAACGACTATAGTATCCTATAGGAACCGTCTTTAATTTCTACGCGCGCGCTCTATTTTTAAATGCTATTTGAAAATGTTATTTACACCTAAGAATTTACTAAGTGAAGAATTGGAGGGAGAAGAATGTGTTTGAATTTTTATTTTATTTGAATTGAAGGAATTTTGTTCCTTGCCTACATACCCGTTTAAGGGATCAAATCCATCGTAGTTCTCTTCCAAAAATGTTTTTGTTTTTGTTGGTTGATTTTAAGTTTGAAAATGGGATTTTGAAGAATAGAAAGAGGCCTCAAGGGCATGAGATTTATAAAATGTGAGGTGGAATTAGTTACTTGCAAAATGTGGTCTAAGTATTATTAAGGTTCATTAAGATTTTTGTTTAAGAAAAGAAAAGGAAAATCAATGGGATTTTGATCCCAAGGTTTATTGAGAAAAGCATTTGAGTGAAGTTTGTTCATATTTTTTGGGAAATTGATTTTTCTAAATGTAAATCCTAAGCATTCATCTAAACATACAATCCTAAACATACATCTAAACATGCATATTCTAGCTATATACCTAAAGTGATGTGTGTGCATGTGTCGGTGCTTGTGTCGGTGTACATTATTAGAGTCCATTGTCCTTATTACATCATTGGCCTAGATACATTCTATGGTCTTGCAAGAAATTTAAAGGCATAAAGGAAAATGTTACAAAATTCCTAGGTGTTACATTCTAATTTTTGCATGGAATTTAAAGGGTAAGACATAAAAGGATGAGGATGTGAGATGGAGGATGAAATGCTCATGAAATGTATGAAACATGAAATGAAAGGGTTAGTAATAATAGGCATAGGGTAGTAGAAAATTGGCAAAGAAATAAGGCATGATAACATAACAAAAATGGCAAGAAAAGGTGACAAAATACACCTAACAAAATACCAAAATCCCAAGCACACAAAAGACTCATAACCCTCATGTTATGACACTTTTCAAGGGGTTTTGGGGTCAGCCCTAATATGAGGGTCACAAGAAAATCACAAGCCAAAGGGTCGTGGTATACTCTTAGGTCTATTTTGCACTAATTCACACGCTAAAATTCAAGTAACTTGCCATATAAGAAACCAATCATCACATATCACAAACAGCACCAAATATTCCAAATTAAACAACAAACAATGCCTCAAAGTTACTCTTCAAGCACCAATCATCATGAGTCGAGATATTGGAACTAAAATGTGCAAAAAAGCTTCACAATATATGACAAGAACAACGCAAATCCCACACAATCCCACATATATCTTCCCATCAATTTTCAACATGAAAAAGGTCCCAAGAAACAGGCCTCGATTATTCAAAACAAATGTAAAAGAAATCACAAGGTTTTTTTTTTTTACAAGTTTTCAATAAGGCTTTATCAAGAATTGGAAAGAAATGAATTAACAACAAAAATATTTTTTCACATGTTCTTCGTAGTCTTTTAACATGCAAGAAACCACAAAAATGTAGAGGAAAAAAAAATTAGAGAACACATGGAAAATTATTTGGAGTTTTTATCATGAGAAATTAACACAGTAGGGGGGTGCAAGAATCAATCTGCAGTATACAAACAGCAAGAACATGCACAAAACGAAATCAACAACAACACCAGGGCCCAAGCCCACTCCAAGATGAAAAACTGGGTCAAGATTATGGGTATGGATCATGGATTATGGGTCAAGCTAATGGCATGGGTTAAAAATGCAAGTTGTTGTTGTAGAGAGAAATCACACGTGATTTTCTTTTCCATTCAAAACACAATACTACTCTTCTCTCTCTCACTATTGCAGCGATTCCCTCTCTCTCTAAACCAAGCTTCACCTTCTTCATCAATATTCCGGCGAAGAGAAAGGAATTCCGACAAGGAGCTCCGGCACCGGCACGGTGGCCGGAGCTCAAAACTTTTGCAAACCGGATTTTTTTTACATCTTTTTGCTCGAAATTCTTCCCTCTTCGCGGATCTATCGATACTTTTCACGCAAATTCGAAGAACAAGGCTCAACACCGCAATTACAGTCACGAAATTAGAGCAAGAGGGGGAAAGAATCGTTACCTCCGTTCCGTCGATACCGCTTGCGTTTAAACTCCTTCTTCTTCTTTGATTCCGTTACCGATTTTCACCGAGACTCCACTGCTTGAGCTGGTTCGGTTTGCTTGCTTCTTCCTCTCTTCAGATCAGTTTGGTTATGATTTTGCTGTAGCACTCTTGACAGATTCGAAGCTTTCGAAATTAGCGTGCGTTTGTCGTGAGATTTGGAATTGTTTTCTTCACGGTTGTGATGATGATTGTGTGTAAAATGGCGGTGGATTTGAGACTTGCAATAATGAATTTTTAGGAATAGTGTGAGGTTGATGATGAATGTTGGTGAATTGATGGAGGTTGAAGGTTGTTAGAGTGGAGGAGAGTGGTGGTTGTGGAGTTTTTTATGGTGGTTGTGGAGGTTGAAGGTGGTGGTTAGAATTGGTTAGGGTGATTGAAAGTGGTGGAGGAAAGTTGTTATGGTGGTTGAGTGGTTAGTTATGGTGGAGAAAGAAGGTTGTTAGGGTGGTGAAAATGGTGGAGAAAAAGTTTGTTGGGATGGAAGGAGAAGAGAGTCACGTGAGAGAAGAAAGGGAGAAGAGAAATTGATTTTTTTATGATTTTTTTGTAAAAATGATTGGTTGAATGATTAATTGACCCTTTGACCAATTTATAGGCTAGTTCATTGGCCTTGGACCAATAGGATAGAGACATGTGGCACTTGGACTCTAACAAACTTTTGTGGACTAATAGCATTTGGACACGTGGCACTTGGACTTAACACACTTAAAAAGGATTAAAATGTAAATAACAAAAGTACGAGGACCAAAATGAAAATTAAAACTAAAATTGAATTGAAAGAGTAAATTGAAAATTAACGTAAAGCGAGACGATTAAAAACAACAAAGCAGATTAAAATGAATCAGAAATATTATGTGAAATGACCAAAACGCCCCTAGGGACTAAAATGACTCGAAACGACTCAAATGCAATTTTAAAATGATTTTTTAACAAGGGATTAAAGCAAGAGTTCATACAAGCGAATTAAAAGACTCAGAGACAATTTTTAGAATTTAAACAGGGCTTTAACACATGAAAAGACTAAAATGCCCCTAGGGGCAAAACTGGCTCAAAATGACTTCAAATGCAATTTTAAAATGGACTTTGACATAGAATTGAAATGAAGACTTATTCAAACTATTTGAAAGGACTCAAACAAATTTTTAAAAGATTGAAAGAAATTTTGACATAGGAAATGACTAAAATGCCCCTAGGGGCTAAACTGACTAAAAAATGACTCAACTGATATTTTTGAAATGAATTTTGACATGAGATTGAAACAAGGACCTATACAAACCAATTTAAAAGACTCAAACAATTTTCAAGGATTAAAATGAGTTGAATGCAGGAAATGACTAAAATACCCTTTTTTGTAAATTTTGCAAGTAATATTGAAATAAAATGCAGAGAAAGATGTAATTGATCAAAGACATATCAAATGACTTGAAATGCAAGAAAGGAAGAATTGAACAAGTATTTTTAGGTCCAAAATTAGGGTATAACATGCATCAAGACAGTTGAGAACTCATGAACGAAACTACCCTACTCATGATCTTGAATTAGCTGCAGTTGTATTTGCACTTAAGATTTGGAGGCATTACTTGTATGGTTCGAGATTTGAGGTGTTTAGTGATCACAAGAGCTTGAAGTATTTGTTTGATCAGAAGGAATTGAATATGAGACAGCGAAGGTGGCTCGAATTATTGAAAGATTATGACTTTAGTTTGAATTATCATCCGGGTAAAGCTAATGTTGTTGCAGATGCCTTAAGTAGGAAGACTTTACACTTGTCGGCAATGATGGTTAAGGAGATGGAATTGCTAGAACAGTTCAGAGACTTGAGTTTGGTTTGCGAAATGTCGCCAAGGAGTGTGAAATTGGGGATGTTAAAGATCAACAATGAATTTCTGGATAGTATCAGAGAGGCGTAGAAAGTAGATGTGAAGTTGGTGGATTTAATGGTTGCAAGCGATCCTGCTGTAGACAGTGACTTTAAGGTTGATGACCAAGGAGTGTTGAGGTTTCGAGGAAGAATTGGTATTCCTGATAATGATGGGATGAAGAAGATGATCCTTGAAGAAGGCCATAGAAGCAGTTTGAGTATTCATCCAGGAGCTGCTAAGATGTATCAAGATTTGAAAATGTTTTGGTGGTCAGGTTTGAAGCGCGACGTGGCATAATTTGTGTATGCATGTTTGACTTGTCAGAAGTCGAAAGTTGAGCATCAGAAACCTGCTGGGTTATTGACACCGCTAGAGATTCCGGAATGGAAATGGGATAGTATATCCATGGATTTTGTGATGAGTTTGCCGAATACCAACAAATGGAATGATGCAATTTGGGTGATCGTAGATAGATTGACGAAGTCGGCTCATTTCATTCCGATTAATATTACTTTTACTGTGTCCCAGTTAGCAGAGATTTATGTTAGAGATGTGTGAAGCTACATGGTGTCCCATCGAGTATTGTGTCGGATAGAGATCCGAGGTTTACATCGAGGTTCTGGAAGAGTTTGCATGAGGCATTGGGCACTAATTTGAAGTTAAGTTCAGCGTACCACCCGCAGACGGATGGACAATCGGAAAGGACAATTCAGTCGCTGGAGGATTTATTGAGAGTTTGTGTGCTTGAGCAAGGTGGAACTTGGGATAGTTATCTACCTCTGATAGAGTTCACGTACAACAACAGTTACCATGCTAGTATTGGAATGGCACCCTTCGAAGCATTGTACGGTCGGAGATGCAGAACTCTGTTGTGTTGGTTCGAATCCGGTGAGAGTGTGGTATTGGGACCAGAAATTGTCCAACAGACTACCGAGAAGGTGAAGTTAATTAGAGAAAAGATGAAAGAGTCACAGGATAGACAGAAAAGCTATCATGATAAGCGCAGGAAGGATCTTGAGTTTCAAGAGGGAGACCATGTGTTTTTGAGAGTCACTCCGGTGACGGGTGTTGGACGTGCATTGAAGTCAAAGAAGTTGACTCCGAGGTTTATTGGTCCGTATCAGATTTCAGAAAGGGTCGGAACGGTTGCTTATAGGGTGGGTTTGCCACCGCATCTTTCGAACTTGCATGATGTGTTTCATGTATCGCAACTTCGAAAGTATGTGCCGGATCCATCCCATGTGATTCCAAGAGATGATGTGCAGGTAAGGGATAACCTTACGATCGAGACCCTACCAGTGAGAATAGAGGATCGAGAAGTGAAGAGGCTTAGAGGCAAGGAGATACCCCTTGTGAAGGTCGTTTGGGAAGGAGCAGCGGGTGAAAGTTTGACTTGGGAATTGGAGAGTAAGATGCGGGAATCTTACCCAGAGTTGTTTGAACAAGGTACGTTTACGAGGACGTAAATATTCTAAGTGGGGGAGAGTTGTAACTCCCACTTTTTCATAATTAACATTTAAGTGATTTATGGCTTTTATTAGAATATTGTGTGAACTATTATATATATATATATAAAAATATATTGGTAGAAGATATGTTAATAATATAAGTATTTTCTTAAGTGGGGGAGAAATATTGTTATTAGTAGAAATAATTAATTATTAGGGGAAAGAGTAAGTTGTGGTGAGAAGAGCAATTAGGGAAAGAATAAAAGTCTGTAATTGGGAGAGAAAAAGAGAACGCGTACAACAGAGAAAAGAATGGAGAAAGAAGAAAAGTCAGAGAGAACCCTAAAGAACGAAGAACGCGGCTGTTGGATTTCAGAAACATAATCTAAGGTAAGGGTGAGACTAACTCTCATTATTAACAAGTTTTGATTCATAGGAAGTGGTCAATTGTTGTAGGTTATGGGATTGGGATTAGGTCCAAAAATCATTAAAATTGGAAGATTTAAGTGAATTGTTGTGTAATTTGATGTAGAATGATGTTAACCAATCATAGAAAACGTTTAGATGTTGATTCCTAACGAATTTGGGGTCTGGGTAGTGAAATTGGATGACTGAGACGAGAGAAACAGAGCTGCGACAGAACCCAGTTCTGTTGTCATCGCTCGCAGGTGCGAGCGATTCAGCTCGCCGTTGCGAGTAAACCCCAACTCACAATTGCGAGTAACCTTGCTCGTCGTTGCGAGCTTCCCCGTTCAGCTCGCCGTTGCGAGTAGTATAGCTCGCCGTTGCGAGCTAGTGTAGTGCAGACCTGCTGCTGTACGAAATTGTGTCTTTTCGCCCGTTCCTTGATGAATTAGTTTCTGGTGTTGTTAATAACGATGGTACTGCTAATTATGATGTTCTAGTGATGCTGTTTTGATGTAAGGAGTTTTGTGAATTATTTGTTAATTAATTTAACATTAAAAATGAAGATTGCTGCATTTAGAGTCGAGTTGTTGCATAGTCGGTGATGGGGGCTTAATGCCTGACAGGTTCTTATGACCTTAGCGATGGGGGCTTAATGTCCGACGGTCCAAATATGACCTTAGAGATGGGGGCTTAATGCCCTGGTGGTACCACATGCATGTTAAAGTTGTCTAAGCTGTTGTTGATGTTGTTGTTGCATTGTAGAGTCATCATAACTTAAAATAAATGATGAATGCTGTGATGATGTTGCTGCCTTGTTGCTGTTGTTGCTGTCCCAATAATTATAATGATGTAAATGAAGTGAATTAAGATGAATATGCTACCTTTGAATAACTATGAAGTTGTTGATTACTTAACCTTGTTAAATGATAATAAGATGATGCTATTAATGTTAGATATATGTTGTTGGTTATTTCTTATGAATTATTATTTATTTTTAATGATTGTGAAATCTCACCCCTTCTGCGTATATGTTGCCTCGACCGTGGGTAATGTGCAGGTAATAAAGACTAGATGTGTTCGTGAGTAGACTCCTCACATCATGTCGTTTAGGATGCTCTGATATGTAACGGGATGGGGAATTGTCTGATGCTTGTTTTCCTTGTTACGTATTTTATTTAATAAATGTTGAACATTTTATGAAGGCTATTTGAGATGTTAAGTTGTGGCCTTTTATGCCAAAGATTTTATGTGACGTTGTAAACTAAATTTCCGCTGCTTTTGACTATTGAATTTTATAAAGACAGGTTGATTAAATAAATAGTATTCCCTATTATTATATTTGTTGTTAAATGATGTATTGATGTATGTGATGCTCCGTTATGTTGATAAACTCTGATAATTTTTATGAAATTTTTAAGTCAGGAAAACGGGGTGTTACATCTATCATATATCCAACTAATGGGCAGGCTCTATGGAGAAGGACTGAGTATGCAGATCTTCAACCACCTCCAATCAAGAGGCAGCCTGGAAGGCCAAAGAAAAAAAGAAGAAAGGATGCAGATGAAAAGAGGGATGAACAACAATTGAAGAGGTCTAAAAATGGAGTCAAGTGCAGTAGGTGCAAGAAAGAGGGTCACAACAAATCTACCTGCAATCTACCACCACCACCCACACCTGCAACTGCTACAGATGGCAACACTAGTGCTAATGCATCAGCTTCTGCAACTGCAAATGCATCAGCTTCTGCACAATCTACTGCAACTGGTACTAATGCAACTTTAACTGTATCAGCTTCTGCACAATCTGCTGCAACTGGTACTAATGTAACCTTAACTGTATCAGCTTCTGCAACTGCTGCAACTGCAACTGCATCAGCTTCTGTACAATCTACTGCAACTGGTACTGCTAATGCAACTGGTGGAAATGGAAGTACTCATTCTATGAGGTCTGGTACTACTTCAAAACCATCTCAGAAGAGTAAGAAGGACAAGGCACCAAAAAGGGCTTCCTTAAGTCAGCCAACAACAAAGAAGAAAAAAACACCACTTGAAAAGAAGAAGGGATCAACATCAACTCTGCCATAAAACACCTGAATTATGTTTATCTTCAAATTTAGTTTCTGTTTATGTCATTTTGGTCATGTATGACTTGTTAGTATTTTGGTATTAAGACTCATTTTGGTCAAGTATGACTGACTTTATGGTAACCTTTTTTGGGATGTATAACTTTAAGGATTACCTAAGTTCATGTTCTGGTTACCTTATTTTGGCATTATGTCTCTATTTAATTATGAATGTAAGACTTATTTTATGTTATAAGTTATATGTTATAAGTGTCTCTATTTTGGCATTAAAGTTATAAGTGTCTTGTTTATCCACTGTGTTGCTGCTGTTATAGCAGCTTATTATCATAGCAGCTTATTACTGCTGCTGTTACCTTATTTCATGTGCTGGTCTGTGCTGCTTCTGTTATAACAGCTTATTATCATAGCAGCTTATTACTGCTGCTGATACCTTATTTCCTGTACTGGTTTTTTGTTTTTAGGAGGTTATTATCATAGTAGCTTATGATCATAGCAGCTTATTATCATAGCAGCTTATTATATGCAAATAAATAGAGAATGAAACCATTCATTGATTCAAAAGATAATCATACATTAACTTAGAAGATAATAATACATTGTTTCAGATAACAATTCACCAACACAGTGGCATTACATACACCTCCTTAAACTACTTCAAATACAATTGACCCAAAAGATTGTTATTGTTACACAACGATATTGTTAACAATACTAGGACAATCCCAAAGCTTACAATTCCAAATGCAATAAATATTTTCAACCATTTTTGTGAACGAGCTAATGCAATCTTATACTTCGCAGTTTTCTTCTTATGCTTCTCAATCTCCTGATCTTTTGCAACAATGATATCATCCCTTGCATCAAACCAGTTAAAGTAGTTGCAACCTTTATCAAATTGGTTCTTGTAATTGATACATCCCCAAAAAAAATTCCCAAAATTCGGATTGGTTACATCACTAACAGTTCGCAACACTTGTTTTTCACCACATCTACATTCTCTAAATGATCTTCTCCTGAGAATAGATTCATAACACGAAGCTGACGAGTTACCTCTTTGCTGCATTGAGTTGGTTTTCGAATTCTGGGAAACAGTGGACATGATGAGTTTCAAAATCTGGTTTTGAAAAAGTATTTGGGATTTCAGGTAATTTCGAGATCTAGGTTTGTTTAGTGAAGAGTATTTGAATTTGGGAAGGGTAGGAAGAAGAAATTTGAAAGGAAGGAAGAAGGAAGAAGAAAAGGAACGACGGGAGAAGAGAGAAAGATGAAGTAGTAGTTTCCTCTCTCTACAAATCTCTCTAAAAGATCCACTTTTGCCATGTCACAACCTTATCCCCAACCCACACTTGCCACGTCATCACAAGTTAACGTTTTCAAATTTAAAACAGACGGAAGGGACTTAACTGAAGGACGGAATAGACTTGCGGGACCAGTTTGTAACATTAATTAGTTAGGGGACCAAAATGAAACCACATAATTAGTTAAGGGACTAAAAATGTAAATAAGCCTTTATTTTTCTTTTCAATCACCAACAGAATCACAATCACAAACAACATACACAATCAAAGTTTCAACTTTGAAACATCAAAGCCCCAATTTTTCTCTAAAATTCCATCTAAATTCTAATCTTTATTACCCAAATACCCAAATTAAGAGGCTGAGTTGAGATTAAGAGTGTCAAACTGTCAATTTAAAATTACCTCTTGAAGAAGCAGATATGGATCTGGTTGAGGGCTTGACTCTTGAGGCACGTATGGTGATTGGTAAGTGAAGTTGTGAACAGAGAACAAAGAAAAGCAGCTGCCGGATGTGAATGAAGAACAAACTGTGTCCTTAAATTTGTAGGCTTGTACTTTAAATTTCAATCTGAGATTCCTTCTCCTTTTCCAATTTTCTGTACTTTCACGGCCGTAACGGCGTTTCGCGGCCGTAATGGCGTTCCGTAACGTTCGTAACGGCGATTTTTCTGTGATTTTTTTCCTCTGCGTGAAAAGGGACAAAAATGGTAACGGTGACTGCCGATACCGATTTGTAACGCCCGTTTTTGCGGTAACGTTCCATTTTTTGAAACCTTGCATTTTGTTGCAACGTCAATGTTTGCAAAATCACAACCATGAATTAAATGTACAGAATCATCCTCAACAAAGATAAAAACACAAAAACGAATAGGTAAAAAAAACAGAATGCTGCACATTTCTTCATAATTTTTGTTATGGAAACCCCCTATGTAGACCATATGCTTACACCAAATCGAAGAAAAATGCCTATTTCTTATACCAAATAAATCATTGTGCTACTGAAACCTCTTTAAACACATGATAGTTATGCTCAAACCATTTTTGGTACTCTTGTTTTATCATTATGAGTTTTAAAAACAAAAGAAAAGTATGAAAATTTTGTTTCAGTTCAATGCCTTCCAAGAAGGAAGACTTAGAAACTTACAAATTTCTATTTTGTATCATTAATGTAAAAATAAATTTCAGAAGAGAAATTACTATCTAAAAAGAAATAAGAATTTTCCTAAACCCAAAACTACATATATCATAAGTGCTTTAAGGATAAAAGGGCGATGAGAAGTTAAATCCTTCATAATTTGACGAAAGTAAACACCCAAAGAAAATATTCTTTTAGAAATAAGAATTTTATTGTATTTTGACAATAATTGTTCTGTCATCTAGTACTCATTTAGTTAGACCAGTTAACTAGGAAGTTAATTACTGAAAGCGAGAGCATAGGCTACAAATAATAGGAAGAAGAGAGTAGCGGGGAATCAATTGATATTCACTAGGAAATACGTCATGGCAAATCATCGTGGTTAGGATTGCAGAAGCTCGGTAATCTCTTGATTATGCGATGAAGATTGGTGTAATATATTACACTCCAATCACACACGGACACGATTCAGACACCGATTCAGCACTGATATCCTGCCAAAAAATCATAGGATTGTACAGTGTACAAGTAATCTTGTTATCTTGACAACAACTAATTTCTGTAGAAGCCAAATGATCGTTCTCCTGCCGAACTTAATATCTATACTAGTTCTAAATTACACTAAATATATGCTGATAACTTGATATACATTGAGAGTCAAGAATATTGTCTCTTGCTTGTTTGAAGACACAACGATGAATTATCGGTAATATGGTTTGGCCATGTGAGGAGAATTGATTAGATGGAGGATAGTATGATAAATAGATGTGGAGAAGGACTATGAATGACTCTTGGGAGAAATTATTTTAAAAGGCCTTATTCAGAATCTGTCTCTTGGTGAAAACATGGTATTTAATGGAACAAAATGATGTCATTTGATCTATGTAGCTAATCTCATAGGAAAAGTGCTTTGTTGTTATTGTACAATTTAAGTTAGAATTTATTTGTAGTTTCATTACTACATTTTGATTTGTTTATCCATCTCATTTCATATATCCTTTTCCATGCAATGTTGTTTTAGTTTCTATTGTTTTTATCATGATTATTTGATATGTTTCCATTTGCCAACAACTTAAATTTAACCTTGAAGCCGGAGACACTATCACTCACATTTAATTATTTGTCAACGCTAATTTTTGCTATTCTTGTTTGCCAAATTTTGAATGGAAGAGTATTTTGGAGGAGGGAGACATTTTTGCATCACATCGTAGAGCATCATGTGAAGTTCTTGGATATTTAGCTCGATTTGGAAATGATAACTTCACTGCTAGAATGGCAAGTTCTTAAGTCTGCTTCTCAAACTGCATGTTAATTCCACTGAACTGTGATGACCTAAAACAAATTTTTTTCTTCTTCCACACTCACATATAGCTTCTTATGTTTGGTCTGTGTTATTTAGTGCTTTCATTTCTGATTTTTTTTTTCCCCATCTTTGATGGTGATCTAAATGGAGCAACTGATTCCTACTTTGCTGGATCAATTGCTTTGGCACTTGGCTGCATTCATCGCAGGGTCACTGGTCAATAGCAATTCATCAATTTGTCAAACCAAGATATCTTCCTTCCACTCAGAATTACTGATAATTGTTAATTTGTCTGTTTTGTATCTCAAATTCTTATTTAGTTATAAAGGATATGTGTTTGACTAGTTTAAGAGAAGATAATATATTATGTCGAGTTTTATATTTTAGAGTATGTACCAAGTACCAACCAAGGATGATGAAGTGGGGGTTTTTAAATTAAAAAAATTTGGTAAGAAAGAAGAGATATACAAAGAGAGGAGGATAAGAAATCCTTCACAAGAATAAATATTCAATGAAGCTTGTTGAGAATCACAATTACACACAAGAGAATATTATATATTGTAGTAGTATAATAGTTTTAACAACCGTCTTCAAGCTCATATGCACCTAGCTCTTTACATATATAACCAATTCGAGGACATCTCAACTCATTGTTGGAGACATCTGTCTAGTCTGCAGATCTGGTCTATGCATGGGCTTCTTTTACACATAAATGTCTTATTCGACTCACTTCTACATGAATCCAAACACAAATCACTCATTCAACTCATTTTTAGTAACAATCAATTTTACAAAGTCAATTCACTCAAAATTAAATTTTATCACAGGAGAATCAAACATAATTTGATGATTTGTACCGTGGGCACCAAAAAAACAATTACGTGCATTACCTTGACCATGTGAATATTTTTTGAGTTTATGACAAAATTGCTTAAAGTTTGTGAACTATTGATTTATGCAATATATTACTATCCATTTTTGAATGAATTTTTTTACAACTTTATTGCTACAAAAAACTGTGTTGCTTTTACCAAGCTTTTATCATAAGAAAATATAAAATAATAGACAACAAAGAAATTTGTGGTAAAAACAATATAATTAACAAATTGTCGAACTCAAACTCAACATCATACTTCATAAATAGCAAAATAAAGAAAATCCACCAACATAAAACAAATCTTATTATAAATCCAACAACCAAAATAATCCCAGAAGGATAAAGAAGCCTAAAAAATAAAAGAAAAACGAGTTAAGTGGATCGACCCGCCCTGCCTCGTGCCTGCCCCATTTTTTCATCAAGCAGGGCGAACCAACTATGGAAGCAAGCTCAAAACTTCGACTCAACCCGCTAAAAATAGCAGGCTAAACGGGCCGGGCTGGCAGGTTGGATCCGTTTTGCCACCCTACGTATCGGATACTTGTACATCATCCATTTTGCCGAAGCTGTCCTTCAGAGCGGAAACAACATGAGAGAAATAACTTGGAATTCGATCGAGGAAATTGTCAGCAGATCTGTGATCTCCCGAGGCCAAAAGTGCGTGATACATTCTACAACCATAAAGTAACATCATAAGGAGAAGGAAAATATTATAAAAGAAGGAAAAAATAATATAAAGGATACAAGCCCACCTCACGTAGCTATCTCCGAAACCAAAAAGTGCATATTTTTTCCAAACCAAATTAGCATTGTTCAGATCTCTTGATATGGCACAAACAGATAGGAGCCTATTAGGATATTCTATTGAAGGAACAAGGCCAACCTCTTTTTTTATTAGATCCAGCAAGTCCAATCCAAATTGCAAATGTGTGGACCCATATTTCAAAATTAGATCAAAGGCCTATACATACATGAGACCAGTATGTCATGCTTCATACAGGCAGAAATATTAAACCAAAAAAATGTAATTCTTATAATCGTGAATCCTTATTCAAGTCATAAGGAAACAAAAACTTACTTCATCTTGAAAATGTTTTATTCTCTGGGCTGCTATAAAATTTAATTGTTCGGGAGAAGCTGCTACACTTGAACACTGAAAAGTTTAATGGTTATGCATGTAAAACTCAAAACGCATGGGGTTGCCACACTAACCTTTAGGTTTGATTCGCCTCCACTAATAATTGTATATTGAATGCAATAGAAATGACCAACAAATCCCCTTCAGGATACTATGAGTTATTGCACAACCACACCAAGCGTATCTCCTAACAGTATTTTATAGATTTATGGTTCCAGCAATTCACTCATGCATTAAAGAATGAATTGATGGATGATTTCGAGTAAGAGAATCAGGGAGAATTATGTTGTTAATGTAACAAAATTCTTTTTTCTGTGTGTGTCCAAATTAATACCCAAATGTCAAGCATTTATAGTGCATTATCTGACCCTTCACATGAGAGAAAACACCCCTATAACTTGAATCATTGATATGGTTCATTAAACACCCCTTTGCCCAAAGTTATGATCATTGGAAATAATAACTTACTCTAAAAAGATTCTCTCTCTTGAATGCATCACTTTCGAAATGATCCTTGAGTTGTTTACACATTTCAATGGCATAACTGCGAAATATACAATGAACATAAACAAATGGCAGAATAAAATCATACTTTAATATTGGGAAAAAATATTCATACCTTAAATTTTTGTATTGAACCGAGTACCGAAGAACCATTTCGCAACCTTGAACCCAATCTTCGCCACTCAACTCCGTGCATAGGAGAAGACCCCTCTCCAACTCGCCGTGTAAATTGCATAACACATCCTAAGAGTGTACAATGATTGATGAGTTTTAAGGTTTAAAGTGGAAGGTATACAAATTAATAATAATCTAAAACCTTACCATGACACATAAAACAGCTTTAGGGTTCAAAGTTTGTCCAGCTTTCTTGATTTCCTCCAACAAAACAAGTGCCTCGGACAATTTCCCGTGCGATGCAAGAGATGAGACAAGCATGCTTTTAATTTCAATTAACCACTTCACTGGTATGCGTTGATCTAGAACAACCTGTAATGTTAAGGACAACATGCTATGTCCTTTACAAGGTCACTCCGAAAGAGAAACTGTAGAAGGACAGCATATATATTTGCACATACCTGTTTTGCTTTCTCAAATTCACCGTAAGCTGCATATGCATGAATAAGGGCTACAAAAACTTCTTCTGCGAAGTGGATTACAGATTGTTCCATCTCTTCATAATACTACAAGTAAATATTCTAATTAGCAATTTGATGATATATTGAAAGAAAGCTTTTTACTACAATGATATCTTTTGAAAGCATACATTAAAAAAAAAAAAAAAGGTAAAACTTACATCTTTCATCACTACACTAAAGTGTACCGAAAGCCAGTAAATCTTTCCATTTCTCTCGAAATCGTAATGGCGATGGCGACTTAAGATGGAATAGATTTGATCAACCTTGATTTTCAATAGAAAATGAAACAAGACAAATAAGAAAGAATGCTTCACTTAAATGTTAACCCATAGTTACTTCACTATTTATGTCATTTCCCGAAATTACAGAAATGGGAAAAAGGAATCATACATTTCATTATGCAAGTGTAAAAGTTTTAGGGGAGCCTTGGAGCAACGGTAAAGTTGTAGTCACGTGACTGAAATGTAATAAGTTCAAGTCTTAAAACAGCCTCTTGTTTAAAAAAAAAATATATGGTAAAAGGCTGTATACAATACACCAAATGGCGTGACCCCTTCTTGGTCCCTACATATGCTGGAGCATATTTTAAAGAATATCTTACATGACATATTGTGCGAAGAAATACAACAACAACAACAATCAAGCCTTAAGTGGAGTGGGTTACATTGATCAAATTAAGCCATAGTGTTTTATCATAAACATATCTGGATCCAACTCGTTAACCTCTAAATCTTTCCTAACAATTCTTATAGTTTTTCTAGGTCTTTCTCTACCTCTTATGATCGCACCCTCCTCCATCTGATCTACTCTTTGTACTATAACATCTTCGAGTCTTTTCTCTACATGTTCAAACCACCTTAGCCTATTTTCTACCATCTTTTTTACTATAGGTGCTACCCCAAATCTCTCTCTAATGGTGTCATTCATAATCATATCCTGTCTAGTCTTACCACTCATCCAACGAAACATATTGTGCGAAGAAATGGATTAGAATATAATTCAAAGAAAGAAAAAAAAAACAGGGAAGCGGCTCTACGTAAGATATATAGTACCTGAAAATCTTGATTAGTTTCTGAACAAGTCTCTAATACAGATTGCATTTCCTGACTGGAGGGCATAAAGCCTGCTTCACACATTTTATCAACAACATAAATAGCTGCATCCACCTGCATAAGTTAAAAAGAAAAAATGAAATGCAGTTTTGAAAAATGATAGTAACATAAAACAGAGAGAAGATAGAATTTGATCTAAAGAGAGCAAACGTCTTGTTATAGTTTTCCTTCTCATGGATGACTTTATGACAATTATCTATTTATGTGATAACCATAATATGAGAATGAATAAAGGAGAAAATTATACCTTGTTCTTACCATAGCAATACAAAAGTAGCTTTTCATACGTAGAGGATGCAAGTGAAATTTCGATCGGACCATGCAAATTCTCAATCTCTTTTATGAGATGCTCAACCTTGAAATTACCAAAAAATTATATAAGAAAATTGCTAAGAAAAAAAATTGTAACATACAACTATTGTAAGAAAAAATTATGGTTTTAGTATCGCTTTCTTGCTGGCAGTCAAGGCAAAATCGACGGTGAAATATTTTAAATGAATAAATTGCAAAACTTGTTTTATGATGGGATATGCTAAATTTTGTAAAATCGATTGAAAATTGTAGATAAGCGCGCATAACTGCCTTGCAGTATCACATCACATATCATCAAGGGTGTTTACGTACAATAAGCATTCATGATAAGTTCGTCACCTCTAAATTTGGAATGCTAAATGCATAAGTTTCAATGTAGTTTGAAATATCATCCAGATGATCAGCTGCACTTGGACATTTTGGAGAATAACAGCATTTGTAATGTTTCTAATCTTTGAAAACTGAAATTCTAAAGGTAACCAATCAAGAAACAGATCAAAAACACAATAACATAATAATGGTACCGTAATAAAATCGAAATAGCAACTTTTCTGCCTCGGATTTCAACTGTAGCCTTCCTAATGATTTGAATATATTTGGTATAAATATGAAAGAAGCAAATTTTAGAATGTCTGTATTTTTGAACACATCCGAAATCTGTTCCTTGCGGTCACTTTCACAAAGAGCCAAAAAGTAGCTTTCTGCAACAAGATTGAATACATACAAATAAGTTGTTTTCATTAAGATAAGCATCTTGGATAAAAACAGATTAATTAGCTACCTCGTAAACCAGGTATGCTTCCGCTAGTAATATATTCACAAGCATCGCGGATCATGGCCTCGTCATTAACCCTTATCCACATCAACATGTCATAATATCCCAATCGTGAAATTGATTTTGATTTGTGATTATGATCTTTAATCAATTTAGAGAAAAATTGAAATTCTCCAACATCTCCCATGTCAATTATATACTTGAGAACTGGACCGTATGTTTCTTCTAGTAGTTCTAGTTGAACTGGCATTGACTGCAAAAGATGACGAATCAAATTCAATTGTTGTAGCGAAATGCATTTATCTCCGGTCGACCTAGCCTTCTCTATCAACAGTTTCACTAATCTATCAAACCCCGCCAACCCTATTGACGAACCATGCACGTGAATCATACGAACAAGAGTGGTTAGCCCTAAGTATTCTAAAAGAAATTCGAAACGTTGTTGTTGTTGCTCATCAATGGTACCCTCTATACCAAGCCACGGTTTTATCCACGATTGTTTCCTTGTTAGTAACTCTTGTCTCATTGAAGCGTCGTCCTGAAGCTTCCTAACCAAAGGAGCATCATGGAGTTTGCGGGATAAGGGGATAGGGTTCAATGAAAACGATGATGTTTTGTGAATGTTGTGCAAATCAGAACTGAAATGATAGCTAATAACCTGTAGTTTTTGAAGGGAAAAGGATCTGCACTGCAAGGAGCGAAGCAAGGTAGTCGCTATCATGATCCAGTTCGTGCGTATGCTGAATTGGAATCGCCGTCAAAAAATTTGGGATCTACTTTGAGGTCTTGGTCTTGTTGTGGTGATATATCTCTATATATAAATCTTACTTGTCTATTTTACCCTTATCTTTATGACCTAATTCCAATTTTATTCATAAAAATAAACCCTAGCTATCGGTTTGCTCATGCTTCCAATCCACAACTTTTAAAGTCACGGTATTGAGGTTTTTTACCTAAAACCTCTCAAACTACTTAAATTCTTCAACAAACATCCCATACTACTTGATGTGAGCCAGCCTTAAGTATTTCACTCCATAATACCTATCAAGCCCACCCATATTGGACAAAATATGATCTGAAATGTGTTAATAAGTGGGACAATCCTCACTTTACAAACCAATTTTGTAAGGATGGGTTAGGGTCCAACCCAATTTCTAAGAATACACATGTCTCTATCACCAATCATCAAATATAACAAATTTATACAAAGACCTTGTACTACAAAGTTTTTTAAATTACACTACATTTATGTTTGTAGGCGATAGTTAGGGTAGACGTCCTGCATGTGGTCTATGGTAGACCATCTTTATTCATTGCTAGATCAAGTAGTCCTCTTAGATACCATCGTTTGTCCATACCATATCTATCCTCACCCCTATCTCTATCGTCGTCTTCGATCCTCCCGTGGACCCCACTTCACCTTAATTTTTAATATTTATCATATTTCAAGTCCTCTTAGATACCATCGTTTGTCCATACCATATCTATCCTCACCCCTATCTCTATCGTCGTCTTCGATCCTCCCGTGGACCCCACTTCACCTTAATTTTTAATATTTATCATATTTCATCGTTTTATAAAGAATACAAAGGTTATTGTTTTTTTTTTTGGAATAAAAAAGTTATTGTTATTTACCAAAAATAAAAATTATAAATAAAGCAAAATAATTATGATTCTATCCAAAAAAAACAAATCTATCGGTTATCTAATTATTTAATGGAAATAAAAAACAATGTTTTAGAACTTAGATCGGCTGGTCAAACCTGTATAAACATGTGTTGCACTTGAATGAATTTTATTTTTTGATTTCCAAAAAATTGGCAAAGACAAGGATCAGAGATTTGTTTCAAAACTTACCACTCGACTGAGCTGGTGATAACGTCTATAACTTATATATAATTAATGTTTTTTTTTTTTACAAACTATATTTAATGCTTATATTTAGAAACACAATAGCCAATTATTGTAACTCACACCATAACGTATTATGAATTGATAATTAGTCTATGTACAATTACAATCACTGAGAATTTTGTCCTCGCCTAATTTTCAAAAACAAATTACTCTTTATTAAGCTCACATTGATGTGGATCATGTCATGCCATAATCTCTAAAAATAAAGGTTGGCTAAAGAGGAATGATATGTGCACAACCAAATTGTACAACCAACAACTCATTTGCTATTTTTAAATATATTTTACTTGGTTTCGATTTCTGTGCTCCTCCTCACAAACTAATAGGTTGTTGCATTGTTTGTCAAATTTTAGTTGTAGAAATAACATAGATCGGTCATGTATTTTCCTGTTTAGTTTCACTAAAATTTAAAACAAACATGTTCATAGTTATTCACGAATCGATCAAATAGAAATCTAGTTATACCATGGAATTTTTTACTTAGATGATGACAGCTTCTAGAGTGGGGAAGTGTCATACATTGGTCATGGTAGACTCTTGTTAACAGTTAGATTAAATTGACTCTAAAAACGTTATTATTATGTGTCCTCTGAACTACATACTCTTCCATCATGTTCAACCATATGTTGCTTTCAATAGTATTTGTTGTATGCATTATATATTCACCAACTAATCATGTTAGTTTTGGCTGGGAAAAACAACAAAATGCATCCAACCCATGCCCCCCCCCCCCCCCCCCGGTAATGACCCTAGCATTTTCATGATCCCAGTTCCATAACCCAGCAAAAAATAGTCAAAATGTTAAAAATACCTCCATTTGAGGGTCTATAGGCTCTCCAGTGTTTTGTCAAAAATTGTTTTTGGTCCCTGCAAAATTTTTTGTTTTTTAAAATAGTCCCTGACCTCATTTTTGTGATGATTTGCATACGTGGCACATGATGACTGAACCCATTTTATAGTTTTTGGTCCCTGCAAAATATTTTCTTTTTTAAAAAGGTCCCTGCAAAATATTTTGTTTTTGAAAATAGTCCCTCCAGAGACTATTTTAAAAAACAAAAAAATTTGCAGGGATCAAAAACAATTTTTTTTACAGGGACTAAAACCAAAACGAGACATATTTGCAGGGACTAAAACCATATTTTAGCCTTAATTTTATTATTAGAAAAAATGTCTTTTATAGATGAGGAGTGATATTCGGACAACCAAAATCAAACAACTTTAATGACAACCTTTTTTCCTCTCTTTTTATTGGACAATAACAATAGAGAGAAAGAAAAAAAAAAGTACAATGAGAGTATGAGAGAGAAAGTTGTCACAAAAAATTGTTTAAAAGTGTTTGTTCAAATATTATTTCTCTTTATAGATATGCATCATATTAAATCTTTTTCTTTGTTTTCTAACTTAAACAAAGGTAACAACATTATTAGGATAATAAGGCATCCTCAACGCATTCTAAAAAAAATAATTTTTTTATTAAGTATTTAATTGATATTGTGTTTGACCTACCTTCTCCTTAAAAATGTAGAGAAGTAGAAGAAAAAATAAAAGTCGCGTCAAACAGTACCTAAGAACAAGTGAAGTCAAAGAATTAAGTGAAAGATGAAGAAGTGTAACATTGATTAAAAAACTAGGGGAATGTATTTGGTTGAAAATAGCCAAACAACTTTTGGACCATAACCCTTGGAATGTATTTTGTTGGTCTTAGGTGTGTTACAAAGTGTAGAGACCTTGGCTGCTAGTTTGACTTATAGTGAGTTTTTTATGATGTATTTTGTTGGTCTTCCGTGTGTTACAAATTGTAGAGACCTTGACTTATAGTGAGTTTTTTATGATGGATGGCATTTTTATTTTTTCGATCGTTGCAATTTAATTTCATTTTTATTCTTCTTAGAGACATAAGGAGTGAAAGCAACCAAATCTCATAGAAGTTGTTGCCTCAACGGAGTCTTAGGGACTACTTCTACATCCATAATTAGATATTTTTTTCACAGCCTTTTCATGAATTTTGTTACGCTGAGTTAAGGTGTGGCCAATGATTTTGTCATTGTTGCAAAAACTAGGCAATTTTTTATACACCACTTGAAATTTTTTGTCTTAATTCTATCATGCTCAAATTAGATTTTAAAGTCATTGTGAATCTTGCTCTCAAAGGAACCTCTCCAAATATCTTTCTTCAACCACTCCTTAAACACGTCTTGCACATCCTTTGAGATTGGACGACATCAATGTCTCATATTTATCGCGACCTGAATTATTGTGTAAATGTTTTGGTGAAAATGGGACGTGATGGCGATCCCACTAGGTTTATGTTGGATATTGTGCCTCTTGGTTTCCTGTTTAGTTCCTTAGCTCGCTTTTTACTCAGAAGTTCTATGTTAAGGACCTGTTTGTTTATCTTCTATAGTGAAATAATCCAACCTGAGACTCAAATGAGCAAAGCCAAATGCAAAGAAATCAAACCAAATACATATTGAAAAATCAACATTTTCTGTCATAGAATAAACGTAACACGATAAGGCCATGCCGCAGTTCAAATATGTCCAAAGATATTGAAATGTATCATATGTTTTATTTTATAGTTCTAAATTACGGTCTACAACTGCAAAACTGTAGCCGCATCGGATTTGTTCACATTTTGAATATCAAAGTTTGCAAAATCACAACCATGACCAGAACATTGATTTGGAACTATGATACGTTTTACAACACAAGGTGAACATATGATAAGGTGAAATCATTCATGTACAACACGAATGACTTGCTTACCAACGTTCTTGCCAAGGAAAAGTCCAACAAAAGCAGCTGGAGCACTTTCCAAGCCTTCATTCATGTCTTCAAAATACACAATCTTTCCTTGTTTGTAGAAACTTGAAACCTGTTCCAAGAATTTTGGGTACAAGTTCAAGTAATCGCTTTGCAAAAAATCCTGCATTCTAATGCGCTTATAAATGAGAGAGGATAAATTGTGAATCCCTTTAGGATCAGAAATGCTTTGCTAAGAAATCATCCCACAAACTTCAATTCTGCAATGAATCTTCATGTTAAGGAGGGCCGCATCAAGCATGTCACCGCCCACGTTATCAAAATAAATGTCAATGCCTCCAGGAAATTACCTGTCAATTGAGCCAACGAAAAAAGTTTAGATAAACGAAGGATACAAAACAGCTTATAGATTATATGAATACAGCTTATCCAAACAGGTCCCGTTCAGAACTCAGAAGTGCTTCTATAAGGAAGTTTAATTTTCAAACAAACTACCTAAATCATTTAAATTTCCGAGACAAATGGCCAACCATTCAAAATTTTATAACATCCTTGTACATGAAACTCACCTTCTTAGAGCTGCATCCAGGTCTAATTCTTCCTTATAGTTAAAAGCTTCGTCGAATCCAAGTTCATTCTTTAGAAGTTCAACCTAATGTCACAGATTTGGTGAGTCAAAAAGCAAACTAAACTAAATGTCTGGTTTAAGTATTTGTGTCTGCATACATGTGTATCTAAGTATCTATACGTTTCTGCAAACAAATGAATTAAATGCTTATTGAAAAAGTGTTCATCAGATAAGCATTTATCTATAAGTTATTTTATGACAAAGTGAAAAATGTGATTAAACTGTTCTGATATAAGTTGTAAGATGTATTCATAAGCTATCTAAGGAAGTTTATTAAAAATAGTTAAAAATATCATATCGATGATTTCATAAACTTCTTTTGCAAGTTCTCTCATACACACTTATACAAGCCCTTAAGTTGTAAGATAAGCTAAATAAACTCTGAATAAATTATTCAAAATGTAACTAAGAGCTAAATAAACACTTGTTCATAAGCTATACGAAAGGGTGGCATCAGTTCTGGTTGGAGCGTAACTCTTATCCGGTAGTCCAAGTTGTTCATTGGCAAATTACAAACAAATGGAATAATGGTCTCCTTACTTCTACTATGTAATTCAAGGTCACTGACATCTATAGAGAATAAATAACTGTGCTCGCAAGTTAGCGGATTTTGGGGAAGTTTCTGCAATAGGTTACTTCTACTATGTAAATCAACAATTTTTGCTTGAAAAAAAACTATTTTGGGAGGTTATTTATTGTGAGAAACAACATATGAGCACATTATCAGTGATCTTTATAAACCTATACATTCGCCTAAACAAAAGCATCGACGCAGTTACGTAGTCTTGCTTTTGGTGACTATAAAGAAAAATAGAGAAACATACCTTTTCTTTTGAGCCAGCACTTCCAACAACATAGCAACCATGCAACTTAGCAAGTTGACCAACAAGTTGACCCACAGCACCTGATGCTGCTGATACAAAAACATATTCTCCACTTTTTGGGGAACACACCTCATAAAATCCAGCATACGCTGTAAATCCCGGCATTCCTATACATTAAAACGGATTAATTATTGGAGGCTGAGTAACTCAACTGATTTGAACCAAAGGCTAAAGGACCAGGATTTAAACTCTTGTAGAAGTATTTAGCATTCTAGATAGGTACCTAGAAGACCAAGATGGAAGGAAAGGGGAATGTGATCATCCGGCTCAATTTTTCGCAACTGGTCTGTTTTTGTGATGATGCTGTATTCCTCCCAGCCAGTAAACCCCGAAATGTAATCACCGGCCTTGAAATTTGGATTATCAGATTGTATTACTTTAGACACACCAAATCCTTCAAGCGCCTTCATTCATAGATTAGACGCACGTGCTCAACGTTAGTGTGACAAAAGTTACATGAAGAAACTATAAGTAAATATAAATAACATTAGCGAAAAATGAGGAAAAGAGGTTAGGAGTATGCTTTTCATATGTTCTCTAAACTATCATTCTCTATGTTATGTGTCAAATGGTTTTCATCATACAAGTCATAAGTTGCTTTCTTAAACTATAGAGGATAGTTTATGGGCAATGCCATAAGTTGCTTTCATAAGTTCTCTGAGAGAGACTCACAATGTTGAAAGTAACTACACTATTATTTTCTGTGCTATTTCCTGTGCTGAACTATAGAAATGTAAAAGTATTCCCTCATCTAATTTAAATCTATCAAATTAGTGTATGTTTGATTATACAAAAGCTATAAATAGTTTGTTCAACTTAGAATTGATATTCTGGAATCAAAATTGTTTCTCATTATATATAGGAGCAAAACCCAACCAATGCAATGCAAACTCAAGTTGAGGGATTTCAATTGTGGAACCAGACAAGCACTTAAACTGTATGTGGATAAACCCCGTAATTAAGCACTTAATATATAAGTACTTATATATAAGTTATTTGTATAACAAATGATACAATAAAGTAAAATTGTTTTCGTATAAGTTATAAGTTGTTTTCATAAGCTATATATCCTCAAAAGTTTATAAAAACAAGCAAAAAACAGCTTATGAACATGTCTTAAGCTATTTAGCTATTTTCATAAGTTCTTATGAAGAGTCTCACAAATGTTTATACCAGTAAGTTCAAATGATTCAATCCACCAAACAGACTCTTAGAACTAACAAG
Source organism: Medicago sativa (assembly GCF_051527215.1). NCBI lineage: Eukaryota > Viridiplantae > Streptophyta > Magnoliopsida > Fabales > Fabaceae > Medicago > Medicago sativa. The sequence continues at coordinate 6,107,786 of NC_140755.1, read as the reverse complement.
CATTTACCCTAACACAAGACTTACATGTCAAAACTCATATTCATTTTAAAAAATGAACTAATAGACTATAATGGCACATGTCCGTGTGTGTATGTGTCAGACACTAGACATGTCTTAGATCAGAAGTGTCGTGTCGGTGCGACAGAGGTTTATATTTCTATTGTTCAAACACCAATTAACATATAGTAAATTAAGGGATAAAGGTTGGTATATACCTTAGAAGGAACAAAAGGAGGAATATAAGAACCATGAAAATCACGCATACGTTATTATGACAAAAGGAGGAATATAAGAACCATGAAAATCACGCATACGTTATTATGCATTTATCTATAAGTTATTTTATGACAAAATGAAAAATATGATTAAACTGTTTTGATATAAGTTGTAAGATGTATTCATAAGCTACTAAGGAAGTTTATTAAAAATAGTAGAAAATAACATATGGATGGTTTCATTAACTTCTTTTGCAAGTTCTCTCATACACTTATACAAGTTCTTAAGTTGTAAGATAAGCTAAATAAACTGGGAATAAATTCTTCAAAATGCAACTAAGAGCTAAATAAACACTTGTTCATAAGCTATAAGAAAGGGTGTGGCATAATTTCTGGTCGGAGTGTCTCTTCCCCTTATGTTGTTCTCCTTACTTCTACTATGTTATTAAAGGCCACTGACATCTATAGAGAATAAATAACTGTGCTCACAAGTTAGCATATTTCGGGGAAGTTTCTAAATGTTACACTTGCGGTATTTAATTCTGGATTTCATCAGGACAGTTTTTTCTACAATAGGTTTAGTCTGCCTAATTTCAGATGGTTTTTTCTTTCTTATATAATTCGTAGATCTCCTTCATGATTTTGTATTCATTATCTTTTCTTCCTTGATCAATACATTTTTCGGTTGCTGCAGATAATTGATAGAGCTAAAGATGACAACATAATTGCGATGTTTCGCTTTATTGTGATGCTCTTGCAATCAATTTTTGCTTGGAGGTTATTGTGAGAAACAGCATATGAACACGTTATCAGTGATTTTTATAAGCATATACATTCACCTAAACGAAACCATCGACACAGTTACGAAGTCTTACTTTTGGTAACTATACATTAAAGAAAAATAGAGAAACATACCTTTTCTTTTGAGCCAGCACTTCCAACAACATAGCAACCATGCAACTTAGCAAGCTGACCAACAAGTTGACCCACGGCACCTGATGCTGCTGATACAAAAACATATAACACTTAAAAATTTAAAAAGCAAACTTAAAAGGCAAAGATTGTATGTTGTTTAAGAAAGTTGGAAGTGGAACCAGACATCCCTCTTATATTTATGTCTGTTGTTTTTAAAGGAACTACTGATACTAATTTAATTAACAATTCAACTATTATTTAAAAAAAAAACTATGCCAACACTTAGCTTACCAATAATAAGATAGAATTGGACTCAGATCTGAGTCATATATCCGAGTGGAATTGGACTCAGATCTCTTAAGCAATGTCTAAGGTTCGAGACGCAAATGAAAAAAAAAATGTGGTTACGAGGAGAGCTCCTCCGAAGGTGGTCGGTCTGGTTCCATAGTATAGATTAGTCATCGTCAAAGGCATTGAATAATCTGCAGCTATAACATAGTTAGAACAAAAACCCAATGAAGCATGGAAAAATATCGCTTTGAGTTCACTCTCACAATTTGGTTTCACATCACCCCTAAAGTCTTAGAAGGAGAAATTGTTTTCAAAATTTTTTTTCGGACCTCTTTTCGAAGGTATTGTCATTTTTTGATCTTATGTGTAAGCCATCACATAGTCTCAACTCACAATCAATGTGAGACTTTTGGGTGTGCCCGAGTAGTAGTAGCCCCCCACTCGAAACTAAGGGGCCCAAGGGCCTGTCATCCCTCATGCGTAGCTTAGGCCCTCTTTTTCGTAGACATCATCAATATTTTAACCTCAAATCAATTGCAGCACTTATCTTAGGTTTGTCAGCTTTGTATCTTCTGACTATGTCCTCAAGGTTTTTATCTGTAGTTAAAAAGCGCCTCGGTGGATGGAGTAGTGTTTGTGTATTTATGAACTACTTTTAGCCTAAATTCCTAACAATGTGAGACTTTTTGTCTATACGCAATCACTCAACTTGTAGTAAAATTTTCATGTATACATGACATGATCTCTCACATATTTTGCATCATGCAAAAAATTTTTGAACAATGGAAAGAAGCTAATGAGGAAGCCAAAGAGAAGATGTTTGCAGACTTCATGAATAAGAATGTGAATCTATGATAATCACTGGAATAGTGGCACCACCATCAGCCATATTGGCTAAAATTAGAACAGGACAAACAAACTTGCTACAGTTTTGGCTCTCATTGCTGTAAAAAGATTTAGGTTAATGTTTATAGTAAACACCACAACATCAAAGAGTGCAACAGGGTCACTTGTTGATCATGTAGTGGAGCCCTCAAGTGTGGATAACATTCATCCATCTGCACCTGAAACTACATCAGATCATTCACAACAGCACATACCAAAAACTGCATCAGATACTCATCAACACACGCCCAAGGGAAATTATTGTGCCTTGTGTAAAAAAAGTAACGAAATGCATGAACCTATTCTAATAAGATGTATACTATTTTATTGTTCATGTCGTATATATAACTACTTGATTATAAGGAAAAGTAACGAAATTTAGACTTCTTAACAATTAAGTTAAGTGTTTTGTCAAAAAAACAAAAAAACAAATTAAGTTAAGTGCGATTAATGTACTCAAATAGTTAATAAGCTTGAGTGAAGGACGAATTTTTCAGGAAAACATGAGTTCGCCAAACTTTACTTTTCTCTCGAACTTCGGATTAACATGACTTCCTTCCACTGCGACTAATAGTTTTGTTGTTAAAATGAAAAGTCACAACCTTAAGCTACTAATTTTATGTAGGTTTCAGCTCGTATTGGCTCGATTTTTTTGTTGTGGTCCGAAAACCAAATTGAACCAATTGTTTCTTGTACAAAGTGGACCAAACATATCCTGGAGTTTCTATTTGACCTATCATAGGTTTCAAATCACTCACATATTGTAATCTTGTTTGAGCATAAAGGTATCAAGTAGCTAAAAGAATGGAAAAGCTTCAGAAAAATTACAATTAATCCACCAATCGCATTCAATCAAACCTACAAATAAGCTAGAATCATCATATCTGAATCCATGGTGCACCGAGGCCTAGAACTTGACATTAGGAGGCATGACAGGCAACCTTGGTGACTTTTTTTTATCTTAATCTTAAACTAGGGTTCCATAACTGAATACAAACTTATTTAACTTTGTCTTCTTGTTATTTAGCAAGATCAAACAGACCAAGCAGTTGTTAAGACGACAACATTCATCTTCGTTGATGATGGACGATGGGTGTTTGAGTTACGACCCAAGAAAGTGTGTAGTCTACAATCTTTGAAAATGTTGGATCAAAGATGAGTGAATTCCAATGTTTGCAAACACAACTGAATTTCACCAGCAACTTCACTAGAATCCATGAGAGGATTTAGTCTATGACATCAGCAGGCAGAGTAGGAGGAGACGGCATTATCATAAGAAGATATTAGGAATAATGCATTTTGATTCTAGATCAAAACTATTTGTTTTAGTTTTAAATATTCTTTTTGTGTTGTTTTTATCTTTAGATTTTACATCAAAATAACTTCATGGATTTCTCTTCCTCAACACTAGCCGAAAACAATAAGGTTCTCTTCATAATAGGTGCATATGGCACTAAAAAGATAAAATTCCCATCTACCTAGTCTAGGTACTCAATTCTTCTATGAATTCATCAACTTTAACAAAATTCAAGTTTATAAGGGTTTTGACTTGTCACCAACAAGGTATCAGAATATGAACATGGTTCAATTCCACATCACATATTAAGCATCACCAATAATCCTTATTATGATTTTAATGTGATTGATTTTTTAAAACATGTACTTGAAGCTCTAGATTTCATAATTGAAAATGAGCATCTACCCATTATTGTAGGAGGGTAAAATTTTCACCGACAAATATTAGTTTATGAGCCAATAATAGCATTTTATACAAAAAATTATTGTTGTTTCATTTGACTTGACGTTTATTTGCCTATTTTGTTTCAATCTTTATACAAAAGAGTTGATGAAATGGTTGAGGCAGGGCTTGAGTATGAGATCAGAGAAATTTTTGTGCCTGGACCAAACTACACCCTTGGATTATAAGGACAATTGAGGTTCCTGAGCTTATTATCATTTTGAGATAGAAAAGAAAAAAGGTGTTGACGTGGTTCAAAAGGAAAATACACGTAAGGAATGCATTAGAAAAGCAAAAAAAAAAAAAAAAAAACACTTGCAAATTTGATGAAAATCAACTCTTGAATAACCATAAGATGATTGATAAGCTAGGATGGAATATGAACAAATTTAATTCTACAAAAAGTATTTGAGGCTATTTTAATTGGAGGAGATTATCAACATTAGCATCAAGAGATTATGGTTAAGTCAAAGCATTGAAATAGCCTCAAAGGTTTTCGTAGAATTAATTTTGTACATCTTATATCCAAGCTTACCAATCATCTTGTGGATCTTCAAGTGTTGATTTTCAACCAATTTGCAAGTGTTGTCTTTGGTTTTCGAATACATTAATTTACTATATTTTCCTTTTGAACCTTGTCAACGTCTTTTTCCTTTTCTATTTCAAAATAATAATCAAGCTCATGAACCCCAATTGCCCTTTCGATCCCATTTATGCAGTTTGCTCCAAATACAAAAATTTCACTTCTCATCCACAATCCCTGCCAACCCCGTTTCATCAACTCTTTTATACAAGTATTGTAACAAAATAGTCAAATAAATGTCCATTCAAATGAAACAACAATAGTAATTTGAATAAAATGCAATGATTGGGTCATCAACTAATATTTCCATGTTGTAATTTTACCCTCCTATAGTTAGGTGTTCATTTTGAACTATGAAATATAGAGTTTCAAGCATGTGTTTGCAAAAATCAATCACAGTGAATTCATAATTAGGATAATTGATGATGCCTAACATGTGATGTGGAATTGAACAACGTTGAGATTCTCGTACCTGTTGGTGACAACTCAAGATCCTTGTTGATGATTTCATAAAAGAATTGAGTATCTAAGTAGATGGAAAGTTTTTTTCCAGTGCCAGTTGCATCCATTATGAACGAGAACCTTCTTTTTGGCTAATGTTGACGAAGCGAACGTCGTGAAGTATTTTTGATGTAAAATTTGAAAAGAAAAAAAAACCATAAATTAATTAAACTAAAATAAATAATTTTGAGCTATAATAAAAACGCTTTATACCTTGTAATCTTCTTAGTAAAGGATATACTTTATGCGAAGAAGAGGGTTGATTGAAACTTTGTTGCAGAGTGAGAGCTTCGTTTTTGAACAATATGTTAATCACCTGAATATTGTGGTTGAGATAAAATGACCTCAATTGTTCTATATATAATATAATGTTCTTGAGAAAACATGCAATAAATATTTGTTTGACTCAATCGTATAAAATAAATGTAAATAAAGAGTATTACGTTTTTTCCGGTCAAAAGAAAAAAAAGTATTCTATTTTTTTAAGAGAGTAGTTAGGAAAAAAATTCATAAATAATCGTTTAATAACTATTTTTTCTCGATTTTTGCGTGTCATTCTTGCGCAATGGCCATGCGCAAGATAGCCTATTATTTACCTAATTTACATGTAATTACAACCTTATCTTTTTTTTTTAATGAGTTACTGGTACAATTACAACCTTATCTATAATTATGTATGTGGTACCCTAAAGCTTAAATATGAATATAAAATAAAACTCAGTAGGTTTAAAAGAGTTTTGGATCGGTTCAAAATTATATTATTATCTTTTTTTAAAGATAGGCTGAGGGTTTTTTTTTTGTGAAGGAGGCTAAGGGTGCTATTCTTCCTTAGTAACGAGTCAAAATAAATCAAAATTTGATGAATTTAGTTAGATGTATATGTGTTGTGGTTCGTCTCAGTTTTGAGACAAAAACTATTTTATCTAAAGATTAAAATACTTGCAGTTCAGTTTGGTTTAGATCTCTCTCTTAAAAAATTAATCCTCTCCAATTTAATGCAGTTTAAATTGGATGAATTCAGTTATCCAAATTGAAATTTTGAATTTTTAAATTATTTTAATACTTATATAATAAAACTAAATACTAGTATATTTTATGCAAAATTAAAATACATCAATTCAAGAATATTGTAACACGTAAGTATGCTAATCGTAAACACTTAAATGACACTATGACATATTCAATAGCATTCAAGCACAAGGTAAGTCCGTCAAAAAAATACAAAGTAATTGAGTAACCCCAACATTGAATTTTAATCCAAATACAAAGTTATTTGAATGACTATTAGCCTGATATTCTTTAATCCTTTCATGTCGACCATTTCAAAGACTTATCTACATATATTTCTGGTCTTGGTGGAAATTGTTTATTTTCATATTTTGGAAAATAAAGATCAGCTTTCACATTTAAAAACAAAATCCCAAGTAATAGTTTCAAGGGAATAAGAAATGAAGCATCATAACCTTAAGCTACTAATTTTATGTAGGTTTTAGTTCGTCTTGGCTCGGTTTTTTAGTTCTGGTCCGAAAACCAAATTGAATCGATCGTTTCTTGTTCAAAGTGGACCAAAGACATCCTGGAGTTTCTATTTGACTTATCATAGGTTTCAAATCATTCACATATTGTAATCTTGTTTGAGCATAAAGTTAAGTAACGCATCAAGTAGCGATAAATTTTATATTCAATAATTTTTTTTGAAGAATAATTTTATATTCAATAATTAATTGAAAATTCCAATTAAAATTTGATTAAGTAAGCATAAATCAAGAAGTTTGCACTGTGATTTTCAGAAAAACTAAAAACTATGAACCCTAACTTTTAATTTCTATCAACATATGCGGTTTAGCAATGAGTTTATCTGCAAAAGGGTAAACGGTCGAGAAAGGAAGTGGAATGCAAAACTAAAGAGATCCATTCTTATCGTTGTGGACAAAACATGATGACACAATTGTTGTTGCTACTTTTCTTTCCAAGTTGTTGCTACTTGAAATCATGTACAAGTTCTTGCCATGGCTTTCATGTGGATACTAGTTTTAGTGTCATGTCATCTAAAACTGTGTCGCATCAACGTCAATTGAAATTTTGGATTAAATTTGAAAAATTAGAAAAATTGAGGGACCAAAATTGCGGATTTAAAAATAGGAGGACCAAAATCCAAAAATTGAACAAAGAGGAACCAAAATTTCAATTCATTCAAATAAACCAAGCAAACAATTCCAAATAATCTCAAATCAGATTTATATTACAATGAATTAAAAGTGTAAAACAAATTAGATATAATAAACTTCAATAACTAAATATTGAAACTGAAGTTCAACCAACTCTAAATCCCAAACTAGAAATTAAAAATAAATTTTTTTACTTGCCTTGTATGTGTCACTAGAATTATCATATTTGAATCCAAGGTGCACCGAGGCCTAAAACTTGACATTGGGAGGCATGATAGTCAACCTTGCAGACTTTTTGGATCTTACTCTTAAACTAGGGTTCCATAATTGAATACAATCTTATTTAACTTTGTCTTCTTGTGATTTAGCACATATCCACAATGTATCGTTGTAACAGTCATACTAAATTGTCGAGAATATTTAGCATGCATAATAAACTTGATGGACACATTAAAATTACAGTAGAATTTGTTCGAATGAATACAAGCATCACTACAAGTTTGTTCATCTGATAAATTATCATCTGTCAAATAAATATATCTAATGCATATTTGAATAAATAAGGAATTATCTAAGGCTGGTACAAAACATGTATATGCCGGTAACTCATTCAGCTTCATGTTTGCCTCCTCTTGCCACGGTCAACTTGTTTATCTGAAATAAAATAAAATAAATAAAGGGATTGGGGTGAGGCAGGATGTCTCAGTGAATTCCACCTATCCTAGATCGCAAGCAATCTCGGGGAACCTATGATTGTCGTTTGTCCGTACATAAACCTATTCAGGATTTACTATTCTGTTCTGCATATCTTAGCGATCGGGAGAAATCTAGGATCGCAAACTGTGTACTATCATAAGTCTTGTCATATTCATGTCGTGTTTTCATATTATGTTAGAAGGTTAGCGTTGAACAAACAATATTATCTGAGTTCATTTTACAGCATGCAGCCATGCACTGGGTGAAGTAACCCCAGCCACATACCATTGCTGACCGGTGAAAATTCCTATCATATCAGGCTAACACTAGACTCCTCTTGTCGTCGTGCGAGCCATCCGTACAGAAAGTGTCACATCCCACTAACGTGAATCTTCGTGTCCCACTGGCGTGGACAACAAAAGACACAACTTACTTGTTTATTAATGTTGTATGGATTTTCTATCTGAGAAAATCCCACCAGCCTTACTTGGGCCTGCTATGAGATACAACATGTCTGATTTATTAATGTATATACTTATTATTAAACTGGTAATAAAGACGTACTCCCTCCGTCTTTTTTTATAAGCAAAAAACACTAATTCACACTTATTAAGAAAACCAATACTTAGTGATTTGAGGTATAATTTTTTGTGTTATCCTTGGAATAAGTTTCATGGAAAGATGTAAAAATAATTCTCATTGGTTAAAAATTATGGAGAAAATAAAAAGAGAAACAAATTGAATGCAACATGCATTTAATTTTATATTGGAAAAGATGATTTGTTTGAAAAAACACAATAATAATATATATGTTGGTGTTTTTTGCTTATATTTTGATACAAAGAAAATGAGATTTTTTTGCTTATATTTTAGGACGGAGGGAGTAATTATTTTCCCGTGTCAGTGGCCTACCGCTTTTTAATAATTAATAGTACATAATATGCACACTCTCTGATGCCACGCAATGATAAAAGCATATGTCCATACTTGCTTTACACTTGAATATAAACAACGGGAAATACTTCAGTGTCATAGCAATGGTGTCATTGGTGTCATAGAACCAATCCTAAACAACACAAGAGTAGTTCCAAAACCCCATACACAAACAAATCATGCTTCAGTTCTCTTGCCCAATCTTCAGTTCCTAATTCCTTCTCCAACCCTTTCTTCTATACCACATGCAACACCAACTCAGCTTGAGGTTTTTTCCATAATTTCAAATTAATGGAATTGAAGGATTGGGTTCGTCTAGGAGGAAAAGAGGGAAGGAGTCAAGCATATTTTAGGTCCATAATGCCATCTAAACGTTGGTTTGAGTTTTGAAGTGAAATTGATGGAGATTGGAAGAAGAGGGAGAGGAGGTCGTGAGAGAGGAAGAGAGAATTGAGAGGAAGGTGTTTGGTCGTGAGAGAAATGGAGGAAGAAAAAAATGTGAGAAAAGTGGGTTTTTACCCCTTTTATAATCTTACACAGAAATTATGAATTTACCCTTCCCTTAAGAGTTTGATCGGACAACATTAATTGACACTGATAGTGACAAAGTTTTTTTTTGAAAGAACTGATAGTGACAAAGTTCTAAGTGGGATATTACAATCGTTTTGAATTTTGTTCTCTTTTCAGCTCGCTCCATTTTACAAATTTCAGTCTTCAAACTGTATTTCTTTTTCTCATTTCTTCATTTCACTCTTTTTTTTATTTATAGACCTTTCTAGTTACTGAAAATTCCTTTGCATATTGATGACAAATTCGGTAAGTGTACTAAATCGCAAAATTAATAAAGCAATAAGTAAGATCATCTTCAAAAGGATTGTTTTTCTTGCTCGGTCATTTTTAACTTTACTTGATTAAAATCAATAGGGAGGGGGTTCAATCATTGAGTATGCAATTGAAAATAAAAATAGAATTTGATGCATAATGGTGAAGGTAAGTAGGATTTCTTGAATCCCATTTATGTTTTAGTTGGGTTTATCTAGTTCATAATCTCACTGGCAATTTAAGCTCTATGTTCGCGATGTTTAACCAAGTAGACCTATTTCAGTAAATTTGGGGGGGGGGGGGGGGGGGGGGGGGGGGGGTCAATTGTTAGGTATTCAATTGAAAATAAAAATAGAATTTAATGCATAATGGTGAAGGCAATTAAGATTTACTAAATGCCCCTTATATTTTAATTGGGTTTATTTAGTTCCTAATCTCGCTGACAATTTAAGCTCTATGTTCACGACGCTTAAGCAAGTAGACCTATTTCAGTTATGATTTCAGGTCCCATTTTTCTAATATAGAAACCCTGTGTCTAGGTGAATTTGATTCCATCGGCTCGCCGCAAAAACTATAACTAGTAACACCGGTAGTGACCATCCTACATCTAAGGAGATTATCCCTAGGAGGAGCACTAATCTAAAAAAGTTAATCACATTCGACGGGGGCCCTTGATTCCCACACCTTTGCCAATGCCTCCACCACCTCAAACGGAAAAACCCCCTCCACACTCTTAGTAAGAACAAACCCTTCGGTCCTTAGTTCCACCGTCAAACATCCATCTTTTGGCAGAGGCCCAATTTGGGGCAATGCAAGGTGGAGCTCTTTCCGAAGGTTCAATTCCCAGACAAAGAACGGTCTCATATGTGTGTGTGTGTGTGTTGAGTGTCCATCACATTGTGTGTTGTGCAAGAGTGGTGAAGAACATAACCTAGTTTGGAGATCATTAGTTGTCGGGATGCTTATGGATTATGAAGTGACATCCAACCATTTAGAGATGGCAGTTGGACCCAGACCCTATAGGCACCCGCAAAAAATACCCGCTACGGGTAGGTAAAACCCTGCTTTAATGGGTATGGGCTTGGGTATGGGTAATTACCCGCAACTTTGAATGGGTATGGGCACTGTACTACCCATCCCCGCAACCCGCATATATCTATTTATATAATATGATAAATAATTTATTTATTTAACTATTTAAGCCTAGACTTAAACCTAAAACAACTTAATACAGTAACTCTACCCCTCCTATTGCGTTGAATCTCTGCCGCTGCCTGCCTTTCATTGCTTTTTGGCTAAATACTATTGCTTTTTGGCTAAATACTACATCTAAGGAGATTATCCCTAGGAGGAGCACTAATCTAAAAAAGTTAATCACATTCGACGGGGGCCCTTGATTCCCACACCTTTGCCAATGCCTCCACCACCTCAAACGGAAAAACCCCCTCCACACTCTTAGTAAGAACAAACCCTTCGGTCCTTAGTTCCACCGTCAAACATCCATCTTTTGGCAGAGGCCCAATTTGGGGCAATGCAAGGTGGAGCTCTTTCCGAAGGTTCAATTCCCAGACAAAGAACGGTCTCATATGTGTGTGTGTGTGTGTTGAGTGTCCATCACATTGTGTGTTGTGCAAGAGTGGTGAAGAACATAACCTAGTTTGGAGATCATTAGTTGTCGGGATGCTTATGGATTATGAAGTGACATCCAACCATTTAGAGATGGCAGTTGGACCCAGACCCTATAGGCACCCGCAAAAAATACCCGCTACGGGTAGGTAAAACCCTGCTTTAATGGGTATGGGCTTGGGTATGGGTAATTACCCGCAACTTTGAATGGGTATGGGCACTGTACTACCCATCCCCGCAACCCGCATATATCTATTTATATAATATGATAAATAATTTATTTATTTAACTATTTAAGCCTAGACTTAAACCTAAAACAACTTAATACAGTAACTCTACCCCTCCTATTGCGTTGAATCTCTGCCGCTGCCTGCCTTTCATTGCTTTTTGGCTAAATACTATGATTCGTACTATTTTATGAGTTGATTTGAAAAAATTTTGGATCATAATTTTATTTCAATTTTGATGTTTTTTATTGTCTTTTCATAGTTAAAATGCGGGTAATGGGTGCGGGTATGAGCACTTAGGTGCCCATAGGGTATGGGGAAAGGCACTAAAGTTGTTACCCACGAGGGTACGGGCTCGGGTACGGGCATATTTTTACAAACGCGGGTATGGAGATGGGTATTATAGTACCCTGCCCATTAGGTACCCATTGTCATCCCTACCACCATTGAATCACATGTCTTAAATGTGGAGAACTGAGAAATTGAGGATTCTAAACTTTACCTCAATATATCAAATGTTTAAGGTAGTTACCAACTTAGCTATAGTTACAAGACAATAGTGTTAGATTTTAGCACTTGGTGTTCTCAAATTTGATTCTTATTGTGTCGTAAAGAATGTTTGGCTGCCAAATTTTGCAGTAGCGACTAGTCATTGGTTTTAATCTTTGAATTCAATAAATAATTTTTTGAAAGAAACATGTTTCATGAGTTTTTAACAAAATATTTTTAAAAATTTGGCACTATTGAGTTTATATTTTTTTTACCCGTAATTGAATGAGTTTTATCATGTTAAAAATTACACAAGTTTTTTTTGCCGCGATTAAACTTAAGTTTTTTAATTAATAACAATGTATTTTTTTTTTAACAATGTTGAATATTGATCCTTCTATACTTGAGATTTTCGGCATGAGTGGTTGTTAAGGAGTGGAAGGGGGTAGACGTTGAACAACACCTCCTCCTCGAAGGTGGTATATCTGCAAACATTTCGACGATCAAGAAAGGAAGTGTTGTGAACATGTGGTTTTAGTTTAGAAAAGTACGTACATGTGTAGAGGCATGAAATAATAATAATAATAATAATAATAATAATAATAATAATCTATGGGAAAAGAACTGTGTAAAGGTTAACATGGGTGGCAAGCGACATATGGATTATTTTTTTTTAAAGCACGTTTAGAAGGAGAGTGTGAAGGTTACAAAACTTTACTACATATAATAATAATAATCTATGGGAAAAGAAGGGAAAATACTTCCATGACATAGCTTGTGTGACATTGGTGCCATTGGGAAAATCCTGGCCATTGATGTGTGTGGATGTGTGTGGGGATGTGTGTGTGTGTGGTGGAGATGTAATGGTACACAAGCTATGGCACCAATGGCACACAAGCTATGGCACCAAAGTGGAGTCCGAAAAGAAGTATGTAGTACATCTTTACTTAAAAAAAAACTGTGTAATACAGCTGTATGTCTCACTTTGGTAGAAGGAAAAGTCCAGCTGTTGTCCACCACAAAACCAAAACACAAATCTACAGTAGATCTTAACTCTTCCTTCTCTTTTCTCTTTCTCTTTCTCCTCTTCCTTCCTCTTCCTCCCCTCATCTCTATGTTACAGATCTAACTGGAAACCAGACCGAAAACAATCACCAAAAACCAAAACGCAGTGGTTTTGTGCTCCAACCCGAAAAAGCGGCGCTTTGACCCGCTATTGGTCCACGCCGCTCCACCAGATAGCGGCCGCGAAACCCGCTTTTGACCCGCTTTTCCCTAACGCGCGACTCGGTCGCGCTCTGACGCGCTAGGCTGTTTTCGGCCGCGCCGCGTTTGGCCGCTATTGACAACAGAGGCTGGCGGGTTGGATCCGTTTTGCCACCCCTACGTATCGGATACGTGTACATCATCCATTTTGACGAAGCTGTCCTTCAGAGCGGAAACAATAGGAGAGAAATAACTTGGAATTTCATCGAGTATACTGTCAGCAGATCTGTGATCTCCCGAGGCCAAAAGTGCGTGATACATTCTACAGCCATAAAGTAACATCATAAGGAGAAGGAAAATATTATAAAAGAATGAAAAAAATAATATAAAGGATACAAGCCCACCTCACGTAGCTATCTATATAAGGCTGATAACCAAGAAGTGCATATTCTTTCCAAACCAAATTAGCATTGTTCAAATCTCTTGATATGGCACAAACAGATAGGAGACTATCAAGACATTCTATTGAAGGAACAAGGCCAACCTCTTTTTTTATTAGATCCAGCAAGTCCAATCCAAATTGCAAATGTGTGGACCCATATTTCAAAATTAGATCAAAGGCCTGTACATACATGCGACCAATATGTCATGCTTCATACAGGCAGAAATATTAAACCAAAAAAATGTAATTCTTATAATCGTGAATCCTTATTCAAGTCATAAGGAAACAAAAACTTACTTCATCACGAAAATTTTCTATTCTCTGGGCTACTATAAAATTTAATTGTTCGGGAGAAGCTGCTACACTTGAACCCTGAAAAGTTTAATGGTTATGCATGTAAAACTTAAAACGCATGGGGTTGCCACACTAACCTTTAGGTTTGATTCGCCTCCACTAATAATTGTATATTGAATGCAATAAGAATGACCAACAAATCCCCTTCAGGATACAATGAGTTCCTTGATGTGTATTGCACAACCACACCAAGCGTATCTCCTAACAGTATTTTATAGATTTATGGTTCCAACAATTCACTCATGCATTAAAGAATTGATGGATGATTTAGAGTAAGAGAATGAGGGAGAATTATATTTTGTTAATGTAACAAAATCCTTGATGTGTTATGATTATTGGAAATAATAACTTACTCTAAAAAGATTCTCTCTCTTGAATGCATCACTTTCGAAATGATCCTTGAGTTGTTTACACATTTCAATGGTATAACTGCGAAATATACAATGAACATAAAACAAATGACAGAATAAAATCATACTTTAATATTGGGAAAAAAATATTCATACCTTAAATTTTTGTATTGAATCGAGTACCGGAGAACCATTTTGCAACCTTGAACCCAATCTTCGCCACTCAACTCCGTGCATAGGAGAAGACCCCTCTCCAACTCGCCGTGTAAATTACATAACACATCCTAAGAGTGTACAATGATTGATGAGTTTTAAGGTTTAAAGTGGAAGGCATACAAATTAATAATAATCTAAAACCTTACCATGAGACATAAAACAGCTTTAGGGTTCAAAGTTTGTCCAGCTTTCTTGATTTCCTCCAACAAAACAAGTGCCTCGGACAATTTCCCGTGCGATGCAAGAGATGAGACAAGCATGCTTTTAATTTCAATTAACCACTTCACTGGTATGCGTTGATCTAGAACAACCTGTAATGTTAAGGACAACATGCTATGTCCTTTACAAGGTCACTCCGAAAGAGAAACTGTAGAAAGACATCATATATATTTGCACATACCTGTTTTGCTTTCTCAAATTCACCGTAAGCTACATATGCATGAATAAGGGCTACAAAAACTTCTTCTGCGAAGTGGATTACAGATTGTTCCATCTCTTCATAATACTACAAGTAAATATTCTAATTAGCAACTTGATAATATATTGAAAGAAAGCTTTTTACTACAATGATATCTTTTGAAAGCATACATTAAAAAATAAAAAAGGTAAAACTTACATCTTTCATCACTACACTAAAGTGTACCGAAAGCCAGTAAATCTTTCCATTTCTCTTGAAATCGTAACGGCGATGGCGACTTAAGATGGAATATATTTGATCAACCTTGATTTTCAATAGAAAATGAAACAAGACAAATAAGAAAGAATGCTTCACTTAAATGTTAACCCATAGTTACTTCACTATTTATGTCATTTCCCAAAATTACAGAAATGGGAAAAAGGAATGATACATTTCATTATGTAAAGTGTAAAAGTTTTAGGGGAGCCTTGGAGCAACGGTAAAGTTGTAGTCATGTGACTGAAATGTCACAGGTTCAAGTCTTAAAAACAGCCTCTTGTTTAAAAAAAAATATATGGTAAGGCTGTATACAATACACCAAATGGCATGACCCCTTCTTGGTCCCTACATATGCTGGAGCATATTTTAAAGAATATCTTACATGACATATTGTGCGAAGAAATACAACAACAACAACAATCAAGCCTTAAGTGGAGTGGGTTACATTGATCAAATTAAGTCATAGTGTCTTATCATAAACCATATCTGGATCCAACTCGTTAACCTCTAAATCTTTCCTAACAATTCTTATAGTTTTTCTAGGTCTTTCTCTACCTCTTTTGATCCCACCCTCCTCCATCTGATCTACTTTTTGTACTACAACATCTACGAGTCTTTTCTCTACATGTTCAAACCACCTTAGCCTATTTTCTACCATCTTTTTTACTATAGTGCTACCCCAAATCTCTCTCTAATGGTGTCATTCATAATCATATCCTGTCTAGTCTTACCACTCATCCAACGCAACATATTGTGCGAAGAAATGGATTAGAATATAATTCAAAGAAAGAAAAAAAAAATAGGGAAGCTGCTCTACGTAAGATATATAGTACCTGAAAATCTTGATTAGTTTCTGAGCAAGTCTCTAATACAGATTGCATTTCCTGACTGGAAGGCATAAAGCCTGCTTCACACATTTTATCAACAACATAAATAGCTGCATCCACCTGCATAAGTTAAAAAGAAAAAATGAAATGCAGTTTTGAAAAATGACAGTAACATAAAACAGAGAGAAGATAGAATTTGATCTAAAGGGAGCAAACGTCTTGTTATAGTTTTCCTTCTCATGGATGACTCTATGACAATTATCTATTTATGTGATAACCATAATATGAGAATGAATAAAGGAGAAAATTATACCTTGTTCTGACCACAGCAATACAAAAGTAGCTTTTCATACGTAGAGGATGCAGGTGAAATTTTGAACGGACCATGCAAATTCTCAATCTCTTTTATGAGGTGCTCAACCTTGAAATTACCAAAAAATTATAAGAAAATTGTTAAGAAAAAAAAAATTGTAACATACAACTATTGTCAGAAAAAATTATGCTTTTAGTATCGCTTTCTTGGTGGCAGTAAACATGGGCAAAATCGACGGTGAAATATTTTAAATGCATAAATTGCAAAACTTGTTTTATGATGGGATATGCTCAATTTTGTAAAATCGATTGAAAATTGTAGATGAGCGCGCATAACTGCCTTGCAGTATCACATCACATATCATCAAGGGTGTTTACGTACAATAAGCATTCATGATAAGTTCGTCACCTCTAAATTTGGAATGCTAAATGCATAAGCAGCAATGTAGTTTGAAATTTCATCCAGATCATCAGCTGCACTTGGACATTTTGGAGAATAACAGCATTTGTAATGTTTCTAATCTTTGAAAACTGAAATTCTAAAGGTAAGCAATCAAGAAACAGATCAAAAACACAGTAACATAATAATGGTACCTTCATAATAATCCAATAGTAACTTTTCTGCCTTGGATTTCAACTGTAGCCTTCCTAATGATTTGAATATATTTGGTATAAATATTAAAGAAACAGTATCTGGAATGTCTATATTTTCGAACGCATCCGAAATCTGTTCCTTGCGGTCACTTTCACAAAGAGCTAAAAAGTAGCTTTCTGCAACAAGATTGAATACATACAAATAAGTTGTTTTCATTAATATAAGTATTGGATAAAAACAGATTAATCTACCTCGTAAATCAGTTATGTTTCCGCTAGTAATGTATTCACAAGCATCGCGGATCATGGCCTCGTCATTAACCCTTATCCACATCAACATGTCATAATATCCCAATCGTGAAATTGATTTTGATTTGTGATTATGATCTTTAATCAATTTAGAGAAAAATTGAAATTGTCCAACATCTACCATGTCAATTATATACTTGAGAACTGGACCGTATGTTTCTTCTTCTAGTTCTAGTGTAACTGGCATTGACTGCAAAAGATGACGAATCAAATTCAATTGTTGTAGCGAAATGCATTTATCTCCGGTCGACCTAGCCTTCTCTATAAGCAGTTTCACTAATCTATCAAACCCCGCCAACCCTATTGACGAACCATGCACGTGAATCATACGAACAAGAGTGGTTAGCCCTAAGTATTCTAAAAGAAATTCGAAACGTTGTTGTTGTTGCTCATCAATGGTAACCTCTGTACAAAGCCACGGTTTTATCCACGATTGTTTCCTTGTTAGTACCTCTCGTCTCATTGAAGCGTCGTCCTGAAGCTTCCTAACCGAAGGAGCATCATGGAGTTTGCGGGATAAGGGGATAGGGTTCCATGAAAACGATGTTTTGCAGATGCTGTGCAAATCAGAACTGAAATGATAGCTAATAACCCTTAGTTTTTGAAGGGAAAAGGCGCGCGTCATCATTGATCTGCACTGCAAGGAGTGAAGCAAGGTAGTCGCGATCATGTTTTGTGAATTTGCAAGGTAGTCGCTTAATTGCAAATTTGTAGAAACGAGTTGAATCGCCGTCAAAAAATTAGGGATCTATGGTATCTCTATATATAAATCTTACTTGTCTATTTTACCCTTATCTTTATAACCTAATTCCAATTTTATTCATAAACCATAGCTATCAGTTTGCTCATGCTTCCAATCCACAACTTTTAAAGTCACGGTATTGAGGTTTTTTACCTAAAACCTCTCAAACTACTTAAATTCTTCATCAAACATCCCATACTACTTGATGTGAGCCAGCCTTAAGTATTTCACTTCACTCCATAATACCTATCAAGCCCACCCATATTGGACAAAATATGATCTGAAATGTGTTAATAAGTGGGACAATCCTCACTTTACAAACCAATTTTGTAAGGATGGGTTAGGGTCCAACCCAATTTCTAAGAATACACATGTCTCTATCACCAATCATCAAATATAACAAATTCATACAAAGACCTTGTACTACAAAGTTTTTTAAATTACACTAGATTATGTTTGTAGGCGATAGTTAGGGTAGACATCCTGCATGTGGTCTATGGTAGACCATCTTTATTCATTGCTAGATCAAGGAGTCCTCTTAGATACCATTGTTTGTTTGTCCATACCATATCTATCCTCCCTCACCCTTCTCTCTACCGTCGTCTTCGATCCTCCCGTGGACCCCACTTCACCTTAATTTCTAATATTTATCATATTTCATCGTTTTATAAAGAATACATAGGTTATTGTTTTTTTAGGGAATTAAAAAGTTATTGTTATTTACCAAAAATAAAAATTATAAATAAAGCAAAATAATTATGATTCTATCCAAAAAAACAAATTTATCGGTTATCTAATTATTCATACTAACAATTGATTTATTTTCATTATCATAAATGTAAAGTGTGAAAAAGCATACATAACAATAATTAGAGGATATAAATAGAAAATAAACCCAAATGCTACAAAGCCAAATATTTCCCTCACTCTGATGTGCTTAAATCTATGCCTGGAGAAGTATGCATCAGGCTATTTGGATTATCAATAAGGGAAGTTGTTGGCAATGGGCAACAAGTAAGAGTAGGTGAAGACAATTGGCTCCCTCACCAAAATGGATTCAAGCCCTTTTCTCCTAATATCAACAGCACTAACACATTAATGGTAAAGGATCTGCTTAACAATGACCCCTTTGACTGGAAGTACAACTTTGTCGTAATAACGGAAATTATTACGACAAAGGGGACGAAAACACTATTATTCAGATAGCTTCTATCACTTACAGTCTGTGGCACGCGCGTAACCATTATCCAACGTGCAGCCTCCAGCATGGCGGCTTTCTCTCAGGCAAACGCAAAGCATCCGGATCAGCAAGTTCAGAAAGAACCAGCTCACACGAACCTGCGGGACAATCAGCATCCTAAGCTCACGAATCATAGGACAAAATGGAACAAACAAGTTGCTGGCCGATGGGGAATTGGTTGTATCATTCGGAACGAAGAAGGCGAAGTGCAGGTGTCCGCTTACATGGAGCAGAAATGGATTCGCATGTCCTTCTACAGCTGAAGCTTTCTCTATCTATGCTGCTATGGTCCTCGCTGCTGCAGCTGGTGGCTTCAGAGATGTTATCTTTGAAAGTGTGATTGAGAAGCTGAAGAGCAAGAGGACAGGCGATAGAACTTATCTGAGATATGGAAGATTAGTTACTCCTAGGCAAGGCAATCAAGTGGCCCACTGTTTGGCCCATCTAGCTCACTCTGACTGAACCCAATAATATTTGGTGGGGAAATATGTCCCTAACCAAGTAAGTACATATGTACTTCTCTGAATTAATTCATTAATATACCAGTTTTTATTTCAAAAAAAATAAAATAAAATAGAAAATAAACGGTTAAAGTTTTATCAAAAATTAAAAGTCTTAAAAAAATGGAAATAAAAAACAATGTTTTAGAACTTAGATCGGCTGGTGTGGTCAAACCTGTATAAACAAAGTTTTATTGTTTTTTTGGGTTGTAATAATTATAGAAGGAAAATAAGAAGAAAAATTGATAGAATTGTATGTCTTTTACAATGAAAAGTTCAATCAATAAAATTCATTCAACTTATAGCATGTCTAAAACATTATTCTAAGTTAAGCACAAAACTTTCTTTTAGAGGAATGATATGTGCACAACCAAATCGTACAACCAACAACTCATTTGCTATTTTTAAATATATTTTACTTGGTTTCGATTTCTGTGCTCCTCACAAACTAATAGGTTGTTGTGTCAAATTTTAGTTGTACAAATAACATAGATCGGTCATGTATTTTCCTATTTAGTTTCACTAAAATTTAAAACAAACATGTTCATAGTTATTCACTAATCGATCAAATAGAAATCGAGTTATACCATGGAATTTTTTACATAGATGGTGACAGCTTCTAGGGTGGGGAAGTGTCATACATTGGTCATGGTAGACTCTATTTGTTAACAGTTAGATTAAATTGACTCTAAAAACGTTATTATGTGTCCTCTGAACTACATACTCTTCCATCATGTTCAACCATATGTTGCTTTCAATAGTATTTGTTGTATGCATTATATATTCACCAACTAATCATGTTAGTTTTGGCTGGAAAAAACAACAAAATGCATCCAACCCATGCCCCCCCCCCCCCCCCCCCCCCCCCCCCCCCCCCCACCCTTGGTAATGACCCTAGCATTTTCATGATCCCAGTTCCATAACCCAGCAAAAAATAGTCAAAATGTTAAAAATACCTCCATTTGAGGGTCTATAGGCTCTCCAGTGTTTTGTCAAAAATTGTTTTTGGTCCCTGCAAAATTTTTTGTTTTTTAAAATAGTCCCTGACCTCATTTTTGTGATGATTTGCATACGTGGCACATGATGACTGAACCCATTTTATAGTTTTTGGTCCCTGCAAAATATTTTCTTTTTTAAAAAGGTCCCTGCAAAATATTTTGTTTTTGAAAATAGTCCCTCCAGAGACTATTTTAAAAAACAAAAAAATTTGCAGGGATCAAAAACAATTTTTTTTACAGGGACTAAAACCAAAACGAGACATATTTGCAGGGACTAAAACCATATTTTAGCCTTAATTTTATTATTAGAAAAAATGTCTTTTATAGATGAGGAGTGATATTTGGACAACCAAAATCAAACAACTTTAATGACAACCTTTTTTCCTCTCTTTTTATTGGACAATAACAATAGAGAGAAAAAAAAAATACAATGAAAGTATGAGAGAGAAAGTTGTCACAAAAAATTGTTTAAAAGTGTTTGTTCAAATATTATTTCTCTTTATAGATATCCATCATATTAAATCTTTTTCTTTGTTTTCTAACTTAAACAAAGGTAACAACATTATTAGGATAATAAGGCATCCTCAACGCATTCTAAAAAAAATACTTTTTTTATAGTATTTAATTGATATTGTGTTTGACCTACCTTCTCTTTAAAAATGTAGAGAAGTAGAAGAAAAAAAAAAAAAGTCGCGTCAAACAGTACCTAAGAACAAGTGAAGTCAAAGAATTAAGTGAAAGATGAAGAAGTGTAACATTGATTAAAAAACTAGGGGAATGTATTTGGTTGAAAATAGCCAAACAACTTTTCGACCATAACCCTTGGAATGTATTTTGTTGGTCTTAGGTGTGTTACAAATTGTAGAGACCTTGACTTATAGTGAGTTTTTTATGACGGATGGCATTTTTATTTTTGTTGCTAGTTTGACTTATAGTGAGTTTTTTATGATGTATTTTGTTGGTCTTACGTGTGTTACAAATTGTAGAGACCTTGACTTATAGTGAGTTTTTTTATGATGGATGGCATTTTTATTTTTTCGATCGTTGCAATTTAATTTGATTTTTATTCTTCTTAGAGACATAAGGAGTGATAGCAACCAAATCTCATAGAAGTTGTTGCCTCAACTGAGTCTTAGGGACTACTTCTACATCCATAATTAGATATTTTTTTCACAGCCTTTTCATGAATTTTGTTACGCTGAGTTAAGGTGTGGCCAATGATTTTGTCATTGTTGCAAAAACTAGGCAATTTTTTATACACCACTTGAAATTTTTTGTCTTAATTCTATCATGCTCAAATTAGATTTTAAAGTCATTGTGAATCTTGCTCTCAAAGGAACCTCTCCAAATATCTTTCTTCAACCACTCCTTAAACACGTCTTGCACATCCTTTGAGATTGGACGACATCAATGTCTCATATTTATCGCGACCTGAATTATTGTGTAAATGTTTTGGTGAAAATGGGACGTGATGGCGATCCCACTAGGTTTATGTTGGATATTGTGCCTCTTGGTTTCCTGTTTAGTTCCTTAGCTCGCTTTTTACTCAGAAGTTCTATGTTAAGGACCTGTTTGTTTATCTTCTATAGTGAAATAATCCAACCTGAGACTCAAATGAGCAAAGCCAAATGCAAAGAAATCAAACCAAATACATATTGAAAAATCAACATTTTCTGTCATAGAATAAACGTAACACGATAAGGCCATGCCGCAGTTCAAATATGTCCAAAGATATTGAAATGTATCATATGTTTTATTTTATAGTTCTAAATTACGGTCTACAACTGCAAAACTGTAGCCGCATCGGATTTGTTCACATTTTGTTCCAATATCAAAGTTTGCAAAATCACAACCATGACCAGAACATTGATTTGGAACTATGATACGTTTTACAACACAAGGTGAACATATGATAAGGTGAAATCATTCATGTACAACACGAATGACTTGCTTACCAACGTTCTTGCCAAGGAAAAGTCCAACAAAAGCAGCTGGAGCACTTTCCAAGCCTTCATTCATGTCTTCAAAATACACAATCTTTCCTTGTTTGTAGAAACTTGAAACCTGTTCCAAGAATTTTGGGTACAAGTTCAAGTAATCGCTTTGCAAAAAATCCTGCATTCTAATGCGCTTATAAATGAGAGAGGATAAATTGTGAATCCCTTTAGGATCAGAAATGCTTTGCTGAGAAATCATCCCACAAACTTCAATTCTGCTATGAATCTTCATGTTAAGGAGGGCCGCATCAAGCATGTCACCGCCCACGTTATCAAAATAAATGTCAATGCCTTCAGGAAAATACCTGTCAATTGAGCCAACGAAAAAAGTTTAGATAAACGAAGGATACAAAACAGCTTATAGATTATATGAATACAGCGCTTATCCAAACAGGTCCCGTTCAGAACTCAGAAGTGCTTCTATAAGGAAGTTTAATTTTCAAACAAACTACCTAAATCATTTAAATTTCCGAGACAAATGGCCAACCATTCAAAATTTTATAACATCCTTGTACATGAAACTCACCTTCTTAGAGCTGCATCCAGGTCTAATTCTTCCTTATAGTTAAAAGCTTCGTCGAATCCAAGTTCATTCTTTAGAAGTTCAACCTAATGTCACAGATTTGGTGAGTCAATTAAAAAGCAAACTAAACTAAATGTCTGGTTTAAGTATTTGTGTCTGCATACATGTGTATCTAAGTATCTATACGTTTCTGCAAACAAATGAATTAAATGCTTATTGAAAAAGTGTTCATCAGATAAGCACTTATCTATAAGTTATTTTATGACAAAGTGAAAAATGTGATTAAACTGTTCTGATATAAGTTGTAAGATGTATTCATAAGCTATCTAAGGAAGTTTATTAAAAATAGTTAAAAATATCATATCGATGATTTCATAAACTTCTTTTGCAAGTTCTCTCATACACACTTATACAAGCCCTTAAGTGTTGGAGTAAGCCCTAATAGCCAATCTATATTGATTGGGTTTGGCTTTGTATCATGATATTGATATAAATATATATATTGTGAAAATATAAATTAAAAGGCATTTCTTTATTGATTTTGTTTTGTTTCAAAATAATGAAGTCCCTAGAATAGTTAGTCCGTTTAATGGAACATTAAGTATAACTTAATTGTGAGACCCCGTTAAACATAAGGAAACTATTCTAAAAGTATCCGTAGTCAAGCTTTATTGAGAAGTGGGATATCATTAAAGCATAGAGACTATTATGTGGGTAGACTGATGATCACATCTCACAGATCATGGATAAAGAGTTATCAAGTCTTCACATAGATATAAATATTAGGAGTAATATTTATATTGGATTGACCCGCCGTGAGAATACTACATAGTAAGTTATGCAATTGTCATAAGATATTCTCACAATGATAATAGTGTATATCGCTCTTGGACCTGAAACCACTATGATCCCTAGATGTGGACTTAAGTGCTTTGTTGCCATTCTAACGTTGTCTGTAAAAGGATAACCATAACGTTGGTTGATGGGTACTTGATGAAGCATGCTGAGGGACATGAGTGTCCTAGATGGGATTTGTCCCTCCTCATAAACAGGAGATATATCTTTAGGCCTCTTGATGAAATATGACTGTAAAACTGCATGGCCATGCCGAACTAAGTCAATATAAGATATTGGACTTATTCGTTATTCAGTATATTTCGGAATCAAGAAATATAAACATTGATCTATACAAGGGTGACAATATCTATGCCTTGGGATCAATAGAGATATCGAGACAAAGGAGTAATTGTACACATAAGTATTATCATGGAAAGGTTTCGTCAGATCACTTGACATTCTTGTCACTTGGGTAGCAATGATGTGTTGCTAGATACCGCTCATTGTTTATAATATTAAATATTAGATTTAATATTATTGCCAACGTGACTAGAACCTATAGGGTCACACACAAAGAACAGTCAAAAGAGAAATATATAAGTATGACTTATATAAGGGGTGCGTTTAGTAAATATCGCTAATTAGTTAGCAAAATTACTAAACTCGTTGTTGGGCTTACTGAAGCCCAATAGTGACTTATGACTTGCAGAGCACACTAGAAGTTCTATAAATAGAACTCTGATGCTGAAGTTTTAGGTTACACGTTTTTGAAGCAACCCCTTTCTTCTCTGCACTTCCAATTCATTGGCTAGCACCGAGTTTTGGAGGAGCACTGTTCGTGTGGACTTACTAGAGGCTTTGCTGCTTTGCTTAGCTCTGATCGTGATTCAGAACAGAAACTATCGAGGTAACAATCGTATCACTGATTCATGTCAAATTTCGTAATGATCCAAGGAAAGAAAATCGAAATTATTCCGCTGCTTCTACTCCCTTCTGTTGTATTCGATTTTCCTTCAGTGGTATCAGAGCCAATTACGAAACCATGAATCGGATTGCTTTGTTACTGCTTTATGTTTTAATATGATTAAACATTTTGAATCGGAATTAAATAACAAAGAGAATTAAAATTGGCATCGTATCATGTTTTCTGTGCATGGCTTTTCGATTTGTTTGATGTTTCAGAAACCGTTTCTGGTGAAGTATCGACATATCGATTATACATATCGACGGGAACATGATTGGAAACAAATCAAATTAGATTATCTTTTAAAATTGTTTTAAGAGATAATAATATTTTCGCAAATATTTGATTTGCTAATATTTTGATATTCTATAAGGAATTAATTTGGAATGCAAATCCGTTAATAAAATAGAATATTAAGTGTTAATATTTTAATATTTAAATTTAAATATTAATTAAAATTGATTGATCAATATCATATATGTGATATATGATTTTAATACAACATCATTATAAGTGATATATTGATGATATCATTCGTTCAATAGGTTTTATATAATTGATTGTGAATTTGTAGTCAACTCGTGAGATTGAGCTTCGAATACCGATTCTGGTGAAGCATCAAAGATCCGGTTGTCCATACTGAACAAACAATTGTTAAAACTATTGATGTTTGATTGTTGTATTAGGATACCTAACTATACAAGCGTTGTATTATTATGGTTGTATCATTCGATCAATTGTTTTCTAAGAGATTGTTGTGAATTTGAACATTTCGTGAGAGTGAGCTTCAATATCCGAATCTGGTGAAGCATCATAGATCCGGTTGTTCATGCTAAACAAACAATCCTTGAAAGTATTTATGTTTAATTAATTTATTTAATTAGAGAAAGGTAGTAAATTTAAAAGATCATGATTTTGAAAGAGTTTCAATATCAGATATGATTTTTGAATTTGGTAATAAATTGATTGCCTAAATAAAGAAGATTTAATTATAATAATTATTGAGTGTCAATATTACTATAATTAAGTAAATAAAAATTCTACCTTTTGGATTGTTTTTCAAAAGTTGTTTGAATGGTAATAAACGATCCTAAATTGATAGTTAATTTAAAAGATCATGATTTGAAATAGTTTCAATGTCATATATGATCTTTTGAAATTATTTAATCGATTTGCATGACTTTAACTTGATTTGTTTATAATTTAAAAGAATCATGATTTGAAAGAGTTTCAATATCATATATGATCTTTTGGATTTGATCATAATATTTGCCGAAACGATTTGGGTGTTCATAAACGTGTCAAGTGTTGATGCGAAATACGCAATCTAGAATATTTTGGAACACAATCTGAGATATTTTGGTATGCAATCTAATATATTTTAGTACTTGATCTGAAATATATTTTGGTACATAATATAATATATTTTGGTACTCAATAAAATATATTTTGGTACATAATATGAGATATTTTTGTACTTAATATAATATATTTTTGTACTCAATATAATATATTTTGGTACTCAATTAAACCCCCAGCTAATCTGCGTAGTGTGATCATATGTCAAATTTTAATTTAATTTATTTAATTATAAGGTATAATTAATAATAATAAAAGTGTGTTTGTTATTATTATCATGTGAATGATTATGGCCTTAGTCCTTTTATTTTATTTCTTTTGGATTTTGAAATACGGCCTGCGTGTCGTGCCTCTCTTTTATATCTCTATTGTACATTCTCTTCTCATCCACTCCCTCGTTTTATGTAAAACGAGTTTTCTTTCATATGTAATGTAAATAGAATACAAAGAAGTAATAGGGCTCATGACGTTAGGATAGTCCTGGAGGTCAAACTTGGAGAAGCAAGGTCGTTTCTAGGATTAGTTTAGATTCTCTCATTGGCTTGAGAGAGTCATAGCGTTAGGATGGCCATAATCATGTCACTTTTATTATTGTATAATCGTTATGCATGTTATGATTGGAGTGCGAATATATATGATATATAAGCCGTGGTGAGGTGAGATCAAACTTAATAAAAATCCTTCAATTCAAAATATTAAGTTTAATGCTTTCCAAAAGTTTAACACCCTTCAAGACTAATATCGAAATGTGTAGGTTTCGCCTCCGCGAGGTGCACTTTCTATACTAGTAAGTTGCGGTGCGGTAATCCAATTTACCCAAGTGTTATTCTTTTGGGTTTAACTTAACTAAGTTAATTTTAATAAGATTAAAATAAATTTAGAAGCAATGTTTGGGAACATCTATATGATAGATTAGAGTAAGGAGTTATTCACTCAAATGATTTGAAAGTTGTATGAGATACAATTGGAAGGAGTTCCTACCTAAATAACTGAGTTTTGAGTACAGCCTCCGTTGACTTAAAGCAAGGTGAAATATGGATTTCAACCCACTAGAAAATCTTCCAATGAGATTTTCCGATTCAAATGTTGAAGGTCATTTGTTTTGAGTAAAATAGTGGGAGCATATTTAATTAAAGACCTAATTAATTATGTTTTTATATCATGATACAATTTTATTTTATTTTCTATATTTAGAATTTCTTCGGCATATATAATTTTATTATACTGTTAAATGTTCTTATGAAGAACAAAATCTTCAGAAAAGAGTTTCTGAATTGGTACAAAATTTAAGAATTGTTCTTAAGAATGAGAAAAACTGTATATTCTCGAGCAGTTATTTCCTAGCAACTTTCTATGTCTATATTTGAAAAACAACGCTTATCAGAAGCATTGGGTCAAATGAGTAGATATAGGATATCTCATAGTGGTAACGACGATGGAGAATGATATGATCATTCAACCTCAATGTTATAAGATGAATAGTTTAAGACTATCAAGTAGATGTACATGGATAAGAATAAAATTCAAATTCTATTTTTTCTACCTTTGAAAGGTTAAACACGGTTGCAAAAGGGGGAAGCAATTATTTCAAAAGTTGAAAAACAAAAATTGCTCGTAGTTTTGAAAGGGTCAAAATATAAGAAAGAAGTAAGACTTCTTATTTACCCATATAGTTATAGAAAGTTAAATTTCTACTTCTTCATCATAAGTATATGATACTTGATGATTAATCTCATATTTGTTGAAATATAGAGAGTTTTAAAGAAGCAGAATGTTAACTATAAGTGAAGTTCACCTACGTCTGGAATGAAACAAATTGTTTCATTGACTATAAGAGCTTATGCTTGGACTTAAACTTAACTTGATATGGAACCAAATAATTGTTATTAAATTCCATATAAAATAGAAGCATTAAATCATAAATCTTATAATAGAAGCATTAAATCATAAATCTTGTATTGACAAGAGAATGATTGTGTAGTTGAATAATAGACAAACGTTGTCCTATTATGCAAATTATGTTTTCTATAGAAGTATGCTAATCAAGTAATGGATTTGAGTTCCATGATCTTGATAAGCTGGTCTATAACTTATGTGAAAAGAGGATCAAATGAGATTTGAACCTTTTGTAGATTATTGGCATCAACGTTTAGTACAAACAATTGTGATTCACATTTCCAAAAATCCATGGATATGGACTATTGGACTCATTTGATTTTATATCATTTGAAGGATGTGAGCCCCACTTTTCAAAATAGATTAGTACACCGGTCACCAACAAAGGTGAAAGGACACATAATTTATTTGAATTGATATACATATGAGATGTATATGGAGAACTAAACATATTTGCTAGATATTGTTTCTATTACTTCATCTAACATTACTAAATCATTTAGTAGATAAGCAAAGTGTATTTGACACGATTCAAGAAAACTTTGAAATTGTTCAAAGATTTTAACAATGAAGTAAAAGGAAAGTATAAAGACTATACGAGTAAGTCGTGATGGTAAATGCTTGATTAATGAGTATAATGATTATTTATATCGCTTCATGTTTGACATAACTCGATCTAAAATAGTTTGATTATAACTCAATGACTCTTGAAATTAACTAAATTACAGTTATTCTTCACCCACAACAAAGTTCCAATTAAGTAATCATAAAGACACCATATTAGATATGGAGGTAAGAGTACCTAGTTTTGACTTTATGATAAATTGAGGTTATATGGTTCATTAGATAAACTAAACTTCGAATTTAATGAATGTATAATTGTGTAACTATCCTTAGGAAACTAAAGGATATTATTTCTACATCTTCTTTTTTGACAAAATTTGTTTGTCGCTAGAACTGGAGTATTCCTTTTCAAGGAGTATGTCTCTACAGGAGCCAGTGGGAGTGATGTAGAACTTGAATTAAGACAAGTAACACAAAATACACATCTCTCTAAAAATGGAACACGAGTTGATTCAACAAAGGGTTGTTATTAAATCATCAGTTTGAGTAGCACAAGATCTAAATGGCTTGAACTTTGAGAAGTGGCTATATGTCATGGGATCTTATAAAGGATCTATGTACACAGACCATATATGGATGTTGGAATGTGAGTTTTCTTTTAGAATATTGACATGGATGGTATTATGAATACCTTTAAGATGTGATTGATTGTATATGGTTTCATGCAACTCATGATGCAAATTATGACGAAACCATTACATCATCGTAATGCTTAAATCTAACGATCCCAATTGCCATTGTTGTATAATACATGTTCTAGAAGATGGATAACGAGGTTGTATTCCTTAATTTGAATAACCTTATATATGCATTTGACATATGTAGGATTTCGTTAATCCAAAGGATGCTAGAAAGGTATATATATTACAAAATTCATGTATGAATTGGAGCAAGCTTCTTGAAGTTGAATTATTTGTTTTATTAGTGAAGTTTTATGAAAAACTTTGATTAATAAAAATCGTGTGCACACAAGGAGAATAGTGGGAGCATTGATATTAGTTTGGTGGAGTATGTGGATGACATACTAGTCACCAAAACAATTTATCTACACATGTGAGACATGGTTAGAAAATTATTTTCAATATGTACCAAAATTGATTGTAGTGTTCGACACTAGAATACTTTCAAGAATATCCATGGATGTCTTAAAGGACTAAGGATTGTTTCTTGAACACATATGAAAGAAACATTGTAAATGAGTTACAATGGTGTTGACTTTCATATCGGTGTACAGTATATCCAGATCGTAATTTGGAATAAATGTTATGCTAGGATATCAACTATGAAATTTGTAAAAGTACAAGCTTCAAATAGTAGTTGTTTCTATTACAGATGTCAAATATATATGATTTGGATTGTTTAGCTCATAAATGAGTGAAAACACGTGTTTCTTGCGTTGCGGATTCCATTGATCTCTTCTGAGGTAAAATTGGTTTAAATCTTGCAAGCAATGAAAACTTGATCTCACCAATGATCCAAATGTATGCTTTGACACTTCAATTTCTTTTCGATAGAAAATCGAAAGTGTAAATTGAAAGAAGTATGACCTACCAACATAGGAAAGAGTTCCTTATCTGCTAGTAGAGTATCTTGCCCATAGTGTGCTTGATGCTAACACTTGACCAATAGATATTGAGTTAATATTTGATTGGCTTTTAGTGCTAGTGGGAGATTGTTGAAGTAAGCCCTAATAGCCAATCTATATTGATTGGGTTTGGCTTTGTATCATGATATTGATATAAATATATATATTGTGAAAATATAAATTAAAAGGCATTTCTTTATTGATTTTGTTTTGTTTCAAAATAATGAAGTCCCTAGAATAGTTAGTCCGT
Organism: Medicago sativa; assembly: GCF_051527215.1. Classification (NCBI taxonomy): domain Eukaryota; kingdom Viridiplantae; phylum Streptophyta; class Magnoliopsida; order Fabales; family Fabaceae; genus Medicago; species Medicago sativa. The sequence goes on along the minus strand of NC_140755.1, from coordinate 6,076,896 downwards.
TTAATGGAACATTAAGTATAACTTAATTGTGAGACCCCGTTAAACATAAGGAAACTATTCTAAAAGTATCCGTAGTCAAGCTTTATTGAGAAGTGGGATATCATTAAAGCATAGAGACTATTATGTGGGTAGACTGATGATCACATCTCACAGATCATGGATAAAGAGTTATCAAGTCTTCACATAGATATAAATATTAGGAGTAATATTTATATTGGATTGACCCGCCGTGAGAATACTACATAGTAAGTTATGCAATTGTCATAAGATATTCTCACAATGATAATAGTGTATATCGCTCTTGGACCTGAAACCACTATGATCCCTAGATGTGGACTTAAGTGCTTTGTTGCCATTCTAACGTTGTCTGTAAAAGGATAACCATAACGTTGGTTGATGGGTACTTGATGAAGCATGCTGAGGGACATGAGTGTCCTAGATGGGATTTGTCCCTCCTCATAAACAGGAGATATATCTTTAGGCCTCTTGATGAAATATGACTGTAAAACTGCATGGCCATGCCGAACTAAGTCAATATAAGATATTGGACTTATTCGTTATTCAGTATATTTCGGAATCAAGAAATATAAACATTGATCTATACAAGGGTGACAATATCTATGCCTTGGGATCAATAGAGATATCGAGACAAAGGAGTAATTGTACACATAAGTATTATCATGGAAAGGTTTCGTCAGATCACTTGACATTCTTGTCACTTGGGTAGCAATGATGTGTTGCTAGATACCGCTCATTGTTTATAATATTAAATATTAGATTTAATATTATTGCCAACGTGACTAGAACCTATAGGGTCACACACAAAGAACAGTCAAAAGAGAAATATATAAGTATGACTTATATAAGGGGTGCGTTTAGTAAATAACGCTAATTAGTTAGCAAAATTACTAAACTCGTTGTTGGGCTTACTGAAGCCCAATAGTGACTTATGACTTGCAGAGCACACTAGAAGTTCTATAAATAGAACTCTGATGCTGAAGTTTTAGGTTACACGTTTTTGAAGCAACCCCTTTCTTCTCTGCACTTCCAATTCATTGGCTAGCACCGAGTTTTGGAGGAGCACTGTTCGTGTGGACTTACTAGAGGCTTTGCTGCTTTGCTTAGCTCTGATCGTGATTCAGAACAGAAACTATCGAGGTAACAATCGTATCACTGATTCATGTCAAATTTCGTAATGATCCAAGGAAAGAAAATCGAAATTATTCCGCTGCTTCTACTCCCTTCTGTTGTATTCGATTTTCCTTCATTAAGTTGTAAGATAAGCTAAATAAACTGTGAATAAATTATTCAAAATGTAACTAAGAGCTAAATAAACACTTGTTCATAAGCTATACGAAAGGGTGGCATCAGTTCTGGTTGGAGCGTAACTCTTATCCGGTAGTCCAAGTTGTTCATTGGCAAATTACAAACAAATGGAATAATGGTCTCCTTACTTCTACTATGTAATTCAAGGTCACTGACATCTATAGAGAATAAATAACTGTGCTCGCAAGTTAGCGGATTTTGGGGAAGTTTCTGCAATAGGTTACTTCTACTATGTAAATCAACAATTTTTGCTTGAAAAAAAACTATTTTGGGAGGTTATTTATTGTGAGAAACAACATATGAGCACATTATCAGTGATCTTTATAAACCTATACATTCGCCTAAACAAAAGCATCGACGCAGTTACGTAGTCTTGCTTTTGGTGACTATAAAGAAAAATAGAGAAACATACCTTTTCTTTTGATCCAGCACTTCCAACAACATAGCAACCATGCAACTTAGCAAGCTGACCAACAAGTTGACCCACGGCACCTGATGCTGCTGATACAAAAACATATAACACTTAAAAATTTAAAAAGCAAACTTAAAAGGCAAAGATTGTATGTTGTTTAAGAAAGTTGGAAGTGGAACCAGACATCCCTCTTATATTTATGTCTGTTGTTTTTAAAGGAACTACTGATACTAATTTAATTAACAATTCAACTATTATTTAAAAAAAAAACTATGCCAACACTTAGCTTACCAATAATAAGATAGAATTGGACTCAGATCTGAGTCATATATCCGAGTGGAATTGGACTCAGATCTCTTAAGCAATGTCTAAGGTTCGAGACGCAAATGAAAAAAAAAATGTGGTTACGAGGAGAGCTCCTCCGAAGGTGGTCGGTCTGGTTCCATAGTATAGATTAGTCATCGTCAAAGGCATTGAATAATCTGCAGCTATAACATAGTTAGAACAAAAACCCAATGAAGCATGGAAAAATATCGCTTTGAGTTCACTCTCACAATTTGGTTTCACATCACCCCTAAAGTCTTAGAAGGAGAAATTGTTTTCAAGATTTTTTTTCGGACCTCTTTTCGAAGGTATTGTCATTTTTTGATCTTATGTGTAAGTCATCACATAGTCTCAACTCACAATCAATGTGAGACTTTTGGGTGTGCCCGAGTAGTAGTAGCCCCCCACTCGAAACTAAGGGGCCCAAGGGCCTGTCATCCCTCATGCGTAGCTTAGGCCCTCTTTTTCGTAGACTCATCAATATTTTAACCTCAAATCAATTGCAACACTTATCTTAGGTTTGTTAGCTTTGTATCTTCTGACTATGTCCTCAAGGTTTTTATCTGTAGTTAAAAAGCGCCTCGGTGGATGGAGTAGTGTTTGTGTATTTATGAACTACTTTTAGCCTAAATTCCTAACAATGTGAGACTTTTTGTCTATACGCAATTACTCAACTTGTAGTAAAATTTTCATGTATACATGATCAGTGGCGGAGCCAGACAAAAAAGTTTGGGGTGGCCGCCATTAAAATAAACTAAAATATATAAATCATATTGCGTACAGTACATTTAAGTTGTAATAAACCAAAAATCGATCCGCAAGGTATGGATAATGCATAAAATATGCAATGCAAGGTCCGGGGTTCGAACCTTGGCCACTACAAAAAAAAAAACAAAAAATCGATCATTCAAAATTTAAACTACATAATATATAAAATCGATCATTAGATACATAAATAACATTGTTTCAACAAAAAAAAATTAAAGTAACATTTTACGTTTTTTGATTGATTTGAAATCATCAATAATTGACTCGGAACTAAAAGACCACACGTTGTCAAACAATTTATCCCAACCACTTTCTCTCAAATCTTATTATTGATTTTATTGTTTTTCTTAAGGGAATTTTATGTTGTTTGTGTGTATGAATTTTTTAAATCACATTATTAGTTATTAATTATTGAAAACAAAAAAGAAAGCAAATTGTAAAAGGAGTAAAAAAACCTCAGCATTTAACACAAAAAACGACAAAGAAAAGAAGGAACATTAGTTATTTGCGGCATGTGCCTTTCATGTGCTGTATTTTATGGATTTAATAACATCATCGTTTTAAGAAAACGGGTTGTAGATCTGACCCGCAAACAACAACTCTAAAACAGCATGAACAGAATAGTCCGACGCCTACAATTTCACACTTTTCATGATTTTCCGCGGCAATCCTTACAACGTTCATCAGATTCCGATTCCGATTCCAACCAAACTCCATTACGTCAAGGGATTCCAGGGTAAAAAAAATATTTTTTTTTAAGATGGGGTGGCGGTGGCTCCCCCTTACCACCCCCTGGCTCCGCCACTGTACATGATCTCTCACATATTTTGCATCATGCGAGAAATTTTTGAACAATGGAAAGAAGCTAATGAGGAAGCCAAAGAGAAGATGTTTGCAGACTTCATGAATAAGAATGTGAATCTATGATAATCACTGGAATAGTGGCACCACCATCAGCCATATTGGCTAAAATTAGAACAGGACAAACAAACTTGCTACAGTTTTGGCTCTCATTGCTGTAAAAAAAATTTAGGTTAATGTTTATAGTAAACACTACAACATCAAAGGGTGCAACAAGGTCACTTGTTGATCATGTGGTGGAGCCCTCAAGTGTGGATAAACATTCATCCATTCTGCACCTGAAACTAAAACTGCATCAGATGGACATCAACACACGCCCAAGGGCAATTATTGTGCCTTGTGTAAAAAAAGTAACGAAATGCATGAACCTATTCTAATAAGATGTATACTATTTTATTGTTCATGTCGTATATATAACTACTTGATTATAAGGAAAAGTAACGAAATTTAGACTTCTTAACAATTAAGTTAAGTGTTTTGTCAAAAAAACAAATTAAGTTAAGTGCGATTAATGTACTCAAATAGTTAATAAGCTTGAGTGAAGGACGAATTTTTCAGGAAAACATGAGTTCGCCAAACTTTACTTTTCTCTCGAACTTCGGATTAACATGACTTCCTTCCACTGCGACTAATAGTTTTGTTGTTAAAATGAAAAGTCACAACCTTAAGCTACTAATTTTATGTAGGTTTCAGCTCGTATTGGCTCGATTTTTTTGTTGTGGTCCGAAAACCAAATTGAACCAATTGTTTCTTGTACAAAGTGGACCAAACATATCCTGGAGTTTCTATTTGACCTATCATAGGTTTCAAATCACTCACATATTGTAATCTTGTTTGAGCATAAAGGTATCAAGTAGCTAAAAGAATGGAAAAGCTTCAGAAAAATTACAATTAATCCACCAATCGCATTCAATCAAACCTACAAATAAGCTAGAATCATCATATCTGAATCCATGGTGCACCGAGGCCTAGAACTTGACATTAGGAGGCATGACAGGCAACCTTGGTGACTTTTTTTTATCTTAATCTTAAACTAGGGTTCCATAACTGAATACAAACTTATTTAACTTTGTCTTCTTGTTATTTAGCAAGATCAAACAGACCAAGCAGTTGTTAAGACGACAACATTCATCTTCGTTGATGATGGACGATGGGTGTTTGAGTTACGACCCAAGAAAGTGTGTAGTCTACAATCTTTGAAAATGTTGGATCAAAGATGAGTGAATTCCAATGTTTGCAAACACAACTGAATTTCACCAGCAACTTCACTAGAATCCATGAGAGGATTTAGTCTATGACATCAGCAGGCAGAGTAGGAGGAGACGGCATTATCATAAGAAGATATTAGGAATAATGCATTTTGATTCTAGATCAAAACTATTTGTTTTAGTTTTAAATATTCTTTTTGTGTTGTTTTTATCTTTAGATTTTACATCAAAATAACTTCATGGATTTCTCTTCCTCAACACTAGCCGAAAACAATAAGGTTCTCTTCATAATAGGTGCATATGGCACTAAAAAGATAAAATTCCCATCTACCTAGTCTAGGTACTCAATTCTTCTATGAATTCATCAACTTTAACAAAATTCAAGTTTATAAGGGTTTTGACTTGTCACCAACAAGGTATCAGAATATGAACATGGTTCAATTCCACATCACATATTAAGCATCACCAATAATCCTTATTATGATTTTAATGTGATTGATTTTTTAAAACATGTACTTGAAGCTCTAGATTTCATAATTGAAAATGAGCATCTACCCATTATTGTAGGAGGGTAAAATTTTCACCGACAAATATTAGTTTATGAGCCAATAATAGCATTTTATACAAAAAATTATTGTTGTTTCATTTGACTTGACGTTTATTTGCCTATTTTGTTTCAATCTTTATACAAAAGAGTTGATGAAATGGTTGAGGCAGGGCTTGAGTATGAGATCAGAGAAATTTTTGTGCCTGGACCAAACTACACCCTTGGATTATAAGGACAATTGAGGTTCCTGAGCTTATTATCATTTTGAGATAGAAAAGAAAAAAGGTGTTGACGTGGTTCAAAAGGAAAATACACGTAAGGAATGCATTAGAAAAGCAAAAAAAAAAAAAAAAAAACACTTGCAAATTTGATGAAAATCAACTCTTGAATAACCATAAGATGATTGATAAGCTAGGATGGAATATGAACAAATTTAATTCTACAAAAAGTATTTGAGGCTATTTTAATTGGAGGAGATTATCAACATTAGCATCAAGAGATTATGGTTAAGTCAAAGCATTGAAATAGCCTCAAAGGTTTTCGTAGAATTAATTTTGTACATCTTATATCCAAGCTTACCAATCATCTTGTGGATCTTCAAGTGTTGATTTTCAACCAATTTGCAAGTGTTGTCTTTGGTTTTCGAATACATTAATTTACTATATTTTCCTTTTGAACCTTGTCAACGTCTTTTTCCTTTTCTATTTCAAAATAATAATCAAGCTCATGAACCCCAATTGCCCTTTCGATCCCATTTATGCAGTTTGCTCCAAATACAAAAATTTCACTTCTCATCCACAATCCCTGCCAACCCCATTTCATCAACTCTTTTATACAAGTATTGTAACAAAATAGTCAAATAAATGTCCATTCAAATGAAACAACAATAGTAATTTGAATAAAATGCAATGATTGGGTCATCAACTAATATTTCCATGTTGTAATTTTACCCTCCTATAGTTAGGTGTTCATTTTGAACTATGAAATATAGAGTTTCAAGCATGTGTTTGCAAAAATCAATCACAGTGAATTCATAATTAGGATAATTGATGATGCCTAACATGTGATGTGGAATTGAACAACGTTGAGATTCTCGTACCTGTTGGTGACAACTCAAGATCCTTGTTGATGATTTCATAAAAGAATTGAGTATCTAAGTAGATGGAAAGTTTTTTTCCAGTGCCAGTTGCATCCATTATGAACGAGAACCTTCTTTTTGGCTAATGTTGGCGAAGTGAACGTCGTGAAGTATTTTTGATGTAAAATTTGAAAAGAAAAAAAAAATCATAAATTAATTAAACTAAAATAAATAATTTTGAGCTATAATAAAAACGCTTTATACCTTGTAATCTTCTTAGTAAAGGATATACTTTATGCGAAGAAGAGGGTTGATTGAAACTTTGTTGCAGAGTGAGAGCTTCGTTTTTGAACAATATGTTAATCACCTGAATGTTGTGGTTGAGATAAAATGACCTCAATTGTTCTATATATAATGTTCTTGAGAAAACATGCAATAAATATTTGTTTGACTCAATCGTATAAAATAAATGTAAATAAAGAGTATTACGTTTTTTCCGGTAAAAAGAAAAAAAGTATTCTATTTTTTTAAGAGGGTAGTTAGGAAAAAAAATTCATAAATAATCGATTAATAACTATTTTTTCTCGATTTTTGCGTGTCATTCTTGCGCAATGGCCATGCGCAAGATAGCCTATTATTTACCTAATTTACATGTAATTACAACCTTATCTTTTTTTTTTTAATGAGTTACTGGTACAATTACAACCTTATCTATAATTATGTATGTGGTACCCTAAAGCTTAAATATGAATATAAAATAAAATTCAGTAGGTTTAAAAGAGTTTTGGATCGGTTCAAAATTATATTATTATCTTTTTTTAAAGATAGGCTGAGGGTTTTTTTTTTGTGAAGGAGGCTAAGGGTGCTATTCTTCCTTAGTAACGAGTCAAAATAAATCAAAATTTGATGAATTTAGTTAGATGTATATGTGTTGTGGTTCGTCTCAGTTTTGAGACAAAAACTATTTTATCTAAAGATTAAAATACTTGTAGTTCAGTTTGGTTTAGATCTCTCTCTTAAAAAATTAATTTTCTCCAATTTAATGCAGTTTAAATTGGATGAATTCAGTTATCCAAATTGAAATTTTGAATTTTAAAATTATTTTAATACTTATATAATAAAACTACATACTAGTATATTTTATGCAAAATTAAAATACATCAATTCAAGAATATTGTAACACGTAAGTATACTAATCGTAAACACTTAAATGACACTATGACATATTCAATAGCATTCAAGCACAAGGTAAGTCCGTCAAAAAAATACAAAGTAATTGAGTAACCCCAACATTGAATTTTAATCCAAATACAAAGTTATTTGAATGACTATTAGCCTGATATTCTTTAATCCTTTCATGTCGACCATTTCAAAGACTTATCTACATATATTTTTGCTCTTGGTGGAAATTGTTTATTTTCATATTTTGGAAAATAAAGATCAGCTTTCACATTTAAAAACAAAATCCCAAGTAATAGTTTCAAGGGAATAAGAAATGAAGCCTCATAACCTTAAGCTACTAATTTTATGTAGGTTTTAGTTCGTCTTGGCTCGGTTTTTTAGTTCTGGTCCGAAAACCAAATTGAATCGATCGTTTCTTGTTCAAAGTGGACCAAAGACATCCTGGAGTTTCTATTTGACTTATCATAGGTTTCAAATCATTCACATATTGTAATCTTGTTTGAGCATAAAGTTAAGTAACGCATCAAGTAGCGATAAATTTTATATTCAATAATTTTTTTTGAAGAATAATTTTATATTCAATAATTAATTGAAAATTCCAATTAAAATTTGATTAAGTAAGCATAAATCAAGAAGTTTGCACTGTGATTTTCAGAAAAACTAAAAACTATGAACCCTAACTTTTAATTTCTATCAACATATGCGGTTTAGCAATGAGTTTATCTGCAAAAGGGTAAACGGTCGAGAAAGGAAGTGGAATGCAAAACTAAAGAGATCCATTCTTATCGTTGTGGACAAAACATGATGACACAATTGTTGTTGCTACTTTTCTTTCCAAGTTGTTGCTACTTGAAATCATGTACAAGTTCTTGCCATGGCTTTCATGTGGATACTAGTTTTAGTGTCATGTCATCTAAAACTGTGTCGCATCAACGTCAATTGAAATTTTGGATTAAATTTGAAAAATTAGAAAAATTGAGGGACCAAAATTGCGGATTTAAAAATAGGAGGACCAAAATCCAAAAATTGAACAAAGAGGAACCAAAATTTCAATTAAGCCTATAAACAATCATTCTAGATCTTATCAATCTCCATTCAAATAAACCAAGCAAACAATTCCAAATAATCTCAAATCAGATTTATATTACAATGAATTAAAAGTGTAAAACAAATTAGATATAATAAACTTCAATAACTAAATATTGAAACTAAAGTTCAACCAACTCTAAATCCCAAACTAGAAATTAAAAATAAATTTTTTTACTTGCCTTGTATGTGTCACTAGAATTATCATATTTGAATCCAAGGTGCACCGAGGCCTAAAACTTGACATTGGGAGGCATGATAGTCAACCTTGCAGACTTTTTGGATCTTACTCTTAAACTAGGGTTCCATAATTGAATACAATCTTATTTAACTTTGTCTTCTTGTGATTTAGCACATATCCACAATGTATCGTTGTAACACTCATACTAAATTGTCGAGAATATTTAGCATGCATAATAAACTTGATGGACACATTAAAATTACAGTAGAATTTGTTCGAATGAATACAAGCATCACTACAAGTTTGTTCATCTGATAAATTATCATCTGTGAAATAAATATATCTAATGCATATTTGAATAAATAAGGAATTATCTAAGGCTGGTACGAAACATGTATATGCCGGTAACTCATTCAGCTTCATGTTTGCCTCCTCTTGCCACGATCAACTTGTTTATCTGAAATAAAATAAAATAAATAAAGGGATTGGGGGTGAGGCAGGATGTCTCAGTGAATTCCACCTATCCTAGATCGCAAGCAATCTCGGGGAACCTATGATTGTCGTTTGTCCGTACATAAACCTATTCAGGATTTACTATTCTGTTCTGCATATCTTAGCGATCGGGGGAAATCTAGGATCGCAAACTGTGTACTATCATAAGTCTTGTCATATTCATGTCGTGTTTTCATATTATGTTAGAAGGTTAGCGTTGAACAAACAATATTATCTGAGTTCATTTTACAGCATGCAGCCATGCACTGGGTGAAGTAACCCCAGCCACATACCACTGCTGACCGGTGAAAATTCCTATCATATCAGGCTAACACTAGACTCCTCTTGTCGTCGTGCGAGCCATCCGTACAGAAAGTGTCACATCCCACTAACGTGAATCTTCGTGTCCCACTGGCGTGGACAACAAAATACACAACTTACTTGTTTATTAATGTTGTATGGATTTTCTATCTGAGAAAATCCCACCAACCTTACTTGGGCCTGCTATGAGATACAACATGTCTGATTTATTAATGTATATACTTATTATTAAACTGGTAATAAAGACGTACTCCCTCCGTCTTTTTTTATAAGCAAAAAAATACTAATTCACACTTATTAAGAAAACCAATACTTAGTGATTTGAGGTATAATTTTTTGTGTTATCCTTGGAATAAGTTTCATGGAAAGATGTAAAAATAATTCTCATTGGTTAAAAATTATGGAAAAAATAAAAAGAGAAACAAATTGAATGCAACATGCATTTAATTTTATATTGGAAAAGATGATTTGTTTGAAAAAACACAATAATAATATATAAGTTGGTGTTTTTTGCTTATATTTTGATACAAAGAAAATGAGATTTTTTTGCTTATATTTTAGGACGGAGGGAGTAATTAATTTCCCGTGTCAGTGGCCTACCGCTTTTTAATAATTAATAGTACATAATATGCACACTCTCTGATGCCACGCAATGATAAAAGCATATGTCCATACTTGCTTTACACTTGAATATAAACAACGGGAAATACTTCAGTGCCATAGCAATGGTGCCATTGGTGCCATAGAACCAATCCTAAACAACACAAGAGTAGTTCCAAAACCCCATACACAAACAAATCATGCTTCAGTTCTCTTGCCCAATCTTCAGTTCCTAATTCCTTCTCCAACCCTTTCTTCTATACCACATGCAACACCAACTCAGCTTGAGGTTTTTTCCATAATTTCAAATTAATGGAATTGAAGGAGTGGGTTCGTCTAGGAGGAAAAGAGGGAAGGAGTCAAGCATATTTTAGGTCCATAATGCCATCTAATCCATGATTCTAAGTTTACATGTACGTTGGTTTGAGTTTTGAAGTGAAATTGATGGAGATTGGAAGAAGAGGGAGAGGAGGTCGTGAGAGAGGAAGAGAGAATTGAGAGGAAGGTGTTTGGTCGTGAGAGAAATGGAGGAAGAAAAAAATGAGAGAAAAGTGGGTTTTTACCCCTTTTATAATCTTACACAGAAATTATGAATTTACCCTTCCCTTAAGAGTTTGATCGGACAACATTAATTGACACTGATAGTGACAAAGTTTTTTTTTTGAAAGAACTGATAGTGACAAAGTTCTAAGTGGGATATTACAATCGTTTTGAATTTTGTTCTCTTTTCAGCTCGCTCCATTTTACAAATTTCAGTCTTCAAACTGTATTTCTTTTTCTCATTTCTTCATTTCACTCTTTTTTTTATTTATAGACCTTTCTAGTTACTGAAAATTCCTTTGCATATTGATGACAAATTCGGTAAGTGTACTAAATCGCAAAATTAATAAAGCAATAAGTAAGATCATCTTCAAAAGGATTGTTTTTCTTGCTCGGTCATTTTTAACTTTACTTGATTAAAATCAATAGGGAGGGGGTTCAATCATTGAGTATGCAATTGAAAATAAAAATAGAATTTGATGCATAATGGTGAAGGTAAGTAGGATTTCTTGAATCCCATTTATGTTTTAGTTGGGTTTATCTAGGTTCATAATCTCACTGGCAATTTAAGCTCTATGTTCACGATGTTTAACCAAGTAGACCTATTTCAGTAAATTTGGGGGGGGGGGGGGGGGGGGGTCAATTGTTAGGTATTCAATTGAAAATAAAAATAGAATTTAATGCATAATGGTGAAGGCAATTAAGATTTACTAAATGCCCCTTATATTTTAATTGGGTTTATTTAGTTCCTAATCTCGCTGACAATTTAAGCTCTATGTTCACGACGCTTAAGCAAGTAGACCTATTTCAGTTATGATTCAAGGTCCCATTTTTCTAATATAGAAACCCTGTGTCTAGGTGAATTTGATTCCATCGGCTCGTTGCAAAAACTATAACTAGTAACACCGGTAGTGACCATCCTACATCTAAGGAGATTATCCCTAGGAGGAACATTAATCTAAAAAAGTTAATCACATTCGACGGGGGCCCTTGATTCCCACACCTTTGCCAATGCCTCCACCACCTCAAACGGAAAAACCCCCTCCACACTCTTAGTAAGAACAAACCCTTCGGTCCTTAGTTCCACCGTCAAACATCCATCTTTTGGCAGAGGCCCAATTTGGGGCAATGCAAGGTGGAGCTCTTTCCGAAGGTTCAATTCCCAGACAAAGAACGGTCTCATATGTGTGTGTGTGTGTGCGCGCGCGCGCGTGTGTGTGTTGAGTGTCCATCACATTGTGTGTTGTGCAAGAGTGGTGAAGAACATAACCTAGTTTGGAGATCATTAGTTGTCGGGATGCTTATGGATTATGAAGTGACATCCAACCATTTAGAGATGGCAGTTGGACCCAGACCCTATAGGCACCCGCAAAAAATACCCGCTACGGGTAGGGTAAAACCCTGCTTTAATGGGTATGGGCTTGGGTATGGGTAATTACCCGCAACTTTGAATGGGTATGGGCACTGTACTACCAATCCCCGCAACCCGCATATATCTATTTATATAATATGATAAATAATTTATTTATTTTTTGTGTACAATTAATTTATTTATTTAACTATTTAAGCCTAAACTTAAACCTAAAACAACTTAATACAGTAACTCTACCCCTCCTATTGCGTTGAATCTCTGCCGCTGCCGGCCTTTCATTGCTTTTTGGCTAAATACTATGATTCGTACTATTTTATGAGTTGATTTGAAAAATTTTTGGATCATAATTTTATTTCAATTTTGATGTTTTTTATTGTCTTTTCATAGTTAAAATGCGGGTAATGGGTGCGGGTATGAGCACTTAGGTGCCCATAGGGTATGGGGAAAGGCACTAAAGTTGTTACCCACGAGGGTACGGGCTCGGGTACGGGCATATTTTTACAAACGCGGGTATGGAGATGGGTATTATAGTACCCTGCCCATTAGGTACCCATTGTCATCCCTACAACCATTGAATCACATGTCTTAAATGTGGAGAACTGAGAAATTGAGGATTCTAAACTTTACCTCAATATATCAAATGTTTAAGGTAGTTACCAACTTAGCTATAGTTACAAGACAATAGTGTTAGATTTTAGCACTTGGTGTTCTCAAATTTGATTCTTATTGTGTCGTAAAGAATGTTTGGCTGCCAAATTTTGCAGTAGCGACTAGTCATTGGTTTTAATCTTTGAATTCAATAAATAATTTTTTGAAAGAAACATGTTTCATGAGTTTTTAACAAAATATTTTTAAAAATTTGGCACTATTGAGTTATATTTTTTTTACCCGTAATTGAATGAGTTTTATCATGTTAAAAATTACACAAGTTTTTTTTGCCGCGATTAAACTTAAGTTTTTTAATTAATAACAATGTATTTTTTTTTTTAACAATGTTGAATATTGATCCTTCTATACTTGAGATTTTCGGCATTGATCCTTCTATACTTGAGATTTTCGGCATGAGTGGTTGTTAAGGAGTGGAAGGGGGTAGACGTTGAACAACACCTCCTCCTCGAAGGTGGTATATCTGCAAACATTTCGACGATCAAGAAAGAAAGTGTTGTGAACATGTGGTTTTAGTTTAGAAAAGTACGTACATGTGTAGAGGCATGAAATAGCCTTTATAGTAGAAATATTAGGTTTCTGGAGAGTTATAAAAAAATTGTCATATGATTCGAATTGAATAGTCATGATACATTTTGCGGAGATAACAATTGTTTATTAGTCTAAGTTCATTTGTAATCCCTAACAATAGCTAATTGGAACAAAACAAGTCACCAACTTTCTCTAACATTCATTCTCATAGGCATGTAGTTTTTGAAAAAGTTTTGGTGTGTCTATAGTCACACAGAGCCATATGGTGCATAGCTCCAGTTAGGTCACGACAAAGTCTCGACCTTGACCACCGATGACCATAGTTGGTTGTCGCCACCTCATCAACACTCTTTTATTCTTCAATTTTTAATTTATTATTAGTAAAATAAATATCCAAGATTGCCTAAAAAATAATCATTTTCTAATTCATTATTAAGAAGCATTGACCACTATTACTATTAATTTTTTTAAAAAATATATGACCACCATTATTGAAAGGTGACCCATATTAAAAATATTTAGTTTTTTTTTTCCTTCTTTAAATTTTAAACATACTATTAGTATTTAAATTTACAGTTTTTTTTCAGTTTTTAATTAATATTCTTTAAAGAAATAATTTATATTAATTTTAGAAATAAAATATATGTATTTTATTCTATACTAGTGGAAAAACAGGAGTGTCCGTCTTTCTGCTTTTTTTATTGCGCTAACGCATGTAGTTTATCAATGATAATTTATAGAAATTTGCGTGTAAATTACAAACGATATTCTTTATAAAGTTTTTATATAGATTAAAATTATAAGCGTAGATATTTGTGACTTTCAAATGTAACAAACTCAACAAACCATATTTATATTTTTCAATGACAACAATAATATAATAAATATAATAAAAATTCTTATCTTTTTAATAACACCAACAATATAACATTATTATAGAAAAAGTTGTTTAAGGGTATAATTGGAATAACAAAAAAATTCAGCCCAATATCTCCCAAAAATACTCTATTCTCTTTATGTATAGTATATATAAAGATTTAATTAATGAATTTGTATTTTATTTTTAGTTGATCCATTGTATTCTTCTCCCCACTAAACTATTTGACAAAATAAATCTATTACTAGAAATATTTGCTGAAATCATGATTAACACGTCCTTTTTTCTTGAGAATCGGAGGGTTAACACCAAAAGTACTATTATTTAACTCTCTAAATGTAAGTCATTGACCAAAAAAAAATTTAGGACACTAAAATGGAATTTCATTAATAATAATCTTCCCAACATAAGGTGTATTAGAGAATATTACAAAAAATACACGAAATAAGAGTAGTATATGAGGGAGCAAACACATGAAAAACAAAGCAACTAAGAGATTACATTAAAGCATTAACGAGGATTAAGCCTTCAAAAATGATTAAAAAAAAACCTCCAAAAATGATAATTGAAATAAAAAGTAATGAATTTTGATTTCAACTATAAAAAACAACGAAGCTTGATCTTCTCACACAAAGTATTCAAGTTTTCCTCTTTGCTGAAAAATCTGGCAATTGTGTTCTTTCTAAATAATCTAGACCGTACAGAACCAAACAATGTTCAACGAAATCCACTCTCTTTTCGAATAGCCACATATAAAAGTAAATTGCAAAAGATATTCATTAGTAAAACCTTGACAAACTGCTGTTAAACCTATCCAATTAGCTATCAAGGACCATAGTATAACAAAAAAATCACATCTTGCAGATAAATGATATCTATCTTACAAGGTGCCACACCCACTTGAGCAAAGACAATCGTTCAAAGAAATAATTTCTTTTTTCAATAGATTATCCTTTGTAGGCAAGCGATTAAGCAGCAAATAAAAAACAGACAAAGAAACTTTAATAGGAACAACTTTGAACCAAATATTGTGATTGTCGTCACTAATAACATCATAACCCATTACAGTCATGTAATCATATGCACTACACACAGTGTAACATTTGTCCAAATTGAATTGCCAAATCCATCTATCCTCCTCATCCACCTGCAAAACAATAGATGTTACCAGCTCACATAATTCCCACATATGCTCCTCGTCCCACACAAACAGGCACATGCGCCAGTTCCACACTTCACTATTCACACCCCACCCCAAATTATATAAATAAGCCATTGTTGACAAAAATTTAATATTATTACTAACTCCTATAATCATCATAATTTAATAAAATATGATTTCATGAAAGATAAATATCCACTAAAAATTATTAAAAGATATGTTATATTTAATGAGTCAAATAATATTTTGAAGGGATGATACTATTATGTTAGAGTTTAATTTTGATTCATGAGACCTTAGTTAATTTGGCAGGAACATTGTATTATATGCAAAAGTAGAGTTTGAGCCTCAGATTGGTAGGGATATTATAAAACTTCTACATTTTCAATTAAATACGACTTTTCCCCTAAATAATTTAAACATGACTTTTTTCCTATAGTTTTTCTTTGTGATCATATATGAAGTGCATTTGATAAATATCAATATCTTTCAGTTGGGATCTGAACTTTAATTCGTTACACACCTTACACAAACAATTTTTTTAAGTATATACAATTAAAATTAAATATTGTTAATGATTCAAAAATTATGATTGATTTTAGTAAATTAAAAATATAACAAATCTTTTTTTAGGGGAAATAACAAATATTTATATTTTATTTTAGTAAATTAAAAATATAACAAATCTTTTTTGTAAAAAAAAAACAAATCTTTTTTTAGGGGAAATAACAAATATTTATATTTTCAGTCCATATCAATTAAATATATCCTTTCAAAACAAAATAAATTAAATATATTATTTTATAAAAAAAAATAATTGGTCAAGATTATTTTAAAAGGAAAACAACCAAAAGGAAAGAAATCTAAAATCTAGAGCATTCCATCCGAAATCCCTACCGTATCAACAAACAACAAACCTTTACTCCATCCAATCAAATTTCAACATCACATAATCCCCTCCCATCTTTCGCCACGTGTTACCAAATAAATTCAACAAACTAACCCTCACGGTGGTCTCGCTCACAGGCTATAACTAATCAAAGCAATATAAAAGCGAAAAAGGGACTGCATTGGTTTCGATTCCAAAGTTCTGCTGTGAAGTTTCGTGTGTGCGCGTTTTCCCCCAAACCGAAGCAAAAACCCCTCCTCCACCGTGTGCGCGGTGGTGATTTCTGATCGGAAAAAATCAAATATGAAGATTAACGTGAAGACTCTTAAGGGAACTCACTTTGAGATCCAAGTGAACGCTCAAGATACGGTAATCACACTCTTAATTCAATTCAATAATTCAATTTTTTTTAGGTTTTTCAATTTTCTTTTAATTTTAATTATTGGGTTATGTTGTTGGTATAAAAAAAGTTGGTTGAAATAAATTGTTTCGGTATAAAGAAGTGACACAGACACCTGATACGACACTGATACGTCGACACTGATACGTCGACGTTAGATGATTGTTTAAAAATATACTATAATTGAATGTAGTTACATGTGTCGGTGTCGGTGTCGAACACAAGATTTGAATTGAAGTGTCAGTGCTTTAGTGCTGGGAGAGATATCCACGTCTATTGTCGGACACACCTTCCAGTTTAGTTTAAAGAACTGACACAGACACCAGATACGATACTAAGATAGGTTGAATTTTTTTTTTTTATATAAAAATATGATATAATTTAATGTAATCAATCACGTGTCTGTCTCATGTGTCGTCATGATCCCAGACACTGACATGTATCGAACACGGGATTTAAAGTGTTGGTACTTTCTGACTAGGGGAGTTATTCACATTAAGTTTGTTTAAGATTTACATTTGTGTATAATGTATTAGATGCAATATTAGTGCATGTTTTGGTTCTGATTAAATTGATTTGTAAGATTGATTTTACTACTGATTTGAATGTTAAGTTGTTTATGGTTGGATTTGTAAAAGTGAGTAACAATAGATTTCAGTGTAAAAATCACGTTTAGAGTCAAAAGCTTCAAATTTGAATCAATTCTGGAGGCAAAATCAATTTTACTTGAGAGTAATCAAACATTTCGATATAAATTTTGCATGTCTAGAATCAATTCTGGCTACTCCAAACAAGGAGCCAAATACAGGCTTAGTCATACTACTTAATTAGATTAATTAGTTAGTTAGACTAATTGATTGACTAATATTGTTGTAATATATTGCAGTCGAATATTTGAATTGAGAAGTTTAAGTTTTTGTGGTTAATTGATATGTATGTTTGTTTCTTGATGGATATTAGGTTGGTGATGTGAAGAAAAATATAGAGGGAGCACAGGGTGCTGCTGTTTACCCTGCTGCACAACAAATGCTTATTCATCAAGGAAAAGTGCTTAAGGATGAGACTACCTTGGAAGAAAATCAAGTTGCTGAGAATAGTTTTGTCGTGATCATGTTGTCTAAGGTGATGTTGATGATTAAGATGATGTTATTTTAATGATTGGATTGTTTTTGTACTCTTATGTTTTAGCATGATTTGAAGTATTTAAGTTAATTCAGTTGGGGAAGCTAGAAAACAAGGATAGTTAAACGCACATGTGCTCTACCTTTAATTCAATTTTTTGTGGATAGTACTTAGCTTGCACTTTATTGTTTTGCATTAAATAATATTAACTTTTGCTTAAAATTTTGTAAGTGCACCATTATCCATTGACATTCAATGAGAGAAGCTTTAATTTTCCATGTAATGGGTTTTCTATGTCAGTTTATGCCAACATCCAATCATTTTTTCTATATCATACCATCAATTTCAAATATGCAGTTACAAAAGTGGGGTGATATGGCAGAATTGTGGATTTTTATTGGATATTGGTGTTAAATTGATTTACATTAACAATGCATATCCTTTGTCTATTGTGTTTCACTGATTAATATTGATAGTAAGACATTTTTATGAGTTTTTGATGTTTAAATGTGTGGGTTAGTAAGACATTAACAGCAGGTCCTTTATGTCTTTTAACCTTCCTTCATTATTTTTTGGGTGCTAATGAATGCGTTGAAAAATGCTTCTATTGCTTCCTTTTAATGGGGAACAAGAAAAATCATTGGCTTGTTGAGAGATGCCTAAGTTGTAATATTCTGTCCATTGGTTCACTTCTAAACTTTTGTAGCGATCTTCCCTTTGCAGAATAAGGTATCATCAAGTGGAGCCTCTGCTGCTTCAGCTGCCCCACCGGTAAGTACAAATTTTCTTGTCAATTTCTTTCCTTACAATCTTTGTCAAAAATTATTTAATTTCTTGATGAAGTTCTTTAAAAAAACTCTTTGCTTGATCAGTTTTTAGTGACTGTGAAGCTAGATGGGTAATGCAATGATTTGGTTGATGATTTAATGTATTATTGTTTTGTTAAGTCCTCTTCACAATATCCAATTTTGCATGATTATTTAGGTTTTGATTTTACTTTACTTGTTGACCATTGTGAAATTTCACTATTTTAAATTGTTGTTTCTTTTTGCTCGCTATTTATATATGTAGGCAGCCCAACCTGCAAGTTCTTTGCCTCCCCCTTCGTCAACACCTCAGCCTCCTGCATCAACTGTCGGACAGTAAGTTCACATTTGTTTCTATGGCTTCATAGTTTTAGCATGATTGTTGTTCTTTGTGTAAAATTCGTTAAATTCATCTCACTTTCAGGGGAGAATCCAATCTTGCGCAAGGTCCTGTAACTCCTCCCACTACGTAAGCATCTGACATATAATAGCTTTTAAAATTTCATCAGTACATAAATATGCATCAGTTGTGGCTCCCTTGTGTAGATAGTGTCTTATTGTTATCACCGCCTATTCTCTTATTCTTAGGCATCTGTTTATTGCTGCAATGATACATATTACTGTTTTGTAAACTCTCAAGTGCAATTTCATACGTTGTTTATTGCAGTGTGGTGCCTGACACATACGGCCAAGCTGAATCTAATCTCATTGCTGGAAGTACTTTAGAACCAACTATCCAACAAATTCTAGAAATGGGGGGAGGAAGTTGGGATCGGGACACTGTGATCCGAGCTCTTCGTGCTGCATATAATAATCCCGAAAGAGCTGTTGAATATCTATATTCTGTAAGTCTGTCACCCACATAATCTAGCTTTCCCATGTGAAGTATCGAGTATGGGTGTTTTTGCTATTAATTTGGTAGCTTGTTTGTTCGAAGCTCTTTTAAATACATCTGTTTCAGTCTACATTTTGAATTTTGATTGACATACTGCACAAAGAACTATGCCCGCACAACTTATGCTTGTAGTAAACTGTCATCTTGTACCAGTACAGTTTTAATGATTTGCTACTTACATACATGCCGATCTTAAAAGATAATACAATGAATAACGGTGAAGGCAGGTGCATGTTTAATATTTGAGTGTCAAACAATGGCTCTTCTAATGTTGAAATAACTTATTTAACCACATCATATAGTTCATATTTTATCACAGGATGGCCTGAATATAATAATTTGTGTGTTTGCAGCAAAGTGGTTATGGTTTTGTATTAAGAATGGATAAATAATGTATCAATAATTGATTTTGTTTACAGAGTTACATCTATTTTATCTAACATCCATGTATAATTTAACTGATAGGGCATCCCCGAACAAGCTGAAGCTCCAGCAGTTGCTGCATCCACCAATGTTGGGCAGGAAGAAAACCCTTCAGCTCAGCCTCCAGCCCAACCAGCTGTGCCTGCTGTTGGGCCTAACACCAACCCACTGAACTTGTTCCCTCAGGTGTGTACTGTGAACTGTCTCTTTCCTGTGCAATAAAATTTAAACAATAATGGTGCTAGAATTATAATTTTTTTGTTTTTTTTAATCAGGGCATTCCCAATTTGGGTGCAAATGAAAATGCAGGTGACTTGGAATTTCTGCGAAACAGTCAACAGGTAGTTTAATTGTGTTTTCTACAGAGGAGCTAAATGCCATATTAGTTTTCATTATTTATGCATCTTAATATTTCTTTCACATTTCAGTTCCAAGCCTTGAGAACAATGGTGCAAGCAAACCCTCAAATCTTGCAGGTATCATCGTTAGTGCTTGTTGACTCCATTACTATAATTTTCTAGGACATCATTATTCATCTTTGTTTTCTTTGCAGCCCATGCTTCAGGAACTAGGAAAACAAAATCCAAACCTAATGGAACTCATCCAAGAGCATCAAGCTGACTTCTTACGTCTTATAAATGAGCCTGGAGGCGAAGAGTAAGATTACTATTTTAGGCTTGTTGCATTTTCATTTCATTATATATTGTATGAATTTTTCAATATGCTCCAACTTGACTAAAACCATTTTCACCAAAAGATATAGTTATTCAAATTTATACACAGATGACGAGCTTAATGGAAAAACTTCTGTGTTAAACAATTTGATAAAGAATTCACAACACACACCACAAGCAGATGCATAGGGTCATCATTTTATCACTGGACCTTGGTTATAATACAAAGGATATAAATAAACCATATATTAATCTAGGGAAGATGGTTAGAAAATATTTTGGCCTATTAAGACATTTGTTTGCTCACTTTTGTATTTGTATGACCAGGAACCTAGAGGGACAGTTGGGTGCTTTGGCTCCTCAGACCATTACTATCACCCCAGAAGAGAACGAGGCCATTCAACGGGTAAGCTAGTGATAGTACTCTCCATTAAGCTGTTTTAATTGTGAACGCGTTTTTCTATTTCTATGTATTTGCTTGTCCATGGCATGTTTAGTAATGTTGCATAGTTGAAGCTTGCATGTTATTATATTATGAACAGTAAATGTA
Source organism: Medicago sativa (assembly GCF_051527215.1). Taxonomy (NCBI): domain Eukaryota; kingdom Viridiplantae; phylum Streptophyta; class Magnoliopsida; order Fabales; family Fabaceae; genus Medicago; species Medicago sativa. The sequence goes on along the minus strand of NC_140755.1, from coordinate 6,055,603 downwards.
GAGCTCAACCAAAATACTGGTTTTGCACTCTTAACAATGATATGTTGATAGAATTCTTCATGCATCTTTCTCAGGACTATGTTTGTACTTTATATATATGTGCACCGCTAGCATTTGATCTCTGTTCATCCTCACAATAATGTAATAACATAACTGACCATGACATTTTGGCAGCTTGAGGATATGGGGTTCGACCGAGATCTTGTGTTGGAGGTGTTCTTTGCGTGCAATAAAAACGAGGATCTGGCAGCCAACTACCTATTGGATCACCAAAATGAGTTTGATGATTAGTCAAAATTCTAGATTTTAACACTGGTATTTCTGTGTCTATCATTTTTCTATGTTAGTTCTTGTGTCAATTGTTTGTGTCCTAAACTCTTTGGAGAAGTGATCTTTATTACTTTTTGTTGTTTTCGGGAACCAAAGTATCTGTAAATCACCATTGACTAGAAATTAGAATTGTGTTGGGATAGACCATAGATTTATTTACAGTTATTCTTGAATTGTATATTTCAGTGCGTGGTATTGTCTTAATATTTTTTTATTTCGTGGTTTCGAATAACCAAGCTGAGAAGATTGCGGGTTTTGAACAAGGCAACCAGCACACTTACAACGCCATGGAAAAATAATTTCCTCTAATATTTTTAATGAATTATATTTTTACCTAACCTAAAAAATTAGATTAAGCAAAAATTTTAAATTGAGAATTTTTTGACTAACTTTATAATTCTAATTATTTATGGAAAACGATTTTTTATGGAGAAAAAAGGTGTTATGATTTGACAAATTGATAAAAGTTAATTGTTTTCGTATTGGAATTAAGTTTTGTTAAGCTTAAGAATTCCTAAGCTTTGAGAATTATTTTTGGTTAAGCTTAAACATGAACCGATTGTTAAATTTCTGTATATCTTTAATAACAAGGGAAATTAAGGCGGTCACAAATACAAAGGAACTAGCTTGGACTGAGAGCAACATGTATGTTTGGAATCAGCACAAACAAGTAAAATGGTAGCATTTTGAACGTTGGACAATAGCATAGCACTTGGTGTGTTAACACTAATATTTATAGGACAACGCGCTCTGGAAAAGATAAAAATTATTTTACTCTTAGTTTCAAATGAATTTCAAAGTTTATGAGATCAGATTCCAAATGCATGCAGAGACATGTTTAATCAGTAATAGGAAACAACTTTGGCTGCTTTTATGGGCAATCCCTATTTTTGCCACCTTAAAATTCTCAACCCTATCCATCTTTTGCCTATTTGAAAGACATTCTCACTCAACCTTTGAACCACATTGCTATCGCTCATATTGCCAAATTTAGAGTGGTAGGGGAAAGAGACTCAATCTTTGTTTTTGCGAAACTTAAAAGTATGATTAAAAATTGTTCAATTCAAGAATCGAATTCGCGTTTTTTTTTTTAAAGAAAAAAAATCGTCATTTGAAGTTTATTAACCACTTGAATCTAATAGCTTATAGTGATATATATTGACTTGTGTTGGCCGTCTTATTCAGAATAGGGATATAGATATTAGACAACACATGCTAAAAGTATTGTACAAGGGAGCAACGCATGTGAGTTATTATTGTGACATACGAGGACATTGAATCTCGAGTATATAATAAAAATTAACAGATCAGATTAGTTCGTAACTTTAGGCTTTATTCCTTCCTCTTCCTATGTTCATTCCGATTACGTGCAACATGGTTTAGGCTTTATTCCTTCATTCCTATGTTTATTCCAATTATATTTTCAAATTGGTTAGAGTGAATTGTAAAGGAATCAATTATATTTTCACCGTTTCGGATGTAGTGGCTTTGACAAGTTTATTCAAATTTATGCGATATTATTGTGTCAAATGAGTTAACAATTTTACACTCAATGAAAAAATAGATGTTGAACAGTTATATATGTCAAAAAACACATACTTCATCCGTCCCAAAATATAAGCAAAAATTGGTCAACAAAAGTTAATGTATCTGGTTAAAAATTTGTACCAAATACATTAACTTTCGTTGACCAATTTTTACTTATATTTTGGGACGGTGGGAGGATACTTAATATCTTTAAGTTTTGAGTTTGAAGGTGATATCCAATCCATTTTTGTGGTTGCTCTTAGCATAGTGTGATGATCATCAAATTCTTCACATGATCCAACAATGAATTAGAGTCAATGATTTGACTAAATGTTGGCCGACTCTTGTATCAAAAGGACAAGGATGGTTAGGCAACATGTTCCATTGGTGTTGAATGGATGAACCCACACTAGAGATATAGATTGTTGATGCGTCAAATGTTAAGTCAAACGTTTGAAATTCGATGAAAAAGAAGAAGATAAACAACATATAAGTAAGAAAAACTCGTCCTCACGGATGAAAAAAAGAAAGTAAAAACACACATACATAATCGTTTCATGACCCAACATTCAAATATTTGTTTCGACCAAAAATACTTTTGATTTAATTTTTAGAAAACCACTGAGAATTGTTTGGACAAGTTATGGAGTTATTGTCTCGGTTTAATGATTTGTCACTTCATCAAATAAAAGCATCCCAAATGCATTTTGAAGTGTGTGAAAATTTAGACCATACACGACCTCTTTCGATGAGAGACTAACCCAGTCCGTTAATTTTTAATTCATTGATGAAATTTAATGTTCATATTTCTCATATGATCAAGTGTTCTTATTTGACTGAGTTTAGGGGAGGAAGAATTTGAATGAAATTTTTCGAAGAGATTTGGGAGACAGGACTTTGGAGAATTTATTGTTTTTCACAATACAAAATTTTGTATTCCCTTAATTTGTAGGTTTCTAATGATAATAAATACAGTATATAATAAATCTTCATTTTTCCAAGAGTAGTAGGAGCATGGTTTTCATTCTTTCTTTCTTTCTTTCTTTTTACCCTCTAATGATAACACAATTTCAATGCAATTTCCTTGAGATCATCATCGAGCAAACTCAACTACTGAGAGCTTATCAAAAGCACATTAAACATAATTTTTCGGTTAATTGTTCATTAACTGCCCGAGTTTTCCAAGTTAACCAATTCTAAATGTTACGTTGAGGAGACTATGAAGTACGAACCAAACAACCCATTCGAATTAATAAAAGGTCAAAACAAACTAAAATAAAGAAGTGTTTTGCAATGTTTTCAATCAGCAGAGCATCAACATCAAATCCACCACTTGTTTGTTCTACCAAGTCGCTTAAAAGATTGGAGCATGGTTTCTATGCATCTCTTCAAAATTCCCAAGAACAACCAACAAAAGATTTATGTTCATGCTTTGTAATGCAACTTCTGTAGAACAACAGCTAAGCACAAATATGATACTCTAGACGAAATAATTATTTCTCTGAAGCTTCTTTGAACATAGGACAAAATTCTACTAACCAGTAGAGATATGAAACTGCGAGGGGTTCAAAGATATGTTGTAGCAATTACAACATTTGTGATTTCCTTCTCGAGTTCAGCTTCATCAACCCACAGTGAACTTCGTTTATGCAATAAGTCTTTCTTCTCGGCTTTCTTCTCTTCATGCTTTTTGGCTTGCATTCTCCAACTTTCAAGTTTCTCCGCTCTTTCTTTCAACTGATTCACGAAAATAACAAAAAGTAAAATTAATACTAAAGACTATTTAATTGAATAACATGAAACAAACATTGTACAGAGCAACTTGATCAAAGTTTCTCTCAAATATTAAATTAAACGAGAAGCGAAAACCGTGTTCCACTTGCATAACTGATCTGAATATAGGTTTTTAGTATGGACTACAAATGCATCAACTAACATAAAGTTGTAGAACAAAGACAAAAAATAGATCGGCTTGCGTAAGAAATTTTAAACTAATAATGTTGCTTAGAAGTTAGAATATGAAGGTTGGTTATCTGTCAGGTATAAATACAACACACATACGCTTAATTTATGATCAAAACTAGTCTTCAAAGTTCATAGATTCTAGACATCCTGCACATTATCAATGTGAAATCCACCTTAACTACTATAAAAATATGTCCATAAGTATTAAACCAAAGAAACATATTGCAGAGTCAAAATGTTTTCACTTCTCAAAGAGTGAGACATAATAAATGTTATGTTGAGGGCAAGAATATTAAAACAACATTTTCTTGCATCAAGAATAGACTTTTTTTTTTTTGACAGGATCAAGAATAGACTTTGAAATCTGAAGTTTAGACCAAGTTAATAAAACATTAAATTGGGTTTCAAATTTCAAATATGAACAAAAAATAAGAGACACAAGTTAAGCCAGGTTCATTTTACTTTTGGCCAGCATATAAGTTATAACTATTTACATTCGCTTATGTGTAGTTAGGAAATCAACCACAGTTATACAACCCCAAAATCCATTTAGTTTTTTTCTTTTTAACAGCCACCTTCATAATTAAATCAAGGGTAGTGTTAACTTGTGCCCTAAGGGCACAAGTTAAGAATCTAAAAATGGAATTAAATCATAAATTATGTCTTGAAAAGATAAGATTTTAAATATCTAGACTATTGAATGTACAATTTCCAACAAAATGTTTCTATCTTTGGTTTCTTAACTTGTGCCTTGAGGGCACAAGTTAACATTTTCCTTAAATCAAACAAAACAAAAGTACGTGAACAAGATGTATAGTGTATACTGTGTGATCCAAGTTACCAGGCAGGTAATTTTGGGTCATGTAAACTAGCGACTAGACTACAACGCTCCAATGTCATGTGCAAAGCCAGATTAAAACAGAGACATCATAAATGACGTGCTTTGGATTTGAACAGGACTTCTGAAGCGCTCTGATATGAAGCTCGTCATATCGGTTATAAGGAGGAGTCTATCAATCACACAAAAAATTTACCTGCTGACACTGATAAGATCTGGCATAAACGGGGAAATGATGGGCAATGTATATTGGATATAACTGGTTTTATAATTAACAAAACTATGAGAATACTTTCGGAAGAGTTGGATACACGAATAACAGGGAGAAATACAATTGCCTAGAACCAAATAAATAACTGCTAGAAACTAACACAACCTTTATGAATTAGAGATCAACCTTTCTCCTAAGCAACCAAACATAAAAACAACCGAATGACATCGGTTTCCTATCTTTTATTTATTTATTTAAAACACCTGATTAACTTAAATGGGCCCTATCAATTAGGTCTGCCCATAACATAAACCCTAGTAATATGAGGCTTATTAACAGAAAAATGGCAGAATTTCAATTTTTATGTGAAAACCACTTTTCTTAATTCATGTGCATTGATGATCAAAGGGCTCTAACATATTAGGGGTGAGCAAACATGATTGACCAGCCTGAAATCTGTTTAAACCGACATACACTGATGAAACAGGCGGCTCTAGATAGGTGTTGTGTCAAATAAATGAAAAATGTTGAGTTAACACGGTCTTAAATGGTTGAAGTCGTCAATTCTGTAAATTAGTATACAGTGGTAACCATAACCGAGAGTATGAAAGCTTTTTCTAAATGTTAAATTTGCAGTCCGTATATTTCTTATCAGCTATAACTTGTCAACTCAACATTATACACATTCAATGAATTATTTAAAAACATTCCTCAAATCTAGCTATCAAAAGCTGCACCGTCTCACCTACTGATTAGTACTCTCCATTATTCTTATTAGATTGATACAAGGAAACAAAAATTAAGAACACATCCTCTCTTTTTTTAACACTTTCTCACCTAAATTATTATGTCAAATTTAAAATGAGCCATTGTGAAAGAGATCAGAGTTCCGAATCAACACTACTGTAAACCAAAGAAATCCACCCGCCTAACCCGCCATCCACCGAACCCGCCACCCACCTAAACCATTGGCACAAATGGGCAGTTTTTCAACCGAAACCGACCAAACCCATCTGATGCTCTGCCCTATTACATCCGATGCTCTGCCCTATTACATATAGGGAAGGAGGTAGTGATTTACAAGAATGATATACAATGCCCCAACACATAGATAACCTCTATGAATTAGAAAACCTACTCTCTCCCAATCTACCAAACATAAAAACAACTAAACACCATCGGTTTCCTAATTTTTTAAATTTAAAACACCCGATTAACTTAACCCTAGTAATAGGAAGCCTGCTAACAGACAAATGGCGGACTTTCAAATTTAATGTGAAAACCACTTTTCTTAACACATGTGCATTGGTCAAAGGGCTATTACATACACTTTGAGTGACCCGCCTGAAACCTGTTTAAACCGACATACACTTTGATGAAACAGGTGGATCTAGACGATTGTTGGGTCAAAGAAATGAAAAAAATGTATAGTTAACACGGTCTTAAATGGTCGAAGTCGGTTCTGTAATTTAGAATACAGTTGTACCCATAACCGATAGTATAAAAGCTTTTTCAAAATGTTAAATATGCCGTCCATATATTTCTTATTAGCTATAACTTGTCGACTCAACATTATACACATTATTCAGTGAATTATTTAAAACCATTGCTCTAGTCTAGCTATCAAAAGCTGCACTGTTTTCACCTACTGATTACTATTTCATTATTATTATTAGATTGATATATGGAAACAAATATTAAGAACACATCCTCTTTTTTTAACACTTTCTCACCTAGATTATTATGTTAAATTTAAAATGAGCCGATGTGAAAAAGATCAGAGTTCCGAACCAACACTACTGTAAGCCGAAGAAATCCACCCGCCTAACCCCCCATCCACCTAAACCGTTGGCACAAATGGACAGTTTTTCAACCGAAACCGACCAAACCCATCCGATGCTCTGCCCTATTACATATAGGGAAGGAGGAAGTGATTTACAAGAATGATATACAATGCCCCGACACATAGACAACCTCTATGAATTAGAAAACCTACTCTCTCCCAATCTACCAAACATAAAAACAACCAAACGCCATTGGTTTCCTACTTTTTTAAATTTAAAACACCCAATTAACTTAACCCTAGTAATAGGAGGCCTGCTAACAGACAAATGGCGGACTTTCAAATTTAATGTGACAGCCACTTTTCTTACTACATGTGCATTGGTCAAAGGGCTAGCACACTTTGAGTGACCCGCCTGAAACCTGTTTAAACCGACATACACTTTGATGAAACGGGCGGATCTAGACGATTGTTGGGTCAAAGAAATGAAAACAATGTATAGGTTTCATCAATGGTTGGTTAACACCAACAGTCATAATAGTGAGTGATAAACCTAAAAAGAACCCGGAACACCTAACTAACTACCAAGTATTGAAAATAAACAAGTATACATCAGAAAATTAAACATAAACATATCAAATTTTCAAATAATCCTCGAATTCATCCACAACATGCAATACATGACCACATAGCTTATTCAATTTCCACAATAACAAATTGAAAAGGAAAAAAAAAAAGGACTTACAAGGGTTTCACGAAATTGTTGTTGAGCAATATTCCGTTCTTGAGCTCTAAGTTCTTTCTCCTGAGCCTTCAGTTTCTTCCTCTCTTCATTCGCAACTCTAAGCGCTTCCTTACGAGCCTCATCCTTCTGCTGCTTCTCCAACCTCATAGCTTCCACTTCTAGAATGTATTCCTTCCGAACCTCTTTCACCTGTTTCGCGTAGTCTCTGCGAAGCTGAGCGAGCTGTGCTTCGGCTTCCTTAGGATCCCTCGGAGCTTTCCAGCTTCCAACAAAGGAATGTGGAGAGAGGAATTTGTGGTTTTCATGGTGGTTGTTGTGGTGCGAGTTAGCGGCGCGTGTGGCAAATGATCTAACGGTTGAACGCCACATTGTTGAAATCAAAAAGTGCAGTAAACCCTAATCCCCTGATTCACAGTTTATCAGTTCTGTTTAGTTTGTAGTTCTTTCACCTAAAGGCTAAATAACTGAGACTAAAACCGCAAATCAAAATAACAGAAACCCAACAAGAAAAATTTAACCCAAATTTATTTATTTATTTTAAGATTCATAAAAATGCCCTGTTTGGATAAATAGCTTAACCTTCAGCTTATAGCAAAAGTGCTTATGTATAAGCTATGGGTCCGTTTGTATTGACTTATTTTTTAGCTTATGCAAATAAATAAGCTTTTATGTATTATTCAAAAGTTCGTCAATGTAGTTTATGAAAAAATAGCTTATGAAGATACAATTTTCATAAGCGAGAACTTATAAATTAACATAAGAGCTTATGAATTTGCATAATTGTTTTTCATAAGCTGAAAAATAAGTCAATCCAAACACTCTCACAAAAGTTTGAGAGTATATAAACTCAAATAAGTCAATTCAAACAGACCCTTTTTCATAAAGTCAAACTATTTTCGTACAACCTATCCTAGAGAGCTTGTGGAAATAAGGTGGGTGAAAACAGCTTATGAACATTTCATAAGCTATTTTTATAAAGTTCAAAAGTGCTTAATTGAGTAAATAAACTGAAAAACCCAAAATGGTTTAACAAGAAATAAAATAATAATTACTACATAAAATAAAAATGGGGTTAAAGTTAGAAACTTGATTAGGTATAGGTCGATATGAATTCGAAAGAGTCAAAGAAAGTAATAAGAGGAACACAGTGTTGTTAATACCTGTGATGCTTGCTTGCGAAGAAGAAGAAGAAGAAGAAGAAAGAACGAAGGGTCTGTCTGTTTGGGGTGAAAGAACGTGAGACAAATTGGGAACCAAAATTGGTTTTTTTTTTTTTTTTTTATGGCATATAACCCTTAATACGCGTCTATGAATGATGTGTTTCTGAGCGTTGGTATTAATCACTATTTTAAAAGAAAAAAGAATGACCTTATAGATACTTAGTTACTAATATTAAAAGAGTTAATGTCAACATTGAAATGTTAAAGACAATTTTGAGTAACATAGTGTATAATTAAGAACTATATTGGATCAAAAAAAAATTAAGACCTATATTAAAATTTCGATACATTAAAAAATTATTGTGGTTATTCGTTACATATTCAAATATCAAAATATAATCAGTTCAATTACGATCGATCTCCTTAAACATCGTGTTATATACGCAAAATCAAGGTTAAAACTCTAATTTCTCATTTGTTCATCTTTGAAATGGAATTCAAATTATTAAACTGCTTGCCAACAAAAATACCGTCTTAAGAATATGAAATATTTTTGAGAAATTTTTTTAAAAGAATTTTTTAGAATCTCACCCATCTCAATATATTTGGTAAGTTTTAAAATATATTTAATTTAAAATTTTAAAAAATTGAAAATAAATGATTTAAAATAATATCAGAAGTGACAAGTGGTTATATCTTATGTCTCCGTGAATTTAGCTCAGTTGGTAAGGACAATGTATAATATATACAAGTTCGTGGTTCGAACCCCGGACACCAAAAAAAAAAAAGATTATATCTTATACTTGTAAAAAAAAAAGTAATTATATCTTATTCTTGCGAGAATGTAAAATTCTCACCCTTTACCATCAAAATAAATTTATTTAAGATAAAAAAACATTAGAATAAAGAAATGAGAAAGTTATGTGTAAATCATATTAACAAGGGCTTCATCCTAAACAAGTAATTCGAAACCTCAGTTCTGGTGAACTTAACTCAGTTGGTAGAGACAATGTATAATATATGTAAGGTCCGGGTTTCAAACCTCGGCCACCACCAAAAACTCGAAACCTCTAGAAAAAACAGCTAGACCACCTTACGCAAAATTGTCGTTCACATATTCTGAGGTTGCATAAAAGAGAATCTCGAACAGCCTCCTCATATATCTCGAACAGCCCTCCTCATATATGCCATAGTAACATTTCACATCTTCCTCAAACCTAGACCACCTTGTTTTTATGCTTACAAAACCATATCCCAAGCTACAAGGTTTGGATTTTTATAAGGGAAATGTTAATGAGTTTAAGGGCAGTTGTTAAGAAGATTAAAGTAAAATCTTTATATTAAAAATTATGTAATCAACACATTAAAACATTAAAATATATAATTTTTTTACATAAAATTGATCAATGAATAACTGATAGCCGATGTCACCCTTCCAGCAAACAATGAAGTTTTGGCTTTCCACACACTAAGTCTCTGATTAACTTCATCTAATACAAATTAGAAGGTATTTTTTGTGACATTTTTATGCAATATCAGCATGCCTAGATACTTTGCTAGATCATCCATTGACTGGATCCGCAAAGCTTCATTCAAACTTTTCTTCTTGTGCCAACCAACATTGTTTGAGATATATACCGTCAGGGGTGTTCGCGGTCCGGTTTGGATCGGTTTTGAGGCAAAAACTCATCCGATCCAAAGATAAAATTATATGCGGTTCGGTTTGGTTTTGGATGATTGATTTTAAAAAACCGATCTGATCCGATCCAAATTAATGCGGTTTAATTTGGATCGGTTTTTGGATATCCAAATTACAAATTATAACTTTTTTTATTAATAATAATCTTATAAAAGTACGATAAAATAATGGGTTCGATACAAAAAATAACATATGTTTTATAAAAAATTAATAGTACGGAATAACAACGATTGATTATCTTTCAAACATACAAAATGAAAAAAAAATGATTAAATTAAACTGATACGTAGTATTAAAATAATTAAAAAGAAAAAAATAATAGCTTAATATAATTTATTATGTATTAAAATATTTGTATGCGGTTCGGTTTGGTTTGGTTCGGTTTTGAAAAATCAATCCAAAATCCGATCCAATCCGAGCGGTTTTCACAAAATGTCATCTAAACACATCCAATAATATTCGGTTTTGTGCGGTTTTCAATTTTTTGGATCGGTTTACGGTTTTAATTTGGATCGGTTTGGATTTGAACACCCCTATATACCATAGACTTCTCTTTATTGACGTTTTGACATGAACTTTTACATAACACTTCAAGGACCATAGATATGAGTTCTAGCTGCTCCATATTTGCCTCAACGAACAAAATAAGATCATATGCCAAAGGAAGATAAGAAATGAGAAATCATAAGTCTTCCCATCGTAAGTTTAATCTATACACAAAACAAATAAATAAGGAGATATGGGATCTCCTTGAAGAATCTCGAGAGTAAACTCTTCAAGAGCTTCGCCATTCCAAAGAACTCTACCTTTGGACGAAGAAATACAGCACCAAAAAGTAAGATTCTACAAGAAATTGATTTTATAGCATCGTGTCGTGATTTTGCAACCGTGACACGATTTTCCACCCATAAATTGGATCTGTCACTGTCAGCATAATCGTGTCACGATTGCATAATGCGACACGGTTTGCAGAGTGTCAAAGTTAGATTTTGAATTTTTAAAGGCTATCATGTCACGATTCTCTACATCGTGACTAAATAAGAAGAGAGAGAAAAAGAAGTTAATTGTCAAAAAAATACTCCCTCCGTCCCATAATACTTGACACAGTTGACCTTATACGTATGCCAATGCATAACTTTGAGCTTAAATATCTTGAATAATATATTAGAAAAAATTATGAAAATTTGATATTTTGAAAATACTCATTGAGACGAATCTAAAGACATCTTATATGATATTATTTATCTTTGTATATTAGTAGAAAAATACGGTCAGAGTAAGTTAGGTCAAAATTGCACATTTTCAAATGGGTCATCTATTGCGGGGCGGAAGGAGTACCGTCTTAAGAATATGAAATATTTTCAAGAAATTTTTTTAAAGGAATTTTTGAGAATCTTATCCATCTCAATGTATTTGGTAAGTTTTAAAATATATGTAATTTAAAATTTTAAAAAATTGAAAATAAATTATTTAAAATAATATGACAAGTGACAAGTGATTATATCTTACACTTACAAAAAAAAAAGTGATGATATCTTATTCCCGCGAGAATGTAAAATTCTCACCCTTTAACATCAAAATAAATTTTTCTTCAAAAAAAAACATCAAAATAAATTTATTTAAAATAAAAAAAACTTTAGAATAAAGAAATGGAAAAGGTTACGTGTAACTCATATTAACAAGGGCTTCATCCTAAACAAGAAACTCAAGTTGGCACAATATATTATATATTTTTCTTCACTTTATGATACAAAATGGAAGCATGTAGGAAATAACTACACAAGCATAGGTTAGGTCAATTCAAAACAAAGAATGAATCTCATATCATAGTCATATTAATGGTAACAAGAATAAGAAGGGTTACATTTATTTATTTATAAGAAGACAACTAATTCTTACATTGAAGCTATATATATATATATATATATATATATATATATATATATATATATATATATATATATATATATATATATATATATATATATATATATATATATATATATATATAGTTGTTTTCTTATAAGAGTCTTTGAACATTAACTCATTCATTGTTCTCTCATCATCAAAGTTTCTAGCAAATTTTAAATATTCATAACTTGAAATGAGAAAATTAACTTAAATATTCGATGGTTCTTCAAGATAGCAATCCTAGAAATTGCAAGTGATGTTAAGTTTTTCAATTTGGAAGTGAAGCTTTTTCCAATAAGACCTATTTTTCTCACTTTAAATTATGAATATTTTTAATTTGCTAGAAACTTTGATAATGAGAGAACAACGAAAGAGTTTATGATCAAAGACTCTTATAAGAATTCTTTAAAAAAAAAAAAGATTCTTATAAGAAAACAACTATATAGCTTCAATAAAAGAATTATTTGTGTTCTGATTTTATGAACATGACAATATTTGTAATATATGCTACTTATATAATAAATGTAGCCGTTCCTAGTACAATAAACATGACTATGATATGAGATTCACGGCCCGTTTGTTTAAGATTTTTTTCAAAAAAAGATCTATTTTTTTTCTTAAAAAAATCTTTTTTTTCATTTGTAAGTGTTTGTTTAAGATTTTTGGAAAAATTATTTTATTAAAAAAATCTATTTTGATCATAAAATGAAAAGCTATTAGGATTAACTTTTCTCAAAATCTATTTTTTTAAACAACAAGGAGGTAACACATGTACAAGTTACAACTCATTTTTTAGAAAAATGAATTTTTATGGATAGGAGGGAAACAAAAATAACTTCAATTATTTTTTTTAAAAATCTCTAAAAAAATTCTCTAGATTCTTTTAACATAAAATCTATTTTTTTTTAAACTGAAAGAAACGCACCCTCATTTTTTGTTTTGAATTGGCCTAACCTATGCATGTGGTTCTTTCCTACATGCTTCCTTTTCTATCCTCGACTAAGAAATAATATATAATTCATTTGGCTAGGTTTAATAATTTATTGGCTTGAGTGGGGACTAATACTTTGTTTAGGACAAAGTCAAGTGTGATTTCACCACTTTTCTTAACACTAGTTTCAAAGGTCAAAATTGTTATATAGTTGTTATGTCACTGGATGTATTAGACCTATATTGTCTATGTCGTTTGTGCAAGTTTTTCAGTAGCCGGTGTGAGAAGCATTGTCAAGCTATTGAAAGAGTCATGAGATGCCTTAAAAAGAATAAGATGTTGGAACAAAATGTGTTTAACAATAAACCTTAAAGAGTTTTGATGATAACAAGGTATTAAAAATTGTAAATTGGATTAGCTAATATTTGTTCAAGTGTACAGGACCATAATTATAAAGTTACATCATCATTGGTTCTGAATGAGCAAATAAAGAGCTATGGAAACAACAAAAATTTGAAGCTTGGACGCTCCTGAAGGCAACTTGCTCCTGAAGAAATAGCGCTCCTGAAGTAAGCTGCTCCTGAAGAATAGTGCTCCTGAAGACAAGAGGTCCAGAAGTCACATCATCAGAAGCTGCAGAAGTCATCTCATCAGAAGCTACATCATCAGAAGCTGCATCATCAGAAGTGTAACACCCCGTTCTCCCAACAACGTAATATTAATTATTATAATCAGAGTAATCACACAACGGAGTGTCACACTACTTTTCAAAAATTCATAAATAGAAAATATCTATTTATTTAAGACCAACATAAAGAATCTTAATAAACCGCAGCGGAATAATTCTTTAAAAATATAATTTCAACCAAAATTCAACATCAATGAAAATCTTGGCACATAGGCCCCAACATAAATCAACTTTATTTTCAACAACGATAAACTCTAATAGCAAGTCTTTTCCAAAATATGTGATACATAAAAGAAATGAGAAGACATTCGCAACGATTTCCCCATCCTAGTATGTATCAGAGCCCTAGACACTTGAGCCGACCAAACCTACAAGTCATCAGTACCTGCACATTACCCACGGTCGAGGCAACATATACGCAGAAGGGGTGAGAAACTTATCCAATAATAATAATATATAATTCATCAAATTAATGAAAACAACAAAGCATATCACAACAGGCATCATTAATAATGTATTTAAATAAACACATAGGCAACGACATAATTATTTTCAGCAACAAGGTACAGCAACAACAACAACGTTATCCACAACGACACCGACAACTCGACAATGCGACAACGACAACAACTCGACAATGCTACAACGACAACAACAACCCAACAATGCTACGACAACAACAACTAATGCATCATGCAGGTGGTACCAATCTACGCGCGTTGAATGCTAAACATTCCAGGGCATAAGCCCCCAACAATTTGGATGGTTAAAGCATCCCAGGGCATAAGCCCCCAACAGGTGAATGATAAACATTCCAGGGCATAAGCCCCCAACGGGTTGAATGATGAACATTCCAGGGCATAAGCCCCCAACAGATGTGAGTATGCAAATGGACTCAACTTGTGTATATCAACATACAACTTCAACAACGACTACAACAACAACATACGTGCCTAAAACAATTATGACACACTCCCCAACTTTGACATCAGATGATACAACGACATCAACAACGGAAATCAACAACATAGCATATATATATATACATAAATCAATTACATTCATCTCAGAATCTAAAACATCCCCCAAAAGCAATTAAGTTTTGATCAATAGAACATAATTCAAATATCCATAAAACACCTCAACTAAATCCCTAACACTTAAGTTTGAAGTTGGGAAACCAACCATAAGTTTTTGGACTAACTTGGGATTAGTTATGCTAAGTTTTCTTAAATTTTGCTAAAGACCCACTTGGACTATTTTTATCATAACTCAAAATCTACAAATCTTTTCCACTCCAAACCAAGGCCATTTTAAAGCTAACTTAATTATCTACAACTTTCATGTTTACACCGAAAGCTAATTCAAAACAGAAACGGGTGAAAAAGACGCAAGAACACGAAACAGGGGAATGCTGTCACTGTTACATCGTACTACGATGGAATGCATCGTACTACGATGGGATACACTGAAAAATTCTTGTTTGCTGCTGGAAAAATCGTAGTACGATTTCCCAGCATCGTACTACGATGGGACATGAACAGATTTACGAGAACAGACCAGTTTTCACTCCAAAACCCAATTTTTGATCCCCTAATCACCCAAAATGAATTAGAACAATGTTTATAGGTTCCATATACAACCTAGCAACCAAAACAACGTAGAAACATGCAATTCAACAACAAGTTTCATCATAATTCAACATCTAACATAACTTCTCAAACCCTAAAAACCAAGAACAACAAATTCATCAATTTTCAAATTATATACCATGATTATTGAAAGGAATCCCACCCTTACCTTAGTTTAGATGAATCAAAAGCTTACAGAATTGTTCCTCCTCTTCTCTTTGCCTCTTCTAGGTTTTCTCTTCTTCTCCCAAAACTTATGTTTTACTTTTGTACGTGAAAAATGTTTCTGACTCCTCTTTATTCTATTTCCCAATAAACATAACCTCTCCTTTATTTTTCTTAACTCCCTTAAACTCACATAATTACTAATTAACTCCCATTAACCAAAATATTAATATTTTACTCCTATTTTTATTTCTCCTAATGTTTCCACAAATAATAAAGCCATATTCATTTAAATAAAACTCAACTCCATAAATCATATAATAAAATAGCATCACACCATATATCACATAAAATCACTCAAAACACATATTTCACATAAAATCATATATTTAACAGATAAAGTCATATAAAAATATTCACACATCTATTAAAAGTAATAGAATAAAAATGGGGCGTTACAACTCTCCCCAACTTATAGAATTTCGTCCTCGAAATATTACCTCAAGCAAACAACTCAGGATATGACTCCTGCATCTTACTCTCCAACTCCCAAGTAAGACTTTCACCAGTTGCTCCTCCCCAAACAACCCTCACTAGAGGTATATCTTTGCCTCTCAACGTCTTCACCTTACGATCATCAATCCTCAAAGGTAAAGTTTCCACCGTAAGATTGTCCCTAACTTGCACATCATCTCTAGGAATAACATGTGAAGGGTCCGCTACATACTTCCGAAGTTGCGACACATGAAACACTTCATGCAAGTTCGAAAGATGTGGTGGCAAACCAACTCTATAAGCCACCGTGCCAATTCTCTCAGATATTTGATAAGGACCAATAAACTTTGGAGTCAACTTCTTGGACTTCAATGCACGACCCACACCGGTCATAGGAGTGACTCTCAAGAACACATGGTCACCCTCTTGAAATTCAAGGTCCTTCCTACGCTTGTCATGATAACTCTTCTGTCGACTCTGTGACGCTTTCATATGCTCTCTTATCATCTTGACCTTCTCCGTGGTCTGCTGAACTATTTCAGGCCCTAACACAACACTTTCTCCCGACTCAAACCAACATAAAGGAGTTCTACACCTGCGACCATATAAAGCTTCGAAAGGTGCCATACCAATACTCAAATGGTAACTATTATTGTACGTGAACTCTATCAGCGATAGATGACTATCCCAAGCTCCACCTTGCTCAAGCACACACACCCTCAACAAATCTTCTAATGATTGAATCGTCCTTTTCGACTGACCATCTGTTTGCGGATGATAAGCCGAACTCAACTGCAACTGAGAGCCCAAAGCTTCTTGCAAGCTCTTCCAAAATCTCAAAGTGAACCTCGGATCTCTATCCAACACAATACTCGACGGGACACCATGCAACTTCACAATATTATGAATATAAATCTCCGCCAACTGAGCTACTGAATAGGTGATATTAATAGGAATAAAATGTGCTTACTTCGTCAATCTATCGATAACAACCCAAATGGCATCATGCCCTCTTTGAGTGTTTGGTAAACTAGTCACAAAATCCATGGAGATGCTATCCCATTTCCATTCAGGCACATCTAAAGGCGTCAACAAACCAGCAGGCTTCTGATGTTCAACTTTCGATTTCTGACAAGTCAAACACGCATATACAAACCGCGCGACATCTCGCTTCAACCCAGTCCACCAAAACAGTTTCTTCAAGTCATGATACATCTTTGTAGCTCCCGGATGGATACTCAAGCTACTTCTGTGACTTTCTTCTAAAATCAACTTTTTCAACTCATTATTATCAGGAATACAAATCCTCCCTCGGAATCTCAACACTCCTTGATCATCAACCTGAAAATCACCATCTGCATTTTGATTACTAGCAACCATCAAGTCTACAAATTTCACATCAACCTCCTGGGCTTCTTTGATACTCTTCAAGAAATCATTATTAATTTTCAACATACCCAACTGCACACTCTGAGGTGCCAATTCACAAACAAGACTTAAGTCTCTAAACTGTTCCAACAATTCAAATTCTTTCACCATCATAGCCGACATGTGCAACGTTTTCCTACTCAAGGCATCTGCAACCACATTAGCTTTACCCGGATGATAATTCAAACCAAAATCATAATCTTTCAACAACTCTAGCCACCTTCTCTGCCTCATATTCAACTCCTTTTGATCAAATAAATATTTCAAACTTTTATGATCACTAAACACTTCAAATCTGGAACCATATAAATAATGTCTCCAAATTTTCAACACAAAAACCACAGCAGCCAACTCTAAATCATGTGTAGGATAATTCTTCTCATGAATTCTCAACTGTCTCGAAGCATAAGCTACTACCTTGCCATCTTGCATAAGCACACCACCTAAGCCCAACTTGGACGCATCACAATATACCACAAAAGGTTTATCCGGCTTTGGTAAAATTAAAATTGGAGCCGTTGTCAATCTTCGCTTCAACTCATTGAAATTATTCTCACACTGAGCATCCCACACAAAAGCTTTACCTTTACAGGTCAACTGAGTCAATGGAAGTGCCAACTTCGAAAATCCTTCGATAAATCTTCTGTAATAACCAGCCAAACCAAGAAAACTTCTAATCTCTGTAACTGACTTAGGAGTCTCCCATTGTGATACCGCTTCAACCTTCGACGGGTCAACTGCAATACCACTACCAGAAATAATATGGCCAAGGAAACTTACTTCACTTAACCAGAACTCGCACTTTGACAACTTTGCATACAACTTCTTCTCTTTCAGCACCTGCAACACAATCTTCAGATGTTCTGCATGCTCTTCTTCAGTCTTAGAATAAATCAAGATATCATCAATAAATACAACAACAAACTTATCCAGAAAAGCATGAAAAATTCTGTTCATATACTCCATGAACACACCTGGCGCATTAGTGACACCGAAGGGCATCACTTTATACTCATAATGGCCATACCGTGTCCTAAAGGCCGTCTTCTGCATATCTTCATCCTTCACCTTAATCTGATGGTAACCTGACCTCAAATCAATTTTACTAAACACGCGAGCACCCACTAATTGATCCATCAAGTCGTCAATTCTCAGAAGTGGATACCTGTTCTTTATCGTCACTTTATTAAGCTGACGGTAATCTATGCACAATCTCATGCTACCATCCTTCTTCTTCACCAACAATACCGGCGCTCCCCAAGGTGAGACACTCGGTCTTACAAACTTCTTATTAAGCAATTCTTCCAACTGCTTCTTCAATTCTGCCAACTCGGAGGCTGACATACGGTAAGGAGCCATCGACACAGGCTTCGTACCCGGTACAAGATCAATCGAAAATTCAACATCCCTCTCTGGTGGCACATCTGGAATCTCATCAGGAAAAACTTCAGGAAATTCATTCACCACGGGCAATCTATCAATTATCGACTGACTCTCTACAGACAAATACGCCATCAAGGAAAACATTAAGTTTCCATCATGCTCTAACCGCTTTAGCTGCTTGGTAGATAAAAATTCTGCTCCACTCTCTTCTTCAGCAGAAGAAAAGTACACCGTCTTTCTAAAACAATTAATATGCACATGGTTGTATTCCAACCAGTTCATACTAGGGATTGCACAACAAACAACAATCAGGACAACAAGGACAATACAAAATTGTCACACAACACTACTAGGCTCGACACGACTCTACTAATTGGCCGGACGGACCGACTTGCTCTGATACCAATTGTAACACCCCGTTCTCCCAACAACGTAATATTAATTATTATAATCAGAGTAATCACACAACGGAGTGTCACACTACTTTTCAAAAATTCATAAATAGAAAATATCTATTTATTTAAGACCAACATAAAGAATCTTAATAAACCGCAGCGGAATAATTCTTTAAAAATATAATTTCAACCAAAATTCAACATCAATGAAAATCTTGGCACATAGGCCCCAACATAAATCAACTTTATTTTCAACAACGATAAACTCTAATAGCAAGTCTTTTCCAAAATATGTGATACATAAAAGAAATGAGAAGACATTCGCAACGATTTCCCCATCCTAGTATGTATCAGAGCCCTAGACACTTGAGCCGACCAAACCTACAAGTCATCAGTACCTGCACATTACCCACGGTCGAGGCAACATATACGCAGAAGGGGTGAGAAACTTATCCAATAATAATAATATATAATTCATCAAATTAATGAAAACAACAAAGCATATCACAACAGGCATCATTAATAATGTATTTAAATAAACACATAGGCAACGACATAATTATTTTCAGCAACAAGGTACAGCAACAACAACAACGTTATCCACAACGACACCGACAACTCGACAATGCGACAACGACAACAACTCGACAATGCTACAACGACAACAACAACCCAACAATGCTACGACAACAACAACTAATGCATCATGCAGGTGGTACCAATCTACGCGCGTTGAATGCTAAACATTCCAGGGCATAAGCCCCCAACAATTTGGATGGTTAAAGCATCCCAGGGCATAAGCCCCCAACAGGTGAATGATAAACATTCCAGGGCATAAGCCCCCAACGGGTTGAATGATGAACATTCCAGGGCATAAGCCCCCAACAGATGTGAGTATGCAAATGGACTCAACTTGTGTATATCAACATACAACTTCAACAACGACTACAACAACAACATACGTGCCTAAAACAATTATGACACACTCCCCAACTTTGACATCAGATGATACAACGACATCAACAACGGAAATCAACAACATAGCATATATATATATATACATAAATCAATTACATTCATCTCAGAATCTAAAACATCCCCCAAAAGCAATTAAGTTTTGATCAATAGAACATAATTCAAATATCCATAAAACACCTCAACTAAATCCCTAACACTTAAGTTTGAAGTTGGGAAACCAACCATAAGTTTTTGGACTAACTTGGGATTAGTTATGCTAAGTTTTCTTAAATTTTGCTAAAGACCCACTTGGACTATTTTTATCATAACTCAAAATCTACAAATCTTTTCCACTCCAAACCAAGGCCATTTTAAAGCTAACTTAATTATCTACAACTTTCATGTTTACACCGAAAGCTAATTCAAAACAGAAACGGGTGAAAAAGACGCAAGAACACGAAACAGGGGAATGCTGTCACTGTTACATCGTACTACGATGGAATGCATCGTACTACGATGGGATACACTGAAAAATTCTTGTTTGCTGCTGGAAAAATCGTAGTACGATTTCCCAGCATCGTACTACGATGGGACATGAACAGATTTACGAGAACAGACCAGTTTTCACTCCAAAACCCAATTTTTGATCCCCTAATCACCCAAAATGAATTAGAACAATGTTTATAGGTTCCATATACAACCTAGCAACCAAAACAACGTAGAAACATGCAATTCAACAACAAGTTTCATCATAATTCAACATCTAACATAACTTCTCAAACCCTAAAAACCAAGAACAACAAATTCATCAATTTTCAAATTATATACCATGATTATTGAAAGGAATCCCACCCTTACCTTAGTTTAGATGAATCAAAAGCTTACAGAATTGTTCCTCCTCTTCTCTTTGCCTCTTCTAGGTTTTCTCTTCTTCTCCCAAAACTTATGTTTTACTTTTGTACGTGAAAAATGTTTCTGACTCCTCTTTATTCTATTTCCCAATAAACATAACCTCTCCTTTATTTTTCTTAACTCCCTTAAACTCACATAATTACTAATTAACTCCCATTAACCAAAATATTAATATTTTACTCCTATTTTTATTTCTCCTAATGTTTCCACAAATAATAAAGCCATATTCATTTAAATAAAACTCAACTCCATAAATCATATAATAAAATAGCATCACACCATATATCACATAAAATCACTCAAAACACATATTTCACATAAAATCATATATTTAACAGATAAAGTCATATAAAAATATTCACACATCTATTAAAAGTAATAGAATAAAAATGGGGCGTTACAAGAAGCTGCCTCATCAGAAGCCATTTCACCAGAAGCTGAATATCAACTAGATTTGCAAAGAATCAAGAATTGAAGAATCATCAATGCAAAAGCTGTCTATTGGATTCGAAAACACAAACAAAGGATTAGTGGAGCTTGCAACGGTCATTTCAAAGGTGTTTGAAGGTGTGTGTTTGCAATTTGGACGAAAGCGTTGACATTGTACTTTGTACGAATTGTACAACCACGTTCTCCACTACTCTGTTTTGTGTCTGCACTTCAAGACAAGAAAACAGCTCCAGAATACGGTCTCGCCTGCATAGATGTTCCTTTGGATAAGGAATGGATTTCAAATTTGTTCTTCATAGGACAACAACCAAATCAGGCAAAAGATCATTGGTGAAAGATCAAGCTTCAACAACGACTCTTTGGTGTGCTGGCAATTTCACAACGTCTCTTTCACACCTCTATATAAAGGAGTGAAGACCTAGAGAATTGGCAATGCAAGAACGCTAAACGAAAGACTCACAAGATTTTCACAAGTACCAAACCTCTGCTGAAATTGTTCTGCATTCACTTAGAATTTCTGTGTCTCAAAGTCATATCTTAGAAATTCTTAAGTCCATTGAGTCTGTATCTGATTTGTATTGTGAGCACCTCTGATTGTATATCAAGTGTTCAACCTTAAACAATTTTCTGTGTAATTTTGTTTAGTTAGGAAGTCTCTTGCAGTTGTGCTTGAGCAGGAAGTCTCTTGATTGTGTTCTTGAGCAAAGGAAGTCTCTTGCTTGTGTGCTTGAGCATTGGAAGTCTCTTGCTTGTGTGCTTGAGCATTTGTAATCAGATATTACTCATAGTGAAATCTCCTTGGAAGTGCAAGGGGGACTGGACTACTTCCGGATTGTGGAAGGAACCAGTATAATTGCTTTGTGTCGTTCTTCTTCTCTCTCTCTGTTTTATTCCGCTGCATTTAGATTCTGATCATCACTTCAGAAGCTGTCTCACTTAGCTTCTGATCAGTGTATTCAGTTATTTAGAGAAACGAAGAATTTTTCAAAACACAATTCAACCCCCCTTCTTGTGTTTTTCTCACCTTCAATTGGTATCTAGAGCCTTGGTCTGTTGTGTATCACTTAACCGTGCAACAGTCAAAGATCTGAGAAAAACATGACTACTCCTCCTCCTGATGGTGATACTAGCTATAAAAATGTCTCACATGATTATAGTGATAGTAAGAAAACCAGTGTTGGAAAAGTTCCAAAGTTCAATGGAGATGCTGAAGAGTTCTCTTGGTGGAAGACCAATTTTTACAGTTACATCATGAGCCTAGATGAAGAATTGTGGGATATTCTGGAAGACGGCGTTGGTGGTTTAGTCCTTGATGAAGAAGGAGCTGCTGTGGATAGAAAGAAACATACTCCAGAACTGAGGAAACTTTACAAGAAGCATCATATTATCAGAGGAGCTCTTGTCACTGCCATACCCAAAGCAGAATACATGAAGATGAGTGACAAATCCACTGCTAAAGCTATGTTTGCTTCTCTCTGTTCAAATTATGAAGGGAGCAAGAAGGTCAAAGAAGCAAAGGCTCTCCTGCTTGTACATCAGTATGAGTTATTCAAAATGAAGGATGATGAAACTATTGAGGAGATGTACTCAAGGTTTCAAACCTTAGTTTCTGGTCTACAGATTCTAAAGAAGAGCTATGTTGCTTCTGATCATGTAAGCAAGATACTCAGAAGCTTACCTGCCAGATGGAGACCAAAAGTGACTGCCATTGAGGAAGCTAAAGATTTAAACACTTTAAGTGTCGAAGATCTTGTTAGTTCTCTCAAAGTTCATGAGTTAAGTCTTAATGAACATGAGACTACTAAGAAGAGTAAATCAATAGCTCTTCCATCCAAAGGCAAGTCATCAAAAGCTCTCAAAGTGGTTGAATCTGAAGAGGAAGAACAGTCAAGTTCAGACTCTGAACCAGATGCTGCTGAAATGGCCATGCTCTCAAACAGACTTCAATATCTGGCCAAGAAGAACAGAAAGTTTCTCTCCAGAAGGGGTAACTCCAGAAGCTCAAGGAAAGAAGATCAGAAGGGATGCTTCAACTGTAAGAAGCCAGGTCACTTCATTGCTGAATGCCCTGATCTTCAAAGAGAAAAGTCAAAGGACAAGTCAAAGAGGTCTACCTTCAAACCAAGCAAACTCAAGAAGCAGATTAAGCAGAGTTTAATGGCAACCTGGGATGACTTGGGTAGTGAATCTGGATCTGATAAAGAGGAAGCTGATGAAGATGCAAAGGTAGCTGTTGGGTTGGTAGCAACAGCAACTTCAGAAGCTGGATCAGATTCAGACTCAGAAGATGAAAATGAGGTATATTCCAAAATTCCCAGAGATGAACTTGTTGAGTCACTTAAAGAACTTCTTACACATTTTGAAGTAAGAACCAATGAGTTGAAGGATTTAAAAGAAAAATATGCTGATTTGGTACAACAGCAAAAATCAACTCTATTGGATCTGAAAGCTTCTGAACAGGGACTTAGGGGCTTTGACTTCATGTGTAAAACATATGAAGACCAGCTCAGGTTCTTATGTCAGAAGCTACAAGAAAAGTGTAATGAAAAACCTTTAAGTAATCATGAAATTGCTCTTGAAGACTTCATTATATCTGGCATTGACAGAAGCAGAGTGGCTTCTATGATTTATAGCATTTACAAGAACAATGGCAGAGGAATTGGCTTTCCAGAAGTGAAACTGGAGAAAACCAATCTAAAGTCTTGTTGTGAATGCATCAAGGAAGGTCTGAAAACATTCTTTGTACCAGAAGGGGCTGAGTTGGAAACTGTTGTTCAATCAGAACCTGAAGCTTCTAGTTCTAAGGCTAAGATTACTTCAAAGCCAAAGAACTCTAAGTCAAAGGCTATGATCAAATCTGATTCCAAAACTTCAAAGGTTAGGATCCTGAAAAGATCAGAACCTATTCCTCAGAGTCTGGTGAAACCAAAATCTGGGGTTCTGAAGTCTAAGTTTCAGAAGAAGACAGTTACTGCTTCTGAAGTACCAAAACCTAAGGTGATGGCTAATCAGAAGCAACCCAACTCACAGCACAAGGTACAAGAAGTGAAGAGTAAAGCCTTAAGTACTAACCTTCCAGGACCCATAGAACAATGGGTACCTAAATCTAAAAATGTCAATAATGCAGGTATGTCTAAGAGCAGTGCCAAAGCAAAGATCATGGTACCTAGACAGCGGTTGCTCAAGACACATGACAGGAGACAAGTCCATGTTCCTCAGCCTAACAATGAAAGAGGGAGGAAATGTGAAATTTGGAGGCAACCAGTCAGGCAGGATCATAGGTACAGGAACTATTGGTAATTCCTCTACCTCAATTAATAATGTATGGTTGGTAGATGGTCTTGAACATAATCTTTTGAGCATAAGTCAATTTTGTGATAATGGTTATGATGTGCTTTTTGAAAAACCCAACTGTACAGTAATCAACAAGAAAGACAAATCCATTGTGTTCAAGGGAAAGAGAGTTGACAATGTCTATAAAATCAATTTTTCTGAACTGGCTGATCAGAAGGTGATCTGCCTACTATCAGTGAATGATAAGAAATGGATGTGGCACAGAAGGTTGGGACATGCTAACTGGAGGTTAATCTCTAAGCTTAGTAAGTTACAACTTGTGAAAGGGCTACCAGACATTGACTATCATTCAGATGCACTTTGTGGTGCATGTCAGAGAGGGAAAATTGTGAAATCATCTTTTAAAACCAAAGACATTGTCTCAACCTCAAGACCTTTAGAATTACTCCATATTGATTTATTTGGACCAGTGAGTACTGCATCCTTATATGGAAGTAGATATGGATTAGTCATTGTTGATGATTACAGCAGATGGACTTGGGTGAAATTCATAAAGAGTAAAGATGTTGCGTGTGATGTATTCAGTAGCTTCTGCACTCAAATTCAATCTGAAAAAGAATCAAAAATTTTGAAAGTCAGAAGTGATCATGGTGGAGAATTTGAAAATGAGCCATTTGAAGCTTTTTGTGAAAAACATGGAATTTTCCATGAATTCTCTTCTCCTAGAACACCACAACAAAATGGAGTTGTAGAGAGAAAGAATAGAACTTTACAAGAAATGGCCAGAACCATGATTCATGAAAACCATTTACCAAAACATTTTTGGGCAGAAGCAGTGAATACAGCATGCTATGTTCAAAACAGGATCTATATTAGACCTATTTTGGAGAAAACAGCATATGAACTCTTTAAAGGAAGAAAACCCAGTATCTCTTACTTTCATCAATTTGGATGTACTTGTTACATTCTGAACAACAAGCTCTACCTAAAGAAATTTGATGCCAAGGCCCAAAGAGGAATCTTTTTAGGTTACTCTGAAAGGTCAAAGGCATACAGAGTGTATAATTCAGAAACACTCTGTGTTGAAGAATCTATGCACGTTAAATTTGATGACAAGGAGCTTGAAGATAAAACTTCAAAGCAGGGTGAAAGTTTTGCAGAGATACAGGTTCCTGAAGCTACTCCAGAACCTGATCAGATAGCTGAGTCTGAAGATAGTCCAGAAGCTGAACCCACATCAGAAGCGCAAGATGAAACTGCTTCTGATGAAGCACAAGATGGCTCACATCAAGAAGATCCTCCCAGAAACACATTCAAACACAAGTCTTCACATCCTGAGGAGCTAATCATTGGAAACAAAGATAGTCCAAGAAGAACAAGATCACATTTCAGACAAGAAGAGTCAATGATTGGACTAATCTCAATGATTGAACCTACAACAGTTGATGAAGCACTTTCAGATGATGGATGGATCCTAGCTATGCAAGAAGAGTTGAATCAATTTCAAAGAAATGATGTGTGGGATCTGGTACCCAAACCTCAGCACAAGAACATTATTGGAACAAAATGGGTATTCAGAAACAAGCTGAATGAGCAAGGTGAAGTAACAAGAAACAAAGCCAGACTTGTTGCACAAGGGTATAGTCAACAAGAAGGCATTGATTACACTGAAACGTTTGCTCCAGTTGCAAGATTGGAAGCAATCAGGTTACTTCTTTCCTATGCAGTTAATCATGGCATAATATTATATCAGATGGATGTCAAGAGTGCATTTCTCAATGGTGTCATAGAAGAAGAAGTGTATGTTAAGCAACCTCCTGGATTTGAGGATATTAAATATCCTGACCATGTTTTTAAACTGAAGAAATCGCTATATGGCTTGAAACAAGCTCCCAGAGCTTGGTATGATAGACTAAGTAATTTCTTAATCAAAAATGATTTTAAGAGAGGACAGGTTGACACTACACTCTTCAGAAGGACCCTTGGGAAAGATATTCTTGTTGTGCAAATATATGTTGATGATATAATATTTGGTTCTACTAATGCATCTCTTTGCAAGGAATTTTCTGAGTTAATGCAGGATGAATTTGAAATGAGCATGATGGGAGAGCTGAAGTTCTTCCTTGGCATTCAAATCAATCAATGCAAAGATGGAGTCTATGTTCATCAATCAAAGTACACAAAGGAGCTTCTGAAGAAGTTCAAACTTGAAGATTGTAAAGTGATGAACACTCCAATGCATCCTACGTGCAACCTGAGCAAAGAAGATGAAGGAGCTAAAGTAGATCAGAAGCTGTATAGAGGTATGATTGGTTCTTTGTTATACCTCACTGCATCTAGGCCAGATATTTTATTCAGTGTATGCTTGTGTGCAAGATTCCAATCAGATCCTAGAGAATCTCATATGACTGCTGTCAAGAGAATCTTCAGGTATTTGAAGGGAACAACTAATCTTGGACTCCTTTATAGGAAATCCTTAGATTATAAGCTAATTGGATTCTGTGATGCTGATTATGCTGGTGATAGGATTGAAAGAAAATCAACCAGTGGCAATTGTCAATTTCTGGGTGATAATCTTATATCCTGGGCTAGCAAAAGACAAACAACTATTGCTATGTCTACAGCAGAAGCAGAATACATTTCAGCTGCAAGTTGTTGTACACAACTACTTTGGATGAAACATCAGTTGGAAGATTATCAGATAACTGCTAACAGTATTCCCATTTATTGTGATAATACTGCTGCTATTTGTTTGTCTAAAAATCCAATTTTGCATTCAAGAGCTAAGCACATTGAAATCAAACACCATTTTATCAGAGATTATGTTCAAAAAGGAATTTTAGATATACAATTCATTGATACTGAAAATCAATGGGCTGATATATTTACTAAGCCTTTAACTGTTGAAAGATTTGATTTTATAAAGAAAAATTTGAACATGCACTTCGTGTCTGATTAAATGTTTGCTTGCTCCTGAATAGGATTTTAGGTTCTGAAGTTAGTTCAGAAGCAGTAGTCCATCAGAAGCTCTTTATTGAGGTTCTGAGGAAAACTCGCTTCTGATGATGACATCAGCATCTGAAGTCCAGAAGCTGGATTTGTTGCTTCTGAATAGTTGAATAAGTGGAAACGTTGGGAGTTACTTGTTAAAGTAACTTCTGGCCCACTAACCTGGTAGTTACTCTGTGAACTTCTTACGTGGCCTGTATGTGTTGGTGTATAACTAAAAAGGGCAATGATGATTTAAAAGCTTTGAAAGTACTTTTCACGCGCCCCCAATTTTGTCATTAATGTTATGTTTGTTTGTCTCTTTTGAATTGCAATCGTTTTACTTTTAACACTTTGTCAATTCACACACTACTCACTCACAACAAACACATTTGCTCTCAAACCGTTTGCGAAGTAAGCGCATTCTCTCAACCTTAGAACCCTAAAAATCTTCATCTTCTTCAAATCTTCGTCAATCATCAAATGGCATCATCAAGCTCGCAACGAAAAGATTCAGTATCTACTTCAAGAATGGTCCCTGAATATGACTACAGAGGAAGAAGCATGAAATTGGAAGAATGGGATTTGCAAGTTCAGATAGAGAATCCAGTGGACTTTGATTCTCTGAATTTTCATAGGTGTTCTATCAGAAGCTACTATGAAGAGCAAGGACTCATGGATTATTTCAGAATGTTGAATGGACCAACATATGAAGCTCTGGTTAGACACTTCTGGGTAAGAGCAAAATTTTACAACAAAGCGGCATCCTTATCTGAGGAAAGTCAAATGGTGCTAATGTATCCTGAATTAGAAGGGAAAACAAGAGAAGAAATGGGTCTTGCGCCATTTGTTGAAGATGAAATCAGATCCAGCATCTGTGGTATTCCAATAAAAATTGCACAATGGCACATAGAGTATGTTCTCAAGGCTGCAGCCTCTGGATACTACTCTGGAATTGATCTTTCAGATGCTGCTGAAAAACGCATTTGGAAAAAGCAAGCCAATTTGGTGATTTACAATTCTGAGAAGGAGAAGAAATATGCTGAATTGAGCATGGAAACCAAGATGCTTCTGAAGATTCAGAATGAGACCCTGTTTCCAAGTGGTGACTGTGTGAAACCAAATCTAGCTCAGAAGGTCCTTCTCCAGCACTTCATCAAGAAGGAAAAGGTGAATGTGCCCAAATACGTGTTCAAGTACTTGGTAGAGTGTTTGAAGCAGAGTCAGCTACTGGATAAACCCTGGGTTCCTTATGGAAGACTCCTCTCAGAGATATTCTATCAAGGAGGTATCTTGAACAGTCTCAGTCAATCTCAAGGCTTCACAGATCAGCTACTTGACACAAAAACTGGAAAATTCATTAATGCTCATACTCTATTGAATATGAAGCTAATCAGTGAAGTCACCAAACTTCAAACTGATTTAAGTGAATCACTTGTTATGTCTGATCTTATGAAGGACTTTCCACCCATCTGCAAGAAGGATCCCATTGAAGTGCAATTGTACTATATCAAGGAACATTTTGAGGCAACCAATGAGAGAATCAGATTGGAAGATATTCCAGAGGAAATGTATGGTGGTGCTCTGCCACGAGCCAGAGGCAGAAAGTCAAAAAGGAAGATGACTGCAGAGCAATATCTAGAGGTTGAACAAACTACTAAAAAGGCAAAAGTTGCTGCTGACAAACTCAAAATTGGTAGTTCTTCAGTACCTTCTATTGAAGAAGCCATTGAAGACATGGACTCCAGGATGATCATGGGTGTTGACATTCCTCTTGATCAACCTGCTATACCAAAGAGGAAGAGAAAGCCAGCCTTGAGGAGAACCAAGGATTTTCCTCATATCACCTTAAGAGCTCAAGCTGCTTCTGATTTGAAGTTAAAAGAGTTACAAGAGAAGAAAGCAGCCGCTGAAAAAGTTCTGGAAATTGCTGCTGAGCTACGAGAGTCTGTAGTTTCAGAAGCCAAGCAACTGTTGCAGGTGTCCAGTGAATCTGCTAAAGAGGATTCTGATCCTGAACCAGAAAAGGTAATTAATATATCTTCAGATTCCGCATCCGCATCATTATCAGATTCTGATGATTCTGATGATGATGTACCCTTAGCTCAACTTTTTCAAAAGCCAGTAAAAAGCCAATCAACATCAACCAAAACCAACGATAAGCCCTCTTCGTCAACTTCTTATGAACCAGTTGGCCACATAGTTAATGAGAAGTTAGCTGAACTGGCTGTGCAGAGAGAAAGAGTCATTGATTCTATCTTTCGCCTTAACCCTCAACCCCTTTGCATTCAACCTCTCAACATGATTCCTCCTGAAAATGTTGAGTCCACCTCAGAAAAAGCCTCTGAAGCAACTCCAGAAGCAGCTGCTTCTGAAAACGTTGTTTCAGAAAACCCCCATCAACAAACACCTGAACCACAAAAACCCACAACACCCCCACAATCACCAACAGCTACCATTGACCCCCAACTCAACACTCAAACATCAACTTCACCACAACAACCACCATCTGAAACTGAATTTCAACCTTTACCTGAACACTCTCCTGAACCAACTCCCATGGATGTTGACATCTCTCTAGTCAATGTTCAAGCCTCAACCTCCACCACACACATTGATTCTGACCAGCCCTCATCTTCTAACACACAAACACACCTTACCATTCCAGTTCCTAACCCTATTCAAGACTTAGAAATCAGTGATTCTGATCTTGAAATCCTTGAACATCCACCCACAAACATCCTGGAATCTGGATATATCAATTCTGAGCTTCTGACAATCCTTAGTCAATTGCTTAATCTTGTGGATCAACGAAGGACAATTGATCTCACAAGTGCATATGAAGACTCCTGGGCATCACTTCAGAACCGGGCAACTGAGCTAATTGAAAGCTTAAGGGCTAAGTGCATCAGAAGCAAGGAAGCTTCTGTCAGGAAGTTAATGGAGCATCTGACTCAGAGTCTCAGAGTAAGAAGTTCTACACTGCTCCTGGCAAACCAGCCTTTCTTCTTAGAAACGGATTACTTGACCAGAGAAGCAAGGTTGTGTAAGCTTCTGAAGAAACAGATGGCACAGCAGCAGCAAGAAGCTAAGGAAAGGGAACAGGCTCTTCTCCAGAGGCAACAACAGCTTGAAGAACTGTTGCAGAAGAAGATTGAAGAAATGGAGGAGATGAAGAAACAACATCAAACCAACACTTAGTTGCACACCCTTGTGTTTTTCTTTTTGTTTGTTGTTTGTTTTGAATTCCTAGTCCTTGCTTCTGAAACCATTCTGTTTTAATTCTCTTTGCCTCTGAATGCTTACTGATTCTGACTGTTTAGCTGCTTCTGACAATTGAATATACATGATTTTTGCTCTGATTTATTTAGTTCATTGCTTAGTATACTCTCTCACGTTTGAGTTTTTCTCATATCTTTTTGTCTTTTGTGCTTAGATTTATTTTAATTTTTTTTGATAATGACAAAAGGGGGAGTATATGTGACAAGTATTTAAAGGCTCTGAGCCCCATTAATGGCATTTGAAATTTTTGAAAAACTTCTATCTTTTTACCTTATTGGTATAAGCTATGAATGAACGAAGGAGTATCAAAATTCAAGTAAAGTTAATTGAACCATTCTTCTTATCTATAAGTAAATTCTTTCAATGATTCAATTTTGCTTTTAAGCTCTGATAATAATTATTGTGCGCAAAATGAATTTAATTAACCTGGATAGAACTTAGGGGGAGCTTACAAACCTCACCTTAAAGACTATCAGACTCAGGGGGAGTTTGAGCTTACAAACCTCAGATTCTGAGCTTACAAACCTCAGAACCCCAAAGTCAACTTGTTAATTAGATTAACAACAATTGATCAATTTTAAATACTTTTGTTTGTCATCATCAAAAAGGGGGAGATTGTTGGAACAAAATGTGTTTAACAATAAACCTTAAAGAGTTTTGATGATAACAAGGTATTAAAAATTGTAAATTGGATTAGCTAATATTTGTTCAAGTGTACAGGACCATAATTATAAAGTTACATCATCATTGGTTCTGAATGAGCAAATAAAGAGCTATGGAAACAACAAAAATTTGAAGCTTGGACGCTCCTGAAGGCAACTTGCTCCTGAAGAAATAGCGCTCCTGAAGTAAGCTGCTCCTGAAGAATAGTGCTCCTGAAGACAAGAGGTCCAGAAGTCACATCATCAGAAGCTGCAGAAGTCATCTCATCAGAAGCTACATCATCAGAAGCTGCATCATCAGAAGCTGCCTCATCAGAAGCCATTTCACCAGAAGCTGAATATCAACTAGATTTGCAAAGAATCAAGAATTGAAGAATCATCAATGCAAAAGCTGTCTATTGGATTCGAAAACACAAACAAAGGATTAGTGGAGCTTGCAACGGTCATTTCAAAGGTGTTTGAAGGTGTGTGTTTGCAATTTGGACGAAAGCGTTGACATTGTACTTTGTACGAATTGTACAACCACGTTCTCCACTACTCTGTTTTGTGTCTGCACTTCAAGACAAGAAAACAGCTCCAGAATACGGTCTCGCCTGCATAGATGTTCCTTTGGATAAGGAATGGATTTCAAATTTGTTCTTCATAGGACAACAACCAAATCAGGCAAAAGATCATTGGTGAAAGATCAAGCTTCAACAACGACTCTTTGGTGTGCTGGCAATTTCACAACGTCTCTTTCACACCTCTATATAAAGGAGTGAAGACCTAGAGAATTGGCAATGCAAGAACGCTAAACGAAAGACTCACAAGATTTTCACAAGTACCAAACCTCTGCTGAAATTGTTCTGCATTCACTTAGAATTTCTGTGTCTCAAAGTCATATCTTAGAAATTCTTAAGTCCATTGAGTCTGTATCTGATTTGTATTGTGAGCACCTCTGATTGTATATCAAGTGTTCAACCTTAAACAATTTTCTGTGTAATTTTGTTTAGTTAGGAAGTCTCTTGCAGTTGTGCTTGAGCAGGAAGTCTCTTGATTGTGTTCTTGAGCAAAGGAAGTCTCTTGCTTGTGTGCTTGAGCATTGGAAGTCTCTTGCTTGTGTGCTTGAGCATTTGTAATCAGATATTACTCATAGTGAAATCTCCTTGGAAGTGCAAGGGGGACTGGACTACTTCCGGATTGTGGAAGGAACCAGTATAATTGCTTTGTGTCGTTCTTCTTCTCTCTCTCTGTTTTATTCCGCTGCATTTAGATTCTGATCATCACTTCAGAAGCTGTCTCACTTAGCTTCTGATCAGTGTATTCAGTTATTTAGAGAAACGAAGAATTTTTCAAAACACAATTCAACCCCCCTTCTTGTGTTTTTCTCACCTTCATAAGACTCTAGGACTACATTATGAGAAGTATCTTATTGTACTTGAATGATACAATGATATAAAATTGAACATCATTTCAAATGATTCCTAAGCGACCAATGACTACAAATTGTATCACTAGAGGAGTTATTACTTGGAAAAATAAGAAATAGACAATATTGTCTCAGTTCACTTTGAATGAATCTGAGATGAGATCACTGGAGAAAACTAGTGAAGAAACAAGTTGATAAGATGCTTGCTAGTTGAGATCCCATTGAGGAAAAAATTGTTGCCAGCTGTGTTAATTCATTGTGATAATATTGCAGTTATTATAAAATTTAGAATCATTGCTACAATGATAAGAGACGATAATTAAGGCACGAACGAATAAATGTGAGAGCTAGCTACTCTTTAATGGAGCGGTTAAAGTAGATCATGTACGTACTTATGATAAATTAGCAATTCCTTTGATGAAAGGATTAGCTAGAAAGAAAGTCCTAAACATAACTCATAGGATGCGACTAATACCTATAGATCACGATTGATGGTAACCCGACCTAAATGACTGGAGGTCATAAGAAATAGGTTCATTGAGTTATAACAGGTCATGAATGATAGAACATGCTATGATAACACTATATAAGCATGATTCCTAAAGCAACACAAGGTTGCGATGATAAAATCTCTTAATGAGATCTATACTATGTATGGAGCGGAGTACATAGCTATTGAATACTCTTGACAGAATCACGTATACGAATGTGGAAATGAGGTCGGTTCCTATGAAATTTTGTGGCAGAATACGTAGAGCGTTTGTCAAACTAGGATAAAAGTGCATGACCATAAACGCACAGACTTTTAGAATACACCCATAAAAGGTTGTGTGCGGGTTCAATGTCTGAGATTGAGTTCAATGCCATGAGAAACTCTTGTTAATTGGAATTTTACTCGACATGCAAAGGTTCAAGTTGCTGTCAACACCTTTGTTTGTCGGCAACCTTATAGAAACATCTTTGACATTATTTTTGAAACCATTTTTTAAACTCAAGTGTGGGATTGTGTTAATTGGAATTTTACTCGCTATGCAAATGTTCAAGTTGCTGTCAACACCTTTGTTTGTCAGCAACCTTATAGAAATGTCTTTGACATTATTTTTGAAACCATTTTTTAAACTCAAGCGGAGGATTGTTGGAACATGTGTGGTAATTGAGAGTTAAAAGACTAAATACAATGTCTCACATTGTGTAGAACTAGTGTGGTGTGCATTGAAAAAAGTGAAAGTCCTACATTGGATAGATCACACACATTTGTATTATTTATATAATGGGGGTTGTACCTCTAAGAGGGTACATAATTATGTGAACGAAATAAGCACTAGAGAAAATATATATATATTATTTGGAAATGTTAAATTAAATAATTAATTTAAACATGTCGCCAAGTTTTACTAAAATATTTTGGAACACAATCCGAAATATTTTCGTGCACAATCTAAAATATTTTGGTATGCAATCTAATATATTTTGGTACTCAATATAATATATTTTTTTACTCAATATAATATCTTTTGGTACTCAATGTGAAATATTTTTGTATTAGATCTATATATTTTGGTACTCAATGCGAGATATTTTTGTACTAGATCTAACACGTGAATTACTTGTTTCCAAAGTTTCTCACATATTAGTTGTGAATTTTCTCTATAAATAAAGAGCTCACACAGTTCATTCTACACACCGAAAAATATTTTGAAACTCCGAATCCTTTTCTTCTCTCTCCCCCCTTCGATTTGTGTTGACAAGTCTTTCTTCCCTTTATCTCCTTTTTTTGTCCCTTCAGAATTAATAGTGTTCTTAAGACCATAGACTCTTTCTAGATATAACGTCCCTTCAGAATTAAGAATGGTCTTCTAGATATAATGTCCCTTCGGAATTAAAAATGGTTTTAAGAACATGCATAGTCCCTTCGATAATCTTAAGAACATAGTCCCTTCAATAATTTATGTCTCTTTAGAATAAATAGTATTTTTAAGATCGTAGTCTCTCTTGAGGTATATCGTCCCTTCAAAAATTAATACTATGTTTACGATAGAGTCAAGTGGGATTTGACCACTTTTCTTAAAACTAGTTTCAAAGGTCAATTGTTATATAGTTGTTATAGTTTTTGTTTTGTTACATGGATAATTTTATCTTGTCGTATTTGGCTGAACAGGTTGTATGGATAAAAAGTAGGTTTGGTCAGTCATCACACGTATTTACCAAATGTTGAAAAATTGACCATATATGGCTGCTGTGTAACTATGTTTAACTAAGGAATGAATTATGAAAGAAGTCATGTGCTTATGTGCAAACAGTTACAAGGAATATTTTTATAGCTGCCAAGCAATATTAGTTCATGTATATTCCTTCTTTTTTTTCTTTCGATAAAAATGCAGTAGTTTGTATTACTCATACTTGGTATACTTTAGTAAATTTTAAGGTTTAAAGTGTAGAAAATTGTTCAAATAAAGAAGAATATCTTTTTGATCCTTTAGTGTTCGTTTGTTAACATCGATAAGTTAATTTATAGTTTATAGGACTAATTTATAAGTTTATTTGATAAAATGAAAAATGTTTAGCAAACAAACCTTTTTTATTAACTTATTGTTTTTTTAATAAATTATTTTAAATAACGTTTGAGCTTATAACTTTTATTATTTTTTCCCAATTTTAACTCTATTATTTTGATTTTATTACTTTTTTTTATCCATTTGTAATAAATTATTACTTTTTTAACACATTTGAAAAAGAAGAAAAAAAGGAATATATAAACATGAAGCACGCGTCGTGTCTAACACCGACACGACACTGACACATATAATTATACTAAATTATAAGATTTCCTAAAATTATTAACGGTATTAACTTTTCAATGTCTGTCTCGTATTTGATGTATGTGTCCTTGTCCATACTTGAAGTATTGCTTATGTGGAAGCTAGGCTTATCTCTATGTGGCAGCTATTAAAATATTCCTTGCTAACAGTTTGCACATGAGCACATGACTTCTTTCATAATTCATTACTTGTACTTAGTTAAACATAGTTACACAGCAGCCATATATGGTCAATTTTTCAACATTTGGTAAATACGTGTGATGGCTAACTAAACCTACTTTTTATCCATACAACCTGTTCAACCAAATACGACAAGATAAAATTATCCATGTAACAAAACAAAAACTATAACAACTGTATAACAATTTTGACCTTTGAAACCAGTCTTGGGAAAAGTGGTCAAATCCCACTTGACTTTATCATAAACATATAGCATTAGTCCCCACTTATGCCAATAAAATATGAAAGTTGGCCCAATAAATTATAGGGTAGTGTTAACTTGTGCCCTTAGGGCACATGTTAAGAAACCCAAAAGAAGAAGTATTCCCTAAAATTTTGTGCATTTAATTGACTAAAAAGTTAAAAATTAAATACATTACACACATTCCAATAAATTATTTCTATATTTGAATAATTAACTTGTGCCTTAAGGGCACAAGTTAACATTTCCCTAAATTATATATATTTTTTCTTAACTTTATGATACAAAAAGGAAGCATGTAGGAAAGAACTACACAATCATAGGTTAGGTCAATTCAAAACAAAGAATGAATCTCATATCATAGTCATATTTATGGTACCAAGAAGGGCTACATTTGTTAATAAGAAGCATATATATACAAACATTGACATGTTCATGAAATCAAGTAAAATTTGAACACAACTATTTCTTACATTGAAGCTATATATATAGTTGTTTTCTTATAAGTAAGTCTTAACATAAACTCATTCGTTGTTCTCTCATCATCAAATTTCCAAATTATTCATAACTTGAAGTGAGAAAATTATGGGTCTTATTGGAAAAAGTTTCATTTCCAAATTGAAAAATTTAACATCACTTGCAATTTCTAGGATTTCTATCTTGAAGAATCATCGCAAAGCTAGAGCTTCTTATGCTCATTTTGATGTTTCTCAACTCTTGAAACTTGGTTACCATGACCAAGCTCTTGTTCGTGTAAGCACCAATTTTTATTTTTATTTTACATCTTTCTCTTTTATTTAATAGTTTAATAAGCATTTGAATTTATGTATATTGTTTATTTATCAACAGGTTGAGCATTGGATTGTAGAACAAAACATGTTGGATGCATTTGATATGATAGAAGATTATTGTAATGTCCTAAATGAAAGAGCTCAAGTACTTGAAAATAACAAGTTAGTTTTTTTTTTTTTTATTGTTGCTTTCATAATTACGTCGAGTTGCTTTTTCACATGTTTTCAAAAAGAGCACACATGCATGGTTATTTTACAATCTTAATTAATTTACTAATTTAGTTACTATTTCAAAAATAGGGAGTGTCCCTTTGAGCTCAAGGAAGCAACATGCAGCCTTATCTTTGCATCCTCAAGGTGTGGAGAATTTCCAGAGTTGCACAAGATACAAGAGATTTTGACTTTAAAATTTGGGAGAGAATTTGCAGATCATGCTATGAAATTGCATAAAAATAATGAAGTGAACTCTAAGGTATAGATTTTATGAGGCCTTATTTATTTCAAGAGTATACTTCAATTAACCATCAAAATATTCTAATTTTTTTTTCTTTGACTTAATTATGTAGATGATACAAAAGCTTTCATCAAAACACCCCACAATGGAAATCAAAAGGAATGCTCTGAAGAAAATTGCTACTGATATTGGAGTTACTTTGCCTTTTGAGAAGGACCCTACATTGACAAATAAGGTAATAAAATCATGTCTGAAAAAGAAATGACAAGAGCCACTATGATCATCTTTGAACAAAATGCTTAATTAAACGCTTAGCATAGCTATATAAATATAAGTGTTTATGTATAAGCTATTTTATAACCATAAAATAAAGCTAAATTATTTTCATATAAGCTATATAAGTTGTTTACATAAGCTATCATGGAGAGCTTATCAAGATAAGCTGACAATAATTTATGGACATGTCAAAAACAATTTTCATAAGCTCTCACAAATAGCCTCATGTGAATTATTAAGCTCAAATAAGTGAATCTAAATATATCTTAAATTGAACTATGATGTGACATACTCCATATATAGTGAAATATGTTCTAATATATATGTATACTATTGCAGGACAGATTGAATGTTGACCAAAAACAACATGAAGTAGAAACCAAAAATGGTAGTAGTGTTGATGATGCTAAGCATGAAGAAGATAACCAACATGTTCCTAAGCCAAATGTAATTGAAGTAGAAACCAAAAATTATAGTAGTGCTGAATCTGTTAATGATGCTAAGCATGAAGAAAACAACCAACATGATCATGATCAAAATGTAATTGAGGATAAGAATCTATTTGATGTGAATGAGGAAAGAAGGAGGAACAAATATGCTGCTGCAGCTGTTCTACAAGCTTTGGAATTAGCATCTTTTGAGATCAGTAAATACTCCAATCATAAGCAAAAGGATGTTGTAATTCCAAAAAGAAACTATATCATTGATCTTAAAGAAAAATTGGAAGGAAAAGAAATCAAAAAACATTATGCATGGAAGGAAGAGTCACAATTAAGTCAAAATCTAAAGGATGATATGATAATACTAGAGAGTGCAACAAATATAGTTTCCAAGGAAAAAGTGAAGGAGAATACAAATAGAGAAAGCAACATGCTTGATAAATTAAGGTCATTCAAGAGCTTGAATGATAATAATGATGACAAAAATAAGTTTCATGCAGCTAGAGAAAATGAAGAGTTGAGTGAAGAAAGAACATACCCTTCTTCACAGGCTATTAGATGGAATCCACAAAGGTCTCAAACAAATCCTACAAGTAGAACATATTTTCCAAAGAAAATGCATACACATCATCAACATTTGGATTGGAAGATGATGTCAGTCAGGACCCGATGAGCACACTAATGAATAGGTATTTTTGAAAACCGGATCGAACTAGAAATTGTAAGGTTCGTCAATTGGTTTGATCTCTTGTTGTACCTTAGTTTAGTTGAACTGGTTGAACCGCTATTATTTCAACAAGTTCTTATTTTTTATTTTTAATATGATTTATTCATTTATTTTGTCACCTGGTTCAACAACGTTGAACCAATTAAACTATAACAAATGGTCTCATTGGTTCAATTTTTTATGTGCGCGAAAAATAACATATCCTAGAATATATTATATTATTGAATTGTCGTTTGATTTATGCAATTGACGTTTGAATCGAGGGATTGTCCTTAACCATTCATGTTGAATTGAGCTTAATGAAATATAAACTCAATTATATATTTCAGATTACGTTACAAAATATTTTTACAAAACTTGAGGACTAAGAATTAACTTTCTAATAATAATTAAATTAATTATAATATTACAGATTGCGTTACAAAATTTATTGCTCACTATGCTTGCTAATGGAGTCTATTTTTATGCAATTGAACTTAAGATGGAAATGGATACAAGAGTAAATCAACGTTGCATTTGTTAAACATAACATAATAAAACATGTAGGTTTGGTGTGTTGTTGATGCATAATCATATCATGAAGAGAAAATAATAGAGTATTTTACTTCTCATTCTTCCTTCATGTAGAATGTTATGTAATAGTCAAATTGTATATTTGGTTTCAATGTGAAAATTTGTTTGTCTCTTGACAAATGCAATTTTAATAAAGGCGGATTTTTATTTGTTAACTATGTTATCATAACAGTATTTATGGACATTGTTGATGAATAATCACCGGCAACAAATAAAACTTATTTTGTCAAAAAAATAAAAAAAAATAAAACTTACCATTTTTAGTGGAGTCTCTCTCTTTCAATCATGTTTTTCTTTTATTCACAAGATCACTCGAATTGAAAACTTTACTAAAGAATCACTGGAACATAATGTTGGTTAGTAAAATAATCACTGGAACAATTAAAAAATAAAACCAGACTTACTTCAATGTCACTTCAAATCTTGCAAGCGATGTGTGTGTTGAATGACTGTAGAAGTGACATTCAGCCGGGCCCTAGGGAAAAGCATCTGATGCGGGTGGACTTGCCGGTGGGGCTTCCGGTTACCCATGTTGCTTATGTTGCTCATAGTGCTAAGGCTCCTTAAGCTTCTCGTAGTGCACAAGCCTATGAGGTCCCTTTGTGCCACTCATACCCCCCCCCCCCAGGAATAGGGATATGTGCCACCCTCTCTCTATGGGCATTGTTCACCATCGCCTCTTTGCCAAGTCAGCATCTATTTGGGTTGTGAGACATATCTACACAACAAAAAACAATGCAAACAAATCAAAGAAAAGTTCTTTTAGGCATTTCATCGAACACTTGGAGTGCAACATTATGTATTCATTGTGTTATTTCAATTTCTCAACTAACACATTGCACTAAAACTTACTCTAATAATCATTTACAATTCAATTTCTAAGCATATTTGATCATTAACTACCAAAAAAACTAACAATTTCATAAACCATAAAAAACTAACATATCACAACTTTAAACAAAAATATTTAACATTTGAAACAAAAAAAACAATAAAAAACAATGCAAAGGGATCATGAACACTTGTAGATGAAGTAGAAGTTGGTTTGCTTGAAGTTGAAGAAATTAGCTAGTACGAGGGAGAAATTCCAACTCTTTAAAGTTTTTCAAACAATGGTTAACTGATATTGTTGTTCTGCTATAAGCCAAAACGCAACGTCAGTTAACTGCCGTTGGGAGATTTAACATGCGATAGTTAACTGCTGCTGCGAGAGTTAAAGTAATTTTGGTGTGTTAATGAGTAGAAAATTATGTGAGATGATCAACTTTCTTACTAGTGTTACTCAAGATGGCCCAATTACCCAGTCCAAATTAACTCTGCGCAAGTACCATTTAGAGTTCAAACACTTGTATCTCCATAGTCCATAGTACTGCACCTCCATCTCATTCAATTTTAGGGTTCCATCTCATCTATTTCAGCTCATCTTCAATCTGTAGTCCACACTTGCATCTCATATACATACTATTGCGCCTCGATCTCTTCAATTCCATCTAATCTCCATATTGCGCCTTCCATCTCAATTTTAGGGTTCATTCAAGTTCAATTTTAGGGTTCCTTGCATCTCTTCGATTCAATTACTGCGCCACCATCTCCATCAGGTTCAAACTGCAAATTTCATTCACATGCCCAACAATTAATTTTGTTTCCTTTTATGTTTATAATTTCTTCTTAATATGAATTTTTTTTATTATATTCTGTTTATGATTTCTTCTTAATTTGAACTTTCATTTTCTTCTCAAGAATTTTGTTTCTTTTCTTCGTAAGATTTGTTTATGTTTCTTGATGTTGGAAAATGTGTGGAAATTGAGTTAAAAGACTAAACACAAATTCTCACATTGGGTAGAACAAGTGTTGTGTGAGTTAAAAAAAAAATGGAAGTCGCACATCGGATAGATCGCACACACTAGTAGTGTTTATATAGCGGTAGTGTACCGTTAAGAGGGAGTACATAATTATGTTAATGAAGTAAGCACTAGCTAAAAAAATATATATTTATATAATATATTTTATTATTTGGAAATGTTAAATTAAATAATTAATTTAATCATTATTAGGAAAGTGTTTTCCTAGTCCCCAAGTTTTGCTAAAATATTTTGGAGTTCAACATGAATTATGTTGTTGCAGA
This sequence comes from Medicago sativa, assembly GCF_051527215.1. Classification (NCBI taxonomy): domain Eukaryota; kingdom Viridiplantae; phylum Streptophyta; class Magnoliopsida; order Fabales; family Fabaceae; genus Medicago; species Medicago sativa. Next base: position 6,013,739 of record NC_140755.1, on the reverse strand, counting down.
ATCTAAAATATTTTGATATGCATTCTAATATATTTTGGTACTTGATCTGGAATATATTATGGTAGTATATTTTTGTACTCAATATAATATATTTTGGCACTAAATTTGAGATATTTTTGTACTATATCTAATATGTGAATTACTTGTTCTCAAAATCTCTCACATATTAGTTGTAAATTTTCTCTATAGAGAGCTCATAAAGTACATTCCACACACTGAGAAGTATTCTGAATCTTCAAAGCCATGAAAGGGGAGCTTGAGGTTTCTTTGCTCTGGGCCAATGGTCTAGCCAATAATGATTTTCTCAGTAAGTAGTAGTATATGCAAAACTATATAATTACTATATTTCACTCAACTTTGTGTTAAAACATTTGATTTTCATTATTAAACTTTATTAGACTCATTATTATATATGTATAATAAAGACATTTGTGGTTGAATTTGGAACATTTGTGTGAAAATGTTTTTATTTTTTTGAGTCCTCTTCAGTGTAATTTTCTTGCTACCAACATTTGTGTGAAAATGTTTTTATTTTTTTGAGTCCTCTTCAGTGTAATTTTCTTGCTACCACCACATAAACTTAGAATCTTAAACAAGTCAAATTTATTTTCTAACGGATTGATTTTTATTTCTTGATAAGCAGAAAAAATTATGTAATATGATTATATAGTTTTGAAAACCTTGTTTAATTTTGTTCCCTCAAAGTTATTGTAATTGTCTACATAGTTTTAATCAGAATATGTTGCCACCACATAATTAAATTTAGCAATACAAATTTATTTTCCAATGGTTTGATTTTTATTTCTTTTTTGATAATTAAACAGAAAACATAGAGCTGTATGTCATTCTTAAGTATGACCTACAGGTGAGAACTAGCACTATAAGCTACTATGCACCAACTTTGAGTCTAACAGGTACATTTTTTTTCTTCTAATAACTTTAATTTTCTTGTTGAGTCTAACAACGAAACTCAAACACACTAAATATTGAGAAAATGAGAATTGTGAGTTGAAACTCGCATCCTAACATATTAAACGTCATTGCAATAACGTAGCATCCAACGATCACTTAATTGACAACATTTCTATTAATTTGTTATTTATAACATAATTGTCTTTGGTAGTACCATACTGAACGATTACTATTGTCAATAACAGCTACAAGATCATACCATTGGTGGAATCAATTTTTTTATTTCTATGTTATTACTGACGGTATAAATAAATTTACCATGGAATTATATGGGAGCCCTACGGATAAATTTATTGGCTATGCAAAATGAGTCTACTTTTTCAATTAGCTTAACTTACATATAATTTTTTTTTTATGTTTGTTGATCAACTAATTAAAAGATTAATTAGTATGCATTGTTTCTCCTATGCAATGCAACATTCCTTTAGATACAGTGTTCTATGTGGATAGCGTTCCAAGAGATCATTATCAAATAATAATGACTATGGTGTATATGCCGGTGATATTTATGTTGCCCTCACCTTCACTCATGAGGAGGTAAATTCATACAACTTTAGATAAATAAAAAAGAATAATTTAGTAAAACGTAATTTTTTTTTCATTTATAACTTTTTTTAAAAAATTGTTATAACATTTTCATGTGCAATGCTTTTTAGATTTTAACATGTCTTAACATTTGGCTCTTTTTTTTTCCCATTTTTAAATTAACTTTTAATGCCCAGGAGGACTTGAAATTATGGTGGATGCAATGATTTATTAAATAATTGAAATTAACGATTCAAAGATTTGTGTTTTTTTTTTATAGCAATGTACTTGAGTGCTTTTCTTCTTCTTCGAGGGGAGCATTATACTTGAGTGCTTATTAAATTGAAGTTCGTGAACCACATAGTTGTCTCTACTTTAATTTCTTTATTTTTGAAGCAAGTGATTTTTAATAAATTGATTTTGAAAATTAGTTAATTATATTTCATGCCCCAAAAGAAATTTAAAACATCACTACCATCAAAATGAGTCATTTCACATTTATCAATTAAATTTTTGCATGAAAACAATGAATCCACAAGTCAAGTTTCAATTTTTGGATAAATTAAACTAGATAAATTATCCATCTTAACTTGGTCTGATCTACATATTTATTGTTCACTATGCTTGCTAATGGAGTCTATTTTTATGCAATTGAACTTAAGATGGAAATTGATATGAGAGCAAATTAACGTTGCAATTTTTAAACATAACATAATAAAACATGTAGGTTTGGTGTGTTGTTGATACATAATCATATCATGAAGAGAAAATAATAGAGTATTTTACTTCTCATTCTTCCTTCATGTAGAATGTTATTTAATAGTCAAATTGTATATTTGGTTTCAATGTAAAAATTTGTTTGTCTCTTGTCAAATGCAATTATTGAAGTTTTTGATGTTGGTGCTCTTATGTAATGTATCCTAATGATTGCTGATTGGTTTATATGTTATGTATTGAATGTTTAATATCAAGAATAGGATTAATTAATGAATGATATAGTTAAGCCAAATAGTGTTAATCACTCCTTATTCTTATTCTTGATTTAAAACACTGAAGATATTTATGAGTTGGCGTGTTAGAGAAACATTTTCCTTCTTTTCCTCGTAAATCCTTATAATTTCATCAGTGAATATTCAGAATCTTCAATTTGTTACTAATTTGTATTATTTTATGGAATGCTAATTTGTTTACCGATACCATGATATAGAATATAGAAGACATGTTAACTTCTAGAGAATTGTTGTTCAAAAAGAAAAACTTAAAGAGAATTTAGGTAATAGTGGATTCATTTTGTAAAATTCAAATTTGTCATTTCTTCAACAATTGAATTCCCTCCTAAAGATATTCTTGGATAGACTCTCTCAGACTCTACATTCTTGGATTGCTGAAGAATGTTCACAATGTTTCTCAATTTTTGAAATGTCAGTTGAAAACACAATCTATGGCTATGCTCGGTTTATAGTGACTATTGTTATTAATAATGATTTGTATTCAAAAATTAATTGTTGTTTGTAATGTTCCTATTTGTAGATGTATATGATAAATAAATTAGTTAATGTCGACTAGGTGCCATTCTTAATTTGTTATCACTCTTTTACTTTTTCTTTAAAGTGACCCAAGAATTTGATCTTAATATTCGCTTCAATTGTTTAACAAAAGAGTGATAGTGAAATTTATATGAAAAGAAGAAACCTATATGTACATAATTTAACTTTTTTTTATTTGACTTGGCATCCTCAAAGTATATTAAGCATTAACTCATAATGTAAGTAAATTCTAATTACTTCACATTTATGCACGGGTACTTAAGACAATTGACGAATTTCAAAAGAAGAAAGAAACCCAAGTATTTGGAAACAGAATGACCACATTGCTTGTCTTATTTTTAAAACTACCATAGCTTGTTTGTACTTGATCGTTGAATAAGTTAATGCACTAGGAAGGAAATACATAAAAATATAGTAATATTTTATAAGAAAATTGAAAAAATTCATTTGGAAGAATTGAAATCAAATCCTGCTAGCTGTATGTACAAGGTATTTTACCAGTAATTTGATTTAAAACCATTGATCACAATTCAATAGAAAAGTGAAAGAGCTATTGTAAATAGAAAAGTTAGAGAGCTACAAAAGGAAAAGTAGTTTATTTTTCCATAAATATGCTTTGGAAACGAGCTCTATGTGATTGTATGAGTATTCTGTGATAACTTAGGTTTCAAAAATTCCGTTTTTTTCTCTAATATATATATATCTTGTAAATATTTACATGTTGGAACATGTGTGAAAATTGAGAATTAAAAGACTAAACATAATATCCCATATTGGGTAGAACTATTGTAGTGTGAATTGAAAAAATGAAAATACCACATCGGATGGATCACACACATTTGTAGTGTTTATACGGTGAGGGGTGTATCTTAAGGGGATACATAATTATGTGAATGTAGTAAGCACTTAGCGAAAAAATATATATTCATATTTTTTTTAAGGAATATTTTATTATTTGGAAATGTTTGATCAAGATTATTTGAAAATGTTAAATTAAATAATTAATTTCATCGTTATTAGAAAGTGCTTTCTTAGTCCCCGAGTTTTTCTAAAATATTTTAGAACGCAATTTGAAATAGTTTGATCCACAATTAGAAATATTTTGGTATGCAATCTAATATATTTTGGAACTTGATCTGAAATATATTTTGGTACATAGCATAATATGTTATTATAAAGTGCTTTCTTAGTCTCCGAGTTTCTCTAAAATATTTTAGAACGCAATCTGAAATATTTTGATATGCAACTATATTTTGATACATAGCATAATATATTTTTGTACTCAATATGATATATTTTGGTACTCATTTGAGATTTTGTATTAGATCTAACATGTGAATTAATTGTTCCCAAAGTTTCTCCGCATATTATTGTGAATTTTCTCTATAAATAAAGAACACTTGTAGTTCATTCTCCAAAAGGAAAAAGACTTCTGAATCTTGGAATCTTTTTCTTTTCTTTTCTTCTCCCTTTTCTGCTTGTGTCGACGGGTCTTTCTTCTTTTCATATCCTTTTTAAGTCCCTTATTTTTTTCCCTTTTTGGTCTATGTTGACTAGTCTTTCTTATTGTTTTTACGATCATAGACCATTTCTAGATATAATGTCCCTTCGGAATAAAAAATGGTTTTACGAACATATATTTCCTTCGATAATTTAGGGTCCATTTGGTTCAAGATTTTCAGAGGGGATGAGAGGGAGTAATTTAATGTTGTTGTGTTTCGTTTAATTTTTATGAGAGAGTGGAAGGGAGCCAAATCCCTCCACCCAAATTGGTGTTTTTTTAGAGGAGGGAAGACGGATTATTACAATATTACTTACATTGACATAACTGCCCTCATATTTATTTTAAAATACCAAATTTATCTCTGATGAAAATCTTAAAATAAATCACTCACTTATATGTTACTGACAAGTTTTTCTTAGGAAAAAAACAATTTTTACATTTTGTTTTCTCTTCGGATCAAGCAATTTTTACTTTCTAACTTATATATATATATATGGGATTTGAACACACCCACTAGTTTTTATGTGGGAGTGTTTTAGCAAGCTACACCTTAAGGTGTATTTAACTACTTTTTAGTTATAACTTGCTAAAACACACCTTCTAAAAAATAAGTGGGTGTGTTTTAGCAACATTCACCTTAAGGTGTATTTAACAACTTTTTAGTTATATTTTTGCTAAAACACACCTTAATAAAAACTAGTGGGTGTATCCTAGCAAACCCTATATATATATATATATATATATATATATATATATATATATATATATATATATATATGAAACTACATTTTGGTTTTTCACGTTAATAATATTTTTTGTTTGTTGTTTTCTACTTTTTTTTTTTTTTAGTTTTGCATGGTTTTTCATATGATTATCAAAGATCATCTAGTTGGCCTAATTTGCATTTGAACCAAGAGTTTCTAGGTCCTAATTTCAGTCTTCAAGTCGGTTCACGTCAGCATTATGTGGATAGTACTCATCATCAAAGTATTATGGGGAGGAAATACTGATGAAGAAAATGAAGTGGACTTGAGCTCAAACTCGGCCAAGATTCATGATATATTATAGTTCATACCCTATATTTCATCTTGATCTTGATATATATATATATATATATATATATATATATATATATATATATATATATATAATATATATATATAAAAAAAACTAATGTGAATACATATACCTCAAAATTAAGATGAAATATAGAGTATAAAACTATGATATGAATTGCCAAGTGTGAGCTCCAAGTCCACTTCATTTTCTTCATGGTCATTTCCTCTCATAATACTTTGATGACGAGTATAATCCACATAATCTGACTTGAACTGATTTGAAGACTCAAATTAGGACCTTTAAACTATTGGTTCAAATGCAAATTAGGCCAATTAGGTGATCTTTGATAATCAAAAACCATGCAAAACTAAAAAAAATTGTTCTACTAACTATTTCACTAATTAAAGTTCTTCAAAAATTTACCAAAAAATATATTTCCTCTAAAATTTTATGGAAAGATAGAAATAAAGAAATTTATATTAGAGAATTTGATATCATAGTAGTTTAGAGAGGGGGATTTGATTCACTAGTCGTCTTTTATTATTGCAATTTGCTTTTGGATACAAAAAGTAATCAAATTGATTTATGATTTACACTCAGCCTAACATAATAACATTGTGGTGATGTGTCACCATTTGGGTGGTCGCTGATGAAGAAAGAAAATTTACGGAACCTTTTTTGTTTATGGAAAAATATTTAGTTAAGTTGGACTTCAAAGACTCACCCGCAAGATATTCATTAAGTTTCAACAAGGTTTACAGAAATACTTATAGATCATCTACCAACAAGATCATCATATCGACAAGAGGAGTTAACTTCATAACTTTACCAATGAATTAAATTTTTATCAATTGAGTCAACTTTCATTAACAATTTATGAAGACTTTAAAAGACTAATAGATTCTCAACTTTTATAATTCAATCCAATTATATTTTAAGTCTCTTCATTATTACTAATAGAGAGTATGCCTTAATTTTGCTTCCCAAACTCAAAATCACTCATAGCTACCTATTTCAAAACAGATTATCATCCACTGCCACCCTTACTTTGGAAATGAAACGCTGCAAATACTTCATTTCAAAGCTATGCCGAGTAGGCAAGATCGATGAAGCACGCAAGGTGTTCGATGAAATGTCTGAACGAGATACTTGTTTATGGACTACAATGGTAACTGGGTATATCAAATGTGGTTTGATTAATGAAGCTAGGAGTTGTTTGATAGACCGGATGCTAAGAAAAGTGTGATTGTTTGGACGGCGATGGTTAGTGGATATATTAAGATGAATCAAATTGAGGAAGCTGAGAGGTTGTTTAATGAGATGCCAGTTAGGAATGTTGTATCATTGAATACTATGATTGATGGGTATGCGAGGAATGGAAAGACGCAGCAGGCGTTGGATTTGTTTGGTAGAATGCCGGAGAGGAATGTCCGAATGTGGTTTCTTGGAATACGGTCATGACGGATTTGGCGCATTGTGGGAGGATTGATGATGCAGAGAGGCTTTTTAATGAGATGCAGGAAAGGGATGTGGTTTCGTGGACTACTATGGTTGCGGGTTTGTTGAAAAACGGAAGAGTTGATGATGCGAGGGAAATTTTTGATAGGATGCCGATTCGTAATGTGGTTTTGTGGAATGCGATGATTGCGGGTTATGCGCAGAATGGAAGGTTTGATGAGGCTTTGATGTTGTTTGAGAGAATGCCGGAGAGGGATATGCCTTCTTGGAATACAATGGTTACGGGTTTTATTCAGAATGGGGACTTGAATAGGGCTGAGAAGCTATTTAATACAATGCCACAAAAGAATGTCATTACTTGGACTGCTATGATGACAGGGTATGTACAACATGGTCTTAGTGAAGAAGCATTGAAATTATTTAACAAAATGCAAGCTAATGATGGGTTAAAAACCAACCACCGGAACTTTTGTGACTGTTTTAGGTGCTTGTAGTGATTTGGCAGGTCTTCCTGAAGGACAACAAATCCATCAAATGATTAGTAAAACAGTTTTTCAGGAGAGCACACACGTGGTATCAGCGCTGATAAACATGTACTCAAAATGTGGCGATTTTCATGTTGCGAGGAAGATGTTTGATGATGGAATGTCCGGGCACATGGATTTGATAGCTTGGAATGGTATGATTGCTGCCTATGCACACCATGGATATGGCAATGAAGCAATAAGCCTATTTAATAAAATGCAAGAATTAGGTTTCCAAGCCAATGATGTCACTTTTGTTGAACTTCTCACAGCTTGTAGTCATGCTGGTTTATTTGATGAGGGGTTTAAATACTTTGATGAGCTTTTAAAAAACCGATATATACAAGTAAGAGAAGATCACTATACTTGTCTGATTGATCTTTGTGGTCGTGCCGGAAGGCTGGATGAAGCTTTAGATATCATTGAGGAACTCGGAAAAGAGGTGTCATTGTCTGTTTGGGGTGCACTCCTAGCTGGATGTAGCGTGCACGGGAATGCTGATATTGGGAAGCTCGTAGCTGATAAAGTCTTGAAAATGGAACCAGAAAATGCAGACACCTATTTATTAGCTTCAAATATGTATATGCTTCTGTTGGGATGAGGGAAGAAGCTGCCAATGTTAGGATGAAAATGAAAGACAACGGGTTAAAGAAACAGCCAGGTTGTAGTTGGATTGAAGTCGGAAATACTGTGCAAGTATTTGTAGTCAATGATAAATCACATTCTCAATTTGAAATGCTAAAGTATTTACTTCTTGATTTACATACAAAATTGAAGAAGAATAGGGAAATACCAGACAATGATTTATTGGTTGATGTTGAAATTTTGTAGTACTAAACTACATATCCTTGTTGGTTATAGCTTGGCTTATACAGTGGAGTTGTCTTGTGGTGAAATTGTTGATTATTAAGTGTACTTTGGTCTCTTTCTCCTATCCCAAACAAACTAATTAACATGTACACTGTTATTATGGTTTTTGATAGGCAAATGTTAGAAGTTAGTTTGTTAGGGAGAGGAGAAAATGTTAGTAGTAGAGGTTGAACCATGTACCTCCTGCATATAACTCATTCAGTGTCCCGACTCAAACCGGGCTACTCCTTCGAGGACTGTAAACTGTTATTTAAATTACATAAGAGTAGCTTATATCCTCTATATTTCTAAAGAATAGCTGGCTTCTCAAATTTTCAGTCATTGTTTACAAAATAGTATTTTAATTGTGAGATTGATACATACACTGTATAATGCTTGTTTAATCAGACAATAAAAAAGAACCTTCCTTATGAGATTTTTCATTTGAACTGAGAATATGTTGATCATCAAATAATACTGAATTTAAGAATTTATGTGTTTGCAGAATAATTTCAAGTAAAATTATCTGCCACTTTTTGATTGATTGTATGAGATAATGTGATGTACGAGCAAGCAAAGAGTTCAGAATTCAAAGGCTTCACAGGCATTGGCAGACTCATATACTCAGCCTGGTTGCCCTAAATGTGCCATGTTAGATGAAATGATTTTGCTATAGAATCAGTTTATGGAAAGCAAGAGTTGTTGCTAAATGGCCTGATTACAAACAGAAAATTGATGACGCTTCGACGCAACACAATCTTGTCCTGTCCATTGTATTCCGTAAGTTCATATACGATTATGCTTTTGGCTTCATATGTGTGGAATCACTTAAATGCAAATGTTGCTAATTATAAGAGCTGATGTCCATGTTTCTATTTCTTTAGTTGGAAAAAACCTGTGTGAAAATTAAGAGGTTTGACAAACATTGCATCCTCCCAAAATGGGAGATTGGAAGAGGGTTATATAATTAGTTGGCGAGTTGTGGTATATAGAATTAGGGATTACATTATAATTGTCTAGGCGTTGACAATTTATTACCTGAATATATTGGCTTTTTTTATTAGATGAATATATTACCTCATCTAAGACATGGTTGTACAAATTGTTTTTCCATGTTTCACGTTCCCTCCCGAAATATGTCTGGTTGTCTTCAATCACCTGAAGCTGTTAAGCAGAATCACAACAGTCACAAACAACAACGACATTGTCACCTTAATGTGCAACTCATTCTGAACAAAACAAAATTGGGACAGAGATGTAATCGGTTCGAAACCCTTTTTGGGGGGTTTATTGTTACAAAGGAATGTTGATATCGTGGATCAAATTGTTAGAAAGCGAAATTCACATACGTCTTTGTTTAAGTTGATTGGTGATTCAGTTGCTTGCTCGTTGATTGCAGAATAATTTGATTGGTGATTCGGTTGCTTACTCCTTGATTGTTCATATTAAGGTTAGGTTAGGGGATTTAGATTTTGCTTTGGAGATGTTAAGATATATTATGAAATGGAGTGTAAGTCTACGTGTCCTGGATTTTCTGTTTATTCATCGATGATAGTGTTTCTGCCGTCTTGGTAAGGTTGATGATGCAGAGAAGTATTTAAGGATTATGAAAGGTCGATCGCCGGCTCCAAATGTGAGTATATATGAGACTTTGATCGCTGGTCACATGCAGAAGGGAAACGACGAAAGGGCTCTTCAGCTTCGCAATGAAATGGTCTCATTGGATTTGCAGCGTAGTTAGCGTTCCCAAACAAGGTAATGTAAATAATATGCCTTTGATAAGATAGTGCTTGTTCTTATTTATGTGAAATTGCTGTTTCTTACTTTCTTGGTTCTTGCAATGTAAGATGTCAAATAAGTGAGATATGATATGTTACTGAGTTTTTTGTTTTTATTTTCAGTACTGTATGAATCAGAGGAAATATGTGTTTAAGTGAATTTTGATATGCTATGATATGTTTGGCTTTAGTTAAATAGATATGTAAACTAGTTAAGAGCACCAAATTTTCCTGCCAATAATATGAAACAATATCTAGGTATAAACCTAAACAAGAATCGAGCACAAAAATCAACATAGGCCAATATGTTTAAACTAGACTGAGATATAATTAACAATAAAAAAATGATGGTTGTTCTTTTGGTTTCATATAAATGTCTAAGTTATCCGTGAGATAACTCTCAAATGATATTTTTTTCATATTCGTGAGATAATTTATTTAAACAAACTTGACTCGGCCGACCTATTCCCACCCCTTGTCCCCTATACATCTCTTTTGGGGCCCCTTTTGACTGTGATCTCTCTATGGAGGCTTTGTTAGTCGAAAAATTAGCAAATAAATAATCTAGATATTTAAATATCTAGATAAGTGGACCTTTATCTCCACATAAGAAGTTTTTAACTTATTTCTTTAAAAAAACATCAAAGATAAAATAGGAATTTTGTTCAAGAAAGGATATTCATTGTGGGGTAGGGGATTGTAAATTTTCCTTCATGTGATACAATGAGCCACACTGGATTTCCTTCCCAATTAGAATGATATACTATGTATGGTGGGTTATGGTACCATTTATATTTCTACATTGGTTGTTATAATTGTTTCAAATTTTAAATATCTACCTATGTATTTTTAACACTAGTAATTTAAGGTGATTAATATTTAATACAATGGAGCCAATTGGATGATAGGTACTAGCCAAGATTACAAATCAGGTCAAAATACATAAGACAACAGCCAAACAACCTAATTACACTACAATCCATCACTAATAATGAATTTGACTATTACTAAATTAGACTAATTAGGCACACCATAACAAACAACTCAAAACTCACTTCAACACATGATTGAGTTCCTTTCTCTGTTTACTGAAATCAAAGTATTATTGGATCAGAAATATGGTGACCCCATATGGGGGACCAACAATGGTAGGTAAATTTTTAAAGGTAAATTCTTGAATATCTTCAAGTTTGATGTAGTACTCTATATGCAATAGTTATTTTAAAATTAATAGAATTGAAAGTTGAGAGTAATAAATAGTTGATAGAAAAAAAAAACATTAAGCTCCCAAATCCTAACTCAATTGACAAAAAGGTTGAATACACGTTAGGTTGGATGCCATGATCGGAGTTCGAATCTCCACTCCTCCACTTATGTGTGTCCAGCCTCACCCACCTCACATCGTCCTCTCCTATTCATCATCATATCAAAAATTGTACAAATTTGTTGCTACTTAGATAGTCCAGCCTCACCCACCTCACATCCTCCTCTCCTATCCATCATCATACCAAAAATTGTCTATACATCATCATACCAAAAATTGTACAAATTTGTTGTACTTAATAACTAGTCCAGCCTCACCCACCTCACATCCTCCTCTCCTATTCATCATCATACTACAAATTATGTCATCACGTTTATATTTCCTATTTCACAATGAAACCAATATTGTACCAAGAATTCTATTCTCAAATCCCAACAATCAAAACATTCTCAAAGTCCCCAAAAAACAAAACTAAAACTATACAAGGTACTTAGTCATTTCAAAAGTAAACAATGTTGCCACAAACGTCAATTTCAGCTACAAAATTCAAACCAAAAAGTAAAATTTTAATCACCACAAGAAAAAAAAAAAAAAAAAAAACATAACATTATATCACACACAAAATTTACAATGTTGATGCATTTCCACATACCATGACCAAAACTAACACTTTCAACTTCAACCTCACATCTTCATGCTACACTTCAAACATGGCTGCAGCCACAGAAATCTTGTTTTCTCACATCATCTTGGTCTTGAAAAATATTCAAATCACTGAGATTATTATTGCAGCCATTGTTTTCATATTCATTCGTTCGTTAAGATCGAAAAAACATCATGGTCATGGCCTACCCAATTGGCCTATTTTTGGAATGCTGCCTTATTTAATCAAAGGACTCAAAACAAACTTGTATGAATGGATCACTGACATTCTTAAGCATAACAATGGAACATCTAGATTCAGAGGGGCATGGTTCACTAGCCTCAACTATGTTATAACCTCAGAACCTCGAAATTTAGAACATGTTCTCAAAACAAAGTTCACTATTTACCCTAAAGGAAACTATTTCAGAGACATAGTTTCTGAATTACTCGGAGACGGTATTTTCGCTGCTGACAATGAAACATGGCAGAAACAAAGGAAAATAGCGAGTATCGAGTTTCATTCGACGAATTTTAGAAAGTTAACAATTGAGTCAATTTTTGAGCTTGTGAACAATAGGCTCATACCAGTCTTAGAATTATCATTGAAGAAAAATGTTGCCATAGATCTTCAAGATATTTTGCTGAGACTAACTTTTGATAATGTTTGTATGATAGCTTTTGGTGTTGATCCTGGTTGTTTACAACCTCATTTGCCTGAAATTCCCTTTGCAGCAGCTTTTGAGGATGCAACAGAAGCTATTTTGTTTCGATTTGTCGTGCCGATTTGTGTATGGAAGGCTATGAGGTTTCTTAACTTAGGTATGGAAAGAAAGCTTAAGAAATCAATACAAAAAGTTGATGAATTTGCAGAGAATGTTATAAGGGCAAGAATGAAAGAACTTTCTTTGCCAAATGAAGACGATAAGGAAAAATCGGATTTGTTAACTGTGTTTATGAGGCTTAAGGATGAGAATGGAAAGTCTTATTCAGATAAGTTTTTGAGGGATATTTGTGTAAATTTTATATTAGCTGGGAGAGACACTTCTTCAGTTGCTTTGAGCTGGTTTTTCTGGTTGGTTGATCAGAATCATCAAGTTGAGGAGAAAATATTACAAGAAATTTGCAGGGTGGTGAGTCAGAGGGAAGATTTTGATGATTGTTTGAGATTTAGGTCAGAAGAGATTAAGAAGATGGATTATTTGCATGCTGCTCTTTCAGAAGCTCTTAGATTGTACCCTTCTGTGCCTGTGGATCATAAGGAGGTAATAACAGTTCAATTTTAGATATTTGTATTTTTGCGTTCATTGACATTTTGATTCTTAAACGTGTGAGGCGCACGGAGTCACAATAGTTACTGAATATGACTTGCGTTAGTCAGTTTAGTTCTCAAATGAGTTTTTCATTTGTTATTAGTATGACAAAAGATACACCAAATGATGTTTTTGTCATTTCAATACATTTAGGGACCGTGGTGACAACATTTCATATTTAAAGACTAAAATGATTGTTTACTTGATTAATGTGCTTCAATTAATGTCAGAATGTTTTGGTAGTATTCAAGTTTAATCCCTGATTGAAAAAAATGTTTTTTCATAAGATTGAAACAATTTTTTGTCATGTTTTGCTTCATCTCAAAATTAATCCGGACACTTTTGCTTCACTATCAATTGTTGATTGAACTTCAAAATGCATTATGATTTTTCTTTAGGTGGTGGAAGATGACATATTCCCAAATGGAATAAAACTAAAGAAAGGGACAAAAGTGATATATGCAATTTATTCCATGGGAAGAATGGAAAATATATGGGGAAAAGATTGCTTGGAGTTCAAGCCAGAAAGATGGTTAACTAAAGATGGTCATTTCATGAGCGAATCTGCCTACAAATTTACTGCTTTTAATGGAGGACCAAGGTTGTGTTTAGGCAAAGATTTTGCATACTATCAAATGAAATATGTTGCAGCTAGCATCATATTTCGTTACCATGTTAAGGTTGTTGAGAATCACCCTATTGTTCCTAAGCTATCTTTGACACTTTACATGAAGCATGGATTAAAAGTTAACCTTCATAGGCGTTGTGATGAAGAAATTCATAAATATTTGAAGGTAAGTTAGATGTGAATTGAGAATAAATATTGCTATGATTATGAATGATGAATATGTAGTTTGTTTTAAATTGAATTAAGCCAATGATGTTCAATACTCATTATTTGTGAATTAATATATGATCTTTCATAATGGTATTGCATATTGTTTCTTTTATGTAAAATCGTGGTTCATTTTTCTCAGTTTATTAATGTATCTGTTCTTTTTAATTGCAAGTGGTACTAATATATGACTCTGTAGTTACCTTGTGGATTCTTGTCTCTCAATCATTTTATTGCCTCCTCCTAAACTCCCAAACTTGAGAATTTGAGTAATTTGTATGAACACAAGTACAAATTAAGGGATGGAAAGTAAAATTTTATGATAATCTTGCTTCCTCCCGACTACATTGGTTCTTGGAGTGAAGCATTCGAAAGAATGATAGAGCTGATTTAAATGATTACAAATAAATATGTATTGAATTTGACGACAAACAATTTTATAGGACAATATAAATTTTCAATCGATCTAGAAAAAGGATACTCCATTCTTTATTTAGAGAATATCACTTTGTTGACAAGGTTAATTTCCAATAAGATAAACCAAATTATCCTAATCAACTATTGGTTCTTTTTTCATTAAAGAATAAATAATATTTTAGAAGTAGTGTATATAGTATTAATTGAAGAGTACAATTGAAAAGAAAAAATTATTATTGCATTGAAAACTGAAGGTGACATTTATTTTGAAACAAATTTTTTTTGGCTAAAACGACACTCATTTTAAAACGGAAGGAATAGAAAATTTTACATTGAAGAGTATTTCATACACTTTTAAGAGTTTGATTACACAAGTTTCAAGAATGTTTTACTATATTAGTCTCCTTAACTAGTGCCCTCCCCAGAGGCTTTTGTTATTAATTGCATTGAATACTTTGCAGAAAAATGAATATTCGCTAAACAGACGGATGTCCGTTTAGCATATTAAGGTTACTTCAAAGTGAAGATTCGCTAAACGAACAGATGTAACTCGCTTAACAAATCTGCTCTTTTCGGATACTCAGAATCTTTGAACATATTTTGGATTTTTTGCAGGTACAGCCCCCTCCCTCCGTTTGGAGCCAGAGGATCAAACCACCATCATGAAGAAAACATTTCACGCTCATGAGGCAAACCACGTTTGTGCAAACAGGAGAAGAAAATCACACAGATTCCAACATTCTTCATAAACCAAGGAAGCAAGTATTTACAATGTATAAATAGAATAATAAGGCAACTACATGTATTAATAATCTAAATAATTTCCAATATAAATATTGCCTAACATTTCGCTATCAAACGTCCAATTTTAGAACCACAAAATTTGCACCAATTTGATCCATGCCACCGTATTAGACTTTAGAAAAAACTGTATGATTGGACCTCCTTGACGAACCCGGACCCTTTACAACCGTCTGCAGACAGTTGCACCGTAAAACAGCTATGGTGGACCCAAACTTGCTATCTGACCGAAAGTAAAACTCTCAAGACCATGCTTCAATGTGATATTTACCACACTTTTCTAATGCCCTAATCCACCTAACTGCATCTTCCTTTGAAACCTCATTTTCTTTAGATACAATTTCCTCAAAAGCTGATGTTACATCTGTAGGCATTTTGGTTGATGAACCTGCTATATAAACAGCAGCTCCATCAGCTAATAGGTTCCAAACCCTTCCACTGTGTTCCTTCATCTTATGCTGAACATAAACTTTCTCAGGCTGGTCTCGAGAGAAAGCAACGTAGAAACCTCCACCATTTGCTTCTGAAAGTACACCATTGTTCTGTGAATGACTCAACCACAAGTCTTTGTATAAAAAGTCACCGTCTTCATTCCAACAGCCAAAGAAGAACATAATTGGAGCAGTGGAAATAGTTTTACTTTGCAATGCCCTTTCCTCGATAAATCCGCGAAAAGGTGCACATCCTGTGCCCGGTCCAACAAGTATGAGGGGAAGTGATGGTGATGGTGTAGGAAGGGAGCCTTTTTGGAACCATGCAGGAATACCGACAGCTGTGTAAAACAAGACACAAACAAGTTACTTAACAAATGATCTGTCTGTTACAGTTTTCCTTAAACAAATAACATTTTTTTAAAATAATCACTTTTGGAAGTTTTCATCTGTTTGTTTCAACTTTTTAAAAAATGAGAATCTAAAAGAAGAAAAAAATCTAAAAACTACAAAATAGAAGAAACTTTTCAGTAGCTTCTCTTCAAAAAAAAAAATTTATAGATGGTTTTGTTTATAAAAGTGATACTTATTACGGTAGCCAAACACAATAATTTCTTTTCTAAAAAATAATCTCTAAATTATTGAATATCAAAATCACATCTTTATAATATGTATCAAACGGAACCTAAAACAAATGCAATAAGTGGCTAATTGTTTGTACATACCATCGCAGGGATCTAATGCGGCTAGCCACGAGGAGCATAGTCCTTTCTTTTTCCTCTTGTAAGGTGTTGTCCAGGACACCACACTCACAGTCAAGTGTACTTGATTGGGGTGAACTGATTGAGAAGAAGAAATAGAGAATGCTCTTGTTTTCAGCATAGGAACCAATTGGATTAGCCACTCAAGTGGCATTTGAACAGAAGGAAAATCTTCGAGCACCTTTTTTACCACAAAAAATAAAACAAATATATGCATAAAATTGATTTAATGAAACTGACAAGAAAATGAAAGCATATAATCAAGGACTATCTAAACAAGCAAGAAAACGAGCATAGAATGTCACAAATTATGGCTTCAAAATATATTCTATTTAAACGAATTAGTGTTTGTACTCTAATTACAACTTCAAAATATATCAGAAATATTTTCTACAAAGTATGAAGTTGCCTACATCTTAGTAAGAAAAGAGTCCAAAATCAGTTAGATAAAGATTTCAATGCATAAAAAACTAGTGAATTGATTCAAAGAAAAATAATGCACAATTGATTGACCTCACCTCAAGAACAGTTCTCCTCTCCTTCTGGTTGTATTGGTAAAGGTCATCTCTTCCTTCAGGTGAAGAAAAATACTGAAGTCTTTCCTTCTCATGTTCAGCTGTTGCAAAAAAGCTCATAACCTGAGACATCAAATTGTTGCTAAGTTAGCTTTTAATGAGGAAAATACAGGTATATTAAAAGCATGTTTATAGAACTCTTCATTCATGTAGCTTTTAATTAATTTTTCATACATTAACATGAACAATACATCCAGTTTTTATATAAAAGTGAACAATAAAAAAAAAAGGCATTCCAAAGCATACAGGTCCATTATCATCCTAGATGTTAGAAAGAGTAGGAACAATTACAATGTTAATCAAAACATAGGTGAAAGATAGATGTTTGCCAGCATTATCAGGCCATTGTGTGGGTTTATGATTGATCTCACAATGCTACCAACTCAAGCATTTTATTTATTAACTCATTAAATCATATAATCCCAAAGTGAAATTTCAAATAAAAAGAAGGGTAGGATATAAAATGCAAGAAATAGCGAACATTGAATTCAACTATGTAAGTAATAATTTAGGCATGTTTTGTAATTTTGATACATTCATGCACTATAGTGATAGTGACTCACATTCAAGGGCCAATATGACAATTTACTCGTTATGTAATTATCTCTAAAATGACTTTAAAAGGAAAGTCAAACAAACATACAGCATCTTGCCTCAAAGAAATACCGCCGAGGTGAAGCAGAAGCTACATCCATAGTCAGTTCCACAAAAGTTTTTAATTTTACGGGTATTCTAGAGCCATGTCCATTGCAATCATCCGTTCCTCTAGGACTAACCTGAAAATCAGGGGATTTCTTATAAGAAAATATTATACAAGCACTTAAATCAAACAAAAGTATGAATCTAATAAAAAATATCTATGCTTTATTTTGACAAAAGTTTTTGATGCTGTTGAGTTGAAGGCATGTACTATTAAACTCAAAAGTTTGAACACAATTTGGATGGCTCCTAATAATTATTCAAGTATAAACCAGAATTATACAAGCAGTTCCCTCTTTCAAACACTGCACAAATGGTAAAAAAACACATTCCCCCACAATTTCTATATGTATATATATCTATATCCACGCAGATAACTGCCACTCCAAATACATAACTATCCTACAGCAAATAACTAATCACGCCTTTCCCTAAAATCCAACTTAAGAGATCTACCATGTACAAACCAAAGTACAAGCAAGCACCAGAGAGAGCATCACTTCTAAAACATTGCAAATACTGAAACTATAGGGAGAGCACCACATTAATATTAACTGTTGAATTTATAGGGTTTAGTATAGAGGGAGGGAAATGGAATACTCAAAATAATAAGATTATACTGATACCCTTATTTATTCTAATACTAACCAAATACTGAAACTAATCATGAAAGACTCTTAATCCTAATGAAATAGGGGAACAAATCATGGAATATAAACAAACAAGAAAACTGGGATGATCTAAGATGTTATATGTTAAGATGAAGATATTTTTAATATAATATAACATTAACTACTCTTGAAAGACTTACACTGATGAATGCATCAGGATCCAAATTACAACGTCGTATGAAAGCATCAACTGCAGCTGAATCTTGACCAGGGAGAATCTCAAGAACATCACCAGTGTCATACTCGATAGCCTGAGGAACCCAAAACCCATACGTTAATTCAAAGAAGGAAGATGAATAACTTCATATCTATTTTAACACATGATGTAAGTAAAATAGAATCCAAATCATGGTGAATTTTGATTCTATGTATATAAAAGAGCTCCACTGAGTAATACATACAAATTTCGACACAAGCCTTTCGTATCTTTCAACAAGATACAAACACCGATATACAGGTACATCAAGGTTAAAGAAATAGGATAACTTACATGTGACTCAAGTTCAAATTCAAAATGACGAACATCTTTTCCACAGTTTGGTCTGGTCAAAGGAAGATTCTTCACCTGCATGATCAGAAACTCAGAATCAAATAAATTGAAGCATGCAACAGATAACAGAACTATGACAAATACAATCATTCACATCCATATATGCTTTCCTATATTATTGATACATACATAAATAACATTCCACATGTTACTCTTAATGGACAGAAACCAGAATAAAACTACATATCAAATGTCTCATTCTTTACGTTGAAAGACCTAATGAATTTGACTTATTGCTATACAGGTTGGCCGGGGCAATGCATACAAATAGAATGAGCATAGTCTAAATATAGTTTACAAACTACCCAAGATGAGGTTTATTAACCAGTACCATCTTAAGAAAGCAGTCAGGATGCCCACTTCTGTCAGAAGATGATTTTCCAGGATGCATTGAACGAACACTCCCAATGTCTGTAAGAATCATATGATCATCTAATCAAATATAAAAGAACAACTAAAATTTTATAATCAACAGTGAGGGTAAAAATGTGCCACTCAAAATCAAACCATGACAATTTACAAGAAAAACTCAACCACGGTGAATCATGCATTGAAAACACTAAAGCAAAACTTATACACACTTGAAAGAAAACAACTAGTGTGTGTTTTCGCCCAAATATGACAAGATTCAAACTTTGGAGTTTAAGCATCAATAACTTAAAAATAATGTACCATATGTAATTCAAACACACATCACACGGCAAACTATGAAGCACGGACACTCCTTGAATTAGGCGTGTCCCGGTGTCGGACACGTGTCGTGTCCGACACCAACACGATACCGACACTTATAATTACACTGAAATATGTGATTTTTCTCAAATTATTAGCCGTGTCGGCGTGTCAGTGTCCGTGTCGTGTCCGGTGTCCGTGTCCGTATTTTTGCTTCATTGACGGCAAATAACTTGCCATACACTTCAGAAAATGTCTGGTGGTGAAGTAATGAAAACAAAGGTTCAACCAAATTTGTGCTGGCTAATACTTAATACGCAAAGTAGCATATAATATGCATCATATTAAATTCATACCAGTGATAAATTGTAGACGACAAAATAAACATACATAAATAGATTGTCTGAGATTAGGTCACAATAATAGCTAATGGAATATTGCAAGCCAACCAAGAATTTACCGAGTTTGTGATACCTGAGGCAGTTGAAAAATGTGACTCAATATTGTGATATGTGATTTGGACTTTAGGTCGGTCAATCAACACCGTATCTTGAATCGAAACATCTGGACCATTTGGTAAGAATTCTGGTTTGATTGTGTTTAACATTCTCCATAGAGAAGACATCCAGGGATCAAGAGTACCTTCATAGCTACAAATAATTATACTATCATTAGTCACTTAAATAAAATATCTACATTTCAATATTGAAGAAGAAATTATTAAAGCTTGCACAGCAAGCTATCACTAGAGTCTCTACTAACACTATAGTCTCTAAACTACATACAATTCAATAAAGAGTAATCAAACTATGTATATTCTAACAGTAACAATGTATATAATATAAAAATCCTATATAGGGTAGATTCATATCATCCAAGGAAGCATTTATCAAAGAACAACATAGAAATATTTACACATTTGAGTGAATACCAACAACTATTAGAAACAAGAATGCTCAATCTCAAGGATTACATTCTAGATAAACCATTAATCTAATCACATCAAACCTTTTCACGCTCCACAAGAACAGATGTAATTTTTTATACTAAATCAAGTAGAATACTCTTAATTGACAACATAATTCATAAACATACCCTGAAGGGTGCTGATCATCTCCCAAGCCTCTTTCTAAAATAGTTGTTCCTCCAAGGTCCTTTAATCTTTTGTCCAGCTTCTTTGCAACAAACTGCCACAATTCCCAAGGTTTTGTTCAAAACATGTAACTAAACAAAATAAATATACGTGCAAAACAATAAATTTTGTACTATCGATCGGAATTTTTCAAATTACGTAATCATTATCAAAATATCATTCAGGGCCTATTTTTGTTCAGTGATTCAGCATCAAGGTAAATAATCAATAAACGATATAAAACTCAAAAGTATTGCAATAATTAATCTAACCAAATGAAAGACACAAGACTTTTCAAACACAAGTCACAAATCAATAAACATACATTGTACTTCTGATAACCAGAATCGCCCAAACCGAAAACGGCGTAGTGTACTCCTTTCAGCCAATGCTGGCTTAGGCTTCTCTGAAGAAGAAACCTCCAAAAGACCTGGAACCACAAAAGAACTATCAGTAAAACTATAGATTAAAAACAACCTCAACTAATGCAAAGAAAAGTCTTGACTTGTGATTTTGACGTTCAATAATTTATAGATTTCTAAAAAGAAAATCATAAGCTATTTTGTGATTTTTCACCAAAATGAAAATCACTGTTAAAAAAATTCATCAAAATAAGCTACTCAAAGCAAGCTTCCTATTTTAAACAGATTATCATTTTTTAAGAATAGAATTAACAAATAGTTGAAAAACTCAGTGATTTTTAATCACGATCAGTTACAAACTGCCCCTAAGCCTATGTTTGGAGCAGCTAAAATTGATTTTGACATGTTTGGCTGCTCTTAAGTAGAATTGATTTCAACTTAAAGCTAGAATTTGTAGGTTTGAGTCTAAACCTGATTTTTACATTAAAATTTGTTGTACATCTCACTTTTACTTAAAATACATCCAAGCATAAACCACTTTACATTCAACTTATTAAGTAAAATCAATTAATCCAAAATCAATTTTTGTTACCAACATCATTAAGTAAAACATTAAAAAAATGGTTTGAAAGAAGCATTTACCTTCATAGAATCAGGAGTATCACCCTGACCAGTAGTAGAAACCACAAAAACCACAGCTTCTTCCTGTGGCAATAGATTCTGCAATCATAACAAAGCAACCCATTATACAAAAATTCAAACTTTGAAATCAAAAAAGGATTATGAACAAAACCCAACATTGAAAATGGCAAAAAGTAAAGAAATTGTACAGGATCATATTGATGAAGAGAAAGAAGATTGATGGGGCAAGCTCTACGTTCAGCTTCACGAGCAAGACGTTCAGCAGCATCCAATGCGTTACCGGTTTGAGTTGCGTATAGAATCAGAAGCTTATGATGCTGTTGTTGTTGAATCTCTTTCATTCTCCTCTAAACTCTACAAATACGAATCACTCTTTTCAGAAACACGACGATATGGACTTCTGCAATTTTATTAATACCAATATTTTTTTTGGTTAAGATTATTACAAATTATTTAATTATAAATCAAATATTGATTTTCCTTAAAAAAAATCAAATATTGATTTCAACATTAATCATTTTAGTTCTTGAATGTATATCAAGTAGTCATAATTGTCTTTGACTGTATCAAAATTTCAAAATAATCTTTATATCATGGACTATTTTGACTAACGAAGTGCATAATCGAAAACTATTTTAAAATTTCGATACATAAAAGAACTTTTGTAACTATTCATAGTTTATTCAAGAGCTAAAATGACTATTACCCTACTGATTTTTATACCGCACTCATAAAGCATTCAAACTAGTGACATACCAAGTAAGCATACAATACTCGTACGTACCATATAGTAGCGGAACCATGAATTATGAATTATGTTTAAGGGAACCAAGTTGAAAATATGGTTTAGCGAAAGAATATAAAAAGTTGAAAATATATGGTTTAGCGAAGAAATATAAATATTTAAATGCACAACATATATAAGATATATAAAAAATTATAACATATATTCAAAGATCGAAGGACTGGTTTCTGTTGGTCCCATTTTTAACTTTGTTTTGGTCCATATTCATAATCATTTTTATTTGGTTGATTTGCATTGGTCGATATAGCGGCTGGAAAAATAGCACAAATTATTTTAATTTTTTAGTGTTTGAATTCTTTCTCGTGCTTTTGATAAAAGATGGATGTTATCGACATTTACTTTCTAATATTCACTCTTTTATTAAATGAACTACACGTGGATAACTTTAGAAATAAGTTCCATATAAAATGATGAGACTCACATGAATTTCATCCAATGGTAACTCTTCAACTATTTTTTATGGTGCGTTTATTTTTTCGCTGCCTCCACTATTCATATTAGTTCCCTCCTCGTTCCCAATTTCAAGTTAGGAGTTGCCAAATGTTTATTTTCTATAATAAATGGATTGGTATGCCTTATATTCATTTTAGGGACACAAACCATCGTCCTTGTGATTTGCATGAAAATGGAGATTGAAACTTCAACAAACTCCACTAATTTTCCATCCTTTCATCAAGATTGTGTTTATAGTATCATAATTGATTAGGACACTAATGGTAAACTTATTTGGAGTGGCTCCCTTAATAGTATATATTTGGCTAGTAATTGATATAGGCGGTTAGACCAGGATCCGGTCAACAATTGGCACCCCACTACTTGTTGGAGTTGGATTTGGTCATTATTAACAATTCATGGCATATGTGTGGCGCGACTGTTGAAAGTGATATGCATACTCGTCGTGCTACTATGCTTTGAAACATGACCCCAAGATCTCCACTACCTTCATCATCAAGCAACTTTCTTTCTCATCAGGAAGTTGTCTTATCTTCTTTAGGTGCGCTCTTTTTTACTCATACTCTTGAGAGAAAGCAATATATATGTTGATTGGTTGGTTAAGCTCGTGCTACTAATGATGACTGCTTGAAGATACACACAATCTCATTAAAATTGGTTGTTTAAGTATATTTTTTTACACCCTTGAGATATGCACAACCTCATTAAAATTGATTTAAAATACTCCACGGATCTTTGCACTATAATTTGACATAGAGTGAAATACTCCAAATAGATGTCATGTGATAAAAAAAAAAAATTGAGGAAGAGCTTTGACACTCATTGAGATTCTACGAAGTTCAAATAATTAGTCTCTTCGGTTGCACGCAGAAGATATCCCAAAAAACCAATAAATGTTTTCACCAAAATATACACTAGAATTCAAATTTGAAATTTCAGACGTAAAGGTAGTATCATAATAAGTAACTCAACAACACTTAATAGATTTAAAAACCAACCAGGTTTCACGACTTGAATTTTATAACTAGTCAATAGATAGATAGCAATCTATCATTCAGTTCAGCAACAAATTACGAATAGAGGTTGAATGTCATAAAACTATAGCTATGAAAATTTGGAACTCCATAAACCAACAAAACAAGTAACCTGGCAAATCAAGGTGAGGTTATAATATAAAACAAGATACAACATATAATTCCTTGGTATGGGAAAAATGACACTAAATCATATCTTGATGCGGTTTACATGCAATGGGAGGAATAATTGATATTGACTTCACTCTTTTGTACTATTCTGTTCTTTTTCTACTGGATTTTCAGACATTCCTTGCTGAGAGTCATGACTCTCATTTTCACTTGCCAAGTCTTTCTTAGCATCTTCATCAGATCTGTTACATTGGTCATTGTTATCCGATTCAGAAACACCTCGTTGAAGTTCTGGAGAATCTGATACTACTTGTTCAGGCATATCCTCTTTGACTGATCCTTCAGATTCTACCCCAGGCTTCTGATCACAATGATCTAGTTCAACTGTTGGGATTGAGGATGCCTCTTCTTGAAGCTCAGAATTTTGCGATTCTTCCTCCATCTCTTTATGTTTACTTCCTACTGGACTTTCAGACGTTCTTTGATTAGAGTCATGACTCTCATTTTCATTCTTACCGTCTTCATCACGTCTGTTAGAATGTTCAATATTATCTGACTCAAGAACACCCTGTTGAAGTTTCGGAGAATCCGATACTACCTGTTCAGGCACATCCTCTTCAATTGATCCTTCAGCTTCTACCTCTAGTTCATTTTGTGGTATTGCTAATGCCTCTTCTTGAAGCTGAGAGCTTTGTAATTCTTCCTCCATCTCTTGATGTTTGCTTTCTACTGGACTTTCAGACGTTCCTTGCTTAGGGTCACGACTCTCATTTTCATCTAATTCAGAAACAACCTGCTGAGGTTCCGGAGAATTTGAAACTAGCTGTTCAGGCATATCCTCTTTACTTGATCCTTCAGCTTCTACCTTAGGCTTCTGATCAAATAAAACTAGATCATTTACTGGGATTGCTGATGCCTCTCCTTGAAGCCCAGAGCTTCGCAATTCTTCCTCCATCTCCTGATGTTCCCTTTCTACTGGACTTTCAGACATTCCTTGCTTAAAGTCACGACTCTCATTTTCATCCACATCGTCTTTCTTAGCATCTTCTTCACCTCTATTACCATGTTCATTATCTGATTCAGAAACACCTTGTTGAAGTGCCAGAGAATCTGATACTATTTGTTCAAGCATATCTTCACAAGATTCTAGTTCATTTCCTGAGATTGATGATGCCTCTTCTTGAAATCTAGAGCTTTGCAGTTTTTCCTCCATCTTTTGATGCTCATTATCACGTGGCTCAGCACCAGGATCAGTTTGATCATGTTTCTCTTTGAAAGCCTCCACGCTTTCATCACTTTTCATCTCTTTTTCACTGCTAATGGATTTAGAAATAGCAGATTCTTGAAACTCAACATCTCCAGTAGAACCTTCCAAATCTGATGAGCTTTCAACCATGCTGGGATCTTTTTCTTTGTCAGAATGCTCTGTTTTTGATTCATCTCCACCTTCATTTTTCGAGACAGGAAAAGACTGAAAAGCATCCCAATCTTCTTCACTGAATTCATCTTCTTCCTCGTTATTCTCATCTGATTGCATCACAGCAGCTGAAGGTGTGGGATATTTCTCTTCATTTCTTACCGCTGGCTTTGGCATTTTAATATCCAAAACTGGTACTTTCTGTTCTGTTTGATTCTTATCATTTGTCACAGAAGCTCGTATCACACCCTACATGTAGTGGCATAACAGAAGTAAGCAACAGTAGTTAATCAGAATATGGACAAAGTTCCTAAACATCTGTAACAGAATCCAAGACGCAAGATTTTGTTGATTCTCTATTTTTTTCAAACCATCTAAACTTTGGAATGCTACATGTTTGTTATTTAAGATTAGGAATGATGTCATCTTATCCTCTGCAAAATATCTTATCATTTTTCTTGGTTAACCTTTCTCCTTTTAATAAAGAACTAGATAGAAATTATAATGGAAGCTTATTTCTTTTTTTCTTTTTTTTTTTTGGTGTTAACCCTCTGGTTCCCAGGGGAAAAGGGCCCTGGTAACCCAGAGTTCGGAAGCTTATTATTTCTATCCACAGAAAAAGAAATTTTCAATTCCCAAAATATAATCTCCATCATGGAAATTGAATTAGAGGTGCTCAGTTAGACTTGTCGAAAATCGTAAATTATGACAGTTCAACAAAATAGATGTCAATAATCAGTCCACATATATACATATTTGTAACACCGAAAATACCTGAAGTTCCTGGCGGTGCAGAGGAGGCATTGATAGTAAAACATCCTTGAAATGCATGGCTGATGAAGGAATTTGAGCAAGGCGAGAAACAAGCTTAATGGCTGTGCTTCTTAAATCTCTTATTTCCTGTCATTCGTTTGCATGATCAAAAAAATGAATAATAAAATTTCGAGGAGCTTACTCTAGCAATAGAAAATCTCAGTTTATTCATCAAAAACGAAATCATCAACAAAAAAAACTCTCAGTTGAAGTTATATTACCGGAGAGAACCCGTCTGTTGTAGACAAGAAAATCGTGACAATGGCCTCTAGAAGAAGGGTCATAAAACTTCTCTGGCAGTCATTACCCTTAGCCAGGGTTTGTAACACCACCATGAGACTCAAGCATTCACTAGCAATGTTTACCGACTCTCTCGTTATATTTTTCTGCTATCAATAGAAATATAAAATGATTTAGCTACACGATGAATTACAAAATTCCAGAGCAAATAAAATGAACTAATGATATTATTACACACACTAATCGCAAAACAAAAGCACATATTGCCAATACCTTTAACATTTTGTGGATCAAAGTGAAAATATCAGTAATTAGCTCCCCAGCAAGAAACATTAAGAATGAGTTATCTTCTGTATTTACACCTCTTTGAATCCTGGCTTTAAGAAATTGTAAACCTATAACTTGGACCTGTCAACAATAAATTTCAGTCGTTGGTATTTCTTTCTGGGTAACAGCAATGGTGAGATATTTCTTATATATTAATTTACCTGCATATTTGAATCACTGAATACAGTTTGGAAACAACGTATGCAATATCTCAGAGCAATAACACAGATGGATTTATTTGCTTCACAATCTTCAGCATATTTACTTTCAAGAGCCAGTTTCGCGACTACTATAATTTGTTCAAGAGAAAATGCAAGCTTTGCCTGTATTAGTTTCCGTTGGTTTAAACTCTTAACCTCCTGCAAATGGAATTCCTCAATGCCATACTTAGTCAAAGCAGCAACCACCCTCAAACAAGTTTCAAACATTTCTCTTAGAGGGAGAATGCTATCTTCCAGTGCAGCCTCGTCTACAAAAAAGAATGACAATAGCTCCTTTAGTTGTGCTGTTGAATGAATCAAAATTAATTTTTTTTGCTCCTACATTGGTAGCTTCATGTTTGGTTTCAATCAAAATATCTTGAACCATGTGGGACTCAAGTTGTTTTCCCAACAAAAATATTTTAACAATACATCCATTAAAACAAAACTATAAAAAAAAAAAAAAAAAAAAAAACTACAGAAAAAGAAAAGAAAAGAAAAGAAGAAAAAAAAAAGAGGAATTCTTCGTTAAATAGTCACACTAGCAATTCACAAGAAAGGAGGGGAGTATGAATTTGCTTACAACTGGTTTGGAGTAAAATGGCTTACCGTCACTTATTCTCTTAAGCAAAGGAATTGTACAGTTGACCATCTCAATAGCTTCTGATAAGTAAACCTCAGTTGAAGCCTCCCTTACACACTTGTAGCCAACTAAAACTAATGCCAGAACCATCGATTTTGGATGCTGGGTCATCTAAGTAATCATAATAAGCGAAAGTCAGTAATGACGATCATCTTTTAGGATAAAAAAATTGAACCGTGACTTCAGAAAATATAGAATTCTAAATGTTCACAAAACCATACTGGCTCAGATAGAAAAAAGCAATCTAGAATCATACACAACAGACACACCTTGGTCTCAATACGGTTAATAACTGTCCTTGTTGTACTACATAGTGTATGTATCACATCAACTTCGGAGCTTGGATGATCCGCCGGAATCGTGTTAATACTGCACAACAGACATACATGAATGTTTAGCATATTATAAATATATTCTATGCAAAAATGCCAAGTTAGAAACTACAATAAATTATTAGTCACAGGAATTCAGTTACCTCTGAAATGTTTTAAAAAGGTAGTGTAAACAAAGTTCCAGTGTTATCAAAGCATAATTTTCACTATTGAAAATTTCTTCTGGGCAATTTTGTGCAACCTGTAGGGAAAACAAATGAAATTTGAACTTCAGACGTCAAAAAAATTAACCAAATTGGAAAGCAGCTCACAAGATTAACACGCCATTCAAGAACAAATTGGGCCTAATCAGGAAAATATACTCTATAAGGATATAAAAAATTATGCAGAGTTACAATCCTGAAATCAATATATCTAATGTGTACCTGTGATAAAATCGATATTGCAAGACTATTCCAAGAATTATCCATGTATGTAGAATATGAAAGAATCTGCATCCATTAAACATGATAAAAGTATGAGAATTCTCTCCATGACCATTCCTCAATTTATATACATTTAACTATGTTCATTTAACTATGTTCAAAGAAATTTTTTTTTTGGTGGTGGCCGGGGTTTGAACCCCAGACCTTGCATATTTTTATGCATTGTCCATACCAACTGAGCTATGCTCACGAGGACATGTTCAAAGAAATTGTCACGAATAAAAACAAGCATAATTCTTTTACAGTCCAATATCCTCATACATAGTGGATTGGCATTGATATATTGATGCAGCGAACAAGGTATCAATCATTCATTTCAGACTGTCGGTAGATTTAAGAATGTACAGGTGCTCCCAATTCAATGCTATTGCAGTTCCAAAATTGTATTAAATGTTTACACAGAAGAAAACAGAGAACCTCATGTTTCACCAGGCTCAATTTATTAAATCACAAATTGAACTGAACTGAATTTCTCCTTACTTGGCTATGCAGAAACATTATTGGTTTTACACACTCCCTCATGTAAGGACCCTAAAGCAAAGACTATGCATTTACTTTATGTAAATTGCAAAGGACTGAGCTATCAACCACTTGATCCATAAAGGATTTAATAAAATATAAAGGACTAAATCTTAAAAAAAAACTTAAGCTATTAGGTTAATCAATAAAGGATTTAATAAAATATAAAGGACTAAATCTTAAAAAAACTTAAGCTATTAGGTTAAGAGTAGACAATGAATGGTTTTATGTTTCACACAATCCTATATATTTTTTATTGCATTCACCGTGGCAGAAATAATTACTCTTATACAAAGTTCATAAACTAAATAAATGAGGGATATGTAGTTACTTGTTCTAATCAAATTAAATTAAAGGCTTAAATATGGAAATGGTCCCTGCAAATATCTGGCGTTTTGGTTTTAATCCCTATAAAAATATTTTTTTGGTTTTAGTCCCTGCAAATATAGAATATTTGGTTTTGGTCCTTGGTATTTTGTTTTAATCATTTCATATTGAAATTGGTCCCTATAATATTCATTTTAGTCCTCGTTTTGAGGGACTAAAATCAAATATTCTACATATTACAAGGACCAAATCCAATATGAATCAATTTTACAAGGACTAAAACAAAATGCCAAGGACCAAAACCAAATTTTTTATATTTGCAGGGACTAAAACCAAAAAAAATATTTTTACAGGGACTAAAACCAAAATGTCAGATATTTGCAGGGACTATTTTCATATTTAAGCCTAAATTAAATAATAAGTACAAGGAAATATCATGAAGATAAAAATATGTCGTCTTAAATTGAGAGGGTTGCATCGTGCATTCACTGCAAAAAGCAAAAAAAATGCTGTCTTCGAACTGTGTGTTATATAATACTGTAAGATACAACACCAACCTGCAGCAGTTCTTTGCAGATATCCACGTTAAGCAGTCCTGCTCCAAAAAAACTCTCAGTTGAAAGAAATTGAAACATAGGCAGTACAATTTCATATAATTTCATGCCTGGGGGTTTCACTTCATCTCTTGGGGAGTTCCCACCATGCTGTGTATTAACAAAAGCCAACTGTATAATTGATCTATACAGGACAGGATGTTGTGACTGAAACAGACCAAGAAGAGAAAATCCCCATAGGAACTTAAAATCTTCAAACTTCAAATGGACCATGCTATACTGACATGTAGCCTCAGTATGTTTGTCGGTGTTTCTGACTGAGGCTTTGGTGCAATCTTGTCCTTCAGAATTCGCTGGAACTGAGTCGAGTCCAAGTGCTTGCAAAATTACAGGCCAAGATTCCTCTAAGCATGGACGTAACTTTGAAGAAACAATAGGCGATTGCAGCCCATCAAGAAACAGATTCCCCTGCAAGTAAAGTGCGACTAGAATGAGAAAGAAACCCTGAAGACACCAACATTATCATAATGATCCAGGTTCATCTCCGATATGAAAGTATGCACCCATCAATATCTGGAAAGTTCATATTCAGACTTACCTTCCTCTTTGGGCTCAGGCACAAGCATATATAACTATAATCCTTCAATGTATGGATCCAGTACTTCCCTAGAACACTCGAGCTTTTTTGGAACAACGGTAATAATGTCAGGTACCCATCTGAAACTCCATCTTGGTGCTTCTTCATGGATGCATATATATAACACTTGAGAGAAGCGTGAGCAGCCAGAAGTCTTATTTTGATCTAAAATGTGAATTGTAAAAAAGATATGTAAATTATAAAATAGATTTAAAAATATTGAAATATATCAAGTTTATATAACAAAGAGAGTCACATGCCTTGCTTGTGACCCATTCCGCAAACGAAGGATAATAAATGTCTTCAAAGTCATTCAGTGGGCGTGAAATCAAAGAGAATATGCGCCTGACCACCACTTGATCTCCACTGATTATTCCACTTGTTAATATCTGAAATTATTACATTAACTGATTATAAACTGTGTTTAATTTCATAGTCGAGGAACTTCCCTAAAATATTTCCAACTTCCAAATGACTAACGTGACGTATGTTTAGAGTAATGATTAGATGAATAATAGTAACTTCAGAGGATTTCAAAACATGCAATAAATCAATTCCAAAGGTAAAGAAAATGAATAGAATGGTGAAAGCAGCAACCTTGGTAGCCAAGTGCAAGCCTGCCTCCAATAAGCTGGGACTAGAAGATGTGTCCAAGGTAGTACGAACTGCAGAGACTAGCTGAGCCTGTATTTATAATAGTTTCAGTTATTCCAATTGAATCAAGACTCATAATCTACATAACCTTGAAAATGAAGTATCAGTTCAATAGGAGGTTTAAACACACAATCATGTGCATAAACTAAATGATAATTGAAAATAAAAAAAATAAAAAAACTTAGTTGACAAGTAAAATTGATTGAGATCTTGTTATGTAAACAATTTCGTGAGGTGAAAAACATCTTGTGAAATACCTGATACTGTTCAAGTAGAAGATGCCCAGGAAGCTCAGGGTCAGCTGCTTTTTCAAACTGTAAATCCAAATTCACATATAAGAACGAATTAACAAAAATTAACCGGTAGGGAGATGATAAGATACGCCATGCAGTATACACAACATTAAATTAAGCATAAAAGAAACTGATAATTATTGATAATTAATAGAGATCGAGCTCTTCAATACTTGGCCAAACAACGCATATTTGTTTTACCAAGTAATTAACCATAAAACTAACCCCAATTGTTTAGACAGAGGAAAATATGTGCCATTGTGTGTGGATAAAAGAACAAATACAATTAGAGATAAGAAATAAACATTAAAAGTAATCTTGGAGGACAAAAGATCACCAAAGGCATAGGTGCATATGGGACACGTACTACATAGAAACGACAAAATAAGTCTTCAGTAGAATTAGGCTCTCCAATGCCTTTAAATATGTCAGGGGGGCTCACATAAAGATACCATTTTCTGAACACCAAAGAGCCATAACTGACCCTGACCCATACCAGAAGCGCAAAGAAATCACGAAGATACATGCATTTCACACATGCCAAAATGTAAAATATAATAGAGAATAATGGTTAGCAGACCCCACCCTTATCTCTCCTTTTTTCTACCACAGCCACTAAAGCTAATAACAAGATGTTATAGATGCCATAGACTCTTTGCAATTAAGTTATCAAAAATGAAGAGAGAGGGGAGAACATAGAATAAGCACAGCCATCATATTTCATAGAGAACATACTACCTTATCCACAATAGTGCCAAGAAGACTGACGCCTACTGGCTGCATGTTCTCAAACTGAATTGTGCTAATCTGATGTGAGAAAAAATGACAGGGAAGAACATGATTAATTCTAATACATCTTTAATATTTCACAAGAACAAAGGGTAAATTATTCACTGCTCATATATTCTAATTCGTCAGCAGTACCTGATAAGCAAGTGATATTAACTCTTGCAAGTGGAGAACTAGCCAATCACCAGGGGACTTCCCACTTGCATGTTCTTTCCTTGCCAAAAAGAGGTCAAAATGAGCACGACTTCTTCCCACAGCATCTGGTAGATGGCTCAAACATCTACAGTAAAATTAATGACTCAAATTACATACAATAATACAGAGACTAAAAAACAAGATTCTTTAATTGGCAAAGGAAAAGATCAGACTCTATAAATCAAGACATAATTTTTAATTTAATACTTCACTGAAAGATGAGAATGTTTTTTGCCTTAGAGTCTGTTTGGGAGGGGGGGTTTGGAGGGCTAAGTCTATTTTAAAATATATTTGGTATCTTAAAAAAAAGTTAAAGAACAATGTAAATGATCATATAATACTTCAATCACACTTAGTTGATTTTAATAAACATTTCAGTCTTTAATTTAAAAGAGAAAAGTAAGCCCTCCCCTCCAAAACCCTCCATCCAAACATATCCTTAGATACATTAATATGACATGACAGAAGCCTCTTTTAATTATCTTCATTTGTAAAAAAGGATGGGGTGAATTTATACAAATTTGAAATAGAATAAACTTTTATCATTTTTTATAAAGATGTAGTAATTGTAGGTTCAATGTATTTATAGCTAAAGTTAAATTACATAATTGAGAAATGCATACTCTGCAGCAAAAAGCCTAGTCCTATATCTGAGGTACTTCTCTCTATTAGCTGCACCGGTGGAAGCTTGAAACTTGTAATTCTGCGTGCTGTTGGAGCCAGAAACCATATTTTCTTCATCATTAAGGTTCAAACTTGAATCACCATCTGTGAACTCATTTTCTGCATTGTTATTAATTTCAGTGCTCCTCGTTGATGTTGCAAGGACCTGCGATAATCCCCCATTAAACCATTGTCAAGATTTAGTGAAATGTTATGGAAAGCATTATGAAGGGGAACGGGAGGAAGGGGACTACTGAGGGGAGAGAAGAATGGGTAAAGGATCATTTCTGTAATGAAGGGGTGGCTTAAGCCATCGGGCAAAAGCATTTCTTGCTTCTCTGATATCATCTTTTGCTCTAATGTAGGTAATTCCATTAGATACTGCACTTGGAGCTTGTCCCTAGTTTGCTTCCTTCTAGTTGTCTTGTTATAAAACCAGTTCATACCACTATGCTAAAGCATATACAGAGTTTATACGGGTAACATAGTTGTTTTGGAAACTGAAACTTCCTTATGTAATGTGCATAAAAGGACCAAGCATATAAAAGCTGATAACTCTTCATCCCTGAAAGGTTCTCAATATAAAGCATCACTACTAACTTTGCCAACTTAATAGATTAACCAGGAAAAATATCAGCCTTCATTTTTTATTGGGGGGGGGGGGGGGGGGGGGGTAGCTTGACGAGATAACATGCGTGTTGTAAACATATACAATGCATTCATGTGTCACTAAACCACAGGCTGTATAGTCCATTTTCTCACTATAACATACAGTTGTATGGGGAACAATAGCATATGATCTTATGCTTTTTCACAGGATAAGGTTCACTCTAGAGCCTTCTCTCACTCTTTGTTTTTACTTTTCATGTCTTTTTGTTGTACAACTTCTAGACATAGTGAACCATGTAGAAAAATATGAATTTTATAATAGAAAGCTTACCACTTTGCGACATACTGATATCCAATGTGATGTACAAGAAGGACATGATGCATAGAGTAATCGCATAATTGTGGTTCGTACTAAGTTACCAATTCTGCACAAATGAAAGAAGTAAGAAATAAGCTTCATAATCGTAAAAGACAAATGGCAATTACTATTGTTCGCCAATATCTAATTTTTTTAATAAAATATAAATGATAACTATGGTTGACCATAGCTAAAATTTTGAAATAACAACAACCGATCCTTATCCCACTAAGTGGGGTCGGCTACATGGACCAAATTACGCCATAATGTTCTATCCTAAACCATATTGAATCCAACTCATTAACCTCTGAATATTTCCTAATAGTTTCTCTCTTAGTTTTTCTAGGTTTTCCTCTACCTTTCTTGATCTGACTCTCCATTATCTGATCTACTCTGCATACTACAACATCTAGATGTCTTCTCTCTACACCATAAAATTTTGAAAAATATTTCTAAATACATAGGATAATGCTAACCAACTAGTTAGCTAATTCCTAACTGGAATAACATTAGTAATCATAGCATTTCTGGGAATGTTATTCCTAGGAATGCAATCACATACGTTGAAACAAATGCCTCTATGGGAGAGTTTAAGTTTTTGTTTTCCACATTTAACATGAGATTTTCCAAGGTGTCATGTATGTTAGAGATCTAACTGTTATAGTTTTTAACTTGTATTTTCTTTGATGACTTCTCTAGGAGAATGGCATATACCTATCAGTATTCCGTATGACATCTCTGGGTCTCTATTATAAATGCTTATATGTCAAAAGAGAATAAAGATACAAAAAATATGTATTGCCAATAACCTAAAATAATTTCATGTTACTAATAATAAAAGACAAGGGTTTCAGGCTCAGCAACCCAAGCACTAATCAGCAGTTAAGAGTAAGAAATCTTTTTTTTTCTTTTTCATATTCACATACTCTGAATCAGTTTCCTCATCCAACATAAAGAACAAGTTTTCTTCAATCTGCTCAACAATAACGGTAGCCTGTAAAGTTTAAAACCAGCTTTCAGCACAAAAATAATATACACTAATATATCTATATTGAAAATCCTTTCAGGGTTATAAACCAACCGGATCTTTCTCAATTAGATGTCTTAGAGTAGACACGGCAAGAAGACGTAAAGTTGGCTGGATCAAGAAAAAGAGTTAGTTGGAAAGAGTAAATAACAAATTTTACCAATAACGGAAAATATGAAGGAAAAAACCTGTCTTGATGACAATGTAGAGAGAAGAGTCTGAACATGGGAGTGCACAGAAACAGCTTTCGGTGCAAAAAGAACAAGTTGTTGAGTGAAGCGTGCACTCCTGCAGTATAACAAGCAAAACTACCGATAATCATCAGAAAAGCAAAGCTTAACTGAAAAAGACTTCCCAAAAGCAAAATACCTGATGGCTATGAGAAAATGTTAATTATATGATAAAGCATGGAGTTAAGAAACATACTCAAGCATTGTTGAAGTTTCTTGCCAGCAGCTTATCTCAGCAATGGCAGACTGAAAAGGAAAAACAATGTACGAAGTTTACATTTTATTATGAATAGATTTAACGCAATGGTTATGGTAGAACTGAAAAGTCAAAGTTTTGTGACAACAAGAAATATATGCACAACTTTACAGTATGGTTGGAGTGCCTAATGCTCATGGTCTCTCATGGGAGCTTACCAAACAGTCATGATGAGAATTTGGATAGCTTTGCCTAATTACTGTTTTAATTTTTTTTATTAATACTTTTCCCATCTTCCAAATTATTTACAATCATCTTCTCTTTCTTCTTAATGTGTTTCTTATATTGAAATAGTTCACAAAAAATCTACCTTGGAGCGTGAGAAAAAGATGCTTCCTGGTACAAGCTCAGGACCAAGAACAGCAACTATAGCGTTTATAAGACGGCCAACACCCTGCTGAACGTCTGCCAAACCATTCTCATCAGACAAAAGAATTTCCATTGCAAGAGATAGGGTTGCCTGTGAAGAAAAATAAAGACAATAAATAAAATCATATCAAAGATAATATTATGGGATAAAATGAGGTACTCCGTCACATTAACAAAAGAACAGCAAACATTTTCCTTTCTTTTCCTTCATTTTTCTCTTGATTTTTGGGTGCAAAAAGATAGATCAATGTATGAAGGATGCAGAATGCAGAAATAAACTATAATACATAAGCAGGTGGCAACATCGGCACAAATTTTCCGAGCCATGTCCGTGTAAATTTGTATGAAATACAAGGGTTTTTTTTCCTTCTTTCTTTTCTTGATAAAGGATACGAAGGGCTTTCAGTGTTGAAGAAACATGATTACTGTAATAATCAATAAAATAAAAAACTGAAATCACTAGCTCAGATGAATCAATTAGAGACATTTCGTAGCACTATGAGTGTGTGTACTTTCTTTTTGTGCTAAAATAAGGAAAGACAGGACATCCTCAGGATCCTAAAATATTTGAGTGACTATTTGGAAAGGGAAAGGTCCAAGGCTCTCGAATTCTTGGTAGGAACTGGGTCTTTCTCTGAACTGTCTCTCGAATCCTAAAATGTTCCATCTCTGATTGGGAACCTTTCTCCAGAGATTGTTCAATAGTAAATAGTTGCTATTCAGTAATTTTTTATATCGATGCCAGTTTCTAGCATATTGTTGGTAATTCGAAATATTTTCATTAAAATAAGGGAAAAGCAGACTATCTGTTCTATATGTGAGAAATATACTGATCACAAGATGCTGCTGGCATATGAAATGAAATACCTGGACATGAGAAACAAAGGACAAGCCTGCAGCTTCAATAGTTAACAGAAGCCCATGCATAGACCAGATCTGCAGACTAGGTACCAAACTTTTAGCCAGTGAGGAAATAGAGCTCACTGTTGCAGGCACTAAAGTTGACAATGCAATCCCTCCTGCACTGCAGCAAGATATACATGACAAAAACTGTCAAGACATGTATAGAGTTATAGGAAAAAGAAGTAAAATATACAATGTCATTTAAGTCTGGAATAGTCATCAATCTGCTCAGCCAAATATCTAAGCTGAGATTATAAATGTACAAGAATAATGCAACAGAAAGGGTTCAACAAGTAACAACACTGTAAAGTGTAAACCCTCTATTGGAACCAATATGGTTTTTGTAGTCTAATCCTACGCTGAATTAAATCATTTCATGAACTGGAGCACAAATTCTGTAAAGAAACCACAATAAAAGTGTAAATTTTTTTATTTCCACTGTTATGATTATTATTAATAATAACAACCACTCTTTTTATTATATCTCAATAGCTAACCAAGTTTATCACGTAACAATTTCCACCAATATTTATTATATCTCTTGGAAGAGCAAGAAACAAAATGTTGTAGCAAAATCCAGTGCAGAAAAAATGGTTGCACCTACTTATAAACTAAAATGGCTCAAACAATTGCTTAAAGAACAGAGGTTTGGGTGTGTTTCATAGATGATGCTCATTGGGGATAACCAAGCAATCAACCTCTCAAATCCAGCATTCCATGAGATAGTACAAAATACATTGAGATAGATTGTCATTTCATTAGGGAGAAGATCGTATCCTGAGACAGCAGGACTAGCATTATAAAATTCAAATGACCTATTGGCAGATGTCTCCAACAATGAGTTGAGATGTCCTCGAATTGGTTATATATGTAACGAGCTAGGTTCATATGATTTATTTAGCTTGAAGAGGGTTGTTAGAACTACTGTACTACTACAATATATAATATTCTCATGTGCGTAATTACGATTCTCAACAAGCTTCATTGAACTTTTATTCTTGTGAAGGATTTCTTATCCTCCTCTCTTTGTATATCTCTTCTTTCTTACCAAATTTTTCTAATTTAAAAACCTCCACTTCATCATCCTTGGTGGGAACTATACTCGAAAATATAAAACTGGACATAATATATTGTCTTCTCTTAAACTAGTCAAACATGTATCCTTTATAGCTAATGAAGAATTTGAGATACAAAACAGACAAGCTAAATCAAACAAATTAAAATTTATCAGTAATTCTGAGTGGAAGGAAGATATCTTGGTTTGGAGGGGGTGGGGTTTGACAAATTGATGAAATAAACATGCAAACTATTGACCAGTGACCTGCGATGAATGCAGCCAAGTGCCAAAGCAATTGATCCAGCATAGTAGGAATCAGTTACTCCATTTAGGTCACCAAGTAGTGATCTAGTCTGCAAGCCACCATCAATGATGAAAAAAAAAAATCAGAAATGAAAGCACTAAATAGCACAGACAAAACATAAGAAGCTATATATGAGTGTGTGTAAGAGGAAAAAAATTGTTTTAGGTAATCACAGTTCAGTGGAATTAACATGCAGTTTGAGAAGCAGACTAAAAAACTTGCCATTCTAGCAGTGAAGATATCATTTCCAAATCGAGCTAAATATCCAAGAACTTCACATGATGCTCTACGCTGCGATGCACAAATGTCTCCCTCCACCAAAATACTCTTCCATTCAAAATTTGGCAACAAGGAGTAGCAAAAGTTAGTGTTGACAAATAATTAAATGTGTGAGTGATAGTGTTTGTTAAAAGTGTCCTACCTGAAAAATAGATTGCACCAAGCCCAAAATGTCTTGTCCTAATGTTTGTGGTCGAAAAGAAAGCAAAGACTGGAAAGGATAATGAAATCAGTATATTAATATTCGGTGAGATTGACACAAGGAACTTGGATAATACATTAGAAGGATATATAGAACCTTAAAGCCAGCAAGTAAGCCCACACAAATATTGGTGATACTAGATGTGCGCCAGTGTTGTTTTTTCCCAGCTTTCAGACACTGCTCAATAACACCAAGGAGGGACAGCATACCACCACTATCCTGAGATATTATAAATTACCAATTTATTTCAACAACAGGAACAAGCAATCACTGAACTCTACAATAATATAATGAGGTTGTATGATGCTCTACCTGAGAGGAAAATATGATCCCAAAGAAAAGAAG
Source organism: Medicago sativa (assembly GCF_051527215.1). Taxonomy (NCBI): domain Eukaryota; kingdom Viridiplantae; phylum Streptophyta; class Magnoliopsida; order Fabales; family Fabaceae; genus Medicago; species Medicago sativa. Next base: position 5,974,326 of record NC_140755.1, on the reverse strand, counting down.
CATATGGTTCACCAAAGTCTTGCTTATTGTCTCCGGCTTCAAGGTTAAATTTAAGTTGTTAGCAAATGGAAACACATCCAATAATCATGATAAAAACAATAACAACTAAAACATCATTGCATGGAAAAGGATATATGAAATGAGCTGGATAAACAAATCAAGCTGTACTAATGAAACTACAAAGAAATTCTAACTTATATTGTACAATAATTACAAAGCACATTTCCTATGAGATTGGCTACATAGATCAAATCACATCATTTTGTTCCGTTAAATACTATGTTTTCACCAAGTGACAAATTCTGAATAAGGCCTTTTAAAATGATTTCTCCTAATAGTCTTTCATAGTCCTTCACCACATTTTCACCAAGTGACAAATTCTGAATAAGGCCTTTTAAAATGATTTCTCCCAATAGTCTTTCATAGTCCTTCACCACATCTATTTATCATACTATCCTCCATCTATGAATTCTCCTCACAAGGCCAAACCATCTTACCGATAATTCGTCAATGTGTCCTCAAACAAGCAAGAGACATTCTTGACTCTCGATATATATCAAGTTATCAGCATATACTTGGTGTAAGAGCTAGAATAGATATTAAGTTTGGCTAGCTCAGCCTTTATTGGTTAGAATAGAACGATTCTTTGGCTTCAACAGCAATTAGCATTGTTGTAAAGATAACAAGTTTACTTGTAGAACTGTAGAATCCTATGATTTTTTGGCAGGATATCAGTGCTGAATCGGTATCTGGATCGTGTCTGTATGTGATTCAGTGTAATATATTACACCAATCTTATCGCATATTCAAGAGATTCCCGAGCTTCTGCGATCCTAACCGCGATGATTTACCACGACGTATTTCCTAGTCAATATCAATTGATTCCCATCTACTCTCTTCTTCCTATTAATGCTCTCCTTTCAGTAATTAACTAGTCTAACTAAATGAGTAATAGATGACTGAACAATTATTGTCAAAATACAAATAACACAATAAAAAATACTACCATTTGGATATTGTTAACTACACATATGTAGTAGATTGTTCCTGAACTGAATATAATTTTTGCCAATAGTTCCAGATTTTAAATTTATCCAAAGTAAATAATACCTGAGGAAAGCTAGAAATTTCGTTCTCCCATACACAAGGCATGAGGCCATCTTTTCCACCTTGAAAAGCTCGGAGTTCATCCTCAAACCAATCCCTTGTTTAATATAAATATAAAGGTAAGACAAGCCGGTTGGAATTTCATCTAACACCAAGGTGTTCATTAAAATTCACCCTAATAATTAGGAAAAAATACTTCAAAAGATAACTGTATAACAGTCAGATAGAGACCTTCCGGGAATCCACGGACCCAACCATGCATCTCTCTTGTCTAACAGCATCCTCAAACACGAACTTTCTTCACATTCTGAAGCATGTCTTATTCAAACAAGCAATAACAAATACGCAGATCAATCAACGAAGATTTAACAGTCTAATCAATTGTTACATGAATGAAGTAAATAAAAGAAAACTGTTAAAGAGTTCTACGGTGGATGTGATATGACCTGAAAATGTGTTTGTGTTTATAAGTAAAAGAAAAATGTTAAGCAGAATTTCCTCCTTGTTTTTGTGACATTTACTTAATTTATTACAAGTTAACACAGTACTCAATTTTTCATACAACCCTAGTTCCTTCAGCATCAAGCTTTCTAAAAGAGTATTTTCTTTGGGTATTTATTTTCATCAAACTATGAAGGATTTAACTTCTCATTGTCGCGAATCAATTTATGTAGTCCAGGAATGACAACAAAGATGCGATGATGGCCTAGAGAATCGTTTACAATGTGTAATTTGTATTCAGCTTTATCTGGTTGGAGTAAAAAGCCAACAATTTTAAGGACATTTCTTAAACGGAGTAAACATTTCTGATAAGCATAAAAATTGGAAAAAAGTTTATGTCCTTTATCTTTAAGCGCTTTAGGTAGAAGGTGAGCCTTGGTGCAAAAGCTTCCACCTTATTACCTGGAGGTCACAGGATAAAATCATGAAAACAACCTCTCCGCTTGCCGGGTTAAGGCTGTGTACATGTATCATCTCTGGACCCCCACCTAGGGGGAGCCTTGTGCACTGGATCACCCTTTTATCCTTAGAGCACTTCAGATATATATGTAGTTTTGGGCTTAGGAAAAATCTTATTTCTTCTCAGACAGTAATCTCTCTCCTCATTTCTCTTCTGAAATTTATTTCTCCATTAATTATACAAAATAGAAATTTGGAAGTTATAAGTCTACATAGAGGGTTTCCATAACAAAAATTATGAGGAACTGAGCAGCATTCTATTTTTTACCTATTCGTTTTTGTGTTTTTATCTTTGTTGAAGATGACTCCGTACATTTAATTCATCGTTATTTCATCTTTTCTACCAAAAACCAAATCATCCAAAACAGAAAAATCCTTGAAACAACATCAGTTAGAAAATTTTGAATGAAGAGAAAGGCATTGTTACATTATTTTTTTTACAAGTTTAAAACATCAGTTATATGACATTTATGAGGAATTGAGGATCATTACTCAATGAACTAAAGAAAATTGGAACACCATTTTCATGTATTCGCAAACGAAGTCAAACCCATCAAAATAGTAAATGACAGAAAAATAAAAACACTACCTGAACGGAAATGTACATAGTTGAATAATCTGAGGGTGGTCATTTTTAAATGACACAGGATCTGGGAGAGATTGATAAGCTATTAAAGTTTTGATGATGAAAGTATCCACTGCAGGCTTCACATGTGGAAGTTCCTTGGCTTTTAATGCCGATATGTAAGATAATGCACTGTTTTCCACATAGGTCAGTAATTATTATCAACTGTCAAATGAAGTTACAACCATAAATAAAACAGCACAGATACCTGTTAAGGTATACAAGAACTGGTTGAAGTAGAACTCCGTCATTCTTAACATCAGAAGATATAAAGCATTTTATAAACGCTGTGAGTGCATGAACAGCTGCAGACCATACGCTGCAAAATTCAAGAGCAGAGCATGAAATGCGCAATCAGAATTGCTTCTTCAAGACAGTGTTTGTTTAATAATAATAGTAAATACTACATGAATTATTTTTCTTTCCTACAAGGGAATAACATATCAAGATAGAAAAAGGTAAAAATCACAATGATCAGATGAAGGAACACATTAAAAAAATCCTCAACCTAAAACCAACTCAAGGTAGAGAAACAGTAGCTAACAAAAAGATGACTGGCAAATGGTATATGGCTAAAAGTCAGGCATTCAGGTCTAACACAGTGCAACCCCGCGTCTACAAGAAGATCAAAATACTAAATCGAGTTTTACAATGACAACAAATAGAGTTAAGTATATCATTTTTATTTTTCATTCTTAATCACTTTTCACTCGGATTGATTATTACTCCCTCTCGCTTCAATTATAAGCAACAAGTGCATGCATTTATTGGACTCAAATATAAACAAAAGTCAACTAATCTATCCATATTTAATGTAATTGTTCCAAAAATATCATTACATTGATTCCTTAATGTTGTGAGGAGATAATCATTATAATTAGGGTCTCCAAATATCTGATTCCCTTTCCGATTCTAGTCCTATGTTATGAGAAGTATTCCTTTGGTATTATGCATGAGAATAAAAACTATTTTCTCTGTGTTCCATTAACAATGATGTTCACTACATGAATGCAAATAGTTCAGTTCATAGAAGGGAAAAAATCGAAACTTGGTTACGGAAACTATACTGGATGCCAATAAGCATTGCAGGATCAATAAAGATTAATACTGCTTAAGATGTACTTACTATATCCTTGACATTAAATCATCAGTTTTTGTAACTTCATTTTCTGGATTCCCTGTAAAGAGTGTAGCCCACAATGCAAGAATATCAAAGACATCCTCTTCAAGCTCCTGCAGGCAAGGAAAAACTCTAAGACATGAGACTTTTGCTTAAAAAAATTATAGGGAATATAACCAAATGCAGTCCTAATAATAATTTTCACAATTCATATTATCCATGTCCTAGAAAACACGCTTACAAATGTCATAGTTTCAAGAGGATAGATAGCTATAGAAGTTAGATAAGGGCTTGAAAAGATTTGGAAATACTATGCCTTATTTTGGAGCCACAAAGACTAACTCCCTTTACATAGTTGATTCTTCCACTTAACATTATTATGCTAAGGCTACTTGAATGCTGATGCCAAATATTATTTTCACACCCTTTCCTTCACCATTCATTTTTCTAGTTGCATAACAATTATAGCTTTAGAAAAACCCTGACTATCAACAACTTAATACCTCCTTTGGTAAAGAAACCAGTAAAGATGATAAAAGCAACCATCCAGCTTCTTTTTCAACTGTCGCTGCCAATGGATTGCGACTATATTCTATCAGCATTTTCTTTGAAACCTCATACACTAATCTGGGAAGCCTGGTTATATAACAAATTACTACACGTCAGTACAGAAAATCAAGCAAGCATTGAACTGCATAAATGACAGTTCTTCTGTTGTCATCTAGCATAAGGACCAGAGTAAAACAAAAAATACGTATTATAATAGGTATGAAATGAAAAAATAGAGAACATGATTTCAAGAAAACTAGGGGGAGGAGAAACAATTAACCTTGCTGGGTAGCCAAGAGGTAATTTTGGTGAAATAGATACTAAAGCAGCCAAGACGGTAGCCTGCCCATGCAAGGAATCAAGCTCAAACTGTAAATTGCTACCCTGCAGACAAAGTATGAACGTCAGTTCAAAAAATGAAAATTTACAGAAAACCACAAGTTGAAGACCTGAAACTTGTTTTTAATCTCCCTACAAAAAAGTTAAAACTTCACTAAATTATTTGCCTACAAAACATTTGAAAATATGGTGGACTTGGACCCTCTGTAATATATTCCATTCTTCCTCGCCAGCAAAACCCTAGGCAAATGCGGTCCTTCTCTGAACTATAACCTTGACCCAGTGTTACGTGAGCCGATGATGGAAGGGGCATCTCCTAATGTGCACCAAAAGAAAGGGGAGAGGAACACAGAAAGAATGGAAAGGTGAAGGGTCACACAAAAACTAGGAAAAGAGGAAACATTGTTTCGGTTATGTTTGTTGTAGCTAGGAACGTGTAGACTGGCAACACTGGGGAAGAGCATATGTGCAGCTCTCGGATAGGGGAATCTTAGAAATCGTGGTTGGGCCTAACACAACCCCACAAAATCGGCTTGTGAGGTGAGAATTGCCCCCAATTATAATCGGCTTTCAGATTGTTTCTTAACAAATTCCTCTTATCTAAATTCGGTAAGCACAAACTTGATGGTCAAATCACAGAGAAATGAATATTTTGCAAAATGAAATTGAGTGAACAAGATTTTGGCTAACCAATTACAAATTTAGTTATCATTGCATGTTTTCTATCTTTTTTATGTATCTTTGATGTGCCACTGCTATAGAGGATTCCTCTTCATTTTTTGTTCTACTCTTTTCAAATTATTGTTAATCCAAACTATTTTATCAACAATAAAGGATGCAATATAAATTATCAGGAAGTTTGAAGAATTTACCTTTTCGAAAGAAACACTCTCTCTTAAAGCAGTAAGATTGGTCACCCCATATGAAGTTAAGCCACTGACACAAGTTGGATCAACTTCAGCCAATGCACGTAATGCTAAAGCAGCCTCAATCCGAACCTAACAATATACCAATTTCAAAAAGATATAACAACGAGACAAGACATGAAAGCCTGGAAATAAGAATTATGCCCTGATTCCATATTCAGCACAAAAAAATATTCAGCAAAAGTATTTCAAATTGGTAAAGGCATGCAACAAAATTAAAAGCGTACATTTTTAAGAATTTCAGGTTGCTTCTAGAATCAATAAGTGAAATCTAGAAGCTCCCAACTGCGGGATTAAAATCAACTGTCAAGGAGCTAGTCATCTAAAAGTGCTTTGATCATGTAGAGTTAAAATCACTGTTGGGTACATACCTAGTATATTTATTTTATTTATATATCTAGTAAACACACATGGTCCCATATAACCACTGGAGCTTAAGGTATACAAAATTTCTACGCTGTGGTTAAATTAAATATTTTATTAAAAAATGGAAGCAACAAAAACTAAATTATACTGAACAACTAATCAAAAGAAGCTGTGTATTTTGTTTATATTTCTAATTCCACTCGACCATCATCCTAATAAAATTACATACACAAGCACCTCCTCCAACTTTCCTTAATGCCTTCTCCCAAATGAGTTTTTTCAATTTTTAACGCCATCAAGCAACATCGAATGTTCCTAAACGATATATTAGAACACATATTTCATTTGGAATAATTAAGAAAAGAAAACCCATAATTTGGAAAAAGGAGCACAGTTAAATCTCAAACACCTTGAAATAAGAATATACAGAACTAAAAAAAAATATGAGTTTTCATTTATCTTCCAGAGATAGCCATTCTAACTGTATTCTAATCATCATGTTTCTCTTTACATTTTCATTGAAGAAACTATCTACAAGGCCATATCATCTTTACTTTTTATTATTTCTACCAAGAGAACGAGGAAGATGACATGTTAAACCAAAGTAAGAATAAAATCCAAAATTAAGTACAGAAATAATATGAATATATGTATAGATGCATGTATGTGTGTATGCACACTATCACGAGCTTACCAGCTTCGAAGAATGTGATACCGCAGCAACTACAGTGTTATCAAGAACTTCCTTAAATTCAAAGGGAACCTGCAAAAAGAAAAATTGAGATAAGCACACCTTGAGACATCCCATCCATACTTCCTTCTTTTACAATAGCACCTAAATATCATCACCTCTCCCAAAGTCTTCAGAGTATATGACACTGTTCGTAAGGCTGCCACCATCATGGAAGGACCAGCTTCAGGTGACTGGATCTATATGCCAAAATGTGGGGAAAGAAGGTAGAGGGGTAAATGATTCAGTGCACATCATTGAGAAGAAATCAAAGCAAGAAGGGCATAAAGAAAACTGACCTGCTTTCCTAGAAAAAGCAAAAAATCCCTCTGGGTAGGCTCTGTCATTTGATCTGTTACACCAACACGAAGGATATAAAGAACGCATGCCTGCAGCAAGATTAAGATGCTCTAGTTAACAGTTTACAAAACTAGAAATCTTAAAGGAAACCAGTGGCTGAAAATTTTAGCAGTTTGCTTTAATCAAAGGCCTGCTAGCATCTTCCCCTGATTCAATATTAGGACCCATACACAGTATTCTATCACTTATCTCTGCCATTTTATCTCAATAAAATGTACATCATAAAACAAATCAAAAGCCAAAGAGAAAATAAAAAGAACATATAATTGAAAAAAAATACCAATGCATGGGCATCAACGGAAGTTTCAGCACGGAGCATTTCCATAACTTGCAATGCATAATTTTGTAGCTCACTATCTGGATGCAGATATTTTATACGAATTGCCTGCAAAGTAGAAATTGCCAAGAATGAAATCACGACCAAGACAAAACTACTAAAGGAATATATCTTCAAATATATACATATACATGTACTGTACATACATACACATACGTATACACACACATATATTTTAAGCCAAAAGATTTTATTGAAATAAACAGAGAAGACTTGTGCACGAGATGTACTCAAGATAATGCAAATAGTTCAGTAAGAAATTATATAAATCACAAATCATAATGCATGAAAGCAAAAGACTTTCACAGCTATAAAAAAACAACCCTAAAAATCTTCAGTATTTATGTTTCTACTCCATTTAAACACGCCAAACCCAGCAAATTAACAAAATAACAAAACTTTTGTCATAATAAAAAAAAAATAAAAAAAAAAACAGAATATGAAAACGTCCATAAAGCCTCAATTCGAACTCCATATCCTTTCCAACATTAATGATGACTACAAAAAGTGGTCTGAAGTGTATTCCACAAAAACACTTCACATTATTGATAGAAAAATTCTTTCGAAAAGTAGCTGGCATAACTAAAGGATAGAAATGGATGAACAACAGTCAGTGATCCCAAAAAAAATTGAAGTAACAATCAAAATTAAGATTAAGAAATGTAAGACAAAGTAAAATGATAGAAATTTTCCTGGCATACCTAAAGCAGAGAAAAGGATGAACAACACTAGCAGTCAGTGTTTCAATAATAATAATAATAATAATAATAATAATAATAATAATAATAATAATAATAATAATAATAATAATAATAATAATAATTAATGATAATAATAGCAATAATAATGAAGCAACCGATCAAAACTAGAAATGAAGAAAAAGTAAAACGATAAGGTTTATTTCATCTTTCAAAAAAAAAAAAGAGATAAGGTTTATTCAAAACAGGGGCAAGTGAACCCTTGATAAATAATAAAACAAAACAGGCTCCGAACAAAAATAAAATAACATTGCTATCCAATGTACAAATATCAACAAGGAGATTAGAAGAATGCATCTAAACAAACAGTAATGCTGAACACATGTCAAAGGAATGTCAAGATTTACCTGTAAGAAGAATACCCAAGATAGAGTCAGGCCAACCCGGACATGCCTTGAACGTACTCCACTTGCTGAAAAATGTAATTAATGTCATTTCATGCCCACAAAAAATGTAAAGGATATGGATTTTACATTTGTAATTTCTAGATAGATATGAATTTCTAGATAGATACGGATTTTCCATTGGTTTTATTGTTTTAATTATCTACTTTTAGCTTCCTTAGATTTTAAATTGGGCTTACCTCGTCATTACAAAATTGGTTTGTAAACTGAGGAGTTCCACACACACCCCCCTCACTCAACCCTATTGGTTTGGTGCATGACTATACGGTAGGTGGTCTGATGGATACACTCTAATAACATCTTCAGTTTTGGATTGGGCCAAACTCGTCTTTACAAAATCGACTTATAAGATGAGGGATGTCTGCCACTTATAAACACTTCATACAGTGTCAGTATATAATGTGTGACTCTCCACAAGCTTTATGTGTTATTATAATATTATTTGGTACAGTTGTAAAACAAACTCTCCTCACATAATATATCTGAAGCACAATGTCAAAAGAGACACAAACTCCTCCATTCTTTACCTTTTGGTTTATCATTTTCTATTAATAGTAATGAATCCTGATCAAAAACAATGAATATGTTTTCCACAGATGTGTAAACAAGTAACACAATTTGAATCCTATATTGAAAAAAATGGTCAAATAGACATACCAGCATTCAAGCTGTTTTCATTAATAGTTAATGGGTTCCCTTAATATGGGCCTTGGCCGAAAGTGGACCTTTACATAAATTGGCTATTGTAGGTAATAGCAGGTAAAGGTGAAGAAAAAAAATAAAAGATAAATATTTTTGCTCTCTACCTAAATTAATCATCCTTGCCCACCTAAATATTTTTGCTTTACTCCTCCACCTATGCCGGCACTACCAGATTCATCAGTATCCGTTGTTCCCTCAACCTGAACAAGCACGGGGACGACATTGTTGGCTTCGACAACTTCATTTGTTAAAGATTATTATACGAAAAAACACTTTCAAGGATGGTAAGCGTGTTTAAGCTTTTGAAAATATCCAAATCCAAAATCTATCCTAAAGTAAATTTGATTATAACCAAAAGCTACTTTGACTAGCTTCTGAGAAATATAATTTGATATAATCAGTGTGGTAGATAATAGAGAATGTCAGGAAAGTTGCTTTCATGATTGAAACAAACAAATATTAACTTCTACTTTGCATAAAATTCTCTAAAAAAACTAATCATTTTTTATAGAATATAATTTGATATAATCAGTGTGGTAGATAATAGAGAATGTCAGGAAAGTTGCTTTCATGATGGAAACAAACAAATATTAACTTCTACTTTGCATAAAATTCTCTAAAAAAACTAATCATTTTTTATAGAATGTAAAAATCATTTTTTAATCTTAAACAAACAGGCCGTAAATACACCGCATATGTAGCAATTAAGAACTGATAGCCTCCATGACTAATAGCAACCCCCAAAAAATGGGTATAGCCTTGGCAAATTGTGCCCGTCCAGTACGTGCCCAATCATCATATATAAAAATCCATTAAGTCTACTTAGTTTTTGTTTAGGTTATTAACTCTACTTAGTCAAATTCTAGACAAAGGTAGAGAAAATATTCTCATGTTTTTCATTTTATGATATGATGGTCACTGTTAATGGTGGTTGATAATTTTATCGAAATAAATTTATGTCTGAAAAGTTTCATAACGGCGGGGGTTGGTAGGGCGATGGTCTTAAATATTAAATTATTTACAAAGGAGTAGATTCACTATTTGCCCACAGGAACAGCTCGATAAGCTTCTATATTAATTTGAGGGGAGGTGGAAGATTGGTTTGCATTATTCAAGGACATGCCATGGTATATTCTCACCATCTTAGCAAACAAAAATACAGTGATCCAAACAAAAGCATTTTACCTTTTGTGAATGCCAAAATTAAATGTTTCTGCAATCCACCTTCTAGCTTTTTGGCTTGAGGTAAAGGGCCCTTTCCCCTTGGTTGAATCTAGTAAGGTTTAAGGGGGGAAATTATGAAGAAAGAAGAATACAAGAATCAAGGAAAAACCAGAGAAAACAAGTATATATAGAAACCTGTGCCTCAGGATTCATTCCAAGAGCAAGCAAGGAACCCAAAGTTTCAGCAAAGGCGTCACGGACAGATGCAACAGGATCTTCAAGAGCCTATAGCAGCAGTACAAAGACACGTAAAGAATACTATGATTTTTCACCAACCAATAGCCATGTTTATTTGTGGAAGAGATGAAATTGAGGCAAAATACCTGCCTTGACACAATAAGATGCTGAATTGTCAAGTTCTGCGACACCTAAGCCTGGACCACCAATGCTAGCAAATGCCTTCAAACATCTCGCGGAAGCTATTCTCACAGCAAACGACTTGTCCCCAGCGGCAGACTTCATTATAAGACGGAATGCCTCTGAATATGCTGTTGAAGCAGCACTACCGCCAGAGCCTTCTAAAGCATTCCGAAGCATATATAATGCTTCTTGTCTTACAAACTCCTAAAGTTTGAGAGACATGAATTTATTAAAAGAAAGCATAGCTAGCTACAATAAAAAAGGTGCCTTGTGATGTGAAATAAACAAAACGAAAAAAAGAAAATGAGAGAATATGTGGATATTACTTAGTGGAGCAATGTTATTTATATTATAAGTCGAAATAAAATGAAAAATACAAATACTTTGTATTTTCTATATTTACGAGACTAATAAACCACAACTACTTGTTGACATCACTCCATATGCATCAATCTTATTATATATACAACTACTGTTTCACGGGAAGACTAAGCTTATTGAAAAAGACTGTCATTTTATTAGAAGATTTTATCTTGAGAATTCATTACTAGCTTTGTTGGATCAGATGATCAAGAAGAGATGCTTTTACCATTTCTGAGGGTCCACTAGCAACCACATTCGGCTTCTTACATTTTCATCAGATAAGCCCACAATAAATATACAATAAACAGAAGTGGCCACCTATCAGTTAGAGTCTGCCCATCAACATTCAAATATCACATAACTCGCGTACGACTCTTGTTTTCATAGACAAGACCTTTTCTAGGAGCTTGTTTTATGTACTTCAAGATACAAACTACCCACATCAATGACCTTCAGAAGGTGATTTAAAAATGGAGTTACCAAGCTAACATTGAAGGACATATCAGAGTGAAGACAAGGGTTTATCACCCATGATGTGATCAATGGTACCAGAATAAAGGACCCAAGGACCAATTGAAGACAATCAGGAGAGACTGGCAATAAAATAGAAAGTGTGTACAACAGAGTTAATGGAACATGAGGTTGGGCATTATTGCAACCACTTCAAGAAATCAGTATAGGCAGCCTATGGGGTAGTCTGCCCATCAAAAAACCACCTGGAGTTGACCACTATTTGATTATATAGTGATGGTAAACATGCATTCTCCACAATCTATAGCCAAAGTTTTTTAATGAATGCTATTATTCAACTAAAATGCCTATCTTGTTGCTCAACAGTTAGTTTTCAGGCATGTAAATCTTAATATATATTAAAAAGAAGTAAATAAATGAAACTTTCAACTTAAACAGACAATGCAAAAACAATCAAAAGATAAAACTAATTCAAAGGTAGACTCAACAAATTACAATTTTCAAGCTATTAGTATATACCTCATTGAATCTCATAAGTTTAGCTGCTATGCTCGTTGTTTCAAGCAAACCTGAAGTAATTCTTCTGCCAAAGTGTTTATACAATTCTCCCAGGCATTGTGCAGCCCCTACAAATTATAACATCGTATTCAGAGGGGAAAAAAGCATGCAGCGGAGTGAGTAAAGAAACAGCACCTATAAATGTAATCGACATTCTTAATAAGAATAATTTGGTCAAATTTTGCTTATATTTTATTCCGGAGTGAGTAAAATGCACGCAGCGTGAAATATAAAAAATATGGTAATGGTGTAAAGAGTCATGCAATACCAGAAGCAATCAAAAGAAAACATGAAAAATCAAAACAGAAACTAGTTGTGTTAAATGATATGATTGAGTCCATTATTATTTACTTTCGGCTTGCTTTGGGATAGGCTTGTTTTGAGCCATTTCACTTGGTTTATTTCAGGGGGTAAAAGCACACGTGCTTTCACCATAAGTAGACTACTTTCCTTCGGACCAACCTTGTTGGCGTTCTTAGGGAGCACTACTTAGATTAAATTTGAAGAATTCATGTAAACCCTCCAAAACCCTTCTCCAATACAATTTTTTAGTTCCCCAAATGAGAAGGGTTTTGTATTATAAAGAAAAATGAAACCCCAAAGCCTTCCCCTCTCAATGTCATCTATTTCTTACACTTGCTCCTTCCTTTTTTTCCAAACCCCTCCCCTCCCTTCCCCTTCAAACTCCCAAACAAAGCCTTAAGGGTCTGTTTGGGAGTTTAGGAGGGGAGGGGAGGGAAGGGAAAGGCTTTGGATACAAGGAAGGGGGAAAGGGAAATGGAAGAAAGGATAGACCCCAACTTGGATGGGGAGTTTATTTTTATTCATAAGATAAGACAAAACCCCCCAAAATGGGAGAACTCCAAAATTGTATTGGAGAAGGATCTTGGAGGGTTTTGGAGGGCTTAGATAAATTCTTCAAATCCAATCTATGTTGTTATAATACTCTCAAAACTAAAATATATCAATCATAAACATTCATTTATCATTCTCCACAAAAACTCTCTCAAATAAGGTGTAAGATTTCTCTCAACTTTCCTCCCCTCCGCTCCAAACTCTCAAACAGAGCCCAAGGGTGTGTGTTTACCCCTAAACTTATTATGGAGTAGAGGTATGTTTATGGTTTCTCTTTGGTGCTGTGCTCATGGCTGCTTCAAACTATACAAACATTGCACTATGAATTTATGATGATAAGTTTATTTCGAATCATAGACATCAAAAATATCAATCAGAAGGATATTCAACATCTATCGGAAGAATCCAACATAAACAATACACCAATATAATATCTAAGTATCTAACTAAAAGTTCAACACGTATTTAATTTCAACAAACCAGCAATTTTCAGAGGTTCACTCCTCTTCCCATCAGAAAGAAACCCCTGAAGGCTGCTTGCTCTAGAGTAAATTGATATCGCATCTCCCTTGGATATGATCTTTGCCATTGCTACCGATGCCAAGTGACGCACAGGCCGTTTTGCACCAATAATAAGTAAGGAATATAATGCATCCTCACATCTCCTTTGCCACACCAAAATATTGTCCTGCAAATTATGAATTCCAACATCAGATGTCAATAATCAATGCAGAAAGTGTTTCTAGAAAAATTACAAATTAAGCGGTCTCAAATATTGGCAAAAAAACTGCTCATATTTGGTGGTTTTAAATATAAGCAAATGTAACTACTTTTACTTTTTTAATGATATCATTTCTAAAATACCCCTCATTATTCTAATGACCCTTGTATTTCCATGGAACAAGCTCCCATGAACGACATTTTGGAGAATACACTAGCTTTTTTAGGAGATCAAGAAAATTAACTGCACTTAACTAAATTTCTTTATAAATGTAAATTTAATTTGCTTATAATCAAAACTGGAGTAGTAACATAGCTCCCTGTAATTGTGGAGTTATGGTCCAATGGATTATATATAAGATCTAGTTCAGTGTCCGACACCGACATTCTTAGAAATGGTGGTTGGGTCTAACACAACCCCACAAAACCGGCTTGTGAGGTGAGGATTGCCCCCACTTATAAACACATTGTCAGACCATCACCTATCCGATGTGGGACTCTTAACAGACATGACACGTATGATTACACTGAATTATGTCATTTTCTAAAATTATTATCTGTGTCGGTGTCTATGTCGTGTCTGGTGTCCATGTATGAGCTTCATAGGAGTGTCTGAGTATCATTTTTTTTTTCTACAGAAATAACTTATACATAAGCACGTATGTGATAAGCACTTCAATTAAGTAGTATATCCATACAATGTTTAAAGTTACGAATTCAAATCTTCAAACTGTTCTGTTCAGTATATATTGAATGTACCATCAATAATTTAGCTAATCACGTGATAGTAAGAACAAAAGAGATGCAAGTAAATGCAACCAAGAACGAGTCAAAGCAAACTGAAAAACACATATAACTCGTCCAATGAACTAAATCTCAAAGAAACGTTAATCCGAACTGATGCAACAAAATGTAAAGCATATCTACTACAGAATAACGAGATACAGGTAAATGCAATCGTGAACGAATCAAAACAGAGCGAAGTAACGCGTCAGATCAGTGAAATCTCAATCCAAATCTCAAAGAAACGTTAAAAATGTGGGAAAGTGAAGAATTAAGTGAGAATCGAAGGAAAACGGAAATCGAATGCGATGCGATTGAAATGGAAATGGAAGTGGAAGAAAGACCTTAGTGTCTTCGTCAATGGCGGAAATGAGATCGGAGAGGAGATCGAAGCAGAGGAGTGGTTCGGGAGATTTGTGAGCGGCGGAAGCGACTATGGATTCGAGTTGCGCCACCAGTACGCCGAACCGGGATAGCGGTGCCGCCGGTGTCGGCGTCATCTGAATTTTTGACATGTGAATTCAACTTCGTTGCAACAATGTTATGTTGATGTGTTGAAAAGTTGAAGATGAAGATTATGAACTTGCTTCGATCGGAAAATGGTGGGTAAAAATTACAAATTAGTGTTTTCGTGTGTTACTACAAAATTATACTAACTTAAATGTTAAATATGTTTGATCAGCCAAAAAGTAATTATTAGACACAAAACATAATAACAACGCATAAAAGCAAAGAGCACAAGATAACCTCCGCTCACTAATATAAGCAAAAATCCACTTTTTAGATATATTCAATTAATGATGTATGTGGCATATAATAAAGATCACATACATCATTAATTGAATGTATCTAAAAAATGTATTTTTGCTTATATTAGTGACCAGAGGGTGTATAAATGAAAAAGATATAAAAATAATTTTGAGTGTCTTGTCGAGTATTGTTATATTCTTTCCTCAAAAAAAAAAAAAGTATTGTTATATTCTTTCTTATTATAAAAAGCAAAGTAAAATATATTAAATTGAGAGTGATAAAAGTAATATTAATTATAGTTATAATTGAAAAAAAGTAATTATTATTGTTTTGAAAAGTGAAATGAATCAATTTTTTTGTGACAGTATTTTTTTTTAAATGACTCAGTTATTATGAGACGGAGGGAGTAACAACTTTGTTTATAGAATGTTTAGCAGACAAAACGTAATTTTAGTATATTAGACGGCTTGTAATTTAGATAAAAAGGTTTTATTGTAGTTTAATGAAGAAGAAGAATTCCGGTCTTTGCAATTTCTCTTACCCAACCAAAGTCTTTGCAATTACTTTTAGAAAGTTCTAATATTCGATTCGGTTTGGTTTTTATATTTTTTCCAACGGTATTAATAATAGCAATTCAGTTAAAAATAATTAATTATGTTTGAAATATTAAATCTTGATTTATTTAAAAATTAGTTATGGTTTGGTTCGAAACCATAAAGTCAAACCATTAAAACAATACGGTTCAGTTCATAATATAAACAGTTTGGTTTGGTTCAGCTATTATCAATTTTAAAAACGATTCGATTTAGTTCGGTTCACTTTTTCTCCTGAACCGAACTATGCCCACTCCTGCTGATGACCTTACCTCACCTCCCTCACCCACCACCGCCGTCCCACTCAACCCCTAAAATTTTCACAAGCAACACAACATCCCAAATATCTTACCAAAAACCTATTTTTTCCTATCTAGCAACAGATTGATTCCCATCATCTGACACATTTCTCTAAAAAAATAGTAATGATTGATTTCATTTTAAAATTAGTGGCATGGTTTACATTAGTGACATCTTTAGTGAGGGAAAATGTAATTTACGTCTCAAACTCTAACAAAAATGAAACTATGTACTTGAGTGACAAAACTTGTGACGAAAATTTAGTGAAAGTTATCCATCACAAGCGTCATCGCTAATGGTCATCAATTACATTTTTGTGGAAAAATCAATGTTCCATCACTAGTTCCAGTGGCGGAGCCAGCAAAAAAGTTCGGGTGGGCTACTAAAGTTGTAATAAACATCAAATATGAAAAGTTAGGGTCAATACTTAAATAATTACGTATTTAATAACTATTATAAATTATGAAACTTTTTTTGTACGTTATAACTGTTAACTGAGATAATTTTCAGTTGACAGGACAATATGCGGGAGATTTGAAACCCATGTAAATTCGTAGGTCTATAAGCTTATGCTAGCATGCGTATAAGCATCACAAAAATCACGTATGTCACTTTTGAAACTGCGGAAAACTATAACCGTTGAAAAATTGTTTAAAGTCTCACAAAATAGACCTATAATTGAATTATTTAAATTTTTCGGGTGGGCCACTGCACCACTTTCGGAAATTTGGATCAACCAAAACCTAAAGCCGACACAAAATTGTATAAAATCTCGTAAAATAGACATATGGTCGTTAATTTTTTAATGGCCCACCCCCAGCCCATGAATGGCTCCGCCATTGACTAGTTCCATCGCATTTTGTGAAGGATTTTGTTCCCTCCCCAAATCTCTCACTAATTTGTCCACATTAAGTTCTCCATGCATGCATATTTCACCGACAAAACAAAAATATCATGGATATGATAAATTTCAAGGGCAAAAATAAAAACAAGTTTCATTCATATCCTTTCTTCATATATTTGAGAGAACTAAAAAAAGTGAGTCTCACATAAATTTTTACACCATTCGCTACTTCTATATTGTGTCAAGTGAGAGAAGTTCTCTCTCTCTCTTCCCTACTTCCTCTAAATTTTTCTCTCTTCTATATTTCACTCATAGCAAACACAAAAACATAGACAAAATAGAGGTTAACTAATACAATTCAAAAAGTTTAGTTTTGATTACTCAATTATATAAACTTATAGAAAATATCAAGAATAAAGGAGGTTACGAGGCTTCTGATGCAAGGTATAAAAACACAAATTATAAATGGAAGGTGACTCATTTTTTTGGTATGACGTTCTCCATTAATTTTTATCTTTAGAGTTATCTAAAAACATTATATTGTATAGGAAAAATATTTTGAGAAGAAACAATACAAGAGTCACTACAGAGTAGATGTGCACACACATGTGTGTTACTAATATATAGTATATAACAATTTATTTTTTTGAAGAAAGTATATAACAATTTATTAAATATAACATAAAAATACATTACATGTTACGTATATAATGCAAATTCCTTTGCTAGTGTTTTTTGAACCCTAAGATCTTCCCTATATTGGAATGAGACATTATTGTCTCGCCCAAAAAAAATCAATAAAAGAAAATCCAATGCAGTGAAATCACACTATTTCGTATAATATCTTTTTGACTAATTATTTCATATAATATAAAAGTACATTACATTCTATTTATTACATACATATATTATTATTGTACCAAAAAAAAAGATACATATATTATTATATATTATAAAGAAAAATGTAGTTAACATAAAAAATAAAGTACAATGAAGTGGCATCAAATTATTTTATTTATTTTGTGTTGTCTTGATTGACCCTATCAAAAAGATATGAATCAAATATAACATTAATATTTAACATGACATGAAAAAAATACAGGTTTAGAATTAATAGAATACTTTTCAACTTACTGTTAAAGGCATATGCATGTATTTGAATCTGACGAACACCATTTAACTGAAGGTAAAGGACATATCTTACTTGCACAATCAGCGATAGAAGTGCAATTAGTAGCTGTGAAATAATAAAATAATGTTATTGAGATGATAAAAACTTGTGTATAAGGTAAAACAATAAAGTTTATAAAGGATAATAAAATGAGATTACCATTAGCTTTAGTCAAAACAAGAAATAGGAAATGAACGAAAATTAGAAAATAAACAAAGTTGAGAATGTTAGCCATTTTTTGTCCTTTCTAGTTTACCTGTGACAAACAAATAGAATATGATCACTTTATATAATACACAAAACTCTTGCTCTATTTACTTTATTAAATATTTTTAGCATTTAAGAAATTCTAAGAAACATTTAGTAAAATTAAAATGATTATTGAACTACTCTTAAATGCATTATTAAACATATTGTATTAATTTGTTGTAACCAAAAAAAAAACATATTGTATTTGTCCCTTTAAATCGTATAATTGATCACTTAGTCTTATTAAGGATATTAAGGATGTTACGTACAAATATTATTAAATAGCTCCTACGTATATTAGGCAGTTGTGTTTGTCCCTTTAGCTCATTCAATTTTTTTTAACAATGATTAAAAAATCTCAAAGGTAAAAGTATGGTTTAAACAATGAATCATTTATGACAGACCTTTGCTAGGATCTACAAAGTTATAGTTTTTTATGGCTTCATGACAACCTAGTGACCTATAGGAGATGTTTCACTCAACCTTTATGTTAAGTACGTGAAGACGTCCTCTCATCAGTAAAAACACATAATCTTAACACACAGCATTGCTAAGTTAGGTCATCAACAATTCAAACTGAAGTGATATTATGCTGAGCTTTTTGCCTATGACAAGAGCCTGGTTAGATCTCGACGCTTTCAGGATCCTCTAAGATATAGTACTCGTGCAAAGTAGTCTCTCTTTTTCTCATCAACTTTCGGTTCATAGGGACGTAACTCATATCAAACAAATATTTTTCATTCACACAACCTTTCGGTTTTAGGGAACTAAAGCATGAAAAGTAAAAGAGACCGAGTTTCACTTTCAAAGATTTTGAGTTAAAACAATTTGTTTGAAAGAAGCACGAATTTATAGCTTTATAAATCTTAAACAAAGAATGTCATAACCTCATCATGTCTATACAACAAGAAGGGGTTTAGATCATGATGAGCTTAGCCATAAAGATGAAGGTGAAATGCAACACAAATGAAAACATGGAAGACTAATTGTTAGATGAAATAAAGTTAACAGAAGATTACAATCCAAGAAGGAAGGAGGTGAGATTAAAGCATCACCTAAATCATCCTAACTCTAAATCACTAAGAACTAACTTTCATGCTCCTCTATGGAGAACATGAGATGAAGTGAGAACTTTGGTGCTCCTTAACCCTAGCTAGACATGTTCTCTCAATTCACAAGTTTAAAATTTTGGACCCTATCACTACCATGTGGTTGTTGTAACATCTCAGACTGCTTTCAGGATTGCCGACTGACCCCACAAACCAACACGAGTCTTTTCAGCGTGTTTTGTCCTCACTAACACGCTTACCGGAAAACTTCCCGGTACGTCACCCATCCCAAAATTGCTCCAAGTCAAGCACGCTTAACTGTGGAGTTCTTATGGAATGAGCTACCGAAAAGAAGATGCTTCTTGTTGATATAGGTAGTACCAAACAATTATTTTAAGCCTTTCTTCAACCATGTAGTACCATACCTACACGGCCTCCAGATCCTTCTCATTCCGATGTGATTCGGTTCCTCTTATTAACGTGGGGTCATCCTTACGGATAGTGTCCGTTCCAACTGGCGGGAACCTTTCGTATCCAACTGGCGGGATATCGAAAGCTACGTCGTGGGTGTTACAGTTGTCCTTTTATAGTACAAGGCCAACCATTACACGTTGTACCATTTGGTCATTTCCTGTTGTCCTTGTCTTATCCTACATACTCCATGAATGTTCCTTTTCTTCCTCGTACCATCAGTCATTAGTGTCGGCTCATAGAACTTAACCATTAAGCAATGATAGGAAAGGTCACATGGATTCGTACGGTTGTACGACCCAGTTAGCGATTCAGAGCGCTACATCCTTCCAGAGCTTCAACGATGCATCATCCATTCGACGTTGTAGTTTCCTATATCTCCAATGTCATTCTTCACCCTGTTCCATCGAACATCCAAAACAAGCATTACTAGTTCAAAATGATCAAACTATATAAAAAACAAATTAAAACCATAAAATCCTAAATAGACACTAATTAGATGATTTAGGTCATGTATTCACTCAATTTTTGTCCATTATGTGGAATAAATGCAACATGATAACCTATTATTTTGTCGGTTATCATAAACTTTTCTTGTTTTAAATTCAAAGAGAGATGCAAGTTTATGACAGGGGAACCCATCAAAGAAGTTATAAGTGAACATGGTCAAGAAAGAAAAATTTAATGTGCAAGTGTTCTTTAGAAACTTTTTTTTTTCTCACCAAAACACAAATTAGTAAAGAAAAAATGGGTCGTCCCTTATTGTAACCAATTCAACATTTTTAATAAATTTGAACATTCTCTAGATTAAAACAAATCGAACGATAAGAGAGAAAGAAATTCCAGAAAAAAGAGAGAGAGAAAAAAAAGATGAAAACCTAATTGCAAATAACCTCCATTAAACCTTTTCATTTTAAAGTATGCATCCAAGCGGTGTCCAAAACCCAACCAATATTTCTCTTGAGTGTGTCTAATTTCGCACTCTACTACGCCACAAAAGCATTTTCTTATGCATCTCTCTATTTTTTCCGCAGTGGCCTTTCACAACTGTCTTCCATTCTCTTAACTCCTTATTCCACTGCCTCTCTCCAACATGTGCACATTTATATAAATTACAACAACACCGCAGTAACAAATATTTTAGCAAAGTCATTTGCATCCATATGTGCCATTGTGACGACCCGACCCAATAGACATTTCATATCTCTCCCTCTCTTTTGACAGCATCCAGTGATTTTATGTTCAACCATAGTTCCTTTGGATAGAAAACAAAACACTTGTAATTGTTAAAATACACATAGATAGAATTTTTATAACTGATTGTTACAAAAAAGAATTTCTATAATTTTTGTATAATTTTGAAGGGCCATTTCTTTAGCGAACAGACGAGCATGAAGTGTGTCCTCGTGAGCATAGCTCACTTGGTAAGGACAACGCATAAAATATGCAAGGTCCAGGGTTCAAACCCCGGCCACTACCAAAAAAAAGACGAGCATGAAGTGTCCGATTGAATGCTATTAATCAATAATTATTATCATGAGTATTAATAATTTTAGTTGACTATTTATCATGAGTATTAATAATTTTAGTTGACTATTTTATTTATTTTAGCAATCTGCACAATCTAGTAACAAAAGACAACTATCAAGCTATCATATTTAAATTGAAACAACGTATCTCTCTCTGTTTTTTTTTTTTTTGAAGGAGCAACAACATATCTCTATTCATCAGATTTATATTTCTTATGTCATAAGTTTTAAATATTACTATTATTTATGGTGTTTAATAAATTATATTTGTGTATGCCATGTTATATAATAATTTATACAAAGAAACGTAGTCAACTATATACATACATTATGGCAGTAGAAAACGCGGACAAACGGTTATGGAGTGTGTGTCTGGACGCTAGTGTTTGTAATGAAAAAAGATGGTCCGTTTTTCTTTATTTCAACCCCTCAATTAAATCTACTAAACTAAATAAGAAAATAAATGTCCGTTGATTTTACCATTTTGCCCTTATTAGGGGTATTTTAGTAAATTGGTAAATGGGGGGAGTGTTATTATATATATATACAGAAAATAGGGAAAGAAACGGGGAGAAAGGGAAAGTGACGGGGGAGGGGGGGATTGACGGGGGAGAAAGGGAAAGTGACGGGAGAGAACGAAACACAACAAATTGACGGGATTGACGGGGAGAAACGAAATTGACGGGAAAAGAAAAGGAGGAATCAAGCGCCTCTCATCCTTTGCATCAAATCTTAGTTTTTCTCAGGTAATTTCTCCAACCTTCGTTTTGGTGTTTGCAAGGCTAACCGGGGTACTGTTTTCTTCATCATTCACAGTCAATTTCCCATCTTTTCATCAATCTATTAGCATGCATGTTTAGGGTTTGTTGTTTTGTTGATGCAAGGCTAACCTTTTTTGTTTTGTTGTTTATTGTTTAGGTTTTGTGTTCATCAATTGTAATTTGAAAATTTTGAGTGAATGTAAAAACTGGGTTTGCTTAAATTTCTGTTGTTGTTATTAGAGTGAAAAAAGGTTTAATTTTCTGTTTTTTAGTGGCAATTTGTTTCGGTTATGATGAGCTGTGGGAATTTGATTTTTTTTTTGGGTTGATGAAGTTGTTCTTTTGACTGTTTTGATGTTTGTTTTGATTCAGCCGGTGAAAATTGCAAGTTGAATTCAAATTGTTTGCTCAAAGGTATGTGGATTTGCTTACTTAATTTGTCCTTTATTGAAAGTATAATTGTGATCATGAGATGTTTGAGGAAATGTCTCAATATGAAAAATTGATGGCAAATCTAGAAAGAAACTTTGTACTCTTATTTTTGTGCTATATGATATTTGATTAATCTAACCAAGTATTAAAATAAAATTGGGTCAAATCTGCAGAATTGTAGATGGCCTTGCTGTTCGAGGGAATTCGCTTCCGCCGCTCCGGATTTACAATCAGAAGGTAAGTAACTTGAAATCCCCAAATTTATGTCATCGCAATTGCTTCAAATTGTTTTTTGATTTTTGAAAAGTGGATCTTGTCGTTGATGCTGCGAAAACGCGTGTTGAAGAAGATGCAGCGCAAACAAGCTTCTCAAAACACTTTCTGAGAATTGTTTGAGGTTTGATTGTTGTTTAATGCAGGTATGCACCAACTTCCATCCATAGTGGTGCTGATGATGGGGATAATATGGCTTCAAGTGACGATATCAAAGGAAATGCAGTCCAAGAGATTGATGACAGTTCGGTATGGATTAATGCAAGTTCCTTCAAATATGAAGTATATTAAGATCTTTGGTTCAGTTATAGTTTGATTCCTACAACCTGACAATTTTGTGTGCATTGAACTGTAATTTGTCCTGAAATATTCTTTGACATTCTCAATTATTAAGTAACCTGCTGCATCTTATATTTGCATAGGACAATGAATCCAATCTACCGGCACGGAAAAGGGCTGCTCCAAAGGGAAGAGGTAGAGGTGCTACACAGTCTTCTAACTTTGGTGGTAAGCTTATATCGACTATCATTATTGTTAGTTATGTGATAATGTTAGTGTTTTTTCTTTTGAGTAAAATGTTAGGCTTTGTTTGGGAGTTTGGAGGGGAAGGGAGGGGAGGGCTTTGAGGGGTTGGAAATATATAGAAAAATGGACAAAAAATTCACATTTTTTGAAAGAATAGTTTTTGAGAGAATGATAAACTAATACTTATGATTAATATACTTTTAATTTTAAGAATATTATAACAACATAGATTGAATTTGAAAAATTCATATAAACCCTCCCTAACCCCCCAAAACCCTCCCCCAATACAATTTTTGAGTTCCCCTAAATGAGGGGGATTTTTTATTATGAGTAGAACATTAACCTCCAAAGCCCTCCCCTCCCAATGTCTTCTATTTCTTCCACTTGCTCCTTCCTTTTTTCCAAAACCCTCCCCTCTCCTCCCCTCCAAACTCCCAAACAAAGCCTTAGTGATTTCATGATATATAAGGTTTTGATGTTTATGGTTCAGAAATTGTTGGATGCAGTGGTTTGAAATAAGCAGGATTCGAAGTTATCATGATGTCTCATTTTTTTTAAAATGGTTTTTGAAGAATTAGCAATTGATAGCAGAATTGAGGTTCTTAAATGTCTAATATTTTCCAGAAATTTGACCACTTGCTTTTATGCAAATGGTTGCTGCAGATTGGTTGAGATTTGACAGAAGGGAAGATGATCTTGGTGGCCGTCCTGGGAGCATTGTGCAGGTTGACTTTGGTGTTTTGGTTCTTAATTTTGATTATATTTAGCCATCAAGTAATTACTTACATATTTTTTTTTATATTATGAAGAAAAATCAATTTAATGAATTTTGTTAACTTGCAGACATATGCAGCACGGGGTGGCCTGAGTTCTTCTTCATTGCAAACATCCAGGTTAATCAATAATCCTTGGCTTAGGTTGTTCTTAACATAAAATTTAGCATGACACTGATTTAGACGTTTCTTTGAACCAGTTTCCAGGTTCTACAACATATAGCTTGGCACTATACTCTATGATGAACCACCTCCTTTTAATACTCATGATCTTTTATTGCTGTCATCGCTTACAGTTGTTTTTAGGCAAGGTGAGTGAGTCTAAAGACCATGTTTCTTCAAAGAGCATCACTGCCCTTTGAACAAGTTCCCCTGAGCATATATGACTTTCTTCTATTTTAGTTTATAATAATCTTTTTTGCCTTTGTTGCTTTGTGATTTTGTGTTTATTGGTTTGTTTTGTTGTCTGGTGATTCTGTGCTTTAGAATAAGGTTATGATGTGTTTCGGAATAAGATTATAATGTCTCATGTTACTGGTTTTGTATTTGAGACCCTTTTTCATTCATGCATGTGGATTATGATAATTTAGTGTGATGCCATATGTTTCCTTATATCATTATTTTAAATGGTCTGTACATAATTTGCTGCCTTTTTCATATGATATGACCCAAATTCATGATATAGAAAGTATTAAAATTCATGATATTGAATATGGACACAACATCATATAGTTTTTGTCAATCTTCATCAGTTGTTTCAGAAAATTATTTATGTTTTCTACAATTAGTTTATGTGTGTTTCTCGAGGATTGGCACTTTTATGTAGTTGAGTATGTCATATATATAATTTAGATCTATATAATCAATCTACTATAATTTAGATCTATATAATCCTTGATCCTCATGCAACAAATTTGGTGCCGAATTGAGTGATTTCTTAGTGGAGAGGCATGCTTTTGAAATACAGAGAATAGAGTAGAAGACTTCCTGATTCTTCACTGTTTCTATTTGCAGATGAAACCAGTAGAATGTGTGATATTTTCTGACTATGGAACTGATCTTGGATAGTAGTCATGACAAAATCAACCATCTATGTTGATAATGCAGAAGACATTAAAAAATGTATGGTTAAGAGAAAAGGATAAATTGAAGTGAGAGTTCTATTATGTTTACATATATAGAATAGTAAAAGCGATATTCCATATTGAGTCACACTATCAACTTTGCTCTACCAATTTGACATGAAACTGTCAAATGTAGAAAACCATTAAGAGTTAGTTTTCTTAACTATTTGTAATTGTGTTTAATGGACTAGATCTTTGTAATAGTAATTGTGTTTAATGGACTAGATCTTTGTAATAGATTAGAGGGCTTTAGAAATATTTGATTGCTCTCAAGGAAATTGGTAATATTTGTTGAGGGGATGAGTTATGTAAGCATTGGAAAATTTTTTGGTCCCTCATCCAAAAAAATCTAGGAAATGGACCTGTTATTGTATTATACTTCTACTGATCATTGTCTTGATTGTGGTTCTTGCCACAGTGAAACCATGGCAACATAATGATAGTGGCGGCGGTAGGGGTAGTCAACCTGCTCCAGCGCAGACTCCCCCGTCCCCTCCTTCTCCTTCGGGTTGTATTTAATTTTAGTTATTAAGAGTGTCTGTATATAAACTTTATGAATATTGGTTAAATTATGTTTTTAGGATCTTTGAAGGGTGTGACTGACATGGATTGGCCTATAGTTTTATTATTTCAATCCATGAAAAGATTGGATGATGAATGTGGGGTCTGTAATCTGGAAAGGAAATGGTTGGTTGGTCTTTTGAGGACTTTTGTAAGTCATTATTTTGAGTATCATATTCTTTTTCTGTAAGTATCATGCTGGTTTGAATTTACAATCCGCTTAATAAATTATCCTCTTTGCTTTTACAACTTGTGAGGCTCAATTAGACCAAGGCGGCAGAGAAATGCAGCAACTATTCCTATCCAATGAATTTGTTAAATTTGTAATATCATAAGATTCATAACTGTATTTGTAATTATGAGGTAAAATCACAACTTCTTTTTAAGTAGGTTTTTTTTTTGGATATAGAAGGTAAACCATATTGAACTTTACAATTCTGAGAGATATCTATGTAGTTTGTTAGTCGTCATTGGCAGTGCAGATGTAAAAAAGAGTGAGGTGAATGATGAAATGGTGCCATATAGAGGGTCATCTTCACAGTGAAGCGAACCTTGAATTTGCGGTGTTTGCAGCAGTTTGCTTGGGATGGTATGATAGCAGAAGCCTTGGGAAGAAAGCAACTCCAGCAACTGAGGCATCTTCAAGCTTGTCATTATGTGTTGAGAATATTGCAACTGACATTCTTCCGTTGCTTAGTTTTTACTTCCGTGGCTGCTTTCTGGTAATCAATTTTTCAGATTAATTACACGCGTTATGTAATTTTTCTTTTCAACTGCTTCTATAAAACACCGCACTGTCAATGGGGCTTAAGAAAAATGACAAAGGATGTTGGCTAGAAATGAATACTAGAGTTGTTTATCCTATTTTATAAGAAAACTGCAGACATCTTTGGTGGAGTTGGAGAAGCTCTATTCTGGTGGCCAAGGAGAACGTTTATTTTTGTCTCATGCCTTGGGTCATGATTCTCAGACCAAGGTTTTATTATATTAAATTAAATGTTTATTTCAATCATGAATTCCTCTATTTTTCCCTAAAATAATATTTAACTATGACAAAGGTATTGAAAGGCCGGCTATTTGTGGACAAATTTTCTGAAAGTATTCAATATACTTTACTGGATTACTTGTCTGGGGGATTTGAATTGAACTTCATGGTGGCCATTGATTTTACAGGTACTCCATATATCCTTAAGTTTGTTGTACCTAATTATATTCTGCATTGTAATGCTAATAGATATTTTAATCAATGTTTTTTTTTATAATGATCGCAAGTGAAAGGAATGAGATAATTTCTATTATTGTCATATTTGTAATAGGGGAATTCGATTTTAGTTATTTGGATCTTACGATCATGTGCTAAATTTATTGGCTTTTCACAAGTTACTTCAGATTTTAGATATTTTGTTATAAAGGAATAATCCTTTGATCTCTCAATGCATTTCTACTTATATTGTACTCAATTATATTCTATCATATTAGATTAAATGATCAATTGATTTCTTTTTCTATTTTATTTACTACATTACATTCTGCTTTAAGAATCTAACAAAGGAGGATGGAATGGAACATTTTGATTGCCTTTTTTTTCCAGGGCATCGTGACAAAGGAGGATGGAATGGATTCAATAGCTCATTGATTTTTTTCTTCTACTATCTAGGTACGACATGAATCTTGACTCTTATAGGGTAGTTTGATGAAATATTTATGGCATGGAGCCAAAAACATATATAATATGTTGTTTGTTAAATTTGAATGTTTAGACTAGACATAGTAGTCCTGATTGCAAAGAGATATGAGAGATGGAAAAGTGATGAAATTGTAAAATATTAGGAAAGTTCATTGGAAAGAAATGTGTTTTTGCCTGGATGCCTTGATCAAACTCAAAATATATAGAAAGTCCGACAGATATGTTGGAAACAGTTTGGGGATAACTGCAGGGTATGCATAATTTAATCTCTATCTGAGTTAATTTATTTTGACCATTTGGTAAAGGATGGAAGGAGAATGGGGTTGTATGTTGTGTTTAAGGGCTTATTTGGATTGGTTTTTTTGAGTTTATCTACTTGTGTATGCACTTGTGATACTGTTTGTAAGAGCTTATGAAAACAATTTATGACATGTCCATAACCTGTTTCTAACTCATTTCCCTAAGCTCTTCAAGTATAGCTTATGAATATAACTCATAGCTTATTTCAATAAGCTCTCTAGGACATTGTTTAAGTTCAGAGTCAGCACAATACATTGAATGCTATTCATATGAATTGTCTGTTACCATGCAATAGAATAGTCTGTTTAAGTTATTGAACTTATTTTCTTGGTGGATCCTATTCAATGCACATTGTATGACAGATTTGATCAGGGATCATGCACATGAAGAAAAAAAGTTGTCTTTCTTTTCCCTCTGGAGTTTCACATTGCGAAAGAGTTAAATAATGGAACTGAGATAATAGTAATGACGAAACTTGCGAAAACTGTGATTGAACTATTTTCTGTTTTTTTACACACTTACATTTCTCTTCCATATGATTTATTCTTTGCATGAAATAAAAGCACAAATTTAGAATAAAAAAAGGATGTTGATTGAAAGCTTGGCAAGTTTGCATTACTGAGAATAAGTGAATAACTTTTTTGCACTAAAACATACAAGATTAATTTTCTTTTAAGCTTTGATTATGTCTCTTGGACTGTCCTGTTTTGTTTAAATTTTGTATTTGTTTTTCCTTGTGCAGGAACCGGGGACCATACATTTGAAATGAGACTACTTCTTGGTGGTCCATTGGTGAAGGAAAACATCGCAACCATGGTTCTTGAGAGGTTGGTTAGAGTCACTTTTTAACGATATTTACTTTGAAACTAAATGAACCAACCTTTTTATTTAAACAAGGCCATTTAATATAGGTTATGTATTACTGAAATATGCAATTGTAGTCGATTCTATGGACAAAGACGTCATGTGCTGCAACGTGGTGCAAAACTTTTGTGTGTCAATGACTTGCTTCTATTAGGAAGAGCAACCATTGAAGAGGCACGCAGTCTGTTACACTGGTTGGACTTTGAGGCAGGTTTTGGCAAGATGGGTGTTTGTGGTAGCTTGAAATAACACAATAGCATACAACGTGCTTTTATAATTTTGGCTAATATGTAATTGTAATTTGTACATTATTGATTCCTTCATTGGTTCCAATTAGTTTCATTTTAATTATTATGTTGTTTTCCTGGTCTCATGAACAAAATATATGCTCCTTTGATTCTTTGATAAATATTTTAGAAATGTGCACATTTAATTTCTAATGTTTGTGCAATATGCTTACTTAATTCTCACATTTATAATCAACAACAATCTCTTAGAAAAATGCAACTATCTCCCTTAATTTGCTCATTTTTTTTCTTTGGAACAATTTTTTTTACTAGATACGTTATTCAACCCATGCGAAGCACGGGTTTGGATGTTTCATTATTGGTTCCAATTAGTAATTTCATCTTAATTATTACGTTGTTTTCTTGGCCTCATGAACAAAATATATACTCTTTTCATGAATCAAAACTTGGTTAGGCTTTGATAAATATTTCTAATGTTTGTGCAATATTTCTTAATTTGCTCATTTTTCCTTTCGAATAATTTTTTTAAAAGATACGTGTTTGCCACAATTTGACCTACTATGTTACACCCTCATAATGGCTACTGTAACTGGAGTAAATTGTAGTGAAATAGTTCCAATGAAAACCAAACTTTCATTAATATTTTGATAAAGATTTATAATATTTGTGCAATATTCGTTCATTTGCTCATTTTTTCTTTGGAACAATTTTTTGCAATGGTTTTGTTTTTATCTAAGATTTGATATGTTATGGATCATGGTTTTTTTATATTTATATGCATGTAATATCTAAATTTCGAATCAGTTTACTTTTAAGCGTATTAACAAATATGTGTTTGCCAACAAAATTATCCGAAAAAAAAAAAAAGCAATCCACCCCGTGCGAAGCACGGGTTTGTAACTAGTTAGATAGAAAAAAATTGAGACTGAAAAAATTGTGAGGAATTTTGTTTTAGGCAAAAAAAAATGTCACGTCATAAAAAAATCCATGTGGCTACAACCGCATGGTAAGATTCTCTGCCTGCCACGTGAGTGTCTGGTATGTGACGGGGTTGTTGGAGGACAAAAATAGGAAGAATCTCAAATTACAAAAATATAATGTGTTATTTTTTTACATGGACTATTTCCAGACTTCGTGTATATTACATATATTATTTGAACAATTAACCCTAAAATAAAATGATATATGTAATTTTCTTTAAGCCTAGAAAAATAGCAATGGGTAAAAAAAGAGGAAAAGACAGTATAAACCCAATGTCATGTTCAATTGTTTGACATACCCACTTTCTTGAATTAAAAAAGAAAATCACTCTCTCTCAAATATGCACAGGTCTTTTACTAGTATTAATAAGATGATAATTACGTGCTAGTTTCTTTGGTTTGAAGCAACTTTCTTTTTAAAACTTTTTTGTGTCCTTTATCTCATTAATACAGTGATATTAAATGAGTTAACAGATGCTAGACTATGCATACTCCATTTTCAGTTTCATACTTAATTTAAGAAAAAGGTACAATGACAAAAAAAAAAAACTTATTTTCTATCATTTCTAAAGCATTGATATATTTTTCATATTATATTTCTCAGTTTTATTTGACTAATTGATTTCTTTAAACAAAGAAATAGATTTCTCAATTCGCAAGAGTTACACACTTCAAAAATAGGCCATGTATACTATCATCAACTTATACACATCAACTAATTCATCAGCCCTGCCAAAATCATTAAATCATACAATTAACCATAAACACACATCAATTCATAAATCATCATACAAAATCATGCAATCACACACTTATAATTTAGCACTATTATCCATATCCTATATATCATATATGCAAGACTTTTGATCTCCCGTACAGAGTGAACCCCTTATCTAATTAAAAGATTGTGATCATGAAATTACATTATTTCATGTAATATACTTTGACTAATTATTTTAATAGTAATATAAAAGTACGTTACACGCTATGTATTATATAATACATACATACATTATATATTATAATGGTCAATTTCGTGAAATTGAATTATTTTATTTAGATAAAATTGTATACAAGACAACTAGTTGTTTGGAACTAAAACATTTATCCAGTGTTATCTTACTAGTCCTGTCAAAGAAAATAAAATGTCATAGAAATATAACATTATAATATTTACCAGGACATGCCAAAAAAATATAGGTTTAAAAGAAATATAATATTTTCAACTTACCATTAAAGGCATGTACATTTATCTTCCAGGCACCATGGTGTTGCAGGGAAAATACATCGATTACTTGCACACTCAATGATAGTAGTACAATTAGTGCCTGTGATGTAAGAAAGAATAAAATAATTTCATTGAAAGATTATAAATCATTGTGTATAAGATAAAAAAAAAAAATTAATTCATAAATGATGACAAAATGGGATCACCGTAGGCTTCGGTTAAATCGAGAAATAGAGAATGAACAAAAATCAGAAAATAAACTAAGTTGAAAATTTTAATCATATTTTTTTAATTTGCATGTAACAAACAAATAAATGTTTTATCAATCTATCTATATAATATACAAAACTCCTTGCTCTATATATTTATTTCATTTAAATACCTTTTAGCACTTATGGAATTCCAATAAACACTTTATAAAATTAAAATCATTATTAAACAACTCTTAAGTACACTAACAAGTTGTGTTCATCCCTTTAGCTCATTTAATTGATCACTTGATCTTGGATGTCATATAAAAATATTATTAGCGGTTCAATGTCATTCATTTTTTTCATTAATATATTTTATTATTATTTCTCTTTTATCCTTTCAAAACAGATAAGGACAATCTCAAAAGTAACAATTAAGTTGAAAATAGAAAAATTAATTTTAGGAGAAATACACAA
This sequence comes from Medicago sativa, assembly GCF_051527215.1. NCBI lineage: Eukaryota > Viridiplantae > Streptophyta > Magnoliopsida > Fabales > Fabaceae > Medicago > Medicago sativa. The sequence goes on along the minus strand of NC_140755.1, from coordinate 5,942,329 downwards.
ATGAGGTGACACTGCAAAGATCGGGCAAGTGGAAAAAAAAATGTAGAAGAGAAATGTAGCAACACACATTTTAAGACACATTTTCCAACACACTTTTTTATTGATTAAAATTCACAGACCCACCAAATTTATATGGGATCCACATGATTTGATGGGTCTTATGTGAATTTTAATTAATCAAAGAGGGTATCTTAAAAAATGTGTGTTCATAGCATTCATCAACGTAGAATACATAAAATCGGTGGGCTATTTCAATGCAAAGGAACATAAGATAGAATTTGTTTTATATGCTAATAATATATATTATTACAAAAAATAGGAAAATCAGAAACCTAAGGGCATAGACCGAACTCAGGAAAAAAGAAAATTACATACTATTATAAAGATCTCCCATGGATTAGATATTATGAACAACTGTGTTTTCTGATTTCTCTTCGAAATATTTTTTGAACTTGAATAAAACCTTGGGTATCACTATTGTTCAAAAAGTTTTTTAAGGTGCATAAATCATAAACTACAATTACATAATTTAAGACCTTATCAGAAAAAAAGGTTTTATGATTTTAATAGTGTTCTCCTTTGACATTGCATCACTCCAAAAACCTATAGTACGCATATTTAGATATTAATGATGCTATCTTTGTTGTTATGTGATAGTTGATTCAGATTATTTGAACCTAAAAAACTAGTGAATAGAATTTTTAGAGCTCTTTGCAATAGAGAAACTCAAATTATAATTTTAATCACGATTTATTGCACCTTCAAAGTTTGCGACTTCATCTATTTCAACATCCATGTCTTCATATTGCAAGATATTAGTAACATTTAGAATCTCCTCATAAACAATGGTTTTTAATGTAGTATAGTACACACATTTCAAAAGAGGATTATTATTATCAATACACTTTTTTGGGGGAAAATATACGTGTTTATGTCTGATAATATTAACCAACAACAATTGTTCTCACACAAACAAAATTCTCCTCTATCTAAGCTCTCAAAAGCTTCAAAAGTGTGCTAAGTAAGGAATGTACTAAGTATGAATTTGGCGCAGGGAATAGAAAATTGTGCTTGGAATAAACTTGGACTAAGGAAATTTTTCCAATATTCAGTAGGTCCCATTTAGAAGATTTATTCAAGAATCAAAATCGCATGCATCGTGGTGGTACATGATCCATTCAATTGTCCTCTCAAAAAAATGATCCATTCAAATTTCAATTCTTTTTTCCAATCTCTACACTAGATTATAAAGTGGAAATTAAAATGAAAAATATGGATCGTATTAACTTTACATAATTAGTTCCATATCGTGCCAATGGTCAATTATTGCTTTGCTAATTTTTCAGAAGCAGGTTTGGTTAGCTTTTTGATGTATTTTTGTAGGTCGTAATTGGTTTCTTCTATTTTTTTAAGGCACGTCTTGTGTGTTGATTTTTATTATTATTATTATTATTATTATTATTATTATTATTATTATTATTATTAATCAATTTTTGGTTTTAAAAAAAACATATTTTTGGTGTTTAGAATGAATATTTCTTGTATTTCATTCAACATCCCTAATTCATATCAATAAAATTGTTTGATGAATTCTCTCAAAAAAAAAATTGTTTGATGAATAAAAATATATTAGTATATATTACTTTTTCTTGATAGAAAATATAGTACTACTATATTGCTAATAACACATTAAATTAAAAGAAGCAATCTAAAGAGGTATATGGATATGAAACATGGAAATAAAGTTAATTTTTATATTTAGCTAATATATTGGTAAAAGAAAATGTTTAACCATTTGTACCAAAAAAAAATTGTTTAACCATTATGTTAGGGCTTTTATTGACAGAAAGTTAGGCTAAATATCATCTTATGTACAAATAATCTTAGAGAAGTTAGGGCTAAATTTTTATTTATTTTTGTCCAGGGTTCGAACCTCAAACCTTATATATATATATATATATATATATATATATATATATATATATATATATATATATATATATATATATATATATTATGCATTGTCCTTATCAACTGAGCTAAGTTTACAGGTACTAGGGCTAAATAATCTAAAGAGGATGAATTAACTTGATGACTGAATTTGTAAATATTTAATTATTAATAACTATATAAAATCGAATAGCTCTTTTAGACATAAGATTTAACGGTGACTTTCATATATTTTTAATTTGTATTTATTTATAGGTATAGCTGGTATCTGTGATTCAAGTCAAGGCAACTTCCATGTTGCCAATGATGTCCACAATGCTCCCATCCCATATGGTCCTATGTCGGTATGCCACCATCACATGCCAAATGCCATCTTTATTGTCAAGCATCTTTCCTTTTAAAGAAGTCCTTTGACTTATATTCTCTCACTCAAAATAGCCCAATTCCAAACCAGCCACTTTTTGGACTATGGTTGGTTAAAGGTAATATCTAAAGAATAAATAAACTAAAAATAAGAAATCCCTTACTATTTCTATGTACATTTTATTTTTTGTGAAATTTTTTATGTGCATTCTATTGCACTATTTTCTTGCTTTGCATACATACATTTTACATGCTAGCATTTCTTGTCATGAAATCAATTATAATTTATCTACGGTAAAAACTATTGTTATGATGATTGTCAAACACAATCTCACCCAAAGTTTTAAGGGAAATGTTGTTTACATGGACAAATTTTTTCGAGATTATATATCACGACCGCTTAACTCATTTATGATAGCAAATGCATGTATGGTAAGTGGAACCTTTTTAATTTGTTTTACTTTTTTGATACCACAACAGTTTTTGGTTCGTGAATCAATCGTGAGAAAACTCTCGCGATATATAACATTGTTGAAGTTTTAATTGCATCTTCTGTTAAATACAGTTGATGTGACCTCAATTGTAACTTAATAGACATCCAAATAGGGTTGCCGCAAATATATTTTTTAAACCCTAACCAATACGAGTTACATAAATACCTATCAACTTTAAATTAGAGTTTTACAAAAAGAAATACTTTGTTCGTCACAATCCTAAAGAAAAATTATATATTTAGACACACACGTAAATTACTTAGAATTGAGTAATTGTAAGAGAGAAAAAAACACATCATTTAATTTTTTTTTTATTCTTCTACCTTTTCACTTTTTTGAGTGTGTATATATATATATATATATATATATATATATATATATATATATATATATATATATATATATATATATATATATATATGAGACAGGATCCGTTGACACCAGGTGTAAGTCTAGATTAGATTGATCCAAAGGATGATATCACACCATCCTTGTAAAAGAAAAATTGAGAAACACTTGATCTTTGGTTTTTATCGTGATAAATCAAAACTATGGTGGTGATAACCATCAAATTCAGTCCCGCCATGCTTTTAATTAATCACCATCGTAATCCAGGACTCATCCCTCATTCTATTAGGTTTTTATATTTATGTCAAAAATATGAAAGACAATAGATTTAATGTTTTGCAATAAGTTTAGGCATCAAAATCGAAAAGCCTGTGCAATTCCGATGGTGTTTATATTAAAATTGAAAAGCCTGCGCAAAACTGCAAATGAGTTTTTAAGGTTATCAAATATTAAAATTATAAACAATGAAAACTCCATTAAAAAGAAACGGCAGTGGAAAGTGGGAATGTAGTTGATAAAAATTAAAGAAAAGAAACCAAGAGCGTGGAAGTATTCGGTACATGAGCGTTTTTTTTCTATTGCTGCATATTTATTATTGACCGTGTGATTAAATAGATCTAATGACTTATATTTGGTGTAAGTCTTTAGACTTACACCTGGTGTCAACGGATCCTGTCTCTATATATATATATATATATATATATATATATATATATATATATATATATATATATATATATATATATATATATATATATATATTGTGTTTAAATATTGTGATAACACAAAACTCCCTTGTTTTACCGATAATCTAAACGTTTGTAAATTTATGTCCATATATATAGTAGATTAAAACTAGTAGGTACCATATATAACAATAAGTCAAGTACATCAATCGTGTACTGCATCACTATAAAATAAAACTATGTTACGTAATTAAAGAGGATATTCTAAACAGAAAACAACATACCATATTAGCAAAGCCCTTAAAAAAAACATCATATTAGCAATACACATGATTTATTGATTCAAGAAGTTCTTGATATGAGACGCCATTTCTTGTGTCCTAACTTGAGAAAGTTGATAGTTATGCAACACTTGAAACGCATGTCCAACACCTTTATACACAAAAGTTTCAACTTTTTTCCCTGCTTTAACCAAACAATTTGAAAACTCCAAGTTTCTATCTCTAAGTATATCCAATTCCGAAACACACATCATAATAGAAGGAACCCTCAAATCTCTCAGCTTAGCAATTCCATTTGCAAGAGGGTTACAATAAGGATGATCGCGCGTAATGGAAACTCCAATGGGAAGAGATAATCGCCAATAAGTATCCGAAACGGATAAACTAAGCGCGGAATTTTGTTGTTGACGAAAAAGTTTCTCGGAATTTGTTCTTTCCTCTCCTCCGAAAAAAGGTTGAATCAATATAACACCTTTTAAAGATAACGGATTCAAATTCAAACACGATGAAGTGTTTGAATTTGATCCTAGGCGCGTAGCGACAACATTGTAAGCTATATTAGCTCCGGCGCTATCACCACATAGAAAAAGAGAAGAAATGTTGCAATGCTTCAACCACCAATTTTGGTTTTTATTATATAAAGCTTCATGTTTGATCCACATGAGAGCATTAAAAGCGTCGTCGTAAGCATAAGGAAGACGATTTTCGGGGGCTAAACGGTAATTAACCGAGACAATGACACAATTTGCTTTCAAAGAAAGGTTGTTTAAGAATTCATGGTAACAAATCCATGAAACTGAACCAACACAAAATCCACCACCATGGAAATAAACAAGCAAAGGAAGCTTGTTAAGGTTATTATGAGAGGTTAATGTTGATGTTGGAAGATAGACACGTGCCCATAAATTTGTTTCTTTGTTGATTGTAATGTCTCTTGAAGTTACACCATTTTCTGATTGAAGTTTGCATGAGACATTGGGAACAATTTGTGGTCTTTCTACATGTCCATCTTTGTGAACTTTTATAAGTCCTTCAATTTCTTCAATGATGATGGGTCCCTTTTGGTGATGAATGTTGTTTGGTTGGTGGTTGAATGAAATTGTAGTCATGATGAAAATTGTGGAAAAGGAGTGAAAATGATCAAAATGAAAATTGAAATGAAAGTTTTGTTTGTGATGGCATAATGGGGTAATGGTTTAGTCCTTTTTATAGAGGTTGGAGAAAGAGAAGCTTCTGTAAAACTAGTGGCAATGTGCTCAATATCTCATAAAGATTCTTGTTTGAATTTGGGAAATCTTTATATTTTGACCATGTTTGATTGAATGCATCGTTGAATTTGCAATGAGTTTGACGAAATCACATTGACATCATAATTTTATGTAAGTTTTAAAATGTAGTTTTTTTTCTTCCAAAACAATTATTCTACTAAATTGTCTATTTTGGTTTTCAAATTTGTCCTTTGGTGATATGGGTTGAGACACCGAAGAATATCAAGGAGACCTAAAGTTCGAATCATGTTGTTAACAAATAAACCACTGACATTTGTCTATAAAAAAATCCAAACATGTATGTATTACTCCCTCCGTCCCGCAATAGATGACCCATTTGAAAATTTGCAATTTTGATCTAACTTACTTTGACCATATTTTTCTCCTAATATACAAAGATAAATAATATCATATAAGATGTCGTTAGATTTGTCTCGATGAATATTTTTAAAATATCAAATTTTCATAATTTTTTCTAACATATTGTTCAAGATATTTAAGCTCAAAATTATGCACTGGCATGCGTAATAGAGCCAACTGTGTCATGTATTATGGGACGGAGGGAGTATTTGGATAACCGTTTTATTTTCCTATTATGTCTAATCTTTTTGTTACTGTCCAAGGCCACATAAAAATAAATCCAGTATTAAATTGAACAAGGAATCTAAATTGAATGAGGGAATGTCTATGGGATAAACATTATTCTTATCTGATCATGGAGGTGAAAGGAGAATTTCTTGTGTTACTTTTTGTATTAGGAGATTAAGCACGCGCAGCAACTTGCACATGCTATTATGACATTTAAATTCCATGGCTTTAATTTGGTTCTTTACGCATACAAATTAAAGAGGAAAATATACACATGGCCTAGCTATCTGAATGGACTATATTTGAAATTTGAAATGTAAGGATATATCCTTCTAATTCCAAGTACATGCAAATTGAAAGTAAAATTAATGCATGCATGCACGTAGATAATTCAGAATTTGATAAGAATGTAATATAAGTATATTTTAGAAGACTGGTAATACTTCTTTCGTTTCATATTAATAGTAAAATTACATTTTTGGTCCTTTAAGTAGTATGTTTTCTTTCATTTCGGTCTCTTAAGTTACAAGTATCATACAGCTTGGTCCTAAGTTTTTTTTTGTTTAATTTTGGTTTCTTGAGTTATGAACGTTTAACACGTTGATCTCTTAGATTATAAATGTTAAGACATTTTGATCTCTAATAGATATGATTAAAGTGTCTAAAAACTTAAATGATAAGTTAAGTGACCAAAATAAAATGAAAAAAACTTTAGAAACCAAATTATGTAGCATTTGTAATTTAAGTGGCTAAAATAAAATGAAAAAAACTTGGGATCTAGTGGTTTTTCACTAACACTTGTTATAAGAATATTTACTTTTGTCAATCTTTCAATAATTTGTTCTCCTTTTGGGCTTTTCTCATCCTCCATATAACAACAAAATACGTGAAGGAAAGTACAGTGAAGAATTAAATTTGGGGCAAAAATATTCGAATTTCCCTTTCATTGATGTGTTAAATGTTCTTTTACTATATTGAAAATAAGGATATGGTTGGTTTTGTTTGTTTTGGAAACAAACAAAGGCTGTTTCAAAATAGAATATGCAAAAGTAGCAGGCACGTATGGTACGCGGAGTATTTTTTTTTTTTTTCTCTTCTTCTGAAATCAAGTTTCATTGTAATGATTAATGAATATATTTTTTCAAGGGATCATTGTCATCAAAGATAAACTCTTCACGTCTTGAAAAGTTGGTCAAAATTACGGCGATACTATAATTTTGTATAAACTATAAAGTTTTTGTCGGAATTGTGGTAATTGTGGTGACTCCTGTAATTCTAATCGTTTATGTGTCAATCCAAACATGTTGTAACTAGGTTATGGAGATAAAATACAACCAATCATGTATATTTTCATAGATTCTTTCAAAAAAAAAATGTATATTTTCATAGATATACAAAAAAGAGAGATAAATATAATGCAAAAGGATTAGGTTTGAGTGACTTTGCGGAAGAAAAATGATATCAATATGACTTTCTCTCTATCTATCTTCTATATTATCATCTTTTTCATCTTAACTACACTTTTTCTTTCATCTTTCTCTCTCATAAAACACTAAAATCACTATAAATTTCCCTTCATAAAGTCACTCATTCTCAATACAATGTAGAGTCACAATCCTGAAATCAATTTTTCTAACTCAATCTCTATAAAATTGATTGTAAACTGAACGGTTATATAAAACTCATTTTAGATCTTATTTCTTTTCTATATGGGGATTGAGTTTTTTCCTTCAATGCATCGACTTGATGCATGAATAGAAATGGTGGACCAATCAGATTGATAGGCTCTATTACCATAGATTTTAATATAAGATTTAGCTCATCTTTACAACTTTGTAATCAGGTGCTGATTTTCTAAAATATAGGTTGTTAGTTCAAAATCTAACTATATCCTCTAACCCATCCAAACCAGTAAGCTTTGGGTGTGACGGAGAACCAAAAGATGATGTAAATCATCAAATTCAAGCAGGACGATTGAAACAAATGAGGGTGTTAAGTGTTTTATGTAAGATAAAAGTACTACTCAAGTTGAAGGAAATTTTTTATCGTACATTTGTAAGACCGACGAAGTTATTAGGAACAGAGTGTTTGGGTGTGGTAAAGAACCAACACGAGAATAAAATAAGTATTTCAAAGATGAGGATGTTGCGTAAGATGTGTGATAAGACTAAACATGATAAGATTATAAATGACAATATCAGAGAGAGAGAGAGAGAGAGAGAGAGAGAGAGAGAGAGAGAGAGAGAGAGAGAGTCCACTTGTTAGAGAGGGAAAGAATCAAATTCTCTACCTATTTTAGGATAATTCATGTCATGTCATATGATCAGGTTGACTAGTGTATTCGGGTCACTAATTAAAAAAAAAATCATTAATAATAATAATTTTTTGACTTTCAAAAAGTTGAATATAATTTTGTAAAAAAAATTGAATATAACATTTTTCATCGTTTTCTAACACTATTTTTATATTAGTTTTCTTGACAAATATCCCAAAAAACACTATTTAGCATTTTCCTTTAATATAAACAAATTTATGCCAAAAAGATGAATCATCAACTATCAATGTGATCAAAACAATTAGTGCTTCATTTTAAAAAGCAAAATTTCATTAAGACGAGTAAAGGGGTACTCAAAACCTATTATAAAATTAGAGTATCAAACTCTTTGAATACAAGAAAGTGGATTATTCCACCAAGAAAAAAACGCAGTTTTTTTTCCCTTCTTTATTGATAAACCAAGACAACGATAACCTATTAAAAAACATTACGTATTTATATTTTACATAGGTTTTTTTTTCTTTCTAAAAGTTGCTAACCAAGATTTACTTTAATAAAAAAATTCGAATCCAGCTTAAATAGTTTCTTAACAGAAAGTAACTACCTAATAATTTTTTTTTAAAAAAAATAACTACCTAAATAATGCTCTTTTTTTATATAGCTTTAGTACATGAAAAGTAAGGAATGTACCAAGTTTTCAAATATTCAATAGCCCCTATTTAGAAGATTTTATTCCAAGAATCAAAATATCATGCAATTGTTCAACATCGTGGTGGTAATCCAGCTAATTGAGGCACGGGGAACTACCCTTAAAAAAATTCCAATCTCTACACTAAATTCTGAAGTGGGTCACATTAACTTTACATATAGTTTCATGTGGTGGCAATGGTCAATTATTCTTTTTTATCTATAAGTCCATATATGAGCTTGTTTTGATATGTGAAAGTGAAGGGGTTGTGTTGTGGCAATGCATGCATCTTCATTCTTTAGGTTGATTATTCTCATCTTTCTTCTTCTTCTCCTCCTCCTTTTTCACCATCTCGAAAATTTAAATTTAAATATATTTAGGATTAGGTTCCTCTTTTTTGTTAAAAATATATGAGAAAATATGCAATGGTGTTATATGAACTTGGATTCTAAGATACTATGGTATTATAAGAACTTGAATTCTAGGATATAATGAGAATCTCCTCATTTTTTAAGTCAATCGATGGCATCCATTGGTCCATAGATAACATGATTATTTTTCAAAATGCTTTTGAAAATCTATGCTTGTGTTGTACAAAGTCTTGGTTCATCGATCCTTTGGATCTTGAAAGCCTTGATATTGACGAAGTTTGGGAGGAAGTGATGTACACAAAAGTAGGACGAAAAAAATAAACATAATTTGTGAGTCCATATTTATTGATTAAATAACTGAATATCAGCGTATATTTTCTATAAATGTGTTTATACATGGGTGAAGAAGGAACGTAAGTATCCAATTTACAAAATTGAAAGTCTCGACCCTTTTGAACACATAAGTTCTCCGTCTACCAAATTTAAATGAGTTTTACCACATGCAACACTTTTTTCAACTTTTGAAGGGGATTCTTAGTTTCCCATGTCAACATATACACGATACTTAAAGTCCTTGAAGGGGCGCTTAAATGGCTTGAAGTAAAATCAGTTTTGTGTGATGAAATGATAGGAATCACCTCATGTTATAGAGGAGTTCTTGAAATCAATAACTAGGGTTTTGTTGCTTCCTATCGATGAGGTGAAGAGAGACATTATTCTCCCCCGAGTCAACAATTTTTATTGTAGGAGTTATTTTACAAGATGTTAATAATTTTATATTTGAGAAAATAAAAATGGATGGAAGTCACCTTGTCAAAATTGTATGGTAGAGAAAACGATGTGACAATTTATTGTCATGGAACCATAATGTGATGATGGATATAATATGATTGATGAAAGTTATCACTTTATCACACAAATCTCTAAGAACAAAGTGAGGATTCAGGGGAGAGGAAACTATGTGGTGGTTGTCGGTGGGTAGGAGTAGTGAAGGTTGTTTGAACAAAATTGGATTTGTACAATGCTTCAGAAGTTTTAATGATAACAAAGTAATGAAGAACGATTGGATATGCTAATATATGTTTAAGTGTGCAGGAACATAGATTAAAATTTATCAAGGTCTGAACATATATGAGAGCATCAGAAACACAAGAGAAGTTAAAAGACTTGGTAGAAAATCTGAAGAAAGATCAACCAGAAGTCAACTTTTGGATCAGAAGAAGAGTTACACTTAGAGGCTGCTGAAAATCAATATACGAAGCATCAACGTTCGAAGGTCACGAGACTATGCAGGTTATGAGACTTTGAAGGACACGTCAAATTTTATCTTCTTCTGATGATGTCTGTACCAGACTTAGATAGTACAGTTTGTCTTCTTATTGTTTGACAACATGTAATAAATAAAAAATTTAGTTTACAATAAACAACAACATAGTATTTTAATTTTTAGCTTGCAATAAACAACAAACGACAATGAATTTTTTTAGCTGACATTACATAAAAAGTAAAATCAATTGTTGAACAACTCGAGATTGTACATTCTTTGAGTATTAAAAACACTATTTGAGAAAAATATATACATGATAAAAATATTTTTAAGGTAATGATAGTTATGCAATTTCAAAAACAATTATAATTTTTCCTGTTGTACACTAAACTTGCGATGATAAAAACTTATGACTCACGACGACTGACAAGTAAATTTTCAAGGAATATGAAATCACCCAAGACACTTTTTAATAAATGAATTTGGGGAAAAAATCTTGTTGTTAAAACGAGTGAATGTCTCATACAAAAGTTCTTATCGTATTTGATGAAACACAATTAAAACTAAGTCCTTGTAAACAAAAGATATCTTCTTCTTCGGTGTCTATTTCTACAAGCAAATACATATAATAAGAACAATAACGGGACAAGATAAATTTCATAAAAGTAAAAAGTAAAGGAACCATTGTGCTAAATTAATAGTTTTGACAAATAGAGATGGTGCAAAAAGAAATAAATTAGAATTACTTTGGTATAATCCGAATTACTTTCTTGTTAGTGAAATCTTGGTACCCCTATCAAATACCAATATATAAGCCGATGATTTTAACGTAATTAATTAGCTCTATACACAACCTAGAATGTAGACAAATTTATATATTTTAGATTAACTACTAGCTAATTTTAATCTATTATACGTGGTCACAAGATTTGAACACAATATATAGACACACCCTCAAAAAAGTGAAAAGGTAGAAGAATAGAAAAAATTAAATGATGTGTTTTTTTCTCTTACAATTACTCAATTCTAAGTAATTTTATGTGTATGCCTAAATATGTACTTCTTATTTAGGATTGTGATCAAACCAAGGATTTATTTTGTAAAATTCAAATTGTCTATTCAGTTACAATTGAGGTCACATCAACAGTATTTAAAAAAAGAACAAGTGCAACTAAAACTTTGGGTTAGGTTGTGTTTGGCAATCATCATAACACTAGATTTTATTGTAGATACATTATAATTGACTTCACGACAAGAAATGCTAGCATGTATCATGTATGTGTGTAACATTAAGAATATTTTTTCTGTTTGGTTCCCCAAAGTGACTAAAAGTTTGACAAATAAGTAGAAGTTGTTGATCATATTATTATGAATTCAAACATACATATGGTATTTTTATCAAGTAGATATTATCTTAATTACTTAAAGGAAATGAAGAGGTTAATATAGTTTCACGTGTAAGAAAACTCACATTTCTATAACATGAGTCATGACATGCTTTAGTATGTGACTTTATATATGGTAAAGATGAATGTTAGGACATTCTCCTCTTAACACTCTATTCAACACTCCTTTTCTTATACGGAAATTGAGAAGATCGTAATCGAGGATATTCTCGTTTATTGTCCTCCCTCCATCCCAAATTATATGGGGAAAAACTCATTTTCTTTGTCCTAAATTATAAGGAAAAAAAAGACAAACTTTTGTCATATTTAATTATGTTATTAAAAAAAATCATATTTTCCAAAGAGAAATTAAATACAAATTGCATTCATTTTGTTCTCCCTTTCATTTTCTCTATAATTAATAACCAATGAAAATTGTTTTTACATCTTTTTACGAAACTTATTCCAATGATAACACAAGAAACTATACAACAAATTATTATGTATTAATTTTCTTAATAAGTGTGAAATAATTTTTTTTCTTATAATTTTGGACGGAGGGAGTATTTCATTATCCGTGGTAAAACACTCCCCTCCTTTTTGAAACATAGTTCACCAAGACCAATGAAACATCTTCTTTTTTTGACAAGAGACCAATCAAACATCTTAAAAATGGTTAATCACATTTAATACTTCTATAAATTTAAATGTATTTCATAAATACCCCTATATTAATTACGCTTAATTCTACTAACTTACTCCATCTGTCCCAACTTATAAGCAAAAAAAAGATAGAAAATGATTTATTATAATTATTTTGACGACATGTGTTTGATAATGGCAAACGGCGACAAATAGGAGAGATCATAAGACTAATTAATTGGTTGCTTGAATGACATTTATTAACAAAAGATTATTATATGATGATCTTATGAAAGGGAAAACTATAGTATAGCCCCACCCAAAAAATGAAACATTCTAAAAAAATTTCTTATCCTATCATTCTTATTCTCCAAGTAAGTAACATGTGAGTAATTGGAGCCAGATAATGACACATGTTATCAGTGATTAAATCTTAACCACACGATAACAATGCAGTAAGAATGAGAATAATGCATAATTGAAATAGTACTATAGTGGGAGAGTATCAGAGAAATACTCAAACAAACTTCCACTCATGTCAACTTTTCTTCTTCTTCTTCTTCGAACAACACAAGAAATCAAAAATGGTGATGGTGGAACCCAAACCCCACATTCGTGACCGCTTCATCCAGATGCTGAAGTTCACTGCTGTGAGCTTTGTTATTATCGGCGCCATCATCCGATGCAGAAATGAAGCTCATGATGACACATTTTTTCAAAACGAAGATGTTAAGTGGTTATTTGAACTATTCCATTTGCAAGAGGGTTACAATAGTATTATATGCAACAGTGTGAGAAAATATGCAATGGTGTTATATGAACTTGAATTCTAAGATACAACGGTATTATATGAACTTAATTTCAAAGATACAATGGTAACATATAATAAATAAAAAATTTAGTTTACAATAAACAACAATATAGTTCCTTCAAAAAAAAACAACAACATAGTATTTTAATTTTTAGCTTACAATAAACAACAAACAATTGTATATGAACTTGAATTCTAAGATACAATGGTATTATATGAACTTGATTTCAAAGATACAATGGTAACATGTAATAAATAAAAAATTTAGTTTACAATAAACAACAACATAGTTCCTTCAAAAAAAAAAACAACAACAACATAGTATTTTAATTTTTAGCTTACAATAAACAACAAACGACAATGAATTTTTTTAGCTGACATTACATAAAAAGTAAAATCAATTGTTGAACAACTCGAGATTGTACATTCTTTGAGAATTAAAAACACTATTTGAGAAAAACATATACATGATAAAAATATTTTTATGGTAATGATAGTTATGCAATTTCAAAAACAATTATAATTTTTCCTGTTGTACACTAAACTTGAGATGATAAAAACTTATGACTCACGACGACTGAAAAAAGGGAATATGAAATCACCCAAAACACTTTTTAATAAATGAAGTTGGGGAAAAATTCTTCTTGTTAAAACGAGTGAATGTCTCGTACAAAAGTTCTTATCGTATTTGATGAAGCAATTAAAACTAAGTCCTTGTAAACAAAAGATATCTTCTTCTTCAGTGTTTATTTCTACAAGCAAATACATATAAAAAGAACAATAATGGGATAAGATAAATTTCATAAAAGTAAAAAGAAAAAGAACCATTATGGTAAATTAATAGTTTTGACAAATAGAGATGATGCAAAAAGAAATAAATCAGAATTACTTTGGTATAATCAGAATTACTTTCTTGCTAGCGAAATCCTGGTACCCCTATCAAATACCAATATATAAGCAGATGATTTTAACGTAATTAATTAGCTCTATACACAACATAGAATGTAAAGAAATTTATATATTTTAGAGTACCTACTAGCTAGTTTTAATCTATTATACGTGGTCATAAGATTTGAACACAATATATAGACACACCCTCAAAAAAGTGAAAAGGTAGAAGAATAAAAAAAATTAAATGATGTTTTTTTTTTCTCTTACAATTACTCAATTCTAAGTAATTTTATGTGTATGCCTAAATATGTACTTCTTATTTAGGATTGTGATCAAACCAAGGATTTATTTTGTAAAATTCAAATTGTTGGATGTCTACTCAGTTACAATTGAGGTCACATCAACCGTATTTTTAAAAAGAACGAGTGCAACTAAAACTTTGGGTTAGGTTGTGTTTGGCAATCATCATAACACTAGATTTTATTGTAGATACATTATAATTGACTTCATGACAAGAAATGTTAGCATGTATCATGTATGTGTGTAACATTAAGAATAACATTAAGAATATTTTTTCAGTTTGGTTCCCCAAAGTGACTAAAAGTTTGACAAATAAGTAGAAGTTGTTGATCGTATTATTATTATTATTATGAATTCAAACATGAGTTAGGATCCGTTGACACCAGGTGTCAACGGATTCGTTGACACCAAATCTCATCCATTAAACTGGTTTAATCTAAAGGCTATTAATTATTTACTTAAAAATGTACGATGACATCAAATTTATTTTACACACCATATCACCTCTTGATTTATTTCCTCATCCGTTCTCTTGCCATATACCATTTATTGTGTTGTTTTATTTTTCGGAAACTTTTTGTCTCTCAGTGCGATTCAAACAACTTCACCGTTCTCAACTCCTCACATATGTTCTCCTTCCTTTGAGTCTCTCACCCTGTTGTTAATTTGTGGACTAATTCCAAGAGCCATGATTTTATCTCTTTGCTATCTTTGTCTCTCTTTTCCAATGTTTTTTTTTTCTTTCTTTTTTCCTTCTAATATTAGCCTAAAAAATTGGATATTGAATTGATTTGTCAAGAAGATGAATATTTTATCAAAAAAGAATAGATTAAATGAATTGATTAGAGATCGTGATCAAAATTTGGGGTTCTAAACTCATTTGATAACAAATTTGGATCTTAATTTGGTTGTAAGTTAAGGGATCTTGATCTGATTTCACAACATATGGCGAGAGAATGGATCATGAGAAAACAAAAATGGTACTGCCAAAATATTAAAAAAACAATAATATGGTATATGGTGAGAGAAGGAATAAGGAAATAAATCAAGAGGTAATAAGGTGTGTTAAATTAATTTGATGTCATCGTACATTTTTTAGTGAATAATTAATAGCCTTTAGATTAAACTAATTTAATGGATGAGATTTGGTGTCAACGAATCTGTTGACACCTGGTGTCAACGGATCCCAACTCTTCAAACATACATATGGTATTTTTATCAAGTAGAGATTATCTTAATTACTTAAAGGAAATGAAGAGGTTAATATAGTTTCTCGTGTAAGAAAACTCACATTTCTATAACATGAGTCATGACATGCTTTCGTACATGACTTTATATATGCTAAACATGAATGTTAGGACATTCTCCTCTTAATACTCTATTTTCTTATTCGAAAATTGAGAAGATCGTAATCGAGGATATCCTCGTTTATTGTCCTCCCTCCATCTCAAATTATAAGGGGAAAAAACTCATTTTCTTTGTCCCAAATTATAAGCAAAAAAAGACAAACTTTTGTCATATTTAATTATGTTATTAAAAGAAATCATATTTTCCAAAGAGAAATTAAATACAAATTGCATTCATTTTGTTCTCCCTTTCATTTTCTCTATAATTAATAACCAATGAAAATTGTTTTTACATCTTTTTACGAAACTTATTCCAATGATAACACAAGAAACTATACAACAAATTACTATGTATTAGTTTTCTTAATAAGTGTGAAATAATTTTTTTTTCTTATAATTTTGGACGGAGGGAGTATTTCATTATCCGTGGTAAAACACTCCCTTACTTTTTAACACATAGTTCACCAAGACCAATGAAACATCTTTTTTTTTTACAAGAGACCAATCAAACATCTTAAAAATGGTTATTCACATTAATACTTCTATAAATTTAAATGTATTTCATAAATACCCCTATACTAATTACGCTTAATTCTACTAACCTACTCCCTCTGTCCCAAATCATAAGCAAAAAAAGATAGAAAATGATTTATTATAATTATTTTGACGACATGTGTTTGATAATGGCAAACGACGACAAATAGGAGAGATCATAAGACTAATTAATTGGTTGCTTGAATGACATTTATTAACAAAAGATTATTATATGATGATCTTATGAAAGGGAAAACTGTAGTATAGCCCCACCCAAAAAATGAAACATTCTAAAAAATTCTCTTATCCTATCATTCTTATTCTCCAAGTAAGTAACATGTGAGTAATTGGAGCCAGATAATGTCACATGTTATCAGTGATTAAATCTTGACCACAAGATAACAATGCAGTAAGAATGAGAATAATGCATACTTGAAATAGTGCTATAGAGTGAGAGTATCAGAGAAATACTCAAACAAACTTCCACTCTTGTCAACTTTTCTTCTTCTTCTTGGAACAACACAAGAAATCAAAAATGGTGATGGTGGAACCCAAACCCCACATTCGTGACTGCTTCATCCAGATGCTGGAGTTCACTGCTGTGAGCTTTGTTATCATCGGCGCCATCATCCGATGCAGCAATGAAGCTCATGAAGACACATTTTTTCAAAACGAAGATGTTAAGTGGTTCTTTGAACTATTCCATTTGCAAGAGGGTTATAATGGTATTATATGCAACGGTGTGAGAAAATATGCAATAGTGTTATATGAACTTGAATTCTAAGATACAATGATATTATATGACTTTGATTTCAAAGTTACAATGAGAATCACCTCATTTTTTAAGTCAATTGATGGCATCCATTGGTCCACAGATAACATAATTATTTTTCAAAATGCTTTTGAAAATCTATGCTTGTGTTGTACAAAATCTTGGTTCCTCGGTCCTTTGGATCTTGAAAGCATTGATATTGACGAAGTTTGGATTGAATCGATGTGCACAGAAGTAGAACGAAAAAAATAAACATAATTTGTGAGTCCATTTTTATTGATTATACAACTGATTATCAACATATATTTTCTATAAATGTGTTTATACTTGGGCTAAGAAGGAACATAAGTATCCATTTTACAAAATAGAAAGTCTAGACCCTTTTAAACACATAAGTTCTCTGTCTACCAAATTTAAATGAGTTTTACCACATTCAACACTTTTTTCAACTTTTGAAGGGGATTCTTAATTTCCCATGTCAACCTATACACGATACTTGAAGTCCTTGAAGAGGCGCTTAAATGGCTTGAAGTAGAATCAATTTTGTGTGACGAAATGATAGGAATCACCTCATGTTATAGAGGAGTTCTGGAAATCAAGAACTAGGGTTTTGCTGCTTCCGATCGATGAGGTGAAGAGAGACATTATTCTCCCCCGAGTCAACAATTTTTATTGTAGGAGTTATTTTACAAGATGTTAATAATTTTATATTTGAGAAAATAAGAATGGCTGGAAGTCACCTTGTCAAAATTGTATGGTAGAGAATATGACGTGACAATTTATTGTCATGGAACCACAATGTGATGGTGGATATAGTATGATTGATGAAAGCTATAACTTTATCACACAAATCTTTAAGATCAAAGTGAGGATTCAGGTGAGAGGAAACTGTGTGTGGTTATAAATGGGTAGGAGTAGTGATGGTTGTTGGAACAAAATTGAATTTGTACAATGTCTCTGAAGTTTTCATGATAACAAAGTAATGAAGAGGATTGGATACGTTAATATATGTTTAAGTGAATAGGAAGTAGGAACATAGATTAAAACTTATCAAGGTCTGAACATATATGAGAGCATCAGAAACACATGAAAAGCTAAAAGACTTGGTAGAAGATCTGAAGAAAGATCAACAAGAAGTCAACTTTTGGATCAGAAGAAGAGTTGCACTCAGAGGCTGCTGAAAATCAAATATGAAGCATCAATGTCTGAAGGTCAACAGACTCAAGTTATGAGACTCTGAAGGACACGTTAAATTTTGTCTTCTTCTGATGATGTCTGTATCAGAATTAAATAGTACAGTTTGTCTTCTTCTGTGTTTTATAGATTGTAATAAATAAAAAAATTTAGCCTACAATAAACAACATAGTATTTTAATTTTTAGCTTACAATAAACGACAATGAATATTTTTAGCTGATATTAAATAAAAAGTAAGATCAATTGTTGAACAACTCGAGATTGTACATTCTTTGAGAATTAAAAACACTATTTGAGGAAAACATATAGTACATGATAAAAATATTTTTAAGGTAATGATAATTATGCAATTTCAAAAACAATTATAATTTTTCCTGTTGTACACTAAACTTGAGATGATGAAAACCATTACTATGCAACAATAAAGGAAAATCATCTTGACTAATAATTATATTCTCAACATTTAAGTTGATGATCGTCATTTTATAAAGCAAACCTTTGCTCATTCCACTGGCTAAGGTGCTCGTTATGACTCACGACTACTGTCTATGTAAATTTGCAAGGAACATAAAGTCACCCAAGACACTTTTTAATAAATGAAGTTGGGAAAAAATCTTGTTAAAATGAGTGAATGGCTCATGCAAAAATTCTTATCGTATTTGATGAAGCAATTAAAACTAAATCCTTGTAAACAAAAGATATTTTCTTCATCAGTGTCTATTTCTACAAGCAAGTACCTATAAAAAGAAAACTAATCACTACAACATTTTTGACTTTAGGCAACGAAACTTTAGCCCACAGCTGAAAAACCGTTGGCAAAAGTGGTAATAACCACGGATTTCTACACGTTGACATGTTTTTATAGTTTGTCTGTAAATTTCATTCCTTAAAAAAAAGATAAATTTTATTCCTTAAAAAAAAGGGATAAATTTCATAAAGTAAAAAGAAAAAGAACCATCGTGGTAAATTAATAGTTTTGACAAATAGAGATGGTGTAAAAAGAAATAAAGTTGGAGACTAATATTACCATGCTCCATGATCTTAGACTATCTTGAAGTCTTACATTGGTATATTCAGAATTACTTTCTTGCTAACGAAATCTTGGTACCCCCATCAAATACCAGTATATAAGCAGATGATTTTAACGTAATTAATTAGTTCAATATACAACCTAGAATGTAAACAAATTTATATATTTTAGAGTCCCTTGCAAATAGAGATGAGAATAGGCCAGACCGGCCTACATGGGTCTACGACCTAGCTTATGACAGGCCAGACTAGATCAAGCTTTTTTTTTAAACAGAGAAGGTCTAGGCTTTTTTAGAAGCCTATTTAACTTAAAAGACCAGACCACATGCCATTCAAAAAGACTCTTATGCCTATTAGGCCGACCTATTTAAGTAAATATGAATAATATTATTTATTATTATATTATATTTTGTACTTTGAATTAAAATAAAAATTTGTTAACTTTTTGAGTAATTTAAGTTTATTAGTATGCATTAAATTTTTTTTATATTTAAATGTATTATTATAAACTAGAATTGAAATAGGATACAATACATAGTCAAATTCCCTAAAAACTCATGTTGATTATCAAAAGAGAGTTTAATACAATCAAATTCATATAATATTTGTGTATTTCACAATTAAATATATGACCATATAATTTAACTGCCAATACGATTAATTAAGACACAACAATAACATTATAAATTTTTTTTTTTAAGAAACATTATAAATATCTGTCTTTGTTATTATTTTCTATGCCAATATTGCTATAATTTTTAGTATTTTTGGGATGTTAAAAAGCAATTTGTGAAGTTAGAAGAGCAAAATTTAAGCAATTTGTGATTATCACGCAAAGCCCAAAACACATCAGACTTCATCAAAACGACACTCTTCCCCGTCGTTTCACAAAACCACAAAACCAAACCCTTAGAAAACCCGCTTTCTCTTCTTCATTTCCACTTCATTCTTCACTCTTCTCTCTCACTTCGATTCTTGAACTTTCTTCATTCATTTTCGTTAAAAATGTCTCTGAGAGTTTTGAACCCTAACGCCGAAGTTCTGAACAAATCGGCGGCGTTACATATGAATATCAATGCCGCTAAGGGTTTACAAGATGTTCTTAAATCAAATCTCGGTCCTAAAGGAACTATCAAAATGTATTATTATACTTTCTCTGTTTCAGTTTCTGATTTTGATTTTGATTTTTTTGTTTGTTTTGGATTTGTTTAACTTTATTGTGTATGAATGAATCAGGCTTGTTGGTGGTTCTGGTGATATTAAACTCACTAAAGATGGTAACACTCTTTTGAAAGAAATGGTTAGTGCTTTTAATTTAATCCCTTTGTATTTGTTTTGTTATGATCTACTATCTCTGTAGCATCGACACTTCTGATTGAAGACATCATATCTGTTTATGAGGAAACCTACATATTTATTTGCTTTTAGTAAGTTAGTTAGTTTTGTTGTATGAAATTATTAGCTAGCCCTGTCAGGGTCGTGTTCGATGTCTGTGTCATTTCTATTTTTTGATATTGTTAACTGGGTCAGTGCATGTTTAGTATCTGTGTCATTTCTATATTATCAACTGTGTCAGTGTTTGTGTTCGGTGTCTGTGTCAATTGTTAACCGTGCCAATGAAATCAATCTCAAGAAAAGAGGGAAAACATAGCTCGAGTAAGAAGATATACAAGCACCTTTTATTTTTGTGTGATCTATGATATATGAAGCACCTTTCAGTCTATATATACATATGTAGCAACGATACTTAGATTGAAGATTGAAAGTGTGTACACATGTTGATTAAAATGAAGTTTATTAAAACCACAAAGGGTGTATTTTATATTAACAACCATATAAAAAGCACCTCAAAAAATGTAGCTAAGTTTTGTCCATTCTCAAGTGGTGTCTAGTATGCATAATTGTTATGGTACTTTAATAGTATAATATTATGTTTACTTGGAAACGGTGATAGTAAAACCGATACATATAGTTACATTCTATTACTTCTATTTTCTCAATTGATAACCGGTGTCAATCTATTAGTGTGGTCTCATGTATATGTGTCGGGAGTTCCAAGTTCAAAGTGTAAGACATGTTTATGTTTATTTGGAAAAAAGGAATAGTAAAACTGACTTACGTGGTTACATTCAATTCAGTTACTTCCTTTTTTCTGGGTTTACTATCAGTGTTGATGCGTGTGGTTAGTAGTTATATTCAATCACTTCCATTTTCTCAAATTATTACTGGGAAAGATGTATCAGTGTCATGTCTGGTATCCATATCCATGTCAGTTCTTTGTAGCCGAAGATTATGTTTACTTTGCAAAACGTTTATGATAAAGCCGACACATGTATTTACATTCAATTACTTTCATTTTCTGAAAATTATTATAGGTTTCAATTCACGTAGTTACATTCTATTACTCCCATTTTCTCAAATCATTATCAATGTCGATGTGTCAGTGTTGTGTTTGGTATATGTATCTTAGTCACCACTTTACAGTCTATGACTATGTTTACCTTAAAATGGTTATGTTAAAATGCATTTTGAAAATTTTGTGGAATGTTGATCTGTTTTTGTTTGTTGTTATAACAGCAAACGGCTATCATGATTACTTATATTTTCTTAATTTATAATTGATTTCAACGTGTCACTGCTGTGTTAGGTATATGTGTCGGTGTCACTATTTCATAGTCAATGTTTATATTTGTGAGATAAGTATCTTTAGGCACGTATCAAAATATATTGCAACATCAACATAACTGCCAGTGCAGGTTAAGTTGATGCTAGGTGCAGGTAACATGCATATAATTCTACAGAATAAGTCTAAACAGATTATAATTTTTAACACACATTTCAATATATGAAAATACGAGCATGATTCTCTCAACTTTTCTTTCCTTTAATAATATTTACATCGATACAGTTATGGTAAAATAAAATGCATTTCTGCGGTATTTTTCTTTGTTTTTGTTGAAAATTTTGTGGAATGCTGAGCTGGTTTTGTTTGTTGTTGTTTCAGCAAATCCAGAATCCAACGGCTATTATGATTGCTAGGACAGCGGTTGCACAGGATGACATTAGTGGTGATGGCACTACTTCTACTGTCCTCTTCATTGGGGAACTTATGAAGCAATCTGAGCGTTACATCGATGAAGGTTAATGAATTTTTCTCTGTGTTATGTGTGTATTTGCCAAGCAATTTGCACCAGTTGAATACATTGTGTTATCAAGGGGATCATAATATAGCATTATTTTGTTTAGACGAACTTTTCAATAAGCACTTGAAGCAAAAGAAAAGTTCAGATGATATTTTAATGGCTGTAACTATTCTTACTAATAAATTTTCATGTGTAAAAACCAACCTGTGTAAAAATCAACCTCTTCATTTTGACATTTATAGCAGCTCCCTAACCTTTCCACGGGCACCCATAAAAATTTTGCAATCTAGGAATCAAATACTTATTTCAGTTGAAAAAATTCCATAGCAAGGTGATCCAAATTAGGCCCTTACAGTTTTTGTGATTAATCATTGGAATAGATTTAGAGTATAGGAAAAATGTAATTTGGGTGAAGATAAGAAATCCTCAGAGTCGGATAAAAAAATACATGTGCGCGAGACACAATAAATGTAGTTGCATCTGAAATAAGTTTTTGGGCAAAGCATATAGACCTCTTTAACTGCGAGTGAATAGCCATTTTGTTTTGTTTTGTGTCTTTTCTGTCATTTCTTTACATCAAATACTAAGAGCCTAAGATATATACGAACACTCTAGGTATGCATCCACGTGTATTGGTTGATGGATTTGAAATTGCAAAAAGAGCCACTCTTCTATTTCTTGAGAAGTTCAAGACTCCTGTTGTAATGGGTGCTGAGCCCGACAAAGAGATTCTCAAAATGGTAGCAAGAACAACCGTGAGGACAAAGGTGGATTTTTTTTCATTTAATCCTTCTTTAAATTGGTCAGTTGATCAAATAACTGCAACAGAGTTATTCACTTGGCTTTTAAAATTATATTCTTATTATTTTTATTTCCTTCTTATTTGCAGCTGTATGAGTCACTTGCTGATCAGTTGACTAATATAATTGTTGATGCGGTGAGTGCATATCAAGATATTTATCGAGTCCCTGTTAATATGAAAATTTAGTTTGTGGTCATTTGGCCTTGAATATGTAGATTATAAATTATTTTGATCTTTTACAATCGGGTGTTTGTTGTATTTGCCCTAATAGATTTTATGCATCCGAAAGCCCGAAGAAGCAATTGATCTGTTTATGGTCGAGATTATGCACATGCGGCACAAATTTGATGTTGACACACGCTTGGTATGTTGTTAGCCACTCTTCTGCTGAACATGTTCATTATTTTTGTTGGCAAATATAGACTTATAATTCACTATGTGCTGGGTTGCCTAGGTTGAGGGTCTCGTCCTTGATCATGGTTCCCGACACCCTGACATGAAGCGACGTGCAGAGAATTGCTACATCTTGACATGCAATGTATCTCTTGAGTATGAAAAGAGGTAATCAACTCAATCGGTTCCTTTTCCCCTATTACTATAAACAAATGTCAGCGCATTTCAAGAGTTATATATACTATCATGTTTGCTGTATCGAAACAGTGATGCAATCTATGAAACAGTGATGCAATGTTTGCTGTCACACGGTCTCCGATATGCCGTCCATATATGTTGGTGCAGTATCGAAGACCCATTTTCCAAATAAAAATTCTAATACAAATTTGTTGTGCTGTTGACACCTGCCTCGTCATGTCAGCTCATAAAACTGAGAGACCGTTGCCGGTTCCTCTGTTTTGATTATAAGTAGGCATATCTGGGTCTGTAGGGGGGATGAAGGAATGAAGTAATGGAGAGTATTCTTTTCTCCGCGTTTGGGTTTCTTTTTTGTTACCCAACTCAACTTGGATAGAGTTGTATGTTCTAGTGTAGAGTAGTCTTGTCGAGTCTGTTCACAATATCAATATTTTGTTATTTGAATATATTTGCCAGATGCAGAGTATTAACTATCCCTTAGATACTATGATGGAAGTATTGAACATTATTACTTTTTAGATTAAGTAAATTCGTACAAGTTTGTGTAGAATCTAGAGTTTGTCAAACTTTGTATGAGACTAACATTGGCAAATTTTCTCTTTTCAGTGAAATAAATTCTGGTTTTTTCTACTCAAATGCTGAACAGAGAGAGGCTATGGTTGTAGCTGAAAGGCGTCAGGTTGATGAAAAAGTTAGAAAAATCATTGAACTGAAAAGAAAGGTAGAAAAGATTTTTATCCTTGTATATATTGGTTCTCACATGTTCCTCAGTGGTCATGCTCTGGTCTCCTGCTATATTGCAAAAAATAGTAAATTGATCTCATAACTCTTGTCTAACTACCTTCATGCTTATATTTATTCAGGTCTGTCCTGATAATGATAGCAATTTTGTCATCATCAACCAAAAAGGAATTGATCCCCCATCGTTGGACATGCTTGCAAGGGAAGGCGTAAGTAACATATGAACACTCATGTGACATGCTTGCTAAATCGCTTTCAAACTCACCCACTTGTCTGTCTTTTTTAGTAAAATTATCTTATACTCCGTATGATGTAAACCAGAAAATAATATAACTGTTAGAACACTCGGTGCACCAATTGCATGTTTTTAGTGTGTTATGAACTCAGACTGATATATGTCACAGTTTTCCTTGCCATGTCCTATTTCATCTGTTGATCGTTTTGTCCTTTTGTTTAGATAATTGCCCTTCGCAGAGCAAAGAGGAGAAACATGGAGCGATTGGTTTTGGCCTGTGGAGGTGAGGCTGTAAACTCTGTTGATGACTTGACCCCTGAATGCCTGGGTTGGGCAGGATTAGTGTATGAACATGTCCTTGGTGAAGAGAAATATACATTTGTGGAAAATGTGAAGAATCCCTTTTCTTGCACAATCTTGATTAAAGGTACATTTTTGAACACATGGTGAAGTTGTCTAGCCGATCCTTCTGTTATTTTTTTGGCACGATGCTTGCTGTACATCTTTACATCAACCTCTTTTTCATTTTATTGACATTGTTGGATTTTAGCTGAGATTAATCTGCTAAGCTTTCTTAATGATCCAGGTCCCAATGACCACACGATAGCTCAAATTAAAGATGCCGTCCGTGATGGTTTGAGGGCAGTGAAGAATACCATTGAAGATGAATCTGTTGTCTTGGTAAGATTTTATTTGACTAGTCAATCATATCTGCAGTGTACATTTTTTTTTCTTCAGGTCATATGCTTGTGCGTGTTATTTATCCAATCCATATTTTTGTTTATTTCCTCAATCAACAAAAGTTTCGGCGGTTCTTTAAACCTGTAGTGTACATTTTTTTCTTCTGGTCACATGCTTGTGTGCATGTTATTTATCCACTCCATAGGTTGTGTTAATTTCCTCAATCAGCTAAATTTCAGTCGTTAAAATGCAGACAGGCTTAGCCTTGATACAAAATGCTTAATCTGGTTTCTGGGCAGGATGGCATAGTTAGAATGTTAGACGTTTCCGGACATAAGAGTCAAATAGGAAGTTTTTTTTCTTCTTTGTATGGCTAAATAAGAATTTTTGGACCTTTTCTCTCAAAAAAAAAAAAAAAAAGAATTTTTGGACCTAACTGTAATACAATGCTTTATAACCATTTCTCTCTATTTGAGAATCAAAATGAAGAAATGTAAACTTAACATATTTTTGGCAAGTTGTTGACAGAGTTATGTCATAATTTTTTTGCAATAAGGCACACATTACCTTCCTCCCTCATGCTCGAGTTGATTTAAAAATCTAATTGGGAGAAAAAAATGCTTTGCATATGTTTAGGTAAAAAAAACTTTGAATCCATTTGTTTTAAGTTGTAAATAGTGGGAAAGCGAGCAACAAAACTATGAGGACAACGGATACAAGCAATTATGCTACTAGCTTTTGATAATAGGGCTTTATTGAATTTATATATCCTTCAATACAGAACTTTGGTTTGCACCTTTTATGTTGATTGTGATAGACATATAGTGAATTTCCTCGCCAATGTTTAGGGGGCTGGTGCATTTGAAGTTGCTGCTAGACAACATCTGATGAACGAAGTTAAGAAAACTGTTCAAGGGGTAATATAAGCGTCTTATGTTTTCCAAATTTTATTTATTTGATTTGTCAGTTGCATATTTAAACAATGCCGTTTGTAACTTTGAAACAGCGTGCACAACTTGGTGTTGAGGCTTTTGCTGATGCACTTCTTGTGGTGCCAAAGACACTTGCTGAAAACTCTGGACTTGACACTCAAGATGTGATTATTGCCCTTAAGGTATGCTTCTTTTAAATTTAGTATGTCTTAACTCCTCTAATGTGATTGTATTACGTGTTCATATGAAGTAGATGATTGATCGGCATTAATAGTACGTTTGCTAAATGCTTTTTCAGGGAGAGCATGACAGAGGGAATATTGTTGGTTTGAGCCAAAACAGTGGAGAGCCCATAGTCCCTCAAATGGAGGGTATTTTTGACAACTACTCTGTGAAGCGTCAAATCATTAACTCAGGGTATGGTTTAACATTTTGACTATTTTTTGCTGGGTTATGGAACTGGGATCATGAAAATGCTAGTACAATTTCATTACCAAGGGTGGGTGTGCATGGGTTGGATGCATTTTGTAGTTTTTTTCAGCCAACTAACATGATGGATTGACGAATTTAAAATGAATAAAACAAATACACTAGAAAGCAACATACATATGTATTATACAATTTCATTACCAAGGGTGGGTGGGCATGGGTTGGATGCATTTTGTAGTTTTTTCCAGCCAACTAACATGATGAATTGGCGAATTTAAAATGCATAAAACAAATACACTAGAAAACAACATATGAAAACCTCAAATTAAAAAACTACACCATGTCGCAAATGAAAGCAACATATTGCAGTACATGTGTATTATAGACATAACAAATGGAACCTTGCTTGAGTGATGATCCCTCTCTCCCCTTTTAAAAAGAACATACGCCAAAATATTATGTTGTACATATGTTCTTTTTGGTCACAATTATGTAGTTATGTTTCTTTCACTGTGAATGCTATACAGGCCAGTTATAGCATCTCAATTGCTATTGGTGGATGAAGTAATTCGTGCTGGGCGTAACATGCGGAAGCCAACTTAGACGTTCTTTCTTACCTGAAGCTTCTCTTTTGAATTGGGTGTGCCATTAGCTTTATTTCTTTTGACGCGTCGATTGGGATTGTTAAGAATTGTTTGATTACTATGAAAATGAAGCTTTGTATTTTATTTTGCATTTTTTATTCGAAGGACATTGTAGTATGAAGTCTATTATGACTGAATTTTTGGTCATTTTATAAATTTTGTAAGCATAATTAATGTAGTAGATCTAGTTGGAAATGTGGTTCAGCTTTGAAAGTAGCTTTGAGTAATTTTCATATGAATAGTCTGCACTGAATGGATAGCTCAATAGCAACTTTTTTATTTTATTTCAAAATCAGCGTGTTGTTACCTAAGCATCTAAGCATGTTGTTCAAGTTCTTGTAAATTGTTTAAAATCAGCGTGTATGTAATGAATGACTCATGCACTTTTAGTGAGTACATTTTTCCTAATGTGAAATATTTTGATATTATACCGTCAAAGGGTAAATTTTAGAGTGATGAAGTGTCATATTTGGTCCGTAATGGATGAATTTAATTCTCATGGTCACAATATGGTCACTCTACATTGTTTCTGGAAACTTGATGCATTGTTAAAGGTTGGAAAGGCACCGTTACCACACTTTGTCATGGTGAATAATCTTTTGTCCAATTTCAGAACCTACTCTGTTTTGTTTTCATTAGAAAACCACATCACTGCACAATTGCTTTGGCAAGGAAGGTTGTGACCCAACCTCTCCCTCTAGCTCCCCTCCCCTGCATGCCATCATCATCGGCGAACTCACAAGATACACCATTAACAACTACCCCTCCCCGCTATGGGGTGTAACAAATGGTGCAAACAAGTAACTAATTCAAAATTTGTAGCAATTGCATTAGTGAAGTTCCTTGTGATTTTTACCCATATAACTTAGCTATGTATTTTTCATGGATGAGTAATTTGGGTGTTGGGGATTTTAGTGTTCTTACTAGGGGCACAAAAGGAAGCATCACATTCTCTCACTTGCTCATGTGGCCATCCCATCTTGTTCTTTCTGAACTCGTTGTTCACCTTCATTATTCCTCTCTTTATCCTCTATGATAAATCAACGCAACTTACTAGCCTTCATCTACATGTTTTTATAGCATTTGTGACCTTTGTCACTGCAACGTTGAACTAGGGATAAGTGATGGAAGAGTATGTAGTTCAGAGGACACATAATAACGTTTTTAGAGTCAATTTAATCTGCCTGTTAACAAATAGAGTCCACCATGAGCAATGTATGACACTTCCCCACCCTAGAAGCTGTCACCATCTAATTGCTCGATTTCTATTTGATCGTTTCGTGAATAACTATGAGCAAGTTTGTTTTACATTTTATCAAATGAAAAGAAAGTTTTGTGCTTAATTTAGACTCTTGTTTTAGACATGTTATAAGTTGAATGAGTTTTGTTGATTGAACTTTTCATTGTAAAAGACGTACGGTTCTATCAATTTTTTTCTTGGTCAAATAGTCTAGTGGTTAGAGAAATTCACCTTAAAGATGAGTTGATTGAACTTTTCATTGTAAAATACGTACGGTTCTATCAATTTTTTTTTGTCAAGTAGCCTAGTGGCTAGAGAAATTCACCTTAAAGATGAATGAGAAAGAAATTCACCTTAAAGATGAATAAGATGAATTTTTCTTGGTCAAGTAGTCTAGTGGTTAGAGAAATTCACCTTAAAGATGAGTTGATTGAACTTTTCATTGTAAAATACGTACGGTTCTATCAATTTTTTTTTTTTGGTCAAGTAGCCTAGTGGCTAGAGAAATTCACCTTAAAGATGAATAAGTGGGGTGTCCGGGGTTCGAACCCCGGCCCCTGCACATATTGTGCATCATCCCTTACCAAATTAGCTAAGCTCATGGGGGTATCAATTTTTCTTCTTATTTTCCTTTTTTAATTATTACGACCCAAAGAAATTAAAGTAAGGAAGTTAATAGGTAAACTGGTCTTCAAAAGCTTTGGTCAAAACAATCTCTCACTATTGTGAGTCGACAAACACATTGTTGAAATTATAACATGTAATTTAAAATGGTCTCTTAGCCAGCCTTTGTTTTTAGAGATTATGGCATGACATGATCCACATCAATGTAAGCTTAATATAGAGTAATTTGTTTTTGAAAATTAGGCGAGGACAAAATTCTCAGCGATTGTAATTGTACATAATAGTACGTTATGGTGTGAGCTTACAATGATTGGCTATTGTGTTTCTAAATACAAGCATTAAATATGTTTGGTAAAAAAAAAACATTAATTATATATATATATATAGACGTTATCACCAGCTCAATTCATATGGTCGAGTGGTAAGTTTTGAAACAAATATCTGATTCTTGTCTTTTGCCAATTTTTTGGAAATCAAAAAATAAAATTCATTGTTATTTTTTTTTTGGTTACAAAATAAAATTCATTGTTATGTATGCTTTAAGTTCGATTTTATGGTTTCCGTATAATTTTGAAATTTGAAATTATTATGTTAGAATTACAATCAAATGAATCATGCCCATAGCCTCGATCTTTTTTACTCTTGTTGAGGGTTTTGTCGCGTGCAGGTAAACATGGTATGCTCGTTGTTGATGCTTGTTACAACATGGTAAAATCCTATGAGTTTGTTCCAAATACCTCGGCTTAGAATTTACTTATGGATTCTCTATTTAGAACTTATTAACCTCTCGCTGTTTTGTTTGTTTTCAAGCAAATAGATTCCCCTAATTTTTTCACTTTCAACGTTCCACCTTTTTCATCTTTCGCGTTCAAATAACATTAACAATCTTTCACATGTTCTTAGACTCATGTTGATGATGCCTTATTATCCTAATGATGTGTTACCCTTAATGATGTTCTACAATACTTTTGTAAAATGGACGCAATATGCCGCAAATGTACCAACTTGTGTCAATTGCATATTTTCTCATGCATAAGTGATGTCAATTGCATATAATTGATGCTAACAAATTGTTCTTCAACAAACATGATTCAGACCGGTTGTTCTCTTAACGTTGTCACTGTCACACATGTTCTTTTATTTATGGCATTTATTGTCAATTGCATATAATTCAGAAGGATCGACGGTTGATATTAAATGAGTTCTTTCTATAGCAAGATAATTGTACAATATACTCTATTCTGGAATGTTTCAGGAGCTGTCATTAAGCTTCTGTGCATGCATCAAATTATTGTATTTTTTTTCTTTCTAATAGGAAAAATTTGTAAAATCACAAAAGTTTTTACAAATTTTACCCACCAATACCAAAACAATCAATCTATCAATTGTCTTCCCCAAAATTGCTAGTGTCGCAAATTCTTTATAGAAAATCTTTGATTTGCTTATATATATATATATATATTGTAGATGTAGATTGTAGTAGATTCTCGATGCTAACGATCCCATAATCCATAAAATGACAATGAAAATGCTTGACAATAGGAATAATTGGCCACTACCCCCATAATTTCCGATAAACAACTTAACTAACCCTCTTTTTTTCTTTTATTTTTTTTTTTGGTAATAAACTAACCCTCTTTTTATTCCTAAAAATTGGACAAGTCTGCATTCGTTGGTCTGGTCTGTGTTCTTTATGGTCTCCAGACCTATGCAAGTTTTTTGACGGCGATTCCACCTGTTTCTAGATATTTCCAATTCAGCACACGCACGAACTCGATCATGATCGCGACTACCTTGCTTCACTCCTTGCAGTGCAGATCAATGATGATGCGCGCCTTTTCCCTTCAAAAACTACAGGTTATTAGCTATCATTTCAGTTCTGATTTGCACAACATTCACAAAACATCATCGTTTTCATTGAACCCTATCCCCTTATCCCGCAAACTCCATGATGCTCCTTTGGTTAGGAAGCTTCAGGACGACGCTTCAATGAGACAAGAGTTACTAACAAGGAAACAATCGTGGATAAAACCGTGGCTTGGTATAGAGGGTACCATTGATGAGCAACAACAACAACGTTTCGAATTTCTTTTAGAATACTTAGGGCTAACCACTCTTGTTCGTATGATTCACGTGCATGGTTCGTCAATAGGGTTGGCGGGGTTTGATAGATTAGTGAAACTGTTGATAGAGAAGGCTAGGTCGACCGGAGATAAATGCATTTCGCTACAACAATTGAATTTGATTCGTCATCTTTTGCAGTCAATGCCAGTTCAACTAGAACTACTAGAAGAAACATACGGTCCAGTTCTCAAGTATATAATTGACATGGGAGATGTTGGAGAATTTCAATTTTTCTCTAAATTGATTAAAGATCATAATCACAAATCAAAATCAATTTCACGATTGGGATATTATGACATGTTGATGTGGATAAGGGTTAATGACGAGGCCATGATCCGCGATGCTTGTGAATATATTACTAGCGGAAGCATACCTGATTTACGAGGTAGCTAGATTAATCTGTTTTTATCCAAGATGCTTATCTTAATGAAAACAACTTATTTGTATGTATTCAATCTTGTTGCAGAAAGCTACTTTTTGGCTCTTTGTGAAAGTGACCGCAAGGAACAGATTTCGGATGTGTTCAAAAATACAGACATTCTAAAAATTGCTTCTTTCATATTTATACCAAATATATTCAAATCATTAGGAAGGCTACAGTTGAAATCCGAGGCAGAAAAGTTGCTATTTCAATTTTATTACGGTACCATTATTATGTTATTGTGTTTTTGATCTGTTTCTTGATTGCTTACCTTTAGAATTTCAGTTTTCAAAGATTACAAACATTACAAATGCTGTTATTCTCCAAATTTAGAGGTGACGAACTTATCATGAATGCTTATTGTACGTAAACACCCTTGATGATATGTGATGTGATACTGCAAGGCAGTTATGCGCGCTTATCTACAATTTTCAATCGATTTTACAAAATTTAGCATATCCCATCATAAAACAAGTTTTGCAATTTATTCATTTAAAATATTTCACCGTCGATTTTGCCTTGACTGCCAGCAAGAAAGCGATACTAAAAGCATAATTTTTTCTTACAATAGTTGTATGTTACAATTTTTTTTCTTAGCAATTTTCTTATATAATTTTTTGGTAACTTCACGGTTGAGCATCTCATAAAAGAGATTGAGAATTTGCATGGTCCGTTCGAAATTTCACCTGCATCCTCTACGTATGAAAAGCTACTTTTGTATTGCTGTGGTAAGAACAAGGTATAATTTTCTCCTTTATTCATTCTCATATTATGGTTATCACATAAATAGATAATTGTCATACAGTCATCCATGAGAAGGAAAACTATAACAAGACGTTTGCTCCCTTTAGATCAAATTCTATCTTCTCTCTGTTTTATGTTACTATCATTTTTCAAAACTGCATTTCATTTTTTCTTTTTAACTTATGCAGGTGGATGCAGCTATTTATGTTGTTGATAAAATGTGTGAAGCAGGCTTTATGCCCTCCAGTCAGGAAATGCAATCTGTATTAGAGACTTGCTCAGAAACTAATAAGATTTTCAGGTACTATATATCTTACGTAGAGCAGCTTCCCTGTTTTTTTCTTTCTTTCTTTGAATTATATTCTAATCCATTTCTTCGCACTATATGTTGCGTTGGATGAGTGGTAAGACTAGACAGGATATGATTATGAATGACACCATTAGAGAGGGATTTGGGGTAGCACCTATAGTAAAAAAGATGGTAGAAAATAGGCTAAGGTGGTTTGAACATGTAAAGAAAAGACTCGTAGATGTTGTAGTACAAAGAGTAGATCAGATGGAGGAGGGTGGGATCAGAAGAGGTAGAGAAAGACCTAGAAAAACTATAAGAATTGTTAGGAAAGATTTAGAGGTTAACGAGTTGGATCCAGATATGGTTTATGATAAAACACTATGGCTTAATTTGATCAATGTAACCCACTCCACTTAAGGCTTGATTGTTGTTGTTGTTGTTGTTGTTGTTGTTGTTGTTGTATTTCTTCGCACAATATGTCATGTAAGATATTCTTTAAAATATGCTCCAGCATGTGTAGGGACCAAGAATGGGTCACGCCATTTGGTGTATTGTATACAGCCTTACCATATATTTTTTTTTTAAACAAGAGGCTGTTTTTAAGACTTGAACTGATGACATTTCAGTCACGTGACTACAACTTTACCATTGCTCCAAGGCTCCCCTAAAACTTTTACACTTACATAATGAAATGTATGATTCCTTTTTCCCATTTCTGTAATTTCGAGAAATGACATAAATAGTGAAGTAACTATGGGTTAACATTTAAGTGAAGCATTCTTTCTTATTTGTCTTGTTTCATTTTCTATTGAAAATCAAGGTTGATCAAATCTATTCCATCTTAAGTCGCCATCGCTGTTACGATTTCAAGAGAAATGGAAAGATTTACTGGCTTTCGGTACACTTTAGTGTAGTGATGAAAGATGTAAGTTTTACCTTTTTTTTAATGTATGCTTTCAAAAGATATCATTGTAGTAAAAAGCTTTCTTTCAATATATTATCAAGTTGCTAATTAGAATATTTACTTGTAGTATTATGAAGAGATGGAACAATTTGTAATCCACTTCGCAGAAGAAGTTTTTGTAGCCCTTATTCATGCATATGCAGCTTACGGTGAATTTGAGAAAGCAAAACAGGTATGTGAAAAATATATATGCTGTCTTTCTACAGTTTCTCTTTCGGAGTGACCTTGTAAAGGACATAGCATGTTGTCCTTAACATTACAGGTTGTTCTAGATCAACGCATACCAGTGAAGTGGTTAATTGAAATTAAAAGCATGCTTGTCTCATCTCTTGCATCGCACGGGAAATTCTCCGAGGCACTTGTTTTGTTGGAGGAAATCAAGAAAGCTGGACAAACTTTGAACCCTAAAGCTGTTTTATGTCTCATGGTAAGGTTTTAGATTATTATTAATTTGTATACCTTCCACTTTAAACCTTAAAACTCATCAATCATTGTACACTCTTAGGATGTGTTATGTAATTTACACGGCGAGTTGGAGAGGGGTCTTCTCCTATGCACGGAGTTGAGTGGCGAAGATTGGGTTCAAGGTTGCGAAATGGTTCTCCGGTACTCGGTTCAATACAAAAATTTAAGGTATGAATATTTTTTCCCAATATTAAAGTATGATTTTATTCTGCCATTTGTTTATGTTCATTGTATATTTCGCAGTTATACCATTGAAATGTGTAAACAACTCAAGGATCATTTTGAAAGTGATGCATTCAAGAGAGAGAATCTTTTTAGAGTAAGTTATTATTTCCAATGATCATAACTTTGGGCAAAGGGGTGTTTAATGAACCATATCAATGATTCAAGTTAAAGGGGTGTTTCTCTCATGTGAAGGGTCAGATAATGCACTATAAATGCTTGACATTTGAGTATTAATTTGGACACACACAGAAAAAAGAATTTTGTTACATTAACAACATAATTCTCCCTCATTCTCTTACTCGAAATCATCCATCAATTCTTTAATGCATGAGTGAATTGTTGGAACCATAAATCTATAAAATACTGTTAGGAGATACGCTTGGTGTGGTTGTGCGATACACATCAAGGAACTCATAGTATCCTGAAGGGGATTTGTTGGTCATTTCTATTGCATTCAATATACAATTATTAGTGGAGGCGAATCAAACCTAAAGGTTAGTGTGGCAACCCCATGCGTTTTGAGTTTTACATGCATAACCATTTAACTTTTCAGGGTTCAAGTGTAGCAGCTTCTCCCGAACAATTAAATTTTATAGCAGCCCAGAGAATATAAAATTTTCAAGATGAAGTAAGTTTTTGTTTCCTTATGACTTGAATAAGGATTCACGATTATAAGAATTACATTTTTTTGGTTTAATATTTCTGCCTGTATGAAGCATGACATACTGGTCTCATGTATGTATAGGCCTTTGATCTAATTTTGAAATATGGGTCCACACATTTGCAATTTGGATTGGACTTGCTGAATCTAATAAAAAAAGAGGTTGGCCTTGTTCCTCCAATAGAATGTCTTAATAGGCTCCTATCTGTTTGTGCCATATCAAGAGATCTGAACAATGCTAATTTGATTTGGAATGAATATGCACTTCATGGTATCGGAGATAGCTATGTGAGGTGGGCATGTATCCTTTATATTATTTTTTCCTTCTTTTATAATATTTTCCTTCTCCTTATGATGTTACTTTATGGATGTAGAATGTATCACGCACTTTTGGCGTCGGGAGATCACAGATCTGCTGACAATTTACTCGATCGAATTCCAAGTTATTTCTCTCATATTGTTTCCGCTCTGAAGGACAGCTTCGTCAAAATGGATGATGTACAAGTATCCGATACGTAGGGGTGGCAAAACGGATCCAACCCGCCAGTCCGACCCGTTTAGCCTGCTATTTTTAGCGGGTTGAGTCGAAGTTTTGAACTTGCTTCCATAGTTGGTTCGTCCTGCTTGACTCGATGAAAAAACGGGGCAGGCACGAGGCAGGGCGGGTCGATCCACTTAACTCGTTTTTCTTTTATTTTTTAGGCTTCTTTATCCTTCTGGGATTATTTTGGTTGTTGGATTTATAATAAGATTTGTTTTATGTTGGTGGATTTTCTTTATTTTGCTATTATGAAGTATGATGTTGAGTTTGAGTTCGACAATTTGTTAATTATATTGTTTTTACCACAAATTTGTTTGTTGTCTATTATTTTATATTTTCTTATGATAAAAGCTTGGTAAAAGCAACACAGTTTTTTGTAGCAATAAAGTTGTAAAAAAAATTCATTCGAAAATGGATAGTAATACATTGCATAAATCAATAGTTCACAAACTTTAAGCAATTTTGTCATAAACTCAAAAATATTCACATGGTCAAGGTAATGCATGTAATTGTTTTTTTGGTGCCCACGGTACAAATCATCAAATTATGTTTGATTCTCCTGTGATAAAATTTAATTTTGAGTGAATTGACTTTGTAAAATTGATTGTTACTAAAAATGAGTTGAATGAGTGATTTGTGTTTGGATTCATGTAGAAGTGAGTCGAATAAGACATTTATGTGTAAAAGAAGCCCATGCATAGACCAGATCTGCAGACTAGACAGATGTCTCCAACAATGAGTTGAGATGTCCTCGAATTGGTTATATATGTAAAGAGCTAGGTGCATATGAGCTTGAAGACGGTTGTTAAAACTATTATACTACTACAATATATAATATTCTCTTGTGTGTAATTGTGTGTGATTCTCAACAAGCTTCATTGAACATTTATTCTTGTGAAGGATTTCTTATCCTCCTCTCTTTGTATATCTCTTCTTTCTTACCTAATTTTTTTAATTTAAAAACCCCCACTTCATCATCCTTGGTTGGTACTTGGTACATACTCTAAAATATAAAACTCGACATAATATATTATCTTCTCTTAAACTATGGTCTAACTAAATAAGTAATTGATGACAGAACAATTATTGTCAAAATACAATAAAATTTTTATTTCTAAAAGAATATTTTCTTTGGGTATTTACTTTCGTCAAATTATGAAGGATTTAACTTCTCATCTCCCTTTTATCCTTAAAGCACTAATGATATATGTAGTTTTGGGTTTAGGAAAATTCTTATTTCTTTTTAGATAGTAATTTTTCTTCTGAAATTTATTTTTACATTAATGATACAAAATAGAAATTTGTAAGTTTCAAAGTCTTCCTTCTTGGAAGGCATTGAACTGAAACAAAATTTTCATACTTTTCTTTTGTTTTTAAAACTCATAATGATAAAACAAGAGTACCAAGAATGGTTTGAGCATAACTATCATGTGTTTAAAGAGGTTTCAGTAGCACAATGATTTATTTGGTATAAGAAATACTAGGCATTTTTCTTCGATTTGGTTTAAGCATATGGTCTACATAGGGGGTTTCCATAGTAGAAGTAAGGAGACCATCATTAGATTTGTTTGTAATTACCTCTCTAGATGAAGTTTTTAACCAAATCCTGTCTTAATGCTTGACGTGCTTTTTCTTTTATGTCTAAAATAGAAAATTAGACACAAATACTTAAACCAGACATTTAGTTTAGTTTGCATTTTGACTCACCAAATCTGTCACATTAGGTTGAACTTCTAAAGATTGTGTATTTTGAAGACATGAATGAAAGCTTGGAAAGTGCTCCAGCAGCTTTTGTTGAACTTTTCCTCGGCAAGAACGTCGGTACGCAAGTCATTCGTGTTGCACATGAATGATGTTCACCTTATCAGATGTTAACCTTGTGTTGTAAAACGTATCATAGTTCCAAATTAACAACAAGAATTTGAATTCAATCCTCCCATGGTTTTAAAAAGAAATAATGCGAATTCAATCATCACATATATAACTCCCCTCCTTTGATTACCCTGTGGATCCGTCTTTGTTTGGTTTGGAGGGACATTCATCATGATTCATTAAACTCCGATCTAATGCTTCCCGTATTTGATCGCCTAATTCATTAACTTTCATTAAAAATGTGAAAAAGTGAATGATATTTCATTAACTTGTAAAGGAAGCTACAAACAACAGCTTATATAGAGTTTACTATTAACTAACGAGCTTTGCTATATACAGCGAAAGCAATTTCACGAAATCCTAGCGAATGCACTCTCACCGTTGGATGTTTATATGGCACAATACATGAGTGGTTGGTACAATAAATGAGTGGGTGAATAAAAATTAGGAAAGACTTCAATACATGTCGCTATGTAATCGTGAAGAAAGTTTTCGCTATACATAGCTTTTTCCTTAACTAAAAGTGGTCGTCAATATATATGATACATGCATTCTAGAAGCAGCTGTTACCACTTTTGCCATCTAAGTAAAAAATTCCATTTATAACTCGATTCATATTTGATCGTTTCATATGAATGATTATTAACATGTCTGTTTTAAATTTTAGTGGAAGTAAACAGGAAAATATTTGATCGTTATTTACCTTTTATCGAAGGAAAATTATGTTTTTGTTTTACTATTTGTTATTGTCTCGTTTTTTTATTCTTTAGATTTTTCTTTCTTGTAGGCCATAACTTTAATGAATGATAATTTAGTAATACAATTTATAATTTTCCTTTCTCATATAAATTAACTAAAATTTTAGTATATGTACAATTGTTTTTTTCATTTGAGTAAAATTTATATGCTAACTAGTGCCCCGCTGGTTAAGAAGATTAAAAAAAAAACAATGCATTGAAAATTGGTAAAAAGTGGACTGTTTTAACTTTATGAAAGTCAAAAAGTTGTTTTTAATGAATTTTTTTTATTTTTGACATCCTTAACATTGTCCGTAGGGCACTAGTTAACAAAACCCAATTTATAGTAAAAAACAATGAGAGCTTACATTGTCCGTAGGGCACTAGTAAAAAAAATTGTTCTGACATGATTGTTTCTTTTAATTTCCAATATTTTTTTTAAAAAACTTAATTTCCTATACATCTTTAACAATTTATTTTATAATTATATTCTTTGATTAAAACTATGTACACTTACATTTATGATAATAAAAATACATGATTTTTTTTTTTTTTTAAAACTCAATATCAAACCCAAAAAACGAGTAATTTGGGATATCAATCCCACCATCCATTTATAGAAGTCTTATTTAAAACTAGAACATGAACTAGCCATATAAATTGACACAAGAAAAATTCTTATCCAGACTTTGAGATAACACACGCCATTATTCCAACTTTACATCACCAAACCAATACATGTAAGTTAAAATACATCAATATAGTTAACATGAGTAATTTGATAAAATCATCATTTTTTTTATTTATTATGTGTAAAATGGTTGAATGCCATAAATATATGAGTAATTGAGGTGATGAGGGCAAAAGCGTCAAGCCGTCAAGTGAAATTTGTTAGGTAAGTAAAACAAGTGGAAGCTGGTCGTGGGCAGTGGGCACGTGCAGTCTCTATTGACTGACAACTATTGTCATTATTATGTAATAAAATCTAGTACTGTTCCTGTTTTACTTGTGTTTTCCATCATCTTTCTTTGGAACATTTTCACTCGATTTTCTATTACAATTGCCAATTGCCAATTGGATCTAATCATCATCATCATCATGGCAGTGTCTGAAGTTGGAAACAAGCAAGTGATATTCAAAGGATACATAGATGGAATTCCTAAAGAAACTGATATGGAACTCAAATTTTCAAATAATATTCAATTCAATCAGCAACTTCCATCACAA
This sequence comes from Medicago sativa, assembly GCF_051527215.1. Classification (NCBI taxonomy): domain Eukaryota; kingdom Viridiplantae; phylum Streptophyta; class Magnoliopsida; order Fabales; family Fabaceae; genus Medicago; species Medicago sativa. Next base: position 5,902,510 of record NC_140755.1, on the reverse strand, counting down.
GCTCTTCTTGTCAAAAATCTTTATCTCTCTTGTGATCCATACATGCGTGGTCGTATGCGTGATTTTCATGGTTCTTATATTCCTCCTTTTGTTCCTTCTAAGGTATATACCAACCTTAATTTATCCCTTAATTTACTATATGTTAATTGGTGTTTGAACAATAGAAATATAAACCTCTGTCGCACCGACACGACACTTCTGATCTAAGACATGTCTAGTGTCTGACACATACACATACGGACATGTGCCATTATAGTCTATTAGTTCATTTTTTAAAGGCTTAAATGTGTGTTTGATCCCTGCACTTTCTTCATTTTTTGGGATTGGTCCTTACACTTTTTTTTGTTTGGTTTTAGTCCTTGCAGTTTGTAAATAAATTGGTTTTGGTCCTTCTATTAGTTCAATGTTAAAAAAAAAAAACCAAAACTAACAGAGTGCCACGTGGCCCAATTATATCATGCCACGTGGCACCCCACAAGAAAAAAATTAAAATTAAAAAAAATTCAGATGAAATAATTGTTTTTAAATTAGTATTATTATTATTTTTAGAAATAAAAAATTAAAAAAGAAAGAAAGACACGTGATTGAAAGGGGGAAGAAGATTGTAACCAACAAAAAAAAGAAAGGGAGAAGAAGACAGAGAAATAAAAAAGGAAGGGAAAATCAATGGCAGCCGGTGCTCGTCACTGTCACCACCGTCAAAGGCGACGTGAAAACTCAATAAACCATGTTGACACATACTGCACATAAAGCTCAATAAACCATGTCAAATATAGGACTCAAGTTCAACTCAATTGGCGCAACACTTAAAAATCTAAAACAGTGCAATATATAGTCTCAATTGCTTGTTCACTCCTATGATCTCTCCTTAAAAACTCATCCCATGTTTACCCAACTTTTGTTCTGTTACTGTATTTAACCGTTCAATCATTTTAAATTTCAATTGAGAGAAGATTTTTCCAATCTCCAACTTGGCCTCTACGGAAGAAAGCTTTATTTTCTTCCCTGGTAATTTTCCAGACGGTAATAATAATAATAATTTTTTGTAAAAAAAAAATAATAATAATTTAAAAACAATTATTTTATCTGAATTCTTTTTAATTTTAATTTTTTTCTTGTGAGGTGCCACGTGGCATGATATAATTGGGCCACGTGGCACTCTGTTAGTTTTGGTTTTTTTTTTTTAACATTGAACTAACAGAAGGACCAAAACCAATTTATTTACAAACTGTAAGGACCAAAACCAAACAAAAAAAAGTATAAGGACCAATCCCAAAAAGTGATGAAAGTGCAGGGATCAAACACACATTTAAGCCTTTTTTAAAATGTATATGAGTTTTGACATGTAAGTCTTGTGTTAGGGTAAATGCTTGTTAGTTCTAAGAGTCTGTTTGGTGGATTGAATCATTTGAACTTACTGGTATAAACATTTGTGAGACTCTTCATAAGAACTTATGAAAATAGCTAAATAGCTTAAGACATGTTCATAAGCTGTTTTTTGCTTGTTTTTATAAACTTTTGAGGATATATAGCTTATGAAAACAACTTATACGAAAACAATTTTACTTTATTTTATCATTTGTTATACAAATAACTTATATATAAGTACTTATATATTAAGTGCTTAATTACGGGGTTTATCCACATACAGTTTAAGTGCTTGTCTGGTTCCACAATTGAAATCCCTCAACTTGAGTTTGCATTGCATTGGTTGGGTTTTGCTCCTATATATAATGAGAAACAATTTTGATTCCAGAATATCAATTCTAAGTTGAACAAACTATTTATAGCTTTTGTATAATCAAACATACACTAATTTGATAGATTTAAATTAGATGAGGGAATACTTTTACATTTCTATAGTTCAGCACAGGAAATAGCACAGAAAATAATAGTGTAGTTACTTTCAACATTGTGAGTCTCTCTCAGAGAACTTATGAAAGCAACTTGTGGCATGCCCATAAACTATCCTCTATAGTTTAAGAAAGCAACTTATGACTTATATGATGAAAACCATTTGACTTTATTTTATTACTTATGTGATAAGCGCTTAACTATTCTATTCAAAGACTTTATACTAAGTGCTTCTTTGGTTCTACAATGGAAATCCCTTAACTTGAGTTTGTATTGGTTAAACGTGGTTTGACCATATTTATATGATGTTTGGTTCCTATAATGAGAATTAATTTTGATTCTAGAAATCAATTCTTAGATGAAGCAACTCTTTGCAGTTTTCATGTTGATCTAAAGTATATATCCAAACATAAACCACTTCAAATTCAATTCACTTTGAACTAAAATCAATTTTTATCATCACATAATCAATAGATTAAAAATAATTTAGAGGCCATTTTTACATTTCTATAGTTCAAGATCAAATAACAGAGAATGATAGTTTAGAGAACATATGAAAAGCATACTCCTAACCTCTTTTCCTCATTTTTCGCTAATGTTATTTATATTTACTTATAGTTTCTTCATGTAACTTTTGTCACACTAACGTTGAGCACATGCGTCTAATCTATGAATGAAGGCGCTTGAAGGATTTGGTGTGTCTAAAGTAATACAATCTGATAATCCAAATTTCAAGGCCGGTGATTACATTTCGGGGTTTACTGGCTGGGAGGAATACAGCATCATCACTAAAACAGACCAGTTGCGAAAAATTGAGCCTGATGATCACATTCCTCTTTCCTTCCATCTTGGTCTTCTAGGTACCTATCTAGAATGCTAAATACTTCTACAAGAGTTTAAATCCTGGTCCTTTAGCCTTTGGTTCAAATCAGTTGAGTTACTCAGCCTCCAATAATTAATCCGTTTTAATGTATAGGAATGCCGGGATTTACAGCGTATGCTGGATTTTATGAGGTGTGTTCCCCAAAAAGTGGAGAATATGTTTTTGTATCAGCAGCATCAGGTGCTGTGGGTCAACTTGTTGGTCAACTTGCTAAGTTGCATGGTTGCTATGTTGTTGGAAGTGCTGGCTCAAAAGAAAAGGTATGTTTCTCTATTTTTCGCTAATGTATAGTTACCAAAAGTAAGACTTAGTAACTGTGTGTTGAAGCTTTCGTTTAAGCGAATGTATATGTTTATAAAAATCACTGATAACGTGTTCATATGCTGTTTCTCACAATAACCTCCAAGCAAAAATTGATTGCAAGAGCATCACAATAAAGCAAAACATCGCAATTATGTTGTCATCTTTAGCTCTATCAATTATCTGCAGCAACCGAAAAATGTATTGATCAAGGAAGAAAAGATAATGAATACAAAATCATGAAGGAGATCTACGAATTATATAAGAAAGAAAAAACCATCTGAAATTAGGCAGACTAAACCTATTGCAGAAAAAACTGTCCTGATGAAATCCAGAATTAAATACCGCAAGTGTAACATTTAGAAACTTCCCCGAAATATGCTAACTTGTGAGCACAGTTATTTATTCTCTATAGATGTCAGTGACCTTTAATAACATAGTAGAAGTAAGGAGAACAACATAAGGGGAAGAGAAAACTTGGACTACCGGAGAAGAGTTACACTCCGACCAGAAATTATGCCACCCTTTCTTATAGCTTATGAACAAGTGTTTATTTAGCTCTTAGTTGCATTTTGAAGAATTTATTCCCAGTTTATTTAGCTTATCTTACAACTTAAGAACTTGTTTAAGTGTATGAGAGAACTTGCAAAAGAAGTTAATGAAACCATCCATATGTTATTTTCTACTATTTTTAATAAACTTCCTTAGATAGCTTATGAATACATCTTACCACTTATATCAAAACAGTTTAATCATATTTTTCATTTTGTCATAAATAACTTATAGATAAGTGCTTATCTGATGAACACTTTTTCAATGAGCATTTGATTCATTTGTTTGCATAAACGTATAGATAATTAGACACACATGTATGCAGACACAAATACTTAAACCAGACATTTAGTTTAGTTTGCTTTTTGACTCACCAAATCTATTACATTAGGTTGAACTTCTAAAGAATAAACTTGGATTCGACGAAGCTTTTAACTATAAGGAAGAATTAGACTTGGATGCAGCTCTTAAAAGGTGAGTTTCATGTACAAGGATATTATAAAGTTTTTAATGGTTTTCCATTGTCTCAGGAAATTTAAATGATTTTAAGTAGTTTGTTTGAAAATTACACATCCGTATACAAGCACTTCTGAGTGCTAATCGGGACCTGTTTGGATAAGCTGTATTCATATAATCTATAAGCTGTTTTGAAGAGCTATCCTTCTTTTATCTAAATTTTTTTCGTTGGCTCAATTGACAGGTATTTTCCTGAAGGCATTGACATTTATTTTGATAACGTGGGCGGTGACATGCTTGATGCGGCCCTCCTTAACATGAAGATTCATGGCAGAATTGCAGTTTGTGGGATGATTTCTCAGCAAAGCATTTCTGATCCTAAAGGGATTCACAATTTATCCTCTCTCATTTATAAGCGCATAAGAATGCAGGGTTTTTTGCAAAGCGATTACTTGAACTTGTACCCAAAATTCTTGGAACAGGTTTCGAGTTTCTACAAACAAGGAAAGATTGTGTATTTTGAAGACATGAATGAAGGCTTGGAAAGTGCTCCAGCTGCTTTTGTTGGACTTTTCCTCGGCAAGAACGTCGGTAAGCAAGTCATTCGTGTTGCACATGAATGATGTTCACCTTGTGTTGTAAAACGTATCATAGTTCCAAATCGATGTTGTGGTCATGGTTGCGATTTTGCAAAATTTGATATTGCAACAAAATGTAAACAAATATATCTAATGCGGCTACAGTTTTGCAGTTGTAGACTGTAATTTAGAACTATAAAATAAAACATATGATACATTTCAGTATATATGGACAAAATTATTTGTGATTGAAATTAATAGTTATTGTGATAAAAATGTGGCTTTTCAAAATCTATATTATATTTTATTCTAATAGATATAAACAAAGTTGACTTACAAAAGCATATCTTTGATATTTGATTGATGTGTGATATTTCAAAAAAAAAAATTTGTATTCTAACAATATTATAAATAATAATATTGAATCTTCAATTCCAAATAATTACTAACCATTTGGTACCTGGCTTGGATTTTGACCACTACAAGCTGTGTTCCAACAAACTAAATCATTAAAAATGGCTTTGGAATGTTAATCTCTGAAACAGTAAAAAACAACCTCCATATTTGATACATTTATTAAGTTGAGAATGAAATAAAAGATCGGAACAAAAAAAGATCGCGCTAAACACTTTCTCAGCAAAGAAACCACTTTACTCTATTAAAATGACATTCTACATGTGTTTAAATCTATTTGGGTTTGCAGTTTTTTATCAAGGATTTTGGTTTGCAGTTTGATTTTGCAAACGTTGTTTTGTCACAATTTTAAGATGTCAACAAGCATCTTTGCGTTCAGTGAAAAAAAAATCATCTTTGCCTTATGAAAAGAAGAAAATCATCTTTGCCAGATTTTTGGCGAGCCAGAAAGAACTCTGATGGAGAGAATTAGGAATGTGTTTATGCTTGTTGGTTAGAAGGCTGTGAACTACCAATCCTATATATTACAGTGTAATTGTCATTCTGTTTTAGGCAAAATATTAATGAGAATTATCTCTTTCTGAACTCTTCTCTTCTCTTCTTTCTTAATTTCTTCGGAGTCTACACTCACTCGAAGAGTGCAATTTATCAATCACTTAGCTAGTTAGGTGTATCAGTGGCAAATAAATGTTGTGAGGAAAAGAAAAGACATGTATATTCAAATTTGATCCTACCTAACACGTTTGAATGATATACAATGTTTGAGAGGAAAACAAATATATCAAATTTGATACTACCAAACATGTTTAAATGATATACAACAAAATTTTTTGGGTGGATTCTATAAAAATAAACTAAAATATATAAATCATATAATATACAATAAGACCCATTTTTGTTTCGTTCATAAAAAATTTAAACTAAATAATACTTAAATTCGATCATAAAAAAACAAACTACATGACAAATACTCAAAGTGATGCTTTACGTGTCCCGACTTTTCATCTTAACTTTTTCTGTTGAAACAATTTCAAAATCAAATAAAAGGAAAGGTAAAAATTAAATAACAATACATAGTGTCAATGTTACATCAATTCTAATAACATTCAAATTTCATAACAAAAGCCAGTTTCAATTTCATTTAAATCACATACATGCTTTCAAAATGGACCAATTTATATTTCACTTGATTTTCATAAACAGAAGAAGATAGCTGAATTCTAAAGCTGAGCCAGGTTCGATAGATCTTTCTGATGGAAAATGCCATGTGTTAGGAAACATAATATCCAATGAAGGAATGAGAGAAAAATCAAAGAATATTACAAATGATAAGAGATGCCTTCTAGTGAGGTGATTACAACTATATATACTATTACATCACTAATGCTAACTAGTATCTAACATATATCTCTAATACCATGAATGTTGCTACTTTTCATGACAGGTTGCTAGAACATGCTTATAGTTATAGAAAACCCAGACACTATCAAAAATAGAGGAAGCAGCAAGATTAGCTCATCTAAGCATGCTAGAAGTTGAAAATATGCTTACATTTTCCATCTTTTCTACCTCTACTATTTTGGATTATTGATTACATCCTCCTCTCAAAGTCGTTGCCATACAACAAAACTCACACCAAAAGGAAAACACTTGAGAAAAAAAGAAAGCATACACAAGTTAATATTATATAGGAAAACTCAAGTTAATTGGGAAAATCACGGTATAGCCGTAGTTCTCTACCATTATCCATTGTTCAATTTCGATTTCCTATTTCTGTTTATGTTGAAGAAATTAAAGGTATCGTAATTTCTGGGTGAATGCACTGCATTGTTTTAGTTTGCTTCTAACACCATTACCTACTAAATATTAAATAAAAAGTGACAAGAGCCAAGGACTAATATTGCTTAACTTTTTCCCATAGATCTCGTAAGCGCGGCTCATTACATATTAGTTGTCGAGAAAGAATCAGGTAATCAAATGCTGTATTTTTAGGGGTAAAACAAGGAGAAACATAAAGCTTTTTTTTCTTTCTTGAGACTTCCTATTGAAAAGAGAGTTGATGTTAAACTTGCAGTTTTCCAGAGATTAGCAAATGACCAGTTCTGCAATGCAAACCATTGCATTGTCATCTCTGTAAGCAATTTTCTGAAAACCTTAGCTTCTTTTGATTCAATACTTCTTTGTATGAATTCTATCTTTTTACAGGGAAGAGGCTACTCAGATGTTCCTACAAGAAGGTGAGAAAAAGCTCCGCCACTTTCCTTGGATTTCATGCTGCCAAGCCATATGCCAGCTTACCTTTTGTGCACCATATGAATGTGTCTAGTTTTTTAAAATTTTATGCATTTTGTTTAACAATTTAAGATTCTATAAGTCAAATATTAGCAAGGATGTAGTGAGAGAACTCGGTACGGAATGTAAAGATTTTTGGCAATGTGTTTTATTTGTTGGTACTTTGTGTCTGTCCATGCCTTTGTAGATGGGTGTAATGCGAGAAACTTCACCATTCTAATGTAAGACAGATTAGTATTAATTGGATTGTATGTTATTGTATGGTTAAGTTTGTGCCTTAGTAAACACGGACTAGTAGGACTCAAACTCAACTCTAGCCGGAGAGCATTCAATTAAATTGGTATGTATAGAACTTGAAATATAAATTCTGGCTCATGAAATCTCTCGCATAAAAAAAATCATAAAAATTGAGCCTAAACCTTCAATTTCTACTCTGGGCAGCATAGCTTAAAGTTACAAGACATTTATATATTTGTCTCATTCAAAGTTGGGTCTTCTGATCCAATTACTTATTCGGTCGATTTTAAATCGTTGAAACTCAAAATCATATCATAGAACATTGCAACATGCTTAGCCAATTTCCACATAAAGCTGTTTACTTTAAACAATAATGGAATAATTTAAATGTGATCATATCACTTGATAAAATGCAAAAATATATATCAACGAAAAACAGGAATATTCATATGGTTATGCGCCACAATCAACCAAATAACTAAAAATAATAAAACAGGTCTTTACACAATAAAACGTCGTGAATCAAACTGATACGCAATCAACACTAATTTAGGGACTCTGGAAGAAAGTGTTGTGTGGCTAGATATGATATGATAGTAAGGTGGAGGTAAATCCAAGGCTTACTAAGTTCTTTAAAAGACCTACAGGAAAAAAAGAACCAATAATGAGAGAGAAAAAAATTCATAATAATAAAAATAAAAAGTACCAATTGATAGTTAAAATTTCACCTCAGCTAAGCATCCGATTCAGACCTAAGAAAGTACCACTATCAATACAAAAAACCAATTGTTAGTTAATATCTTGATTCTATCCGCTAGGCATGTGTATTTAATTTAAGGGATCCAAAAATACTTACATCGAGAGTGGTTGATGAAGCCCATTCATCATTCACCTTCCAGTAATCTGTAAACTTATCAGAACCACCTATTTTGACAAACGTTGCTTTGCCCACCTGATAAAATTTATCTCATGAAAAGCTCTAAATTGATAGAAAAATATCAATACATGTTTTTATACCTAATATCAACCATTTATATATAGGAAATTCATTTTCTATGTGATTTAAAGATAAGAAGAATGGAAGAAAAATAATACATCAGAGGAATATCTCTCATTTTCGTACGCGTATTGCAAATCACCAAGAATCCCCGTGTCATCAAGTTTCTTCATGAATTCCATTATTTTTAAACATTGCTCCTACATGAAAGAATGAATAATTAATAGATACTAACATGAAAGATGTTATGAAAGAATGAATAATTAATGGATACTAAACAAAAATAAATGAAACACACGTTTAAAGAGTGTGCCAAATAATGTGTAGCCATTGGATGACTCGGTGGTAATGGAATGGGTATCCTTGACTTGTCTTCAGACTTATTAACGGGTAAACCAACAACAATCCCTTTCACATTATGCTTATGGACCTGCAAGAAAATTAATGACTTTGTTAGCAAGTTAAAGCCATAAAGTGTGGCTAAGCCAGAGATATGCGTGGCCATATCAATGTGTGACTTAAGTTATACCTAACAAGATATACCAAAATGATTTGGTATATCTTGTTAAACGTGTGTTTCATTTATTCTTGTTAAACGTGTGACTCTTTAAAGGAAACACACGTTTAACTTATTAAACAAACAAAACACACGTTTAACTTATTAAACAAATGAAACACACGTTTAAAGAGTCACACCTTTAACAAGAATAAATGAAACACACGTTTAACAAGATATAAATGAAACACATGTTTAACTTATTAAACAAATGAAACACACGTTTAAAGAGTCACACGTTTAACAAGAATAAACGAAACACACATTTAACTTATTAAACAAATGAAACACACGTTTAAAGAGTCACATGTTTAACAAGAATAAATGAAACACACGTTTCATTTGTTTAATAAGTTAAAAGTGTGATTCGTTTGTTTAATAAGTTAAACGTGTGTTTCATTTGTTTAATTAGTTAAACGTGTGTTTCGTTTAAAGAGTCACACGTTTAACAAGAAAAAATGAAACACACGTTTAAAGAGTCACATGTTTAACAAGAATAAATGAAACACACGTTTAACAAGATATACCAAATCATTTTGGTATATCTTGTTAGGAATAACTCAAGTCACACATTGATATGGCTTAGCCACGCATATCTCTGGCTTAGCCACGCTTTATGGCTTTAACTTGCTAACAAAGTCATTAATTTTCTTGCAGGTTCATAAGCATAATTTGAAAGGAATTGTTGTTGGTTTACCCGTTAATATAAATTATGGTTCTTAAAAACTCTCGCATAAAAAAATCATAAAAATTGACCCTAAACCTTCAATTTCTACTCTGGGCAGCATAACTTAAAGTTACAAGACATTTATATATTTGTCTCATTCAAAGTTTGGTCTTCTGATCCAATTACCTATTCGGTCGATTTTAAATCGTTGTAACTCAAAATCATATCATAGAACATTGCAACATGCTTAGTCAATTTCCACATAAAGCTGTTTACTTTAAACAATAATGGAATAATTTAAATGTGATCATATCACTTAATAAAATGCAAAAATATATATCAACAAAAAGCAGGAATATTCATATGGTTATGCGCCACAATCAACCAAATAACTAAAAATAATAAAACACGTCTTTACAAAATAAAATGTCGTGAATCAAACTGATACGCAATCAACACTAATTTAGGGACTCTGGAAGAAAGTGTTGTGTGGCTAGATATGATATGATAGTAAGGTGGACGTAAATCTAAGGCTTACTAAGTTCTTTAAAAGACCTACAGGAAAAAAAAGAACCAATAATGAGAGAAAAAAATTCATAATAATAAAAATAAAAAGTACCAATTGATAGTTAAAATTTTACCTCAGCTAAGCATCCGAGTCAGACCTGAGAAAGTACCGCTATCAATACAAAAAATCAATTGTTAGTTAATATCTTGATCCTATCCGCTAGGCATGTGTATTTATTTTAAAGGATAAAAAAATACTTACATCGAGAGTGGTTGATGAAGCCCACCCATCCTTCACCTTCCAGTAATCTGTAAACTTATCAGAACCACCTGTTTTGACAAACGTTGCTTTGCTCACCTAATAAAATTTATTTCATGAAGAGCTCTAACTTGATAGAAAAATATCAATACATGTTTTTATACCTAATATCAACCATTTATATATAGGAAATTCATTTGCTATGTGATTTAAATATAAGAAGAATGAAAGAAAAATAATACATCAGAGGAGTATCTCTCATTTTCGTACGCGTATTGCAAATCACCAAGAAGCAAGTTTATTCATGAATTCCATTATTTTTAAACATTGATCCTACATGAAAGAATGAATAATTAATAGATACTAAACATGAAAGATGTTATGAAAGAATGAATAATTAATGGATACTAAAACAAAAATAAATGAAACACACGTTTAAAGAGTGTGTCAAATGATGTGTAGCAATTGGATGACTCAGTAGTAATGAAATGGTTGTCCTTGACTTGTCTTCAGACTTATTAACGGGTAAACCAACAACAATCCCTCTCACATTATGCTTATGGACCTGCAAGAAAATTAATGACTTTGTTAGCAAGTTAAAGCCATAAAGCATGGCTAAGCCAGAGATATGCGTGGCTAAGCCATATCAATGTGTGACTTGAGTTATTCCTAACAAGATATACCAAAATGATTTGGTATATCTTGTTAAACGTGTGTTTCATTTATTCTTGTTAAACGTGTGACTCTTTAAACGTGTGTTTCATTTATTCTTGTTAAACTTGTGACTCTTTAAACGAAACACACGTTTAACTAATTAAACAAATGAAACACACGTTTAACTTATTAAACAAACGAAACACACGTTTAACTTATTAAACAAATGAAACGTGTTTTTCATTAATTCTTGTTAAACGTGTGACTCTTTAAACGTGTGTTTCATTTGTTTAATAAGTTAAACGTGTGTTTCGTTTATTCTTGTTAAACGTGTGACTCTTTAAACATGTGTTTCATTTGTTTAATAAGTTAAACGTGTGTTTCATTTATATCTGGTTAAACGTGTGTTTCATTTATTCTTGTTAAACGTGTGACTCTTTAAACGTGTGTTTCATTTGTTTAATAAGTTAAACGTGTGTTTCGTTTGTTTAATAAGTTAACGTGTGTTTCGTTTGTTTAATAAGTTAAACGTGTGTTTCGTTTAAAGAGTCACACGTTTAACAAGAATAATTGAAACACACGTTTAACAAGATATAAATGAAACACACGTTTAACTTATTAAACAAATGAAACACATGTTTAAAGAGTCACACGTTTAACAAGAATAAACGGCACACACGTTTAACTTATTAAACAAATGAAACACACGTTTAAAGAGTCACACATTTAACAAGAATAAATGAAACACACGTTTAACAAGATATAAATGAAACACACGTTTAACTTATTAAACAAATGAAACACATGTTTAAAGAGTCACACGTTTAACAAGAATAAACGAAACACACGTTTAACTTATTAAACAAATGAAACACACGTTTAAAGAGTCGCACGTTTAACAAAAATAAATGAAATCACATACTAGGTGCACCTAGGTCGTCGTCATTATAACTGTAATTTTCAAAACATCATTCTTAAAACACAATGCTAAAACCATATTTCACAACATAACGAAAGTTTCCAAATACGTATCATCAAAACTCAATCGAAAATCTACTACTTAGAATCATTAGCAAATTCAAATCCAAATCAAAATCCAAATCGCATACAAATTAATATCAAACCTTTCGAAAACGCATATTTCAAAACCACGTTTCACAAGATCTCAACACAACTACGAAAATACATACAGTCAAATTCTCAGTTTCAATTTCTCTACTTTATAAATCACAAGTAAAATCCAAATCGAAATTAGTTCATTGTAGTGTCCTTCACGACACGACACGACACCACAAGTAAAATCACAAGCAAGGCATTGTAGTGTCCGACACGACACCACATGTGCCGATATAGTTAATTAGTTCATTTTTTAAAATGAATATGAGTGTGGACGACGTGTAAGTCTTGTGTTGTGTCCGGTAAATGCTTACGAAAACAACTTATAACTTATATGAAAACAATTTCACTTTATATAATATGCGCTTGATTGCGGGGTCTATCCACATACAGTTTAAGTGCTTGTCTGGTTCCACAATTGAAATCCCTCAACTTGATGAGTTTACATTGGTTTGGTTCCTATATATAATGAGATACAATTTTGATTCCCGAATATCAATTTTAAGTTGAAGCAACTATTTATAGCTTTTATAAAATCAAACATACACTAATTTGATAGATTAAAATTAGATTAGGGACTACCTTTACATTTAAATAGTTCAGCACAGGAAATAGCACAGAAAATAATAGTGTAGTTACTTTCAACATTGTGAGTCTCTCTCAGAGAACTTATGAAAGCAACTTATGGCATGCCCATAAACTATCCTCTATAGTTTAAGAAAGCAACTTATGACTTATATGATGAAAACCATTTGACTTTATTTTATTACTTATGTGATAAGCGCTTAACTATTCTATTCAAAGATTTTATACTAAGTGCTTCTTTGGTTCTACAATGGAAATCCCTTAACTTGAGTTTGTATTGGTTAAACGTGGTTTGACCATATTTATATGATGTTTGGTTCCTATAATGAGAATTAATTTTGATTCTAGAATCAATACTTAGATGAAGCAACTCTTTGCAGTTTTCATGTTGAGGTTGAATCAATTTCTATCTTTTGGCAATTTTTATATACATGTCAAAACACTTTTTTGGTACAAGTAAACACTCAAACAATTTTGATCTAAAGTATATATCCAAACATAAACCACTTCAAATTCAATTCACTTTGAACTGAAATCAATTTTTATCATCACATAATCAATAGATTAAAAATAATTTAGAGGCCATTTTTACATTTCTATAGTTCAAGATCAAATAACAGAGAATGATAGTTTAGAGAACATATGAAAAGCATACTCCTAACCTCTTTTCCTCATTTTTCACCAATGTTATTTATATTTACTTATAGTTTCTTCATGCAACTTTTGTCACACTAACGTTGAGCACGTGCGTCTAATCTACATTTCGGGGTTTACTGGCTGGGATGAATACAACATCATCTCTAAAACAGACCAGTTGCGAAAAATTGAGCCGGATGATCACATTCCCCTTTCCTTCCATCTTGGTCTTCTAGGTACCTATCTAGAATGCTAAATACTTCTACAAGAGTTTAAATCCTGGTCCTTTAGCCTTTGGTTCAAATCAGTTGAGTTACTCAGCCTCCAATAATTAATCCGTTTTAATGTTTAGGAATGCCGGGATTTACAGCGTATGCTGGATTTTATGAGGTGTGTTCCCCAAAAAGTGGAGAATATGTTTTTGTATCAGCAGCATCGGGTGTTGTGGGTCAACTTGTTGGTCAACTTGCTAAGTTGCATGGTTGCTATGTTGTTGGAAGTGCTGGCTCAAAAGAAAAGGTATGTTTCTCTATTTTTCGCTAATGTATAGTTACCAAAAGTAAGACTTAGTAACTGTGTGTTGAAGCTTTCGTTTAAGCGAATGTATATGTTTATAAAAATCACTGATAACGTGTTCATATGCTGTTTCTCACAATAAAGCAAAACATCGCAATTATGTTGTCATCTTTAGCTCTATCAATTATCTGCAGCAACCGAAAAATGTATTGATCAAGGAAGAAAAGATAATGAATACAAAATCATGAAGGAGATCTACGAATTATATAAGAAAGAAAAAACCATCTGAAATTAGGCAGACTAAACCTATTGCAGAAAAAACTGTCCTGATGAAATCCAGAATTAAATACCGCAAGTGTAACATTTAGAAACTTCCCCGATATATGCTAACTTGTGACCACAGTTATTTATTCTTGTTGGAACACTAGTTAATTCTAGTGAAGAAAATTGGATAGAAAAACACTATGAAAGAACTAGTGTGTGGGTGTGACTTAAAAAATGTCCCACATTGGAGGGTCACCCCAACTAGTAAGTGTTTATATATGGGCAAAGTGACCTCCAAGGGTGTGCCCTTGGGATACCCAATTTTGTGAACGGGTGAACGCTTACAAAATATATATATCGAATAAAAAAAATGATATATATATTTTTTGTCACTTGAAAATGTTAAATTAATTAATTAATTAATTTAATCATTATCCGTAAGCGCTACGCGTAACAAATAAATTTGTGACGATCCGACCCGATCCATAACGCGTATCCAGAAACTTCCGGATATATCCAATTAAGAAACAAAACGCGTTTGCTTAAGGATTAAGCAGACTTAATCCCCAAGTCACTCGTTTTTTGTTACAAACTCTCCCTATAAAAGGAGAAGTTCGCCCCACTCATTCTTCACACCGAAAAGAATTTCATTGAGTTGTCGGGAATTCTTTTCTTCTCTTCTCCCTCCGACTTGCGATAGCGAGTTTCTTCTGCTTCTACTCCTTTCTGTTCCTTCGGTATTAAGAGTGTTCTTAAGACCATAGTCCCTTGTCTTAAGTTCATAGTCCCTTCGATAATATATGATTCTTCAGAACATAGAGTACTATTAAGATCATAGTCCCTTTTCGTAATACTAATGTCCCGTCGGAATTAAAGAATGATCTTAACAGTATATAAATTATTTTAATAATTTTCTATTTAAGGAGAAATGGTGGTATCACCATATTTGAATGGTCGTAGTGCCATATTGATGTTTTGGAGAAGTTAGAATGGTGGTAACACCATATTCGAGTGGTCTCAGCACCATAATAGAATGGTAATAATACCATATTAATTTGAATGGTTTCAATATTACAGAGTGGTCTTAGTACCATATTTGAGGGTGTAATTCTCGAACGATTTTCTACAGTGCAGTAGTTAATTGAACAGTTGTAGCTGGGCTTGTTTTATCCTGGAGGCGGCGTGGTTGATAGTCTACCTTGTACAACTTTGGGAAGTGCCACGAAACGTCTTAAAGAGAGCGACCTGGTCGTGACTCAACCTAGTAACAACTTCGGTAGATAACAGAATTTGGAAATCCAAATTTAACAGTTTGGAAATCCAAAAACAACAATTCTCTATAGATGTCAGTGACCTTTAATAACATAGTAGAAGTAAGGAGAACAACATAAGGGGAAGAGAAAACTTGGACTACCGGAGAAGAGTTACACTCCGACCAGAAATTATGCCACCCTTTCTTATAGCGTATCTTAGTTTATTTAGCTCTTAGTTGCATTTTGAAGAATTTATTCCCAGTTTATTTAGCTTATCTTACAACTTATGAACTTGTATAAGTGTATGAGAGAACTTGCAAAAGAAGTTAATGAAACCATGTTATTTTCTACTATTTTTAATAAACTTCCTTAGATAGCTTATGAATACATCTTACAACTTATATCAAAACAGTTTAATCATATTTTTCATTTTGTCATAAAATAACTTATAGATAAGTGCTTATCTGATGAACACTTTTTCAATGAGCATTTGATTCATTTGTTTGCATAAACGTATAGATAATTAGACACACATGTATGCAGACACAAATACTTAAACCAGACATTTAGTTTAGTTTGCTTTTTGACTCACCAAATCTATTACATTAGGTTGAACTTCTAAAGAATAAACTTGGATTCGACGAAGCTTTTAACTATAAGGAAGAATTAGACTTGGATGCAGCTCTTAAAAGGTGAGTTTCATGTACAAGGATATTATAAAGTTTTTAATGGTTTTCCATTGTCTCAGGAAATTTAAATGATTTTAAGTAGTTTGTTTGAAAATTACACATCCGTATACAAGCACTTCTGAGTGCTAATCGGGACCTGTTTGGATAAGCTGTATTCATATAATCTATAAGCTGTTTTGAAGAGCTATCCTTCTTTTATCTAAACTTTTTTCGTTGGCTCAATTGACAGGTATTTTCCTGAAGGCATTGACATTTATTTTGATAACGTGGGCGGTGACATGCTTGATGCGGCCCTCCTTAACATGAAGATTCATGGCAGAATTGCAGTTTGTGGGATGATTTCTCAGCAAAGCATTTCTGATCCTAAAGGGATTCACAATTTATCCTCTCTCATTTATAAGCGCATAAGAATGCAGGGTTTTTTGCAAAGCGATTACTTGAACTTGTACCCAAAATTCTTGGAACAGGTTTCGAGTTTCTACAAACAAGGAAAGATTGTGTATTTTGAAGACATGAATGAAGGCTTGGAAAGTGCTCCAGCTGCTTTTGTTGGACTTTTCCTCGGCAAGAACGTCGGTAAGCAAGTTATTCGTGTTGCACATGAATGATGTTCACCTTGTGTTGTAATACGTATCATAGTTCCAAATCGATGTTGTGGTCATGGTTGCGATTTTGCAAAATTTGATATTGCAACAAAATGTAAACAAATACATCTAATGCGGCTACAGTTTTGCAATTGTAGACTGTAATTTAGAACTATAAAATAAAACATATGATACATTTCAGTATATATGGACAAATTTGAACTGTGGCACTGGCACGGCCTTATCGTGTTATCTTTGCATTTGGTTTTGTTTATTTGAGTCTCAAGTTAGATATTTCACTATAGCAGATAAATAGACATGTCCTCAACATAGAACTTTTGAGTTGTAAGAGTGAACTTTGAACAATTTTTTATTCTTGAAGGAACTTTTAACAAAATTATTTGTGATCGAAATTAATAGTTATTGTGATAAAAATGTGGCTTTTCAAAATCTATATTATATTTTAGGGTTAAATATGTTTTTAGTCCCTATAAATATACCAACTTTTCGTTCGTTTTAGTCCTTCTAAAATTTTCCTTCAACTTTTAGTCCCTATAAAATTTTCAATCTTTACTTTTGGTCCCTCTTTTAAAGTAAACTCATACATAGAATTCATATTTTTTAATAAAATTTTGCAGAAAAATGTATAATATTATAAGGACCTCTTCCAAAAAAAAATTAGAATTTTTTACCAAAACATGAATTAAATATGAATTTTTATATTTTTTCGGTAAAAAATTCATATTTAATTCATGTTTTGTTAAAATATTATAATTTTTTTGTGAGGGATTTTTACAATATTCCATAAATTTCTGCACAATTTCATTAAAAAATACAAAAATTTACTTAAAAATAGGGACCAAAAGTAGTGACTGAAAATTTTATAGGGACTAAAAGTTGAAGGAAAATTTTAGAGGGACTAAAACGAAAAGTTGGTATATTTATAGGGCAACTCAATCTCTGGCCTGCAAGGCGACTCATTTCAAGCAGTGAAAGGGAAACTCAAAGCGAGTAAAAAAACGAGTGACAGTTTGAAGGAAAAAGTGAACGCTATATATAGGAGAACGTCTCAAAATCAATGGAGCTGAGATGGGTCGAAAAATGAGTGCTGGAATAGGTACTATGAGTTTCAAGATGAAGGAGTTAATTTTTCCAAGAACCAAACCAAGCCGATAAACTCGTTTACGACGCTACTTCTGAGTCTCTTGAATGAATCAGTTCCAACAATTTTACATATTATAATTACAAATTCAAATCTAAATAAATCATATAATGAAACGCACACAAACACACAAGTTATTGATCATAGATTCATACGGTTCGGCCAATTATGCATATATCTTTGACATGTGTGATATTCGATTTAGAGATTAAACATTATGGTCTAGTTTTTTTTTTTTTTTTAGGCAAAATGTATCGATAGGCTCAAAATTAAGCACATGAAATGCAAAACTGAGCTATAAAGTACAGAGTTTGCAACATACACAGAGACCACAATACATACTAGAATTAAGAAAGCACATTGAGGTTCCTTTACTGTGACAACATTCCACAACCAAACCAAACTAAAGAATTACACCATCCAACCTTTAAAACACTGACTAGGATTAATTTCCCGACAGTATATCCTTTCATCTTGAGCAAAAATACCTTCCTGCAACAAGCATTAACGAGTTTCTAAACCTGCGCCGCACACGCTGCTACGCCACCGATAAAGACCAAACAACCACACCAGTAAGAAGACTCAAATCCAATTCTAAACACATTACATAATGTTAGAATTAAAGCATTCCAAGATGCAATAAAGCCAAGATTTGCACACCAAAACAATGGATTTGATCGAATAAATGAAATCCGGTGACTTTCAACTCCAAGAGCCTTTAGTATATAAGTTCATGTATGATTAATATTTACTGAGACACTTAGTTATGCTCTTTCCTCAAATGCCCCCAAAGTTTTATTTTGAGAAGGGAAATTTTAATTATCAGAGTGATCACTCTAATGATCATTTTACAAACGTTGCAAAAGTTATAATCACCCTTAATACGTTGAAATATTTACTTAGTTTCTGGTTAATACACTGTTCATCTGAATGAAATTCATGAATTTGATAACAGTTGTAGTAGTGTGATATTTTTGTTTCTGAAATTCTTTCACTTTTTGTTATGAACTAATGTCTGAAGTTAAGCTATAAGATGTGGATAAAGACGGGGAAGCAACATTAATCGTGTTCTATATTACTTGGTCATAGAAACTTTGATTTTCATGAACCAACTCCAGAGTATGAATGGTTTTATAAACATTTTCTGTTGCAGAGTTTGAAATCAAGGGGCATTTGGTTCCCTGGTCGTAACAACGAAAGCTTGGCTCCTATTATAACTCCTCACTCTCCCTCTGCACCAGAGATTGATCACAGTCTTGCACATCTTATTCAGCGTGAACATCCCGTGCCGAGTCTCAAGCCTGAACAAACAAAGGAAGCTTTTGATGTTGCAAGAAATAGCACTGAGACTGAGCTTCTCTCTTCTGTGTTATCTTCTTCACCTCAGCGAGATGTTCTTAAGGTATTTTATTTTGCTTCTCTTGTGTGCACTACTTTCTAGTACCGGCATTTTTATGTTCCTTTATATATATATGCTCTCATATTCCGTTTAACATTAGTATATTGTTCTAGCTGTGTTAATAACAACTAGTACTATTGTCCTTTCAAAAAACAACTAGTACTTACTACTGCATATATATCATTTTTTGCTTTATATTCACACAATGTATCCTTTTCCTGACCAACTTTTTTTCTTCAATATGCAGCAAGATTTGACCATTACATTAGTGCAGCAATGCCATCAGTCTGTTGGCGAAAATGAAGCATTGCTTTTTGAGGCCTTTTGCATGTAAATGATGAGATTCATAAGGTTCTCTCCAAATATGAAGAGTTGAAGAAGAAGCCTAAAGCTTCTCCACTTGAACCAGAACCGGATATGATGATAGGCCGGTTACGATTGAGCCAGATGAGTCACCTCATTTTAGAGAAGAGGCCTTGATTAGAAAGCCAGCTTGTTCAATAACTGGAGTTCAGGGATTGAGCCATGATGACATGATGGATGATCTTGATGAAATGATTTTTGGCAAAAGGGGTGGGGATACATCTGAATGGAACAATCATCAAAGTATGACTCCATCTTCTTATAAGTTCTAACTATAAGTTGTTGCTTCAATACATACCTCAAGACAGTGTATTATTTGACTTCATGACACATTCAAGTTTTTAGTTTTTAAAATCTATTTTCTAAATAAATTTTGAGCAAACCGTTATTGATCTTTTCACTTATCTGCAACTCTCATTAAAATTGGATTATTTTCTGTCCAAAACTACTTACAACTTCTCATTTTAATAAAAAAAATAAATAAATTATTATGATCTTTTCCCTTAGAACACTCGTTACCGGAACCCTATATATATTGGTACATTTACTAAGCAAAAATTGGCCTGCCTCTTCACATTGATCAACAACACAAATCATTAAATCTATTATATTCAATATTCAAACTTTCAAACACAACATAAATTATTTAATTTGGAATAGACATCTAAATAGAAAAAACAAAAGACAATCTGGATGATAATATAGTAAACTTGCAGTTCAAGAAATGTGTAGATGTCATTTTCCATTACAACATGATTTGAATATATTATTATGAACTAGAAATTTTGCATACATCAACCTATTACACTACCAAATTATAGACTCTGGTACAGTTCTCTCACCCATGACACCCTTTTTTTTGTTGTTGTTGTTGTTAATTATGTAGTCACTTTTACCGTCAATGCATGCCGTTTCTTGTATGTCGATCGAGATCTATTAAAGGGTGAGGTAGTCAAAAAGTTACCAGCTTTTAGGTCTAAAAGCAAAGCTAGAAATTGAATTCTCTCTACCAATGGTTAAGCTTCAATCATTCACAAGTGTTGTGAATCAGGGAAACTCGCTAATGCTATTAAGTTTTTCTTTGATATGATTCAGACTGGTTGTTCCCTTGATATTGTCCCGAAGACACAAAATGTTTTATTTTAGACATTTATAAAATGAGTTGTGTTATTTAAACAACCATTTGATTGACATCTTTTGAGACAACTATAACTTTACAAAGAAAAAGAGGTATTGGCACAAATATCAAAACAATATATATATATATATATATATATATATATATATATATATATATATATATATATAGAGTAAAAACATAATATGAGTCTGAGAGAGAAAATTATCACAAAAGTTATCAAAAAGTAGTTGAACAAATATCATTTCTCTTATAAAATCCAACATGGTGGATGATGCCTTACATTTGTTCAATGCATGTAATGATTGTTAAACAATTCACAAATTATCAACATATCATGCATACACCACAATATGCAATGCAATATTATGCTTATTATATTTCAACACTTATATCATAACATGTACTATCAACCTGAACTCTGAAGTATTTGATAAGGAGATGAAGTACTATGTCATCCGCAAGTGGGTGAACAACACATAAACATTGGATTGTCTCATGAACTTACCCGACTGATCCTGAAAAACACGTAAGTGACTATTATGGACAAACGAAGGTTGCATTATTAAATTTTACTTAAAAATATAATAATTTCAAGGTATATATTTTATTGTGGTTATTAAAATTCATGTGAAATATAGTACATTTAATTTTTTTCGTTGGACATCAAATTTAATGACAAGAATGGAAGAGTCCATTGTAAAAAGAACGATTCTATTTGATTTTGTTAGAAAATTGTAACTAGTCGAGAGTGCAATTAACAGGAAAATCAATACGTAGAATATTTGATTTTTTTTAGATAGATGAAATGACAAAATCATTATAAACTCACACACACAAGTGGAGGTGTCGGGGTTCAAACTTAAGTTATAACGTCCGGCTTAATAATTTCAACATTTTTGACAGTTGAACAAGGACTTGTGGAACAATAAAATATTTAATTTATTAGTAATTAAATTGAATACTAGGCATCAACATGTGTTTTGACTATTAATGCGTGTTTAGATCATTCAATTTTTGCCTTAAAAATTGAATGCTAGGGTGGGGTGTCTGGTGGCTTTGATTTTTCTTTTCTCACTACTTTTGGGTTTAGTTTTTATTGGTTGTGTCTTCTACTTGGGTTTATGCGTGTTGAAACTATAGTCACGGAAATGGGAAATATGGAGGAGCCAAATAATAAGGATTATGAATAGAAGGAGGGTAGTAAATAAAGGAGCAATGATGTTACTAGGAAGTTGATTTTATTTGTTTAACATCACAATCAACGAGATTCTCATATACGAAGCTGATTTTTTGCTTCACGCACTTATGTTGTTGCCGAAGGATATGTGATTAATCTAAGTCCAAAAAGTAGGGATGGCAATTGGACCCAGACCCTATGGGTACCCGCAAAAAATACCCACAATGGGTAGGGTAAAACCCCGCATTTATGGGTTTGGGCACGGGTCTGGGTAATACCCACAAATTCAAATGGGTATGGGTACGGGTAAGGGTACTATACTGCCCAGACCAGCAACCCCGCATATACATATCTATATAAATATCATAAATAATTTATTTATTTTTGGTGTATAATTAATTTATTTATTTAGCTCTTTAAGCCTAAACCTAAACTTAAACCAAAAAACTGCTTAATACAATAACAACTTCATCATGCCGGTGTACAATTTTTTAGGGATATTTTGGATTTTTTTTATTTGACTAAATATTATGATTTGAACTATTTTATGAGTTAATTTTAAAAATTTTGGATTGTAGTTTTATTTCATTTGTGATGTTTTTATTGTCTTTTCATAGTTAAAGTGCGGGTAATAGCTGCGGGTATGGGCACTTAGGTACCCATAGGGTATGGGGAAGGGGACTAAAGTTGTTGCCCACGAGGGGTACGGGCACGAGTACGAGTATTTTTTACAAATGCGGGTATGGGGAAAGGCACTGTAGTACCCTACCCATAGGGTACCCATTGCCATCCCTACCAAAAAGTGATGTATATTACATAAATACATGTATAAAGGATTGACCGTAAAAGAATAGATAATGCAATGGTAGTACGATAGATCTTTTCAATCTTTGTATGCAAAAGAAGTAATAGGAAGATTTAGGGTACGTTTGTTTTGGCTTCAAAAAATGATTTTCTTTTAAAAAATCTAGAGATTCTTTTTGAGATTTTTGAGAAAAACTTAAGGTCCATGTTTTTAGAAGAAAAAAAAAATTAGATTTTGGAAATTCAAAAAATCTAAACAGCTTTTCCAAAATATTTTTTTTCTAAAAAGAAGGAACCCAACTGTAAGATCTTTAAATCTTAAAACAAAAATAAAAATTATGATAGTAAACGAACACAAAATCTAAAAAATGATTCCCAAAAAAAAAACTAAAAAATGAATTTATAGTCATGCCACCACTAAGACATAATGCATAAAGATATCCCTACCACCACTTTGATTATATAGTCATGCAGCAATATATATGTGCACTTAATAGTGCACACTACACGTACACATTTATGGAATACATACACTCACGATACTTTGAATATTTCTTGTACCATCTCTTGGGTGGGATAAGTGCTCCCTATACTTGATCACATTTTGTGAGTTTAGGATCTTTGGTACTTATTTTCATCTTATTAATATAAATCATTCTTTGCTGCTATTTTTTTTAGATTAAAATAAAATTAATACCCCAAATAGTTCATGTAATTTGGGCGAGGTTTGAAAATAGCCCAAATAAAAAATAACATAGATTTTACCTCTATAATTTTAAACTCTTCAAATATTAAACTTTTACATAACTATTTCCAAATCTCTCTCAAATTGCAGAGCTATTTAAGGAATATACTCCCTCCGTCCCGGAATAACTGACTCATTTTCTATAAAAAGTGTCCTAAAATAACTGACCCATTTCAATTTTCAATACAACTTTCATCATTCTCAATACAATATAACACTAAATAATACTACTTTTATCATTCCCAATACAATACTCCCTCCGGTCACTATTATAAGCAAATTTCTACTTTTTAGGTTCATTCAATAAATGATGTATGTGGCCTACAATATAGACCACATACATCATTTATTAAATGAACCTAAAAGGTCAAAATTTGCTTATAATAGTGACCGGAGGGAGTATATTTCACTTTCCTCTTTATTTACACATTTTTCTTAATATGTGTGAAAAACAAAATTGTGTCAATTAAATTGGGACGGAGGTAGTACGTAACACCAATGATAAAAATAACATCCTAAAGAACGGATGACGAATTTGGGAAAATGAATCTTACCAATCAATTGTAATTGCTTACGGTTTTCTCTCAATTTGTGGAAAAAGATTAAGCAATAACTAAAGAAAGATTAATATTTTTGGTTGTTTGAGAGAGATAGCTCTACGAGGCTAGAGCCTTAAAGCTTGCCAGGAGGGTAACAAAATAACGTGCTACAAACTGCAATACCTCACACGATGAAATCAAAGTCATTGGATCCTTTCACTTTGAGATCTAACATGATCATTAGTTAAACAACAAATTTAGGCTTTGATGTCTTCATACATGAAATGTGATCATAAATGTTAGGAATGCAGTGACTTTGATTTCATCTCTAAATAAGTTGTATAGATCAAGATATGGTAAAAATATTGGGAAAAAGGTAAAGCAAAACGTATAAGATAAGCTTAGGCGCATCGCTAGTTTTCACATATAAGATGAATGAATTAGACTTTTACCTAAACATAAAAGTTATAGATAATTGAATTATCTTTCTAAGTGTACAAAAATCAAATTGATTGAGTAAGCATAACTCGAGACATGGTCTTAACACAACACAAAGGTCACTAAAGAAACTCAAGAAATTAAAAAACACAGGTAAAAGTATAATAAGAGATCACATATAATCAAAGAAACACCTTAACACTTATTAGGTGTAATTCAGGTGAGTATAATACTTTAAAAATGCATTTTACATAAAATAGTGAAATTTACTTAAGTTTTTCATTCAATAAAAAAGTGAGTGTTTAAAAAAGTCTTAAAAAGTAAATATTAATAACATTTCTATAGTCAACAAACTTAAATCGATGTTGGTGTGTAAAGTTTAATGCTAGTGGCTGTTGTGTCATAAAAAAAGGCTAGTGGTTGCAAGTTTTTAATGAGATGACGTGGCTTTACATACCCCATCAAATCATTACGACCACTTTAGGGTGTTTAGTATGGGGAAGTGAAGTCTTTTCCCACCATGGGAAAATTGATTTTTTACCATTTGATCAAACAAGAAACATGGTATTATCTTAGTCACTCAGTACTGGATTTTTTCCACACTTTCTTCCACCATCATTTTCTCTCTCCTCCATCTCAGACCAGTCTCTCACCACCACCACCTTCATCATTTCCCCCAAATCTTTACATCTTTTCTTTTCATATTCAACCATCACCGTAAACAAGAGTGAGATTTACATTAAAAAAAATATACAAATCGTCAAGTAGCACCTACCACTTCCATTTCATCACAATTCATAAAACAGCCTTTGTTATATTATCATTATTTTAAAATCATACAATAATCAGAGAGCAAAGGTACTTATTGGTGACTAAGATACTACCATTCCATTGGTTTCTCATTCCCATTTCAGATTTGCATTTTCTAAATTTTTTGGGTTGTGTTTGAATGAGAAACCCAGGAATTTTAAGAAATAGGTTCATATATGCTTTCAGTTTAATCATTGTTTTCTAATTAATTTCAAACAAGACGTAATTGTATCTTTGAAAGTGAAGCTACAAGAAATAACAAAGTTAAAACAATTAATGCCTCTTATTTTGTTTTTAATTTGGTTAATTATTATTTTTTGGTGATTTTCGGAATGTTCTTAAATTTTATTTTCTGGATGTTTTAAGAACAATGAGGATGGAGACAATGGTGGTCGAATAGATAGATTTTGAGAGGTTGTGGTTCTTGTTGGTGTTGGTGAGTGGGTAGAGACATGGAGGGGAGAGAGATAATGAAAAAGGGATCTAGTGTTGAGTGACTATGATAAAACCATGTTCCTTCTTTGATCTAATGGTGAAAAATTAACTTTCCCATAGTGGGAAAAGACATCACTTCCCCATGCTAAACGCCACCCCACTTTAGATCGTTTATTGTTCATTTAGAAGAAATATAGGCTTTTTTTTAACAATCTTTTGGACTTAATTTCTGTTTTCTCTTTTTTTTTTGAAGGATCTTTTTTCTCTTTTTAGTTTTCACTTAAGCTATTTTATTATTTATATAATATTATTTAAATCATCAATTAAAGAATCAGTTAAGTTTCATTAAAATAAAAACAATACACATTGATATAAATTCATTTTGGAACTTTTAAATATGTTTTTTAAGAAAACTTTTATATTTGTTATTACCAAAAGATACACATTGATAAAAAAATATTTTATAAAAAAAAAATGAGAAATGCTAGCAACACACATTTTAACACACTATCTTTGATTGATTAAAATTCATATAAGACCCACCAAATTTATATGGAACCCACATAATTTGGTGAAGCTCGTGTGAATTTTAACCAATAAATAAGAATGTTTTGAAAAATATGTGTTGATAGCATTCTTCAAAAATAATATTGGAAACTATAATTTTTTTTGACTTTATATAACAAATATTGTGTTTTTTTTTAACATTTTTCCTTCCAATTTTATCCTTAGTTTGATTACATTTTATAATTTTACCATTCCTTGTCAATCAATAAATTTAGTTGAACTCATATTAATTAGTGTGATTATAGGCATTAACACAAATGAACTCCATTAACGAATCTCACTAATTTATTAATTGTGTTCTTCTCTAACTATTATTAATTAGTAAAACAAGTACTCGAGTCGAATCCAATCTCACATCAATGTATAAGTCAACTCATTATCGACTGAGCCAAGTTAGCTTACATATCCACTAGTTTTGGTTTATAGCGAGAACACACCACATTCTTTTGAAGAAATGTTATGCTTACATTGAGTAAGAAAGCGATAACAACCATAACCACCACATTCGCAAAACCTCACTCTCTCTCATCCATGGCCGCCACCGAAGAAACCCTACGCAAAACCCTAGCGGAGAAACTCTCCGCCGTTGAAATCCAAGCCAACACCGTCCGTTCACTCAAATCATCCTCCGCATCTAAACCTGACATCGATGCTGCTGTTCAAGCGTTAAACAATCTCAAACTTGAGAAATCTTCCATCGAGAAATCGCTTCAATCGCTTCTCTCTGGTTCCGATTCGCGTGAAGCGTTTCGTCAATCTGTTAACAATACGCTTGAACGACGTTTGTTTTATATTCCGTCGTTTAAGATTTATCGTGGTGTTGCTGGTTTTTATGATTATGGTCCTCCTGGTTGTGCCGTTAAATCTAACGTCCTTGCCTTTTGGCGTCAGGTGAATTTCTATGCACTGACTGTGTAAAATGTGATGTTGTTGGATTAGGAAATGTTTAGGTTGATTTATTTTAGCTTATTACTAGTTTAAGCATCTGTTAAACTATACCTTAGGGAAATAGCTTACGAGTTTATGAGTTTTCATTTGATTTCCGTAAGCACTTTAAGATAACTTGTGAAAGTAGCTTACATAAAAAAGTTGACTTTATATTTATCTTGTAGAAATTTCTTATAAGCACTTATATGATAAACACTTGGGCCCTGTTTCAATTAACAACTTATCAAGCGCTTATGTATGAGCTATTTCTATAACAAAAGAATAAATTAAGGGGCTATCTCGGAGAGCTTTATGATAGTAAGTTGTTTTCATAAAATCCCTATTTACAGTCTCAAAAGTGGTTATGACAGTAGATAAGCTGTAATAGGCCAATCCAAATAGGCCCTTAGACTTTAAGCAGTAAATTAAGAATTTTATCCAAACCAGGCCTTATATAAGTCCATAAGTTGTTTTCGGAATATTTTCATTGGCTCTTTAGATAGGTTATCGAAATAGCTTATAGCTTATATGAGATTAATTTCTATGCATTGACGGAGTAAAATGGGATGTTATTATGTTCAATTAGAAGTTGTTTGGATTTGATTTATTTGAATTTATCTTCTAGAATAAGTACTTGTGAGATTGTTTGGGACAATACAAACGGCTCCTAATCTATAAGTTCTCGAAGATAGCTTGTTGAAACATCATATACTAGCTTTTATGAAAATAATTTGACTTTATTTTATTTTCTGTTTTAGGAATAACTCATATGAGGTTATTTAGATTAAGGGTTGTTTGGATTGATTTATTTCAATTAATCTATTGATATAAGTACTTGTGAGACTGTTTGAGAGAGCCCCAAGTAAAATGTGGGTTATTAGGAGTTGTTTTGATTGAACTTATTTAAACTTATCTACCAACGCAAGTACTCACTCAATAGACTGTTAGAAAGAGCTTATGGAAACAACTTATGACATGTCCATAAGCAGTTTTAAATTTATTTCTATAAGCTCTCTGATATAGCATGTTAAAATAGCTTATAGCTAGTGTGAAAACAATTTGACTATTCAATTGTATTATAGAAATAGCTTATATATATGCACTTATAAGTTTTTATGCTATAAGCGCCTGAGTTATTTATTCAAACAAGGCTCAGATCCTAAAATATCTCTATAAATATATGCATGTGTGAAAAAGTTTTAGTGATTGTGTATACAAGTTAAATTCTAACAGTATTGTTTTTGTCGTTCCCTGTAGCATTTTGTTTTGGAGGAAAACATGCTTGAGGTTGATTGTCCATCTGTGACGCCGGAGGTTGTTCTGAAGGCTTCCGGTCACGTGGAGAAATTCACTGATCTCATGGTGAAGGATGAGAAAACCGGCACTTGTTACCGTGCTGATCACTTGCTCAAGGACTATTGCAATGAGAAGCTTCAGAAGGATCTCACATTGTCATCAGACAAAGCTGCAGAGCTCAAGCACGTGCTTGCCATGCTGGACGATTTCTCATCTCAAGAACTTGGTGCTAAGATTAAGGAGTATGGTATCACAGCTCCTGAAACCAAGAATCCACTGTCTGATCCTTACCCTTTCAATTTGATGTTTCAAACTTCAATTGGTCCCTCTGGCTTAGCTCCTGGGTTCGTCACCCTAACCTCCTTTTTCTTCTTTGTTGTTTGTGTTTATTATGACTTACGGTTATTATTATTATCATTATTATTTTGGTTATAAACCCTCAAAACAGAATGACAGATTCCTTAGAAACACAACCAACGGGGATTGGTCATGTAAGACCACTAATAAATTGTCCTGATCCCAACTTAGCAAAGATGTCCACACACTAGTTACCCTCTAAAAAGATGTGATGCGGCTCAAAACGCCAATTCTTAGCCATGAAATTCCTCATTAGCTCTGTCTCATTTGTGTAAATATGATATGTGTGCTTTCTTTCCCTCACCAAACTGTGTAGGGAGTCTGAATGGCAAATCACATTTTTCAAATTGGGAGTATTGACTGGGGGAGACTAGAATTCTAAAAAAGAAATTTATCAGTAGCACACCAAAGAATCTGCATGCCACAAGGAATTGAAATTTAGTGGGTTGCTATATTTGATTTGCCAATTGAAATAAATTAGTATTATAATATCATCTAGAAGGACTAAAGTCTAACAATCACACACATGCTAGATAGATCTAGCTCGAGAACATCTGAATAAGCAATGCCATATAGCTTTATCGTGGTAAGAATATAACTCTTTTTTCAACTGAAACAGGTTTATGCGTCCAGAAACTGCTCAGGGCATATTCGTTAATTTCAAGGATTTGTACTATTACAATGGGAACAAGCTACCCTTTGCTGCTGCACAAATTGGGCAGGCTTTTAGAAATGAGGTTTGTTGGTTTTCATGTATGAATTTGCTCTCAGTATTGGTGTCTTTCTGGAATCAGGGGATTTAGTTTGGTTTCTTTATCTTTCTGCAGATTTCTCCCCGGCAAGGCCTTCTCAGAGTCCGTGAATTCACCTTGGCAGAAATTGAACACTTTGTTGACCCTGAAGATAAGTCTCATCCTAAGTATGCCGAAGTTGCTGACTTGGAGTTTTTCATGTTCCCAAGGGAAGAACAGATGACTGGTCAGTCTGCAAAGAGAATCCGTCTCGGTGATGCTGTTTCGAAGGTCAGTTTCAATAATAGTGTAGTAGACTAGTAGTCAATACCCTTTTCCCTCACAAAAATGTTGTCTATTCTTTACTAAACCACATGTTATGATTGTTTTGATTTTTTATCAGGGTATTGTCAACAATGAGACTCTTGGTTATTTCATTGGGAGAGTATATCTCTTCTTGACGCGTCTCGGTATAGACAAAGACCGTTTAAGATTCAGGCAGCATCTTGCCAATGAGATGGCTCATTATGCTGCTGACTGTTGGGATGCTGAGATTGAGTGTTCCTATGGTTGGATTGAGTGTGTTGGCATTGCTGATAGATCTGCATATGATTTGCGTGCTCACTCGGTAATTGCTCTTATTTACTAAATGCTTTGTGATAAACTTCAATAAACCAAAACAGTGCAGTACTAATGGTTAAATTTTTTTTCCAAGTATAATTTCTATTTGGGGTTTCCTTACGTCGGGATTCATGAACCTTGATGTGTCAATACTATTGCTATGAATCCATTAAATTGGTGTTGCATTAATGTTTCATTTTGATTGAAAATGTTATTTTCAGCTAAATTAAACAAAAAAATTAGGGCATGTGCATAGCAAGTGACCTTGTCATTACAAAACAATAATTTTATTTATCACTCAACTTACCCTGGTTTTTATTTACCTGCTTGAAGTTTGTTTTTCAGTGTCTGCAGCTTAACTTGCATTCGGTTTAACTGAAAGTACACATTAAACCGAATTATATGTTGGTTAAATAATAATAGAAAAATTTAAGGGGAGGAAGTTGAGGAATGATTATATTTAAAGGGGAGTAAAATGTATTTTATATATATAATATAAAAGCAACTAAAGAAATTCATTTTTCTAATGTGTGGTGTACTGCATTCTCATAATGCTTTTGTATTCTATACTACAGGAGAAAAGTGGTACTCTGCTGGTGGCTCAGGAAAAATTTTCAGAACCTAAGGAAGTGGAGGTACTGTTTAATGTTGATTTATTGGCAACTTTTTACACAACCATAAGAAGTCATTGTTCATCGTTAATTGAATTGGTATGTGACTTATTTCAGAAATTGGTTATAAATCCCATAAAGAAAGAACTGGGCCTGGCATTCAAGGGTAATCAGAAGAAGGTGGTTGAAGCACTTGAGGTAATTTGTGTTGTAACTATTTTGGTATTTAGAACAGTGACTCGCAAATTGCTACTTGCATTACTCTTGAGAGATGGAATCTTCTCTGGCAGGCAATGAATGAGAAAGAAGCATTGGATATGAAGGCTGCTCTGGACTCAAAAGGCGAGGTTGAGTTTGAAGTATGTACACTTGGGAAAACTGTAACTATTAATAAGAATATGGTGACCATTCACAAGGAGATAAAGAAAGAGCATCAGCGAGTTTTTACACCATCTGTGATTGAACCATCCTTTGGGATTGGACGGATAATATATTGCCTATATGAGCATACTTTCTATACAAGGTCGAGTAAAGCTGGGGATGAACAGTTAAATGTATTTCGCTTTCCTTCTCTTGTGGCTCCTATTAAATGCACAGTTTTCCCTCTGGTTCAAAATCAGAAGTATGAAGATGTTGCCAAATTGATTTCCAAGTCGTTGACTGCTGCTGGAATTTCGCATAAGATTGACATTACAGGTATGCTGTTAAAGTTGAAGTTCTCGTTAACATGTAGATATACCTGTCGAATATGTTAAATAAAACTTTAGAGGCTTAGGCTGGATGATTGTATGAATGACTGTTAAAAGAAATTATTTTAAATCAAAAAAAGAAAATATTGTGGAAATTCAAGGTTAAGAAACCCTTCATACAGAAACAGGAAAAGTAAAACAACAAAGAAAAGGAATAAACACTAAACACCAATGGAGTAATTTTGGCAAATTCCTTTCAAGTCAGTTAAGGTAACTCCTTAAAAGAACTACTATATAGAAGCTAATTGCCTAAACATATTCAAATCTTTTCTGTGCTAAATAAACCTTTGAAAAGATGTTATACTCCGACCATATACTCCAAAATGTTACACTTAGAATTCTATTAAAACCTCTCAAGCTAGGCACCAAAATTTTGGCAATGAAGTATGTGGCACTCACCCAGCATTGAATAAAATTGTTACATTGGTTTTTTTTTTTCTTTCCAAATTACAAATGCGCCCCATGGGAGCTGAGGATACTATCTTAAAGGCAGTACCACTAGTTGTAGTGATTGTGAGTTGGTGGTATTTCTTGTTAACATATGGCTCTTAAAGCTGTTACAGTCATGCTCCTCATAAATGAGAATTTTCTTCATCTGTAGTAATGTCATAATTACCACGAGAATTTCTATTGTTTAGTTGTTAAAATGGGTGACATGAACCTTGATTTTCTACTCCTTGATCATTGGTCTCAGTTAGATAACTACATAATATTCTAGTACATGGGAACATTAACTTGTAAGTCTCTGAAATGAAATGCTTCCATTGTGGATGATTTTCTTGTAAGATCACTTCTTGGTTAGAAAGATGCTGTGTATGGATATTTTTCTGTGAAGTAGGCTTTGTTTTTGGTGAATGGCGAGTTTGGTCTTACTCTTTCAACCCTCGAGTGCTTTTTCTTTATGATATACGTAAATTAAAAGACTTAAACCTGTTCTGAAGTTGTCAACATTTCTTTCATACATAATTTTGTTTTAGGAATTGATTTATGCTGATTTTGCCATGATCAAGACTAACCTTACATTTTTATTTATATATCTTGTAAAAATGTTAACAGGTACATCAATAGGAAAACGGTATGCAAGAACAGATGAACTTGGTGTGCCCTTTGCTGTAACTGTAGATTCAACGACGTCGGTGACTATTCGGGAAAGGGACAGCAAGGATCAAGTGCGTGTTGATGTGGAAAAAGCTGCCTCTGTTATAAGGGAGGTATCAGAAGGCCACAGGACGTGGGAAGATGTATGGTCTACTTTTCCTCACCACTCTTCTACAACAGCAGAAGATTGAATTTAACCAATTCATCAATCTTGGCTGACCTTTCTG
The DNA here is from genome assembly GCF_051527215.1 of Medicago sativa. Lineage (NCBI taxonomy): Eukaryota > Viridiplantae > Streptophyta > Magnoliopsida > Fabales > Fabaceae > Medicago > Medicago sativa. The sequence goes on along the minus strand of NC_140755.1, from coordinate 5,869,464 downwards.
GGTTTTCTGTTTCAAACTTTTGTTGTGTTTTGAGTAATGACTAGAACTACATGGATACTGCTAATTGTATCAACTATATATCCATTTTTGTTATAATGAAGTGTATGGCAACATAGTGTGGCAGAGCTTGATAGGTTTCCCACAGTGGGAGAGTAGCTTTAACGGATGGATGTTGATGTCCCATGAGTGTTTATGATGCACTTAACACACCTGAACCCCTCCCAATAATTCTAGGCCATTCATCAACTTGCATTGGAACATGTCGTTCTTGGAATTGTTCCATGTTTTTTTTAATAGGAATTGTTCCTTATAACGGGGTTTCTGGAGGCCGGAGAGAAAGAACCATGGATCTTTTACTGATTTATGTTAGTACTATTCTTTTTTGGAATCCTTCCACCAGAAATGTTCATCGAGTTTTTGAAGCTTTCGTAGATACAGTTGAATGTGGCCCTCAAACTAGTTCTCCATTAAATTAGATAAACAAGAAATGCCATAAAAAGAGGAAAGATAAACAAAGCTCACTCATTTGATTTGGAATTATAGTTATTCTAGTTGAATCCGGATTGTGCCATATATAATACAAGACAATTTCGGTGTAGTGTGGAGGCGACGAAGGTTGCAGGCCGGCGTGCGTAGACAGCGTGAAAACAGTTTGCTGAATGTTAGAGTGAGAGAGATATGTTACATGCTAGAGATATGTCAATTGCTTCCGTGCGCACTCTAACTGTATGTTAGGATTAAGGGCTTTGGAAGGCCAAGTCTATTTTGTTATATATTTGAGATTTAATTTTTTTTTTTTTTAGAATAATACGATACATGATCATATAATATTTCAATCATATGTTATTTTTAGATACATTTTATAGCTTCTTCAATTTAAAAAAGCAAAATAGGTCCTTCTCTTCCCACCAAAATCCTAAATAAAAATATACCCTACTTGATATTTTTGGGACTCAACGAATTCCAAGATTAGATTGTTTTGTTTGTTTGTTCATTCATAGTTATTATTGTGGATATTAGATTATGGGGCATAAAATAACCTAAAATGTTTTGCTTGGGTTGTGTCAAGAAAGATTAGATTGTTTTGTTTGTTTGTTCATTCATAGTTATTATTGTGGATATTAGATTATGGGGCATAAAATAACCTAAAATGTTTTGCTTGGGTTGTGTCAAGAAGCTCAAGCTAAGCCACTGATTTTCTTTAGTTTTCATACGATTTTTAACATTGGAGGATTTTCATATCTTGGTTGCGTGATTTATCCAAACACCTTTTTTTTTTAGACTTGAAGCTTAGTGATAAACTTTGTAGTGATACCACAACCTTTCATATTGCTTCAAATAAAAGCAGGATTGCTAAAATATCTCCAAAAAAAAAATCAATATTTTTTTCAACTAAAAGCAGAATTGCCAAAATATCTAATCAAAAAAATCATTTTCAATGGTGCTGCTTCCTCGTAGACATATCACATGTCTAATAGAATAAATATTATTTCAAAAAATGTATGGAAGTGGAAAATAACCCTTTAGCATGATCAACAAAGCTTGTTGTACATTTTTCTCTTTATCCTTTCATTAGGATTGGGATTTGGGACATGTTGGCCAACCAGTTGAAGTACTTCAGAACCGCAATAAATCCCTCAAAAGGACTTGTCAATTATCACCTACTTAAAGCATTATGGTATTTGTTCTATGCATTTCTCAGCTTTGCTCAAAAGCCCATCAATTTACCGGATTTTAATTTTCGATCACACAAAATTTATCAGAAGATAAGATTCAATCAACAACATATCTTACATCGGATTATATCTCCTGATCAGCGTATTTTAGAGGTTGAACAATCCACAACGTGCACAGATTAACTGTCAAACATTATTTGTTCACATGACACATAATAGTCCATAATGATTTCATTTCCAATTAAATAATAATAAAATTGAGAGGAGAGGAAACATCAATTGTGGATGAATACTGTACGAAGAATTCAAGTAAGAAACAAATTGAAACGCTGAGGTGAAATACAATGAAGACGGATGAGAAAAGACACTATACACCCAAACTCTCTAAACCCTAGAAGACACTATATGGTTGTAAATTCTAATTGTTAAGGAAGATAAAAAAGGACTAAACTCATGTGCATATCCTTATATATTATTCATATGGTTCTTAATTAAAAAGACAATAATATATGAACAAAAATGTTGACAATTCAACAAATTCTTTTATGGTATTTTGAGAGGTCTTTTACAATATTTCTTTTGTCAAATAGTGGTTGGGCTCATACATTTTAAATGTAGCGAAGTGAAAAGTTCAGGATTTAAACCACAATTCCCGCATATTAATGTCCTTCCATCGAGTTGTGTTTACTGAACTTTTTTACATCTAATTTGTAATGCACCATTCTTTATACTAAATAACATTTTATTTATTATAGTTACAAAAGAAATCTGTATGTTGACAAGGTATCTATCTCAAATTAAATATCAAATATCAAGTATATAGCTCTTTTCTTTGCTATGCATTAGATCATATAGTATGAAATCTACGTTTTTTCTTCAAATTTCTACCACAATAATTTTATCTTACGGTTTCATATAGTTCAATTATCTTATCGTTTTTTTTGTAGTGACCATTGTCACTGATTTCATGCAGACATTCTTCCAACACAACATTTAAAAATCACACATAAAAATTGACATTTCTAAGCTAATAATAATAATGATAATAAATATTAAGCTAAAGTTGTACAATGATATATCGTGTCAAATTCTTACTCATCTTGAAATCTAACATTTCAAGATACAAATTACCCAATATATGGCAGTCATCATATATACTATAAACAAAAGCTGCTCTCATTTTTCTATATATAAAAGTAAAAGGCTGCCATGAAGAAATGTAACTTCTCCAAAATATATCATATGCATCATCCATGTAGGTGATTTTATCAATAGATTAGAGGAACATTTATTCATGTTCATGTTCTTGAATAAAAGACCAGCTCCAAAATTTCTCTCAAAATTCCACCAACAATGCTTGGTCCTCCTCATTAAGACATAGGTGAAACAAAAAATGTCTCATCATTTAATAACATAATAATCTTGTTATCCACTAGCATATTTGCTTCCTCCTTCATGATCCAACTCCAATTAACTTTAGCTGTGACAAGAAATTTTGCAATCATATCACATTATTAGCGCATGAAAAATGTGGCCTCATAATAGAAAATCATGATTTATTAAAAAATAATCATATAGTTATTATAGTAAAAGAAGCCAATGTTTTAAAAATTGAACCGGCAAGATATATGGATCATGGTTCAACTATTTTAAACCGCTTGAACCGCTCAAATAACCAAATTGTAGACAATGTTTGTTCAAGGTTTAACCGGTTCGATTTTTAAAACATTGGTAAAAATTAGTAAATAACTGCAAAGTGGGAGATTAGAAATTACAATGTTGTTATGAGGATTTCCCCAATAAAATCCTTGAAGGAAAATTGGGAAAATGTTGCAAGCTGCTAAGACATAAATCATTAATGCATGCATGCCTATCCATTGGAAAATCGAAGTCATGCGACTATATCCACATACATCAACCTGCAAGCAAGAGAAAATAATTTTATCAGCTAATCGATGATTTCCATGTTTGTGTAATTTGTTTAGTTAAGTACTTGTAGCGTAAGCACTTATCACATAACTACTAAAAAAACCATTTCTATAACAAAGATAAAATACAATCCAACTGTTTTCATATAAGCTATCAGCTATTTACATAAGCACGCACTATCTTGAAGAATTTATTTACGGAAACAAACTGAAAACCGTTTATGAACATGTCATAAGCTATTTCTCACGCGTGTATGTCAATAGATAACCTATCTCGAACAAATCCAATGCAGAAGAGTTATTACTAACCATCAAATATATTCCAGCAAAGAGAATGCCAGCAGCACCAGCAGTGAGACAAGTATAACTAAATGAGTAGAGAACTTTATTTACATGCATTCCTACATTACAACAAGAGCTTATGTTAATTAATTTAATACTAAAGAAATTAGACAAGAAAGAGTTAAGAGATAATGGTTACCAAATAAATCCAAGGCAATGCCAGATACTACAAGACAAGAGGTTGGAATCATCCAATGTAAGATTCTAATTCTGTGGTCCTGCATTTAGCAATATAAGGAAATAACATTAATACTCATAATTAAACGATGAATGTAGCACCAACACTTTATATTGAAAGTCTGTCTGATGTTTAACACCGACACGATACATGTGATTACATTTGAAAGCGTGTCTGGTGTGTAGGTGTTAATGTCGTGTTTGGTGTATGTGCTTCCTAAAGAAAGTAATAAAAAACCAAAATGTTGGGAATTACCTTGAAATGGAGAATAATATGACCATAATGCAAGCCAACCAAGCAGGTAACAATTGCCATCACTGAACTATAATTCCATAATAGACACAAAATTAGAGACAACAAGAAAAAGTTCACCATAAACCATGCTATATAAATTTCAATGAAGCAAATAATTTGTTCATGTCAAGGAAGATATTCAACAATCAGATATTAGTCACTTTTTTCCAATTTTCCTTCATATCGAGAATTGCATTCTAAAAACAAAGGATTGAAAGAGTGAAAGTCACCTTAAGAGTCCTTCAGGATCAAAAGGAGCTTGACACCAAGAAGGAGCATCAGGAGGCAATGGTCCATAGTCAGGAGAATTTATACTGCATTCCTGTTGTAATAAAAAGTTACACCGTCAACAACTTACAACCAATTATAACTGTAAATTCAAAAGGAGTTATGACTAAAGTCAAACTTTTTTAATAATCAGACGACTAGGATTTGTTGACAATATAAAAAATCTATAAACTGACAGTGCATAAGAACTAGAAAATATTGATCAGAACAACTAAGAGTATAGAGGATCATACAGGCGCCCGTGCATATATTGGTCTCCGGTATAGATGTTGTAAACCCAACAAGCTACGATCGATCATTCCAACGACATTGCAGGCTGGTCCAGTGTCGCCTCTTACTCCACATTTAACCTAACACATGTTCAGATAGATACTTAAATCACATTTTCAACCAATATATAAGAAGTTAAATTGTTTCTAAAAATGAATTTAAACTTCCAAATAGGTGTGAAAATGTAAACGACATAAACACTCACAGAAAATTTCATAGGTTCTGAAGAAGGTTCTGTTGGAACTTCATACTCCCAATCGGGAACGTACATCCCATACAGCAAGCAAAGATAAATGACAGATAGAAATAAAGCCAAAGCCCTGTTATATTCAAAAAAAATAATCAATTTAAATAAAAAAAAACCATGACTTGAGACACAAGTTAAAGGGAAAAGCAACATCACATAACTAGGCATGATTGAAAAACAACTTAATTAAGCACTTATAGCATAAACATATCATAAGTTTATGTATAAGTACTTTCATCAAACCTATATTAAGAAACTAAAATTCTACAAGAAAATTAAGCTTACCATTGATATCGATACTTTCTCAAAAGGGACGATCCAGAATTAACGATATCTTCACGCTTGAGCCAAATTTCACAGAGAGCTGTAATAAAATATGCTACCGCAATTCTCTGCATCCAATGAAATAAATAAAGAATGATCAATATTATACAAACATTTTTTATCATGTTCAACGAAGTTCTAACTTCATAGGGCGAAAAATTGTACCTGCAGTATTCCCATCAACCTTATCTGCTTCAAATCCACTCCAAACGTCAAATCACTAACGCGATGAACATAGCCTCCTGCAAACGACAAAATGCAATACATTACATACATGGACATGATTCCAATTTTGTCAATCGTAGATCGCGTAAATTGACGGTTTGTTCAAATTCCGGTATGTTGCACTGCTATAGCGCTGCTCTAACTGCTATTTGACAAAACTTTGTACTAAATAGTGTATCACAAAACAACAGGGATTTGTTCAAATTCCGATATGCACGTTATAGCGCCGCTATAGCTGTTATTTCACAACATATACAGGATTCATATTAGAAATTTCCATCACCAACATTTTACTTTAACACCTTGACATTCATCAAAAAAATAACAAATGCTAAATAAGCTTAAATTTTAGCTAAGAAATTATCACAAAATTTAAGCAAAAGGTTCGGTTGGCACCTTGAAGAAAAATGCCTAATGCAAGAAGCTTAAGCGCCCGTAAAACCGCCTTTCTAGTCGCATCAACTTTGCAAGATGGTTTCTGTTCAAGAAACAGATAAGGTAGATTAACAAATGAACAATTTATCAAAAATGTTTCAATACAAATTTTGATTCTAGTCAAGTATTACAAAATTAATATAGATCAAAGAATTCAAAGGTATTGCATTATCACTAAATAATATCATTACATTCTTTGTAATTATAGAAAAGTTTCAAATAACCAACCTTGTATGTGAATGCTAGTGCAACGCCAACAATAAAAAGAAAAAACGGCATAACAAAGTCTGCTATTGTTAAACCATTCCATGGAGAATGATTGAGTGCTGGAATAAGTCCACCAGCATCATCCACCAATATCATAAGCTGCATTGAGTTTCATAAAATCAGTATAAATCAATGTAAGATGGAAACAAATTAAGATAATTTATGTATCTGAGATGTAAATAACCCATCAATTAGTATCATAAGTTATTATTAATACACACATTTCATTTATTATTTGCCTAGGAGGCACCAAAGGAGTTTTAAACGTGAAGTTTGGAGTTCAAACTCTAAAAACCTATGCAACACCGATACTTAAGATTGAAAGTGTCCAGTGTCTGACACCAACTCAACACTTATGCGTAAGTGTCGAGTTGCATAAGTGTCAGACAGTAGATACTTTCGAGCCTATTACATTCAATTCAATTACTTCCATTTATTAAATAAACTTTACCGTTGTCTAAGAATGAATAGCAACGCGTGTCTAGTGTCTCATATTCGTGTCTTTGCATGTACCGGTGTCGGTGCCTCATAGTGTAAAGCAAACATAACCACTAAATTACTAATATTTGCCTAAAAGTAAATTATCGATGCAACTTTTACTTCATCATATATATTTTTCCTAACCAAATTACACCAGACCAAAGTTTAAACAAGACAAATATTTCCTAACCAAATTTGTCGTTTTCAAACTATACAAAATATCAGTTAATTCCAATTGGAAAATATAACATGATTGGATTATGTATCATGTGAATAGTTGAAGAAAGAAAAAGGCAAAATTGTACAATCCCATGTGAGAAGCACCAAACATTCTATAAGGCTAAAAGGACAGTTTATCTTATCCATGCCAGTTTCATTAGGCACACCAAACAATGTCTAGACCTAAAACATTTCCTCATGGAAAATTATGATTACTTCCAATGTTAGAAGTTGCATGCAAAAGGACAAGTTGAAATCTATGAAGCACGAACACATATACGGACACCAGACAACATGAACACTGACACGTCGACACCAGTAATAATTTTAGAAAATGATATAATTCAATGTAGTCACATGTGTCCGTATGTTGGTGTCAATACATTTATGAATTGAAACCTACCAAAAATAAAAATATATTTCAAGTACTAAAAGATTATTTAATTTATAATATGATAATATTACATATTTGGTGACAAAATATGACATAGTAAAATGATATCATGAAGGTACTAAAGTAAGTCACACAAATACAAGCATTGCGTTTCAATGTCATTTCCCATTGATAAAGCAACATGGTGAGTGGTGAGGAGTCGGTTCAGGCACATTACATCTAACCAACTACACGTTATTAGGACACCTTTTTTTGATAATGATGTATGTATGTATTAGTAAGTAACCTTTTTATCATATAATAAACTTTGAACTTGATTTACTTAATAGACCATTTTTTATTAACCTAATCCATTTACAATAGTTTTTTGTAGGCTTGTTAAGTTGGGGGTGTAAAAATTAAAAATACCTAATCTTGATGGGAAGAGGTGAAACTTAGATTGGACCATATAAAAAAAATGTCTAGTGTTGAAACTCACACACACGCGTTGAAGAGGAGTATCGAGGGTTTGAACCCGCGCGTTTATAAAGATGAAAAATACTTGAGTCATATAAAATAAACGAATTTCAATTCCTAAAAAATATCTAGTTATACGTTATTTATTATTCCTAAAAAAGTTGCATGATAAACGAATCATATAAAATATCTAGATATACGTTATTTATTCCTATGAGTAATATCAATGGTTGAAGATACTATTTTTTTTTTTCTGAAAAATTACTAAGGGAAAAAATTTAAAAAGAAAAGTCAAAGAATTGATTTAATATATATGATTAAAAATAGAACAATATATTTTTGGTAAATTTCAAAATTATACAACAAAAACCAGGAATTGTTAAACAAAAACTAAGGAAACATATTTATTATTGGTCAATTTGAAAATTATAAAACAAGAAATAGGAAACATATTTATTATCAAAATAATATTTCCTAAAAAAAATATTATCAAAATAACATATATACAATATAAATATATCATAAAAATCAGAGAATATTGTGAAATTTTTTCAATGGACACGTAGCCATATTCTGTTTTAGTGGACGGCTTTGCAGATGACTAATATAGGTAAACGAACTCTACAAAAGAGGGAACATAAAATATCTTACTAGAATTAATAACTTAACAAAATAAATTAATTTGACCCATTATCATTGAGCAAAAATACATATAGATAGTTTTTCCTAAATGAAAATATTAAAAAATATAGAGGTATCAACTAGGTTTTCGGCGGAGATTAGTCATCAATAAAGTCGACGATATTTCCAATTAATAACATTTTTTTATTGTTAGAAAAATTATTAAAAAAATATAGATATGTTATAATCAGAGAATAATATTATAACAATTTGATCACAAAGAGGCATGTAGCCGTAATGGTATGTAAATGGACGGCTCTCTAGTTGAGTAACAAACTTTTTCTTATAAAAAAAAAAAGAGACAAAAAACAATTTAATTTAATTTAACATGAAATGCAATTCTTCTTTACTTTAAAGTAAAGCAATCTAACTTTCTTTAACACGTGCAACCTGCAAACTCTTTGGATTCTCTCATGAGTCAAGTAGTACCAACAAATTGGGTATAGCATCCAAATCTATTAAATCTCAAGAATCTCTCTCCCTTTACCTCATCACTCTCAAGTCAATCACCCCATTTTATTAATCATCACTAACCATCAAAATTTAGCAATAACTATATTAACCTAATAAACCCAATAACTATAAAATAAAAAAATTTAGGTGAGTCGAGATTTCGACGAGTCATCGGATCTCAAAGCTCAACGAAAGCCAACATAAGTACAAAGTACCTAACTATGTACTTACATCTGAAACAAGAGTTGAACTAACGATCTTATGAGATACGGACCAACTTGACCAACATGAGTTAAACCTTATTTATTGTATGTTACTACTAAAATTATTATTTTATTATTATCACTAAAAAACTTGGACCACCAACACCAAAACACAACCCAACCCAAAATCCAATGAAGGAAACAAAAAACAAACTAAATTATTTAACATACGACGTCGTTAGCTTCATCTTAAAAAAAATCATTACTAATAATATAAAAATCCTAAAACAAAATCAACTAAATAATTAATATTAATTAATTAACATAACTAAAAAGAAGCAAAATAAGGAAGGTAGAGAGAGAATACCGCAACAGTGAGACCACGAAAAACATCAAGTGAAAGCAATCGTTGAGAAGTTTGAGGTTGTTGTTGTTGTTGATGTTCTTGTTCTTGTTTTCTTGATGAAGATGAAGAAGAAGAAATCATTGCAGAAAGTTCTTCATTATTAATAATCTTTGTAGCTGAATCATGGATCTGTTGTTCTTGTTCATGACCCATTTCCAAATCTTCATCATTCTCTTCAAAACTCTTTATTGCTTCGTATTTCTTCATCTTCTTATATCAATGTCTCTTGATATTTTCCACCATCTACTACTATATACATACATTTATTTTTCTCATCAAAATCTATAAAAACACCAATAATAAACATAAATATATTAAAGATTATAAGAAAGAAAAGAACATTAATATCTTACTTGAAGAAACAATGCAATATGGTAGGGTTAGGAGCTTGGAAGAAGAAGAAGATCTTTATGTTGTTCTTTTTTTTCTTCTTTCTTCTTCTCTTACTGTTTGTTGGTTTCTTTACCTTTGTTTTCACAGTTTTATAGGCAACTAGTAAAAATACCCGTGCTGACGCACGGGTGCATTTATAGTTTTATCAATTAAAATTAAATGCATATGTGACTTACTATATGTGAATTACCATTATCACATTGATTATTTACTAAAGTTTATCTAGTGATTATATTGTTGTTGTAGGGATGCATGTAAAGATAGATAAAATTGAAATAAACATTGAAACATTGGTTACAATAAGAATACAGTACTCGGTTGGAAATATCAAAAAGCATAATATATAATACAACGGTAGATAAAATTGAAAAAAAAAATTATTACATTAAATATTATTAAATACGAAAAACATGACAAACATAACTATTGTTGATTGAAAATTTAAATCTAATTCTGCAACCTGGTTGAAATAAATTGGTTCGACAGAATTTATTCCACAAAGGCCCTAATCTTGTAGTTATATTCTGCATCATAGAATTTTTTACGAATATATTAATTAGCATATATGGAATATATAACATATATATATATATATATATATATATATATATATATATATATATATAATTCACAAATATTGGTTCCATAATTTTTTATATTTATCATTCATATATATTGGTCCTGTATTTTTATATTTATCATTCACAAATCTTAGTCCCGTGTTTTTAATTTTTATTATTCACAAATATTGGTCCCATGATTTATATATTTATCATTCACAAATCTTGGTCCCGTGTTTTTTTTTATTTATAAGTCACAAATTTTGGTCTCATGCTTTTTGTAATTTATCATTCAGAAATTTTGGTTCCTTTTTTTTTTTTTTTTATATTTATCGTTCACAAATTTTGGTACGTATTTTTTATATTTATCATTAACAAATCTTGGTTATGTACTTTTTATATTTATCATTCATAAATTTTTGTCCCGTGTTTTTTATATTTACCATTCACAAATCTTGATCCCGTGTGTTTCTTATATTTTTATAAGCATGTGTTTGGTTTCAATTCTAAAGGGTAAAAAGTGATTCCAAAGGTTGTATAATTGATTTTATGATGTTTGGATGATTTAAAGTAGAATTGATTTTGCTTGTATAATTGATTCTACTTGAAGCTACAATTTGTAGTTTTTGGTTTTTACAATTGATTTTATCTTTAAATTATTCTAAAATTTATATCAATAACAACATGGCCCGTGTATTATAATTATTATAAACCTTGTATCAACGAAAACATGTCTCGTGTGTCAGTATTAGTTTAGTTAGTTACAATTTGAAATAATTCTTAAATATTAGTCAATCCTGCTTCTCCCATGTCTATCATGCACCAATCAATGCCCACTTATTCCATGCATTTTAGTTGATGAGGGTCCAATATTATTTTATAATTGAAATAAAGCGATATTCTAAATGTCAACTTATCCCTTTCTTATAAAGTGAGGTGGTATTATAGATAGAAGAAACATTTTAGCAGAACATTTTAGTGAGGTGCACTTATCTCGTGCATATACGTTACTTATGAAACTTTATTCAATGGTCACTTCTCTAATTCATTTAAGTTATCTACGAAATTTTATTCAATATCCACTTATCATGTGTATTTTAGAATTGATATCACATGTTAGATTAATAAGTACCAGTTTATCCACTTCTTGTGTTAGATAATTATTTTCATATCATGAATGAATATGTGTTTAGTAGCGCATTTCCTTCGATCATTATTATTAGTTGTGATAATATTTTAGATTTATTGGATGATTAATATACTTTTAGTTTATATTTATCACAAAATGATATAGTTGCTCAATGAATTTACAAAGTGATATTGAGTTATCCCCAATAATTGATTTTTTTCAATTACGACGATGATGAATTATGCTCTCAGACCCCTGTTTGATTTTTCTTAACTTTATTTAATAATCCATCCATCTTAAAATAATTGTCTTTAAGTAAAATATACCCTAATAATTGATTTTTCTAAATAGCCTTTGTTTTTGTAAAATATTTATCAATTAAGTAACTTGTTGTATGACAAAAACACATAGATTTTATTGAGAAAATTTTGACAAATACTACTTTTGAAATATTAATAAAGTTAACAATTAATTTAAGAATGAACCAAATTGATTGTCCCATTAATTCATTAAGGGTCATGTTAACCAGAGCCCCCGGGGCATTGGTTAAGAAAGCAAATATAGTAATATATGCATTGATAGTTGTGTAATCAATGCATTAAAAGCTTAAAAAAATATCTTTTTTGACTTAGAATTTCTTCTTTTAGCATCCTTAACCAGTGCCCCGGGGGCACTGGTTAACATTTCCCGTTAATTAATTGGAAATATGTTCTAGTGCTATTTGCCACACCACACGTATTCCGTCATCACTCTCTCTCTATTCACTCTCAAATCCTCACATGTCTCACATAATTTTATTTATTTAATATTTTTTTTGAATGATTTATTTAATATTATTTAATAATTTGTTTAATTTTAACAAAATCCTCACACGTCTCCCATCCCTCACATATTTCCCTTCTCTCTCTCTCTCTCTCTCTCTCCTGAGACCATCCATATCTTTCTCTTCTCCACCATGAAAATCTTTCCGGCGACCAACAAATCCGACCAGATCTACATCTTTCCGGCGACCTTTACTAAAAAAAAATTACATATTATTCATCACCTCATTCTCCTCTTTCTTTCTATCAAATTAGATTTTCAAAAGGAAATTTCTTGAGAATTTCTCATTTTAAAAAATGAGATTTCCTGCCACCGTTTGGATGCACCACCACCACCGCTAAACTAATCTCTCAATTCTGTATAAAACACCCTTTTTATTTCTCCGATTTTGTGGCCACCGTGAGCCTCCACAGCAAAAATCAAAACTTTGCTTACCCTAAACATCCACAACAAAACCCACAAAAAGTAAGGCCAGAGGTATTTTTTTGGAGACAACCACAACAACAATTAGCTTCAGTTTCGTCATCAAACATGCAACAACAACATTCAGAAGATGGAATTTGATGTGATTTTCTCGTATTTTCAAGAGATGTAAGAATACTATTTTGTATATTTATGAACCTGTTTTAGGGTTTTTTAGATCTAATACTACTGGCATTCTTCTGTTCTGGATCTTTGATAAAAAAAACCTTTTTTTTATTGCAAATTAACTACAGTTTTGATCTTTTTCTGAAAAAAAAAATGAAGACTTTTCTGTTTAAGAACTAAGTAGGTTTGTTTACAGATGAATTATATTTTTCTTTGCAAATAAAAAAAAGTTTTTTTCTTTCAATAGTCAATTCTTATTATTTTTATGATTAAACTTTAAATTTATCACAGGTTTTGTTTCTTTCAAAAATTTCTCTTTTAGATAACTTTTTTTTTCTGTATAAATAATAACACAGAGACACCAGATTTTTAATATATAACAGATTTTTTTAATAAATTTTCTCTTTCAATAAACCTCAATTTTTTGTATAAAGAAATATAAATAATATTTAGGCCAACTAAAAACATAGATTCTTTCTAAGAGTATCAATACTCTCTAGAAAGTCAGAACATCAGCTCATCAATCTTTTTTTGTAGCTTTGATCTAGAATCTTCAATGACTGTAACAGCAAAGAAAAATCTATAATTTCCAGTTTATTGCTCATCTCAATTCGGACACTTCCTCTCTCCATTGACATATCATCTGATAACACCTCCCTTTTCTGTCAATCATTGATAAAATATTAGATCCACGGCCATGTTTGCAATGAAGATAAAGAAGATACAGATGAGATGTTTTGTATGAAATATGTTTGTTACTTATCTTTTTCTGTTGTGCTTTTTAAAGATCCATTACTTATTTAGATTTTCTTTTTTTGTTGTTGAGATAATAATTGTAAAATTATGTTAGGACTGTTTTTGGATATTTATTTTTTCATTAAATTCCCACTTCATTATCTTTCCTATTGCCACGTTTTCTTATTTTGCCTTGTATGTTATGTTGATAAGTTTGAACATGAAAGTGTAGTTTGTTAAATAAAAAAAATTAAGATAGAAATAAAAAAAATGATTATTCTAAGAACCATTTGATAGCTTTGTAAAGAGGAAAGGAATAAATTCTTTTACCTATCCATGTTCTCTTTTCCTGCTCGTGTTCTTATTTTTTCTGCAGTGAAAGAAATTAAAATGGAGTTGAAAGAAATGAGAGAATAAGAGAGCCTTGGATTAACAGAAATTTTATTTTATTTGGCAGAACATTTGTTGGAGAGTCAAGAACTTCATTTCAAGACAAAATATGCAAATAATGAATATGAACATAAAGGTATGGTAACTCTCTTCCTCGTCATTTATTTATACATGTAGTTTGTTAATAAGTTGATCTGGATTTTTTTCTTACAAAAGAACATATAATATATTTTACAGAAGAAATTATAGATGTTATTTTCAGTTGTTGGAGTGTTTAATTGCATCTTTTTTGCTTCTGGATTCTGTTCAAATCGTTTTGTATAATTTTCATAATGATATAGTTGAAGAACCTAAGCAAGAAAAACATGGTAGTATGTTAAAGAACATATGAACAAAATAATAGAATAATGAAGAATGCATGTCTTTCTAAAAAATTGGTGTTATTGTCATTTACTTACCCGTTTCCTTCTTGGTTTTGCAGAGTTGGAAATCTTTCAAGTTTTCTGCATAAAAAAACAATCAACAGTTAGATATTGGAGTTTAAGATACAAAGGGAGGAGGAAAATGAAGAGATGTAGAGATGTGGAGAGAAAAAGAAACTGAAAAAGGGATAAATAGTGTGAAGAAAGAATGAAATTTGTGGGAAACTTTTGTATGAGCAAAAGAAATTTGAATTTCAAATTTGAGAGCCAAAATTTTGTAGAAGGATTGAAATTGAAAAGGTTTTACTGGTTGAGAAGTGTGATATTTTTGAATGGACATATATTGAATAAAGTAGAAAAGAGTACAAAAATAAGTTTAGTTTAGTGATGTCTATCGTTGGAAACATGTGCAAATAAAGTAAACCAGAAAACATGTTGAAAACAGTGAAAATAATGATATTTTTAATTGATGTTTTAGTTAAGTGATGTCATCATATTAGAAATTTAAGGAAAAAGACCAGATTTACCCCCAAATTTGAGATGTTTGCATTAAAAAGGGACAAGGGCATTAATAAGTTTTCCACATATGTAAGAAAAAATACCAGATTTACCCCAAAATTTGACACCTTTGCATTAAAAAGGGATAAGGGCATAATTAGATTTTCCACAACATGTTCTTTTCTTATATTAAAGGAGATTTATAGAGTGCACACAAATACATGAATAATATTTTCTATTTTTTTATATATTTTATTTTATTTTATTTTATGTGTGCTTGATATTTTAGTTACATTTGTCCCCGCAAAAAGAGACTCCATCGGATAAATAGATAATATTATATAACAGTTTTTTTTTTTTTACGGAAATTGTAACAACTTTAATTTTTTGGCATTTAAATTGATTTTATTTTTATTTATTTTAAAATGAAAATAAAATAAAGTAATCTAAAATCTAAATTGATATTTGTGGATTTGTTGGCATTAACGAGTATAGCTCTTAGTATCAATTATCATACGTTACCGCACTATTAGGTACCTCTGCCATTTAAATCGCCAAGTCCGTACAAAATAATATATTTATATTGAGATTAAATATAAATATGTTCACATAACGATCCAATCAACATTTTTTTTGAAGGAAACGATCCAATCAACATATTGACCCATACTCAAACACTAAATTCTTTACTTATTTTAAAAAATTTAGTCATTAGGTCATTTGACCAAATTTTAAATATATCAACCGATATTTAAACACTAAATTCTCAACTTATTTTAAAAAATTTAGCCATTAGATCATTTGACCAAATTTTATACATATTTGACCGGTATTCAAACACTAAATTCTCCACTTATTTTAAATTTTGTACTCATTAGACCATTTGATCAAATTTTAAATTTTTTTGTTATTGTCCCCTTGAGTTTAGCTCAATTGGTAAGAACAATGCATAATATATGCAAAGGTCTGGGTTCGAACCCAATACACCACAAAAAAAAAAACCCATTAGACCACTTGACAAAAAAAAGTGACACTTTTATATAATTCTTAAAAAAAATTTAAAGAAATCAAAATGAGATATATTATTAAAAGTTGACCATCTTTCCAGCACAAGGTGTACCAAAAAGAAAGCCAAAAATTACATCAGTTGTTCAACATAAAGAAGCACAAATTAGCCAATATCCGTACATAAGAAAGGGTGCTATAATGAAATGCTACATTCTTAGCTTTAACCCACCAAAAGGAAAGAAGATTAACATTTTCCAGAAGCTAAATAGGAGATTTCTGTATACCACGAAATAACCTATCATTTCTTTCCTTCTAAAGCACCCAGACAGTAGCAAACCAAATCAGATGCATAAACGAACACCGTGATTTGGCATAACCTGCGCAAGACAATAGGAAAAAATACACTAGATAGTCCAAGAGGAGGATGAAGATTATCTGGCTTGAAAAAAAATACTTTCTGAATGAATAAAAGAGTGTGCAAGGGTCTATATTTATAGTGCATGATTACTTAGTGAACAACAGAGTGAAAATAGGACTTTTCCACAAAAAATGGCTTGGAAAACAAGCAAACAACACTCCATGCCCGTGTCCATGCGCAGAGCGTATGAGGTAGCCCCTCTTGTGTGAATTCTACAGTTTTCGACCTTTTTTCAAGCGTTCTTCCTTCTTGTGATGCCTTGGAACTTCAAATGAATTTTCTTCACTTTGTATTGTCTTCAAATACCTAAGAACCATTGAACTTCAATCTTCATATTCTCGATCCTTCATGTGATGTCTTGTTTTTTCGATTTACATGATTTCTCATTAAAAAGACTCAAAATACCGAGTTGCATGATTTGGGATAAAAGTGAATAACAATGACTCAAATGAAAACAATACAAAAAGTTCATCAAACCATTGACAACTCCTCTAATTGACTTCTAATTTGTCTTCAAATGCAAACAAAAAAAAACTAAAAACATAGCTATAAACATCATATATTCCATCATCAGTAACCCACTAACCTTAGTGACCCTAAGTTCTTAAGGGTTAGATTGACCTCCATCGATGGATCTTTTGCTGTCGAGGTTGTCAATTTCCTTTGAATAAGTGATTTCACTGCTTGATTTCTAAGATCTTTGGGAGAACCATATTGAGATTCTTGATCTTCTAGTTCATCTTCACTTTTTTTTTTCTCCAGAAAACATAGCGTAAAATATTATAGCTTCAGATCCCAGCATCTCTAGATGATATAGTAGTTTTCTTAATTATGAAGGTTAACTATTAGATTGACCTCCACCGATGGATCTTGGGTTGTCGATGTGGCATTTTCCTTTTAATAGGTGATTTCACTGTTTGATTTCTAAGATCTTTGGGAGAACCATTTTGAAATTCTTGATCTTCCAGTTCATCTTCACTTTCTTTCTCCAGAAAACATAGCATAAAATATTATAGCTTCATATCCCAACGTCTCTAGATGATCTAGTAGTTTCCTTAACTCTGAAGGTTGACTATTCATTGAGAAACTCATCAAAAGAAAATAGTTCGGTCTAGGTTTTCAAGTTAAGGCCTTCATTAGTAAGATTGAAAGCTTCTAACTGACCTTCTTCATGGTCCTTGGGAAATATTCTATGACTTAAGTGAGGAAAGTAAAATAAAGCTTCAAACATGATGACCTCTGCCGATAATGGATTTTATCAACCACCACGGTTTCCACTTTATCATATACCCAAAACATGAATCTTTGGTGAATTTTTTAAGGCACACATTCTCTTGTATGAATCCAATATCTGCCTAAGATGGTAAAGTAAAAAGGATTTCCCTCTATTAGAAAGAAAGAAGACCTTACTTCCTTTGGTCTAATAAAAAATTTGGCTATGAGAGCAAAAAGTGAAAAAAAAATTAAGGCACACATTCTCCTATGTAACTTGTCATATTCTTGTTATTTTGGATTAAGTCTTCCATGTTTTTACCAAACTCCCTCAAATTCATTAGTGGCATAACATTGAGCATGGGTCCCTTTGAAATATTATAAGTTTATGTCTCTGATTACCCTTCTTTGAAAATTCGTAGTTCTACTTGATATGTTCTTTGTCCACAAGTAGAATGTAGTAATTTCTCTTTTCATTCTGCCATATGTGTTTTTGATGGTTATGAAGATGGTTAAAAAGGTTATCGTTGTTATGATCCTCATGTAAGAAAACTTTATGTTTCTAGTCATATTGTTTTTCATGAACACATTTCTTTTCACTCTCCTTTCTCTGATTCTCATATTACTAGTAGTTTGGAACTCGCCATATCGATCCTTTTAGTCTTAATGAATCTTTCTCTAGTGAATATAATTTCAAGAATTGAAGGACTGATACTATTACTCCTATATATGTACTAGCATCCATCTTGTCCCCATGACTACCCAACAACCTTCTACAATTGTTGACCATTCAGCTCTTACTCCTCATTCACCTCATCGTTATCCCACACGTGACCGTAAGTCCACTCAATTACCTGATTTTTTTTTCTATTCCACTTACTCTTTTTCTTTCGCCTATTTTCTAACTTGTATTCATAGTTTTTCTGAACCTTCTTTCTATAAAGAGGTTATACTCAACCCTTTTTGGTAGAAGACTATGGTTGAAGAACTTTCTTCTTTGGACAAGATATATACGTGAGAATTACTACCTCTTCCTCCTGAAAAACATGTTATTGGGTCACATTTAGTATACAATATCAAAACTAAGCTTGTTGGATCAGTTGAGCGCTACAAAGCACATCTGGTTTCTAAGGAATTCCATCATCAATATAATATGTATTATGAAGAAATGTATGCTCAAGTGACCAAGATTAATATTATTCATACTCTTATTGTTGTTGCATTTGTTTGTCAATGTCATATTTCTCAAATTGATGATAAAAATTATTTTCTAAATGGTAATCTTCAAGAGGCAGTTTTAATGGTACCTTTACTAGGTGTTTCTAATAATTAAAGGGAAACATGTAAGTTAAAGAAGACTATATCTGGTGTGAAATAAGATCAACAAGATTGATTTGACATGTTTACTACTATGATGGCATCTTTTGGTTTCTTCTCTTGTGATGATGATTCTGCTTTGTTGAGATGATTATATAAGTGATGATGTGGATGTGATTGATGATTTGAAATTATAATTATCCTAACTATTTGAAATGAATGACTCAGGTACTCTTTGCTACTTTTTGGGGATTAAAGTTGTCTAATCTCCTAGAAACTACCTTCTCTTTCAATTTAAGTACAATGCCAACATTCTTAAACAACCTCGCCTTTCTGATACTAGAGTAACAAATAGTCCTCTTGAGTTGAATGTGAAATATGCCCCTTCTGATGGTATTCCTATATAAGATCCCACTATGTATCCTGCTTTGGTTGGTATCCTCGTGTTTCTTAAGATCATTAGACCTAATATTGCTTATGTTGTTCATGTTGTTAGTCATTTTGTTATCTCTCCCACTATAGTACATTAAATGGTTCATCTTTGCATCCTATGTTATCTTTGCGGATCCCGATTTCAGAGTAATCCACTTCCCTGATCGTCCTCAATGGAATTGGGTGCTTATTATGATGTTTATTGGGTTGGTGATCTCACTAATCGTCTACTATATGATTTTGTATATTTCTTGCGGACTCTCTCACTTCTTGAAATGTAAGAAACAAGATATTGTCGCCCGATCCTCTATAAAAGTTGAGTATCATGTTATGACACCCACCACTTTTAAAATAGTTTGGTTGCGTTGGTTACTTTCTTACATGGAGGCCCCTCTTTTTGAATCAACTCCCATGTATTACGGTTACAAGAGTGTCATTCAAATTTCCCATAACTTATTCTTTCATGAATGCACCAAGCACGTTGAGATTGATTGTCACTTCATTCATCATCATCTTCAACATGAAACAACTACTCTACCATTTGTTTCCTCCTCCTTGCAGATTGTTAATTTGTTCAAAAAGATGCATTATGTTTTTGGTTATTAATTGATAAACTCTCGACGTTCTCTGTTTTTTGTTTCCTCCTTTCATGAATTCACCAAGACACATTTTGTTTTCGTTTCTTGATTGAAAAAATTGTTGATGCTCTCTATTAATGCATCGTGAGTTTGAGGGGAAATGTTATATAATGTTATTATATAGTTTTATTGTATCTTAATAATGGTAATTTGGTCTTTTCCAATATTTAGTAGGGTTAATATATGTTTACCCCCCTGTAATATTAGCGATTTCTGGTTTACCCCTTGTAAAAAAAATTGTTTAGATTTCAACCCTGTAATTTGAAGATTTTTTGATTTTGGACCTTCATGGCATCAAATTACAAGATTTCAAGTACTTTCGCGCCCTGTAATTTGAGAGAATTTCGGTTTACCCCCTACCATATCATCAATATTTTAGGTTACCCCCTGCGATATCATTGATTTTGTACAGTCAAAATTCATGAAGGTCCAAAACCAAAAATATTCAAATTACAGAGTTGGAATCTAAATTTTTTTTACAGGGGTAAACCGAAATTCACTAATATTACAGGGGAGTAAACATATATTAACCCTATTTAGTATATACTCCCTATGTCCCTTTTTATAAGAATGCTTTACAAAATAACATGGATGTTAAGAAAAATTGTTGGAGTAATAAATATATCTGAAATGCATGTGACTGTTACTAAATTATCATTTGTGTATAAATATATTTAATGTTACTTTTCATTATTCAAGATAAATTAATAGTATTACTAAGGGTTATTTTTGGAAAAAAGAATAATAAATGCATCTGGTAATTTGTAATGAGTTTTAGATTTAGGGATAACCATTTTCTTATAATTGGTCTTATAGTTAGGGACAAACAGAGTATACTCTATTGTGACCTTACTATCTACTACCCCCTTCCCTTAATATAGGACTCTTTTGACAAAATTACGAGAATTAAGAAAGTTGGTAGTAGTATTTGAAGTGGATAAAATAGTCACAAGAAAGGGGGGGTTTGAATTGTGACCCTTTAAAAATTATCCTGCAACTTTAAAAATGATTCTCAAGTGGAAACTTGGAATAGTTAAGTTAATAGCAGACTTCAGAACGTTCTGATGTCTGAGTGCAAAAAAAGTTTAAAGCAGACTTCAGAATGTTCTGGTGTCTGAGTGCAAAGACAGTTTAACAAAGTAAATGTGTTTGTGTGTGTTTGTGTTTGCAGTAAGTAAAGAGTATAGGGAAGAGAGAATCAACACACAGAAGTTTATAGTGGTTCACCCAATGTGGGTTAGTCCACTCCTCACAATCTTGTGAGAGTTTCCACTATGATGCTTGAGATAACCTCTCAAATCCTGCACCTTACAATCTGTGTTCACCTGAACACTTACAATCCTGTATTCTCTAAGCCTCAGCAGGCTTGCATCTTGTTGCTAAGTTACCCACTTAGACTTTTACACCTTCTGCTCAAACTAACACTTTAGCACCTCTAAAGCTAGATGAGACTTTCTTTTCTTCTTGCTAAGTTACCCACTTAGACTTTGCACCTTCAGCTCAAACTAACACTTTAGCACCTCTAAAGCTAGATGAGACTTTCTTTTCTTCTTGCTAAGTTACCCACTTAGACTTTGCACCTTCAGCTCAAACTAACACTTTAGCACCTCTAAAGCTAGATGAGACTTTCTTTTCTTCTTGCTAAGTTACCCACTTAGACTTTGCACCTTCAGCTCAAACTAACACTTTAGTACCCCTAAAGCTAGATGAGACTTTACAAGATGTTTGGAGTTTGAATGTTTGAGAAACAAACAGAAGAAGAAAGAAGAAGAAGTTATCTTGGAGATAACAGAGAGTATTGATTTGCACTAAGTAATGAAAGCCTTAGTCATTGATCAATTTCAGTTTGCAAAAGCTTCAAACAAAATCAAGTTGTTTTCTTGTATGCTTTGCAATTTGTGTGGAGTTTGAATGTTTGAGAATCAAACAGAGGAGGGGAAGAGAAGTTATCTTTGCAAGAGATAACAAAGAGTATTGATGTGCACTAAGTAAATGAAAGCCTTAGCCATTGATCAATTTCTGTTGCAAGAGCTTTTAAACAATCTTCAAGTTGTTTATTTGAATGCTTTGGCAAGGTGCAAGTTTTGCTGAGCCTTTGATCTGTATTTATAGAGTCTTTGGGCTCAAATAGCCGTTGTAGGGTGTCCAATGGTGTTATGCCACGTGTCATGGGCCCCACAAGCTTTTACTTGAAAATCTGGGTGAACATTCTGACCATCAGAATGTTGTTGAGTTCCCAGGATGAACATCAGAATGTTGCTGTGTTCTGCATCAGAATGTTGGAAATTCATGATGTTCTTCATCTGGGTTCATCATGGATGAATGTTGGATGAATTTCTGGGCTTGCCCAGCACGTGATGTGAGATTTGTTTGAGTTTTATCCTCCAAAAAGTAGCTTCTCCATATGCTTCAAAAGTTGCTGGAAAAGTAGGATAAAGTGAACCAAATCTGTCTTGGACTTTGTGCAGGAAAGAGAGGATAGTGGTCTGCAGCTTCAGGCCCATGCTTCTAGGAGATTTGCTTGATTTTGTTCAGAGTACAAGTTATCTCTGATGCAAGATCTCCTTTTGTTACCTTTTTCTTCTTTTTACCAACTACACTGTTCATGGCTGGAAGCATGTGCAGAAGTGAACATTCTGATCATCAGAATGTTTCATTTGTGCTTACTTTAGGATGATTTGTAAGACTACTTTTGATGTAATCAATCCTAATAGTAGAGACACGACTGAAGTGCAGTGAATACAACATCTAGGATGATATTCTCATTGGAATAATCCTAGTACTTTAATGTTCATAGTCTTGGATGAACATTAAAGATCCTTTTGACATAACTCTTTGTTCATGCCTTTATTGTTGATATATCCATGCAGATGTACCTTTCTGGACCTCTAATTCATGTCAAGTGTGCTTGCATGTTCTTCACGTTCTTGATGAATCTGGGTTTGCTTATGAACAACCTTCTGGACTATCATCAGAACGTTCTGATCAACTTTCTGATCAACATTCTGAACTAACTTTCTGAACTTCAGAGTTAGTTCATGAATTCAAATGTACTTTGATTTCTTGTATCTTGGTATGATTTAAACTTTGTTTGTGTCTTGGTTAATCACTCAAGAATGCACAAATACCAAGAACTATCAAAGTCCATTAATCTTTTAATCATCATAGATGCCTTTATTGCTTGATCCATGCAGAAGTACTTCTCTTGACATTTATTTATGTCACATGTGCCTTGCATGACCTTGATCTATGTTCTTGAGATTTTGGGCTTGTATAGAAGCAACCTTCTGATCTCTTGTGCGAACATTCTGATCTCTGAGCAACATTCTGATCTAACTTTCTGATCTCAGTGTTAGATCTTGAAATCAAATGTCCTTTGATTACTTGATTCTTGGTATGATTTAAGCCTTGTTCCTGTCTTAGTAAAACACTCAAGAGCACAAGTTAAATACCAAGGAAATAATCAAAGTCCATTAATTCTTTAATCATATTGGTTTATTATCTTTAAAATTAATTAGGGATTTTGCCTCAACAGTATTAAATTTGTATATTAGTACTATTGTTTTTACAATTTTATCCTTAAGATAGAGTAAATTTATGTTTTCAACATAGTATGTATTGTTGATTGAAGAAAAAGATGTAAAATAAATAAGGGTATGTTGGTAAAGAAATAATTAATATAATTGAAAATATCAAAGGGGTCTTATAAAAAGAGACAAAAAAAATTTCTCATTCTATTGAAACCCTGAGCTAAAAGGTGTTCTTCTCCTCTCTATGTTTCTATGTGTTCACCATTGATGATATGGATGTATTAAGAAAAACTTTATATTTCACATAAATAAGGACAGACTGAGAATATATAAGACGAGTTATATTCAATATACACGATATAAATATAATTAGGCAAAATATGTTAAAGAGAAGATGCATGCAATGTTGGCATTAGAGAGGTTATTTCATTTCCATGAAATATTTGCTAGCTTTTGCTTACATTTGATTAGAGTTCTGAATAAAATAAATTCAATTTGCTGACTTTCAAATAGAGTAGAAAGGGTCCTTTTAATTTGCACCACTTAAACTTTGAGTCCAACTTGGACCATTTAACTTAGGCCATTGATTTATTAATAAAATATTGCAACAATTCAGATTGAATATTGAGGACTTGCCTATCAAGTTGAATGGTATTCTATGCTTACGTGAACTTGGTGTATTGAATATTTTTCTTTTTGGTAGCTTTTACAAAAAAATCAGGCATGCTGAAAATTTTTAGGGAAAAAATAGTGGGCTAATGTATGTTTTTTTCCTTTAGTTACCGACATATATATATGGGTTGAATAGACGGAACAAAAAAATTTGTTGATAAATTTGGATAGTTAAATATTATTTAGTTAGTAAAAGATAATGAAAATATCTCCGTAAACATACTTCAATTGGCAGATACATGCATTGTTTTTTTTTTAAGGAGATAAATGCATTGTTATATGCATGTATCTTCGAACCTCGGACACCTTACTTAATTAACTTGAAAAAGATGAATTCTAACCATTAGACTATTTGAAAGAAAAAAAAAAGATAATGACTCTTAATTTCATAAACGAGAAAAGGATAAACATAATTTAACATAAAGACATAAAATTATATATGATTTAAGTTGAGAGAAATTTTAAGTAGAAAAGATAATGATTTATGATGACCTCAAAACATCAAAACATCTATTTATACAAGGATGTGTTGAATATTATCTATCTATAATTTAACAAGGGTTGAAAATTTGGAGCAAGGGTTGCAGTTTTATTTTTGAAAATAAGTAAGGATTACAGTTATTTAAATAATGTTTTACTAGACCAAAAAAAATATGTTTTATGACCCAAAAAAATTAAGGAATATAATTTAATTAGAAGTAAAGTATTTTTTCCATGCAATCACATAATTAGATTTAGAGCCCGTTTGTTATAGCTTTTTTCAGGAAAAAATCACTTTTTTTAAAAAAATAATCACTTTTAAGAGTTTTGCATCCGTTTCTTACAGATTTTAAAAAAAATCAGAATCTAAAAATAATCTAAAAACAGTTTCAAATGAGAAGCTGTTAAGAGCAGCTTCTCAAAAAATAGATTTTTTTTAGAGCAGAGAGAAAAAATGGTTTAAAATATTGAACTAATTTTGTAACAAAAAATCCCTTTTATATAGTTGTATCCAAACAAATCAAATTATTTGTTTTAAAAAAATGATTTTTATCATGGTAAACAAACACAAAATAGATTCTGATTTTTCATAAAATTTCTAAAATATATTATCTAAATTATTTTATGTGAAAATCACTTTTATTTTAATCCGTAACAAACGGGCCCTTAAATTAATTTAATCCCATAAAATGAGGGTTGAGTTTGTTAGGTAAACATTATATGAGATAAATTCAAGAAAACAACCAATTTCGTCCCATACATAGTTTCTACACAATGCTAATTATTTAGATTTTAACAAAGTACAGGAAAAGGGATTCAGGAAAAGGAGGGATTGATACACTGTTTTTTGCTTAAGGTATGTGGGAATATTTTTGCTCGATCCAATAGGTCATCCAAATGGTTCAAGTTGGACCGCAAGTAGGAGTAAGAACAAAGCCAGACCGTCCGACAAGGGTCTACGACCTATTTAAAGCTTAACTCGGCTCAACTCGTTTATTAACAAGGTCAAACTCAAGCTTTTTATAAGACATGTATAATTAAATAAGTCAGGCTAAACCTTACAAAAAAAGTCTGTTAAATCGGTCAGACTACTTTTTATATATAATATAATATATCTTCCATTATTGATATTGTTGAAGTTTTTTTCTCAATAAACTCAAGTCTTCATATGATTGGTTATTTAGTAGCATATATTGTGGTGTAATTAGACATTCATATGATTTCATTATTTATTAGCATACATATTTATGTGCTTTAGGCTTTTATAAGTTTTGACCTATTTAGTAGTAGGTTTATATATGTTGCTAGACCTTAGTGTAAAATAGGCTTTCGGGCTTCATCAGACCTTTAAAAAGGCCAGGTTAAGCCTAGAATTCTGCTCTTCTCCCAACTGTTTTTGCTCGCTCCCAACTAAAAAGATGTAATTACCCCTGCGTGACTTAAGTCACGCAGCGCGAGTTAACTCACACTAGTTATAAATTCTGCGTGAGTTAACTCACGTAGGTTATAAACCCTGCGTGACTTAAGTCACCCATGGGTATTTTCAGAAGTTTGGTTGGGAGCGAGCAAAAATAGTTGGGAGAAGAGCAGAATTCATAAGCCTATGACAGATAATAGGTCAGACTCAAACCTATAATTTTTGAAGTAGACCAGACTTAGGCCTTACAAAACTCGGCCCGATCTAGCCCATTTCCACCCCTAACCACAAGTTCAAGTGGTGTAAATTAAACGGATCCGTAGATGACATATTTGAGTTTTATTTTTTGATTACTTCACCGATAGTGTGTTTATTAGATAAATAAGTGAAGTATACAAAGTCAATTGTTAGAAAAAACCACAGTAGTATAGTTTAATTTAATAATAAATGAACAGCTACAACAACTACCTTAACGACAACAATTGGTTTAGGTTTGTACTATTACTTGTTAAAGTACTAAGGTTAATTATTTGTGAACATCACTACTAAGCATGAAAAGTAATTTAGTTAGTAGTAATGAGATGGAATAGCACTATAGAGTATAGAGTCTATGATGCATTATTCGTGCCATTTAAGCACAGTTTTGATAGGAGAGACAAAGGGCGGTGCAAAACTTGTCGTGTGTTGTCAAGAACCATAACAAAGAATATGCCGAATCATAGAACATGCTCCCTTTATCACTAAAAGGATTATCTAATTATCGTCTGTCATGTGGCCCTTAAATTTCTAGTTTTTCTTTTTCTTCTTTTTTGAAAAGTTCTTCCACAAATTTCATAAAAATAATAAAAAGGAAGAAAATGAAATAGACTCTTTTTATTAGCCTTTGAAAAAAATCATTTTAATGAAAGGTTGACATGCATAGTTTTTCAACTATAATTTATGCCTTTTTTAAAGTTTTAAAGAATAATCTCAAAGTTATTTCTATCAAAATCATTTTTATTTTAATCTATAATAAAAAAAACTAATACTGGACCACGAGTTGAACTATTGATACTCCTTCTCTCCTCATCATTTTGTGTGAGTGAGTTTTACCGTTAAACTTTTTGAAATAAATAAATAATAATAATTCTCCTCCACTTGTAATAAAAAAACATATTAATGTTGATAAATTTTCAATATTTTTTAATCGATAAGCCACAATCAATAAAATGTGTAACTTTAATTATTTTGTACTTATAATTAAAGTCAATTATTTTTAATGATATGATGAATATGATTAATTTGCAGTAGTCTAAAAATAATTTTACACCAACGTTGCATATAAACTAAACGTTTTCTATAAAAATGCAATTTAATAGTAATTATCAATTTATTTCTTCATATAAAGAATGTTGGCCATCGATGCTTGTCGTCGTCGTTGTTTCGTCATAATGAATTGTTTGTTTTTGGACTTACTTTTATGTTGGTGGTCGGACTCATTCGTGGTTTTCAAGATATAGGTTCAGGTTCTATTTGGCTCGTTTTTGGTTTTGGTACTCATGAATGTTCACAATCCACAATTTTGTTGTAAAATGTTTTCGTAGTCATACGTGGGGTTGCTTGGTTGTGTACATGATGGCTTTTTTTTTTTTGAAGTAAAATCGCATGATGGATGTTCGTTTGCTTCGAATTTTGTTTACTCCGTTTTAAATTATAAGTCACTTTGACAAAAATTTGTCATAAATAATAAGTCACTTTTGCCATCAACATTCTTATATGTAATACTTAGTTCATCTACCTTGAGGTTGTCCCTATATATGTTTTTTTTAGTACAAGTTGTCACCATGTTATTGGTAACATAAGAATGCCATCGTGTGTGATTGGTGTTTAACAATTTAATTTTCGTTTTCGATTGTATATGTGATAATGTTTTTTTCTTTCTTTCTGAAGGGGTGTGTGATAATGTTGTTAACAAAAAATATTATGCTTTACGTAACACTTAGGGATATTACCTTTTCTCGATCGTAACATGCTTGGTTTTGATGTTAATGATAAAACCAAACAATATTAGGTAAATATATTAAAGTACACAATTAAATATTTAACCCAAAAGTCAACAATTTATAGATGGTTAAAAGATGTTTGAGACATTTGATATAACGAAGAGTAGCTTCGAACCCGTGATACTCATCAAAAGTTTCATTGACGTGTTTTTTAAGGTTTTTTTTTGTGAGTTTGAAGGGGAATGGAAGGAAAGACTTGAAAAAAAAAAAAGGAATGAGTAAGTAGAAGAAATAGAGGACATCAGAATGAGGGGTTTTGGGGGGCTTATTTTTCTTCAAAATATAAAACTCCTCCTCATTTGAGGGAACTAAAAAATTGTATTGGAGGGAGGGTTTTGAGAGGTTTGGAAGGGCTTATATGAATTCTTCAAATTTAATATATGTTGTTATAATATTCTTAAAATTAAAAATATATTAATCATAAGCATTAATTTATCACTTTCTAAAAAAATACTCTTTAAAAAATGTGAAAGATTTCTCAATTTTCCCATATATTTTTCTCCCTCAAAGCCTTTCATTCCACTCCCCTCCAAACTCCCAAACAAAGCCTAAGAAAAACCTTACTCACCCATTTTTGTTAAAATTAGTTCAATTTTGATACAATGCCACTATAAAAAAGTTTTATGCTACAATAAATCACAACAACTAATCCATGTGAACTTAACTCAATTGGTAGGGATATTGCATATTATATGCAGAAGTCGGTGTTCGAACCCCGGACACCCCACTTCTCCACATTTAAAATGTGTGAGCGCTAGCCACTAGATTATTTGACAAAAAAAAATCACAACTAATCTTTAAAAAAATATCGAGAATGGGAAAATTTATATTATTCATAATAGTATTAATGACCATTTTACAACATTCTTGAGCGGATCCAAACTTAATAAACTCTTATAGCACTGAGCTTACACCGAAGTGTAATAAATCAAAACCAATAAAATGCGTGACTATAATTTTTGTGTACTTATAATTAAAGTCAATTGTTTTAATAATATGATAATGATTAATTAATTAATGTTATTGTAAAATAATTTTTACTCAAATTATTTTAAAAAATGCACATGCAATTTAATAGTTATCTATTTTTTCATATAAAGCACTTTATGCACATGCAATTGTTTTTCATATAGTGCCAAGTAAGAAAAATAGAGCCAATTTTAAAAACACCAATTTGGCACTAGTTATATCCATTTAAGTTATTGTATTTGATTCTATTTTTTAACAAAAGTTATTAGATTCAATAATTCATCTGTCTCTTAAGTTGTCGTTGTGTAATTGGTAATCTAAGAATTCCATCGTGTGTGATTGGTTTTGGACGTTTTTATTTTCGTTTTCGATTATATATGTGATAATGTTGTTGCCAAAAAAGTATTTTGCTTTACGTAAGAGATAGGGTTTTTATATTTTTATGTAACATGCTCAGTTTTGATGTTGTCACGAAGTATAAACTAATGGATAACTAAACAATTAGGTAAACTTATTATAGTACAAAATTAGGTATTTAACCAAAAAGTTTACAATTTACAAATTGTGTAGTGGGATATATATGATTCGAAATTATACATTGCACTCTTGCAGACAACCATGCATGCCAAAATACGACTCAAAAGACGTATCAAATTGTGGTTGTTTTTAATTAGGAACAATGTACCTTCACTAATTAAACCCACGTTTATTCATTTGTTTTTTGAAAGGGACAATGTACCTTCACTAAATAAACCCTTCAATCCAAGAAAAAAAAAAGTTTACGACCCAAAGGGAGACCTAACCATTTTTAGTAAAAAAAACAGTGAACTCGCTTGGGTTGGTTTGGGTATTTAGAGTGTGATCATCCTCAAAGTCTCGAGTTTGATTCCCTCGATGTCAATTTTAGTGAGTTAATTTAGAACAAATATGATACTTTACTTGAATTTACTAAAAATAGTAAGGTTTACCTTTAGACCAAATTTGTATTAGACACAAAAAGAACATTTTTAATAACTCATTCTTTCCTGAACTTAATAACTCATTTGATCAAACGGTAAAAAATAAAATAGATTTGATCAACTTTCGGTTCTTATATAATGCCAACCAACATCTAATCCAAATCAAATTACAAAATTATATTATTAAAACTCCTTCAAAAAAAATTATATTATTAAAATAAAACATGTGCTCAAATCTAGATTTGAGAGTTGTTTGTATTTAGTGTCTTACTCACTTTAAATAGGATTAGCTCTAGTAGATATAACTTATACAGTGATCGTATTAAATGACAAATTATTAATTTTTATCGATGAAAATCACACACACTAATTATTAAGAAGTGAAGAACTAAACTTTCAAACTCGCACCTTATCATATCTAATGTCTCTCCAAGTCTTTTATCATCATTATATTTAAGGAGCAAACACTTTATATAAAAGCTTATAAGAAAATATTAAACTTTAAATAAAGTCAGTGACGGATTCAAAAATGGTGACTTGTGGGGGCAAGATTTTATATGATAAATATTTATAGAAAATTTTTAGCAATACAAAAGTGATATAATAATAACATCATTATCATTGAGCAAAATACTCAAGATTATAAACACTATCCTATTATATATTAGAAAAATTAAAGACTCGTCAACATCTACAAATTAAAACTGTTCTTTACGTGTCTTTATATTTAAAAAATATGGTAGAAATTATTCAAAATTCCATCTCAAATTCATTTACACATTTGATTTATAAAATTCATGAGCTAAACTTTTTATGGTATAAATTTCTATTTAACGGGGGCAATATATTATTTTAAGAGAGATCAATCATTAAAATATCAAAGATTTAGCAAATATAACCAGAAGAGTAGTGGAGACAGTTGCCCCCAACCCACTCTAGCTAGATCCGTGGCTGTATAAAGTTTGATATTATTAATTAAAATACACGTGCATAATGTATTGTCAATTTTTTTTTTCATCCACAAGACTTGAGTTCAAGACATTTGTCAAATCCATGGTATACAAGGAAGATAGTTTTCTACCATGCACATGGTTGCTTCAACTTCAACCATCGATTAATAAGTCTCACCATTAAAATAAATAAAATATGATGTAGTTTATTGGTCCAACAATAAAAAATAGACTTATGCACGTGCGAGAGTAATTTATTTGTGCATGTTCAACAACACCCAAGATATTGCTCAAATGATTCGGGTTCAGTTCACTCAGACCAAAGTAATTAATGTTGATTAATTATTGTCTACTTTGTTTTACATAAGTTTTTATTTTATTTTTTAAGTCATAAAAAAATCTTTAAAAATAATATAAACCAAATATTATAGACCTTAATCAAAATCAAAAAGTTATTCAAATCCAAGCCAAAATAAATTAAAGAAGATCAAATCAGGTCAAATTTAATTTGAAAATCAAACCAATCTTTTTCTATAATATTAATAATGAAAGTGTAGTTGAGTGGATCTCGGGACACACCGACACTAGGACTATAGTAAACCTCAAGACTCAAAAAATACTTACAGAGATATTTATAGATTTTTCATCAGCGAGGGTTGAAGTTAGGTCTCTCCGGTGTATGAGTCTACTTCATATGAACTAGACCAACCTATATTGACTAAAATCAAACAATTTGATCATTAAAGAAAGAAAAAAAAAACCTAAGGAGTGAGAATAGATTTTCTCAAGGATATATCTAATCACCACATCCCTCGCTTGTTATGTCGGGGTGAAATTAAGATAGCAAATCTATTTCAAATTCACTTACATCTTGACATACAAGAGTCGGTTTTATTTTGTATTGATTACACTTGACTTTAGTCACTTAAAGTAAAAGATGATTTTGATCCTTCAAAGATTTTCGTTAGAAATTAAGTTTTGCGTTTTAAAAATTTAAGCAAATTTGATCATGCTAATTTCCTTCTATTTAACACCCTTTATGTTTTAAACTAAATTTTAGAAACTTTATGCTAAGTTTGAGTTGTGACCTTCAAATTTTTAAAAGCTTATTAGTCAGTAATTTATATGGACATTTTTTATGTGTTCATGTCATTCAGAAATGTTTAAGTCGGTAAATGAGATCCATTACACATTTAGTTGGTTATTTAGTCATTATTAAAAGTGTATAATTTCAACAATGTTTAAACAATTCAATACCGACCTTAAAAAAAAGTTCAATAACAGCAACAAGATAAACATTTCAATATATAATAGATCCTGGAGATGTCAATTTTCACCCGTATGTGAGAATGTTCATGGGATCAGATCCATGCATAGACCCATGCATGGGGGCCACATGAGCGTGATTTTTTATTCCACGAGTTCATGTTGACAAGAAAAGTTCCCTCAAACACGTTAACGCATTACTCGATAACACTTGGATGAGATCTCTTTCAGGTTTCTTAAGGAGATTTTTCTTTAACAAAGACTTTGAGTTGAAATTAAGTTCTAAAATTGTAATGGTGTTAAATTTTTTGACAAAGAAGTTTTTTCATTCATTGTGGTTCTATTCGATATTAATCGTTACATTTGCGCGTAGATGATATTTGGTTTAAAAAAAGGAAGGAAAAAAATATTAACACGTTCAGATGGGGATCACACCCTCCATCACGTGGAGTACTCGTCCCCAATAAACCGGTTAAAACATATATTCATGTTTGTGTTATAACTTCTTTAGAAAAAGGAAAATAATGTATGTATTATAACTATATTAATAAAAAAAATTGTATTATTTTTATTAAGTTAAAAATTAATGAGTAATCTGGAAAAACTATACAAATGTTATTAACACAAATTTGAATTTGAGTTTTTGTTATCTAGTATTCTATATTTTATTCCAAATTTATTGAATTTTAGTTGATTATTCATTCTTTTTGATGGACTATGAAGTTCCTGTGGATCTACATAGAGAAGGATGAGGGAGAAAATCTCTAAAGTGAGATGATGATGGAAACATGGTGTAAATTTGGAGGTTGAGAATTGGGAGTAGGAGAGTACTTATCGCTCCCGTCCTGTTGACATTTTTGTATATGTATATGTCATTTTTATCAATTTTTAGAAACTTTTTTTTGAGCAATCAATGGTATATATTAATACCAAGCACAAGGTGTTACATATAAGACTTCTAATAATTACAACTTGTCAATGTTACCGAAGCAATTAGTCAATGTCCAAACAAAACAAGAGGTTTGACCACCTCGAAGTACATCCGAAAACAAAGTTAATGTTACTGCGATAATTTCCCATATAGTCGAAGCACAGAGTAGTCAAACTAGCTGCAAAAATGAGCGCCTTGCATGCAAACCGCCCGCCGAATGAGTAAACTGATACAAATGATCTGAGATGCTGTGAGGATCCGGTCTGGACACACCAAGCCAGGACCGCGCCGCATGCCATAATGAGCCATAAAAGTCGTAAGATAAGAATAAATGCTGAGAATTCTCCAATTGATCACAACCCGCCAAACAACCCGCCTCACCATCCATGATAATGCCGCAATCCCACAAGTTCGACCGTGTAGGCAACTGATCCCGCAATAACCTCCAAGCAAAAATTGAAACTTTCAGAGGATCCAACTTGTTTATGCCAAATCAAATTCGTCGTGTGATCAACCAGCGATGTGTCCTGAGAGGTTAAAAGCTGGTATGCACCACGAACCGTGTAGCCTGCACAAGGATCAAGCTGCCACATCCAGGAATCTGTAACATTAAACTGCAAAAAACACTGCGAAGTAATGTGACACATTCCTGTAACATATCCTCCTCTCGAACACACAACCGTCTCCTTAAAATTAATCTATCGTTAGAGAGAAAAATAAACAAAGATACCGATGATATATATATATATATATATATATATATATATATATATATATATATATATATATATATATATATATATATATATATATATATATGGGGTTTGCTACAATAGACCCACTCATTTTCATGAAGGTCTATTTTAGCAAGATGCACCTTTTCTGTTTGGACAAAAAGACCCCTTACTTTATGTTAGAGAAAGACAAGATTAAAGGGACACAATTGTAATTGACATTCGTGTTTATTTTTTATTTCTAAATTCACTACTTTTTGGGTCCACTAATTCTCTTTCCTAATTAATTTTAGTTAGTTTCCACATCTTAACCGTGCTGCACAATTTCTGTCGCCGCCCACATCACAAAGACCACCGCGCACGACCACCTTCTCCGGTTCTTTTCTCTCATCTTGCTTGCCTCTTTATATCTCCGAATTTGCGTTACCGCCATCAACCTCTTCGGTAGCCATCCCTCTATCCTTCTCTCGTTTTTAACTTGCAGATCTTCCTTGATTTTTCTGTCTCATAAGTTCATAACCCATCTTTTATCTTTCTCTGCGAGACAGTCATTCCACCGCTCTCTTTTTTCTTATTTCAGACAACTTCTTCTTCTGTTTTTTTATTTTTATTTTGTTAACAAAAAAAATGGTTGCAGGTTTCATGGAACAAGAACAAAACGTGAAAAGAAGATAGTGAAGAGCAGTGGCCAATAGACATAGGAAAGAGAATTAGTGGACCAAAAAGTAGGGAATTTAGAAATAAAAAATAAACATGTGAATGTCAATTACAATTGTGTCCCTTTAATCTTGTCTTTCTCTAACATAAAGTAAGGGGTCTTTTTGTCCAAACAGAAAAGGTGCATCTTGCTAAAATAGACCTTCATGAAAATGAGTGGGTCTATTGTAGCAAACCCCTATATATATATATATATATATATATATATATATATATATATATATATATATATATAGAGCAATGATATTAGAACAACCATTTGCTAACAACTTCTATGACAACCTCATTTTTCTCTCTTTTCATTGGTCAAAAACAATGGAGAGAGAAAAAGAAAGAGAGAGAGTAAGAATAGAATGTGAGTATGAGAGAGAAAGTTGTCTAAAGGTTGTCAAAAAGTGGTTGTACAAATATCATTTCTCATATATATAATAGATTGATTTTTTTGAATTCATATAATAGATTGATGTAATATGAAAAGAGTGATAAAAAGAAAATAAAATATTAAAAGAGTGTACAAAAAATAAAAGTGTTCAAAAATATAATTGCTCTTTTTATTAATTTTTCTCGTTGTTGCTTTCTAATATATAGGAAGGTCATTGAGGCACTTAACCCTTCACTCATACATTCTAATAAAACAAGTCAATAGAAGAATGAAAAAACACCACAACGATCGACGTTTGCAATTTTAGATACAAACTAGTAAATAAGTATTTTAGGCCTCGTTGAAATTTGGGTCTAAATCATCATTAAAAAATCGACTTGTAAAAAGAGAAGTGTCTCCTCTTTATAAGCTTTTATCAAGAGTCTTGTGGAACTTGGGTTTTTCCTATCAATTATTATTATTATTTTTTTTACTTTTTAAGTTAATTGAATAACCAATATGGTGTGTATACACGTTCACACATCGATTATTCAATGAACGTAAAAGGTAATTTTTTTTTATCATAGCAAGGACCAGATGATGAAATATACAAATGATTATCCTTAGATCACTTAGTTCAAAATCTACTCTATAACTTTGATGTCCTAGTTTCGATACTCTGGCACACCAAAAAAAGTAATAAAATACATGAAATATACAAATGATTATCCTTAGATCACTTAGTTCAAAATCTACTCTATAACTTTGATGTCCTAGTTTCGATACTTTTCGATACTCTGGCACACCAAGAAAAGTAATAAAATACACATTTAATTTTAAAAGATTGTGTTTAAATACCAAGTTCAAACTAGAGACACATTCCCTCCATGCTCAAATATACGCAACAAATAAATCATGTTCACAATTTGAAATTTAAACAAAAATTGACCATTCTTGGATAGTAGATTACACAAATTTCTTGTGTTTCTTGGATTCTAAATACTTCCCTCAATGATGCTTAATTGTTAGTAACAATCAGTTTCATTTTATTCTTCATCGCTGTCACGAGATATGGATTATTGTTCTTATTCCTGAATGTATATATATCCCCGACTCATCGCAAAACCCCTAACAAACTTTTGATTGATTCCTCCGTAAGACTTAAGAATAAAAATAATTAAACCATATCAAATGAGGGCGAGTACTTTAGTTGTAATGTAAAACTTGTTACAAAACCAAATATACATTCGTGTCCTAAGACAAAAAAGTAGTAAAATTAGCTGATATTTAAGATGTATCGTATCAAAACGGCCTCGTAGCCTCTTCATCATCTAGTCAAGTGCGAGATTGTCTAGATATGAGAGCGACCATGTTGTGATGTGATTTGGTAAAGAAATAGTGATGTTGTATGCTAAAAAGTAATTCTTTTGGTATACTCTCTTGCTAATAATAAGGACCTCAATGAATGTCGTTGTTGTGTTAAATGAATTAGGTGAACAGAATAAATATGCTTAAGAGTACGTACTTTTGTTTCTTGACTTATAAATGCGTATTTTTTTATGTTCTTAACTAAAAAATCTGTGGCAGAGATTCTTATGATGTTATAAATATGCTAACAAAATTAGGGAACAAATTTTGACCCGTGGAGTATATGCATATTTGGAACAAAATTGTAATTTTGCATGTTTATGTTCAAAAATAAAAATAAACTGAGGCTTATTCAGAATGTTATAAAACTTTGTATATCGTTTCTATATATTTTTATAGATGTCACTACAAAAAATTCGATTTATAAGTCAAAGTTTCCGTTATTTTTGTTGCTCTAAAAATTCATAATTAATTTGCCAATTGTCAAAAAAATTCTAATTTTCTTTGGAAAACCATTTTTTAACATCCTAAATATGTCTTAAAAAAAAATCATAAAAAATTCAACTTTTAGATTACTTTTCTTGACTTTATATCTACAATGGAAAATATAAGGACAAAAATAGGAAGAATTTTAAATTACAAGAGTAAAATATGTTTTTTACATGACTATTTTTTTTTCCGTCAGATTTCACATATATTTCATTGTTATTTTGAAAAATTAACATTTTAGACCATATGACAGTGTCACACATATAGTCAACGATCATATCGTATTGACTAACGAACGAGACAGACCGATCTAACAATTTTATAAGAGTTGTTGATTTTTCTCTAATTTAAAGGGTATTACAAGAATTTACAATTTAGAAGTTTTTATTTTTTGCTATTTACTCGTGTTTATATACTTATTTGATTTTTTTTTTTTACAATATCCTATTTGTATACATTTTATTTTGAATATGTTTTACT
This sequence comes from Medicago sativa, assembly GCF_051527215.1. Lineage (NCBI taxonomy): Eukaryota > Viridiplantae > Streptophyta > Magnoliopsida > Fabales > Fabaceae > Medicago > Medicago sativa. Next base: position 5,831,771 of record NC_140755.1, on the reverse strand, counting down.
ACATCATATACTTAATTTATAGTTTAATTAATTATATTAAAAGAGTATAGTCAACAAAAACGGTCTTTGTATGAATATAATAGCAGATCGTTATCCTAAAATCTTCAACGCTGAATTAAATCAATAACATAATGGCGGGGTGGTGGTGGAAAACAGCGGTGTTAATAGCAATATCCGCCTTACTACTCCGATCATATGGCGGAGAAGCAATCGGAATCGGAGTCGGAATCGATAAAGAATCATTGATGAAATGGATGAGAGATTTATCTGATAAACTAGGAATTTGGGCGATTCCACTTTACATCGCTATTCATACAATTTCAATTGCTCTTTGTTTACCTTCTGCTATTTTTCTTGAAACTGGTGCTTCTCTTCTCTTTGGTTGGTTTGCTTCTGTTCTTTGTGTTTTCTCTGCTAAGATCCTCGCTGCTTCCTTATCTTTCTCCATTGGCAGGTAACATATGATTTTTCAGATCTCATGTTAATTTATTGTTAGAGATGTTATGTTTGAGCTATGAAGCACCGACACAGACACGAACACGTCGACACCGATAAAAATGTGAAAAAGAAATGAATTAATTGATCGTTAATCATGTGTGACACGCCTTCCATTAGAAGTGTTGTTGATGCTAGTGCACTGAAGCTCCCGCATACACAGGGTCCGGGAAGGGGTCCCACCATTTGGTGTATTGTACGCAGCCTTACCCTGTTTTTACACAAGAGGCCATTTCCAGGACTTAAACCCGTGACCTTACAGTCACATGACAACATCTTTACCAGTTGCGCTAAGGTTACCTCTCTTGTTAGAAACTTAGAATTAGTTGAATAATTTTGGTTAAGGTAGTTGTGATTAGTTTTTGGTAAAAAAAGTAGCGGATAACTGATAAGATAGTTTATAGTGGATGACTTATAAGCTAACTTATAGCGGATAGTGTTTGGTAACATTAACAGTTGAAGTAGCTTATAAATATGAAATGATAGAAAAAATGTGCATTTAATTAATTTTTGTTTTCAATTAAGTTTGTAGGGGTAAAATGGAGATAAAAAGTGATAAACTATAAACTACTTGAATTAACTTATCAAAAACCTCTATAAGCTCATGAAAATAAGTTATAAGCTTGTGTAAAAATGTCAATTATCAAACGAGTCTTTTTTAATCATACTAGCTTATAGAATGCTATAAGCCATAAGGTCAATTTTATGTCTTACTAAATAGACATCTAGCTGGTTATATTATTAAATGTGTGTTTGGTTTTGCTGTATGAAAATTGATATTGAATGAATTGATTTTGTAAATTTGATTTTGGTTAAACGTGAAGTGATTTATGTTTGGATGCATTTATGCAAGTGAGTTGAAGAATAAATTTGAGTTAAATATGGCGTTTAGAGTCGAAAGCTACAAATATTAGGTTTAAGTTTAATCAATTATGGAGGCAGAATCAATTCTATCGGAGAACATGCAAATATGTCAAAATCAACTCTAGACCTCTAGAATCAATTTTTGTTTTTTCAAAAGTGGAACCAAACATACACTAAATTTATCGTATTTCTTTATTGTTTCAAATCTTGTGATGATGTGAATTTTTTGTCGATGAGAAAAAGGAATAATAGGTGTGGATTAGTTTAACGAGAATCTAGTATTTTGTAGTTATTTGTTATGTTGTGGTTTATGAAGTGAGCTTATGATGTGAATGATGAGGTCTAATTGGATGTAAATTAGTTTGGATTTAATTTATCATAAAGTGAGTTTATGATATGATGAATTCTAATTGGATACTGGAGTGAAACTAATTTGTGCTGATTGTTTATTCTGATTGAACCCTTTGATGATACCTAGTGTTTTAGTTGTCAATTTGCCTTAATTATTAAATCAACTATTAATTTATTATGTTGTTTTAGGAAGTAAGGATCAATTGATGGTGTTTGGTAAATGGTTTAGTTGATAACTAACGTAGCTCATAAATTAAATAAACTAATTGTGTTTGGATAGATTGTATAACTACTTCTAAAGTAAGAGATCTGTATGCTTGTGATCTGTTGACAGTGTAAAACGGTTTACGCTCAAAGTGTATTATTAAAAATTAAACTCAATTAGTTTTATAGTGATGTCCAATGAGGTTCTAGTATTTTTGTAGTTTTTTAAATTGTGGTTATATATAAAGTGAGCTTTCGATAATGATGACTTCTAATTGGATGTTGAGTTAAAAATAATTTGTGCTGATTGTGAATTCTCATTGAACTCTTTGATGATACCTAGCATTTTAGTTGTTAATTTGTCTTAATTAAAGTAATAATTAATTCATTATATTTTTAACTCTTATGAGTTGTGATGAATGATGATGAAAAAAGCAACAATCAGTGTAAATTAGTTAGTTTTACACTGATGTTCAACGGGAATATAGTATTTTGTATGTTTTTTACAATTTGTTGTTATAAAGTGAGTTTATGATATGATGAAAACTAATTTATAATGAGAGTGCATTTTCATTGAACTCTTTGATGATACCAAGAGTTTTATTTGATAGTTTTGTCTTAATCAAATCAATAATTAATTCATTAAATTGTGATAGGAAGTTAGGATTTAGCAGGTTTAGGGGTGTTTGGCAAACAGTTTAATTGATAGCTAACCAAGCTCTTTAACTTAATAAACTATTTGTGTTTGGATGTGTTCTTACTGTTTATTTTCACTTTAAAAAAATACAAAGAATTTGAGGTGGATTAGAGTTGAATAGTGTTAGAACAGCAAAGCTGGCTCTAAAGTAAATCGATAAATAAACACATAAGAACACAACGATTGATTACAGAGTTAACCAATTATGCTTACGTCTCCGTCAATAGATTGGCTACTGAGTGTACTATTATGTAATGCTTGGGGTTACACAGTACAAGTTGCGTTTAAATACTGCGGTTCAAATTATAAGTTTACCGCCGAACCGTCTGCCTACTTTTAGCTCCACTTGCTCCGCTCTAGGGTTTGACCTATTATTAATATTAATGACTATGAGTCATACTCAACTAATTGGGGGATGGAGAGTAAGCTTTACATAAGCTGTATCCGTAATCTATATGAGAGAGCTTACTAAATAAACTGAAAAATAGTTTTATAAGTTTTTTCAAACAGTTGCATACATGTTTATATCATTAAGGAAGTCTAAAAAGTTCTTTTGTATGTCGATTTATAGGCCATCAGAAATTTTGTGGTTTCTTTGTTGGAATCAAACGTGAAGCTTATATTAAAAGCAGGGTTTTTAATCTACTGCTGCAGTTTTCAACTTTTTTTAATTTTCATTTCAAATTTTCAAGTTATTCACCTCAATCTTTGTAATCAAATGATTGGTTGGAATAATTTGAGATGAAAGTTACTGGCTTCTCCTGTACGGCTGTACCAGAGGAAGCAGAGGGAATAAGAATTTTTCTTCTGTTTTGAGTCACCAATCTTGTCTATCATGATCAATCATGCAAACAGAATTGGAATTTTGATTTCCTAATATTGTCTCTGTGAAAGGACTGCTGGGAACATTAGGTTTTTATTATATTTGTTTTTTTTTGTTATGCTAGGCTTTGGAACCTTTTTCTGTGCAAATATTCTATGGTAATGAAGGGTGCTGGTTTGCTGACTTTTGTGCTTATTTTTGTTTTGTATACGGAAGTTATATTCTTTCTTTGGTCTTTCTTTTCTGGTTACTTTTTTACTTCGCATCTCAATAGCACTTTTTCTTGTCTGTAAATGAGTTAAAATTGATAGAATAGGAATTTGTAAAGTTTTGCATCTTCATTTTACGGAATAATTAATGCTTTTCTTGCATACAGTTGATTTCATAAATAAACATGTTTAAATTTAGGAACTGTTAATCAAATATCTGATGTTGACTGCTTTGTTTTGTTCAATTTTGATTTTTGTAATTATGTTCAATTTGCCTTAAAATTTTGTTGAAAAATTTGATAAGTTGGTTGAAGGTCATATGTCAAAAATCAAAGTCCTTATTGCTGATATTACACTCAAACTATTGTGTATTCTTTTTGTTTTTGACTCCTGTGATTTTTTATTTTAGAAGAGCAAAAAAATGATCTCAATTATTGAATTTTTTTTTTTTTTTTTATGTTACATGCTCATACATTACAAATCTATTTATAAAAATGTATCCTCTTGGTTTCTCATCCATAGTTGGGATTTCTTACATGAGTTACTTCAAAAGAAGTAAATAAGTTTCCTTAACATATTTAGCTATACCGAATTATATCATTGGGAAAGGGAAGAATTATATATTGTCTGATTCAAGTTGGCCTTTAAGCATGTTGAGTCCATGCCCTTTATAGCTTCACTGGAATAGAAATTCAAGAAAAGCCATTGCCAGTTTAAGTTATTGCTTCTTTGACTTTACTTTGGACAGCTAAAACAAACTGTCATTGTATGAATTATAAGTGGTAGTTTATAGGATGAATGAATGAGGCAGTTGTGTGAAGACTATTCTAGCTTAACATGTCTAGTCTAATAGTAACAATATGTAGCACCGAGCCACCAACATTTCACTTTAAAGGCATGTCGGACACCGACACATATTATTACATCCAATTTATCCTGTAGCACCGACACTTCACATTTAAGGCATGTCGGACACCGACACATATTATTACATCCAATTTATCCATTTTCTCAAATATTTATCACTGTCGTGTCCAGATCTTTGACAGTGCTTTATTAGTAACAACTAACAAGGAAAGCCATATGTTGATAATGTATTGTCCTCTGGATGTTCTATATGTAATTCATCCTCTTTTTATCTTCCCTGATCTGATCTGAATTTATGTCATTTTGAGTTCTTCAGGTTAGTATTCAGGAATTCAACCTCAGCAATGGACTGGGCTAGAAGGAACAAATATTTTAAAATCCTTGCAAATGGAGTTGAGCGAGATGGTTGGAAGTTTGTTCTTCTTGCTCGGTTCTCGCCTGTGCCATCCTATATCATTAACTATACCTTAGCTGCTACTGAAGTTAGGTTCTTTTTGGATTTTCTTCTTCCTACCATTGTCGGATGCATCCCCATGATCTTACAGAATACATCTATAGGAAGTCTTGCTGGTGCAGCTGTTGCTACAGCCTCTGGCTCTAAGAAATCTCAATTTTGGTCTTACTTTTTCCCCATAGTTGGTATTTTATCTAGTGTACTTATTTCTTTGAGAATTAAAAAGTATTCGTCCCAAATTTCAGTACCGGAAATTTCTTCTGACAAAGATAACACTGTTGAGTCAAAACAACAAAAATAAAATTATCTAGTAGTGAAGAGGCTGTATGTTTTTCTGTTATTAAACTGGTGCGTGGTTAGTGCTCATTAACCGTCCTTCAGTTTACCGATCGAACTGTCTGTTTGGGACAATACTGAAGAGACTGTAATTTTGTATAACTGCCAATTTTGTTGTTGTTAGTATTAACATTTACATGACTTTTATCTTCATGAATGTTTTGTAACTTTTGTTATGACTTGATCTTCATTTAATCTGGTAGTTGAACTTCACTTTGGTTATGTGTGGACTTTGGTTGGGATTTTTCTGATGAAGCCTTTCTTTTCTTTACATGGGGTAGTGAGTGGTCCTACGCAAACACTTCACTTAAATGCAGCTTAGTGGTTGGTGTAGACGCCAACCTTTTTTCGACTAAAACTCAGATCTAAGATCTAGCAGTAGATTGAATACACAGCATTTTGTGATTGGAAGGAATGTGTTATCCTTACGCTATTTTAGCACTTACTAAATGTTAGAATTCTAGTACTAAAAAAAGTAGTAAAAATATATATTTTTTACTACTTTTGTGAAAAGAGTTCTAACGATTCTCGGTTTTCGTCCCTTTATGCAAATCGGATTAACGACATTCAAGTTTTTCAGGTATTCAAGACGACTGTGGTAATTTGATCGAGATCAAACAATCTAGATTTTAATTTCAAATAAAAATATTGAGTATGAGATGTAGACCTTTCAATCTCGATTTAAGGATTATTGTTGCTTTGAATGTGTCAAAATTTGATTGGAGCAATCATGGTCCCACTTTATGTACTACCAGGTTTTTTGTTTTTAACAACAGTACCACCAAGTTGCTTCATATCTGTGTACCTGGTGCATCTAACATCATGGAGATCTATTTGATTTATTTTCTCCCACATGTGATGCATTTTTTTGGTTACTACTAGGAAAGTTTGACTTCGTAACTTTCATCAAGTTATCTTAATTATTTGAAAAAGTATAATGCTCATTAAAATACATGCTTAAATAAAAAGTTAAGAATTATATGTTTTTAGTCCTAATAAGGGACAAAGAGTAACTAGTTTAGATAACTTGTAGACAATAACAAATTGGTACAAAGACTAAATTGTAAAGTTTATAAACGACTTAAAAATATGCTTGTTAACCTAAAATATAAGACTCCTTCAAAAAAAAAAAACTAAAATATAAGATGTTTATTTAATATATTGTTTTTATTAATTGATGCGACAATAGAAGTCACCCACCACATCATAAATTAGTAAATTGTACACTGCCACCCTGCAGCAAATTAATGTCGGCCAAAAAGATATACATCTCTATTCTCTTCTACAAGCAAATCTATTGACTAATGATATTATTCAAAAAAAAAAAAAAATTGACTAATGATATTTGAAGAACTAAACGTTGACAATTGATATTATTCAAAAAAAAAAAAAATTGACTAATGATATTTGAAGAACTAAACGTTGACAATTTTTAGAGAAATTCAATTTGTTTTTGTAACAAAGTAATAAAGATTAGAAAGAATAAAAATATAATGAGAGTATGAGAGATCATTATCTTAAAAATTCTCAATTTTTTATTATTCAAATACTATTACTTAATTTGTTATTGTTACAACTTCAAATAACAAATATTTAGATACACTTATATAAAATAAAAAAATTAAAATAAAATAAAATTATTGTGTTTTAATTATTTCATTTTATGTATACGTGTTCAAATATTTTTTTATTATGGTTGTGTCCATAAAATATTTGCTCTTATTTTACAACAACAAGTGGCAGCAATTCCATTTAGAGGACTTTTTTTCTGTCACGTTTGGCTTTTTATCATTAAGTTTGAAGGGGCATTGAAGGAATAGGACACTGCTAGTGCTATATCCCAATATTATTGAGAAAAAGTGCAGATATGTGTGGGCTAGATTTTTTTTTTGACGTTATGTGTGGGCTAGCTAGATGAATTTGAGTTTTGTTAAATTAATGCACCGCCACACTAGTTGTTGACTCAAAAAATCGGCGTGGTGGAATGCGTGTGCATTACACAAATGAGTTTTGTAGATATTTACACCTTTATTTAACATCGTGAGAGGGAAAGAAATGGATATTGAGATATAGGATAGTTACAAGTTAGCATTAGTTATATTGTAGTATATATAGTTATAACCACCTTATTAGAATGTATTTTTTTATCATTGTAATATTTACTTTTATCATCAATATAAATATTCTTTGAGTTTTCTCTTATTTCTTTTATGGATGTCATGTTTCATAACAATAGAGAAAATTATGTAATAGATATGATTGATAGTTGATGCGATGGAAAGAGATATACCGAGTAATTTATAGACGTATGATTCATTTAAGTATTCAAAATAGATGTTTTTATTGTGGATGTTTTTAGAAGACACAATAACTTTGAAAAATAAAAACAAATTAAAAATCTGTACATTAGGTGGAGTTCAAATACAAATATTATTAACTCGCTCTAAAACTTTAATAATGAACCTTTTAAAAAAGACTTTAATGATAAAGAAAAGAAACATAAAGTTTTATAATTCATGGCAACTAACTCAACCCAACATAGCATATGTTTGGGGTTAACTTCAAAAGGAAGAAAGAAGACAATGAAAAAGGTGAATACCAAAAATTGGGTGGAAAATATTAGGCTATTTCTTTTTCCACGTTTTTTTTTTCTTTTTCTTGTGTGCTGTATTTAGATTATAAACTCCAAAAAAGTAGAGGATTTTTGAAGGTATTTTAACGTGTTTTAGAGGACATTTAATTTCAGATTATATTTATACTATAAGCTTGTCTCTCTCTTCCAGCCCACGTACCTTGTTTTCTATCTTTCAAATATCAAAACAATTAAGTTTACAACTCACCAATCCAAATCGAGTAAAAACCAAAGCGACGCTCAAATTTAGCGTTTCAATTAGGAATTAGTAGCTTTTCTCTATTGTTTGGAATTACATTATCTATATTTACTTTTTTGAATGAAAAATGTTAGTCGGCTAGTTTTTATGTTAGTATTTTCTCCTTGTTAGAAATTGACCTTAAACCTTTTAAACTTTTAGTTCAACCCATTATCTACCTTAGCTATTTGAATGCTATAGTTTATTCAAGAGAGACATTGATTATTAACATAAATTATTTAGATGAAATAAAAGAATCGGTTAAGAGAGATATAGAGTTATCAAAAGTAGAACATTGACACAAAGAATCCGGATTCGTTTCCCTTTATTATACTGAAGTATTGACTGAGCTATGTGAGAGTCAAATCTCAAGACAAACCTAACACAAAAGCAAAAATATTGTAACCTTGTTCACTAAGCCCTAACCCTAGAGACACCACTTCTTATTTTCATTTCAATCTGATCCTTTCATACTTTAATGTGTTAGACACAATTGTGATTAACCTCCGAGTCAATTATACGGTAGCTTTGGCTACCTAATTTTTCAGATACTCCAATAAATAATTAAATTCAAGTGGTAATATTTAACCATATAACAGAAGAAAATATATTTTAGTCTTCAAGATATTTTAGTCTTCTGGTCAATCCAATCATTTCCTACTTAAATTCTATCTTTAATCGAATCCTATATCATTCTAGTCTCTTTAGATTTATGGGACTAAAATGGAAAAATAAAATAAAAAAGGAGATGGATGAGCAAAAATTTGGTGGAAAATAGTAACCCCATATTCACATATATCTATTCTATAGGCCTGTTTTAAGCCCACCAAGTTCACAATTTTGTACAATTCTTCCTCTCTCGTCTCCTAGAAAATCTGAAATTGTTCGTTCTATAATTTTCAGATTTTAGAATCCTATACATGATACGTGTTTTCCTGTATTTTACGAAGAGAAAATAATTAGTCATGTTTATTTACTATCTTTAGCCATGATCATTTTAACACTTTTGGATTCTAGGATCCGAACAAAAAAACAATTATTTTTTTTACACATTTAGATTTTAGGATCCGAACACCCATTTTACATGCATCGTACCACTCTTATGTCAAAAATTAATTTTCACATTTTTTTCCATATTTTTTTTTTATCATAAGAGGGATTCAAAACATGTAAATTGGGTGTTTGGATAATAAAATTCGAATGACTCGATATCATAATATTTCCCCATGATTTTTTGGCCTAAGACGGTCCAAACATGTAAAAGGGGTGCTCGAATTTTAAAATCCAAAGTACTTTTGTTCAGTTTGGATTCTAAATTATCATGATGAGGAAGATGATGCTCATTGATCAGTTTGAATGAGAGGAAATTTAGTTCAAAAAATCAAATTCCCTTGTTACTTAATGATAGAAGTCCGCAAAACAAATCATGATATAAGTTTCCTTTTTCCTTTCTTCATGATAGAAGTTGCCTTATTTCCTTGTTACTTCATGCTTTACTGATTCACATGTAGTGCATTTGCCTTAGTCACTTCTTCATGATAGAAATTGCGGAAAACAAATCGTGTAGTTTTCATATAGCAAAACATCAATAATCGGAGCTTGACTCATGGCGAAAATGGCGGTGTCTTTGGTTGTTAACAAACTACTTCCACTATTAAGGGAAGAACCCAAGCTGTTAAGGGTATTCACAAGGAATTTGCAGACATTAAAGATGAACTGGAAAGAATTCAAGAATTCCTTAAGGATGCTGATAAAAGAGCCGAATCAGCTGAAGGAAACATCACTAGTGAAGGAGTTAAAACACGGGTGAAGTAGTTTTTCGTATAGAAAATATCGTTGATGACTATTTGATCCAGGTGGGGCAGAAGCCTCAGGATCATGGATGTATCTTTCATCGAAAAAGTGCTCGTAACTATATTTTTCAAATGGATCGAGTGTCATTGACTTATGAAGTGAGAAACTACTTGCAGCAAAAGACGTACGTTGTTGTGTTTGATGATGTTTGGAGTGTACATTTTATGGTGGGTGTTCAGATTTGACTATAGTGGGTGTTCTCCAAAAGAACTTATTAATATAGCTTATGAAATTGTCAAAAAAATGGCTAAGGTTTACCACTAGCATTTGTTTCCGTTGGCGGTCTTTAGTCTACAAGAGAGAAAAATGTGTTTGAGTGGCAGAGACTTGGTGAAAATCTAAGTTTAGAACTAAAGAAAGATACACATTTAATTCGGATGAAAGAAATTTTAGGTTTAAGTTATGATGATATGCCTAACTATCTCAAGTCATGCTTTTCGTATTTTAGAATATATCCATAAGATTATGAAGTTAAATCAAAGAGAGTGATTCGACAGCGGATAGCTGAACGGTTTGTGAAGGAGAAAAGGGGGAAAACTTTGGAAGAAGTAGTAGAAGGATATTTAACAGAGTTGATCCATAAAAGCTTGGTGCAAGTATGGAGTCGATGGTAAAGCTAAAAGTTGTCGCGTTCATGATCTACTACACGATTTGATCCTTGAAAAATTTGAGGATTTAAATTTTTGCAATCATATTAGTGAAGATGGACAATCATCCTTAAGTAGAATAAGTCGGCACCTATATCAATAACAACTGCTTCTGATTTCATGGCGCGTATTGAAACCTCCCATGTTCGGTCATTACTTGTTTTTACAACTAAGGAATCAAACGTAGACTTTGTGAGGGAAATCCTTACAAAATACAAGTTGTTGAAGGTTCTTGATTATGAATCTTCTCCATTATTTGATCCACTTGAATTATTTAAACTTCAGGCATGCAAGAGTAGCTGATGTCCCAAAATCCATTGTCATGCTCCAGAACCTAGAGACTTTAGACGTAAGGAATACAAATGTTATCGAGTTGCCAAAGGATACTAGACTAGCAAAGCAAAGCATAGAAAAATAAGACATCTTATCGGCTCTAGATAGTCTTTGATTCAATTAAAGGATGATATTGAAAAGATGACAACCCTATAAACGTTACATTTTTATTAATTTAGGTATGTATGGAGCTGTAGACGTAATTAAAGAGTTAGGAAGCATTCAAGTTTGGAGAGAAAATTCTTCTTCAATCGATAAAGCGAGTTGGGTTTTGGAGGGGAAGGGAGGGAAAGGAAAGGCTTATGGAGAGGTAAACCCTTGTTTGCGAGTTTTAAAAAACAAGGGAAAGGTTTTGGGGGGTTTAGAAGGGCTTCATTTGTTCAATTTTAAAGTTCCCCCAAATTGGGGGGTTTTGGGGGGTTAAGCATACAAATTGACAATTTTGCCCTCATAATAATTCAAATTGACAATATTAGATATAACCTAATTATTACGATCTTTTTTAAAAACAGCTTTTTCTAAACAACTTATTTATCAAAAACAACTTATTTATGCAAATTAGCTTTTAACGACCTCTTTTTCAAAATCAGCTTATTCAAAACAGCTTATTCATCAAAAACAGCTTATTACGACCTCTTTTTCAAAAACAACTTATTGAAAACAACTTATTCATCCAAAACAGCTTATTACAATCTCTTTTTCAAAAACAACTTATTCAAAACAGCTTATTTATCCAAAACAACTTATTATGACTTCTTTTCAAAAAACAGCTTATTTATGCAAAACAGCTTATTACGATCTCTTTTTCAAAAACAACTTATTCAAAACAACTTATTTATACAAAACAACTTATTACCACGTCTTTTTCAAAATCAGCTTATTCAAAACAACTTATTTATCCGAAATAGCTTATTACGACCTCTTTTCAAAAAACAACTTATTCAAAACAACTTATTTATCCAAAACAGCTTATTACGACCTCTTTTCGAAAAACAGCTTATTGAAAACAACTTATTTATGCAAAACAGCTTATTACCACGTCTTTTTCAAAAGCAGCTTATTCAAAACAACTTATTTATGCAAAACAGCATATTACGATCTCTTTCTTCAAAGAGGTCGTTAAAAAGCTGATTTTCATAAATAAGCTGTTTTGAATAAGCTGTTTTTTGAAAAGAGGTTGTAATAAGCTGTTTTGGATAAATAAGCTGTTTTGAATAAGCTATTTTTGAAAAAGACGTGGTAATAAGCTGTTTTGCATAAATAAGCTGTTTTGAATAAGCTGTTTTTTGAAAAGAGGTTGTAATAAGCTGTTTTGGATAAATAAGCTGTTTTGAATAAGTTGTTTTTGAAAAAGAGATCGTATTAAGCAGTTTTGTATAAATAAGCTGTTTTGAATAAGTTGTTTTTGAAAAAGAGATAGTATTAAGCTGATTTGTATAAATAAGCTGTTTTAAATAAGTTGTTTTTAAAAAAGAGATCGTAATAAGCTGTTTTGGATAAATAAGTTGTTTTGAATAATTTGTTTTAGAAAGAGGTCGTAATAAGTTGTTTTGCATAAATAAGTTGTTTTGAATAAGTTGTTTTTTTGAAAAGAGATCGTAATAAGTTGTTTTGGACAAATAAGTTGTTTTGAATAAGTTGTTTTTTGAAAAAGATATCGTAATACGTTGTTTTGTATAAATAAGTTGTTTTTTAAAAAAGAGATCGTAATAAGTTTTTTTTATTTTTATAAATAAGTTGTTTTTGAAAAATAGATCGTAATAATTTAATTTTTATGAGATAAGTTGTTTTGAATAAATTTCAAGATAAATTCCAAAGTATAACACAATGTATTGTTTTTAAGAGAAAAAAAGGGTAAAATAGTAAAATTATAACATAAGCCCTCCATTTCCTTTTCTTGTTGGTTTTTTAACTCCCAAACAAGGGGAAGGTTTTCCCTCCTTTCTCCCTTCCCTCCCTTCCCTTCCCTTCCCCTCCTAAGCCTTTCCTTTCCTTCCCCTCAAAACTCGCAAACAAAGCCAAGGTAAACTTCATATCATTAGTTTGAATTGGTTGGCAGTGTGACCTGAGGGTGCTCTCACTTACCAGCCAAACTCTCCCTCTCTCTCATTGAGCCAAAAATATACAAGGCTCGGTAATCATTGAGCAACACCTTACACCTATGTGAAATTCGAATTTTTAGAGGGTAGGGTTGGATTTTCGGATTTGGAAAAGTTGTGATGATTTTTGGTGTTAAAATGTGTTTTTGGAAGGTTTATGATATGTGGAACGAGTTTTGGTGTGTGGGTGTTGATGAAGGATTGATTTTTGGGTGTTAATGGAGGTATTTTCTTGTGTGAAAATGGAGTTTTTGTGTTGTTGGAAGTGAGGAGAATGGGGAAGAAGAGAGAGTACGGTTGTGGTTTAATTTAATGGGGGAAGAGAGAGAAAGTTAGAGTTTTAAAAGGAGTGGATGGGGTAGGAATGGTGGGCCCAGCAGATTTTATTTTTTTTATTTTTTTTAAAAGTTATGACGGCCGTCACGAGGGTGACCAGCTGACCGTCACACCCATTTTTTTTTTTTTTAAGAAATGGAAAAAAGAAGAAAACAGAAATTAATTAAAAAACAAATACCTTAGACTAAAAACTCGTGGGTTGCCTCCCACGCAGCGCTTTATTTAGTGTCGGTAGTTCGACTTTTCAGCGCATGACCCTTAAGGAGGGCACATCACTAGGGTAGCGACATGTCCTACTTTCTCTGCTGGATGGTAGTGCTTCAGTCTCTGGCCATTTACTATGAACTTTCCGGTGGATTCACTCCAAACTTCAACTGCACCGGATTGGTTAACTCTAGTTACTTCAAACGGTCCACTCCATCTGGAGCGAAGTTTTCCAGAATTAAACAAAGTTCTGGAATTGTAAAATGGTACGGTAGCTGAATGAAAGCTTAAATTACAATAAAAATAAACTGTTTCTAAATAACGCAATTTCTCTCTAAAAGGCTTGGTATCTTTAAACTGATTCTTCCACATCTATTTATAGGCAAAAACTCCAATTAGGTGCTTCTGGTCGTGTCCCTTATGGTGGAGAAAATGCAAGAAGTGGGAAAAACTGCTTCTAAACGTGGGGAGACTTTTTCAACTCGGCGCCGTGACGGGTGTCACAAGGGGTGACGGTTTGCCGGTCATGGGTCGTGACAGTCTGCTGGTCATGGGTTATGACGGGTGTCATGCCAGACGTTGACTTTTGTTGACTTTCTGGTGACTTTGAGTTTTTCTCCTATTTTCACCGTTTTTCATCATTTTGACGTGCGACGACCTTTATCTGACAAATACCTGAAATAGACACACAATACCAACATAACATTGCAAAAATCTATAAAATCAAGATCAAAATATGTGTAAGTTGAGTCAAAATAATAGTGCATTTTACGTGTTATCAGTAAAATATCAGGGGAAAACAGAGTAAAATATCAGAGTAAACAATAACAATTTGACAAATATCAGGAATCAGAAACAAATTATCAGAAACAAGAAACATTTTGAGATAGTATTTTTAGGTCCAAAATCAGGGTATGACAATTATGCTCCGACGTCATGAATTCCATGGGCAACTTATGTCAAATTACTTGTCATTTAAAATTGAATTTTTTTCTTCCTTCAAAAAAAAAATTTGAATTTTTTCCTTTATTTTGGACTAAGATGAATTTTATTCTTCATCTTTTACATGTTAAGGTATGTTTTATTAAGTAGAAAAAGGTATCTCATTTTAACATAAATTGATTATGTTATTTGGTTATAGTTGTTGATATTCTTTTTTTTGAAGAGGCATAGTTGTTGATATTCTATAACTCATGAATTTGACAATAACTTAATTACTACTATTCTTTAAAGAGATAAGAGTAATTTTAAAGACATAGTGGAGTTGTCTTATAGATGTGCCACATAGGCACAATCCAAGCATTATAATGAAGCAAGTTTCAAATACAAAGATATATAGAAGATAAATAGATAGATAGATTTTGTTTTCTTGTATTAAAAGTTACAATTTATCTTATGAGAAAAGAGTCTCAATTTGATACAAATGACACTCACATGGGCAGACCCAAACGCATCACCTCCAGGCCCATCAAGCTGAATGACTATGTCACCTAGTCCACAAGGCCCAATGGAAAGCTTTCTAGAATGATCTCATGAGTATTATCATCGTTGGAGAATAAAAGCTGTCAAATTCTTCATTCCTATTTTTTACTGTCCTTTATCTTATCCTTTATGTCCTTTTATTTTGATTATTATGAGCTGGCAGCATCTTTTCTTTTGTATCAGGAGCCTATGAGGCTGCCTTCTATTGTATAAAGAGAGAAGTTTGCTGATAAAATAAATATATGAAATTTCACAACTTAGTTTTTTAGGTAGCATAGCTATAGCAGTAGTAAAACTTTCCTATCACAATTATAGTCAGGCCCGGCCCTTGGCATGTGCAAGGTGAGCTACGGTGCCGGGCCTCGCAATCTTAGGAGCCTCAAAATAAATAAATTAATATGGCACTCAAAAGTGTTAGGTATATAAAATAAAATATAAAAAATCAATAGATATATTGGAATAGTTTAGTAGTAAAATAGAATGCACTTGAGTCATCGGTCTTGAGGCTCACTCCCGAGAATTTGTGTGAATTTGAACCAAATATAAAAGTCTCAATTACATACACAACTATTAGGCCATTACAACTTAAAATGCATTTCAAAGTTATCTATGAATGTAGAAAACTACTATTTATCTTGAATTTTTTGTCATCTATTTTCATTAACAAGCACGCCTTTAGTAAAAATAATTGCTAATTTTAATTTCGGTGGCTAATAATCATTATACGAGTGTTATTTTCAATTTAAATAGAAGATTAATCTCTTAAAAAAATTGTGCGTTTTTTTTTATTATTAGGGGTCTATTTTTACTACGAGAGCCGAGCCTCCAGTTTTATAGGGACGGCCCTGATTATAGTATAATTATTTATCGGTGCAAGGTAGTGAAAGAGTACTTTTGAGACTTGGGAAGATGAATAACATCATCATAAAAGAATATATGTGCGGATTAGTGTAGAGAAGTGTTGTGATTTAGTTAATTGGTACACACTTATTATGAATGAAAAAACTCTTATTATGAATGAAATCAAAAAACTTGCAACTAGTAGTATAGGACATTAATAGTTATAGGACCACTTTGCATTGCATTTTTCTCTCTTACAGCCTGTTTGTTTGTGCAGAAAGTTGAGAGGAGAGAGTTAGCTACGACAGATTATAGGAAGAAAGTCTTAATTTCTTTCGTTTGGCAGGCGAAGAAATAGCAGCGAGAGAAGTTTAAAGCATGGGACCCACCCCAAAAACCTTTCTCTTCAGATATGCCAAGAAAGCCCACCATTTTGCTGTTTTCCAGTTATGCCACTAACTCATGACAACACGTCATTGTCTTTTATGTTCCAACATTTTATTCAATTAAATTAAATTTGCACACTAATTAAATTAGATTAATTTAATCATCCTATAAATTTTTAATTAAATAATTGTTATCTTTAGACTATGTAATTTTTTTTTTAGTAAAGACTAATGTAATTTATTTAAAAAATTTAGTGCAATTAAAATAAAATCTAAGGTAAATAACAAAATACATTCCAATAAAAATAAACTTTTAACACAAGGATATTGTTGTCTTTTTAAGAATTAAACACACTTCTCTCTCTTCTATTTCTCTACTCTTTCTTTTAAACCAAACACCACTCTAAATCTACTCTATTTCTCACATCTTTCTCTCTTCACATATTCTCTCTTACCTATTTCTCTCTTCACAACTTCTCTTCTACACCAAACACACCATTAAATACATAGTACATACCCCAATAGACTAAGCTCTATTGCTGCCTTATACTGAGAAGGAATTTCCATCAATTAAAGTGGTACACACTGCCTTATATTGTAGAGACCAGGGGCGGATCTGTGTGAGGCTGAGTGTGGCTATTGCCACACCAGCCCAGCCCATTCTTTTTTTTATTTTTTATATACAGAGCATAATTTTTTTTTTGAAATATACAGAGCATAATTATATAATATATATGTTCTATTTCGAAACATAATGTGACATTATTCTTTGGTCTAGTGACACGACATTTGTGTTTCTGTTTGTGTTTGGTTGTTGTCGGTTCAACTTTTAACTTTTGCGTTTTTTTTATAATATTTTTCATGATAATATAAACAACATAAAAAAATAAATTTACTCGTAAAAATCGAACTTGTGAACTCCAAACAAATTGACTTGATTATCTTCCAATAAGCTATAATGCTTGCAATGTTTTTTTTTTTGCAACTTTGATATATATATATATATATATATATATATATATATATATATATATATCTATGTATGTATGTATGTATGTATGTGTGTGGCGCGCGTGCGTGTGCGTGAATGTGTGTACGCGCGCGCGCACGAGTTCTAAGATAAGATTTTGTAACTTACGTTGTGCATTATCTATTAATATTTATTTCTCCAAAAAATTTAGTCTTACTTCCTTCAAAAAAAAAATTAGCCCCACTAATAATTCAATCTCAGATCCGCCCCTGGTAGAGACGTGTTTACTATCGGTACACACTTATTATGAATGAAATCAAAAAACTTGCAACTAGTAGTATAGGACATTAATAGTTATAAGACCACTTTGCATTGCATTTTTCTCTTATTATTGCCCCGTCTTTAACTCTCATCATTGCATTGCATTGCATTTCTCCTTTCAAACTTAATTTTTCCTTATAGGACCACTTTGCATTGCATTTCTCCTTTCAAACTTAAAAAGTATGACCACCAACAAGAAAATAATACACTATTTGAAGTTAGCAATTTATGCTATACTTCTGCTAGTGGGCGAATCAGCGGCAACTCTATTGGGAAGACTATACTATCAGAAAGGTGGTAAGAGCAAATGGCTTGTTACTGTTATGGAACATGCAGGTTTTCCATTTCTCATCCCATACTATACTTTTTAAATTTATCATCCAAGACACTTATTATGGAACATGCAGGTTGTTAGTAATTTTATTTAAGTTTATTTTATTTTATGCTTTAGAAGAGGGTTGTTAGTAATTTTATTTAAGTTTATTTTATTTTATGGAGGCACCTAGGTCAGTAAAGCCATATGGTTGTTCTAGTATACCAATTTGCAGGACACATCTATGATATATAATATTTTGATGTTATAATTTGATCAATTACATATATTAAAATAAATAATTACATATGGTTGTTCTTTTTTAATATTGTTTACCATATAATGTCTTCCGTAGAGGTGTCAATATCATGGGGCCTTGAAGTTTTGGCCCCAACCCATATAGTAATGGGGCTTAAAAATCCACAAGATTAAAAGGCCCACATTCATGCAAGCCCACAAATCAAAAGCCCCCAAGCCCCAAAATTTCTATAAACATTTTCTTTTAAAAATTTTTTTTTTTAAAAAAAAACTATTTTAAAAGTTTTTTTTAATTCAAAACAAATTATTTATACAAAATAGCTTATTACGATTTCATTTTAAAAAACAACTTATTCAAAACAATTTATTTATGCAAAACAACATATTTATGCAAAACAACTTATTCAAAACAACTTATTTATGCAAAAGCTTATTCGAAACAACTTATTTATACAAAATAGCTTATTTGTGCAAAACAGCTTATTCAAAACAGCTTATTTATACAAAACAGCTTATTTGTGCAAAACAGCTTATTCAAAACAGCTTATTTATACAAAACAGCTTATTCCGATTTCATTTTAAAAAACAACTTATTCAAAACAGCTTATTTATGCAAAAGAGCTTATTCGAAACAACTTATTTATACAAAACAACTTATTTGTGCAAAACAACTTATTCAAAACAACTTATTTATACAAAACAGCTTATTCAAATAAGTTGTTTTGAATAAGTTGTTTTTTAAAATGAAATCGGAATAAGCTGTTTTGTATAAATAAGCTGTTTTGAATAAGCTGTTTTGCACAAATAAGTTGTTTTGTATAAATAAGTTGTTTTGAATAAGCTGTTTTGCACAAATAAGCTTTTTTGTATAAATAAGTTGTTTGGAATAAGTTGTTTTGCATAAATAAGCTGTTTTGAATAAGTTGTTTTGCATAAATAAGTTGTTTTGAATAAGTTGTTTTTTAAAATGAAATCGGAATAAGCTGTTTTGTATAAATAAGTTGTTTTGAATAAGTTGTTTTGGACAAATAAGTTGTTTTGTATAAATAAGTTGTTTCGAATAAGCTGTTTTGCATAAATAAGCTGTTTTGAATAAGTTGTTTTGCATAAATATGTTGTTTTGCATAAATAAGCTGTTTTGAATAAGTTGTTTTTTAAAATGAGATCGGAATAAGCTGTTTTGCATAAATAAGTTGTTTCGAATAAGCGGTTTTTAAAAAGTCATTCTAATAAGTTGTTTTGCATAAATAAACTATTTCGAATAAGCTATTTTGTATAAATAAACTGGTAAGAAAAAAATTATAATATGGGGCTTTATTAGGCCCACAAATAAATAGATTTTATAGTGGGTTTGGCCCCAAATAATTCTTTTCAATTAGGGGGCTTTAATTTAGTGGACTTGGTAGGGGCTTTTTTAAGTGGGCTTTGAAATTTGGGGCTCTATTGACACCTCTAGTCTTCCGTGGTAATATTGTTTTCCAAATAAAAGGAACAATGTACCTTCACTAGTAAACCCTTCAATCCAAGAAAAGAAAGTACATCTAACATAGATTTCTCAAAAATAGTTTACGACCACAAGGGTGACCTAATTAACCATTTTTAGTAAAAAAAATAGTTAATAATAAATAATAAAGAACAAATATGATATTTTATTTGAATTTACTAAAAATAAGGTATACCTTTAGACCAAATTTATATTAGACGCAAAAAAAAAGAACATTTTTAATAACTCATTTTTTCCTGGACTTAATAGCTCATTTGATCAATGGTAAAAAATACTCCCTCCGTCTCAAATTGTATGACGTTTTGAGTATTTCACACATATTAAGAAATGTAATTAATTTTGTGTGGAAAAGAGATATTATGAGTTGTTTTACAAAATTATCCTTAATAAATGATATGGGAAAGATAAATGAAAGAAATGAAATAAGAGAGAGTAATAAATAGTTAAGGATATAATAGGAAAAGTAACATTAATGTTTCGTTGGTAATGTAAAGCGACATATAATTTGGAACAAATTTTTTCTTCTAAAGCGACATACAATTTAGGACGGAGGGAGTATACTTTTGATCAACTTTCGGTTCTTATAATGCCAATTGCCAACCAACTTCAATCCAAATCAAATTATAAAATTATATTATTAAAACATGTGTTCAAATCTTCACTAGAGAGGTATTTGTATTTAGTGTCTAACTCACTTTAAATAGGATTACCTCTTTCTTATTGAAGAAAAAAATGCGATTCTACAGTTCTATTCACATACAACTATTATATTAAATGACAAATTATTATTAATTTTTATGTTTTAAAGAGCTTATCGACGAAAATCACACACACTAATTATTGAGAAGTGAAGAATTGAAGGTTCAAACTCGCACTTTATCATATCTACTGTCTCTCAAGCCTTTCACCACCAGGAATATATTTGAGGGACAAAAACTTTTGTTTAAGCTTATAAAAAATATTAAATCTTATTTAAAGTTTGATATTATTGATCTAAAATACATGTGCATAATGTATTGTCAACTTTTGTTTTTCCATCCACAAGACTTGAGTCTAAGCCATTTGTCAAATCTATGGTACGCAAGGAAGATAGGCTTGCACCATACACATGGTTGTTTCACTCATGGATTAATAAGTTTCACCATTAAATTAAATAAAATAAGATGTAATTTATTGATTCAACAATAGAAAATAGACTTATGCATGTGCGAGAGTAATTTATTTGTGCATGTTAGACAACACCCAATATCAAATCAGATCAAATTTTAGTTGAAAATCAAACCAATTTTTTATTTTTATAAAAATGAAATTGTAGGTGAGTTGGATCTCGGGACAAACTAGGAACATAGCAAACCTCAAGACTCAAAAAAAATACTTAAAGAGATATATTTATAGATTTTCCATCAACAAAAACCTAATGATGGTAGCGAGGGTTGAAGTTACACCTTTGCAGGACACATCTACGATATATAATATTTTGATGTTATAATTTGATCAATTACATATATCAAAATAAATAATTACATATGGTTGTTCTTCTTTTTTAATATTGTTTACCATATAATGTCTTCCGTGGTAATATTGTTTTCCAAAGCAGATTAAATCGTTCTTTATTCGAAGTACAATTTCTATTATAAAAAACAAAATTAGCAAGTCTTGATTAAGTTATTAAATTTAAATATTAAGGATTAGTCTTGTTAAGCTTTCGGTTAGTCATGATTCTTAATTAATCCACTTCGGTATATGTGCTGATGAGAGTAATTTGAAATATATGAAAGTGTTCTTCTAGTTGACTCATATATCTTGATCATGTGCACTAAAGCGAAACTATTATTATTAACCATGTTATACTTCAAATGAAGGATAACTTTGACAAATTTTATAATAGTATTAAACATTCTTTTGT
Organism: Medicago sativa; assembly: GCF_051527215.1. NCBI lineage: Eukaryota > Viridiplantae > Streptophyta > Magnoliopsida > Fabales > Fabaceae > Medicago > Medicago sativa. Next base: position 5,810,148 of record NC_140755.1, on the reverse strand, counting down.
TCATTTAAAAAAAAAACATTTTATTCTTTGACCTAAAATAAGTAATCAAAAGTATCACGTGAGGGAGAGGGAGTATATCCACTAATTTCTCAACTCTCTCTAAGGTGGTTTTAATTATAATCTAAAGGACACATGTGACATTATTCTCTTTAATATATGCCACTTTAGTTTTGTGTTTTGCATAACTGTGTAAAACTTTTATACTTGTACATCTAACTGAATCACATCAATATATATTGTGATGTGAGTTCACACAAGTAAAAAAAATGGTAATTTGTGATTTCTATTTGAATGGCAATGGTAATTTTTGATTGAATGCATGTGTAAAAAAACATTACACAATAATATAGTGTATACAAATTATAATTTAGTCATAATTAACTATATTCTTAGTCCAAATTAATAATTACCTAGATTTGAGCTAGCAATGATTTCATATAAATTCTTAAAAAAAAATATGATTTCATATAACTTATATTCAAACACATCACAGCTATCCAAGTTGGACATAGCTAGATGCATGTAATTCTCATGTTATAAAGAGAAAACTTGTCCGATTTTAAAATTTTATTTTGTAACTTCAAATTTTATTTTTTTTGAAATGGCATTTTGAAACTTCAATTAACCAAAAAAGTTACACTTTTACCTAGACAACTATTTCCTTTCAAGTTTTGGGTTAACACCCAAGGACAAAGAAATTGCTCTTCTCCCTTTTGTTTTTGCTCATTCACTGATCTTAAATGTGTCAGCGTGAGTTAAATCACGTTGAAAAATGTCCAGCGTGAGTTAATTCACGCTAGAAAATGCCGAGCGCGAGTTAACTCACGCTACATTGAATTAAGGGAATGAACAATTTTGAAAGGGAGAAGAGCAATTTTCCAAGGACAAAGACATGTATGGCTTTAGAACAAAGAGATTCCAAAGTGGCCCTCGTTTCTAATGTAGATATAAATAACCTTTTTGCATAAAGTTGTGTTTATAGTAGGGGTGGCAAAATGGCTGGATTGTATAGAAATGAATTTTGATCCTAATGGAAGGATGGATCAAAAAAATTCATTAGTCCATTAAAATCCATTAAATATAAAGTCCATCCAATCCATCCATTATTAGATTTTGATGGATGAATATCAATCTGATCCATCTTTTAAAATGTGTAATTTATTTTTTAAAATTTGTTTTACATAATTATTTTGTTAATAAATTGGTGCAAAAAGAAAAATAATTCAACTCTATTTATTTGTCTAAGCCCAAAATAATTTTTTTAATTAAGCCCAATGCTTATTTTTTGTCTAACCCCAAAACATATTTTTTATAAAGTCTAAAACATTTTTCTTTTTGCAATAAAATAAATAAATAAAAGGTGGTGGTGCACCAACGGAGCTCCAACGACCTCCACGGCGGCGCACAATGGTGCTCTTGCCGGAATTTGCGATTTTAAAATTTTAAAAACAAATGAATATTTGTGGGTTTAATCAGTGAAGGTACATTGTTCCTAATTAAAAACAATAGTGACAGTATTCAATTTGTTAGTGAAATTATATAACCACAATTTGATACGTCTTTTGAGTCGTATTTTGGCATGCATGGTTGTCTATGTATAATTACGAATCATATATATATCCCACTACACAATTTGTAAATTGTAAACTTTTTGGTGAAATACCTAATTTTGTACTATAACTTTACCTAATTGTTTAGTTATCCATTAATTTATACTTCGTGACAACATCAAAACCGAGCATGTTACATAAAAAGATAAAAAACCTATCTCTTACGTAAAGCAAAATACTTTTTTGGCAACAACATTATCACATATATAATCGAAAACGAAAATTATAACGTTCAAAACCAATCACACACGATGGAATTCTTAGATTACCAATTACACAATGACAACCTAGGGACAAATGAATTATTGAATCTAATAACTTTTGTGAAAAATAGAATCAAATATAATAGCTTAAATGGATATAACTAATGCCAAATTGGTGTTTTTAAAATTGTCTCTATTTTTCTTATTTGGCACTATATGTTACACACTTTGAATACATAAAGTGCTTTATATGAAAAATTAGATAACTATTAAATTGCATGTGTATTTTTTAAAATAACTAGAACTCAGACCCGTGCTCCGCACAGGTCATATCGATTGTAAAAATTAACAAAAATATGTAAACTTGTAATAGACCACTCAACACTAAGGAAAAAGTTTAGAATTAAAGATACAGTATTGCATAAGTCATACCAAGAGATGGACTATAACATGGTTAATTCAAAAAACTTCTCTATAAATCACATTAGACGTTACATCCGCCTCTTCAACATCATCGTTGGATACTAATATCTTCAAACCATCTCTTGAAGTCACCCTTGACAATGCCACGTACAATTGACCATGAGAAAAGACAGGCGATGGTAAATATACTCCCACATGCTTTAGAGATTGGCCTTGACTTTTGTTGATAATCATTGCAAAAGAAACAGCTATCGAAAATTGCCTTCTTTGAAACTTAAAAGGAATTCTGATATCAGATGGGGTTAAAGATAATCTTGGAATAAACACTTTGTCACCTATATTACTTCCAGATATCGCTTGTCCTTCAAGCACAAAAAATAAAGGATCATTAGGACCAAACTGAATATAAAAATAAAAACCTATTTTAGCAAAAAACCAAAACTTGTCACTTAAAAAACCAAACTTAATGATTCAATGTATTGAGCTATGATATAATGAGTAGTTCATATTCAAAATCAATTTTTTAAGACATTAGCTGAAATACAAAGTTATGGGTGAAAGTTCACATAAGCATTAAATCTAACATATGGTGGATGCAAAAGTACAAAAGAAACAAAACAATAGTACATTTAAACAATAGAGATGATTATTCTCTTTATCATGTTTGTGGACTTCATGTAAATCAACATTTAGAATAAGTATGTTTCATTTTAATATTGATTAAATCAAACGATGTAATATAAAACACATTTTTGTGGAGACCTTATTTTACATAGAAACTTGAAAAAAATATAACAACATCTATATGTTTTTTTAAACAGCCAAACTTCATTGATAATGCACAAAAACAACACACAAAGGGTATACTATATGCGAACAAAGAACGGCCAAAGCACATCAAAAAATTGTGTGATAATGCACTCAAAAACCAGATAAAAACTACCCTAAAACAACCACTAAGGGACCCAAAAATAGCTGCACATAATACCCTCAAAAACTATGCCCATGCATCCAATTGTAACCAAAAGAGAATACAAAAATATAATCCATGGTAACACCATAGCTGAACCAAAACATAGTGATCACACTGCAACAACCACAATAAAAATCGCAGAGCAATAAGCAAGCCCAACACCACTTTAGAACATGTTCATCTTTCACTCAAATGTGCCATTTTGTTTACCTGCTATGACAACATAACAATTGGAAACTCAATCAAGCAACATTATTCATAAAACAAAAACGAATCCCTCTAAAGAAAATTAGCAATCATCAGATATGTAACATTAATTTAATTTTACTTGTGATGACCTGAATAATCTAATTAAACAGCCAAAATCCGAAAACAATATGCATATCTCAACACTGCTAAAACTGGAACACACTACTCAGACTGAGGAACTTCAACTCGATGACAGGCAAAAGGACCACGCCTATTCAAATGAGATGCATCCAACAGGAACTGAAGCATTGTATGCAGATCAAGAAATCAACCTAAAAGTATAAATTCAATCCGAAATTAACTGATAAGTGAAGACCATGACTATGTGAACTGCGAATCAGAAATAAACTCCAAATCTTGTATGATTGGCAAAATAAATCATTAAAAAATAAGAAAAATTGATCAAAAGACAATTAGAATGTTCTTCTTAACAATAAAAAGTTCATGTTAAAAGAACAATGTCGAAAGAAAAACTACAAAACTTAAAGCAATGTGGAACCAAACTTTTTATATAAAAAGCTGTGATTTGCAATTGGAAGTATTCTAAAAAGAAAACTACAAACAATGTGATCATAGATACTAACCTCAAACACAATGTGAAATGTTTTTCCACAAATCATGATCCTTCATATGCTTTCATCCTCCTCCTTCCATCACCAGATTACAACTTATGTAACTTTCATAATCTCAGTGGAAATGAACAACAAAGAAACAATTTTCCTTTTCCGGTGTTATGCAAAACTGCAAGACAAATGCCATTTGAAGATTCAAATTTTATAGCATATTAAATGAAAGAGTTGATGTTATTGCAATTGATCAAAAGCTTTAATTGATGATAATACCATGGCTACATAACAACTCGTACCAAACACTGTAACTACAACACCAACACCATCATTTTAGAACCACTGCAGAAAATTGACAAACAAAAAGGAAGAACTCACAATTGTTAGTAGGTTACATTTGAACCCCCAATGAATAAAATTCTCTCAATCTGATATCAACCCTCATTTTGAAGATACTTAAACAGTTAAATACTAACAAAACAAATCTCCGCATAAGCTACATATCCATAACACTAAATATTAACACCATCAGCCTTAGAGGGAATTGCATTGAGAACAAAAAAATAATTATACAGTACAAAATCTGCAGACCGAAGACCACCGCCTAAAGCCAAATCATCAATCACACGCACCCATGCTCAGAAACAAAATTGGCACAACGGTCCAGATAGATTCGTTGCGATCAAAACACTAAACCAAGGCATCACAACACAAAATAAATGCAGTAGAACACCATAGACTTGAATAATACAAACTGATGCAGCAGGCGACAAAAAAACCACACAATAGAAGCAAAATTGCATGAAGCTGCTACAGCTGAGGCAAACCAGCCCAGATCACTCCAAAGCAAAACAGAAACACGACAAAGTCTGTGAGAAAAACCTGAAAACGAATTCATAACCTAAAATTACTTTCTTTCAATTGCTGATCCAAACAAATTAACATATCATAATAAGAGCAGATTAAAGGGACTCAGTCTAACAAAGGTATCAATAACCTAGAAAAAGTTAGCACAAACATGTAGATCTTGTTGTTTCCTAATTGATTTCACTAAGAAATTGGTTGTATAATCACCAACCCTCCCAATATACATGATCCTTCTGTGTGTTGTGGGGAGGAAACAATAGCCATAAAGAAATAGAAAATAAGATAAGCAAAACAAATAATACACAAAAGTAAAATCTGATGCTTTGTTACCTCATATTTCATCTATGAAGGATTCCCAATCTCACTGTCTCCTCCACACTATCATGCGCTGAATCAACAATCCCCAATCTCACCGCCTCCTTCGCCGTCACCTTCGCAGCCTGCATCACAATCTTCCTCCTCGCCGCTGCATCACAAACCTTCGCATCAACAATCGCAATAAACCACGCCGGAATCACATGATCGATGTCAAGTTCGCTCATGTAGAGAAATCTAGGATCTGATCGCATTAACACATAGTTGTGAGATAATGTGAGGAAGTAACCTGTAGCGGAGGCGTGACCGGTGACGGCGACGATGGTTGGCATGGCAAGAGAGAGAAGTTCGGAAAAGATCATGCGAGAACTCACAAGCATATCGTGGTTAAGGTAAAAGTGATGGACAAAAATCAATTGAATGGGAAGGGTGGAGAGGATCCATGAGAAAGAGAGAGGATTTGGAATGATGAGAGAAGAAGAAAGATATCATTTTCAGAAAAAATGAGATGATAGAGATGAACACAGCCGTGTGTAGATACCATCAAGGGAACATTGGAAAATGATAAAATTTTGAATATGCATTGAGAACATAAAAGTCACGTTGGAAACATGCATTGGGAGAGGAGTTGAATGATAGCAAAGAGAATAGCATTAAGATATATGATCAATGGTTTATAATGAATGGTGCTTTAATGATGAGCATCCAATGGTTTAGAAAAATGGAGGAAAAATATTAGGGTTAGGGTTAGCTTGGGGGAAATAGAAGAGATAAATATGAAATAGTTGTTTCGGAAAACAGAAGAGATAAATATAAAATAGTTGTTTCGGAAAAATAGGGCTATAGATAAATATGAAATAGTTGTAGGGCCAATTTGTTTCGGAAGTAGAGATAAATATGAAATAGTTGTTTCGGAAAATAGAAGAGATAAATATGAAATAATTGTTTCGGAAAATAGAAGAGATAAATATGAAATAGTTGTTTCGGAAAATAGAAGAGATAAATATGAAATATGATCAATGGCTAAAATTGAATGGCGCCTAAATGTGCAAGATCCAATGACTTAGAAAAGTGGAGGGAAAAATGGGGGGAAAATATTAGGGTTAGGGTTAGCTTTAGGGGTTAAGCTTTAGTAAGTAAGATTGCAATCGTAAAAGTGTAGAAAATATTTGTTTCAAAAAAAAAAAGAAGAAGGATACGAATGAAATTTGTTAGGTTAATTTTTTTTTGAAAGGGAAATTTGTTAGGTTAATTAATAAATAAGGATTCGGATGGCCAAAACTATAGCAAAACAAATTTCGGATTTAAGTGAATTGATAACAAATTTCGGATATGACCAAAATTATAATTAGAGATAAATATGAAATAGTTGTTTCGGAAAATAGAAGAGATAAATACGAAATAGTTGTTTCGGAAAATAGAAGAGATAAATATAATATGATCAATGGCTAAAATTGAATGGCGCCTAAATGCGCAAGATCCAATGACACAAATTTCGGATTTAAGTGAATTGATAACAAATTTCGGATATGACCAAAATTATAATTAGAGATAAATATGAAATAGTTGTTTCGGAAAATAGAAGAGATAAATACGAAATAGTTGTTTCGGAAAATAGAAGAGATAAATATAATATGATCAATGGCTAAAATTGAATGGCGCCTAAATGCGCAAGATCCAATGACTTAGAAAAGTGGAGGAAAAAATGGGGGGGAAAAATTAGGTTTAGGGTTAGCTTTACGGGTTAAGCTTTAGTAAATAAGATTTAAGTAAAAATAATTTTACACTAATATTAATTGATTAATCATTATCATATTATTAAAAATAATTGACTTTAATTATAAGTACAAAAATAATTATAGTCACACATTTTATTGGTCGTGATTTACTATTACAACTTGAGATGTTAACTCAGTGCTAAGAGTTTTAATCATCTAGCTTGATAGTATTGAGTTCGGATTCACTCGAGGACGTTGTAAAATGATATTAACACCACTATGAATAATACAAATTTTCCCATTCTCATATATTTTTTTTAAAGATTTGTTGTGATTTAGTGCAATATAAAACTTTTTTTTTTATAGCGGCATTGTATCAAAATTGAACTGATTTTAACAAAAATGGGGGAGTATGGGTTTTCTTAAAGAACATGGCGATGAAACTTTTGATGAGTATAATTATTTTCGGATTTACACCCTGTAATTTTTTTTTTTACCCTCTATAAAAGAAAATTCTTCAGAATAACCCCTAATAGACCATTCAAAAAAAAATATTGGTTTTTGAATGGCCTATTAGGGAGTTTTAAAAAAACTTTTTCTATAGGGGGTAAAAAAAAAAAAATTACAGTTTATACAAAACAACTTATTTATACAAAACAGCTTATTTGTGCAAAACAGCTTATTCAAAACAGCTTATTTATGCAAAACAACATATTTATGCAAAACAACTTATTCAAAACAGCTTAATTATGCAAAACAGCTTATTTGAAACAACTTGTATAAATAAGTTGTTTTGAATAAGTTGTTTTGCATAAATATGTTGTTTTGCATAAATAAGCGGTTTTGAATAAGCTGTTTTGAACAAATAAGCTATTTTGTATAAATAAGTTGTTTCGAATAAGCTGTTTTGCATAAATAAGCGGTTTTGAATAAGTTGTTTTGCATAAATATGTTGTTTTGCATAAATAAGTTGTTTTGAATAAGCTGTTTTGCACAAATAAGATGTTTTGTATAAATAAGTTGTTTTGAATAAGCTGTTTTGCACAAATAAGCTATTTTGTATAAATAAGTTGTTTCGAATAAGCTGTTTTGCATAAATAAGCTGTTTTGAATAAGTTGTTTTGCATAAATATGTTGTTTTGCATAAATAAGTTGTTTTGAATAAGTTGTTCGAAACGGCAAGTTCGATCCGAAGAACAGTTTGTACCCTAGCTTATGTTTTGTTAACGGTCAAACGACAAGTTCGATCCAAAGAACAGTTTGCACCTACTTACATGTTGTGATATTGATCAAGCCGCAAGTTCGATCCAAAGAACAGCTTGTATCTAACCTTTTGTTTATATCTCCGGTCAAACGGCATGTTCGATCCAAAGAACAGTTTGTACCTGCCTATCTGTTTGTGTTTTCAATCAAGCGACAAGTTCGATCCAAAGAACAGCTTGTATCTTCCTATATGACTATGTCTCCGGTCAAGTGCCAAGTTCGATCCAAAGAACAGCTTGTACCTATCTTTTGTCCCCTGGTTTGTCTACCCTGACAATGTCTACCTAAATCCCCAGTGATATGACATGCTCTGTAGACTCCAGTTCGTTTGTCTTGCATTCATAATCAAAGTGTTGCATGGCATTCATGTTTTTGAATATGTGAGAAGCGTATTTTTATGTCCAAAAACAGTGCAAATGTTAATATTTAAGTGTCTTCGTCCCGTCAAAACAAAGACTTCGTCTCCTGACTCTCCGGACAAAGAAACTTAAATAGGGGCAGCTGTTATACCCTAATTTTGGACCTAAAAATACTAGCTCATTTATTCTTTTCTTGTGTTTCAAGTCATTTGAATTTGTCCTTGATCAATTGCACCTTCCTCTGCATTTTATTTCAATATTATTTGCAAAATTCATGAAAAAGGGTATTTTAGTCATTTCCTGCATTCAAACTCATTTTAGTCCTTGAAAATTGTTTGAGTCCTTTCAATTAGTTTGTATAAATCCTTATTTCAATTCCATGTCAAAATCCATTTCAAAAATTGCATTTGAAGTCATTTTGAGTCAGTTTAGCCCCTAGGGGCATTTTAGTCTTTTCATGTGTTAAAACTCTGTTCAATTTCTAAAAAATTTCTCTGAGTCTTTTAATTTGCTTGTATAAACTCTTGCTTTAATTCCTTGTTAAAAACCATTTTAAAAATTGCATTTGAGTCGTTTCGAGTCATTTTAGTCCCCAGGGGCATTTTGGTCATTTCACACGAAATTTCGACAGAGAGAGGTTACTTTAAAGTACCTCATTTAAGTAATTGGTTCATTTTAGTCCGTTTTGTTGTTTTTAATCGTTTCACTTTACGTTATTTTCAGATTACATTTTTTACCAATTTTATTTTAAATTTCATTTTAGTCCCTCAAAGTTGTTAAAATTGCACTTTAGTCCTTTCTTCCATTTTGTTTTTTTTCTCTTCTTTTAAAATCTTTTCCAATTTACGTTTTAGTCCTTCAAGTCAAACTTTTTGTTTTTAGTCTTTTTAAGTCAATTGCAGATTGATCCTTTGATTTTAAGAAATTGCAGATCAGTCCCTCAAGGCAATAAGTCCAGAATTCAGTCCAAAGCAAGTCCAGTCTACGTGTCAGCTCATTATTGGCCCAGAAGGCCACATGGCAGCCTATAAAAGGCACTTTCACTGCACAAGTGTCAGAAGAATCAATCACGCAGTGCCAACTCACAAACACATCAACATTTCTCTCTCCCAGATCAAAGAATCAAAATCCAGAAATTTCACAAGAACACGATGAAGGTTTGAAGAACCTTCAAACCCTAACCGTTTTTCCAGAACCACAATCCATCCAAACTCTCTCAAATTCATACCAATCCACATCACTTCACAACAAATCCACACCAATTTCATCATAAGAGAATCAGATTCAACAATTATCACGCAAAACCAGTTCGAATTCAAAAAACCCTAAAAATTTCAGAATCAAAATTCATCACAATTGAGGCAAATTACGACGATTCTCAGAGATTCATCACTGAATCTTCATCATTGAATCGTGTTTCTTCGCAATTCAAGTGAGATTCTGTCACTTACAGTGACAGATTCAATCACGATCACGAAGGAACTTCGAGAGTAAGAAGAAGAAGGATCAAAGCCAGATTCAAACCATAGAAGAAGAAAGACGAACTGAATCACACCGGTGTACAAGAACCAACAAATTCACCGATTTATTTTCGGTTCAAAGCCTCATTTCTGAAGAACGAAGGAAAACACGAAGTCTTCCGTCGTCGTCTCCGTTCGTTCTCCGATTTACACCGAGGTAAAATTCTCGTTCTTCTCTCTTTAAATCTCCAGTTTAATTGTTGTTTCGAACAAAGAACGGTGTAGATCGAAGAAAGAACGGTTGATTTCATAAAAAGTTTCAGAAACATAGGTAAACACATGAACCATCTCGTCTTTTCTTCCAAAACATGCACGAAAGCGTTTCATCCATAGATCAACGTAGATCGAAGCTTTTAAAACTGTTTCCTTCAAAAAAAATTCAAGATCCAAAATATTTTCAAAGAAAACGTAAAGATCGAAGTCCAAACTACGTCGATCTACCGTTTGTTTGTGGAATCAAAGTTTAAATCTGCAGCTAGCATGAATCTCTGAGTGTTTTAGGGTTTGATTAGGTTTAGATCGGAGAGAACGGTGAGAAGACGAGAGAGAACGAAGGAAGAAGAAAGAGAAAGAAGTGGAAGAATGAATAAAAAACCGGTCCCATGCCTTTTATATACCACGTGAACCAAACCGGTTCATACGAACCAGTCTGGTTCACGTCTGGTCCACTCTCTCCTTCTTTCTTGACCGTTTGATCACTGGTTCGTTGTGTGTACGGTGCAGATCCAATGGTTGTCTGTTCTCTCTTTGGCTTATGATGCACCACGTGTTCCTGGCCTTTAGATTTAGGGTTTTGGAGGAGTTGGATCAATCCAACGCCTCTGAGGCTGTTGGATGATCCAGATCCAACATATGCTTGGGCCTGGGTTTTGTGTTACTGCTTTTTTCGTTTTTTATGGATTTTCTTGCTATTTGCACACAGTCTTGTGGTTTTTACACCCTCAACATACCTAAAAACTTTTAGAAAATTCTATAAAAAATTTGTGAATGTTTCTCATCATTTTTGCAACCTATTGTGTGATATTCTTGTATTGAAAAATGGATAAAAATAATGTGTTGTGTTTTGGCTTTATCTCTTGAATTGTATAATAAAAACTTGTGAGAATGTGCATAATTTTGATTCCAATTCTTGATACATGTTTTTGATTTGTGATGTGTGAAGTTGTGATGAATTTACCCCTGTGTTTGACATGTCTTTACTGGAGTTTGAGGTGTTGTGGTGGATTACTTGTTTTGCAAGTCATGTGGATAGTGGTGTGTAGAAATAAAGTGCCATATGTACCTAAGAATCTATCATAATTCTTGACTTGAGTATGTCCTTATAACTCTCACATTATTACTGCAACAAAACCTCTTGAGAATTGTTAGAATGAGAGAATTATAGGTCATATCCATATTGAGATGTTATGGTGAACTTTTAGAGCATTTTGACACTTTATTCTTGTTAATCTTACCACTTTTTGTTTAACATCTTCTTGCCTTATTTCTTTATCCTATTATATCTTGTGCTACTAACCCTTTCATTTCATGTCTCATGCATTCCATAAGGCATCTCATCCTCCATCTCATATTCTTGGTCTTTATCTTTCTTACATTTTACAATTCATACAAAAGTTAGAATGTAAAAGCTTAGGAATTTTTGTACTTTATTTTTATGCAATTTAAATTCTTGCAAGACCATAGAATGTAAACTAGGGCATGATGTAAGGGATAATGGACTCTAATGATGTACACCGACACAAGCACCGACACATGCACACACACCACATAGGTATTTTTAGATGTATGTTTAGGATTGCATGTTTAGATGAATGCTTAGGTTTTACACTTAGAAAAATCAATTTTCCAAAAAACATGAACAACATCACTCAAATCATTTTCTAAATAAACCTTGGGATCAAATCCCATTGAATTTTCCTTTCTATTTTCTTAATCAAATTCCAATGAAAATTAATCATACTTGACTTTTTTCCAAAAATCACTAATCAAACCCCACTTTTTCTTCAATCTCAATGCTCATGAAGCCTCTCAATCTCCATTCTTCAAAATTCTAATTTTCAAACTTAAAATCAACCAACAAAAACAAAAATATTTTTGGAAGAGAACTACGGTGGATTTGATCCCTTAAAAGGGTACGTAGGCAAGGGATCAAAATTCCTTCAATTCAAATAAAATAAAAATTCAAACATCTTCTTCCCCCTCCAATTCTTCACTTAGTAAACTCTTAGGTGTAAATATTATTTCTTAAATAGCATTTAAAAATAAAGCGTGCTCGTAGAAAGTAAAGACGGTTCCTATAAGATACTATAGTCGTTATGGGTGCCTAACACCTTCCCGTAGCGAAAACAACTCCCGGACCTCGATTCTCAAGGGTTTTGCTTATTTTTTCCCTTCCCAAGAAAAAATGAGATATCAAAGGTTAAAAAGGTTCAAACGTAATCAATGTTTGACACCCGAAAACCAAGATAAACAGCTGGCGACTTCACTGGGGAGATTCGAGAGTTGCGCCTAGTCTTTATTTCCACGCTTGCGCTCTTTTTACTTATTTCTTTTACTTGCTTTCTTATGTGAATAAATGTTTAAATTCTTGCGAACATGAGGGGTGAGAATATCAAAAGTCCTACACCCGGACTGAGTGAACTTAGGATTTAGGAGGGATATAATCGACAATTCATTCCGGGGGTTGCCTCGTGTTTTGGATTATGCGATCAATCCCACATAGCTGAGGCATTCTGGGGGTGATGTTGTCGGCGCGTGTTGTCGCGTTTAGGCACTTTACTTCTAATTGTTCTATGACGCTATGAACCGTAGATAACCGAACCCATCCATGGCCATTTTCTAGGATGTAGTGCGGAGGCTAAACCGAGTGTTGTCTCGAGTTTTAGTCGTCACGCGATACTACACTCAAGTTAGACCTTCTTACGGATAATCATGGAGCGAGTGTTCGTCTCGTGGCACCATGATATACGCAAGAGAGGTTGCAACTTGGGAACTTTCGTAGAACCCGGTTACTATTATCCAAAGCCCTAGATTCACCGGACACCGTGTCCACCCATGACTCCTTAACTTTGAATTTCAACCCACCATGTTTTCTCCGTACTTGAATGTGATCATGCATACATGCATAAACTTTTTTCCATGCATTTATCGAAGGGCTTAGACAAACTTGAATTTGTAAACATTGTAGGAATGGGGAAGACTAAGTCCTACAAGTTCAAGGAAGTGGATTTGACTAGTTTGAGAGATTTGGCACTCAAGATCGAGGATCCGACTGGTTTCCGACATCGTTACGGGGCCTTACTTACTATTCTCCAGACTAATGTGGATGAGAAGCTTGTGCACACTCTAGTGCAATTCTATGATCGGGAGTATCTGTGTTTCACTTTTCCTGACTTTCAGTTGGTGCCCACACTCGAGGCTTATTCTTGCTTGATGGATCTATCTATTGCTAAGGGGGTACCTTTCGCGGGACTTGAGAATCCTCCTACTCCACTGGTTGTTGCTAAAGATCTCTATCTCAAGACTACCGATGTCTCCAAGAATCTTGTCACTAAGGCTCACATCCGAGGGTTCACTTCAAAGTATCTACTTGAGAAAGCCAACCTCAAAACCACTTGTCAGGACACTCTTGAAGCTATTCTTGCACTCCTTATCTATGGGCTTATTCTCTTTCCAAACCTTGATGACTTCGTGGACATGAATGCTATTATGATCTTCCACTCCAAGAATCCGGTTCCTACTTTGCTAGCTGACACATACCATGCTATTCACGATCGATCCGGCAAGGGTCGTGGATACATTCTTTGTTGTGTACCTCTTCTCTATAGGTGGTTTATTTCGCATCTTCCGAAGTCTTTCCATGATAATCTAGAGAATTGGACTATTTCACAGAGGATCATGGCTCTCACTCCTAATGAAGTGGTTTGGCTCACTCCCGCTGCTAGAGTCAAAGAAATTATCCTTGGTGGTGGAAAGTTTCTTAATGTACCTCTTCTTGGTACCCGGGGTGGAATCAACTATAATCCGGAGCTCGCCTTGCGACAATTTGGTTTCCCGATGAAAGAAAAGCCGATCAATCTTGCTACATCTCCTTACTTCTTTCACTACTCCAATGCACCCACGGGAATAAGAGAAGATTTCATGGAGGCTTGGTCTAAGCGCGGCTTGATAAAAAGTGATAAGCGCGGCTTGATTTAACTTATCAAAAAGTGAAAGAAAATGGAGATAAAAGGTGATAAGCGCGGCTTGATTTAACTTATCAAAAACCTATATAAGCTCATGAAAATAAGTTATAAGCTCGTGTAAAAATGTCAGTTACCAAACAAGTCTTTTTTGATCACACGAGCTTATAAGCTATATGCTACAAGCTGTAAGCTCAATTTTATGTCTTACTAAATAGACATTTAGTTGGTTATATTATTAAATGTGTGTTTGGTTTCGCTGTGTGAAAATTGATAGTTGGTTATATTATTAAATGTGTGTTTGGTTTTGCTGTGTGAAAATTGATATTGAATGAATTGATTTTGGTTAAAAGTGAAGTGATTTATGTTTGGATGTATTTATGCAAGTGTGATGAAGAAAAAATTTGAGTTAAATATCACGTTTGGAGTCATGAAGCTACAAATATTAGGTTTAAGTTTAATCAATTATGGAGGCAGAATCAATTCTAGTGGAGAACATGCAAATATGTCAAAATCAACTCTACACCTCTAGAATCAATTTTTGTTTTTTCAAAGTGGAACCAAGCATACAATAAATTTATCGTATCTCTTTATTGTTTCAACTCTTGTGATGATGTGAATTTTTTGTCGACGAGAAAAGGAAATAATAGGTGTGAATTAGTTTAATGAGAATCTAGTATTTTGTAGTTATTTGTTATGTTTGGTTATGAAGTGAGCTTATGATGTGAAGGATGAGGTCTAATTGGATGTAAATTAGTTTGGATTTAATTTATCATAAAGTGGGTTTATGATATGATGAATTCTAATTGGATGCTGGAGTGAAACTAATTTGTGCTAATTGTTTATTCTGATTGAACGCTTTGATGATACCTAGAGTTTTAGTTGTCAATTTGTCTTAATTATTAAATCAACTATTAATTTATTATATTGTTTTAGGAAGTAAGGATCAATTGATTTAGGGGTGTTTGGTAAATGGTTTAATTGATAACTAACTTAGCTCATAAATTAAATAAACTAATTGTGTTTGGATATGTTCTTATTGTTTTTTTTTTTTTCACATTAAAAAAAGGAAAGATTGTATAACTACTTCTAAAGTCAGAGATCTGTATGCTTGTGATATGTTGACAGTGTAAAACGGTCTACGCTCAAAGTGTATTAAAATTAAACTCAATTAGTTTTATAGTGATGTCCAATGAGGTTCTAGTATTTTGTAGTTTTTTAAATCGTGGTTATATATAAAGCGAGCTTTCGATAATAATGAGTTCTAATTGGATGTTGAGTTAAAAATAATTTGTGCTGATTGTTAATTCTCATTGAACTCTTTGATGATACCTATCATTTTCTTTGTTAGTTTGTCTTCATTAAAGTAATAATTAATTCGTTAAATTGTTATAGGAAGTTAGGGTTTAGCAGGTTTAGGGGTGTTTGGCAAACAGTTTAATTAATAACTAACCAAGCTCTTTAACTTAATAAACTATTTGTGTTTGGATGTGTTCTTACTGTTTATTTTCACATTAAAAAAATAAAAAGAATTTGAGGTGGATTAGAGTTGAATAGCTAAAGTAAATTGATAAATAAACACATAAGAACTCAATGATTGACTACAGAGTTAACCAATTATGCTTACGTCTCCGTCAATAGATGGCTACTGCAGTGTACTATTATGTAATGCTTGGGGTTACACAATACAAGTTGCGTTTAAATACTGCGGTTCAAAAATTTTCTGGTTACTTTTTTACTTTGCATCTCAATAACACTTTTTTTTGTCTGTAAATGAGTTAAAAATTGATAGAATAGGAATTTGTAAAGTTTTGCATCTTCATGTTACGGAATAATTAATGCTTTTCTTGCACACAGTTGATTTCATAAATAAACATGTTTAAATTTAGGAACTGTTAATCAAATATCTGATGTTGACTGCTTTGGTTTGTTCAATTTTTATTTTTGTAATTATGTTCAATTTACCTTAAAATTTTGTTGAAAATTTTTATAAGTTGGTTGAAGGTCATATGTCAAAAATCAAAGTACTTATTGCTGATATTACGCTCAAACCATTGTGTATTCTTTTTGGCTTTGACTCCTGTGATTTTTAATTTTAGAAGGACAAAGAAATGATCTCAATTATTAATGAAAAAAAAAAGATTTATGTTACATGCTCATGCATTACAAATCTATTTATAATAATGCATTCCCTTAGTTTCTCATCAATAATTGGGATTTATTACTTGAGTTACTTTAAAAAGAACTAAACAAGTTTCCTCAACTTATTTAGCTATACCAAATTATAGCATTGGAAAAGGGAAGAATTATATATTGTCTGATTCAAGCTAGCCTTTAAACATGTTGAGTCCATGCCCTTTATAGCTTCACTGGAATAGAAATTCAAGAAACGCCATTGCCATGTTAAGTTATTGCTTCTTTGACTTTATTACTTTGGACAGCTGAAACAGACTGTCATTGTATGAAATATAAGTGGTAGTTTATCGGATGAATGAATGAGGCAGTTGTGTGAAGACTATTCTAGCTTAACATGTCTAGTCTAATAGTAACAATATGTAGCACCGACACTTCACATTAAAGGTATGTCGGACACCGGCACATATTATTACATCCAATTTATCCTGTAGCACCGACACTTCACATTTAAGGCATGTCGGACACCGACACATATTGTTTCATCCAATTTATCCATTTTCTCAAATATTTATCAGTGTCGTGTCCGGATCTGTGAAAGTGCTTTATAAGTAAAAACTAACAAGGACAGCCATATGTTAATAATATATTATCCATTAGATGTTCTATATGTAATATTGTAATTCATCCTCTTTTTATCTTCCCTGATCTGATCTGAATTCATCTCATTTTGGGTTCTTCAGGTTAGTATTCAGGAATTCAACCTCAGCAATGGATTGGGCTAGAAGGAACAAATATTTTAAAATTCTTGCGAATGGAGTTGAGCGAGATGGTTGGAAGTTTGTTCTTCTTGCTCGGTTCTCGCCTGTGCCATCCTATATCATTTTATTAGAATTTGAGTTTTGTTAAATTAATGCACCGCCACACTAGTGGTTGACTCAAAAAATCGGCGTGGTGGAATGCGTGTGCATTACACAAATGAGAAATGTTTTGTAGATATTTACACCTTTATTTAACATCGTGAGAGAGGGAAAGAAATGGATATTGAGATATAGGATAGTTACAAGTTAGCATTAGTTATATTGTTGTATATATAGTTATAACCACCTTATATTAGAATGTATTTTTTATCATTGTAATATTTACTTTTATCATCAATATAAATATTCTTTGAGTTTTCTCTTATTTCTTTTATGGATGTCATGTTTCATAACAATAGAGAAAATTATGTAATAGATATGATTGATAGTTGATGCGATGCAAAGAGATATACCGAGTAATTTATAGACGTATGATTCATTTAAGTATTCAAAATAGATGTTTTTATTGTGGATGTTTTTAGAAGACACAATAACTTTGAAAAATAAAAACAAATTAAAAATCTGTACATTAGGTGGAGTTCAAATACAAATATTATTAACTCGCTCTAAAACTTTAATAATGAACCTTTTAAAAAAGACTTTAATGATAAAGAAAAGAAACATAAAGTTTTATAATTCATGGCAACTAACTCAACCCAACATAGCATATGTTTGGGGTTAACTTCAAAAGGAAGAAAGAAGACAATGAAAAAGGTGTATACGAAAAATTGGGTGGAAAATATTAGGCTATTTCTTTTTCCACGTTTTTTTTTTCTTTTTCTTGTGTGCTGTATTTAGATTATAAACTCCAAAAAAGTAGAGGATTTTTGAAGGTATTTTAACGTGTTTTAGAGGACATTTAATTTCAGATTATATTTATACTATAAGCTTGTCTCTCTCTTCCAGCCCACGTACCTTGTTTTCTATCTTTCAAATATCAAAACAATTAAGTTTACAACTCACCAATCCAAATCGAGTAAAAACCAAAGCGACGCTCAAATTTAGCGTTTCAATTAGGAATTAGTAGCTTTTCTCTATTGTTTGGAATTACATTATCTATATTTACTTTTTTGAATGAAAAATGTTAGTCGGCTAGTTTTTATGTTAGTATTTTCTCCTTGTTAGAAATTGACCTTAAACCTTTTAAACTTTTAGTTCAACCCATTATCTACCTTAGCTATTTGAATGCTATAGTTTATTCAAGAGAGACATTGATTATTAACATAAATTATTTAGATGAAATAAAAGAATCGGTTAAGAGAGATATAGAGTTATCAAAAGTAGAACATTGACACAAAGAATCCGGATTCGTTTCCCTTTATTATACTGAAGTATTGACTGAGCTATGTGAGAGTCAAATCTCAAGACAAACCTAACACAAAAGCAAAAATATTGTAACCTTGTTCACTAAGCCCTAACCCTAGAGACACCACTTCTTATTTTCATTTCAATCTGATCCTTTCATACTTTAAAGTGTTAGACACAATTGTGATTAACCTCTGAGTCAATTATATGATAGCTTTGGCTACCTAATTTTTCAGATACTCCAATAATTAAATTCAAGTGGTAATATTTAACCATATAACAGAAGAAAATATATTTTAGTCTTCAAGATATTTTAGTCTTCTAGTCAATCCAATCATTTCCTACTTAAATTCTATCTTTAATCGAATCCTATATCATACTAGTCTCTTTAGATTTATGGGACTAAAATGGAAAAAAAATAAAAAAGGAGATAGATGAGCAAAAATTTGGTGGAAAATAGTAACCCCACATTCACATTATATCTATTCTATAGGCCTGTTTTAAGCCCACCAAGTTCACAATTTTGTGCAATTCTTCCTCTCTCGTCTCCTAGAAAATCTGAAATTGTTCGTTCTATAATTTTCAGATTTTAGAATCCGATACATGATACGTGTTTTCCTGTATTTTACGAAGAGAAAATAATTAGTCATGTTTATTTACTAATTTTAGCCACGATCATTTTAACACGTTTGGATTCTAGGATCCGAACAAAAAAACAATTTTTTTTTACACATTTAGATTTTAGGATCCGAACACCCATTTTACATGCATCGAACCACTCTTATGTCAAAAATTAATTTTTCACATTTTTTTCCATGATTTTTTTTATCATAAGAGGGATTCAAAACATGTAAATTGGGTGTTTGGATAATAAAATTTGAATGACTCGATATCATAATATTTCCCCATGATTTTTTGGCTAAGACGGTCCAAACATGTAAAAGGGGTGTTCAAATTTTAAATTCCAAAGTACTTTCGTTCAGTTTGGATTCTAAATTATCATGATGAGGAAGATGATGCTCATTGATCAGTTTGAATGAGAGGAAATTTAGTTCAAAAAATCAAATTCCCTTGTTACTTAATGATAGAAGTCCGCAAAACCAATCATGATATAAGTTTCCTTGTTCCTTTCTTCATGATAGAAATTGCCTTATTTCCTTGTTACTTCATGCTTTACTGATTCACATGTAGTGCATTTGCCTTAGTCACTTCTTCATGATAGAAATTGCGGAAAACAAATCGTGTAGTTTTCATATAGCAAAACATCAATAATCGGAGCTTGACTCATGGCGAAAATGGCGGTGTCTTTGGTTGTTAACAAACTACTTCCACTATTAAGGGAAGAAGCCAAGATGTTAAGAGGTACTTTCAGAAGTTTGCTTTTTCTTCCTTAAAATTATTCATGGCATTAATATTTACTGTTTTCTATTTCTATAGACACTAGTAACATACCCGTGCATCCGCACGGGTACTGGTTTGTCGGGGGCGATTTAGGCAGTAAAAAATTTACAATTACTAATTATGTTTATTGCAATTATAATTCTAAATGTATTAGGGCACTTGTGTGAGTATTAATATTAGGATACAATTGTAGAATCAAACATTATGACTAATTCCATATGCATGTATGACGGTTCAAATTTGCTGTAGTTCAAAATATAGTTAGGAAATAATTATGGGATCTATTTGACAAAATATGTGTCACATAATTTAATAAAATTATTATAAGTGCATTGAAATTTTTTTAAAAAGTTGTTGAAGTAAATGTAGTAATACCTCTGCGTAGATTGTTATGAAGTATGGTAGATTAGACTAAGATGACATCAATGGTGCTACACTGCAATAGACCGATCTTTGATTGACTGGTAGTGCTCTTATTGATGAAGAACTGTATTCCATGTATTTTTTATTACTGTTGTATGTTTTGTAAATGAAGTTGTATTTATATTATATTATCCATAGGACATTTATTGTATTTTATCATTTATAGAAAGTGTATTATTATTAAAAAAAATTTGTTGTGTCTTACTACTGAAGTGTATTCGAATTATGTTGTATGCGTGATTTAATGGTAGCATTACAATATTTTTCAGGAATTGAAAATGAAAAATTATGTAAAACATTTATCTATCCTTCTTAATATAAGTTAAAGGCATGCATTGGCATAGTGTTATACGGAAGATGTATATTTTTTTATATTACAATGATAGACATATTGCTTACCTAATTACTATAATAGACATATTGCTTAACTAAAAGGGGTGAGAATATCAATAAACCGAATGTAAATGCTGTATAAGAAATAGTTGGGCCTTTTTGTTACCGGGTCATGAGTAATATCAAACTTAAAATTGGCCCGATTTCAGGTTATAAATAGTCATCGTCACATCCATTTGTTGCTTATTATTTAGCACTGCATACTTTGATCTGTCTTTGCATTTTAAGATGTCTTCTTCCAGGAAGTTAGATTTCGATGCCTCCAGCAGCAGTGTTTACACGGGAAAAACTGGGGCAGTTGAAGATATTGAAGCTGAGAAATCGAAAATTGTAATGGTTGACAATTATCGTGAGCCAGTTGAATTGCCTCCATTCTTGAATGTTAAGAAAAATTCTTGGGAGATTATTGTCAATGAATATCATATTCAACCTAATCACAAACTTGTAAGTGATATTTATATAACTTTGCTGACTATTTTATATTGCATTAATATCATTATATTGTTTAAAATATGCAGCGTCTCCCTAGTCATATTACTTATGAAGGTGTTTTGAGTTCTGAGAAGAACATTATGCTATATATCACCTAGGATTAGTGCAGTTGAACATTATTCTGGCATGGAATTCATCTATTCTTTGCAAATTTCCAGTTTGGCCTTGCATGATGATATCTCTGTGGGAACCAGAGTCTATATCACCTAGGATTAGTGCAGCAACTTCAGATACTGTTGGTTTGTTGTAAATTCTACCATCAGTTTTTCGATCAGCAATCAGTTTCAATCTGACATCTTGGAAATTACGATCATGCAATATATCTCTT
Source organism: Medicago sativa (assembly GCF_051527215.1). Classification (NCBI taxonomy): domain Eukaryota; kingdom Viridiplantae; phylum Streptophyta; class Magnoliopsida; order Fabales; family Fabaceae; genus Medicago; species Medicago sativa. The sequence continues at coordinate 5,788,566 of NC_140755.1, read as the reverse complement.
GCCATTCGGAAAACTTGTGCATGGACATTATTCTGGTCCAGCATAACTTTGAGTCTCTTCACAATATCTTCATCAATGTCTTTGTTTGATCTATATAACCACAAAAATTCAGACCTGTTAAGCAATATGAAATTTTATCCATAAGCTGAAATTTTAAAAAATTAATAATAAACATGTTTATGTTGTACCTGTAGGTTTTCATTCTATTTGAGATTTCATTCTCCGTATCAAATATGTATAGTTGAGCATATTTTGGACTCTCACCAGGTAAAGGCAACATACTTCCAATTCTGTGACATGCTTGTCCTTGCATTCTTAATATTGGGGGACCTCTTCCATTGTTGATGTCATTGTCCATTTTCATTCCAGGTGAGGTAAATGAAAACATTGCATTGTATGTCCTGATATTTGCTTGGTAATTCTTGCTACCTGGTGATTGGTTTCCATCTAAAAGATCTTGCAACAGTTGGGGAGGTGGGTCTAACAGAGGTAATTGCACTTTGCCACCACCGCAACATAACTGAAATTTTGGTATCGTAGTATTCCTTGATTTATCTTTTCTTTCATTATACCACATCAAAGCTCCACATTTTTCGCATTCCCACACAGGATCACCTATATCAGAATAAACTGTGGCAATGCAAATGCCAGAGACATTGGTTATTAATTACTGGCTAGATGTATATGTATATTTGATAATCAGTAAGTAGTTGGGGTTAAGATGGTACGTACCTTGAGCATAATTCTCAATATGTTCAGACTGATCTTGTTCACTCTCAGAATCTGAATCAGATTGTTGACTATCATCAGATTCAGATTCATCTGATGACGAGTCTGAAAGATTATCTACAGGATTTGTGGCATTAGGTTCATGTATGCCATTTGCAGCATAATATTGAGCATCTGTAGTAAAAGCTTTCCTTTTGGTTCTATTGGATTGACCCTTCCCATTTGTCTTCGTAGGTTCTTTACATGTTTCACCATCAGGAGAAGGAATCCGTGCTGGCATTGAAAATGGATTTAGTGGAATGCCATTTAAAATGGAAGCAAATGGGTTGTAATATGTTTGTGGTATATTTTCCTTTGATACATGTTTATTCCTCTTGGCAGTGTTCTGATTCGGTGCGGTTGATAAATCACAAACATTTGCAGTTCTGATCTCTCTTAAGATTCCAGCATGAGGATTAGTTGAAGTACTTGCTCCAGGATCAGAATACATTGATCGTGAAAACTTAACATTAGATGGTATTCTGTTAAATTCGGGATTATATTCTGTAACTAATTGTGATAGAGGGATTGGTTTGACATTTGCTCTTGAGTGATTGACTTGTTTAGCATAAATAGATCTTGAAGTTTGGAATTGGGGATTACCAACATTTGTTGAGTGTGTTTGAGTTTGATTAGACTGAATTCTCTGCAATGGTGTTGCATTCGGCCGAGGAATTTGTTGTTGAGGCTGAAGCGATCTTGGCAGCTTTCTTTTAACATTTGTGAACACAGGAGTTGTTGTTTTCAAACCAGAAACAGGTGTAGGATAAGTAGTTGGTTCTGGTCCATTAGTTGATGCTGAGGCAAACTTGTTGAGTAGATTAACACCAGATACATATTTCCTTGGTCTTAGGTTCAATTGAGAGATTCTATTTTGTTGATTAACTGAAGGATTTGTTTTATTTTCAAGAGATTGGTTTTCAGAATTTAGCTGGTTCAGTGTAACTGAAGTTATATCTGCAAGTGGTGTTGAAGAAGGATAACTTTTGATATCAAGTGATTTTGTATTGAGTTTGGAACTGGACACCTCTTTCTTTGATGTCTTTTGTTTAGCAACCTGGGACAATGTCTTTCTTCTTTTTCGAGCTTCTGCAGACTTTGAATCAGAGGTTGGACTTCCTACCTTGTCCATTTTCTAAAATGAAGTAGCTGAATGAAAAAGTTAATAATTGAAATCGAATTTAAGTTAACTATCAGATCAGACTGCATGAGCATATATCTATCGTAGACACTTGTTAAAATCACATATTGAAATTCAACATGAAATGTAGTTTGCATAAAAATGAATGATATAAAAGTAGTATGTTAAAATGGAAGTTGATATAGGGTCAAAAGATTAAAACGAATATGAATAGCATCTCCATTAAAATGCAATGAAGATATGAATGCTTACATCACAGAGTAACTAATACATGCAGATTTGGACAAAAGACATTACAGATGTGATATTGTAGTGGTAGACAAACATATAAGTATTGCAACAACATGTTAAAAAGTAGCTAGATTATAACAGGGATTACCGTGTTTTGATCTTAACCAATGTCTGAAGCACACCTTGTACTAATGTAGAAAATGAATCATATCTTGGCAAAATGAATGAATCTAATTACTTGATAAATTCTTAATAATGCAGAGAGAGTGTTTGTATGTTATAATTGTTTTATATAAGTCATTATTAAAATATAATTTACAAAAGTTGCAGGTTCCATACCACGTTTGGCAGCAGACCACAAAGTTTACTCAACAGTGTGTACAGTATAACAACATTTAATGCTTGGCACAATTTGCTATGATATTTCCCTCACATGTCAAGTCCAAAAGAAAACGTTGAGTGTAAAATTGTAGACATATAAGTGTAGATGTCATTGAGTAATATTGGCATGAAACTATTAAAAAAAAAAAAATTATGCAATTAAAAATGAAACGGCGTGACACAAAAATATCACACTAAGCCAAAAACATAATTAAATGCCCTTAGATCTGTATTTTTTATGTTGACCTCCAATTATAAACTTGGTATTTAAAATTATAGTGTAATGAGTTCTTAAAAGAGAAAATAAAATGTGAATGTGTAGTCAGCAAAAAAGCGACTGTGTAACCAGCCAAAAAAAATTTAGCCATTATGGTAGATCTGAATTGTTCATTTTGACATTGTCTAAAAGTTGGTATTTACTATTATATTGTAATGTGTTGTTAAAAGAGGTAAACATTTAGATACTGTGTAAATTGAGAGCTTAATGTATAATCTTATACTGTAATGTGTTATTGGAAGATAAATATATAAGATTGATTGTGTACTTGTTCGTTATAATAATTTTTAAGATTTGTGTTAATAGGAATTCATATATAAAGCTATGTTGTACAGTGCGTTGTACGTGTAAGCAAGATATGTATATGAAATCATTTTCATAAGATGTTGACCATTATAGAAATGTGGTAGATCAATAAAGAGACTTTCAAAGTAATAGTGGTGGAAGCAATTTGCAACATAATGTGGAACGTTTGCTCCTATCAGATATAACTCAGGAATATTGTTAAAACAGGATGAAATTGTTTATAAAGAGACTAATGAGTTAATAACATATATAGAACCCAAGGTTCATAATATAGATATAGATATAGCATCCTATATTGGATGAATAACTTGTCTATTATCACATTGGCAGAAAGTTTGGTACCAAGAGATAAAGCAATATTAGTAATATTACAAAACAGGGATCATCCTTAGGTAAGTAGTAACATAGATCATGTTTCACTTCTTTTCAGTCTTGATAACCTTAACCCTCTTTGACGAAGACTGTTTGGCAGGAATGATCTCTTCATATGTCGCAGTCGTAGGAAGCACAACTGTTTCGGGCATCTTCAAAGGGGTGAATTTATCAGCAGACGCATGATTGGTAACCTTTCCTTGAGACTTATCACTCATTGGGGTGAGCTGGCTCAATGTGTCCGGATCGTATTCAGCAGTTGCAGAGGGCTCCTGAAAATAAAAGGTAAAAAACCATGTCTCAAATAGATATATTTTAAAAAGTCTAAACCAATGCACTAATTATATCAACTTCACAACTAATAAATACTTACAACAGACATGGTGACCTCTTCAGTAAGCGCAACACTGTCGGGAGGTTTTTCAGCATCATCGGCTGACTCAGCGCGTGACTCGTTGATCTCGTGAATTAGACAATAACAAAATAATGTGGTAAGGCTCTCAACAGTTGTTGTTTGATCATATGGATTATAATAATGCAGTTAGATATGTGCATATATCAAAGTAATAACATAAATAAGATGTGAAAACTTCATTAATGCATACCACAGCTTCTGGGAACTTAGAACTGACCAACGTTGCCAAAACATCTCCTTCTCTATAGCAAACGACAGATATTGTCTTCCATTTTGGCTGCCATTTGATCTTAAAAGCCATATTCTTCCCACCTATGCCATCCATTAGCATTGGATATTCTAGTCGGTTTGTAATACCAGCCTAAATGATAAACCATATAATAATCAATAATATATGAAACACCTAAGGTTTTCTTTGAATATTTGAGATATATATGAAACTCATGAGAAAGGTCAAATTAGTATATAATAAAATATATTATTGATTAAACCTGGATCATGTTGCTTCGAAGCTGGGCAGCAGAAATCCCCAGTAACTGTGTGGATTCACGATCCCAAAGAACAAATGTAGCCTTCGTATCACCATACGAAACATCCAGCTCAAGTTTGTACCTTAAAAGGAACAATATGTATGAATCAGTATATGGGCCATCAGCTTATGTTATATATCAATTAGTTATAAAGCAGGAAATACATTTTACCTGACAATTTCTGTCTCAGTATTGTGGCCTGCATCACAAGTGTATGGAGGGTTTTCACCCTTAGCAATCTTACTACACTTGTAGCAAGCCATGTAGTACCAACCAAATTTAGTTGAATTGACCTTATCGATTTTTGCAACAGTTACAACATAAGAAATCTGAGAGAAATAAAAACACAGAATATCAGATGAAGTTACAATAAGATATTACCTTGCACACATCAGCAAATAAGATATACCTCATCAAGCTGCAGAATATCAGACAGTGGCATGATTAACGGATTAGATAGCAAGTCATCATCCGTACTAAATTGCGACCCAGCAGATGATTGTGTACACATAACTTGGCTTTGTGTCATCATCTGATCATTCTTGGGCAAACTGCAAAGTATTATGGATCAATTAGTATTACATTAAACAAATGTTTTTGTTGCAAGACATCATGAGTGCTATTAAGATACTTGCCTTTCCCTGAACCTTTTGATTTGGGATATATCAGCATTGATATACATTTTCGTAGCACCATAGGTGTTAGAAACACAGAGAGGGTATTTACCTGCAATATTAATCATTTGCAAAGATCCTCCTCAAAAAATATATATATACACATATTTATACAAACACACACACACACACACACACACACACACACACACACACACACACACATATATATGCAATTTAAATATAATAGTATAAGATAAATATGAAAAATAAACAACCTTCTTCCTTAATCTTCCCATACTTCAACATCACTACAACTGGACCACACTCCTTGTTATCATTGTTAAATTTGATGAATTTTGCAGCATAGTCCTCCCAAAGAGTGCAGTGTAGAGAGATGTCACTAAACACATTATCACAATATTTAGTGATATTGACAATATATGGTCAGAAACAATGTAGTTTGAAGGATAATTTAAATTTCACCTAAGGTCTTTCAAAACCAAGTTCACTTGCAGTTTCTTAGACCCTCCTTGATTTAGTTGACAATGCCCAATTTCATGAACATATCCTATGACATCTGTTGGAAAAAAAGTGTTTTTTACAGTTGGAGTAAGTACTACTTAACAGAAGTAAATCAACAAAACACTGTAAGTTAATGTACTTACGAACTAATAGATCAGAACGCCATTTCCCAGCAACAATTTCAGCAAAGGGTTTGAACTTCAAGTCACTATCAGGGATATCATGAACATTAGGGTCTACAGCAGTTGTTCCACCCGTCCAAATCAACTTGTACTTGTTAACCGATGCTTTGAAAAACAAATCATTGGTCAATACCACAAAGTTGCTCAAGGTATAAGTTGTATTTTCTTCAATCTTTTTATCGGCTTCAGCCTTATATGCCGTTGGGATGATGACTTGAACATCAGTACCCTATTATAATAAAGAAAAACAACGTATTAGACCAACTTTCATAAAAAATAAGATGATATCCTTGTAACCATATTACCTTTGCATCCACGATGACCATTTCTAAGTGCTCCCTTCCATCCTTAACAACCGTCCATTTGTCCCTAACCCTCACAGCAATTTTCCAAAAGTCCTTCTTTTCGTTGATGTCTTTTAAAAACACAAAAGGTCTAGTTTTGACTTCAAAGGGTGCAGCCATTTTCAGCTGAAGGAAAGTTCAAACAAATGATATTACAACTCGGAAATATGGTGAAGTAAATCAACAAACAAAGAAAAACAAAATGAAAGCCACGAAATCAAATGTTATTAAACTATGAACATTAAACAGAAACAATGAAAACATCATATTATAGACAAAAAAATAACATAAACAAAGATATCAGATATGAACTATGAGACATATAAAATGACACACATATTTTTTGTGAAAAATTATTGTTATAACTGAAGAAGGATTACCAGGTTATGTTTGAAGATCTATGAGACGAAAATATTGATAGAGTGAAGAGAAGTATGAAATGTGTATTGTCTTAACCAAATGGATCTGTGTTGTTTTGTGTGATATAGAGTAGTAGCAGAGCACAATGAGTTCAAATATTGAGAAGTGTGATAGTTTGAAAAGAGTGACCCATTGTACCGTCGATTTGATTGGTGAGGCATATTGTTTTTTAAACATTTTACTGTAGCATTCAGTTCGTCCAGGATTTAAAACGTCACATGTGCAATTAGATTGCAAGTAACTAAATATTATGAAGACACATTTAACCAAACCAAGTTGACCATGACCTCATTAAAGTTAATCATATCTAGTTATACATATTTAGTTAGATTTTAAGTTTTACAGACACCTTTTACCCTTAATTTGGCTGCCTGGCAGAAGGGCAGATTGGGTTATAAACGATAATTCCACAACAGGTTTTTTTCTTATATTAAGAAGGATTAAATATTTAGTTTTAAGTCATCAAAATACAAGATATATCCTCTAAAAGAAATACAAGTTTTATTTTTCTTCTGTTATATATGCTTCATTATTTCAACTCAACATCGCCAATTATAAGGTTTTGTTCAAAATAATCGATTCATTCTCACAGTCAAGATGATTTGCAGTGATTTGGTAGGTGTTAGGCTTCCTCTTCAAGTGCAATGGCAGTTCAGATTCTCCACAGTGATTTCCTTTCTATCTTGGTGTGAGAAAATTGAAGTTTTTATGCTATTTGGTATTGCTTTCTAGCTTATTCAAATATTGACAATTTTTAGTTGTAAAAATATTGAGCTAGAAACAGGTAAAAAAGAGAAAAGAAATGGTATTATAATGTTTATTTTAATCTATTTTACTTCAATTTATGGAGCCAAAAACAATTTTCGAAATTCTGCTCAATAGATTTGTTACATTGGTCCTAAAAATGCGGCACAACTTTAAGATTACGAAATCAGGAATGATAAATTTAAGATCATGGCCTGCTGTTGAACAAAGAAAAGAGATGTCATTCACATTGATAATGGTACCTTTCTGCCCGAAATCCGCAAAACCCTCAATGCAGGCATATTGACTAATTAATTCCTCAATTTAGCACCACCAAGCATATAGAGATCAATAGTCTGCAAGAGGAAGAAACTAAGCAATAGGGAAAATCGCGCTCTTCAAATTTCAGACAAGTACAATATCCGATTCAATAAGTCTATCATACGCGATTGAAAGATAATCTTTTTTTAGATTGCTAAAGGTCTAACCAGCTCTACTTCGCACCGACAGAGTTACTTTTAGTGTTAGCCACTACTTGATGGAATAAAATTTATACTTTCCCATGTTGGACTAGCAGAAAGGGGAGACTCGACGATTTTAACTTTTTTTTTTTTTTTGCCATTTTTTATGATTGCTTATAGATGGGAAAAGAAACACTTTTTGGAAGAAACTAATCTACCCAGATTGTACCAAAATTAAAGGTATTGACATATGCTTTCAATTGTTGCTGTTATAAAAATCATACTATGCAAATGAAACCAAAAGCTATTTTATGAGGTTGTGTTTATACACCTGATGCAGTCTGAAGCATTATACAACAGGTTGAAAATATAAAACAAGCTTATATTATGTCAAATTCTTTGGATCTTGAGAACCATAGTAGCAGTAATAATATGTGCAATGCTTGTCGAATGACGAATTAATTGTGACAGTGCTAATGTGATGTTTTTTCATAACATTCGGAGTATTATAGTCATGTAGGTAGCTCTGTTGGTGAGTTAAATGTTATGTCACGTAAGGATCCTGTGTGTTTTAATTTGAAAACTGCATTGTTAGAAATCAAATGCAAATATATGTAGCGTGTCTCGTCACTCCGTATCCGACAACAACGACTTGATACTGACTCATGTCAATGTCAATGTCGTGTCCGGTGTCCATATTAGTGTTCCATGTGTAAGTTTAAACTCTTTACAGGGTGAGACTAATTTTAACTTCAACTAATTCTTTTATTGTTTTCGCAAGGCTTCCATCTGTTACTACATACATACAGGAACATTCTTAGATGATGATTTAAACAAGCCTGCCCCAGAATTACATCCACTTTGCAGAGGCTTCTACCAGCAATAATGATGAAGTCCATATATAGTTTCAGACATGTGGATCAAATGCTAATTAACAAACTTGATGGGGAAGAATTTGTGGCACTAAGATCAACTCAGATGGTTCTAGACAAATTTGTTACTAGAGTGCTATACAACAGGGAAAGATGATGCATCGTTTTTTTTTTTTTTAGTGGGGAGTTTGAACCCAGACCTTGCATATATGTCCTTATCAATTGGGCTAAACTCACGAAGACAAACATTTGTTTTTTTTTTCCTTTTAACTATGTAACCAATTCCTTAAAAATTAAAATATATTTAGTTTTTTTAACGATAGATTTACAAATTTTTACAAGGATTAAATGTTATTTTATTTTGTCAAAATAATAATATATTTTTAATCTCTATAAAATGACAAGCGGCGATTTTAATAAAAGACAATGAATGAAAACATATCTTTTTATAATAATGTTTTAACATGTCTACAAGATTTTTTTTTAAAGATTCAAAGGGCACTCTTGAATTTATTTAACTGTAGAGACTATAATTGTTGACATAAAATATTATGAAGATTAAAAGTCGAAAAATAACACTAAAAATATTTTTTTTTAAAATTTATAAGGACTACAAAATATTTAATCCTTTATAAATTTATTGCTTTTTTTAAATTTCTCTTCTTCTAATTATTATTACTAAGTATCTTACAATTTGAAAAGCAGATATGAAAATCAAATTTTAAGGGTGGGTATATTAGAATCTAGGTTCAAGTTTAAGCAAACTTTTCTCTCAAAAAAGTTTAAGTAAATTTTATCATATATATGGTTTTAATTTTGAAGAGTCAAAATGATGATAGAGGTTATAGAATTGATTTTTTTCCTTTCAAAAACAAAAGAATGGATTTTATTATGTTTTGAATAATTTTAAGGACAATTGATTTTTTTTTGAGCTCCCACATTTTAAATATGAAGAAACGGGGTGTCTGAGGTTTGAACACGACCCTTAAATATATTATATAATGTTCATATCAACTGACTTAAGTTCACGGACATTATATAACGCAAATATTTATTTGAATATTTTATCAGATTAATTCTCTTTTCGAGTAAATATTTTCACGGACATTTATATTTAAAATATTCAAATATATTTAAGGGGTATTCAAATATTTATTTCTCCGCAAATATTTATTTAAAATATAGCGCAAATATTTATTTGAATATTTTATCAGATTAATTCTCTTTTTGAGTAAATATTTTCACGGACATTTATATTTAAAATATTCAAATATATTTAAGGGGTATTCAAATATATAAAATAAATATTCAAATAAATATTTTCTTTTGAGTAAATATTCAAATATATTTCTTTTGAATATATTATATAATGTTCATACCAACAGACTTAAAATATTCATCATCATCATCAAAGACCCTTGTTTTGAACCATATGTGCACATAATTTCAAGGGGTATTTGCACATAACGATAATTTTTTTTTACCCCTATGATGTGACATGACACGTGGCAGTGCTATGTGGATAGTCAAATGCCATGTCATATTGACCAGAGGAAATTGATGGAGGGGAAAATTGATGGATAGGGCAAGTTGATTAATGTTATGCAATAGGGCAAGTTGATTAATTTTATGCAATTTCAGGTAATTGAACTTTTGTTAGTTAGGATAATTGCCTATTTACTCATTTAGTCATTTGCTTGTGTAATACTAATGTGTATGAAAGTCCCACCGAAACGACACTAGAATGTACCGTTTCGTTGATGAATTAGAACACAGCTTCTTCCTCCTCTTCTCTACTATCCCTTTTCATTACTGGAGAGAGTGTTGTTAGTCAAACCACTGAAACGCAAAAATGCTTCAACCCCGTTCCCTCCGCCCTTACATTTCCATCTCTTCCCCTTCCTCAAACCCTAACCCTAACCCTAACCCTAGAGACTCCATTTCTCGTTTCAACATCAACAATGAATTCCCTTCATCATCATCTTCAACCTCATCCTCCTCCTCCTACAGATCTCTCAAAAACCCTACAACATTCTCCCACAATACCCTAATCGCAATCTCCCTCATCCCCGCCGCACTCTTCATCCTCGACCTCTCTTCCACCACCGTCACAACCACCCTAATCATCGGTCTCATGATCTCCTACATCCTCGACCTTCTCAATTTCAAACAACCTTCCTTCATCTCCCTTCACCTAACCCTAATCCTCTCTCAATTCACTTTCTATTTCACCTCCTCACCTTCTTTATACACCACCTTCAATTCAAATCTTACCCTAACTATCCTCGCTACTTTCCTCACCGCACACACTACCTTCCTTATAGGTATTTGGTCATCTCTTCAATTCAAATTCCTTCTTCTCGAAAACCCCGCTATCGTCGTCGTGCTCGAACGTCTCCTCTTTTCCTGCCTCCCAATTACAGCTTCCTCGTTATTCACTTATGCCGCTGTTGCTGCTGTTGGAATTCAAAATTCTGCTTATTATCTTATGTTTTTTAATTGTTGTTTCTATTGGTTGTATTCCATTCCGAGGATTTCATCGTTTAAGATGAATAATAATGCTAGGTTTCATGGTGGTGAAGCTCCTAAAGATAGTTATATACTTGGTCCATTAGAGAGCTGTGTTCATGCATTGTATTTGGTTTTTGCACCGATTTGTTTTCATATTGGATCGCATTATTCGGTTGTGTTTGCGTCCTACGCGAATTTCTGTGATTTGGTTTTGTTGTTTTTTGTGCCGTTTTTGTTCCTGTTATACGGTTCTACTAGAGGTGGTTTGTGGTGGGTTTCTGAGAATGCTGCCAATATAAGGAGTATAAGGGTTGTGAATGGTTTTGTTGCGTTGGTTTTCATTGTCATTGCGTTGGAGGTTAGAGTTGTTTTTCATTCGTTTGGGAGGTATATTCAGGTTCCAGCGCCATTGAATTATGTTCTTGTTACCATTACTATGCTTGGTGGGGCGGGTGCTGCTGGTGCTTATGCTATGGGGATGGTTTCGGATGCACTTAGTTCGGTTGCTTTTACTACTTCTGCTATTGTGGTTAGTGCTGCTGGAGCTGTTGTTCTTGGATATCCTGTACTGGTGAGTGGTTTCTGACTTGTTTTTATGATTGCTTGCTTGAATTGTATTGAATTGAATGTGGGTTCTTTGTGGTAGATTTCAATTTTGTTGGATACCCTATAGAGTTGTTTGATTCTATAGATGATTCTACATTTGAATTTGAATTGTTGCGAGATATTGTTTTTAGGATAGAAATAGATTCATTAAGAAAGAGAGAAAAAAATGATGAAATGATCATGAATGAATCCCCTTAAAGATTAAAAACAATGTATTGTAGAAAATAAGGAATGCTAGTTTGCAAGTCCTTTCTAGAAGCGCTGGTAAATAGACCGGGAGCAGTATAGTGACTACATGTTAGGTACTCAAGCAGATCTTAGGATGATAGTCAAAATGGTAATGTAGATTTAGTTAAGTCTGAGCTTTGTGGTGCATGGAAGTAAAACTGCAGACAATGATTGAATTGCATGCTAGGTAGTCAGGCAGATTTTGAATGATAGTCAAAACTGTGTTTAGATTTAGATAAGGCTTAGCTTTATCATGTTTGTTTGTGACCTGCAATCTGCTTTGTATTTATGAACACGGGTAGTTGGGAACAGTTATGTTTCTTGTGTGTCAGGCATTTGCACAATGAAGCTACCATGAGTGACTATATCCAGGTAGTTGCAAGCTTCTAACATAGTGTGGGTGAATTCAATAATAGATACCTCTTGGCATTCCAAGCTTCCTTAAACCCATCCTGCCCAGAAATTACTCATTCGGCGTCTTGTATTCGTCCAGCAGAAAGTTAACCTGCTTCAAACGAGTAAACTACTATTTTGGTCCTTGAAGGTGTAGGGCATTGGCACTTTAGTTTAGTTCTTGAAAGGTTTTTATTTTAATAAAAAAAGTCTCTTGCTATCAATCAATTGAGGTCCTATGCTACACTCATTACTTAATGTTCATGTTAAGTGCCTGATTGGATTTATTACGTGTGGTAATATATGGCATCTTTCTCTATTGGGGACTAAAAGGACCAAAATAACTTGAGCCACATGGAACCTTTTACCTTCTTCATCAGTCCTTTTAAGTACTCACCTTTTTCAGATCCCTCCAATCTTTGAACGTGTTGAGCAGCTTTAAATTTCACTATGCACCGACATAGTGGCATTATTTAGGGCTTTGGTCTAGATCAATCATTTTAGCTTCACTCCAGAATTTTGCTGGTAAAGGGTGCAACATTTTGTTGCTGTCGGGTGCTTCAGAATTTTTAGGAAGCTAAGCCCATTAGCTTTAGGGTCTTCAACTTTTATTACAGTGAATGATTTACGGTGAAGTTATGGAAGGTTGAAGTCTTAAAGAAAATGGAAAGAGGATGCTAGAAGAAAAAGCTTACAAATATGGAATGTGAAAGAATGGGGTCCAGACTTGTAGGGTGCTTTTGAAAATCAATGTATAGAAAGAAATAAATTGAGAAAGAGAAATGGATAGAGAAGAGAATACTTCCTGCCTGAATGAGAGAAGTTGAGGGTGAAGGCATGAATGTGGTAAGAGGGATGAATGTGGTGTTGTTACAGAGATTGAAAACAAGTGACGTGATTGAGGGTATTTTGGTTATTTTAATCCTTAGCAGAGAAAGATGCCACATATTACACACGGAAGGATGTGTCTGGGTACTTAGTTTGTCACACGAGCAGGTCTGTTAATGTTAAGTAACTGGACTTAATTTAGTAACTAAGTTGTCTGAAGGGATACACTTTCAGGGGCCAAAATGGTGGTTTATTATTCTTTGAATCTTCTCCTTTTGAACCCCAATGCTTTAGCGGCGTGACCTTGCTTGTGCGACCTCAGTTGTGCTTTAGTTTGGGCTACACAACTTCAGTGTTACATCATTTGTGCTTGTGGAGCTTAGACCGAGCTGTCTCTGGTGGGGTTTACGTTTTTCCATGTTTCTGGTTTGTGCAGGATTCTATCAGCCTTTGTGAGAGCTTTGGACTGATTTCTACTGTGTGAAATGAAACCTGATTGGTGTTGTTTATTCTTTAGCTGTTTTTTTGGGCATTGATCGTTCATGTTGGGTGTCAGGAAAATGTCATCTATTGTTCCTGGTACTTCTATTGCTCCTATTGATTTTCTATGCCTATCAAAGGTTTCTTGTTATGATATCATTAAATATTCACTCCCATTAAAACCTTTAATAAACTTAATCAGTTGGGTACTTTTCACAAAATTCATATAACTACTAATCTAGTTCAAAACCACATGTTTTTCCCCTGGAAATCTTCCTCAACTTTTTGCAGCAAGTCATTTTTAGGAACTCTCTTAGGTACCTTTGTCCAGCTAAATCCCTTCACGTTAAACTAAGCTTCAGCCTTCCAGATTTAGGCAAGGCTGAGCTTTTCGTTGAGCGTGCTATATTGCTAGTCAATACGACAATGGAGATTGTAGATTTGCATGATTCAACTTGGCATCTTCCTGCTTTTCTAGCAAGCCTGAAATGTGGTTGAGGAGTTGATCAGATGCTTAATGATGTTGTCCAGCCGAAATATTCACCATCCACCCCATCAAACAATGGCATTTGCATTCATCCATCCTAAAATCAAGATGCTAAGTTTTAAACCTTTCCTTTTGAACCCTAATGTTTTGATGGCGTGGTTGTAAAAATGTCCCTAACATCTTGTCTGTGATTGACAACTTGAACTGACTTCTTTTTATGACGTGCTTATGATTTTCCTTCTTTCTGGTTTGTGCAAGGTTACTTCTTTTTGTTCTCCGCTGGGTTAGGTGTTGTTCTTGTCATTTTCTGGTTTTGGGTGTTGCTTCTGGTAGTTGGTTGTTTGATGTATAGAATGAACCCCGATGGGATCAAGTTTTTCGTAGTTCTCTTCTTTTATTTGATAGTAAATCAGAAACTGAACAACACACGCATGTATAAGTTCCCAAAAATGTTTAAAGTCCAAGTACTGAGATCTAGCTTATTGAATTATTATCTACCTTTGATTTGCAGTTCCTGCCTATGCCTGCTGCTGCTGGCTTTTATTTGGCTCGATTTTTTGAAAAGAAGAGTTTGACTTCATACTTTGCTTTTGTTGTTCTTGGGAGCTTGATGGTTACATGGTTTGTGCTGCACAACTTCTGGGATTTAAATATTTGGTTGGCAGGCATGTCACTTAAATCTTTTTGTAAGCTAATTGTTGCAAATGCAGTCCTGGCTATGGCTATTCCTGGTCTAACTCTTCTGCCTTCGAAGATAAACTTTTTATCTGAAATCAGTTTGATAAGCCATGCGTTGCTCTTATGCTACATTGAAAGCCGGTTTTTCAGTTACTCCAGTATTTACTATTATGGATTTGAGGATGAGGTGATGTATCCTAGCTACATGGTTGTGATGACAACTTTGTTGGGTTTGGCTTTGGTGAGAAGGCTATCTGTGGATCATCGAATTGGAGGAAAAGCAGTTTGGATTTTGACTTGCCTCTTTACTTCAAAGCTTAGCATGCTGTTTATTACATCTAAGTCTGTTGTATGGGTTTCAGCTATTCTTTTGTTGGCTGTTTCCCCTCCATTACTTCTTTACAGGTAATTGTTGTGAAAGTGTCTCGATTTTGTAAGTTATGAGGGTTTCTCACCTGTATTATGCCACTTTATTTATTGTCGGCCTCATTATGCTTCATTGTTGTATTTTGTAGGGATAAATCAAAAACAACAGCTTCTAAGATGAAACCATGGCAGGGTTATGCACATGCTTGTGTAGTAGCCTTATCTGTATGGTTTTGCCGAGAAACCATTTTTGAAGCCCTCCAGTGGTGGAATGGAAGATCTCCTTCAGATGGTTTAATGTTGGGCTTCTGTATACTGTTGATTGGAGTGGCTTGTATTCCAATTGTGGCCATTCATTTCTCTCATGTTTTGGTATGTATAATTATCCAATCCATTGTTTTGCGTTGTTTGCTTTGGGAGTGTGGACTATTCATTATCAAATGCAAACCTGTGCTATCTCATAATAATTAGAAATTATTGACAGAGTAATCCATCACACCTACTCAATTCATGCAAGATATTAAAAGACTGATCATAAGCTTTTTGTTTAATATGCAGTTTGCCAAGAGATGTCTGGTGTTGATAGCGGCAACTGGTCTACTTTTAATTTTGATGCAGCCACCTCTTCCTTTGTCACTGAGTTACCGGTCGGACATCATCAAAACTGCCCGTCATTCTGATGATGATATCTCAATTTATGGCTTTATAGCTGGGAAGCCTACCTGGCCCTCTTGGCTGCTTATTATTGCTATTTTGCTGACTCTAGCATCCATTACATCAATCATACCCATTAAATACATTGTTGAACTAAGGACAGTTTACTCCATTGCTATGGGTGTTGCCCTTGGTATCTACATTTCTGCTGAATACTTTGTCTGGGCATTTGTTCTGGATGTTCTCATTGTTGTCACTATGGTTTGTGCCTCTGTTTTTGTTGTCTTCACTCATATGCCCTCTGCTTCAAGCACAAAGCTTTTACCCTGGGTATTTGCTTTACTTGTAGCTCTTTTTCCAGTTACTTATCTTTTGGAGGGCCAACTAAGAATTAAAAATATTCTTGAAGATAGCGAGATTGGAAATTTGGGCGAGGAAGAAAAGAAGCTTACAACATTGCTAGCAATAGAGGGTGCCAGGACATCTCTTCTTGGTTTGTATGCAGCAATCTTCATGCTTATAGCCTTGGAAATAAAATATAAACTTACTTCAATTATGCGGGAAAAGGTCATTGATTCAAGTGGAATTAGACATAGTCATTCAGGTCAAAGTGTATCTTCTAGTTCCCTGCCAAGAGCGAGATTCATGCAGCACCGTCGGGCATCTACTGTTCCCTCCTTTACAATTAAAAAGATGGCTGCCGATGGAGCTTGGATGCCTTCTGTTGGCAACTTTGCAACAATATTGTGCTTTGCTATATGCTTGATTCTGAATGTTTACCTCACCGGTGGCTCAAACCGATCTATATTTTTCCTGGCTCCTATCCTTCTGCTGCTCAACCAGGATTCAGATTTTATTGCTGGTTTTAGCGACAAACACAGATATTTGCCAGTGACTGTTGTTATCTCAGTCTACTTTGTTGTAACTGCCTTGTATAGCATATGGGAAGATGTTTGGCAAGGTAACGGTGGATGGGGTCTTCAAATCGGTGGACCAGACTGGATTTTTATGGTGAAGAATTTAGCACTCCTTGTTCTTACATTTCCCAGTCATATAACTTTCAACAGGTTTGTATGGAGCCATACAAAACAGAGTGACATACAATCATGGATAACATTGCCCCTTAATCTGCTTCCTATAGCATGTACAGATGTTCTCAAGATTAAGATCTTGGGTATCTTAGGAGTTATATATTCACTGGCCCAGTATCTAATTACTAGGCAACAATATATCTCTGGTCTTAAGTACATCTAAAATTACCATGTACTCTGTACTATATGTTTTGTCAATTTAGTTATATAGATGCTTGGGCTGCTTGTGTTGAAATTTGTATGAGGAATATGGCGAAATGCATTTTTGTTATTGCTAATAGTTAATTTAACCTATCTTGAAAAATACAAATAATGCTTTGGTTGTTTGTGGTTGGATGTACTTTGATGGATATTGTAAAGCGTCCGAAGTTTTATGCATGGCATCAAGACAACTGGTATCCAATAACCAGCAAATTGCAATATCCGGTGCTTTTGATGTTGCAGAAGTTCATAAATAAACCATATAACTATTTTTAGCTCTATTTTTGCTAGTGCGGAAAATGGAGGGACATGTGTTTTGTACATTTTAGGTGGGTTTATTATCCCGAAGAACAAAGATCAAGAAAACGGGTGACATTGGAGAGTTGTTTGGGGTTTTAGTGTCGTATTAGTTCATGATGTATAATACGTAGATGTGATTATATTTGATTCCATGTTTTCTCTTGTTCAAAATGCATTTACCACTGCAAGTTTGTGAATGCTTTGCTTGGCGCATTTGTTATATGATCCTTGCTTTTATCCTCTCCTGGATCTTAAGCAGTGGTTATGATTTTCCAAAATTATGAGACTTCCACAAGCAAGAAAAAAAAATCAGAGACTTCGACAAACAGGTGGCCTTGGGCAAAATATGACATCAATAAAAATCTTCCGACCAAGTTGCAGAATATATTGCAATAAAAATCTACCCTACCGAGTTACTCTTCTACAATTGCCAGTAGCTTGAAAGGGGATGCGGTTGGAAAGTGCATGGTAGAAGCCTGGATAACCGGATCAAAAGATTTCGACGCTAATTGTGTCGCATGTGGTTGAAAAGTGCAGGGTTGAAAGTGCAGGGATGTTATTCTGTGAGACTATTTCAGAGCTATTTTGTAGAGCTTAATAAGCTGAAAACAACTTATGGAGATAGTCTCTTACGTTCTTACGGAGATTTTGTGGAGGATTCGGATCAACCATATTTATTAAGAGGCAAACAGGGCTCTAGATGATTTGACTAGCATGGGACGTAATCTAATGGCAATATGATTCTTGATCAATATTAAACATTTGATTTCTCGTAGTACTTAGGGGGTTTGAACCCTTTTTTCTCCAAAAATATATCCAAATTCACCTCCAAATTAAAGAATCAGTTGCCTTTAAAGTTCATTATTTATAGTTGATGTCTTGTAAAAATATATGTTCATTTGGAGAAACTAAATTCAACTTTGCATGGAAGAAATAAACTCCGATATGGCATCAATTAAAAACTAAATGAATGGTCCTGGTTGGGAAATGCTAACATGCAAATTTTGTAATGAAAATTTTACCAATTTATTTTTAAAAGGGTTTGTCTAACATGTATTTATGTTAGCATTTGCGTCAATATTTCAAATACATTTGCAGTAAATTCTTATGGTTATATGTTTTATGGTTACATGTTTAGAGAAGTCACATTTGCGTTTTGATTTTAATCATACATAATAAGATATTATCCTCTCCCATCTCCAATATTTGTTATTTTTTTTATTTTTTTTTGTTTTGCGTCAAAGGGCCTAGTGGTAAAACTTAAACACACTAAGTGAAGAGATATATTGCAGATTCAAACCTACTCTATGATATATCAAATACATTTGCAGCCTTACTAGACTACTATTTTTTATTTTTTTTTGAATAATACTAGACTACTATCTGCGTTGCCAAATTTGACAGTTTTAGGCTTTGTTTGGGAGTTTGGAGGGGAAGGGAAGGGAAGACTTTGAAAGATGAGAAATATGAGGGAAAATGAAGAAATCTTTCAAATTTTTTAAAAGAGTAGTTTTTTAGAGAATGATAAATTAATGCACATATGATTACAATATTTTTAATTTTAAAAATATTATAAGAAAATATATTAAATTTGAAGAATTCATATAAACTCTCCAAAACCCCTCAAATCCCTCCGTCAATACAATTTTTTAGTTCCTCAAATGGGGAGGGTTTTGTATTATGAAGAACAGTTAAACCCCAAAGCCTTCCCCTTCCATTTTCCTCTATTTCTTCCACTTGCTCATTCCTTTTTTCCCAAGCCCTCCCGTTCCTTCCCAGGGGCGGATCCAGACGTTTAGTACACGTGGGGCTAAAATTTGAAGAAACAATATATTAAAAATAAGAAGGATTTTTCTATCATATGCAAAATTGCACGTGTTAAGAAATTTAAAATCGTAAGTTTGTCTTGTAAATTGTGTATTTTATATTAAATATATAACTTTTTAATAAATAATTAGTGTTTTTCAATGAAAAGTTACTACTTTTAGTTGCCTTAACACTAGAAGTTGAAGAGTGTTGTCTAAGTTTCTTCCTTTGCGCATACGGTGCATCCATATCAGACATATCAATACCATGCTTATTGCAAATTTTAATAACTTTAGATAATAAGTTCTTCTCATCCCTCATTCCTCATTTTTTGTAATTATTTTTTGGTATCATTAACAAGTGACAAAGCATTCAAAATATCTTATTTTTAACATGTATTTTTTTTATTTAAAAAAATAGGAAAATTTCATGTGGGGCTTTAGCCACACATAGCTTACAAGTACATCCGCCCCTGTTCCTTCCCCTCCAAACTCGCAAACAAAACCTTGGGAAAATGAGATATAACCGAACATTTTTTGCTTTGTATCCATATACACGTAGAATGAATTTTATTTTACCATTTGTCTTTAAAGAAATTTACTTGAAAATAGACACTATGTTAAATTTTCACAAATAATAAAAAAGAGCTTGATAAAGTATAGTTAAGGATTTGATTTAAGACAAAGAGAAAGGATAGTTGAGAATTAAGATTTAAGACAAAGAGCAATTTTCAAGGATAAATTGATCTATACTCCCTTCGACTCAAAATGTAAGAAAAAAACTCACTTTCATTATCCCAAAATGTAAGCAAAAAAGACAAACTTTTATCCTATTTAATCTTGGTTTTTAAAAAAAAAAATGATCTTTTCCAAGAAAAACTTTTGCTTATTCTCATGAAATTAAATGCAAATTACATTCAATTCTCTCTCTCTCTCTCTTCTATTTTCTCCATAATCAATAGCCAATGAAAATTGTTTTTACATATGCCCATGAAACTTATTCTAAAGAAAACACAAAAAACTATACTCCAAATTCTTATGTTTTAGTTTTCTTAATAAGTGTGATTTGATTTTGTTTGCTTACAATTTGGGACGGAGGAAGTATTTGTTTACATTTATCTTTTCTTTAATATGTATATCTTAATTTTTCAAAGACCAAAATTAGGAACATAGGGAGGTGTGATCAACGAAGGTTGGTCTGGTTGTTAAATATTCAACTCATACTCCCTCCGTCCCAAATTGTATGACGTTTTGGGCATTTCACACATATTAAGAAATGTAATTAATATTGAGTGGGAAAGAGATATTATGAGTTGTTTTACAAAATTGTCCTTAATAAATGATATGAGAAAGATAAATGAAAGAATTGAAAGAAGAAAGAGTAATAAATAGTTAAGGATATAATAGGAAAAATAACATTAATGTTTCATTGATATTGTAAATTGACATACAATTTGGGACAATTTTTTTTCTTCCTAAAGTGACATACAATTTGGGACGGATGGAGTATTACATAATAATGATTTTGAATCTCAATGTTGATATTTGTTGGTGGATAATATGAGTACCAATTCAACACTTTTTTAATCTTGAAACCTCTCTAACACCGACGAGCCGCCAAATCATCTCTTCTAAACTTTACTTTTTTATTAATACAATATGGGGGCTGCTAACTTACACTCACTTAAAAACACTAAGGTGCAAGTTAGCAAGCTACACCCACTTATAATTTACTAAAACTTGTTTATATTCTAATTAATTTTAAATAGAAGGGCAATTTTGTAACTAGCTTAAAAAAGATCCTTAAAAAAAGAAACAAAAAAGACAATGACATGCTTAAGGTACAAAACATGTAATAAAGACAAACTTTTAAGGAAACAATATTTGGAATGATGAAAGTGAGTGTAAATTAGTGAAGATTGCTAACTTGCACCTTAATAATACTTATAAAAATGAGTGTAAATAATCAAGTGGGTGTAGGTTGCTAACTTGCACCTTAATAATTTTAGGTGGGTGTAGCTTGCTAACTTGCACCTTAGTGTTTTTAGGTGGGTGTAAGTTATATGTGTGTGTATATATATGGAGAAATTATCAAAATTCACTCCTTTCATATGTGTGCTTGTGTATTATCTATCTTTCCTTTTCTATCACATGTTACACTTATTCTTTCACATCTCTCTCTTCCTTTTCCATCTATACCTCTCTTACACCTCTCAAATAATTCTATAATGAAGTATAAAATTTGAGACAATCATTATCTCCTACCCTATCGAATTCTATGGTTGAAAGACCAAATCAAAAACTAAATTTGTAGATAGCCAAGTGTAAAAAGTGAGTGGTGAGGGAATCCAAGTGCTCCCTTTATTCTAAGGTGTATACTTGTAGTCTTGTACCATATTTATATTCCATATATGCTGACCATGCATTGATTTTCTTTTCATGTTGTAGTGCCTACGAACGAGTAATAGATTTAGAAATTATCTTTTTTGTGGCTAAGGATCATCAAACATCAATCTAGACTTGTTAGTGCTCCTATACATTTGACATACAAAGTAAAGACAACTACGTAACATTTTTACCATTTTGACATTTTTCATGCAAATGCATTTTGCAAATTAAACGTACATTGTGTCCAAATTTTTTTTTTAAGTGTAACTTAATAGTTATACAAACATAACTGTAATCTTAAACATTTGTTTTTTTAAATTTAAACATAATATATAACAAGATGCTGAGGAAAAAAAATATTTCGTACAAGTTTACATATGTAGCTCAAGTAGTTGAGTTGCGTGACACCTAAATGAGTTTTTAATAAGAAGATTCTAACTTCTAAATTGCTAATATTATATTATAAGAGTATTGCGTACGAGTGACTAAATAACATTGTTTAAGCATTTGTAAAAAAAAAACATTGTTTAAGCATTAAACAAGATAATTATTCGTTAAAAAGTTAATTATCTATTCACAATATATATATATATATTTTTTTTGTGGTGGCCGGGGTTTGAACCCCGGACCTTTGCATATATTATGCATTGTCCATACCACAAATAGATGCTCCTGTTCTCACAAATATTATTTTTCTAACGAATATTTGTGAGAACAGGAGCATCTTTTTTAGAAAAATAATTAATTTTAAAGATTTTTTAAATAAATAAATACATATTATGCATTGTACATAACATTAATTAAAAACTTGATATTCTAGACTTAATAAACAATGCTCCTATTAGGGCACTCTTTAGCATTTGCCATATATTTATGATCACGTAATCACCACATCTAGTCAAGTTCGCTAAAAAATCTTTCTTTTCAATATATTTTTTGTTTCTTGGTATCTTTATGATAACATATATAAAATTTAATGTAAATTGGACATTTAAACAATGCCCTTATTGGAGATTTGGAACTATGTAATTTTATGGTAAACACTTAATTTTATTTTAAAAAAATTATTATATGTTCATTTTTAGTTATTTGATTACCTATCAAATAGTTCTGAAATTTTATGAGCATTTATGGAGTTGGTATAGCAATATATACAATTCAGAAAATCTTTAAAATTAATTATTTTTCTAAAAGAGATGCTCCTATTCTCACAAATATTCTTTTTATTTATTTATTTATTTATTTATTTATTTTTCTTTATATTTTTCTCTCAAATATGACAATAACGTTAAGAAAATAATTAAATGGAAGAAGGAATAGAAAAAAAGACAGAATCTATTTATGACAAGTGATCACCTCATGAAAGGCAAGGCCAAAGCATATATAAAAGCATGGGCATGTAGTAGAGCCAATAAGCAAATTATCAAAGCATACATTGTTAATTATGCGTATTAAATCAATGAATCCTCTTGTGGTTTGTGGTGTAATTGGAGATGTTTTGGATCCCTTTACAAATTCAGTGTCTTTGAGGGTTGTTTATGACAATAACAAAGAAGTCATCAACAGTGGTGAGCTCAAACCCTCTCAAATAGTCAACCCACCAAGAGTTCAAGTTGGTGGAAATGACCTCAGGACTCTATACACTCTGGTTGGTATACACATTCTTTCTTTAATTAAGTGTATATATAACAGTCTTTATCTATTTTTTTTAAACAAAGAATTACCATATATAAATGGATCCCCGAAGATATAAGAAAGCTACCCCTTAAGAGAAAATTAGGGTCAACAACACCGCTTATAGAATAAACCATTCCTTCTTTGTCCTAGCCAAAAACTTTAATTTGATCAACTATATATTAAATCTCTTACCCCCCAAACTTGAAAATAAATTTTCAAGCAGCACAAATTGCCTAAATAATACATATTGCAAAATTAATTTTTTCTGAAAGAAGATTGTAAAATTAATGCCAGCCGCCTCCAACACCCTTGAAATGAAAAAAAAAAACAGTTAGGAAAATTCACATCTAATAAACAAGTTAACCTTACCTCCATACAAATTAAACCTAATTGGGATCATTCTTAATAACAACTGTTACGTAAAATCTTTAATTGATTAAAGCCTTTTCTTTCTAGGGTTTTTGAGTTTGTGGCACTAATTTTCAGGTAATGGTGAATCCTGATGCACCAAGCCCTAGTAACCCGACTATGAGGGAATACCTGTATTGGTAAGTGGGAACTACCCATATGGGCTTGTTAAATATTTTTTTCATAGTTAAAATATTTGT
This sequence comes from Medicago sativa, assembly GCF_051527215.1. NCBI lineage: Eukaryota > Viridiplantae > Streptophyta > Magnoliopsida > Fabales > Fabaceae > Medicago > Medicago sativa. The sequence goes on along the minus strand of NC_140755.1, from coordinate 5,764,682 downwards.
TAAATTGTTTCCAAGACACCATGCTTATGTAAGACTATAACAAGAAAAACTTTTTGAAATAAAACTAAAATAATTTATAGAATGGCATACGCTATTTCCTAGGTTCTCAAGTTTACTACTTTCATAAGCTTTTAAAAAAAAAAATCAAACAAATGCTTATGTAAGTAGCTAAGTTTAAATTAGTCATTCATAAACTAATCCAAAATCCTTAAGTCCGATAGTTAGTGGATGATCCTAGTAATATATATTTTTTTTAACAAGAAAAACAGTTCATTGACAAAATGAAACAAGGAATCCAAGCACATGTGACTAGTTAAGTTCAACATGATATAGTTCATGTTTGGATAAACAACTTAATTTCTAGCTTATAATATAAATGCTTATCATATATAAGTGCTTAATTATTTATAAACTATTTTCATAACAAAATATAGAATAAAGTCAATTTGTTTTCATATAAGTTGAAAACTATTTTTATAAATTATTTTAAAGAACTTATAAAAAAAAAAGTCGAAAATGGCTTATGCTATCATAAGTTCTTTCAAACAGTCTCATAAATGTATTCAACTTATGCTTAATTTTGTGTCAACTGGAGTTGCTATCATAGAAAGAACAAACTTTTTTTTGCAACTGTACTTTTCATCCCATACTTTATTCTCACTGTCTATACATATTTTTTTTTTTTTGATATAGTGTATAACTGTATATGTGTGTGAATAAAGTGCAGCTATATATGAAATTGTGTGTGTATACATATGTGTGTGATTTGGAAACTTTTGTTTGGCTGCTTTTAGTTTTATTCTAACTTTTTTTTTTTTTCCTTCCTTCGTTGGATCCTTAATTAGGATGGTAACCAATATTCCAGCTACTACGGGGACAACGTTCGGTACGTGCAAAATTCTCTTGGGTCTTTTAATTAATTATATTTTGTGTTTTTTTAAATCAAAATTATGAACCCAATTTTAAGGATAAACGGCCCATTTATATCCTTGTTGTAATAATAGTTCCGACTCATGAAAAATAAATAAATCAGCGACTCAATCTATCAGCTTAGTCTCCAATGTTAAATTTGAATATTAAGCATATAAAAAAGTTGAGCTTACATTTTTTTTACGGATGGGGATCGTGTAGCGTGACATTTTTGTGACAATTTCGTCTCAAAAAAGTTGAGCTTACATTTTTTTGACTGATGAGGATGGTGTAGCGTGACATTTTCATGTCAATTTCGTCTCAAAAAAGTCGAGCTTATATTTTTTTGACTGATGAGGATGGTGTAGCGTGACATTTGTATGTCAATTTCGTCTCTAATGTCAATATCTTCCAACATTCAGAAATCTATACTTTTTCTTGTCAAATCATTCAAGTTTTTCACAATAAACTAATTAGTATCTTATATAATTTATTATTATTATTATTATTATTATTATTATTATTATTATTATTATTATTATTATTATTATTATTATTATTATTATTATTAATGTATGTATAAATATATGGTGTTTGAATTAATTGTAGGACAAGAGATAGTGAGCTATGAAAGTCCAAGACCAACATCAGGGATTCAACGTGTAATATTTGTGTTGTTTAGGCAACCTTGTAGGCACAATATATTAGCTCCTGGATGGCGACAAAATTTCAATACAAGAGATTTTGCAGAAGTTTACAATCTTGGATTACCTGTTGCTGCTCTCTATTTCAATTGTCAACGAGAAAATGGTTCTGGTGGAAGGAGGATGGTCATGTAACAATAATCTAAACATTTGGTCACAAAAAATTCCAAACATATCCTTGTCCTTCAATATAAAATATACACTAAGCAAAAAATGTCATGTCATCATGTCATAGCTATTATTATAACAACTTAAGTAAAATAAACTCCTTTCAAATAAAATAAAAAACTTCAGTAAACTAAAGTATTATTATTGTACCCAAAAAAAAATACTATTATCATAAAAGTAAAAATAAATTAATGTTAATCAGCAAGGAGGAAATAATGAGTCCTCGGGGGATATGAGCTTAGTTCAAAGAATTCGTCATTTGCTTGAGATGGATTGGAAAGTATTGTTAGACAAACCATTGAGAGGATGCTCTGACACATAATAGTCGTAGTTTACCTCTTAGTTGATTATTTATGAATTGTGTCCGACTCAAATTAGAGACTTATTGTTCCGATGCTATGAAAAATTTGTATCTTATTTGATTTGGTTGTACGTGTTTTACTAGGCTTCGGCTCTCTTATTTTTTATTAAAAAAAGAAGCCTAAATTATTTTTCAAGTGTGTACGAGGAGATAATATTTGAGAAGTGCATGTAATGATCTTTGAAGAATAAATTGGCGATTATCTACCATATCACAGTTTATACATGGAAATGGATTCTCTACTTTTAAGTCAAGATATTGAACCTGACTTTCTCTCATTTTTTGCTCATCTTTCTCTCATTAAATACACTAGTCATAGTGATATTATACTTTTTTTTTATTAAATAACCTAGTAATAAAAATCACAAACTTTAAATGTGGAGATTGGAGAAGTGGTTCGTGTAAGTATAGAGAAGTGGAGAACTGCTCTTCAAACACGCTTCTCATACATCAAACGTTTTCGAACTACCGTCTTATATGTATTTACGAGATTGCGATTTGAAATTTCTTACACGTGGAAACAAGTTTGACATTATTGTTATATGGGTTAATTATGTTTCTAGTCCCTACAAAATAGCGACCTTGTAAGTTTAGTCCCTACTTAATTTTAATAGCAGTTTTAGTCCCTAATTTTGTTTTTCTGCACTGAGTATTAGTCCCTACTCAATTCAAGTAAGTTTAGTCCCTACTTAATTTTAATAGCAGTTTTAGTCCCTAATTTTGTTTTTCTGCACTGAGTATTAGTCCCTACTCAATTCAAATTTGTTTAATTTATGCTTAAACTCTTAAATTTTTGAACAATTTTTTGCAGACATGTTTAGAACATTACTAAAAGTTCGTCCGCAAAAAATTATCGCAAAATTTGATTTCTACATTCAGATTTTATTACTTTTTATCTTTAACTTTTGTCGTTTTAAAAAATTCATATTTAATTCATTTCATGTCAGAAAATTCTAAATTTTAGTAAACGAACCTTTCATAGTGTTCTAATATTGTCTCAAAAAAATCGTTCAAAAATTTAAGAGTTTAAGGATAATTAATCAAACTTTGTTTTAGCAGGGACTAAAATTATAAGTAAATTTTTTTTATAGGGACTAAAAATGCTATTAAAATTAAGTAGGGACTAAACTTACAAAGTCGCTATTTTATAGGGACTAGAAACATAATTAACCCTTGTTATATTTTCGCTCACCATAAATTTGTAGGAGGGTGCATGGAATTCCCAAAGTTATCTACCATGTATTTTCTCCATGAGATAGTCTTGTATGTCATCAAATCTATAGTGCCTAGATAGACACACAAAGATACACTTTTCTTCAAAATATTAAATCAATTTTTTAATTAATAAAAGAAGTATCTCGATGTGTATGTGTCTAAAAACTATAAATTTGTCATTTATAAATATTAAATCAATTAATCTTTTCCTCTCTATTTCAATCTAAATAAGTGATTTTCACATAGATCTAGGTTTTTTCTTTGTGATTTCATCATCTAAGTGTGGTGGTTTGTTGTTCGTCGTCTTGTGCGGCGCTGTTTGATTTTCCGTCTTCTTGCGGTGTTCATTTGATTCATCTTGAAAGATCGATTATTCAATCAAAGATTTGGGCGTCAACGTTGCAGATCTGGAGTCTATGGATATTCCGGTCACTTTAATTTTATCATATATTTTTGTAGGCATTATGCCGTTATATGCTATTAACTTGGATGCTGTGAGTTTGTTCGCAGATTCATCCTTTACGTTTTTAGCAGTGTTGAATGATGTAATCTCTCAATTTGAATGAATGAATATCATTTTATTTTTGTCAAAAAAAACTACTTTAAACCAACAACGTATTCAATTAAACTCATTTTCCTAATATGATTTTTTATTTGAAACAAAAGCTAAAAGGGCCTGCACTTTTATCACCCAAAAGAAAAAGCGCATGCACTTTATACTTTATCAAATTTTTTTCTTCTAAAAAAATAAATAACTAAATTAACGTTCACGGTCAATATTGCTCCAAAGAATAGAACTCATTCTGTTTATGAAATCTAAAACTCTACTTGGAGCTACTCTAGAATATTCTTATGATATCTATATCTTCATGTATACACCTCCACATATTATGTATCTTTAGCAAGACCACAAATTTGAGGATGAAACACTATATTCTCATTCCTCATGTGATCGATATCCATTAACTCATTGGTGATGTAGCTAGAGTACCAAAGATAAAAAAAATAAAAGAATTATGTCAGTAAAAATTTGTTTAGTTTGTAAAAAGTTGACTCATATTAAGTGTCCTCTTTTTATGGAAGAATCTCTTTGATGTATGTATAATAGTACTCATTAAACTCTAAAATCTACCCTAACTCCGATGAGTTCCAAAACTCAACTCACTTAACTTTTTTTGTAAAAAAAACAAAATATATAAAAAAATAATAATCAAAATTAATTGATCATCTTACACTCTCATCCACCATTCACAAGACATAATTAAATTCGTCCCCACGTTTTTCTTTATGCACTCCTATAGTAATTAAGCAATATTTTTTACCAAGTACAATAAGGTTATCCTTAACTGGTGGTGTTATTTCTTTAAAGGACACCACATCAAACATTCTTCTAATTACTTTATCAAGGAATATGTAACTTATGGGGTGTTTCTTTTAGGGATCATTTAGAAAATGTTTCAAAGTGTGGAACCTTGATCAAGTTAACTAAATAGCCGATTAATTCATTTTTAATTGTTATTAAATAACTTTAACATTATTGTCAACCAATAATAACACCAATGAATTATGTTGTATTGTAACAAATAAAGTGGATAGCTCAATTGGATGAAACTAATTGATAAGGAGTAATGAATAAGTAGTTGAATGTCCCGAGTTTAAATTTGAATAAAGGAGAAAAATTAATATGACAATTCGACCAATTAAAGCGAGTACTAGTCAATTTTTCAGTTGATATAATTTTTGTTGGACATTAGTCTGGTTGAATCAGATTGAACTGATGGTAAACTGGTGGAAGGAGGATGGTCATCTAATAATAATCTAAACATTTGGTCACATAAAAAAAAAGTCATGTCATAGCTATTTTTATAACAACTTCACTAAAATAAACTCTTATCATAAAAATAAAAATAAATTAATGTTAATTAGAAGGGAGGAAATAATGAGTCCTCGGGGGATATTGTGCTTAGTTCAAAGAATTCATCGATTGTTTGAGATGGACGAGGAAGTAACATTCTTATTGTGAGACCAATAATGATTGTAATTTTGCTTTCAATTGATTATTTATGAATTGCGTCCAACTTAAATTAGGGACTTATTGTTTGGATGATCTGAAAAATTTGTATCTTATTTGATTTGGTTGTACTTATTTTCGGCCCTCTTATTTTCCATTATTGAAAGAAGCTAAATTATTTTTCAAGTGTATAAGAAAATATTTGAGAAGTGCATGTGATTTTAATTGAAGAATAAATTGGTGACATATCCCACTTTATATATGGAAATGGATCCTCAATATCAATATTCGTTGGTGGATAATATATAACTACTAGTTTAATAGTCTTTTAGTCTTAACCCTTCTCCAGCCCTAACTAGTCGTGGAATCCATCTTATCTAAACATTATATTAATACAAAAAGGATATATAGGAGAAATTATCAAAATTCACTCTTTTCATATGTCTGCTCGTGTATTATCTATCTTTCCTTTTCTATCACATGCTACACACGGTGGGATTTAGTATGGGAAAAGAAAGTTGTTTCCCATGATGGGAAAGTTTAATAACAACCATTGATTTAATATTTTTTTATGTGGATGGCTCAGATCTATTATCTGGTAATGGTTTGAAACTTTTTGTTGGCTATTGTGTAACAAAGAAGCTGACCCCACCAAACTATTAAAAAATAATTATGCATTTGTTTTATTTTATTTTAATAGAGACATGTAAACCCCAACCAAACTTTGCTTCTTCTTCTTCGTCCAGCAACATGTTAGTGTCTCTAAAAAATTTAACCATGTTAGTGTCTTATTTTAAAATTTAACCATGTTAGTGTCTCTAAAAAATTCTTCCCTTAGATCCTTTGTTCTCTTTGTCGCCACCCGAAAAGGTTTTTGAATTAAAGCATTGTTCTTAACATAACCATTATTTACATAAATTACTGCATTATTTTTTCCAGAAATTTTCTGGTTCTTTCATTTCTAGCCAAAAATTGTAACTCTTTCACTATTACTGGATGAAGAGAACATGGAAGGGTTGCTATTTTGTACACATGGAGATAATGCAAGGAAACCAATTATATGAAAATAGTTCCTTCAATAGTAGAATGGATTTAAAAATTCAATTGAAATGTTTAAAGAAATTTCCATAATCAGAATAAGGAAAAAATTCAGATTCTGGAACTGCTGTGTTCGTTCATCTGTCACATGAATCTGATTGCAAATGTTGAGAAATCAATAAATAATAAATCAGATTGTCAACAATAAGAAAGATGCAGAGAAGAAGAACGCATTTTGTAAACATTGACCAATGGGAAGCGATTTATTTGGCATTTTAATTAATTATTTTTTATCATCACAACAAGTCATGACTGCCAGCTGCAGGTAAAAAGCAAAGTTTCCCATGGTGGGAAAAAACTTTGCTTTCCCAGGTTAAATCCCACCTACACGTTATTCTCTTTCACGACTTTCTCTTCCTTTTCCATCTATACCTCTCTTACACCTCTCAAATAAGGTGGAGTTTAGCATGGGAAAGGAAAGTTGTTTCCCATGATGGGAAAGGCTAAGCATGACCATAGATATATTAATTTTATATTTCAACGGTTTAGATTGTTTACCTGGTAATTGTAATGACTTTTTGATGGGAAACATTGAAAAAAAATGATGACCCCACCAATTCATTGGTTTTTCTGCCGTACTGGCTTTTCTGCAGTATGTGATTACCCAATTCAAATATCTCATGTTTTGGTTGTTTAATTGTTTGTTTGGGGAATAAACCAAGATTTAAGCCTGGTTATATTAAAACTAGTGGTCGGTTAGGTAAACTAAAAAATTAATGTATGTAAATTTATAAACCAGTGGTCAATTAGTTAAATTACATTAAAAAATTAGGCTACACAAGATTTTTTTTATTATTAAATAAGAAAATTAAATTAAATTAAATTAAATTAAATACGAAAACATTATTACGTAAAAAATGGGTTAAATAAGTTTTTTGTCTTTTTTTGGTAGTGGTCGGGGTTTAAACCCCTGACCTTGCATATTTTATGCATTGTCCTTACCAACTGAGCTATGCTCATGAGGACAATAAGTTTTTTGTCTCTATAAATATAACGAATTTTGATTTTGGTCTCTAAAAAATTAAATTGAATGTTTTTCATTCTCGCAAAAAAATTATTTTGTTTTTGGTTTTTAATAACCATTTTATTTTCATGTAAATGTTAAAATTATAACTTTTTTATGTTCAAATTGTATGCATGTTATGTCCTTTTATTTTGTTCAACATTTATATATTTATATTATGTTCAAAAAAAGGTCAAATCATGTTAAAATTGTATTCGTTAGGAACAAAACATAAAACAAAATTTTTTTAGAGACGAAAACCAAAATTTAATACATTTATAAAGACAAAAAACTTATTTAATCCAAAAAAATTGACAAAATTATCAGGTAAAATTTTAAATTAAGCAGTACGTTAATATAATAAGTCAAGCAGTTCGGTAATAAGCTCAAGGAGAATTGTTAGCAGTATATCTTATTTTTGTGTAGTCTTTTTTTATCCGTACCTAATTAATATTGATTTTAAGAATAATACAGGGGGAGTACGTAATTAGTTTTGAACAGACTATATTTTCTTTTTCTCTTTTTTGCAAAAAACCCACTATATTTTGTTAACTAATCACTCCTTATTATTGAAATTATTTGATTAAAAGAATAATAATGGGCTACGTAATTGATCTTGAATTTTTATTTTAGTTTTGTTAATAAATTATTGTTGGAATTATTTTTAATTATAGAGTAATAATGAGCAGGGTTAGTACCTACTAGTCACTAGTGTGTAGGCGTAGCTTTTCTTTGTTTGCATGTTCAGAAAATTGGTCAGGAAAAAGGCAGAAGGTATATTTTATTGTTTGCCTCAACCGGTGGTAACTGCCACGTGCCCTTTAAAATGTAACTTTCCCATCCTGGGAAACAAGTTTACTGTCCCAGGCTAAACGCCACCCTCAAATAATTCTAAAATGAAGTATAAGAGTTGAGACAACCATTATCTCCTACCCTATCGAATTCAATGGTTGAAGACTAAATCAAAAACTAAAATTGTAGATAGCCAAGTGTAAAAAGTGAGTGGTGAGGGAATCCAAGTGCTCCCTTTTTTTTTTTTTTTTGGTACAACCAAGTGCTCCCTTTATTCTAAGGTGTATACTAGTACTATATTTATATTCCATATATGTGCTGACCATGCATTAATTTTCTTTTCTGGTTGTAGTGCCTACGAACGAGTAATTAATAGATTTTGAGAGTATCTATTTTGTGGCTATGGATCAAACATCAATCTAGACTTGTTAGTGCTCCTATCCATTTGACATACAAAGTAAAGACAACTACGTACTTAGTGAGTCTAGTTACCTTAACATTTAACCATTTTGGCAATTTTCATGCAAATGCATTTTGCAAATTAAATGTACAATGTATCCATCAACTTTTTTTAAGTGCAATTTAATGGTTATACAAACATAACTGTAGAAAAATCCCTTAAAGATTTGTTTTTTTTTTTTTAAAAAATTTAAACATAATATATATCAAGATGTAGAGGCAAAAAATATTTTGTACAAGTTTACATATGTAGCTCAAGCGGTTGAGTTGTGACACCTAAATGAGTTTTTATAAGAATATTCTAAAAACTCCGGTTAATATTATATTATAATGGTTTTGCTAACGGATGTCTAAATGTCATTGTTTTAAGTATTTTAAGTTAAAAAATTAGTTGTCAATTCACAATGTATTAAATACATTATTGAACAATGCTCTTATATTTAAATTTATTTATATGTAATCTTAAGTAAATTGGACATTTGTAACTATGTAATCTTATGGTGAACATTTAATTTAATTTTTAAAAAGCTTATTGTATGTGCAGTTGTGAAGTTGATATATAACAATATGTATAATTCAAAAAATCTTTAAAATTAATTATTTTTCTAGAAGAGATGCTCATGTACACATAAACATCCTTTTGCTTTATTTCTTTTGGTTTATATTTTCTCTTTAAAGTATGACAACAACTTTAAGAAAACAATTCCTCTAAAAAAACTAAATAATTAAGTAGAATAGAGAGAAAAGATAGAATCTATTGATGACAAGTGATCACCTCACGAAAGGCAAGGCCACAGCATATATAAAAGCATGGGTATGCAGTAGAACCAAATGAGCAAATTATCAAAGCATACATTATTAATTATGCATATTAAATCAGCGAATTCCCTTGTTGTCGGTGGTGTAATAGGAGAGGTTTTGGACCCCTTTACAAATTCAATGTTTTTGAGGATCGTTTATGACAATAACAAAGAAGTCATCAACTGTGGTGAGCTCAAACCCTTCCAAATAGTCAACCCATCAAGAATTCAAGTAGGTGGAAATGACGTCAGAACTCTATAAATGGATCCCCAAAGATGAAAGAAAGCTACCCCTTAAGAGAAAATTCATAGAGTCAACACACCACTTATGGAATGTCAGGTGCTGATCCGCTTAATATTGATGATCATTTCATTCAGTTTACTCACTCTACATGTCACTCAAAGGCTCGACAATCCTTCCTCCAACATATTTGGTTACTTTGTGCATGGTTGGTTTGGAATAAACGCAATAATAGACTTCATAACAATATCCAAACCAACATGGAACATCTAGTAGAAAAAGTTAAATATCACTCTTTGTGGTGGCTTAAAGCTAATAAGGCCAATTTTATGTACGGTACTCAAAGATGGTGGTCGGACCCTTTATTATGTTTGGGTATCGACTGACCTTCGCTTTGACTATTCATTGTATGACTGACTGTTTTTAGGGGTGGCACTTTTAGTACATCTTGTACTTAGGTGCTCCCTGCCGTTGTTAATATATTCCATTTTTATATCTTAAAAAAAAAAAGCCATTCCTTGTTTGTCCTAGCCAAAAACTTTAATTTGGCCAACTATATTTTAAATTTCTTACCCCCCAAACTTTAAAATAAATTTTCTAGCAGTCCAAATAGGCCAAATCACACAGATTGTAAAATAAATTATTATTTTTAAAGAAGATTGTAAAATTAATATCAACCCCCTCCAACACCCTAGAAATAAAAACAATAAACATTTGGAAAAATTCACATCTAATAAACAAATTTAATTCCGGTTCCTGGACAATGGGTATAATTTACATCACCAATATGGAGAAGGGGACATAGAGACGACTTGGTGCGGCGGCGTGTCCTTCATCACGATGATGCGGCGTGTGTGTCAGGTTGTGGGAACACAGAGACGACAACACATCTTTTTTTAGGCTGTTCTATTTTCAGCTCTCTATGGTCTTATATGTGGCTTTGGTTGGGTATCTCTTCGGTTTTTTCTAGTGACATCCGACAACATTTTGTTCAAGTTACTAATATGGCGGGCTTGCCTAGATTCACCCATTCATTCTTCACAATCATTTGGTTTGCCTCTATTTGGATTATTTGGAAGGAGAGGAATCACCGTGTATTCCAAAACATGGCTTCTAATTCTTCAACTCTTATAGAAAAGGTTAAACTCTATTCTTTTTTATGGTTGCAATCAAAACAGCCGACATTTAGTTACAACTATCATGATTGGTGGAAACACCCGCTCCTTTGTATGGGTGTCCACCTGTAAGTTATCTTGTCGGTGTAGGCAGGTGCTTTCTTTGTATTTTCCACCTTGAGTTTTTAAATACTTTTGTGTGGTTTGCCTTTTGCACGCCTTGTGCGGGGTAAATCACAATTGTTAATATATCATTTTAGTTTGTTAAAAAAAAATATGGAGAAGGGGAGAATTGTGGTTCAAACACTCTTCCCATGTATCAAACATTCCCGAACTACCCATGTAGATATACACTTACAAGATTGTGATTTTGTAATTTCTTATATATAGAAACAAGTATCGAAATTTAAAAAAAAGTATTGAAGATATAGTTATATTTTCTCACAGACCATAAATTGGTCGGAGGGTGGAACTTTAGAGTTAATTTTTTTTTTTTAAAGGAAAGAGTTTATTTCATTTAATTAAATATAAGTTTAATGATACATTTCTTAAGGTTGTTTTCCATAAGATAGTCTTGTGGTCACCAAATAAAATCTCTAGTGTCGGTGACCTTAACTCCAATGATAGGTCACCAAATAAAATCTCTAGTGTCGGTGACCTTAACTCCAATGATAATAAATAATAGGATATCTTTATTTATCTTTATTTTCCATAAGGTTGTTTTCCATAGAATATCTATTAGATAATTTAACTGTGTCATGGCAATAATTATTAGTTAAACTTAATTTATCTTGCTTAAAGAAAAAGACTTTATTTACTCCATCCGTCCCGCAATACTTGACCTACTTAGTCATTTCACACAGATTAAGAAAAGTGTAAAGATGAAAGAAAGAGAATGATATTTTTACTGAATTGCCCTTATTATTTTTAAACCTTCATTTTTTTAAGTAATGATTACTTTCTTTGTTCCACTACAAACTTTTACATGGAGACCACAAAAAGTAACTATAAGGGGTAAACTTGTCAAATTAAGCTTAAAAATTTGAGAAGGTCAAGTATTGTGGGACAATTTTTTTCTCCAAATATGTCAAGTATTGCGAGACGGAGGGAGTATCTTATAGTAAATGTTTGGATTAGTCAACCCTCTTTTTCCTAAAACCTATAATCGTGACAACATTAAATATTTCAAGATTTTCTTCAAATTATTAGACCATCTACATCAGAGCATCCGTTTTAAGTGTTTAAATGGGACCCTTTTGTCCACATCGCTCATTTTACAATAATACTCCATCCGTCTCATAATAATTGTCTCTTTAACATTTTTTATTTTTCTCAAAATAATTGTCACTTTAGAATACCAATGCAGCATTTATTATTTTTTTTCATTATTATATCCTTATTTCTTGAATTTTATCCAACTTAACTACTCCGCTAACTACAATTAATAAGGGTATTTTAATAAATGATATTAATTTTACCATTAAAATTAACACAATTAATTATTTTCTTAATAATCGTGCACAAACCTTAAACGACTATAATTTAGAGATGGAGAGAGTACTTAACAATCACCAATATTCTCCAACCCAACACCACAAAAGAAATTACTAATTAAGTCCCACAAATAATTCTATATCATTACATTTTAACACAATTTTATTTATTTCATTATGATTTATTAAATGGGGTTAAAAAAATGAAGAGAGGATGCTTCCATAGCCACCCTTCTCCATAGACACCCAAATATCTGCAAGGGGAAGTACTCACCATTGTGAATGACCTTAGGTATTGAGAAATGATATTTGTACAAGAGGGTTGTTTTTTTGACAAGGAATACTTCCAATTGACACATGGAAATTACTTTAAAGCCCCTGGCGGTAGTTAACTACCGCTGGGAAACACGCCGGTAGTTAACTACCGCTGAGTGCCAGCGGTTGTTAACAACCGCTGAAAAACACCTATTTCTGTCTTCTCCTCTTATTCTTGGTAGTGTGTCTTCTTCCTCACAAACACCTTTTTCTCTCTTCTCCTCTTTCTGTCTTCTCCTCTTATTCTTGTTAACAACCAATCTTATTCTTGTTAACAGCAATGAAAGCAATGACAATTACACATAACAACTTATCAAAATAAATCCTAACTCCCCAATTTATTTCCTTCAGAACCAAAATCAAAATAATTATCCTATACAATTTTATTTCTCTTCTTGTTTGTTGTCTTGGCTGATGCAAATTTTAGAAAATACAATGAAGCTTGTTGTGGTGGTTTTCCAGATCCCAATTTGTTCTTGTTGTTTTGATGTTCCAGATCTCAACTTTGAGGAAGAAAAAATTGGTGAAGATGAATGATTTATTTGACGAACACAAATGAATGAATGAATTAATGAAGATGAATAGTTTGTTTCAGATTAAATTCTTTTATATTCATTTCTCTATTTTAATTCAAGAACATTTTTGAAAGAAAAATGAATTGAGAGCTGAAGATGTTACTTCCTTCATGACATGATAAACAAATTGATGCAAAAATAAATTGTAATTGATTAATAGATAAACAAGTGATAACAGAAAATGGTTGGGATGGAAGGGAGAATAGAGATGGAAGGGATGAGAGAGAACAGAGATGGAAGAGAACAGAAAATGAATTCAGCGGAACAGAAAATGAATTCAGCGGTAGTTAACTACCGCCGGGTCTTCAACGGCAGTTAACTACCGCCGGGTCCTCAACGGTAGTTAACTACCGCTGGGGGCATTAAGGTCATTTCCATGTGTCAATAGGAAACTTCCATTGTCAGAAAAGCAATTCTCTTTGTACAACCATTTTGCAACAACTTTTTGACAACTTTCTCTCTCATACTCACATTATAATTTTATTCTCTCTCTTCCTTTTTCTCTCTCTATTATTTTTGACCAATAGAAATAAAGGAAAATGAAGTTGTCACCAATGGTTGTTCATATATCATTATTTTTGCACCAAAAAAATTTCACGGGAAACTTTTCTATATTAGGAAAATCCATATTTTCAAAACTTGAGGAGAATTGCACCAAAATCAAGAAAGAAACAAATGAGAGCAATATAGACACGGCAATTCATAAGAAATGGAAATGAGAACATGGATACAAGCCAATAGAAACATAGAATTAGATACTTGATGAGTCTATTATCCAAAAAACATATATTCGATGAGTGGTGTCCAATATTCTTTTTCCTAATGTACTTTTGCTTGGCAATTTTTTCTTCTTGTTACATTTTTTTTTTCGTAGGCTCTATAAGAAAAGTAACTCCGATACTTCATACTTTTCATAAGATTATTAAAGACTTTAATCATAACCATTTCTAAGAATCACATATATAATCATGGGCGATTTTACCCCCAGCTAGCCCGGGTACGCGCCCGGGCTCAACCCATACTTTCTTTGTATCACTACGAGAAATTTACAAGAAATTTGACTTTTAGTGACGGCCAAAATCCGTCACTACAGGGCAAATTTCCGTAGCTAAATCTGTCTGTCATTGTCAAATGACTGTCATGGCATGTTTTCCACCTTTACCTACGGAAAAAACCGTAGTTAATTCTAAGGAGACCATTTTAAAAATATTATGGACCTCTATCTACGGTTTCGGCTGTCACTAAAACTTATGTTGTTTTATTTTGCCCAGGCTCCAAAAAAATTCTGGCTCCGCCACTGTATATAATTGATTATAGTTTATATCAAAATTAAACTCTTATAAATTATTTTATGAATTTAACTTGTATACATTATTATAAGTATAAAAACGTTTTGCTTACACATACATCCAAATATATTTAAGGATTATGTTGTTTTGTTATTTAATTGTACAATATTATCTCAAATATTTATGTCATAAATGTGCTTAAATGTATATGTAGAACTATTTTAAATCAACAACATATATTCAATAAACTATTGTCCTTGTGAGCTTAGCTCAGTTGGTTGGGACAATGCATAAAATATGCAAGGTCCGGGGTTCAAATCCCGGCCATTTGGAGTTCAAACCCCGGCCACTACCAAAAAAAACTATTGTTCCTAAAATGATTTTTTATTTTTTTGATTAAGAAAATGATTTTTTATTTGAAACAAAAGGTAAAAGGGCCTCCTGCACTTTTTTTTTGAAAAGAAAAAGCGCATGCACTTTATACTTCATTTTTTTTCTTCTGAAAAAATAAATAAATAAATTAACCCTCACGGTCAATATTGCTCCATACAGTATAACTCAATCTGTATGAAATCTAAAACTCTACTAGGAGCTACTCTAGGATATTCGTATGATATCTATATCTTTATATATACACCTCCACAAATTATGCATCTTTAGCAAGACCACAAATTTGAGGATGAAACACTATATTCCAATTCCTTCCTCGTGATCAATTTCCATTAATTCAAGATGATTTAGTTGTTAAATAGTTGAATCATACGCAGGGACGGATGCAGGTATAAGCTTACGTAGGCTTGTGCCTGCACTAAATTTTTAATTATATTTTTTATAGTAGTATAATATAGTAAGAATTGATATTTTGACCATATAATCCACATATATTACAAATTCTTTCTCTCTTGGCCCATACATACAATCACATGTGACACAACAAGTAACAACACAACCACCTTCATGTTTCTAAATATAAAAAAATAATAGGAAAATATTACCTAGTGTCCCGGAACACTAGTTAAAGAAACATGTATAGTAAAAATTTCTTAGAATCTGTGTAATCAAGTATTAAAAAGTGTATAAAATGTAGTCTTCAATGTAAAATTTACTTTTTTTGTTTTTTTAACTCGTGTCAGGGGCACTATTTAGTATGACCCAAAACAATAACTTATTATAACAAAATAAAATTATCACAAATTATTCAATGTTTTTGAGAATATCAACAATTAGTAAGAACAATTATGATTTACTAGACTCTAACCCGTGCGATGCACGGGTTTTGTATATAAATATCATATTGATTGTACATTCAATACTATGCTATGAAGATTTTTCAGAAGAAATCACGGAATTGACTGAAAGCGAATAGAAAACAGTGAGACACAGAATTGCTATCTTCTTCGCGGAGGCGGTGGTTTGCGGCGGCGGTGAGGGATCAGAGATCCGAACTCGAATCAGTGAGATGGTGGGAAGGATGTGGTTGATTTCATGGAGAGAGAGAGAGAGAGAGAGAGAGAGAGAGAGAGAGAGAGAGAGAGAGAGAGAGAGAGAGAGAGAGAGAGAGAGAGAGAGAGAGAGAGAGAGAAGTGAAGAGATAATTTGGGGGATGGATAGATGGATCGATAACTTTTTGAAAGGAGATGGAGCGATAACTTTGTTTCCTAATACTTGATGAGAGAGAAATTGAGCATTGGAAACTAACATATATCACAGTAAACAACTAATAAAGCTAAAACGAAGGCTATTATTAATTTTAGAGCCAAAATCACAAACTAATAATACAACTAATAAGACCTAATAATCACAAACTAATGATGCAAATTTAGAGCCAAAATTTTAGGGTTGAGGATTAGCATTTAATGATACAAATTTAGAGCCAAAATTTTAAGATTGAGTTGTTGCAAACCTAATAAGGGATTAGTGGAGGAAAAAATTAGGTTAAGTTGCTGCAAACTTAACAAAATTATTTTTTTTTTGAAGAAGACTTAACAAAATTAATAAATAAGGATATTTCTTTTTCTGGTCAAGTAGTTTAATGACTAAAAATTCGTGTCACAATGACCCTGCCAACTAAGATATGTTTATTAGTCCTACAAAATTATATATAAGGTGCCCCCACCATTCAAAATGTCTGGATCCGTCATTGATCATACGAGTGAGTTTAATTTATACGCTCTCAACTTAAAAACCTCTTTAATAATATTCATGTTAGCACTTGTTGAATCTTGAAATTTGTCCTAACTCTATTGAATATTTGAAGTTCAACTCGTCTAAATTTTTTTTATAAAAAATTCTAAAATATGTATAAAAAAAACCAAAATTATTTGCTCACCTCACCTCAGACTCTCATCTACCATTCAAAATTAATTTACCGAATATTAAATTAAAGAGTTTCTACTGTATGTATAATAGTACTCATTGAACTCTAAAATCTACCCTAACTCCGGTGAGTTCCAAAACTCAACTCACTTAACTTTTTTTGTAAAAAAAACAAAATATATAAAAAAATAATAATCAAAATTAATTGATCATCTTACACTCTCATCCACCATTCACAAGACATAATTAAATTCGTCCCCACGTTTTTCTTTATGCACTCCTATAGTAATTAAGCAATATTTTTTACCAAGTACAATAAGGTTATCCTTAACTGGTGGTGTTATTTCTTGAAAGGACACTATATCTGTAATATCCCGCCTGTCAGTATCGGAATATTACCAGTCGATCGTGTCAGAAGATTAATATTTCGAAAGAAGGTTTGAAGGAAATATTTTTCAAGTGATGTCAGCTCATTACGTAATAAATATCAGAGTCGGATTCAACACGTTTAAAGGCAAGGGTATAATGGTAATTTCACCCTAAAGGATATTTATTTTGAATTGAGGCCCAAAATATCTCATTTTTCAACCTCTTTCTCTTTCTAGGTTAGAGAAAAGAGTTTTGCTCTCTCTTCTCTCTAACCATCGGCCTCTCTCTCTCTCCTTATCTCCTCAAATTATCAAATCTTCCTCTTCATGGATTATTAAGTTGGTAATGAATCATGCATCATGATTTCTTCTCCTCCTCTTTCAAGAACAATTAGAGACTTTGGGGGAATTCCAATACTTCTTCTCCTCTTCATCAACTTTACTTGAAACTCCATCTTCTCAAGGGTTTTGGTTTGGCAAAGTTGGAATTTGAAACATGAGTTGTTTTAGTCTTCATAGTTCATGGACCAAGAAGCTAGGGCCTTGAGTTTGTCTTTAAGCTTTGATGTCAACTTGGGGTCAAGATCATGAACTAGGGTTTCAAGAGAATCAAGTAGTGGGTTGATGATGTTTGTGGTAGGTATGCAATATTGGAAGCAACTAGTGAAAGATGGAGCAAGAGCTAGAGCATGGGTGGTGTTTCTTGAATGACTTAAAGCTTTGGAAGCAAGCTAGGGTTTTGTTATGTGATGATGATGATGCTTGAGAGATTTGGGATCAATTACAACACGATAGGTGAGTTCCTTAGTTAGCTTCTGATGAGTCATAGATAGTATTATTTATTGCCTTATTTAGTTTAGTTTTATTTTAGATTTGATTTTATTTTATTGCATTTTATTTTAGTTTAGAATATTTTACTTCAAATTGTGTTTTATTTTATTTTAGGAATAAATATATGGTGGAAGGTGTCTTGGAGCAAAAGAAAGAGGACTGGAGCAAATACAGCGCAAGAATACGAAGATACGGGACAAAAATATGTTCCCACCAAGTCAGAAGCTTGGCACGGCCAGTGCCAACATGTGGCACGGCCGTGCCACCCTCCAGAGCCACTTTTGCTGCTTTTTCTTCAAGGCCAAGTTACCCTGTTGCAGCTTTACTGTTTTACCCTTTTAGTTGCTTAGTTTCTAAGTCGATTGTAAAGCTATAAATAGAGTAGCTCTCCACCATGAACAATCATCCTTTACTTTGTTTATTTCAAGTATTATTTTAATAAAAGTCTTTTATTTCTCTTTTACTTTCTTTGCAATTTATTTTACCGTACTTCTCTCTTCTTCCTCCATGTCTACGATGAACATGAGTGAGTAGACTTCTTAGTCTTAGGATTATTGGGGAGTCTAATGACTCAATCCTAAACAAAACATATCTAAACCCTAATTTCCATGTAACCCTAATTTCTAATCTGGATTCACCGTCTTAACGTGGATTAACAATTATCAAACTGTGGAAGCGAAAGCGGAGGGTTTGATAATCGTTAATCCATCATCCCAAACATCAATTCATAAAGCGAGAGCGGAGCTTTGATGTTGGAACAAGTGAATCTAGACAATAGTTGCAAAACAGTGAAATAGTCTTTGCAACTATTGAGACAAAGAGTAGTTTCAATCCTCTATGCATCTTCTAGTAATCATGTCAGTGAAATAGGCTTGGTCGCTAGAAGTAAACTCTCACCGGACTTTCATCGGAAAGGTGAGGGGCTAAGGGAAACCGGTCTTTAGAAATTAGTGTGTAAACCATGAAATTAGAAGTTTAGGTTTTGTCAAGTGAAGGATTAGTTATTAAGATGAACCAATGATCCTAAGGCCCTTTTATTATTATTGTTTTTACCTTCAGCAATCAAACTCTTTCTAATCAACTTTCTCTCCTCTAATCATTCATTAAAAGTTAATTGAATTGACCAACTCCCTAGCGGAACGATACTCTACTTACTACTATTACTTCGATAGGCCGTGCGCTTGCGGTTTGGCTCTATCAAGTTTTTGGCGCCGTTGCCGGGGAGTTAACTAATTTGATTAGCTTTTTCTTAGTGATTAGAATTCTCTCTTCTTCTTTCTCTTTTCTTTTTATTTTTATTTTTACCTTTTTTATTTTTCTGTTATCGTTAACTTCTTGGGTTCTCAACCTTGTATGCGAAGAACTAGAAATCAAGCGGTATTCATACCCGAGATCGAAAGGTTCTTACATAGAAGGAGGAGAGCAGCACAAAATAACACCGCCATGGCCAATCGCACTCTCAAAGAGTATGCAACGCCGTCTACGGCTGAGCCACAAGCTGTTATTGTGTACCCAACGGTTGAGGATGACAACTTTGAAATCAAGCCTGCCCTACTTAACTTGGTGCAGCAAAACCAATTCTCGGGATCCCCCACAGAGGATCCCAATCTTCACATCTCTGTTTTCCTACGAATTAGTGGAACCATGAAGGAGAACCAAGAAGCCGTAAGACTTCATCTCTTTCCCTTTTCCTTAAGGGATAGAGCTAGCGCTTGGTTCCATTCCCTCGAAGTCGGTTCCATTACTTCATGGGATCAGATGAGGCAAGCATTCCTTGCCCGTTTCTTTCCACCATCTAAAACCGCTAAACTTAGAGACCAAATCACACGGTTCAATCAAAAAGATGGGGAATCTCTCTATGAGGCGTGGGAGCGTTTCAAAGAAATGCTAAGACTTTGTCCCCACCATGGCCTAGAGAAGTGGCTTATAGTCCACACTTTTTATAATGGCTTGTCTTATACCACTAAGATGTCTGTTGATGCAGCTGCAGGTGGAGCACTTATGAACAAGAATTACACGGAGGCGTATGCCTTGATTGAAGACATGGCTCAGAATCATTACAAATGGACCGACGAGAGAGCCATCTCTAGTTCTTCATCCTCCAAAAAGGAGGCAGGTATACACGAAGTCTCTAACTATGATCACCTTGCTTCTAAAATTGATACACTAACTGAAAAACTTGAAAAATTCAATGTTAGTGCTATCAATTCTGCTTCTACTCCTTCTTGTGAAATATGTGGTATAACTGGTCATGCTGGTGTTGATTGCCAACTAGGTAGCGCTACTAACGGTGTTGAGCAAATGAACTATGCTCAATACAACCAAGGGATGCGACAAAATCAAAATTTTTATAAAAACCAAAATCCCTATGGACAAGTAGCACCACCCGGTTATGCAAACAACCAAAGATTCACTCAAAAATCCAATTTGGAAATTTTGTTGGAAAATTCTATTGCCAACCAAAACAAACAACTTCAAGAACTCAAAAACCAAACTGGATTTCTGAATGATTCTCTTTCCAAGCTCAATACCAAGGTTGATTCTATTGCTACTCACTCTAAAATGCTTGAAACTCAAATCGCTCAAATAGCCCAACAAGTGGCTACATCCTCCCAAACACCGGGAGTCTTTCCTGGTCAAACCGAAGCCAACCCCAAAGCCCAAGTTAATGTCATATCTTTTAGGGGTAGTAAGTTAGGCGAAACTTTTGCTAAGGTTAAAAACATTGGGAGAGAAAATGTCAAGCCCTTAGGTGATAAAGTTGTGATAGAAGAAGCTAAATCACTTGGAGAAAACAAAACTCCATCCCCCTTAAATCCCGAAAAGCTTAAATTAGAGGGTAAATTTGAAAAATTTGTTAACATACTTAGGAAAATTTGCATTAAACTTCCCTTTGCTGAAGCTTTGTCTAGGATGCCTCTTTATGCCAAGTTTTTAAAGGAAATTTTTTCAAAGAAAAGGGCTATAGAGCATAATGAGACAATAGCCTTGGCTAAGGAAACTAGTGCAATCATCCAAGAAGCACCCCCTAAGCTTAGAGATCCAGGTAGCTTTGCCATACCATGTGAAATTGGGAATGAAACCATAAACAAAGCCTTATGTGACTTAGGAGCTAGTGTTAGTTTGCTGCCTTTGTCTCTTCTTAAAAGGATAGGGATAGGAGAATTGAAACCTACCGAAATGGAACTAAAGATAGCTGATCGTTCTACCATGAAACTTGTAGGATTTGTCGAGGACATACCTATTAAGATAGAGGGGATATACATCCCCACTGATTTTGTAGTCGTTGACATTGAAGAGGACGATGACGTCCCTATAATCCTAGGTAGACCTTTCCTCGCAACTGCGGGAGCTCTCATTGATGTGAAACTTGGTAGGATAGTCTTTCAAGTGAGTGATAAAATGGTAGGATACGAGTTGGAAAATGTTATGAAGGGTCCCGCTCTTTACTCTTGTTGCATGCTTAACGATCATGTTGTGAAAGAACATTTTATAGCGTCATCTACACAATATGATATCTTTGATCCATTCTAAGGACTCTTTCTAACCGTCAAGCTAATGACATTAAAAGAGCGCTTCGTGGGAGGCAACCCACGCATTTAATCGCTTTTGTTTTGTTTTTCTTTGTTTCAAGTTGTTTTGCAGGTAATTGTCCAAGTGTGATTCGAAAAAAAATCAAGAAATTGAAAAATTCTGAAGCCCCCAGGTCCAGAAAGGTGGCACGGCCCGTGCTAGGTATGGCACGGCCGTGCCAAGTTTTTAAGTAAAAAAGGGCCATTGAAGTCAGAATGTTGGCACGGCCCGTGCCAAGGGTGGCACGGCCGTGCCCGACCTCTACACCCTATATCACAAATTTTTTCTCTTCTTCTCCCTCATTCTCAAACCACAAACCTCTCTCTACCTTCAAACTTCTCTCTAAACCTCCATAACCTTCAAACCTTAAAACCACCATATCTCCCTCAATTCTTAACCAAATCACTCCATTCTTTCACCAATCAACCACAAACTTCACCCAAAACAAAAACCACCAATCAAAAACATCTTTCATCCATCCAAACCCACAATTCACCAAAACCCTAATCCTTCAAAACCTAACCCAAACACCACAAAACCTTAACCAATCTCCATATCCAAACCAACAAAACTTCCTTAAACATCAACCCCAACCCTAAACCAATCCTTTCCACCAAAAATTTTCCCAAACCCTAAACCTTCAAAACAAATCCTACCAAAGGTCAATGGCTTCAAGAAGAAGTGGTAAAGAACCAGCAAGCTCTCAAGGAGGACCTCCCCCAAAGAAGCAAGCCCAAGTGAAGAATCATGGGATCCAGTTCAAAAACAACAAGCAAAGGGACAGGTATAAAAATCTTATCTCTAAACATCTGCACCCTTCTCGTTATCCTGATTCCCATACTTTAGATATGCTAGAGCTGCTTGATGATGTTTCTAGGTTGATAGGAAAGTTAGGTTGGACTGAATTGCTGAAACCTATGAGGGGTTATGAAAATTTCACGTATGAATTCTTGAGCTCAATAGATTTTACTAAAGATAAGATGAATTTTGATAACCCTAACCATAGAGTTGTTTTCCGGTTAATGAATATTGATTATGACATGTCCCTTCAGCACTTTTGTGATGCCTTAGGCTTTGCAAATGAGGGATATATTCATGATCATTGGGATCCCAGCCTTAAACCGGATAACTATGACCCAGCTGCCTTTTGGAAACAAATCACCGGTCTTAACAAATACGTCCCTAGGGCGAACAAAGCTAGCAATATTCACAACCCTGTACTTAGGTACCTTCAGAGGGTAATGACTTGCACTATTTGGGGTAGAACCGAGCTAGGAAACACTAGAACCGATGAATTGTTCATGCTTTGGGCAATGCTCCACAACCACCCCGTCAATACCTGTTTTTATTTGATTGATCACCTAGACTTTGTCGGTACTAGACCGGCCGGTAGAGGAGACATAGTGGTGGGTGGCATCATTACATATATAGCTAGGTGTTTTGGAGTGGGTGAAGATGAGGGGATCAAACCAATTGAGGGAAATAATAGGCTTAACATAGAAACCCTTATTGCTATGAATTTCATCAAACATCGTCCACCCCTCCATTACCAACTTAAGCTAAATGTGCCGATCATGTTTTTATTGCCTAACCCATCTCGGACTACCACCGAGGTGGAAGAAAATTGGTTGTATGATAATGATGTGCAGGTTCTTGGTGATGATGAGGGAGAAGGTGCTAACTTGCACCACGATGAAGGAGAAGGTGCTAACTTGCACCATGAAGAGGGGCACCATGGCCATGAAACCGGTGAGCTTCATGAAAATCAACAATGGACATGGATTCACAATGAAATCGAGAGGATGAGCACCGAGCAACAAAGGCAAGGTGTTGAGATCTCCGGCCTTCGCAATGAAGTTCAAAGGGGCAACCGTGTCAATGATGAAAATAATGAGATGCTCCGTCGGATGATGCAACACCTCCAACTTCAAGGTCCTCCTTACGGACCTCAATAAACAAATGTGAGCTTTCCTCTTCCTCTCTTCCCTTCTTCTTCTCCCTATCTCTCTCATTCTTCTACTCATCACCTTCTTTCATCTTCTTCTACTCATTCTTCTTCTTCTTCTTTTAATTTCTTTTTCTTTTGAATCATTGAGGACAATGCTTCTCCTAAGTGTGGGGGGGCCTAATAAAGTGTCTAGAGTCGTAGTGTTCCCAAACTCCCTTGAACTTTATTCTTTTGTTTTGTTTTTATAGCAAGAGGCATGACTAAGTAGCTCGTTTTTAATGTAAATATGGCATAAAATTTTTGTTTTGTCTCTTCTCTAAAGGTCGCCTCTTGTACATGAAAATAGTTTCTTGTGTTTCTTGTGTTCTTGCTATACCCATATCATGTTTTATTGTGAAAATCTCCAATGAGAAAAGCACCCGGTTGCAATCCTTGAGTGAATGTATGAATAGGTATTTTAAGGAACACGTTCTAGCTTTAGTGTTAACTTAGACCCTTTAAAGTCTTAAGAGTAAAAGTAGTATAAGTTTGTGTGGGAAAATTAATCAAATTGTTCTTAATTGTTATATTCTTCTTAATTTGTTAATGTTAAATGGGGTGGGAGAATGGCATCAACATATGGGGGAAAGGACAATTACATCCTAACTTCCTAATTGTGGTGGTGACTCCTTAATTTGAACTTAAAGTGAAACAAATTCATCAATGCTAGGGGGAAAGGACAATTACATCCAAAAAGACTTCCTACGCGGAGATGAAACAAACAATAATTTTGCAGCACTACTTAGGGTGATTTTGAATCTAGGGGGAAAGGACAATTACATCCGAGAAGACTCCCTACGAGGATAGATAGCCCCTAAGCATCTGCAGCCCCTTGTGCTTAATTGTTATATCTAATTTAATGTTTAACTCAAATTCCCATCACTCTTATATGAAATGAAGAAAGGACTTTTCTCGGTTACTTTAGCACTAAGGATAGAACCTATTCCTCATAATATCTGTCTTATACAGGAGCAAGAAAAGGGTTGGACTGCACACACACACTCACTTGAGACTTGATGTTGGGTAGAATAGGTTCATGAGAAGTATTTGAAATTGTAATTAGTGTACTTGAGGCAAGGCCTTTCTCTAGAGACTTATGTTCTTAATATTGCCATAAATCAAATCTTTTGTTGCTACTATGTTTGCTGCCTTTTGCTTGAGGACAAGCAAAGATTCAAGTGTGGGGGAGTTTGATGAGTCATAGATAGTATTATTTATTGCCTTATTTAGTTTAGTTTTATTTTAGATTTGATTTTATTTTATTGCATTTTATTTTAGTTTAGAATATTTTACTTCAAATTGTGTTTTATTTTATTTTAGGAATAAATATATGGTGGAAGGTGTCTTGGAGCAAAAGAAAGAGGACTGGAGCAAATACAGCGCAAGAATACGAAGATACGGGACAAAAATATGTTCCCACCAAGTCAGAAGCTTGGCACGGCCAGTGCCAACATGTGGCACGGCCGTGCCACCCTCCAGAGCCACTTTTGCTGCTTTTTCTTCAAGGCCAAGTTACCCTGTTGCAGCTTTACTGTTTTACCCTTTTAGTTGCTTAGTTTCTAAGTCGATTGTAAAGCTATAAATAGAGTAGCTCTCCACCATGAACAATCATCCTTTACTTTGTTTATTTCAAGTATTATTTTAATAAAAGTCTTTTATTTCTCTTTTACTTTCTTTGCAATTTATTTTACCGTACTTCTCTCTTCTTCCTCCATGTCTACGATGAACATGAGTGAGTAGACTTCTTAGTCTTAGGATTATTGGGGAGTCTAATGACTCAATCCTAAACAAAACATATCTAAACCCTAATTTCCATGTAACCCTAATTTCTAATCTGGATTCACCGTCTTAACGTGGATTAACAATTATCAAACTGTGGAAGCGAAAGCGGAGGGTTTGATAATCGTTAATCCATCATCCCAAACATCAATTCATAAAGCGAGAGCGGAGCTTTGATGTTGGAACAAGTGAATCTAGACAATAGTTGCAAAACAGTGAAATAGTCTTTGCAACTATTGAGACAAAGAGTAGTTTCAATCCTCTATGCATCTTCTAGTAATCATGTCAGTGAAATAGGCTTGGTTGCTAGAAGTAAACTCTCACCGGACTTTCATCGGAAAGGTGAGGGGCTAAGGGAAACCGGTCTTTAGAAATTAGTGTGTAAACCATGAAATTAGAAGTTTAGGTTTTGTCAAGTGAAGGATTAGTTATTAAGATGAACCAATGATCCTAAGGCCCTTTTATTATTATTGTTTTTACCTTCAGCAATCAAACTCTTTCTAATCAACTTTCTCTCCTCTAATCATTCATTAAAAGTTAATTGAATTGACCAACTCCCTAGCGGAACGATACTCTACTTACTACTATTACTTCGATAGGCCGTGCGCTTGCGGTTTGGCTCTATCAGCTTCCTACCCTTTTGGGATTGTGTGATTATGCTTGCAAGGAAACATATATGTTTAGGGCTTATACATAGAAATTGTTATTCCTTTTAATGTCATGCTTTCAATACATGGAAATACTTACTACAAGACTATTTTGCAGGTTCTAAATGATCCATAGAGTCATGATATGCCTTAGGATATTTTGATTTGAGGATTTTGGGTCAAAAACATCGTTTTTGCACTTCTGGACTGTCATAACTCGCAACGGCGAGTAATTACTCGCCATGGCAAGCAAGCAACACCGAAAGGGGTGTTTACTCGCCGCGAACTCGCAGTGGCGAGTTAGGTAACTCGCAGTGGCGAGTAGGTGAACTCGCAGTGGCGAGTAACAGGGTGGCAGCACCCTGTTCGCCCGCTACAGGCCCTTTCACCGCCGTTCGATCCAGTTTTTCTACGTGCAGTCTTTTACAGTATTAAACCCCTCAAGTCATGACCCCAAGGCATAGCTTTATACATGTTTTTATCCAATAGTAAAGCAAGTATTTATATTGTATAGAGAAGCATGACATACGAGGGAAATATTTGTTTCACGACCGGGTAGCAAGTTATATTTCAAGTACGGAAATGGGACTAGAGCCTCGACATAGTAGTCGAGAACTAGAATGATTAGGAGCGAAGTATGTTATCTTCGCACATGATTAAGATAGATATATTAATGCATAAGTCGTGGACAAGATAGTTATCTTTACACCACGATATGAATGAACAAGTATGAACACTTACCGTAAATCGGATCGATCAAGGTTCCGAGGTAAGCTTTAAGCATGATTAGGTATAACCTAAATAAATGAACTTATGCACGGCAAGACTATGACCTAATAAGTGTAGGTGACATGTCTCTTGATATCAACATCAGGGGGATACAAGGGGTTCTCATTATGAGAACGATTCAAGCCGTAAGGGACCCGCATGTCACTGAGTAAGTAAGAATGTAGGTGTTCGTGTCTCTTGTAATCCATGAAGGTATGGATTCAAGGGGTTCTCATGATGGGAACGGGGAAAGCTCCGTAAGGGGGTCGCACGACACTGAGGGAGTCCGATGTACGTACATCGGTCATGATGGGATTGTACTCGGGGTTACTCCACCCGGGACTTTCCGTAAAATGAATCAAGATAAAAATGTTTGTTCAACGCTAACATAATGAATAATGAACTTAGATACGATTATGTATGATATGATTATGTTTACGAATGAACTCATGTATGTTATGTTAAATGCAAGTTATGACTAGGACAAGTAAATAATGTGATGCCGATGACGTACTTAGGTTTCCCTAATCGTCCGGCTTAGGATTGTGTCATGAACATGTTATATGAAGACCTCGATACATTATCGTATCTTGGCATAGTGGTCTTAGGTTCCCTTGACCGCCATGACACATATTATGATAGTAAGCCTATAACAAGTAAGATGAATTATGACGGCTTTAGTATGCACTACCGTCTAAGCATGCAAGTCCCCACACACGTTTAATCAACCGTCAGGTTGTAAAGTAGACACGTGGTGACCGTAGGTTTCCCTTGAGGTTGCCCATAGCCTAGGATTAGGTGGAACTCACTGAGACATTATGTCTCATCCCAATCCTTATTTGTTTCAGATATCAGGTGGATTAGCAAGCTAGTAGCCGAATGGATGATACGACAAGTGTTCGTTCGTACTTGCAGCTGGATGGTGTGGATTTTAAAGGATGCTTTTATTATGTTTTATAAAAGTTAAGTTGTATTATCACCGTACGAACGCCCTTGTTGTCTTTTATATTCATTCGAGGTTTTATTGTTGTAAAATATTAATGTATCCAGTACTAAATTTAACGCACGTGCTAGACTTTCTAGATATGTCTAGTATGGGTGTTACATTTGGTATCAGAGCAGGTTGATTCAGACCGTGCCTTGGGTCATTAAGTTACAACAAGGTAGTGGGACCATTGGGTTCCGGGTAAAAGTTCTAGTTGTCATTGTTAGTTGAGCCTGATCAACTCAATTTAACAATTGACGATTAGGATAGACGCCTGAGAGCTGAATAGGACCCAGGAGGAATGAAGTAAGAGATGAAGTTGCCTTGAAAGGTAAGAACTCGGGATGAGTATTAGTAAGGGGTTACAGTGCCAGAAGGTGGACGGTGAACTAGGTTGTAGAAGTATAGTTCCTCTGGGGATGTAAGGTAAGGTTAAGTAGGAATGTTCCGAAAGTGTTGGGTAAGATGTGGAAGATACTTCGCATACCCGTAAGTAAGAGTTTGGAAATGTTTATGTATGATCTGAAGTTTTAGTAAGAGCTGTTGTGGAACAGATTTATTGTACAGGAAGAAGTCGACGTTGTTGACGGAATTAGTAGGCTCGCAGGGATAGCGTTATGTAAATGAGTTAATGAATTTGTAAGATCAGGGTGGACAAGGTTCTAGTATACGGAAACTGCAATAAGCGACGACGTAACTAGGAAAGTTTATGATTGTCAGAGCTAAGGCGTTAAATTTCCGACGTGCCAGAATTGTATCGATATAGGTTGATGGTTGTTGTGCACATATTAAAGAACATTTTACGATGATGGGAATGAATGATATGCATTGGGGTACTTGAGAAATAAGGATTTTATGCAAAGTAATTTTTGGAAAAGAATGTTGAACTGAAGAAGCTCACCAATAGCGAACCTGAGGCGAGGTTTCTATTTTTCCGAAAACGGTCAGTTCGTCTCAAGGGTTTGCAGTAATTATTGGAGAGTTATTTTTGTAATAATATTTTAAGTAATGAAAACCTTTATGACAACAAGTGACGAATGCATATCACACCCTAAGATTTTCAAAAGAAGAAAGCATGAGCAACTATCAACGGAATTGATTCGATTCAAGGTAACTTTGGAAGTTAATGTGTCAAGGGTCGAGAAGGAGTTCTGATCAAGAATCTAGAGGTTTTGGTATTTAGAATAGATGTCACGGAATTGAAGACATGAAGTAAGAATTAAAGTGGTGTGGAGCTATAGGAAATTACAAGATTTTAGAAGAACATGCGCATATGGGTGATTGAAGTTGATATTTTTGGAAATTCAAAGAGGAATTTGTAGGTACCGGTTGTTACGACTCATATAACGTAGACTAAACTCACTGGGACTAAAATTTGATAGCACGGTTGTGTTATAAACCCGTTCTGTGAATTTAGAGTAACGACGGGAGCCTAGGTTCAGTAGGGTTTTTATATAGAAACAATGGGAAATCATCAACGTCAATGGCCCGTGTGCTAGATTATGAAATTTTTCTTTAAAAGAAAAAAAAAACTAACGAGCAAGCAATGGTAAGATTGAGCAAAACATAGCGTGAGAGAATGTCGAATTGTAATGTTAGATGCATAAGGAAGGTACGTAAGGGTGCAAGATGAGTTACCCTGGAAAGTTGGAAGGATGAATTATGTAAATAGTAAGTATGTAATATCAAAGATGTATACTATGAATTCAAATTACCGAGAATAATTGAGTGAAGTAGGTGTATGTCAAGAGAAAGGGTCATCTTGAGAGTAATCTTACAAGCTAAGGGTAGAGCAGGATGGCAGAGATGGTTGCAACATAGAAAGTTTGAGAAGAGCTCACGAAGATATTATCGAAATGATAGAAGGAGTGTGAAGACCACTCGTCTCAACGGATTAGAGAACTAGTCAAAGTCAACCGGTGGGAATCAGAGTAGCGCTACGGAAATTAATTAGTAAAGTTGTGAACGGTGACTATGGAACTTTGGTTGTAAGAATCTTTACAAAGAATGTTGGGAAAGTAATATAAGTTAAATAAAAAGTACTATGAGACCAACAAGGAATTCTCGTTGTAGTGAGTAAGTATTGATGTTTATGTGGTCAGTGACGATTAAGGTAAAAGGATAAGAAGTGTATCTTTACTTAAGTAAGACAAGGAAGACTAGAGTTGCCACAGAGGAAGTATTCGGGTTGTCTTATTGTTGTTATTGAATATGTAGAAGAGCATAAGTTATGATGATGGAATAAGGTTCATGAGAATTACATGATGAAATACATACCCTCCTATACCAAACTTGTTAAATGATAACGATACTTGCTAGAATAGTGACAAGATATGATTGAAATTTTCTTAAGGTTAAGATTGGTATTAAGGAACTTGGAAACGAAATTGTTTTAAAAGTATAATATTAAACATTGATGAAACCAATGAGGTGCGCGATAAGTGAGCAATCTCACTTAAGACGTACCGACTTCAGGAACAACTTGATATGGACAAGTTTGTGGCAGGTGGTAAAACCTTTTTAATAAATGTAAAGACCCGTCATGTGGTTCTGAGGTATCATTGCGAATTCAGTTTCAAAATGAGATTTTCCTTATCCAAGTAAATGTTCGTTCCAAGAACCTAAGTATCAAAGTTTAGAAATTTCTTGAAGTAAAGTACTAGATGGGTATCGTTATTGACTAACAAGAAGTAGTATTCGGAAGTATGCCAGTTTTATGGAGATAAAGTATTAAGAGGAGTTAGCAATGTTGGTGTGATATTAATATCATACGGGATGCACGGATCTTTGCTAAGAGTATTCAATTGCAAATGCAAATGGATTTTGCTAGGAGGGCAAACTATATATTTGGTCATTTGATTGTCAAGAGAATCGAAGTAATTAATTTCATTTCTCCATGCCAAGATAGACGAGCTACCCATGGTTTCTGAAGAGTTTGAAAGAAATGTACGGAACCATCAAGGTAAGTAACATAAGTAAGAAGAATAAGTCGCCAAGAGCGATAAGGAAAGATTATGTATGTAAGATAAGATGTATTCAAGATAATATGAATTAGATGCACAGAAGCACTACAAGGTAAAGTCTGAGTGTTTCAGTTAATTATAAATTACTTATTGATGGTTAAGCTAAGCAGTTAAGGTGTGGAATTAAAACAATTAATCCTTAAGAAGCAAGGTAAGAGTCAATTATGATGTTCTAAGATAATTTTGTGATTTGATAAAGAGGTTATGCTCGTTGTGTGGATTAAGAAAGAGGATGAATTACACGTTTTGATGAGGAAAGTATGCTTTGAACTCGTTGGAGTGAGTATGAACGACTTTGTTTAACTGAAAACTGAAGAAGACGAGTTTAATCTTAGGGATTGGTAGATGGTTTTCGAATTTCGAGGACGAAATTCTTTCAAGGGGGGTAGAATGTAATATCCCGCCTGTCAGTATCGGAATATTACCAGTCGATCGTGTCAGAAGATTAATATTTCGAAAGAAGGTTTGAAGGAAATATTTTTCAAGTGATGTCAGCTCATTACGTAATAAATATCAGAGTCGGATTCAACACGTTTAAAGGCAAGGGTATAATGGTAATTTCACCCTAAAGGATATTTATTTTGAATTGAGGCCCAAAATATCTCATTTTTCAACCTCTTTCTCTTTCTAGGTTAGAGAAAAGAGTTTTGCTCTCTCTTCTCTCTAACCATCGGCCTCTCTCTCTCTCTCTCCTTATCTCCTCAAATTATCAAATCTTCCTCTTCATGGATTATTAAGTTGGTAATGAATCATGCATCATGATTTCTTCTCCTCCTCTTTCAAGAACAATTAGAGACTTTGGGGGAATTCCAATACTTCTTCTCCTCTTCATCAACTTTACTTGAAACTCCATCTTCTCAAGGGTTTTGGTTTGGCAAAGTTGGAATTTGAAACATGAGTTGTTTTAGTCTTCATAGTTCATGGACCAAGAAGCTAGGGCCTTGAGTTTGTCTTTAAGCTTTGATGTCAACTTGGGGTCAAGATCATGAACTAGGGTTTCAAGAGAATCAAGTAGTGGGTTGATGATGTTTGTGGTAGGTATGCAATATTGGAAGCAACTAGTGAAAGATGGAGCAAGAGCTAGAGCATGGGTGGTGTTTCTTGAATGACTTAAAGCTTTGGAAGCAAGCTAGGGTTTTGTTATGTGATGATGATGATGCTTGAGAGATTTGGGATCAATTACAACACGATAGGTGAGTTCCTTAGTTAGCTTCCTACCCTTTTGGGATTGTGTGATTATGCTTGCAAGGAAACATATATGTTTAGGGCTTATACATAGAAATTGTTATTCCTTTTAATGTCATGCTTTCAATACATGGAAATACTTACTACAAGACTATTTTGCAGGTTCTAAATGATCCATAGAGTCATGATATGCCTTAGGATATTTTGATTTGAGGATTTTGGGTCAAAAACATCGTTTTTGCACTTCTGGACTGTCATAACTCGCAACGGCGAGTAATTACTCGCCATGGCAAGCAAGCAACACCGAAAGGGGTGTTTACTCGCCGCGAACTCGCAGTGGCGAGTTAGGTAACTCGCAGTGGCGAGTAGGTGAACTCGCAGTGGCGAGTAACAGGGTGGCAGCACCCTGTTCGCCCGCTACAGGCCCTTTCACCGCCGTTCGATCCAGTTTTTCTACGTGCAGTCTTTTACAGTATTAAACCCCTCAAGTCATGACCCCAAGGCATAGCTTTATACATGTTTTTATCCAATAGTAAAGCAAGTATTTATATTGTATAGAGAAGCATGACATACGAGGGAAATATTTGTTTCACGACCGGGTAGCAAGTTATATTTCAAGTACGGAAATGGGACTAGAGCCTCGACATAGTAGTCGAGAACTAGAATGATTAGGAGCGAAGTATGTTATCTTCGCACATGATTAAGATAGATATATT
This sequence comes from Medicago sativa, assembly GCF_051527215.1. NCBI lineage: Eukaryota > Viridiplantae > Streptophyta > Magnoliopsida > Fabales > Fabaceae > Medicago > Medicago sativa. The sequence continues at coordinate 5,731,956 of NC_140755.1, read as the reverse complement.
AATGCATAAGTCGTGGACAAGATAGTTATCTTTACACCACGATATGAATGAACAAGTATGAACACTTACCGTAAATCGGATCGATCAAGGTTCCGAGGTAAGCTTTAAGCATGATTAGGTATAACCTAAATAAATGAACTTATGCACGGCAAGACTATGACCTAATAAGTGTAGGTGACATGTCTCTTGATATCAACATCAGGGGGATACAAGGGGTTCTCATTATGAGAACGATTCAAGCCGTAAGGGACCCGCATGTCACTGAGTAAGTAAGAATGTAGGTGTTCGTGTCTCTTGTAATCCATGAAGGTATGGATTCAAGGGGTTCTCATGATGGGAACGGGGAAAGCTCCGTAAGGGGGTCGCACGACACTGAGGGAGTCCGATGTACGTACATCGGTCATGATGGGATTGTACTCGGGGTTACTCCACCCGGGACTTTCCGTAAAATGAATCAAGATAAAAATGTTTGTTCAACGCTAACATAATGAATAATGAACTTAGATACGATTATGTATGATATGATTATGTTTACGAATGAACTCATGTATGTTATGTTAAATGCAAGTTATGACTAGGACAAGTAAATAATGTGATGCCGATGACGTACTTAGGTTTCCCTAATCGTCCGGCTTAGGATTGTGTCATGAACATGTTATATGAAGACCTCGATACATTATCGTATCTTGGCATAGTGGTCTTAGGTTCCCTTGACCGCCATGACACATATTATGATAGTAAGCCTATAACAAGTAAGATGAATTATGACGGCTTTAGTATGCACTACCGTCTAAGCATGCAAGTCCCCACACACGTATAATCAACCGTCAGGTTGTAAAGTAGACACGTGGTGACCGTAGGTTTCCCTTGAGGTTGCCCATAGCCTAGGACTAGGTGGAACTCACTGAGACATTATGTCTCATCCCAATCCTTATTTGTTTCAGATATCAGGTGGATTAGCAAGCTAGTAGCCGAATGGATGATACGACAAGTGTTCGTTCGTACTTGCAGCTGGATGGTGTGGATTTTAAAGGATGCTTTTATTATGTTTTATAAAAGTTAAGTTGTATTATCACCGTACGAACGCCCTTGTTGTCTTTTATATTCATTCGAGGTTTTATTGTTGTAAAATATTAATGTATCCAGTACTAAATTCAACGCACGTGCTAGACTTTCTAGATACGTCTTTGACCCTAACATGTCATATCCAGATCAAATTCAGCTTCATAATATATGCAAGGTCTGGGGTTTAAACCCTGGCCACCACGAAAAAAAAGAAAATCAAATTCAGCTAAATATTTTCCGATACAAGACTTTTGGTCTTCGCCTTTTTGTAATCTCATGTGTATTTTCAAAATTTTGAATTATTTTTTACGGTAATATTTAATACTCCCTCCGGTCCTATTTATAAGAGAAATTTAGGTCAACAAAAGTCGATGTATTTGGTCCAATTTTTTAACCAAATACATTAACTTTTGTTGACCAAAATTTCTCTTATAAATAGGACCGGAGGGAGTACATTATAAAAATCTCTCATGCAAAAATTTAATTTTTTTAGCGAGCGATGAACTAAACCTGAATTTTTAAATTTTTAACGCTTAAAAATTCATATTTTTTTGTTAAAACATTCTAAATTTAGGTGGGAGAGATTGTTATAATATTCTAAATATCTATATAAAAGTTCATTAAAAAAAATATAACGATCACACATGAGTTGGCAAAATTAGGGACCAAATGTCATGATCTAAAACATTTAGAGGACAAAAATTTCTTGAATTTTTTTAGAGGAACTTAAAACGAAATTTAAGATATTCAAAAGCATCAAAAATTTATTTAGCCCAATTTTTATTTTTGGTGTTAACCTTCCGGTTCTTATGGGGAAGGGACGTTAGTAATTTGGAGTTCGTCTTGAGTTAAGTAAAGTCCGATCAAGAAGTATTCATCCAAAAATTGATTCCAGGTTCTCTCAAACGATTTATCCTTTAATAGAATTCATTAACCACTTAAACTCAATTATTTTATTAACCAATTTTTAATTAATAATAGGGTCAAAAATTTAGAAAAAAACGTGAAACAGGAGCGAAGAGAGGTGGGGAGTCTAAGAGACGCGACGGCCTGCGGCACCACCACGGGAAATCGCGCCGGCACAGTTCCCCGGAAGTGAGGACCATTGGGGGGGGGGGGGGCTAAGGTTCCTGGCTGGGTGCCACAAACCGGGGATTTGGGGGGGGGGGGGGGGAATAGGGCAGATTGGTTTGACGTAAAACCGCGATGGAGGAAAGCGCTGCGACATGAGCATCAAAGTTAGGACGGTTATGCGGATGGCAAGCGGCTTCGGGACATGGATGGTTTTGATCTTCGACAGTCTAGGGTTAGGTATGCATCAAGGGACGAACGTTACTACGGGGATTCTGAGAGGTTCGTTGGCAGGTTTCATGATTGGGCAGATAGAGAACATGGGGAGTACGATTACAACACTAATTAGTATCGGCCTTCTGGCAGGAAGGCACACGCGCCGCGACAGCTAGGGAGGCAGCAAGCTTTAAGTCGCGCGATTGCTGCTGTTCAAAAGCAGCTTCTGCGCGCGGCATTAGTTGAAGGGGAAGTTCCGGTCAATTCGTCATTCAAATGGTTTGTTACTTTTTATATTGTTAATTTTCCTCCACAAGTTTCAATTTTTTATTAAGGAAGGGATTCGAAGTTTGTGGCATTCTTGAAAATGTATTTGTTGCTCGAAAAAGAAACATGAATGACGATGTTTACGGCTTTGTGAGATATGCTAATGTTCGTGATGTGGAACAATTATTAAAAGCTATGAATAATGTGTGTTTTGGCCAGTATCGTGTCCATGCTAAGTTAGCTCGGTTTGACAAGAAGCTGCCGAGGGAGGGGATGAGGTTGAGCGAGGGAGAGGGTGTAGGAGTAGCAGGTGCGAGCAAGGATGCCGGGAAGGAGGGAGAGGGTGTTTCGAAGGGGAAGGATAGGGTTGTTGAGGGAGAAAAAAATGTTACTGACGAGGAGGGTGTGAGGACGAAAGGGACGATTGGGGGGAGGGGAGAAGGAAGGTGTTGAGGTGAGGGTGGGTGCGGTTGTGGTGAGGATGGGGGGGAGCGGTGAAGTTGGTGGTGGAGGGTGGGGGAGTGAGGGAAGGTGCGGGTTTGGTGAAGGGGAAGGTTTCGACCGCCGTTAGCATGGACTAGCAACCTGTAACTAAGAGATTGGTGAGAATGTATAGGTCCTGGGAGGAGGACTTGAAGTGGGCACGACGTGGTTTGGTTGGTACGGTGATCAATGGGGAACCGATTCTGCTTATTCAGAATAGAGTGAAGGATGGAGTTTTTAAGGATTTAGACATTATTCCTCTTGGGGCTGACAAGGTTTTTGTTCATTCCTTATCTGGGTCAAACGTTTTCGATATTGTTGGAGAAGCAAAACAATTTTTTGATCTAATATTTTCACATTTGGTATGTTGGGATAAAGCGGTGTTACCATTTCATAGGAGTGCATGGCTCTGTGTGTATGGGATATCGTTACATGCGTGGAACAAATGTTTTTTTCAAGTTATGTGTTCTTGATTGTGGAAGATACTTACGATCAGACAATTGTTCTTTAGGTCGAGAAAGATTTGATTTTGCTAGAGTTTTGATAGGAACATCGTCATTAGAGGTGGTGAATGTGACTGGAATTTTTTTAGTTGATGGGGGTTCTTGTTTTGAAATTAAAATCATTGAGGAATGGGGTTTTAACATAGGGGATGACGCTTGTTTGTTTGAGGAGGATGAGAATTCAGTAGAGTCGTGTCCCGATAATCCTGAGCTACATGACGATGTAGAAACAAATCATAATGTGGATGTTCTGGTTGATAAGATTGTTAGAGACTTAGAAGAAGCTACAGATAATGGTGGGCATTATGATAACGAGGATCGGTGTGAGAATATGAACTTGGAGACTACGGTGCTAGTTGAGGAACATGCATATGAAATGCCTCAGCTGGGTTCTCCGGATAGTCCTAAGAGTGCTAACCAGGCGGATGCTTCCTTATCTAAAGAAGCAGATATTCTAGAAACTGATTATGGAAATAATGTGACGGGAGATGTCTGCTTGGCACAGGTTTCATTGGAAGGGTGTGCGTCGGGTTTGATTTATGTTGGTTTGGGTGCACCTTCGGCTGCAATTGAGCCGACGGTGATTTCTAGGAAGAGTAGAGTGAAACTGACATCTTGTTCCCAAAAAGAGGCGCGGTCTTCAAGGTCTAGTCCGTGGAGTGTGGAGTGGTTACATAATGTTCAACATGGTGATGTGGGTCTTATTTCATCAAAAAAGAAGCGATTGAAGAAGGTTATGAAGGGTAGTGAAGATAACAAGAGGAGAAACATTCTTCTCGCTAGTAGAAAGAAAGCGGGGCGGGGGGGGGGGGGGGGGGGTGCTTTGTCATCCGGTACTTACTCTTAAGAAGGTGGCAAGGTTACCTACCAAAGACTGAGCGGAGGTTATGAAGGTGCTGAAAAATTCAGATGTGATGAAAGTCTTCAAACAAAATTAGAAAACGACAACGTCTCAGAGAGAAAGCAACAAGATCTACGGAAGTGGTTACTGTTGGTTCCTCTAATGAATCTTCTTCTTCGGCATCATGAATAATGATTGAAAAAATTGGGTAGTGTTACAGTGTTGATGTTGGCGGAGGATGTAGGAGGTGCGGTTTGGAGGGGGAGTAGGCCAGGCGGTTCGGTGGTAGGTTAGGGGCACGGAGGATGTGTGAGATGAAGTTTTTAACTTGGAATGTGCGGGGTCTAGGGGGTTGGAGAAGAGGAGGGAAGTGTGGTTGTTGGTGGCGGAGAAACAACCTCATATTCTTTGTCTCTAAGAAACTAAATTAACAGTTTGTGATGATTCAGTGTGTTCTTCATTGTGGGGAGATACGAGTCATGCTTTCTCATTTCGCCTTCAATGGGGGCTTCAGGCAGGTTGTTGACTATGTGCGATTGTTCGGAGGTGGAGGTGTAGTCTTCTGTGAGTCAGAAACATGTTCTCATTATTCATTTAAGGTTTATCAAGATGAATGTAGTGTTTTATTTGTTCAATGTATATGCTCCTTGTGACATCTGAGCAAAGCAAGAGTTGTGGGCTTCTTTGTCGGCCCGATTACTTCGGTTGATAAGGCAGAAGGTGTGAATGCGGGCATTTCAATGTCGTTCGTGGTGTGGAGGAAAGACGTTCGGTTCGGGGTGGTGGTGCTACACCGGATGTTGCGCAGTTCAATTTTTCTGTTGATGATAATTTGCTAATTGATTTGCCGTTATGTGGTCGTAGGTACACATGGTTTAAGGGTGATGGTATGTCAATGAGTAGGATTGACCGATTTTCGTTAACAGAAGAGTGGTTCTTAAGATGGCCTAATTGTCTTCAGATTGCCCTTCTTCATGATGTTTCAGATCACTTCCCGATACAGTTGTCTGTGGATGAGGAAAATTGGGGTCCCCGTCCTTCCCGTATGTTGAAATGCTGGCAAGATATGCCCGATTATAAGCAGTTTGTATCTGAAAAGTGGAAATCGTTTATTGTTTAAGGGTGGGGAGGTTTTGTTTTGAAAGTGAAGCTTAAATTGATAAAAATGGCTTTGAAGGAATGACATTTGTCTCACTGTAATAATATTCCAGCAAAGCTTGATTCTTTAAAAGCTCGGTTATCTGGGTTAGATGGTAGAGGTGAAGATGTTTTGTGTCTTCGGTTGAAATTGAGGAAATGCGTGGTATTACTCATGAGATTCATTCTTTGTCTCATGTTAATACTAGCATTTGTTGGCAGCAGTCCAGGTTGCTTTGGCTAAAGGATGGTGACGCTAATTCCAATTTTTTCACATGGTTTTATCCAGACGTCGGAGACACAATTCTATAGTTTCTTTTGTGGAAGACGATCATATTGTGGAAGGTGTTTAGCCTATTTAGAATGCCTTTTTTTCGTATTTTAGAAATCATTTTAAGGTGCAACATATGGAGCGGCCAGGTGTGGGGAAGTTGCCTTTCAAGACTTTATCGTTTCTAGATGGGGGCGGTTTGTTTAAACCTTTTACAGTTGACGAAGTTATGGTCGCGGTGTGGGATTGCGATAGTTTCAAGAGTCCTGGACTGGATGACGTTAACTCCAGTTTCATTAATGAGTTCTGGAAAGATTTGCAGGAAGATATAATGCGCTTCATTATGAAGTTTCACCAGAATGGCAAATTAGCTCGAGGTATTAATGCTACTTTATTGCTCTCATCCCAAAAGTCAAGAGTCCGCAGAAGCTAAATGATATCCGACCTATTTCCTTGGTGGGATGTTTATACAAAATTCTGGCTAAGGTGTTAGTGAATCGGTTGAGATTGGTGGTGGGGAAGGTTATCTCAGAGACTCAAACGGCGTTTGTAAAAGGTAGACAGATTCTAGATGGGGTTCTTGTGGCTAATGAGGTGGTTGTCGAAGCTTGAAAGTTTAAAAAGGAGCTTCTGTTATTTAAAGTTGATTTCGAAAAGGCCTATGACTCGGTAGATTGGAACTATTTGGATGCGGTGATGTGTAAAATGTCATTTCCGATTCTGTGGCGGATATGGATAAAAGAATGTAAGTCTACAACTACCGCTTTAGTGCTAGTAAATGGTACTCCTTCAGACGAGTTTCCTTTAGAGAGAGGCCTTCGTCAAGGTGATCCGCTATATCCTTTTCTCTTTCTGTTGGCCGATGAGGGTTTGAATATAATGATGTCTGAGATGGTGGCCGCTAATATTTTTGAGGGTTATTCGGTGGGATCGACTAATGCTATGGTTGTTTCCTACCTTCAGTTTGCTGATGACACTTTACTGTTGGGTGTCAAAATTTGGGCCAATGTTCGTTCTATGCGGGCGGTTTTGTTATTGTTTGAGGCGATGTTTGGGCTGAAGGTAAATTTTCATAAAAGTATGCTGGTTGGGGTCAATATTACTGAGTCTTGGTTGGTTGAGGCAACATCAATTATGAATTGCAAAGTGGGACAGGTGCCGTTTTTGTATTTGGGTCTCTCTATCGGGGTTGATCCTCGTAGGTTAGAGTTTTGGGACCCTATGTTGAATACCATAAAGTCTAGACTGTTGTTGTGGAAAAGTCGTTTTCTTTCTTTTGGGGGCCGCATGACACTGTGAAAATCCATCCTGACCTCTCTGCCTGTCTATGCTCTTTCTTTCTTCAAAGCTCCGTCAGGTATTATCTCTTCCATTGAATCTTCATTTAAATTTTTTTTGGGAGAGGGGGGTGAGGATCATAGGAAGATATCTTGGATTGGTTGCAACACTGTTTGCCTTCGAAAGGAGTATGGAGGGTTGGGGGTTACGCAGTTGAGGGGGTTTAATTTATCGCGATAGGAAAGTGGTGTTGGAGGATGTTAGTTGATAGAGGTGGTTTTTGGTATAGGGTGTTGGCTGAAAGGTATGGTGAGGAGGCATGGAGGTTGGGGGCCGAAGTGGTTCTTATTGGTGGAGGGAGGTGGCTTGGATTAGAGATGGCACAGGTGAGGAGGAGGTGGGTTGTTTTCAGAGATGGTGTTGCGAAAGGTGAGATGGGGCATAAACTCTTTTTTGGTATGATCGGTGGTTAGGGCTGGTTCCTCTCTGTCAGCGTTTCAGTAGGTTGTTTGAGTTAGCAGAGAACAAGTCGCTTACAGTGGCAACTATGTTCTCTCTAGGCTGGGATGATGGGGGTGAGGCGTGGCAATGGAGGAGGAGTTGGTAGCGGAGTGTAGGATCTTACTTGCTAATGTTACTTTGCAGTCTAATGTTTCAGATCACTAGCAGTGGCACCCTGACATTGTGGGGGGTTATTCGGTGCGTTCAGGATATCAGTTGCTCATTACTCAAGTTTCCCCTTCGATGGACGGTTCAGAGACTCTTATTTGGCATCCTCAGGTTCCCTTAAAGTTTTCTATCTTAACTGTGGTATAATAGATGCGGATGATATTTCTTGTGTGGTGGGTTGCGGTCACGTTGAAAGCGCTCAACATTTGTTTATTAATTGTTAAATTTTCGGCTCTCTGTGGTAGCAAGTCCGTCTGTGGCTTGGCTTTTCATGTGTTGATCATCACAACCTCAACATTCATTTTACTCAATTTACAAACTATTTAGGTGGCTCGAGGAGTCGACGATTATTCCTTCAGTTAATGTGGCTTCTTTGTGTTTGACTCATATGGAAAGAACATAATAATAGAATTTTTAATAATGTTTATACTTCCATTACAGAAAAGGTAAAGTTTAATTCTTACTGGTGGTTGAGGGCTAATAATGCCTATTTTGTGTATGGTTGTCAGGAGTGACGGTCAGACCCTTTGTTTTGTTTGGGTATCGGCTGATGCCTGATTATGCACCTATTTGACATACTATTTGTACTTTGAACGACCTTTTTAATACACCTTATGCTTAAGAGACATCTCCGTTATTGTGAATATATACTACGGAGGTATCTTAAGAAAAAGAGAGACATAGGGAGGAATTATCAAAATTGACTCCTTCCATATGCAAGCGCATGTACTATCTCTTTATGTCTTTTTCTATCACATGTTAGACTTCATTCTCTTTCATGTCTTTCTATTCTTTTTCCATCTATCTCTCTTACACCTCTCAAGTAATTCTAAAATGAAGTATAAGAGTTGAGACAATCATTATCTCCTACCCTATCGAATTCTATGGTTGAAAGACCAAATCAAAAACTAAATTTGTAGATAGCCAAGTGTAAATAGTGAGTGGTGAGGGAATCCAAGTGCTCCCTTTATTCCAAGGTGTATACTTGTAGTCTTGTACCATATTTATATTCCATACATGCTGACCATGCATTAATTTTCTTTTAAGCTTGTAGTGCCTAGCAATGAGTAAAAGATTTAGAAAGTATCTATTTTGTGGCTAAAGATCAAACATCAATCTAGACTTGTTAGTGCTCCTATCCATTTGACATACAAAGGTGTACGTACTTGGTGAGTCTAGTAGTGACCTTAACATATAACCATTTTGGCAATTTTCATGCAAATGGATTTTGCAAACATAACTGCAACGCTAAACATTGTTTTGAAATTTATACATCCTATTTTTTCTGAATAAAATTGGGATAGGAGGAAGTTTTTATTAATTCAAGTGATATTAACGATAATTTTACAATCATCTAAAAAAAAAAATTAAGATTTTAATTCGATATCTAAATGTGCCAATTAACACTTTTACCATTGAACTAACATCTTAAATGTTTAATAAACATAATATATCAAGATGCAGAGGCATGTGGTTGAGTTGACATCAAATTAATGCGTTTTAATAAAAAGATTTACAATTCAAAATTTTGGCTAATATTATATTATAACGGTACTCTTTTTAACAATATATTATATTATATTTAACAATATTTCAGGCTTATTAACAATACCCCTCTTTATATATAATTTGTTTTATGTTTATGATCAAGTAATCATAAACACTGCTCCTCCGGAAGACTTCCTCTTGCTGCTTCAGAGTGACGTCTCGGGAGTCTTCTTCCCTAGGGCCTAGTTTTCCTTTTGTTTCTTGCTTTCTTTTCTTTTGTCTTTGATTAGCTTTGTAACCAAAAAAAAAGTAATCAAAATATGTAAATTGGTCATTTGTAACTATGAAATCGTACGGTGAACATTTAAATTCTATTTTTTTTTGAAGAAATTTAATTTAATTTTTAAAAGCTTATTATATGTTCATTTGTGGTGTTGTTATATAATTAAAAAAATCTTTAAAATTAATTATTTTTCTAGAAAAGATGCTCCCGTCCACACAAACATCATTTTTCTTTATTTATTTTTGTTTATATTTTCTCTCTCAAATATGACAATAACTTTTAAGAAAATACCTCTAAAAAAACCTTAAGAAAATAATTAAATGGAACAAGATAGAAAGAAATAAAGGATAGAATCTATTGATGACAAGTGATCCCCTCATGAAAGGCAAGTCCAAAGCATATATAAAAGCACAGGCATGTAGTAGAGTCAATGAGCAAGTTATCAAAGCATACACTATTATATTAGCAACAAAAAGAAAGCGTACATTGTTATTTATGCCTATTAAATCAATGAATCCTCTTGTGGTTTGTGGTGTAATTGGAGATGTTTTGGATCCCTTTACAAATTCAGTGTCTTTGAGGGTTGTTTATAACAATAACAAAGAAGTCAACAACGGTGGTGAGCTCAAACCCTCTCAGATAGTCAACCAACCAAGAGTTCAAGTTGGTGGACATGACCTCAGGACTCTATACACTCTGGTTGGTATACACATTCTTTAATTAATTAAGTGTATAAATATTGATCTTAAATTTTACACCATGGGTAATTCATGGGAAAATATCAACTATTTAGTCTATACTTAAATTTTACCCAACACTGCACCTTTACCCACGGTTAATTAGCGACGACTCCACCATCTGTATTTCAAAAGTTACTAACGAGCACAAGGCTGTGGGTAAAAAATTTCAGAAAGTTACTTAAATACACATCTAGCACAAGGCTGTTGCATACTTCAAAAGTTACTTAAATTTGTGGCTAATATTAAATTTGTACCTTTCCCATGCACCCCTTGTGAGGCAACAATTTAAATCAGAAATTGTTTGTGCAAGTCATTTGGCATAATAATATGTCGGCTGAAGTAGCAAAATTCACATCTAGCAAACAATTGTAATTTTGTTCCCTGAAATTTCAATCACTAAAGTATCATTTACTTCATCGATAATCAAGGTTGTTTTTGAGAATTTAGTGGCCAAGAGCGAATTTACATTTTGGTTATAAAAATTTTAAATTTCTAAAGTGTTAAAATATTTTGTTTGAAGATGGTAGTTTTTACTACGTTAAAAAATCATCTAACAAAAACATCAAAATTCATACAAAAATATTGAGATTTTTTATTTAATATTTCGTACATCAATAATAATTTTGTCACTAATAATTGTGTCAACATCAATATGTTATATCATATATTTCTCATCATCAATATGTTTTGGTGGGATCCTAAAAGCGCTGATTTTTCAAATGGTTGAAGAAGAGTCACTCTATCTAAGGATAACAAATGGATGAGTAAAAGATGAATCGTCATTCATCAATTTAACAAGACAAAAGCTTTTCCCTTACATCCAATAAACATCAAAATCTCTCATAAAACATGTCTAATGATAGGTAACTCTCAATTGTTTAACCTACAACTTTTCTAAATAAGGGGTGTATGATGATTTCTTTTGATTTTGACGGAAGTGTTTGGGATGGTGGAAGGCTAGGAATTTAAACTCCCTTTATAACTTTACAATAAATTATAAATAGGTCAATAAAGAACTAAACCTATTACTAATTAACAACAACGTCTTCCATTAGAATTTAAGTCATTTTTTAGGGTCTAATGAAACCCTGTACTTTTTTGTCGGAGTCTAAATTTAATACTTATTTTTAGGACATAAAACGGTTGCCTTGCTCGCCCTGCCTCAGATACGACAATACCAATAACCTTTTCTTCTATACGAATTAAACCTAATGAGGATCATTCTTAACAATAACAGCTAAAAGAATGACATCACCATAGAAGGGGACAAAATTTTCAATTGATTAAAGCTTTTCTTTCTAAGGATCTTGAATATGTGGCATTTTTCAGGTGATGGTGGACCCTGATGGACCAAGCCCTAGCAACCCTAATATGAGGGAATACCTGCATTGGTAAGTAGGAAGTTAGCCATATAGACTTAATAAATAATCAATGCTCAATTCCTTACTCAATATGTACATATATTTTATATTCTCAATCTACATATATATCATATGGAGTATATGTTTAATTTGATATTCCAATTTACCACACAATCATATTAGGTCATGGTATTGTTTTGTTGGAAGGCAAGAACTAAGAATAATGCTAGTTATCCCGATGGATAAGCTAGCGAAATTTTCACGACCCTTGATTTCTACTGAATGTATTTTTTCTAAATTACAAGACTGCCCTCCCTTGTATTGTGGCACCTCTCCCTTGAATTGTGGAAGGAACAAAATTATATGCTTGTAAATTAGTCGTGATCCCGTCGGGATAAATTGCTTCAGGAGATATAGCAATACTGAAGAACTAATTATGGTGTTTATGAAATTTTATTCATATTGTTGCATTGATTTCTGTAGTATATTTTAGGATCACATTAATGTATCAAAATTGATTAAGCACTTATTTGTTTATTTATTTAAGTATTTATGTATACTTTATTTTCATATTTTAAAAACTGGTTAAATTGTTTTCACATAAGTCATGATCTTATTTCTTAAGTTAACAAAAAAAAGCTTATATAATGAGACTAAAACAATTTGTAGACTATCATATGCTATTTCGAAGGTTCTAAAAATATATTTTTTTCCGGTCACAATTATAAGTAAAAAACTACTTTTTAGCTTTATTGAATACCTAATGTATTTGATGTATATTATAGACCAAATGTATTAAATATTCAATAAATCTTTTTTTTTAGGGAAAATATTCAATAAATCTAAAAAATAGTGTTTTGCTTATAAATATGACTGGAATAATTACTAATATTTTTCATAAACTCTTCCAAAATTCAGGCAAATACTTATGTCAATAGGCAAATACACATTCTTTGTTTAAATTGGACAATAACATATTCAACTTATGTTTAACATGCTGTCATGAAGAAAAAAAGTTCAGCGGGCCCAAAGTATTGTTAATTTTGTGTCAACTGGAGTCACTATCATAGAAAGCAACAAACTTTCTTTGCATTTGTACTTTTCATTCCATACTTTATTCTCACCAGCTATATTTTTTTTTTTCTGGGTATGATATAGTGTATGTGAAAAAAGTGCAATTATATATTTAAATTGTATGTGTATGCATGTGTGATTTGAAAACTTTTGTTTGAGTGATTTTAGTTCCATTCTAACTATTTTTACTTCCATTGAATCCTTAATTAGGATGGTAACCAATATTCCAGCGACTACAGGGACAACTTTCGGTACGTGCACAATTTTATTGGACTTTTAATTTTACTGTAAATCGAGTATCTTTTGCACAATTGCAAGCAAAATCTTTATCAATAATTTTAACTTGTTGCACATTCTTTTTTTTTTTTTACGAAGTTTGTTGCACATTTGAAATTGCTTTAAAACTCAATGGATTCACACGGTTAAAATGAGGAATCACCAATTCGTTGATTGATTTGATCATAATTTTAATGCAGTTTGGTTGAACTGAATTGAACGGATCGGATAGAAAGATTTTTTTTTTTTGGTTACTGATAGAGTTTCAACCAAGGTTGATTCAATCGGTTTTTATTTTATATAAATTTTTAAGCATTTTTATTAAAAAAATTATGTACATTATTAATTTGTTTATTTGTCATCAAGTTCAACGGTAACCATGACTAAGAAGTTTCCCCGATTTTTAATTATTGAGTTCAACTTCAGTCACGACTAAGAAGTCTTTCCGATAATTAAATATTGAGTTCAACTGTAAGCATGATTTTTAAATATTTATTTTCATATTATTATTACTATTCATGTTTGTAAAAATATCTGGTGTTTTTATTATTGTAGGAGAGGAGATAGTGAGCTATGAAAGTCCAAGACCAACATCAGGGATTCATCGTGTGATATTTGTGTTGTTTAGGCAACCTTGTAGGCTCACTATATTAGCTCCTGGATGGCGACAAAATTTCATTACAAGAGATTTTGCAGAAGTTTATAATCTTGGATTACCTGTTGCTGCTCTCTATTTTAATTGTCAAAGAGAAAATGGTTCTGGTGGAAGGAGGCTAATCATCTAATAATTAATACTCTAAACATATCCATATCGCACGATATAGATAAGAAATAATCGTTGGTATGTATAATTAAGAAAAAAAATGTCATGCCATCATGTTATAACTATTATTATAATAATCTAGTGGAAAAAGATATTAAAAAAAATGTTAGGTAGCATGGAGGAATGTGTCCTCTGAGTTGGAGCTTAGTTCAAAGAATTTGTGGATTGCTTGAGGTAGATTGAAAAGAAAAGACACCACACTCTAATCGTGAAGCAAATTGTTGGACGAATGCTCTACCTAGCTAATAAGTGATATAATATGGGCTCTCAATTGATGATTTATTAGACATGTCTAACTCAAATTAAACATTTATTGATAACTGTTTTATTTGGTGTTACGAATGCTCTACCTAGCTAATAAGTGATATAATATGGGCTCTCAATTGATGATTTATTAGACATGTCTAACTCAAATTAAACATTTATTGATAACTGTTTTATTTGGTGTTCCTATCTCTTGTTTGATTTTGTTGTAGTATTTTGTTTTTGTCTTTGACCTTCTTATTTATATATGCAAAAAAAAAAAAAGCATAAATTCAAATTATAGTGAGTATCACAAGATATTTGAGAAGTGCATGCAGTGATCTTTGAAAAATGGGTCATGCTAACCAGTGTTTCTGGGACATTTGTTAAGGAAGTTAAAAGAGGAAATGTTAAGTCAAAAAGGACAATTTCTAAGCTTTAAATGCATTGACTACACAACTTTGAATGAAAATACTAATATACTCCCGGGGCACTGGTTGCATTTCCCTTGAAAAATAATTGAGATTATTTGTCAATTGTCATATAACAATTTATATATGAACATAGACACTCTACCTTAAAGACAATAAATTTAACATGACTTTCGCTCTATCTTTAAATGTTTTTTTAAGGCTAGTGGGGTGCAAGGAGCAACCTCACTTAAAATCTATAAAAGAAGATTGTTACAAAAAGGAGAAGGGGGAACAAACGAAAACCTTCTCAAGCAAAAGAATAACTAGGTAACCCTAGTCTATTATGAGCATAAACTTCTCTAATTTCAATAGGCAAAATATGATAGTACTGAAAAGAGGTTAATGATAACACAATGTTAGCTAATCTATCACCAGAAACATTCCCCTCCCTATAAATATGAGACACAATGAAATCAATGCTTGTAGTGTACTCTATGCAATTGAACCATCTATTTCTTACCGGCCAAGGTACTATTTTGCATTCTTGAAAGCAAGCACTGCTATCTTGGAGTCAGTTTCTAGCCATAAATGGGAGTAGTTTATTTGTCTAGCTATCTCCAAAGTTCTCATTATTCCACACAGCTCAGCACAAAAAGAGTTTCCAACATTCAATCTTTCTGGAAAACAGCCTAAGAATTGGGCATTACAATTCCTGAAAATTCCACCACAAGAAAATTCCACCACAAGAAGTGGCATCAGTAGTAGCTGCACTATCACAGTTTGCTTTTAACCAGTTCAAGATTGGGGGGTTCCAAAAAACTTCTTTGACAATTGTAGATCTAGGAGCATTAATTTTGCAATTGAGGGAAGATAGTAAATTCAAGTATTGAGGAATTTGCAAAAAGTCTAGAGTTGCTAACAGATAAAGAAACACTAGAGATAATTGTAGAAACAGCAGACCTCCAAGGAATAAACTTGTTATTGAACCTGGCAGAGTTTCTTGAGTACCATATGGTATTGAAAGTGAAGATTAAATCAGCCTTAACTGCTAACTGGCAATGAGGGGACCAACCTCTATCGTAGAGATTCCAAACATCCTCAAGAGAAGTGAACTGAAATGATATTTGGATTATAGAAGCAAGTCATCTCCAAATTCGAGTTGTGTTGTGAATTCGGACAAAAAACACACCAATGAATAACAAAGATGTGTGGAGCAAAGGAAGTGGTAATCAATAGATAAAGTGTCTCCAAGCAACAACAACAAAAACAGATCTAAATCTAAGTGTAGAGCAACACCACAAGCATAATCAAAGCAATAAAGATAAGCAATGAAAGAAAGGAACAAACACACCAAGATGGTAACCCAGTTCGGTCCAATATGACCTACTCTGGGGGAGAGAGCAGCCCTCCAATCCACTAAGATGAAAGTGATACAAATGGGTTACAAGAAATTAGCTTAAAAGCTCACAAAAGAACAAGACCTAATTTCTACCCATTTTCATGTCACCCACACTCACAATGAATCCTAAGAGAAAACACAAAAGGAAGCTTTTGATCCTTCCAATGGTGAAATCTCACTACCCAAGGTGTTTACAATGTTTCCCAACCCAAGAGATCCTCACTACAAAGACACTCAACCCTAAAGTTACCTCCTTTGTAATCCAAGTTTCTCTCTCTTCAAGCTTACCTTCAAAATCTTCAAAGAAACACTTATATAGCAGTCTTCAGCTGTCAAAATCGTGTCACGTTTGTCCAAATCGTGACACGTTTGATACGTACGACCCAAGGTACGACCAACCTTATCCTGAAAACGTGCCCAGCAAGCCGAAAATCGTGTCACGTTTTCCCAAAATCGTGCCACGATTATACACCAGCAAAACATGCTTTCGGCATAGCCAAAATCGTGACACGTTGATGAAATCGTGTCACGTTTTCTCTGTTTCTCAAAACCACAAATTTGAAGCCAAAAACAACATTCTCCACCTTGACTTCTAATTTGGTGATGATGTCAGTTTAACCATCAACCACCATGCTGCTCTCTCCAAAAAGGAATTACTCTTCAACAAACTTGATCAAGTCCAAGCAATGCTTGAACCTTGATCTAGGCAATGACTTGGTAAACACATCCGCCGGATTCTCTTCCGATGCCACTTTTTCCACCACAATCTCTTTTGATTCAATCATGTCTCTAACAAAGTGCAAGCGAATGTCAATGTGCTTTGTCCTCTCATGATACACTTGATGATTCGCCAAGTGAATGGCGCTTTGGCTATCACAATGTATCTTCACACATTCTTGAGTAATTCCTAACTCACCAATCATCCCTTTCAACCATATGGCCTCTTTCACCCCTTCAACAAGGGCAATGTACTCCGCTTGAGGGGTAGATAATGCCACCACGGATTGTTGATTTGCCTTCCAACTAATACCCGTGCCATAAAGAGTAAACACAAAACCGGATAGAGATTTTCTTGTGTCCACATTGCCCGCATAGTCCGCATCAACATACCCCTCTAAAGCGTCTTCATCTTGAGCTGCTCTTGTGTATTTCAAACTGCACTTCAAAGACCCGTTTAAATACCTCAACACCCACTTCAAAGCTTGCCAATGCACAATACCCGGATTTGCCATAAACCGACTCACAATGCTAACCGCATAAGCTAAGTCCGGCCTACTACAAACCATTCCATACATGATGCTTCCAACCCCACTTGCATAGGGAGTACTTTCCATCGCTTGCTTCTCATCCTCGGATTGAGGACATTGTTTTATGGACAACTTTGTGTGGTGACCCAAGGGAGTGCTCACGGTTTTAGAGTTTGTCATTCTAAAACGCTCCACCACCTTCTTCAAATAACTAAGTTGAGATAAGAAAAGTTCACCTTTGTCACGATTCCTCAAGATATCAATTCCAAGAACTCTCTTTGCCGGACCAAGATCTTTCATCTCAAATTCACCATTTAACTTTTCTTTGAGCTTCACAATCTCATCCTTGCTAGAGCTTGCCATCAAGATATCATCCACATATAGAAGAAGGTAGAGAATGACTTTCTCACCCCTCTTCAACATGTACACACAAGAATCATACCCGCTTCTCACAAAGCCGGTCTTCAAAAGAAATTCATCAAACCGACGATACCATTGCCTTGGGCTTTGCTTCAACCCATACAAAGATTTCTTCAAAAGACATACCTTAGACTTATCCTCCACAAAACCTTCCGGTTGCTCCATGTAGATTGTCTCTTCAAGGTCACCATGTAAGAAAGCGGTCTTTACATCCATTTGGTCCAACTCAAGATTGAATTGATTCACAATAGCCATAAGTATCCTTATGGAACAATGTTTCACCACCGGTGAGAAGATCTCATTGTAGTCGATCCCCTCCACTTGAGTAAAACCCTTGGCCACAAGTCTTGCTTTGTACCTAGGACCTTCAACTCCCGGAATACCTTCCTTTTTCTTGAAGATCCACTTGCATCCAACTACCCTTTGGTGTTTAGGTAGCTTCACAAGTTTCCAAGTTTGGTTCTTTTCCAATGAATCCATCTCTTCATTCACCGCCTTCAACCAATACTTGCTTTCTTTGCTCTCAAATGCCTCCTTGAAGTTTCTAGGCTCCGAGTCTTGCACATCTTCAGCCGCATTTAGAGCAAAACACACCAAGTCCGCATAACCATATCTTCTAGGTGCCGTAATGGTCCTCCTTTCTCTATCTCTAGCCAAAAGATAATCGGGATCCACTACCGGTTGAGTTCCACTTGTATCCGATGTTGAAGCTTCATCTTCCACATCATCTTTCTCTTCATTTGGAAGCTCCACCTCAAACTGAGTTTCCTCCACCATTGTTTCCGGTTCTAAAGTCTCTAGGTCTTTACACTTCATCCCCATACGGGTCTCATCAAAGGTAACATCCCTACTAATCAAGACTTTTGATCCTCCACTAGAGTCCAATTTCCACAACTTGTAACCCTTCACACCTTCCGGATAACCAATGAAGACACATTTCAAAGCTCTAGGCTCAAGCTTGTCTTGCTTGATATGCACATATGCCAAAGCTCCGAAAACCTTCAAAGAGGAGTAATCTGCCGGTTTCCCACTCCATACTTCCATAGGTGTCTTGAAGTCTATTCCCGTTGATGGACATCTATTTATCAAATAAGCAGCAGTTGTCACTGCTTCACCCCAGAAACTCTTAGGTAACCCAGCTCCTAGAAGCATACACCTCACCCGCTCCAAAAGGGTCCTATTCATCCGTTCAGCAAGACCATTTTGTTGTGGTGTTCTTGGTACGGTTCTATGCCTCTTGATTCCTTTCAACCTGCAAAACTCATTAAATTGCTCTGAAACAAACTCCAGGCCATTGTCAGTTCTCAAACCTTTTAGTTTAGTTCCCATTTGATTTTCTATGAGAGTGTGCCATTCCTTAAACTTCTCAAAGGTGTCACTTTTGTTTTTCAAAACAAAGACCCACACTCTCCTAGAATAATCATCAATGATGGAAAGAAAATAGGAACCCCCTCCATGAGTAAGAGTCTTGGAAGGACCCCAAAGGTCCGAATGCACATACTCAAAAGGTCTACTAGAATGATGCATACCACTACCAAACTTCACTCTATGTTGCTTGCCTAGTATGCAATGCTCACAAAATTCTAGCTTGTCCAATTTATCTTTTCCTAGCAAACCTTGTTTAGCTAGTTCAACTAAACCTCTTTCACTAACATGCCCCAATCTCAAATGCCACAATTCGGAATTATTATGAGGTACTACACTAGCTACCGATGCATTACCAATTACTATGGAACCATCTAAAATGTATAAACCATTCATTTTAGACCCTTTAACCGTAATCAATGCACCATGCGAAATTTTACAAACCCCATGCTCAATTCTAGTGCTATAACCTAGACTATCAAACATGCTAAGGGAAATTAAATTTCGCTTAAGTTCGGGAACAAACCTCACATCCTTTAAAAGGAATTCACGGCCATCAAACATCTTTAGACGAACGGTGCCCATGCCTTGGACTTTGCACGCTTTGTTATTTCAGAGTCGAACAACTCCTCCTTCTTTTAGAGCCAAAGTCTCAAAATATTCCTTCCTAGGACACATGTGATAAGAGCATCCCGAGTCCAAAACCCAACTCTTCTCCTGTTCCCAACTTGTGACCACTAGTGCACCCGCACTCTCATAACCATCTTCATCGGACGCCACCGCAACTTGAACGGAAGAACTACCATTGCCCCCTTTTTCCGGGCAATCCTTCTTGTAGTGACCTTGCTTATGACAAAGAAAGCATTTATACTTTGATTTGTCAAAGCCCTTGGACTTAGACTTGGACCTCGACTTCCCCTTGCCTTTTCCTCTTTGCTCACTTCTCCCTCTTGTAACATTCAAGCCTTCACCACCATCATCAACCTTCAAGTCCTTGAACTTGGTCAATTCCTTGGTTCTCAAAGCCGATTGGACCTCCTCCAAAGTAGTGGTGCCCTCCTTACCATAAAGGATGGTATCCTTGAAATGCTCAAAAGACTTTGGTAATGAACAAAGTAACAACAAAGCCTTATCCTCATCTTCCATATTAACTTCAATGTTGGCCAAATCATCAAGAATTTTGTTAAATTCCGCCAATTGCTCCGAGATTGTTTTAGACTCCACCATCCTAAATGAATAAAGTTGTTGTTTCAAGAGTTTCCTATGAGCCAACGATTTCGTCATGTACAATGACTCCAACTTAGCCCACATCGACGCCGCGGTAGCCTCCCTCGCGACATCCCTTAAAACCTTATCTCCGAGACATAAAACAATGGCACTCTTTGCCTTGTCTATCATCTCACGCTTCTCCGCTTGTGTCAAATGTGCCGGCATCGCCGCTTCACCCTTCAATGCTTCTACACACTTTTGTTGTGTCAAAACCGCTTGCATCTTAACCTTCCACAACCCAAAATCATTACTTCCGGTGAACTTCTCGATGTCCCACTTTGAACCCATGATACCAACTTTACCAATTCACGCCTATGCCCCACGGTGGGCGCCAATTGTTGTGAATTCGGACAAAAAACACACCAATGAATAACAAAGATGTGTGGAGCAAAGGAAGTGGTAATCAATAGATAAAGTGTCTCCAAGCAACAACAACAAAAACAGATCTAAATCTAAGTGTAGAGCAACACCACAAGCATAATCAAAGCAATAAAGATAAGCAATGAAAGAAAGGAACAAACACACCAAGATGGTAACCCAGTTCGGTCCAATATGACCTACTCTGGGGGAGAGAGCAGCCCTCCAATCCACTAAGATGAAAGTGATACAAATGGGTTACAAGAAATTAGCTTAAAAGCTCACAAAAGAACAAGACCTAATTTCTACCCATTTTCATGTCACCCACACTCACAATGAATCCTAAGAGAAAACACAAAAGGAAGCTTTTGATCCTTCCAATGGTGAAATCTCACTACCCAAGGTGTTTACAATGTTTCCCAACCCAAGAGATCCTCACTACAAAGACACTCAACCCTAAAGTTACCTCCTTTGTAATCCAAGTTTCTCTCTCTTCAAGCTCACCTTCAAAATCTGCAAAGAAACACTTATATAGCAGTCTTCAGCTGTCAAAATCGTGTCACGTTTGTCCAAATCGTGACACGTTTGATACGTACGACCCAAGGTACGACCAACCTTATCCTGAAAACGTGCCCAGCAAGCCGAAAATCGTGTCACGTTTTCCCAAAATCGTGCCACGATTATACACCAGCAAAACATGCTTTCGGCATAGCCAAAATCGTGACACGTTGATGAAATCGTGTCACGTTTTCTCTGTTTCTCAAAACCACAAATTTGAAGCCAAAAACAACAAGTTGAATATCTGTAATGTGTTGATTCTTCTTGGTTACAACATAGATTGCACATAGAGGGCAAGCAACAACCCCTTTCCTTGAGCTTACCACATAGATTGCACATAGAGGGCAAGCAACAACCCCTTTCCTTGAGCTTTTCATCACAAGGTAATTTGTCATGCATCACCCTCCAAATTAGAAAATACTTGGAGGGAGGAATATGTTGGGACCAGATAAGCTTTGCCCATTTCAATTGTTAGTGTTGATGAGCTTTAAACTGATAAGCTTCTTTTAAGGTTAAAGAGCATGTGTTTGAGTTATTCCATTCTAGTTCATCTTGTCTGTGCTGAGCTGCAATAGTTACTAGCTGAATAAGTTGAGGAAAATTATTGATGAAGTCTTGATCAGTCCCAATCCAGAATTGGGAAAATTGGAACCCTAATATTCAAAATTCATACACCATGAGAATCCTCAATCAGAATTGCTTGAAAATCGAAACCGCAATTAAGACATAAAACGTTAATCCACTAAGTCCTAGACCAGAATTGGGAAAATTGAAACACTAATTGAGAAAATTCAAAATTCATACACCATGGAAATCCCCAATCAGAAGTACCTTAGATTTATTGCGATCGCAGACAACTTCGAAATGCAACAACTTCTGACAAACTAGCCCACAACGACTAACACAACATGAACCTCAAGTGAAGAAAATGATTTGACAGAAGAAGAATGACTTCACAGAGGTGAATCATACGAAGAAGATGATGGATTTTAAAAACATGATACGAAGAAGATGATGAAGACGATGGATTTCGTGGTATGAAGAAGATGATGATTTTAGTGGACCTTGTGGTGTGAAGAAGATGAAGTTTGCATTCCGTAAGAAGGCTAAATTCAAAAAAAAAAAAAAACAGAAGAGGGAGGGAAATTTTAAAATTTAAATATTGATTTTAATTAGTCAAAATAATAAATTAAATAATTTTTGTAAATTGATTAGTTAAAATATAAGTAGGGTCTAATTTGCAATATTTAAAAGTTTCCCTCTCTGCTTAAAATACTGTAGACCGCCTACACTCTAACATCTGATCTGTCATGACTTGAAATTTAATTTGCTGAATGAAACAGCTGCATCGAAAAAGTCAATTTCCCAACTTCAAAATTGAAGCACCCCTCAAATAATTCTAAAATGAAGTATAAGAGTTGAGACAATCATTATCTCATCCTATCAAATTATATGGTTCAAAGACCAAATCAAAAACTAAATTTGTAGATAGCCAAGTGTAAATAGTGAGTGGTGAGGGAATCCTAGTGCTCCCTTTATTCTAAGGTGTATACTAGTACTATATTTATATTCCATATATGCTGACAACGCATGCATTAATTTTCTTTTCAGCTTGTAGAGCCTACGAATGAGTAAAAGATTTGAGAGTATCTATTTTGTGGCCAAGGTTCAAACATCAATCAAGACTGGTTAGTGCTACGATCCATTTTGCACACGATGGTAAAGACAACTACGTACTTAGTGAGTCTAGGTCTAGTGACCTTAACATCTAACCATTTTGGCAATTTTCATGCAAATGCATTTTGCAAATTAAATGTACATTATGACCATCAAATTTTTCAAAGTGAAAAATTTAATGAATGAGACAAACAATTTATAGAGTGTCATATACTATTTCGAAGGCTCTTAAAATATACTAATATTTTTCATAAGCTCTTCAAAAATTCAGACAAATACTTATGTCTAGGGAAATACATACATATATATATATATATATATATATATATATATATATATATATATATATATATATATATATATATAATTTTTCATAAGCTCTTCAAAAATTCAGACAAATACTTATGTCTAGGGAAATACATACATACATATATATATATATATATATATATATATATATATATATAATTTGGATAAAAACATTTAAATTAGGCTTAACATGCTGTCATGAAGAAAAAAAAGTTCAGCTGGCCCGAAGTATTAGTAATTTTGTGTCAACTGGAGTCACCGTCATAGAAAGTAACAAACTTTCTTTGCAATTGTACTTTTCATCACATACTTTATTCTTCTCACTGTCTATATTTTTTTTTCTTCTGGGTATGATGTATGTGAAAAAAGTGCTGCTACATGTTTAAATTGTGTGTGTATACATACATGTTTGTGATTTGAAAACTTTGTTTGGCTGATTTTATTTTCATTCTAACTTTGTTTCCTTTCTTCGTTGGATCCTTAATTAGGATCGTAACCATTATTCCATCAACTTCAGGGACAACTTTCGATGCGTGAACAATTTTATTGTAAATCGAGTATCTTTCCCGCAATCGTAAGCAAAGTCTTTCTCAATAATTTTAACTTGTTGCATTTTTTTTACGAAGCTTGTTGCACATTTGAAATTGCTTTAAAACTGAATGGATCCACCCGGTAAAACTGAGGAATGACCAATTCGTTGATTGGTTTGATCATAATTTTAATGGTGTTTGTTTGAACTGAATTGAACGGATTGGATAAAGTCATTTCAACTACGGTTCGTTCAATCAGTTTGATTTTGTACAATTTTTACACATTTTTATTAAAAAAGTTTATGTACTCTATTAATTTGTTAATTGTCATCAAGTTCAACTCTAGCCATAACTAAGAAGTCTCCTCGATTTTTAAATATTGATTTCAACTTTTTCTTTCTAAGTTCTTATTAGAAACAACAATTTGGTATCTTGTTGTAATTCATTATTATTACTCATGTTATATAAATATATTGTTTTTATTAATTGTAGAACAGGATATAGTGAGCTATGAAAGTCCAAGACCAACAACAGGGGTTCATCGTGTCATATTTGTGTTGTTTAGGCAACCTTGTAGGCACAATATATTAGTTCCTGGATGGAGACAAAATTCCATCACAAGAGATTTTGCAGAAGTTTACAATCTTTATTTTAATATAAACATTTAGTCACATAAAAAAATCTAAACATATATCCACGTCCTTCAATATAGATAATCAATAATAGTGGATATATACTAAGCCAAAAATGCCATCTCATCATGTAACACCCACGGCTGACGAGCGCAGGGGAGTGATCGCCGGTGCACAAGGCACGACAATAAGCGACTCCCGACAACTTATAGAGGAACCGAATCACATCGGAATGAGAGGGATTCTGAGGCCGTGTAGGTATGTGACTACATGGTTGAAGGAAGGCTTATAAGAATTGTTTGGTACTACCTATATCAACAAGATGCATCTTCTTTTCGGTAGCTCGTTCCATAAGAACTCCACAGTTAAGCGTGCTTGACTTGGAGCAATTTTGGGATGGGTGACCTACCGGGAAGTTTCCCGGTAAGCGTGCGAGTGAGGACAAAACACGCTGAAAAGACTTGTGTTGGTTTGTGGGGTCAGTCGACAATCCTGAAAGCAGTATGGGTTATTACAAAATGGTATCAGAGCAGACCTCTCCCAGTACGGTGTGGTTCGGGGACGAACCAAGCGGAAGCTGGTGAGCATGTAACACCCACGACTGACGAGCGCAGGGGAGTGATCGCCGGTGGACAAGGCACGACAATAAGCGACTCTCGACAACTTATAGAGGAACCGAATCACATCAGAATGAGAGGGATTCTGAGGCCGTGTAGGTATGGGACTTCATGGTTGAAGGAAGGCTTATAAGAATTGTTTGGTACTACCTATATCAAAAAGATGCATCCTCTTTTCTGTAGCTCGTTCCATAAGAACTCCACAGTTAAGCGTGCTTGACTTGGAACAATTCTGGACTTGGAACAATTCTGGAATGGGTGACCTACCGGGAAGTTTCCCGGTAAGCGTGCGAGTGAGGACAAAACACGCTGAAAAGTCTCGTGTTGGTTTGTGGGGTCAGTCGACAATCCTGAAAGCAATCTGGGATGTTACACATTTGAGGAGGAGCACACTCCCAAATCCTAAGTCAATACCACCAGACTAACTCAAGTGGGTTTAAATTTATAATGTTAATTAGCAGGGAGGATAAATAATGAGTCTCGGGGATATGGAGCTTAGTTCAAAGAATTTGTCCATTGCTTGAGATGGATTGGAAAGTGACAATCTTATTGTGAGACAAACTATTATACGGATGATGTGGTTTGGTGGTGGTTGTAATTCTTCTCTCAATTCAGTTGATGATTTATGAATTGAGTCTGACTCAAATTAGAGACTTATTGTTTGGATGCTCTGAAAATTTGTATCTCATTTGAGTTGTAGTTTTATTTTTACTAGGCTTTGGCTCTCTTATTTTTTATTTAAAAAAAGAAACCTAAATTATTTTTCATGTGTGTATGCATGAGCGGATCTGTGTGAGGCTGAGTGTGGCTATTTCCACACCAGCCCAGCGCCCCCCCCCCCCCCCCCTTTTTTATTTTTTATGTATAGAGCATAATTTTTTTTTTGAAATATAGAGAGCATAATTATATAATATAGATGTTCTATTTTGAAACATAATGTGAAATTATTCTTTGGTCTAGTGGCGCGACATTTGTGTTTGGTTGTTGTCGGTTCAACTTTTAACTTTTGCGTTTTTTTGATAATTTTTTCATGATAATATAAACAACATAAAAAAATAAATTTACTTGTAAAAATAAACTCAGTGAGAGTCGAACTTGTGAACTCCAAATACATTGACTTGGTTATCTTCCAATAAGCTATAATGCTTGCAATGTATTTTTTTTTTTTTGCAACTTTGATAGATATATATGTGTGTGTGTGTGTGTGTGTGTGGAGCGCATGTGTGCGTGAATGTGTGCGTGTGCGTTATCCATTAATATTTATTTCTCCAAAAAATTTAGTCTTACTTCATTCAAAAAAAATTAGCCCCACTAATAATTTAATCTCATATCCGCTCCTGTGTGTATGAGAAGATATTTGAGAAGTTCATGTAGTGATCTTTGAAGGATAAATCGGCGATTATATGCCATATCACATTTTATATATGGAAATGGATTAACTACTATTAGGGCAAGAAATTTAACGTGACTTTCTCTCATTCTTTGCACATCTTTCTCTCATAAAATTCATTAAAGTTGTGGTGATTTTATTTTGGTTAAATAACCTACTGATAAAAAATCACAAAATTTTAAGTATGGAGAAGTGTCAGTTCCTCTAAGTATAAAGAAGTGGAGAATTGTGGTTCAAACACGCTTCCGATACATCAGGCATTTCCAAACTATCAACTTAGATGTACTTACGAGAGTGTAACTTTTTAATTTCTTGCATGTGGAAACAAGTATTGGAATTATAGTTATGTTTTATCGCACACCATAAATTAGTGAGAGGATGGAATATTTCTCAAGGTTGTCTACCATGTACTTTCTCATTAAGACAATCTTGTATGGTCGCCAAATAAAATCTATAGTGCTTATACACACAGATACACTTTTCTTCGAAATGTTAAATCAAATTTTTTAAATTATTACAAAAAGTATCTTAATAGGTACGTGCTTAAACACAATAAATTTGGTCCTCTGACCATATAAAAATAACTCCTTCATATCTAAATATAAGATTTCATTGACTAGTTCATTAAAATTAAAAATTAAAATTCCTTTTTAAAATATATAATAATAACATCTTCTTTGTCTTTTACATAGCATGATCTAAAATTCTTTTAGTGGAAGGTTTTCTCAATTGCTATTGACCTTAACTCCAATGAATATCTATTAGATAACTTATAGTTAGACTTTATTTATCTTGCTTAAAAAAAATTACTTATCTTATAGTCAATTTTTGGATTAGTCAAACCTCTTTTTCCTAAAACCTAGATAGTGTAAACAATTAAAATTTTCAAGATTTTCTTCAAATTATTAGGTATTGTTGTAAGCATTCAAAATATTTTTCACGGATGCTTTTCTATATCAGGAAAATTCATATTTTTCTAAACCAGACGAAAACTACATCAAAATCCCAAAAGAAATTACAAATGAAAGAATATATTCGAGGCAATCCATAAAAAAATGGAAATGAGAACATTTTTCTTTTTTTTTGAAACAATGGAAATGAGAACATATATACAAGCCAGTAGAAACATAGAATTAGATACTTGATGACTGATGAGTATATTCACCAGAAAGCATATACTCGATGAGTGGTTCTTTTTCCCAATGTACTTTTGATTGGTAATTGCAAGGATGTTTTCACCATGAAAATGTTTTATGATTTGTTTTTTATATCCTATATTTAAGAATTATGATGTGCATGACAATTTTCTTATGGTTTCCCTTAAACAAATTTCTTCTTATTGCTTTTTTTTATAAGCTCTCTAAGGAAAGATGGTTCATTTGAAACGTGTCAGATATTAAGTATAAATATTTCATACTTTTCTAACTGAAATTTGAACATTTTTTTTTTCATTTTATTATTCAAAACTTCATTTAATCATAATCATTTCTAAAAATCACATATATAATTGATTATAATTTGTTGATAATGTAAAACTTTTTTAAAAGAAGAATAATGTAAAACTTTTTACAATGATGGTATATTTATTCATACTTTTCTAACTGAAATTTGAACATTTTTTTTTCATTTTATTATTCAAAACTTCATTTAATCATAACCATTTCTAAAAATCACATATATAATTGATTTTAATTTGTTGATAATGTAAAACTTTTTTAAAAGAAGAATAATGTAAAACTTTTTACAATGATGGTATATTTATGACAGAGACAATATATCAAAATTAAACTCTTATAAATTATTTTATGAATTTAATTTGTATACGTTGTAATCTTCTCAAATATTTGTGGTATAAATTATTTTATGAATTTAATTTGTATACGTTGTAATCTTCTCAAATATTTGTGGTAAGATGTTATTAAATATATATGCAGAACGTCTCGAAGTCCTTGCTCAACATGTAGAACGTCTCGAAGTCCTTGCTCAACTGGCAAATGCCGAAATCGCAAGGCCGGATGTCGTGACCCGGGTTCGAACCCAGGACCTCACAGTTGTATGTGAGTTTATTTTCATTGGATTACCACTTCATCTAAGACCAAAATATATATATATATATATATATATATATATATATATATATGTATGTATGTATATGTAGAACTATTTTAATTTTATTTTTTTGAAAATGCTAAAATGAAATATATTACCAAAAATAAGGTGTCTTCCTTAGCACAAGATGAACTAAGAAAGCGACACCAAAGTCGAAACAATATTTACATATGTATATGTAGAACTATTTTAATTTTATTTTTTTGAAAAGACTAAAATGAAATATATTACCAAAAATAAGGCGTCTTCCTTAGCAAAAGATGAACTAAGAAAGCGACACCAAAGTCGAAACAATATTTACAGAAGAAACCTGTACAAAAAAAAATAAGGAGCAGAAATAAACTATAGCCTATGCTCAAGATGACATACGGACTAAGCCACCAACCATAATAGTTGAAGGGAAGTGAAACAAATTTCGCCTTCAACCACATACTATTTTAAATTAAACAAGCATATTCTGTTTTTTATTATAAACAAAAGGTAAAAGGGCATGTACTTTTATCACCAAAAGAAAAGGCTCATGCACTTTATACTTTATTAGTTTCTTTTCAAAAATAAATTAATCAAAGCTCACGGTCAATATTGCTCCATACACATTTAAAAAAAAAAAAAAATTATATAACTCAATCTGTTTATGAAATCTAAAACTCTACTAGGAGCTACACTAGGATATTCGTATGATATCTATATCTTTATATATACACCTCCACAAATTATGCATCTTTAGCAAGACCACAAATTTGAGGATGAAACACTATATTCCAATTCCTTCATCGTGATCAATTTCCATGAATTCATTGGTGATGTATGATAGATCCTAAAAATAATGTCAACGATGATTTAGTTGGTAATTAGTTGAATTATACGTGTGAGTTCAACTTATACGCTCTCAACTTTTTTTTTTTTTTTTACAAAAATAAACGATATTCATTCATTCAAATTGATAGAGTACAGCAATACAATACAAATTCAAATTCGCTAAAAACAATAAGGATGAATCAGTGAACATACTCACAACATCCATGTTAATAGCATAAAACGGCAAAGTACATATGCGTACAAATATGACTAATATGACTATATTCATGTCTTCGGAATACCTATGTCTCCGGATCTGCAACGTTGACGACGCCAAAGTCATTGTCATTGATCGGATCTTCACTTGCTCAAAGCTAATCTTTCAACCTGAATCAAATAAACACCGCACTAAGACGGGAAATAAAAAACGCACCGCACAAAGACGGGAAATTAAAACAAACAAAGTCGTTCAGAGACGAGGAAATCACAAAAACAAACGAAAAAAAATCAGAAAATAAATGAAATCACTTATTCAATTAGGATATAAGGAAAAACAATTCGGATAGGTGATTTTTCTTTATGCAAAAAGTGGGGACGAATTTAATTATGCACTCCAATAATTGGTGGTATTATTTCTTGAAAGGAGGCCCTGGCGAACCGTCATAATTAGTTAACAAGTGTAAGCTTCGCTGCCCGACAGTATGGAGTACTGACCACACCGAGGGACAGGCCCTGAAGCGAAGGACAGGAACGAGCGGAATCAATGTGTTCCAATTTCTGGACGCTACATCAAACATTCTTCTAACTACTTTATCATGGAATAAGTAACTTATGGTGTTTATATTAGGGACCATTTAGAAAATGATTCAAATTGGACCCTTGATCAAGTTAACTAAATATAGTAAGTTAACATAGGCTTTGTTTGCGAATTTAGAGGAGGGGAGGGTTTTCGAAAAAAGAAAGGAACAAGTGAAAGAAATAGAGTACCTTGGGAGGGGAGGGTTTTGGGAGGTTAATTTTTTTTCATAATACAAAACCCTAATGTATTTTTTGAACTTTCATATTTCCTTCCCTTCCCTTCCCCTCCCCTCCAAACTCCCAAACAAAGCCTTAATGTATTTTTTGAACTTTCATATTTCCTTTGACCCTATAACATGTCATATCCAGATCAAACTCAGCTAAATATTTTCCGTTGCAAGACTTTTGGTCTTTGCATTTTAGTAATCTTATGCGTATCTTCGAAATTTTGAATTTTCTTTTGATGTAATATTCAATACATTATAAAAATCTCTCTTGCAAAAATATAATTTTTTTTAGCAAGCAATGAACTAAACATGAATTTTTAAGTTTTTAGCACTTAAAAATTCATATTTTGTCAAAATATTCTAAATTTAGGTGGGAGAGATTGTTATAATATTCTAAATATCTATATAAAAATAAATTAAAAAAATATAAAGATCACAAGTCGTGATGGAAAATATTTAGAGGACAAAAACTTGAATTTTTTTAGAGGAACTTAAAACGAAATTTAAGATACAAAAAAGCACCAAAGATTTATTTTGCCTAATGTTTATTTTTAGTGTTAACCTTCCGGTTCCTAGAGGGAAGAGACCTTAGTAATCTGAAATTCGCCGTGGGCAAAGTAAAGTCAGGCCAAAAATTGGTTCTGAATTCTCTCAAACGATTTACTCTTTAATAGAGTTCATTAACAACTTAAACCCAATCATTTGATTAATTTAGTTTTTTCGTTAATAAGGAAAGAGACATATGAAGGTATCATTAGAAAAAAGAGATATATGGAGGAATTAGCAAAATTGTCTCCTTCCATATGCGAGCGCGTGTATTATCTCTTTATGTCTTTTTCTATCACATGTTAGACGTAATTCTCTTGTGTCTTTATTTTCCTTTTCCATCTTTCTCTCTTACACCTCTCAAATCATTCAAAAATGAAGTATAAGAGTTGAGACAATCATTATATCCTACCCTGTCGAATTCTATGGTTGAAAGACCAAATCAAAAACTAAAATTGTAGATAGCCAAGTGTAAAAAGTGAGTGATGAGGGAATCCAAGTGCTCCCTTTATTCTAAGATGTATACTAGTATTGTATTTATATTCCATATATGCTGACCATGCATTGATTTTCTTTTATGGTTGTAGTGCCTACGAACGAGTAATAGATTTAGAGAGTATCTATTTTGTGGCTAAGGATCAAACATCAATCTAGACTTGTTAGTGCTCCTATCCATTTGACATACAAAGGTAAAGACAACTACGTACTTAGTGAGTCTAGTTACCTTAACATTTAACCATTTTGGCAATTTTCATGCAAATGCATTTTGCATCCTACTTTTTGTTATACAAACTTAATAGTTAATAGTTATACAAACATAACCTCAACGCTAAACATTGTTTTGAAATTTATACATCCTACTTTTTGTTGAATAAAATTGGGGTAGGAGGAAGTTTTTAATTTAATTCTAGTAACATTAACAATAATTTAGCTTTTTAATATTTCAAGATTTTAAACCCACTTGGGTTGGCTCGGTGGTATTGGCGTGGGTCATGGGATTGTCCTCCTCCGCAAGGTCTCAGGTTCGATTCTCTCCTCCAGTGCCAATTTGGGTGGGCTATTTAGCTTCTTCAAAAAAAATATTTCAAGATTTTCTTCAAATTATTATTAGGTATTGTTGTAAGCATTCAAAATATTTTTCATGGGATACTTTTCGATATCAAGAAAACTCATATTTTCCAAAACCGAACGAAAATTACACCAAAATCCAAAAAGAAATAAATGAGAGAGTGCTAGAAAGAGAGTGTTCCTAGCATTTCTCATGAGAGCATATACAAGCCAATAGAAACATAGAATTGTATACTTTTTTGACAAATAGAATTATATACTTTATGAGTATATTCACCAAAAAACATATACTCGATGAGTGGTTTCCAACCTTCTTTTCCCTAATGTACTTTTGCATGTTAAATGAAAGGATGTTTTATGATTTGTTTTATCCTATATTTAAGATTTATGATGTGCATGACAATTTTCTTCTCATAAATATAAAAACGTTTTGCTTACAGATCGATGCATCTAATTATATTTTCTCTAAAAAAAATGCATCTAATTATATTTAATGATTATGTCGTTTTGTTATCTCAATTGTAAAATATCTTATCAAATACTTTTTTTTTTAAGAAGGCAAAATGAAATTATATTACTGATGTAGAATTTCTACATGTCATATAACTATGTACACGTGAGTATATATATGATCGTTTTCCGCAGGGAGTTGCGTTAATCATAAGTATTTTCACAATAGTTCACATTAAGGTATCCTTTATAAATTGTTTGTTTGTAAAACTAAATTCCTAAACGACATAAAAGTAAAAACGAGAGAAGATCGAACTATTTCGCTTGCGGTATAAGATAACAATCAAGCATAACATCAGCAATCTCTCGATCGATTAACAGACACTAGCTTTATAACCAATATTATCACAATCATTTCTACAACATCCTTCGTGTCCAAAGCGATATCATTATTTATAAATTATCGTTTAAACATTCGTGTCCAAATCCCTTAAACGATAACAAAGTCGATCGGATAACTTAATCGACCGTGTCCAGCCTGATTAAGTATCTGAAAGCATTAAGTTCTTGATTACAAGTAATTATCAAAGGTTAACAAACTTGTCAAGAGTGATATAACTTAAGATAGATTGTTATTCTAGTTCTAGATTCAAGAGTTTGTGTCCAAATCATCTTGAATCTCATTGAAAGCATTAAACATAAGAATAACAACAATATTGAATCATTAAGCTAGAACCTTATACATTAAAAGATCAAAAGATTACATAATAGCTTGTTTGTTTACCTCAATACTACAAGAGTAGATAATAGCTACACATAGACATGTAAACTATGCAAAGGATTGAAGGAAAGATGAAGATTCCATGTCAAGATCCTTCGTGTCCAAAGTGATCTTGAGTTGAATCTACTCCTAAACCACTTGCTTTGTGTTTCTCTCTTTGAAATAGCTCTAACCTCTCTCTTAAAATGTATGAAAATATCTTAATAAAACAGTGAATAGTCCAAAAGAGAGGTAAAACTTCTATTTAAATGGGTTGTGTTCGTGTAATCTCGCTTAAGCGAGATAAATCTCGCTCAAGCGAGAAGCCTAAATATCCAATCTTGACCAATGAAGTCTTGCCACATAACCCTTATCCCTGATGAAGTTGTATCTCACGTAAGCGAGCTGGAAGCGAGCCAGAAGAGAGTTCTTGAAGTTGCTCCCTGGAGAAATCTCGCGTAAGCGAGTTGCACTCGCGTAAGCGAGGTTGCTTCAACCTTAAACCGCCCTTGAATCATGCTTGAGCGACCTTGGGAGAGAGATGGAAAGCGAGATTATCAATTGCTCCCTGGAGAAATCTCGCGTAAGCGAGGTGATCTCGCGTAAGCGAGATTCTAAATTCCACAAGCGATGTTGCAAGCGAGCTGGAAGTGAGATGTTCAGATGCTCACTGGACTTTTCTCGCTTAAGTGAGGTGATCTCGCGTAAGCGAGTTTTGCTTGGTTCACACACTTGAGTTTTGGTCCTTGCTTGTCATTTCCTGCATAAATTGGGTAGAATCAGGCATGTAAAGCATAAATGGTATAATTACAACAATTGATAGCTTTTCCGTAGATAACTTGCATAACAAGTCACTAAAAATGCCTCTTTTAACACATGAAAGATATTACTTTTGAGCACTTATCAAACTCTCCCCAACTTAGCTTTTTGTTTGTCCTCAAACAAAAGAATCAAAAGGAAACTCACAAGGCTTTGGACAAGCTTTCTAGCACAATACCAAAAAATTCAAAACATTAAAAATTTTCAAGTGGTGATTCAAATGTGAATGCGCGGGCAAGCATGAAGTTCTCGATTATTCTAAGCACAACTATGAATGTGAAACCAGTCCTAAACACAAAATATACATCATAAACTTCAAAACATAAACATAACTAACTATGAACCACACCTAACACACTTCTTTAAAAGTAAATGAATACTATGATAACAATAAGCGAGGGTAATGAACACACATCCAACAATCATGCTAACATCCTGATTAAGTTAGGTGTCCATCCAAATATCGTCTCAAAAAGCACAAAAGCATAGATCAAAAGGTCTTTCTAGGGTTATAACTTGGCCGATCTACAAAAGAAATGTCATATGTGGGGCAATTGATCAGAAAGCCTATCAAAGAGGAACATTCCTTGTGTCAACAATTAAAATTCATTACCTTCCCTACCAATCATTACAAACCCTTGGTGATAAACAATCTAACCGATAACCTTGGCAACTTATTCTATTTTTTATTTTTCTTTCTTTTTCTTCTTTTTCTTTTCTTTTCTTTTTCTCTTTCGAATGTACAAACTTTTCTTTTCTTCAATGTTGTCAGGTTATTTTAACAAATCACCAAGATAATTGACATACAATGCCTCCTTTTCTCCCCAACTTGAATACAACAAAACTCTAATTGAATGTTCCCCTATCCTAAGGCAAGGGACAAAGTACAATAAGGTTAAGAGTTCAACAAAATAAAAATATCAAAGTCCTAAGAGAGTCAAACATGAACTGGATTTTTGAAAAATTTCAGGCAAATTCAATGAGCATTGTGCTTATGAATATTGACATTTCATGTTTGAAGACTTGATTCATTTGGCTCAGATTGGGGTATCAGATACTCGCTCTTCTCACATGTAGGCTTTATGTGGTCAATTCGGTTAACTCAATTCAAAAAGTGCCTTGATCCTTTCCATGCTTTCAAACAATTCAAAATAATTATCAGATTTAACATAACAAAAACAAGTTGGACGGTGATTATCGGTCTCCAGCATATATATACAACAGATTGAAGCTACCTCACATTTATGTTAAGTACTAAGTGGTTCAAAATTATTTAAGTTTATGAAAAGAATTAAATGAGATACATTTTGTGCAAAGTACAAGTTTCAAATTCATAGTAACACCTAGAACAACAGGAAACCAATACCTTGGCTTTGCGCTTTCTCACAATTCATATCATTATCACTCACCTGCTTTTGCTCAATAATTGGCACCTTGGAGACTTTAAACTTTGATGTTCATGAGCAATTTTTTTATTTTGACGAAACACAAGCAAGATAAAACAAAAAATTTCATCCAAAGCGATAAGTCAAAAACCAAACAACAAGCTAAGTTATTTAACCCAAAATGAAATTAAAACTAAACCAAAATGTTGAACACCCAAAACCGTGCTCAAGAAGTAAGAGTACAAAAGCATAAAAATTGTTCCAACATCAAAATAAAAACATAAAATAAAGAGTCAAAGCAGAATGTCAAAGCATCACTAAAAATCCAAGAGATGCGGTTAGTGTGCCGCATCGTCATCCATATCATCCTGAGATAAATGGACACTGGCTGTCCTCTATGGATCATGATCAGCACCATGAAAGCTAGCAGTCCTCTCCTGGGTATGAAAGCTAGCAGTCCTCACCTGGGTATGAGCAGGTCCTGTTGTACTAATACGATGAAAACTAGCAGTCCTCTCTTGAGTATGAGCTAGTCCTGCTGCACTGCCCCCTTCTGGGTAAATTGGCCTGTCCCCAGGCCACATGCAAGAGTCATAGAACTGCGTAGGAGTGTATGTGAAACACCTAGGGTCCATGTGAGCATCGTAAAGATGCGAATAGATACCCTGGTTGCTGCGGAAGATTGTAGCCTGCTGGTCTATCATATGGTTATCTTTGATCTCTTGCCTCATAGCTCTCTCATGTGCCCTCTGCTCATGCTGAATCATCCAAGCCTGCAAAGAATCAAAATCAAAAGTGTTGGGCTGCTGAGGTGGTGGCATAGTCTGGTGAGGATCATCATGCTCTGGAAAGTCCTCAGGTGGGGGGTACATCCTCAGGTGGGGGTACATGAGAAGAAGAAGTGGCACCCTTAGTTAGTGCTCTGGTAATGTAACCTAGAATGTACTTGTCATCAATGGGAGAAACCAGCTCTTCTGAAAAAGGTTTGGTGACTGGCACCTCATGATGCCTAAGTAATCCCATAATAAATCCCGGAAAAGCAAGTCTGGTATCTGGTCCTGCTACACCACCGAGAGCTACATGCTTCAGCTCTCTTGAAATAATCGAAGCCACATCCACTTCCCTTCCTTTGCAAATATGCCAGATCAGAGGAGGGATCACTTTCTTTGGTGTTGTGGTGACATGGCTTTTTGGCCAGACATTATGAACCAAGAACTTAAAAAATAATCCCAGCTTTTGGCCTCATATCAGTGAAGGCCGCCAAATTTCAGTTACCCGCTTTGGACTCAGTATACCTCCTTCCAGGTAGCAAAATCTCCCTCTCAATCTTATCAAGATCCCAATTAGCAGCATTCTCTCTTTCCCCATAAGGACACAAGGCAGGTATGTCAGGGTCATCGGACTCAGGTAGGGTGTAAGGATTGCCTATCGAAGCGGATGGTCTTTCCTCTCACCATGGTGGTGTAAGAAAACACAGCTTGCATTTCCTCGGCATCACAATCTGGTAAAGCATTGGCATAAAACTCACACAAGAGGTCCAGGTTGATTTTTGGGTATGGGTTAAGGAGTTTCTCCCACTTTCGCTCAGTGAAAACGGCTGCAATGTCCGCATACTCTCCCTCAAGGTTAATCCGGAAAATTTTGTCATGCCAAGTTTTCTCCTTTTTCAGCTCGAGAAACCTGGCATAGGTTTTGTTTGATGTGTAAATGGTACGATCCGGGTTTCTGGGTAAGGGTGCAAGACGGTTTACAACACCGGATGATGAAGCAGTTGTTTTTCGTTTCTTACCTTGTTGATTTTTGGGTGCCATCTGCAAAACAGCCAGAAAAATCCAAATACAAAGTATAACAATCAATTAGAACAAGTACAAAATTAAATGGCTTAAAGCAGACATGATTTTTTTGAAAAATTTTCAGAGGAACAGACAATCTCGCTTATGATCTTGCTTAAGCGAGATTTGAGCGAAGTTTCCCAGAATTTCTGATGAACACTCGCTTGCGCGAGATTTTTGACCATGAACTTCGCTTGAGCGAGATTCGTCTGTACTTGCGAAACTTCAGACCCTTTCCAGCATATTCAACACATCCAGCATTTCTAATCATAACACTCATCTCCCTAGGTTTCTATAACGTACCAAAGTACAAAAAGGAACCAAAATCACAACATTTTTCCAAGAACCACTCAAAACCCTAATTTAACAAAAGTTTCAAAAATGGGTCTATGTTCCAAAAGTGAGTGTTCATGGTATTGAGTTGTGATTCTTGTTCATTTACATCCTATGGAAACAGTCTCTAGTCACAAACAACAACATATATCCCTAACCTAGCCATTTCTACACAAATTGAGAATGTGAATTTGTAAAATTAAAATAAGAAATTGGAAAGGAAAACAAACCTGTAATGATGCAAAAGCAAGATTAATGGAATTGATGCAATGAAATGCTTGACTTGCTTAAACTAAGAATGAATTGAGGTTTGTGTTTGATGGTTGTGTGTGTGAGAGAAGAGAGAAAAAGAAATTTGAGGGGAAGAGATAGGGAAACCGTAAGAAAGAAAAATGAATGGGTGGGGGAGTGGTTAAGGGGAGTTATGGCATTGATGTTGGGAACCGTTTTTTAAAACATTTCGCTTGCGCGAGATTTATGCCGTAACCAAAATTCAAAAAACACACCAATCTCGCGTGCGCGAGATTAACTTCGCTTCAAGCGAGATTTCCCCAGATTTAACTCAAAAATTTGTTTCTTGCTTTGGTATTGCAATGCTCATGATAATATTCCTACATGCAAAAAAACTAAAAATACTTACAAAACTGGGTGTGCCTCCCAGCAAGAGCTTGTTTTACGTCATGAGCTCGACGCCTTTATCTTGAAGAAATCATGGTTCGATTAGTGAAATCGTCGACAAATTCTGATCAATTTCACCACCAAAATAGGGCTTAAGTCTCTGCCTATTCACTGTCCAGCTGGTTTTTGTGACTGGATCCTCAAGTTCAACAGCTCCATATGGTTTCACCCCTTTAACCATGAAAGGTCCGGACCACTTAGACTTCAATTTGCCCAGAAAAAGTCTTAGTCTTGAATTGAAAAGCAACACCATTTGCCCTGGCATGAATTGTCTCTGGATGATCTTCTTATCATGATATTTCTTGGTCCTTTCTTTGTAAAGCTTTGAAGACTCACAAGCTTGATTTCTCATTTCTTCAAGCTCATGCATTTGAACTTTGAGTCTTTCACCGGCCTTCTCTTGATCAAAATTTAGGAACTTCAGTGCCCAAAATGCTTTGTGTTCAAGCTCAACCGGTAAGTGACAAGATTTGCCATAGACCATTTGAAAGGGAGTTAGACCTATAGGAGACTTGTAAGCCGTCCAATATGCCCACAAAGCTTCATCAAGTTTAGCCGACCAATCCTTCCGAGATGTAGAGGCCATCTTCTCAAGTATTCGTTTGACCTCCCGGTTGGAAACTTCAGCTTGTCCATTTGTTTGCGGATGATAAGGTGATGCTACCTTGTGCTTGACTCCATAGTGATCTAAGGCTTTGGCAAGTTGCGCGTTACAAAAGTGTGACCCTCCATCACTAATGAGAACTCTTGGTGTACCAAACCGGGTGAAAATATTCTTCTTTAGAAACTTCACTACCGTCTTGTTATCGGCTTTAGGCGATGCTACGGCTTCCACCCACTTTAAAACATAATCAACAGCTACCAAGATGTATTCATCAGAAAATGATGAAGGAAAAGGGCCAACAAACTCTATACCCCAACAATCAAACACTTCCACTTCAAGGATGATTTGTAGAGGCATCTCATTTCTTTTTGACATTGATCCGGTTCTTTGACATTCATCACAATGCTTGCAATGTGTATTGGCATCTTTGAATAGAGTTGGTCAATAAAACCCAGATTGAAGTACCTTTGTGGCGGTTCTTTCCCCGTTGAAGTGACCTCCATAGGGTGAATTGTGACATCGCCATAGGATCTTCTTTGCCTCTTCATCATCCACACACCTACGCAAGAGATTGTCCGCTCCAATTTTGAACAAGTATGGTTCATCCCACACATAATGATTAGCATCATGAAGAAACTTCTTGCGTTGTTGCCATTCATAATCTTCAGGAATGAACCCGGTTGCTTTGAAGTTCACCATGTCGGCAAACCAAGGTCTCACGTTGATTGCAAGCAACCTTTCATCGGGAAATTCTTCACGAACTTCCGGTTCATTCTTTGTCACCTCATTGTTTGTCAACCTTGAAAGGTGATCAGCTACAAGATTCTCCGTGCCTTTCTTATCTTTGATCTCTAAGTCAAACTCTTGAAGCAACAACATCCATCGGATGAGCCTTGGCTTTGAGTCAGACTTAGTGAAGAGATACTTTATAGCTGCATGGTCAGTAAAGACAATAATTTTGGAACCGACAAGGTAAGAACGAAATTTCTCCATTGCATAAACTATTTCAAGTAATTCTTTCTCAGTGGTGGCATAATTAATTTGTGCCTCATTTAAAACTTTACTTGCATAGTGAATAGCATGAAAAATTTTGTCCTTACGTTAACCCAAGACCGCACCAACAGCATAATCACTTGCATCACACATTAATTCAAAATTTAAGTCCCAATTAGGAGCAATGATTATTGGTGCAGTGGTCAACCTTTCTTTCAAAGTTTCAAATGCAAAAAGACATTCATTATCAAAAATAAAAGACTTATCTTTGTTGAGCAAATTGCTCATAGGCTTTGCTATCTTTGAGAAGTCTTTGATGAATCTCCGGTAAAACCCGGCATAGCCAAGAAAACTACGAACACCTTTGACATTCACCGGTGGTGGAAGCTTTCCAATAACATCGACCTTTGCTTGGTCTACCTCGATACCCTTTGAAGAAATCTTATGACCAAGGAAAATACCCTCGGTAACCATGAAATGACATTTCTCCCAATTGAGCACCAAGCTAGTTTCAATACACCGCTTAAGCACGGTATCCAAGCTCTTCAAACACATATCAAATGATGATCCAAAAACTGAGAAATCATCCATGAACACCTCCATGCATTTACCAATTAAATCGGAGAAGATTGCTTGAACACACCGTTGAAAAGTTGGGGGTGCATTACACAAGCCAAAAGGCATCCTTCGATATGCAAAAATACCAAAGGGGCAAGTGAAAGCCGTCTTCTCGTGATCATCTGGGTTCACGGCGATTTGATTGTAACCAAAGTTACCATCTAGGAAGCAATAAAAGGATTGACCGGAGAGTCTTTCAAGCATTTGATCCATGAAGGGTAATGGGAAGTGATCCTTCCTTGTTGCTTGATTAAGTCTTCTATAATCGATACACATCCTCCATCCGGTGACGGTTCTAGTTGGGATCAACTCATCTTTATCATTAATGATCACCGTCATTCCTCCTTTCTTGGGAACCACTTGAACCAGGCTTACCCAAGCACTATCCGAGATTGGATAGATCATGCCGGCTTCAAGCAACTTCACTACTTCCTTGCGCACCACCTCTTTCATGTTTGGATTCAAGCGGCGTTGCGGTTGTGCTACCGGTTTGTAATTTTCTTCCATCATAATCTTGTGCATGCAATAAGATGGACTTATCCCTTTCAAGTCAGATAACTTCCACCCTATTGCTTCTTTGTTGGCTTTCAGGACCTCTACCAACTTTGTTTCATCATTGATGGACAAGGAGCTACTAATGACCACCGGCTTGGTACCA
The DNA here is from genome assembly GCF_051527215.1 of Medicago sativa. Lineage (NCBI taxonomy): Eukaryota > Viridiplantae > Streptophyta > Magnoliopsida > Fabales > Fabaceae > Medicago > Medicago sativa. Next base: position 5,691,008 of record NC_140755.1, on the reverse strand, counting down.
TCTTTCTCAAGAAAAACATATTTCAAATTAGATGGTAAAACATTTAACTCTACCTTGGTGTCATCATCTTTTGCGTCTTCCTTGGATTCTTCTTTCAAATCTTCAAGTATGGCCTGATTAGGAAGAATCTTCTTCAAGGAATCTAGCTCCTTCAAACACTCTTCAATGTCTCTTGCTTCATCTTCATCAATAGCATTGAGTGCGTCCACCAAAGCACTCTCAAGGGGTGTTCTTTTGTGCAATTGCTTCCAAGTTGTCAAGATAACCTCTTCGGTTGCATCCATTTTGAAGCATGCACCCTTGTCTTTTGAGTGCTTCAAGGCTTCCCGGATGTTGAAAGTAACCTCTTCATCATTTACCTTAACCTTCATGATATTATCATCAAGATCAATCATCATCCAAGCCGTCTGCATGAAATTCCTTCCCATTAAAAGAGGCACATCCTCATCTTCTTCGACATCCATAACCACAAAGTCAGCCGGAAAAACAAATTTGTCCACTTTTACAAGAACATCTTCGGCCATACCTAGTGGTTTTGCAAAGGATTTGTCGGCCAATTGCAACATCATCCTAGTCCACTTTATACAAAGGTCACCAACTCTTTTGGCAACGGACAAAGGCATGAGATTTATGCTTGATCCAAGATCAAGTAGTGCTTTACCTACATGGGTTGTGTCAATAGCTACCGGTAGAGTGACTCTTCTCGGATCTTGCTCTTTCTTAGGCAACCTTCTTTGAATGATAGCACTACAATTGGCATCAATTTGGATAGTCTCTTCATCATTGACTCTTCTCTTCTTGGAAAGGATGTCTTTCATGAATTTAGCATAGACCGGCATTTGCTCTAAGGCTTTTGAGAATGGTATATCAATTTGCAACTTCTTGAACAGTTCAAGAAACCTTGAGTATTGCCGCTCTTTATCTTTCTTCGATGGAGCATGTGGGTACGGTAATTGTTGAGCCGCCACTTGCTTCTCAACTTCTTTTTTCTTGCCTTTATCTTGCCCCACATCTTTCTTCTTTCTCTCCATCTCCTCTTGTTCAACTAGTTCCCTTTTTTCATTTTTTTCTTTTTCAACTAACTCTCCTTTATTTTCTACGTACACATCCTTCTATATCTCCACTAAATCCTCCTAGAACTTCACTAGATCCTCCTCATTGACAACATCTTCAACCTTCTTTTCAACTATTATCTCTTCACCTACCCCTTCACCGATCACTCTACCACTCTGTGTCGCAATAGCTTTTGATTGCTATGCTTTGTTATGCTCCTTAGGATCTGGTTGTGTGTTGGCGGTGAACGTTCCCACTTGCGGATTACCTTGAGCCATTTGTTGTGCTACTTGACCAACTTGAGTTTCAAGGCCTTTGATTGACACGTCGGTATTCTTTTGATTAGCCATTGACATTTGCATAAATTGATTCAAAGTCTCGTCGGTGCTTTGGGAACGGTTAGGTTGTTAGGGGTTATTTTGTGGTGGGAATTGATATTGGTTGTTGAATGGTTGTTGGAATTGAGGGTAAGATTGTTGGTAGAAGTTGGATTGTGGATATTGGTAGTTATAAGGGGTTCTCCATGGTCTTTGAAAGTTTGAATTACCCGGATATCTTCCTTGAAAGTTGGAAGTACCGGATTTTGGGCTTGCTGTGAGCTTCCGGCTTGTTTTGGTTGGTTTGGTCTTTGTTGTTGGTTTCCCACATAATTGACCTATTCTTCTTCAAAAGAACCAGGTGCGGGACAATAGCCGGTGGGATGATCTCCCGTACAAAGCTCACATGTGTTGACTTGAGATGTTCCACCTTCTTTCATGAGAGATTCTAGAATTTGCTTTGGCATGGCTCTCATCTCTTTTTGCATAGCCTCCATTTGTTGAGTGAGGAACTTATTTTGAGCCAAAACCGCATCTTTAGCTTCTTGTTCAAGAATGCCGGCTTTCCGTTGTTGAGGATTCCGGTTGTGAGATGATTTTCTAGTGTTGAGAGCCATTTGGTTTATGATCTTCACAGTTTTAGCTGGACTTTTCAAAGCTATAGATCCGCCTGCACTTGCATCTAACATTGTCTTGGACTCACCTTGAAGCCCTTGACGAAAAAGGTAGATTTGCATTTGGCTATCATAACCATGCTTCGGACAATTCCTAAGCAAAGATTTGTAACGCTCCCAAGCTTCACATAGTGTCTCACTTTGGCCTTGAGAAAAAGTTGTGATTGATGTCTTGGCTTCAAGATGCCTATCCTCCGGAAAGAACCGCTGTTGAAAAGCTTTCTCTAACTCAGTCCAGTTTTTCATCAAAGAAGTAGGTTGATCTAAGTACCACTCCTTAGCCTTACCAATTAAAGAATGAGGAAATAATTTGGTAAACATGTTCTCTTCCTCATCTTCCTTCATACCAAGAGTACCGGCGGTAACGTAGAAGTTGGTGAGATGCTTATAAGGGTCTTCATGATCCATTCCGGTGAACGGGTTTTGAGTTATCAAATGTATCAACCCCGACTTCAACTCGACTTGCTTGGTATTTTGATTTCCAAGGCTAGCAAGCCTTCTTGGACTAACCCAACATGGTAGTGCATTCTCATCTTCTTCTTGATTAGCCATTGCTACACTAGTTTCCCTTTCCGGTGATGATGGTGGAGACAAGCGTAAAGAACCACTTGGAGATAATGTATGAACCGAACCTGAAGGAGAAGGAATAGAACTAGAAGATTCCGGCTGAGCCAGCCTGGCTAGTCTCTTAGCTTCCTTTGCTTGTGCCTTAAATAATCGAGCAGTTTTCTCAATCTCAGGATCAAATTGAAGTTGGTCTTTTGCAATAGTACCTCGCATAAACAAAGTTCACAAAGACTATACCAGGTGGTTAGCATAAAAATAATGAATGATATATGTGTATATGTATATGCATGAAAGAATTTTGTGCAAAATTGACTTAACATGACAAAATTGTTTCAATACTTATAATTTAAAATCCGCTACTCCCCGGCAACGGCGCCATTTTGATGTAGAATTGCTACATGTCATATAACTATGTACACGTGAGTATATATAGGATCATTTTCCGCAGGGAGTTGCGTTAATCATAAGTATTTTCACAATAGTTCACATTAAGGTATCCTTTATAAATTGTTTGTTTGTAAAACTAAATTCCTAAACGACATAAAAGTAAATACGAGAGAAGATCGAACTATTTCGCTTGCGGTATAAGATAACAATCAAGCATAACATCAGCAATCTCTCGATCGATTAACAGACTCTAGCTTTATAACCAATATTATCACAATCATTTCTACAACATCCTTCGTGTCCAAAGCGATATCATTATTTCTAAATCCAAATCCCTTAAACGATAACAAAGTCGATCGGATAACTTAATCGACCGTGTCCAGCCTGATTAAGTATCCAAAAGCATTAAGTTCTTGATTACAAGTAATTATCAAAGGTTTACAAACTTATCAAGAGTGATATAACTTAAGATAGATTGTTATTCTAGTTTTAGATTCAAGAGTTCGTCTCCAAATCATCTTGAATCTCATTGAAAGCATTAAACATAAGAATAACAACAATATTGAATCATTAAGCTAGAACCTTATACATTAAAATATCAAAAGATTACATAATAGCTTGTTTGTTTACCTCAATACTACAAGAGTAGATAATAGCTACACATATACATGTAAACTATGCAAAGGATTGAAGGAAAGATGAAGATTCCATGTCAAGATCCTTCGTGTCCAAAGTGATCTTGAGTTGAATCTACTCCTAAACCACTTGCTTTGTGTTTCTCTCTTTGAAATAGCTCTAACCTCTCTCTTAGAATGTATGAAAATATCTTAATAAAACAGTGAATAGTCCAAAAGAGAGGTAAAACTTCTCTTTAAATCTCGCTCAAGCGAGAAGCCTAAATATCCAATCATGACCAATGAAGTCTTGCCACGTAGCCCTTATCCCTGATGAAGTTGTATCTCGCGTAAGCGAGCTGGAAGCGAGCCAAAAGAGAGTTCTTGAAGTTGCTCCCTGGAGAAATCTCGCGTAAGCGAGTTGCACTCGCGTAAGCGAGGTTGTTTCAACCTTACACCGCCCTTGAATCATGCTTGAGCGACCTTGGGAGCGAGATGGAAAGCGAGATTATCAATTGCTCCCTAGAGAAATCTCGCGTAAGCGAGATTCTAAATTCCACAAGCGATGTTGCAAGCGAGCTGGAAGCGAGATGTTCAGATGCTCACTGGACTTTTCTCGCTTAAGCGAGGTGATCTCGCGTAAGCGAGTTTTGCTTGGTTCACACACTTGAGTTTTGGTCCTTGCTTGTCATTTCCTGCATAAATTGGGTAGAATCAGGCATGTAAAGCATAAATGGTATAATTACAACAATTGATAGCTTTTCCATAGATAACTTGCATAACAAGTCACTAAAAATGCCTCTTTTAACACATGAAAGATATTGCTTTTGAGCACTTATCAATTACCAAACCAAAAAGAGGTTCCCAAGCACAAGGTGTGCCTAGAAAACCACTACAAAGTTACCGAGTTACAGAAAGACAAAAACACCAAACAGAAGAAACAAGATTGGCCAATGCCCAGACAAACTAAAGGGTTTGACCACCATCTCTGTGTACCAAAAACAAACATGACATTTCTAGCTTTCAGCCACCCTAAAGATAACAATTTAACTTTATCTAGCATATGGGGAATAATGTTTACAGTATTATTGAACAGCCGGTTGTTACGTTCATTCCACACAACCCAAGTACACAAAAGCCAAATAAGCTGCAGGAACGAATGATGACATGCTGTCATTACATAATTTTTAGGACTTATTGTGACATTTTGATAGAGTTCTCATGAAATTTATACTGTTATGGAGTGCAAAAAGCTGAAATATTGAAGTCTGTTTGAAGCAAATCGCGCCACGCCAATTTCAAGCCGTGCTGCGATTTTTGAAGCGAAATTACAACCTCCCTGTTTGAGGGAAATCGCAGCACGCCTATATACATGGCGCGGCGCGATTTTGATAGGTCAGGCCCATGACTTCTATAAATACTGCACTAATCCTGAAGAACAAGGGTAACGATTTTGGAGAGCAAAGTGCGATTTTGAGACATCGGAGACGGCTAGAAGGGCGATTTCTTCAACCTTTTACCAATTCATGTATGTTTTAATTATTTCATTGATTATGCTATTTGTAAACTCGATTATGAGTAGCTAAATCTCTTAGAGATTAGATCCGAGATGAATCTTTGTAACCCTAATTGACACATGTTGCTGTGAAACTCTATTTTGTTTATGAATTCAATTCTAGTTTATTCAATTCAATTGTTCTTAATGCTTTTTATATCTTGATCACATATAACTTGATTTTGTGAGAACGAATGACCACTGACCATGGCTTTCAACTTAGACCTAATTGAATTGTTCTAATAAACAGGGTTAGTCTGGAATAGATAATCGTTTGTTAGTGATAATAGGTTAACGTTCGGTAAAACCTTCAAGAATTATTAGACCACCTAAGGAATTAGGGGCTGTAGTTTAAGAAGAGGGTCCTAACTCAAGGGATTGATTAGGGCTATTTTGTTAATCATCGTAAATTAGAAGAGGATTCATAACAAATAGGTGCAGTAGACCAATTAGGGGAACTTAGAGGATTCGACGGATCTAATCTCATCTCTCTCCATATTTTCTTAGCAAATCTTTATTATCTGTTTCTTGATTTAATTAAAATCAAACCAAATCTACTGCCTAGTGGCAAAACAAAATAAACTTTTATACATCCTATTTTTATAACGCAATTGAATTATTGAAGTTAAAAACAGTCCTCGTGGGATAGATATTTTTACTACTTCGATAGTATTTGGTGCACTTGCCAAACTTCTATCAAGTTTTTGGCGCCGTTTCCGGGGACTGTTGATTATTTTCAACAAGGCAATTACGTTATAATTTAGGGTTTCTGCAATTTAATTTTCTGTCTTTAATTTTTATTTTTCTGTTTCTGTTTCAGTATTCATTTGATTACTCTTTATCGTGCAGCGCTACTAAGGTATTTTGCTGTTTATGCGAGGTAAACAGAGCTCTGACAACTTAGAGTACGATCCGGAAATTGAAAGAACTGCTAGAGCACTTCGAAAAGCTGTCCGGTCGCAAAGGTTAGCTCAGTCCGTTCCACTGGGTGTTCGAGAACAAATACCGGAGCCACTCTCAACTGAATCTGAAACGATCTCTTCTCCTAAATCTGCAACTATGGAAGGTGAAGGAGTTGTACCACCGAGACCTAAGCTAGGAGACTACGGGTTAGCAACACATCGCGGTCAACTGACCCACACTTTTCAACCAGCTAACCCCGTAGCTTTCGACATCAAGACAACTGTCCTCAACGGTTTGAGGGACAAGCAATTCGATGGGACTGAAGCTATGAGTCCTCATGAACACTTGAGCCGCTTTGCTGAAACTTGTGAATTTTATGTGCAACCAGCCACCGTGACTGAAGCACAAAAGAAACTAAGGCTATTTCCTTTCACCTTGACGGAAAGAGCAAAAGATTGGTTGCTAACAATACCAAACGGGACTGTCCAAACATGGGAAGAGTTAGAGCTGAAGTTCTTAGAGAAGTATTTCCCTATGTCTAAGTATTGGGAAAAGAAGATGGAGATCTCTAACTTCAAGCAAGGAGAAGGTGAGTCATTATATGATGCTTGGGAGCGATTCAATTTGCTTCTTAAGAGATGCCCTAATCATGAGTTCACCGAGAAACAATACCTCCAAATCTTCACTGAGGAGGTAACACTAAACACTAGAATGTTCTTAGATGCTTCCGCGGGAGGTAGTCTCAAGAGCAAAACTGATCATGAAGTCCAAGCTTTGATAGAAAACATGGCTGGAAATGAGTATCGTGCTGAAGCTAAGAAGAAGGAAAGAGGAGTGTTTGGGGTGAGTGAACAAACTGCTATCCTTGCTAACCAAGCAGCTACGAACAAACAAATCGAAGCTCTAACTAAGGAGTTTCAAGGCTTCACTTTGGCTCATAAGCAACAACAAGTGGCTGCAATCAAGTGTGATCTATGTGGTGAAGAACATCCCAATGGTGAATGTGTACCAGAAGGTTCTAGTGAAGAAGCTAACTACATGGGAGGATATCAAAGGCAAAATCAGTGCTACACTCAAGGAATCAACAAGCATCCCAATCTAAGCTACTCGAATAACAACACTTTGAATTCTCAGATGCTTACTCCTCCTCAACAACAACAAAGAAAGCCATCAGCTCTTGAGGAAACTATGATGAACTTCATGAAGATGACTCAAGGAAACTTTGAAGAGATGAAGAAGAGTCAAGAAGCTGAAAGAAAGAACAATGAAGCTTCTAGGAAGATGCTTGAAACTCAACTGGGGCAATTAGCTAAGCAATTGGCTGAACAAAGTAAAGGCGGATTCTCATGTAACACTAAAGACAACCCTAAGAATGAGTCTTGTAATGCTATTGAATTGAGAAGAAAAAAGGTTTTGACACCTTTAGTTCCAAAAGCTCCAAAGAAGGTTGATGATGTAGTTGAGGTGGAGGAGAATGGTTAAGTTGAAAAAAATAATGAGGGTGTAGTTGAAAAAGAAAATGATCATGGAGTAGTTGAAAACGAAAGGAAGAAAAAAATAGAGGGAGAAAAAAGTGAGAAGTTAATTGATGAAGATTCAATCTTGAGGAAGTCGAAGAGTCAAATATTGAAGGATGGAGACAAACCACAAGTTATTCCATCATATATGAAGCTTCCATACCCTCACCTTTCAAAGAAGAAAGAAAACGATGAAGGTCAATTCAAGAAGTTCATGCAACTTTTCTCACAACTTCAGGTGAATATTCCTTTCGGTGAAGCTCTTGATCAAATGTCGTTGTATGCTAAATTCATGAAAGACTTGTTGACTAAACGAAGGAAGCCTAAGGATGATGAGAACATAGCACTTTTTGAGAATTGTAGTGCTATTCTTCAAAAGAAGCTGCCACCTAAACTGAAGGATCCTGAAGCTTTCACTATCCCTTGTTCAATTGGATCGGTAGACATTGGTAGAGCTTTATGTGACTTGGGAGCAAGTATCAACCTGATGCCTCTTTCAATGATGAAGAAGCTTAAGTGTGGGGAACCAAAACCAACAAGAATGACCATTACTTTAGCTGATCGGTCAATCTCTTATCCTTTCGGTGTGCTTGAAGATGTGCTAGTCAAGGTTAATGACTTGGTGTTTCCAGCAGATTTTGTGATCTTAGATATGGCTGAAGATGAAGACATGCCACTCATTCTAGGAAGACCTTTCCTTGCAACTGGTCGTGCTTTGATTGATGTTGAACGTGGAGAGCTAATGTTGAGGTTCCATAAGGAGCAGGTAGTTTTCAATATCTTTGAGGCAATGAAGCACCAAGATGAGAACCACAAGTGTTACCGGATTGACGTTGTTGAAGAAACAGTCGAAAAGAACTCCCTTGAATCTCAACCTATTCAACCTATGGAAGGAGAAATTGTTAAGCCTATTGAAAGTAAGGAAGTGGTTGAAGATGTTGGGGTGACAGAGTATGTTAAGCCACTTGAAACAAGCACAGAACTTATGCAACAACAATCATCAGGAGACATCCTTGACAACAAGTATAGGGGATTGGGAACTTGGAACAATATGCCTAAGACTACTTTTACTAATCCTTGTGGTGTATTTGCTTATAAGAAGATCCCATTTGGAATGCGTAATGGGCCGGCTACTTTTCAATGGTGTATGCTTTCGATCTTCTCTGATACAATAGAAAGAGTTAGGAGGTACTATGACAAAGGGGTGGTAAAGAACAAGCCTTTTGATGAAGCTGTGGATTTAAGGAAGTCTGGTGCACAAGGAACTTTCAAGGGTAAGGAACAAAAGCTGAAACGGTATCGTGAAGGAGGACTCCCAAACAATGAAGAGGGAGAGACATCAACTGATCCTTAGGGATCGTCATCAGTCAAGCTAGTGACGGTAAAGAAGCGCTGGGTGGGAGGCAACCCACTATTTAATTTTCAGGTATGATTTTATTGCTTTCAAAAACAAAAACACAAAAATATTTTTTCTTTTCTTTTAATACAAGGCAGGAAAGTTTTAAAAATTTGTTCAAGGATACCTCTTGCCAAGAAAATCATGCAAGGTACTGATGTCTTGCATGATTCTCTCCTCAAAAGTTTTTCAAAAATTCAAGGAACTCAGGCATTTTTCAAGAAAACAAAATTTTTGGCCTGAGGAAGCAAAGAATGCTCCCTGTACATTCAAAATCGCGCCGCGCCTATATATGGCCGCAGCGCGATTTTCACGAGCAAAATACCTAACCCCCTGAGTTTGCAAAATCGCGGCACGCATAGCATCCACCGCGGCGTGATTTTGCCATTATGTGAAAAAAAAATAGCCGTTGGAACTCATAGCCGTTACAAATTTGCCCGTTATTGCCCGTTAAACTCAAAATCGCACCGCGCCTATATATTGGCGTGCCGCGATTTTGCCCAAACAGCCCTATAAAAACCTCACTGTTCATCATCATTTTCATTTCATTCTTCCTACCTTTCTCTTCCAAAACCTCCCTAAACTTCCATTCACGAATTATCCTCATCTTCATCTCCTTTTTCACTTCCTAAACATCATCTACCCACAATCCTATCACAAATTCATCAATCCAAACCACCATCAAACCACAATCATTCCCAACTTTCCCAAAGTTCACAAAACTTCCCTTTCACCATCTTCCTAAACCACAAATGGCCTCCAACCAAAGAAACACCCGCTCAAAGAAAGCCACCAACCCCAAGCCATCCACAAGCAAATCCAAACGCCCTCGTACCGCATCCGAACCACCGGAAAACGCCATCCATTTCATCAATGACCAAGCCCAAGAGTTCCATCAATCTATGAAGAGTTTCGAAGTTATAGGGGAGAGGAAGTTTGATTTCACAAAGCTTGTGAAGTATCCATTCTTTGAGGCCGAATTACGAAGGAGAGGGTGGACGAAGTTGAATGAGATGATCGACGAAGCAAACAACAAAACGGTGATCGTCGAATTCTTTGCAAATGCAAGGGTGTCCGATATGTAACACCCCGTTTTCCCAACTTGAAAATTTCATTTAAAATCAGAGTATTTAATTCATAAACGGAATGTCACATACTACTTTTAAGTCATAAAATAGATATTAATAAATATCCTTCCAGGTTCAACATCATAAAAGTATGGAAATACGCAGCGGAAATAGTTCAACATGAACAAAGTCTTGGCACGCAGGCCTTATCAGAAAATCTCATAATTTGATTCAATACTTATTCGTAAAAAGTTCATAAAGACACGTAAGGAATAGATAAGAAAGCAAGCCCCATCCCGTTACGTATCAGAGCACCTAGACACAAGTGAGGAGTCCTCTCACGAACACTTCTAATCTTTAATACCTGCACATTACCCACGGTCGAGGCAACATATACGCAGAAGGGGTGAGATTTCACATTCAACAAATTAAGCATATAATTCATCAAAATGCATTTAACAACGTAAGACATCTCTAACATATTAAACATTTATCACTTAGCATCTTAACAAATCATAATTAATTATTATCATCATCAATCATAAACAACATCATCATCAAACATCATCATCAAAACATAATCAAACATCATCATCAAACATCATCATCAAAACATAAACAACTATCATCATCAAAACATAATCAAAACATAAACAACTATCATCATCAAACATCATCATCAAAACATAAACAACTATCATCATCAAAACATAATCAAAGCATAAACAACTATCATCATCAAATCGTTAGATCCCCATTAAATATAAGTTACGACGACTCTGCAATGCAACAACAACTTCAACAACAACTTAGACAACTTCGACAACAACTTAGACAACTTCGCAACAACTTAGACAAATTCGCAACAACTTAGACAACTTCAACATGCATGTGGTACCACCAGGGCATTAAGCCCCCTTCGCTAAGGTCATAATTGGACCTGTCGGGCAATAAGCCCCCTTCGCTAAGGTCATAAAGGACCTGTCAGGCATTAAGCCCCCATCGCTGACTATGCAACAACACAACTCTAAATGCAACTTGAACAACAACATGAACATCTTATACAATTCCATTAAAATGGACAACTTCTTAAAGACTCCAACAAATTGGACGACATCTCAAGTAGATTCATGCAACATAATCAATTAACAGCAACATGATAACTCAGGAATAGCATAATAATGAACATCAATCAATAGGCAACAACGTCATAAACATCGCACATAAGTCACATAATAATCATATAGCATTAGCACACTAATCGTCTCATCAATCATCATAATTCAATAGTAATAGTAACATAGCAGCACATAATTAGCATCATAAAATAGCAATATCATTCAATGAGAAACAACATTATAAACATCTTTATAAATCACATATTAATCATATATTATTATCATTCATCATCTTCTACTAACATAAAATCATCTTAGCTTAAGCTCTCTGAATACTTTATAATCTCATGAACAACTTTCATCTCTATCCCAAGGTCATCTCAAGACTACATGTGCGAAAGGATCGCAAGGAAACTAATCAAGGCAACTAAGCATCACTTACTCACAAGGTGGGTTACACTATGGCAAGGAACTACTCCTATAACCCTTAATTAAATCCCTCTCATTAAGCTTATTGATTTGCGGCCTTACTGTACATCTTAGGAACCCTTTAGAGGCATAAAAATGGGTCAAATATAGTTTAAGTCAACACTGCATCGTGGCACGTTGAGGTACCATCGTGGCACGTTTGGACAACCTAAAAATGGTTTCGGTTCTGGAAAAATCGTGGCACGTTAGGCTTCCATCGTGGCACGTTCATAGTTCGACAGACAACTTCAGATTTTCTACCTTTCACGTTTTTGGCCGTAAAACTCAAACCGTTGATCCGTTTTCGATGCCGTTTTCGCCTACGCGCTCCTGACACTAAGCTCTATCATATTCTACAGAAAAATTCAAGTTTAAACCACTCAAAAAAATCGTTTTCCAAAACCTCACAACCCTAATTCTTAAACTCACCGACATCTCATCTAATCACATAGTTTTAGCTTCAAAATTACTTCTGATAATCATTATGGGGAATATCTAAGGTCTAATTACAGTCTCTTCATCAATCTAACAACCTTTCATCAATTAATCCTCAAACTCCCTCAAACCCTAATTCATCAATTCTCACAAAACTCAACCTAATCTTGCTAAATCCATTTTTCAGAATCATACTCTTAATAATATTGAAAGTTAGTCTCACCCTTACCTGGTTATAGATGAAAATCGATGGCCTCCCTCTTGTTCTCCTCTTTTCTGACTTTTCTCCCTTTTTCTCCAAAAACGTACGTTCTGCCTAAAAACTTTTCTCAACCTAACTCCTTCTATTTATAACCTCACTCTAATTTCTCTTTACACCTCTAAAAATACTCTTTTCACACCACATCCCAAATTCTAATATTTTTATTTTATTTTTCATATCTTATTTTATTTATTAAATAAAATAAGTCACCCAACGTAACAACTTCACAAAATCATATACTCCTCATAATCTTATTTATTTCAAAATTAAATATATCTCTCACAAATAACAAATATATTCACATAAATACATTACATAAATATCACGGCACATAAACCATATAAAATCACATAAATGTTCTCACCACATAAAATCATACGAAATCATATAATATTCACATCTCATCACATAATTCATATATATATATATATATATATATATATATAAATATATTTCTAGGCTCAATAAATAAACCAATAAATCAAGTAACAAGGAATAAATCAAGTAATTAAAAAGTGGGCGTTACACGATACACCTTTCCAATCTTTTGTTCGAGGCAAGTACATTGATTTCAGCCCGGATGCTCTCAATGCATGGCTGAATGTTCAAGCACCGGAGGAGTGTTGGGTTGAAAAATTGAGGAGGGAGAGATTAGGCATTACGGAGGATACCTTTGATGAGATCATCACCACCATGTGTAGGCCTGGGTCGACTTGGAAAAAGTCCCGGATGCTTACCTATGCGGAGATGCTGCCGATACCCAAGGCGTGGGTGTCCTATTTGGTCCAGACTCTTGAGAGTGCATCTTGCACTTCTGAAATTCCTCTCAAGAGGGTGCTTGCTGCCTATGCCATCATCAAGGAGTACCCTATAGATATTGGCCGCCTCTTGGCCAATAGTCTTCATGATCTAGCAACCGCGAACACCACACAATTGGGGCATGGAAGCTTAATTAATTGGTTGTGTGAGCAAGAGTTTGTGCCGGCTTATGATAGTGATCTCAACACCAGCAATATGAATCCAATCACCAACTCGGTAATGGATGGATTTGTGAAGAAATATGAGGGCTATATGAAGGAGAGAGAGAGAGGGAGGCAGCAAGGCAACAACAAATGGAGCAAGGAGGGAGTAGTAGCCAAGGGGGTTATGCTCCTCTTCACCCAAAGCTTGAGGAATTCATGCATGTGCAAGCTAATTGGATGAATGAGACTTCGGACCAGCTGTGGGTGAACCGTCCTAGGTTCTCAGCTGCGTTTGCTGCGGAGGCTCAATTGCATATGGGTCCGATTAGTGGGTCTTATGAGAGGTTTGGAGGCTCCCGTGAGCGCATGGAGCAATATTTTACACATCTAGAAGAGTATGGTCTGCGCATGAGGAGGGAAATCACTGATGATTTCAATGCCACCGAGCAAGATCAAGGGGATGGCATCTTTGAAGGATTGAGGACATCGGGGGCTGGACACTCGGATGATGATGTGAACATGGGCTGATCTACTGATGGATTAGCATTTTCTGCTTTGTATTTTATTTTTAGTTATTTTTCTTTTGATGTATTTTCTTTATTTTCTTTTTATGTCGAAGTCCATTGAACTTATTTCCCTATTGTAATTGCTCTTGCACTTGTTTATTATTAATGAATTTGTTTTGTTTCATGTGACCTATTCCAGTTTAGTAACAGTTGTTTGATGAAACAGTATTCCAAAATTTCTAAAGGAGGGGTGACTTGATTCAAAGGCGAAGTGTACGGCGTTGCTAGGTAGTCACATACTCCCAGAAATCTCAGCCATAAGGTTCATTGCCAAATTTGTTTTTCAATTTACTTATATTTAGATCAGTTTTCCATGCAACTACATTTCTAGAACTTGCATTGTTTCTCTATTATTGATTGGCCTTTGTCAATTACACACTGAGGCAAAAGTGCTTGGTCCTATGAGCCTTTTTGAAGCCTACCTTGTTTTAATTTGTTGAATTTATCCTTTCTTAACCAATTGTGAGCCGGTAGGATTAGAACTTTTTGTTCGGTGACAAACTACATTACAAGCCTAGAGACTTTTAGGACTTGTCCCTTAATGTATTTTTTGAGTTAAGGCATTGTAGAATGTTGCTAAAGATTAAGTTTGGGGTTGCTATTGGAATTTGCAACCAACTAAGTTTGGGGTGGGGGTACTAGAGAATAAGAGAACAAAAATGAAAGAAATATGAAATTGTCATGCAAAATATACACAAAAATGGTGTATCAAAAAAAATGAAATTGAATGCTGAAAAAGGGACAAAACATTGAAAATCCGAGTAACTTCAAACTCGATTGTCCCTAAATGTTAAAAATATTCTCTAGTACCTTTGCATTGATTGTATTTCCACAAGGTGAATGATTGAAGGATTGAATTTTGTGCTTTAAACTTCCGTAGGAATGCCTAACTCAAATTTTGTGTAGCCTACTTATCCAAATATATCCCACCTTTCACCTAAGCCCCGTTATAACCCTAAAGACCTCAAAAGTGTGTAATGATATTGACTTTGATTGATGTTTAGAAACTTTTCAAGTGTATGGTAATATGTAGACCTGCATGTCGACTGGTAGAACCCTATTTCAATTTGATGCGAGGAGTTGTGAATTGGTGGATGCGAACAAGTCAAACTAGCTCATCTTTAGCTAGAAGGAGAATGAACTTTTGGGTACTATCGTTTTGTCAGGTAACTGTTATTTTACTGTCGTTTGTCACTGTTGCAAGCAAATTCCTTGAGGACAAGGAATGGTTTAAGTTTGGGGTTGTGATGACATGCTGTCATTACGTAATTTTTAGGACTTATTGTGGCATTTTGATAGAGTTCTCATGCAATTTATACTGTTCTGGAGTGCAAAAAGCTGAAATATTGAAGTATGTTTGAAGCAAATCGCGCCACGCCAATTTACAACCTCCCTGTTTAAGGGAAATCGCGGCACGCCTATATACATGGCGCGGCACGATTTTGATGAGTCACGCCCGTGACTTCTATAAATACTGCACTAATCCTGAAGAACAAGGGTAACGATTTTGGAGAGCAAAGTGCGATTTTGAGACATCGGAGACGGCTAGAAGGGCGATTTCTTCAACCTTTTACCAATTCATGTATGTTTTAATTATTTCATTGATTATGCTATTTGTAAACTCGATTATGAGTAGCTAAATCTCTTAGAGATTAGATCCGAGATGAATCTTTGTAACCCTAATTGACACATGTTGCTGTGAAACTCTATTTTGTTTATGAATTCAATTCTAGTTTATTCAATTCAATTGTTCTTAATGCTTTTTATATCTTGATCATATATAACTTGATTTTGTGAGAACGAATGACCACTGACCATGGCTTTCGACTTAGACCTAATTGAATTGTTCTAATAAACAGGGTTAGTCTAGGAATAGATAATCGTTTGTTAGTGATAATAGGTTAACGTTCGGTAAAACCTTCAAGAATTATTAGACCACCTAAGGAATTAGGGGCTGTAGTTTAAGAAGAGGGTCCTAACTCAAGGGATTGATTAGGGCTATTTTGTTAATCATCGTAAATTAGAAGAGGATTCATAACAAATAGGTGCAGTAGACCAATTAGGGGAACTTAGAGGATTCGACGGATCTGATCTCATCTCTCTCCATATTTTCTTAACAAATCTTTATTTTCTGTTTCTTGATTTAATTAAAATCAAACCAAATCTACTGCCTAGTGGCAAAACAAAATAAACTTTTATACATCCTATTTTTATAACGCAATTGAATTATTGAAGTTAAAAACAGTCCTTGTGGGATCGATATTTTTACTACTTCGATAGTATTTGGTGCACTTGCCAAACTTCTATCAACGAACGTTTAACTTTACCAACACCTGTCATATACGTAAACTGCATCAAATGGTCGAAAATATTAGTAGAATCCACCCCAGCAAAGCCAATCCAATCACGCACATACTGCCATAACGCAGCAAACACCGTGCAAGAGAGAAAAAGGTGTTCTGCAGTCTCCACTTGACCGCATCACGTCTTCCGCAGAAAGAACCCCACGAATAGCCAAATTAACTAAGCGATCCCGTAAGAGCCGCCAAGCAAAGACTGAAACCTTCAACGGAACCTGTTTATGCCACACTAACTCCAAAGACTGAAACCTTCAACGGAACCTGTTTATGTCGTAAAATGTGTAAATATATAATGTAGAACTACTTTAAACCAACAACGTATTCAATTAAACTCATTTTCCTAATATGATTTTTTATTTGAAACAAAGGCTAAAAGGGCCTGCACTTTTATCACCCAAAAGAAAAAGCGCATGCACTTTATACTTTATCAATTTTTTTTCTTATAAAAAAATAAATAACTAAATTAATGTTCACGGTCAATATTGCTCCAAAGAATATAACTCATTCTGTTTATGAAATCTAAAACTCTACTTGGAGCTACACTAGAATATTCTTATGATATCTATATCTTCATGTATACACCTCCATATATTATGTATCTTTAGCAAGACCACAAATTTGAGGATGAAACACTATATTCTCATTCCTCATGTGATCGATATCCATTAACTCATCGGTGATGTAGCTAGAGTACCAAAGATAAAAAAAAAATAAAAAAAAAATTATGTCAGTAAAAATTTGTTTAGTTGGTAAAAAGTTGACTCATATTAAGTGTCCTCTTTTTATGGAAAAATCTCTTTGATGTATGTATAATAGTACTCATTAAACTCTAAAATCTACCCTAACTCCGGTGAGTTCCAAAACTCAACTCACTTAATTTTTTTTGTAAAAAAAAACAAAATATATAAAAAAATAATAATCAAAATTAATTGATCATCTTACACTCTCATCCACCATTCACAAGACATAATTAAATTCGTCCCCACGTTTTTCTTTATGCACTCCTATAGTAATTAAGCAATATTTTTTACCAAGTACAATAAGGTTATCCTTAACTGGTGGTGTTATTTCTTTAAAGGACACCACATCAAACATTCTTCTAATTACTTTATCAAGGAATATGTAACTTATGGGGTGTTTCTTTTAGGGACCATTTAGAAAATGTTTCAAAGTGTGGAACCTTGATCAAGTTAACTAAATAGCAGATTAATTCATTTTTTAATTGTTATTAAATAACTTTAACATTATCGTCAACCAATAATAACACGAATGAATTATGTTGTATTGTAACAAATAAAGTGGATAGCTCAATTGGATGAAACTAATTGATAAGGAGTAATGAATAAGTAGTTGAATGTCCTGAGTTTAAATTTGAATAAAGGAGAAAAACTAATATGACAATTTGACCAATTAAAGCGAGTACTAGTCAATTTTTCAGTTGATATAATTTTTGTTGGACATTAGTCTGGTTGAATCAGATTGAACTGATGGTAAACCGGTGGAAGGAGGATGGTCATCTAATAATAATCTAAACATTTGGTCACATAAAAAAAAAGTCATGTCATAGC
Source organism: Medicago sativa (assembly GCF_051527215.1). Classification (NCBI taxonomy): domain Eukaryota; kingdom Viridiplantae; phylum Streptophyta; class Magnoliopsida; order Fabales; family Fabaceae; genus Medicago; species Medicago sativa. Next base: position 5,673,219 of record NC_140755.1, on the reverse strand, counting down.
TATTATTATAACAACTTCACTAAAATAAACTCTTATCATAAAAATAAAAATAAATTAATGTTAATTAGAAGGGAGGAAATAATGAGTCCTCGAGGGATATTGTGCTTAGTTCAAAGAATTCATCGATTGTTTGAGATGGACGAGGAAGTAACATTCTTATTGTGAGACCAATAATGATTGTAATTTTGCTTTCAATTGATTATTTATGAATTGCGTCTGACTTAAATTAGAGACTTATTGTTTGGATGGTCTGAAAAATTTGTATCTTATTTGATTTGGTTGTACTTTTTTTCGGCCCTCTTATTTTCCATTATTGAAAGAAGCTAAATTATTTTTCAAGTGTATAAGAAAATATTTGAGAAGTGCATGTGATTTTAATTGAAGAATAAATTGGTGACATATCCCACTTTATATATGGAAATGGATCCTCAATATCAATATTCGTTGGTGGATAATATATAACTACTAGTTTAATAGTCTTTTAGTCTTAACCCTTCTCCAACCCTAATTAGTCGTCGAATCCATCTTATCTAAACATTTTATCAATACAAAAAGGATATATAGGAGAAATTATCAAAATTCACTCTTCACATATGTGTGCTCGTGTATTATCTATCTATCTTTCCTTTTCTATCACATATGCTACACTTATTCTCTTTCACGACTTTCTCTTCCTTTTCCATCTATACCTCTCTTACACCTCTCAAATAATTCTAAAATGAAGTATAAGAGTTGAGACAATCATTATCTCCTACCCTATCGAATTCTATGGTTGAAGACTAAATCAAAAACTAAAATTGTAGATAGCCAAGTGTAAAAAGTGAGTGGTGAGTGAATCCAAGTGCTCCCTTTATTCTAAGGTGTATACTAGTACTATATTTATATTCCATATATGCTGACCATGCATTAATTTTCTTTTCTGGTTGTAGTGCCTACGAACGAGTAATAGATTTTGAGAGTATCTATTTTGTGGCTAAGGATCAAACATCAATCTAGACTTGTTAGTGCTCCTATCCATTTGACATACAAAGGTAAAGACAACTACGTACTTAGTGAGTCTAGTTACCTTAATATTTAACCATTTTGGCAATTTTCATGCAAATGCATTTTGCATCCTACTTTTTGTTATACAAACTTAATAGTTAATAGTTATACAAACATAACCTCAACGCTAAACATTGTTTTGAAATTTATACATCCTACTTTTTGTTGAATAAAATTGGGGTAGGAGGAAGTTTTTAAATTAATTCTAGTAACATTAACAGTAATTTTACAACCATCCTAAAAATGATTTAAGATTTTAACTCGATGTCTAAATGTGACAATTAACACTTTTACCATTGAACTAACATCTTAAATGTTTAACAAACATAATATATAAAGATGCAGAGGTAAACAATATTTTGTATGAATTTATCGATGTAGCTCACATGGTTGTGTTGTGACATCAAATTAATGCGTTTTAATAAAAAGATTTACAATTCAAAATTTTCGCTAATATTATATTATAACGGCACTCTTTATAACAATATATTATATTATATTTAACAATATTTCAGGTTTATTAATCAATACCCTTGTTAAGGCTTTCTTTATATATAATTTATTTTATGTTTATGATCAAGCAATCAAAATATGTAAATTGGTCGCTCATGACTTGGAGATTTTGCAACAACATTTTTGGAAGGGTAGTGATGCTACAATTGTGCCTCGGCATTACACTGATGAAAAAGAGAGAGAGAGGCGGCTATCAATTATTTCAGGAACCGTTTTGCCATTTTGGAAGAGCCCTTCATTGAGGTGGAGTCTAGGGCCACAAAGAAGAAGAACAAGCAGAAAGATTTTCGGGTTCACAATTCTCACTTTGGGGATAGGTTACCAGATTGATTCATAGATTTTCTCTCATTTACTTTTCTTTTATTGTTTTTTTCTTTTTCTCTTTGTTTGTTTTGCTTTTATTTTCTTGTTCTTTCTGGGTATGACGTTTGTCACCCATTTTTTTGTTGGCTTTTATCATCTGTGATAAGGTTTTGGTTCATGTCCCCCTTCTCCTTTTGTTCTTGTTTCGTTTTATTTTTATATATCTAGTGTGTTGCAGTTGGTTCCCCCTTTGCACCCCATTTGCCTAAAAAAATGTAAATTGGTCATTTGTAACTATGAAACCGTATGGCGAACATTAAAATTCTTTTTATTTGTTTGAAAAAATTTAATTTAATTTTTAAAAGCTTATTATATGTTGATTTGTGGTGTTGTTATATAATTCAAATTATTTTTCTAGAAAAGATGCTTTAGTTCACACAAATATCCTTTTTCTTTATTTATTTTTGTTTATATTTTTTCTCTCAAATATGACAATAAATTTAAGAAAATACCTCTAAAAACAACTTTAAGAAAATAATTAAATGAAACAAGATAGAAAGAAATAAAGGATAGAATCTATTGATGACAAGTGATCCCCTCATGAAAGGCAAGTCCAAAGCATATATAAAAGCATGGACATTTAGTAGAGCAAATGAATTGCAAGTTATCAAAGCATACATTATTATATTAGCAACAAAAAGAAAGCATACATTGTTAATTATGCGTATTAAATCAATGAATCCTCTTGTGGTTTGTGGTGCAATTGGAGATGTTTTGGATCCCTTTACAAATTCAGTGTCTTTGAGGGTTGTTTATGACAATAACAAAGAAGTCAGCAACAGTGGTGAGATCAAACCCTCCCAAATAGTCAATCCACCGAGAGTTCAAATTGGTGGAAATGACCTCAGAACTCTATACATTCTGATTGGTTTACATATTCTTTAATTAAGTAAATATATCGATCTTTTTTTTTGAACAAATCAAAATGAGATATATTACTAAACCAACGGTGTTGCTCCCCGCACAAGGTGTGCAAAAGGAGAACACCGGAAAATATATACAAAGTTATGGTGCCAAAAACAGAGCACCACTCAACACCAATAGATTACAAACGAACACCCATACAAAGAATGGGGTGTTTCCACCAATCGTGGTAAGAATAAGCAAAAGCCACCTGTTTAGATTTCAGCCAAAGGAAGGAATGAAGCTTCACTTTTTCAATGAGAGTAAAGTGAGTGGAAGCCGTATTTTGAAATACCCAACTGTTCCTTTCCTTCTAAAGAACCCATATAGTAACAAACCAAATAATTCTGAAAAATAAATGAGAATAGATTGGCATGCCCGCCATCTTAGTGAACTGAGTAAAATGTTGTCGAAGCTCACCAGACTGCACAAAAGAAATGCCTAACCAATTCCAAACAAGAGCCCTAAGATCAGCTGATAAAATACAATGAAGAAAAAGATGTGTCACAGACTCATTACTATCACACCCAAACGCACGTCCGTGGAATAAAGAGCACCGCGAATCGCCAAGTTGTCTTTAGTTGGAATGCGGTTGCAAAAGAGACGCCACACAAATAGAGACACCTTCAAAGGGACATGCTTAAACCATACGCCATCAACAAGGGACCTGTCCACCATGTCGTCCGAGGAAGTAATAGAGTTGTAGGCTCCCCACACCGTATACCCATGAATGGGATCTGACAACCACCGCCAAGTATCATGAACAGAATCCTGCAAAACAATGTTATGTAATAAAAGAGAATATTCCCTTACAGACTCCTCCTCCCACGCAAACAAACGATGCCTCCACACCCACGCCCCTCCATCAATACCCCATCCACGACCCTCCATGTCTCCCACCGAGCAATCCTTTTCCATCGCCAAATCAAAATGGCGAGGAAATTTCAATCTCAGCGGGATGTCTCCAATCCACCTATCGTACCAAAACAAGGTACCATCTCCCACCACCCGCCTAATATTCTCTTCAAACCAATTCCCCCCTCCCTCACCAACCCCCTCACGGATCTGACACAACATCTTCCACCAAACCGACGAATTTCTCCCTCCCTCCCTAAGCCGCCCCCCAACCTCCCCATATCGAGCTTTCAACACACGATACCATAAACTCCCCTTCTCCGTCAACATTCTCCAACACCACTTACCCAACAGAGAAATATTAAAGGCTCCTATACTCCGAACCCCCAACCCCCCATCCTCCTTAGGTAAACAAATCGAATCCCATTTAATCCAAGCAAGTTTCCTATTAACCCCCCCACCCCCCCCCCCCCCAAAAAAAATCTTTTAAAAATAGATTCAATAGAAGAAATTATACCTGCAGGGGCTTTGAAAAAGGAAAGAAAGTAAACCGGAAGAGAGGATAAGACAAATTTCAGAAGAACCAAACGACCACCAAAAGAAAGAAATTTGTTACTCCACACCGACAGACGAGCCTAAATTCGATCCACAACAGGTTTCCAAAAACTCAACTTCCTCGAATCACCACCAATGGGAAGACCCAAGTAAACAAAAGGAATAAAACCTCGACGACAATTCATTACTGACGCCGCTTCTGTCAACCAAGAATTAGGAATATTCACACCTTTGAGCATGCTTTTATGAAAGTTTACTTTTAAACCGGACACCTCCTCGAACAAAAGCAATACCACCCTCATCGAGCGCACATTCATCCAGCTTTTTTCACAAATAATAAGGGCGTCGTCTGCAAACTGAAGATGAGATAAGCGAACAACATTTCCAACCCCTACTCCAAAACCGTGAAAGAAATTGGCTTCAACCACCGCATTCATCAACACATTAAAACCTTTGGCTGCTAATAAAAATAAGAAAGGCGAGAGAGAATCCCCTTGTCGAAGACCCCACTCCATAGGAAACTCTTCCGTCGGACACCCATTAACAAGAACCGACGTCGTTGCAGTTCCGACACACTCCGATATCCACTTACGCCACAACGTTGGAAAATTCATACTCATCATCACTGAATCAAGGTATTTTAAATCAACTGAGTCATATGCTTTTTCAAAATTGACTTTGAACATGAGCAACTCCTTATTCATACACTTAGCTTCGTCAACCACCTCGTTGGCTATCAAAATTCCATCTAAAATTTGTTTTCCTTTGACAAACATCGATTGGGAGTCAGAAACCACACTACCATTAACTGTCCGCAAACGATTAGCTAAGACCTTCGCTAGAACCTTATACATGAACCCCACCAGGGAAATAGGACGATAATCATTTAAGCGTTGAGGGTTGGCCACCTTTGGAATCAAAGCTATAAAAGTAGAATTTAATCCCTTTGACAATTTCCTGTTATGATGAAACTCCGATATAAAGGTCATAAAATCATCCTTCAAAATATCCCAAAATTGTCTGATGAAATCAAAGTTGACACCATCCGGTCCCGGACTCTTAAAACCGTCGCAATCCCAAACTGTCTGTTTAACTTCTTCTAATGAAAAAGATCTTGTTAAATTACCTGCCTCGCCGAAAGAGATTTTGCGAAACTGAAGGCCTTGTATACCTGGCCCCTGGCCGAGCGCCCCCCACTAATTTAAAATGAGTGGAGAAATGGTTAGAGACTGCATCCCGAATATTTTGAGCACCTTCCACAGTGACGCCTTCTACTGACACCATATGGATTGCATTATGACGCTGACGATTAGCCATCACACTGTGGAAATATTTTGAATTGGCATCGCCTTCTTGTAACCAGTTCATTCTTGATTTTTGCCAACTGATACTATTATGTGTACGGGATAAGGAATACAAATTAAGAGATAAGTCATGAAGCTCTGCTAATTCATCCTCTCGTAACATAGAAGTCTCTCCTTTGGAGTCCAAAATCGAAATTCGGTCCTTAATCATCGTAATCTTGCCATTCAAATTATGGGAGTGTTGATGGTGCCACTCCTTAAGACATGCTTTCATCAATTTCAGCTTATGTCTTAAAACAAAACCGCCCCAACCTTGTAATTGAAAGGACCCCCATTTATTACGAACAAAATCCTCATATCCTGAAAAATCAGCCCAACACTTCATCATACGCAATGGGCGTGGACCCCAATTAGCTTCATCAACATGTAACGTTAAGGGAACATGATCAGAAGCCCCAGTTGATGTGCAACCTGAATACTATTAGGCCACACCTCACACCACTTTGGTGACAATAAGAATCGATCAAGTCTGCTCATAGACACTCCATCACCACGATACCAAGTAAACAAACGACCACATATAGGTAAATCAATCAAAAAATTGTCTTCGATGAATTTGTTGAACAAGTTTGCATCAAATTGTCGGAATACGGTCCCCCGACCCCTTTTTTCTTCCGGGTTGCGAACGGAATTGAAGTCCCCACAAACACATAAACACACATCATTATTATTAGCAACAACCGGCGACAAAGATTCCCACAAAGCCTGCTTAGCCACCAAATCACAAGGCGCATAGACATTAATAATAACAAATTCTTCTGCAGTGCGAACAATCGAGCCTTTAATCACTAACACATGACTATAACTCATAGTAGACCAAACAGTAACACAAGACGTGTCCCACACCGTCACCAAACCCCCAGAAGCTCCCACCGACGGTTGGTAAGAATACCCACAAGCTGTTTCACCCCACAAAGATTTAATCAACACGTCTTCGACAATTCCCAATTTAGACTCTTGAATGCACAATACAAAGGGTTGCTTTTCAGAAACCAACTTCTGGACCTCCACCCTCTTCTCACCACCTCCTAACCCCCTCGCATTATATATCGATCTTAGTTACATTCTTCAATTTTTTTTTTAAACAACTAAGAGATTACCATATATAAATTAGAGCACAAAGGGTGCTCAAACCCATACACATAGAGATAGAGAAGTATACATACAAGAATATAAATGGCCCTCCAAAGATAGAAGAAAGTAACCTTAAGAGATATTAATCCATAAAATATAAACATCTTTTTTTTTTACAAGATTTTAAATGTTATAAAAAAAAAGACGGTACTTGAACATGTAAGTGAAACTTAATGCCCCAAGTTCTAAAATGTCTTTCTATTTCTAGTAGCCTAATGTCTTTCTATTTCTAGTAGCCTATATTGACGAAATCACGAAGTGTCCAGTTCATAGAAACCCCTACTACAATAAGTACTACCGAGGGCTTATCGACGGCCACAAATTGTCGGAAAAAGCCTTGTCGATAACGTTTATACACAACTGCGAAAGCACTATATTACCATCAGCTGCACCATGAGTCTTATTCATGGGAAAGTATCACTGAAAAATATGTTCTCTGGTTGTGCCTTTTCCCATGCACCCCTTGTGAGGCAAAAAATTTAAATCAAAAACTGCGTGTGCAAGTCATTTGGAATTATAGTGAATCACTCCAAACCATATATACACTCCATGTCGACCGGAAAAGAAAATTTGACATCTAGGAAATAATTGTAGTTTAATTTCAATCATTGAACATTAAGAGTATCATTGACTTCACCAATATCCATTCTTCTATACAAATTAAACCTAATTGGGATCATTCTTAACAATAACTGCTAGAAGAATGACATCACCATAAAAGGGGCCAAAATTTTCAATTGATTAACGGTTTTTATTTCTAGGGGTTTTGAATCTGTGGCATTTTTCAGGTGATGGTGGACCCTGATGGACCAAGCCCTAGTAACCCTAATATGCGGGAATACCTGCATTGGTAATAAGTGGGAAGTTAGCCATATGGACTTAATTAATAATAACCATCCCTCAATTCCTTACTATCAATGTACATATATTTTATTGGGTCTTGTTAACGAGTGCTCCCGGAGCACTCTTTAAGCATTTCAAATTAGGAAATTATTTATTAAAAAAGTCAAATAGTTCAATTTCCAAGACGTTGAATACACAATTTTTCATAAAAAGGTTACTACTTTAGACCCTTAGGCTTTGTTTGCGAGTTTGGAGGAAAATGGAGGAAAATGGGAGGGGAGGGCTTTGGGGGGTTAACATTTCTTCATAATACTAAACCCTCCTCATTTGGGGGAACTTAAAAATTGTATTGGAGGAGGGTTTTGGAGGGTTTATATGAATTTTTCAAATTTAATCTATGTTGTTATATTATTTTAAAAATTAAAAATATAGTAATAATATGCATTAATTTATCAATCTCTAAAAACCTACCCTTTTAAAAAATTTGAAAGATTTCTCCATTTTCCCTCATATTTTCCACCCCTCAAAGCCTTCCCTTCCCCTCCCCTCCAAACTCGCAAACAAAGCCTTAAAGAGTGCCCCGGGGGCACTCGTTAACATTTCCCTATTTTATATTATATACTCAATCTACATATATATCATATAGAGTATGTGTTTAATTTGATATTCAAATTTATTACACAATCATATTAGGTCATGGTATTGTTTTGTTCGAAGGCAAGAACTAATTATAATGTTTATGAAATTTTATTCATATTGATGCATTAATTTCTGTTGTATATTCTAGGATCACATTTATGTATATTGCTCCTATGTCCCCCGCATTGGTAACTTAGTAGCTGATGCGTTGGCCAAGGCCTCGCATTTAGCTCCTTTCAATGGTGGAATAGCCCCCCCCCCCCCCCCCCCCCCCCCCCCCCCCCCCCCCCCCCCTCTTTTATTCTTCCTTATTTACATCAGGATAGCACAGGTTTACGTTTTCATGTACCTATATGAGCTATTTGTATTAAGGTTCAGGCATCTCCTGCATTTATAGCATTTTTTCTATTTGATCAAAAAAAAAAAACATTTATGTATATTGATATCAATAGGGAAATACATATTTTTATTTATTTTTAAATTGGATAAAAACATATTCAACTTATGCTTAACATGCTGTCATGAAAAAATGTTCAGCGGGTCCAAAGTAATATTAATTTTGTGTCAACTGGAGTCACTATCATAGAAAGCAACAAACTTCTTTGGAATTGTACTTTCCATCCCATATACTTTATTCTTCTCAACTGTATATTTTTTCTGGGTATGATATAGTATATGTGAAAAAAGTGCTGCTATATATTTTAAATTATGTGTGTATACATACTGTTGTTTTTGGATTTCCAAACTATTATATTTGGATTTCCAAATTCTATTATCTACCGAAGTTGTTACTAGGTTGAGTCACGACCAGGTCGCTCTCTTTAAGACGTTTCGTGGCACTACCCAAAATTGTGCAAGGTAGACTATCAACCACGCCGCCTCCAGGATAAAACAAGCCCAGCTACAACTGTTCGATTAACTACTGCACTGTAGAAAATCGTTCGAGATTTACACCTTCGAATATGGTACTAAGACCACTCTTTAATACTGAAACCACTTTAATATGGTACCATTACCATTCTATTATGGTGCTAAGACCACTCAAATATGGTGTTTCCACCATTCTAACCTTTAAGTTCTCCAAACTATCAATATGGTACTATGACCACTCAAATATGGTGTTACCACCATTTCTCCTCAAATAAAATTATTGAATAATTTTTATATACCGTTAAGATCATTCTTGATTCCGACGGGACATTATTATTTCAAATAGGGACTATGATCTTAAAAGTACTCTTTATTCCGAAGGGACATATATTACCGAAGGGACTATGAACTTAAGACCATTCTTAATTCCGAAGGGACATTAAACCGAAAAGGGACTATGGTCTTAAGAACACTCTTAATTCCGAAGGGACAGAAAGGAGTAGAAAAAGGAGAAGGACTTGTTAAACAAGTCGAAGGAGGGAGAAGAGATGAAAGACTCGTCAACACAAGTCAAAAAAGGGGAGAAGAGAGAAAGAGTTCCCGACAACTCAATGAAACTCTTTGGTGTATGGAATGCACTGTGTGAGTTCTCTATTTATAGGGAAAATTCACAACTAATAAGTGAGAAACTTTGGGAACAAGTAATATGAAAAACTTTGGGAACAAGTAACATATTACTTTGCGATTAAGTAATTCACATATTAGATCTAGTACAAAAATATCTTAATTGAGTACTAAAATATATTAAATTTAGTACAAAAATATATTATATTATGTACCAAAATATTTTAGCAAAACTTGGGGACTAAGAAAGCACTTTCTAATAATGATTAAATTAATTATTTAATTTATCATTTCCAAATAATAAAATATATATCAAATATATATTTTTCTCTAGTGCTTATGTACCCCCATTAATTAGAGGTACACCCCCACTATATAAACACTACTAATGTGTGTGTTCCATCCGATGTGGGACTTCCACTTTTTTCAATTCACACAACACTAGTTCTACCCAACATGGGAATTTGTGTTTATAGTCTTTTTACTCAATTTCCACACATGTTCCAACAATCCCCCACTTGAATTTAAAAAATGGTTTCATAAATAACGTCAAAGACGTCTCCATAAGATTTGTTAGTAAACAAAGGTGTCGCTTACAACTTGAACCTTTGCATAGCGAGTAAAATTCTGATTAACAAGAGTTGCTTACAGCATTGAACTCTATCTCAGACATAGAACCCACACACAAACCTTTTCTTAAGGTGTATTCTAAAAGCCCGTGCGTTTATGGCCTTGCACGTGTATCCCGGTTTAACGAACGCTCTAGGTATTCTGCCCCGAATCCCATAGGAACCGGCCCTTAGTTCCACATTCGTATAGGTGAGTCTATCAAGAGTACTCCTGTAGCTATGTACTCCACTCCAAATAGAGTATAGATCTCATTAAGAGTTTCTATTATCTCATCCTTCTATCACTGCAGGAATCATGCTTTCTTACTTTTAACATAGCATGTTCTATCACTTGTGACTTGTTATTACCCATTGAACCTATTTCTTGGGATCTCCAGTCATGTAGGTCGGGTTACCATCACTTGTGACCTTTGGGCATTAGTCCCATCCTATTGGATGTGTTTAGGACTTTCTTTTTAGTAATTCCTTTCGTCAAAGGATTGACTAATTCTTTATCAGTACGTACATGATCTACTTTAACCATTCCTTTTGAGAGTAGCTAGCTCTCTATTTCTCTATGTGTTCGTGCCTTAATAATCGCCTCTTACCATTGTGGTAACGATTCTCAATTTTGTAATAGCTGCAGACTATCACAATGAATTAACACTTCTGGAAACGGTTTTATCCACTAAGGGATCTCAATTAGCAAGCATCTTATCAACTTGCTTCTTCACTAGTTTTCTCTAGTGTTCTCATCTCAGATTCATTCCATAGTGGACTGAGTCAATATTATTTGTTTTAACAAACAACTCCTCTAGTGATGCTCAATGTGCAGTCACTAGTCGCTAAATATTCATCTGAAAGATGTTCTATTTTATATCTTGTACCATTTAAGTACAATAGGTTACTCCTAGCGAAGTAATCTTAGAGTCATAATCTTCTTAAGGCACCTCATGACTCTTTCTATAGCATGGCAATGCTTCTCATTCGTCTACTAGTAAACTTGCACAAGAGTTTCACGACATCAGCAATGTCGGGTCTAATACATTCAATGGCTTACCTAAGGACTGCCAATGATGCTCGCATATTTTATTTGTTTAACTCCATCTCAAGTGTTCTTACACTTGGATCATAATATATGATTGCAAGTTTACGGTGAAATAATAATATTTCCTTAAGAACTTATTTTAGACCATACAAATAATTATCTAACTTACAAACCTTGTTTTCTTGTCCATGAATCGCAAAACTTTCAGGTTGTTTCATATAGATTTCTTCTTCTAGTTCACCATAAAAAGAGGCAACTTTCACATCCATTTGGAGTACTATCGAGTTATGAACGGCGGCTAAAGGGACTAGTACTCTTATGGATATGATTTTCGTGACTGGTGAATGAATGTCGAAGAAGTCTATATTTTTCTCTGTCTAAAACCTTTGACTACAAGGAGAGCCTTGTATTCATCAACCGTACCATCAGGTTTTAGTTCCTTTTTCCAAAATCCAAATACAACCGATTGATTTTGCAACTATGAGACAAGTCAACCAACTGTCATGTTTTGTTAGACTCTAGAAGATTCATTTCATCGTTTATTTCTTTTTGCCATAATTCAGCATCCAATGAGGATATAACTTCTTTAAGGCTTAATGAATCTTCTTCCAATGTATAAACCAAGTTCATACTCTTTAGCATTTTTAGCTTTCTTACCTCCTTGAGGTTCTATAACATCTCGTATGATGTTTTCATAACTATTTCTAATTACATGAATGTGATTAGATATAGTGCCCCCACTAGTTCTTAATTTTTAGAAGGGAGTTTAGTTTACCCCCACTAGTGCCCCCACTATTCTTTAATTTACAGGGGTACTTACTTCATAGAAATCAGCATTTTTTATTCTATGATCACTTTAACATTTAGGTCCTAAAACCTATATGCTTCGTTATTTATAACATACCTAATGAATACACATTCATATGCTCTACTAGTGAGTTTAACTCTCTTGGGGTCCTGAAGCCAAATATAGTCCGGACAATCCCAAGTTCAAAAATAAGACAAGTTGGATTGTCTTTTCTTCAAAAATTTCTTAATTAGAATTTTTGTCCTTAGACTTGGGTACTCTATAAATTTCAATTTTTGTTATAAAAATTGAACATTCAAGCATATCAATTTTATTTTCCAAAATTCACAGTCATCAATAAATATGATAAAAACATCATTTTATCATTTCTAATTTATGTGTCATCAAATTCACACATATCATAATTTATTATGTTTAGAGATTCATATTCTCTAAATTCTGATTTATATGAACTTTTGGTTCATATATCTTGACTGCAATAAATAAAATTGTCTAATCATATAACGTTGGAATTAAGTCCAAGTTACTCAAGTTTAAAATCAAACGCTTGTTCACATGTCAAATATTAAAATCACACAACTAATAAAATAGAAGGAGAATTTTAATTCTGAACATACCATCAAAGGTGCAGTCTTTTCTCACAAGAATGCATGATACACAAGTCTTTCTTTAAGTCTGAGTCAACTCAGTCTTATTCAATAGAATCTAAAATTCAGATTCTTTCTGTTTTTCAGAGTAACTAACTTCCCAATTTTAGCACTCCCTACAGAACTAAAATCATTATAGTTCCTTCAATCAATTAACCAAGGACACAAATTTAAGAATATTAAATTTGAGCAATTTTTCATATGGTTATTCCAAGAGCAATTCACTAAAGTAGCAACTGAATTCATTCCAACTAATTGTATTTCACGTTTTTGGCCGTAAAACTCAAACCGTTGATCCGTTTTCGATGCCGTTTTCGCCTACGCGCTCCTGACACTAAGCTCTATCATATTCTACAGAAAAATTCAAGTTTAAACCACTCAAAAAAATCGTTTTCCAAAACCTCACAACCCTAATTCTTAAACTCACCGACATCTCATCTAATCACATAGTTTTAGCTTCAAAATTACTTCTGATAATCATTATGGGGAATATCTAAGGTCTAATTACAGTCTCTTCATCAATCTAACAACCTTTCATCAATTAATCCTCAAACTCCCTCAAACCCTAATTCATCAATTCTCACAAAACTCAACCTAATCTTGCTAAATCCATTTTTCAGAATCATACTCTTAATAATATTGAAAGTTAGTCTCACCCTTACCTGGTTATAGATGAAAATCGATGGCCTCCCTCTTGTTCTCCTCTTTTCTGACTTTTCTCCCTTTTTCTCCAAAAACGTACGTTCTGCCTAAAAACTTTTCTCAACCTAACTCCTTCTATTTATAACCTCACTCTAATTTCTCTTTACACCTCTAAAAATACTCTTTTCACACCACATCCCAAATTCTAATATTTTTATTTTATTTTTCATATCTTATTTTATTTATTAAATAAAATAAGTCACCCAACGTAACAACTTCACAAAATCATATACTCCTCATAATCTTATTTATTTCAAAATTAAATATATCTCTCACAAATAACAAATATATTCACATAAATACATTACATAAATATCACGGCACATAAACCATATAAAATCACATAAATGTTCTCACCACATAAAATCATACGAAATCATATAATATTCACATCTCATCACATAATTCATATATATATATATATATATATATATATATAAATATATTTCTAGGCTCAATAAATAAACCAATAAATCAAGTAACAAGGAATAAATCAAGTAATTAAAAAGTGGGCGTTACACGATACACCTTTCCAATCTTTTGTTCGAGGCAAGTACATTGATTTCAGCCCGGATGCTCTCAATGCATGGCTGAATGTTCAAGCACCGGAGGAGTGTTGGGTTGAAAAATTGAGGAGGGAGAGATTAGGCATTACGGAGGATACCTTTGATGAGATCATCACCACCATGTGTAGGCCTGGGTCGACTTGGAAAAAGTCCCGGATGCTTACCTATGCGGAGATGCTGCCGATACCCAAGGCGTGGGTGTCCTATTTGGTCCAGACTCTTGAGAGTGCATCTTGCACTTCTGAAATTCCTCTCAAGAGGGTGCTTGCTGCCTATGCCATCATCAAGGAGTACCCTATAGATATTGGCCGCCTCTTGGCCAATAGTCTTCATGATCTAGCAACCGCGAACACCACACAATTGGGGCATGGAAGCTTAATTAATTGGTTGTGTGAGCAAGAGTTTGTGCCGGCTTATGATAGTGATCTCAACACCAGCAATATGAATCCAATCACCAACTCGGTAATGGATGGATTTGTGAAGAAATATGAGGGCTATATGAAGGAGAGAGAGAGAGGGAGGCAGCAAGGCAACAACAAATGGAGCAAGGAGGGAGTAGTAGCCAAGGGGGTTATGCTCCTCTTCACCCAAAGCTTGAGGAATTCATGCATGTGCAAGCTAATTGGATGAATGAGACTTCGGACCAGCTGTGGGTGAACCGTCCTAGGTTCTCAGCTGCGTTTGCTGCGGAGGCTCAATTGCATATGGGTCCGATTAGTGGGTCTTATGAGAGGTTTGGAGGCTCCCGTGAGCGCATGGAGCAATATTTTACACATCTAGAAGAGTATGGTCTGCGCATGAGGAGGGAAATCACTGATGATTTCAATGCCACCGAGCAAGATCAAGGGGATGGCATCTTTGAAGGATTGAGGACATCGGGGGCTGGACACTCGGATGATGATGTGAACATGGGCTGATCTACTGATGGATTAGCATTTTCTGCTTTGTATTTTATTTTTAGTTATTTTTCTTTTGATGTATTTTCTTTATTTTCTTTTTATGTCGAAGTCCATTGAACTTATTTCCCTATTGTAATTGCTCTTGCACTTGTTTATTATTAATGAATTTGTTTTGTTTCATGTGACCTATTCCAGTTTAGTAACAGTTGTTTGATGAAACAGTATTCCAAAATTTCTAAAGGAGGGGTGACTTGATTCAAAGGCGAAGTGTACGGCGTTGCTAGGTAGTCACATACTCCCAGAAATCTCAGCCATAAGGTTCATTGCCAAATTTGTTTTTCAATTTACTTATATTTAGATCAGTTTTCCATGCAACTACATTTCTAGAACTTGCATTGTTTCTCTATTATTGATTGGCCTTTGTCAATTACACACTGAGGCAAAAGTGCTTGGTCCTATGAGCCTTTTTGAAGCCTACCTTGTTTTAATTTGTTGAATTTATCCTTTCTTAACCAATTGTGAGCCGGTAGGATTAGAACTTTTTGTTCGGTGACAAACTACATTACAAGCCTAGAGACTTTTAGGACTTGTCCCTTAATGTATTTTTTGAGTTAAGGCATTGTAGAATGTTGCTAAAGATTAAGTTTGGGGTTGCTATTGGAATTTGCAACCAACTAAGTTTGGGGTGGGGGTACTAGAGAATAAGAGAACAAAAATGAAAGAAATATGAAATTGTCATGCAAAATATACACAAAAATGGTGTATCAAAAAAAATGAAATTGAATGCTGAAAAAGGGACAAAACATTGAAAATCCGAGTAACTTCAAACTCGATTGTCCCTAAATGTTAAAAATATTCTCTAGTACCTTTGCATTGATTGTATTTCCACAAGGTGAATGATTGAAGGATTGAATTTTGTGCTTTAAACTTCCGTAGGAATGCCTAACTCAAATTTTGTGTAGCCTACTTATCCAAATATATCCCACCTTTCACCTAAGCCCCGTTATAACCCTAAAGACCTCAAAAGTGTGTAATGATATTGACTTTGATTGATGTTTAGAAACTTTTCAAGTGTATGGTAATATGTAGACCTGCATGTCGACTGGTAGAACCCTATTTCAATTTGATGCGAGGAGTTGTGAATTGGTGGATGCGAACAAGTCAAACTAGCTCATCTTTAGCTAGAAGGAGAATGAACTTTTGGGTACTATCGTTTTGTCAGGTAACTGTTATTTTACTGTCGTTTGTCACTGTTGCAAGCAAATTCCTTGAGGACAAGGAATGGTTTAAGTTTGGGGTTGTGATGACATGCTGTCATTACGTAATTTTTAGGACTTATTGTGGCATTTTGATAGAGTTCTCATGCAATTTATACTGTTCTGGAGTGCAAAAAGCTGAAATATTGAAGTATGTTTGAAGCAAATCGCGCCACGCCAATTTACAACCTCCCTGTTTAAGGGAAATCGCGGCACGCCTATATACATGGCGCGGCACGATTTTGATGAGTCACGCCCGTGACTTCTATAAATACTGCACTAATCCTGAAGAACAAGGGTAACGATTTTGGAGAGCAAAGTGCGATTTTGAGACATCGGAGACGGCTAGAAGGGCGATTTCTTCAACCTTTTACCAATTCATGTATGTTTTAATTATTTCATTGATTATGCTATTTGTAAACTCGATTATGAGTAGCTAAATCTCTTAGAGATTAGATCCGAGATGAATCTTTGTAACCCTAATTGACACATGTTGCTGTGAAACTCTATTTTGTTTATGAATTCAATTCTAGTTTATTCAATTCAATTGTTCTTAATGCTTTTTATATCTTGATCATATATAACTTGATTTTGTGAGAACGAATGACCACTGACCATGGCTTTCGACTTAGACCTAATTGAATTGTTCTAATAAACAGGGTTAGTCTAGGAATAGATAATCGTTTGTTAGTGATAATAGGTTAACGTTCGGTAAAACCTTCAAGAATTATTAGACCACCTAAGGAATTAGGGGCTGTAGTTTAAGAAGAGGGTCCTAACTCAAGGGATTGATTAGGGCTATTTTGTTAATCATCGTAAATTAGAAGAGGATTCATAACAAATAGGTGCAGTAGACCAATTAGGGGAACTTAGAGGATTCGACGGATCTGATCTCATCTCTCTCCATATTTTCTTAACAAATCTTTATTTTCTGTTTCTTGATTTAATTAAAATCAAACCAAATCTACTGCCTAGTGGCAAAACAAAATAAACTTTTATACATCCTATTTTTATAACGCAATTGAATTATTGAAGTTAAAAACAGTCCTTGTGGGATCGATATTTTTACTACTTCGATAGTATTTGGTGCACTTGCCAAACTTCTATCAACGAACGTTTAACTTTACCAACACCTGTCATATACGTAAACTGCATCAAATGGTCGAAAATATTAGTAGAATCCACCCCAGCAAAGCCAATCCAATCACGCACATACTGCCATAACGCAGCAAACACCGTGCAAGAGAGAAAAAGGTGTTCTGCAGTCTCCACTTGACCGCATCACGTCTTCCGCAGAAAGAACCCCACGAATAGCCAAATTAACTAAGCGATCCCGTAAGAGCCGCCAAGCAAAGACTGAAACCTTCAACGGAACCTGTTTATGCCACACTAACTCCAAAGACTGAAACCTTCAACGGAACCTGTTTATGTCGTAAAATGTGTAAATATATAATGTAGAACTACTTTAAACCAACAACGTATTCAATTAAACTCATTTTCCTAATATGATTTTTTATTTGAAACAAAGGCTAAAAGGGCCTGCACTTTTATCACCCAAAAGAAAAAGCGCATGCACTTTATACTTTATCAATTTTTTTTCTTATAAAAAAATAAATAACTAAATTAATGTTCACGGTCAATATTGCTCCAAAGAATATAACTCATTCTGTTTATGAAATCTAAAACTCTACTTGGAGCTACACTAGAATATTCTTATGATATCTATATCTTCATGTATACACCTCCATATATTATGTATCTTTAGCAAGACCACAAATTTGAGGATGAAACACTATATTCTCATTCCTCATGTGATCGATATCCATTAACTCATCGGTGATGTAGCTAGAGTACCAAAGATAAAAAAAAAATAAAAAAAAAATTATGTCAGTAAAAATTTGTTTAGTTGGTAAAAAGTTGACTCATATTAAGTGTCCTCTTTTTATGGAAAAATCTCTTTGATGTATGTATAATAGTACTCATTAAACTCTAAAATCTACCCTAACTCCGGTGAGTTCCAAAACTCAACTCACTTAATTTTTTTTGTAAAAAAAAACAAAATATATAAAAAAATAATAATCAAAATTAATTGATCATCTTACACTCTCATCCACCATTCACAAGACATAATTAAATTCGTCCCCACGTTTTTCTTTATGCACTCCTATAGTAATTAAGCAATATTTTTTACCAAGTACAATAAGGTTATCCTTAACTGGTGGTGTTATTTCTTTAAAGGACACCACATCAAACATTCTTCTAATTACTTTATCAAGGAATATGTAACTTATGGGGTGTTTCTTTTAGGGACCATTTAGAAAATGTTTCAAAGTGTGGAACCTTGATCAAGTTAACTAAATAGCAGATTAATTCATTTTTTAATTGTTATTAAATAACTTTAACATTATCGTCAACCAATAATAACACGAATGAATTATGTTGTATTGTAACAAATAAAGTGGATAGCTCAATTGGATGAAACTAATTGATAAGGAGTAATGAATAAGTAGTTGAATGTCCTGAGTTTAAATTTGAATAAAGGAGAAAAACTAATATGACAATTTGACCAATTAAAGCGAGTACTAGTCAATTTTTCAGTTGATATAATTTTTGTTGGACATTAGTCTGGTTGAATCAGATTGAACTGATGGTAAACCGGTGGAAGGAGGATGGTCATCTAATAATAATCTAAACATTTGGTCACATAAAAAAAAAGTCATGTCATAGCTATTATTATAACAACTTCACTAAAATAAACTCTTATCATAAAAATAAAAATAAATTAATGTTAATTAGAAGGGAGGAAATAATGAGTCCTCGAGGGATATTGTGCTTAGTTCAAAGAATTCATCGATTGTTTGAGATGGACGAGGAAGTAACATTCTTATTGTGAGACCAATAATGATTGTAATTTTGCTTTCAATTGATTATTTATGAATTGCGTCTGACTTAAATTAGAGACTTATTGTTTGGATGGTCTGAAAAATTTGTATCTTATTTGATTTGGTTGTACTTTTTTTCGGCCCTCTTATTTTCCATTATTGAAAGAAGCTAAATTATTTTTCAAGTGTATAAGAAAATATTTGAGAAGTGCATGTGATTTTAATTGAAGAATAAATTGGTGACATATCCCACTTTATATATGGAAATGGATCCTCAATATCAATATTCGTTGGTGGATAATATATAACTACTAGTTTAATAGTCTTTTAGTCTTAACCCTTCTCCAACCCTAATTAGTCGTCGAATCCATCTTATCTAAACATTTTATCAATACAAAAAGGATATATAGGAGAAATTATCAAAATTCACTCTTCACATATGTGTGCTCGTGTATTATCTATCTATCTTTCCTTTTCTATCACATATGCTACACTTATTCTCTTTCACGACTTTCTCTTCCTTTTCCATCTATACCTCTCTTACACCTCTCAAATAATTCTAAAATGAAGTATAAGAGTTGAGACAATCATTATCTCCTACCCTATCGAATTCTATGGTTGAAGACTAAATCAAAAACTAAAATTGTAGATAGCCAAGTGTAAAAAGTGAGTGGTGAGTGAATCCAAGTGCTCCCTTTATTCTAAGGTGTATACTAGTACTATATTTATATTCCATATATGCTGACCATGCATTAATTTTCTTTTCTGGTTGTAGTGCCTACGAACGAGTAATAGATTTTGAGAGTATCTATTTTGTGGCTAAGGATCAAACATCAATCTAGACTTGTTAGTGCTCCTATCCATTTGACATACAAAGGTAAAGACAACTACGTACTTAGTGAGTCTAGTTACCTTAATATTTAACCATTTTGGCAATTTTCATGCAAATGCATTTTGCATCCTACTTTTTGTTATACAAACTTAATAGTTAATAGTTATACAAACATAACCTCAACGCTAAACATTGTTTTGAAATTTATACATCCTACTTTTTGTTGAATAAAATTGGGGTAGGAGGAAGTTTTTAAATTAATTCTAGTAACATTAACAGTAATTTTACAACCATCCTAAAAATGATTTAAGATTTTAACTCGATGTCTAAATGTGACAATTAACACTTTTACCATTGAACTAACATCTTAAATGTTTAACAAACATAATATATAAAGATGCAGAGGTAAACAATATTTTGTATGAATTTATCGATGTAGCTCACATGGTTGTGTTGTGACATCAAATTAATGCGTTTTAATAAAAAGATTTACAATTCAAAATTTTCGCTAATATTATATTATAACGGCACTCTTTATAACAATATATTATATTATATTTAACAATATTTCAGGTTTATTAATCAATACCCTTGTTAAGGCTTTCTTTATATATAATTTATTTTATGTTTATGATCAAGCAATCAAAATATGTAAATTGGTCGCTCATGACTTGGAGATTTTGCAACAACATTTTTGGAAGGGTAGTGATGCTACAATTGTGCCTCGGCATTACACTGATGAAAAAGAGAGAGAGAGGCGGCTATCAATTATTTCAGGAACCGTTTTGCCATTTTGGAAGAGCCCTTCATTGAGGTGGAGTCTAGGGCCACAAAGAAGAAGAACAAGCAGAAAGATTTTCGGGTTCACAATTCTCACTTTGGGGATAGGTTACCAGATTGATTCATAGATTTTCTCTCATTTACTTTTCTTTTATTGTTTTTTTCTTTTTCTCTTTGTTTGTTTTGCTTTTATTTTCTTGTTCTTTCTGGGTATGACGTTTGTCACCCATTTTTTTGTTGGCTTTTATCATCTGTGATAAGGTTTTGGTTCATGTCCCCCTTCTCCTTTTGTTCTTGTTTCGTTTTATTTTTATATATCTAGTGTGTTGCAGTTGGTTCCCCCTTTGCACCCCATTTGCCTAAAAAAATGTAAATTGGTCATTTGTAACTATGAAACCGTATGGCGAACATTAAAATTCTTTTTATTTGTTTGAAAAAATTTAATTTAATTTTTAAAAGCTTATTATATGTTGATTTGTGGTGTTGTTATATAATTCAAATTATTTTTCTAGAAAAGATGCTTTAGTTCACACAAATATCCTTTTTCTTTATTTATTTTTGTTTATATTTTTTCTCTCAAATATGACAATAAATTTAAGAAAATACCTCTAAAAACAACTTTAAGAAAATAATTAAATGAAACAAGATAGAAAGAAATAAAGGATAGAATCTATTGATGACAAGTGATCCCCTCATGAAAGGCAAGTCCAAAGCATATATAAAAGCATGGACATTTAGTAGAGCAAATGAATTGCAAGTTATCAAAGCATACATTATTATATTAGCAACAAAAAGAAAGCATACATTGTTAATTATGCGTATTAAATCAATGAATCCTCTTGTGGTTTGTGGTGCAATTGGAGATGTTTTGGATCCCTTTACAAATTCAGTGTCTTTGAGGGTTGTTTATGACAATAACAAAGAAGTCAGCAACAGTGGTGAGATCAAACCCTCCCAAATAGTCAATCCACCGAGAGTTCAAATTGGTGGAAATGACCTCAGAACTCTATACATTCTGATTGGTTTACATATTCTTTAATTAAGTAAATATATCGATCTTTTTTTTTGAACAAATCAAAATGAGATATATTACTAAACCAACGGTGTTGCTCCCCGCACAAGGTGTGCAAAAGGAGAACACCGGAAAATATATACAAAGTTATGGTGCCAAAAACAGAGCACCACTCAACACCAATAGATTACAAACGAACACCCATACAAAGAATGGGGTGTTTCCACCAATCGTGGTAAGAATAAGCAAAAGCCACCTGTTTAGATTTCAGCCAAAGGAAGGAATGAAGCTTCACTTTTTCAATGAGAGTAAAGTGAGTGGAAGCCGTATTTTGAAATACCCAACTGTTCCTTTCCTTCTAAAGAACCCATATAGTAACAAACCAAATAATTCTGAAAAATAAATGAGAATAGATTGGCATGCCCGCCATCTTAGTGAACTGAGTAAAATGTTGTCGAAGCTCACCAGACTGCACAAAAGAAATGCCTAACCAATTCCAAACAAGAGCCCTAAGATCAGCTGATAAAATACAATGAAGAAAAAGATGTGTCACAGACTCATTACTATCACACCCAAACGCACGTCCGTGGAATAAAGAGCACCGCGAATCGCCAAGTTGTCTTTAGTTGGAATGCGGTTGCAAAAGAGACGCCACACAAATAGAGACACCTTCAAAGGGACATGCTTAAACCATACGCCATCAACAAGGGACCTGTCCACCATGTCGTCCGAGGAAGTAATAGAGTTGTAGGCTCCCCACACCGTATACCCATGAATGGGATCTGACAACCACCGCCAAGTATCATGAACAGAATCCTGCAAAACAATGTTATGTAATAAAAGAGAATATTCCCTTACAGACTCCTCCTCCCACGCAAACAAACGATGCCTCCACACCCACGCCCCTCCATCAATACCCCATCCACGACCCTCCATGTCTCCCACCGAGCAATCCTTTTCCATCGCCAAATCAAAATGGCGAGGAAATTTCAATCTCAGCGGGATGTCTCCAATCCACCTATCGTACCAAAACAAGGTACCATCTCCCACCACCCGCCTAATATTCTCTTCAAACCAATTCCCCCCTCCCTCACCAACCCCCTCACGGATCTGACACAACATCTTCCACCAAACCGACGAATTTCTCCCTCCCTCCCTAAGCCGCCCCCCAACCTCCCCATATCGAGCTTTCAACACACGATACCATAAACTCCCCTTCTCCGTCAACATTCTCCAACACCACTTACCCAACAGAGAAATATTAAAGGCTCCTATACTCCGAACCCCCAACCCCCCATCCTCCTTAGGTAAACAAATCGAATCCCATTTAATCCAAGCAAGTTTCCTATTAACCCCCCCACCCCCCCCCCCCCCAAAAAAAATCTTTTAAAAATAGATTCAATAGAAGAAATTATACCTGCAGGGGCTTTGAAAAAGGAAAGAAAGTAAACCGGAAGAGAGGATAAGACAAATTTCAGAAGAACCAAACGACCACCAAAAGAAAGAAATTTGTTACTCCACACCGACAGACGAGCCTAAATTCGATCCACAACAGGTTTCCAAAAACTCAACTTCCTCGAATCACCACCAATGGGAAGACCCAAGTAAACAAAAGGAATAAAACCTCGACGACAATTCATTACTGACGCCGCTTCTGTCAACCAAGAATTAGGAATATTCACACCTTTGAGCATGCTTTTATGAAAGTTTACTTTTAAACCGGACACCTCCTCGAACAAAAGCAATACCACCCTCATCGAGCGCACATTCATCCAGCTTTTTTCACAAATAATAAGGGCGTCGTCTGCAAACTGAAGATGAGATAAGCGAACAACATTTCCAACCCCTACTCCAAAACCGTGAAAGAAATTGGCTTCAACCACCGCATTCATCAACACATTAAAACCTTTGGCTGCTAATAAAAATAAGAAAGGCGAGAGAGAATCCCCTTGTCGAAGACCCCACTCCATAGGAAACTCTTCCGTCGGACACCCATTAACAAGAACCGACGTCGTTGCAGTTCCGACACACTCCGATATCCACTTACGCCACAACGTTGGAAAATTCATACTCATCATCACTGAATCAAGGTATTTTAAATCAACTGAGTCATATGCTTTTTCAAAATTGACTTTGAACATGAGCAACTCCTTATTCATACACTTAGCTTCGTCAACCACCTCGTTGGCTATCAAAATTCCATCTAAAATTTGTTTTCCTTTGACAAACATCGATTGGGAGTCAGAAACCACACTACCATTAACTGTCCGCAAACGATTAGCTAAGACCTTCGCTAGAACCTTATACATGAACCCCACCAGGGAAATAGGACGATAATCATTTAAGCGTTGAGGGTTGGCCACCTTTGGAATCAAAGCTATAAAAGTAGAATTTAATCCCTTTGACAATTTCCTGTTATGATGAAACTCCGATATAAAGGTCATAAAATCATCCTTCAAAATATCCCAAAATTGTCTGATGAAATCAAAGTTGACACCATCCGGTCCCGGACTCTTAAAACCGTCGCAATCCCAAACTGTCTGTTTAACTTCTTCTAATGAAAAAGATCTTGTTAAATTACCTGCCTCGCCGAAAGAGATTTTGCGAAACTGAAGGCCTTGTATACCTGGCCCCTGGCCGAGCGCCCCCCACTAATTTAAAATGAGTGGAGAAATGGTTAGAGACTGCATCCCGAATATTTTGAGCACCTTCCACAGTGACGCCTTCTACTGACACCATATGGATTGCATTATGACGCTGACGATTAGCCATCACACTGTGGAAATATTTTGAATTGGCATCGCCTTCTTGTAACCAGTTCATTCTTGATTTTTGCCAACTGATACTATTATGTGTACGGGATAAGGAATACAAATTAAGAGATAAGTCATGAAGCTCTGCTAATTCATCCTCTCGTAACATAGAAGTCTCTCCTTTGGAGTCCAAAATCGAAATTCGGTCCTTAATCATCGTAATCTTGCCATTCAAATTATGGGAGTGTTGATGGTGCCACTCCTTAAGACATGCTTTCATCAATTTCAGCTTATGTCTTAAAACAAAACCGCCCCAACCTTGTAATTGAAAGGACCCCCATTTATTACGAACAAAATCCTCATATCCTGAAAAATCAGCCCAACACTTCATCATACGCAATGGGCGTGGACCCCAATTAGCTTCATCAACATGTAACGTTAAGGGAACATGATCAGAAGCCCCAGTTGATGTGCAACCTGAATACTATTAGGCCACACCTCACACCACTTTGGTGACAATAAGAATCGATCAAGTCTGCTCATAGACACTCCATCACCACGATACCAAGTAAACAAACGACCACATATAGGTAAATCAATCAAAAAATTGTCTTCGATGAATTTGTTGAACAAGTTTGCATCAAATTGTCGGAATACGGTCCCCCGACCCCTTTTTTCTTCCGGGTTGCGAACGGAATTGAAGTCCCCACAAACACATAAACACACATCATTATTATTAGCAACAACCGGCGACAAAGATTCCCACAAAGCCTGCTTAGCCACCAAATCACAAGGCGCATAGACATTAATAATAACAAATTCTTCTGCAGTGCGAACAATCGAGCCTTTAATCACTAACACATGACTATAACTCATAGTAGACCAAACAGTAACACAAGACGTGTCCCACACCGTCACCAAACCCCCAGAAGCTCCCACCGACGGTTGGTAAGAATACCCACAAGCTGTTTCACCCCACAAAGATTTAATCAACACGTCTTCGACAATTCCCAATTTAGACTCTTGAATGCACAATACAAAGGGTTGCTTTTCAGAAACCAACTTCTGGACCTCCACCCTCTTCTCACCACCTCCTAACCCCCTCGCATTATATATCGATCTTAGTTACATTCTTCAATTTTTTTTTTAAACAACTAAGAGATTACCATATATAAATTAGAGCACAAAGGGTGCTCAAACCCATACACATAGAGATAGAGAAGTATACATACAAGAATATAAATGGCCCTCCAAAGATAGAAGAAAGTAACCTTAAGAGATATTAATCCATAAAATATAAACATCTTTTTTTTTTACAAGATTTTAAATGTTATAAAAAAAAAGACGGTACTTGAACATGTAAGTGAAACTTAATGCCCCAAGTTCTAAAATGTCTTTCTATTTCTAGTAGCCTAATGTCTTTCTATTTCTAGTAGCCTATATTGACGAAATCACGAAGTGTCCAGTTCATAGAAACCCCTACTACAATAAGTACTACCGAGGGCTTATCGACGGCCACAAATTGTCGGAAAAAGCCTTGTCGATAACGTTTATACACAACTGCGAAAGCACTATATTACCATCAGCTGCACCATGAGTCTTATTCATGGGAAAGTATCACTGAAAAATATGTTCTCTGGTTGTGCCTTTTCCCATGCACCCCTTGTGAGGCAAAAAATTTAAATCAAAAACTGCGTGTGCAAGTCATTTGGAATTATAGTGAATCACTCCAAACCATATATACACTCCATGTCGACCGGAAAAGAAAATTTGACATCTAGGAAATAATTGTAGTTTAATTTCAATCATTGAACATTAAGAGTATCATTGACTTCACCAATATCCATTCTTCTATACAAATTAAACCTAATTGGGATCATTCTTAACAATAACTGCTAGAAGAATGACATCACCATAAAAGGGGCCAAAATTTTCAATTGATTAACGGTTTTTATTTCTAGGGGTTTTGAATCTGTGGCATTTTTCAGGTGATGGTGGACCCTGATGGACCAAGCCCTAGTAACCCTAATATGCGGGAATACCTGCATTGGTAATAAGTGGGAAGTTAGCCATATGGACTTAATTAATAATAACCATCCCTCAATTCCTTACTATCAATGTACATATATTTTATTGGGTCTTGTTAACGAGTGCTCCCGGAGCACTCTTTAAGCATTTCAAATTAGGAAATTATTTATTAAAAAAGTCAAATAGTTCAATTTCCAAGACGTTGAATACACAATTTTTCATAAAAAGGTTACTACTTTAGACCCTTAGGCTTTGTTTGCGAGTTTGGAGGAAAATGGAGGAAAATGGGAGGGGAGGGCTTTGGGGGGTTAACATTTCTTCATAATACTAAACCCTCCTCATTTGGGGGAACTTAAAAATTGTATTGGAGGAGGGTTTTGGAGGGTTTATATGAATTTTTCAAATTTAATCTATGTTGTTATATTATTTTAAAAATTAAAAATATAGTAATAATATGCATTAATTTATCAATCTCTAAAAACCTACCCTTTTAAAAAATTTGAAAGATTTCTCCATTTTCCCTCATATTTTCCACCCCTCAAAGCCTTCCCTTCCCCTCCCCTCCAAACTCGCAAACAAAGCCTTAAAGAGTGCCCCGGGGGCACTCGTTAACATTTCCCTATTTTATATTATATACTCAATCTACATATATATCATATAGAGTATGTGTTTAATTTGATATTCAAATTTATTACACAATCATATTAGGTCATGGTATTGTTTTGTTCGAAGGCAAGAACTAATTATAATGTTTATGAAATTTTATTCATATTGATGCATTAATTTCTGTTGTATATTCTAGGATCACATTTATGTATATTGCTCCTATGTCCCCCGCATTGGTAACTTAGTAGCTGATGCGTTGGCCAAGGCCTCGCATTTAGCTCCTTTCAATGGTGGAATAGCCCCCCCCCCCCCCCCCCCCCCCCCCCCCCCCCCCCCCCCCCCTCTTTTATTCTTCCTTATTTACATCAGGATAGCACAGGTTTACGTTTTCATGTACCTATATGAGCTATTTGTATTAAGGTTCAGGCATCTCCTGCATTTATAGCATTTTTTCTATTTGATCAAAAAAAAAAAACATTTATGTATATTGATATCAATAGGGAAATACATATTTTTATTTATTTTTAAATTGGATAAAAACATATTCAACTTATGCTTAACATGCTGTCATGAAAAAATGTTCAGCGGGTCCAAAGTAATATTAATTTTGTGTCAACTGGAGTCACTATCATAGAAAGCAACAAACTTCTTTGGAATTGTACTTTCCATCCCATATACTTTATTCTTCTCAACTGTATATTTTTTCTGGGTATGATATAGTATATGTGAAAAAAGTGCTGCTATATATTTTAAATTATGTGTGTATACATACTGTTGTTTTTGGATTTCCAAACTATTATATTTGGATTTCCAAATTCTATTATCTACCGAAGTTGTTACTAGGTTGAGTCACGACCAGGTCGCTCTCTTTAAGACGTTTCGTGGCACTACCCAAAATTGTGCAAGGTAGACTATCAACCACGCCGCCTCCAGGATAAAACAAGCCCAGCTACAACTGTTCGATTAACTACTGCACTGTAGAAAATCGTTCGAGATTTACACCTTCGAATATGGTACTAAGACCACTCTTTAATACTGAAACCACTTTAATATGGTACCATTACCATTCTATTATGGTGCTAAGACCACTCAAATATGGTGTTTCCACCATTCTAACCTTTAAGTTCTCCAAACTATCAATATGGTACTATGACCACTCAAATATGGTGTTACCACCATTTCTCCTCAAATAAAATTATTGAATAATTTTTATATACCGTTAAGATCATTCTTGATTCCGACGGGACATTATTATTTCAAATAGGGACTATGATCTTAAAAGTACTCTTTATTCCGAAGGGACATATATTACCGAAGGGACTATGAACTTAAGACCATTCTTAATTCCGAAGGGACATTAAACCGAAAAGGGACTATGGTCTTAAGAACACTCTTAATTCCGAAGGGACAGAAAGGAGTAGAAAAAGGAGAAGGACTTGTTAAACAAGTCGAAGGAGGGAGAAGAGATGAAAGACTCGTCAACACAAGTCAAAAAAGGGGAGAAGAGAGAAAGAGTTCCCGACAACTCAATGAAACTCTTTGGTGTATGGAATGCACTGTGTGAGTTCTCTATTTATAGGGAAAATTCACAACTAATAAGTGAGAAACTTTGGGAACAAGTAATATGAAAAACTTTGGGAACAAGTAACATATTACTTTGCGATTAAGTAATTCACATATTAGATCTAGTACAAAAATATCTTAATTGAGTACTAAAATATATTAAATTTAGTACAAAAATATATTATATTATGTACCAAAATATTTTAGCAAAACTTGGGGACTAAGAAAGCACTTTCTAATAATGATTAAATTAATTATTTAATTTATCATTTCCAAATAATAAAATATATATCAAATATATATTTTTCTCTAGTGCTTATGTACCCCCATTAATTAGAGGTACACCCCCACTATATAAACACTACTAATGTGTGTGTTCCATCCGATGTGGGACTTCCACTTTTTTCAATTCACACAACACTAGTTCTACCCAACATGGGAATTTGTGTTTATAGTCTTTTTACTCAATTTCCACACATGTTCCAACACATACATGTGTGTGTGATTTGAAACTTTGGTTTGGTTGATTTTAGTTTCATTCTAACTTTTTTTTACTTCCTTCATTGGATCCTTAATTAGGATGGTAACCAATATTCCAGCGACTACATGAACAACTTTCGGTGCGTGCACAATTTCATTGGACTTTTAATTTTACTGTAAATCGAGTATCTTTTGCACAATTGCAAGCATAATCTTTCTCAATAATTTAAACTTGTTGCACTTTTTTTTACAGAGCTTGTTGCATATTTGAAATTGCTTTAAAATTGAATGGATTCACCCGGTTAAACTGAGGAATGACCAATTCGTTGTTGGTTTGACCATAATTTTATTGTTCTTTGGTTGAACTGAATTGAACGGATTGGATAGAGTCGTTTCAACTACGGTTGGTTCAATCGGTTTGATTTTATACAATTTTAAAACCTTTTTATTACAAAATTTTATGTACTTTATTAATTTGTTTGTTTGTCATCAAGTTCATATTAGAAACAACAATTTAGTATCTGGTTATGTTTTATTATTATTACTCATGTTTAAATATACGGTGTTTGAATTAATTGTAGGACAGGAGATAGTTAGCTATGAAAATCCAAGACCAACAGCAGGGATTCATCGTGTGATATTTGTGTTGTTTAAGCAACCTTGTAGGCACACTATATTAGCTCCTCGATCGAGACAAAATTTCATTACAAAATTTCAAATTAGACACTTATTAATAACCGGTTTATTTGGGTTTCTATCTCTCGTTTGATTTTGTTGTAGTATTTTGTATTTTTGTCTTTGACCTTCTTATTTATAAAATAAAAAAGAAGCCTAAATTCAAATTCTAGTGAGTATCACAAGATATTTGAGAAGTGTATGTGATGACAGGGCTGGCCCTAGGCATAGGCCCGGGGTGCGACTACCTAGGGACCGTGCCGTCAGGAGGCCCTAAAATTTTTTTATGGAGGGGGTGTATATAGAAATATTTGGTTTATGGGGAGTTTATATAGCAAAGTTCAGTGAAAGACCCCAAATATTTACATGATGAAGGGCTAGACTCAAGTCCGTTAATGTTTAAGGTCTTTTTGGCGAGATTTGCTGTATATACCCTCGTATAACACAAAGATTTCTATATATACCATCCTTATAAAAAAATTGGTTTTTCTTAATAATGTGCAAAAAAAAATTATTATCGAAGAAATTGACGATATTTTTTGGCCCTTTGTTCTTAAAATTGTGTCTCACTAATATTAAAAATATTGGTGATATTTATTATCCAAGAAATTAGGATAATTTTCATAACAAAATAAATTATATTTTAGTTGAAAATGAGCCTACAAAATTAATCTTAATCTTGTCTTGTCTTTCTAAGGTTCCAAAAAAATAAAAATTATATCAATATTGTAATGTCAACTTTCTTGAATTGATTGAAAGGATTGCAAAATTGAATTTGACATTGCAAGATTATGCGAGACGCATTCATGATCACAAAACCGATGCGAGATGCATTCATGATCATTTCGCAGGTGCTATTGTTCTCTTCTACGGTATTTTATTTTGTTTTGGTGTCTATAAAGTATTTGATTTATTTTGAGATGTTGCCTAAAAAAATTATTTGGTAGTGAAAAGCGGAAATAAAATAAAATGAAGAGCTAATAAAATCACAACAATGAGCTAAAAAAAATTATGACGTATTATATAAGGGGTCTTTTTCTTATATTTGTATATGAATATAGCAGGTGCTATTGTTCTCTTCTACGGTATTTTATTTTGTTTTGGTGTCTATAAAGTATTTGATTTATTTTGAGATGTTGCCTAAAAAAATTATTTGGTAGTGAAAAGCGGAAATAAAATAAAATGAAGAGCTAATAAAATCACAACAATGAGCTAAAAAAAATTATGACGTATTATATAAGGGGTCTTTTTCTCATATTTGTATATGAATATAGATCCACTACCTTAAAGACAAGAAATTTAACATGAATTTCTCTCTATCTTTAACTGTGTAAATAAAAACTCCTTTAATTAGTAATTACACAATTTCAAAATTATTTGTCAAAGAATTTAAGTTAACATTTACAATAACACTTGGGAATTTATAACACCCTTTCAATAAAATTATCAATGAGTTGTAAACATTATGTATCTCGTTTTTATTAATGAAATGTTATAAGCATAATCCTTTAAAAAAAAAAAGAGAGATAATCTCAATATTTTTTACTCAAAAATATCCATGAAAGACCCTTTGTTAATCACTGAAAATGTCAGCACATGTAGATAAACCAAGCGGTTCTCTTGAAGCACCATCAATGTTGTATTTATTCCAATATTTACGATAACAATTCAAAAATAAATATTTTATACCCCTGTCGTATCATTTTAAGGTCCGTTTTGGTACGCAGGATAGAGAAATAAGATACGATTAGTACATCCTATCCTATTTTTGTTGCAACAATGATATAAGATAAATTATCCTCTTTACTTATCCTATCATATCACTCCTTTGTATTTTCTATCCTAGTTTAGGCTGAATTAAAATTAACTCATCCGATTTAGCAAAATAAATCCTTATATTACCATCCATCCAAATCATTCATCCATTCCTATCATCTTCTTCTTCCTTTTTTATTTTATTTTTAAATTCTCCATTTTTATTATCAATTTCATTTTTTTTAAAGATCCTGTTTTTCTCTTCTTCTTTTGATGGATTTTTTTTTTATCAATTTCTATTCCTTCTTCTTTTTGTTTCGATTTCAAAAAGTTCCAATTCTTTTCATGGATTTCTCTTCCTTTTTCTTCTTAAATTCATCTTCTTTTTTAATCGATTTGAACGTTCCTCTTTTTTTTTTTAGATTGCTATTCAATTAGTTTTTTATTTTCAGATTCCTTTTTTGTATGATCATCCATGGATTTGAATTTTTCCCCTATTTTGTGTTGTTGTCGTAATATGTATAAATATGAAAATCTGTTAAAAAATGTTACTGATTATAAAGGTAATTTTATAATTTAATATGATAAAATATTGTTATCCTGATGTTTATCATGTGAGCATCAAACACATAATATTATAAATGTTATCATGTCCATATTCTATCTTATCTTTATCCAGTTTTATATCATATCTTGTCTCTATCATATCATGCGCACCTAACGAATCCTTAATTTCTTATTTCTGAATTTCTATTACAGAAATTATGTATATATGATAGTAATAAATTTCAGTTAGACTTGATTTATCTTATAGTCAATATTGGGATAAGTAGAAGAAAAAAAATGTACATATTAAAAATAAACACCGATCAAATAGAAATATTTTAAGATTTTCATCAAATCCATTAACCATTGAAAATATTTTCCATGTGATACTTTTCTATTTCAAAAATTAATCAAGAAAAACCATCTTTTTTTTTCTTTTCAAAATCTAGCAAAAATATCACTAAGATCCAAAAAGAAACCCGTAGTTCTTCATGTTGGATTTAGATAAATCTCACTCAATGAATCTCTTGTACACTCACACACTCACTTGTGGTTTTGATTGAAGAGGAAGATTGAAAAATGAAAGAGAGAAGAATACAAGACTTTGTGTAAAATGGAAAATCACACACTAAACATTGAATATTCACTTCACATGTTTATATACACAAGTGATCACAGAGAACTGATAAGTGCCGGAAAGTAGTTAATTTCATAGTGTATTTTAGGCACTTTTGTTACTTGTTTTACAAGTTATCTGAGAAAAGCCATGATAATATGAACAAATGCCCAATTATGCTTTTTACATCTTACTTTATCCCATTGTGCAGAAAAATGGATACCAAGACACTGAGAAAGAAAGAAATCATAAAAATTGTCCAAAGGTTCACTCGCTACAGCAAGCCATGAGCGAGGTCAAGGCGAGCTAAGTCAGAAAGTTTACATTTTTCACAAGTTCATGCCTTGCCACATCAAGGATGAAGCAAGCTCACTCGCCATGGCGAGCTAACAACGAGGAGTTTCAGAAAGTCCCAGTTTTCAGAAGTCCCTAGCACGCCACAGCGAGGCCATGGCCAGCCAACTCACCATGGCGAGCCAAGAAGCGAGGAAGCAGCGAGCAGTTTCAAAAATTCCAGATTCCAGCAAAACAGGGGCTCGCCACAATGATCAATAGCCTCGCCTGGCGAGTGAATGCGGTTCTCAAACTCCTGGGTGACGTGGCAGAAACCCACTAGCGAAGGAAGCACAACTTGCCATGGCGAGCATCATCTCGCTGAGCGAGTGGTCACTTATCAGAAACATTATAAAAGTCTTTTTCTCATTTTTTTTAGATATATCATATTACACTTTTAGAGAGACAGGGGCAAAATCTGAGGAGAAATACACAACAAGAGTGTTAGTGGATATTCATCAAGATTGTTTGAGAAATCAAGATCTTATCATGCAAATCCATCTTTCCTTCAATTTTTGCAAGGCAACCATGACAATGAGTAGCTAAATCTCATTTTGTTGGGATTAGATGTATGATCAAGCACAATATGTATTCGTAATGATCTATGCAATATATGATTCTAGTTTTATTTGATATTGGATTTGTTCTTGTATTCTTATGCTTTGATCTTATAGATTTGAAATGATATTGAAAAATACTTTTTGAATCTAGGTTAGAACATTACCTATTGAAACTTGAATTATAGAAATGGGAATTAGGTTTTGATAATCACTTTAACTATTAAGCTTAATGCTAATGGATTGTTTCATAGATTGAGAAATCGTCGATTAAACGATACGATTGAGTTCACGACATTATTTAGACATAAATAGTGTTGTAGAGGATATGTGGTAATATCATATCGTAACTAGAATCTATATGCACGATCATGTGAATATATGTGTCGTTCTATCAGTGAATTCTAATCCCAACAGTTTTAAACCTCTGTTAAATCTTCGTTTATTTATCGCATTTTAATTCGATTCAGTTTTTACAACAAACAAACAATCAAACCCTAACATAGAACGATAATGTGTGTTGAACGGTTTGTGATATCGCACTAGCCCCTGTGGAAATGATATTCAAATACTTACTTTTGATTGATACAAAAATATTACATCAATAACACACATACAATGGGAAATAACTGCAATAATTTCCGTATAACAGAAAACACAATAACACCTAGTTACTTGCACAACATGCAAGTTAACTAATTGACTAAATTTGAATTATCCTCAACACTTCACTTCAAGAATTAATCCATAAAAATAATGAGAACATATGCAAGCCAATAGAAACATAGAATACTTGATAGGTATATTCATAACCAAAAAAAAATATATGTGTCCAACCTAATTTTTTTCTATAAGTAATTTTTCTTGGTAACTTAAGGATGTTTTCGGAAATGTTTTATGATTTGTTATTCTTTTTGGTAACAAATGCATTTTATTTATTTTTTTATGGTTCACAGATGCTTTGTTTGTATGCCTTCTATTTGAGAATTATTGTGCATGCCAATTTTTTTTTTCTTGTATTACGTTTTTGGCAATCTTCTTTGAGGCGTGTCGGACACCGTATGTGAATACTTTTCTTAATTGGTATTTGAACATTTTCTATTTTGTTGCATTATGTAACGTCCGTTTCGATTATTTAATTATTTTAAATGAGTTTTAGAATATATTTATATGATTAGTATGATTTATAAGATTTATGTGATTTATATGATTTTAGAGAAATTTATGAGACATTGTGATTTATTTTATTGTTTAATAAAATAAGATTCGAAAATAAAATAAATATTAAGTTGTGGGGTTATTTTGTGTAGAAATATATTTGTTATTTGATGTAGAGATATATTTGTTATTTTGTGTAGAAATATATATGTTATTTGGTGTAGAAATATATTTGTTATTTTGTGTAGAAATATATATGTTATTTAGTGTAGAAATATATTTGTTATTTTGTGTGGAAATATATATGTTATCTGGTGTAGAAATATATTTGTTATTCAGTGAAGAGGTATATTTGTTATTTGGTATATTAATATTATTAAGTGGGAGAGATATATATTTAATTTAGAAATAAATAAGATTATGAGGAAAAGAGTAATTTTGAGGTGTAAGAGAAATTAGATGAGGGGTAATAAATAAGAGAAGTTAAGTTTAGAAAGACATAGAACGTACGATCAGTTTTTGGAGAAAACAAGGTTTAGAGAGAAGAGAAGAGAAGACAAAGAGAAGAGAGAAGGGCTGCCAATCGATAATTCTAAGGTAAGGGTGAGACTAACTTTCAGTAATATTAAGTTTGTAATTCTGATAATTAGATTTAACATGTTGTAGGTTGAGTTTATGAGAATTTGAGAATTAGGGTTTTGAGAGAGATTTAATGATTAGATGATGAAAACTTGTTGAATTGATG
Organism: Medicago sativa; assembly: GCF_051527215.1. Taxonomy (NCBI): domain Eukaryota; kingdom Viridiplantae; phylum Streptophyta; class Magnoliopsida; order Fabales; family Fabaceae; genus Medicago; species Medicago sativa. The sequence goes on along the minus strand of NC_140755.1, from coordinate 5,637,657 downwards.
TAGAAATTGTGTACAGACCTTAGATAATCCATAGGATGATTATTGGGAGTAGTTTTGAGGTTAGAAACATGAGATTAGGTGAAACTTGGAGAAAATTTGCGTTCTGCCCAAATTTTGATATTAAAACTGGTATTGATCGGTGCCGAATTGATCTTAGGTGTAAACACGAAAGTCGTAGGTATGGATGTTAGCTTTCTAATGTCGTTGGTCTCACGTCAAAACGATTTATAGAACTTGAGTTATGGTCAAATTACTGCACGTAGATCACAGTGAATTTTTATGGACTTTCAGCACAACTTTTCCGAATTTAAAATGAAAACTGGTATTGATCGGTACAGAATTGGTCTTAGGCGTAAACACGAAAGTTTTAGATAATTTTGTTAGCTTTCCAGTGACTTTGGTTTGACGTGAATATGATTTTTAGTTTATGAGTTATGATGAAAATACTCCAACGAGGTCTTAGCAAAATTGTACGGTGACAGCATTCTCTGTTTCATGTTTTTGCATTTTGTTCTTATGTTTCTGTTTTGAATTGATCTTTGTTGTAAACATGAAAGTTGTTGATAATTGTGATATCTTTCCGGTAGCCTTGGTTTGACATGAAAATATGTTGTGCATGATTATTTATGTTCTTACAAAGATGCATAATGAATTGTTGATACTTGAATATGATGATATATGATGAATTAATTGTGTGCTGTCATGTTGCTGTTAATATTATCAATGTGATATTGTTATATGAGTATTAATGTGAATTATATATGATGTTTTAAGATGCTAAGATGTTAAGATGTTAAGACGTTAAGATGATATGAAGTTGTTAAGTCGTCGAGTCGTTATGAAGTCGTAAAGTTGTTAAGATGTCATAGATGTTCATGAAGTTTCTAAGACGTAAGATGTTGAGTCCATGCATACTCATTTAAAGATGAGGGCTCATGCCCTGGAGCTTTTGCTCAACCACGACGATGAGGGCTTATGCCCTAGGAGTATATTTATGCTCAACCACGACGATGAGGGCTTATGCCCTAGAATGGTACCACATGCATTTGCATTTGTCAAGATGATTTGAGAAGTTGAAGTTGCATAGTCGAGTCGAAGTTGTTAAGATGTTAAGATGTCAAGTTGTCGAGTTGTTAAGATGTTAAGATGTCAAGTTATCGAGTTGTTAAGATGTTAAGATGTCAAGTTGATGAGCTATTAATGAAGTGCTTTATGAATGATTATGATGCTTAAGATGATGAATGATTATGAAGTTGCTTATGAAGATTGATTATGAAGTTGTTTATGATAAGATGCTATGTGATTTATGATATGATGTTATGTGATTTATGATAAGATGCTACATGTTTACTAATGATGATATGTGATGATGTTTGTGATATTTATGATGATATATATGATGTTATGATTAAGGTGATATATGATGTTATGATTAAGATGATATATGATGTTTATGATTATTTATTATGATAATATAAGATGAAGTTTATGACTAATGTAGGAAGATTAATTATACTAGTTGATGAAGTTTAAGTTGTTAAATGTGATTGATGAATTATATGCTTAATATTGTTGTTTGGTGAAATCTCACCCCTTTGCTTGAAAATGTTGCTCTTCGTATGGGTAACTTGCAGGTAACCAAGATTAGTTGCGGTCGTGAGTGGACTCCTCACAAGTGTATCTTAGGTGCTCTGATACGTAACGGGGTGGGATTATGTCTTTACTTTCTGTTCCTTACGTATTACTTTATGAATCTTTCAAGAATTGATGTTGAACTAAGAGTGTGTTTGGATGAGGTAATTTGGAAATTTTAAAGAATTTAAAATTCTAGGCAATTTACCTCGAAGTATTTGAATTCCTTCATAACATTACATTTCCTCAACATTACATTACATTCCCCCATCCAAACAATGTAATCCACCTCAAAGTATTTGAATTCCCTCATAACATTACATTCCCTCAAAACATTCCCCCATCCAAACACACTCTAAGTTTTATGAGATTTTATATTGAGGCCCTTGTGCCAAAGATTATTTAAGTTATTGAAATTATTCCGCTGCGAAGTTTAAAATAATATGATATTGAATTTTGAAGGATAAATATTTATTTATTCAGTTTATGTTTTTAGAAAAAGAATGTGACATTCTGTTTAAGTTGAATTACTCTGATTTTTATTATGAAATTTTTATGTTGGGAAAACAGGGTGTTACACATTACAAAAAAGAAATTAATTATAATCACTTTTAAAAACCACATAATTTTTTTTTTGGATCCACAAATTTTATTAACGAAGCTTGAACCCGCACACAAGATACGCTACAGGACAAGAGAAACAAACAAAGTTAGTTGTTGACAATGGAAATAAAATTACACATTTTATCTTTGACTGGGACGGTAGATCAAAGTTCAACTCTTTTTTTTTTTTTGAAAAGGCTAAAATGGAATATATTACCAAATCAAAAAGTCATTCCTAGCACAAGGCGTGCCAAGGAACAAAACAAACGGTCTGAAACAATAATTACAAAAGGGAAACGAAAACAGCAAAAACAAAACTAAGCTGAAAGAAAGTAACAGTTAACCATAACCCAAAACTGCTAGGGGATTAAGCCACCATCCATGGTAATTGAGGGAAAATTGAACAAATTTTTCCTTCAACCACGAGAAAGAAAGTAACTTAATTTTGTCCACTAGCCGCAAGATTGGGCACTCTTTTCCATTGAAGATCATGTTATTTCTTTCTTTCCATATTTCCCACACAGTAGCAAACCAAATGACACACATAAAAGAATGCCGCACTCTTGGTCCTCCGCCACCAAAATTGAATTGATTGAAGTGATCTGAAGCAACGAACGGTAAAGCCATAGAGAGACCAATCCAATGAAGAATGTTGTTCCAAACCGACCCAAAAAACGAGCAATGAAGAAATAAGTGGTCGACAGTTTCCAAAGAACCACACCCAGCAACACACAAACAAGAGTCATGATTTATAGCACCACGCCGAAATAAATTATCCTTAGTTGGTAACCTATTTCGAAACAAGCGCCAAGCAAAAACCACAACCTTCAGAGGTATAACCTTATGCCACATAGACTTCACAGCCATCAGACTGTCAGCTGTGTACTGAGATGTCAGATGATTATAAGCACTACGAACAGAGTAAACATTTGATTTTTCCAACGTCCAAAGCCACATGTCTTCTTTGTCAACCTACAAAGTCACATTTTGAAGCAATAAACATAATTCCCCCACCTGCTCCTCCTCCCACGCAAACAACCTCCGCCTCCACTTCCACGCCTCACCATTCACCTCCCACCCTAACTGGAACATCTCAAAAACAGACATCCATTTAGACATTGATAAGTCAAACAGTCTACTAAATCTATCTCTAATTGCACCCCACCAATCCACACATCCGACTAAAAATAAATATGTTTACCATTCCCCACCAACCTACTAGCATTTTTGTGTTGTTTTCAAACATTCAGAAAAAGTGAATTAAAGGATTTTGTATACATTATTATTATTATAAGAATTTTTTATGACAGAAATTATTATCATAAATATAAAAATGCATACATCCAATTATACTTTTTTTAGGGAAAATCCAATTATATTTAATTTCTTAAAAAAAACAATCCAATTATATTTAATTAGAATGTCGCTTTGTTACATCAATTTGTAACCAACAACATATTAAAACAAATCCTTCAAAAAAAAAACATATTAAAACAAAATATTATATTTAATTAGAATGTCGCTTTGTTACATCAATTTGTAACCAACAACATATTAAAACAAAATTCCTCAAAAAATATTATTTTTCTAAGGACTCAAAAAGACATATTAAATTTTGTAAAAACATATTAAATTAAAAGCGCCTGCACACTGCACTTTTTTTATCACCCAAAAGAAAAAGCGCATGCACTTTATACTTTTTTTGTTAAAAAAAATAATAATTCAACACTAATATTTTTTTAAGAAATCAAAATGAGATATATTACCACAAGGTGTTTCCACTCACACAAGGCGCGCAAAAGAAAGAAACACCACAAATATTTACACAGTTACATCAACTGGTGACAAAAGCACCATCCAGGAAATAAAACAGTTACCAAAGAACACCCATGCAAAGCAACGGGTTTTTCCACCAATCTAAGTAACTATAAACGAAATCCACCTGTTTAGATTTCAACCAAAGGAATGAATGAAGCTTTATTTTATCAATGAGCACAAAAGGAACCGTATTTTGGAATATACGGTTGTTCCTTTCTTTCCAAATCACCCAAATAGTTGTAAACCAAATTATCCTGAAGTATAAATGAGAAACTCTTGGCATGCCAGCCATTTTGGTAAACTGAATAAAATGCGATCGAAGCTCACCAGAAGGCACTGATGAAATACCAAGCCAATTCCTCACCAGAGACCAAAGTGAACCAAAAACGTTGCAATGTAAAAAGAGGTGTGTAGCGGATTCGAAGTCAACGTACCCACCTACACACGCCGCATCTATTGAGAGAACCCCCCGATGCACCAGGTTGTCTCTTGTAGGAAGCCTGTTGCGAAGGAGGCGCCACACCAACACAAAAACTTTTGACGGAATATGTTTATGCCAGACATCATCAACCAGAGACCTGTCTGAAATATGACCTGTGAAAGTAATGCATCTATAGAAGACTTTCACTTGAATAATGTATCTAACACTCATATGGTGAATATTGCTCCATAGAGTATAAAAAGATCTAAAACTTTTCTGGGAGCTACACTAGGATATTCCTATGATATCTATCTAAATATATACACCTCCACAAATTAAGTATCTTTAGCAAGACCACAAAATTTGAGGTTGAAACACTATATTCTCATTCCTCATGTGATCGATATCCATTACCTCATTGGTGATATAAAATAGCTAGAATAGCAAAGATAAAAATAAAATAAAATAAAACGAAAAAATAAGAACCAAAACTTATCGCACACCTCACACTCTCCTCCACCATTCACAAAAACAATTAAATTCTCCCCCAGTCTCTTTTTCTTTATGTACTCCTATTGCAATCAATCTTTTTTTAATTGAGGATATCTTTTGCAAGTATTCCTTAAAAAAAAAATCTTTTGCAAGTATAATAATGGGCCCGTTTGTTTTGGATTTTTTTGAAAAAAAATTCTATTATTTGAACTAAAAAATCACTTTTTTTATTTTTGTAGTGTTTGTTTTAGATTTTAAGAAAATCCATTTTGTTTAAAAACTCATTTTTAACCTCAAAATGAAAAGTTATTTCAAGTAGTTTTTTTAAAATCTATTTTTTCAAAATACAAGGAACTCAAGTGTAAGAGCTTCAAATCTTAAAAAATGATTTTTATGATAGTAAACAAACATAAATAGTTTTAGATTTTTTTTTAAAATCTCTAAAAAATTCTCTAAATTCTTTTAACTCAAAATCAATTTTTTCAAAGCCGAAACAAACACACCCAATACTCCACCATTTACGAAACAAATTTAAATTCCACACACACACACATTTATAATGTAATTAAGCAAATACAACTCATATATCTAATACCTTAAGATTTTGTGTTAAGACGTGTTGTACAAACTTGTGTGCCTACTCGGGAGACTGCCACATTCAACTAATAGTAACCACACAAATAAATTTGAACATCATATCTACATCCAAAAGTGGTATCAGAGTCTTGTTACAAAAGGGTGGTCAAATAACGTGTCCCGTTGATGATGGGTGTCAATGACAGTGCAAGTTTATGTAGATGAAAAGGCTACCACTTCTCATGTGAATGGATGGAATCACACTTCGTGTGTAAGGTGTGAGCTAGAAGTCTCACGTTAAATGAACAAGTAACTGTTGAATGATATACAAGGTAAGAAGCCCAGATACTTTAAAATATATGACGTTCTGGTATCCGATACATATCATGCACCAATACCAGCCTGATACGCCTTGATAAGTCCCATAAGAGTATCTTTCGATTAAATTTTATTTTTTAAATAACAATTATCAAATACATCAGAGATACACAAGAGATACGACGGTGGAGTCCTCCTGAGCTTAGCTCAGTTGATATGGACAATGCATAAAATATGCAAGGTCCGGGGTTCGAACCTCTGCCATCACCAAGAAAGATACGACGGTGGAAAACCGATACGTGTGTGGATTTTCCCAAACTACTCCTAGAGTGAACGACTTCCTCTGGTTGTGTGCCCATGATCGTCTAGCCCTTCTCCACACCTCAGCACGTTAGGGATCTGGTGCCAAGGAATCAATGAAAGCACCAACCATGTCCTTATAACCAGCCTAAAGCTACTAAATTCTTGCCTCCCCTCTGATCTGAACAAGCCTAACCATTGACTTCGTGAGTGTGGCTCAAGAATGGAATCCAGTGAAATCTCACTTCTGCCCATGATAATCTTCCTTTGGCAATGCTATTTCCCCTTGTGTGCTGGACACTCATGTCCGAAACAAAGAAGCCTGGACCCAAACAAAAAAAGGCTTTGTTGGCAATCCTTATTATATAAATAATTGATATATGATTTCTATCACTTTTGAGATATATGTAATTGACTAATTGTCACATTTTTTTATTATCAATACTATTTATATTGATATTTTTGTTGTTATCCTTGTCTTTTTTTGTTTTGTTTTGAGAATGCTGCTATTGTTGATTGTCATGTGAAGATAAATTTATTGTTGTGCCTTATTGTTATTATATGTCTGTTCGATTTATTGTTACATCAATTTTTGTTGATCCATTTGTTTCTTATAAAGAGGATTAGAGAAAGTATCTAATTACATTTTTTTAGGGAGTATCTAAATGGCATTGTATAAGTAGTATTTTAAACAAGATAATTATTCATTGAATAAGTTATCTATTCATAATGTATTAAACACACAACGATTATATAAAAACTTAATATTTTAGACCTATTAAACAATGTTCTTATGAGGACAGTCTTTAGCATTTGTCTTATACTTATTTATTTTTTAATGGCCATTTGTCTTATACTTATGATCAAACAAACAAAATTTCATATAAATTGGACATTTGTAACTATGTAATCTTAAGAGGTGAAAATATTTTTTTATTTTTAAAAAGCTTATTAATATATTTTTTTAACATCAAAATTTAGTAAAAATAGGAGAGAAGTTCAAAGAGTCTTTAATCCACCATTAAGAAAAAGTATGACAATAACTTCAATAAAATAATTAAATGGAACAAGGTATAGAAAGAAAAGATAGAATCTATTGATAACAAGTGATCACCTCATGAAAGGCAAGGCCAAAGCATATATAAAAGCATGGGCATGTAGTAGAGCCAATAAGCAAATTATCAAAGCATACATTATTAATCATACGTATTAAATCAATGAATTCCCTTGTTGTTGGTGGTGTAATTGGAGAAGTTTTAGACCCTTTTACAAATTCAGTGTCTTTCAGGGTTGTTTATGAAAATAACAAAGAAGTCATCAACGGTGGTGAGCTCAAACCGTCCCAAATAGTTAACCCACCAAGAGTTCAAGTTGGTGGAAATGACCTGAGAACCCTACACACTCTGGTTGGTATACATATTCTTTACTTAATTGTGTGTGTGTGTATTATTGATCTTAGTTACATTCTTAGATTATTTCTTTTGAACAACCAAGGAGATTTTTATATAGAAATTAGAGTTGAAACGGTTTAGGGTTATATACAAAGTATAAGAGGCATGGAGAATCATACATACAAGAATATAAATGAACCTCCAAACATAGAAGAAAGTTACTTGTTAAGAGACATTAATCCATAAGGTCATGCGCCTTTTAGAAAAAAAGTTATGTCTTCATTTGTCCTAATCAAAAACCGTTTCTAAGACTGCAGTTGAACATGATCATTGTATCCGAAACTTATTGCCATTTCTAGTAGTTCAAATTGCCAAATTAATGGCAACCTTCACTACAAGAAATATTGTCATCACTCACAGCCAAAAGTTGCATGTAACAGCAAAAAGTTAAAAACTCCTTCCTTAAAAAAAAGGTGAAAAACTCATTTTTCAAGTGCCACAAGGTGGTTGGAAAAGCCTAGTATGTAACCATTACCCACAACTGCCACATGGATAACGAAAAATCCCAAATTAATTAACACATAATCATTTACATCACCAATAACATTACTTCAATACAAACTAAACCTAATTGGGACCATCTTAGAAGGATCCAAAATCTTTAATTAGTGAAAGCTTTTTTCTAGGGTTTTTGACTTTGTGGCACTTTGCAGGTGATGGTGAACCCTGATGCACCAAGCCCTACTGATCCTAATATGAGGGAATACCTGTATTGGTAAGTTTGAATTTCTCAATGTTCATATTTTTAATTTGATCTTGAAATTTACCACAATCATATTTTTATTTTGTTTCGGCATTAGACATGATAAATATTATTATGTCTTGGTATTGTTTTGTTCAGTGGCATGCACATGTGATGCTTCTGAAGTTTTATTCATATTGATGAATGAATTCTGTTGTATATTTTAAGAGTGCGTTTTAGGGCCTCTTTTGTTTGGCTTATTTTTGAGTTTATGTAAATAAATAAGTTTTTACTTATTACTCATAAAGTTGTTAAAGTAGTTTATGAAAAAACAACTTATGAAGATATAATTTTTGTTAATGAGAACTTATGAATTAACACAAAAGTTTATTTATTTGCATATGCTATTTTGTCAATCCAAATAGATCTTTAATAAATAATTTAATTAAGCGCTTATTGAATATATATTTATTGTATAAATGTTTGTGTATGAATTGTTTCTATATAATTAAAAAAATGGTTAAAATAATTTTGTATAAATGAGATTCATTTCATAGTTAGTCAACACAATTTTTTATAGCAACCAATTTATAATATTTTTGGAATTTATAAGGACCAACTTACCATTTTTTGAATATTTATACAATTAATGCTCTTTCTCTTTAACAAGCCCAAATTATTTGTTCTTACACTAATCCAACCAAATTTAAGTCCTATAGCCCGCCAGTGAATTGACTTATCAAAAAAAATACACAACTTATGATTTGCGGGATCAATTTAGTAATTTTTTAATAATTTAGCATGGATGAAGTTAGTTGATATAATTATTTTATAAGAAAAATAGTTCATTTAAAATAAAACAATGAATCCATGCACAAGATGTGACCAAGTTCAACAAACATGAGTGAGTTGATATGAACATATTCAACTTATCCTTTGAATTCATGAAAAATATAACTTCAATTGTGGATAAACAATAGAACCAAGTGGTTTCTTGTGTCTGTGAAATCACTATAACAGAAAGCAACGTTTATCAATAGTTCATTCTTTGCAATTTGGTATTTTCTGACATATAACTTTATTCCCACTGTTTATCTTTATTTTGATGATGGTATATTGTAGTACTGTGCGTTTGTAGCATGCATTTGAACAATGTTTATGGAAACCATCCATCCCGTAGACACCTTGTGAGCGAATAGAATAAAGAATGTGATGTGATAGATATGATATGTTGATGATGTGATTGAAAAAAAAAGTGTTGTATTTAGGTCAGAAAATAATTGGCATTCAAATATCAGTATTTCAAAAAAGTTTTTAACATTGTGACATTGTATATATATATATATATTGTGATGTGATAGACAAAACAAGGTAAGTAGACATTGTAAAAAAATGTCAATCAAATTATTTTTTTAATTACTCTATGATGTTACATCAATCAAAAAAGTTTCTATTCAGCAAATATTTTTTATAATTAGTTCCATTCTAATTACCATTTCCCTCTTTATTATTGGATCGCTATACAGGATGGTTACCAATATTCCAGCGACTACAGGGACAACATTCGGTACGAGCACAAGTTTTATATTAACGATGAATAGATATTAATCTCAACAATAAATGTGATAATAAGTCTCTGAGTATAGATCAGTTGGCAAAAACAATACATTTTTATATATAACAAGGGCCGGTGTTCGAACCCCGACACTCCACTTACTCACCTTAAAATGTGAATTCTAGCCACTAGACTACTTGACAAAAAATGTGATAATAATGTGTAATTGATTAACATCTTTTGTTATAATAATTTTATAGACATTTTTTTAATTTATTATTTTAGTATACTACGTATAAACACACGTTGTTTTATTAATTGTAGGACAAGAGATAGTGAGCTATGAAAATCCAAGACCAACAAGAGGGATTCATCGTGTGATATTTGTGTTGTTTAAGCAACCTTGTAGGCACACTATATTAGCTCCTCGATCGAGACAAAATTTTATTACAAGAGATTTTGCAGAAGTTTACAATCTTGGATTACCTGTTGCTGCTCTCTATTTCAATTGTCAACGAGAAAGTGGTTCCGGTGGAAGGAGGCTAACCATCTAATAATTATAACCACAACAACCACAAACCTTGAGTAGTAGATATCTATAACAATAACAATAATAGTAGTCCTTTAAAAAAAATAACAATGATAGTAGTAATAATAATAATCAGTAAGAATAAGAACAAGCAACAATATTAATAATGATAAACGTTTTGCGAACAAGCAACAATATTAATAATGATAAATGTTAGTTAGAATTGTCCTCGTGAACTTAGCTCAGTTGGTAAGGACAATGCATTAATATATGCAAGGTTCGAGGTTCAAACCCCGACCACCACCAAAAAAATGTTAGTTAGAATTCGAAGCTCGACTTTGAATTCAAGTGTGTATGTGTGCCCTAATATATTATATATTCGATGACTGCATGTAATGATCTTATATTATATATTCGATGACTGCATGTAATGATCTTTGAAGAAGAAATATTACTATTATAAATATAAAAAAATCTACCTTGTACGTCTTATATTCAAGTTTTTTTTTTTTTTTTACAAAAGGAAACTATCTCATTTGATTCAAAATAATATTATGGATACAATCAAGTAAGGCCGCACTCTAACACTCTGTAAGTAGGTATATTGACCACTGTAGGATTGACGACCCTGCATCTTTTAGAGCACGTATAACTTTAGAGTGATCAGCGGGTGAAACTCAACAACTGGAAGGACATACTGTCTAATGAACTTATCACTTAGATAGAATGTTTGGCTCATGACTAAATGTTGACTTGTCTATAATCCAACAAGGAAATAGAGGGGATTTTTGAATAATACTAAACGCCACTAAAATTATGCAATCAAACCAGATTGCTAACTTACTACTGCTTTGCGCAACGAAATCAAACTTGCAAACTCCCCCCAATTTACCCGCTTTTATTTATTTTATTGTTTTTATTTCCTGTTTTAATAAGTAATGCTAGTTGTCAAGTTGACACGACAATCTATGTGGAGACGATCTTACTTATCACTTTATTACTTGAAAATAATTTGATATTGTTGCCAAATTTAGTCCATCAGTGAGCTTCATCGGTTAGGCCTCTAATGTCTTTCATTGATTGAATAGTCAATTTTTCAATAGGAACCAAATGAACACCGTACCAAGACATATGAGAAATCACAAAGACGACGTACAACGGTGCACCACACTCAGCCAGGGAAATCACGAAGAAAAAAACCTAGGTTTATTTAAAAATAACTTATTTAGACTAAAATAGAGATAAAACGATAAAGATGAGTGACTTCGAATAAAAAAAATTGACCAAAAACAACCCCCTCAACAAGAGATAACTAAAGAGAGCAAAATATGGCCGAGTTATTGGAGTGTTTAAGCTACATAATTGTAACTTTTTTCTTTCTTCTGTTGATTCTATTCATCATCATCATCTGCTTAATACCAATAAACTTGTTGTATCTACCTATTCTAATAATTATTTCTCACTGAAAGTAGTTTTTGTAGTCTGCCCAGCCCTAGTTACCAGAAGGTACCGTTGCTATATGTATAACTCCTAAGTATGAGTTTTATGACTCAAAAGAAAAGGGCATGCACTTTTATGATTCAAAAGAAAAAACACATGCACTTAGGGTCCGTTTGTTATAGTTTTTTTAAGGAAAAAAAAAATCACTTTTTTTTAAACAAATAATCACTTTTAAGAGTTTTGCATCCGTTTGTTACAGATTTTTAAAAAAATCAGAATCTAAAAAAAATCTAAAAACAGCTTCAAATGAGAAGCTGTTAAGAGCAGCTTCTCAAAAAATAGATTTTTTTTTAAAGGAGAGAGAAAATATGATTTAAAAGATTGAACTAATTTTGTAACAAAAAATTCCTTTTATATAGTTGTATCCAAACAAACTAGATTATTTGTTTAAAAAAAGTGATTTTTGTTACGGTAAACAAACACAAAATAGATTCTGATTTTTCATAAAATCTCTAAAATATAATTTCTAAATTATTTTATGTCAAAATCACTTTTATTTTAATCTGTAACAATACTTCACATTTTGTACCATAAATTAATGCTCACGGCGAATATTTACTCTAAAGAATATAACTCAATATGTTTATGAAATCTAAAACCCTTCTGGGAGCCACACTAGGATATTCCTATGATATCTATATACCTCCACAAATGAAGCATCTTTGCAAGACCACATAAATTGAGGATGAAACACTATATTCCAATTCCATCATCGTAATCAGTTTCCATTGACTCATTGGCGATTTATATAGCTAGAGAGTATCAAAGATCTACAAAAATATAACAACCAAAAGTTATTGCTCAAACAGTCACACTCCTTAAAAAAAAAAAAAAAATATATTGCTCACACTCTCTACCATTCATGCTTGCTTGCGATAGATGAGAATATTGGAAGGAAAATATATGAGAAAAAGAAGCAAAAGCTGCTTAGGGTTTCTGGCGGCTGACAAAGAAACAAAGGGCAAAGACTATAGTATAAAGTCTCCTAATTATCGAAAAAAAATGTAACGAAAATTTTAACATAAATTCCCAAATACCTTTATCAAGATTTATTTATCCATTAATTGATCTATACAAGTTTAATTTCATTAAAGAGAGTGATACAATTTCCTTAAAAAAAAAATAGAGTGATGCCAATCTCTTATGCGATAAACGCTGATCGATAAAAAAAAAATGAAGGTGATGCTAAAATGTGTCATTAGGGTTTTCCATAAATAATTATTATTTATTGGGAAAAAAGTGATTATCAAACATTTGAGAAATAAATTGACATAATTTCAAATTTATAATGTGCCCTTACGATACATGTTAGCATTTCTCTAATAACTAATACTTCTCGCTACTATTCCTTCAAAAAAAAAAAAATACTTCTCGCTACTAATTAGGAGACACGACAAATAGAATATCTCACAACCATGGTTTTAAATTCGGTCATGGATGTGGTTGCGGCCGTTGGAATTGTGGCCAATATGGTTGTTGCGACACGTATTGTGTTTGTTGCGGCGTGAAATAATTTTAAATTTTCACAAATTATATAAGGTGGCACAACCATGCTACTACACTATATCCACTATATAGTAGAGTATGAGTTTGCTCTGTAAATACTAATTGAGAAGTTCTTGAAATTGACGATGGAGAGGGTGTTAAAATGTGTTTTTTAAATATCTAAACAATCTTGGAGTTTGAGATTACAAAATTTAAATTTTTGTTGAGAAGATTGGAACAAATATTAAAGAAATTGTATGATGAAATCGTACAAGTGATTGAAGATCACACCGCAATTGCGGTGTGATGCGCTTGTGGTGGCTATTACATGGACTAATTTGAGTATTACTGAAAAGGATCAAATTGAATATTTAATCTTTAAAAATTAAAATTACGCTAAATAAATGACAGTAGTAAGTTAATTAGAAGTTTGTACCAAACAGAATAAAGTTAATTAGAAGTGATAATGATTGTGAGTTATCCTCTTATTGATTTCTATAGTGACAAAGGCATAATTCATCACACATCTCATTGTATTGGTTCTCCTCAACACTTGCTAGGAGTTGCAAAGGCTTCGAAGTTTCAATCTCATCTCCCTAATATATCTTTATATATCTTTGGCACATGCTACTATCCATATGCTACTTTCCTTTTCATGTTCATCAATTTTGCGATCTTCTTCTGACCGGAAGGAATTGACTGAGTTAAATTAGACGCTTTTTGGATGGTATTTTGAAAGTAAACACATATTTTAACACTTTTTTTTTTATTAGTTAAAATTCACATTACTCTCCCTAATCATGTGGGTTTCAAATAGATTTGACAGGATCATGTGAATTTTAACCGATCAAAGAAAGTAGGTAGAAAAATGTATGTTGAAATATGTGTTGTGGCATTACTCAAGAAAAATATGACAGGATTTTGGTCTTAAAGAGTCAATGAAGTCGTGGATTATTGATCGAATTAAGATCCAGCATTGGTAGTGTTTAAAAATAGGGGATCCTACTTCTAGCTATGATTTGAATAGTTGGTGGTTTAATCGTTTGAGTTGTTTGGGTATCTCTTGTTCTTGTTTTACAACCGTTTGTTTTGTTAACTTATGGCTGCTTGAATATTTTATTTTGTTTCAAGGATAAATTTTAGTTGGACATAACTCCAAAGAAAAATAATTTATCTTTTAATTAGACACACCATTATGTCAACCTCTTTGGAGCTAATTTGAAGCTATCTAGTTAAGGATTGAGACTTCTTCACCACATTCTTATCAAGAATGGAGCTAATAATAGGAGACCTCTTGTAAAAGTGCATGAGCAATTGTCTTGTCTCTCTTTAACACTTCTAGTGGATGTTGTTCGAGTGTCATTTATTAGGATGTAGATACTTTTCCTTTCTTTTCTTTTTTTTCTCTCATTTAACCAAAAAAAAGACACACTCACAAGGAAAAATAATTAACAAAGAAAATGATTTTTTGGTAGTGTCAAAGAATATGATTATATGATGTGATTAAATTACTTATATTTTAAAAAAAAAATCAATTTATTATTGTGTCCAAATAAATTTTATTTGGGTTTGTGTCCAAGTAAGAATTGTTCTTGTTTCATTTGTGTTGTTATTATGGGCACATCTTGTGGTAGGAAAATTTATTAATGTCTTTGACAGTTTTTCATATATTACCCTTCGATGAATTGCATGTAATTTACCCCTATCAAAGAAAAATCTCATTTTTTTCTTCTTTATTTTTTTAAATTAGTTATCATTTTCATCTCAAGATCCTTAAATTTATTCATCTGCTTCATTCAACATGTGATTTTCATCTCCTTCATTCTATAATTGAATCCTATTTGTCATTAGGGTAAATTATCCCAAATTCATCAAAGGGTAATGTAGGTCCTCGCTTTTTTTTGCTTTTCCAAATAACAAATTAGCCATGATACTTATCTCAATAGTATACTACCAACCTGTTTTCTTCTTTATAAATCCCCTTATGAAATCTTTTACAATAGTTTCCCACGCATTCAAAATTTTAAAGTGTTCGGTCGTCTTTGTTTTGCCACAAGTTTTACATCAAATAGAAAGAAATTTGACAGAAAATGCATTCATCTAAGTTTTATGGCTTCCACCGCTACTGAAATAGTTTGGTTGTGTCAGTTAGTTTCTAATAAGTCCCTCTTTTTGAACCAGCTCTCATGTATTGTGATAACAAGAGCGCAATTCAAATTGCCCACAACAGTCTTTCATAAACGCACGAAACACATTGAGATCAATTCTCACTTCACTCATCATCGTATTCAGGATGGTACAATTACTCTGCCGTTTGTCTCCTCCTCCTTGCCTTCCATTTAAGGTTTTCCATTCTTGATTGACAAACTCTCAATACTTTTTGTCAATCCATAATGAGCTTGAGGGAGGATGTTATATTATTATACACGGGTTGTTTGCTCTTTTATAGTAGTATCTAGTATTTACACTCTATTGTAACCCTTGCTCACTATGTTTTGCTCGTTTGATTGAATTCCAAACCTAAATGACGTTATCTTCCTTTGTTCCTCTTCCTCCTCTCTATTTCTATATGTTCAGCATTGTTATCAGATTGGAATGACATGGTTGTGGATGCAGATAAGAAAAAGTGATAGTGGGATGAATATTCTCTTTGATAAGACTTACCTTACTTTTTATATATGAAATATCTAAATCAGTTTTTAATAGGAAACCCGTTCGTAATGTAATTCAGCTTTGCGTCTGACCATTACATTAGTTTTAACTTGAACCAATCCATTTGTAATAGGATATTCACTCAGTTTCACTCAATCCTGGCCAGTGTATGTTCAATTCTCATACTAAGATGACAATTCTGGCTTTCGAAATCATTGAAATAGACAGAGGAAAATAATCTAAGGTTGAATAAAAGTTGTGATGATAAAGCTCGTATTGAAATACAGATGTTATAAGCCACGGAAGCTGTTATGTTGCAGTGGTGTGTGATCCTTTTCTACATCATGTTACTAATTGATTGTATGATGTTTCTTCCCATGTACACATAGTGAATTCAAGTTTCCAATAGTCGATGGATTTTTCCTCAAATGTCACACAAAATGTTACAGTTACCAGATAAACGAACAATGAAAAACCGGAATATTACATCAAAATTGTCGCATAGGCAGGCATCAAATGTCGATGCCAACAAAGTGATCAAAAGAAATGAAAAAAAAAAAAAAAAAAGAAAGAAAGCTTGCTTCCTCATCTGTATGTAGTTATTGAATATAATCAGAATGTGTTAAAAATCAGAGTCAACTACAGCTCTAGCAGCTTATACAGTATTATACTTCATATCTTTAAAATTGTTCAACAAACTACAGTATTATACTTCATGATTTTTCATCACCTATGGAGAACATAACCAGAAAATACTCACAAGGTATGAAGGATCAATCAATGATACTGGCACTGACAAAGAATTAATTGTAGACTTATCTGGCAATACAAAGGTTTTTTTCCATCAGTTCACTGGTAGTCTTGCTCTGACATGGATTCGGTTTTAGATTGCACAACATATGCTAATGAAAATACTGACAAGCGATAAAATAGAAACTAACCTGAATGTTTTGGTGGTGATATTTCAGGGTCAATGAAGAATTTGACAAATCAATTTGGAATAATCTTCATTAGCTCAATATCAAACAAGAGAGTCTTGTCTATCAACCCTTGGTTCCTTAGCACAAAATCCAAGGCTCGTTGGCCCTGTAAAACATATTCGCATTGCATCTCTCAGAAACGATTCACAAAGTTGATGAACACTAGTGACAGGACTCAACTCTTACCGAGAATGTTGTAGGTCTTGGGCCACCTTTATTATAATCACTCTCAGGATATCCAAGTTCTGGTGGTACAATTATCCTGCATCACTGATAAACATAGTGAAATTTGCATTTCTCTCGCCATCAATCTCTTTATAGTACATGAACCCAAACATACATTTGCCTTACTTTTCAACCATATTAAATTTTTTAAGGATTAAAATATTTAAACAAGATCCATATAGCTAACTTCACCTAGCGGAAAAAGGGTTTCATAGCTATTGTTGTTTTGTAATTATATTTTGAACAAAATATTCCCAGCAATTGACAATTTTAATTACGGAAATTCAGGGATGTTGAGAAGTCTCCCCAAATCAAGAGTAAGAATTTATAGAAGTGGCAGTATAATAAAATAAATTCAGGACATTGTTATGTTACCCAAATCCAAAGTTTGAATTGATAGAAACTGTAATTCAGTAAATGGCATGAAAGGACTTGGACGTAACACAGCTCAGGCATACAATAAGTCAAATACTTCAGAAATAAAGACGCAGCACCTTCGAATGCCCCCGAGAGACATGCCTGCAACAGCCTCTTCAAAAGCTGGTATTACCTGAACATTCAAAGCACATGAAATATCACTTTTCAGAGTAAGTGATGCAGACTCCAGAAAATAAGGGCATAATTTGAGTGCTTAATATGTTGGCAACACCCAACAAGTTTAGTGAACTAATATTTTGATGAATTCAGTTGAAACAAATATCATAAAAACAAGTTGTATCAAACCCACGATAACACCTTGTGGCAAGGGTAAAGTCGATGTGTAAACTGTGAGCAGAGTTTAGTCCTAATCCCAAAGGGCGTTCAGACTCTTCACAACCTCACTCAAAAAAACCATGTTATATCACTTATAATTTCGTTATAGAACAGGAGCCAACCAATACTAACGAAGGATGTCGACCAACAGTAGCACATGCTTAATAGTATATATAAAACTGAACCACAAAGGGTTTTCCCTCTAGATAAAATAAATTAACAAGAAAATTTGAATCCTAGTATAACCAAGTAGGACTTATCCTTATTCAACCCTACTGCATTCAACATTACTTGGTCTATATAGAATAGAAGCAACAACATAACTTGTAAGCATTGTTTTTGTAATAGTACCGACATCAAGACCTATAGAAAAGATCCTATTGAAATTGAAGGAACTATATTAATCATTACATGACGAGGTCTCTCACCTCGTGCGATCCTACTTTGAATTTGAAAAAGTCCTTGTCATCACCCTGCATATTTGAAAAACAACAAAATAAGGTTTGTAATAATCAACCACTTCGACAATGTCTAGATAGAATATAGATGATGCAAAACATTCAATACCTCGAAGGAACCGCCTTTTGTTTTATTCCGGGCTTCAAATATGCGACCATAATAACCTATGGTGTAGCCATCCCAATCTACCTGAATGGAACTTGAAGCTCTTAAGTTACTTCAATTATCTAATGTGAAGAGAAAACTAAATGTTCAGAAATAATTCCCTAGGAGTAAAGTTGTCAAATCTATCCCATCAAAACTCATTTCAAAAAACCTAGAATGTCTGCTATGTAGATTCTAGAGCGCAAAAGAAAAATTTAGGCATAACTTTCAATTTGATTTAGAATCAGTATATCAAAATATATAGATTATTATAAACAAAAGATCAGACTTCTAACCAATTGACTATAAAATCAATAGCAAAAATAATTCAGTGTCTAACCACTACTGTCTCTCCTTTCTTTGGTTTTGGGCCATTTCCGGGTCGCAAGTCCTGCAATTTATTAATACTACTAGTTAAAAACAAAGCTTTCTTAACGCTAAAGCATTTACATTTTACAACGTGCTGCATCACCTTATACTGGAGTCCAGATTCGGTTTCTATGTAGTCTGGGTACTTCATTTTTGATTTGCCATAATCCTTCCCTCTAAGCGCAGGCACTGTATGTAAGTGCACAAATTATGCATTATATTGAAATCTTTGTAGGTTGCTTTTTCTTATTTTACTACGTGGCTCAATAACATTATGTTTACCAGTTTATGATAAAACAAATACACAAATGAACCTACTTTTCACCATCAGTAACGACACAACTGCATTACTTGCTCACAACATGCATAACATCACCATTCTCCTCCTTTCCGTTTCAGACACACAAACAAGGTTCGACAAACCGACCATGACCTTCTTCGGAACTTCTTAATATACTCGTTCTAATTTAAATAGGGGAAGAGAAAGCTATTATTAATTGAAATTGGTCATTTTACACCTTCCTTTAGGTTATTTGAACTATGTCCCATGAGGTTACAAACTCAAACTCTTGCTACTTAGCCGATACCTCATAGACATACGTTACACCTCTGTTCCAAATTTTCGGTTGTTGATGTTTTAGAAATACAAGATATAATTGACCATTATTGTCCAGCTTCACTCTTAGAGATAAGTAAGATGTTTTATTCTTCCTACATTGTTTAGTATAATGGAATATTTATACTGTTTGCATTGACAAATTTGAATTTGTAAAACAGTAAAACGACAAATAATATAATGAAGGGTATACAATACAACAATATCATGGTCCTGTTTGGATAAACAACTTAATTAAGTGTTTATAGCATAAACATTTATCATATAAGCGCTTGTGTATACACTATTTCTATAACAAAATATGAAATAAAGTCAAACTGTTTTCATTAAGCTAAGTTTTTTTAGGAAACCCAAGAGAGTTTATAGAAATAAGCTAAAAAACAGCTTATAGATATGTCATAAGCTATTTCCATAAGCTCTACCAAACCATTGCAAAGTGCTTATGCCAATACATAAGCTCAAATAAGTAAATCCAAACAAGCTCCTCTTTGATTTGGCTTATTTGAGCTTATCTACTTGCATAAGCACCTCTAAGACTGATTGAAAGAAGTTATGAAAACAGTTTATGACATATCAATAAGCTGTTTTTAGCGAATTTTCGTATGCTCCCCAAGATAGTTTATGAAAACAGCTTATAGCTTATACGAAAAACAATATAACTTCATTTTATTTTTCATAGAAATAACCTATAAAAATAATTAAAAAGCTTGAGTTTATTTATAGAGAAAATTACTGTCAGCAAATTCAGATGCAAGACCAATTCCTCCTTTACAAAAAGTACCAGCAATGACAGCAATGGAAGACAGAACCATCTTTCTCCGTTCAAACGACGTTGGAAAACAACAACTACCACTCTTACCGTTGCTTTTACCTGAAAAAACGGTTAGATATTAAAAACGTAAATAAATGAAAAAACAAAGTTAAATATGCTATTAACTTTGCTGGTGCGAGTTTATTTGCATATATCATTTTCATTTCATTAATGTCGAGTTTGGGTTGTTTTCGATGTATTGTATTCTATCAATTTGAATGAAAGAAGAATACTGACCGGAGAAAGAAGAATCGGAGAGATTATCAGGATCCTGAAAGAAATGATAATAGTTAAGTTAAGTTTGGAAATGAATGAGTGTGTGAATTGAAGGTGAAATTGAATAATAGAACAAGTACCAGAGATTGAGAATTAGGTAGAGAAAGAGAAGCAATGGAAAAGGACAAAAGTGAAGCCATAACTGTAACTTCTGTACTGTACTTTGTGTTGTGTGGAATGGAAGTTGCTAGATTTTGAAGGGAGTGTGTTTTAAAGATGGATAACACTACAAGAATTAGAACACGTATTTATTTGGCTTGTGCATACTCAAAATGTAATAGTCTAGTAAGTGTGGTCTCAACTCACTCTCGTTTAGCTAGCTAGCTACCACTTCAATAAATTTAACTTTTTTTCTTCATTAAACTTTAGGCTAAAAAAATGCTTTTTTTTTTTTTTTTTTACTCAAGTTTTAAAATTTTATTTTAAATTTTGAAGGTGAGTGTTTTTGAGTTGAATATGATGTTCATATTTTTGGATGAAGAATTATGTATGGATTTCTTAAGTTTATGAATTTCCTAAACTTATTCTACAAAGATAAAATTTTGGGAAAGGTAAACTAAAGCTACTCCATTGATCCAAAAATCTCTGTCCTTGATTAAATTTTTTATTTTTTTTAAAAAGACGAAATGACAAAGTTAATATAAACTCACCCACGAATAAAAGAGTCGGGATCCGAACCTCGATTATGATATTCAATCTAACAAGATTGATGTTTTTGTCAATTGAGTTAGAAATCATGAATGTCATTGATTATTATGTTACTATTTTTTTCCTTCTTTACTCGGGTTTGAATCTTTTTTTTTGTTGAAGAAACTCGGGTTTGAATCTTGATCTTTTAACTATTTCAATGCCTTTAAACTTTAGTTCGAACCAATTAAATTATTCGATCCTCAAAAGAAATAATCTTAGTTAGATGAGAGTTGATAAGTATAACAATCATATTTGTGTTGGCGAAGTTGAGAGCTTATCTTTATAATAGAGAATTAGAATTATAATTTCTATAGTGAAAATAATTTGCTAAACGGCTTATTACATTATTAATTATTAATATATTTGTAGATACTTTCTATAGTGAAAATGTTTTTTCACGTTTTACATAAAAAAGATTTCGCACCTTATAAATTTTGCACCTATGACTTTTTGGTTTTATTCTTCGAATTTCACACATTATTTATTGTATTTCTACTTATTTTGAATTCACATACTCTGTAGTTGGATGAGACTGAAGTGAATGTATACGCCAAAATAAATTTAACATGTCTAAATGCTCTTGAGCTAATGAAATTTAAATTAAAAGAGATTTCAAACTTTTGTTTAAACATTTTTTTACCATATTATTAGTATGAAGTTTTCACTAATGTTTATTTATGACTAATCTCTATTGGAGAATTTGTGGGTACGTAAAATGATTTTTTAACCTTCCAACCAAATTTCTTCCATACGCACAAATTGGATCGAGGCTAAATTCGATCTTTAGTCTCACAATTATTGGTAAACACTTTTTTAGGAATGGTAGGTAAACACTTTCTTTTATAAAATTATATTAAAATATAAATTACTTTACTTTTTATTAGAAATTTATTCTATCATGATTATAACATAGTTGGTAGGGTCCTTAAAAAAAACATAGTTGGTAGGGGCAATGTGATATACAAAGGTCGGAGTTCGACCAACTCTCCAATTATTCTTTTCAAAGAGTAAACTTCTAACTACTAAACAACTTTATTAAAAAAAATAATTCTACAAATTAATTTTATCTAAATTTTTTCTTTTTTGATTAAATCCAAAATTAATCATCGTGAGTTTAACTCAGTTGGTAGGGATAATGCATAATATATGAAAGGTCCGGATTCAAATCGTAGTTACCACAAGAAAAAATCCAAAATTAGTTTTATTCCTGCACAATAACAAAAAATAATAGAGTTTTGACGGTTAAATTAGGTACACTCAAATTCATTTTATTTTTAAGAAGTTTATTAAAATTCCAAATCAATAATCACCCAAAATAAGAATTAAATTTCCAAAAAAATAAAAAATTCAGTCAAATCTTGATGGAAACCGAATCACAATAGCGTAAGCACCTAGGTGGCTAAAGATGGCCACCAAACCAAGAAACAACTACTGAATTTCCCATATTACCCCTTCACCACCCCTTGTTCCATTCACCTGCCCCTGGCTTTTCAGTCAACCCAAAAGGTGCATTACACCAACTTTCTCCACCAACTCTCTCATCCTAGTATTTTTTTATTTATATGATATCTTTCTCGACGGTTGTAAAAATTAATCTCCCAAATTAGATATAATCGGAGATAAGATAAAACTATTTTAATAAATTTAACGGCTATCGTTTTGTGAATATATTTTTATTTTTTAATTTATATGATATCTTTCTTGACGGTTGTAAAAATTAATCTCCTGAATTAGATATAATTGAAGATAAGATAAAACTATTTTAATAAATTTAACGGCTATTGTTTTGTGAATATATTTTAGTTGACAGAAACAATGCTTATACACATGGATAAAGTTCAAATCTCGAACACCTTACTTATTTACTTCTTCGGAGTTTAACTAGCAAAATGCTTATACGCATGGATAAAGTTCAAACCTCGAACACCTTACTTATTTACTTCGGAGTTTAAGTAGTATACTCTTTTTTTTAGAGTGGCCGGGGTTCGAACCCCAAACTTTGCATATTTTATTTTTATGCATTGTCCAACCAACTGAGATAAGTTCACGAAGTAGATAGATTATACTAATTAAATTCATTAATTAAATCAACTATACATTTATTTATTTATATATAAGCATTATTGAACCAGCGTGAACGAGATAGTTGTAACAATTCTCAGTTTCAATGGCTTCTTCACTTTCCGTTTCTAAGATCACAACACCAAACACAAACCGCGCTTCTTTACCAGAATCTCTTCGATCCAGATCCATCAAAACGAGCTTCTTACCTTTCAACAATACAAATGATTTCAAAACTAACCTCTCTGCTTCTTCTTTAAGAACAACTCGTGAAAACCGTTTTGTAACGTCTTTGAGGTGAGTTTTCGTTTATTTTTCTTAGATCATGAGTCATGCTTATTTTTGCATGCGGTGTTTTCATTTTTTTGTTTGTTTATTTATTTATTCGTTGTTGAAATTGAAAAAAACTGCGATCGTGATTGAAAGTCGTTATTATCGATGTGTTTTGTTGTTGTAAGGATGTGTTTTGTTGGTTTTGATTTTTATACACTGACGGTGTAAATTATTTTTACACATGCATCCAATTAAATATCCAATGACTGTATACAATAATTGTAGTGTGACATATTATACTAATTAAACTCTTGTCCAATTAAATAATGTCATATAGATATTTGTGGAGATATAATAAGAACTAACATGTAAAAGTGGCACTGTGATGTGATATGATTGAATGCATGTGAAAAGAAAGTTTTACACTGTCAGTGCATAGAGATTAATCTCTAAATAATGGTAACATACATGATAATTTTAATTTGAGATTAATTTCTATCCACTGACGGTGTAAATATTTTTTTTTACATGTACATCAATCAAATGATGCCAAATAGATGATTGTAGAGAGTATATATATATATATATATATATATATAAAGAGTTGCATTATGGAATGATTTGATTGGATGCATGTGTAAAAAAAAATTACACTATCGGTGTACAATAATTAAATACTTTTAATTTTCAGGAAAGAGTGAAAATGAAATGTTTTATTTTATTTTATTAAAATTTTTGGTGTAATTAAAAGTATTTATCATTTCAAATATTGATTTGCATGAAGTTTGTTTTTTCATTGGTTCTGTTTGGATTAACAACTTAATTTGTAGCTTACGGCATAAGTGGCTGTAAGCACTTATGAATAAGCTATTATCTATTATTACACATGATAAAATAAAGTCAAATTGCGTAGGCATAAGCTGTTTTCATAAGCTAAGTTGGTCAACTTTTATAAAAATAAGCTCAAAACAACTTTTGAACATGTCATAAGCTATTTTCAGAAGTTTTCACAAACAGTCTCACAAGTCCTTTTGTCAGTAAATAAGCTTATCCAAACAGCCATTTAACTTTAATGTTAAGCCTGTCAGAATAATACTTAGTGGGCGGTATTTGCCTTGCAGTCGGTTTGTATTAGCACGGAGTTTGACAAAGTTACAGGGGCATGATACTGTGATTTTGTAGACGCTCCAAATTGCAGCTTTTGCCGAAATCATGGTGTTATACTGTGTCAAAGTCACCACCAATCCAACCATATACTTGGTGTATATTTGAATTGGTGGTGAGTTATGCAAAATCACGGTGGCAACGTAATTTCGTGAAACTTCATAGTGTTGCTATTGTCAAAATCATGGTTGCTCACCATGATTCTGCCAACCTCAAGTTTATAATGAATATGAGTCCTTGTTTTGTTTCCTAATCGACATTTATATTGAGGCAAACATTTGACTGTTGGTTGGTGTCCTTGCAGGATTAGATGCTCACAAACAGATGAAAATGGAGTTCCTGCAAAGAGGACGGTTCTTCATGATCTTTATGAGAAACAAGGGCAGAGTCCATGGTATGATAATCTCTGCCGACCCGTTACGGATCTGATTCCTCTTATTGAAAGTGGTGTTAGAGGCGTCACTAGCAACCCAGCGGTAATAATTTATGTTATTTAAGTTAGAATTTTCTTGTCACATAGTAATAATGAAAGACTTGTATGGTTGTGCTTGTACCGTTCTACTTGTGCGAAGATATTTTTCTATCCTAGGAATAATGTTTCAAAAATCAATACTGGACTACTTAGAACATGTTCCAAACACTTTTAAGAGTTGTAACTTATTGATTTCTTTATAATAGTATCAGATGTCAGTGCTCTAATATACCGTCTATACCACATGATTGCAGATCTTTCAGAAAGCTATTTCATCTTCAAGTGCTTACAATGATCAATTCAGGTACCATCAATCATATACTAATACCAAAAGTTTTTCTTTCAAATTTGAACAACAATGTAATTAGAAGTAGAGTAAACCGTGGAGGCATAGACATGTCTCATTCTTGTCTCGTCTGTCTATAACCTGCATAATCGTTGTATTACTCTTAGTTTTGTTTCTTCCTTCACAAAGTATATTTAGTTTAGCTTGGTAAACTACACAAAGGTCAATGTTGTCAATCCCGGATCACAGAGAATTGCGATTAGTTCAAATAACTTTATGCTACAGACCTACATCTACAATTTGACAACAATGTGTACTAAATCGTATATCGCGGAATAATAGTCGTTTCTCCAAACTCTCTATGCTATGGCGCGATAGAGATGCTATTGGACAACATTGACAAAAGTGATGCTCCTCGATTTCTATTTTTTTTATAGGAGGGGAAGATCTTCACTTCCTTAAGTATAATGTTGCGTGTTCTTGTGTGCTGATATTATTATATTCCCGTGAATTTAATGTTCTATTTTTAATTCGTGGTGTGGTCTAAAATTACATGATCATGCAGGGAACTTGTGCAAGCAGGGAAAGACATTGACAGTGCATACTGGGAACTTGTAGTGAAGGACATTCAAGATGCTTGCAAACTATTTGAATCAATTTATGATCAAACTGATGGAGGTGATGGCTATGTTTCTGTTGAAGTATCTCCTAGGCTTGCTGAGGATACTGAAGGAACCATAGAAGCTGCAAAATGGCTTCATAAAGTGGTTTCTCGCCCCAATGTGTATATTAAGATTCCAGCTACAGCTGCATGTGTCCCTTCAATTAAGGAAGTTATCGCCAATGGAATAAGTGTGAACGTGACTGTAAGTTTGTGATACTTTCTTTCATGTAGTCTGCAAATTAATTGAGTATCATATTATGTTATGTTAACATGCTATAAGTTGGGATGTTAGCTACTTGATAAGCAATCCTTGTCCTTGATATAATCAACATAATAATGGGTAGTAGCAAGGTTATGCTGGTTAGAAATGAGGGATTTGAAGCACTGAAATAGACATGCACACCAGACACATCACTGATATTGACATGTTGACACCGGTAATAATTTGGAAAAGTGATTGAATGTAACCTCATGTGTTGGTGTCGCGTCGATTCTAAACACCGACACATGTCATTCACCAAATACATCTTCATTTAGAAGTATCAATGCTGCATAATTCTAGTTCTAGTTGTAAATTAAGAAGTTAATTGTCTGTTAACATTTTTTATGAGTGTCATCTGATTTGATTACTTTTACCATGTTGCCGGAGTCTAAATATACGTTTGTGGTATGCAGCTGATATTCTCCCTTGAAAGATATGAAGCTGTAATTGATGCTTACTTGGACGGTCTGGAGGCATCTGGGTTAAATGACCTCTCTAGAGTCACAAGTGTTGCCTCGTTCTTTGTCAGTCGAGTGGACACTCTCATTGACAAGATGCTTGAGAAAATTGGCACCCCAGAAGCCCTTGATCTACGCGGCAAGGTAAACGCTTACTCTTTTCTTTATTGCCAATTTTTGCGTTTGGATTTGATATAACATCTCTAGATATCAAATATGTTCTTGTCATGACATTGAATTTTATAGGCAGCAGTAGCCCAAGCAGCACTGGCTTACCAGCTATACCAAAAGAAATTTTCTGGCCCAAGGTGGGAAGCTCTAGTTAAAAAAGGGGCCAAGAAGCAAAGGCTCCTGTGGGCTTCAACCAGCGTTAAGAATCCTGCCTATCCTGACACCTTATATGTTGCTCCTCTTATTGGACCCGACACCGTAAGCCATCACATTTTTTCAATAATCCATTTGCTTATAGTTATTATGGAGTTAATCTGAACCAAGTAGTATTTTCTTCAGATTTAATTGTTCTATAGATTTATGAACTATTTGAGGATTTTCAAAAAGGCCTCTGAACTAAAAGAATTTGTAATTGAGACCCTGAAATTGTCAGAAATGTTCATTTAGATCCCTGAACTTGGTTTTTTTTTTTAATCAAGTCTCTTAAATTTTTAAATAGTTTTTAATTAGTCCCTGAATTTTTAAATAATTTGTATTTGGGTCCTTAAAGTCAGGGACTTGATGACAATTTTTTCAAAATTTACGGATCCGATTAAAAAACAATTATTTAAGGGCCTAATTACAAATTACTAACAAGTTCAGGGATTTAATAACAAAATTTTAGTTGAAGTACCTTCAGATTAATTAAACATTTTCTTTAATGAACATCTCGTTAGGCTTGATTATGTTAACAAACTTGGAAATCATTGTTTCCTAATCCCTGAACTAACATTACCTTCTCATTTACTTCCCAGGTATCTACCATGCCAGACCAAGCACTTCAAGCATTTATCGATCACGGTGCCGTAGCCAGGACAATAGACTCAAATGCATCTGAAGCTGAAGGAATATACAATGCTATCCAGAAGTTGGGTATTGATTGGAGCTATGTTGGTTCACAGCTTGAATTGGAAGGAGTTGATTCATTCAAGAAAGCCTTTGACAGCCTCCTGGATTCACTGCAGGAGAAGGCAAAATCTCTTAAGCTGGTCAGCAAGTGAGGTGTGAACTTTATGGTTAACTATTGCTATGTAATGTATGATGCCGCGTACGGGTTAATAAAAGACAGTGGCTAAGGGGTTGTGATGTGTGCTGCTGTAATGTGCTTCCTAGAATGATAAATCATCTGTGATAGTGATACATTGTTAGTTGGAAATTCTTGGCTTCTAGTTAAAGTTTTTTTTTTTTTTTTTTTTGTTTCTTTCCATGTACTTTGTATGCTGGTTTTTAGGGAAACAAATTCCCTGCAATAATTGCACCGTGCAATTTTAAATCTCGACTGTCTGATCTAAATCAATGGCAGAGGTTGTTTAAACTAATTTTGTTTTTGTGTAATCATAGTAGTTCGATGTCGAGTTAACGTCTAAGATCGAAACTGTATAAATGCATGCATCTCTTACTGCACAAAAGCCAAATCTGACGTCATTTTATGTTTAAAATCTTATGTTTTAGTTTTAATATTATGGTTGATTACATATTTTCTGAAATCGATATAACACAATACAAAGCATTGTTTAATAATTGTTTAATAAAAGTGTGGTGTGTTCAGTACTTAGATAGGATTTGGATGAACAAGACTATAATAAATAACCAAAAGGCCACAAATTAATGTAATTAGCGATAGAACAGTAAGCTATCAACTGTGGTAATTACTTGGTACCTTTTTTTCGTTTATCCAGAAACCATGTTTATTGGTGCTTCCCACTTGTTGCTTGATGAGTTTTTTTTCCCCTGGTCGTTGGTTTTGCGAGAAAGGAAGGGAGCATCTTTATACGTTTGAATGACACAAAAACTCTTGATTTGTTGTGAAGTACACATTCGGATTTCGGACAGTACAAAAACTGTGTTTTGCTCCAATATGTGGGAAAATTTCTTCTCTCGTTTTGAACTTAACTCAGGAGAGCGCTTCTGTCATTTGAACGTTTTCTTTGTCTCAGAAAAATGAGGCACTTACATAGCAGGGGAGGAGTGAGATGGGTATAAGAAAATAAGTGATAGAAAATAAAAATGTGATGAAAAAAATAGTAGAAATATGAGATAAAAATGATTGGGGAAGAGTTTGTAAATTATATAAGGAGAATTATTTGCTATTCATTAGTCTTAAATGAAATTGATAATTCAAAGTTTGATTGAAGTGAGAGCCAGTATTGGTACTGTAGTTTATTCCAAGAATCAATTTGTAGATCCTAATAAAAAATATCCTTACTTTTATGGATGATTTTCATTTGATCTTATCATTCTTTTAAGAATGTGGCTGTCATTTTGCATGTCTCCCCACCCCCACCCCCACCCCACCACCTTCTTTCTTGTAATTTTTTTAACGTTTTCTTTCACTTATTTTTTTGTCCTCTTTTCAAAAAAAATTACGGTAAATTCAGGGATCATTTTATTGTGAATCCTTTTTCATAGTCAAATCTCAGACATCAACATTGCACTCAATTCCCTTAAGAGTTTGTTTGTTTCAGCCATTGAACATTAAATTAGGAAAGTGAGTCCACAGAATTAATGGTGCAAGTTGTAAAACTTTCCGTATATGGGTGGTTTGTAGGAATCAATTCACTCACTTTTTTCCAGGAATTTTTTTCCTTGACAAAGCGAAAAATCTTACACTCTTCGAGAGTTAAAGGTATTTCCATGATAAAGCGTGGAAAATGTTTAAAAAATTAGAAGAGTAATTTAAAATGTTACTTCATATCCTCTCCTTTTATACGTTAGAAAAAGAAAAACAATCTCTCTCACCTCCCCCTCATGTTAAATAGCGCCTATAGCAGCGCTATAGCCTATTGCATAGTTGAATTTAAACAAATCGCTATCACACATAGAGGCAGAGTTAAGCTTGCCAATATCTGTGTTTTATTCTGATATTGCAGCAAAACAGAAAAGTCGCAGCCTGTTTAGAATCGGTTGCTAGTTTGCGAACCAAGGTGCCGATAGTCTAGTTACATTCCCATCATAAACTTCCTTGTGAGATCCGCCGCATCCAAAGAAAATAGCAAGTGGATGGTCTATATCATGCTTGTATTTGTAAATGTGATGACTACTGTTGCCTGTTGGTTTTCTTTTGATCCCATTGATGACCCTGCCTGGTAGTGCACACAGTGTATTATTGATGAAAGTCTAAAATGAAACTAACACAAATTTGCTCTTCTCGTGTTGTTTGCTTGATGCTTCTTTTCAAAACACCCAAGAGTCAATCCAACTGTAACATCCCAGACTGCTTTCAGGATTGCCGACTAACCCCACAAACCAACACGAGTCTTTTCAGCATACTTTGTCCTCACTCACATGCTTACCAGGAAACTTCCCGGTAGGTCACCCATTCTAGTACTACTCCAAGCCAAGCACGCTTAACTGTGGAGTTCTTATGGAATGGGCTACAGAAAAGAAGATGCATCTTGTTGATATGGGTAGTACCTAACAATTCTTATAAGCCTTCCTTCAACCATGTAGTCCCATACCTACACGGCCTCCGGATGCCGACTAACCCCACAAACCAACACGAGTCTTTTCAGCATACTTTGTCCTCACTCACATGCTTACCAGGAAACTTCCCGGTAGGTCACCCATTCTAGTACTACTCCAAGCCAAGCACGCTTAACTGTGGAGTTCTTATGGAATGGGCTACAGAAAAGAAGATGCATCTTGTTGATATGGGTAGTACCTAACAATTCTTATAAGCCTTCCTTCAACCATGTAGTCCCATACCTACACGGCCTCCGGATCCCTCTCATTTCGATGTGATTCGGTTCCTCTTATTAACGTGGGGTCATCCTTACGGATAGTGTCCGTTCCAACTGGCGGGAACCTTTCGTATCCAACTGGCGGGATATCGAAAGTCACGTCGTGGTTGGGCCTAACACAACCCCACAAAACCGGCTTGTGAGGTGAGGATTGCCCCCACTTATAAACAAATTGTCAGGCCAACTTCTAACCGATGTGGGACTCTTAACACACCCCCTCACGCTCAGGATTACACATCTGAAGCGTGAACATAAATGACGGGTGGCCCAATAACGGAAACCTGATAACAGGTGGCCCAAAGAATCGTGAAGAGGCTCTAATACCATATTAGAAATCGTGGTTGGGCCTAACACAACCCCACAAAACCGGCTTGTGAGGTGAGGATTGCCCCCACTTATAAACAAATTGTCAGGCCAACTTCTAACCGATGTGGGACTCTTAACAATAATAAAAATAAAAGTAAGATTAATATTGCATTTGTGAATAGAGAACTCAAAAACATAATAAAAAAAACACACGGTGAATCGGAAAATTGAAATAAGAATCTATAGCCTACAAGTCCCCACAGAATAACTTTACCAGATTTTGAGTACTTATATATTAACGTGGGATGTATAACTTATAATAGGTTACAAATAAATAATGTTTCACATTATTGGCACTCACCGGATTAGATTAAATAAATGTGATTTAATAGGTGACCATCTAAAATACTTCTTTTAGTCCTTTAAGTTTGACAAAAATATCGGGTTAGTCTTCAAGTTTTTAAATCTTCAAATAAATTCTTAATACTCTTACCTTTTTTAATGCTTTAAGTTTGATAAAAATATGGGTTAATTCTTTAAGTTATTAAATTTTCAAATAAGTCCTTATTACCATTCACAAGTTTCCATGTAGGCATGTCAATCGGAGGGGGTGGGGACGGGTTTTACCTTCCCCATCCACATACTCTACTCTCATATACTTACCTGTTACCCTATCCATACTTAGCGGGGATGAGAAATCGAATCTCATCCCCGTCTTCGACGGGTTCGGGTATCCCCGCCCCATCTTCATTCCCGCAGTGCATATTTTTTTTTAATAAAAATAAAAGTATTTTTAAGCCCTAAGCCCAATGTTGTAATGCATTATCCAGCAAATAGATGATGGTGATCGATGGATATGGTCATGGAGAAGAGAGAGGCCGAGAGTGTGAGATATGAAAGGAGAAAAGAGAGAACTATGATAAATGAGTATCATAAGACTGAGACTCTGACCGTATGAGCGTAATGATTTAGGGTTTGGGTTTTTATTTATATAAAAGGAGTAATAAATTGATTTTCTACATTTGGGTCGGATTTGGGTATGGGTTCGGGGTGGGTACTTATAATATCCCCTTTACTCGTCCCGTACTCGTGTTTCAAAATCGGGGATAACCCAGACCCATACCTAAACCCAGTCAAAACGGGGAAAACCCGTCAAATTAGGTTTGGTTCGGGCGGGTACCTGTGGGTATGGGTTTTAATGCCATGCCTATTTCCATGAATGACGTTTTCAAAAGTACATTAATTAATTATTTACGCGATTCAAAAAATTAATTACACCTTATTAAATTTGTCTGAAGTTAATTCATTTTACTTATAATCAAAATAGGAAAGTTTCTATTTTGGGTTTGTTTTTTAATTTGGGGTTGTTCTTTAACCTGGGTGTCACTCTCGAAGATTGGCTATAGACCGTTAGTTAGAAATGACCATGAATGTTTACTGTTTTGATGCTTAGTGAGTTGTAGGTGCGGGATTTTGTTTGTGTTGGTGATCAAATCATTTGTCTTTTTTGAAGATTTGGATCCAGTGTTTCTAAACATTCACGTATTTTTTCTTTTGTAATTTGGGTTTTGAGCCGTACACGAGTTCGCTGAATTGTGAACCGCTGCGTGAATTTTTAAATCGGTTTCTGAAACCTTTAGGATTGTTATGTACTTGTACCACCCATCTGGAAAGTGTTTTTGTTTCTCCTCGATAAGGATTATACCACCACCACATCACGCCATACCCAAGTCTTTTGTACTAACTTTTTAATCTACTTAGGATGTCGCAAATCAGATTTTTTTAACTCATTAAATTATTATTTCAAAAACATATTGTAATATAGAAAGTACTTTAATTTTTACTATTATGAATAATATATTCCGATAAACAAATTTGCTTGTCATTTTATATGTATATAATAGTTATCCCACTTATGCACTTAGAATTTGCCATCAAATTAAATAAAATATGATTTTTTAAGAGGTGGCTTTTTGTCTATTCTTCTCTATCCATTTCAATTCAATAAATTGGACTCTTTGCTTGCTCATAGGTCACGTTCTTATAGGAGGGACATGTCTTCACTTCCATATATAATAAGAATATTGTTGTGTCTGCTTCTGTGCTATGTTAAATCAATAAACAATTAATAAAGTTTATGAGTGATATTTTTCTAGGAGTTGGGTGGGTGTTGTTGTTATTATTTATCAGTGTTAATTTTCTGTTGGTTGAATTGATTGATACTAACAATGTTCTGATTTTATGCATGGGGATGCAGTATTATGCATGGGTCCTCCTGATTGAATGGTTTGTAAGATACACTGTATTTGTATATATTGTATAGTGTGGTACAACCTGTGACATTGGTGGAGCAATAATATAAATAAAAGTTTAGATATTTTTTGTTTATTCAAGTATACAATTTAGAGTTAAATACGTTTTGCTCCCTATAAAAATATTTACTTTTCATTTTAGTCCTTCTAAAATTTTATTATAGAAATTCGTATTTAGTTCATGTTTTGTTAAAAAGTTTTAATTTTTCTTGGGAAATATTGTTATAATATTCTACTCATTTATGTAAAATTTTATTAAAAAAATATGAATGATGGACATGAGTTGACTAAAAAGTAAAGACTTACGCATTTGTGGAAAATTTTATTAAAAAATATAAAGGCTAGACATGAGTTGACTAAAATATAGACAAAAAGTGGTGATGAAAAAATTTTGGACGTCTAAAAGTCTAAGTTTTTTTTAGAGGAACTAAAATGAAATGTTAATATATTTTTAGTGATCAAAAACATATTTAACCCTACAATTTATTGTAATTTTTTTTTGTTTTTTTAGTCTTGAAAATTAACTAGTATTTACTTTTTTTAGGGGAATACTACTATTTACCTTTTGTCATTCTTTTTTTTTTAATCTCTGTGAAATATATTCATATTGAAATCAATCTTTTTTAGAAACTAAAAACATATTCAAATCATAAATGAATTATTGCATATTTTCAAGAAAAATATAACATGTGACTATGTGAGGGAAATTGAGAAGGGAAATTGTGTAGTACTACTACTATAATCAAATAGAATATCCATATTTTCATGCTGAGCCAACCAAGAACGAGTTGGGTTGGGAGTAAGATATTTAATAAATGACATTTAAGCAGTACCAATGAATGATAGCAATGGTTTCAGCTTCCACAGCAGGTGCCTATAAATGCATTGTCATAAATCACTTCCACTTATGTGTATATTGTTTGCTATGTACGTACCATTTATTGAATGTGACCAGTTTCCTTAGATCTTCACGTGTTAGTTGAACCTCCCTTTATCATGGTCCCTTTCTTAATTATTCACCATTCAACCTTCTTCTTTCTATTCACACAATTTTGACTAAGTAATTTATAAATACATATATTGCTCTATCTAGTAAATGATCTTTTAACTAAGGACAAAACTGTGACGACTTTAAGGTTGATTAACACTTCGAAATTCGACTCTTTACTATGTTGAGAAAATGTTTGATGCTCGTTAGTCGGACTCCTCAATAATGTTAAAAAAAAAATGTTTGGTTTGTAGCAACTCCGCAATGCGACAAAGATTAATATTTAATTGAAATATCTGAGATACACGTGATCTTGAATAGAAAAATTCACTTAACTCTTTTAAAATTTGGATTGAGTCACAAAATCGAGTTAGACTTTAATATTATTTTAAAATTTTAGTTGAGTCTAATTCAACTTTAAAAAACCAACTTATAAGATAAAATGTATCTCTCGATTATAAACTGATTTTCGTACCATATTTCATCATATCTAAGACTCTTAACCTTGGCCATTTATTTGTCACACTCACAATTTTTTCCACTTAAGAGGTTTGTAGGGTCCTATTGAGTAGAGTCATAATAGTCACAATCAATTTATGTATCAAGCTAGGTGTGTAAACATCAACTTTTACACTCAATCATAAATCAATACAGTCAATATTTAAAAGTGAAAACAATAAAGTCATGAAACTCTTTAAAATGATCATAAATTAAATGTGTATGGTTGGTTATATAGTCCTAGCTACATCCACTCTTACACACAAATAACACTCTCATTAGATGCATGAGTAGGTGAGCAAATGAAGTAATGAACCCTTATATGTAAAAGTGAGTTTTTTGTGCTAACTAGCACTCTTGTGTGTTAGAGCTAGTAAAATGGATACTTGTGAGATCAAGTCACCAGAAGCACCTCAACAAGGGACACCATGCACTTCAATGAGCAGAAAGAAACTTGGCATTTTCTTCATTGAGTCTGAGGATAGAAGGATGGCTTTAGGGCGTGGTTATACAAGAGGTTCTACACCTGTTAATATTCATGGAAAATCCATTGAGGATCTTTCTAAAACTGGTGGTTGGATTGCTGCCTTCTTTATATTTGGTATGTATATTCTTCACATGGTTATCAGTATCTTACGATATATGTGTATGTTGGAATGTCTTTTATATCATGACATTAGTATATGTCATGTTTTTGAGGTAAAAGATAGGATAAGATCTGAATTCTTGGTTAATATGATGCTTGTGACAAATGAGAATGCATTAAAATATATTAGGCCATGTTTGTTTGCTGAGTTTGGTTATTAACTTATTATGATTATGAAAATGGTGAATACTTTAAAGATAATGTATGATTTTTTTTGTTGCTTCTATGGTGGTTACTGCAGGAAATGAAATGGCAGAAAGAATGGCTTATTTTGGACTTTCTGTTAACATGGTAGCCTTTATGTTTTATGTGATGCATAGACCTTTTGCAAGTTCATCCAATGCAGTCAATAATTTCTTAGGAATATCACAAGCTTCTTCTGTTCTTGGTGGATTTCTAGCTGATGCATACCTTGGACGTTACTGGACAATAGCTATCTTTACTACGATTTATCTCGCGGTATGGTTCATTACCTTTTGATTTGAGCTGTCAGATCAAGATTGAATGTCTAAAGTTTCGACTTAAGAGTGAATAAATAGATGGCTTAATGGTGTGTTTGATCCCTGCAATTAGGCGTCATTTAAAAATTTGCCCCTGTAATTGCTAATCCTAGCAAATTGCCCTTGCAAACCTTAATCATTTAAAATTTCGTCCTTTGACCAACTTAATCAATGCCACGTCAGCATTTTACCAAAATGGCACGGGGAATTGACGAAAATACCCCTGGTTTATTTTTTTTTTCCTTAAAAAAAATTTCAAAATTTTGAATTTTTTTTTAAATTAAAAAAATCTGAAAAAATAATTAATAATTATAAAAAAATTTGGAAAAAAATGTTAAAATTAAAACTGAAAAAACTGAAATTTTTCGGAGAAAAAATCGAAAAAAAAAATTCGAGAAAAAACTGGGAAAAAAATTTTTGAAGGAAAAAAAACAAAAAAAATATAAGTCAGGGGTATTTTCGTCAATTCCCCGTGCCATTTTGGTAAAATGCTGACGTGGCATTGATTAAGTTGGTCAAATGACGAAATTTTAAATGATTAAGGTTTGCAAGGGCAATTTGCCAGGATTAGCAATTACAGGGGCAAATTTTTAAATGACGCCTAATTGCAGGGATCAAACACACCATTAAGCCTAAATAGATTGGTTTAAAATTGTAAGTACTTGTCAAAGTAACCCCTCATTTCAAATACATCCACAAAATTGTAAAATATCATTCGAAGTTGTTGATATGTTGACTTCTATAGTTAGACTTAATTTATAACGTGAAATGTTAACTAGAAATGTTACATTGGATGCTGATTCCACATCAATGTTAACTCTCCAAGGACTAATTTGTCTATGAAATTTAGTTCATCTTATATACAAATTTATCAGTAATTGCAATTATGCGTAGACTAATTACTGACAATTTAGTCAATAAGTGACCTAAATTTCATAGGAAAATTAGTTTAGGTGTGTTGACATTGATGCTAGATCAACGTGGTTGAGGATGAGACGAATATTTAGTAAACATGTCACATCATAGTCTCTAAAGGTAAAAGTTGATAGAGACTATTTTGACCGGTACTTTACAGTTTCAGAGAAGTATTTGCCAATTCGCAAAAACTACATACTATTTTGATCGCTGCTTACAATTCCTACAACCAATTTGCCTATTCACTAAGTCGAAACAAAGACTGTCTAATCTTGATCTGATAATCCAGATATATCATAATAACTTTGTTACTTTCATTCCAAACTTTTATGAACAGGGCTTAACTGGAATAACAATATGTGCAACAATGAGCATTTTTGTGCCAAACCAAGAAAACTGTGACCAATTATCACTTCTATTAGGAAACTGTGAGCCTGCAAAACCATGGCAAATGACATACCTCTACACTGTTCTATACATAACAGCATTTGGAGCTGCAGGTATTGTTAGATATAGCTGGTGATTGGAGTTTCTTATTGATTTGAGTTTCATATAATATATGTAGCACCGACATTTCTTTCCCGTGTTGGTGTCCGACATCGACATGATGCCGACACATGTCATAACACTTCAATTGATTTATTTTCTTAAGTTACTAATGGTGTAAACATGCCACCGTTAGTATTGTGTCCGATGTCGTGTCAATTCTTCATAGTTTGTAATCAACTTTTTCAATCTATCAATTTCAAAGTCAATCTTTCTGATCAATTTATTTTAATCTTTGTTGGATTCTATCATATTTCTCAACAGGTATAAGACCATGTGTATCTTCTTTTGGAGCAGACCAATTCGACGAAAGAAGCAAAAACTACAAATCACATCTTGACAGATTTTTCAACTTGTTCTATCTTTCTGTGACAATTGGTGCAATTGTAGCATTCACAGCAGTGGTCTATGTTCAAATGAAATTGGGTTGGGGTTCTGCTTTTGGTTCATTGGCAATAGCAATGGGAGTATCTAACATGCTTTTCTTTATTGGTACACCTTTGTATAGACATAGGTTGCCAGGTGGAAGTCCTCTTACACGAGTCGCTCAAGTATTGGTTGCCGCTTATCGAAAGAGAAAAGAATCATTTGGTAATAGTGAAGTTGTTGGGTTGTATGAGGTTCCTGGTAGAAGATCTGCTATAAAGGGTAGTCAGAAAATTGCTCACACTGATGATTTCAGGTTTTAGTCTTTCTCCTTGCTAACTACTCAGCTCCAAAAGTTTTGATGCTTTCTATTTATTGAAAATATTTTGTTAGAATAGGAAATTTTACATCACATAATGCTTAGTATGACTTGTATAGTCGTATTTGCATGATAGCTATCAAACATTAATACAGATACAAGACATGACACTGAAAAATTGTATAATTAAAATGTAACACATGTGTCGATGTCTTGTGCGTGTCCGAAAGTGATACGTGTCAGAAACCATAAACATGATTTATTTACACAATTCAAAGATTTATTATACCATTGTAAGAGATATTATTCTTTCTCTCATTTTTTTTTTTTTCATCTTTTAATTCTATATATGTTTAGGTTTCTTGACAAAGCAGCTCTACAATTGAAACAAGATGGCCCTAATCCAAGTCAATGGAACCTTTGTACAGTAACACAAGTAGAAGAAGTGAAGATCCTTATAAAACTAATTCCAATTCCAGCTTGCACAATCATGCTTAATGTAATCTTAACAGAATTTCTAACTCTCTCAGTCCAACAAGCATATACCTTAAACACTCACTTGGGTAAATTAAAACTTCCAGTAACATGCATGCCGGTTTTTCCAGGTCTAAGTGTATTCCTCATATTAGCTCTCTATTACCAAACTTTTGTACCGCTTTTCAAACGCATCACTGGTCATCCGCATGGTGCATCTCAGCTTCAAAGAATTGGAATTGGTTTAGGAGTTTCGATTTTATCGGTTGCTTGGGCTGCAATCTTCGAAAAGTATAGAAGAAACTATGCTATCAAAAATGAATATGAAGCTAGTTTCTTAACACCAATGCCAAATTTAAGTGCTTATTGGTTATTGATTCAATATTGCTTAATTGGTGTAGCTGAAGTTTTTTGCATTGTTGGTTTGTTGGAGTTTTTATATGAAGAAGCACCTGATGCTATGAAAAGTATTGGTTCTGCTTATGCTGCTTTAGCTGGTGGATTAGGTTGTTTTTTTGCAACATTTATAAATAGTGTTGTTAAATCAGCCTCTGGAAACTCAGATAAAAGACAAGAATCTTGGTTGTCTCAAAACATCAACACTGGCAAGTTTGATTACTTTTACTGGGTTCTTACAGCTTTAAGCTTAGTCAACTTCTGTGTCTTCTTATATTCAGCACATAGATACAAATACAGGACACAACATGTTTATGAGATGGAGAACATTAAACTTGATAATTTGGCAAACAATGGGAGCTCTACAACAGTTTCTTTCTAGCTAGTTTAAATATATGAAGTTATATATCTATGTATTAGTCCTCTAAAGTGAGGGGTATATTTAAAGGATGATGTGAAATTGTAATTGTTAAGTGACAAGTTACCGATTAAGATTTTAATGATCTCATAGTTTATTTTGGATTTTAATGAATTTTATTTTTTATTAATGATTATTAATTTTTTATCTCATAGTTTAGAAAAATGCATTTTTCTAACTAGCACATAAAAATGCTAGACACAAACTAAATTTGGTGCAAGGAATGAACTTTTACCTTAAATTGTTACATCAATCCCAGGCATTGACAATCACGATGCAAATGCGGTATATCTCTCTACTACAAGGCAACTCTTCAATTTAGTTTTAGTTTTACATGCCTCCTTTCATTATTGATTAAGCTCTGAATTCTACAGTATAGACATGTTAAACTCGCTAAAATATAACTTTCATAAGTAGTTTGTGCATAAGCATATTCCTTTTGTTCAT
Organism: Medicago sativa; assembly: GCF_051527215.1. Taxonomy (NCBI): domain Eukaryota; kingdom Viridiplantae; phylum Streptophyta; class Magnoliopsida; order Fabales; family Fabaceae; genus Medicago; species Medicago sativa. Next base: position 5,597,599 of record NC_140755.1, on the reverse strand, counting down.
TTCCAGATAATAATTGCATTATTGGTGCCAAAATTTTCATGCTATGTTAGGCTTGTGCTATTTTCCTACTGGAGCGCTTTGTCTACTGCCATCTCTGCTGCCATATATCAACCGTTGGATATTTCTTTCTTTTTTCTCAGCCGTTGAATTTACTTGTGTTTATAAGGAAAAAGTTTCAGCTCCTTCTCCACATTCTTTCCATTGCACGCGTACTAATTATATTTTTCTGCATAATCAAAGTGTACATAATAATATAATAATATTAATATTAATCCCTTCAAAGAAAAAAATAATATTAATATTTGTCTTTTTTCATGAAACATTCAACAACTTTTAAATCTTGTTGTTCTTGAGGAAACTTAAACCAAATTTTGCTAAAATTAATCTCTTAATTTCTCTTAACTTTAAAATCAATCAATTTAGTTCCTTAAGTTTTTTTTTTTTTTTTTGAGGGAATTTAGTTTCTTAACTTATAAATGTTTACGCAATTTGTTTCTTGGAAGTGTATACCTTATTGTCAAATCGCGCATCAAAATTACAAATGTGTTCGTAAGTGTTTTTTATTAATCATTTTGGTCATTGAATATGTTATTATGTTGTCAAAAAATTTCTCGAATAATCTATGGACTATAGTGATAATCCTTCACACATTACAAGATAAAAATAGTTAATGGATCGAAAATATACGATCATATCCATATATTAAAGGAAGATTTACATAAATTAAGGGATCAAATTGATTGATTTTAAAATTAAGGGATCATAGTGAACTTTTAAATTAAATTATGGATTAAATTGAATGATATACATGAATTAACTTTAAAACAATGAACACAAGTTATGGACAAAAGAGACTTTTCTTAAGAAAAACAAGTTTTAAAGCTATTGAGTGTTTTTTTATTAAGAATAATTGATTTTTTTTTGAAAGAATTATAAGTTATTATATGTTTTTTCAAAAAAATTAAATAGAAACAAATAATAAAATTAATATTATGTACAGTTAATCCTAATATTAAGTGCAAAGAATGTGGACAAGGAGCTAAAACATTTTTCTTAAACACAAGTAAATTCAACGGTTGAGAAAGAAGAAAGCAATATCCAATGGTTCATAGGTGGCAGCAGAGATGGCATGAGACACAAGCGCTGCCGAGGATCCAGTTCCTAGTCTTTACCACGTAATAATAACTTTGTTACATGAAAAACCGTATAATAGCCATGCTTATAGGTTGAGTTATTTTGTTTTTCTGATCACTCAATTCAGCTTAGTCAAGCTATTGGTTCTATCTAGGGGTGGACAACGGTTGAATTCGGACGGTTTCGGGTGGAAAAACATCAATCCAAATGATACCGCGGGTGGAAAAAATCAATCCATTTTCGTCTGTTGCAGTCTTCGGTTATGCCGGTTAACAGTTTAAGCGGTTGTCGGTTTGTGTGGGTGGGTTCACACGGTTCTGAGAAATTTAAAGCTTAGATTCGTAGGTAAGAAAAGACCAGAAACATCACATAAAAGAAAAGGAGTGGGGAGGAGGAGAAGACTCCATTGAAACACCCTTCTTTTCTGTGTTTTTTATGTTCCCATTTTGTAAAATAAACAGATATAAAGGATAGAACATCGACCTGAACAGATCATACACTTGGTGAAGAAAAAAATAGAAACAGAAGATGAGATGAAAATACAAGTCGGAGAAGGGAACAAGAGAGCCGGACTATGCATAATAAGCTCAGAACTTGAAGAAGCAAGAGAGTGTTTGAGGATGTGCTGTCTTAATGTGACAAAAAAGTTATCAAAAAAATAATTTTATGTATTAAAGATGACACGGTTTCATTTTAATTTTATTTAATTATAATAGGCATAGTCAACTCCTATAATAATGAAAAATTATAGAGTATTATAATAATGAAAAATTATAGAGTATTAAATTCCTCTTACTTCAAGTAAAGCATTTATTAGTGGACTGAAAGGATACTCTGCCAATCAGCACTTAAGGCATGCAAATGGTAGTAGTACTACTACAAACTTTCGGACAGGTGTGGGCACCGATGGTCCAAATATTGGCATCCGAACCGATCCACATGTGTCCATGTTTATCCGTTTTATTGACTCGTGTGACCCGCCCACCCGATCTAATCTGACCGCTTCCGTTTATTATGGGGCGGTTTGCACAGTTTCAGGCGGATATTGATATTTTGTCCACCCAATCAATTGCCAAGATATCAAAAGAGCAAATTCTGGAGAACACAGATCTTTCTACTGACAAGGCAGAGATGATTTCAAGGTTTCTCAGACCATACAAAGTAAAAAAATACCAAGATAATACTAAGCAATCTTCAATGGTGTTTACAATTTTCAGATACTATTATAATTCAAAACAATTATTCAGAATTCAGAACACAAACATTGGCAAGAAACTAAAGACATTTTACTCTTCGCCTCCAGGCTCATTTAGAGGATGGAAGAAACTTTGCTTGAATAGCATCAATGAATTGCATTGCTTCAGGATTTTCATTTCTTAGATCCTGAAACATGAACAACAAAGATGATGTATAATGTCAGAAAAAATTATAATGATGGCGTCTACAAATACAAGTGATACCTCTATGATTTGGGGCCTGTCTTGAAATATTATCTTCAAACTTTGGAACTGAAATGTGAAAGACAGATACTTAAATGCAACAATAATTAAAATCGATATTGTATTTAGCTCCTTTGTGGAAAACACAGTTACACTACCTGTTGACTGTTCCACAGGAAGCCCAGGCAACCATCATCTACATTTCCCAACATATTGGAAATGCCCTGAAACAAAAAGTATGCCCCATTATTATGTATCAGGTTTGCATGCCTACATCTATCAAATTTTCCCTCCTAACAAATTAATCCCCAACACTTGCCTATAAATAAAAACGATGCCTATAAAAAAAACCGATTAATAACAAATAAATTTATACTATTGTTGAGGGACAAATAAAACAATTATATGATTCATTACCTCAATGGCCTTGCTAGGCGTAACCCGAATGATATTAACAAGATTACACAACCTCCTAAACAGTAACTTCTTCACCTTCACCCATTAGACTAAATTTCCAAAGTGATTGAATATAAACGTATAGGGGGATAAGAGTCACAAGGGTTTGGTTGTGGAACACCAAACCCTATTCCAATTTGAACAATACTGGCAAACAAACCACCAGGATAATGGTCGTTATCCTCATGAGATTGAGACCCCAGATTTGAAATTGACCTTTTGTCACCAAAAAGTTGGAAAATGTGAAAAATCAACAATAAGATGAATAAATAATTAATTAATATTGCGCTTAAGTTACCTGGTGACCAATTTGCAGAGGTGCATAGACACCGGTGTTTTTCATTCCCTTAACAAATAAATTTGTACTATTGTTAAGGGACAAATAAAACAATTATATGATTCATTACCTCAATGGCCTTGCTAGGCGTAACCCGAATGATATTAACAAGATTACACAACCTCCTAGACAGTAACTTCTTCACCTTCACCCATTAGACTAAATTTCCAAAGTGATTGAATATAAACGTATAGGGGGATAAGAGTCACAAGGGTTTGGTTGTGGAACACCAAACCCTATTCCAATTTGAACAATACTGGCAAACAAACCACCAGGATAATGGTCGTTATCCTCATGAGATTGAGACCCCAGATTTGAAATTGACCTTTTGTCACCAAAAAGTTGGAAAATGTGAAAAATCAACAATAAGATGAATAAATAATTAATTAATATTGCGCTTAAGTTACCTGGTGACCAATTTGCAGAGGTGCATAGACACCGGTGTTTTTCATTCCCTTAACAAATAAATTTGTACTATTGTTAAGGGACAAATAAAACAATTATATGATTCATTACCTCAATGGCCTTGCTAGGCGTAACCCGAATGATATTAACAAGATTACACAACCTCCTAGACAGTAACTTCTTCACCTTCACCCATTAGACTAAATTTCCAAAGTGATTGAATATAAACGTATAGGGGGATAAGAGTCACAAGGGTTTGGTTGTGGAACACCAAACCCTATTCCAATTTGAACAATACTGGCAAACAAACCACCAGGATAATGGTCGTTATCCTCATGAGATTGAGACCCCAGATTTGAAATTGACCTTTTGTCACCAAAAAGTTGGAAAATGTGAAAAATCAACAATAAGATGAATAAATAATTAATTAATATTGCGCTTAAGTTACCTGGTGACCAATTTGCAGAGGTGCATAGACACCGGTGTTTTCATTCCCACCAAGATTGGGAATGCCCTAAGTCAAAAAAATAAGCAATTAATATCTATCAAGCAAACATATATTTAATTAAAATAACTCCCCATCCCTCCCTCCCCTCCCTTCTATTAAAATTCATCCGCTTCCATCCGTTGAACCAAACAGACCCAAAGTCACTCAAAATTTCAAATGAAGTGTGAAACAGTGAATTAACTAAAAAGCACGAAAAACAGTCCTACCGGATACTTCAAGCAGATAATGCGAACCATGTCGGTGCAGATACTCAACGAATGAAGATATCCAACCGCTCTTTCGGGATTGTTGTTTGCAGCAAGAAGGGCTCGGATAACGGTATCCCGATCCCAACTTCCTCCCCCAATTTCCATAATGTGCTGAATAGTTGATGAGGGGGGAGACAAAGAAATTGGAGGTTGGGCTACCTACATATATAATAGCAAGCAAAAAGAAACAACAAAATAATTAGAAACAGCATATATTGTTGCTATTTGTTCCATTCAAGAAAATATTTCATTATAGTCATGCGGTCTACAAGTACTAGTGATAGCTGCAAGACTTGAGGGTTTGCTTGCACCATTGTTTAAATTTTACTACACAAGAAAGAGACAGTTCACTAAAGAAGCATACTATGTCAGCAACATTTATGTCAAGGTCAACACACCCACCAAGACTTGAATCAATATTTTTGTGTATGGTACCATAACCATTTTAATGCGATTCTAACACATTTATGTCAGCACATTTATGTTAAGGTCAACACACCCACCAAGACTTGAATCAATATTTTTTTAATAATACCATAATCATTTTATTGCGATTCTTGACAATTAAAACAGATGAGTGAAGGTTGAAAGTGGAGCATAGCTCACTTTCTCTCCAATCCACACATTTACAAATCAAAACCTCATAAAAAGGTCTTAATATCAGTATTAATCACTAAAACACAAAAGAGACTTAAAGGATATGCATTGTTAGTATAAATCAATTTTAACACCGGTATCAACTAATGGTCTCGTGGTTCATTGCTAGTAGCATCAAGAACCTGGTAGAGGGGATAGAAATCAACAAATATAATTTAGATTTTGTAAAATAAGGTTATAATACATAAAATTAAGGAAATATGATCACATGATAATATGGAATTCTTCACGTAAATCCTTACACACCAATTATTCAGATATGATTGGCAAAGTCATAGACATAGTTTCTTATTATCTTCTGATCAAAATAAGAAAAACTTTACCTTCTGTTCAATGCCAGGAACTTTGAGCACTTTCTTGTTCACTTCTCTTTTACTACAAAACGACAAAGAGTTAGCCGTTAGAAAATAGGATTAGGGTCGAAAATAGTAATAAACACCCAAAATAGCAACTATACATTAAACACGACCCATAAAACGGTAAATTAGTAAATAATTAATTATCAATTAATGGTAACACTTACAGGTCCCTAACAGTTTGACCAAAAACCTTCTTCATTGTAAATGTTTAAAAGCATATGCAATTCTAATTACACTATTTAAGAACTATACTCCCTCAATACCAATTATGTTGTAGCTTACTTGTTTTCATTGATAATTGACAGAAATGTGATCAGAAGTAAACTACTTACTTACACAAATTAACTATCAACTAAAAATTACTTACTTGTTTTATTTGTGCCTTTTTATAAGATCCTTTCTGAATTGTCAACTGCATTATTTATTTCTTTACTAACATAGCCCTAATTAATTTGCATGTATTTCTGCAATCTATATAAATACTTCAACAACCAAGCCTTGTCCCACTAAGTTGGGTCGGCATCCATTAATAAATACCTCAATGTAAACAATAATTAATCATCTCTCTTGAAGGATAACGTTGTAAAAGTAATGCCAATTGTCAATAAATTTAATATCACAATAACTAACTTTCTTAATTCCTGTGGTTTACTCAAGGGGGGGCCTATCAGTAGAAGCAGAGGTAACTATCGAATAATATATTTCAAATAATATTCAAACAGAAATTTATTAAGGTCTGTCTTTATTGATTATTAGAGTTGGCAACTGGGCAGTACATCCTTTCGTTTTAAATCCAAAGCAACAAATCTAAGCAGGACAGAAGTACTGACCAAAACATAAGAATAAATTTCTAATTATATTCCATTTTAATCCAATTATGAATAAAGATCAAAGCCATATAGGTGCTATATATCAAAATTTCAAACTGAAAATGCTTGGATATAGATTTTATTTTTGTAAAAAAGTTGGAGTAACGAACAACCTATAATTCATCAGCTTTAAGCAATAACATAAAGTAAAGATGATAAGGCTAGGATCCGGAAATAAGCAAACTTCAATAACTCTAACTATTAAACAAACGTCGTGTTTGGTGATCTTAAATGCTTAACCATCGAAAATCCTGATGTCTACATAAATACTCAAGGGGGTCTTAAATGCTTAACTATTGAGGTAGTGTGTATTTTCAGATGCCAATTCAGAAAGAAAAAAAAAAAGACCAAGACTTGGTGCAGTGCAGACTCTAAAGTATATAACCTTGTGATCTTCCTAGCCAAGCATTTTAAAGAAATCATCTTTCAGATTTTATGGATGAAATTTAAAAGAATAATTTATCAGAGTTGATATATAGGCTTTACCGAGACGAGTGTTGGCCATCGTCATCGAAATCACGATCTCTATCAGAATTCCTGCTCCTTGTATCATCATAATTGTAGTCAACACTTCGACTTCTGCCCCTATCATCATCTCTGTAACCGTCCCTACCATAACGTTCCTCATAATCTCTACCATAACGATCTCCATCGCGATTGTACCGATCATCATCTCTAGAGCCCATTTCTCTTTCTCTTCCATAACCATAGCCATTTCTATCTTCCTCCCTGCTCGCATAACGATCTTCTTCATATCGATCACCATAGCTTCCGATGCTTGAGTGTGAACCAGGTCTATACATTCCACCTGGTGTGTTATTGCGAAACCTGGTAAATTGTATAAGAAAATTAATATTTCGTTCTGATTTTAGATTGAGTATAATGGATGTATATGCTGTCAATTTTAAACTAACATCCAACGAGACCCACAATTTTTCCATATCATACCACCAGTTTCAAAATGACATTACAAGAGTTGGGTGTTGTGGCAAAATAAAGGATTTTCATTGGATGTCAGCGTAAAACTCTGACAGTGCATATCCTTTAAATCCTTTTAGATTTATAATCCAGAAATAGAGAAGACGGATTATGGATTTTCCAAAACTGGGGGAAATTAAAAAGAAAATCTATAATAATAGACTACCTGATGCTTTATATAACTAGAAAATAACAATGTACAAGATATCAGTAGAATTGTTGAGAGGAGACTTACTTTTCCCTATTAACAGCGGCCTTCTGCCTAACCTCTACGATTCTTTCTTTGTCATTCACAAGGACAATGAGATTCTGAGATTTTTTCCTGACATTGTTTCCATGATCTCTTCCACTGGGATCAATATATTGAAAGTCGGACAAAGTCTGTTCATAGGAATATGAAATTTTTATCAGGTTAGATTATAATATTTTACGGTCATTTGATCGAACCTAGGTACCTGTGTGGAAATTGACTAACAGCATATAAATATTAGGTAAAAATTGAGTAAAATTTTTTTACCGATATTTGATAAGAATGTTCTTTAATCTCATCTATGACTCTCTCAGAACCATGAGCCACCAAGTACTCAAGTATGGTCAAAGCCTGTTAATGAACAGTGAGCAGTCAATACAGAAACGAAGAAAAGAGATATTATTTAATGTAGCAATATCAATCAGTAAATGATGCAGAAGGGGGGAAAAACAGTTCTTAATTTGCAAACATGCAATAGGAGTAACAACAACCAGAACATAGAGTATTCAGAATTAATACCGTGTAGACATGCCGCCAATTCTTGCCAGTGTAATTAATTCGTTTCCAGACTACTGACATGATCATCTGGTATTCATGACTGCAGGGACATGAAAAAATGAGAGTCTATGCAGTGAAACGCAAAATATATAGCATAAAATTTAGATGCCAAAGCTTACGGGTTTCTAGTTGCCTGAGCAATGACTGCAAGCAGTGTTTCATGAGGATCCCATGGTTCATTGCTAGTAGCATCAAGAACCTGGTAGAGGGGATAGAAATCAACAAATCTAATTTAGATTTTGTAAAATAAGGTTATAATACATGAAATTAAGGTCATATGATCACATGCTAATATGGCATTCTTCACGTAAATCCTTACACGTCAATTATTCAGATATGATTGGCAAAGTCATAGACATAGTTTCAGATTATCTTTTGTTCAAAATAAGAAAAACTTTACCTTCTGTTCAATGCCAGGAACTTTGAGCACTCTCTTGTTCACTTCTCTTTTACTACAAGAAAACGACAAAGAGTAGGACGTTACAAAATAGGATTAGGGTCTAAAATAGTAATAAACACCCAAAATAGCAACTACACATTAAACAATATGTATACGTATGTGTGTGAGTCTGTGTGTGTGTGTGTGTGTGTGTGTGAGAGAGAGAGAGAGAGAGAGAGAGAGAGAGAGAGAGAGAGAGAGAGAGAGCATCTCTGACAAATTTACCTTAGCTCCGGTGATTGGAGTAAGAGATCGCTTGTTTGTGGAGTAAGATATGTATCCAGGGAGTACAATCCACCGTAGGTATGACTGCTTGTTTGTGCAGTAGATTGACCGCCTTGAGAAGCAAAAGGTGGCTGCATAGAATGGCCAGTAGATGATGAAAACCCAGGCATGCCAGGTTGACCAGAATGAGAAGGAAAAGGTTGCTGTGCATATGGACTGGTAGAGGCTGAAAAAGATGAATTAGAAGCTGAAAAGCCCTGGGAAAATTGACCACTTGGAAGGGTTTGTGCAGGTTGATTGGTTGCAGCTGAGAAACCTTGATGAGGAGTAAGTTGACCAGTTGGTTCGGAAAATGGTCCAGATGAAGTTGAAAAGGAAGGTGAAGGTTGGCCAAAAGTAGGAGCTGAACTGTTCTGCTGTAATGTCATCTCAGGTAATGGTGCAGGAGGAAGAATGTCAGCTAGAATATCAGTTTCCGAATCTTGGGACAAAAACTGGGAGTTAGCAGAGAAAGGTTGAGTGTCACTGGGAGCAGATGCAGAGTATGGTACAATAGAAAATGAGTCCCCAAACCCAAAGTTAGACATGTCGGCATTAAAACCATCTGATTGGGATGGTTCAGTAGTCTGAGGTGCATGGGGTTGAGATGGAGCAGTTTCAACAGAAGTATCAGCCTTGAATGGTGAATCACCAAACGGATCTTCAAAAGACTGCGAAAAGTTGAACAAACAAATACATTATTTTGAATGAAAATTAACAAATAGAAACATATATATCTTAAATTATTCAAAGCTAAGTACTGAGGTAGATATCCTTTTTAAAATTTGAAATCCAATTTTTTAGAATTCTACCTACTCAGTTTGTTCAACGACCAGGTTTATTATCATGCCATATGGTACATTTCGTGACAGAAACTCTCCCACCCACACACTAGTTACAGTTATGCACGCTAAATCAAAAAAGGGTGGGGACAAGGTAAACATGACACTAGAAGATTTCCAAGTCATATACAAATTCATTTTCTTTCATAGAAAGAAAAGAGTTCTTTAACTAAAACCTAGAAATAATCATACAGATTCATACCTGATTGAAATTATTGGACCCAGAGGATGGTGCTGCAAAAGAAGCTGTTGAACCAGTGTTTGCTTCAGGGGTTGAAATTCCTGATGTAGCGGGCACAAGAGGCAGAGCATTTGAAGAGAATGAGTCTGATAAAGAACCGAGCAAATCTATTTCGCCAAAATTAGAAGTGGTTGGAGCAGCTGGTAAGAAACATACAGATGTTATGAGTTCAACATTATCCCATTAAGCGGGGCAAATTACAAAATATGTATCCAACAATTTAAACAACAACCAAGTACCAAGATCCAACTCCCCAAAGGAAATACAATATAATATACAACATAATAATTTGACATGCAAATAAAAGTTCAACATTACAATCGCATAATAATTTCTTAAACAGGGAAAGATTAAAAAGAGTACTTTACACAAGTGACCAACACAACATAATAACAAGCAACTTTACAGACCTGATGTAGGACCACGTGGGTCAAAGAAATCATCAGTGGGCTCAGTTTCCTGGGTAGAAACAGCAGTACTAGCAGCAACAGATGTACTGGCAGCAGCAGTTACTTCAGTTGGATTATTGCTTACAGGAGAAGATCCAGTAGGAGCAGAGGTTAGGCTAGGATTATCACTTGCATGAGGGGACGATCCTCTTGGAGCAGATTCTGCCGAAGTTTCAACATCCCTGCAATCAAGATAATATTCATAAGAGGCTCGGTTTTGAACAAGTGGTGCCAGCCTCTTGTATGAAAGTTCATACCTTACAGGCACAGGGCTCTGAGCTTCACCAACAGCCTCTTCATAACTAGGAGGAGCACCCGAATTTTGCTCAGAAAGTTTCCGCTGAAGTCTGCTCGTTTGTATTGCACATTATCAATCATCATAGTTTCAAGAAACAATATATATGTGTGTGTGTGTGTGTGTGTGTGAGAGAGAGAGAGAGAGAGAGAGAGAGCATCTCTGACAAATTTACCTTGCTTCCAGTGATTGGTCTTCAACTTTAGCATTGCTACCTCTGAGAAAACATTGCATAAAAAGATCAAGTTAGAAGCATGATGTAATATTAAGTATTTCAGAAGAAGAATGTAATATTAAGCATTTCGAAGAAGAATGATGTAATATTAAGCATTTCAGAAAAAGAATGATGTACCTAAAGCCATAATCCTATTCTGATAATTCGATAGTCAAGGACAAATGAAAATAAATATCACATGACTCCACACTCTAAATGAGCACAGATGTAAATAGTAAACCTTATTATTCTTCAGCATAACAACTCGATTTTTTTACACGACCTCGTTTTGTTTATCATGCTAAATGTTTAAAAGCATATGCAATTCTAATTACACTATTTATGTATTGTACTCCCTCAATACCATTTATGTTGTAGCTTACTTGTTTTCATTGATAATTGACGGAAATGTGATCAGAAGTAAACTACTTAATTACACAAATTAACTATCAACTAAAAATTATTTGTTTTCTTTGTGCCTTTTTATAAGATCCTTTTTGGATTTTCAACTGCATTATTTATTTCTTTACTAACATAGCCCTAATTAATTTGCATGTATTTCTACAATCTGTATAAATACTTCAACAACAACCACGCCTTATCCCACTAAGTGGGGTCGGCATCCATTAATAAATACATCAATGTAAACAATAATTAATCCTCTCCCTTGAAGGATAACGTTGTAAAAGCAATACCAATTGTCAATAAATTTAATATCACAATAACTAACTTTCTTAATTCCTGTGGTTTACTCAAGGGGGGCCTATCTGTAGAGGCGGAGGTAACTATCAACTAAAATATTTCAAATAATATTCAAACAGAAATTTATTAAGGTCTGTCTTTATTGATTATTAGAGTTGTCAACTGGGCAGTACATTCTTTGGTTTTAAATCCAAAGCAACAAATCTAAGCAGGACAGAAGTGCTGACAAAAACATAAGAATACATTTCTCTAATTATATTCCATTTTAATCCAATTATGAATAAAGATCAAAGCCATAAAGGTGCTATATATCAAAATTTCAAACTGAAAATGCTTGGATATAGATTTTATTTTTGTAAAAAAGTTGGAGTAACGAACAACCTATAATTCATCAGCTTTAAGCAATAACATAAAGTAAAGATGATAAGGCTAGGATCCGGAAATAAGCAAACTTCAATAACTCTAACAAACGTCGTGTTTGGTGATCTTAAATGCTTAACCATCGAAAATCCTGATGTCTACATAAATACTCAAGGGGGTCTTAAATGCTTAACTATTGAGGTAGTGTGTATTTTCAGATGCCAGTTCAGAAAGAAAAGAAAAAATGACCAAGACTCGGTGCAGTGCAGACTCTGAAGTATATAACCTCGTAATCTTCCCAGCCAAGCATTTTAAAGAGAAATCATCTTTCAGATTTTATAGATAAAATTTAAAAGAATAATTTATCAGAGTTGATATATAGGCTTTACCGAGACGAGTGTTGGCCATCATCATGGAAATCACGATCTCTATCAGAATTCCTGCTCCTTGTATCATCATAATTGTAGTCAACACTTCGACTTCTTCCTCTATCATCATCTCTGTAACCGTCCCTACCATAACGTTCCTCATAATCTCTACCATAACGATCTCCATCGCAATTGTACCGATCATCATCTCTAGAGCCCATTTCTCTTTCTCTTCCATAACCATAGCCATTTCTATCTTCCTCCCTGCTCGCATAACGATCTTCTTCATATCGATCACCATAGCTTCCAATGCTTGAGTGTGAACCAGGTCTATACCTTCCACCCGGTGTGTTGCAAAACCTGGTAAATTGTTTAAGAAAATTAATATTTCGTTCTGATTTTAGATTGTATAATAGGATTAGGGTTGAAAATAGTAATAAACACCCAAAATAGCAACTATACATTAAACACGACCCATAAAACGATAAATTAGTAAATAATTAATTATCAATTTATGGTAACACTTACAGGTCCCTAACAATTTGACCAAAAACCTTCATTGTAAATGTTTAATAGCATATGCAATTCTAATTACACTATTTAAGTACTATACTCCCTCAATACCATTTATGTTGTAGCTTACTTGTTTTCATTGATAATTGACAGAAAAGTGATAAGAATTAAACTACTTACTTGCACAAATTAACTATCAACTAAAAATTACTTGTTTTCTTTGTGCCTTTTTATAAGATCCTTTTTGAATTGTCAACTGCATTATTTATTTCTTTACTAACATAGCCCTAAATAATTTGCATTTTGCATGTATTTCTGCAATCTATATAAATACTTCAACAACCAAGCTTTATCCCACTAAGTTGGGTCGGCATCCATTAATAAATACTTCAATGTAAACAATAATTAATCCTCTCTCTTGAAGGAGAACGTTATAAAAGCAATACCAATTGTCAATAAATTTAATATCACAATAACTAACTTTCTAAATTCCTGTCGTTTACTCAAGGGGGGGCCTATCTGTAGAGGCGGAGGTAACTATCAACTAAAATATTTCAAATAATATTCAAACAGAAATTTATTAAGGTCTGTCTTTATTGATTATTAGAGTTGGCAACTGGGCAGTACATCCTATGGTTTTAAATCCAAAGCAACAAATCTAAGCAGGACAGAAGTACTGACAAAAACATAAGAATACATTTCTCTAATTATATTCCATTTTAATCCAATTATGAATAAAGATCAAAGCCATATAGGTGCTATGTATCAAAATTTCAAACTGAAAATGCTTGGATATAGAGTTTATTTTTGTAAAAAAGTTGGAGTAACGAACAACCTATAATTCATCAGCTTTAAGCAATAACATAAAGTAAAGATGATAAGGCTAGGATCCGGAAATAAGCAAACTTCAATAACTCTAACTATTAAACAAACGTCGTGTTTGGTGATCTTAAATGCTTAACCATCGAAAATCCTGATGTCTACATAAATACTCAAGGGGGTCTTAAACGCTTAACTATTGAGGTAGTGTGTATTTTCAGATGCCAGTTCAGAAAGAAAAGAAAAAATGACCTAGACTCGGTGCAGTGCAGACTCTGAAGTATATAACCTCGTAATCTTCCCAGCCAAGCATTTTAAAGAGAAATCATCTTTCGGATTTTATGGATAAAATTTAAAAGTTATCAGAGTTGATATATAGGCTTTACCGAGACGAGTGTTGGCCATCATCATCAAAATCACGATCTCTATCAGAATTCCTGCTCCTTGTATCATCATAATTGTAGTCAACACTTCGACTTCTTCCTCTATCATCATCTCTGTAACCGTCCCTACCATAACGTTCCTCATAATCTCTACCATAACGATCTCCATCGCGATTGTACCGATCATCATCTCTAGAGCCCATTTCTCTTTCTCTTCCATAACCATAGCCATTTCTATCTTCCTCCCTGCTCGCATAACGATCTTCTTCATATCGATCACCATAGCTTCCAATGCTTGAGTGTGAACCAGGTCTATACATTCCACCCGGTGTGTTGCGAAACCTGGTAAATTGTTTAAGAAAATTAATATTTCATTCTGATTTTAGATTGTATGATGGATGTATACGCTGTCGGTGTAAAACTCTGACAGTGCATATCCTTTAAATCCTTTTAGATTTATAATCCAGAAATAGAGAAGACAGATTATGGATTTTTCAAAACTGGGGGAAATTAAAAAGAAAATCTGTAATAATAGACTACCTGATGCTTTATATAACTAGAAAATAACAATGTACAAGATATCAGTAGAATTGTTGAGAGGAGACTTACTTTTCCCTATTAACAGCAGCCTTCTGCCTAACCTGGTAGAGGGAATAGAAATCAACAAAACTAATTTAGATTTTGTAAAATAAGGTTATAATACATAAAATTAAGGTCATATGATCACATGATAATATGGCATTCAACATTGCAGACTACTCGATGTCGACGTATTACCTGTGCAGATGATGCTCCAACATTGCAATCTTCATCCATTTCCCTCCATACCAGCGAAGGAATAAACTGCCTCGTAGCCCTTCCCTGTTTATCTTTTGGTTCCCATGTCAAATCAAAAATCTTGTGTAATATTGTCCTCCTACAAATATCATCCTCAGAATCAGAATCTATTACAAGATTATTTTCTTTACGCCAAAGTTTCATTTGTTTTGCTTCCACTTCGATAAACTTGTTACGACGATCTTCTTTCATTTTCTCCAGATGTGATTTATAGTTGTACATTCTCAACAAACTCACCCTACCAGCATCATCTTCAATGAATTTCTTATAATGATCATCCTTTTTAAGGCTCTCGCTTATTTTCTGATCCTCTTCTACGAAATTTGAAATTCGTTGGTGTTGTTCATGCCTAAACTTCTCTTTAGCTACAATCGACCGTACAATCCCGTTGATGTCTTCCCTCCCTGATTTGAAGTACTCTAAAAGGTACTCTGAAAGACCTTGACTAACTTCTTGAAAATCATAACCACGACCGCCATAACCACGACCGCCACCACCGGTGGGAGCTCCTTGGCCTCGCCCTCTCCCTCTCCCACCAACACCAATACCTAAATTAGAAGAGGAAAATACATGACCGCCGTCACGGCCTCGTCCGACGGTGTTAGGGAGTGAACAAACACGGTTGCCGTCACCGGCTTCAATCGACCGTACAATCCCGTTGATGTCGTTCCTCTCTGATTTGAAGAGCTCTGAAAGACGACGACAAAGACGACGACATTGACTAATTTCTTGAGAATCATAACGACGACCGCCACCACCGGAGGGAGCTCCTCGGCCTCGCCCTCTCACACCAACACCAATACCCAAATTAGAAGGGGAAAATACATCACCGCCATCACGGCCTCGTCCGACGGTGTTAGGGAGTGAAAAAACACCGTCGCTGTCACCGGCTTCAATCGACCGTACAATCCCGTTGATGTCGTTCCTATCTGATTTGAAGAGCTCTGAAAGACGACGACATTGACTAACTTCTTGAGAATCGTAACGACGACCGCCACCACCGGTGGGAGCTCCTCGGCCTCGCCCTCTCACACCAACACCAATACCCAAATTAGAAGGGGAAAATACATGACCGCCGTCACGGCCTCGTCCGACGGTGTTAGGGAGTGAAAAAACACCGTTGCCGTCACCGGCTTCAATCGACCGTACAATCCCGTTGATGTCGTTCCTCTCTGATTTGAAGAGCTCTGAAAGACGACGACATTGACTAACTTCTTGAGAATCGTAATCACGACCGCCACCACCGGTGGGAGCTCCTCCTCCTCGTCCTCCTCGTCCTACGGTGTTAGGAAGTGAACAAAAACCGTCGCCGTCGTAACGGTCACCGGCCGTAGAGAATGAGGATACTCGTTTCTTGAAAACTCTCCCTATTTTTGCTGTATTAAATTTTTTCATTTTTTTTGTTTGTGAAAATGACTTAATGAATTACTCCTTCTATCCCTATATTTAAGCACTCATTTGACTTTATTTTAAATGTAAATCTCTTTTCAAACTACCATATGCATTTATTATTTTTTTCTTAAACATACATTTTATTAATACTACTAACTTGTTTTGAAATATGAAAAATCAAATTTAATACACATACAAACAAAAGACAATTTGGTAATATTATCACACAAACAGACACATTATTTGCACTTGCTACTTTTCTTAAGAGTCTTTGCTCAAAAAAAAATTCTTAAAAGTCCGTTTGGTTCGAGAATTAGGAGGGGAGGGAAGGGATTTTAACGAGGGGGAGGGGAGGGGAGATATTTTAATTAAAAATGTGTTTTGTTAGTTAGGGGAGGGGAGGGATTTTAAAATTATTTTACTCTTATACCCTTAAACTTAATTAAATAAGGATAATAAGGTAACGAAACAATAACAATGTAATCGATAACAACACGATGTAGACGATGAAACAATGGATTAGTAATATGGTTGTTACAAGTAGTAATAAAAGTTGTTATAACTTCTTCAAAAAAAAATTGTTACAAGCAAAAGTTGTTAATAATATGGAATAAAAGTTGTTACAAAAATAATATAACCTAATAATAATAAAAGTTGTTATAAGGATAATATTGATATTTTAAATTAATTTAAGGATAATTTTGACAGTGCAATAAAATTTGCTCCCCTCCTTTCCCCTCCCTCCCTTTCTAAAAATTGAACTAAACACTTCAAATTAAAAAAATTTCCTACCCTCCAAAACTCTCGAGCCAAACGGACATTAAGAAATATGAAAAATGCAAAAGAAGCTTAGATATAAGGACGGAGGGAGTAGAATAAAAAAAAAATTGGTTAAATGAGAGAGAATATTTTTGGAGGGTAATAAATGAAGGAATGAAGGCCAACTTCTGAATACGTTATGCACATGAGTGGGTCATGTTAACTATTTTGTATAGTTTAAGTAATATAAATTTTTAAATGAAAATATGCATTATGAAATATACATAAACTGGTTTGAAACCCGTGCCTTGTAGGGGAAATTTTTTGCTGATTTTTTGTTTATATATTTTAATATATGTTGATAATATTTAAAATAGATGTCGAAATGTGTGTGTGTCTATATATATATATATATATATATATATTTGAGGTGTTTTTTATTCAACTATTTTCATTCATTTAAATTATTTTATCATTTTGGGTTTTAGAGACAAAGAGGTAATCATGCTGGAAATGAAAATTGAACACACGATTTTGCGGATTTTATCAAATGTGTCGACCTTTATCTACTATTTATATAACATTATTTAAAGGGTTAAATATGTTTTTGGTCCCTATAAATATACCAACTTTTCGTTTTAGTCCCTCTAAAATTTTCCTTCAACTTTTAGTCTCTTAAAAATTTTCCTTTTCACTTTTGGTCCCTCGTTTAAAGTAAAATCATATGTAGAATTCATATTTTTGAATAAAATTTTGCAGAAAAATTCATAATATTATAAGAATCTCTCCCAAAAAATATTAGAATTTTTTTACATAACATGAATTTAATATGAATTTTTACATTTTATACGGTTAAAAATTCATATTTAATTCATGTTTTGTTAAAAAATTCTAATTTATTCTAAGAATTTTTTTTATAATATTCTACACATTTCTGTATAATTTCATTAAAAAATACAAAAATTAATTTAAAAATAGGGACCAAAAGTAGTGATTGAAAATTTTATAGGGACTAAAAGTTGAAGGAAAATTTTAGAGGGACTAAAACGAAAAGTTTGTATATATATAGGGACCAAAAACATATTTAACCCTTATTTAAACTATTTTATTATTGTAATGACATCTTTTGATCTTATTTTCCAATTTTTATGTATATTTGAATGCAATAGAAAATCTTTAGTTTAATTAATATCAATTGAAGTGGGTCGTATTTAAACATGAGTTTATAAAAAAAATAAAAAATAATCTATCTAAACATGCTTATTCACAGTTAGAAATGAAAGATCTTTAATCCAAAAACTAATGTGATATACATGCAAAATAATCTATTAAAAAACATCTTACTTTAATAACGTAAATCAATTTAAATGGAAACACAACATGTGTTAAAAAGAAATTAAAAACTTATGTTACATCGTAAAACTAATTTTTTATAAGATACGCATATTTTATTTTCGTTTTTATAAGGTTATAAGATAATTTATTTCCCCTAAAAATAAAAGTAACTTGTTATTTCTTGAAATTCTATGACTTTAAAAAATAAAAGTTATGCTAATTTATATGGTTATTTTTCTTTTTGAAATTTTATGGGTGTGATTAATTTTTTAGAGACTAAAACATATAATTTAATCAAGTTTAATACTTATACAAAAAATTATAGGGATTGAGTCACACAACCAAGTCATCCGATTCAAACCGAGTTAGTCATGCGGTTCGACCACTGACTCAATGGTTCGACCAATGACCCAGTGACCTAGTACCCTTGCCGAGTCGATCACCGGTCCGGTTTTTAAAACTATGGTGTTATGTTAAGTTGCAAGTGAATAGGAAAAAAATCTCCCGAAATTGTAACTTTTGTCAAAAACCCCCTAACTTTTGTAAAATTTCAAAATCCCCCGTAAAATTGTTAAAGGTTAATCAATTACCCCCCTTTGTCTGTTTTGGTTGTTACATCCTGTGACGTGACAGTTAATTGTACACGTTGACCGAACGTTATGCCACATCATAGTGAGTAATTGACTTTTTTTTAAAAAAAATTTGTTGCTTTTTTAAAAAAAAAATTGAGTGATTATAAAAATAGGCAAATACACCCCTCAACTTTAAAACTTATGTACCAATTATCCCCCTCAAATTTAACACTTACATGCAATTATCCCTTCTAAATTTAAAACTTATTTGCAAATTGAATTAAATCTTATGTGCAAAGATTACTTGAAATATTTGAAGACTAGTTTTAACAAAGATTCTTCAAATATGAGACTTTTTTGTATAAAATTTGTCACAAAACAATCATTCCAAATTGTGCTAGGGAACTTAAAGGTGTGAAAGCTAAGGAACTCATGTCGTGCCCTCCTCCTGTTATTGAGATTACTGTTGATGAACAACTAACGGGAAGATTCATTTCAAGAGTCTTGCGGGTATCACCAAGACTGTCCTTGTTGAAGCTTTTGCTTCTGGCCAGTAATCATACCATATGAATGAATTAATGTTATGATAATCTACCAAGCCTAAATAGATGTTTGGTATAAAAAAAAAAAATAATAGCTTTCTTTCTATGTTTTATTTGGTGTAATTGGATTTAATTCATGCTATATATGATATAGTAAAGGGATTTAGTTTCAAACTCAGTTTCAAAATATCCTCTCTTTTGTCATTCTTACTCATCATTTTCTCAGTCTTGCTCTAAAACAATCACGGTGCACATCGAAAGAAGAAAACCTTCTCCTACACCTCAAAAAAAAATAAAAATTAAACCCTTCTTTTATTTTTATTATCCTTTGTTTTGATTAACCAACACCAAAATCTTTATTTCCATCGTCTTTTATTATGAATCCTCTCTGCTGTTTGCAAAAAACAAAACACCACCATCCATGATTTTTAACAGATACCTTCGTTCCCTCTTTGTTCATCAGCACAAGGTTAACAATTTGTGTCAAAACTAGAGTTATTTGAATTCCAATACCAAGAGGACAAATTAACACATTCTTCTGGTAGAAGACAAACTTAACATATAATGACACATGATGGCCGTGTTTTGCAGAGATTTTTTTTTTTTTTTGACAGAGAACATGATGGTAGTACTAGTAATTCAAAGCATCTTTACAGGAAATATAAAAAACAATGTTTTCAAAAAAAACAAATGAAATTACTCTTACACTATAATCTAAGTTGTTTAAAAAGAAAAGAAATGGTTTTAAAGTCCAAAATAAAAAGGTGTATGATGCTAATGCACACCATGTTTTCAAAAAACAAATGAAATTACTCTTACCCTATAATCTAAGTTGTTTAAAAAGAAAAGAAATGGTTTTAAAGTCCAAAATAAAAAGGTGTATGATGTTAATGCACACCTTCTAAAATTGAAGTGGGTGTGCATTATCATTACCCTATATATATAAAATGTTAACTAGACCCTACACACACACGCCATAGGGATTTTTGAGAAAAAACCGGTTAGGTTCGGTCAGAGCGGTTTGGTTTTTAACAAAACCAGGCCCGACCATATGTAATCATCTAGAATTGAATTTCATCACCTGGGCAACGGCGAATCGGTTCAACCAAAAAAAATCACCCAGTGCTTTCTTTGCTATCAGTTCATGTGGGTTGAGTCGGGTTCATTGTTTCTGCCCAACCCTAATTCCCCAAGCAGAAAGATAGAGATATAACATAGAAAAACTCTTTTTTGTTGGTTACTTTTGGTAAAATATAGAAGAACTCAAAAATTGAATATTTATTTTTATTTGAAATAAACCAGATAAATAAAATAAATCGAAGATAAGCTAGTTAATGAACTTCAAAAGCTCTGTATCAATTTTTCACAATTTCTGTTGCTCATCATAGCATCACATTACATTACATGTTTCCTTCGTTCATTTAGCAGACGGTGAATTTTAATTTGGACCAGTTTATGTTGGTCTCCAACTTGGACCAGTTAAAAACTAGCCTTAGATTTAATGATAAATATAATGGACGGTTGTCATTGAGGGCTGGAAACCTGCTGTATAAGTTGAAAAGAATCCAAGCCTAGTGTATGTCTTGCTGCACATGAGCAGATTTGTCATCTTGTGAACATGTAATTATGGGCCGGGTCATGCAAGATGGACTGGGTTAAAGCCTTTTAATTTTGGGTAAATGAATTTCTGGGCCATTTCATTAGAATAGTAATAGGATCATGCCAATGAAAATGATGTGCAGCGCTACAGTGAGTAAGTTTGCATGTGTTAATAGAATTTTTTTCTATGTGAGAAAAAATAGGTTATTTATTTCAATACTACTTTCACTCTCACAATTTGACAAATAGATAGTTCTTTTATTGTTGACCGAAATAAATAGACAAAGTTATCTTTAGAAAATAAACAAAATATAGTTAATTTTTTTTTTTTAAATCGCTAACAATTTGATTTGACAAAATATATGTTTGCAATGAACATTTAACTATTGAAATGAACATATAGTTCAAATTTGATTTGACAAAATATAGTTGAAATGAACAAAATATAGTTGCAATGAACATTTAACTTTTGAATGTGTTAATACAATTTGATTTGACAAAATATATGTCTTCGAAAAAACTTAATATTTAGTTAAATTAGGAATGAATCAAATGATATCTCCATAAATCATCTACAAAATTTAGTTCAAAATGATATCTCCATAAATCATCTATGCTCAACTCTTCGAAATTGATACTTGAAATGTCTTCCAAGCAATTCACGGCAGTTGCCTCCACAAATTTGTTACCATTACTGCCATCTGCAACCTCTTCTGTTGTTCCAGGATCATAACTCTCTTCATTATGCTCATTCTCATCCTCAGACAATAACAAATTTCCCAAATCCTACATAATAAGCAGTTGAAATTTTAATATTTTAAACAACAACTAATCACAACATATAAAAAACAAATATAAGGAGGAGACAATACAAACCTGTGGGGAATCGACTGGGTGAGTAACAGATTCATAATCAACATCCTCCATTTCAATCTATTTTCAAGAACCAACACTTCAACTTTATCAAAATAACCCTGCATGTATTACACAAATTCGCACATTTAAACAATTTTAATAGAAGTTCTTGAAAATAATAGAAGTAGACAATGACATAAAAAGTGTGCCTTACAAAGATAACAGTGAAATAATTGGGATAAAAGTTGAAATTACGACATAAAAGTGAAGAAATCTATGACCTCTTAATCAAAGTGACATAAATTTTTCATATAATTTCTTCATTTGATTCTTTCTACAGCTAGCAACTGAAAAAACTAGAAACTAATTTCTTCAATTCCATTAATTTTCAACCAACAACAAAGTTTAAATTGTGGAAAAATTGAAATTGGGAAAAACTATAGTACATAATTTCAACAGCTCAGATTATTTGGGAGAAAGTTCAGCTTCTAAACCAACACAATACACAAGCCAGTACTCATAAAAGTATCATGGAGGGTTAATATAGTACATAATTTCAACAACTCAGATTATTTAGGAAAAAGTTCAGCTTCTAAACCAACACAATACAACAGCCAGTTTCATGGGTATTACGAACACAACACAATACAACTTCTAAACATACAGTTAATTAATTGGAAAAAAAAATGAAATTGCGACATACCCGTGATATTACGAACACAGTACAGCAGCCACCGATTCACATAACACAGCTTAGATTATTGATTTGCATTGAAAACCCATGATTTCTTTGTTTTGTTGGGAAAATCGGATGTGAAGATTGGGGGGAAGTGGAGTTCAACGTGTTTATCATGGAAAAAAAATAAAATTGGTTTTTGTTTGGCCTATTAGGGGGTAAATCAATTTTTTTTTTTTACAGGGGAAAAACCGAAAATGACCTACATTACAGGGGGGTAAAGACCTATTAACCCTAAACATCCCCTCACCCTAAACTTTTATTGGAAAAAAAATACTCTTATATCAATTTCCATAAAATCAAATATTCTTATATTAATAACTTTTTTATGTTGAAATTTTATAGCTAAATCCAAATTCATTGAGCTTTTTAAATATATTCAAACGCAATGGTTTATTTTTGGTGTATTGAAGTTGATGTGTATATATGTGTATGGCATTGTCATGGATTTAAAACTTCCATTGTGATCTTTTTTAACAAAACAAAAACGTACTCATCATTAATAATCAAAATCCCAATATGAATAGTAATATGATTACAAATTTGAAAGCTGTTTAATGAACGTAGCAATTACGATTAAAGTAGAACAACTTATACAAAGACATTATTTAGTAAAGATACATCGCGATGGAATTTCACGCGAAATTTTCCCGAATGTTGTTTTGTATATATTTCTTTCTTCTACATGATAACTTTTTTGATCAATTTTTCTTTATATAGCTACTAAGAAAAAAACAACACGTGCACAGGTGAAATATGTATCTCTATGCCTTACGTGGCTTCAAAAGCTTTGAAATATTGTGTATTCTTTGTAGGTGATGACACAGAGAGAATTTAGATTAACAAAATGGAAGTCAGTGCTTCAACATATAAGTTTACAAGGCACATCCTCTAAAAAATGCTATACATCGTCTCACCTTTATTAAAAAGTTAACAAATAAAGTGTAAATACACTGTCGGGACACTCTCGGGATAAAGCCAATCGTGATAAATAGCATTTTTCTTTAGTAAATTATATATCAGAGTTGAAATAAAGAAGATGAATTGGAATTTTGTCTAGTCATGAAACTCTTGGTTAGCAGCAGATCCTCCTTTTCATTTCATGCAAAGAACACCTCCAGCACAAAATCTTGATCAAATCCCATATCTACAACCTGCCAAAATGTCAGAGTCAGTTATCTTGATCATAAATAATTAGATACAACATATACCACTTTTCTTACGATAGAAGGAACTGAAGAAAGTAACTGAGAACAAGTGGAAATTGTTACTCTCGCTAATGATTAAGCAACCCTAATGTTGATAACGAAACAAAGGAGACTGACTACAAGAAGCTGCAACAACATATACCGCTGCTATTTGTTTCATTCAAACAGAATACTCCATGTAGCTATCATTATATTATAGTGTAAGAGGACACCAACACAGATAAAATGTATGCAAGACAAATACAACAAATAGACTGACCAAGTAAATGTCTATCTTCAAACATTATCCTTTGTATTTATAATCCTAAATAAATTTATACTTTGTAAATAAACACTCATACACTCTAACTCTCTCAAAACAAAACCTGTAAGCTTCACTTTAAGAAAAGGGAAATTTCCAGAAACATACCTCGTCACTACTGAGTTAAAAAGATGACAGTTGGGACTCCCGGGGATGGAGGATTTTGATTTAGAGAAGACAAAGATCCAGCTTTAGCCACAGAATCAGCATCTGCTGCAGATAAAATTTCGACATCTTGCACTACCAGATCTTTTGAACTTATCTGTCTCTTGATGAAGTCTTTGTTTTCCCGAAGAACCTCAATTTCACCAAATGGCAATCTAAAATCCAGGGCTTGTTCCCCGAGTGCAATCGCTTCATCCTTCTTAAACATCAAGAAAGGATTACATATCTTTTGAATTTGTTTAAAATCGAAAGATTGACCTACAGAACTCTGTCGTATGGCCTCCAATATTTCTGAGTGTGGAGCAAAAGCTCGAGTATCTTTGTTGAATTTGTTCTGGAGAATACTTAGGAACTCGGCTTTCCAACCATCAAACTGTTCATTTACAAATATCAAGCATGTTATCTTGTTTTCTTTCAATGGCGTGGCAAAAGCACCTTGTTTATTTGCTTTCTTTGAGCCTGGAATTTTCTTCTCAAGTAACTTTCTTAAGGCGTATAGTACTTCAACTGGGATTCCTTGGAAGCTGCAGAATCGTTGGAAGAACTGTATTAGATTTTGCAACTCTATCAATTGTAAATGCACTCATGTGCTTCGAGATGGTAATCTTGTAGCTGATGCCCTTGCTAAAAATGGGCAAGGTCTGGCTTTCAATTCCTATCAGTGGTGGGATTCCCCCCCTTCTTTTGTTTTACCTCTATTGTATAGGGATTCTTTAGGACCTACTGTTTGAGCCTTTTGGCTTTGTTTGTACATTTTGGTTCAGGCCATCTCCTGCATTTATAGCATTCTCTATTTGATCAAAAAAAACAAAAAAAAAACAGTTTTGCCTCTCATTACTGTCAAAATTTTAAGGTTAATGCTCATAGGACACACCACAACATCAAAGGGTGCAACAGGGCCACTTGTTGATCATTCAGTGGTTCCCTCAAGTGTGGATAACATTCATCCATCTGCACCTGAAACTGCATCAGATCATTCACAACAAGACATACCAAAAACTGCATCAGATTCAGATGCACAACAAGACATGATAAAAATTGCATCAGATGCACATCAACACACGCCCAAGGGCAATTATTGTGCCTTGTGTAAAAAAGTCCATGATTGATTACAGCCAGGTTTAAATGCATGATATAAGCTATTTTATTGTTCATGTCATATATACTGACACAAGCTATTTTCTAAGATTTTCTTTTAGTTTTGTTAACTACCTTCGGTGCACAATACAAATTCAGGGACTAAAATAGTGGTTTGGTTTACTCAAATATCAAGGGTGTCTTGCCCCAAAAAAATATAATAACAAAGGTCGACATACACTAATTAAATAGAATATTAAAAAGAAAGCATTCATTCATTTATTGAAGTAAAAATCCCCAAGTACATCAAGATTTTTTGGCAGAATTTAAAAAATTACACCCATTCACCCCATCATATAGTTCCAAATTTCCCAGAATTTGCTATCGCATAAAGAAGTTTCTCGGATTTTGGCATCCAGTATCGATTGATTCCAATCCTTCTCAATTGCACACAAAAACGAATCACAACCTCCAAAAGCTTAAAACTAAAAAAATAATCCAAAATTGAAGTTAGGAAAAGAGATATGAGTATGAATTAAATTGAACGGAATTCAAAAGAAGGGATTGAGATAAAACATCAATTGACCAAGCCATAAGAGGTATTTGAAGATAGTTTTTGAACCAACAATCGACACACCTCACACTATCTGCATCATTGCCCCTGATTCCCCAAGCACAAACATAGAGATAAAACATAGAACTTTTTTTGTTGGTTAATTTTGGTAAAATACAGAAGAAATTTAAAATTAAGTAATTATTATTATTATTATTATTTGAAATAAAGCACATAAATAAATTAAATAGAAGATAAACTAGTTAATGAAGTCCAAAAGCTCTGTATCACAAATTTTCACAATTTCTGTTGCTAACCTTAGCATCAGATTAGCCTTTTGAAGATAAGCATCACATTACATGTTTCCTTCATTTAGGAGACATGAGGCTTCAGTTCTCAGACTTCTAGACAAGGTTAAAACAATCTCAGCCTTGTCATTCATACCAGCATTTATAAGCTGAGTCATTATCATAAAAGGGATGTGATTATCAAGGTGGAAATCACTCTCAGGATGCTTCACAACGATATCAATATACACATTAACTGTTTCATCCATTCTACCATCAGCACAAAGAGCAGTTACTAGTTCTGCAAAACAATCTTTATCTGGTATAAAACCTTCAGAAAGCATGGCATTGACCAAATGCAAAGCATCATTCACCTTGTTGGAATCCAAAAATGCCTTTAATAAAACATTATGTGTGACAGGGACAACACTAGACGAACAATCGGTTTGAATCATGTTAAAGAAAAACTTGGTAGCATCATGGAGTCTCCCTAATTCACAACATTTACGAATGATTGAAGTCCAACCATCGGTAGAGAATTCAATTCCTAACTTAACCTTTAGACCCAAAAGTTGATACACTTGTGGCATGACATCGATCTTGTCATCATCTCCAAATAGAGAACCGACAAGTAAATTTAAAGCAAAGGTATTTGGAACAAACCCGTGAGATTTTACCATGTGGTGATAAGCATCAACGAGCATCTGATTTTTACCTGCATAGGCCAAAAGTGATAACAAGTTTGTGCTTGAATAATCATTGAGAAGACCAATAGATTGTAATTCTGATATAAGAGTTTCAACTGATTTGGAACCAGTGATACGGTCTAGAACTGGAACCAATAGATCATAGGTTGGTGTCTTCCAGTCTAAACATTCGTGCAAGAAATAACAAAAATGGATTAAATCACTGGGGGAGGTAGTATTTGGGTTTAGGGTTGAATACATATTTTGTTTCCTGAAAAACGTAAGGTTGTTGTTACTGGTTTTCATCTTGTTGATGGGAACAACTTGGAGAGTGTGGATTTGTGATGTCGTCGTCGTTGGGAAGACTTTGAGGATGCGGTGTGGTCGCCGGAATAATAATATTGACAAACCTGAATTCATGTTTGCTATCGATTGATGAAATTGGGAAGGTAGGGTTTCTGGCGGCAGCCAAGGAACAAAGGGCAGAGGGTAAAGGTTTTTTTTTTTTTTTTTTTGGTCGAATGGGTTAAATACGACAACCATCCTACAGTGCCGGGTCACAAAATTATCTAGTCGGCCCAATGGATAGCACTTGGTTGACCAACCATCCTACTGCTACCGTTTTCCCATATGTAGATAACTACCGATGGAGACAAAAATGTCATTTACATGTGTTATTAAAAAGTTGGCCAAAGTGCACTTTTTCCCTCTTAACTTTCAAAAACTTGCAATTTTGGCCCCCTAAGTATGAAAACTACAATTTTGACCCCCTAAGATTTAGCCTCATTGCTACTTTGGTACTTTTGACCAATTTTGACTCAGTCAACGCTGAGTTGTCAGTTCATTAAAGGAGGTGGCACGCCACGTGTGTATATCAATATTTTTTAAAAAAACTAAAAGCCACTTGTGTAATTAGTTGAATTAAAAAAAACAGAGATTGGAAAGGCTTGGCACGTGAGAACAACAATCTTCATCTTCTACAACAACAATATCTTCAACAACAACAACAATCTTAAAAAAACTAAGAAAATTATCTTTAACAACAATTCAAACAAAATTCATATCAACAACAAATCTTAAATATAGCAACAACAAACTTTAATCTCAAAAGCTAAATCCTCCTTTGTTGATGTCCCACCACCATCGCTCCAAACTCTCTTTTCCTCCTCTCACAAAAATCGAATTTCACACTCAGTTCACCTTCTAATGTTCAACCCCAAGCTAAAACCTACACCATTGAAACACTATATTTTGTGAGCTTCAGAAGAAAACAAAATACCAGATCTGAGTATAAGCAGAAACCGAAATGAAAAACAAATTATTGCACTTCATGAGCTTCCGAAAAAATACTAGATCTAAGTATAAGCAAAATTCAAAATCAAAACCGATAGCAAAAACGGAGAGGAAGAGATTCAAATTGAATAAAACAACCCCCAAAACACACAATAAGCATAAAATTATGTTTTTTTCTGAGAAATTCAAAGAAGGGTGTGCTTCTTTTGCTGCCGTGTGGGTGTCATTGCCGTGTGGGTGCTTGAGAAGATGAAATTCAGATAAAAGAGAAGAAAAGAGAGAAAAATATGAAGAATTAAGAATGATTCTCATTAGTCTTGAATCACTGATACAACATCCTTATATAGGTTTATGAAATGAAGCTATACTATAAGCTACTATGAACCATCTCACACAAGATTATAACTAACTAATTGACAGCTAAGCAAGTTAGTTACAAGAAACTTGGGCTACAAGTTAGCCATATAAGCTAGTAACTTGAGCCAACTAAGCTGGTAACTTGAGCTGCGAGTTATTGAACAGCAGCTTCTGAACATGTGCTTCTGAAGTACAGCTTCTGGACAGGTGCTTTTGAAGTACAGCTTCTGAAGTACAACTTCTGAACTGTAGCTATTGAACTCTAGCTTATTTCTACTTCTTCTTCATTTAACAGATGTGTTTCTATCTTTTTCATTTTATCTTTCAACAGCCTCCCACAAGCTGGAGCATGATATATGTTGATCATTCCCAGCTTGCATATGAAAGAATTAAACTTTGGAGGTGGAAGTGCTTTTGTTAAGAAATCTGCGAGCTGCTCATTAGTTGAAATAGGTAGAAGCTTGAGAACACCCTTATGTAATTTTTCTCTGACCAGATGACAGTCAATTTCAAGATGTTTTGTTCTCTCATGAAAGACTGGATTTGATGCTATGTGGATAACACTCTGACTGTCACAATAAAGGACTGGCTGCTTAACACATTTAATGTTAAGGTCCTTCAACAAGTACAGTATCCATTGAAGCTCACAAGTTGCCACTGATAGAGCCCTATATTCAGCTTCTGAAGAGGACCTTGAGATTGTTGGCTGTTTCTTTGCTTTCCAAGATATGAGTGAAGAGCCCAAAAAGAAACAGAAGCCAGTAGTTGACCTTCTGGTATCCACACAGCCTGCCCAATCTGCATCAACATACCCCAAGATTTGTGCTTCTGATTTTCTTGGAAATAAAAGACCAAGACCAGGAGCATTTTTGAGGTATCTTATAATTCTACATGCAGCTTTATAATGAGTAGTGGTAGGAGCATTGAGAAACTGACTTAGTTGTTGGGTAGCCAATGAATATCAGGTCTTGTAGTGTTTAAATACAACAGTCTTCCAATGAGCCTCTTGTAGCAAGACACATCACCAAAAGGTTTACTTGTGTCTTGATGCAATTTGACTGAAGTGTCCAAAGGTGTAGGAGCAGGTTTGGCACCTAAAAGACCTAATTAATCAAGCAAATCAAGGCAGTATTTTCTCTGTGAAATAGAGATTCCTTCCTTGGAATGTGCTACCTCCAATCCCAAAAAGTATTTAAGAATCCCTAAATCCTTGATTTTGAATTGATTATCAAGGATATTCTTAATTCTCTGAAACTCAACAAGTGAAGTGCCAGCTAGTATAATATCATCCACATACACTAGAAGTGCTGTGAAATCATTTCCATGTTGAAGGGTAAACAAAGAGTAGTCAGCAGTGGATTGGTTGTATCCTTCAGCTAAAAGCAATGTAGTCAGTTTCTCATACCATTTTCTGCTAGCTTGTTTCAAACCATAGAGGCTTTTCTTCAATTTACAGACTTTGCCAGATGAATATGAGACACCTTCTGGAATTGTCATGTAAATAGTTTCTTGTAGCTCCCCATGAAGAAAAGCATTGTTCACATCCAGCTGGTGCAAATGCCAATTGTGAATAGATGCAATAGCAAGAAGGGTCCTTACAGTAGTTAATTTTGCTACTGGTGAGAAAGTATCAAAATAATAAAGACCCTCTATTTGATTATACCCTTTAGCCACCAGTCTTGCTTTGTATCTTTCAATAGAACCATCAGCTTTGTAGTTGATTCTATACACCCATTTACAACCAATAGGTTTCACATGTGGTGGTGTATCAACAATGCACCAGGTGCCATTATTGGCTAGTGCCTCTAATTCAACATTTATTGCCTTTAACCAATGATCAGATTGACATGCTTCTTTATAGGTTTTTGGCTCAGTACTTTGTGTGACAGAAGTAGAAAAAGCTTTATGTGAAGATGATAGATGAGAAAAAGAATGAAAGGAGGAGAGTGGATAAGGGATACCTGAGTTGACTGATGATGGTGATTGAGCAGATGAGCTGCATACAAAATCCTTCAAATAAGCTGGTTGAGACCTGAGTCTAGGGGTTTGGGTGAATGAATAGGGGAAGGGGTGGATGTGGGTGTTGATATGGATGTATCATTAATAGTAGGAAGAGAAGATTCAATAGATGAAGGTGAAGTATCAGAAACAGGTTCAACACTAGGGGAAAAAGAGGTGTCAGAAACAGGTTGGACGTTGGTATGATAATTCCAAGGAATGTGTGAAGAGTTGGACTGATAAGGAAGGATAGTTTCATGATGTGTAACATTCCTGGAAACAAATATTTGTTTTGAGTTGATGTCTAAAAGCACAACACCTTTCATGCCACTTTTGTAGCCAAGAAAGATGCAATTTCTTGCTCTAGAATCAAGTTTGCTTCTGTGAGCTTGTAAAGTAGAGGCATAGGCTAATGAACCAAAAACTTTCAGTTGATTTAAATCAGGTTGCATGTTATGCAGTAGAAAATATGGTGATTGATTTTGTAAAATGGGGCTAGGCACTCTATTCATGATAAAAACTGCATGAACTGCAGCATAGGACCAAAATTGTTTAGGTAAATGAGATTGAAAGAGCAATGCTCTAGTAATGTTTAAAATGTGCTGATGTTTTCTCTCAACTCTTGCATTTTGCTGAGGTGTTTCAACACAACTGGTTTGGTGTAAAATTCCTTTGGATGCATAAAATGAAGGGATGTTGAATTCAGGGCCATTATCACTTCTGACAGTTTTAACATTACAGTTGAAATGATTTTCAATAAGGGTTATAAAATCAATGACATGTTGTCTGGTTTCACTCTTTGTTTTCATTAGGGTTAACCAAGTATATCTACTATAATCATCAACTGCAATTAGGAAATAAACATGATTATGAACCGAAGGAACAGAAATGGGACCCCAAATATCAAAGTGTATTAGATCAAAAGGTTTTGAAGCTTTATTACATCACATG
Organism: Medicago sativa; assembly: GCF_051527215.1. Classification (NCBI taxonomy): domain Eukaryota; kingdom Viridiplantae; phylum Streptophyta; class Magnoliopsida; order Fabales; family Fabaceae; genus Medicago; species Medicago sativa. The sequence continues at coordinate 5,566,009 of NC_140755.1, read as the reverse complement.
TTGCCATAGAATCAACATGAATAAAAGGAAAACTAGATTTCAACAAATTCATTCTAGAAAATGAAAGATGACCAAGTCTGAAATGCCAAATGGCACTGTCAGGTAAAGGAATAGTTGAGTGAATGGTCTTGCTTGCAGAACAAGCCAACTTATTATCCAGATTCAAGTAGTACAGATCTTCTCTCTTATCACCAGAACCAATCATCCTCATGGTTTTCTTGTCCTGAATCAAACATTGAAAACCATTAAAACTGACAATAGTATTCAGGGAACCATTCATTTTGGACACAGAAAGCAAATTGTAATTGAAATCAGGAACATAAAGAACATCATAAAGAATGAGAATAGAAGAAAATTTAACAGTTCCTGAATATATTGCCATACTAATATGACCTGTGGGTAATTTGATTGACATGGGAGTAATTTCATTGTAAGAATGAACCACTTTAGATTGCAACAAATATGATGAGAAGCTCCTGAATCTATGATCCAGGAGTTTTGAGTAAAATTGTAATTTGCCAAAGAGTTAATGAAACTTGTACCTTGCCTATCTGATGGTGAATGACCAACAGACATAGAAGTAACCTGATTGGAAGCATGCACAATTCCTGAACTTTGATTAAGAGATGAACCTTGAAGAAGAGTCATTAACCTTTCATACTGCTCATGTGTGATAGCTGGAGCACTGCCCTTGCTATCAACACTAGTTGAGGGTTCTGCAACATTATTATCTCCCTCTGGTGCAACATGATTGGTGTAACATCCCTAATTTTCATCATCTATATTTTCATGTATCTCTATGTATATATGTCCGTTTTAGAATCACTAACTAGAATTTTATTCCAACTATTTATTTTTATTAATCAGCGTGACAAAATAAATAAATAAAATCTTTACATAATCTATTTTAGTCTAATCCTAATCATCATTTAATAATGTATTTTTATTAGTAATTTATTTTAAAGTTCCTTTTTGGTATTATATTAATTAATTTATTTTATTTTATTTTGACATGGTCATATTAGTTAAAGCTACACGTTTTTGGTGTCTAATTGCTCAGTCAAGCATGTTCCACATTATCTCCTAATTAGTTGGCATTAGTGGTGTTACTTGAGTGGGAGAAATAATAGCAACAGTTATATAGGTAATCAATCCCTCTGCGTATAAAAAGTATAGGACGTGGGTGTAGGAGTTACCAGCCAGTTCTAACTCAGCCTATACATATGAGCATACGAGTTCGTGGTGAAAATATTTCTATTTCATTGTCCAAGCTAAAGCCTTACCATGCATTCCCTTTCTCTCACACGTTGGATTAATTAGTTGGGTGAGTTGTACAAAAAAAAAAAAAAATTAGTTGGGTGAGTTACACATTGAAATCAGTTTCCTTCCATCAATATAATTAGCCAAACCAAGAAGGCAAACTCCATCCCCCTCCAAATGACCATACGCAAATTGTTCCCTCTCACAATATTCTCTTATTATTTCCTATTCTTTGAGTACACAAATCATTTTGTATACAAATATTTTCTAAGTCTACCAATCTATTCCTTCGCAACATTCATGCAAGTCTAAGGTATACTCTATATCCTTTTTATCTTGTTTACTCCCATAATCCAATCTCTAATCCCAAAATAATTGTCTCATCAAAGTCATTTTCGTTTTTCTCAAACCTGTCATCTTAGAATTGCGACTACGTCTTCGTTCACCGTTCGATCGACCTAATTTCTGGGCAGCATGTTCGCAACATGTGGTTCTTCGTTTTCAACGGTCCGATCGTCAAAATCATTCCTGGAGTGAGAGAAAACGTGTCTACACCGTAGCTGTGAGTTTGAGGTGGTTTAGAGTTCGGCTAGGAAGAAAAGCTCTCGAGGTAAGGGCTTTTTCCCCATACGTCCATACTAAGTACTAGGATGATGTTATGAATTAGAGGTAGAGATTCTTGTCTGTTAGAAAGAAAAACAATTAAAATATGAATTTATATGGTAAAATTTAATCTTTTATAAAAGTTATTTACTTTTAATTATATTTTATATGATGTGTGTATGGTAATGTGATGTAGTCTTGTAGAATGACATTTATTTTATTTTGCTATGTTTATATGTTTTTGTGATATTGGGAGAGAAGTGTTAGATTTATTTTATAAACTAAATAAATGAAATTATGAAAATGTGAGTTATATGAAAAAGATTTAAATCTTCAAAATAATGATACAGCAACATGAATGCTCAAAATCCATCTTGAATAAATAAATAGATGTCTAAATTTGTAGTATATGGGTGATTAATTATAGTTTAGAGCAAACAGAATGATACTATAGTCTTTTTATTATTTTTCACTTCGGGAGCCATTTTTTTGTAGGATTTTGGCAGTTAGATAATCACATAACTATGTTTGATGATATTATGCTTTCCTATTTTGAATGTGTGTGCCACTAAGTTTGGTGGACTATAAAAATGGTGCTTGCTTATTATTCATGAAGAGATGTGTGTCTATGACTTGTTATATGAAGTTTGATTCTCTTTTATGTGTGGGTATATGTTTATGGATGTTGCACGTACAATTTGAGACTATTATGGAACTGGAATAAGAAGAAGAGAAATAAGACTTTTATGGAAGATCTCTTTTGTCGTGTGTATGATGTGGTATTATTTTCTGTGTGGTTGCCTTAGTGGCAGGTTAATATTACATATCTGCGTGGTGCCTTAGTGGCGGGTTATAATTATATTCTGTGTGGTGCCTTAGTGGCGGGTTTTAGTCTGCATTTTCATAATCATGCATGGCATATGCATCTGTGTGGTGCCTTAGTGGCGAGAATTGCAATTATATTCTGTGTGGATGCCTTAGTGGCGGGAATTATATCCGGATCATATAGTTATAAGAGCATGCATCTTATGCATAATTGCATTGAGTCTGTTGTATTCATGTGATTGATGATTGACTTAAAACTATTTTATTGCAAATAAGATGTATGTGAACCTTACTTTGAAGCATATGACTTGAATGTATTTTTCTTAATTCTTTTTGATTCATAAGTTTTGATATTATCTATTTTATGACATTGTTTCTAGTGCTTTGAGTATGAACCAATTTGGATAAGGAAATTGACCCTTACACTAACATTTTAGGTACCAAAGAAGAGATGGTGTATGCTTTGGTGTTTTTGCTTGAAGCGCGTGCGGGGACAAATTGGGTTTTTATTTGAATTGTAATTTTAGAAGTGATTTTGAAGGACATTTAGTTTAAACTTTTTATTAAATTATGTAAAGAATTTTGTATAGGTTTTGCTAGAATATACATTATTGATGAAATAAATAAATAGTAGTGTTTTTTAGAAAAAGAAAATGATTTAGGCGTAATGTCTTGGACCAAAAATCCGGGGCGTTACAATTGGCATATCCAGAATTGAAATTTTTCTGAAGATGTGGTGGAACTCCATGCTTCTTCCAACATGTTTCAACAGTGTGATTGCTCCTTCCACAAAAGGTGCAAACACGAGGAGTACCCTTAGAATTAGATCCTTGAAATTGTGATCTACCAGAAAAGTTGTTGCCTTTAAACTTTTTGGAATCAACAGAGTTGATTAAAGCAGAGTCATCAATAGCAGGAGGAGGATTATATTGTCTTTCATATTGTAAAACCATGGAGAAAATCTTGTTCATAGAGGGAAGAGGATCCATTAACAGAATTTGAGAATTCACCATGCTAAAGCTTTCATTCAAACCTGTAAGAAAATGAATAGCGTAAAGCAGAGTATGATTACGTCGTGCATTTCGCATGAATTCACAAGAACAACGTACTCTGCAGGAGCAGTTTGGTATAGGCATATAAATCTCGAACTCTTCCCAAAGAATCTTCAATTCAGAGTAGAAAGTTGTAACCGTTTTGGAATCTTGTTGTAAGGAGTAAATCTCTTGCATTAGTTCAGAGATCCTTACCAAATCACCCAATGTGTGCAAATCGTTCCTTCAAATCCACCCAAACATCACACGCATTTTCCATGAACACAATGGATTGAGCAATTGAAGGGGAAACCGAATTCACAAGCCAAGAATGAACGAGCATGTTACAGTGATTCCAAGCGCGAAAAAGAGGATCGAATTCATCAAGAATTGGAGAGATTGATCCGTCAACAAATTCAAACTTCATTTTCCCGCCCAAAGCTCTTCGCATTGAACTAGCCCAAGAATGATAATTTGATCCGTCAAGAACCGGAGAAACAGAAACTGAAGAAGGTCCATCACTTGGATGAACGAAATAAGGACTTGAATGATTGGTAGGATCCTCCTCGAATGTAGAAGAAGTGCCAACATCTTTGTTGCGTGACGCCATTGATGAAGAGCTTGAAAAGCTTGCGGAAGAAACGTGTTTAGATCTGAAGGCTCTTTGATACCATATTGAGAAGATGAAATTCAGATAAAAGAGAAGAAAAGAGAGAAAAATATGAAGAATGGAGAATGATTCTCATTAGTCTTGAATCACTGATACAACATCCTTATATAGGTTTATGAAATGAAGCTATACTATAAGCTACTATGAACCATCTCACACAAGATTATAACTAACTAATTGACAGCTAAGCAAGTTAGTTACAAGAAACTTGGGCTACAAGTTAGCCATATAAGCTAGTAACTTGAGCCAACTAAGCTGGTAACTTGAGCTGCGAGTTATTGAACAGCAGCTTCTGAACATGTGCTTTTGAAGTACAACTTCTGGACATGTGCTTCTGAAGTACAGCTTCTGAACACGTGCTTCTGAAGTACAGCTTCTGAACTGTAGCTATTGAACTCTAGCTTATTTCTACTTCTTCTTCATTTAACAGATGCGTTTCTATCTTTTTCATTTTATCTTTCAACAATAAGCATAAGATCCTGTTCTAACCTCAGGAGTCGCTATAGATGTCCCTGTCCCTGGTAACGTTGTTGAGGACATTGGAGTTGTTGGATATTTTGATGATTTTTTACTGCAAAACCATATCACAAGTTGTTCCAATCAATTAATTTCTCAATCACAAAATTGTAAGTACTTGATAATATGCTTAATGTGTCGTCGCTGTGCCAAACCTTGGTCCATTAGTTTTTGTTGTGATGTGTTGAGGAGTTGGTGGAGATGAATATTTTGATTTGGGAGAACAATCACGTGCCCCATCCTTTACCATTTCTTTTTTTATTTTTTTTTAATTCAACAAATCAATAGGTGGCATTTTTAATTTTTTTTTAAATATGTAATTACACATGTGGCATGCCAACAAGCGTTGACTGGGTCAAAATTGGTCAAAAGGACCAAAGTTGCAATGAGGCTAAATCTTAGGAGGCCAAAATTGTAGTTTTCATACTTAGGGGACCAAAATTGCAAGTTTTTGAAAGTTAAGGGAGGAAAAGTGCACTTTGGCCTAAAAAGTTTTTAATGTCAGAAAATCAATTTTCTAATTTTTTTTAACAAATCACTTGAATTTTATAATCCAAACCTTTTTTTTTAAACAAAGTTAACTCATAATTTAAGGTTGTTTGACAAAAACATTAAGATATCTTATTGTACATTTGAATAAATAAGTTTTTTTTAGAGAGTTTGAATAAATAAGCTTGTAATTTAAAGTAGTTCGACAAGTATTTATGACATGTTTCACAAGTACATTAAAATATCGCAAAATGCATTAAAATACTTGTGAAACATGTCATATTAAATTAATGAGTTAAAGTTATTTGTAAGTAGTTATGACATATCTCAAAGTACTTGTATAACATCTCATGAGTACTTTAAAGTACTTTGAGTTAAAGTTGTTTGTAAAGTACTTTTCAAGATTAATGGGACTGACTATAAAATGGAAGGAATTCTGCTCTTTACCTAAATGGATTCGCTCAGCAAATTTTTGTCACTAAGCTGAGGATCTTTCTCACGCGGTCGCAAATAGATAGCTCTCAATTTTACCGCGTCTGCGTGATGAAGATCCTCCGCATGCTGACAAAAATATATAGATACAAAGAGGTTGCTTTATATTTGACTCCAAAAGAAGAGGTTCTTATGAACTAGATCATGTCGACCTGCCGATCGTAACATGTCAGTTGACAGGCCGGCATAATCGAGTTCAAAAGCTTCTCTTCGAACACCTTCCCAAAAGATTCATCATTTATATTATTATGGTTTTTTTAAACTGTTTATTTGTCTTATGTTGCTTCTATTTATGTTATGTACCTTTGTTCTATTTATTTCCGAGGCATTCGCAACGAAAACGATCCAAATAAAGGGTCTGGTGCATTTCAGATTTTACAATCCGAACCACCTTCATGCATTCCGGATTATAAAATCCGAAAACCCTCAGTAATGGTCTTTTTCTAAAACCTTTTCAATTTCAAGCTTTGAAATTCGTAAAATAAATGCAAATAAACATATAAACCAGAAATAAAAGGACAAAAAATAAAAACAACTCATTTTATTAATATATGAACAATACATTACAATAATGTTAAAGCTTTTTAAGCTTATTACATAAGAACCTAAATCTAATTCTAATCTCCTAAGAGCCTAATCACTGGTATGTGATAGGACATACCAGTAGCTTCCCTGTTGGAGGGCAACCAGGGGGGAGGGAAGAGGATGGCGGGAAGAAGAAAACAACGCCCCTGAGAGGGGGCAAGGGGTGCTCAAACTTACGTCAAGACAGGCCAAGCTAAGAACCACACTGATTCACATGACCCGCAGATGAACCACACTTCTTTGCAGCGCGGTTCCATCCTCATTGACCGTTCATACAAACCCTAAAAGTTTTCAACGAGGCCCTTATCTATGAAAGGCCAACGATGGAAAACCATGGTTGTAGAAGGAAGAATAGGAGGAGAGGGTGGGAGAGGATGGTGTGAAAACTAGTGGGGTTTAGAATGCTATTTATAGGGAGAGTGGGTCAAAAAACGGTTAGGAGGTCATAAAGTTAGTAAAAAAACGTGGTAAAACACGTTTTCTTGACTTGACCACCGATAAAAACTTACGGTGGAAACCACCGGCCCTGCTACTGATGCAGTCCGGAAATTATAATCCGGAATGCACCTTTGTTTTCCGGAATATAATTTCCGGATTAATACAATACTGGGGAAAAGCTTCAGCATTAGATTCTTTTTGTGTGAAGACAATAATGGAGGTTTGAACGGTTATAACCACTAACACGTTTTCATTGACTGTACTAATGACCTGGGACTTGTTTTAGGCTATAAATAGGCTTTCATCTTCAACAAATACCTTCATTATTCACTTCACCTCTTTTCTTCCATTTTCTTTAATTCTTTTAGTTTTTTAGGGGTGTCGGTGGTGTCATGGTCATTGTTGACCGTTCATATGAACTTGCAGCTTGCGTGGGGTTCATATAACGTTCAATAGAGACCCTTGACATCAAAGAAAGACAAAAAAAAGCACATAACAATATGGTCCAAATTTCGTTTTTCGGAAATCACTAACAATCTGTTCCGGAATATATAATTCGGAACAGTGGTATTTTTGAAAATTTTGCAGGGCGCGCGAGAAGGCAGCAGGGGAAAAGTAAAACTCTTTTTTTAATTGTTTGACAAGTACTTAGAGCTAACCAACAATGCAGTTGGGGGCAGTTGTAGTTAACTGCTGCCGGATTTATAAACGATAGTTAATCACCGTTGAGGAAAATTCGTACTTATAAGTTGAAGTAAAAAAAAAAAAAAAAAAACAATTTTCTGTTTTGTTTAACCCGATAGCCTCTTGTACTTTGTTTTGTTTTGTTTAACCCCATAACCTCTGTACTTTGTTTCCTGTCTGCCGCCAGAAACCCTAACTTCCCAATCTCATCCATCTATCGATCGCAAACATGAATTCAAGTTTGTCAATATTATTCCGGCGACCACACCGCATCCTCAAAATCTTCTCAACACAAATCCACACTCTCCAAGTTGTTCCCATCAACAAGATCAAAACCACGTTTTTCAGAAAACTAAATATGTATTCAAGCCTCTCAGATGCCTTCCCCAAAGATTTAACCCATCTATCCCTTTACTTCCTCTTACCCGGCTCATTAACCCGTGATAAGATGGCCCCCGTTATAGATCGCCTCATTCGTTTCAAATCAATTGAGTCTATTCTCTTAGACTTGAAATCTATTGGTTTATTCAATGATTCAAACACAAAATCTCACTCTTTTTTACGTTTGTTAAGACTTTTTTATCTGACAGGTAAACACGAGGTGGTCGTCGATGCTTATCACCACATGGTAAATTCTCATGGGTTCGTTCCAAATACAATAGCTTTAAATATTCTTATGGATTCTCTGTTTTCTACTCATCAATACCTTGCTGCTATAAGTGTTCTCTTAGAAATGAATTCCCCTGATTTTCACTCTTACAACATTACACTTCACCACCTTTGCGAAATAGTGGATCTTCCCCGTCTTTCAGAATTCCTTCGACTCATGTTTATGGTGCCTTATTATCCTGGTGACATTACTTTTAACAAGGTTCTGGAATCCATTTGTAAATTGAATGACTATACTGTCATGATCGATGTCATGCCGCCAGTGTATCAACTTTTGGGTCTAAAGGTTAAGTTAGGAATTGAATTCTCTACCAATGGTTGGACTTCAATCATTCATAAATGTTGTGAATTAGGGAGACTCCATGATGCTACCAACTTTTTCTTCAACATGATTCAAACCGATTGTTCATTTAGTGTTGTTCCTGTCACACATACTGTTTTATTTAAGGCATTTTTGGATTCCAACAAGGTGGATGATGTGTTACATTTGGTCAATGCCATGCTTTCTGAAGGTTTTGAACCAGATAAAGATTGTTTTGCAAAACTAGTAGCTGCTCTTTGTGCTGATGGTAGAATTGAGGAAGCAGTTAGTGCGTATCGTGATATTGTTATGAAGCATCCTCATAGTGATGTTCACCTTGATAATCAAATCCCTATTATGATAATGACTGACCTTATAAATTCTGGTATGAATGACAAGGCTGCCACTGTTTTTACCTTAGCCAATGGATCTCTAAAAGTTGGAGAACTCTAGAGGCCAGGGCACCTTATATTTATTTATATGTTTTATTTCAAATGAATAATTACTCAATTTAAGAACTGGTAAAGTAGTACATGATGTGTCTTTTTGAATTCTTTATATTTTGATGTCACTAGTTATTGATTGTTTTTGCAATGGATTCTATCTCGTATCCTTGTTAAATGTTATGACTTAGGAGTATTATAACAATTCTACTATTTTCGTGCTTAATAGACAATCATCCAGATGCAAATTATGCAACACCCCTATCATTTACTTATGTGCAGGAGAAAGATTATTGTAGGGGAGAGAGAAGGAAGCTTTTATGAGGCAGTGAAGAAGAGTGGATGGAGTGCTCTGGTGGGTGGTGGAAAGTGGAAACACAAGGTTAAGTGTTGAGTTATCGGTTCTGATGAGGGAGAAAATTTGAAGAATAAGCTTAATCATCTATATCTATCTGCAATCCTTCTAGAAGAACCCCACCTCCCTGTTTATTTTAGGGCAAATAACACCCCCTCTTCTTAAACAAACCCCCCCCCCCCCCCCTCCCCCCTCCCCCCTCCCTCCCTCCCTCCCTCCCTCCAATCCCCAATTTTCCCTTTATCCGATTAATGCCCTGTTTAACTCCACTTATGCACCCGATAATACCTTATACGGCACATAGGTACAGATTTTGGCTTTCCTTATTTGAAGTTTATTCATGTCCCTTACCCAAGTTTTCATAACGGTCCAATAACTTATTCTTTGTTCCCGTTTGGGGGTTGTGATATTTTGGCAGCTCTTTTCATAGTTTAGATATTTCGTCAGCCTTGAGGTGCTTAGTAGTTATTATAGATTTATATGAATGAAAAGCTATATGATGTCTCCCTTGGTGGAATTTATTACCAATCTCTCCTAAAGATCAGTTGTATGATAAACTTGTGGAGCAATTCAGCTTGTGTAACCACAATTTTGGACTAGTAACTACCGTAACACCATAGCCAAATTTGAAGGGAGTTAGAGACCATCCATGCTAAGTAATGATGTGATGGTGAAACTTCCTATAGTATCATGTCAGGGAATTTTCTTATATTGGTTTATGATGCTGTTCCAGGAAATTTATAGCTCGTGGTGATGAAGGTAATTGGTGGAAGCTATGGATTGAAGCCTAATCGTGGCACAACAGCGTGGTTGTAGTGTAGTTTAAAATATCATAAATGGGAAATTTCTTCAAACAGTATTTGATATCAGTTGGGAATTTTGCCTCATTTTCTCCCAACATATTTTTATATTTTCTTTGTTCCCATGGAGAGACCCCAATATCCTTTCCATGGTAGTTCTTGCGGCAACATATATGCTGGGCTTCTTATGACTAGAAATTTTCTTTTTGTTTTGCAATCCTAATTTTGATTAATGGAGAGACCCCAATATCCTTTCCATGGTAGTTATTAATGTTGTTTGTTGTACTAAATAGTAAGATAGTTTCCTTCAAAAAAAAAAAAAAAAGTTGTACATCTGTAAGGGTCATTTTTTTATGCATATTTTCATTTTCAATACATTTGTCTACAATAGCTATTTTGATTTAGAATCACATACATACTAGAACATAAATGTGTGCCTTCAGAGTTTTAAGCCCGAATATTAACAAAGAAATGTCTTTTTTATCATCCAATATGCCATCTTATAAGCATATAAATTACGTAAAGAAATGATTTTTTAAGAGTGAAACCTTGTGTGTCAACAAAAAAATAAAATTTATTGATGTTGCTTGTTGTACATAATTAAGGACTTCGCGGTTGTAATTGAGATCTAAGAAATCCTTGATGAGACGTTTTCTACTTCATCAGTACATATAAAGATAAAAAATAAGGATCTATTTGCAATCATGCAGATCACTTCAACCTACATTACTTTTAAGCGACTTTATGCATAAAAAACATGACTTTCAAAACACCATCACAAATTTGAAGCTAAAGTAATTTTAAAGAAAGTGATCAAAAGTAAAACTTTGTAAAAGGAAGCCTTGAACACCAAGATTTTTGTGTCAACCCGAAAAACATAGTATCATATTATGGTAGCACCGCACACTCCAAACTACAGTGAATTGACAGATTAGCTATAAAAAATTATGAGCATTTTCAAAATAACTTCTGCATTTTGCGAGTTGTTAAATATGTTCTTGAAAGTGTAACATTATTGGAGACTAAACTGCATATGAAATTTAAGTAAAATTATTAACATACTTAGAGCGTGCATGAGGTGGTAGTCTTAAATTTGACATGAAATTGTAGTTCTTACAGGTTTAATATTTTTTTTAAAAAAATAGTATGAAGTTTCCGAACCTTTGTTGTATTGTGTGTTTTTAGTTGTGATTGAAAAACAAAAAGATGGAAAATGGAAGAAACATGAGACAGAGATCATCACATTTCATCAATTACTTTAGCCAGAATACCATTCACCCTTGTGACTCCGTCTGTCGCAGCTGAAATCACAATTATCGCTCTTTTACGCTGAGAAAATTGCTTAAAATTTGAATGTTTCTATTCAAAAAATGATCTTACAACTCTAATACCAAACTGAGGAATGGATTATATATAGCCACTTTCTCAACCCATAGAACTGAGCCCATACTAGATAAGGACGAACATGCGAACTAGTTTTGTGGTGGAGAGTAGGAATATGAAGAGGCCGGGAAGTTATTCAGTTAGTGGCCATTTTGGCTTTGTGCTAATTTCTGGAGGAATATCCTACTGAGCATGTTCTCCTTTTTCTCTGTAATTCAGAAACCCCTCTCTTTATTACTGATTTCGAACGCCCTAATTGTAGCTTATGATACACTTTAGTTCTTAAATGTTCTTTTATGATGCTCCCTAACTTGTTAGATTGGATGATCCCAAGAAAATTGCAACTGTAAAATAAAATACCAGTAGGAAGAAGAATGATGGCGCATGATATGTATGTACGCATGTGTGTATGTGTGAGTACTTGGCGAATAAAATCTATCCAATTCATTATTCAAATATTAGTTTTGATGGAATTATGTGTATATGACTGTTTTTGTTCGAAAGATTAATTTAACAACTAATGATTAGTTTATATTTTTCTCTTTTATCTTTACAGATTTATACAATTAGCAGCCTGCGTCTATACATACCAAAGGATCTTTTACCATCGGAAGCTCGAGAAAACACACTGAAAAAAGTTATGGAAACTCTTTCTAGATTTAGTGAAAAGGGTTTGCCACTTCTAGATCTTGAAGAAGACATGAAGGTGTGGTGTTTATCCATTTACTTTCCTCATTTTTATTATTTCCCAATTATACTATCATTATCTTGATTACTATATTTATCAATCATATTCAAAGTAGCTCACACGAAAAAGCATATCGTAGAATAGAGGCTTTAGACAGCCTATTTGAACAGCATGGAATTGCGAAGTCACCGCTTATAAAGCAAGTTTTTCAGAGGAAGCAAGAGCTGATTGCAAAAATTAAGTCCATTAAGAAAACATTAAGATCGTCTATTACTTCAGCATTCAAGGATGAGCTCAAGGCAAGAAAGAGCGTTCTTCGGATGCAAGGGTAATGAAAATTGCTAAGTATTTTCATTATTTTACTTGTTCCTTTCATATTTTGTTTTTCTGCAAGACCTTGAAGTTTTGGCATGGGGTATCTGTTCAGGTTATATTTCGGGCTGCTTTATACTAAAAAGTTTATATTTGCCTAGTCCTGAATGGAATTAAGTGCTTCCTTGAAATAATAATACCTCATTGTTATACATAAATGCAATATAATAACTTCTTTTTTACCTTCTTTAGTAATTTCAGTGTCTTTGCATTACCTTTCTTTCTATTTTCTGCTATATGAAGAAATGCAGCAGAATGCCTACTGCTTTAATCTTCACTGTACAAAATGATTTCCTGGTTTGGTTATTTCATGCGTTTGTTGTTATTTTCTATTGCTTGATAAAAAAGTTTCCATATGTATTTCGCGGAAGAATACTCCTATATGTTGAGCTTAAAACTATTCAATAGATCTCGATCTCCTATCGCTAACTTTTAATGTCCAAATCCAATTTATGGATGTGCGAATTTTTGTATGGTTTATAAATGCTTTTTTGCTCTCCATCATGTGACAATGTGAGATCTTCATATGCAGTTATGCTACAAGTGACAATGTGTGGACTTGAAAGGGATGGTTGCTTGTGAAATTAGTAGTACATATGAATTGACATCAACATAACTCATGTTCGATGAGTCTTCAAGGATATAAAGGTGGAGGAGATGGTTGGTTTTTCTCCTGTATGAGAAAAAAAATCAATGACGCTGCCAAACCTTGGGAAGAACTTGATCTTCTCTATGCACAATTACAAGACACTGCTCGGAGAGTTGCCCATCTTCAGCCTGAATGGAGGGTAATTATTGAATCCCAATTCATACCGCATTTAACCGTGCATTTGAAGACTGTGTTTTCAATTTTATTTAAGAATTCTAGTCAAATTAGTGTTTTAGAGGAACATTCGAAAAATATCATACAAGACCAATTTTGACAAACGATGATCAACTAAACCTTGTTATCATTCTAATTACTGCATTTTTTCCAAAGCAATCTATTATTCATCCTCCTATTGAATGGAATGTCATCATTTGATGGATTATTAATTTGGTGCACTTAATTTTGAGGTAGGTCCTTGGCTTTTCCTTTCACAATAACAATCTCTGTTAGTGTCTAATCAGCGATGCTATTCGTTTAATACTTAAGATTTGGCGTGCTCATAACATTTTCATCTTGTATGTTTTCTATCTTATGCTTTGTTAAGGTTTCTACGCATTGGTAGTAGTAAAATGCTCTAACAAGTAAAAAAAATATTATCGCATTTGTTATCCCAAAAAATAGGTGCAAATTGATGTTGGAACTTTTGTGAAGTCATTAAAGCATGATATTATAGAGGCTGTGTATGCTTGGCAGAAAGGTTCAAAGTTCTATGAGACAGAAGGCATCTTTGATAAAAGCAATTACAAGACTTGAGGAAGTTCTTCAGCAATTAATGGCAAAATTTGAGGAGGCTGTATCAAAGATCAAGAGAGGAGACTTGAATTTTTATTATTAGAGATAGTAGAGATGTTATTCTAAAAGTAAAATAGATAATAGATTGAATGAGATGGTAAGGATGAATACTATAGATATTAGTGATCAGAGAGGATCTTCTATTCAGGAAATTATTATAGTTTTCAATAATACCAAGTAGTAAATTGATTTTACTTTGGAGGGTTAAATTTTGCTTAATCTTTGTACAACAACAATGTCATATATAATTCAATTCATTGCAAAATATTGTTTGAGAATATGTTCTGTTTGCATTGCAAAGCATGAATGCTGACATTTTGAGTGTTAGATGACTTATAAAATAAGAACTTTAGGTTCTAACTTGTACTTATTGCGTTTGCTTGTCGGTTAGACTAAGGATAGAAAATCGAACTTGGCCAACTCAAGATGCAAAGTTATGGCATTCATGCTATAAACATTTAACAAATAGATAATAGATTTTTGAAGCTTAACATTTAACTTCCATTCTTCACTGTCCTCGAGTTTTTGGTGAGCCTAAGGAGGAAAAATCGTATACTGGAAAATGGATAGAAATGATCTCAAAAAGAAAAGAAAGGACGTGTATGGGATGGGATTTGTTCCGTGAGCTTTCTTTTCTTCTTATTATAGTTAAAGGGATGAATGCCACATCAAATGACTGTCTAATCCCTTACTTTATTTTGTTTTTCAAGTAAATTAAATTTTTGTCCTTTTTCCTTTCATAACATTAAGTATTAACTAGTTTTTGTCTTACAGAAGCGTGGTTTGCAATACAAAGGGACCAAGAAGGTTGCTTGGATCATTTTTGAAGAGGTGCATTACATGCAGGATTGCTAAAGAAGTGTGGTTTGGGAAGAGAGCATTGTTATGTTGTTAAAGAATGGACGATTTGTATGGACCTCTATGGTGTGATTGGTTGTGGAGAGAAGGTGAGAAGAGATAACTTTGTAAGAGAGTGTGAGAAGAGAGAAAAATGTAAGAATTAAAAGTAAAAATAATGTTCATATCAATGTAAAATTACTTTTTTGGGAATCCTTAACACATGTGAAAGAAGCAAAATTAATGCATCTTAAAATATGTGATTTTCTCTTAGACAAAAAGAAACTTCTAAATTTTTTCATATATATGGAACCGGAGAGAGTACTAATCAAACGGAAGAATTTTTATCACCTCTAACAGGAATTCGAATGTACACATAAAAAAAAAAAAACATTATTCTCTACAGTCTAAAAGTGTACTTTCGGACAATTTATGTCGTCTAAAAGTGCACTTCAGGAAACATAGAGTTCTTAGTAGTTATTAAATGCCGTGGGATTTGTATACCAAAATGCACAACACCTCAGGTCTACACTGTCTTGTATATGATCATCATGATGTTGACTAGAAAACATTTTCATGTTTCAACTGTCAATGCCGAGTGATTTGGTATGTTTGTGCATGCAGTCCCATACTTAAGTATAAGAACCACCTGATGTGTGTCTAGTATTTAATATATGAATGTTTCAGGCTAAATTATTAACATACAATGAAGTCTCTTGTGTTACTATTACAGTTTCTTTTCCTGTTAATAATTTAAACCTTCTCGTACCAAACTTTTCGGAGAAATTCCATCATAAGTTTCAAAACTATCCAACTTGTGTCTTTTGATCTAGGTAACAATAAAGCTGAACCAATTTCAGGAGGTGAAATCGGTTTGTTGCAACTTGAATTGTCAAGTCTCAGAAGCATGATTCAAAACTCAACAAAACTTGAAATACTTTATCTTAGTTATGTGACTATTTCATCAACTTTACCAAGCACACTCACAAATCTAACTTCATTGAAATCACTATCTCTTTACAATTGTGAATTGTATGGTGGATTTCCAGTTGGAATTTTTCATCTTCCAAAATTGAGATATTTGGATTTGAGAGATAGGACTTGATGCCACTGGCTTCTATGGTATAATACCAGCATCCATTGGAAAACTTAGTTCTTTAAAAGTACTATCAATTTCAGATTGCAATTTTTTTGGGCCTATTCTTTCTTCACTTGAGAACCTAACACAACTCACATTTATAAAACTTAGATATAGCAAATTTAGGGGAGACCCTTCTGCAGCCCAAACAAATCTCACCAAACTAAGCTACTTGTGTCTAGGTTTCGATGGATTTACTATGAAGACAACCTCTTGGATAGGTAAGCTGTCATCAATCACTTACTTAGACCTATCTGTAGTGAATATTGGCCGCGATATACCATTATCTTTCGCAAACCCCACCCAGCTACAATATTTACGTGCAGAAAATAGCAATTTAAGGGGTGAAATTCCATCCTGGATAATGAACCTAACCAATTTAGTATACTTGAACCTTGAACAGAATAGCCTTGATGGTGAAATCCCCACGTCTTTCTTTAAACTTGAGAATCTTGAAAGTCTTTCCTTAAGCACGAATTTCTTGCATGGAAAGCTACAGCTTGACATGTTTCTCAAGTTCAAAAAGTTAACTTTTCTAAATTTATCGTTCAACAAATTGTCATTGCTCAGTGGAAAAAGGTCTTCCAATGTAACTAATTCTCGAATCCATGTTTTACAATTGGCTTCATGCAATTTAGTCAAGATTCCAACATGTATAAGAGATCTTAGTGATCTAAGATGTATTGTCTTGTCAAACAACAGTATAACTTCACTACCTAGTTGGTTGTGGAGAATAACAAGTCTACAAAGTTTAATTGTTTCCCATAGTTCATTAACATTGACAGGAGAAATATCATCATCCATATGCAATCTCAAATTACTCATGCATCTTTCTTGATTTATGGTTCAACAATTTAGACGTCAATGTTCCCTCATGTATATGTAATTTTAGCCAATCTCTAGAAATTATGATGTAAGCGTTTCAACTGATTTTGAACGAGTGATACGATCTAAAACGGGAACCAATAGATTGTAGGTTGATGTCTTCCAGTCTAAACATCCGCAAGAAATAATACTTTGTTTAGGGTTGAATACATACTTTGTTTTTCTTAAAAACTGATGTTACTGTTAGTGGTTTTTACCATGTGGTGGTTTCTATTTTAGGGTTTAGGGTTTAAGGTTATTAGGCGGACTAGATAAACAGTTCGTAACCCAGCAAATGACTTAAGTTTGTTCTTTGTCGGCCGCCAGAAACCCTAACTTCCCAATTTCATTCATCTATCCATCGCAAACATGAATTCAGGTTTGTCAATTTTATTCCGGCGACCACATAGCATTCTCAAAATCTTCTCAACACAAATCCACACACTCCAAGTTGTTCCCACGAAGAAGATGAAACCAACCAACAATAACATCACATTTTTCAGCAAACAAAATATGTATTCAACCCTCTCAGATGCCTTCCCCAAAGATTTAACCCATCTATCCCTTTACTTCCTCTTACCCGGCTCATTAACCGGCGATAAAATGGCCCCCGTTATAGATCGCCTCATTCGTTTTAAATCAATTGAGTCTATTCTCACATCGCATCCACAATCTTGTCAAATATGACAACAACACAAATCCACAATCTCCATGTTGTTCCCATCAAGAAGATCGAAACCACAAACAACGACTTCGCGTTTTTCAGAAAACAAAGTATGCATTCAAGCCTCTCAGATGCCTTCCCCAAAGATTTAACCCATCAATCCCTTTACCTCCTCGTACTTGGCTCATTAACCCTTGATTCAATGGACCCCGTTATAGATCGCCTCACTCGTTTCAAATCAATTGAGTCTATTCTCTTAGACTTGCAATCTATTCGTTTATTCAATGATTCAAACACAAAGTTTGATTCTTTTTTCCGTTTGTTAAGACTTTTGTACCTGACAGCTAAACACGAGGTGGTCATCGATGCTTATCACCACATGGTAAATTCTCATGGGTTTGTTCCAAATACAATAGCTTTAAATATTCTTATCTCTTAGAAACGAATTCCCGTGATTTTTACTCTTACAACGCTGTACTTCATAACCTTTGCGACATAGTGGATATTCCCCGTCTTTCAGAATTCCTTCGATGCATGTTTATGGTGCCTTATTACCCTGGTGACATTACTTTTAACAAGGTTCTGGAATCCATTTGTAAATTGAATGACTATGATGTCATGCCTCAAGTGTATCAACTTTTGGGTCTAAAGGTTAAGTTAGGAATTGAATTCTCTACAAATGGTTGGACTTCAATCATTCATAAATGTTGTGAATTAGGGAGACTCCATGATGCTACCAAGTTTTTCTTTAACATGATTCAAACCGATTGTTCGTCTAGTGTTGTCCCTGTCGCACACATTGTCCTATTTAGGGCATTTTTGGATTCTAACAAGGTGGATGATGCCTTACATTTGGTCAATGCCATGCTTTCTGAAGGTTTTATACCAGATAAAGATTGTTTTGCAAAACTAGTAACTGCTCTTTTTGCTGATGGTAGAATCGATGATGCATTTTGTTTGTATTGTAATATTGTTTTTTATGAAGCGTCCTCATACTGATGTTCACCTTGATAATCAGATCCCTCTTATGATAGTGACTGAGCTTCTAAACGCTGGTATGAATGACAAGCCTGCCACTGTTTTTACCTTAGCCAATGGATCTCTAAAAGTTGGAGAACTCTAGAGGCCAGGGCACCTTATATTTATTTATATGTTTTATTTTAATTTAAGAGTCTGAAAAGTAGTACTTGATGTGTCTTTTTGAATTCTTTATATTTTGATGCTACTAGTTGTTGATGGTTTTTGCAATGGATTCTATCTCGTATCCTTGTTAAATGTTATGACTTAGGAGTATTATAACAATTCTACTATTATTTTCGTGCTTAATAGACAATCATCCAGATGCAAATTATGCAACACCCCTATCATTTACTTATGTGCAGGAGAAAGATTATTGTAGGGGAGAGAGAAGGAAGCTTTTATGAGGCAGTGAAGAACTGTGGATGGAGTGGTGGAAAGTGGAAACACAAGGTTAAGTGTTGAGTTAAGGGTTCTGATGAGGGAGAAAATTTGAAGGATAAGCTTAATCATCTACATCTATCTGCAATCCTTCTAGAAGAACCCCCATCTCCCTGTTTATTTTAGGGCAAATTACATTGACCTCGCTTTCGATCTTCTTAAATAACTCCCCTCCCTCCAATCCCCAATTTTTCCTTTATCCGATTAATCCCCTGTATAACTCCACTTTTTTTCTTTTTCTTTTTTTTTCCTCAAAGAAAATTTAATCACTTTTTTAGCTGTTATCCGACCAATTTCTCCGCTTCAGCCTCATGATCAAATTATGAGACTACATTCCGGTCTAAACAAAAATAAATGGCTTAAACACCTTTTTTTTATCCCTTCTCTCTTCTTCCTACTCCTCTTCTTCTTTACACTCTTTTGAAAATCTTAGATATTGATTGTAAAGATTGAGACATTGTGAGTGACATAAATACTATTTATTTGTGTGTGGAGCTGGATTGTGTTATTCTAGGATTTTGCAGTTATGGACAATTGAAACCTAAAGGAAAAAGAGGTTTTTTCACCTTCAATTGGGGTTATTAAGAGGGTTTTCTCCATACAACATCTCAAGATCAATTGACCACTTGACAATAATCATCTGAGTATCAAAGATTGAGTTCCATCTGAGTATCAAAGATTGAGTTCTCTGGATCGAAGGAGGCCCAATAGGATTTTGGGAGCTGCTCATGTGAAGATTGAGGAGGCTCTCAGATTGATTAGGCCCATCAGGTTTGTTGCACGAGTGGTTATCGAGGTGATTTTGAGGTTTTGAATCTTGGGCAGCAAGGTTCAAGGGCAACACCAAGAGTTGTTGGAAGATTGGGTTCTAGTGCTAAAGGCTCAAGGTGCAATATTGGAATAAAAATTCTCACAATCAGAATAAACATCCGGGTTAATAGGTCTTTACCCCCTGTAATATAAGTCATTTTCGGTTTTACACCCTGTAATTTTTTTATTTTTATTTACCCCCTGTAAAAAAAAATTGTTTTGATTTACCCCCTAATAGGCTAAACAAAAACGAAATTCGGTTTTACACCCTGTAATTTTTTTATTTTTATTTACCCCCCTGTAAAAAAAATTGTTTTGATTTACCCCCTAATAGGCTAAACAAAAACGAAATTTTATTAAAAAAAATGATTGGTTTTTGTTTGACCTATAAGGGGGGTAAATCAAATTACTCCCTCCGTTTCAAAATGAGTGTCGCTTTAGGCTTTGGCACACAGATTAAGAAATAGAATGAAATAATCATTGGATATAACGATTTTACTAAACTGCCCTTACTTTATAAGAAAAAGACAAAATTAAAGTGCATTGAAAATTGTGTGAGAGAAAAGTTGGAGAGGGTAAAGTTGGAAGAAAAAAATTAAAGTTGTATTGGAAATGTAAAGCGACACTCATTTTGAAACAAATTTTTTTTGCTAAAGCGACACTCATTTTGAAACGGAGGGAGTATTATTTTTACAAGGGGTGAATAAAAAAAAATATACAGGGGGAAAAACCGAAAATGTCTATATTACAGAGGGTAAAGACCTATTAACCCTAAACATCCCCTCACCCTAAATTTTTATTGGAAAAAAATACTCTTATATCAATTTCCATAAAATCAAATATTCTTATATTAATAACTTTTTTATGTTGAAATTTTGTAGCTAAATCCAAATTCATTGAGCTTTTTAAATATATTCAAACGCAATGGTTTATTTTTGGTGTATTGAAGTTGATGTGTATATATGTGTATGGCATTGTCATGGATTTAAAACTTCCATTGTGATCTTTTTTAACAAAACAAAAACTAACTCATCATTAATAATCAAAATCACAATACGAACAGTAATATGATTACAAATTTGAAAGGTGTTTAATGAACGTAGCAATTACGATTAAAGTCTGAATAACTTATACAAAGACATAATTTAGTAAATTATATATCAGAGTTGAAATAAAGATGAATTGGAATTTTGTCTAGTCATGGAACTCTTGGTTAGCAGCAGATCCTCCTTTTCATTTCATGCAAAGAACACCTCCAACACAATCTTGATCAAATCCCATATCTACAACCTGCCAAAATGTCACAGTCAGTTATCTTGATCATAAATAATTAGATACAACATATACCACTTTTCTTACGAAAGAAGGAACCGAAGAAAGTAACTGAGAACAAGTGGAAATTGTTACTCTCGCTAATGATTGAGCAACCCTAATGTTGATAACGAAACAAAGGAGACTGACTACAAGAAGCTGCAACAACATATACCGCTGCTATTTGTTTCATTCAAACAGAATACTCCATGTAGCTATCATTATATTATAGTGTAAGAGGACACCAACAGATATAAAATGTATGCAAGACAAATACAACATTATCCTTTGTATTTATAATCCTAAATAAATTTATACTTTGTAAATAAACACTCATACACTCTCACTCTCTCGAAACAAAACCTGTAAGCTTCACTTTAAGAAAAGGGAAATTTGCAGTAACTTACCCTGTCGCTACTGAGTTAAAAAGATGACAGTTGGGACTCCAGGGGATGGAGGATTTTGAATTAGAGAAGAAGAAGATCCAGCTTTAGCCACAGAATCAGCATCTACTGCAGATAAAATTTCGACATCTTGCACTACCAGATCTTTTGAACTTATCTGTCTCTTGATGAAGTCCTTGTTTTCCCGAAGAACCTCAAATGGCAATCTCAAATCCAGGGCTTGTTCCCCGAGTTCACTTGCTTTTTTCTTCTTAAACTTCAAGAAAGGATTACAAATCTTTTGAATTTGTTTAAAATCGAAAGATTGACCTACAGAACTCTGTCGTATGGCCTCCAATATTTCTGAGTGTGGAGCAAAAGTTCGAGTATCTCTATTGAATTTGTCCTGAAGAATACTTAGGCACTCGGCTTTCCAACCATCGAACTGTTCATTTACAAATATCAAGCATGATATCTTGTTTTCTTTCAATGCCGTAGCAAGAGCACCTTGTTTATTTGCTTTCTTTGAGCCTGGAATTTTCTTCTCAAATAACTTTCTTCTTATCGAATCAATAGAGTCCTGCAAATATTCATTGGCACTCTTCAGTGTAAGATCGGGAGCATCAGCTGTTGGCCAACCTGCTTTCACCACAAAACCCTCCTTCTTCAAAATCTCTCTCCAAATAAACTCTGCATAATGTGGACAGATAGGTGCTAGAAGACGTGTTTGCACATCAATAAAACGCCACACCAATTCTTGATTGTAATCTTTTATATTATCCTGATTGTTCTCCTTATATGTCAATCTATACTCATCCCTTGCAGCCTGAAGACCGTAAAACCCACTAACAAGGGCTTCTCGAAACATGAAGTTGGTGTAATTTTGCTCAGTTGTTTTGATAGCGATGTTTATCTCATTGGCAAACACGCGATCAGCATAAGTAGATGGGGCACCGGTTCTCATAGAAGATTTTGCATCCTGAATTTTTTCATACCAGGCAATCTCTTGGGTGAGATCGAGAATTGCCTTATTTGCTTTCTCGAAAACAAAATTTGCATCATCAACGCCATCACCAGCATCCGCCAAAGCGAAACGTGTTGCGTCAGCAGAAAACTCTTCAATTGCTTGACGAAGAGTCCTGAAATTTCCGGTGGACTTGGACATTTTTTCTTTATTGAGCAGTAAGAAACCATTGCACCTAAACCCACGAGGCCAGTGACGCTTGGACCAAATTGCAGTGTGGTTGTAAATGCAGAAAGTAAGATGGTTCTGAATGAGATCCTTACCAGAAACTCGAAGATCAAAAGGATACCAATACTCAAACTCCAGCTTCATTTTTTCTAAAACGGTTGATGAAATATCTGTGGATTTAGGAAAAGGACCACCGCAAAAAATATAATCCCAGACATCATCAGTCAGCTGTTGAGGTTTGATAGCAGATTCATTAGTTCCATACATGTCGCCATTCTGCAAATGGTGTGCAACAGTGTAATAAGCCATGTAAATGGTGGAATCAGATAAGGACTCAACTAGGAACTGTTCATCCCATGGTATTTGTGTTCCAAGACCAAAAGATCGGGAGCAAGCCCACTGGTTCAACCAACTTAAAGTATGGTCGAATCCATTTCGTGTCTCATCCGAATACAGGTTCATGCCAGACAAGCAATCTTCAGCTAATTTCTTCCATTCTGATTCTCCATATGTTATATACCACTGATCTGTCAAAGCAACGACACATTCATCACCAGATCTTGACATCACCGGCCTCTCGGGTTCACTGTACACAATAGCTTGACCTGGAAATGAGAAATAAATAATTCTAGTAATGAAAATTAAAGTAAAGGAGGCTAGAAGAAAGATGAACAATACTGGCACATAAGTAAAATCAAAAGTTATAGTATATAGTGTTTATATTTACATGCAAAAAAGTAGTTTAATCTGCACATCGGATAGTATAAGAAAGTTTAACGCAGTCATAGTCATCGAATCCTATTTCAAAGTTTCACCATCTTACCACAACATCACTTTATTTCTTAACACAACTTATGCATTTTTTTAAATACCAAAAAAGGAGCTATTATAGTTAGCAACAGACTTACAAAAGAAAAATAATAATCTTATGCAAAAAAACATATAAGCTTCTGCCACATCAGTAACATTTTTACAAATGAACATCTGCCACATCAGTAACATTTTTACAAAAAATGAACAATATTTGATTAGGCAAAGCCACTCCAAAATATAAGCTTTATAAAATAAAAAGTTGTCACTTCAATTTGTATTTCTACATAGGAACCTAGGAAGAAATGTATTGACACGCAAGTGTTGAACGATTTTGTACGTCAATTATGTGTTGATTCTTTGCCCTCATGAAAGGGTCTCTTGCAATAATTCCGTATAGATTGAATAGCAAAAATTGGTCTCAGATAAAAAAAACTATGCAGGATTCTAATCCTACAAAGGTCAAATTATCATATCGAAGAGTATGACTTGCTCCTCAAAGTTAGTGAATTCTTTGAAACCTATATTCGTAATTTTTAAAGGAAAACACACTAAAACATTTACAAAAAGGCATGTGAAGTTGAAGACTCACCTGTTTCCAAAAGCTTTCTCCTAATCAATGGCCTAGCTTCTTGAACTTTCCTCCCTTTAAATTCTCCAACAATGATTATTCCTTGGGCGAATCCTTTCAAGTATGTTATATCCTTGGCGTCTGCAAGCTTAACTCTCTCATTCGGACTTTCGATTTTCATTTGCAAACAAACTGTCTCTGCACACTTATTTCCAATCTCCGGAACTTCAATAATAGGCACAATATCAAATGGCATCACCCATTCGTCCTTTACACCATACTTCGCCCTAAATTCTGGTTTCTTCTTCAAATGCTTCAGGGCAATGTAATCATCCGGAGCATCACTAGGCACACTGGTCACCACCCCAGTACCTTTATTCATCAAAATTGAAAGCATAGGAAGTACATATATAATCTCAGTTAACGCAAGCGGAGACCTAAGTGGAAGGCCGATCAAATCATGACCGGTGAGCTCAAGCAAGCAAGTGGGTTTCTGAGGTATTCTTGAGTGGTTCTGGTAAGCAAGGTTAAGTGCTGCTCTATGTGTAAGAACAAAGACCTCAGTTTCATTGATTTCAAATGCTCCATATTTTTCATCAGGCAAAACCCATGCATTTGTTTGACCATACATAGTCTCGGGTCTCAACGTCGCAGCAGCAAGAAAAACCTTCTTTCCTTTAAGAGCCTTAAACTTATCAGGAAAAGGCGATACCAACTCCATCTTAATAATCGTATACTCTTGAGGCTGAACACCTTCACCACTAGCCCTATCATGATCAGCACACGGTTGTCCATCCAAAGGCGAAAAAATTGTATACCTAACATCTTTAACAACCTTCCCCAATGACTTCAATTTCCTCATTTGCCACCTAACGAAAGAATCAAAATAAGGGTTCATATCAGTCGTAATAAACGACCTTCTCCAATCACAACCTATACCAAATGCCTTAAGATCCTCTACAGCCAAAGGTGGAAAATAAGTAAGCCACTTATAAGGATCCTGAAACTTTGAAATCTCTTCATCTGATATACCAACACTCCTCAAAATCTCCCATTGATAAGCCTGCCCACTTGATTTTGCAGCAGCCTTAGACTTCTTCCCTTTGTACTTATTACTAAGAGACGGATTTGCATTGGAATCATCGTCGGCAGCACCCTCGGTGCCCATGGCATTGTCTTCTTGTACGTCGGGGAACACGGGTGGGTTTCCAAATTGTTGAATTTCTCTAGCGAGTTTATCAGCAGAAGCTTTCATCGGCATGCCGGTGCAATGAAAGGCAAATGGCAGAAGCACATTGGCGCCTCTCAATCGGTAAAAAGCCGCTGCGAATTCCAACTTGGACAGAGAAAATGCATGCCCTAAATGAAGGTAACCATTCGTGTAAGGAAAAGGGAAATTGCCAAAGAACTTTTCACCCGGTTTTGGAGGGTTTTCGCCAGGTTCTGATTTGAAAACATCTTCCTCTTCCCACCATTTTTGAACCTTAGATTCTATCTCACGAAGACGGTCTCGACGATCGAAACACTTCTTCCTTTCATTACTAGATGTCGTCGCCATATCTGATAACATAAACAAACAATTCAAAGTGAAACTTAAATAAAAGAGTAAAGACCGAACTTGGTCCCTCACAATTTTCTGACAATTAGCACAAGAAGATGCTGACAAGGATAAGACATGAAATCCATCAAAAGTTGGAAATATAAAACAAATTGTACACCTATAAAGTTTTTGATAAAGGCAACAAAGTGGTGACGCAGGACAGAAGCGTAGGGTTAGCCAGCGCTAAACCTAGATAGAAAAGAACAAGTTTGCAAGCAACAAACTTATGAAAAAAATAGGGTTGCAAGCTACAAACCTATCAAAATAAGGGTTTCCGGAATTCACCAGAATTGAGAGAAAATCTCGAATAATTTTATTGAATCAAAAAGTGTGCCTCTTAGGCTACATAAGTTCTGCTTATATAGTGAAAGAAATAACAAACCCGTGGGCCAAAACAAAATAAAACCTAGTAATAATAGAAAGTTCTAGAAAATTACTAAGATTTGGCTAAATAATAAATACTACTAAATTACTAATAAAACCCTCTTGCATCAAGTGGAAATATAGAAGTTCAAGTCATAGTGATGAAGACAACTTCGGATGAAGATCCAAGTAGATGAACTTATATAGATTCAGAGGCTTAGATTTTTTTTGTTTAAATATGCCTTACGGTTTTGTAGATTCTCTCTAGCATCGAATGGAGATTATTAAGATTTGAATTCATCATGCATCATATACCATATCATTGTCTTAATGTCAGAATCATATACATTTATATAAAAAGGAGTTTGAAAATTAAATTTAAATGTAAAAGCAATTGCAGAGATAAAAGTTTCAAATTCTAACTTCAAGTTAAAATCAATTCTACAAACAAAAGCAGTTCTACTTGAACACTTCTAAACACGTTAAAATCATTTTTTTTTATAAGTTTTCCTCCACTAGAACTTATCCTATTCGAGTTACTGTTAGATGCGCCACTATAGGAGCTATATGAAAACCCTGGACTTGGAATATTTTCATTTTCAGTAAACAACATTGCAAACTATTAAAAAAAACATGTTCATGTGTCCAAAACTGAACTAGAATTCAAGTTTCATGTTGATGAGTTGATCTTGAATAATCCAAAGTACAACAAAACTAAACTAAATTTTCCCTTTAAATTAGTATAATATCCTATGAAGTAGACATTGAACATGACTTTGACATGTCAACATCAACATCGGTAATCAAGGTTGTCAAAATCGAGATTTAGCTTCAGATCAAAAGAGGATAGCAAGATTGCAATGAATAAAACCGCAATCAAAATTGAATCATTAATAGATATGGCAAGATGCAAACAAAATCGAAGGATTCAACTCAAATAATATTAATATACATAATACGTGCATAAACTACTTAAAACTTGAAATCTTAAAGTGAAGATCAAACAATCAAGTCTTCTTAACATAAAGACACAAAGTCCCAAATCATAAACATAAAACAAACTAGTAAGAAAGCTTAAACATAAACGACTCAAAGTCTGAAATCTTAAACAAATTAGTCTCAATTTAAAAAATCCAAATTGAAGAAAAAAGAGAAGATGAAGTTGGTAGGGTGAGATACCTGTTTCGCTTCGCAGAGTGCTTAAGAATATTCCGATGCAACCGTCGTCGTCGAAGGTTGCACAGAGGGGGACTAGGATTCTAAGTAGAAGTGAGAAGAAGTTTATATTGTTGTAATAACAAGGAACCGTGCGGACCAAGGAACGTGGGGTGCAAGGAATTCAACAGTATACTCACAATCCGTCAAATTATTTTTTATATAATTTCCCTTAGCTAATTGACCCTTCACAATCCCGAATCACAGGGCCCAAATACCCGGGTTAAAGATTTTTTATTTTATTGAGAAAATATTAAAGGTTAAAGATTAAAACTTAATCTGAAGTTAACCTTGATTTTATTCATTGTCACTCTAAAAGTTCACCATCTTTCACCCACAAACAATCATGAATGTTCAGTCAATCTCTATAAAAGATTAAAGAGTAAATCAAAACATTTTTCATTCATACTCTATTGCAAATAAGTAATTAAATTTCTTCTTCTTTTTCAATGATGCTAGAGTTCCTATTTTTTTCTTATTGTTCAACGTTGATATGTTATGCAATTTACAACGCAGTTATTTAATGGTCCAACACGAACATTAAATGAATTAACCCACTTAAACCAAGTTTACATGTACATTCTTAAAATAAGATTACGCAGAATCATTAAACAAGATGAAGAGGTTAAAACAAAATTTAACTTTTAATATGTACACTTAAACTCAGTTTACATGACCTACTTAAACTAAACTAAGTTTACACGACTTAAACTGATTTTAAGTATGTACAATTAAACTCAGTCTACATGACCTACTTAAACCGAGTTTAAGTATGTAAACTTAAACTCATTTTACATGACATACTTAAAACGAGTTTAAGATTAAATTTTATTTAAGGGTAATTTTATCATTTTAGGATGTAATTAGAAAAATTCAAAAATATTCTGAAATGAGAACATCAATTGTATATTCTCAAACATAATTTTCTCTTTCACTTCATCAAACCAACAATACACATGTCACGAAATCTCGTCACTTGATATACCAACACCTCTTAAACATCTCTCACTAATGAGCCTGCCAACTTGATTTTGCATTAAGCGAATGGTTTGCGTTGGAATCATCGTTGACAGCAACCTCAATGCCTGCCCACAACATTTTCTTCTTGTACGCAGGCAGGGGAACACAAGAGGGTTGCCGAATTGTTGAATTTCTCTGACGAGTTTATCGACAGAGGCTTTGATAGACATTGGCGCCTCTAAATCGGTGAATAGCTGCTGCGAATTCCAACTTGGACAGAGAAGATACATGACTTAAATGAAGGTAAAAGGCAAGTTGCCAAAAAACAATTCACCATTTTAAACAAGTTTTCAAAAAAACAATGCTAAAAAACCCAAAACACTTTTCAAAACTTATATTTTAATTTTTTAATTTTTAAAAACTAAAAAAGTGTTTTACCCAAGCCGGAGGAGATAAATTTCAAGTTAATTATAAACTTTCTAATACTTATATTTGTAATCAAAATATTTGCTTACCTACCCATTTTATCTTGGTTAAAAATTTAACACATAGGATTATATTAGGTACTCCTTTCTTACATAATATTATGCCTATTATTAACATTGATCAAAAGGGTATTACTACTTCGATCAATAATCAAGAAATCACTTTTGAATTTATTACTGATCCTCACACTAGGATGATTAATGAAGTTAAAGAACTTCTTACTAAAAAAGAAAAACAAATATGTTTTCTAAAAGAAGAAATTAGTTTTCTTAATATTGAAGAACAACTTAAAAGGGTTGAGATACAAAGACAAATTAAGTCTTTAGAGCTTCAATTTAAAAATGAAGTTTGCAATGGCCTTCCTAATGCCTTTTGGGATAGAAAGAAACATACTGTTTCTTTACCTTACGTGGATGACTTTAATGAAAGTCAAATTCCTACAAAAGCTAGACCAGCCCAAATGAATGAAAATTATCAAGAATTATGTAGGAAAGAAATACAATCTCTTCTTGACAAAGGGCTAATTAGAAAATCTAAATCTCCTTGGAGTTGTACAGCTTTTTATGATAATAACGCAGCTGAAAAAGAACGTGGTGTTCCTAGACTTGTTATCAATTATAAACCCCTTAATAAGGTTTTAAAATGGATTAGGTATCCTATTCCTAATAAAAAAAGATTTATTAAATAGGTTGGCTACTGCCTCCATTTTTTCAAAATTTGATATGAAATCAGGTTATTGGCAGATTCAAATTAAAGAATCTGATAGATATAAAACTGCTTTTACTGTTCCTTTTGGGCAGTTTGAATGGCTTGTTATGGCTTTCGGGCTTAAAAATGCCCTTTCTGAATTTCAAAAAATTATGAATGATATTTTTGAGGCATACTCTGATTTCATTATTGTTTACATTGATGATGTTCTAGTTTTTTTCTAAAACTATAGATCAACATATCAAACATATAAATTTTTTTAAAGAAGTTGTAAAACGTAGTGGGCTTGTTGTCTCCGCACCCAAAATGAAACTTTTTCAAACAAAAATTAGATTTTTGGGTCATACTATTGACAAAGGAACTAATATTCCTATTGATAGAAGCATTGAATTCGCTTCCAAATTTCCTGATATTATTCTTGATAAAACCCAATTACAAAGATTTTTAGGCAGTCTTAATTATATTTCTGATTATTATGAATATTTGTCTAATGACACTGCTATTCTCTACAATAGGCTAAAAAATAACCCTAAACCGTGGACTAATGAACATACTCAAGCTGTCCAAAGAATTAAGAGCAAAGTAAAATGTTTGCCTTGTCTTTCTCTTGCTAATCCGAATCACTTCAAAATTGTGGAAACTGATGCCTCTAATTTGGGGTATGGAGGTATTCTCAAACAAGTTATTCCCAATAGCAATAAAGAAGTTTTAGTTAGATTTACCTCAGGAAAATGGAATCCTACTCAAATTAAGTATTCTACAATTAAGAAAGAAATGCTTTCTTTTATTAAATGTATTTCTAAATTTCAGAGTGATTTACTTAATCAAAAGTTTTTACATAGAATTGATTGTAGTTCTGCAAAATCCATTATAGAAAAGGATATCAAAAATCTTGTAGCCAAACAAATTTTTGCTAACTGGCAAGCTCAATTATCTGCTTTTGAATTTGATATTCAATTCATAAAAGGAGAAAATAATTCCCTAGCTGATTTCCTGACTCGTGAATTTTTACAGGGAAATGACAACCCCTTATAGGGGAAGAGGAGGTCGAGGTCAATATGGCCGATGAATTACCCAAGGGAGTAACAACATGTCGCCCCAACCTGAAGTTGTTGCACCTCTAATAGGGGACTGGTCAGTTGTTCAATACAACAGAGGTAGACCGACTTTTTCTAATCTTAAAAAGGAAAAGGACGAAGCATCTTCTTCATCCTCAAAGGATAAGATAACATCTTACAAACAAGCTACGGTTGAAGAATCTTCTCAAGAATACTTTGAGAACCCTATTGTTGAAACCATCATGTGTATTGATGATGATGATGATCTTTCCTTGACCAATAATGATGGTTGGTCTATTAAAGAAAGATATCTCGACACCAGAGGATACCCTGGTATGACTGGAAAATCCAGGCCTCATCTTGAAATGCTTTTATTAGCCACTGGTTCTATAACCATTACACATAATCACCAAAACAATAATCCTCAAAACTTTATAAGTTTTTCAAAATGCCATATTAATAAAATTCTTTTACCAAAAGAATGGGGTCTTACCCCAAATAATGAAAAGGCCATCAAAGATAGCCAAAATAAAGTTATTTATTTTAATTATTGGGATTATATTAATGCCTTTACTCAAGTTTTTCATTATCAAAATCCAAAGAACAAGCATTCTTGGTTCTTTTCAGTTAATCCTGATATTGTGGAAAAAATTATTCCAAACTGGTTCTTCTCTTGGTGGCAGAAATTCGGACCATCTCTAGAAATTTTACCAGAAGAAATACAAAATTTGTATACTTCATGGTGTAATAACAGTCCTTTAATTGAAAAGGTTGCCGCTAGTATGCTGATCACTGGACAATGTCCGTGTTTATTCTTTTGTAAATTTCAAATCCCTTGGATTTGGAGATGGACTATTGTCATATCAAAAGATAAGTATAATATTCCTATTTTAGAAAGAAATTTCTTCTATAAATTCTGGACTAATATGAGTTCAGATGATGTAAAAAATATAGCCTTAAATATTACTAAGTCTATTAAACTAGACAAAGTAAAAGGAGTAAAAACTCCTAACTCTCAGAATTTCTCTATGAATGAAGTAAAGTCTTATTTTCATAAGAAATATCCGCAAGAGGACAATGATCAAATTAAGGTCAGAGTTTTAGACTTCATGAAAAATCAATTTTTTAGTTCTTTCCCAGAAGATAGTATGTCTGTATCTTCTAAAGACTCCAAAGATGTTGAAGAAGACGTCCTTGCTGGAGAATCTCAGCCAGAACCAACAATGGAAGATTTTTGGGACTCCAT
Organism: Medicago sativa; assembly: GCF_051527215.1. NCBI lineage: Eukaryota > Viridiplantae > Streptophyta > Magnoliopsida > Fabales > Fabaceae > Medicago > Medicago sativa. The sequence continues at coordinate 5,534,290 of NC_140755.1, read as the reverse complement.
GATTGAGATAGCTTCAAAAAGAAATTAATTCATAATGAAAAGAGTTGCCGACAATTATTTGAGAAGGAATCTTTCAGCAGACAAAACATCGTTGTCAATATCATTTTCAGCTTTTGCTTTAGTCTATATCAGCTTTAGCTTTAGCTTTTTCTTTTGTAATAGTTGTTTGTCTTATTTTGATTATTGTAAAGGTGTCGATGGGGTCCAATGAGCACCCGACTTTAGCAAAAAATTTGTTGTCGTTTTGGTAACAGGCTACCGTTTGTTTAGGTTGCCTCTGGTTCAAATAGTGACCACTTTCCCTATATAAGGGAAGTTTGTTTTCTTTAAGAAGCACGCATTTGCTTCCACTCTTGTACCCTTCTACTCTTGTTTAATATAATCTTCTTATCTTTTACATCATTCTCTACATCTCTTTTGCGTCAACCCAACTAAATTGAAATTATATATATATATATAGGGTTATGTTACAAGCCACCCTTTGGTGGTGTCTTTTATCAAGTCACACCTTAAGGTGTGATTTTCATTTTTTAGTTATAACTTTGATAAAAGACACCTTCCTAAAAGTAAGTTGGTGTCTTTTCGCAAATGCTCATAGAGTAACTTGATAAAAGACACCTTCATAAAAGGTGTCTTCTATCATAACCCATATATATATATATATATATATATATATATATATATATATATATATATATATATATATATAATGAGGAGATAGACTTTTGGAAAAATATAGTCGAAATGAATGGTTTAAATGTTCTAACTGCAGAACATGATGAAGCTTTAAAAGCCATTGATAGTATTTCAGATAATAATCTGAAGAGAAAAATGTTAGAATTTCTTATCAAAGATGGTTCTAATAAAGGACCTCAAATTATTGAGGCACCTTATAATATTAGTGAAGTCTTATCTAGATTTCGCGAAACTAATATTAAGGAAACACCTATTTCTAATCAAAAGTTTCTGCTTAGAATTGATTGCAGTTCAGCAAAACCTATTATTGAAAAAGATGTCAAAAATCTTGTAGCTAAGCAAATCTTTGCTAATTGGCAAGCTCAATTATCTGCATTTGAATTTGATATTCAATATATTAAGGGAGAAAATAATTCTCTTGCTGACTTTTTAACCCGTGAATTTTTACAGGGATATGACAACCCCTTATAGGGGAAGAGGAGGCCGTGGCCAATATGGTCGTGGTCAAGGAAACCAAGGGAGCAATAATATGTTGCCCCAAGAACCAATGGCAAGCAATGTTCCTATTATTGGGAATTGGTCAGTGGTCCAATATAGAAATTTTTTTTCTAATATGAAAAAAGAGAAAGATGAAGCATCTTCATCCTCTTCTGCTAAAGGTAAGACAATATCTTACAAACAAGCTACTCAAGAAGAATCTTCTCAAGAGTATTTTGAAAACCCTATTACAGAAACCATTATGTGTATTGATGATGAAGATCTTTCACTAAATAATAGTGATGGTTGGTCTATCAAAGACAGATATTTAGACTCTAGATGCTATCCAGGAATGGCTGGAAAATCTAGACCTCATCTTGAAATGCTTCTGATCGGATCAGGATCAGTTACCATCACTCATAATCACCATAACGGTAATACCAAAGACTTTAATAAGATTTTACTCCCTAAAGATTGGGGAATCAACCCCAATAATGAAAAAGCTATTATAGATAGTCAAAACAATTCTATCAATTTCAATTATTGGGACTATGTCAATGCTTTTACCCAAATGTTTTATTACCAGAATCCCAAGAACAAGCATTCTTGGTTTTTCTCTATTAACCCTGAAGTTGTGGAAAAATCTATTCCAAACTGGTTCTTTTCTTGGTGGCAAAAATTTGGCCCATCCTTAGAAATTTTACCTGAAGAAATACAAAATTTGTATACATCCTGGTGCAATGCCAGTCCTTTAATTGAAAAGGTTGCGTCTAGCAAACTTATTACAGGACAATGTCCTTGTCTATTTTTCTGTAAATTCCAAATCCCATGGATTTGGAGATGGAATATCACTATCTCTAAAGACAGGTTTAATGTCCCTATTCTCCAAAGAAATTTCTTTTATAAATTTTGGACTAATATGAGTCCAGATGACCTTAAAATCATGGTTGATAAGATTAAGGCTTCTATTGTATCTGATAAAGCCAAAAGTGTTAAAACCACCAACACTCAAAACTTCTCTATGAATGAAGTAAAGACTTATTTTCAGAGGAAATATCCTCAAGAAACTAATGATCAAATTAAGGTCCGAGTTCTTGATTTCATGAAAGACCAGTTTTTCTGTTCTTTCCCCGAAGACAATATGTCAGTCTCTTCAAAAGGGTCCAAAGAAATTGATGAAGATGAAGATGTGTTAGCTGGTGAATCTCAACCAGATCCAACGATGGAAGATATTTGGGACTCAATGATTGAGATCGTTGCAAGCAAAGCCAAATAATTTCCTCCGCAATTATCTCAAAGAATCTTTCAGAAGACAATATGTCTCTTTCAGCTTTTGCTTTAGTCGTAATCAACTTTAGCTTTAGCTTTTCCTTTTGCTTTTTCTTTTGACAACTTGGTTAAAGTTGTTTGTCGTGTTGTTTTTATTGTTTAAGTGGCGATGGGGCCCAATGAGCACCCGGCTTTAAGCAATAATTTCGTTTGTCGTTTGTTTTTGGCTACCGAATGTTTAGGTCGCCTTTTACCGGTTCAAATAGTGAACTTCTTTTCCTTTATATAGGAAGTTTGTTTTTCTTTTTAGGCACGCTTTGCTTCCGCCTTGTAATCTTTTCTCAGTTTAATATAAAAACATTGTGAAATTTCCTGTTAACCTCTATATTTCTGCATTATTAGAGCAACAAGAAGGCTTACCTCATCTTTTTGCCGAAAAAGTTAGGCAATCTTTGAGAAATAAAAATGATGGGATAAATATAAATTACCCAAATCTTACTTATGGTCAAATTTCTAATACTTGTATTCAAGAAGGTCTTTCTTTATGTAATGACATAAAGTTAAAAAATCAGCTTAAAAAGCAAAAATTAACCGAAAAACACCAATTAGGGGAATTTTGTGAACAATTTGCCTTTGATTTAGGAAAACCTACTGTGGATAAAAAGAATAAGAAGAAAATTAGTTCTTCTAATGATACTTCTCAAATTAAGAGAAAAAAGTCTCATAAGTCTTCTAATAAGAAAAAACATAGAGAAAATTTCTCTAAAGGGAAGACTAGGGTATATATATATATATATATATATATATATATATATATATATATATATATATATATATATATATATATATATATATATAGAGGGTGTATCAAGTGAGAGGAGTTTTAAAATGAGAGGTGAGAGCATTAAAAGACAGCCCTTGGATTAAAACAAACTCTTCAGATCGTATTTTTTATTTAATTTGGATATATCCCTTCCAATCCTCACCCACGCGCAACCTGCCTCTTTTTCTTATTTCTTCCTTCAGCGTCATCTTCTCATCTATTTTAACATCCTCTTCTCTTCAAGAATCATCCATCAAATAATTGGTTAGGTTCTTCAAATAAAAAAATGTTAAAGGTCATTTTTTTAATATTAAAATTTGGAAAATCAGTCAGGGTGTTTTGCAGATCGGTCAAGGATGAGATGACGATGAAAGTTTCAATAAGTTTTTCAGAATAATTTTCCAAAATAAATTTATATTTTCCTTTTTTAGTTCTGCATAAATTGGAAGAAATAAACAAAGCGAAATACAATATCACTTCAAATCTTCAATCAAAGATTAACTGTTTTGCTGATATAATTTTCAGTTTCAATTCAAGAAATAAAATGAACACCAACCAGTCAATTGCAAGAGGTTCTAAAATTAAAGGGAGATTGTAAATCGAAGTCAATTTATAATAGTATTTAACGTTTTTTTTGTGTGTTCTGAATTTTAATTGTTTAGTTTCAAGCATGAAAATGAATTTATAGCAAATGTTGAGATGCAAGCACGTCAAACCACGGTTACTAATTTATCTATAAAGGAGAGAACAAGTAAGAAAGGACTTACTGACTAAGAAGAAGAAAAAGGGATAAAATATGTGAGTTGAAACTATAGTCATAGTTTGCAAAGGGTCATGAGAAGAATAAAAAATGAGAAGAGAAAGGAGGAGTTACAGAGTGAGAAAGAGGAGAGAGAAGGGAGAAAGTAATTGCTGGAGCATACCCTAGTTACACACGCGCGTGATTTTGGAAAAAGAGACAAAATTTGCAATTTCAAGCCAACACAAGATCTGGACCGTTAGTTTTAATCAAATGGTTAATATTTAATGCTCTCACCTCTCATTTTAAAACTCCTCTCACTTGATACACCCTATACATAGAGAGAGAGATGAGAAGAATTCAAATGAAGCGTTTGAATTGTATAAATATTTTTTGAGAATTTTCAACTACCTCATTCAACTACACTCTAAAATGAATTTTACAAGTTGTATGTCATCAACTAAACTAAACACTCTTTGCACCATAACTATCTTTGAGTAAAAACATCAGTGACAATATTTTTGTGTTAACCCGGTCCTCAGAGGAAAAGACTTCAATAATTTAAAATTTTGATCAGATTATATTATATAAGTAAAACTTGACTGCTATTTCGGAGAAATATATTTATCATTCTTTTTAACAAGGCAAAATAAGATATTAACATTATTATCTCAATAATTCAAGTTAAAGAACTTTTCTTATTACATGACCCGTCAATTATTATAAATAAAAATTGGGTTTCACCGTGGAATTTTACACTACTTCTGCATGTTTTACGCTTAAATTCGCCAAGTCTTCAGGTAGGATGTCACATTGGACATTTTGAAAAATACATTTACATTTTGTATTTTTATTTGAGAAAATAATTAATAAAAAGTAAACTTTTTTTCTCATGGGCGTTAGTTGTTTTTGTTGCATATAACTGTAAGGTTTCGAATTCAAACCCAGACAAATGTGTTTAGTCTAACGATATCAGAATTTGTTAGTTGAGTCAGACCTTATAAACATAAAAAAAAAAAAAATTTCTAAATGCATATATTTTTAGCAATATAGTAAATACGCAAGAGTAATATTGAGAAAAAAAAATATCATTTTATAAGATTACACAAGTAAACAATTTTCTCTCCTAGGGTTTGGCTGTGCTAGGGTTTCGCTTGCATCCTCCTTTGGTTTGCCGCCATTCACCTGGGCCAAATCCAGTTGTTAGAGCTTGATCCTCATCTGATCCATGTTCTAGAAGTCTCTGGGCGTCTCAGCATGGTCTAGATGTTTCTGTCTGTTGCTATTTATATCAACCCTCATGGGTGTCATGTTCACTGCAACCCTAACCCTAAAAGCCGTTTCATACATACGATTTCTCAAGCTTTCCTGCTTTCTTCTCCACGTTTTCATCCCCTTTTCTTGCTTCCCACTTCCTCTATGGATCCAAACGGACTTAACCTTGCTGGTTTGACCTTAGCCGACGAAGGTTTGACCCTCAACCTAGCCACCGAATCTGCATCATCACCAATTCTGGAGCACTGCTTGATTGGTCGTGTGCTGGCTGACCGACAGATCAAGTTTGCCTATTTTGCTGAACGTATGGCTAGCACTTGGAAGCCTGTCAAACGCGTCACCATCCTACAGGCTGAAGGGGAACGCTATTTGTTCCAGTTTCATCACAAAATGGATGCTGCAAAGGTCATGGAGGAAGGACCATGGTTATATGACAACTTCCATCTGGTTGTTGACAGAATTGCTCCAGGTATTGTCCCACGTTCTGTTGCCTTGAATCATCTGGACATGTGGGTGCAGGTACATGGATTGCCTTTTGGATTTATTCAACAGAGGGTTGGTCAAGCTGTTGGCCAATTTTTGGGTGCTTTCAAAGCCTACGATAGCAGGAATTCAGTGCATAGCTCCTATATGCGCATCAAAGCCCAGATTGATGTTACTCTACCTCTGAAAAAAGAATGGAAGGTTCGCGTAAATGATGGAAATTATGTCCCAGTGTTCTTCAAATATGAAAGGCTTGGTGTGTTTTGCTATAGGTGTGGTCTGCTTGGCCATTCGGACAAAGTGTGCCCTGCACTCTTCGAAATTGGCTCAGATGACGGTGTTCGTGGATGGGGACCTGATCTCAAACCAATGGCTCGTCGTGTTGGCACTGCAGCAACCAACAAATGGCTGCAGGATCCTATTCCTGATGCTTCTCGCAGCGGTTCAACCTCGAGTGATCATCAGATGTCTGGTGTTGATTCTTCTACTGGTACTTTCCCCCAGGAGCTCACTCCTCCCCGCCCTCTTGGTCTTGGCCTGCGTGCAACTCCTCTGACTCTCACAGGTACTCCCTCCCTTGCTGGTGATGTCGAAGATGAAGTGTTGGACACTGGTTCAGAAATGAGGAAAAGGAAAAGGCTGCTGACCGTGACTGATGGCAAGAATGCTGCTCTTGATAATGCTGAAGCTACTGTGTCTGCTGTTGGGAATGTAGGGGTTACTAATCTAGGCATGAATGTTAGTGATGGGGGGTCTCCTGACATGAATGTAATTGCAAATCCGCTGTATGATGTACCTGATGTATCTGATGTATCGGCAGGTCCTGGAATTCAGGCCTGCCGGGGTCCATGAGTCTTGTAGCTTGGAATTGCCGGGGTTTAGGTCGCCCGAGTGTGATTCCAGATTTAAAGTACCTTGTCCGGCGCTTCAATCCGGATATTCTTTTCTTAAGTGAGACCTTAGTCCACAGAAATAAAATTGAAGCTTTTCGTTATGTTCTTGGTTATGATGCTTGTTTATCTGTAGACCGCACCGGTAGAAGCGGGGGTCTTGCTATTTTTTGGCGTTCTACTTTAAATTGCAATCTTATTAATTATTCCAATAACCATATCACTTTGGAAATTATTAATAATGTTCTTGGTACTTGGAGGCTTACCGGCTATTACGGGTACCCCAACGGGGAACGTAGGCAAGCCGCGTGGAACTTCCTTCGCAATCTATCTAATGAATATGCAGGTCCTTGGTGCATTTTTGGAGACTTCAACGATATAATGGATGATTGTGAGAAGAGAGGCCGTACCATAAGACCACGTTGGTTGATTAACGGCTTTCGCCAAGCTGTGTTAGATTCTGGTTTATCAGATGTGCCACTTGAAGGGTATCCATTTACTTGGTTCAAGAGTTTGGGTACACCACGTGCAGTGGAGGAAAGGTTAGATCGAGCTCTTGCAAACAACGCTTGGTTTAACATATTTCCCAATGCAATGTTAGAGACTCTTGCTGCTCCGGCATCGGACCACTATCCAATTCTTTTACACAGATCATATGTGCCTCGTGCTCCTTCTACAAACCGCAAATTCAGGTATGAAAATGCTTGGAAACTTGAACCGGGCTTTCATGATATGGTTACTAACTCTTGGCATATGAATGCATCTCATCCTATTATTCCTAAGCTAACAGCATGCGCTGCAGACATGTCCTTGTGGAGTAGAAATAATTGTCGAAAGTTGAAACATAATATTGAGGAATGTTCACGTCAAATAAAGCTACTTCGTGACAATAACACAGGTGTTGCGCAATCTCAGCTGCTGGAGGTTCGTAAAAAGATGCAACGGTTACTTGCGCAAGATGATGCATATTGGAAACAACGAGCAAAAACACATTGGAACAAGGATGGGGATCGGAATACAAAATTCTTCCATGCTTCCGCGTCAGCGAGGAAAAAGGTAAACCGTATTTTGTCTTTGGAAGATAATGAAGGAAATAAAATCACAGATTCTCAAGGTATGCAAACTACGGCCAAAGATTACTTTGTCGAGCTCTTTCAAAAACAACATAATGTTGCGGTACCGGTTATAAATGTTATCCGTCAATCCATAACTGTTGCGGACAATGAGCTTCTTACGGCTCCTTTCTCTAAGGCTGAATTTCGTGATGCTATGTTCTCTATGCATCCGGATAAGTGTCCCGGGTCTGATGGGTTTAATCCCGGGTTCTATCAACACTTTTGGAATTTATGTAGTGATGAAATTTTCAAGGAATGTTGTGCTTGGCTTGATTCTGGCTACTTTCCCCCTGATTTGAATATGACTAATATTGCCCTCATTCCCAAAGGTAACTTGCAGACGTCTATGCGTGATTGGCGCCCCATTGCGCTATGCATTGTGCTATACAAGTTGATATCCAAGGTTCTTGCCAATAGGCTGAAGGCGGTCCTCCCGAAATGTATCTCTGACAGTCAATCTGCATTTGTTCCGAGCCGCTCTATTCTTGACAATGCTATGGCGGCGATTGAGGTAATTCATTTTATGCAAACTAAAACTCGGGGAAATGACAGATATGTTGCGTTAAAGCTTGATATAAGCAAGGCCTACGATAGAATGGATTGGGATTATCTTCGCGACGTAATGGTTAAGATAGGCTTTAACAACAAGTGGATTCATTGGATAAGCATGTGCGTTGAATCTGTGGACTACTCTGTTATTGTTAATAATGAACCAGTTGGTCCTGTTATTCCAGGGCGTGGCCTCCGACAAAGGGATCCTCTATCCCCTTATCTCTTCATTATCTGTGCCGAGGGCCTCTCTTCACTGATTCAAGATGCGGAACAAAGACAAGTAATTTCAGGTACTCGGATCTGTCGGACAGCCCCAGCTGTGTCTCATCTTTTATTTGCTGATGACTGCTTTCTATTTTTTAAAGCAAATGAAAGTGAGGCGCAGGCTATGAAAGACATCTTGTCCACTTATGAATCGGCATCGGGTCAAGCAATTAGCTTACCTAAGTCTGAAATCTTTTGTAGTCGCAATGTGCCGGAACCATTGAGGAATAATCTTGCAGCAATTTTAGGTGTCCAAGCTGTTCTCGGTACAGGTAAGTACTTGGGACTCCCCTCTCTGATTGGAAGGAATAGGAACTCTACGTTTGCATATATTAAAGACCGTGTTTGGCAAAAAATTAACCCGTGGAGCAGCAAGTGCTTATCTAAAGCAGGTAGGGAAGTTATGATTAAGTCCGTTTTGCAAGCCATACCCTCGTATGTAATGAGTATATTTCAGCTCCCTACCACCCTTATCAATACGATTGAAAAAATGATGAATTCCTTCTGGTGGGGTCACGGTCGTACTAACCAAAGAGGAATAAATTGGTTGAGATGGGAGAAGTTATCCATGCACAAGGTCAATGGAGGCTTGGGATTTAAGGATCTCACAGCCTTTAACCTTGCGATGTTGGGCAAACAAGGATGGAAGTTTTTGACAGAACCAAACTCCCTTGTTTCTCGAATGTATAAGGCTAGGTACTTCCCAAACAACACGTTTCTCACCGCAACTATTGGTCATAACCCGAGCTACGTTTGGCGTAGTATTTTTCGGGCCCGATTTATCGTTAGGGGAGGAGCTCGGTGGAGTATTGGTTCGGGTGAGAGTATTCGTATTTTGGGAGAACCATGGCTACTAAATGGTGAATGCAGTGCTAATGATATTACGGGTGCACAACATGTTCGTGAGGTCACAATTGATAAGTTGCTACTACCGCATGCAAAACAATGGAATGAGAGTACTGTAAGGCAGGTCTTTAGTGCTGATTTAGCAGAGAAGATAATGAATACGCCTCTTATTGCCCAAGTACAGGCTGATCGCTTGATTTGGAAAGCTGAAAAGCACGGGAAATATTCAGTTAAAAGTGCTTATAGATTGTGTGTTGAAGAGCTTATTGACACATCTCATCTTCGCCGTCCTGGTAATTGGTTGTGTATTTGGAAACTTCAGGTGCCTCCTAAAATCCGGAACCTAGTTTGGAGGATATGTAGAGGATGCCTGCCGACGCGAATTCGACTCCAAGACAAAGGCATTCAGTGCCCTACACAATGTGTGAGTTGTGCGTCCAACCATGAGGATGTAGAGCATTTGTTTTTTGCGTGTCTGTTTGCCATACAGGTCTGGTGTTTATCTGGTCTGTGGTCTCAGATTAGCAATTTAATTATGAATGGAGGTGCTGCTACGGATGTTATTTTTACCTTACTTGCAGAACTTCCAGCAGCACATAAACAGATTTTTGGTGCTACGGTGTGGAGTCTTTGGAAGCATCGGAACCTAAAGGTGTGGGAGAATGTGTCCGAGAGTGCTGCAGTCGTTGTTGATCGCGCGCGTGTGCTGATCTCTGAATGGCAGATCGCAAACAGCAAAGTATCAGAAGGTGATGCAGCTGATATAGCAGGAGCTACCACGCATTTGTCCTTCAGTTCATCCGCAGCAAATGTTCATGCAGCAGGTCAGCCTGTGTGGCAGAAACCGGGTTCTGGCCGGCTAAAATGCAACGTTGATGCAGCGTTTTCTTCGAACTTCAATCGTACGGGGATTGGTGTTTGCATTCGTGACGAGGAAGGGGCATTTGTATTGGCTAAAATGATCAATTTCCCGTGTGCACATCAGGTAGCAGTAGGAGAAGCAATGGGTTTGTTTGAGGCCCTCCAATGGCTTAGTGATATGTCATTTGACAACATTGATTTTGAGCTGGATTCTAAAATTACTTGCGATGCCTTTCACTCCCGCAGAGAAGATGTTTCTGAGTTTGGGCATATTATTGCATCTTGTAAAGCTCTATTTTCTGCTTTCTTTACAAACTCAAGGGTAGAGTTTATTCGGCGACAAACAAATGCCGCGGCTCACGTGCTTGCGAGGGAAGCGACATTTCTAGCTAGTCCCATTATTTATTACCATATCCCATCTTGTATTGAAACAATTATTATTACTGAAATGCAATGAGCATATTTCCGTCAAAAAAAAATATTGAGAAAAGAATAAGCAATGTAACATTAAACGTTGAAAATGACCAATAAATAACCAGAAAAATTTCTGAAAAACTAACACTAAAAATGAAAAAGAAAAAAATCAGTGGGCTTTTTACCCTCAACAGTAAGCACAAATCTACAAACTCAAAGATGATTGTTCAATATTATTTAGGTGATTTTAATATGTTGAGTGATGTTAAAAAGATAACTCCAAGGGTAAGGATATAAAGTATACACCTCAAGATTTTTAAGAACGTTATGAACTCCTTGTTTTTTTTTTTTTTGAGGAAAACGTTATGAACTCCTTAAAAGGGTAACAAGCAAGGTTCTTTCTTTATAATGAACACATTTGCTACTAGGAGATCTTAGTAAACGGTGATGTTGTGGGTTGTTTTTTTAATGTTTGATTAATTTTTTTTAAAAAGTATGGGAAATGTTGTGTCTTAATTTGTTTAGAAGTTTAAAATAGAAAATTTATTTTAAAAATTGTGCATTCAACACATTAAAATAATAAAAAGTAACATTTTCTACCTAAATTTCATCAATTATTTCTAATTTTGAATCCTTAACAAGTGCCTTGTTAGGTAGCATGTCCCAAAAAATATTAAACTAAACATTTTCATATTTCCTCTAAAAATAATTTTTCTTCATATTTTTAACTTTCTTAATAACCAATATGATATTAATAAATATTATTCAAGTCCCGTAAGTGTAGCTCAGTTGGTAGCTACTAGAGATAATTTATGCAGGGACTGAGGTTCGAACCCCGGACTTCCCACTTCTCCACACATAATGTGTGTGAATCTAGCCACTAGACTACTTGACAAAAAAAAAAAACTATTCAAGCACAAGGGGTGCAAAAAATAGGCGAAAAAGTTCAAGATACAGGAGAAAACAACATCAAATACAAAAGAACCAAGGACTAAGTAGAAACATCAAACTAAAATGATCCATCCAAAACAGCCGCCAAAGATACTGACGGGTTTGTCCTCGCTTTAAACCACCACCAATTCCCATTCTCAATCAAATTGATCATATGGTTGTTTCCTTTTCCTTAAAATTTCATCATTATTTTTTTTCATTTCACATCAAAAGACATTGATGTGGATAGGTAATATAAAGCAAACAAGATCTTATTGAAAAGAATCAAATAATTCATTCACTTTCACCTTCACTCCTTGCATACAAACAAATAGTTAGTCATCGGTTTGATGTACTAAGTCATACTTAGCTGCGATAAATATTTGATTACGGCACTTTTTTTACAAAGTTGAAGTAGTAAGAAGATTTGAAATCAGAGCTAGGCATGTGTTTCTTGCCTTATTCTTAACTATCACAAGTTCCTCTAAATCCGAGTACATCCAAAAAGTGGTTACCTACCATATAGACAAGCATTGCGTCAATAAATAATAATATGAAATAGACAAGCAATACCTCACAAATACTATTGTCTATATCAGTCTTGATTATTGTGAGCAAAAGTAAAAAATAGTTTGAAATGAAATTTTAAATTATTAGTTTCTAGGTAGAGTAAATAGGCAATTACCCCCCTGAAATTGTAAGTTTCGTCAATTACCCCCCTGAAATTAACAAAACTTCAATTACCCCCCTGAAATTGCACAACGTTAATCAATTTACCCCCTCCGTCAAATTTTTCTGTTAGCGAACATGACGTTTTGCAAATACCCCCTGAAGTTTTGCACTTATGTGCAAAATGCCCCCCGAACTTGAAAATTTATATTTTTTTTTAATCCTTGACTCAAAAGATATTAAAGATAAATAATTAACATTTAACTTTAATAATTTAATCTCTACAAATCCCCTAAATGTTAATTCATAATCACACATTGTTCCTTTATTACCATGCCATTCTAGCATTTCAGTACCTATATATTTTAAAAGTTTTAAAGCTAAGTAATTGTACATGTTGTAGACATCTTACAACATGTTCTCATCCCTTTTAATTCTTGTTCATTTTAACAACTTTTTGTACATTTTACTATCTGTTTCAGGCTTGAAAACATAATTTGCAAACAACAAATATTTAACAAGTAGTTGTTAATGAATATGTTGGATGGATATGAGAAACAAGAGAATGAGAATACTAGGAATAGTGAAGAACATGTTGAGGACACTTCAATGGGATCTTCACATAGGTGCTCAATATCCTTTGATTTGAATGAAGAAGTTATTAGTGATCAAGATGTAACAATGAGGAGAATGATGAGGCATGTGATCATGAATTAATGTTTAGGAGTTTGTAGAGTTTAAAATATTAAAGTTAATTGTTAATTGTTTGCCTTTAATATCTTTTGATTCAAGGATAAGAAAAAAATATATAAATTTTCAAGTTCGGGGGGCATTTTGCACATAAGTGCAAAACTTCAGGGGGGTATTTGCAAAACGTCATGTTCACTAACAGAAAAATTTGACGGAGGGGGTAAATTGATTAATGTTGTGCAATTTCAGGGGGGTAATTGAAGTTTTGTTAATTTCAGGGGGGTAATTGACGAAACTTACAATTTCAGGGGGATAATTGCCTATTTACTCTTTCTAGGTAATGTGATTATTTCTGTTGCAAATTATAAGTCTTATTTAAACAAAAAAATGTCCCTAAATATAAACTTCTATGTAAACTTCCTAAAAAAAAAGACTTCTATGTAAACTATTATGTGCATTTTTTTTCCTTTTCAAACACGTCCAAATGTTTGTTTGTCCACTCTTCTTATTGAGCTAATGCGTATAAATTATGAACAGTAGTTTTTGTGAAATTTTGATTATAATTAATTTGATTTTGATTAAAATTATATGTATATATAATAGATAGTTTATACTTTTTATATTATAACAAACTATACTTATCTTTTTCAATGATCCCAACAATATAACAAATTTAATATTTTAAAAAATATAACAAATATGATATAAATTGTTATCTTTTTGAGTGAAATCAACAAAATAACATTATGATTCTTTCAAAAAAACAAAATAGCATTCTAACGGTCAAATTTGCCAAAATATATAGTTGAAAGGAAAAAAAGACAACTCAAAACAATCTATTTTCTTTATATATAGTATAGATTAATAGTTTATCTTGAAAAGATGAAAAGTTTCAAAATAATTCTTTAAAAGTATACGCATACAAATATGTGAAAAGTCAATAGATTGTTTTTTTGGTTACTTGTGTTAAAGACAATAGATAGAAAAAATATTTGAAATTTTTCTTAAATTTAATTTTGACAAAATGTTTTATAAAATATTTTATTTTAAATATTTTATAAATTTATCATTCAAAACAATGAAATTTACCTTAAACTTTTCAAAAAAATACTTCACCTCAAAAAAGTCTCTCATAATATCATACTCTTGTGCTTTCCAAAAAAAATTAAAAAATAAAAAGAAACACACTCATGCTGTGGTTAGGACTTAAGATTTGTCATCATGATTAATGAACTTTTTTGTTGACATGATTCATAAACTTTTCTATATTTGGACAAATGGTATACTTAGGTATAGATTGCAAATATTTCACTTCACCATGCACTAAGCAATAAATTATAAGTGAACATATCTTTTTTTTTTTTAAGGGATATCTTATAATGTGCTTACCCCGCGCTAATGGCAGTTATCAAAGCACCAACATATTAATAATCTCAATCATGAAGCCCCCCGGTATCAGCAATGATCTGACAAAAATTATTTAATAGTAGTAATATTTTATTAATACTTAATCAATGAAGTCAATAACCTATTAAAAAAATTATTTTTCTTGTATATGTTTTTTTTCCTCATTCGACGACTTTATTTTTAATGGTTAATATATGGACGACAATACTTAGACTTTGTTCCTCTCAAGAAACACTTACACTTCGTTTGGACGGAAATATTGAAAAGCAAATCCCATTAGTTTTTCTTTAAGGAAAAATCAATTTGTAAGAAAGAGGAATGGAGTACAGGGAATACGAGACTGAATCCACTAAATTTTGATAACTCATATTTATACCTGTTAATTATTATTAGAAAGTTAATAGCCACCAAAATTATAAGGCAAGCTCATTATAAGAGGCTAAGGTGAAACAAAAATACACAAATTAACAATACAACGAACAAGAGCAAAACTCATTAGTTTGGATGACATGACACTTACTTACATATGGAAAAGATATACAAATTTGTGTGGCTATCACTTTTGAGGATTTTAGATTCCATTTGTCATTGCTAATAAGCTTATTTGAATAATTTATAAGTTTATCAAAGTATATGTACATGCATTTCGTAAATGAGTTAATTTATCTCATATTTATTTTTATGATTTTTTAAGAAGTTGTTGCTCGAAGTAACATATGAATGTGTACCAATTATTGTTGCCAAATATGGTTGAACCTTTTCCTCAAAAAAAATATGGTTGAACCTGACGTTCACGTTTGATGTGACGTGCATTCAAGCTTTTTAAAATTTTGAAATTACTTCCCCCTCCGTCCCGGAACATCTGACCCATTTACTAAAAAAAGTGTCCCAAAATAACTGAGTCATTTCAATTTTCAATACAACTTTCATCGTTTCCAATACAATATAACTCTAATTAATACTCCCTCCGGTCCTATTTATAGGAGAAAATTAGGTCAACAAAAGTTAATGTATTTGGACTAAATTTTTAACTAGATACATCAACCTTTGTTGACCCAATTTTCTCTTATAAATAGGACCGGAGGGAGTACTACTTTCATCATTCCCAATTCAATATATTCCATTTTCCCCTTTATTTATACATTTTTCTTAATCTGTGTGAAAAACCAAACTGGCTCAGATATACCGGGACGGAGGGAGTATATTTTATTGTAAACTTTCAATAAGGTTGCTGATTTTTTCTTATTTTACGTGTCTTTTCTAATATATTATTTTAATAGATAAAAAAATGTAACAGTTCAATGATATTTTTGAAGGGGGTAATATTTCAATGTTGATTTTTATATTTATACAAAATAAAATTATATTAAAATTTATGAATATTTTTCATTTTAATTTTATTATCTAGCTAGTTTAAGCTAAAAATAAATAAAAATTAAAAATATCAATTGGTGATTTAAAATAATTTAAATGAAGTAACATACAATTTGATGATGTGACATAGATGTTAAAGTGACATACAGTCGACAATGCTAGATGTTAAAGTGGGTAAAAATCGGCACCTGGAAGGTATACATGTAATATAGATGTGTCATTCTATTCCTCTCTTAAAAAGAAAGGGATTGGTATGTGCATTTAGGACGATGATGGTTGTTTTATGCTTGCGGAGACTACATGAGTTTGCCTACTTTGCTTTGTGGAGGTGAGGGAAGCCTTAGGCTTATGTACTGTCTTAACCCGGGTAACTGACCTTCAACTAGACAACATGGATTTTTTTTCTTAATTTTAAGAACGTTGTAGATTATTTTAGTACATGTAGTCGAGTTTGGTTGTTTCATACTATTTTTCACAACTCATATAGAATTTAACTGGAGACAAGACAAAGTAGTCACTCACGCATTAACGAATGTAGTCATATGTCATGCTAACTCCGACCTAAAGAAAACTATTTAACGAAAATTACCTGCCAATAAATAAATCATAAAAATTTAATATTTTAATATAAATATAAGTGATCTGTTACTTAATTATTTTCCATGTCTTATGGGCCTACAGCCACCACTTGAACAGTGCTAACACTAGATATAATTTTGATGATTGATCAGTCTATTAAGGTTTATGGAAGTCAAGTCAAGCAAAAGATATTCGTGCAACGGAAGCAAGTATTACATATTGTCATCATATTGATACGGTTTATTTTTATTTTATTTTTTTAGGAATTTTGATACGGTTTATAGATTTCAATGAATATTTTATGAGTAATGTTATTTAAACAATCTAATAAGCAACAACTATTTGACAACCAGTATAAAAATATATAATTTATAACTGATGACAGTCAATTATTCGCTATTTTTAGTGTCATTTTCATCACATTTTGGAGTTCACAAGCAAGATTAAGCAGCAAGAAAAGCACGAAAAATAGAAGATTTCGAAGAAACAGTTGTGTTGATGTTTTTATTGAGTCTGTAGCAATTTTAGACAGTCTGGGGGTGTGAAAAGCAGAAATTCTGGAAGTGCTGTAAAATGACAATCGTGGCGCGATTTTGAGTGGAGTGGCGCGATTTTGGACGCAGAAAATTACAACATCTCTGTTTGAGTGAAATCGCGGCACGCCAATTAACAAGGCGCGGCGCGATTTTGCTGGGTCAGGCCCAAAAACTTCTATAAATACTGCACTCAAACCGAAGAACAAGGGGGTTACGATTTTGGAGAGCAAAATGCGATTTTGAGACATCGGAGACGGCTAGAAGGGCGATTTCTTCAACCTTTTACCAATTCATGTATGTTTTAATTATTTCATTGATTATGCTATTTGTAAACTCGATTATGAGTAGCTAAATCTCTTAGAGATTAGATCCGAGATGAATCTTTGTAACCCTAATTGACACATGTTGCTGTGAAACTCTATTTTGTTTATGAATTCAATTCTAGTTTATTCAATTCAATTGTTCTTAATGCTTTTTATATCTTGATCACATATAACTTGATTTTGTGAGAACGAATGACCACTGACCATGGCTTTCGACTTAGACCTAATTGAATTGTTCTAATAAACAGGGTTAGTTTAGGAATAGATAATCGTTTGTTAGTGATAATAGGTTAACGTTCGGTAAAACCTTCAAGAATTATTAGACCACCTAAGGAATTGGGGGATGTAGTTTAAGAAGAGGGTCCTAACTGAAGGGATTGATTAGAGCTATTTTGTTAATCATCGTAAATTAGAAGAAGATTCATAACAAATAGGTGCAGTAGACCAATTAGGGGAACTTAGATGATTCAAAGGATCTGATCTCAACTTTCTCTCATATTTTCTTAATCAAATCTAATTTCTTTTATTTGATTTAATTAAAATCAAATCAAATCTACTGCCTAGTGGCAAAACAAAATAAACTTTTATACATCCTATTTTTATAACGCGATTGAATTATTGAAGTTAAAAACAGTCCTCGTGGGATCGATATTTTTACTACTTCGATAGTATTTGGTGCACTTGCCAAACGTCTATCAATAACCAATGATGTGACTATAAAAAAAGGGAAAGAAATTATTAAAAAATGAAATAATACTTATACAATATAAATATATGGTGGGACAATCAAAAGGTTGTTAAGATAACATTTTCTCGTACATTATATTGATATAAACACAAAGGCTCTTTACTTTGACAATGATACTCAACAACTAATAAAATGGAGGAAAATAAATTGAAAGATGGGTGATTTGTATAGACTTAATTAGACACCGTTATGAAGGCAGTGTTCACAATTAATCGAATCTAATAATTGAAGGCTGCGTTTACACCAAAAGAATGGTATGAATTGAATACAGTTAGTAAACTATATATATATATATATATCCTTGAAGAAAGGAATGCTTACATAAAATAACTCCATTTGAAATACTTTTCCCCCAAGAAATTAGGACAAGCAAACGTGCGTACGTGTAAACGAAATGGTTCGTTGATACGTAAATCTTGTGCTTCCAAATTTAGGAAATATTCTTGTAGAACACCTAAAAAATAAATCTTGACATCTAGTTATGTCACCCCAGCTAAAGTGAAAATATGCATGCAAGTATTGATTCATGATAAAGTTTTTTTTTAAGTAGCCTAGTGACATGAAAATCACTTTTTTTAAGGTGAATAAGTGAGACAGTGTCCAGGATTCAAACTTGCATCTGCATATAATATGTGATGTCTCTATCAACTGAGTTAATCTCACGGGAACATTCATGATAAGGTTGACAAGATACAATGATTTATTTTGATTTTTCAAAAAATTATTATAAAGCTTCAACAAAATTATGTTGCCATTTAGAGTTGTTAAAACTTAAAAT
This sequence comes from Medicago sativa, assembly GCF_051527215.1. Classification (NCBI taxonomy): domain Eukaryota; kingdom Viridiplantae; phylum Streptophyta; class Magnoliopsida; order Fabales; family Fabaceae; genus Medicago; species Medicago sativa. Next base: position 5,515,552 of record NC_140755.1, on the reverse strand, counting down.
GGGTTAACATGTCCTTAAAAAAAAGGGTTAACATGTACGGACCATCCATCAAGTCTCATAAATTGTAGAAAATTGTACTTCTCCTTTTTGAAATTGTTCATTTCCTTAACTCAGCATGACTTAATTCACGCTCGGCATTTTTCAGCGCGAGGTAACTCACGCTGACACTTTTAAGATCGGTTGAACCGGCTTAAAAAGTGATTAAACCAATCTTAAAGTGTCAGGGTGAGTTAACTCACGCTGAAAATTATTGAGAGTAGGTTAACTCATTCTGAATAAGGGAATGAGCAAAAATAAAAGTGAGAAGAACAATTTTCTAAATTATAGGGATTGGACTATAAATGTTTAGCCCAAATTTTTCTAGTGCTTTTTATTCCAACCCTAAATTGCCCGCTACATATTCATAAGAAATTTTGTAAGACTACATTTTTTATAAATGCTAAAGAGTGTCTCGCGAACATTAATTTTTTACAGTTAGAGTCGACCTGATAAAACTTGAAGCCTGTAAGAATCGGTCCTAAACGGATCGAGTATCCCATTTTGACCGTTCAGTGCCACCACCGTGATTTTGTCAACCACCATGATTTCAAATATCTTTTGAATGCAGAGTAAAAACAAATTGGTGGATATCCCATCCATCCAACCCATACCTCTTATTTCTCTCTCTCTCTCTCTCTCTTTCTATCTATCTATCTCAACCTCTTTATGCCTTGGAGGGTGGGAATGTGAAACCCACCAAAGGTGTGGAATTGGTGGATGAGGTGTCTAAATATCACCATCCGAATAGAATATTAACTAATTAAGCTAAAATTGGCCAACTCTTGATTTGACAAACTATAATAAAACTTGGGATTGGATTGAAAATTGTCCTTTTTAGTTAAGGTGCATCATTTCTTTTGCCTTTAATGCACAATGTGATTCTAACTAACAAGTTTCGACATCACTACAACTTGGTAACTTCTCCTATATGTCAGAAATGTGGACCCATGATGAAGATGTGTGATGTGATAAATCCGCAAGTGCACGGTTTACCGAAGTAGTAAAAGAGTATCGTTCTGACAGGGAGTTATGAATTCAATTAACTTTAAATAATGATTAGATGAGAGATTAAGATTAAAGTTTGGATTTATAATTAAAAGAAAAGAATAAAAATAAAAGAGCCTTGGGATTATTGGTTCATCTTAATGACAAACCCTTTACAAACAAACCCTAAACCTTAAACTTTATATTTGACCTACTTTCTAAAGACAAGTTTCTCTTTAGCGTATCAAAGCTTCTCTCGAAGTCAGTGAGTGTGTTACTCTAGCAACCACGCCAATTCTCAGGGTTGATTGCTATTAGAATCCTTGAAGAACGAAACTTTATATGTCTCAAGGTTTGCTAGACTATTCTCATGTTTCGCAACCCTTGTCTAATTTCACTTGTTCCAATATCAAAGCTTCGCGTTCGCTTTATGAATTAACGATTACTAAACCCTCCGCGTCCGCTTCTTAGTTTGGTAATTGTTAATTCATTATAGAAAGTAGATTTATATAAAATTAAGGTTTATGATTTGGTTTGATTAGGATTACGTCATTAGACTTATCCAACAATCCCAAGACAAGAAGAGTCTACTCACTCACGTTCATTGTAGACATAGAAGAGAAGAAGAAGAAGAAGAAGAAGAACATAAAAGTAAATAACAATAAAATGAAGGTGAACTTTTATTCTAAGAACAAAAGATGAATTGTTGTGATAGCTAGCTACTCTATTTATAGTTTACAATGACTTAAAACCTAAGCAATACATCACTAGAATGTTCCACAAGAAACCATGGGCTTTTAGCTTAGAAGTAAACTTAATAGGTAGCTTGTCTTTGAAGCAGAAGCAGCAAAAAGGTAAAAGGGGCGCGCCACTTGTTATATTTTTGCACAAGATCTTCAAATTCTTTGCACAATATATTTTTGCATGAGATCTTTATATTTTTGGCATGAATCCTTGCACAATATATTTTTACATGAGATCTTTATATTTTTGGCATGAATAAGCTCCAATTCTCCTTTCTTTTGCTCTAAGACTCAATCTATCAAATATTCGTTCCTGAAATATAATAACTTGCAATTGAAGTAAAATAGTTCTAAAAGGAAATAATATTTAAATAAAACGAAATCAAATCTAAATAAAACATACTCAAATATTATATTAAAACTACTAATTATTGACTCATCAAACTCCCCCACACTTGAATCTTTGCTTGTTCTCAAGCAAAAGACATAAACATAGTAGCATAAACAAGATTAACATATGAAAATTCAATTAAAAACTTATGCCTCCTCAAAGGCTTTTATTTCAAGTGTACACTAATCACAAACTCAAGCATTCCTTGTGAACCTATTCAACCAAACAACAAGTCTCAAGTGAGTGTGTGTGTGTGTGTGTGTGTGTGTGTGTGTGTGTGTGTGTGTGTGTGTGTGTGTGTGTGTGTGTGTGTGTGTGTAGTCCAGCCCCAAAATAAAAATGGGGAATTAATCACTTTAGTCCCTGGATGCAGAGAAATTGCAAAACAGTCCCTGGATGTAGACTATGTTGCTCAATTTCAGGGACTAAAGTGACTAACTAAGTCTACATTCAGGGACTAAATTGACTAACGGAGTCTGCATTCAGGGACTAAATTGACTAACAGAGTCTACATTCAGAGACTATTTTGCAATTTATCTGCATTCAAGGACTAAAGTGATGACTCATTGTTAGGAAACATGACATCCATGGAAGGAATGAGAGAAAAGCTATGAAAGTATCTTATTGATAGAAATGAATATTATTACAATTGAGAAAGTTGGTTACAATGTGACACCTTAAGCCTATTTATAGGCACTAACTAACTAGTAACTATATGACTAACATATATCTCTAATAGTCCCCCTAAAGTTGGAAGGTGTTCAAAACACTTCCAACTTGAAATGAGAAAATACAAGGAAATACATCAAGCAAATGAAAATACAAGGAAAGATGTTGGGAATACATCGGCCAAGAGAATAGCAACTACGCTTAACCACCATCCGGTAGAAGCCAACAACCACAAAGCCTTAAAAGGCACAACGCTTAACCATCAAGAGTGCTCAATCACTCAAGATAGAAGCACAATGACGACGCTTAACCATCCTTGGACAGAAGCACAAGGCAAGAAAAACAAGGATACCCAAAATCAATGATGATATCCAAAAGAAGTGCAAGGAAGGGCCGAAATCTTCAAAGGAATGAGGTCATATTGAAATTCTAGCGTACTTGTTTTAAATGTTCTGTCAGATGTTTTAATGTTTGCAGTGTTCTGTTTAATGTTCCAACATCGCGCGATATAACATAAGTAAAAACAAGAAAAATAAACTACAAGAAAGTAAAGAACACAATGAGTTTGTTGACCCAGTTCAGCACAACACGCTTACATCTGGGGGCTACCAAGCCAGGAAGGAAATCCACTAGTGTAGTCCTTATTCAATAGCTCTTAGCAAACTCCTCGTTTACACTATATGACCTAGGACCTACCCGTCTAGACTTCAACCTAGGAACTCCTAGATCTGAGATCCCATCTCACTATCCTAATGGTCAGTCACTGCCCCAGTGACCTATCAGACCTCAACCAAAACAAAAGTAGAAGTTACCTTCCAACACAATCAACTAGAACCTTGTTTCACAACTTCGGTCTAGCATACAAGAGTATCAAACTCACACACTCAGTCCTAAACAAGTATCACAGACGACACAAGAAAGGTACACAATAAGAGATTCTAGACTTGCATCACAAACGATACAAGAACAGAATACATAAAGACTCAAACCCTAAAAATATAAACTTTTTAGTATGACGGCTTGAATGAGCAATTAGGTCTTGAAGTCTTCCTTTTATACTGAAGCAGCTTGGGCTAAATAAATCATTGGGCTTCAGTAACTTGCAGATCGGTTCAGCTAACCTGCAAAACAAGAATCAGAAACAAATCTGGAAAGTCCTAAAGGCTCTGTTTGGTAAAAATAACGGATAGCTGATAAGCTAGCTGATAGCTGATGGCTGATGACTGATAGCTGATAAGCTAATTAGAGTGTTTGGTAAAATTAGCGGTTCAACTAGCTGATAAATGTAAAATGACATAAAAAGACATTTTAATTCATAAAAACTTTATATCAATTAATGTTTTAAATATTTGATAAGTAAATTTTTAATCGAAGATATATTTTATATATTATTAAATTAATCTTTCAGTAAAGTTTTTTTTAGTTTATTTCATTTCATTCCTAAAAAAAAAATCATTTCATTTCAGTTTTTTATTTTTATACGTATAAAAAATAAATTATGCAGTTTACCTAAAGTAGATGAACATTCTTTCATAAATGACATAAAAAATATATATTTTTCATAAGTCATACTAATGTAAGCAACTAAATGACATAAAAAAAAAATATTTTTCATAAGTCATACTAATGTAAGCAACTAGATTTGTACCAAAAAAAAGAAAAACGGAAGCAACCACATACATTCATATAAAATTCAGTTATAAGGAACATATATGCAACTATTTGTGAAGAAAAAAAATGTAACGATTGCTTAATGAAACTAAATAAATCGTACGGGACTCAGTGAAGGTGTGGTCATAAATAAATCATAAAGGGTATATGTGGGTTTTAATAAAAATAATAATGGTAAAATTGGAATTAAAAGTGAGACGCTTATAAGCTCAAACGCTACTTGCAGTAGCTTCTGAAAAATAGCTTATGGTACCGTTTGGCCCGGCTTTTTTTTAGCTTCTCTACATTTTTAAGGAGAAGCTAGGCCAAACACAATATCAATAAAGTACCTTCGAAAAAAAGTACTTTTTTTAGAATGCATAAAATTGAATGGAATGAGCTTTAACAAAAAGTTGTTGAATGCTACTTCAAAAAACTACTTCTCCGTAATTTATTTCACAAGCACATCTCTTCAACTCACGCAGGCAACCTTTTCTTTTATTTTTTAATATTATTTTTCAATTTGTTTTTGTCTTCCATTTTTTTTAACCGGTCCATATTTTTTTTTAAAGGAGGATCAATTTAATTTTATTATCTATTTTTGAAGGAATTTTATTATCTTTTTATCACTTATATATTTAATTTTAATATCGTTTAATTATCACAACCTCATAAATATTTTTATTCATGTTGTCATTGAATGACACCAAATATTTTTATTCCTTTTCTTCAACCTCACAAATACACACACACACATTAGCGTTTAGAATAACATTTTATGTTCGTATGTCTGTTTTTTTTTGCTACGCTAATGCGTATAATTCTTTTAGTGTTGCGTAATGCGTACAATTATTATTTTTATAAAATTTTGATTTTAATTAAAAGTACAAGTATAAATGCCTAAAAAAATTATACTTATATATATTTTACACATTTATATTGTAACAAACTATATATGTATATCTTTTTCTTATTAAAAAAAACTAAACATATCTTTTTCAATGACACCAACAATGTAACAAATATAATACCATATAATATAAATTCTTATCTTTTTAAATGACACCAAAAATATGATATTCTTATAACAAATTTTGTTATACCGTATAATTGGAAGAAAAAAAAACTATTCTCTAGCTTAGCTCAGTTGATATAGACAATGTATAAATATATGCAAGGTCGCGGGTTCGAACCCCGGACACTATCAAAAAAATAATAAATTCAATGTTTTGTACAATATTTTGCCAAACAACTTAACTTAAAAATAACTTTAGAACTAAAAAAAAATAAAGAAACCAAACAGCTTTACCTTTTTCCTTAAAGAGCTTTATTTTAACTTTGTTTTAAAGTAGCTTTTAGACCGAAAAAAAGTCTGGCCAAACGGTACCTATAAGCTCCTGAAATAAGCTATAAGTTCGTTGTAAAAAAGTGTTACCAAACAGCGCTTTTTTTGTCAGACGAGCTTATAAGCTATCAGCTATAAGCTATAAGCTCTTTTTTGGATGTTACCAAACAGACCCAAAATGTCGGAACATTTATAGGAGCGTTCCAAATAATAACAAATATTTCCTAAAATAAAATATATACTTTAGAAATATTCGACAAGTGATTCTTAGATGATATGCGTGTTGCTTGGTCAATAAGTAAAGGAAATATAGTTTCCTTAAACAATAAAGGGCGCGCACACATTTAGGCAAGAACCCATGCACACTGAACTGTGTCAGGATGTTGGAACATTGTATCCAACATCTTACAGAGTTGCCTAACCACATGCTGGAACATTGGTTCCAACTTACAGAACAAGGATATTTGTTTTTGCAATAGTGCAGCCAACACAAATACCCAACAATCTCCCCCTTTGGCAAATTTTTGGCTAAAACAAATTAAGGCCAATACTTATGAAACAAAGAGATACATTAGACCATTTCTCCAAGAGCATGAGCACACACCAATGAAGAAACAGCTAGCACACATAATCCAAGGAGATACCATAGATACACTTCCACAAGTCATCACGAACACATATTCAAGAAGAAGAAGTAGCAGGTAGTATCACTCTAGAGAAAGCAAGAGTGTGCATACATAGAATACCTCACGAATCTTCAATCACAGCTTCAGCTGGCAGAGGTATTACACTGGATCAGAGACATGCAACAGTGGATCAAATAAGTAGCATAATCTCAAGAGCAAAGGAAAATTAAATTCCTGAGCTACAACTAGGGAACAAGAGTTCTTGTACAGAGGATGTTTCAACATCCTTCACCACCAGAGCAGAGGAAAAATAAATTTCTATGCTACATTCAGAAAAAATAGATTCCCACACAGAGATAGAGAGAAGCAAGTTCTCTTAAGAGCAGAGGAAAACTAAGTTTCAATGCTACAGATATAGGATGTTCCAACATCCTTCAGAACGTCAGACATGAGTACCTGCCACACATAGAGGCAAGGGAAAAAATAAATTTCCCATACCTACAGAGTACTGTCACCAACCAACCATAAAAACACAGAAACATAAATTCCTATACTTACATGTGACAAACTTGGATGCCTTCAGAGAACTGACACCAACATATAGAAGCAAGGGAAAAATAAATTCCCACACTTACAAGTTGATAGAGATCTGGCAAGTGTACCAAAACTATCGAAGTAGTAAAAATATCGATCCACAAGGACTGTGTTAGTTTCAATTGTAGCAAGCGCGTTATACGTTAGGATGTGTAAAGTTTGTATTTGGTTGCCCTAGGCAGTAAGGTTTGGTTTTAATCAGATTTGATTAAAGTAGAAAGAATTTGAAAGAAAATTATATTGAGATGAATGGTTAAGCCGGTGAATCCACTATTGCTTTATATGAAAAAGTCTTCCTCTCTCTACTCTCAATTACTACTCAGTTTTTACGATAAATTAACTAAGTGACTTTGATCAATCTCTCGCATCAAAGTCCTTTCCTAAGTTATAACCCTATTAATCTCTTAACGTGATTGAATAACTGCGGAAGCAATATTGGGACGTTAATTCATATATCATAACCCTCAATTTCCTATCTCTAGGCTCCTAGTGTTGAGTTAAACAAAATTACTATTTCAGGATTAAAAGCTAGGGCTAGTAGTCATTCAATTCCTAAGATCAATTCATGTGATTGCAAGAAGCTAGGGCTAGTAGTCATACAAAACAATAATCATGAAAAGCAATAAACACAAGTAATTCTGAATAAAAACTGAATAGCATTGATTATAGAGAGAGAGTTCAACTACAAAATCATATATTACAAGAGTTTCATCATGGCTTAACCAAACTAAAGGTTTAGCTACTCATAGCTAAACAATCATAAGAAATAACAAGAGAAAACATACATAAATCTAACCAACGGGGTGTTGGTATGAGATTCAGGGCTCGTTCCTTGGTCTCCTGTCGTCCTTAGTGCTCAAAATCGCAATAATAATCTGTCCCCAAACCCTTGCTAGCAGCTGGATATTTATAGAAAGAAAATTAGGGTTTCAGAAAAGCCCATCATCGTGCCACGTTACGGGACCATCGTGGCACGATGCCTTCATTAATCTGACGTGGCAGCAAGTTCATCAACCCATCGTGGTACGTTGCGTCTTCCTTCGTGCCACGAAATTTCTAGAGTGTCACCATGAACTCCACATCGTTCCAACGTGCCACGACCAGTTACCAACGTGGCACGTTTTCTTATACTTGGGCAATATTTTCATGTTTTCTCCAAGTTTCTTCTCTTGAGCTCTTGTTCCTGTTTTGGTTTGATTTCACCATGAATTCATTGCAGTTGACTCTCTAAATGCTATAATAAAGACCTAAATATGACTAAGAAACTAATGTTGATGCACTGTCATCACAAGTGACAGACACAGATGTTTAAACTTCTGACTCAACATCCTTCACCCAACTTGGACTTAGCACAAGCACACATAGAAGTATCACTCCCCCTGAATATATGAATTTATGAGTGACTACTTACAGGAATATTCCATTACTCCCCCTGAATACATGCATACAGAAAGTCTGAACCCTTAACAAGCTCCTAATGCATAAACATAAAAACTTCAGGATCTGGGCACAAGACATTCAAGGAATATTCACAAACTAGCAAACCTATCAGCAGACATATGCTAGCAGACCTATCAAAGGTCACACACACACACACTGAGACTTTAGAAAGTCATCTAGACATGTTCCATAATTTAAAGAAGTAGCAGGGAACATGTACACTAAGAATCCTAAGAAAAATAAATTCTCAGAATTACACCAAGATGTTGCAGCTTCAGTGCTGTTTTATCTTGGTTTTCGGGTGTCAAACATTGATTACGTTTGAACCTTTTAAACCGGTGATATCTTATTTTTTCTTGGGAAGGGAAAAAGTAAGCAAAACCCTTGAGAATCGAGGTCCGGGAGTTGTTTTCGCTACGGGAAGGTGTTAGGCACCCATAACGACTATAGTAACCTATAGGAACCGTCTTTAATTTCTACGCGCGCGCTTTATTTTTAAATGCTATTTTGAAAGAAAATATTAAGCCTAAGGGTTTCTAAGTGAAGAATTGGAGGGAGAAGAATGTTTTTGGATTTTTATTTTATTTGAATTGAAGGAATTTTGTTCCTTGCCTACGTACCCGTTTAAGGGATCAAATCCACCGTAGTTCCCTTCCAAAAAATGTTTTTGTTTATGTTGGTTGTTTTTAAGTTTGAAAATGGATTTTGGAAGAATAGAAAGAGGCCTCAAGGGCATGAGATTGGAAAATATTGAGGTTGAATTAGTGAATTGCAAAAGAAGTCAAAGTTTGGTTATTTTCATTGAAATTTGATTAAGAAAATGGAAAAGAAAATACAATGGGATATTGGATCCCAAGGTTTATTTGGAAAAGATTTGAGTGAAGTCGTTCACATTTGTTTGGAAAATTGGTTTTTTTTTCTAAGTATAAGTCCTAGGCATTCATCTAAACATACAATCCTAAACATACATCTAAACATGCATATTCTAGCTATAGTGGTGTGTGTGCATGTGTCGGTGTTTGTGTCGGTGTACATCATTAGAGTCCATTGTCCTTTACATCATACCCTAGATACATTCTATGGCCTCTTTGCCAAGAAAAATAAAAGTGCATAAAGAAAACAATATTACAAGAATTCCTAAGTGTTTACAATCTAACTTTTGGTACAAATTAAGTTGCAAGAAAGAAAATAGAGATGAAAATGGGATGCAATGATGATGCTTATGGTGAATATGAAATATGAAAGGAAAATGGTTAGTAGCATAAGGCAATATCAAAGAAGGGAAGTAAGAGAAATATTAGAATGTAAAAGGTAGAAAATAAATGCAAACATGGCTAAAATTTGCTCATAAAATGCAAGAACCTAGGTGACCTATAATTCTCACATTCCAATTACATTTTAAACAAGTATTGGAATGGGAATTAAGGCTACATGGTTTACTTGACATTTTAAAACAAGTTTGAAGCATATCTACATTATTTATTTACTTAATGACTTGCAAGCTAAGTAACTAACCAATATTCACATGCATACAGTAAAAACTAACACAAACAGTAGCAATAAGCCCACAAAACATCTAGCATGTATCACAAACAATTATCAAGAATTTGAAATAGAATTTGGACAAAATTTTCATGGATTTTCAAACAATTTAAAGAAATAAAGCAAGAAAAATGAAATAATATTTTCCATCAAGATTTTCAGTAAACAAAATGCATAAAAACACCACAAAAATTAACAAGAACATGTACAAAAATTTATGGAATTTTTCAAGTAATTTTGATCATGAACAGAGGTGTAAAAAGCAAAACAGTGTTAGGAAATAGCAAAAAGAAAAAGGAAAACGAATTCTGCACAGATACCAAGCCCAAGCCCAAACCCATGGATGTGTCTGGATCATCCAAGAGCCTCAGAGGCGTTGGATTGATCCAGGGTTTCCAAAACCTAGATCTAACGGGTAAAAAGAAAAGGAACTGAACCAGAAACAAACCGGACCGGTTCAAAGCCTTTATATAAGGTATGAGACCGGTCCAGTCTCATTTCCATCACATCTCTCTCTCTCTAAACTCGTCCTAGTGAGAGAAACTCTCACTTCTCTCTTCTTCGTCTTCCTCCGCCGGTTTCTGGAATGAAACGGCTGGAGACGATGAAGATTCATCGGAATCTTCATAGTCACCGCCGTGAATTCCAGATTCCGGCAACACTCAAATCTCTCTCATCTACTTGAATCTAAACCCTAACTTATGTTATTTCTCATGCTGATTACGAATCTGGACTTAATCTTTTGAAATAAACGGTGAATCATCCTAGATCTATGCGTTAGGGTTTCGACTTTGAAAATTTTTCAAATCTTTCAAACTTTTTCGAACAAACAAGTCTTAAAACTTGTCGATCTGTTCAGATTCACCGTTTATTTTCTACTTTGAACCTTCAATGATGATTAAAACTTGAAAACGAGAGGGTTCTTGGGTATACCTGTTGAAAATTGGAGATACGGACTCAAAGAAAAAGGAGAAAAGGCGCTGAAGCTTCTTCTTCGTCTCTGAGGTAGGTTTTGAACGAAACTTCGAAAATAAATCGAAGCTTCTCTGTCTTCTCACCCTTCGTCTCTGTGATTTCGCTGGTTTTTTCGATTCCCTCTCTTCTCTTCTCAAACCTTCGTCTTGTGATCACCTACGGGTTTGAATTGCAAGAGGAAGAAGAAAACGTTCGATGATGAGGCTTTTCGCAGAAAAACCACTGAGAACAAGATGCGAAAAAAGCTTGAAAGAATCTTCGAATTGAATGGTTTTTGATTATGTTCTTGTAATATTCATGCTGAATTTGTGTAATTGTTGATGAATCTGGCAAGAATCAGTGATGAATTTGTGGATTTGTGTGTGTTTTTGATGAATTGGAAACGGTTACGGTGGTGACTGTGGTGGCCGTAGTAGTTTGTTACGGCGGAGAGAGTTGGAGGAGAGAGAGAAAGATGATTCTGTTATTGATGAGTTGGCAATGATTGTGTGGTGAATTCCCTGTGCAATTGGTGATGTGGCCTCTATTTATAGGCCAAGTGTAGTATTCTGGACCAATGTGTTGTTGACACCTGTACTGGACCTGTTTGATTCGAACTTGGGCTCAATTTGGGACCTGAGGACCTTCCTGCAATTCTGTAAAATTGAGGGACTGACTTGCAAAAATAGAAAAGACTTAAAAGGATAATCTGGACAAGATAAGGACCATTTTGCAATATTTTGGACTTAAAGGATTTGACTGTAAAAAAAAAACTAATCAAAAAAAGATAATGGACAAAAATAAAAAAGGAACAAGGACTAAAAGTGCAAAATTAGAAACCTTAGGACTTAGAACAAATTTAAAAGAAAAATAAAATTGGAATAAAAATGGTAATTTGACTAAACGTAAAGTGAAACAATTAAAACTGACAAAACGGACTAAAACGAACCAATGGCCTAAATGAGGTACTTTAAAGTACCTCTCTGCCGAAATTTCGTGTGAAATGACCAAAATGCCCCTGGGGCTAAAACGACTGGAAATGACTCAGATACGAACTTTAAAATGGATTTTTAACAAGGAATTGAATCAAAGACTCATATAAGCAACATTAAAAGACTCAGAGACAATTTTCAGGATTTAAACAGTGACCTGGCACTTGAAATGTCCAAAATGCCCCTAGGGGCAAAACTGACTCAAAATGACTTCAAAATGCAGACTTTGGAATGGATTTTGACATAGAATGAAACAGGGACTTATCCTAACCAAATGGAAAGACTCAAACAAATTTTTACAAGGCTGAAAGACACTTGACATAGGAAATGACTAAAATGCCCCTGCATGTGAATTTTGCAAATAAAATTGAAATAAAATGCAGAGAAAGATGTAATTGATCAGAGATAGTTCAAGTGACTTATAATGCAAGAAAAGAAGAATTGAACAAATATTTTTAGGTCCAAAATTAGGGTATAACAAGTGCCAACATCTGCACAGAGTTTCACGGACATGTTCCAACCTTTTATTGAGCAGTTGCAGGGAACATGTACAACATCTGAGAAAACGAGAATCTCAGAAGCATCATAGAAATGTTCTAGCACAAGTGCTAACATCTACACTGGTCTTGATTAGACATGTTCCTAGATTATCATGAAGACCATCAGACCATCAAGATGTTGCAACATGAGTGCCGACATCTACTCAACACCAGACATAGTTGCAAAATAAATGCAACAACATGAATCAACATATATATCATTCAGGCATACAAGCAGTCTGCAAGATTAGGAAATTAAGACAGACAAAATACATGCAGAAGAGCACATATACAGAAAAGGGAGTATAGATATACTTAGTATATCTAACTTAAATTTTTCTTCCCCTTTTTAGCCATAAAATATGCCAAACAATCATTGAAATAGGTGCAGGTGTAAATATACTAGTAGAATGCCAATGCCAATGTAAATATACTAGTAGAACCATAGAGTGCAGAGAAAACAGATGGTTACAGACCAAAACAGGCACACATAGGTACACAAAATATTCAGAGCATAGCCCACACACTAAAATTAGAAAAAGAAACATCATTCAGCAGTTCCAGAACTGCTATAAGAATCTTCCCTGCTGTCCTCATTGCCATTGTCTGCTTCATCTGCTCCTTCCTCTTCCTCCTGTTCATCTGCAGCTGTGTTTTCACTTTCCAGGGAGTAAATCATCAGCTCAAACTGAGCTTTCCTTTCATCCAGTAGTACACAGGTATTCTTGAGGGCAGCCACGATTTCCTGTTTTGTCATTGTTCCTGCAACAGGTGCACTTCCAGATGTTCCAACAATGTCAGGAACATGATCAGCACCAAACAGTTTCTGGTGCAAGGTTAGAGGAGATTTTCTCTTGGCAGGGATATCTTTTGCATTTTTAATATTGGGATGCTGGTTGAGAATGATGTTACAAAGTAAGGTAGGAAAAGCAATTGAAAATTTAATAGTATCTATTTTGGCATGCCTCATAGTTTGTTCAAAAATATAAGCACCAAAATCCATCTTGGTCTTTGTACCTATAGCATAAATAAATCTCCCAAGCCCAGTGGCAACATCTGAAGAATGAGTGGTAGGTACCCAATTCACATCAGCAATTCTATTTATAATGACATATTTTACAGACAACTTACCTGATGAAATCTTTTTCTTCTTGGACCAAGCTTTGACTTGGTTGGTAGTGATTTCTTTGCAAACTTGACTGTCAGTTGCCTCTAACTCAGAGAAATTATTTTCTTTAACACCAAGAAAGTTGTTGATGATGTTGGCAGAAAAATTGACACACTCTCCTCTCACGTACAACTTTTGATATTCTCTGCTAATGGGATTATCACAATCATTTGATATGTTTACCAGAAACTCCCTAACAAGTTGTTCATAGCAATTATCAAGATTGCAAACTGTCTTGATCAGACCTGCTTCTTTGATGAGTCCCATTACAACTTCAATATCTAATATTTCCTTCCCAAGCTTTCTTTCCAATGCTAGCCTCCAGTGATAAATAAACTTCCACCTTTGGGCGTTTTCAGACAGATGAAAAGAAACCTTGTCAATAGGAACATTTTCCACAGTCTGCACATTCTTCTTTCCAGCTGACTTCTTTTTGGTAGAGGAGATGATGTTTACAACATTTTCATTAACATCATTTTCAGATTCACTCATAGATGCAATTTTTCTCTTCTTTGTTCTTCCAGCTGTAGTCTTTACCTTCACCTTACTCCAACCTTTCTTTGGACATATACCAACATTCTTGGTCCTAGTCTTTGGAGTTTCAGCCTCAGAGGGAACTGCATTTCCTTTACTACTTCTTAGTCTTTTGGCAACACTCCCACCAAATTTCCTGCTCAGTGGAACGTCATCTGAATCTATATCATCAACATCTACCACGTACTCTTCATCCTTTTTACCAGCAACATCCTCCTCTGGACCACTCTCCACTTCATTCTTCTTTGCTACAGTCTGTTTCTCTTTTTCAGAGGAAGAGTTCATAAAATTATCACCAGACACTTGTTCCTGTTCAGACTCTTTCTCATGAGTTAATTCATCTTCAGGAGATCCATCATCATCAGGTTGTTTTTTCTGTTGGTCCAGGGATGTTCCAACATTTGGTTCATCATTCTTAAGATCATCACTTTTGTTAGGAGAGTTGAACAGTGTCTTTTGTAGCAATCTCCACATTAACATTAGGATCATCTACATACATATCTTCGGAACGATCTATGGCTTTGTTCAAGTCCTATAAACCTAATTTTCTACCAGATTCAGGTACAACGGGAATTAGGGTTTTACTAGAGTTACCTTTTTCAACCTTGGGTGAGGCATTCTTGGTAATAGCTTCATTATCAGCATCGAGAGGATCCTTCTTAAAACTGCCAACATTAGGTTCGACAACGGTGAAGATGAAAGGATTCTCCTTTTCATACAAGTCAAACATGCTCAAAGGCGTTTTTGATTCACCCCTTTTTGTTTTAGGAGCCATTTTCTTCTTCGAAGCACACTTTGCTACAATTTTCTTCTCAGATTTCAGAGAAATCATAGTTGAGATGGGATCGATCATTTTAGAAGAATCAATTTCACGAGGTTCTGTGGCTGAGCTTTCTTTGGTGGTCTGTGGGTCGTCTTTGAAGATCATAGCAACTAGATTGATTTGGTGAGAGACAGTGACATGATGAGGAAGAAGGTGTTTCAATGTGAAGAAGAGAACACACACGATTTCTCTGAATTTGAGTGAAGAGAAGGACAAGGTAATGATGGGATGGAAGTTATTGCGTGTGGTTGATGGTTTTAGAGAGGTTAGAGAAATTTGCCCTAGATTAGTGTGCAATAACAGAGCATATTTGAAATCAATTAACTGCCACAATTTCTCTTGCAATGCAATTTCTAAATTGCCCCTCAAATCTTTAAGAAGCTTGTAATCCAAGATTTTTAAATTAAAGGTGACTAATTTACCTTGAGACTCAGGTGTTTTCCGGGTTGTAATGTTTTTCTCACGAGACAAACTGAGACAGATAAATTTAAAGATATATGAATTTATCCAACTGTACTGGGAAGTATCTTGTGGAACAATAACTGTGCTCAAGTTGATGCGGCATAATGTTGGAACATCTTGTTCAACATAACATTTTAATAACCCTTTTTTCAGTATCACATGTTTTGAGAGTCTGTTCTCAACTGAAATGAACTTATCTTCACAAGTATATTGAGACACACATTCACTTTTCTCTAAAATCAAAGCTTGATTAAAACCAGTCAATTCCTTAGTCTGATCTTTGTATGGTGGAAACCACAAGTAACAATTACCTTCAGATTTGATACCTCTCACTATTACTTCCCTTTTCTTATCAGTCACAAAACAAGCAGATTTGCTTAAGTCCACACTCATCCCTTGATCACACAGTTGACTTATACTAACTTTATTGGTGGTTAGACCGTTTACCCATAGAACATTATCAAGTTTTGGTGACTCAGGGCTGATCAGCCTTCCTGAACCAAGAATTTTACCTCTTGTCTGATTTCCAAATACAACATAGCTGTTGGTACAAGTTTTCTCAATATTAAGAAGATCTTTAGACCCAGTCATGTGTCTAGAGCATCCACTGTCAAAATACCATCTTTCCATAGAAGATGTTTTCAGAGAGACGTGAGCCATCAATCCTACATTATAAGTCTTAGGTTTCCATACTTTCTTGACAGTTTTCATACTTGGTTTATGTGTCTTCTGATGAGATTGTTGTGTCAATCCATATAACCTATAGCAGAAAGGTCTTATGTGCCCCTTTTTCCTGCAAAAATGACATATCCTGGAAAGAGATACCTTTTCAACTTTAGGAACCTGATGTTTCTTGGTATGTTTCAACATGCCTTTGCTTGCTGTTGGATCATTTGTTCCAGTGGAAGCTACAAACCTTATATTCTTTACAGGTCTCTTTTTCTTAGCCATCCCATAATCTACTAGGGCCTGGGCAAAAGTCTTGGCTTGCTGACTCTGATCTGATGGTTTAGAAGTGAATCCTATCCCATTTGGTTTACCCTGAATTTGCCTTTCCAGAATCTCATCCAGAACTTCTGTCCCAGTGGTCATCATTTTTACTTGCTTCATGACATGATCAAGTTGAAAATTTAGATGAATTACCTCATTCTTGAGTTCTGAAATTTTTGCTAGATGGCCAATATTTTCCATTTCCAACTTGTTGGTGATGTTTTTCTGTTCTTCAAGTTGTTTATAGATGTCTGTGTTACTGTCATTCAGTTTTTTATAAGAGACTGTTAACTCATCAAAAGCCAGGTCTTCATCACAAGATTCATCCTCAGACAAAACTCTTCCAGTCAGTGCAGCTACATGTTTAATAAATTCATTATCCACATCTCTTTCAGATTCATCATCATCAGTCTAAGTAACAATTAAATTTTTCTTTTGTTTCTTGAGAAAAGTTGCACATTTAGGTCTAGTGTGACCATATCCTTCACATTCATGACATTGAACTCCCTTGAATTGATTGTTCTTCTCCTCAGGTCGAATATTCTTCTTATTACTGGTTTGTTGATCATTGTTGAATCTGATGTTTTGCCCATTAGGTCTAGATCTCTTGTGAACTTTCTCTAGAATTTTGTTAAATTGTCTACCCAGCATGACAAGATTTTCTGACAAGTCTTCCTTGCTCACAGGATCTCCTGGTGATTCATCATTCTCAGTTCTTGAAATGAGTGCCCTACTTTCACCTTTCTTCTCAGTTTTGTTGTCAATAACTAGTTCAAAATTTTGAAGTGAGCCTATAAGTTCATCAACTTTCAAACCTGAGATATCATGAGCTTCCTCAATAGCAGTTACCTTCATGTCAAACCTCTTGGGTAGTGATCTGAGGATTTTTCTCACAAGCTTTTCTTAGGGATCTTCTCTCCAAGTGAGTCAAAAGCATTAGCAATGTCTAGAATATTCAAGTGATAATCTTGAATGCTCTCATCTTCTAACATTTTCAGATTCTCAAATTTAGTAGTAAGAAGTTGGATTTTAGCAGTTTTTACCTTAGTTGTGAATTCATGTGCAGTTTTGAGAATCTCCCAAGCATCCTTCCACAGTACATTGCTTGATCAATCTGAACATGTTCTTGTCTAAACCATTGAACAGAGCATTTAATTCCTTTGAGTTTCCAAGAGCCAATTCATCTTCAGCAGCACTCCATTCTTCTTCTGGTTTCAACACATCAGTCCTGTTACCATCATCATCAAGTGTCACAGGATGTTCCCAACCTTTCAGAACTGCCATCCAGGTTTTGCTGTCAATAGATTTGAGAAATGCACTCATGCATGATTTCCAATAGTCATAGTTAGAGCCATCCAAAAGAGGGGGCCTGTTTACAAATCCACCTTCCTTGTCCATGATGCTAGAATAGAACTCCATGGAGCTCACCCTAAAACAGGCAGGGTGCCTGCTCTGATGCCAATTGAAATTCTAGCGTACTTGTTTTAAATGTTCTGTCAGATGTTTTAACGTTTGCAGTGTTCTGTTTAATGTTCCAACATCGCGCGACATAACAGAAGTAAAAACAAGAAAAATAAACGACAAGAAAGTAAAGAACACAGTGAGTTTGTTGACCCAGTTCAGCACAACACGCTTACATCTGGGGGCTACCAAGCCAGGAAAGAAATCCACTAGTGTAGTCCTTATTCAATAGCTCTCAGCAAACTCCTCGTTTACACTATATAACCTAGGACCTACCCGTCTAGACTTCAACATATGAACTCCTAGATCTGAGATCCCATCTCACTATCCTAATGGTCAGTCACTGCCCCAGTGACCTATCATACCTCAACCAAAACAAAAGTAGAAGTTACCTTCCAATACAATCAACTAGAACCTTGTTTCACAACTTCGGTCTAGTGCACAAGAGTATCAAACTCACACACTCAGTCCTAAACAAGTATCATAGACGACACAATAAAGATACACAGTAAGAGATTCTAGACTTGCATCAGAAATGATACAAGAACAGAATACATGAAGACTCAAACCCTAAAAATCTAAACTTTTTAGTATGACGGCTTGAATGAGCAATTTGGTCTTGAAGTCTTCCTTTTATACTGAAGCAGCTTGGGCTAAATAAATCATTGGGCTTCAGTAACTTGCAGATCGGTTCAGCTAACCTGCAAAACAAGAATCAAAAACAAATTTGGAAAGTCCTAAAATGTCGGAACATTTATAGGAGCGTTCCAAATAATAACATGTAAGTTCAGATTGTAACCTAAGAGGGGGCTGAATTAGGTTTCTAGGAATATTGGTCAATTTTTAAGAGTTTCGCGTTATTGATTATTTTTTCGGTAAATAATGATGAAGGTATGAATGAGGAAAAATAAAAGAGTAAGGGAAGAAGAAAAGACACAAGAGAATTTATAGTGGTTCCCCTCTAAACCTTAGGGTCAGTCCACTCCCTTCACACCCCCCGAAGGAATTCACTATGTTAGAATCTTTGTTACAAGCAATCTCACCCCAAGACCCCCTAACAATCTTTCCAACATAAACACAAGAAAGAAACCCTCTCTCTTGATTACAACACAAACACCAAACACTTTTGGTGGACTTTGAATCTTCCCAAATCAAAGAACCTTTTACAACAATCACAAGATAGCACCCCACTATCTTTAACAATAATTCTCACCAACAATGGCAAGAAACTTTACAACAAAATAATTGAAGAATAACAAATGTATGGGTGTATATCTTTATCAATATCACTCTAACAAATGAACTTAGTGCTCAGAAATTTTTTTAATAAATGTTAAAGTATATGCAAAGTTTTCCAAACAATTTGAAAGTTTAAAAGCAAGTGATATTGAAAATGTCAATTGAGATAATGAAAGTTGTTGTATGTAAATTGCTTTGATTCTCAATTGAATTTATAGAGGCTAAAAAGATGATTATGAAGCAATACTACTTTTCAAAAAAGAATTACCAATGAATAGAAACATATTTGAAAAGACACCTATTCATAAAATTGTGTATGAAATGTTTCAAAGAAATAACTAGCCGTAGCAATATAAAATCAAGTAGCCGTTGGACATAAAAAATTAGCCATTGAATACATATAAACCAGTTGGGCAATATGTAATCCTTTTATGAATCAAAGTCATTCAATTGTAATGATATAAAACTTGATTTCAATTCCAACGGTACAAGTTTAATTGCCAACAAAAAATAAGTTAAATGAATTCAAAACTAATTCAATTGCAACGGATAGAAAAACTTGAAACCATAGTGAATGCAAAACTGATTTTTAATATATAATCAAGTCTAAGAACAAGTCATGCTAACTATAGCTTTTAATGTAAAAAACTATTTATGAAATTTTCCAAAGATAATTATGGCTTTTATGCAAAAACATTTTTCATGCAAAATCACTTATATTTGTAAATCATTGTGAGTGTGTGATTAATTTTTCTGAGAGCTTTAGCATTGCTTCATTTGGAGACTTAAAAAAAATGTTTGTAATTATTTTCTTAGCATTCTAAGTTGTTCCATAATTGTTAAGACTGATAAATCAAAGATAAAGACCATACTTACAAAAATATAACAATGAAGCCTAAGTCCCATTATCTTCATTCTTCAACTTTACCCTCCATAAGCTTTCTTCTTTTTATGATGTGGTGTTGTTATCATCAAAACTCAGCCAAGAGTAAGAAGGAAATCTTCTTCACATAACAAATATTTCCTAAAATAAAATATCTACTTTAAAAATATTCCACAGCTGATTCTTAGATGATATGTGCGTTGCTTGATCAATAAGTAAAGGAAATATTGTTTCCTTAAACAATAAAGGGCGCGCATACATTTAGGCAAGAAACCAGGCACACTGAACCGTGCCAGGATGTTGGAACATTGTATCCAACATCTTACAGAGTTTCCTAACCACATGTTGGAACATTGGTTCCAACTTACAGAACAAGGATATTTGTTTTAGCAATAATGCAACCAACACAAATACCCAACACACATGTTGAACAAACATCACACCAAAGGTACCATGAAGCAACAAGGCCAAGGTTCCAAGAGATATAAAAGAGATACCCTCCACTGTCGAGCCGAGACAAGAAATCAAAACCAAATGCAACTTGTATACTACAAGGCATGTGAACAGCAACAAAAACAAGAGCCAATGGAGATGCATAGCCATGTGATGTGTCTTCAAATCATAGAGATCAAATCCATGTTGATGCATTCAAACCATAGACCAAAACCAACACTTCCAACAATGAGGTATAATAAAAAAATCCAAAGAAAAAGGTCTTCAATTGTCACAAGAGTGGACAAGCCAGAAACAAATAAAGAACACCAATAATCCATAGCCAATGATAAGAAAATGCAGCCGTATTGTTGCACAAAAAGAATGCAAACATGCAGCTCCAGAAACAGCAAAGAGGCTACAATGAGATGTTGTACAGACCTGTCAAGATTTTACAACCAAATTTCCTCTACAATAGGTGTTGCCACTTGCATAATGCAATCAAAAGTAGCACTAATCAACGATCCAGGAATAACAAAGAGGGGACAAAGTAATACAAATTGCCAACAAAGAAGCCAAGTCTGCTTGCAATCTTCACAATGATAAACATACCATAAGAAAATAATGGCAAATCTCATGCTTCAGATAGCAAACTAAGGCTTCTTGAAGCTTCAATAACACATGGCATCCTCATGGGAACCATCAAACAAAAGAAATGCTTCATATATGAATAAATCCTACTAATCTCCACTCATTCTCATGATAAAATATTGTACAAAATTGCTGAATATGCAACCACAAATAGGTAGAGAGTGATGGTATAAATCTGCATAGCCAAATAAGCAAGAGATGTACCACTAAATCTTGCATAGAACCTCATATATATCAAGATCAGAGATAGTAACTAAACTCCCAAACTTGTGGAAAACAGGACAATGGCAATAGCACACAAATTCTTCAAATATTTCACCCAAAGTGAAGACCAATGCTCCTCAAAAATATTAACATAAATCTGCCACATGCCACCTTCCAAACTTCACCTCAAGGAACATGTAACTCAAGAACTCACCTCGTGGATTTGATAAGCTTTGTGAATGGACATCAAGAAATAGTGAATTGGCCAATCTAACCAATCAATAACCAAAGGGATAGCAATATAGTAGTAAGAATCAAATTGATTCAACATCTAACACATGGATATGCTGTAGTGAAAACAAGGTTCACTGTTAAGAACTTTGCAAGACCAAGTGCACTTCAGTAACAATATACTTGGAATATTTATGAATCTAGCCATAGCAACAAATCCAAAAGGATGTGAAATCTACATATTTTGTACAGGTCAGATGCAAAACTATTGAAATCAGTCTTCAAAGATAACTTCTGTCAAACAGCTTGTGAGCACTATATTGCCTCACACCAAGAACAAACTAAACAAAGAAAGTATCTTAAGAAAAAGAATGATTGCAGTAAACAAGAGGATTACCACAACTAGAATCTGTAACTTGCGCTGCACCAACACAACACACAAACGAATCTGAAGCGATAAGTAGCAATGACATAGCAACAAACCGTCGATCTCAGCACCAAACTCCGAGCAAAATCTACGATTCTTCAAAACCGTCTAGTTGCAGAAGTAACTCAAAAATGTGATTATGTCGAAATCAAGAATCAGAGAGTGAAATGGAACAGTAACTAACTCGAATTAGAGAACAAAATAGAATTTGAACCCTAGAAATTGGGGAAAAAAGACGAAAACAAAATCAATTCAAATTCTGAACAGGATCGCTAATAAGAAGTGAAACGGAATCTCAGTTTTGAGATTGTAACAGAATCAAAGATGGAAACGAAAGATTCACACATATTCGAACAAGAATTGTGAAACCGAATCGCGAAATGTAATTACGCGAGAGAATTGAAACACAAAAGATGAATTGATGTAAGGAATTGATGTTATGAATCGAAACACGCGAGAGACTCAAGTACGAATCAGAAAGGAATTGATTGAGAAAAACAAACAGTGAAAAGGAATCGGAAACAGAGAGAACACGAAGGGAAAAAAATCCAAACAGAAAATTGGAATGAGGAAGAAAAGGATTTTCTCGAGAAAATGCAGCGAAAAATATCCTTCAAGGTGGATACCAGATTAGCTCTGATACCATGTTAGGAAACATGACATCCATGGAAGGAATGAGAGAAAAGCTATGAAAGTATCTTATTGATAGAAATGAATATTATTACAATTGAGAAAGTTGGTTATAATGTGACACCTTAAGCCTATTTATAGGCACTAACTAACTAGTAACTATATGACTACTATATATCTCTAATACTCATTTCCTATTCAGAAACTAAAGTGACTAATTTCCCAATAAAAATAGGGGTCCATTAAGAATGTTAAAATCATTGGATAATTAAAAATGTTAAAATCATTGGATAATGACGAATTAAGAAAACCTTACACAAATTTTAAGGTTGTGTTTTCTCATAAGGATATGTCGAATGTTGATGCAAATGATCATTTTTTTTGAATTGAATGTGTTTCAAATGATTTTGCTAAATGTATTGATGTTAGCATTTAGAATTCTTGAGTTTGTCAAAGCTATAGATTTTTATGCAAATGTTTCAATTCCATATCGAATTCTCTTAACTATGTCGATGACTATTGCATATGTAGAAGAAAAAAAAATTGAAGTTAAACTTATTGAAAAACTACTTGAGTTCAACAAAATCACTAGAAAGATTGAGAGATATGATAGAACATATTGATGTAGACACGGTTATTAGTGATTTTGCATCTAAAAATGCTCGTAACACTTGTATTGTATGAATATTTGGATGATAAATAAAAAATTCAATGTTTTTTCTATGAAGTCTGATGTTTTTACTAGCTTATTTTTTATTTTTAAAGTGATAAAAACTATCATCTTCAAGCAAATTAATTTTACACTTTAAAACATTAAAATGTTTATATACTTCTTAGTGAAAACCCAAATTGTAGGTTTATAGCTAGGTCATCAAAATCTCAGAAACGGACATATGAAATACTTGCAATAACCCAAAAATTCACATCATCTCCATATTCTACTAATAATTAAAAAATGGTATTATATTTTTTTTAATTGTTACTAGTAGTAATAAAGAGTGTTTTTTTAACAATTAAATTTATTTTTGAAAGTGAATACTGGTGCAGACCCTGGTGAATTCGTACGAGTAATTTGTTTTCTTCCAAAAACAAATCATAAAATTTACTTTTTGCAATTAGTAATTGTCGTACAATAGGACAAAAAACCTTTTACGTACCGATCCAAGGAATCTCTTTGGTCCCCCATCTCGAAAGCTTGACTGCATGAAAGTTTTTTTGACATGAAACTTGTGCGAGTAATAAGAGTATAGTTCAGATTCAGACCACTTATTGAAGAAAGTTTTTTTGACATGAAACTTGTGCGAGTAATAAGAGTATAGTTCAGATTCAGACCACTTATTGAAGAAAGTTTTTTTGACATGAAACTTGTGTGAGTAATAAGAGTATAGTTCAGATTCAGACCACTTATTGAAGAACTTCTCAAACCAAAAGATGTTATTAACTGCATCATGAAACAAGTTGTGAGTAATAATGAACGATTCATGGTTGGTGTAATCTCTTCACATACATGGAAAATATGTTATATCAAAAAAACATGAAAAACATGACCTACGTTTATATAAGACACTTCCGTGTTTGAGAATTTGCACACGAGACGAAATTGAACAAATCCTTCAAAGAAAAAGAAAAAAAGTAGGTTAAACAAAGTCATACTCATAGTTTTAAAAACCGGACCGGCCATCGACTCGGTGAGGGTACTGGGTCACTGGGTCATTGGTTGAACCACTGAGTCATTGGTTGAACCGCATGAAAGAATCGGATGACTCGGTCATTTCACTCGGTCTGATCTTTGTATTAAACAAGTTGACTCGGACTAAACAAATAAAAATAACACTAATAAATATTAAAGAAATCATCAAATAAATTAAGATTATTTCTCAAATTTGTTCTTCAAATTTAAGTCTATCAACTATAACATAATTATAATTATATGATGAAACACATAAATTAATTATAATATAGTTATGAGTATAATAAATTAAAACACTTATTTTTACTATATATTATCAAGATAAAATTAAATTGAAATAAAAAAAGTGAGAAAATATACAAGTTAAAATTTGAATTGAAGCATATATAATCATAATGTCAAAAAAGAAAAATGGAAGCATATATAATCACAGCATTTGGTATTTTAAATATATATAACTAGTAACATCCAAAAAATATCACAACAACCCAAATGCTTCAGTGGTGAAAAGAAGTACGTTATATATGCATGTCTCCTGTTCGATCCATGGCAGGTGTTGTTTTCTCTTTTTTAATGTATAAAAATAGCTGTTCATTCAATAAAAAAAATAAAAAAAACATTGACCCGGTCCGCTCATAAATTCGCCGGTTTTTAACCGGTTTGGCCGATTCACGCCGGTTCGCACCGGTTCAATAACATGACCGATCCAACTTGACAAACGAACCGGTTACCCCTCCGGTTCACGGTCGGACCGGTCCAACCGGCCGGTCCGGTCCGGGTTTCAAAACTATGGTCATACTAATTAAAACCCTATGTCTATGTAAATTACCTTAACAATTGATATATACTCCATCCAGGTACAACTATAAAACCTAGGGTTATTAGCAAGCTATAACTTAAAATTGAATATAAGTTGAAAAACATTAAGAACAAAATATATCAAATGTTTCTAGTTTGAATTACATTAAAAAAAAAAGAGCATAAATCACGTGTTTCCCACCATATATACCCTAATGGTTCATCATTCCATCTTAACCGGTGATAGCTTAGTTAAACATGATAACAATAATAAACATGAAATAAATGTTAGAAACACTCACTATCTAGCACTCTCTCTAACTACATCGTAGAGGAGGCGTTTGAATATGATTGAGCGTTTGTGTGTTTTTAAAGTAGTTACATAGAGTTTTCTAATACTTATTTTTAATTGGTTTGAGATAATACATTTTTTTTTGGTAGAAGGTTTGAGATACGCCATTAATATATTATATGTTAGATTTTAACTTTTTTATAATATATTCTTCAAAAAAAACTTTTTTATAATATCTAATCGATTATGTTTTTATTGGTGAATGAAGACAACTAATATTAATATTGGTAATTTTTATATGTGGTGGTGTAGCCCGTTTGTTTGTTTGGATATCGACTAATTTGTTGTAATTTTGTCTCTATTGTGACTTGTTGGACTCTATACTTTTGAGATTCTTTTTGGCACACCATGTGTTATTAAGGACGCTCCTTTCTTAGTAATATATCTCGTTTTTGCTTGTTCAAAAAAATATCTAATCGATTATTTACTACTCCCTCCGTTCCTTTTTAAGTGTCTTTTTATGGTGAATTTTTTGTTCTTATTTAACTGTCTTTTTGGTATTTTAAGGGTATGATTTATCAATTATACCCTTTGTCAGTTACTTTTATCTTTTTTAGTAAAACTAATTAATGCTATCTATTTGGAAAATTAAAGTTTGTTTTTTTAAACAAAGTTTGTTTGTTTTTTTTTAAACAAAATTTGTTACTTGTTATCTTCAAATTTAAACAAAATTTTGTTCCAAACAATGGTTTCAAGATGAGTTAAAATTCTATAAATAAGATGAGTAACAATTGTTAAAAATTTCAAGTTTGACTCTAGCATTAGTTGAAGCCTTAACTTTGATTAAAGGAGTTGGAAGAAAGTTAATTTTTCTTAACTTTTGATAAATGTGAAGTTGAAATAGTTTTTATATTGACTTACAATAATTAAAAAGATGTGCACAATATTTAGAAAATTGACAATTGTTTGTTGTGAGAAAGAGAGTGCGCAAAAAAATAGGAATTTGTTGGAGAAAAAGATAATAATTGTTTGTTACGGGGAAACATAACATATTAAATTTACTAGACTCTAACCCGTGCGATGCACGGGTTTTTTGTTAATTCTTATGCATTTGAAATTCAGTAACATATTTAACTATGATCATTGTTATTGTGAACAATTTTACATGCATAGAAAGAAACAATAAAAGAAAAAGAGGAAAAAAAATCAATTCACGGAATTTAGAGAGTAGGAAAAGAATCTAAAAATCATGATGAATCTTCAGATCACTTCAAATTATGTATTTCAATATAAGTCATTCAATCCGTGCAATCAAAGTTCTAACAACAATTAATACACCAAAATAACTATTTAATTTCAATTCATCAAAATAATTGTTTGAACAAATATTTAAGAACAAAAAACGATACGCGTAACTGAAGGGAAAGAAAATGACAGTTTATGAGAAGTGGAAAAAGTGGGATAAGAAGCGGTTAATGAGAAGTGGAAAAGGTGGGATAAGAAATGGGGGGTGCAACCAGATTTCTAACAACAATTAACACACCAAAATAATTATTTGAGAACAAAAAATGATGCTCATGATAAAAGGGAGAGAAAATAACCTTTATGGGAAGTGGAAAAGGTGGGATAGGTAGTGGGAGGCGGTTTTAGAATTTGAAAGCGAAATAAATTTAACAAAAACATGTGTGGCGTAATGGCAAAAACAATGAAAGATGACCATCAATAACGTGGTTCAACTCCCACCAAGGAATTTTTTCACAAAGCTTTTTTAAGCTAATCAAAAAGGGCGGGATTAGGGTCACAAAGCTTTTTTAAGCTAATCAAAAAGGGCGGGATAACGTGGTTCAACTCCCACCAAGGAATTTTTTCACAAAGCTTTTTTAAGCTAATCAAAAAGGGCGGGATTAGGGTCACAAAGCTTTTTTAAGCTAATCAAAAAGGGCGGGATTAGGGTTAATTAGGGTTGCTTTCAAGACTGTTTAACATTTAGATATACTAGACCATCGACCCGTGCTAACGCACGGGTCATACAAAAGAACAAATATAGCTCAAATATGAAAGTAAATACTTTACTTGAATCGAAAAATAGTATAATTCAATTCATAAAATAAATTGCCACAAACTTTTTTAATGTACCATATTAAACAATTTTCATGACATCGACCCAGTTAAGGTAACATAACATATAAATTTAATGGATTAGTCTATTGAAGAAAAGAAAATCCAACGTTTGTCGACATAAAAATAGTACCGATATGCAATAACAACAATACTATAAAACAAAGTGCTACACATTACGGAAAACTTCTCTGTAGACCACATTTGATGTCACATCAGTATCTTGGCCGTCCTCATCACATGATCGAAAGTACCAATCAACACCAGTTTCGACCTCACATACAGTGGCAAGTACCGAACCTTGACACACCTGTAAAAAAATTCATCACCTTTTGCATAAAAATCTTGAACATAAATATTGACTGGAATATAAAACGATATTTAAAAATTTCAAAAATAGACTGCTACCTGTGCTACCTGAGCTGACTCAATCATACTTTTGATTGTCATTCTCTTGGTATTACCCCAGTTGAGTATCAGCTTAGTCCCAAAAAACTTTATGTGGATGCATTGCTTTTTACCTAATATTCGATTGCCATTAAGTATCAGCTTAGTCCCAAAAAATGCATCAGCAATTCCATTGCACCTAGTTTTAACAAAGTGAACATCAAGTGAAAAATATTTTTCTAGTTCATGGGTGGATGTTAGTAGAAAGTAGAAACAAAAAACAATGAAATACCCAAATACCTGTGAGTCTTGCAAAACTGCAATATCAATACAACAGTGGAAGAGTTGTCATGGTTACCAAAAATGCTCACAATTTTGTCAGCATGTTCACCCCAAAGAGAGCAATGCAAACGTTTGTTTCTGCAATCAAATATTAGGTAATAAGCAATGCATCCACATAAAGTTTATCAAAATTATATTACATGAATGTGCCACAAATAAAATACAAATCTTACTCGAGATCATGTAAAGTGAGATCAATCACTATGCTCTTCCTGCCCTCCTTTTCCGTTTCCCTTATGTTACCACTTTCACTTACATGACCAATAACATTTGATATTACACATTCAGAAAGTAAAAACAATTGTAAGAATTTTCTCAAGGAGTGTAGAGAGTTATAACTAAATCTAGGACAATTGCAAAGTTTAATAGCTTAATTACAACTAAATCTAGGACGATTGCAAAATGAATCCTAGTAGTAGGAGAGACAATGGACATAATTCATTAGCAGATTTTGAGGAAGAACAAATACAGTAGATAAATTACGCTTGGTATTAGTGTTGTAGATAAAATACAGTAGATAAAATACAGTAGATAAAATACGCGTAACTGAAGGGAAAGAAAATGACAGTTTATGAGAAGTGGAAAAAGTGGGATAAGAAGCAGTTAATGAGAAGTGGAAAAGGTGGGATAAGAAATGGGGGGTGCAACCAGATTTCTAACAACAATTAACACACCAAAATAATTATTTGAGAACAAAAAATGATGCTCATGATAAAAGGGAGAGAAAATAACCTTTATGGGAAGTGGAAAAGGTGGGATAGGTAGTGGGAGGCGGTTTTAGAATTTGAAAGCGAAATAAATTTAACAAAAACATGTGTGGCGTAATGGCAAAAATAATGAAAGATGACCATCAATAACGTGGTTCAACTCCCACCAAGGAATTTTTTCACAAAGCTTTTTTAAGCTAATCAAAAAGGGCGGGATTAGGGTTAATTAGGGTTGCTTTCAAGACTGTTTAACATTTAGATATATAAAGATTGGAAAGATAAAGTGTGTGAAATAGGAATTTATTGGTGGATTAAAATGAGGGTATAATAGAAAGAAAATGTGCAAAAATACACATCGCTATTTTGATGTTAATTTTCTAAAAAGACACTTAAAAAGGAACGGATGGAGTATTTTATAGTAGTAAATTTCTAAGATAATGGATCATTATTCCAAAAAAAGATAACTGAACATTGTTTTTCCTTAATATTAATATTTATTTAATTTATTACTCCCTCCGTTTCAAAATGAGTGTCGCTTTAGCAAAAATAATTTGTTTCAAAATGAATGTCATTCTCACTTTTCAATGTACTATTAATTACTTTTTTCCAATATTACTCTTAATTATTGTTATCCACACAACTTCCAAAGTATCATTTTGTACTTTAATTTATAATGATGACAAATGAACCAATAACTAGCGAGGCTATTTTAGTAAAAGTATCATATCTTTGGGCAACATTATTCCATTCTTTAATCTGTGTGCAATTGACTAAAGCGATACTCATTTTAAAACGGAGGGAGTATATGTTATATTGTAAAACGTGTTATTTTACGATAGTAATATAGTATAAGCATTGATAAAAACAAATACATTTAAATTGGATTAAATGTAAACCTAACCAATTTAAACCATATTTAATTCATATCAGGTGGTCGATCTTTTATAGCCAACCCATTCAAACTAAATCAAACTTTATTCGGGAGAACTCGAGTTTAATTTTTAGGTGGAACAATTTTTTGTCATGTTATCCTCTTATCTCGGCCGAACTCCAGATTACCAGGGCTCCTTTTCCTTGAAAATCAAAGGGTTAACACAAAAAAATAAAATCAAACTTCGTATCCGGGCGGAAGCCCTCTCTGTCATGAAAAAAAGACAAACTTCGTGTGATTTTTTTAACTTAATTAAATTGAATAATCTCAAAACCAATTTAAACCGCAGAGCAAATGCCCATGATTGAACATTGTATCTTGACTATGTAGCACTTGATGACATTATTTTTATCTCTCTTTTAATCAATCATTTTCTCTCATCTAAATAATTTATTTTAATCTTTCATCTAATATTCTTTCTCATCTAAAATGCACTAATAACCAATGTCACGCAAAACCTAGGTCACCAAAGTGAAATCCATCTTGACCAGCCATTATACTCTAATGAACATTCATCCATTCATCATGCTTATTTCTCAAATAAGCAAAATAGCCAAATGTCATATTCCTCCACTTACCTCGCGCCCCCAAGGGAGGCTAACACTAGGAACAATAGTAAGCCAAATCTCAATGAATAGTTAACCAAATCTTGTAACATGACCCACTCTACACGTACATGTATATACACACCATATACCGTACTGAAAACGAAAAATCGCACCAATAGCATATTGAATGATGTTATATATTATTAATAATGTTGCCCTACAGATTTTGTGTGTAGTTGAACAACATTAGAAATATATTCAGTTCACATATCTCGTTCATCTCTACATGTTGAAAACTTCGTGTAAAACTAATTAATACGTGGGGATCACATATAGCATATGTTATGTTGCAAGTTATAAAAATTATATGTACAAAATTAAGAAATCCTTCCAAAACTATGTATAAGTTAAATATGGAAACTCCATTAATATACATATTACGTACATATATACATAGCCTAGTACTATATTTTTAATCTTTACTTACAATTAGTCTTCTACTAATTCTCTAGCTTTTCACAACTATATAAACCAAACTCTCCTTCATGAGTTTCAATGCCGATGTTCACCTATGATTGGATTCGAAACCAAACCTCTGATTAAGCTGAAAGAGATCTATTTCATCTCATCTCATCGATCATGGGTAGCTCTAGCTCTAGATTAATTACTAATTAGAAGTTATATAAATTACAACAACAAAAGAACAAGGCCAAAAAGTAGTTCATCACTCCAAGAACATAGTATGTCCGTTGAAACTGAACAAAGAAAATCATGGTGGTTACCACCTCCAGCTGCAAAAACTTGTGATATTGATGATTTCAAAAGAAACATCCTTGCCTTCTCCAACAAAAAGTTGACTCCAACACCATCACTTTGACTATGAATCACTTCTTCAATCTTTTTTTTAGGGCATCTAAGAAGACCAATATAAGTATCCAAATCATGAACACAAGAAGGGTTTTGCATATTGAAGAAATCAAGCATAAGTTCAACACCAACATGTGCATAACAAGAACAACTCCAAGGAAACTCATATCTCCCACCCATCAAAACCCTAAAATTTTCATTGAATACAACACCCGGTAGTTTTGTTATAGGATCATTAACATTTGATATTCTCAACACTTTCACACCTAACTCTTCACATCTTTTTTTAAACTCTAAGTTACCAACCCTTGGTCCTCCAAATGAAAAAACTGTAACACTAGCATCATTTTTATCATTTTTTTTGTGTAAACCTAGCTCCGAAATATCATAAGCAAGTAAAATAGCTAAAGCACTTCCCATGCTATGACCAGCTAAAGATATACTAACATTCTTCTCACCTTTGTGTTTCTTCATCAACCTTGAAACCTCTGAAAGAAGTTGTTCTCTACAACTTTGAAGTCCGAATTTTGAAGAACTTTCATCAGAAGTATACAAAGAAAGAAAGCCGGATTCGACTTTCACATTTGGAAGTTGATTATTTGGATCAAGTGAAGCTGGTGTTAAAGAACTCATGAGATTTGAAATCCATTCTTGATTTGTAACTGTTCCACGGAAAGTTACAACTATGTCTCTTCGACCGAGCTTTTTGTAAGAATCATCAGATGAAACTGCTACGTAACCAATCCACCGGCCAGAAGAATTGTTTTCTATGATGTTTGGTGGTGTTGCATAGATATATTTTGTGACTTCATAGCCACAATTTTCCATTCCAACTTCTTTCAACATATTCTTTTTGCCATATTTACAATTCAAGTATCTTTTTGAGTTTGTATCAAGATCAAAGGCTTTGTAAGAAGATGTAACAAACTCTCCGTATCGAATTATCTCTTCTCGAAGAATAGGGTGTAAAGGGTTTAAAAGATTTTCCCAGTTATTGCACCCTTGAATCTCTCTCCAAATATTTGCTAAATGTTTTGTAGTAGTAGTAGAAGAAGAAGTAGAAGTAGTGGAAATTTTGTGTATGTTTTTTTGTGTGTGTTTAGGAGTAATGGAGGTGCTAATAGTATTAGTGTATATGTTGTTGTGGTTGTTGGTGGTGGTGGGAAGGGTGATTTCTAGTAAAGCTGAATTTGATGCTACAATTGATGACTTCAAAGAAGGAGACAAGTGATTGTTATTTGGTAATGAAACTTGACCAAAGGGATGAGTTTTTGGGTGAAAGTTTTGTGGAAATGTAATGTGATTCATGCTAGTTTTGTTTGGTAAGCGTGTGATAGAAGAAGCCATAAGGGAAGAATATTAAAGAGAGAGAGAATTCTTATTGTTAGAGTTTTCATTAATGAAAAACAAGAGACATGGTGGAATCTTATATGAATGTAAAAAGGTGTAGAAAGAAAAGTGAGGGTGGGGTCCATAATTCTAAAAGGGCATGTTAGGCGAGGATTTGACTGAGAATTTCATGAGAGAGTTTTTTTTTCCTATTTATTGTGATTTTTATTTTTATTTTTTTGTTTATGTGGTCGGTTGGGAATTATGTTAAGAGGAGGGTCCTTATTTTTTTGGTTGCGGCTGTGTGAGTGTATGACAAATGAGAGAGAAGAAAATAATATACTAATCATTAACATGATCAAGTGGACCCTATTATTAGTTTTTTTTTCTTTTCATGGAGGTTGACTTCAAATCTATATGCTAAAGGAACAGTACAATTTTCATTCTCTAGCCATGGATGAACAAATTAGGGAAACATTTCTCTCTATTAATATGAGCAAAGATTTTTATACGAGGGAAAGTGAAATATGAAACTTTCGGTTTTAGGATAAATAAGAGGTGAGGTGAGTTTTAATTAGGGTGTTTTTTAGTATGAGCATAAATGATGAGGATTCATATTTGAAGCACGAGATTTTATAATGTGAAAAATGTGAGGGAAACAATTTTACCGGCGAGATATGAAATTTTAAAAGGAAAAAAGGATAAAATCTATTGGTTTATATATATATATATATATATATATATATATATATATATATATAGTAAAAAATAATCAATATTATCTATTATCTAAAAAATTAAATTTTATTTTGTCGGATGTTTTTGATAAATAAAATTTAATTATTATAACTCATTTAACTATTAATTTAAGAACTTGGTGTATCGGTACACTCGAATTTTTTGGTGTACCATAGAATTTGCTTATCTATATATACGATAAGTCTTACTTAGTCATAACTCCTAATGAAAAATATTTGAACAAGTACACACATGAAAAATATTAAAAGAAATATATATATATATATATATATATATATATAATTTAATCAAATCATACATTTTTCATTGTGACCTAACAAAGTCTTACTTAGTCATAACTCCTAATGAAAAATATTTGAACAAGTACACACATGAAAAATATTAAAAGAAATATATATATATATATATATATATATATATATATATATAATTTAATCAAATCATACATTTTTCATTGTGACCTAACAAAATGAGCTCTATATTCACTTTAGTTATTAGGTAGCTCAATTAGTTTTTGGTTTGAGTTAAGAGTTGAACGAATTTAAGGACTTTGATTTAAATCCCAATAAACATACAAAAAAGGGTATCGGTTTTCGCTTGAGTATTGACAAATCTACATCGATGAACTTCATGATCAATTGATACACAAATTTAATCTACTTATTTAAGATGTTTGAATCTTTTGTCCTAGTGAGCTTAGTTCAGTACAATAATTAAAATATGCAAGGTACGGGGTTCGAACCCAGCCGCCACAAAAAAAAATGTTTGAATCTTTTAACACTCGAATGGAATCTATTTACAATATAGCTAGAAAATCTATTACTTATATATTAATTCAGAGTTAAGAATATGAATAATGGCAGCTGTGAATATATTCGCATTTCATACTTAATTTCACTTTCTTAGGATTTGATTCTTTTATTATGATCATATGATCTTATTATTTGCTTCTACATATCCAAGTTTAAGGATTACACGTTGACGTTGTACCTTATGTCAATACCTAGTTTTGGTACCTTTTCATTATTTGATAATTTTATAATTAGCGTGATAATCATTTCAATTTAATTTTTCAATAAAACAAAAACAGACATCAGTGCGTATAGTATTAAGTTTTTCTTGTATATAATGGACAAATGGTTCCTTAAGAAATATAATGGACTAATGGTTCCTTAAGAAACATTCTACTATAAACATATCTCTCATATTCTTTTTTTTTTTTGAAGAAACATATCTCCTATTCTGGTAAAAAAAAAAAACATATCTATCATATTCAACCAACAAAAAATAAGTATGGTCACTTAAGCTTTAGGTAAATATAAAATGCAATTTAGTCCGATGGTTGGTTCAAGTATATGGCACTCAAATGCTCTAACTGATTAGAGGTTCGATCATTGACTCTTGTGAAGTGACGGATTTAGAAATATTGAATAATGGGGCACCATCTATATAAATTAGTAGGTGTGTGCTCTATGTTTTGTAGTCTTGTTTGCTTCTGTTTTTTATTTTTTATTTGAACGAATAGACCGTCGATTTTGTTCATAAACTATCATAGTCCATCAATTTAGTCACTAAATTATTTGAAAATTCATCAATTTAATCTCTAACATCTTAATAGCAGGATTGTATAATTTATTTTTTGTGTGTAACCATCAGAATAATAGGATTATTTCATCATAGTTAACTCAGACGACCGTCGTGAGAAAATGACAATACATATTCATCATATGGTTACAAACCATAATACAAAACCATGTGGAATGCAACGCACACAACATAAACGTTATGTAACCGATGGTCGCAGGATTGTATAATTTAGAGACAACTTATTATATATAGTTATCTAGTGTACCGACTAAATTGGAAAAATAGTGATAGTTTAGAGACTAAATTAATGATTTATTTTTATTGAATATGCTATTTTTATTTTGGGAAGTAGTTTGTACAACTTTATTTGAGATTGGTTGAGTCAAGAAAGAAAGGTTGTGTGAAGGCAAGTCCTTCTTCATGGTATAATATATATATATATATATATATATATATATATATATATATATATATATATATATATATATATTATACTTCTAAAAAAATTGTGAAAAATAATGCTTTTTTTTAAGGAAAAAGATTCTTTTATTTTTCTTGTAAATAGACGGGATGATAATAACCACTTGAAAAATCATCAAATGAGAGATTTCAAATTTGAGCTCAAATCAAAGTGTACAATCAAATAATTTTAATATTTATCAGTTGAGCTATGACCTGTAAACTTTTATGAAACAATTCTATAAGAAATAAATGAATATGTGATAATATGATATTTATGATTTTGGTTGACAATACATCAAAAAGTAGGTAGTTATTATTCGTTATTGTAAAAAAAAAAAATTAAAGGTGTAGGTTTACAAACCTTCTAACTTGCAGGGTTTTAAATCTCTCTTATATTGTACTATCAACTAAAAAATATCATCAATTAATAGTCGTACTATTAAAAAAATAGTTTCATAATTTACAGCGGTCATAAAATATGTAATTCATTTTTTAAAGTATGTTCCCTAACTTTTTAGTCAAACTCCACAACTTCAATTTTATGTCTAATGTTTATTCCAACTTAAATTATATGTTTATATATTATAGCATATTTTAGTGGTTCATCCAAACTTTTTTCTAGCTCCGCCATTGATGGAGGCTCAACCTTATTTTGTCAGTTCCCACCAATCTAAACATGCATCTACTTAGAAACAACAACATAATTACCAAATATTACATTTTCTTTGAGCATATCAATTATTTCATTAATTAGGTCCAGATGTTTCGCATCATGTTGCAGAGTGTCAGAAGCACAATAGATTAATGTTCCATGGCCATAATAGAGGGAAACACCACATTTCCATCTAAAACTTTCAAAAATTAGGTATATGGGTCAACTCTCTTATATATATATAATCGTATTCGATGTGTGACTTAACCACTCATAATTGAATCCAACAATCTCCCTCTCAAGTGTTAGTGATCACGCACATCCTAACATAGATCCAACACAATGATCTCACTCTTCTACTAAGCCAAACTACGACTCTGATCTCACTTGTAGACATTGAGAAAAAGAAAGAACATGAGAATATAACATTGAGACTCCAAAACTATAGAAAATCACAATCGTTGTTTAATGATAACGTGTGAGTATTATTGCAACACATGCTCTTGCAAACATAGCTCCTTTTGCTTTTGATCCTTGCAAAAAAAATAAAAATAAATACCCTTGCAAAAGTTTTTGTCTTTTAAAAAGGTCTTTCGCCCCACTTTTGATGTGAGATGGCATGGTTTTGCCATGTGGCAGTTGCTGACTGTGCAACTTTTGCCACGTGGCATGCCACAAAATTTTATATTTTAAAAAACATTTATAAAATTCTGAAAATTGTTTTTCAAAATTTAAAAGGATGAAAATAAATTTAAAAAATAAGAAAATCATGAAAAAAAATTCCAAATATTTTTCGATTATATAGTTTTAATTTTTTGTTTAAATATGAAAAAAACAAAAATTATATAATTTTTTAAAATCAGAATATAAATTTTTGAAAATTAAAATATGAACATTTATTTTTTAAAAAATTAAATAATCTGAAAAATTATAATTTTCAAAAATGTAATTGTCAGCATTTTCAAGAAAAAAATTATTTTAAATTTCGAGAATTTATTTTCAGATTTTTAATTTCAAAAAATAATTTTAAGGATTTTTAAATTCTGATTTTTTAGAAAATTTTCAAATTATAGAATTTTAATTTTTGAATATTAAATAATCCGAAATTTTTTGGAAATTTATTTTTAGCCTTTTAATTTTAAAATATATTTTCCAGATATTTTTTCTTCTAATTTTTAATTTTGAAAATTATTTTAAGATTTTTTAAAATGTTTTTTAAATTTTTTAATTATGTGGCATGCCACGTAATCTCCACGTGGCAAAAGTTCCATGACAATAAAATATGGAGACACCACATCTTCATTCAAAACTTTAAGGCATTATATATATTAGTCAGCTCTCTTATATAATTATTCACACATTCATAGTTGATGTTTACCTTTAGACCATTTTTAAAATAAAGGTTATTATCTAATTCTTTTTCTTTTTTTGTCTAATATGAACTTTTTAAAAATGGTTAAAGGTAAACATTTTCTATTTTTAATAAAAAAAAGAAAAAGAATTATATAATAACTTTTTTTTACGGAAAACTTCTTTTTATTGTGCTAATTAAACGCGTGTATATTATCAACAATATTTATAGAAATTTTGCATGTAAATTACAAGCGATATTTTATATTGATTAAAATTACAAATATAAATATCTTCTGTCAAAAAAAAGTATAGATATTTGTGACTTTCAAATGTAACACACTCAACAAATATTTATCTTTTTCAATGACAACAACAATAAAACAAATATAACCAAAAAATTTATCTTTTTTAATAACATCAACAATATAACATTAGAGTAATGATATTTTGACATCCATTTGATGACAACTTTGTTGACAACCTTGTTTTTCTCACTTCTTATTGGTCAAAAACAAT
The DNA here is from genome assembly GCF_051527215.1 of Medicago sativa. NCBI lineage: Eukaryota > Viridiplantae > Streptophyta > Magnoliopsida > Fabales > Fabaceae > Medicago > Medicago sativa. Next base: position 5,477,571 of record NC_140755.1, on the reverse strand, counting down.
GGAGAGAGAAAAAGGAAGAGAGAGGATAACAATATCATGTGAGTATGAGAGAGAAAGTTGTCCAAAAGTTGTCAAAAAGTGGTTGTCAAAATATCATTTCTCATAACATTATTATACAAAAATTTGTTTAAGGGTATACTTGAAATAACAAAAAAACCAACCTTAAATCTCCCCAAAATCCTCTATTATGTTTATATATATAATATAGATAGATCAAAGCAAAATTCTTGATAAAAAAATTAAAGCAAAAGTCTTGGTCATTTTTAAGTACTAAATTGAGCGGTTCTTGTGTATTATTTTCATATAATATATCAATCTCGTAGTCTGTATACCAGCTGTTCTAGAGGTTGCATGCTCGTTTACTTATCAGAAAAAAAATAGAAACAATAGGCTGCTTGTTTCTCTTTACAATGACTTGTGCATTAATGAATATGAGTTGGAGAACATCTCATATTAATTTCTAAATTTATTTTATAGAAAACGCTATGTTTATTAATTTCTAAATCTTATTTAACAATTGCAAAATAACAACCAGAGTGAACATACAAGATAAATGAGAACCCCAAATATTTCTTTGTTTTTGTTTTTCAAGTTTACTCATATAATTTTTACGTTTTAGATAGTAACATATTTACAAAATCTACTTGCAACTACTTATATCACATCAAGTTTATATTTGGGATGTGTCTAGGTTTATTAGATAACCAAAATAAGAGTAGTAGTTGGAAATCAAAACGTGAAAAAGACTGATTGAATCTAGAGGTCAAATATAGGTTTGCTACTACAGTGGTGCAAAAGATGGCCGGTGATCCTTCATGTTAAATTTGATGAAATTGAAAGGGAGTGCGTTCATTGTAGGTTATATCTTTTTTTTCAATGGTGTAATTACATTTGTATTTTTTTTTTTAAGAAGTTAAATTAGTTCACTTAAAACGAAATTGATATCGGAGAGAATCGAACCTGAGACCTTGAGGAGGAGCACACTACCAAGTTCCAAGTCAATACCACCCAATCAACCCAAGTAAATTATGGCGTTACATTTGTACAAGTATATAATGTACAAATATATTCTTCAAGTATATTCCTTATGGCAAGAATGAAGAGAAATTAACATTTATAGGTTATATCTTTTTTTTTTTCTCCGTCTCGAGTCATTAAGAGCCTGTTTTCCATAAATTAAAGGCACATCAAATTCAAAAGATCATGCACAACAATATCATGTCTATTAAGTCTATAAATACTGTGTTTACGATGATTAATTTTGCCATCTAAAAAACCTTGCGGCACAACTTATCTTCCGCTTATGTTCTATTCATGTGTAATTAATCATCGATATATAAAAAGACACGTTAACTTGAGGTTATTGTTTGTTTTCCAACACATCTAAGGGATAGTTCATTCATGAAAATATCATTCTTATTCTCTGAGTATAATGTTAAAAATCACTAAAATGTTTTCATCATTTGACACTCAAGTACTGATTTACACCGGCTCAACTTTGTTATGGTTGGTGCCTTTTTCCTATCCTATTTGTAGGTGAGCTTTACTCGTCTTTAGACTAACTTTAGAGTAGGTATGGTACGATTTCAAATTATAGAGAATATATGGTACAAAATGAAATATCAAGATTGCAAAGAAAGGAAGCGCCGACAATTTATTTAGAGACCCTCAAAGTATTATGAAATTATTTGCAAAGTGGTAGGGGTTGTTGTTTGACGCATGCTTAGTGTTGGTGGTAGTCAACACACAAGAGATCGTGATTGAAGATTGAAGGAATAATGGGAATCGGGAAGCATAAAATTTTGAAACGGACAATCAACTTTCAACACGCTATGCTACTCTAACTATCTCTCTCATTTATCATAACATTCATTTCTTATTTTTCACATATATTAATATTACGAGTCTTGCTAACTAGTGCCCTCAAGATAATGGTTAAGAAAATTATAAATATTTTTTTTTTTTTAAAATATAAGTTTTGACTTTTGATTAAGTAACAATTACATCACTTTTTTATATATAAAAAAAAGTTACTTATTTTAGTTGTTTAACCAATGCCTTGATGACACGGTTTATCATTCTCCGTTAATATTATATATTAATATTATACTCTCTACAACTCTTAACAAGGCCGTATCTGAGGCAGGGCGAGGAGGGTCACTGTCCTTAACCCAAAAAAAATATGTTCAAAATTTAAGCCCCAAAATATAAAGTTAAGAGTTCATTAAGTAAAAAAAAAGCATTAGGGAATACTAAAATCATATACATTTTAATTGAAAAAAGACATATTAGGAAATTGAATATCACCTTTCCTAACGTAATAAAAACTATCATCTTCAAGAAAATTATTTTCACACTTTAGGAATTCAATTTTTTTATATCTATACTTATTAGTTAGGGCTCAAATTGTAGATTCGTCTGTAGGCCATCAAAATCTTAGAAACGACAGTGACTCTTAATATAATATATAACGTATTGAGTCTCGTAAATACAACTTATATAATAGTTGCATTGATATTTGCACATAAAATATTTGAAAAAAAATATGCATTGATCATTATTATCTTTGGCCTTATATAAAATACTCGAGAAGTATTTGTTAAACGCTTTATACGTGACAGGACCCGTGAACCTAATGACTTACGGTTTTGAGTTAAAATGTGATGTCCAACTCACTTGAATTATTGCTCTTTGCATAATATGGATGATCCTTGGACCCCGCGTGACCCAATAGTGGTATCATAAGTGATGGTTGAACCGGATCCTTGTGTCGAAAGTCTTCATAACAAGGTGCTCAGACGAAGTGTCCCTTTAGTATAACCAATGGTGGTTCAGGTAGATATAAATGAAAAATGCTTCTCTTTGATGGAGAGCGTACCCGTATAAAGAATGGACAAACTCACATGTCTCGGAGAGATTGTTCACACATTAGATGAAAAAAGATATGTTGAACACTTTATAAGTGAGAGGACCAATAAATCTATCACCTTAAAAATTTTGGTTAAAATGTAATGTTCAACTCACTTTGTATAGTTGTTCTTAGCTCAATGTAGATGATACTCAAACCTCTCGTGACTAAACATTTATATCTTTGAAAATGGCTTATTTTTTTATTGGAGACAAGGACTTATTTAAGGGACAAAATTCAAATATTTTGCGTATATAGAAGAAAAAATATAGTCACAACTTTTTCAGTCAGCCTGAGTGAGGGGGATCTATTAATTGTTTGCCATTTGGCACTTTCCCACTCTCTCTTGCAATATATAAATGCTTTCTGATAGTAACTCATACTCCTATAGTGTTGCTCCTCATTGGACGGAATCGATATATTATTCACAGCCAAAAATGAAAACCTATCAATTGTCGGATTATTAATGACTAAAGATATGGTGTGGTAGTATGTGACACTCCACCTCCCAAGTTCATATGTGGCAATCATAGTACCATTCATTTTTGTTATTTCAAAGTGGTCCTTAATTTACCTTTCACTCTCATGGGGTCCAGTCCACACATCCAAAAGTTTTAAGTATGGAAGCGATAATTATACCCTCTTCTTTAAATATAAGAGGCCAAATACATCAATGGGTCATTTAAGTTTCACGTTTGTAACAGATAGGTCCTTTAAGTTTCAAAGGTTACAGATAGGTCCTTTAAGTTTCTAAGGTTTCAGATAGGTCCTTTAAGTTTCGAGTTTGTTTCAGATAGGTCCTTTCTATCAACCTCCGTTAAGGACCTATCTGAAACCTTAGAAACTTAAAGGACCTATCTGTAACCTTTGAAACTTAAAGGACCTATCTGTTACAAACGTGAAACTTAAAGGACCCAGGGAGGTATTTTGCCAATATAAGATCATATATTGAGTTTTGAGTATTAAATTTATTTACACTTAAATTATTTTTACAAATTTACCTTTTAGAGATAATTATATATGTTTCTCGTAATATATATTAAGGGTCGTTCTAATTTTGAATAATACTCCCTCTGGTCACATTTATAAGCAAAAAAGCACTTTTTAGATTCATTCAATACTTAATGTATTTGGTCAATATATAGACCAAATACATTATGTATTCAATGAACCTAAAAAGTACATTTTTGCTTATAAATGTGACCGGAGGGAGTAGATCCTTAAAAAGAAGTGTTGATAATTCAAAAAGCAAGTCATCTCTTATTTAAATTGTAAATAACATAAAAAAAATGTAAATAACATTAATAGCAGAAAAGATAGTCATCGTTATAAATAATAACAAAAAGAGTCATGTTATAACCAATGAAATCAAATACAATAATTTCAAGTTAAACCTTTTATATGCTTCTTTATATCCCAATTTGCATATTTTAGAGAGAAACAAAATGGTGTTATTTCGTAAGTCCTAACTCAACTGACAAAAATGTCAAAATTGTTAGGTTAAACGTCATGATTGGGGTTCGAACTCCGGTACCTCCACTTTGTGTGTGTGAGTTTATGATGGTTTTGTCATCTCGTCTATCTACCCAAAAAAATGTTGTTAATTCAAAATGGATCCATAATCCACGTTCTGGTCACTGATGTCACATCAACAAAGATGACCCTAAAATAGGTTAAAACCCAAGATAATAGATATTACAAGCAATTGTCTCATTCAAAACTTTACTAGAAAAATCCAGAGGGGTTAAAACCCGAAGAAGAAGAAAAAAGTACAGTACATGCATACATAACAAAGAAATGTAATGAAGTCTGAAATTTGGAAGACATCATTTGTTTCTAATAAAAAGTTTGAAGCAATAAATTACATCGACTCTTAGCATTAGTTATTTCCAATGCTAATATGGGGATATATATTTATTCTTTATAACAACAATTAGTATAACGTGATATTAAAGAAATGAAAGTAGTGACAATGAACACGGTAATGGTGCTTATCTCTGCGATAGAGAACACCTACGGTTCCATTTTATTTCCGTGATGAATTAGAATTTACAGTGTTATAACCAATATATATATAGTACTACGATTCAATTTACAACAATACGGCCTCTCAAACGTACCATTAAGGCTATTGCCCTACATCCCCAATTGCACCAAACAACAATGACAATTTTTATAACATTGCAATTATCAAACATTTGGGGACGGATTTGGGTATGAATTTGGGGTGGGAACGTATATCTCTGTTATTTGTCCCGTACCCGGGTTTTGAAATCGGGAAAAACTCAAACTTATACCCAAACTCAATCAAGGCGGAGAAAATCCGTCAAATCGGCTTGGGTTCAGTCAGGTACTTGCAGGGTTCGGGTTTCACTATCATGTCTATGTATAATGGGAGAACATTCTAAAGAAGAATACAATTATAAATCTTATTCATCACTTTCGTTCATTTTAGAATGGCTATACATGCATGCATGAAACTTTTTTGGTCTTCGATTTCAAACACAATTTTGCAATCATATAGACTTGTCAAAAGTAAGTATCAAAAAGTAGCTAAAATTTTGGTCTAGTCAAATTCTTTGTTTTCAGTTGGTACTCAATTAGTAATTTCGAATTTGTGTATTGTCTCTTTCTAAATTCTTTGTTTATGACAAAATAATATTAGAAACATAGTTAGGATGTCCTCAAACCATAATGATACTTGTAACCAAAAAAAAAACCATAATGATACTTCTGCACTTTCAGTTTTGCTAAATATTTCGTGCCTTTCTCAGATTCAAGATCCTAAATATGTGCAATATTCTTTTTTTATATAGTAAAATTTGTGCAATATTCATTATCGTTCTTCCTAGAAGTACCATATAAATATTAAATACGCTTTGGTTCAAAAAAATAATATTACTCATGCTTAGCTAAGCACTGGAATATTAGGAATCTTTGACGGGAAACATATTTGGGTTCAATATCTTACTTTATCCTTATATTTCCAGCTATTCCAAAAACAACATATTGTTATACTTCAAATGCTTTCAAAACTGATTCAACAAATAAAAGTATATAAATATAGTTGCCACATTGATGTCTTTATTCAAGTTGTTATTGACTACTAAAATTTCCAAAGAAAAAGCACTTCAAATTTTTTCAAATTTCCCTTTGATTAATACATTATACATTCAAGTTCATTCCATTCAACATTTCAAGACATTATATGGTCTAGTCAAGCTGTCTCACTACTCACTTTAATTGATCCTAAATTCTAGACGAATCTAAGTTTTATTCAACATTTTGAAAGTCATGCAGCTGCCAATTAATTTTTAATTTGGCCACGAATGGATTTATTATAATAATCTAGTTATAGATAATAGATATACCTAGAAATAATAATGATATTGCTAACAAAAGTATTTTGAAATTGGTTATGTTCAATGGGTTCAATACCAACTTGTGAGTATATATGCCGCCCACGATGCATGAAAAGTTTCTTACTTTACACTCCAAGCAATTTAGTGACATTTATGAATGATGTGTGTGTATGAGTGTGTGTCATTTTGTCAATTACTACATTGTGTTACTAACTTTTTCTTTTTAGGGAAAATTACTATATGGTGTTACTAGCTGCTATGCTTTTCTTAGAGCAGCTACTATGTTTTAGTTAACAAGATTTTTTTTTTTTATTTTAGTACCATGATAAAAGAAATTAAAATAATATTAATCCATGTAAATTAGCCCAATTCATTGTCATGAATATAACTCCTTGAGGATATATATTTCGTATTTCCTTTTTGCAATGAAGGAGTGATATTTTGTATTATTTTATATAAATAACTTATAAAAATGATTACAAAAGGCCGAGTCACCTTTCAAGACTAGAGAATCCTTCAAAGAAAAGAGAATTGCTTTTTTGATATCCATTGTTTCCTAGAAACATAAGGAAATGACCAAAAAATCTAGCGGTAGTTAACTATCGCAGTTTTTCTAGAAAATAATGGATATCAAAAATGCAATTCTCCAAAGAAAAAGAAGATTAGAGAATGCAGCCCAATAGAATTATTGTTAGAAGATTTACTAGTTGTTCTATCTATTTCATTTTATTCTGTATTTTAAATTTTAAAAGCAAAAACTTATTTAAAAGTGAGTACAAGGATATGGTGACATTAGAGTTGTCAAATGGACTGACTTGCTCATGCCTAAGGGGTCCGACTACATATATGGATCAAATATGTCCGACTCATTTGGTATTGGGTTACACACTAATGAGTCCGGATTGACCCATGTATTCTAATGGATCGACCATGCCCTTTTTTTGTGCATTCATTCATTTAATTTTTTATATTACTTTGAAATCTTATTTTCTCACAATTATCTATTTACTAAGACATGATTGGATGTAAATACTCCCTCCATCTCTAAATAATAGTCGTTTAAGGTTTATGCACGGTTATTAAGGAAATGATTAATTGTGTTGATTTTGATGGTAAAAGTAGTGTCATTTACTAAAACACCCTTATTAATTGTAGTTAGTGGAGTAGTTAAGTTGGATGAAATTCAATAAATAAGGGTATAATAATGGAAAATAATAATAAATGATGCATTGGTATTCTAAAGTGACAATTATTTTGAGAAAAATAAAAATTGGTAAAAAGACAATTATTGTGAGACGGAGGGAGTAGATTTTAGGGTTAAATAGTGTTCATCTCTGTTATTTGGATCAATCTGTTACAAACCTCAAACTTAAAGGATTTATGTATGATCAAAATAACTTAAAAGATTAATTTGTTACAAACCTCAAACTTAAAAGACCCCTGATGTACTTTAGCCTTTTTTAAATTATTAGTAATAAATGATTTTCTTGTGTTTTTTTTTTATATATGTTAGAGATAAATACCCACTCATTACCATAAAAAGAGATAAATATCCATTTGATGTTTTTGTATGTATCATCAGAAAATATATGTCTCATGTTTTTTATTTTATATTTATTAGTGGATTCAATGTATCCTAACTTATATTTGTCTTATGTTTTTTATGTATCAGCGATAAATATTTGTCTCATGTTTTTTTTTTATTTGTGGATTCAACATATCCTAATTTTTTTTTAGGAAATATCCTAACTTATTTTTTATTTTGATTAAGTAGTGTTAGGAATTGACATTCAAAGTTTCAGATTATTTGTTTTGGAATGAAATCGTTATAACTATTTTTGGCACCAAATTATTTGATTTGTGTTACTTCACGATATATGATCAATTATTCATTTAGTGCCATAGAAATGAGGGTAAATCAAATTTAAAATTGCCACGTAGAATGCTCACCGATTCGTAGTAATAATTGCTTGACTTAATAATGAAGTTCAAAATTTTTACAATGTTTTAGTACGATGTGTAATATTACCTATGTAATTGCTTACCAAATGTCATAAGTACTTGGTCTCTTATTGTGTGAAGTATCCATCGACTTTCTGGACAACTAATCTCCGACTAAAAACCTAATTGACTTATCTTTAATAGAATCTCTCCTTCCAACCGTGTATTTTTTGACTCATATGGATATAATAGTAATTGTACAACGTATAACTACCATTTTTTTTTTGTTTTTCTATCATGTGCAAATTTGGACATGATAAGAAGTTTAAAGAAGTAACTTTGACTTGGTACTTGTGTTTTTTATATTAAATATGTAACTTTTAATAAATAATTGTTGGTTTTCAATGAAAAGTTACTACTTTTAGTTGCCTTAACATGTGCAATATTGCACATGTTAGACAAACCTTTTTTTTTTATATAAAGAACGTATTTGGAAACAAATGAAGTATTAAAAGCATTTAAACCTAATATTGAGGCGACCGGTGTGAACATATAGAGACAGTTATGCTTCATTATTATATGGGCATCGGACATGCGTAGACATAATAGTTTCGTGTAGGTTTCATTAATTAAAATCATCGTAGCTAAAGCTTTTCTTTTAGGCATTTCTTTTAACAGGCCAAAAAAGCTTATAATCTCTCTTCTTTTTTTTTAATTTTTAATCTTGAATTTAATAATTAGTAATTGTATTTGCAAAAATTAATTGAAGTTTCTTAGTTTTGATCATGAAGCTTATAATATTTAAAGAGTGTTTTTTTTCTTTTTTTTAAGCAGGGTTTTTTTTTTTTTTTGAAGGAGGGTATTGTTTTCTTCTTATATACTCCAAAAATTACTAAGGGTTGGTTTCATTAAACGGAGATGAAGAGAGGTTTTAATGGCTAGTTGGGGAAGAAAGGGAATGAAATTAGAGTAATTTTAGGCTATTTTATATTTAGTACGAGGGGATTAGGAGATTGATTTTTATCAAGGAAATATGCAAAATTAAACTTTTCAACTACATAATATTTGAGATTACTTTGTCAAAAAAAATTGAGATTACATTAAGTAAAATGATATGTATGTCAAAATTTTAAATAATATTCTCTCCCCAGTTTTAAAAGGGAGATATAATTGGCTGGAGAGAAACTTTGATCCTCGAATTTTTCTTCACTGTTTATGCTTTGTTTACGAGTGTGGAGGGAAAGGGAAGAGAGAATTTAGGGAAAAAAACAAAATGAACGAGTGAAATAAATAGAAGATATTTGGAGGGGATGGCTTTGGGGGTTCATTTTTCTTCATAATACAAAACACTTCTCATTTGAGGAACTAAAAAAATATATTGATGCTTTTTTTTTCGGTCAAAATATATATATATATATATATATATATATATATATATATATATATATATATATATATATTGATGGAGGATTTTGGGGGGTTTTGGAGGGTTCATGTGAGTTCTTCAAATTTAATCTTTGTTGTTATATATTTTTAAAATTAAAAATATATTAATCATAAGTATTAATTTATCATTTTTTTTAAAAAATACTCTTTCAAAATATGTGGAACAATTCTCCATTTTCCCTTATATTACCCATCCACTAAACCCTCCATTCCCCTTTCTCGAAATTCCCAAAAAATGCCCTAAAAGGGTAAAAATACCACAAATAACAAATATTTATTGATTTTTTTACTTTTTGAAAAATAAATTAACATTTTTAAATATTTAATTTATATTTTTTACGTTAAAATAAGAATACAAGTTAACATTTCCTTAAAAGAAATAGTCTTCACAATGAAAAAATGATACATTATGAGAATTTTAATCTAACGAAAATAAGAGAAGATGAGTTGATAGCTAGCATGCACTTCGAAATTAATTGATGCATTTGTTTTTGACAAAAGAGACCATATAATATATGGTCAAAATGTCCCTTCCACGTTTGTAATTGTCCCACTTGACACCCTTTCACGCGACAGAACACAAAATCAGACCTCAATTAAGTCACAAAGCAATTTTAATGTCAAGAACTGAATGTGAATGGTAAGGCAAACTTCATGCCCTTGTTAACTGAATAGTAACTAACAATTTTAATCTCACAAAGAACATAAAAGTTCTATGCTCACATGGGTGTGAAATGATCGTTATTGTCTTAAAGTCGAAAAGTTAATACTCCCTCTGTCTCTAAATAATAGTCGTTTAAGGTTTATGCACGGGTATTAAGGAAATGATTAATTGTGTTGATTTTGATGGTAAAATTAGTATCATTTACTAAAACACCCTTATTAATTGTAGTTAGTGGAGTAGTTAAGTTGGATGAAATTCAATAAATAAGGGTATAATAATGGAAAAAAATAATAAATGTTGCATTGGTATTCTAAAGTGACAATTATTTTAAGAAAAAGAAAAAATGATAAAGAGACAATTATTGTGAGACGGATGGAGTATTTAGTATTAATAATAACGGTGACATTTATTTCTAGGATGGGTGGAGGATAGGGGTGGCGTGTATCACATATGAGCTAATGTGGAACCAAATACTTGATAGGTATTCCATGAAATAACTTGGAATAAATTGGTTTCTTTGAAGGTATCTATCTTTGTTTGGTGGCTTTTTTAGAATAGGCTTCCTACAAAAGATAATTTAGTCCATCCTAGGATTATTTATAAGAATGTCAAAGTTTGTGTGGTGGTTTCGGGCAATTTGGGATTTGTAAATCATTTAATTTTTGGATGCAAATTTTTGGAATTCTTTAGATGCTAGTGAGACAATGGTTTGATATTTACTCAGTGAACCCCCCTTAAGCATGTCTGATCACGAGAAACACTTACATAGCCACAAATACAAATAAAATCATTTGGGCACATACACAACAATGACACAAATTAAATGATAACGAAATTGATCACATCATTAAATCATTTTATCTTTAAAAAGAAAAATATTTGTGGGAGTGTGTTTAAACTTTTTAAATTTAGGTTTGTCCCTAAGTCAGTATTTCTCGTATGATCACATCCTTCATTTTATTGCTTTGGGGATTTTTACTAAATCAGCTTGTAATATGATGCATGTTGTATTTGGAAAGAGAGGAACAATTGTTTCTTTAAAAAACAAGGAGGAGTCAATTATTCAACCGTCGGATAGAGTCAAATTATTGTCTTTCTAATGGTTGAAAGCTAAGACTATTTTGCTTTTGATTTTCATAATTGATGGTTGCACCCTTTAATGCTTGCTGCATAATCATGTAGTTTCATTCGGTTTCTTTTGTGCGTGATTTATTTTAATTTTTTTGTAAAACTCTTGCGTTTCTGTAGCACATCTTGTGCTAGAGGAATAATTTTTCATGCTTAGTTTAATTCATTTTGAATTGTTCCAAAAAGATAATAATAACGGTGACATTAGTTGTTATTTTATAACTATAATTGGTTAAATTTGAACTATCATGTCCCCTAAAGTTACAAGATTGATTGTTTCGTCTCTAATTATAAGTATTATTTGAAGAAAAAAGTATTCTCAATTTTCTTTTAGCTCGCTGATTTTTTATAAAAAAAAATTGTTCATTTTATCTGTCGTCATTTTCAAAATTCTAAATCGTATTAATTTTTATTTTTTAAAAATTAAATCGAACTAGTCATTGTACATAGAGAAACATATGAAATGAAATTATAAATGGCTAAGAAAATTGCAGATAAAAGACAAATAATTTTACGCAGACTAAAAAAAATGTACTGTATTAGTTTTATTAATATTAATATGTCTAAATAACTAGTGATTAGGCCGAAGTTGGTCCTAAACACTTCTTTCATTTCATTGGAACCCACATTTTGAAAAGTTCTCTTAGAGGAGTAAAATCTTATAAAGTTTTTCTTGCTAATATAAAATCAAAACTTCCACACTATCTTGTTCTTATTATTACAACCATTTTGGCTGTATCCATCTCTCATTCCTTTGTCTCTGGCATTAGATTGAAAGTAGCTTTCTCTTATTATAAGACAGAAGAAAAACACTTCTAGCTAGTTCCAAAAGTATATTCTCCTTAACCAATATTATAAAAAGAAAATTAATGCAAAAACTCGAGAAGGTGCAAGCTTGTGTGTGTGTGTTTTTTTTTTTGTCCTTACCTTTTTTTTCTCCACTTTATTTTGAATAAAATTATGGAAAAAAAATGTGAACACGTGAAATGGAAAATGGCAATCATGTTGACCCAAAATTATATTATGAGAAAAATATTGTGTGATGTCTCAAAAAATAGGTACATGACACGAGAAGGTCATCCGTGCGCAAGAATTTGAACTTTTGAACGTTAGTGTGTATTATAAAAATAAAATATGTTGTGTGTATAATTTTGTACAAGTATATAACTTCAAGTGTGTCGGATCATAGTTCTACATATTGATATAAATATATTGATCTATGTTAATCACAATATCAATATTGATCCATAATTTAGAACCATATGTGTCATAGTCACCTTAAATGTGAAGCAATGACAAATTTGTTCAGCAACCAACCAGAAATGAAACCAAAAGACTAATAAGATAAGAATCTAGGCTTCAAGCAGGGTTCAGATTGTAGGATGAAAAAAGGATAACTTTAATGACTGCTTTTTTCTTTTCATTTCTACGGAAACTTTAATTACTTCTTTGCATGCTAAAATAAATTGAAATAGCTATAGTGACTAAAAAAGATAAGACTTAAGCAAACAATCAATTGGGGTGTGGTCTAGCAAAAGGAGTTGGTCTCTCATAACATGACAACTCAATCGTCTAATCTTAATAGCATGATGTTTATATTTAATGTCAGATGGTGATAGTGTTTTAGATATATTACCTCCAACAATGAAAATCTATGGAAAATTATTAAAGAAAAATGGGATGAAATTATATACACTATGGGTTGAGCCAAACAAAAAACAAAAAAGTGTGAAAATTATCTTGGTAACTTTTTTTTTTGTCAAATAGCTAGTGTGAAAATTATCTTGCACTTACAAACTTGTCTCGCTTATTTTAATGAAAATTGCTGTTGACACATTAGAGAAGGCTGGGACACACATGTAAAATACGTTTTTGCCCCCTCGGTAGTTAACTGCCGAGGAATTTAAAATCCGGCTGCAGTTAACTGCCGAGGAATTCCTCGGTAGTTAACTGCCGAGGATCTTCTGCTACAAGTCTGGCAGAAGCTCTCTCATCTCCATTATTCATCACATCTTCAAAAAAAAATTCTCAAATCTCTCTAAAAAAATCCAACCAAATCCAACCAAATTTATTCAACAAAATCACAAGTAAGTAATTATAATGCTATTAACTTAAATTTTAGTTGTTATAAATGTTTTTATTTTTTAGTTTTTGAGTAGATTTATTTTATTTTAGTTTTTGAGTAGATTTACATAGTATAATTCATTTTTAGAGTAAAATGTTTGTATGATGTTTATGTTATAGTTTAAAGTTTATTGGTTATATTTTAATTTGGTGTTTTAAATTAATTTTTTATTTTAGTTTTTAATTAGATTTACATGTTATAAATCATTTTTAGATTAGATGTTAGTTGATTAATTTTGTTAAAATGTTTGCATGATGATTATGTTATAATTTAAAAAATTTAGGGTTATTTTTTAATTTGGTGTTTTATATTTTTTATTTTATTTTAGTAAGACTATATGATTTATTTTAAGAGTAAATATAATTTGAATAATTTTGCTATATTTTACGTTAATTTTTTTTTTAGACAATTACATTTTAGGGTTATTTTTATGATTTTTAGAGTCTATGTATAATTTGCACATTAAGTGTTTGATGAAATGTTTGAATGAGTTTTTCATTGATTATTTTAAATTTCTATGTGCGTAGATTTGAAACAATGGCCGGATGGATCGACGTTCATGCAACATTCAACGGAGGAGAACCTCAAAGGTTGAAGGTTCGGTGCCTTGATGTAACGTTAAGAGATCTCAAGGATCAACTGAATGAATTCAACCAAGGAGTCAACCCAAGAGACACAAGAAGGGTGCAAAATGTTCGGTATAAACGTCCAAAGCTCGACGAGGGGAGCGTATCATTCACTTGGGTGGAGTTAAAGAACGACGAAAACGTGACGAGTATGTTTTGGGAGCACACCAAGTTCCAGTGGATCGATATGCGGGTGACGTTGTTGAGATCAACTGAAGATATCATCAACAACTTGATTCCGCGAGAAGATCGTCATTAGTTAGGGTAAGGTGCATTCAAACTACAACAATTGTCTTACCTCTGAAATGGGGTGATTCAAACTTGCCAAACGGCTAGGACTCAAGCATTTCGCCTCGCGTTCATGTTTTTCCTTTGAAAAGGTTAAATTCTTGTTAGACTGATTTAGATGATGGTATTAAGTGTCAAGGAATGGACCTCATTTCGTTGGCACTTGAATACCATCATCTAAATCAAATCTGACAAAAATTTATTCTTTTCAAAGGAAAGCATGAACGCGAGGCGAAATGCTTGAGTCATGTTGTTTGGCAAGTTTGAATTTACCCCATTTCAAAGGTAAGACAGTTGTTGTAGTTGGAATGCACATTCCAACTGCAACAATTGTCTTCCTTTGGATGGGGTCATTCAAACTAGTTAAATGGCAGGACACCGGCATTCGTCCGGGAGTGTTTTTGTTCCATTCTAAGTGTTAATTTCTTGTTGGCTTCGTTTAAATGATGGTATCGAAGTGTCAAGGTCTGGACCTCATTCCGTTGGCACTTAGATCAAACACTTTGTGTGCAAAGTATAAAACATATTCAAATTGTGTTCATTTGCCACCATTCAAAGCCACATTACCATTTAAACAGCATAGGCAACATCTACATTCATTTATCAATTCAAAAACTACACATGCAATCATCAAATTGTCTATTTTAATCATCAAATCATCATTAACCTAACCACATGCAAACTACTCTAATTTTTAAAAAAAATAAACCTAACAAACTAACATTAACATAGCAATGATTAAGGGTACTTACTTGTGATAATGTGGTGATGATTTGCTTGCAATTCGTGAAAATGTGATTTTGGAGAGAATTTGGATGTGTTTGAAACAAAATATTGAAACTGGAAACTGCTTCTGTTCGTTCTGTTTATGTTCAGAAAACCTCGGCAGTTAACTACCGAGGAATTCCTCGGCAGTTAACTGCAGCCGGATTTTAAATTCCTCGGCAGTTAACTGCCGAGGGGGCAAAAACGTATTTTACATGTGTGTCCCAGCCTTCTCTAATGTGTGAACAGCAATTTTCTATTTTAATAGAGTAAAAATAAGAAAAGTGTATAAAAAAAATAGTGAAAGCGAATTAATTAATGAACCCAACATCTTTGGTTGTTTTTTTTTAACAGTAACATCTTTGGTTGTTAATACTCAAAGATGGTAAAAAAAATATAGTATTAGCTAATGGTTTGTTTGGTTTAGAAGAGAAGTTGTGAAGAGAGAAGTAGGTGAGAGAGAGTGAGAGAAGAGAAAAACAATTAAGAAATAGAGTAGATACGAGGTATTGTTTGGTACAAGAGAAATAAGAAGAAAAATAAAAAAGAGAAGTGTTGTTGGAGACTATATTATGGAGAGCGAGAAGAGGGCAAGAAAGCAAATGACATGATTTTATTCTTTGTGCTCTCATTTCTTCTCACTTCAATGAAGATTGAAAAACAGGTGGGTCTCATGTCTATTTATTTTCTCTATTCTATTTCTTCGTTGCTCCATGCAAGAGAAATGAGGTATTTCTATGCAACTTCTCGAGCCTATATCTCTCTCGTCTGTCTTTCTCGCCTGCCAAACACCCTGTAAGTGAGAAACTCCAACAAAAACTAGTATTCTCTGAAGATGATAATAGAAGATGGTGAAGTGGGAAAAGGAAACTCTAATGAGAAACCCTAGATCCAGACAGATCGCAGATTCAAATTATTTTTGTGGTGCACATTTGAAGAGTGGACTAACACACTTTGACAATTCATATACGTATTATCCCAACAAGATGAAAGGAACCTTTTTATGAAAGACCAACGGTGGAACATTGACATCATAAAATACCCAGCATAAATGTATGAAAGAAAATGAGAGAATGCCAGTTGAAATGAGAATTGTGAAGAATGGATGGGTATTTATAGGGGTAAATTCAACCATAGAGTGCAATGAAGTCAAGGGAAGTTTAAAAAATATGGTCAAAGTTAAATTTCCAGTCAAAAGATGCATGGAACATGCATGAAAACGTCCAACATTGTTGATCAAGCCACTATCCACATTCTAAAGCGGTACGAATTATATAATCTGGAATCAATGCCAAATTATATAGTTTGAAACGTCCCCAAATTGTGCAACAACTTGTACTTCAGAGGGTTTGAAACATTTTGAATTTTATAATATGAATGAGTCAAGTACAAGATTTTATTTGGTTCACACTGCATTGACAATTTTTGTGGACCACGACACACAAAACTTCTATAAATTGGTGTGTTTTTATCACGCTAATGTGTGTGTATATTTTATTATGTTTGTTTATATAATTTTGATTACAATTTTTAACTATTAATGGAAATTATCCATACATCAATTTATCTACAAATTATTGTCAAAACATATAACGAAATTATTTATCAACTCGGCGTATTTTGGTTTGTCTGTATATAAAATAAAAATAAAATAACGATCATTTTCTTATTGATTAGATTTATAGTGACAATTTGTTACACTTTTTTATGGATAAAGAAAATAAATTGGACATATACTCGTATTGTATTTCTTACACGATATATTTTGTGCGGTAACAAAAAAACATGATGTTTGTTACATTTTTTAATATTTGAATTTACTCTCATCCATTATCTTTTTTAAATGATAAGGACAAAAAATCATACCTACACAATTTTTTACATTGAGTGTAATTTCGGGAGAAGAAAAAAACCAGCTCAAAAGAGCTAAAATAAACTATTTTCTTTATATGCGACTAGGGAAAAGACAGGCACTCACGTGCCTGTCTTTCCGTTCTTTTTATTGCGCTAACGTTTGAAAATTATTAACTACGTATTTTTATGAAATTTTAATTTGTATTAAAACTAAAAATATAAATGTTTGTTTCTTTCAAGTTATAACAATTCAAACTAATCATGATTGTTTATTTCAATGACACTAACAATGTAACAAAAAAAAATTAATCTAATTTGTTTTCAATGACACCAACAACGATCTTTATTATAAAAAAAGTTGTTTAAGAGTATATTTGGGATAATGAAAAAGTAATTATAAATACACTCATCTAGTTTGTTACACTTTTTAAATGATAAAGAAAAAATATATATATATCAATAGTATATATATAAAGTAAGGTTTTTTATACCACCTGTCACTTCCACATTCATTCTCAATATTTTTATTATTTTTTCTATTTTTAAAAACCAATATTTTATTTAACATAAATATCTCAACAACATTTTGATCTTATCCACTCAATATTTTCTTTAAATTTTTATTGAATTTCTAATATTTTCTGTAGCAGAAATATCTCAACAAACTACACATAATACTTTTAACAAAGTTTACATATACGATCTTATTTTATGATTAAAACACTTCAATTTGTTTATTTGTTTTTAGGAAAAGAAGCTTCAATTAGTTATTACTAATCTTTAAGCACTATATTATTCAATTAGTTTTTATGTTTGACGGAAAAAAAGGTTCGATTTTTTTTTTTGATAAAAAAAGGTTCGATTAGTTATTATGTTATCTTTTAACAGCATATTCTAATGCAAATATTAACTATAAATAAATAAATTTTCGTTAATCACATATTTACATATTTTGAGCACAAGCAGAATCCCCAAACCTTCTTTTCATCTAACATTTTTCCTTCTTCAGGTTTGCCAAACATCAATTTTATTATTTCTCATACATATACTTTTTTTTGTAGTGCTCATACATATACTTTGATATATATATATATATATATATATATATATATATATATATATATATATATATATTTCAACCACTTTCTTCCCTTTCAATCGATTTTTCTATCTCATACGCACGGGCGACGAAACAAACCCATGACCACATGTTTAAAGGGACCCAAAACTCTTACCACTTGGACTAATTCATTATTGATTTTATTACAATTTTTATTCTAACATTGGACATTCATCTCATCATTTATGTTTATTTTTATGATATTATTATAATTGTAAATTTAAATAAATTCAATCTAATATACTGACACGTGTATTCGTGCACACAAACTTATAAAACTTATTTAATATCTAACCCGGGCAACGCCAGGTCTTTAAAATATATATATATATATATATATATATATATATATATATATATATATATATATATATATGATTTTTGTCTATTTGTTACATATCGTGTAACATTTTTTTTAATATTTAAATTTATTCTTATCTATTTGTTACTTGTGTTATTTGTATTAATAATTAAGGGCATTTTTGGAAAGAAAATTCAGCCCAAAATTGTTGAAAGGGGTTGTTTTCTTGAGATTTACTTTTCCCACCCTACTGCCTTCTCGCGCGCCCTGCAAAATTTCCAAAAATACCCCTAGTCCGGATTATATAATCCGGACCATATTGTTAGTGATTTCCGGAAAATTAAATCCGGACCAGATGTTGTGCGCTTTTTTGTGTCTCTCTTTGATGTCAAGGGTCTATGTTGACCGTTATATGAACCCCACACAAGCTGAAATGCTATTGCATGGTTCATATGAACGGTCAACAATGACCATGACATCACCGACACCCCTAAAAAACTAAAAACGTTTGAAGAAAATTGAAGAAAAGAGGTGAAGTGAAGAATGGAGGTATTTGTTGAAGATGGAAGCCTATTTATAGCCTTAAACAAGTCCTAGGTCATTAATACAGTCAATGAAAACGTGTTAGTGGTTGTAACCGTCCAAACCCACATTAATGGCTCTTAGCTTCGCCTGCCTAGGCGTAAGTTTGAGCACCCCCCACCTCCCTCAGGGGCATTGTTTTCTTCTTCCCGCCCTCCTCTTCCCTCCTCCTCCGGTTTTCCTCCAATAGCCAAACTACTGGTATGTCCTATCACATAGCAGTGGTTAGGCTCTTAGGAGATTAGAATTAGGCTCTTAGGAGATTAGAAATAGATTTAGGAACTTATGTAATAAGCTTAAAAAGCTTGAAAATGATTGTAATGTATTGTTCATATATTAATAAAATGAGTTGTTTTTATGTTTGTGTCTTTTTATTTTTGTTTTTTATTTTATTCGCATTTTATTTTACGAATTGTAGAGCTTAAAATTGCAAAAGTTCTGCTAAAATACTATTCTGGATTTTAAAATCCGGAAACATCTGAAAAATACTAACAATACATTCCGGAATACGAAATCCGGACCAGGGGTAAAATTGGAAAAAAATAGGGCGCACGAGGAAAGACATGGGGTGGGAAAAGTAATACTCTGTTATTAGGGTTGGGGTGCAAAACTCTGATACAAACGTTAAAGAAAGACCAAAATACATTTGGCCCATTATTCATTAATTTTAAAAAGGAGGCTATATATATGATTTAAACTTTTTATTTATGATATTTATTTTTGTCAAACGTCGAAACAATTCTGAATTCTATTGGTCGTGTTACTTTGTTATTAGGGTTGGGGTGCAAAACTCTGATATGATTCTCCTCCCTCCATCTAAGTCGTGGTGGCAGCGTACTTCCAACGTGTCACCGTCCTCGGTATTCCTCCCTGACGAACTTATCGCTGAAGTGCTTTCCTTCCTTCAAGTAAAACCATTGATGCGACTGAAGTGCATGAGTAAGTCATGGAATACTCTCATCTCGGAACCCACCTTTGTCAAATTGCATCTTAATCGATCTGCACGAAATACAGACCTAGCATTTGTATCTTACCAGACGGGTTTTTGGACAAGCAGGACCGTATACTTCATGGTTATTCATTTGCATGAGAACCCTCCAGTCATTATCAATCTTCCTGAAGATCCTTACTATCAACTTGCAGACAAATACTGCTGCCATATTGTTGGTTCCTGCAATGGATTGCTCTGTTTGTTAGGTTATTCTTTTGCCAATGGATACGAAATGTGGCTTCGTTTTTGGAACCCGGCCACAAGGACAATATCAAAAAAACCAGGGTCTTGTCGTGTTGACAGTCTAGTTCACTATTCTAATCTCAAATTTGGTTATGATAGTTCAACTGACATTTATAAGGTGGTGTACTTTCTTTCCAGAGACAACAAACAGAATTTTCAATTCGGGCAATAATGTTTGGAGAAATATTCAAAATTCCCCTGTAGCTCATCATCTATACATGATGGACGTTGTTCATCTTAGTGGTAGTTTTAATTGGTTGGCAATTCGCAATTACAACGATGAGGACTACGATTGCAAGGATATTGATACTGTTGAGCAATTTGTGATTATTTCACTTGATTTGGGCACGGAGACACATTCTCAATTACTCCCTCCTCAAGGTTTCCAAGAAGTGCCATTTGTTATACCAAATCTAAGTGTGTTAAATGATTGTCTTTGTTTTTGTCATGATTTCAAACAAACTCATTTTGTTATTTGGCAGATGAAGGAATTTCAAGTTGAAGAGTCTTGGACTCAATTCCTTAAAATTAGTTATCATAATCTTCAAACAGATAATAACTTTAATTACTTGAATTTTTATGTGTCAACAATACGTCTTTCGGAGAAGAGTGATACATTATTATTGACAACCAATTGTGAAAGTTCAGCAATTCTCTATAATTGGAGAGATAAAAGCGTAAAGAGAATCAATAAATCTTGGTGGTTCAATGTCCAGGATTATGTTGAAAGCTTGGTTACGTATTGTTGAATGTAAGTTCATATTACAATGGTTTACTTGTTTAGAGCTTGATTATCTGTCATGATTTTACCGCCATGTTACGTGTGGTGCAGGCTTCTATTCATGGCGGCGCGATTGGAGGTTGTTGCCGCACAATTCAACGTTGGCCAGCTCACGACCAAACATCTCTAATTAGATTAATGAACATTTTTTTTTTCACTTTCTTGCATTTTGTATTACTCATGCCTAGATAGGAAGTTATTTGGTTTCAACTCAGATTTCTTGAACTGGTTTTTAATATCTTGGATTCATGCTAATATATGTGGAGAAAATACAACTCAAATAAAGCCCTAATGCACATTGCACATCAGTGTATAAAATTTTGAATAGATATGATTAGTTTGTTGCCAAGTCAAGCAAAAGCTATGCTTCCATTTGCTTTGGTGCAAAAACAAACAATGATGCAATGCAGGTGTGAAAATTGTTTTCCATTATGATGGAAGAACTAAACTATAATGATGACATTGTTGTTATTCTCAAAAAAGGATCCCTTTACTCTTTACATTTCTCAATTTGTCATATATATATAAAGGATGATTGCCATATCAAATGAATGCAATAATTCTCAAAAGATGCATGGCAATCAATCATCAAAGCTATATATTTCCAAACTGAAAGCTACATAAAATAAGTTGGTCTAATTCCTCCAAAAAAAAAATGTGGTTCTAATTTTCTATGATACAGTAAACTCTTGAATCTTTAACATGAAATGTGATATTACAAATGAGATACTTCGGTCCATATGTTGAAAATGTATACTTTCTTAATTATTTGTGTATAAATATTTTGAGACATCTCTCCCTTCCTCCCTCTTTATGTTCCAACGTTCTTATCATGAGTCACAATGACTTAATAACTTTTCTTCTTCTTCTTCTTCTGGTTTACTTAATAGAGTAAAATAAAAAGTAGTTTAATGTAATATAATTTAAGTTATTACTCCTCGATGCTCAATGATTTAACAGCTACAAAAAAAAAAAAAAAAAAATCAACAGCTCTAAAACAGATAAAATAAAATAGGAACAATAACAACTATTAAGGAAACATGTTTCGATTTAACAACTATTAAAGTGTGTTTGGACGGAGGGTTTAGGAGGAGAAATGATATGAAGGTTTACTTTTCTTATTTAAATTACAGACATTATAAAATTCAACTCCTAAACACTCGATCCAAACACACCCTTAATTAATTCCTAAGTTATTTTGGTAATATTTCATGGTGCCTGTGAGCAATTTAGTGTGTGAGATTAGCAATTTTCGAATCAGAGTAACAAATCTAGGACCCACCAGCCCATTATATCACCGTTTCGACTGAAGCTGTCTTTCCACTTCGTATTTTCTTCTTCTGCATTAACCATTTCACCACTAAGGTAAATTTTCTTTTTTTTTTTCTTCAATTCAAGTTATTGTTTATATTTCTATTTCAATTTGATTGATTTCTAATCAGGGTTAATTGGAATTTCATTTTGATGTCTATTAATTGGACTGAATTGAATTAAATTGATGAATTTTTTATAATGTGCAGTTTCTCTTGAAGATTTTTGCTTGTAATCAATATGGCATATGATATTGATGAGATGAAGAGTAAGCACTGCAATGCAATACTCAATTTTGAATTTTGAATTAACTTTTTATGATTTATTTGAATGTTAATGAATCTTAGACTCTGTTTGGATAAACAACTTAATTAAATGCTGATAGAATAAGTGATTATTACATAAGTGCTTCTTCTGTATAAACCATTTTTATGATAAAAGGTAAAATCCAACCAAATTGTTTTATGTAACCATAAGCTGTTTTCAAAAAACAACTTATGGACATGTAGTAAGTTGTTTCCATAAGCTCTCCTAAACAGTGTCACAATTCACAAGTACTTATGTTAGTAGATAAACTAAAATAAGCCAATGCAATACACCTTTATTTATTTATTTATTATTGAGTTTATTCTACTGTTCTATATGCTCTAACCAATGTTTTTAAAACCAAATTAAACCGGACAATTCCACTGATTGAACCATGAGCCGGCATTGTCTACAGAGCTCGGTTATTTAAATTGTTCAACTGCGGTTTCGTCCCGGTTCGAGCGGTTTAAACTAGTTGAGCCGTGACTTGGAGGTCTTCTCGGTTCGGTGCCTGTTTTGGTTTTTGAAACATTGGTTCAATCAGATTCAACATCTATCATGCATTTTGTTTTTTGATAATATATCATGCATTTCTCTGACCTTGGAAATTTTGAAAAACATGCAGAGATTGGCATAGGACTAATTGGTTTTGGCATCTTCTTCACGTTTCTTGGCATAATTCTTTTCTTTGACCGTGGTTTGCTTGCTCTAGGAAACGTGAGCTCTGCTTCTAGAATCTAAATCTCTTATATATTTTTCTTTTCTTTGACTTAATTTTGGTTTTGGCGTCTGGAATCAGATATTTTGGTTGGCAGGGGTAGCAATTTTGCTTGGTTGGCGTTCCATGTGGTCACTCTTCACTAGTAGAGCAAACTATAAGGTATAGTGAATATGATTTTTTCTGTCCATTAATAAAACATTTTATTTCTCATGACATTCCTCCCTAATGCATCTCTTGTGATATGTATTAGTGAATACTGGTAGGATGTCGTCAGACATCACAAAATTGTTTTTGTGTTTTACTTATGAAGCACAAACACTGACACATAGACTCCGGTAACAATTTAAGAAAATAAAAATGATTGAACGTAACTACATGTGCTAGTGTCTAACACAGACACGCGTCCGTGTCAGACACTAGACACAACTTTAATCCGAAATGTCGGTGCTACATAGTTTTCACACAGATTGTAGTAGTTCCTATTATGTGACTAGAAGTACAGATTTGAGTTGTCGAATAACCTCTTGCAAATGCAAGGTAAGGCTGCCTATAAAAGATTTGCAAAAAAGATTTGCAATTATTCAAAGCTTGCTTAAACCTTGATTTAGTGAGATGGGATCTCTTTAGCACTTGTTTACCCTTTTTTATACAGTAAGGGTGTCTAAGTTAACCGTTATGCTAACTAAGATCAAGTCATTAAATAATTCTCTCATTCTGTGAATTGAAATGTCCTCTCTAGATCTGCTAAACTGGATTGATTACTTTGTATATCACATCAGCATAGGTGTTTAATAGATGATAGTTTTGAAGCAATGGGTAGAAACATGTATACTTAACAAGAAGCTTCTTCAATTTTTTCTGCCTTTCTATTTGTGTTTGACCAGTTTTGATATCTGTATGATAGTTGATACCCTGATAAATTTACTGTACAAATAATAACATTACAAATTTTCCCAATCCACATTTATTTTGGAAAAACACCAGTGTCATGTGCAGTGGGAAATATCTGTGATCATATCCAAAATCTAGTTGAAAAGTTTCCTGCAGTCCAAGGAAAATGCAGTAGGCAGCGTTAATATATGAAGCAAGAAAAATATATTTCCGATATATCCCATATGTTTGTCATTTTTATGATGACTCGTTGATTGAGAGGCTGTTGACGAATCTTTTACAACATACTATTTTGCATTTTGATTGTTTCAATGATTATTTGGACAAAGAAATTTGACTTTTGTTTTTTCCCGCAAAATAGCTCCTACTTGCCCACTTGCCTGTTAGAGGTTATTTATTGATGTCAATTGTCTTTTGAATCAAATAATTCCTGTCAATCAATTTTACTTGGAAGTACTCCTTTGCAAAAACAAAAAATTACTTGAAAGCACCAATGAATTGAAGAATTGTTTTTAGTGACTTCTAATGAAGCATAAAATCTTGTATATTTTTCTTTAAGAGTTCTTAGCTGCATGGTTGTATGCTTCAGGCTTCATTTTTGTATGTGATAGTCTGACAGAGCTTCAAGAAAATCTTGTATATTCTACTTTATAGTTAGTTCATTCCTGTCATAATCCAGTTTGACATAAGTTCTTAAAATTATTTATGGATGGATAATGAATCATTCTATATGGAGATAAATAGCATTGTTTACCTCTTTTGTAGGGTACTGCGGCATTTCTTCTAGGCCTCTTTTTCATTTTTGTGAGGTGGCCAATAGTTGGTATAATACTTGAAATTTATGGTTGTGTTTTCCTCTTCAGGTTAGTTTATTCCTTGACGGCTTCTTGAAGTCTCTACTATATTAAAAAAATTATCATTATACATTTATCATTGATGCTTTTGGTTGCAGTGGTTTTTGGTCATCTGTCAAAGTGTTCCTCTACCATATCCCAGTTGTTGGATGGGTTATACGGTTTATTGCACGTAAGTTTTTGCTATAGAAACTCTCTCTCTCTCTCTCTCAACCTCTGCTTCCCCCCCTCCCGTCCTCTCCCTCTGTGTACGTCTGTGTGTGTCTCTATCCACCTGTATGTATGCATGTGTGTGTATTGAAATAAATATAGATAGCGTAGGTTTATTGTAGCTTCAAACTAAATGGCATCGATCCCATAGGGCCATAAACTTACACTTTTCAATATGCTCTTCCATTTGGTATGATTTAATTCAACTTGGAGAGTAATTCAGTATATAAATCTATTTCCTGGCTGTATCAATAAGGTCTGCAACAACCTCTGCCCATATGACAGGTGGGACATCAAATGGAATTACTTGAGTGTGAGTTACTTCATTGCATACTTATATGATGACTTGCAAATGCAAAGAGCTTAACAACCATACATGATTAACATCCATGTGTGTGTTGCAAATATGATCGGCATGGTTCACTTCTAAATTGGTTGTGTGTTGGCATGATTAACTTCTAAGATATCCTATTCTCACGATATCCCTATATGTGAGTGTTTGACATGATTAACTTCACTTCATAACTATTTGATGATTTATGTAGAGCTTATTATTCCCTCTGCTCTTTTGCAGCTCCTTGATTATTGCAGAAGGAGATTTGGTTGTTGCTTCTAACTCTAGGGGGCTCATAAAGCAGTTTGGTTTCCGTGGTGTTAGTGATTTGTTTGATAGTTTATGCTTGAATGTGATGTTAACTAGCTTTTGTAGTTGTTTGCCATAAGGCATATAAGCATCTTTTACCGAAATTTTTCGTGAAATTTAGTTTATATTGTGGCCATATATGTTGATGCTTCAAGGCTCGTAGCGTCCTTAAGTTTTCAGTGTAAACAAGAACAAGGATACAGGCTGGTTATGTTGTTTAGTCGTCTACCAGCATGAAGGCTCACTCCTGACGTAGACTTGTACATGTTTGGATTGGTGATGATTTCAGTAAATCTGCAGTTTGGAACTTGAACAAAATAATGTGATGGTGTGTAAGCCAGCATTAAGGATTGACAGTTACATGTCTTGTCATGACCTAATTTCCTTTTAATTGTATACTTTTGGTTATGAAAAATTTAGAGGAAAATTTGTTTTGGGGGATTTTAACTTCATAGTAATCATATTTTTGCAAAACTGTTGTATCTCTAAATTTTTATTAATATTACTTTTATTTTAAGTATTTTAATAACATAGCTAATAATATGAATGTTCATTTAAAAATTCATTATAATTTTTTTAAAGGGAAAAAAATTAATTATAATGTTAAGTGATCTGAATAAAGATCACATGAACGGTGAAATTCTCTTCTAGTCCAGATATCTTAAAGCTGCTGCATTCCCTTTTGATATGATTGAATACACGTCCTCTTTTTTTTTCCACTTAAAGTAAGACTAAAATAAAGGTTTTGGAAATGCTACTATAGTTAGGAATAATGAGGCCATTTGATAAGGACATTAGAATGTTTTGTATGTAAGACAAAGAATTCACAATAGGCAACAAAGTATTATCTAACAACAGGTCAAACTCCACTGTGTTGATAATGTGCTTGCAAGTTACAACCAAGGGCTATCCAACATGTCAAAATCCAACTTATTGAAGTGATAATGATCAAAAGTTCTAACATCTAACATAGGGCTATTTGTTTATCTCCAGTTAAGAGAGTTTGGAAAGAAGGGGAATAAGGGGATTGAAGGAAAGAGGAGTACAGCGAACCAAAAGATTACATAAGCAAAAGAGGCAAAGAAATGGGACCAGAATAAGTGTTAGTTTTCCTTCTGCTAATGCATGTGCAAACCTTAATTATCAATCTATTTTTGCCAAGTTATCATATGGAGAGTAAGATGCTTGACAAGGCATTCTATGAGGAGGAGGCCAAGAGGTAATTGCTTGGCATTTGAGCACCAGGTTTATTTTTTAACAGTTTAGATTATCATAATTTAGTCCATGTAGGTCAAAAGTTAAATTTGAATGGTTAGCGTCATTACGCTAGAAGAAAATTGGTTGCTTAAATATAAAAAATTTGTGCTTTGTAGCACCAACACTTCTGATGGAAGGTGTTTTCAGTGTCCGACACGTGTTGTATATGTGTCTAATTCAAAATTCACGTTATCCAATTGAAGATCATTAATTCATCAAATAACTAAGATACCACAAGCTTCTAACTCATCAAATGGTGAGAATCACTCCGATCTAGCAAGCAAGAAATCTCCTATGTCATCACGGATAACCGTACCAATCTCCACATGATTAAGAATAGCCAGAAAAGACGCGTTAATGTTACATTTTAATCAATTGGGAAGAGGCTTGGTCCATTGATCTCGCATCCCATCTACCGGAGAGCGAGAAGGCTGCTGTCGAATGGCATGAACACTACACCAACCTTGCAACAAGTGTTTGCTTCGCATCACGACATAGTCCACAGAATCAAATAAAGGTTCCTGGAGAATTTTATTGGCCGTTGTTGCATCAAACAACTGAGAAATTATCTCAATATTTCAACATTTGACTTTTTAGGATTAAACAATTTGATTAGAAAACTGAAAAATCAATAAATACTCCCTCCGCCTCTAAATTATACTCCCTCCGTTTCAAAATAAATGTCCAAGTCAACAACTTCACATATGCCAATGCACAATTTTGACCGTTAATATCTTTAATTATCTAAATTAAAAAATTATAAAAATTTAATATTTTGAAAATATTTGTCGAGACAAATCAAACTACATCCTACATGCTAATATTTGTATTTATACATTAGTAAAAAAGTATGGTCAAAGTAAGTCAAGTGAATAGTGTACATTGCAAAAATTGGACATGTATTTTGAAACGGAGGGAGTAGTTGTTTAAAGTTTGTGCACGATTATTAAAGAAATGATTAATTGTGTTGATTTCAATGGTAAATTTAATATCATTTACTAAAATACTCTTATTAATTGTAGTTAGTGGAGTAGTTAAGTTACATGAAATTCAATAAATAAGGGTATAATAATGGAAAAAAATAATAAATGCAGCATTGGTATTCTAAAGTGACAATTATTTTGAGAAAAAAAGAAAATGCTAAAGAGACAATTATTGTGAGACGGAGGAAGTAATAGATTAGTGCAATATATCATACTAATAAAAAAAACTAAGTGTTAAAATTTATGTATTCGATTTGGTTTGATTCGATTGGTTTTCAAAAAAGAAGAGTCAAAAAACATATATAAATATTTGCGATCTCTTTAAGAGATAATCGGTTTTAGATTGAAGTTTTTAACCAAAATATATGACAGAAGTTTAATGAAAGTGTTGAAAAATTGCTAAAGTAGTTCGAATTCAAGCTCTTAAAATGGACTGCGACAAGATTTGAAATGACTAATGTATGGAATTCATTGGAGACAGATAAAGTATGTTTGAAATTTCATCTCTTAAAATTTCATCTCTTAAAATTGACTACAGCAAGATTTTAAATGGGTAATGTATAGAATCTATTGGAGACACATAAAGTTGTTTTGATATTTTTTTTTTTTTGACAAAAAAGTTGTTTTGATATTCTTATCCACAAAAAGTGACTATTAAAAATTATAAACAATGAAGAAAAACTAGAGAAAAGATAATATAAAAACATGTTTTGGTTTGTAAGGATCCAATATTTTACGGTAGGTTTAAATTTTCTCGTAGGTGGTTTATAAGCATTTCTAAAACACTCTTTAAAGTTTGAAGTCAATCATAAACTTTAATGAGCTCACAAGATTCAACTCATTTAAACCTTCATTTATCAATAGAAAATGTAAATTGCACAAATTGTGGATGCAAATAATAGTAGTGATTAGTGAATGTACAAAAAAAAAACCAAAAACTAGACCTTGTACCATGTTGGGTCATGGAATTGATGAAAGATACCATATTATGTTAGATTGAAGTCCTTGTATAAAATGCATGTGTTTTGAACTTATATAGCAGAACAAATAAGAAAAAGTATGAAAACAACACAAAATTCTAGAATCTTCTATAAGAACCAAAAAACAAATTTATATGTTTGTGTGACTTGGTATGTTTGTATATGCAGGAGCAGGAGCATAAAGACAACCTAATGTGTGTCTGTTATATTATCTTTGAATGATTCATATAAAATTATTAACATACAATGGTCTCTTGTGTTACTAGTACATTTTCTTCTTCCTTACTTTCTTTTCTCTTTCACATTTATATATCGGTTGAAAAATATGTTCAAGCAAATTATGTGAATAACCCACATTGTAAAAGTGCGACATATATTCTGAAATAGAGGAGTAGATTTTTAATTGTGACACTATCATAAACCAACGCACGAACACTACAAAGATCTTGAAGTTTCCATGAAGATGATTGTTCGAAAGCAAATATCTCAACCTTGTCCTAATACTCAGATATATTTTATGGCAAGATCATCATCTTTTAAAATAGGCCTTGAAAAATGACTAAAGAATGGCACTTTTTTGAAGGAAAGAAAAAAAAAATTAATCTCTTTGCTTTTACATTCAACACAAAATATTTCATGTAATTACGGCATGATTTTAATAAAATTTAAAAAATATAACATTTGTCAGAATCATGTCATGGTCACACACCATGATTTCACAAATCTCAGTACTAATCTAAACATAGTTTCTTTTTCCTTTTCTTTTCTTGATTTCTCATAAGTCAATGAAACAATCATATCCACGTCACAAACATTGACATTTGAAGTTTGATTCAACACGGTGTAAGAATTTGATCACTTTCAATTATATTGTATTTTAAAATAATGCATTTGAATATGTAAAAATTAATGTAGGCTATAATGCTTAAATTACTAAAAATGTTAACAAATTTATAACTTCATACAAAGTACAAAATCTAGGTGGCATTTAGGGTGGGACAGAGAAAGACTTTCCCACTATGGAAAAGTTGTTTTTAACCGTCAGATACACATCTTTACAATAGACTCCCAACACCATATCTCCATCACTTTCTCTCTCTACCTCATCCTTTCTCTCCTCCCAATAACAAACTTTCCTCCCCACCATCGTCCACCTATTCCTCCACCACCACCCAATCCACCACCATCAATATGTTTAAAAACATGAAACTTTGTATGAATGAGATTGATTACAATAGTTTTGCAATATATGTTCAGAAATAACACTCAAAATCAATTAAATAGAGAATCAAACAAACAATTGAATACGTTACAGTTCATGGGGTTCAACTGCACAAATTCAACTTTTCCCACAATAAGATAATTCTTGCTAAGGAGTTCTAAATTGAGTTATAATAGCTTTTATTAAGGACTAACGACAGTGAAATCTTTACTGCAAGAATCTTGAGGCAATATAGGTAGATCCAAATTCTTGTGATAACATTAGCTAGAAATAATTGGTACAATTAAGTTATCTAGCAAACCATAAAAGATTTCAAATTAGAATATTGGATTGAACACACAACCTTATTTATTATCATGTTTGTTTCTGGTAGTGCACTGATTGTTTCTAGAGTTCTTGATTTTCACATAAATATATGAATAATAAGGATCTTGCTTGTTTGTTTCTGGTGTTCTTTATGACCAAATTGACAAATCCAATTCAATCCAAAATCGCCACCACCATCGGCTACTGGGAAGCTAAAATTAAGGATCGAAGAAGCTTTCAATTTGGAAATTAACGAGATAACTGTCGGAGATGGTGACGGAGGAGAGAGAGCAAAGGAAGGGGATGATGGTTCATCGTGGAGGGTCGGATTGGGTGGTGGTGGTGATGGTGGTGGTGGTGGTGGATGGCCATGGAAGAGGCGTTGGAAGATTCAGTGAAGTGGCGGGGACAAGGAGGAATATGAGTTAGAGGGTGAGTTGTTTGATCTGATACTGAGACACTATGATAAAGAAATGTTCTTACCTTGATCTGACGGTCAAAAACAACTTTCCCATAGTGGGAAACTCTTTCCCAGTCCCACCCTAAATGCCACCCAAAATCTAATATCGGTAGTAGGTGGCATTTAGGGTGGGTGAGGGAAAGAGTTTCCCATCATGGGAAAGTATTTTTCAACCATTAGATTAAAACAGAACACTGATCTTACTCCAGGCTGTCCACACCATATATTTTGTGTCACTGTCTTCAATCTTGAGACACCAATAGACCCACCACCACCTCATCAGACCAACGCCTCCTTCCTCGGCCTCGCCGTCGACTCCCCTCGTCGTCGTCAACTCCAACCCTCCTCGTCCTAGTGAAAAATTCCAGATCTGAAAAAATTGGTACTCGCCATTGGAAAAAAGCTGTGGTTCTGGTTGTCTCGGTGTTAATCGTTGGCAAGCTAAACAGTGGTTGCTGCTGCAACCTTTGGAACCAGCACGAATCACAACCACCACCATCAAATATGACACAGTCCCATGATTTCTTATAAAAAAATTCATCACAAAAAGTCCATAATATTACCCTTGTTAATTTGCAAATCTGGATATTGATGAATAACATCTCACATGAAGTAGAAAACAAAATTAAAAAACCAAGAACTGTTAAAATATTGATTCGAACATGAATAACTTTGCAGACATTTTTTTTTTCTAAAGGTTGAAGACAATGTTAAAAAAAAAAAACTGTTGACCGACCATAATTGTGATTTAGTGGTGGTGAGTCAATTGTAGTCTGGGTTGAAGAACACAATGTGTTTTGGTGGTGGTGGTGATAGTGGTGGTGGGTGACTGGGGACATGAAAGAGAGAGGGTGGAAGAGAGTGTAAAAGTAATCTAGTGGTGAAGGAGTATGATAAGAGTGTGTTCTTCATTTGATCCAATAGTTAAAAATTATTTTCCCATAATGGGAAACTCTTTCCCTCACCCACCCTAAATGCCACCCGGTAGTATAATAATAAGAGAAAAGATAGCATGTGCTGCCGTCAGAGTAAACGAGTTTTACACAAACGTCCGATAAGAATGTAGTGTTTCAAAGTTATTTTAAAAATAAAGGTTACAAATAAATTAGGATAGATGACAACGCAAGTTTATCTCCGTCTTCTCAGCAACTTTATCCTCGTCTCTCCAAAATCTATTACAATGACAACGCAAGTCAATCATATGAATAGTACAACAACCGGCATAAATCTAACAAGCTATTGTAAAACCGGTTCAGAGCTAATTTTCAACCAAGTGACCTCTAGGAAAACCGGAAAATCTAACAAGCTATATTGAATATGGGCAAATAATATAGGTTCAGATAAAAAGGGAACACTAATAACAAAATATAAAACTTAGGAGCCATAGAAAATAACCTACCTCTTGATCAACTTCTATAGATTTGGTCATGATAACAGCCTTCAAAACATCAAAAAGAACATTAGCAATCTGATATGCCTTGGTAAGCTGTGTGCTGGAAAGAAGAGACAAACCATCATTATTCATCATACAATTGCAAGGAAACATTAATCAATCTGAAAAATTATGTAGAGAACCAACCAGTCAGTTTTATCAGCAGCATTTTGTAAAGCTTGGATATATTTTTTGTAGTAATGCGGATAAGAACTCTGCATCTCACGTGCATCACTTTTATTTACCCTTCCCTTCAAAGTTGGATAATTTTCCTAGCAATTATACAACAAATGAAAATCTTAGCATAAAATTATTGAAGTTACTTTTAAGAACAATGGTTGGTATTCAACGCGTGTCCGACATGACACATGTGATTACATTCAATTATGTCATTTTCTTAAATTACTACTTGTG
The DNA here is from genome assembly GCF_051527215.1 of Medicago sativa. NCBI lineage: Eukaryota > Viridiplantae > Streptophyta > Magnoliopsida > Fabales > Fabaceae > Medicago > Medicago sativa. The sequence goes on along the minus strand of NC_140755.1, from coordinate 5,444,456 downwards.
TTGACGTGTCATTGCCTGTGTCAGTGCTGCATGAAAATAGCATATCGCGAAACAATACTGATTTGTTTAAATTCCGCTACGGTATAGCCACTATTTAACAACAATGAAAAGTAAAAGGATGTTACTCTTTCAAGGCGTTGAAGAAAGGCGGTCTTGAATTGGCGAACACCCTGACCACTTGAAGTAGGATCAAACCTATGAGCTTTCTCAAAGGCGTAAAAGCGACCTACAATGCAATAATATCGATATCACCAAACACAACATAGAAATAACCTATGAGCTATGAAGCACAGACACTCCTCGAATTACACATGTCTGACACCGACACAACACCGACACATATAATTATACTGAATTATGTGATTTTTTCGAATTATCGGTGTCCGTGTGTCCGTTTCCGTGTCCGTGTCCGTGCTTCTTAGCCTATGAGTAATTCGCTATAAAGAATGGAAGAAGTTGATTTTAGAAACAGACTTACATAAATACGCAACTCTAGGATGAGTCTTTTCAACTTCATTAGCAACACAAAGAATGGGTGCAATTTCTTCAACGAGAGAGGAAGGAACAACGTCACTATCAAACATTGACTCTACTACATTCCCTGCGGTCTTCATTGAGAGAGAAATAAGTAGCCGCAAAAGAGAGGGTTATTTCAAATTCTAGGTTTGGAATTGCAGGTACTTCTTTTTGCTTTATAATTAGAAAGATTCGTATTTTTGTTCCAAATCCTAGGATAGAAGGAGGAGATCTTGATTTTTTATTGTTTCAAGTAAAAATTACTCAACTAGTTTTCTATGGTTACAAAGATAAATCACTCAATTAATCATCTAACTTAATTTCAAATAACAATTCAAATATTTATCTTTTTATTTTTTTCATTTTTAAACTTCTATTTTCTATTTGTCAAAAAAAAAACTTCTATTTTCTAAAATGTTAACATTATTATTCTTTTTATGTGAAAATTCCTAAAATTTCAAGTTCTTTAAACAATATAAATAAATATAGTGTTTCTATAAAATATTTTTTTTATTTAATGTGAAAACATCGCCATGTGTTCATTGTGAATTTTTTATATGTGAAAACATTGTTGTGTGTTCATTGTGAATTTTATGTGCCCATATATTTATATGTACGGATCTTTTTAGGAGAAACAACTATTTTGGTCCTTAGATGTGCACCAAAAATACAAAATAGTCTCTAACTCTAAAATATGTTAGCCATTTTAATCTCCGACGTTAAATTTGGTCGTTAAGTGTACAAAAAAGCTGAGTTGACATTTTTTTGACTAAAGAGATGGTGTGACATGACATTAGGGGTGAAAGAGACAAAGACAAATGTCCACGTGGCACTGACATGACATGACATTATGAGACACTTTCACTGTTTAACAAAATTAAAGACATATTTGACCCTAAAAATGAAATTTACTTTGCTTTAATAAAGGGTCAAGTTGTAACTACATAAGTAATTAACATTATTAAAGTATACTTCATCGATCTTTCTCTTCTATCTTCAGGAAGGGGATTCTCGTTGATCCTAGATAAGGTCGGTTGTTAGTCATAAGAATTGTCTGCCTATCCTTGCCACCTAGTGTTTGTGGACATATTTGAATTGTAATGTATTGTCGTACTAGATTGTGAGTCATTCATCATATCTTACGAGAGTTTAATAGTTTTGAAGCCATTGAAGATTGGAACCTCAAAAGTGGTTAGCCTGCTGAATACTGATGATAAACAAAAAGCAGTCTTATTTTATTTCGTATATAAAAGAAGGAAAAGACAAAAAATAGAGAAAAAAAGCAAAAGAAAACACCAAGTTTATGAATTTTACATCTCATTACATCAAAGTGTAACATAAGACTAAGATAGGAAGGAGGAGGATGAGAAACCACAATAGTCAAATTAAAAGATTCACAATGCCCTAAGTTTGCTCAAAGATCCGCACAATTATTGACTTCTCTATAAATATGAGACACTTGCACAATCTAATCCTAGAGGTTGAGAGAATGAAGAATATATACCAAGATGTTGGAGTGTATAAGTGGGTGCGACACCCTTTTTTACTAGGCTAACGAAAGTCAAAATCTATAGATAAGCTTCTAGCAAGCTTTGTTTAATTGTGGCATCAGAGTTGTTCAAATATCTTGATTATGTCTAATCTTGTTTCGTTAGCTTAGCATCTGTGCTGGTCACGAATGTACATAATGATATTATGATATATGCTTTATTATATCTTGTCTAGTTAGCTTAGCAAGTTAACTCCAGCTGAAAAGGTGATTTTTTTAGAGATTCGCTAAAAGAAAGTTAAATGTAAGATTATTTATGTTTGGATACATCCATATAAAAGTGAATTGAACAATACATTTAAGACTTGTTACATCAAAAAAAAATTAAGGCTAAAATCAATTGTAGCAATCAAAAACCACAAATTTCGGTTTCATGTAAAGTCGATTCTACACGTAAAATCAATTCAACTTTAACACATCCAAAGATGTCAAAATCAATTCTTTTTTTTTTTGTCAGGTAGCCTAGTGGCTAGAATTCACCTTATAAGGTGAATAAGTGGGGTGTCAGGTGTTCGAACCCCTGCCCCTGCATATAATAATGCATTGTCCTACCAATTGAGCTAAGTTCACGGGACTTGTCAAAATCAATTCTACATCTCAAGAATCGACTTAAACCCCTCTAAAATTGAAACCAAACATACACCGTATCAATAGTGATAATGTCATTTGTCCATGTGAAAATATTAACCATTTGCCCACCTTTTAGAAATATTTTTTACATATAATCCTATCCTTTTTACACTGTTCAACAATATGTAAGGGGAAAAATGATTGTTTACTAATATCAAAAAATGTCATGACTAAAAAAACATAGACATTAAAATGTCTTTTTGAAGATAACTTCTTCTCAGCACATTTCCATCAACGTGAAGGCCCATACTTGATTCTAGAAACCAATAGATCTTTAGTAGAACTTCCTTGCTAAACTGCAATAACTAAATATACAAAGAAACAATTAGACCCTAATTCGCACCAGAATGAAATAAATAACCATTGAACCAACACATAAATTAATAACGTTCTTCTTATATATTCAGTTATTTTTAAAAGCATAGTTAAGTTTGAGTATAGCAAAACAATAACAAAATCTGAACCAAAATTCTTAAAAAATGTACAGTTAGGGGACATAAAAGGAAGGTAATCGAAGTACTTACGAAGCGATAAAAAAAATCACTAGAGCACATAAATCTTCAAGTAGGACGTGTAGAAGGCTTCTTGCAGTACTCTGGACAACAAATATAGGGAATAGTAGTATTAGGCACATGATTCTAATCAAAATCAACGGGAATAATTAAGCATCCAATAAATATAACTATATACAAGGAAGTGTAAGAAAGAACTAAGAATATGATAAGTCTGTCTGTGTCATAGCAGCCTAAAACAATAACTCTCTTGATTCTTGAAGCAGTCATGACTCAATGAGTAACCAAACAAGTTTTGGGCTCAGAAGCAGCCTTAAGGATAGTAAAAAAAGGCACCCATAAGATGTTTAGCTTTTGCAATTGTACCAAAACCTTTAAAGTTAACTATAAGCATTGTTTCGCAAATCGAGTGTTAACACTCCGAGTTTACCGAGTTTACGTGTTTAGGTACCAAAATCGTGTTAACTCGGAGGTAAACTCGATTTCTGGTAAAATCGAAAGGTTTGACGAGTTTGACCGAGTTAACACTCAGTAAACTCGTGTAAACTCGACCGAGTTTACCGAGTTTTATGAGTTTACAACTAACCAAAAAAATCGGCCCTTTTTTTGGGCCCTTTTTTTCTAAACCCAACTCCTTTTCTACAAGCCCAAAGACTGAAACGTTTACTAAATAGTTACCTTTACAGTAACACGTTGTTCCTGAGATGGAACATTTCTTTTTCTTTCTTCTCTAAGTTCTCAAACCATGAACAAGGGAGCACATATCAGTTAGGGTTGCGATTCCAACGGTGGAAATTCATATTTTGACGCCGATGATTGCGACGCCGGTTAGGGTTGCGGTTGTGGTGTTTATTGACCTTTTGAAGAAATTAACTAGTTTATTTTTTAGATAGTTTTATTAACAACTTTAGGAACTTGTGAAACTTGCTTTTTTGGATGGTTTTATGGATGGCTTAAACTTAGAGACTTATGAACTTATGATTTTGTGCGTTAATTTTTGTATTTTGATGCTAAGTTGAACACAATGTTTTATTATGGTAGTTTGGTATAATTTGCCTTTGTAATTAAGTCATATTTTGCACTATTGACCTATTTACAATATTATATTAGCTTATATATGTCATGCATATAATAAATTTTATATAATTTTTAATTTTAGGTAAACTCGTACGAGTTCTCGAAACTCGTACGAGTTTACGAGTCGAGTTTACCTAGTTGAAACGAGTTGAGGTAAACTCTCGAGTTGTAAAACCTTGACTATAAGTGACAAACTTTATTGTTCTTGAGCCACACATCCACTGCTCCGTAAAGTTTAAAACAATCCAGAAAGTCTAACTCCTATCATAATTGACTTAAAACAATCCAACAAAGTTAATTATAAAGCCTAAATAAAATAGGATAGAATAGAAGCAGCTAATTGTGAGTTAAGAAATGTAGAGGGATAAAAATGGAGAGGAAAGGCCTCTAGTGTAATGTAGGACCAAAACTTCGGATTCAAGGCATGTCCGACACCGACGTTTCAAAAGAATAAACATTCCTCGCCCAAATTTTCTCCCAAAATCCATCATCTAAAACAAACAAATCTACAAGAATCAGAGTAAGTAAGCTAATATAGCTATGTTGGTATGAGTTGGGTTGGGTTTGATTTGGTTAGCGACGATTTGGACCTTGTGGAAAATGCGGAATTTTAAGATCTTTAACGATGTTAATTTTGTGGTGGATGTTATTGTGGAGGATGTTAAAGTGCTAGCTTGGAAGTGGACGTTGAGTAGGATGAACATTACGGTTTGCTTATTTTTTGAGAGGTGTTGGGATCCTCAATGGTGCCTTCGTAGGGTACCTATGCGGTTGTAACTTTCCTGGTGTAGTTTCTGTTCATTTTCTGGTGGCTGCTGCCCAGCTGTTGCGCCTGCAATTTTTCTGCTTCTTTCCTTCTGCAGTAGCGTGAGGTGCCGTTTGGCACTTAGGGGAATGTTGGCTTTTTGTTTGGGTGGTTGTTCTGCTACGGTATTGGTCTTGAGGCAGGGGTATGCCTGTGTGTTTCGGCATGTATATGTCGGCCTCAAGGCTGGATTCTAAGTGGTTAGGGGTTTTTTTATTGGTGTTTTGGTGTCCCGTATGTTGGTATGGGCATATGACACAGTTACAAAGCAGAAATCAAGGTCAGTTTTACTAGATATCATACAGTTTATATGCAAATGAATGCCTTACAGCAGCATTAATAAAAACGAACATATTTTGTAGTATACACAACAACATTATTCAATTTTACATACCTCCACAAAGCAGTCCTGCTGCAAGTAAAACATCTATAAGTTTTGCACCCCAGTTGATTGTACGGTTCTGTACAGGGCCAGCTTCCTCGACAACGTTATTCAAAGGCTGATCGGAAACAATCTCTGAAACCGAGTCCACATCACTATTGCTATCACGAATAGTAAACCACCTTGCAATTTCAGTTAACTGTTGCCTGCGGATACCAGCCATGGCAGCATTTAACTGATTTTGTGAAGGAACAGGTTCTCCATTAAGTGCACTTTCTCTTAGTGCTTCATGTATCTTCAAACAATCAACAACTTTCTTGACATCAGATGTTCTAATATTAATCGCCACATTTTCACATATTTCACAAATGGTAGATCCAAGATGGGCAAACCATTTGAGAGCACAAGCATAGTGTACCATAGCAAGTTCATCTTTACAAGAACAACCAAGTGGAATCAATGTATCTTCATGGGACAAAGCAATCTCCAAACCATTCTTACATTCAAAAATCTCCCCATCAGGTCCAACAAATTCCATTATCTCGGATTCACTTTCAGAGTTGGCATCTATAACTGAGGCGATACCCATATATTCCAAGGCAGCATCTCCCCGTTTGTCAGACTCAGCACAGCGGCACACCCTACAACTCCTCTCCAAGCACATCATCTCCACCTTAGAGGAACTGCCATTGCTAACTTCTTTTTTTGCATTATTTTCTTTATCCATCTAATCACAAGAAATTTCAATTTCATTTCATCGTTATTTCCATTTCAAGTCTCAACAATTTCAAATACATGTACCTTAAATCTAAACAGCAGTAGAACAAGTTCAGATATCGAAACAGTTCAAATACATTTAAACCTAGATAGTAAGCAGAACAAATTCATCAAACGCCATAAAGAAGAAACAGTTCATAATCGTGTTTATCAAAACACTTGAGAATCGAGTTTACATCTTCTAACTTGAGCGAATTTCAATTAACCTTAATTTGAATTTAAACTTGTAAAATTTCAATGCAAGTGAATTCAAAATAATTTCAATTTTAAATACATACATTTAACTTTAACATAACCAAAATAGGAACAAATTCATCATGGAATCACCATAGAGATTGCAAACAAATATAGAAACAGTTGAGAATCATGTTTACCGACCGAAACGCAAATTTCTTGTTTCATTCCTTGAACTTCAATGCAATCAGCGTATCCGAACAATGAATCTGCAGTAGTAAGAAAGAAAGAAGAATAAGAAATCCAAAATCACAAAACAAACTCAGAAATTTTGAAAAAAAATCTGTAACATTGTAGAAATATGAGATAATAGGAAGAGAATCAAGAACACATCACGTAACAGAGACTAGAATGAAGATTGATCGAAGGTGCTTGAATTTTGGCGCCAAATGTTCTTCGGTTGGCACCTGTGACTCGTGCGTGAGAGAAGAAAACGTTAATGGAATTTGATTTGAAATCACGCTTGTGTTATGTTTGGGCTTATAAAGGCACATTTTCTCTTTAAATGGATGATTGCCCCCCCCCCCCCCCCCCCCCCCCCCCCCCCCCCCCACAAATACAATTCATTTTTAAAGACTAATTTGATCAACAAACATACATTTCAGGACTAAATTATTAAGATTTTAATAAGGGCTAAATAAGAAAATAGTCCCCCTAAATATACCAACATTTGATTTTAGTCCTCTTAATATTTTCTTTAGGCTTTTGGTCCCTCTAAAATTTTTCATCTATGAAATTAGTCTCTACTCTACATTGAGTATTACACTAGAGCATGGACTAATTTCATAGATAGAAAATTTTAAAAAGACCAAAAACTTAAAGAATATTTTAGGGGGACTAAAATCAAATGTTGATATATTTAGGGGGACTTTTTACTTATTTAACCCTTTTAATAATGACATTTCATAAAAAAATTAGTTATTTCTTTAGGGACAAAAATTGTGACTTTCCCTAAAATTAAATAGGGTTAAATAAGTAAATGGTCCCTCTAAATATACCAACATTTGATTTTAGTCCCTCTAAAATATTCTTTAGGCTTTTGGTCCCTCTAAAAATTTTCATCTGTGAAATTAATCCCTATTTTTTATTCAACTCATGTCTAACCTTCATATTTTTCAATGAAATTTTCCAGAAAAGGATAGAATATTATGACAATCTCTCCAAACAAATTATTTTAACAAAACATGAATTAAATACGAATTTTAATGTTTTTGTGCTAAAAATTTCATATTAAATTCATGTTATGTTAAAAAATTCTATTTTTTTTTAAATATTGTCATAAGTGTTAGTTTTATTTCTGCTATTGCATGTGCAAACCCACAGATATGCCAGGAATAATACCTTATTGATCAATTTATTTTTGCCAAGTTATCATATGGAGAGAGTCAGATGTTGAGCAAGGCATTCTTTGAGGAGGAGGAGGTCAAAAGGTAATTGCTTAGCATTTGACCACCAGGTTTATTTTTTAACAGTTCAGATTATCATAATTTAGTCCATGCAGGTCAAAAGTTAAAATTTGAATGGTTGGCGTCATTGCGCTAGAAGAAAATTGGTTGCTTAAATATCAAATGTTTGAGCTCTGTAGCACCAACACCTATGATGGAAGGTGTTTTCAGTGTCCGACACGTGTTGTATATGTGCCTAATTCAAAATTCACGTTATCCAATTGAAAATCATTAACTCATCAAATAACTAAGATACCACAAGTTTCTAACTCATCAAATGGGTGAAAATCACTCCGATCTAGCAAGTAAGAAATCTCCTATGTCATCACGGATAGTTGTACCAATCTCCATGCGATTACGAATAGCCAAAAAAGACGCGTTAATGTTACATTTCAATCAAATTGGGAAGAGGCTTGGTCCATCGATCTCGCATCCCATCTACTGGAGAGCAAGAAGGTTGTTGTCGAATGACCTGAGCACTACACCAACCTTGCAACAAGTGTTTGCTTCGCATAACAACATATTTCGCAGAATCAAATAAAGCCACCTGAAAAAATTTACAACTGAGAAATTATCTCAATATTCCAACATTTCCAATAAATAAATGATTAGTACAATATATCATACTAATAAAAGAACTAAGTGTTAAAATTATGTATTTGATTTGTTTTGATTCGACCGGTTTTCAAAATAGGAGATTCAAAAAACATCTATAAATATTTTTTGTGAGCTCTTCATGGGAGAATCAGTTTTAGATTGAAATTTTAAACCAAAATAAACGACTGAAGTTTTATAAAAGTGTTACCAAATTGCTAAATTTGTTTGAAGTTCAAGCTCTTAAAATGGACTGCGACAAGATTTGAAATGACTAATGTATGTAACTTATTGAAGACAGACAAAGTGTGTTTGAAATTCAAACTCTTAAAATTGACTACAACGAGATATGAAAAGGGGCAATGTATAGGATCTATTGGAGACACATAAAGTTGTTTTGAAATTATTATCCAAAAAAAGCGACTATTAAAATGATACACAATGAAGCATAACAAGGTAATAGATAATACAAGAACATAATTTTAAATTATTAGGATCCAAAATTTCACATTAAGTTTAAATTTTGTTGTCGATATGAAATTTTATCCGTGGTTTGTAAAATAAAATAAAATACTCCTTTAAGTCTTAAAGTTTGCCTTAAACCCTAATGAACTCGAGATATTCAACAAACTTAAACCTTCATTTGCCAATAAAAAATGTAAATTTCACAAATTGCAGATGCAAATAATAGTAAAAATGTACAAAAAAATCCAAAAACTAGGAATCGACATAATGTTAAGTTTGTGGGCACTCTATTGTATTCTGGTTATGTTTAAAATGCAAATAACTTGAAGAAATTAGGCTCAAGACTCCAAAAATCTACCACACGAACACTATAAAAATCTTCGTCAAAAGGAAACAAAAGTTCATAAAAAAAACTTTTTCTAAGGAAACAACTCCACTTTCCCACAAGCTTTTCCATATTGTAACAAACTTTGCATGTAGATCTTGAAGTTTTAGTGGTGAAAATAACTTGTGGTATTTGTTATTGTTGGTATCTCTTTCTATGATCAAACACATTCGTATTATACACTATGAAAATACAATATATCCATTATTTTGTAAGGTGTTGCATGTGTATTTGTGGGTTATATCCATTAGTTAATTTTGATATTGGTTAGACTATATATCTCAATTTTGATTTTTTAAATTTCACGATTTGCAGTAAAATTTAATTGTACACTAGAAGATAAAATAAGGATTCTTAATCCTTACCGAAAATTCAACTATTACAAGGATTAAAAAAAGTTAACAATCTCCTACTCGAATTGTATAAACATTCTCAATAATATCTTCAATATTTTGAACTCAATAAGGTAAAAGTCAATCTCATTTGCCACCCATACTTGAGAAAAAAATTATATTAGATTGCCAAAAATAAACACAACCTGAACATTTATTTTTGTTGCAACATGATACATATACTTTTTTTATGGACACGTGAGATCTATACTTAACCACTATCATTTGATTATATAACAAAGTGTTTATGAATAGCAAATACTCGGATTTTTTTTTATTGAAAAAATATATCAACTTATTCAACTAATCATATTTATCATATCAACTTTAACTGAAGGCCAAAAAAATAACAACTTTAATGTGCCTAATGGTGTAGCTTTTTGAGGGGTGCGGGTGCGCTTTAGGGTGTAGTTAAGAATTATTTTATGGCTAAATATATATTTTAAGACTTAAATTAGAAATATAATACCAAAAAAAAAATGATTCATTTAAGCCTATTCTCGTTATAAGATTCTAATAATCAAGTCAAGTTATCCTTAATTTACTAGTTCCTAACCAATTTTTAGATGATTTAGGTTTTTTTTTGCAAGAGAGATGATTTAACTTGTTGGTTAATATATATATATATATATATATGTGTGTGTGTGTGTGTGTGTGTGTGTGTGAAATATAAAGAAGGAATTGGTGTTTCTATAAACACAATTTTGAACTATTTCTATATTTATTTGCAATACCAATGTGTTTCAATGAATTTGTTTTTTATGGATATTTAGGTTAAAGTTAAATGCATTTGAAATTGAAAATTCTAGAAGTTTAAATTGAAATTACGGAAAATTGAAATTGAAATTCTTCTACAAGCACAAGTTAAAAGAATTATATTTATTTGCAATATCTATGTGTTTCGATGAATTTGTTTTTTGATGGATATTTAGGTTAAAGTTAAATGCATTTGAAATTAAAATTTTGATGAATCGACATAAATTGAAATTCTAGAAGTTTAAATTGAAATTACCGCAAATTGAAATTGAAATTCTTTTAGAAGCTCAAGTTAAAAGAATTATATTTATTAGCAATATCTATGTGTTTCGATGAATTTGTTTCTTACGGATATTTAGGTTAAAGTTAAATGAATTTGAAATTGAAATTTTGATGAATCGACTTAAATTGAAATTCTAGAAGTTTAAATTGAAATTACGGCAAATTGAAATTGAAATTCTTCTAGAAGCTCAAGTTAAAAGAATTATATTTATTTGCAATATCAATATGTTTCGATGAATTTGTTTTTTTATGGATGAATCGAAAAAATGGTTTCTGATTTTTCTGTTCATCTAATTCCATTTGTTTGACTCTATAAGTTCTCTCAATGATCTTTCCTTAACTGTTCCCTATAATAAACGAGCAAAATTTAAAAAAACAAACTTGTAGTAATAAACTTCCAATTACTAACAATATATAACACATGAATACAAAATAAAATGCATATTAATTACCTCCGAACATAATCGATATAAAGGGACTTGAGTTTTTTTTTCACCGCTATCGCGAATTTGGTCCAATGTCAGCATCTCTAATTTAGGATCCTTGATAGCACACAAGTTTTATTTAATAAATAATCAATTATAATTTCTTGTTACAAAAGGTTTTAGATGAATAAAAAACCTTATCAATTAGGTTCATGATACCTCAATGAATTAGCACATGTAAGATTCAAACTGAGACCTCTTGTTCGAGTAGGCAGCAAAAGAACAGATATCCCACTCTTTAGTTGGTCGAACATTTTCAACACATTTTTGTTCCTCCCAACTAGAATGTTCACCCAAGCGGTAGCACTCAAATCTATCATTGGTCTTAAAGTACTCTTGGATTATGTCGAGCTGTTTACTGAACTGCATATGAGCAGTAAAACGCAAATGAATCACTAGAGTAGATGCCTAGTAGAATATAATATCATTATAATTGATGAATCATAGATTAGTATATTTTAATGCTTTATTTAGTTTAGTTTTAAATAAGATTTGATTTTATTTTATTGCATTTTATTTCCTTTTAGAATATTTTACTTTAAATTGCTTTTTATTTTATTTTAGGAACGAATATATGGTGGAAGGTGTCTTGGAGCAAAAGAAAGAGGACTGGAGCAAATACAGTGCGAAAATACGAAGATACGGAACAAAAATATGTTCCCACCAAGTCAGAAGCTTGGCACGGCCAGTGCCAACATGTGGCACGGCCGTGCCACCTCCAGGAGCCTCTTTTGCTGCTTTTTCTTCGGGCCCAAGTTACCCTGTTGTAGCTTTACTGTTTTACCCTTTTAGTTGCTTAGTTTCTAAGTCGATTGTAAAGCTATAAATAGAGTAGCTCTCCACCATAAACATTCATCCTTTACTTTGTTTATTTCAAGTATTATTTCAATAAAAAGTCTTTATTTCCCTTTTACTTTCTTTGCAATTTATTTTACTGTTTTTCTCTCTTCTTCCCCCATGTCTACGATGAACATGAGTGAGTAGACTTCTTCGTCTTAGGATTGTTGGGGAGTCTAATGACTCAATCCTAAACAAAACAAGCCTAAACCCTAATTTCTATGTAACCCTAATTTCTAATCTAGATTCACCGTCTTAACGTGGATTAACAATTATCAAACTGTGGAAGCGAAAGCGGAGGGTTTGATAATCGTTAATCCATCATCCCAAACATCAATTCATAAAGCGAGAGCGGAGTCTTGATGTTGGAACAAGTGAATCTAGACAATAATTGCAAAACAGTGAAATAGTCTTTGCAATTATTGAGACAAAGAGTAGTTTCAATCCTCTATGCATCTTCTAGTAATCATGTCAGCGAAATAGGCTTGGTTGCTAGAAGTAAACTCTCACCGGACTTTCATCGGAAAGGTGAGGGGCTAAGGGAAACCGGTCTTTAGAAATTAGTGTGTAAACCATGAAATTAGATGTTTAGGTCTTTTCTAGTGAAGGATTTGTCATTATGATGAACCAATGATCCCGAGGCTTTTTATTAATATTGTTTTTATTTTCAGCAATCAAAACCCCTTTTTACTACTTTTCTCCTCATCTAATCATTCACTAAAGGTTAATTGAATTGAACAACTCCCTAGCGGAACGATACTCTTTCTTACTACTATTACTTCGATAGATCGTGCACTTGCGGTTTGGCCCTATCAAGTTTTTGGCGCCGTTGCCGGGGAGTTAACTAATTTAATTAGCTTTTTCTTAGTGATTAGAATTCTCTCTTATTTCTCTTTTCTTTTTATTTTTAACTTTTTATTTTTCTGTTATCGTTAACTTCTTGGGTTCTCAACCTTTTATGCGAAGAACTAGAAATCAAACGGTATTCATACCCGAGACCGAAAGGTTCTTACATAGAAGAAGGAGAGCAACACAAAATAACACCGCCATGGCCAATCGCACTCTCAAAGAGTATGCAACGCCGTCTACGGCTGAACCACAAGCTGTTATTGTGTACCCAACGGTTGAGGATGACAATTTTGAAATTAAACCTGCCCTACTTAACTTGGTGCAGCAAAACCAATTCTCGGGATCCCCCACTGAGGATCCCAATCTTCACATCTCTGTTTTCCTACGAATTAGTGGAACCATGAAGGAGAACCAAGAAGCCGTAAGACTTCATCTCTTTCCCTTTTCATTAAGGGATAGAGCTAGCGCTTGGTTCCATTCCCTCGAAGTCGGTTCCATTACTTCATGGGATCAGATGAGGCAAGCATTCCTTGCCCGTTTCTTTCCACCATCTAAAACTGCTAAACTTAGAGACCAAATCACGCGGTTCAACCAAAAAGATGGGGAATCTCTCTATGATGCGTGGGAGCGTTTCAAAGAAATGCTAAAACTTTGTCCCCACCATGGCCTAGAGAAGTGGCTTATAGTCCACACTTTTTATAATGGCTTGTCTTATACCACTAAGATGTATGTTGATGCAGCTGCAGGTGGAGCACTTATGAATAAGAACTACACGGAGGCGTATGCCTTGATTGAAGACATGGCTCAAAATCATTACAAATGGACCGACGAGAGAGCCACCACTAGTTCTTCATCCTCCAAAAAGGAGGTAGGTATGTACGAAGTCTCTAACTATGATCACCTTGCTTCTAAAATTGATACATTAACTGAAAAACTTGAAAAACTCAATGTTAGTGCTATCAATTCCGCTTCTACTCCTTCTTGTGAAATATGTGGTATAACTGGTCATGCTGGTGTTGATTGCCAACTAGGTAGTGCTATTAACGGTGTTGAGCAAATGAATTATGCTCAATACAACCAAGGGATGAGACAAAATCAAAAATTTTATAAAAACCAAAATCCCTTTGGACAAGTAGCACCACCCGGTTATGCAAACAACCAAAGATTCACTCAGAAATCCAATTTGGAAATTTTGTTGGAAAATTCTATTGCCAACCAAACTAAACAACTTCAAGAACTTAAAAACCAAACCGGATTTCTGAATGATTCTCTTTCCAAGCTCAATACCAAAGTTGATTCTATTGCTACTCACTCTAAAATGCTTGAAACTCAAATCGCTCAAATAGCCCAACAAGTGGCTACCTCTTCCCAAACACCGGGAGTCTTTCCTGGTCAAACCGAAGCCAATCCCAAAGCCCAAGTTAATGTCATATCTTTTGGGGGTAGTAAGTTAGGCGAAACTTTTGCTAAGGTTAAAAACATTGGGAAAGAAAGTGCCAAGCCTTTAGGTGATAAAATTGTGATAGAAGAAGCAAAACCGCTTGAAGAAAACAAAACTCCATCCCCCTTAAATCCTGATAAGCTTAAACTAGAGGGTAAGTTTGAAAAATTTGTTAACACACTTAGGAAGATTTGCATTAAACTTCCCTTTGCTGAAGCTTTGTCTAGGATGCCTCTATATGCCAAGTTTTTAAAGGAAATTTTTTCAAAGAAAAGGGCTATAGAGCATAATGAGACAATAGCCTTGGCCAAGGAAACTAGTGCAATCATCCAAGAAGCACCCCCTAAGCTTAGAGATCCAGGTAGCTTTGCCATACCATGTGAAATTGGGAATGAAACCATAAACAAAGCCTTATGTGACTTAGGAGCTAGTGTTAGTTTGCTGCCTTTATCTCTTCTCAAAAGGATAGGGATAGGAGAGTTGAAACCTATCGAAATAGAATTGAAGCTAGCTGATCGTTCTACCATGAAACTTGTAGGATTTGTCGAGGATATACCGGTTAAGATAGAAGGGATATACATCCCAACTGATTTTGTAGTCGTTGACATTGTGGAGGACGAAGACGTCCCCATAATCCTAGGTAGACCTTTCCTAGCCACTGCGGGAGCTCTTATAGATGTCAAGAACGGTAGGATAGTATTTCAAGTGAGTGATAAGATGGTAGGATTTGAGTTGGAAAACGTTATGAAAGGTCCTGCTCTTTACTCTTGTTGCATGCTTAACGATCATGTTGTGAAAGAACGTTTTATAGCGTCATCTACACAATATGATATCTTTGATCCATTCTAAGGACTCTTTCTAACCGTCAAGCTAATGACATTAAAAGAGCGCTTCGTGGGAGGCAACCCACGCATTTAATTGCTTTTGTTTTGTTTGTTTTTCTTTGTTTTAAGTTGTTTTGTAGGTAATTGTCCAAGTTTGATTCGAAAAGAATGAAAAAAAATTGAAGCCCCAGGACCAGAAGGTTGGCACGGCCCGTGCTAAGGCTGGCACGGCCGTGCCAGGTTTTCAAAGCAAATTTTGAAGCATGAAGTCAGTACATTGGCACAGCCCGTGCCAATAGGTGGCACGGCCGTGCCTGACATCTTGTAGCCTATAACACAAAAATTTCTTTCCTTCTTCCTCATTCACAAACCACAACCCTCTTTCATCTTTCAAACTTATCTCTAAACCCCCATAACCACCCATCTTCAAACCTTCATATCTCCCTCAAAACTTCACCAATTCACTCAATTCTTTCACCAATCAATCACAAACTTCATCCTAAACACAAACCACCACTCAAAAACAACTTTCATCCACCCAAACCAATAATTCACCAAAACCCTAATCTTTCAAAACCTAACCCAAACACCACAAAAACCTTAACCAATCTCCACATCCAAACCAACAAACCTTCCTTAAACATCAACCCCAACCCTAAACCAATCCTTTCCACCAAAAATCTTCCCAAACCCTAAACCTTCAAAACCAATTACAACAAGGGTCAATGGCTTCAAGAAGAAGTGGTAAGGAACCAGCAAGCTCTCAAGGAGGACTTCCCCCAAAGAAGCAAGCACAAGTGAAGAATCATGGAATCCAGTTCAAAAACAACAAGCAACGGGACATGTATAAAAATCTCATCTCTAAACACTTGCATCCTTCTCGTTATCCTGATCCCAATACTTTGGGTATGCTAGAGCTTTTTGATGATGTTTTTAGGCTGATAGGAAAGTTAGGTTGGACTGATTTGCTGAAACCTGTGCGGGGTTATGAAAATTTCACTTATGAATTCTTGAGCTCAATAGATTTTACCAAAGATAAGTTGGATTATGATAATCCTAACCATAGAGTTGTTTTCCGGTTGATGAATATTGATTATGACATGTCACTTCAGCACTTTTGTGAGGCCTTAGGTTTTGCAAATGAAGGATATATTCATGATCATTGGGATCCTAGTCTAAAACCGGTTAACTATGACCCAACTGCCTTTTGCAAACAAATCACCGGTCTTAACAAATACGTCCCTAGGGCGAACAAAGCTAGCAATATCCACAACCTCGTACTTAGGTACCTTCAGAGGGTAATGGCTTGCACTATTTGGGGTAGAACCGAGCTAGGAAACACTAGAACCGATGAGTTGTTCATGTTATGGGCAATGCTCTACAACCACCCCGTCAATACTTGTTTTTATTTGATTGATCACCTAGACTTTGTCGGTACTAGACCGGCCGGTAGAGGAGACATAGTGGTGGGTGGCATCATTACATATATAGCTAGGTGTTTTGGAGTGGGTGAAGATGAGGGAATCAAACCAATTGAGGGAAACAATAGGCTTAACATAGAAACCCTTATTGCTATGAATTTCATCAAACATCGTCCACCCCTTCATTACCAACTTAAGCTAAATGTACCAATCATGTTTTTATTGCCTAACCCATCTCGGACTACCACCGAGGTGGAAGAAAATTGGTTGTATGTTAATGATGTGCAGGTTCTTGGTGAGCAAGATGATGATGAGGGAGAAGGTGCAAACTTGCATCATGATGAAGGAGACGGTGCTAACTTGCACCACGAGGGGCACCATGGCCATGAAGCCGGTGAGCTTAATGAAAATCAAAGATGGGTATGGATTCACAATGAGATTGAGAGGATGAGCACTGAGCAACAAAGGCAAGGTGTTGAGTTATCCGGGCTTCGAAACGATGTCCAAAGAGGAAACCGTGTGAATAATGAAAACAATGAGATGCTCCGACGGATGATGCAACACCTCCAACTTCAAGGTCCTCCATATGGACCTCAATAAATTGTGAGCTTTCCTCTTCCTTTATTCCTTCTCTCCTCTCTCTCTCCTACTCTTCTTCTACTCTTTCTTTCTTTCTTCTTCTTCTTCTTCTTCTTCTTCTTCTTCTTCTTCTTCTTCTTCTTCTTCTTCTTTTTCTTTTTGAATCATTGAGGACAATGCTTCCCCTAAGTGTGTGTGTGTGTGGGGGGGGGGGGGGGGCTAATAAAGTGTCTAGAGTCGTAGTGTCCAAACTCCCTTGAACTTTATTCTTTTGTTTTGTTTCTATAGTGAAAGGCATGACTAGTAGCTTGTTTTTAATGTAAAATATGGCATAAATTTTTTTGTTTTGTCTCTTCTTTAAGTTGCTTCTTGTACATAAAAGTAGTTCCTTACGTTTCTTGTGTTCTTGCTATACCCATGTCTTGTTTTATTGTAAAATTTTCCAATGAGAAAAGCACCCGGTTGCAATCCTTGAGCAAATGTATGAATATGTATTTTAAGGAACACGTTCTATCTTTAGTGTTAACTTAGACCCTTTAAAGTCTTAAGAGTAAAAGTAGTATAAGTTTGTGTGGGAAATTAATCAATGTTCTTAATTGTTATATTCTTAAATTATTAAAGTTATAATGGGGCGGGAGAATGGCACCAACATGTGGGGGAAAGGACAATCCCTAACTTCCTAATTGTGGTGGTGACTCCCTAATTTGAACTTAAATTAAAACAAATTCATCAATGCTAGGGGGAAAGGACAATTACATCCAAAATGACTTCCTACGCGGAGATGAAATAAAATAAAATTTTGCAGCACTGCTTAGGGTGATTTTGAATCTAGGGGGAAAGGACAATTACATCCGAGAAGACTTCTTACGAGGATAGATAGCCCCTAAGCATCTGCAGCCCCTTGTGCTTAATTGTTAATCTAATCTAATTTTAACTTAAATTCCCATCACTCTTATATGAAATGAAGAAAGGACTTTTTTCGGTTACTTTAGCACTAAGGATAGAACCTATTCCTCATAATATCTGTCTTATACAGGAGCAATAAAAGGGTTGGACTGCACACACACACTCACTTGAGACTTGATGTTGGGTAGAATAGGTTCATGAGAAGCATTTGAAATTGTAATTAGTGTACTTGAAGCAAAGCCTTTCTTTTGAGACATGTGTTCTTAATATTGCCATGAATAAATCTTTTGTAGCTGCTATGTCTATTGCCTTTTGCTTGAGGACAAGCAAAGATTCAAGTGTGGGGGAGTTTGATGAGTCATAGATTAGTATATTTTAATGCTTTATTTAGTTTAGTTTTAAATAAGATTTGATTTGATTTTATTGCATTTTATTTCCTTTTAGAATATTTTACTTTAAATTGCTTTTTATTTTATTTTAGGAACGAATATATGGTGGAAGGTGTCTTGGAGCAAAAGAAAGAGGACTGGAGCAAATACAGTGCGAAAATACGAAGATACGGAACAAAAATATGTTCCCACCAAGTCAGAAGCTTGGCACGGCCAGTGCCAACATGTGGCACGGCCGTGCCACCTCCAGGAGCCTCTTTTGCTGCTTTTTCTTCGGGCCCAAGTTACCCTGTTGCAGCTTTACTGTTTTACCCTTTTAGTTGCTTAGTTTCTAAGTCGATTGTAAAGCTATAAATAGAGTAGCTCTCCACCATAAACATTCATCCTTTACTTTGTTTATTTCAAGTATTATTTCAATAAAAAGTCTTTATTTCCCTTTTACTTTCTTTGCAATTTATTTTACTGTTTTTCTCTCTTCTTCCCCCATGTCTACGATGAACATGAGTGAGTAGACTTCTTCGTCTTGGGATTGTTGGGGAGTCTAATGACTCAATCCTAAACAAAACAAGCCTAAACCCTAATTTCTATGTAACCCTAATTTCTAATCTAGATTCACCGTCTTAACGTGGATTAACAATTATCAAACTGTGGAAGCGAAAGCGGAGGGTTTGATAATCGTTAATCCATCATCCCAAACATCAATTCATAAAGCGAGAGCGGAGTCTTGATGTTGGAACAAGTGAATCTAGACAATAATTGCAAAACAGTGAAATAGTCTTTGCAATTATTGAGACAAAGAGTAGTTTCAATCCTCTATGCATCTTCTAGTAATCATGTCAGCGAAATAGGCTTGGTTGCTAGAAGTAAACTCTCACCGGACTTTCATCGGAAAGGTGAGGGGCTAAGGGAAACCGGTCTTTAGAAATTAGTGTGTAAACCATGAAATTAGATGTTTAGGTCTTGTCTAGTGAAGGATTTGTCATTATGATGAACCAATGATCCCGAGGCTTTTTATTAATATTGTTTTTATTTTCAGCAATCAAAACCCCTTTTTACTACTTTTCTCCTCATCTAATCATTCACTAAAGGTTAATTGAATTGAACAACTCCCTAGCGGAACGATACTCTTTCTTACTACTATTACTTCGATAGATCGTGCACTTGCGGTTTGGCCCTATCAAGTTTTTGGCGCCGTTGCCAGGGAGTTAACTAATTTAATTAGCTTTTTCTTAGTGATTAGAATTCTCTCTTATTTCTCTTTTCTTTTTATTTTTAACTTTTTATTTTTCTGTTATCGTTAACTTCTTGGGTTCTCAACCTTTTATGCGAAGAACTAGAAATCAAACGGTATTCATACCCGAGACCGAAAGGTTCTTACATAGAAGAAGGAGAGCAACACAAAATAACACCGCCATGGCCAATCGCACTCTCAAAGAGTATGCAACGCCGTCTACGGCTGAACCACAAGCTGTTATTGTGTACCCAACGGTTGAGGATGACAATTTTGAAATTAAGCCTGCCCTACTTAACTTGGTGCAGCAAAACCAATTCTCGGGATCCCCCACTGAGGATCCCAATCTTCACATCTCTGTTTTCCTACGAATTAGTGGAACCATGAAGGAGAACCAAGAAGCCGTAAGACTTCATCTCTTTCCCTTTTCATTAAGGGATAGAGCTAGCGCTTGGTTCCATTCCCTCGAAGTCGGTTCCATTACTTCATGGGATCAGATGAGGCAAGCATTCCTTGCCCGTTTCTTTCCACCATCTAAAACCGCTAAACTTAGAGACCAAATCACGCGGTTCAACCAAAAAGATGGGGAATCTCTCTATGATGCGTGGGAGCGTTTCAAAGAAATGCTAAAACTTTGTCCCCACCATGGCCTAGAGAAGTGGCTTATAGTCCACACTTTTTATAATGGCTTGTCTTATACCACTAAGATGTCTGTTGATGCAGCTGCAGGTGGAGCACTTATGAATAAGAACTACACGGAGGCGTATGCCTTGATTGAAGACATGGCTCAAAATCATTACAAATGGACCGACGAGAGAGCCACCACTAGTTCTTCATCCTCCAAAAAGGAGGTAGGTATGTACGAAGTCTCTAACTATGATCACCTTGCTTCTAAAATTGATACATTAACTAAAAAACTTGAAAAACTCAATGTTAGTGCTATCAATTCCGCTTCTACTCCTTCTTGTGAAATATGTGGTATAACTGGTCATGCTGGTGTTGATTGCCAACTAGGTAGTGCTATTAACGGTGTTGAGCAAATGAATTATGCTCAATACAACCAAGGGATGAGACAAAATCAAAAATTTTATAAAAACCAAAATCCCTTTGGACAAGTAGCACCACCCGGTTATGCAAACAACCAAAGATTCACTCAGAAATCCAATTTGGAAATTTTGTTGGAAAATTCTATTGCCAACCAAACTAAACAACTTCAAGAACTTAAAAACCAAACCGGATTTCTGAATGATTCTCTTTCCAAGCTCAATACCAAAGTTGATTCTATTGCTACTCACTCTAAAATGCTTGAAACTCAAATCGCTCAAATAGCCCAACAAGTGGCTACCTCTTCCCAAACACCGGGAGTCTTTCCTGGTCAAACCGAAGCCAATCCCAAAGCCCAAGTTAATGTCATATCTTTTGGGGGTAGTAAGTTAGGCGAAACTTTTGCTAAGGTTAAAAACATTGGGAAAGAAAGTGCCAAGCCTTTAGGTGATAAAATTGTGATAGAAGAAGCAAAACCGCTTGAAGAAAACAAAACTCCATCCCCCTTAAATCCTGATAAGCTTAAACTAGAGGGTAAGTTTGAAAAATTTGTTAACACACTTAGGAAGATTTGCATTAAACTTCCCTTTGCTGAAGCTTTGTCTAGGATGCCTCTATATGCCAAGTTTTTAAAGGAAATTTTTTCAAAGAAAAGGGCTATAGAGCATAATGAGACAATAGCCTTGGCCAAGGAAACTAGTGCAATCATCCAAGAAGCACCCCCTAAGCTTAGAGATCCAGGTAGCTTTGCCATACCATGTGAAATTGGGAATGAAACCATAAACAAAGCCTTATGTGACTTAGGAGCTAGTGTTAGTTTGCTGCCTTTATCTCTTCTCAAAAGGATAGGGATAGGAGAGTTGAAACCTATCGAAATAGAATTGAAGCTAGCTGATCGTTCTACCATGAAACTTGTAGGATTTGTCGAGGATATACCGGTTAAGATAGAAGGGATATACATCCCAACTGATTTTGTAGTCGTTGACATTGTGGAGGACGAAGACGTCCCCATAATCCTAGGTAGACCTTTCCTAGCCACTGCGGGAGCTCTTATAGATGTCAAGAACGGTAGGATAGTATTTCAAGTGAGTGATAAGATGGTAGGATTTGAGTTGGAAAACGTTATGAAAGGTCCTGCTCTTTACTCTTGTTGCATGCTTAACGATCATGTTGTGAAAGAACGTTTTATAGCGTCATCTACACAATATGATATCTTTGATCCATTCTAAGGACTCTTTCTAACCGTCAAGCTAATGACATTAAAAGAGCGCTTCGTGGGAGGCAACCCACGCATTTAATTGCTTTTGTTTTGTTTGTTTTTCTTTGTTTTAAGTTGTTTTGTAGGTAATTGTCCAAGTTTGATTCGAAAAGAATGAAAAAAAATTGAAGCCCCAGGACCAGAAGGTTGGCACGGCCCGTGCTAAGGCTGGCACGGCCGTGCCAGGTTTTCAAAGCAAATTTTGAAGCATGAAGTCAGTACATTGGCACAGCCCGTGCCAATAGGTGGCACGGCCGTGCCTGACATCTTGTAGCCTATAACACAAAAATTTCTTTCCTTCTTCCTCATTCACAAACCACAACCCTCTTTCATCTTTCAAACTTATCTCTAAACCCCCATAACCACCCATCTTCAAACCTTCATATCTCCCTCAAAACTTCACCAATTCACTCAATTCTTTCACCAATCAATCACAAACTTCATCCTAAACACAAACCACCACTCAAAAACAACTTTCATCCACCCAAACCAATAATTCACCAAAACCCTAATCTTTCAAAACCTAACCCAAACACCACAAAAACCTTAACCAATCTCCACATCCAAACCAACAAACCTTCCTTAAACATCAACCCCAACCCTAAACCAATCCTTTCCACCAAAAATCTTCCCAAACCCTAAACCTTCAAAACCAATTACAACAAGGGTCAATGGCTTCAAGAAGAAGTGGTAAGGAACCAGCAAGCTCTCAAGGAGGACCTCCCCCAAAGAAGCAAGCACAAGTGAAGAATCATGCAATCCAGTTCAAAAACAACAAGCAACGGGACATGTATAAAAATCTCATCTCTAAACACTTGCATCCTTCTCGTTATCCTGATCCCAATACTTTGGGTATGCTAGAGCTTTTTGATGATGTTTTTAGGCTGATAGGAAAGTTAGGTTGGACTGATTTGCTGAAACCTGTGCGGGGTTATGAAAATTTCACTTATGAATTCTTGAGCTCAATAGATTTTACCAAAGATAAGTTGGATTATGATAATCCTAACCATAGAGTTGTTTTCCGGTTGATGAATATTGATTATGACATGTCACTTCAGCACTTTTGTGAGGCCTTAGGTTTTGCAAATGAAGGATATATTCATGATCATTGGGATCCTAGTCTAAAACCGGTTAACTATGACCCAACTGCCTTTTGGAAACAAATCACCGGTCTTAACAAATACGTCCCTAGGGCGAACAAAGCTAGCAATATCCACAACCTCGTACTTAGGTACCTTCAGAGGGTAATGGCTTGCACTATTTGGGGTAGAACCGAGCTAGGAAACACTAGAACCGATGAGTTGTTCATGTTATGGGCAATGCTCTACAACCACCCCGTCAATACTTGTTTTTATTTGATTGATCACCTAGACTTTGTCGGTACTAGACCGGCCGGTAGAGGAGACATAGTGGTGGGTGGCATCATTACATATATAGCTAGGTGTTTTGGAGTGGGTGAAGATGAGGGAATCAAACCAATTGAGGGAAACAATAGGCTTAACATAGAAACCCTTATTGCTATGAATTTCATCAAACATCGTCCACCCCTTCATTACCAACTTAAGCTAAATGTACCAATCATGTTTTTATTGCCTAACCCATCTCGGACTACCACCGAGGTGGAAGAAAATTGGTTGTATGTTAATGATGTGCAGGTTCTTGGTGAGCAAGATGATGATGAGGGAGAAGGTGCAAACTTGCATCATGATGAAGGAGACGGTGCTAACTTGCACCACGAGGGGCACCATGGCCATGAAGCCGGTGAGCTTAATGAAAATCAAAGATGGGTATGGATTCACAATGAGATTGAGAGGATGAGCACTGAGCAACAAAGGCAAGGTGTTGAGTTATCCGGGCTTCGAAACGATGTCCAAAGAGGAAACCGTGTGAATAATGAAAACAATGAGATGCTCCGACGGATGATGCAACACCTCCAACTTCAAGGTCCTCCATATGGACCTCAATAAATTGTGAGCTTTCCTCTTCCTTTATTCCTTCTCTCCTCTCTCTCTCCTACTCTTCTTCTACTCCTTCTTTCTTCTTCTTCTTCTTCTTCTTCTTCTTCTTCTTCTTCTTCTTCTTCTTCTTCTTCTTCTTCTTCTTTTTCTTTTTGAATCATTGAGGACAATGCTTCCCCTAAGTGTGTGTGTGTGTGGGGGGGGGGGGGGGGGGGGCTAATAAAGTGTCTAGAGTCGTAGTGTCCAAACTCCCTTGAACTTTATTCTTTTGTTTTGTTTCTATAGTGAAAGGCATGACTAGTAGCTTGTTTTTAATGTAAAATATGGCATAAATTTTTTTGTTTTGTCTCTTCTTTAAGTTGCTTCTTGTACATAAAAGTAGTTCCTTACGTTTCTTGTGTTCTTGCTATACCCATGTCTTGTTTTATTGTAAAATTTTCCAATGAGAAAAGCACCCGGTTGCAATCCTTGAGCAAATGTATGAATATGTATTTTAAGGAACACGTTCTATCTTTAGTGTTAACTTAGACCCTTTAAAGTCTTAAGAGTAAAAGTAGTATAAGTTTGTGTGGGAAATTAATCAATGTTCTTAATTGTTATATTCTTAAATTATTAAAGTTATAATGGGGCGGGAGAATGGCACCAACATGTGGGGGAAAGGACAATCCCTAACTTCCTAATTGTGGTGGTGACTCCCTAATTTGAACTTAAATTAAAACAAATTCATCAATGCTAGGGGGAAAGGACAATTACATCCAAAATGACTTCCTACGCGGAGATGAAATAAAATAAAATTTTGCAGCACTGCTTAGGGTGATTTTGAATCTAGGGGGAAAGGACAATTACATCCGAGAAGACTTCTTACGAGGATAGATAGCCCCTAAGCATCTGCAGCCCCTTGTGCTTAATTGTTAATCTAATCTAATTTTAACTTAAATTCCCATCACTCTTATATGAAATGAAGAAAGGACTTTTTTCGGTTACTTTAGCACTAAGGATAGAACCTATTCCTCATAATATCTGTCTTATACAGGAGCAATAAAAGGGTTGGACTGCACACACACACTCACTTGAGACTTGATGTTGGGTAGAATAGGTTCATGAGAAGCATTTGAAATTGTAATTAGTGTACTTGAAGCAAAGCCTTTCTTTTGAGACATGTGTTCTTAATATTGCCATGAATAAATCTTTTGTAGCTGCTATGTCTATTGCCTTTTGCTTGAGGACAAGCAAAGATTCAAGTGTGGGGGAGTTTGATGAGTCATAGATTAGTATATTTTAATGCTTTATTTAGTTTAGTTTTAAATAAGATTTGATTTGATTTTATTGCATTTTATTTCCTTTTAGAATATTTTACTTTAAATTGCTTTTTATTTTATTTTAGGAACGAATATATGGTGGAAGGTGTCTTGGAGCAAAAGAAAGAGGACTGGAGCAAATACAGTGCGAAAATACGAAGATACGGAACAAAAATATGTTCCCACCAAGTCAGAAGCTTGGCACGGCCAGTGCCAACATGTGGCACGGCCGTGCCACCTCCAGGAGCCTCTTTTGCTGCTTTTTCTTCGGGCCCAAGTTACCCTGTTGCAGCTTTACTGTTTTACCCTTTTAGTTGCTTAGTTTCTAAGTCGATTGTAAAGCTATAAATAGAGTAGCTCTCCACCATAAACATTCATCCTTTACTTTGTTTATTTCAAGTATTATTTAAATAAAAAGTCTTTATTTCCCTTTTACTTTCTTTGCAATTTATTTTACTGTTTTTCTCTCTTCTTCCCCCATGTCTACGATGAACATGAGTGAGTAGACTTCTTCGTCTTGGGATTGTTGGGGAGTCTAATGACTCAATCCTAAACAAAACAAGCCTAAACCCTAATTTCTATGTAACCCTAATTTCTAATCTAGATTCACCGTCTTAACGTGGATTAACAATTATCAAACTGTGGAAGCGAAAGCGGAGGGTTTGATAATCGTTAATCCATCATCCCAAACATCAATTCATAAAGCGAGAGCGGAGTCTTGATGTTGGAACAAGTGAATCTAGACAATAATTGCAAAACAGTGAAATAGTCTTTGCAATTATTGAGACAAAGAGTAGTTTCAATCCTCTATGCATCTTCTAGTAATCATGTCAGCGAAATAGGCTTGGTTGCTAGAAGTAAACTCTCACCGGACTTTCATCGGAAAGGTGAGGGGCTAAGGGAAACCGGTCTTTAGAAATTAGTGTGTAAACCATGAAATTAGATGTTTAGGTCTTGTCTAGTGAAGGATTTGTCATTATGATGAACCAATGATCCCGAGGCTTTTTATTAATATTGTTTTTATTTTCAGCAATCAAAACCCCTTTTTACTACTTTTCTCCTCATCTAATCATTCACTAAAGGTTAATTGAATTGAACAACTCCCTAGCGGAACGATACTCTTTCTTACTACTATTACTTCGATAGGTCGTGAACTTGCGGTTTGGCCCTATCAATAATAACTAATCTGTGAAAATACAACAACTTTTTTCCTTTTATTTCTGAAACTTGAGTAGGGTTTTACAAACATGCCCCTTTTTTCTCTCAATTTTTTTTCTTCAAAAAGAGAAAACTTCGTATTAAGCATCATCAAATTGGATACTATGAATTTACTAAAGTAAAAACACTACCTGAATTTGATATGACATGGTTGCTAGATTTGAACAGATGACCACCATTAGCCCCTATAATCAGATACGGGTAGGCATGGCAATGGGGCGGGGTGGGGACGGGTTTTCCCTTCCCCATCCCCATCCCCTACTCCCATATACATACCTGTTACCCTAACTATACCCAACGAGGATGAGAAATTGAATCTCATCCCCATCCCCAATGGGTTCGGGTATTCCTGCCCCATCCTCATCCCTGCAGTAAATCAATTTTTTTTAATAAAAGAGTTTTTTTTAACATTTCCTTACCGAATAATTTGGTTGCTCCTTTAACCATCAATGAAAGTTCTTATATCATGATAGTTATCAAACCAAATAACATGACGTATCATTATCAACCAACTCAATAAAAACAAAAACATGACCTTTCTACATTCGGGTAGGGTTTGGGCATGGGTTTGTGATGGGTACATATATCCCCGTTACCCGTCCCGTACCCGTTTTATGAAATCGGAGAAAACCCAAACCCAGTCAAATCGGGGAAAACCCGTCAAATCAGGGTTGGTTTGGGCGGGTACCCATGTACATGGGAATTGTTGCCATGCCTAGATACGGGTGACTGCAACATTTACAAAGCTCAATAGCAAGTTTCAATAGTTCTTTTTTTCTTTTCTTCAGTGCAAACGTCTTTTTTTTTATATTAAAATACCATAGACCTGCCGATTTGACTTTATCAAAGGACGATAATATTGCATCTGAAATTGAGACATTCCAGCATTCAAAATGACTTCAGTAATTCTGGGTTATTCTGAACCAGCACCAAACTTAACCCATTGAAAAGGAAATGAGTTGTAAATCTGAAGTGTACACAGAATACGAACCACAAATATTACCCGTAAAATCATGCATTTCAATCTTAAAAACACCATCAACTACAAATACGAACGACAAATATATTTTGTTGAAGAATTTTAATTTCAATTTGCGTAATTTCAATTTAAACTTCCAGAATTACAATTTAAGTTGATTCATCAAAATTTCAATTTCAAAGGCATTTAACATTAACCTAAATATCCATAAAATACAAATTCATTGAAACACATTGATATTGCAAATATATATAATTCTTTTAACTTGAGCATCTAGAAGAATTTCAATTTCAATTTGCCATAATTTCAACTTAAACTTCTAGAATTTCAATTTAAGTCGATTCATCAAAATTTCAATTTCAAATGCATTTAACTTTAACCTAAATATTCATAAAAAAACAAATTCATAGAAGCACATAGATATTGCAAATAAACATAATTCTTTTAACTCGAGCTTCTAGAATAATTTCAATTTCAATTTCAATTTAAACTTCTAGAATGTCAATTTAAGTTGATTCATCACAATTTCAATTTCAAATGCATTTAACTATAACCTAAATATCCATTAAAAACAAATTCATCGAAACACATAAATATTGCAAATAAATATAATTTTTTTAACCTGAGCTTCAATAAGAATTTCAATTTCAAATTTAAACTTCTAGAATTTCAATTTAAGTCGATTTATCAAAATTTTAATTTCAAATGCATTTAACTTTGTCCCAAATTTCCATAAAAAACAAATTCATCGAAACACATTGATATTGAAAATAAATATAAATCTTTTAACTTTATTTTCTAGAAGAATTTCAATTTCAATTTGCCATAATTTCAATTTAAACTTGTAGAATTTCAATTTAAGCAGATTCATCAAAATTTCAATTTTGAATGCATTTAACTTTAACCTAAATATCCATTAAAAAACAAATTCATCGAAACACATAAATATTGCAAATAAATATAATTCTTTTAACTTGAGCTTCTAGAATAAACTTCTAGAATTTCAGTTTAAGTCGATTCATTAAAATTTCAATTTCAAATGCATTTAACTTTAACCTAAATATCCATAAAAAATAAACTCATCGAAACATATAGATATTGCAAATAAATATAATTCTTTTAACTTGAGCAAGAATTTCAATTTCAATTTCAATTTGCAGTAATTTCAATTTAAACTTCTAGAATTTCAATTTAAGTCGATTCATCAAAATTTCAATTTCAAATGCATTTCACTTTAACCTAAATATCCATAAAAAAGAAATTCACTGAAACACATAAATATTGCATATAAATACAATTCTTTTAACTTGAGCTTCTAGATGAATTTCAATTTCAATTTGCCGTAATTTCAATTTAAACTTCTAGAATTTCAATTTAAGACGATTAATCAAAATTTCAATTTCAAATGCATTTAACTTTAACCTAAATATTCATAAAAAACAAATTCATCGAAACACATAGATATTGCAAATTAATATAATTCTTTTAACTCGAGCTTCTAGAAGAATTTCAATTTCAATTTGCCGTAATTTCAATCTAAACTTCTAGAATTTCAATTTAAGTGGTTTCATCAAATATTCAATGCATTTAACTTTAACCTAAATCTCCTTAAAAAAAATCATTGAAACACGTTGATATTGTGAATAAATAAAGAAACAGTTGTGTTTATAGAAACACCAATTTCTTCTTTATATTACAAATACACACATATATTAACTAACAAGTTAAATCATCCCTCTTTCAAAACAAACTTAAATCATCTAAAACTTGGTTAGAAACCAGTAAATTAAGGATAACTTGATATAAATATGTATTAGTTAAATAAGTTGATATATTTTTTCTGTAAAAACAAATCCAAGTATTTGCTATTCATAAACATTTTATTATATACTCAAATAATAGTGGTTAAGTATATCTCACGTGTTCACTGAAAAAAAGTATAGGTATGATGTTGCCACAAAAAGAAATGTTCAGGTTGTGTTTATTTTTGGCAATCTAATTTTTGCTCAAGTATGTGTGGCAATTGAGAATGACTTTTACCTTATTGAATTCAAAATGTTTATACAATTTAAGTAGGGGATTGTTAATTTTTTTAATCGTTTTAATAATTGAGTTTTCGGTAAGGATTAATAATCCTTATTTTTTCTTCTAGTCTATAATGAAATTTTACTGCAAATCGTGGAATCCAATCCAACTATAGTTATGGTGCATCATTAAACAATGTGTGCTCAGTCCAGGTACGATGAAAACGACCGATAATAATTCTATATATCAAAATCATTTTTGACACTATCAAACTATTGATAATGGATTACGTAAAGAAAATATCGATAATGATTCTATAAAATTTATATTATTAATTTCCATCATTACTATGTTTTTTTTTGAACGGTTCTATCATCATTAGTAAATTGTATGTAGCAACTTTGTAAATACTGTAAAGGCAATCTACTCAATAAGGCTGGTAGAGTTTGCCTAGCTAAGTCTGTCACAACAGCAATGCCAGTTTACAACATGCAAATCCACTATTTGCCTCAAAATTTATGTGACCAAATTGATAGGATCACAAAGAGCTTCATTTGGGGTGGTAATGGAGTAGAGAGAAAGTGGAACTTGGTCAAATGGGCAATAATAACATCACCCAAGAAGTATGGCGGACTGGCTATCCGTGAAGCTCGTTTATCAAATATTGCACTTCTTGGAAAACTTATTTGGAGCATTCTCCATGACAAACATAAACTTTGGGTTAAGGTGCTTTCACACAAATATATTAAACAAGGTTCAATTTGGAACACTGAAGCGGGAAGAAACATTTCCATAGTTTGGAAGAGTATTTTAAAGGCATTGGAAGCTTTGAAAAATGGTTTCCAATTCCGTATTGGTGACGGTTCCTCCTCATTCTGGTATCATGATTGGACGGGATTGGGGGCTCTATGTCACTTGGTTGATTTCGTCAACATTTCAGATACCGTTCTATGTATTAAGGATGCTAGTAGCTGTGGTTCATGGGATTGGAACAAGATGATGACTATTGTCCCAAATAATGTCCAAACGTTGGTAGACCAGCACACACCGCCTCCATTCTTCAATAGTTTGGTTCCTGACAAATGGATTTGGGGAGTTTCCAAACAGGGAATTTATTCTTGTTCGTCGGCTTATGATTGGCTTTTGGAACAACATAGGAGTTGGGATACAAATGATAATTGGGATTGGATATGGAAGCTAAAAATTCCTAGAAAAATTCAACATTTCATCTGGTCTTGTATGCATAAAGCCATCCCAACCAATTGGTTACGGCACCATTGCAACATGGCTAATGCAGCCACTTGTCAAAGATGTTCAGAAAGAGAAGAAGATGTTATGCATTGTTTGAGGGACTGTCCAGACTCTCGTTATGTTTGGGCAAACTTGCAGTTACTTGAATCTCATGGGTTCTTAAGTTATCAAACTCCTAATACTTGGCTAAAACACATGGCTACTGGACCAGCAAGTTTAAAGTTTACTGCTGCTATATGGTGGATATGGCGTTGGAGGAACAACATTGTTTTGGGTGATAAAACTTGGAAAGCCAGTGATATGATCCGACAAATTAACCTCATGGTTGAGGATATGGCTTTGTTGTCTACAACTGATTCATGTGCAGTTAATAATAGAATCAAGATCAAATGGAAAGCTCCCCCATTGGGTAAATTTAAACTCAATGTGGACGGAAGTTGTGACCAAAGTGGTGTCATCGGTTCAGGAGGATTGATTCGAGACGCTGCATGAAATTGGGTGGCTGGATTCTCATCTAATGATGGTTGCGGTGATGCGCTTATTGCTGAGTTGTTTGGAATCTATAACGGTTTGGTCCTTTTGATAAACAATTCGGTGTTGCATGTTGAGTGTGAGACAGACTCCACTGAGATCATAAACCTACTTATGGACAGACAATCTCACTCGTTCCATGCTTATGCTTCTTTACTAGCTAAAATCACAAATTTGTTGGATCATCTCCCAGGTTTGGTGTTCAAACATGTGCTCCGTGAAGGCAATGTATGTGCAGATTTTTTGGCTAGGTTGGGAAGGAACTCTACTCTTGGAGTAACAACTTGGGTGACACCTCCTGATGGGCTGCTCTCGTTGCTCAACTTTGATGCTTTCGATTTCTAGTTAGCTTTGTTTTTTTTTTTTCTTATGACCTTCACCAAAAAAAAAATACTGTGCTATTATTATTGTAGCAACTACCAAAATTAATGTGTTTTTAAAATAAAATTTCATATATAAGAAAATGACATCTATCCATATATACTTTTTTGACTGAATATATATATATATATATATACACACACACACTTATATTAAATATGCTATAAATGAAATCTTGTTACGTTTAAAAATTCAGTTAAATAAAATGTCATATTTAATCTCAAGCAGTCTCATCATATTAATAAGAAATAAATAAATAGATTCGACCAAAATACCAAATATAATTACTCATTTTAGGTTCCTTAACATGTGCCCTTAGGGCATAAGTTAACATGACCCTTAATTTTTTTGTTGTTGTTTATATTCAGAGAGAGAGAGAGAGAGAGAGTACACATTTATATATTCAAGACAAGAGGGAGTACACCTATGAAACACGGACACTCCTTGGATAAGACGTGTCCCCGTGTCGTATCCGACACCGACACATATAATTAAATTGAATTATGTGATTTTCTAAAAAAATTAGCTGTATCGGCGTATCAGTGTCCGTGTCGTGTCCGTGTCGTGTCTGTGCTTCATAGGTCTACACATTTATATATGTTGGAATCTAAGACCTATAATGTTGGAATCTAAGACCTAATTACATATAATAAGTGTTAGTGATTTTTTATCACTTCACTTATTTTATTGAATTTTTGGATTTTTTTTAATTAAAGTTGTTATGTTGCCCAAATATCTTAAACTTTAATATTTTATCACTTTTTGGATTTTATTAAAAGGATTAAAAAAAATTAACAATCTAAGACCTAAAAAGTGGTTGCCCAAATCTTTTTCAAGTATTGGCGGTGAAAATAAAATATTGTAATCTTTCACCTCATTTTATTGGTCTCATAACAACAAAGTTTACCAACTTTGAACGCGTCGCATAACTTTGACAAAACCATATTATAAAAATCAAAATGAAAATATGATATGCACACACAAACAATATTCCATTCTGCCAGCCACCAAAGATTATAAAATTAGATTGCACATTTCTGTCAAACAGTGACAAACTTTGAACTTAGAAATGAAATCTAGACACCTTCCACGAATAAATACACTCACATCGTTGTTATTATTATTACCCAAATAAATCAATCTTTTTCAAAAGGAGCAAGTAGAAAATTAAAATACATTAGTGGCTGATATAAAATAATGAAAAGCATAACCAATAAAATAATGAAAAGTATAACCAATGAAAACATATAATTTAGTTATAATTAATTATCGTGATTATTATTAAATCAGAAATCATTTTTTGGTATTACTTCTTGTCTTGTCCATGGATGGAATTTTTCCGGATAGGCATTCACACATTTGATGATTTTGATCGTTGATTTGAGATTAGACAGTTAAAAAATCAAGTATATAATCTCCGTGAGCATAGCTCAGTTGGCAGAGACATACATTGTTAAATGTAGGGGCCGAGGTTCGAACCCCGGACACCCCACTTAAAATTGGACGACTAAAGATTTGGTATTTATACGCTTAACTCAACTAACAATATTATATACGCTTAACTCAACTAACAATATTAATGCGTTTAACTCAACTAACAATATCAACAACTTAAGCTAGACTCAACCCCTCAATACCTCGCAGTCGAGTCCCGTGTAAATTTTAATTGGTATTTGTCACTTCCAAATAAACAATATTAAAGCAATAATTAAAAAAAAGAAGGATCTAAATTATTCTTGTGAGCGTATAAGTTGTGTTGTCATTCTCGTCCTTTTTTGCTTTCCAATTTTAGAGAGAGAGAGAGAGAGAGTTTCATTTTTTTTTTTTTTAATATTTTTATTATCTTTTACAACGTAATTTTAATTTTAAATTTCATTTCATTATTAATTAATCTATAGAAACATACATAATAACAACAACAAAGAAGAGAGGTCTTTGCAAATTTTCTTTCTCTCTCTTCTTTCTCTCTCTAAGACTCTCTCTTCTTCACATTTCTACCGACGCACCAATTCGTTCCGTTTGGATCTGAATCAGGTTCGATCATTTTTTCAGATCTACCATTTCATTTCTTCGTTTTTTCTTCGATCTTGCTCAATTTTTCTTTAATCTTTTTGCTTCATAATGTTCATTATGCGATTATGATTATGCTTATGATTAGGATTATAATTAGAATTTGAATGTTTTAGCTGTGAGGATTTGATTTTGATTATTTTTTGATTGATTTCAATGCTCATCGACCTTGAATGATTCATGTTGAAGATTTTTGAATCTTTTAGTTTTCAATTTTGAGTTTTTGAGATGTGATGTGGTGTTTGAATGTTGATTTGATCTAAGAAATTTGTGTATGAATTGATTTTTTGGATTATTTATTTTTTTTATAAAAGTTGTTATGTTGATTAAATTTTTCTATGTAGGTTTTTGTATAATTGAATTTTTGATAAAGATTGAATTTTCAATTAATCACATGTTTGATGTTACGGAGACATTTATATTTTTATGTGTTATTGATGATTCTGAATCTGTTTTCGATAAATGTATTATGTTTGTGATTAATTGGCAATTTTATTAATATTATTGTGAACTGCTATATTAGCTAAACAACAATAGGAGGGATGCTTGAAAAATTATTTTTTGTAGTTCGAGTAACTGTTATGTTGTTGTGAAAATCTGAGCTTTTTATTGAGTTGGATATGTGGAAAAAATTTGAAGTGGATTTTATTGTAATTATCGTGAACTGCTATATTAGCTAACCGTCAATCGAGAACGGTGCTTGAAAATATATCTTTTGGAATTCAAATAACTTATGTGTTGTGAAAATCTGAGCTTTAATTGAATCGGATACGTAGCAAAAATTTGACGTGGATTTTATTTTGTAGATAGCAGTTTGAGCCTTTTGGTGCTGGCTCGTGCTGAACACCAGCTGCTACAATGAAGAAGGTTTTTGGTCAAACTGTTAGGGACCTGTAAGTGTTACCATTAATTGATAATTAATTATTTACTAATTTATCGTTTTATGGGTCGTGTTTAATGTATAGTTGCTATTTTGGGTGTTTATTACTATTTTCGACCCTAATCCTATTTTGTAACGGCTAACTCTTTGTCGTTTTCTTGTAGTAAAAGAGAAGTGAACAAGAAAGTGCTCAAAGTTCCTGGCATTGAACAGAAGGTAAAGTTTTTCTTATTTTGAACAGAAGATAATAAGAAACTATGTCTATGACTTTGCCAATCATATCTGAATAATTGGTGTGTAAGGATTTACGTGAAGAATTCCATATTATCATGTGATCATATTTCCTTAATTTTATGTATTATAACCTTATTTTACAAAATCTAAATTAGATTTGTTGATTTCTATCCCCTCTACCAGGTTCTTGATGCTACTAGCAATGAGCCATGGGGTCCTCATGGAACACTGCTTGCAGACATTGCTCAGGCAACTAGAAACCCGTAAGCTTTGGCATCTAAATTTTATGCTAGTTTACGTTTCACTGCATAGACTCTCATTTTTTTGTGTCCCTGCAGTCATGAATACCAGATGATCATGTCAGTAGTCTGGAAACGAATTAACGACACTGGCAAGAATTGGCGGCATGTCTACAAGGTATTAATTCGGAATACTTTATGTTCTGGTTGTTGTTACTCCCTTCTGCATCATTTACTTATTGATCTTGCTATATTAAATAATAGCTCCTTTCTTCGTTTCTGTATTAACTGCTCACTGTTCATTAACAGGCTTTGACAGTACTCGAGTACTTGGTGGCTCATGGTTCTGAGAGAGTCATAGATGAGATCAAAGAACATTCTTATCAAATATCGGTAAATTTTTTTTACTCAATTTTTACCTAATATTTATATGCTGTTAGTCAATTTCCACACAGGTACCTAGTTTTGATCAAATGACTGTAAAATATTATAATGTAACCTGATAAAAATGTAATATTCCTATGAACAGACTTTGTCCGACTTTCAATATATTGATTCCGGTGGAAGAGATCAAGGAAACAATGTCAGGAAAAAATCTCAGAATCTCGTTGTCCTTGTGAATGATAAAGAAAGAATCGTAGAGGTTAGGCAGAAGGCTGCTGTTAATAGGGAAAAGTAAGTCTCCTCTCAACAATTCTACTGATATCTTGTACATTGTTATTTTCTAATTATATAAAGCATCAGGTAGTCTATTATTATAGTTTTTTTTTTTTTAATTTCCCCCAGTTTTGGTAAATCGATAATCTGTCTTCTCTGTTTCTGGATTATAAATTTAAAAGGATTTAAAGGATATGCACTGTCGGAGTTTTACGCTGACATCCAATGAAAATCCTTTATTTTGCCACAACACCCAACTCTTGTAACGTCATTTTTAAACTGGTGGTATGACATGGAAAAATTGTTGGTCTCGTTGGACGTTTGTTTAAAACTGACAACGTATACATCCATTATACTCAACCTAAAATCAGAAAGGAATATTAATTTTCTTAAACAATTTTCCAGGTTTCGCAATAACACACCAGGTGGAATGTATAGACCTGGTTCACACTCAAGCATTGGAAGCTATGGTGATCGATATGAAGAAGATCGTTATGCGAGCAGGGAGGAAGATAGAAATGGCTATGGTTATGGAAGAGAAAGAGAAATGGGCTCTAGAGATGATGATCGGTACAATCGCGATGGAGATCGTTATGGTAGAGATTATGAGGAACGTTATGGTAGGGACGGTTACAGAGATGATGATAGGGGAAGAAGTCGAAGTGTTGACTACAATTATGATGATACAAGGAGCAGGAATTCTGATAGAGATCGTGATTTCGATGACGATGGCCAACACTCGTCTCGGTAAAGCCTATATATCAACTCTGATAAATTATTCTTTTAAATTTTATCCATAAAATCCAAAAGATGATTTTTTTAAAATGCTTGGCTAGGAAGATCACAAGGTTATATACTTTAGAGTCTGCACTGCACCGAGTTTTGGTCATTTTTTTTTTCTTTCTGAATTGGCATCTGAAAATACACACTACCTCAATAGTGACATCAGGATTTTCGATGGTTAAGCATTTAAGAGCACCAAACACGACGTTTGATTAATAGTTAGAGTTCTAGAAGTTTGCTTATTTCCGGATCCTAGCCTCATCCTTACTTTATGTTATTGCTTAAAGCTGATGAATTATAGGTTTTTCGTTACTCCAACTTTTTTACAAAAATAAAATCTATATCAAAGCATTTTCAGTTTGAAATTTTGATATATAGCACCTATATCATATATGGCTTTGATCTTTATTCATAATTGGATTAAAATGGAATATAATTAGAGAAATTTATTCTTATGTTTTGGTCAGTACTTCTGTCCTGCTTAAATTTGTTGCTTTGGATTTAAAACCAAAGGATGTACTGCCCAGTTGCCAACTCTAATAATCAATAAAGACAGACTTTAATAAATTTCTGTTTGAATATTATTTGAAATATTTTAGTTGATAATTACCTCCGCCTCCACAGATAGGCCCCCCTTGAGTAAACCACAGGAATTAAGAAAGTTAGTTATTGTGATATTAAATTTATTGACAATTGGTATTGCTTTTACAACGTTATCCTTCAAGAGAGAGGATTAATTATTGTTTACATTGAAGTATTTATTAATGGATGCCGACCCCACTTAGTGGGATAAGGCTTGGTTGTTGGTGAAGTATTTATACAGATTGCAGAAATACATGCAAATTAATTAGGGCTATGTTAGTAAAGAAATAAATAATGCAGTTGAAAATTCAAAAAGGATCTTATAAAAAGGCACTATGAAAACAAGTAATTTTTAGTTGATAGTTAATTTGTGTAGCTTACTTCTGATCACATTTTCGTCAATTATCAATGAAAACAAGTAAGCTACAACATAAATGGTATTGAGGGAGTACAATACATAAATAGTGTAATTAGAATTGCATATGCTTTTAAACATTTAGCATCATAAACAAATCGAGGCCGTGTAAAAAAACGAGTTGTTATGCTGAAGAATAATAAGGTTTACAATTTACATCTGTGCCCATTTAGAGTCTGTAGTCATGTGATATTTATTTTCATTTGTCCTTGACTATCGAATTATCAGAATAGGATTATGGCTTTAGGTACATCATTCTTTTTCTGAAATGCTTAATATTACATCATTCTTCTTCGAAATGCTTAATATTACATTCTTCTTCTGAAATGCTTAATATTACATCATGCTTCTAACTTGATCTTTTTATGCAATGT
Source organism: Medicago sativa (assembly GCF_051527215.1). Lineage (NCBI taxonomy): Eukaryota > Viridiplantae > Streptophyta > Magnoliopsida > Fabales > Fabaceae > Medicago > Medicago sativa. Next base: position 5,406,516 of record NC_140755.1, on the reverse strand, counting down.
TTTCTCAGAGGTAGCAATGCTAAAGTTGAAGACCAATCACTGGAAGCAAGGTAAATTTGTCAGAGATGCTCTCTCTCTCTCTCTCTCACACACACACACACACACACACACACACACACACACACACACACACACACATTGTTTCTTGAAACTATGATGATTGATAATGTGCAATACAAACGAGCAGACTTCAGCGGAAACTTTCTGAGCAAAATTCGGGTGCTCCTCCTAGTTATGAAGAGGCTGTTGGTGAAGCTCAGAGCCCTGTGCCTGAAAGGTATGAACTTTCATACAAGAGGCTGGCACCACTTGTTCAAAACCGAACCTCTTATGAATATTATCTTGATTGCAGGGATGTTGAAACTTCGGTAGAATCTGCTCCAAGAGGCTCGTCCCCTCATGCAAGTGATAATCCTAGCCTAACCTCTGTTCCTACTGGATCTTCTCCTGTAAACAATAATCCAACTGAAGTAACTGCTGCTGCCAGTACATCTGTTGCTGCTAGTACTGCTGTTTCTACCCAGGAAACTGAGCCCACTGATGATTTCTTTGACCCACGTGGTCCTACATCAGGTCTGTAAAGTTGCTTGTTATTATGTTGTGTTGGTCACTTCACTTATGTAAAGTACTCTTCTAAATCTTTCCCTGTTTAAGAAATTATTATGCGATTGTAATGTTGAACTTTTATTTGCATGTCAAATTATTATGTTGTATATTATATTGTATTTCCTTTGGGGAGTTGGATCTTGGCATTTGGTTGTTGGATACATATTTTGTAATTTGCCCCGCTTAATGGGATAATGTTGAACTCATAACATCTGTATGTTTCTTACCAGCTGCTCCAACCACTTCTAATTTTGGCGAAATAGATTTACTCGGTTCTTTATCAGACTCATTCTCTTCAAATGCTCTGCCTCTTGTGCCCGCTACATCAGGAATTTCAACCCCTGAAGCAAACACTGGTTCAACAGCTTCTTTTGCAGCACCATCCTCTGGGTCCAATAATTTCAATCAGGTATGAATCTGTATGATTATTTCTAGGTTTTAGTTAAAGAACTCTTTTCTTTCTATGAAAGAAAATGAATTTGTAAATGACTTGGAAATCTTCTAGTGTCATGTTTACCTTGTCCCCACCCTTTTTTGATTTAGCGTGCATAACTGTAACTAGTGTGTGGGTGGGAGAGTTTCTGTCACGAAATGTACCATATGGCATGATAATAAACCTGGTCGTTGAACAAACTGAGTAGGTAGAATTCTGAAAAATTGGTTTTCAATTTTTAAAAAGGATATCTACCTCAGTTCTTAGCTTTGAATAATTTAAGATATATATGTTTCTATTTGTTAATTTTCATTCAAAATAATGTATTTGTTTGTTCAACTTTTCGCAGTCTTTTGAAGATCCGTTTGGTGATTCACCGTTCAAGGCTGATACTTCTGTTGAAACTGCTCCATCTCAACACCATGCACCTCAGACTACTGAACCATCCCAGTCAGATGATTTTAATGCCGACATGTCTAACTTTGGGTTTGGGGACTCATTTTCTATTGTACCATACTCTGCATCTGCTCCCAGTGACACTCAACCTTTCCCTGCTAACTCCCAGTTTTTGTCCCAAGATTCGGAAACTGATATTCTAGCTGACATTCTTCCTCCTGCACCATTACCTGAGATGACATCACAGCAGAAAAGTTCAGCTCCTACTTTTGGCCAACCTTCACCTTCCTTTTCAACTTCATCTGGACCATTTTCTGAACCAACTGGTCAACTTACTCCTCATCAAGGTTTCTCAGCTGCAACCAATCAACCTGCACAAACCCTTCCAAGTGGTCAATTTTCCCAGCCAGGCTTTTCAGCTTCTAGTTCATCTTTTTCAGCCTCTACCAGTCCATATGCACAGCAACCTTTTCCTTCTCATTCTGGTCAACCTGGCATGCCTGGGTTTTCGTCATCTACTGGCCATTCTATGCAGCCACCTTTTGCTTCTCAAGGCGGTCAATCTACTGCACAAACAAGCGGTCCTACCTACGGTGGATTGTACTCCCTGGATACATCTCTTACTCCAGGAGCTCCAAACATGTATTCTCAATCACAAAATGGATATAATGGATCTATGAACAGTGGGAATTACTTGCCACAGGGATCCTCAACAGGCTTTCCTTCACAAATGACTCCCCAAGCTCCAACAGCACAACCGGCACAAATCACAAACTTTCCCCATCATGGAGGATCTACTGCTTCTCCCTCTCCAACTGATCAAGCATCACAGTTCAACAACCAGAGCTTCTTTGGACAACAAGGGAATGCAGCTCCCTTTAGCTCATCATATACCCATCAAGTGCCTGGTCCCAATGCTTCACCGTATGCTATTTCAGCGGCACCAAATTCTTTAGTTTCTCAACCATCCAAAGATAAGTTTGAAACAAAATCAACAGTTTGGGCAGACACATTAAGCAGGGGACTGGTTAATTTAAACATATCTGGACGTGAGTGCTTATACCTTATCAATGCTTCAGTTTCTGCTATATACTAAAATTCTAATGTTGATCTTATCTGGACTAACTGTTAACTATTATGCTCTTCACTTGCAGCTAAAACTAATCCGTTAGCAGATATTGGCATTGACTTCGAATCCATTAATAGGAAGGAAAAGAGAATGGAGAAGCCCACTAACACACCTGTAACATCAACTGTAAATATGGGTAAAGCTATGGGATCAGGTTCAGGCATAGGTCGTGCTGGTGCTGGTGCTCTTAGACCTAATCCAAATTCGATGATGGGTTCTGGTATGGGCATGGGTATGGGAATGGGCAATGCTCCCGGTGGTATGGGCATGGGCAATGCTCCCGGTGGTATGGGTATGGGAGGTTACGGAGGAGGCATGAATCCATCCATGGGTATGGGTATGGGTGGTATGGGGGGAATGGGCATGGGGCAAGGATACCAGACGCAACCTCCTAATGGAATGCCTCCTGGTTCCAACATGCCAGGTAACTATAATAATAACATGATGCGTCCCGGTGGTTATGCTCAACAGCCATATGGTGGATACCGATGAGATTGAATTGAACATTATTCTCATAGATGGAAAGGTGAAAGTATTGTTGATTGTTTTGCTACAAGCTGAGAGAAGCCATATCAATACCAGTGCCTACTAGTAGTCCACATCAACATTCGGATTTTATAGCAGTGTATCATTGAAGTTGCAATTTTCTGTAAAGTGACCTAGTGTGGTGTATGTTTATTCTTATAAATGTGCTACTACAATTCTTTTCTTTTTTGGGGTCACCCTTCTTTAGGGTGCTTTGAGCATCAGTGTTGTGTACCAGTGACGGGATAGAATAACCTTACTTGGGTTATTGCTTCCTTTACATGTTCCTCATATTTTTTGAACACCAACAGGTGGTTTGATATATTAATATATTCTTTTTCACATTTTGCTTTTTACATTTGCCTCAAGCTTAAGCATGTCAATTAAATGGTTTATCTTTTAAGCCTTTGTTTATTAATTTCTTCTTGATAAAAATTCATCGTAGTCCATAAGAAAGGGCGGTAGGCTAAATATGCAACTGGGGATGCCAGTGTATATGCAACGGGATTCCAAGTATTTTCTTGTCTTTTTCCACTAGTTGAGTTGTCCTCCATTTTAATAATTTTGCGACTTAATTTTTTTTTTTTTTTTTTTGGGGTAGGAAACATCAAAATTCGAAACAAGGACCTATGACACCTCAGTAGTTTCAGAGTATTCTTACGATCTTTGAATCTTTTTAGTCGACTACCAAACTAATCTTAGTGTAGCAAGAAAGAAACATGTCAAGTGAGTTTTCCTTGGTCATTTTATATTTAGAGGTAGAATTGCAGTCGATTTGTTGAATATAGAAGCTGCTTGTAACCAAAAAAAGAATGTAGAAGCTGCTTGACAACAAAAAAGAAGGATGGTGATCGAAAACTTTTTTTAGGATAGGCAGGTTAAAGGAGATTCATTATTGAATGAATCATTGAGTGTAAGGTGCTAAACGCAAATAAAGTTTGAAAAGTTGACAGCAACTCAAAGTGCTGATATTGGTAGACCCAATTAAGCTTTTTGTGCTTTACTGTGACATTGTTAAATAAGGTTTGAGAGGTGTTTTGGTGTAAGATGGTAAGGTGGTTAGTTTGAAATATAGATAAACATGTCTAAATCTTGAAATAGTGCATGTTTAAATCCTCATATTTTGTACAAAAGGAACTAGCGTGATGGATATGTTCATGTGTGTAATGCATTGGTTGATATGTATTCAAAATGGGGTGAAATTGCAAAAGAAAAATTGATTTTTGAGGACATTACGGAAAAAGATACTGGCTCGTGGAATGCTTTGATAAACGGTTATGGAGTCAATGGATGCGCCAAGGAAGCGTTTGAGGTAGTTGCGTTCACGTTAAGTGAAGGATTTGAACAAAATGAGATAACTATGAGCAGTGTGTTATAGCAAGGGTGTTGTTTGGCATAGGTGAAGATGCTTCAAAGCAATCTAGAGATTTGGAATTGTACCTCAGATTGAGCATTATGGTTGTATGATTGATCTTCTAGGAAGGGACGAATGCTCGGATGAAGCTGAAAATTTGATTCAAACCATGCCAACGAGATAATATTGACTTCGTTTCTATTTTCTTGTTGTTACTGCGAAGATGTTTCAAGAGCTGAAAGAATGCTGAAATAAGCAGTGAAAATGTAGAAGGAAGGTCCTGGAGACTACGTGATGTTCAGAAATTGGTACCCCACAAAATGAAGGTGGGCAGATGTGGAGGATGTTAAACTTATAATGAAGAAAAAAGAGGATCAAATAAAGAGGTTGCTTGGAGTGTTATTGAGGTTGATGGTAGATTTAGAGACTGTGGCTGGATATTACTTGCATTCGCATTCGCAACTGAAGGTTGTTAAGTCAACATCGGGGAAGTTATGGAAGCACAAGAAAGTTGAAACAATTTATTGAAATTTCAAAGGACGAAAGCTGAAAGAGAGAGTTCAAAAGGAAAGCTAAAATTGGAAAAGGAATAAAAACATGTCTAGCTATGTATCTCTTTCAAAATCTATAGTCTATATAGGACCAAGCTCCTAACTCAACCAGAAAGATAGCGATCGTTGAGTACATATATGACCTGTCCCATGGTGCAGTTAATTATCCGAGGTAAATTGTTTAACCGGGTTTGTACACTGAGGAATTCTTCAGCTGAATTTCTATTGTAAATGAGGTACTGATCAGAACTTTAATACGAATTTCTCTATTAGAAACAAATGATAATACTTCTCTCCAGATTTGGGTACTCTAGAACTGAATTTTATAAGAGAAATGCTGTTTATTATGAAACAAACAACACACACGAAAGGCACGACAATGTATTTTCACTCAATTGCACGAAAGGCACATGATTTCCGTTAAATGAGGGTCTAGAACATGTAATTACTGAAACTAAAAAACGAGTCAGTAAACTCCCATTTAATCCCACTAACAATGTCTACGCGAGTCAGTATGTACTGAAAGAAATAAATGCTTAAACACAAGTGTCATGAAGGTTAATCATGCCTCCCTTAAGAAGTTTCGGGAGACAGCTGAAAACTGCTTATGCAGACAAGCCTTCCAGGGGAGATGACTTGTGGAATCTTGAATAAGCTCTGCGGCTCCAAGAGACCTAATTAGCACTCGTGGAACATGAATATCACAGTGCATACTTACTAATTACTATTGAAATTCAGTTCATCGTAAGTATTCGTAACTCTGGCAGTGATGATGATGATGATGATGCAGATGAGTTCCTCTTGTATGTCCATGATTCTGATTAGGTCATTAAGTGTAGTTGCTGGTGTGGCCTTTTACTAATTGAAAAGTACCTATTGATGAATGAAAGTTATTTTCTGTTTGGTTATTGCTTTTGTAATCCTTGGTATTTATGCCTATAAGCAAGTTAGTGTATAATATTTAACTGGTTACTCATAACTGATGAGTGCCAATTGTATGCAACTTAGTATTACATGACATAGATGGTTGCTTAAAATTGAACTCTTTTCTTGATGCAGCAAAATATATACCATCTAAGCCAGAATGAGAGAATCCGTGAAAACAAGAAGCAGCAGATATTTTATTTCTAATGGGAAGGTTTCTAAGGCAATCTCTAAGTAGGTCAGAAGTAGCAGAAAGTTTCTTCTGACTGGAAGTATAGTATCCACCGGAAGGTAGTCTCATAGTTTGATCATGAGGCTGAAGTACTGCCGAGTAGGCGGAGAAATTGGTCAGAAAATAGCTAAAAAAAGCGATTAAATTTAACAAAGATACGAGATATAATCCATTGCAAAAATAATCAACAACTGGTAACATCAAAATATAAAGAATTCAAAAAGACACATCAAGTACTACTTTTACCAATTCTTAAATTGAGTAATTATTCAACAGACATAAATAATATAAGTATCTTTGACCTCTAGAGTTCTCCAACTTTTAGAGATCCATTGGCTAAGGTAAAAACAGTGGCAGCCTTGTGATTCATACCAGAGTTTATAAGCTGAGTCATTATCATAATAGGGATTTGATTATCAAGTTGAACATCACTATGAGGATGCTTCATAACAATATCACAATACGCACTAACTGCTTCATCCATTCTACCATCAGCACAAAGAGCAGCTACTAGTTTTGCAAAACAATCTTTATCTGGTTCAAAACCTTCAGAAAGCATGGCATTGACCAAATGTAAGGCATCATCCACCTTGTTGGATTCCAGAAATGCCTTTAATAAAGCAGTGTGTGTGACAGGGACAACACTAGACGAACAATCGGTTTGAATCATGTTAAAGAAAAACTTGGTAGCATCATGGATTCTCCCTAATTCACAACATTTAAGAATGATTGAAGTCCAACCATTGGTAGAGAGTTCAATTCCTAACTTAACCTTTAGACCCAAAAGTTGATACACTTGTGGCATGCCATCATCATTCAATTTACAAATGGATTCCAAAACGTTGTTAAGAGTAATGTTACCAGGGTAATAACGCTCCTTCAACATGAGTCCGAGGAATTCTGAAAGAGTGAGAATGTCCATTTTGTCGCAGAGGTGATGAAGTGTAATGGTGTAAGTGTGAAAATCATGGGAATTCATTTCTGAGAGAACAGTTGTAGCAGCATCGTATTGATCAGTAGAAAAAAGGGAATCCATAAAAATATTTGAAGCAAAGGTATTTGGAACAAACCCATGAGAATTTACCATGTGGTGATAAGCATCAATGACCACCTCGTGTTTACCAGTCAGGGACAAGAGCGCTAACAAACGTAAAAAAGAGACAGATTTTGTGTTTGAATCATTGAATAAACCAATAGATTTCAAGTCTAAGAGAATAGACTCAATTGATTTGAAACGAGTGAGGCGATCTATAACGGGGTCCATTGAATCAAGGGTTAATGAACCGGGTACGAGGAGGTAAAGGCATAGTTTGTTTTCTGAAAAACGCGAAGTCGTTGTTTGTGGTTTCGATCTTCTTGATGGGAACAACATGGAGATTGTGGATTTGTGTTGTTGTCATATTTGACAAAGATTTTGAGGATGCGGTGTGGTCGCCTGAATAATATTGACAAACCTGAATTCATGGTTACGATCGATAAATAGATGAGATTGGGAGGAACAGCTGCTTAGGGTTTCTGGCGGCCTGACACGGAACAAAGTACAACTAACTTGAGTTATCTGATGTGTGTTTTGAGGGATAGCACTTGTGTGACATTGTGGTTGGTGATATTAGTGACATTGGTCAACCACAATGTTACATGTGGCTTTCTTCTCTCTTTCACAAGGTTTTTTTTTTTTTTTTTGTAGTACACTTGTGACATTATGGTTGGCCAATGTCACCAACCACAATATCACCCAAGTTCTACCCGTGTTTTGAGTTTGTAGGTTTATTTTGCAGGGCCACGAAATTAGCTAGTCTCATTTTAGGCTTAATACATTCCCAGGTCCCTTAACTTATTTTTTCTTCTCACTTCAGTCCCTTAACTATTAAACGTTTCAATTTGGTCCTTATCTTTTGTATTCTTCATCGATTTGGTCCAATTTTATTAATTTTAAATCCCTAAAAAAGAAGACCGTTGGATCAAGGAAGTCCATCAGATCTTACTGTGTACCACCAACACCTAAGTATCTGAAATTTAATTTTTAAAAATAATATAAATCCATTTATATTAATTTAGAAATAAAAAATTAAAAAATTGGAAAATTAATTTTCAAAAATAAAAAAATTCTAAAAAATTTGAAAAAAAATTCAGGAATTTTTTTTTTAAATCTGGAAAATTAATTTTAAAATTTTTTTCTACAAAAAAAAATTTGGAAAATATTTTAACTTTTCAAAATCTCGATACCAATTTAGAAAAATTCAGATTATTTTTTTTCAAAAATTTTATTTCAGAATCACGATTATTTTAAAAATCCAGATTATTTTTTTCAAAATTTTATTATTTTCGAAAAAATTCAGATTAATTTTTTTTGAGGGAAAAAAATAATCTGATTTTTTTTCCCGATTATTTTTAAAATCATTTTTTTACGAAATTATGAAGATTTTACGATTTTGGCTAAAATTTGAAAATATATTTCCAAAAAGTACAGATTTTTCTTTCCAAATTAATTTTCCAGATTTTTTTTAAAAAAATCCGTAAAAGACTCTGAATTTTTTTAAAAAAAAATTTCGAAAAAAAACTGACCTTTTTTGTAAAATTTTGAATTTTTGCTTTTTTTGTATTTTGAATATTAAATTCCTGAATTTTGTAAAAAAAAAATTAATTTCGAAAATTTAAAAAATTGTAAAAATATTTTCCAATTTTTTTTTGTAAAAAAAAATTAAATTAATTTTCCAGATTTTAAAAAAAAAATTATTTTTGAAAATTAATTTTCCAATTTTTTATTTCTAAATTAATATAAATGGATTTATATTATTTTTAAAAATTAAATTTCAGATACTTAGGTGTTGGTGGTACACGGTAAGATCTGATGGACTTCCTTGATCCAACGGTCTTCCTTTTTAGGGATTTAAAATTAATAAAATTGGACCAAATCGATGAAGAAAACAAAAGATAAGGACCAAATTGAAACGTTTAATAGTTAAGGGACTGAAGTGAGAAGAAAATATAAGTTAAGGGACCTGGGGATGTATTAAGCCCTCATTTTATCAGTCAGGCCCAAATTATGATAACATGAAAGAATCTTGCTCTTTACCCAAATGGTTTTTCTCATTCCGAGGTGAAAATATCATATTACCCTTACGCAGGTTAACTCACGTCAGTTATGATCTTAGCGTGACTTAAGTCATTTATCGCAACACAGAACACGAAAATTCCAAGTAAGTAGCAACTTTTTTGACAACTTTTGAATAACTTTGTTTCTCACACTCATGTGATGTTATCCTCCTTCTTTTGTTCTCTCTTTCTATTGTTTTTAACCAATAAAAAAAAACAGATATACAAATATCATTACTTTTTTATTTTATTTTTATAAATGACACATTAGAATTTGAGATTTACTTTTCCCATCATATGGCCTTCTCGCGCGCCTTGCAAAAATTCCAAAAATACCCCTCGTCCGGATTACATTTTCCGAACTAGATTGTTAGTAATTCCGGAATATAAACTCCGGACAAATACGATATGAATATTTTGTGTCTTTCTTTGATGTCAAGGGTCTCTGTTGACCGTTATACGACCCCCGCATAAGCTGCAATGCAATTGCAGGGGTCGTATGAGCGGTCAACAATGACCATGACACCACGAAAACTCCTAAAAGCTACCTAAAAAACTTAAATTTTTTGAAGAAATGTAAGAAAGGATGTGAAGAAGAATGAAGGAAAATGTTGAAGATCCAAGCCTTTTTATAGCCTAAAAAAAGTCCTAGGTGATTTGTAAGTCAAAGAAAACGTGTTTTTATTCAAAATCGTCCAAAAAACGCTTTAAAACTCCACTAACCGGCCAAACCTTTGGTGAAACGTCACTGGCCAAGTTGTTACTGAGTGGTTCTAGATTTTATACTCCGGAATGCATGAAGTATTTCCGGATTATATAGTCCGAACTACATCAGAATAACATAAATAATGAATCTTTTGGGAGATCTGCAACACGATGAAGAAATGCAAGGTGTTTTCAAGAGGATTTCTTTGAGTTAGATCCTGCTGCCTTGCCAAATGACATATTCATATGGCAGGCAGCAAGATCTAACTCATAGAAACATCATGATATTTTTTAGTTATCTCTCTAACAAGGAGGCATCAAGGACTATCTATATATTTTTGACAACATGTTGAGGATCTTCATCATGCCGTTATATAGAGATCTATATATTTAAAACAGCATGAGAAAGATCCTCAGCTTGATAACAAAAATTTGCATGGTTTGCTTTGGTGTGTTTGTGTGTTTTGATGATATTGAAGGTGAAAATCAGAGAGGATGTATTTATAGAGGTCCTTCGATGTTGTGGACCACATAAACTCTTAGTGCAATATGGTCCATTCAAAAGAATCCTATGCTTAGGGTTTCCGGATTCTGTTTTCCGGAATACTCTTACGCCCTATGTTATTTCGGATTAAGTAATCCGAAAAGCATATATTTGGTTATTTTATCGATTAAATGAACATCTTTGTCGTAAATTAAAACATAAAAAGCACGCAATTAAATTCAGAAACAGATAACTAACACGAAATTAAAACAACATAAAACACGTGATTAATTAAAACACAACACATTATCACGGATCATCTAAACTAACTTCTTCCTCCTCTGGTCCCTCCAGCAGAGCCCTGATCTCTTCGTAGTTCCTGGGCCGGTGCAAACTTTTCAAAATTTGTTCAGCAGATCTAACCAACGAAGCGTCCAACTCGATCGGTCCTCTAGCGCTGTGCTGATCAAAGACAGAGAACATGGTTCTCACGTCGTCGTCGTTTGTGAGTTTCATCCGGCTGAAGCGAAGAGATCCGGCTGAGTCGGACAATGAACATCGATATTCGACACCGACCACACTCCTTGTGTCTCTGCGGTTGAGTTGACGGTTGGTTTGATCCAGCTCATCCTTCAGCCCAGAGAGGGTGACATCGTCGCGAATCCTAAACAGATGGGGTGGTGTTCCACCGTTGTAGTAGACTGCCGCTAGCTTGGTGTTCGGATCAAAGCCAGGGAATTCCATGATTTTTTTTTTGGTGTAGTTTACTTGTAATGACAACATGGATCCCTATTTATAGAGGTATTTGGGCGTTGTGGACCACAAAAATTGTCGCTGCAATGCGGGCCACACAGGAGAATCCAATGCTGAAGTAATCCAGATTATACAATCCGAACCAACCCTCACCATACACAATGTCCCAAGTTTCACTTTGGGACACCTCATTATCGTCTTTTTCCGGAATACGTAATCCGGAGTGCATGTGTAATCCGGATTATATCTTCCGGAGTGCACCATAAGCTCTTGGCCGGTGGTCTGCACCAGAAAGAAAATGTTTTTAAAGGTTGGTCAAGTCAAAAAACGTGTTTTTACACGTTTTTTGACTGTATTAATGGCTTTCACACCTTTTTTTTTTACCCTCCCTCCCTATAAATAGGCTCATTTCCTCATAATTTCTCACACCTCTTCTTTCTCCTCTCCTCTTCTACAACAATGTGTTTCTATCGCTGGCCTTTCATAGAAAGAGGCCTCTTTAGAAATCCATCAGGGGCCATATGATCGGTCAATATGGTAGGGGTCAGTCTGAATCTGAGGTGGGTTTGCGTGGGTGTCATGTTGACCATCATGGTCTCTTGTTCTCTAGAGGCTCCTGTGCCCCCTCTGTCTCCCCACCAACAACATTTTTTCTTCCCCGCCATATTCTTTCCTCCCGCCCTCTTTCCTCTCCACCAGTGGCTGCAGCTGGAGCTGGAGCCACTGGTATAGCTTATGTAATAGGATATGATTAGAAATATATTTAGGATATTATGTAATAAGCTTAAAAAGCTTGAAAATTATTGTAATGTATTGTTCATATATTAATAAAATGAGTTGTTTTTATGTTTATGTCTTTTTATTTATGTTTTTTACTTTATTTGCATTTTCTTTTACGAATTGTAGAGCTTAAAATTACAAAAGTTCTGGCAAAACACTATTATGGATTATATAATCCGGATACTTTTGCAAAATACTAACAATGCAATCCGGAAAACGTAATCCGGACAAGGGGTAAAATTGGAAAAAAAAATAGGGTGCGCGAGGAAAGACATAGGGTGGAAAAAGAAATACTCTTAGAATTTTCAAGTTTTCATGATTTGGGCCTGACTAGCTAATTTCGTGGCCCAGCAGAATAAACTTACAAACTCAAAACACCCAGCAGATAACTCTCAAGTTAGTTGTACTTTGTACTTAGTTCCGTGTCGGCAGCTGTTCCTCCCAATCTCATCCATCCATCCATCGATCAATCGTAACCATGAATTCAGGTTTGGCAATGTTATTCCGGCGACCACACCGCATCATCAAAGTCTTCTCAACGACGATGACGACATCACAAATCCACACTCTCCAATTTGTTCCCATCAACAAGATGAAAACCAGTAACATCACGTTTTTCAGGAAACAACAAAATATGTATTCTTCAACCCTAAACCCAAATACTAGTTCCCCCGAAGATTTAATCCATCTATGTTATTTCTTGCACGGATGTTTAGACTGGAAGACATCAACCTACAATCTATTGGTTCCCGTTTTAGATCGCGTCACTAGTTCCAAATCAATTGAAACTCTTACATCAGAATTACAATCTGTTGGTCTTCTCAATGATGAGTCTAGCACAAACTTGTTATCCCTCTTGGCCCATGCAGGTAAAAAGGAGATGGTCATTGATGCTTATCACCACATGGTAAAATCTCACGGGTTTGTTCCAAATACCCATGCTTTAAATTTACTTGTGGATTCTCTATTTGGAACTACTCAAAACCTATATGCTTTTAGTGTCTTGGAACAAATTAACTCTCCAGATTTTTCCACTTTCGAGATCACACTTTTTCACCTCTCCCGATTAAACGACATAACAAATCTTTCATTTTATCTCAGACTTATGTTGAGTGTGCCTTATTATCCTAACAATGTTACTTTTAACAAGATTCTGATTTCCTTTTGCTGCAAAATGAACGATGACGAGGTCAAGATTGATGTCATGGCACAAGTGTACCAACTTTTGGGTCTAGCGGTTAAGTTAGGAATTGAACTGTCTACTAATGGTTGGACTTCAATCATTCATAAGTTTTGTGAATTAGGGAGACTTGATGATGCTACCAAATTGTTCTCTGACATGATTCAGACTCCTTATTCTCTTGATGTTGTCCCTGTCACACATACTGTTTTATTTAAGGCATTTCTGAATTCCAACAAGGTGGATGATGTGTTACATTTGTTCATTGCCATGCTTTCTAAAGGTTTTACACCTGATAAAGATTGTTTTGCAAAACTAGTAACTGCTCTTTTTGCTGATGGTAGAATGGATGAAGCAGTTTGGGCTTATGTTATTATTGCTGTGATGCATCCTGAGAGTGATTTCCACCTTGATAATCACATCCCTTTTATGATAATGACTCAGCTTTTAAATGCTGGTATGAATGACAGGGCTGAGATTGTTTTAATCTTGTCAAGAAATCTGAGAATCAAGGCATGTCTGCTAAATGAACGAAGGAAACATGTAATGTAATGTGATGCTTATCTTCAAAGGCTAATCAGATGCTAAGATGTGCAACAGAAATTGTGATATAGAGCTTTAGGAGTTCTTTAACTAGCTTATCTTCTATTTAGTTTATTCATGTGTTTTAGTAATAATAATAATAATAATAATAATAATAAATAGTTTCTTCTTAGGCTTGGGTTCAACTTAAGCGTTTGAGAATTTCTTGAATGAAGGAATAATAATAATAAATAGTTTCAAGAGACCATGAAACTATTCTCCACATACATGTTTGTTAATTAGTTTGCTTGCTTGACAGTTATATTTGAATTAAACGATCAAGTATAGCAAGTAAGAAACATATCAAGTGAGTTTCCTTGGTCAGGTAGAATTGCAGTCGATTTGTTTGAATGTAGAAGCTGCTTGATGATAAAAAACAAGGATGGTTATTGATTTTTTTGTTTGTTAGAATAGGTAGGTTACTAAAGGAAATTCAGATTCATTGAATGATCCATCGAAGGCAAATAAAGTTTGAAAAGTTGACAACAACTTAAGTATTGATATTGCTAGATTCAACTAAGCTTTTTGTGCTTTATTGTGACACTCTTGAATAAGGTTTTAGAGGTGTTTTAATGCAAGATGGTAAGGTGCTTGTTTGAATATACATAAATATGTTTAAATCTTGAGTGAAAAATAAAATGACCGAGTCAATTAGTGCATGTTTTATTCCTCATAATTTATACAAAATAAAATATTGTTAAATAGCGGTTTTTTCTGTCATTTAAACGAGTTTTGATTTATCTCTGTAAAAAAATAGATTTCAACCTTATAATGTATAGATTCTTTGGATTTAAACCCTAATGTCTTTTGATTGTATACTTAAGTTTATACGGCTCGATGAATCAGTTTTTAATTATGTGACACACTGAGTGAATATTATTAATTTATTTAGCTTTAGTTCAATACACTTGGTTTTTTCATTATCAAACATTCATGCGCTTGTGAGAAATAATACATTCAATTAACTTTATTTTTAGGCTAAATTACATTTTTGGTCCCTTAACCATTTAATTAGTACGTTTTGGTCCCTTAACTTTCTCTCCGTTACACATTTTGGTCTTTTCTGTTAGTTTTAATTCAAAAACGTTAAGGTTTCTTCATTTTCTTCTGAAATTTTACTGGGATTGTTGTTGTTGAAGGTTTTTGAATCCCATAAATTTCTTTATTGTCTCTACTACTATTTTATTTTGATATGTTTAAATTGTTCAAATATTATCTATCCCACCAATTCATATTGATCATATGATTAGGCAAGTATGTAATATGCTCACCGTTATGCTGCACTAAATTGGAGGGATAATAGTGGAAAGACGCACGACATAAGACTATTAGGCAGATTGTGTGGCAGAATTGGTTGGGATTGATGACGGTTCTGTTAGTGTGGCGTTAGGATTTTTGAAGTTGGCTCTGGTTGTGGGACTAT
Source organism: Medicago sativa (assembly GCF_051527215.1). NCBI lineage: Eukaryota > Viridiplantae > Streptophyta > Magnoliopsida > Fabales > Fabaceae > Medicago > Medicago sativa. The sequence goes on along the minus strand of NC_140755.1, from coordinate 5,391,363 downwards.
TGGGGATTGTGAGGGAGGGAGGAATTTGGGGAATGTTTTGGGGGAGTTTTGTATGTTGAAGGAAGCTAGGTGGTGCTGACTGCATAATCTCAAGCTTGTTTTGCTAAAACTTCATCCTCAATGACTTAATAAATAAGTAATTATTGATAAGTCAATTGTATCATTGATGGTTATTTTGTCTATAATTTCACATTCCATAATTCTCCTAAGTACTAGGTATTGATCATTGCTTTCTTTTCATTTTTCCCATTCATCTCTATTCTTTTAATATAATGCTCTTTTTATAAATTTCATAACATATGGTGTATTTTTCTCTTCTTTTTGGTACAAAACATATGGTGTATTATTTTGAGTGAATATAATGGAAAAGTATCATTCTATTCCTTAATTCTAAGGAAATATATAGTCTATCTATTTTGTACAAAAAGAAAAAAAGAAGTAAAAATAGTCTTCTTAATTTTTGAAAAAAAAAGAAGTAAAAATAGTCATCTTAATTTTTGAATTGCGTTTTTTTATCTTCTTTTGTCCATAGTCAACCTTTTACACACAATCGGTTAAATATGTCACATTGAGCTCAAATGACTAATATCCTTCACAATTAATCAAAAACTTGAGTATTTTATCCAATACAATGATTTTGTATGATTCTAACCTAAGTTCAAAACTAAAGGTAAAAAATTAGGTAAGTTTTAAACTCTCCTTCCAACATGATATCTATGTGATTGGTCAGTTTCTAAAAGGAACTACAAAAACAAGACAGTGTCCCTCTTGATTTTGTCACAAGCTCAACTTCTCCAATTAACTATTAACAGCTGAAGAACTTCCTCAAGTCTTCTAATTGCTCTAATCAAGCTGCCTTCAAAAACTTGTGTAATCTCCATGATCTCATAGAACTTCGAACCTTTCGCCCAATCATACACAACCTTTATAATATCATGCCTAAAAGACTTCGCAGAAGTTTCAAGATGAATTTGCACATGTTTTGTAGGATAACAAGTGCGATAAAAAAAATAGTTGTTAGAGCATTTTACAGATACAAATGCGTATAAACTTTAACAAAGTATAAGATAGAAAACAGACAAGCTGAAAATGTTGTGAGTAGGTCAAATCATAAGTACTAAACAAATGGTGTCGTTGATTGGACACTATAGGGATATATAGAATTGTTATTGTGAAAGGAAAAGCCAAGGACCTAACTCAATTAAAACGCATCAAATAAATAATGCATCAAATGATGATATTCCATTCAATAGGAGAAAGAATAATAGATTTGCTTTGGAAAATATGCAATAATTAGAATGATAATAAGGTATAGATAATTATTGATTATCAAAATTGAACTTGTATGAGATTTTTTGAATGTTCGGCTAATACACTAATTTGACTAGAATTCCCCAATAAAATTGAAAACACAATCTTCAAATGCTATTAATGGTATGAATTGGGATTTAGTAATTACCCTCCATTCGGGCTGAAGATGGGCAACTCTCCGAGCAGTGTCTTGTAATTGTGCATAGAGAAGATCAAGTTCTTCCCAAGGTTTGGCAGCGTCATTGATTTCTCTTATACAGGAGAAAAACCAACCACCTCCTCCACCTTTATGTCCTTGAAGACCTATTGAACATGAGTTATGTTAATGTCAATTCATCTGTACTACATCACATTGTCACGTGTAGCATAACTGCATATGAAGATCTCACATTGGCATGTATAAAACCATACAAAAAATTCATACATCCATAAATTGGATTTGGACATTAATAAGTCAGCGATAGGAGATTAAGATCTATTGGATAGTTTTAAGCACAACATAAGAAGTATTCTTTCACGAAATACATATAGAAACTTTTTGATCAAAAGTTGACTTGGTTTCATAATGCAATGGAAGCAAGCGAAAACAATACCAAATGCGTGAAATAACAGAACCAGGAAATCGTTATGTACAGTGCAGATTAAAGCAGTAGGCATTCTGCTGCATTTCTTCATATAGCAGAAAATAGAAAGAAAGGTAATACAACAAAAGAAGGTAAAAAGGAAGTCATTGTATTGCATTTATGTATAACAATGAGGTATACATAATTCCATTCAGGACTAGGTAAATATAAACTTTTTTAGTATAAAGCAGCACGAAATATAACCTGAACAGATACCCCATGCCAAAACTTGAAGGTCTTGCAGAAAAACAAAATATGAAAGGAATAAGGAAAATAACAAAAATACTTCACAATTTTCATTACCCTAGCATCCGAAGAACGCTCTTTATTGCCTTGAGCTCATCCTTGAATGCTAAAGTAATAGACGATCTTAATGTTTTCTTAATGGACTTAATTTTTGCAATCATCTCTTGCTTCCTCTGAAAAACTGCTTTATAAGCGGTGACTTCGCAATTTCATGCTTTTCAAATAGGCTCTCCAAAGCCTTTATTCTACGATATGCTTTTTGGTGTGAGCTACTTTGCATATGAAAAATATAGGAATCAAGATAATGATAGTATAATTGGGAAATAATTAAAATGAGGAAAGTGAATGGATAAACACCACACTTTCATGTCATCTTCAGGATCTAGAAGTGGCAATCCCTTTCACTAAATCTAGAAAGAGTTTCCATAACTTTTTTCAATGTGTTTTCTCGAGATTTCGATGGTAAAAGATCCTTTGGTATGTATAGACGCATGCTGCTAATTGTTGCTTGAAATATCAATGGCTATCATTTTATAAAACTCTTGAAGCCTCTCATAAACTCTTGAGCTCCTCTTGTATGTCCATGATTCTGACTAGGTCATTAAGTATAGTTACTGGTGTGGCCTTTTACTAATTGAAAAGTACTTATTGATGAATGAAAGTTATTTTCTGTTTGGTTATTGCTTTTGTAATCCTTGGTATTTATGCTTACAAGTTATAAGCAAGTTACTCATATGACTGTTGTACTTTGAGTAAGAGCAACTTTTAACGCTAGTGGCTTATATTTGGATCACATAAACAATATGATTTCATTGATGCACAAGGCACCATTGTGGAGTTGACCTACATATCAAAGACTTTCTTTCTTTTAGTTTTTTTAATTATAAAGACTATGTGTGTGTGTTACAAATTCATGGACCAAAATAGCAATTTGCTCAAATATAAAAGGGTGTTCTACCCAAAACCAAAATATGAAAGGACCTGCTGCAATGACTTAATGGAGTATAAAAAAGAAAAAATTCATTCAATTAGTAATAATCCCCCAAGTACATTAAGAAACAATACTCTCTTAAAAAAGTTATCTCCAATAAATAAAAACAAAGCATCCTTGAAGAAAGAGCATAATCCACATAATGTAAATTGAACTCCTTTCTTATGCAGCAAAATATATACCATCTAAGCCAGAATTTATACATTATGATGTTGTAATTCATTGCATCCATTTATTTCTAATGGGAAGGTTTCTAAGGCAATCTCTAAGTAGATCAGAAGTAGCAGAAAGTTTCTTCCGACTGGAAGTATAGTATCCATCGGAAGGTAGCCTCATAGTTTGATCATGAGGCTGAAGTACTGCCAAGTAGGGGGAGAAATTGGCCGGAAAATAGCTAAAAAAGCGATTAAATTTTCTTCAAAAAAGAAAAAAAAAAGTGGAGTTAAGTGGACATTAATTGCGTTAAGGTGGATGGGAAGTGTTTGACAATTTGATAACAAAATAAAGGGAGGTTAGTGTTTGTGTTATGGAAGATCGAAAGCGAGGTCAATGTAATTTGCACTAAAATAAAAAGGGGTTAGGGTTCTTGTTGGAGGATTGCAGATAGATGATTAAGCTTATTCTTCAAATTTCCTCCCTTATCAGAACCCAGAACTCAATCCTTCACCTTGTGTTTCCAACACCCACCACACCACTCCACCCACTCTTCTTCACTGCCTCATAAAAGCTTTCTTCTCTCTCTTACTACAATAATCGTTCTCCTCCACATAAGTAAATGATAGAGAAGGGAAATGGTGTTGCATAATTTGCATCTAGATGATTGTCTATTAAGCACTATAATAGTAGAATTGTTATTAGTTATAATACACATAACATTTAACAAGGATACGAGATATAATCCATTGCAAAAAAAAATCAATAACTAGTAACATCAAAATATAAAGAATTGAAAAAGACGCATCAAGTACTACTTTACCAGTTCTTAAATTGAGTAATTATTCATTTGAAATAAAACATATAAATAAATATAAGGTGCCTTGACCTCTAAAGTTCTCCAACTTTTAGAGATCCATTGGCTAAGGTAAAAACAGTGGCAGCCTTGTCATTCATACCAGCGTTTAGAAGCTCAGTCACTATCATAAGAGGGATCTGATTATCAAGGTGAACATCAGTATGAGGACGCTTCATAAAAAACAATATTACAATACAAACAAAATGCATCATCGATTCTACCATCAGCAAAAAGAGCAGTTACTAGTTTTGCAAAACAATCTTTATCTGGTATAAAACCTTCAGAAAGCATGGCATTGACCAAATGTAAGGCATCATCCACCTTGTTAGAATCCAAAAATGCCCTAAATAGGACAATGTGTGCGACAGGGACAACACTAGACGAACAATCGGTTTGAATCATGTTAAAGAAAAACTTGGTAGCATCATGGAGTCTCCCTAATTCACAACATTTATGAATGATTGAAGTCCAACCAATGGAAGAGAGTTCAATTCCTAACTTAACCTTTAGACCCAAAAGTTGATACACTTGTGGCATGCCATCATCATTCAATTTACAAATGGATTCTAAAACGTTGTTAAGAGTAATGTCACCAGGGTAATAACGCTTTTTCAACATGAGTCCGAGGAATTCTGAAAGAGTGAGAATGTCCATTTTGTCGCAAAGGTGATGAAGTGTAATGGTGTAAGTGTGAAAATCATGGGAATTCATTTCTAAGAGAACAGTTGTAGCCGCATCGTATTGATCAGTAGAAAAATGGGAATCCATAAGAATATTTGAAGCAAGGTATTTGGAACAAACCCATGAGAATTTACCATGTGGTGATAAGCATCAATGACCACCTCGTGTTTACCAGTCAGGGACAAGAGCGCTAACAAACGTAAAAAAGAGACAGATTTTGTGTTTGAATCATTGAATAAACCAATAGATTTCAAGTCTAAGAGAATAGACTCAATTGATTTGAAACGAGTGAGGCGATCTATAACGGGGTCCATTGTATCGGTGGTTAATGAGCCAGGTAAGAGGAGGAAACGTGATGGACTAAATCTTTGGGGAAGGCATCTGAGAGGGTTGAATACATATTTTGTTTTCTGAAAAACGTGATGTTACTGTTAGTGGTTTTCATCTTGTTGATGGGAACAAATTGGAGAGTGTGGATTTGTGATGTCGTCGTCGTTGAGAGGATTTTGAGGATGCGGTGTGGTCGACGCAATAATATTGATAAACTTGAATTCATGCTTGCTTGCGATAGATGAGATTATTGGGAAGGAAAATATGAGAAAAAGAAGCAAAAGCTGCTTAGGGTTTCTAGCGGCTGACAAAGAACAAACTTGAGTCATCTGCTGGGTTAGGAACTGTTTATCTAGTCGGCCTAATAACCTTAAACCCTAAACCCTAAAATAGAAACTAGAGTCATTGATGCTTATCAACACATGGTAAAAACCAGCAACAGTAACATCACGTTTTTAAGAAAACAAAATATGAATTCAACCCTAAACCCAAATACTTCCCCCAGTGATTTAATCCAACTATGTTATTTCTTGCACGGATGTTTAGACTGGAAGACATCAACCTACAATCAATTGGTTACCGATTTAGATCGTATCACTCGTTCAAAATCAGTTGAAACTCTTACATCACAATTTCTAGAGATATTGGCTAAACTTATCTATACATGAGGGAACATTGCCGTTTAAATTGTTGAACGATAAATCAAGATGCATGAGTGATTTGAGATTGCATATGGATGATGATATTTCTCCTGTCAATGAACTATGGGAAACAATTAAGCTTTGTAGACTTGTTTTTCTCCACAACCAACTAGGCAGTGAAGTTATACTGTTGTTTTGACAAGATAATACATCTTAGATCTCTTATAAATGTTGGAATCTTGACTAAATTGCATGAAGCAAATTGTAAAACATGGACTCGAGAATTATCATAGGCAAACTTTTTGATAACAAAGCCTTCCTTAAATTGCAACAAGGCATGGCTTTCATCTTGATGACACTTTGACTGAACTAAAGGGAAACATGTAAATGTGGAAGAGAACAAAAAATAAAGGAAAAGAAACTGTAATAATAACACAAGAGATTTCATTGTATGTTAATAATTTAGCCTGAAACATTCACAGATAAAATATTAGGTGGTTCTTATCCATACTATTTAGCCTGAAACTTATGATGGAATTTCTCCGAAAAGTTTGGTACGAGAAGGTTTAAATTATTAACAGGAAAAGAAACTGTAATAATAACACAAGAGACTTCATTGTATGTTAATAATTTAGCCTGAAACATTCATATATTAAATACTAGACACACATCAGATAAAGTTTGAAAAGTTGACACCAACTCAAGTGCTGATATTGGTAGACTCAACAAAATGAGATAACGACGAGTAGTGTGTTATCTGCTTGCAACCATTGTTGTTTCAAAGCAATGTAAAGATTTGATAACATAGACTATATATATATATATATATATATATATATATATATATATATATATATATATATATATATATATATATATTAGTTGTTCGATGAATCTAAAAAATTATTTTTTAGCTTATAAATGTGATAGGGAAGGAGCATGACATAACTGACACATGTTAAAGTTTCCACAAATAACAAATATTTATTATGAAAAATTAAGTTTAACGTTTTGAGAAATAAACTGGCACAACTTCTAAGATAATGTACTGTAAAGGTTATTAATATAGTATACAAGAAAAATGTTATTAATATATCGATTTTGTGGTTGACAGCCCTATTTGTAATACTAAAAGAAATTGATTTTGTGGTGAATTTGAACCGTTAACGGACTATTAGTAAAAAAAATAGGAATAGATAATTAATAATTAAATAATAAATTTATGTTTTTGTCGATGAACTAAAATGTATCAAGGGGAGACTCAAACATCCTAACTAGAGGTTGACTAACTAGGTTGACACATTTAAAAAACCCATCATATGGGAGTGTTTGACAAATGTATTTTTTGACATGGGACAAATGTTTGAAGGTCATCGGAGTGTTTGTAGAAAGTTAAAGCTTAGTGGAATTTGAATGAAAAGTGATGCAAATAGTATTAATTAGAGGGTACATTTAAAATATTTAATTAATGTTGTATTAAAAATTAAAAACGAATCATTTCAAAACAATTTTTTTTACAAATTGATCACTAATTTTGAGATGGAAAGAGTACTTACTCTCAATATTAATTGTCGAGATTATTTTATACAAAATAATTAAATACTCTTGAAAAATAATTTAATATTCTAATTAAATTTATATATATATATATATATATATATATATATATATATATGTGTGTGTGTGTGTGTGTGTGTGTGTGTGTGTGTGTGTGTCATACACACAGACACACACACATATTAGAGGAGATAATGAAGTTGTGAGAGCTTAGACCATGACCTCAAATGTCTTGCCTTTTATATGGGACTGGATTCTCTCCCATGAGAATTTAACTATAGGGGGACCAGTGGCAATCGCAACCGCTCAATGTTTTTTTTAACAAAATAACTGTCTGCAAGAAAAACAAACGAATGACTTTGATTTAATTGGATACACTTTTCACGGGAGATAATCTCCACCCCTTTTATACCGGTATCTTTTGATCTATCATGTTGTTAGAGAGGCAAACCCATGTTTTTACTGTTATTTTTTTTTCTTCATTTTTTAAAAATATTTTATCGTATTTTAGCAACAAAATACTAATCGAAAAATAATAACATATATCCAAAACAATTTAAGTTTTTACGAGTGAAAGCTAACTCGTGTGTCGCGCAAGTTCGAACCTTATGTTTTTCATTTCTAAAATATTCATTAATTTCAAAATAAAAAAAATATAAATGAAATAACATTTGTTAAATTTGCCAAAAAAATAATAATGAGACATTAATTTCAATCACATGCTTTCATTTTATAAACAGGCATTAACTACAATTGTTTAAAATTTGAATTTGCGTTCAAATTTTGCCTAAAAAATACACATTGTTTAGCATTAATTTTTCCTTTCATATGTACTGAGAGTATGATTTTTTACTAAAAAAAGAGAGATGGTTGGACCTATTTTTAAGGTTTTTTTTTTTTTTTGTATAGCAATTACATTTTTTTTAGAAGGGGGGGTTTTATTAATAATAGTGACACTAATCACTAAATTACAACGGTCCAACAGTAGCTCATCAAAGACCTTACAACGACCCATCTATTCAAGACCCGTAGATTGAGATGTATGGATATTGTTGGTTTTGAATCCATAAATTTACAATCATTTTTATGAAACAAATACACTGGTAAATTGTTTCGTAAATGTTTATGATTTATTATTCGGATCTGAGAAGTAAGACGAGTATAATGTCATTGTAATTCTTTATAAGAAATTTATACAATACACTCGTAGATTGAGAAGTATGAATATTATTCGTTCTTGAATCTATAAATTTACAATCATTTTTATGAATCAAATACACTCGTAAATTGTTTTGTAAATGTTTATAATTTTTTTGTTCATATATGAGAAGTAAGACGTTCATAATGCCATTGTATTTCTTTATAAGAAGTTTCTACATCTATCAAAAAAAAAGAAGAAGTTTCTACAATACATTCGTAGATTGAGATGTATGGATATTGTTGGTTCTTGAATCTATAAACTTACAATCATTTTTATGAATCAAATACACTGGTAAATTGTTTCGTAAATGTTTATGATTTATTATTCGGATATGAGAAGTAAGACGAGTATGATGTCATTGTATTTCTTTATAAGAAATTTCTACAATACACTCGTTGATTGAGAAGTATAGATATTATTCGTTCTTGAATCTATAAATTTACAATCATTTTTATGAATCAAATACACTTGTAAATTGTTTTGTAATTGTTTATGATTTATTGTTCGGATATGAGAAATAAGACGAGCATAATGTCATTATATTTCTTTATAAGAAATTTCAACGATACACTCGTAGATTGAGATGTATGAATATTGTTGGTCGTCGAATCTATAAATTTACAATCATTTTTTATGAATCAAATACACTCGTATATTGTTTTGTAAATGTTTATGATTTATTGTTCGTATATGAGAAGTAAGACGATCCTAATGTCATTGTATTTCTTTATAAGAAATTTCTACAATACACTCGTTGATTGAGAAGTATAGATATTATTCGTTCTTGAATCTATAAATTTACAATCATTTTTATGAATCAAATACACTCGTAAATTGTTTTGTAATTGTTTATGATTTATTGTTCGGATATGAGAAATAAGACGAGCATAATGTCATTGTATTTCTTTATAGGAAATTTCTACGATACACTCATAGATTGAGATGTATGAATATTGTTGGTTGTTGAATCTATAAATTTACAATCATTTTTATGAATCAAATACACTCGTAAAATGTTTTGTAAATGTTTGTGATTTATTGTTCGGATATGAGGAGTAAGACGAGTATAATGTCTTTGTATTTCTTTATAAGAAATTTCTACAATACACTCGTAGATTGAGAATTATAGATACTGTTCGTTCTTGAATCTATAAATTTACAGTCACGAGAAAATTGTTTTTCTCTCCAAGCTTCTCTGTGTGCAACAAACACAACTAATATGAGTAAATAGAAATTCAATTCATGTAAGCTAAACTATACCCTTAATAAATAATTACCAGTCTCTTCAACTTCATACTCCTTCTCCAATATTTCTTCATACTTCATACATTGTTAGCGTTCACATTTTGGTTAGATTGTGCATTTTTTTAATTAAAGTTTTGATAGAGTCTGCGTATGAAACGAAAATGCTGAAAGATTGGAATGAAATGAATGAAAGTGGTGTGATGTGTACATGGTATATATTTATAGTGTATAGAAAGCGTAGCATATACGATATGGACACACGAATACTCAAGATACACTATCCAATTAAGATAACATTAACAAAATATTTCACTACCAAAGAAAACATTAACAAAATTTTATACTAAAATTTATATGCATTTAACTGTTGTTTGACCCTACGTCTACTTTGAAATAGAATATAAGTCAATTGGTATGGAGTCCGTGTCAAGCATGGGTAAATAAATCACTATTAAAAAAAGAATTTAGTTTGAGAGATTTATTTTAATGCATTGACGCCGTGAAATAAAGTTTAACTTTTGCATTTGGCTAAAACACGTCAAATAACTTTTGCATTTAACTCTTGCATTTTGTTGATTTCTATCCCCTCTACCAGGTTCTTGATGCTACTAGCAATGAACCATGGGGTCCTCATGGAACACTGCTTGCAGACATTGCTCAGGCAACTAGAAACCCGTAAGCTTTGGCCTCTAAATTTTATGCTAGATATTTTAAGTTCGTTGAAGAGGAACACAAAATAAGCGAGATGCTTTAAAAAGATGATCACGGTTATAAGAAATTCGTTGAAGATGATGCCAGAAAAACCATAATAAATGCTCGTAGTTTAAGTTTTATGAGAATAATCAACTATAAATCACATCTGAAGAAAATGTCATTGTATTTCTTTATAAGAAATTTCTACGATACACTCGTAGATTGAGATGTATAGATATTGTTGGTTCTTGAATCTATAAATTTACAATCATTTTTATAAATTAAATACACTCGTAAAATGTTTTGTAAATGTTTATGATTTATTGTTTGAATATGAGGAGTAAGACGAGTATAATGTCTATGTATTTCTTTATAAGAAATTTCTACAATACACTCGTAGATTGAGAAGTATAGATATTGTTCGTTCTTGAATCTATAAATTTACAGTGACGAGAAAATTGTTTTTCTCTCCAAGCTTCTCTGTCTGCAACAAACACAACTTATATGAGTAAATAGAAATTCAATTCATGTAAGCTAAACGATACTCTTAATAAATAATTACCTGTCTCTTCAACTTCATACTCCTTCTCTAATATTTTTTTCATAAGAAAGTTCAAGTGATTCGGAATGACATCCGAGTACTCTACATGTTCATAAAATCCCCACCTGTTACTGCCTCTGTCTCCACCACCGGTGGGGGGTAAACCTGGTGGAAAGGTAGGCGTGTAAAATATGAGTCTAGCGAAATCGCGACCGCCGCAACCGCGACCTCCTTGACCTGAACCTCCGCGACGGGAACCACTTCCGCGGTCATCGAAAGGTGAACCTCCGCTCCCTCTACCGAATACTCCTACACCGTTATTAGATGAAAACGGTTCACTGCCAATTCCTCCACCGGCGCTTCCTCTGTCAACAGAAAGTGAACGTCCTCTGCCGCGACCGGAACCACTTCCACCGTCACCGGAAGGTGAAACTCCCCTAGCTCTACCGATTACTCCTTTCGTTAACATTGTTAGCGTTCACATTTTGGTTAGATTGTGCATTTTTTTAATTAAAGTTTTGATAGAGTCTGCGTATGAAACGAAAATGCTGAAAGATTGGAATGAAATGAATGAAAGCGATGTGATGTGTACATGGTATATATTTATAGTGTATAGAAAGCGTAGCATATACGATATGGACACACGAATACTCAAGATACACTATCCAATTAAGATAACATTAACAAAATATTTCACTACCAAAGAAAACATTAACAAAATTTTATACTAAAATTTATATGCATTTAACTGTTGTTTGACCGTACGTCTAATTTGAAATAGAATATAAGTCAATTGGTATGGAGTCCGTGTCAAGCATGGGTAAATAAATCACTATTAAAAAAAGAATTTAGTTTGAGAGATTAATTTTAATGCATTGACGCCGTGAAATAAAGTTTAACTTTTGCATTTGGCTAAAACACGTCAAATAACTTTTGCATTTAACTTTTGCATTTTGTTGATTTCTATCCCCTCTACCAGGTTCTTGATGCTACTAGCAATCAACCATGGGGTCCTCATGGAACACTGCTTGCAGACATTGCTCAGGCAACTAGAAACCCGTAAGCTTTGGCCTCTAAATTTTATGCAAGATATTTTAAGTTCGTTGAAGAGGAACACAAAATAAGCGAGATGCTTTAAAAAGATGATCACGGTTATAAGAAATTCGTTGAAGATGATGCTAGAAAAACCAGAATAAATACTCGTAGTTTAAGTTTTATGAGAATAATCAACTATAAATCACATCTGAAGAAAATGTCATTGTATTTCTTTATAAGAAATTTCTACGATACACTCGTAGATTGAGATGCATGAATATTGTTGGTTGTTGAATCTATAAATTTACAACATTTTTTATGAATCAAATACACTCGTATATTGTTTTGTAAATGTTTATGATTTATTGTTCGTATATGAGAAGTAAGACGATCCTAATGTCATTGTATTTCTTTATAAGAAATTTCTACAATACACTCGTTGATTGAGAAGTATAGATATTATTCGTACTTGAATCTATAAATTTACAATCATTTTTATGAATCAAATACACTCGTAAATTGTTTTGTAATTGTTTATGATTTATTGTTCGGATATGAGAAATAAGACGAGCATAATGTCATTGTATTTCTTTATAAGAAATTTCTACGATACACTCGTAGATTGAGATGTATGAATATTGTTGGTTGTTGAATCTATAAATTTACAATCATTTTTATGAATCAAATACACTCGTAAATTGTTTTGTAATTGTTTATGATTTATTGTTCGGATATGAGAAATAAGACGAGCATAATGTCAATGTATTTCTTTATAAGAAATTTCTATGATACACTCGTACATTGAGATGTATGAATATTGATGGTTCTTGAATCTATACATTTACAATCATTTTTATGAATCAAATACACTTGTAAATTGTTTTGTAAATGTTTATGATTTATTGTTCGGATATGAGCAGTAAGATGAGCATAATGTCATTGAATTTCTTTATAAGAAATTTCTACGATACACTCGTAGATTGAGATGTATAGATATTGTTGGTTCTTGAATCTATAAATTTACAATCATTTTTATAAATTAAATACACTCGTAAAATGTTTTGTAAATGTTTATGATTTATTGTTTGAATATGAGGAGTAAGACGAGTATAATGTCTATGTATTTCTTTATAAGAAATTTCTACAATACACTCGTAGATTGAGAAGTATAGATATTGTTCGTTCTTGAATCTATAAATTTACAGTGACGAGAAAATTGTTTTTCTCTCCAAGCTTCTCTATCTGCAACAAACACAACTAATATGAGTAAATAGAAATTCAATTCATGTAAGCTAAACTATACTCTTAATAAATAATTACCGGTCTCTTCAACTTCATACTCCTTCTCTAATATTTTTTTCATAAGAAAGTTCAAGTGATTCGGAATGACATCCGTGTACTCTACATGTTCATAAAATCCCCACCTGTTACTGCCTCTGTCTCCACCACCGGCGGGGGGTACACCTGGTGGAAAGGTAGGCGTGTAAAATATGAGTCTAGCGAAATCGCGACCGCCGCAACCGCGACCTCCTTGACCTGAACCTCCGCGACGGGAACCACTTTCGCGGTCATCGAAAGGTGAACCTCCTCTCCCTCTACCGAATACTCCTACACCGTTATTAGATGAAAACGGTTCACTGCCAATTCCTCCACCGGCGCTTCCTCTGTCAACGAAAAGTGAATGTCCTCTGCCGCGACCGGAACCACTTCCACCGTCACCGGAAGGTGAAACTCCCCTAGCTCTACCGATTACTCCTTTCGTTAACATTGTTAGCGTTCACATTTTGGTTAGATTGTGCATTTTTTTAATTAAAGTTTTGATAGAGTCTTCGTATGAAACGAAAATGCTGAAAGATTGGAATGAAATGAATGAAAGCGGTGTGATGTGTACATGGTATATATTTATAGTGTATAGAAAGCGTAGCATATACGATATGGACACACGAATACTCAAGATACACTATCCAATTAAGATAACATTAACAAAATTTTTCACTACCAAAGAAAACATTAACAAAATTTTATACTAAAATTTGTATGCATTTAACTGTTGTTTGACCCTACGTCTAATTTGAAATAGAATATAAGTCAATTGGTATGGAGTCCGTGTCAAGCATGGGTAAATAAATCACTATTAAAAAAAGAATTTAGTTTGAGAGATTAATTTTAATGCATTGACGCCGTGAAATAAAGTTTAACTTTTGCATTTGGCTAAAACACGCGTCAAATAACTTTTGCATTTAACTTTTGCATTTTGTTGATTTCTATCCCCTCTACCAGGTTCTTGATGCTACTAGCAATCAACCATGGGGTCCTCATGGAACACTGCTTGCAGACATTGCTCAGGCAACTAGAAACCCGTAAGCTTTGGCCTCTAAATTTTATGCTAGATATTTTAAGTTCGTTAAAGAGGAACACAAAATAAGCGAGATGCTTTAAAAAGATGATCACGGTTATAAGAAATTCGTTGAAGATGATGCCAAAAAAACTAGAATAAATACTCGTAGTTTAAGTTTTATGAGAATAATCAACTATAAATCACATCTGAAGAAAATGTCATTGTATTTCTTTATAAGAAATTTCTACGATACACTCGTAGATTGAGATGCATGAATATTGTTGGTTGTTGAATCTATAAATTTACAATATTTTTTATGAATCAAATACACTCGTATATTGTTTTGTAAATGTTTATTATTTATTATTCGGATATGAGAAGTAAGACGATCCTAATGTCATTGTATTTCTTTATAAGAAATTTCTACAATACACTCGTTGATTGAGAAGTATAGATATTATTCGTTCTTGAATCTATAAATTTACAATCATTTTTATGAATCAAATACACTCGTAAATTGTTTTGTAATTGTTTATGATTTATTGTTCGGATATGAGAAATAAGACGAGCATAATGTCATTGTATTTCTTTATAAGAAATTTCTACGATACACTCGTAGATTGAGATGTATGAATATTGTTGGTTGTTGAATCTATAAATTTACAATCATTTTTATGAATCAAATACACTCGTAAATTGTTTTGTAATTGTTTATGATTTATTGTTCGGATATGAGAAATAAGACGAGCATAATGTCAATGTATTTCTTTATAAGAAATTTCTATGATACACTCGTACATTGAGATGTATGAATATTGATGGTTCTTGAATCTATACATTTACAATCATTTTTATGAATCAAATACACTTGTAAATTGTTTTGTAAATGTTTATGATTTATTGTTCGGATATGAGCAGTAAGATGAGCATAATGTCATTGAATTTCTTTATAAGAAATTTCTACGATACACTCGTAGATTGAGATGTATAGATATTGTTGGTTCTTGAATCTATAAATTTACAATCATTTTTATAAATTAAATACACTCGTAAAATGTTTTGTAAATGTTTATGATTTATTGTTTGAATATGAGGAGTAAGACGAGTATAATGTCTATGTATTTCTTTATAAGAAATTTCTAAAATACACTCGTAGATTGAGAAGTATAGATATTGTTCGTTCTTGAATCTATAAATTTACAGTGACGAGAAAATTGTTTTTCTCTCCAAGCTTCTCTATCTGCAACAAACACAACTAATATGAGTAAATAGAAATTCAATTCATGTAAGCTAAACTATACTCTTAATAAATAATTACCGGTCTCTTCAACTTCATACTCCTTCTCTAATATTTTTTTCATAAGAAAGTTCAAGTGAATCGGAATGACATCCGTGTACTCTACATGTTCATAAAATCCCCACCTGTTACTGCCTCTTTTTTTTTTTTTTTGCTAAGCAAGGAGTAATGGCCGACATCGGGAGGAAACACCGACATGCCAACTAGGTTGGCATCTAGGAAACCTCCGTCCTATGCCGCCAAACTCTAAAAATTTATTAAAAAAAAGGAAAAAAAATATACAAGAAGAGGGGGGACTAGGCCAAAACCCTCAGAAGAAAAACAAAAAATAAAAAAATGCTGAAAAAAAACTACTACAGACTAAGACAATCTGTAGTTAAACAAACCAATTCTATTACTAAGAAATCCAGATGTCAGCCGGAAGAGATTCTAACCAAATAGAACTTTGAATCCCATGACTCATACTCATCAATTTGTCCGCACAGCTGATACGGACATTCCAATATAACAAAATCATTTGGAAGATGGAAGAGGACCCTTTGCGCGGGTTTGATATGACGTGCCAAGGACATGCTTTTTACGAGCTTGCTTCTGCGCCTTGGTAAGAACTTGGGTGAATCCTTCATCAGCCATTCGTTGATCATATTCACGGATTCTAGCCCATAAATCAAGACCATCTTGTATGTTCTTGCTAACATGTTGCTGTACGGGTGGGACCGGAACCGATAAATTGACCTCTGCCTCATTTGTGATATGGTCCTTCTGAATCCGAGGATTGGTGTGTGTCATGCCCGCTTCTCTCTCAAAAGTGGTAGAAACTCCATCCCTAACTGTGTTAGTTTCATCAACATCAATAACCGGAATATTCGCCTCTGAATTTTCAAAGTCCGAACCCTCTCCATTCATGTCGACGGCCTTGCTATTTCTTGTACCTTGCTCTGGCAGATTTGCATCCGTATCTGTCAACGAAAAGTGAACGTCCTCTGCCGCGACCGGAACCACTTCCACCGTCACCGGAAGGTGAAACTCCCCTAGCTCTACCGATTACTCCTTTCGTTAACATTGTTAGCGTTTACATTTTGGTTAGATTGTGCATTTTTTTAATTAAAGTTTTGATAGAGTCTGCGTATGAAACGAAAATGCTGAAAGATTGGAATGAAATGAATGAAAGCGGTGTGATGTGTACATGGTATATATTTATAGTGTATAGAAAGCGTAGCATATACGATATGGACACACAAATACTCAAGATACACTATCCAATTAAGATAACATTAACAAAATATTTCACTACCAAAGAAAACATTAACAAAATTTTATACTAAAATTTATATGCATTTAAATGTTGTTTGGCCCTACGTCTACTTTGAAATAGAATAGAAGTCAATTGATATGGAGTCCGTGTCAAGCATTGGTAAATAAATCACTATTAAAAGAATTTAGTTTTAGAGATTAATCTTAATGCATTGACGCCGTCAAATAAAGTTTAACTTTTGCATTTGGCTAAAACACGTCAAATAATTTTTTTTGCGATAGTTTAAGAACTAACTTAAAAAGTGGTATCATACTATAATGGTGTAATTTGGTCGGACATATGTGTAAAAGATTTTTCTAGTAGCAATGTATACAAATTAAATCTTTAGTTCTACGTTGTAGATTGACCAAACTTACTGGCAAGCATGAGATTAAAATTCATTGATAAAGTTATATATAATTTGATACTATGATGCATAACTCTATGTTTTTATAGAAATATACAAAATAATGAAATTAATAAAAGGGTCATGATCCATTGTTATAGTGACAATGTGACGAACTCAACTTTGAATCCTGTCCTAAGATAGGTAGACTATTTATCTCTTTTTTTTTGTCAAATAGCTAGTGGCTAGAATTCACATTTTAAGATGAATAAGTGAGGTGTGCAGGGTTCGAACCTGGATCCCTGTATGGGAGTGTTTGACAAATGTATTTTTTGGGACAAATGTTTGAAGGTCATCAGAGTGTTTGTAGAAATTTAAAGCTTAGTGGAATTTGAATGAAGAGTGATGCAAATAGTATTAATTAAAGGGTACACTTAAAATATGTAATTAATGTTGTATTAAAAATTAAAAAAGAATCATTTTAAAACAATTTCTTTTTACAAATTGATCACTAATTTTGAGATGGAAAGAGTACTTACTCTCAATATTAATTGTCTAGATTATTTTATACAAAATAATTAAATACTCTTGAAAAGTAATTTAATATATATATATATATATATATATATATATATATTAGGGGAGATAATGAAGTTGTGAGACCTTAGACCAAGACATGAGACTAGATTTTCTCCCATAAGAATTTATGTGTCCAGTGGCAATCGCAATCGCTCAATGTTTTTTTAACAAACAACAGTCTGCAACAAAAACAAATGAATGACTTTGATTTAATTGGGCACACTCTTCACAAGAGATAATCCCCACCCCTTTTATACCGGTATCTTTTGATCTTTCATGTCGTTAGAGATGCAAACCCATGTTTTTACAGTTATTTTTTTTCTTCATTTTTTAAAAATATTTTTATCATATTTTAGCAACAAAATACTAATTGAAAAATAATAACATATATCCAAAACAATTTAAGTTTTTGTGACTGAAAGCTAACTCGTGTGTCGCGCAAGTTCGAACCATATGTTTTTCATTTCTAAAAGATTCATTAATTTCGAAATAAAAAATATATAAATGAAACAACATTTGTTAAATTTGCCAAGAAAAATAATGAGACGTTAATTACAATCACATGCTTTCACTTTATAAGCAGGCATTAACTAAAATTTTTGAAAATTTGAATTTGCGTTCAAATTTTGCCAAAAAAAACACGCATTGTTTAGCGCAACTATGGTATCTTGTTATGCAAGCAATCAGAAATTAGGGTTTCTAATGGAGAAGATGAAGTTGGTTATGGAGGTTAGAGTTTGTTATGATGAATGAGAGAGAGAGAGAGAGAGAGAGAGAGAGAGAGAGAGAGAGAGAGAGAGAGAGAGAGAGAGAGAGAGAGAGACAATGACTTAGAGAGCAAGTCTCTTGTAACTACTTAACAAACTCATCTAAACAAAACAAACTAAACTCTTAAAACACTTGCTAATCATGATTATGGATTAAAACACACAAACTAATAGTTTCAACATGAATTTGCACATGTTTTGTAGGATAACAAGTGCGATAAAAAAAATCAGTTGTTAGAGCATTTTACAGCTACAAATGCGTATAAACTTTAACAAAGTATAAGATAGAAAACAGACAAGCTGAAAATGTTGTGAGTAGGCCAAATCATAAGTATTAAACAAATGGTGTCGTTGATTGGACACTAACCAATATAGGGGATATGTAGAATTGTTATTGTGAAAGGAAAAGCTAAAGACCTAACTCAAAATTAAGGGCACCAAATAAATAATGCATCAAATGATGATATTCCATTCAATAGGAGGAAGAATAATAGATATGCTTTGGAAAACATGCAGTAAATGGAATGATCGATAATATGGTTTAGTTATAAGATCAACATGCAGTTATAGTATTTTTGATCTAAAGATCACTTGGTTTCTTAATGCTACGGAAGCAAGAGAAAACAATACCAAATGCGTGAAAACAATACCAAATTCGCCATGTACTCACACATACACACATGCGCTTAATATATACACATGCAGTTATATATATATATATATATATATATATATATATATATATATATATATATATATATATATATATATTCCATTCCTCAGTTTTGGTATTAGAGTTGTAAGATGATTTTTTGAATAGAAACATTCAGACTTTAAGCAATTTTCTTAGCGTAAAAGAGTGTCAATTGTGGTTTCAGCTGCGACACACGGAGTCACAAGGGTGAATGGTATTCCGGCTAAAGTAATTGATGAAAGGCTTAAATATGTTATTCGTCCCTGCAAATAGGGGTCGCTTAAAATTTCGTCCCTGCAATCGCTAATCCTTTTTTTTTGCCCCTGCAAAGTTTAATCAGTTAAAAATTCGTCCCTTGACCGCAGTTAATCACTGCCATAATGGCATGGGAATTGACCAAAATACCCCTGGGCTAATTTTTTTTCCTTCAAAAGAAAAAAAAATTTCAAAATTTTGAAAATTCTTTTTTAAATTAAAAAAATCTGAAAAAATAATTAAAAGTCAAAAAAAATTTCGGAAAAAAACTGTTAAAATTAAAACTGAAAAATTTTCGGGAAAAAATCGTAAAAAAAATTCGGGAAAAAACTGATTTTTTTTTTGAAGGGAAAAAAAATAAACCAGGGGTATTTTCGTCAATTCCCATGCCATTTTGTTAATTTGATGACGTGGCAGTCATTAACTTGGTCAAGGGACGAATTTTTAACTGATTAAACTTTGCAGGGGCAAAAAAAAAGGATTAGCGATTGCAGGGACGAAATTTTTAGCGACCCCTATTTGCAGGGACGAATAACATATTTAAGCCTTGATGAAATGTTATGATCTCTGTCTCACGTTTCTTCCATTTTCCGTCTCTCTCATGTACAACCTTCTTGTTTTTTAATCACAACTAAAACACAAAACAAAGGTATGGAAACTTCATACTATTTTAAAAAAAAAAAAAAATTAAATCTGTAAGAACTACGATTTACAGTCAAAGCCTAACAATTTAAAAGGACAATGACATTTCCCTTTACAAACTATTAAATTTTGGCATATGTAATTCAGAGTGAGCGTGGTCCAGACCGTCACGAGTAAGTCATAAATCAGCAGTTCTAGCAACTTTACTAAAAAATGTTGTGATTGCCATAAACTAGCAAACTACTACTTATTGAATTCCTTAACAAACATATAGTTATGCAGCTAATGTAATATTTTACACAATATTATGTTTGCGTTGACGAAAATAGTTTACGCATTTAACGAAGATTTGGTTATACAGTTACTCACAGGTTCGAAGTTTATATCGATGAAGTATCTTATTTCATGATTTCTTTCACTAACCTTGATTAGTCCTTCTTGAAATAAGATCTCAATCACTTCCTTTAGAATTGGGAGTAAACCTGAGTGATGTACTCCTATACCATGTTTCAGCAAGGGCAGCGGGTTGGAAACCTGAAAAAATCAATACAAATCCATCATAGCCCCATTTTAATTGGTTATAGAGGAAAGCACAACTACATAGGGAAAATATATTATCCATTTCCAAATCACCAAAATTTCGTCAAAATAAGGAAAAAATGAAGATATTGCAGTAAACACTCCCTTTCCTAATATCACACATTTATTAAATATTTATACTCCAAAGACACGTTCATTTCTTTTAAGAAATGGAGAGGATTCTCTCCGGATCAAAGCACTAACGGGGTAAGGAAGACAAAACGCGCATTCTTTGTCAACATAACAATTCGTTTAGTGTAGTTATAAATCTATTGAAAAAATTGTGATGTGTTAGGCAAAACGACCCATATGGGTTAATTTTTGCAGATAAATGTTTTGAAATAACACATTGAATGAACAATTGAACTTCCATGTAAATCCACATCACTAGAAACTGATACATTAATGTAATCAAAAAAATAAACTGATACATTAAACTCATGCATTTCATGTCAACTTTAAGACTACCACCTCATGATGCAGATTAGTCTCCAATAATGTTACACTTTGAAGAACATATTTACCAACTTGTAAAATGCAGAAATTGTTTTGAAAATGCTCATAATTTTTTATAGCTAATCTGTCAATTCACTATAGTTTGGAGTGTGCGGTGCTACCATAATATGATACTATGCTTTTCGGGTTGACACAAAAATCTTGTGTTCAAGTCTTCCTTTTACAAAATTTTACTTTTGATCACTTTCTTTAAAATCACTTTAGCTTCAAATTTGTGATTGAGTTTTAAAATTCATGCTTTTTATACATAAAGTCGCTTAAAAGTAATGTAGATCGAAGTGATCTGGATGATTGCAAATAGCCAAACCCTTATTGGTTCAAAATAAAAATTGTTCTTTAAAATATGTAGACAAATTTTTACATGTTAGTGGAAGTCAGCACTGATGAAGTGGAAAATAAGGATTTCTTAGATCTCAATTACAATAAGTTATAATTTAAGATATGTTATCTTACTTTTATTACTATTGTTCTTATTATTCTGGCTAATGCATACCAGCACCTGTTTAATTTTTTTTTTTTGACGCGCAAAGGTTTCACTCTTAGAAAATCATTTCTTTACATAATTTATATGCTTATAAGATAGCACATTGCAAGATAAAAAAAGACATTTCTTTGTTAATATTCTGGCTTAAAACTCTGAAGGCACACATTTATGTTATAGTATGTATGTGATTCAAAATAAAAAATGGCCCTTACAGACGTACAAGTATCTTACTAGTTAGTACAACAAACAACATTAATAACAAGAATAAAATAAAATAAGGATTGCAAAAAAAGGAAATTTTCGAGTCATAAGAAGCCCAGCATATATGTTGCCGCAAGAACTACCATATGGAAAGGATATAGGGGTGTCTCCATGGGAACAAAGAAAATATAAAATATGTTGAGAGAAAATGAGACAAAATTCCCACTGATATCAAATATTGTTTGAAGAAATTTCCCATTTATGCTTGTAGTTCCTAACTTAACTGGTTCTTTATTTGGTATGTGGATAATAAATCCATGTAATATTTTAAACTACACTACAACCATGCTGTTGTGCCACGATTAGGCTTCAATCCATAGCTTCCACCAATCACCTTCATCAGCATGAGCTATAAATTTCCTGGAACAGCATCATAAACCAATATAAGAAAATTCCCTGACATGATACTATAGGAAGTTTCACCATCACATCATTACTTAGCATGGGTGGTCTCTATCTCCCTTCAAATTTGGCTATGGTGTTACGGTAGTTACTAGTCCAAAATTGTGGTTACACAAGCTGAATTGCTCCACAAGTTTATCATACAACTGATCTTTAGGAGAGATTGGTAATAAATTCCACCAAGGGAGACATCATATAGCTTTTCATTCATATAAATCTATCATAACTACTAAGCACCTCAAGGCTGACGAAATATCTAAACTATGAAAAGAGCTGCCAAAATATCACAACCCCCAAACGGGAACAAAGAATAATGATTGGACTGTTATGAAAAGTTGGGTAAGGTAGCCATGAATAAACGTCAAATAAGGAAAGCCAAAATCTGAACCTATGTGCTGTATCTTTAAAGAGAGCTCTGAGATTCTTTGGGATATAAGTTAAAGCATTTTCCTTCTATTTGGTATAACATTCACAGTCCTTTCCACCCCCCACCTCACATAAGCTTGATTGATATTTTTGATCTCTTGTTAATATTGTTTAGGAGGACAACAATCTCTATATATACAGTATCTGTTTTATCATAATGAATAGCTTCTTTTATCTTAAATTAAACTACAGTAGTTGAGAGAAAATTACCCTTGGAGTTGAGAAAGCAATGTGGAATCACTCCAGAAATACTTGAATCCTGTCACCCATTCTGTCATTAAAATCTAGCAGTTTTCCCCCAGTTTCCTCTGTTGCATCATCCAATAGTTTTTTGAGGTTGACCCCACCCAAAGCTGCATAGAGTTGTAACAAAATTAAAAAAAAAAAAAAAATTAATTGTGAATATAAATTATAGAAGCATTTATAAATGGCAAGAGTACCAGGAACTATGTTTGTGATTCCATCCAGAAATCCAGCCTGTATATAGCAAAGTATATGTATTGTGAGAAAATGGAATAGGAAATCATGTTTGGAGCAAAACTCAACAAGATAATCTGTTCATACCAAATTCATACACATAATCATGAATAACTGATTGATCATAACCATGTAGAAATATGCATAACTGCAACATGGGGTGAAAGGCAATACGCCACATTGCATGCATAAGAGGCTAGCAACTAAAGTGAAAAATAAAGTAAGTACATACGGATTTTGACAAATGAAAGAAATTGGTTATGACTTATGAATAAAAACAAATCATGTAACTGGACTCCACGATGTTTCAGAACTCCATAAAAGAATGCTCACAGCATCTTGACCATAGTATGAAATCATTCATGGCATAAGTGAAAGCAGTTGACTGCACTTAGTTCTGACCAGTAAACATGAATAAACCATCATTTTCTCTTAAATTTGTTCAGCTGGAGAGTGTGATCACTTACAGGAATACGGAGATCAAGTTTCTCGACTCCATCTCTGCCAATTATTTTAATTCTCAGAGTCCGGGACCAGATTCCAGTAAAAGGGTCCCTTGAACCATCTGCACCATATTTATTGTACACATCAGGTGTTATAACTTCCACAATGGGATCTTCGATAGTTTGACTTGTCTGCTCTGTATCAACTTGCTCTCTCTGTTGTATACTGTATACGCTACTGCTCTCTGATAAATAACTAATTAGTAATTGTATTGAAAATGCGAGAATAGAATGTACAATGTACATTTATCGTGTGAATATTAGCATGAGATCTTTTCTTCTGTATTTGATTTTCCTTTAGAAGTAAAACATATAAATTCACTTAACAAAAGATAGCTGTCTAAATTTACCACGACTAACTATCTATAATTAAGTAGATGGCTACTTTCAAGCCAATAAAATACAAAGCTAATAATTAATGATATTCAGTGTTAAACATATCCTAGAGATATAGTTAGTTCAAACCAACAGGCCTTTCTGGAGAAAACTGAAAAGGTTCCCTCCACATAATTCATGATTAGCCGACCCCCCCTCCCACCAAGTCCAACAAGCCTTTATGGTAGTAAAGTATCAAACTCAACTATAAAGAAATAATTTGTTATATGAGATAATGAATTGACCCGAAAAGATGCAGAGTGTATTTGACTTGACTCTGTTTACTTATTTACTTATTTTTCTTTTAAGATTTGTCTCTCCAACCTCTCTTTGAAAGCAGCTGATCGGTACTTGTAGCATAACGCTTCTCTTCTTCATAATATGCGTTGAAACCTAAAGTATCCTTAATTTCTTCAAAAGTTGGCATGCTTCCTGGAGGAGGAATACGACCTCCTTTAATAGCAGTCAGCGCATCCTATACAGAAAATCATAGACATTAAAATGTTAAAAATCTAAAGAATACTTCAAAGAAATATCAGAAAAAGTGATTTTTTTATTTTAAAAATAAAATAAAAAATGTTCAATACTACAACACTCTTACATTGGCCTGCCATTAAGGATTTGTGATGAGTAATTATTTTGAATATGATCATTAACATTCGGATATGAAATTAATTTAATATGTATGTGATGTGACAAATTGTTAACCATTTGAAATGGATCTGCCATAAACAACCAAGTATGATTTTGTGATTTATGATTTTGGGGAATCCAAGTTAAAATCATATAGTCATTAGCAGAAGTAACATCCTAGGCACATCTATTCTAGTCTAATAAAAATTTCATTCTGGGGAAAAGTGGACTGACACTGGTTGGATGGTATATTTTGTTTCCTATACTGCTCATGGATTGTGTGTGTGCGTGCGTGTGTGTGTGTGTGTCCTTTAGCATGTTTATAATTGTGAGATAATATAATTACAATAGAAACTCTTCTGAAAATTTGATGAATTTGAAAACAGAACCAGTTCTTGGATATTGTTTTGCTAAATGTATTACTGCGATAGCTAGGTTTATCAAGCTAACCAGTGTTTTGGTTCATTTCACCTATGCTGGAATTGGTATCATGACATGTAAAAACAAAACAAACAATACTCAGACTACTACAGAAAAGTGGCTCTTGGCATGTATTATCTCAATCATGAACTTATCATCAGCATAAAAAAAATTAATTAATGATTATCAAGGTTAAAGAAAGGGAGGACCATGTACCTGCATTGCTCGTATAGAAACTCCAATCAAGGAAAGGGGATAGGCAACAATTTTATAACCAATGTCTTCAAGTTCAAGAGGAGTGAGTATCGGTGTTTTGCCTCCTCCTTCAAGCATATTGGCCTACACAACCATACATAAATATTAGTATAGCATATCATTTCCCTTTCTTCTTTTACTATTATCACTTAGACATAATAGAAACATACCATTTTTGGAACAAGAGGAGAAACTTGACAAAAAGCTTCCATCTCTTGTCTGGAAGCAAGTGCGTCTATAAAAACAACATCAGCTCCAGCATCAGCAAATGCCCTTGACCTATAGAGTGCCTCATCAAGAGACAGGGCTTGGCGCGCATCGGTGCGAGCCACAATCACAATATCAGATCCACTCTCATTTCTGGCATCAACCGCAGCTTTGATTCGCATGACTGCCTCTTCTCTCGATACCACTTTCCTCCCCTGTGTGTGACCACACGCTTTTGGAGATACCTAGCAATGAAACAGCAAAATGAAGTAATTTAAAGAAAGTTGGATAGAAATATCAACGTGTCAAGTTATAATAAGGTGCTGAAATATGAAATAATAAGCTTGCGAATGAATGAGTAAATACTCAAGTTGCCCCTGAAACTGTTGAACCGTATCAACCTAGTCCTCCACATTGTCAATATTTCAAAATGATATGAGTTGCCAAATAAAGTAAACCATTGTTTTGATCCCTTTAGTCCATGAATGTATTAAAATTACAAAAACTTCTCTGAGTATCTTCTGTTAGTAATTTATGGACCAAACTGGCTAACGGAAGACACATATGAGTATCAAACTAACTAACGAAGACACATGCACAGACCAAACTGAATTATTAAATATACAAACAAGTATGTTTTTGTAAACTTGATACACCCAGAGATTCTAGGATTAAAATGACTACTTTCTCTGATAAGTATTAATAAAGTTCATCCTTCTGTTAAGATCTATTATCAGTTGCATCCGACATTATTCACTCAGTTTCGAATTCATCACCTAACCTACATACGGAAGACACGTATGAATATCAAAGTAACTAACGAAAGACACATGTAAGGGCCAAACTGACTAATATAATACTCAACCAAGTATGTTGTAGTAACCTTGATACACCCAGAGACTATAGTAACACCACCTCACACATTCAATGATCTATTATCACTTACATCCCCGACATTATTCACTCAGTTTCAAATTCACCCCGATATTACAAACTTAACGTCAATATAGTCCCTACAAATACCAACCGAAAAACAAACCTAATTATTTTACAATTTCATACATCATTTTCAAATATTAATAATGTCTAACACTAAATTGACACTCCACAACAATTTCAAGCACCTAAATGAATTGAATTTTAAAAAAGAGTTTAACTTCTATGCACCAATAGTGTAAAGTTTTTTCACACATCCATCCAATCAAATCACATCATAATGCTATTTTTATTGGTAAGTTTCTCAAGTATCCACACATCATGATTTGATGCATGTGTAAAAAAGTTTTACACTACCAATGTAAACAACTTAAATCCTTAGCTAACCTGATCTTCGAGAATGATACAAGCAAAACTAGCATTAACATAAATGAATTGAATTTTAATAAAAAAGTTTAATTTCTATACAGTATACACTGACACTGTAAAACTTTTTCACACATGCATTCAATCAAATCACATGATAATGCCTAAGTTCCTAAAACACCACTTGTACAAATATCCACACACACAGTGTGATATGATTTGATGCATCTGTAAAAAAAAGTTGTTTTACACTGACAATGTATACAACTAAAATCCTTAACTAACCTGATCCTCAAGAATGATACCAGCAAAACCAGCATTAACATAACCCTTAACAGTTCTCTTAACATTCATAGCATTACCATAACCATTATCAGCATCACCAATAACAGGAATTCCAACAGATTGAGTAATAAGACGACCTTGTTCGACGATTTCGCCGTAAGATAAATAGCCTGTATCAGGCAATCCCAATCGAGAAGCAGAGATAGAAAAACCGCTTGTGAAACATAACGGAAATCCAGCGGATTGAACGAGATTTGCACTGAGTGCGTCGAAACATGCTGGACCTTGATGAAGTCCTGGTGAATCGAGAATTTCGCGAAGTTGCTTCGCTTTGTTTGAAGAACATGAAATTGTGATTGTGGCGCGTATTGGTTTAGAGTTCCGGCGAGATTGGAACTGGAAAGGGGAAGAAAATGATGTACGGAAGTGGTGGAGATGAGGAACGCAACCGCCACCAGGGGTGGCGCCGGCGCGGCCAATTGTGGCGGAGCAGCTCATGATATGATGGTAGCTTCAGACAGTTTTACTTTAGCTAAATCCCCGTTTTGATTAAATTACTTGTCATGTTTGTTTTATTGTTTGAATTATCGACTCAGTCATGAAATTCGTAATTTGAAATTCGACCCAAAGATAAATGAAATTTAACCAAAAAAAATTATTTTACTTAAAAATCAAATTAACCACTAAGTTTAATTGTTTGGTTATTAAACTACTTGTATCTAAAACATCACCAACAAAAGCTGTTTTTCATAGATGTATCTAAAATATCATTTCAATCAATGTCTAATTATTCCACGTAAATATTTAATAATGCATTTTCAAGTCAATTAATAAAAATAAAAGCACATGATTTGTCATATTTATTTATTAACTTGACAACAAATCATTAAATATATGTATAAAATAAATCTACACCGTCAATGTATAATAATTAAACTAATACTAAATATAAAAACTTTTTGAACAAATTGTCCTACAATAAACTTATGAGAAATGCAATAACGACACTTGATAAGAAGTTTAAAATGAAAATGTTACACGTATTGAAACATCAAAAAACAACATTTTCTACATAAAATTTATCAATTGTTTCCATTTTTAAAATCCTTAACAAGTGCGATAAAAACACTATTGGCAAGACCTTAAACTTATTTTCAAACAATACACCTATTTGTATGGAAAGTGAAATATGCAATAATGGTTATGCTTAGGATGGTTGGAATACTAGTCTGATTCCAAAATGTGAAGAAAATAAATTGTCTATCTAATTTCAAAAAATAACAATACCCGGTTAAGTTCACCCTCTTAACAAATTTGTATCCATTAAATAGTTATTTTGATTGATGAAGGTAAGAATGAGCACTTGTTAAGGAATCAAATACACCTAGTTAAGAATAATATTAACTCACAATACAGTTAATATTTCATCTGGACAAGTGCCCCAAGGGCACGTGTTAAGGAACTTAGAATTAGTAATTTAACATTGAAAAAACAATTTTTAATACTTTTAAGAATTTGAATACACAATTTTGAAGTTTTGAGACAAAATTACTATATGGAGTTCATTAACATGTTCCCTGAGCATTCCCCTTATATTACACACATATGTGTGTGTACTAAAGTACCTATACAGAAATAAATTTGAATTTATGATTCAATTCATTAATGAAAGTTCAGAGTACAATATCATATCATATATAGATACAATACAAAGTTGAGAGAATATCTAGAGTTCGTTACAACAAACATCTTAGATTAAGATTTATAATTTGAATTTAGAAATAGAATACAACAACCAGCTTATGAGAATACTACTCCAACAGTACCCATATCTGGCATCCACACTCATATCTGCTCAACTTTACCTGTAATTACCTATGATCATACCTGGACTAGCAGTGCAGGGTTTTACCCTAATGGGTTGGATCCCATGATGAGAAGGTTGAGATTGAGTTGGAGAATCCGAAAGTTTGAAACTTGAAACTGAGAGCCTATGCATTAATTTCTTGAGCGATGAGAAAGCACTTGCTCTAGCAGTTCTATAGTAAATCGGCCATTACGTTCCAAACTATCATTTCAGTGAGTCCAGGACCAGTATAGTCATAGCGGTCGTTTTTTCTTGTGAATCCAAGAGTATAAGGAACTCCTACTTGGCATGTATACAAGTCTCATCTTTATTATCAGTAGCAGCACACAAAGCCTTCCAGACATGGACTAGCATTTTAACTGGTGGTCGCAAGTTCTAGCAAACAAATTTTGAGATTTATCATTAGTAGGTAAAAAACATAAAACAGCTGTCTGAATGGTATCCCAGTTACATGCCTTATTAGGTGACCATTGACTCTTTGTATGTTTAGCCTTCCAGAAAGGAGCAATAGTATTCCAGTGCCAAGTAAAAAGATGCTTAGAGTTAAATATAGCGCGAACAAAATATAATTTTTACCTTGTAAACTAACACCATTTCTGATTCCTCACAAACAATCAAGGATAGAGTCCAGTAGCAAGTCACTGGAGTCACACATTCTAGTAAAACAGGTTTTAGAATCCTATCAATGGGAACAAAGCGTCTGGTGACTTTTCCACTGTAAGAAAGGATCAAAAACCAAATAAGTACATGATAGAAATGAATATGGGAAAAAACAAAATAAGTACATGATAGAAATGAATATGGGAAAGCCTTGCTGGAATTAGAGTGGTCACTGTGAAAGCCAAGCAAGATAACTAGTTAAATGAGCTGAAAAACCTAGAAGATATTTTCATGACAAACATAAAGAAGTAAACTCCCTTCAGTCAGGGTAATACCATATTCACACAGTCAAATATTCTTCCACCATTTGATTCATCCAAAGGCCCATATAAACTCCTTTTTAGTTTTCAGTTTTGAGCCAAAAAAACACCGTCAAATTTACTGAAGTGGCATGATTGACCAACAAATCTGGTACAATTACTGGGAATGAACAAATTGATACAAGTTAAAATAAAAATCTGATACAATTTTCTGACACAAATCTGATACAATTTGAGCTAAAAGTGTTGGTATAGTAGTTCCTTTCCCCTGTGAAAATGGGATTCTAATTCTAATGCTTCAGGTGGAAAATTTATCCACTGAAACCCCAAATCAGAGAGCACAATTTATTCCACTGAAACCTTGATCTTGAATCTAAAATCCCACAGAAACTCAAAAACACAATTTCTCTCTGCAGCACAATTTACTATCCAAGCACAAGTTTCTATTAAAACCCCAAAGCACAAAATCCAGAATCATTCCAAATGTACTTAGCAGCAACTTGAGTCCATGCACGTACTTTGCTGCCATCACGAATGCTGGAAGGACAATGGCAAAACTTGTCCCTTATGCTGGAGCATAGGTTCCTCCTATATTCTTTGTCATAGAAGATGGTACTGTGATGTCACTGAACATTATATGATCCTAGAGGTGGCCTCGACGTGACCTCCAAGTCCGGAGAGATGGAAACGTGTTTACATGAACAAAAAGCGACTCATTTGGGGTTTAAGACTGAAGAGAAAAATAAATAACGTGGACCATTGGATGAATCAAATGGTGGACGATATCTTGACTGTGTGAATATGGCATTTTCCTGACTGCGAGGAATCCGCATCCCACAAACAGACTAAAGAACCCTAAACTAGCATCAGCATTCAAATGTCCCAACCTTCTCTTCGAAACACAATAATTACCAAGTGCACAATCCTTTACAAAACATGTTACATAATCCTACACTAAGCTTTCAATGTATCTTAATATAGTGTTGATTACTGACTAAAACACCGATTAACAAAAAAAATCACCTCATATGGTGAGTCTCAAGCTGTACTCCAAAAGCTGGCATAATCACAACAGACTCTGCATGAAAATGACAACATTGTCAAAATGACTCAAATAAGTTTCAAAAATAAAACATACATTATAGATTTGTTTTCCTCACCTTTATTAACTGGCGAGCGAAGTAACAACTTGACAAGAAATATGTCAAAAAGCAAGCTGTAATACACAAGGCTAATCGATTTCTCCTATCAACAGAAGGTAGATAATAAACAAGCAAAAAAGAAGCGAGAAAAAAGTAAAAAAAAAAATCAAAATCCTCAAGTCATTGAAACAGAAAGGGTGAAGACCCAATTTGGTCCCTGACAATTTTCTCGCAACAAAAAATAATACCCAATTTAGTCTCTAGCGTTTTTACACGGGACAAATTAGAATTAGTTCCGACTCATAATAACATAGAGACTGATTTGTCCCCAATTTAAAAAATGTCATAGACTAATTTGGTATTATTTATTGTCAAAGACCAAATTGGGTCACCATAAAATTGTCAAGGACCAACTCGAGTCTTTACCAGACAAAGAAATTTTGTGTATGTTTGGTTCAACTTTTGGAGAAGGCAAAAATTGATTCTAGAGGTGTAGAATTGATTTTCACATGTTTGGTTCCTCTAAAAGTAGAATTGATTTTGGATATAAAATGAATTCCACTTGAAGCTAGAAATTGTAGCTTCCGATTCTAGCTAGAATTGATTCTTACACTAAAAATTTATTCCACTTGAAGCTACAAAATGAATTTATGTTTGTTTACATGAAAATATCCAAAACATAAACCACTTTACCTTCAACTCAGTTTTAGCCAGAATCAATTTTACATAATCAATTCACTAAAAATAAATTTTTACCACTACAGAACCAAACATAGAATTTGTTGGAAGACATACATACCTCAAGAAGATACAAATAGATGCCACACGCTAATACAAGAAGTGCTGAAGCATACACAAAAAAGTATTTCCCACCATTCCTCCTCAAAACTATATGGTGTATGTCAACATCTTCAGATGGATATTTCTGATCATGCACATAATTATATCGAGTGTTAACCATCCTGAATTACACAAATTCAACAATTCTTTAATAATTCAATTATTTTATCAGTATCTTAACAGCAATTTCAACATTCAACAACAACAAGAAAAAGAAATTAACATTGAACAATAGAAATGAATCAACATTTGACCTTTATCCAATCTTTAGCTATAATTCATTTTACAAAATTAGTCATTCAAATTCAATTTTTATCACGGCAAAGCCAAGAAAAACATTTCATTTTCTATTTCTTACTTTTTGGAACCTAATTTTAAGTCTTTAATATCATCTTCTTTTGGGTTGTGATATCTTTGGTCGCATTTGGTCTATAGTGTTGCATTGGCTATGTTTCATTCAAGTTAATATGGTGCACCTTTCGAATAACTTAATACAATTCAGCCTTCAGGAATTTTTTTCTTAATATGCGCACATGTCGTTACATCTTATATGATTAACTTGTTTTAAATGAACCATTTAAAACAAATATCACATTAATGATTGAACATAGGCAGAAACCAAAGCAATGTATATCCATAGAATTTCGAAAATTGCTCTAACATACATGTTGATGACAACCACTTTTCTCCCTTTGTAATTGGACAAAAGCAATGGAAAGAGAAAGAAGAAGAGAGATAATGAAAAGACATGTGAGTATGAGAGAAAGATGTTTCAAAAGTTGTCAAAAAATTATTGTACAAATATTATTATTTCTCAATAGTTAATACCCACTTCCATTCACAAAAAACTTAAGAAAATTAAGAAAATGATTTTTTTGAAGGGGACATTTGAACGTGAATCAAAAGCATAAAAAATGTTATTTTTACTTTAAAATTTACTTTTTTAGGTTCCTTAATTTTTTAAGTTCCTTAACCAATGCAACCAGTGCCTCGACTGGTTAACAAGACCCATTTAAGTTTTAACCAAACTTTTTGTTAAGCCAATTCACAATTCTTCTCATAAAAAAAAAAAAGGGATTGTAGCGTCATGGAAGAGCAAAAAGTTGGTTTTAAACCATTTATTAATTAATTAAAAATTTATTATTTTAATAAATGATTTTTTTTCCTTCAAAAAAATCATTTATTAAAATGATAAATTTTTAACTAATTAATTCTAGTTTTAAAAAAACCATTTATTAAAATGATAAATTTTTAACTAATTAATTCTAGTTTTAACCAACTTTTCAATAAGCTGATTCCCAATTCTATTTTTTCTTCCTAAAAATGAGAATTGTTCTGCAGATTGAAAAATTGATTTTAACCATCTTTTATTCTGCTAGTGGATCACTTGCTTGAATTTTGAGGTACGATGAAATGGAGCTACCATTTTATATATAACCTCCTTCCTCTCTATTGTTTAAAACCTTCCAATGTGGGACAAATTTCACATTTGATCTCAACCTTTGATCTTGCTGCTGAGGTGAAAATAAGAAAATCAAAACCTCAATAATCAGTTCATTGATCCATACATTCAAAAGATATAAAGCACAATTACAATGTATCATACAACCCATTATAAGCAAATATAAATAAGTCATATTAATGATTCTTCAAGTGGAGGAGGCATCATAATTTTACCTGCATGCTAACTAGGGGTGTTCAAATCCAAACCGATCCAAAATAAAACCGCAAACCGATCCAAAAAAATTGAAAACCGCAAAAAACCGAATATTTTTGGATGTGTTTGGATGTTGTTTTGGAAAAACCGCTATGATCGGATCGGATTTCGGATTGCTTTTTCAAAACCGAACTGAACCAAACCGAACCGCAAAAGTAAATTTTTATACTTATTTATTATTTTATTAGTATTATATAATGCATTAATATATTTATTATTGGTATTTAATCTTATATATTGCATTAATTTAATCTATATTATTACTACATCTATTTCAAATATAATCAATCATTTTCATTGTGTAATGTTAACTTTTTTTAATAAATTTATGTCATATTTTGTATCAAACCTATTATTTTACGATGTATGAGTAATATTAATATTAATAAAAAAATTACATGTTGCACTTTGGATATCCAAAAACCGATCCAAATTAAACCGCATATATTTCGATCGGATCGGTTCGGATTTTTTTAACATAATCATCCAAACCGAACCGAACCGCACGTGATTTTTATTTTGGATCGGTTGATTTTTACCTCAAAACCGATCCAGACTGAACCGCGAACACCCCTAATGCTAACTATAGCTTTTTTGACTGATCTGTTAGAGTTGTTTTGCATGTTCATACAAATTGAAAATTGATAATTAACATGAACATCCATTATAGCTTTTCCATTAAAGACTAACATCTATAATGAACAATTTTAATCTATTAAGTATCCAAATGCAGTTAAGATAATTAACAAAAATGACCAACTCATCATGCCAAATCCATTTTCTGTTACTATCTTATAAACCCTTTCTTCTAATTTTAAGAGCTTTTACCAACTCATCATCACCATAATAAAATACTAGTAAAACTGTCAAATTCAACAAATCTTATAAAATTTAAAAATAATTACTTCATGATTACACATTAGTATTTAATCATTTATTTATTTATAAGCCAACATGATTACACAACACACACACATCTTACTGGTTTAGGAACATGAGGAGCAACATGATTATTACTGATTTTTATTGAAAAATGGACTTCTCTTATCTTATCATTGTAAGCTGTTAGAATTATTATTTTTAACTAGGCATGATAAAAAATTAATGTTAGAGCCGTACCAAATACAATATTAGGACGTACCACGAACCTAGATAGTGAACCAATTACGTATATTGTACCGCGTAATGGAATCTGTACCACGTACTAAAGTGACTTGTGAGCAGATTATTACGGTTTAACTCAAAAGAGCTGCAAGATTGGATCAAGGCTCAGACCAATATTCATCCCTGACCTTGCTGCATCGTCAATTATGGTCATCATCATCACTGTCTTTTCTATATGATCTGCCCTTGGAAGTTCCTGGAACCACCATCTCCTGTGGTGCCGAAACAGAAATCACAGCCTAAAAAGCCTTTGCACAAGCAGTTTCTAACACTTGTGACATACATACTAGCTGACTTCCATCAATATCCATCAAAGGTGATGCTATCTGCATCAAAGTCAACCAGGAAGAGTACGAAAATGGTTTGGAAGAGGCCAAAAAACATCTTCATGGCCGTCTTTTGTGGCAAAAGGGGGATGCGCCGGTGACTGCAAGTGAATTATACAAGAAACCTTCCTCTCTTTGGAGAGAAATTGGTGCTTGGAAACAAATTTCATTGAAAAATGGGTTCTGCGAGTTTCAGTTTATCTCCATATAAGACATAAGAAAGATTTGGTGGATTGGAACCTTCAACCTCAAACCTGGGGTCTTGAGGCTTATCAAATGGTCAGCTGATTTCGGTCCATATTCACAGAAACGTACGCATGCACAAGTTTGGATCTGCTTGATGGACTTACCACAAGAATACTGGCGTACTATAATCTTGTTTGAAATTGCATTAATTGTAGGCACACCACTGGTATTGATTTATCCGAAAAAATCTATGAAGATATCTTGGTTGAACGCGACAGTTTTGCCTTCTATGTTGAAGTTGTCTATGAGAAGATACCCTCATATTGTCCAAACTGCAAAATAATTCGACATTTGATACATCATTGTATCAAAATCTACAATGACTTAAGTATTACTGTGATTGAATATATAAGAGATGTCAAGAAGAACCCAAACCAACAGGTGGAAAAATCCTCAGAACAGTTGAAGGGTGTCAAGGGAAAGAAGCTTTAGGATATTCAAAAGAAAACATGACAGGAAAAACAAGAGGTAAGAATTGACTTGAAAGGTTGCACAATAAACCGGTGGTTATTAAAGAAACTATTGATACTAATAAGGCCAGTTCATATTATCATAATGCACTTCATAATTTTACTGATGAAATTCTTGGCCAGATGGATTTAGAAGAGGCTTCTATGCAACATATGAATTGACACATTTCTCAGGTGCCTCTATCAAGTATCTTCCTTCTACTACAATAGTTGATCAAGAATTTTTTCATGATAGCCGAGAGCATAATTTTTCACATGATGTCAATAATAAGCAGGGGCGGACCTGAACAGGTCCTAGTGTGGCAAGTGCCACACCAGCCCAAGCTGATTTTTTTATCCATATATGAAGATTTTTTCTAATTTTTTTCTCAATATATGAAGAAAATGAACTGAAATAATAAACTTAAAGTAAACCCATCAATCACAAGCGGAGTTCCAGTAGAAAAGAAGAAGAAATCATATGTAGAAACCATGGTAAGAAAGGAAAAAGATGAAGAAACCATGGAACCGTAAGAAGAAAGAAGCAGAAAAGAAAAGTAGTGCAGCGGCTGTGTTAATGTGACTATGAGTATCAAATATTTGAGATTTACTTTTCCCACCCTATGGCCTTCTCGCACGCCCTATGCAATCCCCCATTTGCGAAGTATAAAAGGAACTTCACCCCCCATTTTTACAGTTTTACAGTTTCACTTTCAACATTCTCTCTCTCTCTCTACATTATCCCAAATTCCGAACACCACAAATCTTGTCCAAATTTAGAGTTTTGTTGCTCAAAAGCACCGCATTTCAATCCTTGTCAAACATCATGGAAGGTAAGTTCGATTTCTGTACACATGCACAGTTAATTTGGTCGATTTTTTTTGGAATTCTGGTCGCATGCAATCCGGATTTTGTTTTCCGGACTAGGTTGTTGCTAATCCGGATTATGAAATCCGGACAAACCCAGAATGTTTTTTTTGCTTCTGTTTTGTGATGTTTGATTGTGATGTTTGATTACTCTTATTTGAATGTTACAGAAGGTTCAACATCTAGTACTCAACGCGTAAGGGAGGCAGGGCATGCTTCCCGTAGGAGAGTGCGTAGGCAACAGCTGGAGGCTGAAGGTGGTGTTTCTCCGAGGCGTCGGGGTGGTAGAGGACGTTGTGCTGATGTAGAGCCTGATGTCGAGCATCAGCCGGAGCAGCAACAGTATATGGACATGGAGCAGGAGCAAGCTGATGTGGAATTGCAGAATATGGAGGAGCAAGAGCATGAGGAGGAGCTGCAGGGTATGGACGAGGAAATGGAAGATGCCGAGCCACGACGAAGGCGAAAGAAGAAGGTGGTGGACCCTGAGCCACTAGATGACTATCCCAGTGGCCCACACGAGACTGGCCTGCTGTGGAGGTACCATGTGCACGTGGCCAGGAAGGCGGCTGATGGCGTGGTATTTATTAATGTTAACTTTATATCTGAAATTACATGTTTATGTATTGTTAAATCTGTCTGTTTATTTATTGTTAAATATGTTTGTGAATCCATGAGTTTAAACTCACTTTATTAATTTTAATTATTTGCAGTAGCGTGGAAAATTAAAATGCATCAACAACGGAAAGAAGATAGAAGCGATGCATGATGATGACACCAGACCTATCATGGCTGCACGGTGGTGGGAGAACAGATTGCATGGCACAGGCCTTGGTTGGCTCCAGGATACCAGCTACAACATTATTGACCATGGGCTGATTTGTACGTTCGTGGAGAGGTGGCACGAGGAGACTTCCAGCTTCCACCTTCTGTTTGGGTAGATGACAGTCACACTTGATGATGTGGCCTCTTTGCTGCATATCCCCATTGACGGCATGCTCCTGTCCCACGGGTCCATATCACGGGACGAGGCGGTGGAATGGATGGAGGAGTACTTGGGGTCTAGTACGAGTGATGCTCTTAAAGAGGTCGACAAGACCAAAGGTGCGCATTGCAGATTTAGCTACTTGGAGACGATATTCAAGGAGCGTTTGAAGGAGCAGAGGGATTTGGCGGCCGAGTATGGTGTGACTGAGGAGGTGCAGAGGTTGCGGGACCAGGCTGTCCGCATATATTTGCTATACTTGGTGGGGATCACGATCTTCAGTGACAAAAGCCAATGGGCTATGGATGTTGTCTACCTGAAGTACTTCAGAGACCTTGATCTTTGTGCTGATTATTCATGGGGAGCTGCGACACTAGCTCACTTGTATAAGGAGCTCAACAATGTTGCACGTTGGAACACCAGTCAGGTGGCAGGGTACCTGAGTTTGTTGCAGGTATAAATTAAGAACTATGTTTTATTTTTTAAAATGTAAATGTATATGGTTTGTATATTTATATGTGGTTGTCTTTGGTGCAGGCTTGGGTGTTTCATCACTTCCCAGGTATGGGAAGCAAGGATGTCTGGGAAGAATATGTAGAGAATAGGTATCCACACGCGATGCTTTTTTTTTACCACTGCAGGGTTTAGGCATAGTGGACAACTACAAAAACTATCTAGATACGCTGGATTTAACGAGGGTTTTCATGGCCCCATATGTTGTGCACCGTCAGGCACGTCAGTTTGAACGGGTCAGCCTTTACTCTGGATGGCTGAGAAGGGGGGAGCGCATGGTGAGATATCTGCCGGAGAGGGTGCTTCGCCAGTTTGGGTGGGTTCAGATCATACCGAGACATCCCGTTCAGAGTGCACCTGTTGATGTTAACTTGGCAGAGATCACAAACCGCTTTCAGCGTGCACTTGATTATACGCTGACACATCAGGAGTTGGGAGAGATTGCAGTTCATGGTGTGGAGATAGCAGATGGATACATCGAGTGGTTTTATCAGGTGTCTCATCCACGCATGATTCTTCCAAACATGCCGGTACCGGTGCCGAGGCCACCAGAGCGTGAGGTCCTTGATGCACGAGCTGCTCAAGATGATGGAGACCTTGTGTACTTACAGCTTAGCGGAAGGATGACTCGCATCAGAGACCACATCTATGCTGTGATGAGAAGCAGTCTGGTGCCGAAAGGGACTGAGGAATGGCAGCATTTGGAGGATGCGTTGAGAGAGGTGCATGATGGGAAAGTTTACCGCCGTCGGGGAGCTACTGAGGGTGGCAGGGGTGCCAGAGGTGGCAGAGGTGGTGGCAGAGGTGGCGGTGGTACGGGTGTAGTTATTAGGGGCTGATAGTATTGTATTTTATGTTTATGTTTGAACATTTTGAATGCTTTTGAATTATGTAACACTTGGATAATTTTTAATGTTATGTAATCTTGGATAATTTTTAATGTTATTTGATTAATGTTTTGTTCGAAAATTATGTTGTGTTGATGATTTTTATGTTATAATTTCGATTTACTGTTAGAACATGTCACCGGCATGATATGTCTGTTTGGAAGCAATCAAAATGCGCCAAAACAGAGGCTCGGCCAAAACAGATGGCCTCTGCCTCCGTACTGATGCAGTCCGGATTATATAATCCGGACAGGTTTAGCACATTCCGAATTATATAATCCGGAACCATCGTTCACCACTCCTTTTTGTTGACTTTCAACGGTGTGATTTACACGTTTCAGATTATATAATCCGGAAGCTATCTAACTTTTTCGGATTATATAATCCTGAACAATATTTTCATAACTGGCATCATCATCCATCAGAGTGGATGAAGTGGCAAAATATACGAATAAATCTGGATTTAATATTCCGGAATGGGTTAGGATTATATAATCCGGACTAGGGGTATTTTGGGAAAAAATAGGGCGCGCGAGGAAAGACAGGGTGGGAAAAGTAAATCTCCAAAAATTTAGGGTTATGTGTGTTGATTGTTATGGGCTTGGGCCTTATATTTGCATATGTTATTTAAAATTAATCTTTTCACTTTTAAAATTGCTCATTTACACCCAAAATTTATCCTTATAACCCCAATGTAAGTTAATTGTCACTCGCTACAAATGGCAATTAAGTCACGCTCGGTACTTATGTGTATGTTTTATTTAATTATTTGACCGCGAAAAAATTGTCCCTCACCAATATTTTGAGTTCAGATCCACCCCTGATAATAAGGAACTGCATTCTAAAATTGATGCTGACACGGCTGCACATGATATGGTTGCAATTCTAATCCAACCTCAATTTATATGTTTACAATGAAGGGCATAACTCTAATGTTCAAAATGATTTGAGAGCCGTTGGTGAGTATTTTGGTTATATCACTAGAGACAAATTCCTCAAGAAACGCTTTCAATTGAATACAATAGACAAAAGAAGAATAACCCTCAGAAATCTACAAGTGGAAATGATGATCAAGGACCAAGTGACAATGGGGATCATAATTATTTTGTAATTAATTGAATGTATCATTAAATGATGTTCTTTGTTAAGACATATTTTGTTAAGACTTGCTTTTAATTAATCAAGTGTTATAAACTCGCGAATTTTCCTACTCTTTGATGTTGATTCCGTTACCATGGACAAAATGTGTCATCGACCAATGAGTCATTGAGTTTGCGCATGCTTTTGCTGTGTTTTAAT
Organism: Medicago sativa; assembly: GCF_051527215.1. Classification (NCBI taxonomy): domain Eukaryota; kingdom Viridiplantae; phylum Streptophyta; class Magnoliopsida; order Fabales; family Fabaceae; genus Medicago; species Medicago sativa. The sequence continues at coordinate 5,350,697 of NC_140755.1, read as the reverse complement.
TGTTTTTATTAAGTTTGCAAAAACGAGTTTAATCGCATGTTATGAATCAATTCCATCTAGTTATGGTAATAAGAGTCACTAACTTAATAGCCAAAAATTGCAGTTTTTTATGTAGAAAAAAATAGGATTTCTTAAGATGGATTTGGATGTTTAAATCTTTTAGTTTAAAAATTTGTTTCACTAATTAAAACAGTGACAAAAGTGGGGTGTTAAACTTTAAACTAATTTAAGTTTTATTCAACTTTTCGTTTAAATAATTTTGTGATGAGGTGTTAAACTTTAACAAATATAGGATCATCAAAAGGATTTAAACAAAACATTGATTTATAACCATATTCCATCATACATGTGGAACACTTGCTTGCTTGAATCATTTGTGTTGGAAGTGATAAACGCTACCTATTTATATATAAACTTCCCTCTATTGTTCAAAACCTCCCAATATGGGACTTTTTTCACAATATCAGTTCATAATCTTATGTTTTGCACCTCTTCAATGCTTTCAAAACCTCAAAAATCAGTTCATTGATCCATACATTCAAAAGATATAAAGCGCAATTACAATGTATCATACAACCCATTATAAACAAATCAAATCAGTCATATATATTAATGATTCTCCAAGTGAAGGAGGCATCATAATTTTACCTGCATTCTAACTATAGCTTTTTTGACTGATCTGTTAGAGTTGTTTTGCATGTTCATACATATTGAAAATTGATAATTAACATCCATTAACTTCCGACTGCGTCATGGCCCCTCAACATTGAATATGTGACCCCTCAACATTTTTTTTTGGTTACAAGACCCCTCAACATTGATATCACAACAATTTCACATGCCAATGACTAAATATATGAAAAACCATATATTTGAAAAACATGTCTAGCTATATTATATGTATTGATCTTACATGTTCATGCTAACTTGCTTAAATAGTTGTTAGCAGAAAAATTGGCTTTGACAAAATAAAATCAAACCTCGAAGGCATTTTTGACTCCTTAGCTTTTAAAAGTTGCGATTTTGAACCCCTAACAAAAAAATAACAATTTTGCTCTTTAATTTTACAAAACGTCGCAAAACATTTGAGAAAACGTCGTGTTCCCAAAACAGGGGGCCAAAACTACAACTTATTCAATGAACCCTAAAAAATATTTCTTTGCTTAAAATAATGACTACATAGAATATACTTTAAAAAAAATTGCACCTAAAATAAATACATTAACTATACTAATTATTAACTTTTCTTAATACATGTGACATTGATCCAATTTCATAATACATGTGAAACTAGTCAAAGATGATTAGGGAGGGAGTACTTCATGAAAAAACTCATTCAACCATCCATTTTACTATATTTTAGGAAAATGCTAAAGAGTGTCATTGGGGCAATGGGAAACATTGTATTGGAAAATGGTGAAAAGTGAAGAATTTAACTTTTTAAAAGTCAAAACATTGTTGAATTTAATGTAAATATACTACTTTTAGTTTCCTTAACCATTGTCCTAAGAGCACTCGTTAGCAAAACCTTTTATTTTAAAATTAAGTGAATAGTACACCATCCGGTCACTAATATAAGCAAAAATCCACTTTTTAGATACATTCAATTAATGATGTATGTAGTCTTTATTATATGTCACATACATCATTAATTAAATGTATATAAAAAATGGATTTTTGCTTATATTAATGACCAAAGGGTATATATTAGAAACAGTAGCATTAAATGATTCAAACAATTTTAAAAAAATGACTAAAATCTATTTTACTAATAACATAAATAATGACAAATACACACACTCTATTACAAATTCGAAGATTTTTAGTAAGATGACAAATTTTGAACTAATTATGGTTTTAAGCAACTTTTCACCCAAGTAAAATTTCTCACTAAATATAAGAATTGCGAGAAAAATTTCACCCGGGGAGAAAGGATGATTTATAACCAGTTGCTTAATTCTGACATAATGAATTTGAAGAAGAAGAGAGAAACGCTACCTTTTATATATAAATAAACTTCCTCTCTATTCTTTAAAGGCTTCCGATGTGGGACTTTTTTCTCAACATTCAATGTGAGTAGATGACTATGATTTAATTCAAAAAAGCTCCAATGTTGAATCAAGGTTCACACCAATCTTCATCCCTGACTTTGCTTCATCATCAATTATGTTCATCATCATCACTGTCTTGTCTAGATTATCACCATCTCCAATGGTACCGGAACAGAAATCACGGCAAAAAAAACCTTTGCATAATCAGTTTCTAACACTTGTGACATACATACATACTAGACAACTTCCATCAAAATCAACCACGAAGAGTACGTAAAAGGTTTGGAAGATGCCAAGAAACTTTCTTCTCTTTGGAGAGAAATTGGTGCTTGGAAACTAGTTTCATTGGGAAAAGGGATTTACGAGTTTCAGTTTTCCTCCATATAAGACAATGAGAAAGATTTGGGCCATTGGAACCTTCTACCTCAAACCTGGGGTCTTGAGGCTTATCAAATGGTCAGCTGATTTCTGTCCATATACACAGAAACGGACGCGTGCACACGTTTGGATCCACTTGATGGGCTTACCACAAGAATACACAAATCTTGTTCAAAATATCATGGGCGATGCTTTAAAGACACCTGAGACTCAAATTCAAAAAGACACTCGTAAAGTTTTTATTGTAAATGGCCAGAAGGATTTAGAAGAAGCTTCTATGCAACATATGAATTGACATATTTCTTAGGTGCCTCTCTATCAGACTCTGTTGCTTCTACTACAAGAGTTGATCAAGACTTTGTTCATGATAGCCGAGAGCATAATTTTTCACATGATATTGATATCAATAATAAGTTAAGAAGTTATACAGCCAACTATTCAACCACTTAACTTCAATTTAGATATTAACAATCAAGAGCTCAACTCTAATGTGCAAAATATTTTAGATTCCTTGGTGAGTATTTTGGTGATATCACTAAAGACACAATTCCTCAAGAAATTCCTGCCAAAGAACACAGTAGACAAAAGAGTAATAACCATCAGAAATTTACAAGGTGTAACTGCAGTACTCACAAACACTCTAAACGAGTACATGGCAATGGTTTGAATTAGTCCTTTGTGTGACTGATTCATGTTTGTAACTTTGTGTGACTGATTTCATGAATGCTCACCTCAGTTCAATATCTCACAGTACAATGTTCGCGGTGAATGAATTCTTGTTAATGGTACTCACAATGTGGCGATAAAGATCAAGGACCAAGAGTCCTTAAGTCTAGTTACATAGGTCTTGACCAAGTGACAATGAGGATCGGTGTACGATTGTCTGTGTGGTTTAAATTATTTTGCCAACATAAATAGGCGAAGCTACAATTTCTAGAGTTTGGAAATTGTGTGTCTGAGCCTTTTTTCACATTAGGGCACAAGAGCTGATAAACCACACGGATTATGTTACACGCTCTTAACATTCAATGTAAGTTGATGATAACTTCATATGATCTTTCAAGTGGAGGAAGCATTATAATTTTACCTGCATACTAACTATAGCTTGGTTAGAGTAACTTTGTATGATCAGGCAAATTGAGAATCTAATCATCTATGATTGATAATTAACATCCATATAAAGACTAACATCCATAAGATGTCATATTATATATTTAGAACTAAATTGACTTATTTTGAGGCCTTTTTTTAACCTAAAATCGTGAGGCCTAAAGCCCTCGCTTTGGTGGCTTGGCCCTTAGGCCGGCCCTGTCATAAACAACAATAGTTCATTAAAACTATTATTTTTAACATTTGTAATTTTGCATATCAAGAGAGTAAATCACACTCTAAAACGCAACATTAAGCTAACCAAATCATTCGTATATGAGTTATACCCATAAATAGATGATATTACTTATCGTGTATTTCAAATTGAAAATTGAGAATCTAATCACTCTTGCAAAGATGCATTCGTATTGTCCAGTTCGTATTATCACTATGCTCTTCATAATGTTACTGATGAGGTTCTTGATCATGATTTTCGGGGCCAATCCTCCAAGGATGTTAATTCTGAACATAAGATGATGGAAACATCTAAATAGGATAAACATATAAAGTGGAATTCACCTTCACCTCATGATGATGCTTTAAAGACACCAATAATGTTTTGATTGTAGATGGCCAGAAGGATTTCGAAGAAACTTCTACGCAACATATGAATTTACTTATTCCTCAGGTCAGGTGCCTCTTTCAGACTCTATTACTTCTACTGCAAGAGATGATGCTTTAAAGACACCTGAGCCTCAAATTCAGGAATGCTTAGGCACCATATAACCTTTGTGGCAGATTATGGCTCGAGCATTTCCTGCATTTTCTATCCTTTTAGAGAAGGGATACTTACTGTTTTAACCATTCTGTCATGTTCTAACTAGGTGGCCTTATGGTTCTTTTTAGGATTGATTTCTTAGAGATAGTTTTGGATTACCAAACTATTATTTCTTTCAATAATATTAGGTAAGTGCTATTGCAATAACTCAAAGGGGCTTCCAAAGAATATACTAAGAATAACAAACCTATGTCCATACATTTCTCTCTTTAGATTATCTTTCCAATCAATTTATTTCTGTCAAAAGACTATGCAGAATTTATTAGATAGATTTTATTTATTTTGATATGATATGGATTTTGTTCACTGAATTTTGTTCTCTCTTTTCTTAAAGGCTTAAAGCCGGTGATCGATATTTGTAGCATAACGCTCTTCCTTATAAAATAGTCGTTGAAACCAACAACCTTAGGAGCAGTCAGAATAAGATAAGAAGAATTCTATTGTAAATTCTAACAAGTCATCGCCCATCAATAAAACTTAGATGTGTGGGACACGTATCGTGTTCGACACGACACCAACACTTGTAATTACACTTAATTATATGAATTTTTTCAAATTATCAACTGTTTCGGTGTATCATTGTCCATGTCGTATCCGGTGTCCGTATCCGTGTTTCATAGGTAATAACTAAAGCTATGTTCACCTCAACAACAACAAAAAATTATAGTTGTGTTGGACATATTTAAACCCAAATAAAGAAATAAATTCAGAAAAATAAAAAACAGAACACCTCGAATAAAAAAGGTATCTTAAGCCAACTAATGCATTCTTCATGTGACTTACACCATATTCACATTGGAAACAAAAGGAAGTGGTTTCTCTTCCTAATGACACATTTGAACAAAAATCAAGCCTTTTGAAATGATAAGTTTTTAACTAATTAATTCCAGTTTTAGCCATCTTTTCATCAAACAATTTCACAATCACAACTGTCTTTTTCTTACAAAAAATAAGAATTGTGAAAGTGAATTGATTGATGAAAGATGGTTAAAATCAATTTTTCACCAATCAATTCACTTTCACAATTCTCATTTTTTGTTTACACTGGTGGATCGCTTGCTTGAATTTTGAGGTATATGATGAAATGGAGCTATCATTTTATATACAACCTTTCTCTCTATTATTTGAAAGCTCCCGATGTGGGACAAATTTCACATTTGATCTCAACCTTTGATCCATACATTCAACAGCAGCTCATCAAAACTATTTATTTTTCACATTTGTACTTTCACAAATCAAGAGAGTAAATCACACTCTAAGTCACAACATTAAGCTAACCAAATCTGTAATATATAGCTTCAAAGTAAGTTAATGATAACTTCAAGTGGAGGAGGCATCAACAGTAGTTTTGCATGATCATACAAATTGAGAATCTAATCATCTATGCTTGATAATTAACATCATCCATCTAGCTTTTCCATTAATGACTAACATAATTAACAAAAACAACCAACTCATCATACCAAATCCATTTTCTGTTAGTATCTTATAAACCCTTTCTTCTAATGAAGGATTTTTTTTCCTTGGGATTTTGTTTCTAATTTTAATCTAATAATAAAACTGTCAAATTCAACAAATCTTTATAAACTTTAAAAATAATAACTTCATGATTACACATTAGTATTTAATCATGTATTTATTTATAAGCCAACATGATTACACAACACACACACACCTTATCAGTTTAGGAACATGAGGAGAAACATGATTACTGCTTTTTTTTTTTTAATAATGGACTTCTCTTATCTTATCATTGTAAGCTGTTAGAATTATTATTTTTAACTAGGCATGATAAAAAAATTAATTAATGTTAGCCGTACCAAATAAAATATTAGGATGTACCACGAACCTAGATAGTGAACCAATTATGTATATTGTATCGCGTATCAGAATCCGTACCACGTACTACAGTGAATTGTGAGCAGATTACTATGGTTTAACTAAAAAAAGTTGCAAGATTGGATCAAGGCTCAGACCAATATTCATCCCTGACCTTGCTTCATCATCATCACTGTCTTGTCTAGATGATCTGCCCTTGGAAGTTCCTGGAACCACCATCTCCTGTGGTGCCGAAACAGAAATCGCAGCCTTCTAAAGCCTTTGCACCAGCAGTTTCTAACACTTGTGACATACATACTAGCCGACTTCCATCAAGATCCATCAAAGGTGGTGCTATCTGCATCAAAGTTGACCAGGAAGAGTACGAAAGTGGTTTGGAAGAGGCCAAAAAACATCTTCATGGCCGTCTTTTGTGGCAAACGATGGATGCACCGGTTACTGCGTGTGAATTATACAAGAAACTTTCCTCTCTTTGGAGAGAAATTGGTGGTTGGAAACAAATTATTTGGGGGATTGGAACCTTCAACCTCAAACCCGGGGTCTTGAGGCTTATCAAATGGTCAGCTGATTTGGGTCCATATTCACTGAAACGGACACATGCACAAGTTTGGATCCGCTTGATGGACTTACCACAAGAATACTGGCATCTATGCAATATTCTTGGCCAGATCACAATATCAGATCGATTTTCACTTCTAGCATCGACCGCCGCTTTAATCCTCATAAATGCCTCCTCTCTCAACACCACTTTTGGAGACATCTAAGTTCCATTATATACAATTTCACAAAAATTTCTTTCGCACTCATTAATTGAAAATGTGACCCCTCAACATTGATATCGCAACATTGAACCCCTAACAAAAAAATAACAATTTTCCTATCTATTGTTTAAAGGCTTCCGATGTGGGACTATTTTCACAATAGTACAAACAAGAGCTTAAACTACATGATGATGTTACACGCTTCTCAACATTCAATGTGAGTATATGACTATGATTTAATTCAAAAAAGCTCCAATGTTGAATCAAGGTTCACACCAACCTTGCTTCATCATCAATTATGTTCATCATCATCACTGTCTTGTCTAAGATTATCTGCTCTTGAAGCTCCTGACACCACCATCTCCGGTGGTACCGGAACAGAAATCACGGCAAAAAAAACCTTTGCATAATCAGTTTCTAACACTTGTGACATACATACATACTAGACAACTTCCATCAAAATCAACCACAAAGAGTACGTAAAAGGTTTGGAAGTTGCCAAGAAACTTTCTTCTCTTTGGAGAGAAATTGGTGCTTTTGGAAACTAGTTTCATTGGGAAAAGGGATTTACGAGTTTCAGTTTTCCTCCATACAAGACATGAGAAAGATTTGGGCGATTGGAACCTTCTACCTCAAACCTGGGGTCTTGAGGCTTATCAAATGGTCAGCTGATTTCTGTCCATATACACAGAAACGGACGCGTCACACGTTTGGATCCGCTTGATGGGCCTACCACAAAAATACACAAATCTTGTTCAAAATATCATGGGTGATGCTTCAAAAACACCTGAGACTCAAATTCAAAAAGACACTCGTAAAGTTTTTATTGTAGATGGCCGGAATGATTTAGAAGAAGCTTATATTCTATGCAAACATATGAATTGACATATTTCTCAGGTGCCTCCTGTAACACCCCAATTTTCTTATACTTAAAAATGAATAATATTTGTGTCAAAAAAAAAATATTGTGATTGATTATCATTATAATGTATATCTTTGATATGATGTGATAATTTTCTACTTGTTTGGTTTGTGTGTTTGCATAATAAATTACTGAAGTTTGATGATAGTAAAGCTATTTAAGATATTTTATTTATCGATTTATTATTCTAATCATTATAGAAAAATGATAGTATTTTTGGGAAAATATTAGTTATGAATGAGTAAAATAAAATTAGCTTATATTATGAGTGGATGAATAGAATAAATGAGTGGGTGTATATAGTCGAGTGGGCCTAATTAATACCCGAGAAGATATGAACCAACGAGTGTTAGAATGGATTGATCCATATGCAATATATTTAGATTAAGAGACTTAAAACCCTAGTAACCTAAGAGCGAGAGAAGGAGAAGTAAAGCTGTTATGGGAAACAAGGTAGCTATTTGTTTCGATTAGGTGAGTCGAATTCACTTTCTCTTTTACTTTATATTTGAGACTTCCGTGATACCCTTTTGAGATAAGGGTGCTTGGTTTAATCCTGATGTTATATTAATTGATTTGATGATTTTCCATGAAATTGATATACACGATTTAAGGCTATGAATCATTAAAGAATTTCAATTCCATTTTTCTGTCCACTTTCCTTTATTTCTAGAATTTCAGTAAAATAGAACTTCAACTGCCATTAATTTAGAAACATTTGCATTACACAATTGTAATGTCTATAGTTCTAAAGGGGTTTTACCTTCTTATAAATTAATCCCGAATTGCTATTGCTTTAGGCTAATATGTTGACTCCCCTCCCCTAGTGTGACCAGAAGCCTAAACTTATTACTTGATTAAACACTAAAACTTGATAGAAAGTAGATAGACTACAAAACTGATCTATCATGTACAAATATGATGTGTAGGCCAATCTCAAACAAGTAAGTAATATAAATTATGAAAAACTAGAGAGGCTATTAATTAATTTAATCGTGAAGTCAAATTAATATGAGTTTGTTCACCCGCTGAGAAGGACATTAATGTTCTTAACAAATTTTCTTTATTAAGTATAAAAAAGTATATATATTTATATTTAATAGTTCATTTATACTGTTATGTTTGTTTATTTAGCGTTTGAGTTATTTGTCGCTACGCTGGTGAAAAAGAGACGCAACCATATGGAATTGTTTGAATCCGTTGCTATCATTGAGTTCATTACGTCTTCTGAAACCTTTAATCCAGGTATGGGGTGAGAGAGAAGAGTTCGAGATCATGAGTGTAAATTAATTGGGATGAACGGGAAAGCCGTATTTCCCAAAGTTCATTCGGGCTCACCGCGACGGTTGTAGCCCTTTGAGGGAATAATTAATTAATGTGCAAATTTAGATGTGGGAGGTTAAAAGAAGAATTAGAAACATTATTAAGGTGTTGTTTGATTTAAATTATGTGAATATGTGGTATTTGAAGTCATGGATAAATTTGTGGGTGCTTATGCTTGATTTGCTGCAACTATTTAGATTGATGACTTATTTAATGATTGATATAGACGTGATGTTATGTATTTGAATGTAATTATTGGTATGCCACATGTATATGATAACTATTGGAATATGATTATGTGTGATTTAAAGATGTGATATTCAGTGATGTGCTTCTAAATGGTCATGTGTGAATGATATGTATTTTGCTAAATGTCTTTTTGATATTCTTAAATGTTGATTGATTATCATTTGATACTGTTATATTATGATGTTGATATGCTATGAATTAATATGTGATGTTTAATGTTGTTGATCATTTAAAAGTTTGAAGTTGCATGAGTCGGTCTAAGTTGCAAGAATTAAGAAGTTGTCCATGATTATGGAATTGTATAAGATGTTCACGTTGTCGTCTAAGTTGTAGGAGAGATTGAGTCCATTGCATACTCATTAAAGTTGGGGGCTTTAGGCCCGGCAGCCTTGTGCTCATTAAAGTTGGGGGTTTTAGGCCCGGCAGCCTTTGTGCTCAAACTACGTTGGGGGCTTTAGTCCCGGCAGCCTTTGTGCTCAAACTACGTTGGGGGCTTTAAGCCCGGCAGCTTTATGCTCACATGTTGAAGAGCCTAATTACGCTCATTTATGTTGTTGAATGGTACCACATGCATTTGCATATCAAGAAGTTTCACGATGGTTTAAGTTGTTAAGTTGTTAATAGTGCATTGTCAAGTTGAGTCGTGTTGTCGAGTCAAGTTGTTAAGTTGTGATGTTTTAACGAATTACTTTGTGATGTCTATTAATGTAATTGTGTGAGACGATGAAGGTGATTATTTGTTGATGTTCTTATGAAGATGGTTAGTGGTGACTACATGTGTCGTGACTAGTTGGAATTGAATTGTGACATTGTGTTTGTGAAGTTTTTTTTTGGTTCTTAAGTTGTAATGATATTTTCTACTAATATAGATTGAGATGGTATAGTATATTCTTCAAGGTTCTGAATATTATGTTTGTGATGTGAAACGACTTTGACTTAATTGCTTACGTGTTCTTCTCATTTTTTTTATACTATTCGGAACTCACCCCTTCGTTGTTTGTGTTTGCTGGCTTGGCCCTGCGGTTGCGAAACCGTAGTTATATAGGTTATGAGTCTTGGAGTCAAGTGCATGCCTTTCGTGATGACTTGTCTTGTGTCGTCGGTTATTTTGGGGAAAAGCACCGCTCTGATAGTGACACGGGAAAAGGGATATGCTTACTTATTTAATTTTGTGCAAGAAAATCATTGTCTATGATGTAAAATGAAATATTTTCAAAAGAAAAAGATTCGATGTTATTATTACTATAATTTTTAATGAAGTGAAATATAAATTATGTTTGTTATGAGTCAATGTGATATCCTAAATTTTGTGGAAGAATTCCTATATCATTAGAGAAGTTTTTATTTGACACTTTCCGCTGCGAATCAAACTCTATTTTTAATTAAATAATAGCAATAATTATTCTTGGGATTTAGGATGTCACACCTCTATCAGACTCTCTTGCTTCTACTACAAGAGTTGATCAAGACTTTGTTCATGATGGCCGAAAGCATAATTTTTCACATGATGTCAATAATCAGGAACTGCATTCGAAAGCTGATGCTGACATGGCTGAACATGGTATGGTTGCAATACCTACCTCATCACATAGTGAACACAAACTTCCTACTATTCAACCTCTTAACTTCAATTTAGATGTTAACAATCAAGAGCTCAACTTTAATGTGCAAAATATTTTAGATTCCTTGGTGAGTATTTTGGTGATATCACTAAAGACACAATTCCTCAAGAAATTCGTGCCAAGGAACACAGTAGACAAATGAAGAATAACCCTCAGAAATTTACAAGGTGTAACTGCAGTACTCACAAACACTCTAAATGAGTACATGGTAATGGTTTGAATTAGTCCTTTGTGTGACTGATTCATGTCTGTAACTTTTAATAGATTTCATGAATGCTCACCTCAGTTCAATATCTCACCACCATGGACAAAATGTGTCAGAGCCGGACTGTCTGATCAACCAGTAAGTCGTTGATTCGCGCATGATTTTGTTGTAATTTAATTGTTTTATTAAGTTTGAAAACTTGAGTTTAATCGCCTCGTATGGCTCATTTCCATTTAGTTATGTTAATATGAGTCACTAACTTGACACGCCCTTACAAGTTGATTGACCGAATTGCAGTTTTTTATATAGAAAAAAATTCATGAACATAATCAAATAATAACACTTTGGAAATGCATGTATTGTTAGAATTTCTCTTTCCAATAATTCAAATGAGATTCTAAAGAATTTACTACAATGTCTCTGTCGAGGGTTTTTGCTTACTCGATTTTGTTCACTCTCCGTTAAGGATAATAGTCGTTGAAATCAACAATATCCTTAATTTCTTCAAAAGATGGAATACCACCTCCCTTAATAGCACTCAGTGCACCCTGCAAATTCAATCATATGATCAATATGTTAATTATAAAATCCAAGTGATACTTTAACGAAATGTAACTATATGTGTTGGTGGTGCCAGGCACGCCTTTATTCCAAAGTGTCAGTGCAACGTAGATAAGAATCAAGGGTTCAAGACAAAAGCGGTGTTATTGTTAGAAAGCCGCTTCTAAAAAACAGTAAAGACACAAATCGTGTAAAACGGAAATTCCATCAGAGATAGTTGTATATCACTCTCTCTTATCAATTATCATGTCTTATATTAAACTATTATCAAAGAGAGAGTGAAAGCCAAAGCATAGGATGATATGTGAATTGTGACCTGCATTGCTCGCAGTCTCCCTTAAATGCTTTGTCCTCAACAGTGCCTCTTCAAGAGACACACCTTGGCGTCCATCGCTACGAGCCACAATCACAATATCAAATCCACTCTCACTTCTACCATCAACTGTCGCTTTGATCGTTATAACTGCCTCCTCTACTGACACCACTTTCCTCCCGTGCGTGTGCCCAGACTTTCGGAGACATCTAAATTCCATTATATACATATTAACAACACATTAGGCGCTATTGATCGATCAATTTGGCTCATCTAAAGTGAGTACTCTAGAGGAACAATATTCTTAATCGACGAACCTCTATAACCTCTACATTGTGCATAGGAGGTTTGGACAAATCCCATTGATCTCGCTAATCTAAGGATTTTTGGGTGTCCAAGTTATGTGCATATATCCAGTGAGGATAGGTCCAAACATGATCCAAATTCGAAGAAATGTGTCTTTAATGGTTACTAATTAGTTTTGTTGATATTTTACCAAAAAGTTCACTCAACTGTCCTCAAAAGGCTTAACAATATTCTCTTTTAAGGTGATACATTATAAATATTTAACTAATTAATCAACTTTTCAATAGAATAATTAACGTTCTATTTTTTAAAAAAGTACAACGCTAAACGATCCCATTTTCAAAAAATAGGACACTAAATATTCAATTTGAAAGCTTGAATCATAACAATCTTATGTTATACTCCCTCTGTTTCAAAATGAGTGTCGTTTTAGCCAATTGCACACAGATTAAGGAATGGAATAAAGTAATCAAATGTCATAGCAATATCTTACTTTATAAAAAAAAGACAAACTTAAAGTTGCATTGAAAATTGTGTGAGAGATAAAAGTTGGAGTATTTATTGAGGGTAAAGTTGGAAGAAAAAAATTAAAGTTGCATTGGAAATGTAAAGCGACATTCATTTTGAAACAAATTTTTTTTAAGCTAAAGCGACACTCATTTTGAAACGGAGGGAGTACCAGTATAGCAATTGCTTAAATTAATGAATGTGGAGCTATCATTTTATATATAAAATTCCTCTCTATTGTTTAAAAGCGCCCGATGTGGGACCTTTAAAACGGACTTCTCTTAATTAGGATATTATGTTTTGGCTTAATTGCATGTTTGGTCCCTTATGTTTATTTTAGTTTTCAAGTTGGTCCCTTACGTTTTAAAAGTTTTCAAGTTGGTCCCTTACGTTTTGAAAGTTTCAAGTTAGTTGATAGAGCCAAACCGCAAGCGCACGGCCTATCGAAGTAATAGTAGTAAGTAGAGTATCGTTCCGCTAGGGAGTTGGTCAATTCAATTAACTTTTAATGAATGATTAGAGGAGAGAAAGTTGATTAGAAAGAGTTTGATTGCTGAAGGTAAAAACAATAATAATAAAAGGGCCTTAGGATCATTGGTTCATCTTAATAACTAATCCTTCACTAGACAAAACCTAAACTTCTAATTTCATGGTTTACACACTAATTTCTAAAGACCGGTTTCCCTTAGCCCCTCACCTTTCCGATGAAAGTCCGGTGAGAGTTTACTTCTAGCAACCAAGCCTATTTCACTGACATGATTACTAGAAGATGCATAGAGGATTGAAACTACTCTTTGTCTCAATAGTTGCAAAGACTATTTCACTGTTTTGCAACTATTGTCTAGATTCACTTGTTCCAACATCAAAGCTCCGCTCTCGCTTTATGAATTGATGTTTGGGATGATGGATTAACGATTATCAAACCCTCCGCTTTCGCTTCCACAGTTTGATAATTGTTAATCCACGTTAAGACGGTGAATCTAGATTAGAAATTAGGGTTACATGGAAATTAGGGTTTAAGCTTGTTTTGTTTAGGATTGAGTCATTAGACTCCCCAATAATCCTAAGACTAAGAAGTCTACTCACTCATGTTCATCGTAGACATGGAGGAAGAAGAGAGAAGTACGGTAAAATAAATTGCAAAGAAAGTAAAAGAGAAATAAAAGACTTTTATTAAAATAATACTTGAAATAAACAAAGTAAAGGATGATTGTTCATGGTGGAGAGCTACTCTATTTATAGCTTTACAATCGACTTAGAAACTAAGCAACTAAAAGGGTAAAACAGTAAAGCTGCAACAGGGTAACTTGGCCTTGAAGAAAAAGCAGCAAAAGTGGCTCTGGAGGGTGGCACGGCCGTGCCACATGTTGGCACTGGCCGTGCCAAGCTTCTGACTTGGTGGGAACATATTTTTGTCCCGTATCTTCGTATTCTTGCGCTGTATTTGCTCCAGTCCTCTTTCTTTTGCTCCAAGACACCTTCCACCATATATTTATTCCTAAAATAAAATAAAACACAATTTGAAGTAAAATATTCTAAACTAAAATAAAATGCAATAAAATAAAATCAAATCTAAAATAAAACTAAACTAAATAAGGCAATAAATAATACTATCTATGACTCATCAAACTCCCCCACACTTGAATCTTTGCTTGTCCTCAAGCAAAAGGCAGCAAACATAGCAGCAACAAAGGATTTGATTATGGCAATATTAAGAACAAATGTCTCTAGAGAAAGGCCTTGCCTCAAGTACACTAATTACAATTTCAAATACTTCTCATGAACCTATTCTACCCAACATCAAGTCTCAAGTGAGTGTGTGTGTGCAGTCCAACCCTTTTCTTGCTCCTGTATAAGACAGATATTATGAGGAATAGGTTCTATCCTTAGTGCTAAAGTAACCGAGAAAAGTCCTTTCTTCATTTCATATAAGAGTGATGGGAATTTGAGTTAAACATTAAATTAGATATAACAATTAAGCACAAGGGGCTGCAGATGCTTAGGGGCTATCTATCCTCGTAGGGAGTCTTCTCGGATGTAATTGTCCTTTCCCCCTAGATTCAAAATCACCCTAAGTAGTGCTGCAAATTTATTGTTTGTTTCATCTCCGCGTAGGAAGTCTTTTTGGATGTAATTGTCCTTTCCCCCTAGCATTGATGAATTTGTTTCACTTTAGGTTCAAATTAGGGAGTCACCACCACAATTAGGAAGTTAGGGATTGTCCTTTCCCCCACATGTTGGTGCCATTCTCCCGCCCCATTTAACATTAACAAATTAATAAGAATATAACAATTAAGAACAATTTGATTAATTTTCCCACACAAACTTATACTACTTTTACTCTTAAGACTTTAAAGGGTCTAAGTTAACACTAAAGATAGAACGTGTTCCTTAAAATACCTATTCATACATTTACTCAAGGATTGCAACCGGGTGCTTTTCTCATTGGAGAATTTTCACATTGAAACAAGACATGGGTATAGCAAGAACATAAGAAACACAAGAAACTATTTTCATGTACAAGAGGCGACCTAAAGAAGAGACAAAACAAAAATTTTCATGCCATACTTACATTAAAAACAAGCTACTTAGTCATGCCTCTTGCTATAAAAACAAAACAAAAGAATAAAGTTCAAGGGAGTTTGGGAACACTACGACTCTAGACACTTTATTAGGCCCCCCCACACTTAGGAGAAGCATTGTCCTCAATGATTCAAAAGAAAAAGTAATTAAAAAGAAGGAGAAGAAGTAAGAAGAAGATGGAGTAGAAGAGGTAGAAGAAGAAGGGGAGAAAGAGTGAAGAGAAAAGAAGAGAGGGAAGAGGAAAGCTCACATTTTATTGAGGTCTGTAAGGAGGACCTTGGAGGTTGAATTGGTGCATCATCCTTCGGAGCATTTCATTGTTTTCTTCCGTCAAGCGGTTGCCCCTTTGGACATCATTTCTCAGCCCCAAAAGTTCCACACCTTGCCTTTGTTGCTCGGTGCTTATCCTCTCCACCTCAGTTTGCATCCATGCCCATCTTTCATCATTAGTAAGTTCTCCGGCATTATGGTCATGGTGCTCCTCCTCATGGTGCAAGTTAGCACCTTCTCCTTCATCATGGTGCAAGTTAGCACCTTCTCCCTCATCATCATCTTGCTCATCAAGAACCTGCACATCATCAACATACAACCAATTTTCTTCCACCTCGGTAGTAGTCCGAGGTGGGTTAGGCAATAAAAACATGATTGGCACATTAAGCTTAAGTTGGTAATGGAGTGGTGGACGATGTTTAAAGAAATTCATAGCAATGAGGGCTTCCTGGTTAAGCTTATTGTTTCCCTCAATTGGTTTGATCCCCTCATCCTCACTCACACCAAAACACCTAGCTATGTATGTAATGATGCCACCCACCACTATGTCTCCTCTACCGGCCGGTCTAGTACCGACAAAGTCTAGGTGATCAATCAAATAAAAACAGGTATTGACGGGGTGGTTGTGGAGCATTGCCCAAAGCATGAACAATTCATCGGTTCTAGTGTTTCCTAGCTCGGTTCTACCCCAAATAGTGCAAGCCATTACCCTCTGAAGGTACCTAAGTACAGGGTTGTGAATATTGCTAGCTTTGTTCGCCCTAGGGACGTATTTGTTAAGACCGGTGATTTGTTTCCAAAAGGCAGCTGGGTCATAGTTATCCGGTTTAAGGCTGGGATCCCAATGATCATGAATATATCCCTCATTTGCAAAGCCTAAGGCATCACAAAAGTGCTGAAGGGACATGTCATAATCAATATTCATTAACCGGAAAACAACTCTATGGTTAGGGTTATCAAAATTCATCTTATCTTTAGTAAAATCTATTGAGCTCAAGAATTCATAAGTGAAATTTTCATAACCCCTCATAGGTTTCAGCAATTCAGTCCAACCTAACTTTCCTATCAACCTAGAAACATCATCAAGCAGCTCTAGCATATCTAAAGTATGGGAATCAGGATAACGAGAAGGGTGCAGATGTTTAGAGATAAGATTTTTATACCTGTCCCTTTGCTTGTTGTTTTTGAACTGGATCCCATGATTCTTCATTTGGGCTTGCTTCTTTGGGGGAGGTCCTCCTTGAGAGCTTGCTGGTTCTTTACCACTTCTTCTTGAAGCCATTGACCTTTGGTAGGATTTGTTTTGAAGGTTTAGGGTTTGGGAAAATTTTTGGTGGAAAGGATTGGTTTAGGGTTGGGGTTGATGTTTAAGGAAGTTTTGTTGGTTTGGATATGGAGATTGGTTAAGGTTTTGTGGTGTTTGGGTTAGGTTTTGAAGGATTAGGGTTTTGGTGAATTGTGGGTTTGGATGGATGAAAGATGTTTTTGATTGGTGGTTTTTGTTTTGGGTGAAGTTTGTGGTTGATTGGTGAAAGAATGGAGTGATTTGGTTAAGAATTGAGGGAGATATGGTGGTTTTAAGGTTTGAAGGTTATGGAGGTTTAGAGAGAAGTTTGAAGGTAGAGAGAGGTTTGTGGTTTGAGAATGAGGGAGAAGAAGAGAAAAAATTTGTGATATAGGGTGTAGAGGTCGGGCACGGCCGTGCCACCTATTGGCACGGGCCGTGCCATCATTCTGACTTTGAATGGCCATTTTTTGTTAAAAACTTGGCACGGCCGTGCCATACCTAGCACGGGCCGTGCCACCTTTCTGGACCTGGGGGCTTCAGAATTTTTCAATTTCTTGATTTTTTTCGAATCACACTTGGACAATTACCTACAAAACAACTTGAAACAAAGAAAAACAAAACAAAAGCGATTAAATGCGTGGGTTGCCTCCCACGAAGCGCTCTTTTAATGTCATTAGCTTGACGGTTAGAAAGAGTCCTTAGAATGGATCAAAGATATCATATTGTGTAGATGACGCTATAAAACGTTCTTTCACAACATGATCGTTAAGCATTCAACAAGAGTAAAGAGCGGGACCCTTCATAACATTTTCCAACTCGTATCCTACCATTTTATCACTCACTTGAAAGACTATCCTACCAAGTTTCACATCAATGAGAGCTCCCGCAGTTGCGAGGAAAGGTCTACCTAGGATTATAGGGTCGTCGTCCTCTTCAATGTCAACGACTACAAAATCAGTGGGGATGTATATCCCCTCTATCTTAATAGGTATGTCCTCGACAAATCCTACAAGTTTCATGGTAGAACGATCAGCTATCTTTAGTTCCATTTCGGTAGGTTTCAATTCTCCTATCCCTATCCTTTTAAGAAGAGACAAAGGCAGCAAACTAACACTAGCTCCTAAGTCACATAAGGCTTTGTTTATGGTTTCATTCCCAATTTCACATGGTATGGCAAAGCTACCTGGATCTCTAAGCTTAGGGGGTGCTTCTTGGATGATTGCACTAGTTTCCTTAGCCAAGGCTATTGTCTCATTATGCTCTATAGCCCTTTTCTTTGAAAAAATTTCCTTTAAAAACTTGGCATATAGAGGCATCCTAGACAAAGCTTCAGCAAAGGGAAGTTTAATGCAAATCTTCCTAAGTATGTTAACAAATTTTTCAAATTTACCCTCTAATTTAAGCTTTTCGGGATTTAAGGGGGATGGAGTTTTGTTTTCTTCAAGTGGTTTAGCTTCTTCTATCACAACTTTATCACCTAAGGGCTTGACATTTTCTTTCCCAATGTTTTTAACCTTAGCAAAAGTTTCGCCTAACTTACTACCCCTAAAAGATATGACATTAACTTGGGCTTTGGGGTTGGCTTCGGTTTGACCAGGAAAGACTCCCGGTGTTTGGGAAGATGTAGCCACTTGTTGGGCTATTTGAGCGATTTGAGTTTCAAGCATTTTAGAGTGAGTAGCAATAGAATCAACCTTGGTATTGAGCTTGGAAAGAGAATCATTCAGAAATCCAGTTTGGTTTTTAAGTTCTTGAAGTTGTTTGTTTTGGTTGGCAATAGAATTTTCCAACAAAATTTCCAAATTGGATTTTTGAGTGAATCTTTGGTTGTTTGCATAACCGGGTGGTGCTACTTGTTGTCCATAGGGATTTTGATTTTTATAAAAATTTTGATTTTGTCGCATCCCTTGGTTGTATTGAGCATAATTCATTTGCTCAACACCATTAATAGCACTACCTAGTTGGCAATCAACACCAGCATGACCAGCTATACCACATATTTCACAAGAAGGAGTAGATGCAGAATTGATAGCACTAACATTGAATTTTTCAAGTTTTTCAGTTAGTGTATCAATTTTAGAAGCAAGGTGATCATAGTTAGAGACTTCGTGTATACCTGCCTCCTTTTTGGAGGGTGAAGAACTAGAGATGGCTCTCTCGTCGGTCCATTTGTAATGATTTTGAGCCATGTCTTCAATCAAGGCATACGCCTCCGTGTAATTCTTGTTCATAAGTGCTCCACCTGCAGCTGCATCAACAGACATCTTAGTGGTATAAGACAAGCCATTATAAAAAGTGTGGACTATAAGCCACTTCTCTAGGCCATGGTGGGGACAAAGTCTTAGCATTTCTTTGAAACGCTCCCACGCCTCATAGAGAGATTCCCCATCTTTTTGATTGAACCGTGTGATTTGGTCTCTAAGTTTGGCGGTTTTAGATGGTGGAAAGAAACGGGCAAGGAATGCTTGCCTCATCTGATCCCATGAAGTAATGGAACCGACTTCGAGGGAATGGAACCAAGCGCTAGCTCTATCCCTTAAGGAAAAGGGAAAGAGATGAAGTCTTACGGCTTCTTGGTTCTCCTTCATGGTTCCACTAATTCGTAGGAAAACAGAGATGTGAAGATTGGGATCCTCTGTGGGGGATCCCGAGAATTGGTTTTGCTGCACCAAGTTAAGTAGGGCAGGCTTGATTTCAAAGTTGTCATCCTCAACCGTTGGGTACACAATAACAGCTTGTGGCTCAGCCGTAGACGGCGTTGCATACTCTTTGAGAGTGCGATTGGCCATGGCGGTGTTATTTTGTGCTGCTCTCCTCCTTCTATGTAAGAACCTTTCGATCTCGGGTATGAATACCGCTTGATTTCTAGTTCTTCGCATACAAGGTTGAGAACCCAAGAAGTTAACGATAACAGAAAAATAAAAAATTAAAAATAAAAAGAAAAAGAGAAAGAAGAAGAGAGAATTCTAATCACTAAGAAAAAGCTAATTAAATTAGTTAACTCCCCGGCAGCGGCGCCAAAAACTTGATAGAGCCAAACCGCAAGCGCACGGCCTATCGAAGTAATAGTAGTAAGTAGAGTATCGTTCCGCTAGGGAGTTGGTCAATTCAATTAACTTTTAATGAATGATTAGAGGAGAGAAAGTTGATTAGAAAGAGTTTGATTGCTGAAGGTAAAAACAATAATAATAAAAGGGCCTTAGGATCATTGGTTCATCTTAATAACTAATCCTTCACTAGACAAAACCTAAACTTCTAATTTCATGGTTTACACACTAATTTCTAAAGACCGGTTTCCCTTAGCCCCTCACCTTTCCGATGAAAGTCCGGTGAGAGTTTACTTCTAGCAACCAAGCCTATTTCACTGACATGATTACTAGAAGATGCATAGAGGATTGAAACTACTCTTTGTCTCAATAGTTGCAAAGACTATTTCACTGTTTTGCAACTATTGTCTAGATTCACTTGTTCCAACATCAAAGCTCCGCTCTCGCTTTATGAATTGATGTTTGGGATGATGGATTAACGATTATCAAACCCTCCGCTTTCGCTTCCACAGTTTGATAATTGTTAATCCACGTTAAGACGGTGAATCTAGATTAGAAATTAGGGTTACATGGAAATTAGGGTTTAAGCTTGTTTTGTTTAGGATTGAGTCATTAGACTCCCCAATAATCCTAAGACTAAGAAGTCTACTCACTCATGTTCATCGTAGACATGGAGGAAGAAGAGAGAAGTACGGTAAAATAAATTGCAAAGAAAGTAAAAGAGAAATAAAAGACTTTTATTAAAATAATACTTGAAATAAACAAAGTAAAGGATGATTGTTCATGGTGGAGAGCTACTCTATTTATAGCTTTACAATCGACTTAGAAACTAAGCAACTAAAAGGGTAAAACAGTAAAGCTGCAACAGGGTAACTTGGCCTTGAAGAAAAAGCAGCAAAAGTGGCTCTGGAGGGTGGCACGGCCGTGCCACATGTTGGCACTGGCCGTGCCAAGCTTCTGACTTGGTGGGAACATATTTTTGTCCCGTATCTTCGTATTCTTGCGCTGTATTTGCTCCAGTCCTCTTTCTTTTGCTCCAAGACACCTTCCACCATATATTTATTCCTAAAATAAAATAAAACACAATTTGAAGTAAAATATTCTAAACTAAAATAAAATGCAATAAAATAAAATCAAATCTAAAATAAAACTAAACTAAATAAGGCAATAAATAATACTATCTATGACTCATCATTAGTCCCTTATGTTTATTTTAGTTTTCAAGTCGGTCCAAAACATAAGGGACCAACTTGAAAACTAAAATAAACATAAGGGACCAACTTGAAAACTAAAATAAACATAAGGGACTAACTTTTTTTTTTTTGAAACAGCAAATTTTATTAAACAACCAAATCTCTGCTCAAGACGAACAAAGACGGTGAAAGTAGAATACAAACAAAAGGCGCCGTATATAAGCGGAACACCCGAAAATAAACACCATAAAAAACACCCCTGAGGATAACACCCACAAAAATACACGTCACCACCTAAAACTGACTCCTACAAGAGAACAACCACTGTATAAACGATATCCAACACCACCCGTCGTCACTACTCACCCCCAAAGAAAACACCCAACACCAAAGCTGAGCCACATCCGAAGGGACTAACTTGAAACTTTTAAAACGTAAGGGACCAACTTGAAACTTTCAAAACGTAAGGGACCAACTTGAAAACTAAAATAAACATAAGGGACCAAACATGCAATTAAGCCTTATGTTTTTGAGTGGTTATGTTATTTCATATATAATGAGACAAATAATTGTTCTGCTTCTCAGTAATTCTATCAATTCACAAATAATTGTTTCCTCTTCAGTGCTTTCATTCTTCAATCTATCATATAACTCATCATAAACAACAAGCTCATCAAATCTATTATTTTTCACATTTCACTTTTGCAAATCAAGAGTGTAAATCACAACATTAAGCAAACCAGAAATAGATGATATTACCTATTGTATATTTCAAAGTAAATTGATTATAACCTCATATAAAATGATTCTTCAAGTGGACTCTGTTAAGAGTAGTTTTGCATGATCATACAAATTGAGATTTGTAAATCTAATCATCTATGGTTGATGGTTAACATCTATCTAGCTTTTCCATTAAAGACTAACATCCATAAATAATGAACACTTATGATCCCATCCACTTTTGGTCCCACTTTCGTGTATGTTTGGTTCTGTGCTATCAAATATTGATTTTAAGTGAATTAATTTTAAAAGTGAGTTGAATTTGAGTGATTTACGTTTGTGTCTAAAAATAAATTTTAGATTCAAAAGTTATAAATTTTAGAATCAAATTGAAAATCTATTCTCAAGTCTCGAAAACAACCAAACACGTCAGAATTAATCATACATTTTTAAAATCAATTCTAACCCTTTAGATGGGTCAAATTAGTTCCCAATTAACGGGCATAAGTTAATTGAGAGACTATTTTAACCAATTTTCAATTTACCTATTCACAAGAGAAAAATAACTTCTCTCTAGATCCTAACATTTCTAGTAGGGGACCCTACAAAAATGAAAAAGTGAAAAAATGAACGTAACTAAATTAATTCAAAACAACAGCCGTAATAGACATTTTTATATTTTATACATTTATTCAATATTTCATTTTTTTTTCTCTATCTTTATTTCTTAATTCTTATTACACCTTTAAACTATCACATCAATTATATCACTCTTTTTTTTTTCTTCTCTTTTTTCCTTTGTTTTATACACTCACATAGGGTGTATACAACATTTTCCAATGCAAAATGTTTCATAAACCCAATTTTATCTACACTTGTTGACACACTTGGATAATCAAATGCAAAAGTATGGCTAATTTAGTTAAATATTTTTTTTATTTAAATCACTTTAAAAATTATGAATTTGTGGTTGAACTAATCACAATTTTGATCATAAATTGTTTTTTTAATTATAAATATTATTAATTAGTTGTTAGATTAATATTTACTCTTCTGATCAAGTTTAATCTATGACCTCCAACTTCGAAACTCTTAGCTCAAACTAATAGAAGAACATATACCTTGACCATAAAAAAATGTCACTCCAAACACAATGACAACAAGCAAAGCACTCAAACTATGCACTATTTATACAATTTTAGATAAGAAATTCTTCAATACATGATCCCTAAAAAAACTTCAATCCATAAATAATTAATTTATATTATAAAAAATATATATTAGACCATCACAAGAAGAAAAATAAATGTTTAAATCAACGGTTGAAAGTGATATATAAATTTATTGTCTCACACAATTTGAATATAATTAGCTCAAGTAAGTAAATAAAACTAACGAAAATAGTATTCACTTAATATATAATTTCTTTTTCAAACCTACTAATACTTAGCTTTTTTAGCGAATTAAATACTCAAAATTAACATCTAAAAGATCTAGAAAATTTAAAAGGCTGTATAAATGTGTCGGGTTTTGTGGACTTCTTAAACCCACATAGCGATCCAAACTTGAAACACATGAAAAACTGTTTGTTAATGGGTCAAACTAGACGTTTTGAGACAAATTCCTTTTCTTGTTCTCCAAGACTATATCAAATCAAATTGGTATATATATACAAATTGACTCCATCTTTCTTCCAAGACACTTTTGATTATCATTGATAGATATCAAACAAAGTAACTAGGGCATGGCTACGGTGGGGTATGGATTCGCTGAAGTATACGTGATGCAGAAGATGAACAGGGAAAAAATGAAGAAAATCGAAAAAGAAGATGTGAAGAAGATTGATACAATCAAAACAGGTTCTATGGACAAAAAATCAAGTGGGTGTTTCTCTTGGCTTTCAAAGCACCAACACAAGAAAATTTCTCGGATATCAGATTCCAATGACCAAGAAGCTCAAGTTATTGTCAATTCCTAATTATTGCAGGATTTAGTTAGGATATATTGATTTTTTTTTTTTTTTTGTTACAAATTTCACTTCATTTTTTTCAAAGAAGACATTGATGTAAATGTAATCAAGAGGTGATTATTGTTAGTTCTGTAATCATGGACTATTTTCATCTTAATTTTTTTTTTTTTTTTTAAAATGGACTTATCTTATTATTATTGCTAGTTGTTGGAATTATTTCTTTTTAATATCAGCGTACCGAATAAAATATTAGAACGTACCACGAACTTAGATAGTTTGCAGCAATGGATCAGTCTTTGATTCCTCCTAGTGATGAAACAGAAAAATTCAAAACATTTGACTCATTCTGCCAAAAGACTATGCAGGATTTATTAGATGGATTTTATTTATTTTGATAAGATACGGATCAGATATTAGCCTTAATATGCTGAACCAGATACACAAAGTTTAAGAGATAAAATCATGTCTAGATTACAAACAATACAACTCTGAGAAGACAAGACTACAATACAAGGGTTTTGTTCACTCTCTGGGAAAGACTTAAAGCTGGTGATCGGTTTTTGTAGCATAACGCTCCTCCTCCTTATAATAGTCGTTGAAACCAACAATATCCTTAATTTCTTCAAAAGAAGGTATACTTTCAGGAGGAGGAACACCACCTCCCTTAATGGCAGTCAGTGCACCCTGCAAATTCAGTCATAGCAGCAATATGTTAATTATAAAATCCAAGTGATACTTTAATTAAAAATATTCAAAAATAGGTTGAGATGGGATTTAAGAATCAACAATGCTAATTTTTTGCAAGCAGAAAAAAATACTTAAAAAATAGCCACTAATCTCCAGTCAACTACACCAAAAATGTCTTTGATCCAAAGTGTAGGTGCTGTAACTTGAGTAAAACAGCAATTCACAAGAGTTCAACACAACCCTGGTGTCGCGCTTAAAATGGTGTTTTGCAAGAAAGGTAAAGATGTAACTCGTGTAAAACAGCTATTCGCACAGACAGTTGTATATTACTATCTCTCTTAGCATGTCCTATACTATTATCAAAGGGAACATTAAAGAGAAAGTATAGAAAGACATGTGAATTGTTACCTGCATTGCTCGTATAGAAACACCCATCAAAGAAAGTGGATAAACGGCAAGTTTATAACCAACTTGGTCAAGTTCCTGAGGATTAAGAATCGGTGTTTTCCCTCCTCCTTCAAGCATATTTGCCTGCAAACATTCATAAAGACGAAGAGTACAACACAACAAGTCAAACAAGATGTATATTTATTTAACAGTAAATACTCAAGTTAGTCTTGAAATTGAAGGACCTTTTCAACATAGTTTTCTAGATTTTTCAATATTCTAAAATGATCTATGGAATTGCAAATTGATGATCAGTTCGTCTACATGTCGGAAACTATTATCATTTGCATCTCTGGCATTATTCACTTAGTTTCAAATTCATCATCGACATTACCAACTTAATGTCATTATAGTTTTTGCAAATACCAACAGAGGAACTAACCTGATTAGTAATTTGCAATTTCAACAATCATTTCAAAATATTGATAATATGAAAGACTAAGTTGATACAGTCCTACAATTTCTAACATTAGTATTTACTCATTTATTAATTTATACACTAACATGATTACACAATACACACAAACACACCAGTTTAGGAACATGAGGAGCAACTTGACAAAAAGCTTTCATCTCTTCAACAGAACCAAGTGCATCTATAAAACAAACATCAGCTCCAGCATCCGCAAAAAGTTTTGTCCTCACCAGTGCCTCTTCAAGAGACACACCTTGGCGTGCATCGCTGCGAGCCACAATCACAATATCAGATCCACTTTCAGTTCTAGCATCAACTGCCGCTTTAATCCTCATAACTGCCTCCTCTCTCGAAACCACTTTCCTCCCGCGTGTGTGCCCACACGCTTTCGGTGACATCTACATCCCATCATATACATATGTATAAATATATATTAACAATACATTACACAATAGTGATCAACGAATTTGGCTTCTTCAAAGTGAGTACTTTGGAGGAGCGACATTCTTAATCAAAATCCTCTTCAACCGTTATATGGTGCAAAGGAACATAAAAAGTTTAATTTAGAGAAAGAAAGAGTGAATAGACAAATTGATTCTCAAAATTGTTAGCATTAGACCAAAATAGTTTCTGAGTTTTACGAATTGAAAAAGGTTGTAAAGTACAGGTCAAAACAGTCCCTTTGTAAAATATATTAGGAACTAAGATGTCGCGTGTTAGTTGAATATGTGGCCTCTCAATGTTGATCTCATATAAATGTCACCATATTAAAGACTAATTTGTCTATGAAATTTAGGTTTCTTATGACTAAGTTGCTGGTAACTAGTCCATGCACAATTGTAATTACTAATAAAGGAAATATATGCTGGCAGAAGACAAATTAGTCCCTATTGAGCTGACATTGACGTAGGATCGTCTAGTTGCGTCATGTCATATACGCTGGCAGAAGTTAATACTATATTGAACAACTGCCATTTTACAATTTTGGGGATGTATTTGCCAATTCGCAAAATTAAAACACTATTTTGTCCAATGCTACAGTTTACCTATTCCCTCAAGAAATAAAACCCCTCTCTCTACAATCCTAACATTTCTACGAAGATAATCCCTACAAAAACGAAAAAAGTGAAAACAAAATGAACGAAACTACCAACCTATGAAGCACGGATACAAACCCTGACACGTCGACACAACTAATAATTTGAAAAAAATGACATAATTCAGTGTAATTACAAGTGTCGGTGTCAGACACGACACGTGTCCAACACTGAGACACACCTAATCCAAGGAGTATCCGTGCTTCATAGCTACCAACTAACTACTACATTCTTAATTACAAATGTTTCATAGACACCTAATATTTGTCTACATCGGTCACATCTGGTTAATCAGATGCAAAATTGTGGTTAACTCAATGAAATATATAGTTAATTTAGACAGCTTTAAAAATTGTGAAACTATGGTTAACATGTATTTGATCCTAAATTGAATTGTCAACTGGTTTTGGTTTTGCTTATATATGCTATAAGCTAGCTTATCAGTTATTCGTTGTTACAGAGTCTATCTAACATCGTTAATCAACTAAATAATCACTGAATTACCTGATCTTCAAGAAGGATTCCAGCAAAACCAGCATCAATAAAACCCTTAACAGTTCTCTTAACATTCATGGCGTTACCATAACCATTATCAGCATCACCAATAACAGGAATTTTGACAGCTTGAGTAACAAGACGACCTTGATCGATGATTTCACCATAAGAAATGAAACCGGCATCAGGAAGACCCAAGCGAGTGGCTGAGATTGAGAATCCGCTTGTAATGCAGTAAGAGAATCCAGCTGATTCGATGAGTTTGGCACTGAGTGCGTCGAAACAGGCGGGACCTTGATGGCAGCCTGGTGTGGATATGATTCTGCGAAGTACGGTTGCTGGTGACTCTCTTGGGTTCGCCATTGATGAATCAATCTTTTTGGTTTTGGTTTGATAACTTTATGTGGCTTCTGAGAGTGGGTCTTACCCACTCCTACTTTATACATGTGAGTAAACGATGTTAAAAACAGATTTTTTTTTTTTTATTGGAAACAGTACATTCTTGATTTTTAAAAGTTGAGTGGATAACTTTTTCACATTTTTTAATACAAAATTTTTATATTAGTTCTCTTCACCAGTGTCTTTCCCTCAAAATAATTATATGGATATTTATCAAAAAAGTGTTTGAAAAATATAAAATCATCTACTCCTTCCGTTTCAAAATGAGTGTCGTTTTAGGTGTTTACACACATATTAAGAAATGCAATGATTAAGAGAAAGAGAATGATTATTTTACCAAATTATCCTTATTAACTATTGGTTAGTTTTAAAAGTAATACTTTGGAAGTAGTGTGCAGAATATTAATTGGAGGGTACAATTGAAAAGAAAAAGTTATTATTGCATTGGAAACTGAAAGCGACACTCATTTTGAAATTTTTTTTTTGCTAAAGCGACACTCATTTTGAAACGGAGGGAGTACTTATCATAAGACTAATTATAAGGACATTGCAAAAAAAGACTAATTATAAGATTAGTTTAACGTCAGAGACTATTTTGATTAATAGAGTGCATGATTAAGGACTATTTTTAAATTTTGATGTATTAAAAGACTATTGTGATTAATCGTTACACATTCAAACGAAAATGATTATTTACTCTTAAAAAACGGAATGTATAGGTTAACAATAAAATGAAAACATGTGCCAAAAGAAAAGTGATGATTCTGATGAACAATTTTGCCAAATATATCGAATCATATCAAGTAAGAGAGTGATATTGTCTTAACGGAAATTGTTTGTGGTCTATTCAGTTACCTTTACTAGCTTGCTAGGCAACATGAAGTTATTTGGATTCATGAGTTGGGATAATTGATGTTAGGTTGCATTGCATTCGATGTAGTAATTGCATTTGTAGTTAAGTCACTAATACATGAGTCGTATGTGCTAGTTTGTATGAAGGAAGGGAAATTAGTCATTTTCGTTTTTGAACAGGTAACGAATAGTCATAATAGTCTATCAACGTATAGAAATTTCAAATTAGTATTTGATTGTATGATTCATTAGTCAAAATAGTCTTTGATGTTAAAATAGTCTCTTAGTGCTGTCAAAACTCTCTTTTTTTATAAGGATTACTATGATAGTTTGTACTTATATGAACTGATATGACAATTATTAAGTATATTGAAGGACTGATGCGAGAGTATTAACACAACATTTTAATGTCATAGACTATTTTGGAGTTTCGATATATCAAGAGACTAATAAAACTACTCGTTGCACGTTCAAAGATGAAAATGACAATTTGCCTTTTTTATAACGATGATCGATAGTTTATACTACCTGTTACACATTCAAAGATGAAAATGACATTCTGCCTTTTTTATAACGATGATCGATAGTTTATATGTCGACATTGATGTACAGGAATATAAATGTTTGATTTAGAGAAAGAAGGAGTGAACAAACAAATTGATCATTTGTAAAGATCCTCTCCATTTGGTATAATAAACGGAGTATGCAATTTGGAGAGAGATATACACATAAAATAGATAGTGGGTCCTACTATTAAGTGGGTCCCACCATCATTAATTACTTTTAAGTTTTTGGAAAAAAATATCTCTCCAAATGGATGAAATAGAGAGAATAATAAATGGAGATGATCTTAACTCGTTGACAAGTACATCCTCAATTGTTAAATGTCGGTCAAAATTATTCCTCGATAAACTTTAACCATAAAGACTGTAATTTACCACATTAATTGAATATTTGACCTATCACATCAATTTTACCATAATAAAAATTAATTTACCTTTTGTCAAAAAAAAAATTAATTTACCAGGGAACAAAAAACTCACTTTTAGAATAAAAAACTCAAATTGAATCAATGTTGGAGGTAAATTCAATTTTTACACTCAAATTTATTATTCAACTCACTTTTACCTGAATATATTCAAACATTATTAAACTTTACATTTCAACTCACTTTAAAGTAGAAAATAATTTTTATCATCGCATAACCAAACATACTTTGTGTCCTTGAAAAAGGGTGGCCACCATTCACATATTGATATGATTTGCGTAGAAGTAAATTAGTGTATATTTGACTCTATATCTAGAGGTGGCAAAATTGATTATGGAAGTATAGAATTGATCCTTGGTTGTTTTCTATCAGAATTGATTTTGTGTTCATATTTGATTATACTTCCAACTAAAATTTGAATGTTTTTATTCTAAAATTGATTTTTATACATAAATTTATAGTTTAACTCATTTTTATCTTTCATCCAAACTTAATCATCTTATTTTCAACTCACTTTTTAATTAATCAATTCAGTAAAAAAACAATTATTGTAGTCGTAGAACCAAAACATAAACTCAGATGAAATTTGTTTTTTGAATCATAAAGAAACATGTTTTTTAAAAGGCAGTTCCAAAATTTTGGACTCCTTCTACCAAGATTATTGGATTTCGACATGATCATTGTACGCCACCACTCTCCGATCATCATAATTATTGGTACTATAAGAGTACGTTGAAAGTGAAGTGAGAGAGATGAGTTACGGAGAGATTGAGTGAGACGTTACATTGTTGATACTTGATACAAAGATGATAAAGTAAAAAATTATATAAACAGTACGATGAAAGTGAAGTGACAAAGAGGGATATAATAGTATTGGAGCAACTCTAATGATAACTTTGTAAAAGAAAAAAAATCTCTAATGATGCAGAAGAATTTATAAAAAATTATTAATATTTGTAATTTACATTTCAAAGAATTTATATCTTGGAATTTTAAAGGATTTAAAAGGACTTCATGGATTTATATGATTTTAACGAACTTAATGACTTCTTTTAAAAAAACGAATTTAATGACTTTTAAGCAATCATATTTTTTTGAAGAAATCAAAATGGAATTATATAACACACCAAATAGCAGATCCTAAGCACACGACGTGCCTAAGAAACCACTAAGAATTACAAGAGTTCAGAATCACAAAGGTCATAGATTACAGAAGTTAGCCAATACCCAGACATTCTAAAGGACTTGACCACCACCTCTGTGTACCATAGACAAACACAACTTTTTTAGCTTTCAGCCACCCTAAAGATAACAATTTTACCTTATCTAACAGGCGATGAATTATAGTAACAATATTATTGAACAACCGATTATTACGTTCAGTCTACACTACCCAAGAACACAAAAGCCAAATAAGCTGCATGAACGAAGTTTTAGCTTTACCACCACCTGTCAAATGTGTAAACTGCACAAGATGATCATATTTAAGCAATCATATTGAAAGAGAAATGTTTACAACACACTCTCTAACACGATCAGTCGTGTCATTGTAATATGTGAATGGTAAAATATATTTTAATGACATGTGCAAGTTCAAATGACATAAGAGAAAAACATTATCACAAACAGAAACACGGGAGATTCTACAATTATTTTTATGAAATTAAGTTCAAATGACACTTGCTTCTTAAATCAATCAATTAACACTTATTTTTATGAAATTAAGAGTTACTTGTTGATTTTTATATTTTAAAAAAATATCATTTTATAAAAAAAAACGACTATTCCATTGTTTATAAGAGTCATATTTTTGCTATAAAAAAAGAATTATATTAATTTTTTTATATTTTATCGTAAAAAATAATAAATCTAAGTGTGAATATTAAAATATTAAAGTGTGACATGTGAGTCAGTATAAACATATATCAATTGCAGCAACGTTGCAATATATAGGGGCTCAAATTTAAACTCAAAATTCCTTACCTATTCATCTTAGATGATGAATTTCGTCTTTAGACAACTAGTCGGAAAAAGTGTGACATGTGAAGTCACTTAAGATTCATTTCAAGGAATCAATCATTTGAGTAAATTAATCAAGTATTGCTAAAATGAGATAGAGCATATGGGAACCACTTACGAGACTAGCCTTGGAGATGCTGTGAGGATTCATGAACAAGGAAATAAATTGAGCGGTGGTTAAATATTTGAGTGATGATCTAACCCATGGAATATTTTACCCCTTCAATAACGTAATTGACTTGAAGACCTACTGTGATAGTGATTGAGGACCCTATCCCAATGACATAATGTTTGTGATAGGGTTTGTGACTTTTCTTGAAGATATTCTCCTAACATGCACATTAACACTTAATATGTAATTTGGTTAGAAAATATACTTTTATAGATATTTTACAACAATCCTTGTACAAACTATTCTATTGTGATGATTTTTTATTTCAAAGGTAAAAGGGATTTTGTTTTATGATTACACTCAAGGTTCTAAATCTGATATTTGGGAATAGATCAAGAATTTGCCTATAACTGTGGTATTGTTTTGTTTCCATAATTGTAGGATATAGATAGTCTTAGACTCTTCTTTAAGAGTAACATAAAAAAAAAAGACTCTTCTTTAAGAAACTAAACATAATTTAAGAAAAGAAAAATACTATAGTTCAACGAAATTTAGACAATGGTCTTGTTAACCAGTGCCCTCAGAGCAATGTTTAAGCAATCTATAAATAAAAATTTTGTTTTGAAAATATAAAATGCTACTTTTGATAAAGTAATAATTACACAACTTTATCATAAAAACTTACTTGTTTTATGGAAAATGCTAACAAGTGCCCTAAGGGCATTGTTTAAGCATCTAAAAGTAGCAACTTTTGCATTGAAAATTGTACGGTTATGACTTTAACATGTGTTGGACTTGTATTTTCAAGACATAGTTTCTTTTTGTGGGTTCCTTAAACAATGCCCTTAGGGCACTTGTTAGCAAGACCCTTGTTTTATATGCTTAACCCGTGCCCTTGGGGCACCGGTTAACATTCTCCTTTAGATAATTAGTAACATCACAAAAAAGTTTATCACTGATTTCCACATGACAAATTCCATCGAGAGAAAATACCGAGCCTTCAAATGATAAGACATGCAAACAAGATAACTGCTATGATTGGATCTGCGTTTGCCTTTGATTTATCGCATCCCAATGTCTTTTTATCGTGCGTTTACCGAAGCTACAAATTGTAGCGTTAAACTGAATGTGCGTTTAACACTGCCTCACTGCACATACAAACACATACAACATCTAACTAAATAAGCATATTCAAAAGAGTAATGCCAATAACACACTATTATTGCTGAAACTCACGTGAGTCTCGCTAAATCAAATAGATTTCGTATTCTATTTGGTGGGACTTATTTTCAGAATGACGAGACCAACCTAAATTTCAACAAATAATAAGAACTATACTAAAAAAATAATATATTGCTAACACTTCTCTAAGCAAAATGAGTGCTTCTTGCATTGCACTCTTGGAGGAGCATTGAATACAAATTTAGAATAGCCCATTTCTGAAAGAGGCTCTTCTTCATGGTTTTTCCTTGCATGGATCTCCAGGTTTATACTTTCTTAAGCTACCCAGGTTTTTGAGCTCCCAGACACATTTCCTTTGATATGAGTTGCTGAACTGGCTTCCTCATCCTGTCTGATTGCAACAGGTTCTTCAACAGGATTAGCAGGGTGTTGATCCTCGTCTCCAAAACCTCTGCAATACGACGAAACATCATAAGAAAAAAATATTTGGTCCATTACAGACCAAAGGATATCTCTCACACACACACACACACGTCTCTAATTCCCTAAATAAGTTTCATGCATGTCTGAATAGACGATGAGTTTGGTGGAATCACAGTGAGACCACCGTGATTTTAGCAAAAGCCACACTTTGATAATAAACATAAATCCCCAACACGATTGACAATGCTGAGACTGTGCTTTTAGTTGATCATTGTTATTTATTGCAGACATTAACTTACATAATAACATTGAAGAACTAGCTAAATCAGTTTTGTAATAACATTGAAGAACTAGCTAAATCAGTTTTGAAATCATTCATTTTGAAAAAATACCAGAAAAAAAGAATCCCAACAGAACAAGAAATGAAAGTGCAACAATACGTACATAGAGTAGATAACAATGCCAATGACAACAGCACCAAACGCCAAGTAGTACATCCAATCAACCTGGAAAGCATAATTAGTTCTAGAGATGTTAGCAAACTAAAATTTGTGACTCATAATTAGTAGGAATTTTTCTGTGAGATAGATAAAAAGGAAGTAAGGTTACTGACAGACCTTCTCATGGTAAGCGAAGATGCGAATTAAGACAGACCACATGTCTGAGGTCAGAAGAGACAGATTTAGCATAGTAGAACCGTTGAGCTGTGAGACGAAATAACAGAGCACATTTAAAAATATAAGTTTCCCGTAAAAAGCTCAATATTTATAACAGAGACAATATTTTTTCTAAGCTAAACCAAAATCTTTAGAATCCTTATGTTTAAATTCGTACCTTAAGCAGAACAGGGACTAGAGAGTAAAACAAAAACATAGCCACAGAAAATCCAAAAAAAGGAAATGCCTGTAACAAACATTGGAAGATATTAACATAAATAACAATACTTACAGTTCATATATCAAACTAATTGGCATATTGTGACAAAAAATGCAACTTCATATTATGAATATAGAGTAATAAAAGGTCTCACATAAAAAACTTTAGGTTAGAGAAAATAAACATGAAATGAAGATAAACAGAATCCTCTAAACTATTTCCGCTATAATTTGTTGATGTTTACTCTTCATCAATCCAAGAGGCTTATCCTGAGTTTAAACTTCCTTAGCTTCTTCTCATCTTTTGTTATAAAATCATAAACTTTTGAATTCATATATATATATATATATATATATATATATATATATAGAGAGAGAGAGAGAGAGAGAGAGAGAGAGAGAGAGAGAGAGAGAGCGCTTACTGCCCCAGCCGACCAGTGAATAGATTTAAGCTCATTGCGCTCAAGTATAGCTCTGTAAATGACCATTAAGGCTTCAAAATGAAAACAAAAGTAACAAAAAGCGCCAATAGTCCTCAATATATAATCAACTTTCAAGGATACATTTGAATGGCACTGATGATGCCACCAAAGAGACCTAACATTGCCATGAGCTCTTCTCTATCAGCATTTTTTACTAAAAACTCCTGCAATGGAAACAAAATAACAATAACACGGGAGAGATTATACACAATGAAACAATAATATGAAGTGACGCAAGTGCATAAAAGGTGTGATGTGAAAGAACTTAAATATTTTCCCCAAATTCAACATAACAATTTTTTCCGTTTGAATGAAATTCAGTTTGACAAGAAACTATGGACAGTAAATGCAAGCCCATAAGTAGGCCACAGGCAATCATGGAAAGACATGTGTGTTGTTTTAGATTAATCAAATTTTCTATTACTACTAACATTTTAATAATTAAAAAGTTTATTCTGAATATAATAATGAGCATGGTTGAACTAAGTGCCCTGATACATAAAAAGATGGCTCCTGAAACACTTGCAGTGAGTTTAAACGACGTTTCAAAACATACCGCCTAATGAAAACGAACATTAAGATGACAGAAAAGTGCAATCTTTTTTTAGTAACCAACCTTTTCAATACTAATAACTAGTGAGTATATGTATTTATTGTGTTGTTTTTCTGCATTGTTGATTGCCAAAGTGTTGCAAAATGCATAAAAGCACAAGTGCAATCAGCTTACCTCACTGACATTACTGAATGCATACAAGGTAGCGCCAGCGATAACAAGAACGTCTCCTAAACGAGGATTACTTCCACCTATGATATGATAATATCATCAGACAAACATGATAAATGGAATGATGCATGCTACTGATCATAATAAAAGATAGGATCAAATTTTACTCACTGCATGACTTCCAAGAAAAAATATATGGAGAATGCAGTTGAGCAGACGTGTGTGCATAAGTTTTTAGGTATAGTCATAAGATATAAAGCCACCTACCTGCACGGTCACCAGCATGAACATCCGAAAATACAACTAGGACAAGGCCGGCTATGCAAACAATTACACCAGTTATCTTCTTGAATCTATATTTTGTTTTCAAGAAAATCCATGTAAGCAGCATGACGCATGGAATGGACCAGCAGTCAAGTAGCATCACACTTGTTAGTGAGGTGTATTGATATGCCTTCACAACTGTTCATAAGGTGAAAATTGTTCTGTTAGTGTCATTGAAACTAAGACAAAAAAAAAAAAAAAAAAGTCAACATAAAGCTAGTTTGGTTAAACTTTTTGACAATTTCAAATGATTTTGAGTGTTATAACTGAATGCGTCTCTCAGTAGTTGAAAACAACTTATGCACTTCAACTTTTCCATAAACACCTATAAACTTATTAGGTTTTTTGTCCTCATAAATTAGAACCTAAAGACTTATTTCAACTGAGAAGATCCCATAATCTGGAAGATAATCCAAACTAGTGGGGTATTGTTTAAGCAGACTACAAATATAAATGTATCGATATGACCAATGCTTTCTAAATATCGATCATATCGCTACCATCAAAGATACTTACCAAGAAAATTTGCTTCCACATCAACCAATCCAAGAAGTATATAATAGTACCATTTCGCCTGTATTAGAAACAATATGAAGTTAACAAAAATGTCTTTAAACGGTTGACAGTGAGAGGAAAAAAGGGCAGAAATAACATAACGGTTGATCATTTTGAAAGACAGAACTCCAAACAATTTTCATTGCAGATATAAAAGAAAACCATCTCTTATACTTCCCATAAGCAGTTCCCATAAAGAAAATGGCCCATGATTGAAGGGTTTGCTACATACACTTGCAATAAATATTGTAAAAACTAGCATCTCAACATTGGCCTCTTTAGCAAATAATAAAACCCCATTCAGAATTAGGGTCTGTTAGGAGTGACTTATTTGAGCTTATATATTAACATAAGCAGTTGAGACTAATTGGCAAAGCTTTTGGTAACAACTTATTTTCATTACCTCTCCTGGATAGCTTATAAAAAACAGTTTGACTTAATTTTACGTACTGTTACAAAAATAGTTTATACAGAAGTGTTTGTGCTGTATGGCATAAGCACTTAATTAAGGGTCCGTTTGGATTGACTTATTTGAGCTTATCTACTGCTAGCATAAACATTTTTGCGGCTACTTGAGAGAACTTATGAAGAAAACATACGACATGTTCATAAGCTGTTTTCAGCTTAGTTTCGCAAGCTCTATGAAAACAGATTATAGCTTGTACAAAAATAATTTAACTTTTTTAGAATAGAAATGGCTTATACATAAGCAGCAAATTAAGCTGTTTTTCCAAACAGAGTACATAAGAATAAGCAAGCACCTTTAGAGGCTTTCTTCTGTAGAGTAGAATAGTTCCATAGACAATCATCAAAAACACATAATTTAGAAAGGACTGTGATGTTGGAGCATTAATTCCTACCATAAGACAAAAAAAATAATATTGTATTAGCTATTAAAAACAAATAAGCATAGAAATTTTATTTTATTTTTTAATGAAAATTTTTAGTTTAAAATCAAAACAAAACAAAACAAAACAAAAATTCACTTTAATGTCATGACCAAAGTAATTAAAAGGAAGTGAAAGAGAGAGAGAGAGAGAGAGAGAATTAAGACCTTTTTTAGCTAAATCAGAAGAAGCGAAACCAGTAGCAGTGATGAGAAGAGAAAGAAATTGACCTAAACCAAGACCAATTAACGTGTTCTTCGTCCAATATTTCTTAATATCCATCACCCTTGTTGTTCTTCTCACTTCCCAGAGACACACACGAAATCAGAATTATTATTATTAATCAATTAATGAGTGTAATCAATAATTAATGAGGTTGTTTTTCTGAGAAGAGAGGGAAGTGACAGAGACAAGTGATTGAAATGTAAGTGAATTTGAAGAAAGTGTGTCTGAGAAGAGAAAGTGAAACGAAAGGAACTTTGAGCCGAAACAGAATCAGCATATTGGATAGTTGTGTTTGTCACAACACTTTATTTCGGCCGTCAATTATTATTATTATTTCATAATCGTAATCATCATCATAACTTTAGTGATTTGGTCAAAACTTTTTTTCGCATTGCCAGCTGGGACGGACGATTTTCAACTCCTTTAATCCTTATTTTCTTTCCAATATTCATTTATTTAACATGTGTTTTTCATTTTATTTTTCTTTACCGTCCAGATATTGTAGAACTAGCTCTACCGTTCTTGTGAGCTTAACTCGGTTAGTAAGAATAAATGTATAATATAAGCAAGAGAGTTTGAACCTTATACATCCCACTTCTCCACATTTAAAATGTGTGAACTTCGACTACTAGGCTAATTGACCAACAAAAGAAACTAGCCCTACCGTAAAGTAGTATTATGAAGAGTTTATTTTTTTTTTTTTGTTTATTATGAAGTGATTTTAATTGGATATATGTGTAAAATTTTTTTTATCCAATATCGATGTATACAAATTAAATTCACATTTTTGTCGAACAATATTTAATTCATCAAATTTGCTTGAAATTAAAAAGTATAAATTCTCTAATAAATGAATTGTTAAAGTGATGCATATGACATTTGTTTACACCAAAAACTATTTTATGCATCCTACAATCAAGGCACTTGAACACTTAAGACCTAATTTAAAGACAACCAAAGTCAGATGTTCAAAAAAAAAAAAAAGACTACCAAAGTCAGCATAGTCGAATCTTTCTCAACTGCCAGGTCCCCAAACTAGTCATAAATGCGTCAATAAAAGTTGGAACTTAATTGGTTTCAAGTTCAATATAGAAAATCATGGAGTGTCGTTAGAGATGTCAATGGACATGGGCTGATGCGGGGTGTATTTCCTCGTTCCCCGCCCTGCCACTCAATTTTTTTTAATCAATTAGTTGGTAAAAAACATTCTCATTTGGTCATGTGTGTATTCAAATATTTTTAACTTTAAGGTTGTGACTTGTGAGTATAGAAGGCTTAGTAAAACAAAAACATTCTCACTCAGTCACTAAGCATACATTTAAAAAATAATTACCTTTTAAAGGAAAAATAATACTTTTTTTTAAAAAAGAAATGGAAAAATAATCCTATTAATATAAACGAATAATAATATGA
This sequence comes from Medicago sativa, assembly GCF_051527215.1. Lineage (NCBI taxonomy): Eukaryota > Viridiplantae > Streptophyta > Magnoliopsida > Fabales > Fabaceae > Medicago > Medicago sativa. The sequence continues at coordinate 5,312,062 of NC_140755.1, read as the reverse complement.
GTAGAGAAACAAACAACTCATAAAAATATTCGAATAACGTCCTTAAAAAAATTATTCGAATAACGTGTAATATAAAGTCTTTTATATCCGGATTTGTTGCATGCCTTTTCCTCTAAGTGCTTTTTTATATAAAGTTCCTATCTAAAATTAGAAAGAGGACAAAAAAAAGTAGAGAAAAACGTGTCGCCAAGATGTAAAGCATTTAGTTGAGGGAAGAAAAGAGGCATTTCGTCATACACATTTTAAGTAACCATCTAAGAAAGAGTGTGACACTCCAAACTCCAATTCAAAACACATACTACTAAAATACAAGATTTTTAAGTATAAATACACTTTTGAAATTCAAGGTGAATAGAAAATGATTTAACCGTATTTCAAATGTAAAGCTTAGACACAACACATTTTACACTTTTACATAAAACACGAAAGGTAATTTACATTATTAAAACAATATCGAGCTTTAGTGGATTAAATTGCTAAAGAACTATTTAGTGAAAGTCGTTATCTAAGGATCTATGGACCTATAACAGAGTTACTTGATCGTATACTGGATGCATCGTTGAACTCTTAACATACATTCTAAGGAAATTCGACTCAAATGAATTGTGTGAAATAATTTAGTAATGGAGATACATGTTTATCATGATATACATGTGAAACATTGATGACATGGAACCGTTAGAGACTTAGAGACATGTTGATGCATAATTACATATTAACGACTCGTCCTAATATGAGATTTAGAAGCATGTTAGTACATGTTGGCACTTAGGAAATTAGCATGTGAGGAAAGTAGGAAGCACATGAAAATATTGAAAAGACAATTTTTTTAAAAATAAATAAATGATATTCATTCATTTAAAGTGATATAGTGCATTAATATAATACAAATTCAAAGTTGCTAAAAAACAGTGATGAGTTTGGGAACAAACTCACCACATTCATGTTAACAACATAAAACCGAAAATATATATAACTACAAATATGACTATAGAGAATATCTAAAGACATGTTAACATATAAAACATATGGACATGAATCAATTTATACGATTTTTTTTTTTTTTTTTTAAGAATGAATCAATTTATAAGATATAAATACATGAGAGACGTATTAATAGGTAGGCATAGGATATCATTTTTTTCCTTCTAAAAAGTATGTTTATAACATTTCATTAATAATAAGAGAGTTTAAACAACGATGTATCATATAATAAGTGGTGGGACTAGATAATGTGGATAGGATGTCATGTTAGAGTCGAGTAAAAGGCAACACATAAGTAATTCACAACTTGATAATTATAATACACTCAAGACAACTCTCCAAAACAGTTATTGTTAATCCCAAGCAAGCTTGAATTTTTGCCTATTTAAGTTTGACATTCTTTTGTGGGTTATGTTGAATTTGTGCAGGTATTGAACTGAATTAAAAAATCTGACATAGTTGCTGCATGGACTGTTAGCAACCTCGAAGGCATCAGATCAGTGTCAAATTGTGAGACCCAGGAAATCAGCCTAAATTTGTTTTGTAACATTTTATGCTCTCAAATTTGATATAATTTTCTTCTTTGATTTGTAATATGGATTTGTTCTTACTATTCTTTCATCTTACCATATTTTTGTTGAACCTCGTCATGAGCTAAACACTTAATTGGTTGGAAATGAAATGATATATTAAGTACATTTCGTGGTTCTTTGCTATGATTTTGTGAGAGCTATTTAACTCAAGTTTTTTAAGGTTATCTTAAGTGTGTCGAGGTTGTGACAATGTTCTTGATCATTAGGGAGTTGTTCATGATCAAGGGTTTGATGAGCATCAATGGCGAATTCTATGAGAGATAGGTAATTAGTGTTAGGGTTTTTCGAGGTTAATTTTTTGCAGGTGAACTTAAATACAAATGATGAGTTTCACAAACCTCACATATGGGAGAGTAAAATGCTAAGGTTTTGAGGAGAGATTTCATTTAGAAAATGGGAAGAATGAAGATATAAAATAATATGTCCCAACTAATTATGAGGTTTCATTGTTCCGCGTATGCAAGTTTTTGATTTCGCATGCGCGAAGCAACTTAACACAAGATATCAAAACACGCTAATTGCGCCTTCACAAAATTCAAAAAGTAAAACTTGTTACTACGCAAGGGGAGACAAAAAGAATATGTGCATGTGAATGCACAAGTCGCTCCCATGACATAAGCAGAAAATGAGATTTTCTTAAGATTAAGGCACTTAGGGACTAATCAACCTTCTAATTACTAGTTCTAAGAATCACAAGGGAATGTATATACACTCGGGGTCTACACAATCGAATAACTCTAAGAACTCTTACGAAGGATTTCCTATAGAGAAATGAGAGAGGGAAAAAAGTGTGTTGGAAATAGTGAATACTTCCTCGGTTCTAAATTACAAGTCGTTTTGGAGAAATATTTTGTTACAAGTCGTTTTGGAGAAATTTTTTGTTTCAAACTATAAGTTGTTTTACAATACGAATGTATCATTAAATGCTATTTTTTCCAATTATATCTTCAACTATTTATTATTCTCTCTTCTTTTAATATTTAATTTATGTTTTCTATACCATTAATTAAGAATAGTTTTATAAAATGACTTGTAAAAAAAACTTGATAATAATTGTATCCTTCAAGAGAGGAAATTAAGAAGTTTAGTTGTAACTATATAGTCTCTAAATTAAGAGAGGAAATTAAGAAGTTTACAAAATGGTCTTATATTTATTCTCTCTTGAAGGATACAATTAATCAAAATTTATGTTTTTTTTAATACCAGTACTAATTTTCTTAATTTCCTCAATTTAATCAAAATGGTCTTACAACTAAACTTTTTTTTTTTTTACTTATTAAAAAAAACTTGTGTTATCTAATAAATACCATGTTTATCACTTTTGAAATATTTTTCACTTTTTATGTACGATAATCATAAATATATCAAAGGTTGGTTAACAAGTACTCTTAGTACATTAAGTCAAAAAAAATAAAGTACTCTTAGTACACATAAAAGTCAAAAGTTGAAATCTTGCATCGAAAACAATAATATTTGACTTCTAGTAAGTTCAACATCAACTTTCAACACAAAATTTCTATTATATTCATGTTCTTAAACAATATTCTAAGAGCATCTCAAATGAAGAGTCATTTATTTAATAAAAATCTCAACCTATTAAAGATCCCTATTGAATTCTAAGAGCATCTCAAATGAAGAGTCATTTATTTAATAAAAATCTCAACCTATTAAAGATCCCTATTGAAGGAAGAATAAAAGTGAGTATATATTAGTTACCGACAACTATATAATGAGTCTCTTTCTTTTGAGCAACTAAAGGATTCTACGATTAAAATAGAAAATCAAGTATATAAAAATTGGTCTCACATCACACATTCACATGATTTTTTCTCTTTTCAATTTTTTTAAATGCACATGGTAAAATACTTATTAGTTGACCTATTTAAGAACTGTTTTTTAGTACAGTACTATTGGTGTCATTGAGTCTTTAATAAATACTTTAAAAAATATAAATAAATAACATGTACAAGTGAGACCCATTAAAATAATCATTATTAGTTAATACCATTGTGGATAAGACTAACATTTTCCATATATCAATACTTTACTTTGGACTCAAGAAGAATTTTATTTGAGAGAGGACTGTATTTATTATTCCCATTCATTCATTCATTCACGGTTTCCTTATGTAGTACTCCCTCCGTCCCTTAATGTAACCTCCCTTTGCTTTTTTCACATTTCTTAAGAAAAGTTGTCAGTGTAATTATTATGTCTGTTTTGTGTGTTAATATTACTATATTGTCCTTTGTTTGTATATGTATTAAATTTGACTTTTTAAATTTCAAGATAAGTTAGTAGTATTAATTAGGGGTATGTTTAGGAAAAAAATAATAAATGCATCTAGTAATTTGAAAAGGGGTTTAGATATAGGGACAAAAATAAAGTAAAATGGGTGGTTAGATATAGGGACGGAGTGAGTAATTTAATTTGAATAAATAATTGTGACACTAAAATACACGAGATACTACAATTAAATACTGCACCCGGTCCTATTTACAAGAAACAATTGATTTTTTTTAGATTCATTGAATAATTTATGTACTCGGCCTAGAATATAGACCAAATACATCAATTTTTTAATGAATTTAAAAAGTTAATTGTTTGTTGTAAATATGACGGGAGGGAGTAGATGTATTTGATATACTATTAGCACAAAAATATAGATATTTGATATACTTGCAATTTTTTTGCAGGAAAAAGAATTCAATATTTTTTTGAATAAGAATTCCATTAATTTGTAACAAAAAATAAATGAATTCTAAATTCCAATAATCAAATGCCCCTATTGGTATTCTACCAAAAATAATGCCCTTATTGGTATCTGACATTACATAATCAAATGCCAACCACATATTTTATTTACCCTTAATCCAACCAATAATTCACTTTCTCTCTTTCTTTTTTCCTCCATCTCTCTGTCTCATCCAAATTTTTTAACATTAAAAAACACTACTAAGACTCTTCACTAACACAACACAACACAACAAAAACAGAAAAAGAGGTTGATACTGTTACATTATCACTTCACTTCAACATGTTCTCAAAATATCTCAACATCTTCTTCATCACTACTCTCTTCATTTTCTTATACATAGCCACTTCCTCTTTTTTCACTTCACCACTTACCCTTCATCAACAAAATTCTCCAACAACAACAAAACAATCCCACTTTGAATTTTGTTCAACTAACTACACAAACTATTGTCCATGTGAAGACCCCAAAAGACAGAAAAAATTTCCAAAAAAAAACTATTTTCGCAAAGAACGTCACTGTCCGCGAAACAATGAAAGATTAACATGTCTTATTCCTAAACCAATAGGGTACAAGAAGCCTTTTCCTTGGCCTAAGAGTAAGGACAATGCATGGTTTAGTAATGTTCCTTTTACTAAGCTTGTGGAATATAAAAAGTCACAGAATTGGATAAGGTTGGTTGGTGACCGTTTTGTGTTTCCTGGTGGTGGTACTTCTTTTCCTGATGGTGTAAAGGGTTATGTTGATGATTTAAAGAAGCTTCTTCCTGTGAATTTGGAGTCTGGGAGGATTAGAACTGTTCTTGATGTTGGATGTGGGGTAAGTTTATATGTTTAGTTTAATTATGTTATTGAATTTTGAACTGTGCTCGCGCCGCGAGTTTTGATATCAAAGAGAATTGTAGTCTGATGTGACAGTGATTGATGCGGCTATAGTTCTAAATTGTGGTCGTGGTCTGCAACGTCGATGTTGCAAATATAAAGGTTTTAGATAATGCTATTAAAACTGGACCGAACCGGCCATTTAACCTGTTGAACAAGAAACGACTAATTCACTGATTGGTTTGTTTCCGGTTGTACCTTAGTATAGTTTTAGTTGAACCGGGATTGAGCCAGAGTTGGTTCAACACATGCTTATTTTTTGTAGTTTTATATTTACTTTTTAAATATATTTTTAGTTATTTATTTGTCATTTTGTTCTACAATGGTTGAACCAATTGAACCATGATCAAAAGTTTTTACCGGATCGATTTTGTCTAGTTTTCAAAACATTGTTTTAGATGTCTCCGCAACCACCAATCTGCAATAGTAACCGCATCAGTCTCATTTATCCGTATTTTGCTGTGATATTAAGATTCAAGGTCTAATTGTAGCCGCGACTGCGCTACACATAAGAATCATGGATGCAGCCTCAATCACTGTAGCAGAGATATATACCTTGAGGCAGCATACATTTTTAAACCATATGATATATCTTATGCTTCTAATTTTTTAAATGAGTTTGAATTTGATATTTGTTGGTTTTTTGATAACCTATAAAGAATCTGTGTTTTGAATGTGTATAATTGAAGGTAGCAAGCTTTGGATCAGCTATGATGGACTATGATATATTGACAATGTCAATAGCACCAAGTGATGAACATGATGCTCAAGTGATGTTTGCACTTGAAAGAGGACTTCCTGCTATGCTTGGAGTATTCAGCACTCATAGGCTAACATTCCCTTCAAAATCATTTGATATGGCTCATTGCTCTAGATGCCTTGTCCCTTGGACTGCTAATGGTAATTTTTCAATCTTTTTGTTACTTAGATAACACTTAACTTTTATATATCTTATTCATTATTATTGTACAAAAATGTCTTTTAATGTTTCTGTTTCGTAGTTAACAACCACTAACACAGACGCAACACTGATATTGACATACCGACACACCTTCAACATGTGTCGGTGTTTGGTGTCGAATACCAACATGTGTCGGATACCAGACACACCTTCAACTTGAAGCATTGGCACCTCCAGATACGTCATATTGAAGGAATGTCCGAAGTCGGAAATATGTCATTGTTCGACATTGACACATGTTGCATTCAATTGTTCTATTTTCTCAAATTATTACCATTGTCGATATATCGTGTCTGGTATTTGTACCACGGTGTAGATGCTACATATTACTAGCCATCTAGAATCAAGTTTTCAAATGAAAAATGTTCACATTTCATATGAGAAATTGAGAAGCAATTCTTAAATTTATATATCATATTTAATATAGAGAATTTGGTTTTTCAATTTATGATGCTACTATCTGATATTCTTCATTTTAATTTGTCAAAGATGGACTATACCTAAAAGAGATTGACAGGATATTGCGTCCTGGTGGATTTTGGGTACTTTCTGGACCACCTATAAACTGGAGGGTTAACTATAAAGCATGGCAAACAGAGCCAACAGTGTTGGAAAAGGAACAGAACAGTTTAGAGGAACTTGCAATGCAAATGTGTTGGAAAAAAGTTGCTGAGGGAGGACAAATTGCTATATGGCAAAAACCAATAAATCATATAAAATGCATGCAAAAATTGAATACTTTGAGTTCTCCAAAGTTTTGCAATTCATCTGATTCTGATGCTGGATGGTAAGCTTATTTTTTAATTGATATTGTTTAGTGACACTAGATCTAGATGTAAATCTTAAACCTGTATTTTACTATTATTTATGTTCTCAAAAAACTTGTATGACTGCATGCATTTTTCTGTTCTGCTATGGTTTTTGTTAACATAATTTTTATTAGTTTAGTTTATTTTCTAGATCATCATTTTCCAATGTTTTATATTCAAACTTCAAAGCTATATATGAACCATTGAACAGGTATACAAAAATGACTGCATGCATTTTTCCTCTTCCAGAAGTGAAAGACATCGATGAAATCGCCGGCGGTGTTCTTGAGAAATGGCCTATAAGATTGAATGATTCACCACCAAGGTTGAGAAAAGAGAATGATGATGGTTTCACACTTAAAACCTATAGTGAAGATAATAGGATATGGAAAAAGAGAGTATCTTACTATGAAGTCATGCTCAAATCACTCTCATCTGGTAAATATAGAAATGTTATGGATATGAATGCTGGCTTTGGTGGATTTGCAGCTGCAATGGTGGAATATCCAGTTTGGGTTATGAATGTTGTTCCGTTTGATTCAAAAAGCAACAATCTTGGCATTATTTATGAAAGAGGCCTCATAGGAACTTACATGGATTGGTATTTACAACTTTTCATCTTTACAACCTTGTTGACTTTTTAAGCTCCTTTCTTAAGGTTCTGACTTGTGACATGTGTTTAACATTAAAGTTTCTGTTGCGAGCAAATAATTTAGCATTTTGGAAGTAAATTGTGTCTATTTAACTTCAAAGAATCACTACATGTGCTGCACTTATCATTTTGCAGTGAGTTTTTGTTTAACTTCAAACTTGGTTATAAAATATTTTTTCTTATGCTTGGCTTCAAAATCTATATCAAATATATGTTGCTGTTGGAACTTGGATGTCATACAAACTTGCACATGTACTTAGCCTTATAGTGCATTAATTGAATCAGTATCATTAAAACATAATTTACCATTCATTCACAAATGACAATGGCACGTTACTTAATAGTAGAATTCTGACACATCAGATTAAGGGTCTTAAAAAAAATAAATTAAGGGTCTGTTTATTTAAGATCAATCAAATGATTTTTAAATAAAAAAATTACTAATTTTCTAGAGATTCTTGTTTTTTTTTAATTACTTTCTTAATACTATATGCTTTTTTCTGTTCTGTTTTTTTTCTTTCTTCTTATTATCCTTTGTCCTGTTTTTCTCAATCAAAAAGTATCTTGTATTTTCTTTTGAGTCCTTTAATTTCTCCTATTTTGGACATCTTGATACATGCTTCATTTTTAACTCACTCTCTACACCCTAGTATGACCCTTTGAAGTCGAAATAACGAAGGAAACAACATTGTTTTGTTTGCAGGTGTGAGCCCTTTTCAACTTACCCAAGAACATATGACTTGATACATGCTTATGGCCTATTCAGTATGTATATTGACAAGTAAGCATATAACATATGATTTGACCATGTTTACTAATATTACCAATAATGGTAACATATCTGTCACTCAATAACAATAAAAATTTACTTTTGATGATGTAACAACAATATGAATGTTTGTTGCAGGTGTGACATTACTGATATTGTTATTGAGATGCATCGGATTCTTCGTCCAGAAGGAACTGTTATTATTAGAGACAGTAGAGATGTAATTTTGAAAGTAAAAGAAATAACAGATAGAATGAGATGGGAAGGAGGAATAGTAGTAGTTGCTGATGATCATAATGAATCTTCTCACCCAGAAATGATTATGGTTCTCAACAATAATACAAAGTAGTAAATTGATTTTGCTTAATCTTTGTACGACAACATGCTTGGTCATATATAATTCAATTCATTACAGATTAGATTTGAGAATCAGTGTTGTTTGCATTGCAATGCATTAAGATGCTGTTATTTGAAAGCCCATGGCGTTGGCAATATGATGTCTAATTGTTCAATGGAACATTTTTGTATGGAGAAAATAGATATTTGTTTTGTTCTTAATATATAAATCAAAATAACTTGCAAGAAGATTTTGGCATATAATAAGAGTATTTTTGAAATAAATATTGTAAATTTTAGGGCACATTTATTTTGTGAAAACATGTTCTATTTTTATTATCTAAAATTTGTGTTAATTTTACTTGATAACAAATAGATAATAGACTTTTGAAGTTAAGCATTTAACAAATAGATAATGGTTTGTTTGGAGACAATGAGAGGCAGTATGAAGTTATCAGAAAAGAAATCTAGCTCCAATCAAACATGATTTTTTTTTTTTTTTTTTAATAAGCATGAATTTGATTACACACAGGAAACATAAGATATACTTCATATAATTAACTAGTACATGTAAAACTCTCAAGTACATGTTGATTTGTTAGCTTTATTTACTAAGTGCATGTTGTCCTCATAAATATGCACCTTAACACGCCTATCCACAGTTTCCAATTTGGATAGCATTTTGGGAGTTCAAGTAAATTATATATTAATTAAAAAAAGCCAAGACATTATAATGCACCTTACAAATCAACCTCCAAACATCAACCAACAGTGACTCATGCATAAAATGTCCCAACCACATACTCTATTGCAATAATTCATGCCACAGTCACCACTGCACCTCATCAACTTTAGGATTTAATTATAATGCATCAAATAAATTTAGTGCATGAATGATTTGTTCAATCTACTACTGAAACTGCTTCCATAACCTACAATTATATTGACTTGCTGCTTGTTGTGCTCCCTACTCAAGACCATTCTTTCATATATCTCATGCATCCTTCCACTATATATATTATCCCTACAATTTAGTGCATAACAACAGTTGTTATACAGGGTTTAACTACATTGTGTAATTTTCTAGTTTTTGTTAGCGTGGTCTTTTGTTGTGTTCCTGTAAACTTTAAGTGAGTTTCCATGGCACTTCTTTCTTATACTAGTAGGTAATTTGCTCGAGTTCGTTTCTTAAAATAATAAAAAAAGAACAAAGGGTTGGGATTTTGGATTTACACAACCCATTGATTTGATTTGAGCCCATTAATTTTGTATTTGAAACTTGTCACTTTGAGCTTTTAAGACCACAACTAATTTTGGTCACCTCAGCGCATGGGAAAAGGAGAGTCTTCCTCTTGCAGCATGAATACAGCCTTTCTTTTCCTCTTTGTATTTTTAGGCTTCTCTTTTTTTTGCTCAGTAATTTTGTTCTTAAATTATGGCACTGGGATCAATATCTAGACTGGTGAGTTGTGACATAATAAATGATGCTATAAGACAACTTTGGATGAGTTTATTTAGTGGCATAAACACTTTTGATTATCTTTCAGAGAGCTTATCGAAACAACATATGACATGTCTATAAGTTGTTTCAGAAGGAGCATCTGGCTCTGAAAGAGGAAGTGGTCCTTGTATATTGTATTACTGACCATGTTCTTCCTTTTCTCCTGTAGTTTAGAAAACCCTCATCTTTATAATTAATTTCTAACCCCATAACTGTAGTTTACACTTCATTTTAGAAGTAGCTAGTACAAAAAAGCATGTCGTAGAATAGAAGAGCCTATTTGAATTGAAAGCATGAAATTGCAAGAAAGAGGGTTCTTTGGAGGCTAGGGTAATGAAAATTGTGAAGTATTTTTGTTATTTTCCTTATTCCTTTCATATTTAATTTTTATGCAAGACCTTGAAGTTTTGGCATGAAGTATTTGTTCAAGATAGTTATGTGCTTCTTTATACTAAAATGTTTATATTTGCCTAGTCCTGAATGGAATTAAGTGCTTCCATGAAATAATAATACCTCCTGATTATACATAAATGCAATATAATGACTTCTTTTTTACCTTCTTTTGTAATTTCAGTGTCTTCTCTTGTTGTATTACCTTTCTTTCTATTGTTTGCTTTATGAAGAAATGCAGCAGAATGCCTACTGCTTTAATCTTCACCGTACCGTACATAATGATTTGCGTGTTCAGTCTTTTTACGCGTTTGTTATTGTTTTCTCTTGCTTCCAGAGCATTAAGAAACCAAGTGATCTTTAGATCTAAAAGTTTCCATATGTATTTTGGGGGAGAATACTCTTATGTTGTACTTCAAACTATCCAATAGATCTTAATCTCCTATCGCTAATTTATTTATGTCCAAATCCAATTTATGGATGTATGAATTTTTTTATGGTTTTATACATGCTTTTTTCCATCATGTGACAATGTGATATCTTCGTATGCAGATATGCTACAAGTCACAATGTGGTGGACTTGAAAAGGATGGTTTCGTGTGGAATTAGTGGTGCAGTTGAATTGACATTAACATACCTCATGTTCAATGGGTCTTCAGGGACATAAAGGTGGAGGAGATGGTTTCTCTTCTGTATTGTTTTGTCTGGTGAGAAAAAATCAATGACGCTGCCAAACCTTGGGAAGTACTTGAATCTTCTCTATGCACAAACAAGGCGCTACTCGGAGAGTTGGCAAACTTCAGCTTGAATGCACGGTAATTACTAACTCCAGTTCATACCATTACTAGCATTTAATTGCACATTTGAAGTTTTATTTTCATCTTGTCACTTTTTCTATTTTATATTTTGTTAAAGTTTCTACACATCCGTAGTTGTAAAATTCTCTAACAAGCACTTTTTTTTATCGCAATTGTTATCCTGAAAAACATATGTAAATTGATGTTGAAACAACTTCTTCTTCTTCTTCTTCTTCTTCTTCTTCTTCCTCTTCTTCTTCTTCTTCTTCTTCTTCTTCTTCTTCTTCTTCTTCTTCTTCTTCTTCTTCTTCTTCTTCTTCTTCTTCTTCTTCTTCTTCTTCTTCTTCTTCTTCTTCTTCTTCTTCTTCTTCTTCTTCTTCTTCTTCTTCTTCTTCTTCTTCTTCGTCCTCCTCCTCGTCCTCCTCCTCCTCCTCCTCCTCCTCCAACAAGACAAAAGGCTAATGACACAGATAGAAGAGAGAGAGAGTGAGAGAGAGAAAGTTAACAATGCCATGGGTGAAGGGGTTAAACGATGTTGAACAGCGGCAGCGACGGGGGTTGGCTTTCTCAGCAATTTCCTTCTTTTCCAAGATCTTGAGACAGGGGACGAGAAGTGTCGTCATATAAAAGGAAGGTATCCATGAGCATTAAGAATGAGAGTGTGGGAAGGAAGTTGTCGTTGAGGGGATTATAGTATCATAGGAAAAAATGAATGTAAACGAGATATGAATCTCAACCATGAAAGCGATGAGGTAGTGCTTCACGTCCTTGTAACGAAGAAGATATCGTTTGTTGCCTTGTATACGAAGAAGATTTGCTCCCTCTCTAGTTTAATTATTATGTTTTCAATGAGATGCAACTTTTTGCTTCCAACAAATGTTGTTAAAGGGGTTCAACACTTAGAGAGAAAGTTTAGTCTATTTTCTCATTGTTATTATGTCCCACATCAGAAGTTTGAAGAAAAATGAGTAAAAGTTTAACTATATAAATAAAGAGCGCAGTTGCCAGCATAACTTAGCTTCAGTATAAGCTTGGTGTGAGTTCATTTATGAGATTCCCAATGTTTGTTAACAATCTTCTAAACTTTTGCATATAGGTGCAAATGCAAATGGTTGTTTTCAAACTTTGGAGTCTCATGATAAGTATTCACACTCTCCAGATTAATTCTTAATATATCAAAGGGGTTATTAAAACAAACTTTTAGCTCAATTCCAAGTCCAAACCATGGTCGAGTTAAGACACCTTAAATTGATGCTGGGGTTATGGAGAAAATTAGGTTGGGAGAGAATAACTCACTTTATGGGCCACCTATAATATTTGGGAGTTGACTGTTCTATTAATAATAAAGATCTGCTCTCTCAAATGCAGTTCAATTTTTGTTGAACCAGTGCCCCTCGGGGCAATGATTAATGAAATTATAAATCTTGATTTTTGGTTAAGTAATAATTACATCACTTTTTTATAAAAATTATATATTTTGGTTGTTTAACCAATGTCATGAGGGCACTATTTAACATTCTGCTTATCTTATCTTTTTTAGTGTGTTAACGCATATAGAAAGTTATGTCTATATTTTAGTATTTTTTTTAGGTTGTTAACTCGCTTATTATTTATCAACAATATAACAAATATAATACAAAAATCTGATTTTTTTTTAACAATATTAATTTATTTAAAGGTATAACTGAAATAATGAAAATTCAACTGAAAAGAAATCTTGTATATCTTTTATATACTCTTATAGATAAGAGAATTAAATCTTGTATAATAAGAGTATGTAAAAGATATACAAGATTTAGATTTGTAGAAATAATTTTAGAGATACAATGGGTTGAAAAAATAATTTTTAAAATCCAAAGAAAAAAAATCATGTTTGGACAAAAAATTTAAACTTTTTTGAGCCCTGCTCGAATAGAGTTGGGTCTATAATGGTGTGTTTGGATTGAGGGTTTAGGAGGGGAAGGAAGGGGAGGGTTTGTTTTTCTTTTTTAAATTACGGACATCATAAAATAATTTTTAGAAAATTGAATTAACAACATGATAAATGATTATATAATACTTCAAAAACACTTCATTTATTTTTAAAAACACCATGTAAAACTCAACACTATGTCCACCGGAGATTTCCCAATACATCAACTTAGAATTTGAAATTATGGTATGATAACTAGTGTGCAGGTTGAGACCACAATGCACCACAAAGTCTTGACTCACAATTTCTACACAAGACATTGGCAAATTCAACAAAAACATTCTCATGAAGCCAAATCCAAAGCATCCTTGTATTGAATTTAAAAGGGAAATATTTGTAAATAAGAAGGTGAAAGAGAGTAAGGGACTCGATGGATTTTAGCGTGGTTTGGTGCCTTATACAGGGAGGAAATATGCTTGTTCATTCAGCACACAGGTTTTTTTTTTTTTTTTTGAATCAGCAAAATTTATTCACGTCGAGTTATACTGAAACCGTATCACTCGCGGATAAAATAGAAAGGGACATACAAGATGGTGCCGTACATAAGGGACATACAAGATGGTGCCAAATAGTTGCATGCCAAATAATCCATAAACCCTTGCGAATTTTCTTCCTCCTCCCTTCATTACTCCAACACTCCCCATGGACAAAAAGATTCGGCGGAGTAATAAAGGAAAAATCAAGCCACCTCATGACATTCGCCCAAACACTAGCCGAAAAATCACAATGCAAAAAGAGATGGTTCGTCGACTCCTCCGAACTGCCACACAAAACACACAAAGTTGACATATCCGGAGGGAGACAATTACGTCTTGAAAGATTACTTCTAGTTGGGATTCTATCTAGAAGAAGTTTCCAAGAGAACACCACTACTTTCAAGGGAGCTTTACTCTTCCAAATATACTCAAAAAACCTCCTCTCTTCCCCACTCCACCCACTCTCTCCCATCCACATCTTTTCTAACTTCAAATAACAAGACTTAACCGAAAAGACCCCATCTCCCTCCAATTTCCAACTCCATCTATCTTCATGGTTAGCCCACCTATGCCCCTCCAAATCCTCCATCAAACTAATTAGAAGTTCCTCCTCCCACACAAAAAGAGGCCTCCGCCACACTAAGTCCCAAACATCTCTACCGCCAACAACTCCCCTAACCTCCTCCACCGTAGCCTCTTTAGAGTTAGAAATCCCATAAAGTCTCGGATACTTCCCACCCTCCATTTCACCCAACAAATCTTCCTTCCCTCCCTTCCCCCTCCCCACAAAAAATTCCGTTAGATCTTAACCAACTTTCTCAACACAACCGCCGACATTTTTAAGTAAGAAATATAAAAAATTGGGATAGCATTAATTACCGAATTAAGAAGAACTATGCGCCCACCAAGACTCACATACTTATTTCCCCAAGCTTTAAGTCTTCGAAATAATTGATCCAAAAGAGGCTCCCATGTAGCAAGCTTCAAAGGATTTGCTCCAACAGGCAACCCCAAATACTTGAATGGCACCGCTCCCTCACTACAATTCAAAAAGTTACAAGCCATAGCCATAAAATCTGAATCCACATTTACCCCCATCAAGCAACTCTTGTAATAATTAACCTTAAGCCCCGAAGCCATCTCAACACCGCCTTAAGAGTCCAAAGATTATCCGCCGTTGCTTTACCAATACAAAGAGTGTCATCGGCATATTGAAGGTGCGAAATCCCAATACCATCATTCTTTATCTTAAAACCTTGAAATAAATTACGCGACACCGCATTCCTCATCACTCCACCAAATCCCTCCGCCACCAAAAGGAACAAAAATGGGGTAAGAGGGTCTCCTTGTTTCAATCCCCGTTGAATATTTATCTCCTCCGTAGGGCTACCATTAACAAGAATAAACATACTCCCCCCAAAAACACAAGCCTTCATCCAAGCCACCCATTTATTACACATCCCCGCCCTAATCATCATATATTCAAGGAAGCCCCAATCCACCAAATCATAAGCTTTCTCAAAATCCACCTTCAAAATCAAACATTGAACTTTAGCTTTCTTAGCAAAATCCACAATTTCATTAACCACCACTACCCCATCCACCAAATTTCTACCCTTGAGAAAAGCCGATTGAGAAGAGGAGATTATCGAATTCATAGTACCGGCAAGTCTTCTAGCTAAAACCTTAGCAATAATTTTATATAACGAACCTAGAAGTCTTCTAGCTAAAACCTTAGAAATAATTTTATATAACGAACCTTCAAATCTTGAGGAGAAGAGACCTTAGGAATTAACGCCACAAAATAGGAAAGAAGGATTTTTGGGACCACCTCATTCGCATGAAATTGATCAAACATAATCCTCACCTCATCCTTCAACAAATACCAAAACTCCTTAATGAACGCAAAATTAAAACCATCCGGACCCGGACTTTTATTACCATCACTTTCCTTCACCACCGTTTCTATTTCCAACATCGTAAACAGAGCCACCAAAAAATCATTATCAACATCAGACAAAGTAGCAAAGTTGACCCCATCCAACCGCGGCCACTCCCAAGGTGAAGATGAAACATGATCGGTAAAATAATTCACCACCTCCCTCCGCACATCAAATGGTGACTCCACCCAACCATTATTGACTTTTAACACCTTAATCATATTTCTACTAGATCTCATCTTAACACACTTGTGAAAAAATGAATTTGCATCCCCCTCCTTCAACCACTTTGATCTAGATCTTTGAACCGTTAGAGCATTCTTAGCTTTGAGAATCCTCTTCAACTCCCCAAACAAGTCTTTCCTCCTTTGAATTTCCACCCCACTCAAAAGACCGGCCTCTCCCTTTAAATCCAAATCTGCAATATCCTCCACCAATTTCTCCAATCTCCCACCCATTCCCCCATACTCACCCTTATGCCACTCTTTCAAATCTAACTTCAAAGCCTTCACTTTCTCCTTCAACACAAAACCCATCCAACCACTAGAGTTATAATGCCTCCACCGGGCTTCCACCTCACCCTTTAACTTATCATTCTCCAACCAAAAGTTATTAAAACGAAATGGTTTTGGTCCCCAATCCCATCCTCCCACCTTAAGCACCAACGGACAATGATCCGACACATCTCTTGGAAGCACCCAAAGAGATGTAGCCCCCCAAAATTGCGTCCACTCATCCGAAATAAGAACTCTATCAATCCTACTCATAGCCAAACCATTCGAATTATACCAAGTATATCTACGGCCCAGCACATTCAAGTCATCCAACTCCACATCTCGCAAGAAAAGATTGAAGTAATTAATTTCCAAAGATTGGGATGGAGAACTTCCTTCATTAACTCCCCTTCTCTCCTCTTCACTACAAACCGCATTAAAATCCCCTAAAATGCACCACGCACCCTCTCCCAAATTCCTTCAGCACAGGTTGGTTATTCGAGATATTGTTTCATTTCTTTTTTCCAAAAATACAAAACTAGTCTCTGACATACTTAGGATCCGAAAACAACATACATTGTCATACCTAAATTTTGATATCAATCAATATATTCAGAAAATGTGATATTTTACAAAATGCAATTAAAATACACAAAGCTTCATCATTGTTATACCCTAATTTTGGACCTAAAAATACTAGCTCAATTCTTCTTTTCTTGCATTTCAAGTCATTTGAATTTGTCTTTGATCAATTGCATCTTTCTCTGCATTTTATTTCAATGTTATTTACAAAATTTCTGAAAAAGGGTATTTTAGTCATTTCCTGTATCCAAACTCATTTTAGTCCTTTAAAAATTGTTTGAGTCTTTCCAATTGGTTTGAATAAGTCTTTATCTCAATTCTATGTCAAAATCCATTTCAAAAATTGCATTTGAAGTCATTTTGAGTCAGTTTAGCCCCTAGGGGCATTTTAGTCTTTTCATGTGTTAAAACTCTGTTTAATTTCTAAAAATTGTCCCTGAATCTTTTCAATTGGTTTGAATAAACTCTTGCTTTAATTTCATGATAAAATCCATTTTAAAATTGCATCTGAGTCATTTTGAGTCGCTTTGGTCCCCAGGGGCATTTTAGTCATTTCATATGTCAAGACTCTGTTTAATTCCTAAAAATTGTCTCTGAGTCTTTTCAATTGGCTTGCATAAACTCTTGCTTTAATTCCATGTCAAAAACTATTTTAAAATTGCATTTGAGTCATTTTGAGTCGTTTTAGTCCCTAGGGGCATTTTGGTCTTTTCACACGAAATTTCGGCAGAGAGAGGTTACTTTAAAGTACCTCATTTAAGTAATTGGTTCGTTTTAGTCCGTTTTGTCATTTTTAATCGTTTCACTTTACGTTATTTTCCATTTTACCAATTTTAATTCAATTTTATTTTTTATTTTCATTTTAGTCCTAAAAATTGTTACTAATTGCATTTTAGCCCTTAAAGTTTTGGTATTTGCATTTTGGTCCTTTTAGTTTGTTATTTTTGCAGGTCAAAGTTGGTCAAAGTTTGTTACAAGTCCAGTGCCACGTGTCATCAGGCCATTGGTCCAGTCATCATACACATCACCTATAAAAGCCCAGTCACAGGCCAAGTCATCACACACTATTCATTTTTTCAGACCCCATTCATCTGTTGCCACCTCATCAGAGAGACCATAACCGTTTCTCTCTCTTCTCCACTTCCACCACCGTAACCAATTTTCCCTTTCACTGCCTCCGCCGCAACAAACCCTAACCACCACTAATCCACCACTGAATCTCATCAATCATCACCCCTGATTCCACCTTCCAACTCCACAACATTCACCAGTCCTAATTCAACAATTAGAGTTCCAAATCGCAAATCTCTCAAACTCACAACAATCTGCGAATTTGAGCCAAGATATAGCGTAATCTGTTCTTCCCATCACAATCATTCTCTCCAAAACGTAGCAGGAATTGAGGACGAATTGGAGGAAGAAGGAGAAGATCATAACAGCAGCAAGCAAGAGGAATTGATTCGCAAAGATTGAAGGAAACCGTAACAAATATAAACCGTGAACAAAGAGAAGAGGACGTGAATCTTGAAGCTTCCTCCTCCGATCTAACACAGAGGTAAAATCACGTTTCATTTAAATACCATGCTGATTCGTCTTCATTTTGTTGTTACATGAAGATTTATGTCGAATGTAATTGTGTAGATCTAGGCTTTGTGTGGTTTGTTTTCGAAGTTGTAGCACCGAATTTGAATAGAGGAGAAGGAGTGGAGCCTTTTGATATAAAAATTTCTTAAAAAAAATAAAAAAAAAAGCTCCGACGCGGCGGCTCTCTGGCCGACCACCGTTTCGGAGCAGCTCCGGCCATCGCCTCCACCGTCTTCTCCGGCGTATGTCTTTAGAGAGAAGGGAGAGCTTTCTCCCACTTGTTTCTTTTAGAGAGAGAAGGAGTGAGAGCAAATGAAGCTCAAACCGGTTCAGGCCTATATGTATGGCCATGAACCGGGTTGACCCACCCGTAGACCCATCCTGAAGCCCAATAACCCCTTTTGCCATGCCTGTGTGACCTTCTTCTGTCCACACCCCCCTGTATCTGCTGCTTTTGATGATTTTCGCTGTTTACACCCCCCACGAATGTAATTTTAATGCTAAAAGATTCCAAAAAATGCATGTTTGTTGTTCTTGTTACTATTGTGGATTCTTGATGACTCTTAGTAGTTTTTGCATGATAAATCTTGATCAAGATATGTGGAAATGTGTTGTGTTCTTGTTAATGCATCGGGTTAATTTTTACGTGCATTTTTGGTTAAAAAACTTTCTAGGTCTTTGAAAACTTTTTCTTGTAGTAATTTTGGCCCTGTAAACCTATCTTTTGGGATGTGGTTTCATGCCAAAATTCACTCCAAGAGTATGTGTGCTTTTGTCTTGCTTTTAGTTCACTTTTTAAAGAATTTTGTGAAGTTTTAATGTGATGTTGGCCTTGGAATTTTGGTACATAGTTGTGACATTTAGACATATAATTTTGTGGAATAAATTTGCCTCATAATGTGGTGTATGCTTGCTGTTTTGAATTAGATTTTTGTGAACCTTGTGTTGTAAATAATGCAAAGTGCTTGTAAGGAATAAAGTGCTTAAAGAACTTGAAAAACTTTATAGTCTTTGGCATGTTGATTCTCCTTGATTCTCATGTTTCTTTCCTTGAAACAAGTCACCTAAAATTTCCAATATTGTGAGAATTTAGGTCTCAAACTTGCTTTAGAAGTATATTGATTTTCAAGTCCTTTTTATCACATTTTGTCAAAATTGTTAGCTTACTTTGCTTGCAAGTTATCATTGTCTTACTATGCATTTTCTATTTTGCTTCTATATCCCTTGTCCTACTAACCATTTCATTTCATGTTTCATTCATCCATAAGCATTCCTCATCTCACACTTTAATTTCTTGCAATTTAATTTTTACCAAGACTTAGAATGTAAAGACTTAGGAATTTTGTAATATTTTTCTTATGCTTTTACTTTCTTGGAAGACCATAGAATGTATCTAGGCCAATGATGTAAAGGACAATTGACTCTAATGATGTACACCGACACAAGCACCGACACAAGCACACACATCACATAAATACCTTTAGATATATGCTTAGGTTATGCATGTTTAGATGTATGTTTAGGATTGCATGTTTAGATGAATGCTTAGGATTTACACTTAGAAAAATCATTTTCCAAATAAACATGAACAATATCACTCAAGTGATTTTCTTAATAAACCTTGGGGTCCAAAACTCCATTGATTTTCTCTTTTATTTTCTTAATCAAATTTTCAATGAAAATTAATCATACTTGACTTTTTTCCAAAATCACTAATCAAACCTCACAATTTCACAACCTTATGTCCTTGAGGCCTTTCTCTCTCATTCTTCAAATTCCAATTTTCAAACTTAAAATCAACCAACAAAAACAAAAAACATTTTTTGGAAGAGAACTACGGTGGATTTGATCCCTTAAAAGGGTACGTAGGCAAGGAATCAAAATTCCTTCAATTCAAATAAAACAAAATTCAAATATCTTTCTTCTCCCTCCAATTCTTCATTTAGTAAACCCTTAGGTGTAAATATCATTTTCAAATAGCATTTAAAAATAAAGCGCGCGCGTAGAAAATAAAGACGGTTCCTATAAGATACTATAGTCGTTATGGGTGCCTAACACCTTCCCGTAGCGAAAACAACTCCCGGACCTCGATTCTCAAGGGTTTTTCTTATTTTTCCCTTCCCAAGAAAAAATGAGATATCAAAGGTTAAAAAGGTTCAAACTTAATCAATGTTTGACACCCGAAAAACCAAGATAAAACAATCATCCATATTCAAATGTTTTTTGTCTTAATTTTGAACCTCAGAGTAATTTTCAACCTCATATTACTTATTACTTAGTCAATTACAAGACACGTTGGACAATTCCTGAAACGAGAAGATGAAACCATGGCAATGAGTACGAGATAGAGCAAGTGTTATCAACAATATGCAACGTTTTGCATACAAAAAATGCCGCTAAAGGTGTTAAATGATTTAGTTTATTTTCTCATTCTTTTCTTAGTCCCGCATCGGAAGTTTGATGAAAATGGAGAGAAGTTTAACTTTATAAATTAAGATCGCATGCTTCAGTTCAGTATCATATCATTTGTCCTTCAAGCTTGGTGTGAATTTTATTATTTGTGATCCATTTTTTTTTCACATCGACTTTTTAAAATTTTGCATCCATCCTTAGATGATGCAAAGTGAGTGGTTGTTTTAACAAAGAAGGCTATAAGAAGTATGATGCTGAGAAGTTTTACTTGGATGCATGGTATGTCACTCAATTCTAATTTTTCTACCTTGTCCCTCCAAACAACTCTACACGAGATTTGAGTGTTTTCTTTAAGAATGTCTCATCAATTGTGTCAAAATTGAATTTCTCACCTTAACGTTGTCTTTTTGTTCTTTGTTGGACAATTCCACAATGAGAAGATGAAAATGAAAGATTGGGAGATATAATGACAATATGCGACGTTTTGCTTCCGACAATTATTCCTTAAAAAAGTAGCAAGAATTATTTTTGTTCTTTGTTGGACAATACCACAGCGAGAAGATGAAACCATGACAATGAAGATTGGAGATGCAAATTGCAATGACAATACAAGGGAAATGTTTTCAACGATATGCAACTTTTTGCTTCCAACAAATGTTGTTAAAGGGGTTAAATGTTGCATTTAGAGAGAAAGTTTAGTCTATTTTCCCATTGTTTCTATGTCCCACTTCAGAATTTTGAAGAAAAATGAGTAGAAGTTCAACTATATAAACTAAGAGCGCAGTTACCAAAAAACATATAACTTCAGTACAAGCTTGGTGTGATTTCAATAATGAGGTTCCTACAGTTTGTTATCAATCTTTTTTAAATTTTGCAAATGGTTGTTTACAAATTGTGGGCTCTCATCATGATAAGTATTCACACTCTTTTCAGTTTTTTCTCTCCGGTCACATTTATATAAGTAAAAAACCATTTTTTAGGTTCATTCAACACCTAATGTATTTGGTCTATAATATATATACATCCAATACATTTGAACTTGAAAACTGATTTTTTGCTTATAAATGTGACCGTAAAAAGTAATTTTTATGATCAAAGAGGTTATTTTTTTTGAGGGATGATCAAAGAGGTTATTAAATGTTACTTTCACACACCACCGCAATCAAGATAAAAAATATTCTCACTTAATTAAATCCAACAAACTTTTCAATTTTTCCTTCAAAAAACAAACTTTTCAATTTAGTAAAATCAAAGCAAACTTTTCATCTTAATTCCAAGTCCAAACCATGGTTCGAATTAAGACACCTTAAATTGATGGTGGCGGCACGAAGAAAATTAGGTTGAGAGAGGATAATTCACTTTTTGCGCCACCTATAATAGGTTGGGAGAGGACAAACATACAATTAAACTAATTCATGACGAGTGTTCCATTAATAATTTTATACGATTTCAATTTCATTGAATTAAATCGTATAATTTTTTTTTTTGAATTAGGTATCGTCTATGCGGTAAAGATTAATCTTTCCAGTTTAGTATGTTCACAATGAATGACAACTTTTCTACAAGCTTATTTATGTGAACTTCTAAAAAAATATTTAAAATACTTCTAAAAAATACTTCTACAAGCTTATTTAATGGTAATTATGCCTATATTAACGATGTATTCCACCCTTATGTCCCATACACTTATGTTACAACTTATCCTTTATATCTAATCCTAGCAAACATGTTTACCCTAATTCCAAAACCCTAATCCAACAAAATGGCTCCAAATAATTTGAATTTCAAAATCAGCTCTTCCCTCCTTAATTAATTGAATGAAGTGTCTTGGAATGACAAAAACTCTAAGCCTTCCCACTCAGAATTTATTTCGATATGTTTTCCATGCACCTAGGTACATGATTTGCCTGCACTTTATGCCTATATATGGATGTTACTAACCATCAGTCAGTAAACACTCAATACATCCAAAAACCATTTATATTCTCCATGGCTCTAGACCTTCAGACGTTGCTTTCTTACCCCAGTTAATAATGTACCTTGGTGTACTATATGGAAAACATGCAACTGATCTATTTCCCAAGCATGTTCACACACTAAACCGGCATCCATCATAACTTTTTTTTATTCTAGCTCTTCTTCCCATGTCAACTTTAGGAATCACAGTGCTCTCTTGCCTTGGTTCAACAACACAGTATCCATCCAACTCTTCAACACCATCACCATAGCTGCATGTTCTCCGCCATAATCTTTCATCAACCTTCGTCAACAACAAAATTTACGACATGTTTTGGATCGATTCAATGATCACCGAGGATTTCTTATTTTTTCTGCAAAAGATGAACACCTCTCTTTGTTGTCCAAATCCAAGCTCTGTGGTGGTGTTCTATTTTTTTCTGATATGAATTTGATGTCTAACTCTTCTAAATCATTTATGTTTCCCTTCGAAAAAGGAAAGAAAAAAAATCTCTTCTGCTTCAGAAACGAGAAAGAACATAGAACAAAAAGACAATTTTGAAGGAAAATTTTTTATGTCCAATTCTCCAAAACAGGAACACCTCTCTTCTATATTTTTTTTCTTAGGTTCGATTGGTCTTTCTTCCATAAAAACCAAAAAAAAAATATTGCTTCTTCTTTGTTTAAAGGAAAATGTGTATCAAAGTTATATATTTAATACAAAATGTTCAAGTTCCAATGCAAAGTTATTATATTAAATTTCTTAACATGTGCAAATTTGCACATGATAGAAAAACCCTATATATATATATATATATATATATATATATAACTTTGATTAGGCTTTGTTTTGTTCAATCATGGGTTCTCCCGATGGCTACAACATAAATTTTTGTTCAATTATAACAAAATTGCAATTTATAGTTCTCATATTTTTAAAATTTCTTCATTTATGGTTGCTAGCTGTTCTCTTCATCTTCTCACATTTGCTCTTCATTTACAATCTCCTATCGTATTTTTTGTGTTTCACACCACAACCCTTACCTTCTGTCTACTCTTAAATCTTTCTTTCTCCATTTCCTTTTCTATTAATTTCTTCTTATTCACATCTGTTCTTATTTGTTTATTTTTTGTTTACATATTTTCCTAGGTTCAACAGGTTTTAAAATTGTTTCTCTGAATATTAGAGCATCTGAGGCGTTGTGCGTGATGGCTGTTGTCAGTGAGAACGGAGAGTTTGGATTTAGTCTCAGTGGTTGCTAATTACGTTCTTTAATTTGTTGATTTAATCCATGATGTTGCCATGAGTCTAATCTAATGACATTCAAGTTTGCTTGAATATGGTGCATAAGAATATATATGAGAACTGTTCACCTCCAATGTTTAATATAGAGAGCAAAGCAAAGTTAAGATGCTTGAGACTTCTGATGTCATTGTGCCTTTCTTATTTTGGGTAAGTTGTACATCTCCAATGTTTTGTTTTTTTTGTTCAATGGATTTTAGTTGTTTTGAGTTCTTCATGTACTTTCAAAAAAATTTGCTTCGTATTGTGTAGATATGTGTTGAAAAAATCAATAATTTCATGTTAACCTCTTTGGTCTTTTGAAATGTGTAGATATATAGGTTGATTGGAATCGGGTTCTGTTCTCCTTTTCTAAAATAAATTTGTAACATGCAATTAACAATTTTAGTTACATAGGATGCACGGTTATTGCTTTCATTTTTGTCCTTATAGAGGTTGAATGGAATCCGGTAAAATATATTGCTATCAAATTGATTTGAGCTTAAATTGTCTTCACGCTCTGTTACAGGTAGCTTGGTCTTCTTATGTAATTTTGGATTGAAGACAAAATATCACATCTCATATCTGTAAAATTATGCAGCAAGTGAGTTGGTCAGGATGTTACTTTACTATTTAAAGGACTTTTTAAAGTTTTGTGCCGCTTTTTTACGTTGTCATGGGGCTGATTCAATTGCAGAAATTAGCTCATTATGGGCTTATGGCAAGGGTTGAAAGGCATGTTATAGGAGTAGTGAAGCTTTGCCTCAAATATCATTAATGGATTGGTAATGGTTTGTTAAGGCTATGTTGCAGTAAACAGTGAATAACACGTAATTGTGAAAAGAAGGGTCTCTTGATGACGCATAGAAGATTATGCATAAGCTTGCTCCTGCTGCATAATCTTTTATGTAAACAGTATTGCATGTTTTATGAAACAATTACTGTTATTACTACTAATTTTTTTTTTTTGACAAAGTTATTACTACTAATTTATGGTAGACAAATATCACAATGACGTTTATTAATTTTGCTTTAATTTGTTTGTCACAATTCTACAATATAGAGTAGTCTTTGGATTGTTTGGGGACTAAACATGTTGAATAAATGAGAAGCAAGCACAGTTGATTTATTTTATTTTTTTTATTTTTTTTCCAATATTAGAAAAATCAATGAAGAATGTATTTCTAGAAGAACAATATCATGTAGAACAAGTTGTAAAAGAATTTGTAATAACATTTACCATAAAAAATTGTTAATGAATATCTATAAAAAAAGAACAAGTTGTAAAAGAATTTGTAATAACATTTACCATAAAAAATTGTTAATGAATATCTATAAAATAATTTACAATAACTTAATGTATTCAAAAAATTTATATTTTCTCATTCAAATGTAAGTACTTCGACGTTTGGGATTCTTAATGGAAATTTTAGTGAAATTCCTAATGGTCTTTGTCTAATTCACATCTTCATTATTTCATTTTGCAAGTAAGACTCTTGATTATGGATATGAATATTTTCAAGCAAATTGTGATTCATGGAATTCCACTAATTGATCCAAATCACCTAATGTTTATTAGTGTTTTGTTTCTATTTAATTTTGCATCCCCCAAATGTTTGATTTAATGGTAATGTGAACTTTCATCAAATACTGGGTATTAAAGTTTTACATTATATCTGTTTATAATATATCTCATTTCAGTTTGTTAAAAAGAAGTTTTAAATTATATCATAGTCGAATATATTGAATCATCAAATTTTCATTTTTTAAAACCTTCTTTTGGTTATAGATACTGCATTTCTTCCCATGCAAAGTTATTTGAATCATTCATATCATCCTAATGCGTAAGCTCTTAAAAGAGTCGAGGTTTGTGGGGCAAAATTGCCTTGATTTTGTCTAATATATGTCAGTTTAATTTTAGTCTTAGTTGATAAATTATTTGACTTCATTTCATGCTAAAAAGTATGATTAGATTATTTTCTTTGGGGTTAGATAGTCTTAAATATTCTCTATCCTTGGAGATTGTAAAATGATATACGATGCACTATCAAGAGTTACACCAAAAAATTGTTTGATTCTTTTTTTAAATGGTAAAGATGGTGATTGCAATGATAATACATTTAAGTATTTTTTTTTTTCAAAATATATGACCCGTGCGGTAGCACGGGTAGACGATCTAGTTAATCATTTATCCTACTTTTTTTTTAGGGAATCCGTTAACCTACTTTGAGATAGGTTTGATGACCTAGTTAAAGGTCTAACGTAAATCGACCTTAAAATGCACTAACATGCAGGACCAAACTTTCAAAACAGTTGAACATATGAAACGCCTATAACAAAGTTACAACTATATGACTTTGGCATTGTATTTGTAAAATACAATTTAGCCTCTGTTTGTTACGCAGTGGATTAGCCTGTACCTACGTTTTGGCAAAAGCTACAATTTTAAGCTTCCCAAAAATCACGGTAGGTTAGTATTGGGAAGTGGTATTTATGCTCCCACCACTACCAAAAATCACCGTAGGTTAGCATTGGGAAGTGATATTTATGCTCCCACCACTATACTCCATCCGTTTCAAAATGAGTGTCGCTTTAGCTAATTGCACACAAATTAAGGAATGTAATAATGTTGTTCAAATATATGATACTTTTACTAAAATAGCCTTGCTAGTTATTGGTGCATTTGTCATCATTATAAATTAAAATACAAAATGATACTTTGGAAGTTCTGTGAATAATAATAATTAAGGGTACTATTGGAAAATAATAATTAATAGTACGTTGAAAAGTGAGAATGACATTCATTTTGAAACAAATTATTTTTGCTAAAGCGACATTCATTTTGAAACGGAGAGAGTACCAAACAGGCACTTAGTCTATTTAAGCAAAGTCATGCTTGGGGCATCCTATTCAAACCACCAATCACAAGTTCACACCATTCGTTCCAAAGATCATCGAATCCCAAATCTATAAGTCTTGGTTTTATTTTTTAGTTCATAGACAAAACTTGATTAAAATCAGTGTTCATATGACAAAGAAAATAAGTTGTGACATATTTCATGATGACGATTGTGTTCAAAGCAACACAGACAATTCCAACGAGAAGTTGGAACCAATGTAATGGAAGAATGGAAATGCAATGAGAATATGAGTGAGAGGCTCATTCATATTATTATTTAAAACTAACCTTCTTCTTTATTATTTAAAACTAATAACTTGAGGGTTACATTAGTAATTTTCATTAAAACTTATTCCTTAACTTGCACCAATTTGCTAACTTAGACCAACAAGAAACATGAAGGCCCAAGTTAGCAAAAGTGCACCTTTTCATTGGACAAAAATAACCTTCTTTATTATTTAAAACTAATAACTTGAGGGTTACATTAGTAATTTTCATTAAAACTAATTATTCCTTAACTTGCACCAATTTGCTAACTTAGATCCACTTTTATTTTATAACAAATAGCTTGAGGGATATTTACTAAACTATCCCTTACTTTATATTGGTTTACACTAGTGGATATTGATTTTTTTGTCCAAATAAAAAGGTGCACTTTTGCTAACTTGGACCTTCATGTTTTTTGTTGGACTAAGTTAGCAAACCATATATATATATATATATATATATATATATATATATATATATATATATATATATATATATATATATATATTGGTTAGAGTAACTTTGCAAAAAATAAAATAAGAGAATTTAAGAATATAGCTAGGGTGTAAGAAAATATGTTCTTTATTTGGTGTCTATTTATGATATACGTATTTGTGAATATGGTTTTCTTTGTGCAGTATCACATATATTTATAAAAAAATAAAAAGTTATGGTCATAAATCATAAGTGCAACATCTTTTATATTTGAAAATATATTTAACACGAAATCTAACATAAGTTGTTGACGGGTGGTTTGTTTGACTGTTGTAAACGCCGATGGAACCCAGATTAATTTCTATACGTTAAAAAATATTAGTGTAATTTATTTTAATTTTTTAATTTTTTTTCTTATCACTATATATTTTTTAATTAAATAAAAATCTTAAATTTTTCATTTGGAATTAGCTTTTCCATTTTAAGAAATGATTTTGCAAGGGATACTTGCTGGAAATAAGAATACACAAATTTTGTTGCACTTTGGTTTTCTTTGCACATGTTATATAGAGAATCATACCAACTAATCAAATTAACGTACGTCTCTTTGAATTTTTTTGAAAATATACTATCAATCAAGTTATAATCAATTTGAGAAGAGCCATGTGTGAATGTGCGATAAGTAATTCTTATTAATCAAGGTAGTGGTTATATTATCCAATTAGAACAGGGCAATGTATATATTTTGCATGTCACGGTTTTTCCTTTAATCTACAGGTGATTAATATTGCCTCATTGTTTTATTTATTTAATTAATGCTTTGTGGGTTCTTTTATGTTGTATTGTGACGTAGTTATGTCAAAATGTGGTTATATTATCCAATAATAACATGTTAAAAGTCATTTAGAACAAGACAATGTATATATTTTGCATGTCACGGTTTTTCCTTTAATCTATAGGTGATTAATATTGCGTCATTGTTTTATTTATTTAATTAATGTTTTGTGGGTTCTTTTATGTTGTATTGTGCTGTAGTTAAGTCAAAATGACTATGTATATGCATGCAATGCACACGGTACTTTGCTTTTTATATATACATCACACTCACAGTGGCAATTATAGTATATAGCTAGGAGATTAAGTATTTAGTTCACATTCTTTAAAAAAAAAAATAAGTGTTCAGTTTTCATCTATAAATTATACACGTAGAATTTCATTTTCGATTGCACCAAACAAAAACAAAAAAGTCTCCAAATTTCCATACTATGATCATGAAGTTGGGTTTGAAAAGTTTACTATTTCTTGTAATTATATTGCAAAGTGAGGTAACTTGTAACCATGCTTATGCAAGGGACCCTACTGCTATTGAGCCTCTCGGACGAAATGGGAAGAGGCGTCCGCCACCTTCACCCCTGCCTCCACCTCCACCATACGTACCAACATTCGATTTCTTTATGCTAGTGTTAACGTGGCCTCCCACGTTTTGCAGAATCAGCGGTAACAAATGCATAGATAAAGTGCCAGGGACCTTTAAAATACACGGGCTATGGCCCAACAAAATAAACTCAGAACTAGAAGATTGCCCTGGCGACTCAATCAAGGATGAAGAAATGAAAACTGTAAGAAATATTATTATTATTATTATTATTATTATTATTATTATTATTATTATTATTATTATTATTATTATTAATTTGTTTGTTATTATTCAGATTTTGAAAGATTCGGGAAAGAAACTTTTAGAAAACTGGCCAAATTTAAAAAAGGAATATAAGGGGGAATATGCTAACAATTATCCATTCTGGTTTAGCCAATGGAACAAACACGGTAAATGTTCCTTGGAGCTGTTTGATTCAATTGAATATTTTGCGATGGCATTAGAATTATACGACAGAGTTCAACTCATGAACTATCTTAAAGCGGAGAACATTGAACCAAGGAACAAGGAGGTAGAAAAAAAAGTCATGTTGGCGGCCATAGAGAAGCACATTGGCTTTCAGCCACAGATTAAATGTAGTAAGATTGGGAATGAACAGCGTTTACTTGAAGTCAGAATTTGCTTCACAGTGAGCAAAAAGCCTGTATATGAAAGTTGTGCCAGAAAATTCTCAGAATGTCCAGAGGACGATATAATATTCTGAAGTGTAATTTTAATGATATGATATTTAAATAAATAAATAAATAAACCGTGTGTGTGGTCTATTTTATTGCAAGAAGTGTAATTCTGATATCTATGATATTTTAATGAATAAAAAATACTGAATTGATTTATAGTATTATTTGAAATTTATTATTGTCACACTATAGTATAGTATAGTATAGGATAATTCTAAAATAATAAAGTAAAATAATTAATTTATTTTGGTGAGGTACTAAAAAGAAAAGAAAAAAAGAAATGAAGTGATAGGAAAATGGCTTCGTCGATGAACAGTTGAAAGCAGTTAAGGAACAAGTAGATATGGAAGTTAACCTTCTTCAAGATAGTCTCAACAATATCGGCACCGCAAACACTCGTCTTGAACACGCTACCACCGCTCTCAACATCTCTCTCTCCGTTCTCTCGGTAGTAAAATTCTTGTTCCTCTCACCGCGCTTCTCTCTACGTTCCTGCTACTCTTCAAATATCGGAACTGGTTATTTCGTCGAGGTGAGGTTCACTCTTTCCCCGATTAATTAATTTAGATCTCGAATATAATATATAATGGGTTTTTCTATCATGTGCAAATTTGCACATGTTAAGAAATTTAATATAGTAACTTTGCATTGGAACTTGAACATTTTGAATTAAATATATAACTTTTTGTTAAATAATTGTTGATTTCAATAAAAACTTGCTACTTTTAGTTACCTTAACATGTGCAATATTGCACATGTTAGACAAATCTTATTTTCTAAAGCTTAACCCATAAAGCTAACCTTAAACCTAATTTTTTCCCCCCATTTTTTCCTCCACTTTTCTAAGCCATTGGATTTTGCGCATTTAGGCGCCATTCAATTTTAGCCATTGATCATATTATATTTATCTCTTCTATTTTCCGAAACAACTATTTCGTATTTATCTCTTCTATTTTCCGAAACAACTATTTCATATTTATCTCTACTTCCGAAACAAATTGGCCCTACAACTATTTCATATTTATCTATAGCCCTATTTTTCCGAAACAACTATTTCATATTTATCTCTTCTGTTTTCCGAAACAACTATTTCATATTTAACCCGTAACAAATTACATCTAAAAAAATGCATCGCATCAATTTCATTATCTTATTTTCTAAAACTTAACCCATAAAGCTAACCCTAAACCTAATTTTTCCCCCCCATTTTTTCCTCCACTTTTCTAAGCCATTGGATCTTGCGCATTTAGGCGCCATTCAATTTTAGCCATTGATCATATTATATTTATCTCTTCTATTTTCCGAAACAACTATTTCGTATTTATCTCTTCTATTTTCCGAAACAACTATTTCATATTTATCTCTACTTCCGAAACAAATTGGCCCTACAACTATTTCATATTTATCTATAGCCCTATTTTTCCGAAACAACTATTTCATATTTATCTCTTCTGTTTTCCGAAACAACTATTTCATATTTAACCCGTAACAAATTACATCTAAAAAAATGCATCGCATCAATTTCATTACTTTCCTATTAATTTTTTATTTGACAATTACTATTCCCCAATTACTATTTCCCAAACAGATAATATTACGAAAGCCCTCTTCCCTCTTCCCTCACGCTAATTCTTCTTCTTTTTATGTATTTCAGTTTCTTTTTATGTATTTCCAAATTCTCTCTTCACTTCCTCTCTCTCGCCGTCTCCTTTATGCCAACCAGCTATATTGCTTCCCTCACACGCTGACACCCCTGTTTGAATCACTCTCATCTGTCTAGCTTCATTGCATGACACCTCTATTTCTCTCCTTCTCTCCCTCTCCATGATCGTACTGCCCTTACCATGGCCAACCCAATTGGTTTCTGATTTCCCTCTTTCTTTCTGCTTTAATCGTCTTTCGCTTTCTTCAATTTCATTGTTTCATTTGATAGTTGACTGGATTTCTTGAACAGAAGATCTGATGGATCGAAGACGGCGGCAGAACGGTGATTATTCGATGTAGAAGACCTATCGTGTAAGTGGGTTGCGAATGTTTAATTTTAATCCCTTTTTAATTATGTGAATTAAGAACTTTGTTTGAATTTGATTATGATATCCCTGATTAGGGATTGAAGATACTACTATATATTTGATCTTAATTCCGCATCTATGATGTTGTTATGCTGTAATTTTCGTGATTATGATATCCCTGAATTTTCTTGCTTCAATTAGTTTTATGTTTTTAACTTGATTTTCGTGTTGATTTTAAGTTTGTATTCCTATTTGGTGATGTTTAATTGTTGATTACAAGTTTTTGTTGATTTCTGATTTTTTAACCCTATAGATATCGCGAATTGTGTTTTCACGACAACCTTGCGACATGCGTAATTGTATTGCAGCAGGCTTTATTCCTTTTCATCTGCTATGTGTGTTTTAAAACAATTTTAGCATCCAATGACCCTGTTTTATTCGCTATACATTCGGGATGTATGCTTTCTTGATAAATTCCTCACGACAGGTGTAAGTTTTCATCGTTCAATATATTATATTTTACTGAAAAATCTTTAGTCCTGATTTTTTCTGTAACCCTATTATGTTTTTACTTTGAAATTCGAATTATAAATCTTATAATATGTGTAAGTTTCTTTTTTTTAGGATTCAGTATTGGACTGCAATTTTTCAGGTTTCTTTTCTTTCTAGGATTTCTCTTATTGAGTGAGAAGATATGTAACATGAATTCTAATACTTGATACTTCAGGACTGTCCTTTGTCATTTCTATTAATACTGTTGCTAAGCAGTGAGTAGGGTATTGTGAAACTAATGACAATTTTCGTTTGTTACAGTAACGGATACACCTTGGGCTGAAAGACTAACCTTTGTATGTCAGTCCTTTTGTGGTATGCAAATTATGCTATTTGCTATGCAGATTTTAGGACACTTTGGTTCAAATTGCTATTTGTTATATAACTTATATTTACGTGTTGAGAAATTTATGTACTGCTTCAAATTGTTCTGCAACTTTTATTTGGTGTCCATGTTTCTTAACAAAACTATATGTTTCATCCATTAATATTGAGTCATCGATACATAACAAAAGATGAGTTGGGAATAATACTATGACAATAATCACGGATAACATTAGATGGTTAGCCTACATGGTTAACTTCAATTAATACATAAAAATGGCTTTAGATTGTTTTTCTGCATTAATGCATTTTATCATTTTAGTATATTTTGGAGTGAATGCGAAATCTGATTTTCTTTGGCTTGACTATTGGTATTTTTAAGCAATAGTCACTAATTGCATCAAAGTTGTCAACCAAATGAAAATAAGAAGTGCTTTATTTGTGTTAAGTGTATGCTTAATGAAAATTTATAGCATCCATAAAGATAAATCATTCCACGTAATTGTAATTAAGATTTTTGTCTCCCACACTTAATTAATTATGCAAACTATTTATCATTACCTTTTTTGTCAGATTACAGCTCATTGAGTAGTAGTAGCTAAAACATGTGAAAATGCGTACTTGCTGCGGCTCATATTAAGGCTATAATAGGGGTTTCCATTCATATTGATCATCATTTATAGCAGAGCTCTTTTACTCTCTTTCTTCAATCAGTTTTTGTGAATTGTTCCTGAACTTATCAACTTTAATCTATATGTATTTCTTTAGATGTTTTTTTATTTTATTTTCGACTTTTAACTTTTGCATATCTTAACAGCACTATAAAGAACTACTATCTCTCTTCATTGCTTCATTAAGAGTCACATTAAAATATGTTAATGGTGTTGAATATTGTTCAGTACATTTAGCAAAGCTACCAAAAGAGCTGATGTATGGTGCCGACAATTTAGCTGAGTCATAAGGAGGATTGTCATATGGGTAGGTGATTCGGCTGAGTCAGAGAGTGATTCAATTTGAGGTAAGTAAATTACATAGATGTTCTGCTCCTAAAGAACTTGAAGCTCTTGAAAATTCAATGTCACATTGAGAAGTGTATAAATTAATGTTATACTTATGCTTAATACCAACAAGCTATTGATTTTTCGAATGTGCTTTATTTTATTGATTTGTTTTAAGGAATAAATGCAAGACTTATTGCCATTTGATTCTAATTACACGTGTTGAATTAGTTTATATATGCTAAGGTTATCATCATGTAGAGAGTATATGCATACATGAATCTATATAGATGAGTTTCTACAAATTGTGAATTCAATCATTTTCTGACAGCAGCAACTGAAATGTTGCAGATGCTCGGCTTAATATAGTGAGAGTTTATGTGCTCAATGTAATTCAATTTATAACTAAATCATAATTGCACATTGTTTAGAAAAAAATAGCATTTCCCTAAAAACAATAATTGATGTAATTCGAAGAGTTATTAAAACCAACTTTGAGTAGTATACATTACCATGTCCAACTCACAAACAACAATAATTGTAGTGCTATTTTTTGTTTTTTATGGTGTATTTAATTTTGAGCCGTCTTTTTAAAATTGTCTTTCATCTATTCTTTTCCATCTATTCTTTGCACAAATGCTTGCAATATATGCATGAAGTATTTTAGAATTGCTCTATAAATAAATACAATTCTGCTACTTAGCTGTTAATCCAATGTCTTCTCCCTTACTAAGCATTACAAACTACAGTTTTGATATCCTGCTTTTCTGTTACAAACAACCTGTCCAACAAACGATAACTTTATAAAAATCATTATATCTTATGTGGGCGACTTCATTTTTGCATAACTAATCCACATCATGTATATTGAATTTCATGATTTTTGGAGGTTTACTAATGCAATAATATCTCATGATTGTCATATATGTGTGCGTTCACTAATGCAATTTTTGGAAGTTTATATTGCGAGAGAAATATATGTCAATTATTGGAGTTTCAGGACTGTTGTTGCAAGGCATTTGGCAAACATGTATGGAGGTTTTTGCTTCTTTGTTGAAGTTAAAAATACTGAAGTAGGAAGGAAGATAATTTAGCTGTTGGGTATACTGGTTTATGCATAAATGTAGCACAAGATATACTCAATGAGGAATGAAAAAAGTGCTGATCATGCAATGCATAAGAGCAATGGTGCATGTGACAAATAAATATTATAAGTGTTTTTTTGTTTTTGTACAAGAATACTATAAGTGTTTATTAATTATGTATGTATAATTTGTGATACATTGGTGTTGCTTTAAGTATTTGGTGTAATTCAAAGTTGCAAATATGCGCGGAGCAAAAGGTGTATGTTCTAAACCTCATTAGACTCATACTATTGTGCCTTAACTTAATGAATTTATTTGTTGTCTTATTCCAAAAAAGAAATTTAAAGAAATAACAAGTTTGATTGTATAATAACTGATGTGGAATAAAGTACAACGGAGAGCAGAAATTTTCAAATACGAGACCTTTAAATTTAACCAAAATTAATAAGATCTTTTTATCAAGTAAAATTTTAAAATATAAATGAAAATTGGAGACCTTATTTAACATAAACTTTTTATTTCATTTCTATATATACTTTATACAATACAGACTATATTATACTATATTATACAGTGAATATGACCCGTGCGTAGTATATATAAGATCTTTTTATCAAGTAAAATTTTAAAATATAAATAAAAATTGGAGACCTTATTTAACATCAACTTTTTATTTCATTTCTATATATACTTTATACAATACTGTTTTATCTTGGTTTTCGGGTGTCAAACATTGATTACGTTTGAACCTTTTTTAACCTTTGATATCTCATTTTTTCTTGGGAAGGGAAAAATAAGCAAAACCCTTGAGAATCGAGGTCCGGGAGTTGTTTTCGCTACGGGAAGGTGTTAGGCACCCATAACGACTATAGTATCCTATAGGAACCGTCTTTACTTTCTACGCGCGCGCTTTATTTTTAAATGCTATTTGAAAGTGTTATTTATATCTAAAGGTTTACTAAGTGAAGAATTGGAGGGAGAAGAAAGTGTTTGAATTTCTGTTTTAATTGAATTGAAAGAATTTTGGTTCCTTGCCTACGTACCCTTTTAAGGGATCAAATCCACCGTAGTTCTCTTCCAAAAATGTTTTTGTTTTTGTTGGTTGATTTTAAGTTTGAAAATTGGAATTTGAAGAATGAGAGAGAGAGGCCTCAAGGGCATAAGATTTGGAAAATGTGAGGTGGAATTAGTTATTTTGCAAAAGAAGTCAAAGTATGATTAATTTTCATTGAATTTTGATTAAGAAAATAAAAGGGAAAATACAATGGGATTTTGATCCCAAGGTTTATTTGGAAAATGATTTGGGTGATATTGTTCATATTTTTTTGGAAAATGATTTTTCTAAGTATAAACCCTAGACATTCATCTAAACATTCAATCCTAAACATACATCTAAACATGCATATCCTAGCCATACATCTAAAAAATATCTATGTGATGTGTGTGCATATGTCGGTGCTTGTGTCGGTGTACATCATTAGAGTCCATTGTCCTTTACATCATTGGCCTAGATACATTCTATGGTCTTGCAAGAATTTAAAATTGCATGAAGTAAAATACAAAATTTCTAGGTCTTTACATACTAAGTTTTTTTTTTTTTTAAAACTATAGGAAAGGAATGATAGGCGGAATGCTTATGAATGAATGAAACATGAAATGAAATGGTTAGTAGGATAAGGTATAAAATGATAGAAAGATAGGCAAAGATAATACTAGGCAAAGAATAGTAAAAATGACAAGAATAAAGTGTCAAAGTGTAGTAAAAATCCACCATAACCTCTCAATAAGTACATAACCTATAATTCTCCTATCATAAGCAACTTTCAAAAGACTTCATTGTATTACAAGTGTGAGAATTATAGGCCATATTCAAATCAAGGATCATGACATATTTTAGGTACACTTAGCACTTTATTTTCACATACACACATTTGCATGACTTGTAAAACAAGAAACTAATTACACATATTCACATGCAGCAAGAAACACATACAAACAGTAGCCAAATCTTCACAAAATCATATGGTATAGGTCACAACCATTTATCAAGAAATTGGAGCTAGAATCAAGCAATTTTCACAAGTTTTTTACTATAAAATAACACAAATTTAGCAAGAAAATCAACACATTATTCTTATCAATTTTTAATAAGCAAAAATCACCACAAAACATCACAAAATTGTCAAGAAATACATGTGAAAAATTTTAGAATTCTTAAAGAATTTTTAGACACAAGAACATATAAAACTTCTCAATTTTAACAAAAAAAAAAATAGTGAACAATTAACAAGAAAATACCACATATTTCTAACCAAGGCTTAACACATAACAACATCACAAAAATATCAAGAAAAAGATCAAGAACACATAGGAATTTTTTAGGAATTTTTATGAAGAGTTTTGGACAGGTAAGGGTGCAAATAGCAAGAAATAATGTGGAAATAGCAAAAACAAGTGAAGAAACGAAAGTTTGCAAAGGAACAGGTCCAAGCCCAATGCATGGATGGGTCTGGATCATCCAAGAGCCTCAGAGGCGTTGGATTGATCCAGATCATCTGAAACCCTAGATCTAAAGGTCACAAACACGTAGCACACCATAAGGTGGTTCAGGCACATGGAAGCAAAACATCTGGATCATACACGTGGCAAACCAAAAAAACCAACGATGTGGATTAAGAAAAGGAATGAACCAAACTAAACCAGACCGGTTCAAGTGTTTATATAAACACAAGACAACCGGTCCAGTTCATTTCCTTCTTCCCTTTCTCTCACTACAACGTTTTTTAGAGAGAGATGCTCTGCACTCTCTCTTCATCTTCTCCGATGAACACAGCGGCGGAGGTGTGGTGGTTCGCCGGCGGCGCCACCACACCTGAACGTTTTCTGAAACTTTTTTACATCATTGTGTTCATCTGAGTCTCCTCTTTATGATTCAGAAACTAGTTTTTTTTTGAAACGAGGCTTAAATTCGAACAGATCTACGTTCGAATCTTACGTTCTAGGGTTTCACATTTTTTTCTAATCTTCTTGAAACTAAACCCTAACTTGACCTATTTTCTATGCTGATGACGAATTTGAACTCTGATTTGGAGAATAAACGGTGAACCTTCGTGATTTTACATTTTAGGGTTTCGTTTCAAACTTTTCGAACCTTTTCGAAACTTTTACTTTGATTCACCGTTTATTTCCAATTTCAAGCCTTCGATGATGATTTAGAGCGAAAAACGAGAAGGTTTTGTATGTTTACCTGATTTTGATTTGGAGATTCGAACATCAAGATCCACGCAAGCTTCTGGTAAGTCTTGAACTGAAAATAAATCAGTTATTCTCTTCTCTTTCTTCTTCACTGGTTCAGAACTTGCTTCGATTCTCTCTTCTTCTCACTTCTCACTGTGATCGTACAAATTTGTTAATTTGGTAACGAATTCGTGCTGGAATTGCAGTGATTTCAGTTCGATGATGAAGATTCGGCTCTGAATCTCTGAGAACTTCACGAAATTCACTACAATTTGGTTCAATTTGTCATTCTGGAAAGTTAGGGTTTGATGAATGTTCTTGGTGATTTTCTGAAAACGGTTAGAGTTTTGATCTTCTTGAGAAGAGAGAGAAATGGGAAAAGTGTTTGTTGAGTTGGCGTTGAATGATTGATTCTCTTCCTGTGCAATCAGTGATGTGGCCCTTTATAGCTTGACATGTGGATTCGTTGACCAATAATCTTGTGACACCTGTGTTTGGACCTGTTTGATTCGAAACTGGACTAAATTTTGGATTTGAGGGCCTCTTTGCAATTTTTGAATTCGAAGGACTGACCTGAAAAAAAAATTATTAAGGACTAAAGGACATAATTGCAATTGACCTGAAAAGGAAAAATAAAAGTTTGACCTAAAGGGACTAAAACCTAAATTTTTAAAAAAAGACTTTAAAAGAAATAAAATGGAAAAAAAGGACTAAAGTGCAATTTTAAAATTTTGAAGGACTAAAATGCAAATTTAGAAAATTTTGAGGACTAAGTGGAAAATTAAAATAAAATTGAATTTAAAATTGGTAAATGGAAAATAACGTAAAGTGGAACCAATAAAAAACACAAAATGGACTAAAACGAACCAATTACTTAAATGAGGTACTTCAAAGTAACCTCTCTTTGTCAAAATTTCGTGTGAAATGACCAAAATGCCCCTGGGGACCAAAACGACTCAAAACGTCTCAGATGCAATTTTAAAATGGATTTTATCATGAAATTAAAGCAAGAGTTCAAACAACCAAATTAAAAGACTCAGAGACAATTTTAAGGATTGAACAGAGTGTTTTACACATGAAATGACTAAAATGCCCCCCTTAGGGGCTAAACTGACTCAAAATGAATTCAAATGCAATTTTTGAAATGGATTTTGACGTGGAATAGAAATAAAGACTTATTCAAACCAATTGAAAAGACTCAAACAATTTTTAAAGACTAAATGAGTTTGAATGCAGGAAATGACTAAAATACCCTTTTGCAAATAATATTGAAATAAGATGCAGAAGAAGATGCAATTGATCAGAGACACATCAAATGACTTGAAATACAAGAAAAGAAGAGTTGAGCTAGTATTTTTAGGTCCAAAATTAGGGTATAACAGCTGCCCCTATTTAAGTTTCCTCGTCCGGAGAGTCAAGAGACGAAGTCTTTGATTAGACGAGATG
Source organism: Medicago sativa (assembly GCF_051527215.1). NCBI lineage: Eukaryota > Viridiplantae > Streptophyta > Magnoliopsida > Fabales > Fabaceae > Medicago > Medicago sativa. Next base: position 5,272,569 of record NC_140755.1, on the reverse strand, counting down.
AAGATACTTAAATATTAACATTCGCACTGTTTTTGGACTTAAAAATACGCTCTCAGGTTTTTAGAATATGAATGCCATGCAACATTTTGATTATGAATGCAAGACAAACGAACTGGAGTCCACAGAGCATGTCGTATCACTGGGGATTTAGATAGACATTGACAGGGTAGACAAACCAGGGGACAAAAGAGGGGTACAAGCTGCTCTTGGGATCGAACTAGCCACTTGACCGGGGGTAGAAATGTGAGACAGGTACAAGCTGTTCTTTGGATCGAACATGGCACTTGACCGGAGACAGAAATGTGAGACAGGTACAAGTTGTTCTTTGGATCGAGCTTGTCGCTTGATTGAAAATACAAACATATAGGAAGATACAAGCTGTTCTTTGGATCGAACTTGTCGCTTCATTGAGAGTGTAAACAGATAGGCAGGCACAAACTGTTCTTTGGACCGAACTTGCTGTTTGACCTAGAAATATAGACAAAAGACTGATACAAGTTGTTCTTTGGATCGAACTTGGGGCTTGGTCAGTGTTTCAACATGTTGGTTGGTACAAACTGTTCTTTGGATCGAACTTGTCGTTTGATTGATAACCAAAATAAGCAGGGTACAAACTGTTCTTTGGATCGAACTTGTGGTTTGACCGGAATTATAGGCATATAGGCTGGTACAAGCTGTTCTTTGGATCGAACTAGCCACTTGACTGATAACAAGATACAAATTGGAAGTTTGATTTGGACAGATACAAATCGAGAGTAAATTGACATTGATTTGATTTGAGAATAGACATGACCATTTTTGTTGGCCCAAAAGCAGATTGAGAGTGAGACATTGAATTGAATTGGATTGAAATTGAGTTGAATTGGAGATTGAAATTGAATTGAATTGGAAATTGAAATTGAATTGAATTGGAAATTGAAATTGAATTGAATTGGAGATTGAAATTGAATTGAATTGGAGATTGAAATTGAATTTGACATTTGAAATTGGATTGAATTGAAATTGGGATTGGATTGAAAGTTGAGATTGAATTGAGTTTGAAAGTGGAAATTGGATTGAATTGAAATTGAGATTGGATTGAAATTGGAGATTGAGTTAAATTTTGATAGTGAAGATTGAACTGAATTGAAAGTGGAAATTGAGTTGTATTAAAATGAAATGCAACATGTATGTATGGTATAACAAGAGTTTATTAAATGTATGAGTACATAAAATGCATGATTATGCATGAATGCTTGGAGATGCATGATTGGTTTGTAGTTTGACAGAGAGGTTTCACAGAGACGGACAAAACATTGGAAGATTGGGCACGTAGTGGCTCGTGCTATAACATAACCACATAGAAATCCTCTTCGGAGAAACCGTCGTTGAAAGACGTATCACAACCATGGCTGAGGGCAATAAAACTTGTAGGAGAGGGAACCTTGGAAGATTCTTTGATACAGGTCGCCGTTGTTAGGCGTGTCAGTGCTGGATAAACGTGGGATGTTCGCATCTGTGGTCAATGCTTTTCATATCATTTTCATTTTTCAATCCCATTTTTGCCTGAACCACCCTTTCGGGTTTTCGATTCACCGGGGAATAAAGTTCTTTTCATTGCCCCATTTTTTCCTGAATTGCCTTCATAGGTTGTCAATCAGCGGGGTGCTCATTTTTGCCTAAGCCTCCCTTTCGGGTTTTCGACTTAGCGAGCTTTTCATTTGCATTTTCATTTTCCATTCTATTTTTTCATTCTTGCTATTGACCACAGATCATCCTGGGGAAAAACCCGCTCGTAACACGTATTGAAATAGACATTGACACTCATTTATCCATGCATGTTTCATTGAAATGTACCATATTGCTCAGGTTTGCTTTCAAAATAGACAGAAAAAGGTTTTTTAATTTTCAAAAAATGTTTGTTTCAGACATTGACATTATTAAATAGAAAGAAAATGTTTTGTATATAGTATTGAAAGTAGAAAGAAAATAGAGTTTCAAACAAAAGTACAGGCTCAAATTGACGTAGAAGAGTGAAAATCAGCCAAAGGCATGACTTCACAGATTTACAAAGCTTGGAAAATGGTAATTTTATTGGTTGGTGGTACATTGAACACGATGACCGCTATATTTCATAGAAATTTTGAATTCACAAGTACAGAAGCTTCTGATGAAGAAGATCATTGACAGTTGCAGATGTCCTAAGGGGCGATGGTGACTTGCCAGATATAGTTACTTGTCTTTTATTGTCAATCTCATTTTTGCATGAACCGCCCTTTCGGGTTTTCGGCTCATCGAGACGCTCATTCTTGCCTGAGTTGCGTACAATCTCAGCGAGCTTTTTCATATTCATTTTTTTTTTGTCCCTAACTTTTGCCTGGATCGCCCTTTCGGGTTTTCGATCCACCGGGAAGCGCATTTTTGCCTAGGCCGCCCTTTCGGGTTTTCGACCTACCACACTGTTCTTTTCTTTTTAGACAAAGTATTTCTTGACTATATCGACATTAACAGGATTTGGGAGTTCAAAGCACCACCAGATAAAGCCTTTTTGACAACGTAAGGACCTTCATAGTTAGGTGTCCACTTGCCCCTTGGGTCGGGCTGCTGGCTTACCCTTCTTTTCAATACAAGTTTGCCCTCCTTGAATTCTCGAGGTCGGACTTTCTTGTCAAAAGCATTTTTCATCCGCACTTGATACAACTGTCCATGAGCCATAGCATCCATACGTTTCTCTTCAATTAAATTCAACTGATCATACCGACTTTGACACCATTCAGCCTCAGTCAATTTTGCTTCCATGATCACTCGAAGAGATGGAATCTCCACTTCCAAAGGGAGAACTGCTTCCATGCCATATACAAGAGAGAAAGGAGTTGCCCCAGTTGAACTGCGCACTATAGTACGGTAACCATGCAAGGCAAAAGGTAGCATTTCGTGCCAGTCTTTGTAAGTAGTGACCATCTTCTGAACAATCTTCTTGATGTTCTTGTTAGAGGCCTCAACTGCACCATTCATCTGAGGTCTGTAAGGAGAAGAGTTGTGATTCTCAATTTTGAATTCTTCGCATAAAGCTTGCATCATGCTGTTATTCAGATTGGAACCGTTGTCAGTGATGATCTTATTGGGAACGCCATATCGACAGATGATATTATTCTTGATAAACTTCACTACTACTTGCTTGGTCACATTCGCATAAGAAGCAGCCTCAACCCACTTGGTGAAAAAGTCAATTGCCACTAGAATGAAACGATGTCCATTGGAAGCTTTTGGTTCAATTCTTCCGATCATATCAATGCCCCACATAGAGAAAGGCCATGGGGATGAGATGACATTGAGAGCATGTGGAGGCACATGAATTTTGTCAGCATAAATTTGACATTTGTGGCATCTTTTGGCATGTTTGTGGCAGTCCCGCTCCATAGTTATCCAATAATAGCCGGCTCTTAATAGCTTTCTTGACATAGTGTGGCCCGAAGCATGGGTCCCGAAGGTACCATCATGTACATCATGCATCAATTTCTCAGCTTCTTGTTCATCAACACATCTCAGCAAAACCATGTCGTAATTTCTCTTGTATAGGATCTCTCCGTCCAAAAGGAATCTACTGGCCCATCTTCTCAAAGTCTTTTTATCTCTGTTGGAAGCACCAAGTGGATACTCGTGATTCTGCAAGAACCGTTTGATGTTGTAATACCAAGGTTTTCTGCCATTCACATCTTGATCAGCCTGATCTGGGATATTTTCAATAGTAAACACGTGAGCGGGTCTATCAAGACGCTGTACCTTGATTACGGGCACGTCATTCCAGTGATTCACACGAAACATGGAAGACAGAGTAGCAAGAGCATCAGCCATCTGGTTTTCATCCCGAGGGATGTGGTGCAGCTCAACCTTTGTAAAGTATGTCAACAGACGTCTTGCATAGTCACGGTAAGGGATCAGCTTCTCATGGTGAGTCTCCCATTCAACTTTTATCTGATTAATAACAAGTGCAGAATCTCCATAGATGTCAAGGTGCTTGATTCTCAGGTCAATTGCTTCTTCAATGCCCAAGATGCACGCCTCATATTCAGCTATGTTGTTCGTGCATTCAAAAGTTATTCGTGCAGTGAAAGGAATATGGTGCCCCTGTGGGGTTACAATAATGGCCCCGATCCCTTTACCGTAAGCATTGACAGCACCATCAAATACCATCCCCCACTTGCTATTGGGATCTGGCCCTTCATTGATCAGTGGTTCTTCACATTCTTTTGCTTTTAAATACATAATCTCTTCATCAGGGAAATCAAACTTAATCGGCTGGTAATCATCAAGAGGTTGACAAACAAGATGCTCAGCAAGGATACTTCCTTTGATTGCTTTCTGAGCTTTATACACAATATCATATTCAGACAACAACATTTGCCAACGTACAATCTTTCCAGTAACAGCAGGCTTCTCAAAGATGTACTTGATTGGATCCATTTGGGATATCAACCAAGTTGTATGATTCACCATGTAATGCCGTAGGCGTTTGGCAGCCCAAGCTAAGGCACAACAAGTCTTTTCAAGCATTGTATACCGAGTCTCACAGTCGGTGAATTTCTTGCTCAGATAGTAGATGGCATGTTCTTTCTTTCCAGTCTCGTCTTGTTGTCCGAGAACACAACCCACTGAATCATCTAACACTGACAGATACATAATCAAAGGCCTTCCTTCCACTGGCGGGACAAGGATAGGTGGTTCCAACAGGTATTCTTTAATGCTATCAAAAGCTTCCTGGAATTCATCATTCCATACAACAGGCTGATTCTTTCTGAGTAATTTGAAAATTGGTCCACATGTGGTAGTCATGTGGGATATGAATCTTGAAATATAATTCAGGCGGCCGAGGAAGCCTCTGACTTGCTTTTCAGTTTGAGGGGCCGTCATTTCTCTGATGGCTCGGACTTTGTCAGGATCAACATCAATGCCTCTTTGGCTGACAATGAAGCCTAGCAATTTTCCAGATCTTACACCAAATGTGCATTTGTTGGGATTCAACCGCAGCTTGTACTTTCTCAATCTTTCAAACATCTTTTTCAAATACACGACATGCTGCTCTTTATCACTTGACTTCACAATCATGTCATCAACATATACCTCAATCTCTTTGTGAATCATGTCATTAAACAGAGTAGTCATACCCCTTTGATAGGTCGCACCAGCATTTATCAAACCGAACGGCATCACTTTATAACAGAATGTTCCCCATGGAGTAATGAAGGACGTCTTTTCTCTATCTTCAGGAGACATCCGTATCTGGTTGTAGCCGGAGAAACCGTCCATAAAGGAGAACACTTTAGACTGAGCAGTACTGTCAACAAGCACATCAATATGAGGCAATGGGAAGTTATCTTTCGGACTGACTTTATTCAAATCTCTGTAATCAACACACATTCGAACTTTCCCATCTTTCTTCGGTACTGGTACAATGTTGGCAATCCACTCTGGATACTTAGCTGTCATGAGGAAACCTGCATCAATTTGCTTCTGCACCTCAGCCTTGATCTTAAGAGCCATGTCTGGACGAGACCTTCTCAACTTCTGTTTGACAGGAGGGCATTCGGGCCTTGTCGGTATCCGATGCTCCACAATCTTGGGATCTAGACCTGGCATATCTTCATAGGACCATGCAAAAACATCTGGATAATCATGGAGAAGCTGAGTGATTTTCCTTTTCACTTCTGGCCCAAGTGCAGCACCAATCTTGATCTCTCGTTTGTTCTCTTCAGTACCCAGGTTGATAAGCTCAATCTCTTCCTGGTGAGGCTGAATGGCTCTTCTTTCTTGCTCGAGCAGTCGAGTGATCTCATACGGTATCTCTTCATCATCATCCTCATCTTCATCTTCATATACAGGGAATTCAAAATTTGGAGGAACCATAGGGTCACTGTGTTCAACGGGTTTATTATGGTTCAATCTGCATAATATGATTGGGATGATTTTAGAAAAATGTTTTTCATGCAGATTTTTGAAATTAATAAGAAAATACAAATGTTTTGGTTTTTTCTGGCATTACCATTATTTCCAAGGAAAAGGCACTAAAAAGTATAAAAAACAAAGAGTCGCGGAAAAGACGACAATTTTTATTAATAACGGCAATGCCGAAACAAACACGCCGTTACAAAGATATCACTTTCGCCTTGGGCAGAGCGAAAGGATTGTTATTTTGAAAACAAAGAAAAACATGAGCAACAAGACACATTACATGGAAGCATGCATTACTACAGGAATATCAATGGCTTCCCAATTTCTCACAGTGCCTCCTGGTACAACAAACGTAGGCACATGACTACTTCCGGCAGCATCCTTGGTAATAGCATTGATAAATCCAGCACTATAGAAAGTTCCTTTTGACATGCCTGAGGTTGGGGAGAACCCAAGGCCCTCTTTACGCTTGTTCTCCAAAATCTGTATCACTTTGCCCCAGCCAGCAGCCTGCCCTTCTTGAACAGCCTTCTGGGCGTCTTTCAATGAGGCCATAGTAGTACCAGCTCTTCGAGGCTCCGCACCTTCAACAGTCAACCCCTGAAATGATGTCCCTTCAGCGGACCCTGCTTCAACACAAGAGAAAGATGACACTTGGCTAACCAGATACGCCTCTTCACCATGCACAGTGACAAGCTTACCATTCCTCACAAACTTGAGCTTCTGGTGCAGAGTAGAAGTTACTGCTCCAGCGTCGTGAATCCACGGTCTTCCGAGGAGACAACTATAAGAAGCATTGATGTCCATTACTTGAAAAGTGATTTGGAACGTCTCAGGACCAATGGTAATTGGCAGATCTACCTCTCCAAGAACATCTTTGTGAGATCCGTCGAAAGCCTTAACCAAATAGCTGCTTCCCCTTAGGGAAATTCCATGATGACTTAACTGTCTCAGTGTAGACTCAGGCATTACATTCAAGGATGATCCAGTGTCCACCAGCACATTGGATATCATGTCGGACTTGCAGTGTACTGAGATATGCAAAGCTAAGTTGTGGCGTTTCCCCGCTTCGGGGAGTTCATCATCACCAAATCCCAAGTTATTGCAAGCAGTTATGTTACCCATTATTCCATTGAACTGATCCACAGAAACTTCATGATCAACACAGGCTTGTTCCAGTACCCTCATCAACACTTTCCTGTGAGCTTCTGAGCTTAAGAGTAAAGACAAGATGGATATTTTTGATGGAGTTTGCAGCAGCTGGTCTACAATTTTATAATCGCTCTTTTTGATGAGCCTCAAAATTTCGTCCAGATTAGACTCTTCAATAGAGTGGCCTGATGGGCCGGCGTTCTTGTCAATAGGAGGAGTAACTGGTGGAGTTATTGTGGCAATAGGTGTAACAACCCTCTTTTGGAACAAGGGTGGACGGACCTTTCCACTTCTCAGAGTTGCAATTCCCTCAGCAATATTACCAACTGTAGCTGGGGATACTAGAGGCATATCCGTTCCATTCTCAATCATAGTTGCATTATATTTGTAAGGGATTGCCTTTGTGGAGGCATAAGATACCGGACCAGGTAACATGATCACCAAAGGTTCAACATTCTGTGTCTGAGATGCACTTTCAGCCGTAGAATCATGAAACACTGGCACAATCACACAAACATCACTGGCAATCAAGTGCTTGGCATCCATCAGGCTCTGTATATCATCTTGCACCACACAACAACCCATAGGATTTTGAAGGCATTCTGAACAAGAAGCATAATCGTGATTGAACAAAGAAGACTGACAAAGCTTGACATGTAGCGGTACCAAGGGAGTGACGACACTACGGACATCTAGAGTGGAAACTTCTCGAGGAACACGAACTCTTTCGAAAGCCTCGATCATATTAACAGCACCATGATTCGGAAGTGGATTGTCAAGAACATGAGGAACACTATTTTCAAAAGTCAAGCGTCCTCTGTCCATCAGGTCTTTTACAATATACTTCAGAGCATAGCAACCCTCAACATCGTGGCCTTGAGCGCCCTAATGGAATTCACATGTGAGATCCTGTCGGAACCTGGGAGGCAATGGTATAGGCGGAGGCTTGCCTGGTCTGGTGACACAGTGGCCTTTAGCAAGTAGAGTTGGGAGTAGCTCAGCGTACCGCATTGGTATTGGTGGAAAATGAGTCCTGGGCCGAGGGCTCTGCTGTTGCGGAGGTTGTTGTGGAGCAGGAGGTTGTGGTTGTATCTGTTGAGTAATGGCATTAATGGGTGCTGGTGGTTGACCCGGCGGTAGAGGATATTGCTGATAGAATGGCGGGAAGAAAGGATGTTGAGAGTACTGCATGTAGTGATAAGGTAACTGTGGCTGAGTAGCAGCTGTAGACTGGTTACCAGATACCAACCCTACTTCGGATTCTTTCCTCTTGTGGTGGCCATTACCATATTTCTTTGGCGCACTAGTTGAGGACTCACCTTTTTCAAGAACGATGATGCCTTCTCTGACAGCCTCCTCTAGACGAGTTCCCATAGTAACCATGCCGGAGAAGTTATTGGGTGCAGAGACTATCATTTTTTCAATGTATTCCTTCTTCAAAGTCTTCAGGAATGTCTGCGTTAGTTCTTCCTCATCCAGTCGAGGAGAAACCCGGGCAGCTGCCCCTCTCCATCTTTGAGCATATTCACGAAAGGTTTCCTCTGACTTCTGAGACAAGGATTTAAGAGAATCCCTATTCGGCTTCAAGCGGGTGTTGAACTCATAATGGCTTTCAAAAGCAGCAGCGAGTTCCTCAAAAGTATGGATATTGTCCTTGCTTAGACCTGTGTACCAGTCTGCTGCATCTTCTGCTAGACTGTCCTGGAAGCAGTGAATCATCAGAGCATTATTATCTGCGTAGTTGTCCATCTTTCGGACATACCGGATGACATGGTTGTGTGGACAAGAAGTTCCATTGTATTTGTCAAATTCTGGCTCTTTGAACTTCTTAGGAATTTCAAACCGGGATACCAGGCATAGGTCACGAGCCTTTGTTGAGACACTGTTCCCACGGTTAGCTTTGACCTCACGGAGTTCTCCAGCTAGCTCTCTTAACTGTTCTCTCATAGCTTCCACTATGGGGTCTTGTCCACGCGGAGTATCAACATTGATTACCTGTCGCACGGTGTGTACAACAGGCTCGGTAACAATGGGAGTCACTTGAGGCATAAAAGTAGGTGTAGTAGCAAAAGTTGTTGCAGGAGTAGGTCCTTGATTGGTAACGCCAGAGATACCGGCTGCAGTGTCAGGAGCATAGAAAGCTGAGAGCCCATAAGGACGGCCATTGGGCATAACAAATCGAGCATCAGAAGTCACTGTGGATAGTGGGTTTGATGGAACCACTTCAGTAAGGACCGGACCAGATGTAACCGGTTGTTCTTGTGCAGCCAACAGAGTAGACATAGTGTCATGAGGTTTAGCCAAGTCTTCTTTCATAGCAGCCAGTTCGGCACGGAGCTGAGCATTTTCTTCCTCAAAATTAGCCATATTCTTTCTCTTGTACAATCTTGTATGATGAACTCTATCTGGTCGGTAAAATTTGCGAGCACGAGCCACCTTTCAGACTGCGGCAGAGGAACCAGGAGGTAATGAGCACAAGGGAAGTCTTTTGTGACCAATGAATGCATATGATGCATGAGATGTGTTAATGCATATGCAAAAAGACTCTTTTTATGTTATCGAAGGGTTTTTTAGACGAATTAGAAACTTGTAAACATTACTAACAATTAAAACCAGACAAAACAATCAAACATTATAGAGTCTTACAAGATAATTCCCTTTGAAATACTAAGCCAAGGGATAAACTTTGAAAATGTAAATCAATAGTAACAACTGGAAACATCAACAGGAGACAAGAATCCTCAAGCATAGGAAGTGGAAGCATCATCCTCGGACTCAGTCTCAGACTCATAACTGCAGTATCGGGCATAGAAATTACGGGCACCCCTAGCCCTCTTGGAGTCCCTCATAAGCAGCTTATCCTTTTCTTCAATTTCTTCCCTAGCCTTGGCTAATTCCCTCTTTAATGTTAAAACTTCATGAGTCTTCTGCTCATCTTTTCCATCCAAAGTCATAATCAAGTTATCAGCCTCAAAGTATCTAGCCCTCCACTGATGCTTCTCTCGGCTCTCCATGGCTAGATGCTCCTGATACATCTCTTGAGTAGGTGGTAATAGGGGTAAAGGCATGGTCGGGATAGATGCAGACACATATCTCATGGAAGGGTAAGGCATGCCAATCTCCTCAGCTCGGCTTATCACCCACTGGGTATAAGCCTCGTGAGCAATATCGGATCTCACACCCATGTGCTTCACCTCTTTCTTCCGTAGCTTAGACCAAGCCTCTATGAAATCTTCTCTTATCCCGGTAGGAGCATTAGAGTAGTGAAAGAAGTAAGGAGATGTAGCAAGATTGATGGGCTTCTCTTTCATCAGGAAACCGAATTGTCGCAGGGCGAGTTCCGGGTTATAGTTGATTCCACCCCGGGTACCAAGAAGTGGTACATTAAGAAACTTTCCACCACCGAAGATAATCTCTTTGACTCTAGAAGCTGGAGTGAGCCAAACCACTTCATTGGGAGTGAGAGCCATGATCCTCTGTGAAATAGACCAATTCTCCGAATTGTCATGGAAGGACTTCGGAAGGTGCGAAATAAACCACCTATAGAGAAGAGGCACACAGCAGTAAATGTATCCACGACCCTTGCCAGAACGATCATGGATAGCATGGTATGTGTCAGCTAGCAAAGTAGGAACCAGATTCTTGGAGCGGAAGATCATAATAGCATTCATGTCCACGAAGTTGTCAAGGTGTGGAAAGAGAATAAGCCCACAGATGAGTAGTGCAAGAATAGCCTCGAGAGTGTCCCGACAAGTGGTTTGGAGATTGGCCTTTTCAAGTAAATACTTTGAAGTGAACCCTCGGATGCGAGCCTTGGTGACAAGATTCTTGGAGGCATCGGTGGTCTTGAGATAGAGATCTTTAGCAATAACTATAGGCATGGGAGGATGCTCAAGACCCGTGAAAGGTGCTCCTTTGGCTATAGGTAAACCCGTCAGAGAAGAATAAGCCTCTAGAGTAGGTACCAGCTGAAAGTCCTGAAAAGTGAAACTCCGATACTCCCGATCATAGAATTGCACTAGAGTGTGCACAAGCTTCTCATCCACATTAGTCCGGAGAATAGTAAGTAAGTCACCATAACGGTGTCGGAAACCAGTCGGATCCTCAACCTTGAGTGCCAAATCTCTCAAACTAGCCAACTCAACTTCCACGAACTTGTAGGACTTAGTCTTCCCCATTCCTACAATGTTTACAAATTCAATTTGTCTAAGCCCTTCGATAAATGCATGGAAAAAAGTTTATGCATGTATGCATGTATGCATGTATGCATGATCACATTTCAAGTACGGAGAAAACATGGAGGGTTATAATAAAATTTATAAGTTCGTATCCACAGGGACTGTTTCAACTTCTACTCGGTAGTAACGTTATTATTAAGGATGTATGTAAAATGGGAGGTGCACTGAGGCAATAGATTTGGTTTGCAAATGTAAATAAAATGGTTGAGGAAAAATTGGTTTAAGAAAAAATATGGAGAGATGACTAGGTCAATCAATTCATCTGTTCATCACTCATTAGCAACCTGTTTCTTAATTTTACGAATAATATTCAATTCACGACAAATTAACAAAATAGCTTAGGTCAATCCCTTGATCCTAAGCCCTCTTTTATAATTATAATTCCCTAATCCCTTAGGTGAACCTATAATCATCAAAGGTTTTAAGTCCGTTAATTCAATTATCACAACCTAACAACGCTCCATCCCTAGATTGTCTGTTAGATTGAACAGTATAAATATGTCAGAGTTACACGCTAGTGTCAGTAGTCATATAAACTCTAGAATCAATTATATTGGGTCAGAATCATAAAAGCATTAAGAACAATTTATACTGAATAAACTAGAATAACATTCATAAAGATTAAGAGTTACAGGTTACATAAACATGAGCTAGAACAGAATCATCTCTTGACCAAATCACAAAGGATCTAGCTATTCATGGCTAAAGCATAAATAACTAATATGAAGGAAGGATTCATTACATGAAATTGGTTACCGGATATGAGTTTTGATGGTCTCCAACCTTCTCTCCATGTCTTCCTGCTCCAAAAGTCAGTTTCCTTCCCAAAATTTCGCCCCCTCTCCTCTGGTTTGCAGCTGGGCTTTTATGTAAATAATGCTGTGACTTTTTACATCGTAGTACGATGGAAAGGGTCGTAGTATGATGGCAGATCTACTTTTTACATTGTAGTACGATGGAAAGCGTCGTAGTACGATGGGTGACTTTTTACATCGCAGTACGATAGAAAGCGTCGTAGTATGATGGCAGATTTACTTTCTACATCGCAGTACGATAGAAAGCGTCGTAGTACGATTTTTCCAGTAACAAAATGACTCCAAAACATCCAAAATCGTAGTATGATGCCCATAAATCGTAGTATGATGTCTCCTTTGCTTGTACATGTGAAATACACCTTCTGTAGCTTAAAAACTCATGCATAATCACCTGAACTCTACTAAAATTACATAGAAATCAATAACAAAATATGTTATATGACCTAGTGTCATCACAACCCCAAACTTACATCGTTACTTGTCCTCGAGGAACTTACTTTAAAATTAAAATTAACAGTAAAATAGCATTTACCTCAGTAATGGTAATATCAAAAGTTCATCTTCTAGTTAGCATTAGTGGGCTAACTTGCTTGCCAAAACATTCACTCCACAACTTCACGCAACATCATTGAACAGGCACACACAGTCGACACACTAATCACTATATTACCAAAACTTGAAAAACTTCTAAACATCAGTCAAAGTTACATTACATTACACACTTTAAGGACTTTCAGGGTGTAATGGGGCTAAGGTCACAGGTGGGATTATTTGGGAAGTAGGCTTAAAATAACAAATTGGAGTTAAGCATTTCCTACTTATTTTGGCAATTTGGAACACCACAACCTGAAATAATTTGCTTAAATTTGAGAACTAGAGAACACAACAGAAGTTCTAGATCACTCAATTTACAAGTCTTTGTCTCAATTTATTTCATAACTATATATTGAGTTGATTTTTTTTTTATCAACTTGATTGATTTTTTTTTTTTATATATTTTTTTTTCATTTTTGAATTGAGACAATGTGATCTATTTACTCATGTTCTCTATATCCCTCACCCCAAACTTAGAATGTTGCTGTCCCATGAGCAACCCCAAACTTAGACTTTTGCAAACACATAACAATACCTAACTCCAACAAAACATGGTTAATAATCTTAAGGTCTCTAGGCTTGTAATATGGTTTGTCATCGAAACAACGGGGTCTAACCTATTGGATCAAAATTGGCTTAAAAATGGGAAAAATTCAATGCAACAGGTAGGCTTCAAATGCTCAAGGTACAAGCACTTTGCCTTAGTGTGTAAGCAACGTAACCAATTGACATAAAGAAAATTCGCAAGTCTCAGAAATAGTATTAGCATGGATCACTCATATTTTGTGAAAATTGAAAAACAAAGATTTGGCTTTGAAACTTACTAGCTGAGGTTTATGGAAGTTGTCAAAATTCACACTGCCGTACACTTCAACAAAGGAACCTCATGCAAGCTCTACCTCCTTGAACTTTTGATAAACCATTGATGAACAAATGCTACTAAACTGGTAAAATTCAAGAAAAAAGAAAATTCATTAATAATAAACAAGTGCAGATGCAATTACAAAACATAGGGGAATACATAATTCATAACACTAGCAGCAGTCACACACATATTTATTTATTTTTGAAAAGAAATACCAGCCAAATAAACGAAATTAGAAAATATGATGGGTTGCCTCCCATCAAGCACTTTCTTTAACGTCATTAAGCTTGACGCCTGGACCACTGTTAGGGTGGCAAATATGAAAGAAAGAATATATCACCCTTCTTCTTTCTCTTGTTTGGTAGGAATTCCATGAACTTCATATAAAGCAACAGATTCTCCCATGAGCTCACAGTGAATCCTTTGGAAATCAAGCTCTCCCACCTTAAAGAAGGGTATGGATTCAGTTGCACATGAGTGAGTTCCTCAGATCCCATTTGCTGAGACTTCAGGTAGAGACCAACACTCATCACTTGTGGACTGTCGTCCACCACAGTTGCCTGACACTCAGTCTCCATCTCAACCAACTTTTGCTGAGACTCACATGTTTTCTCAACAAGATCATCACACTGAACTTCAAATTTCTCAAATGAATCTTGATTTAATCCCAAGAAATCATCTAAAATATTTTGAAGATGAGTGTTGCAATCCATGTTGATATGCTCTTTCAGCCCTTCGCAATTTGTACCCTGAAGATTCGCCTCATGATCACATCTCGCATTTAATCTTGAGATTTGATTGTCCCGTTGTTCTATCTTCCACGAAAGCAAATGATTTTCATACTCCAACGTAACAATCTCCTCTGTGTCATAAAGGCGTAACCTGTCTACTAACCTGTCTATCATAACTGCAAAACTCGGATAAACTTTTTAGCAGCAGAGTTCAATAATGTAAACATAAAGAGCATAAATCAGAACATATTTTTTATTTTTTCAATTTTTTTACTATATACACAAAAAAAAATGAAAATGACAGAAATCCTAAACAATAACAAAATTTCCAAGCAGAAATGATTCAACAGTCCCCGGCAACGGCGCCAAAAGCTTGATAGACTTTTAGCAAGTTTACTAAAAATATATCGAAGTAATAAAATTTATAAGTTCGTATCCACAGGGACTGTTTCAACTTCTACTCGGTAGTAACGTTATTATTAAGGATGTATGTAAAATGGGAGGTGCACTGAGGCAATAGATTTGGTTTGCAAATGTAAATAAAATGGTTGAGGAAAAATTGGTTTAAGAAAAAATATGGAGAGATGACTAGGTCAATCAATTCATCTGTTCATCACTCATTAGCAACCTGTTTCTTAATTTTACGAATAATATTCAATTCACGACAAATTAATAAAATAGCTTAGGTCAATCCCTTGATCCTAAGCCCTCTTTTATAATTATAATTCCCTAATCCCTTAGGTGAACCTATAATCATCAAAGGTTTTAAGTCCGTTAATTCAATTATCACAACCTAACAACGCTCCATCCCTAGATTGTCTGTTAGATTGAACAGTATAAATATGTCAGAGTTACACGCTAGTGTCAGTAGTCATATAAACTCTAGAATCAATTATATTGGGTCAGAATCATAAAAGCATTAAGAACAATTTATACTGAATAAACTAGAATAACATTCATAAAGATTAAGAGTTACAGGTTACATAAACATGAGCTAGAACAGAATCATCTCTTGACCAAATCACAAAGGATCTAGCTATTCATGGCTAAAGCATAAATAACTAATATGAAGGAAGGATTCATTACATGAAATTGGTTACCGGATATGAGTTTTGATGGTCTCCAACCTTCTCTCCATGTCTTCCTGCTCCAAAAGTCAGTTTCCTTCCCAAAATTTCGCCCCCTCTCCTCTGGTTTGCAGCTGGGCTCTTATGTAAATAATGCTGTGACTTTTTACATCGTAGTACGATGGAAAGGGTCGTAGTATGATGGCAGATCTACTTTTTACATCGTAGTACGATGGAAAGCGTCGTAGTACGATGGGTGACTTTTTACATCGCAGTACGATAGAAAGCGTCGTAGTATGATGGCAGATTTACTTTCTACATCGCCGTACGATAGAAAGCGTCGTAGTACGATTTTTCCAGTAACAAAATGACTCCAAAACATCCAAAATCGTAGTATGATGTCTCCTTTGCTTGTACATGTGAAATACACCTTCTGTAGCTTAAAAACTCATGCATAATCACCTGAACTCTACTAAAATTACATAGAAATCAATAACAAAATATGTTATATGACCTAGTGTCATCAGGTTAAAATTCAAAGTCAAGGAGTCGAGGGTGGACACGGTGTCCGGTGAAACTAGGGCTTTAGGAAATAGTAACCGGGTTCTAAAAAAGTTCCCAAGTCACAACCTCTCCGACGTATATCATGGTGCCATGAGACGAACACTCGCTCCATGATTATCCGTAGAAGGTCTAACTTGAGTGTAGTATCGCGTGACGACTAAAACTCGAGACAACACTCGGTTTAGTCTCCGCACTACATCCTAGAAAATGGCCATGGATGGGTTTGGTTATCCACGGTTCATAGCGTCATAGAACAATTAGAAGTAAAGTGCCTAAACGCGACAACAGGCGCCGACAACATCACCCCCAAAATGCCTCAGCTATGTGGGATTGATCGCATAATCCAAAACACGAGGCAACCCCCGGAATGAATTGTTGATTATATCCCCCCTAAATCCTAAGTTCACTCAGCCCGGGTGTAGGACTTTTGATATTCTCACCCCCACACGTTTGCAAGAATTTAAACATTTATTCACAAAAGAAAGCAAGTAAAAGAAGCAAGTAAAAATACAAGCCCAAGCGTGGAAATAAAGACTAGGCGTAACTCTCGAATCTCCCCAGTGAAGTCGCCAGTTGTTTTATCTTGGTTTTCGGGTGTCAAACATTGATTACGTTTGAACCTTTTTTAACCTTTGATATCTCATTTTTTCTTGGGATGGGAAAAATAAGCAAAACCCTTGAGAATCGAGGTCCGGGAGTTGTTTTCGCTACGAGAAGGTGTTAGGCACCCATAACGACTATAGTATCCTATAGGAACCGTCTTTACTTTCTACGCGCGCGCTTTATTTTAAATGCTATTTGAAAGTGTTATTTATATCTAAAGGTTTACTAAGTGAAGAATTGGAGGGAGAAGAAAGTGTTTGAATTTCTGTTTTAATTGAATTGAAGGAATTTTGGTTCCTTGCCTACGTACCCTTTTAAGGGATCAAATCCACCGTAGCTCTCTTCCAAAAATGTTTTTGTTTTTGTTGGTTGATTTTAAGTTTGAAAATTGGAATTTGAAGAATGAGAGAGAGAGGCCTCAAGGGCATAAGATTTGGAAAATGTGAGGTGGAATTAGTTATTTTGCAAAAGAAGTCAAAGTATGATTAATTTTCATTGAATTTTGATTAAGAAAATAAAAGGGAAAATACAATGGGATTTTGATCCCAAGGTTTATTTGGAAAATGATTTGGGTGATATTGTTCATATTTTTTTGGAAAATGATTTTTCTAAGTATAAACCCTAGACATTCATCTAAACATTCAATCCTAAACATACATCTAAACATGCATATCCTAGCCATACATCTAAAAAATATCTATGTGATGTGTGTGCATATGTCGGTGCTTGTGTCGGTGTACATCATTAGAGTCCATTGTCCTTTACATCATTGGCCTAGATACATTCTATGGTCTTGCAAGAATTTAAAATTGCATGAAGTAAAATACAAAATTTCTAGGTCTTTACATACTAAGTTTTTTTTTTTTTAAAACTATAGGAAAGGAATGATAGGAGGAATGCTTATGAATGAATGAAACATGAAATGAAATGGTTAGTAGGATAAGGTATAAAATGATAGAAAGATAGGCAAAGAGAATACTAGGCAAAGAATAGTAAAAATGACAAGAATAAAGTGTCAAAGTGTAGTAAAAATCCACCATAACCTCTCAATAAGTACATAACCTATAATTCTCCTATCATAAGCAACTTTCAAAAGACTTCATTGTATTACAAGTGTGAGAATTATAGGCCATATTCAAATCAAGGATCATGACATATTTTAGGTACACTCAGTGGCGGAGCCAGGATCCTAGTTTAGGGGATGCAAACTTTTAAACTCAAATTGTGGAGTATTTTTGAATACACGTGTGTGGGGCAAACTTACATGTTCGTATTAAAATCAAGGTTATGATAGTATATGTATGTGTATGTGGCAAACTTACATATTCATGTTAACTTAAGGTATGATCTTTTTATGTTCAAGATATATCCATGTTATGAAAGTCTATTATGTCTAACATATATATGTCGATTTATGTTAAAAAAATGTCAATAACATGTTAAAATTATTTCATTAATGACCATAAATGAAACAAAAAAATTTGCAAGACGAAAACATTTCATATTTTAAAAACTAAAATAAAAATTCGTAATATTTTTCAAAACAAAAAAAATTATTTAACCTTATAAATTGTATAGGATTTAATTGGAAACAACCAAATGAGAATCCCAGTTGAGTTGACTTGGTGGCGTTAACTTGATACCTTACAATATCTTATCTTAAATCTCAAGTTCAAATCTACCCTGTTTTGTATTCATAATCTTAAGTCTCAAGTTCAAATCTACCCTGTTTTGTATTCATAATTTCTTCTTTTTTTTTTTTGGTCAAGTTTATAATTTCTTTTTTCTTGTAATATTTACCGTCATTATTTTTAGTCCCTGTGGTTTTTTTATATATACTTTGTTGAAAAAAAGTAAAACCAATCACCAATATTGAATAGTAATTACTCAACAAATCATCAATATTAAATACAAAACAAAGGTCAGTAGGTAAAAGCAAAATAAGATATAACTGCACGTTTGATGTGAGAGAGACTTAGGAGGTGCAATATTACAAATCCAGAGTGTGCAAAAATATAACATCATCAATATTAAATACAAAACAAAGGTCAGTAGGTAAAAGCAAAATAAGATATAACTGCAGGTTTGATGTGAGAGAGACTTAGGAGGTGCAATATTACAAATCCAGAGTGTGCAAAAATATAACATGACCATATTAATGCAAGTGAATTTAGAAAACCAGGGGATGCAGGTGCATCCCCTCAGACAAACGTGGCTCCGCCACTGGGTACACTTAGCACTTTATTTTCACATACACACATTTGCATGACTTGTAAAACAAGAAACTAATTACACATATTCACATGCAGCAAGAAACACATACAAACAGTAGCCAAATCTTCACAAAATCATATGGTATAGGTCACAACCATTTATCAAGAAATTGGAGCTAGAATCAAGCAATTTTCACAAGTTTTTTACTATAAAATACCACAAATTTAGCAAGAAAATCAACACATTATTCTTATCAATTTTTAATAAGCAAAAATCACCACAAAACATCACAAAATTGTCAAGAAATACATGTGAAAATTTTTAGAATTCTTAAAGAATTTTTAGACACAAGAACATATAAAACTTCTCAATTTTTAACAAAAAAAAAAAATAGTGAACAATTAACAAGAAAATACCACATATTTCTAACCAAGGCTTAACATATAACAACATCACAAAAATATCAAGAAAAAGATCAAGAACACATAGGAATTTTTTAGGAATTTTTATGAAGAGTTTTGGACAGGTAAGGGTGCAAATAGCAAGAAATAATGTGGAAATAGCAAAAACAAGTGAAGAAACGAAAGTTTGCAAAGGAACAGGTCCAAGCCCAATGCATGGATGGGTCTGGATCATCCAAGAGCCTCAGAGGCGTTGGATTGATCCAGATCATCTGAAACCCTAGATCTAAAGGTCACAAACACGTAGCACACCATAAGGTGGTTCAGGCACATGGAAGCAAAACATCTGGATCATACACGTGGCAAACCAAAAAAACCAACGATGTGGATTAAGAAAAGGAATGAACCAAACTGAACCAGACCGGTTCAAGTGTTTATATAAACACAAGACAACCGGTCCAGTTCATTTCCTTCTTCCCTTTCTCTCACTACAAAATTTTTTAGAGAGAGATGCTCTGCACTCTCTCTTCATCTTCTCCGATGAACACAGCGGCGGAGGTGTGGTGGTTCGCCGGCGGCGCCACCACACCTGAACGTTTTCTAAAACTTTTTTACATCATTGTGTTCATCTGAGTCTCCTCTTTATGATTCAGAAACTAGTTTTTTGAAACGAGGCTTAAATTCGAACAGATCTACGTTCGAATCTTACGTTCTAGGGTTTCAAATTTTTTCTAATCTTCTTGAAACTAAACCCTAACTTGACCTATTTTCTATGCTGATGACGAATTTGAACTCTGATTTGGAGAATAAACGGTGAACCTTCGTGATTTTACATTTTAGGGTTTCGTTTCAAACTTTTCGAACCTTTTCGAAACTTTTACTTCGATTCACCGTTTATTTCCAATTTCAAGCCTTCGATGATGATTTAGAGCGAAAAACGAGAAGGTTTTGTATGTTTACCTGATTTTGATTAGGAGATTCGAACATCAAGATCCACGCAAGCTTCTGGTAAGTCTTGAACTGAAAATAAATCAGTTATTCTCTTCTCTTTCTTCTTCACTGGTTCAGAACTTGCTTCGATTCTCTCTTCTTCTCACTTCTCACTGTGATCGTACGAATTTGTTAATTTGGTAACGAATTCGTGCTGGAATTGCAGTGATTTCAGTTCGATGATGAAGATTCGGCTCTGAATCTCTGAGAACTTCACGAAATTCACTACAATTTGGTTCAATTTGTCATTCTGGAAAGTTAGGGTTTGATGAATGTTCTTGGTGATTTTCTGAAAACGGTTAGAGTTTTGATCTTCTTGAGAAGAGAGAGAAATGGGAAAAGTGTTTGTTGAGTTGGCGTTGAATGATTGATTCTCTTCCTGTGCAATCAGTGATGTGGCCCTTTATAGCTTGACATGTGGATTCGTTGACCAATAATCTTGTGACACCTGTGTTTGGACCTGTTTGATTCGAAACTGGACTAAATTTTGGATTTGAGGGCCTCTTTGCAATTTTTGAATTCGAAGGACTGACCTGCAAAAAAAATTATTAAGGACTAAAGGACTTAATTGCAATTGACCTGAAAAGGAAAAATAAAAGTTTGACCTAAAGGACTAAAACCTAAATTTTAAAAAAAAAGACTTTAAAAGAAATAAAATGGAAAAAAAGGACTAAAGTGCAATTTTAAAATTTTGAAGGACTGAAATGCAAATTTAGAAAATTTTGAGGACTAAGTGGAAAATTAAAATAAAATTGAATTTAAAATTGGTAAATGGAAAATAACGTAAAGTGGAACCAATAAAAAACACAAAATGGACTAAAACGAACCAATTACTTAAATGAGGTACTTCAAAGTAACCTCTCTTTGTCAAAATTTTGTGTGAAATGACCAAAATGCCCCTGGGGACCAAAACGACTCAAAACGTCTCAGATGCAATTTTAAAATGGATTTTATCATGAAATTAAAGCAAGAGTTCAAACAACCAAATTAAAAGACTCAGAGAGAATTTTAAGGATTGAACAGAGTGTTTTACACATGAAATGACTAAAATGCCCCCCTTAGGGGCTAAACTGACTCAAAATGAATTCAAATGCAATTTTTGAAATGGATTTTGACATGGAATAGAAATAAAGACTTATTCAAACCAATTGAAAAGACTCAAACAATTTTTAAAGACTAAATGAGTTTGAATGCAGGAAATGACTAAAATACCCTTTTGCAAATAATATTGAAATAAGATGCAGAAGAAGATGCAATTGATCAGAGACACATCAAATGACTTGAAATACAAGAAAAGAAGAGTTGAGCTAGTATTTTTAGGTCCAAAATTAGGGTATAACAAATACAGACTATATTATACTATATTATACAGTGAATATGACCCGTGCGTAGTATATATAAATGTTAGACAGTCTGACCTAACCCTAATCCCGCCCTTTTTGGCGGGATTCGAACCGGGTACCATTTTGGCTACACATTGGAACTCTCACCACTAAGCCACTTCCTTTTTGTTTGAAATATTGTTGCTTCCAAAATTGTTATACCGTACTAAAACATTTTTTAAAAGATGCAAACACCCTAGCGGTTCCTTTTCTGATAACAATTTCTTTTCATGCTTAATGGTTCCTTTATTGATGGCAGTATTTATTATTATTATTATTATTATTATTATTATTATTATTATTATTATTATTATTATTATTATCATTATTATTATTATATTTGTTGTTGATGATGTTATTATTTTCTGTCGTTTACCACATAAAAGTTCCTGTTCATATTTCTTCTTCTTTCAGTTACCACATAAAAGTTCATTTTCCTTTTCATTTTTTATAGAATTAACGGCCCTTGCGGTTAGGATCAGTTTCTTGGTGTATTCTTACTACGTGTTACGATATTAAAGTTGCATTTTTAAAATTGTTGATAATTTGACTGATTCTGATGATAATTTTGTCATTAGAAACTTCATTTTTTAGTGTAATTTTGTCGGCCTCTTTGTTTGTCATATATTATATTACTTGAAGTTATTTATTCTGACTTTTTATTTTCAAAAATCACTACACTAGATTATAACATTACTTTGATTTCTCCCTTTGACTTTTCAAACATGTTTACTATTTTCAAGTAGTTTATTTTAGTTGTTCTTTTAACATGAATGTAATCAAATATGAAGATTGAGAAAAAAGAAATTCAAGAACACAACCTGGTAATATTATTTGGTAAGAAAATAAAGTTAATAACTTAAATTAGTGTAATTTTTGCATTTTTTGTTGTTGAATTTTGAAGTCGTTTCATAATTTTGTAGTATTGAATGTACAATCAATATGATATTTATATACAAAACCCGTGCATCGGGTTAAAGTCTAGTCCATATATAATATATTCCTCTTTTTAGGGTTAAGGAATATTATTAATTTTAATTTTAATTTTAATGTTGAAAACAGAAAAGGAAAAGATTGATTATTGCCAGCGCAAAATCAATTTACTCAAATCTAACTTCGATCAACTTGTTGAGGTTATTAATTAATTTTCTTTGATTTGATATATTTATTTGCACTGTGGACATTGATTATTCATTCAAAATATAATGAAATCATATTTACAAATGCAGGTTGCGTCCAAATGAAGCTGGGTTTACTTTACAGGCAAATTTGAAGCAATTAGCATCTTCATCCTAAAGTTAGCTAGCTAGCTGGTATAGAATTTTGTTGAAACCTTTTATTGAAAGATTTCCATTTTTTGTTGTGATGCATCATAACATTAGTTTGGACCTGTATTTGGCCAATGGCATTTGAGATTTAAAACGTTACTGTGGAAATAAGCATTGATCTTTCAATTACACAAGTCTTAATAAGAGCAGGATGGATGTTGAGCACTCCATGCTCTTTATTAGGAGGAGGGATCTTATGATTGTTGGGTACCTTTAATTTTACTCACCATTTTCTCTCTTTTACACACTCGAACGAACTGCTCTTTATTGGCCTTTACCGTATAATATTGTAGGCATGTTCTCATTTCCTCATTTGATGTTAGGCTCGGTAGAAGATAAGACTGTCCTGATATTTAATTACCCCTCTCCTTTCTCTATCCATTAGAATAACGAGGGCTATGATATAAGGGATGCCAATGCCTAGGGTTTAAATGTCTTAGATTTTGTTATAACTGTTTATTTTAATTTTACTGTAGCTTATAGTTATTTTTGAAAAAGGAGAGGACGAGCATCTTATAATCCACAAGAACAGGCTGACGTGCTCCTAAATTGTTTTTTTTGTGATATGAAAACTGCATAGAAAGCTTAGCATTAATTATGAAGTCATGCCAATAGAGAAATTTGATTACAAATGTGAGTTTTAGAAAGAGAAAAATGGAAATAGATTAAAACCATGTTTAGGAATTGCAGTTTAAAATGATGACTATTGAAGGGTGAATAGAGAAGACTCTTTAGAGAGAGGTTTTAAGGTTGGGTGTTAAGAGATACAAGGGAGTACTAATGCCATGTAAAACGCAAAGGCTAAAGGGTCACGGGCTGAAATGAATCAATATAGCCAAAGATGAAGATTATCGGTGGTAGGGTGATACTTGATAGTGTTAAGTATATAATGTTACGAACCAATGAGTGTTATTATACATGTTTCATGTGTAAAATAAGGAAAATTGAAATAAATATTATGTGGTTTAGAACGATACTGATAACAAGTGGACATATGTTTCTACATGCTGGCTAAAAGTACAGAGCAAAAAACAACATACTGTATTCGAATCAAGTAAAGCACAATACGCATTAGGTATGAGGATTGTGGAGAAAAATCATGGAGCAAGATATCAGTGATATATGGCAGAGTTAATTGCGTAATATTGTAATGCAAGTAATGGGCATTGCTTGATTCACTGTGTTTTCGGTTAAGCCACAGATCCTTGCTTTTTTAATTTCCAACCATGGAAAGCTGGTCACAAGATCATCCTTTTTGCGTGTATAAATGAGATGTGCTTGAGCACTTTCTGGCTAATTCCCTTTCCAACTCTTTAACTGTTGCCAAAGAAATAAAAGCCACGTACAATATTTTCACGCCTCCTTGATAACTATGAATTGCGCAGTAGTGTACATCTATTTTGCACTACCCTGCATGATAATGATTATTTTCACGAGGTATTGTGGTGATAACTTGACAAAGGTTTCACATGCGATGACTGAACTACTGCAATCGTTGAGGTGTTGATGTAAATAAATAATGACTTCTATTTATGGTAGAATATGTTTAAAACAAACATGATCACACCCACTTATAGAAAACATGATTCACGCATAAACTTAGTTAAGGGATGGATATCTATTAGTTACAATGCTGTTCGTATCTAAGAAATTATAGTTTTGGCCTCTCCCTCCAATAACTATCTCATAATCGTTTTCTCCTTTAATAAACAACATAAGCGACCTAATAAAAACATAACTACCCATAACTCCCAATAAAGTTATGCCCTCATCTCTTAGATTGTCTTCTAATAAGAAGACTAACAATACTCTGCCTAAAAAATCACTTGCCTTCAAGGTGAAATTAAGAAAATCGTTTCATGATAGTTGCAACCAATTTCCAATTGGTTTAGCAAACCACTTCTCTCCAATATCCATCAAGGTTCGTGGATTAGCAAAAACTCTGACACCATCTTCATTTTACGCTCGTCTTCATTCACCAAAATTGTCATAGGTCGAACTGTAGTTTGTCACAACAGTCTACATTGGCTCATTCAATTTTCTTCTAGCTTTCAGCCTCTCTTGTTCAACACCCTTTCCAGACCTTCCCTCCTGGATAGCAGCCCCTAAATCCACGTTCCATAATCTCCATGTGCACATCCATGCTTTGCTTTGAAACCATCTAATCCCCAAGATCTTACCCCTCTGATACCAGTGTTAAAAGCTGGTACCAAAATATAATTTAATTGTAAAAGCTAACTTCACCGTAGAAGGTGTGTACGACAGAAACATAATTACACACTTAGGGTGTGTTTGGGAAGAGGGTTTAGGAGGGGAGGGGAGGGGAGGGCTCACTTTTATTTTTTAAATTACGAACAATGTAAAATGTCTTTTTAAGATAAATTAAGTGTTTTTGAAGTATTATATGATCATTTATCATGTTGTTAATTCAATTTTTTTAAAATCATTTTATAATGTCTTTAAATTAAAAAAGAAATGTAAGCCCTCCCCTCCCTTCCCCTCCTAAACCCTCTTCCCAAACACACCCTTAGAGAACGCATGGTTCACACATAAACAAAGAAAAGATATATAGTACCGTGACAAGGCACTATCGGCATCCCACTAGTATCCCACTAGAGTTCAGTAGAATCAGCACCAATGATAATGGAGTTGTAGGATTAATGTATACAATAGTACCCATGAAGTTGATCCATTGTATATCATACTTGTATCAACAGATGCAGCAACATATGTCGATATTCATGTAGACATTTAAAAACCTTTAGCTCGCAAAAAATTCAAATCCATTATCTTCCCTAAATGATATTATTGAGCCGCATCTAAAGTAACAAGACAAGATTACATTTCCTTTTTTTATAGCACTAAATGGTTTCCAGGACAGGTTGATAAAAATCCCAGAATCTGCCTCCCAATTTCCTCTTGCAAATGATTATCATCAATTTTATAAGGTGCATCACAAATGATGGATAAACCCAAATTCACTTGTCAACAAATGAAGATTCTGCAAGATCAATGGCACGTGCAAGGGCTGTAGCTTTGTTCTCGCATTCTCTTTGCTCATCGGCTGGATCACTGTCAGCCACAATTCCTGCTCCAGCCTAGAGTTGGGCAATCCATTCTCTTCGTTTGTTGACATCCTTGTACGAGTACATCGTATCAAAGCGAGTATTAGTAGGGAAAACCATTGTCCTCAGAGCAAGAGCAATGTCCATATCACCGGAAAAAGATATGCCTCCAAATCCGCCACTATATGGACCACGTCTTGCCACTTCTAACTGATCAATCAACTCCATGGCTTTTTACCTGTTTTACAGCACAGCTAATGAGAAAGAGGGGTAACCTTGGCGCAACTGGTAAAGTTGTTGTCATGTGACTGAAAGGTCACGGGTTCAAGTCTTGGAAACAACCTCTTGTGTAAAACAAGGTAAGACTGCATACAATACACCAAATGGTGGGACCCCTTCCCGGACCCTGCGTGTAAGACTGCATACAATACATCAAATGGTGGGACCCCCTTCCCGAACCCTGCATATGCGGGAGCTCTAGTGCACCGGGTTGCCCTTTTTTTACAGCACAGCTAATGAGAACTATTTAGGAACAAAGAGGCCAAACAAAGACTGAACCTAGCAGTTCACAGAATATTCAGGGACAAGTGTAAATGATAATTCCCACCCATCACTGTTTTCTAAACAATCCCCAATTTATCCAACCCAATCGATGTCTAAACTCAAAACTGAAGGAAACTGTGGCTGACCATACCAGAAACTATACCATGAAGAAGAACCTATAAAAAAACTAGGGTATAATTTACCTTCGGTGCTCCGCTAACCGTACCAACAGGTAACGCAACCCGCAATGCATCCCATCTTGTTAAGCCATCTAATAACTCCCCGATTACCTGCAAAGACGGGCACACTTTTATCATCCAAAGATAAAGTTTTGAACTAAATGGAGTCTAGTAAAACCAGAAGGGACTCTAGCTAACTAGCTTCCACATATTCTAGTTTCTGGATGAAATAGTGGATATTGCAAGGTAAAGGAAGAAAAAACTTGACCAATGGGTAAAGGAATTTATAAAGTTGGCAATATGGAATTTTAAGGAAAGAGTATACATACACGTATATATTATACATACACTTATATATTTAGTCTAATTTATTAATATAATTTGCATTAAAGAACTTACGGTAGAGCTGATGTGCATAACATGGGAATATAGCTCAATATTCATAAGTTTTTAAACTTGAACAGAACCGGGGTTGGAGACCTGCATATCAACACAACAAAGGTTATGACATAAAAAAAAGCATTGTACAGCACGCACAATCTGCTAAAAGTGTAAAAAAATACGGATCAAACAGAACCAAACAATGAAGCAGTTGTGGAACCCATATCAATACAACATATATCCAATTATATGTTACTTACCATTGTGAAATTTTGACCACAAAAAGGTGGATTCTATTGTAATTTTGCTGTGTACATGTCAAACAATGACATTCACCCAAAGCCTATTGAAAAAATTCATTTATTTGTAAAATCAAGATCTAGTGTTGAAGATAAATATTCTGAAAGTATATAATAATTTATAATTTATGTATAATATAAGAGATACATTTTATCCCCTCAAAAAAGAAGAAGATGCATTTTATGAAAATGAAAAGAAGGAAGTTATCATCCATCAATCAATCTTATAAAGCAATATGATTCACATCGGCATTTCATGGAGTTTGATGAAGTTTTTTTTTTTTTTTTGAAACAAGATCACATATATAGAAAAAAGGGGATTACAAAGTCATATCGTTTTGGATATGAGTGAATATAGGCCTAGGGAAACTATGGGTCCAGTACCGGTCCGGATCAATTGCAGCCCAACGGGCTGTCTCATGAGCAGCCTGGTTACCACTACGCCTAACCCAACAAAATTCTATTCTATCAAGAGAAGAAGACATAAGGATGCAGGAGTGAATAATTTTCCCCCAGTACGAGCGATCTTCTTGCTTGTTGTGGATGGCTTGAATGCAAACTTGAGCATCAGATTCGATGATTACAGATCTAAGTTGGTGCTGAATCGTGAATTTCAGAGCTTCTAGAATTCCTAAGGCTTCAGCAACACGCACCTCGTTGCCACTCCTGACGACCTTCATAGCCACCGCAACCGTGCCCCCATCCTCCCGTCACAGGATCATTCCCAAGCCCCAACGGCCATCACCCAGAGAGTGAGCATCCACATTGAGTTTGAGAAGACCCGTTGAAGGAGGACTCCAGCTAATGTTGCAGCCCTGCATACGAAGGTTATCTGGTGGATTGTGGTGCTTGAGATGCATGTTCTGATTTTGGTAGTCGCTGAGGAGGGATAAAGCTTTGGAAATGAGAAGATTTCTAGAGTTCCAGATCTGGTAAATGATCGAGGCTATGATATTCATGCTGTCTTTGTTGGTAGAGAAAAGCAATTGGGAGATACAGTCTGTAAAGGTTAAGCTAGTGTTATCAAAGTTGATGGTAAGAGGGGACGCGAACTGATAGAAATCTGGCAAGTGTACCAAAAATATATCGAAGTAATAAAATTTATAAGTTCGTATCCACAGGGACTGTTTCAATTTCTACTCGGCAAAAGCGTTAAAATAAAGGATGTATTAAATTTATAAGGTTGCCCTAGGCAGTTGGATTTAGTTTTATAAAACTTAAACAAAGTAAATAAAATGGGTTGATAATTGGATTAAAAACAGATGATCAAGCCTTTCGAATCATCTATTGCTCACTGTGAGTAATTTGCCTCTCTTCTCTCTCAAAGAAATTAACCTAGCTTTACGACGGATTAACTAAGTGATTTTGATCAATCTCTTGACTCAAAACCCTTTCCTAAGTTATAACCCTATTAATCTCTTAACCAGATTGAATAACCGTGGAAGCAAAGTCAGAACGTTATTCCTTAAGTCATAACTCTCAATTTCCTATCTCTAGGTTCCTAGTGTTGAGTTAAACAGAATTACTATTTCAGGATTAAAAGCTAGGGCTAGTAGTCATTCAATTCCTAAGATCAATTTATGTGATTGAAAGAAGCTAGGGTTAGTAGTCATGCAAACAATCATACAAAAAGCAATGAATACAAATAATTCTGAATAAAGACTAAGTTTTCATTGATGTCAAAGAGAGTTCGTAACAAATTACATGGTTCACAGATCACAAAGATTCATCTCATGGCTTAATCAATCTAAGAGTCTAGCTACTCATAACTAAACAATCAAATACATAGAAAATAGTGAACATACATAAACCAGAACCAACTATGAGTTGGGTGAGATCCACTGCGTGTTCTGCGGTTTCCTAGTGCTGTCTATGTTCTGTTTAGGTCTCCAAAATCGCACCCCAAGCTTCTGGTCGCTTCTAGCTTTTATAGACACAAAACTAGGGTTTTAGAAAGCCCACCATCGTGCCACGTTACGATCCAATCGTGGCACGATTACTTCATTAATCCTACGTGGCAGCAGACAAACTTTCCTATCGTGGCACGTTCCAGACTTCATCGTGGCACGAAATTTCCAGTGACAAATCCTTTGTCCCACGTTCACCAAACGTGCACGAGATACTCCCATCGTGGCACGATGCTTCATTCTTAGGCATTTTTCACTTTTTTCATCAATTTCTCCTGTCGAGCTCTTATTCCTGTTTTGATCTGATTTCACCATGAATTACAAGTAATTGACTCTCAAAACATTACAAAAAGGACTCAAATATGACTAAGAAACTAGTAACGACGTACTGTCATCACGAACCATATCTGTCTGGCCCAAGTGCATTTCATAAAGGTGTGGTCAATGTCTTTAGTGGATTCATGGCATCGAGGACAAAGAGGATCACAAAGAATACCCCTGTGAAAGAGGTTGTAGCGCACATGAATCCCATTATGAAGGATGTGCCAAATTAAGTTGGTGAGTTTGGGGGGAATTTTAAGCTTCCAAAGGTAGGACCATTTTTTAGTTTCAATAGGGTCAGAACTGCTAGCATCCTGTAGCTGTGTCTGATGCCTTTGGAGACTAGCGTAGTAGCTGGAGCGAACTGAGTAGATGCCATTTTTAGTTCCTGCCCAGGTTAGCTCATCTTTCTGAATAGGGGAAGTTAGGGGAATTTGAAGGATTTGGTCAGCCTTGTAACGCCCTCCTTTTTATTTAATTATGAAAATTGTTGTTGACACATTAGAGAAGGCTGGGACACACATGTAAAATACGTTTTTGCCCCTCGGCAGTTAACTGCCGAGGAATTTAAAATCCGGCTGCAGTTAACTGCCGAGGATTTCCTCGGTAGTTAACTGCCGAGGTTTTCTGAACATAAACAACACAAACAGAAGCAATTCCAGTTTCATTGTTTTCACTTCAAACACATCCAAATTCTCTCCAAAAGCACATTTTCACGAATTGCAAGCCAATCATCACCACATTATCACAAGTAAGTACCCTTAATCATTGCAATGTTAATGTTAGGTTGTTTAGGTTTATTTTTTTTAAAAATTAGAGTAGTTTGCATGTGGTTAGGGTTGATTTTAAAATTGACAATTTAATGATTGCATGTGTAGTTTTTGAATTGATAAACGAATTTAGTTGTTGCCTATGCTGTTTAAATGATAATATGGCTTTGAATAGTGGCAAATGAACACAATTTGAATATGTTTTATACTTTGCACACATAGTGTTTGATAAAATGCCTCAATGACAATTTTATTGATTATTTAGTTAGTTTATGTTATGAGAATTATATTGAATGATGTTTAGGTTATGATGGAAATGTTGCACACAAATTATATTGAAATGATGATTATATTGAATGGATTTAGGTTTAGTTATGTTTATGTTTATGGAAATGTGAATGTTTATGTTGAAATGATGATAATAATGATTATATTGAAATGATGGTTATATTGAATGGTTTTAGGTTTAGTTAGGTATATATGAATGATATTAGGTTATGGAAATGAATAATGTGTTTGATTATGTTTATGCTTAGTTTAGGTTTAATGTAAATGTTTATGTTTAGTCTAGGTTTAATGTGTTTGATTAGGTTATGGAAATGATGTAAATTTTTTAATTGTTTGTGTAGATATGGCCGATCAGGAGCCCATTGATCCATCTAAGATGATTGGTGGTAGGTGTGCGATGACTCAAAGCCACCGGAGGGAGAGGTAAAGGGGGCACATCCCAAAGAGGGGAAGAGGTCGGAGGGCGGATGGTTCAGGGACTTCTCAGGCATCTGAGGCTTCTCAGGCGCATCCTGAACAGTCGTAGGTGGTTGACCCGACCCAGGAGGTGGAGTACCTAAACTATCAGGATCACCATGATGTGACTGATGGTGGGTACGATGAACAGTATATGCCAGAGCAGCCGCATATGCCAGAGGAGGCAGACGAGGATGACATTGCTATGGCGGCTGCCCCGGAGGTGTTGCCAAAGGACCCTCCCTTTCCTAGAGGACCGCAACACATTGAGCTGCTTCACTCTTATGCCGATCATGTGGCATTGCCGCTTTGGTATAATAAGGATGACGTAAGTACTGTTTTGTTCAATATTCTTTCTTTATGTTTAATTATGTGTTTTTTATGTGTTTTTTTTATATGTGTTTTTTTATATGGATGACGTAAGTATTGCCAATTATGTGTTCTTTCTTTTAGTTAACTTTTATATGTGTTTTTTTTTAATTCCTTTCTTTATGTTTAATTATTTTCTTTATTTTTTCTTTCTTGATTTAAATTGTTTTATTTATATGTTTTATTTATATGTGATTTTCTTTAAATGTGATTTTCTTTAAATTGTTTTATTTATATGTTTTCTTTATATGTTTTATTTATATGTTTTCTTTATATGTGATTTTCTTTATATGTTTTCTTTATTTTTATTTTAGCATTTGTTAAGTTTTATATTTATAAGTTAAATGTTTACATTGTTTAAACTATGTTTAATTTTCTATTTTTTCAGTGCCGCAGAAGCGTTATGTAAAGCCAATTAATCATGGCCCTAAGATTTTGAGTCTCGGACGTCCAAACCCCAATCAGAGATGGTTTTGGGATCCGCTTAGGGCGAGTGGCTTACATGACTTGGTCTACTTGGGCTATGCCACTGTGTCTCACGCTTTGCTGATGACTCTATGCGAGAGGTGGCATCCCGAGACCAGCATTTTTCACATGCCCATGGGGGAGATGATTGTGACTTTGGACGATGTCGCATGTCTTATGCATGTCCCGATTGAAGGGCGGATGTTGGGCCACCGAAAGAAGATGTTGAGAGAAGAGGGAGAGTCACTGCTGATGAGGCATTTGGGTGCGTCGAAGAAGGAGGCAGAGAAAATCTGCAATACAGAGTATGGTGGGTACATTAGTTATCCAAAGCTGAGGGATTTCTATACGATGCACCTTGGTAGAACTAACTTGTTGGCGGATACAGAGGATCCAGAGGAGCTGGAGGAGCTGGAGAGGGTTAGGACTTATTGTGTGAAGTGCTACCTTCTCTACTTGGTTGGATGCTTGTTGTTTGGGGATAGAAGCAACAAACGCATCCAGTTGATCTATTTGACGACTATGGGGGACGACTACGCGAGGATGCATACTTATTCGTGGGGAGGGATGGCACTTGCATACCTGTATGATGAGTTAGCTCATGCTTGTTTGCCCGGAGACAGACAGCTTGGGGGAAGCGTGACACTGCTCACTGTAAGAAAAATTAAATTTTAATTTTATTTTGTTTGTTAACTATTATTATGTTGTTATATTTTGTTATATCTATTTTGTTATACTTTGTTATATTTATTTTGTTTCTTAACTATTATTTTTTTGTTAAATTTAAATTTTATTTTTTTAGTTAACTTTAATTTATTTATAAAAGTGATTTGTATGGTTTGTGCAGGCATGGTTTTTGTCGCACTTCCGTAAATTTTACGCTGTTGATCCAAACCCGGACTACATTGAAAATTTACCGGTTGCGGCGAGGTGGACTCTTCAGAAGGGTCATGGAGAGGGGGCCACGTATCAGATGGCACTTGATCAGATTACGTTTGATGACGTATGCTGGAGGCCGTACGAAGGGCACAGGGAGTTCCAGCCTTTCGAGGAGGTATTCTGGCTGGATCATGTGCGGCGATCGTAGGGTGTACCGTCACCTGCCGGAGAGGGTATTGAGGCAGTACGGATACGTCCAGTCCGTCCCTAGACCTCCGACGGATGTTCCAACGCTGACACCGGCTGAGATTGTGCAGGCCTTCGTGGACTTCCGCACTCACACGCTTAAGGCAGCTGATTGGGGTGAGCAGGCAGGAGAGCAACCATGGCGTATGGCAGAGGGCTATGTACGATGGTACACGGTTGTGTCTCACCCTCAGATTTTGTCACTTCTTCCGGGAGATGTTCCGAGGCCTCCAAACGAGGAGCAGATCGTTGCGGAGTAGTGGGAGCGGTACGAGGCGAGAAGCTCCCCTGACACCTATGACATGGTTAGGGGCGTTGTTGCCCATGCTGATGAGTTTTTGGGTCAGGAGGTGATGAGCATGACCCCTCAGCAGTTGTATGCGGCCTTGTAGGATGTTAGGCAGCAGATCGCGCCGATCATTACCAGGAGGAGAGCCCAGAGACCGAGGAGGAGGCACCAGCAGGACCAGGACCAGCAGTAGGATTAGGACTTGTTGTTTACATTTCGGATTTTCATGACATTATGTATGTATTTTGATGACATTATGTTTGTATTTTGATGACATTATATTCTTTTTTTTATGACATTTTGATGATTTGGTTCATTAGTTTGTTCGTTTAATTAGTGTTTGTTAAATTGAGCCAAATTTATTGACTAGCTTTATGGTTTGGCATCCAAACAATGTGTTTACAATGTGTAAAAACACATGTAATTCTGCCTTCAACAGGTTCTGCCAATTTCTGGCTTCAGAACGACTCGGCAGTTAACTGCCGAGGAAATGATGAAACCGGCGGTAGTAAACTGCCGAGGTTTTCCTCAGTACTTAACTGTCGAGGTATTCCTCGGCACTTAACTGCCGAGTTTATTTTTTTTATTTTTTTTTGTTTATTTTTTGTTTAGAACAGAATTGTGTTAGAAAATTATTAGGAATTCTTTAAAAATTATTTTATGTTATTTAAAATATTGCGATAGAGTTAATTCGAATAAATATTGCGATAGCGTGAATTCGAATAAATATTACAATAGCATGAATTCGTTCGAATAAATATTGCGATACAGGTTTCGTTACATTACATAAACGACGTATTTTAAAAAAAACAATTACATCACATTTCGGAATGTACCTTCCAACTGCAACAATTATCTTACCACTGAATGGGGCAAATTCAAACTTGCTAAGCAGCAGGACTCCAACATCCTATGGTCATCTCGACGATGGTATTCAAGTGGCAACGGAATGAGGTCCATTCCTTGACACTTGAATACCATCGTTCAAGATGCCCATCAAATGTTGGAGACCTGCCGATTAACAAGTTTGAATTGCCCCATCCAGTGTAAGACAATTGTTGCAGTTGGAATGTGTATTCCAACTACAACAACTGTCTTACCTTTGAAATGGGGTAAATTCAAACTTGCCAAACAACAGGACTCAAGCATTTCGCTCAGCATTCATGCCTTCCTTTGAAAAGAATAAATTTTTGTTAGGCTTGATTTAAATGAATGTATTCTAGTGCCACCGAAATGAGGTCCATTCCTTGACACTTAATACCTTCATCTAAACCAGCCAAACAAAAATTTAATCTTTTCAAAGGAAAAACATAAATGCTGAGCGAAATGCTTGAGTCCTCGCCGTTTGGCAAGTTTGAATTACCCCATTTTAGAGGTGAGACAAATGTTGTAGTTTGAATGCACATTACCCTAACTAATGATGATCTTCTGGCGGAATCAAGTTGTTGATGATATCTTCAGTTGATCTCAGCAACGTCACCCGCATATCGATCCACTGGAACTTGGTGTGCTCCCAAAACATACTCGTCACGTTTTCGTCGTTCTTTAACTCCACCCAAGTGAATGATATGCTCCCCTCGTCGAACTTTGGACGTTTATACCGAACATTTTACACCCTTCTTGTGTCTCTTGGGTTGACTCCTTGGTTGAATTCATTCAGTTGATCCTTGAGATCTCTTAACGTTACATCAAGGCACCAAACCTTCAACCTCTGAGGTTCTCCGCCGTTGAATGTTGCATGAACGTCGATCCATCCGGCCATTGTTTCAAATCTACACACATAGAAATTTAAAATAATCAATGAAAAACTCATTCAAACATTTCATCAAACACTTAATGTGCAAATTATACATAGACTATAAAAATCATAAAAATAACCCTAAAATGTAATTGTCTAAAAAAAAAATTAACGTAAAATATAGCAAAATTATTCAAATTATATTTACTCTTAAAATAAATCATATAGTCTTACTAAAATAAAATAAAAATTATAAAACACCAAATTAAAAAATAACCCTAAAATTTTTAAATTATAACATAATCATCATGCAAACATTTTAACAAAATTAATCAACTAACATCTAATCTAAAAATGATTTATAACATGTAAATCTAATTAAAAACTAATATAAAAAATTAATTTAAAACACCAAATTAAAATATAACTGATGACAGTATGCCATTACTAGTTTTTTAGTCATATTTGTGTCCTTTTTGTAATGTTTAGAGAGTCAACTACTTGTAATTCATGGTGAAATCAGATAAAAACAGGAACAAGAGCTCGACAAGAGAAATTGATGAAAAGATTGAAAAATTCCTAAGATTGAAGAATCGTGCCACGATGGAAGGATCTCGTGACACGATTGTTGAACGTGGGACAAAGGATTTGTCACTGGAAATTTCGTGCCACGATGAAGTCTGGAACGTGCCACGATATGAAAATTTGTCTGCTGCCACGTAGGATTAATGAAGTGATCGTGCCACGATTGGATCATAACGTGGCACGATGGTGGGCTTTCTGAAACCCTAATTTTGTGTTCATAAAAGCCAGAAGCGACCAGAAGATTGGTGGGCGATTTTGGAGACAAAAACAGAGCATAGACGGCACCAGGAAACCGCAGAACACGCAGTGGATCTCACCAACTCATAGTTGGTTCTGGATTATGTATGTTCACTATTTTCTATGTATTTGATTGTTTAGTTATGAGTAGCTAAACTCTTAGATTGATTAAGCCATGAGATGAATCTTTGTCATCTGTGAACCATGTAATTTGTAAGAACTCTCTTCGACATCAATGAAAACTTAGTCTTTATTCAGAATTATTTGTGTTCATTGAATTTTGTATGATTGTTTGCATGACTATTAACCCTAGCTTCTTTCAATCACATAAATTGATCTCAGGAATTGAATGACTCCTAGCCCTAGCTTTTAATCCTGAAATAGTAATTCTGTTTAACTCAACACTAGGAACCTAGAGATAGGAAATTGAGAGTTATGACATATCAATTAACGTTCTGACTTTGCTTCCATGGTTATTTAATCTGGTTAAGAGATTAATAGGGTTATAACTTAGGAAATGGTTTTGAGTCAAGAGATTGATCAAAACCACTTAGTTAATCCGTCATAAAGCTAGGTTAATTTCATTGAGAGAGAAGAGAGGCAAATTACTCACAGTGAGCAATAGAGGATTCGAAAGGCTTAATCATCTGTTTTTAATCCAAATATCAAAACATTTTATTACTTTGTTTAAGTTTTATAAAACCAAATCCAACTGCCTAGGGAAACCCATAAATTTACTACATTCTTAATTTTAACATTTTTACCGAGTAGGAATTGAAACAGTCCCTGTGGATACGAACTTATAAATTTTATTACTTCGATAGTTTTGGTAGACTTGCCAAATATCTATCAAGTTTTTGGCGCCGTTGTCGGGAACTGTTGAATCATTTCAACTTGGCAATTTCGTTTTTATTTAGGATTTCTGTCATTTAAATTTTTGTTTATATATTCAAAAAAAAAAAATTATTGTTGCTTTTATTTTATGTTGTGCGGTGCTATGATGGTATCTTTTTCTTTTTGTTGTTTTTGCGAGGTCAAGCAAAATACTCTTTGATTTAGGATGGGAGATACTCCATCTAGACGCACCTTGGGGGACTATGGTATAGGAACACACCTAGGTGTTATCACTCATGGGTTTCAACCGGCAAACCCAGTTGCCTTCAACATAAAAAATTCAATTCTTGTGGGTCTTAGAGAAAATCAATATGATGGAGGATCACTTCAAGACCCATACGAACACTTGAGTACATTTCATGAAACTTGCTTATTCTGCTGCCCAGATGGAGTGACTGAAGATCAGAAGAAGTTGCAATTGTTCGCTTTAACATTAACTGGAAGAGCAAAAGATTGGTTGCATGCTTTGCCTAATGGTACAATTCAAAAATGGGACGAGTTAGAAGAGAAGTTTTTGAAGCGGTTCTTTCCCTTATCAAAGTTGTTGGAGAAGAGAGCAGAAATTAGTAGTTTCGAACAAGGTGATACAGAATCTCTCTATGATGCTTGGGAGAGGTTCAGACTGTTATTGAAGAGATGTCCACCACACGGTTTTGATAAACTGGAGCAGATGCAAATATTTACACTTGGGTTGAATGTTCAAACTAGAATGCTCCTTGATGCCTCAGTTGGTGGTAGTCTGAAAGTTAAAACTGACCATGAAGTCCAAGCCTTAATAGAAAACATGGCCCAAAATGAATACCGCGCTAATTCCGAAAAGAAAAAAAGGGGCGTGTTTGGGGTGATTGACTACTCTGCAATCTTAGCTAACCAAGCAGCTATGAACAAGCAATTGGAAACTCTAACTAAAGATTTTCATGGGTACACTATGACCAACAAACCACAACAAGTAGCTGCAAACAGATATTATTTCTGTGGTGAGGGACATGCAAAATATGAGTGTGTACCTGAAGGAGGGAGTGAGGAAGCCAATTACATGGGAAACTATCAAGAACCAAACCCTTATTATGATCCTAGCTACAACAAGCACCCTAACCTAAGCTACCCTCAACAACAACAAAGAAAGCCTTCAACTCTTGAGGAAACTATGATTAATTTCATGAAGATGACTCAGGGAAGCTTTGACGAAATGAAGAAGAGTCAAGAAGCTGAAAGAAAGAGCAATGAAGCTTCTAGGAAAATGCTTGAGACTCAAATTGGGCAAATGGCAAAGCAGTTGGCTGAACAGAACAAAGGGGGATTCTCAGGTAACACTAAAGAAAATCCTAAGTATGAATCTTGTAATGCTACTGAGTTGAGGAGCAAAAACATCCTAACACCTTTAGTTCCAAAAGCTCCTAAGAAAGTTGATGAAGTAGTGGTGCATAAAGTTAATGATGGTGTAGTTGAAAATGAAAGGAAGAGAAAAAATGATGAGGGAGAAAAAAGTGAACCTTTGATAGATGTGGATTCGATTTTGAGAAAATCTAAAAGTCAGCTACTAATGAATGGTGATAAGCCTCAAGTGATTCCATACTATGTTCAGTTGCCTTATCCCCATTTGAGTAAAAATAAGGAAATTGTTCAATATCCAAAGAATAAGAATTGCAAGGTCATTAAATTGAAAACCATAAATATGCTAAAGCCGGTGAGTCCTGAGAGTACCAAAAGAAAGGTTGATGAAGTGGGTAGTATGGATGATAGCAAGGATGACGTTGGAAATAAGCAAGAAGGAAAAAATAAAAATAAAAAGAGAATGCTTGTTGAATCAAAGTGGAAATATCTACCCTGACTGACTCATGTGTTGAAGCATCAAGTTCAATGACGTAAAAGAAAGCACTTGGTGGGAGGCAACCCATCCTTTTTATTATGTTTTTATTTTCAGTATTTTATTTCTGTTGTTGAGTCAAACAATTTGTCTTTAATTTTCATTTTGGTTTAACTCGGTTATACCACCCATTGATGTAATTGTTCTTGCACTTGTTTATTATTGATGAATTTGTTTGTTTTATTGACTTTTTACAGTTTAGTAACAAATATTTGTTCAAGTGGTATTCCAAGAGTTCAAAAGGAGGAGTGACTTGTGATTTCAAAGGCGAAGTGTACGACAGTTAAAGATAGGTAGTCACAACTCCCAGATATCATAACTGTAAGGTTCATGGCCAAATTTTCTTTTTCAATATACTTATATAGAGTGTTCCATGCTTTTACATTTCTAGAACTTGCGTTGTTTCTCTACTGTCGATTGATCTTTGTCATTAGCACACTGAAGCAAAAGTGCTTGGTCCTGTGAGCCTTTTTTGAAGCCTACCCTGTTTATATTTGAATAATTATCCTTTCTTTAGCCAAATTGAGCCGGTAGGTTTAGATCTTTTTGTTCGGTGACAAACTGCATTACAAGCTTAGAGACTTTTAGGACTTGTCCCATATTGTTTTTCTGCGTTAGGCATTGTAGAATGTTGCTAAATATTAAGTTTGGGGTTGCTATTGGAATTTGCAACCAACTAAGTTGGGGGTGGAGGTATTAGAGAACAAAGAAAGAACATTATCATGAAAAATACACTAAAAATTGGTGTATATACACTCAAAAATGGTGTATCAAAAAAAAAAAAGAGAAAGAAAAAGAAAAAAATAGAATGAAAAAGGGACAACACATTGAAAATCAGAGCAACTTTAAACTCGATTGTCCCAATAGTTACAAGTATTCTCTAGTACCTTTGCAATAATTGTTGTTCCATAAGGTGAATGAATGATGGATTGAATTCTGTGCTTAACTTCCATAGGAATGCCTAACTCAAATTTTGTGTAGCCTACTTATCCAAATATTATCCCACCTTCACCTAAGCCCCGTTATAACCCTTAAAGACCTCAAAGTGTGCATTGACATTGATTTTGATTGACGTTTAGAAACTTTTCAAGCTTATGGTAATATGTAGATTGCATGTCGACTGTGTGTGAACCATTTTCATATTGTTGCGTGGAGTTGTGAATTGGTGGTTGCTAACAAGTCAAACTAGCTCATCTTTAGCTAGTAAGGTGTTGAACTTTTGGGTACTATCGCTTGATCAGGTAATTGTTATTTTACTGTCGATTGTCAATATTGCAAGTAGATTCCTTGAGGACAAGGAATGGTTCAAGTTGGGGGTTGTGATGACAGTATGTCATTACTAGTTTTTTAGTCATATTTGTGTCCTTTTTGTAATGTTTAAAGAGTCAACTACTTGTAATTCATGGTGAAATCAGATAAAAACAAGAACAAGAGCTCGACAGGAGAAATTGATGAAAAGATTGAAAAATGCCTAAGATTGAAGAATCGTGCCACGATGGAAGGATCTCGTGACACGATTGTTGAACGTGGGACAAAGGATTTGTCACTGGAAATTTCATGCCACGATGAAGTCTAGAACGTGCCATGATATGAAAGTTTGTCTGCTGCCACGTAGGATTAATGAAGTGATCGTGCCACGATTGGATCGTAACTTGGCACGATGGTGGGCTTTCTGAAACCCTAATTTTGTGTTTATAAAAGCCAGAAGCGACCAAAAGCTTGGTGGGCGATTTTGGAGACAAAAACAGAGCATAGATGGCACCAGGAAACCGCAGAACACGCAGTGGATCTCACCAACTCATAGTTGGTTCTGGATTATGTATGTTCACTATTTTCTATGTATTTGATTGTTTAGTTATGAGTAGCTAAACTCTTAGATTGATTAAGCCATGAGATGAATCTTTGTGATCTGTGAACCATGTAATTTGTAAGAACTCTCTTCGACATCAATGAAAACTTAGTCTTTATTCAGAATTATTTGTGTTCATTGCTTTTTGTATGATTGTTTGCATGACTATTAACCCTAGCTTCTTTCAATCACATAAATTGATCTTAGGAATTGAATGACTACTAGCCCTAGCTTTTAATCCTGAAATAGTAATTCTGTTTAACTCAACACTAGGAACCTATAGATAGGAAATTGAGAGTTATGACATATCAATTAACGTTCTGACTTTGCTTCCACGGTTATTCAATTTGGTTAAGAGATTAATAGGGTTATAACTTAGGAAAGGGTTTTGAGTCAAGAGATTGATCAAAACCACTTAGTTAATCCGTCGTAAAGCTAGGTTAATTTCATTGAGAGAGAAGAGAGGCAAATTACTCACAGTGAGCAATAGAGGATTCGAAAGGCTTAATCATCTGTTTTTAATCCAATTATCAAACCATTTTATTTACTTTGTTTAAGTTTTATAAATCCAAATCCAACTGCCTAGGGCAACCCATAAATTTAATACATTCTTAATTTTAACATTTTTACCGAGTAGGAATTGAAACAGTCCCTGTGGATACGAACTTATAAATTTTATTACTTCGATAGTTTTGGTAGACTTGCCAAATATCTATCAATAACCAATAAACTTTAAACTATAACATAAACATCATACAAACATTTTACTCTAAAAATGAATTATACTATGTAAATCTACTCAAAAACTAAAATAAAATAAATATACTCAAAAACTAAAAAATAAAAACATTTATAACAACTAAAATTTAAGTTAATAGCATTATAATTACTTACTTGTGATTTTGTTGAATAAATTTGGTTGGATTTGGTTGGGTTTCTTAGAGAGATTTGTGAGAGAGATTTGAGAATTTTTTTTTGAAGATGTGATGAATAATGGAGATGAGAGAGCTTCTGCCAGACTTGTAGCAGAAAACCTCAGCAGTTAACTACCGAGGAAATCCTCGGCAGTTAACTGCAGCCGGATTTTAAATTCCTCGGCAGTTAACTAACGAGGGGGCAAAAACGTATTTTACATGTGTGTCCCAGCCTTCTCTAATGTGTCAACAACAATTTTCTTTAATTATTTTAAATGAGTTTTAGAATATATTTATATGATTAGTGTGATTTATAAGATTTATGTGATTTATATGATTTTAGAGAAATTTATGAGATGTTGTGACTTATTTTATTGTTTAACAAAATAAATTCGAAAATAAAATAAATATTAAGTTGTGGGGTTATTTTGTGTAGAAATATATTTGTTATTTGATGAAGAGATATATTTGTTATTTTGTGTAGAAATATATATATTGTTTGGTGTAGAAATATATTTGTTATTTTGTGTAGAAATATATATATTATTTAGTGTAGAAATATATTTGTTATTTTGTGTGGAAATATATATGTTATCTGGTGTAGAAATATATTTATTATTCAATGAAAAGGTATATTTGTTATTTGGTGTTAAAATATTATATACATATATATTTTGATGAAATATGCTATTATTTGTTATATGGTGTATTATTATATATTTAGTGGAAGACTATATTTAGTAGAGAAATATTATTTATTAGAATATGAGGATTATTAGTGTGAGTGGATTTGGGGGTTAGAATAGAAAGGAGAATAAGTTGTTGAGCCTAAATAGATTTGGGAATAATATAGTACTATTATAAATAGAGAAGCTTAGGTTGGAAAGAGTTTACCATAAACCGCTTTTTGGAAAAGAGAAGAACAAGAAAGAAGAGAAGAGAAGAGAAGAGAAAAGTCAAGAGAAGAGGAGAAGACCTTAGAAAAGAAGAACGCTGCTGCTGATTCAGGAATTAATCTAAGGTGAGGTTGAGACTATCTTGCATTAATATTAAGTTGTTAAATCATTAGATTACATCTAACAAGTTGGGGAGAGTTTGTGAGAATTTGAGAATTAGGGTTTTGAGAGAGATTTGATGATTAGATGATGAAAACTTGTTGAATTGATGTAGAAATTGTGTACATACCTTAGATACTCCATAAGATGATTATTGGAAGTAGTTTTGAGGTTAGAACCATGAGATTAGGTGAAACTTGGAGAAAATCTGCATTCTGCCCGAATTTTGATATTAAAACTGGAATTGATTGGTGTGGAATTGGTCTTAGGTGTAAACACGAAAGTTGTAGGCATGGATGTTAGCTTTCTAATGCCGTTGGTCTCCCGTCAAAACGATATATAGAACTTGAGTTATGGTCAAATTACTGCACGTAGGTCACAGTGAATTTTTATGGACTTTCAGCACAACTTTTCCGAATTTAAAATGAAAACTGGTATTGATTGGTAGAGAATTGGTCTTAGGCGTAAACATGAAAGTTTTAGATAATTTTGTTAGCTTTCTATTGGCTTTGGTTTGACATGAAAATGATGTTTGGTCTGTGAGTTATGATGAAAATACTACATGGAGGTCTTAGCAAAATTGTACGGTGAGAGCATTCTCTGTTTCATGTTTTTGCATTTTGTTCATATGTTTCTGTTTTGAATTGATCTTTGTTGTAAACATGAAAGTTGTTGATATTTATGATATCTTTCCATTAGCTTTGGTTTGACA
Source organism: Medicago sativa (assembly GCF_051527215.1). Taxonomy (NCBI): domain Eukaryota; kingdom Viridiplantae; phylum Streptophyta; class Magnoliopsida; order Fabales; family Fabaceae; genus Medicago; species Medicago sativa. Next base: position 5,229,389 of record NC_140755.1, on the reverse strand, counting down.
TGAAAATAGGTTGTGGATAATTTATTATGTTTTTACAAAGATACATAGTGAATTATTGTCGATGTTTAAAGAGTGAATTATTGTCGATGTTTAAATACGATATTATATGAAGTTGTTTATGATTGATGAATATGATGTTTTAAGATGTTGTTTATTATCATTTGATATTGTTATATTATGATATGACATGAATTATTTATGTGATCCATATGTTGTCAAGATGCTAAGATGTTAAGATGTTAAGGCGTTAAGATGATAAGAGTTGTTAAGTCGTCGAGTCGTTATGAAGTCATCAAGTTGTTAAGATGTTATGTTGTCAAGATGTCAAGATGTTAGGATGTCATAGATGTTCATGATGTTGTTTAAGTTGTCAAGTTGTAGGAAGATTGAGTCCATTGCATACTCATTAAAGATGGGGGCTTGAGGCCCGGCAGCTTAATGCTCAAACTACGTTGGGGGCTTGAGGCCCGGCAGCTTTATGCTCACTTGTTGAAGATCCTATTTACGCTCAAATATTTTGGGGGCTTGATGTCCTGAATGGTACCACATGCATTTGCATATCAAGAAGTTTACGACGATTTAAGTTGTTAAGAGTTGCATTGTCAAGTTGAGTCGCATTGTCAAGTCAAGTGTCGAGTCGACTATGAAGTTGTTTAAGATTGAATATGAAGTGAATGATGAGTTTGATTAAGAATGTTGTTTATGTTTGATGATGATGTTTGATTATGATGATGATGTTGTTCATGTTTGATGATGATGTTTGATTTTGATGATGTTTGACGATGATGTTGTTCATGTTTGACGATGATGTTGTTTAGGATTGATGATGATGTTGATTATGATTTGTTTATGATGGTTGAATATGAAGTTGTTATGATAAGATGCTATGTGATTTATGATATGCTGATATTTGAATATGATAAGATGTTATACGTTTACTAATGATGATGTATGATGATTCCTCGTGATTATATTTAAGATGGATTGTTTGTGATTATGTTTATGGTTGATATATAATGTTATGGGATGGTTATGATTAGTACTTGATGTTATATGATGATGTTTTATGTCTATGATTAAGATGTTATGATTACAAGGATATATGATAATGCTTATGACTAATATTTGTAGATATGTGATGATATTTATATGATGATATAATATGAAGTATATGACTAATGTAGGAAGAATAATGATACTAGTTAAGGAAGTTTAAGTTGCTAGATATGATTAATGAATTATAGGATTTTAAGTTGTTGAATGTACTTTATATGATTTATATGCTTTATATTATTGTTTGAGGAATCTCACCCCTCTGCTTGGAAATGTTGCTCTTCGTATAGGTAACTTGCAGGTAATCAAGATTAGAGGCGTCGTGAGTGGACTCCTCACATGTGTGTCTAGGTGCTCTGATACGTAACGGGATGGGACTTGACTTTACTTCTATTCCTTACGTATTGTTTTTATGAGAATTATAATGAAGTTGTCGGATTGAACAAATCATGATGTTTAGACTATTTATGAGACTATAGTGATGAGGCCTTGGTGCTAAAGACTATTTTTATGATGTTGAACTAATTCCGCTGCAAAGTTTAGAAATACTTATGTTGAATGATTTTTGAAGGATAAATTATTATTTATTCCATTTATGATTTTTAAGAAAAGAATGTGACATTCCGTTTTATGTTGAAAAACTCTGATTTATTTATGAAATTTTTACGTTGGGAAAACGGGGTGTTACAATTGGTATCAGAGCAGGTTGGTCCGTCCAGCCAAGTAGATGAGTCGTTGTGTCGTGTCGTCATGTTTTCTAGTTAGTAGTTATGTTTTTTTTTATGTGATCATGTTTAACTGACCAACTTGATGTAGTTTTTGTGTTTTGTTTGATGAAGTAATGACTAAACTTATTTTTTATTGTGCTTGAATTTCGAGGACGAAATTCCTTTAAGTTGGGCACTACAAGAAATTTGCCATATAGCAACGGTCACTTTTAGCAACTGCAGAAAAAAGAGTTGCTATAGATAAAATTTAGCAACTGATATTTCATTACCCCGTTGCTATAGGTTAAGAATTAAGAATGAAAAAGAGCCAAACATTTTCACACATAACAAAACTAAAAGAAAAAACAAAAAATAACAAACCTAACACCCTCTCCTCTTCTCTCTCTCTCTCTCTCTCTCTCTCTCTCTCTCGTATTCTCCATTCCTTCCTTCACCAAATCACTCTAACTTTTAATCTTATGTTGCATGCCTCAATTTCTTTTCAATTCCTTCAATTTAAGTCAAGAGAAATACATGGGTGCTTCCATTTTCCCTTCCCTCTCTCTCTCGTTGAAGCTTTTCTTTTCTTCCCAAATTATGTTTTGGTCCATTGAATGCATCACTGCCCTCTATCTCTTCTCACAATCGAAGCCCACATCATTGAGTTTGACGATGGAAGAAGATCGAAGAACTGGGAGGGTATGGTTCTCTCTCCTCTCCCTAAACGTTTTTCTCCGGTGAATTCATCTACCTCCGGTGCAGCTCCGGTGGCCGTTTTTTCACCGTTGTCTTCGATTATCTTCGTCGTTTCACATGCGAATCTTGCCTCCATCATCTGCATCACTTCTCTCCGCGGGTTTTCTGCGTCTTAGTGTTTGGCGGTGGTGGTTTTAGCTCTCCTGTGTGGTGGCGCTTGGTTCTTGAAGTGGTTACGGTTGTCTCTTTCCTTGGCCGTGCTTAGCTTCTATGGAGACGGTGGTACCTACGGCGGCGAAATCGTCGGATTCTGGTAAATCCTTTGCTCAAGCTCTATCTTGTTCCGGTGACCTTCAATTGACTAAATTACCACCCAAAATTGTGATGGGAACATCGGTGCGTGTCAAAATTTCGCAAGCCGAGTATGAATTTGGTGTTGCTGCGTGTAAGCGCAACCTCCATGGCAGAGTCACTCTGCACAAGGGGGATCCTCCATTGACAACACTTTCATTGAAACAGAAGCTTTCTGGATTGTGGCCTGGTCTGCACAATTGGAATCTTACACCTCTTGGTAAGGGTATTTTCGAGTTTAACTTCAGTCCAGTTGAAGATATGGAAAGAGGCATGGTAAGCCAAATTTCCCTCTTTTCACTCCTTGTACTAGCTGAACCTTTGAAACTTTTTCCCTAACTTATCCTTTCTCTCTTTCTGTTAGACATGTGTCGCTGCTTGTGCAAATTATGAACTGTTGTAAGTTGTTTTAGTGTTAGAAGCAAGAGGTAGAAATTTGAACATAAGCTGAACCTTGGGTATAGGAGTGTGAGCTTCATGTGTAGTGATAAGCTGTTTTGACATGGAAGTTGTGTAAAAGAATCGAAGGTTTGATTTAAGTTGTTACTTGTGTGTTCTGGTGTGGTTTTGGCATGTTTGTTTTGTTAGGAGAAAGAGTTGCAACATAGGAGTGAAGTTTATCTAGAGATTGAAGCATAAGCTGTTTGCATAAGCTGCCATAAGTGATTATTGGAAGTAACATGTTAGAATTGTTGTATGAGTAGTTTGGAAACTGTGTATACATGTTTTATTTTGCTGCTATAGAATTTGAGCTGAAATTGAATAAGCTAGAAGCCAAAAGCCTAAAGCTGTTTTGGGGTAAGTTAGAAGTTGTTGTGATTGCTGTTTGGACAGATTCTGTTTTTGGGTCATATCGTTTACTGTGCTAATAAGAATCCCCTTCAATTATGGGATTTATGGACTCTACAATAAATTCCCTTCAATTCGGATATAAGTTTCGTATGTTTTGGATCTGAAACGAATCCGAAAAATGCGTTTGAAGTTGGGTTATTGCTGCAGAAATTTGCTTACGGGTTTTTACGTAGATTTTGCGGATTAAGCTAAACTACGAGTTTTAGTTGATGGAGTGGTTCCAGAACTGAACCTATGAACTTGGTAAACTTGGGGAGAGTTTGGATCGAAGGTTGGACCAAAATTGGAACTTGAAGAAGCTTCGAAATCAAGTAACTCTTGGACAAGAGGATTTTGTTTTACTGAGGTGAGTTCCTTTTAGCTTAAACCTTTCTAATATGCACAATGCACATAAAGTTGAACCTTAAACCTTTTTGTTTACCAATATTATTTCTTGTTGATGCATAATATTTGCTTTTCTGCAAAGATGTGGTGCTTATCATTTCAGTTAGATTTAGGAGAGTAGTTATTTTTGAGGTTTTCTTATTAATCTCTCACATCAATTCTAGTCCACTTTACAAGCTAGATAGGTTAGCGTTGCCTTACAACTATCCTTCTCACAGCATTGGTCTCATGCTTCTTGCTGGAGATATTTTTCAATGATCCGTGGATTTGGCTTCTTCACTTGAGTTTTTGTCCCGACAAATAATTATTAGCCCTGATCTATAAATTGAATTTATATGCTGGTTAGAATATTGATGTCAGACTTTCTTGACATTGTGAAATAAACTGCAATGCAGATGGATGTGTACATTGAAAGTGTAATGATAAACGTTACCATAGTTCCTTGGTTCATCTCTATAACATTTTAAAATAATTATAGACATATTTTTACTGTATTTGCTAACATGGATTCCAATGTATCCATCAATTTATGTCAAGCTAACTAGCTTTATTGTGTACACAATTTCTCTCATGGCTTCATTTGCGGGTAATATGATCCTTACACTTTGATATGTGTATATTGGTTGATGCTCACAGTTGAGGGATGCTATTGATCCAAAGCGGCACTACAAGAAGAGTGGTTCAAAATCAAAGGCTCTTCCAAAGTACTTTCAGGCAAGTTCAGAGTTGTTGAGCGTCCCACCAAAATTTGATTTCTGTTCAACATCTTTTAACGTTTTTGTTGTGATTTGAATATGATCAGGTGGGAACAATGGTAGGTTCTCCACTTGACTACTACTCAGGCAGATTAACAAATCGTGAGAGGAAAGAATCAATTGCAGACGAGTTGCTTTCCGATCAAAACTTTTCAGCTTACAGGTAAGATAGACATTTGAAAACATATTTGCCTGGTTAAGTTTGAAAGAGCATGCAATGCATCCATTCTGTATGCGCTTGTTCTAGCTAGCCTTCATTTGAGTGAATTGATATTGGAAATCCCCATTAGAGTTTGGTATTATTGTTTTATTTTTGCTACAGTCCTTCTGCTAAACAAGTGTATGGTATGAAAATATGCTCATAATAATTTGGCAGTAGCTAGAGTTCTGTAGGTGCAATTGCAACTGATATGTAATTAAAAATTATGTGACCACTTTGATAGCTCATGTTTCATTAGTTACTCAACAACTTCAATGTTGGCTAAAGTAGTTTCCAAGATCAAATATTATGCATCAACAGGAAATAATATTGGTAAACAAAAAGGTTTAAGGTTCAACTTTATGTGCATTGTGCATATTAGAAAGGTTTAAGCTAAAATAATCACTTTTGTAATCTCTTTTTTAAGCAAAATAATTACTTAACACATCTCTATATGTGTAGAAATTCTTTGGGTTTGATCCTCCTATGAATGAGACTACAAGAGAATATCTAAAATATGAGATGAATATGAAGTGGAAACAATGGAAATGTTCTATAAAAGAAAAGACATTTGACGCAAGTAAAACGGAAGAAGAAGTTGCATCCGCTAAACTAGATTCTCGAGTTGATCGAAGTCAATATCGTGAATTGGTTCATCATTGGTTTTCTGTAGAGGCACAAGTAAGTCGAATTTAAAAGAGATATTGTCATATTATAAAAATATTCAAACTTGATTCCTTCTTTCGACTAACATTATGTTGTATCAATTGTAGAAAGAAAGTAAAATGAATAGTCAGAATCGTAAAAGATACAAAGATATTCATTGCATGGGTACAAAAAGTCTCCCAAAATTGATCAATGAGAAGGTTAGTTAATATTTGAACTTATAATTGAATAAATTGTATTTATGAAACAAATTACTTATAATTTCATTTGTTTGGTATTAGAAAGAAAAAGCCAAAGGAGTGTCGCCCACACGCAAGGAGATTTACATTGATACACGTACCCGTAAAGATGGTTCAATTGTTAATGTACATGCTGCAAGATTTATTGTAAGACTTTCTTTCGTTCATACCTTTTTTGATTCTATAACTTATACTGAAACGATATGTTAAATCAATGAAATTGGATCCTCGGCTGTTGTATAAACTTGAATGTTGTATAAAATTGAATTATGACCGCAAGAATTGAATCTGGTTCAATTGTTCTGTTTTAATTGTTCCCTTTGAATGATTTTTATGATGCCATTCGGGTGGGGAATTTTGTTATTTATATTGGTCTCATTTCAGATTGTCTTGTCATGATGCTGTGTGTTTTTATTGTTGGTAAAATTGAACTAGTTGTTACAAATAACTGATATATTCAAATGAGCGGTCCCCAATTCGAATGACCATCCACAACCATTACTTTGATCCTGCTTATTCTTTTTTAATTGTTCTGGTTCAGTTGTTATAATTTAATTATGTTCTGAATTTTGTTTTAAATTAATGAACTCTGTTTTGAATTCTGTTCTGAATTATGTTCAATTGTTCTATTTTAATAATTCTGTTCTAATCATGACATAAAAGTGACCCTTTTCAATTGTTTTGATTGTCATCTTAATGAATTCTATTTTAAAATGTATTCTTATAATCTATATATCTTATAATTTTTCAGGAAGAACTAAACAAACATAGTAATGAGGCAGAAACTTCTCAATCGGTTGAGACACAAAGTCATATGCCTTGGAAGAATGACATTTATTCCCGAGTAAAAGGAGCTGAAAAGAGGGGACATGTGCGTTGTATAGGCAATATTCCCAAACCTAAGAAATCAAAAGCTTCTTTGTCTGAAAATCAAGAATTGAGGGATGAACTTAAGAAAATGCGTTTATGGCAAATATTATGTCAGTGATACAAAATCGATTATCTCAAGAAGATTTGAATGATAATTTACAAGCTGCAAAACAGGTATATTATATAATTGATATTTTACTTTTCGAGTTCAGATTTTGAATATTATGATAACATGAATTAAGTAGAGTTTGTAACATATTTTCTTTTTATTTTTAATAGGCCACAGATGGTGCTAGTGCTCCAAACCAGATAAATTCTTCAAGTCGATGCAGTGATGAAGATGGAAGAGAGGAAAATTAGAAATTGTTTATATCTTGGATATGTTTATGGTCATCTAGTTTTTTTTTTTTTTAACGTAGTATCTATTTTTGTGTTGGTTATTATATAAAATTGACATTATTTTGTTATTTTGATATTTTTGTAAGACTTACTACTTTGATCATATAATTAAATTTTTTTTTATGTTACCTTCAATTTTGTGTAGTGCAATAAAAAAGTATTGCCGAATATATTATTTTTTTTGGTCAGGAATTATTGTGAAAATTTTATTATTATTAAAAAATATTTATATTAGGGTGAATTTTATTAAAAAAAAAAAAAGAGAGAACCTATAGCAACAGACAGTTTGGTTCTATACCAACGGATATGGAGGTTGACTAAAGCTATTTAATAGGTGTAAAATGCCGTTGCTATAGCTCCGAAATCTATAGCATCAAGCTAATTTTCCGTTGGTATAAGCTATTGGGACGGCATTCTTGCCGTTGGTATAAGCATAGTATCCTAGACGGTAGCAGGTGGGCGTTGGTATAGGTTTTATAACCTATAGCAACGGCTTTTGAGACCTTTACCAACGGTTTCTGCCGTTGCTAAATGGCAAGTTTCTTGTAGTGGGGGAGAGTTGTAACGCCCTCCTTTTTATTTAATTATTTTAAATGAGTTTTAGAATATATTTATATGATTAGTGTGATTTATAAGATTTATGTGATTTATATGATTTTAGAGAAATTTATGAGACGTTGTGACTTATTTTATTGTTTAATAAAATAAGATTCGAGTGGATTATTAGTGTGAGTGGATTTGGGGGTTAGAATAGAAAGGAGAATAAGTTGTTGGGCCTAAATAGATTTGGGAAGAATATTTTAGTATTATAAATAGAGAAGCTTAGGTTGGAAAGAGTTTACCTTAAACCGCTTTTTGGAAAAGAGAAGAACAAGAAAGAAGAGTAGAGAAGAGAAAAGTCAAGAGAAGAGGAGAAGACCTTAGGAAAGAAGAACGCTGTTGTTGATTCAGGAATTAATCTAAGGTGAGGGTGAGACTATCTTGCATTAATATTAAGTTGTTAAATCATTAGATTACATCTAACAAGTTGGGGAGAGTTTGTGAGAATTTGAGAATTAGGGTTTTGAGAGAGATTTGATGATTAGATGATGAAAACTTGTTGAATTGATGTAGAAATTGTGTACATACCTTAGATACTCCATAAGATGATTATTGGAAGTAGTTTTGAGGTTAGAACCATGAGATTAGGTGAAACTTGGAGAAAATCTGCATTCTGCCCGAATTTTGATATTAAAACTGGTATTGATCGGTGCGGAACTGGTCTTAGGTGTAAAAATGAAAGTTGTAGGTATGGATGTTAGCTTTCTAATGCCATTGGTCTCACGTCAAAACGATATATAGAACTTGAGTTATGGTCAAATTACTGCACGTAGGTCACAGTGAATTTTTATGGACTTTCAACATAACTTTTCTGAAATTAAATTGAAAACTGGTATTGATCAGTACAGAATTGGTCTTAGGCGTAAACATAAAACTTTTAGATAAATTTGTTAGCTTTCTAGTGGCTTTGGTTTTACGTGAAAATGATGTTTGGTCTGTGAGTTATGATGAAAATACTACAGGGAGGTCTTAGCAAAATTGTACGGTGACAGCATTCTCTGTTTCATGTTTTTGCATTTTGTTCATATGTTTTTGTTTTGAATTGATCTTTGTTGTAAACATGAAAGTTGTTGATATTTGTGATATCTTTCCAGTAGCTTTGGTTTGACATGAAAATATATTGTGGATAATTTATTATGTTTTTACAAAGATACATAGTGAATTATTGTCGATGTTTAAATACGATGTTATATGAAGTTGTGTATGATTGATGAATATGATGTTTTAAGATGTTGTTTATTATCATTTGATATTGTTATATTATGATATGACATGAATTATTTATGTGATCCATATGTTGTCAAGATGCTAAGATGTTAAGATGTTAAGGCGTTAAGATGATAAGAGTTGTTAAGTCGTCGAGTTGTTATGAAGTCATCAAGTTGTTAAGATGTTATGTTGTCAAGATGTCAAGATGTTAGGATGTCATAGATGTTCATGATGTTGTTTAAGTTGTCAAGTTGTAGGAAGATTGAGTCCATTGCATACTCATTAAAGATGGGGGCTTGAGGCCCGGCAGCTTAATGCTCAAATTACGTTGGGGGCTTGAGGCCCGGCAGCTTTATGCTCACTTGTTGAAGAGCCTATTTACGCTCATATATGTTGGGGCTTGATGCCCTGAATGGTACCACATGCATTTGCATATCAAGAAGTTTACGACGATTTAAGTTGTCAAGAGTTGCATTGTCAAGTTGAGTCGCATTGTCAAGTCAAGTGTCAAGTCGGCTATGAAGTTGTTTAAGATTGAATATGAAGTGAATGATGAGTTTGATTAAGAATGTTGTTTATGTTTGATTATGATGATGATGTTTGACGATGATGTTGTTCATGTTTGACGATGATGATGTTTGATTTTGATGATGATGTTTGATGATGATGTTGTTCATGTTTGACGATGATGTTGTTTAGGATTGATGATGATGTTGATTATGATTTGTTTATGATGGTTGAATATGAAGTTATTATGATAAGATGCTATGTGATTTATGATATGCTGATATGTGAATATGATAAGATGTTATACGTTTACTAATGATGATGTATGATGATTCCTCGTGATTATATTTAAGATGGATTGTTTGTGATTATGTTTATGGTTGATATATAATGTTATGAGATGGATATGATTAGTACTTGATGTTATATGATGATGTTTATGTCTATGATTAAGATGTTATGATTACAAGGATATATGATAATGCTTATGACTAATATTTGCAGATATGTGATGATATTTATATGATGATATAATATGAAGTATATGACTAATGTAGGAAGAATAATGATACTAGTTAAGGAAGTTTAAGTTGCTAGATATGATTAATGAATTATAGGATGTTTAAGTTGTTGAATGTACTTTATATGATTTATATGCTTTATATTATTGTTTGAGAAATCTCACCCCTCTGCTTGGAAATGTTGCTCTTCGTATGGGTAACTTGCAGGTAATCAAGATTAGAGGCGTCGTGAGTGGACTCCTCACATGTGTGTCTAGGTGCTCTGATACGTAACGAGATGGGACTTGACTTTACTTCTATTCCTTACGTATTGTTTTTATGAGAATTATAATGAAGTTGTCGGATTGAACAAATCATGATGTTTAGACTATCTATGAGACTATAGTGATGAGGCCTTGGTGCCAAAGACTATTTTTATGATGTTGAACTAATTCCGCTGCAAAGTTTAGAAATACTTATGTTGAATGATTTTTGAAGGATAAATTATTATTTATTCCATTTATGATTTTTAAGAAAAGAATGTGACATTCCGTTTTATGTTGAAAAACTCTGATTTATTTATGAAATTTTTACGTTGGGAAAACGGGGTGTTACAAGCCTCAAAGGGAAGGAATAAGTTGTTGATGGTAGAGGATTTCTAGGTATGAGTGATGGGGTTAATAAGGTCTTTTACAAAAGTGTAGTCAGTGGTAGTAGGTTTTGGGGTCCAGACTTTGAACCCATGTTGATTGGGTAGCCAGTTATCTGTCCAAATGTTGACCTGAGACGCATCTCCAATCAGCCAGTAGCTACCTTTGATAAGTAATTGTCTAGATTTTAGGATACTTCTCCAAGTGTAACTCATGTTAGAAGTTGATTTTGCTTGAAGAAAGGTGCCTTTAGGGTGATACTTTGCTTTAAACATTCTAGCAACCAGAGACTGCTCATTAGTAATGAGTCTCCACCACTGGTGGGGGAAAACGCGTTGAAGTGAACGCGTTTTTAAAGCTATAATTGGCAGGTCCATCAATGCAATATTCATTTTTCTCCTAACAAGTTGAAGTGAACAAAAAAAATCTTCTCTAGCGTCAGAGGGAAGTAAGTAATATAGACCGTTTCATTTTTGATTTGGCATTATACTTGCAAAAAAGTACGGTAAGGATGCTAGGATTCTAGGGTTTAGACTGATGATTAGATACCTTGAGAATGCTCTCAAGAGTGGTATTTATAGCCTGCTATGGGCTTGGGTTTCTGTTGCTTGGTTCCCAAGCAACAGGGGTATTTGTGTATTTTAGGCGGTTTCAAGAGGTTTCTAGAAGCTTAGAAGGGCAGTGCTTTAAGGCAAGCGCGCCAAAGTCTCAGGAACCATTTCAGAGGGAGACTGAGCCTTTCTGGAGGCCTTAGAGCCTTTCTAGAGGCCTTAGGGCCTTTCTGGAGGGCTTCGAGCCTTTCTGGAGGGCTTCTAAGCCTTTAGGAATATTATGATGGTTCACAGCCCCCAAGCACGAGTCTGAGGACAAGGCGAAATGATGACAACATGGGACTGGACCTTCTGGAGGTCGTCAAGTCTTTAGGAATATTATGACGGTTCACAGCCCCCCAAGCACGAATCTTGGGACAAGGCAAAGTGTTTGAATTGTTTAATGCTTTGTTTTTAGTATATATGTGTCTTTGGGCGTTCGCGCCCGAACTTGGAGAGTCCCCCTAGGGTGATTTTACGTTTTCTTACAAAACCCCAGGGAGTATATATTCGTATTGTTTTATAGGTCGACCACTCACAGCCCCCCAAGCACGAGTCTTGGGACAAGGCGAAGTGATGACGACATGGCGTCGCTTCGTGTGAGCCATTGGGCGGCGTTGTCCAAGAGATGTCGCCTATAAAAGGCGACGTATGCCTCCGCCACGTTTCCTAATCCTACGACGTGTTCCAATGAGATGTGCCTGACACGCTTCTCGAGGCGACTTTCCACCCTTTTAAAACGCGTTTGTCCTTCCTTCATTTCTCATTTCTTCAACTCTCTTCGTTGGCTGTTCCTTTTGGTCCCTCTGTCTTCCATTCCATTTGCTCGTAGCTTTAAAGATCTGTCATCTTGTCCTTCTCAGGTATTCATCGATTTCTTATTCTCTCTTAATTTCGTCCTTTCGCTTTTTTTATGTTTGAGCGAACGCGATTCTAGGAGATGGTTTTGATTAGAGAGTGCGATGAGGAGGGGAAATTGGTTCAACCAACTGAGAGGAAAAAATGCCTGAGACATGCTATCGGTCCTGATGGGGTTATTAACTGGGATATTTATCACGAAGGGCTTCTTGGGGAGGAGTTGTTTAGTGATTTGTCTAGCGAATCTAGCGCTAATTTGGGTAGTGATAGTGACTGTGTGTTTCTGTATGCTACTTCAGGAACAAATCGTAAGGAGGACGAGAGCCAGGAAATTCGTCCATATCAGAAACCTTTGTTTGGATTAGTAGGAGGCGAATTGTCTTCTAGGTTAATAGGAATGGCTTCGTTCGCCGAAGAAGTGTTGGTAGAGGAGTCATTGTATGTCGACGTGTCCGCCGTAGATTCTTTTCGGAGAAGTTTGACATCTCTGCCACTGGGCGAGAAGAGGATGTAATGTTGCTATCCTGTGATCTGGACGAGCGTGCGTGTGATCAAGAGATGGCGGGCGAGGGTGACGAATCTTATTTCGTGTATACCACCGTCTTGGAAGAATTCGGCGTGAAAACCCCTTTCACGCCCTTTGAGATGGATGTGCTGAAGATCCTTAATGTGGCGCCCACGCAGATACGTCCCAACAGTTGGGCTTTTATCTGTGGTTTTTAAATTCTTTGTAAGTCTCTGGGTCTTGAACCTTCTGTTGCTGTCTTCTTCCAATTCTATGGTACTCGAGATGTTAACAAGGGAACATGGATTGCTATTTCTGCCCACTCTAGGAAAAGGCTCTTTCCCACTTATGCATGTAATTTCAAAAAGGAATGGCGTGATACCTTCGTTAGGGTACAGGGGGCGCCGGAGTGTTCCACGTCTTCTGTTCTGGTGGATGGAGAACCGAGGTTTCCCCTTAGATGGACGGGCGCCCCTCTGGCGGTGAGAGGGTATGAACTAGGGGTATTCAAAACCGAACCAACCCAATAGAAAAACCGCAAACCAAACCAATCCAAACCGAAACCGCAAAAAACCGCACTTGGTTCGGATGAATTCAGATTACTTTTGCACTAAACTGCGCGGTTCAGTTCGGTTTGCGGTTTGCATCTCAGCAACCGAACCAAACCAATTACATAGCTCAAGAATAATCTCTTTTGATTCGATTTTTCCATTGTTGCACCATCAGGTTTGTTATACCCTAATTTTGGACCTAAAAATACTTGTTCAAAATTTTCTTTCATCTTTGATATATGTCTATTATTCTTGAAGAATTGCCAATTTGCTATTGTTTACACTGATATCTTAACTTAGCTCTACTTTATCTCTCAACTTAGCTTTACAAATCTTTTCAACTGTGTATTTGTCCATGTTTTCTTGCATTTCAAGTCATCCAAAACTTTTTCTTGCATTTCAAGTCATTTGAATTTGTCTCTAATCAATTGCATATTTCTCTGCATTTTATTTCAATATTATTTGCAAAATTCATGAAGAAGGGTATTTTAGTCATTTCCTGCATTCAAACTCATTTTAGTCTTTGAAAATTATTTGAGTCTTTTCATTTGGTCTGTATGAGTCTTTGTTTTAATTCTATGTTAAAATCCATTTCCAAAAATTACGTTTGAAGCCATTTTGAGTCAGTTTAGCCCCTAGGGGCATTTTAGTCATTTCCCATGTTAAAATTCCTTTCAAATCTTGAGAAATTGTCTTTGAGTCATTTCAATTGGTTTAATGAAGTCTTTGATTCAATTCTTGTCAAAATCCCTTTTAAAAAGATTGCATCTGAGTCATTTTGAGTCAGTTTAGCCCCTAGGGGCATTTTAGTCATTTCCAGTGTTAGAACTCTGTTCAATCTCTAAAATTTGTCTCTGAGTCTTTTCAGTTTGTCTGAATAAACTCTTGCTTTAATTCCCTGTTAAAAAAACCATTTTAAAGTTGCATTTGAGTCATTTTGAGTCATTTTAGTCCCTAGGGGCATTTTGGTCAGTTCACACGAAATTTTGGCAGAGAGAGGTTACTTTAAAGTACCTCATTTATGTAATTTGTTCGTTTTAGTCCTTTGGTTGATTTTATTTTTGTTTCACTTTACGTTTATTTCAAATTGCATTTTTTAATTCAATTTTATTAATTTTTGCATTTTTAGTCCTTTTGTATTATTTTGCATTTTGGTCCTTCTTTCTTATTATTTTGCAGATCAGTCCACTTGTCCAAGTCATTAGTCCAGGCCAGGTGGCGCGTGCTCATTGGTCCAAGGCTTACTGCATCAGCTATAAAGCTGACACATCATAGTCAAAGGGTCAAAGGCCATTCATTCAGTGACAACTCATCAAAAACACCTTCACAATTTCTCTCTCCACCAAAACAGATCAAAAACCCAGAAAAATGATGAATACGTTGAAGTTAGCACAAGATCAAATCAAATTCAAACAGAAACAGGTTCATCAAGATTGAACCAAAGTCATCAAAACCGAATCAAAACGTTCAACAAAATCAAATCAAATCCCAATTCGAGCCAATCCAAAACCCTAGGGTTTCGAATCGAACATCAAAGTGGAAATCAACAGCGAAAGGATCTTGAAGCTACGAATCACGCAGCAAAAATCCAACAAAATTCAGTTTCGCATCAAGATTGTCCAAAGGAACGAAAGAGAAGGAACGAAAGTGGAAGAACGAACAACAACAACAACTGTTCGTAGCATCTCCAAACCGAACAGAGAAGAGGTAACTCGTCTTCTTTCTTTCGTTTTTTTTTTGTTCAAAGCCGTAGGGTAAACGCGTAGATCTATCGCCAATCCTTCTTCTTCCTTCGAAATCAAGTCTGGATTTGTAAAGAACATGAAAAAGGATTCCAAAAACTGTAAAAAAAATTCGAAAGTCATGGAGTTATTAAGCTCGCCAGACTGGATTTCGTCGGAGACGAAGAAGAAGAGAGCTTCTCTCTCTTCTCTGCATGTTAAGAGAGAGAAAGTGAAGGGTGTTATGAAGCTTTGAACCGGTTTGTGATTATATAGGGGGTGAACCGGACCGGTTCACGTGAACCAGTCTGGTTCACCTCTGGTTTGTTTTTCTTGCATTTCTGACCGTGGATCTGAGTCTTGATCATGTGGCTGTAAGTTCTTGCGTGTTTTGGGCCTTGGACCTGATTTTTTTTGAGTTTTTTGCTGTATTACCTGCTAAATACACCACTATTCAATGCTGTTTACACCATTATTTTTACTAAAAATCCTAAAAAATGCCTAAAAAATTTTCAACATCTTCTTGTTATTTTTGTTAAATGTTGATGTGTTTTAAATGTTAATTTTGATAACAAGTACATGAAAATATTGTGTTCTTTGGGTGATTCAATACTTTTGTTAATTGTGTTAAAAACTTTACTAAATACCTCTAAAAGTTTTGTGAACAACTCTTGTGTTTGACTTGGATGCTTAAAACTGGTTCCTCATAGTGTTTTGACATGGTAAAAAGTGGATAGAAATATGGGGGAATGTGTTTGTGAAATTTTGGTGTCTTTAGTCAAATATTTGTGAAGTTTTTGTATAATTGGATCCCAATACTTGATCTCATGATGATTGGTACTTAGTGAATCAATTTTGTGGTATGTTTGTCCCTAGTTTAGTGTATTTGGTACTACTTGTGATGTGTGGTGTTAGTTTCTTGTTTTACAAGTCATATAAATATTTGTTTGTGAAAGTAAAATGCCAAATATGTCTAAAACATATCATGATTCTTGACTTGAGTGTATTGATAGACGTTTGGCAAGTGCACCAAATACTATCGAAGTAGTAAAAATATCGATCCCACGAGGACTGTTTTTAACTTCAATAATTCAATTTCGTTATATAATTAGGATGTGTAAAGTTTATTTTGTTTTGCCACTAGGCAGAAGATTTGGTTTGATTTTATGAAATCAAATAAAAGAAATCAGATTTGATTAAGAAAATATGAGAGAAAGATGAGATCAGATCCGTCGAATCCTCTAAGTTCCCCTAATTGGTCTACTGCACCTATTTGTTATGAACCCTCTTCTAGTTTACGATGATTAACAAATTAGCCCTAATCAATCCCTTGAGTTAGGACCCTCTTCTTAAACTACAGCCCCTAATTCCTTAGGTGGTCTAATAATTCTTGAAGGTTTTACGGAACGTTAACCTATTATCACTAATAAACGATTATCTATTCCTAGACTAACCCTGTTTATTAGAACAATTCAATTAGGTCTAAGTTGAAAGCCATGATCAGTGGTCATTCATTCTCACGAAATCAAGTTATATGTGATCAAGATATAAAAAGCATTAAGAACAATTGAATTGAATAAACTAGAATTGAATTCATAAACAAAATAGAGTTTCACAGCAACATGTGTCAATTAGGGTTATAAAGATTCATCTCGGATCTAATCTCTAAGAGATTTAGCTACTCATAATCGAGTTTACAAATAGCATAATCAATGAAATAATTAAAACATACATGAATTGGTAAAAGGATGAAGAAATCGCCCTTCTAGCCGTCTCCGATTTCTCAAAATCGCACTTTGCTCTCCAAAATCGTAACCCTTGTTCTTCAGATTGAGTGCAGTATTTATAGAAGTCATGGGTCTGACCCGTCAAAATCGCGCCGCGCCATGTATATAGGCGTGCCGCGATTTCCCTCAAACAGGGAGGATGTAATTTTGCTTCAAAAATCGCAGCACGGCTTGAAATTGGCGTGGCGCGATTTCCTTCGAACAGACTTCAATATTTAAGCTTTTTGCACTCCAGAACAGTATAAATTGCATGAGAACTCTATCAAAATGTCACAATAAGTCCTAAAAATTACGTAATGACAGAATGTCATCACAACCCCAAACTTAAACCATTCCTTGTCCTCAAGGAATTTGCTTGCAACAGTGACAAACGACAGTAAAATAACAGTTACCTGACAAAACGATAGTACCCAAAAGTTCATTCTCCTTCTAGCTAAAGATGAGCTAGTTTGACTTGTTCGCATCCACCAATTCACAACTCCACGCATCAATATGAAATAGGGTTCTACCAGTCGACATGCAGGTCTACATATTACCATACGCTTGAAAAGTTTCTAAACATCAATCAAAGTCAATATCATTACACACTTTTGAGGTCTTTAGGGTTATAACGGGGCTTAGGTGAAAGGTGGGATATATTTGGATAAGTAGGCTACACAAAATTTGAGTTAGGCATTCCTACGGAAGTTAAAGCACAAAATTCAATCCTTCATTCATTCACCTTGTGGAAATACAATCAATGCAAAGGTACTAGAGAATATTTTTAACATTTAGGGACAATCGAGTTTGAAGTTACTCGGATTTTCAATGTTTTGTCCCTTTTTCATCATTCAATTTCTTCTTTTTTTTTTGATACACCATTTTTATGTGTATATTTTGCATGACAATCTCATATTTCTTTCATTTTTTTGTTCTCTTATTCTCTAGTACCCCCACCCCAAACTTAGTTGGTTGCAAATTCCAATAGCAACCCCAAACTTAATCTTTAGCAACATTCTACAATGCCTTAACTCAGAAATTCATTAAGGGACAAGTCCTAAAAGTCTCTAGGCTTGTAATGTAGTTTGTCACCGAACAAAAAGTTCTAATCCTACCGGCTCACAATTGGTTAAGAAAGGATAAATTCAACAAATTAAAACAGGGTAGGCTTCAAAAAGGCTCACAGGACCAAGCACTTTTGCCTCAGTGTGTAATTGACAAAGACCAATCAATAATAGAGAAACAATGCAAGTTCTAGAAATGTAGTTGCATGGAAAACTAATCTAAATATAAGTAAATTGAAAAACAAGATTTGGCAATGAACCTTATGGCTGAGATTTCTGGGAGTATGTGACTACCTAGCAACGCCGTACACTTCGCCTTTGAATCAAGTCACCCCTCCTTTAGAACTTTTGGAATACCGTTTCATCAAACAACTGTTACTAAACTGGAATAGGTCACATGAAACAAAACAAATTCATTAATAAAACAAGTGCAGGAGCAATTACAATAGGGAAATAAATTCAATGGACTTTGACATTAAAAAGAAAATAAAAACTGAAAGTATTGAAAAACAAAGTAAATCTAGTGGGTTGCCTCCCACCCAGCGCTTCTTTATCGTCACTAGCTTGACTGCTAAGGATCTTCAGAGGTCCTTCAGAATGAGTGCCACCCTTCCTTTAGGTAGGTTGCCACCTAGGTATGGTTTAACTCTTTGTCCATTTACTTTGAAACTTCGATCTCCTTCAGGTGTCACTAGTTCAACAGCTCCATATGGTGACACACTTTTGACCAAGAATGGTCCAGACCATTTTGACTTGAGCTTCCCAGGAAACAGCTTCAACCTGGAATTATACAACAAAACTAGTTGTCCACAGTTAATATCCCTAGGCACTAAGTTTTTGTCATGATACCTTTTTGTCCTGGCTTTATAGATGAGTGCATTTTCATACGCTCTAAGCCTCATCTCCTCAAGTTCATTAAGTTTCAAAATTCTTTTCTTACCAGCGGCTACTTGATCAAAATTTAAGGCCTTAATGGCCCAATAAGCTTTATGTTCTAGCTCGACTGGAAGATGACATGCCTTCCCATATACTAACTGATAGGGTGAGAACCCAAGATGGGTCTTAAAGGCTGTCCTATATGCCCACAGTGCGTCATCTAACTTCCTAGACCAATCTTTCCTATTTGACGCAACTGTCTTCTCCAGAATCTGTTTCAGCTGTCGGTTTGAAACCTCTGCTTGACCACTAGTTTGTGGGTGATAGGGAGTTGCAACTTTGTGCTTAATGTTATACTTTTTGAGCACATTTTCAAGAAAATTATTGCAAAAATGCTTCCCCCCATCACTGATCAATACTCTAGGGGTTCCAAACCTAGTGAAAATATTCTTTTGAAGGAAGTTGACAACCGTTTTAGCATCATTAGCAACACATGGTATCGCTTCAACCCACTTTGTGACATAATCAACACAGACTAGAATATGGAGGTAAGAGTAAGAGGAAGGGAATGGTCCCATAAAATCAATACCCCAACAATCAAATGGTTCAACTTCAATGATTCCTTTTAGGGGCATTTCATTCCTCTTTGATATGTTACCTGTCCTTTGGCATCTGTCACATCTTGTGACAAAGTCGTGGCAATCTTTGAAAAGGGTGGGCCACCAGAATCCACTTTGCAAAATTTTTGCAGCTGTTCTTTCTCCACTGTGGTGGCCTCCATAAGCTGAGCTATGGCAGTGCCACATGATACTATGTGCTTCCTCACCTGCAACACAACGTCTAATCAAACCGTCAGTACCTACCTTAAACAGATAAGGGTCATCCCACAAGTAGTGGTTCGCATCTTTGAAGAACTTTTTCCTCTGAGGATAGGTCATATCATCAGGAACTATGTTACCGGCCTTAAAGTTTGCCATGTCAGCAAACCAAGGTCTTTCTCCAATAGCAAACAGCTGTTCATCAGGGAACTCGGCCTTGATGGCCTTCTCCTTCTTTGTTACCTCATCATTTTCCAGCCTTGAGAGGTGGTCAGCTACCACGTTCTCGACTCCCTTCTTGTCACGAATTTCAAGATCAAATTCTTGCAATAATAGGATCCACCTCAACAGTCGAGGCTTTGAATCCCCTTTAGTTAAGAGATATTTGAGAGCTGCATGATCTGTAAAAACAATGACTTTGGAGCCTATTAGATAAGAACGAAATTTTTCCAATGCGAAGATTACAGCAAGCAATTCCTTTTCAGTTGTGGAATAGTTAACTTGATTTTCATTTAAAACCTTGCTTGCATAGTAAATTGCATGGAAAAATTTGTTCTTGCGTTGGCCTAGGACTGCACCAACAGCATAATCACTTGCATCACACATAAGTTCAAAAGGTAAATCCCAATCGGGTGCAATGATTATTGGTGCAGTCACCAACTTGTTTTTAATCAAAGAAAAAGCATTTAGACATTCAGAATCAAAATTAAACTCGTTTTCTTTGACCAAGAGGTTACAGAGGGGTTTGGAAATTTTAGAAAAGTCTTTTATGAACCGCCGATAGAAACCGGCATGCCCCAGGAAACTCCTCACTCCTTTAACATTGATTGGTGGAGGAAGTTTCTCTATAACCTCTATCTTAGCTTGGTCCACCTCAATGCCTTTAGCACTTATTTTATGCCCCAAAACTATACCTTCAGTTACCATAAAATGACATTTTTCCCAATTCAAAACAAGGTTAGTTTCAGTGCATCTTTTAAGTACAGCATTTAAATGGAACAAGCATTGATCAAAAGACTTACCAAAAACAGAAAAGTCGTCCATAAATACCTCAATGTTCTTCTCTATCATATCAGAGAAGATGGAAAGCATGCACCTTTGAAAGGTTGCTGGCGCATTACACAGCCCAAAGGGCATCCTTCGATAAGCAAACACACCGAATGGACAAGTGAAGGCAGTCTTTTCTTGATCTTCCGGAGCCACTGCAATTTGATTATACCCTGAATACCCATCCAAGAAGCAATAAAAGGCTTGGCCAGCCAATCTCTCAATCATTTGATCCATGAATGGTAATGGAAAGTGGTCTTTCCTTGTTGCGGTATTCAACCTCCGGTAGTCTATACACATTCTCCAACCAGTGACGGTGCGGGTAGGTATCAATTCATTTTTTTCATTTGCTACCACCGTCATTCCTCCTTTCTTGGGTACCACATGAACTGGACTTACCCATGAGCTATCTGAGATAGGGTAGATCATACCTGCATCTAGTAACTTCAGCACCTCTTTCTTTACCACTTCCTTCATTGTTGGGTTAAGTCTCCTTTGAGGTTGAACCACCGGTTTGTATTCAGCCTCCATGTGTATTTTATGCATGCAATAAGCTGGACTAATACCCTTTAAATCAGAAATGTTCCACCCCAAAGCTCCTTGATTGTCTCTTAACACCTGATGACATCTTGTCATTACGTAATTTTATATGTATTTTAGCACAAAAATGGAGTTCACAAGGAGACTTATGCAGCAAAAGAGCAGAAAAACTGAAGAAAATACAAAGAAAGAAAACGTGTCACGATTTATCAGAAACGTGACACGATTTAAGAGCTTCAGAAAGGTTTGGTTCGACATTATGAAAACGTGTCACGATTGGTAAAACGTGACACGATTTGGTGAAGCCCTAATTCAGTTTCTTGCTCCAGAAGGTAAAAACGTGTCACGATTCACTTAAAACGTGACACGATTTGGGCGATTTTCTGTGCCTATTTATGCTGAAGTCTATTCCAAAAACAAGGGTTACGAATTCTAGAGAGCCAAGTGCGATTTTGCAACTGCAAGGAAGACCAGGAGGACGATTTCTTCATCTTCCAACCACTTTGTGTATGTTTTATTACCTCTAATGATTATGTTATTTGTAAACACTATTATGAGTAGCTAAATCCATTAGAGGTTAGGTCTGAGATGATTCGTTGTAACCCTAATTGAGATCTTATGTTGTGAAACTCTATTTATTGTGAATGATATTCTAGTCTTTATTCAATTCAATTGTTCTTAATGCTTTTTATATCCTGATCAAATATAAATATGATTTTGTGAGAATGAATGACTACTGACCATAGCTTTCTACTTAGACCTATTGAATTGTTCTAATAAACATGGTTAGTCTAGGAATGGATAATCGTTTATTAGTGATATTAGGTTAACGTGCTTTAAACCTTCAAAGATTATTAGACCACCTAAGGGATTAGGGGCTGTAGTTTAAGAAGAGGGTCCTAACTCAAGGGATTGATTAGGACTATTTTGTTAACTATCGTGGGATTAGAAGATCATTCATACGAATAGGTGCAACATAACAATTAGGGGAACATAGATGATTCGATAGACCTAAACTCATCTCTCTCTTATTCTTGAAAACCAATTTATTTTTTAGCAATTACTTTTATGCAATCAAACCAATCTACTGCCTAGTGGCAAATCAAAATAACCTTTATACATCCTAAAATACAACGTAGTTGAATTATTGAGATTAAAAACAGTCCTCGTGGGATCGATATTTTTACTACTTCGATAGTATTTGGTGCACTTGCCAGAGATCTATCAAGTTTTTGGCGCCGTTGCCGGGGACTGTTGAATTATTTCAACAAGGCAATTACGTTATAATTTAGGGTTTTTGCAATTTAATTTTTCTGTTTTTAATTTTTTATTTTTCTGTTTTCATATTCACTTGATTACTTTGCGTTGTGCAGTGCTACTAAGGTATTTTGCTGTTTATGCGAGGTAAACAGAGCTCGGACGACTTAGAGTACGATCCGGAAATTGAAAGAACTGCTAGAGCACTTCGGAAAGCTGTCCGATCGCAAAGGTTAGCTCAATCCGTTCCACCGGGTGTTCGAGAACAAGTACCGGAGCAATTCTCAAGTGAATCTGAAACAATCTCTTCTCCTAAATCTGCAACTATGGAAGGGGAAGGAGTTGTACCACCAAGACCTAAGCTTGGAGACTACGGGTTAGCCACTCATCGCGGTCAACTGACCCACACTTTTCAACCAGCTAACCCCGTAGCTTTCGACATCAAGACAACTGTCCTCAACGGTTTGAGGGACAAGCAATTCGATGGGACTGAAGCTATGAGTCCTCATGAACACTTGAGCCGCTTTGCTGAAACCTGCGAGTTTTGTGTGCAACCAGCCACCGTGACTGAAGCACAGAAGAAACTAAGGCTGTTCCCTTTCACTTTGACGGGAAGAGCAAAAGATTGGTTGCTAACAATTCCAAACGGGACTGTCCAAACATGGGAAGAGTTAGAGCTGAAGTTCTTGGAGAAGTATTTCCCTATGTCTAAGTATTGGGAAAAGAAGATGGAGATCTCTAACTTCAAGCAAGGAGAAGGTGAATCATTGTATGATGCTTGGGAGCGATTCAATTTGCTTCTTAAGAGATGCCCTAATCATGAGTTCACCGAGAAGCAATACCTCCAAATCTTCACTGAGGGGGTAACACCAAACACTAGAATGTTCTTAGATGCTTCCGCGGGAGGTAGTCTCAAGAGCAAAACTGATCATGAAGTCCAAGCCTTGATAGAAAACATGGCTGGAAATGAGTATCGTGCTGAAGCTAAGAAGAAGGAAAGAGGAGTGTTTGGTGTGAGTGAACAAACTGCTATCCTTGCTAACCAAGCAGCTATGAACAAACAAATTGAAGCTCTAACTAAGGAGTTTCAAGGGTTCACTTTGGCTCATAAACAACAACAAGTAGCTGCAATCAAGTGCGACTTATGTGGTGAAGAACATCCCAACGGTGAATGCGTTCCGGAAGGATCAAGTGAAGAAGCTAACTTCATGGGAGGTTATCAAAGGCAAAATCAGTACTACAATTCAGGCATTAATAAGCATCCAAATCTAAGCTACTCAAATAACAATGCTTTGAATTCTCAGATGCTTACTCCTCCTCAACAACAACAAAGGAAGCCATCAGCTCTTGAAGAAACTATGATGAACTTCATGAAGATGACTCAAGGCAACTTTGAAGAGATGAAAAAGAGTCAAGAAGCTGAAAGAAAGAACAATGAAGCTTCTAGGAAGATGCTTGAAACTCAACTGGGGCAATTAGCTAAGCAATTGGCTGAACAAAGTAAAGGCGGATTCTCAGGTAACACTAAAGATAACCCTAAGAATGAGTCTTGTAATGCTATTGAATTGAGGAGCAAAAAGGTTTTGACACCTTTAGTTCCAAAAGCTCCAAAGAAGGTTGATGAAGTAGTTGAGGTGGAGGAGAACGATGTAGTTGAAAAAAATGATGAGGGTGTAGTTGAAAATGAAAATGATCATGGAGTAGTTGAAAATGAAAAGAAGAAAAAAATAGAGGGAGATAAAAGTGAGAAATTGATAGATGAAAACTCAATCTTGAGGAAGTCAAAGAGTCAAATCTTGAAAGATGGAGACAAGCCACAAATTATTCCATCATATGTGAAGCTTCCTTACCCTCATCTTGAGAAGAAGAAAAAGAAGGAGGAAGGACAATTCAAGAAGTTCATGCAACTTGTCTCACAACTTCAAGTAAATATCCCTTTCAGTGAGGCTCTTGATCAAATGCCTTTGTATGCCAAATTCATGAAAGATTTGCTAACGGGAAGAAGAAAGCCTAAAGATGATGAAAATATTTCTCTTTCCGAGAATTGTAGCGCCATTCTTCAAAAGAAGCTACCACCTAAGCTGAAAGATCCTGGTGCTTTTACTATCCCTTGTTCCATTGGACCGGTAGACATTGGAAGAGCTTTATGTGATCTAGGAGCAAGTATCAACTTGATGCCTCTTTCAATGATGAAGAAGCTCAAGTGTGGGGAGCCAAAACCAACAAGAATGACCATTACTTTAGCTGATCGGTCAATCTCTTATCCTGTTGGCATACTTGAAGATGTGCTAGTCAAAGTTAATGATCTTGTGTTTCCAGCAGACTTTGTGATCTTAGACATGGCTGAAGATGAAGATATGCCACTCATTTTAGGAAGACCTTTCCTTGCAACTGGTCGTGCTTTGATTGATGTTGAGATGGGAGAGCTAATGTTGAGGTTCCATAATGAGCAAGTGGTGTTCAATATCTTCGAAGCAATGAAACACCGAGAGGAAAATCCCAAGTGTTACCGGATTGATGTTGTTGAAGAAATAGTAGAAGACAACTCTCGTGAACCTCAACCACCACAACCTCTTGAAAGAGCAATTGTAAATTCTATAGAGAGTTGTGAGCATGATGAAGATCTTGAAGTAAGAGATTGTGTGAAGCAACTAGCAGCAAGCAAGCAAGAGTTGGGTCCGGTAAAAATAGAAGAATTAATGGGTAAGCACTCTATGGATGCTCCTATTTTGAGTGGAGAAGGAGAGAAAAATCCAGAATTAAAAGAACTCCCTTCTCACTTGAAATATGTTTTTCTCACTAAGGATGCCTCTAAACCAGTAATCATCAGCAATACCTTGACACCTTTGGAAGAAGAAAAATTAATGAGGGTGTTAAGAGACAATCAAGGAGCTTTGGGGTGGAACATTTCTGATTTGAAGGGTATTAGTCCAGCTTATTGCATGCATAAAATACACATGGAGGCTGAATACAAACCGGTGGTTCAACCTCAAAGGAGACTTAACCCAACAATGAAGGAAGTGGTAAAGAAAGAGGTGCTGAAGTTACTAGATGCAGGTATGATCTACCCTATCTCTGATAGCTCATGGGTAAGTCCGGTCCACGTGGTACCAAAGAAAGGTGGAATGACGGTGGTGGCTAATGAAAAAAATGAATTAATACCCACCCGTACTGTTACTGGTTGGAGGATGTGTATAGACTACCGGAGGTTGAACACCGCAACAAGGAAGGATCATTTCCCTTTACCATTCATGGACCAAATGATTGAGAGGTTGGCTGGCCAAGCCTTTTATTGCTTTTTGGATGGGTATTCGGGGTACAATCAGATTGCGGTAGCTCCAGAAGATCAAGAGAAGACAGCCTTCACTTGTCCATTTGGTATATTTGCTTATAGGAGGATGCCCTTTGGGCTGTGTAATGCGCCGGCGACCTTTCAAAGGTGTATGCTCTCCATCTTCTCTGACATGATAGAGAAGAATATTGAGGTATTTATGGACGACTTTTCTGTGTTTGGTAAGTCTTTTGATCAATGCTTATTTCACCTAGATGCTGTCCTTAAACGATGCACCGAAACTAACCTTGTTTTAAACTGGGAAAAATGTCACTTTATGGTGACCGAAGGTATAGTTTTGGGGCATAAAATAAGTGCGAAGGGCATAGAGGTGGACCAAGCTAAAATAGAGGTTATAGAGAAGCTCCCTCCACCTGTTAATGTTAAGGGAATAAGAAGTTTCTTGGGGCATGCTGGTTTCTATCGGCGTTTTATAAAAGATTTTTCAAAAATTTCCAAGCCCCTCTGTAACCTCTTGGTCAAAGAAACTGAATTTAATTTTGATGATGAATGTTTGAATGCTTTTTCTTTGATTAAAAACAAGTTGGTAACTGCACCAATAATCATTGCACCCGATTGGGATGTACCATTTGAACTTATGTGTGATGCAAGTGATTATGCTGTTGGTGCAGTTCTAGGCCAACGCAAGAACAAGTTTTTCCATGCAATTTACTATGCAAGCAAAGTTTTAAATGAGAATCAAATTAACTATTCCACAACAGAAAAAGAGTTGCTTGCGGTAATTTTTGCATTGGAAAAGTTTCGTTCTTATCTAATAGGCTCCAAAGTCATTGTTTTTACAGATCATGCAGCTCTTAAATATCTCTTGACAAAAGGGGATTCAAAGCCTCGGCTGTTGAGGTGGATCCTTTTGCTACAAGAATTCGATCTTGAGATTCGTGACAAGAAAGGAGTAGAGAACGTAGTAGCTGATCATCTATCAAGGCTAGAAAATGATGAGGTGACAAACAAAGAGAAGGCCATCAAGGCCGAATTTCCTGATGAACAACTGTTTGCTATTGGAGAAAGGCCTTGGTTTGCTGACATTGCGAACTTTAAGGTCGGTAACATAGTTCCTGATGATATGACCTATCCTCAGAGAAAAAAATTCTTCAAGGATGCAAACCACTACTTCTGGGATGACCCGTATCTGTTTAAGATAGGAACTGACAGTTTGATAAGACGTTGTGTTGCAGGTAAGGAAGCTCATAGTATCATGTGGCACTGCCATAGCTCAGCTTATGGGGGCCACCATAGTGGAGAAAGAACCGCGGCAAAATTTTTGCAAAGTGGATTCTGGTGGCCCACCCTTTTCAAAGATTGCCACGACTTTGTTGCACATTGTGACAAATGCCAAAGGACAGGTAACATCTCTAAGAGGAATGAGATGCCCCTATCAGGAATCATCGAAGTTGAACCATTTGATTGTTGGGGCATCGACTTTATGGGACCTTTCCCTTCCTCTTACTCTTTTCTTCATATTCTTGTATGTGTTGATTATGTCACTAAATGGGTTGAAGCGATACCTTGTGTTGCTAATGATGCTAAGACAGTTGTTAACTTCCTGCATAAAAACATTTTCACTAGGTTTGGAACACCTAGAGTCTTGATCAGTGATGGGGGGAAGCACTTTTGCAATAATTTTCTTGAAAATTTGCTCAAAAAGTATAACATAAAGCACAAAGTTGCAACTCCCTACCACCCACAAACAAGTGGTCAAGCAGAGGTTTCAAACCGTCAGCTGAAACAAATCTTAGAGAAAACAGTTGCGTCAAATAGGAAGGACTGGTCTAAAAAATTAGATGACGCACTATGGGCATATAGGACTGCCTTTAAGACTCACCTCGGGCTCTCACCCTATCAGTTAGTCTATGGAAAGGCATGTCATCTACCAGTTGAGCTAGAACATAAGGCGTACTGGGCCATTAAGACCTTAAACTTTGATCAAGAAGCCGCTGGTAAGAAAAGACTCTTGAAACTTAATGAACTGGAGGAGATGAGGCTTAGAGCATATGAAAATGCGCTCATTTATAAAGCCAGGACTAAAAGGTATCATGACAAAAACTTAGTGTCTAGGGATATTAACTGTGGGCAATTAGTTTTGTTGTATAATTCCAGGTTGAAACTGTTTCCTGGAAAGCTCAAGTCAAAGTGGTCTGGACCGTTCTTGGTGAAAAGTGTGTCACCTCATGGAGCTGTCGAGTTGATGACACCTGAAGGTGACCGAAGTTTCAAGGTAAATGGGCAAAGAGTTAAGCCATATCTGGGTGGCGACCTACCGAAGGCAAGGGTAGGACTTATTTTGAATGATCCTTATGGGTCGTCATGAGTCAAGCTAGTGACGGTAAAGAAGCGCTTGGTGGGAGGCAACCCACATTTAGATTTCAGGTAGTATTTCTTATTTCCTTTTTATTGCTTTCAAATATTCAAAAATACAAAAAGATTTTTTGCTGAAACGAACAGAGGAAGAAAATTTTTTGTTTTCCAATACTGTGCAAATCGTGACACATTTTGGGCCAAACGTGACACGATTTGCCCCCCCTCTGAAGCTCCTCTCAGAAATTTTTCTAAGTAAAAAAAGGGTGCCATTCGACATTTCCAGAAAACGTGTCACGATGCTGAAATCGTGACACGAATTTTGGCACCTAAATATTTTTCTAAGTCTCAAACTGGTGCAATTCGACAATTGGAAATCGTGACACGTTGGCCAAAACGTGACACGATTTCTGGGCAAGAAAATTTTCAAAAATGAACAATCGTGACACGTTTAGCCCAAACGTGACACGATTT
This sequence comes from Medicago sativa, assembly GCF_051527215.1. Classification (NCBI taxonomy): domain Eukaryota; kingdom Viridiplantae; phylum Streptophyta; class Magnoliopsida; order Fabales; family Fabaceae; genus Medicago; species Medicago sativa. The sequence continues at coordinate 5,201,038 of NC_140755.1, read as the reverse complement.
TAGCAGTTTCAAAAATTTAACCGTTACAAAACAAAATCGTGACACGTTTTTGGCCAAACGTGGCACGATTTTCCCAGCCTATAAATATGTCCAACACGATTTTCATTCCATTCACTTCCAAAAGTAGCCAAACTCTGCCAAAATTTTCCCAGAACCCTAACCTACGATTTTCTAACCCTTTTCTACCAAAAATCTTCATCTTTTCATCTTCTAATCACCAAACCATTACCATACACCTTCATCATCACCAACAAACAACCAAACCCATTATCTCCATCTTAACCCTAACCCTAATATCCAGTTTTTTCTTCTCCAAATCCTAACCCTAACCATGGTTGAGACCCGCAACAAAGGCAAGTCCCAAGCCACATCCCAACCAGCCAAAAAGGCCAAAATAGCCCCCAAACGCAAACAACCTGTCAAACCTAGCCCTAACACCGCACCCCCACCGTCCATCAACCACCGGTTTTATAATACTGCTGCCCGTGACCGTTTCAAGGACATCCGAGGCTATAGGGTGATCCCGGAGAGAGGTTTTGATTTCACCAAACTCATCTCCAACCCTGAATTCCATCAAGTGATCACTGAGAGAGGGTGGGAGTCCCTTGTTAGTATGATTTTCGAGCAGGCCAACAAAACCATTGGGATAGAATTCTATTCCAATGCTAGGTATATGGGGAGGAAGTATGTGTCCTATGTGAGGGGGAAGGAGATAGACTATAGCCCGGAAAGGATTAATCAGTTGCTGGAGATTGTGCCACCGGAGATTTGTGATGTGAAGAGGAGGATGGAGGAGTGCAAGAATTGGGATGATGAAAGGTGGGAGGAGTTGCTAATGCAGATTTGTGTTGAAGGTGCTAAGTGGCATGGAGGGTCACATATGCTGTTGAGGGCTGACTTCAAGCCCCATGCAAAGGCGTGGGCATCTTTTGTGGTGCAAACTATTGAGGGCACCTCTTGTACTTCAGAGATTCCGCTGCCCCGCTTGTTGACGCTGTCTGCTATTCTTGATGGTGCACCCATCAATGTTGGTGAGTTAATTGCCGACAATATCTATATGTTTGCTTCAGGTACCAAGAAGGCACTCCCTCATTTGAGCCTTATCAATTGGCTTTGTGAGGAGGAGGAGTGCGATTTGTTTGCTAATGATTTGAGTGCAGCAATGATGAAGCCCATCCCCGACACTTACATGGATGGCTTTGTCAAGGATTATCATGACCGCATGCAGACTATCATGGGTGCCGAGGCAGCAGCAGCAGGACAGCCACAGCCGCCACCACCACAACAGCCACAGCCACCACCTCAGAGTCAGACTTTTGCTGGAGAGGGGAGCAGCCAGCAGGGTGCCTATGCACCTATTCATCCTATGATGCTGGACTACATGTTCGGCCATGCCAACTGGATGAATGAGGTGTCAGATCAGGAGTATTGGAACCGTCCGAGGTTTGGTCAGGAGTTCACTGAGGCGGTCTGCCTCAACAGGAGGAAGATGACTGGGTCTTTCGAGCGCTTTGATGGGTCCGAGGAGGCTATGGACCACTACTTTGATGTCACCAGAGGTCGAGCTCAGGATAGAGAGCAGGAGATCCGAGCTGACTTTGCTGCTGGTGGAGCTCAGTCTAGGCAGCACTTTGGGGAGGATACCTATGCAGAGGAGGACCCCAACACTTGGATTCCGGAGGACCAGATGCAGGATTGAGTGGGCTACTGATGGCCCACCTATTTTTATTTTTCTGTTTTTGTTTCAGCACTTTGGTTATGTAACTTTAATTTTATGTTCGAACAATTTTAATTGCTTTTAATTAAGTTTAACTCGGTTTTATTCCCCCCGTTTATGTAATTATTCCTGCACTTGTTTATTATTAATGAATTTGTTTGTTTAGTTGACTTTTTACAGTTTGATAACAAATAGTTGTTCAAGTGGTATTCCAAAAGTTCAAAAGGAGGAGTGACTTGGTTTTCAAAGGCGAAGTGTACGGCGTTGCTAGGTAGTCACATACTCCCAGAAATCTCAGCCATAAGGTTCATTGCCATATTTTGTTTTTCAATTTACTCATATTTAGCTTAGTTTTCCATGCAACTACATTTCTAGAACTTGCATTGTTTCTCTATTATTGATTGGTCTTTGTTAATTACACACTGAGGCAAAAGTGCTTGGTCCTGTGAGCCTTTTGAAGCCTACCCTGACTATAATTGTTAAACTTTATCATTTTCTTAGCCCCTTTGAGCCGGTAGGATTAGAACTTTTTGTTCGGTGACAAACTACATTACAAACTTAGAGACTTTTAGGACTTGTCCCTTATTGTTTTTCTGAGTTAGGCATTGTAGAATGTTGCTTAAAATTAAGTTTGGGGTTGCTATTGGAATTTGCAACCAACTAAGTTTGGGGTGGGGGTACTAGAGAATAAGAGAACAAAAAGAATTGTCATGGAAAATGCAAAAATACATTCAAAAATTGATGTCTAAAAAAAAAAAAAAAAAGATGAAATGAATGATGAAAAAGGGACCAAACTTTGAAACATGCGAGTAACTTCAAACTCGATTGTCCCTAAAAGTTATAAATATTCTCTAGTACCTTTGCATTGATTGTTATTCCACAAGGTGAATGATCGTAGGATTGAATTTGTTCTTTAACTTCCGTAGGAATGCCTAACTCTAATTTTGTGTAGCCTACTTATCCAAATATGTCCCACCTTTCACCTAAGCCCCGTTATAACCCTAAAGACCTCAAAAGTGTGTAATGATATTGACTTTTATTGATGTTTAGAAACTTTTCAAGCGTATGGTAATATGTAGATCTGCATGTCGACTGGTAGAACCCTATTTCAAATATTTGCGTGGAGTTGTGAATTGGTGGATGCATACAAGTCAAACTAGCTCATCATTAGCTAGTAAGGTGTTGAACTTTTGGGTACTACTGCTTGAATAGGTAATTGTTATTTCACTGTCGATTGTCAGCTTTGCAAGTAAATTCCTTGAGGACAAGGAATGGTTTAAGTTTGGGGTTGTGATGACATCTTGTCATTACGTAATTTTATATGTATTTTAGCACAAAAATGGAGTTCACAAGGAGACTTATGCAGCAAAAGAGCAGAAAAACTGAAGAAAATACAAAGAAAGAAAACGTGTCACTATTTATCAGAAACGTGACACGATTTAAGAGCTTCAGAAAGGTTTGGTTCGACATTATGAAAACGTGTCACGATTGGTAAAACGTGACACGATTTGGTGAAGCCCTAATTCAGTTTCTTGCTCCAGAAGGTAAAAACGTGTCACGATTCACTTAAAACTTGACACGATTTGGGCGATTTTCTGTGCCTATTTATGCTGAAGTCTATTCCAAAAACAAGGGTTACGAATTCTAGAGAGCCAAGTGCGATTTTGCAACTGCAAGGAAGACCAGGAGGACGATTTCTTCATCTTCCAACCACTTTGTGTATGTTTTATTACCTCTAATGATTATGTTATTTGTAAACACTATTATGAGTAGCTAAATCCATTAGAGGTTAGGTCTGAGATGATTCGTTGTAACCCTAATTGAGATCTTATGTTGTGAAACTCTATTTATTGTGAATGATATTCTAGTCTTTATTCAATTCAATTGTTCTTAATGCTTTTTATATCCTGATCAAATATAAATATGATTTTGTGAGAATGAATGACTACTGACCATAGCTTTCTACTTAGACCTATTGAATTGTTCTAATAAACATGGTTAGTCTAGGAATGGATAATCGTTTATTAGTGATATTAGGTTAACGTGCTTTAAACCTTCAAAGATTATTAGACCACCTAAGGGATTAGGGGCTGTAGTTTAAGAAGAGGGTCCTAACTCAAGGGATTGATTAGGACTATTTTGTTAACTATCGTGGGATTAGAAGATCATTCATACGAATAGGTGCAACATAACAATTAGGGGAACATAGATGATTCGATAGACCTAAACTCATCTCTCTCTTATTCTTGAAAACCAATTTATTTTTTAGCAATTACTTTTATGCAATCAAACCAATCTACTGCCTAGTGGCAAATCAAAATAACCTTTATACATCCTAACATACAACGTAGTTGAATTATTGAGATTAAAAACAGTCCTCGTGGGATCGATATTTTTACTACTTCGATAGTATTTGGTGCACTTGCCAGAGATCTATCAACACCCTCATTAATTTTTCTTCTTCCAAAGGTGTCAAGGTATTGCTGATGATTACTGGTTTAGAGGCATCCTTAGTGAGAAAAACATATTTCAAGTGAGAAGGGAGTTCTTTTAATTCTGGATTTTTCTCTCCTTCTCCACTCAAAATAGGAGCATCTATAGAATGCTTACCCATTAATTCTTCTATTTTTACCGGACCCAACTCTTGCTTGCTTGCTGCTAGTTGCTTCACACACTCACTTACTTCAAGATCTTCATCATCTTCACCTTTTGCTATAGAATTCACAATTGCACGTTCAAGAGGGTGTGTTGGTTGATGTTCACAAGAGTCATCTTTAACTATTTCTTCAACAATGTCAATCCGGTAACACTTTGGATTTTCATCTTTGTGCTTCATGGCCTCAAATATATTAAACACTACTTGCTCCTTATGGAATCTCAACATTAGCTCTCCTTTCTCAATATCAATCAAAGCACGGCCAGTTGCAAGGAATGGTCTTCCTAGAATGAGTGGCATATCTTCATCTTCAGCCATATCTAAGATCACAAAATCTGCTGGAAATACCAAGTCATTAACCTTGACTAGCACATCTTCAAGTATACCGAAAGGATAAGAGATTGACCGATCAGCTAAAGTAATGGTCATTCTGGTTGGTTTTGGTTCCCCACACTTAAGCTTCTTCATCATTGAAAGAGGCATCAGATTTATACTTGCTCCCAAGTCACATAAAGCTCTTCCAATGTCTACCGGTCCAATTGAACAAGGGATAGTAAAAGCACCAGGATCCTTCAGCTTAGGTGGCAGCTTCTTTTGAAGAATAGCACTACAATTCTCAGAAAGTGCTATGTTCTCATCATCCTTAGGCTTCCTTCGTTTAGTCAACAAGTCTTTCATGAACTTAGCATATAACGGCATTTGATCAAGAGCTTCACCGAAAGGAATATTCACCTGAAGTTGTGAGAAAAGTTGCATGAACTTCTTGAATTGGCCTTCATCCTTTTCTTTCTTCTTTGAAAGGTGAGGGTATGGAAGCTTCACATATGATGGAATAACCTGTGGTTTGTCTCCATCTTTCAAAATTTGACTCTTCGACTTCCTCAAGATTGAATCTTCATCAATTAACTTCTCACTTTTTTCTCCCTCTATTTTTTTCTTCCTTTCGTTTTCAACTTCTCCATGATCATTTTCTTTTTCAACTACACCCTCATCATTTTTTTTAACTACATCATTCTCCTCCACCTCAACCACTTCATCAACCTTCTTTGGAGCTTTTGGAACTAAAGGTGTCAAAACCTTTTTGCTCCTCAGTTCAATAGCATTACAAGACTCATTCTTAGGGTTATCTTTAGTGTTACCTGAGAATCCGCCTTTGTTTTGTTCAGCCAACTGCTTAGCCAATTGCCCCAGTTGAGTTTCAAGCATCTTCCTAGAAGCTTCATTGTTCTTTCTTTCAGCTTCTTGACTCTTCTTCATCTCTTCAAAGTTGCCTTGAGTCATCTTCATGAAGTTCATCATAGTTTCCTCAAGAGCTGATGGCTTCCTTTGTTGTTGTTGAGGAGGAGTGAGCATCTGAGAGTTCAAAGCATTGTTATTTGAGTAGCTCAGATTGGGATGCTTGTTAATGCCTGAATTGTAGTATTGATTTTGCCTTTGATAACCTCCCATGAAGTTAGCTTCTTCACTTGATCCTTCCGGAACACATTCACCGTTGGGATGTTCTTCACCACATAGGTCACATTTGATTGCAGCCACTTGTTGTTGCTTGTGAGCCAAAGTGAAGCCTTGAAACTCCTTAGTTAGAGGGTATGAACTAGGGGTATTCAAAACCGAACCAACCCAATAGAAAAACCGCAAACCAAACCAATCCAAACCGAAACCGCAAAAAACCGCACTTGGTTCGGATGAATTCAGATTACTTTTGCACTAAACTGCGCGGTTCAGTTCGGTTTGCGGTTTGCATCTCAGCAACCGAACCAAACCAATTACATAGCTCAAGAATAATCTCTTTTGATTCGATTTTTCCATTGTTGCACCATCAGGTTTGTTATACCCTAATTTTGGACCTAAAAATACTTGTTCAAAATTTTCTTTCATCTTTGATATATGTCTATTATTCTTGAAGAATTGCCAATTTGCTATTGTTTACACTGATATCTTAACTTAGCTCTACTTTATCTCTCAACTTAGCTTTACAAATCTTTTCAACTGTGTATTTGTCCATGTTTTCTTGCATTTCAAGTCATCCAAAACTTTTTCTTGCATTTCAAGTCATTTGAATTTGTCTCTAATCAATTGCATATTTCTCTGCATTTTATTTCAATATTATTTGCAAAATTCATGAAGAAGGGTATTTTAGTCATTTCCTGCATTCAAACTCATTTTAGTCTTTGAAAATTATTTGAGTCTTTTCATTTGGTCTGTATGAGTCTTTGTTTTAATTCTATGTTAAAATCCATTTCCAAAAATTACGTTTGAAGCCATTTTGAGTCAGTTTAGCCCCTAGGGGCATTTTAGTCATTTCCCATGTTAAAATTCCTTTCAAATCTTGAGAAATTGTCTTTGAGTCATTTCAATTGGTTTAATGAAGTCTTTGATTCAATTCTTGTCAAAATCCCTTTTAAAAAGATTGCATCTGAGTCATTTTGAGTCAGTTTAGCCCCTAGGGGCATTTTAGTCATTTCCAGTGTTAGAACTCTGTTCAATCTCTAAAATTTGTCTCTGAGTCTTTTCAGTTTGTCTGAATAAACTCTTGCTTTAATTCCCTGTTAAAAAAACCATTTTAAAGTTGCATTTGAGTCATTTTGAGTCATTTTAGTCTCTAGGGGCATTTTGGTCAGTTCACACGAAATTTTGGCAGAGAGAGGTTACTTTAAAGTACCTCATTTATGTAATTTGTTCGTTTTAGTCCTTTGGTTGATTTTATTTTTGTTTCACTTTACGTTTATTTCAAATTGCATTTTTTAATTCAATTTTATTAATTTTTGCATTTTTAGTCCTTTTGTATTATTTTGCATTTTGGTCCTTGTTTCTTATTATTTTGCAGATCAGTCCACTTGTCCAAGTCATTAGTCCAGGCCAGGTGGCGCGTGCTCATTGGTCCAAGGCTTACTGCATCAGCTATAAAGCTGACACATCATAGTCAAAGGGTCAAAGGCCATTCATTCAGTGACAACTCATCAAAAACACCTTCACAATTTCTCTCTCCACCAAAACAGATCAAAAACCCAGAAAAATGATGAATACGTTGAAGTTAGCACAAGATCAAATCAAATTCAAACAGAAACAGGTTCATCAAGATTGAACCAAAGTCATCAAAACCGAATCAAAACGTTCAACAAAATCAAATCAAATCCCAATTCGAGCCAATCCAAAACCCTAGGGTTTCGAATCGAACATCAAAGTGGAAATCAACAGCGAAAGGATCTTGAAGCTACGAATCACGCAGCAAAAATCCAACAAAATTCAGTTTCGCATCAAGATTGTCCAAAGGAACGAAAGAGAAGGAACGAAAGTGGAAGAACGAACAACAACAACAACTGTTCGTAGCATCTCCAAACCGAACAGAGAAGAGGTAACTCGTCTTCTTTCTTTCGTTTTTTTTTGTTCAAAGCCGTAAGGGTAAACGCGTAGATCTATCGCCAATCCTTCTTCTTCCTTCGAAATCAAGTCTGGATTTGTAAAGAACATGAAAAAGGATTCCAAAAACTGTAAAAAAAATTCGAAAGTCATGGAGTTATTAAGCTCGCCAGACTGGATTTCGTCGGAGACGAAGAAGAAGAGAGCTTCTCTCTCTTCTCTGCATGTTAAGAGAGAGAAAGTGAAGGGTGTTATGAAGCTTTGAACCGGTTTGTGATTATATAGGGGGTGAACCGGACCGGTTCACGTGAACCAGTCTGGTTCACCTCTGGTTTGTTTTTCTTGCATTTCTGACCGTGGATCTGAGTCTTGATCATGTGGCTGTAAGTTCTTGCGTGTTTTGGGCCTTGGACCTGATTTTTTTTGAGTTTTTTGCTGTATTACCTGCTAAATACACCACTATTCAATGCTGTTTACACCATTATTTTTACTAAAAATCCTAAAAAATGCCTAAAAAATTTTCAACATCTTCTTGTTATTTTTGTTAAATGTTGATGTGTTTTAAATGTTAATTTTGATAACAAGTACATGAAAATATTGTGTTCTTTGGGTGATTCAATACTTTTGTTAATTGTGTTAAAAACTTTACTAAATACCTCTAAAAGTTTTGTGAACAACTCTTGTGTTTGACTTGGATGCTTAAAACTGGTTCCTCATAGTGTTTTGACATGGTAAAAAGTGGATAGAAATATGGGGGAATGTGTTTGTGAAATTTTGGTGTCTTTAGTCAAATATTTGTGAAGTTTTTGTATAATTGGATCCCAATACTTGATCTCATGATGATTGGTACTTAGTGAATCAATTTTGTGGTATGTTTGTCCCTAGTTTAGTGTATTTGGTACTACTTGTGATGTGTGGTGTTAGTTTCTTGTTTTACAAGTCATATAAATATTTGTTTGTGAAAGTAAAATGCCAAATATGTCTAAAACATATCATGATTCTTGACTTGAGTGTATTGATAGACGTTTGGCAAGTGCACTAAATACTATCGAAGTAGTAAAAATATCGATCCCACGAGGACTGTTTTTAACTTCAATAATTCAATTTCGTTATATAATTAGGATGTGTAAAGTTTATTTTGTTTTGCCACTAGGCAGAAGATTTGGTTTGATTTTATGAAATCAAATAAAAGAAATCAGATTTGATTAAGAAAATATGAGAGAAAGATGAGATCAGATCCGTCGAATCCTCTAAGTTCCCCTAATTGGTCTACTGCACCTATTTGTTATGAACCCTCTTCTAGTTTACGATGATTAACAAATTAGCCCTAATCAATCCCTTGAGTTAGGACCCTCTTCTTAAACTACAGCCCCTAATTCCTTAGGTGGTCTAATAATTCTTGAAGGTTTTACGGAACGTTAACCTATTATCACTAATAAACGATTATCTATTCCTAGACTAACCCTGTTTATTAGAACAATTCAATTAGGTCTAAGTTGAAAGCCATGATCAGTGGTCATTCATTCTCACGAAATCAAGTTATATGTGATCAAGATATAAAAAGCATTAAGAACAATTGAATTGAATAAACTAGAATTGAATTCATAAACAAAATAGAGTTTCACAGCAACATGTGTCAATTAGGGTTATAAAGATTCATCTCGGATCTAATCTCTAAGAGATTTAGCTACTCATAATCGAGTTTACAAATAGCATAATCAATGAAATAATTAAAACATACATGAATTGGTAAAAGGATGAAGAAATCGCCCTTCTAGCCGTCTCCGATGTCTCAAAATCGCACTTTGCTCTCCAAAATCGTAACCCTTGTTCTTCAGATTGAGTGCAGTATTTATAGAAGTCATGGGTCTGACCCGTCAAAATCGCGCCGCGCCATGTATATAGGCGTGCCGCGATTTCCCTCAAACAGGGAGGATGTAATTTTGCTTCAAAAATCGCAGCACGGCTTGAAATTGGCGTGGCGCGATTTCCTTCGAACAGACTTCAATATTTAAGCTTTTTGCACTCCAGAACAGTATAAATTGCATGAGAACTCTATCAAAATGTCACAATAAGTCCTAAAAATTACGTAATGACAGAATGTCATCATGTATCCTTACAATCTTCATATTATTGAATGTAATAAAACCTTTAGAAAAATTGTCATGATGTGAAGATTATAGGTCATACACTTGCCTTGATATTATGATAAGTTTTAGGTATATCTTGCTACTTTTAGGTCATGAGTTTCATCACCTTTTGTCAAGTTCCTTTTTAGTGTTTCTTTTGCTTATAATTTTCATTCTATAATACCTTATGCTATTAATCACTTTACTTCATGTTTCATGCATTCCATAAGGCATCTCATCCTCCATCTTATATTCTTGGTCTTTATCTTTCTTACACTTTAAAGTTCATGCAAAATTAGAATGTAATACCTAGGAATTCTTGTACTTTACCTTATGCTTTTAATTTCTTGCAAGACCATAGAATGTAAACTAGGGCATGATGTAAAGGACAACGGACTCTAATGATGTACACCGACACAAGCACCGACACATGCACACACACATCACATGGTTATTTTAGATGTATGTTTAGGGAATGTATGTTTAGATGTATGTTTAGGAATCGCGATACTTAGAAAATCCTTTTTCTAAAATATATATATGAACAACATCAGTCAAATCTTTTTCCTAATAAACTTTGGGATCCAAATTCCCATTGATTTTCCCTTTCTTTTCTTAAATAAAAATCTTAATGAATTTTAATCATACTTTGACTTTCTTTTGCAAAATAACTAATTCAACCTCACAATTTCACAATCTTATGCCCTTGAGGCCTCTCTCTCTCATTCTTCAAAATTCCAATTTTCAAACTTAAAATCAATCAACAAAAACAAAAATATTTTTGGAAGAGAACTACGGTGGATTTGATCCCTTAAAAGGGTACGTAGGCAAGGAATCAAAACTCCTTCAATTCAAATAAAATAAAAACTCAAACACTTTCTTCTCCCTCCAATTCTTGACTTAGTAAACTCTTAGGTGTAAATATCATCTTTCAAATAGCATTTAAAAATAAAGCGCGCACGTAGAAAGTAAAGACGGTTCCTATAGGATACTATAGTCGTTATGGGTGCCTAACACCTTCCCGTAGCGAAAACAACTCCCGGACCTCGATTCTCAACGGTTTTTCTTATTTTTCCCTTCCCGAGAAAAAAATGAGATATCAAAGGTTAAAAAGGTTCAAACTTAATCAATGTTTGACACCCGAAAACCAAGATAAAACAGCTGGCGACTTCACTGGGGAGATTCGAGAGTTACGCCTAGTCTTTATTTTTCACGCTTGCGCTTTGTTCTTACTTGCTTCTTTACTTGTTTCCTTATGTGAATAAATGTTTAAATTCTTGCAAACGTGTGGGGGTGAGAATATCAAAAGTCCTACACCCGGACTGAGTGAACTTAGGATTTAGGGGGGATATAATCGACAATTCATTCCGAGGGTTGCCTCGTGTTTTGGATTATGCGATCAATCCCACATAGCTGAGGCATTTTGGGGGTGATGTTGTCGGCGCGTGTTGTCGCGTTTAGGCACTTTGCTTCTAATTGTTCTATGACGCTATGAACCGTAGATAACCGAACCCATCCATGGCCTTTTTCTAGGATGTAGTGCGGAGATTAAACCGAGTGTTGTCTCGAGTTTTAGTCGTCACACGATACTACACTCAAGTTAAACCTTCTACGGATAATCGTGGAGCGAGTGCTTGTCTCGTGGCACCATGATATACGTCGGAGAGGTTGCGACTTGGGAACCATTTTAGAACCCGATTACTATTATCTTAAAGCCCTAGTTCCACCGGACGCCGTGTCCACCCATGACCCCTTGACTTTGAATCTTAACCCTCCATGTTTTCTCCGTACTTGAATGTGATCATGCATACATGCATACATGCATACATGCATAAACTTTTTTCCATGCATATATCGAAGGGCTTAGACGAATTGAATTTGTAAACGTTGTAGGAATGGGGAAGACTAAGTCCTACAAGTTCATGGAAGTTGATTTAGCTAGTTTGAGAGATTTGGCACTCAAGATCGAGGATCCGACTGGTTTCCGACAACGTTATGGGGACTTACTTACTATTCTCCGGACTAATGTGGATGAGAAGCTTGTGCACACTCTGGTGCAATTCTATGATCGGGAGTATCGGTGCTTCACTTTTCCCGACTTTCAGCTGGTGCCTACTCTAGAGGCTTATTCTTCTTTGACAGGCTTGCCTATAGCCAAGGGAGCACCTTTCACGGGTCTTGAGCATCCACCTATGCCTTTGGTTATTGCTAAAGATCTCTATCTCAAGACCACCGATGTCTCCAAGAATCTTGTCACCAAGGCTCACATCCGAGGGTTCACTTCGAAGTATCTACTTGAAAAGGCCAATCTCAAAACCACTTGTCAGGACACTCTTGAGGCTATTCTTGCATTACTCATCTAAGGCTTATTCTCTTTCCGAATCTTGACAACTTCGTGGATATGAATGCTATCATGATCTTCCGCTCCAAGAATCCGGTTCCTACTTTGTTGGCTGACACATACCATGCTATTCACGATCGATCCGGCAAGGGTCGTGGGTACATTTACTGCTGTGTACCTCTCCTCTATAGGTGGTTTATTTCGCACCTTCCGAAGTCTTTCTATGACAATTCGGAGAACTGGACTATTTCACAGCGGATTATGGCTCTCACTCCTAATGAAGTGGTTTGGCTCACTCCAGCTTCTAGAGTCAAAGAAATTATCTTCGGTGGGGGAAAGTTTCTTAATGTACCTCTTCTTGGTACCCGGGGTGGAATCAACTATAATCCGGAGCTAGCCTTGCGACAATTCGGTTTCCCGATGAAAGAAAAGCCCATCAATCTTGCTACATCTCCTTATTTCTTCCATTACTCTAATGCTCCTACCGGGATAAGAGAAGATTTCATAGAGGCTTGGTCCAAACTTCGGAAGAAAGAGGTGAAGCATATGGGTGTGAGATCCGGTATTGCTCATGAGGCTTATACTCAATGGGTAATAAACCGAATTGAGGAGATTGGCATGCCTTACCCCTCCATGAGATATGTGTCTGCATCTGTTTCAACCATGCCTTTACCTCTACTACCACCTACTCAGGAGATGTATCAGGAGCATCTAGCTATGGAGAGCCGAGAGAAACATCAATGGAGGGCTAGATACTATGAGGCTGAGAACTTGATTATGACTTTGGATGGAAAGGATGAGCAGAAGACTCATGAGGTTTTGACATTAAAGAGGGAGTTAGCCAAGGCTAGGGAAGAAATTGAAGAAAAGGATAAGCTGCTTATGAGGGATTCCAAGAGGGCTAGGGGAGCCCGTAACTTCTATGCCCGATATTGCAGCTATGAGTCTGAGTCTGAGGATGATACTTCCACTTCCTATGCTTGAGGATTTCTGTTTCCTGTTGTTATTTCCAGTTGTTATTGATGTTTTACATTTCAAAGTCTATCCCTTGGCTTAGTATTTCAAAGGGAATCATCTTGTAAGACTCTATGATGTTTGATTGTTTTGTCTGGTTTTGATGTTTCAGCTTGTTTAGTAATTTTTACAAATTTCTAGTTTGTCTAAAACCCTTCGATAACATAAAAAGAGTCTTTTTGCATATGCATTAACACATCTCATGCATCATGTGCATTCATTGGTCACAAAAAACTTCCCTGGTGCTCATTACCTCCTGGTTCTTCTGCCGCAGTCTGAAAGGTGGCTCGTGCTCGCAAAGTTTACCAACCAGATAGAATTCATCAGACAAGATTGTATAAAAGAAGAAACATGGCTAACATTGAAGAAGAAAATGCTCAGCTCCGTGCCGAATTGGCTGCTATGAAAGAAGACTTGGCTAAGGCTCATGACACTATGTCCGCTCTGATGGCTGCGCAAGAACAACCAGCCACATCTGTCCCAACTTCTACTGAAGGGATTCCCTCTATCCCACTATCTACTGTGGCTTCTGATGCTCGATTTGTTATGCCCAATGGCTGTCCCTTTGGACTCTCGGCTTTCTATGCTCCCAACACTGCAGCCGGTATCTCTGGTGTTGCCAATCAAGGACCTACTCCTGCAACAACCTTTGCTCCTACTAAAACCCATATGCCTCAAGTGACTACTGTTGTTACCGATCCTGTTGTACACACTGCGCAGCAGATAATCGATGTTGATACCTCGCATGGACAAGACCCTATAGTGGAGGCTATGAGGGAACAGTTAAGAGAGTTAGCTGGAGAACTCCGCGAGGTCAAAGCTAACCGTGGGAACGGTGTTTCTGCTAAGGCTCGTGATCTATGCCTAGTATCCCGGTTTGAGATCCCTACGAAATTCAAAGTGCCAGATTTTGACAAGTACAATGGATCTTCTTGCCCACATAGCCATGTCATCCGATACGTCCGAAAAATGGCCAACTATGCAGATAATGATGCTCTGATGATACACTGCTTCCAGGACAGTCTGGCAGAAGATGCGGCTGACTGGTACACTAGTTTGAGCAAAGACAATATCCACACTTTTGAGGAACTCGCTGCTGCGTTTGAAAGTCATTATGAGTTCAACACCCGCTTGAAGCCAAATAGGGATTCTCTTAAATCCTTGTCTCAGAAGTCAGACGAAACCTTCAGTGAATATGCCTAGAGGTGGAGAGGGGCAGCTGTCCGGGTTTCTCCTCGGCTAAATGAGGAAGAACTAACACAGACATTCCTGAAGACTTTGAAGAAGGAATATATTGAGAAGATGATAGTCTCTGCACCCAACAACTTCTCCGACATGGTCACCATGGGAACTCGTCTAGAGGAGGCTGTCAGAGAAGGCATTATTGTTCTTGAAAAAGGTGAGTCCTCAGCTTGCGCACCAAAGAAGTATGGTAATGGCCACCATAAGAAGAAGGAATCCGAAGTAGGTATGGTGTCTGGTAACCAGTCTACAGCTGCTGCTCAGCCACAGTTACCTTATCACTACATGCAGTACTCTCAACATCCTTTCTTCGCACCATTCTACCAGCAGTACCCTCTGCCACCAGGTCAACCACCAGCACCTGTTAATGCCGTTGCTCAACAGGTACAACAGAAGCCTCCTGCTCCACAACAACTTCCGCAACAGCAGGGCCCTCGACCCAGGACTCATTTCCCACCAATACCAATGCGGTATGCTGATCTGCTCCCAACCCTACTTGCTAAGGGGCATTGTGTCACCAGACCGGGCAAGCCTCCGCCTACGCCATTACCTCCCAGGTTCAGACAGGATCTCACATGTGAATTCCACCAAGGCGCTCAAGGCCATGATGTGGAAGGTTGCTATGCTCTGAAGTATGTTGTGAAAGACTTGATAGACAGAGGACGGTTGACTTTCGAAAATAGCGTTCCTCATGTTCTTGACAATCCACTTCCAAATCATGATGCCGTTAATATGATTGAGGCTTTCGAGGAGGCTCAGTTTCCCCAAGAAGGCCCCATTTTAGATGTCCGAAATGTTGTTACTCCTTTGGTACCACTGCATGTCAAGCTCTGCCAAGCTTCCTTGTTCAGTCATGATCATACTTCCTGTTTAGAATGTCTTCAGAATCCCATGGGCTATTGTGTGGTGCAAAATGATATACAGAGCCTAATGGACGATAAGTGCTTGATTGCCAGTGATGTTTGTGTGATTGTGCCAGTATTTCATGATGGAATGGTATCTCAGACAAGGGATGTTGAACCCTTAGTGATCAGGTTACCTGGCCCAGTCTCTTATGCCTCTACTCAGGCAATCCCTACCAAGTATGATGCGACTATGATTGAGAATGGAGTGGAGATGCCTCTAGTATCCCCAGCTACAATTGGTAATATTGCTGAGGGGACTACAACTCTGAGAAGTGGAAAGGTCCGTCCACCCTTGTTCCAAAAGAGGGTTGTTACACCTGCTGCCACGGTAACACCACCAGTTGCTCCTCCTGTTGACAAGAATGCTAGCCCATCTGGCCAGTCTATTGAAGAGTCTAATCTGGACGAGATTTTGAGGCTCATCAAGAAAAGCGATTATAAGATTGTAGACCAGCTGCTGCAAACTCCATCAAAAATATCTATCTTATCTTTGCTCCTGAGCTCAGAAGCCCACAGGAAAGTGTTGATGAAAGTACTAGAACAAGCCTATGTTGACCATGCAATCTCCGTGGATCAGTTCGATGGAATAGTGGGTAACATTACTGCTTGCAATAAGTTGTGGTTTGGTGATGATGAAATCCCCGAGGCAGGAAAACACCACAACTTAGCTTTGCATATCTCAGTACACTGTAAGTCTGATATGATATCCAATGTGCTGGTGGACACTGGATCATCCTTAAATGTAATGCCTGAGTCTACACTGAGACAGTTGAGCCATCATGGAATCTCTATAAGAGGGAGTAGCTATCTGGTAAAGGCTTTTGACGGATCTCGTAAAGATGTTCTTGGGGAAGTGGACTTTCCAATTACCATTGGTCCTGAGACATTTCAGATCACTTTCCAGGTCATGGACATCAATGCTTCTTATAGCTGCCTCCTTGGAAGGCCGTGGATTCACGACGCTGGGGCAGTAACTTCTACTCTGCACCAGAAGCTCAAGTTTGTGAGGAACGGTAAGCTTGTCACTATACATGGTGAAGAAGCGTATCTGGTTAGCCAAGTGTCATCTTTCTCTTGTGTTGAAGCAGGGTCCGCTAAAGGGACGTCATTTCAAGGCTTGACTGTTGAAGTTGCAGAACCCCGGAGAGCTAGTGCTAGTATGGCTTCATTGAAAGATGCCCAGAAAGCTGTTCAAGAGGGACAGGCTGCTGGCTGGGGCAAAGTGATACAGATTTTGGAGAACAAGCGCAAAGAGGGCATTGGGTTCTCCCCGACCTCAGGCGTGTCAACAGGAACTTTCTATAGTGCTGGGTTTATCAATGCTATTACTAAGGATGCTTCTGGAAGTAGTCATATGCCTACATTTGTTGTACCAGGAGGCACCGTGAGAAATTGGGAGGCTATTGATGTTCCTTTAGTCATGCATGCTTCCATGTAATGTGTCTTGTTGCTCATGCTTTTCTTTGTTTTCAAAATAACAATCCTTTCCCTCTGCCCAAGGTGAAAGTGATATCTTTGTAAGGGCGTGTTTGTTTCGGCATTGCCGTTATTAATAAAAATTGTCGTCTTTTCCGCGACTCTTTGTTTTTTATACTTTTTAGTGCCTTTTTCCTTGGAAATAATGGTAATGCCAGAAAAAACTAAAACATCTGTATTTTCTTATTAATTTCAAAAATCTGCATGAAAGAAAAACATTTTTCTAAAATCATCCCAATCATATTATGCAGATTGAACCATAGTAAACCCGTTGAACACAGTGACCCTATAATTCCTCCAAATTTTGAGTTCCCTGTATATGAAGCCGAAGATGAGGAGGATGATGAAGAGATACCATATGAGATCACTCGACTGCTTGAGCAAGAAAGAAAAGCCATTCAGCCTCACCAGGAAGAGATAGAGCTTATCAACCTGGGTACTGAAGAGAACAAGCGAGAGATCAAGATTGGTGCTGCACTTGAGCCAGAAGTGAAAAAGAAGATCACTCAACTTCTCCATGATTATCCAGATGTTTTTGCATGGTCCTATGAAGATATGCCGGGTCTAGATCCCAAGATTGTGGAGCATCGGATACCGACAAGGCCCGAATACCCTCCTGTCAAACAGAAGTTGAGAAGGTCTCGTCCAGACATGGCTCTTAAGATCAAGGCTGAGGTGCAGAAGCAAATTGATGCAGGTTTCCTCATGACAGCTGAATATCCTGAGTGGATTGCCAACATTGTACCAGTACCAAAGAAAGATGGGAAAGTCCGAATGTGTGTTGATTACAGAGATTTGAATAAAGCTAGTCTGAAAGATAACTTCCCATTGCCTCATATTGATGTGCTTGTTGACAGTACCGCTCAGTCTAAAGTGTTCTCCTTCATGGATGGTTTCTCTGGCTATAACCAGATACGGATGTCTCCTGAAGATAGAGAAAAGACATCCTTCATAACTCAGTGGGGAACATTCTGTTATAAAGTGATGTCGTTTGGCTTGATAAATGTCGGTGCTACCTATCAAAGGGGTATGGCCACTCTGTTTCATGATATGATTCACAAAGAGATTGAGGTATATGTCGATGACATGATTGTGAAGTCAAGTGATGAAGAGCAACATGTTGTGTATTTGAAAAAGATGTTTGAAAGATTGAGAAAGTACAAGCTGTGGTTGAATCCTAACAAATGTACATTCGGTGTAAGGTCTGGAAAGTTGCTAGGCTTCATTGTCAGCCAAAGAGGCATTGAAGTTGACCCTGACAAAGTCCGAGCCATCAGAGAGATGCCAGCTCCTCAAACTGAAAAACAAGTCAGAGGTTTCCTCGGCCGCCTGAATTATATTTCAAGATTCATATCTCACATGACTACTACCTGTGGACCAATTTTCAAATTACTCAGAAAGAATCAGCCTGTTGTATGGAATGATGAATGCCAAGAAGCTTTTGATAGCATTAAAGAATACTTGTTGGAACCTCCTATCCTTGTCCCGCCAGCGGAAGGAAGGCCTCTGATCATGTATCTGTCAGTGTTAGATGATTCAGTGGGTTGTGTTCTCGGACAACAAGACGAGACTGGAAAGAAAGAACATGCTATCTACTATCTGAGCAAGAAGTTCACCGACTGTGAGACTCGGTATACAATGCTTGAAAAGACTTGTTGTGCTTTAGCTTGGGCTGCCAAACGCCTGCGTCATTATATGGTGAATCATACAACTTGGTTGATATCCCGATTGGATCCAATCAAGTATATCTTTGAGAAGCCTGCTGTTACTGGAAAGATTGCACGTTGGCAAATGTTGTTGTCTGAATATGATATTGTGTACAAAGCTCAGAAAGCAGTCAAAGGAAGTATCCTTGCTGAGCATCTTGCTTATCAACCTCTTGATGATTACCAGCCGATCAAGTTTGATTTCCCTGATGAAGAGATTATGTATCTAAAAGCAAAAGACTGTGAAGAACCATTGATCAATGAAGGGTCGGATCCCAATAGCAAATGGGGATTGGTATTTGATGGCGCTGTCAATGCTTATGGTAAAGGGATTGGGGCCATTATTGTAACTCCACAGGGGCACCACATTCCTTTCACTGCTCGAATAACTTTTGAATGCACAAACAATATGGCTGAATATGAAGCATGTATCTTGGGCATTGAGGAAGCCATTGATATGAGAATTAAACACCTTGACATCTATGGAGATTCTGCACTCGTCATTAATCAGATAAAAGGTGAATGGGAGACTCATCATGAGAAGCTGATCCCTTACCGCGACTATGCAAGACGTCTGTTGACATACTTTACCAAGGTTGAGTTGCACCACATCCCTCGGGATGAAAACCAAATGGCTGATGCTCTTGCTACTTTGTCTTCCATGTTTCGTTTGAACCACTGGAATGACGTGCTCGTAATCAAGGTACAGCGTCTTGATAGACCCGCTCACGTGTTTGCTATTGAAAATATCCCAAATCAGGCTGATGAAGATGTGAATGGCAGAAAACCTTGGTATTACAACATCAAACAGTTCTTGCAGAATCACGAATATCCACTTGGTGCTTCCAACAGGGATAAAAAGACATTGAGAAGATGGGCTAGTAGATTCCTTTAATTTGGACGGAGAAATCCTATACAAGAGGAACTATGACATGGTCTTGTTGAGATGTGTTGATGAGCAAGAAGCTAAGAAATTGATGCATGATGTACATGACGGTACCTTTGGGACCCATGCTACAGGTCACACTATGTCGAGAAAACTATTAAGAGCCGGCTATTACTGGATAACCATGGAGCGTGACTGCTACAAACATGCCAAAAGATGCCACAAATGTCAAATTTATGCTGACAAGATTCATGTGCCCCCACATGCTCTTAATGTTATCTCTTCCCCATGGCCTTTCCCTATGTGGGGCATTGACATTATCGGAAGAATTGAACCAAAGGCTTCCAATGGACATCGTTTCATTCTAGTGGCAATTGACTACTTCACCAAGTGGGTTGAGGCTGCTTCTTATGCAAATGTAACCAAGCAAGTGGTAGTGAAGTTTATCAAGAATAACATCATCTGTCGATATGGTGTCCCCAACAAGATCACCACTGACAATGGTTCCAATCTGAACAATAGCATGATGCAAGCTTTATGTGAAGAATTCAAGATTGAACATCACAACTCTTCTCCTTATAGACCTCAGATGAATGGTGCAGTTGAGGCCGCTAACAAGAATATCAAGAAGATCGTTCAGAAGATGGTCACCACTTACAAAGACTGGCATGAAATGCTACCTTTTGCCTTGCATGGTTACCGTACTACAGTGCGCAGTTCAACCGGGGCAACGCCTTTTTCTTTGGTATATGGCATGGAAGCAGTTCTCCCTCTGGAAGTGGAAATTCCATCTCTTCGAGTGATCATGGAAGCAAAACTGAGGTTGAATGGTGTCAAAGTCGGTATGATCAGTTGAATTTGATTGAAGAGAAACGTATGGATGCTATGACTCAAGGACAGTTGTATCAGGTGCAAATGAAGAATGCGTTTGACAAGAAAGTCTGACCTCGAGAATTCAAGGAAGGCGAACTTATATTCAAAAGAAGGATAAGTCAGCAACCCGACCTAAGGGGCAAGTGGACACCTAACTATGAAGGTCCTTATGTTGTTAAGAAGGCTTTCTCTGGTGGTGCTTTGATCCTTACACACATGGATGGTGTCGAACTTCCGAATCCTGTCAATGCCGATATAGTCAAGAAATACTTTGTCTAAAAAGAAAAGAACAGTGTGGTAGGTCGAAAACCCGAAAGGGCGGCCTAGGTAAAAATGCGCTTCCCGGTGGATCGAAAACCCGAAAGGGCGGTCCAGGCAAAAGTTAGGGACAAAAAAAATGAATATGAAAAAGCTCGCTGAGATTGTACGCAACTCAGGCAAGAATGAGTGTCTCAATGAGCCGAAAACCCGAAAGGGCGGTTCATGCAAGAATGAGATTGACAATAAAAGACAAGTAACTATATCCGGCAAATCACCGTCACCCCTTGGGGCATCTGCAGCTGTCAATGATCGTCTTCATCAGAAGCTTCTGTACTTGTGAATTCAAAATTTCTATGAAATGTAGCGGTCATCGTGTTCAATGTACCACCAACCAATAAAATTACCATTTTCCAAGCTTTGTAAATCCGTGAAGTCATGCCTTTGGCTGACTCTCACTCTTCTACATCAATTTGAGCCTGTGCTTTTGTTTGAAACTCTATTTTCTTTCTACTTTCAATACTATATACAAAACAATTTCTTTCTATTTGATAATGTCAATGTCTGAAACAAACATTTTTTAAAATTGAAAACCTTTTTCTGTGTATTCTGAAAACAAACCTGAGCAACATGGTGCATTTCAATGAAACATGCATGAAATAAATGTATATCAATGTCTACTTCAACACATGTTACAAGCAAGTAATTCCCCAGGATGATTCGTGGTCAATGGCAAGAATGAAAAAACAGAATGAAAAAATGAAAATGAAAATGAAAAGCTCGCTAAGTTGAAAACCCGAAAGGAATTTAATTCCCGGTGAATCGAAAACCCGAAAGGGCGGTTCAGGCAAAAATGGGATTGAAAAATGAAAAATGAAAATGATATGAAAAGCATTGACCACAGATGCGAACATCCGATGTTTACTCAGCACTGACACGCCTAACAACGGCGACCTGTATCAAAGAATCTTCCGAGGTCCCTCCTCTACAAGCTTTATTGCCCTCAGCCATGGTTGTGATACGTCTTTCAACGACGGTCTCTCCAAAGAGGATTTCTATATGAACATGTTATAGCACGAGCCACTACATGCCTAATATTCCAATGTCTTGTCTGCCTCTGTGAAATTACCCTGCCAAATTACAAACCAATCATGCATTTCAAACATTCATACATGCATAATCATGCATTCTATGTGCTCATACATGTGATAATATTGTTATACCATGCATACATTTTGCATTTCCAATCTCAACCCTCAACCCAATTCAATTTCCACTTTCAATCCAATTCAATTTTCACTCTCAATGCAACCCCAATTCCAATTCCATTCAACTTCAACTTCCAATTCAACTTAATCTCAATCTCAATTCAACCCAATCTCAATTTCAATTCAATTCAATCTCAACTCCCCAATTCAATTCAATTTCAACTCTCGATTCAATGTCTATGTCTATGTCTATGTTTGTATCTTTGTTAATTCCAATTTTCAAATATCTCTTTCAATCTCAATTTTCAATCTTTCTTTCAATCTCAAACTGTCAATTCAGTTCAATGTCTCCATCAATGTTAATCCACTCTCAATTTGCTTTTGGGCCAACAAAAATGGTCATGTCTATCTTCAAATCAAGTCAATATCAACTTACTTTCAATTTGTATCTTTCCAAATCAAACTTCCAATTTGTATCTTGTTATTGGTCAAGCGGCTAGTTCGATCCAAAGAACAGCTTGTACCTGCCCATATGCCTATACTTCCAGACAAACGACAAGTTCGATCCAAAGAACAGTTTGTACCCTTGCTTATATTTTGTTATCGGTCAAACGACAAGTTCGATCCAAAGAACAGTTTGCACCAACCTACATGTTGTGATATTGATCAAGCAGCAAGTTCGATCCAAAGAACAGCTTGTATCGTCCTTTTGTTTATGTCTCCAGGCCAAACGGCGAGTTCGATCCAAAGAACAGTTTGTACCTGCCTATCTGTTTGTGTTTTCAATCAAGCGGCAAGTTCGATCCAAAGAACAGCTTGTATCTGCCTATATGTCTATGTCTCCGGTCAAGTAGCAAGTTCGATCCAAAGAACAACTTGTACCTGTCTCACATTTCTATCCCCGGTCAAGTAGCAAGTTCGATCCAAAGAACAGCTTGTACCCATCTCTTGTTTGTATTTCTTGGTCAAGTGGCAGGTTCGATCCAAAGAACAGCTTGTACCTATCTTTCATCTCCTGGTTTGTCTACCCCGGCAATGTCTACCTAGATCCCCAGTGATATGACATGCTTTGTAGACTCCAGTTGTTTGTCTTGCATTCATAATCGAAATGTTGCATGGCATTCATGTTTTTGAAAATGTGAGAGGCATATTTTTATGTCCAAAAACAGTGCAAATGTTAATATTTAAGTATCTTCGTCCCGTCAAATCAAAGACTTCGTCTCTTGACTCTCCGGACAAAGAAACTTAAATAGGGGCAGCTGTTATACCCTAATTTTGGACCTAAAAATACTTGTTCAAAATTTTCTTTCATCTTTGATATATGTCTATTATTCTTGAAGAATTGCCAATTTGCTATTGTTTACACTGACATCTTACTCTGCTTTATCTCTCAACTTAGCTTTACAAATCTTTTCAACGGTGTATTTGTCCATGTTTTCTTGCATTTCAAGTCATCCAAAACTTTTTCTTGCATTTCAAGTCATTTGAATTTGTCTCTAATCAATTGCATATTTCTCTGCATTTTATTTCAATATTATTTGCAAAATTCATGAAGAAGGGTATTTTAGTCATTTCCTGCATTCAAACTCATTTTAGTCTTTGAAAATTATTTGAGTCTTTTCATTTGGTCTGTATGAGTCTTTGTTTCAATTCTATGTTAAAATCCATTTCCAAAAATTACGTTTGAAGTCATTTTGAGTCAGTTTAGCCCCTAGGGGCATTTTAGTCATTTCCCATGTTAAAATTCCTTTCAAATCTTGAGAAATTGTCTTTGAGTCATTTCAATTGGTTTAATGAAGTCTTTGATTCAATTCATGTCAAAATCCCTTTTAAAAAGATTGCATCTGAGTCATTTTGAGTCAGTTTAGCCCCTAGGGGCATTTTAGTCATTTCCAGTGTTAGAACTCTTTTTAATCTCTAAAATTTGTCTCTGAGTCTTTTCAGTTTGTCTGAATAAACTCTTGCTTTAATTCCCTGTTAAAAAAACCATTTTAAAGTTGCATTTGAGTCATTTTGAGTCATTTTAGTCCCTAGGGGCATTTTGGTCATTTCACACGAAATTTTGGCAGAGAGAGGTTACTTTAAAGTACCTCATTTATGTAATTTGTTCGTTTTAGTCCTTTGGTTGATTTTATTTTGGTTTCACTTTACGTTTATTTCAAATTGCATTTTTTAATTCAATTTTATTAATTTTTGCATTTTTAGTCCTTTTGTATTATTTTGCATTTTGGTCCTTGTTTCTTATTATTTTGCAGATCAGTCCACTTGTCCAAGTCATTAGTCCAGGCCAGGTGGCGTGTGCTCATTGGTCCAACGCATACTGCATCAGCTATAAAGCTGACACATCACAGTCAAAGGGTCAAAGGCCATTCATTCAGTGACAACTCATCAAAAACACCTTCACAATTTCTCTCTCCACCAAAATAGATCAAAAACCCAGAAAAATGATGAATGCGTTGAAGTTCATCAAGAACATTCAACCGTGATTCATCTCTAATTTTCCAGAATCAATACCAATTCACCAGAATCATCACAATCCAAACCGAATTCGTCACAATTCATCACAGATTCAACCAAATAACAACACAATCCTTCAAAATCGAATCAAATTCGATCAAGAAAGCCAGCACAAGATCAAATCAAACTCAAACAGAAACAGGTTCATCAAGATTGAACCAAAGTCATCAAAACCGAATCAAAACGTTCAACAAAATCAAATCAAATCTCAATTCGAGCCAATCCAAAACCCTAGGGTTTCGAATCGAACATCAAAGTGGAAATCAACAGCGAAAGGATCTTGAAGCTACGAATCACGCAGCAAAAATCCAACAAAATTCAGTTTCGCATCAAGATTGTCCAAAGGAACGAAAGAGAAGGATCGAAAGTGGAAGAACGAACAACAACAACAACTGTTCGTAGCATCTCCAAACCGAACAGAGAAGAGGTAACTCGTCTTCTTTCTTTCGTTTTTTTTTGTTCAAAGCCGTAAGTGTAAACGCGTAGATCTATCGCCAATCCTTCTTCTTCCTTCGAAATCATGTCTGGATCTGTAAAGAACATGAAAAAGGATTCCAAAAACTGTAAAAAAATTTCGAAAGTCATGGAGTTATTAAGCTCGCCAGACTGGATTTCGTCGAAGACGAAGAAGAAGAGAGCTTCTCTCTCTTCTCTGCATGTTAAGAGAGAGAAAGTGAAGGGTGTTATGAAGCTTTGAACCGGTTTTGTGATTATATAGGGGGGTGAACCGGACCGGTTCACGTGAACCAGTCTGGTTCACCTTTGGTTTGTTTTTCTTGCATTTCTGACCGTGGATCTGAGTCTTGATCATGTGGCTGTAAGTTCTTGCGTGTTTTGGGCCTTGGACCTGCTTTTTTTGAGTTTTTTGCTGTATTACCTGCTAAATACACCACTGTTCAATGCTGTTTACACCATTATTTTTACTAAAAACCCAAAAAAATGCCTAAAATTTTTTCAACATCTTCTTGTTATTTTTGTTAAATGTTGATGTGTTTTAAATATTAATTTTGATAACAAGTACATGAAAATATTGTGTTCTTTGGGTGATTCAATACTTTTGTTAATTGTGTTAAAAACTTTACTAAAAACCTCTAAAAATTTTGTGAACAACTCTTGTGTTTGACTTGGATGCTTAAAACTGGTTCCTCATAGTGTTTTGACATGGTAAAAAGTGGATAGAAATATGGGGGAATGTGTTTGTGAAATTTTGGTGTCTTTAGTCAAATATTTGTGAAGTTTTTGTATAATTGGATCCCAATACTTGATCTCATGATGATTGGTACTTAGTGAATCAATTTTGTGGTATGTTTGTCCCTAGTTTAGTGTATTTGGTACTACTTGTGATGTGTGGTGTTAGTTTCTTGTTTTACAAGTCATATAAATATTTGTTTGTGAAAGTAAAATGCCAAATATGTCTAAAACATATCATGATTCTTGACTTGAGTGTATCCTTACAATCTTCATATTATTGAATGTAATAAAACCTTTAGAAAAATTGTCATGATGTGAAGATTATAGGTCATACACTTGCCTTGATATTATGATAAGTTTTAGGTATATCTTGCTACTTTTAGGTCAAGAGTTTCATCACCTTTTGTCAAGTTCCTTTTTAGTGTTTCTTTTGCTTATAATTTTCATTCTATAATACCTTATGCTATTAATCACTTTACTTCATGTTTCATGCATTCCATAAGGCATCTCATCCTCCATCTTATATTCTTGGTCTTTATCTTTCTTACACTTTAAAGTTCATGCAAAATTAGAATGTAATACCTAGGAATTCTTGTACTTTACCTTATGCTTTTAATTTCTTGCAAGACCATAGAATGTAAACTAGGGCATGATGTAAAGGACAACGGACTCTAATGATGTACACCGACACAAGCACCGACACATGCACACACACATCACATGGTTATTTTAGATGTATGTTTAGGGAATGTATGTTTAGATGTATGTTTAGGAATCGCGATACTTAGAAAATCCTTTTTCCAAAAAATATATGAACAACATCACTCAAATCTTTTTCCTAATAAACTTTGGGATCCAAATTCCCATTGATTTTCCCTTTCTTTTCTTAAATAAAAATCTTAATGAATTTTAATCATACTTTGACTTTCTTTTGCAAAATAACTAATTCAACCTCACAATTTCATAATCTTATGCCCTTGAGGCCTCTCTCTCTCATTCTTCAAAATTCCAATTTTCAAACTTAAAATCAATCAACAAAAACAAAAATATTTTTGGAAGAGAACTACGGTGGATTTGATCCCTTAAAAGGGTACGTAAGCAAGGAATCAAAACTCCTTCAATTCAAATAAAATAAAAACTCAAACACTCTCTTCTCCCCCCAATTCTTGACTTAGTAAACTCTTAGGTGTAAATATCATCTTTCAAATAGCATTTAAAAATAAAGCGCACGCGTAGAAAGTAAAGACGGTTCCTATAGGATACTATAGTCGTTATGGGTGCCTAACACCTTCCCGTAGCGAAAACAACTCCCAGACCTCGATTCTCAAGGGTTTTTCTTATTTTTCCCTTCTCGAGAAAAAAATGAGATATCAAAGGTTAAAAAGGTTCAAACTTAATCAATGTTTGACACCCGAAAACCAAGATAATACAAGGTTCGATTCTAATTCATTTCCATCTCCTTCAATTCATTTCCTGTGATGAATTTGTTTCCTTTACTTCCCAATAATTTGTTTCATGCTTATGTTTCTTCTTAACTTCAACTATTTTGATATAAGTTTTATCTAATATTTTATCATATAAACAGCAAAATAAAATGTCCTATGTTTATTTTGTAACAAGTTGGCAATATTAGAGTTAATATAATATTTTTTTTTATCTCGCGATAAACCGCACAAACCGAACCAATCCAAACCGCATTGGTTTGGGTTGGTTTGGTTTGGATGACTTTTTAAAAATCAACCGAACCAAACCAAACCGCATGCTTTTTTATCTCGCGGTTTGGATGACTTTTATGCTCAAAACCGAACCAAACCGCACCGCGAACACCCTATGACCTGGATGCAATGTCGCCCTACGAGCGTGAGCTGGCTCGTTTCTTGGAGAAGGTTCTGCTGACAAATATACATGAGTTATTAAATAGGGTAGGCGACGTTGTCCGCTTGGATGCCTATTTACGTGAGTGTCATTTAAAAGTTTGCGTTTGGATTTGTTTCTCTCGCTATTCTTTCCAGTTTTCTCTTAACTAAATTTGTTTGACTTTTTCGCAGAAAAAATGTTGCCCCTTACTGGAGCGGAGATGGGGAGGTATCTGGCTGAGCTGGAGAAGGGCAAGAATCCAGATGTTTATGTGTCTAAGAAGAAGAAGAAGAAGAAGAAAACTCACAATTTTATTGATGTCCATAAGGTGGACTTTGGAGGTAAAGGTGTTTCATCATGTTTCGGAGCATTTGATTGTTTTCTTCATTTATTCGATTGCCCCATTTTGACATTGTTTCTTAGCACCTTGTCTTTGTTGCTCGGTGCTTGTTCCTTGAACTTTGGTTTGCATCCATGCCCACCGTTTATCATTATAGCTTCCACCGGCTTCTTGTTCATGGTGCAAGTTTTCACATACCTCCTCTTCATCACCACCATCATCACCATCATCTTGTACCTGTGGGTTAGTACCAACATAAAGCAAATTTTCCACCACTTCCAGATTAGTTATGGCCGGATTAGGTAGAATAATCAAACAATAAGCTCTAATAATTCTCCATTCATATTGATTATTGTGAGTAGGGTCATGGGTTCTAAGGAAGGACAAAGTAGTGAGAGTATATAAGTCTAGATAATAGTTCCCCTCTATCCTCCTGATCCCTTGATTCACACTCACCCCAAACTTCCTAGCAATAATAGTGATGATTCCACCTACCATTTTATCACCCTTATGATCCGGTTTCTTTTTAGCAATTGAAACAAGATAATCAAGCAAATAATAGCAAATGTTAAGAGGGTGGTTATAAAGCATAGTCCACAATATGAACAACTCATCAGTCCTCATCATTCCCTACCTCTTTTTCCTAGTTTATCCATAACATTAACATCAGGGTATCTACAAGCGTAAATAAGTTTAGAGATAAGAGATTTATACCTACTCCTTTGCTTATCATCTTGAAAATGGATGCCATGGTTGCAGAGTGTTGATTTCTTCCTCCCTGCATCATCATCTGAGCCAACAATCTTCTTTCCTAAAAAAAAAAACACCTTTTTTTTAAAATATTTTTTTTTAGAATTTTTTTTTCTTAGGCACGGGACGTGCCTAGCTTCTGACTTAGGCACAAACTTTTTTTTTTCTTAAAAAAAATAAAATTTTTTTCTCTTTTTTTTTCTTTTGCATCATCTTGGACAAGTACCTACAAAACAAATTTAAACAACACAAAACAAACAAAATAAAAGCAATAAAATGTGTGGGTTGCCTCCCACGAAGCGCTTGTTTAAAGTCATTAGCTTGACGATTAGAAAGTGGTTTATCTATCCTATACCCAATCTTTCAGAAAGGGACAATGTCATCAAACTAACATTCTCTCCCAAATCACACATGGCTTTTTCTATAGTTTCAGATCCTATGACACAAGGTAGGGAAAAGCTTCCTAGATTCTTAAGTTTAGGTGGCAATTTGTTTGGAAGTATTTCAATAAATTTCCTAAACTGCTCATCTAACTTGGACTCATCAAACCCTTGTGTTAATAGAATTTCATGCTCATGAGATGGTGAAACAAGTGACTTTTCATTCTCTCCTATGACTTTCTCACTTTGAGGCTCATCACTCCCTATCTCTCCGTCATTGTTCTTAACTTTCACAATGGGGTCCTCTAATTGTTTACCATCCCTAAGGGTAATAACACTTATATGGTTTTTGGGGTTGGTTTCGGTTTGGTCTAGGAGGACTTCGGAGGATTGAGAGGAAGTAGCCACCTGTTGGGGCACTTGAGAAGTCTGAGTCTCAAGCATCTGACTGTGAGTAACTATGGAGTCTTCTTTTGATGTAAGTTTGGCAAAAGAGCCATTCAAAAATTCAGTTTGATTTTTAAGTTCTTGGAGCTGCTCGGATTAATTTTTACAATAATTTTCTAAAAAAAGTTCCAAGCTGGATTTTTGAGGGAATCTTTGGTTGTTTGCATAACTGGGTGTTGTTGTTTGTTGTCCAAAAAGATATTGAGGGGTTTGAAAAAAAATTTGGTTGTTTCTAAACCCTTGATTATATTGAGCATAGTTTACTTGCTCAGGACTTCTAACAACACTACCTAGTTGGCAATCAATGCCAATATGACCAAATACACCACAAATTTCAAAGGAAGGTGATACAGGGGCAGGTGTGACAACACTAGTATTTATTTTATCAAATTTTTGTGTGAGTGCGTCAACCTTAGCAGCTAGATGATCAAGGGAAAAAATTTCATACATACCTACCTCTTTTTTAGAGGGTGGATGAGCAACATTAGTGATGTCCCTTCCGTAGGTCCACTGATAGTTGTTTTGTGCTATGTTCTCGATCAAAGCATATGCTCCTGTGTATGTTTTATTCATCAAAGCTCCACCTGCAGCTGCATCAACATAAATTTTTGTGGTATACAAAAGACCATTATAAAAAGTGTGAATAATAAGCCACTTCTCTAAACCATGATGGGGACAAAGTCTAAGCATTTCTTTGAAACACTCCCAAGCATCGTAAAGAGATTCTCCATCTTTTTGAGTGAATTATGTGATTCGATTCCTTAATTGAACACTTTTAGAATAGGGAAAGAATCGGGCAAGAAAAGCTTTCCTCATTTGATGCCATGAAGTGATAGAGTCAATTTCCAATGAATGAAACCAAACACTAGCTCTAGCCCCTAAGGAAAAAGGAAAGAGGTGCAGCCTTACGGCCTCTTGGTTTGCATTCAAGGTTCCACTGAGTTTTAAAAAGGTTGAAATATGAAAATTCGGACCCTCAGTGGGTGATCCAAAAAATTGATTTTGCTGCACTAAGTGAATAAGTGCAGGTTCTATTTCAAAATTGTCCTCAACCGTTGGGTACACAATAGCATCGTATGACTCATCAGGAGATGGGATGGGATTGCATACTATTTGAGAGTGCGTTCCTCAGCCATATCGTTATTATTTTATGCTTCCCAAGAAGTTAAAGGCAAAAGAAGAAATAGAAAAAGAAAAAAAAATAAAGAAAAAGTTATTTTTTTCAGTCTAATCGTTAAAAAAAAATTAATCAAATCGCAATAACTCCCCGGAAACGGCGCCAAAAACTTGATAGGATAAACCGCAAGTGCATGGTTTACCGTTGTAGTAATAAAAAGATATCGTTCCGACAGTGAGTTATGAATTCAATTAACTTTCAACAACGATTAGAAAAGAGTTTTAAGATTATAAAGTTTGGGTTTTTAATTAAAATAAAAGAATAAAAATAAAAGGAGTCTTGGGATTATTGGTTCATCTTAATGACAAATCCTTCGCAAACCAAAACCTTAACTTATAACTTCATGGTTTATACCTAATTTCTAAAGACCGGTTTCCCTTTAGCCCCTCACATTTTCGATCAAGTCCGGTGAGAGTTTACCCCTAGCCAACAAGCCTATTTCGTTGACTTGATTACTAGAAGAAGCTTATAAGGATTGAAACTACACATGCCTCAAGAATTGCAAAGACTATTTCACTGCCTTTGCAATTCTTGTCTAAATTCACTTGTTTCCAATATCAAAGCTCCGCTTTCGCATTATGAATTGATATTTGAGATGATGGATTAAC